>NC_083223.1:96852241-101652241 GCF_032191835.1 Heteronotia binoei
AAGTTCTGCTTGGAGATAATGAGAAATTAATTTCAAAAACTTATGTTACTTTTAAAATGGTCTACAGAAGATGAAGTAGTGAAATCTCAAATGATTAAATGGGCAATAAATGTAAATAAAGAAATACAGATGGATACATGGGAATATTTATGGAAGAACTCTATGAAACTTTCAACATGTCAGAGTATTAAAGAGAACTGTTTTAAAATGATGTATAGTTGGTATATGACTCCTAAAAATTGGCAAAGATGAATAACAAGATGCCAGACAGATGTTGGAAATGCAAAAAACATGAAGGTTCTTTCTACCATATGTGGTGGACTTGTGAAAGAGTGAAAAAGTATTGGCAGATGATCCAACAAGAAAGTTCTAGGATCTTGGGATATGAATTCAAGAAAGCTGCAGAGACTCTTCTGTTGGGATTACAAATGGAAAAATTTCCAAAAGAAGATAGAACTATAATTTGGTACTTGCTTTCAGCTGCTAGGACACTATATGCACAGTTATGGAAGCAATAAAAAATACCAGAAAAATGGGATTGGATTTTAAAAGTTATGACATGGAGTGAGATGGACAAATTAACAAGAACTTTAAGAGACTATGATTTAGAAGATTTTAAAAGGGAGTGGAAAAAATTTAGAAGTTATGTAGAAGACGAGTGGAAAGTAAAAGGACTTGGGACAATTTTTGATAATGATTAAACTTTAGAAGAAAGAAGAATATTAATTTTAGCTCTTAGTAATTAACGGTACCTTTTAATGTTAGTATTTTGAGTAAATAACACTGGTGGGGGTCAAGTAACGGGGGGAGGTGTGATTAGAAAGATGCATATGGGATAGATGAAAAGAAGTTATTAACGGAGATTGTTACCATATGTTATTAATAAAATTGTTTAAAACACAAGAAAAAACTTTAAAAGTTCATTTGTTTTTCAAAAGTTTGAAATTGTTTCCCACCAAATACTGCACAAGCATATTTTCACACTATTTGCTCCATCCTCTATTCCTCATCTATTATCTTTGTTATATACTTTTTTAAAAAAATTGATAAAACAAAGAGGTGCTTTAACGCTGCTGGGGAGGGAAGCTGTGTTGCTTGTCATTTTCTTTTCAGCTTGTTTATCTTGCCTGGCTGATTCAGTGTTCAATGAACAAAAAAGATGAAGGAGGTCCTCCAGAAAACTAAAAGTCTAGGGCAAAGCCAGAATGATCCCGCACTTTCAAAAGGCTATGTTGGTAACGCTCTATGTACCAAACACTGTCAATTGACCTTCATTTCAGAAACATTGAATCAACTGTTCACATTTGCTGGAGGAGAAATAATATTAGGAGGGGATCTAAAATTCATTGTGAAAGCAAACTAGACAAATCCTCCTATATACCTTCCAAGAGGAAGTCCATCCACAATCCCACAACAACCACACCACTTGCTGCCATAGTAAAACAATGTCAACTTTTAGATTATGGCAGCAGTTGTGCCCAGGTGAAAAAGATTACTCTTTCTACTCAGCTCAACATGGGACATATTCTCATATTGATTATATTTTAGCTTCCTCCTCTATACTTCAGAAAATGAACTACATTCAAATAAGTCTACTGCAGTAGTCTGACCACTTGGATAGAGTGTGAGATAAATTGGAATGAAAACATTACTTGTCACACAAAATAGATTTTAATAACAATTTATTAAATATATCAGACATAGCAACGGAAATTGAAAAACACATTACAACTTATCTTCAAGGAAATGCAAAGGTAGAATCAAAACCCACAATATTATGGGATGCCATGAAACCTGTTCTGAGAGGTTTAATAATATCCAATTGACTTACCTTAAAAAAACAAAAACAACAGAAAAGAGAATTATTACAGACAGTAAAACACCTAGAGACACTACATTCAAATTTGGTAATCCAAACATTTATAAAAATTATCTGTAGTGAGAAAAAAAAATGCGACGCACTAGATACATTGCAAATTTTTAAAAACCCTCATGTTACCTAAAACAAAACAAAAAATGGTAAAAGCATTAAAGAGGTTGGTGGGCACAGTCAGGCAAAAATACAACTCAAAAATGATCACATCTATACAAAATAGTGTAGGTGACTTACAAATCAATTCAAAACAAATAATTCAAGGCTTTCTAGATTATTATAAAAAATCTTTATACATCCAGAAACTTAAGTGCACGAAAACTTATTGGAGGAGGAGGAGGAACTGATGCTCCCATGCCCTCTATTGCTGCCTTACCAATGGCAAGACTGCAAGCAGGGGGAAGGCAAAACCACTGCTACCACCAAACCTGCCATCATTGCCTTTTGGATCTCAAAACTGTGGGAAGGTGAAGGCTGAGGAAAACTCACCATTACCAGATGGGGTCTTCACTGTCCGGCAGTGGTGCTGCAAGTGGTCTGTGAAGAACCTCCAGCCCTGCCTCTCCAGAGGCTTACTGTGGGCAGATGGAAGAGGACAAGGAGGCATGGAGGACGGGGGCAAGAGAGAGCAGCCATTGGAGGGAGGAAGAAAGGAACACCTTCCCTGAAAAAATCCATTCCACTTCTTAACTTCCAGTAAGTGATTTAGTGTTCCCTAGAAAGTTGTTCTTCGGTATTCCTGTTTCTGGATGCCTGCTTGATTTAATTAATCATTTTTATAACTAGACAATGAAGAAAGCTGAGAGAGATAAAGTAGATTCCTTTGAAATATGGTGTTGGAGGATAGGTTTACTGATTCCACGGACCACCAAAAAGACAAATAACTTTGTTCTAGATCAAATCAAACCTGAACTCTCTCTAGAACAGGGGTGTCAAACATAAGGCCCAGGGGCTGAATCAGCCCATCCAAGGCTCTTACCCAGCCCACAAGCAACTGGCATATATGGAAATTTAAGGCGTTCCCCCTTTTTATGGTAACTCTTGCACAGTGTTTCCCTCCAGGCTGAGTTAGCATGAGCTAGCTTGCAGATTTTTGGCCTCCAACTCACATATTTTTGTCTTGGCTCAGGAAGGATGACCCCAGAGTACACTAATATATACAGTAGCTCACCGCTTTAATGCCAATAGCTCACAAAGTAGAATTTTTGCTCACAAGACTCTTGCAGCTTAGAGGAAACATTGGTCTTACATATTATTAAATATATATTTTTTGGAGCTTGTATGAGCTCCTCAGTAAATAAACTGCTTTCACTGCTGGGAATTAATTGCTTTTGTTCATATTTTGAGGGGGGAAATAATATAATTAATTGGATTTGCTTGTATCCTTTATAAAGTTTATATCTCTGGTACCAGGCGTTACATTTTATGGCACACATGACCTGACCCAACGAAATGACACTTATGTCAGATCTGGTCCTTGTAACGAATGAGTTTAACACCTCTGCTCTAGAAGTTAAAACGACTAAACGAAGGTTATTGTACTTTGGTCACTTTATGAGAAGAAAAGACTTATTGAAAAAGACAATAACACTAGGAAAAGTTGAAGGCAGCAGGAAAAGAGGAAGACTCAACATGAGATAAATTGATTAAATCAAAGAAACCATGGCCCTCAGTTCGCAAGATCTGAGCAAGGCTGCTAACAATGGGACATTTGTTGCCCTCTATCCCCACTGATATTTATAATGACTTTAGAGGTTTTGTAATTCAAATTCAAGAAGATAAAGAGATAGCGGGACTAAAAATAAAAAGTTTTTCTTATAAATACAGAGCATTTGCCGATGACGTGATGTTTATAAATGAAAATCCCACTCATGTAACACCATTGTTGCTTCGTAAGATACAAGAATATGGAGAATTGGCAGGCTTTTAAATAAACAAAGAAAAATCGAAAATTTTGTGCAAAAATATGTTAAAGAGTAAACAGGAAGAACTACAGAGATTAACAGAGTGTGAAATTACCTCCAAAGTAAAATACTTAGGTTTAGAAATAACAACAAAAAATATTGATCTGTATAAAAACAATTATGAGAAACTCTGGTGTAAGATCAATGGAGATATGATAAAATGGAACAAATTGAATCTGTCTATGCTGGGCAGAATTTCTGCAATTAAGATGAATGTCTTACCGAGAATTATGTTCCTGTTTCAAACAATTCCAATAGTGAAAGACAATAAACAATTTAATAGATGGCAAAGAAAACTTTCAGAATTCATATGGGCCGGGGAAAAAACCAAGAATTAAAATGAAAATTTTGATGGATACGAAAGAAAGAGGTGGATTTCAACTGCCTAGTATCATGATGCAGTGTGCCTGGTGTGGATTAAGGAATGAATGACATTATCAAACAAAGTTATTAGCATTAGAAGGACACGGAAATGTCTTTGGATGGCAAGCTTATATGTATTATGGGAAAAATAAGATGGACGGTTTCTTCTCACATCACTATATCAGAAGTAATCTGTTAAATACCTGGTCAAAATATAAAAGATATGGTGATGAGAGGAAACCGCTTTGGATCGTACCAACAGAAGTAATACAACTGTATTCAGATATTAAAGAAGAAGAAGTGGTTAACATATAAACAACTTTTAAAAATTCAAGGAGGAAAGGTGGAATTAAAATTGGCTGAAGAAATACAATTGGTTTCAATTGCAACAAATAAGGAGTTTGCTTGAAGACATCAAGAACTATGGACATCAAGAACTATGGAATAAGACAAAAACAAACAGAACTGGAGAGAATGCTGTTTGGAGAAAATGAAAAGCTGATCTCAAAGACATATAAACTATTATTGAAATGGTCTACAGAAGATGAAGTAGTTAAATCACAATGATAAAATGGGCGATAAATATAAATAAGGAAATACAGATGGAGTCATGGGAATACTTATGGAAGAACTCTATGAAAATATCTACATGTTATAATATTAAAGAAAATTGCTTTAATATGCTATACAGGTGGTACATGACATCTAAGAAATTGGCAAAAATGAACAATCAGGTGTCAGATAGATGTTGGAAATGTAAATGCCATGAAGGATCTTTCTACCATATGTGGTGGACTTGTAAAAAGGCAAAATAATTTTGGCAATTGATTCAGCAAGAGATCTCGAAAGTTTTGGGATATACCGTATTTTTCAGACTATAAGACGCACTTCCCCCCCCAAAAAAAAGTGGGGGGGAAAGTGTGTGCGTCTTATGGTCCAAAGGTACGTACCTTCGGGGGGGGGGGGGCGGGCAATCTGCTGCCTCTTCCTCCGATCCGGCGCTTCCCCCGCGCCTGCCTGCCTGGCTCCATCTTCTTCAGGCAAGCGCTGGGATCGCTCCACATGGCCCCAGCGCTTCGCAAGCGCCGGCTGCGGAGGGGGCAGCGTGCTTCCTCCTTGCCTGTGTGCCTGGCTTCAGCTGTGATGTTTAAAGCAAGTGCTGGGATCGGAGGTGGGAGGGAGCGATATTTGAAATAAATATTTGAAATAAATAAATACGACGTGTAATAAAAACAAGGAAGGAAGAAACAAAAGGTGTAAAATGACTTAACTTTATTTACAACTGAAAAGGGGGGGAAATAACTTCTTTTATTTTACTTTCTATTAACCTTCATGTTCATAACAAAGAAAACAACTGTCTTACATTAGCCTTACATTAGCTGCAGAAATCAATATTAAAGAGAACATGTTATAGAAAAGGAATGGAGCCAGGGTGTGTGCCCAGACAACAAATTTCTATAATCTCCAAGCCTATAATTTACCTCAGAAATGTGTGGTTACCCTGAAGAACAAAAGTCTTCCTGACTTACTAGTCTAATGAATGACTCAGGTGTGAATGGAAACATATGAATTGAAGAGGGAAGTTTCAAAACACTCAGACTAAACAGTGTTTTCAAAGCTCTCCCACACATTCCTTCCCATCCTCTGAAGCTCTGGCAAAGGAGAGCTGATGCTCTACAGATTAGAAACATTTACAGACATTTGAAAAGCACTGCAAAACCTTATATTTAAAGGCAATGCTAGAAACATATTTAAAATTGCAGAAAACTGCTGAAGCCAATTAAATAGCCAATGTTCATCTTTATATAAAATGAATACCATAATCTCCATTTTAAATATAGTTTTAAACCAATATAACTCATATTCTTGTGGATGAATGTTAATACAATGGTATAACAAATGACCAGCTTACATATTTCCACACCATAGGATGTTACTAAAACAACTATTATAATCTATAAGGTGATAATGAAACTAATCATTGGGGAAATAGCTTTTGAGAAGCCTTAAGGGTTGCCAATCTCTTGGTGGTCCCTGGAGATCTCCTGGAATTACAACTGATCTCCAGGCTACATAAATCAGTTTCTACAATTATAACTATCTCTAGTCTACAGAGATCAATTACCCTGGAGAAATAGCTGTTTTGAAGGGCAAATCATATGGCATTATACCCTAATGCCGTCGCAACTCTCCCCAAACCCTACCTTCCAGGGTAGGGTTTCTCTGATGTGTCCCAATGTCCTCCTGTTTCAGTTTCTGAGGTAAAAAGACTAATTGCCTCTCTTCTTTCAGGGAAAGTTCTCAGGGAAGATATGTTGCTCCCAGAGATTTTTAAGCTTTTCCCTCACTGGTGAGCCCCAGTGTTGGCTCAGGTGTTCACACAGATAAATTCTTCTAGATTCCCCTCCTCCAGCTGGAAACAAAGTATAGTCATCCCTATATTTAAAAGGAGTAATAAACAGAATTCATAAAATTATCATCTCATTTGTTGGATATTACTTCCAACCTTTGTAGCAAATTTATTCTGGGAAAGCTGGAGGAACGGAAAGAGGTTATTAAGTTTTTTTATCCTGAACAAGCTGGTTCCAGGAAGGGCCAATGTACCATCAAACATTGTCTAGCATCTATTAAGGGTCCCACCAGACATCTCAATCCAGCCTTTGTTGATCTAACAGCTGCCTTTAACTCAGTGGATAGAGAAAGATTTTGGTTCAAACTCACATGCAGCAGCATTGACAAACGTCTTTTGCTCTTGATAAGGGAACTTCATTGTGATGTGTCTGCCAAAATTAGAGTAGGGATCTTTGGCTCCCTAACACAGACAGACCCTTTTCAGTTCTAGTAACTCGTTACTAATGGTTTTTCTGTCATTTCAGACAAACTCATTTTAGTAACCAGTTGCTGGTGGAATTTATCTGTTCAGACAAACCCATTACCATCCAGTTGGCAAAGCGTGGCTGAGCCATTGTTGATGCAAACTGCTTTCTTCTGTTTTCAAACCCCTCTATGCTTCTGAATTACTGTGGTGTGGTGTGTAAAATGCCTGCAATGGTACTTTCCCCTCACACTCTCCCTTGGAATTTCTTTTAATGTTCTATGTTGGGCACTACCATGCTGAACCAATCCTGCAATTTAGCATTTCCCCACAGAAATGCAAAGACCCCACTGGCATACAGTGCTAAATGACATGATGCAGATTTACATGTGAACAGATCCAATGCCTTCAATACATTTACTCTTGTGTCAATCAAAGGAGGCCACCATGCTGCCACTGCTTCTCATCTGCAGGATCCCATGAAAGGGTGCTACTTCTGTTGTAGCCCCCCCCCCAACTTTTCAACAGTGTTTGCACCCCTGGTTTTCTCCTATGTTGAGGGGGTACAGGGATTCCTAGCCACCACACATAGCTGCAGGCAAGTGCCTTCACACGCACTCCTGGATGAATCTCATGCAGTGCAGTTAGGACTAAATGACGCAAAGCCACTTTTGACAGCCACTTCCTTTCAGGACTGTAGCCAGGAGTTAAAGTTTGGAGGAGCACAGGGACTCAGTTTTTGTTTGGGGGGCAAGTTGCCATCAATAACCCCCTACTCACAGCAATAACCCTCTTCACTGGTTGGTGGCATTGGGGAAGCTGGACTGAGACACCAGGAAGGGCAGGATGGCAACTCCTCCCCCTGTCACGGTTGGGGCCGGGTCAGGCAAAGTCCAGAGGCAGTCCGAGGTCTGTAGCCAGCAAGCAGGAGTGTCCAAGGTGCCAAATCCAAATCACTGTGCAAGTATCGCAGGTCCGAGGTCCAGAAGCCGAGGTCAGGGAGTCCAGAAGTCAAAAGCCAAAGTCAAGCCAGAGTGGATGCTAGAACGTCAGGGAGATGACTAGTTGCTTCCACAAAGCCTCCTCCCAAAGCCCACAGCTATATAGCCCTCTGCTGGCTGTTGCCCATTTGGGCTAATTGCTGGCTCTGGGAGGAGCCAGGATCCTGTTACAACTCAAGCATCCTTGCTCTTAGGAGAGCCAGAATCCTCTCAAAACTCAGGACTCAGGGAGCATCTTGCTTGTGAGCGTGCCGCCCTCCTCCGATCCCTGTGGTCCTGACGGAGGCGGTCACGCACACGAGCCACCCGAGAGGGCGAGGCAGGGGGGCTGGGATCTTCTTCAGCAGGAGGCAGGGGTACTGGTGCAGGTGGCAGGGGTACAGTTTCCTCGGCAGACTCATCTTCCTCTGCAGGGTCCCCAGCACCCATGACACCCCCCCTGGCTGCACCTGCTCCTCCAACCCACCTGGCACTGTGAAGGGGTGTCCTGGTGGCTTTTGCTCATCCCTCCCTGACCTTGGGTGGGATGGGCTGGGAAGCAACTGCCCAGAGCAAGTCAAGGTCTCACTCTTCCAAGCCCTTTGGGGAACAGCAGCTGGGGGAGGGGGAATGCTGTAGAGGGAGCAGGTTGTAGCAGGAACCCGGAAGCTGCTCCTCCTCCTTCCTGCTGGAAACTCCTCCACGGCTCCCTGCCCCAGGCACCTGGAGCTGGTAAGATGCAGGAAGGAATGACACAGGGTAACTTTGCCCTGCATTTCCTGCTTGAGTAATGTACTGAAGCGAATGGGGCTACTATAATGTAAATCTGCATGTTGTTTAGCACTGTACATCAATGTGGTCTATGTGTTTCAATGGGGTCACTGAGACACTAAATGGCAGGATTGGTTCAGCATGGTAGTGCTCAACATGGTATGTTTTAAAAACTTCAAGAAAGAACGTGCACAGGGGAGGGTGAGGGAAAAGCAGTGCTATTTGAAATGGCCAGATTGCTTCAGAGACGACTCATTAATGGAAGGAAATTTACTGTGTGAAACCCCCGTCCCTGTATTGCTTTACTTGAAATTGGGACAATATATGGTTCTGCTGTCTCTTACTTGCAATGGCTTAAGAAGACTGCTGTGCAGGCTTAGCAACTATTGTAAAGAAGAGTCCATAAAAATCAGTTATTTAAAGATCAAGGTGATGGTCTTTTGTTCATGGTGAAGTAGCTTCCACTGGTCAGTTGACAACTTTCCAGTCAACGAGTGCAGAAGCTTTAAATATCTGGGTATCACCTCTAGAGACACACTTTCTTGGAAGGCCCATTTGGTTTCTGCAAAATCATCAGCTCTTTGGAGAATGGGGGCCATCCTAAAATCTTCTCGCAAGAAAGGGGGCTTCTTGATCAAGCCTGCTCTAAAAATGTTTCAGACGAAGGTGATTGCTCAACTTCTTTATGGTGTAGACGTCTGAGGATGGAATTACTCCCTGGTTGCTAACTTAGAGAAAATTCAGAACCTCTTTATGAAAAAGCTCTTAGCACTTCCTCCAAGCATTCCTGCTGCTTTGATGAGAGCTGAATTAGGTCTTCCATCCATTTGGGCCTATGTGCATATTGCCTTAATTAATTATTGGCATAAACTAAGGAGAGCTCCAATAAAATCATCTTTCAAGTCTCTGGTTTACTCTGTTCCAACAATATCCTGTTTGGATTACCAATTATAATAAAACCCTTCATCTTTATAAATTGCCTGACATTATTCAAGGAGTCACTTCAACTTACTTCAACTGTCAGGCCTGGGTATTTGCCGATTATGCCATTTTTGACAGGCAAATTATTTTAAGTTCCAAATTATCTGCTTGGTTTAAAATATTTTAATTTCAAAAGATCATAATAGAGCACACTATCTGATATTACCTTCTATATACTTTGTTTAGCCTTTACAGCCATTTGTTTCCAAGCTATACAATCGGCCATGCTTATAGAATATTATACAAATAAGCCAGTGGAACAACATCTATGCATCTGCAGAGCCTCAAAACTGGAAGATCTTTTCCACTATCTGCTTTTCGGTCTGCTATGTACAATCTATAGGCAAAAATTATTAGATTCAGTTTTGACCAGCTTAGGCGCAAGTTCTGTGACAGAGCAAATATTATTTTTTTTCTTGTAGATGTAGTGCCATTAATATCTACCATGCCAGCCCAAGGACGCATGGTGCCCCAGGCAGGAGCCCCCCGCTGCCACCCCCTCCCGCCCCTCCCGCAGCGCTGCAATGCAGCACCGCGCTCCGTCGCACCCACCTCTGAGGGCGCTGCGCTGCAGTGCCCACCTGTCTCCTCCTTCCCTTCCCTTCCTTTCCCTTGAGCGATCAGAGTGCACTGCCACCACTGCCCGCCTCTCTTTTGCCTTCCCTTCCCTCGCCTCCCCTCCACATGATCATAACATGCCACACCTGGGCCGTACCAGCTGTGACATGACATGTATCTTATCTATCAGAGAATGTGCTGGAGGCTTCTCCCCCCCTCCTTTCTGGAACCAGAAGGGAGGGGGAGCCAAGCCTCCTCCAGTGTGTTCTCCAAAAGATAAGATGCACGCCACATCACAGCTGGTACGGCCCAGGCACAGCATGTTATGATCATATGGAGGGGAGATGAAGGGACAGGAAGGGAAGGGAAAGGAAAGGAAAGGAAAGGAAAGGAGGGGCGAGCAGTGGTGATGGTGGGCGGGCGGAGGAGGCAGGCAAACTAGGTGCTTGCCTGGGGAACCGGGAGGGGGGAGCCCAATTCGGTGCACCCACCCTCCTGGCACCCTAGGCAACTGCCTAGTTTGCCTAGTGGGCAAGCTGGCCCTGAATATCTATCAAGGTTGCTCTTTTTGCCCCAACTATGAAGAAAATCCAGTCCAGGTTAGAGCTTGCAACCTAGGCTAATGGTTTGCCACAGTTCCATTTATTTCCCACTAAATATGTGCAGGTTTTATAGGATCAATTTTAGTAAAATAATTTTAACTGTTCTGCAATTATCTCTTTTAACGCTGTCTGGAAGCAACCTGGTTTAATGCCTTTCTGATTTACTGATGTTGTTTGTTGTTTGGCCTCGTTTTATTTCTTTGCTATATACTAAGTTTGTAACAGCCTTTGGTCCTATGCAATAAATCTGAATACTGAGTACTGACTGTAGTAGGAAATGTTGGGAAAGACCTTCCTCTGCGTCAGACCTTGCGTCAAGTGCCCATTCCACCTAAATTTCCATTGTCAAGTGCCCATTCCACCTAAATTTCCCCCTCACATTCCAATCTAAGTCTGCTGCAGGATCAAACTGGACTGTACCCATCAGGAAAGTGTTTGGTCTAAGAGAAGTGAGAAGGCATCTGTGCACTAGATCAAAGGAAAACTTATTCCCAGCTGTAATTCTTGTTTGCCCATTATAAATATGATTAAATACTTAGGTGCCCCTCATTCTACAGATTTCTTCTCTCAAATTTCAGACTGTTAAGGGAAAGCATCCCTGTTTTTGTGGGGTGGGGGATTTAAAAGCCCTTGAAGAGCAGTGAAAGGAAGTGCAACATACTAAGTGGACAAGTTTTTCCCCCCCTCCACCATCATATATCACATTCTGATGTGGAATCCTGTGTGGAACTAAATGCGCAGAAAATGATGAGAGGTACAGATAGGGGTATTTCTCTGCAGACATGAGGGCACTTCCAGGTTTGCAGGAGAATAATAGATGTTTAAAAAATGGGGGGAGTCCAAAAATTCCAAAATGGAGAAGCATTATTTGCACAAAGAACATAAACATAAAAAAAGAGATTGTGCTGTTCAGCTGTCATTTGGGGGGTTTGCATAGTACCTGTGTTATGTATGTGGACTAATGCGTATGTTCCTTACTAACTCATTCGAGCCTGAAGGACTGAGCTTGGGGACTCTTGAACAATGGGCAGTAGGATCCAAATCCCTGCTGCCCTGGCCCAACCAGGAGCCCCCTGTTGGTTCAAACGATCCAATGACATTCTAGTGCGGGAACCCAGGACAGTATATAGTTTGCCCAGTTTGGCAGTCTTCTAGTTCAGCGATTACTATGCCATAATCAATAAAGAGAACTATGATCACTGCAACTGCATGTTCTTTATGCACTGAACCCACGATATTATATTGGCGATGAGGATGGGATCCTGTGGAGTGAACCCCAGCAACCGGCATCACACTGCACATCACTGCCCTCCTTGTTCCAGCTCTGCGCATCGCATCGCCACCACTGACCAGAATGGCTACCATTCCAGGATCATTGTTCGAGTTTGATCTGGCTCAACCCAAGCTCTGGGAGCTCTGGGAGACATGGGCTAAAAGGCTCAAGTAATACCTCATAGCCCAAAAGTTTGGAGACAGGAACAAAGACTGGAAGATGAAGAAGGCCTTGCTGCTTAGTTCCTGTGGCATTGCCACACTGAGGCTAGCTGAGAGACTGGTTGCACCAGCCATGATTGAGACCTCCACTTATGAGCAAATTGTCACTGCTCTGACCAGTCACAGCTCTGCAGCTGACCACGATGACCCAGAGGCTACAATTCTCTGATAGGCACCAGCAGTCAAATGAGTCTGCCACCAACTACCTCACCTCCTTGCAGGAGTTCGGCATGAAAGGAGACTTCGCACAGCTGGAAGAGGTTCTGCTTGATCGCTTCACATATGGCCTCCGCGAAGAGAGGCCCTGCTGGAAAATAGCAGAAATGGACAACCCAATGCTCCAGAAGGCTCTCATATCACCACCGTGGCAGAGAAGGTGAGCAAGGAGAAAGGCTGCCATTCCAAAGACAGCGCTCACTAGCTCCCCACCTCAGCGTCCAAAGACTCTGATGGCAATGACGCTTTCAAGCTGCACCACATGACCCAGCGACGTCTGCCACCACATGCGACAGAGACTGTGCCAGGTTTGTGCTAGCTGTGGGGAGCTGTGTGAGTGCTGTTCATGCAAATTCAGGGACACCGTCTGCCATCAGTGCAGAAAAACAGGCCACTTGGCACAGGTCTGCCGGTCCCAAACAACCCAATCTGCTTTGGGAGGGGCAACGTGGCAACAACATGGCTGATGCCATGAGACCACCAGAGTCGATGAGTTGCACTCCGTCAACCCCCCCCCCCTCTTTCTCTCGGCTTGGCTTCGTGAACGAAGATTTAAGAAGGGTGCAATAGTCCACGTCTGCTGCAGGCTCGCTGGTGGCTGACAAGACCAATGCGGGACAGGCAAGTCAGGCCACAGTGGCTGCAGGGAAAAGTCTGATTTAGGGTTGGTGCTGTAGCAATGCGATTCTTCCTCAATCTCCTTTTGTCCTCAAGACCAGCTATGCGTGCGTTTTCAAAGGAAGAGACAGCCTGGTGGATGGTGTGCCTCCATGCTTTGCGATCTGAGGCTAGGTCAGACCAGTGCGGCAAAACCACATCCTTGCAGATATGCCAATTGCCATGCCCTCCCCAGACAAACTCAAAACCACTGTGGTCAACAAGGGAACTCCATGCAAAATGGAGATTGACTCAGGAGCTTCCTTTTTGGAGCCTGGAGGACTGAGCTTGGCGACTCTTGAACAATAGGCAGTAGGATCCAAATCCCTGCTGCCCTGGCCCAACCAGGAGCCCCCCTGCTGGTTCAAATGATCCCATGGCATTCTAGCATGGGAACCCAGAACTGCATATAGGTGGCCCTGTTGGCCCAGTTTGGTAGTCGTCTACTTCAGTGGTTACCATGCTGTACTCAATAAAGAGAGCTATGATCACTGCAACCGTGTCTTCTTTATGCATTGAACTCATGATATTATAACCTCGTAAACCTTTCTAGAGTGGGCAGCAATCAAGGCAGCCACTGGTGGCAAAAAACCCCCAACAACACAACCCTAGGCATGCAGAAAGACTGTGAGGGCCAGCAGCGTTGGCTACCTGACTGAGAAGGTGGATGGCAGCAGCATCCATAGAAGGAGCCACCCACAGAAAAAGCCAGACATGCAACAAGAGAATCAGGAGCAGCATGCAACCTCCTCCTTCATTCTCTAGCTGCCATCTCTCTGCCACACCTCTGCCAGGAAGAAAAGGCAGAGAAGTGAGCAAATGGGTTGGTGAGTGGAGGGAATCTGAGCAAGGCAGGCAGAGGTAGCGGGACTACAGGCAGGCAGGTTGGTGAGCTGTTCAGAGAGTGCTGATGTGGCAAGTGAGTGGACAGAAGAGTGGAACAGGAAAATAGGATCCCTCAAAGTCTTATGGGTCTCACTCGTAGTTACTAGGAAAGTTACAAGCTCCAATTTATCAAAACATAAAATAAACTGAAGTAAAATCAAATACTTCTGAAAGTAAGAAGTCTTTCATTCTGATCCACATAATATTGTCTCCAGAGGCAGCCTACCACTAGGCAGTGAGTGAGTGAGCACTGAAGTGGCCAAGTTTGCAGATGACACTAAATTGTTCGGGGTGGTGAGAACCAGAGAGGATTGTGAGGCACTCTGAAGGGATCTGTTGAGGCTGGGTGAGTGGGCATCAATGTGGCAGATGAGGTTCAATGTGGCCAAGTGCAAAGTAATGCACATTGGGGCCAAGAATCCCAGCTACAAATACAAATTGATGGGTTGTGAACTGGCAGAGACTGACCAAGAGAGAGATCTTGGGGTCATGGTAGATATCTCACTGAAAATGTCAAGACAGTGTGCGATTGCAACAAAAAAGGCCGATGCCATGCTGGAAACTATTAGGAAGAGAATTGAAAACAAATCAGCTAGTATCATAATGCCCCTGTATAAATCAATGGTGCGGTCTCATTTGGAGTACTGTGTGCAGTTCTAGTTGCCGCACCTCAAAAAGGATATTATAGCATTGGAGAAAGTCCAGAAAAGGGCAACTAGAATGATTAAAGGGCTGGAACACTTTTCCTATGAAGAAAGGTTGAAACACTTGGGACTCTTTAGCTTGGAGAAATGTCGACTGCGGGGTGACATGATAGAGGTTTACAAGATAATGCATGGGATGGAGAAAGTAGAGAAAGAAGTACTTTTCTCCCTTTCTCACAATACAAGAACTCGTGGGCATTCGATGAAATTGCTGAGCAGACAGGTTAAAATGGATAAAAGGAAGTACTTCTTCATCCAAAGGGTGATTAACATGTGGAATTCACTGCCACAGGAGGTGGTGGCAGCCACAAGCATAGCCACCTTCAAGAGGGGTTTAGATAAAAATATAGAGCAGAGGTCCATCAGTGGCTATTAGCCACAGTGAGTGTGTATGTATATATACACATATATTGGTACATATATATTGCCACTGTGTGACACAGAGTGTTGGACTGGATAGGCCAGTGGCCTGATCTAACATGGCTTCTCTTAAGTTCTCTTATGTTCTTAAGAAAGGAATTGAAGAAGGAAAACATAAGCTCACACTGTGTGTGTGAGAGAGAGAGAGAGAGAGAGAGACCATCTAAAGATATATAAATCTGTGGATTGGGACCATACTGAAAAAAGGAGATTTTTCTTCAGACTTGGAGAACACCTCCTCCGCCCCCCCCCCCCCCAAGGTTTTCTGAAAAATCTTGAAAGTAAAAAAAAAAAATGTGTTGGGAGTTTTTTTTTTTTTTTTAAAGCCAACCTACATTTATCTGCTCCTCTGTCTTCAGCTCCCCACTCCCAGCAACCTCTACCTAGGAAAACTATGGTCAGGCCAGGCCCATTTGCATGGTTGGGAACCCTCAAGGACTTGTGGGGTGATACATCACTTTCCCACTTTTCCTCCTAGCAACCTCCATATCCTCTCTCCCTTTTTCCTGCCTCATTCTCTCCTTCTTAGGCATTCACCAATCTACCTTTTATCTCTCCTATCTTCAGCTATATTTATTGTTTATTTACTTCATTTATACCTTGCCTTTCTCACAGTGGGGACCAAAGCCGCTTAGATCATTCTCCTCTCCTCCTTTTTATCCTCACAACAACCCTCTGAAGTAGGTTGGGCTGAAAGTATGTGACTGGCCGAATATTGCCTAGTGAGCTTCAGTGGCAGACTGGTGAACTGAACCTCAGACCCTTTACTGAAGCTCTAATTGCTATAACCAGGGGCAGCCCTAGGGTACACGGTGCTTAGGCAGGAAGGTCCTCCCCTCCTCCACAGCTGGAAAGCAGTCCCTCCTCCACCTTCCCAACTCCCTCCAACTCCAGGCTCCCAGGTGTGCCCCCCCTTGCCCCATGTGTGCGCACCAACTTAACTGCACTAAAAACTTTGGCAGCTGGGATGGGCAGGAGAGAAGCAGTAGCAGCTTCTGCAGCCTGCAGAGAAGCCAGCCAAGCTTTGCACCACCACTGTTACCATGCTGCCGGCAGAGATGTGCCGGGGAGCCTCCAGCATCAGCTCCACCTGCAGCAGCAGTCAGGCACTCTCTGCCTCTCTCAGCCCCCACCCCACCCCCGCAGCTGGTCCACAAGTGTGTGGCCTTGTGGCCTGGCCCAGGGGGAAGAAGCAGAGAGAGGGAGAGTGAGAAGCAAGGCCACCCAGCGAGGGGATGAGGAGAAGACTTGGAGGGAAACAACGTGCCTGGGAGAAAGTGCAGGGGGGCAACAGAAGGCAGGAAGGAGAGAGGGAAGAGGAGATGGGTGTAGGGAGGCAGACAGGCAACTGATGGAGGAGGGAAAGGGGGGTGGGCAGAGGAAGAGGCAGGTGGGCAAGTGATGGGGAAGGAAAGGGTGGAGGAAGAGGCAGACGGGCAAGTGACCAGGAAGAGGTGGGTGGGCAAGTGATGGAGGAGGGGAAGGGGCGGGTGGGCGATGGAGGAGGAGAAGGCAGATGGGTAAATGGACAGAGGAAGGGGCGGGCAGATGGAGGAGAAGAAGGTGTGCCAGCAACAAAGGAGGCAAACTAGGAATTTGTCTAAGGCACGAGGAGGGGGGAGGGCTGAATTCGGTGCCCCCACCCTGCCAGTGCCCTAGGAAAATCCCTAATTTGCCTAGTGGGTGGACCGGCCCTGGCTACAACACCCTTCCTGTTTAGTGTGGCTACTTTTGAACATTAGCAAGCAGCCACACCTAGGTAAGATGTAAGTCCGGTGGTATCTAGTCATCCAATAGTTCTTGTCAGACCTGACTCAAATGAACCCTCCCTCAAAGGACAAAACAGGCCTGGAAAGGCCCCTGCCCCCTCCTTCTGCCTTTTATTCACAGAAACCAAGCCTAGAATGCTGTAGCTGTTTAGCAACAGCCACTGGGGGCTTCTGTTTCTTAAAGCTGCAGGCACACCTTTTATTATCCAGGGGTTTTTAACACTCCCAATGTTTTTTTTTTTTTTTTTAAGATTTCTGATTTTTCTACAAACATGGGACATTCTTCAATGGAAATGTCTCTCTTGTCTGTTCAGTCTCTAATAACTGTATTTAAGTATCCTTAGATTTGGCCAATTTTACTATTAGAATATACAAGTGGGGTGTCATGGGCAACCACGATGATCGTGCTGAGCTCTCAACCGAGCTAACAGCACCAATAGAGTCTGCAGCTAGCCCTCTGATGTTCCAGAAGTGGAGAGTTTGCCGCCGCTGCCCAAGTCAGCATCCCCCACACCTGGCCAGTAGCTGCAAGCTGAAAGCCCACCTGACTCACCTCCATGGGTAGCTTGGTTGAGAGAGCAATTCCAGCAAGACTTAGCAACCTATCAAAGAGACATACATCTGTGGGGAAGACAGTCATTGAGCCCTGAGTTCTAACAGGAGCTTCTCCACTTGCTAATTGGAATATCACCAGAGGCCCATTTAGCCCCCTGCTCAGGGCTGGGCTCTCTGCGGAAGCAACAAGTCATATTTGTGACACCACCACATGCACATTGGCTCTCACTCCTGATCAGATTTCTTGGTTTCCTGACTCCCTTCTTTGGATAAGATCCTCGACTTGACTTTGTAACTTGGCTGTGTTCAGACTCTCCTGGCTTGACTCCAGGCCAGACCTGGATTTTGCTTCCCAACCACACCTAGCCAGTGACATGGGGACCTGCAAGAAATTCATGGGAAAAGTGCATCCCATCCCTCAGCCTTTGCTTTCTTCCCTGTCACCCTTCTCAAATAATCTCCCACCCCTTCTTTTTCCCCCTCCCTGACATTCTTACCTCTTTCCCTCCTTCTCCTCTATATAACCCCCTCTATTCCTCCCTCGCCTGTTCTCAGTCAATTCTCTTCCCATATCTCTTTTTCCTCCCCTCTCTTTGTTACCTTGACCTCCTGTTTAGCTGCAGAATTGACCTCCTGTTCAGCTGCAGGATCTCCACCAGCCAGCAGGGTTCTCTGGAGCTGCTGTTTTAGTAACAGGGTCCCCAGCAGCCAGCAGGGCCCCTGAGACCTGTTGTGTCAGCAGTAGGGACCCCAACAGCTGGCAGCTACCAAATTGCAGGTTTCTGCTTGTATGATCTAATAATCAGCATGCCAAATATTAGGATATTTAAATCTGGAAACTGGTGCTGTGAGTGGAAAAAATGGACCTTTCAGCAAATCTGAAAATTTCCTCAGGTTTGCAGAAAAATCTGAAATTGGAACACACACACACCTTGGAAAATTAAAAATCCCTCAAAATAGTAAAAGGAGCACTTGTCATTTTAAGAAATGGATGCCCTCAGTACCTGTTGCTAGGCAACCACAACAGTTTGGCCAGCATTCTAGGATTGATTTCTGTCAATAATAAGCAGGTGGAGCGGGTGGAGATGATTTGCCCTTTGTGGGGAGGACTTATTGGGGCCAGGCCTGTCAGCAATCACTGGATAACTTGATACCATGGGACTTCTGTGACTTACCCAGGCCTGGCTGCTCACTAAAGTACTGCTACTGCTTGCTGCCATCACACAAAACCTAATGTGATATAGTGGTTAGAGTTTCAGACTTGGGATCTCAAGCCCACATTCTGCTATGAAAAGTCATTGGGTGACCTTGGGCCAGTTTTTCAGTGTAACTTAGCTCAAAGGATTGTTTTGAGGATAAAATGAAGGAGAGGAGAATAATGTAAGCTGCATTACAGAGAAAGGCAGGATATAAACTAATCAAATAAGATGAGGAGCAGAGAAAAAGTACATTGGTGGGCACATGTGGAAGAGAGAAGAAAGCAGAGAAGGTTGAGGATTTGGGAAGGATGAAGAAAAGAGGAAATAGTGCAGGTAGAGGATGCAGGAGGTGCCCCCTGCAAGTCCATGTAGGCCCTTCCAGTACAAATGGGCCCAACTCAGCTGGCCCCACATAGCCAAGCCATAGTTTTTCTGGGGTGAGTCTGCCAAAGGGGGGGGAGGAAAGAAAAGCTGGAGATGGGGGAGGGGGGCTAATAAAGGCAGGTTGTCTGGTGGGTGGGAAGGAAGCTGGAAAAAGGGAGAGAAACATAGTTGGGGCAGATGAGATACCCCCTGCAAATCTTTAGAGGTCCCCCCCTTCTACTATCAGAAAGCCTGGTTTGTGTGTTGACAGCTGAACCAAAGTTTAGAATCATCTTCCTCTATCTCCCCAATTTGCAAAGAAAGTGAACTGTCTATAGAGTGGTATCAGAGAGAGAAATCATAACTCTGCCTCTGTTCCCTTCCTTTCTCAATGAAGCAAAAGCTTTACATCTATATAGTTAATGCAGTACAAGAAAGCTGATGCAAACAGAATATATGTGCTCAGAAAACCCTCTCCATTTTAGTGCCATGATGCAATACAGGGCTTTTTTTGTAGAAAAAGCCAGCAGGAACTCATCTGCATATTAGGCCACACCTCCTGATGTCACCATTGTTCCACACAGGGCTTTTTCTATGAACTCATTTACATGAGTAGGAACTCATCTACATATTAGGCCACACCCCCTGATGCCAAGCCAGTCACAACTGCGTTCCTGTGCATTCCTACTAAAAAAAAAGCCCTGGTGCAATGATTGATGGAAGGTGGAAATCCTATGCACAGAAATGCCAACTGAGATTATTCCATTCGACAAGGAGAACTCTCAATCTGTTCTGGTTGGATGATCTTGTCAGTCATATATGTGCTGAATCACTTTCTCTCTCTCCACTGCCTCTTCCAGTTCATGTTGCTTGGAGAAATGAAACCAGCCAACAAGGCATCAGAGATAAAACAAATTGTTGTGTCACAAGGTTTCTGATGCTTTCTGAATGTTGGAAATACGGTAATTCCTTTAGCATTCCATGAAAGATCAGAGTTTGGGACTATGTCAGACTAATCATGTTCCTGCTACACACCCCTAATACTGATGTAAAGCTAGCATACAGTAACCAGCCAATAGTTTCATCTTAGTACTTAACAAAGTGACCAATGCTGCATTAACCACAAAGAAGAATTTTTGGTGCAAGTCTTTGCCTTCAACCTGAAAGGAGACTAATGTGATTAATCTTTTCCGGTATCTTTTGTTTTTGCGACCAAAGATATGCTACCAACTAATTTGGGTGGTTCATGTTGTTTTCTTCTTAGGAATTTAAAACTAAATCCTTTAATCCATGTCTGGGCTGCATAAGATTAAAGAGGGAGGTGGAAGCGTGCAAGGTGAATTCTTGGTCAGTGGACTATAGAAAATCTTTACATTTATCTATTGATGTTTGGCTTTTCTTCAGAATAAGGCTTGTTCCCTTACTGCTTGGCTCTCTGGCAACTATGAGATGCATGAGAACTGACAAATTAAAAAATGAGCATATGTTGTATTAGAGACCTTAAAGGATAAAATGGTTTTTTTTTTCTGCCTGGATCTTAGGCTCAAAGCACTGACCATGAGATTTCTGTAATGAATGTCAATAAATCAAAAGTAGGGTTGCAACTTACAGACACACACCTGAACAATACCTGAACAGCTACTCAAGATTGCTACAGCACAGACATTGTCTCCAGATTCTGATGTAATAATGCAGAGCAAGAGGTGTCAGTTATCAGAGACTGTTAAATAAATAAAATATTGCAACAGTACTAATCTTTTAAACATATTTTAAGTCTTAAAAATCTTTAATTGTGTTTATCTGTGTCCTTTATAAAGTTTATATCTCTGCTACCTAGCATTACATTTTATGATACACATGGCCTGGCCCAACAAGGTCTTATGTATGTCAGAACCAGCCCTCATAACAAATGATTTCAATACCCCTGGCCTATATCAACATGCTACTTAAAATGGGCTATGTAATCTCTTTCATTCAGGAGAGACTTCTATAGTTATGGAACCACCACCAGAAAAGGTTTGTGGTCAGTGATGACCATCTCAGAGACTGGCATTCAGTTTACTTGATTTTAGCCTGCCCTCTCCTGCAAGTAGGCTCAGCAAAACTTGTTGCTTTGATATCAAATCATATGTAGTCTAGAAGGGAGGATAGTCTTCCAGATCAGATGTAATTGAGGGAGAAAGCATGCTTTGCTACAGTGAAAACTTGTAACTGAAAAAAGCAAAGATACATCCAAAGATAATTCTTCATAAAATTGGCCAGGAATGTCCTCTCTCTCTCTCGGCTTGGCTTCGCGAACGAAGATTTAAGAAGGGTGCAATAGTCCACGTTTGCTGCAGGCTCGCTGGTGGCTGACAAGACCAATGTGGGACAGGCAGGTCCGGCCACAGCGGCTGCAGGGAAAAGTCTGATTTAGGGTTGGTCCTGTAGCAGTGCGATTCTTCCTCAATCTCCTTTTGTCCTCAAGACCAACTATGCGTGTGTTCTCAAAGGAAGAGACAGCCTGGTGGATGGTGTGCCTCCATGCTTTGCGATCTGAGGCTAGGTCAGACCACTTTAAACCCACACCCAGGAGAGGAGGTATCCCTCGGAGGAAGTTTCAGGTTGGCAGCCTCCAGTCAGCCGAAGTTAAAGCTGCCTTCCAGGCAAAACTCCAGTCAAGAATTGAGGACCTCAGTTGCCCCACAGACCCTTCTCCAGAAGCACTCTGGGAACACCTAAAAACTACCGTCCTGCAGATCTCTGAAGAAGTCCTCGGGTTCTCCACAAGGAAGAACAAGGACTGGTTTGATGAGAACAATCAAGAGATCCAAGAATTACTGGCAAAAAAGAGATCTGCCTACCAAGCACATCTTGCTCAGCCCTCCTGTCCTGGGAAAAAAGCAACCAGGAATGTCCTAATCCTTCTAAAATAAGCAAATCAATCTCCATACCACAAGAACTCCAGTTTTTTCAGCCCCCATCACTTTCTAGTCCTGATTCATTTTCAGCAGGTATCCTCCTATATACTAGACCACAGCAGCCAGACACTTGGATGGACTGGAATGCAAAAACATCTCTGGAAAAGACCCCATCCCTGACTTCAGTAAAGACAGAAGAGCTGGCTTGCCTGCCACTGCAGCAGCCCACAGGCTGCTTGGACTACTGGCTCCCTTGTTATAAGAATTGTTTTGCCCCCCAAGTCAAAATAAAGAGTCAGACACAAAATATTGGATATAAATATGGGCCACTTTATTTAAATTTAACTGACAAATTGCAAGGGCTAACCTGAACTGCTGCCTGGCCAGGGCCAATGGTCTGAACAGACCACCTCCCCTGCCATTCAGTGGGTGAGCAACCCAGCCCCTGGCCAGAGCTGTACACCACAGCTCCCACCAAGCCAGCTCAGCAAGCAGGCAAGCCCAGAATGCCCATCCAACAGACGCACGTCTCAATGGAAGGAACCCTCCAGGTAAGTCCCAAAGGCTGATCTGCATTCTCCCACCTTGGGTCATCCAACCCAAAGGTTGATCCTGCCAGACCCCTAACCCACAAGAGGAGATGCTTTCTGGTGCTCCCCAAGCCACATACGATCATCAACTACAGAAAACCTGCCATAGCTAAAGTGACCAACTTATTTAACAGCACCTCCCTCTAGCCAAATCCACAATCCACTGACATGTTATGTAGGGTTGGTGAAAAAACACCCCAACAATTCTGACAATCAACTGAGAAGCAAAAAATTCCTACCCGGTCCCCAAAACCATGAGGCGACCAGTATTTGCCTACATAACAATCAGGGTGGGAGGGAGGGCCAATTGAAACGCTTGGGACTCTTTAGCTTGGAGAAACGTCGACTGCGGGGTGACATGATAGAGGTTTACAAGATAATGCATGGGATGGAGAAAGTAGAGAAAGAAGTACTTTTCTCCCTTTCTCACAATACAAGAACTCGTGGGCATTCGATGAAATTGCTGAGCAGACAGGTTAAAACGGATAAAAGGAAGTACTTCTTCACCCAAAGGGTGATTAACATGTGGAATTCACTGCCACAGGAGGTGGTGGCGGCCACAAGCATAGCCACCTTCAAGAGGGGTTTAGATAAAAATATGGAGCAGAGGTCCATCAGTGGCTATTAGCCACAGTGTGTGTGTATATATAAAATTTTTTGCCACTGTGTGACACAGTGTTGGACTGGATGGGCTGTTGGCCTGATCCAACATGGCTTCTCTTATGTTCTTAATTGCCCAAGGAAGACTGCAAATAGGGCATGGAAAGTGCTGCTATTACTGCAGCAAGCCCCACCCCACAGAAACGCACCCAGCCAGTTGCATCTTCCTCCCCCTTCATTCCAGGGTGGCAAAGGCATCCCTCTGGCCTTACTGTGGGGCTGCAGGCTGGTAGGGATGAATTCTCCGAGAGCTAGCTCAATTGTAGAGGTGTGCTCTGAGGGGGAAAAATTGTTGTAATTTCAGATATGGGATTTGGGTTTGAGAGAGGTTTTTATTGTGATTGCTGATTTTCTGGTAGAACATTATCAGCTCAGGATTCAAATCCATCTGGTTTTTCTGGTTTTGGGGAGCATTGTTTTCAAGGGGGAATGTATTCAAGGGTTGTAGACAGCTGGTTATAAAGACAATGGCACCAAGCTGGCAGAGTACATATTCATCCCACTAATCTAATGACCACCCAAGTTTGAAGCAGATTGAGGAAAAGGGTATGATTTTACAGATCCCTGAAGTAGGTGCCTTTTGGTATAGGCATACCTCTCTCAACTTATTCCTGTCAAGGTAAATGATGCCATCCAGCCATTGACATAAAACCAACAACACCTCTCCATATTTATTTCATTTTCCTACTCTTACAGTAACTTACTGACAATTTCTGCTCAAAATTCTGCATTTGCTACTCTTCCTTTTTGTGGCCTTTCTTTCTTTCCTTTCAAAAGTGAAGCAGCAGGGAGGTAAGGAGATCTATAGCTCTGCCTTTTTTCCTTTCATGAAATTTGGAACCTGTTTTGCAACCATATGACACCAAAATGCAGCATAGCTAGAAATGTGAAGGCCCAGAAAAAAAACGGGAAAAAAATTTTGGGGGGGGAAATTGGTTTTTTTCTGTTTTTTTTTTCCTAAAACCTTTTTTTCCCCTTGGAAATTGGAAAAAATTGAAGAAAAAGAAAAGAAAAGAAATGATTATGGAACATTTTATTGTAACACGATGAATAAAATATTTTAAGACAAGGTGTTCAAATATTTTCCAAATCATTTCTGAAAAATATATATGGTATCAGATTATGCTAATTTCTGTGCCCTGAGGACAAGCAAGTCCTAGGTCATGCCCATTCATTGAAACTTAGTCCTACACTCCCTTCTGTACACTTCCCCCCTTTTCAATTCTTTTAATGAGAATTAGTTTTTTATTTTTATTTAATACTGTGGAAAGGAAATATGAATAATTGTTACTTCTGGGTTTTTAAAAATTGTTTTGAGGAGGTTTTTTTGTCTGTTCCACATAAACTAATAAACAGTTCAGGAGATTGTTGCTCCATTTGTTACAATTACAAATAAATATTATTTTAAAAGTAAATTCTGTTTGTAATAATTCATTATAACTTCATTGGCTTTCTCAGTGTGGGTTGGGTAAGCTTCTATCCATCCAGACATCGTGAAAACGAATACAAGCTTGTAACGGTTGACTTCCAGGGAGTTGAGTGGGGCCTGACCTAGGATTGTTCTTTGCACATGTAATACACTGTGCAGAGGCTTGAGCTGTCAGTAAACTCATATGGTTGATGTATGCTCATTGACTCACAGAGCATTCAAGAGCAGTCTTGTATGTTCCCTCATGCAGATTCTGAATTACTGGCCATGCGACAATTTCTGGAATATAAATTCTGTCATCAGAAAAAGCATACCTGTCATCTTTGTTTGATTACTGCCCCTTGAGTTTGAACCCACTGCTCCTCAGCTAGTGAATACCGAGGACTCCATTCAGTTAAGGAAACTTGAAAAACAGGCAGAATTTCTGTGCTTTCCTGATAAGGCTTTAGTGCTGCCCCTTTAGCTGTTAAATCTGCCTTCCAATTTCCTTTTGCTACCAGACTTAGGGGCTTCTGATGGCCCTGGAAATGGATGACAGCTGTGTGCTGGGGTGCCCGGACAGCTTCTAACAATTCCAAAATCTCTTTACCATTTTTAATTCCTTTGCCACTCGCAATAATTAAGCCTCTCTCTTTATACAAGGCTCCATGGGCATGCAATGTCATAAAAGCATATTTAGAGTCTGTGTAAATATTAGCTTTCAGTCCTTCTGCTAACCGGAGTGCTCTTATGAGGGCAATTAACTCTGCTTTCTGAGCTGAAGTTGAAACCGGCAGCGCTTCTGCCTCTATCACTGTCTCTAGAGTAATGACTGCATATCCTGCTCTCCACTTTCCATCCTGGACAAAGCTACTCCCATAGGTGAAATACTCAATATCTGGAACTGAAATGGGGTATCTTTTAGATCAGGCCGGCTAGAATAGATCTCTTCCATAACTTCCAGGCAGTCATGTTCTAATACTTCCCCAGGAGTTGGCAACAGGGAAGCTGGGTTCAGAGTTGACACAGTCACTATTTTCACACGGGGATCCTCACACATAAGAGCTTGGTATCTGACCATGCGGGCATTAGTGAACTAATAGTTCCCCTTGTGCTCAAGAAGTGCTTGCACATAATGAGGCACTCTCACTTCAAGCTGGTTGCCGAAGCTAAATTTATTGGCTTCCTTCACAAGTTCTGCCGCTGCAGATACGGCACGCATACACGAAGGCCAACCTTTGGCCACATTGTCCAGTTGTTTAGACAGATATACTACTGGTTGGGGCCAGGATCCCAGCAATTGAGTTAGTACGCCTGCAGCAATTCCTTTTCTCTCATGCACATACAGAGTAAAGAGTTTGTCAGTATCAGGTAGTCCCAGAGCTGGTGCCTGCATGAGCTGGCATTTTAAGGTTTCAAAGGCATTTTGACATTGCTCTGTCCATTCAAAAGGTGCTTTTCTCCCCCCTTAGTGGCTTCATATAAGGGCTTTGCTGTTATAGCAAAATTGGGGAGCTGGACAGCCAGGGGTCTGGATAGCCAGGGAGCCCTGGGGTTTTTCACTTCCTCTCTCTCGTGACCCAGTGAGGTTGCCCTACTGGGAACTGCGCAAGAGAAAGTCCCTCTCACTTAGAGGCTTCGCCTCCTCTCATTCACACATGCACACACACCACAGAAATCCTCCCAGATCCTAGCTTCTGTGCTTCAGCTCCAAAGTGGAGCCTAATGGACAGTGCAAGGGATGATCAGACCCTTTGTCTCTCCTAAGGAGAGGTAATCAGAATTCCCAGACAGTTCATACTCACAATCCTGAAGATCTTCCCTGGACATGTCAGTTCAACCAGGCGCGGGATCTTGGTTGGCAAACTGGACATCTTCCCCCTCCGGGGCGGAGAGAGCTGGACTCGATCAAAAATGTGACCATAGTGCCTAGTTCTGTCTTCCCAAGGGTGGAAGGTGGATGGCTATGCAGCCACCAAAGAGGAAGGAAATATCCTACCCTATTATTTCCCATTGGTCAATGCACCAAAATGTAGCAGAGAAATAACGAGGTCCACACAGATTTACTGGTTTGAAGTGAGGTTTATTTTATGGTACCATAAGCAGAACTCAGTCGGGCATGGGCCCCCAAATTGACTGAGATACATTTCCCTGTGTGCATACAGTTTTCAAGCAAGCAAGCAAGTAGGCTGGTGCAAGCTTATCAGATTTCAAAGATTCCGCCTTCACAGAGCTTCTTCTAGTAAATTTCCATGACATGGCCCCCTTTACTCTATTTATATACAGCAAGTCACCTGTGGGAAGCTGTTCCCTTATCTAATTTTACAGCTGGAGCTCACACCTGCTGGGCGGTAGTCAGTTTCTAATGGCAGTTTTACAACAGACACCTTAGTTTGAAGGCAAAGCATATTTTTACTCAATATGACAAATATTATTATTGGGGGTATTAATTAATTATTCAGGGGCTGCCCCTTCAGCACCAAATCCTGAAGTTCTGAATTATCTCTTACAGCAGTAGGCTTGTCAACCCGCAGGTCCCAGCAGGGGATCCCCCAGTTTTATAGGCTCCTCCCCACCACCAGTCAGCTGGTTTGTGGGGAAAAACCGTACTCCAACAGCCATGGTGTGTCTTTCCATCCTGGCAGGTTTAGAAACTTGCAAACTGCTTGTGTTTTGGAAGGTGTATGTGTGCCTTTAAATCTCAGCAAGACTAAAGCTGTGGGGGGTGAGTCAGAGTCACATGGCTTTTCCCCCTGAGTGTGTGAGAGAGGAAGAGAGAGAGCCCAGTCCCTCTGTTTTACACTCCTTTCAGAAGTTGTTTACATAGTAAAAGGGATAGTAAAGAGTTGACCAGAACCTGATTATGGGATGGAGGAAAACTCCACCTCCTAGACTGCTCTGCTCAGTACTTTCATTTTCCTGTGTTAGTCTGAAGAAATTAATCTGAAATACAGCATATTGTTACATCCAGCAACTCCTGTGCATACATTCTCCCACTGAGATCACAAAAGTGTAGACTTGCAAACTGTTTATTTTGGCTGCTTTGTGATGTGTTCAGTTGTATTTAGTGAAAGTGCAACTGCTGGGGAATCCTTTGAAGGCAAAAAAGTGGAGGAGGAAATGAAAACTGTGTTCAGGGAAACAGCACTGGTGTATTTTTATTTATTTATTCAGAATGGGAAAGTCTCCAGGCTCCACCTCCAAAGTCCTTAGATATTTCCTGAGTTGGACCTGGCGGTATGTGATAAATAGTAAACATTATAGTGGATGGTCAAGAATCCCAGAGAACACCAGACTTTATATTCTAGAGGAGGAAGAAGCTTCCTGATAGAAGCCAAGTGCTATTGGACAAAAAAAAAAAGTGGGTGGGGTAGTTCCTGATTTGGACTTTGGATTTGTAATTCAGAATTGTGGCCCTTCAAAATCCTCATTACGAATTCTAAAAATATGAAACTTCTGATATTTGAAGTTCCATTTAAGTCAAAAGGAAATAGTCATTTCCCACTAAAAAAGGACAAAACATTTGTAAAAGTTTCTCTCAGCCTCTGTCCTTTTCCCATGGTTTGTACCAGTCCCAAAGAGCTGAGCAGATGATGCAATTGCACTACAACAGCCACAGTTCCCAAGCAGCAGTGCCTGGGCATTAGGCAATGAGTGTCGTCTGGGTTTTCAGAACTGTAAAAACAGCAAAGGTCACCAGGGTAGCCATGGTCAACAGGTAGTCAGAGGACAAGAGAAAAATTATAAAGCCGCTAAGCAAATCAAGTTGCAAATATCCAAAACTATTTAGAATTATAAAAGTGTATATGTGGAAATACTGTAATCCAAACTGCACCTCTGCACTGCTCTAGAAAGTAGGCCATTTCAGTTGCATTTCCCTGGGATCCTGATAGCTCCTGTAGACATTAGGGTGGGCTGCCTGCCTGAGAGATGAAAATGAAAAATATTTCCTAGACAATCAGGCACCAAGAGTGGTGGGGAGAGAGAGCTGAATGTCCCCAATTACTGTTGCCATTGTTTTCCTAACGAAGGGGTACTGGGGTGAGAGAGAAGCTTGTAACTGATGTCTGTCTTCACTTATGGAATCCGAAAGCAAGCATGAACAACAGAAAATGCTTTCATGTTTGTCCTTTCCAAGTGAAAGGCAGACATAGCTTTAATTATACCCCTACTGCCCTCTGACTATTTGCTGTTGATTAATGCCCTTCATGCTGAAAGAGGCTTTCATGTGCCCATCTGCCATGTTCAGTTTGCCATGTTGACTGCCCTTCCACCAGAAGATGTCTGATATTCCCATTTGCCTGACAGTGCTGCCCAGGCTATTTGCCTAACCCTACCACTAGCTATACTTTGCCCAACAATGCCATGCCCAGTGCTGTCCTCATTAAACTTGCAATGACTGGCAGTCATTGCCCAATGGCTGGGCACTTCCACCTGACAATAGTGGCTGTTGCTATGTACTTGCCATGTCTCCTCATCTTTTTTGGATTGGTGCAAGAAAATATCAAGGAGCTGAAGGCAATGTTTAAAATTACCTTGATGTTTAGTGAAAATGACTGTCAACTATTAATGAAGTCCATCTATTTGAAAATTCTAAATGTCATCAATTCTGAATTAAATTTCAAATTACAAATTTTAGTTCTGATACTTTCTTATATGTAATAGTCAACTGGATTCCAAATGTCTGTGATTATTCCAATATGTAAGTGTACAGTTTGGGAATTTTCAGAATCTTCCAAATACATGAACACATGAAACTGTCTTATACTGAATCAGACCTTTTAGTCCATTAAGATCAGTATTTTCTACTGTTCAAAGGAAAACAGGGGAAGAACTTCCTCTATGGGAATAATGAATGAGTGATGCAATAAGTAGGAAGAGAACTAACTGTGAGGACACAGTTATGGAAACCTAGGCTGTGAAGGAAGTCAAACAAGAGAGCATGATTAACTGTGTGAAAGACACAATGAGAATGAGGATAAAGTACAGAACTTTGGATGAAGCAGTGACAAGATCAATAGTGATGTTGGTAAATGTTGTTTCAGGCTAGTGAAGAGAACAGAAGTCAGGATGTAAGAAATTAAGAGAAGAGCTAGAGAAAAGAAACTTCAGATACTAAGAGTTAGTAGGGATCAATCTAGGAATCACAGTGCAAAAGATAGAAGAAAATTGAGCAATAATGAAGAAAGATAGTCAAGTATGTGGTGACCTGATATGTTAAAATTAAATCATCCTCTTTATAGATTCAACTAGAATTTTTATTCATGCTCTCCAGAGATATTTCTCAATCCATTGTCTGTGCCTAGAATTTTGAGTTGATGCAACTGTGGAAAGTTCTTGAAGACCAAACTGCAGAAGAAGAAGGGATCACAGGCTACTTACAGACAGAATACAAACAGGGCTGGAGGTACTATGAGTCCATCAGAAGCCATCAGGTGGAGGTAGAGGAAGGTAATAGCAGATGCAACTGTGAGTAGCCTCAGGCTATAAAGGTTCCACTGGAAGTAAGAGCACCCTGTCTGAGTTGCACCTCTTTCTGACATGGGTCCTGCATCACTGATCACAAACTGTGATTTGAAACAGAGTTTGGAGGAGAGATGCTAGAAAAAGTTGCATTGAAAGGTTATTGTAAGAATCCATATTACACTGGAGAACCTGGGCAGGGATAGAAAGCAGAAGCTTGCAGAGCAAGGGGACCATGTCAGTTTTAGTGAGAAGATAAGTCCCATTCCTTTTAGACTAGACTAATTTTCCGCCATGTTTTTGGAATAATTCTCATGGCTAAGGAAAACACTGCCAGAATTGAAAAAAAAACTCATGGATTATTCTAGAAAAGATCCATGAACAGGATCTCGCAGAAATAGACTCTCACATATGTGTGTTTTTCCTGTAAAATCTGTTTGTGTTTCTCCACAGGAATCCTTCCTAAAAGCACTTACAAGCAAGGTTGCTGCAGATATGTCATTCCTAATCAGGGTCATATTATACCTTAGAGGGGTTTTTTATCATAGAAAGAATCTCTGTGTAGGAAAGCCATGGACACAAGTGATGGAAGTTGATTGCACATTTTGCTATAACTTCCTCAGTTCTAATCCACTATTCACCATCCAGTGATGAGTGTTATTTTTTCTCAAACTGAAGCAGAAAAATTTATTGCAGCAGAAAAAAAAATCTGTATGTTGCTTCTCACTATTTCCTGCACCATCATGTATGAAGACTGCCACCAATGTTTACTTTATCATGAGAAAAGGAATTGGACAGTTGGACTGGCTGAGGTTACACAGATACTGTTTCCATGTAGGGAAAATGTCATGCGTGCAACTGCCTTTGCTGAATACATTTATGAAGAAAGCATGAATGTCTTACAAACAAACAAAACTTTTTTCTCCCTTTTCATCCTCTTTGGATTCTGTTCTGTAGGTAGTTGGAGATCTGGTTTACTTTAAACAGAGAAAGAGACAGAATCCCCTGAGGTAAACTCATTGAGTCCTGGGAGGTCTTGGTGACACAATTGAACTGGCACCAAATCAATAAAAACAGAACAGAAGAGAGCAAGAGAGAAAAGTAATTAAAACATTCTGTTAAAAAGAAACCGAAGCCATAATTAAAAGATGCAAACTATTGTTTTGCTACACTAATTGCATTTTAATTCTTCAATAGTCAGCTGAACAGTATAAATGCAGAGGTGTATAAAATCCAAAGAGGTCCATTTTGACTGTGCTCTTTCTGCTGCTAGTGTGATAACAGTGCTTATACTCTCAAACAGAATGTGCTCTGTGCTTTTATTTTCCTCATAAGATACCATGAGGAAGGAAAAATCCATTTTATTGGCTTCTTTTCCAGTGTGACAACTGTAGTGACAATTGTAGTGTGATGTCTACTAGAGCATCCAGGTACATCCATCTGGATTCCAAAACCATCTGCTTTAGGATCTTTACATGGAACAAATTTTGCAGTGAATTGAATTGCAATCATTCCGGAATGTATTTTACATATACTAAAACAGCCATAGTGAGCATGATAGCGAGACCTAGACCGTTTTCGCACACAGCTTACCTCGCAGTCACAATCCTGTTCCCTCCGCAGCGTCTATTGGATTTCCCACCATCTGCGCCAGAATTACAGGAAGTGCCGCAGCTTTTGCGTAGCAAACGTAAACTGGGTTTTAGCGGTTTATGTTTGCTACGCAAAAGCTGAGGAACTTCCTGTAACTTCGGTGCAGATGGTGGGAAATCCGACCAGACGCTGCGAAGGGAACAGGATTGTGACTGCGAGTTGAGCTGTGTGCGAAAATGGTCCTACTAAATTCAATGGAACTGAGTTTGCTTAGGTTTGTTCTATTAATCTAGCATGTACCCTTTCTGCCACACACAGAGCAGCACATTTGCAGAACAGTAAAGAAATCTGTGAACCACCCAGAACCATAAGCCCTATTCAGCATCTTAAACTAGAAGACATTTACTGAAGAAACTTATTGTCATTCTTGTATTATTTGATGCTATAAAGCTTCTGGTTTCTTTTGATGAAATTAGCAACAGTGGGAATAATGACAACAAAAATCCTCTAATTTGATTTTTACCTCACTGCTTTCTCATCTGTAGAAGATATTTATACACTTCTGGAGAAGCACTGACTTGGAGGATGTTGGCATTGAAAGGACCTATCAGTGCAATCCCATTAAATGTGTTTAGGATTGAAGACTATGTCATTCAGGGAGTCCTACAAAGTGCAAGTAGAAGGATAAGCAGACAGCACAGTTTAACACCTAGCACTTTTGTCTTTATTTGCACAAAACTTTGTGCAAGCAGAAACACAAAGTGGAGAAAGAATGAGAATGAATTAGAGCAAATGGCTTCTGTGGTCGTTTTCTTGTAGTTCTGCAAGTACAAATGGAAATTTTGCACTGGATTTGACCCAAAATTCCAGAATAGCATAGGCTACCCTATGCCCCTCTGTTAATAACTGTGTTAAGTAGTTGAATCTGTTAACTAAATTAAGTAGAAATACAAGACTGGGATTAACTGTTGCTGTTGAAAATGGAAGCTATTTGTGTAGTTTCCCATCTCCTTCTTTATAATCTACTACAACTTCTCTATAGTTTGGTTATAAATATATTTGTATTTGCTATATTTGTATCACTGTACATAGCATATAAAATGGTCCCAATAGTCTTCTCCCAATAGACATTCTCCATTCCCCTGTTGCCTGTGAAGCGATGTCAACATCATGAAGCGGGAAAATGACAAAATCATGGCACATGGATATGGGTAGCCCTCAGAAAATGTAATCAGAAGGAGAAATGAATACACAGCTCTTGATGTATTGGTACTTTTCCTATGGATTCAGCCAGTAAAGTTAAAAGCAGGCATCCAGTACTGGACAAATTTGAGATGATGCTGGGTGCTTCACTATGCAGACTTTCAAAGCAACCCACAGAGCAGACACTTTGTTCTTGCATTCCCCGAAGGGACCACTGCGGACAAACACATTGTCTTAAGAACACAGATCCAGTGAGGCCACAATAATGCAGAAAGATTCAATTAACAGGAAAGGTCACACAGTAAATAAATGGCAGAACCAACCCCAGAACCCAGATCTCTTGCATCCAGACCCATACAGTCCCACAGTTTCAACAAAGGCAATGATGCAAAGCAACAACAAAGGAAAAAATGCCCTCTTTGTTATGGGCGGGAGAAGTGGAAGGCAATCTCCCTGCAGAAGATCATGTCCTTTAACGTTGACTATAATTCATAACATTAGTACCATCCTACCACTTCATCTTTGACATCTGGGCCAAAACAGCATATTGTCCTGCAGTATTCCTGGAAAAAAATAGTCATGCAGACTACATCAAACACTTTTAAGATCATGATGTGAATTATGTACAGGCAAAAGTTGGCTTTCAGAAATGTAGAGGATCCTCCTTTTTGAAATAATCCTATTACAATGCTTTTAAATTGCCAATGCTTCTGTATGCCTGTTCCTTCCAAAGCATTTTAAAAATGTGTCCTCTGCTCAGTTTTACACTGTTTAAAGATTAACTGTTGATGAATTTTAGTGGATATTTAAGGTATCGTGATTAAAGTTTTTAAAATGTATTCCATTCTGTGGTTTGGAGTTTCTGATTTTCCTTTGTGACAAGACCAAAATATGGCTCCTTCCCATAATATGTGCCCACCACAACCACCACCAGCGTTATTCTGTTGAAGCTCAGATAACAGATTTATAGGGAGAAACTGAAGTATGGATTCAAGCCACTTAGACTGGGACTTCTGATTCTACCTCAGTGGCAACCTTTGTCCAATCAAGTATTGCAGTTTGTAGCACAGTCTTGTAATACAAAGGACAGATAAAGCTTTCTGAAAAAATGTGTAATACTAAACTGCAAAGAAAGGATATTCCAACTGCACCAAGAGTTCTTTGCAACTTAGACTGTGTTTTAATCACTTTAGGTGTTTTAGGAAGCAATCCTAAACAGATCTACTTGGAAGTAAGTCCCATTTTATTCAATGGGGCTGACTTCCAGGAAAGTATTCTTTAGATTGCAGCCTGTACCACCTAAAGTAATTAGGTGATTCCCTGGACTAAAGTAAGGGAATCAGTACTGTCCCTGTGTGGCTAGTGCATAAATTGTGCTTCTTAGTACCCCTCATACATTCTGTGTGATGTTTGTGTGTTCTGGTTGTAAGTGATGCTTATTTTGATGCACCATTCCTACTAATAAAATTCAGAATTTCAGTGTTAACTAATACTTCAATTTGGAAGCATTTCTAATCTGAAATAATCACAATATAGTATGGAAAAGGGTCACTGAAGTCCTGAGCACATCTCTGGATTTCTACTGTTGATGCTACTGTATTTGAAACAGAAATTATTATATTAAATTATATTACATTATTGTTATTTTTAACAAATTTGACTCGCATTTAGACAAAATACATTGGGGCCAAGTACTAGGAATGATGTTTCTAGGTTGTTACTTTTCTCCTTCCCATTATAGGGTTAAGAAGTCCCTCAGAAACAGCACTGAGTGGTAAATGAGGGCCTACAGAAGGAAATCAGTGAACCCTTCCTGCTCTGCTCTTCTGACTTGGGAAAATGAGTATTGGATCCAACTCAGTGAAACTCAAAGTTAAAAAAATGAAACAGCTAATTTCAGAGGAAAGTAAAATTGACATTCCAGCTCCTGTCCCTCCGTGGTAACGACACTGGAGGGTGGAAGCAGCTTTGTCACCCTGGAAGAGTGAAGTGGCAACACCATCCACACAGTGTGATTCATCACAGCTAGCTCGGGGCGGAGCCATTGGGGCTCGTGACAAGGCTCTGCCCTCAGACACTTCAGTTGCATTTTTATTTGTTCACAGAGATGGCACCCCTCCTTACTAAGTTTCAGTTTTGGGCGGTGACTTGTAGAGCCTTAGAGCAGCTTGGTCTTGGGGGGTTCCAGTTTGGAACTCATTTGTTCTGGATTGGTGCTGCTTCTACGGCAACAATCATGGGATACTCAATTTTGGATATACAACAGTTGGGAAGATGGAAATCACATTGTTTAAGGGATATGTTCGTTCATGCAAGGTTTTAAGTTTTATTACAGTGTTTTAACAGTATTTTTGTTACAGGTGCTGAAGGCCATCAGGTGAGACGAGGAGTCACCATATGAAGCCACAGCATGGTTTTTTGGGTCGCTCACTGGTTGGTTCTCAATTGGGCTTGAGCGAGCCTTGGTTGAATGGTTGGGGCGAAGTAACATGAGATGGCCCAGTCTTCTCCCTTTGTCATTTGAAGAGAGGCAGGGACCTTCACCTCATGTTTTAATGCGCTAATGAAGGGCAAGGGTTTGTTATCCAAGCCCAGGCTAACCTTGCAATGATAAGAGCAAGATGGCCTGGTGTTCAGATCATTTGGTCTGCTATTTTACCTCACCTGGTTTGGTGCAGTTTGGGTGATCACAGGTGTATTGATTGTGCTAGGTGTAAGTCTAACCAACAGATGAGAAAGGCAATGGAGGGTGGTTTAGGTTTGTTTTTGACACATCCCACTATATGGGTTGAGCTGCAATACCTGTATAGGAGTGATGGAGTTCTTATCAAATGAGGGCAATGATATTTTCTTGTGTGATTTGCAGCAAGAGGTTAGTGCAGCTTTGTACTGCTGAGTGAGAAGCAAAGGTCTAAGCAGAGGCTTGACCTTAGCAGTGGCAGCGTATGGCAGGTAAAATTGGAATTGGTGAGCATCTTTTGGCATAGTAATTTTGAAATCAGGGGGTCTTCAGGTTTCCATGGCCCAGGGTTGGGACTGCTGGGAGCTGCTTGGTTAGGCTCATCTCTGCAAGTTGTAAGGCTTCAGTGATGGCTTTCCATGGTGGCAACCAGTTTGCCAGGCTGCTGGCCATTAGCCAGAATTTGGCTTTGGGTCAGGGCTGAGTGCTCACTGAAGGTAGGCAAGGAGGTTGGTCGATAGGTGGCACCTGCCTGGCCTTTTCTACACCTGCAAATTCTTCCCCTCTTTTGCTGCTTAGTTCTGAAGTTAAATAAAGTGTCCCTTGTTTGATTCCAAGATGATGTCTGTCTTCTTATTTCAACTCGGGTGGCAACTGGTGTTCATGAACTTCAGTTGTGATGATGGACAGTGGCATAACAAAAAGTGTGAGGAAAAGCCCCATTTTCCCAAACATCGCAGTCACCAGCATGGTTGCCAGGGCGCCTGGAGAAGTGAGCTCGCACACGTCTGGCCAGAGAGTGTGGGCAAAACTATCCAGGAACCTCAAGGAACTTATGTGTACAAGCAGCCCCAAATTTGCAGGCAGTCTAATCCGGTACAGAGTGCTTGCTAACACACACACGGACATTTCCCCGTCACTGCATGGGCCAGCCATGGAACAGAAGAAGCTGCGCCGCCAAGGAGCTATCCAGGCGACCGGTTGTGAAGTGCTGAACATGGAATCCACCGTGTAACGCTAACACCACTCGTAGCCATCTTCCTGCCAGGCTGGACTTCATTCCCTCATAGTGGAAAGCTCACGTACACACCCTATGTCACCCTTAGCCCGCAAGCAACCCATCGGCCCCATGAATGGATTAACAGCTCTACTGATGTTCCAGATTGTCTGGCAAAGCCCTGGACAAAGGCTCCTGCCCAGAAGATGATGGGAAAAGAGGAAGAACATCTCCTGTCTCAACCAAGTCTTTTGTCTTTACCGGGGATACCTAGGTCAATATTTGATTCCCTATTGTCACCTTCCCAGATAAGCCCATTTAATCTTAAGTATTTAGCCATTTCCATTCTTTTCCCCGACTGACACCTTGGGGCTGCCCCAGGCCCTGTTGCAATCTGGAACACAGGACCAAGGCGAAGTTCATTGGTCAAAAGCAGGCACCCAATTAGGTGCCACCAATGGACTTGCTATTGGCTCTGCGAATGTCCAGCCTTCAGGGTCATCACAGAGCCTCCCCTTTCTCCTCCCTGATACCTCCCATCCCCTGAGGGCTCAAGAGAGTCCTTATAACCTGTGGACTAGCTACCCACAGGTGTGCTTCTATCAGTAACCCACCTTCCGCTGCATAGATCCATCCCCGATTCCTGATCAGTTTCAGGTCCCTTCCCCCCCCCCGTCCTCTTTTGGTCACCATTGGAGCCTTCCTCGAAGACTGCGATAGGTAAATATAACCCTGTATGTCCATCCTTTTATGTTCCCCTATCGATCTATCTACATTTCTTAGGACTGTATGAATGTGTGATTGTTTATGTGTTTTTATCTTGTATGGAAGACTATATTTTTCTCAATAAATTACAATTGGTTTTATTAAATTAGAATCCTTTATTTAAGCATCACTCTCTGGTTGGTTAAACCTTGTATACATTGGTAAAAAGATTCCTAGTGAGCCAGGTGCTCACCTAACTAATTCCCCAACCTCGTTTTGAGGGCATTTAGGCTTACAAAACAGAAGAAATAAAGATTGAAATATTGTAGGCTTTTCATTTGAATGGTGGGAGCATAGTTTCTTCTGTTTAATGGAGGGGCAGACTAAAGCCAACAGAAATTGGTTTCAAGAATATCTGGGAAAGATATGAGTGACCCAGAGTTTGAAATGGACTACCTAGTACTTCGCTGAATATTCCAGTCAGATCTTGGGACCTGACTTCTGTATTTCTCCAATAAAACTGGAATGTACCTCACAGACTTGTGAGGTATACACTGCCTGTAACAGAAGCCATCAGTTCTGAAGAAGAAGGCCTAACATCAGTGGGATGTAAAGGGATCTTGGAGGTCAATAGCAGCAAACTATAGGGTTCAGAAAATGATAGCAACATCATGAAGAAGAGAAGTAGAAAAACTGGAAAAAGTTGTTGAAGAAAAAAGAGGCTGCTGCTTTTAGGTACCTAATGGATTGTAGTACAAAATGTAACAATAGTAGACATCTAAAATTATCAGAGCAAAATTTAAAAACACAAGAGGACAGCAATATAATATAAAATCAGCGGAAAAGAAATAATCCAAAAATAGATTTCCAGAGTGGAGGGAACAATCCTCCCTGCCTGCAAATAAAACTGGCCTATATAGCCAAATACCTTGACCTGGCTGACCCAGGAGAGCCCAGTTTTGTTAGATCTTGGAAGCTATGTAGGGTCAGCCCTGGATGGAATGGACGGATGGTACTTGGATGGAAGACCACCAAGGAAATACAGGGTTGCTATGCAGAGGCAGAGAGTGGCAAAACACCTCTGTTAGTCTCTTGCCTTGAGAACCCTATGGGGTTGCCATAAGTCAGTTGTGGCAGCACACACACACACACACACACACACAGAGAGAGAGAAAGAGAGAGTCAAATGCCCATTAAATAAAATTATTTTATCTGGTATATGAAACTAAGATGATCAGGCCCTCTACAAGCTGATAAAGCAAGGGCTTCCCATATTTCATGAGGCCATACAAAAGTCCATGTAGCCATCATGTAGCTAAGTGGGGATGCAAAAAAAAAAAAAAGACTTTGGCAGACAACAACATCAGAGACAAACACATTCCGTTATACTTTGGTTAAGTTCTGGGCTTGGTACTTTTCAGGGACCTGGTTAATGTTGTAGAGGGGGCTACTCATTAAATTTGTAGATGACACCAAACGGGGAGGAGCAGGAAATACAACAGAAGATAGAGACAGAATTCAAGGAGATCTGAACACACTGAATAAATGGGCGGAAGTGAACAAGGTGCAATTTATCAAGGATAAGTATCAAGTTCTACATCTGGGTAATGAATAGTGAGGAACATGCATACTGGATGGAGGATATGCTTCTGGGTAACAGTGTGTGTGAACAGGATCTTGGGGTATGGGTGGACCGTAAGTTAAATGTGAGCCGTCAGTGTGATGTAGTGACAAAAAAAAAAAAGCGAATGCGATCTTGGGGTGTATCAACAGAGGTATAATATCCCAATCACAAGATGTCATAGTCCCACTGAACACTCCATTGGTCAGGCCACACCTGAAGCATTGTGTGGAGTTATGGAACCCTCACTTAAAAAAAGATGTGGACAGAATGGAGCAGGTGCAGAGGAGAGTGAAGAAGATGATCAGGGGCCTGGAGACGAAACCCTATGAGGAAAGACTGAGGAACATGGAAATGCTCAGAATGAAGAAGAAGAGGTGGAGGGGGAACATGATTACTCTCTTGAAGTATTTGAAGGTCTGTAACTTAAGAGGCACAGAGTGGTAAAACTGCAGTACTGCAGTTGGAGCCCTCTGCTCACGACCTGAGTTCAATCCCAGCAGAAGCTGGTTCAGATAGCCGGCTCCAGGTTGACTCAGCCTTCCACCCTTCCGAGGTCGGTAAAATGAGTACCCAGCTTGCTGGGGGGAAATTCTAGATGACTGGGGAAGGCAATGGCAAACCACCCCGTAAAAAAAGTCTGCCGTGAAAACGTTGTGGAAGCAACATCACCCCAAAGGCGAAAATGACTGGTGCTTGCACAGGGGACTACCTTTACCTTTAACTTAAGAGGAGGCAGGGAGCTGCTCTTGTTGGCAGCAGAGGAAAGGACTCACAATAATGGGTTTAAATTAAGGGTGGGAAGGGTAATTAGGGAAAAGGTTTTTTACAGTAGGAATTGTTCAACAGTGGAATTAGCTACCTAGAGAGGTAGTGAGCTCCCCCAACAGTCTTTAAGCAGCGGCTCGACAAACACTTGTCAGGGATACTCTAGGCTGATCTTGCATTGAGAAGGGGATTGGACTAGATGGCCTGTATGGCTCTTTCCAGCTCTGATTCTGTACTTAAACAGATATCCAAAATACAAATATTTCTAATTTGGAAATATGCACCAGCACTTCCTGGATCTGAATGACAGATAACAAAATATTGTTATGTAATAACTAACAATGAAACTGGAACTGTGAAACTGATGACAAAGGAAATGTCTCAAAGGAATGGATTTAAGCTATGATCATCACTAAATTTCCACATCAAAATTCCAAGTTCTTGACTGAACACTGAAACATCAAGTACAAATTGTACCAGTATGACAGCCATCTAAGTTTAGATACTGGGCTGGTCATGCCACTTGTTGACATGTGTGGTGTACTCCCATCATTTCAGCTGAAGAGTTATATAGAATACGAAGCATTTGGCAAAGAGCAAAGCATAGACATGGAAAATATTGCAGGAAAATATTGAGGAAGATTTCACTAGCAATGACACATCAGGGCCCTGCGGGATCTTTTACAGTTTCACGGGGCCTGTAAGGCAGAGATGTTCCACCATTTTTCATAAGGACAGCGAAGGTTCCTGTGCTGGCACTTTTTCTCCCCATCTGCTTTTGGGGGGATCATCCCACCCCTGATGTGATGCAATAACTGAATAAGAGCACTTTAAAGACGCCATGAGGGTATTTAATTTTTTAATGTAATTGATTTTATATATATGTATTTTTTACTGCTATACATCGCCCTGAGCCTGGCACTAGCTGGGATAGGGCAATTCATTCAATGTAATAAATAATAATAATTGTGAATAAACATTTCTCAGTTTATTTGGACATATTAGAAAAACCTCATGTTCACAAAAGAGAACAAAGACTGATCAAAAGGTGCTGGTACTTTTCTAGGTGAAGTCTTTGGGAATTAAAATTTGTTTTCTTACAGACTTTGTGTGAATCAAAGCATATTCACTATTTCTACAAATGGTAAGAATTATTTGGCTTGCTTCTGCTGCAAACATAGATAAGAAATGTCCACTGTAAATTTGTCTTATTGAAAAACATTGCAAATATAGCACTGAACAGAACAAAAGCCACGCTTTCGAAATATTCTCATTGAGAAAAAAAACCCCACAGAACTGTTCAGCTTTCTAAGTGTACAGTGTAATTGATAAGAACAGAAGAACATAAGAGAAGCCATGTTGGATCAGGCCAATGGCCCATCCAGTCCAACACTCTGTGTCACATAGTGGCCAATATATGTGTGTGTGTGTATACACACACACACACGCATATACATGCATACATATACACACATATACATACATATGTATACACACATATACATACACACACACACACACACACACACACACACATATATATATATATATATATATATATATATATATATACACACACACACTGTGGCTAATAGTCATTGCTCCATATTTTTATCCAATCCCCTCTTGAAGCTAGCTATGCTTGGAGACACCATCACCTCCTGTGGCAGTGAATTCCACATGTTAATCACCCTTTGGGTGAAGAAGTACTTCCTTTTATCCATTTTAACCTGACTGCTCAGCAATTTTATGGAATGCCCACGAGTTCTTGTATTGTGAGAAAGGGAGAAAAGTACTACTTTCTCTACTTTCTCCATCCCATGCATAATCTTGTAAACATCTATCATGTCACCCCACAGTCGACGTTTCTCCAAGCTAAAAAGCCCCAAGCGTTTTAAGCTTTCTTCATAGGGAAAGTGTTCCAAACCTTTAATCATTCTAGTTGCCCTTTTCTGGACTTTTCCCAATGCTATAATATCCTTTTTGAGGTGTGGTGACCAGAATTGTACACAGATTCCAAATGAGAACACACCATCAATTTATACAGGGACATTATGATACTGGCTGATTTGTTTTCAATTCCCTTTCTAATAATTCCCGGCATGGCGTTGGCCTTTTTTATTGCAATCGTACACTGTCTTGACATTTTCAGTGAGTTATCTACCACGACCCCAAGATCTCTCTCTTGGTCAGTCTCTGCCAGTTCACAACCCATCAACTTGTATTTGTAGCTGGGATTCTTGGCCCCAACGTGCATTACTTTGCACTTGGCCACATTGAACCTCATTTGCCACGTTAACGCCCACTCACCCAGCCTCAACAGATCCCTTTGGAGTGCCTCACAATCCTCTCTGATTCTCACCACCCTGAACAATTTAGTGTCATCTGCAAACTTGACCACTTCCCTGCTTACTCCCAACTCCAGATCATTAATGAACAAGTTAAAGAGCATGGGACCCAGTACTGAGCCCTGCGGCACCCCACTGCTTACCGTCCTCCACTGTGAAGACTGCCCATTTATACTCACTCCCTGCTTCCTATTAATTAGCCAATTTTTGATTCACAAGAGGACCTGTCCTTTTACTCCATGACTCTCAAGCTTACTAAGGAGCCTTTGATGAGGAATTTTATCAAAAGCTTTCTGGATGTCAAGGTAAACAACATCTATTGGGTCCCCTTTGTCCACATGTTTGTTCACCACCTCAAAGAACTGTAACAGGTTAGTGAGGCAAGATCTTCCCTTACAGAACCCATGCTGAGTATTCCTCAATAACTTGTGTTCATCAATGTGCCTACTCATTCTGTCATTGATAATGCTTTCCCGGTATTGAAGTCAGACTGACTGGCCTGTAATTTCCCGGATCTCCTCTGGAACCCTTTTTAAAGATGGGGGTGACATCTGCTACCTTCCAGTCCTCAGGAACGGAGGCAGATTTCAATGAAAGATTACATATTTTTGTCAGGAGATCCACAAGTTCAACTTTGAGTTCTTTCAGAACTCTTGGATGTATGCCATCCGGACCTGGTGACTTACTAGTTTTTAGTCAATCAGCTGTAGGACCTCCTCTCTTGTCACCTCAATTTGACTCAGGTCTTTCAACATCCCTTCCAAAATTAGTGGTTCTGGAGTGGGCAAACACTTCTCATCTTCCACGGTGAAGACTGAGGCAAAAAATGCATTCAGCTTCTCAGCCATTTCCCTATCCTCCTTCAGTAATCCCTTTACCCCTTGGTCATCCAAGGGCCCCACTGCCTCCCTGGCTGGTTTCCTGCTTCTAATATATTTGAAGAAATTTTTATTGTTGATCTTTATGTTTTTTGCAATATGCTCCTCATAGTCCCTTTTTGCCTGCCTGATCACAGTCTTGCATTTGATCTGCCACAGCCTGTGTTCCCTTTTATTAATCTCACTAGCTTTCCACCACTTAAAGAAGTCCTTCTTACCTTTTACAGCTTCCATTACTTTGTTTGTTAACCATGCAGGCCTTTTCTTATACCTGTTTGTGCCTTTCCTAACTTGTGGTATATATTTTATCTGAGCTTCTAGGATTGGAGTTTTAAATAGCCTCCAAGCTTCCCCAAGGGTTTTGACTGTATTTACCTTTCCTTTCAGTTTCCTCTTCATATGCCTCCTCATCTCAGAGAATTTACCCCTTTTAAAGTTAAACGTGGTTGTGCTGGTCTTTTGGGGCAACACCGTGTCCCGCCCAGCCCGGGCGGGGACTGCGCGGAGGAGACCCCCCGGCGCCTGCCAGCCGTTCCAAGCCCCCGTCATCGCCCCAAGAGCCTTCCCCACCTCTCCAAGCCCCCGGGGCGGCCCCACCCCTCACCTCGACTGACGGGGCAACAGCAGCCGCCCGAGCAACACCTCCCAGACGGCGAGCCCGGCTTCGAGTCCGCGAAGTCTGGCCAGGGCAAGACGCCGGGAAGCAAGAGGGAGAAGCTGAGCCCGGCGCCAGAAGGGGAGACCCGTTCGTCTCGTCGCAGCGCGAGACGCCCCATCGCAGCACGCAGCCGAGGGCCAGGACGCCCGAGGCACGCCCAGTCAGCCCAGCCCCGGCACGCCTCTCCTGGGCGTCGGGGGCTTTGAAGGGGGGAGGGGCCAGAGGGGGGCAGGACCCGGGAAAGGGGAAGGAGGGGTCGGGGAGCATAAAAGGAGGGAGGGAGGAGGTCGCTGAAGAAACTGGTTGATGCGCAAAGAGGCTGCCTCGCGCGAGAGAGGGACAGGAGCCACAGCACAGCCAAGAGGGGAACGGGGGCCTGCGGTGAAGTAACCCAGCCCCCACCCCTATGTCTGAGACCTCCGGGGAACGCCCCAGAGTGCCCGGGAGGGGCAACGGCGACGCCGGGAGACCGGGAGGGGTACCGAAGACCCGACAACATGGTGGAGGACGCGGGCACTCTCCCGAGCCTAGGACGGCCACGCCCCCATATTCCGGCCCCGCCCGGGTGGGACTCAAGCCGAGTGGCGACCCCAACCATTGAGCCGGAGTCCAGCGAGTCATCGACAGACGAGTCAAGTGAGGACTCCGTGATACACCTGGGGCGGACCGCCGCCATGGACACTAACCCCGCCCCCGTGGATTTAGCCCAGTTTGGGCAGTGGCTCGCAGACCACCAGGCGCAACTCCTGCGGGAGGTCACCCAGCAGCAGACAGCGGCCCAAGCCACCCTCGTGCGGGATCTTCACCAGGCACTCCTCACCCGCCCGGAGCCGGCGGGGCCAGCACCATTCGGCGCCGGGAGGAGCCCCTGGCCCCCTCTGACGAAGCTGGGGGCAGAGGACGATGTCGAGGCCTACTTGGAGGCATTTGAGCGAGTGGCTGAGGCCGCTCGTTGGCCCAGAGAGCAGTGGGCCTTTATTTTGGGACCCTACCTGACCGGGGAGGCCCAAGCTGGCATGAAGGCCCTGGAGCGGGCTCAGGCGGTGGACTATACCGCGCTTAAGGCAGCCATCCTGGACCGCCTGGAGATCACACCCGAAGCCCACCGCCAGAAGCTGCGCTCCTGGCTTCCAACAGGGGAGACGTGACCGCGCTCAGCAATAGCGACCCTCAAGGATGCCGCCACCCGTTGGCTCAACCCCACCACCAGCGATGGGCGGCGCATCGTGGAGCTGGTGGTAGTGGAGCAGCTGCTGCAGGTGCTGCCGCCGCGTACCCGCCACTGGGTGGCCTGCTGGAAGCCAACCCGTCTCAGCGAGGTCCAGGAGCTGTGGGAGAACTTTCAGGCCGCCGACCACCACGGCCTGCCCCCCCGCGCAGAGGGCGGCAAGCCAGGGAAGGGCTTGCCCCCGCCCGGCGGACGGGCCGCCCCAGGAGCGACACCAGGGAGGGCGCCTCGAGCCGAAGACCGCAGGGGCCGGGCGCGGCCGCCGCCAGCCCGTGCCACGCCGGGGTGGTGGAGGCCCGGAGCACGCCCGGCGCTACCCGGACTGGGTCTACGCCCCAGAGGCCATGAGGGGGAGAACGAGGGACGCCCGCCGCCAGAGGCCCGCCGTCCGACGGGAGACATAGGGCCCTGCTTCACCTTCAGCCAGTGGGGCCATCTCAAGCGTGAGTGCCCCCTGATGGAGTGCGACGTGAGCTGGGAGGAGTCCTTGCAGACGGCGGAGGCAGGGGCTCGCCCCCCCCCCTTGGACGGTCCCGGTGTCCTTGGGAGGACGGCAACTGCAGGCCATGGTCGACAATGGCAGCTCGCTGTCCATGATACGGGCCCACTTGGTGACCGCCCCGCTGCCCGTCATCCGCACCGCCGCCATCAGGTGCGTCCATGGGCACATCGAAAGAAGCCCAGTGGTGTCCATCCCACTGAAATATTTGGGCCGCTACTGGAGCGTGCCAGTCGCCAAAGTCACCAGCCTGCCCTATCCAATACTGCTCGGGCGGGATGCTCCGCGTTTTCGCGACGTAGTGGAGGCGGCCGACCCCGGCCGACCAGGCCAGCCCGCCGGGGCCGGTTACGACGACGCTGCCCCCGCTGGGGAGACAGAGGACAGCGACCCAGAGGAAGGCCCATCCACCGCGGAACGTCCCGGGGCGGGCGCCCGAGAGACGTGGCCGGCGGACCCGCAGTTCGTGGAGGCTCAGACCGAGGACGAAGAGTTGGAAGCGCTGCGACGGCACGAAGCAGTCCGCGACGGGGTGATCGTGGACGAGCGCAGGAGCCGGCACCTGCCTCGAATCATCCGGGAAGAGGGCGTGTGGTTCAGAGAGGTAAAAGGGCGGCTGGGCCCCGGGAAGCAGCTGTTGGTCCCTCACAGGTACCGGCCCGAGGTCCTGAAGGGCGCCCACGACCACCAATGGGCAGGCCACCAGGGGGTGAAGAGTACTCTGACCCGGGTGTTAGCCAACTTTTTCTGGCCTTCCGTAGCCCGGGAGGTCCAGGCCTACTGTCGCTCCTGCGGCATCTGCCAACGCCTCGTGTCTAGGGCCGAGCCGCAAGCCCCCCTTGCCCCCTTGCCCATAGTGGGGGTTCCGTTCGAGCGGGTGGCCATGGACTTTGTGGGGCCCCTACCCCGCACCCCTCGTGGGGCCCGCTACATCCTGGTCCTCATGGACTACGCCACCCGGTACCCGGAGGCTATCCCCCTGCCCACCATGAAGAGCGCAGGTGTGGCCAGGGCCTTGATGCACTATTTCGCGCACGTGGGGCTGCCCCGGGAGATACTCACGGACCGAGGCGCACCCTTCACGGCGAGCCTCATGAGGCAGGTGTGCCAGACGCTGCACATCAAGCAGCTCTTCACCTCCGTTCACCACCCCCAGACTGACGGGTTGGTGGAGCGGATGAACCAGACCCTGAAGGCCATGCTGAGGAAGACGGCATACGACCAGCCCACTGCCTGGGATCTCTACGTAGACCCGCTGGTCTTTGCCATCCGAGAGACGCCCCAGGCGTCCCTGGGGTATTCCCCATTCGAGCTGCTGTATGGGCGGCAACCCCGGGGCATCCTGGGGCTGCTCGGAGAGCAGTGGGTGCAAGGCAGAGTACGTCAGACAGATGCAGGAGGAGGAGTACGTCAGACAGATGCAGGAACGCCTAGAAGACGTGCGGCGGGAGGCCCGGGGGAACCTCGCACAGGCCCAGGAGGTCCAGAAGAGGCGTTATGACAAGGGCGCTAAGGCCCGTGGGCTCCAGGCGGGAGACGACGTCCTGGTCCACCGGGGAGCGATGGGCCAGAGCCAGGGGGACCCATGGCGGGGACCCTTCCGAATCACCCGAGTCCTGGGTCCCCTGACGTACGAGGTCCAGTGCGGGCCTCGCGCCCGCCAAAGGAAGACCCTCCATGTGAACAGCCTAAAGGCCTGGGTGCGGCGGGAGGCGCGGCCGGAGCAGGGGCTCTTGGCCGAAGACCCGGGCGAGCTCCAGGACGGAACCCTGCCCTGGACGACCGCGGGGGGCGCCGGGGGAGGCCCGGTGTTGGACGCCGCTCTCACCCCCAGCCAGCGGCAGGAGCTGCAGAAGGTCCTGGCCGAGTGCCCGACGGTATTCTCCGACCAGCCGGGCCTGACCACCCTGGTCAAGCACCGGGTGGTGACCCCTACAGGCCAGGTGGCACGCGCCCGGTGGAGGCCCGTCCCACAGAAGCGCTGGGACGTGATCGCCCGGGAGGTAAGGGAGATGCTGCGCCTCGACATCATCGAACCATCACAGAGTGAGTGGCGCAGCCCGGTGGTCCTGGTGCCAAGGCCCGACGGCAGCGTGCGCTTCTGTGTGGACTATCGGGAAGTGAACAAACTGGCCAAATTCGATGCCTACCCGATGCCACGGGCCGATATCCTAATCGACCAGCTGGGGGAGGCCCGGTACCTCTCCGCCCTGGACCTCACTAAGGGCTATTGGCAGGTGCCCATGCACCCGGCCGACAGAGAAAAGACTGCCTTCGCCACCCCACAAGGCTTGTTCCAATTCAAGCGCATGCCCTTTGGCTTGAATGGGGCTGCGGCCACGTTCCAGCGGTTGGTGGATAAGGCCCTAGCCCAATGCGAGGGTTTCGCTCGGGCCTATATCGACGACATCGTGGTGTGTACTCCCACCTGGGAGGCCCACCTGCTCCACCTCCGCCAGGTACTCCAAGCCCTGCAGGCCGCCGGACTCCACGCTAACCCGCGGAAAAGCCGCCTCGGCTTCCAGGAGCTAAAATATCTAGGGTTCCTGGTAGGGAAAGGCCAACTCCGACCCCTGCCAGAGAAGGTCGTCACCCTAGAGCAGCAGCCCCGCCCGCGCACCAAGAAGCAGCTACGGCGCTTCTTGGGATTCGCGGGCTATTACAGCAAGTTTATCCCCAACTTTGCGGCAGTGGCCACCCCGTTGACGGACAGCCTGTGGAAGGCGTGCCCGAACGTCCTCCAGTGGGGGCCAGCCCAAGACGCAGCATTTGAGGCGCTGCGTACGAGCCTCTCCCGAGACCTCGTGCTGAGAAACCCGGACTTCTCCCAGCCCTTTGTGTTACACACGGATGCTTCGGGGACCGGTATCGGGGCGGCCCTGCTCCAGGGGGGCCCTGGGGATGAACGCCCGGTGCTATTCATCAGCCGCAAGCTCCTGCCCGCTGAGCGGGCGTACTCCACCGTAGAAAAGGAGGCCCTGGCGGTCAAGTGGGCCGTCGGGGCATTGAAGTTCTACCTCACCAACAACCCTTTCCGGTTGGTGGTGGACCACGCCCCCCTGCTGTGGATGTCGAGGATGAAGGACTCCAATGACCGAGTCCTTCGCTGGTATATGTCTCTTCTCCCCTTTTCCTTCACAGTGCACCATCAAGCCGGGGCCGACCACCGCATGGCCGACTACCTCTCCCGGGTCTTCGAGGAGGAGGCGGAGAAGCAAGGGACACGGGGGGGGGGTGTCCCGCCCAGCCCGGGCGGGGACTGCGCGGAGGAGACCCCCCGGTGCCTGCCAGCCGTTCCAAGCCCCCGTCATCGCCCCAAGAGCCTTCCCCACCTCTCCAAGCCCCCGGGGCGGCCCCACCCCTCACCTCGACTGACGGGGCAACAGCAGCCGCCCGAGCAACACCTCCCAGACGGCGAGCCCGGCTTCGAGTCCGCGAAGTCTGGCCAGGGCAAGACGCCGGGAAGCAAGAGGGAGAAGCTGAGCCCGGCGCCAGAAGGGGAGACCCGTTCGTCTCGTCGCAGCGCGAGACGCCCCATCGCAGCACGCAGCCGAGGGCCAGGACGCCCGAGGCACGCCCAGTCAGCCCAGCCCCGGCACGCCTCTCCTGGGCGTCGGGGGCTTTGAAGGGGGGAGGGGCCAGAGGGGGGCAGGACCCGGGAAAGGGGAAGGAGGGGTCGGGGAGCATAAAAGGAGGGAGGGAGGAGGTCGCTGAAGAAACTGGTTGATGCGCAAAGAGGCTGCCTCGCGAGAGAGAGGGACAGGAGCCACAGCACAGCCAAGAGGGGAACGGGGGCCTGCGGTGAAGTAACCCAGCGCCCACCCCTGTGTCTGAGACCTCCGGGGAACGCCCCAGAGTGCCCGGGAGGGGCAACGGCGACGCCGGGAGACCGGGAGGCGTACCGAAGACCCGACACACCGTATTTATACAAATGGTGAAATCAATAGCGTTATGGTCACTGCTCCCAAGCGGTGCAATCACTTTTATATCTCTCACCAAGTCTTGGGCATTACTTAGGACCAAATCCAGGATCGCCCCACCCCTGGTAGGTTCTGTGACCATCTGCTCCATAGCACAGTCATTGAGAGCATCTAGAAATTCAATCTCTTTCTCTCGACCTGAACATATATTGACCCAATCAATCTGCGGGTAGTTAAAATCACCTATTATAACACAGTTTTTACATTTAGCCGCTATCTTTAATCCTTCCATCATATTATAATCATCCTCTATCTTTTGATTTGGTGGGCGATAACAAACTCCCATAGTTAAATTTCCTTTTGGGCCCTCTTTTTCAACCCAAAGCATTTCTAGAAGGGAATCGAATTCTTTGACCTCAGTCTTACTGGACTGTATACTCTCTCTGACATACAGAGCCACTCCACCTCCAACCCTTCCCTCCCTATCCTTCAGATATAACTTATATCCAGGAATCACCGTGTCCCACTGATTCTCCTCATTCCACCAAGTTTCTGAAATTCCCACAATGTCTATGTTTTCCCCCAACACTAAACATTCCAACTCACCAATTTTATTTCAAACACTTCTAGCATTTGTATACAAACATCTATAATTTCCCAGGCAAGTTAGACCCACAACCTTCCTTCTGCTGCCTTGAGAGTTTGGCAGACACTCCATAATGTTTGTCACCATCTCAGTGGACAACTCTGATCCATTACCCGGTAGAAAAGTAACAGCTAACCCTTCATCTCTTTGAGATGAGTCCTCCCGAACCAGACATTTAATCTCCTGTCAGCTTTCCCCCAAGTTTTAGTTTAAAAACTGCTCTGCCACCTTTTTGACTTTAAGCGCCAGCAGCTTGGTTACATCTGGGGACAAGTGAAGACCGTCTCTTTTGTACAGCTCCCGCTTGTTCCAGAAAGCATCCCAATGCCTAACAAACTTAAACCCTTCCTCCCTACACCATCGTCTCATCCACACATCGAGACTTCTAATTTGTGCCTGTCTCTCCAGCCCTGCATGTGGAACAGGTAGCACTTCTGAGAAGGCTACCTTGGAGGTCCCGGCCTTAACTCTCCTGCCTAGCAGCCTAAATTTTTCCTCCAGGACCTCACGACTGCATTTCCCTACATCGTTGGTGCCAACGTGCACCACGACCACTGGCTCCTCCCAGCAGTGTCTATCAGCCTATCTACAACACATGTAATGTCTGCTACCTTCGCACCAGGCAGGCAAGTCACCATATGGTCAGTACGTGGTTTTGCCTCCCAGCTGTCTACTTGCCTAAGAATCAAATCACCAACTACCAAGACCCCCCCTCTCTCCCTGCCCAGGGATGGTTCCTTGGCATGAAAGGATACCCACTCACCAACTGAAGAAGAGGTCCCTTCTGAGGGCGCATTCCCCTTATCCCCAGCACGGTGCCCTGTTCCCTGTCAACCCTCATGCTCCCTGGCAGCAACGGGGCTGTCATGTTCAGAGGGGGGCTCATCTAATACGTTCTCGAGAGTCTTCTCCGAGTGCCTAACTGACTGTCTCTGCTTCTCCAGGTCAGTCACCTCGGCCTCAAGGGTACGAACTCGTTCCCTGAGTACCAGGAGCTCCTTGCATCGAGCACACACCCAAGACTTCTGTCCTGTGGGCAGATTGTCATACATGTGACACTCAGTGCAAAACACTGGAAAGCCCCCACCCCCCTGCTGGCATTCTACCTTCATGATAGCTTTTTTTTAAATTTACAGTCCCCTTTTAAATCCTGTTTGTTTATGTGGCTCTCCTTCTGGAGGGTCTACTTACCTTATTGAGAACACAAGGAAAATAAGGATCTGGGTTCCTGGTCCTTACACAGCCCTCAGGCTAAGAGCCACAGGCCAAGAGCCCTTTAGCTCTCACCCTTCAGCTCGCGCCTCTGGCAAGGTGCAGCTTAATAATGCAAAGAGGGTGGGGCCTCAGTCTGCCCCAGGAACACAGCCACTCCTAATCAATCAGCGACAATCACCTTCAGCCCTCTCAAACCAAACAAATAGCAGTTCCCCAGCAACCACAAACTCAGAATTTTCAGCAATCACACAGTCACGCAAACTCAGAAATTCTCAGCAATTCCTCCAGCTGTTTAGAAATGTTAATTTGAGGCATTTATGAAGCTTTTGTTAGTAGGATTTTTTAAAAAAACAATATTTGAAACAATACACTTCTTTGTTTATATATCAGAGCAATGCAAAAGGTTGAGAATGGACAAACAAGAAAAATGTGAATGCAAGATCCATACAAATATAATTTTAATAGAAATATCTACAAATCATGTCAATCATGTCACTCACAGTGAAACTGTCAAATAAGTATATCAAACAACAATACAGATATCACTAAATTACAAATATGCAAACCAGTGCATTGTTCAGTAAAAATAACTTTACTTATGTCTCAGCCGCCCTAAGCCTGCTTCGGCGGGGAGGGCGGGGTATAAATAAAAACTTATTATTATTAACTTTACTTATGTCTACCATACAGACTCGGTCCTTCTCCTAGAATTAGTTTAATTACAGGCGTAGCTCAAGATCTTTTAGTACTAAATAATGTTCATTTAAAAAGGAAAGTGCTTATGGATGGGGACATTTGGCTGAGTCTGGTTTGCTCTTTGACTGAGAACTACTCAATCTCAGAATTTACAACAAGCTTTGTTGGTCTTAAAGGTGCCACTGGACTCAAAATTTGTTCTACCACTTCAAACTGACATGGCTGTCCACCTGGATGAATGATATTCAGTGAGAAGTTTTCCTGCACATTGAAGCAAATTGGCATGGGAAGCCAATTTAAGGGAATCTTTTGTCTCATTGACTGCACTGAGGTTCTCGTTGCTTTTGTTTGCCTGCCTGTTCCTTGTTCATGGTTCAAGAGAAATAACATTCACAATAAATCAGTACAATTGAGTCTCAACAAGAAAGTATAATTCAGTGCAATTAGAAAATACAGATTAGTAGATCTGAGTCTCCATGAGAAAGGCACGCTATAAATTAAACAAATCATGCTTACCTTTAACTTTACTAGACTCTACCATCCCTTTCTTTAGCAGAGGTTTCTGGGACTTACAAGTTACTTTGTATGAGTGTAAAAGACACCCCTGCAGCAAACATGCCAAAAAAGAAACAAAAAGGTTTGTGTGCAGGTTGTGCATGCAATGAAGTATGGAAGTAAATCTTGGCCTCACCCATGGTCCCCATCTCTCATACAACTTCATAGTTAACTGGAGCTTACACACTTGAAGGGTAAGCCATGCTTATGTAGAGGGTACATGAGATTGAGATTCTAGCCCATTTCATATAAGTAGTGAATGGAGATATAGGAATCAGGATTGTACCTGTTTGCCCCCTTCCAGCCTCCAATCCAAAAAATTCAATTAGTGCTGATATGATCACCATTGTTACATATTCAGGCTCACTTTCTCAGACCTTTGGATGAACTCATGGAAGCTGAAGGGAGAGCCAGCAGGCACAGTTCCATTCTCCTCCATATATTTATTGTGCTGAATAGATTTCTGGCCTCCATTCTCCTCCATGTACACCTATATGTCAGGGTGGTATGTACGTCAATCCAAAATTCAGTTGTCTGTTCAGTTTATCAAAGAGACAGCATAGAACACAAATCATTACTTTTTTTTTTTGCACTGCAATGTAAAGCTGGTTCTTTGTCCTTGCCACGTATTATGACTTTGGTGTTGCTGGGGTTTTTTTGTTAACAGACCCCCCCCCCCCGCCCCTAAAGCTGTCAGATGGTAGCAATTTGCATCTGCTGTTGATGTGAGACAGTTTTGAACTTTTAATGCAAACAATGTTTGAATTGGGGAGGCAAACACTTTGTTCGCTAGAGAAACTTCAAAAAATTTCCAAAACAACTGTGTGCTTGATAAAGAAACATAAAACAAAAAATAAACAATCTTGGAAAGTGAAAGCCAACCAAATAACAATAGCAACAGCCCCCCCAAAAGTAATTATTGTGTAGAGAACGGAAGGTGAATGCAATGTGGAGAATTCATTATGGTGCTTAAGAACTGCTTTTTCAAACAGATAGATTTTAAAATGTTTTACAATAGATTGTTATTAAAACATCAGAATGAATAGTGAAGCTGGGAGCCCAGCAAGTGTGAGAGGCGCAGTCAACAGGCTTGATGCCTAGTTTGATTCTTACAGTAAGCTTTAAGTTTTTCCAGGCTTCAGATTCAGTGGGAGCTCACAGGAGCACAGTTCCTGAACCTTTCTGAGAGTTCCACCTCCTCCTTCCCACCTTGTCCATTGAATAGTAGATGCAGCTGCATAACAATCCCTGGATGAGGTCCACCACCTATTTTTCTACAAAACGACTCCTGAGCATTTCTATATATTTATTTCAAGAACCTCTGGGGGATGAGGCAGGATTGTGCAGGAATGGGAAGGATTTCTGCTAATTTCCCTTCTCTCTGTAATCATTTGTGTTGTATTCTACTCCATGTCTGAGGATCCTCAGCCCTCAGCTGCTTTTAAAATAATCTGAGAATTTAAAGGATGAAGGGAGAACAATCCATTCCATCCACTCCTTTCCTTTCATTGGATCCAGCATTTCTGGCTTATCATATTCGAAAAGGAAGTCCATTCCCCACTGAAACCGTTCCCAGGTCGTATACAATTCCCTACTTTTGATAAAACTTTCCATCCCATACCACACACAAAACAGCCATTATTTTCTGAATGGACTATTTTAACAATCTATTCAAATTTGGTTTTAATTTTAACTGCTGAGCTTGGCAGATGGTTTGAACAAAAACAAGCAAAAGCAGTCTATTAAAATGCAAGTTTATCTGCTTGGACTTTTAATTGGTTTAATTCCATCCCTAGTGGTAGCATTCAGTCACAAACTTTGGCAGGGTCATGTACACAGTTTTTGGAATAGCTTTGGGGACCATTACATGAGAACTGGTTTTCTGTGCAACATGCTATGAAAACAACTCATTAGCTAGATTTTTAACAAATTCACATGAGCACAAAATGTTCTATTGGGAAAAAAACCCTTAAACTTACAGTTAAAAAGCCTCCAAATAAGTCAATGGCCTTGGGGAAAGGATGCACACTAATCAACAATTTATGGAAGTCTATAATTTGGGAATTCCCACTAAAACTGAATCATTGAAATGACAATAAGTTGCCTAGCAGACGGACTTACAAGAAATTTAATGCAACTGCATTCATTAACAGGAGTCATTAGGAATGTACAGAAATTGTCACAATTAATGATAATCTCACTTTAATTTATTTTTTTTTGTGAGTGCTTCACTCTACTCCCCACACACTGACTTCATCAGGAACTCTTGACCCTCAAGTGAATCTTTGACTTGGCATTGACTGCAGAAGAAGGCAATGCAAATTAATAGGATCCAGTCTCTAAAAGGAGAAAGTATGACACATGGAGTACCTACTCCTCTTGCATTCCCTCATAGCTCTCAGCCAAATAGAATCTTCCTTTCATTCAGTGATGGACATTCAAGTAGCAAACTGTGTAGGTATGGGAAACCTGATACTTTGTCTGGAAATAAAAATCTGGCTATTAACAGCAGCACAACCATAGTACCTTCCACTCTCCCTCCATTCATTTTAGCATGGTATATTACAAACGCATTTTATTAAAATTCTTCATTTCTGATCTGGATAGCATGCTGATTTATCGTGGTGGTGGTGGATGGTGCCATCAATTCACAGCCAACTTATAGCAACCCTGTAGGGTTTTCAAGTGGTTTTCAAATGTGGTTTGCCATTTTCTGCCCCTGCATCACAACCCTAGAATTCCTTGGTGGGCTCCCATCCAACCATTAATCAGGGATAACCCTACTTAGCTTCTGAGATGTGATGAGGTCAGGCTAGCCTGGCCAATTCAGGTCAGGGTGATTTATAACAGGGGTCAACAATTTGCAGAAAAACTTAATAGGCGATCCAACCAAACAATTCCTCCCCCGTCCCCGCAAAGGCATCACCAGTACCTGTTTTGACTTCCCATTTTTTAAAAAAATCTGATTTTTTTAAATACAAGCCACATGTTTCAGGTTTGCAAAATTCTGAACTGTGGCCCCATTTTGTGGAGTTTTTTTCAACTGTATTGGGACCTTGGCTCTGGGATATGATACAATTTTTATTACATTCATTTTGACCACTATCATTTTAAGGAATGTCCAAAAGCCCAGTCCTGGATGTTTGTATTTTGCTCTGAATTCCATGTTATTGAACAGAAACCCAAATCCAACAGAAAATTCAATAAATTAAGCTTGCTATCAATGCCTTATTTTAACTCACAACTTTTGTAAGCTGAGCAGATTGTAAATACTTAATCACTGCTTTCAAACATGTCATGGCAACCAGAATTAGTTATCCATCTGATTCTCCATTTCTCTCAAAATATCAATGTTATTTAAAGCTTTCCTTTAAAATAAAACATCAGTTTAATCATGCAGAATGTATCTTGTTAACTTCTTTAGCTACTCTTTTTTACTTGGAAGATAACTTTTCAACTTGTGTCTGGCAATGACACTATAAGCAGTCATTATTGCATATAGGACCAGTTCTTGAAGAGAACATGAGACACAGGCAACAAAGTTTAACAATAACAGTTCTGGTGTGCAAGTAGTTGTATAGCCTATACCAGGGTTTCCCAAACTTTTCTTTTCTGTGAACCGATTATTTTTACACTTCTCCTTCGTGGCCCACTAAAATTTGGGGGTGGAGTCAGGAGACAGGAATCATATCATTTCCTGTGGTGTCAAGGGCCAAGTGATGTCACTTCTGGGGCACACTGAACCAAAACTCCACCTTTTCCTGTGATGTCATTTCCAGGGCATGCCTCCAAACCTGCCTCTTCTTCTGAAGTAACTTCATTTTCAGAAAAATCTCTCTGAAACTCATGCTGAGCCAAAATGGGGGTGGAAAGTGGGCGGTCCTCTCCACTCCCACGCTGCATGCACCTATCTGTTTGTGTGTTCTTCTCCAGCTTGCTAGCACTCCTAATGCTCATGTTCAATTGCCTGCACTACCTACACACCCCTTCCTCAACAGCACTGGCCAGTGTATGCAGTTGGGAGTGCTGTGGCCATTGCCCTCAGGAATGACAGCACTGTGTATCACCCACACTAGACCCTGGCAGCTGCTCTACCTCACAATATGCTGAAACATTTAGTAGGTCCTTCCTTCAGCTGCTACTACTGGAACCCTGACTCAAGCTATAACCAAGCTTGCTTGGTTTCAAGAAAATCTTTCGACAGCTATTTTTCATGCTTTTCTTTGGCCAAAACATTGGGAAATTGCCGTGAAAGGTAGCAGAGAATTGTACTACAATTAATGAATAAATTTAAAGTTATATGAAGTTCATACAAGCTTTTCTGCAGTTATCCCAAAAAGGATATTTATGAGGGGCTTGCAGCTTTTTACTGGCTGTGTTTCCCATGCCTTTAAAAGCAACCTGTTTTGCAGATATTTAGCCAGTGAACTTCTTTCATCCTTTTTAATATCTACAGGAGGAGTTTAATTTTGGTGTCAGACAGCTGTCAAAAGCAGGACCAGTAAAATGGTGCCAAGTTCATTGTACCATCTCTTCCAGTGCTGTTGAGATATACTGCAGTAATCTTCAGTAATCTCTTTCTACCCCACACCTCTAACTCTCACTCACACAGAAATCTCATAGAAAGACCAGCTGGCTACAACTGGGAGTGCCAACTTTTCATTGGCAGAGCTCCTATGTCTGCAACAACAGAAAAGTTTCATCCAGTAAAAATGGAAGGAAAGAAAGGGAAAGAAAGAAAGGGAAAGAATGAAATGGAAGGAGAGGAAAAGAAAGACATGGAAAGAAAGAACATAAGAGGAGCTATGTTGGATCAGACCAGTGGACTATCCAGTCCAAAATTCTCTTGTACAATGCTCAAAAAGCACCAGAATGTCCACCAGTGGGGCCAGGGCACTAGAAGCCCTCCAACTGTTGCTTCCCCCCCTCCCAGCACCAAGAATACAGGCAGAGCATCACTTGCAGGGAAGGAAGGAAGGAAGGAAGGAAGGAAGGAAGGAAGGAAGGAAGGAAGGAAGGAAGGAAGGAAAGAAAGAAAGAAAGAAAGAAAGAAAGAAAGAAAGAAAGAAAGAAAGAAAGAAAGAAAGAAAGAAAGAAAGAGGGAGGGAGGGAGCAAAGGGAAAAAAAAGCATTCCTCACCATCAAATGACCCCAGCCAGCAACAATTCTGCCCAGGGGTTGTTTGGTAAAAAAAAAAAAAAAAGCTACTGGAATGCCCACTCCCCCCCACTCCCAGCTGAGAAACACACACACACACCCTTCTTTGCCTCCCAGGCCTCCCGGGGAAATCTCCCCAAAAGAGCATACTGCAAGGCACATGAAAGCTCATACCTTGAAGAACACTTCATGGGTCTAAAGTGCCAGTGGATTCCAGCTTTTCTCTTAAAACACTGGGAGGGGGGAGAAGGAAGGAGAGGCAGCCCAGCTCCTCTCTGCACAACACAGAGACGGGGAAAGGAAGCCAAACGGAACTCAGGCTTTGCAGCCTGTGTCAGTCCAAGGCTAGCTTTTCTCTGCATAACAGAGAGACAGGGGAAGGGAGGAAGGAAGCAGAGCAGAGGTCATGCTTTGCTGGGGGCAAGGCTAGCTTTGCTGGGGGCAGGGCTAGCTTTGGCTTTTCTTGTAACCCGGTAGTGAGGCTTCCATGGCCCGGTACCAGGTCACGACCCTGCAAATGGGAAACACTGGCCTATACCAATTGAAATGCTTGCTAGTATTACTTTCCAATGTTTTATGGCTTGCAAGCAATCCCACCACAAATGAAAAAGGTAGTATTATCTTTGCCACAAAACCAACCATTATTTGGAGTATTATAAATTTTGGAAAGTCTGTTTGATGGCAGATAACATTGTTTTGTCATTTTAGTTACATTCTGTCTCAAAGAGAGTTTCACTGAAAGGTTGAGCCTCTTACAAACAAAAGATTCCATAAGACTTGATGTTGTAATATTTGGAGATATCACCAAGTCCTTATTGTCAGAAGGTGTTTGGCAGGCATCCATAAACAACATCCCTTAGGTGTGGTGATATCTCACAGTATCACCACTCCCTACTATTTCTTAAAGAGTTTTTTTAAAAAAGAAAAAAAAAAGAACAGAAGTCCAGTTTTGCTACTCCTATTAACTATGACTAAGCTCTGGGACTAAACACAGAGTGATACAGTAACTAGAAACTTATAATACCAGTGAAAATACTACAGCTGCTGATTTGGAAATAAGGAAATAATTGCTATGAGTTACCACCCTGTAAAAAGTCTGCTGTGAAAACGTTGTGAAAGCAACATCACCCAGAGTCGAAAACGACTGGTGCTTACACAGGGGACTAACTTTACCTTTACCTTTAGTTTTACTTTGTGCCTGTCCAAGGGACTGGTATTTTCTACCAAGATTTCAGAACAATAGGTAAACACACAGACTGCTTAGATTCAAAACTGAAACAGATACTCAGAATAAAGTATGAATCAGAGCTGGAGGAGATACTCCAGAAAAGGTTTGACTAATAAATACTAAAATGTAGGTTGTCATCACTGTTGGGACCTCTACAAAACTGCACAGTCATCATCACACATTATGACTAATCTGGAATTACTAAAGAATAGAAGATGGTGGTTTGATTACTGTTGTTCTTTGCTGCTCTCCCACCATCTTGTAAATTTACAGTGTATGTGGATCAATGCCTGGCAAAGTTGTACCCTCCATATGCATGCTCACTCACTTGTGCAATAGGACAAGACCGCATCAAATTTCCACATTTTGGAGATCTACTACAAATGGATTGCAGTCTAGCACCAAGTTAGGCAATCTTAAACCAACTTATGTCAGTGCTCCATTCCTAACCCATTCCTATTCCAGCAATGTACTTTAGCCTCAAAGTGAAGTTACTCCTTTTAAAAAATCTACCAAACTGTATCTCCTGGTATACTTTGTTGTGTCAACTGCATTCTTCAGACAGCCTGGTAGAGTCCTCTGTGAGAACTCTTCATCAGGCACCTGTCAGGAATAGGGTGCCACAGTGGGTGCAGTGGGGGGGTCTTGGCTTTCTGTATTCAGGGAGGCATGCAAAAATGGCTTTATATCAGATGGATTTGGTGGAGGATAAACTAGTGAAGATCTGACATTTTTTTATCCTATGTATCCTGACGGTTATATTCCTGTATATTGATGGACAGTTCTTTGCTTTCACATGTTTGTCACTTGTTGCCTTGAGTCTGGAGATACAAATATTTTAAAGAAAGTACAGTAAATAAAATTAAAATATTAAACGGAGTTATGTGCAAGTCAGTTATTTCAAAATTATTTTTTCACGCTAGCCAGATACTTATCCCTATCATGATATATTAATATCTATTTCCTAAATAATTAATTTCAACCCATGCATTCACACATTTAGAAATATTATTTATACATTCCCTTGAACTACTGTTTATGGAGAGGGATTTAAATTGTAAATATTTATCAAAGAAAATAAATGTAACCCTTATTTTTAAATCTGCAAAAGGTGTTTTGGCATTTGTTGTGCTTATAAGTAATTGCATCAGCTTGAATTTCAGATAGGGGACAGAGCTCAGAATATTCCTGTTAGCGTAAACATATAAACAGCAAGTGCATTATGCAAACTACAATATTCAGATGCTGGTGCAGACATTAAGAGAAGAGAACTGGCAAAACCCCTGCCAAGCTCCTAGAGCCATACAACAAAGCTAATTGGGACACCTGGTGTGCGAAATTGACTTTGTGCTGCTGGCTACTTTTGATGGTAGCAATGACCTGGAACAAATAAATTAAATACAAAAAAGACAAAATTAATAGTTTCTTGATTAAAATCCAGTTATTTTATTATATGTCACGAAGTTGCAATAGTTTCTTCAAGTGACGGCACTTGTGCTTAGTGTTTGCTTCTCTAGTCAAGCTCCTAGAGTCTGCAGAGTAGTCCAAAAGTAGAAGCAGCTTGCAGGTGGTTATTTATGGTGGAGCAAAGGCACGAAGAGTGGCACTTCTAAACTGAGCTGCCACAAGGAACTCTCAGCTTGTACTGAGCTGCAAGTCCCCATGGTTAACTCATGTAATGTAATGTATAGTATAGCCCTAAGCTGACATGCATTGAGTTAACACGGAAGTTATGAGGTGATTGACCTATGATGGCTATTTCGCACATGCAAATTAGCATTCAATATTACAGTCAACAATGTTTGGAGACATAACATTAAAAAGTATACAATTGAAGCTGCAGACATTGCATTGAGAACTGAACAATCATCCCACATGTTTTGCAGCCCAGCTTTCTTTTGTGTAGTTTTATATGATTCGGGGCGAAGTAGCACAACATGCCCAAAATAGGTCAGGTTATGGGTGCACTTGATATCAGATGTGCATCAAGGTGGGGGGACACTCCTTGTTCCTTCAATGTTGTGGTGGATTGCTGCAAAAGGAAGAGAAAGAGCTTCCAGTTTCCCTCCATAATTATTTTTGCCGGTGGAAGGGGAAACAGAGAGCTGCTATTCACCCCTTTTCTCTGGCTCCATTTGTTCTTCTCATGACCTGACAGATGTTGGGTGTATCGAGTAGTTACACCCTGAGGAACACAGCCAACCAAGGAGGGGAATAATATTCAAACCCCCCTGGGGGACTGGGGAGCCAAGGAAGATGCCACTGGAAAATAGTACAAGTATGCTTGCCATTGTAGAGACTCCATTGTAGCCTGAGTGTTTATCCAGCTCTGAAAAGGATTATCTGGTAACAGAAGCTTCAAAATTGCATGGCCAGCTGGCACAACACCAACAATGTTGGTGCTATTATCTTTGCTATTTAATCTAAGTCTTGTTTTTTCTATTATACGAAAGGCCGTTGTATCTTGAGATAATTCAATAGTTTACTGGTAGTATTCTTTATGATAGATGGTCATGTAACATATGCCTGACTTTGCAACTTGGTTCTTCCCAGGCTAATGCCAGATAAATTAATACTCATGAATGGTAGTTCATTTCTTAATCATTTTTAAAACCTAATGAAGTCAGTGGGAGTGTTCCTGGGAGGAAGGGATTCTGAATCAGTTCCATATGACCAATGGGCATTTCAATTGACAGGAATAGAATCTGGAAACTACTCATGTCCCAGTCAAGCGAGCACAATCCACATGCAGAAACTGATTTTCTCCACAATCATGTGCTGCACACTCATAAGCTGTTTGCTCAGGTTAGGTTACATAAGTGATACAGAAATACACACATGCCAGCATATTTTATGACTCATACGAATCTCCATGCATGAGTCCTTGGAACATGTGCATGCTTATGCTGGTAGCAGTAATATGTTTTTTCCTGTTTCTCTTTGGATTGTGGCATATGTGTTCTGAGGATAATCACACTAGCAACTGAGTTCTGTGTTCTGAGGATAATCTGTGTTCTGAGGATAATCACACTAGCAACTCTTCTTCATGAAGAAACAGAAGGACATTTTCTAGCCTCTTGCATGCTGCAGGCCACAATGGCCCATTATGCACACACAGCTTACTGCAGATTTCCAAAATAGTAAGCCGTTGAACTTGACATTGGATTCTGTTACTGCCTTACACACCATTCTTCCCCCCTCTGGTGTACCCATTCTGTAGCTACAATTTAAAAAACCACACCTTTTCTAAATCAGGTCACTTGTGACATATGGGTGGTGGTGCCCAAAGTTTTTTTTTCTTTAAATTTGCGCAACTGCTCTATCACAGCTGCACAGTAGCATCCAGCAAGCACCTTCTGTTCAAATTGTTGTAGTTCAGGTTTTGTGCATGCATTTTTAACATTAGTCGGTTGAAAGAAAGGGAACAGAAAAGAACACAGGCAAAGGAGGAAGCTCCCCTGTTGAAAATGACCAGACTTTTTCTGCAAGTGACAAGCAGCTGCGAAGCCCCACTTTCCATATAGCCAAGCACTAGGAGATTGCTGTGTTATCAGCCACTGTGAAAAATGGGAAAGATATAATGTGTGCATTATGAGGGAACATAATGAGTGTACAGAATGCATGGTAGCACCCACTGGCCCTGGCATTGCAAGCTGCAATCATCAGCAATGTATGTGTGCACACACCTGTGCAAAGTTGGCTGCAACACCACCACGCTTTGCACAGGACTGCAATTTGTATGGGGGAAGAGTCCTTTGGCAGAAGCTCTGGAGAGCTTCCTGCCCCACACCTTCCCAAATTTTTCTTCATGGAAGGAAATTGTCAGAGAAATGACTACAGTCCAGGAAGTTCTCCTCTTGAGTTCTTCAAAGATTCCTCCTTTAATCATACAATTACTTGCAGTTAGAATAAGATAGTGCTGACTCTAGGATTCTGGCTGCGGGCAGGGGGCTTGGGTTTAGCATACTCAGTTCACTCACTTAACCCAGAAGATATTTAGTTAATTAATTTATTTAAAATATTTATATCTTGGCTTTCCGCAATGCCTGATGACTACCTGCAAGTGCAGCTCTGCACTGTCCCCTCTTGCTGCCCAGTTTAAACCAGGTGACTGGAGAGGGCAGCCCAGCTGGGAGTCATTTAATTTTTTTTCACAAGTGGCATGAGTCCAACAAAGGTCTCATATTGCTAGACTAATGCCGCTTGTTAAAAAAAATAAAATGTAAAACGATGAGGGACACATTGATGAATGGTGGCGGGTACATAGCGGGAAGAACAAACTTGATGTAGGCAGGAAGTGACCTTCGAGGGGCAGCAAAGGGATGGGGGGGGGGAATCTGAGGGAATCTGAATGCTTTTGAATTACCTTTAACTTGGAAGTGAAACAAGGGGAAAATTGGCACAAAACCATTCTCAGAAAACCCAGTGAAACAGTGACTGGAAAGCAAACTGTGCACTGAAGTGGTGGTGTGGAGTAATGCAGAATGGAAAAGAAAACCCAATGTACTTGCACAGTGAAAGGCCAACAACTACTCGTTGAGAAATATTGTAAACCTCTCACAACACATCCTCAAACTAGCAAAGGAACCTGTTCTTTCAAGAGAAGTATCCTTTTGTCCTCCTAGATCCAGACAGATAATATAGTTCTGCAGTGACTTGGAACCCTCCTCACCGAAGCCTGAAGGAATACTTTCATCAAGCCTTGGAACAGAACATGGATAGACAGGTAACATTCACAACATTGTAATTCACATCTACTACTGAACAGCTGCCATCTCTCCTACCTACCATCAGACAACACATTGACCACCAATGGCTACCTACCCAACTCTACAGGAAAAAGGACTCTATATGGACTCCCTGCCCCCAATGGCCAGTGCCACGTTAAATCTCTACATAGAATGTTTTCTTAGTCAAGCCCAAACTGACATGATCAAGAAACATCATATCTTACAACACAACCTTACCTATGCTGAAAGAAATGCAATAAGCTGCATCAAAACAATCCAGACATCATTACTAAAAGAAGCTGACAAAGGAGGAGCAGCTGTCATCATGGACAAAGCAGACTGCATTCAGGAACCTGACAGACAGTTCTCCAATGCCACTTTCTACAAATGACTGTTCCCAGACTCCACCAGGAATACCAAAAAGAACTAAACGGTATTATGGAAGAATTACCCCCACGCATACAGGAACAGATCTATATGGACACGATACAGGAATCTCAACCAGCCATTTTTTATCTTCTGCCCAAAATACACAAGCCCAGCAACCCAGGACATCCTATGGTCTCCGGCATAGTCACTGTTGCAGGATTTATTTTGTACCCCCAGCAACACAAACCAAAACCAAAATCCAGAAACCAAAACAACCTGCAGTTATCAGAAAGCTAATACATACTCACTAATAAGTTTCAAGACCTCATAGATAAACTTAACTAGACTCCAAGTTTCTCCTTTAGACAGAGGGCTTAAAATATAGTTGGAAAGGGAAAACAAGAGATTGCATTAGTACCATTGCTCATACAGTTATACAGTTAGAATTCAGTTTCATAGTCAAGCATCATTCCATAGTAAAGCATTCTAAAGTCAAGTATTCTATGAAAAGTCTAAGTCCCTGTCAGTCTACATTTTCTCAGTTAAAGTCTAAATCCCAAGTCCCATTCTATATTAGAGATCTCTAATAATAAATTCAAGGCTTGACCATCAGAGAGACTGTCTCTCATGCAGGCCAGCTCAGAGTCTAAGTCCCAATTGTCTTGGCATGATCAACACAGAGGCAGCCTCTGGTGCAGATCAGCAGCTTCTGTTCAAAAACCCAGGGCTTTTAAAGGAAAACTTTATCACTTATCTCTATTTCATCTAATGTTATGAATTCCAGTACTGTAGATAGAAGATCCAGATGGCAAGTTGCTTCCTTCCCATACCAAATAAGGAGATTCTTGTCCAAACCAAATAAGGAGATTCCTGTCCTCAAAACACTCTCAACTTTACCCTAGTTTTTGTTTACTCTGCTGACCTAGATTTTCAATTTATACTGTTAACGGAGAGCTTATGCTGTTAGCTGAGAGCAATATGGATGCTGAAGGGCTTAGAACTCTTGTTGACAGTTTCATAAAGAGGGCCAACCCCCCCCACCCACCCCCCCAAAAATCCTGCCACAGTCACCATCACTGTAGGGATGTTTAGAAACACGGACGGTGGATGCTATTCTCAAACCCTATGCCGTCAAAGTCCACAGTTACATGTGATTCACCACAGATTTCCAGAGAAAAGTGCAATCTATTAACAACCTTGCAGGAAACATTATTTTGGCCACCATGGCTGTTGAGTCTCCATACACCAACATCCCCTGTAAAGATGGACTACAAGCTATTAGAAACTCCATTTCTGACAACACCATAGCTGACCTTACCACAAAACTCTGCCAGTTTGTTCTCACTCACAGCTATTACAGATTTGATGTACATTTGTTCCTTCAGCTCAATGGCACTTGGGTACCCACATGGCACCACAATATGCTAACATTTTCATGGGTAATCGGGAGCAGCAGTTCCTCAGCTCCCATCCATTAACACTCCTCTTGTACCTGTGTTTTATTTCTGACATCATTTGAGCATGTGGGAAAGAAGCACTAGAAAAATTTCACCAGGCCTTCAGCAACTTCCCCCCTTCTTCCACCTAATAATGAACTAATCCATGCAAGAAATACACTTTCTAGCCACCGCTATGCAAATACATAATGAAAACATAAGCCACCTTATGTCAGAAACCTACTGATTGCCAAATATATCTACATGTCTCCAATCACCTTCTTAAACACATCAAACAATACATTGTCTACAGCCAAGCTCTATGCTACAACTGCATCTGTTTCAGTCCCTCAGCCAAAGGCTGATGGTAATTCAAAAACAACTGCTTGTTTAACTTTTAAGGAGAAACGGTCAGGTATGTATCAGATTTAGGACTTAGAAGGCAAACAGACATCAGGAATGAGGTAACTTTATATAAACAACATATAGTTTATCACAAACACATAGCTGCTTAATTATACAGACAGGTCTTTAAACTGAAGAGAGAGATTTCTTGACAGTTTCTGATTAAATACACAAACATGAGCTTTTTATCTCAAAGATACTCAAGCTTGTGAAGACAAACAGATTCATATAACTTCCAATATTCCTTCTCCTTGATAGGGATCACTTCCCACCCTTTACTAGGAGCTATTTCCTTCAAACTAGATAGGGATAATCTGTCTTTACTAGGAGCTATTTCCATCAGACTTTATAAGGATCACCCTCCTTTACTAAGAGCTATTTCCCGCAGGAAAGGGTCACTCATCCCACTTCCCTACTTTAGGATCCTTCTTGATCCTCTCACACTGCTTAACTCCCCTTCACTGTCAACCATCATTCTTAACTGTCACACCTGAGTGCTATTCTCAACTGTATAATTCCATTTGAATACTTTATCACTCAAAGTTCTCAGATCCGGTTAAAGCATTAACCATTTACTGCCCTTTATCTGATCTATCCTTCCAACAACTCTGTGAGGTAGACTATGCTGAGAGAGAGTAACTGGTCCCAAATCAACCAATGAGCTTCATGGAGTGGAGATCCAAACCTGGATCTCCTTGGACCTAGTCCAATAGTCTGTTTCATTACATTGGTATCCAAATAGCAAAAAAACAAGCAAACAAACAAAACCATGGCTATCTTATTTTAAGCCAGTTAGGTATTCAGAAACTGAACATTTCATTTCATTTTCATTTTTGCTGCTCTACAAAAAGAACAATCTGAGAATATGAAGGTAGTTTTAGTAAATGTACAAGTGGGAAAACTGCAAAGAATCATGATAGACAGAAAGTTTTCCCATGCTACTTCCGCCCGTTCTATCAGTTGCTTTTCATTCCCCCTCCTGGTCACTGTAATTTCCCTTCCTCTCCTTTTTACTATCATCCTTTCCCACTTGCTCACATCACCACTGCATAGCAGTCACCTTCATCCTGAGGAAGGAACCTAGATATTCATTGCAACTTATGTGACAAACAAAGGGCTTTTCCATATTTTCATTTTGCTCGTTAAATTCCTGTTTCTTCGGGGAGGGGGCAGTGTTCCTGTTCTGCACATGCTTTGTTCCGTCTAGTGGTCCATTTGACATCAAACAGGGAAATAGACTGGAGGAAAACCTGTTTAATGTTGAATTGACCACTAGAGGGAGCAAAACATGCACAATACAGGAGGCCCTTCCCCAAAGAAACAGGAACTTAACGAGTAAAATGAGAATTTGGAAAAGCACACAAATGGCACCTGAACTTCATCAATTTTGGCTTTTTATCTCTGTTAATTTAAGGACTGTTGACCAAAATTGGGGGGGAGGGGGTTAAAATAAGGTTGGGCTTTTCTGCAAGCTTGAGGAGTCCCCAGGGTTTACAGAACATTATAGTGTTGTAGTTGGCCTCATTGCACATCCTATGTACACAGAGATCAGCACTTTGGAATTAGACGCAATAATATATCTATTCAGAAAATCAGTTTATTGTTATTTGGTTTAATAATATATAACATACTGTAGGGCTATAGCATGTGTCTTGGGAATGTGTATGTACCTATGCAAGTGCAATCAAGTCACAAATAACTCTTGGTGACTCCAGCAAGGGGCTTTCATGGCAAGTGAGAAGAAAAGGTGGTTTGCCATTGTTGTCCTCAGCAGAGCTTTCCAGTGGTTCTCTATCCAAGTTCCAACCCTGCCTAGCTTCTGAGGTCTGATAAGATTGGGCTGTACCATTGTTGGCCAAACTATGGCTCAGGAGCCACATGCTATTCTATCACACATATTGTGTGGCTCCCAGAAGTCAAGGAGGAATTTAATTCAGGTTTATTCTCAAGCAAGTGTGCTTAGCATAAGGTCCTCAGTCAGCCTTTGAGCATCGACCCATAGGTAGGTGACTATTTCTGCCATGTGTGAAGTGGGGAAGAAGGGGAAGATAGGCAGTCTTGCAAGCTCTTCTCCACCACAGAGGTATCCTGGAGACCTAGAATACGGAAAGGGAGCGTAAGTGCCAAAGAGCCACTGGAAGTCAGGAAATAATTAAAGAGGATGGTGCAGGGTTCCCCTTTAGTTTCTTAGGAGCTGTATTTACTAACCTTAGTGTCAAGGCAAAGAGAGACGCATAATAATGCAAACAGTGGCCAGTGATTTGTATAGTACATGTATTTTCCTTCTCCAATTGCCACCAGAAAAATAATCCCTAACCTTTCACTATACTGGTTTTATGGGGACTGTTATTCCCAGTTTTTGTTTTTTTTTAAAGTCTCTTTCTAGCATGGTCATGTTGTAAAGTGCACACGTGTATTTTATCTTTCTGTGCAAAGAAAACAGTAAGAGCCAATTTGATGTAGTGGTTAAGTATGTGGACTCTTACCTGGGAGAGCCGGGTTTGATTCTCCACTCCTCCACGTGTACCTGCTGATGTGACCTTGAGTCAGTCACAAGTTCTTACAGAGCTGTTACTCTCAAGAGCAGTTTCTGTTACGGCTGTCTCAGCTCCACCTACCTCACAGGGTGTCTGTTGCAGGGAGGGGAAGGGAAAGGAAATTGTAAGCCATTCTGATACTCCTTTGGGTAGTGAAGGCTGGGGTATAAATCCAATCACTTCTTCTTCTAAGAGGTTTAATAAAGATGTGTGTGTAATATTTGTTCATGTCTTGCAGCTCTCTAATGTCTGACAGTCATACTATGTGGTTCTTACATTAATCAAGATTGGCCATTCTTGGGCAATACCATATCATTCCGCATCCCTAGGGAATGTGTAAGCCCATACCTAAAAGCAGTGACATAAGTTACAGGCTACATCTGAGGCTGATGCTCAGAACATCTTAACTAATTGTATGTTATCTTTTTAAAGTGATAACTGCAACACTGCCTCATTCCGAAGATTAAGTGAAAACTTTTCAAGGCTTAACTTGGGGCTAACATTTTTTTATTCTAAAAGGGAGTTGACTGCAAGAGTAAAAAGGGCTTTTCCACACTGTGATGCTTTCCTTCAGAAGGCTCCTGGTTGCTTTAGCTGCCAATAGGCAACAGGGGCAGCTGCCCCAGGTCCCATGCCTGGGGAGGCCAAGCCCAATGCCTGACATATCCCAACCCTGAAGGAAGGGGAAAAGAAAAATAAGAACAGCCTGGTTGCCCCTGGTCCATCTTCAGCTTGGGCAGCTGGTGGTAGTGGTGGCTTCCTCCTACCTAATATAGGATGAGGGCCACCCCTTGCTTGGCCCCAGAAGTGGAGTTGGCAGGGGGTGACAGCAGTCCCGTAGCTAAGGGCCATGAGGGGAGGGGGCCATGGGGGACTTCAGGGGAAGGGGGCCATTTAAATAATTCAGGAGGCTGGTGACTGCTCCTGCCACCCACTCCATGCTATTTGGACCCCACCAATCAGCTGATTTGTGGGCCCTTTAAATGGCAAAGAAGGGGCAGTGGCAGCTCCTCATTGCCCCTCCCACCCAATTTATATTATACAGAAGAGAAGGACAGTCTGAGGGGCCCCCAAAAAACTGTCAGGGGGCCAGGCCCCGTGGGCCCCTGGTTAGCTATGGGCCTGTGTGACAGTGATTCTGGAGACCCACACTAGACTTTTGCTCAGGGCCCCAAAAACATTAAGACTGCCCCTGCTGCCAACACATCACAGTAGCAGTCAGGCTTCCAGATGGTGGGTGTCCCTGCATCCCCCCCTCCCAGAAACTGACATATTAATATACCAGTATATTGATTTGTCCATTCCCAAAAAGACACACACACACACACACACACACACGTTGCAGGAAGAGGAAATTGCCACCATAGGGGGCAGGGGAAATGGCTGCTGTGTGTGACCTGGACTGTGATAATCCAGATCTTCCTAACAACATGGCAGCAACCTGGTTTTGCTGTGATATTTCCCAAAGTATTACAGCAAAGCAAGTTTTCAGGAAACAAATCACAGAACGTTTAGGGAAACTCAGGTGGTGCCCAGAAGTCCTTTGATGCTGAGGGGAAGCAGAAGAAACACCTCCTAACAAAAAAAAAAAAATCTAACCTACGCCCGTGTGAAAATGACGACAGAATTAGGACACTTTCCTGGAAGCAAGCCACATTGAATAGGATTTAATAGGATTCTGACTAGACCTGCTTAGGGTAACACGGTAACCCTGCAGTTCTGTCTACACATTGGAAATGAAGCCCACTGAACATAGCTTTCACATGCTAAATAATGCCGTTTCAATCTACTTCAGCAACCATTTGGCAAGAGGATTTTGCCATTTTACACAGTAAAATCCAGTTGCAAAATGCATTGAAAGTGGATTAAAAGTGTATTATTTAGTGTGTGTGAAAGTGTCCTTCTGGTTAGTGTCTTTTGAAACTCTCCTGTGAGACTGGAGAATGGCTTTGGGTACTGAAAAATGTTTTCAGTGCCTGTTTGTGACTGTATTCTACAGTCAGTGTTCTTCCAGGTGATGTCTGATCCCTTCTCACTCAGACAGTTTAGTGTTAAATGAGTCCGTCTCTTGCAAGATTTTCAGCGCTTCCTGGGATTTATATATCTGTTGAATTACAACAAAGAGATCCCCCTCCACCTGTCTCTGCAATCTGTCTGGGGGTATAATTAGAGCAATGGTATCCTGTTGAGTCTTTTCCTTTTTCTTCCAGTATGTAAAATGCTATTTCTTGAACTCACAAACATTATACCATTGATGTTAATATTAATAGAAATCAATGCACTTATTTTAAAAAGCAATATTTATGTTATACTTTGTCATTCTTTTTTTTTTCTTTTTGCCACACAGGATGTTGTCTTTCTTATGCCACATCAGATAAAAGCTACATGACTGACTTAAAGTGCAATCCTAAACAGAGTTACATACTTCCAAATCCATTGAACTCAATGGGCCTAGAATAATGTGACTCTGCTTAAGATTGTATTGTAAATTCACTAAGTTTTTGGCTGTAACCTTTGACACAAGCAGTATATGTTTCAACTACAGCCATGACAAGATACCATAGACCTAGATTGGGAGTTGTTCCACTAGTACATAATATAATTATGCCATTGCCTAAGGGTAATTTGAATGAAACAACAATAGGCCATCAATAAAGCAGAGGACAAAGGCATAGCTAGTAGACACTGCAATAAAATTTATAGGCCGTGGTCAAAAAAGTCTAGTGTACACAGGAAGGCTCTGTTTACGCAGGCTAGTTCCACCAATTCTGGCATAATTGCCAACAAGCAAACACACAAGTTGCAACAGGGGCTCTAGACATCAGCAACAATTGATAGCTCTCCTTTCCTTGTTACATTCACATTTTTTTCAGAAGCCAATTTCTTGTGATTTTCTTCTATTGTTGAGTAACATGAGGACAATTACTGTGATGTGTATCATCAATGTGATTCTATTTTGTCACATCCTTGAACCTCATGAGCTTAATGTGGTGTGGAGACAGGCTACTCAGGCTGTATATCGAGTGGTCCACGTATTCCTTCCTGTTCATGGTAACTTCCTGATGTTGCCTGTCAGCTTCATGTAAGAATATAAGAACATAAGGAGCAATGGTCCATTTAGTCCAGCATCCTGTCTCACACAATGGCCAACCAGTTCCTCTGGAGGTCCAACAACAGGGCATAGAGGCTAAGGCCTTCCATGATGCCACCTACTGTCACTGGCATTCAGAGGCTAACTGCCAAAGAATGTGGAGGTTCCCTTTAGTCACCAGATTTCCTTTAGTCACCATGCCTAAGAGCTGCCAACAGGCCTATCCTCCACGTAGTGCAGCCATAGATGTTGCAGTGGCCTTTAAAAAACTCATTGTCCTATAACATTATTAAAACATGACACTGTTATTTTTACCTGCGAAACACTGACAGCTATTATTTTAATCTGTTTCTCATTATCACTATAACACCATTAAGAAATAGTGTGCTTTTGGTGAAAATGTAAATATTACAGTGAGAGCTTGGAATTCTTGACTAGAATCACTAGTTGTACAAGTTGCTCCTTTGTAACTAGATGCAAGATTAATGAATTTTAAAATACCTTCATCAGGTTAAATTCAAGGTTCTTACCTTTATACCATCATAACCAGGTGTTTATGAACCTGTGTCCCAGCTTTGCTGTTCCAAACTGTCTGTTCTTCCTGTATCCCCACAATTAGACCTGCTTCAGCCTGATCACACCCATTCAGCACTGACTTTAGCTCTCTGGGTGGAAGAGGAAGGCTTTTAGATAGCCTGGGAGCACAGTCTCAACTGCTGTTCTGGGCATTGAAATAGACCTGGGATAGGGAAGGGAAGGAGGAGGAGACTGGGGAGTGGGCAAACTAGGCATTTGCCTAGGGGGGAGGGGGAGGCCAAATTCATTACCCCTGCCCTGCTGGTGCCCTAGGCAACCACCTAGTTTGCCTAGTGGGAGAGCTGTCCCTGACAGGATGAAAGAAAGAGCACATTAAATAGTATGGCAACTCCTGGATATATCTGTTGAGCAGTGTTCCCTCTAAGCTGAGTTAGTGTGAGCTAGCTCACAGATTTTTACCCTCCAGCTCCCACATTTTTGTCTTAGCTCAGGAAAGATGACCCCAGAGCACACTAATTTATGCAGTGGCTCACAACTTTAATGTCAGCAGCTCACAACTTTAATACCAGTAGCTCACAAAGTAGAATTTTTGCTCACAAGACTCTACAGCTTAGAGGGAACATTGCTGTTGAGTGACCAAGAGAACAAGAGATATCCAATAAATCTAGAGAAACTCCCTGGGAAAGGGAAGCCCTAAAACAGTAAGAAACTATAGAAGGAAGAACATTTTATATGACCTGTTGCCATGACTTGAAAAAAAACCGGACATAGGGATATGGGATGGACACAAATGTGACTACCAATTGAATAATGAGAGGAACAGCACTCAGTGTCTAGCCTTGCTGAGGAGCACGTTGGTCTGAGGACAAAGGCAGGAGCCTCTCTCATTATTAACATCTGGGCCATTTAAAATCAGCAGCAGTAGAAGAATCTTGACCACTGATTTTAGCAGGTCTTAGGAACCCTTAAACAGGTTGAATAGCTGAGCTCATCAAACCTTAGGAGCTAAGCTGGGTCAGCCACCGTCAGTACTTGGATGAGAGACCACCAAAGAAGACTGGGGCTGCTATGCAGAGGAAGGCAATGGCAAACCACCTCCCAGCACTTGACTACAATGCTCCATGAATGGGGGCTGCCATGAATTGGTTGCAGCTCGACTGCATGCTGTTTTTCTTCTTAGGAACCTTTCACTTTCTCTGGATTGATGATGCAAACTTGAGCATTGTGTGTTGTTGTTTTTTAACACCCCAATATCATGGATAGTAGATCTGCTTCTTGTCATTAGTTAATCTTTCTAGTTGTTTTAAGGTTAAAGAGTTCTGTGGCCTTCAACTTTTACAAATAATACCTCACCATGCCTCTTGAATTTATGAAACCATATGTTTCATAGTAATTAAGATAACTACTCACATGATGAAATCATTAGTTTTCTTTGAAAAGAGATTGACTCCTTTTATTTGAGGATCTTGGATTTGTTGTTGAACATATGAACATATGAAGCTGTCTTATACTGAATCAGACCCTTGGTCCATCAAAGTCAGTATTGTCTACTGAGACTGGCAGCGGCTCTCCAGGGTCTCAAGCTGAGGTTTTTCACACCTATTTGCCTGGACCCTTTTTTGGAGATGCCGGGGATTGAACCTGGGACCTTCTGCTTCCCAAGCAGATGCTCTACCACTGAGCCACCATCCCTCCCCTCTTATTGTTGTTTTACTTTTAATTTTTTGTGTTGGAAGGTCTGGTATGGTTTCTTTTTCACTTATAAAAGTACATTGCTTTGTATTGGTAGTGTTCATAATGCTTCAGCTTCATGGCTGCAAGAAAATCGGTGATACCTGGGAAATAAGTTACCCATCCATGGGGCACACCATAGGATGGGATCACACAAGAGATTTGACATGGCAGTATCCTGGCTCTAAAAAAGCTGGTTCTCTTTGATCCATTCTGCAGCATTCACACAGCCCCTGCCCTGCTGCCAGGAGAGACATGAGCCACACACATGCAAGAGGAACATTCAGACTGCTCATGTGCATGTGGGGTGGATGCAGCATGCACCTAGCTGTTCAGACAGCTGGGAAATGCACCCTGCATATGTTTTAGAGGTTTGCTACCAGGAAGTTCCTGTTAGCTATTTAACCCGGTCCTATCCTGTCCTAAAATGAGTTAGGTTAGGGTGGGACTTGGGGCAGTTGCCTGTGTGTGATTGCACACATTAAATCCGGGTGGGAGGCATGGCTAGGTTGGGCCAAATCTCTCATGTGATTGCACCCACAGTCTTGCAAAGTTTCTGCTAAAGAGTGACCCAGATTAAAAGGCATAAATTTAGCCAGAGATTCAAAGCTACACAGCTCCATGAAACATAAAGCATTGGAATAATAATACCACTTTCCTATTAATTTACATCAATAAACAGACTTTTAAAACCTGCTGATATTATTATCCCTATATTATACAAGGGGACGGAGAGCTTAACTACATGATATGTTTCTCTAGGTCCACATGACAGATGTCATCAGGGAGTTCTGCCTTCAGAGCTAGATTTCCAGGTTTGTATGGGCTAGGGCTGCCAACTCTGGCTTAGGAAATTCCTGGAGGTTTTGAGGTGATGCCTGGAGAGGATGGAGTTTGGGAAGAAGCTCCGTAAAGATGCCATACAGCCCACCCTCTGAAGCTGCCATTTCCTCCAGGGGAACTGATTGCTGTAGGCTGGAGATCAGTTGTAATCTCAGTAGAACTCCAGGTGCGACTTTGAGGTTGGCAACTGTTACAGGTGCCCATTTTGCATTGATAATGTGGCACATGGGGAGAGAGGGCTTAAGACCCACCACTTCCTGACCTGAAATTGTTTGGGGTACCTGCTGTGTGCCCTGTTGGGGAAAGTTAACATATTAGACTATCAATTGAAGTAACATTCTTCAATAGGACCAACGGCAACTTACCAGGGCTATTCCATACCAGGAAAATGGTGAAGTGGGGAGGCTTAGTCCCGCCTTCCCTACACAATTTGGTCCCAAATTAAATGCCCACACACCCATATCAGAGAATCAGATTCTAAGCACAAAATTCAGACCATGTCTGTCAACCAGACCCAGTAATATACCCAGGGAAAGTATATTGTATAGTCAGGCCCAGAGTCTAAGAGGCAGTTACTTATTCAAGACTTCACAATGCATTTATGGTTGAGGTGAGATCTGGGATGAAAAGATGGAAAAGATGCGCTTTGTCTAGCGCCATAGGCTAATATTATGAGCATTGTATTACAGATAGGAGAATAAGGCTGAGAATGTCTAGACTATAAAGCCACTTGATGATACACAGTTTCATAAAGCCACTTGAAGATACACAGTTTGGTATAGTGGATAAGTGCATGGATGCTAATTTGGGAAACCATGTTTGGTTCCCACTCCTTCATCTGTATCTGCTGGTATGATCTTGGGCCAGTCATAACTCTCTTAGAGCTGCTTTCTCAAGAGCAGTTCTCAAAATAGCTTTCTCAGCCCCACCTACCTTACAGGGTGTCTGTTGTGGGGAGGGGAAGGGAAAGGAAATTGTAAGCTGTTCTGAGACTCCAAATGAAGGACAGGGTATAAATCCAGTCTCCTCCTCTTCCTCCTCCTTCTGTATTACTTAGGAAATTTGTATGAACTTAGGAGTTCAAGGCACCTCACAAGTAAAACAATAACAAACCAATCAATACAATAAAACAATTTAGTAAAACAAATTCTTGAAAGGGCAGCTGCTGTGAGAGCCCTCTCAGCCCCACCCACCTGACAGGGTGTCTGTTGTGGGAGGAGAAGATATAGAAAATTGTAAGCCGCTCTGAGTCTCTGATTCAGAGAGAAGGGTGGGGTATAAATCTGCAAATCTTCTTCTTCTTCTAAATCAGGTTAATAAAACAGCCAGACCAGTAGAATAAATAACTATTTAAACAAGCAAATTAGTGTTTCAGCCAAAGAGTTGCTGTTTTACAGTTTAATCTCTTAGAACAAAACTAGACAAGATGGCAAAAAAAAAATATGTCAGGATCTCCCATGCTTTGTTTCGCTTTTATGTTAAATATAGCCATGAGAGTGGGGGTTAATTAGAGTGGAGTACCTATATGGTACCTGGATCTTTCCCACTGAGGGAGAAACAGAGGCCAAAGGAGTAGGAAGATCAAGCAGGAAAAGAGCGTTTTAAAAATATTAAATGCTCGTGTACAGTAAAAAAAATATCTGAAGGTCATAATTAACAGTAAAATAAAACTGATGTCCAGTTGCACCTTAAAGACGAACTAACATTTATTTTAGCAGGAGTTTTTGTGAGTCAGAGCTCACTTCATCAGAGGCATATTGGAAGGAAATCTTTTCTGCACACATTTAGAGGAGAAATTACAGAGGGATGAGGGAATGGGAGATGGGGCAGAGAGAGGCTTAATGTGGAATCCTGTCATTAACTTTTTAGTTTTAATTACAAAAGCTCATATTGAAATAAATTGTTAGACTTTAAGGTGCTACTGGACTTCTGTTTTATTTTGCTACAATGGACTAATGTGGCTACCCCTCTGGAATAATTAACAGTTACAATTAATTGCAATATTAAGTAGTATTTAAGAAGTGTTATATTATGAAAAGCCCTCTACCACATATGCAGTATTTATATTATTTCAATTCTGGCATATCTGGTAATAAATAACTTGGTTTAAACCTCATGGCTTCATCCTAGGATTTTTTAAATCCTCCTTCTCATAGTGCTTTTTAATAGCCAAACCCTGATTCTTAACTGACATGAACATAGTCAAGTACTTTCCCCATTCAATATTATGGCACACTGGGCTGTTTTTCTATTTAACAGTTGTTAGCTTTGTAAAAGAAAAGTAATAAAATGAAAAGAAGAGAAAAGAAAGTGAGTTCCCAGCCACTTTATGGCTTCCTTTACACAGGCACAGAATCATGGAAACTGCTTCTCTCCTACTGCTGGAGGATTTATGCAAATATCATTCCCCAGGTGGGGCCAATCATGTGGGTCTTTTCTCCCAGTGGCGTGCCAGTCAGGTGGGAAATAGGTATACAGTGTGACCTATCCACAAAAGTTGACCATTCACACAGATACAGGAAGTATCTCCCACATTTCTATTTGAGGAGGGAAATGGACATAAAATCATGTGGCTTAAATGTCCACAACAGATGTCGCCTGGCAACCACCACAAACAGCACTTTCATAGCACCTTGGATATAATATTTTACAATGAGGAGGGGTTTTTTTGCATTTGGACACGAGTCAGTCAGTGAAGTACTGAGTGATGAATATGAAAGTCTGAATCAGCCTTTTAAATAGTACCTACCCTTTGAATAGGAAATTTCTGTTACAAGTTTACAGAACAACAGTGCTTTCAGAATTGATCCAAAGATGTGATGGAACAGATGCCACAGATGCAGGAATTATTGCACTTCTCGCACAGCAGACTAATGGGGGCAATTCAGTTTATTAATGGCATGTATTATGGAATAACAAGTTGCAGATGATCATTATAAAACTTATCCTTAACAGACATTCCCCATACAGTTGTCTTTTGTTGTTTTCAGAGCAGGGTGGCAGAACCTCATAGAGCTTGTGGTTTTGAAAACTTCACTCATGACTATTGTATTCCCAGAGTTTGAGCTCACAAACCTTCTTTATCCTGTAATTAAACCTCTTTGAAAAGAGGATAACATAATTGTTAAAGAGGGTTTATTGTTTTTACTAAAAAAAATCTTTTTGAGAGAAAACAACTTCTGAGTACTCTCCCTATCCATCCATCCATCCATCCATCCGCCTTGTCTTGTTCTGTAAAATGAAGCATGATAAGACTGTTTTGTGATAATCCAGTGGTGGCGAAATGCACTCAGAGCCCTCTCTGTGGGCACATGTACTCCCTTGCTCCCCCGTGCACGAGGCTCGACTCCCCCCTGCAGCTACCTCGCTGCCCCCCGCCTTCCCTCCCTCACCAGAGCTGCAATGCAGCTGCGCTCCATGGCCCCCCTCATCCACAGAGGTGCGCCGAGCTGTGCTGTGCCAAAGCTGGACCCTACTGGCTTCGATGCAGCCGGCACACCTTCTAACTCTTTGAAGCCCATGCAGAAGAAGGCTTCACTCCTCCTCACTTTCAGCTTCAAAGAGTTAGAAGATGTGCCGGCTGGGTCCAGTTTTGGCACGACTTGAAGCGCCTCTGAGGAGGAAGGGGGACCACAGAGCACGACTGCATTGCAGCTCCAGGGAGGGAGGGAAGGTGGGGGGCAGGGAGCCATAGGGGGGAGCCGAGCCTTGTGCATGGGGGTGGGGGGGCAGGGAGCATGCGTGCCCAAAGAGAGGGCTCTGAGTGGCTTGGTTTGGAGAGGGATTTAAAGAAACAAATGCCTTCTCCAAGCTGGCTGATGGGGTGGTGGGGGCTTCGAGAGCCACACAATAGTTGTGAAAGAACCATCTGTAACTCCCAAGTCACAGTTTGGCCACCCCTGCTCCAGGTGGTAGTTGGAGGTTGCTGGCTTTTACAACTGATCACCATATGACGGAGGTCAGTTCATCTGGAGAAAATATCTGCTTTGGAAGGTGGACCCTGTGGCATTATACCCTTCTGAGCATGGGTGCAGAACAGGGTTGTCAACCCCCAGGTGGTGGTTGGAAACCTCCTGGGATTACAATGAATCTCCAGGTGATAAGAGATCAGTTTTCCTGGAGAAGATGGCTGCTTTGGAAGGTGGACTCTAGGGAGTCATATCTCATTGAAGCTCCTCCTCTCTCCGAATTCAGGCTCCTTCCCCCAAATCTCCAGGTATTTCCCAACCCAAACCTGGCAACCCTAACTGGGCCTCCTTCAGAGAGACAACAGGGCACTCCAACCTTCTTGAGTTCATGGGCACCTTTGGAATTCTGACATTGGGGGTGTGCAACCACAATGTAGCCCCCAAGCACAACACACAGAGGAAAATTCCTTGCAGGTTTAAAGAGACAAATGCCTTCTCTGGTGAGGGCTTCAAGAGCCACACAATGTGTGTGAAAGAGCCACATGTGGCTCCCTAGCCACAGTTTGGCCACCCCTGCATTAGAGAGATGGGTATAAGGCAGCTTCACATTTTCATGTGGCCAAGACCTGGATGCGTTTCATATTTCAAAACTGTTGTGGCATGGTCCAAGCCGAAGGGAAGAAGAGAGCATGGGTGTGTGGGGATGGAGGGGGAGAGATCAGGACCTTGAATCAAGCATGTTTTTTTTGAAGGGATGTGGGTTTTTTTTGAAAAATGTTGGATCCCACTAATCTGGCAGAAACAGCAGCTGAGATCAGCTCTGGTTTAGGAGTGGAAAGGGAGGAACTGCAGGCTTCCTTGCTTTCAAATACGATGCTTCTGATAGCAGTATCTGAGCAAAGCTCTTTCAAGCTGTTTTTGAACTGTTGCACTGCTGTTCTGGCTTTCCAGAGCATCTCTGACAAGTGTTTGTCCAACAGCTGCTTAAGAACTACCAATGAGGTGGTCGATTGCACTGTTGAACAATTCTTACTGTTAAAAAGTTTTTTTCTATGCCAGTCCTCTCCTCTGCTGCCAGCAGGAACAGCTCCCTGCCCTCCTCTAAGTGGCAGACCTTCTAATACTTCAAAAGAGCAATCATGTCTCCCCCTTCGACCTCTTCTCCAGACTGAATATCCTCAAGTCCCTTAGCCATTAGGAAAAAAGAATACAGGGCCAGTGGATTCCCATTTTTCACAGTGGCTGAATACACATCAGAGAATCTCCTAATGCGCCACAATGTGGAATGTGGGGCTTTGTAGCTCCTTGTCATTTTTTTTTTTTTAAGTATTGTCAACTTCATCATTGGACTTTCTCCCTTTGCCTGTTTTCCTCTCCATTCCTTCATTCAATGAATTAATGCTAAAATGCATGCACAAAGCCTGATTTGTAAATTAGGATTTACATAGAAGGCACTTGCTGGACACTAGTGCACAGCGGAGATAAGGCAATTGCCCTGTAAGAAAATACCCCTAATATTCAGAACATCATAGTCACCCGCCTGGTTGCAAGGGTGCCTGAAGACCAAACTCACACACATCTGCTAGGAGAACGTGGGTTTGGCTGCCAGACTGGAAAGGACTTATGAGTACTAACAGCCACAATGCTAAAGCAGCACTCCGTGTTTCTGGAGGAGCGCTAGCAAGAAGAATGGATTGTTCCCAGTTGCTTTGAGCGAACACCATCTCTATCGTTGGAGCGGAAGAAGATGCGCCACTAGGAGCTATCCAGGCCATGTGGTTTTCAGCCTTGACCATAGAATCCACTTTGGGAGGCTAACACCAGCTATCTTCCAGCAGTGCCAAGACTCCATTTCAGTGGAGCAGGAGGCTCACGTACTCAACAGATGTCACCCATTTATGAGGCCATCAAGCTTATTTAGGAGTGGACCCTGCCGGAACACCTAAACCTTTGTCCAACGGAACTAAGGACAAAGACTGGTGTCAAGAAGAACACTGAAGAGGAAGACCATCTTCAACCAGAGCCAAGTTCTTTGCATAAACTGGGTGTTACCTAGGTAGTAATTTGGCCATCTATTGTCACCTTTTTAGATAAGTTTCATAGTCTTAAGTACCCCTCCACCCAGTGATTTCCCCCATTCATCTCCCCAACGGTCATCCTGGAGCATCCCCACCCTGGCCCATTGTTACCTGGAAGTCCAATCAGGTAACCAGGGCCCAAGCTTGTTCATTGGTCAGTTATGGGTACCCAATTGGGGACCACCAATTAACTTGCTATTGGCTACTGCAGAAATCCAGCCCTTATGGTCACTCCAGAGCCTCCCCTTTTTCCGCCCCTGTACCTCCCACCCCCTGAGGGTCTAAGGTAGTCTATATAACCTGTGACCCAACTCCACTCATGTGTGCATCTAGCAGTACCCTATTTCCACTGCATAGATCCACCCCCGATTCCTGATCAGTTGAGGGTCCTATTTCCCCCATCCTCTTTCATCACCATTGGAGTCTTCCTTGAAGACTACGATCGGTAATTATCACCCTGTTTGTCTATCCATGTGTTGTCTCTATATATCTCTCTATTTTTCCTAGGACTGTATGTATGTTTCATGAGCACATTGCCTTGTATGTATGCCTATATTTTTCTGGAATAAATTTTAATTGTTTTACTTAATTAGAGTCCTTGATAAATTTAAGCATTAATTTCTGGACGTGGATCCTGTATACATAGGCCGTTTTCCCACTTAGCGTTTGCTCCCCTTATTCCCCGGCGCAATTATCTCCAGATCATTTTTCTCGTTTTCCCACTAGTGACTCTTTGCGGAGTCGCCTTCCCTGAAGCCCCGGCTCAAATCGTTTTCCCACTGGCATCGGCTTGAGTTCGATGCCCTGTCAATCTTTTTTTTTTTAAGCGCAAGTCTGGTTGCGTAATGACGTACTAACGTACTAACGTAACATCGAGCTGTTCCCTCCCCTTCATTTCGTGGACAAACCGCATCACGTGTGCTGCTGCTGCTCATGGATTGGCTGCAGCTGTAGAGTCCTCCACAGTCCTTTATGTATTAACAGAAGCATTCCTAGCACTATATTCCCCCCCCCAAATTCTGAATTTGCGAAATATCGCAATAACGAAGAGAGAGAAATCGAGGGGTTTGTGTGCGTGTGTGTGTGTGGCAGCTTCTTCCCTTCGCTCCCTCCCGGGTGGCGAAGCTGGGATTTCCTCCGCTCTCTTTCCCCTCTCCGGCTGGCGCTTGCAACGGGGGACCTGACTGATTCCTGCTGCCAGAGCTCCCCCCCCCGCCCCATTCTCTCCTTCCCCTTCTGTGGCAGGTGTGAAGAGCGAGCTCCGTCTATTTTCTAACCGAGCGGAATGCAGCCAGGGAGAAGAATGCAGGACTCCAACTTCCCATTTTATACATGGCGATTTTGTGCAGGTCCAGAAATCCTGGTGGCACAGCTGAGGGAGGCATTCCGTTTTTAACACACACACATGAACGCTTTGGCCCACACCGGCACTAGATTCCCCCCCCCCAACAATGGAGAAGCGCCGCCGCCAAATGTCTCTGGGCGGCTGGGCTCCCTTTGCCAAGGCGGCGGCGGCAGCGGGAAGCCGGCGGGGTCAAGCGGGGCGCAAATGGAAGTGAAGGGGGGGTTGAGCTGGGGAGACTCGAAGCTGCCGGGGCCCCTCCGCCGGCCCGCTGAAACCGCCTCCTTCCCGCTCGCCCTCCCCAAACTAGACCCGAAACGAACTGGCTGGAAAAGGCCTGCTGGGGGGGCTGCCGCGGTCCCCCCACCGGGGCCCCTAAAGGGAGAAGAGGCGGGGGATAACGCAACAGCGAAATAACGCAACTATTCCAGGAGGGGTTTTTTTTTTCCCTTTGTTAATTTCGAAATATCGCTATTACGCAAAACTGTGAAGTTTAAAAAAAAAAATGGCCGCGCCGGCACTTCGGGGAAGCGCCGCGAAAGGCTGATGATTGGCCAAGGGGGTGGATGGGGTGGGAGGACGGAAAGGGAGAGGGTGCCGCCCACAAAGCAGTCGATCCGGCGTGGATGGATTTCCCACAGCAAACTCCGCTGAGTGGATCCGGAGTGGATCCGGAGGTTTTCGGAAACTCCGGGAACATGCTGAAAAACATACTCCGGCGTAAAATCCCTGTAGCGCCGGAGCAAACCGCAGCGCCGGAGCAAGATGTGCGAAATCCAAGAGAAGATCCGGAGGTAAATGGGGCGCTACGACGGAGCAAACGCTAGTGCGAAAACGGCCATAGATAAAAGATCCTGATTAAGCCAGGTGCCCACCTGACAATTCCCCAACCTCATTTTGAGGGCATTTTAGCTTACAGCCCCCCCCCCCCCCCATTCATCACAAGGGACATTCCACCCCAATTTAGAAAATTGTGTTTTTAATTGTAGCTGTAGAAAAAGTACACCAGAGGGAAAAGAACAGTGCATAAGGTGGGGACAGAATCCAAAGTCATGCTTAAAGGCTTACTGCTCAGAAATTCTGAAGTAAGATGTGTGTGTGTAATGGGCCAATGTTATCAGGATTGTGCCCTTAGAATTTTCTCTGATGTGTATTCAGCCACTGTGAAAAATGGGAAATAGTCACACAATCTCATAATATGGGGGAATATGTTGAGTGTATAGAATGTACAGTAGAATCCACTGGCCCTGCAAGCTGTGATCGATGGCAACGTGTGTGTGTGCATGTGCAAAGTCAGCTGCAACTCCACCACACTTTACGCATGGCTGTAATTTGTGCAGACCAGTCATGCTGACTCAGAAGTGGATCCCCTGATCTCTGTAAGGTGAGCTGGACTGCAACTGTTGGGTGCCCCTACTCAGAAGTAAGACCCACAACATGGGTGTGCATCTTTCTCACCCTCTGGGTGCCTCAACAAATGCCTGAACCTTCCCCACCCGCCCCTTGCCAGGTGGCTAGAGCAGTGATTCTAGAGTGGTCGGCTCAGCGTTGAGGCATTGCTGTGTGCCAGGGTGGGACATTGAATGAACTCTGGAGTGAAGTGGATGCTTGCTCAATAGCAGATGGCTCTGCATCCCTAGCTGGCTTTGAAGCCAGAATCAGGCTGAGGGTGGCGGGGGAGCAAGAGATGGAAATGACATCCCCTAAGTGCCAAGAGTGCTTTGCCAAGAGGAATCCTATGGCACCACTTGGCTGGCTTCTGTGCTGGCCGGAAGAATCTGCTTCATTGGGAAGAAAAAATACATATATATATATATATATATATATATATATATATATATATATATATATATATATATATATATATATATATTACCCCCCTGCAAAGTGGGCAGCTGAAAACAAACCTCCTGAAATTACAGAGCTGATGCAAACCAAAAAACGAGGGGGAAATGGAGCTTGTACACTAATTAAGGGGGAAGGTTGGCCAAGAGATGCAGAGTAGGAGGGATGATCTCAATGCTGGCTGTGGAGTGGACTTCAAGGGATGGTGAAAGAGGTGGGGAAATCTGTATGCTTTTGAATTACCTTTGGTTTGAAAGCAGAGCTAGGGAAAAACTGACACAAAAGCACTCTCAGAAAATGCAGAGAAACAGCGACCAGAAAGCAAACTGAGCACTGAAGGAAGGCAAATCAATGCAGAATGAGACAGAAAACCCAAAGGACATGCATGATGAAAAGTAAGGCAAAATACCCATGCATAATAGGCTATTAAGAACTATTAAATCACACTGATTTAACTGGAACAGATACTTTGTGGCAGAGGAAGAACTTGGGAAAGTGTGGGTCTCAAAGAGTCTTGTTTAGTGAAGCCTGGCTATAGCAGATGTGCATTTCCACTGAAACAAATCATACACATAAATTACTTCATCAGTTTCACTTTATTCAATCATTACAAGCTTCTCTTGTAAATTTCCCTGGATTGCAATTATGATGGCCTCCCAGCCAGAATGTTACTGATCTGAACAGACTTCACTGTGTGTTGTGTGTGCAAATGCATGTATGCTGTGCCAAATCAAAGGTTTCCATTCTTTAACAGAACAGAACATCACAATGGTAGCTAGCAGCATTTTGTGGGATATATTGAATGTAAGTACATAAGAAGAGCCCTGCTGGATCAGATAAATGATCCATCGAGTCCAGCATGCTGTCTCACACAGCAGCTATTCAGTTCCTCTAGATTACCAACAGGGAATACAGACCTTCCCGTGATGCAGCCCCATATCCAGAATTTTTTCTGTGGGGGGTACCGGGGCAATTAAAATTGCCAACACTGCATCCACATTTGTTCATCAGTCATAAATAAAAGCCAAACCATGGTGGCAAATCTGAAAAATTTTCATCGGTTAGATGTGGCCTATGCAGGATTGGCTCGCACTCTGTCTCTCATGTGCCATTGGCTGATTCTGCTTTCCCCCGCCAGCCCCATCAGGCAAGAACCCCACCAGAAAGCCACTGATCTTTGAGGGAGACAGTTCTCTGCTGACAGGTTCTCCCCTTTCCAGAGATCAGTTCCCCTTGAGGGGGAGTGAATGCCTTCACTTGGGTGGGTGGGAAGACAGCAAGGCTGGAGCGGGGGTACTCACCCAGAGGCCTTTAGTAATACCTTTCCAGGGTGGTCGGAAATTCCTAAGGTATCACTACAGGCCTCTGAGAGAGAGAGGCCTTTCCTCCTGGGGAACCACTGTTGCCAATCTCCAGGTGAGGGCTGCGGAAGCTGACTAGGTAATTTCTGACCAGTCACAGACTTTCAGCCTTTTCAGCTATTTTTGCTGTTGGATGATCGGTCGGCTACAGTTCCATCATCTCTGGCTGAGGATTTGGAGGCCATGGTGGGCTAGCTAAGGAAGAGCTGGTTGAATCTGGACCCATCAAAGATGGAGGTTCTGTGGTTGCGGGGGGAGCAGGGTTGAAGTTGGAGTGCAGACAGGGCGCTACTAACAACAGTGCCTACCATCAAGAGTTTAGGAGTGACACTGGATACCTTGCTTTCAATGGAGGCTCGGGTTGCACATATTGCCAAGGCGGCATTTTTTTCATCTCCGTTAAGCCCAACAGCTAGCTCCCCTCCTATCTCACTTGGACCTAGCCACAGTAATCCATGCAAAAGTCACCTCCAGACTAGACTACTGTAAATCACTTTATGCTGGCCCACCCTTGAGTCTGATCCAGAAGCTCCAGCAGGTCCAGAACGTGGCAGTGCGAGTCCTGACAAGAACACCATGGATGGCACATATTCTACCTGTGCAGCACCAGCTACGCTGTCTGCCAGTTGAGTACCCGGTCAGATTCAAGGTTTTGGTTATGACCTTTAAGGCCTTGAGCAGTCTGGAACTGATTTTACGGGACCACCTCCTCCACTATGTCCCTGGAAGGGCATTACGCTCCACTGGTCAAAATCTGCTGGTGATCCCTGACCCAAAAGAGGTCCCACTGTCCTCAACAAGGGCCAGGACTTTTTTAGTCCTGGCCCTGACTTGCTGGAAGGCATCAGGGCCCTGAGGGATCTTTTACAGTTCCACAGTGCCTGTAAGGCAGAGATGTTCTGCCAAGCCATTGAATAAGGATGGTGACAGTTGCCATGCTGGCACCTTCTTCTTGCTACCCGTGCTGGGGGAGGTCCCCCCAGCCTTGATGTGATGTAATGACTGAATAATAGCACTTTAAAGACACCATCAGGGTTTGTAATCTTTTTAATGTAACTGATTTTATTGATATTAATATATGTATTTATTTTAATGTTGTACATTGCCCAGAGCCTGGCACTAGCTGGGATGGGTCAATTCATCATCATCAATAACAACAACAACCTGCCTCATTGGGTTAGGCAGATCAAAGGAGGGAGAGGAGAATGATGTAAGCTACTTTGGTTTCCTCCCCACTGTGAATAAAGACTGTCCTTTTCCTACATTGAGGTTGCAGGGAGGGGGGAGGCAATGGAAACCTGCAGTCAGGGGCACATACAGGAGATAGGGTAGCCAACTCCAGGTTAGGAAATTCCTGGAAATTTAAGGGGTGAAGCCTGGGGAGGGTGGGGTTTGAGAAAGGGCAGAACCTCAGACAGGTACAATGCCATTTCCTACTGGAGAACCACTGGAGACCACTCAGATTTACAGCTGCTCTCTAAATCAGCTCCCCTTGAGGTGGGGGGAGGTCAATATTTTCACTTTGGTGAGTTGGAAGACAGCAAGGGTGTTGGGCATTTGCCCAGAACCTCCTTCTAGAGCCCATTGTATTTTTCTTCACAATGGGCCTTACTCCTACTATTCATATATTCTTGGGTGGCTGCCTTTTCTAGCCTGCTGAGGGTAAAACGGTTTGGGAGGGCTAAGAGATTATGCTCAGCCTTGTAGAGACCTGGGAGAGAGCCAGAAAGGGGAAGTGGGGAGGCAAGTGCCATCTACACCTACACCTATTCCCTCCCTCCCCTCTCCAAGCAACTTCCTTGTAAGCACCAGGGTGAAGACTTGGGCGGGAGTTGAGGCACAGAGTTTGCCTCGTCCACCCTACCACTCCAATGTGCACTCTGTCTGAAATGTGAGTTCTGCCCACTGTGCCTGGTGCTTTCCTACCTTCTGAAACTCTGGGTGGTGGGGAGGGGGAGAGGCAGTTTCTTTGCAGGTCTCTGCCAAGGTGGGCTTTGCCCTAAGTGATGCTAGGGGCTGGAGAGGCAGAGAAAAAGCTACTGTGGTCAGAAGAAACCACTCTCTGTGCAATTTGGAGAGAGATCTCTGGCAAGTCTGGGATTTCCCAGCCCTTTCAGAAGGATGGGAGGCCATCTCTCTCTATCAAACTGGAGAGCCAGTTTGGTGTAGTGGTTAAGTGTGCGGTCTCTTATCTGTGAGAACCGGGTTTGATTCCCCACTCCTCCACTTGCACCTGCTAGCATGGCCTTGGGTCAGCCATAGCTCTGACAGAGGTTGTCCTTGAAAGGGCAGCTGCTGTGAGAGCCCTCTCCAGCCCCACCCACCTCACAGGGTGTCTGTTGTGGGGAGGAAGGTAAAGGAGATTGTGAGCCGCTCTGAGACTCTTCGGAGTGGAGGGCGGGATATAAATCCAATATCTTCTTCTTCATCTTCTTCTATCTCTGCCATGCTGCTTCTGAACCTACCCAAGTCCTGTGGAGGAGAGGATTCCCCCTGACTATAATCCTGGGACTCTTCTGCCCAGGATGAGAGCTCCACTACAAGTTGAAAGAAAGACGGTCTGGGACCAATGGCCTTTAAAGGTGCTGCCTGCCCTGGGGTGGGGAGAGCAGCTGGCCAAGCAGCAAGAAGGAAGGAGAAGTGAAGGGAGGAAGCATGCAGGTGCTCAGCCTTCAGGGTCTTGGCACAGCCAGGCTAGGGCATAGGCAACACTCCGAGGGTGAAAATGCTCCTGAATTCCACATACACACCGAGTCACCGGGTCCTGGGAAGCCATGGAGGAGGAGGGCAGCAGGGTTCTTCCTTAGGAGCAAGTATAGTGATCATATTATGGACATAGCCACAGACTCTCAGGACAGGAAAGGAAATATCCCCGTCACACGGGGAAAGCATGCTCAACATGCTCAAAGAGACTTTATCCAATAGTCTATTTTCCTTGGGGATAAAGGAATGTTGTTCAGTCATACAAACATTTGGCCCTAAGTTACAGGGTGGGTTTCTTTTTTTTTGTAAATGCAATGTAACACAGATTGTTCAATACCACTGCTTTACAACTATGTTCAAACTCCACTCTAATCACTTGACTGGGTGGTCATGATACATATGAATTCACATGGCAATTTTACACAGTTTGTCTTTTAAAAAAATATGGAATGCACTTCCTTTAAATTTAAGCTAATGGTAATGGGTAATGGTAAACTGTTGTGTAGTTTAACAAGGATCATAAATATGGTCTTACACGAAATGCATCTAATCCTATAAGTCGGATGCTTAACCACTGTTACAGGATAGTTGTGATGCTCTCTTGTCAGATATATGCACCTGCACCACCTAAATGATACATTTTAAAACACTCATCGAGGTAAAATGTTCATGTATCCATAATGGCAGTGTTGCACACATGTTTAGCACACAGTCTAAAAACTGTGACAGATGCAAAATGCTTGTAAGTGTTAAATATACTCCAGATAAAAGATCACAGATGCTTTGACAGCGGGTGATCTGTGTGTTTCTGCTCTGCGTGAATTATGTAGAGCTTGTTGAAATCTCAAAAGGGAGCCCACACAGACTGCTTCAGACCATGCACTAATGAGGCCCATGTTATTCAAAACCCAGGAAGGAAGTCCTCTCTGTTACCCTGTACATATAGACATGTTCTGAAACTTCAGGTTCACTCTGATCTGGTTGAGGCATTATTGCTTTCATCTATCCAGTCACTGTTCTATACATTTCACAGAATGATGTGGTGAACTGGGGTGGCAGAATTCTGGATGCTGAAGACAAGGGATTTCATTTTTACGTGCTCTCATATTCTGAAAGCAAAAATTCCTTTCCTGTAGTAAATAAGCATATTGAGAAACATTTAATGTAGACTTATCCATGACGTGCTAGCTTTTCACATGTATACAGCATCTATTTGGGATAAGATTCACTAATATGAAGAAGAAGAAGAAGAAGAAGAAGAAGAAGAAGAAGAAGAAGAAGAAGAAGAAGAAGAAGAAGAAGAAGATGGTATTGGATTTATATCCCGCCCTCCACTCTGAAGAGTCTCAGAGCGGCTCACAATCTCCTTTACCTTCCTCCCCCACAACAGACACCCTGTGAGGTGGGTGGGGCTGAGAGGGCTCTCACAGCAGCTGCCCTTTCAAGGACAACCTCTGCCAGAGCTATGGCTAACCCAAGGCCATTGCAGCAGCTGCAAGTGGAGGAGTGGGGAATCGAACCCAGTTCTCCCAGATAAGAGTCTGCTCACTTAACCACTACACCAAACTGGCTCTCTACTTTCTCTCTCACACACACACACATACAGGCAGCCTAAATGATACAGATGAGAATTGTACCATTCCGTCTATCTCTTCATCTTGCATAATGTGTTGATCAGCTATCACTCATGCCATGTTCATGATGGCCAGTCTACTGTAGTTTCCCCCATCTAAGTCCACCACCACCTCTGCATGTCTGCGAAGTCATATACATCTAGCAGCAAATCTGCTTCATCCAGGCCAGCATTCAGCATGATGTACTCTGCATATAAAGTAAATAAGCAGGGTTATACTGACCCATAATTGCACAGGCATTCATTAGGTGGCCACCTAGATTGCAGGGTACTTTAACCAACTCCAAAGCACAAAAAAAAATAATTGCTATAAAGGAATTAGATCACCATTGATTCAGAATTGTTAGTAGAACTTAGCAGTTAGCATTCAATACAGATGTAGAACTGAATATCAGAATTCCATGCTGAGCTATTGAAAGCAGGAGCAGTGTTAGAACTAGGGTTGCCAGGTCTGTGTTGGAAAACACCTGCAGACTTTGGAGGTGGAGTTCGGAGAGGGTGGGGTTTGGGGAGGGGAGGGGCCTCAGCATGGTACTGAGGTTTGTGAATTCAAACTTCACGACAAACCATCATTAATATAAACTGTGGCTAAAGAACTAGTTACAAATCCTAGTCTGCAATCACAAGTTAGCGTAATACCCAACAACAATTTGTTAGATCATGTGTGTTTGAACCAGCAGCAGATTGGCTATTAAGACCACCAGGAAACATCCCAGTGGATGCCTCCCCCTGTTGCAGCCATCCCAGCCCTGTGAAAGGGGAGAGTTGCCTCATGCAGGGTAGCCCCATATAAGGCTTGGGGAAGCCACTTTGAGCCAGAGGCCCTCACTTTCTGTCTGCTGTTCCTTCCTTCCTTCCCCCTTCCATTGAGGGTGGTTGGCCAGTGAATGAGGCCCTTTGGCTTCCCGGTGCTCAAACATCATACCTAAATGAGATTTTGTGAAACTACAGTTTATCATGATAGCTGCATACGGGCCCTGCATACAGAGGTGTTCAGCAGCAGCCAGCTTAAATGATCCCTCCACTTCTACTGCAGCCACAGGTGCAACCCACCTCAGGTCAGGTTAGGATCTACCAACCAGAGCAATGGTTTGCCTAACGACCAGATAAATGGCTGGGATAATCAGTCCCATTCTACTGCAAAAGGCTTACATCCTGACTCCGTGAAGAATTTATTCAGAAGGAAATCCCACTGAGTCCAAAAGGACTGAGTCCTAAAAGGAAACAGGGGTTGAATTTTTATTGTTATCATGAATCCAGGTGTCATACTGCCCTTTTGATGCTGCTGGCAATTGTCATTGGAAGAATTGTGACAGATAAAATCAGAAGCTTCCAGCTTTCAGGGGATACTGCAATGGTTGAATAGATTATGTTATGCTTTTGAATATCCACCTCTACCTTTCAGCCAAGAATTTATTTACTTCTTTTATACTCCCTTTCTCCCCAGTGCAACCCAAAGTGGCTTATAGCATGCTCCTTTCCTCCATTTTATTACTTACAATAAACCAGGATGTTAGGTCAGGCTGAATGTGGGTAATTGGCCCAAGGTCCCTTAGCAAGCTTCTATTGAAAAGAAGGGATTTGAACTTGGGCCTCTCAGACTCTAGCTCAGCACTCTAACCACTATATCACATTACCCTGGCTGTCTCATTCAGAATCTGACTGGCCTCTCCTATTGACATAGTTGACCCTACACAAGGTATTTCCAAAGCATTCTGGATCTTGTCTGACTTTCCTCTGGAACCTTCCAACATGGCAATTAACCATCCTTGTAACAAATAACTCTGAATCTCCAGGCACACAACTGCTTGGTGTTGCCTCTGTACTTTAGTCCTACAATCTGATCATTTCAGTTGTCTTTTCATTCCATTCCCTTTTAGTAAGTGAGCTGGAATATTTATCCAGCATCCCATATGTTGCATGTTCTGGGTGTGTTCCCATGAGGGCAGCCTGTGTCCTGATCTCTGGAAAATCTGACTTGTATCAGGCTTCAATAAATTCTTTGACTGTGAAATGTCACAGCACTTACACTCTGGGCATAATAATCCCAGGAACAGGACCTTCCAGTGCTAGGTTGTGTTCTGCTGCATGTGGCCTCACCAGATGTCAGACTTTGCCTTGGACACTATGGTTTTGTCCCAGTTTCTTCTACCACAGAAGTTTCTAGGCCAGAGACTATGCTGCATCTAGCAAGTCAAGCCATGAACAATGCCAATGGAATGTGCTCACATAACTTTTTTAAAGTCAGGGTATGTCATGTTTGATGCACATCTAAGAAGCAAGTGGCATAATATTCATTGCAATAGAGAGGGCATGTGGAAGTCACTATTTTTACTTTCCTGAACTCTGTCATACTGGTCACAGGGCAACATAAGCCTGCATGCTGGCTGCTGCATTTGGAGAACTGTTTTTAACATTGTCTGATTGTGCCATGTGCATAGCTGTTAGGGAATTCTATTCAGAAACACCATGGGAAATGCAGTATTGTACCATTTTTGCTGATTATTAGAAGCAGATGCTTTGTGCTTCTTTTCCATGATCTCCCAAGCACCCTGTCCTTTTATTATGTGTGGCATATGTTTGCAGTGTGTTACATTTTTGTATCACAGGCAAATAAAAGGCAACTTTCACAATTTGTGTGGTATTCATTGATAATGAGGACCGTACTTCCCTGTTCCGTGGTGTTGTCCTTCTGCAGATGTTGATGGGAGGTTTTTCGTTACCATCTGTAGCCTTGTACAAAATTGCTCTTATGTTGTACATGTGTGAATATCTGGCATGGGTACAAACTAAGAAATAGGTAAAGGCAGCAGCTTCAAGCATCTTATCTGTGTTAGTGAATAGAAAGATGCATTTTTTTATATAAAAATGCATAAAGTGAATATAAAGATACAGAGATACATAAAGTAAATATAAAGTTCCATAAAGACATACATTAGCTACTATATACCTAGAAAGGTTAATCACAATGAAGTCCCTTTAAAATAAATGGAATGTGACTTGCAGTGCAACCCAATACAGAGTTACTCCTGTCTACAACCAATGAAATCAGTGGGTTTTGAATGGATTAATTCTGCATAGGATTACACTGTTAGCCATGACTGGTTGATTTTATTGGGATTTATAGCCCAACTTTATGCATATTCATCCAGAGCAAATCCCACTGATTCCTAGGAGACTTACTCCCAAACCACATACAATTGTGGTAGTTTCAACTAATTTTATCTGGATTAGGGTTATTTGTGAGGGTTTATAGAATCTAGATAACTCATACCTTTGATTGAAACTACACATGATTTGGAATCTGTGGTTTGAATTCCAGACCTAAAATTTGGTCTAAAAAGCAGCTGATGGAAGGGGATGTTGAATCCCACAACACCAAGAGTGGAGAGTTTAATTCTCTTGTGGTATTTCCCAATGTGTCTGCTTTTGGCCCTTTTAAAGAAAAAATGCAGACACGGTACAGGTACTTTCACCTTCAGTTGGGGCTTACAGAGGTCTAGGAAAGCATTTTCAAGCAGAGAAGAGGCATTAGGGAAGAGTTAAACTCCCCTTTTGCTTGCATCAAGACCCCAGCCCACTTTGTGCCTTCCCCTCCCCCCCCGGAAGCTTTTAAATTTTGTTCTTTGTCTCCTAAACTCAATGTCAGGGAGATTTCAGCAAAAGTACTGAGATTCTTTCTTTTTCAAATGATACAGTCAAGAAGCATCACCAATCTTAGCTCCTTTCCTAAAGGAGAGAGGAAGGGAAAGATGGAGCTACCTTATCTCCCTTAGTTGACACAACCTTTCACAGATGAGCTGCATATCCAAAACATTTTTCATTGATTTCATTGTAGAATTTGAAGGTTGTTTAGAATGTCAAAGAATGAATCTGAGGGCCACGACTTTATAAAGAAACAAAATCATCAGCAACAGGAGTGCATAGAGAGGAGCAATCAGAAGCTGATGAAGATCTAAACCATGTCCTATTTGAAAAGCATTCTGAATCTCATTTAAATTATTTTTAACATTTAGAAACGGTCAGAATTCTTCTTATCAGATAGTTATATCCATGTCTTGGTTCGAGATTTAGTTTTTCAGCCAGAGAGAAGACTGAGTCAACATCAGCAAATTCAAGTACGAGGGACAACAGGAACAGGACTAACTTATCTCTCATTTTTTACCATTTCCACTTTCTGCCAATCACTGCCTTTATGGCTTTGAGAAAGCTTCCTGATCCTGTACCAATGCAGTTCTTGGTTCTCTGAATTATTTTGTTGTCTGGGTTGGTGCTTATGTTAGGTGAGAAACATTCTTCATGCATCCGGTAAATGGGAGGCATGGAGGGTCAATGAAGGTGGGCAATAGATGATCAATAATAATAATAATAATAATAAATTTTATTTCTATCCCGCCCTCCCCACCTCAGCAGGCTCAGGGCGGCTAACAACATTTTATAAAAACATACAATAATAATAATAAAACCTTTAAGTTTAACAATCTGATCAAGAGGAAGAACTGCAGATCTATACCCCACCCCTCTCACTGAAACAGAGATTCAGAGTGGCTTACAATCTCCTATGTCATCTCCCCCCACAACAGACACCCTGTGAGGTGGGTGCGGCTGAGAGGGCTCTCATAGCAGCTGCCCTTTCAAAGACAAGTCCTGCAATAGCTATGGTTGACCTCTAGGGCATATATGGGGAAAGGTGGTCCCTCAAGTATGTTGGTCCCAGATTGCGTAAGGCTTTAAATGTCAGTACCAAAACCTTGAAGCGGATCCGGTACTCAATAGGTAGCCAGTGCAGCTGGCGCAGCACTGGTTGAATGCTTGCCCGTAAAGGCAATGCAGTTAACAGCCGTGCTGCCGCATTCTGCACTAGCTGGAGTTTCTGGATCAGCCTCAAGGGTAAGCCTGCATAGAGCGAGTTACAGTAATCCAACCTGGAAGTGACCATTGCATGGATCACAGTAGCTAAATCCTGGGGGGACAGGTAGGGCACCAGCTGCCTGGCCTGCCAAAGATGGTAAAAGGCAGATTGAACAACTGCTGTGACCTGGGCCTCCATGGTAAGTGAGGCATCCAGTATCACTCCCAGACTCCTCACCTTCTGAGTTGGTGCAAGGGGTGCACTGTCCAGGGTTGGGAGGTAGCAGAAGAAATATAACTAGCAACCTTGGGGGGGGGGAGTTCTCTGTTCTGGGTGTCCTTTCCTGTGTCCCTTGTTTTGTTTTTTAAAACAGCAGATACATACATAGTGCTTGAGCAAAGGAGGTGAAAGTGAGTTCATGTCTCCCTGTTCCTGCCTTGTAAGTGAGGATTTAAGTGAAAAAGTTACATTTTTAACATGTCATGTGAACCCATTCTAACTTAACTTTTTTAATACACTACACATTTGAATCTACACACACATTATTATAGTTTGCAAAAAATGAGACCCAAATGGAGGCACTCACTACATTCTCGAGACTACAGTTACAAATGGAATAATAGATCCTCTTACAGTTGGTGCTGGTTCATACATGCATGTTCATAATATGATAGCTGCCACATCAGTTGTGGACTTGCCTGTGAATGAATCATCACAGATCAACTCCACGGATAGCAGTTTTATATCACCTCTCACCCAATGCTTTTCAATTGCATCGGTTCATACATTTGGCTCTGAGTCAGCAAGTGTTAAGTAATATGAGCCATAGTTCAGTGAAAGAATATGCATGCTGGATGCAGAAAGTCCCAAATTTATCTCCATTATAAAAGATATCAATGATAGCAGGGCAAGGTAGACAACACCTAGAAGAGCTGCTGCCAATCAGAGTTGACAATGCTGAGCTCAAAGTACTAAAAGAAGAAGAAGAAGTTTTGGTGTTGTTGTGGAGGGGGAAAGAGGAGGAGATTGGATTTACACCCCATCCTCCACTCAGAGAGCACCTTACAATCTTCTTTCTCTTACCCTCCCCATAACAGACACCCTGTGAGGTAGGTGGAGCTGAGAGAACTCCAACAGAACTGCTCTTGAGAGAACAGCTCTAAGAGAACTTGTGGCTGACCCAAGATCACACCATCAGCTGCATGTGAAGAAGTGGGGAATCAAACCTGGTTCTCCCAGATTAGAGTCTGTGCTCTTAACCACTACACCAAACTGACTCTCAAGTAAAAGGAAGGCTTGTGTAGATGTAGACATAAATCATTCTTAACTTGAGCATGATTCATCCCGACAGCCCATTTTTAAACTATCAGCACATGTTCAAAAGATGTAAGTAAGAACATGCTAATTTGAGCATGGTTCTGTTGTGGAAAAAACTATGGGGGTGCAGTGACCAATAGGGAGCTAAGGAAACATCAGGCAAAAGGAAAAAGACATGCTGTTCCAAAGCAAAACTCTGTTTATTATGACTAAGTTAAAACTAAGATACTCAGTAATAACATAAAGAAGAAAAATATTTCTAAGTGTGCACAAATACAAAAGAGATCTCTTTGACTGTCTGAAGATCTAATTGAGCAGTCACTCGGCAGCCCTGAACAACAAATGATCAGCAGTATTTATACTTTATTTATGCTACAGGCTATATAAGTAAATGTCAAAAAATACAACAATAAAAGAAAGATACAAAACAGACCCCCACCCCTTAACAGTATCATCAGTCCCTTGATCTACCTATCAAGGTCAAACAGTCCTCCTGACCAGGCTTTTCATAAGGTATAATTGTTGTGTTTGGGGGATGGTACATGTTATCACCAAGAATGTAAACAAAAGGCTGGGATACTCACATACTGGAAACACATCTCTGCATCTAGGTCACTGGGGATGATGGGAAAGAGAACCAAAGTTCTGCTTAATAAGACACACATAGTACATATAGCTGTTAGATGCATGAATTTCACGTCTCCTTTCCCAAAATTCTTCCCAGTTGACAGTGTTTAAACTATCAGTCAGTTCAAAGATGTAGGTAAGGATAAAGTACATGTTCAAAGATGTAGGTAAGGATAAATTACCACATGCACAAATATAAACCAGGGCCTTAGTAACAACTGAGGTACCACTAGCACAAATTAAATCAAGAAGCTTGTTATCATTGACTACACTGGCACAAAAGCCCATATGAACTAAAATGCCATACTTAAGACAATATGTAGCATTCAAGAGAAGGTTGCTGTGGCAGCTTTGAAATTTGTAAGTTAGAAAAAAGTGTGAGCTTTCTCACAATGTCCACTTTGTTTGTGCCAAAGTTTTGCAATTTGTTCCATCCTCTCCAGCTTCTTATCACATTTTCTTTTTCACCTATTTATCACCCTTAACTAAATATGGTTTTTTGGCTTTTCATTCCTAATTTTCCTTTCTTTTGTTCCTCACGTATGCCTACATATTCTATATTTCCTCACAGAGATGTCTTTTCAAGGTCCTCTCCCTTTCTTAAAAAAATGTGACTTACTATGTCCCACAAAGTTCACACCCAGCTGCGCCCAATTTTTCAAAACCACTAAGCCCTCAACAAAAATGGAATGAACAGTCCCATCACTGTGGGAGGAGGAAATGTTTACATTCAATAAGCAGGGTATGTACACAAAGCTCATAAAATATGTTTCTTGGCAACAACAAAGACTAATACAATAAGAAATATGCTGTTAAGCAATGGCATGAGATGTGCCTTCATGGATACAGCCTTAGCTGTGCAGAGCAGCACCAATCCTGAAGTGGAGGAGATGACCTGAGATAATGGTCAATAGCTCTATTAGTAACTATTATCTATTGGTCCATGTCCAATAGATTAGTAACTATTATCTATTGGTCCTACCTTGGGGAATTTTCCTTCAACTTAAGTGGCTCTTGGTCAGTAGAATAGTCAGACACATGTCACCGTTGAAGAATAACAAAATACAGGAGCACTCTATTGCCTGTATGCCTTGTTGCCTGGTTATCTTTTCATTCTTGGAAATAGTGTTAAGATAAATTCTCTTAATTCCTCTTTACCAAGTTTCTCCCTGACATCCAACAATCCATTTCTTTTCTCTTTTTAGAAATCTGGAGTTAGTTTTTAATCAATTCTGTTTTAATTAAAGAGGAGAGGAGGGGCAGGAAGGGAGATTTTGCACAGTGGCAGAATTTCACTATGTAGCTTCTCAGAGGCAAGTGATGTCTTCCCAAACCTTTCCATTCTTTCACTAGAGCACCCCCTTTTGTGTGCAACATAAAACTGTGGGGCTGAAGTTACAAGAGAGTGCATTGAGTTCTCTATAAAGAAAGATCAAAGAAAAATTCCTCTTTTAAAAGTAAAAACAAAAACAAGAGAAACTGGCTATACCTGAAACAATGAATTTCAGAAAAAGATATCCCCCATCCCATAACAAAACTAGCTGGAAACAGTTAGCCTAGGCTCAATGGATCTTTGTTTAGATCCAGGATGGCTCTTCTGGCTCTCTCACAAGTCTTCCATATACTCTAGTGATTCAGTTTTCTGTACAGACCTGCTAACAGCCATCCTAAATGGAGAGCAAGTTCCGGACTTAAAAGAGAAACACTTGGTAATGGCTTGACAGGTTAGATTGCCAAAAATTGTAGCAGGGCAAGGCCCTTTGGGCAGTGCAACATGCCTTCCTCATGCGTTCCTTAAAATATTCAAAGGACAACATGAAAACAAAAAGAAAACACTTTCATTCATGCCAATGATTCAGATTATGGTCAGTAGCCAAGCCCATTCTGGGGGTAGTTACTTAGCATGAGGTGGATTGTTTTCATTCTTAATAATACATTTGTATGCAGGTAGGGAGGGGTGAGGATATTTACAGCAACCACAATTGCACTGGAGTCATCGCCTCATGGGTTTCACTATAAGTGCAGGTAATTTCCAGAATGTCTATTATTAGGTTCAATAAGGCATAGTCAGAGGCATAATTGCAAAATTACAGAAGGAATGCAGATAAGCAGATTGACAAAGATCTGGGGCATGTTGTAAACAAAGAACATTTGGACCCTCCTACCTCAATACAGTGCAAGTCAAGTAAATCTTTGGGATGGATCATTCCCTCTGGAATCTCCTCTGTTACAGATGCAAACCTAGCTGTGTCTGAGCACCTTTTTAAATTTGTTCACTTGTTTGCATAAAACAAAAAGTGGGGGATCTGTGGGAAAAGAGTGAGTGAACTGAAAAACCCTTCCTCTTCTTCACCTCACTATACTCAATTTCTTTAAACTATGGATTCTTAACAGGCAGCTTCCCCTGCCCTGAGAAATCTACAAATCAAGATGGCATATTCAGAAGGGGGGGAATTGAGGGCATTTGGAGGCTGAGGCAGCCCTTCACAAGGGCTTTTTAAAGCAAGTAAAGGACAGTGGTTTTAGACTACCTTCCATGCACTAACAATAGAATCTCAGATGCTACGATTATACCTCAGACACTTAGAGAAGTTGTACACAGGAAATAAGAACCTAAGCTCACATTAAGGAGTTCGCCAATGGCCATCAGGCCCAAGGGTTTCATTGAACGTGTACTTGAGATCTATGTTTTGTATGCACATATCATAAAGTTCTTGTGTCTGATGTGCTGTTTTTACGGCCTCATTGTTTAATTTCTTTACTAGTTATGAGACTAATCACACTTAGGGCCCTACTCTTCTTTGGTGGTGGCCTCAGCACTATGGAATATCCTCCCCAAGGTGGTGTGAATCACTCTTAAACAATCCACCTTTCATAAGAAATAGACTGAGATGGGTAGCTGCATTAAGTCTGTAGCAGTAGAAAAGAGTAAGAGTTGAGTCTAGGTGTCAGTCTCCAGGTGGGGCCTGGAGATTTCTCACTGTTACAATTGATGTCCAGCAGGCAAAGATCAGCTCCCCTGAAGAAAATTCTATGGCATTTACCATGCTGAGGCCCCTCCCCTCCCCAAACCCCACCCTCTCCTGGATCCACCCCCAAAGTCTCCAGGTATTTTTCAACACAGACCTGGCAACCCCAGGGCTTTTTTTGAGCAGGAACACACAGGAACACAGTTCTGTCTGGCTTGGCATCAGGGGTGTGGCCTAATATGCAAATGAGTTCCTGCTGAGCTTTTTCTACCAAATAAATTCCCTGGGCAACTCTAAGTAGCACTTTAAGAACTAACAAAATTTGTGGTAGGGTATGATGCAAATCTGAAGAAGTGAGCAGTGACTCATGAAAGCTCATACCCTACCACAAATTTTGTTAGTCTTTAAGGTACTACTGGACTCTTACTCTTTTCATAAGAAATGTAAGGCTGTTCTTTTTAGGTGGACACTTTGCAGTCAATTCCATAAAGAGAGTATTATTTTGAGAGAAAATCTGTGTTGTCAAGTCATAACCATGTTTTGGCAACTCTTCATAGGTTTTCAATGCAAGAGAATAACAGAGGTAGTTTGCCATTGCCTTCCTCTGCATAGCAACCCTGGTCTTTCTTGGTGTTCTTCCATCATAACCATGGCTGATCTTGGTAAAGTTGGTTACCAGTGTTTTTCTCTTCTTTTTTAAAATATTAATCTCTCTTTTTTATTTTGTAGGCCACTTTGAACTCCCAGCATACAATATTTTAATAAATGGATATAATAATAATATATACTTTGGGGATTGTCATGATTAATGCTTAAGAATTATTGTTTCAAGCATATTTTTCTCTGCCCAGCCCAGTAGGAAATTAGCCAGGATGGGAAGAAACAGCAAAGTTAAATGAGGGACAGTTTCTCTCTACTTACCCACATGCCTCTCTCTCTCTCTCTCTCTCTCTCACACACACACACACACTCACGCAGAGCAGATGTGAATGGCTGCCCCAACATGACTAGTTTAATCCATTAGAGTACATGCTTTGACCAGTCCCTTGGTGTGATTTATAGACCAATGGAATGAAACAAAAGACCATCAGACCTTTGCAGTGAGGTAGGAAAAATAATTTATAAAATAATAATAAGATTAATATGTTTATTTGTTAAAGAAATGTTAAAGACTGTTAAAGAAAACTATCTCAGATTGGGTTTTTTGCTGTAAACACCACTGCAGATAACCAAAGGAAAGTTTCTTGTTTCAGTCAACACCTTCAAAATGGTTTCCCAAACAAATGGCTTGAGGTCATTTTTACAGCAAGACAGTTATTAAATATTATTTCACATTTCACTTACCAGTAGGATGTCAAGACATTTTTATTACCATTTTCATGCAGGTCAACCAACTCAAGACCCCTTTCTTGCTTTCATTGAGATAATTTTAGCTCCTGTGTTAATGGTTTACTGTACAGGCATATTATAGCAATCAGAAAGAAAACATGTTTTGACAACATGTGGCTTTAGTTTGCTCCTGAGGTAAACAAGTTCTTTGTATTTTGATGTGACTGTGTGGGGAATTAAATCTAGTTCTATGAAGAAACACATATTGGTATTAAGACTATTGTTGCCTCTGGTTACTTAGATCCTGAGTTGAGTTCCTAAAGAACATCAAAAGGAGGTAGCATTCAACAGCATTTCCAGGTCTTCTAGGAGGTTGTGTAATAAACATCTTCATCACCAAGCAAGGATGTACTGTATGCAAATGGCTGCACTACACTCAGGGCTGGATATAGGGGAGGCAGAGGGGGGTGCTTGCCCCGGGCACCAATGGAGGGGGGGTGCCAAATTGGGTATGGAGTCCATTGTATTCTATGGGACCATAAGATAGAATGGCCCATAAAAGGGCATCATTTTTGAATTTTGCCCCCCCTCAAAAAACATGTAGATCCAGTCCTGACTGCACTTCAAAATGAGTAAAACTTCATGCAGCCTCCAGCTTCATTCCATGTGTTGCTGCCATTGCCTTGGTGCTCTTTGAGTGTGTGTGAAAATAATTAAGTAAATCACCTCCACCCCTGTCATCAAAGTGCATCACAAGCTGCTGTATGCCAGCCTCTGCAATTCTGATCTTAGGATGTGCAAATTGGACTGTGTAAATGGAGTATGGAATGACAAAAATCCAGTAAAACTTCACCATATCTAGGCTTATTTAATTCCTACCCAATTTAGAAGAAGAACATTTTGCTGTTGCACTTAAGGCTGGAACACATATTGCAAAGCTAGTCCAACCAGACAGGGGCAGGAATTTCTCTCTGTTAAGTTCACAGTGCATAAACATAGAACATTTTTTTTAAAAGCTCACCCAGATCATTTTACAAGAGAGGTTGCATATTGCATTAGCCATGCTTTTTTCTGTGTGCAAAGCATCAACTACTATTTATGTCCAAATTCTTTACTTATTAGTTGTGTATTGTTGGGCTAATATCTTAACAGCTCAAAATAGTTTATGGGAATCTATGATTTGGGTCATATTTGTAAGACTGCACATTAGTTGTCCTCTTTTTGGACTATGCTTCCACATGCAGGCTTAATAGGGATGCCCAGGGGGTTTTTTTGTAGAAGATGCCCAGCAGGAATTCATTTGCATATTAAGCCACACCCCCTGACACCGCCATTATTTAACACAGGGCTTTTGTGTCAAAAAAGCCCAGCAGGAATTCATTTGTGCATTAGGCCACACCCCCTGATGCCAAGCTAGCTGGAACTGCGTTCCTGTGCATTCCTGCTCAAAAAAGCTCTGGGGATGCCAGTCCCCAGGTGGGGGCAAGGGATCCCCTAGTTTGGTGGGCTCCCTTCTCTCCTGCAAGATTTAAAGGGCCCTCTAGCTGATCTGCAGGAGCACATGGTCCCAAGGATCAGCTGGAGGGGCCCTTTAAATCTTGCAGGAGGGAGGGAGAGGGCAGCTGAATGCCTGAATTACAATTGGTGAATTCACCACTGGAGTTCAGGCATGCTCCCCCCAGCTGCTTTCAAACAACATTTAAAAGGACCTTCTAAATGCTGTTTACCAGAAGATGAGTCACAGTTGAACTCCAGTGGCAAATTTGCCACTTGGAGTTCAGGTGTGCATGGCCCCTGCTTTTTATAAACAGCATTTAAAGGGTCCCTTTAAATGCTGTCTGCAAGAAGGGGGGGGGGTGCCTGAACTCCAGTAGCAAATTCACTGCTCAGGCAGGCATGGCTCCAGTCCCCAATGCGATGATGTTACTTCAGTGTAACATCATTGCATTGGGGATGTCCCACCCTCTCTAAGAATGACCCTCAAAGTCCCCCATTGGGGAAGAAGAAGGACCTGGCAATTCTATGTAGGCATTACACCTTTAGGCCTAGATCATGCTATGGACTCCAGGCATGATTGCAGAGAGACCAAGCTCACTCCTACATTCTGCTCTTGCTACATGAATGGCTGGGGAGCATCAACTAAAGCTTATTCAAATCGGTGGCCTATTTACTTCCATTGGTGAACCAGCCTGGCAACAACCTTAGATATCTGGAAAAGCTTATTAGATCCATTTTGATTTCATGTTCGAAATATGAACAGTGCTGTAACATAACATCCCTGTTATGAAAGCAGGCTCTGATACAGAGGGCATTTAATAAAGTGAATGAAGTCTCCTTATAGTCTTCAAAATCTATAATCTATCATTCATCATGACCAATCAAGATCATAATCTAAGGCTCCTGGGGAATGTAGTGCATAAGAAGATCAGAAGAAAACATTCATCTGAAGACATGTGGGCATGATTCCAAAGAAACAAATTAAAATGGTTCTTTAGGAGGCAAGATCCCCAAAATAGTTCTAGAGTGGCTGCTTGGTAACCACACCTTTGCCATGCTAAAGGAGGCTTACCAGTGTGCCGGTAAACATGCAACTCAGGGAGACTCAAACCAACCAGTATTTGCAAAAGTGAAACCAACAGCTAATCATCTTGTCTACACATGCCAGATCTTTCCCCCTGACTAATTTCTCTTGTAGTGTAAGTAATTAGGTTTATTTGTAACAGTGACGGCATTTGTTACCTTCAGGCAACCAGTGGAGGAACTGCTTACTGAGTGTCACTTGACTGATCTTGCATGGTTAACAGTAACCTTTGCTTGGCAATGAAATATTTGCCATATACTGTTTTATCAGATCTTTTTGAAAGTACCTCTTCAATGTTATACCATCTATGAATGTATCTTTGTAGCATTTTCGATGATCTTTATGCCCCAAAGGGCTGGTTAACATGCTGGTGACTTTGACATTCTCTTGTGCACAGGAAGTCACCAGGGTTGCCAAGCCCCTTGTTGTGGAGGGGTTTCCTCTCACCAGGTTCCAATAGTGCACCACCACTCCAAGTAGTTAGAGGGATTTTTTTTTAAGTTTATTTTAAAGATGGTGATGTCACTTTGGGGGGAAACCCAGAAACAACAGTGGTAGCTCTAGGAATGGCTGAAAACTCAATGGTAAAACTGTAATGTTTCTGGCAATTCATAGAACTACCACTATTGTTTCTGCATTTTCCAGAAGTGATGCCATCATGCTTGTAACATCATCCCCCTCACCATTTTCCCACCCTAAATCCCCCCACCAATTGCCAGATTCAGCTGGGCAGCTTTATAAGATACAATGGTGAATACAGGCCTCCCACCATGTGTAGGAAGTTATATGTATTGTACACATGAATATCATAGATGCTTCACTCATCTTTCCCATTAGCCTTTCATATTTGTTTATGAGACTGAAATGGCTTCCTTTCCCATATGTATTTTCACCTATGACAGATAGATGGTAGAGCACAACTCTGTTAATTCTCCTGGACTTCTTTTGGCTTTCAATACCATCAATCACGGTATCCTTTGTGGACAATCTTTTGGGGTTGGGAGTGGAAGCAGTATTTCTGGTCTTACCTCAAAGGTAGGCTTCAGGCTGTGGTTCTGGAGGACTGCTGTTCTGTCCTTTGATCTCTGGCCTATGGGGTTCCACAAGGTTCCATGTTGTCCCCATGTTTTTCAGCATTTATGTAAAGCCTCTAGGAGAGGTCATACAATAATCTGGGCTGAGTTGGGCTGTAAAAACTCTGAACTGGTCCTGGAGGCAGTTTGAGAATGGATGAGTGCTAATAAACTGAAACTTTATCCAGACAAAACAGTGATACTACTGATAGGAGGAAGGTCAGACCCAGTAAATTAGTTATCTCCTGTTTTGGATGGAGTTGTGCTCACCCTAAAGGAGTGAGTTCATAGCTTGAAATGCTTCTGGACCCAGATTTCCAATTGGATACATTGGAGTGAGTGAGCGATTCAGCATGCCCAGACATTGTGAGGGGTGCTACATCACTCTAAGTGTGTATATATATATAATAATAATAATAATAATAATAATAATAATATAATACTTTTTATTTGTATCCCGCCCTCCCCGCACAAGCAGGCTCAGGGCGGCTCACAACGTATAAATGCAATACAATACAATAAAATCATACATAGCAATAAAATCATCTTAAATCAATATACAGTTACATTAAAATTAACATTAAGGTGCTAAATAGATCTTCTTAAGTTCAGTGGAAAGAAAAGAAAACATACACAGCGACATTATCTTAGCTCGGTATGGGCGAAGGCTATTTTGAAGAGGTATGTCTTACAGGCCCTGCAAAATTGGTCTAAACATCGCAGGGCCCGTACCTCCTCCGGGAGTTGATTCCACAGTAGTGGGGCCGCAATGGAGAAGGCCCGATCTCGGGTGGTCTTTAATCTGGCCTCCCTTGGCCCAGGGATATTCAGCTGGTGCTTACCAGCTGACCTCAATGCTCTCTGGGGCTCATATGGGGAGAGACGGTCCCTCAGGTAGGCAGGCCCTTGGCCATATAGGGCTTTAAAGGTCATGACCAGCACCTTGTAACGAACTCGGTAGACCACTGGCAGCCAGTGCAGTTCGCGCAGCCCTGGCCGCATGTGCTCCCATCTCCTTGAATGGGATGCTTCTCTTTGTCTTAACCTGGGAGCCCTCCTCTCTCATTTTGTCCTCTCACTCACTTTGCATGGCCTTCCATGGAGACACATGTCTCTGCAAGTCTCTCCTGTAGATACAATGCCCTCATATTCCCACACACATGATGACAGGCCATCTGTAATAGGGAAAGTACTCCTTAGATTAGGCTTCTTTCTCTTCTTTTGACCGTAACCTGAATGTGAACCAGATCTATTTGAATAAATATGTTTACCTGGGGATCAGGTGGGGTTCATATGTTCCCTGCAAAAACATTCAGTTTTTGAAAACTGGGATGAATCTTAAAGGAAGCTCTTCCTGGAGAGATGGTGTTTGGTATCTCCCACAACAAATGAGCAATAGCCATGCATTTACTTCAAAAAGAACTGATCATCTGGAAAGACCCTTGGATCTGAGGCAGCCCTAGTTATCCTTGTACTCTGGTGAACCTATGAAGCTACTGTTTAACCAACTGAACATTGCCTACAGGAAAGAGCAGCAGCACAACTTATGTGCTCACAATCATCTTTGATTTGCTTTCCTCCACACTGAAAACATTAAGTCAGGCTCTGCTAAGCCAGAAACATTGTTGTACTCATTCCAAATTGTTATCAATCTTAAGAGTACTTTCTCCCATTAACATGAACTACAATAGGGAACTGAATCTCTTGAGGATTATGAAATATGCATAAAGGAAATGGGGTCACATACCCACTCATTTACTTGGAACTACAGTACACCAAGTACAGCAACAGTCCCCTGAGATCCAATCAGAGAGAAACATTCAGAGGTGATGTAAGCCCTTGTGAGTTTGCTTATTCTGTAGGAGGAAGGGCTTGGCTGCATCAGAATAGACAACTCAGAGAAGGCGGGTAAAATACGTATGGGAAAGGAGGACAGTTTTCATTATAATGCCTCATCAGATGCAGTAATTCACTAAACACTTGTTTCACCTCATTCTCCATTTATTTCAATAATGCTTGCCCAAGAGGTAAATTCAGGAGTATGTGATTGGCACATTTTTTGTTGTGTTCCTGTTCTGAATAAAGAAGGAAGAATGGAAACATGGCAGATAGTTCCTGTCTAAATGAATACTGCATAGAATGCAAGAATGAGTTATTATTTATTATGACACTTCTATGCTGCTTTTCTTCCCAAGAGGACAAAGGCAACACATAGACATTTTCCAAACAAACAAGGGTGCGTTATACAGGGAAGGAACAGCCCTGGAAGCCCCCTCTCCCCAATCAAAGGAGAGGCTGCAAGGCCAGCCCCAACCAGGAAGAATCTGGCTGGGCTGGACCCCTCCTTTGCTGGGTGTGATGAGGGTGGGTTGGGACCCTCCCTTTCCAGAAGCATCAAGGGAGGGACAGGTATGCCCATTATAATGAAGATGCTGGGCATGGGTGTGTCATTCATAAGGCAAGGCTGGATAAGCATGTTCCTCACTAGATCAAACTGGCACATTCCTCTTCACAGCAAGGCCAGGCTACCATATCCCTCACTGTTCTGGGTGAGCCTAGGCTGTGGGCAGTGAAGGACAGGCTAGCCACATTATTCACTATGCTTGGCAGGGTGACTCCAGGTGCCTTCTTCCACATACATCAAGCATGGCTGGCAGATTGAGCCCACCTCTCTTTTTTTTTCCTGCCAAGGTAGCCCCAGTAGGATTTGCTCTGGGTTGGGATGGTCTAGCAGGGGAGTGTCCACCCCCAGGGCACAGACCACAGCTTATCTCAAGACTACAGAGATCTGTTCCCCAGAAGAAAATGGGTAGTTTGGAGGGTGAATTCTGTGACATTATACCCTACTGAGGTCCCTATCCTCCCCAGGCTGCATCCCCAAATCTCCAGGAGCTTCCGAACCTGAATCTGGTAATCTTACCCTCACATTCCCTACCAGTGACTGGGGGGACCTGGAAATCCCAGCCCACTAAGAGTTTTCCCAGATGCCTCTACAAACAAATGAAATGAATCAATATAATTTTAACAAGCACGACAAGTAGAATCAGCACATCCTGAGTGGGTCCTCATCTGCCAGCTATAAGCCCCAGGATAAGAGTCTCAAGCTAAGAGCCAATGGCAAGAGTCTTTTGCCTCTTCCCCTTCAGTTTGAGCCCATGAACCTCTTCCTCAAGCTACACTTAGGCTGTAGGTCCCTGCAGACAGGAAAGATACAGAAGCTCATCAAGCTGTTCTGAACACTTGAAGCCACCTTAAACTGATTCAACCACTTGTCCATCTAGGTTAGCTTTTTCTACTCAGACTGACTTTAGGGCCATGGGGTCTCTGAAAAATCACAGTATAATTGCCTATAGGCCGATCCTTGGGGAAAACTATTTATATGAAGTAGACTGCTACATAGTTTAGGTGATTTGAACCATACCGACACAAATAGCCAAACTAAATGAAGAGTTGTTTCATATGATAGGGCTCAAGTGGCATCCTTGAGGCAGTTCATATGCATGAATTAACTGGGTTATTATCCCTTTAACTGAGGGTAGTTCCAAACTAGCTTTTTTGTCTGACATTGCCATTATTATTATTATTATTATCATATGACCTTGTGTGTAGTATAGTCAGGACTCAGAGATCCTAGGATTGTCTGGCAGCCAGAAGTTCTAGCTCTTTTAGCATTATGTACCACTAGGTGATGAGCAAGACATTGCTGTAATTTGTGCACATACTTTTTATAGGGAAGCCAAATAATTCCATGGTCAAACCATTCTTGTATTTTCTGGGCTTTTCCAGAACTTATTTGCTGTCCCATGTAGACACTAAAAGCAGTATTAAGATTGATCCTTTGCTATGACAGAAGGTTAAATTATGCTATATATTTGTTTACAAGTTGCCTTTAGGTTCATTGCTTTGATCAAAGCCATACATCAGCTCCTAGAGTGTTGGTTTAAAAGTCTCAGAAGCTGGTTTTGCTGACCACAGGATGGCATGGGTGAAGAAGAGTGTTCCTGCTCCCTGGGCTTATAGAACCACCCCCCATGGGGAGTTATTTGCATAACTTTGGAGCTGCATGTGGAGTAGTCCACACACTTGCAGCTCTGAAGTTGTGTAAGTAACTTCCCATTGGCGTTTTTTAGGTTCAGGAAAAAGGCTAGGGGTGAAGCAGGAGCCCCTTCTTCCATCCTTCCATCCGATCATCAACAAAATCAGCTTCTGTGGGGTTTTTTTTAAAAGCAACATTCTTGGAGTTGACATTTAACTCTGATCAAAGTGGTGAACCCAGAAACAACTCACAAACAAAAGCATTGTGTAGTTTAGCCCTTAGTTACTTCCTGATCTCTATTGGTTGGGTGTTTCTTGGCACTTATGAATAAAGGTTAATTATCAGCTCTTGGCATGGGGGGTGGGGCTTTAAAAGGGTTTTTTTTTTTGTTTTTTCCTTTGTATCATGTCAAGTAACTGATTTTTTCCCAGTTTTTATTATTGGTAGTTTGTGATCCTTTTTATTATTGGTATTTTGTAACCATCTTATTATGATAATGAACAGTAACATTTTAAAATTAAAGGCAATGGACAAAGTAAAAAATAAAACTTAAATTCCCCCACAAACAGGTGATAATAAATTGCTTACTTATCAGGAACACAAAGCAGCTTGAGAAAATAGGAAATAACTAGTCTAAAAACAAAGGGATTAAAAGAAAAATGGGGGAAGCCCCAAAGAGAATTGTTTCCAAGTAGACAAATTGTAGGAACTTGTTATTGGGTGCAGGCACTGCCAGATTTTTAAAGGATATTTTATTAAGGTCTACACAGAACATTTGTTTCAGTTTCACTTCTACCTTAATGGAGAAAAGGAATCTTTCAATGGAACAGAGCAGTATCAGGTGGAACCACCCATAGATTCCTTCCATACAATTATTTCACTAGCTTATGTTCATAAGTAGTAAAAAGCCCACATATCTATCTCAGATCTATTATGCTAAATGCTACCTGTAAGCAGTCCAAAGTGAAGTCTCTTGAACTGGCACTTCTGTTTATTAAATCACTGGTTAGATATCCTGCTCAATATATTAATTGTCCCAACACCACTGCCACCACCCTCAAGTTCCCAACACCCAATTATTTATGAGCAAGGACTGCAAACTGTTTTAACAAAGCACAAAATATGACTCTATAGGTTTTTAAAAATGAAAACTGGTATATATGGCAGTAATTCATAAATAAAATACTAAATGTGCTATTTGCAAAGAAAAAAGACTCCCTATAAAATATAGCTTTTGAAGGACTTATTTCTTATGCCTTAGATAAAATCACTGCAGGGTTGCCAAGATTCACTATGTACCTTTAAAACTATCAGTGATGCAAAAGACAAGACAGCCACTGTTTTCCTCATCTGTTCCACCCTAATTCATCTATCTATCTTCCTATGTCTACTAGGCAATGTATTTGGAGGCCTGCTTACTTTAGCAAGTGGAGGGTGGTTAAAACAGTGAGAGAAAATGATGGGAAGCAACAGCAAATACATTTTGCCCCTTTTCTTTGATACATTTAATAATCCCCTCCAGGTGTAGTGTATTGCCATACAAAGAAGTGCTGGAGTTCAGCCTCTTAGCAATTCAGTTTTCTCGTTCCAGTTAAATTTGGCTCTTTCTAGCACCCAGTTCTGTTCAAGGTTTTCTCCTGATATACCTTTGTGAGTACAATAAAGTTAGCTGTTGATTATGTACTCTGTTTGGAAATGCTGCCAGCAGACCTGTGGAAAAATGTTCTGTCCTGTTAATTGAAACTTAATGGGATATGATTTGACTCCAGAGTAACTGGAGTGTTGTTTCCATAACACCAGTTAGGAAGTAACCACTCAACGTGCAATGAGATGTCATAAAAGCCCGAGAAAAGCATGTTCAAGAATTCCGGCAGAGAATAAACTGTAATGAAATGCAACACTTTCCTTGTATGCTGCTTTCTCACTTCAAATCATCTCACACATACCTTTGGCCCTTGCAGGGCTGGCCTAAGGGTTTCTGGTGCCCTAGACTAGCTGTTAGCTAAGCACCTTCCCACCCACTGCTAATAGGGTTGCCATCTGCTCCCAGTGGACCTTGCCAGTTGGCACTCCAGGAGCCAGTGGGAGAAAGAAAATGTCTTTTAAAATCATTATCAGCAGTGCTGGATTAAACCCTGTGAACGCCCCTAGGCAGTCAAAATCTTGGGGGGCCCCTCGCAAATGATCTCAGAATCTGAGTGCCCACCCACCGCCCATAGCCCCTGCAGCCACCTTCTCAAAAGCACCTTTGACAAAGCTGTGGGGAAGAGGCAGAGAGAGGCAAACTTGGTGACAATGTCAGCAGCAGCTGCACCAGGCATGTCTGGCAAAGAGCAGTTGAGTTGCTGGCTGCTCGTGCAGTCTGGGAGGGCTGCAAGCAGGAAGAAAACCAGGGGGGGAGCCAGCCCGGGGCCCCTAAAGGTATGGGAGACCATAGGCCAGTGTCTACTTGGCCTAATTGTTAATCCGGCTCTGCTTATCAGAAGTGACATGATGCCTCTCTAGTAATGATCAGAAATTCTACAGTAAAATTGGTGGGAGGGACATCGGTCCTGTCTAGGAACTATAGAAAACTCTATGGATTTACAATAGAGTTAGAGGCAGTTCCTAGAGAAGGGTGACATCATTTCTGGGTTTTCCCAAGAAGTGACATGACACTGTTGCTGATAGCTGCCTCCCATGGCCCCACCCCACCTGGTTTCCTGCTGGACCATGCGACATTAGCTGCTAATACAGACTTCAGCCAGGGCACACACTGAGCCACCAAACCCATGCTGGGCAACTTTCTAGGTGTGATGCCAGGCTTAGGGGAACTCCAGAACTCCAGCCAAAGAAGTGCAGATGAGCCTGCAAAGGCTGTGGACATTGCAGGTTTGCTCAGGAGCAATTGGGGCACTATGGCAGCAGCAGCAGCACCCAGTCCCCATGAAGGGTCTAACTAAGATGCAGAAGCTGAGAGGAGCAGAAGTTCCTGGGGGTGGAGTCTGCTGTTGCTGCAGCTCTGGGTTGTATCTTTAACCAGCTGCACAGCTTGGCCAGGTACAGACCATGCCTTCCCAAAGGAGAGAGGGAAAATGAGCAAGTGAACAAGCTAGCTTGTCCAGCCAGTTCTACCTCCTAAAAGAAACACCAATAGGATCCCTCCAAAGCTTAACAGGCACTGCTGACTGCCAGTAATAAAGTTCCCATTCTACTCTATGGGATTAGAATACTATATATTAGCTCAGCTCTCAAGCCTCCTCTGTTGACTGTTAGCAGCACCAGTGCTATGGTGCTGGCACGAGGCCACCTCAGACTGCCTAATGGATACACCAGCCCTGGCCGTTAGTGGTTAGACAGAGAGACAGGGAACGTATTGAAAGCAGAACCCATTCATTGTTTATTTCTGATTGTGAACACCTCTGTCACGGCTGGGGCCGGGTCAGGCAAAGTCCAGAGGCAGGCCGAGGTCTGTAGCCAGCAAGCAGGAGTGTCCGAGGTGCCAAATCCAAATCACTCTGCAAGTATCGCAGGTCCGAGGTCCAGAAGCCGAGGTCAGGGAGTCCAGAAGTCAAAAGCCAAAGTCAGGGAGTCAGGAACCAAAGTCAAGCCGGAGTGGATGCTAGAACGTCAGGGAGATGACTAGTTGCTTCCACAAAGCCTCCTCCCAAAGCCCACAGCTATATAGCCCTCTGCTGGCTGTTGCCCATTTGGGCTAATTGCTGGCTCTGGGAGGCAGCCAGGATCCTGTTACAACTCAAACATCCTTGCTCTTAGGAGGGCCAGAATCCTCTCAAAACTCAGGACTCAGGGAGCGTCTTGCTTGTGAGCGTGCCGCCCTCCTCCGATCCCTGAGGTCCTGACGGAGGCGGTCACGCACACGAGCCACCCGAGAGGGCGAGGCAGGGGGGCTGGGATCTTCTTCAGCAGGAGGCAGGGGTACTGGTGCAGGTGGCAGGGGTACGGTTTCCTTGGCAGACTCGTCTTCCTCTGCAGGGTCCCCAGCACCCATGACACTATCCCCCCCCCAGGGCCCCCCTCCGTCGAGGGACCTGGGAGGTCGGGGTGGTCGTTGTGGAACTGTTGCACCAAGTCCGGGGCATGAAGATTGTCCACAGGCTCCCAAGACCGGTCTTCTGGGCCGTATCCCTCCCAGTCCACAAGGTACTGGAGGCCTCCGCGATGGTACCGGGAGTCCAGGATCTGGCGCACCTCGTATTCTTCCTCGTCATCCACCAACACCGGTGGTGGCGGCGGTGGGCAAGGAGGCCGAGCTGGGTCAGGGGGTGCAGCTGGAACAAGGAGGGAGCGATGGAACACAGGGTGAATGCGGAGGTGAGGTGGCAACTGGAGCCTGAAAGCAACGGGGTTTATTTGGTCCATGACGGGGTAGGGTCCGATGAACCGCACATCCAGCTTGTGAGACCGACCAGGCCGGCGCAGGTAGCGAGTCGAGAGCCACACCTGATCCCCCGGCTGGACTGGGGGGCCTTCCTGCCTCTTCCGGTCCGCAGCCAGTTTATAGGCTTTCTTGGCCCGCTGTAGCTGCTCTCGGAGCAAGTCTTGGCTGGCGCGGAGTTCTTGCAGGTAGGCCTCGACGGCGGGGACATTCGTGGGTGACAGGATCGCCGGGAAGAACCGAGGGTGGTAGCCGTAGGTTGCAGCAAACGGGGTCATTTGGGTAGACGAGTGGACCGCGTTGTTGTATGCAAACTCCGCTAGAGGCAACAGAGTGGTCCAGTCGTCCTGCTGGTAGCAGGTGTAGCAGCGGAGATATTGCTCTAGCGTGGCATTGGTGCGCTCTGTCTGACCATCTGTCTGCGGGTGGTAGGCTGAGGACAGGTGCACTCTAGTACCCAGGCTGGAATGGAGGGCTTGCCAGAACCGAGAGGAGAACTGGGGTCCCCGGTCTGAGATCAGGTGGGCTGGGAGTCCGTGCAGACGAAAGATGTGTTGCAGGTAGAGCTGAGCTGTCTCCTGAGCTGTGGGAAGTTTCGGGCACGGAATGAAGTGGGCCATCTTGGTAAATAGGTCGACGACCACCAAGATGCAAGTCTGACCTTTGGATCGTGGGAGTTCCGTGATGAAGTCCATCGAGATGGTATCCCAGGGTCCTGAGGGTGCGGGCAAGGGCTGTAACAACCCCGAGGGTTTGGCCGGGACGTCTTTGGCCCGCCGACAGACGTCACAGGAGCTGACATAACGGGCAACATCGGAGCGAACTCGTGGCCATCAGAATTCTCGTGTCAGCAAGTGGGTGGTCTTATGCTGTCCGAAGTGCCCGGCGGGCAACGAGTCGTGGGTCAGGCGTAGCACTTCTGCCTGTAAGGGCCCGGGCGGCACATAGAGGCGTTCGCGGTGTAGCAAGAGACCACCTCAAGTTGTGAACTCGCCTGCCGAGTCATCTTGGAGGGCCTGGAGGTGTTGCTGGACCCAGGGATCGTTGGCCTGGCTAGCACGAATGTCCTCCACGAGTGTGGGTGAAGTGGAGGTGGCTGCAAACACTGAGGGCGGCAGGATGGGAGCAGCGGGCGCGGCCTCAGTTGAAGCAGGGGCGTATTCCGGTTTCCGGGAGAGTGCATCTGCTTTCCGGTTCTGGGTATGGGGGATGTAGGAGATCTGGAAGTCAAAGCGAGAGAAGAATAGGGACCACCGGATCTGGCGCTGGTTGAGACGGCGGGTGGTCTGGAGGTGCTCTAAGTTCCGGTGGTCGGTGAGCACTTGAACAGGGTGGCGAGCCCCTTCGAGGTAATGCCTCCAAACCTCAAAAGCCGCCTTGATCGCGAGCAACTCTCTCTCCCAGATGGTGTAGTTCTTCTCCGCAGTGGTGAGCTGGCGCGAGTAATAGGCGCAGGGCTGGAGTGGCTGAGACGGCTCCTCGCGCTGGGACAGCACTGCTCCCAGGGCCACGTTGGAGGCATCAGCTTCCACTGTAAAGGGAAGCTGGGGGTCAGGGTATCTCAGGAGTGGCCCGGTGGCAAAACGGGTCTTCAGAGTGGAGAAGGCATTATCGGCCTCTGGGGACCAGTGGAAAGGTTCTTTGGGGCGGAGTAGTTGAGTCAGGGGCGTGGTCAGAGATGCATAGGCCGGGATGAATTGCCGATAGTAATTGGCGAAACCAAGGAACCGCTGCAGGTCTTTGCGATTCTGAGGGGCCTGCCAGGTCAGGACCGCTTCCACTTTTTTCGGGTCCATGAGGATTCCCTGTGGTGGCACAATGTGACCAAGGAACTCGACAGAGCGCAGGTCAAAGTCGCACTTTTCCAGCTTGGCGTAGAGGCCATGGGCTCGTAGGCGCTGCAGGACCTGGCGGACGTGCTCGGCGTGCTGGGCAGGATTGCGGGAGTAGATTAGGATGTCATCCAGGTATATGATCGCAAAGCGGTCGAGCAGGTCCCGGAATACATCATTCATGAACCTCTGGAAGACAGCGGGGGCGTTGGTCAATCCGAAGGGCATCACCAGGTGCTCGTACTGCCCGTATCGGGTCCCAAACGCGGTCTTCCATTCGTCTCCGGGCCGTATGCGCACCAAATTGTACGCTCTGTGGAGGTCCAGCTTGGTGTAGATTTGGGCCCCCTTTAAACGATCCAAGAGTTCAGGGATCAGTGGTAGAGGGTACTGGTCGCGGATGGTGATCTTGTTCAGGGCCCGGTAGTCATTGCACAGCCGGAGCGCCCCACTTTTCTTCTTCACGAAGAGGACTGGGGCAGACAGGGGAGAAGTTGAGGGTTGGATGAATCCGCGTTTCAGGTTCTTGTCCAGGTAGTCTCGCAAAGCTGCCAACTCAGGCTCCGACATTGGGTACAGACGCCCCACCGGGAGTGGTGCCCCAGGTACCAAATCAATGGCACAGTCATAGGGTCGGTGAGGGGGAAGCTGATCTGCTCCTGTCTCCTCAAAGACATCGGCGAAATCCGCATACTTCTGAGGGAGCTGAGGACCACCACTCGGGATGCCGGCTGCTAGAGTGGTGGGAGGAGTCAGTTGGGGGCATGGGTCTCGGAAGCATAGTTCCTGCTGGGCCCAGTCCACGATGGGGTTGTGCAGCTTCAGCCAGGAAAGGCCTAGAATCAGCGGGAAGCGAGGCATGCGGGCGACATCAAACTGCAGCTGTTCTTGGTGCTGCTGGACGTGGAAGGTGATGGGACAGGTCTCCTGGGTGACGGGGCCAGAACGGAGGAGGCGCCCGTCAATAGCCTCCACCAGTGTTGGAGTCTCTTTTGGCTGCACTGGAATCTGGTGCTGCTTTACAAAGGCGGCATCTACGAAACAGTGGGCCGCTCCCGAGTCCAGCATGGCATACACAAACAGCCAGCGTCCATCGGGCAGACGGAGTTTGACTGGTAGCAGGAACGGGCCCGGGGTATCAGCCTGTTGTTCGGAGGACCCAGCTAGTCGCCCCAGGCTGGAGGGTCCACTTATGCCTGGGGCTGGCCTTTTGGCAGCGGTGGCAATGTAGGTCCGGGTATCCGATGTTTAGCAGGGCAGCCAGAGGCATAGTGGCCTGCCGTGCCGCAGTAGAGGCACAGGTTCTGCGTGCGGCGTCTGGCCTTCTCTTCTGGAGTCAGGCGGGGTCGAGCAGCTCCAAGCTGCATAGGCTCACCCTCATCTCTGGTACTAGCTGGGGATGGGAGAGGAGCCAAGTGGCATGGCGCAGGGAGCTGGCGCCCTCGGGTCTTGGCTTGGCGGCGACTTTCCAGGCGGCCATCGATGTGGAGGCAGAGGGTGATAAGTTCCTGGAGCGTGGGGGGCCGCTCCACCCTGGCCAGTTCGTCCAGGACTTCCTCTGCCAACCCCTCGGTAAACTGGTCCATCTGAGCAGCCTCATTCCACGCCAAGTCTTGGGCCAGGAGCTTGAATTCGGTGGCATACTGAGCCACCGAGGACTGGCCTTGTTTCAGGGCCCTGATTTTCCGGTTGGCTGTGGCTGCTTGGACTGGGTTGGAGAAGGCAGCAGACAGGTGGGCCTCAAACCCCTGGTAATCAGTCAGTAGGGGAGAGGACCCAACCAGTAGGGGTGTGGCCCACTTGGCCGCCTGCCCCTTTAACAGACTAATGATAAAACACACCTTCGTCTTGTCATTGGGGAAGTCCCGTGCTCTTAGTTCAAAGTACAGCTGACACTGTGCCAGGAAAGCAGGAAATTCTTCCACGGCACCCCCAAATCTGTCAGGTGGGGGAACTGGGCACTTGGCTGGAGCACTGGCCGCAGGTTGTTGCTGCAAGTGCACTACTGCCTGTGTTAGCTGCTGTACCTGGGCTTGGAGCGCAGCCAGTAGTTCGGTGGTTTCACTTGCTTCAGCCTCCATCCTGTGGAGTGGGTGTTTGTTGGTGGAAGCAATCTGTCACGGCTGGGGCCGGGTCAGGCAAAGTCCAGAGGCAGGCCGAGGTCTGTAGCCAGCAAGCAGGAGTGTCCGAGGTGCCAAATCCAAATCGCTGTGCAAGTATCGCAGGTCCGAGGTCCAGAAGCCGAGGTCAGGGAGTCCAGAAGTCAAAAGCCAAAGTCAGGGAGTCAGGAACCAAAGTCAAGCCGGAGTGGATGCTAGAACGTCAGGGAGATGACTAGTTGCTTCCACACAGCCTCCTCCCAAAGCCCACAGCTATATAGCCCTCTGCTGGCTGTTGCCCATTTGGGCTAATTGCTGGCTCTGGGAGGCAGCCAGGATCCTGTTACAACTCAAGCATCCTTGCTCTTAGGAGGGCCAGAATCCTCTCAAAACTCAGGACTCAGGGAGCGTCTTGCTTGTGAGCGTGCCGCCCTCCTCCGATCCCTGAGGTCCTGACGGAGGCGGTCACGCACACGAGCCACCCGAGAGGGCGAGGCAGGGGGGCTGGGATCTTCTTCAGCAGGAGGCAGGGATACTGGTGCAGGTGGCAGGGGTACGGTTTCCTTGGCAGACTCGTCTTCCTCTGCAGGGTCCCCAGCACCCATGACAACCTCTTCCTTACTGCAGTTTGGGTATTAGGTGGACATGCTGAGTAGAGGGGCTTAGCTTGGCTGAGTGAGGACCCACATTTTATAGCCTTCTAATTATCATAAGAAGAGCCTTGCTGGATCAGACAAGTGGTCCATCTAGTCCAACATCTTGTCTCACACAGTGTCCAACCAGTTCCTCTGGATGTCTGACAACAGGGCATAGATAGATCCAAGTGGGCAGCCATGTGGGTCTGAAGCAGTAGAACAAAGTAAGAGTCAAGTTTCACCTTTAAGACCAACAAAATTTTATTCAGAACGTAAGCTTTTGTGTGCTCTAAGCATACTTCATCAGATGAGGAATCAGGTACAGTGAGCAGAGCTAAATATAGCTGGTAGGCAGTGGTTTAGAATGCAAAGTGGTACAAATTTAAGATCCAATGACAGACTAATAAAATTAACAAATTGAGCAAAACTTTGATCTGGGTAACATGAGCATGAAAAACCAATAAAACAGTAACATGTGCAAATGTGAGAATGTCTGTTAATTAATTTATTGTTATAAGCCTGAACCAAAATGAGGGCATTTCTTTCTCTGAAGTTTTTTCCCATCCAACTAATTTACCTTTTAACATGTAACACACATATAGTTTGCCATTAGAAGAAAAATACATTAAAATATAGTGGAAGGTGGGCCTAGTATATGTAATGAGATAAACAGCCAGTATTCCTATTTGAGTATGTCAATACAGCTAAAAGAGAAATACACTGGATAGTGATGTTCTTGTCCACCTAGTTTACTTTTTGACATGTAAACATCATTCTAGTTTGCCATTAGAAAAAAAGAATACAATAAAATATAGTGAAGATTGGTTAAGTTTATGCAATGAGATAATCAGCCAATATCCCTATTTTGAGTCTGCCAGTACAAAAACTGCAGAGCATAGAGGCCCAGGTCTTCCCCTGATGTTGCTCCTGGCTCTGGGAGTCAGAGGCTTAGTGAAGGGGTGTCAAACTCATTTGTTATGAGGGCCGGATCTGACATAAAAGTTACTTTGTTGGGCCTGACCATCTCTGCCATAAAATGAAACGCCATGTACCAGAGATATAAATTTTGTAAGTGACAAAGACAAACCGTATCAACAATATTATTTTTACTCAAAATACAAACAAAAGCAATTGATTCCTAGAAGTGAAAGCAATTTATTTACTGGGAATCCACAAAAGCCCCATTTAATCTTATGTAAACTAGGTTTTTTCCCAAGGGATATCACACCTGCCCTCTAGCCATTTCCTTTCATTTCTTGACAGCTTTGACCACATACATCTCATCATGTGTGCCCCTGCCTGCTCTCCTCCCAGGAGCCTCCTGCCTCCCTCTCTTACATCAGTTACTCACAAGCCAGATAAGAGCCCTGGAGAGGCCAGTTTTATCCCCCCTGGCCACATGTTTGACACCCCTACTTAGTGTCTCTGAATATGTAGGCCACATGGCTAATAGCCATTGACAGACTTCCTCTATGAATCTATTTGTGGCTATTACTAAAATCTTTGGCAACAAATTCCACATTTTAATCACTCTCTGTGCAAAGTACTAGTATTTTGGGAGCGGGAGAAAATTTATCTTTGTGAACTTTTCTCCCCTGCTGGGTTTTGGGTGTTAGCAGGATTCAGGACTCTGAGCCACCCCATCTCTCGGCTCACACCAAGTAGTTGGGTTTAGTTACTGGGTGCCTTGGCTGACAAGCCACATTTTATAACCTCCTGATTGTGAACTTCTCTCTTCTGTTGGGGTTTCGGTGCTAGGAGGACTCAGAGCTCATGGCCACGCAAGAGAGGTTGGGCCAGATGACAGCCTTGCATTACTAGTACTCCAGAGGATAGGTGTCAGTGATCTCAAGGGTATTCCCTCACCCTCACCTGTGTGGAATCCTCTTCAGCAGAATGCCTGGCATCCTTGCTGCTGCTGACCTTCCAGTTTACTACTGATGATCAGTAGTGGGGCTTCTCCCTGGTTGGCCTCCTTGAGGCAGAGGTGCTGAGCTGCAGCTCCTTCTCCCCAGCCTTTCCCACCCACTTTTCGCTCTGGCCATGTCTGCTGGCCTGTAGCTTCCAGCCTTCCACACATCTTTGCAGAGTTTGCACTTCAATTGCAAGAGCTCTGTATCAGAAGAGCAATCTGCCTTTTATTTGGGGGTCACAGATACAGGCCTGCTTGTACTCCCCTTCTTTGCAGAGAGGAAGCAACCTGGTGATTATGCTCATCTGCAATGGCTCCAATGTAGAGGCCAGCACCTGGTCCAGCCCTAAAATCAGGGACATGACTTGCCACAGGCTGGCCATATGGGTGAACAGCACATTGGTGGTGTCCTGGAAAGGCTTGAGAACATGTACCATTTGAAAGATGATCAGCCAGTGTTGGAGCTGATGCTGATCTCTTCCCCAAGCAGGATGGTCATGGAGGAAATGACACTCTGTGCCACACTCTTCTGCTCCACTAAATATGCAATCATGGCAGTTCTTCATCCCCCTCCCCTGCCTCTCATGTAACAGACAGACAAACTTCACGCTGCATGAGAACTGGGCAACTAGACTGCATTTCAAGGGGAGCAGTGTCCCAGGTGGCCTTGACAGTGCTTCCCTGCCCCAGAACATCCTTCGTCACTGGCTGCTCTTTGTGTGCCAGGCAGATGATGCCCTTGAGGTGCACACCCTTCACCTCTGCCAGCATGTTGGTGCCAGCATCCATGACCATGTAGTCACAGATGAAGTTGCTGCCACTCACCCACCCACTCCTTCAGGCTACTCTGAATCACATAGTGGTGATGTTTTGTGACCTGTCTCCATCCCCTGCACGTGGAGCAGAACCATTCTGTAGTCCAGTGGCAGGACTGTTTCCTCCTGGGGCCTGAGTTATGCCCTGACAGTCCTGCTAGCTGCTCCAGCTATGAAGTGCACAGTTCTGTCTTGCAGAGCTGAGCCTTGACCATCAACATTGGTGAAAGGCTAAGTCCTCTATGAGGGAGAAGGATTGGCCATCCACAGCAATCACCTCACTGATGACAAGGCAAGTGACTGCTTGCTGGGCCTTCCACATAGCCCTTCTGATCTCTTGGAGGGTGGCACACCTTGATGTCTCACCCATTTCATCTTGAGTACAGGGAACCTTTCATGGAGGGGCTCAACCCCTGTTTTCTGCTGTTCACGAACCACCACGAATTATGCCAATATTCATGGTAGTTCATCCCAGTTTTCAGTTCAGAACTCCAGTTTACAAATCCCAAACAGGCTAAAATTCATGAACTTTGGTTCACTGGCCAGTTTGTGCCCATCCTTATGGTTGAGTTCACCACTGCAGGGAAGGCTAGCTTGGCACCCCTCCAGCTTAGGTGCCTTCAGTCTAAGTGGTGCCTAAGTGGGCAAGTGAGCCTTAGGGCGTTTTCCCACAGGGCGGCTCACAACAGATAGATGACAATAGATGACCATTCCCAAAAGGAATCCCAAAAGGATGTTTGGGAAAGAGGTCTTGAACTTGGAATCCTGCAAGAGACTAAGGGCGTTTTCCCACAGAGCTTACCTCGGAGCGACGTCCCTCTTCACCGTGCAGCGTCTGCGCGTATTTCCCACCAACTGCTCCACATGACCAGGAAGTGCCGGACCTTTTGCGTCGCAGATGTAAACCACTAAAAACCAGTTTACTTTAGCAACGTAAAAGCCGTGGCTCTTCCTGGTTATGTGGAGCAGTTGGTGGGAAATCCACGCAGGCGCTGTGCGGTGAAGAGGGACGTCGCTCCGAGGTAAGCTCTGTGGGAAAACGCCCTTAGTCTCTTGCAGGATTCCAAGTTCAAGACCTCTTTCCCAAACATCCTTTGGGGATTCCTTTTGGGAATGGTCATCTATTGTCATCTGTGGAGAAACGCCATCTGAGAGTGTTGGTGCTTCATCCAAAAAGGCAGGGATCAGTAAATCCATTCAGCAGGCTTTGTAGCCTTCCCCTCACTCCCCCCCTCCCTTCCAGAGCCAAACCAACAACGCTAGGGGGAAAGTCTCCTAGAGAGGCAGGAAGTGCTGTGGTGGCTTGCATGTGTTAGGCAGGAAGAGAGGCAGATTTGAACTGGGGCTCGAGCGAGCATGTGGTGAGCAATGGAGGCTCCTGCCTGTGGGGGAGGCCTGCTCAGGAAAATGAGGCCTCCAGGCAGGCAGACTAAGTAAGTACTTCACAAGACAGGGCAAGTTTAGATCAGGGCCAGCTGGATGCGTTTATAATCAACTTTTCTTTGTTATGCTGTTTGCTGTGCTGTGCTGGGCTGTGCTAATTTTGTAGATGCAACTGTTTTTGTTGTGTTTTTCTTTTCCTATATTTGTCTCTTTTAAATAAATGTTTTTTCTGTTTTAAATGCTGGCAGTCAATCTCTGTACCACCTAGATCCCCAGACCGCTTTAGACCACGCTGTGTTGAGAAGGGGGCCCCGGGGAAGGGGGAAGGCATGCAGTTGGATAAGGTGCCAATCCTCCAGGGGTGCCCCAAAGAAGTGCTGAGGTCTCTGTGAAACCCAAGTGCAGGGTGGCAGAGGACCTGGAGGCCTAGCCTCATAGCTGGAGAGGGGGATTGGGAGTCCTGTTCCTCTCAATCTGAACCCCGGGACTGAGCAGGTGGTGGCAGCGAGCCCAAGGGGCAGGAGGAGAGATAGCTCCCTCCAGGAGTTGGCGACTCAATAGGGAGCTGACGGGACCGGGTCTGAAGGCAGAATCGGGCCGGTTCCGCCACACTTGGTGGCAGCGGTGGGATAAGAACAAACAGAGAACTTGATTGGCCAGGCATTTTTGCTTTTTGATACGTGCAAGCACCCAGAGGAAGCAACAGCGGTTTTGTTTTCTTTTCGGGTCAACTGGAGTAGGGAAAGTTTAGCTAGTTAGGATGGAGCGTGCTAAGAAACTGGAAATCCTGAAGATGACAAAGCCACAGCTCCAGGAAGAGTGTGCAAAGCAAGAGCTGGAGTGTGACAACCTGACTGTAGTAGATATGCAAGTCCTCCTGTTGGAGCATCTTGAGCATGCAGGGGCACCTGCAAAAGTGGCCCCCACCCAGTCAGAAGCAACCTTGCGGCTACAGATGGAACTGGAGAGAATGCGTATCGAGGCGGACCGAGACCGCAGACGGGAGGAAGCTGAAGTCCGCAGACAGGAGGAACGAGAGAGAGAGGAACGACAAGCAGAGAGGGATGCAGTCCGCAGACGGGAGGAAAGAGAGAGAGAGGAACGACAAGCAGAGAGGGATGCGATCCGCAGACAGGAAGAAGCAGAGATCCGCCGGCAGGAAGAAAGAGAGAAAGCTGATATCCGCAGACGGGAGCAGGAAGAGCAACGTCGCCATGAGCTTGAGGTGCTACGTCTGGAAGCTGAACTAAGCAAAGAGATCCAAGTCACCCCCAAAGACTTTGCAGTGTACAAGGAGGGAGAAGACCCCTCCATGTACCTCTCCAACTTTGAGAGGGCAGCCAAACAGTGGGGGATTGCAGAGGAGGACTATATGTCTTACCTCTGTAGCAACCTGACTGGAGAGCTTTCAGCCATCTATTACAGCATGCCTATGGAAGATGGGGGGATAACTTTTGCGGCCTATAAAGCCACTGTATTTAAAAGGTTTAAACTGGGGCCAGACCACTCCCGAAAGCAGTTCAGGGGTTTGGCCCCACAAGAAGGTAAATCCTATTCTGAATGTGGGGTAATGAAGGAACAAACAGTTCCAGTGTTATTGGGCCGGGATTTGGTGGTTGGCCAGTACTCTATCAAGGCTATACCCCGCAGCCAAACCCCCAGGGGGAAGTGGGAGGAGGAAGGCAACTTTAAGGAAGCCACCTCACCACCAACCAGGGAGGGGGAAATAGCCCAGGTTACTGAGGACGAAGAGAGGGCAGTCACCCAGGAGGGAGAGGGCCAGCCTATCTCAAGTCCTGGAGTAGGGTGTTCCCAAGGGGAAGAGGGGTGTAGCTTTCCCCAAGTGCAGCAAGAGGCTGTGGATGTTCCTAGTGAGGAAGGGAACCTGTCTAGCGTAAAGGATGTGCAAGCTGAAGAGACCAAGGTGGAGAGTGGAGATTTCACAGGAGGTTCTGAGAGCAGCAAGGCTAATGTGGGCTCAGAGGAGCACATAGCTGAAGGCTTGGGGGGACGGGAGCGGTTCCAGAAGGGGGTCCGGAGCGGCCTTAGGTTGGAACCGGTTCACCAAGTAGCTGTGGATCAGGAAGTGGGATCGTCCGAGATGCTCTCAAAACAGGTCGTCTTGAAGCAGGGCAGACAGGAATCCTGGGAAGCTGTGGAACCTTCCAGGCAGGAAGGGGGTCAGTTTGGTAGTGCTGAAAAACCAACCGAGGGGACTGAGAACCCAAGCCAAACCCTCAGGGGAAGGTGGGGGGAGGAAGGCAACTTTAGGGAAGCCACCTCACCACCAACCAGGGAGGGGGAGGACCAGCCTGTTTCAAACCCTGCAGGAGGGTGTGCCCAATGGGAAGAGGGGTGCCAATTTCCGCAAGGGCAGCAGGTTGCTGTGGAACCTTCCAGGCAGGAAGGAGCTCAGTTGGCTGACACTGAAAAACCAACTGAGGGGGCGGAGAACCCAGATCAAACGTTGGCTGAGTGTTCTGGAAACAGTGGGACTAGGGGTGGCTTGAAGGAACAGATGATAGGAAGTCTGGGGGAGCCAGAAATGTTCCTGTCTGAGGTTCAAAGTGACCCTAGGCTGGATCCACTGTGTGAGGTGGCAAGGGACCAGAAAGTGGAGTTCTCAGAAGCTGAGACAGGGGATAGGGTGATGGATTTCCTGCCCCTTCATACTGGTGAATGGAAAGTGGAATGGGAGGGACCCCATATGATTGTGGATGATCTAGACGATGCTACCTGTGTGGGATCTATGGAGAAAATGGGAAAGGCAGTTAAAGTGGTGCAGGTGAATGTACCACAGCCAGTCTCTGCGAGGTCCATGGTGTTGCATAGAGGTAGGAAGGAAGGAGACAAAAAGAAGCTGGGACAGCAATTGTTTGGAGCCCCAGAGGTGGTTTTCTGGGAGGTCAGAGTGGACAGAGGGAACATTCCACCAATGAGGGATAAAGAAGCAACTGTGTGGGAACTGGGCAGTTTCCAACCTCATATGTGGGGCCAGGAATTTCCTCCTTTGATGGACCACTCACCCCAGCAACAGCAGCAACGGAGGGAGAGCACCAAACTCCAGAGGTGGTCCTGGGAGATGGAGGAGTACATCTTAAAGACTGGACATTCCTTCTGCATGCAGCAATGCAACATTTTGTCCAGAAAGGACATGGGCACCTAGGGTGCTGGACTTTGTGTATTATTGGAGAAATACCTGAATGTTTGTGTAATATTTTGGGTTAATGGGTTTCTCCTTGTTTGTTTGGATTCTGCTACGGGGTCACCTCTGTAGGAGGCAACCCCTCCGGCTCAGAATTTAAGGAGGGGGACGTGTGGAGAAACGCCATCTGAGAGTGTTGGTGCTTCATCCAAAAAGGCAGGGATCAGTAAATCCATTCAGCAGGCTTTGTAGCCTTCCCCTCACTCCCCCCCTCCCTTCCAGAGCCAAACCAACAACGCTAGGGGGAAAGTCTCCTAGAGAGGCAGGAAGTGCTGTGGTGGCTTGCATGTGTTAGGCAGGAAGAGAGGCAGATTTGAACTGGGGCTCGAGCGAGCATGTGGTGAGCAATGGAGGCTCCTGCCTGTGGGGGAGGCCTGCTCAGGAAAATGAGGCCTCCAGGCAGGCAGACTAAGTAAGTACTTCACAAGACAGGGCAAGTTTAGATCAGGGCCAGCTGGATGCGTTTATAATCAACTTTTCTTTGTTATGCTGTTTGCTGTGCTGTGCTGGGCTGTGCTAATTTTGTAGATGCAACTGTTTTTGTTGTGTTTTTCTTTTCCTATATTTGTCTCTTTTAAATAAATGTTTTTTCTGTTTTAAATGCTGGCAGTCAATCTCTGTACCACCTAGATCCCCAGACCGCTTTAGACCACGCTGTGTTGAGAAGGGGGCCCCGGGGAAGGGGGAAGGCATGCAGTTGGATAAGGTGCCAATCCTCCAGGGGTGCCCCAAAGAAGTGCTGAGGTCTCTGTGAAACCCAAGTGCAGGGTGGCAGAGGACCTGGAGGCCTAGCCTCATAGCTGGAGAGGGGGATTGGGAGTCCTGTTCCTCTCAATCTGAACCCCGGGACTGAGCAGGTGGTGGCAGCGAGCCCAAGGGGCAGGAGGAGAGATAGCTCCCTCCAGGAGTTGGCGACTCAATAGGGAGCTGACGGGACCGGGTCTGAAGGCAGAATCGGGCCGGTTCCGCCACATCATCTATCTGTTGTGAGCCGCCCTGAGCCACTTTTGTGGAAAGGGCGGGATATAAATCATAAATAAATAAATAAATAATAAAATAAAATACTCTGGTCAAGGGAGTAAAGAACGAACAGGCCAAGAAAGGTCCTGCCTTTCTCTGTTTTCATATCCCATCTTGGAGCTGCTTCTGGGGAAATCAGGCTTTGAGTTTTCATCACACAAGTAAACATGTCATATGTAGTTCCTGCCTTTTGTGAGTCCAAGGCTGAAATGAGATTTGAACCAGGGATTTCCAAACTTATTGTGTATTTCGTCATCCCCAGCACTTGCTCAGATCTTGCACATTGAAAGGAACTTTTGAGCTATGGCTTCTTTATTTTAATATCTACCATTTCCTCTCTAGTCCTGAGACCCTTTAATTTTCAAATCAAGCAGATGGTGAAGGTATGCCAAATTTTCCTGGGTAGAAGGTAGAGTTTATTTATTTTATGTTTATTTTGTATGCTTATATTCTGTCTTTTCCCATAACTGGGCTCAAGGCGGATCACAACATATAATAATAACAATAAAAACCTACAGAACAAAGTTAAAACACCACATTAAAATTAAACAGTAAAAACAATAAAACAATAAATAAAATGCACCACCACCAAAAAGGGCACAACATATCAAGTAACCAGTTATAGGCCCACATTTAAATGATGGCAATAGCAATAAAATAAAATAAGATAGCGCTGCGATAAGTTACAGTCTCACCACAAGGGCACAATGTCCCCACAAGGGAGGCCAAATGAATAGGACGCCCTCTGCCTCAACCATAAGCCCGGCGGAACAGCTCCATCTTGCAGGCCCTATGAAATGGTAGTAGAAATGGTAGGGCTGGATCTCCACAGGGAGCTGATTCCACCAGGCAGGGGCCAGGGCCAAAAAGGTCCTGGCCCTGGTTGAGGTGAGTCGGATGTCCTTAGGACCAAGGGTGGTCAGGAGGTATTGCGTGGCCGATTGCAACGACCTCTGGGGCATATATGGGAAAGGTGGTCCCTCAGGTATGTTGGTCCCAGACTGCATAAGGCTTTAAATGTCAGTACCAAAACCTTGAAGCAGATCTGGTACTCAATAGGTAGCCAGTGCAGCTAGCGCAGCACTGGTTGAAACCTTGCCCGTAAAGGCAATGCAGTTAACAGCCATGCTGCTGCATTCTGCACTAGCTGGAGTTTCCGCATCAGCCGCAAGGGTAAGCCTGCATAAAGCGAGTTACAGTAATCCAACCTGGAAGTGACCATTGCATGGATCAGAGTAGCTAAATCCTGGGGGGGGGGGGGGACAGGTAGGGCACCAGCTGCCTGGCAAACCAAAGATGGTGAAAGGCAGATAGAGCAACTGCTGTGACCTGGGCCTCCATGGTAAGTGAGGCATCCAGTATCACTCCCAGACTCCTCACCTTCTGAGCTAGTGCAAGGGTTGGGAGTCGGAGGGTTGGGAGTCAGAGGCCCAACTCTAATCCCCTACGGTTCAGATACAGGACCATCTTGGTTGGATTGATCTTCAGCTGGCTTTGTCATAGCCATCCAGCCACAGCTTCCAAAGCCCCGGTCAGATGACCCAGAGTAGTGTCTGAATGGTCATCTATCAACAGATAGAGCTGGGTGACATCTGTATATTGGTGACAACCCAGCCCAAAGCCTCGAGCACTGGGCAAGGGGGCGCATATAGATGTTAAACATCATTGGCAAGAGAATAGCTCCTTGCGGTACACCAAATTCAAGTGGGTATCGCAAAGAGGTCTGCTCGCCAAGAGCCACCCTTTGTCCCCGACCATGGAGAAAGGAGGAAAACTACTGTAAGGCAGTCCCCTGAACTCCTATGTCGGCAAGGTGGTGGGTCATTAGATCGTCGTTGATCATGTCAAACGCTGCTGAAAGATCTAATAATAGCAGCAGCGCTGACCTGCCTTGATCCAAATGTCTTCTGAGGTCATCTGTGAGGGCCACCAAGACAGTCTCTGTGCCATGCCCAGGGCAGAAGCCGGACAGGAAAGGGTCTAGGATGGTTCTAATGTTCTGATGTTGGTAGGTCTGACACTGGTAACTTGCCCAAAGACTCTTCTTCCCCAGGACTGGCCAGAACTCAGGCACAAGGGAAAGCAAAATACCCTGAAAATATAAGACTCATGGATTGTCTTGCAGGTACAACTCCTGCAACATAAACAACCATTTCCTATCCAGTAAAAATTATATTATAAAAGTCCCTGTTATATAATTAACTTCCCACATCATCTGACATTCTGCTTTGGAATCTTTGTTTCCAGTTCCACTTTTATCATGCACAACCTCAAATTAGTTCTTTGGTATGTGGGATAGACAAGTATTTCATAATTCTAGTGATATCAGACTTTCAAATGTGCTTACCTGAACCAGTTTTTATGTTTCTGGAGGTTCTTGGGTTTCACTGGTGTGGTTTCAAAACCAGCTCTGGAAATTCACTTCTTTGTGCCCTTGGCAAAGTACACCTTCTGATCTACGTTGGACAAAGTTAGTTTAAAATGAGGCAATTTAAAGCAAAACAAAGCCAGCTGTATTTGGAAATGTGCAGTCATGTCTATCTATCTATCTATATTCAGTCCCCTTGATTTCAACAAGACTTCCTCCAAAGTGATGTATTTCTTCCTTTAGAATATGTATGCCCCACACTTATCAGCCCCAAAAGTAGTTCCCACACAACCAGTTAAAACAACAAAACAGTGGAGGGGCTCACTGTGACTCAGTGGAAGAGCCTTTGCATGCATGCAGAAGGTCCCAGGTTCAATCCATGTCATCATCAGTTAAAAGCCCCAGACAGCAGGTGAGGTGAAGGAACTCTTCTTGACACTTTGGAGAGCTGCTGCCATCCTGAGTAGACAATACTAACCTTGATGGACCAATGGTCTGATTCAGCATAAAGCAGTCTCATGTATGCATGTATGCATGCATGCATGCGTTAGATTGAGTGTGTACTGGACTACAGCTGTAGAGCTGCTATTTGTCCCAATGGGTGCCTCAAGACTTAAGGTTCACTTCTGATAGAGTGACTGCTATGTGGCAGCAGCTTGAAACTGCATGTGCTTAGCTGCTGCTTCTCTCAGCAAGCTCTTTGTATGCTGTGACTTTCAACAGGCATTGGCCACCAGTGGAGTTTGTCTGCCTGATACCTGTTGGGAGGTTTTGGCAGAATGGGGAAAACCACATGGCAATGTCAGTGGCAGATCTAATGGCCCAAAGCAGTCACCGCACAGCCCTAATTTCTTCATTCATTAGCAGCTTATCAATAATTGTAACTATCAAATTTTGTTCTTTAGAAAATTGCTTATTAAAAAACTCTTGAGGACATAAAAGCAATTAAAAGGGCCAACATTTTAGAAAAGTCTCTGGGCACTTTTTGCCATTTTCAATTTAGTACTAACATGCTACCAATTTTACCATTAGAGCAGTTTTACTTTTGGGGTGATCTTTTGTTTTAGTGCCTCCTATGTATGTAACCATCACATAAAGGCTACAGAAATTGCTGTCGTTAATAATTTCCGTACCGTACGAGTTCCTAATGCTGATTACTTACAACACCTTCAAATTTTCCTAACAGAACAGTCACTGGATTGGTGGTAGAAAGTGCTGCCAAATCACAGCCAATTTATGGTGACCCTGGAGGCTTTTCAAGGCAAGAGATTGGAAAAGGTGGTTTGCCGTTGCCTGCCTCACTGTAGCAACCCTAAAATTCCTTGGTGGTCTCCCATCCAAGTCCTAACCACAGCCAATCTGATGAGATATAGCTAGCCTGGTGCCATCCAGGTCAGGGCTATATGTATTTAGACATCAATCTAATAAGATTGGGGTGGGGTCTTCTAGAAAATCCTGTTTTGGACATCAGTGCAGAAAACCGGCATTCATTTGGGGACACTTCCAACATTGATTGTTACCAGCAGAAGTTATTTAATCAACAAGGGTTTAAATATAAGCTTTTTGTAATAATTTTCTTTATATTCACAAAGGAAGATAATGCCAGATATTATGTAAACACTGTCTACCAAGCTGAAGTGTGTGTGTGTGTGTGTGTGTGTGTGTGCACATTGCAATTTGTAACTAAAATTATATTGGTTTGGATGTAATATCCACATGTAATATCATGCAACTATTTTTGTGACAAAAACAATCTTGAAAGTATTCATATATTTTTTAGTATTCTTCAATAATTTAGACTTGATCAGAGAATTTTCACGACTGAGGAAAGTTCTTTAAGTGCCCTTTCTTATTGCTGTCTGACCTTACCACAATGACATGTATTCTACTACTCCAATGAGCAAAATTAGAAGACTTCCTCCAGCCTAAGGAGACTTCCTCCAATTTAAGTGGTTCTTCTGTTGGAGGAAAAGCCACTTAAGTTGGAAGAAGACTCTTTAGGCTGGAGGAAGACTCCTTAGGCTAGAGGAACTTCCTCTAGCCTAAGGAGCTTTGCCCCAGCCTGAGATAGGGCATATGCCAGCATCTCTTGTGATTATCTTCAACTTTATGCCAGAAATATATTCACAAAATAACCACTCAAAATCCTACTGAAACACACCATGCTTGTAAAGAGGGTTGCCAGCTCCTGAGCTGGCAAATTCCTGGAAATTGGGGTGGGGGGGAGGGAGAGAGAGAGCCTGGAAAGAACAGGGTTTGGGAAAGGGAGGGATTTAGTGCCATACAGTCTACCCTCCAAAGCAATTATTTTCTCCTGAGAAGCTGATGTGGAGATCAGTTGCAATTCTGAGAGGTTGGCAACCCTACTTGTAAACTACAGAACAATGGGTCTGATTGAGATTTCTTCTAATGATTTGTCCACCCTGGATTGTTTTATGACAGCTCATGATGTTTATGGCTGGCATATGCTTTCAGTGTTTGTTTCCACATGTGGCCTTTTCCAGTTCATGAAGATGGTAAGGGAAAGTGCAAGAAGGGGGGTGACAGTGATTCAGCACAAATATGCCTGACAGGAGTACCATCCAACCAGAACGCTTAGTCTAGATTCTGCTGTGTTGTCCCTGATTGGAGGAAACAATGTAAAAATTAAAAAAAACACCAATCACATTGCTAAGCTGATTGTGAAAGCCATCACTCTGCATATGGAGTAGAATTAGCTTTCTGAGCTATTCCAGCTATAAGTCTTTAGCCTGATTTCAAGAATGGGCAAATACACCACAGCGTCACAGGGGGATGCTGGGCTGGCTTTGTTGGGTTCCATCCCCCCCCCCACACACACACACACCTCATTAGCTGTTAGCCCTTGGGGAGAGTTGCACTACATCAGTTACATCACTATGTCACTTCCAGGGAAAACCTAGAAATTATGTTGGGTAGTTTGAGGAACCACCAGAAACTCTTATCAGGTTTTCCTCAGAAGTGACACAGTGATACAACAGACAGTGGTATAACAGGTACCAGGCCAAAATATTTGTTTTCACTCAGGCTTTTTACTAAACAGTTGATTTTCTAACACTGTTTTGGTCTGGAAACTGTTATTTTAAGTTATCTGTGGTCTGTTTATATGATCTATGTTTTTATGCTAGGCTGGGGTGGAGGGTTGTTTCTTTTAGTGCTGGATTGTAATTAATACTTTTTAATGTTTTGTTTTTATTATTTTTGTTTAGCAAGCTGCATCAGGCAGGTCCTGGAGAAGTGACATAAAAATGTTCAAAATGTAAAGTTGCAGAGGCAGAAAATCCTGCTGTCCTCTTAACATTGACCAATTTCACACTAGGCTTGTTCCAGGTGGAGAACCCTTTTGCTTCTGGTGCTTCTCTCTGTTTTCACACAAGCTGCCATGGAGCTAGCCCCACTGATGGACCTTCTGATGGCACTTGGGGTTTTTTGGGCCAGTGTGACACAGAATGTTGGACTGGATGGGCCATTGGCTTGATCTAACATGGCTTCTCTTATGTTCTTATGCAAGTTGGCACATTGCTTTTCTGCAGCAAGCAAGATCCTCTTACAAGTGGTTTCTGCTTGCCATGGGGCAGCTTGTGCAAAAAAGGAGAGAAGCACCGCGGGGAAAAGGGCTCTCTACCCAGAACAAACCCTAGTGTGAAATCAGTCTCTATCCAACTGTTTTGAGCAAGTGGCTGTTTTAGACAATGCATTGTCTTGAAAATGTGAGAATTTTAAGTGCCTCTAGAATTTTCTCTGACTGAAAATTAAGCAAGAGAATTCTTCACTCTCTAAAACTTTCATCCCACTTGAGTGGGTGGAAAAAGTTCATTGATGGTTTTCTGCTAATATCTTATGTGGGTCCATTCCACCCCCACCCCCCCGCTGCCATGATAATAAGGGCAGGAAAGGGGAGGATCCTGGAGAAACCATAGTTTCACAGAATATGTAAATGTACTTGGGAGATCCAAGCATAAACAACCAGGATATGTCAGGGAGTTAGTATAGCTCTAAGTTGCTTCCTTTGATTAAATACACATCCATAAAGCTGGTATAAATTCATGTATCTCATTCCTTCTTGCAGCATCTGTGCCTCAAGTGGATAATTTGTTTCATAATCAAGACTCTGATTTCTTCACAGACTTGTTTACCTTCATGAAATATTTAGTTCAGGCCAACACAGTTTATGACCCACCAAGCTGAAATGCAGCCCATGAGCCATTTATGGCCTTTCACTAAAGGTCATATAAATTTTTTTTGCTGTCTGTGTGAGACTGCAAGAACAAAAGAGTTATCAAACCACTGTACATGTATATTCAGCTTGGTTATGTAGGCCATATTTAGTAAGTAGTTATTTCTAAAACTCTAGGAACAGGTGGCATCCTTCCACAATTATTTACCTGAGGGATCTTCACTTAGCTGACCAGCTCTTCTGGCTTCTTCCGAAGATGAATGGTTGAGGACTGGAAATACAGTAAACAGCTCCATCATACTGAGTTCATTTGGTTTTCCTACTCCACCCTTGTTGTCTTCCAGCTTCAGCTGCTTTCTTTACCTCTTGGTAAGCAATGCCCTTTAAGCACCTCTTGTTTTTTCCTTTCCCAGTGTACATTTACATGATATATGGATAAAGGCATCTACATACATGCATATGTTTGCATACATATAATAAAATAGCATGCATAAATTTAGGAAGATCTTTCAAAAACACCAATTAAATATGAATGAATCACATAAACATAGTCTTATTTTAAGAGGAAATGATTTAGCACTAACTAACCATGCAATCCTAAAAGGTGTTACACCCTTCTAAGAATATTGGCTGCTTAGGATTGTTCTGTACTACAAAAATGCTAATACTATTCTAAACATTTTTTGATTTTGTTTTAATAAAGAGATACAAATATTTGCCCATTGAACACAAGAGAACTAAGTTACATAGTTTTACCTGCTTACCTTTTGCTCGATGAGAAGACCTTTTAAAAACTTTTTAGTGCCTGAGATTTCATTGTTGTACCCAATATTGGGTATCTTTGTGAAAAGGGATGAGAGAGAATTTAGAAACAGTGATCCCATATATGCTTTCCTCAGAAGCAATTCCATACCATATTAATTGTTTCCTTTTTTAAAAAAAATATTCTAGGACTGAAATGTACAACTTCCTTGTAAACAGGCAATTCCCCTCCCCCATTGTACAGTCATATCCACTATGGTAAGGCAACTCCCTTCATGCACACACATGTGCAGTCTGATATATGGATATAGCCTGGTTCTGGAAAGGGTAATTCAAGAATGACACAAGTGCTGTCCAAAATAAGCTATGTGCAAATCCAGAAACCAGAACAGTTTATCTCAAACCCATTCCTAAGAATAAACTTGAACATGCCTTGCAACAATGATGCGTTCTTCCACAGAAGATTCAATGCTGAATCTGTTGTCAGCCATGAAACCTGAATACCTAACAATTTCACTTGTTGCACTGGATCCGGGCTAAGCATATTACAAGCAGGGATCACTTTCTAGAAAAACAGGTGGTGGAGCTCATCCAGGTATTGTTATGCAGCTGCACCTACTATTCAATGGACAAGGAGATGGAACTCTCAGAAGGAGGAGGTGGAACTCTCAGAAAGGTTCAGGAGCTGTGCTCCTGTGAGCTCCCACTGAATTCCAGGCCTGATTACAAGTAAGCACAACATTTTTAGGGTGGAGAGGGCTAGCTTTCTTAAAAGCTACTACATCATCATAAAAAATTAAAAAGCTTATAAAAGCTTATGATATAGTGCAGTCTTGATGTTTTCTGTTTCTCAGTCATTAATGTTGTGCTGTGCATATGATCTAATGCAGTGTAGGACATGTTCACAGCTGCATTTCACATAAACCCGGCAGTGGTGATGGACACAGTGGCTTTAACTTTAGATAAATGTGATAGCTCAGTAACAGAAATAGGGTTGCTATCAGACCTGGAGAAAAATGTCCCCTCTGACGTGGCATGAAAAGCTTTCATTGTCCATTGCCATGCAATAAAGTGACAGGACATTTTTACCAGATCAGTTGGCAACCCTAAACAGATATACTCCCTTGGGGAAATGTGTTCAGATCAAACAAATAAAAATCAATTGAGTATTTATTTCTTGAAAAAATTGTCATAAAGAAAGCCCACTTTCTTCTGCACTACCTTTACCTTGAGATCCTCCAAAGCCTGTGCTTGAGCCAGCTGACATCCGGAAACATTTCCCAACTGAAATCATTGATCAGACCAAGTAAATAATATAGAAGTTTGGAGAACATACATACATATAGAATATGAGGTTAAACCAACCCCAAGCACCCAAGTAAATGTAGTTCTGTTCTGTTTCTGTATTTTGAACTCTGATGCTTCTTGTCCTATGTGATAAGTATGTTCCAGGTCATTCAGGTCTTCTTCAACAGGACTAAAATGTAAGTACTTGGTTTAGTAAAGCAATATAAAATACTATTGGTTTACTCTGTCACCCCCCCCCCCCGAAAGTTTTAGAATCAGAGAACTGTCATTTAATCTATATGAGAACATAAATGTTGACAAGATAGTTTCTCTGTGCTGCCAAGCAAGGAGCAGTAACAAGTCCATGGATCCAGTAGTGCACCACAAGAATTAGTGGGAAAAAGAAATCAAAGAGACAGGAATCATGCTTGCTCATTATTCACAAACAGGCTCAACTTAAATAACCCTGCTCTATTTTTACTAAGGACCTGAATATGAGTTTCCCCCCTGCCTGTACAGTAGTAGTGCCTTCTTCCTTCACCTCTCCTTAGGTAACCTTTCTTTTTTAAAAAAATGACCTTCCAAGGAATTCTGAATGACACAAGTCAAAACAGGCTGTGGGCTAAAAGCAGAGGTGTGCAAGTTTCGTTCATCAAACTGGTCTTCCTCCTCTGGAACTGGAGTGACTGCCATTAAAAACAGAAGAAAAGAGAACTTTGTGTCCTAATTGTCTCAGAACATTTCTTCTGTTAAGCACCTTAATTTGCACACAGAATGTTTCTCACTCACACACCTCACAATGCATTAAAACAGGACCTTTTTTTACAACAAAAAGCCGCCCCAACATCTGAGGTGTTTTAATTCTTTTTGACAACATAACATAGCTTTGATTGTATCATACGACAATTTAGCTTCACACTCCACAATCCCCAGCTTCACAGATTATGAAGATTTTTTTTTTCTGAAGAAACCCTGCATGCTCTTGAATATCTGTTTGTACAAACACACACACACAGATGCTTAAACATGTATATGCATAATTAGGGATGCCACAAACTTTATGGTGAATACATTTTATAGGTGAATATACTGTGTTACAGCTGTGATCACCACTGGCCACCTTAACTAGAAGTCAGCTTTGCAGCTGCACAGTAAAAGTGTCATTTCCTTGCCTTGCAGGGGCTTTGCACATTAGATGAGATGATTTTCTCAAGAGTCAGGGATGGTTGGGTCAGATAATTAAATGATCTGAAGGGGAATTACACCTCCCATAAGGCTGTGCAAAAATGTGAATTTACAAAGTAATATCAATAGCATGGACATAAATGAACACAAGACAATAAACTTTTTTTAAAAAAATACAATGTTGGCAGGTGACTGACTGATTTGCTTACTGTTTATACCATTGTCTACTATGTGGTGTGGATCTTCAACTGGTCTGTGGACAAGAAGCAGAATTCCCATCAGGCTGTGTGCGTATGTACATGTATGAAACACAGTTGATTGCACTATAAAATACCGTAATCTGGCAAACAGGCTCACAAGGTTTGAGCATGCTGAGGAAACAGTAGCAAGTTTAGCACCAAAGGAATGGTCAAGGGAGTAATCTCAGTAAACAGAATGCTGGTGACCACAAAATGGTATGAGAGTTATTGTTATATAACAGGAGTTAGCTCATAAGTAAGGAGAAACCAAAGCAGGGTACTGGATCAGCTTCCTGTTAAAACCACACAATGCACCACAATGTGGTGTATCTGTTACAGTTCAGAACATCTGTCTTTTTACATGGATAGTCCACATCAAATCTCTACATTATATTCATTTCTGGCCAGAAACATGATTATTAAAATGCTAATATTATTAACATTAATAAAATATTAAATATTATTAAAATATCTATAAGCAAAATTCAATTAAAATGAATCATACAAGTTAAAACACAATCCCCAAAAGCAAACATAACTGCAGATAAGTGCCTTGGAATAATCAAAGGAGTCTAACAAAACAAGGAATGGCAGTTATCTAATACAGGGGTCCCCAACCCCTGGGCTGGGAACCGGTACTGGGTCACAGCCTGTTTGAAATGGGTCACAGCCTCGCCGCCCTACCCTGCCACGCAGCCTCACCAGCGCCCCCCCCCCCCGGTGGCAGCCTCACCAGTGCCCCCCCCCTCCTCTTCCCCCTGCTTTCACCATTTTAAGGATGGGGAAGGGAAGGAGGCAAAGGCAGCATTGCTTGCTGCTGCTGCTGTGGTTTTTCCACCCATTAGCTGATTGGTGGGGGGATGGCCTAGGAGGCGCTTCATGGCCCCTTCCCCAGCCTTAAAATGGTGAAAATGGGGGAGGAGGAGGCGAGGCTGCACAGGGGGGCAGTGAAGGAGCGAGGAGGAAACGGGAGGAGGAAAATGGGGAGGAGGAAGAAGCGAGGCTGTGGGGGAGTGAAGGAGGGAGGAGGAAAATGTGGAGGAAAATGGGAGGAGGAGGCGGCAACACTGCGTGGGGGGCAGCAAGGCTGCACGGGGGTGAAGGAGAGATGAGGAAATGCCACAGGGGGACTGAATTGGGTGCCCGCACCCTGCCGGCCCTGGGGTTCATTGTCAGGTCATCATCAACCATCAACCTGACAATGATCCAGTCTATGCAAGAAATACATTTTCTGGACACCACTGTAAAAATAAACAATGGACGCATTGACACCATCTTATACTGGAAACCTACTGACTGACAAATATACCTGTATGCCTCCAGCTACCCTTCCAAACATACCAAACGATCCATTGTATGCAGCCAGGCTCTACGCTACAGCCGCATTTGCTCCAATCCTGCTGACAGAGATTCTCACCTGAGGGATCTACAACAAACTTTTTGGGAACTAAAGTACCCACCTGATGAAGTCAGGAAACAGATTAACAAAGCCAGAATGATACCCAGAGAAAACCTGTTACAAGACAGACCCAAAAGAGATAATAACAGAACACCACTAGTGGTCACACACAACTTTCAACTTAAAACAGTTCAACGTATCAACAATTTACAACCTCTATTGGACAGTGACAGTCATTTCCGACTCTGGGGTGACATTGCTTTCACAACATTTTCACGGCAGACTTTTACGGGGTGGTTTGCCATTGCCTTCCCCAGTCATTTACGCTTTCCCCCCAGCAAGCTGGGTACTCATTTTACCAACCTAGAAAGGATGGAAGGCTGCGTCAACCTCGAGCCAGCTACCTGAAAACCCAGCTTCCACCGGGGATCAAACTCAGGTTGTGAGATCCTACGCCAAAGGATAAATGAACACAAATCTGACATTAGGAATTACAGAAGTAAGAAATCTGTTGGAGAACACTTTAACCTTCCAAAGCATTCAATGGGCGACCTCACGGTAGCTGTTTTACTGCAAAGGAACTTCAAGAACAGAATGGAGAGAGAAATTGCTAAATTACAAATCGTTATGAAACTTGGAATAAACACCTCCCCAGGACTGAACAGGGATATTGGTTTTTTATCTCATTACATATGCTAAACCCACGCTCAGTGAGTATAGCTATACATCCACAGTATTTCTCTTTTATAATAGTGTATCAGAATAATGTTTTATATTGACATACTCAAATAATGGATATTGGCTATTTATCTCATTATATATACTTAACCCATTTTCATTTTATGTATTCTTATTTTCTAATGGCAGACTAGAATTATGTTTATAATGTATAGATTGATGTTAATAAGTAAATTAGGTGGACTACAACTAGGAAATACATGTCCTTTTGTGATTTACCTAGATTTGCAGAAATACCAACTGGAAGAAAACTGTATTACCTTTTATGGCTATCCAGACCAAATGGCCAAGCCACACTGTTTCATCATGTGATCACAGTCAGTTTGCCCTCTTAATCAACAAACTGCATGTATTTCAGCCCACAATACCTGATCCCCTCGTCTGATGAAGTATGCTTAGAGAGCACATGAAAGCTTACATTCTGAATAAACTTGGTTAGTCTTAAAGGTGAAATTTGACTCCTGCTTTGTTCAACTGCTTCAGACCAATACAGCTGCCCACTTGAGGCTTTCACATTAACACTTTCCTCATTTAAAAAAAAAATCCTGAGGAAAACAACTCCTACTGCTGGTTTCTGTGCCTCACCCACCCACCCACACAAACAAATACACCCACCCAAGTATCCTATCTTTACTTCATGTTTCCAGCAGATATTCCATCTTCCCTCACTAATCATTCATACATGAGAGACAGTGTAATGTAGTGGCTAAGAGTGGCAAACTCTAATCTGGACAACCAAGTTTAATTCCCCATCTTCCACCGGAGGCCTGCTGGATGACCTTGGGCCAGTTGCAGTCTCTCAGAACTCTCTCAGCCCCATCTACCTCACAAAGTGACTGCTGTGAGAAGGGAAGGTGATTGCAAGCTGCTTTGAGACTCCATAGGGTAGAGAATAGTGGAGTATAAACTCCAATTATTCTTCATCTCTTCCTCCTTGCAAACACTGCTTGACAATATACCTATAGCTATCATGTTCACACACACAGTGCAAAACCCCAACTAAACCTCTGAAAGAGCCTAGCCTGTGAAAAAACACTGAGGTATAAACTTTGCTTCTCCATTCAGCCCCCTCCATAAAGTATAACAAATGTGATTTTGGTGCAACATATTGGTGGGTGTGGACATCTGCAGGAAAACAAACCAGTATATAACATAAATCCATAGTTAAGACTAACTGTGGTTAATGGAATGTCTTCATTGATCCATCTTGCTATGAAGTACTGAAAGTAACTATATTGTTAGTGTAATCATGCAAGTCTGGACAATGAATTAATGATGATTAGTTGATTAAACTATGGTTTTGTACTACGTCTGAACATATCCTATATATTTTATTTTTCCAGTTAAAAAAAGGACAACACCATGACAACATCAACAAATATGGTAAGTAAAGTTTGTTTATGAATATCTATTCTTCCTTTGTCACAACAAAACCAACCCCTACGTGCGCAGCACACTTTATATACAGTCTAATATTTCCCACTGTCTTCATATAGTAGGTGACTCAGCAGGTGATTCTCTTGTTCAAACTCAAAGGTTTTTTTAAAAAATTCAGCTGCAGAATGCTTTGCTAGTCCAACAGTTTCCATTTAGTGATCCTGGATTTAGGAATATAATGAATTATAAAGTGGTTCAATCCCGGCAGAAGCTGGCTTTCAGGTAGCCGGTTCAAGGTTGACTCAGCCTTCCATCCTTCCGAGGTCGGTAAAATGAGTACCCAGCTTGCTGCGGGGGGAAGTGTAGATGTCTGGGGAAGGTAATGCAAATCACCCTGTAAAAAGTCTGCCATGAAAACATTGTGATGTGACATCACCCCAGAGTCAGAAATGACTGGTCCTTGCACAGGAGACTACCTTTACCTTTTAGAGACTGGAACAACACAATGTACTACTGAGTAGATCTCACACCCAGGTCACAGGTTAGAAAAAACAGATGGCTTCCTAGCAGAGACAAAAATTACTATTTTTTCTTAAGGCTAATTGAAATGTCATCATTAGTACTTCTCAGTATCTTCCTGGAAAAATATGTACACTTTCCAGTAAAGATTATTTTGGCAGTAAGACTGTACATGAAAGCACATTCTGAAATTTAGGAGTCAAGATGTGTTGTTTGTTTTCCTGCTGGAGATCATATTCAAGGTTATCTGGAACAAACTGCACCTGGGTAGCTGCACCTGGGTAGCTGGCTCCTGGGCCTTCCTCTTAAGGCATTTCCTCACCATCACAACCTATATTTGGAGGGTGGGCTCTGTGGCATTATACCCCACTGGCATTATACCCCACCCTCCCCAGATTCTACCACCACTTCTCCGAGATTTGCCAACCTGAAGTTGGCAACCTTAGTTGTTCCTCCAAAAGTAATCTCTGTCTTCGCTAATATGATTACTATATTTTGCTTTAACAGTACAAGGTATTGTACAGGTATGCCTTATTCTTTGTTGCTGGGTTTCAAAAATATCAATTTGAAAGATACATTAGAAGTTACCAAGGGGCTGCTGCTGCTGAAAATGGCTTCCCCATGGTGAATTATCCTTCCTCCATTTACCCCAGGTGTGGAACAGTCCAATGAAAAAGCTGCTATAGATCTCACCCTGGACAGCTGAAAGCATCCCCAGCCACTCATGACTACAGGATGACTATCATGATCTCTTACATATTGCAAGTATTCTTGTCCTTTGCCACTTGCACACTTCACACTTGGATTTATTTCTACAGTTTGTGTATTATTTTTGCAATACAACCTCCTCAGGGCAGGGACCTGGGCTTATTAGATGTTCCATACGTGCTGCTGCTGAATATGTGACAATATAAAGCCAGCATTTTGCACCAGCATTCAAGTACAAAGGATTGGGAGATTTTGTAACATTTTGTGTATATTTGTAAAATGTAGAGTTTATACACATTAATAACATTTTTTTAACTTTATCTTGCAGCACCCAAAAACTTTACCTAGACCAGGCTCTGCCTGATCAGGGATGTGGCAAGGATGGAATGGAGTGGACGTTAGTTGGAATCCTGTATTCACTAACCAGCAATCTTGCTCCCAAAGATAGCATAGCATTTCACTTGCAAAATAGGTGATTAAGTAAAACATTCTCATTATAATTAATAGAAAGTCACAGATGATTACCCTCACCTCCTCCCTCTCCACCTACTCAGCCACCATATAGGTAAGGATTTCAATTAACTCTGAAGCCAATCACACTAAATACTACTACCAACAGTCTATGAATTCAATCCATATCTGACTTCTTCATGCAACATGACTAGAGGGCGAGGAACACACTTTCAGTGGTGAGGCACATTGCCCACATAACAAACAGCCAGGAAGAACAAAAAATAAAGGGCAGATGAACAGCACCTGTTTTCTCAGAACCCAAACAGGTACTCTGCCTATTCTGTTGTGATTACAGATACAAGTCCTCATTAGGAACTTCAGTTCCACACCTGAAAATGAAGCTGCAAAGACCTCAGTTCACATGCAGGGCCGGCTCACCCACTAGGCAAACTAGGCGGTTGCCTAGGGCGCCAGGAGGTGTGGGGTGCCAAATTGGGTTCCCCCTGGTGTCCTTGGCAAACACCTAGTTTGCCTGCCTCCCCACCGCCACCCCCTCACTTCCCTTGCGCTTCCCCCCCACCCCACTCCTGCCTGCTGCTGCCGCCTGCCCTTTGTGGCGCTGCCTTGCAGCACCACGCTTTGTCGTCCTTGTTGTCACCACTGCCCCCTCCTCCTCAGAGCAGCTGCGCCTGAGCCTTACCACCTTCAGTGTGACTGCCATGGCATCTACTCCTTGAAGAGCTCGGGAGGAGACTTAGCTTACTTCCGGTTCCTGGAAGGAGGGGGGAGAAGCCTCCTTTCACGGGCTTTTCAAGGAGTAGATGGCACACCACCAGCCACATCGAAGGCAGTAAGGCCCTGGCACAGAGTGCTTTGATGGCAGGAAGATGACGGAGCGCAATGCTGCAAAGCAGCACTGTGAAGGGCAGATGGTGGCATTCTCTCCCTCCCCGTTTCCATTCAGCGCCATGCTCCTTCCCCTCATCTTTCACTCCTTCTTTGCATTTGCTCCCTCCCTGTTTCTGCCCAGCTTCATGCTTCCTTTCCTACCTTCCCCTCATCTTTCTCTCCCTCCTTGCATTCTCTCCCTCCCCCACCTTTCACTGTGTGGTTATTGGGGGGGGGGGGGCACCAGAAGATACTTTTGCCTAGGGCACCAGACAGTATAGAGCCGGCCCTGTTCACATGCAGACATAAAGCTGTATTATACTGAGTCAACCTATCAGCCTATTAAGGTCAGCATTGTCTATTCCAACTGGCAGTTCAGTTTTTTGAGTTCTTAGGCAGAGGTCTTTTACACTGACTGCTTTTAACTGGAGATGCTGGACATTAAAGCTATGATGTTCTACATAAAAGTAGACGTTCTCCCACTGAGCTACAGCTAAAAGTGTGTACAAACCAGCTCACAAACTGAAGTTCATGACAAATTTTGACCAATTTGTGAAGTTTGTGACAGCTCAACTAGCATGAACTTTCCCTGAACTTTTAGGCTGTTTGGGGCTGTTTATGGTGATTTGTGAATACATTTCCAGACCGACTCAATCCAAATGTTTACAAAGCTTCAATACAATAGATATAGAACTTGGAGGGCATGTAGAGGAGCATCCAAGGGAGGTCCCCTGTGACTTTGATGTCTCTCGCTTGCACAGGATCCATTCTATACACTCCGGATCCTTCTGAGCCTGCACATGTCAAAATGACTTCCTGTCATTTCCCCAGAAAGTATTTTCCTGGGGGCACCTTCTTCGGGGGGGGGGGGCTGTAATATGGACTCCATAAACCCAATCCTCACCAAACTTGGAGAACAGGTAGAGGGGCATCAGTCAGATAACTCCTGCATGTTTGGTCTCTAGCTTGCACAGAATCTGTTTTGTACACTCCTGAACCTCCTAAATCTAAGCCTGCCAAAATGACTGCTGTCATTTCCCCAGAAAATACTTTCATGGAGGCATCTTCTTCGGGGGGCCATAACTCAGACCACATAAATCCAACCCTGACCAAACTTGTGAGAGCCAGTTTGGTGTAGTGGTTAAGTGTGTGGACTCTTATCTGGGAGAACTGGGTTTGATTCCCCACTCCTCCACTTGCAGCTGCTGGAATGGCCTTGGGTCAGCCATAGCTCTTGAAGGAGTTGTCCTTGAAAGGGCAGCTGCTGTGAAAGCTCTCTCAGCCCCACCCACCACACAGGGTGTCTGTTGTGAAGAAGGAAGATATAGGAGATTATAAGCCGCTCTGAGTCTCTGATTCAGAAAGAAGGGTGGGGTGTAAAACTGCAGTCTTCTTCTTCTTGTGGGTAGAGGAGAGTCAGCCTGAAATCCCCCGAGTTTACGATCTCTAGCATGTTGAGGGGCCAATTCTACTAGGTCACATACTGAACCAGTTTGTTCGGCACATAAATGTTCATGACAGTTTGTGGTTTGCAAACCAGGCATGCCATGAACCACAACTGAACAGCATTTTCTCAGTTCATGCACATCCCTAGCCACAGCTCCTTCCCACACAGATAAGCTAAAAAGGAGGGTCACAAGAAAAGACAATTCTTCAGAAATTTCAACCTGTATACCCTCCATCCCTTCCAAGACATAGATGTACAAGGGTATGCCCTTGTAATATGCCAAAAACTGAGGAACTGAGTAGCTTCCCTACTCAACAGGTGTTAAGGCGGTGCTCATAAAGTGTAGTATTGGTCCCTCACAAATAACATTGAATGAATATGCACTGTGCAGAAAGAACCTCAGTTTGAGGAGTGGAGAAATATGATGCCAAACGGTCCATCCTCTGAATCTGCCATTTCCTCCAAGGGGATTGAACTCTGCAGTTTGGAGATCAATTGCAATCTCAGACCCCACAGGGTTGTGAGTAACTTTATGCACTAATGAAGGCAATGCTCATCAATTCCTGTCCTGTCCCATCTAGTTCCCTTCAGGGTTATTATACAGGCTGTGCTGAAGTAATTCATACAGTGCCTAGCACAACCATCTCCATCTAAAACTAGACCAGTAACCTTGCATATTTATATGAACCTCAGTTACAGTAATTATAGGGTGTTCTGAGTTTCACTTTAATTAGTGTTTGTTAGTGACTTTAGAGCACTCAGGTACAAAATAGTGCTGTAAAAGTATATGACATTTCTATAGAAGCAGATTCCTAAAGCACAAAAGGGGTGACCTCATAGACAGCCAAGCTTTCCTCTGATTCTGCCTCCACTTTGAATCATGATTGGTCAAGAAGTAGAATGCTTGCTCATTCCTTTCTAGTCAATACCATATTTGCACATCTATAGTTCTGTGGATCCCACATCATACCAATTAACAGTGCAAGAGGGCTATTCTTTTTCAACAGCACTTAATTTTCCTGAAATCTAGGGGAAAGCAGAATTGGAGCATCTTGCTTTACTAGGAAGGAGAGGAAAAGGGGAGAATTACCTACTGCAGCACTGTACCTGAATATCCTCTTACTGCCATGGAGTTGTTAACAAAACATTATTCAATAGTCTCCACTGCAAAAGTCAGTGGCCTAAGGATCCTCCCATAGATGCCTTGAAGACCATTGGTGGTCCTGCTGTCATGTTTTTTTCATAACTCTTCAGGGGCATAATACCTTCCAGGAAAACTAACTCTTTTCAGAAAAGCTGAGCAATTTTCACTGCATTTTAGGGCCAAATTACAGGTTAAGCTAGAGACCTATAACAACAAGATCAACAGCATCATAAGTATCCCCCCCCCTCCATATTGTGAAGGTTCTCCTGCTTTAGAGAAGCTCACACTGTCGGTGTTTATTATTTCCTTTTGGAGAATTTTTCTATACAACCATCAGCGGGAAGGGAAATGAACCATCATATCTGCATTGTGAAATATCTTCATCAAGAAGTTGATGTATGAAGTATGGCCCATGAGAATTCTGCAGGTCTAGAGTCACTATGTCTCTTGGACAGGTTGCTGTGGAAGGCAAACAGGGGTCCCCATTATGGTGCCAATGTGTGCCATGGTGCCTGCTGACACCTTCTCTGGGGCCTGCCAAGTCTTTTTAAAAGGTAGGGATGGCCAGATGGGGCTTCTACCTAGCAGGGCTTCTGAGTGGGCATTGGAGATCTGATTGGCTATGCAGATTCAAATGTTTCAACAGCAGCTGGCACCATACTGTTGGTTTTAATCTGTCTCTACTCTTTCCTTGTGTATTTTTTAAAAATTATTCTTCTTGCCCTCTGCTTTTGAGATTCCTTTGTGTGCAGGTGTATGTCTCTGTATTCTGTGGTGGCCATTTTGTGGTTGGATCTGCCTCCCACAATAGTAGTTTTGTGGTTGTACCCACCAATCTGTGCCAGAGTTCCAAACATGTCCACAGGCTGAAAAAGTTTGGGGTCCCTGCCCTAGGACCTCAGGCTCACAGTTAAAATGGAAGATATATTATTTGCACTTCAGTGACAGCCATTAAAGAAAGCCTTCAGAATTGGTAAACAGCCATAATATGTGGATCATTGAAGAAAAAGATTTGATAGTTACTTCCTTGTATCTCTAGCATTGTGACACTAGTCAACAAGCACACTAGGCACTGGGGTTTCAATCTGAATTCAGTTGTTTTGCCAAGTCGCCTCACACCCAAAGGAAAATGCATGTTGACCTGCTTCTGACCTTGAATAAAAGGAGGGTAAATCATCTCCAGTAAAGTGACACTGGGTTTGTTGCTTTTATTATGTAACACTTTCAAACAACTTATATAATCTGCATTAAAATATCAGTGCTCACTGCGACAGTTCCTTAAGTGCTCTAAAATGAATGCCTTGTCTTATCCTAGAGTCTGTATTCTCAGCAAAAGGAAAACATTATGCTGAATATGATCATAGTTGTAGACAACTAAGCTACAGGGGAGTTCTCACAGAATGACTGAGAATTCTGGATTTGATTTTTAGTTACCTGGGTGTTTTCATAGGAATCTTTCTTACCATTGCCTAATGATTACTTTGCTGCAAATCTTTCATGGTCAGAAAAGACAAGAAGTCTTATTTATTTGTTTGTTTGTTTGTTTGTTTGTTTGTTTGTCATCTTCTGGGCTAGAAGCAGGTGTCACTGTATGGGGAAAGCTGTTTGAGAATTTCTCCTGCTTTAGAGGTTCTCCTGCTTTAGAGAAGCTCACACTGTTGGTGTTTATTATTTCCTTTAGGAGAATTTTTCTATACAACCATCAGTGGGAAGGGAAATGAACCATCATATCTGCATCGTGAAATATCTTCATCAAGAAGTTGATGTATTAAGTATGGCCCATGAGAATTCAGCAGTAGAGTCACTATGTCTCTTGGACAGGTTGCTGTGGAAGGCAAAATGGTCAAAACAGGGGTCCCCATTATGGTGCCAATGGGTGCCATGGTGCCTGGGGACACCTTCTATGGGGCCTGCCAAGTCTTTTTAAAAGGTAGGGTGGCCAGATGGGGCTTCTATTCTGGATTTGATTTTTAGTTACCTGGATGTTTTCATAGGAATCTTTCTTGCCATTGCCTAATGATTACTTTGCTGCAAATCTTTCATGGTCAGAAAAGACAAAAAATCTTTCTTATTTATTTATTTATTTGTCATCTTCTGGGCTAGAAGCAGGTGTCACTGTATGGGGAAAGCTGTTTGAGAATTTCCTATATTGTGGAAGGTGTTGGACTAGATGACCCTGGAGGTCCCTTCCAACTCCATGATTCTAAGTTTTAACAAGCTGCTTTCACAATCTCATGCCTTATTCAACATTCCAATTTCGTTTTTCACTTAATTGCAGATCGTAAGAAAACACCATTTTTATACAAGTAATCTGTAACAAAAAGAATCTTTCGGTATTCACTGAACTCACTGGTTTCAAGCAACCTTGAAATCTTGCTAATTTAAAAACAGCTATATTGGCTACCAGTTTGTTTCTGAGTTCAGTTTGAGGTGCTGGTTGTAAACTTTAGAGCCTAGAAGCCATATATCAGAAGAACTCTTTTCCCACTATGTCTCTGCATGCCAACAGAAGTCTTCTGGTTGCTGCCTTCTAGTTATTTCCTTATATGTCCCTGGAAGAGCACTATGCTCTACTGCAGGGGTGGCCAACGGGAGCTCTCCAGATATTTTTTTGCCTACAACTCCCATCTGCCCCAACCAGCATGGCCAATGGCTGGGGCTTATGGGAGGTGTAGGCAAAAAAAACATCTGGAGAGCTACTGTTGGCCATCCCTGCTCTACTGGTCAAAATCTACTGGTGATTCCCAGCCCTAAAGTTGTCCAGCTGTCCTCAATTTATTTATTTATTTATTTGAGATTTATATCCCGCCCTTCCCACGAATGGCTCAGGGCAGCTTTTTCCGTCCTGGCCCTGACCTGGTGGAACTCTGCCAGAAGACACCAGGGCCCTGCAGGGTCTCTTACAATTCCACAGGGCCTGCAAAGTAGAGATGTTCCGCCAGGCTTTTGCTTGCGGACAATGATGGCTGCCGGCCTGGCACCCCCCTCCCCCCCTACTTAAGGGGGGAACTACTCCCAATGCCTGGAAAGCAGAATTACAGCACACTATAAAGTATGTTCATGGGGCTGCAACTGTTTTAAATTACTGGTTTTATTGATTTTATGTGTACTTTTTGTTGTACATTGACTAGAGCCTGGCATTAGCCAGGATGTGATTCATTAATAATAATAATAATAATCCACACTTAGCATTTACTGGAACTTATTACTTCTCTGTATGTGTTCCCTTCCCACCTTGCTTAATGGACTTCCTGTGTAAACATTGGGGACAATGTCTTTAAAAAAAATTTAGAAAGTCAGGCCATTTTATTTGTGAGGGCTTTTAATGGAATTTAAGCTTTATACATTTTTATGGGGAACGTGACCTAGATAAGTCAGACTAGTCCATCAGATCTCGGAAGCTAAGCAAGGTCAGACCTGATTAGTATTTGGATGGGACACTACCAAGGAATTCCAGGGTTGGTAAGCAGAGACTGGCAATGACAATTTGCCAGCCACCTCTGAATATCTCTAGCCTTGAAAACCCTACAGGTTGCCATAAGTCAACTGTGACTTGACAGTGCAAAAAAAAAAATTATTGGGGGAAGGGGATTAATGGAGTTGTCACTGTTTTTGATATGTTTTCAATCTTGAAACTGTAATTCTCCCTGAGCCACAAGGGAAAAGACTAGGGTGGTCCTTTAGCAGTCATTCCCCTCCTGCCACTGACAGACAGTGTATAGGCTAAAAGAGCCAGAAACAACCCAGTACTTTAAGTGCAGAGCATTGCTTGGGCCAAATGGACCAAGCTGGATGCCAGTCAGAGGACTAGGAAAAACAATTTTCAAGGTGCAAGTTAGATTGGCTGGTGAGCTATTACCCCCTCCTTGCATGAGAGATGCATGATTTAGAACAGGAGTGTCAAACTCATTTGTTAGGAGGGCCGGATCTGACATAAATGGGATTTTGTGGGGCCAGGCCAAGTGTGTCATAAAATATAATGTCAGGTAGCTGAGATATAAACTTTATAAAGGACACATGCAAACACAGTTAAAGATGTTCTTTTTAACTTAAAATATACACATGCTTAAAACTCTTTGTAATATTTTGTTTAAAATGGAAAGGTGGGGAAATAGTGGGATTTGGCAACACAATTTTAAAAATAAAACATCAAGAAAAAGCACAAGGATCACAGCAGAAATTAAAAATATAAAATGCTCTCAGCTTGGCAAAACATGAAATGGCTAAGCATTGCAAGCTTCTTCATGCCCCCACCCCCAGTCTACTCAGATTTGCAGTGGCTCTCCAGTGTAATATCCCCGTTTGGCTGTGGGCTCCCAGGTTAGAATACTCACTAGGCATCAGTTCTCAGGCCCATTTGGCAGAGATAAAGCTGGTTAAAAACATAAAACCTTTATTTGCAAGGACACAACTCCAGGAAGCATGAGCTTCAGTTGGCTATAGGAATGTTGGGAACTGAGCTCCACTCCATTGAAACACATTGCATCACAAAAGTTGCAAGGAAAATGTGGAATGGATTTTCCATTAAGGTCTCTGTACCCAGAGACCTTAATAGGAAATTCACTCTGCATTTTCTTTACAGCTTTACTTCCTCCTGCAGCTGACAAAGACAAGGCAGAAAGAACAGGGAACTTCAGCAGCCTTGAAGCATCAAAGGATAGGATAGGAGAGAGGAGGATAGGAGAGAGGAGGGGGAAGAAAGGAGCCCTGTGGGCCTGATTAAAGCCCTGGGCAGACCAGTTCTGACCCATGGGCCAGACATTTGACACCCCTGATTTAGAGCAATGGGTCACCAGGACCTATTGATTCACTAAACCTAATTCCATCAGCACCCAAGCCTGACTTCCCCTTCACTCATTACTTTGGATTCAAGTGATGATTAATCCGTGCTTCTCTCTATTTACCTTCCCCATCACCCTTCCTGTCTGATGCTTGTTAAGAACATCAGACCTCTCCCACCCTTTTGTCTGTCTCTCGTAGAATGATCAGTTTACCATTCTCTGATAGTCAACTTGCCTCGGGGTGTTTTGTCCTATAAATATGTCACTCTGCTGCCCCAGCAGTGTGTGCTATGTATGTTCTTGTATCCCCCTCACACTCCCACTTGTGTGTGGGTCCTCTCTCTCACCTTCCCAACATGCTGGCCAACTCAACTTTACTGCTTCTGCAGACCTCTTCAAGATCGGTAATTATCACCCATGCCTACAACCTTTTTCTCCCTGGTTTTCTTAGTTAGCTCTTGTAAATGCTTGCTGAGTGCATCCTTGTTTTATTTTGTTTTCTTTTTGATTCAATAAAACCCCTTTCCATAAATAACATCCTGGTTATTTCTGAGAGTTCTCATAGGGACACATCCTCATATGCAGATGGAGATCTCAGTTACCCGCCTCTTGCTGTGTCTTCAAGCTAATTCCTCCAAATTGGAAACTGCCTGTTTTGGGTAACCTTGGAGCCTGGGTGTCTGCCACTGTCCAGTAGAGTGGTGGTAGGGATGTGGTGGAGGAAAAACAGGCATTGCAGAGTCTTGGTGTAATCTTAAAGCATCGTACCAGATCACTGATGTTATTTCAATGAAGTCAAGAAGTTGCCATGATGCCTATTTTGCATGTCTGTGTCCCCTACAACTGCTACCGGCTGCCAAAGCTTGGCTGACAAATCTAGGGAAAGTATAAACAAATAAACAAGACAGTGATCACAGGCTGCATGATTACTGCAAATTGTCCTCCGTTGACAAGGCAGGACAAATCAATAAAAGTAGAGAAGGACTATGGTGGTGTACACCTAAATGCACAGGATAAGCCTTATTATCATAAGTGATACTCAAAGGGATGGTAAAACTGAACTATTCTGGCAAGCCTTCAACATCTAACCAGGAGGGAACTGCCACCTCACACCGCTGAGGAGCTATGAACACTATACAATTGCAAACAGAAACAGAAAAAGAAGATCCCATCATATTGAAGTTGCATAGCACCATATAATGTTTTAAATTGTATTTTATTTGTTTTAAACTGTTTTATAGAACTGATCATTAGCCGCCCTGAATCCACTTAAGGAGAGGGCGGGATAGAAATTTAAAGTAATATATAACAATAATAAAAAATAAACATCCAACCACAAAACTATCTTAATCAATGGCATCCTTAGAATGCCATGTCAGATTGCATGTTGCTACCCTGACTACTGGCTGAACAGGATTCTAGCAGGACTTACTACTGAATTATTCACACTTTTCGCTCAAAAACTATTTGGTACATTCTGCCATAGTCCCAGCCAGTCAAAATGAATCCCTTCAATCCTTATACAGTTCAGACAGAAAGTTGTAAGTGATGTAAAATGGCCAGCCCACTTCCTGCTAGATCTCTTGGTTTATTTTTCCTGTGGAATGCTGTAGAGTTGGGGAAAAAACTAGGAAAGTATGTTCAGATATTATCTGAACAAATAGCAAAACCAAAGCCATTTTTGTTAGTCCCATTAGCTGTCTCTTCTCTTATGTAATCCATATGGCAATATAAATCTGTATTATTTATGCAGGATTTTCCCTGACTTGGGTTTAATTGTTCTGTTAAGAGGTGTTTCAGTTATCAGTTTAATTTGTTAAGTGCTGATTGGTTTTGATCTGTTTGATTTTGCTGTAAACCACTTTGAGCACCCAAAACAATTTAGAAATACAGTAAATAAAAATAATGTGTGCAAATAAAAATGTTAATCACATATGCTAATACTAATTAGTGTTTGGGTTTCTTAATTATTTGGGTGCCTGGCTGTCTGGCTCAGAATTCACAGAGGTCAGAGTGAAAGGAGGGTGGGGAGAGAGAAAGGAGGTGATGTAACTGTAAGTTTTTTTCTCCTCCCTCTTTCTGTGCAGAGAGGTTCTGTTACTGAGTCTGAGGACATTGAACACTCTACCTGAAAGCACCAAGATGCTACACCTCCCTGTATTCTGTGAAATGTAGTCAGTGATACCTGATATCCATTGCTACATCACCAAACTAGGGAATGTTTTTCCTATTGGATTTCTGTGCTTGTTCAATATGAACTTTTCAAATTTCTCACAGCTCTGTTTCTATAGAAGTCTTTTGATAAATTAATGTAAACTATGGAAATGTTTTTGTTCAAGAAAGTCTGATATTCAAGAAAAGCTTGTGTCTTGAGTGCCTCCTCAGAATACACTTTGACCCTTCTTTAGCCTTCCCAGCAAATATTTTTAGGGTTTGTGCCACCACTGCTGATTAAGAAGTGATAATTTAGATAGCAAAGACCAGAGTGAGTACTTTTTTTTGGTACCTCTAATCTGACATCCCCCTATCCCAGTAAAAATAAAGGGGGAATCATTTCAGGGAAACAGAAGAGCAATAGAGAATCTCTTATTGAGAATCTCCATTAAAATCCCAGATAAGCATAGTAGGGCCAAGGCCCACAACTCAGCAAAGGTTCCACCTTGTTATTCTACCTTTCCTAATAGGTAATGATCTTGGCAACAGGGAAGGGAATGGGGATACTGCTACCTCCCACGCTTTCACTGGAAAATAAGAGTTTACCCAGATAACTCCAAAACAAGGGCTTCTGTGACAATCTCCCATTTCCTGAAGAGTTTGAGGCCTGACTCTTTCACAGCCTTTTTACATCCACCAGCTATTATGGAACTGAAAGGAGCGCAATGCAGTCCATACTCTGTTCCTTCTAGCACAACCACAATTGTGGAAAGAGGATAAGGACCAACAGGAGAAAGTCATCATCATGAAGGGCCCATGGACACTTTACCCAAGAGCCCACAAAAATCTGCAGCTCTCCTCAGGTCATTTTGACTTTCTGCTTCAAGTACAAAATATCTAAGATAGACTGGCCACACTGATGATAGCACCAACACAAGACTGGGAGTGTGATCAAATAAGACAAATTGCTTGATGTAGACATTGATAAATATTGAGGAGGCTGTCTACTTTATACTTGCAACACTAGCTTGCTTGCTTGTTTATTATTTCATTCAATTTCTAGCCCACTCTCCCCTGTGCAGCAGGCTCAGGGTAAGTTACAATATTCTTAAAACATATAAAAATTAATACAATTCATAACATCTATCAATTTCAGAGCAATAATAATAGATAAAAATCCTTAAGTGATGCCAACTGAATAAATTGGTAAACTGGATGAAGATCTAATTATAAGTAGCTATAGGTTGAAACAAGAGAAGGCAACTGAATGTGTGAGGTGGAGCAACTATGTTGTACTCAATGTTCCCTCTAAGCTGAGTTAGTGTGAGTTAACTCACAGTTTTTTTAGCCTCTGGCTCAAACATTTTTGTCTTAGCTCAGGAAAAATTACTCCAGAGCAAACTGATTTATGCTGTGGCTCACAACTTTAATGCCAGTAGCTCACAAAGCAGAATTTTTGCTCACAAGACTCCACATCTTAGAGGGAGTATTGTACTTATAGGATGCTGCTGAAACATGAGAGCAAACTAGGGAAGGCCATTGTAGATGGGTCACCACCTCAACCACCTCAATTCAATTTTGCAGGCCCTGTGGAAGTGCATTAAGTCTCACAGGGCCTGGATCTTGGTAGAGAGAGTGCTTCACCAAGCTAGCACCAAAGTCAAGAAGGCTCTGGCTCTGGTCAAGGCTAAGCGAACATCCTTGGGGCCAGGAATCATCAGTAGATATTGATCAGAAGAGCACAAGGCCCTTCAGGGGTTGTATTGGGAGAGACGGTCCTGTAGATATATAATTAGAAATCTGTAGATATATAACTTGCACATGACTTTACATCACTTCATCACGCACTAGAGTATCTATAACAATCTCTAAATGTCATGAAACTGGCCAGCCTGCCACCACTCAGCTGCCATGTTATCCTACACTTATTACATGCATAGCCTGGGCCAGGCAGTTTCTTGCCTTCTTTTACGATGAAATTACTCTGATATCATATGTAGATGAAACTTGTTCATATTCATAATGTTCAAAGTACTGTCCATTGTGACAGTCATGATGAATAAAACTAATCAATGCAATTTTTAAAGTATGAGGTAATTGGTGGGCAATTACCATCAATGACCATCTGATGAAGGGAGCTAAAATCTCATCGGTCTTTAAGGTGCCACTGGACTTAAATCTTGCTTTATTGCTATTGACAGAATTATTCAATACCATGCTAAATCAATTCACAAATCCATACATGATCATAACTAGTCATGTGTTTCTTACATTGCTGTTTTATTGGGACAGATGCATTCAGACACCATGTCCAACAGTAGCTGGATTCATGACTTCTGATGTCAGGAGGCTTTCAGTCATACTCCAGGTTTGAACAGAGAAGGAAAGAAGAGTGGGTGCAAAACCAAGCAAATAAGTAATTTTTGTTCTTGTCACAAACACACACACACATTTGTTCATATCATCTGATTGCAGCCAGTGCACTTGCCAGCCCAAAATCAGTGTTCCAAAGCATGTAGTTAAACCAATTGTGCTTCTTAGAAGGCAGGAGGAGGAAAAGAAAGAGAGTAAAGGTAGGTGCAGCCATATATGTTAAACCCTGCTTGCCTTATGGTGGCCTTTATTTCCAACAGGCAAATCTCCTTCTCTATGAGTACCAGGTCTTTTTAAAAATGTACCCGCCATTTTGGGAATTTATCTCAGAGCAGTATGTCTAGGTTCATCTTTTGATAAGATAAAGTTTCTTTAAAAAAAAATCTGTGTAGAAATTTGTACCATTATTTTTAATCAGTAATGCTGAGAACTTCAATCTGAATATGATTTCTAGCTGCACTTACCTTGATTGAATGCCTCATTTAAACATTATAGGAGCTCCCTCAGGCAGATCACCTCAATATTATTGTTTAATGACTTAAAGACGACCAGGCAAATCAACTTTGTGCTCTCACAGTAGCTGCTTGTGCTCCTGGATTATGGCCCAGACAAAGTCACTCTTCATCAGGGTGCACTAAGGCTGCCTAGTGAACCAGAGATCTTCTCCTGAAAAATACAAGTCCCACAAGACACACTGAGAGCCCTCATGTACCAATTTAATCCTGAGCAGGAGAACTCAGCTGCCTTTCAGTTTGAGTGAAACATCAGTTTTCAATAAAACTAAGTTTGAGTTCAATAGAACTAAGTTTGAGACCTTGAACACCAACAAAGTTTAATTCTCGGTGTAAGGTTTCCAGTGCATGCACACATCATCAGAAGCATGCGTACAAAGGCTTATACCCAGAATTAAACTTGCTTTGCATGCATCACTCATATTGAAACTAATTCAGGTGAATAGCCATGTTGGTCTGAAGCAACAGAACAACATTTGAGTCCAGTGGCACCTTTGCTTCAGACCAACATGGCTACCCACCTGAATTAGTTTTCAATATGAGTGATGCATGCAAAGCATAATGTGTCGTCACAAGCTATGAGACCTATTTCTTTTTTGTAGTGAGGGGAGAAAGCTACAGCTCCCAGATGTGAATCTGCATAGTTCAGACAGAGACTAAATGACACTGAATGAGACAAACAGCTGTAATGTTAGACCTTTTAATTTTTTTTACCAGTGTGATTTTAAACAATCGGAAGTGGCAGTGATGGCAGTCGTAGTGGGGAAGGCAGGTACAGCACAGTAGTATATGACCATGCATGTGCAGACATCCTGCTTCCACAACTGAACACATTCTTACTTGCTTGGATGAAACCAAACAATGTGTCAGACATTCTGTTTCAATTACCACTACCTGCAAACAGGGCACAAATCAACTCTAAGCATCTGTAGGACATCAGTTTCCGATTTTTTTTAGGTGTAAGTCCAGAAAATGTCAGTAGTCACTCAGCCATTCACTACTTTAGTCTCCCCCTACAAAAAAAAAATGGATGAACTGCTGGAAACTGCACCTCAGTTATATCAAACAGAGGGAAAGCTGATTTCAATGTGCCTTCCAAAACCAGAAATGAGTATGCCATTTTTCCCCCCCGTTAGGGCTAGAAAGACTAGACCATTTGCCTGTCTATCATCCTAATGCTTTTTTATATACTTCTTATAAATCAGGTCTAAAAGGTTTCTATAAATCCCAATTAGCAGTTAGGGTAGAACATAAATTAATCCTACCTTGAGGACAATGTATAAAAAGTCAGAACATGTTCAAACAATGACGTTTTTCTTCAGTAGCATACTCCCTTAAAACACAGCAAAGAATGAGCATGTGCTTACAAATGATGGAGTCCAATTCATCATAAAGACCAAAGGGGGTTGTAACATTTCCACCTAGTATAGGACTGCCAACGTCCAGGCAGTGGCTGGGTATCTTTTGGGATCTATTGATCTCCAGGCAACAGAGATCAATTCATCTGGAGAAAACAGCCATTTGGGAAGGTAGATTGTATGGCATTGAAGTCCCCCCTCCCGTTTCCAAACTCTGCTTTCCTCAGGCTCTACTCCCAAAATCTCCAGGTATTTCTCAACCCAGAGCCAGCAAACCCTATCCCTGGAGCACAGTATCTCTGCCACTGCATTCAACTCTTCAGGTTTTTTTGTCTAAATAGGAAGAGAAAGAAACATTCAACTTAACAACTTAGTAGCAAGCTTAGTAGCAAACATTCAAGCTAGTAGCAATGAGTGTGATTCGGAAAAAAAACAAGTGATATGCAACCAGGGCTTTCTTAGAGCAGGAACGCACAGGAACACAGTTCAGGCTGGCTTGGTATCAGGGGTGCGGCCTAATATGCAAATGAGTTCCTGATGGGCTTTTTCTACAAAAAAAGTCCTGTATGCAACACATATTAAAATCAGTGCACATCAACAGTTTGGATTTAAGCATGAATTGTCTTATTTGGATTGCACCCTTATGTCTGGATCTGGCATGAGGCTGTCTGTGCATGGTATAAATTTTATTCTCCACATGCATATGAGGTTGTGGCTAGGGATGGGCATGAACATCATCACGAGGTTTTACACACTTTCCTGGGGGCACCTGATTTGGGGGGGGGGCTGTAATTTGGCCCCTCTAAATTCAAACCTCACCAAACTTGGAGGGCAGGTAGAGGAGAGTCAGCAAGGGACTTACTGCAACTTTGGTGTCTCTGGCCTGCAGAGGGATTGTTCAACCACAACATGAACCTCATGAACCACAAACTGGTTTATTAAATGGGAAGGTTCATGAAGGTTCATGATTCAAGAGACCCCACCAACTGGGATCATCCTCCATTTTCCTGATTTGTGCCCATTTCTAGTTGTGGCTGGGAAGCTGGCTGCAAACCTACTGCACTGCACCCAGAACCCTCCACTTTTCTGGTTTGTCATCTGTTTAATGGAGGACAAGGGGAGCTCCACTACTGCAATTAAACCTTTACTCCAAGGCCCCTGGCTCAGAGCAACAGACTTTGAAGGAATCTGTGGCATAAAATCTAGACCAGCTTTGCAATCAACTTGGAACAAAGTCTGTGGCATGGCAACCCTTATAAGAAACACAGCCAAGTGCACACTGCCAGAGGCACTTCTACTATTAAATCTATGCTCAATTTTTAATTAAACAGTTTAAAGATTTAATTAATGTGCTTATTATGTTACTTGTTTCATGGTGTGCATCAAAAAAGGGAAAACAGGTTTCTTATTGTCATGACCTTTGATGCAAGGCATGTTGCCTTTCTTTTCTAACTTTGCCCTCTTTCCTTGCCACCGGTAGAGAGCACCACACTCTGAAAGGTTGAAACCCCTCTCCACATTGCCTCATTTCTTGAGAACTGTACGTTCATGTAAAGGTATACACCTTGATGCCTTTTAAAAGGAAGAAAACCTGCTTCGGGGCAAGGCAACTGTAGAGTATCGGACTCTGCACCCGCGCCGCGCAAGCCGGGACGTCCTCGGGTTACCTGGCGCAGCGCGGGAATAGTCACCGCCAATCAAGACCAAGCGCGGGAAGTTTAACTGGCCAGGATTGGGCTGGCCAGCAGGGGGGTTGATCCGGGGTGCATGTATATATTAGCGGACCCGGCCGCGTGTTCCCCAGTTCTGTAATGTACCAGCGATTAAAGACCAATGCCTTAACCACGTCTCGTCTCCCAGTACATTACACTGGCGACGAAGGTGGGATCTAGATAGGTCCGGCAGGAGACGAGGACGGCGAGAGACCGCAGGATCGGGCAGCCCGCCGCCACCATGGCGAACTCGAGTGTAACGACGGGCCATCTTGCGGAATTCAACCCGGAGCACCCCGAGAGATGGGAGACCTACACCGAAAGGGTCGAGTGCTACCTGCGGGCGAACCTGATCGACGATGACGAAAGAAAGAGAGACGTCCTGCTGAGCGTCTGTGGCGAAGAGACCTTCGAGATCGCACGAGGTCTCTCCGCTCCAGCTAAGCTGACGGAGAGGACCTACCGGGAAGTCGTGAGGCTCCTCACGGGCCACTTCTCACCCCAACCGTCCATCGTCGCCCGCCGATTCCTCTTCCACAAGAGGGACCAAAAGTCGGGGGAGACAGCGGCGGTCTACCTGGCGGCCCTTCGGCAGATCGCCGGAAATTGCAACTTTGATAAAAGGGACGAAGCCCTGCGGGACCGTTTCGTCTGGGGCCTCCGCGACGAGCGATTGCAGCAGAAACTCTTCGCGAAGGAGGAGCTAACGCTACAACAAGCCTTCAACGAGGCGACGGCCTTCGAGAGGGCCACCAAGGCGTTCGGCCAGCCACGAGGTGAAGCAGTCCACCAAGGAGAAACGGAGCCAGAAGACCGAACAGAGGAAGAAGCGTTCCAACTCCGACGGCCCCAAAGAACGGACACAAGGGCCCCCGCTAGACAGCGAGCGACGGAGAGGGCCACCGCCACCACCGGTCCCAGGTGCGCCAGCTGCGGCGACCCCCACGAGCGCCGGGACTGCCCGTACCGCAACCTGGACTGCCGCAGCTGCGGAAAGACGGGCCACATCGCTCGGGCTTGCCGGGCCAAGAACAGCCGCCGACAACCATCAGCGCATCACGACTCCCTGGACACCCACACGACGGCATCCACCACTCTGCAGGTATTGAACTTGCCCCTCTCGGCCCCAGACAAGGTCAAAATGTCGGTCCTAATCGAGGGCGCCCCCTGCACCATGGAAGTGGACTCGGGTTCCTCCATCTCTATCATTTCGGAGGAAACCCTCAAGAAACTATGCCCCCGCCGCCGCCTTCAAACGAGGCCAGCGGACTTCGTACTGAGGGACTTTCAGAAGAACCCAGTACACATCGTGGGGTGGGCCCGGGTGCATGTGGAAAGAAGGGGTTTCAGGGGGCCCCTGGACATCCTAGTGGTCAAGCGCCAACTGACCACACTTCTAGGGTTGGCTTGGTTCAATCCCCTGGGGATCCAGCTGGTGGGGGTGGACCACTTGCAGGCAAGCAATTTCGACGGGGTCTGCCGGGAGTTCCCCGAGGTCTTTGACGGGTCGTTGGGGAGCTATAAGGGTCCGCCCATCACCCTACCGATTGACCCAATGGTCAGGCCCATAAGGCTTAAAGCGAGGCGCGTCCCGTTCGCCCTTAAGCCGAAAATAGAGGCAGAACTGGACCGCCTAACGGCCCAGGGCGTCCTAGAACCGGTAACATACGCGGAATGGGAAACCCCCATAGTAACGCCCGTCAAACCCAATGGGGAGGTGAGGATCTGCGCTGACTACAAGTGCACGATCAATAAGGCGCTACAAGACAACCCCTACCCAGTCCCGGTGGTCAGCCACGTCCTAGCAGCGCTAGCCGGGGCGAAGGTTTTTGGGAAGCTGGACTTAGCACAAGCATACCAGCAACTGCCGGTCGACGCTAAGACAGCGGAGGCGCAGACGATTGTGACCCACAGGGGCGCGTTCAGGGTTAAACGGCTGCAGTTCGGGGTCAGTGTGGCTCCGGGGATATTCCAGAGCATAATGGACTCTCTCCTTAAAGGGATCCCCGGAGTTCAACCCTTCTTTGACGACGTTTTAATCGCCGCCCCCAATGAAGGAGAGTTCTGCTGCCGCCTGCGCGAGGTCCTCAGACGGTTCCAAGCGGCGGGGCTGAGAGTCAAAAAGGAGAAATGTTTGTTAGGTGTCCCGCGAGTGGAGTTCCTGGGGTTCGCCGTGGACGCGGCGGGGATACACCCGACGGCGGACAAGACCAGGGCCATAGTCCAGGCTCCTGCGCCCAAATGCAAGGCAGAACTACAGAGTTTTTTAGGATTGTTGAACTTTTATCACACGTTCCTACCGCACAAAGCCGCCGTAGCGGAACCGTTGCACCGTTTGCTGGATAGACAGGCCCCGTGGGTCTGGGGCCAACGCCAAGCCGCGGCGTTCCAAGCAGTGAAGGACCTCTTGGTCTCTAACGCGGTACTTCACCACTACGACGAAAACCTACCCCTGATCCTAGCTTGCGACGCCTCCCCCTACGGAGTAGGAGCGGTTTTGGGGCACCAACTCCCGGACGGGAGGGAAGTGCCAGTCGCGTACTATTCGCGGACTCTATCCCCAGCGGAGCGGAACTACGCTCAAATCGACAAGGAGGCCTTGGCGATCGTGGCGGGGGTGCACAAGTTCAACGACTACCTCTACGGTAGGCGTTTCACCATCGCCACTGACCACAAGCCGCTCCTGGGCCTCCTAGCTCCAGACCGTCAGACCCCCCAAATCCTATCCCAGAGGGTCCTGAGGTGGAACCAGTTCCTGAACTCCTACACGTATGAACTGGTCCACCGCCCGGGTAAAGCCATGGGACACGCCGATGCCCTCAGCCGCCTGCCGCTCCCCATGACAGAACCGGATCCCGCCCCTGCACATGGGGTAATGCTCATAGAATCGCTCCCCGAGCGCCCCCTGCACGCGGCGGAGGTGGCTCGGGCGACAGGGAGGGACCGCATCCTGGCACGGGTCAGGGACTGGGTGGGGAGGGGGTGGCCATCAGGCAAAGTCGAAGACGCGTTCAGGCCGTTCGCGTCCAGGAAGGACGAGCTATCAACCCACAAGGGGTGTGTGCTTTGGGGCAGCCGGGTGGTAGTCCCCCCCCCCTTGCGCAAGCAGGTACTGGAAGACCTCCACGAGACCCACCCGGGCATCGTGAGGATGAAAGCCCTGGCCCGTAGTTATGTGTGGTGGCCGGGCATGGATGAGGAGATAGAGGGGTGGGTGAGGAGGTGCCAACCCTGCCAAGAATCCCGGCCCGATCCCCCATCAGCCCCGGTCCACAGATGGGAGTCTAACAGGCGACCATGGTCCCGCCTCCACTTAGATTTTGCAGGCCCGTATCAGGGCCAAATCTTTTTTATACTTGTGGATGCCTACACAAAATGGCTGGAGGTGATTCCAGTAGCCTCGACCTCCACGGCAGCAGCCGTCCGGGCACTCAGGAGGGTCCTATGCACGCACGGGATCCCAGACACCCTGGTGACGGATAACGGAACTGCATTCACCTCCCGGGAATTCAGGGAATTCACGGAGAGGTACCTCATACGACACATAAGATCCGCACCCTTCCATCCGGCCACCAACGGCCAGGCGGAGCGGATGGTGCGGACCACCAAGGAAGCACTGGGGAGAATAGTACAAGGGGATTGGGACCACCGCCTCTCAGCCTTCCTGTTCCACAACAGGATCACCCCAAACCCTATAACGGGATCCAGCCCCGCAGAACTGCTTATGGGGAGGAAACTGACAACACGCCTAGACAGGCTGCACCCCGACCGGGCCCCCGAGGTCCGCGGGTCCCCAGAGGTCCGGGAGGCGGTGCGGGGGTTCTTTCCGGGTGACCCGGTATACGCGAAGAACTTCGCAAGCGGTCCCGAGTGGGTCGCGGGGAGAGTCCTTAGGGTGACAGGTTCCAGGTCATACGAAGTGACCACCGAAGGGGGCCAGGTACTAAGGCGGCACATAGATCAGCTGCGCCGCCGCACCCTACCTGAAGAAACAGAGGAGGTAGGGAATAGGGAACCGCGGGCAACCGAAGGTCCGGAGGGGCGCTCGCCAATACAGGAACTACCCACGTATGACGCCCCCAGAGACACCGAACCAGAGCCGGAGCCTGAAACAGACCCCAACATCCCGCAGCCAGAAGCAGCATCGCCCACAACGGAACCAGCCTCCGCACCAAGAGCGACCCCGAGGAGATCGACACGGGAACGGAGAGCACCTGCGTACCTCCGGGACTATGTGGTTTAAACTAAGGGGGGAGGAGTGTAGAGTATCGGACTCTGCACCCGCGCCGCGCAAGCCGGGACGTCCTCGGGTTACCTGGCGCAGCGCGGGAATAGTCACCGCCAATCAAGACCAAGCGCGGGAAGTTTAACTGGCCAGGATTGGGCTGGCCAGCAGGGGGGTTGATCCGGGGTGCATGTATATATTAGCGGACCCGGCCGCGTGTTCCCCAGTTCTGTAATGTACCAGCGATTAAAGACCAATGCCTTAACCACGTCTCGTCTCCCAGTACATTACACAACTGAGTGCAAAGAAGTGGTAGTGGAGCACCAGATTTTTCCATGCTAGTCATTTTCCTGCCAGGTTATGGAAGCAAAGTCAGGGTTTGGAAATTTTTGGAGATTTGGGGGTGGGGCCTGGAAAGGATGGGGTTGCGATGGATCTCAGAAAGGTCTAAACTGCACAGTCACCCCACCAAACCAACCTCTGTAGTCTGAAAATAGGTTGTAATTCCAGATCTGCAGGTCGTACCTGGAGACTGGCAACCCTATGCCAGGTGTTTCCATCCCCTCTCTACTGCTACATTCAGAAAGTACATTAAACTGTGGCTCAATCAATATTTTGTTAGATGTGATGTTTGAAGGCAGGTCCCTTGTGACTACTTGGCAGGACAGCAATGATGCCTTTCTTTCTAGTAGGCAAGAAGCAGACAAACTGGGGCTTATGCATGAATTGGGATGTTATTTACATCTGATAGACTAATCATATTGTGTATATATTGATTTCACCATTTGTATAAATAGGAAGCTACCCCAAAAGACCGGCACAACCACGTTTAACTTTAAAAGGGGTAAATTCTCTGAGATAAGGAGGCATGTGAAGAGGAAACTGAAAGAAAAGGTAAATATGGTCAAAACCCTTGGGGAAGCTTGGAGGCTATTTAAAACTACAATCCTAGAAGCTCAGATAAAATATATACCACAAGTTAGGAAAGGCAAAAACAGGTATAAGAAAAGGCCTGCATGGTTAACAAACAAAGGAATGGAAGCTATAAAGGGTAAGAAGGATTCCTTTAAGCGGTGGAAAACCAGTCCAAGTGATATTAATAAAAGGGAACACAGACTGTGGCAAATCAAATGCATGACTGTGATCAGGCAGGCAAAAAGGGACTATGAGGAGCATATTGCAAAAAACATAAAGACCAACAATAAAAATTTCTTCAAATATATTAGAAGCAGGAAACCAGCCAGGGAGGCAGTGGCGCCCTTGGATGGCCAAGGGGTAAAAGGATTACTGAAGGAGGATAGAGAAATGGCTGAGAAGCTGAATGCATTTTTTGCCTCTGTCTTCACTGTGGAAGATGAGAAGTGTTTGCTTGCTCCAGAACCACTTATATTGGAAGGGGTATTGAAAGACCTGAGTCAGATTGAGGTGACAAGAGAGGAGGTCCTACAACTGATAGATGGATTAAAAACTAATAAGTCACCAGGTCCGGAGAAGTCCAGTACTTCTTTCTCTACTTTCTCCATCCCACGCATAATCTTGTAAACCTCTATCATGTCACCCCACAGTTGACATTTCTCCAAGCTAAAGAGCCCCAAGCGTTTTAACCTTTCTTCATAGGGAAAGTGTTCCAAACCTTTAATCGTTCTAGTTGCCCTTTTCTGCACTTTTTCCAATGCTATAGCATCTTTTTTGAGGTGCGGTGACCAGAATTGTACACAGTATTCCAAATGAGACCGCACCATCGATTTATACAGGGGCATTATGATACTGGCTGATTTGTTTTCAATTCCCTTCCTAATAATTCCCAGCATGGCATTGGCCTTTTTTATTGCAATCGCACACTGTCTTGACATTTTCAGTGAGGTATCTACCATGACCCCAAGATCTCTCTCTTGGTCAGTCTCTACCAGTTCACAACCCATCAATTTGTATTTGTAGCTGGGATTCTTGGCCCCAACGTGCATTACTTTGCAGTTGGCCACATTGAACCTCATCTGCCACATTGATGCCCACTCACCCAGCCTCAACAAATCCCTTTGGAGTGCCTCACAATCCTCTCTGGTTCTCACCACCCTGAACAATTTAGTGTCATTTGCAAACTTGGCCACTTCACTGCTTACTCCCAACTCCAGATCATTAATGAACAAGTTAAAGAGCATGGGACCCAGTACTGAGCCCTGTGGCACCCCACTGCTTACCATCCTCCACTGCGAAGACTGCCCATTTATACTCACTCTCTGCTTCCTATTAATCAGCCAGTTTTTGATCCACAAGAGGACCTGTCCTTTTACTCCATGACTCTCGAGCTTTCTAAGGAGCCTTTGATGAGGAACTTTATCAAAAGCTTTCTGGAAGTCAAGGTAAACAACATCTATTGAGTCTCCTTTGTCCACATGTTTGTTCACCCCCTCAAAGAAATGTAACAGGTTAGTGAGGCAAGATCTTCCCTTACAGAACCCATACTGAGTCTTCCTCAATAACCGTGTTGATCAATGTGTCTACTCATTCTGTCCTTGATAATGCTTTCCTGGTATTGAAGTCAGACTGACTGGCCTGTAATTTCCCGGATCTCCTCTGGAACCCTTTTTAAAGATGGGGGTGACATTTGCTACTTTCCAGTCCTCAGGAACAGAGGCAGATTTCAATGAAAGATTACACATTTTTGTCAGAAGATCCACAAGTTCAACTTTGAGTTCTTTCAGAACTCTTGGATGTATGCCATTCGGACCTGGTGACTTACTATTTTTTAATTCGTCAATCAGTTGTAGGATTTCCTCTCTTGTCACCTCAGTTTGACTCAGGTCTTTCAACATCCCTTCCAAAATTAGTGGTTCTGGAGCGGGCAAACACTTCTCATCTTCCATGGTGAAGACTGAGACAAAAAATGCATTCTCAGCCATTTCCCTGTCCTCCTTCAGTAATCCTTTTACCCCTTCGTCATCCAAGGGCCCCACTGCCTCCCTGGCTGGTTTCCTGCTTCTAATATATTTTAAGGAATTTTTATTGTTGGTCTTTATGTTTTTTTGCAATATGCTCCTCATAGTCCCTTTTTGCCTGCCTGATCACAGTCTTGCATTTGATTTGCCACAGCCTGTGTTCCCTTTAATAATCTCACTTGAACTTTATTAGAACATGAGTCTCACTCTGCCTTGAGCAATTGTGCTGATAGGTTTGGATCCACCCAGCTTTTCTACTGATGAAAAATCTTCTTTGACTGCCCAAAAAAGGCTACACTAAAAACCTTGTAGAAGACATGAGAATTGGGGGCTATGTTACAGAGGGATATGGATTGAAACTGAGTGAAAAAATCTAGCTGGATCCATCCCAGAATCACAGCTAGTCGGCAGAGCTAAACAATGCCTGGCTTTTACCTATTGTTATTCTTTTACAAGATTAATGTACTATGAATTTGGAAATTAGCTAACCTAACTTGCAATAGCAAAGTTGCTTCTCAAGGAGAAAAAAAAATAAACTGCTATATATTAACAGTGGTTGTTTCATGCCACTCCTACTAGTAAAAGTTAAAAAAAAATCAAAAGTTTTCACAGCACACCTTGTCTTTAACTTTATTCTAACCTTGATGGTGCCATTAGTAAATCTTTTAAGCCTGCACACCCATCTCTTCTCCAGGGCTTTTGCAACGTTTAATAATGAGAGTTCTGAACTCACAAATGACATGTACGTGTTATGCAAATAGATGCCAATTGGTTCAGCACCCAATTATCTAAATCTAGGTCTTTGAAGAAAGGACTGTAGGCAAGCATCATCTCAAAGTGTGTATAAACAGAAGGTAATATGCCTATTGTTTGATGTTTTAGGATGAGTGCAGTAGAATCCAATAACTGGTGAATAATTATTTAAATTTTCTTGAAAGGCATTTTTTTTATATATGCCTCATATATTCCACATTATGGTGACCTCCATAATTTCAATGCCCTCCAGCTCACTGGACACAGCTCATATACACAGAACATGTAAAGACCTTCAGGTCAGAAATCAGAATGGTTCCCCTACATGGATACACCAATTCTAGATCAGTAAATTGACAGACACAAGTAGCACACTAAGGCCAATCCCAGAAGTTACTAGTAAAATTGAGAGACAATCCAATAGGACATGGACAAAAGCTCATTTTAAAACATACCCTATGGCAGTGATGGTGGCAAAGAAACAACACTTTTATAGCACCACTGTGACTGCACAATGCAAAGTGGAACTATTCCAGGTGGTCAGAAGCCTGTTGGGATCTAGCCTGTACGAAGAAGTAGACTGCTTATTGGACTGCTGTGAACATTTTTTTCAGCACTTTGCAGATAAAATCTCTTGCATCCATTTCAACTTGGACTCTACATTAGCAGTGGCAAGGTTGGATGGTAGCAGAGTGCCAACTTGTCTAAATGTGTAGTATATTTTTTAGTTTAATCAGTCTGAGGATGTGGACAAGACCTTTGGAAATTTGAGGCCTACCACATGCTTATATGACCCTTGCCCCTCTAGGTTATTTAACTCTTCTGAGAGAAGGGCTGGTTAACTGGTTTCAAGAAGCAGTTAATACTTCCTTGGGAGAAAGGGTGGACACCCCAGCCTTGAAACAGGCTGTGGTGTGTCCACTTCAAAAATAGCCTGTCCTTGACCCAGGAGCTTTCATTCCAATCTGAAATGTTCAGTTATTGAACAAGGTGATTGAGTGGATAATGGCTGGACAACCCCAAGCCTTCCTGGTTGAGGCAAATTGTTTAGACCCCTTCCAATTAGGTTGCCATCACATTTAAAGGAACCGCACACCTTTTTAAATGTCTTCCTTCCATAGGAAATAATGAAGGATAGGGGCACCTTCTTTTGGGGCTCATAGAATGGGACCCCCTGGTCCAATCATTTTGAAACTTGGGAGATACTTTGGGGAGAGTCACTAGATACTATACTGAAAATTTGACGCCTCTACCTCAAAAAACAGCTCCCCCAGAGCCCCCGAAACCTCCAGATCAATTCCCCATTATACCCTATGAGAATCAATCTCCACATAGAGAATAATGCTCAGCAGAAGTGCCCCCCCCCCGCCATTTCTGGTGACTCTGAAGGGGATGGGCCTTTCTACTCATGAGTTGCTGCCAACTTCTTCAAAGTAACACAGACACACCATCCCAAGAGGAAGCCTTTCAATCAGCGACTGAAGCCTCTGAAGGTAGAAACACACATGGTCCTCCGGGGGCAGAGCTCCCCCCCCCTGCCAGCCAGACTCCCCGAGGAGACGCCACCCGGCATCCGGAGAGGATGCAAGGACTACAAATCCCAGCATGCACCTCGCGAAGGGAGGGCGGACTGGAGCGAATAGCAGGCCGGCGGTGGGTGGGTCTTTGTGACCCGGAGGAAGGGAGAAGCCTGAAGCCAGGCAGGGAAAGAGACACGGTGCCGTTCCACCCCCCTCACCCCCCACCCCCACTATCAGATTTTTAGAGAGCGGGGAATTAGTCTGCTAATCCAGGGGTCCCCCAGCAGGGTGGGGGGGTTGGGAAGCCTAGGAGTGGTGGATGGAGGAAACAAAGAGTGAGAGATTGTAGTGGTGCTCAACTGCTGAGGCTGGGCATATGAGAGCAGGAGTGCTGAAAAACTACTTTATTTACTTGCAAGGGAGATGACGCTTTTCTTTAAAATGCTATATACACAAAAGCAACTAATTTGTGTGGAAATATGTTACAACACCCCCCCCTTTTTATGGTATCCTTTGGAGGGGGAAACTAGTCTTTCATGCAATTAAATACATTTATTGGGGTTTTGGGGGGTTTCTCAGTAAATCAATTGCTTTAACTCCCAGGAATCTTTGCTTTTGTTTGTGTTTTGAGTTTTAAAAATTGGATTTGCCTGTTATTACATTTTATAGCACACATGATCTGGCCTTACAAAGTAACATTTATGTCAGATCTGGCCCTCATAACAAATGCTTTCAACACCTCTGACCTGATCCTTCATGAACCTGCCTAACCGTTATGGTCATCTTCAGAGGCCCTGCTTCAGTTACCACCACCTTCTGAGATAAAGCAGGTAGCAAGCTTGGAAAGGGCCTTCTCAATCATGGTAATAAACTCTCTCCCAGGAAGTTTAATCTGTAGCTATCTTCTGCCACCAGGTAAAGACTTTTTTGTTTCATTTGGCATTCCCTCAGTGATCCCTCCTTCCAAACCAATGTTTTATGTTTTGTATGTATTTAAACTGTTTTCTATATGTTTTAACTCTGTTTTAAAACTTAAAAAAATGTTTTAAATGTATGTCTCAGAAGGGGGTTGATTGTAATTGTTTCTAATGTAATTTTATCATGTATTTTTAAAAAATTGTTAGCTGCCTTGGCTGCCGGCCTGTAGCTAAGAGAGGGCTCTCACCAGGCAACTCTTCCCCAATTTCTCCAGCCTAGCCAGAAGACTGATTTGCCATGGTTGATCTGGTAAGAGAGACAGAGAGACTGAAAAAAGCCTTTTGTAGGTAAAAGCTATTTTTAATTTCCTTGTTTCCTGACAGTTTATAGATGGAGGTGTGAAAACGAACAATTTCAGGGAATTCATTAGCATTTCTAAAGTGTTGTTGGGCTGGAGAATAGGTGTGAACTGACTATGTAATTGTCTCTGGCAAGGGAGGTCATTAGCATTTCTAAAGGGTTAGACCCGACCTGGAAACATGTGGCTCCTCAGTCAAAACAAAACAAAACAAAAGCAGCTTCTCCATTCTTTTGCCCAGTCCACTTAGCAGGTTTCCTCAGAAGTAAACTCCACTGTGCCAAATTGCCACCTGCCAGCCCCTCCCAAAGAAAAAAAATCCTGGCTACGGTGCTGCTTGGCGGCCCTTATAAAGTCAGAAAGACAGGATATTAATTTTGTAAATAAATATAATAAATATTAATGTATCTTGTCTTTGTTGACCATAAAACACAATCAGGGGGAGGAACTGATTTGGACTGAACCCTAGAGGCTGAGATTCAGGCATTTAGATAGTATAATAAAACTAGCTGGTGGGAAAAGTTGTTTAGTTAGACTGTGATTTGTAATTTTTTTAAATTTCTTGAATTACCAATGATTATAGCCAGCAGGAACTCATTTGCATATTAGGCCACACCCCTGATCCAAGCCAGTTGGAACTGCGTTCCTGTGTGTTCCTGCTCAAAAAAGCCCTGATTATAGCCATCAGTGGAACACTAAGACCACATAAGTATTCTGCACAGGAGCTTACATTAGGCCCTGTACTAAGAGCACTGTAAACTCTTGGAGGATTGGTTACATCAGGGTTGTGTGGCTTAATATGCAAAGGAGTTCCTGCTACAACCCCCCCCCCCAAATTCTACAGCTGAAGAACAGCACAGAACCTGATTTGAGGTATGTTTCCTCAGAAGTAGGAAATGAGTCTTATTCCCAGGTTAAAGAGGTTATTCCAGATAACTCACATTATCCCAATTTATCCCAGATAAGTATGCAGAGGTTCACAGCTCACTGAAGCTCATGAGGAAACCATGTTTACTACAGAGAAACCAAACAAAAATCTTTTGGCATCTCATCTGAGGAAGTGGGCTTTTGTCCATAATAGGCTTAAGCTAGAATAAAAATGAATTGATCTTTAATGGTGCATGGGTCTTTTTAGTATAAATTACTTTAGTGTAAACATTCATCAGATTGAGCTACATTTGTGGGGGGGTGGGATTGCTTTCAAAATGCACAAAGTCCCTGGGTCTGGCTCACAGGAAATGTGGGAATACTTACAAAAATAGCACAAACATTTATATTAGAGTCTATTTCATTCTTACTGGAGTCTAAATGTTTTCTCTTCTCTCTTTTTCTTTATTTTATATTTTTGGTCTGTTTTCTGCTTATTGGGCAGACTATTTGTAGTCTGTCTTGTCCCAAGATAAGAAACTACCATCCCCACTGCTATTATTCTTTCTAACTTCATAATGTTGAGTTTTCAGGCCACCATCCCTATCAGGAGCATTCTGGGAGTTTCATAGGCACAACACTAGAAATCGATCCTGGGTAGAGCACTAATTACAGAAGGCCACTACAGCACACCACCAAGCCTAAGGAGAGCCGCAGTACTGAAAATTATATGGTAATTACCTCTAACTCTCACTGTAGATGTGCTTATTAGTAACAGCGGGGAATCTTCTGGTTGCAGCTGAATATGCCCTCTCTAGTACATTTACTTAGAAGAAATCTCTACCAAACATTACTGGCCACAATTCTCTCTGTGTGTGTGTGTGTAAGACATTTATTAGTAGAAGAGTTTAAAACCAGTTTCCAAAAGCAGCTTGCATTCTGTTCATTCAGCAACCATTTTGTTTTGTGTCATCAGGTCTACTTCAGTTGACATTGTTGTATGTTCTTGGATGATGTTGTACTGTACAACTGGAAATTCAAAAGTGTATTAAAGAATAGCAAGTATTTCTTTCTCCCAAAACAAGTACACTTCACCATAGCATTCAGTCCAGGAGATCTACTCACACACACACACACAAGACTCTATGCCAGTTCCTGTCAATTATTCAGACTTGAAAGACCAGGAGGGAACCTACTAATGGGAGGGGATTGCATTTTCCCAGCAATAAAGTACCGCAGCTACAGAGTACTGCAGTGCAAGTAAGTGCTATTTTGAGGAAAGATATCTGGACTGGATACAATAAATGAATTATAACACTACATTAATTCTAACAAGAAAGAAAAGAATTAGATGGAAAGACTATTCTTCAGAATTTATAAGGACTTTGAAGGGAATTCTCTTACCTTCGGCAGCCAAATTCTTGCTCCATAAACTATTGTGTGTCCATGTGGTTTGTTTGTTATGCTGCTTGGGAACCATTGTTTTAGAAACCAAGTCCCAATATGACATGGTATCACTGTAACTAGAGCTGTATTTGTTCTATGCAGTCAGAGTTTTACTATCAAGTGTGGCCTCTGATGTCCCGAATAAAAACATCTTAGCTTGCCTTACAAAAAAAAAAATCACACAGACACACATTCACCTCTGGACTTAGCTTATTAGCTAAAATGCGCAGAAAATCCTCCATCCCTTGCAATCATTAAATTATGTGGAAATAATCCAGCGCTGAGACACGTTGGTAATGTAATCCTTTCATGCCATTTGCACTTTCCAAATGTAGCTGTGTTATGAAAGTTAAGAAACAAAGCTGGGGAGGGGAAAGCCTGAGCGAGAAGGGAAGGTTTCTCCAGAAAAGCAAACAGACAATGAAAGGGTGTGTTCCTAGAGCCACAGAAATCCTTCAAAGGGTGTTAACTTTTAAGATAATAATACTGTTGCTTCCCCCTTGAGATTATAAATCCAGTGTCTGTTTAACACATAACATGGAGTTAAATCATTCCTGGTGTCATTGTTTCAAATTTTATGGAATGCCCCCTTTAAGGTCATGTATTTGCTGTCATAGTCAAAGACCTGCATTGTTGTTGTTATTATTATGAAAATATATTGGTCACTTCCAGGGATCATTTTGTAGAAAAATAGGTGGTGGAGCTCATCCAGGGATTGTTATGCAGCTGCACATACTATTCAATGGACAAGGAGGTGGAACTCTCAGAAAGAGGAGGTAGAACTCTCAGAAAGGTTCAGGAGCTGCGCTCCTGTGAGCTCCCACTGAATCCAAGGCCTGGTCACTTCATAGAGAAAGCCTGCTTTGGGGAGACTTAGAACATTCATATGTCACAGAGAGTATTTTAAAAGTTTTTGATTAGCCACTGTCACTTTGGGTACCCATTGTGGAGAAAGACTAGGATATAAATGTAGTAAATAAACAAATTGTAGAGCCACAGAAGGCAAATGGAAGGAAATTACAATGTAAAGTCCAAACTATGAATTCAAATGAGAATGCAAACCTTGCAAATATTATTCCCACATTCATCTGTAAACATTATCATGACATGCAAAATATTTCAGGATCATTAATACAATATATTGAACTTCTTCAAACAATTCCAAATGCATAATGATATGCTAGTCAGTAATCCTTCCTGTTTCACATATCCTTATTCACAAACATGTGGAAATCAGCAGAAGACATCTTCATGAAGCAGCACAGTAATCCTTAATCATTCTCTTGCTTCTCTGCAATATCAGATCAAATCACTACATTGGGTCTGTTGCAAGACCACTTCTCCATTTCAGAGAGCACAGTTGTTTCTCACTGTAAGATCAAATTAATGTACCACTTAATGCACTGTTTGATCCTCTCCTGAAGTTAGTGTGCATATGTGAAAACAGAAAGAAGAATAGGCACTTCCAGTAGATTGATGACCATTCAAAAAGATTGCTTTTACCCTTTTTCTGCTTTATGTTATACTAGTAATAAGGCCTGTTGTGGGGGAATATACAGAGGGCACTAGAAGTTTGCTGTGGGTGACTGTTGTGGCCTGGGGGGAGTAGGGGTGGGGCTGGGGAGGGAAGGGAAGGGAAGGGAAGGGAAAGATTGAGGGAGGCAAGAGATGTCAATAAGGCAGCTATCTTGGGAGGGGAAATGGAGACAGTGGGGAAATATGAGGTAGATTATCAGAGAAGGGGAGTGGATGGAGTAAGAAGGGACAGGGGGCAAAAGAAATGGGAGTAGGTTGCTTTCCATCTTGTTCCCCCTCCCTTCAGCCTCTACCTAGGAAAAGGACAGTCTTTCTCTGTAGTGGGAACCAAAGCAGCTTGTATCATTTCCCCCTCCCCCTTTTGATCTGCACAACAACTCTGTGAGGTAGCTTAGGCTAAAAGTATGTGGATGGTCCAAAATTACCCAGTCAGCTTCCACAGTAGGAACCTGGGTCTGGCAGATCCTACTCTGAAGCACTGACTTCCACATCACAGGGGGGCTGCTGCTAAACAGAAACAAGCAGCCAAACCTACTTAAGTCATGCCAGTCAAGTGGCATCAAGTCATCCAGAGGGTGCAGCCAGGCCTAGGGTAGAAATGCTCCAATTGGAAGCTAAGATATCCTGGTATCACAACTGAACTGCAGACAATAGATCTCTTTCCCCTTGGAGAAAATAACTGCTTTGGAGGGTGGACTATATGATTATATTCATCTGGGGCCTCTCCCCTCCCCAAAGTCTGGCTTCCATAGACTCCCCCACAAAATCTTCAAGAAATTCCCAACTTGGAGCTGACAACCCTGTTCAGGACTAGCCCCAATGGGTTCTCCCTCAAAGGCCAAAATAGGCCTGGAAAGGGCCTCATCCCGCCCCTTATATTATTATTGACAAAACCAAGCTTGGTTGTAAGGTTGCCAGATCCAATTCAGAAAATACTTGGGGACTTTGGGGTAGAGCTGGGAGACTTTGGGGGTGAAGCCAAGAGACTTTTCCATTCCTCCCAAAAACATAAATAAATATACAGTAGTGCTTGCACTAAATGAAACTGAACTTGCACTAAATTAAACTGAACACGCACACGCACGCACACAAAGCAGCCAAATTAAACACAGCACACACACACTTGTGATCTCACTGGGGCAATTTACTCACTGGAGCTGCTAAATGTAACCATTTTGGATATATCAAATCAGCTTCTACAGACTAACAGGAAAACAAAAGCAGAGCAGCCTAAGGGGTGGAGTTTTCCTCCAAACAAACAGAAGGACTCTGCTGCTTCTCTTCCTTTTACACACTCACCAGAAAGACCAAGGTGGCTCTGCTTACTCACCCCACTCATTCAGCTTTCTTCTTGGTCTCCCATCCAAGCTGGCTGCACTTCTGCAAAATGAAACTGAACACACACACTCACAAACTATCTGCTGTATTTCAATCAACCTTTTCAGACTAACAGGAAAACAAAAGCAGAGCAGCTAAGGGGGTGGAGTTTTCCCCCAAACAGAGGGACTATGCTGATTCTCTTCCTTTTACACACTAACCAGGAAGACCCAGGAGCTCTCAGCCAATTGAGAGATGGCTTTCTCTGGCAGTTTCCCTCCTTCCTCTGTCTTCCAATCAATAGAAGACTTTATTTCTCTCATCTGTGAAGCAGAGCCTTAATCCTCAGACAGTGGAACACAACAGACCTTGATTGATGGTTTGACAGGCCACAGGCTGATACAGTACAGTCCCAACCAATCAGGGTGCTCCATTTTGCCACCATGAAAGGACTTTAATTATATAAATTGTAATGTACTGAGTTATGAGCCTTGTAGAAGGCAACATGCTTTATTGGCGAGTACATCACAAAAAGAACATGGCGGGGCCGGGTCCCCGACTATATACATCTCCCAGAACAACCCTCTTGCCTGGCTAGGTCCAATCCTGGCCGGTTAAACTTCCTACCACAGATCTTCATAGGCGGAGCGTATTTATGTCCTTACATCCGGTGACCCGCGGTCTCCCACTGGTCACCTCTGCATGCGCACACGTGCGCTGTGTTGCAATTTAGGGACTGAATTGCAAGACATAACACTCCTCCCCCCCTAGTTCAAGAAACATAGTCTTTCAAGTAAGCCGGTGCCCTTCGTTCCCTACTCGACCTAGGTATTATTTGGAGAACTGGAGCGGCTGCTGTGGCTGCGGAAGCTGCTGGTTCCTCATTGTGGGGTGCAGCTAGGAGAGTGCTGTCTGGTGCCTGCTCTGGGACCTCTCCTTGCACCCCCAAAGGGGAGGGGTTGCTCCAGCCGCTGCTGGGCTCCTCCACCTGCAGAGCCGGTGTGGCTGGCACTGGCTGGGTGGCCTCTGATGGTGTTACCGCTATTACCCCGCTACCTGCTCCCTCAGTTTCTGCCTGTTCTTCCAGCACGGTGCGGCGGCGCAGCTGATCCTCAGATGAGACCTCGTAAAGTCTCCCCTCAGTGCTGTCTGGCCCCCCTCAGATGAGACCTCGTAAGAGCGGGACCCAGTGACTCACAGCACCCGGGCTGGTAACCACTCCCGCCCGTTTGCAAAGTTCTTCGTGTGGACCAGATCCCCAGGAAAAAACCCTCTCACGGCTTCTCTTGTCTCTGGGGAATTGTGGAGGTCCGGGGCCCGGTCTGGGTGCAACCTATCTAGCCTAGTGGTCAACTTCCTCCCCATCAGCAGCTCTTCTGGGCTTAAACCAGTGACTGGGTTGGGTGTGATTCGGTTCCCAAATAGGAAGGCTGCCAGGCGGTGGTCCCAGGCGGTGCAACCCAGGGCCTCCTTGGTGGTGTGCACCATGCGCTCTGCTTGGCCATTGGTGGCTGGATGGAAGGGAGCGGACCGTATGTGCTGGATATGGTACCTATTCAGGAACTCCTGGAAGTCCCAGGAGGTAAAAGCGGTCCCATTGTCCGTGACTAAAGTCTCAGGGATCCTGTGGGTGCAAAAGACCCTCTGCAGGGCTCTGACTGCAGCCGCGGTGGAAGGTGAAGCTACGGGAATCACCTCCAACCACTTCATTTAGGCGTCCACCAGGATAAAGAATATTTGGCCCTGGTATGGCCCCGTGAAGTCTAGGTGTAGTCAGAACCACGGCACGCAATTGGACTCCCAGCGGTGGATGGGAGTGCTGGGTGGATCTGGCTGGGACTCTTGGCAGGGTAGGCACCTTCTAATCCACCCCTCTATCTCTTCATCCATCCCTGGCCACCATACATAACTACGTGCCAGGGCCTTCATACGCACCATCCCCGGGTGTGTCTCATGCAAGGCTTTGAGCACTTGCTTCCGAAGTGGGGGGGAGGAGAACCACCACCCTGCTACCCCAGAGAATGCACCCCTTGCAAATGCCCTGAAATCAGCATCCAGTTTGCCCGTGGGCCACCCCCTTCCCACCCAATTGAAAACGCGGGCGAGGATGCGGTCTCTGCCTGTGGTCCGAGCTACCTCAGTGACATGGAGAGGCCTCTCCGGTAGAGTCTCCAGTAGCACCACGTGGTGGGCGGGGGCTGGGTCGGGGTCCATTGAGGGCAGAGGAAGGCGGCTGAGTGCATCTGCATGTCTTATTGCTTTACCAGGGCGGTGTACTAGCTTATACGTGTACGAGTTGAGGAACTGGTTCCACCTCAGGACATGCTGTGACAGGATTTGCAGTGTCTGGTGGTCCGGGGTGAGGAGGCCCAGCAGCAGCTTGTGGTCTGTGGCAATCATGAAACACCTGCCGTAGAGGTAGTCGTTGAATTTGTACACGCCCGCCACGATTGCCAATGCCTCCTTGTCTATTTGGGCATAGTTTTGCTCCATGGGGGTCAGGGTCCAAGAGTAATAGGCCACAGGGACTTCCCTCCTGTCCGGAAGTTGGTGCCCCAGGACTATGGGGGTCTCCCGTACGGGGAAGCGTTGCAGGCTAGAATCGCTGGAAGGGATTCATCAAAATGGTGGAGCACCGCATTGGAAACCAGGATGTCCTTGACCGCCTGAAAAGCGGCGGCCTGCTTTTTTCCCCAGGCCCACGGGACGTGTTTATCAAGGAGCCTATGTAGGGGTTCTGCAAGGGCAGCTTTGTGGGGCAAGAATGAATGATAAAAATTCAAGAGTCCCATGAAACTTTGTAGCTCCGCCTTGCACGTGGGGGCTGGGGCGTGGACTATCGCCCTGGTCTTGTCTGCCGTCGGGTGTATTCCCATGGCATCCACTGCGAACCCCAAGAACTCCACCCTCGGCACCCCGAGAGAGCACTTCTCCCACTTCACCTTAAGTCCCGCTGTGTGAAAGAGGCGCAGTACTTCTCGCAGACGGCAGCTAAACTCCTCGGCGTCCAGGGTGGTGATCAAAACATCATCAAAAAAGGGTTGCACTCTGGGAATCCCTTTAAGGAGAGAGTCCATTATGCTCTGAAAGAGTCCCGGAGCCACGCTAACCTCAAATTGCAATCGCTGCACCCTGAAAGCTCCCCTGTGCATCACTATTGTTTGAGACTCAGCCGTCTCTGCATCCACTGGGAGCTGCTGGTATGCTTGCACCAGGTCCAGCTTCCCAAAAACCTTAGAACTGGCTAAGGATGCGAGAACGTGGCTGATCACTGGGATGGGGTATGGGTTGTCCTGGAGCGCTTTATTTATAGTGCATTTATAGTCTGCGCATATGTGCACATCCCCATTTGGCTTCACGGGAGTGACTATGGGGGTCTCCCATGCTGCGTAGGTTACCGGCTCTAGCACTCCCTGGGCCTCGAGGCGGTCCAGTTTGGTTTCTATTTTTGGTTTTAGAGCGAACAGAACACGTCTGGCCTTCAGCCTTATTGGTCTCACTTGGGGGTCGAGCTGTAAGGTGATGGGAGGCCCCTTGTAGCACCCCAGGGACCCATCAAATACCTCTGGAAATTCCTGGCACATCTTTTCAAAATTGTGCGTTTGTACCTGCTGCACCCCGACTATTTGTATGCCCAGAGGTCTAATCCAGGCCAGCCCCAGTAATGTGGTGAGCTGGCGCTTTACCACGAGTATGTCCTGTGCACCCTTAAAGTTCTTGGACTCTACCCTCACAGTGTCCAATCCCAGAATCTGTACGGGGTTTTTCTGGAAGTCTCGCAGGATGAAATCAGCAGGCCGCAACCAGGGCCTGCCGTGGGGGCAGAGTTTTCTGAGGGACCGGACATGGAGGATCCCAAGTCCAGCTCCATTAGGCAGGAAGCACCCTTGATTTGGACCAACACCTTGACCTTAGCCAGGATGGCTAGGGGAAAATTCATTACCTGGATGCTGGTTGATGCTGTTGTGTGAGCCTCGATCGAGTCGCAGTGAGTAGATTGGCGCCTGCGGTTGGTCTTAGCCCTGCAGGCGCGTGATGTGGCCCACTTTTCTGCAGTTCACATTGCGATGGGGCAGTCCTGTCGCTCGTGTGGGTCTCCACAGCTGGCACACTTAGTGCTGGCGGGTCTCTCTGTAGCTCGTGGCTGGGTGAAAGCTTTCAGCCCATTTCCTGCTTGGCCTCGGGGTCGCCTGACGTCGTCTCCTCCTGGTGGACGGCTTCCGCTTGAAGCTTAGCAGCTCTCTCAAACACAGTGGCTTCACTGAAGGTGAGTTGGAGGACCAGCTCTTCCTTTGTGAAAACCTTTTGCTGTAGCCTTTCGTCCCAGAGGCCGCAGACAAATCGATCCCTCAAGGCTTCCTCCAGCTTGTCGAAGCTGCAGTTTCCCACGATTTGGTGGAGAGTGGCCAGGTAGATGGCGGCCGTCTCTCCCACCCCTTGATCTCTGTGGTGGAACAGGAATTGGTGGGTGATGATGGATGGCTGAGGCGAGAAATTCCCTGTCAGGAATTTGACTATCTCCTCGTACGTTTTCACGGTGACCTTCATGGGAGCCGAGAGACCTTTGGCAATCTCGAATGTGGCATCCCCACAGACGTTCAGGAGCACGTCTCGCTTCCGGCTGTTGTCCGTAATCACATTCGCCCATGGGTAGCAGTCGACACACTCTGCATAGGTCTCCCATCTTTCGGGTTTGGCAGGGTCGAACTCTGCGATGTGGCTGGTCATTACGCTCAGGTTTGCCATGGCGGTGGCGGGCGCTTCTGCCTCTCCAGGCTGCATGACTTCTTCATCCCCTGCCAGGTTGGGGATTTCCCGACAGGAAACTACCTGGCTAGTATCACACCTTCATCGCCAATGTAATGTACTGGGTTACGAGACTTGTAGGAGGCAACATGCTTTATTGGCGAGTACATCACAAAAAGAACATGGCGGGGCCAGGTCCCCAATTATATACATCTCCCGGAACATTAACTTCTTAACATTTCTTGTTATAATTACCCCTAAATATTTCAACTTTTTAACTCCTAATTTCATTCCTGTCAACTTTCTTCATAGTCGGAGTGTATTTACATCCTTACATCCGGTGACCTGCGGTCTCCCACTGGTCACCTCTGCGCACACGCATGCGTGGTGTGTTGCAATTCAGGGACCGAATTGCAAGACACAACACAAATGATTCATGATTTTGGTCTAAAGAATTTACTATAAAGAAAATGTAACATCCAGATTATATATGGCAGGGGCCCCCAACCCCCGGTCCATGGCCTGTTAGCAACTGAGCTGCGAAGTGAGGCAGTGGCACTGCACCACCCCTTTCATGTGCCCAGGTCCCAGGTGGACAAAAGAGGCAGTGCAGCCTCACTCTGAAGCACTACCTCTTTCATTTGCCCATGTCCTGGGTGGGTGGAAGGGGCAGCATGGCAGTGACCTTTGCCTACCCCTCATTTAAAGACCCCACATGGGAGGCAGGGGCAGGGTGTGGGTGTGGGGGCATCCTGGGGCAGCAGAAACCCCAGAACCCCCACCTCCACCAGTCCATGGAAAAATTGACTTCCACAAACCCGGTCCCTGGTGCCAAAAAGGTTGGGGGCCACTGATCTATGGGAAGAACTACATTTTTATTTTTTAATAATTTTTTTTTATTTTGTATTATATTATTTCTCCATCTTATGTTCCTACAATATCTTACATTCATATTACAGATCCATCAGTTACCTCCCTCCCTCCCCCCTCCTACCCCTTCCAAATTGACCATAATAGAACTCATTTATATTTTCAACCACATGCAGACTCTTTGGAGCCTGAGCCTTATTTCATTATTGGTCCCTCCTGTTTTTACCCATCCTATATATTTATACCACCTTTCCTTGATTTCTTCAATCTTATCCTCTCCTTGCTTTCCTTTTTTTAGTATTGATAATATATCTGACTGAATCCATTTGTATAAATAACCGTTCCATTTATCCGAAGTCCATTTCGTGGCATCTCTCCAACCAAATGCTATGACAGCCTCGGCTGCCAAAATCATAGCTTTAAATACCTCCTGGAAAGGCTTATCCACTTTAGGGTTCCCCAATATTCCCATAAATAACACCTTTCCTGAAAGTTTCACTTTAACTTTACACACTTCTTGCACTTTCCCCAAAATCTTCCGCCAGAATTCAGTCACTCTTGAACACTCCCACCATAGATGCACATAATGTCCCTTCTCCTTTTTGCAATGCCAGCAATTGGATCTCAATCCCTTAATCATATACACTAGTTGAGCCGGTGTTCTATACCATTTCCAAATTAATTTCATTTCTAATTCTCTAAATTTTTCCAATTTTATATCATTAATATTTTTCATTACTTTATCTCCTGTTCCGATAGTTCCACATCTTTCCCCCACTTTGACTGTATTATACTTATATGATTTTTACTTCCCCTCATAATATTATATATCTTTCTTGTTAAACCTTTTCTATCATCTTTCCTACTTCTATACAATTCTTCCATCAGGCTATTGTATTTTTATGTCCCTTTTTATTTCTTGTGTAAATATGCCAAATCTACCTTCTCCTTTATTTATACTGTCTTCCCATCTTGCCCATTTATCTCGGTTATTTCCATCCGGTTATTTGGAATGCTTCATAATATGCTTCCAACTGTGGTACACCCCAGCCTAGTTCTTCTTTTGAAGTATATATCACATTCTTTGAGACTCTAGCTTGTTTCTTTCCAAATACCCAGTTTTTAAGTACCTTATCCCATATTGTCAGTCGTTTCTTGGGCACCCACTCTGGGAGTACCTGAAACAGATACATCAACTTTGGTATTATAAACATTTTAATTGCTTTTATTTTTCCTAATATACTCATATACTTGTCCTTCCATTGAGTTAATTTTTTTCTATTTTTTTTCAAACTATTTTATAATTTAATGTCATTCCTGTCAACTTTGTTATTTCTTTTTGTTCCCTTAGATCTACTTTACAGAACATTATTTCAGATTTCTCAATGTTTTCTCCCAACTCTAAACATTCTTTAAAATCTTCCAAAATTATTATTAACTCTTTCATAGCCTCTAGGGGGTTCCCCAAAACTTATAATATATCAACTGCAAATAAATTCAGTTTAATTTCCTCCTCCCCTACCTTATATATAAGGAAGAACTACATGTTCTCATGAACTACATGTTCTCATGACTCCAAGTGTGTCTCATGAGATTGCCTCCTAAAATCTGACTGATGTTGTATGTGATTGTCTAAGTAAATCAAAATGGCTGCTGCAGCTTTTTTTTTTTCCAAAACTTGAAATGAGTTGGGTAGGAAGAGCAGGAAGGTAGGTGTGGTGATCTTAGCCATTTCCCTACCTCATATACAGGATTTTTCCTTTGTTTCTTCTTTCTTGCTGAGCAGCCCCTATATCTGCTTTCTTCTTATTTGTTGGTCTATGGCTGTCCCACCCTGTCACATTATTATATGTTTTGATGTTCAGGGACCTGATGGAAGAGACAAAATCACCTTATATTCTACTTCTGTAATGGCACATGAAAGGCTTTACAAGTTGAAAATAAACAAAAAAATTTAACTTTGAGCTGGAAAGGTCAGGTGCAATCAGGGGTAGGATGTATGAAGTGAACAAATAATAAAAACTGAGGTAACTTTGTAATCACACTAAATCCAGATAATACATAGTAAGTGTTTTTACTTTTCAACAAGGTCTTTGAAACTTTGAGAAAAGAGGCTGTCTTTTCAGTGTCAGGCATGAGTTTCACTAATCTTTAAGGTTTAGAAGGCAGGAACATACAACCAAGTTTCCAAAATCCTTCTATATATACACACTAGGGATCACTCCTCGCTTTACAGCTATTTTCCTTTCTTCTGGGCAAGGATTACATCTCTTGATGATCATTTGGTCATTTTTTGGATGAATAGGGATCCACTGTGATCTACTCACTCATTCAGCTTCTTTCCCAGTCCACAGTCAGTGCTAAACTGTCTCTTCTTCAACTGTAATTTCTTTCCTGATGATGATGATGCAACTAGAATGATTAAAGGGTTGGAACACTTTCCCTATGAATAAAAGTTAAAGCTTTAAGAAGCCCAAGGCAGTCATTTTAAATTGTTGAAATAGTATGGGAGGAAAGCTAAACCACTATTTACCCAGTGCCACTTGATGATCTGTATTGTTTTCCTCCTCATATATTTTTTTATTTGTTTCTTATATTTGTAGACTTGCACTCTTCCCCTCCCCTAGATCACAGGGCTCAAGGGGAGGGACGGTGGCTCAGTGGTAGAGCATCTGCTTGGTAAGCAGAAAGTCCCAGGTTCAATCCCCGGCATCTCCAACTGAAAAGGGTCCAGGCAAGTAGGCGTGAAAAACCTCAACTTGAGACCCTGGAGAGCCGCTTGCAGTCTGAGTAGACAGTACTGACTTTGATGGACCAAGGGTCTGATTCAGTATAAGGAAGCTTCATATGTTCATATGAATAAAACTAAAGTGGTTCACAACACTGATGAAACAATCTCTGAGTAAACACATACTTATGAAATAAACACATATTTATGAAATAAATTACAATCTATAAAATAGCATCCTAGCTTAGGCATCAGAATAAAAACATAACAATTTGGTACCCAACAATCAACACCCCTGACAGTTGTCTAAAAAACAGAGAGCACTACTAATGAATGGTTGGAGACTGGCCTTGACCATCCTCAATGGAAAACCTGGTGGAACAACTCTGTCTTACAGACCCTGTGGAATCCAGAAAGAAAGCAGGGCCTGAATATCATCTAGCAGAGAGTTCCATTCTGGCAGAGGGGCCACTATAGGAAAAACTCTTGCCTTCATTGAGGACAGTTGAGCCACCTGTGGACCACCAGTAGACCACGTGAGGAAGAACAAAGCATTCTTGAATCAGGGAACATATAGGAAGAGGTGGCCCCATAGATATGAAGGTCCCAGACTGCTCAGGGCTTTAAAGGTGGAAACCAGCACCTTGAATTTAATTCAGAAACCAATAGGCAACTACTTAAGTTCAGCTACTTAAGTTCAGCTACTTAAGCACATGCTGAATATGGGAAGATCATGATGAATTCTCATTCTCTAAAACCTGACGTTTCCAAAGCAACCTCAAGGGCAGCCCTGCATAGGTTGAATTGCAGTAGTCCAATCTGGAGGTGACTGTGGCATGTATCAGTGTGGCCAGGTCCAATTGATACAAAGGGGACAGCTGATGAGCCCAGTGGAGATAGAAAATGCTGACTTCACCACTGAAGACACTTGTTTCTCCACAGTGAGAGAGGCATCCAGCCAAACCCCCTGACTCTTCACAGAATCCACTACCAACAGCTGGACTCTATCAAGAGCTGGGAGCCGCAGTCCCCCCATGACCCAAATTGGCATTAGGCAAGGCCACCAAGGGTTAGATGAAATTGCTTTTCAGGTTGGATCCAATTAGGCATGCCAGTTCTAGGTCATGTCAAGATTGCAGCCTCCATACTTTTAATGGAATGCTACAGTACACAACTCAGATTGCAAAATAAGTTTCAGGGAAAGGCATACTTTTCCCCACAAAGATACAACACCCTACCCCACAGGGAACTAGCCATGGAAGATTTTGATGTCCACAAGGAAAGCCAATGTTGAGCTACAGAACAATTCTGCAAAACAGAATAAGCCTTGGGTAAACAATAGTCATGTTTAAACTTTATATTGCCCATAAACTCTGGATGACCTTCAACAAGCTACTGGTACCCAATTTTAATGTGGTGATAATGCCAGCATATTTTCCTTTTGTTTTTTCATTAATTCATGTATCCACTGTATATGATGTTGTTATGAAGGAATGCAAAGATGCCTTGATGAACTTCTGAAAGATCTTGTAAAGTCATAAAATATCTTGGGTTCCAGGCAGGAATAGTCTGGTTTCCTGATTGGCCACTGTGTGAGACAGAACGTAGAACTAGATGGACCATTGGTCTGATCCAGCAGGGCTCTTCTTATGTTTTTGGTGAAAAATTGATAGAACACTGGAATCATTTGCCAGGACAGAACACTTGGAAACATCCTGAGTTGAACAATAAAAGTTTGAGGACATGTGCCTTGATATGATTGCAGAAAGGTACAGAAGAGCACATAGAACAGCTCAAACCCAATTCCAGTAAGAGAGAAACCCTCCCAGATGGGATGGTAAGAATTAAAAAGTTTAACTGTGAAAGTACACAAGCCAAGAACCAGGGAAAAGAAGAATAACAGAGTGAAGTCTGCCTTAACCATCCTTTGCTTCAAGGTTCTGGCTTCACTTGTTTCCACTCATAATTGAATGCAAAGGTAAAATCAGGAGTTGTTCAGTTTATGTTTATTTTAAAAGGTAAAGGTAGTCCCCTGTGCAAGCACCAGTCGTTTCTGACTCTGGGGTGACGTCGCATCATGATGTTTTCACGGCAGATTTTTTATGGGGTGGTTTGCCATTGCCTTCCCCAGTCATCTACACTTTACCAACTTTAGAAGGATGGAAGGCTGAGTCAACCTTGAGCCAGCTACCTGAACCCAGCTTCCACTGGGATTGAACTCAAGTTGTGAGCAGAGCTTGGACTACAGTACTGCAGCTTACCGCTCTATGCCATAGGGCTCCTCTGTTTGTTATTTAGCCTCTTGTTTTGTTTCTTTTTCTTAGTTTAATAACACCTGTGGGATGTTTTGATACTGTTTTTCTTTTCTTTTTTAAAGTTTTTATTAAGTTTTAAGTAAAAAGGAAAGGAAGGAGGAAAGAAATACAAATGTAAAAAGAAAGAAGAAGAAAAAACAGATTATACATATTGCAATTATTTCTACTATAGAGTAAAGAACCAAGTTTATTCTACCTGCAAGTCTGCAAATTTTAACTAAATATTACCAATAAATCTTATTATCCTTTTGTGACCCTTTATGCTGTTTATGTCAAGACCCCGTCTCAAGGTACAACTCAGGTTAATAGCTCATCCTTTTATTCCAAGTATCAAAGGCAATCTTTGCTAAGACTAACGTCTTAGCCCAGTGCTTCTCTATTTAACCCCTCGCTCCAACCGTTATAATTCAAGTGCAAGCGCGGAAAAGCAAAAGCAACTTTTGGCGGTACCCAATCCCCCCAAGCCTGAGAGTCCAGGTGGTTATCTATACTTTTGTTAGCGGCTGACCTTAGTCGGTAGAAACTGCTTCAATAATAAGTTTCTCAGATAAGACTGCAGAAGCAAGCAAGATGAGCTAAACAGGAATGCATTCAAGCCAAATGATACTGTTACAGCAAAACCATGACAAAAGGGATACAAAGACACTCTTGACATTCTGCCCCCCTAAGTTCCCGTTCCGCCCCGGTTTCCCCAGAAACTTCACTTGAAAGTCTTTTATGGGTTTCCGACCGTATCACTGGCGCGGACCCATTCCGCTTGCCTACTTGGGAAATAAATCCATTTGATGAGATAGAACAGTTCTCCACACTTTATTTTGGCATCAAGGATCTCCTGTACTTCATGATGAATCTGACCACGAATCAGAGTCGGAGCTGGGGGTTGTTGCTGGGGGTGCCAGGCAGATGGTCCAGGGTCGTGCTTGAGATAGCTAGCATGAAAACAAGGGTGGACATTTTTTAAGTTCTTAGGCAATTCAAGTCCAACAGTTACAGCATTTATGATTCTCTTTATGGGGAATGGTCCCAAATATTTAATACCCAACTTCTTATAGTTCTGTGCGTTGGGAAGGTTCTTTGTGGAAATGTATACCATATCCCCCACCTTGAGATCCCATAACTTAGAATGTTTTTTATCATAATGTTTTTGTATGATTCTTGGGCTTTGAACAGCTGCTTTTGAATAGCCTCCCAGCCCTTGGATATTCGCATCCACCAGTCTGTGAAATCTGCTGGGGTGGTGGGAGGCGACAGCAGCTCCAGGAAAGGCTCTCCCTCATAACCGTTTACCACCAGGAAAGGGCTAGCATTCTTTGTACTGTGACTACTGTTATTATAAGCATATTCTGTAAACGGCAGAGAGACACCCAATTGTCTTGTTGAAAGGGAGTGTAACATCTTAAAAACTGTTCAAGGACAGGGTTGGTTCGTTCCGTTTGTCCGTCTGTCTGGGACTGGTAGGTGGAACTAAGTCCCCGCTCCATTCCTGTTAAGGGGCAGAGGTGTGCCCAGAAGTTGGCAATGAATTGTGGCCCACGGTCCGAAATTACCTTGCAGGGGAAAGCATGTAACCGAAATGCTGTATGAACAATTGGGCCAACTTTTTTGCATGCTGTATGAACAATTGGGCCAACTTTTTTGCTGGCGGTAACTGTTTATGTGTCTTAGGGGCTTTCCAATCGACCACTGCTTGCACCTTGGCAGGGTCCATTCCCAGTCCCCCCGCCAAAACCCAATACCCTAGGAAGTCGAGCTCTGTTAGGTGGAACTCACATTTTGACAGTTTAGCAAACAGTTTATTGTCATAAAGAGCCTGTAGCACTTGGTGCACCAACTGAATGTGAGAGGGGAGGTCTTGCAAATAAATTAAAACATCATCCAGGTAACAAACCACACCCTTGTAGAGGAATTTGTGTAAAACCTCATTGATCAAATTCATGAAGACCCCTGGGTTCCCCTTCAGTCTAAATGGCATTATCAGGTATTCGAACTGGCCGAGGGGGGTGTTGAAGGCAGTCTTTCATTCATCCCCCTCCCTTATGCGGACCCGGAAGTACACATCCCTTAAGTCCAGCTTTGTGAAAATCTTCCCCTGTGAGACTTCGCTGAGGTCTCTTATCAGCGGGAGGGGGTATGTGTTACTCATTGAAATGGCATTCAAGCCCCTAAAACGGCGCAACGGGTAAAGAGCCTGGGTGTTTTACTGGAGCCTTCATTATCAATGGAGGCCCAGATAACAGCCACTGCCAAGTCAGCATTCTTTCATCTGAGGCGGGCGAGGCAGTTGGCCCCTTTCCTAGAGCGGCAGGACCTAGCGATGGTGATCCATGCGACGGTCACCTCAAGACTGGACTACTGTAACGCTCTCTACATGGGGCTGCCTCTATACCGGACCCGGGAGCCACAGCTAGTGCAGAATGCGGCAGCCAGGCTGCTACTTGGTCTTCCAAGATGGAGGCATATACGGCCTGGGCTGCGCGGACTGCACTGGCTGCCGATTGTATACCGGATCCGGTACAAAGTGCTGGTCATAACCTTTAAAGCCCTATATGGCCAAGGACCAACCTACCTGAGGGACCGTCTCTCCCCATATGAGCCCCAGAGAGCACTGAGGTCAGTAGGTAAAAACAAACTGAATATCCCTGGGCCAAAAGAAGTAAAACTGCAAAGCACCCGCACTCGGGCCTTTTCCGCCGCAGCCCCACAACTCTGGAACCAGCTCCCAGAGGAGGTGCGGGCCCTGCGGAACTTAGATCAGTTCCGCAGGGCCTGCAAGACCGCCCTCTTCAAACAGGCATTCACTAATGATGGTACCAATGTTTACTGCTAAATTAATAATGCTTACCACCACTGTTAGTCTAGGAATGTTTTAATCACTGATTGGTTTTAATGTGTTCTTAATGTTTTATTATTGTATTGTTCATTTTAAATGTTGTAAGCCGCCCTGAGCCTGCTCTGGCGGGGGAGGGCAGGATATAAATAAAATTTTACATTACATTACATTAAAATCCATGCATAGTCTCAAACTGCCATCCTTTTTCTCGCGGAAGAGGATGGGGCAGTGTGGGGCGATTTAGCCGGCCATATAAATCCCCGCTGTGGATTCATGTCTAGGAACATTTTCACCTCCTCCTCTCGTCCCTGCTCATCGAATACAGTTTTGCTTCAGGCAAAGGCTCCATGAGCTCAATGGTGCAGTCTGTGTGCCTGTGAGGGGGAAATTCATCTGCTTCTCATGTGTCGAACACCCCCTGTAAGTCTTGGTACTCAGGGGGAATGGAGGAGCTTTCAAGTGCTGTCAAGCACAACTTTTCCACCTGGTGGGGTGGTGGTGGTGGTGGGGACCCCAGTGGGGTGGTGGTGGGGACCCCAGTCTGCCAGCCAACGGTGGTTCTCACACCCCTGGTCCTGGAAGTAAATTGTGTTTCCACTCCATTGCACAAAGGGGCTGTGGTCTGCTAACCACTCCAAGCTGAGCACTGCTTGGAATTTGGTGGAGACCGCTATTACGAAAGTCCAGGGCTCCCAGTGCTCCCCCACTCCCAGGGCACATATCTCCATCCCCTCTGTGCACGGCTTCCCCCTCATTGGTTTCCTGTCCATCTGTTCAAACAGCAAGGGATTGGGAAGTGGTTTTCTCTGAAGCCCCAACGCTTCTACTAAATTTGAGGACAGAAAGTCTCTGGAGCATCCCGAGTCCAGGAGAGCTCGGATATAAGTAAACATCTTAGTTCTGGGGTTCACTAGAGTGATGAGTACAAAATACAAAGTTCCTAAGGTTCTCACCCATAGTGGCGCAGCCATCACGTTGACCTGCTGTTGCACGCTGTTCACAGCAGGTCGTTGTCATTTCCCGTCAGCTGCTCCTCATTGTCCTCTGCTGAAGCTTAGGCTATCGGGTCTCAGCACTGCAGGGCAGCTGCCTTCCCTTTGCCAGAGGAGGTCCCAACAGGGCCTGATTTCTTCTTGATCTCTCCCTTCAAGGGCGTAGCCGGTTTGGATTCTTTCGGCTTGCTGGGACATTTGCTGGTGATGTGATTCTCCCCCACACACTTGAAACACAGTCTAGCCTTCACCCGCCGCTCCTGCTTGCCAGGAGTGATCAAAGGTTCATGGGGCTGTCTGGCCGGGGTGGATTTTGGGGTTTTCTCCTTCAAGTCTCAGGGCCCTCGCCCTCCTTTCTGCTTGTGTTGGAGGGCTATTATTTTGTGGCGGTCCTCAACTTCACAAGCTAACTGGATCCAATTCACCAGTGATTAAGGGTCCCCCGCTTTGAGGGCCTCTCCAAAGACGTTGGAGTTGAGACTCCCCACCCCCCCTTAAACTGTTCGATCCGGGCTCCGTCATCCCATTGTTGCACTTTTGCACTTAAGAGGCGGAACTCACTGGTATATTCCCTCACCAACTTCAAGCCCTGGCGTAGATCTTGCAGCGCTGATATAGCATTCGTTTCCTGCAGTGGGTCTTCAAAGTGGCACCTCAGAGCCCGGAGTAGTTCTCCAATTTTAAAGAGTTTTATTAGTTTCAGAAAGAGTAAGGGTAGGGGATAGGGGGAATAGAGAGCACAGTACATTTTGACCTTATTCTGCATAAAAATACTTTCAAAAATACAAGCTTACATCTACAATATTTTCTTTACATAAATTGTCCCATATTATTATGTCTATACTAAACATCATCAATATTTTAAAATTTTATACTATAAATTATGGGGCTAGTGAGGAGGGTAACTGAAACTGCAGGTGGAGACAAATTGGGGGAGTGACGCCGGTGATTTTATCTTGGGCTGCTGCAGATGCTCGGCCAAGGGATTCCAGTGCTCCTGGGGAGGAGAAGATATGACGGTGGGAATAGACAGAAATATAATGGAAGGAGACAGAGACAAAACAGTGCTCGGCCACCTTCCAGTCTACTTCCCATCCCAACAGTGGCAGGTAGTGGGACCAAGAGGAAATGCCCGCCTCTGTCATTGGTGTTATGTAACGCCAGGTCCATAAACAATAAGACCGCGACTCTTAGGGAGTTTCTGCTATGGCAGAATATGGACCTGGCTTGCGTGACCGAGACCTGGGTGAGGGACGGGGAGACAGTAGCTCTCTCCCAGATGTCCCCCCCGGGATACTCGGTCTTTCACCAATCACGGATCAGCGGGCGGGGGGGAGGCGTAGCGTTACTCATACGGGAGGATTACTCCTTTCGGGCCCTCCCGGACCCAAAGATCGATGGGATTGAATGCGCCGGTCTGATGTGGGATGTTGGAGAGGGGTTGGCGATCTGGCTGGTGTACCGTCTGCCTAACGCACCAGCTAACGCCTTACCATCACTATTGGAGGCAGTGGCGGGCTGGGCGTTGGAGTACCCGAGGCTTATGGTCTTGGGCGACTTCAATGTCCATGCCGACGACACGGCCTCCACTCAGGCGATGGACCTAGTGTCGTCCATGGCGACACTGGGACTCTCTCAATTTGTCACGACACCCACACACCAGGCCGGGCACACATTAGACCTGATCTTTGCATCCGGGATTTTGGTGAACGATATCGCCGTAGAAGCGGTACCATGGTCGGATCACCTGGCCCTTAAGGCTCGTATGGGGACGCTGCCCCAACCCTGTATGGGCAGAGAGCCTATTTTGGCTCGCCCTCGGGGCTTGATGGACCCGGAACGGTTCCAAACAGCCCTGAGGGATCCCTGGCCCACTGGCAATTCCCTCGATGACCTGGTGGAGATCTGGCAGGACCAGTTGTACGGGGCTATCGACGAAATTGCACCTCGGCGTCCTCTACGCCCTCGTATGAAGCTGGCTCCATGGTATACCTTGGAGCTGCGCCGGCTGAAGCAAGGGCTCAGACGACTAGAGAGGCAGTGGAGGCATACTCGGGACGAAGCAACGAGAACATCCTACAGAACGTTTATGAAGTCTTATGAGATGGCAGTCAAGGCTGCAAAGAAAGATTACTTTGCAACCAAGATTGCATCTGCAAACTCGCGCACAGCACAATTATTTAGAGTAACTGGGGATCTTACAACGCTGCCACAAGGCAAACCAAACGCTAGGGAATTAGAAATAGGCTGTGAGGCATTTGCGAAATACTTTGCAGATAAAATCTCGTTGCTCCGCCAAGACCTGCCTACCACTTTGGATACAGTGAGTGAAATTGAGGCACCGTGCCTGTCTTCGGGTTTAGTGCTGGACCACTTCGACCCGCTTAGCCTGAAGGAAGTCGACAGAATCCTTTCTGCTGCTCGCCCGACAACATGCGATCTGGACCCTTGCCCCTCTTGGCTGATTAAATCCTGCCAGGGGGAGCTTAGTTGTCCTTTACGGGACATCATAAACAGGTCCCTCTCAGAGGGGCAGTTTCCAACACCTCTGAAAGAGGCCTTGGTCCGCCCTCTCTTGAGAAAAGCTACAGCAGACCCGGCCGAATTGGCGAACTACCGGCCGGTGTCTAACTTATCGTTTTTAGGTAAAATTATTGAGAGGGCCGTGGCGTCGCAGCTTCAGAGGTTTCTGGATGACGCTTCTGTCCTAGACCCATGTCAGTCTGGTTTCCGGCCGGGCCATGGGACGGAGATGGTGTTAGTCGCCTTGGTAGATGACCTCCAACGGCAACTGGATCGAGGCGGCGTTGCGGTGCTGATGCTGTTAGATCTGTCGGCTGCATTCGATACAGTCGACTATCGGCTACTGACGCGCCGCCTCGCCGACATTGGGGTTGAGGGGTCGGCCTTGCAATGGCTTTCCTCCTTTCTCCTGGGTCGGGGACAGAGGGTGGCTATCAGGAGTGAACGGTCCCAGAGGCACACACTGGACTGTGGGGTGCCCCAGGGAGCAGTGCTCTCCCCGATGTTGTTCAACATCTATATGCGCCTCCTCGCCCAGATTGCCTGGCGGTTTGGGCTGGGTTGCCATCAATATGCGGATGACACCCAGCTCTATCTACTAATGGACGGCTGGCCCAACCTCGCACCAGGGAATCTCGACCGGGCCTTACAGGCTGTTGCGATATGGCTCAGGCTGAGTGGGCTGAAGCTGAACCCAGCGAAGACAGAGGTCCTTTGCGTGGGTCGCGGCGCTCTGGGAAGGGAAATAGCTCTCCCGGTCTTCGATGGCGCGCCATTGAAAGCAGCGCGCCAGGTAAAGAGCCTGGGTGTTTTACTGGAGCCTTCACTATCGATGGAGGCTCAGATAGCAGCCACTGCCAAGTCAGCATTCTTCCATCTGAAGCGGGCAAGGCAGTTGGCCCCTTTCCTTGAGCGCCGGGACCTCGTAACAGTGATCCATGCAACGGTCACCTCAAGATTGGACTACTGTAATGCCCTCTCCTTGGGGCTACCTTTGTGCCGGACTTGGAGACTGCAGCTAGTGCAGAATGCGGCGGCCAGGCTGTTGTTGGGACTCCCAAAACGGGAACATATACAGCCGAGGCTACGTGAACTGCACTGGCTGCCGATCATATACCGGGTCCAGTACAAAGTGTTGGTTATTACCTTTAAAGCCTTATATGGCCGAGGACCTACCTACCTGAGGGACCGTCTCTCCCCGTATGAACCCCAGAGGGCACTGAGATCAGTTGGGAAAAATCTAATGACCATCCCCGGGCCGAGGGAGACTAAATATCAGAATACTAGGGTACGGGCATTTTCAATCGCGGCCCCTACCCTATGGAACCGACTCCCCGAGGAGGTGCGGGCCCTGCGGAACCTTGATCAGTTCCGCAGGGCCTGCAAGACTGCCCTTTTTAAGCTCGCACACCTGGACTGTTAAGAAGATCGGCAATTAAGCATCCGCCAATGCGGTTTAAGACCATACCGCTGAATAACTGCACTTACTGGACTGTTTTAATGCTGTTAAGTTAATGTTTACTGTTTTATATTGTTAAATTTAAAGGCTTTTAACCACTGTATGTTTTTATGAAATGTTGTTAGCCGCCCTGAGACTGCCGAGGTGGGGAGGGCGGGATAGAAATAAAATTTATTATTATTATTATTATTATTATTATTAATCTTTAGTTAAAGTTATCTATTAGTTTTGACAATTCCAGTAAAGGCAATTTTGTAATATAAAATACAGGGGGGAAAGGAGAAATAAGTTCACACCAGAGAATCTTAAGAGTCTTGAGTGTCTAACCAGGCATAAAATTTCATCCAGTATTTTCTTGCTTCTTCTTTAGATCTCTTAGCTAACAGCTGGGATAGGAAGTCCAGCTCTGCTTTTTCCAGAATTTTTCCCACCAAGTCCATCTTCATGGGAATTTCCTGAGATTTCCATCTCTGCGCCAAGAGAATCCTGGCTGTTGTGTTAAAATGTGCCAACAAATGTCTCATTTCTTTGGAATAGTCCTCAGGAAATATGTTTAATAAAAATAGTTCTGGTTTGAATTGGATCTGTGTCTTCATAATCTTCTGTAATATTTCATGCACCATTTTCCATTAACCCTTCACTGTCTCACATGTCCACCACATATGGTAAAAGAAACAACCTGTTCAGTGCATTTCCAACATTTGTTAGACATATTAGTATAAATCTTACACAATTTCTGTGGGGTCAAGTACCATGCTCATAGTAGTTTTCTAGCGGAATTCAGGGTGGAGGAGTGGGCTTCAAATAAAGTCACAAAGCAGTCCGCCACCACTCTCTCCAAGCAGCCCCCAATGTAGATCACTTTCGACGCCTCCGTTGGAAAGTTACGCACCCACACACTGAGGTGGCCTCTCACCAACACCATGAAATACCCCAGCTTGGCAGGGTCCCCATCGAATTTTGCTTCGGACACCCGTGGCCCTCCAGGTATGTGAACTGGTTCCTCTGGTACCTCAGGTGCAGGGGGGTGGCTCTTCACCCGCTGGCACTTCTTCCCCTGGTGCTTGCCCGCCCAGGACAACCGGCGGTCCTCATGCAGGTGCCCCAGTGACCTGACCAGCTACTTCTCGTAGTTGATGGGCAAGGCCTCTCATCTCCTGCATAAAGAACTCATTCATTGCCAGCATCTCATCTCGCAGTTGCTGGTTCTGCAACGCTAGTGTTTCATGAACACAGTCACCGGAGCTTTTGCTCACCCCGCTCCTACGGGGCTGCCCTGCGTCTTCATCTCAAACCCCCATGAGGAAAAGGTTCTGGGGAGACCTTAAGGCCTCAATCTAGAAGGGGGACTCCTCTCAGTATCTCCAATAATACTCTCCCGGAGATCTCTGGAGCCCCACTCCCTCCTCTGAACCGTGACAGAGGTGGGAACCACTTTTGGTGCCTCCACCTTTGGTTCTCCTATCATAATTACTTCTTCCTTAGCAACGTCCTTTTCTTCTCCCGACATCTTCGGGGATGGATGGCAGCCAAGGTTGTGGGTGAGTTTTAGGAATATGTCAGGACCCCGACTCAAGAAACAACTCGTTAATAGCTCATCCTTTTATTCCAAGTATCAAAGGCAGTACCTCAGAATCTTTGTTAAGACTGATGTCTTAGCCTAGTGCTTCTCTTTTTAACCCCTCGCCCCGACCATTATAATTCAAGTGCAAGTGCGGCAAAACAAAAGCAACTTTTGGTAGTACACCCCCCCAAGCCTGAGAGTCCAGGTAGTTATCTGTACTTCATTAGTGGCTGACCTTGACTGAACTACTTCAATAATAAGTTTCTCAGATAAGACTGCAGAAGCAAGCAAGATGAGCTAAGCAGGTAAGCAGCCAAATGATATTGTTACAGCAAAACCATGGCAAAAGGGATACAGAGACACGCTTGACAGTTATAGATTTCTATAAGCCATTTTATAAATCAAGTCTGTTTGATCTTAATATGTACAAAGAGAGCAAAACAGAAAAGCATTCTAATTAATTTTAAAAACAGGGGGGCACAGGTAAATAAGGAAAATGAATAGGCAATCTTTGTCTAACATATTAGTTTACTTGCTACCAAAGCAAAAAAAAGACTTCATCATAACCTTATCAAGCTACTTTATCTATGACTGTGATGGAATTGGAAGGGTTAATAGAAAAGCTAAGGACTCAAGGAGTCTGAGTCATGTGATCTGAGGGTGGGGGCCAGAGTGCTTGGAACTCTCAGGATGAGTAAGTGACAGATAACGGCTGGAGAGTCAACTGTCAGCAACTGTCAGAGGGAGACAGTTGAGGTGGGCAGTATATGGTCAGCAGGAGAGCTGAAGAGAGAGCTGTGAAGTGACTTCTGGTGAAGTGAAGCTCGCTGTTAGCTCTGTGGAGACAGCCAGGTGGCTGAGAGTGACAATTGAGTGTCACAGTGAAAGACCTGAGTGGTCACAGAAATATTTACTAACAAGGTTGCTGAGGGAGAGATGTGGGTCTGGGGGAGTCAGGAGGGCTGGGAGCAGACACACCAGTCGACTCAAGAGACCAGACACATAAAGCCCAAGAGGCCAACCTAATTAGAGTTTGGAGAGTGAAGAATATAAGAACTGTGGACCCTGAGATACCTCAGTGAACCCCTGTATTGTAAAGCCTGAACTGTTTAGCAACTGTTATTCATCCAAGATACAAAATAGCCTATGTAAATACATCCCTTCCCCCCAGCTGAAGACTGTGTGTAAATAAAAATCTGTGGTTAACTGTTAAGTTCTCTGGTGCCTGAGTATTTGGAATCAGCAGCAAATCAGCAGTGGTCCCCTACATACATAGTTATCCGTCTATCTGGAAATAAAAGAGAACCCTGAAGAGACTAGCAATCCTTATTATACCCACCCCCTTTACTCAGTAGTCGTGAAGTAAAACCAGAAGGAAGAAACAGAGGCTGCAAGAGGGGCTGGGGTCGCCATAAGTCACCTTAAGTGGTGCAGGGCGGTCATAATGACAACAAAGGCAAGCTTCTGAGTTTATAATAAAGAGCAGTTCTTTAAAATTATGAGATACCTATGTTCTTTAAAGTATTATACATTAACAACAATAGAATATGTGTCTGAAAACAATTATTCAAAATTGTTAAAAGAGTTTTGGAGATAATATATGTCCACATGTCATGTTACCTTTAAAGAAAAAAAAAGAGAGGGTAGACAAGAAATCCCAATCTACCATATCCGCTTATTAATTACCTAAGGAGAAAACAATAGATTCATTATAACATCACCTCTGCTAAATTGCTCTACCTAGATTGAAGAAGGGGAAAAAACATAGTTAAAAATAACAAACAGATCATCCCAATTGTAAAAATCCAAATTTCCATTCCAAAAATAGTGTGCCAGTTCTGTTAGGTTGTACCAGTAATAGCCAAATAAAAGTTAAAGCTTTTAGTCCCTTCTTCTTAAAAGCCTTCCAAGTTTTGATCCTCTTATAGCTTGCCATGAACCTGTAGATTTTTGTTAAAGCCTCACATTTTCCCCTTGAATCACTCATCAGCTCTACAGGAAGCATTGTAGCCACAACAAAGTCACTCCCTCCTGTATTAGTGTTGGTCGCTCGTAGTTTCTCTTTCTCCTTCAGAACTGCGTATGACCCCTCCATTTTGATTTTATTCAGCACATTTTCAGACACTTGTCTATTTGCTTTTCCCAGCTCCTTAGCAAAATCTTGAACACCTTGGCATGTTTGCTCCTGTAAGTTTTTGATATGGCTGTATTTCACCAGAAACTTCTCCACTCAGTCTTTTATCAGCTCTGCCAAAAGACAAACTCCCTGTTGTATAGAAGATATGATAGCCATAAAATCCTTTTGATCATCCATTTTAGTTTGCAGCACCATCTTCTACACATTACAAATCAGTCCCATAACAAAAGCTGATGAATAGCTTAAAATCCCAATTCACCAATCCTTCCAAATCTCCACTTAAAATGTTTGCCTCTTACATTTCAGTTAAAATCACTTCAGTTCCAATAAATCATCAGATAAGCTTCTCTAACTTAAAGTCACTTCCATCTTTATTCAGATTATAATATAATATATTGATATTCCAGTTGATGCTTATTTAATTGTAAACCAAATTAGTTCAAATATAAATTTTCAATCCAATCTGTGTTACTAGCAACCATGACAGTTTTCATAAATTTGTTCTTTTTCATTTTGAAGCCTCTCTTGTGGGGGAGGAGTAATCTTTATCCTCCTCTCTCTTCTTTCTGAACAATCACGTTTGGTTTCTCGAACAGGAATTCCATTAGTCAGTAAGTTTGAAAAACAGAGTTACTTACAGGGTAGAGTTTCAATAGTTGAAGTAGAAAAAAGATACTTTAAAGAGTCACCAAGATAGGAAAGCGGTCGAGCATTCACCTCTTGATCCCATCATGGTGATGGTTGTGGCAGAGTATCGGAGCAACAGGGTGCTCAGGGAACGGCCACTGCCGTTTTCCCCAGCTCCCATCAAGCTCCTTACTGTCAGGGAACCTTTATCTAGGTCCCCCTCAGGGTACCACAGCTGTGATACCCCCCCAACCACCCGATTCAGGGGGCTGCTGGAGATGAGCTCCGCGGTCCACCACCAAAGCCAAGGCGCCAAAACCCGGAAGTCGATACTGTTTTTAAATGTTCCTCTTCTGCAGTGCAGAGAGATCTATTTTAGCCAGGCCTCATTTTGGGCAGGAGCTCACAGGAGTGGAGCTCCAGAATCTCTAAATTTTATTGTGCTCTTTCTTTCTTCCCCCCCCCTCCAATATTTGCTTCTGGGCTTCATTATTCAAACTCTTAGTGAGAATTTTGCTGAGCTCTAAGATTTGACAAACTTTCTAATATTTTTCCCCACAAAAATGGAGAAAGAACCAAAACATATAAAACAGACAGATGGAAATCATCATGCCACTGAGGTCACATAGGAGAAACTAATTTACAAAGTATGATGTGAGTAAGGTTTTATTATGACAATTATAATGCACGAAGCATTTTAAGGTAGATGCTGAGCTGATAGAATTTAATACAATTTCCAGGTATGTCAGGGGTGTTTTGTATATGCAAATAAGTAATGCAAATGGGTTGTGATAATGAGCTCCAGCACCTCTTTTTCTATAAAATGACCCCTGATTTTAGCAAAGATCTCCCCCCCCCCACTTCTCAAGATCTCAAGCTGTGTTCAAAGGTCTCACCCAGTGCACCTGGTTGCTTATCCATGCATAGACCAAAATCTCTATCTTTTTTTAGCAACCAGGAGAAGAGATGTGCAGCACTTACATAGCTTCTGCAAGTGCCTCAAGTAATGGATAGTGAAAGAAAAGGCAATATTTGACTGGTGGTGATGTTCCCTCTAAGGTGAGTTAGTGTGAGCTAGCTCACAGGGTTTTAGCCTCCAGCTTAAACATTTTTGTTTTAGCTCAGGAAAAATGGCCACAGACCAAACTGATTTATGCAGTAGCTCACAACTTTAATGCCAGTAGCTCACAAAGCAGAATTTTTGCTCACAAGACCCCACAGCTTAGAGGGAGTATTGTTTGGCTACCTAAATAATAAAAAGAGAGGAGACAGCAAGGGAAAATTCAACAGCTTTCACACATACACACACTGCTTCTCAGCTACCACTGGACAAGAATAGCTCTCCGCTCAGTTAGAAAAATGCCTTCTAGGTGTGGCCAATGCACAGACATGTTAAGAACTTAAATAATCTTTATCAGGGGTGTCAAACGTGTGGCCCAAGGATCAGGCCCCTGGAGGGCTCCTATAAAGCCCCCAAGCAACTCACTGTCATCTGCTCCCTTCTCTCTCTCTTGCTTCCTTTTACATCACAGCTTGCTTTGCCAGGGCTGCTCAGTCACACAGGAACTACAAAACAAAGCCTCTATTTTTTCCATTGACTGACCAGCACATGAAGCAACTTATGTACAAAAGCTTACAATGCCAAGCCATTTCATGTTTTCCCCTGGGTCTTATGTAACAAAGCACTGACCATGAGATTTCTGTAATGAATATCAATAAATCAAAAGTAAGTTTGCAACTTAATAGACACACACCTGAACAGCATACTCAGTATTGCTACAACACAGACATTATCTCCAAATTTTGATGCAATAATTCAGAGCAAGAGGTGTCAGTTATCAGAAACTGTTAAATAAAAGAAATGCAAGAGTGCTAATCAAGCATATTTTATTTTAAGTTTTTTTAAAAAAAATGTAATTGTATTTATCTGTGTCCTTTATAAAGTTTGTATCTCCACTACCTGGCATTACATTTTATGACACATGTGGCCTGGCCCAACGAGGTCTCATTTATGTCAGATCTCGCCCTTGTAACAAATGAGTTCAACACCCCTGATTTATTGTACTCATAAAGATACAGGAGGTTATCTACTCATGATACAACTATGATCTGCAAACTAGGTAGGAGAACTCATTCTGAATCAATAGTTCTTAATGCCTAGTGGTGAAAAAAGAAATTGATACCTCCATCCCTCAATTTTGCTACAGACATACTAATACAATGGGAGGAAAAGAGCAATAAAAAATATTTCCTGGATTTATTATGCAGCCAGAAAGACTCCTGCACTAACCAATAAAAAGGGTATCTCAGAACATCTGACCTACAGAGTGCTCAAACTATACTTCCCATGGTTCCTTCATTTAAAGGTACAGAAAATATTTTCTTACTTCATATGAACTACTAGCTGTTTCTCCTATGACAGTGTAAGTGGAGGATCATTGCATATACTAATTTATCATGAATTTTATAGAAATGTAGATTTAAGAATTTCTGTAATAATAAATTTGTAACCATTTGAGAAAAATTTATACTAATATCAAAGTTTATTATATCAATCAACAGAGTGTCTTTTTTGTATGTGCTGTAATAGATGCACTAAAAACCAGTGGTTTTTGGAGGTTCAAACATCTCATAGTGGGGCATGTCAGCAGTGTCCATGGCAGACACAGTGGTGCCAATCAATTATGAGCATCTTCTGCGGCCCTGGAAACACCAATGATGACCCTCCAAAGCTCAACAGCACTGGTATGACAGACTGAACTTTTAAGAAGTTCATGCTATACAAACAGCTGAAGGACTGTGAAAGGTTAATTCATCACTGAAGCCAGAGAACCTTGAGAGACAGGCTGTTTCCAGCAATCTTATTGGTTAGCACCAGCTGAGCAGAGAAAGCATTCAGAACTGTATGCTGAAGAGACATCCAGTCAAATTGCTTTAAGGCAGTTTAGAGAGTAAATCTAAGCAGATCTACTCAGAAATAAGTCCTATGTAATTCTATTGGACTTATTCCCAGTAAAGTGTTTTTAGTGCTGTGATACAAAATGCTTGCACAGCATCAAATCTGGATGGCCTTAAGGGAGCTCTCTTGCCAATAAGAGAGCTCCCATTCTGCTCTGTGGGAGCAGAATGATATATACCCTCAGCTCACATCAGCTATTGTTTTCCTTGGCAACAGATATGCCATGTGTTAGTGAGAGACAGAGGAGGATGGGACCTGGCTGTGATTTCCCCAGAGAGCACTTTCCCTGGGGGCAACTGCCAGTCCCCCTAAATCCAATCCACACCAAACTTGAAGATCAGGTAGAGGAGAATCAGCTGGAGACTTGCTATGAGTTTGGCATCTCTAGCCCACAGGGGAACCATTCTATCATATCATGAACCTCATAAAACAAACCAGTTAGATAAACAGGAAGGTTTTTTAAGAGTCATGGTTTGTGTGGCCCCATGAACCATGAACTGAAATGAACCTCCATTTTCCCGGCTCATGCTCATCCCCACTGGAGAGACCCAGCTGGCCTGCACTGAACCCAGAAGTGCTGGGAATCAAGCCAATATTAAACCAGCTTGTCTGCTCATCATACAAAATCATAGTGAATATTAACTGTAACTAAGAAACCAACTTCAAACGTTAGTTTCAGATCTTGGTTTGATGTACCTTAACTCACCATAACTGGGGAAGGGTGGCCTATGTTCAGAGGACCTCACTAACCCTAGTTAGCTTAATTAAACAATGATTTGGCATAATATCTGAACAAAGCTTATAGAGTGGTCATCTCTACATCAGTGAACAAAGCCTTCCTCCTGACCAAGAAGATTTCCTCTGAATTTAAGTAGTTCTTCCATGGGAGGAGAAAGTGCTTAAATCTGAAGAAGGCTCCTTCAAGGATGATTGTGTTTTCTAGCATTTCCCTTCTATCCTTAGCTAGTTTCATCAACTTTTACAAAGAACTTTTTAAATAGAGTTATCTGGTATGCAATATAGCATACCAGCTATTCAGTATTCCTGGTGGCATCTGCCAGATGGTAATCCCAATTTTATAGTTATTTCTAGCTGCAACAACATAGAGAATAATTTGTAGCAATGTAACTTCCACTGAGTTTTGTACCTGGTAAACTGAGCCACTGTTATATTATGAGCATTTAGCTATATCAATATATGTATGAGAGAGGGGGACAAAGCATCTTTGAAAAAGTAGACTGACAAATAATTCCAATTTCAACCCCATTACATCTACACAGGGCCGGCTCACCCACTAGGCAAACTAGGTGGTTGCCTAGGACGCTGGGAGGTGTGGGGTACCAAATTGGGCTCCCCCCCTCCCGGTGCCCATGGCAAACGCCTAGTTTGCCTGCCTCCCTGCCACTGCACCCTCGCTTCCCTTGCACTCCCCCCCCGCACCCCACTCCTGCCTGCTGCCAACCTGCCCTTTGCACTCCGCTGTCCTTGTCACCATCACTGCCCCCTCTCCTCTTCCTCAGAGCAGCCATGCCTGAGCCTTACCACCTTTGATGTGGCTGCCATGGCATCTACTCCTTTGAAGAGCCCAGGAGGATACTTCGCTCCCCCTCACTTTCGGATCCTGGAAGGAGTGGGGAGAAGCCTCCTTTCGCGGGCTTTTCAAAGGAGTAGATGATGTGCCACCAGCCACATCGAAGGCAGTAAGGCCCTGGCAGAGAGCGCTTTGATTGTGGGGGTGACGCTGCAAAGAGCAGGCAGTGGCATTCTCTCCCTGTTTCCATTCAGTGCTGTGCTGCTTCCCACCTTCCCCTCGTCTTTCACTCCTTCTTTGCATTCGCTCCCTCCCCATTTCTGCACAGCTTCATGCTTTCTTCCCCACCTTCCCCTCCTCTTCCCCTCCCTCCTTGCATTTTCTCCCTCCCCCACCTTTCACTGTGTGGTTATGGGGGAGGGGGGCAGAAGATACTTTTGCTTAGGGCACCAGACAGTATAGAGCTGGCCCTGCATCTACATCATGCTCCTTCACTAGTACAGAATAAAAAGAGAGCATAAGAGTGATGTGTTATACAACTGCGTTTCATCTGGCTACAGTTTCATCTGGCTACAGCTTCTATCACTGCATGTTGATGATGCTAACAACAGCAACAATAGCCAGATGAAATTATCTCTTTAAAATAGTACAATGTAGATTATGTTTAGGCAGATATGATCCAAAATGGGGGCAGGGAGCAGGTTCTGAATCATACAAATCAATTGTAAAGGATCTGCTTGGCAAGCAGAATGTCCCAGGTTCAATCCGTGGAATCTCAAAAGGACCAGGTAATAAATGATGTAAAAGACCTGTCTACCTGAGACTCTGGAGAGCCACTACCATTCTGAGTAAACAGTACTGACCTTGAGAGACCAATGGTCTTATTCAGAATAGGACAGCTTCATGTCTTCATGTGCTGATTTGCAAATATAGAGCACATTCCATCTGGACTTTATTCAGATAAGTCTAATTAACTGAATTAGCCTATCTTGTGCTGATGGAAAAGATGAACAAATAAAAGACCCATCATCTTCCTCACACATCCAGTTTCAGTTAGGATTCATTCAACCACACACCAGGTCATCTGGAAAGTGCTGTGCAATCAGCCCTCAGGACTTCCTGATAAGCCACTAAGAAATGCCTGAGAACACCTCCCAGGAAGTTACTCATTGTCATATTTATCCAGCTTTTATATGGTGATCCAATGTGGCGAAGTGACATGTTGGATTCAGACTGGTGAGACCTGGGTTCAAGTTCCTTCCTCAGACCATGAGCCTCACTGTGTTATTGGAGGCCATCCATTAATTTTCAGCCATTTCAAAATTCCTTACGTAATAGTTCATCCATTTTAGCAAAGTTTAGTAAAACACAGTACCTAATGCCATTAAATTCCATTGATTCGCTAATTGATGGTTATTAAGTTTCGGATGGAACACAAGCTGGGTATAGTTTTAATCTATCTTTTAAAAATCGTATGCTAATTTTTTACTGCCCTGTAGATGTTTTAATGGGTGTGATGTATTCTGAAAGATCACTCTCTATTGATCATTTGTATTGGGTACAGATTTAATGGAATGTTTAATTTTATATTATAAAATGATTATTACCACTGAGGAATATGTTGTTTTCCAAACACATTTGGTCTTTTCTCTGAAATGTGTACTTTAGTGAGTGTTCAGTCATTTTAACTTTCTTTGTGTGTGTGTCCTTCAGTTCAAATGGCCCCTTTGGGGTTTTTTTCTCCTTAACCTGTAACCAAAACTGTATTCAAGGATCACACCACAGGCCAAATCAAAGGTACTTGGGAAACTCAGTGACACCTACAATTTTTTCAAAGTTAATTCTCACGTATATGAGGCCAGATTTGGATTGCAACTGTGGCATACTGAGAGGGAAGACTTGAGCTTTCCATTCCCTGCACTACTTTCCCAAACAGAAAGGGCTCAGGTAGTTACTGTTTGCCCCATAGGAGTAAATTTACAGTTGCCCATTTGTTTAAAACAGTGGGACAGAAGGCACTCCCCCATGTCCATTTCAAGACAAGGAAATTGGAGGGAGGGAGAATTTAAGCTCTCTATCTCTGTGCTCAACATGATCCTAATCTAATTAGATACCATCAGGGCTTTGTTTGTAGAACAAGCCCAGCAGGAACTAATTTGCATATTAAGCCACACACCCCTGGCCTTAAGCCAGCTGGAACTGCATTCCTATGCGTTCCTGCTCAAAAAAAAAAGCCCTGGATACCATGTACTGATCTCTGAACAAGCTGGTATTCCAAGCACATATCTGCTGTGGCCCAAAAGGGTGGGAACTTGGGCTGTGTTCTGGTTAGATGAGTTCAGCTCAGCCTTGTATTTCCTTGTATTCTGACCCTTGTCTACTCCAGAGAAACAGACAGGATAAGGAAATGATATGTGTTCTCAGACATCACCATGATATCATAAAACAGGCAGAACTGGCTTAGTCAGTTTGAGCGCTGAAACAAATTTTATTCAGCTTTCCAATGAGAAACATGGCAGAAGATCAGGAACGTTCCATGGACGCGTGGCATCCCAGGCAAGCTCCCTGTCTGCCGCTCCCCCCCACTGTGGCCACCCTCCTTCAGTTCACAGTGCTGCAAAGCAGCGCCATGCTCTGTACCCCCCCCTCCGCTGAGTCTGATCCTTACCCACTGCCTCCCTCCTTCCTTTCGTCACCTCCCTGCGAGGCTGGTCCTTACCCCCTTCACCTCTCTCCTTTCTTTTGCAGCGCTGCTTTGCAGTGCCGCACTCCATGGCCCCCCCAGTTGATCCTTACCCCCCCACACACAGCCCTGCCATCCTCTACTTTGTGGCACTGCAAGCCAGCGCCGCACTCCGTCACCATCCCCCACCAAGCTGAGGCTGGTCCTTACCAGCTTCAATGCGGCTGCGCTGCTTTTAATCCTTTGAAGAGCCAGCGAGAGGAGAGTTCGCTCCCCCTCCTTCCCAGAACCAGAAGTGAGGGGGAGCGAAGTTTCCTCTCACGGGACCTTCAAAAGATTAAAAGCAGCGCAGCCACATAGAAGCTGGTAAAGACCAGCCTCAGCTCGGCTCGGCTGGGGGGAGTGACAATGACGACAGAGACAATGGAGCTCAGCACTGGCTTGCAGCGTTGGGGAGGGAGGGAGGAGGGCGGCGGTGGCGGAGGAAGAGGGAGGCAGGCAAACTAGCCGTTTGCCATGGGCACTGGGGGGGAGTCCAATTCCACACCCCCTACCTCCCGGTGCCCTAGGCAACCGCCTAGTTTGCCTAGTGTGCGAGCCAACCCTGCAGAAGATAATAATAAACAAATCCTGTTACTATCTTCTGTCATGTTTCTCATTTGTTTGCAAGAGTTTGGATTAATGTTATACAGAGAAATATAAGATAAAAGAATAATTTCTTGTGCTCTGTGCATAAATGGCTGTTCGCATAGGATGACATATTCTAGTTATCTTGGAAATAAACAAAGGGAAACCTTACTGATCTGATATGGTACCATTTGAATGAGCCATCACTTATTACATTTCTGACATAACTTTATACCATATTTGCAGTGCCATGTTATGCAGAGTTACAACCTTCTAAGACTATTGACTTCAATTGACTTTAAAGGGTGTGACTCTACTTTGGATGGCACTATTGATGTTGCCATTTATTTATTTCTTTTGGTGGATGTGTGAGCATAAGGAAGGCATGTTTTCTGCTCACCATAATTACCAATGTTTTAAATGAACTTATCACCAGTTCTACACTCAAAGCCAACAACAGATATGTTAACAGATGTATATCAATAAATCATAATGTTCAAGGATAAGAATCCCTTTACTGCTGTTTGTCTGTCAGAACCTGCAATAGAATTCTCCATGAATTCCATTATCAGAATGTTTACAATGTTCTTACTTCCCTCTGAAACATAATTTTACATTTTCAGCCCAATTGTTTCAGACAGATTGATGTTTCACTTACCAGAAACTGAATGCTTCAGTCCCCTGTTTTTCATTAACAGCCATGTGTGACTACTGACAACTTTTTGAAATGCAAAACAGAATGAAAGTTGACAATGAAAGAAAAGAATATGGTTCATGTTGTTGCTCTGACTTTGATGAATGCCCCCCTTCTTTCTTTATTATTATTATTCATGTTCCTATATCCATGTGTATATTCTACAATGCATCCACAAAAACCACTGGTAGAGCACATATGAACAACACAGACTCAGATTTTGTTCTTCTTTTTGGAAAGTCATTCCTCTGTCTGAGTTAGTCAGAAGAGACAACACTGAGTTAGATAGACCAATGGTTTGAATCTGTATAAGATAGCTTAATGTAAGTTCTCTTGCACCAGTTCAACTGAAATAAATGGGAGTTGGGCACAGTAATACAAACTATATATAAACTAGCATTGAGGAATTCATGTGGTAATAGAACAGGATAGCAGCCAGTGCTGCATCAGGCCCTGTACACTGATTTACAACATCAGTGTCTAGGTGTAGCATGGTCACATTTCACAGTCTGGTCACATTTCACAGTCTGTGAAAGGACAGTTCCAAATAGAACTTTGGTATCACTTGAAAGCCCTCTGACCAGTGACCATGTTGCTTTTGGCTCTTTTACAGCCTTATCATCTGTAGTGCTAAACAGGGCTGGCATGTGGGAGTCAGTGAACTAGGCAACAGCCTAGGGCACTGGCTCCCACAGGGCGCCTCCACTGCCGCCGCCCTCCTTCCGCGGTGCTGGAAGCCAGTGCCGCGCTCCACTCACCCCGCCCTGTGGAGGGAGGGAGGGGGCGACGGAGCAACCTGGAGTGGGTGGGCGACGGAGTGTGGCACTTCAAAGCAGCGCCACGAAGATAAGGGGGGAGGGCGCCCACTCTTGCCAAGGCTTTGCAAGCCTCGGCAAGGTGGGGGGGTGCCTGGCTCTCTCCCACCCCCACGCACAGCCTGATGATGCCATCATGATGTTGTTGGGCCGCACGCTATGCGCATGCAAAAGTTTTTAAAAGGGAGGGGGTGGGGGCAAATTTCAGGGGCTCTGGAAACATCAGCGCCAGGCCTGGTGCTAAATAAATATATAATTAACCCAATTAAAATTTAAGAGCAAAAATCATATAGTAATTATAGCACACAGTGAAATTAGTTTTCAGAAGTTGCCAGTTTGATGTAAATATGTCTTTCAGCCCATTATGTGTGCATCCTCATATTCTTTATTTTTTTAGGTCATAGTTATTACTAAGTTCACACTTGTCAAAAAAATTTTGCTGCTGCTTTTGGTTTTCATTCTCCAAATCCAAAGCATTTGAGGGGCTTAAGTGGACCAGGAAGGGAATCTGTGTAGCATGATTCCCATGACTATTCTGGGATGAAGAAAATGTCTCCCACTCAAATTTGATAAACGATGTGCCCCCATCACTGTCCTGGCACATGAATTTCTGGCCTAGACTGCCATTTCTACAGCCGCTGTGGGTTTAGAAAAAAAATCTCTCAGGGAAAATATCTACATAGTTGAATATTATGCATAGTTTCACCCTTGCTGTTGATGATCTTGCTCAGAATTATTTTTGTGGCCCATTAGGAGGTGCTTTGAAACATAAGAACTTCACACCTTTCTAAATGCACAGGTGAGAATGGTATAATCTGGGAGACTGTCATTATACAGAATTACAACCTGACTGACCTGTTGTGACACTGGAATGGCTGGTTGAACTTGCTTCTCTTCTTCCAAAGAGTGATTTCACTTCTCTGCCTCAGTGTGATTTGGAAATCTCAGTACATGAAACTTTGTCATGATTATACTAGCATCAGTTGTGTATATTACTTTGCTTACGTTTTTTAAAAAATCTGTATTAATAAAATCTGATTTCTGTCTCCTGTAACAATCATGTACGAAAGGCAAAATGCATTGTTATGTAATACAATTTATTTTTCTGCTGTTGGTCCTCAGGAAGGGCAGGACACTGATGCTGACCATAGCTCAGACACATTGAAACATTTTTATCAGGATTCAAGGGGGCCCAGCCCAGGCTGCATACCCAAGACCAGTATGTTCTATTTGTGTCATTTCAGAAATAAAAGAGAGATTTGTTTCTTTCATGTGTGAGATTCTAGTGATGGAATGGGATTGGGGCTAGGACACCTTAAAAGTTTGCCCAGCCTTTTACTTTGTTCTGAAAACAGGACAATAATCATTTCTGTCTATTTATTATTTATTAGCCAAAGAAACCATCTGCAAGGCAAAATTTACACTATTCTATGAAACACTTAATCTGGCACCTAACATATTCATCAGAGTACTGCAGTCAACCACCTGAAACGCTATGGCATCTAAGTCACAGTGCAATCCTTTAAAAAGTTACAGCCTTTTAGGACATTACCCTGCCAACAAAAGTCCATATAGTCAAAGTGATGGTATTCCCAGTAGTAATGTATGATTGTGAGAGCTGAATCATAAGGAAGGCCGAGCACAGAATAGATGCTTTTGAGATGTGGTGCTGGAGAAGAATCTTGAGAGTCCCTTGGACTGCAAGAAGATCAAATCAGTCAGCCCTAAGGGATATCAACCCTGACAGTTCTCTGGAAGGTCAGATGCTGAAGCTGAAGTTCAAATACTTTGGCCACCAAATGAGAGGGGAGCACTCACTGGAGAAGACAGAAGGCGAAAGAAGGGGATAGCAAAAGATGAGATGGCTGGACAGTGTTATGGATGTAACAAACACGAATTTGAGCAGACTTTGGAGGATGGTGGAAGACAGGAGGGCCTAGCATGACTTTGTCCATGGGGTCGCAAAGAGTCAGACTCGACTGTGCGACTGAACAACAACAAGACCACTGACTTCAATAAACTTTAAGGATGTAACTATGTTTAGTAAGGCACAGTTAGTGTTGCAAACTGCTGCAAAGCTGCCTGTCATACAGCAAGGGCCTAGCAGGGCCTGCTACTGGCTGCCACTACTCTGGTAAGGGTCTGCATTGGAAGGCCTAGAGCACCCAACCACTCTTGTCTTCCTTATTAATAAATACCTTTTAACTGTGACCAAGGAGCCATGAGAACTCAGGCAGTATAAACAACAAAAGAAGTTTATATTAGTGCTCTAAAACAATAAGTGGGTGATAAAGATTTAGTGCTATAGTGAATGTGAAACAGTAAAGGTTGGTGCAAATAAACAAAAGCCTTAACATGTTTAGCTATACAGACTCTACTCTAATACCAAAACTCACCACCTCCCTTGGGTTAGGGATCTTGTCCTACTTCCTCCTTCTCTGTCTGCAACCTCTCTAGACAGAGACAGGGCCAGCATGTGGCAGTTGCCTAGGGCGCTACCCTGCCTGCAGGTGCCACCAGGCACCCCCTTACTCCCCTTGCCTCTTCCCCAGCTGGAAGGTGCTGCTCAGCCACTGTGCTCTTTGGAAGCTTCCTTAGAAGCCTCCGAAGAGCATGATGTTTTAGCGCCACCTGGCCACTTTCAAGCCGAAAGTGGTCACCGCACTCTTTGGAGGCTTCCTTGGAAGCCTCGGAACAGCACGGCAGCCGCTTTTGGTTTGAAAGCGACCAGGCGATGCAGGGGAAAAGTGGCAGCGCAGCACCAGTCTTGTGTGCCGCCCATCGCCCTTTCTCCCCACGCTGCCCTGCACAATGACATCACAAGTGACGTCATTGCGCCCCACACGCTACACGTGTACAAAAAAAGGAGCTTGGGGGGGGCACAGCGCAGGGGTCTGCCGGGAGCGGCAGAACTTTTAGCGCCGGGCCTAGACAGAGAAGCTCTCTGCCTGCAGCCTCTCCAGGAAAGAATGCACCCTGTCTATGCTTGCCCCTTTTTATGCTCTTTTCCCAGGTCCCACCCCTCTCTGGGCTAGTTTCCCTCCAAGACCTTGCCACCCAATCAGAAGGAAAGAAGGGGTTCTGGGAAATGTAGGCTTTTTGTAATACTCCTAGGCAGGCTTTTCTGGAGCCTGTAGGCCTCACTAGGCCCAGGATCATGACACTGCCATAAAGCCACTGCTGAAAATGCCATAACAACAACTAACCACTGGAATTCCTATTTCTCCACTCTGACTCTGGTTTCTGAAGTTTCTAGTAGGATTGCATGCAGATGTACACTACCATCTTCTCAACTATGATGGTAGAAACTAGATTTTTTAAAACACACACAAACACACAAACATTATTCAGAATGCTAAACTTGGCACAAAGACTGAAGCTCTAGACTTGCACAGCACAATGACCACTAGTGCACTACTAAGTACAGTTTTTATGCCTTTCTAAATCCACTGAAGTCATTGGATTTAAAGGGATGTATCATGCTTAGGACTGCACTGTAAATTCCATACCACAAACAAATACTTCAGTATTGTCTTTACAAAAATTGGTCTCCTCAAATCAGCAGTCAAAGGGACTGATTCTGCACCTGGCAGCTAAAAGGCAGCTAAAACATAATTTGCGTTGTCTAATCCACATTCCTCTCAATTGTTTTCTTTTAAGGAAAAGGGAGAAAAGGTAACCAATTCTAGCCAGTTTCCAGAACTAGCTCATTAAATGAGGCATTTTCCAGACTGTAGCCATCTTCAGGTTTTCATTGGTGTTGTGGTAAGGGCAGGGGTTCCCCCAATTTGGGGGGCTTCAGTCCCCCTCCCAAACAGCCTCCTTGTGTAGCAACATTGCCAATGTTATGATGTCACACAGAAGTGACATCATCACATCAGGGTTATTGCACACATACACCCAGCATACTCTACCTCTACCAGGTGCTTTGTATAATGACCCCAAATCCTACTTGTCTGATTTGCCAATAACTATATCTGGGCTAGCAACTGAAATAATTAAGTTTGCACGGAATCATTCTTCCATTCCCCAAATATGGTGCTACACATACATTTAGATAATAAATTATATTAGCAATAGCACTTTCAGATAATTAATAATAAAATTACATTAAAATATTGAATGTATTTATAAAGCATAAAGGGGAGGAAAGGTAAGATGCACCTTTTTCAAGAGCATACATGGTAACACACACACACCCCTTCAAAAGGGGTTAAACTTAGGGTTGCCAGCTCCATGTTGGGATATACCTGAAGATTTGGGAGTGGAACCTGAGAAGGGCAGGATTTGGGGAGGGGAGGCACTTAAATGGGGTATATTGCCATAGAGTCTATCTTCCAAAGTGGCCATTTCCTCCAGATGAATTGATCACTGTTGCTTGGAGATCAGTTGTAATAATGGGAGATGTCCAGCTACCATCTGGAGGTTGGCAACTCTAGTTAAATCATGTGAATCAAGCCTACATGAATATGTTTGTGTGTATGTAGTTCCTCTATCATACTGCCAAGGCTTCTAGCTGGATGGATGGATGAACTCAAAGCATGTCATAAACTGCATTGTGTAAGAAAACAATGGTCTTCAGCCTTTTCTAGAGCTATGACCCACTGAACTACAAGCAGGAAGAAGGGAGGAGAGAGTTATGACCTCACCAGCGCCAAGGCCAAGACCAAGACCGTGGGCAGCAGATTGAGACAGCCAAAAACAGGAAATACTATTCAGTTATCGAGATGGACAAGCCGAGGGTCACAGCCATGGGTGAATCCTTTCCACTGATGACCTTGTCTCACTGTCCTGCCATTCCTCTCTGCATGGTTGATGAGGCAGAGGTTCTCTGGGTTAGTAGAAACTGGGCAGACCAGGCACTTGACATCTCTCCTATCCAGGGCTGGATCCACAGAAGTTTGGGGTGCACTGGAGGCATCCGAGAATGGGCCAGCTCAAAATGGAGCAGTGGAAACCTGTCCACAAACTCCCCCGCAAAGCACCCGTATCCCATTCAGAATGAGCTTTGGCCTGGTCAGACAGCTGTCGTGCACCATCCCGGTAGCTTGGTTTGGGTTTCTTTTTTCCCCATTCATTTATTGGTCATGCACATGAGTGTCCATGCATGCATGCGCCTATGTGCTTGGAAGCAATGTATTTTTTAAAAAAAACTGGAAGTGTCTTGGAGTAGCCTGGCAGGTTCACACCACTAATACGCCTCACTTGCACGCTCCAGCATTCAGACATCGGAATGGTGGATGCTAGCACTTTGTAAGTGGTAGCTATCTTACACCGTGGCTGGGACACCTAAGGACGGGGTGAATGCAGGAGCAGGACGGGAGGCAGATGTGTGCATTTGGATATGGTTTTTAAATCAATTTGTGAGCTGTTCCTGTGTCAGCTTAAAGTTCCGGTCTGGATTCAGCCTAGGGTTGCACTTGCCAGGTCTGTCTTGGAAAATACCAGTCGACTTTGGTGGTGGATCTGGAGAGGGTGGAATTTGGGGAGGGGAGGGGCTTCAGCATGGTACAATGCCATAGAGTCCACTCTTCAATGCAGCCATTTTCTCCAGAGGAGCTGATTTCTCCCAGCTGGAGATCAATTGTAAAACTGGGAGATCTCCAGGCCCCTCCTGGAGGCTGAGCAACCAACAGAGACTCACAGCTATAAGTAGACTGGAGAAAAACACAAAGGTTTCATGAATATTCAGTCTCAATATATACAAAGCACAATGAAGGAATTATAAATATTAATGATATATTAAAAATAATTAAATAATACCATAGTACAAGACATAGAAATGGCACAAATTGGACACACTAATTTTAGATACATTCAAATAGCAAACTCATGCTAATAATGTCCACAAGAGTCCATATCAATTTCCTATCAGCTGCATTGGCAAGTCAAATTTCCTCGTTTTACTTCAGCTTTGTCTAGCTTTTTCAAAAATATTTATCAGGGCATTGCAAGAACATAAAGAACTATCTAATGTTTCCAAGTATCTCTTCAAGACTCTTTGAAGAGATTCTTAGAAGCATTAGATCAGGGGTGTCAAACATGTGACCCGGGGGACAAATCAGGCCCCCAGAGGGTTCTTATCCGGCTCCCAAGCAACTCACTGTCATCTGACTTTCCTTCTCCCTCTATCTTGCTTCCTTCGGCATAACATCTTGCTTTGCTACGTTTGCTTAATAGCACAGCAGCTACAGAGCAAAGCCTCTATTTTCTCTATTGGCTGAGGCTCCTTCCTTGGAGAGGAAGATGGGGAGGCAGAGCTTGCTGTGCCAAGCTCTCTTAATTGCACAGCTTTAAGGGTTTTTCAAAAAGTTAATTGTGTTTATCTGTGTCCTTTATAAAGTTTATATCTCTGCTACCTAATCTTAAATAGGCACACACATGGCCCAGCCCAACATGGCTTGGCCCAACAAGGTCTCACTAATGTCAGATCTGGCCCTCATAACAAATGAGTTTGACACCCCTTCATTAGATGGTTCTTTGCATTCTTTCCATGCCCTGAGAAATATTTTTTGGAAAAGATAGACAAAGCTGAAATGAAACAAGGTATTGAAATACTGCTTCATTGCTTGCTGCACATCTTGGAGGATTTTTCTGGCCTTAGTGGCTTACTGAAATTTGACTTGCCAATACAACTGATAGGAAATTGATTTGGATTCTTGTGGGCATTACTAGCATGAGCTTGCTATTTGAATGTATGTAAAATTTATGGGTCCAATTTATGCCGTTTCTATGTCTCATACTATGGTGTTATTTAATTATTTGTAATATATCATTGATATTTATAATTCCTTCATTGTGCGTTATATATATTGAGGCTCAATATTCACAGAAACCTTTGGGTTTTCCTCCAATCTACCCACCTGGAGGCTGGCAAGCCTCCTCCTAACTTGAATGAGGTTATACTCCCCTTGAAGAGCCAAGTTCACAGCTTGGAACTGCTGTTTGACACAGCAGTTATCTCAGAAAATCAGGTGGCTGCTGTGATTCAGAACGCTTTGTGGAGCTTCAGCTGCTGTATCAGCTGCATTCATTTCTGGTTCAGTCAGATCTAGCCACAGCGATCCCTTCCTTAGCTACATCTAGACTGGATGTACTGCAATGCACTGTGTTTGGGGCTACCCTTGATGAGTGCTTGGAAGTTGCAGCTAGTGCAAAATGCTGCAGCTAGGCTGATGGTCAGGGCCAGCTACTGGGAGCATGTCACCCCAATACTACAGCAATTATAATGGCTACCAGTCAGCTCCCAAGCACAATTCAAAATGCTGGGTTTTGCCTTTAAAACCCTACATGGCTTAGGGCTAGGCGCCTAAAGGACCATCTTCTCCCATACATTTCCACCTGGGAATTAAAAGCAAGGAGAGGTCCTCCTGACTGTCCTGTCCCACCAATCTAAGAAACTAATGTGGTGAGCAGTAAGAGAGGGCCTTTCTATGGTTATGGAACAAGCTCCCCAGGGAGGTGCTCCTGACCCTCTTGCTTTTGATCTACAGGAGGCAGTTGAAAAACATTTTATTTAGGGCTGCAACTGAGTTTTTCTTTATTGGCAGTCCTAATTGAAGATTTTTAATTGTGGTCATATGCTTTTTATAATCATTTTGTTTATATTGCAAGCTATCTTGAGTTTTACAAGGTAAAAAGGTGGCTAGTTTCTAACTAGTATTTGCAGCAAACCCCAAATTCAACCAATTTTGTTAGGTTTTTTTTCCCAGTTTGGTGTAGTGGTTAAGTGTGCGGACTCTTATCTGGGAGAACCGGGTTTGATTCCCCACTCCTCCACTTGCACCTGCTAGCATGGCCTTGGGTCAGCCATAGCTCTGGCAGAGGTTGTCCTTGAAAGGGCAGCTGCTGTGAGAGCCCTCTCCAGCCCCACCCACCTCAAAGGGTGTCTGTTGTTGGGGAGGAAGGTAAAGGAGATTGTGAGCCGCTCTGAGACTCTTTGGAGTGGAGGGCAGGATATAAATCCAATATCTTCTTCTTCTTCCTTTTGCAAAATTTGTATTCAATGTTCCCTGCAGTGTTCTAGTTTTACATTGCAAACAAATTCTAGATATTAATTGTAAAAAAAAGTAGAAACACAGGGGGAAAGTAGCAATCTGATGTTCACTGTTTTTGAAGTTACTGTTTGCTATTCATAAATTCATAGTGATTAACTTGTTTGTGTAACTTGTGGTTGGCTGCCTCACATCACATGAGCCACAGCAGAAGAAAGAAACATCTGATTCTGTTTTAGCATAAACTGACAAAGCAAATGAGGCAAATGTAAATTCTAGCTTAAGTATCCGTCTAACTCAAACCTATGCCAGGAATATGAAAACACACAGTTTTCCCCATTTGGTCTTTAATGTTGGGTGCCGATAAGTGGAATTCTGTAGTATGCAAAATATTGGAAACAGTTTCAATAATGAATTGAAAGACATTGTTATGTATACTCAAAGTGTGCTGTCTCTTTGACAAGCTTACACTTGCTCAAATTTTATAAAGGCAACACAGGTGAATTAGGGGCAGTGCTTGTTTCCTGGATTTTTTTTTCTGCATCAAAAGTCCCTTGAATAGGAGTACTATTGTTCTCTACCTTCTTTAAAAACAAACACCCACATCTTTAGGGGGAGCATATAATTTATTATACAGTCCCCACCCAACAAGCCCAAATTAATCATTGCCATTCTTTTATTTTCTTTGTGCCCTGTGAATGTATTGTGGTTACAGGCTCACTGGTAAGAGCCCACATTCACTCCCTGGCATCTGCAGTTAAAAGGACCTTGGGTAATAACTCTGAGAAAGACATCTGCTCAGACCTTTGAGAGTCAGGATGCCTGTCAGAATAGACAATATTGGGCTGGATTAAATAAGTATATAACTTGGCATATGGCAGTGTCACATTCTCCTATTCATCTTTCAAATGTCCTCATAAAGAAACTGAAAATTCTCTCCAGCTACCTTTTAGGATGAATGTTTCACTCTACTTGTAACATCTTTTTTCTAAAATAAAAATCCACCAAAGCTTTAATTTTTCCCAGTGGGTTAATTAATAACCTGATTCACAGAAAGATGTTCCAGCTAGTTGTGGTTGCCCTTTTTCTGCACCTTTTCCAATTTGACAATATCCTGTTTGACAATATCCTTTTTGACTTGGGTTCATCAGGCCTTCATTTCAGAGGCAGCCGCACCAGACTCCTATAAGGCATTATGCTGTGGAAATTTTTATTCTCATTTCCTTTTCTAATAATATCTCATGGAATTTACCTTTTTTCATAAACACTGCCTGCTGAGTCAACATATCCAGCCAGACCCCAAGATCTCTTGCTCTTTTTTTCTGGTTAGTCACTACCAGTTCAGACTCCTTACTATATACATAGAGAGATTATTAAGATGTTCATCCTAGTGTTCATAATTTTACATTTTTTAACACAGCACCTTGTTTACCATTCTGTGTCTGTCCTACTGGAAAGATCCCTTAGGAGAGCTTTGCAGCATGCTTGGGCAGAAGCTGAAATTTAGCCACTTTCACAATCATCACTGACTAGAAATTTTAAGAATTTATAGATAATATTAGTTCAAATATAGATCATCAGAAGACCTCTTACTCCTTTCCACTGCAAGAACCATCCATTTACTCCTATTCCTTGTTGTTTACTGTTACTGGATCCATCTTAACGCTAAGACAAAACAACATGTCACATACAGTTCAGTGATTGTTTCAAAATATTTTTTCAAAATGCAGCCATTGGGACCATTATTTTGATAATAGTGTAGGAAGGGACTATTACCCTATACACTACATCTATGTGAAAACTTTACTCCCAGGCCTCTTTTACCACTAGTGGAGAAAAATACAAGTAGTTGCTTCCCCCACCCCCGCCTAGCATGAGTCAAAGCAAATTGTTGGCATCATTGTCTAATGCTCCAACTGCCTTGCTAGTTGGATTCTTGTTTCTAATATATTTAAAGATTTATTATTATTATTATTATTATTGTTGTTGATGATGATGATGATGATGATGATGATGATGATGATTCTAGCAATATGTTCCTTGAATTCCAGTTGCCTGTTACCAACGCAGGCCTAATTTGTGTTGGTCCTCCTCCCCACAAACCCGAATTCTAAGCCTGGATTAGACCATGGTTAAAAATGACAGATTTTGTGAGTGAAACAAACTTGGGTTTACCAAGGATTGCGTAGGTCAAACTATTTGTTATGTTTTCACCATGGGGACTTGCAACCATACACCAGTTGCAAGTTCCAATAGGAACTCTATTTTGAAGTGCCAAAGGGGTCTTATTCTAGTAAAAACCATGGTAGGTGGAGAAGAAGCCTTTCCTTTGCACCACACCAATGGTGAACTTTGTAATGTTCACTAACCTGTTTAACAGTACTTTAATAAGACGTCATCAGGGTTTAATTTGTTTTAGTTTAAATGGTTGAATTTTTATTCTATATGTATGTATATGTTTCTATATGTATATAATTTTTACTCTGTTGTACAGCCCCATGACACAGAGTGGTAAGCTGCAGTACTGCAGTCCAAGCTCTGCTCATGACCTGAGTTCAATCCCAGCGGAAGCTGGGTTCAGGTAGCTGGCTCGAGGTTGACTCAGCCTTCCATCCTTTTAAGGTTGGTAAAATGAGTACCCAGCTTGCTGGGGGGAAAGTGTAGATGACTGGGGAAGACAATGGCAAACCACCACATAAAAAGTCTGCCGTGAAAACATCATGATGCGACGTCATCCCAGAGTCAGAAACGACTGGTGCTTGCACAGGGGACTACCTTTTTTATTTTTTTTTACATCACCTAACGCCCGGCAACAGCTGGGATGGGATGATTCATTAAGTTTAAATAATCGCAACAACAACAACAACAACTTGCAGCTGGCATCCTGCTGCAAGGCTCTTCAGTGATTATGAGGCAAACATAATGTGGAATTTGGCCCTCAGTTACACTGTGCATGAAAGGGTAAGATTGTGGTATGTTCACAAGCTTGGTTATCTGGTCCTAAAAATATCCATGTTGGTAGGCTCCCATTTAAAAGCTCAGCAACCATCTGTGTTTATACACAATCAGGCTTTAAGTTAGCTGGATGTAGTATCTGAATACAGCAAAAAAAATATACCAAGACAGTACTGATGTAGCAAAACAGGGAATAACTCTGTATTTTCTCAACTTATCAGCATCATTATTTGAAGTAAGCAGTGACAGCATGAAACTGCAGAAAGAATCGAATGATATGCAACACATTTTAGCATAAGAATATTGTGGTAAAATGAGAAAAGTAACATTAACAATGAAAACTACTGACAAGAAATTTAAAAGGCCAGTCCCATACAGTGCAATCCTAAACAAAGTTACACCTAAGTCCAATTAAGTCAATGGGTTTAGAAGGGGGTAACTCTGTTTAGGATTGCACTGATAATAATTCATGTTGTTTAAAGTTGATAGAACCTGTTATCTATGAGAATCAAGATTATATTGCGGTATGTGGACTCAATTGAAGACTTGGGTGTTCCTGCCTGGCTCATTGGAGCCATACGGACTGAGCTTGGGGACTTGGGAACAATGGAAAGCAGGATTCAAATCTCTGCTGCCCTGGACCAATCACAAGCCCCCGCTGGTTTGAATGACTCAATAATGCACTTGTGCGGGAATCAGAGACGTATATAAGTTGGCCCCGTTGGCCCAGTTCCCAGTCTTGTTAGTGCAGTACTTAATGAAGAGCTTGGTATCACTTCCCCCTCACCTATTCCATGCCTAAGAACCCACTATATTATAGTGGCAAAGAAGGTGGGATCCTGGTAGGCGATTCCACAACTGGCACTGTACTGCACCTAGCAGCAGCTGCTTCCAGCTCTGCGCAGCGCATCACCAACGCTGAGAATGGTCACCAAGACAGGACCTGAAGATGAGCAATGATCAAGCATCCAGTGCCTCCAGTGCCTCCGCGCCTCCTGCTGCTGACCTTCCACCAGCAGGCTACCACATGGCCAGCCAACCCGGATTGCAGGGGTTCATCCAAGAGTTCAACCTCGAGCAACCGGAGCAGTGAGAGAGATGAGGAAAGTGGCTGAACTTCTTCATCTTATACCACAGAATCACAGATGAAGAACAGAAGAAGCATCTACTGTTCAACTGCTGTGGGGAGGACACACTGGAGTTGGCGGAAAATTTGCTGTCACCACTGACGCTGCTCGAGGCTACCTACAAGGCCATTATGCATAAGCTGACTGACCACTTCTCACCCACAAACAAAGATTGTGCAAACACCACAATGTAGTTTGCCACACGTGCAGCAAGACCAGCCATCTGGCGCAAGTTTGCCGTTCAAAGTCACCACACCAGGGCCAAGTGGGCACCGCATGACAGAAAAATGGCCGCCGCCATGAGGTCGCCCTTATGGAGGACATTCAGGCATTCACCACAGTGGGGGATCAGGTATGCCAACTTCCTATGCCTTCCCCTGATAAATTCAATGACTGTGCTTATAGAAGGCAAGCCCTGCAGTATGGAGGTAGACTCCAGGGCAGGCCAGACAGTCATTTCGGCCCACACTTTTAGACAACTGTGCCTTGGGGGGGAATCCCGGCTATATTCGTCCCCGTTTACAGTCCACAATTTCCAGAAAAGGGAGGTCGCGGTGCTGGGGGTGGGGGAGGTCCATGTAAAATACGGGCAGTTCTCCGGAAAGCTACCCTTAATTGTTGTATATAGTTTGCTGAGATGGTCTTGGTTTGAGGCCCTAGGGATCTGGCTCATGGGGATCCATCAAGCCTTCTCACGGAAGGACTTCCAGAGCATGTGTGAGGAGTTCCCAGCCATGTTCGACAGCATGCTGGGGACGTATACCAGGGCCTCAATAATCCTAGACCTGAACCTCAACATGCAGCCCATAAGGCTGAAGGCCAGGTGAGTACCGCTAGTGTTGAGACCAAAAACTGAGAAAGAACTAGACTGCCTAGTGGCCCGGGAGGTTCTCGAACCGGTCGCAAATGCAAAATGGGAGACCCGTATTGTAACCTTGGTCAAGCCCAAAGACAGTGTCCGCATTTGTGCAGACTACAAATGCACAATTAACAAAGTGCTGCAAGGCCATGCATACCTGGTTCCTGTGGTCAGTCACATGCTGGCTTCGCTTGCGGGAGCAAAAATTTTGGGGAAGCTGGATTTGGCACAGGCTTATCAGCAGCTCCCAGTGGACGCCATCACTGCAGAAGCCCAAACCATTGTAATGCACAGGGGGGCTTTCAGGGTTAAGCGGCTGCAGTTTGGGGTCAGTGTGGCCCCTGGGATCTTCCAGAACTTTATGGACTCTCTCCTAAAAGGTATTCCTGGGGTCCAACCATTCTTCGATGATGTGCTGATCGCCACAGCCACCAAAGAGGAGTTCACCCTTCACCTCCAAGCCCTGCTACAGCATTTCGATGGAGCAAGTCTCGAGATCAAAAGGGAGAAGTGTGTGTTGGGGGTGTCCACTATTGATTTCTTGGGGTACACGGTGGACGTGGATGAAATCCACCCAGCCAAGGACAAAATTAGGGCCATTTGCAAGGTGCCAGCCCCCATGAACAAGGCAAAATTACAAGCATTCCTCAGCCTCCTGAATTTCTACCATGCCTTCCTCCCCCACAAGGCAGTGGTAGCAGAGCCTTTGCACAAGCTTCTAGACAAACGAGCTCTGTGGGTTAGGGGTTGCCGGCAAGCCGCCGTGTTTCACGCAGTGAAAGACATCTTGACTTCAAACAGCTTGCTGGCACACTTCGACGAGTGACTGCCCGTCGTTCTGGCCTGCGACGCTTCCCTGTACGGAGTAGGAGCTGTCTTGGCCCATGTGCTGCCAGATAGTCAGGAGGTTCCAGTAGCTTACTGTTCACGGACCTTGCAAAAACCTGAGTGCACAGATTGATAAGGAGGGTCTGGCCATTGTGGCAGGGGTTAAAAAATTCCATGATTATCTGTATGGCTGGCCCTTCACCGCCCAGACAGACTACAAACCCCTTCTAGGTCTGTTTGCCCCCAACTGCCAAACTCTGCAAATGCTCTCTCTGTGGGTCTTGCAGTGGTTCATTTTCCTTGTGGGGTACCAATACAACCTCCAGTACCACCATGGGCCATGCTGACACCCTGAGTCGCATGCCGCTGTCTTTGATGGATGCTGACCTGACTCCTGCGCACAGATCATGACTTTGGACTTCCTGCCGAATTGCCCGGTGCATACCAAGGACATTGCCTGCTGCTCCAGAAAGGACAAAATCCTCTCCAGCGTTTTGGACTGGGTGTGGAGGGGATAGCCCACAGGCCGGGTGGGGTCTGAATTTGTTGCTTTTGCGTCCCACAGGGATGAACTTCTGTACATAAAGGGTGTCTGTTATGGGGAAGCAGGGTGGTGGTAGCTCCAATGCTGCGGCAGCGCATCCTCTCAGCGTTGCACGAAACCCATCCAGGGATTGTGCGCATGAAGACGCTAACCCGCAGTTATGTGTGATGGCTGAGAATTGACAATGCCATTGAATCTTGGGTAGCTCAGTGTCAACCGTGCGAAGAAACATGTCCAGCCCCATCGAGAACCTCCGCCCAACAATGGGAGTCCACATGCAACCCGTGGTCCCGCCTGCACCTAGACTTTGCAGGGCCCTTTCAGGGGCAAACATTCTTCCTCATCGTGGACTCATACTCAAGGCTTGAGGTGGTTCTGGTAACATCCACCTCCACATGGGCCACCCTGGGTGTCCTGCACAGGGTTTTCACCACACATGGCCTGCCTGACACATTAGTATCCAATAATGGAATGGCCTTCACCTTGGCCGAGTTCCAGGACTTCTGCAGCCAATACTTAATTAAACATATGAGGTTGGCCCCTTTCCACCCCATCATGAATGTCCAAGCAGAACGGATTGTGTGGGCAACTAAGGAAACGCTCTGCCGCATCATCTATGGGGACTGGGAAGCCTGCCTTGCAGAGTGCCTACTGGCACAGCATTCCATCCCCAGTACTGTCACCAGCCGTAGCCCGGCAGAACTCCTAATGGGCTGGCAGTTGACAACCTTGCTGGATCGCATGTACTCGGAATGCGCCCCGGACTTACAAGAGGTTCCCGAGGTGGTCCGGGCTTCCCGACAGTTTGACACAGGGGACTTGGTGTTCGCAAGGAACTTTAGGGGGGGACTGGCATGGATACCGGCCCGGGTTTCCAGGGTGTTGGGGCAGTTATGTACAAGGTCACCTCAGAAGATGGGTTTACATGGAGGCAGCACATTGACCAATTGCGGTCACGTGAGGGGCTGGGGAGTGGGAACGACCCACGGGACATGTCAGCCCCGAGTGGCCTGGAGCCGACTGAAGCTAAGGCCTCAGTTCCCACTTCGCCAAGCAACCAAGGTCGCGGGGGAACCAGAGATGCCATACACACTCAAGACCTCTGAGGTCCCGGACCTGCCGGCCGAAGACTTGGCAACCCCAGATCAGCATTCAGCCACACCAGAAGCTGTGACTGATCCACTGCCCACTCCAGTGCTCCGGAGGTCGACATGAGAGCCCTGCAAGCCTGCTTATCTACAGGACTATGATTGCTGAGGCTTACGAACTTGGGTGGGAGGGATGTTATGTATGATAATCAAGATTATGTTGCGGTATGTAGACTCACTTGAAGACTTGAGTGTTCCTGCCTGGCTCATTGGAACCATACGGACTGAGCTTGGGGACTTGAGAACAATGGACAGCAGGGATTGCTGCCCTGGACCAATCACAAGTCCCCGCCGGTTTGAATGACCCAATAACATGCTTGCACAGGAGCCAAAGATGTATATACGTTGGCCCTGTTGGCCCAGTTCCCAGTCTTGTTAGTGCAGCCCTAACATGCTGTACTCAATAAAGAGCTTGTTATCACTTCCACCTCACCTCTTCCATGCCTAAGAACCAACTATATTATAGAACCATTTATAATTTAACTTTCTTAATTAAGAAATGATGGTCAGTCACATGGATACTAATCTCACAACTGCACAGGTAAGGACTTAAAATGGAGTGTTTTGCTTCCACAGTAACGTGGCTTGACTCACTTCATTGATTCACCTGGGATTTTTTTAATTCTGGGAAACTGCTATCCAGTTATAGCAAACTGATCCAAATAATGGGTAAGAATTTGTCATGTAGGTGACACTTGGTTGCAATAAGCTCTTTGTTTTGAGATCCTTTCAAGTTGTATAACCCTTTGCAGTCACTTCCCTTTTCTAGAAGACTATCATCCATTGGACCAGATGGTACCACAACTGGTAAATAAACATTCAATAGATGGACAACTACACTTAGTAGGAATCTTTGTTTCTTGTCTCCTTGTCCAGCGAGTTTTTTTGTGGGGAAGGTTGTTTCAGTAGTGTTAGTAGAACACTGATGGTTGTTGTCCCATGACATCATTGCCAGCTTAGAATGTAATTGCATTTGTCAATCTCTAAGCAAGTTGTTGCTTGACCACTACTTGTATGGGAGATTGTGTGAACCCTGTGTGGTTTTTTGAATGTTTTGGGGAAATACTGGTATACAAGTACAACAAATATTCCAGATTTTATGTATCCTGGAAGAACTAGCTTGCCTGTTACATATGGTTATTCAATGAAACTTTTGTTGTAGGTAGTTTGTAAAATAAATATTTATAAACACTATTATTATTGAATACATAAATTAGTATAAAATAAGTCTTCAACAGAAATTATCAGCAGAATGTCTATAATGAGGAGTCCTGCTTCATTAGCCTGATTTTTTTTGGAAGTGTACTCAATCCTGGAGTTTATTAATGCTTTTTTGCTGCAATAGCAAAACATAACCTCAGTGTTTTGAGGCATTACCAGTGCAATTCTTAAAAACTGTTTCCAGGGAGAAGCCCCACTGAAAAGACCTGTGGAGGATTCTGAGTAGATTTGCTCTTTGAGTAGCATGTTTGGGACAAGGTATGGTGATCACTAACATGATAGTGAATTTTCAGATGCACCTATTTGACAATTGTTGGAAGTAGTGTGTGTCAGATGACACAGTGCAAGGATGATCAGGCAGGAGTCATTAATCCAAGTCATGAGAGTCTCTAAGACAGATAACAAGTCAACATGGCACGACAAAAGCAACACTAAGGCCAACAGCCGAAAGTTAGCACTCACAAGGGAGATGCAATCTGAAGTTCAGCAGAAGCATTTTCACAGTCAGATAAGGGATCAATATTCATAGGTACTGTAAGTTCAAGGCAAAGGCAAGTCACAAGATCAAGTACTGGTATGGACTTAGTAGCAGAGTTCAGCAGAGTTCCCCCACTACCAACAAGATGCTCAAACTGAAAGACCAGCTGCATTCAGGAGAGCTTTTAGTGGCTCTCCAGTTATCTTGCAGATAGTTCTGTAGGCTGAAGAAACTGGAACAGCAGCTCTTGCTTTATGCAAGTAATTCTGACAAGCCCTGGAGTCTCTAACTCAGGGTTCGAGCCTCAGGGATGCCTGGACCAGATGGACTTTGGTGTGCCCCAGTGAGATAGCTCTTGTAGTCTTAGTGCTTTAACAACCTGAACTTGAACAGAATTATATAGATGCAATGAATAATCCACAATTAAATTATACCTTTGTATGTAATTTTTCTAGTGTTTGCTGAAGTCAGTTTAAGAGGGAAGGTCATTTCAATGGTGAAGATGAACTCTGAATTTGGCAACAGGATAAAAGCAAACCCAAAATAGTAGGATTTTTTCCCTCATTATAAGTCATCAGACTTACTTGCCAGTGGAAAAAATGTAATCCTACACAGATGGGAGAGAAAGAGGAAGCTAAATGTAGGAAGGCCTTTACAGTTGCCCCCAAACACAGCTTCTGCAAATCATGGTCACAAGAGAAGGAAAGACATACAATACAATCCACTGTCCATTTTAGTCAAACTAGCTGGACAAATATTTATCAGTGTCTATTCATTAATTCCAGTAGGACAAAATATATACAAATAATGTCTATCTGTAAAAACCATATAAAAGGTAGCTGTTGTAGCTAGCTGTAGCTAGTGCAAGACTGGAATATGGGAGGTACAAGTATGGTCTAGAGATCTGGCCAGCATATACACTGAATGCTCACTAAAGCCTCATCCCCCTTAGTAGCATTGAGCATGCAAGCCAGAAAGGTGTGATCCTGTGCTAAACTATGCACACAGCTGTCCTATTGCTCTCAATGCAATTATAGCTACTGGCATCATATTTCACAATAGTGACAATTTCCCACAGATTATTATTGTAAATCATTATGGGAGCTAAATCCTTCACTGCAGCAGAGAAGGTCAGCAGATGCATGTGAACCTGGGGGATGACATGTATTTGGAGTATGGAAAGGGGCAAAAGTTGTTAGTAAGCTTCAGGGTTTTCTACCACAGAATGCAAATTTATCTTCCCCTGCGGAGATGGGAATCTTTAAATGAGGATGTCTGTTAAACAACTATTGTTGCAAAAAGCCAATATTTCTGGATGCTCCTCCTTAAATAGCCCTTAGTTGCTGTCTCACATTAAGTTTGAAACTATGAGAAACCATTTGTATGGTCTTCACAGCCATAATTTACAAGGAACTTAATGAGTCACTGTCTCAGGCTGCTTGCATGCAAGCTTTTGTTTTTTGCAACTTCCTTTTTTTTGGAAGAAAAATTTCCTTAGACATTTCATATCAAAGTAGTATTACTTGGCTAAGAATGTCCTGATAAGGTTATAAGGTAAATGCAAAAGTGAAATATTCCATATTCTCTCTCTCACTTACTCTTTGCATATTCATTTATTGCAGCCAGTTAGGGGTGCAAATTCCTTTGCTACAGGATGCACGTGCCCCTGGTTTTCATGTACAGGAAAGAAGGGATGTTGATGAACTGTTATATGGAGAAAGGTAGAATATAAATATTTTAATTAGTTTATTAATCGACTGGTTGACCCCAAACACAAAACAATAAAAGTGGGTTTTTAAGAGGGGTGCAATTTGCCTGGTATATGGGTAATAGGAGTGGATGATACTTTTAGCCAGTTTCCTTGAAAGAGAAACAATATATTATAAAGAAAAGCACATAAAATATTTTAAGCCTATTAAAACCTGTATGAGCAACCTGAGATGACTAATTGAGATGATGAATTCATGACTTGCAAGGCAGGCACACGGGGCACCCACTCTTTTCAAGTGGGGGCCCTGCAAGCAGCAAATTAGTGGCTTGTAGGGCACTTGCACATGATGCTTGCTTTCCCTCCAACCATTTAAAGGGAAAGCTCCTTTTATATGGTTGAGGGAAAGTGGGGGGCATGCACACAAGACATGGCATCCCTGATGCAATGATGTCACCCTGTGTAATGCAATTGCAAGGACAGTCCTGCCCTCACCCCCAAACACCCCACCCCAAATTCCACTTCTGGGGAAAACATGGAACCTGCCAACCCTATTTTGAGGCCTATTCTAGCCTTTGAAAGAGGATAATTGAGGCTAGGCCTGACTAGGGTTCCCAGCTCCAGACTAGGAAATTCCTGGAGATTTTGTGGCAGAGTCTAAGGAGGCCAAGATTTGGGGAGCAAAGAGCCCTCAACTGGATATAATATCCTAGTAGGCACCTTCCAAAGCAGTTATTTTCTCTAATGGGACAGATCTCTGTTGTCCAGAGTTCAGTTATAACTCTGGAGGCTGGAAACCCTATTAGGCTTGGCAGCCCCCAGATCCCAGTTGGAATCCCCTGGTTTTGCAGGCTCCTCCCCACCACTAGCCAGTTGGCCAGCAGGGGGAAGCCCTGCCCCAACAGCTCTGATGTGCCTTTTGATATTGGCAGATTTAGAAACTTGCAGATTGTTTGGGTTTTGAAGGTGCAGGGCTTTTTTTTGAGCAGGAATGCACAGGAATGCAGTTCTGGCTGGCTTGGTGTCAGGGGGTGTGGCCTAATATGCAAATGAGTTTCTGCTGGGCTTTTCTGACAAAAAAAGCCCTGTGTGAAACATTGGTGATGTTAGGGGGTGTGGCCTAATATACAAATGAGTTCCTGCTGGGCTTTTTCTGCAAAAAAAACCCCAACAACCCTGGGAAAGGGTGTGGGCCTTTGCTGGCTGGGTCTGATGGGAGTTGTAGGCAAAAAACATCTGGAGAGTTACTGTTGGCCATCCCTGGGATAGAGGAAAACTCCACTGCCTAGACTGCTCTACTCTGTAATTTCATTTTCCTGTTTTAGTCAGAAGTTAATCCAAAATACATCAAATTGCTACATCTAGCAACTCCCGTGAGCAAGGCTGGCCCCTGACTGTCCAGCACCCTAGGCAAGGCTGACTTCTGGTGTCCCCCACACACACTGGTAACATCACCAAGTCCCATGGGGGGTGCCCAATTTGGAGTCACCAGAAGGCTCGCACCCTAGGCAATTGCCTAGTTTGCCTAGTGGCATGGCCGGCCCTGTCCATGAGTAAATGGCCCCTGTGAGATCACAAGTGTGGACTTGCAAACTGCTTATTTTGGCAGCTTTGTGAGTGTGTGTGTGTGTTCACTATCATTTAGTGGAAGTGCAACTGCTGGGGAACCCTTTGAAGGCAAAAAAGAGGAGGAGGAAATGAAGACTGTACTCAGGGGAGCTGCACTGCTATGTTTTCATTTATTTATTTATTTATTTGGAACGGGAAAGTCTTCAGGCTCCACCCCTAAAGTCCCCAGATATTTCCTGAGTTGGCCCTGGCTACTTTAAGCCTGATAGCAAGCTCTGGGTGACCTAATACCACCCAACTTGCATAACTCAACTAGGCCTGGATACTTGCTACTGTTCAACAGCAGCCATTTTATGAAAGCCAATGTGATGTGGTACTTAGACCTTCAGAGTCGTGTCTCAGAGACTCAGGTTCAAATTTCCATATCACTTTGGAAGCTCATTGGGTGATTTTGAACCAGTCACATACTTTCAGCTTAATCTGCTTCACAGTGTTGTTATGTGGATAGAAAAGAGGAGGAGAAAATAATATAAGCTTCTTTGGTCCCCACTGTGGAAAAAGGTGGGTTATCAGTGAAGTAAATATATAATAAATAAAGCTGAAGATGGGAGGCCAATAGAAGGTAGGTTGCTGAATGGCTGAGAAGGAGAGAATGAGGCAGAGAAATCGGAGATAACATGGGAGTTGCCCTTGGGAGAGAAAGAGGATACAGGGGAAAGTGAGGCGCCACCCCACAGTCATTGAGGGTTCCCTACCATGCAAGTGGGCCTGGTCCAGTGGCAAGCACCACACAACTGGGCCACAGATTTCCTAGGCAGAGGCTGCTGAGGGGAAGAGGCATAACTTCAGACAGAGGGGCAGATAAAGATACGCTTGTTGTTGGGTGGGAAGGAGAAAGTGTCGCCAGTTCCAGGTTTGGAAATTCCTAGAGATTTCAGGGTGAAGCCTGGGGATGGTGGGGTTTAAGGAGGAGAGTGACCTCAGTGCTGTATAATGCCATAGATTCCATCCTCCAAAGTCGCCTCTTCTTCCAAGGGAACTAGGGTTGCCAACCTCCAGGTGGCACTGGAGATCATCTGGAATTACAACTGAACTCCAGATGACAAAGATCTGTCTTAGTGGGCGGATTCTATGAAATTATACCCTGCTGAGGTCACCTTTCTCTCCAAAGCTTGCCCTTTCTAGGCTTTAACCCCAAATCCCCAGGAACTGCCCAACCTAAAGTAGAATTGATCTCTGTTGTTGGGAGATCTCTGTTGTTGGGAGATCTGTTGTGATTCTAGGACAATTCCAGGCCATACCTGGAGACTGGCAACCATAGAAGGAGAGAAGGAAGCAGGAAAGAGAGAGGCTATGGGGACTTTCAGAAAATAGTAGGAGAGGGGGGAATTAGATGCCTCCCACAAGTCCTTGTGAGTTCCCATTTGCCATGACTATCACAACTGCATACTCATCAGCCCTCATCAAAACACTTCTTGTTATTTCTTCTCAACTGACACTCCTCCGCTGTTGTACTTCAACTGTCTTTTCTTATTCCTTAAAGATTCTAAATGGGGGCTCCCTATCTATTTGCAAGATTACCAATACCAGTTCCTTCCTAACCAATGGCCTGGGGATTCCGGTACTCCTGGGGAGGGGAAGGTATGACGGTGGGAACAGGCAGATTTATAGGCGAAGGGGGCCGAGACGTAGTGGTGCTCGGCCACCTTCCAGCCTGTGTCCCATCCCGATGGTGACAGGTAGTGTGGCCAGACAAATGTACTCGCCTCCGTCACTGGTGTTATGTAATGCCAGGTCCATTAATAATAAGGCCATGATCCTTCGGCATTTCCTGCTGGAGCAGAATGCGGACCTGGCTTGCGTGACCGAGACCTGGGTGCGGGAGGGGGAGACTGTGGTTCTCTCCCAAATGACCCCCCCAGGATACTCGGTCTTCCACCAGTCCCAGACTAGCGGGCGGGGGGAGGAGTGGCACTGCTCATACGAGAGGCTTACTCCTTCAGGGCTCTCCTGGCCCCCGGAAATCCCAGGCGTGGAATGTGCCGGCCTGATGTGGGACGTTGGGGAGGGGCTGGCGATCTGGCTGGTGTACCGACCACCTAACGCACCGGCTAGCGCCTTACCATCCCTGATGGAGGCGGCGGCGGGCTGGGCGTTGGAGTACCCTAGGCTATTGGTCTTGGGTGACTTCAACGTTCATGCCGACGACACGGCTTCCAGTCAGGCGTTGGACCTAGTGTCATCCATGGCGACACTGGGACTCTCCCAGGTTGTTACAACGCCCACTCATCAGGTGGGACACATGTTAGACCTGGTTTTCGCGGCGGGAGTTTTAGTGGATGATATTGCTACTATAGCAGTGCCATGGTCGGATCACTATGCCCTCAAGGCTCGTGTGGAGGTGTCACCCCAAGCCTGTTTAGGCGGAGAGCGTATTTTAGCTCGCCTGCGGAGCCTGATGGACCCGGAACGGTTCCTAACGGCTCTACAGGATTCCTGGCCCACTGGCGACTCCCTGGATGACCTGGTAGAATCATGGAACGATGGACTCTCTAGGGCCATTGAGGAGGTCGCACCTAGGCGCCCTCTGCATCCTCGTTTGAAGCCGTCACCTTGGTTTAACCAGGAGTTGCGGCAGCAAAAACGGGGACTCAGATGACTAGAGAGACAATGGCGGCGTACTCGAGACGAAGTGACTCGAACATCCTATAGAGAGAGTTTGAAATCCTATGAGATGGCAGTCAAAACCGCAAAGAAAACATACTTTGCGACTAAGATTGCGTCCGCAACTTCGCGCCCGGCACAATTATTTGACATAATTCGGAATCTTACAACACTGCCACAAGGCAGACCAAATTCTACTGAATTGGAGATCGGCTGTGAGGCTTTTGCGAATTTTTTTGCGGATAAGATCGCGTCACTCCGCCCCGACCCCCCCGCCATATTTGAGGCAGTTAGTGAAACTGGGGCTCCGGGCCTGTCTTCGGATTGTGTGCTGGATGGCTTCGGTCCTCTCAGCCTGGAGGAAGTTGACAGGATCCTCTTATCTGCACGCCCAACAACTTGCAATTTGGACCCTTGCCCCCCCTGGCTTATTAAATCTTGCCAGAGGGAGCTTAGATATCCTGTACGGGATATCATAAACAGATCCCTGATGGAAGGGCATTTTCCAACGCCGCTCAAAGAGGCAGTGGTCCGCCACCTCTTGAAAAAACCAACCTTAGACCCGGCCCAATTGGCGCATTACCGGCCGGTCTCAAACTTGCCCTTTTTGGGCAAGCTTATTGAGAGGGCAGTGGCGATGCAGTTACAGACTTTCCTGGAGGACGCTTCCGTCCTCGACCCACTACAGTCCGGCTTCCGCCCGGGTCATAGGACTGAAACGGTGTTGGTCGCCCTGGTGGATGACCTTCAACGGCATCTGGATCGGGGCGGCTCGGCGGTGCTGATGTTGCTGGACCTGTCGGCTGCGTTCGACACGGTTGACCATCGGTTACTGACCTACCGCCTCGCCGACGCGGGGATTCAGGGGTTAGCTTTACAGTGGCTTTCCTCCTTCCTCGACGGTCGGGGACAAAGGGTCGCGATTGGGGGTGAGCTATCCCAGAGGCGCACGCTTGATTGCGGAGTGCCTCAGGGGGCGGTTCTCTCTTCGATGTTATTTAACATCTATATGCGTCCCCTTGCCCAGATTGCCCAAAGGTATGGGCTGGGCTGTCACCAGTACGCTGATGACACCCAGCTCTATCTACTCATGGATGGCCAACCGGTCTCAGCCCCAGAAAATCTAGACCGGGCACTACAGGAAGTGGCTGGATGGCTCAGACTGAGCGGGCTGAGGCTAAATCCGGCGAAGACAGAGGTCCTTTGCTTGAGTCGTCGAGGTCCAGGGAGGGAAATCCCCCTACCAGCTTTTGAGGGTGCGCCGCTGATAGCGGCGGACAGGGTCAAAAGCCTGGGGGTACTATTGGAGCCCTCCTTAATGATGGAGGCTCAGATAGCAGCCACCGCCAAGTCCGTCTTTTTCATCTTAGGCCGGCAAGGCAGTTGGCCCCCTTCCTGGAGCGCGACGATCTAGCAACAGTGATCCATGCTATGGTCACCTCGAGGTTGGACTACTGCAATGCTCTCTACATGGGGCTGCCTTTGTGCCGAACCCGAAAGCTACAGCTAGTGCAGAATGCCGCGGCCCGGCTGCTGTTAGGACTCCCAAGACGGGATCATATCCGGCCAGGGCTCCAGGATCTGCACTGGCTGCCAATAGCTTACCAAGTCCGGTACAAGTTGCTGGTTATTACCTTTAAAGCCCTATATGGCCTAGGACCTGCCTACCTGAAGGACCATCTCTCCCCACACGTTCCCCAGAGAGTACTGAGATCGGGAACTCAAAATCTCCTAGTTATCCCCGGGCCAAAAGAAGCCCACTTAAAATCCACCAGGGACCGGGCCTTCTCTGTCATGGCCCCCTCCTGGTGGAACCAGCTGCCGGAAGAGGTGAGGGCCCTGCGGGACCTTGCCCAGTTCCGCAGGGCCTGTAAGACAACCCTCTTCCGGCTGGCCTATGACTAGCTATTACAAGCAACAAGAAACAAGAAATCAGGTGTAGTTATAATAGAGGTTGCTGTCCCTAATGTCTTAAATATTTAAATGGTTTAAATGTTTTAAAATTTTAAATGTATTAATTATTTTAACTGATTTATGCTTAAACTGTATTAATTATTTTTAACTGTTTTATGCTTAAACTGTATTTATGTGGAACTCCGTGCTGTGAGCCGCCCTGAGCCACTTGTTGGGAAGGGCGGGATAGAAATTATAAAAATAAATAAATAAATAAATAATGTATTTCTGCATAACAATTTCAAGTAACAGAATTCATAATCTTTCAAAATATACATATTAAAATCTGAAACCATATTTAAAGCATCTGAAACACTGGAAATGATGTGATTAAACCATGTTATGACATTACAATATTGGTGACCTTAAATTTCAAATCTCTGAATGATTCATATTAGACATTTGTTTAATTATTTGTTAGTTTGTTTAACTTAAAACATTTCTATGCCACCTTTCCATTAAATTCAGGGACCCTAGGATGGTGACCATTAAAACACTAAAACATTTCAAATACTAAAACATTAAAATATTTCAAACATATCAAAGCATTTAAAATACAAATATACATAAAATATTTTATAAATAAATAAAACATATAACACAAACAGGGAGGAGGACTAATAAGAGTAAATGAGAGAACACCAAACAAAACAAGGAAGTCTTTGCCCTCTGGCAGAAGACAACAATAGACAGAGACAGAAATTTCATATAGATGTTAAAAAGTGTGGGGGATAAGAGAAGCTATGCTGGAGCTCCGTAGCACAAATGCCATGGAATAACGTTGAAGCTGTAATTTAATGTGCATATTCCAATGATCTTTGCTAATTACTTTTTTTAATTTGGTGAATATAACAGTTACATAATCAGTAAATATAGTAAGATTGAGCATCTGGAAATGGTTAAAACAAAATATATTTGTATATCTAAATGGAGCTGCTGTTTTATTTGTAATTCTTATGTAGGTGAATAAACTAAGAACAGTGCATTCCTATATAGATTTGTTGTCGGGTGGGGAAGGCAATGGCAAACCATCCCGTAAAAAGTCTGCCATGAAAACGTTGTGAAAGCAATGTCATCCCAGAGTCGAAAATGACTGCTGCTTGCATAGGGGACTACCTTTACTTTTATATAGATTTGAGCCCCACCCAGCAAGAATTACTATGTATCTGTTGTCTTGTGGAGGCAATTAATCTGGGTAAAGGCAGTGCCCAGCCATATGATGAAAGGAGAGAACTGTGGAAATCCATAGACAGATGATTATGATCATCATTCTTAATTTTTCTTGCATTTCACACGTGAGCTGAGTGTCCCATAGTCCTTCTGTGCCAAGACAAATGCCAGGTTGAAATGACCCTGTGTATTCACAGGAATAACAATAGTGTCATATAACAATAGCTAATGTAGCTGCAACAACACTACTCCCACAGTGTCCCTGGAAGTTCCAGTGCCACCCACCAATCACAGTGTTGTTCATTAGCAACACCCTCATATTAGCCATGCTTGCAGTAACATGGTGATAGGGATGAATAATGTATAGCAATGGCCAAATGACCCAATGACATCACTCAGGCTAGAACATATACATCCTCCACACCCAGACATAACCATGGTGCTGCAAAGAGATCAGATCAAGTGCTGGTGGCTGAAGTCCTGTGTTGGAGACCCAAAAAAACTTTCAGGACAATGGGAAGGTTTGGGTTCTGCTGTGAGAATAATTCTTCCTTGTGGACAATTTCCTCAACACTGCACACAACAGATTTGTGCTGCTATTTCTGTGAGGGGGAAGAAGTTTTGCAAGCCAGAGAGTGGCATGCAAATAAAACTATAACAGCACCATCACGCAATGCACCATTATGAGCTGCCTGATAGCTCAGTGGGAAGAGGCCATGCAATAGAAGAAGACGACAAAGATCCTAGTCCCATCCTGAGGAGGTACATCCCAGAAAAGAATCCCTTATTGAATGGCAACTTTAATTGTGGATAAAAATAAGAGAAGCAAAATATTCCCACATAAGCACAGACAGAAGGAAAACCCAAAATGCTGTATGTACTAGGGTCCAAGGGCATGAGACAACTTTCCTTCCTCATGCACTATATATAGGAATCTTAGCCACACTGACTAGGCTCTATGTACAGCTTTGGCTTAATAGAACAAGAAAGACTCTTTTACAAGACTTATTAGGTTTAATCCTTAGCTAAGGTCTCCCAAAGAATGAACTGGAAATATACACATGTATCAGAGAAAGAGAAAAGAGTGAGAGAGAAAGGGAGATTCAGTTGAAGTGCTCTTCATCCCATATGATCCGTACCAGTCTGCCTTTGAAGATGGGTCAGAGAAATTTTATCTTGTTCAAAACCTTATAGTTAGGCTGCATGTCAGTGTCAACAATAGGAAATGTGTTTTGCCGGTGTTTAAACAGTGGCTGTCTGCTCATTTTCTAGCTCAAGGCAAAGTGCTGTTTTTTTCACTTTGGTCTGGAACAAGGGGACCTTGAAGGACTCTCAGTAATATTGTCTGTGTTTTGAGATCTTTGGAAGATTTGCCAGACCCACCCATCAGAGGTGCAGGGGCACCAACCAGACCTGCCACCTATCTGCCCCTGGTGTCCAGGTCTAATGCAGCATGCAGATCCCAAGAGGTGGCCCTGACCTCAGTAGGCTGTCGTGAGGAGCTTGCTCTTTCCCTCCCTCCTTCAACTGGAGGGCCATCGCAATCTGGGACTAGCTTTCTTCCTCCTTCCTGCACTGCTTCACATTGCCTCACTGCTGCATTGGAGGCCAAGTGCTGGGAGGAGACATCACCTAGGATACAAAAAGTGCTAGGGCTGATACTGGGCTTTCTGCAATGAGGTGGACAGCCATCAATGGCAGGGACTTTTCTGTTGTGGTATTTCATCTTGGGGATTCTTCCTTACATGTGCCTAGCACCAAAAGGTTTAAAGGTTGGTGCCAGGCTAAAAACAATTTTTTCCTTGAAAGGGCAGCTGCTGTGAGAGCCCTCTCCAGCCCCACCCACCTCACAGGGTGTCTGTTGTGGGGGAGGAAGGTAAAGGAGATTGTGAGCCGCTCTGAGACTCTTCGGAGTGGAGGGCGGGATATAAATCCAATGTCTTTAGTTCATGCTGTCTTTATGAATGATGCATGACAGAGAAGCAACAGGAGCAACTGCTTCCATTACTGCATTCCCAGGTTGCATAATGCTGCCGCTGTTGCCCTACTGTCCTTTATGCATTCTGGAATGACATAGGAGCCTTAGAAGGATACATGTGGCAACCCACAGAGGTATGGCTGACTTCATTCTGTTTCCCACTGCTGCTTTAAGTGCAGCTAGTGGTCTGCAGGACACTGGGGATAGGGAACATCCTTATCTCTGAATTTCTCTGAAGAACTATCTGAACTACCTGGCTGCCATTGGGGAGGCAAGAAAAGCATGGGAGTGAATAATAGGTAGCCGATGCAACAGATAAGGGCCAGTGACTGGGTGCTCATTAGGTGTTGTTGAGTGAGTAATTGAGAGAGGGTGTATCCATCCCCATTCTGCATGCCACAGAATGCTTTCCACTCTGCTACTGTCAATCTTGCTGATATTTTTGTTTGGAGATTTATCTGTTGGGAAAGATGATTTAGTTATTACAATAATAGCAGTTGTCCATTGTAGGGAGTGTTTGTTAGTTCGCCTCCATGCGCATGCCTTTATGCTGCAAGGAACAATGGACCTGAGTATCTCACAAGCTCTGGACAAGAGGTCCATCAGTGGCTATTAGCCACAGTGTATATGTGACACAGAGTGTTGGACTGGATGGGGCATTGGCCTGATCCAACATGGCTTCTCTTATGTTCTTATGTTCTAGCAATCAGCGAAATTGCATGCCTTCACTAATGAAGGTGATGGTGGTTCGTGTTGCCTTCATGAGGGTATGGCTGGAGCTAAACTACATTTGGAGATTCAGTGGCAGCCAGGAAGTTGGAGGTGTCTCAGTTATGACCTTGACCTTTCTGATGACCCTCTTTCCTTCTTATCTCTGAAAGCTTTCTCCATGTCACATATCTTGATACATTCAGTCTATAGCAGTGTGCCATAATGGGTTAGCAAAGTTCATCAAACTCCCATCTTTGATTGTGGCTGGAGCAAGAGGAAGAGATGAACCTATTGGATGAACACTTGTTGGGGATGCTCTAGGCTGATCCTGCATGGAGCAGGAGATTGGACTAGATGGCCTGTATGGCTCCTTCCAACTGTATGATTCAATGATGATATTTGACTTCAGAGGGAGATTTTAATGCCCCCTATTTAAAGGCATAACATTATGGTTACCCTCCTCCCTTCCATTTTTCCCATTCTGCCCAATTTTTGCTCCTCTGGAGTCCTGCTGGTATAAAGCTAAAACAAACCCAAATATACTGTGTGAAACTTGCCATGGTGTGTGGGGTGGGGGGTGGGGGAGAACCTAAGCATTTTAGACAGAGTTCCACTGAATTTAATGGAACTTACTTCTGAGTAAGCATGCTTAGGCTATCACTACCATTGTTGAGGTGTGGGTTTCCTTAGCAAGAAAACAAATTAATGGACCTGTTTTGTTCCATTCGAGAACATTTATGTCTGAACCACATTCTGTCATCCGACAGTGTTGTACTATGCAGATTTACTCCAGTCTAAATCCATAGATTTCACTGTAAATCTGCTATACTGCTAGATCTCAATCTGAAGAGGCTATTCCAGGTTCCAAAAGACATCCCAGATCAATCACTTTGATTAAGAACTCTGTGCATTGTATGGCTCAGGGACATAACCAAGCTGTTTGATCTGCCAGATGCCTCCACACATGTACAGCATGGCTTAGCAGTGCCCAGAACATTCCCAGGCTGCTTGTGTAGGCTCCATTCCACAGATGTATCATGCACCAATGTGGATCAGTTGTATAATTAACTCTCACATATACATCAAAGCCTCTAGAGGCCAGAATATCTTTTACCACCTTCCAGTTTCATGATCTTTCAAATTTCCTTCTTTTTGCTATCCTTTCTCCTAAATGGTTTATAATGGGGAAAAATAAGAACCCAGTGGGTAACTTGGACAGTCTGAAGTATGCTATAAAAACACTTAACAACCCTTCTAGGTTTACTCTTCTAAGGAAAGCCATCACTAGTTGATGTTGTATACAGCTACATTAGATGTCAAGAAAAGCTGTAATTGGAGGAGAAAGAGAATTGGTTTTATACTCTGCCCTTCATTACCCATTCCTCTCCCCACAATAGACACCCTGTGAGGTAGGTGAGGCTGAGAGAGCTCTGAGAGAACTGTGACTGGCTCAAGGAAATCCAGCAGGCTTCATGTGGAGGAGTGGTGAATCAAACCACTTCTCCATATTAGAGTCTGCCCCTCTTAACCAGTACACCAAAGCTGGCGCCGGGCATATTCTTCTGCTCACATGCTCCTTGAAGAACTCTCACCTCTCTCCTCCTCTTACACACTGACTTTTGGCTGATTAGCTCCAATTCATCATGATGTCCACATTTAGCTGTTTCAGTAAACTGACCTGTTTAAGAACGTAAGAACATAAGAGAAGCCATGTTGGATCAGGCCAATGCCCCATCCAGTCCAACACTCTGTGTCACACACACACACACATATATACACACTGTAGCTAATAGCCACTGATGGACCTCTGCTCCATATTTTTATCTAACCCCCTCTTGAAGCTGTCTATGCTTGTAGCCACCGCCACCTCCTGTGGTGTTTCTCTCCTGTGTTTCTCTCATTAACCAGTGTGGTATAATGGTTGGAGTGCTGCACTAGAAGACCCAAGTTCAAATCCCTACTCTACAATGGAAGATTTCTGGAGATGTTGGGCCAGACACACACACAGCCTAACCTACTCCACAAAGTTGCTGTGAGGATAAAATGGAAGAGAGAACACCGTAAGCCACTTTCTCCACATTGTGGAGAAAGGTGGGGGTATAAATGAAGCAAACAAATACATAAGCAAGAAGGGTAAACCTCAGCGAAGACTGAGGTCCTTTGCGTAGGCCGCGGCAGGCCTTGAGGGGAGATCTCCCTACCAACTTTTGACGGTGCGTCACTGATACCAGTGCGCAGGGAGATCTCCCTACCAACTTTTGACGGTGCGTCACTGATACCAGTGTGCAGGGTCAAGAGTCTGGGAGTGCTACTGGAGCCTTCCTTGACAATGGAAGCCCAGATAGCTGCCACTGCTAAATCCGCCTTTTCCACCTTAGGAGGGCGAGGCAGCTGGCCCCCTTCTTGGAACGTAGCGACCTGGCAACTGTGATCCATGCAACGGTCACCTCGAGACTAGACTACTGTAATGCCTTCTACATGGGGCTGCCCCTGTACCGAACCCGGAAGTTGCAGCTGGGGAAAATGCGGCGGCCAGGCTGTTAGTGGGACTACCTCGGTGGGAACACGTACAGCCTCGGCTGCGGGAACTGCACTGACTGCCAACTGTGTTCCGAGTTCGCTACAAGGTGCTGGTTATTACCTTTAAAGCCCTATATGGCCGAGGACCTGCCTACCTTAGGGACCGCCTCTCTCCATATGTTCCTCAGAGAGCACTGAGATCTAGTTCTCAAAACCTTTTAAAAATCCCTGGACCAAGGGAGGCTAGATTGAAATCAACGAGGGAGCAAGCCTTCTCAACAATGGCTCCCCAATGGTGGAATCAACTACCAGAGGAGGTGTGAGCCCTGCGAGACCTAAATCAGTTTCGCAGGGCTTGCAAAACCGCCCTCTTTCAGCTCGCTTTTAGGATGAAGCCCGGGATATGACAGCTAGCCATCCTATACATACTCTGAATTGTAGCACCTTAATTGATAAATCATAATAGTTTACTCTTGTATCTAATTTCTAGTTAACTTATGAATGTAACTTAATCTATTTTAACTGTCTATAGTTGGTTATGTTGGTGTTGGTGTTGGTGTTGGTTATGACCTTTAAAGCCCTATATGGCCTAGGACCTGCCTACCTTAGGGACCCACACGTTCCCCAGAGAGTACTACGTTCAGGTTCACAAAACCTGTTGGTAGTCCCCGGGCCAAAGGAGGCCCGCCTAAAATCCACCAGGGATCGGGCCTACTCAATAACGGCACCTTATTGGTGGAACCAGCTGCCGGAAGAGGTGCGGGCCCTGCGGGATCTAGGGCAATTCCGCAGGGCCTGTAAGACAGTCCTCTTCCGGCAGGCCTATGATATTAACTGACAATGCAAAATATCCTGGATGAAAAAATGTATCTATAGGCCGCCGGTTTTTACTCTATCTTGTTTTTACTAAATTATGGTTTAATGGTATTTTAATTGTTTAAACTGAAATTGTTTTAATTATTGTGTTGTAAGCCGCCCTGAGACACCTAGGTGAGAAGGGCGGGGTATAAATCTTAATATAAATAAATAAATAAATAAATAAATAAATAAGATTGTATTTTATTGTAACCATGGTACTTACCATGCCTTGTTAGCCACCCTGAGCCTGCCTTTGGCGGGGGAGGGCGGGATACAAAAATAAATTTATTATTATTATTAATTAAGTCCTAGTTTAGGATCCTTGTTTGTGGGGAGTAAACAGATTTCACTAAGGTGCTTGCATTCAGATGCTCAGGCATACTGGCCCTTGGTTAAACCAGAAATTTTTAAATCAAGCTTAGTTCACAAGAGAAGGGAGCAGAGGATGGAGGGCTGCATCTGAGCATAAGGACAAGGTGCATTCATGACTGAGCTCATTTTAATGACAGCTTGTTATAACATCTGAATGTAGCCAATAAGTTGAAAAGAACAGGGACTTATTTTATAAAATGTATCTATTCAATATAGTTTGCAAGAGATCTGAATTATGTTTTTAAAACCTTACATACTGCAAATTAGGGGCTTCAACATGCCCTGAAAATATTTTTCTCCCACCTTTTATTTTTATCCTGAACATGCAAATAAACTGTTCTAGAGAACCTGAAACTTTGTTCACTGTTGTGATTTGATTGGCTCTTTATAACAAGGTATTTTCTGAAATTTTACCATGGACCATCACAGCTGCTTTGCCTCTTATCTTTATTTCTAAAAGTCTGATTATTAACAGGCCATGTTAGAGTCCTATGTGCAATTTATTCTGGTAACAAACCACAGATATCAAGGAGGCATGTCTATCCTATAAATAATTGTTCCAGTGGGAGCTAGATGCACAGAACAATTGTAAGAGGTTCGCCATAATTGTCTTCATGAAAGTACAAAGGTTCAGTCTTAAAAGCATGTGTACTGTGAGACATGTATGGAAGACTGCATGGAAACCTCTTTTAAAGCCACTCAGAGCTCCTTACAGGAAGTCTGAGAACAAATGGAACACTGACTTATATCCTCAGGTGCTGTTCCATCAGCACTACAGCAGCTCTTCCTACATGTAATCTTTCTCCAAAGAACTTTGAGGCAGACTGGCTCATTCCCAAGGATCATCAGCTGCTCCTAACAGCAGGATGTAAATGGTGATGTGCAGGTAAGGGAGACATATATAGAACTGTCAGGAGATGCTTATCATGGAGGAATAGGCTTTTAAAACATAGGCATGTCTCCTAACTTAGATTTTCCAGTTGATGTTGCTGAGTCAGTCTTAAGATTATTTCCCACTTTAGGATTTTCAGTATCAGAGATCATACCGCAAATCTTTCTGGGGGCAAGGGGGAATTGAACATATAGCTTGGATTGGAGAAAGGCACATGTCTGAGAATTTGTAAGTGGGTTGTCAAAATCTGTATCATTCTTGGATAGAGGGGTGTTTTCATTCTCCTCTTGGGCACAGGGTAACTTCCTGTGTTCTCATGCCTTGTTAAATATATGCAGGAAGTGATCGTTAAAGTGTTTCTAAGGAATGCCTGGTTGAGGGTTTTCAGATAAAAATTAGTAAGAGTTTTTCTAGGAAAGGACCTGCCTCTCTCTTTCTCCCCACCCCCTCAAATTCCTAAGCATGCACGGTCAGATTTGACTCCTATCAAGCTGGGTTTGGGGACAGATAAGCAGTTCTGAACTGTTGCCCAATCATCATACATCTTACTATAATTGTGCATATTGTATTTCACTCATCTCTCTTTGGATTCTTACCCTTTCTTACTTACAAGATGTTAATAATGTTTTCAGGCAGCTGATCTCCTGGGCTTTTAGGACCTCTCTGATCTTGAAAGTCCCAAGCCTAGGTTGAGTGAAACTGTTTTCCTTACTGGCCATTTTTTCATCAGCATTAGAGTTATCACATAGCTTTTGGATGATATGGTGTTTTTCCCTTGCCTTCTGTCTTCAGTGATTTGCAGCAGTTCTTTTCCTTATTGGTTGGGATTTTTTAATCACAAGTATAGGCAAAGGGTGAAAAGCACAGATGGATTGGCTTTGCAAAATCCAAATTGAGATTAGTTTAATTAATTAGTGGTAGGGACCAAATTAGGTTGCTTTTTATTAAATTAGGCTAGATAGGTTAGGAGTAGATATAAGGTATAATATTAAAATAGGAAGTACAGGATAGGTGTAAGAGGACATTATCACAGTGTGATTGGTCTGTGGCTGAGGCAAAGACCACCTGTCAGGTCAGGGGATCCCAGTGCTCCTGGAGTGGGGAAAGTATAGCAGTGGGAATAGGCAAAAACTGAAGGGAAGGAGACTGAGATATGGGAATGCTCGCTCTCCTTCCAGCCTATGTCCCATCCCGATGGTAGCAGGTAGTGGGGTCAAGAGAAATTACCCACCTCCGTCCCTGGTGTTGTGCAATGCCAGGTCCATTAATAATAAGACCACAGTCCTATGAGATTTCCTGCAGGAGCAGGCAATGGACCTGGCCTGCGTGACCGAGACCTGGGAGCAAGATGGAGAGATGGTAACTCTCTCTCAAATGGCTCCACCTGGGTACTCGGTCCTTCACCAATCACGGCCAGTGATGGTGGGTGCACTGCCAGTCGGTGAAGTCTATGGTCTGGGCCTCCCACTGTATGTCCGGTTGGTGTCTGGCCAGCCAACCCACCCCAACCACCACATTGAACGAAGAGGAAGGGGCCACCACGAAAATTTCCACCCCCCAATGGCCTAAGGTCCCAACCGGCACCGCTTGGGTTTCCTCGGTGCATGGTTTCCCTCGCATGGCTGTCCCATCCATTTGTTTGAACTGGATGGGGTGCGGGAGGGGGACCTTCGCTATTCCCAGAGCCTCGACTAGGCGGGGGGTGATAATTTCTCAGGTACAGCCCGAGTCGACTAAGGCCCGGGTGTGCATGAATCTCTTTAACTTGGGGTTCAACAGAGTCATGGGCTTAAACAGTAATTCCCCTGTTATTCTCACACGCAATGGTGCTGTCAGCTCCACGACCTGCCGCTTGGCACCCTTCAGTGCAGGTCGCTGTCGTTTCCCGCCAAGTCGGGGTCCCAGGACTCTTCGCCCGAGTCCTCGACTGTTATAATATCCTCATCAATCACCACCGACGTGGCGGCATTGCCCTGGCCGGGCTCTTTCTGCTTGCCTCCTGCTTTCTTCGGGGCTCCCGTTGGTGCTTTCGCCACTTGCTGAGGGGTGCGTGCCTTCTCCGGGCAGTTGGCGGCTAGGTGCCCCAGGTCTCCACATCGGAAGCACCTCCTCCCCGTGGTGGGGGTAGAGCTGGCTACCGGGGTGGGTGCCTTCTTAGCTTCGGGTTTCGTGGGGGTCTTCGTTGCTTTACCCCCCTTCCCTGCCAGTTGTTGTTGGCGTCGGAGTACTACGTGTTGGAGGTTGGTTTCTACTTCTCCCGCCAGCTGGATCCACCCCACCAGTGTGTCTGGCCACCCTTGCGAGTAGCAGCGGTCGAGGATGTTGCCATTGCGGCCGTTCTGGAAAGCCTCGTACTTCATGCGCTCACTCCAACCCCTCACCTTGGCACAGTGTGCCTGGAAGTCGGCCGCATACTCTCTGATCGTTCTCAATCCTTGTTCGATCCCCCTCAGTGCCGCTAAGGCCTTCACCTCCTGGAGCGGGTCCCCGTATTGGCATAGCATCGCTTGCAGGAAATCTGCCACTGTTGCCAGCGCGGGGCCCCGGGTCGCATATATGCTCATGAACCACTTCCTTGCAGCCCCCTTTAGCTTAGAGGCGAGGATGTCGACCTGGCTTGCTTCCGTGGGGAAGGTCAGCCCCCAATGGGTCATGAAGCTGTTGCACTGGATCGTGAAGTATTCCACCTCGTCCGGGTCCCCATCAAAGGTGATCTGTAGCTCTCGGCCCCTTGCCCCGTCCCATGGAGCTGGTGCAAGCGGTATCGCAGGTCCCACGGGCCACCCGGGCAGTAATCCTGGGCCAGGGGCCGGAGCTGGTGCGGGGACCCTCGGTTGTGCGGGTACATCGCGCGGCGACCCCGCTGGCGGTTCCTCCGGCTCCGCCGGCTCCTCACCCCCCGGCGGCCCCGCCAGTTGCACCGGTTCGTCTCTTGGCGGCCCGGCGGGTGGCTCTTCACCTGGCAGGCCCCGAGGCGCGTCTGCGGGTGCTGCCCGGATCTGCTCTCGGATCGCATCCAGTTGCCTCTGCAGTTCTCTGGTGAGTTATATGTGGCTCGCCTGGACCTCGTTGTGGATTTCTCTCGCCCAGATGAACATCTCATTCCGCAGGAGCTGCGCCTCCTCGGGGAACCTGGCCATTCCTCGCCTCTGGGTTTCTCCCCAGCCAGTCCCTGCCGCGGCTTCTTCCCCGTCGGCCCCTGCGCCGGTCAGTAGGGTAGTGTAGTGCCCGGCTGCCTCGTCCATCAGGGCCATCGAGGTTCGCGGCTTCCACTGCTTCGGGGTGTAGAGGAGCGTCAAGAAGTGCACCGGGGACTTTGCCCTCCGCCTGGTCGCGGTCACTCCCCGCGGGACAGTCGATTCTTCTATCGGTTCGGTGGGTTCTCCGTTATCTGGTGCCTTGGCGGCCATCCAGCCGAAGTACCCAGTTCAGATAAGCTCCAAAAGGATCAAACTCAAAATGTCAGATGTTGAACTTCAAACAAGAACGAATCATTTTGTTGCAAAATTAATCCATTTATTTGAGAACAAGCAGTTTGGTATAGAAGCCGATTGAGTTTGAGGCTCTCCAAGGTTAAGCCTTGGGGTTTTGTACTTTACAGATATGCATAACAATAAAACGCTTCTTACACTCTCAGAGACAGTCGATGCCTCCCATGTCCCCTTATCTCCTTCCCAGAGAAGGAACCCTGCTGGTTACCTTGGGGCCTGCTAACTTCAAAGGCCCCAGATGTTCTTTGTACCAAGTGAGAAATTCCTCCCCTTGCAGTCAGCGATTGCTTTGAGTGAAATGCATATCTCTGTTCCCAGGGTTAGTAAAAGTCACAGAATATAACAGTTTACAAAATGGGGTTAGTCATGTCAAGCAAGCATGTTTCTACTATAGCATTAAGACTGAATTACAACTTCTGTTCCACTTCCAGGAGTATTCAGATCATAATGCATTGATTTCTTGACAATGGATTGATGGAAACCATACTCTCTCCTTGTTGTTCCTTCCACTCATAGAATAGGATCCAAACAATCGTTTCTTCCCTCTTTATTGCAAAGTCATTGTTTGTTAAGGGAAATAACCTTGATTGATTAAGAAATTTATCCACATTTCAGCCACAGTGAAATGCTTCCCTGAACAAAAGGGCCTTCCTGAGTATATATTTCATTTGAGTATATAAGAAACTACACTCTTCCCTAATTCCCATGACTGCATATCTGTACATACATGGGCTGATAAACGATTCACTATCATAGTATACAAGATCTAACTTGGTTTCAGTTTTTCTTTTCTTTTCAATGTTTTCTTTACTTCTACTCAAGAAATTTACAAGAAAGTTTACATAGTTCTGAAAATTAGAAAGAGTCCAGTCTGATCAGAAAGAAAAGAATGCATAATGATGATAGTAGCTATTACAATTTATCAGACTTTTTAATGCAAGTTTAACATCCTGAATACCGTAACTGAAGAAGTGTGCGTGCACACAAAAGCACCCATAATTAAACTTTGTTGGTCTTAAAGGTGCCACTGGACTCAGACTTTGTTCTACTGCTTCAGACCAACACAGTTACCCACCTGAATCTAACTTATTCAGGTGGGTAACTGAATAAGTTTGGAGCCAGTTTGGTGTAGTGGTTAAGTGTGCGGACTCTTATCTGGGAGAGCCGGGTTTGATTCCCCACTCCTCCACTTGCACCTGCTAGCATGGCCTTGGGTCAGCCATAGCTCTGGAAGGAGTTGTCCTTGAAAGGGCAGCTGCTGTGAGAGCCCTTTCCAGCCCCACCCACCTCACAGGGTGTCTGTTGTGGGGGAGGAAGGTAAAGGAGATTGTGAGCCGCTCTGAGACTCTTCGGAGTGGAGGGCGGGATATAAATCCAATATCTTCATCTTCTTCAATATCTTGTCACAGGAATAACAGCAAAATATACCCTTAATTGAAAGTGATCTCTGTCCAGGATCACATTGGGTTGTACTCATAGAGTCACAGAGTTGGACAGGGTCTCCAAGGTCATCTAGTCCAACCCCCTGAACAATGCAAGAAACTCACAAATACCTCCCCCCACACACACACAGTGATACTGCTCCATGCCCAGAAGATGGTTTAAAATCCTTGTCAAAACTGGCCTGGAGAAAAGTTTCTGCCTGACTCCAAAGTGGTGATCAGCATTTCCCTGGGCATGTAAGAAGGGGCTACAAGAACTAAGCACTAATTCAACCCTTCCTGCCCTCCCTCTCATTGCACAGTCACCCACTATTATAGCACAGTTCAACAACAAATTTGGTTTAAGAATTTTTCTTATAAACTCAATGAAACTGGATAATTTAAGTACCAAGAATACAAAGTCTGAAGCCAGGTTCAATTATGCTGTGCTTTGAAAGATACTAGGCACAAACCAACCAAAGTTAAATGCGTTTAAACCATTGATTCTAATGGGAGGGAAATTAAATCTCTCATATTGAAAGCAATGGGACTTCTAATGTGCCCATTATTATTGATATGAAATGACAGGAAATGTATTTTAAAATGTTTTACTTTCCTAATTCAGCCACTCTGAACTGTTCACAGATGGCACAGATCTTTAAAGAACAATTCAACTGGCAGACACTTTAGAATCATTCAACTGGCAGACACTTTAGGAGTGATTTTGATAAGAACAAAATTTAATCTGCCTGAGGGGCTCTGAGAGTAAAAATATGTGTAGAAAATGGGCCTCCACCCCCCAAAAAATCCTGAAATGATAATCTCTTCCCAATCCAAACTTTTTGGCTATAAGCGAGAGAAAAACTGGAAACTGTATGTATCTAATATTGGAGAGTGCAAGTTTTCTCAAAATAATAAAATACAGTTAAGGAAAGGTCCCCTATGCACGCACCAGTCGTTTCTGACTCTGGGGTGATGTTGCTTTCACAACATTTTCATGGCAGACTTTTTAAGGGGTGGTTTGCTATTGCCTTCCCCAGTCATCTACATTTCACCCCCAGCAAGCTGGGTACTCATTTTACCGACCTTGGAAGGATGGAAGACTGAGTCAACCTCGAGCCGGCTACTTGAAAACCCAGCTTCCACCAGGGATTGAACTCAGGTCATGAGCAGAGCTTGGACTGCAGTACTGCAGCTTTAAGACTCTGCGCCACGGGGCTCTTTGTTAAATATACATCTTCGTTAAATATACATCTTTGTTAAGATACAGTTAACTATGTTTTAATATTGCCACATTTTAGAGAATACTAAAAAGGCACAATATGTAATAGCAAAAGTTTCACTTTAAAATAATGTAAATAGTCAATACCAGTCTTTATTTCTCTAAAATCATCACCATAGCTATTATTATTATTATTATTTCCACTTAATACTATAGCAACTCCAGTGTACTGGTCCTATCAAACAGAGAATTTATATCCAGTGCAGACCAAAAAGCAGCCCTTGAGAAATGAGAAGAAATGCCCTTGAAATGGCAATGGGTAGGAGTTTTGGAGCCTCTTGATATCCTGTCCTGATACTTATCCTGTGGTTTCCTCAGAAGAAAATGTGTCCAAGTATAATCACCCACATAAAGACATTTGTGCCCTGAGGTTAGATTACCCCTTCATCCACATATGAAATTGATGAGCCTGTTTGGCAAGAAAACAGAAAGTTTGGTTTCCTGTCTTCTCAAAGCACTGTCCTCCGGTATTTAAGGAACTAAAAATGCTTGGATCTAGCTGGCAAGGAAGTTGGGGGAGGGCACACAATGTTCTCATGCAAACTGCTGGCAGCTCTTTGGAGCCTCACGCCACATAGAGTAATCTGAAGCAGCAAAGCGACAAGGATTGTGAAGATTTTGAAAGCATTTGTTGTTACTCCAAACAGAGTTAAGGACCAGGCCAACAGTAGTCATATTGAATCATCCAGTCGGGCTTTTAAACAACACAGATATTAGAACTTTCATGCTCCAAATCATTATATCCCCTATTAGATGCTATGTATTAGTGTTGCCTGCCTGTAAGTTCCCCAGAGACATCTAAATCATCAATGATGGAAACAGAATTTGGACTACACCATCCTTTGGTCTGATCCAAAGGGGTTCTTCTGAAGATCTTACAATATGGTTGTCACAGTCTCCACGGTTGCTTCTGTATTAATCTGGGCACATAGGAAGACTTCTGCCAGTATGATTGGCTTTCTTCCTAGAGCAGTGTTTCCCAAAGTGGATGATATTGCCCCCTAGGGGGGTGCTGAAACAATCCAGGGGGGCGGTAGTAGCCTTGAGTGCAATTGGGGGGTGATGAATAAAAATAAGGGGGTGGTGGAAGCATAAAGGAAGAAGAGAAGAGGGTGGGAGGTGTCAAAACATCACATTTCTGGGTCCAGAATTTCCAATTTAGAGAAAAATTCCAATTAACAAAAATAGAGGGTTCCTTTTTGTCTGCTCCTTATAGTGCGAATTCACCCAATTAGACGAGTAATGAGGACCAGAATTCTGTCTAATTAAAATATAAGAAGGATGTAGTTTATTTAAAAGGCAGAATAAAAAATAGAGGTGTATAGACAAACAACACAGAAACAAAAAACCTTACTAGTCTATCCTAGCCAATACTTGTTACAGCTAGCAGCTTCTCAAGGTTGCTTGCAGTTCCTCTCTTAGCAGTACAGTTTAAATCAGGACAGTGGAAGCACTGAGGCAATTGCACAAACCTCTCTGAAGAGTTTAGGGTTGCCAAGTCCAATTCAAGAAATATCTGGAGACTTTGGGGGTGGAACCAAGAGACACTGGGGGTGGAGCCATAAGCAAAGTTGTGACAAGCACAACTGAACTCCAAGGGGAGTTCTGGCCATCACATTTAAAGAAACTGCACACCTTTTAAATGCCTTCCCTACATTAGAAATAATGAAGGATAGGGGCACCCTCTATCAGGGCTCATAGAATTGGACCCCCTGGTCCAATCATTTTGAAACTTGGAGAGCATTTTGAGGAGAGTCATCAGATGCTGTGCTGAAAATTTAGTGCCTCTACCTCAAAATACAGCCCCTCCAGAGCCCCAGATACCCCAGATCAATTCTCCATTATACCCTATGAGAATCAATCTCCATAGGGAATAATGAAGTGCCTGGCAGACATTTCCCTACCCCTCCCACTGTTTCTGACAACTCTGAAGCGGGGGATTGGCATCTCTACTCACAAGTTGCTGAACTTCGAACTTCTTCAAAGTAACACAGAGAAACCAAAGGTTCAAGTTTACCTTTCCTATGCAAATGAGCTCTGAAAACATCGTGCAACCACAGCCACTGGGAGCAGCCATGTTCTTCTGCTTACTCCCCACCCCCACCCCCATTGAGCCTTAAGGACACAGACACACCATCCATTCAGCCTTACAGACACAAGAGTAAGCCTTTCCAAGTGGAGCCTGAAGCCTCCGGAGGTAGAAAGGCACATGGGGACTTGTGGGGGTGGGGCTTCCCCGCACCGGCCAGCTGACTGGGAGCGGGAAGGAGCCTGGGAAAGCAGGAGAACCCCCGCTGGGACCTGGGGATTGGCAAGCCTAGAAGAGTTCCAACCTGTGGCTTTCTCTGTTGGAGCAAGAATCTACATAAACCCAGTCTGACAGCTACAGTATGACAGCTGGTGATCTAGCTGCCAGGCTAGGTCACAGTGACCTGATCAGCAGACCGGCTTGAGCCGGCAGAAGCCAAGTGATGCAATCTGCTGAGTCAGCATGGCCAGGATTGGCTGCTTGGACTATATATGATCTGTGTGTGCATCACACAGGTCTCTCCCTGTGAGATGGTGGTTAGGCGAAGCACTTTGTCCGTGGAGGTGATATTGTATAGACTGCACAAGAGAGCACTTGTTGTGTATATATGTTAATACACCTTTTGGCACTGGTTGCACGTGTCTGCCTGATTTTCTTTCCTGAAGCCCTGTGTCGGGCAAGTCATCTCCCTCACTCTGCTACTCCCGCTCCGACAGGGTTATGGGCCCAGCACGCTTCCGCTGCGCGGAGGAGAGAGTTGAGAGTTGAGCTGACTGTGAGTTTGGAAAGAGCCGGAGGCGAGGAACGCCGGTGAAGGACACAGAAGCACCACCGTTCTCTGTTTGAGAGCCAGAGGGACGTCGGCAGCCAGCCGTGAGGAGGAGTCGGCACGATGGCTCAGCAACAGCTTGGAGTAGCCGTTGAGAAGCTCACCTCAGCCAACTACGCGGTGTGGAGCCTGAGAATGCAACACTACCTCAAGCGTGAAGGGCAATGGCTGTTCGTGAGTAACCCCCCTGCTGACTTATCTCCTGCCGAGACTGTGTTGTCGGATAAGGCACTGGCCAACATAGTGCTATCTATAGGAGATGACCAGCTGGTTTATGTGCGAGGGAAGGACACTCCCAAGGCTGCCTGGGACGCGTTGAGTGCGGTGCATGTTAGCACCACTGCTGGTTCCCTCATGGCCTTGACAAGGAGGATGTTCCGCACCGTTATGCCGGCTGGAGGGTGTGTGAAAGATCACATCAAACGGCTAACGGACTGTTTCGTTGAGCTGGAGGCAAGAGGCAAGACTGTAGCTCCAGACGACAGAGTGTACATTTTGCTGTCGTCGTTGCCACCTGAGTACACTCCCCTGATAACTTCTCTGGAGACGGTGGACGTAGCGACCCTGACCATGGAATACGTCTGTGCCCACCTGCTTGACTTCCAAGAGAGAATTGCGGCCGTGAGCTGTCCGGGGGTGTCGGCCGGGCAGCGTGCTGTTATCGGTGTGTCCGGGAAGACAGCCAAGAATGAGCCAGCTTTTGCTGCTGGCAGGCGTCCGAAGGTGGAGGAAGTGGAGCCGACTGCGTTTGCAGTCCGTCGCTGCTATGGATGCGGGTCGTCGCAGCACCTGCTCCGAGCTTGCCCTGAGAGGGAGAAGAGGCGGGGGCGTGTGCGGCGAGAGCGGAGGACCGCCAGCCCGTGTGAGGAAGCAACCCGGCTGGTCACGTCTGCAGTAGAGAGCACAGGGTCTGCTTGGATTTTAGACTCCGGGGCAACGAGCCATCTCTGCTGCGAGAAGGAGTTGTTGAAAAACATTGACAGTCCTGAGCATAAGTATGTGAGATTGGCTGATGGGACCACTGCCAATTCTGTTTGCTCAGGCAATGTGGAATTTCCTGCACTGAAATGTATGTTGCAAAATGTGTTGTATGTACCCTCACTGCAGTCTAACCTGTTGAGTGTTAGCACACTGTTTGACCAGGGATACCAGGTGAGATTTGAGAAAACCTGCTGCAAAATCCTGGGAGGTGGGGGAAAGTTGCTTGTGACAGGAAAGAGGGAAGGTAAACTGTATGTGGTCCAGAGTGATTGTGCCCAGGTGGCTCAGGTGTCGAATGAGCCTGTGCACAATAATTGTATACATTTGCTCCATAGGAGACTTGGGCACTGCGGATTTAGGGCGTTAAAGAAAACCCTGGAGCTTGTGCCTAGTTTGAAAGTAAATCCTTGCAAATGTTACTTGGATTGCCAGGTCTGCAAGAAGACCAAAAGCAAGGCGTGTGCTGTTGCTAAAGAAAGCTCAAGGGAAAGCACACGAGCCCTGGAACTAGTCCATTTAGACGTTATTGGCCCATTGCCAAAGAGTCTGTCGGGGAGGAGATACTGCTTGGTGGCCACCGACGACCACACGAGGTACGCGTGGGTTTTCACCATGGTGCATAAGTCTGAGGTGTATAAGACATTCACCAAGTGGGTCAAAGCAGTGGAGAGACAATTAGGGGTTAATCTCCTAGCTGTACAAACCGACAGAGGGGGGGAATTCTTATCTAACCAGATGAAACGTTGGCTGGAGAACAAGGGCATCGCCCACCGTCTGACGAACCCGGCAACGCCCCGAGAAAATGGGCATGGGGCTGTATTGCAGAATGTGATGTATTGCATGTTAGAGGATGCACAACTGCCAATGACCTATTGGGCAGAAACCATACATGCAGCTGTTTTTTTGCAAAATAGGGTTTGGTGTAATACTGTGAAAAATGTGCCTTACAGGTTACTGTTGAACAAGACCCCAGATTTGAGTTCTTTAAAAGTCTTTGGGTCACGGGCTCGGGTTGGCATCCACTCCACGAGTAGCGGGGAGGGGGATGTCCGGGCAGAGAGCCTAATTTTTCTGGGCTACAAGCCAAGGGCCAGGTGTTATCGTTTCTGCAATAGCAAAAGCAAGATAACACTTAGTAAGAGTGCCCAGTTCAATGAAGAAAGCAGCTGGCCAAGGTTGCACTCCTTGCAGAAACAATTTGTCCTGCTGCCAAGTAGCGATAACGATGTTGGAGCGCAGCCCAGAACTCCAGCCCAGGAGGTGGCACCCAGTGGGGCTGGAGAAGGTGAGCCGAATGCTGGCACAGAGCCTGACGAGCAGAGTCAGGAGGCAGAGCCTCAAATGCAGGAACTGGAGGTAAAGTGTGAGAGTCAGGAGGTTCAACACCCAATTACAGGGGCAGAGCAACCAGCCCAGGAGGTGGGAACAGAGCAACCCGAAGAAGACAAAGCTGGTCCAAGCACAGGGCCACGGGTGTCTGCCAGGTCCACCAAAGGCCAACGTCCCGCTAGGTACAAGTGTCCCTATGTCACTCTGACTGTCAATCCAGACCCACCCGGATTTGAGGAAATGTTAAAAGAAAAGGCTAAGAAATGGAAAGCCTGGGTGGCAGAGTGCGAGGCAAGGGAGAAGGAGGCTGAAGCCAAGCGTCTGAAAGAGCTGGCTGAACAGGAACACGATGATGTGTTTTACAATCATGATGAGTTCCTGAACGAATTCCGGAAAGGGTTCCGAGCTACGTAAATATGAACTGTAATGTTGCTGGTGGACATGTATGTAAACTGTGTAAAGTGTTTTGGTGCACTGGGTTTAAATAGATTAGGAGGTGTGTTGGAGCAAGAATCTACATAAACCCAGTCTGACAGCTACAGTATGACAGCTGGTGATCTAGCTGCCAGGCTAGGTCACAGTGACCTGATCAGCAGACCGGCTTGAGCCGGCAGAAGCCAAGTGATGCAATCTGCTGAGTCAGCATGGCCAGGATTGGCTGCTTGGACTATATATGATCTGTGTGTGCATCACACAGGTCTCTCCCTGTGAGATGGTGGTTAGGCGAAGCACTTTGTCCGTGGAGGTGATATTGTATAGACTGCACAAGAGAGCACTTGTTGTGTATATATGTTAATACACCTTTTGGCACTGGTTGCACGTGTCTGCCTGATTTTCTTTCCTGAAGCCCTGTGTCGGGCAAGTCATCTCCCTCACTCTGCTACTCCCGCTCCGACATTCTCCTCACAAAGTTTTCTGCAGAGTGTCAAACTTCTTACAGTCCTGTGGTTACCAATTGATTGCTTCTGTTGATTTCAGCCAACTGCAATGCCCCAGACTCAGTGTCTTCTGCAGGGTCAGCGCATGGGAGTAGGCAGGGTAGGCGACCCCTGCCAGGGGGCGCTGCTGAGTGCCCCCTTACTCCCCCTTCCCATATGGAACGATCATGCCAGCCAGCACGTTGCCTGCACTTGTCGAAGGCTTCCAAGGAAGCCTCTGAAGAGCGCCCCATTTTACTGCTGCATGCTGCTTTTGGGTTAAAAGTGGCTGGGTGGCGGCACCTTCCCATTGCACTAGTTGGAGCTGACAAGCGCAATGGGAAGGTGCCGCCCACCCAGCTGCTTTCAATCCGAAAGCAGCAGTAAAACTGGGCACTCTTCGGAGGCTTCCTTTGAAGGCTCTGACAAGCACAGACAACGTTTGCCCTGTGAAGAAAAGTGGCATTGTGGCAGCACTTGTGTGCACCACCCAGTGGTAGAACCCCTAGCGCCGGCGCTGGTCTTCTCTTTCTCTTCTTGAGTTTTGATATTTTGCTAATCCACTTATATCCATGACTGGCTGTCAAAGTGCTAGAATTGTGCAACCAATCATTGGTACAAAACAACCAATTTAGCTGGGCCCATCTAGATCTTCTCCTGTCAAACTAGATGGCCTCCTGTCAGTTGGAATTGAAATTTTAAAAATTCTCTGTGAATGCAGATGTTACTATAGTTGGTTTTATAAAACAATTTTAGAATTTCACACTTTAAAATGTCTTCTTTACAATATCTTTGTTTACTCTGTGTGCAAATACGTCACTGCATCTTTTAGTCCACTTCTTGAAGGTAGATTTCTAGGGGGACACTGAGTAATTTTTTTTTCTGAAAAGGGGGCGCTAGGCCAAATAAGTTTGGGAACCTCTGTCCTAGAGTGTCTTACAGTCGATGAAAGTGACAAATCCTCAACCATCTGGGCAAAAATCTTTATAAAGGTATTTATACATATCTGTAAAAAGCAGCAACCACACCAGCGATGGTAGTGTCAAGATAACAACTACACTGCATAGAACCACACTGCAACTGGTGAAAAGGTATCAAGGGAGAGATACCAACTAGTTTCATGGTCCTCGTGACAGAACCAGCCCGATTCACCCTTCAGACCCAGTCCCATCAACTCCCTTTTAAGTTGCCAACTCCTGAAGGGAGCTAATTTTCCTGTCACTTGGGTGTGCTGCCACCACCTGTTCAATTTAGGGGTTCCTGACTGAGAGGAACAGGACTTCCAATCCCCCTTGCTAGTTCTGAGGTCTGGCCTAAAGGTCCTCTGCCAACCCAGCACCTAGTTATCACAGAAACCAAAGTCCTTCTTTGGGAGACCCCTGGAAAATTGGCACCTTTGCCAACTGCATGCCTTTCCCCTTCCCTGGACTCCCCTCTTATAGTAGCGTGGTCTAAGGCAATTGGGGAAACTATGTGGTACAGAGGGATTCCGCTTTAAACAAACATAAAATTTATTTACAACATACAACTATTTACAGGCATTTTTTAAAAGTGAACAGAAGCAACAAATCATAGTAGGAAGAAAAAACGCTCCTTCTTTCCCTGTTATACTGCTTGCCCTGACCATCTAACTGATCTCCAAGTCTGAACTCAAAATGAAACTGAAGGCTTCCCGCTCAAAATCTTCAATATAAAATCCAGTTCCTGCCCAGGAACTGGTTTACCTCTCTTGCAGCATTCTGGGAGACAGGCCTCAAGGACTTCCTGTCTTTCTAGGAGGGTCCCCCCAGAATTGCTGGTTCCAGACAGGAGGGGAGGAGAGAGGAGGAAGAGACTAGTCCAAAGCCTGACCCCAGTTTGACAGACTCCTCCAGCCAACTCCAACTCCCAGACAAACCCTAACCTAAAACGGCATTTCTCCACAGTCCTCATTACAACTTCTGATCTTCCAAGCTTCTGCTATTCCAAGATCTTCCAGATATCAGCACAGGAATAAGTATAGTCCCTGTGGGACTGAATGTTAGGGCTAGCCATTTCCACAAAAGAGCAAACCCCCACATCCACATTCTTAAATAATAAAACTTTGTAAAGTTTCCGCATAAAATATTGCCTCCCCAGGAGTAAATTTTAATTTTGCATCCCCTTACCCTCCATTTTCAGAATCCTTGGATTCAGCAATTTTTATAAAATTTGGATCCTAATTTTGCAGTTTTCTAGTGAGGAATTCCCACAGTCAAGTTTATTTTCCTGCTGCACCACTATTTTTGTTGTGTTGTCAGTGATGCATGATGTGTATTCACCCAGCCCTCTCCTCCTACGTTGTCCCGCTGACATCCATCTTTTAAATATTTCTATAGATTGTGTTACAACACAATCAGCACCTCCAAATTGACCACCTTGTAGCAGCTATGGAGCAAGGGTGCCTGGCATGGCTCACACAATTGAGACTGTGGCTGGTGGGTGGCCAGCCTGAGTCCAGGGGAAGAGCAAAAGGTGGACTCCATCCTCTTGCCTATGGTGCCTAGACTCTTGTGGAACAAGTACTCTTTGCTACCTAGGCTCAGCACCTGCTCTATCCTCCCTGCTGCCAGGCTCCTCTCCTACAACATCTCCTGTCACTTCCTTTTCCTCCTCACAGTTGGGCCATGGCCATGCCAAGGAATTCTCCCCTCTGAGCACAGCTCTTTGCCAACAGTTGTTCTCCTTCTTGCTGGTTAAAGTTGTAGACTCTCTCTCATCCCCAAATGTTACTATTTTCCTGTGTATGAATTAAACATCACTGAGGTTTCAGTTGCACATATTAGTTTGGTGTGGTGGTTAAGTGTGCAGACTCTTATCTGGAAGAAGTGGATTTGATTCCCCACTCCTCCACTTGCAGCTGTGCAATGGCCTTGGGTCAGCCATAGCTCTTGCTGAGTTGTCCTGGAAAGGGCAGCTGCTGTAAGAGCTCTCTCAGCCCCACCCACCTCACAGGGTGTCTGCTGTGGGGAAGAAGATAAAAAAGACTGTGAGCTGCTCTGAGACTCTGAAATTTGGAGTGGAGGGCAGGATATAAATCCAATGTATTATTATTATTATTACATTGTAATATATAATGAAATAATTCTACAAATGGCCTGGTTGCTTACAGGCCACGGACCAGTACCAGTCTACAGACAGGGGGTTGGGGACCCCTGATATAGAGTACATTGCAGTAATCTGATCTAAATGTAACTAGGACATGCAGTTTTAAGGCTGGGACAACCATACCCTCTTTCAAGGAGGCATTAAATACCTCTCAGACTCAGGCAACCAGCCCTCACCCAGAAGATTTAAGTATTCCAGAAAGGCATGGGTCATATAAGCAAATCATAGGCCTCTTTCCTCCAAGAATTCTATCCACATCCTGACTGAATAAACTGAAAAGTATCCCAAACAGTTGGCACCCTGGCACCATCCAATCCTGATGTAGAGTCCAAGTTATTACAGATGTGTGAGATCTTATCTGCGAAGTGTTGAGCAAAATGCTCACAGCAGTCTAATTAGAAGTCCACTTCCTCCTGCAGGCCAGATCCCAACAGGCCTCTGACCACCCAGAATAGCCCTGCTGGCTTAAACTGTGCAGCTGCAGTGGTGACAGAAAAATGCTGTTTCTTTGCCACCACCAAGAGTACACTTTAAAATGAGCTTTTCCCCAGGTCTTATTGGATTTGTCCAGAGTCTCACTCAATTGTTACTCAATCCATTTTAGGCTTGCCAATCTCCAGGTCCCAGCGGGGGTTCTTCTGCTTTCCCAGGCTCCTTCCTGCCTCCAGTCAGCTGACCAGCAGGGGGAAGCCCCGCCCCCACAACCATCATGTGACTTTCCACCTCTGGAGGCTTCAGTCTCCGATTGAAAGGTTTCCGCTTAGGATAGTGTGTTTGTGTTACTTTGAAGAAGTTGGCAGCAACTCATGAGTAGATATGCCAATCCCCCCTCAGAATCACCAGAAACGAAGGGGGGAAGATGTCTGCTGGGCATTATTCCCTATGTGGAGATAGATTCTCATAGGGTATAATGGGGAATTGATCTGGAGGTATCGGGGGCTCTAGGGGAGCTGTTTTGTAGGTGGAGGCACCAAATTTTTAGTATAGCATCTAGTGCCTCTCCCCAAAATACCCCCCCAAGTTTCAAAACAATTGCACCAGGGGGTCTAATTCTATGAGCCCCAAAAGAAGGTGCCCCTATCCTTCATTATTTCCTATGGAAGGAAGGCATTTAAAAAGGTGTGCTGTCCCTTCAAATGTGATGGCCAGAACTCCCTTGGAGTTCAATTATGCTTGTCACACCCTTGCTCCTGGCTCCGCCCCAATGTCTCCTGGCTCCGCCCCCAAAGTCCCCAGATATTTCTTGAATTGAACTTGGCAACCCTAATCCATCTCCCTGGTCTTTTCATTGCCCACAGCCCCACAGGAAGCTGAAGGTCTACCTGGGCTCTAACATCTGACAGAGGGTGCCTGGGAGAAATTGTGTCATGGACATTTCCATTTTCCAAAAGTCATCCAGGGCCAAACTGAATAACCAAGTTCTTAGTTTTGCTTTATGCATTACAGCACATTTTACTAGCACAGAATAGCCCTGAATTCCAGCAGCTCTAAATGAAGTGCTGGGATTTTTTTTTTTTTTTTTTGGGGGGGGGGGGGCTGTAAACGAGACCAATACAAATACCATGGTGTTTGAACACAAGCCTCCTCAGGATTAATGGTGTATGGATAGTCACTAAATTGTTAAAATAACCAAATATATAGGCATATATTTACTCTCACACTCCAAAAGAAAGAAAACAAATATGGGTTAAAATAGGCTTTATTAAAATGTTAACAGTTGAAAGATGCTGACCATCCTCCAATGCCAGTCAGCATTAAAGGTCAGCCACTGATGTCCAGCACCAAGAGAAATGCTTCCCGAGGTCCAGGATCTGGTCACACTATACTTTCTGGTTTGGTTGATACTCCTTCTCCATAGACCTCACTGTGAGTAAAGAGGACAGGAAAACTCTGTCAACAAAAGAGTGGCCAGGATGTACATGAAGACTTTAGGTAGACTTCCCTTCATTTCATCCTATTGGCCTGGAAAGAATGCACACTTGTACCTATAGCTAATTACAAGAGCAAAATAACTGCCTCCCCAAAAGGCTATAGCAGGGGTGGCCAAACTGGCTCAAGAGTCACTGGCTCTGTCACACATATTGTGTGGCTCTCGAAGCCCCCACCAGCTGGCTTGGAGAAGACATTTGTCTCTTTAAATCACTTCTTCAAGCCAAGCCAGCCAGCATCTTGGAGAATGTATTTAAAGTTAAAATTGCTTTTTTTCTACCTCTCCCTCCCTCATCTATTTTCCTTCCATCCTTCCTTCCTTGCAGCCCTCAAACATTTGACATTCATATCTTGTGGCTCTCAAACATCTGATATTTATTCTATGTGGCTCTTACATTAAGCAAATTTGGCCACCCCTGTGCTATAGTCTTCCAAAAAAAGGAAAAAGGCCCAAATCCAATACAGTCCAGTTAAATTCTATAGTTAGCACAAGCAATGCTCCATTTTTCCAGAAGAAATTTGACCTGTGCCATTTTGTAAGTCTTTGAAATGCATTTCCCCACCCCCAACTGACGTTATGATGCTAAACTTTGAGATGGATGCAGTAACTACTGAAACTGTTCATCATACATTTCTGAGGTTAGTGTTGTTATTGCCAGGAAATGTGTCACTGGCCATTCTCAGACTTGAAAAGGATCTAATTTCTATTAAGACTAAAGTTATGCATACTATGACAATAATATTGTACTATAAACTTATAGCTTATAAAGAATGGTAGGTTGCCCAAACAATACTAGAAAACAATACCCTGTACAGATAACGTTCACCCTGACATGTGGCTTAAATTCAGGTTTAATTTTTTAACCTAAAACTCTTTTTAAAAATAGACCAACAGAATTTTATAGCAAGTTGAATTTTGACATTTTCACCTTAAGGCAGGCATGTCAAACATATGGCCTGGAGGTTGGAACCAGCCCATCCAGTACTGTCATCTGGTCCATTAACAACTGGGGGGAACCTAGTCTGAATGTGGACCGGAAGGGTCCCTCTGCTGAGATGCCTCCCTTCCCCAAATGCAGTCCTTGTGTTTACTAAGAGCCAGCATGGGTTTTGCAAGACCAAGTCATGTCAAACTAAACCTCTCTCTCTCTCTGAGAAAGCTACACCTTGGTGGATCAAGGCAATGCTGTGACATACTTTATCTTGATTTCAGTAAGGCTTTTTATAAGGTGCCGCATAATACTCTTTTTGAAAAGTTGGTAAAATGTGGCTTGGATCCTATTCAGGGCTGTTTTTGCAGGAAAAGCCCAGCAGGAACTCATTTGCAAATTAGGCCACACCCCCTGATGTCATCATTGCTTCACACAGGGCTTTTTGTAGAAAAAGCCTGGCAGGAATTCATTTGCATATTAGGCCACACCCCTTGCCACCAAGCCAGTCAGAACTGCATTCCTGCTCAAAAAAAAGCCCTGATCCTATACTATTAGGTGAATCTGTAACTGGTTGACAGATTACACCCAAAGAGCGCTTGTAAATGGTTCCCCATCCTCTTGGAGAGGACTTAAGTGGAGTGCCTCAGGGATATGTGCTGGGACCTTAATAAATCTTTATAAATGTCTTTATAAATGATTTGGATAAAGGAATGAGAGAATGCTTATTAAATTTGCAGATGATTCTAAATTGGGAGGGATAGCAAACACAGAAGAAGACAGAGTCAGGAAACAGGATGATCACGACAGTCTGGAAAACTGGGCTAAAACACAGGGATAAATGTAAACTTCTGAATTTAGGTAGGAGAAATCCATTGCATCACTATAGGATGGGGGAGACCTGTCTTGGCAGTAGTTTATGTGAAAAGGATCAAGGAGTCTTAGTGGACAATACAGTGAACAGGAGTGAGAAGTGATGGTATTGCTTTACTGTGCTCTGGTTAGATGTCACCTAGAGTATTGTGTTCAGTTTTGGACTCCACAACTTAAGAAGAATATAGACAAGCTGGAACATGTCCAAAGGAGGTCAACGTAGATGATGAGGGGTCTGGAAACCTATGAGGAAAGTCTGAAGGAGCTGGGTATGTTTAGCCTGGAGAGGAGATGATTGAGAGGTGATATGATCATCATCTTCAAGTATTTGAAGGGCTGTCATATAGAGGATGGTGTGTTCGACCAGAACCACAGGTTGAAAATAAATCGAAAGAGTTTGATAAAGAACTTCCTGACAGAGTGGTTCCTCTGTGGAACAGGCTTCCTTAGAAGGTGGTGGGCTCTCCTTCTTTGGAGGTTTTTAAACAGGTTTTTAAACATCTGACAGTAATGCTGATTTTGTGAACTTAAACAGATCATGAGGAGGGCAGGGGGAGATACTTGTGATTTTCCTGCATTGTGTCGGGGGTTGGACTAGATGACCCTGGATGTCTGTTCCAACTCTATGACCATACCAGCATCTCCAGCAATAGTACCATCATACTCACAAGACACCACAGGGCATGATAGCACAGCCATGACAGATGTGAGGAACTAACCAATAACATGTTAGCATGAAGGCAGTCAGACTTGTGCATGATCCTTTGGAAGAACCCTTAGTATTAGAAGCAGTAGGCTCTTTCCACCGCTATGAAGACCAGAGATCAACAGGTGACATGTCAAAGGACACTAGACTAAGCTAATATTCTACCTAGCTCCCAAACTGAGCATGGATTTTTCCACTTGGTCTTTACTGGACTCACAAAAGCCCTGCCTTTGCAGTCACAGCCTCATAGATCTGGTCACAAGATAAGCTGCCAACCTAGGTGTACAAGCACTGTCACTAGTGCTTTCACTGCCTCAGACCATCCCAGGAATCTGGCTCCTTACTCCTGCTGCCTTCTCTTTTTCCTCCTCTATCTATATCATGGGCACATTCTAATAGGCAGCTAGCTGGCCACACTTGAACACTGGTGAAGACACATAATAGTGCCAATTGGAACAGATGAAATCAGAAGTCTCATCATTTTCCCTCCTCCCCTGTATTGAATTCTGCATGAAGTATAGGCTGTTTAAACCTTTTAAATCTAAATAGCTCTCACTCCTCACTTATCTTTTCCTAATATTTGCACTTTGGAAGTCTGCACACTTTGTCCTTGTTTTGAGGTCTTGTGTAAGATTTAAGTAATGCAATTGAACCTTCTGGAATGTGCTGCTTTAGTCTTACTTTGAAGAATGATTGTGTCAGATATTGTGGCCCTGATCTTTCACTTGTCAGCTTAAGGAGGCATAATTCCAACATCTTCCTTATACTTTAAATGCAGAGTTTTGCAGAATTTTGCACACACTATTATAAGCTATTTCAGTTTTGGCAGAGAGTGTATTTATATTGCTGTAGTTGTTTCCTGTGCAAGTCTGCCTTGGCTAATTTGTTGTCTGTTTTGTTGCCTAGTCCTTCAGTCCAGTGTACAAATGGAATATCACCAGCTTTGATATTTTCCCCATTGACCTCAGATGCCAAAATATTAAGAATAAACACCTAAGAGGTGCCGTCTGAATTCCCTATTTGAAAAACAGGGTTGTACTTACCTGTAACTGTTGCTCATCAGGGTCTTCTGTGCAGGCTCACATTGGGATGGCACATTCACAGGCTGGCCACAAAGAATTTTCTAGCTGTATATGTCTGAAAAGGTACCCCTCCTCTCAGGCTCATGATATGGCATTTCCTGCTGAAATTTTCAGTTACCCTACAAGGAAACACCTCAGGAATGCAGCTGAGACCTGGTGGAGTTAGCACAAACCAGCAATGGACATGGGACACCAGCATGTTGATAGCAAAGTTTAATCATATTCACAATGCAGCATGGTAAAGTTTATGAAGAAGCTGGGCCAGAGAGACAAATAGAGGTTCAATTATTTGAAAAGTTTAAGATTTGTGTAAATAATACAATAAAAACCTACAGATATCCTGAGTGTGTAAGACTCTCTCTGCTTCTGTGGCGGGGTTTGTGAAAAAACATTGCTAAACCAAGTGTCTGGGACAAATGAAAATCTGAAACCTTGAGCAAGGGTTCAAAGCATGTTAGGGCTAGGAGAACTGTGACAGGCTGACAGGAAAAAAGATTAGCAAATCATTCAGAAACTATTTTGACAGAAGATAGAAACATCAAATGACTTTGAATAGGCTCATGGAAAGCAGAAATTGTTGCCAGAGGGATTCTGATGTAAGGCAAGGCCAGAGAACATTTTGCCAAAAAATATAGGTAATCCAAAATAAGAGTTAAGGGACAGTAAAGATGGTGAATGACCTTTCTAGGAAATCCAAATTTAAAACTTCCACCACTTCTGGTGGTATGACCTTCTGGTGGATGTTTTATAGGGATTCAACAACATCATAAGAGCATCATCAGAGAGACCTAAGGAAGCTTCAGAAGTCAGGCTGCTAGCCAAAGTCTGGAAACATTGTAGTGGCCCAACAAACCTCTGGGTAACAATTTGTGGACCATTGGGAATGGGATACACTTCCCCCATGACAATTCCCTTAGTAGAGAGAACCATATTTGCTAGGGCCAAGTGGATGTAATCAATATGGAGTGAGTGTTGTGTGTTCTAAACTTCAAAGGGGGCATGTGTAATAGTGGTATAGGAGGGAAAGCATACCAAAAGGCTTGAAGGCATCCTCCATAGAGGTAGGGTTGCTTCCTGCCCTGGTACAAAATAAAATAATAATAATAATAATAATAATAATAATAATAATAATAATAATAATAATAATAATAATTTTTATTTATACCCCGCCCTCCCCGCCCAGGCAGGCTCAGGGCGGCTAACAACAGTTCAATAAAATTATACAATATAAGGTAAATTAAAACAACAATTAAATTATACAGTAGTTTAAAAACAACAATCTAAAACCAGTTCCAGTTGTCTGGGTCATTCCATAATTTAGACGGCGGTGATCTTCTTGATGTTATTCTGTATATTTATATTATGGCAGGGGTCAGTAGATAAAATCGTTGGTGGATTAAACAGCCAAGATGCTTTCATATTGTCCCTTGTGGTAAAAAGACCTATCTTAGTGTATCCCTACTGACAACTATAAATTGAAGATATTTGTACCCCAAAGACCACTATTCTGCTCAGCATGTCTGCTATCTTGTTGCTGGAACTGGAAATATGACTGTCCTGAAGAAGGATGTTGTTGGACACTGCCCAGTTCCAGACTGCTGTGGCCTCTGCGTATAGAGAAAGAAACATGGTTCCCCCTGCTTGTTGATAAAATACATGGCCATGTTGTTGTCCATTTGAACCTGGATGAACTTGTCTCAGAGGATATCTACAAAAGAGGTAAGTGCAAAATGAATTGCTCTCAACTCCAAGATGGTAATATGTAGGTTGGATTCAGAGAAGTGGACTATGTACCATAAGCAGATGGGCTCCCCAGCACATGGCAGAGGCATCCATAGTAACAGTACAGGATGATAATTGCACACTAAAACGAAACCCCTTAAATAAATGTTCATCAAAAACCCACCACTGCAAGGACCAGACTACAGATCTTGGGACAGAAAAATGTGCTCTTTGTGAATGTGTCTCTGTCTAAAGCACCTAAGAAATTAGTTCTTTAGTGGTCTCAAATGCATCCTGCACAACCATTGCACATATCATAAAACCAAGCAGGCTCTGGATCTCCCATGTGAGCTGAAAATGTTTGGCTTGAAACCTGGCAACCCAAGAACAGACCCAATTAATTCTGCACATTGAGACAGGATGATGCTGGATTTTTCATAGTTAATAGCCAGTCCTAATTTAGAGAGTAATTCTAAAGTGAGCTGGATGTGGGACTGAAGCTCCTGAACCAAATAGCCTACTACTAACCAGTCATCAAGTTAGAAAAAAATAGTACAGCCCTTAAAATGTAAGTAAGACACTACCACCATCATACACTTGGTGAAGATTTGTGGTGCTCTGGCCAGATCAAAAGACAGCATGGGGTACTGGAAACACTACCCTGAATGCATGAAAGGGACTTATCTCTTGTGAGAGGGGTGAATAAACATATGGAAATAAGCATCCATAATGTCTAAAACAGCAAACCACAAATTTAATCCAAGATATTGAACAATAATTGGAAGAAAAACTATCCTAAACTTTTTAACATTAATAAACTTATTCAGCTTCCTCAAGTCCAGAATCACCCAAACTCCACCATCCCTGTTTGCAACTAGAAAATATCTAGAATAGAACCCATTATCTGTGTCCTCAAACTGGACCAGTTGTATGGAACCCTTCTACAAGAGATCCTGTGGGCACATTATAGGGGTTCAGGTGAAGAGGCAAGTAAAAGTACAAGGAGGCCTTTTAAAATAGTCAGTCTTATAACTGTGCTGTAACACTGACAACACCCAAGAGTCAGTAGTGATGGAGTGCCTCATAGAGGAATGCTAGTTTATCCAAAATGAGTGGTGGGTGTTATGTATTGGAACTGCAGTTTGGCTTTAGGGCCAGCAGAGACTTGGCTGAGCTGGAGACCCTAAAACAATAGCCACCTGGATTCAGGAAGGAGGCCCATCAGGGATCATTAGGCCAGCTATTAACCTATAGTTGTGTGTAATGGGATTATGGTAATAGGATTCAGGAAGAAGGCCCATCAGGGATGATGGTAATAGGTTTTTGGGAGAGGAGGTTTGCATGCATATAAGCAGGGCTGTTGGTCCTGCCAGACAGTTCTGTTCCTATCTTTGACTTCACTTTCTTGGGCAGAAGTTCCAACATGCTCCACTAGGTCAAGAACAGAGCCAGTGATCAGGACCATTGCCAAAACAGGTCCAGAAATGGAACTGATCTTACAGAGAACAACAATTTCAGGACAGATGACTGCTCCTGTGCTGCCAGGGTATCAGAGATGGTTGGGGCCTTTTCTCAAAGGGCTGCCTTGAGATGAAAAGCCCTATCACTCCAGGCTCTAGGGGTGAAGTGTTGGCACTGGCAACAAGACCCCACATTATGAATCTCCCCGAGGCACAGAGAATGCTCATCAGCATCATTTTTGTGTCACACACTGGGCACATTTCTTGAAGAGAGACCATTGGGCTATTGGTGTCATGCCTGCCCCTAACCCAGCCCCTGCTAGCTCAGAGCAGGCACCTTTAACAGCCCTGGACGTAAGTCCCGAAGAAGCAAGCCGGCAGCGGGAGCCACCTGGAACTGATCAGGCCACGCCGGGCCCCAGCTCATCCCCTCCGGAATCACCGCCACCTGTTAGCCGGCTCCGTGAAAGGAGACGACAGGAGATGCGAAGCAGAAGAAGTGAGGCACGCATGCGGGGGAGAAGAGATCTAAGCCCGGCATACTAATGAGTTAACAAGCCAGCACAGTATATCTGTAATCTTGGCCCTAGGGCAAACTGTGCTGGCAACGAACGATCCTACTAGGACGTGACCACGCTCTGCACCCTCTTGCTTGCTGAGAGAACCCGTGTACTCCTGACCCGGCTTGAACCTTGGACTTGCAACTCTGGACTTCGACTTTGCTTTGTGGACTGGCTTAGGTATTTTGGACTGTGTTTGACTTTGCTTCCTCTGGCTTTGACCCTCTGCATTCCTACGACTACGCTCTCTGTTTCCTCCTTCGGCCGGACTGATTTACGGCGTTGACTAATTGGACTGTTTACGTTCACCCCTGTGCTACCCCCCCCCCAGCCGGCTGCGAGAGTCCTGGCCAGCTGCCGGGGCGTTGGCAGCCGCCGTTCCTTATCTGAAGACTCGAGCCGTGACAATTGGAGAAAAGGGAATAATCCCAAATCACAGGGAAAAAATGATTGAAACACTAGAGTCTGGAGCTAGAAGAAAGACACCCTGTCTAGTCAGCAGTGAAGAAGGAACTGCGGGACATGAGTGCTTCTCCCCTTGGCACAGTGATTTTGGTGGGAAATGCCATGTTGCATGTCTGAGGAGAGGGGCACCTTTTCAGTCATATACAGGGCTGGCTCACCCACTAGACAAACTAGGCGGTTGCCTAGGACTCCCCGCCCCGGTGCCCCAGGCAAGTGCCTAATTTGCCCGCCTCCTCCGCCCGCCGCCACTGCAGTCCCCGCGGAACCCTCCTTTCCCTTCCCATCACCCCCCCGGTGCGGTGCCCACTTGCCTGCCTTCTTCTTCCCTTTGCACCCCCCCCCAGTGTGCTGCCTGCCACCCATGCCTCCTCCGCCGGCCTGCCGCCGCTACCACCGCTGCCCACCCCTCCTTTCCCTTCCCTTCGCACCCCCCAGTGCACCGTCCACCCTCCTTCACTGGCCTGCTGCTACTGCTGTCACCCGCCCCCCTTTCCCTTCTCTTCCTTCCCATCACCTCCTTCCCTGTGTTCACACAGCAAACTACTCCTGGGCCCTGCCAGCCATGGTGTGGCTTGCAGTGTGATCACATGGGGGGGGAAGCGACAGGAAGGAAGGGAAGGGAAAGGAAAGGAGGGGCAGGCAGTGGCAGTAGTGGCAGGCTGGCAAAGGAGGCATGGGCAGCGGGCAGGCAGTGTGCTGGGAGGGTGCAACGGAGTGTGGTGTTGTGTTGAAGCGCTGCAGGGAGCGGCAGTGGGGGGCGGTGGCAGGAGGCGCCTGGCTAGGGTGCCAGGCGCCCTTGGCCCAGTGCTAGTCATATATAGCTAGAACCTTTTTATTTTCAGGACTAGTAGCATGGTTAGAATTTCTGCAGACCAATTCAATTGTGAGGCTACTGAAGGGCCACTGGATATGTGGCGCAGTTTAGACGTTTCTGGGAGTGGGTAGAACTGGAGAAGGTAGTGGTTTTTCCCTCAACTTTTCTCAGCTTACTCAAAAGTGGAAAGGCTGACTCTGAATATCTGAAATTCATATTTGATCTTCTCTGCAGTCCCCCATTGGAACTGTGCATGTGCAGAGTGGCCAAAGAGAAATAATTTTCTGCACCATCAATATTTAAAAGTTCATATGAATGAAAGAAAAATATTAAGAACCATTATTTTCATCAATGGTGTTAATTTTAAACTGCCAAAAGAAATCTAAAGGTTACACCTGTTTTGTAAAACCAAATATAACACCAGACAATAATGTCATGGGAATGGAAGTTTGGCTGAATATATATTACAAAATCCTTTAGACTTCCCGAAAGCATTCTAGTTCATATAATTCAGAACAGATTTTGAGATTTACAGGAAACATACTTTCCTAAAACTCCCACAGATTCCAATATTTTCCATGTCAAATATTTAGAGTATTCTCAAGGGGGCATTCTCTTCACCCACTGCCTACACTTTCAAATTGCCTTCTCCCAGTTGTTCATGGGACTCTGTTATAAATGGAAATGGCCTGTCTTTTGCTTCAAACCATTTTCACCTCTGGAGGCAAGAAAGCCTCATGTAAAATGGTTTTGTGACGCTAACAAAAATGGAATTTGATCTGCCACCACCACAATGTGTCTGCCCCCTCCTTATGTATTTTGGTAACGCTTGTGATTGCATCATTACAAACCTGTACTCAATTCAGATGGATTTTCTCAGCTCAACTTTACACTTTGAGACTTCCTGAAAAAAGCACAGGGCAAGTTCATGTACAGTAAAGACCAAAATTTCCCCCAAAATCTTATGCCTTTCTAAAGGGGAATTAAAAACATTTGGACAAACTAGGCTGACAGTCAGCTGCTTGTAATTAGATAGCACATTGCATTCAGTCTCTCAATCAACTTCCCGACTTGAAAAACAACAAGAGTAAGCAATAAAGAATGATGATGTCTCATTTTGTTTTAGTGTATCATAATTTCTCAGTGTCTGTACCTTGCACATTCACTAGCACCCACTCTTCTTTTCTTATGACACTAGATTGGCAATTCACGGGCCATTAAATGCCATTAGGTTTAGATTCATGGCATACCTTTGAGAATAACACACATACAAATGAAACTTACAAACAAAACTAATTCACTCAAGTTATCCACCAATACAACTTGCTCATAGATGAGTCCATGAGTCTGGAGTTTTGGGTAGCCAAGGTTCATGAAATCATCTCTGACCAAGTTTTTGATTATGACACATTTTGGATCCTATGGGAATAATTCCATGAATCATCTCACAGATGTAAAATATTTGACAATAGTGGTCCTGTTCCATTGTCAGTTGTCTGTGGATTGTCTCTTTGGAAGATTTTAAGTCTGTATCAGGGCTGGATTCTATTGAGTGCATGTAAATATCAGAGAAATATCACTGTTTCAAGAATGATGCCGTTTTCTGCTTGAGAACATTGAAAGAAAATTGCAGACTTTTTTTTTTTTTGAGATGTGGATTATATACAACAAAATGTCCTCTTAGAAATTGGAGTTTCCTTTGTAGTTATATTTTATTTATTTATTACACTTACATCCAGTCCTATCCCATGGTGGGCTCAGGGCAGCTAACAACATAAATAAAATAGAAATAAATATATAATTAAAACCAGCTACTGGATGTGACCACTTAAATGGATATTGGCAATACATCCCTCCCCCCTTCTCTAGGATATCTCGCTCTTTCTCGGCTTGACTTCGCGGATGAAGATTTAAGAAAGGTGCAGTAGTTCATGTCTGCTGCAGGCTCGCTGGTGGCTGACAAGACCAATGCGGGACAGGCAGGTCCGGCCACAGTGGCTGCAGGGAAAAGTCTGATTTGGGGTTGGTGCTGTAGCAGTATGATTCTTCCTCAATCTCCTTTTGTCCTCAAGACCAGTTATGCGTGCGTTCTCAAAGGAAGAGACAGCCTGGTGGATGGTGTGCCTCCATGCTTTGCGATCTGAGGCTAGGTCAGACCACTGGTGATGGTTGATGCAACAGGTACCAAGGGATTTCTTCAAGGAGTCCTTCTACCTCTTCTTTGGTGCCCCTCTATTTCGATGGCCAGTGGAAAGTTTGCCATACAGGGCAATCTTGGGAAGGCGGTGATTTTCCATCCTGGAGATATGTCCTGCCCAGCGCAGCTGCGTCTTCAACAGCAATGCCTCGATGCTTGTAACCTCTGCCCGCTTGAGGACTTCAGTGTTGGTCACAAAGTCACTCCAGTGGATGTTGAGGATGGTGCGAAGGCAGTGCTGATGAAAGCGCTCAAGGAGTCGCAGGTGATGACGGTATAAAACCCACGATTTGGAGCCGTAGATGAGGGTTGTCATCACAATCGCTTTGTAAACGTTGATCTTTGTGCCTTTTTTCAGATGCTTGTTGCTCCACACTCTTTTATGCAGTCAGCCAAATGCACGGTTTGCCTTTGCCAGTCTATTGTCAATCTCCTTATCGATCTTAGCATCTGAGGAGATGATGCACCCCAGGTAGCTGAACTGCTGGACTGTCTTCAAAACTGATTCACCCACAGTGATGCAAGGAGGGTGATAATCTTCCTGGGGTGCAGGCTGGTGGAGAACTTCTGTCTTCTTCAGACTAACTTCTAGGCCGAATAGCTTGGCAGCCTCTGCAAAGCAGAATGTCATATGCTGCAGGGCTGATACCGAGTGGGAGACGAGTGCAGCATCATCAGCAAACAGTAGTTCTCGGATAAGTTTTTCCATTGTCTTGGAGTGGGCCTTTAGTCGCCTCAGGTTGAACAGGCTGCCATCGGTGCGATAGCGGATGTAGACACCATCGTCATCATTTAAATCTACTGTGGCTCTTTGAAGCATCATGCTAAAGAAGATCGTAAAGAGAGTTGGCGTGAGAACACAGCCTTGCTTTACACCTGTGCTTATTGGGAAGGGCTCCGAGAGATCGTTGCAGTGTCTAACTTGGCCTCGCTGATCTTCATGTAGCTGGATGACCATACTGAGGAACCTTGGGGGACATCCTAAACGTTCCAAGATTTGCCACAGGCCGTTCCTGCTAACGGTATCAAAAGCTTTGGTAAGGTCGACATATAGACCCTTGTTCTGTTCTAGGATAAACCTACAACCATATATACTGTGTCAGGTCCATCTATCCAGAATACAACCCAAGTTCTACCACTCATGGTTTAGCAAAGTCTGGACAGGATCACAACAGAAGTCCTGATGTGTACAATGCTTCAACAAGTCAAAAATATTGCAGGGAATATGCAACTGATATAATCTTAAATTTACCGCATTGTTCTAGTTATGTCACAGTTCTAGTCATCACAAATTCATCAGAAGTTGCCAAGAGGCCCACTTGCTCGGCTGTTCTCCCCACCCACCATCCACCCAGTATTCTTTATTACTTCGAAGTACTAAAATCAATGGATAGCAAGATAAAATCCTAGGCAGCTTTGGTTAGGCATTTGCCATATTCAAACCTCATGGGTCTCCACATGACAGAGTAAAATGCTTTGTTGCTGTTTTTATTTTTCATGTGTGCTTCTCCCCACCACATATGCATATACAAAGGGCTTGTTTATAGTAATGTGCTTAAATAAAAAATGTTTTGAACTTCTGAATCTTTATATGCTTTCAATGAAGGAGAAGCAATAAAATGTACCAAGAATTCTAAAAGAACATGAAGATCTCCATCAAGAGGATTAAAGTCTCTGGTTGTTGGAATACATATAATGCAGCAGCTTTGCTGAAGCTAAACCAGGCTGGATCTGCCTGGCAATCCTTTGTTTGCTGTCTTAAATTCTATGATAAAAAGGTGAAATAGAAATTAATTATACATAAATACAAGTAATCAAATTGACATGACCTTCAGGTAGGTTATATGGAGTCATGTAACTTGCTGCATTCTAAGGCTTCCCGTGTAGTTTTAATGCTCCAACAGGCAGCTGACTGCTTGAAGCAATGTTTATTTGTGCCAGACAATCAAACCTTATCAGAAAATGTGTTTTGCGGCAGTTACCAAGAAAACTCCAATCTGATACAACTAAAGCTTGTTTCCCAGACACTGCTGGTATCAGCTGACATCAACAACACTTTCACCTTCCACTTTTTTTTAGAAAGTGCTGATCTGCAAAGTTTCATTTCACACAGAAAAACCACTTTCCTTTATGGGTGGAGTAGAGCAGATAGCAAATGTAGAAAGGATTTGAGTCTCAAACAGCAGTAGATACTTGCAGTCTTGGTGCACTTAAGCTGTGCACTTCCCGAAAGCAAACAAAACCACAAGATGATATCAGCAAACTGGTAATGCAAGCAAATCCTTATTTCAAAACTCATACTTGCAAGTGTAAAAAACAATAAATGCAATGCCATCCCTAAGGTCATTCTGCTCTTCACATTAACACATTCAGCCCTCTTACATGCAAAAAAAAAAAAAAAGGTTATAACAATGATGGCTCTCTGATGTCTTTCATTACACCTCCAATCCAAGATTTTGGATGATGAAATAGTGAGGGTCCCCCCTTTATCACCTCCCAGCAAACTCCCCAAAAGTTCCACCATCATCGGTAGAGAGACAGATATGGAAGATCTGAGGAAATATGCCCACCAATAGCTCCACACTAAGTATGCTGCCCCATCATGCATGCATGTACATATACCTTCCTGAAAAATGAAACAAGCATGAGTCTTTTGTGCTCTTTTAAGCCCTGTCTGCACTGGAAGGACTAAAAGGAGTGCAAAGAATGGTGCTCTGTTCCTTTCAGGCACCAGTTCCAAAACTGTCCAATAGCAGGGGCATCTGGTAGGGGAACACCAGATATCGGCCATGGGTGAATGGATATTAACATTTACAAACAATAAAATAGTATTGCATCCTTCCAAATTTAGCAAGAACAGTTGGGTCATCTGGTCTTCAGTATTTTCATATAAAGTCCAGAAACTGCAGGATGAATATATTCAGTTTTCCCATCATCCTATGAAATATATTGCTTTCCCTTTGTTTTCTGTATGGAAGAGATCATTCAACCTGACAAACAGTTCTGGGGAATTCAAAAGCCAGTTTACTATGTGATTATTTTAATTGGTTCTAACAGAGCAGAGGCCCATGTGTGGCTATTAGCTACAAGGTACAAATGGAACACTATGGGGCAATGATGCTCTGTATCCTTTGTGCTTGGGGGGCACCAGTGGGAGGGCTTCTGGAGTTCTATCCCCACTGGTAGACCTCCCAATGGTACCTGATTTTTTGCCACTGTGTAACATAGAATGCTGGACTGGATGGGCCACTGGCCTGATCCAGTATGGCTTCCTTTATGTTCTTAAAATGGTTGGATAGAAGACTCTCAAGGAAGACAGTGCTATGCAGAAGAAGGCAATGTCAAACCAACTCTGCTTGTTTCTTGCCTTGAAAACCACATGAACTGGAACTTCACGGACTTGCCATGAGTCAGCTGTGTAATGACATTGCTGTCGTTTTAAGGGTATTTCCTGCTACTCTAAGGCTGCAGTCCTAAAGACACTTTCTGGGAGTAAGCTCCATTGAATAACATTGAATTTACTTCTGCATAGCTCAGTATTGCTCCCATACAGTGAAATTCTAAATAGAGTTACACCCTTTTAAGCATGTTGAGTTCAACAGACAGTAGTGTAGTGCTGTTTAGACAAACCAGATTAAGCTATCACAAAATTCAAAGTAATTTCTAAGTTCAAATTGAATATATTATTTTTCTTCTCATGATGTTTGAACTACTAACCACCACAGAATAATATTTTTCCTGTTTTAAAAATTATTTTTTAAAAGTTCATAAATGAAATTGAACTTTCAACTAACAACAATTGCTTCTGAGGGGAACAGAGAGAATGGTAGCTTTTTTTTTTCAAAAAAACAAAAGCACTGATAGCTTATTCAAAAAGCTTAGCCCCAAAGCCAGTCTAGCTAACTAGGGCCTTAGAACCTAATCCTTAAAAACTCCATCTGGAAAATGTCCTAATTCCATTACTTGATCTTCATGAAGATCTGTCTTTTCATTTTCCCTATAAGCATTAACTACTGTCCTTGCTTTCAAAAGTCTAACTGGACATGCTTGTTTACAAGTAAGCTTTACTGATTTCAATGGGACTTAAATCTGAGGAAGTATGTTATGCATTTCAATTTAAGGAATCTGGATACCAGTAAAGTGCCTTGGTAGATGGAAGAAATATATATCAGTCTCTACTATTCATAATATGTAAATAAAAACTCCATGGTCAGAGGCTGAATAATGCTGAATAGGAGATGCTATGGTCAAATAGCAGCCCTAATAGTCCAGACAAGCCTGATCTCTCTAGAGCTAACCAGTGTCGGCAATTGGATAAGAGACCATCAAAAAGACAGAGTGTGCTAGGCAGAAGAGGGCAATGGGAAACCACTTCTGCTTGTTTCTTGCCTTGAAAACCCCATGAATTGGAACTTCATGGACTTGCCAGTTGTGATTTGACGGCAATTTTTATCATCAAATAATAGTAAGGGCCTCTTTTAAGCTTCCCAGAACCATCTGGCCAGCCACTGGAAGAAACAGAATGCTGTTCTATATGGTCTGGTTCTCAGAGTCACAACATAAATATTGGTCCCCTGGGAGGGTTTCCACAACTTATTTCCATAATAAAAATTTAACACGGAGAAATAATGTTATCTGCATTTCCTCATGAATCAAACACACATATGTTCTTGGTTTCTACTAGAGAAGATATAGGGGATTCTGACCCTTTAAAATCTATCAATAGCAGCCAAATTCCTCTTTATTTGGTCAGGGAGCGAGGAGGAGAGGAGAATCCCTTTCCTCCTATACAGTTTTCCTAATGAAAATACCCACAAACATTTACCACTATATACCCTCTAAGAGAAATGTTATGGGTGACTGAATTACGGTAGTACAAATGACATGTCCAGTGTTGTGTATGTGGACTAATGTTGCTATTAACCAGGTTCCTGCATAGCTCATTGGAGCTTTTACGTTGGAGCTTGGGAACTCAGGAACAATGGGCAGTAGGATCCAAATCCCTGCTGCCCTACTCCAATCATGGGCCCCCTGCTGGTTTGAATGATCCAATGACGTCCCAGCGGGGGAACCTTGAACTGTATATAGTTGGCCCCATTGGCCCAGTAAAGCAGTCTTCTGGTTCAGCCATTACCACGTTGTAACTAATAGAGAGAGCTATGATCACTGCAACCACATCTCCTCCTTGTATAGAACCCACTATATCATAGTAGTGACAAAGGTGGGATCTGGATGAGTGAAGCCCGGAACCCACTGGCACTGCCCAGCGCACCAAGCCCCAATGCAACAGACACCACCACAAGGTCCAGCCATGGCTACCACTCCTGGCTTGCACGGATACCTTCCGGAATTCAATCCAGCTCACCCAGACATGTGGAACATCTGGGTGAAGCGACTGAACTACTTCATCAAGTTCCATAAGATCACCGAGGAAGACCAGCAAAAGTCCCTCCTGCTCAGTGCCTGCAGAATAGCTACTTTGTGGCTGGTGGAGAGCCTCATCTCACCCACCACACGTGAGGATGCATCATACAGTACATTGATGGGGAAGTTATCCAACCACTTCATGCCCCAGCCGACTTGCAAGACCCACAGAGGGAATCAGAGGTCAGGGGAGACCGCAGCTGACTTCTTTGCTGAACTCCACCAGCTGGCCCTAAAGTGTGTGTTCTCGAACCTCGAGGAAGCCCTACTTGATCGCTTCATTACCAGCCTCCAAGATGAAAAGCTTCAACGCAAGCTGGCGAGCCACAAGGAATTCACACTAACGAAGGTGCTCAACGAGGCCTCCAATTACAAGAGATCCTGGAAGGAGCGACCCGCGGCTGGGGTGCATCAGGCCATGACCGCATCTGCTGCCAAGGACTCAGATGGCAATGAAGCCCTCAAGCTGCACCATGCGGCCCAGCGTAGTCCAAAGACCCAGCGGGTTCCAAGGTCTGCGCCAGCTGCAGGGAGCCCCTGCACCTTCTGCGATGCGTTTACCACCAATGTGGCAAAATGGACCACATCGCTCGGGTTTGCCGGTCCAAGCAGTACCAATCCATGCTGGAAGGAATGTCTCAATGCATAGACGAGAGCCAGCCTGCGTCGATGAACTCCATGCCCTTGATGCGGCTCCCACGTCGCAGGTATGCCAGCTGTCCATGCCTTCTCCAGACAAGCTGAAAATCATCGTGGTCATCGAGGGGGTTCCATGCAGGATGGATATAGACTCAGGGGCTACTTTTACAGTGATATCTCAGGAAACCCTAGAAAGACTGTGCCTGGTGGGGGGCCGTGGTTGTCCCCATCCCCCATGATTGTGAGAGACTTTCAGAAACAGGAAGTCGCAGTTGAGGGACTGGGTACTTCAGTGTTAAGTATGGATCGTTTGAAGGAACCTTGCCCTTGCTTGTGGTTGCTGGTTCCCTCTCTAGCTTACTGGGGAGATCTTGGTTTGGTCCTCTAGGGATCAGGGTAACTGGCATCCACCAGACCCCACAAGTATGGACTTCCAATGAATTTGCGCGGAGTTCCCATCGATATTCGATGGCAACCTGGGGACTTACCCTGGCCCTCCGGCCCTCCGGTGTCCCTGCAACTGAACTCTACCATGCAGCCCATAAGGCTGAAAGCCTGGCGTGTCCCCTTTGCTCTTAAACCAAAGATAGAGGAGGAACTGGATCGCCTCACAGGGGTCCTTGAGCCAGGCACAAATGGACAGTGAGGAACCACCATCGTGACCCCAGTGAAGCCAAATAGCAGCTTCCGCATCTGTGCGGACTACAAATGCACTAATAACAAGGCGCTACAGGTCCACACCTACTCGGTCCCTTTTGTCAGCCATGTCCTGGCTTCACTGGCAGGGGCAAAGATTTTTGGGAAGTTGGACTTGGCCCAGCCCTATCAGCAGCTTCTGGTGGACAAGGCCACAGCAGAGGACCAAACCATTGTGACCCATCGAGGTGCTTTACAGGTCCTGTGCCTCCATTTCAGGGTCAGCGTAGCCCCGGAGATATTCCAGAACCTAATGGACTCTCTCTTAAAAGGTATCCCTGGGGTCCAGCCCTTCTTTGACAATGCGCTGATCGCCACCGCCACGGAAGAGGAGTTCATCATCCACCTCCATGCAGTACTTCAGCGCTTCAACTTGGCCGGGTTGAAGGTGAAGCAGGAGAAGTGCCTTCTAGGAGTCCCTCAAATCAACTTCCTAGGGTACACCATGGACTCCAGCAGAATCCACCCTGTGCAAGACAAGATCTGGGCCATCTGCAATGCCCTGGTCCCCACAAACAAGGCCAAACCTCAAGCCTTCCTCAGCCTTTTGAACTTTTATCATGTGTTCCTCCCCCACAAGGCTGCAGTCGCTGAGCCCCTCCACAGACTGCTGGACAAGAGGGCACCCTGGGTCTGGGCCTGCCGGCAAGCTGTGGCCTTTCAGGCGGTCAAGGAGTTACTGACTTCCAACAACTTGCTGGCTCATTTCAATGAGCAGTTACCTGTTGTCCTAGCTTGCAACGCCTTCCCTTACAGAGTTGGAGCAGTCCTGGCCCACTTGCTGCTGGATGGCCACGGGGTTCCAGTGGCCTATTACTCCAGGACCCTCTGAAATCCAGAGCACAACTATGCGCAGATAGACAAAGAGGGTCTGGCCATAGTTGCGGGTGTCAAGAAATTCCATGACTACCTCTATGGCCAACCCTCCACTATCCTCACGGACCACAAGCCGCTGCTCGGCCTTTTCGCCCCTGACTGCCAGATGCCCCAAATGCTGTCGCCCCGGGTCCTTCACTGGTCCATTTTCCTGACCGGGTACCAATACTCTCTTCATCACAGGCCAGGGAAGGTGATGGGCCACGCCAACACCTTGAGTTGCCTGCTACTTCCCTTGGGGGACCCTGATCCTGCTCCAAAGCACCAGATCCTCATGATCGAGTACCTCCTGGACTGCCCAGTCCACACGAAGGACGTTGCCCATCTGTCTCCAAGGACAAACTCTGGGCCCACCCAACTGGTGGGCCATCCCCTCCACACCCAGTCCAAAACTTGGGAGAGGATCCAGTCCTTGGACAACAGATGGGCAACGTCCTTCAAATAGACTGGGCAGTCTGGGAGGTACTCAGTCATGAGGATCTGGTGCTCTGGAGCAGGATCAGGGTCCCCCAAGGGAAGCAGTAGCCTTTCATTTTTCAGATTTAAAGAAATTGGATATTTTATCATGGAGCTCCAACATCTATCTAGTTGCACCCTTAATAAACATCAGTTTAGGGGAGAGGTGGTAAGTGGCTTGCTCATCAACTTGCTGCCTCCCACCAACAGTGCTAAAGTGAACGCTGTCTTTCCTTATTAGCCTGTAGACTGAATGGATATATATTTTTATAATGAATTCTCTTCTGAGAACTATTGTTACTTGATTTATTTGGATCCTCCTAATCTTTGAGAAAAGTGGATTACGTATTTTTTAAAAACCTCTTTATTTCCACCTGACCTGCCAGCAGATACAAATGGATCTGTCTTTCCTTAAGGGGTAATTCATAAAGTATGCTAAACATCAAGGGACAGTGAGAAAATAACTAAGATGTGCCAATTTGTGACAGGAGGATATTGGCAGAAATGTATTAACTCTTAGGGTTGAACTGTAAATTAACAACTTCCCGGCACTTGTGTAAGTGGCACCATCTAGCCATCACTGTCAGGCTGTCACATTCCCAGTGTGACATACAGCACCTCTACCAAACTCTATCTGTATTGATAGAAAGCAAAACAGACAGGCAAAAGGAATAAGCTACTAATGGCTGCAACTGCACAATTCAGATTTTAACTTCAGTGGGGACGTTCTAAAATGAATGACAAGATGGTCCATAGGAAACAATAGCAGAGCCTGGATGGTTCATAGAATATAATGGGGGAGAAGATGGTCCATTGACTTGCATGGGCTTCATTGAAATACACTGAAGCACAGAAACGGCTGCAACAAAAACCTGGAATGGATAACCTTCTCTGCCATTATATCCTATGGACCATCCAGGCTCTGCTATTGTTTCCTATGGACCATCTTGTCATTGTCACTTTCAAGATGGAGCTTGAAATAAACATCACACCATCACTAATACTAATAACTGAGATAACAGCGAGTAGAGATTATTTTAGACTGTTTTTAGATTGTTTTAGATTATGCAAAAATTTAATAGTAAATTGTAATTTTATTTAATTGTATAACTGTTTTATTGTTCAATGGCTTTGCCATACCTGTAAGCCGCCCTGAGCCTGCCTTGGCGGGGAGGGCGGGGTATAAATAAAATTTTATTATTATTATTGTTGTTGTTGTTGTTGTTTTAATACGTCCCCTTCAGTGTACAGGAGAAGGAGGCTGAAGCCTTCCCCTGACCACAGTTTTCCTGAATTGAAACTGTTTGTCCTCATAGGAAAATAGCCCCATCAGTAGGTCTTACTTGACGGTGTAAAATGAGGAGAGTTTAGCATGCAATTAGTGCTAAGTGTTGACCTTCTGAGAGGTATCTAGCTAGGGCTCTAACTGGGACATTCATTCATCCCTCATTTACCATTCATTCCAAGGAACTCTGCATAAGGTAAGATATCAAAAGGTTTTTATTATTATCATTGTTCAGTATTAATGGAGGTAGAACTATGAGGAGGCATGAAAAGATCCTACTCTAGAATATTAAGAGTATGGTAGTGTCTAGTGCCATAGTTTTGAGCAAACTTCAGAGTATGGTGGAAGACAGGAGGGCCTGGCGTGACTTTGTCCATGGGGTTGCAAAGAGTCGGACTCGACTGTGCAACTGAACAACAACAAAGTGCCCTAGTCTTTTAGTAATTAAGATCTGGTGTTCAAACTATCACAGCCAGGTTAAGTTCCCAGTGAAGGCAAATATTTTCTTAACTGAAGACCTAATGTACTTTATAGGTTACAAAATATATCTAGAAACAAAGACCCCACTTTGCCATAAAGCTCTCTAGGTGTCTTTGGGCCTGGGGTAGAATTTACAACAGGCCCTAGTAGGCCCAGCCTGGTAGTGATGGAAAGTTCCATCAAGTTGCAGCCAATTTGTGGCAACCCCCTAGGGTTTTCAAGACAAAAGATATTCAAAAATTATTTGCCACTGCTACTTCTGTGTAGCAAATCTGGACTTCCTTGCTGGTTTCCCATCCAAATATGAACCAGGGCTAGGGCTGCCAAGCTCCAGCCAGGGGCAGGGGATCCCTCAGTGTGGGGGGACCCAACCTGCTGGCACAGAGCAGGATGCCAAGGGATCCCCACCCCTGTCACGTTCTCAGGGTGCAGACAGGCAGGAGTCCAAAGCCAGTCCAAGGTCAAAGTCCAGAAAGTCAAGCAGGAGCCAAGTCACCAATGCAGAATCACAAACCGGAATCAGAAGTCAATGTCCAAAAGTCAAAAGGTCAGCATGCCAAGGAAATCAAGCAGGTCAGGATCAGGAAGGAGCGTGGAACAAGCCAGAGAATAGACTTGTTGCTTCCACAAGGTTACCAGGTCCTGGGTGGGAGCTATATGGGAGTCTCAATCAGCCTGCTCCCTGGGTAGCAGTGACTCTGCTAGAATTCAGGGCTCAGAGATCTGAAGCCTCAGCGTGCCTCATGTCTTCGCTCTGAAAATTCTTTCCAGAGCCTGCTTCGAACTCTTGAGATGGGAGGAGGAGAGCTTGGAGGAGATTGTTCGTCAACAGCTGACACTGGTGCCTGGAGAGTGATTGATGGAGCCAGCTGCTGTTTGTTCAGTTGAGGAACTGGCTGGCAACTCTTCCAGGTCTGTTAACCCTTCCAGCTCCTCCTTGTCAGGGCTCATGACAACCCCCAAACAGCTCCATCACTACGCGATGTGAATTGCACAATGACATCACCCAGAAGTGCCATCATTACGCCAGGCACATCGTGCAACGGACGCTCTAGAATTTGCGGTAGAAGTCTATGGTACCATAGAGTTTTACTGCAAATCCTACAGCATCACAATTTGCCTGGCATGTTGATGTCATTTCCAGCTGAGAAAAGAGACCCCCGTCAGAGAGGCAGAGGGAATTGGCTGACCACACTTAACTTCTGAGATTTTATGAGACCGAGCTTATCTGGGCCATCCAGGTAAGGGCAGGCCCAACCTACTGAGTTATTATCTTGGTTTCTCAATTAAACTTTTTCTTGTGCTAACAGAAAATACTCAAAATCATTAGAAAACAAAACTGCAGTTGATGTTCATGCTATCTTAATAAAAAGATAATAGATACTGGCTGTGCAGATATTTCTTTTGGAAGAACTGATAATTGTGGTGGCTTTGTATAATCTGTGTGAGGCTATTCTCTTCCTGAGTTAGAATTCCAATCCTGCCTTGGTCTAGTCATTCTCTCTTACTACCTCCATATCACAGGGTTGTTGTGAAAGTACAATAAGAAGAGGGCCACGTATATGTAAACTCCCTGGAGATAAGAAAGATTTTTAATTTAAAAAAACCCTCAAATAAATATGGCTTCCAGTCAGGATTGAGCTTTAGTGCCCTGGTAGTGATTCAGTGATAATGGATTCAGAAAAAAAGACAGAAATACTCTTCCCCCACTGCTCTGGTAATAGAAATAAGCACAGGCATGCTGTTCAGAGCACAGGAACTAACAAATAACACTTTTTTCACAGCCCCAAAGGTACTTTTTCAAGTCTAGTGAAAGTTCAGGCGTGCATATAAATCAAAGAACATGTCTCTGCTAGTTTTTTTGAATGTTCACTTTTCCCAGTTAATTTATGACTCCGAGATTTATTTTCCTTTGATAATAGAAGCAGAATATATAAAAAAAAATTCTGGTGAGGAAACTGTACTTACAAATATGTCTGGTATATGATGAAAGAATGTACCAACATACCAACAGTTTTAGATGATTTGAAAGTAACTAGTAAAAATGATAAACTTGGAGGCATATATGTCTAAAAGTGCTCTCAAAGTGACAGTGAAATTCATGATCTTTCAACTAAAATATATAACTTATAATTAAAATTAGCATCCTTGGAATCTCACTATTTTTTTTGTTTACAAATGATTGCTCAGAGACTGTGGAACACTATCAGCTTAGCATTTGTTACGACTTATTTTTTTAAAAAAACAAATTAATAAAGGATAAACACAGAACAAGAAATATTAAGTGCAGCTTCTATGAAGAGAAATCTTCCCTTGAGAGCATCCACAACCATGTGACTTTGTGGTGGCTTTGTAGACATTATATACTTGGCATTTCAAAAAGCTTTTGCTAAAATAAAATCCAGAGTCAATGCATTACAACAGAAAAGGTTCTGTCTTGTGGCTTATATAAAATCATCTCCTTTATACTGCATCATTTTGTATTTATATTTCTATAGTTCTACTTGGTAAAAGAAAAAAATCAGAAGCAAAGATATGTTGCAGTCCCACCCTAAAAGCTTTATGTGACACTAGTGATGCTATGCCCTATGGCCATTCTGCACAGGTGGCACAAAAATAAGTGGCACACAAATCCCTTGGCATGGTTCCAGCTACACAGCAATTACAACAGAGTATATAGCATTCTCTGACGTGTCTTTAAAGGCACGTCAGAGGATCTCATAAAAGGTTTATGTTTATGCTTACTCTGATGTATATGTTGGCAAACATTCCATTTTACCTCTTTTAACCAATTTGCTCTGAGATATATATATATATATATATATACGCCAATAAAGGCTAACTTGACTTGACATAGTAATCTCATTGACATCCACCCATGACAGAGCAGTGTGCCACACATGAGCAGTGTGGCACACATGGATGCAGCCAATCACTGCCTGCCAATACAGCCATGGTCCATGGCCTGCAATAACTTCCATCAGTCACTGCCCACACAGAAGGCAGAACAAAGTTTGAATCCAGTGGCACATAAGAACATAAAAGAAGCTTTGTTGGAGCAGGCCAATGGCTCATCCAGTCTGACACTGTGTCACACAGTGGTCAAAACCCAAGTGTTATCAGGAGGCCCTTCCACCAGAGCCCCCCAAGCACCAAAGATACAGAGCATTACTGCCCCAGACATAGTGTTCTAACTATATCTTGTTGCTAATAACTACTGATGGACCTCTTGAAGCTTATACTTGCAGCTGCCACCACTTCCTGCAGCAGTGAATTCCATGTGTTCAGTATTCTTTAAGTGGAGAAGTACTTCCTTTTATCTGTTCTAACCAACTACTCATAAATTTCATTGAGTGTCCACGAGTTCTTGTATTGTGAGAAAGTAGGGTTGCCAGGGCCGACTCAAGAAATATCTGGGGACTTTGGGGGTGGAGTCAGGAGACTTTTCAATTCCCTAAAAATAAATAAATAACATTGCAGTTCCCTCCTCATTTTTGCTTTCAAATAGTTCCACAGCATCTGCACTTCCACTAAAATAAGAGTGAACTCTCTCTCCCCCCCCCCCCTCTCTCTCTCCCTCCCTCTCTCTCATGCACACACACACAGCAGCCACAATAAACAGTTTGCATGCCCACACTTTTGTGATCTCCCTCGGGCAATGGTATAGATAGCTTTACTCACCAGAGCTGCTGAATATAATATTCTGAGGTATTTCAACCAACTTATTGAGAGAGACGTCTAAGGGGGGTGGAGTCTTCCTGTATCCTATACTTAAGTTCTAGTTAACTCTTTACTATACCTTTTACTATGTGAACATCTTCTGAAAGGAATATAAAATGAACTGACGCACTGGGCTCTCTTGTTTCCTCTTTCTCTCTCTCTGTCTCTCTTTCTCTCACACACATACACACACACACACACACACGGCTCTTCCTGTTCACCCCCCTCACAGCTTCAGTCTTGCTGAGAATTAAAGGCACACACCCCACTTCCAAAACAGAAGTAGTTGCCTGAGATCTAAAGGCACATCGTGGCTGTTGGGGCAGGCCTTCTCCCAGCTGGCTGGTGGTGGGGAGAAGCCTGCAAAAACCAGGGGATCCCCTGCCTGGATCTGGGGACTGGCAAGCCTATGAGAAAGGGAGAAAAGTACTTTTTTTCTCTACCTTCTCTAAACCATGCATAATTTTGTAAACCTCTGTCATGCCACCCCTCCATTGTCATTTATCACTTTGGTCTTAAAGGTGCCACTAGACTCAAACTTTGTTCTGCTGTTTCAGACCAACATGGCTACCTACCTGAATCACACAGAAGGTAGAGAGAGAAAATCTTTCAGTCTGCTCTCTCAACGAGGCCAAGTGCAGAAGCCCCAGAGTTAGCTCTGCAGACCTGGGCTTTAGTCCTAAAGCTGAGTTCTTTTTCACAAGGTAACCTCACTACCAGTCCAACCATAGCATTCTACTCGGGCTGTCCCATGAGCTCTTACTGCAGTTGTGCTTCCTGCGCTCTCCACTTGCAGGGCTGGGGGTGACACTAGCATGGCATCACACCGACACAGCAGTATAGGACTGGAATGTCAGCATGTCCTTTCTAACACTGTACATGATGCCATTCTAGTGTCACCCCCAGCCCAGCAAGTGGAGAGCGCACAAAGCACAACTGCAGTAAGAGCTCGTGGAACAGCCCACTTACTGAGACCAACACAGAATAGGTTCATTTGGGCAGTGGGGAATGATTATATAAGCAAAGTCCCACTCCTTCTATGGCATATCCTGTGATGCTACCCAAGACTAGGTTGCACTGCAGGTTGTTCTGTAGGGCTTTTATAGAAGTAGAGCTTATATCAGCATGGTGCTGGAATAGACTATGCTAGTGTAACTCAGAGATTTACCATTATTGTGTGTAATTATGAATTTAAGCACTTGCTGGATGTTGGAGCTCCAAATCTAGCAACCTTTTCATGAAACAATTTGCAGTGCAGCCTAATTCCTGGAATTTTTATCTTACTGTGCCCATGCCCTTTCATCATAGATATAAAATATCACTTTAGCCCATTGTACATGGGCAACATTGCTTTGGATAATGTAGTAACACCAATGATATGTATTCTTGTTGCAGCATTATTGTCCCCTTCCTGAAATGTTTTAACAATTAATTAAATAATATATAATAATTAAATGATATTATTTTCTGGCACACTTATGACTGAAGCTGACAAAAGCTAACAACACTACATTCCTCAATTACCACAACCTCCTTTCCAAGGAACTGAATACCAGAGATCACTAGTATCAAAGGTTCATCCTAAAAACAGCTCATTCCTAAAATAAAATAATATTGGCTTACACAACAGGACCAAAATGTTTATATACTGAAATGTTTAAAAAACTTGGCTGCCTGTCTCAGAGTTTAAAATGTCAAACTGCAGTTGACCTGGGAATCCACTTATTAATTTGTCACCTTGGAAAAAATAGCTTAGCCATTTGGGGATGAAAAGAACAGATCAATGTAAATAAACATTTGCTTTGACTTAAGTGAGACCCTCCTTTGCCCCAAGATCAGCTCCAGGACATTTTCAGGAAAGCTTTCTTTATCTCTTGACAGTGTGAAACCCTTTACCTGCAAATTGACTTGTGTGTAAAAGGAAGCCATCATTCATGCTAATGGACCCCCATCAGCTTGCTTTCACTATACCATGATACCCTGGAGCAGAAATGTGAAGCCTTTTAAACCCCTGGCTTAGCAAAAGTTTTTAACTCTAAAATGCTAACCTTTCTTTGCATATACATTTCAGGCAACTATGCTACATATATCTCTTACAGGTAAAGTAACTGTTGGACAGATTTTACTGCATTTTTATGGCTAGACTGGCATTTTTGGCATTTTTACGGCAAGGACTATTTTCTGGCAAGGACTATTTTGTTTTTTAAAAAAGTCAAAACACAATGCAATTTCTTTTTCAGAAAGTGTTTCTGTCATTTCTGTCAAGATTTCACCTCCATTTCCTGCTCTTATTAACCACATTTGTATCATCAGGAAAAAAATGGTGAAAGTAAAAAACACCAATTCTTGCCTGTATTTTGTGGCATGTGGGTCATAAAGATTATATAAAATTCAGCCCCGCTCTGGCCGTGCTGCAAAGCAGCTGCGCGCCGCAGGGCCACTCTTTGCCTCCCCGGAAGGATGGGAGACTAAAGAGCTTCCCGCCCATCCAGGTGCTGCGGGCGGAGCATCCGGGCTATTTATAGCCCCGCTCCCACCCAGCCAACGCAGTTTGTTTTTCGGCTCTCGGCTGGGACAGAGGCTTTGTTAGCGTCCGCAACTGAGAGCATTGGTTGTCGGGCCGGGCTGGCGCGCTGCGGCACCGGCGGACCCGGGTTGCAGCGAGAGGACACGGATCTCAGCGGCAGGCCCTCCGGACGACAGCAGGCTGTTCAAGGCTGTGGGGATCCGTGGGTGGGGGTATAAGGGCGCGGAGCGGCTGGCGGAGGGCAGCGGGCCCTTGGGGGCTGGTGAAGGAGCCTTTAAGGGGGTATGTGCCCCTTGGTGGTTGCAGCCAGTGCATGTTGGGCGGTTCATCCTGCCCCCCACACACACACATAGTTACAATTATTTGAGTTGCGGGGAAAGGCCATGGCTCAGTGGTAGAGCTCCTACTGGGAACACAGACGGTCCCATGTTCAATTCCCAGCATCTTCAGCTGAAAGGACTGGGTGATGAAAAAGCCTTCTGCTTGAGACCCTGTAGGGAAAAAGCAACACAGTAGAGTACTGCAGGAAAAACAAAAAAAAACTGTGTACAAGAAATAAAAATATTGGACTGGTGATAGGAGGGTGTGACACCCCCCTCTCCTTTTGGGAAAGCTATCGGTGGAGTGGCAGCAGACCAGCATAGTATGGGGCCAAGAAAGGGCAAGGCCCTTCCAAAGGGAAGCAGCCGGACAAAGGCCCTAATAAGCGGGTTCGCCCAGGGACACCGGGTGAGGAGCAATTGGATGGGTCGGAGATGAGGCAGGCCATAATGGATAAGTTGGGTGCCTTAGAGAGGGAAAAAGGTGCGGCTGGTGCACCTACAACCTGGTCAGGGCACAATAGGGCTTCGGGGCAGTCTGGTGCCTTTACATTTGAGTGAGAGGTACTGGCGAGATTGTCTGCATTGCAGGAGGGCATGGGACCCAGATCAATGCCCGACCGGAGGCTGGGATGAACAGGGATGCCTTGGCAGGGGACAAAAGCAAGGACCCGGAGTTGGTGGAGGAAAGGCAACAGCCGGAACAGACGGTAGTAGTGGCAGTGACGGCCTCAGGCGAAGAAGGTACAGTTGCATCAACACAACATTTCCAGGTGTGGCCATGGGGGCCTTGGGGCTATAATACAGTGATGGGGCCCTCTAGGGGGAGCAAGTTTCTACACCATTGGACCAAAGCGGGCATTGGGTTTTCCCTGCCCAGCCTGGCCCGGCGTGGGTGGTGGGTGGCCACTCGATGGGCCGTGCTCAGGGCACTACAGCTGGGTGGTGCTAGCCGCTGGTAGCCTCTACAGGGGCGGTGGCAGCTCAGGGTGTGGCCGTGCCATTGGTATCAACGGGGGTTCTCACGTGGGGTGGGCATATGGCCATGGCTCAACCTATGGGGTGGCCGAGTGGACAATGGAATGCTTGGAGTTATCCTCAGAATCCTTATGGGTCGGTGCCTTTTTTGGCTCTCCCCTTTGGGGATACCGCACTCCCCTTAGGGGACCATTTGACCCCCGCAATACGGGGAAAAATTTTAAGGGGGGGAATATGTCGATGTATTCAGCCTCCTTTACCGGGAATTGGAGAATAAAAGTAAAGACGAAATGGATGAGAAGGAAAAGGAGAAGCTATGGCGTAGGAAGGTTGACCGCATCTGGGCCAATTGGCTACCGGGGGTTTTGATATATGCAGGAGTTATTGCTAGGGCGCAGCCATGTAGGGCGGCCCCACTATTTCAATACTGCGATATTATATATAGAGCTTACTCAGATTTTGCGGTGGCTGCCTGGTTACAGTATGATGAAATGTTTAGGATGAGGGCAGCTATTAATCCGACCTTACCTTGGGACCAAATCAATCAGCAGTTGTGGCTACAGCTGATGGCCCCTGCAAAACCCAATTTGGGGAACTGGGCTGACAGTGGTCACTTGATGCATAGACAATCGGGAGTAGCAGTTGCCCGCTCACCAGCGGGCTAGCTGGTTCAACCCCGGTTGCTGTGTTGGGAGTTCACTTCTCAGGGAGTGTGCTCCCGTAAAGCTTGCAAATTTAGGCATGAGTGCTCATTATGCGGCGGGCCCCATGCATTTTCAGCATGCAGCAAAATGAAGCAGAAAGGGGGAGCTAAGCGCCCCAGGGGCAGGGGCAATGCACAGATGCCTGGAAAAGGGTCCCAGTCCCATTCGGCTGAAAGTGCTTAAGCATTTCCTGAAGGGTTACCCCAAGGAGACAGACAGGGCATACTTATGGGATGGGTTCTCATCGGGGTTCAGGATACCATTTCAAGGGCCTAGGGTGCCTTGTGGGGCTTCCAACCTCCGTTCTATTCTAGGGCTCGAACAGGTCGTTCGGCCAAAGATAGCAAAGAAATGTGCTGAGGGGCGAGTCATCGGTCCTTTTGACGACCCCCCAGTTCCATGTTTATGGGTTTCTCCTCTTGGTGTGGTGCCTAAGAAGGCACATGGTGAATATAGGCTTATTCATCATCTTTCTTATCCTAGCGGTGGATCGGTGAATGATGGAATTCCCGACCACCTATGTTCAGTTAGGTACACTTCCTTTGACCAAGCGGTCAAAGTGGTGCGGGGGTGCGAGCTGGGTGCAGAAATGGCCAAATGTGACATTAAGTTGGCGTTTCGCCTGTTACCAGTTCCCCCTGAAGATTTCTAGTTGTTAGGGTTTCAGTTTGAGGGGAAATATTACATGGATAGAGCCCTGTCCATGGGATGCTCTGTATCCTGCACAGCCTTTGAGAGATTTAGTTCCTTTTTGGAATGGTTGTTGATGACAAGATCTGGGAGCAAGGAAATTGTTCATTACTTGGACGATTTTTTGTTTGTGGGCAGGGCAGGGACTGGGCATTGTGCCCAGCTAAAAAACTTGTTTATGGAGCTGGCAAAGGAGCTTGGCGTTCCTTTGGCTCATGAAAAAACTGAGGGTCCGGCTACATGCTTGACATTTTTGGGCATCGAGCTGGACACTGTTCAGCAGGCATCATGGTTGCTGGAAGAAAAGGTATAGCAACTTAGGGAGCGGCTCGCCGCCATTAAACCTAAACGCAAGGTGTCGCTTAGGAGTTACAGTAGCTTGTCGGGCATCTCAATTTTGCCTGTAGAGTGGTAGCGCCAGGTAAAGCATTCCTTCAGCGCTTTTGTGATGCCATGGGGTCCCTTCGGTCTCCCCATCACAGGGCGCATATAACGGCCAGTATGCGCAGCGATTTGGAGGTCTGGGTAACCTTTTTGGAGTCATTCAATGGGGTTTCCTTTTGGCGTGAGGACCTGAAATTAGAGGTGGACCTCCAGATATCCTCAGATGTGGCCGAGTCGACCGGTTTCGGGGTTCTTTTCTGGGGGCACTGGTGCGCCAGGCAGTGGCCCCGGGACTGGCAGGACAGTGGGCTTTGCCAGAATTTAACATTTTTGGAGTTTTTTCCTATTGTGGTGGCAGTATGGATCTGGGGGGGAACAGCTGGCTAATAAAGTCGTACATTTTTGGTGCGACAGCTTGTCAGTTGTGCACGTCATTAACTCATTAACATCTAGGTCAATTCCAGTATTGAATCTGGTACGGGCTTTTACATTGCGCTGCCTTCAATTAAATGTGTTGTTTCTGGTGAAGCACGTGCCTGGTGTTTGTAACGGGGTGGCAGACGCCTGTCTCACCGACAGATGGAGCGTTTTCGCCAGCTGGCCCCGGAGGCAGATCCATTGCTGGAGCGGATGCCTCAAGACCTGTGGCAGCTTGGCAGGCCGAAGCCGGTAGGGCGATTATGTTAGCTTTGGCCCCAAGCACCCGGAAAGCGTATGAGTGTGCCGCTCGATAGTTTAAGGTGTTTAGACATATGGCTGAATTGGGGGATAGTTGGCCCATTCCACTGTTACATTTGATGCAGTCTTGTGTGCATCTGAAAAATAAGGGCTTAGTGGTTAAGTCTATTCGGGGGCGGTTGGCCGCCTTAGCTTTTATCAACAAGGCGCAGGGCTTTCCGGTGTCAGTTGCGGATTTTAGAGTTAAAAAGATGTTGGAAGGCTGGTCGCATGAGTGGAGGGGCAGGAGGACGCCTGGCAACCCATCTCACTGTCCATACTTCGGGTGTTGGGTCATGTATGGCCTGAGGTGTGTAGCTCTAACTATGAGATTGCACTGTTTCATGCAGCGGCACTGACTGCATTTTTTGGTGCATTATGGGTATGTGAACTGGTTAAGCTGTCACGGAATGATCTGTCTGATGGGGTGTTGCAGCATAACAACATCAAATTTGTGGGGGGAAACGTGGTGCTGCACATACGGCGATCCAAAACGGATCAGCGGTGTAAGGGCACCAAGATCATAGTAGGTCCCTGCAAAGAGGCCGGTTTGTGCCCCGTGCAAGCATTACAGCGCTATGTGGCAGTAAGGGGGAGCGCCCAAGGGCTGCTTTTTTGCCATAAGGGTGGGACTCCTCTCACGAAATACCAGTTTGGGGTGGTTATGGCTCGTGCCTTGGACAAGTTGGGTTTGGCAGAGTTCAAGTTTGGCACTCATTCGTTTCGGATTGGGGCTGCATCCACTGCCGCAGCAATGGGCTATCCGGGGCCGGCCATCCAAAAGGTGGGCTGCTGGTGTTCAGCAGCTTTTCATGCCTACGTACGCCCATTGGTGCTTCCATGAGGCTGTTGGGGTGGCTGTTGCGTGTTGAAGTTCGGTTGTGTTTGACTGTTTTCTCATTCCAGGTGCTGTGTCTCGCCAGGGGAGGCTGCAGATCCTCATCTGCAGGCAAAGTTTTATTTTCTGGGCGGCCCACTATGCAAGGAGATCACCAGTTGGTACCCAGTTGGGGCTGAGCGAATGGGCTGTAGTTGAATGGCAGGGGCGGCGTGGGTTAAGGTGGCCAGGGCTCCTGCCATTGTTGTTTTCGGGCAGGGCCGGCCCCCCGCCTCACATTCTGGTCATTCACCTTGGCAGGAATGACTTGGGGCTGATGAAGGGGAAGGCCCTTTCATTACAGGCAGTGGCAGACCTTCGGGTCATCATGCGGATGTGGCCCGGAGTCCACCTAATTTGGTTCTCCATCCAACGAGAAGAGTCTGGCGGGCCGCCTGGGACCCGGCTGGGGTCGAGCGGGCCAGATGAAAGGCAAATCGGGCCCTGCGGAAGGCCTTGGAAGGAGGTCTGGGTACCTTCCTTCCTCACCCGGGAATTAGGGTGGAGTTGGGGGAGGTGTTCCAGCCAGATGGGATTCATCTGTTAGATGTGGGTAATCGGGCCTTCTTAAGTGACATTCGGCAAGGGCTTCGGGTGGCTGTAGGCCACCCGGTGGGGCGCTAATGCCTAAGCAGAGGCTTGGCATTGGCGGTGGTGGTGGCAGAAGGAACAAGGGGTTTATACCTTGCAGGTGAGCACCCAGGCATCTGCACCTGTTAGTGCAGTCGATGCACATGAGCAGCAGATGGGCTTTATGGCTCAATGCTGTATAATGCGTATCGTAGTCGTGCCTCCCCCTAGATTCGCCTCCTTCTGGGTATCGGGGCAGAAGTTTAGGGGAGGGTAGTTTTGGCCTGGCTGGCCCAGCATTAGCCATAGTCTTATGGCTCGTGCTGGGGGCAGGGTGGCTCGCCCCTTTGTTGGACTTGGCGGGGTCGGAGGAAGACCCCAGGGCTTGTCCAACTGCAGGTTGCCCTTGCCATGTTAGTTGTATTAATAAAGTGGCCCATTTCCCAATATTCTGTGTCAGCCTCTTTATTTCAACTGGGGGGGGGGGGGCGCAAAGCAAAATGTATTCAAATTTAAACAGAGTGATATCAGCACATCTTCTATTCATAATGATTTCTAATCTTTGCTAAAATATTTTAATATAGTGGGCCAAACTGCATTTTACCTTTTTAATGAGTTGGGTCTAAAAAGTTGCATCCTGTGCAAATAAACCCAACTGAAGCTGTTTGGGCCCCTGTTCCACTTATGCTTGAATAACAGTAGACTCTTAAGCAGGTATAATCTAGGGTGGCCAGATCGTCCCACCCACCCGGGAAAGTCCCGCCCCTGCCCCCAAATTCCCGCCTCACGGGTTGGCTAACCCAGGACCAATCAAATCCCGGGTTCGCCAAAATCCCGCTCAGCCGGAGATCCTAGGCTTGCATGGGGGAAGGCGGCCGGGCGCACCCTCGGAGCCAGGCGGGGATGGCTGGGTGGCTGCCGGCTGATCATCGCGGTATAAGAACATTTCAAAGCCTGAGTCAGCATTTCAACGGCCTTTGCTGGCGAGTAAGTACAGCCCCGTCCTCGGGCACGGTCAGTGGCGTGGAGGCGCGCAGAACCCCCCAGGACTTGCGGGGACGATGCCTGCCCAGGGTGGCCTGCGCTCTGCCGGGGAGCTCCAGCCGGCCTCGAGGCCGCCCCAACCGGCGGGTTCCGCCCACCTGTGCAGCCCGCAGAACCAACACGCCCATCCAAGGGGCCACGGTCTGGGAGGACACCCTTCGGACGGAGAGCTCCCTCTCTTCCATGCCACGGTGGTCTTGCCCCCCAAGCCTCCATGCAGGCACCCAGAGGAGTCCTCACCCCTGCTCTCTCGGGTCCTGCCACCCACCCGCCCGCTTGCCCTGTTTCCGGTGGTGGCAATGACATCACCGGAAGTGACGTCACTTCCTGTTTGGGGCGGCGCACGCTTCGCGCGCGCACACACACATTCATTCCCCCCTCAAGGTGTCCCTGGCTGGCCTGCAGATATTATGGCCACCCTATCAGAATCCTACTGAAGTCTATTCAATAGGGCTTACTCCCAAGAAAATGTTCATAGGATTACACTGTAAATTTTGTTAGACTTTGGGGTGCCAATGGACTCCTGTTTTAGATTTGGGCTTGGAACTGAAAGGACTTGGCTCAGTCATCAAATCTGCCTGGACATACCAGCATTGTTTTGTAAGTCATCTCAATTCCTACATGTAGAACTGAAAAGACAGGAAAGTACAACAAAGAATTGTATCTTGAAAACTATTTGATAAGTAGCAGCAGGGGTGTGTTGAGGGTGGAAAATTCCATCAAGTCAGAGTTAGGGCGACCCTCAAGACAAGAGATGAACAAAAATGTTTTCCCCTTGCTTGCCTCTGTGGATTCACCCTGGACTTCCTTGGTGGTCTCCCATCCAAGTATTAATCAGGATTGACCCTGCTTAGAAGCTGAGATCTGATGAGACTGAGCACCATCTTAGTCAGGGGTCCATTAGCTCATTCAAATAACCCAGAAGCAAGCCAAGCCAAGTCAAGCCACTAGAGTTGCCAGGTCCAACTCAGGAAATACCTGGGGACTTTAGGAGTGGAGCCAAGAAACTTTGCAGGTGGAGCCAGGAGACTTTCGTAGTCCCTAAAATAAAAGAATAAATAAAAATACAGCAGTGCAGTTCCCTTGAATACAGTCTTCATTTCCCTCTTTTCTGCCTTCAGAGGATTCCCCAAGCAGCTGCACTTCTGCTAAATGAAAGTGAACATACACACACTCACAAAGTAGTTTGCGAGCCCACACTTTTGTGATCTCACTGGTGCAATTTACTCACTAGAGTTGCTGGATGTAGCAGTTTGCTATATTTCAACCAACTTCTTCAGACTAACACAGGAAAACAAAGGTACTGAACAGAGCAGTCTAGGTTCTAGTTAATTTTTTACTTTCCATACAAAAAATCAGGTTCTTGTTCACTCTTTAATTTTTTTAACTCTTTAATATCCATATAAACAACTTCTGAAATGAATGCCAAACAGAGGGACTGTGCTGGCTTCCTCTCTCACACATTCACTGGGAAGAGTCACATAGCTCTGCCTGCTCACCCCACACCCTGCAACTTTGTCTTGCTGAGATTTAAAGGCACACACACCTTCCAAAACATAAGAACATCTTTACAAGCTTCTTCTAAGCCTGTCAAGATTTAAAGGCACACAGTGGCTGTTGGGGCAGGGTTTCCTGCTGCCAGCCAGCTGGCTAGCTGCAAGAAGGAGCCTGCAAAACCAGGGGATCCCACACTGGGACCTGGGAACTGGCAAGTCTACAAGCCACCTTTGTACAGGGTTGTTCAGCTTGGGCCTAGCTGGTAGTGACCTCTACCTCACACACTGGTGCCAACTAGGCCTGACCTGAATAAATCAAAAATTCAGTAGCGCATTAAAGACTAACAACATTTATTTCTGTATGAGCTTTGCCCCTGGACTTGGCAGGCAGAGATGAAAGAGATGGTGACTGGTGAGTCTGCACTCATTGTCACCATCACTGGCCAGGTCCTAGCTGCATGCTTCCTGCAGTGTTCTCAATACTACTAATGCTGGAGTTGTTCCTGATCAACAGTGACCCTTCTGCACATTGATAATTTTCTTAGTAATTGAACAGTAGAATCTGCCCAGAGGGTAAATGGATTGTGAGCATAATGAAAACTATCTGGTAATCCTTCTCTGGATAACGAGGTACAATTGCTATACTTGCATGCAGTTTTCCAGAATAGTAATTGTTTAAGTTTTTTTCATTGCCCTCCATTGTGAGATAGAAGTTTCACATAGTAGAATCTAGTCTTGATGCCAAGTGTTTCTGAGCCTGTTGAAAAGCAATGTCAACTAGGGCAATGACTAAGAATAATTCTGATACATTATACATTGGGATGTAGCCTGTATTCCTATGTACAAAGTACCAAGGCAGATCAATCAGGTCAGGATTAAAATTGTAGATCCCTATGGCTGAGGCTGTCATGGAACAGCCAGGCATTAGAGACTGCTCTGACTCCTCTGATAGGCTAGAATACATTCCACACAGGCTCAGGCCTTCTCAGTGGCAGCACCAGAAATGTGGAATGCCCTCCTGGAGGCCATAAGGGCCTCATGGGACCTATCTCAATTCCTCAGGGCCTGTAAAACTGAACTATTTTGACAGACCAACACCTAGACAGGGAGAGGACTGACACCTTATGCTGCTGAGAAACTACGATCATCATAGGATCACTGTCAGAAGAAAAAAGATTCTGCCTATATTGAAGTTGAACAGCACCATAAAATGTATTTTAATTGTTATTTTATCATTTTAAATTGTAACTGTAAATATTTTGTATTGACTGTTAGCCACCCTGAGTTCACTTGTAGAGAGGGTGGGATAGAAGACGAAAGAAAGAAAGAAAGAAAGAAAGAAAGAAAGAAAGAAAGAAAGAAAGAAAGAAAGAAAGAAAGAAAGAAAGAAAGAAAGAAAGAAAGAAAGAAAGAAAGAAAGAAAGAAAGAAAGAAAGAAAGAAAGAAAGAACAGCTGGATTCCGTGCCCATCAGCCAGCTGTAGCTGAGCAATCAGATAAGGAATCACAGTTAGGAAGCTATGAGGTATGTGTTTCATTCCCCATCCCACAGCTGCCCTGTTTCCTCCAGGATCCCCAGATCTGCAAGAGCAATGCCAGCACAGGTTTAGAGGGGATTTACAGTCCCAACACAGGTCAGCACACCTCAGAGCTCAGCACCAGCAATCAGTTGCAAAGGAAGGAGAAATATCAGCAGAGGAGATGTTAAGCAGCTGTCACAGCCATGAGGTAGGATTCGAAGGGTATAAAAGTCTGGGGGAGGATGACCTGTTGCAGTGTTGGACTTGATTTTCAGAAAACTGACCTTGACCTACATAGAAAACTCTATTCATTAAACTCTGGCATCCTGCCTCTGATAACCAGCTCCCGGTATCTGTCTGAGGTAACTCTGCAACCTGGCACCTGCCTGAAGCAGAACAGGCTACTGCCAGAAAAAGGGTGATGACTAGCAATTAGCTATATTTTAAACACATAAACCATGGATTGAAAGGATTTACAGCAACATCCTTTTCTAAGACTAGTTCTGTCAAAGAGATTTCTATTCTGTTATATTGCATAATATTACATACATTATTCTGATAACACTGTTCTAAAAGAGAAATGCATTGGAATACAGTGGATGTATAGCTCTGTTTGGTGAGAATTTAGCATATGCAGCAGTCATTTGGTAGAAAAATAGGTGGTGGAGCTCATTCAGGGATAGTTATGCAGCTGCACATACTATTCAATGGACAAGGAGGTGGAACTCTCAGAAGGAGGAGGTGGAATTTTCAGAAAGGTTCAGGAGCTGTGCTCCTGTGAGCTCCCACAGAATCTGAGGCCTGAGCATATGTAATGAGATAAGAAACCAATATCCCTGTTCAGTCCCAGGAAGGTGTTCCAAGTTTCATATTGCTTCAGATCGACATGGCTGTCCACCTGGATACATCATTGGTATGTTATAACAACATTTTTGCATCCATGAAGGAAAAGAGACTTTTAAATCAAATGTAATCTTTTGAGATTACATTTGATTTAAAAGTCTCTTTTCCTTCATCTTCCTATCAGATTTATCTTAGAAATCTAGTATATTTGCACATATGATGCTTAAATTCATTTTTACTTAAATGGTATATAATATGAACACAAAACACACATTGGCTTGAATGTATATTTTTACCATATTTTCTTCCTTATTAACAAAGTTTACATGCACCACAGACAATATATGAAACAGTCAAATGTGTTTTTAATGTTATATGTGAAAATGGTCTTCATTTTGAATAAAAGGCATTCACAGAAAAATCATAACATTTGCCCTAAACTAAATTTCCCCAGCACCATCGTATTTCAGCTAAGTTCAAGATCACCTTAATGCAAATTCAAGAAATAGTATAATACCTGGCCACAACATAGTTGACATTTAATTTTTATACTATATAAAACAAATAAGGACAGACATTGTCTCAGCAAAGGAAGGAGAACAAAGAGCTCTAATTAGAGCATTTTTCTCCACCCAGTGTCTTCAGAGCATATATGTACACAGGGAGATTCAGAGTACAATCTTAAACAGGTCTAGTCAGAATCCCACTAAGGTCTTTTCAACACAGCTTACTCCCAGGAAAGTATTCTTAAGGTTACGATTCAGTACCCATATGTGTGCTGTTTTTATTAATATTTTTTAATCATGCTCAGTGTCTGATCTAATGTTTTTTCCTTGAAAGTCATGGCTTATTGTTATCATAATTGGAATTTTATCACTTTTAGTATCTAATTAATGGTCTCCAAAATACTGTCTTTAGTTTGACTGTAGTCAACACAACACAATATAGATACACTATCATCATTATTAATCTCCTCTTTAACTAATGGGAAACCAAGGCTGGAAGTTATTTGTATAACATTGTCCAATGATAAAGTGTTGTTTCTGTACTGGCAACATCTGCATTCAGATCCTGAGTCAGCCACAAAGTTCATTGGCTAACCATGGGCAAATTATTTTCTCTTTTTTTAACCTACCTCACATAGTTATGAGAGTCAAATTTTATAACTCCAAATATGCTAGTTTGACTTCTTCAGATGTGGGATATGTTACATACGTGATTAAGTGAAACAAATGAAGGACAGTCAGACCTTCATGTCCTAAAAATGGGCCCATTTAAAAGAATTCCATTCCATCTCCAAACCATTTTTTTTTTTTCAAATGTGGTGCTTGTATTTAGACATTTGAAATGCAACACTATGTCATTCTTAGTTTTTGAAAAAACAGGGACATATGGCTGGATGGTAATGCTAGGATGAACCCTATTTAATATTAGCATTAACTCTTTAGAGCAGTTGCTATTATAGTGACATCTGGAAGAAACCTTCAAATAGATTACGCTCTAACCTGGATGAAGGATTCAGTCAGCATCTGAATCTAAGAGAGTATTCAGAGCAGAACAACAGCAAAATGTTGCTACCTGAATTCAAGAGATTTTAGTAGCTATATCTGACTACATTATAAATATGAAACCAGAGTAAAGGGCAGGCACAATTTCTAAATTGGGCTATAAACAGCATGAGAAAACATCATATTTGGTGTCACAATCATGTTCTAAATAGTCCCCTTCCAAATTTTTACATTCCATTTATTTTTCATTTAGGAAAACTAACATGCTGCCAATAGATTTTTATATTGGTTGGTATTATTGCATTAACTATTGATACTAGAAATGCAATATTAGTCCTCATAAAAACTGCTATTTATTCAGTTGAAAATCAAAGTGGCATAGTATAATGATTTAGTGGTCTTTCTCCTGAAAGAAAAGTTTCCTTCTGCAGGGCAAACAACATCTCTGGGTGAGAAAGTGATTCATATCTGGAAAACTACAAGAGGAGGCAGAGTTTAAGAAATCCTTGCCGAGATCTGTGGCCTCAATCTGATTTGAAGGGCCATTGGTCTGTTCTTTTACGTTAAAATCAACAGGGAAAAGAAGAATTGCAGATTTATACCGTCCTTCTCTCTGAATCAGAGACTCTGAGTGGCTTACAATCTCCCATATCTTCTCCCCCCACAACAGACATCCTATGAGGTGGGTGGGGCTGAGAGGGCTCTCGCAGCAGCTGCCCTTTCAAGGACAACCTCTGCCAGAGCTATGGCTAACCCAAGGCCATTCCAGCAGATGCAAGTGGAGGAGTAGGGAATCAAACCCGGTTCTCCCAGATAAGAGTCCGCACACTTAACCACTACAGCAAACTGGAAACCAACTAATGGATCTCTGCAACTCATCTCTGACAACTTTCAAGTAGAGAATCCTAAATTTCATTTCTTTGAACCCAATTTTTGAATTCCAACATGGAATATGTGATAATTTAAAGCCTGCATTCAGTATTTCAAAAGAAAGATGGCCATTGACTATTTAAAAGGTACCTAGCTGTGATTTCTGATTTCATGATCCGGCATTAAGCCAGGGGAAGGGGGGATTTTCACTGACTCTGTCTTGCCATTGCAGATCCCATGATGCCCTTGCCTCTTAGGAGCAATATTTCAAGGGATCTGATTCACTGATGGTAGTTTGGATCCAACTCACTCCCTGTCTTTTACTTCAGCTTTATACAGCACACCCAGCTAGCAGAATTTAGAGGTGGATGCAAATCAGTGGGCTATATCTAGTCATTCTGCTCAGCAAAGTCTGAAGCCTTCCTACAGTCTAAAGAGTCTCTACTAGAAGAGTTTGTTAAGTTGGTCAGGAATGATTAATTTTTGTTCATCTAATACAGCAGGAACTCCCCCTTTTTTGGTATCACTCAAAATTCCAAAGAATATATTTCCATTTGTCCTGGCATCTGCGACCACCAGTTGTACCAAAAGTATTAGAACCTTTAGAATTGTAGAGTCAATATTATGTAATGGTTAGAATGTACTCTGAAGATGGCTTGGCAGATGCACTTATTGGCAGTGTGAGAAAGGAAGCATAACATTGCCAGTGTCTATTCTACCTCCTCACTCCCAGTTGGGACAAAAGACAGACTACTGACTTCAGCTCTGGTGCCAGGCTATAAGGCACCCCAGGTGAGGCCCACCCCTCCCCTGGTCTTCCCCCCACCACCCATGGGCAAAGTGTGTCCCCCCACCCCTGGTCTCCCCCAAAGGCACCGAGCCAGCCTCACCTCAGCTGCCATAGCTGAGGGGCATCTGAGAGGTGGGGTAGAGCTCCCTTCCCCACTGTGCCCTGGCTAAGCACAGTGCGGCCTGGCTGTGTGAGCTGTGATCCAGACGCATGCCTGAAAACACATGCATATGCTGTCTTCGTCTCTGCTGCCCCCTCCCTCTCAAGCAATTTAAAACATGCGGGAAGACACAGGTGAAAGTGTGGGGCCTTTATCTGCTAGCGGGAAAGGCAGTGGCCAGTGTTCCCTCTAAGCTAGCTCACATTTTTTTAGCCTCTGGCTCACACATTTTTGTCTTAGCTCAGGAAAAATGACCCCACAGCAAACTAATTTATGCACTACTTTAATGTCAGTAGCTCACAAAGGAGACTTTTTGCTCACAAGTCTCCACAGCTTAGAGGGAGCATTGGCAGTGGCTCTCCCTTCCTTGCTCACTTGCTCTCACCACCCACCACCCAGGAGGGGGGTGCCCAATTTGGAGCCCTCCAAGGCCACACTCATAGGCAACTGCCTAAGGTTGCCTAATGGATGTGCTGGCCCTGACTGTCTTCACACTACTGTGTGCTCTGCTATAAAACTCAGCTTGGTCAATCACTCTTTCAGTGATATTTTGAAACAGAGCTGTCCCTATACAAAAATGGTCCAAAAAATACTTACATGGCACAAAGAAATTGGTGCTATTGGAAAATACTGGGTGAAAATTGTTTGCAGTGGCTGCTCCTGGATATTCCTGGATACTGGAGAGCCAGTTTGGTGTAGTGGTTAAGTGCGTGGACTCTTATCTGGGAGAACTGGGTTTGATTCCCCACTCCTCCACTTGCACCTGCTGAAATGGCCTTGGGTCAGCCATAGCTCTGGCAGAGGTTGTCCTTGAAAGGGCAGCTGCTGTGAGAGCCCTCTCCAGCCCCACCCACCTCACAGGGTGTCTGTTGTGGGGGAGGAGGATAAAGGAGATTGTGAGCCGCTCTGAGACTCTTCGGAGCAGAGGGCGGGATATAAATCCAATATCTTCTTCTTCTTCACTTGTGTATAGCTGAGGGCCATTTCACTTATGGAATTTCTGGGTATAGTTATGATGTCCATATCTATAATAAATCCCAGGTGTAAGAGATATACACACTTTTTTCATTTTAATTTGCACATGGCAGGATGCCAATAGTGATTCCCTGGAGCATGTGCTGACACAACACATACTACATCACTCAATGTGTATTCAGATGATGAGTGCATATTCAAATGTTGAGGTTCTTGGTCTTCAAGGACTGGAGCCCTTGTTAAATAAGGCCATGATTCAAACAACCATGAGCTAATTCCATGTGCCCAAAAGGCTTTAGTTCTATTTCTGGACAGCAGCCCTTCCTCTATACCTCACAGCAAAACTGCTTCTGAAGCTGAAGTACTTTGTTACGTGGAAAGGACTCAGCTGTTGGGGAAAAAAATGTCAAAAATTCTACTGAGCTAGTGCAAGCCCCTTTCCTGATTCTAAGCAGCTTTTATGATCCCCACACAAGCACTTTTAATTCTATGTTAATAACTATATGCACTGGGAATACTTTAGCCATCTTCAAAGCCTGGGATGCTTTCACACCATTTCATAGGTTTCCCCTTTCCAGCAATAAAAATGGATGCTATAAAAGTCATGAATTAAATGATATATCACAATTTTATAGACTTGAAAGTTAATTTTGCCTAGAAGCATTTTATAGATGTTGGAAACAAAGAGCAGGGGGAAGTGAAGTTTGGAAAGATCAAAAACTTTCTTTCCCCAGAGAGGTTTAAAACTCCATCTCTTCCCCCCCCCCTTATTATTTGCTATAACATGTCAAGCACAATTGCCTCATGATGAAGTTTTCAATACTGAAAGCTTAACAGTACTAGTAAAATGAGGCATTTTAGCTGTTCCGTGAACAAAAGAGATTGTTCCATTTCTACTATAAGGGAAGCATGGGAGGAACTAGTCAAGCTGTTTTGCTTAATTAGTTTCATTACAAGATGCACTAAGACTATTAGGTGAATATTAGGCTGTTTCCAGGTTTGAAATGGACAGATGTTACTCAGATTAAATCAAAATGCTCTTCACTCCTATAAAGGATTTTATATGCTCAAAGGAGCTCAACACTTCATTTTCTCTAGACATTCCCCGGTTTCTAAACATCACTATAAATCTCTCCTACTAGAAGTTAAATGGTACAGCTCATCTCATTGATTTAAAAGGCCTCATTGGTCTCATTAGTCCAACAAACAGGATTTGCTCCCCCTTGTCCCACTCTTAAAGTCTGATAATTTCTCCTCTTGAAATGTTTATTTACTCAGTTCCCTGCTAAAGGCCAATCTGATTTTAATCCTAGCCAAATTGTAACTATTACATAAACATTATAGTAATGTATTTGTTACAGTCCGCAGAAAGCGGAAGATGACTGCTAAAATAAACACAAACCATATGAAGTTGCCCTTTTCATTGTGAGAAAGATGAAATGACACATATAAGGAAACTCCTGGCCTTAAAAGGGTAGGGAAAATCAATGGTAGAATTCAAATAAATATAGATGTGACTGAACATATTTTTGTGATGTTATGGTAATACATCATATAGGGTCTTGACATAGACCTCCCAGATCACAATCAGTTCCATTCAGTTTATTTTGATGCAAGATCAGCTTGAAAAGTATTACTAAAAACAATAAAAACTACCACACATAATAGCAAAACCAACAAAAAAAGGCTTAGATGTGCCATTATAATTCAACATTTCAAAATTCTTGTGCACATTTCACAATAGAGGGGGTCAGTTATTTGAAGAGTCAATGATCTGGTTTCGTATTGCACATGGTGTTATACAAAATTTTGTTACATTACAAGTAATTTCTTTAGAGAAGTCTAGAAGGAGGGAAATGTAAATTTGCTCTGATCTTCCTGGGGAATGTTTTAAAATTGGCGTCATATATTGGGAATATATATCATCATAATAGGGACAGTGTAGTAATGCATGGTCAACTGTCTCAACCTTTCCCATTTGATAAGGGCAAACCCATTGGGAATAAAGAATGCAAAGATTCCAGAAAAGCAAGGCAATGAATGTGCCAAACAGAAGATGCTTTATTACTTAGGCATTTGTAAGGCAGTGAGATAGTATGCCAGCAAAAAAAAAACAACCTTAGTATGCTATGTTACAATAGGGTACTGCTATAACCCTGTCCTGATGGACTGAAGGGCCAAGTCCATTGCTTAATTATGTCTTTGGCTTTCTGAAAGTCTAGATGTAATAAGGCTGAAGGAAAGAAGCCATCATCTTGAAATTTTCTTTCAACAGTTCAGAGCCAGCTTGGACAGTAGTTATTCACAAGAATAATGGGAATTAGTCCCTGAGAGGTACAATTTAGTTTTAACCAATGGGAAATAATTTGGACCCACATACATCATTCAAGTGGAAAACCTTCCCTCCAGACAGACTAGAGCCTTTGGAATATATCATGGGATTGCAAGTATTGATTACAAGAACTTAGTTTGCATCACTTTCAGAGGGCAAAAATCTTTATACAAGCAAAGCTGGGAGCCATACACTGAGCAACCACCTTCCCCTGAAAAACCTTAACATGTCACAGGAATATAACAAGTACCTTTTGTTTTTTCAAACAAGATTCTCAAGATGGTTGAGGTCATTCAGTGGACATTTTCAGTAACATGCAGTGCTTGAGCTCTCCACAACCCATTAGACTGGAAGACTACACCTAATTATTTAAAAGTTTTAATCTGTTCAATATCATGTCCCAAAATCTACCATCTGTATCTTTTACGCCTTTTGGTGAAGATGAGAATTTTAGTTTTTTGGTAATTTATCATAAACTGCTCCTTTCAGCAAATATGCAGTAAGGCCCAAAGTGCTCTCCTAAAGCCAACTTGCAAGTGATCACTGTGTCATCCACATACAATAAAGCGGCATTTGCTCTCTTTGCTAATTTCAGGGACAGAAATCTGAATTTGTCAAAAACTGCATAATATAGAAATTAATATAACTAATATAGAAATTGATATAGAAATTAAAAAGTGCCAAAATGCATCCCTATTTCATTCCTTTTGTAAGTGGGACCCTACTAGATAAATGGCCCTGTGAACTACATTTTACTCTTAGGAAATTACTTTCATGCAGTATACATATGAATATATCATTTTCTGTGTATTGTGAAGCTCTCAAGCTTTGTCCATAGCCTGTGTCTGGGGATACTATCAAATGCAGCTTTAAAATCAACAAATGTGCTCTGACCTGGAGGCAAGCTCATTCTCATCAGATCTCAGAAGCTAATCAGGGCTGACCCTAGCAAGTACTTGGATGGTGGACCTCATTGGAACACCAGGACTGGGAGGCAGAGGCAGGCTGTATCAAGCAAATCTGAACATCCTCCATGCCCTAGTAGGGGTTGCCAGAAGTTGCCATGATTTCTAGGCATACATGCACACACACACACAAATTACCAACATGTAAATAAAATCAACAAATGCAGCATATAATGCCTTTTGTAACTTAGAACTGTATAACCACTGGTGCATGGTTGAGTGACTGGTTCTAAAACCTGCCGTTCCTCCATTAGTATATTTTCTTGGTCCATCCAGTCAAAGAGTTTCCAATATAAATACCTAGAATATAGCTTGCTAACTACACTATGAAGACTAATTGGGTGGTAGTTGTTGTATATTGAGACAATAATAGCCAGGCCTACCAGATCACAATCATGGCATGAGCCATGAAGATAATACTTAATCCCTAGCAAATGTCAGCTGGAAAGCTGGAAATGAGGAAGCATTTGAATGTGTGCACATTCAAGTATTAACTAATCAAAACCAGAATCAAAGATGTCCTGTCAGTAAACTAACAGCAGTGGCTAATGTTTAGAATCAGGAATATTATTTCTATTGCCCTAGCATATTCACTGGTAGTTCTGGCACTGTTCATCCCTGAGGGGAGGGGGAAACAGTATGAAACCTCTTAATGGATCCTGATTTAATAGTTTTATGTTGGTCTCTCCCTTTGAAGTGCTTTTGTTGAAAGATAGTGACTTTTAGGTCAGTAACACAGTGACCTGAGAGGAAGAAAATCAGTATTGTTACACTATAGCAGTATTGTTACACTACAGCAGCAAAAAACTGTCTATGAAACAATCAATAACAATTGCCTATTAATTGTCACAGCTCAGCAATCATTGGGAGCTAGATGCAGCATGCATATTACTCTCATTCTGCAGTTACTCCACAAGCTGCCCATCAGTTTCTGGGTTCAGTTTAAAGAATTGGCTATCATGGCCTTGGACTTTCTTAACTGTGTGACCACCTGTCCCCTTATGCTCTTCCATGACAGATTCACTCCTCTGAGCAGGGCCTTCTGCAAGTACCATCCTGCAAATGGGCAAAATCAACAACTGCCCATTCATGTGCCTTCTCCATTGTGGTCCCCGCCTTGTGGAAAGGGCTGCCTGAGTTGGTCAGGAAGGCTCTCCTGGCTTTCTGCAAACGATGCAAAATTTGAGAGGGCTTTTCTACACAGGCAATAGGGTTGCACTGTACAAAATAATTCACAAAATTACTTTGATAAATTATTAAGGACTGTGATCTATAGTAGTGTATAGTTTGCTGTAAGTAAGATCCTACTATGTAATTTTACATCATTTATGTTGTCATATTTAGGTTTGCTTCAATTATGTTTTTAGATTTCTGATTGGTTCTACAATCCTTATTCTATTGCACTGTTCATTGAATGTCCCATCCTCTTGATTGTATTGACTCACTCTATGTAATGTGTCCAAGTGAGAAAGTGGCCTATTCATAACATTATATAGCACAGCTCCTGAACCTTTCTGAGAGTTCCTCCTTCTCCTCCTGAGAGTTCCACCTCCTTGTCCATTGAATAGTATGTGCAGCTACATAACAATCCCCGGATGAGCTCCACCACCTATTTTTCTACAAAATGATCCCTGTATATATGTATATATAACATCTTTATCAACACACTAAACTATATCATCTATCTATCTACCTATCTATCTACACACACATATATACATACATACACACACATACATTCATACTCACACAAACACACACATCAACACACAATAACATTTAACAACACACTAAGAAGTGATTTAGGCAAATAAAACATATATTGGGTATATTTTTGCATCTTTGGACACACACACACATTTTCATACATACACATACATACTGTCCCAAATTCTGCAATGAAATTTATAGCAAGTGGAACAGCTTTCGAATAATGAATGTCCCTGTACATTACAAATAAAATATAATTTGTTTGAAACAACTGATTAAGTTGTTATTTAGCAGGGGATGTAGTGCAATGACCATCAGGTTTTGTTAAATGATTAATGCTATTAAATGATTAAATCTTTTGAAGCACCAATTCCTGCTGAGAATAAACAGAAGGTGAAACACTTTTAAATCAATTACCTGATCATAGTGGAATAATCTTCTTACTTTAACAAAAGCAATTACTGTATGTCAAAGCTATTCATTTAAAAGGTTTCCAGGATCAGACCACCTCTTTGGTGGTGTTTCAACTCACACTTTCCATGGTCAGATTAATTATTATCTGTAAATGTTCTATTAGGTCTGAAATTGAAAAAAAAAAAGTAGTGTAGTGAAAATGTTAACTAATGAAATATTAAATGTCTACAACAGCTCACTTTATGGTTGAATTCACTATTTCTAGGACCCCTCCCCCCTAAAAATCCCCCGCAATGTCATTAGTCCCACAGGTCCCAGTGGGCTTTAGACATGTTTTTCTTCCACGGCCAGCACATGTTAAAAAAAAAAGTGCTTTTGAAATTGAGGGAAATTTCAGAAGAACTTGTTCATGACATAACTGGTATACTGAGGATAATTACAAATACATTGTATAGTTGCTCATCCACCTACTCATATTAGAGTTATATGAAATCTAGTAATGAAATACAGACTTTCCCTGTGAGCAGCATCCAATGAACTGATCAACATTTCAAAGCACAAAACAAAATCTCTGCTGGCCTAGTGCAAGCCCTTTGAGTTAATCTAAGCAATTTTGGGGGGTTTATCACAGCCTTTATTCTGGGGTGGGGAGGTGTGTGTGTAAAAAGTAGTGTTGTGCTGCTTGCCCTTCAGAATAGTACCACAGGAAAACTATTACAATATACAAAAGTGCTAATAAGACTGTGCATAGATAGGAGACAGAGTCTGTAAAGCTACTGCTAGTTTCCAGAACCATTCTTAGTGACTTATAGTACAACTGAACTCGATAGGGTATCGAGTATTTAATCACTTTCATTTCTTCCTCTCTTTCTTTACCAGGAATGTCTGGCAAGAGATTGCTATATTGAACTATAATCTACAAGCCAGTTTGGTGTAGTGGTTAAGTATGCTGACTCATCTGGGAGAACTGGGTTTGATTCCCCATTCCTCCACCTGCAGCTGCTGGAATCGCCTTGGGTCAACCATAGCTCAGGCAAGAGTTGTCCTTGAAAGAGCAGCTGCTGTAAGAGCTTTTTCAGCCCCACCCACCTCACAGGGTGTCTGTTGTGGGGGGAAGAAGATAAAAGAGATTGTAAACTGCTCTTTGATTCTGATTCAGAGAGAAGGGCGGGGTATAAATCTATGGACTTCTTTCATAAAGAGGTGTGAAAGGGTGAGAGTATATAGGAAAGAACTGGACTATTCTGGTCATCATTCACCTAATAATTTTAGGGGATACAAACCTTATATTGCCTGACAAGACCAGTCTGAGGCACCTCAAGGACTGGGCCTTAGAGATTGACTGAACATTTTTTCCAGTGGGTTGCTGACAACCAGGAACATGAACAGGCATGCCCCAATATCTCTGCCAGCATTTCAGGGGCCACACTTTCAGCTGTACACCCCGTCAGCTGTACTTTTTGTCAATGTTTAAAAGTCTTTATTTTAAAAAAACAGACAAAAAGCTGTTTTGCTTTCTTCTGCCTCCAAGTTAGCCACTATTAATTTATTTATAACACTTTATTAAGGTTGACATTACATTTGCCTGGTTTTTTAGTCTTCCCCATCCCCCATTACAATTGCAAATACAATTTTCTGCAGTACATCAACTAATACAATTGTCCCACATTGTCTTTTCCCCTGCTCCATGGCTACTATATTTGGTTTCTGTATCTCTTTTTCCCTTGTTTCTCCTTAGCATCTGGTATGCCAGCTATGGCCATGGAAGTTCTATTTAACTACTTAATAACCATGAATTCACTCTGTGAATGTATCTAATCCTTTCTATAAAGCCCTCCACCTACATTAGTGTCTGTCACTACATCTTGATGTTAATTATGTGTTGAGGGAAGCCTTTGTTTGCACTGAAGTCACACCCTCATGTTTTAGGGCCTTTTCCCTTGATTCCAGATGAAGTGGAATCAAGCTGTGTGATCATTCATTGGTGAGGGACATTGAATTCTGTACTACAGGAATCTTATACTTTCCTATGAACTAAACAGCACCTGTTGTTTATATTTTCAAGCAGCAAATATCTCTATTTCTCACTTAGACCTCTCTCTTGAATCTTCTAGTGTTCTTTTTATAGACTCAGTCAGCGTGACCCATATATAAGCAAATACTTGGGAACAACTTCTGAACACTTTTGTCAATTTTTAAGTCAGCAGAAAGCTGCTCTATAAATCTTGCTTATCCTGTTTATCGTCTTCCTCCCCTATCTCCTTCCCACATTGCCTTCCTTTCCCTGAGAGAGGAGGCTAAAAGTAATAGGGGATAATGCTTTGTCAAGTTCCTGATCTGGACTCATTTATAGGGACTAGTGATTAGTCCTCAGATATGGAATTAGCTTGGAAGTCTGTTCAGAGAATCTATCATCCAGTAAGTCATGTCTATGATTCACCATGGTGCCTGGCTATGCATATGTAACATCCTGATTTCAAAGTCACTGACAACAGTTTCGTATAATGTGGTGAACTTTCCCAATCATCTTGCAGTTCTATATAGAAGCCACAGATACAAAGGAGGCTATTCTGTATGGATAGACTCAGTGGATATAGACTACATTTGGGAATGTTCAATTTAACATGATTTGGTCAGATAGTTAACTCATTTGCTTTTAGAGGAGGCAGGAATATAGTTTCATTCTGTATGTCCTATTTATCACACGACTCTTGAATCAAGAGTCTTGATCCTTGTCCCAGATACAAATTACTCTTATTAGCCAACCATTAGTAATATACAGGATTCATGATACAGCTTGTCAAAGATTGAAATAAATGCATGTGCTCAGTCCTTTAGATAATGAAGCTGCTAAGTAGGCTGTGATTTGGCATCTCTTAGGTACATGTAGAGCTTTATTTTTATTTTTATTTACTTTAAATTTCTATCCCTCCCTCTCCGCAAGCGGACTCAGGGTGGCTAACAATATTCATATTTACAAGTTAAAAACTAATAAAACATAGTTATAATTTAAAACCATACGTGATGCTGTACCACTGCAATATAAGCGAGTTCTTTTCTGATGGTGATCACATAGTAACTCTATAATGATGTGGGGTGGCAGTTCTCTCCCAGCTAGATATCAAAGGCCTGTTGGAACAATTCGGTCTTACAGGCCCTGCGGAAAGTAGAAAGATCCCACAGGGCCCTTATGGCCTCTGGGAGACCATTCCACAGTTCTGGTGCTGCCACCAAGAAGGCCCTAGCCCATGTCAAATGCAAGCTAGCCTCCTTTGGTCCAGGGATGGACAGTAGATTTTTTTTGTCCCTGAACACAGTGCTCTCTGGGGAACATGTAGAGAAAGGCGGTCCCACAGATAGACAGGCCCCTGACCATAGAGGGCTTTGAAGGTCAATACCAACACCTTGAAATGGACTCGGAACACAATAGGTACCAGTGCAGCTTTTTCAGTACTGGCTGAATGTGCTTCCATTGAGGGAGCCCCATTAACAGCCATGCCGCAGCGTTCTGCACTAGCTGTAGTTTCCGAGTCAGCATCAAGGGTAGCCCCATGTAGAGAGCATTACAGTGATCTATTCTTGAGGTGACCGTAGCATGGATCACCATATACTTTCATAAAAGAAAATTAAAGTTCTTGAACAGAAGAAACGTGTGTCTTTTTTAAGCTAGGTTACACTTTTTTAAGTTAGGAAATTTAAAGTGAATGCTATTTCTTACTTCAGGGGACCACTAGTAACATACAAGAGCAGCTCACCAGCAGTGAGACAGATGGGAGGTGAGAAATACCTTTGGCATATAGTAGAAATGAGCCAGTTCTGCCCCCCCCCCCCCGAGATCCTGTAACTATCTCAGTTATATTATATATATCTATTGTTCATCTTTATAAACAGGCAAATTTAGGGCATTCTAGGGTATTTTGCTTTGGAAATGAAGTACTTAAAGTGAATATGAGAATTCAACATCACTTTTAAAAAAACAATCTAGTCCTATACTATAAGAGTAATTCCTTCGAAGCTTCTTTATTAGCATCTCTATGTCCCAAGGTAACAAATCCTTTTTAACCATGATGAAATAAAGACTCTACAAGTGCTGAAACCTCCTGATCTGCCTGCTCTCTCTCATCATCACCTGTTATAGACTGAAACATTTGTAGCATTCACAAAGATATTGCCCACTGCCAATTACTTCCAGCATAGACCAGTTTAATAAGCACCTTGAAAAGAGAAGTGGCTTGCCAGAGGCCCAGTAACCTTTCACCTGCGGAGTCCTTGTTCTCCTGTCCACCCCCAAGCCATTAGCTGAACAGGGTGAAAACACAGAGACACATTGTATTCCCTGAATAGAGTTACCAGAGGCAAGGGGAATTCCCTTCTGAAGAAATGGAACAATCTATGCTTCTTTCCATGTCTTACTGTAGTTGTCTTTGAAGGAGTGGGCAGATTTACAGCAATAAAATGGCAGGAGTTTAGCGTGATAGTTGTGATTTCCCATTTACATGACCTTTGCTTTCTGACCCTTCCTCATTAGGAAAGTGTAGACTAAGCTTCTCAAGATTCCCCATGACTGTTCATGGTTAAAACAAAACTCCTCTTTCTCTATTTGCACCTGCTCTCTGCTTTGGCTTGGATTGCATTGGCTGATTGCTGGAGCTGGTAGACAGATTGTTCTATATCACAGTGTGAGGTGGTAGTAGGAATAGTGCTCTGGTCTTTTCCAACTCTGAACTGATTATTTTCTTCTGAAGACTCAGTGATTCCCCCCCACCCGGGGTAATCATTACAAAATTTCAGTAGTTTATCCCCCTTCTTTTTAATAGCCAGCTTCCACTGATCTCGGCTTTTCCCTAAAACTGAAGGTTAATACAGTGATGGCAATTCAAAAGCCCAGAAACAAGAGCTAACAATTTTGCCCAAAAACAAAGCACTTGAGAACTAGCTAACAATTTTGATAGCATGTAATACATTTTGACTGCTAACAGGATTGCCCTATCAAATTATAAGGAAAATTTCCAGAAATACAGGGAAGCAACAGAGTAATAAGAATCTCCTCACTATGCAGCAAATCATGCAATAAAGTTTACTGGCTTACCAAGTGGCTGAATGCATACTGTGGTAAACTATAATCTGTATTCACCCTAGATGGCTGATCTGGGGTGGGAATATCCCCCCCCCCCCCAAATACACAATGAAACTGCTTGAAAGAGTAACTGGGCATCTGAGGAAGTGTGCTTGCATATAAAAGCTTATACCTTGAATACAACTTTGTTGGTCTTAAAGGTGCCATTGGACTCAAACTTTGTTGGGCTCATTACCTTTGGGCTGAGGCTGGTGGACCTAAACTAAAAGACGCATTCATCCACAACTGAACTATGTGGGATCTAAATGATCTCAGTCTAAACAGGGCTTTTTTTGTAGCAGAAACTCCTTTGCATATTAGGCCATATTCCCCTGATGTAGCCAATCCTCCTGGAGCTTGCAATAGGACCTGTAAGCTCTTGGAGGATTGGCTACATCAGGGGTGTGTGGCCTAATATGCAAACAGGCCTGGTGCTAGGGGTTCTGGCGCCCCTAGGTCGACAGCCATTCCCCCGCTGCCCCCGTATCTTCCTGATGATGTTATCGGAAGTGACATCATTGGCTGTCCGAGCTCTCAGCTGCCAGCTCCCTTTGAAACAGGGAAGTGTCTTTGGGGGCGGGGGAGGCAGCGAAAGACGGCGGTCATGGGAAGGCAGTGGCAGCTGCGGGGAGGTGGTGACAGTTGAAAGAAGGTGGTGGAAGGTGGCAGAAGGAGGCGACTGCGGAGAGGTGGCGGAAAGGCAGTGGCAGCTGCAGGGAAGTGGTGGGAAGGCAGCGGCAGCTGTGGGAAGGCGGCGGCGGCTGTGGGGAGGCGGCGGAAGGTGGTGGCGGCGGTGGGAAGGCAGCTGCAGTTGAAGGGAGGTGGTAGAAATGTGGGGAGGTGGCAGAAGGCGACGGTAGTTGCGAGGAGGCGGTGGAAGGTGGCAGGAAGGCAGCGGCAGCTGCAGGGAGGCGGTGGGAAGGCAGCGGCAGCTGCGGGGAGGCAGTGGAAAGGTGGCGGCAGGAGGGAGGCAGCGGGAAGGCAGTGACAGCTGCAGAGAATGGCAGCAAGAAGGCAGTGGTTATGGGGGGAGGGGGCCCCTCATGGCGCCCCTAGGCCAAGTGGCACCTGAGGCAGCCGCCTATTTCACCTGCTCCCACTTGCCGGCCCTGTATGCAAATGAGTTCCTGCTACAAAAAAAGCCTTAAGTGTAACTAATAGCATATTTATTTGCCTATGCTATTTCTTTGGACTTTATTGCTTTTGTGGGGGTCAACCAGCAAAAGCAGGAAAGTCCACTGACCTGCAAGTTCAACTGGCTGAGGGCAAGCGATCCCCACACAATTCCTGTCTTATCTTGGACCGCGGAGGGAAGTATGCTCCTGAGCCTAAGGAAGATTGAAACGTCTCCCGCCCCTCCTTCCTCCGCTAGCTATTATCAGGTGACAGCGCGGGAGGCTTCCCCGCGCATTGCCCTGCTCTGTCATCCACCTTCGCACAAACAGAGACACAAAAATAGGCTGGTTTCCCGCCAAGGTGTGTCGCTGCCTTCGAAGTCTGGCGAGGGGAGTTTAGAAAGTCCCTCATGGAAACACAGAAGACTCGCGCTCTTGGGAGCAGCGCTGGTATTGGAATGACGACGCTCATCTAACTTGCACCTCGTGGTCTTTTCACGGCGGTTGTTTTCCTTCTTTCAGTCTCCCGCCTCAGGCAGTCTTGACTCTTTCCACTTCACCCTGGCTATTTGATCTTGCGGCTCCCTGTCAGTTATACCACAGCGACTGGGAGGTAAACCAATCAGAGGCAAGATCTTTCCAAAGAAACGTTTCTCTCGCTGTCTTAGAAATAAAGTTGGGAGCGCGTTTAGCTGCTCCCCCCCCCCCTCATCCCCTTAAGCTCTAGAGAGGACTCGCGGGAGGGTACGCAGAGCTCCGGATCAAATGAAGTTGATCCTATAGCCAGTAATGTGACAGTTATACCCCCAAGGCTAAAGTGGTTTTCTTGCGTGGAAGCAGGCGACAGATTGCTTCCATGGGAGGCGCCCCGTGAGGGACCGCGCGTCTCGTGTCCAGGGACGCCGAGGGGCGATTGACGCTGGTTGAGATATGTGGTTCATTCGATCTCGCCGCTGATTTCCGTTTTCTCGCGCTGCGTCATCCTCCTCCTTGACTCTGTGAGAAAGGCGGACTACCAGTGACGTAAATAAATAAGTCCAAAACCAGAAAGCCACGTCACAGCCTTTTATTAAGATTAACAGATTAGGACAACCAGTGTGAGAGAGTTTTCTGGTTTTCCACAAATGTTTGTCAAACTGGATGTTTGTTTAAAAGGGGGGGGGCGGCCTCAATACATTCCAAAATAGTCCTTGGGCGTTGTTTGCCGTGTGTCCCTGAGGCTCATTTTTCTCGCCTGCCAAGGCTGCAAACCCGGCGCAGTGTCGCTGAAGCCTATGGATACGATGCGATCCTTATTTCAGAGAGGCAAAGCAGCCTCAAGCAACGGTGAATGAATAACCAAAGCAGTGGGAAAGGGGTGATCGGGGCTCGCTTCCCCAGTCTCTGCCTTGAACTTCGACTCAGGCACCCGCCCCTATGGTCGTGACAGGAGCGGGTGGGCTGGGTATACAGCGCCTCGACAACGCCGTGGGATAGCAGGACTGCGTCGGACGCCTTCCAAAACGCGCTCCTTTCCAAGCTGGAGTTGCTTCCCTGCCCCCGCCCCCCCCCCCACCGCTCCGTTCAGCCCTGTGGGTACACACCGACTGGGGAATCCTCCTCCTTGACCCAAGAAGCACTGACCGCGGGGTAGCCAATATATCCCCGATTCATTTGCCGAAGGGTGCAGGCTAGGTCCCGTTTCCGGTGGATGCCAGCAAAAAAGGGATGTTTGGCACCGGTTAAGCACTCGGACGCCCCCATCGTCCTCGAAAATGTTGACATTTTCATTGCAACCAGCGCAGTTCCTTGGATTTCGGCGACGTGTCTTGTATCCCGACATCTTTGCTGAACGCCGCCTGTTTTGTTGCCTTTCAGTGCGGTGATCGCTCTTCTCCAGATGCAGGGGAGGGGGGAGGGAGAGAGATATCGTCTTACCCGGCAGACTGAGAAACCATCCACAGCGACGGACTTTCAAGTTCCATTGATTTCGGTGGGAGAGATTTAAGCAGGTGCTTCACTTTTCCCCACCGAAACCAAGAAGTGCTTCGGTTTGGTTGGATCTTGTCCCCTGTGAAGAGCTCATCATTTCACTTATGTTTATTGCACCGCCTTGGCATCCTGGAAGAAAATACATCCTGAAACAAATTTTGCTTCCTGCCCTGCTCCCAGCCTGCATCAGACAGTCTTTATAAGAAAACATCTATACATATTTCTTGTACAATCGACAGAATTTGGCAATGGTTGCCTTTTCGCAGACAAAATTATCTTCCCCGGACGTCCTATCGTTTCCTGGACTTGGGGGTGGCACAGCACTGTTCAATAGGTTCCTTCCATTTTACTCACTCACTTGAGGCCATTTATTCCAGGGGCACAGTTGCTTCCCCTGAAGTATGTATCACCCACCTATCTGGGATAGTTGAAATATTTACATTTCTGTCTCATGAAAAAGTCTGTGGAACTCTGTGCATTTTACATCAGGTAAAAAAGCAGCAGGTGAAAAATGCCCCCGCTCAACTTTTCCGGGGCACAAAGCCAAGGTCCTTTCCAACAGATTAGTCTCTTTAACCACCCTTTATTGCTGACCCTCAGGACGGTTAAATGAGGAGGTTTCTGAAAGGTGACCCAGTGAAGGTTCTGAAACTTCAACCACCCGGAGTTACCAGAGCGGTAGAAAAATTCGACTCCCAAGATTTTCAGGCTACCCTTTTTTCAAAGATTTTTCAAAGCTCCCTTCCTCAGGCCTGACCAATCTCGAATCCAGCTCCTTCACTGCAGACCAAGAGGGCTGCCCTCTTGGAACTTAAACCGAGGAAACGTTTGAGAAAGCAAGAAAGAAAAGCGACAGGTCTGTTTCAAACGAAACGTTGTTTTAACTGTGTAAAAAATGTAAAAGCATCACAAGTGGAAATGAGAACAAAACCCAACAAAAACCCAAATTCGGAACTGCTGTGGAAGGAAGACTGGAAAGAGAGATTGCTCAACACTTCTGTATGTGTTGGAAGGTGTGAGGAGGAGAAGCTGAAACCTGGGAAAATATATTCCACAATGTATATAAAGGGCATTTATATTATCAGGCATCCTATTTCTATGGCATATCATTATCAAATAAATACAGTGCACATACTCCATAGCAGGTGTGGGCAGTTTTTGTTCATTGGAATCTCCGCAGATGTATGTTTAATGTGTAATAGAAGAGAGCATTCTCTTAAAAGGATCATTCATCTGTGTTAAGTAATCATCTACTACATGCTTAAAACCGGATCAACCCCAAATTCACCTGGTCCAGAGATTTTTGCAAGCATCGAAGCAACCAGTATGCTACTTTGCAGACAGAAATCATGCAGTTCCCTAGAGGCAACCATGGTCAGTTCGCCCCTCATCAGGAGAGAGAAGCAGCTCGTCTATGCGTCTTGTAATCTCGCCTGTTTTAGTGGTACTACTGCTACAGAGCCCTTTTAAGCCGATCACCCTAAACTGAATTACAAGTCATTCACTCCCCCTCCCCTCAAGATCGGGGGGGGGGGGGTGAGAGATCGTCGGGTTTGATGGGTTTCGGAGGTTCAGGATAGAGTTCAGGCTCTTGAGGTGATCCAGATGTCACAGGCTGAAACTGCTAGCAGCGCTGGCATCCAGCTGCTAGCCACGTCGTCCAGTCGATTCGATAAAGGTGGGTTTGCTTAAGCCATCTGTCCTCTTGGCAAAATTCTGAAGCCACTCAAGCTCTTATCGAAAGTTAGCTTTGAGGGAGAGTAAGAAAGAGCAAATTTTAGGCCGCTTCAGTTCCATCGAAACCAGTGAGATTTAACCGGGGAAGGAACTTCTGCTGCGAATCATCAGACAGACAGGACGCTTGGCCGGTGCAACCGGATAACTTTCGAGGAGAAATAACACGGAAGGGAAAAGGAAGGAAAGAAAGAAAGAATCCCCGCTGTAAGGTGTGATGCTGCACACAGAGAGGCCGCTTTAGCCCAGCTGAAAACGGTTCTGAGAGCAGAAGTGTAGCCATATTGCGCAACTGGTTTGAATTGACCGAAGGAGAGAAACAGAACGAACGCCACTGGCGATAACCATTTAACTTGTTGCGAAACGATTTCCCCTTTTGGATACCGAGGTTGGGCAGAAAATGGGAACATTATTAGTAGTAATCTGGTGCGGGTTAATAGTCTTTCAAAAGAAAACACGCCTCGTTGACGTGCTGTCGACGTTATTTAATTTGGGGACAGCATCCCCAGGGGGAGGAGGACGTGTTTGTGAAATAGGAAGGTGATGCTGGGAAAGCTGAAGCAGAATACCTTTAGCAGACACTATTAGCAAAAGATGGGGAAGAAGGAATCTCGAAGCCCCCAGTAAAAGCGAATGTTTCTCCATGCGTGGGGGAAGGAAGCGTTCCTTCAATCAAAATAGAAACGTCCTCAAACCCACTTTGATTAGAAATGACCGGGGTACCCCGCGACCCTAGACATTGCTTGGAAAAGAAACACGACTGCAGGCGCACAACCACTTTGAGGATCGGGATACCTCTGGTTTGCGTATGTTTCAAGTGTTGCCTCCACAACCGATTTACTGGGACTCGCTTCAGCTGGGCTTACAATTAGCTACGGGGAATGTTCGGATAATTATTCTTCGGGGTTTCAGTAGACGCTGTTGCTGCTTCTGCTCACAAAGGTATTCACTGCAGCCACTCTAACTGGCGCCGTCTTCCCATCAAAGGCTGTTTCAGTAGCGGGCTTCCTCTCTCGCCCACTAATTTGATGGCCGAGGAGCGTAGGTATCCTGCAAGACTTTATGCTTTTATTGCTGGGCGTGGCAGACCGCAGAGGAACGGCTTCCTTACCCCAGCTAGTGAATCAAGCTGTTTCCATTGGTAAGAGGAGCACTCAGAGAACGGTGTTGGGAAGAAGATACATAAGAAATCTCTTCTCCCTCCTCCCCAGGCTTTGTTTAAATAAATAAAAATCCCTTTACAGTTCTCCAAACAAGTACTGGCTCCCAGGGGTATTTTAAAAGTACTCAGACGGCAGAGTCATCCAAGCAAGCCATTTTTGAGGATCAGCTGGCCAGTTTAGCTGTTGAACAGATTTGCTGTGGTGGCTGACAAAACACTGCAGGTCGCAAGGCGGCAGAATAACAGATTCTGGCTCTTTATTCATTTTTTTTTTGTTTTAAGTCTTTTCTTGCTTAAGTGTATTACAAATATAAACTCATATCTTGAAGCAAAGGTTTTACAAAGTTACATCCACAGGCTACTACAGTTAGGAGCGTGACCAGATCCTTCTGTCCTGCTTGTAATCTACCTTGAGCCCTTGTGAGAAAGTCAGACTAAAAGTGAAAATATCACACTGCCAATTCAACCTAAGGGTGCTTTGTGGAATCTCCAGGTGGTCTCCTGCCGTCACTACAAATCTAAAACGAGAGGCTGGTTTAATAAACAACACAAAATAACCACAGCCTATGCAAATGATTTTGACAGGCAGCAGAGTGTATGCAAATTTAACATGCTTCTCTAGAAAGCTGCAAGTACATCAGCCGTGACCTGATTTACAAATGCTAATTTCATTTCACTTTTTAAAATTTTATTTTCAACTATGATTACATTAATTTAGACAGAAGTATTCTAGCATTGTTTAGTGCTATAGTTATTTGTGAATAACAGCCTAGCAGATCTGAGAACAGGGTGATGTTTATACTTTTCCAGTGTTCCTCTCTTCCAGACTTTCCCTTAAATTACACAGAACAGGCAGAGCTTCATTTATCACTCCTGAAAATACCATCATCCTTGCCATAAACCCTAAGGGAAGTGTTAAAACAGCAAATATGTTTCCTCTGAGTGAAGGTAAGTGACCTTCTGAGCTATACGCTGAGCTTGGCCACTTTGACAAAGCAAGATGAAACTTGCTTTGCTTTTGGTTTTTAAAACCTGCTAGCCTACAGTTTATATAGGGAACCACAATTCCTTAGAGTTGCACGTTTGGCCATATCCACACTGCTTTGCAGGATATATAACATTTTAATGGCCGCAATAAGTGCACACACAGAGTACTACACATTCCCTTAAGAGGTGCTTGCAGTGAGAGCCAGCTTTTGGGAGGGCAGCTGAGATGTCTGTCTTGTTTTACTTTGCCAGATGGGACAACTGCTTCAGAATATATGCAAGAGCCATTTCCTGTCTTCTCTTACAAAAGTGTATTTTATTACCATTTTGTTGCACATTTCTCACACTCTAAGGACACTGTGCATGTTGATGCAACACCTTAAATATGAGAAACAGATAGCTCAGCTTGCCTTGATTACATTATTAGAAATTTTTCCTTGTGCCTCTCTTCAACCTGTTCTTGATCCTCAGCAAAAACTTGATTTTTTTTAACAAGCTGTCAGGTATTACACTAACAGCTCAGCACTCCATGGGAAAACCATATTTACTTTAAAGTCACTTTATTCATTTTTATTAGCCTTTAAACAATGTTTCTCACTTTAACGCTAATCCAGAGGGAAGGGTGCCTCCAACATTTGTATCAGGAATCCACAAAGCAGAAGAAGGTGTTTTAGCTACTACTGATCCAGAGCATTACTTACATCTGAGTAATTACAGAATAAATAAATACATGCTACTCTAAGAGACAGGAAAGTGACAGGTTCACTTTTAGACTGCACACTTTTTTATATCACAAATAATGGTCATCCAAGTAAATACATTAGCAGTATAAACAACAGATTTTTTTCATCTGGTAATAGCTTTTGTCTCAGGAGATCCCTGGTAAAACAATAGAATAAACTCCAGTTTGGGGGAAGCTTGTGGTTCAGTGGTAGGGCACCTGCCTTTCATTAAGAAGCTTCTAGTTTCAGTCTCTGGTATCTCCACTTAAAGTATTCAAGGTAATGGGCAAGGGCTCTCTCTGCATGAGACCATGGAAAGCCACTGCAAAAGTGGACAACATTGAGATATATTGTACTTAAACATACCATAATGGGACTGATAAATTTCATTTGCACATATAAAAATGCAATGATGGTCTTCCTCCTTTACCTGGGACAGCCAGCCTTCTGACAGAAAGGCTGAGCTCAACTGAACCAAGTTCCACACAAGGTAGGAGTGGCAGAATCCAGCCATCTGGAAGACAAGAGCCTGGCCTGGCTTGCCAAAGCCCACATGAGAAGATGAGGGAGGTGGTGGTACCTGGCTTGGCCCACACAAAGAGAGGCAGATAGCAGCACCTAGCCCTATTGAGCCTTGCATCAGGTAAGGCAGACTGGTGCCTAGCCTGACCAAGCACCCAACCTCATGCTAAGCTAAGCAGATGGTCGTGCTTGGCTGAACCCAGCTAAGCTCCCTGCAAAGTGAGAGAAGTTCCAAGCTGGCCTGGCCACAGTCTGCACAAAACAAGGGAAGTAGTACTTGGTCCACCTGAGACAAGGAAAAAAGCACCTTGCCAATTAGATGTAGGTTGCCTTTTCCTTCCCTAACCCTTTTGGGAGGGAGGTTAGGGTCAGATGGATTGTCTCCTCTTCTCTGCAGGACAAGCTGGAGGAGGGCCTCTTCCCATGGGTTTTCACTCTCACTTCCCTCCTGCTCACAGGATTATTCTGAAGATAATATGAAGAAGAGAGGAGAAAAATAGACTATAAATGAAGTAAATAATAAACATAGCTGAAGATGGAGGAGCAGATAAAAGGTCAGCAGCTGTATGAAGGAAGCAGAAAAGACTAAGGATGAGTGAGTTGCCAGGTGGAGAGAAACAAGAAATAGTGTGGGGAAGTGAGTCTCCACTAGGGAAAGGGTACTAGGGGAGGGGGCAAAAAACTGAAGATAGAGATAAGATAAAGGTTGGTTATCTGGTGCTTGAGAAGGACAGGAAGCAGGGAAAGTGGAAAGGCTACAAAGGCTCTCAAGGAAGGGGAAAAATGAAATACTGAGGGAGATAATTTCATCCTTCAAGTCCCTGTGGGTTCTCGTTTGTGGGCTCTAATCCACAAAAGTCTATACTGGAATAAAATTTTGTTAGTCTTTAAAATGTCACTGGCTATGGGCCATGAATTTGCAATCTTATCAGTTTGCCAGAGAATTTATGTTTAGTGGCAATCATGAGAGTCAGGAAAAACTGGGAGGGTAATGACGGTCAAGTTGACTTAAGGAAGCTAGGGTAATATCACACATTACAAGAGGAAGACTTTTAATAAAGTCCACATTGCCCCGTGATGCAGAGTGGTAAGCTGCAGTACTGCAGTCCAAGCTCTGCTCACAAAGCGTGGGACTGGATATCATGGATATGGCATAGTATAGTTTAGCATTGTTGTAACTGCATTCACAAAAGAGAGAAGTTCTATTTTCTGTCCTTAGTTTTGCTACCTACTAAAACTAATATATGAAATGTCTTCCGAACAATGCAGGAGTCTCAGAACTGTGGAAGTGGAAACTATAATAAGTGAGGTTATATGTAGAGACATTTGCCTATATGAATTGTTCACTTCCATTTCTGTATATCTGAGGAAGTGTGCCAGCACACAAAATTTCATACCTTGAATAAACTTTTGTTAGTCTTAAAGTGAGGACTCAGAGTGAGGATATTGCTTGTAAAACTCAACAAAATACAGATCCCATAACTTCATGAGGGTCAGAGTGAATTCAAGGGACTACATGTCAGACTCTTTCATGTTCCATTGCTCCTAGCATTAAAACTTGCATATTGGAATAATTCTTTCACTTACCAAAAGAAAAAAAAATGCAATAACAGAACCCTTAATGCTGGGGGAGTATTTAAGCATTATGTGTTAAGTTTTGTGATAATACACTTAGGCAAGGGATGAAAAGAAGAAGAAGAAGATATTGGATTTCTATCCCGCCCTCCACTCCGAAGAGTCTCAGAGCGGCTCACAATCTCCTTTACCTTCCTCCCCCACAACAGACACCCTGTGAGGTGGGTGGGGCTGGAGAGGGCTCTCACAGCAGCTGCCCTTTCAAGGACAACCTCTGCCAGAGCTATGGCTGACCCAAGGCCATCTCAGCAGGTGCAAGTGGAGGAGCGGGGAATCAAACCCGGTTCTCCCAGATAAGAGTCCGCACACTTAACCACTACACCAAACTGGCTCTCTAAAAGGCTCAGATATTATAAATGTGATAGTATTTTAGAAACCTTGTTCAGAGTTTTCCACATGGTAATGGTTAAAGGGTTCTTTTTCACAAAATGTAATGAGGAGTGACTTTCAAGAGAACGGACACCTGGTCCACAATAGAGAAGCTGGGTTACATTATTTGATAGTGCAGTGTTTGAAGGTTGTCTTGGCACAGTCAGCAGGGTCGGAGACAGGAAAGCAGAGAAAACAAAGCCTTATCTTTGCACCATTCAGTAAATTATAACCCCAAAACTCAAAGCACTGATAAGAGGAATATGACATTTCTGCATTTCAACTGGGGGGGGGGGATATTAGAATTTACTTGAATGTTCCTGTTTGTAGGCTGGGAAACAATAAATTAATACTAGACTGAGACATGGGAGAAGTTTCTTAGAATTTGGTTTACACCAGCTCATACTGTTTCACTTACCAAAGCAGCAGCCATATGCATGGTGGTGGTTGGTGGTGGGGGAATCTCTTTTTTCCTAGTAACGGTTCAGACTGCGCAATAACAACTGGGATTCAGTGTCAGTGAAGTCAGTAGAACTTAAATGGTCTTAAATCCAAGTCCTTTGCCTTAACTTGTCTATAGATCAGCAGACAGAAGCAGTCAGGCAGCACTCGTATCATAGAACAATACTAGGGCTAGGATCCAAAGATTACCTTCATCCACCCAAGGGAAATCTCTCTCTCTACCCCACCCCCCACCAACAGAAGATCTCTGAGCCACTTGGCAAACTACTTTTGAAGAGGAAGGGAAGTACAAAAGTATTTGGTGATAAAAGAAATTCCACCTGGCTAACAAAAAACCCAAGCCACAATAAAAACAGATCTTAAATTCACATGTTTTATATAGAGTAAGCAAATAATATAAATAAATAATTTAAAAAATAACCTTCCATTAATATATCTGTAGTGAAATATAATGTTTTACTTCTATACCTTTGATGCAAAAGAAACCTGTAGTCACAACACCTCTCAAAAATGAACACTGGAGAATAGCAATACGATGAATAGAACCTATGGGTACCTTTGAAATGCAAAAATACAAATAAATTCATTTATTTTTGCTGTTGTTAACGATGATCATGACCACATGTTCACTACCACAACAGAAACTCCCTAAGGGCTGCTGCTGCTCTTGCCGAACAATTCTGCAATGAAACAAACACTACTACACAGGCAAACCTACTTTTTCAATCTCTTTATAGGGTTGGGTGAAGAGTATGTACTGTACAAAGAGTTGTGTATATGCACTGCAACAAATATAGCACTAGGCAAAAAGCACAGGGCTATTTTTTCTTTTTGTTTTGTTCCTTGGAAAGACCCTTATTCTGTCATGATTCATAATCCATTGATTCACGATGACTCACTGATTTCAGAAGATGTGTCACATCATGCACTCCGTCTCGCCCAAGGGGCTTTTGTAGCCCCAAGGACTGCAGTAGCAGAGTTAAGTATATGGTCAAATCCTTCCTATTTAAAAGTGATTAACTTTGCCAGAGCTCTACATATAGACATGAGAAAAATCAAGGTATACACAATGGCAAACAATACCCCAGGGGTGGCCAACGGTAGCTCTCCAGATGTTTTTTGCCTACAACTCCCATCAGCCCCAGCCATTGGCCATGCTGGCTGGGACTGATGGGAGTTGTAGGCAAAAAAACATCTGGAGAGCTACCGTTGGCCACGGCTGCCATACACCATCAAGAAGGCCTTCTAGGTATTTAAGGATACTTTTACATAACAAAAGGACATTATAGAATGCTAATATTTGCCAACTAGGTATTTAAGGATACCTTTACATAACAAAAGGACATTACAGAATGCTCATATTTATGGGCAAATTAACAGTTTAAAGGAAATTCTTGTTCATGCAAGACATAATTATCATGGCACTCCCTACCGCAGGAGACTATTGAAGCACTATAGAATAAAAAAGAAATTAACATTTATGGGCAAGACTTTTATGGCAGTTTCAATAACTACAGAATATAATTGAAGGCTATCATGCTTCATCATCCCAACCTAAGCCTGGTCAAGAAATAATTCTTCTTCAATAAAGCATCACAAAACATATGTTGGGGGATTTTACATGTTACCAGAAGCAGTTTTTCCAGCAGTGATCATAGAAAGGTGTGACTTTCCTATCCCCCTTTGAATGCCAAGATGTTTATTGCCCTTTTACGTACAAAACCTCAGAGATGCCTCATTCACTGGCATTACCCAGTGTTGGGGTGGGTGAGAGAAAAGAGCCGTCTTTAATGCAGCCTCTCAGTGTTCTTTTGCAACATTCATATCCCATGTTCAGCAAGAAATGACGCAGACTGTGCTGTCTATAACGGCTGTTTTTATTACGAGATCCCTGGGGAATGTGTGCAATTGAATTAAAGGCAAGGAACGTGAGAGATGCTGTGCCTGGCCTTCGCTGACAGAATGCCAGAAGGCTAAGTCTTATTCATACAATTTATGGAAGTATCCTTAACATGAACTAAGAACAATCCTAGTGGTTCTAATGCTGACCAGGATAGGCTTTGGGAAGCCACTCCTTTCCCCTCAGTTTACTGGCCTTCTTGGGTAACCCTTGTGGCGAGTGCTGAGTGACATGGTCCAAGCACTATGATCATCATTCTATTTAACAAGATTTCTTTCTTTGGTCACACTGCAGATACACTTCCATAGTAAAGTCACAAATAAGAATGCTGCCATAAATTGTTTTAAAATTATCAATAAGGAAGGTTAATTATAATTTAGTCTTGCTAGTTCTCCTGCATAAAATGATAGCATTCATTAGCTGACCATCACCAGGCCTTTGTGTAGCAGTAAAAAAAGGTAAAGGTAGTCCCCTGTGCAAGTACCAGTCATTTCCGACTTTGGGGTGATGTTGCTTTCACAACTTTTTCATGGCAGACTTTTTATGGGGTGGTTTGCCATTGCCTTCTCCAGTCATCTACACTTTTCCTCCAGCAAGCTGGGAACTCATTTTACTGACTTCAGAAGGATGGAAAGCTGAGTTAACCTCAAGTCAGCTACCTGAACCCAGCTTCCACTGGGATTCAACTCAGGTCCTGAGCAGAGCTTAGGACTGCAGAACTGCAGTTTTACCACTCTGCGCTACGGGGCTCTACTTTTTGTGTAGCAGTACGAGCCTAAAAATTCAAGTGAAAAATTGTATCTGTATTGGCAATTACCCAGTAGGTAATTGTTATTGGGGTAAGCCATTTTGCAATCAGCTTCAGCCACTGGATCCTAGAAATCCAAGTAAACAGAACTAAACCCAGACCTTCCAAGTCCCCTAAAATACACATTATAGAAATATGTACATATACTTTGCACATATATTACCCAAAAATTGTATTACACCAGATTAATTCCTCTAAATATGGGTCATAGAGTTCTCTTGCAAGCATTCCATACTAGTAGATCAAAGACCTACATCAGGAAGTTATAAAAAGTCCCATAGATGCACTTCTACAGCAACATTTATGAAGATTATCTTAGACAATCTAGCAAAATAATTTATTTGCATGATAAAGCACCCACTAAGAAGGGAAAACTTTGACTTGTATAGGCCATGCTAGCCTGATCCCTTCAAATCTTGGAACAAGCAAGGTCAGCCCTGGCCAGTATTTGGATGGGATAACTCCACAGAATACCAGAATGTGGAAGTAGGCAATAGCAAACCATCTCTGAAAGTCTCTTGGCTTGCCATAAGTCAGCTGTGGAAAGAAAGAAAGAAAGAAAGAAAGAAAGAAAGAAAGAAAGAAAGAAAGAAAGAAAGAAAGAAAGAAAGAAAGAAAGAAAGAAAGAAAGAAAGAAAGAAAGAAAGAAAGAAAGAGAGAGGGAGAGAGAGAGAGGGGGGGGGAAGGGTATTGTACCACTCTTCATCACTTCGGTTTTAGATGCATTAATTAAACTTCCCTCCTACTACACCACGCTGACTTTAAAAGTTGCAAATCTTGTATTTGTAACTCAACTTTCTCTTTGTCAACAACTGCAATCCTATTCCTGCTTACCTGACATCAAGCCTTATTATGCAATGGGACTTATTTCTATGTAAACATGTTCAAGGATGCAAATTTCTGTGCCTCCACTTTACAGTAGCTATTTTTTCATCCCAGCTTAGAATAAGGGAACCTTCATGCATGCACTGTGGGTAATGCACCACATGAGAGGTATACATGAAAAACAGGATACAACATCAGAAGGGAGGCAGCTTTGTTATCCTCCTTTATGCAAGCATCTTTCTACATAACACATAGACCCTCCCCCGCAAAAATTATATAAAATGGCAGCTGCCTGATAGTGAGCCTTTTGTTTGCCCCTACATCAAACCTCTATTCCAGCATGTTGCACAAGGAGGCTGTCAGTCCTCCCAAAAACCATAAGCTTTAATTTAAGATCCCTAACTCTTAACCATGGAACTGTGGAAGATAGGTTGAAATGATGGTGGATATACCCTGCACAGACTTACTCTAGTGGAAGGCTTAGCACTGAAATCAGGCCCCAGTTCCTTAGTTCCAAATAAAGTGTTGCCAATGGTTTCATGGAGACTCCCTAGGCAACACACCTAAGCTAAAATGGAGGGGATAACTTTTAAAGTGGGCTTGGCCCTTTCTGACTCATGAAGTCGGACGTCTCTCCTACCATTAATAAATGTTGGTGCATTATGGGCTTCTATAACTCCCCCCCCTTCGCTTTTATCTACCCTCTTGGAACCAGGCAGAGCGTTGTTTAGGCACTTGACACGATATAATGAGGGGCAGTGAGCTGTGTGGGGGGCACGAATAGTTCAGCCCTCTAGGGAACACACTTTTGGAAGTCGAGGTTCACTTTGTTATTTAAAACATACAACAGTATTGAGGCTTCTTTATGTAAACGAAGCTCTCTGACACACCCAGCCTTTTCCAAGAAAACCGCAGCGTCACTTTCCCAGACAACAAAATCTCCCTTCCCACCTCCCTTTAGCTCTAACCCTTTCCCCTTTTTATTCCCTCCGGATCCAGCCTGAGGGACCAAAGTGAAAGTGAACGAAGCTGGCAGCTCTAAAAAGGAGAGAGGGAGGAAAAGGACAGGAAGGGGGGGGGGGGGTGGCACGTGACAGATGAGAAACTGCCCAATCAGAGGGTGGCCTTAGGGAGGACCGAGGTGGAGAGTTTTCAAACTCTCCTGTCAATGAAGTTTTGCCGGAGTCAAAACTCGGCGCGTGGCTTTTGTGTGCGTGCTCGTCAGAGAGTCTCACTCTCCCCCCCACCCCCGACTGAGCCACTGAACGTCTTTAGCCATCAAATCTAACCTCTTCCCCACCCCCTCCTGTCTCTGTCTCCACACACGCGCAAAAGGCAAGGGGGCAAGAGTTGAATCCCCCTGGTCGTGCCTGTCGCCCTCCGTTTCCCTCAAGGCTGAGTCTCCCGGAAGGGTCTGCTACCCGCAGCTACTCCCTCGCTGCCTCAGAAAGGCGAAGGCATGCGAAGGAACCTCTCGCAAGGGAACTGCCCCTTTCGCTGAGTTCTTGTTTTATGCAACGGTGGTGTCTTAGAGGCTGGCGAGGCGCTGGTTCGAGCCCCGCTCCCGGCTTGTTCTGCGGCGTTTGGGGAAGTCTGGCTATTCCCAGGGGGCCGAACTTTCCTTCCCGGGGGTCCGGGCGGCTGGCGCTCTTCTCTCCCTTGGCGCTGCGCGTTTGACTGCGCCGCTGCGCCAAGTTGCTTGGACAGCACAGCAGTTTCCCTTCGTGCGATGCCGCGCTTGTCCGGTGAGATGAGGCAGGGGGCTTCTGGCTCGGCGGAGCCCGGCGACGCAGCCTGGTAGGAAGAAACAGGTAGGTGGAGCCCGTCGGCGCTTCACGGAGGAAGCGAAAACTCTCCTTATTCCGGAGGGGGCAAGGGAAGGGGGCAAGGGCATGTTTTAAGGTGCAAGTCTATGGGCATCTGTTTAACCGTCAGTCACTGTGAATTCAGTGTGATGTGCCTAATGCATCCAAGTCAATCTCTATATGAGCCAGCAAGGATTCTCGTTTCTTCCTTAGCTTTCCCTAGCTTTTTTTTTTTTTGAAAGTAAATAACCCAGACTTCAGTGAAACTTACTTCCAGTTGTGTAGGACTGAGATCATGGCGCTCCCCCCCCCCGCCCCTCTTTTCCCGAGTTTCTGGACCATTTACTTCTGCGTCTGCTCACTCCTTCTATGCTCTGTTCTCCCAGATACCTTCTAAGTCTGTCCTTTCCTCATCCTTGTCTGTGCTGGGCTATGTCCCCCTCCCCTCTTCTAAGGAATCTCTTTCCAACCTGACTGAAGGTATGTTTGTGTAACCAGACACTGAGACTTGCTGTCTGATGGAGAATTAACTCCCCCCCCCCTCCCAAAGCTTACTCTGAATTGAATAGAGATGTTTGTTTTTCAGGTTTAAACCTCCAAGACTGAAAGAAAAAGAAGCCGTCGTAAAAGAAAGCACTGGGAAGATTTTCTTTCTTTCTCGGAATCCTACTGAATTTTGGAGCAGGTGGGAGAACTGCAGGATTGGAAGTTGGCATTAGGGAAAGTGGGGGTATTATCAAAACTGGGTTTTTTTTTCATTTTCAGGAAAGACAGTCTGGAACTGTGTTTTTACACAAATACTTGATTTAAATAAGTTACACTGTTGTTGTCAGATCTTTTGCTTTTAGAGAAGTGGATTCTCTCCAGGATTAACATAGGAGTTTAAAAAAGTGGTAATGTTTGAGGAACTACTGTTGCTCAACCTGTAAATAAATGCAGGGATGGTTACAGTTTTGTCTGGCCTTGGGTGAAAAGAGAACAAAAAAACCCATTTAATTCCTTTAAGAGAGTCTCCATTTATGGGGGATGGTAGTGCATGCAGAAGAGACGAGATTAACTATTAACCTTAATTGTGAATTTATATATGAGACTGAATCTTCTCTAGTCCTTTATTTCTTTTTGATTGGTTTTTATATTTCTACCCTCCAAGATTATGCAAGGTAAAAATGAAAGTGGTGCTGTGACACCTGATGGAACATTTTATTACTGAGCAGTAAAAATAATGTCAAAGAGAAAGGTGGCTGTTCATGAGGTTCAAACACCTAACTAACTGCTCTGAAGTGAAAGGAAATATGTCAGGAAAAGAGGGTGGCTGAAGGCAAATTATATTATATTCCATTTGGAGTGTGTTTGTTTTCTTCCATAGATCATTCATTTGAAAGCACTGAAGAAGGTCTGGGAAAGGTAAGACATGCTTTAGCAAAGATTAAAAATCAAGGCTGTGTCATGTGGGTACTTAGATACTATCCCTGTAAGCTGGCTGCATTTGTTTAACTGAAATCCTCCTGAGCAAGAACACACATTTCATGAGAACAAATTAGCTATAATGTATTTAGCTCTAGTTTCTTTTTGCATCTTAAATCACAGGAATCTCACAATTGATTAAAAGTCCTTCCTTTTTAAAAGATTACTGATAGCTGAAATGAAAAGTTAGTTGTTAATTGATTTCTTAAGGAAATTAAAGTGGAACTAAAACAAACACTTCAGTTGTGGTGTGAATTTAAATACTCAGTCCCATGATCACCAGTCTCCAGCTCACTACAATTGTTCTGCATGGAATAATAAAGACTTTCCCTTTTATGTTGAATGAATATATTTCAAAATTAGTCTACTTAATATAGCTGGGCCTAGCAACAAATTGAAGACTGAAGACCTGTGCTGAGTGTGACTCTGCCTAACTGTGGGGAGGGATAATTTTTAATAAGTTAATGTGCCAGTTTCATTGTGTTATAGTCAGGAAGAGCAGCATGAGCAATGTTCTCAATATGTATTATAAAATTAGATATCATACTTTGTTCTGCTACAGTTCTCATTTATTTAGTATCCCTGCCTAGTGTGGTTGTATGAGGTTGTGTTTGCATGCAACAATTAAACTTCTTTGTGTATGAGTAAAAGCTGGGGCATAATGCCCATTTAGATGACATTGATAATAGCATCTAGCCACTATCGCACAGCAATTGACTTTATGAAATGAAGACTGCAGTCCTATGAAACTTATTTGCAAATAAACCCTATTAAATACTAATGGTCTTCCTTCTAAACAAAAGTGGATATGCATGACCTTAATTCTTATGGACAAATTAATCCAGGTCCAAGTTACCTGCTCCAAAATAATTCTGCTTTGTTCAGCTTGTAGGTGAAAGCTTTAGTCTTTTGTGCTATCAAAATGTTCAAATTATTTAACAATAAGTAGTTTACAGTGAAATGTTTCTGTATTCAAATGCTTTGTACATACTTTCTTTTGGAAATATTGATTCACTCAAAACAATACCAAAGCTACAGAAAAGTTGAAAAACTATTTGTAAAAAAAATTGTAAGCCCACAATTTCCCAAGCTAAAAACAAATATAAAGATATCTATGTTGGAATCCATTAATGTTATGAATAGCATGGAGATAATAGGTTCATAGTGAAACACCACTTTTCCTCTAGACATTCATCCATTGTTTTAAAACTAGTTGTATGTTTTGTGAAAGCAGCCAAAAATGAATTATGTAATAGTTTCTAAGAAGCTAATTTAATTCATTATGTGCGGGACTTTATGGTGATAACTGTATGATCTTTCATGGACATATATTCACTATCAAAACTGCAACAGTTTTATCCTAAATAGTATTACATGACTCTAAACCAATTGGTCATAAAAGGGTACAACTCTGCTTAGGACTGCACCGTACATTTCCCCCCCCCCAGGTTGAATTATAACTCAGTGGATTTGCAGTATAATTTATAAATGTGCATTGTCTACAAAGGTTATTAGCAAACTACATTATTTTATTGTGCTAAGCACATCTGTTATTTGTGAATGATGTGACAAATCAATAATTTATTACAGCAAAACTCAGCTATTCTTGTGGTTCATCATTTGACATTCTGTGTTGCAACAGTCAAAGCGTAACATTTATAGCTTACCGTAATAACTGAACATAGATGAAGACATAGATCCAGAGGAGTTAGTCGTGTTAGTCTGTTGCTGCAAAATAGTAGAGTCCATTAGCACCTTTAACACTAACAAATTTTATTGTAGCATAAGCTTTCGAGAAACACAGCTCTCTTCATCAGAGAGGGTTCATTTCTTCCAAAGGCAAGGGCAATTAAAATATTAGCTTTCTAAAAATGTCTGAAGAGAATCTGAAGTACTTAGTACTGAAATAGAATTTTGTATGGGACAAAAAAAAATCCACCACTTTATGGGGAATTGTAGTTAGTTTGTATAGCAGAAGTATTCATTTCAGTCCCTAGTGCTACACATTAAGAAGTGCAATCCATCTGATTTTGATGTGGCTTTTCTGTAAGCCTCTTCTAAATGAACAGGAGTTTGTACAACAGCAGTCATTGGTGGACTGCTTCCTAAGTGATTCCATCTGATAGAGATATAAATATCTGATAACTGTACATGTAAGTGCTGTAAATCAACATTATTTATTTTCTTGGCACTGAAGGGTTTAAATATTATGTCAATGATATTCTGCCCTTTTCCTTGCTTAAGTAAACTATGTGGTAAATAACTTTCATTGATCTCTGGCTGCAAAGTCAAATAACGATCATTGTTTTATATGCTAACCTCCTTTGTTGCTGGCAGCAGTCTCAGTTATCTTTACAATTGATGCCTTTTTCTTCTGGGTCTGAATGGTAGACAAATGTTTGCTTCTCCAATTATTCAATGCTTGGATTGTGTTTTTCCGTCTGGAGGGCATGTGCCTAAGCATGAAACCAGATAGGTGCTTCAGTGGTAAGGTAACAAAGAAATTGTTGCTATGCTTCTCATACCACAAGCATAATCATGTTTCCATAGAAGTAAATCAGAATAGTTTAATGGAATATACTTCCAAGTAAGTGTGTTGATGATTGGTGCCTTGTTTTATTATTTTTAGGATATTATTTTATAATAGAATTCATATCATGCTCTATTTGGCTTTCCAATTGCAGTATAAAGGGGCTAATCAATGTTTTGTTTTCTTTAAACAGTAACCCTCCTTATATAAACTTCTTTTTAGACTCTCCTGAGTTTCAAAAGAAATTTGCCTGCCAAAATTGCAAATGTTTCACTGACCAAACATATGGAGTTAAGGCCAATTTATCCAAAAGACTGTGAGGAGGTGCAAAATGTCAGTGTTTCTTGTGTCCTTCTGGACTCTCTTGCATGTGCTATTAATGTGCCAGTGATGTGACCTCAAGGAGAGTCATACTCATAGGGGGGCAGTGTATTTTTAATACTTGTTTAAGGGTGGACTCTTACCTTCACAGAGTGTACTTTTTGCTATCACATCTGATCAGCCATATAGTAACTGATAGTAAATGCCTATATATCACTGAAAGTCAGAAAGAATATGAGGATGAAAATGCAGATGATAGCTGGTGTTTACTTGCTTTCCAGAAATTTTGGTAAAAGGTTTACACCAACCTATATTAATAATTTGATTTATAAATATGTCATTATTCAACTGGCAGATATTATTGTGAAAATATTGGATTGTGTTTTGCCATCTTTCTACTGGGAGAAGTGGGGAGAGAGGTCCATTTTGACCACTGATGTTGGAACCCATATATACAAAAGCTGTGTTGGATGAGGGCTGCAATATAAAGGGAAATTGTGTGAGGTTGAGGGAAAAAGCAGGTAGTATCCGACTCACTGGTGCTAATCCTTAGTTGACTGTAATTTTCCATCTTCTTTGCTATGATCTTTCACCTATCTTCCAGAAGAATAAAGAAATAAGAAAAAAATCCCATTATGCACTTCACCTATGAAGCCTCTGGTAACTATTTGTAAAGTATAAGGTATATGTTTTATTAATAATTTCTATAATCCTCCCAAAATTCATTTAAGGAAAATGTATGCCTTGAAGTCAGACACTTTCAGTCACACCTGAATAGTAGCATGTGTGTACTAAGCATGGACTGCAATCTTTGGATACCAGTTAAAAACTCTTCTGGCCCTCCTTGACAGCTCGATCCCTGATGAAAAAAAGACTGTTTCAGTGGGACTTAAAACCGCACTATTATCCGTGCTCATTGTGAGTGCTCCCCTGCCTTCTTTGGTTTTACATATTCCAAGTCCTATTTTCCCTATATAGATTTTCTGACCATACCAGCCTACAGAAGTACCTTCTTTTTAGCCAGGTTTAATGTGCTCCCTACTGCTGTTCTTAGTGGGTGCTACATGAGAAAGCCCTATTCTGAGAGATTATGTGGTTGTGGATCTGGCTCTGCTGAAACTGTAGAACATGTATTTTTTGTTTGCCAAAGGTATAACTACTTAAGAAAACAGTTTATCAACCCATTGATTTCTGACATTGATCTGCCTCTGGCAAATAAGCTCCAGCTTTTGCTTGGTGGCTTTGATCTAACCATCACAGTTTCAGTTGTAAAATTTCTTCTGGGAGTGTATTGATTTAAGAGACAAGAGGAGGATTTTAAGAAAACAGGAAATTATGTTTTATGTTGTGTACTTTGCTTATTCTAAACATTTATTTTGTAAAATCTGTAAAATCTATATTATTGGTGAATTTTCTATTTCATTTGCTTATGACCAAATGGTCTGTGAGCAATAAATATATATATGATGATGAGCGTGTGTGTGTGCATGCGAGCATAGTGAGTGTGCACACTCACACACTCCAGCCTTGTCTAGTTCACCAGATGTAGGTGCATTATAAGTGGCTTCCTGATGATACTGTGGTTGTGATTAAAAGTTCCTGAACGCTCATGTTGGCAACCCTCTTATTATCATCTGGTTTGATGTAAAGGAGTTTAAGGACAGCCCTGCACATAAGCCTTTCTCTTGCCAGTATTAGTTCTATATTAGTTATTTGTTGTGAATTTTTGCATGCTTTGTAGTTATACTGAACAATAATTTTGAATTTGTAAACTTTCCGCACCAATGAGAGTAAAAAAACCACTGGAATTTCAGATAGCTTCAAGCACTTGTAAAAAGTACTCGTTCTGGCAGTCTAGGAATAACTTCTGCTTTTTTACTATGTATGTTGAAGAAAAAAATACTTAATACTAGAAAGAAGTGATGTGTTTGGGGGTAAGTGCCTAAGATGCGCTGTTTTATGTGTATTTTGTGAAAAGAGATTGGTTGCAAATGGAATTTTTAAAAAATCCATTTTACCAAGAGTAAACACAAAGTAGTATGAATGTTCACTTACAGTTATGGTATGCATAGAATAGTTATGCTGTTCTGATAATTTATTTTATGCAAGTAGCACACAGACTATCCTAAAGGCTGGTGATACTGGCTCTCTCAGTCCAAGCATACTGGTTAAAAACAACTTGATTTATTAGTGTTAGGCAGGTAACTGTGTTGGTCTGCAACAGGCGAGCAAGATTCAAGTCCAGTAGGTGGTACTGGATGCAACTTACTAATTGATTAGTGTTTATTGTTTTCTTTGCCTGCTTTCACTCTCCTTGAATGATTCTTTGGTATACTTGTTATTGCTTGGTTTATGTAAATGAAAATAGGGATTACATTTCCTGTGCTATATCATTTATCTGTTATTTAATGCCTGCATCCTTTGTAGTGTTGCAAAAAAGGCCATTAATTGTAAGCATATACAGTATATTAAGACTTGAGTGTTTGAAGAGCAGATGTGAGTTTAGAGTAATGCTAAGATGAACCTTATCCCTTAACACCTTCATGAAAACTCTGAACAGCAAAAGCCCATAGGTTAGTTTCTGGGGTTTCTGGTTGCTGGATTTTAGATGCAATGTATAGTACTTTCAAAACTCTGGGGAAAAGAGCTCTTTGGTTGTACTTGCCTAACTTCTTAAAGGTAAGGAGAAGGGATAGAACTTGACAAGACTGACTTCCACAATGTCTGAAAAGCTAAACTCATCACCACATGGACCTTTCTTACATATGGTACTTACTTTATAAAACTGAGATCCCTATAAAATCTTAGTCATAGTCAGCACTGCTCCTTGGCTTTTATTGAGATGGATGTGATTGTGATGAAGAGCACTTGTTTTGAAAAACCCACAAGAAGTTCTGAACTGTTCCTGTCTTTCATTTCTCTGTAACTTAAAAAAAAAATCTGACTAGAGAAGACAATTTTAAATTACAGTGGCATGATAATTTGAATGCAAATATTTCTCTTGACTGCAACAGGTTGAAAATTTAAATGCAATTTGACAATGAACATTTGCAATGTCTGGCCCTTTTATAACACAAAGGCTTTATTCTACAGAAGGCAGTTTTTATTTATAATTGCTTTATTTTCAATAAAACTGCTTAAGGACTGAAAATATAGATGGCTTTTATTACAAGTTTGTATGCTTTTGAGAACAGCAACAAAGTTTGTTTAAAGGAAATACTAGTCTATTTCTATCAGCTATATAAAGCTTTTGAAATGCAAAATTAACTATAGGAATAAAAATATTATATAGTTTAAAATAATGTTTATAATACAGCATTCCAGTTTATTCATTATTTATCATTAAGTATTATTTACTTAAAATGCCATCTTGTATGCATGTGACCTGTTGCACTGAGGGTAAACCCTAGTAAGAACTGCATGTGTTTTCCAAGTTGGTTGGGAAATGAATATGAAAAACTGTTACACTCATAGTAAAATCACAGTAGTATTCTAAATTCACCATGTGGACTGGCAAGTATCTTTATTGGATTGGGTTTGTGGAAGCAGTTTTCCAGAAATGTCAGCCCTGTTGTCCCTAAATGCACATCTGGAACATATTTAGGGATTCAATCCTGTTGTCTGTTCCCCACCTATGATTTGCTAGGTGCTGCATATAGATTTAGCATCAAGAGTAGTATGAAGATCTCTAAATCAAGAACTTTGGATGTTACTTTTTACAGCCCAACCTTTGTGGTTTTAATTCACCTATCCTGTCATACTGCAGATTGGTGTGAGATCTTGATTAATGGAGAAAAAAATGAACTAGCATAAATAATCAGTATGTAACATTGATGTTATGTCAACTTGTATAGAATCCAGTTTCTTTTTATATTTCTTTTTATTTAGATAGTTCTGCCCAGTGTTTTTTGTTGTTGTTGTAGCAGGAACCCCTTTGCATATTAGGCCACATACCCCTGATATAGCCTCCAAGAGCTTGTAGGACTCTTAGTACAGGGCCTACTGTAAGCTCCAGGAGGATTGGCTACATCAGGAGGGTATGGCCTAATATGCAAAGGAGTTCCTGCTAAAAAAAAAGCCCTGGTTCTGCCTAAGGAGGATTCAAAGCCACTTAAAATTTTCTCTTCCTCCTTTTCTCCTACAACAACTCTGTAAATTGCTGTAGGTTAGAATAATGGAATGTGTCAGCAAGCTTCAATGGCAGAGTGAGAATCTGAACCTGGGTCTCCTACATTTGAACCTGGGTCTCCAGATATTAACTATTACAGCATGCTGGCTGAATGCCTGTTTCCCATTATATTTTAAAAGACAGCCATTACCTTTATTAGTTAATTGAAATAATAACTAATTTACTTGATAAACTCAGTTACACCATGGTAGTTCCAGATAAAAGATCCTATTGTTAATTATATTGAATGGGGTCCAAAGAATGTCAGTCAAAATTTTATTGTGTGTAGCCATTGGCCGTTACAAAACAGAACACAAACTCCAAAGTTCCCAGATTACATCTTAAAAGTTCCAAGAAGGGCCAGTTTCAAGAAGTTACAATGTTCAATATCACTCTTGCTCTTATTCTTAGCTGCAAGAACTAGGGGTCCAAATAATGAGTTGGTGCTACACTGCAAAGTACTAGTTGGCCTTGAATGGCTGAAGCAGCAGTCCACCACTGCCCATCCTTTTTTCTGTTCAACAAACCACTTTGAAACTTAGGAGATATTAAATATGCATCTACTGTTCCAAGAAAAAAAGGCAGCTATTAAAACTCTGACTGGACATACTTAACCCACACCTAACCTAAAGTAGATATTTTGACACCTAAAGCAGATTTTTTTTACTCCAGTCAACACATCTCCCCCCCCCCCATTTTTTAAGCAGGAAGAAAGCTGCTTTAAGACTTAGTTTGAATGTCAATCCATTTTTTTCAGCTTTTCTATAAAATAATGTGAGTGACTGAATGTGTCTTATAAATATATTTAAAACTTAAACTAATTAAAAACGTAAACTTTCCCAATGATTAAGAGGAAATATTCTGGTTACAGCTAGTTAATAGTTTTTATTATTCAGAACTGAAGAAAATAATAGGTGCTGTTTGGAATAAAGAGCTTCCCTCCTAACCTCATTTTTTCTTCAAACACCAGCAGGTTATTTGTAGATTTATGTTGGCTTTTTAATTAAAAGCTGTTTTCTTTGCTAAAACAATGTGTCCACCAGGGCTTTTTTTTTGTAGAAAAAACGCAGCAGGAGCTCCTTTGCATATTAGGCCGCATCCATGACATCACAATTATTTCCAGCAGAGGCTCATTTGCATATTAGGCCACACCCCCTAACACCAAGCCAGCGGGAACTGTGTTCTTGTGCATTCCTGCTTAACAAAAAAGCAAGCCCTGGTGTCCACTGTTCAATGTAAGAAAATCTTTAAAATAAAATGTGGACATCTATGCAGGGGTTGAATTCTAGCACGAGCTCCTTTGCATATTAGGCCACACACCCCTGATGTAGCCAATCCTCCAAGAGCTTACAAAAAGAACCTTCTAAGCTCTTGGAGGATTGGCTACATGGGGTTTGTGGCCTAATATGCAAAGAAGCGCCTGCTAGAATTCCACCCCTGCATCTATGTGTTTTGCCTTTCATTCCTAAACATGGAAGCAAATTTAATGTGCTTGTAACATATTTGAAAATGGAGATGCCTACTTTACCTATTATTTTTGCTTTTTAAAATTTGCTTCTTAACTAACAATAGAATTCTAAAATGTTTTTAAGAGAAGGTTGAGAGTAGTGTCCCATTTCTAAGTTGTCATATAAAAGTTTGACCTTTTTCATACCTCCCCTTGTTTATTTAAAATATCTATTTGTTCAAAACAGCAGTCTTTTAGTATGAGTCTTGGAAAATATGTAGGGGGTTTTTGTTTGTTTTTTAAAAACAGTTCTCTCTTTACAATGCTGCCTAGAAATGAGATTTTACTGAACGAGATTTTTTTTCCAGCGGAAGTAGCTTCCGACAATCTTTCTAGTTAAAAGAAACAGGGATTATGATTATATGGCTATTTTGTGGTAGCTCCAACTAAAAAATTTTTTACATTTTTAAAATATTTTTAATAATTCTGTTACCCATGTGCATAATTATATACTGAAGAATCTTTGAACAGGTTCAGAATGTTTAACATCGTAGAAATAAAGTATATGTGTTTTTTGCCTATTTAGACTGTTACAGTGTTTTGTTAATACATTGCACGTTTCCTCATGCTGTACAATAACTACTTTAACAGTGACAAAGGAGAGTATGGTCTTGTGGTAGACCAGGATTATTAAGATTTAGGATTTGAGAACTAGTAGAGACTGCATGAATCAAGATGCAAGTGCTGGGTTAAATAAGCAAAGAATATTTGGGTATGGACAGGATACCACTCTGACTGAATTTTCATTTAAATGAATCCACTGAGGTTGGAGTAGGAATAAGGTAACTTTCTTCAGAATCTCATACCATTACTCTGTGAGGCGCCATGATGGTATTATATAAATAAATAACAATAACAGTGTCATGTTGCTTTTTGAAAAAGCAGGCCTTTTCATTCAAAGAGTGCAATCAAACAGTGAGAATTCTGGAACTTTATCTAAGGCAGCCTTCTTCATAAGGGTCAGTATTGACCCCTGATTCCAGTTAATGAGTGTTGCCTAAAGACATAGCCCAATGCTAAAGAAGATAGGGATGTGTTCAGTCTTTTTGCTCAGCTGTTTTATAGTGCAATCCCATATAGGTTTGTCAATCCCCAGGTCTGGGCGGGGGATCCCCCAGTTTTGTAGGCTCCTCCCTGCCCTGACAGCCACAATGTGTCTTTAGATCTCAGCCAGGGTTAGGAGCTTGCAAACTGCTTATGTTTTGGAAGGTGTGTGTGCCTTTAAATCTCAGCAAGACTGAAGCTGTAGGGGAGCAGGGCTAGGAGGCAGAACCACATGTGAGAAAGGAAGCGAGGAAGCCCAGTCCCTCTGTTCCTTTTCATTCCTTTCAGAAGCTGTTTGGGATAGTAAAGAAATAATAAAAAAGGGATAGTAATGAATTAATTAGAACCTGATTATGGGATAGAGGAAAACTTCCATCCCCTAAACCTCTCTCTCCTTAAATTGAAATACAGGAGATTGTTACATTCAGCAACTTTGGTGAGTAAAGCTATCTACACCATTGCCTCAGGAAAATTGCAAAAGTGTGGGCATGCAAACTGTTTGTTTGGGCTGCTTTGTGAATGTGTGTGTATGTGTGTTCACTTTCATATAGCAGCTGCTAGGAACAAAAAAAAGCAAAAAAAGAGAAGGAAATGAAGACTGTATCCAGGGGAACTGCACCACTGTATTTTTATTTATTTATTTATTTATTTGGAATGGGAAAGTTGCCTGACTCCACCCCCAAAGTCCCCATATATTCCCTGAGTTGGACCTAGCAACCCTAATCCAGATAGTATGTCGGATAAATTGATTCTACTATATGTTGTTGGTGCACTCTTTGTGTACTGCCCTTGGCATTTAAGGCAGGATTTTGGGTCGTTTACAGCTCTGCCCCCGTTTGGATGGAGACAATGTTGAAGAGCTGCAGTTTGTCTGTGGTTCATAAATCCATTTTAGTGACTCCCATGGTCTCTTGTCAGATTTGAATGTTTCCACAGTGCTTCAAGCTTTACCCCCAGAAAAGTAAAAACAAACTCATACTTCAGTTGTAGGCATGTAAGATTATGTAACACAGTCACCAGCATTGGCTGGATAATGTCTCTGAGAAATACCACCTCTCTTTGACAAAATACATTGAATACTTTTTGAATACTTTAAAAACTTTTCTAAAATTGTTTTGGTGTATTATAGAGAATGTCCTGACCTGTATGGCTCAGGCAAGCCTGATCTCATCAGATCTTGGAAGCTAGGCAGCTATACTTGGGAGGCTAACAACAAAGTCTAGGGTTGTGATGTAAAAGCAAGCAATGGCAAAGGCAAACTTGTCTCTTGCCTTGAAAAACCTATGGGATTGCCATAAATCAAATGCATCTTGATAACACTCACCACCAACATGGAAAATCCAAGCTGTATATTTGTAGAGAATATTTTAAGGCATGCTTACAATTGTTTATCATTGCTGTAATGAGAAGAAAATTTTGCTATGAGATGAGATGAAAAACTCTGATTTTTAAAGTGTCCGTTTTTCACTAAATTGAAAGTACTAGTGGAATGTAACCTTTTTTTAAAAAAGTTTGTAAAATACAAGAGTGGCTGCTTGCATATTCTACCACCAACAGCTAGAGCAAAAGCCCAGCAAGTGTTGCTTGTAAGGGAAAGGGAAAGGAGCCATACTGTTTACCCACTCTGACCTTTCAATTTTGCTCGCTGTTAGGACATTTTCAGTAAAAGCTGGTAATAACCAGAAACCAGGCACATAGTTTCCCTCCCCCTCTTTCTGTAGACTGCATTCTAGTGTGTTTAATCAGTTCAGGATGTAGCAAACTGAAGTGTGATAGGAATTAAAAGGGGCAGAGAAAAGAGAAACTAGAAATGAGCATTTATAATCCCATTCAGAAATCTTCCGCAGTGCCTGTTGATACTTCCAGGGACACTGAAGTTACAATCAAAACTAATGGTACTGACAATGCTCAAGAGAGCAACCAGTGTATATGGTTTTGAGGGTTTAAAACAAGTGAGGTAAAAGCAAATTACTCAGATAAAACTTAAACAGTTTATTAATTTACAGTTTTGTTATAGCTAAGAAGAGCATATATTATGAGTAGATGAAGAATTTTTGAGCACTTTATGCAATGCTGTAATTATTTGTATATGTATTTACATAATTTATACCTTTTCTTTCTGCCCTCATAAGGGCCACCAAGGCAGCTAACAAATTAAAAACATACATAATAAAATTACTTCTTAACCCATTAAAATCAGCAAAGCACATCATTAAAACAATTAAAACCAGAGCTAAAATATACACATAAAACAAGTAAAACATTGGGAAGGAAAGCAGGATCACTGAGGGAATTCTGACTGGAATAAAAACGCAATTAATGATGACTTTCATCTTGTGTTTATACACAAATGAGCATAAATAAAATACAATTCATGGCTATTTTAAACATCTAGTCTAGCCCTCCCCCCCCTTACAGTTTTTTTTTTAAAGAACAAAGTTTGTGTCCTATGGCACCTTTAAGACCAACAAAGTTTAATTCTGGTTATAAGCTTTTGTGTTCATGAACACTTCATCAAAAACGTACTTGTTAAAGTAGTCTCCGGGTCTGATTTTTGAGGAGGGGAAGTAGGATAGGACTGATGGGCTATTTAACTTTTAACCATGCTGGGTTTTTTTGCTGAACACTCCCCCCCCCTGCTTTTACTTCCACCAGAGAAAATTTATAGGTACCCATATTTTTTCTTCAACATTAGTAGAAGTAGTGGAAGAAAGTTTTAAAATATCCGTTCTGTGCCATTCTGTCACTTGATAAAGTAGCTCTGGGAAAAGAAAGTATTATAAAAACGTCAGAGCCTTGGAAAATAATTATAGTGAAAACTGAAGAGCAATTTCTTTCCAGAGACTTAAGATAAAACCTGAAGATATCAATCAATAGTTCTAACTCGAACAGGGGTCTTCAACAAATAGCTGAAGAACTACCATTAGCTTTCGAGTAGTCTTGTGCATGGGAGTTTATTTTGTGTGTTTCATTTTTGTTATTAATACCAAAAAGGACTGCTTCATTATTGGGTTGCCTTGTGTAGTTTTGTTTCATTATTGTTTCCTTCATTATTGTGGTTTAATTTTCATAATTCTGTGTCATTGGTTTCCATTGATTTCAATGGAAGGCAAGCACACTCACACAGACTGCAATAATGGAAAAAAAAAACAGAAGAAAATGAAAGAAGATTGTATGTGTATGTGACAGGCTTTTTAGTGGAGAATCTGTTTTATTTGCATATTAATTTTTATGATTATGAAACTCATCACTTTTATAATGAATTATATATATGTTTCATCTTGGCAAAACCGAGCTCCCTCATTGGTTGGGACTGTGCAACAACCTTCAGCCTGTCAAACCCTCAATCAAGAGTACTTGTATGCCATTGGTTGAGTCTTCTCGTCTCTCCTGTCCAAGTGGCTATTGCTACCCAGCCAAGCTAATTCTGTCAGTAAAAGGCAACCAACCTTGGTTCTGGCAGTTGCTGGCTTTCTCTACTCTCCCATTGGCTGAGCTGCCTGTTGCTCTGCTTTGCAGAGTAGAGAAAGAAAGCCTTCCCTTGATTGCTTGAGGTAGGTAGGAGGAGGGAAAGAGCCAGAGAAAGCTTCCCTCTGGAAGGGAAGCAGCCAGTGACAGAGGGAAAATGGTGTCCTGTAGCAGCAGACCAGATATAAAGAGGGAGGGAAAGCAAGACCGAGTGAGAGGGATTGAAGTCCTGTGCTTAAGACCAACAACATTATCAGAGAGAGAGTATTGCTCTGAAAGGTATCACTAAAGGCCTCTGAGAGAGAACTAATTGGGGCCAGTCCTGACTGGAGATGCCAGTTCCAGGTTGGTGGGAAATTCCTGCAGATTTTGTGGTGGAGTTTGAGGAGGGCACAGGAGTTAGGTCTCCAGAGCAGGGACTGCCAAACCCAGGTTCTTGCTGTGGAAGCTGACTGGGTGACTTTGGACCAGTCACACTTTCAGCCTAACCTGCCTCACAGGGTTGTTGTTCAGATCAAAGCAGGGAGAGGGGAATGATGTAAGTTGCTTTGGTCCCCACCGCTGTGGAAAGAGATTCTTCTTTTCCTGGGCAGAGGCTGCAGGGAGGGGAAAGAAAATGGAAAGTTGAAGTCAGGGGGCAGATAAATGGGAGAATATAGGTTTGCCAACTCCAGGTTAGGAAATTAAGGGGTAGAGTCTTGAGAGGATGGGGTTTGAGGAGGGCTGGGACCTCAGACAGGTACAATGTCATGCACTCCACTGTCCAAACCAGTCATTTCCTCTTGGGAAATCACTGTTGCCAATCTCCAGGTAAGGACTGGAGATCATTCAGAATTACAATTGCTCTCCAGATGGCAGAGATCAGCTTCCCTTGAGGTGTGTGTATGGGAAAGTGAATGCCTTCACTTGGGTGAATGGGAAGACAGCTGGGGGGGGCACTCACTCAGAGCCTCTTTCTAGACCCTGTTGTGTTTTTCTCTACAATGGACATTATTCCTAGTAATTAATAATGAAAGAGGTACACAAATCTACTCATCACGTCAGTCTTGCTAGTTGCTAAAGATTAGTTTCTGCAGCCTTTAGAAGCCCCAAGAAAATATCATGGGGAAAGAATGCTGTCATCAGGGAGGACTCAGTTAACTGACCTGTTTTGTTTCTTTTTGTGAAGGAAACTGGAACTTGTGAAATAATTAGTTATTTCCCTTCTCTGTACTGAGATTGGCCATGGAGTCACTGAAAGAGGGAGGAATGGGGAATGTATCCTTAAGCGTGAGGAAGGAGATTAGCCAGCTCCACTGAGGGTGCAATAAAATGAGCACTTTGATCCGTTGTTGTTGCTCCTCCCAAACAGATTTAAAGTGCTTGATCAGACAGCCACATCTGGCTCCCATCCTGCAGGCTCCCATGCTCACCCTCGACTTCCTTGACACTGCAGAAGTTCTGGTATTTAGGGATCCTACCAGTTTCACAGCACATCCATGGATATCTGATTGCTCTCTTGCAAGGTGAAGCCTTTGGGGACATCTGAACTTTCACTTCCTGTTTTTCACTTCCATTTCTTTTTAACTTTTAGTGATGAGCATATTAGTGGTTATTTGCCCAAAGCTCATTTAAAACTGCTTATGCAAGCCCAGGAGTGAGCAGGCAAGGATGGGCAAGGACGGCAGATGGGGAGGAGCAACAGTGGGTGGCAGGGCTGAAGCTGCACCTGATGATGTCACTAGAGAAGGGGCCATGCTCCAGGCCCAGTGAGTCCTGGTAAGCAAAGTTACCAGTCCTGCTCAGGTCTGGTGGTGGGGGAAAAAGGGGGAAAGCTCTACCAAAGATGTGCTCTTCTTCTTCTGAGCAATAATTGATAGTAAATCCAAGGCAACATGAAACAACTGTATCCGACAGAACATGGACAGTTCTGGAGTTTTGCTGTGCTTGTGTGATCAGTCTGAATACCTACGCTGAAGCACTAATGGGAGGGCAAAGAGAGATGAGGTGGATGCATAGGGCTGGAGCAGGAGGCTGGCAAGAAGGCAGTGACAGCAACAGACTCAATGCTGTGGAGGAACTGCCAGTGGCCTTGGTGATCAGCGCAATGGCTGACATCTGATCACAACTCTCCTGACACACACACACAAAAAAAGCCTGGGCCAAATTAGAGGTGCGGCCAGGTCGTACCAAGCTGCCTATCTGATAGTAGCTTTCGTACCATTGCTTGAATATGTGAAATTTTGGGGAGATCTAGATACCTACTGTCTTCTGACATAGAAAGGGGACAGTAGGAGTGGGAGGCTGCTAGATCATCCTCTTGGAAGCCAGGGGTTTGCCATTTTGTAATAGTAATGAATAGGGGTTTTACCTCTTTTGAAGCATCATTGCTTTCTGAAATACATTTTCTGTTTTAAAACCATATTTGCAATGGGCTTTACTTGAGCTTTAGCATTGGTTTTACTGCAATGTATTTTAATGGAGTGGAGGTCAGTTTCACTTTTCAGTGTTTATATGGCCAGTTAGAAGCTGTTCCTTGCTGGAGTTTTGTGACCTTGCAAATAAAGGTCTTTGAGCCAGCATATCTCTGCTGAATGGACTGGGTGCCTAGTGAGTACTCTAACCTGGGAACCCACAGCCAAAGGGGGGTTATTACACTGAAGAGCCATTGCCAATCTGAGTAAACCTGGGGGCAGGGGGAGAAGCTTGCAATGCCCAGTCATTTCATGTTTTCCTAAGCCCAGAGCATTTTGTATTTTTGGCTTATATTTTTAGTTTCTGATGTGATCTTTATGCTTTTTCTTGATGCTTTATTTTCAAAATTGCATTGTCAAATCCCACTATTCCCTCACCTTTCTTTTTTAAACAAAACATTGCAACAGTTTTAAGCATGTTTGTATTTTAAGTAAAAAATAATATCTTTAATTGTGTTCTCTGTATCCCTTATAAAGTTTATATGTCCACTACCTGGCATTACATTTTATGACATGCATGGCCTGGCCCCACAAAGTTCCATTTATGTCAGATCCGACTCTCATAACAAATGAGTTTGGCACTCCTGTATCTGTACTTTCATGGGATACTCTGCTTTTATTTCAGATTTTTTTTTTCTCTGCTCCTTAGGTGATAGCTTTATTTCTGGTGGTCATCCTAGTCCATGTTCAGTTTCAAGGACAGAACAAACTCTGATAACATGATCTGTGGGGGGGATGGATTTCATATATTAACAGGGAATTTTATATATGTGGATGTAGGTATTTTAGCAGCTCAAGATATTTTTCATGACTCAAAGATAGGTATAATTTAAAATAAAAGCTGGTGACACATGAACTAGACAACAATTTGTCTTTACCCCAATTATTTGCATTGTTGGGAGCATTCTAATATCAAAATATAGCTTAACATAACCTCTTTCACTTACCTCACATACAAGGAGGCCAGGAGGACCCCTCTCCCCCCTTTGGTTCTCCTTGTTGCCATTCTGTTGAGCAGAGAGATAAAAATTCAGGAGGGTGGAATGAAGCAACTATTGATCTTGCTGGCACTATGATATCACTTCTGTTGCTCTCTGGAAGTTACATCATTGTGACAGGGAGTAGTCCGGTATTCACCCAAAACTAGAGTTTGGGATGAGTGTTGGAGAATTGTACCCTTGCAAACATGTCACTTGATTTCATCAAAAGTGACATCACTACATTATGGTGCCTCTAGTCATTTTTTTTTTACAGACATAACCTTTATTGGCATAACAGAAAAGAAAAACAAGGTCCAAAGGAATTTCAAAACGGGACATGCAAACCACAGTAATTTGCAAGCCCAACCAGCATGGGAATACAAGGTTATGTGCAAAACTTAGCTAAGAAAAGAGGCAAGGTATTTCCCTGCCTAACTCCATTTTTAATTTCTTTCTCATTCTGCTAGGGCCAGAAATTCTGCAACCTGCTCAGTAATTGAGGGACATTTGTCAGCTAACAAAACCTCTATCCTTTTGCTTGTCACCAAGTTGGGGTTTAAGATGAGAGGTTTGATCAGGTGCTGTCTCTAGTCAAGTCCCCCACCTTGCTGTCTCCAAGTACTCTTTGAGGAATAATACCAGTCTTCATTTCAAGCTTTTTTTTTTTTTGAGGGGTGGGGGAGGATTTATTTATACAGTAGTTAAGTAGACAAGAACACTTAAATATTAAGTTGTGCTTTCAAAATGATGTGTATCTCTTTCCTAAGAGGCCAAAAATGTTAATGCCCAGAAATATCAGCCCTATCTTTGTATGTTTTATCTAGTAACGGTAGATTCTGTACTGTATGGAATAATTTGGTAAATTGTTGTTTAATCCTCCTGCATTGGGCCAAGTTCAAAATAAATACACAATTAGAAATCACATATTTATTGCTTACTGCATCTGAAGTGTATAGTCTTGAATCAGCTTGGACATACCTTACTGGATATACCATGTGGAGTTCACTCTTCTCTATGTCTATCACCTATTGTAATTTCTCACGATATTGTTAGCATAAACTGAAGTCTGCCATTCTCTTCCTTCTCCCCTGACTACTAGCCTTATTTCTCCATTTTAAATGTTTCATATGTACCTGTGATTTTTCATCAGCAGTGTGAACATACACTTTTAATTTGTTAATTTAATGGAAGAGAGTGAGGAACAGTCTTTTACTATGAGACTAAAAGAATCTTTAGAAGTTATTAGAGACCATGGGTTATTTCTTTTTGTCTTTGAAAATGAGATGAAACCTTTTATTGGAGCAACTGGTATTCTAAAGTACTACCAGGCATATTTGTTTGTTTATGCACTGTTGCCAATATCTTTGTACCAGAGTAGATTTGATATTCTATTTACTCGCAGTGACATTTGTTTCATATTTCAGTTAATTGACTCTTGTGATAATATGATATTGCGTATCATAGGATTGTGTCCTTTATTGCTTAAGAACCTGAATTTGGAGGGGGAGGGAGTCTCAACCTGTTCCCCTCCCCTGACTTTCTGTGATATTTTGCATGTCAAGCAAAGAGTACAGATGAGAATATAAGAAACAAGTAGGATTTTGTCAAGTTAAATAGATGTGAAATCCTCTGAAGCAAAACCTCTAGAATCATAATGTATTTTTGCATTGTTTCACATTTATCCATTTTCCTGAAATGTTTGCATCCTGAAGGAATTTGTGATAGTTCAGAATGTCAGTGTGTATATATCTTTCTGGATACTTTGGTTGGCATAACTGAAGATATCTTTTCTTACCACTGTTCAGCATGCCACCTTATCAAAACTTAATTTCCATAAATGATGGATCTTGACTCTTGATGGGGGATGAAGTGTTCCGATTACCTTGTGTTCATGTTCTAATGATGCAGAAAGTGGCTCAAGGGGGTTTCTTTTCACTACAAATGCCTGTTTGATTATGCACATGCTGCTTTTTAATGTTTTCTTCTGTGTTTTTGTCTACACTCAAATGGTGGTCTTAATGGTTAACAGTGAATAATCTGTCTGCTTGACAACAAGTCTCTCCACCTTCTTCAGCTCAGCAGGAGCAGCAGTAGCCTGTAATTAGTGGAGCCATCAAGTTAACTATTTGATTTAAAGTGATTTCTTTTTCTCTCCTGGCACCTCCTATATGCAAAAACGAGAAGTATACTTTTCCACCTCCATTAAACCTATATAGTCTGTCAATTTCCAACATCATGGGCAAACACTGTAATAAACAAGAACTACAGAAAGTGAGAGATGTTTCTAAGACTTCATATATGATTCTGCTTTTGATAAGGAATTATATGTTTTGCAGATTCTTTTTGTTGGGATGCGAAAAAGCTGCCAGGACATCAGTCTGGCTGTGAAGGTGGCATTAATATACCTGGAATTATATCTTCCCTTGGTTTTTAGACAAAAGCTTAGACCCCCTGGAGATTTTCTGTACATAGTACAATTTCCTCACTTCTGTTGACCAGCAGCCGGAAAGGCTTCCTGGAAAGAGAAGAGAAAAAGACATTACACTCTGTGAGTGGAAATTCTTCCACTCATGGAAAACTCAGGGACTTTCTAGAATATAAAATACAGAATACCTAGTGGATAGCACATGCAGTGGCATAATCCCATTGGAGTTACACTGAACCTGTTTTTTGAACCACAATGTTTTGGAGCAGCATGTGCTAAATAAATGATTGATTTAATATTACCAAAATTACTCAAGCTTTTCCTGAACTGTCCCACTTTACATGGGAATCATGAAAGTTGCCAATTTTGAGTAGAGTTGCCGAGTCCAATTCAAGAAATATCTGGGGACTTTGGGGGTGGAGCCAGGAGACATTGGGGCAGATCCAGGAGCAAGGGTGTGAAAAGCATAATTGACCTCCAAAGAGAGTTCTGGTCATCACATCTAAAGGGACCGCACATCTTTTAAATCCCTTCCCTCCATAGGAAATAATAAAGGATAGGGGTGCCTTCTTTGGGGGCTCATATAATTGGACTCCCTGGTCCAATCTTTTTGAAACTTGGGGGGTATTTTGGGAAGAGGTACTGGATACTATGCTGCAAATTTGGTGCCTCTACCTCAAAAAACAGCCCCCCCCCAGAGCCCCAGATACCCGCAGATCAATTCTCCATTATTTTCTATGAGAATAAGTCTCCTCAGGGAATAATAGAGTTCCCTCTGCCCCGCCCCGCCCCCCCCCCGCCCTGCTTTCTCTCTCTTTCTCACTCACCCCAGATACCCGCAGATCAATTCTCCATTATTTTCTATGAGAATAAGTCTCCTCAGGGAATAATAGAGTTCCCTCCGCCCCGCCCCCCCCCCGCCCTGCTTTCTCTTTCTCACTCACACACACACTTAACTGTCTCTGGTGTCTCCACAATGAGGTCTGGAAAGAACAAAGGCTAGGCTGCTCTCTTTTACACACACACTCACTTGTCTGAAACTAAAGCAAAACAAACGGAGGGGCTGCACTCTGACGAGGTCTGCTGTTGCTAACCCTTCCCTATGAAGTACCTCCTGCTTCCTGCTCCAATTTAAAGATACACACATTTTAAAACCGGACCTGTTTGCAGGTCCTGCCAGAGATCTAGAGGTACGTGGTGGCTGTGGGGGAGAGGCTTCCCCCGCCGGCAAGCTGGCAGGGGGCGGGGAGGAAGCCTGTAAAACCGGGGGATCCCCCGCTGCAACCTGAGGATTGGTAAGTCTAGTTTTGAAAAAGAAAACTCAGGGGGAGGGAGAGAAGCAAGATTTAGTTAATAAATTTATTTTACATTCACTTACTAAAAGATACTATAAAATTCTTTCTATGTGAATGTAATTTTTGTTGTACAGGAGAAGGATGGGACATAATTATATCTTTATTCAAATGAAAATACAGATTATATTAACATAACAATTTTACTGTAAATCTCCTCTTGGATGGGAAAGTGACTTTACAATTAAGCAGCTGAATGGGATATAATAGTATAATAAAACAGAATATCTGTATGCAGCACAAGTTTCTAGTGAGTCTTATGTGTACAGGGATGGCAAATGGAAAAGATTGAAAGGGATGGGGAAAAGGTTAAACCTGTGGGCAGGAAGTTAGCTATAGCATTTGAGAAGCTGCGTACCTAATCCAGAAGTGTCAAACTAATTTGTTATGAGGGAAGGATCTGACATAAATGTCACTTTGTTGGATCAGGCCGTGCATGCCATAAAATGTAACTCAAGGTACCAGAGATATACATTTTACAAAAGTGATATCAGATGTCAAATGGCAATAGCAAGTAAATGACAATAGCAGGCTTGATTGGATTAGGTGTGATATGCAGAGAGGTAGTAGGCATGGAGATACCATCGCTGGTAATGAAACAGGAAACCTAGGTCTCAGTTCTATCCAGGAGATTAAGTCCAGGAGGATACAAAGAATAAATGGGCATAAGTCTGACATTAGAAAGCACAACATTTGGTTGCTGACCTAAGAGTAGCAGTGTTTTTATGAAGGAATTTCAAAGGGAGATTAGAGGGACTCCTGAATTGCAATGGATAATGGAGCTCAAGACAATGCATCCTCCAGGACTGAACTGACAGTTAGTTTTCCTGTCTCCTTACCAATGTGTACTATTACCATATGATATCTTAAATCACTCCAGTCTCCAAGATACAAGGACCAATCCAAGAGTTCAGATTCCTAACCAGGGTCTTTTTGAAAGAAAATAAATCCAGATAGCGACAGGAAAAAACCATCTTAAAAAACTTAAAAAAAACCTTTTCAGGAGGACTTCTGGAGTTGGAAAATGGTGAGCTGAGTTGCTTTCCCTAACGGGGGCAGGCTGGCACTTCTGTTCAGGGTAGTAAAAGGCAAATTAATGCCTTCTGCCTACATTTCTCAGGTAGAGAATTGTCCAAGATATTCAGAGATACTTTGAGGAGACTTACCTTGGCTGAAAGGGAGTCCCGGGGGGGGGGGCTCCTTTGAGGGATCTCCAGAGAGAAGTTGCATATTCATCATCTGCAGAAGTTTCCAGAGTCATCAATTTGGCATAAGCTCGACAGGATCCAAACCTTCTTTTATAATTTTAAACATCTAATCTACAAAGGACTGGTGTTAATTTGGATAAACTATGGAAAAAAGGTACTGATTGCTATCTCTTCATTCCAGGACTAATTAAAGTTAAACAAAACAAAAGTAAAGGGTGGGAGCTGGAAATACTGAAAGCCTGAAAGGAGAAGAAGAGAAGGGGCTAAATTTGAACTTTGTAAACTTAAAAGGCAGTGTTAAAAAAAGGAATTTATTGTTTTATCTGTGGTTGAGGAGGCAGCTCCATCGTTTACAGATCTGCAGCATTCACAGTCAACACAGGAAATACGTCCGATATTGTGAAATTTCTCTACCAGTAATACAAGATTTGAAGGCAAGAAAAGCAGGAAGTATTGGAGGAAGAAGAAGGAAGTCAATTAAGTAAACAGCCTACTCTAGGATTATAATACCAGAGAGAAACATCGGTGGCCATTGTTGTTGGGAGGACTAAGTTTTTACATCGTTTTTAAAGTGACTGGGACATTAAAAATTGGTGGAGTTAACAGATTTGGCAATTAAAAAATTACTACTGTTGGATAGTAGATAAGAAGACTTGAACTGGTAAAAGGGAAAAAAGAATTTTTTTTTAAAGTGAAGCAAAAGTTGGGAGAAATAAAAGCTTTAAACATTAATATCTGAGCCTGGAAGGCTCAGAGTACAGCGAAATTGGGTGCATTGGAAAGGGCAAGCTTCACTTTATCAAACCTGATGGTTCAAATTTAATTTGGTGAGATCAAAATTTTTGATCTTTTTTTACATGTCAGACCCGAAACAAACCCGTGCTAGGTCTGCTTCAATAGAGAAAATGCAAGCCCAATTAGATGCAATGGAAGCTAGGATAATGAAGGGGGTGAAAGAAATGATAACTGTCTCTAAAAAAAAATAAGAAAGGATATTGAGGACTCAAAAAAAGAATTAAAAAAAGAAATAGAGAATCTCAGAAATGATACTGTGGCAATAACAAAGAAAGTACAAGAAGTGGAAGAGAGAGTGAAAACACATGACTCCACCTTGTTAAAATTACAAGAAAAAGGGACAATTCATGACTGCAAACTGATGGAAACTCAGATCCGTCTGAGAGGTGTACCTGAAGATGAAGAATCAGACCTGAACGAATACATAATAAAAATAATTGCAGAATTTTTAGAGGAAGATCCTGAAGGGAATAGAAATATGTATGATATGTATAGAGTAAATTCACTCTATGCAAAAAAGAACAATCTGCCAAGAGATGTGGTCATAAGATTTATGACAAAAGAAATGGTGGGAAAGATCATGAATAAAAACTTTGAAAAGTCATTGATAGTGGGAGGCAGTAGAGTAAGAATTATGAAAGAACTGCCAAGACAAGTGCTAACTGATAGAAAGGCATATAAAAAATTGACAGAAAAATTACGTGACAATGGAATGAGGTACAGATGGATAATACCTGAAGGTTTGAGCTTTGAACTTCAAGGGAAAAGGATTACAATCGCAAATACACAGGAACTGCATGGATTTTATGAAGAAAATAAAGAATTTGCACCATAATGGATTACAAATTGATATCTTGGAATGTAAATGGACTAAATTCACCACAAAAAAGAAAAACAGCATTTCATTAAATAAAAAAAAACAAAATTGTAATATAGTATGTTTACAAGAAGTGCATATTAGACAAAATTTCTGTGGAATAAACAATTGGGACTAGAATTTTTTACATTGCCTGAATAGAAGAGAGGAGTAGTCTTTTATATTAAACAAGAATTAGACCCGAAATTGGTATTTAAAGATAAAGATGGAAGGTATACAGCAGTAGAAATTACTTTGAATGCCAAAAAAACATTGTTGTTGGGACTTTATGCTCCAAATGGTGCTAAAGACATTTTATTTAAAAATATTACACAACATCTTGATGAAGTGACCTATGAGCAAATTTTATTGATGGGGGACTTTAACGGAACAATTCAGAACACGATAGATAGATCTGGGAAGAAAAAAAATGATAAAGAAGGGAAATTGTCAGTCTTTTTTGAATTGGTTAAACAGGAGAGTTTGGAAGATATATGGAGGAAATTTAATCCTGAAGTACGGGACTATACCTTCTTTTCAGCTAGACATAGCTCTTTCTCTAGAATTGACATGTTGTGGGGTACTAAAGATTTGGGACTTATAACAAAGAAAATAGAGATATTACCTAAAATAGGAGTTGATCATAACCTAATAATGTGGATTACATAACTGTCGAAAAAGTCAGGAAGATGGAGATTAAATTAAGATTTACTACAAAATAAAGAAATAGTGACATCTCTAGAAAATGAAACCAAAGCGTACTTCCAAGTAAATGACAGAGAAGATATAGAATTTCAGACAGTATGGGATGCCTACAAGGCAGTAATGAGAGGATTACTAATAACATTGAATAATAAAGACAAAGAGCAAAAGATAAACAGATGTTGGACATTCAAAATGAAATTAAGAAAAAAGAAGGTGAATTAAGGAAAAGGCCAGGGAAAAAGAAAATTATAAGGGAGATTACAATATTGCAAGCACAAATGAGACATCTGTTAAATAAAGAATTGGAATGGAATTTGAAGAAATTAAAACAGAAATCTTTCGAGGGAGCGAATAAACCTGGAAAATATTTGGCCTGGCAATTGAAGAAAAAGAGAGAAAGTAAAATTATTAATAAAATTGTGGCTGATGGAAGAGAGATGGTAGATCAAGAAGGAATAAAGAGAGAATTTTTTAAATATTATGTTAAATTATTTAAAGATGTTAAAGTAAAGAAGGAAAAGATGGAAAAGTATTTGCAGAAGATTAAAATAGCACCCTTAACTGATTATATGGAAAAAGTTTTGAATGATCCAATTGAAAAAATAGAAATTGAAGTAGCAATTAATGCAATGAAGATTGGAAAGGCACCTGGACCAGATGGATTTACGGCAAAATTTTTTAAAACGTTTAAAGAAGAATTAATTCCGAAACTTCAAAAATTAATAAATGTGATAAGAATAAATGGGAAAATACCAAATCTATATTTGGTATACCAAATCTATATTTGGTACCAAATCTATATTTGGTATACCAAATCTATATTTGGTATATGGGATAGATAAAAAAGTAATTATTAATGATGTAAGAAATTGAAATTTATTACCATATGTCACTAATAAAATTGTTTGAAACAAAAAAAAATAAAACTTTTCAGAACAAGCCAAAATAATTTCCTCAAGGTACATTGTGCTTATATAAAAAAAATCCATCCACTCATCCACCTTCCCCCCCAAGAAGAAGTGTGCTTGCACACAAAAGCTTATATCTGGAATAAAATTGTTGGTCTTGAAGCTGTCTTAAGACTCCAGTTTTGTTCTCTCTCCCCTTCCCCCTTTTTCCCCCAAAGAAGAGAAGCAGCCCCAGAGAAGGAAGCAGAAGCTCTGTGTGTGTGTGTGCATGTGTGAGACAGAGAGAGGCCTGTCTTTGTATCTCTTCCACATGAAGCAGGAAGCAGCCACTGAGCTCTGTCTGTGTGTGAGGGGTCGGGGGGAGAAGAGGCAGGAAGCAAAAAGCCACTGAGAGAGTGGGGGGGAGGAAGCAGGCTAGGGCCGTGGCTGCAGCAGTAGCCCTGGAAAAGGAAACAGAAGAAGGAAGTCACTCAGGGGCTGGATTTGAGCTCTGTGTGGGCCTGATCTGTCCTGTGGGCAGCATGTTCGACTCCCTTGATCTAATCTCTTGTGTAAAGGGCCTTAGATTTTGCTGGGGAAGCATTTACATGCAGCTGGAGTTACCAGTCTTCTTCATAGAAAGCAATGCCATCCAACTGCAAATGTTGTAGGATTGCCAGGTCCCTTTGTTGTGCTGGCAGGAACATCAAGCGATGTGCTGACATCACACAGAAGTGACATCAGCACAAGCTCCCAACAACTTTCCAGCCATCCCACTCATCCTGACATTTCTTCTATAATAATCCCACTCAAACATCATAGAGCAAACTTTGTCCAGGTTCTGCTTCCAGTCTTCTTTGCTGCCCCCAGCCCTGCTCACATCTCTCCCTCCCTGATAACTGCAAGCCCAGCTTTGACTGCTTGCCAAGAATCAAATACTACTAGCACCCCTCAGCTGTGTATCCATTTTTCCACTCACTGGAATTTTTCACCAGTGTGGACCAAAGCAGGAAGGAAGCAACCTCAAGGTATAATGACACAGCAAAGCAGCTGTTTTCTCCAGGAGAACTGATCTCTGCCATCTGGAGAGCAGTTGTAATTCTGAGTGATCTCCAGCCCTCACCTGAAGATTGGCAACAGTGGTTCCCCAGGAGGAAATGGTTTTTTTGGAGGGTGGAGTTTATGGCATTGTACTTGTCTGAGGCCCCACCCTCCTCAAGCCCCAATTTCTCCAGGCTCCACCCCTCAAATCTCCAGGAATTTCCCAACCTGCAGCTGGCAACCCTGTCTCCTTCCCAGCAGCAGTAGCAAGCAGCAAAGCGTAGGGCAGACAACCTCCAAGTGGAGCCTGAAGATCTCCTGGAGTCACAAATGAGTTGCAGATAACAGATCTCTCTCCTCCTGGACAAAATAACTGTTTTGGAGGATGGACTCTATGAAATAATATTCAGCTGAGGCCTCTCCCTTTACTGTCAGAAGCAGCCTTGGTAGCCTAGCAACAGCCTCTAGTTAGCGGCTTCCCCAGAGGCATAATCCTTGTCTGTCCTGGGGCAAGGCTGAGGTGAGGAGGGAGAGAGGGAGTGACAGGAAAGAGACAGCAGCCATAAGGTGACAGAGGTCTGTTGCTGGTGGCAGCTGCAATGCCTTTTGTGAGGTTTCAGTAGAGCAGCAGCCCTTTCTGAGGCTAATTGACAGAGAGGACACAGAGAAGCATCAGAGATGTCTGTCTCTGAGGTAAGTGTTTGATGGTTTGTTCAATATTCCCAGGAGGCAGGAGGCCAGAGACGCTGACTGAGCCAACAGGAAGTCAGAGAGACTGAGCTGTGATGAGTGCATGGAGTGCATGGAATGCACCCCTCAGCCAATGGAAGACCTGGATTTGGCCACCACATAGGACTTTTATTATAGAGAAGATACAGTTCTCCATATGGCATATATATGCTCCAATGAGCACAAACTGGTTCTTGCTGTATTTGGCAATTCACCTGCCCTCTTTCATTGCCCTCCATTATGATGCTGCATTTTGTCTCTTTTAAAGGGCATATAGGAAGTACTACAGCTTGCTCCGCATTTGAGCAAACAACTTTGTTTAGAACTGGTTTCAAATGAAGAGGTGGTCTTTTCCTCTCTTCTGCCCACCCCCAAGAAGTGCTTGGGACATAGTTACTTTCAAAACAAAATATTTGAAGTGGAAGATAAGATTTATAGTAAGCCAAGCTAATAAAAAGCACTTGTGCCCTTGGTTCATATGTGTGTGTATTTTCATTAGTTTGCTCATTCGGGAATTGACTGTAACTACTGTGACTTTACTGACCTCACTCTGTCTTTTTCCCTAGCAAAATGAATAATTTGAAGAAGCAACCTATGTTTAGCACAAAGGAGAGCAGGGGAATTCATGGCAGGCCCTTGCCATTTGGACCCTGTGCAAATGTCCTTTTAGGCCATGGTGATGGATGGTGCGGCAGCTCAACTCAAGTCACTTTTGAACTCTGAAGGTCACCTGCAGGCACACATCCTCTCTTTAGAATGAAACCCTGAGAGGATGTTGATTTAGTAACATCTTGCAAGGATTGACCCTGCCGATCAGCATCATAACACTGAAGGAAAAGTGACATGGGCATAGGGTCATTGCATTTAAAATGAAAGAAAACAATGACTGGACTTCATAAACTCTCCTTGTGTTAAGGATGTTGACAGTGTGTGGCAGGTGTTGAGGGTATTCTGGATTATATACTATGTCATGTGTAGGACAACAAGTATCTCCATATCTGTGGCCAGTCTTAGTAGTAGAAAAAAAATCACTAGTAGCTCAGTAGTGAAACTGTTGAAATTTGGTATAAAATGTGTTCACAAAGTATTAGCTTGCAAATGTGTGTGTGTGTATAAATTCAGATGTTCTTTGTGTAAGAGCTTGCATATACTATGTTTTAAACAATGTTCATTCTCAATAAATTGATTTTTAAAGCCTACCATTACTAGAATTAGACATCACTGTTTGTTTGTTTCTGTAGACCAGACCCAGAGCATGTCACATGGCTGGTCTCAAGTAAACGCAGTGGCATCTTCAGTTGCTTTCCTCTTTCTGTGTTCAGAGGAGCTCAGCAGCAGTCCCTGTTTTTGTGAGGGGTTGCTTTTCTTTAATCATTTGCTTAGTTTATATACTTTATAGACATGTATTTTGAATAGGGTAAAACTAACCTCTATGGTCATTTTATATAAGAAACAGTGTGCAATAGGAAAGGCTAGGTGAAATTTTATTTCCCTAATAAAGGGTGGAATTAGTGATATTACAAATTAAATCAGTTTGATAGAGTCTTATTATGCAATCATATGGCTAGATGATAGACAAATAGGGTTGCCAGGTCAGTGTTGAAAAATACCTAGAGATTTTGGGGGTGGATCTGGGAGAGGGCAGGGTTTGGGGAGGAGAAGGGCCTCAGCACGGTACAATGCCATAGAGTCCACCCTTCAAATTAGCCATTGTCTCCAGGGAAGCTGATATCTGCCAGCTGAAGATCAGTTGTAAAAGCAGGAGATCTCCAGGCCCCACCTGGAGGCTGGCAACTATATCAGCAGCAAAGACCTTTCTGATTATTTGCAAAGTCCACTATACAAAGGTGCTTGCAGAAGTCTGAGTGGCTTCAGAGGAAAGATTTTAAAAATGCAGAAATGTTTAAAGTAAGAGTGGAAAATAAGAATTAAATTGTTCTTTATTTCATTTGTCACAAGTTATGAACCCTGGAAAGCATTTCTAAACACACCAACCAACAGCCTTTAAAATATTGTCTTAATGGTGTGAGACCTACTGCTGACTGTGTCCTGAGCTTGTCAGTCCCCAGATCTGGGCAGAGGATCCCCTGGTTTTGCAGGCTCCTCCCCACCACCAGCCAGCTGACCAGTGGGAAGAAGCCCCAGCTCAACAGCCACAATGTTCCTTTAGATTTCAGGCAGGTTTAGAAACTAGCAAGCTTCTTGTATTTTGGAAGGGTGTGTGTGTGTGTACCTTTAAATCTTAGTGAGACTGAAGTTCATGGGGGCAGGGCGAGCAGGCAGAGCCACATGTGTGAGAGAAGAGAGAGAGCGCACAGTCCCTTTGTTCATTTCGCATTCCTTTCAGAAGCTTTTTGTATAGTAAAAGGGATGGTAAAGAGTTAACTAGAACCTGATTATAGGATGAGGAAAACTCCAGCCCCTAGATCTCTCCTTAAGTTGGTTGAAATGCAGCAGATTGTTACATTCAGCAACTCCGGTTAGTAAAGCTGTCTATACCATTGCGCCAGGGAGATCACGAAAGTGTGGGCATGCAAACTGAGTATTTGTTCCCTTTCATTTAGTGGAAGCACAGCTGTTGGGGAACAAAAAAGTGGAGGAGGAAATGTATTCAGGGGAACTGCACTGCTATATTTTTATTTATTTGAAATGGGAAAGTCTCCAAAGTCCCTAAATATTTCCTGAGTTAGACCTGGCAACCCTACTGTGTCCTTCCCACATCAGTGTCACAATATCAGAGGTAGCAACATGTCTTCTTTCAACACCAGTGTGGCTCTTGCCAGGTTTTGGAGTAACACTTGGGTGGAAAAGAGTTTTCATAGGTCCCTCTCATATCACTTGGGGCTTCCAGGATTACTGAGAAAAGGGAATATACTATGGCTGCTCCCATTTGTTTGTTTATCTATCTCTACTTTCCTACCCAATGGAACCCACTGTTCTCCCTTTCATCCTCACAACAGAAATTCTAGGAGAGGCCAAGAGATTGAGTAGCCTAAGGTCACCTAGTAAACTTCCATGGTGGAATGTAGATTGGCCCCTTGGTGTCCCAGATTCTAGTCTAAAACTCTAACCACTACACTGCATTGGCTCTCAGCTGATTTTATATGTATGTGATGCCATAGCTCAATGCCCCCTACTTGTTGGTTGGCAGGAATCTCTCTGAGGTCTGAGGCAATGTCCTGCTATCAGGGGTGGTTTTAAATACGCAGCCTGGTACTATCTTTATGCAAAATACTTGACCCTCTACTAAGCTGTGAGACCCCTCTTTATTTCAAAGTATAATTTGTAGCAGGTGGAACTTGTTTATGTAAACCAAAATAGTGCATTTTTTTCTTTTTAGAAAAGCCCTCAGAAAACCTGGATTATCAGAATTTTGTGAATGATATAACACCCCTGCTGGATCTGACCAGTGATCCAGCATCTCATATCACATCAGTATGCCAACCAGTTACTCTGGAGGGCTGATGCCTTTCCTTGTTGTTTTCTCCTAGCACTGGTATTTAGACATTTATTGCTGTCATGGGTCAGGGCAGGGCTGTAGCTAGAAAATTTTGGGTGGAGGGGCCCACGAGAGAAATGGCACCTGGTGGGGCCAGTAGAAGCCCACATCTGGTGGCTAGGGTTGCCAAGTTCAATTCAAGAAATATCTGGGGACTTTGGGGATGGAGCCAGGAGCCTTTGGGGGTGCAGCCAGGAGCAAGTTTGTGACAAGCATGATTGAACTCCAAAGGGGAGTTCTGGCCATCACAGTTAAAGAGACCACGCACCTTTTAAAATGCCTTCCCTCAATTGGAAATAGTGAAGGATAGGGGCACCTTCTTTTGGGGCTCATAGAATTGGATCCACTGGTCCAATCTTTTTGAAACTTGGGGGGGGGGGTTGAGGAGAGGTACCAGATGCTACACTGCAAAATTAGTGCCTCCAGCTCCTCCAGAGCCCCAGATATCCATGGATCAATTCTTCATTATTCCCTATGGGAATCAGTCTGCATAGGGAATAATGGACTGCCCAGCAGATGTTTCCCTCCCCCCGCTCCCCCTTTCTGATGACCCTCCAAACTGGGGGAGCGAGCTAGCCGGTGGGGAGGAGAGAGAGATGGCTTTTCAGGGCCCTGCATGAAGAGAAGGAGGAGGAGAAGAAAGAAAGAAAGAAAGAAAGAAAGAAAGAAAGAAAGAAAGAAAGAAAGAAAGAAAGAAAGAAAGAAAGAAAGAAAGAAAGACACTCCAGATCGAAACCCCCCAGCCGGTGCACCCAGCAACAGAGGTGTCAGGAGTCTCCCGCTCCTCTCTCTCCCCACCCAAGCCAGCCATCCAAGGCCCCAGCAACCAGTGCAGCCCAGCACCATCTGCGGCTGCCCCACCGGGTAGGCCAGGCAGCGGGGAGGGGGGCGGAAGGAAGGAGACACTCTCTGCCAAGCAGCCCGGTGCTTCTTTGGCAAGAGGAGAGGAATCGGACATGTTCCCCTGTCCCCGGCAGGGATGGCGCTGCTGCTTCTGCTGCTCTTCTATCCGATGGGTCTGGCAGCGGCAGTACTTGCCGGTGGGGGCGGGGGGCTGGGGTGAAGGTTTCCCTGCCTGGCTCCTGCCTGCCGGCTACAGGTCTCCTCTCTCCGCATGCTAGGCGCATAGGGTCCCGGACATGGCTCATCTCCTCATGCCACCCAGCCCAGCCAGGCGTGCCTCCTTCTCCTCCCTCCTCTGCGCCGCTGTGCCTGTCCACCCCGTCAAGACCCGTGATTTGTGGGAGGAAGGGAAGGCAGAGGCGAGGGGCTGCTGCTGGCAAACAGAGGAAGGGGTGCTGCAAGGGAAAGGCCCTGCTGCTGCTGCAGGCAGAGGGACGGCTCGGCCCAACAGACAAGAGGGCTCGTGCCCGTGTCGCCCTCAGGAAGCCTTCTACAGCCCACCCTTTTACGCGGGTCCTAGAGGCTATCCAATGGAGGGGCCCTACAAAGGGAAGGGGAGTCTCGCCCAACTGAGGGGCCACAGAGCATATAGGGGGGGGGTTGAATGGAGAGGCCGTGCCCCCCCCGCACCCCCTGTGGCTATGGGCCTGGGTCAGGGAGAGCCAATGGTAGGTTCCTGGAGGGCAGTAAAAGCCCAAGTGAGGGAAGCCAAGTCGAGTCCAGACTAAGAGTTCAGAGCCAAGAGAGCCATTGTTAAGGGGTTGTCTGAGTGGCATTGTCAAGCAATCTAAAGGTTCCTCCTGAGCAGAAGTCAAGGAGAGCCAAAAACCATAGTTAGAAGCCAATTAAAACAAGGCAGGATCCATGGTTGTGATCACGGAGCCAGTGATAGACTGACTTGTTGCTTCCACACCTAACACCCTCCCTTGGCTGTTTTTTATAGGCTTGTACCTAAGGGTCCAATTTGCAACCAGCTGTTTGGGAGTAATTCTGCATTGGAGATGAGTGATACTGGAGGGCTTGGAATGACCAGCTTACTTTCACCTGTAGACTCAGAGCTGGAGACTGTCGGTGGCAGTTTGTCCTCCTGCTTGCTGGCTTCTGCTGACAGACCTGGCTATACATGGCACCTCTTCTCCTGAGGGGTCTCAGGAGCCATGACAACTGCCTCTGAATGGGGAGATTTGCCTTAGGCAACTTCTGCATAAGCACAAAGCTCTGTAATTGCGTTCTTAAATAATCAAAGTTTGTAAAATTTTCCACACAACTTTTTGCCTCCCTATGAGTAGATCCAAATTTAGTGCCCAGTTACTCCACATTTCTGAATCCAGGCCACTGCATTCTGGACCAGTCACTCCACCTCACCCTCCTGGCCAATGCTGATACAATCCATGAATTGGAGGCTCCTTGGCTGTTTTTGGATTCAGTTTTTAACTTCAGCCCACTCTCCCAAGCCAATGTCAACAGGGTCCTGGGTGCTGTTACACCAACTATTTGCCTCCTAGATCTGTGCCCCTCATGGCTGGTGAAAGCTAGCAGTGTGGGGCTACAAGGCCCCCTGGAAGACATAATTAACCTGTTCCTGGTCTCAGGGGTCATCCTTAGGGGACTTAAGGAGGCAGTGATTATCCCACTCTTTTTTAAAAACCCAATCTTGGATCCTGCAATGTCAGTTAGTTTTCATATCTCCTGTTACACATGATGTGTTTCGCCAAAGGGCAATAATTAGTCAGTATCAGAGAATACTCCAAAAGTGGAGAGCTAGCATGATACACCAATTAGAATGGTGGACTGGGACTTGAGAGGCCTAGCTCAACTGTGAAGCTCACTAAATGACCTTTGACTAGTCACACTCTCTCAACCTAGCCTATCTCATAAAACAGAGGTATGGAAAACCATGTGACCACCCTGAGTTCCATGGAGCAGAAAGGGTGTTTTAAAAATGTAATGGACAGCAAAACATACCCAGGCCATTAATATACAGCACATGATTGATTGATTTACTGTACTGACTCTGCTGCTCTTACTGAGACTCAAAGCAGATTAATTTGTTGTCCTGTCAAGATAATTTTAAGTGCAATTTTTTAAAAACTATCACTTTGTCTGAATTGGCATCATCTGTGGAAAAGGTGGGAGCATGACAATTCAACCAAACACATGAATCTAAATTGTATTTACTGGAATCACTAGCTATGTTCAACTTCAGTTTATTCCTGCTTTGTTTAAAATTCAGGAAGTGCTGGGGAGGAGGTGACAGGACACTAATGCCTGCACTTGTGCAAATAGAGTGATTTAAACCATATACAGCTCTTAAACTATAGTAAAACTGATTTCAGAGAGCACAGTCTTCACAGCAGAAAAGTGTTACAGCTAAACTACACTCAGCAATCTCTCTCCAACAAATTTCCTCAAGATGAGCCTCCTGTGCACACCTCTTACACTCAGAAACATTCTGCTTGCAATCATTTCAGTTCTCATTAAACTGATTTACTGGACTCACTAGCTCTGTTCAACTTCAGTTTATTCCTGCTTTGTTTAAAATTCGGGAAGTGCTGGGGAGGAGGGGACAGGACACTAATGGCTGCACTTGTGCAAATGGAGTGACAGCTGATTTATTACTAAGGTTATAAAGGAGAAGTATTAAGTGTGTTCCATTCTGCTTGGCAAAAGACATCCTGCACAATGTCCAACAAAACCCTGAGAGCCCTGTTTTGTTAAAAAAAAAATAAGGAAAAAAGGGGGAAAGCTCTACCAAAGATGTGCTCTTCTTCTTCTGAGCAATAATTAAGATAGTAAATCAAAGGCAACATGAAACAACTGTATCCGACAGAACGTGGACAGTTCTGAAGTTTTGCTGTGCTTGTGTGATCAGTCTGAATACCTACACTGAAGCACTAATGGGAGGGCAAACTTCAAAGAGAAATTTTGGCATGAAGGAGAGGCCTGTGGGACCATTACATGGATAAAGCTGTAAAATAGACTCCTCCATGCAAATTGGGCAGGGAGGGAGAATGAAAGTTTGAAAGGTTTATGGTGATCCAGAGAATTTCTTCCTTTAAAGCACGGAATAAGCTTTATATTAATTCTTTAAAGTAATACAATCTTGAGCTAACTTTATTAGTTTAAAAAAAAAACATTGAGAAGAAAAACTATATTACCAGTCTTTAAAATGAACTTGCTCATTTAAATAGCATGATGAATTTCTTATGGGTTATGAAACATTGAAGTATTTTGTTTACATTGATTCAACAGAGTTCATCTGCTAGAAGAAAACTGGCACATTGAAGAAATTGGTCCACTCTGTCATGAATTACTCACTGTTGTTTAAAAATGTAATTACCAGACTATATATGTTATATGCTGCTGACAAACAGCTAGCAAATGTTATGAGTAATTAATTTGGACGTAACTTGTTTTCCAGAAGAGCATGTTTTTATTGTGATAGGTAATCTCCTGCTGAGGTCACCCATTTCTCTAATTCTTTCAGTCAGTTACAATTGCTAAATATAACTCAAAATACTGGGTGTTAGGGTTAGTTTTGCTTCAAATGGAACATCCCCTTATAACAAAGATGTTCTCTCTTTTGTTTCATTATGCAGGATGTTAAAAATTTAAGGGAGGGGAATTATAAAGACAAATAACTCCTTTTAAAACTCTGGAATTATTTATGGTTGCTGTATGGAATTTGTGAGTTGTTCACCACATGCATACACATATGCACACAACCACCCTGTTTGCAGTACAGCAGTGGTTCCCACTAAACCTGCATTTGTAGGCCCATCAAGAGTGCTACTCCACAATAGTTGCAATAGTATCTGTTGAGGATTCAGGATTTTTCACAAAACATACAAATTGTGCAGCTTTATTAATTAAATATACTTATTGTGAGAATAAAATGGAGAAAAAGAGAACAGTGCAAGCTACTGTGGGGTCTCTTTTGGGGGGAAAGGCATGATATGAATGAAGTAAATAAAGTAGACAGGGATGTTTTTAGTGCTGAGATTTTAATATTGGGTGGTAGTAAGAATACTCATGACTCAAGTTGAATGTAAGCACCCTGGTTTCTGAATGCAAAGACCAATTTCCATAGGGTATAATGGAGAATTGATCCACGGGTATCTGGGGCTCTGGAGGGTGGGCTGATTTTTAAGATAGATGCACCAAATATTGCATGGCAGCTGAAGTCTGATGATCTAGTCCAAACTGTAATCCAAAGTGTCTGGAACATGCTGAGTTTTCTCCTCCTTCTTCCTGTTTTATACAGCAATTCTTACCTTAATTTTTGTATTCCTTCTAGCCTTGGTTTTCTGTGTTACCTCAATCCAGCATATTATGGATAGCATTAACACCTAAACTATGGCTTGCAAAACCCATTTCAAACCATGGTTTTGAAAAATGGCTTGAAGTTTAGTCCTAATAATTTGTCACATTTGGGGAAGTGGTTATGTTCAGTGGGAAATCAGTGACAGGAAAGATTAACTAATCCTCCTTCTTCTGTCTTTCAGTCAAAAACAGTCATTGGGACAATAAATAATGGAACTACATCTAGTATTATCCTGCCCTAAATCCTGAGACTTTTTGTTTGGGGCAAGGATGTTTGAATGTTAACAGTATTGTAATAATGTTAGATTAGGGTGCCATTTAATAGCTATTTTTAGCAACCCTATTATGGTTGCCCAGTTGAGGCCAGAGGATCCTCTGGTTTGGAGGCCCTCCTCCCACTTCAGGGTTATCAGAAGCAGGGGGTTGAATGTCTTCTGGGCAGTCCATTATACCCTATGGAGACTGGTCCCCAAAAAGTATAATGGAGAATTGATCTGTGGGTATCTGGGGCTCTGGGAGGGCTGTTTTTCAAGGCAGAGGCACCAAATTTTGAGCATGACATCTGGTGCCTCTCCTTAAAAAACCCCAAGTTTCAAAAGGATTGGACCAGAGGGTCCAATTCTATGAGCCCTAAAAGAAGATGTCCTTCGTCCTCCATTATTTCTAATGAAGGGAAGGCATTTAAAAGGAGTGCAGTTCCTTTAAATGTGATGGCCAGAACTGTCAGAGTTCAATCATGCTTGCTCCTTGCTCCACCCCAAAGTCTTCTGGCTCCACCCCCAAAGTTCCCAGATATTTTCTGAGACTTGGCAACCCTAATTATAGATCCATGTGGGTATATACATGTGTAAGTGTGGCAAAGAAAATGAGAGGTATTTTCAAAAGTGTTTTCAGTTTTCCTAAACATGAAAAGAATTTCTCTTTATAAATAGCGGAAGTGTTAGAGAAACAGCTCCATGTTGTGGAAAAGGTCATATCCTCTTTCCTTCTTATGTGATTATTTCTGGTCATATTTAAGTTGGGATGGAAGGCAGCTAAGTAGGATCTGTTATTGGAAGAGAGCCTACCAAGGAAGACTCTGCAGAGGAGGCCAATGGCAAAAATCCCTGGGGTCTCTTGCTGGGCTCATCATATGTCAGCTGTCAGTACTTTACACAGGTCTGTAAAGCTGAGAAGCATTGTACAATGGGCCCTCTGCATTACCCATTGCCAGTGCAACCTGCAGTTTTGCATTCTTACTTTTGGAATTGAAGCCACTTTAACCTGTGGATGTGGCCATGTTTCCTCCTTTTAGGGTTGCTAATCCCCAGGTGGGGGCAGGGGATCCCCCGGTTGGGAAGTCCTCCCCCTGCTTTAGGGTCATCAGAAAGCAGGGGGGTGGAATGTCTGCTGGGCACTCTATTATTCCCTATGAAGACCAATTCCCATAGGGTATAATGGAGAATTGATCCACGGGTATCTGGGGCTCTGGAGGGGGGGGGGCTGTTTTTTAAGATAGATGCACCAAATATGCTGCATAGCATCCAGTGCCTCTCCTCAAAACATCCTCCAAGTTTGAAAAAGATTGGACCAGGGGGTCCAATTCTATGAGCCCCAAAAGAAGATGCCCCTATCTTCCATTATTTCCAGTTGAAGGAAGGCATCTAAAAGGTGTACAGTCTCTTTAAATGTGATTGCCGGAACTCCCTTTATAGCTCAATTATGCTTGTCACAGCCTTGCTCCTGGCTCTGCCCCAATGTCCCTGGCTCTACCCCCAAAGTCCCAGATATTTCTTGAATTGGACTTGGTTGGCAACCCTACCTCCTTTGGATAATGATTGGTTGAAGACTTAAACAGTGATATCAGAGGCACTTGCCTAATGACACAAGAGTGAACAAAGCCCAGTTGTTAAAGGGTGAGAAGAAAGTTGAAATTTGTGCTTTTTCATGATAGAAATAAATGTGCTTCTATTGTCATTTCTCTTTATCAATTTGCTTGTATTTAGAAGCTTTCTAAGACTGTATTTAGCATATTGCTGTAATGGTAATTAAGACATGTTTTCATTTCTGTGGGAGATGATTGCCAGTGAAATCTCCTTCCCCTTGCTTACACCATTCTCAAGATCTTTCTTCTTTACTGCTCCCTCCCATAGCCTAAGGCATCCAAAGCATTCCCTGTATGTTTAGGCAGCAGCATGGATTGAGGAAGAAATGATTAAGCAGCTGAATGTTTTAAAATCCAGCTAAATGCACCCATTATTATCTTCTTAGAGCTTTCTTATCTTGGACTATGTGATTCTTAATGGCAGGCCTATTGTTTTCAGCTCAGATGTATTAATGAAGGAATCAGGGCAGCAAGCTGATGTCATAGGTGGTAAAAAGGTGACCTGGTAGACTGATCTCTCTCACTCCACCCCTTTGTAAGACTTTTCCAACTAGTTCAGTAGGAGGTTTAGTATTTTTAGTAGTTAAAAAAAAAGTTAGCTGAGTTGCATTTGTGTGTCTGGTAAAAGGATTGGAGAGGCTCATAATTATCCTGCTTAAAAGATGTGTACTCTTTGCTTCTGTTCTACTTTCTCACTAGATAAAGACTCTCTCATCCCTTTGCAGGCAGCTCAGTGTGAAAGCAGTCTGTCCTGATTCACACCTGTGGTGGCTGCTGATCAGTCAGCAGCCTCTGTTTTGACCCATGCAGAAGGTGAGGTTTATGACTTGTTTTCTCAGTAAAGATAAAGCTAAATATGTTAGGCTTTTCTGACAACAGACATCTAATTTTACAGAAGCTGTCTTCTCTTTGAACTCTTGTATGCAATTTAAGATAGTCTTTCTATATTGATGAGATATAAAATGTCTTTACAAAAAATGAAATCTATCATGCAAAAATATATATAAAGTAAAATATTTACTTTTAAAACTTCTGAACACATCTGAGATGACAAAAGTTTTCATTTTATACTTGACTAAGTATTTGTACACAAACATATGTTACAGAGTTTTGATACATCTTGAGAGAAAATAAACAGACAATTTTTTTTGTTCATAATCTCTGCCTACATTAAAAAAAATTGTGAACAGCATTCAGAATTTATTTATTTATGAATGGCCGGATTTGTAAGGTTTCCTATGCTGGAAAAAGATAGGATATGCCAGTAGTACTCAAACTTATTGAAGTAGAACTCACTTCAAAACTTTCTGTATTGAGATTTTATTTCTAACCTCACTGTACTTTTTAAGACACACTGATAAAGTAACCCTCTGCAGTTTCCCACCTATTCAACATAAATGTAGTCTTGGTCAGTGAACAGTGATCAAGTTTTATAATGTATTTTATTTTTTCATAGTGTGGTATAACAAAACACCAATGAACCCTGGAACTGACCCATAAAAACCAGGAAGTGATATGGGGTAGCTCTAGGAATTGCCAGAAACTTTATGGTTTTGTTTAGTTGCACCCTTCAAAGCAGTGATTTTCTCCAATGGAACTGAACTTTGTACTCTGGAGATCCAGATCTTCAGGCCACAGCTGGAAGTTGACAACACTATAAATTGTCAAGCTCTCATGGATTTCCCTGTTATGCCAAAGCAAAGAAACACTTAAAGGTGAAACAGCACACTGACTACAAGCAGTGCTGCCACATGAAAACTCTGCCTGTAGTCAATCCCACCGGGGGGGGTGTTGATTAGGGGGCTGAGTTTAGTACTGTCTTCAAAATGGCACTGTTCAGTGTTCTGCCTCCCATAGGCTTGTCATTAGGGCTTTGAAAAACAGACATAAAAAACACCCACACACTCTCAACCCAATCTCAGGCACTGGTCTGAGTGGTGGGGTCTGGCAAGATGGTTAAGTGTCAGCCTGACAAGCAGGAAGAGAGGGGGTGAGTTTGTAGGGTTGCCAAGTCCCTCTGGCCTCCAGCAGGGGACTTTTTTCAGCACAATGGCATCACTCGTAAGTGACATCATTGCACCGGCAACATCGTGCGCCGGCCACTCTAAGAGCTTCCAGGAAAACTCTATTGTTTCCCTGGACACTCTAGCAATTTGGGAGGAAAACTCTATGGTACCACAGAGTTTTCCTCCCAGATTGCTAGAGCATCCAGGGAAAACCAGTTTTCCTAGAAGCTCTTGGAGTGGCTGGTGCGCCACATCGCCAGTGCAATGGCATTACTTGCTGTGGGCCAATGGATTGGGGACCCTCAAAGCGGGATGACCCTGTGAGTTTGTGTGTTTCACCTCAGTCCCACTCACTGATGTTTGCATAGTGGTAACCATAGAGTTTTGCCCAAAATATCAGAGCACTGCTGTTCAACATTCCCAGCGTGATGACAGCACTTCCATGCAACATCATCACATTGGTGATGTTGCCCTGCCCTGCACACTCCTGGAGAACTTCCTCCCATCTCCTTCTGGCTCTAAGTAAGGACCTGGCAGCCCTATGCCAACTCTCCCTCTTCTCTGAATTTTGAAACCCTTCCTGAGGTGCCTTGCATTTCCCCCTAAAGGAACAGTTTCATAGTTTGGGGGGTGCTGCTGGACTTGGGTCTCCTGTTTGGATATGCAGGTGGCAGCAGTGGCTAGGGGAAACTTTCACTAGATTTGGTTGATGAGCCAGCTGTGGTTGTTCTTGAGCAGGAAAGATCTTGTTACTGTGGTCCATGGCCTGGTAATATCTACATTATATTACTGCAATGTGCACTACATAGGGCTGACTTTGAAGACAGTCCAGAGGTTATCTTATGTACATTTATGTACATAATGCTGCAGCCAGAATGCTGACTGGGTCAATAATGATATGGGTCACTAATATATCATAACAGTTTTGTTCTATCTACTGTATATTGGTTCCCACTGAGTTTCCAGGCTTAATTCAAGTTGCTGGTAATTAACTTTAAAGCCCTATACAGCTTTGGGCTGACATGCTTGAAGGACTGCCAACTCCCATATTAACGTACATGACCACTCTGGTCATTTTCAGAGGCCCTAATTCGGTGCTCCCTGAGACAGCATCTTATGGAGACTAGACAGTGACAACTCAAGAAAGGGCATTCTCAGTCATGGTGCTAAAACGTTGGAGCTCTGTCCCCAAGAAGATTTATCTATTTTCCCTTTTCATTATCTTTCACCACTGAGCAAAGACATTTTTGTTTTGTTTGGTGTTCCCTTATTATGTCTTATTAGTCCTCCTTCCAGTCTGCCTATTTTTATATATTTGAGTGTTTATATGTTTTGTTTTAAATATTCTATACATATTTGTATTTTAAATGCTTATAAATGTTTGAAGTGTTTTAATGTTCATCAATTCAGGGGACCCTGAATTGGGTGGAAAATACAGTGTGGAAATGTTTAAAGTAAAATAAATATTGTAACAACATTAGTAGCAGATCATTGACACCACTACAAAGTTTAATTTATAGATATATATAGATATATATGCTGGCTTCTCATACATGCAAAAATAAATAGAAAGCTGAAAACTGGAAAATTTCTAGTTTTTCAAGTGCACAAATTCCCTAAATTCGCTCTGGTTATTTCCTTTTGTGTGTATATGGAGCTGATTTCACTTCTCTTACATTTGTATTTATTTGCTTACCATTCAAAATGAAAAGAAGATAGCACTGATCAACTCATGTGATAATTTGAAGGGAAAAGTGCTAAGCTGCTTTATTCACCACCCCCTTCTTCATTTGTCCTGATGCTGATTGTGAGTTAAGTGAAAGAGAGTTGACACTGAAATTACTTTCAAGTCTGGAAAATTTAATCAGCCAAGACCTTGGTAGCTATAAATTTTTTTGCAGCAGTCCTTAATTTATTGTGCAGTTCTGTGACAGGCCAGATCAGTTCAGCAGACAGTTAATGAAAGAGGAGAGAGAATATGAAGGTCAGGCACACCCAAATCTTTTTCAATCCCCTACCCCTCACTTTTTTCTTTTTTATTATCCCATCAGGCACTTCCACCTCCCTCCCTTACATCTGCAGTTTCCCATGCTGTGTTGCACTCTGCTTCAGAAGGTCTTCTGCCCTTCTAGAAAATCTTTTCAGAAGGTATGGAGAGCTGCAGCCAGTAAGAAAACCAGTAACTCATACAGTCTGTCCATGTGCAAAAGTGCATTCCATTAATGCAGAGAAATCTTCACTTACAACCCATAATATTTATGCATTTTTCCCTGTGCCATGAGAGTTCATTAATCCAACTCATTGCTGTTCTTACACTTCCCCACAAGTTCCCAACATCAGATTTTTAACCAGATAGTTTTAAAGTCTGGTATTTACATAGGAACAGGTGCCTGTCTCAGACAAGTGGTGCAGTTATCAACTTAGATTCGCTGTTAAGTTTCATGCTACTGGATCAGAAAGCCAAGAATGAAGCAGTTGGGAATTGTGGTTTGAGGCCAACACGGTTGTTGTTTTCTTCTGCCCACGTTAGTGTAAATTGGTTAGGAGAGGAAATGTATATGGTTGCCAAGTCCAAACTCAGGAAATACATGGGAACTGTGGGGGTGGAGCCAGAAGATTTTCCCATTCCCTAAAAATAAATAAATAAAAATACAGCAGTGTAGTTACCCTGAATACAGTCTTACTTTCCTCCTCTTTTTTGCATTTAAATGGTTCCACAGCAGCTGTACTTCCACTAAAGTAAAAGTGCTCATATAAAACACATTCACAAAGCAGCCAAAATCAACAGTTTGCATACTTACACTTTTGTGATCTCCATGGGGCAAGGATAGATAGCTTTACTCACCAGAGTTGCTGAATATAACAATATGCTGTATTTCAACAAGTTTATGGAGAGAGAAGTCTAGGGGTGGAGTTTTCCTCTATCATATACTCAGGTTAACTCTTTTATGTCCCTTTTGCTACACAGCTTCTGAAAGGAATGCAAAACAAACAGAGGGATTGGGCTCCCTGGCTTCCTCTCTCTCACACACGTCACTCTTCCTGTTTGCCCCCCTCCCAGCAGGTTCAGTCTTGCTGAGATTTAAAGGCACACAAACACCTTCCAAAACAGAAGCAGTTGCAAGCTTCTGAGCCTGCCTGAGATCTAAAGGCACACTGTGGCTGTTAGGGTGGGGGTTTCCCCCACTGGCCAGCTGGCTGATGGTGGGGAGGGGCCTGCAAAACTGGAGGATCCCCCACCTGGATCTGGGGACTGGCAAGCCTAAATCATAATATGTTGCATATGTAAAATTTAAAAAGAGTTTTAAAGTCTTGGAAATTAAAGAATGTTGTTTCTGATCTTGAATGGGAAAATCTTCTGGCTCCACCCCCACAGTTCCCATGTATTTCCTGAGTTGGACTTGGCAACCATATACATTTCCTCTCCTAACCAATTTACACTAACGTGGGCAGAAGAAAACAACAACCGTGTTGGCCTCAAACCACAATTCCCAACTGCTTCATTCTTGGCTTTCTGATCCAGTAGCATGAAACTTAACAGCGAATCTTGGAAGCTAAGCAGGGTCAGCTCTAGCTAGTATTTGGATGGGAGACCTCCAAGGAAATACCAGGGGTCAGGATGGGGAGTCAAGCAATGGCAAACCACCTTTAAATGGCTCTTGCTTTGAAAACCCTACAAGGATTGTCATGTCAGCTGTGACTGGATAGCACTGTCCACCACCATATATTGTATGGATGCTTGGTTTTCTTGTTATCAGAGTTTGTATTTACAATTCATTCTTCAGCTGGACTTAAGCTTAAATCAGTCTTTTCAGAAGTATCTTTAATTAGAACTTGCCAGGTTGAAAACAGCCAGTGTGGTGTAGTGGTTAAAGTGTTGGACTAGGAGCTGGGAAAACCAGTTTGAATCCCCACTTTGTCATGAAAGTTTGCTGGGGACCTTGGGCCACACAACTCTCAACCTAACATAACTCACAGGGGTGTTGTGAGGATAAAATGGAGGAGAGGAGAGTGACAAAAGCTACTTTGGGCTCCCACTGAGGAGAAAGGAGGGATATAAATAATGTAATTTAAAAAATAGAAGGCCTTAATGGAAGAAGTGAATTTGATGCAGTTTCAGGATTTCAAGACAAGTGGCTTGCTGGCTGCCTAGTTTTTTGCAAGTGCTGTTCAGCAAACCAGAAACCACACACATGGAATGGTTGCAATAACTTTTGGAAAACTACTCAGAAGTAAATTCTGGTTTGCTCGCCATTGCCCCTAAAACGAGTGATGTGTTTTGCCAGGTCAGCCATGTAATTAATTTTAATCAAGCTCATCCCTTGGCCCTATACAGCAGGGGTGGCCAACGGTAGCTCACCAGATTTTTTTTGCTTACAACTCCCATCAGCCCCAGCCATTGGCCATGCAGTGCATCAGCACAGGTATGTAATTCTGGTTATGACTAAAGGAAATAGCACAGTGAGCTTTATTGCTAGAGTTTAGATCAACATTTTCCATCCCTTTGCCGAGGATTCCTTTGCTTTAATCATTGGCCATGACCACTGACACACTGTCAAAACAGAGACAAAAGGCCATGCCATGTGACACCTCCTGATACTGCTATTGACACAGGAGAAGACTCTAGGAGCTTCATTCTAGAGAGGCAGAACAGCAAGTGGCCACTGTGTTGTGAACAGGGAAGCATTGCTCAAGTGTACGATCTTCCATGAACTGCAGCTCAAATACTATTCTGGAGGGGGAAAGTGAGTATATTTTCAGTGGCTATTTATGTAAGATTATAAACATCATTTTCTACCCTTCAGAAGAAAGGAAAGAGAGAAGAGCAGTGAATACACAATTTAGTGGAGTGAAAGAGATTGACAACTTCCTGCTGCTTTGGTTGATTTCTTTAACACAGTGTTTTTACATGGCTTTCCAGTTTGATCTAAGGAAAAAAAGGACTACTAAATCAGTGTGTGTGTTTCTTCCAATACTTCTCTTTTCTGCAGTATATTCATAGTCCTTGAATGCAAGGAACACTGGAGGCAGACTATGGGAAAATATTTCTAAATAGATACTTCTTTTGGAAATTATAATTCTATTTTAAAAATATTATACATCCTTGTTCTTAAAACAGCAATCTCATGAATATTATTAGGAAGTACTAGAACAGAACATTGTGAGGGGAAGGTAAGGGAGGTTTTTAAATCTTATCCTGGATTGAAGGTATTTCAGAAGGAATTTTATTTTGTGCTAGCAGAATGGAAATAGTTTTGAAACAGCAACTATCATTATTATGTTTGAGAGGATTTGTTTACTAACGAGACTTGTTTTATATTCACATATGCATCAGAGTTATTTACCTCTCTTGTGTAAGTTTGTATGCATAATTGTTTTGAAGCTAAGGTTAATTATTTAGTATCTGAATGAATGTTCCCAGATTTGTATACTCTCAACTACATAATCCTAGAAGTGTTAACAATGATAGGATGTTTATATAGAAAATATGTTAACTAAATAGAATAAAAACCAAGAAATTTTTTTTTCATTTACTTCCTTTGTACCCAACCTTCTCCCCATTGTGGATGAAAGGCATCTTACATCATTTTGCTCTCCTCCACTTTATCTCCACAACAACACTGTGAGGTAGGCTGAGAGAATGTTACTGGCCCAAAGTCATCTGATGAGCTTCCATGGCACAAGTAGGGACTTGAATCCGGATCGCCTAGATCCTAGTCCAGCAGTCTTCACTACACTACAGAGTTATATCATCAATATATTAAAATTAAGTACATAAACACACTGGATTATTCAGTGACAGCTAGTTACAAACATTTTGATTCCCAATAGTTTAATCCTGAATTCTACTGTATTGTTGAACAAAAAAAACCATTATTTCACCATAGTTCAACATACGGCTTTTGAAGAATTAAATGATGGTTATCTAATCACATAGCCCATTTGAAAAATCTTCATGAACAAAATTATCAGTGCATGTAATTATTAAAGCCAACTTTTTTGTCACAAAGGAATCCTGTCACTTTAATTTTGCTTGTGTTACAAATTTAGTGGATCATGGGAATGCTGTGGATCTTGATTTCAGCAAGGAATTTGAAAAGATCCCCTATAATATTTTGGTTAGAAAACAGGTTATATCAGTGTAGATTATAGCATGGTCATGTGAAAAACTACACTTGAATGCTTATCAATAACAGAGAAAGGATTTGAGTAGAATGCCACAAACCTTCATCCTTGGCTTGGTACTCTTCCATAGTTTCTTCAATGACTTGGATAGGGGGATTGAAATGAATTTGTCAGATTTGTGAATCACAAAAAAATCTGCAAGGGATTGCTATCGTCTTAAAAGATGGAAATACAGTTCAAATTGACCTTGATAGTTTGGGCTGAAATTAACAAAATGAGGCAGAGGCATTCAGCAAAAAAGAGTAAAACACACAGGATATAGAATGATAGAAGCACATATGAGAAGAGTATCTTAACGTTGTAGTCACAAGTTGAATGTAAATCATCAGTGTGATACAATGTTAGGTTGTATTAATTAAAAGAAAAATGGATCTCCACACTAGTCAGACCTCATCAGGAGTACTGTGTCTAGGTGTAGCTGCCACACTTTAAGAGAGATGTAGACAAATTGAAAGAGATTTAGAGGAGGGAAACACAGATGATTGGGGTCTGGGAAGTCTTAAGAGGAAAGGTTTAAAAAGTAGGTATGTATACCCTGGATGAGAGAAGACTAGTGACATAATGGTTGTGTTCTTCAAGTACATAAATGGCTGTCTCAAGGATAATGTAAAGATTTGTTCTGTACTGCTCCATTGTGCAAGAAAAGATGTAATGGACTAAAATTATCAGAGGGTAGATTTCAGTTGACTTCCTAAGAGTAGAAGAAGCTTCAGCAGGAGAATCTTCCTAACAGTAAGAGCAGTTTGACAGTGAAACTCCTTACTGATGGAAAAGGAGCTATCTCACTGGAGGTCTTCAGGAAGACACTGGACAGCCATCTGTTGAGAAAGCTTTGGCTTCAGATTTTCTGCATTGAACAGGGAACTAGACTAGAAGTTATCAGGCCCATTCCCACTGTAGATATCCCTATAATATAATTCTCCAGACAGACTGGTCATGGGTGCACCTAATCTCAAACTAGTTGAGCTACCTGTTGCTCAATCTCAATGGAGAGCAAACCCCACCTTCCAGCCCCAGGACAGGCAAGGGTTGAGCCACTGTTTCACAGAGGAGAAAAAGAAACCCTTCCCTCAATTGGCTGAGAGAGGAGGAGGGAAAGAGCCAGGGAAAGCCTTCTCTTGATTGGATGAGGGTTCCTTCCTCTCCTCCTCTGGAAGAGAAAGAGCCAGAGACAGGGAGGGGAAATGACATCTTGTGGTGGCAGACCAGGTACAGAGAGAGCTATAGGGAGGGAGGGAGGGAGGGAGGGAAAGCAAGATAGAGAGGGATCGATTGAAGTGCTGTACTTAAGACCTATGAAGTTATAAAAGAGTGAGTGTTGGTCCAAATCACTAAAGGCCTCTGAGGGAGAACTTATTGGGCCCTGTCCTGACTAGGGCTGCCAGTTCCAGGTTGGTGGGAAATTCCTGGAGCTTTTATGGTGGAGTTTGAGGAGGGCATAGGAGTTAGGGCTTCAGAGTGGGATCTGCCAGACCCAGGTTCTTACTGTGGAAGCTGACTGGTTGATTTTGGACCGGTCACAGACTTTCAGCCTAACCTACTTCATAGGGTTGTTTTGTAGCTGGGACAGGAGAATGATGTCTTTTTCCTAGGTAGAGGCTGCAGGGAGGAAAGAGGCAAAGGAAAGCTGCAGTCAGAGGAGCAGATAAAGGGAAGAAGATAAGGTTGCTAACTCCAGGTTAGGAAATTCCTGGAGTTTTAAGGGGTGGGGCTTGAAGAGGGGTGGAACCTCAGACAGGTACAATGCCATTTCCTCCTTGGGAATCATTGTTGCTAATCTCCAGGTGAGGGCTGGAGATCACTTAGAATTACAGCTGCTCTCCAGATGGCAGAGATCAGCTTCCCTTGAGGTGGAGGAGGAGTGAATGGCTTCACTTGGATGGGTGGGAGGACAACAAGGGTGGGGTTGCACTTACCCAGAGATTCTTTCTAGAGCCCATTGTATTTTTCTTCACAACGGGCCTTATTCCTGTCCTCTACATATTATAATTACTAAAACTTTCCGCTCCAAACCCTTTGTTTATCCCTTTGCCTTGTTAATCCACTTTCACTTAAATGATAAGCAGTTTAAGTAATTCATATATGAAAATGATTGTCACAACTTTGGTGCTTAAATGTTCTTAACATATAAATTATGGCTCTTGAGTTTTTTTAAAACCTGAAAAGGAGGGGGGGGGGCTTAACCCAAAACAAATTGAATCAAGTACCTAAAAGTTAAGTAAAAAATAAATATACAGGCGAAACAATGCTGTTAGTTTAAAAAAATAACATACATATGAAAATACATGCATTTATATTGGCCCTTACAATTATCATTAACAATCAGTATTAATGGCATACAAAAGTAACAGATATTGATCTGACCTGACATGTTTCAGCCCAGTTGACCTTCCTCAGTGGTCAAACTAATAACATTGCAACATGACTCCTGACATAATAATATAATATGCATACATCATAAACTGACCAGGATGAAGTTATTGCAATAATTATAGTCTATTACCAAGTGAAAGAATATTGATCATAAACTTCATTCTAAAGAATGCACAGCCATGGTCAGGTACACTTATTGCTATGGCGATGATTCAGTCAGCTGTGTACCTTTCCCACTTGGTCAGAAAAGTTCTGTAAAGTCAGGAGTCAATAGTGGTATCACACAGGGTCAATGTTTGTCACTTTTGTTTTTAATCTATTGTGAAATAAATGTATTTTCATATATTTGTTAATTTAAAATTAACAGTATTATTTGGCCTGTAATGTTTTCTTAACCCTTGATTTTTATGAGGCATGTTTCTGTGTGCATGTAACTAATGGGGCTTCAACATTAAGTCAATTATCAGTTGGATTAATCAATTAAATATCTTTTGATTAACCAAAAAGGTGTCCCTGATTAATTATGCAGTATGTACAATAAATATTAGTGGCTTCTTAGAAGAGGCATTCCTATTTCTCACACGCAAGAGGAATGTTTTGTCTAAGATTGCGATGCTCAGGAGAAAGGCAGGCATACAAATGTTTCAAATAAAATAGGAAAGATGGTGTATGGTGCAGCATGTGCATATATATTTTAAAATCCAATAAATTAGGCTTTTTTCCTTCAGATGTATGAAGAACTACTTTAAAAACTGAATAAGAGGATCTCTTTTCAGTAGGGAACTTACAATTAACTATTGGTAGATATTGAAATCCAAGATTGAACAATCCCTGAAACTCTAGCTGCATGAATGTTTCTCTTCTTCCCACCTCCTGGTCAACCTATTTAGATCATGTGTACACATCATTTCTTTGGATCCTGGTCAATATCTGCTGTAGGCAAAACAAGAATATTTCCACACCTCACATTCAGGATATCTGTCCTCCTAACTTCTTTCCTTTATGGCAGTTTCAGTTGAGCTGATATGGATATCCTTGAAGCAGACAAGGTGTCTTTAGTTTGAACAGTGAACCCAGTTATAAAAGGGTATGTTTGGTCAGTATAGAGTTTTATCACTAAAGAAACATGTTTTATTGAATGCTCAAGGGTCAGAAGGGTAGGGGAGGCAAAAGTATAACAAAATAAGGCTATTAACAAACTTATCTTTGGGATAGTATATGGGGAGCAGTAAGGATACACAAGGTTTTCCTATTGTATTTTCATAACCCTTTCCCTCTGTTTTGTGTACCTTTTATATCTGCTTCCTCAAATTAGCTGTATATGAACTCAGGGGCATCACTATATGAATGAGCAAATTTGGGAGATTTTAGAAGATTGCATAGTTTTTCATTCTTCCTATTTACCTTCTTTCACTCCTTGATTGTGATGATATGTGGCTAAATTGCCCCATGAGTTTGTCATCCATACTCGCTAGTACGGGGCATTAGTCTCTGCAGCAGAACTGGAGGGGGGAATGGACCACATCAGAACTTCAATATTTTAAACTATTTTAATATTTTAAATATTTCTCTACCAGCAAATCTATTAGACCAGAAAAATGCTAACATATTAAAAGTGTATGGAAGAAATTCAAAATCCCCATTGCGCTAAGTTATAATTCAAGCTTCTTCACAAAAGGCACATATACAATCCAAGCTCAAACATATAATGCTGCTAACATGATTTAGAACTAATTACTCCATATTAAGGTTAAATTAAGAATGGTTACACATGTTGTTAATTAGCAAGAATGGTTACACATGTTAATTCTTAATCAAGATACATGCTGTGTTCAATCTACAAAGGACTGCATAAGTTGATCTGAAATCAATGGGATCTTAACACTTATCTGCATATTTAAGTCTCATTAATTTCATTAAAATTTTGGCAAACCTTAACTTTTTAAAGATTATGCCCTCTTGAATGCAGAGGAGCCCTATTAAAATCAGCAGGAATTTTATTGTTGACCTTAATAGGGTATAGTAATCTGCTCACAAATTTTGAACTGGAAGAAGTCAAAGCATACTGCTTCATGAATGTGCCAGTAAGTGCTTTGCACTGGAGGAATACTCTTTGCACTGGAGAAATGTCTTTTAAAGTGGTAATTAGGAAATTCTTCACTGACTTTGCTACAGAATTCCTGTTTCTTTTATAATTAAGCAACCTTTGGTCCAGGCCTGCATTTAATACAGAACCAGCTGTGATCACTATCATGGGCTTGTCTCCAAAACTAGTAGCTCCATATCAAGCACTGAGGTAGTTCTACTTGTTCCCTGACAGGCAGGATCTGTTAGCATCATATCACATCCAGCATAATAATGCCACTATATTTCACTATTGTATTTGTAGGTTTTCCTTTAAAATGTCAATTCTCATATTTATGCTTAAGCTGAAAGGACATGACTAGATGTTTCATCAGTTCCTTCTTTATCCTAGTTGCATGTGAAGCAGTTATCCACTTATCCAATAATTCACTTAGCATAACCAGTAGTATGTAATGAAGTGAATTACAGATGCTATAAACATCTTTGTATGGAGATGTGGATGGCCTGTGTGAGATAATGCTTTGTTGCCATTTAAGTAAGGGTTGTTTCAGTTGGCTGCAGATAAATATTCCTGAGAATTGCGCCAGTGCTGATGTAGTTCATTCTCCCCCCACCCCACCAGTGGTGTTCATTGTCAATATAGAGCAGGCATGGCCAAACTTGCTTAATGTAAAAGCCACATAGAATAAATGTCAGATGTTTGAAAGCCACAAGACATGAACATCAGATACTTGAAAGCTGCAAGACAAGGAAGGAAGGAAGGAGGCAGGCAGACAACTAGAAGGAGGAGGCAACTTTAACTTTAGATGTATTCTCCAAGCCGCTGGCTGACTTGGCTTGGAGAAGTGATTTAAAGAGAGAAATGCCTTCTCCAAGCTGGTCTATGGGGCAGTGGGGGCTTGAAGAGCCACACAATATGTGTGAAAGACACACACACACACACACACACACACACACATATATATATATATATATATATATATTTTTTTTTTTCTGGAGGTTTTGGGGTCATGCCGTAGAGGGTGATTTTTGGGGAATCACTGGAGGCAGCAGGCAAGATGATGAAGAGCCACTGCTGCTGTCCCTGAGCAGTGGAGCTGGAGGAGGAGTAAAAACAGGATCCTCTGCCACCACCAGAGGAGGGTGGGATTGCAGCTAAGAAGAAGAAAGTGGGGAACATGTATAGGCAGAACAGGCAAGGAGAGCAACAGAGATTCCCCCTCCTCCACAAGTATGGGAGGGGGGACCTACAGATAACTGAGAAAGCGGGGATGGGAGAATGGGATTCCCCCTCCCCATAAGAGTCTTGCAAATGCTTCACCATAATTGCCTTGTTGAAAAGGTCAAGGTCAGTCCAGCTTTCAGAGTTCTGTTACTGGAAGGCTCAGAAGCAAGGCATGGATACAATGTCCATTCCTGTTTTTGTAACCATTGCTTTTAGTACAGTGGCAGAAAAGCCATCTAGTATTGCAACTATGAGTAGAACAGTTGTAAATATGAGGCAGTATCAGTTGATAAACAGACTTTAGGGTTTTTTTAATGTGTATCTTTTAAATTTTTGTATGTGCACCAAATTAGGGCCACAGCTTACTCCAGGCACCACACAGAGAGATGGATACTGGTATTTAACATGTAGTTCATTGTAATCTTCATTTCTAAATTTTGGTATGTTCTTTCAGTTAATGTTTCCTTTGCCAGCATTCTAAAGATGCTTGAAGAGAAAATTGGCTTGGTACTGTGAAACTGCACAGGAGTTTATAAACTTGTTAATAAGTTTGTAGGACAAGAGAAATTTAGCTACTATAGTGTCTAGTTAATGGTTAATGCTTTTTGTTGAACCTGTGCTTCTTAAACAAACATTGCTAGTGTGGAATGGAATTAGTTGTGTTGTTCTTTGCAGACAATGTGGCTGGGAGACTGTGTGTTCTTTTTTCAGAGAGTGACAAAACAGCAACAGTGTATCAAAAAGTCTTTTGCTGTCCCTTCAAACACATACAGGAGGCATCACATTACTAAGTATTGGTATTCCCAAATAAGTAAGGGTGATGTGGAGAGGTCTCCAGGGCGTATGTCTTGAAGTTCATAGGGTGGCTGACCTGACTTTCTCAGCTGTTGTTTTGCTTGTTTAACTGACCATTGCTTGAGCAGGTGCTGATGCAGTATGAAGCTGCTTGGGATATCTTGCATACCTCTGTTTTCATATTTCAAGGGGAAAGGGTGGGGAAATGTTCCTCAGGTACATATTTTGTGTAGAGAATCACTGTAGATGTCTACCAGTGAAGGAACAGGACCGTGTTGGAATGTCACACTTTCTTTATAGAAGATTAAAAACACTGCAGGTTTGCTGAGCTGAAGGTCTGTGAAACAAGTTTAAAAGCAGTTATGCTGTCAGTTTTGAAAATAACTATCCATCAGATACATATTTGCTGAAGCCTTTATTTATATAATCTCTTTCTCTCTCTCACTCACTCGCCCACACACACACACATAAATAATATAGTGAAAGTATATTCCATAAAAATAAAACTTTGCAAAACATAATTACATTGGGGTTAACATGAATTTTAAAAACTTCAACTGCAAGTTCCTAAGCACCATGAAGTGCTAACCAATGTTCCCTCTAAAGCTGCAGAGTCTTGTGAGCAAAAATTCTACTTTGTGAGCTACTGGTATTAAAGTTGTGAGCTACTGCATAAATTAGTGTGCTCTGGGGTCATCCTTCCTGAGCTAAGACAAAAATGTGTGAACTGCAGGCTAAAAATCGGTGAGCTAGTTCAAACTACCTCAGCTTAGAGCAGGGGTGTCAATCATGCAGTTCAGGGGTAGAATCAGGCCCCCAGAGGACTCCTATCAGGCTCCTGATCAACTTGCTGTCATCTGCTTCCTTCTTCCTATATCTTGCTTCCTTCTGCATAACAGCTTGCTTTGCAAGGCTTGCTCAATTGCACAAGAACTATTTTCTCCATTGGCTAAGGCTCCTCCCTTGGGGAGGAAGGGGGAGGAATAGCTTGCTTTGCCAGGCTCTTTCAATTGCACAGTTGAGCTACTATGCCAAGCCTCTCTTCCTTCTGTTGGCTGAGGCTCCCCCCCCCAGTCCCTTGGGGAAGGAAGGAAAGAGCCAGAGCTTCCTTTGCCCAGTTCCCTGAATTCCATGGGAGAAATACAAAGAAAGCATCTTTAAGACCAATGAGTGCTAACGTTTTAAGCATGTTTTACATTTTCAAAAATATATATTTGTGTTTGTGTTCTTTATAAAATTTGCATCTCTGCTACCTAATCTTAAATAGGTGCACACATCTTAAATAGGTACACACATGGCCTGGCGCGACATGGCTCTACCCAACCCGACATGGCCTGGCCCAATAAGGTCTCATTTATGTCAGCTCCAACCCTCATAACAAATGAGTTGGACACCCCTGGTTTAGAGGGAACACTGGTGCTAACTGCTATCAACTAACTCAGTCTGTTTAATAATTTAGAACATTACATTCACTATATCTGCTTTGAGCCAGTAGAGCACTTCTCCTCAGAATGCTTTCTGCCTACAGAATGTGAATTTCTTACCTCTCCCCACCAGTAGCAGCCCCAAATGCAGCCTGAAAAGCTGTACCCATAGGTCTGTTATACCACAGGGATAGTTCAAGGGGGGGGGGCGGGTTGAGAAAGTTATCCACTCATGAAGATGTTATACTAGATCCTAGCTGCTGATTTGCAGAAATAATTAACAGGTAAATACAATATTAAGTCTCACAACAGTCAGAAGCTTATCCTTAATTAAATCACTATTTCTATGCCTCAATTCCCTTTCAGCAAAATAGGAATGATAATACTGGCCTACTTTAAAGATAGGATTTCTATTCTTCAGGTGCGGGCCTGGAGTTCTCCTGGGATTGAAACTGATCACCAGACAACAGAAATTAGTTTGTAGGGCAGATTCTCAGGGAGCACATTCCTGCTGAGCTCACTTCCCATCCCAAACTATACCTTTCCCAGGCTCCTCCCCCAAATCTCTCAAGCCAGAGTTGGCAACCCTATTTGAAGGACTATTGTAAGGTAGGTAAACCCCCAGTCTATGTGGGGTCCCCCCCATTTTGGGGTTTCAGCCCACTGCCAGCCAACTGGTTGGTGGGGGAACGCCACCTCCAAAAGGCCTCCTCATGTGCCAATGTCAAAAACTGGCTAATTAATAGGAAGCAGAGAGTGAGTATAAATGGGCAGTCTTCGCAGTGGAGGATGGTAAGCAGTGGGGTGCCGCAGGACTCAGTACTGGGTCCCATGCTCTTTAACTTCATTAATGATTTGGAGTAAGCAGTGAAGTGGCCAAGTTTGTAGATGACACTAAATTGTTCAGGGTGGTGAGAACCAGAGAGGATTGTGAGGCACTCCAAAGGGATCTGTTGAGGCTGGGTGAGTGGGTGTCAACGTGGCAGATGAGGTTCAGTGTGGCCAAGTGCAAAGTAATGCACATTGGGGCCAAGAATCCCAGCTGCAAATACAAGTTGATGGGGTGTGAACTGGCAGAGACTGACCAAGAGAGAGATCTTGGGGTCATGGTAGATAACTCACTGAAAATGTCAAGACAGTGTGCGATTGCAATAAAAAAGGCCAACGCCATGCTGGGTATTATTAGGAAGGGAATTGAAAACAAATCAGCCAGTATCATAATGCTCCTGTATAAATCGATGGTGCAGTCTCATTTGGAATACTGTGTGCAATTCTGGTCACCGCACCTCAAAAGGGATATCATAGCAATGGAAAAAGTGCAGAAAAGGGCAACTAGAATGATTACAGGTTTGGAACACTTTCCCTATGAAGAAAGGTTAAAACGCTTGGGGCTCTTTAGCTTGGAGAAACATTGACTGCGGGGTGACATGGTAGAGGTTTACAAGATTATGCATGGGATGGAGAAAGTAGAGAAAGAAGTACTTTTCTCCCTTTCTCACAATACAAGAACTTGTGGGCATTCAATGAAATTGTTGAGCAGTCGGGTTAGAACGGATAAAAGGAGGTACTTCTTCACCCAAAGGGTGATTAACATGTGGAATTCACTGCCACAGGAGGTGATGGCGGCTACAAGCATAGCCAGCTTCAAGAGGGGGTTAGATAAAAATATGGAGCGGAGGTCCATCAGTGGCTATTAGCCAAAGTGTGTATATATATATATGTATGTATATGTGTGTGTGTGTGTGTGTGTGTATTTTTGGCCACCGTGTGATACAGAGTGTTGGACTGGATGGGCCATTGGCCTGATCCAACATGGTTTCTCTTATGTTCTTAATGTCTCCAATGCAGTGATGTTGCACAAAAGTGGCATCATCGTGCCAGAGATGTCACATGGCAACACTTTAACATTTGGAGGTAAACTGTATGGTAACAAGTTTTCCCGCAAAAGCTAGAGCATTGCTATGTGATGTCTTTAGCATGATGATGTCACTTCCGTATGATGTCATCACATTGGCAACATGTGATGATGTTGCCCCACCCACCCCACTCCCAGAAAGCTCCTCCCACCCCCACCCCCACTGACTGGGTAAGTCAATCTGGCAACCCTACTGTAAGGGCTACTGTGCTAATCTAAGGGAAAGACTTTGAATGATTGCATTGCTGTATAAATTACAAGCATTATCATTCATAGAAGCTGTGCATGCCAGTATTGATCTAAACTGTTTCAAAGTCCTTCAGGCTGAATGCATGGCATATAAATCTGAAATAATAATTGCACCTTTGTGGAGTTGCTGGTGGGCCAATTTTCAGAATCAGAGTTGATAGAAGAATGCCTGTGAACCTAAATGAAAAGTTTTGGGCTGCATACAGCCCACTGGTCCAGGCAGACATGGATTTATTTTTTAGCATTTCTTTTTCCCCAGGACCCCCTGTTAACACCCAGAAATATGATATTTGGAGTTGTGGGAATTTGGTGGGAGGAAACCACATGACTTATAGGCTAAAATGAGAAGGACCTAGCAAAATTATTCTTTCTCTGCAAGCAGAGCCCCACAAATGGAAGGAGGATTTTGCTTGATTTTCTCCTCCTCATATCTGCTTCCCGAACCCCACCCCCATGGATTGTTGTCTACTAGGGCTGGCAGGCCTCCTGTTATAGCAGAAGTCCTCCTGCTAATAGCAATCCTTGCCCACCACCACTCCAAACAGCAGATGGATTTATTTTTTTTTTAAATGGCATCATGTGTGCTACTACATCGGTTCTGGGTGAAACCCTGATGTGACATAAGGTAGCTCTGGGCATTACCAGAAATAGAATTTCCAGTGATTCTTAGAGCTTCTCCATCTCACTTCTGGCTTTTCCCTGTCAGTGATGTAGTGGTGGACAAGACATTGAGTGACTTTTTCAGACAGCAAAGAACATTACTGCTGAAAGGAATATATAGTTCATTTACTTTGATTTTTAATGAAAGCTTTTCCTCCCAGTTTCAAGTTGTGAAGAGAATAAGTGGGATAGCCAAATGAGGACTAATTCTTGAAGGGCCCTCTTATGCATGCAGGAGCCTGCTAATATCTGTTTGCTGAGTGATGCAACAGTTTGCTGATTAAACAGTTCACCATAGTGTTTGGAACAAAAACCTGTGGACATTTAACCAATTGAACAATTTATTGCTGTAATTGAAGGGTTTAGTTGGTGTTTATTAACTGACCTTCCAGCTATGTTTACTAATGTATCATGGGAATAACTCTTGTGTCCTGACTTTTATTTTTTAGAAGTTCCATAGGTGGTATTGACACTTCAGTTGTCAGTAGTCAAGGTCAGACTCAGAACTTTGCTTAATCCTAGTTTTTAAAATTCAGCATAATTGCTGACTTGTTTTTTTTCCCCAATTGAAGGGAGGGGGAGGTTGTTGTTGTTCAGTTGCACAGTCGAGTCCAACTCTTTGTGACCCCATGGGCCAAGTCACGCCAGGCCCTCCTGTCTTCCACCATTCTCCGAAGTCTGCTCAAATTCATGCAACTAAGTCAAAGAGAATTTTTCCTTTCCTCCTTTAACAGACATGCATAATTAAAAAAAGAAGTGCCTTTCTGCTTGAGTTTTTCCTATCCATAAGATTTGTGACTGTTCCACTCCCCATAATCATTAAAATGGATTTATAACTAGGAGAATTAATTATTGCTGCATATATAACTGTGTGAGATACATTCCACTTAATATATTCAGTGTAACATACTCAGTGCTGGTGGTGATACTAGACAATCCCCTTCCCCATGAAAGCTTTTTAACTAAAGAGCAATTAGCAGGGATATTAATCCTGTGTTTGACAACTGTGAAAATTGTTTTCTTGACGTTCGTTCAGTAGATATTGAAACTGAACAATGATGGAACCATCAAAAACATTTGTCCTACATTTCCATAAGGGTGCATCAAATCTGAATACCCCACTTTTTGCAGCTTGTCTAAAACACAGAACTTCAGTCCAAATAAATCTTTGGTCTCAGTGCTGCCAGAATACTTACCATAAAAGCTGGGGATGTTGCTTTCCTTAAATAGTTTTCAGCCATGGAATTGATTGGGTTTGTTTGTTTGCTTGCTTGCTTTATTGTCTTGATCTATTTCCCTGTTATGAACTGCACTTAGAATAAGAAGTTGCTTTCTAATAGCAAAGGTAGTTTGGATCTACAGAGTACTTTTAAAGACAAAGTTTAGTGTTATAAATTAGTGTCACTAAAGAGTCATTTCTTTCACACAGTGGATTTGGTGCAATGAAATAATCAATAAAATGAGAAGTAGTTGAATAACAAACAGGTCCATCTGTATTCGAAGTCAGCTGCTAATGCCAGCTGCATAAGCTTTTTTTTTTAAAAAACTAGAGATGTAAAATCCTGGATACTTTGGATCCATGTTTTTTAAAATCAGGTTTTTTCCTCCATTGGGAAGGAGGATTGGCATTTTGAGGAATCTAAATGCTAGGCTTTTTTTTGCCCCCCAAGTCAGAATGAAGAGTCGGACACAAGGTGTGATGGAACCGGCCCAATTCTGCCTTCAGACCCGGTCCCGTCAACTCCCTATTGAGTCGCCAACTCCTGGAGGGAGCTATTTCTCCTCCGGCCACTTGGGCTCGCTGCCATCACCTGCTCAGTCTAGGGGTCCATATTGAGAGGAACAGGACTCCCAATCCTCCTCTCCAGCTATGAGGCCAGGCCTCAAGGTCCTCTGCCACCCTATACTTGGGTATCACAGAGACCCCAGCACTTCTTCAGGGAACCCCTGGAGGATTGGCACCTTATCCAACTGCATGCCTTCCCCCTTCCCCGGGGCCCCCTTTATAAAGCAGTGTGGTCTAAGCGGTTGGGGATCTATGTGGTACAGAGTTTGACTGCCAGCAGTAAAAATGTTTAATAAGAAGAGAAAGAAAAATAAAAACAAAAACAGTTACATGTAAAAGTTTAGCACAGCACCTGATCAGCAACAAGAAGGGCAAATAAAAGGTGGATTCAAACGCATCCTCTCGTCCCTGGTGTAAACTTGGTCTACCTTGTGAATTACTTACTCGGTCTGACTGCCTGGGGTCCTCCTCCTCTTGAATAGGCCTCTCCCACAGTCAGGAGCCCACAGACTCATAACCTCTCTCTTGGAGGGCCAGCTGCGGACTGCCCTTTTGCCGCCTAATTCAAATAAAAAGAACCAAAAGAACTTCCTGCCCCTCTAGGAGGCTTTCCCCCTAGAGTTGCTGGTTTAACTCCAGAAGGGAGGAGGGAATGAGGAGAAGGCTAAAGAACTTCCTGTCCCTCTCGGAGGCTTTCCCCCTAGAGTTGCTGGTTTAACTCCAGAAGGGAGGAGGGAATGAGGAGAAGGCTAAAGAACTTCCTGCCCCTCTAGGAGGCTTTCCCCCTAGAGTTGCTGGTTTAACTCCAGAAGGGAGGAGGGAATGAGGAGAAGGCTAAAGAACTTCCTGTCCCTCTCGGAGGCTTTCCCCCTAGAGTTGCTGGTTTAACTCCGGAAGGGAGGGGGGGAGTGAAGGGAAGGGAAGGCTAGGCCGCACAGGCTGCCTAGTAGTTTCATGTTCCCCTCCAACCAAGCACCAACATTAACCAAGATGGCGTTTCTCCACACAAGGTATTGGTATAACTAAGAGCCACTTTATTAAGTATAATAATAAACAGCAAGGGCAACAAGAACTGCAGCCTGGTTAGGGCTAGTGGTCTCAACAGACCGCTCCCCTGCCATTAGCAGGCGAGAGACCCAGCCCCCCCAGCCGAAGCTGTGTGGCACAGCTCCCACCAGGCCGGCCCAGCAAGGCAGCAAGCCCCAGAGGGCCCGACCACCAGACCCACATTTCAATAGAAGGCACCCTCTAGTCGAGCCTCCAGGACGGTCTGCATTCTCACACCCCAGGTCATCAAACCCTAAGGTTGATCCTGCCAGACCCCTAACTCCCCAAAAGGGGGATGCTTTCTGGTCCTTCCCTAGCCACATAGAACCATAAACCCATTAACCACCTGCCACTACTAAGGCCAAGTCTCTACTTAGGGCTTAGCACCCACTGGGAGGCCCAAGGCCACCCGCAGCCCTTGCCGGAGATCTCTCAAGAAAAGCATGTTACCTTTTTCAGAGAGATGCACCCCATCCCCTCTGTAGAGGTAAGGAAATTTCATAGAAATATCCGGGTGGGGGAGAAAGTGGCCCAAGCCCCCTTCCAGTGCCTTCCTAATCTCTTTGTTAGCCTTATAACAGGCCCTCTCTATACCTGCAGGGTCCCAAGCACTATGCCAAACATGGCGGGGGATCATGGCTGACCAAATTATAGTGGTCCCGGGCCATCTCTCCCTAATGTGCCAAAAATCCTCACGGGCCAGCAAGACCAAAGCCTTGTCTTTTATTAGCCCTAAATCATTCCCTCCCAGGTGGATGATTAAAACCTCAGGAAGAGGGCCCGCATTCCCATGAAATAACAATGGCCTGGTCCTGGCAGCAGGCCAGGCCACTGAAGATCCCAGCGGCCCTGCCATTTGACAGTAACATATTGGCTGAGTCCCAGCTGAGAGCCGAACGAAGTTCTCTGAGCCTGATGTGAGGCCCAAAGCACATAGCTGTGTCCACGGATGAGAACTCGGCTCATGAAAGGGGGGCTGGCCTTCTTGGCGGGGCCTTAGAGGCCTTGGGTGCTGGTTGCTTGCTTTTAGGCTTCCCAGACCCTTTCTTCCCAGGCATTTTGCAAACCGAGATAAAAATAAAAACTAACAAAATGCCCCTAAAAAATGGTTGCCCTTGAATTCACTTAAACTGACCTAAAATGGCTGCCACCGTGCACCACTTAAAATGGCTGCCTACACCTTCACAAAGAACAACACCGGAAGCTGGTACTGGATGCCTATATGAAGCTGCCTTATACTGAAACAGACCCCCAAAATGGCCTCCGCTCCACTGCCTCCAAAATGGTCGCTGTCCTTATGAAGAAGAAGCAAATATGGCCGACCCAGCCTGAAGCAGCCCCTACAGCCTCTGTCCAGGCCGCTCTTCAGGAGCTCGCCTTATCTACAATCTGATCAGGCAGCAGAGGAGCTACACCTTCACAAAGAACAACCACCGGAAGCTGGTTCAAACTGACAAACACAGCAGAACTGCCAAAGGAGCTCTGTCTGCCCCGATCTCAGCCTGGAGGCTGAGGTAGGGGGCAGATTGTGCTGCTGCTATCACAGCAAGCCCCGCCCCTTCAAAAGCACACCCAAATGGGCTGCAAAAGCCCTCCCTTTCCTCCCCGGGAGGCAGTTCCAGCAGCCTAGCAGCGTGCTGCTGGCTGCTAGAAACGAATTCTGCTGGTGCCCACAGGAATAAGGCTCCACCTGGGTTGGCCAGGGCTCCAGCTGGCCTGACCTGCCATGGGGCAGTCACGTGCTCCCAGACCAGGAGGTGTGGCCTAATATGCAAATGAGCTCCTGCTGGGGGTTTTCTACAAAAAAAGTACCGTCTAAATGTATTTTGCTACTTTAAGAATATGAAATGGATACAAATGAAGTTTATTCAAACTGATTACAAGCAGGGCTTTTTTTCAGCCACGGCGCACTGGAGTTGGGCTTGCCAAGGCTCCAGCTGGCATGCTGGAGAAGGCACAGGGAGGTATTCAGTGGTGGGATTCAAATAAATTAACAACAGGTTCTATGTCCTAATGACCATTTTAACTATACCAAAAGATATACCGAAAGGTAGTTTAATAATTCACGCATTAAATACTGCAATAAGAACAGTAAAAGAGGTAAAGACAACTAGATTATGTTTAAAGAAAGATTTATAATATCAAATACATGACAGTTATTGAAGATATTTCCATATTGCTGTTTGATTGGCATCCTCACTTGCAATTTTCTTTGCTTTTATCCGAGCATCATCAGCTGCGTGATTTACCCTTAACCATCTTTGCACTGTAGGGGTAGGATTCCATTCCTTTAGCGGTAGGCCAATTAGACTGATAATCATTATGTTTGATATATTGGAAACAGTTAGCCGACTTCTCTTCTCAGAACATATAATGTTCATCTTTGAAAAACCCCTTTCTGCTTCTGCTGAACTTACAGCAATTGTTCTGACAATATTTTTAGCTCTTTGAACACTTTCAGGAATTGAATAGTTCTTCTGGTGATTTTTTAAAACATTTCCCACAAAAGAAGGTGCCCCTGCCCTATCCTTCATAATTTCCTATGGAAGGAAGACATTTAAAAAGGTGTGCTGTCTCCTTAAATGTGATGGCCAGAACTCCCTTTGGAGTTCAATTATGCTTGTCACACTCTTGTTCCTGGCTCTGCCCCCAATGTCTCCTGGCTCCACCCCCAAAGTCCCCAGATATTTCTTGAATTGGACTTGGCAACCCTACTCGGGGTTGAGGGGGGGCATGATCTATCTAGGTCACCCAGCCCTACGTTTTGCATTATAACCTAACCTGCCATAAAATTAATCAAACTGAAAGAAAAGACAACTTAAAACTTTCTGAGTCATGGAGGAAATTACAATTCAGTTTGGGGCCATGACTGCGAATTGAGAGGGCGTCATCTTTTCTCGACAGCACCAACAGCAGCTAACAAATTGTCAGGATTGGGGGGTGAGGAGAGAGCTGGGGAAGCCAAAACAAGCCCTCATGAAGACTAGAAAGTACTTCACAGCCATAAGCACTTGGAGAGGGTGGAAATAATCTACCCCCTTGAGAGTTAAAAAACCCCCAGATATTAAGCATGCAATCTTTACTTAGGAGTAGCTCCCTTGTGCTAAACAACATTTACTCCAAAGTAAATAGGTATACGATCAGACTGCAAAAGCTACACGTTAAAATAAATAGGAGCCTGGCTTCACATTAAAGACTAGCAAGTTTTCATTCTATCATAACTCACATAGCTAGAGCTCACATCATCAGATGCATGTTGTGAGTCCTCACAAGGCAGATGTTTATATATTATGCTCTGAAGGGGGGGAAATGCAAGGACCCACTACATGCATAACATGGAGAAGAGAGTCATGGGGATCACATTAAGGAGAAAGGCAGGGTATAAATAAAGTAAATTAACAATGTGACAAAAAAAACTATGGCAAGCTGGAGTGAGCTGGAAAGTATCTTTGAGGTCATCTAGTCCAACCATCCACTCAAAGCAACATGACTGCCCACCTGAATGGCCATTCAAGCCTTCGTAGTGAAGGGGAGTCCACCACCCCCAGAAGCAACCTTACACATGTTTCACTGTTGAACAGCTGTTATCACAAGTGTCACTCAACATTTATCCCAAATCTTCTCATCCTTCCCAAATACTAGGAGAAAAACTTGTCAGCTTTTAAGCTGCCAAAAGACTCCTTTTCATTTTTGCTGCAACCACAGGCCATTCTTTAGAATTGCTAGCGCCTTTGAAAAATACACCCAATCTGAACGAAAAGATGGATGCCTAAGGCTTATATACAAATGAGAGACGACGAAAGCACATGCTCTCAAGTCATTTCAGAAGTGTGGCCGGGTTCCTCTGTAGCAGCAGCAGCGTCCCCTCTAAGCTGTGAGTGAGGAGTGGCCCCTCATTAACTCAGGAAGCCCAGCTCAGCAGCAGTCTGGAGCCAGGCAGGGTCTTGCACTGCCCATTTTAAGATTACAGCAATTCCATTCTGTTCAGGATGGAAACTGGTCTGCTCAGTGAGGGGGGGGGGAGGAATTAAAGGGAACACTGGTCAGTCCAGCAGCACCTTCAAAACTAACAACATTGGTTCCAAGCAGCATCAGCTTCACCAGGCAAACACAGATGGTGCAAAATACTATTTTCTAACTAACATTTTAAAGAAAATATAACAAGCAAAAAAAAAACCCCCAAAGGAACCTTCTGAAGGGAAAGAGCTTCGCCAGTCGCCTTCGTCCGCTTTTGAGAAGTTCTCCAAGCCCCGGCAGCGAAGCCTCGGTCGGTCTCCCTCGAAATCAGCTGCAGAGGAGGGCTCCTGACTCTGAGGACGGCGAAGGCAATGCACGCACGCTGCACGCTGCTTTTAGAAGGCACACAGAAGTCCCGCCCCCTGCAAGCGCGCCAAAAGCGCGCTAGATTGCCTGCTCTCTCCTCCACGCCGTGATGCGGCGGGCTGCTGGAGGAAGCAAAGAAGGCGGCAGCGAGAAGGCGAAGAAAAAGGGGGGAGGAGCCACCCCGGCAACGTCTGGCTGCGAGGGGAAGCAGGCGCCCGGCGAAAGGGAAGGAAGCGAAGGGAAGGGAAGCAGGCGCCCGGCCAAGGGAAGGGAAGGGAGGCAGGCGCCCGGCGAAAGGGAGGAAGTGAAGGGAAGCAGGCGCCCGGCCAACAACCGGTTCTGGAGAATCATAGAACATCAGGAACCTATTCTACAGAACCGGTGAGAACCGGCTGAATCCCACCTCTGGAGGTATTTAAAGATGTCTCCTCGAAGGCTCCAGTGTTCTCCAGCATGCCATATGGGGTGGGGCCTAATATGAAAGTGAGCTCCTACTGGGCTTTTTCTACAAAAAAAAAGCCCTGGTTACAAGGGTGCACGCTGATTATATAAATGAACATATATGAATATATGAAGCTGCCTTATACTGAATCAGACCCTTGGTCCATCAAAGTCAGTATTGTCTTCTCAGACTGGCAGCGGCTCTCCAGGGTCTCAAGCTGAGGTTTTTCACACCTATTTGCCTGGACCCTTTTTTGGAGATGCCGGGGATTGAACCTTCTGCTTTCCAAGCAGATGCTCTACCACTGAGCCACCGTCCCTCCCAAATGCACACACAGATGCACTCATTTTAGAAACAGAACTGGAATGACAAGCAGCTTTATGTTAAGATGCATACATATGTCTAAGTTGGGAAAACAGAAACAAGATAAATGTTAAAAATTGAAATAATCATTATTTTTATTTTTTTTATATTCTACATTTCTTGCTGAGACTCAAGGTGGATTACAGGATATTAAACAGTGAAATCAGACAGCATAAGACAATTAACAAACAATGCAATATGACTTACAGAATTAGAGAATAATGAACTACAAACTAAGGAATGGTATATCATGAACAATATGGAAAGTATAGTATAGGCAGTGCCATAAACATTACAGTGGGCTACAATCCTATCTGCTATAAATAATTCTCTAGGCGTGGTGGCAATTCTGACCATCTTGATTCGTTGAGGCTCAATGGGACTGTATGGCACATGCTTTTGCCCATCAAACTATCAGTTAAGTACTTGCATGCCATTGATTGAGTCTGCTCCTCTCTCCCTCCCAAGTGGCTGTTGCCAGCCAGCAAAGCTAATTCTATCAGTAAAACACAACCAACCTTAGTTCTGGCAGTTACTTGTGGGAACACACTATTGACCCATCTCATGTCAATCACCCATCTCTGGCCTCCCATTAGATGACTCCCTTGCCCCTGGCTCTTGCAGGCCCAGGAATGTTGAACAAACTGCCAGAAGCAGTCTTACCTCAGAGACAGCCACATCTCTTAGCCCTTCTCTGTCAACCAGTCTCAGAAATGGCTGCAGAGCTCCAGTGGCCTCACAAAAGGCCCTATCAACAGCCCACGCAGACAGCCTCCCAGCACACATAGCCTCCGAAGGCCACTGCAATAGCTAGGGAGCCTGACACTGTCCCACCTTTACTGTCTTTCACTCCCTCTCTTCCTCCTCCCCTCAGCCTCGCCCCAAGATGGTTGTCTGAGAAGGAGATAGGGAAGTCTCACAGGGTTGTTGTTCAGATCAAAGCAGGGAGAGGAATTAGGAGAATGATGTCAGCTGCTTTGTCCCCACACATACACACATACACTGTGAAGAAAGACTGTCCTTTTCCTTAGAGGCTGCAGGATTGCCAACTCCAGGTTAGGAAATTCCAGATGGCAGAGATCAGCTCCCTTTGAGGTGTGTGTGGGGGAATTAATGCCTTCACTTGGGTGGATAGGAAGACAGCAAGGCTGGGGTGGGGGGGCACTTGCCCAGAAGCCTTTCTAGGTTGGTGGGAAATTCCTGAGGGAGAGGTCTTTCTTCCTAGGGAACTACTGTTGCCAACCTCCAGGTGAGGGCTGGAGATCACTCAGAATTACAATTGCTCTCCAGTTCTTGCCATGGAAACTGACTGGGTAATTTGAACCAGTCACATACTCCCAGTCTAACCTACCTCACAGGGTTATTGTTCAAATCACACAGGGGGAGAGGAGAATGTATGCTTTGGTTCCCCCCTGCCACACTGTGAAGAAAGACTCATTTTCCTATGTAGAGGCTTCAGGGAGAGGGAAAGTGATGAAAACTTGGTCAGGAAAAGGAAAGGTCCCCTGTGCAAGCACCAGTTGTTTCCGACTCTGGGGTGACGTTGCTTTCACAACGTTTTCACGGCAGACTTTTTACGGGGTGGTTTGCCACTGTCTTCCCCAGTCTTTTACACTTCCCCCCCAGCAAGGTGGGTACTCATTTTACCGACCTCGGAAGTATAGAAGGCTGAGTCAACCTTGGGCCTGCTACCTGGATCCAACTTCTGCTGGAATCGAGCTCAGGTCGTGAGCAGAGAGTTCTGACCACAGTACTGCAGTACTGCTGCTTTACCACTCTGCGCCACGGGGTCGCTAACTTGGTCAGAGGGGCAGGTAAAAGGAAGGAGATAGGGTTGCCAACTTGAGGTTAGGAAATTCCTGGATATTTAAGAGGTAGGGCTTGAGGGGTTGGGATTTGAAAAGGGGTGGGACCTCGGGCAGGTACAATGCCATAGAATCCAAACCACAAATTTTCCCCTGGAAGAACCATTGTTGCCAATCTCCAGGTGAGATCACTCAGAGTTACAACTGTTCTCCAGATGGCAGAGATAAGCTATCCTTGAGGTGGAGGGGGGAGTCAGTGCCTTCACTTGGGTGGGTAGGTTGGAAAGCAGCAAGGGTTGGGGGGGGACCCACCAAGAAGCCTTTAGTGGTACCTTTCCATATTGGTGGGAAATTCCTAGAGATTCTGTGGTAGAGTTTGAGAAGGACATAGGAGTAAAGGTTTCAGAGTGGGGTCTGTCATGCACAATTTCTTGCTGTGGGAGCTGACTGGGTGATTTTGGGCCAGTCACAGACTTGCAGTGTAACCTGCCTCACAGGATTGTTGTTCAGATCAAAGAGGGGAGAAGCGAATGAAGTAAGCTGCTTCGGTCCCCCCCCCCCACACTGTGAAGAAAAACTGTCCTTTTCCCATATAGAGGCTGCAGGGAGAGGAGAAAGCAATGGAAACCTGAAGTCAGAGGGGCAGATAAAGGGATGGCTCCATCTGGGGGTTGGCTACTCTATGCCTGGCTGCTTGCTACTGTTCAGCAGCAGCCACATTTGACAGCCACTGTGGAATAGGAGTTAAGGGCTTCCGAGTGGGATCTGCCAGACCCAGGTTCTTGCTGTGAAAGCTGACTGGGTGATTTCGGAACAGTCACACACTTCCAGCCTAACCTGCCTCACAGGGTTGTTGTTCACATCACACAGGGGCAGAGGAGAATGATGTATGCTTTGGTTCCCCCCCCCACACACACACCATGAAGAAAGACTGTCATTTTCCTATGTAAAGCTGCGGGGAAGGCAATGGAAACTTGAAGTCAGAGGGGCAGATAAAGGAAAGGAGATAGGGTTGACAACTCCAGGTTAGGAAATTCCTGGAGATTTAAGTGGGGGGGCCTGGAGAGAGTGGGGATAGGACCTCAGACAGGTACAATGCCATTTCCTCCTGGGGAACCACTGGAGATCACTCTGATTTACAATTGCTCTCTAGATTGCAGAGATTAGCTCCCCTTGAGGTATACAGGGAGTCAGTGCTTTCACTGTGTGAGAAGTCAGCAAGGGTGGAGAGCACGCCCCAGAGCCTCTTTCTAGAGTCCGTTGTATTTTTCTTCACAATGGGCCTTACTCTTAGTTCTATTATAAAGATGTTCTCCTAGACTGTTTCATTCTACTACAGCTGTAATCTCTTTTAAAATGTCCTCTTGAATATTATTATTTTGCACATTCTCCATAATAGTTGAAGTGTGGGAGCCTTCCTGACCTCCTCCATCAGGCTATTTCACAAGGTGGGACCCGCCATTGAGAATGCACTTGAACAAGCAGCTGCTGATCTTACCTATTTGTACGGTGGAGCCTTGTAGTGAAGAAAATGAAAGCTTAATTGTCTGGACTTTGAATCAGTAAGAACATAAGCATAAGAGAAGCCATGTTGGATCATGCCAATGGCCCATCCAGTCACACAGTGGCCCAAAAAACCAGGTGCCTTCAGGAGGTCCATCAGTGGGGCCAGGACACTAGAGAAACCCTCTCACTGTTGCACCCTCCAAGCACCAAGAATACAGAGTATCACTGCCCCAGACAGAGAGTTCTAGCAATACCTTTATTGACCTCTGCTGCATATGTTTATCCAATCCCCTCTTGAAGCTGTCTAACCTTGTAGCTGCCACCACCTCCTGTGACAGTGAATTCCATGTGTTAATCACCCTTATTTTATTTTTAATATTGTTGCCTGCTTTGAGCTCTGTTGTACAGGGGAGGGAGGGCTACAAATCTGATGGATGGATGGATGGATGGATGGATGGATGGATGGATGGATGGATGGATGGATGGATGGATGATAGGAGATATGCAACTGTCTGAGCCAGCCACAACAATATTATCTGTTTTAAATAACATTTCACTCATTATTCAGTGTTTGGGGGGTTGTTTTTTTACTCCTGTTCTCTCTCCCCACTACCACCTAATTTCAACCTTTCACTTTTCAGGACCTTGGTGAAAAAACATAGAAGTCCACAGGAAAAACTCATTTTCCCCATGTTTTCTATAGGATTTACTCATAGTAACAGACAAGGAAATTTGTATTTCCTTCTATAATTACAAGGGATTTTATAGTGCATGAATGAAAGACAAAGTCTACCCCAAAGACATACATCTGTTTTACATAAGATGAATGTATTTAGGAGTGTGAGAAATTGCTTAAAGATTATCTTGATACTGAGTGTATACAGTTTGTTTACTTTATAATTATCCAGGGCTTGTTTTTGGGAACCTCTCTGTAATTTCACTGCTTGGTCAGACAAGTATGCTGAAACATCAATTGCTGTAATTTCCCCTTGCCTCCGGAAGGAAGACAGGAGACAAGTTATAGAATAAACTAAGCCAGAATTTAATTAAGCATCTGCAACAATAGTATAAACAAAGGGCTCTTAAATGTAATGACTTTTTATCCAAGTATAGGCCAACCCAGTGCTGATTCTCCAAGAAATAAGATATCATTCTCTGGTTTCACTTCCAGTATGGTCCAGAAGTGGAAGGCAGCCTTACTTACACCCTGAGCTGTATAATTGGCATGCTGAGGGCTTTGTTGACCATATGGTTGCTGCTTCAGGTGGGAGATACCTGGAGATTTTGGGTGTGGAGCCTGAGGAGGGTGGAGTATGGGAGGGAAGGCACTTCAATGGGTTTACAATGCCATGGAGTCCACTTTCCAAAGTAGCCATTTTCTCTCAGTGAACTGATATCTGTTGCCTGGAGATCTCCAGGCACCACTTGGAGGTTGGAAACCCAGGTAATAATCTAATACTCCATATTCCTGAAGATTTCTTGATGAACACATCCCTCTTCCTAAACACACACTCCAAGTAAGAAAGCTCGATGCTATACCGTATTCTTAATCCAGATGGGTAGCCATGTTAGTCCATAGTAGCAAAATGAAATAGGAGTCTAGTGGCAAATACTTTAAAAAAAATATTTCCAGCATAAGCTTTCATGTGCTAGAGTTTACTGTGTCAGATGCTGGAATACATTTTGTTAATCTTTGCCCCATGATAGGAGTGCTATTTTTTATTTTGCTTTTTTTTACCACTTGCTAGACCTGCTAAGTATATATCACTGCCTTCCTTTCCCTCCCAACATTGTGTTAGTTTCTTTTTTAGGTTTTTTGGCTGTGTACAGACATCCGTTTCAATAAATTATTGGCACCTGCTTGTTTACTTAATAACTAAATAAGCATTATTTTATTTACTTATTTACTATTTATTTAGAAGTAAATAAATAAAATACTTTAAATCTAAATCTGTTTCTACAGGGACCTGTATAAATGACCTCCTTTATGGATTTGAGGTGTCTCCTGTTCTCGGTATAGTAAAGATGTAACATTTCCAGAAATTTTGAATTCATAGGCTTTTGGCAGGAAATTTTGAAGCCACATACTTTTTTTTGGGGGGGGGGGGGGTACATGGAATTTTTGGGGAGATTGAAATATATTAAAAGCCCTTCAAACTGGACATATCACTCTTGGGTACATTTTTAATTTAATTTCTCTTTTTTATCTACTTGTCTTTCTTAATAATATATTCCTTCCTTTTTTTTTCTTTTTCTATTGTCTCAGGTATCCCCACTATTGAGCACATGGTTATTTATTTCTGGCTTATTTTATGCCCTACGTTATCTCATTTTGACCACTGGAACATTATGGGCTGGTGCATCTTGGTCTATGTTAACACTATTTTTAATATCACTCAAGGTTATCATATTTGCAAGTGTGTTTATTTGCTCTATATTGAGACACTCCTTTTACTTTGTTTATTTGCATATCTTACTAATTACTAATTTTACTGCTTTAACAACATAAAATGCATAATTTATAACTAGTGTAGCATATATAATCCTTTATATAATAAAAGCCCTGTAGAGAGTCCAAATCAAAGTTTCTCATTGGCTTAGGGATGCGCAACATGTGTTAGTCACCACCTTTGGGCTCCCATTGGCTGACTCCCCTGTACCCCACCTACTGCAGGCCCAGAAACATTGAACAAACCACCAAAACAGTCTTACCTCAGAGACAGCCACATCTCCGACACTTCTCTGTGTCCTCTCAATCAACCAGCCTCAGAAAGGGCTGCCAATCTACTGCGGCCTCATGAAGGGCATCATGGCCAGCAGCAGCAACAGACCTCTGCTGCCCCAGCAACAGCCCACACAGATGGTCTCCCAGCACATGCAGTCTCTGAAGGCTGCCAAAATAGTCAGGGAGCCACTGCAGCTCTCTTGCAGCCTCAGAAAGGGTACTAGTACTAAAGACATTGCCAATGCCATCCTGGGGACCCTAGAGAGGTCTCCAAAAGGCCCCAGGAGCCGCCAGCACCCATGGAACCCTGCCACAGCCTTGCGAGGCCCTCAGTGAGCCCCAAGAATTCCCCACTGCCCCTTGGACCCTCCTGAGGCCTCTGCAAGGCCCCAGGAGCTGTCCGTGCAGCCCTACTGTGCCTTCCCTGGACATTGTGTAGGGCTCAGGGCATTGTGGGATAGTGCCAGTTCCTTGCAGAAGCCTCAGTAGGCCGCACCAAGGACTCAGCAGTGGTGGCACCTCCAGGATACACGTAGGTGTGGGGTGGAGTGGGAAGTGCTGGGTAATGGGAAAGTGATGGTGGGAGGAAAGTGCACCAGGGGAGAGAAGCATGTCAAGACATGTATGTGAAGACAGCATGGTGGGGGGAAGTAAATGCCATGGTTGCGCAGGTGGAAAGATAGTAAAGGTAGGAGGGAATGATTGCCAAGGCTGGAAGGGATGGGAATACAGTGAGGGGGGGGGCTACTGCCAATGTCTGGGAGGCTAGGAAGATAGCCCTATATGGTCGAGGGCCTGCCTACCTGAGGGACCGTCTTTCCCCATACAAACCCCAGAGAGCACTGAGGTCAGTGGGAAAGAACCAGCTGAACATCCCTGGGCCGAGGGAGGCCAAATTGAAGAACACAAGGGAACGGGCCTTCTCTATTGCAGCTCCATACCTGTGGAATCAACTTCCGGATGAAGTCCGGGCCCTGCGGAGTCTTGAGCAATTCCACAGGGCCTGCAAGACTACTGCAAGACATTAAGATGGTCGCTGAATGCTGAGTTAATTATAGATTTGCTGCTGGTGTATTCTGCCATCAATTTATTAAAAACCTGAAATTTAGCACCATAAATGTTAATTTTAAGTGGAATCTTGATTTAAATGATGGTTTTATGATGTAGTATTTATTGAATTTTATGATTTTATTGTATTATATTGAATTAATATGTTGTGAGCCGCCCTGAGCCTGCTTCGGTGGGGAGGGCGGGATATAAATAAAAAGTATTATCATCATTATTATTATTATTGATGCCAAGGATTGGGGAGGGAAAAAGCTCTGGGGGTTAATGCCAAGACTTGGAAGGTTTGGGAAACAGCAAGTTTGGAGGCAGGGGCAAGTGCCATGGCTGGGAGCAGGGTCTGAAGATGCTGAGGGTGGGAGCATTTATGACAAGTGATAGAAGTGGGTGGGAGGAAAACCAGTTAGGGGGGAATGCATACCGAGGGATGGGTGGAAAGACAACAAGGTGGGGCAAGTTGAATGGCAGTGGTGGGGGTGGGATAACAGGACTATGGGTAGGGTTGCTGATAGCCACGGCTGGGAGTAAGGTTGGGAAGACAGCTATGGTGGGTGTGTTGATACCATGACTTGGGGGTGGGGGTGGGAAAAACAGCCCTGTATCTTTCCCTTTTTTCCTCAGCCTCACTCCACACCACGGCACTCACCAGGGCCTTCCTCCTAGTATTGCAATATTTGACATAGTTATGGAATTTAGAAGTTCTAAATGCCTTAGTTTTGAATAGGTAAAATTGCAAATATACTTGAGAGAAAACTGCAGACTGATGCACCATACGCTATTTTAGCAGATGTACTTTAATTTTTTGCTCTCTGGTTAGAAAGAGCTCTCTGGTTAGAAAGAACTTTCAGATTTTGTATGAGGTTTTGGAGCAGTCTTTTTTCTCCCTCTTGCAAGGAAGGGCAATAATGTAGTTTTTACCCAGTCTGTGGGTAAATGTGTCACAGTGCTTTGAGGGACAGGTGAAAAGGTCAACCACATCTGGGCAAAAAGGACAACAGAAGGTATACAACTGTTGAGTATCAATGAAAGCTCTGCTTGCTCCCCTCATAAAGATTAGATATCCTTCTAGGTGCAGAAATGCATCTTGCATTGAAGAGCTGTATATATCTACAGCATGCCTACCTTGTCTTTAGAGCTTTTATATATTCTAAAAGAAAATATTTCATAGGAGTATTTTCAGTACTCTGCAAAATTTCAAATTTTTCCAATGGGGAAATTGAAAAAAAAGAAGACATTTCTGGGCCACACATCCCAGAAAATCTAAAACAATCAATAGAAGATATTTTCCCAGTTTCTCCCACGAACCTTCACATCTCTAGGATGAGGCTCTGGAACATGGGGAAAGTCAAATCACCATTGTTCTGATGGCTTGACACCAGTTCTGCTGTGACCCCCAGAAGTGACATCATTATCTTGGGCAGCACTCTACTATTCACAGTGGAATCCTAGAGTACTGCCCTGATGTGATGATGCTACTTCTGGGATTGTGCAAGAACTGATATCATGCTGTTGGAGCAATGGTGATTTTCCCCACATTTTTCTCCCACTGTCCTATTGGACAGATATGATCGGCCAAATCCATAAATGATCTTTTATTTGATAAACAATACCTTGAATAAAATCCAGTAACTGATGAGCACTTATGCTGAGGTAACTGCAGAATGGAAGTAATGTGTGTGCTCCACCCAGCTCCCAATGGTAACTAAGGTGTGGCATTCTGTATCAACTGAATTCTCTGAATTAACTTTGAGGAACAACCCATGTGGAGTACATTACAATAGTCTAGTCTAGTACAGTGGTCCCTATGACCTCCCTGCACCACTTAAGGCGACTTATGGTGACCCCAGCCCCTCCTGCCGACTTTATTTCTTCCTTCTGGTTTTACCTCACGACTAATGAGTAAAGGGGGTGGGTATAATAAGGATTTCTAGTCTCTTCAGGGTTCTTTTTTATTTTCAGATAGCCAGATAACTTTGTATGTAGGGGACCACTGCTGATTTGCTGCTGATTCCAAATACTCAGGCATAGATTTTTATTTACACACAGTCTTCAGCTGGGGGGAAGGGAAGTATTTACATAGGCTATTTTGTATCTTGGATGGATAACAGTTGCTAAACAGTTTAGGCTTTACAATACAGAGGTTCACTGAGGTATCTCAGGGTCCACAGTTCTTATATTCTTCACTCTCCAAACTCTAATTAGGTTGGCCTCTTGGGCTTTATGTGTCTGGTCTCTTGAGTCAACTGGTGTGTCTGCTCCCAGCCCTCCTGACTCCCTCAGACCCACATCTCTCCCTCAGCAACCTTGTTAGTTCTTAAGAGTAGTGTAAATATTTCTGTGACCACAGCAGTCAGGCTCAAGACCTCTACCACATCACTGTGGAAATTTGAATAGAGAGAGAGCTGTGTGTCATATTGATGATATGTATACCAATGACATCCAATGCCAAAGCTATAAATGATTCCTCCTGAAGACTTTATGTAGAGGTTGAATAACATGGGGATTAAGATTGCACCCTGTGGAACTCCATAAAACAACTCCCACACTGAGGATTAGGGATGCTAGTCCTCCCCAGTAGGGACAGAGACTTCCACTTTCAGCCTCCACCATTAACCCCACCAAAAAGGGACAAATGCAGGAAATTAACTCAACGTGCCTCGGTGACCTGGAAGTGACATAGGCATGTTGGGGATGTCAGAGGGCAATGCTCTGGTTTTTGAGCTAAACTCTATGATAGAAGCTAATTCTACCATTGAGTTTTGCCCAGAAACCAGAGTGTCACCCCTTCAACATGCGTACATCACTTCCAGATCACATAGGTCTGATGCATTAACTTCCAGCATTCCTCCCTTCTCCCAGTAAGTGTACCTCCCATCTCCCACCCTACTGAGGATAGCTAGTCTCCAATCACAACTTTTTGAGTCTGATCCATGAGGAACTATTTAAATCGGTCAAAGTTAAGTCCCCTGTTACCTACGTTTGCTTCCAACAGGATGGCATGATCTATTAAAGGTGAAACTCTTTGTTGGCCTCAGTTCCTCTCTTTCTTCTAAGAATAGTTCTTGAGACTTAACTGTTTCTCTTTATTTTGTTCCTGCAGTATTTTTGTAAGTATTTTTTAAAGAGTGGGAAAGTTCTGCATATTCATCTCCCTTTCCAAACTCCCCGCCTCTTCTTGTTTTTTCTAAGACTTCAGGTAGCAGCATTTTTTTTGTTGTTTAAAATTTTATTAAATACTTAATTTATTTTACATGCTACATAGAGGTAATTATATGTCTTAAACAGGTTGCTAAAACCATTTCCAGAAAAAACAAAAACGTGGGAAACAAGGAAAATGCTACTTCAGGTATTGCAATTTGGAAGTATAAATCAAGTGAGATGAGAATTAATCTATCAATTTATTAGAATGAAAAAGAAAATTGTGTAGATTAGATGCCAGAGTTGAGTTTTTCCCAGAGGCTTTACAAAGCACCATAGCAAGTTATTTGGATCCTATTCTTTCTATTATAGATGCTCTGACTTTTGAATAACCCATGACCTATGAAATCGTCCGAATGTTTGCTTCATACAAGATTGTGTTCCTGTTAAGATCCCTGCCATTAGTTCATGGCTAGTAGAAGCTAGACCATGTGTTTTCGGTGCTGACCTAGCCCTAGGGATTACAGATCCCCTGGAATTACAGTTCATCTCCAGACACAGAGATCAGTTCTCTGGGAGAAAACTGATGCTTTGTAAGGTGAACTCTGTGGCATTGTATCCCACTTAAGACCCTGTCCTCCCCAGGCTCCATCCCCAAATCTCCAGATGTTTCCCATCCTGGATCTGGCAACCCTACCCCCTCATCACTTGTCAGTGACCAGGGGGAATCCTACCTATAAAATAATGTATGCTAAGCTTTCCTAAAGCTTCAGAGCATATCTATGCTTTTTCCAGGTCCTTCCAGATTTGTGAACTTTTGATAGCCTATAGGTGAGGAACTTCAGGATGTGCCTTGATGCTAAGCAGCACTGACAGCTTCCCCCACCATCAACCTTGGCAGGGCTCCTATGCTTTTAACAACTGATTTTTTTAATGAACCTTTTGTCTCAGATGTGAACATCTTTACCTGTTAAATTTCTGGCTGTTGTATATTTGTTGGTCACAGAAGTTCTGAAAGAGTCTTAGACACAATAAAATGCTCTCTTTGTGTAGATTGATGGAGCTAATACAGCTACTTGCTCTATAAGAACAATAGAAGACACAGAGGAGATACCCTTGTCCTCTATTTGAACAGTCAGAGGAAATGACAACAAGGGAAAGCAAATTAAGATGGATGAAACCTAAGCATGAAGGGGATCCTGTCTTACATTGGAGAAGGATGGAGTGTTGCCTCCTGGGTCATTTTGGTTGCTGCTTTTCTTTGTGGTGTTTTTCAAAGGGCATTTCCAGAGAGCACTTCCTGATGATGGCCAAGGCAGAGACCTGTAGGTCAATCAGAGGTCATTGTAAATTGAACTCACCAGCTTTGATAGGTACAAGGGAAAGAAATCTAGGAAACAAAATACTAAACTTTGCCTCAGAAGAGTTGAGCCTATACAATATATTTGCTTTTATAACATTAACATGTTGGTTCATGCCTGTGTGCTTATGCTAAAAACTACAATTGCAAAATCACTGTGAACAGTAATGAGAAACAATGCCTAATCCAATGTCTTCTGAGATAGAAACTTGTATTATTTCTGAAATAGATATGTGCATCAAAAGGCCTGCAACAGTGGTGCTAATTGAATCTTCTTAGAGGGGATTTGGTTTGGGGCAGTAAGGCCTTTGCTTGGATTACTACTAAACATACTTGTGGTAGTATTTGACAAGGCTACCCCTCCTGCTGGCAGCCCTAATTGTGCATTGTTGTTTCAATTGGTGGCAGCATAAAAATGTTAATGGTGTTTTTGGGCATGCCTCTACATCACTTCTGGGAAAAACCTATAAATGATGTAGGGTAGGCTCTAGGAATCACTGGAAGTACAGTGGTTAACTCTAATCACCTTCATCAGCTCTTTATCTAGGGGCAGAAAAAGTCTAGGAAGACCCAGAAACAGCAAGCCTACAGCCATCCTTGTGTCACTCAACACTATTTCCACAGCATGTCTATTTTGTCTAGATGAAGTTTTGTTAACCCTCACTTAGTCCTTCACAGCTGCCAGACCTTGGCTTAGCTCTTTTGCCATCTCTGTGGAAGCAGATTGGAAGGAGAAAGGGTGTCATTAGCACATTGATAACAAGCAGCAAATCTGCAGATGATTTCTCCCATTAAGAAGAATGGGGAACAAGAGAGAACCTTAAGGACTCCTATAGTCTACTAGCCAAGGAACTGAACGGTGCCTCCCCAACACACACCACTTTCTGACACATGCCCTGTAGGGAGCATTGGAATAATTTAAACACTGCCTCCAAAAGCATATTAAACTTTTTATATATTTGATATCACCTAAAATTATTTATATAACATTTACATTTATTTTGCAATTACATCTTCAATTAAAATTATAATCTAAGAGTTTAAAAAATAGATGTGAGCCTCATGAGTGAAAGGTGAAGATGTATTCTCAGCTGAAGGCATTTTCAGAAAAAACTATTGTATTAAAAACATGACTCCTTAAAATTAATCTCAAATATCAATGGCAGAAAATAAGAAAGTGAGAGTTTGATTAAATTATTTTTACATCATTTTTCTTTCTAGAAAAAGTACAATTTTATTGTGACAATAGTGTGGTCAGGCTGAATTTTAATTAAAAATTAATTGAACAATTTTATTTTGGTTGTAGAAAATTTTAAAGTTTTGAGTTCACAGCATTTTGCAGTAGTAGTCATAACTACAATGTCCACATTTCTGATTTTTGTTTATACTAAGCATATGTATACTGCTTTGTGGTGCTGAGGGAAAATGTAGTTCATTACTCACAGATAAGGGAATCAGTGTCATCCGTAAAAAAGCAAACTTAAAAAAAAATCATTTAGCATCAGCTGGAAGCTTGCTAAAAGTATAATTGTCCGGAAACAGACAATACTTACTGTTTTCTGCTAGGAAGCTGTACCCAGGTGGTGAAAGTTAAGTATTGTTGTTCAGATAAGGTCTGAAAGGGGTTTTCCTGCATGTCTTCTTTGCCCTTCTGTCAGATGTCCTCTATCAGTTCAGAGCTGTGGACAGACATAGTCCAGGCCTATTGACAGGTTTTGGAGTGCTTAATACTTTGTGTCTATATTTTGAGTACAAGCCTTTTCACATCTCTGACTATAGATCTATAGTAAAGAGGTGAAGATCACAAGAGACAAGTGGCTGAAATTAGAACGCTGTATTTGCATCTATAACAGTGAGAACACAACAACTAGCTAGTCTGTAAAAAAACCTTTTTGTATAGGGGTGCCACATAAGCACAGGAGAAAAGACAAATAGCCTCTTTAAAGAAAACTGCTACACTTAATAATTCTTCATTCATCTGGAGTCTTGAGGGGGGAAATCATGCATTCTTTTATGAATAATTCAAAGTTCAGCAATTAAACAGGACATTTAAAAAAAAAAATTTAAAATGCATTAATCAATGGTTCTTGAAGTAATTTACTATTTTAAAAGAATGAACAGTAAAACTTGAGAGAATTTATAAAATGCCGCAGCCACACTTAAAAAAGGGGGGCAGATTTTGCTGATCCATTTTCCCACAGGAGACCTAGGCTCTGATCGCTAAGTTGTTTCTGGGGGCCTCCATCCCCCAAGAGCAGCCTTTCAAGGTGTGCTTTGGGCTGGTGCAGGAAGCATGAACTGGCAAAAATTACCTCCCTTCTTGTGCCTGTGGCAATCTAGGTGGGATCATGATGGACAAAATGGAACCCTTCAGGACTTATTGGCATAAGATTGGCAGCTACCTTTATTGGCATAAGATACATTTCAGTCACATGAACATTAATAAAGGTACTATTATAGTTTAGGCGCCTAACTCAGTATAAAATATATCATAAAATTAGCCCAAAGTTCTAAGGATGTCACTACGTAAATAGACAGCTGCTTGAAGAAACCTAGCCACAGTTTCAGTGACACTTATTTTGGAATTATTTAGAAGAAATAATAATTTGTAGGAAGCAGGTAGATCAGAGATGCCACTTAAAATGGAGATAAAATACTCCGCTGAATGCTAGAATAAGGGCATTCCATTAAGACACGCAAAACTGTTTCTATGGCTCCACTTAGACAAGGGCATTGTCTATTGAAAAAGGGAATGCCACTAAACTTCCCAGTTACAATTGCTGAAGGAAGGGCATTGAATCCGACTAATGAAAAAATTCAACAAAGTTTAAGGTCCCTCTTCAGGACAAGTTACTAGGGATGGGCATGAACCAGCTCCCAAGCCAAAACTCAGCACAAACTTGGGCTGGTTTGGAGTTTCCAAGCCAGTGTTTAAGGAAAGTGCCTTCTCCAGACATTTACCAGATTTTTATCCAGTTCAGCTGTTCAGAACCATTTAAACAGCTGAGCAGCGTGGGGTCCACAGCTAAACTGTTCAGACGAAATGGCTGCAAAAAATGGTTCGTTTCACTTCTTCCTGAAATGAGGAAAAGCAAAATGGACTATCTATTTCACCAGTCAGTTTTGCTGTCCCCTGCTTCAAAACAGGGGAAAGTGAAATGTACATGTTAAATGGCTTTCATTTAACCCTTTTTGAGTGATCTCCACCCTTTCTTCTGACCACAGCCTGCCATGGCCAGAAGAAAGGGAAAACTGAACTCACTGGGCCAGCTCTGTTCAGGTGGGGGGCCTTTTGGCTTAGTTTTGGGTTTGATTTGGGGGCACCCCAAACTGGAGTGTTTTTCTAATGTTCATGCCGATCCCTACTTGTGACCACACTTGCCAAAGCACTGAGCAGTTTTCCCCAGCATTACCAGGCCATCGGATCCTTCCTGAACCACTAGAGTACCTGGTACCCATTCCAATCAATCATCCCAAAGAATACCATGATTACTGGTATTGAAAGCCACAGACGAATGGTCTAAGAATAGCAACAGGAATGCAATTTCCCTGTCACTTTCCTAACAAAGATGATCACTTAGGTCAGCTAACACTCTTTAGTTCCAAAATCTTCCTAAAAATCCAGCTGAAATGTGTCCAGATTCATGAAATCCTGGACATGTATAGTCAACCATTCACTCAAGCACCTTGCTCCCAAAATTAGATTTTTACCAATAGTCAGTAGCTATTCACATCATTTAGGTTCAGGGAGGGCATTTTCAGGAGTGATCTCACAATTGTCGCTTCCTGTGTTTTATTCTTTACAATCTCTTAGTAATATATAAGATCACATTTTCTCATAGCAAATATTTAAACTAGTCCTTTAGTTGACTGAAGTTTATGTAAGTACAATTATTTTTATACAGATGATCTGGCCACCTGGGTCCACACCATGGTAACTTCAAAATTAGACTACTGTAATTCATGCTACATACATCTCCCCTCAAAGTCAATCTGAAAACTCTATTTCAGGGGTGTCAAACATGCATCCCAAGGGCCGGATAAGGCCCCCAGAAGGCTCCTATTGGGCCCACAAGCAACTCACTGCCATCTACTTCATTCTCTCTCTCTTGCTTCTTTCTGCATCACAGCTAACTCTGCCAGGCTTGCTCAATTGCACAGAAGCAGCAGAGCAATTGCACAGAAGCAGCAGAGCAAAGCTTCTGTTTTCTTCATTGGCTGACCAGCACATGAAACAACTTATGTACAAAAGCTTGCCATGTCATGTTTTCTCCTGGGACTTAGGCTCAAAGCATTGATCATGAGATTTCTGTAATGAATGTCAATAAATCAAAAGTAGTTTGCAATTTACACCCACCTGAACAACATCAGAACAGCATACTCAAGATTTCTACAGCACAGACATTGTCTCCAGATTTTGATACAATAATTCAGAGCAAATGGTGTCAGTTATCAGAAACTGTTAAATAAACAAAATATTGCAAGGATGCTAACCTTTTAAACATGTTTTGTTTTTTTTAAAAATCTTTGTGTTTGTCTGTGTCCTTTATAAAGTTTATATCTCCTGGCATTACATTTTTTGACACACATGACCTGACTTGGCAAGGTCTCATTTATATCAGATCCTGCCCTCATAACAAATGAGTTTGATGACACCCCTGCTCTATTTGGTACTGAATGCCATAGTCCAGTTATTATCAGGAGCCAGAGAAAGCATGCATACTGCTACCATTCTGAAGTCACTCAGTTGGCTGCCCATCAGTTACTAGGCTCAATTTAAGTTACTGGCTATCACATACACAGTCCTTAATGGCCCCTCATATCTACAGGAGCATCTGTCTCTCTGTGCCACCATTACAGTTTCACTTATCTGTGGGGCTTTTTCTGAATAGGAACACACAGGAACGCAATTCCGGTTGGCTTGGCGTCAGGGGATGTAGCCTAGTACACAAATGAGTTCCTGCTGTTTTCTTTCTACAAAAAAGCCCTGTGTGAAACAATGGAGATGTCAGTGATGTGGCCTAATATGCAAATGAGTTCCTGCTGGGCTTTTTCTACAAAAAAAAAGCCCTACTCTGAATATGGATTTCTATCACCCTGAAATGGGTAAAATCAACAACTGTCCATACACTAGTGTTGCCAGGTCCTGTCACTGGTTCAGCAGCGGGATTTTTGAGAGTGTTCCAGAGTAGGTGGGGATATTGCATCCCAGAAGTGATGTCATCATGCTGAGGATGTCATGCAGTAAATGCTCTGGTTTTTAGGCAAACTCTGGTTAAATTGGATTTAAATCATAGCGCTTGCCCCCCCCAAAAACAGAACATCCCCTGCATGATGTCCCTGATGCAATAACATCACTGTGCTGGGGTAACGTCCCTGTTTAGAGGAGGGGTTTCCCCTACTGGCCAGCTGGTCCATGGCAGGGAGAAGCCTCTGAAACTGAGGGATCCCCCACTGGGACTTGGGGGCTAGCAATTCTGCTCTATGCATGCATTCTTTGTTGTGGCCTCAACCTTGTGGGATGGTCTTCCTGATGAAGTTAGTTGGCTCCCACCATCCTGGCTTTCTACATACTGTGCAAAGGTGAATTATTCAAGAGGGCTTTGTGCACAGGTAATAGGGTTGTGCACAGGTAATAGGGTTACACTGTTGCAGAATGTGTGTGTGTGTGTTGGGGGCCATCATATTGATAACAACCAACTCCAAAGCCATGAATTATCTGCCCAAGGGCTTTAGAGAAGGGAGGGAAGGCATAAGAGGAGGAACATCCTTAGTAAAAGGTGAAAGAATTATGTGATCTGAAGAGAAACCAGAGTAGATTCAAAAACGTCTCCAAGCCCTGGTTCGATAAAGAATGCAAGCAAACAAGAAGAGATCTAAAATCAGCGTATCAGGCATATAAGAACTCTGAGGGCCTTAATTCTCTGTGTGCGCAATACCATCTTTCATGCTCCAAGAAGTTATACAAACAACTGATTGCCAGAAAGAAGCGTGAGGCCATGAAAGTGCTGTGGAATAGCATTATACAGTCATCCAAGGAGAAGATCTTGACAGGGTTTTGGAAATTGATCTCGAGCCACTCCTGCAGAGACATCTCCCCCACTGACTCATTTGTCACCCCCAAGAATTGGGAATCATTTTTTCAAGTGCTGTACTCTGATCCCCACCATTCTGCAGTTCCCCAGATTCATGAGGCCCTTTCATGAGGCGGAACCAATTCCGCAGGGCTTGCAAAACATTTCTTTTCCAGCTTGCTTTCAAGATAGAACCCGATTAATCTGACGTGTGGACATCTAGCCATCTTGTGGATATTATGATTACAGTTTTTAGCACCCATTTTATACATTTTATCTAATCTAAATAATTTATTATGCAATTGATATATTTAAAATTGTTTACATTGTTTTACATGAATCATGGGATCTCCATGTCTGTTAGCCGCCCTGAGCCCGCCTCGGCGGGGGAGGGCGGGATATAAAAATAAAGTTATTATTATTATTATTATTTCAGACCTGCCACCTTGGCCTCCAGTGACGGCTGGAGAAGTTACATCTTTGATCAGTAAACTCAAGAGAGGCAAAGCTCCAGGCCCTGATTTTATACCCCAGATCTATTGAAAGATAATATAGACTGGTGGTCCTCTCTCTTGGCCCCATTGTTTACATATATAGATTTGACAGGGGATTTACCTGAGGCCTGGAGAGAGGCTATCATCATTCCTTTTTTTAAGTTCGGGCAGAAGGATAATCCAGCCAATTATAGGCCAATCAGCCTCTTGAGTATTCTGGGCAAACTATACGCTAGCCGTCTTCTAGAGAAATTGCAGTGCTGGCTGATTCAAGAAAGGTATTTGGTAGATGAGCAGGCTGGGTTTAGGGAAGGACGATCCACGTTGGGACATAATTTGATTCTATCACATTTGATAGAAAAATACGCAACCAGCAGAATGGTTTCTCTTTATGCAGCCTTTATTGACTTAAAATCTGCTTTTGACTCCATTCCCAGAGGAAAATTATGGGAGAAGTTAAGTGCCACCTCAATTGACAGGAGACTTTTATTCCTGATCCAGGCATTATATACCAAAACCCAGGCTAAGGAGATGGAATATAAATGGCCATAGTCTACAACAGGTAACAATTTACAAATATTTGGGGGTCATGATTCAGTCCTCAGGGTCAAAGAAGGCTCACCACGAATATGCTGCCAATTCTGGTCGCAAATCAACCCAGGCCACCATTAGGTTTTTTCTCACGAAAGGGGAGCATTTTATACCAGTTGCGTTAAAACTCTACTTGGCCAAAACAATACCCCAACTCACCTATGGAACTATGTTGGCTCCATCCTTATCAAGTTTTGATCCCCTTGAGAAAATTCAGTCCAAATTCTTGAGAGCCATTTTCCACTTTCCAACCTGCATTTCCAATGCAGTACTACGCTTGGAAACTGGCTTGCTAAGGATAGAAGCTAGGGTGAGCCTACTTTCAATCACCACTTGGCTTAATCTCAGCCATTGCCCCACGAATATCACATTGTTGATTTTAAAGGATAGTTATTGTTCCACTTATGTTAGAGCCATCCATCAGAAATTGTCTACGTTTGGCTTCTCACCTGAATCTCTCCATATAATGGCCCTGGATCAAGCCAGGGCCATAGTCAAACAGAGACTACAAGACATTGAGAGACAGAATGATATTGCCAAGGTCCCGGATTATCTAGCTCCCCCTCAAAGGAAATATGTGTTAGCTCCAGCCCCCTATCTCTCAACTCTAACAATACCATCCCAAAGAAGGGCCTTTTCTATGGCCCGTTGTAATATCTTTCCTTCAGCAGTCATTGAGGGCCGCTTTAGAAAGGTGCCTATGGCTGTCCTTGTGGTGCAGATAAAGTTGAAACGATTGACCATGTTTTGTTTGGGTGTGGCCTATACCCTGGCATATGAGCCAGGTACATTTATTCTTTGTCGGAGGGATGTCTCGGGTTTTCTGATTTCAAAATTAGAAATATGCTGTTATCAGATTTTAACCCCCAATTCACAATTAATTGTGCCAAATTTATGGCGGCAGCTAGGAGAATTCGTGCGGATTATGTAAAGAAGGGGTCCTGAACTGACTGTTTTTTGAATATTTCCAAGCTTGTATTTTATCTTTTCTTAAATGCCTGAGTACTCTGTATACCGTCACAAATGCTGAAACTGATATAAATACAGAGACCATGCATAAAATTCCCATGCAATCAAATTGCATTTTATGGTTCTTACAAGTTAATGTCGAGGTAACAGATTGTAATTTTAACCAGTGTATTCTAGTTAATATTTTTTCTGGAGCTGTATAATTTTTAATTTTTTAATTATATGTACTATATTTATTAAGCTAGAAGATGTTTGTCCACTACTGTATTATTTGTCATATCTCATTATTCATACTAATGTCCTATATTTTATTTTCACATTTATTTTTTAAATATCTTACGTTTTACCTATTTAGGTCCATCTTGATTTTTACAATTTTTATGTGGTTGTTGTTGGCCTGCATTGTGCTGTGTATTTGGTCATGGACCGTAATAAAGCAAACTGAAACTGGAGGAACATCTTTGCTGAGAATTGCTTTTCCCCTGCCTTTTTGAGATACCTTACAAAGTTTGGTTGTGGCCAAAGATGCAAGCTGAGGGGCCAGAGCTCAAGGGCTCTGGGCTGTGTAGGTCACAGCCTGTGACTTCATTTAAACTCACCAAGGAATCCAGAGTGAGATATATTTGTTTTCCTTGTGTGTGGGGGGGAGGGGTTCACTGTGCATTTGTTGCATTCTGTCAGGGTAGGGTTTGAGTCCAGGACTATATCGTCCCCCAGGGTCACCTTTTAGAGGCAAGTGCCTCAGAATGGAGTGGGGAGGGTGCTTTTCACTTGGTTCTCACACTCTGCTCAGCCAAGTACCTGTTCCTATGTGTCTGGGAATGGGTCTGGCCCCTCCTCCCTGGCCACACTAGGGTGCACATTTAAAACATTCCTCGAGAAGAGGATCAACCTGGGTTGTGCCAATCCTTTGCCCCCACCCCAAGAAGTCCAGGGAAGTAATGGATCCCTGGACCAATGGCTCCCTTTCCTGGACTGGTGATTCCACTTGCCCTTCCCCACAATTTTCTTTAAAAATGTAGGCAGAGCCTTTTTTGTAGAAAAAGCCCAGCAGGAACTCATTTTCCTATTAGGTCACACCCTCTGACATCACCATTGTTTAGCATAGGGCATTTTTGTAGAAAAAGCCCAGCAGCAGCTCATTTGCATATTAGGCCACACCCACTGATGCCAAGCCATCCGGAATTGCGTTTCTGCTCGAAAAAAGCCCTGGATATAGAAGGTTGTATAGGAGATTGCAGGGGAGAAGATATAGGAGATTGTAAGCCGCTCTGAGTCTCTGATTCAGAGAGAAAGGTGGGGTATAAATCTGCAGTTGTCGTCTTCTTCTAGAGCCACCAATCCTGCCCAGTTGGCTCCGAGATGGCCAGGGCTGCTTGTTCTATCTATTCTTCAATCAAGGCTCCTCAGGGTCCTAGAATCTGTCCCCAACCAGAACTCTGTTGGGTTGGCTTTCTTCTGTTCTCTTCCCCCATTAACCTCCTATTACTATTGCAAGCCTGTCTGACTCCTGGGGGACCTGGTTCTGCCTCAGCTTGGGTGGGCTAAGGTCCATCACTGGTCATGTGGTCAAGAGTCAAATAGATTCCTCCAAGCCAGCCTAATCCCAAATTGACTTTGTCAGGATCATTTCCTGCAGTGGCCTGTCCAGCAGTTTCCCCAGCATCAGTGTTTGCCAGCATGGCACATTTTCATTGGGGCTGGGGGCCCTCATTGGCAAGTGTGGGGTTGGAGACACTAACCACAGAGGGTTTTTTTTTTCTTGTAAGCCACTTTTTGTCCTTTTAGAGCCAAAAAGAATATAGATATTTATCTTTTAGTAATAATTCTCTTGTCGTGGTGGCAAATCTGACCATCCTGATTGGTTGGGGCTCAGTGGGACTGTGGGGTATCAGCCTTTGACCTATCAAACTATCAGTCAAGAGTATTTGCATGTCATTGGTTGGGTCTGCTCCTCTCTCCCACCCATAGGGTGACCATAATGTCTGAAGGCCAGCCAGGGACACGTTGGAGGGGGGGAGGTAGGGGGGACGTCATGCCACCACAGGAAACAGAAAGTGATGTCACTTCCGGTGATGTCACTTCCGGTGACGTCATGCCACCACAGGAAACAGGAAGTGACATCACTTCCTGTGACATCATTTCCCTGCATCACCTGCCGGAAATGGGAAGTGACATCACTTCCTGTGACATCATTTCCCCAAAATAATAATATAATAATAATAATAATAATAATTTTTTATTTCTATCCCGCCCTCCCCGCCGAAGCAGGCTCAGGGCGGCTCACAGCATAAAACACACATTACAACAGTTGCAATTATAAAACACGGTTAAAACAATTACAAAATATTAAAATTCACATAATAATATGGCGTTATAACAGATTTCAATAAATTTCAGCAGTAAAAACATTTCAAGAGTAAAAGCATTTCTAGCAGCATATCTAGTTTTGTCACAGTTTTCCACTAATTTTCGCTAGTTGAAGGCCATCCTGAAAAGGTGGGTCTTACAGGCCCTACGGAATCCCTCTAAACATCGTATGGCCCTCACCTCCTCAGGAAGTTGGTTCCACAGTAGTGGAGCAGTAATAGAGAAGGCCCGATCCCGGGTGGCTTTCAGTCTGGCCTCCCTTGGCCCAGGGATATTCAGCTGGTTTTTCCCAGATGACCTCAGTGCCCTCTGGGGCTCATATGGGGAGAGACGGTCCCTTAGGTAGGTAGGTCCCCGGCCATATAGGGCTTTAAAGGTGATAACCAGCACCTTGTAGCGAACTCGGTATGCCACCGGCAACCAGTGCAGTCCGCGCAGCCCTGGCTGTATGTGCTCCCACCTTGGGAGCCCCAACAACAGCCTGGCCGCCGCGTTCTGCACCAGCTGCAGCCGCCGAATTCGGCACAAGGGCAGCCCCATGTAGAGGGCGTTGCAGTAGTCCAGTCTCGAGGTGACCGTAGCATGGATCACTGTTGCTAGGTCACGGCGCTCCAGGAAGGGGGCCAACTGCCTCGCCCGACGAAGATGAAAGAACGCGGACTTGGCAGCGGCCGCTATCTGTGCCTCCATTGATAATGAAGGCTCCAGAAGAACCCCCAAGCTCTTGACCCTGTGTGCCGCTTTAAGCTGCACACCGTCAAGGACTGGCAAGGGGATTTCCCCTCCCAAGGCACCGCGACCCAAGCACAGGACCTCTGTCTTCGTTGGATTCAACTTCAGCCCACTCAGTCTGAGCCAGCCTGCCACGGCTTGCAATGCTAGGTCCAGGCTTTCTGGGACGGAGCCAGGCCGGCCATCCATTAGCAGATAGAGTTGGGTGTCATCAGCATATTGATGGCACCCAAGTCCAAACCTCCGGGCAATCTGGGCAAGGGGGCGCATATAGATGTTAAATAACATCGGGGAGAGAACTGCCCCTTGTGGGACCCCACATACTAGTGGGTGCCTCCGGGACCGTTCCCCCCCAATGGCCACCCTTTGTCCCCGTCCTTCGAGGAAGGAGGAAAGCCACTGTAAGGCCAATCCCCCAATCCCCGTGTCGGCGAGGCGGCGGGCCAGTAACTGATGATCAACCGTATCAAATGCGGCCGACAGATCTAACAATATCAGCACCGCCACGCCGCCTCGATCCAGATGCCGCTGGAGGTCATCCACCAAGGCGACCAGCACTGTCTCCGTCCCATAACCCGGACAGAAGCCGGACTGGTGAGGGTCTAAGGCGGAAGTGTCATCCAAAAAACTCTGCAGCTGTAACGCCACTGCCCTCTCTATAACCTTACCTAAGAATGGTAGGTTCGAGACCGGCCGGTAATTTGCCAATTCGGCCGGGTCTGCTGTACTCTTTTTTAGGAGAGGGCGGACCATGGCCTCTTTCAAAGATGTTGGAAATTGCCCTTCCAAGAGGGATCTATTTATGATATCCCGTATAGGATATCTAAGCTCCCTCTGGCAGGATTTAATTAGCCAGGAAGGGCATGGGTCAAGGTCGCAAGTTGTAGGGCGTACAGTTGAGAGGACTTCGTCGACTTCCCCAAGACTAAGCGCGTCGAAGTGATCCAAGATAACACCAGAAGACAGGCACGGAGCCCCGGGTTCGTCTGCTGCAGTCAATGTGGCAGGAAAGTCCTGGCGGAGTGACGAGATTTTATCTGCAAAAAATTTCGCAAAAGCCTCACAGCCTATTTCCAATTCTTTCATGTTTGGTCTGCCCTGGGGCAGAGTGGTCAGATTCTCAATTATCTTAAATAATTGTGCTGGGCGCGAATTTGCAGACGCAATCCTAGCCGCAAAGTATTCCTTCTTTGCAGCTTTGACTGCCATCTCATAAGACTTCATAAACGTTCTGTAGGATGTTCTCGTCGCTTCGTCACGAGTATGCCGCCACCGCCTCTCTAGTCGTCTGAGTCCCTGTTTCAGTTTGCGTAGCTCCGAGGTATACCAAGGAGCCAGCCTACTTCGGGGGCGCAGAGGACGCCGGGGTGCAATTTCGTCGATGGCCCTGGACAACCTGTCATGCCAGGTATCCACTAGGTCATTTCCCCCAAATGCCACTGCCGGAAACAGGAAGTGACTTCACAGCACTTCCTGTGACGTCCCCAAAAATCCCCCAAATATCACCGCCGGAAACAATTTTGTTCTGAAATCCTGTATATACTTCATCAGTATATGGGATAAGGCACTTTCTCAACTGTGCTGCATAATGCAGCCTATTTATTTTGTCCTGTTTGCTCTGTTGGCTCTATCTGCGCCACCTTCATCACTTTCGGGGTGTGGATCCCCCAGTGGGGTGGTCTCCCGACTCCCCCCGCCGGCTGTTTCTGATAGCCCTGCGCCCCCTCTTTCATTTGATATGTGTCCCGTGCGGGTGCCACCCTCCCGCCGGGAGATGCCGCAAAATGAGCCCCCTTGAGGCTTATGGCGGCAGGGCTCGGGGGAAGCGAGCTAGACTGCTGTTCTTTTGAGGGGTTATAGAGTGTTTCGAGCCCGTCCCTGTGGCATCGGTCCCATCGTTGTGGGACCCAGGGGGCCGGCGCAGCGGCACGCCGAAGCAGCCTGTCACTAATAACACAGGTCGAGATGCAGGACAGGAACCCGGAAGTGACCGACAGGCTGCTTCAGCGTGGGGACCAGCGCCGGCTGCTCCGCGGCCTCTCCGCGGCCTCCGCTGGTCCCTGGAGGCCCTCCAGAGTCTCTGGAGGGCTTCCAGCGACCAGCAGAGGCCGCGGAGAGGCCTCCACCACCGCTGCCGGCCCCGCGCGCGGGCGGGGAAGGCGGCGAGTGAGGGAGGGAGCGTCCCTGCCCGTGCGCAGGGACGCTCCCTCCCTCACTCGCCGCCTTCCCCGCTGGCGCCCGCGGCCCACCGCCTCCGGGGCTGGCTAAACCGGGACCTCTAAATGGTCCCGGTATAGCCAGCCCGGGAGGCGGGAATAGGGGGCCAGAACCGGGACATTCCCGGGCTCCCGGGACGGTCTGGCCACCCTACCCACCCAAGTGGCTGTTGCTAGCCAGGAAAGCTGATTCTGTCAGTAAAAGGCAACCAACCTTAGTTCTGGCAGTTACTGTGGGAACACACTATTGGCCCATCATATGTCAGTCACTGTCTCTGGTCTCCCATTAACTGACTCCCCTGCGCCCACCTACTTCAGGCCCAGGAATGTTGAACACACTGCCAAAAGAAGTCTTACCTCAGACAGCCACATTTCCAAATCTTCTCTGTATCCTAGCCAGAGGCTGTTGCTAAGCCCAGGCTGCTTTTATTAGGAAGGACCGTCTCTCCCGCATGTTCCCCAGAGAGTACTGAGATCAGGAACTCAAAATCCCCTAGATATCCCCGGGCCAAAGGAAGCCCGCTTAAAATCGATAAGGGACCGGACCTTTTCTATTATGGCCCCCTCCTGGTGGAACCAGCTGCCGGAAGAGGTGAGGGCCCTGCGGGACCTCACCCAGTTCCGCAGGGCCTGTAAGACAACCCTCTTCCGGCTGGCCTATGACTAGCTGGTACAAGAAACTGAGCGTAGTTATACTGGATGTTTGCTGCCCCCAATGTTTTAAATGGTTCAATGTTTAAATTTAATGCTCTATGTTTAACGCCTATTTATGTCAGATTCCTGTGTTGTAAGCCGCCCTGAGCCACTTGTTGGGAAGGGCGGGATAGAAGTCATAAAATAAATATATATATATATATATATATATATATATATATATATATATATATATATATATATATATAAAAATAAAATAAAATAAAATAAATCCTCTCTGTCAACCAGACCTCAGAAAGGGCTACAGAGCTGCTGTGGCCTCACAAAAGGCCTCCCAGCATATGGCGCCTCCAAAGGCCACAGAAATAGCCAGGGAGGCCAGGCCCCGCTGGGAGTGCTTTCTTAGAGCCCATGGCTGCCCCCAGGGAAGTGCTAGCCAGAGGCTGTTGCTAAGCAGCCCAGGCTGCTTTTATTAGGAAAGGGAGAGGCCTCAAAGGAATATAATGCCATACAGTCCACCCTCCAAATCCGTTATTTTCTCCAGGATGGGGAGAGAGATCTGTTGTCTGGAGCTCCCCTTGAGGTGGGGTGGGGTGAATGCCTTCACTTGGGTGGGTGGGAACACAGTATGGAGAGGGCAGTTGCCTAGAGACCTTTAGTGATACCTTCTCAGGTTGGTGGGAAATCCCTGAAGATTCTTTGGTGGAGTTTGAGGAGGGCACAGGAGTTAGGGCTTCAGAGTGGGGTCTGCCAGACCCATGTCTCTGCTGTGGAAGCTGACTGGGTGATTTTGAACCAGTCACAGACTTCCAGCCTAACTTGCCTCACAGGGTTGTTGTTCAGGTCAAAGGAGGGAGATGCCAGTGATGTAAGCTGCTTTATTTCCCATACACACACACACGGTGGAGAAAGCCTGTCCTTTTCCTCTGTAAAGGCTGCAGGGAGGGGGAAGGCGATAGAAAGCTGCAGTCAGAGGGACAGATAAAGGGAGGGAGATAGGGTTACCTACTCTAGATTAGAAAATTCCTGGAGATTTAAGGGGTGGGGCCTGGAGAGGTTGGAGTTTGAAGAGGGATGGGGCCTCAGACAGGTACAATGTCATTTCCTCTTTGGGAACCACTGTTGCCAGGTGATGGCTGGAGATCACTTAGAATTACAACTCAGAATTACAACTAGGCTCAAAGAATTACAGCTAGGCTCAAAGAGGCAGTGGTACATCCTGTTTTAAAGAAGTCATCTTTGGACCCTATGGTCCTGGCCAATTAACACCCAGTTTCAAATCTTCCATTTCTGGGTAAGGTAATTGAGAAAGCGGTGGTGGAGCCATTTCCATCTGGCTTTCCTGAAGGATACTTCTTTCCTGGATCCTTTCCAATCTGGCTTTCACCCTGGTCATGGGATGGAAACTGCTTTGGTTGCCCTCACAGATGACCTCAGAAGGCATCTGGATGAAGTCAGGCCAGCAGTGCTGTTACTGTTAGATCTTTCAGCAGCATTTGACACGGTCAATTATGATGTCATGACCCACCGCCTTGCCGACATTGGAGTTCAGGGGGTTGCCTTACCATGGTTTTCCTCCTTTCTCCATGGTTGGGGACAAAGGGTGGCTCTCAGCAAGCAGATCTCTATGCATCACACACTTGAATGTGGTGTATCGCAGGGAGCTTTCCTCTCGCCAATAATGTTCAACATCTATATGCGCTCCCTTGAGGTTTTGGGCTGGGTTGTCACCAATATGTGGATGACATCCAGCTGTATCTGTTGATGGATGGCCAATCAGATTCCACCCCAGATCACCTGACTAGGGCTCTAGAAGCTGTGGCTGGATGGTTGCAACAAAGCCAGCTGAAGCTCAGTCCAGCTAAGACAGAGGTCCTGTACCTGAACCGAGGGGGATTGGAGCCAGGCCCCCGAATTCCAATCCTGGATGGTGCATCTCTTGTACTGGCTCAGAAGATGAAGAGTCTGGGAGTGATTCTGGATGCCTCACTTACCATACAGGCCCAGGTCACAGCAGTTGCTCTATCTGCCTTCTGTCATCTTCGGCAGGTCGGACAGCTGGCACCCTATCTATCCCCCCAGGGTTTAGCTACAGTGATCCATGCAGTGGTCACTTCCAGGCTGGATTACTGTAACTTGCTCTGCACAGGGTTGCCCTTGGGGCTGATCTGGACACTCCAGCTGGTGCAACATGCGGCAGCACAGCTGTTAACTGCCTTTACAGGCAAGCATTCGGCTGGTGCTGCACCAATTGCACTGGCTACCAATTGAGTACCGGATCCGCTTCAAGGTTTTGGTACTGACATTGAAAGCCTTACATGGCCTGGGACCGACATATTTGAGGGGCCAGCTTTCCTCATATATGCCCCGGAGGGTGTTGTGGTCTGCTACACAGCACCTCCTGACCACCCCTGGCCCAAAGGACATCCGTCTCACCTCAACAAGGGCCAGGGCTTTTTCGGTTCTGGCCCCTGCCTGGTGGAATCAGCTCCCTATGGAGATCTGGGCCCTACCTGAGCTACTGCCATTTCATGGGGCCTGTAAGATGAAGCTGTACCACCGGATTTTTGGTTGAGGCAGCAGGCATCCTGTTCCACCAGCCAGTCCATCGGTCGGCCTCCCTTGTTGTGACATCATGCTTTATAGCCTTGTTGAGGTGCTGAATCTGATTATTAGCATGATCACTTTTTCTTGGGCCAAAAACTGTATTTTGTGAAATGTGCGCTTTCCGCTGTTGATGCACCTTATTTTGTTTTATCGTTCTATTGTTTTGGTTTTATTGGATTGTTTTAAATTTGACTTGTAGGATTTTATTGTCTAATTTATGCTGTGATCCACCCTGAGCCCATTATGGGAAAGGGCGGAATATAAGTTCATTAAATAAATAAATAAACGGCTCTCTAGATGGCACAGATCAGCTCCCCTTGAGGTGGGTGGGGGAGTGAATGCCTTCACTTGAATGAGTGGGAAGACAGCGGGGGGGGGCACTCACCCAGAGCCGCCTTCTAGAGCCTGTTGTATTTTTCTTCACAATGGGCCTTACTCCTAGTATTTTAAAAGTTACATAAAGATTAGGCAATGTGGGGAATAAAACTGAGGTGTATGGAACTCCACAGAACAAATCCCATAATGACAACTGGTTTCTAGTAACAATCCTGTAAATCCAATCCCTAAAAAAAATTATTTCAAGAAATCCAAACCATATCCCTTGATGCCTACTTCTGCCTCTAAACATCTCAGCAATGGCCTGGTTCACTGTATCAAAGGTTGTTGATGATAAATCCAGTAATAACAACCAAGAGGCACAACCTTTATCAACATTCACTTCTTTTAGTGGATGAGGAAGAAAACCCTGAATCAGCAATTGATTTACAATGGACTTAATATGCTGCTTGCAAGATTTCAATAACTAGAAAACACAAGTAGTGGCCTTCATAGTCCCCAGGGTCCCATTTAGTTCTTCCTTTTGGCATATATTACACTTCTTGATGATGTTTGTCAGATCTTCTGCTATAGTGGGACAACTCCCACTATAGAGCGTTGTGCGGGCTGGCGTGGGGGGGCCCTGCTGAACATCGCGGGAGAACGCTGCCGCTGCCTGGGCTGACGCCGGGACGGGGCGCGGCTGCGACTCGACGCTTGAAAGAGGCCAACTCAGCGATGCACCGGACTGTGGAGTGGGTCAGCGAGACGGGGGAGGAAGCGGTGAGTGCAGTGGAGTGTGAGGAACAGCTGGGGCCACTTCCAATAGTGGTGGGAAGTTTTGGGGTGGTAGGCGAGCGGTGGAGTGGGTTGATCCCAGGGCGTAGGCCTCGGTGATCACCCTGGCCTCTGTTCTGCCTGCCCCCTCTCCCCCCACCCCCCCTCCACTCTGCTCCCGCCCTTACCCTTATCGTCACCCTTACCCCACGCCTGGACTTGTAGTTGAGAGCTGCTGGGAGCCTCCGGCCGCGAAGCCCTATACGGGGCTTGGCCACCCAAAGCACCAAAGCACAGAACTGCAACCACCACCACCCCGCCTTGGAAAAAACTTCATTGAGAACTATATTTAATATCGTCCTCGCACTCCAAAGCCTGTACTGTAAGGCTTACATCTAAGAGCTGTTCCGGCATTTTAAATATTTTAAATATTTAAATACTGCACCTGCACTTTAAGAACTATGACGGACTGCAGACTCTACACACCTTAGCACCCAGCTTTTAACCTTTAACATCAGCAATTAGTAGTGAGGGCAATTGCCCTATCCTACCTTCCTAATTTATTAGCCCGTTCCCAATTGTTTAGTGACCACTAATTAGACTTATATTAATTGACTAGGAATTGATTAGTAATTGGATTTATCATACATTATGTATTTATTTACTTAAATGCATATTGATCGACTTATTTATTTATATTAGCACTTAATCTGGATTTTTGGGAGATGCTATTTTATTAATATGCTATAGAGATATTATTATTGGACTAATCGCTAGAGGGAGAATTAGGGTCTTGGGAATTACTGATGAAATTGTAACAAGTCAGACAATCGGGAACTGAGGGCGGAGGGTGGATTGGGGTTGCTCTGAATCAGACAGCCAGCTAGGTGGGCACGGATATACTATTACAACTAGGTGGGCACGGATATACTATTACAACTTAGAATACACTGGAGCACAGCTGTGGATGCCTGGGGGAGGTGCTCCTGGGGAGGGGAAGATATGGCGGTGGGAGGGGACAGAGGAGTGGGGGAAGGGGACTGAGACAAAACAGGGCTCGGCCCCCTTCCAGTCTACTTCCCATCCCGACGGTGACAGGTAGTAGAGCCAGGAGGATTTGCCCACGCCCGTCATTGGTGTTATGCAACGCCAGGTCTATAAATAATAAGACCGAGACTCTTAGAGATTTCCTACTTCGGCAGGACGCAGGCCTGGCTTGCGTGACCGAGACCTGGGTGCAAGAGGGGGAGACAGTGGCTCTCTCCCAGATGACCCCCCCCAGGTTACTCGGTCTTTCACCAATCACGGGTTAGTGGGCGGGGGGAGGGGTGGCGTTATTCATACGGGAGGATTACTCCTTCCAGGCTCTCCCGGCCCAACGATCAATGGCGTTGAATGTGCCGGCCTGGCGTGGGATGTCGGAGAGGGGTTGGCGATCTGGCTGGTGTACCGTCCGCCTAACGCACCAGCCAGCGCCTTACCATCCCTGATGGAGGCGGTGTTGGGCTGGGCATTGGAGCACCTGAGGCTTGTGGTCCTGGGCGACTTCAATGTCCATGCCGATGACGCGGCCTCCAGTTCGGCAATGGACCTAGTGTCTTCCATGGCGACACTGGGACTCTCTCAATTTATTACGACTCCTACGCATCAGGCGGGATACACATTAGACCTGATCTTTGCGTCTGGGATTCAGGTGAGCGATATCGCAATGGAGGCGGTGCTATGGTCGGATCACCTAGCCCTCAAGGCCCGTATGGAGACGCCACTCCAACCCTGTAAGGGTGGAGAGCCTATTTTGGCTCGCTCGCAGAGCCTGATGGACCCGGAACGGTTCCAAATGGCTCTTCGGGACCCCTGGCTCTCTGGCGATTCCCTTGATGCCCTAGTCGATGCCTGGTAAGATCAGCTAACTGGGGCAATCAACGAGATCGCACCTCGACGTCCTCTGTGCCCCCGTTTGAAGCTGGCTCCATGGTACACCCCGGAGTTACGCCAGCTGAAACAAGGACTCAGACGACTAGAGAGGCAGTGGCGGCGCACTCGGGGTGAAGCGGCGAGAACATCTTATAGAACGCTTATGAGGTCATATGAGATGGCACTCAAGGCCGCGAAGAAAGATTACTTCGCGGCCAAGATTGCGTCTGCAAATTCGCGCCCGGCACAATTGTTCAAAATAATTGGAGATTTAACTACACTGCCCCAGGGCAGGCCAAATATTAAAGAATTGGAATTAGGCTGTGAGGCTTTTGCGAAATTTTTTGCAGACAAAATCACGTCCCTCCGCCAGGACCTGCCCATCACATTGGATACAGTACATGAACTGGAGGCTCTGTGCCTTTCTTCAGGTTTAGTTATGGATCATTTTGACCCGCTCAGCCTGGAGGAAGTCGACGGAATTCTCGTTTCTGCACGCCCAACAACTTGCGATTTAGACCCATGCCCCTCCTGGCTAATTAAATCTTGCCTGAGGGAGCTCAGATGTCCTTTACAGGACATCATAAATAGATCCCTCCTGGAGGGGCGTTTTCCAACGCCCTTGAAAGAGGCCTTGGTCCGCCCCCTCTTGAAAAAAAGTACAGCAGACCCGGCCGAATTGGCAAATTACCGGCCGGTCTCGAATTTACCGTTTTTAGGTAAAATTATAGAGAGGGCAGTGGCGTTGCAGCTACAGAGTTTTCTGGATGACGCTTCCATCCTAGACCCTTGCCAGTCCGGCTTCCGCCCGGGTCATGGAACAGAGACTGTGCTGGTCGCCTTGGTGGATGACCTCCAGTGGCATCGGGGCGGTGCGGCGGTGCTGATGTTGTTGGACCTGTCGGCCGCGTCCGACATGGTCAACCATCGGCTACTGACCCGCCGCCTCGCCGATGTAGGGGTTGGGGGCTTGGCCTTACAATGGCTTTCCTCCTTCCTTGAGGATCGGGGACAAAGGGTGGCAATCAGGGGTGAGCTCTCCCAGAGGTGCACACTACATTGTGGGGTGCCTCAGGGAGCAGTTCTCTCACCGATGCTATTTAATATCTATATGCGCCCCCTTGCCCAGATTGCCAGGAGGTATGGGCTTGGATGTCACCAGTATGCAGATGACACCCAGCTCTATCTGCTAATGGACAGCCGGCCTGGCTGCGCCCCAGAGAACTTGGACCTGGCACTGCAGGCCGTGGCAACTTGGTTAAGGCTGAGTGGGCTGAAACTGAATCCGGTGAAGACAGAGGTCCTTTGCTTAGGTCGGGGCGCTCTAGGAGGGGAAATACCTCTCCTGGGTCAGAAGCCTGGGAGTTCTACTGGAGCCTTCGTTATCAATGGAGGCCCAGATAGCAGCCGCGGCCAAGTCAGCCTTTTTTCATCTGAGGCGGGCAAGGCAGTTGGCCCCCTTCCTGGAGCGTCGGGACCTGGCAACAGTGATCCATGCAATGGTCACCTCGAGATTGGATTACTGTAATGGCCTCTACATGGGGCTGCCTTTGTGCCAAACGCAGAAGCTGCAGCTAGTGCAGAACGCGGCTGCCAGACTGTTGCTGGGGCTTCCAAAGCGGGAGCACATACAGCCGGGGCTGCGTGAACTGCACTGGCTGCCAGTTATATACCGGATTCGCTACAAAGTGCTGGTTATTACCTTTAAAGCCCTATATGGCCGAGGACCTGCCTACCTTAGGGACCGCCTCTCCCCATATGAACCCCAGAGAGCACTGAGGTCAGCAGGGAAGAACCTGCTGACTATCCCCGGGCCAAAGGAGGTAAGACTCCAGAGCACCCGTACTCGGGCTTTCTCAGCTATGGCCCCACAGCTGTGGAATCAGCTCCCAGAGGAAATGCGGGCCCTGCGGGACTTTGAACAGTTCCGCAGGGCCTGCAAAACCATCTTGTTCCAAGCGGCCTTCACCAGCTGAACTACTAAACTGCTAAATAAATTTGCCAGCGGAATAGCACTAAATGTATTAATGTTTTTAGAATGTTTTTAGAATTGTAATGGATTTTGATTAATTATAGTTAAATGCTATTTACTGTATAAGGTATACACTGTGTTTTGCTGTTAGCCGCCCTGAGCCGCTTGGTCGGGGAGGGCGGGATACAAATAAAATGTGACTGACTGACTGACTGACTGAATGGTGCAACATTACTTCTAGGGAAAGCTGGGAATGACATCATGTCACTCTAGGAATCACTCCACGAATCACACAATTCCAGCAATTTCTAGTTTAGTGTGGTGTCACTTCTTGGTTTTCTGAGGAAGTAATGTTACACCATTGTTCTATCATATTGACATCATACTATAAGTGCCCTGCCCAGGTCCCACCCACCCCTAACTCTTGCCAGGTGTCAGCCAGTGTGGTGTAGTGAACAGAGTGGTGGACTAGTGAACCCTGGGCAACCTGGGTTCAAATCTTCACTTCTACTGTGGAAGCTCACTAGATGACCTTGGGCCCATTACAAACTCTCAACCTGGTCTATCTCACAGGGTTGTTGTGAGGAAAAGAAGGGGAGAATAATGTTGTAAGCTGCTTTGAATTTCAACTAGGGAGAAAAGTGGGATATAAATAAATAAATATATAATGTAGCCATTGGTTGGCAACCCTTCTTTCCAGAGATTTGCTTGAGGCAGCTCACAAAGGTAAATCAATACAGTAAAATCATAAAACAATTTGGTCTGTTGCTGAAGGTTTGTAATCTGATATTTATATTGTGTGATTATGTTAGATATTAAAAACCATATTCCTTCTCTCTCAAATGCTATATAATTATAAGCCTCAGAAAAACAAATATTGTTACTGGGTTTCTTGACAAATAGTCTCTTGTAAATATTACTGCAAATTATTATAATTTCATTATATTTATAGTGGAAAAATAAGTCAATAAGCCTTTGGATAAGAAGTTAAAATAAAGAGAGATTGAAAGAGTTTATTGCTTCTGTATTTTTGAGCCCATGACTTCCAAAATCAAAGGCTTGCTCCAATAATCCTAATGGATTGACTTCCAAAATGCCTTGGATTTGTAATGCTGGACTTGTTTCTCTCTGGGGTTTATCTGGGTTCCCTGCAGATAGATTTTCAGGTTTATAAACTGTAATACCACTTAGTCCAGCTGTAAATGTGTGGTGGCTGTCTTAATACAACATTATAGGAAGGAAGCAGTTTACCTGTGGAAGTCCAGTATATCAAATACCAAGAGATTGGGGGAAGGGAATAGCCTTTTCAATTAGTTGGCTGTGTGGCCTGATTGAACAACTGCCCTGTGGCTAACAAAGCTTTGTTTGTAGTATCAGCTTGCTCTTCATCCAGCATGGCAAACAGAGTGATTTTATGACTGGTCATTAATGGACTAGTCATCGGGTGGGGGGGTTGTTCTTAAATGGGGGCTTTGTCTTATCCCTGCTGTTCAAGCCCCCTCCGAGCACTCCTCACCTGTCATAACTGTCATACATTTAATTCATCATGCTCCCTGGTCAAAAGCTACACTGATAGTATCAAAAGAAGAGGAGGGAGCGTCTTATAACTTTGGCGATCAAAGGGGATTACCAAGCAAATAAGATTTTAATGAAGAAGGCAGGTTTGGAGAAGGACAATTTACTGCATTGTGATTCAATAACTTCTATGGAAAAACGGGTTTTCTTAATTCCTGCTGCTTCAGAAGGGAATATTAAGCTGCTGTAGAATAGAGTACACTTGATATTTTTCAGATGTTTATGGGTAAATTTGTAAATTAGGTTGAGAGAGATAAAATATTTGGACTGTGTTTGCTTCTAAAAATGCAGAAGTCAGTAATCACATTTCAATATGTTTTAAAATTATGAGTTTGATTGGTAGAACTTGAACTTACTATTGATATTACTCCTATGGCAAAATAGGCCTTTTTCGCTGAATTTCTTTGAATGCGATTATAACCCACTAATTTGATTTGTAGCCATTTCAGAGAAGAAGTGGGCAGAAATTCCCTACTCTTATACCTTGTTTGTTACTAAGTTTGATATCAAGAAGACAATGCCCTACATTCAGCCGCATTCTGAAGACCTACAGGCACTTAGCTTTTCTTAAGAGGGGAGAGATTTCTGCCAATTCTACTTCCTACTACACTCCCCAGGAATGAAAGTAAGAAGGGGCTCAGCAGACTGCAACAAGAGGTATCAGCAGAAATCAACCTCACACACACAAGAAAACACAAGGATGCTGAAATATTGTGCATATATTTATTTATTTCCTTTCATTTATATCCCACCATTCTCACAAGCAGGCTCAGGGCAGGTCACAACAATAAATTATAAAAACTTAAAACAAATAGAAAATAAATATCAACACAATTAAAGCAGTTAAAAGGTAGGCATTGTGCAGATTATACTTCAACAGTCTTAAAACTTGGAGCAGTTGGACCATAGCTGAGCTATGAAAGTCATATTAGTAGCAGTTGTAGAGTTTAAAGCTGCAGCAGAGAGGCCAGCTGGTGAATGCCCACCATCTCAGCCAAAGGCCTGGTGGAACAGCTCCATTTTGCAGCCCCTGTGAAACAATAATAGGTCTCACAGGGCCCTGTTCTCAGTCAAGAGCATGTTCCACCAGGCTGGGCCCACAGCAGAAAAGGCCCTGGCCCTGGTCAAGGCTAAGTGAACATCCTTCAGGCTGGGGGACAACCAACAAATGGTGGTCCATGGAGCACAAGGCTCTAGGGGCATATACAGGGAGAGGCATTTTCCTAGTAATGATCCCAGGCCACATAGGAATTTAATGGTCATCATCAGCACCTTGAAACAAATCCAGTACTCAATTGGTAGTAGGATTGCCAAGTCCAATTCAAGAAATATCTGGGGACTTTGGGGGTGGAGCCAGGATTAAGGCTGTGACAAGCATAATTGAACTCCAAAGGGAGTTCTGGCCATCACATTTAAAGGGACGGCACAACTTTTCAATGCCTTCCTTCCATAGGAAATAATGGATAGGGGCACCTTCTTTTGGGGCCCACAGAATTGGACCCCCTGGTCCAATCCTTTTGAAACTTGGGGGGTATTTTGGGGAGAGGCACTAGATGCTATACTGAAAATTCGGTTCCTCTACCCCAAAAAACAGGCCCCCCCAAAGCCCCAGATACCCGTGGATCAATTCTCCATGATTTTCTATGGGAATAAATCTCCATAGGGAATAACAGAGTTCTCAGAAGACATTTCCCTCCCCTCCCCTCCCCTCCCCCCGCTTTCTGACGACCCTGAAGCGGGGGAGTGCCTCCAAACCGGGGGATCCCCTGCCCCCACCTGGGGATTGGCAACCCTAATTGGTAGCCAGTGCAATTGGCAGAGCATTTTGCACTAGCTGGAATATCCAGATCAGCCTTAAGGGTATGCTCGCATAAAGGGAGTTACAGTAATCAAGTGTGGAAATGTGACCTTGCATGGGTCACTGTAGCCAAGTTCTGGGGGCAGAGATAGAGAACCAGCTGCCTGATCTCCATAGATGATAGGCAAACCTGGCAGCTGTGGCGAGCCAGGCCATTGGAGTTAGGCCATTATTTTTATTAGCATAGGCTCAGAAGAATATATTCCACTGCATATATGGCCTTTATAGGGACTTGCATCCCTATAAAGATGCAGGGAATAGATATACCCTGTCTTGCTTATATGTTTATATCAGGCACAGGCAAACTTTTAGATACAAGTACCAAAAAATCTGCGGTCTGGCGAACAACAATTAGGTAGGGAGAAAAAATAGGGTTATACTTGGCCAGAAGTAAGGTTTCCAGCTCTTTTCAGAAAATTCCAGATTTGGTTGTGGAGCCTGAGGAAGGTGGGATCTAAGGAATGAAGGATCCTCAGGGTAGTACAATGTTATAGAGTCCACCCTCTAAAGCAGCTGTTTTATCCAGGGGAACTAATCTTCATAGTCTAGAACGGGATGTCAAACATGTGGCCCAGAGGCCAAATCAGGCCCCCGAGCAACTGGCTCTTGTCTGCTTCCTTCTCTCTCTCTCTTGTTTCCTTCTGCATCTCAGCTTGCTTTACAAGGCTTGCTCAATTGCACAGGAGTTACAGAACAAAACCTCGATTTTCTCCATTGGTTGAGGCTCCTCCACCTCCTGATCCCCTGGGGAGGGAGGGAAAGAGCCAGAGCTTCCTTTGCCCAGTTCCTTGGATCCCATGGGAGAAATACAAAGAAAGACCTTTGAGACCAACAAGTGCTAATGTTTTAAGCATGTTTTATTTTAAGGTTTTCTTTTTTTAAAAAAAGTCTTTAGTCTTATTTGTCTGTGTCTTTAAAAAGTTTACATCTCTGCTACCTAATTTTAAAAAGGTACACATGGCCTGGCCCAGCCCGACAAGGTCTCATTTATGTCACATCTGACCCTCATAACAAATGAGTTTGACACCCCTGGTCTAGAAATTAGTTGTAATTCTGGGAGATCTCCATGTCCTGCCTGGAGGTTAGCAAGTTAAGCCCCAGTGTTCACCTCAGTCATTTGGGCAGAGAAGCAGCCTTGAGTGCCAAGTAAAATGGCTGCTAATGTTGGGTACAGATGCTGGAGTTTTATCAACCCTGATTTATAATATAATGCATCCTTAGTGGTAGTGTGTTGGCTGTTTATAGCATGCTTACTATTGCATTAATTTATCTTTAATGCACACAAAAACTTAACCCACCTAATGTTGGTATGATAAATAATGGGGGGCGGTAGGTAGGTATTTTAAAGATTTAAAAATCTGGTAGATTGTCCGCAGTTGATGATGATGCTGGTGGTTGAATGTAACACTCCATGTCCCGAGTCATTCAAAACAAAAGTCAACTTTCAAAAATATTAAGATTAAAAAATCAAGCAGAGATGTGATGACTATTCTGTGTGAACTATCTTGGCAAATTTTGAGTCAGTATCGGTATTCTGTCATTTTATTTTACACATCTTAAATTGGATGGAGATGGGAATAAAGTCTGTAAAGTCTGACTATAAGTTATGGGGAGATCAGATATTACCACAGAATTTCTCATAGGTCTAATAGCGGTGCACAAATCCTATATATATAAAAGGCAACCCATGTTGCCGACAACTCACTTTTGTCCTATGAAGTGTCAGAAGAAGTCCTTGGCCTCTATGCCCTGTACATTGGCCTTCCAAGGTAACTGGTTGGCCACTGTGCAAAAGAAGATATTGGGGTAGATGGACACTGGTCTGATCCAGTAGACCTCTTACTATGTTTTTATGTACAGATGTGCAAAATGTATTCATTTACTTGGAATGTTATACTTTTCTGCTCCATCATCTTGGATATCCACACTTTGCAGAATCAATTGGATGCTAAGGTACTATCCTGCTGCTGCAATGGCACTTCCATTGGCTTATAAAGAAATTTCTTTATCCCAGTCTTGCTTTGTCTGTTTGTATTCTTTCTCCCTTGCAAAATTTCAAGGGATTCAGTTGGCCACAGCAGGAAGTGAAATTGGGATGAGGAAGTCTCACTCTAAATTTCACTCTACTTACAGTAATTAGGGTCCAACGTAGTATCTTTACATTCCTTGTTTTTAGGAACTGACAGTATAAATTAGATGTACACTGGATTGTGAATGCTGTTTGTTGCTTTCAATGGGATGTGCATTCATTGTTCATGGTTAGTTCAAGAATTTATACATCTGAACTGAAGCTGATTTTGGTATTTGATGTACTGTATTAATTATTAAGTCATGAATGAAACCTACTGAATTACTGCATCATCTGTAATAATAATTCTTCTGTTGTGGTGGCAAATCTGACCACCTGATTGGTTGGGGCTCAGTGGGGTATCAGCCTTTCGCCCATCAAAATTTATCAATCAAAAGTACTTGCATTCCATTGGTTGAGTCCACTCTTCTCTCCCGCCTGAATGGTTGTTGTAGCCAGGAAAGCTGATTCTGTCAGTAAAAGGCAACCAGTTTTAGTTATGGAAGTTACTGTGGGAACATACTATTGGCCCATTACACAATGGTCACTGTCTTTGGCCTCCCATTGACTGACTCCCTTGCCCCCACCTACTGCAGGCCCAGAAATGTTGAACACACTGCCAAAAGAAGTCTTACCTCAGACAGCCATATCTTCAACTCTTCTTTGTGTGCTCTCTGTCAACCAGGCCTCAGAAAGGGCTGCAGAGCTACTTTGACCCCACAAAAGGCCTCCCAGGATATGCAGCCTCCAAAGGCCACAGAAATAGCCAGGGAGGCCAGGCCCCGCTGGGAGTGCTTCCTTAGAGCCCATGGCTGCCCCCTGGGAAGTGCTAGCCAGAGATTGTGGCTAGGCAACCCAGGCAGCTTTTATTAGGAAAGGGAGATGCCTCAGGGGAATATAATGCCATACAGTCCACCCTCCAAATCAGTTATTTTCTCCAGGATGGGGAGAGAGATCTGTTGTCTGGAGTCCAGGTGGCAGAGATCAGCTCCCCTTGAGGTGGGGTGGGGTGAATGCCTTCACTTGGGTGGGTGAGAACACAGTGTGGGGTGGCACTTGCCTAGAGGCCTTTAGTGATACCTTTTCAGGTTGGTGGGAAATCCCTGAAGATTCTTTGGTCGAGTTTGAGGAGGGCACATGAGTTTGGGCTTCAGAGTGGGGTCTGCCAGACCCATGTCTCTGCTGTGGAAGCTGACTGGGTGATTTTGGACCAGTCACAGACTTCCAGCCTAACTTGCCTCACAGGGTTGTTGTTCAGATCAAAGGAGGGAGATGCCAGTGATGTAAGCTGCTTTATTTCCCATACACACACAAACTGTGGAGAAAGCCTGTCCTTTTCCTCTTTAAAGTCTGCAGGGAGGGGGAGGGTGATAGAAAGCTGCAGTCAGAGGGGCAGATAAAGAGAGGGATATAGGGTTGCCATCTCCAGGTTAGGAAATTCCTGGTGATTTAAGGGGTGGGGCTTGGAGAGTTTGGGGTTTGAAGAAGGGTGGGACCTCAGACAGTTACAATGCCATTTCCTCTTTGGGAACCACTGTTGCCAATCTCCAGGTGAGGGCTGGGGATCACTCAGAATTACAGTTGCTCTCCAGATGGCAGAGATCAGCTCCCCTCAAGGTAGAGGGGGAGTCAATGCCTTCACTTGGGTGGATGGGAAGACAGCCGGGGGGGCAATCACCCAGAGCCTCCTTCTAGAACCTGCTGTATTTTTGTTCACAATGGGCCTTACTCCTAGTCCTAGCTATAATGCACTGGTTCACAAGGCAAAGACTATCAACAGATGGGGTAGCACTCTGACTTAGTCAGGTGGGGCAAAACTGTGCCATTATGCTAATATCAATTGCAGTGCATCTTCATATGCTTATATAAAATTTATGCCACTTAGTAGTCCTTTGATTTGGGATTTCCAGTAGCATGGGCACTCAGGAGAGCAGGTGTTGTCTAGTGGCATCAAAAATACATTGGTTCAAAACCCCACTCAGCAGTAATACTCACTAGGTGACATTAGGCTAGTAGTTCTCTCAACATAACCTACCTCATGGGGAAGACCCTCTAAAAATAATTCACACATGGAATTTGCTGCTGTAGGAAGTGGTGGCAGCTACAAGCATAGACAGCGTCAAGATAAATATATGGAGGAGAGGTCCATCAGTGACTATTAACCATAATGAATATATGGAACACTATGTCTGTGGCAATGATACTCTGTATTCTTGGTGCTTGGGAGGCAAGAGTGGGAGGGCTTCTGGAGTTCTGACCCCATTAGTAGTCCTCCAAATGGCACCTGGGTTTTGACCACTGTATGACACAGAGAGTTGGACTGGATGAGCCATTGGTCTGATCTAAAATGGCTTCTCTTGTGTTCTTATATTATGAATGAAGACTAATTGGACATGCCCAAGAAGTTTCCCAGGAAGTGGGCACCACTGAAAAGACCTGAGTAGGATTCTGAGAAATCATGATTCTGATAGCTTCTCTCTGGATCATACTTCCTAAAGTAGTTTGCTTGTTCATTGTTCTACAAACTCTTAATTTAAGACAGGGCTTTTTTGAGCAGAAATGCACAGTGACACAGTTCCAGATGGCTTGCCATCAGAGGGTGTGACCTAATATGCAAATGAGTTCATGATGGGCTTTTTCTACAAAAAAAGCCCTGATTTAAGGAAATGTTAGAGGGCATAAAAACAAATGCACTGTACTGAATGTATCTATTTAATAGCTCTTTTTAATGTTAGTGAAGCTCTCCCTTGCCACTGTAAAATATGTAGCACCATCTGTTCAACTATTAAACTATCTTAGCTTCTCGAATTAAGAACTCATGGGCAATATAGGATGCTACATAAACTAGAAGTTTTTTGTGAACTCCTTTCCTTTTACTAGGTAATATAAATAAATCAGTTCTATCAAGAGATTAGGAAGTGCCTATATAAACACACTAAAGTCACAGCTAGGGTTGCCAGGTCCATCAGACTAGTCAGTGGGGGATGTGGGTAAACTTACCAGAAGTGGGGAGGGAAGAAGCCAGAAATAAATGTGAATGTCAGGAGTGATGCTCTGGTTAGTGGGCAAAACTTCTATGGTAAGAATTAGCTTCTACTGTAGAGTTTTGGCCAAAAAACAGTTTCCCCCCATGTCACCAACGTGCCTACGTCACTTCCAGGTGACATAGGAGCATCATGTTTATTTCCAGTTTCTTGCCTGTTTGGGAGGCTAATTCCTCATGCCAATTAACTGGCCAGTGGAAGAGAAGAGCACCTAAAACCAGGGGATCCCTGCCCCCACTGGGATCTGGCATCCCTAGTCATGGTACAGAATAATCCAACTTGTTTATATCTTCACTGCTAAGTTTAGCATATTAATGTCTGGTAGATACATATTGTAAATCATTATCTTTTTGAGGCAAGAACCTCTGAATAAAGTGAAAACAATACCTTGCTGTTGAAGGTGATTTTTATATAGTGTGTGTGATAAATCAATTAACTGTAGACCTTAAATCTTCTCCTTTTGCAGAACAGAGTCACTGTGACAAAACACAGTTAAAATATCTACTCTGCTTACAGTTGATTCATCTTTATTGCAGCAGATATTTGATAAGGGGGGAGGGAGAGAAAAAGAGACAAGCACTTCAGAGCTTGCAGTGACGCGTGCCAAACTCGTGGAAGGTAAATCCCCTAATTCATTCTCTTCTTCCAGCATTCCTTGGCAGGTAGCCAAGCTAAATATTTCTGCTGGATAAAATTGACTGCTGTATGCAGCACTCTCTTAAATGGATAGCTGTATAGCTGTATCAGAGGGGACTCCTGCAAGGAAAGGAAGAGCCAATGTGTGTGTGCCCTGATTTATCTATTTATTTATTTTATTAAAAAGAAGCTTTATGGACCATGATTGGATTAACAGTGAACCCTGGAGGAAGAGGAAAAACAAATTGGGAAACTGGTTTAGCACCCCCACCTTTTTGTCATCTTCTTTTGGGATTTCCTGGCTGGCTGCCACCTTCAGTCTGTTGAATGTTCTTTAGATAAATCAATTAAAAAGGCTTTAATATTTGGGTGATTGGAGCACAGCATATGGGCTACTGGTGCTGTTGTCATGTGGAGCTTGCTGTTAATTGAAATGATTAATAGAGGTGTTAGTTTCCTAAGACTAATTGGTGAAAATAATGTAATTGAAAGCATTGCTGGTTTGTTTTTAAAATACTGTTCCTCTGTACATCAACCATTTGAGAACCTAGCAAATAATAGAAGTTTGTAGATCATCAGGTAGTAGTAATTGTGTTTAGTGAAAACATCAAGAGTTCTTGGGTTGGAGTTTGCGTTCGTTCATGTATTAGAAATGGTTCTTAAGGTGTTCTGCAGTGTATTGAAGGACTTTTGAGAGAATCTGGTAAATCAGCTGTGTTGTCCAGTGCCATCCCATAATACTATACCTGAACTTTCTATTACAAGTTAAATCTTGAAACTGACCATTCAGGAGTACAGGTATCTCAGCTTGTGAAGACACTATTGTTGTGTTATTTCCTAACACATAGCCTAGGCTTTTTCAATTGGGGAATTAATGTGGCTCTCAGAGAAGCCATGGGCCACATCTGTGGATCAGGCTCTTCCATTAATATTGCATTTCACCTTGTGGCTTCTTACAGTTCTTCTTACAGTATTCTCTCCACAGGTCCCGCAAATATGTGTTATTAACTATTCTGAACAAAGTTTGTCTTGAGATGCATTAACAGGCCAGTCATACAGCTCACTGTGAGAACACAAAAATGCTTAAAGGACTACTATTTTATGCTAGTGTAATATTAGAAGTCATGGGCCACAATCTAGGATACTGTGTGAGCAACTCTGTGTAGTCTGAAGGCACTGACTTGCTCTTTAGCTTTGCTCTTTTTTTCTTCTCCATGCCTCATAACTTTTGAAACCAGTTTATAATGTGGTATGTATGTGGAAGGTAAGAATGTAAGAAGAACCCTGCTGGATCCATCTAGTCCAGCATTCTGTTTCACAGAGGCCAAAAATTATGCTAGAAGGGCAACATCAGGGCATGGAGGCAAAAGCCTAATGTTGCCTTCTAGCACAGATATTCAGAAAGTTTCTGCCTCTGAACATGGGGGTTCCCTTTAGACATCATGATTATTATTAGGATTGCCAATTCCGAGTTGGGTAGACAACCCCCCCCGGGTTTCCATGACAACCAGCCTCTCAAAGAAAGAAAACTGATTCAAATAATTATAATAAAGTTCATATAGTCTAATCACTCTCATACAAAATATTTTACAAAAGTCATACCCTGACAGCAAACACCTTCATATGTGCAAAAGAAGGACCTAAATACTCATATATAAAGTCCAATTCTGGAATGTAGAAGAAAAGTCCTTTAACTTGAAGCAGAAGTCCCTGGTTCCGTTCCTGTAGGGCCCATGTGATAGTGAGATTCCACAGCATTTTAGAATTCTTGTGTAGAAGTCTTAGAAACACAGCGACGAGGTAGTACTTTTATCTTCCCCCGTTTCAATAGAAGCTTTAACCAGCTGTGTTAAAGATAAAAACATAAACCTAATATAACGTTTCAAAAAACCTTTTAAAATACACCTGCAGCTATTACATACCTTTTCCAACAATATCAGAGCACGGCAAGATTCCACAATTTTAGGTACACAATTAAGTTACAATTTACAGGTCTTGCACCCAACCCCAAGCTCTTTCCTCTAAAGTACTTTCCAGCAGGTGTATTCACTTATACAATTCTTAAAAGTACAACAATACATCATGGCCTCCATGTTACAAACTACTCAATGTAAAACCAATACATATTATGAAATGTGACTCTAAAATATTCACTATTACATAGCTTATTACAGCAATGCCAATAGAATTAATTTACAGTTTCCAAAAGAAAGAAAGGATCAAGAATACCAGAAATCAAAGAAAACAAGCCAGATCCCATTCATTATTTAGACCACGTGGCATAAGAGATTGCGTATTTTTCGGTCCATTAGATGCTCCGGACCATTAGACACAGGTGCCTGGCTGGGAGACAAGCGGCGAGATCGCTCCCTGTGCCCCCACCACAAACCCAGCACTTCGCAGGGAGCGATCTCGCCGCTTGTCTCCCAGCCAGGCACGGGGGAAGCACGCCTGCGTGCCTGGCTGGGAGACAAGTGGCGAGATCGCTCCCTGCGAAGTGCTGGGTTTGCGATGGGGGTGGAGGGAGCGATCTCGCCGCTTGTCTCCCAGCCAGGCACACAGGCGCGGGGGAAGCACGCCGCCCCCTCCACAGCTGACGCTCACGAAGCGCTGGGTTTGTGGAGAGGGCGGGTGCTTCCTCCGTGCCTGTCTGCCTGGCTTCAGCTGATGCTTACAGCAAGCTCCAGGATCGCTCCCTCCGCCCTCCGATCCCAGCGCTTGCTTTAAGCATCAGCTGAAGCCAGGCAGACAGGCACGGAGGAAGCACCCACCCCCTCAGCAAACCCAGCGCTTCGCGAGCGCCAGCTGTGGAGGGGGCGGCGTGCTTTCTCCGTGCCTGTCTGCCTGGCTTCAGCTCTGATGCTTAAAGCAAGCGCTGGGATTGGAGGGTTGAGGGAGCGATCCTGGCGCTTGCTGTAAGCATCAGAGCTGGAGCCAGGCAGGCAGGCGCGGGGGAAGCGCTGAGATCAGAGGCGGAGGCAGCGGATCCCCCCCCCCCGGAGGAAGGTACGTACGTTCGCTCCATAAGATGCACTTTCCCCCCCACACTTTTTTTTGGGGGGGGAGTGCGTCTTATGGTGCGAAAAATACGGTAATTTAAAAATCCACCGCATTTCTTCCCGATGAAGCCACTTAACAGGATCACATTTAGAATGTTTTCTGGATGAGAATTTGCTTACTACAAAATATTTCAGAGACCACTTCGTGTTTAAAGGCCCGGAAGTGCTCCACAGAGTCCTCACCCCCAAAGTCCTCAGATATTTCCTGAGTCAGACCTGGCAACCCTAGCTATTAGCTGCTGATGAACTTATCTTCCATGAATTTGTTGAACTGAATGAAAGAGCACTGGTCTTTTGTGTGCACTGCCCATCACTACAAAAACATAAGGTTAATATAAACATACTACTTTTAATATATATTTGGCACCCTTGACACAACACCTGTGGTGGGATAAGAATTCAGTTTGCTATATTATCTATTAAAAATAATCAGTTTTCCACAGTTCCTGCAAGGGTTGTTTGCTTATTTCATTTATAACCCACTGTTGCCCCTAATGGGGACCAAATCAGCTTACAACAGTCTCCTTACCTCCATGTTATCTGCACAAGAACTCTGGGAGATAGGTTAGGCTGAAACTCATTTACATATTCGGTAACACCCCCTGGCACCAAGACAGCCAGAACTGTGTTCCTGTGTGTTTCCTGTTAAAAAAAAAAGCCCTGGCTGAAAGTATGTGACTGCCCCAAGATCATTCACCAAGTTTCCATGGTAAAGTGGAAATATGAATCCAGATCTCCCAGCTCCTAGTCTGTTAACCATTACAATATACCACCTGCCTGTGTGAGTGGGAAATTTTGTGTTTTCCTGATCCTACCCATATGACAGGCATTTTTATATTCTTATATATATCAGGTCCCCTGAATTCTCAGCTTTCATATTCAGGTTCCCTGAATTCTCAGCTGGCAACTTATGGGAGTCCAGGCAGTTGTGGTCGGGGGGTGGGGTGGGGTGTACTTTGGGATCACTGGCAGGCCAGGAAAATCTGGAAGTGATATGTGTCTCTAGGAATTCAATGATTCCTAGAGTGAACTGATACCACTTCCAGGTTTTCCCTGGAAATTGCAACATGATGTCACCTAGTGATTTTCTTTCATTATTCCACCACCAGGCCCACCAACCACAGGAGAAGCAGCAAGACATAGTAGTTGAGAGCAGGGGATCTCCACCTTCATTGGGAAGATGGCACCATGCTAGACACCATCCCAAATGGTCAAAAAGGACTTCACTAGTCACTTGCAAGTATAGACTGGTCAATTTCCTTAAAGGAAAATTTCCCAGTTGGCTGGTGTCCTGGAGGACCGCTGGCATCCAGTACCAAGAGAGTTAAGCTCCAGTGCTGCAGAAGTCCTTTAGCTTGGTTCCTTCAGTGGTAACATTGATCAGTTGTCTCCTCTGGAACTGCCACCACTTTGTGGGAGGAAACAAGGTTTGTACTGTAATCAACATACATTATTGCTTACCTGAAGTGCTTCATTTATAAGAAAGTACTGGCATCCATATGTATATATGTGTGGCACAATAACTTGTTTGATTTTTCACACAAGATGATTTGCACATTTGTGAGTATTGTCTGAGTAGACAATACTGACCTTGATGAGCCAGTGTTCTTATTCAGTGTTCATGTGAATATTAAAATGAAAATACAATTATAGTTGTTATTTTAAAGAAACTTCCATCAAAAATATAGTTTGTTTTACTGATCATGATTGTGTGGCTGTTTCTTGACTGTGAGAAGCCACATTCTGCTTTCCACTGATTCACAAGCAGGGAACTTATTTGTATACTACATCCTAAACTAATTGGCAAAAAATTGAGGGAGGGGAGGGGCATGGAAATTACATATTTCCCTTGAAATGGCTCATCCATTCCATTTATAATTGGTAGCAGTACCTCAGATATAAAAGACAGGGCCAGCCAAAGGGTTTTTCATGACCTAGGCCAGCCAACAAGAAAAAGTTTGACTATCAGCACTGGTAGGCAAGTGACTGAAGTCACTGGCCAGGCCCCCAGAGAGGCTAACTACAGGGGGGCTGTGGGGGTCCCGCCCCTGACTTCCTGATTGGCCGCCTGACTCAACCTGTGGCCTTCTGTCCCCAGGGGTATCGGTACATGCTGGTGACCAGTGTTCCCTCTAAGCTGAGTTAGCATGAACTAGCTCACAGATTTTTAGCCTCCAGCTCACACATTTTTGTCTTAGCTCAGGAAAAATGGCCCTAGAGCACAATAATTTATGCGGCAGCTCACAACTTTAATGCCAGAAGCTCACAAAGTAGAATTTTTGCTCACAAGACTCTGCAACTTAGAGGGAACATTGCTGGTGACACCTGCCCTAGGCAATCATCTATGGTAGCCTAAGAACATAAGAGAAGCCATGTTGGATCAGGTCAATGGCCCATCCAGTCCAACATTCTGTGTCACACAGTGGCCAAATATATATATACACACACACTGTAGCTAATAGCCACTGATGGACCTCTGCTCCATATTTCTATTTAACCCCCTCTTGAAGCTGTCTATGCTTGTAGCCGCCACCACCTCCTGTGGCACTGAATTCCACACCTTCACCTTTGGGTGAAGAAGTACTTCCTTTTATCCGTTTTAACCTGACTGCTCAGCAATTTCATTGAATGCCCACAGGTTCTTGTATTAATAATAATAATAATAATAATAATTTTTTATTTATATCCTGCCCTCCCCGCCGAGGCAGGCTCAGGGCGGCTTACAGACATGGAAAATGCCATGATTACAATAAATACATTATACAATAAAATACAATTAAATACATTTAAATAATTAAAACCACAACAGTTAAGGTGCTATATACAAGACAGTATATATCAGATATAGGTGTCACTTCAGGATTCAATCTTGTAGGCCATTTGAAAAAAGACAGTTTTACAGGCTCTGCAGAACTGATTATAGTCCCGCAGGGCTCGAACCTCCGCTGGTAATTGATTCCACCAATGGGGAGCCGTTATTGAGAAGGCCTGCTCTCGAGTTGTTTTCAGTTTGGCCTCCCTTGGTCCAGGGATTTTTAAGAGATTTTGGGAGCTAGATCTCAGTGCTCTCTGGGGGATATATGGAGAGAGGCGGTCCCTAAGGTAGACAGGTCCTCAGCCATAAAGGGCTTTAAAGGTAATAACCAGCACCTTGTAACGAACTCGGAACACAATTGGCAGCCAGTGCAGCTCCCGCAACCTAGGCTGCATGTGCTCCCACCGAGGTAGTCCCACCAACAGCCTTGACGCCGCATTCTGCACTAGCTGCAGTTTCCGAGTTCGGTACAGGGGCAGCCCCATGTAGAGGGCATTACAGTAGTCCAACCTCGAGGTGACAGTTGCATGGATCACTGTTGCTAGGTCACCACGTTCCAGGAAGGGGGCCAGCTGCTTCGCCCTCCTAAGATGGAAAAAGGCGGCTTTAGCAGTGGCTGCTATCTGTGCCTCCATTGTCAAGGAAGGCTCGAGAAGCACTCCCAGGCTCTTGACCCTGCGCACTGGTATCAGCGACGCACCATCAAAGGCTGGTAGGGAGATCTCCCCTGGCCCGCCGCAACCCACACAAAGGACCTCTGTCTTTGCTGGATTCAACTTCAGCCCACTCGACATGATCCACCCTGCCACGGCTTGCAACGCCCGGTCCAGGTTTTCAGGGACGTCGCCAGTCCGGCTGCCCATCAATAGATAGAGCTGGGTGTCATCAGCATACTGGTGCAGCCCAGTCTGTACCTTTGGGCGATCTGGGCAAGGGGGCGCATGAAGAAGTTAAACAACATCGGAGAGAGAACTGCCCCCTGAGGCACCCCACAATTGAGTAAGCGCCTCTGGGTCAGCTCTCCTCCAATCGCCACCCTTTGTCCCCGACCCTCAAGGAAGGAGGAAAGCCACTGTAAGGCTAGCCCCCGGATTCCTGCGTTGGCGAGGCGGCGGGTCAGCAGCCGATGGTCGACCATATCGAACGCAGCCAATAGGTCTAACAACAGCAATACTGCCGAGCCACCTCAATCCAGATGTCGCCGGAGGTCATCCATGAGGGCGACCAACACTGTCTCCATCCCATGGCCCGGGCAAAAGCCGGACTGGTATGGGTCTAAGGTGGAATTGTCATCCAAGAAGCCCTGTAACTGCAACGCCACAGCCCTCTCAATGATTTTGCCCAAAAAGGGCAAATTTGAAACCGGCCGATAGTGAGCCAATTCGGCCGGATCAGATGTAGCCTTTTTCAAGAGAGGGCGGACCGTGAGAAAGGGAGAAAAGTACTTTTTTCTCTTTCTCCATCCCATGCATTATCTTGTAAACCTCTATCATGTCACCCGCAGTCGACGTTTCTCCAAGCTAAAGAGCCCCAAGCGTTTTAACCTTTCTTCATAGGGAAAGTGTTCCAACCCTTTAATCATTCTAGTTGCCCTTTTCTGGACTTTTTCCAATGCTATAATATCCTTTTTGAGGTGCGGTGACCAGAATTGCACACAGTATTCCAAATGAGACCGCACCATCGATTTATACAGGGACATTATGATACTGGCTGATTTGTTTTCAGTTTCCTTCCTAATAATTCCCAGCATGGCGTTGGCCTTTTTTATTGCAATCGCACACTGTCTTGACATTTTCAGTGAGTTATCTACCACGACCCCAAGATCTCTCTCTTGGTCAGTCTCTGCCAGTTCACACCCCATCAACTTGTATTTGTAGCTGGGATTCTTGACCCCAATGTACATTACTTTGCACTTGGCCACATTGAACCTCATCTGCCACGTTGACGCCCACTCACCCAGCCTCAATGGATCCCTTTGGAGTGCCTCACAATCCTCTCTGGTTCTCACCACCCTGAACAATTTAGTGTCATCTGCAAACTTGGCCACTTCACTGCTCACTCACTCACTGCCTAGTGGTAGGCTGCCCCTGGAGACAATATTATGATATAACTGTAGAAAGTTTTGGGAAGTAAAACCCAAGAGCAATCAATTCCAGGGTTTCTTGAAAGAGATGGTGGCAGGTAGGGACTGCTGACTCTTCTTAGAAACCTGATTCTAGGAGGGTTTTTTTGGGGAGGGGGGTGGAGTTCATTTGAGTAAATTGTAGCACAAAATCAGCAAGAGAAATCCTTTGTTTACCCTAGGGTTCTGAATCCTAGGCATGTGTGTGGTTTGCTAGCATGCTTTGTGAAGGATGGTATCAATGTTATATACTTCCTGTGCATTTCCAAGCTTTAGTTTGTATCAACGAATACTGTAATCTCACTGAGGAATGTGGCCCGTTTGAATGATTGTAATAGTGGGCTGTGGTAAAGAAGTGGCTATTTTAAAGGCTTCTTGGGTGGTTTAAGCAATTAACAGTGCAATCTTAAACAGTTATAACCCTTCTAAATCCATTTTGTACTATCCATACCAGTCATATGCATACTCAGAAATAAGGCCCACTGGGTTCAAGCCATTATGGGACTTACTTTCAAATAAATGTGGCTAGGATTGTACATTTAGCCATTTAAGGTTACTGTTCTCTAATGTGCCTTCTGCTGTAATAATTAAATGGCTGTTTTGTGGAGTATATGTGCATGAGTAAAAACAGCAAAAACTCAACGGCAAAAAATTACGGTACTTACTAGAAACTGCTGACAAATTACTGGGACTCATTTTACAGTTTTCATTCATTTTGTTTCCATACTGTAAGAGCTCCCACAACAGTTCAGAATACAAATATAGGTATATATGTGGACTTCTTCTTGAGCCAAGTGAGCTCATTGCTAGAGGTTTTCTTGTGAGCCATCTTGGAGGTAAAACAGGTTAGGAATATAACTATGTTAACTGCAGTTAACTGTTTGCCTGAATTTATAGGAATGCATTAAATTACATGGGGTGGGAGAATACTTTGTCTTACATGGCCTTGATTCAAAGGTACTTCTCAGCACTGAAGTCAAGCTACACCAGTTTCCTTGTGATGGCTGCAATTGTTCTGTAACTGGAGAAACGTCGACTGCGGGGTGACATGATAGAGGTTTACAAGATTATGCATGGGATGGAGAAAGTAGAGAAAGAAGTACTTTTCTCCCTTTCTCACAATACAAGAACTTGTGGGCATTCAATGAAATTGCTGAGCAGTCAGATTAAAATGGATAAAAGGAAGTACTTCTTCACTCAAAGGGTGATTAACATGTGGAATTCACTGCCACACGAGGTGGTGGCAGCTACAAGCATAGCCAGATTTAAGAGGGGATTGGATAAAAATATGGAACAGAGGTCCATCAGTGGCTATTAGCCACAGTATATATATGTGTGTGTGTGTGTGTATGTGTGTATATGTATGTGTGTGTATATGTATATGTATATACACGCACACATATGTTGGCCAATGTGTGACACAGAGTGTTGGACTGGATGGGCCATTGGCCTGATCCAACATGGCTTCTCTTATGTTCTAAACATTTTTTGTGGAAGCAGGAGAAAGAAAGAGGTGTTATGTGAGGTGTGGTGCTTTTTGGTGAGGATAAGGGTTCTTAACTGGACTTTGGGATTAGGTGTGTCAGTCCACCCACTCCCAATGGGACTGTGCTCAACTGAGAAAGGCAATGCAAGGAAGGAATAAGTTGGTGACCTGTCCCCTGTAGGAAACAGTTATAGGTGAGGCTTCCTTTGTCATAGGAGAAACCCTGGAAGCAGAATGGGTAGCTCAGGAAGGAAAAGAGTACTCTGGAGTCAGCACAGAATTACTGTGGACTGGAGGAGAAAGAGGCAGCTGTAGATCACATATTATGGACAAAGCCACAGGAGTTTCTTTGCTGAGTGGGAATAAGCTGGGTGGGAAGGGCTTGTACTTTGTGTGCAACCAAGAAGATTCAGTGAGAGCCTGAAGTGCTAACAAATCAAGGAAGAGAAGAAGGAGATAGATGGGGAAGGAAGCCAGGGCAGGAACAGACCCCACCTATCCTGACACTTCTTCTGCCCAGACATGTGAACTGCTCTGAAGGATTTTGGCAGCCAATAGGGGGAACAATACCAGTTTATGATTCAGAGTGTTGTGTTCCAGATTAACAATTTCTTGCATCTGCCATTTGTGGGTGCATTCTCTGAGGCAGACATTACAACAGATAGGGGATGGACCCCATGTTGTATAATGTGCTCCTGGTATTGGATTGTGTAAGTTATTGTTATTATTTGCTAAGCTTTTAAATGCACTTTCAAAATTCAAAGTACTTTGTAAAATTATCTTGTTATGATCTGAGTCTTGCTCTCCTTTCCTTTCTGTGAATAAATGAAGTAGCTTTCTAGAAGAGGTAAGAACCCCTGCAGTATGCAAAAGCTATTCTATTCTCCAGGGCCTTTTGTTGTTGGTTTTAAGTGCAGTGTCATATGGTTTGTATTTTTAATGTAGATCTGGTGTTCTTGGCTGCGAAGTAGATTCGATGAGGTGGGGGCTGTTGGTGTTATTTCCTCTGGTACTCTTCTTGTAGATTCTCTTGAACCCTCTTGGGGAAAGGCGGGGCATAAATATTTTAAATAAGTAGTCAGCATGGACAGAAAGCTGCACTGATTATTATGAACAAATTTCTTCTGCCTGCTTGTATGACCAAAAGAGCAAGTCATCAAGCAGAAACTACCCAAACAGGGGCATGTTATTTCTCTTTCTCTCTTCCTCTGTGTATATCCATACAGTGTTTCTTCAGTGTGTTCCACTTGACTCATAATAGCAACAATCAGTAGAATTGTCAGAAGAGCAGAAGGCTGTGTGCATGTTGTAGTTCTTGCAAGTAATATGGACATTTCTTCATGTTGGATGTATATAAGGTATTGGAAAGTTGCTGGGTGTGGTTATTGACTAACAGTGCAATCTTAACTAGCAGTACCCTCCTTCTAAACTCGTTGAAGTCAGTGGGTTTAGAAGGGTATACAACTCTGTTTACTATTGCACTGTAATGCCCTTTGAGACAGGTACAATGAACTACAGCATTTTTACATCTGTCTATGATAGTTGTTTACTGATATGTATATCATTTTGTCATTTATTTTTTAAAAAATCTTCATGATCCCATATTTGTGTTTTGTCCTCAAAACAAGTCTCCACAATTCATTCCAACAGTCATTCCAACAGTCAAGTTCAAAATGGTATTTCAGTAGTTTCAAAGGTACAGAGCGTCTGTCTGAATTCTGTATTTTATTATGAATGTGAATTACAAGTTTTGTCTAAGTCTTAAACTGATAAATGAACAAAAAAATTAAATGAACAAAAACAGTTATATACTTCAGAGAGTTGTCTATCATGTGCATTTTTCTAAAAAATTCAGAAAGTTTTCAAAAAATCTGCATTTGAATGCCCTTTTATATAATAAAATTTTAAATCAAATGGATAATAGTAGTGGGGTTTTTTTAACATCACTGATTTTTTAAAAGATGTTTGGCAGTCATAATTATTAGTCCACCAGCCTAAGGAGAGTTTATTTTGTTAATTGCTGTTGTTAAGCCTAATTACTGCATGGGGTGGAGTATAAGGAAAGGGGAGGGGTAAAACCTTTTCACAAGAGGAAATTCTAAAGTCCAAGGCTCAGTTCCAGGCAGGGTTCGCTGACAATGTCTCAGTGAGAGAGAGAGAGAGAGAGAGAGAATGTGTGGTGTATGTTTACAGTGTGTCTGTGTGTGTGATGCATGCATGAGTGTGTGGTGTGAGTGATGAGACACTCAGTATGGACTAAAGCCCTGGGATGCATGATCTGAAGACTGAAGATCAGTCCTATATGGCTACACAAAGGTACAGTTTAACAACATAATGCACTGTTTTTCCATTAATGTATTAACTAGCTGTGTTCTTTCACATTATTGAATATTTTATTTATTATGGTACACTTTGATATTATTACATTGCAAGGATTATTATTAAAGGAACAAAACAAACCTTTCATTCTCTTTTTGTAACCCATACTTATTTGCTTCCTGCCCCCGTAATGCAGCTTTAAAAAAGACATTGTTGGGAGAAATTAAATGATACAGAAGTATTAATAATAAACCACTTCACCTCTTTGGCAACATCATGCACATTTGTTTTTAGTGAACTGACAGTATCAGTTAACAGACCCATACAATATAGTTGGTGTTTTAGAAAGTGTGTGTTTCATGACCAAAAAGTTCCTTTGCTTAGATATAAAATGTTTTGCTTTGCTTCTTACTTTAGTTAATTACATGTTTGTGTGTTGCTAAAATTATTCAGTGTTATGTATTAACTGACACTGCTGCTAGACACCAAGGGGGTGCTACGGTTTTGTGACAAATGATTGTTTGGGTGGTATGATCAAGTGAGTTACATGGATGATTCTTCCTGGCTAGTTGAAGGTACTGCTGAGTAAATGTGTTTACTTTCACCACCACCACCACCACCACCCCACATGCACACACTCTCCACAGTATTTATACTAGTTAATGTGTTGTGTCAGATAAATCTGCTTCCTGAGTCCATCTTTCAGCTTGCTCCTTTCCTTCCCACTTGACAAATGGTTTGAGTTTGACACAGTTTTATCAGCTGGGCCCCTGCTGGGGGCTGCTTGCTTTTGCTTTTATCATGGAAAGTAAATTATTTGCAATATTCTAACTAGCAGTTGGCTGGTCCAATTTAGCCTACAGTATAAACTGACTGTTGTCTTTTCTTTGCCAAGCCCAGTTGTTACTTAGTGTGAAAACAAAAGATTCAGGGCATTAGCTATTACAAGCTGTTCTGCCTTTTTGTTTGAGCATTCTTAATTTACTTAGCTAGATGGAGCTTCATGTGATAAATAATAACCTGAGGTATCATTTGCAGTATCCTCCCAAATATCTTCCTTTCGTTAAAGAGTTTATTTAAAAAAAATAGGAAGATTCTATTTTTCTAGGCTACAATAAAACTGCAAGTGTAATGGGAAGCAGAATCAGGACTGGTCTTTTAAAAAAATAAATAAATAAATGCTAGCAACAGGAAGTCCATACTAACTTATTTTTGTTCAACCTATAGAAAACACAGAGTTTAGAGAAAACATTATCAGAGGAATAATGCTTTCCTGCCAATCAGACAGTCCAAATGTCTTGGACAATTGAAATAAACCAGCAAAACCCACCATTGAAGTTGGGTGGGAGTGGTGCAGAAAGTTTAAGTTGCTGCACATTTTGTGGCAAAATTATGTGTGAAGTTTTTAGAGGTTTTTATGACCATTAAGGTTCCAGACAAAAACACCCACAAGTTGTCCTGTAATATGTCTAAAACAATAGATAGTGGACTCATTGTATGCCATAGCTGATGTCAGTCATAGCAGAATAAGGAGCATATGGCAGTTCTAATAACAGTGTAAGAAAAAGCACCACTAGCTCAGAAACATGGGCCTGTGAAAGTAGTTATAAATTTATTGTACAAATAATTTGATAGATTGTTGAGGTCAAAATACATTGTTATGGTCATCATTTTATTAATCTGCCATGCTGCATTCTGAAATTATTAACCAGACTCAACAAGAGGATTAAACATCCTGTTTTCAATCTAGGAAACCCAGAATTGCAAAGTTCCCTCCATGATTATGTACTTTAACAGATATAAATAATTACCTGTCTTGGTTAACCTATATGAAAAGGACAGAATTTTATTTAGCAGTTTGATAAGTAGATTTATTTATTTATTTATTTATTTATTGAAACATGAGGCCATTGTCTATTTATCTGAAAAATAATGTGCTAAAGGAAAATTATGCAGTGTAGTTTCAGAAAGATCTAGTTAATGGAAGTAAAATTTCAAAAAAAAACACCCATACAGCTGGCATATGCTAGTAGTAGCCAATATTGATATATCAATTTGTTATTGTGTCTCTGATCCACTTGTTGAGTGTTTAATAATGAAAAGTACTGTTTAATCACTAGTGTGCTAAATTGAACATGACTGTCTGTTATTTATAGATTAAAATATTGTTTGGAGTTTCAGAAATATTGATCAGGAGACTTGAGTTTTGATGCTTTCTCTTGTCTTCTGCACTCCTTCCTCAGTGCTTTGGAAGAGAAGGAAAGAGGTCCAGATGGGAAGAAAACAGGTCCTGAAAAGACCACATAGGAACTAGGTCAGGTACTCTGGAGATTAAAGAAACATGCTTCATCCCTGTGTGCGGGAGGCAGGGACAAGCAAGCACACAATTACAAGGAATTAGAATGGCAACAAGTAGTGCAGATTTATCAGCTTTAATTGTCTATTGTCAGGACAGAGCTGCTCTTATAGATCAGGCTGCTGGCAGTGCCTTAATACGTTTAATGGACTCTCCATTGTGGGATTATCCCTTCTAGGGGATAGTGTCTTTCTTTAAAAGTTGTTGCTCTGAGAGATGCAATGTGGGGGGAAAAAGAAAGGAAAATAAAAACAGCTTCAACACTTAGGTATTCCCCAGTCACTTACACGAGCACATTCTCCTCCTTTGACATGTTGGCTTCCTCAGGAAGTAGCTGAAGGCCCTGTGATGCTTTTCTGTCAGCAACCTGTATTCCTTTAGTGGAACTGAGAGACACCTATTTGAACATTAACCTTTTTTGGTCAACCATCCACAATGAGCCCTATTGGGGAAAACAATAGCCTGTTGATAAAGGAGTAGATAAGCAAGGATGCATAGTTTTAAAGGGGCTCTCTCAGCTCCTTTTTTGTTCCTGGATTTTGCAAAGCTAGAAGGCTTTCCTAGATTTTGCAAAGCAAACATTTACAACATTCAAAAGGAGGATAAGGTGTCAGGTATTTAATGAGAACAGATGAATTTACCTTCTTTATACATGCTAAATTCCCTGGGTGAAAGAAGATGGAATCACTACTGTCAGATAGGTAAGAAGTGACAAAGTCTCCAGAAAAGAAAGGTGGAAAGGTTTCCTACAATAAGAAGAAAGGACTGAGGGACATAGTAAATTAGGCAAACATCTGTTTAAAAAAATATTTCTGCCTGAAACCAAGGATTTCAGTGTATTATATCAAGGAGCATGAAGGCATGCCCTCACTTAAAAACCAATACAAAGTAATTCCTTTCCTACTTTTACTTTTCTGTAAATGTTACTCATCTTACACATCAACACCTATCATGCCATGTCTGCTTCTGAGGTTTCTCCCTGTCTCTGTATTGCAAATCATATATATCAGGGGTGGCCAAGGGTAGCTCTCCAGATGTTTTTTGCTTACAACTTCCATCAGCCCCAGCCATTGGCCATGCTGGCTGGGGCTGATGGGAGTTGTAGGCAAAAAACATCTGGAGAGCTACCCTTGGCCACCCCTGATATATATAAAATCTAGGATGCAAAATGCCAGAGCACCACAACTAAATTAAAAGTCAATCCAGTGAACAGAGCAGTGAATTTTTGTTTGAGTTCAAATTACAGTTTATGGAGTTAAAATGTGAAGATAATCCCCTGTGCAAGCATCAGTCGTTTCCGACTCTGGGGCGACGTTGCTTTCACGTTTTCATGGCAGACTTTTTTTTATGGGATGGTTTGCCATTGCCTTTCCCAGTCATTTACACTTTACCCCCAACAAACTGGGTAGTCATTCTACGACCTAGGAAGGATGGAAGGCTGAGTCAACCATGAGCTGGCTACCTGAATCCAGCTTCTGCCAGAATCGAACTCAAGTCGTGAGCAGAGCTTGGGCTGCAGTACTGCAGCTTACCACTCTGCGCCACGGGGCTCTTATCTATGGAGTTAGCAGGTACCTATTTCTCAGCCCTAACCCACCATCTGTAAAATGGGTTCAGTTGGCTCTTAGGACAAACTGTTATTTTTAACCCCTCTACAGCTTATTTAAATTAGTATTATGAAGGATAGTAATTATTATTACTAAATTCTGAAGATGACTGCCATGCTACTAAATGCTCAAAAGTAAGATTTAGCTTTATCATGCCTGCTGAAACTGTAAAAAAAATCAGTTTCATAATTTGCAAATCCTTCCTTAGAATAATACTCAATAGAATTAGCTGGTTTTGCACTGTACTGCTAGTCAGTTTTTGGTGTAGTGCTGAGAACTGGAACTCACCATTCGCTCACCTCATTTACAAGTGCTTAGTTCTAAATAAGTACTCTGTGTATTCTCATGTGCTTGAAGATCTTATGCTAACAATGTGTTCCTAATAACACTTTCCTGGGAGTAAGCCCTGTTGGATAGATATGATTAGAATGCCAAGTAAACTTTCTTAGAATTTCTCTCTGTGTACATATGTACCCAACAGAATTCAGTGGATTTTACAGTAATTTCCCTTCCCCTCTAGGTGTCTGAGGAACTAGAAGCTAGAGAACGCTAGCAGGATTTTTTTTTATCTTCATTAAATAAAAATCTTTTATCTTCATCTCAGGATTCTTTGGAGGATCTGTGACAGTAAAAATTGATATAAAATCTGTGCAAGTTGTACCTACACTAGAAATGCAGATGGAATAGTCTTTAAGTAGAAGTAACATCACAGGAGAGATACTAATGTCTAAATAGAAGATCCCTTTATTCAGGTGTTACACTTACTCCCTGCTTTCCTAGAAGTATTCCATTGAGGTAAAGGCAATAGGGATCTTTACATATGCTACAGAGCTGAAACTGTACAGAATTTAACTAAAAAGTGACATTTCAAGTTTGAACACACTAATCTATTAGCTCTCAGATATGGGCAAATACCATTATCAGTGGTACTTCCATCTCCTTTCTGCATCTTACTGGTATGTTTAAATCTAATGATTAAGAGATTCTGGTGCTAGGATCACTGGTGAAATTGCAAAAAAAGCTGACTCTGTTAAGTATTGATATATATTTTTTTAAAAAATGTAAAGTTCATTAGTATAGAACTGAATTTGTTTTTTAAAAGAGGGTCAGCAGGTATAGTATGAAGTAGTTCATGTGAGATACTGGGAAAAGTAATAAATTCCATATATGATGTATGATGAACCAGATCTTATGGAAAGTAGTTCTCAGAATATGGTGTAATGCAATCCATTTGAGATAAGTAAATTGGCACTATGAATACTTTTTTTGACATTAGAACAGTACTATTTGAGACCATTTCTGATACATTTTTATTTGCTGTTACACAACTAAGCCAAAATAAATACTAAGGAATTCAGGAAGTATTGTGAGTCTGTATTTTATAATTAAAGGCAAGCTCTGGAAGCTCAATATATTAATTCAAAAGCATCATAGCTATGCAGTGCACCATCTCCAGACTTTCTTTTTCCTTTTTCTTAAAATAAACATCAGGAAAATCCTAAACAGTTATACCCTTCAAAACTCATTCACTCCAATGAACTTAGAAGGATGTAACTCTGCATATGATGGTAATGGTGAAGTACTAACATTCCTGTGATAACTTTGGAGGTTGTTCTACGGTGGTGCAAAGTGGACAGTTATCTGACTGGTTTTTCTCTTATGCAATGGAATTATTATTTCATGGTTTGTTTCTATTATTGTATAGTTTGTCTTTTGTGATATGCGTTTTTGCAATATTATGCTGGACTTCCTGTGTTTGCACTATTTTGATATTGTTTCTAGTACCTATTGTAATACCTGCTGATGTGGTTATTATACTTTGTGTTTTGAGTTGACAAAAGCTGTTTCAAGCAGATTTCTGGGGAGAAGGCCACAAAAAAAGAGAAGATATGTAGGGGGGGGAGAGAGTGTATACACACATTTTTTTTTTGCATCTCAGAGTAAGCTTTCTGTCAGGATTATAATGAACTTGGGGAAAAGCATTTAGAGTTTGGGCAACATTTCTTCACTATGATTTTTCCCCCATCCATAAGCATCCATACATATCCTGAACCATTACTGCTGGCATTCTGTGTTCCAAACATTTATTGACAATAAAGATTCCTTTGTGGAGGAAATGGAAAATGAAAAGATCATTAATGCCATTGATGGCATCTTTCCATCTCTGACCTTGTTTGTGTAAAACAAAATAGGAGTCAAATTGCACCTTTAAGACCAACTTAGTTTTATTCAGAACATAAGCTTTTGTGTGCTCTCTAAGCACACTTCATCTGATGAGGAATCCGGTGCAGTGAGCAAAGCCCACACATAGCTGGTAGTCAGTGGCTCAGAATGCATTCTGAACTACTGACTACCAGCTATGTTTGTCTTTGCTCACTGTACCAGATTCCTCATCTGATGAAGTGTGCTTAGAGAGCACACAAAAGCTTACATTCTGTATAAAATTAAGTTGGTCTTAAAGGTGCGACTTGACTCCTATTTTGTTCTACTACTTCAGACCAACACGGCTGACTACTTGGATCTATCTTGTTTGTGTAAAGAGGGGGAAATGGGTGTATTTTTAATCTATTGTGCACTAACACTCCTCAAAAGAAAGCTAGCCTCTCAGATTCATTGCTCTTTTCTTCTCATCCCCGCCCCCTTTGTAAGTGACACAAATGCACGAAAAGGCAACTGCTGCTGGACTAGAATTAACTTTCTGTTGAGCTCAAGTGGCGATAGCATCAAAGGAAGTGGAGCCTGTGTGCAGGGAAGGGGGAGAGTTTCTGACATCAGGACTGTTAGAGAGCCATTCATGATTTGCTGCTGAGAGCTACATTACTGCACGGAGAGACCTGTTTTGAGAAATGCTGACTAATAAGGTAATTGAGGCTTTCTGTGAGCAAAGAAGAAAAATAAAAACATGATTAAAAATGACTTTTTCTGAAATGAATAACAGACTGCAAATTCCAGATGACAGCACTTATTGCTGTGAGAGAATCCTATGCAAAAATAATAAACTGCCACTCAATTAGAGAGATAGGTAAGCTAAAGACAGATTGCTGTAGGCAGAGGACCTGCACACATGCCCATTTTCAAGTAATAAGACATGTAGAACAGTCAAAGGTCAGTTGTTATGTCAGTATTTGAATGACAAAATTGTTTCATGCTTGCTGCTTTAATGCAGCATGTCTCTATATCTATCTATACTTTGTTTAGTTCTTTTTTATACCAGTTCTAAAACTACTACTATTGGGTAAGACATATGAAACAGCAAAACTGTGTCTTAGAGAAATGCCATTAAGAGACTTGGGTGCCTTCCAGATATCTGTAGTATTTCACACACAGTTCTTGCATCTCCTGTGTCTCACTGAAGACTCTAAATATGGACATCAAGGTGGGAGTGGGATAATTCAGACATCCTGACAGATCTCAGTATGTTCATGATGGATATAAATACAATTTTTTGTGCTATTTGTGTGCATTTTTCTCTCCCTGCCCCCACTAATTCTTTTGTATATGGAATATTACTGAAAGCCTCATAATTTGAGAAGTAGGGTTGCCAATTATAGGCTGGGAGATATCTGGTGATACCTGGATACAGCCTGGGAAAGATGGGGTTTGAGGAGGAATGTGATCTCGGCAGGGCACAGTTACATAGAACAGGGGTGTCGAACTCATTTGTTATGAGGGCCGGATATGACATAAATGAGACCTTGTTGGGCTGGGCCATGACAGGCCAGGCCATGTGCGTACCTGTTTAAGATTAGGTAGTAGGGATATAAAGTTTATAAAGGACACAGACAAAGACAATCAAATATTTTTTAAAAAACTTAAAACATGCTTAAAACATTAGCACTCATTGGTCTTAAAGGTGCTTTCTTTGTATTTCTCCCATGGGATCCAAGGAACTGGACAAAGCAAGCTGTGGCTTTTTCTTTCCTTCCCGAGGGAACAGGGGAGGAAGGAGCCTCAGCCAATAGAGAAAATAGAGGTTTTGCTCTGTAGCTCCTGTGCGATTGAACAAGCCTTGCAAAGCAAGCTGTTATGCAAAAGGAAGCAAGATATAAGAAGAAGGAAGCAGATGACAGTCAGTTGCTCGGGGGCCTGATAGGAGCTCTCCAAGGGCCTGATTTGGTCCCCGGAATGCATGTTTGACAGCCCTGACATAGAATTTACCCTACATAGCTGCCATTTTCTCAAGGTGAACTAATCTTCATAGACTAGAGAACAATTGTAATTCTGGCATATTTCCAGGCCCCACCTGGAGGTTGGCAGCCTTATTGGGAGGCCTTCAGTGAAATTTCAGTTCACTATGTCATTGGATACAGTGATGCAGTTGGGAAATAGAATCCTTGTTTGTGAGGATGAAAAAAAATACTACTAATGCTGTTTCCTTATGCTTGTCATATTTTGTTGAGTAAACATTGAGAAATTGTTTGTCATATCTTAAATTATGTTGCTATTGTTACAACATATATTTCTAAATGAACAAGGAACTAGAAGGCTCTGAGGGCTCAATTAGATATTATAGCTTCCATAGGTCCCATCCATAGACACTTCAGCCATTTTACAGCTGAATTTATAGCATTTTTAAATGGCCCAAATTCAGTTGCAAAATGCAGCCGTGTCCACGGATCAGAAGACCCGTGGACACCATAACATCAAGTTGTGCCATGAGACATACATATGTCCAGGACTTTTTTGTAGCAGGAACTCCTTTGCATATTAGGCCACACCACCTGATGTAGCCAATCCTCCTGAAGCTTATAGTAGGCCCTGTACTAATTGCCCTGTAAGCTTTTGGAGGATTGGCTACATCAGGGGTGTGTGGCCTTTGCTTATGTCAAAGGGAAACTTACATTTTGGGATCTGTTCATGTAATTGTGTCTGTAGGGCAAAAGAATGAATGCATTGTTTTTCATTCACATGAGATGACTCAGGGCCAGTTCATGTTTATTGCTTCCATATGGGAGCTTCCCATGGTACGACAGCAACATTAATACGAAGTAGCTGACATGGTTACTTCCCATACCAAGTTTGCCCCATCTCTGCATATCCAGTGTTGTCTTGCCACTAGGGAACAAGTAACCATGTCAGTCACACATCCAACATGTCAGTCCCTGGAACTATATGCAAAATAGTGGTGATGAAAAGAGCTATCAAGTCACAGCCGACTTACAGTGACCCTGTAAGGTTTTCAAGGCAATAGGCATTGAGAGGTGGTTTGCTATTGGCTGCCCCTGCACTAGGGTTTCCAGCCCCTAGGTCCCAGGGGGTTTCTCCCCGTTCTTGAGGATTTTGATTGAGGAAACCCCACCCCCAATTGAAATGATGTCATCACATCACCAAAACTGAGGGTGATGCTCTAATTTTTGGGCAAGCTCTGTGGTTCTATAGGCAAAAAACCACAGAGCTTTGCTTGGGCATCACCCTCTGATGTTGGCAATGAAATGACATCACTTCTTGGTGATGTTATCATGCTGTGCACGTTTTACACATACAGCAGAAGATGCCAGAAAGGACCTGGGAGCCCTCCACCAGCTGCAAGGTAGAACCTGGCAATCCTACGTATGTACAGCAACCCTGGACTGCCTTGGTGATCTCCATCTAAGTACTAACTAGGGCCACCCCTGCTTAGCTTCCAAGATCTGATGAGAGCTGGTAGCCTGGGCCATGCAGGGTAGGACATATGGGTATGGCAGGGTAAGGCATAATACTTTATTTAATTATGATATATAATTTGGTCTCACAGCCCAAACTCTCAAAGCAGTGTACATATTAAAATACATAACTCTCATAAAAGCAAAGTCACTAATGAGAAGAAAAATGAATGAAACCATTATGTACAACTTTATTAAGGTTCCCCACTTCTGAGTGATTGCAGGAGCCTAACATTGTGTGAGTTACCACATATCCAGGTAACTATGCAACACCGTGTACTTTTTAAAGCAGCCCATGTGGTTAGAAGGCATTGGATTCTACCCTCAGCATAAGTTAATTGCCAAAGTCAAGGTGGCTGCGTTTCTCTGCTTTAAATGAATATTTCTTCCAATTGCATATCCAATTACCTTTATACCCATCAGCGTGATGCCCTTGCCACCTTTCCTGTGGTATTACGTACAAGTAACAGTTAAGCCAGGACACTTGTTTGGCGCTGTTGTCCTACTTATGTCCAGCAGCATGAGTGCTTCTTCATTAGAAGATGCCAAAGTCTTTACACAGATATGTGCTATTCTCAGTGCTGTGTCGCCTAGAATGACAAATAATCCCTTTCACCTTCTTCCATAAGAACTTCAAGAGGGTGACGGTATAACATGTACGTCAAAGAGAGTGATTTCTAACTTTTAATGGGGGGAGTGATCATTTGTCTAAATAACAGAACCTCTCCCCACATGCAAGCAAGTTCTTGTGTTTGTGTTTTTATACAAAGTCAAAACACGTTTCTGCCTGTATAAGAGGAAAGGCATGATTTAAAAAAAAACATGTCTGCAGATATGATGTAAAAAGGAAAAGTAGGAGACTTGTCCTTTGGTGAACTGCCTTGACTGGCACTCTTAACTTTGTGAGTGACTATAAATGGAGCTATGCATCATCTTAGCTGTCGCTAGCAGAAGGATTCTTCAATAAAGGGCCAGGACCACTGAAGGAAGTTAGGCATCTGATTTGTTTGGTAATAAGAAGTAGGAATGCAAGGTCTGCGTGCTTAATAATAAACAAACAGGACATCGTATGCCATCATCACAGGATGTCCTTCCTTCAAGGCAGTACACTAACTTGGAAGGAGGAAAAAGAAATGGCAAGAGTGCATGTCCCACTAATTACTAGTTGCTAATACTTCTTCCATTAGCAATATACTCTTTAAGTGATCGTGTCTAATAAAAGCTTCAGTTATGTAGCTTTTCTCTCCATACTGTGTAGTGTATGAACCATCCTTTGAAAAGGCACAAGCAGAGGAAAGCTTCACTTATTTTTTTTTAAATGATTTTTTAAAAAGTAACCAAGCAAACCAAGTCAGTTCTTATGCGTATTGTAAGAAATAGTGGTAATGCATGGATAAGATTACAATAATTTTGGTGTTTGTTTTTGGAAATAATAAACAGACTTCCAGGCTTCCAAAAATGCCCAGTTAAATACAGATTTCAGGATCAGATAGAAGCGTTATATAATTGTATCTTCAGTCTCATAGTTGGGTAATGGATTTTTAGAAGGCAAAGATCACATCACATTTTAAACCAAACATGTTTCTCTTCCATGGAATTTAAGTTGTGTTCCAGAATTCTTACAGCTGTACGTGCTGGCAGGAAAAATCTGCATTGGTGCGACTTAGGTGGAAAGGAGAAATTCCTTCTGACTAGATCAGAGTTTCATTGGATAATCTTTGTGTTACAGGTAAAGCCCCACCCCTGCTGTTAGCAGATGTGACTGTGCGTAAATCAGATATAGGAAACCTGAAACAGGGAGGAGAAAGGAAGAGTCTGTTTGGTTAACAGCCTGAAAGTATTCAGTCAGTGTTTCAGAGAGGTTAAGTGCAGCAGCACCTGTCTTGACTGAAAGAGAGAAGCAAAAGGCGTCAGCTCTGTATGTTTGAGTCGGTATTACTTTAACGCAGCAAGTAAGGCAGTAAGAAATGTTGACTCCGTAGCTATGTGTGAGACTTACCTGAAACACCGAGCTGCCAGCTGGAAATATTTGTGGACTGTACCTTGGTAAGCAGCTTCCTTCCTTCTTTTGAATCCAGAAGAGAAAACCTTTTGTGTTTAGTGATGATTAATTCTTTTTGCTGGTAGTGGCAACTGCCAGTTCATTGAGTTTCAGTATTAGTCTTTCTTGGAGAGGACTAATGTGCTTGTTCAGATAGTAGGCGAGTGGGGATTTAATTTCAGCAAGCCCATAAGGATTGTAAGAGGAACTAGTTTTTTAAAGACAGAAAAATAAAAAAAATTGGAGGAACCTGGAGGTAAGGTAATACCTTTTTGTAGTCCTTTGCTGTGTACAAAATATTTATTTGAATGGATTATTACAATCCAGATAAAAATCGCTAGTAGGATTAGCAGTACAATGCTGGAGTCTCAGATCTTTGTTTTGGAAAAGCTGATGTTTGTGTAGTAATTCTGCTCCAGGGAAAACACAGTGATGTTTGGACTTTTTAAGGGGCAAGTTCCTGGCACTGGAATAGGACAGTAGTTGAAGTGACAGAAGGGTGTTAAGTCTGTGTTGGTTTAGAGTTGTATTTTTCACAAAATATTAACACTCCATTTTAAACTTTAATATTGATGTTTCAGTGGAAACAGAACACTGATAATGCTGATAATAATATGCATTTACATCAAACCTGTAGGATAGGTCAGCATTAGTGCAAATGAAACACTGAGATGAACAGACAGTGGGTTGCCTGAGGATACCTAGTGAGTACATAACTAAGGTTTGAATAAGAAACTTCCTGGCTCATGCTGGTTAGCTGCTACTCGACAGCAGTTCCAGTGTAGCCCTATTCTAACTTCCTCAGATGGATGGTCACTTTTGTTTGAGTGGTTTGTCTCTAATCTGTAAGCAGCTATAGAAGATTTTACCTTTTTGTACTGTCATTATTTCTAGTAATTCTTTGCAGGCTGAAGCAATGCTGGCAGGATATAGCCTCCCAATGCTTTCTATGCCAGAGGATGTCAATACAGGGGGGGAGTGTTGTTTTTGAAAGTTGTTTGTGTGTTAGAAGCTGGTGGGAAAGTTCATCCTCCCCCATTTGGAAAAGACAAGGCTGGATTCCGGTCTCCCAACATGCACTTTCCATTTTTAGATCATTCAGACGCAGACTGCAGTTCCTTCCTTTTCCTTTCGTTGTTTATGACACTTTTCTGAAGCAGCTTTTCCACAGGCAGTAAGTGGTCTTGTAGCTATGACCGTAGGCTTTTTTTATATATACACACCCTGAGCTTTTTGATTGTATCTCTTACCCACATCAGGTATTTAGAAAAGGTCTAAGTACCTGTTCCTGTAGAAGATGTCATTTCTTCCCCTTTATTTTGGTGACTTCCTCCCAATCCAGCCTTTGAAGCGGTGCTTCAGTGGAAAGAGCTGAGTTTATTTTGCATCTCTGACCGTTCCCAGCTAGGCCAATATTTCTATCAGAAGTGTCATTAGATTGCTGTTGCAGTCATATTGTGCTAATAGAATAAGAACTAAATGTGATCTTTTCCAGGCTGCCCCGTTGTGTAGCTCACATATTGTAAATCACGGAGCCCTGGAGAAAGGGACAACATTGATAATGAAAATGGACATGGAGGATGCTGACATGACTCTATGGACAGAGGCTGAATTTGAAGAGAAGTGTACATATATTGTAAATGATCACCCTGCGGATTCCAGCACAGAAAGTGGAAGCATAACCCAGGCTGAGTCTTCCTTGCCAAGGAACTTGATCTTCAAATTTGCTGGAAATTGCAAAGAGGTAAGAAGATGTGTGCCAAGGATGGTTTCAAGCCTGGCAGTCAAATCTCATTTCACTTAAAAGTGGGGATATCCTTTTGATTTCAGTTTTTAATATATTTAAGCACCATTAATTATGTTGAAGACAATATTCTGGAAATATCCTAGATATTAATATGTTTAGTTCTTGTATCCTGCATGGGAAAACTCAAATGGTTCCAGAGTGATTTTCAGTGTAATCTGAGGCAGAGTTATCCCCTTCCAAGTGCTTTGATGAATGTGACTCCACTTCAGATTGCACCGTAAAAAGCACAAACAAATAAATTTCCCATGTATAAAGCATTCAAGTATTCCTAAAGTATTTCAGGGGTTCAAAATAATAACAAAGCATTGGGCCCAAAGGCCAGTTTCCAGTGAGAGAGGGGACCAATTTCACTGATTCCTTCCTCCCATTGCAGACCTCCATTTTGCCCCCAAGCAGTTCTGGAGGCTTTCCTTCCCCATGACAGCACTTTGGGAAGCTAAAAGGGAAGACTGCAGTTAGTGGGGGCAGGTGAGAAGGCTTTGTACCATCAGCTCCTATTGAAGCCAGCCTAGAAAAATAGATTTTGCATAAAATGGGAGATGTGTGTTTCTGAATGATGGAGTATCCTATCTCTTCATTTCTTAATACTGTCTGGGTCATTTCCATACATTATAAGGCTGAGGGGAGGGTTAAAGGTTCTGAGAAAAGAGGATAAATGTTCTGAGAAGAGAGGATAACATTGTGACCGGTTCACTGAATTATTACCCTGTGTTTATGTGCCTTGTTTATTTAGGGCAATACACCTTTATTTGCAGCTGGACACACAGGTATATTTCAGTCCTTGTCTCTGGAGTGGGTGCATTCTTTAGCGTTGTTTCAGAAGGGCTGGGGAAAAATTAAGCTGGATGAGCAATTGGCTGCCTGTTTATTCCTTCATATAGAGTAGCTATTATAGCTAGGCGTGATGTTCAGCTAGCTAATAATGGTAGGGACAGCCCATCATTTTTGTCCCTGTCCTGCAGCTTGTGGTGGAACAGCCATAACCTGTGCTTCTACTGTAGCTAATGAACTGACCACAGAGCTAAAGAAGGGTGTAAATTCATTCCTTTCTAGTTATTAAAAGTATCCTCCTAAAACAAACAGCACTAAAAGACTTGTGTACAGGAACAGAACCAGGATAAACGAGCACCAAATAGCACTATTGTTAGAATGCCCAGAAAACTGGTAGGAAACTTATTTTAACTAGCTCCCTTGCGTACTATAGTGAAATGATTAGCTAAAGGAAATATAAGCTGCTTCTGTTTTTCCTTGTTCATGCTGTGCTCCTGACTTGGGTGGTAAGCTTGTGTGCTGTGTCATACAATTTTACCGATTGGCCCTTCTATTGAAATATAAAGATCACTCTAACATCAGTTTACATGAACTCCACTTTTTCAGTTTAATCTTCTTTACTCCATCACAAACAGACTGAAAAACAATCTTTAAAAATGTTCTTGCTCTGTGTATGTATTTATCTAAAATATTGAAATTCCACACTTCTTTAAAAAAAAAATCAGGGCAAATCACAACAAATATTCTAAAATAGTAATACAAATAAGGTTTTGAAAACACTGTGAACAAACAACAACAAATAGTTTACATGATCTCATATTAATAGCAGCAATGGATAATGAAGTGCAAGCTAGAGTCATAAAGCTAAGAGAGTTAAAATGATAGCAATATAACAAGACAGAAAATAAAAAAATCGTGGTGGAAAGAGCTGTCAAGTTGCAGCCGATTTATGGTGACCCCATAGGGCTTTCAAGGCAAGAGATGCACAGGAGAAGTCCACCTCTGTGCAGCAGCCCTGGACCCTCATGGTGGTCTCCCATCCAAGTACTAACCAGGGCTGATGCTTCGTAGTTTCTGAGATCTTACGAGCTGGGCTAGCAGCAATCAAGCATTGGGGGGAGGGGATAGATTAATAATATGTTTTATTACATTTCAGTATGGCTGTGGCAATTATGATTGGGATTACTTTGGTCTAAGTTTGAGAAAGAATGATCTTTAGTTGTTTCTCATAAATTGTCTAATTTCTGTAATTAATTTACTAGTAATTAATTTCAATAAATTATATCCTCCACATTTTCAGTTCTGGTCACTGTTGTTAAATGGAACAAATCAAGAGAAGGAAATATTTATTTTTTCCATTCCTTATCCCTTGTTTATCCTATTGTAATCTTACAGTGCTCAGTTGTGTTGCATTGTAGACTTGCTAGTCACCCTCAGTGTGATGAAACAGGTACAGGTTGAAAGCTACTCTGTCACAGCAGTATCTATAGTTAATTAGCTCTTTCTACCATCTGGTCAAGTTTTTATTTACTCTTTGTGAGTCTTAAAAGTAAGTTATAGGGAATTCAGTGGGTATGTATAGTTTGTATCAGTATTTCTGTACCTTTGTTCAAGATATGCTGCCTCAGTCATTAATTGTGCTTTATACATATTTTCATTATCACCAGAGCCTTAGGAAGAGCCCAGGTCACTGTGAATTCCAATTTGATAGGAGTAGGACTGAAAGTTTGACTTGCCAAATGATAGTTCATGGCTGAGGCAATATTTGGATCCAAGGTGTTCTTCACTGGTTCTTCCTTGTCATGTCAAACTGGTTCTTCCCTGTCATTGTGGGGGGGCGGTCTCCAAAGTTGTACCTTGAGAACTGAAACTTTAGCGTCTGTATGGTTCTGAAACTTTAGTGACAAGTAAGCACTGTCCCTGAATATATTTTGGGAAATGACTAGAAGGTCATCACATGGAATGATGATGCAAGCTGTAGGTTGTTTTCATTGTAGAAGAGCATACAGCAAATATTAATGTTGTCATTAAGCAGTGTATTTAGAGTAATATTTCAGGTGCCTAGAGATATTCCTGTATCTCATATGTAGACTTGTGTGTTTGGTTTTGGTTTTATTTAACACTCATTGTTTTATTAATCCCATAGTCCCATCCTTTTTTGAAAGACCAGGGTGAGAGTCCATGGCATGTCACACAACTAGCCTCAGTCAGAGATTATTTTAAGGGCATTTTTGTTATGCATTAGCTTCCTCTTTAAGTTACTGACTTCTTAATATTTTATTTTTTCCCCTATATGACAATATCCATTATATTTTATGTTCAGCTCTTTTATTCAGTTTTTTTGAGCTAACTTTTCTTTCAACTAAAAGAAGTACTAGCTAAGAGTAGACTTCTGTATTGTAAATAGGTCTAAGTGCTTGAGATGGACTGGACTAACTTTCCATGGTAGTTTTGTATGTTTGGTTTGGAACGTATATACCACCATTCCAACCAATGGGAAGATGGCCACTCAAAGAAAATCCATACAAATGTTGAAACATGGTGTTCTGTATCCAACAAGAACCACAGACAGAGCACACAGAGTAGGAGTTTCATTCAGCACTACTCTGATACACCCTTGAGGTTCAGGGGAACTCAAGAACAGCACTGGGCACAGTTTGGGAGTCTGCAGTGAGAAGATGGAAATCTTCCCCTTCCACCGGCAGCAGTGTCCTTCCGCCAGCAGCATATCCTTTGGATATAAGCCAATATTATGTTGACCTATAAGCTATAAATCTCTTTCACTTGCATGCCTGTCTTAAATATAAAAGACAGACACTAATTTTGTAGTTGTGTACATGTAAGAAGGAAACAATACAAAACATTTCCTCTCACTCCACCTTTTTAAAAAAGAATAAATTATAGGATGTAGGCCCTTTTGCTCAGCTGCATCATTCTTTCAGTCAATTTAGTGTTGAGGGGGAGGAAAAGTTTGCTTTGTTCAAAACAGAATGCTAAGCAAACTAGTCATCATGTATTACTGGGGAAGTGGATGTTAAATTAGCAAGGAGCTAAAATTAAATCATTCCTGCCTCAGAACACCTGGCCATTGATCCAGTTGCTACTTGCTTAGTTTGGTTTGGTGTTAGGATAGTTACATTAAAAGAAATAATGGCATGTACATTTCAATAAATCCAGCCAGTGTCTATTGCATTTATAAAACTAATAATGATACCCCCAAGTATTCATTTAAAAAATACTTAGTAGAGAAAATGGAAGAGTGCTGTTTCTTATCCAGAGGTCCCAGCTTGTCAGGATGTGCTCTGTGGAAGTCGGGGACAGAGATGGATGTGGTGAAATGGCAGAAAGGTTGGTGACATCCATAAAGCATCCAGGGAAATAGCTTCTGTAGGGGCAGATGAAGCATGAAAGTGCTGAATCTTTTCAGCTGCTTGCTGAAATGTTTATAGAAGGCCTACAGTAGCTTTTACTCCAGCAGTTATTCATTAGGACCCTGGTCAGTTCCAGCAGTTACTTTTTTCTTGGGTTTGGTAGATGTGCTGACTTTTAAATGGCCTTTTAAGCACCACTTGAGTTCAAACACAGTAGTAGAAAAACAACCCTGTAAATTCTATACCTGAAGTACCAGTCAAAACATGGCAGTAGTTTCTGTATGAACAAGGGTGAATGGGGGATAATTTGGATCTTTTTTATTTCCAAATCTGTTTGCCAAGAAAAAGACTCTTGTCCCTTGCATCATAACTGGCTTTGTACAGTTTATGATAGGATGAAGTCACAATCTTTATGTGATCATATGCTACCTGAAAATGTATCTTACTTGGCAAGGTATAACAGAATGTAACCTTCTAGTGCTACATAACTGTGTACTTGCTGCATGCCTGTTTCTAAGTATTAAAGAGAGAGCTGATAGCAGCAACAGTAGTATTATTGCCATGGAAGAATAGGTGGAATGCGTCCATTGTTATTATAAGATTTTACATTAATATCCCTTGGCAGGGTTGGCCAACGGTAGCTCTCCAGATGTTTTTTTGCCTACAACTCCAATCAGCCCCAGCCATTGGCCATGCTGGATGGGACTGATGAGAGTTGTAGGCAAAAAACATCTGGAGAGCTACTGTTGGCCACCCCTGCCTTAGAGAAAATAAAGGATAAGTGATGATGCATGATCATTTTAGGGTATTAAAACAACATTCCATCGACATGTCATTTCTAGGAACCTTCTTTTATTAGAGAATATAATTGCCCCAGGAATTATAACGTTAAAGAGAAAATATGTTAAAGAGAAAAATCTTAATTTTCCATTTGTGTCCACAGAGCTTGTGGTGTGTTAGCATGATCTGTACTTTGGCAGAGCATCATTTCAAAGCAGAAGTGTGTTTAATGACACCTTGTGGACAAGGCTGAAATGTCTGCTCCATTCCTGTATTTCAGTAGCAAATAAGGTCTAACTAGCTTCCCTTATTGGGCTCTTTGTTATAGTAGTAATTTATGTACAACCTAAGAGCAGTCTGGTTGGTGGAAAAAACAACAATTTTATTAAAATCCAGCTTTTGGTTAATTTGGGGGCTAAAGCTCACATTTTTGTAAATATCCAAATCTAATACTACTACTACAAGTACAGAACTAGTTTTTTTTTTCCTTTTAAAAAGAGGGCATTGTGTTGAATTCACATAGAAGTTACAGTTATGTCTAATAATGTATTTTTCTATATTACATTTTAAAGGAGTCATCTTCCTACCATAAATACAGTACTTGTTTTTGCCCTGTAGTTCAGTCCCTGGAAACATAATTCAGAGATTAACATTTTAGAATGTTTAAACATCTACTTAATTACTGATTGCTGAACTACCTTACTTATTGTGAAATAGTTAAGTGCTGTTTACAGTATCAGAGTAGTGTCATATCTTAGAAGCCACTCTCCTAAGGACCTTCCCAGACAAGCAATTTCAGTGTAATAAATGTATAGTTCTGTGGAATGTATCACCAGTATTGGAGGCATAAAACATAAAGGGGGGGGGTTACAATTAATATTGTAAACATTAATCCAATACTGAATACAAAATGATGAAACTAGTACCAATGGACAGTGCCTTACTGGTTACATTATCTGCTTCCTTCTTTAGAAAAACTAGATGAGGAGGAAGAGCAGGTAGCAGTTACACCTTGCTTCCTTTCTCCTGCTAAGATGGATCATGGCTAGCCACCAGTGGAGTCTGAGAGGGAAAGAACCAGATGATAATTAGACCTGGCAGCCTGATGGAAAAGGCCTTTCAAATGCACACACTTCGTTTCCTTTGCTAAGTTGCCTGAGTGGCTGTCCGCCAATGGAGTCCTCGTTGCTATTGTTATTTCCTTGCCGAATGTTGTGCAGCTGCTGTTGGTTGTTGGCTATGTCTATGCTCTTTGTAGACTTCACTTTAGAAATCATTTTTGTTTTTGCTAACTTTTGAAAGTCTTTGCTCTCACACTATACAAAACCAGTCAGTAAAGGAACATTCATCTGACTGTCCTTTAAAAACAACTAAAATGTAGAATACCAGCAATGTCATCCCCTTCTCTGTCTCCTTTCAACCCTCCCTCAAAGGAACAATTCTCCCTCCAAGCAATTTTTTAAGTAGAAGAGTTTTTTTAAAAAAAAATTCAGAAGGCTATGCTCTTTATTTTCTTTGTTATGCACAAAAATTGATCCCTGGAGAAATATGGTCAAAACTAGCAAGCATACTGAGCCTCATGGTAGAATATTGCATGAATATTGCAAATATTCTATCCCGTCCCCCCAGGTAGACATATCTCACTTCCCCTCCCCACCACCATGTCTTGTATCTACATGGTACTTCAGGGGACAGGACATCAAACTATACTATAGTATCTGCAAAGGGCCTTGAGAGACTGTTGCTCAAGGATAAAATACTGTTGAGGCATGCTTTGAATGATTGTGCTAAAAAGCCCCTAAGTGTTTCTGTTTGACATGTTCCGAGTAATACTGATTCCTAGATGTTCTGAGAACTTCACCATAAGTTTAAATTAAAACTAAAATATCTCTGTGTGTGTGCTTTTTAAGTACATGAGTGCCTAACCTACTTTATGGTCAAACTGCAAACACACTTCATGTGCTAACTGTGAACTTTTCCTGAAAGTTTAGAAGAATGTAAATGAAGGTGGATGGGGAAAGCTAGAAGAACATCTGCCTCTTTCACCTCTCTATGAAAAATGTGCAAGAGTTACAAAAATAAACACAATCAATGGGCAAGTTTGAACTAGTTTTGGTTTTTGAAAGTCCCTGTTCATTTTGCCACCAGTGCAGATGCAGATTTTGTTAAGCTTTCAGACACATGTTAAACAAATTGCCTTGAGGGAGAGCTACATGTTACTTTTTTAATTTTGTGATTTTAAGGCTTTTCCAAAAGCAGCCTCTGGTACTACTTTTTGTAAGAAAAAGAGGGAAGACTTTTAAACTTTTCTAACTGCTGTTTTTTTAACCAAGATGCTCATATCTGCTTTTAAACAAGGGGCTCAGAGTTGTTGTTTGTTGAATTAGGAAATTGGCAGTGGAGGAAAAAGTCAAAGAGCCCCTTTCCCTTAGCACTATTCTTCCCCTCCAAAAAGCCCCAAAGTATGACTCTGGGGGAAAATATTTTAAATGCTAACAGAACTAAATGCAGTTATCAGACTGCAGGATTTCAATTCTTGATCTTTTTAGAAAATGTTTGCTCTCTAAGACTTAAAAAGATCAGTATGGCTAAGTACTGTGCTGCAGAATATGTTAATATTGTGATATAGACACTAAATATTACATTCAGTCATGATCAAGTTAGTGTACTGTAAAAGTGTGTGCTGGGAGGAGAAGTGTGATATCTTTTTTGTTAAGATTTTAGTTAATATGCTTGTGATCAGAGTAAAGAAGAGTAAAGAATCTATAGTTCGTTTGTAGTGATTATTTTGGCAGGCATAATGAAACTAGTCAGTAGTTTGAGAAGGAACATGACTCATTAGCTTTGCCTTGAATGCTTACTAATTCTGTGGAACAGACATCTTCTCATCACCCCCCACTTTCCATTTAAGATGCAGACACGAGTCTTTTTAAAGTGTTTATTCATGTTTCCTGGTTAGCTAAGTTGCTCTGTTTATCATACATTATTTAGAGCAACTTAAAATGTAGCAGATTTAGTGGAAATGGGGATGAGGAGAGAGGTCATCACAGTATGTTGTAAGGAGACTTTCACAGGCATGCTATTCTGATTCCTGATTTGTGGTCAGTGATATAATTACTGGAAAAGAGGAAGCTTGGTACAATATAGTTTATATGTTCAAATATAAGAAGAGAGCATTTTTTATGAATTGATGTTTCTGGACACATGTGATGAAAGTTTTAGGTGTTGGATGATGTTCATCTGCTCATATTTGATAGCACAAGGACCAGATAACAAAATGGAATTTTTAACTACTGCTCACAAGAGTAGAGCAATTAAAGATTAACTCTCCTAATTCAACTTTTCAACAGGTTCTACTTCTGCCATACCTATGGTAATCTTTGTGACAAATTATGTGCATCTCTGAAGAAAAGGTTGGGTGGTGGGCGGGGAGAAACTTCTGCTTTTAATTCTACTTCTGCCCCAATAGTACACTATATATGGTTGCTGTTTATATCATTTTTTCTGTATGCTTTAAGTCTCAAAATGTATTCCAGAATATATAAAAAAACTTAAATTGGCTGGCCTTGTGCTCTTCTTTCAGGTTATTGGAGTTGTTAGCAAAGAATATATCCCCAAAGGAACACGTTTTGGACCTCTGATCGGAGAGATCTATACCAATGACACCGTTCCTAAAAATGCGAATAGAAAATATTTTTGGCGGGTAAGCAAAAAAAGAGACAGTTTTATGAAAGTAGATTGCTAAATAAGTACTTAAGAAATGCCACTGCACTTCCATTTTGAAACTTACTGGAGTGCTGGATATGGGTGGCAAGCAATTCTTTACATGGTACTGTGGTAACTTACCGTACATAAAAGTCAACATGGATAGATGGACTAAGAATGACAACTACACATGAGCTTTGTTTTTCCACAGAGATAGGTCACATTTGTTTTGTTTTGTTTTTAAAAAACCCTTTTCTACATTTCTGTACAATGCCTGTCATTCTTTACTAAGTGCCCTTTGTTTTGTTGCTGTGACCCTTATTCTAGAAAGTTTCCAAAACTAATTAGTTCCATTGCTTAACCTCTCCCTCTATATTTAATTGAACTACTAATTATAATTGGAAGCTCCGAACTATTGTGATTTACTATTTACCTTGTGTCCAATTTCAGTTACAGAAATTACTAGAGTAACTTTTTAAAAATGATGTCAAGCCTTTTTAATGGCACCAATAGTAATAGTGGTAGCAGAAAGGAATAATATTTGGTGACTAGAGTGTTGGTTGCACGTTCACTGAGTGGATTGCTCTGACCTACCTTACAGGAATTGTTGCAAGACCAAAAATGTGTCTCTGTTTTCTTTGGGGAAAGGGTTCAAATATGAATATGTACTTTGGTTGTTATCAGTACAACTACAGCTCCCACAAAAATTCCATATATGACGAGGAAGCACAGATGAGCCCAAGCACACTCCTGTGCTCCAGGAGTATGTGCAGAGTTAACATGCAGGAGCTGTGTGTGAATGAGGCTGAATTATTCATGCCCCAAGATGGCCATTCCAATGTTGTGCAGTTAAATTAGTGGGGGTACTTTGCATTTATTACCTACTGGATGCACGAAAACCTATAGGTGTCTCAAACAACCATAGATAATGCTTGCTTATAGTTGCCACAAAAATATAGCTGCTGTGTTCCCACATTAATTTGACTCTCAAGACTGATCCTAACATTTCTGACAGCCAGTGTAGTCCCTGGTCTAGACTGTTGTACTGTATAAGTCATGGAAGCTTTAGATATCTCTCCACTTCTGTTCTTCCTCTGGAATAATAATGGTGTATTTCATTGCATAAGGGAAAAGACAATAAAGATTGTAAAGGATTTTGCAAATTTACAAAATGTGACATTAATTAAAAATATCTGCAGGACACTTGCCCTACTCATGTTTTTAAGATACATTTGGGACTGCAGGGAGAAGATGGACAGAGACTATCTGCTTAAAAACAATCAGAAGCAGCCTCACACATGTAACTGGCAAGACGTGTCAAAGCAAGCCTGTTAAATGTCAACCTTGCATCAGATCATTGAAGTATCATGTTTCATTACAAAAACCTCATTCTTAGCCTCTTTTCCTTGTTTTTCTTTATTATAATGAATTTTAGGGCATCTGTCATCTCTTTAATTAGGTTTTGTTACAGGTAATCAATCGCTCCTTGAACTTTTCCATAAAACTTAAATTTTCATTTCACACTTCTGCTACTGTTCATATTTAACATTGAGTCAAGAAAAAGTTCACTTGTTATTAGATATGGAGCACTAAAGTGTCTTGGTGGATGATTTGGATTGCCACAAGACTTTATTTCAAACTAATTCAAAAAGCTAACATTGGGCATGCTTTATTTGTCTTTTGTCTCACACAGCATCGAGTAGAATAGTTTATCTTCTGAGGTCAGAAAATAGTCTTTCACATCCAAAGGAAACTGTGGAAGATAATTTCCCACATGTCATATTAAAGACATCCTGGTTTGGCTGGCAGGAACAGGACAATCTGTTGTATGTTGTCATAAATGTTCCATTCAAAATATACCCTCTAAAAGGCAAAGACATGAATATGCTTTGCAAACTCTAGGGTGACGTCATTTCTTGTAATTGCTGCAGTGTGACTTGGCATTTTTAAAAAATCTTTGTGCTACATGGAAATCTGGTATGCTAAAATAAGATCATATGAGAGTTTGTGATCTCACTGTTTGTGATCTCACTAGAGTGTATGCCTGTTTTGAAGAAAGCGTATAGTAAATTGTGTGAAGAGATGGAAAGGTAACTGGAAGTCACTCAGTCAAACTTCTGTCTATAACAGAAATGCAGAGTAATGGAACTACAAGTTCCTGGATGTTCGCAAATCGGAGCTAGCAAACTTAAAAACTCATGTTGAGAGCATAATTTTTTAGGCTTTGTTCCATCATTCTCATAACAAAAACACCACAAAATCTCTCAAGCTTCTTTGATGAAGCCACATGTATTTCCTCCTCCTCAAATGACAGGAAGTAAGAAAGTGATTCTTATGTTTATTGCCTGTGTTAAAAGGGCAGCTTGTTGTTACTACCTTTTTTTTCTATTAAAAAGGCTTCTCAGCCAATTCTTATATCAAACATTAATATGAAATTGAAGATGAAGACGCACAGGGCAAAATTCTCTAGTGCAGCACAGAGACAGGTGAAAGAGAAGTCCAAACCACTTCTTAGTTGTGAAGTTTACAAAATTAACCCCTATGGAAATCTTTTCCCCAATTTACTTAATGTCGGAATGGGATGCCATGTGCCCAGAACATTTGGATAAAGCCCTACTTGATAATGAAATTTTCAGAAAATAGTTTTTTTAAAATGGCTAACTGTTGAAGTATGCTATTTTGTTGTGGAAATCTGGAAGTAGTTCTGCCAGAGAAAAAGAAGCAGGGCTTTTTTTGTAGCAGGAACTTATTTGCATATTACACCATGGGGTGTAGCCAATCTTCCAAGAGCTTACAGGGTTCTTCTTACAGGGTGTACTGTAAGCTCTTGGAGGATTGGCTACATCGGGGGGGGGGGGGTGTAGCCTAATATACAAAGAAGTTCCTGCTACAAAAAAAAAAAGCCCCGAAAAGAAGTGTCAATTTTACATTATAAACTATGTGTAATCCTTGAGGGGGGGGGGGTCATATTATTACTAACATTTTAGAAACCAAAGGTACTTTGAATACTGTTCACCTTTCTTTAACCAGCTGCTGGAAAGTCCTGTTTGCTCAAATGTAGCAGCTGAGAAAGAAGTATGCATCTCTCATACTGTCAAAACCTGCCCCCCCTTTCAGATCTCCAATTAGCTATAATTTATATCACTTCACATTACCCCATCCAGTATTTCAACAAAAGGGCTAGATTCCAAGTATGAACAAGTATTATTTGGGGGGGATTTGGAAACAACAACTACAGAGACCACAGAAGAAAGGACAAGAAAGAGACTTTGGCTGTGACATAACAAAGCTAATCAGTCTTGCAAAAGTGACTCATGGGGGTTATTGTGAGCACTATCAGACATTAAATTGGTAATTGCACCTTCTTGTTGACCAGCAGCCCTGAAGAAGATTGTGAGAGGCACTGTTTAACTTTAAGCTCCATGCTTTTATTCAAGCTTGGCATGAATTTTTTTAAAAAAAATCAAAAGGGAGTATGGGGAATATTTTATTGTGTTTCTCACCCTTGCAGTTGTAACAGTCTCCTACTTCAAAAGGAAGTGGTAGTGGTGATCTTTTTATTCATTGATATATTTCATTTTATTTCCTTAAAAGGATCTTTTCAAGTATGCCTTTGTTTTACATTGTAGCATTAATGATGTCCTCTCTTTTCACAGATCTACTCTGATGGTGAGCTTCACCACTTCATTGATGGATTTAATGAGGAAAAGAGCAACTGGATGCGCTACGTAAACCCAGCTCATTCTGTTCAGGAGCAGAATCTGGCTGCCAGTCAGAATGGAATGAACATTTATTTCTACACCATCAAACCCATCCCTGCCAACCAGGAATTGCTTGTGTGGTATTGCCGGGACTTTGCAGACAGGTTGCACTATCCTTCTACTGGAGACCTGGTGATGATGAATATCAGTAAGTGGATTACAACAAACACACATGAAGAAAGCATCCTCATAACATGTCCTTTCACAGTGGGGTTTAACAATATATTGTATAATTATGAGTGACTCATCTTTAATGGTAAAACAAGTTTGCAGTGGAAGGCTTTAAAAAAAAAAGAGTCCCTTTTCCTGATTAAAAACAACATAGTTTGGCACCATAAGCTTCCATACATGTACCAGCATATCTGCTTCTAGTGCCAACTGAACACTGGAACAGAGCCAGCTAAACATCCTGTTTGTTACTTGGCATTGTTATAGCTGGTTCAGAGCTTATCCTGAGCATTCTGATTGATGAGACATCATGCTATAAGAATTCAAATGGTTATTAATCTATAAGCTTTAAAACGTTTAATGAAAATCAAATACAAACATTTTTAGTGCAGTATAGCACAGCCCTTTGCCACAGGGATTTGCTTAGGAATCATGAATAGATCATTTCAAGGCTGATGGTCTATGGACTTTTCTGGGCCCTTGAATACTATTTTATTTGTTGTTCAGTCACACAGTCGAGTCCGACTCTTTGCAACCCCATGGACAAAGTCACGCTAGGCCCTCCTGTCTTCCACCATCCTCCAAAGTCTGCTCAGATTCATGTTTGTTACATCAGTAACACTGTCCAGCCATCTCATCTTTGCCGTCCCCTTCTTTTGCCTTCTTTCTTTCCTACCATCAGGATCTTCTTCAGGGAGTGCTCCCTTCTCATTTGGTGGCCAAAGTATTTGAACTTCAGCATCTGACCTTTCAGTGAACAGTCTGAGTTGATCTCCCTTAGGACTGACTGATTTGATCTTCTTGCAGTCCAATGGACTCTCAAGATTCTTCTCCAGCACCACCACATCTCAAAAGCATCTATTCTGTGCTCGGCCGTCCTTATGGTCCAGCTCTCACAGCCATACATTACTACTGGGAATACCATTGCTTTGACTATACGGACTTTTGTTGGCAGGGTGATGGCTCTACTTTTTGTTATACTGCCCAGGTTCGCCATAGCTGTTCTTCCAAGGAGCAAACGTCTTTTAATTTCATGGCTACAGTCACCATCTGTAGTGATCTTGGATCCCAGAAATGTGAAATCTGTCACTGCTTCCATGTCTTCCCCTTCTATTTGCCAAGGTGTGATAGGGCCAGATGCCATGATCTTAGTTTTTTTGATGTTGAGTTTCAAGCCTACTTTTGTGCTCTCCTCTTTCACCCTCAACAAGAGGTTCTTTCTGCCATAGAGTAGTGTCATCTGCATATCTGAGGTTGTTGATGTTTTTCCTGGCAATATTAATTCTGGCTTGCGCTTCATCCAGGCCAGCATTCCACATGATGTACTTTGCATATAAATTAAATAAGCAGGGTGACAATATACATCCTTGTCAAACTCCTTTTCCTATTCTAAACCAATCAGTTGTTTCATATCCTGTTCTGACAGTTGCTTCTTGCCTCTTATACAAGTTTCTCAGGAGACGTGAGGTGGTCTGGTACTCCCATCTCTTTAAGGACTTGCCACAGTTTGTTGTGATCCACACAATCAAAGACTTTAGCATAGTCAATGAAGCAGAAATAGACATTTTTCTGATACTCCCATGCTTTCTTCATAATCCATCGAATGTTGGCAATTTGATCTCTAGTTCCTCTACCTCTCCGAAACCCAGCTTGAACTTCTGGTAGTTCCCAATCTACATATTGCTGAAGCCTAGCTTGTAGGATTTTTAACATGACCTTGCTGGCATGTGAAATGAGTGCAATGTTATAATAGTTGGCATTACTTCTAAGGAAGACTTTGGGATAGCACATTGATGAATTGTTGTTTATTTTTATGGTGTAAATTATTAATGTATTTTAATTCTTAATTTTATTGTTAGAATTTTTGTGTTGTGAGCCGCCCTGAGCCCACTTCGGTGGGGTAGGGCGGGATATAAATCGAATGAAATAAATAAATAAAATAAATAAATACCCTTCTTTGGGATTGGAATATAAACCGATCTTTTCCAATCCTGTGGCCACTGCTGTGTTTTCCAAATTTGTTGACATAATGTGTGCATCACTTTAACAGCATCATCTTTTAGGACTGTGAATAGCACAACTGGGATACCGTCATCTCCGCTCACTTTGTTGTTAGTAATGCTTTCTAAAGCCCATTTGACTTCACTCTCCAGGATGTCTGGCTTAAGGTCATCGATTTCACTGTCATGGTTGTCTGGGACATTGAGATCCTTCTTGTATAATTCTTCTGTGTATTCTTGCCACCTCTTCCTGATCTCTTCTGCTTCTGTTAGGTCCCTACCATTTTTGTCCTTTATCATGGCCATCTTTACACGAAACGTTCCCTTGATTTCTCCAATTTTCTTGAATAGATCTCTTGTCCTTCCTATTTTATTATTTTCCTCTATTGCTTTGCATTATTCCTTCAGGAAGGCCTCCTTGTCTCTCCTTGCTGTTCTCTGGAAATCTGCATTCAGTTGGGTGAATCTTTCCTTTTCACCTTTGCCTTTCACTTTTCTTCTTTCCTCAGCTATTTGTAAAGCCTCATCAGACAGCCACTTTGTTTTCTTTTATTTCTTTTTCTTTGGGATGGTGCTGAATGCTGCCTTCTGTACAGTGTCACGAACCTCCATCCATAGTTCTTCAGGCACTCTATCAGCTCTAGTTCCTTAAACCTATTCTTCACCTGCACTGTATATTCATAAGGGATGTGATCAAGGTCAAACCTGAATGGCCTAATGGCTTCCCCAGTTTTCTTCAGTTTAAGCCTGAATTTTGCGATGAGTAGCTCATGATCTGAGCCGCAGTCAGCTCCAGGTCTTGTTTTTGCTGACTGTAAGGCGCTTCTCCATCTTTGACTGCCGAGTATAAATCAATCTGATTTTTGTGTTGCCCATCAGGTGGTGTCCACATGTAGAGTCGCCTTTTAGGTTGTTGGAAGAGGGTGTTCGCTATGACCAGCTTGTTCTCTTGACAAAACTCTATTAGCTTTTGCCCAGCTTCATTTTGTTCTCCAAGGCCAAACTTGTCAGTTGTTCAGTCATCTTTTGACTTCCTACTTTGGCATTCCAGTCCCCTATGATGAGGAGGACATCTTTTATTGATGTTAATTCTAGAAGGTGTTGTAGATCTTCATAGAACTGGTCCAGCTCAGCCTCTTCTGCATCAGTGGTTGGGGAATAGACTTGGATTACTGTGATATTGAATAGTTTGAATATACTATTGAATATAGTATATTGAATATACTATTTTATAGTAGCCTGTTATTTGGAATTATACATAAAGGTTAGTGATATATGAATTCTCTGCTTGAAGTGCATTTGGGTTGCCAGTGACATCTGAATGCTGAAAAATTTGCTTGTTATTGAAAATTAGTTTCAGTTTGGCTTTTAAATAGTTAGTATATGCATGCTTCTGCATTGCCACTAGGGAGTCACAGTGTAAGGAATATACCACATTACCTAGGAAACCATGAGCCTATCCCTTTTCCTTCATGTCATGTTTTTACATAACGATTCTGTTCCTTCAATCCCTTCATAAAAGATGATGAGGCAAGCAGCTTTAGAAGCAGCAAAGTTGTCAGTTGGTACTTTGCAACTGAACTGAGAAGAGGTGCTTATTGTGGCTCAGCTGCTGCAGTTTCCACTAGTTTGTTCTGTCTGGTAGAAAAGCAGCCCATTTCCAGTGACTCAGTTTTTAGCGACCTTCACAATACATCCCATTTTTTATTGCGAACAGAGGAGAAAACTGGCTCATAACACAGAAAGAGTAATATGAACAGAGGTATTATGAGCATGTTATTTTTTATTTCATGACATCACTAAGAAGGATGCTTCCAAATGTTCTAAATATAAATATAATTATTTTATGCAATGGAGACATTTTCAAGATAGGCATGATGACTTTTTGCTCGTATCCATTATGCTCTTTGATTAAGATGGCCCAGTTATTCCTCTACTTTTGAATCACAAAATGATATAAAAGGTACTTCATGGGTGATTACAGACTGGCACTTTGGGCTGATTCAGAGACACCTAAGAAATCGACTAAAAAAAATCCTTCCAAATGGCAACATTTGCTGCCTGTCCCCATTCTCCAGCCATCGCAGAATGGCTCAAAAAGCTACCACTTTGAAAGTGGTAGCTATTTTTGAGCCACATACCAATTGCCTCCTCACCATGTGGAAGTGGAAGGATGCAAGTGAGGTGCCTTGGTAGTGTGAAACTACCAAGCCGCATCCAGCTCTAAAAAAAACAACAAAACTACCCAGAACGCTTGAGCATATGAGTGCTCAGGGGAGAAAAAGAGCAGTCTGGCCTCTGAGGTGCCCCCCCGCCCCCTGGTCTGATCACACCAAGCCACCTCGCAGATGGGATGAGGCTGCCTCACGCTGGAATGTGTGGAGGCTTCTGGACAGGTCTTTTTGAGCCAGCCTAATTTGGGATGCCTCCCATCTGCCCCAAAATGCCATCTGTTAGCAGCCTGCATGTATTAAGTATGCTGTGACCTTTGTCACTGAAGTTAGTTTACTAGTTTATTTTTAATAGAACAGAGCTAGAATATTATTCAAAAACTGGCATGATCTAAGGAATGAAGCTACATTTATATCAGTGAACTTTTGCCATTTAATATATTATTTGCTGATATTGTCTGTTGTATAGAGTAGATCTTTCTTATGTCATGACTTCTGATATCTAGGTAAGAATTTCAAATACAAAGTGAAAATGTCTTTCATGTTTTCCCGCAGAAGTATTGAAAAACAAATGGCATTCATTAGTTTTGTGTGAAAACAGGAGAGAAGTAAACTAGTTAGTGGACAAGGTATTTTGGCTGGGGTGTAGCAAATACCCTTAGAGATAAATGCAAGCACCCTTAGGCTGAACACTAAGAAAAACTTCCTAATTATAAGATTAGCTGAGCAGTGGAACAAGTTGTACAGGAAGGCTGAAGAATATCCTTTGTTGGAATATTTCAAGAAAAGGCTGGGCAAGTATTTATCATGTATGCTTTAGGTACAGAGTATCCTCACTTGAGGAAAAAAGCATAGGCTGGATGTCCTGTACGTTTACATCTGGAGTAGATGAGCTGCTGTGTCATGTTAAAGTTATTTTGCTCATTTTTTGGTATCTTCAGGTAAATGCTCACCCTTTGGAATCTATTGCTCCTTCTAATAGTGAACTTGATGGTTCCATTCTATCAGTGGAGCAGCATATCAGAGCCATCCCCAGAGAAGGCTGGGGCTTCTGCATTCTCGGGGGCTCTCTAGGTATGCAGGCAAATATTAGATCATGAATTAGGAAAGTATGTGTGACAAGTATTCTCATTTCTACCCAGGATCCATACATTTCTGGAAGATGTTAAGGATCATTCATATGGTGGTAGAAAAGAATGGGAAAATAACATGGGGGAGGAAGACTCATGTCCCCCCCACAGTGGTCCTTAGGAAAAGGGCAAGATAAAAAGTATACTAATTTCCTAATTGCTTGTTTTCTCCCCTCCCCATACATACACATGCAATTCTCTGTGGACCCATAGCCAGGGGTCGATTTGTAGAAAAATAGGTGGTGGAGCTCATCCAGGGATTGTTATGCAGCTGCACATACTATTCAATGGACAAGAAGGTGGAATTCTCAGAAGGAGGAGGTGGAACTCTCAAAAAGGTTCAGGAGCTGCACTCCCACTGAATCCAAGGCCTGCCCATAACCAATGGAGAATTTTAAAATAGTATGAATAAATTTGGGGAGCTTTCCTAACAAAGTTACTTATTTAGGACTGTACTGCTAATAGGGCACTCTGTTTTATTTGCTCCTTTCTGTTTTATTAATTTTAATTAAAAGGCTTTTAGCTAGTTCTGCCTTTCTATAACTTTTATTCCTCGATTTTCATCTTTCAATCTTTTATACTGTTTTTCCTGGTTTTATTGTTTATCCTTGAGATAATAAATGTTATGCGCATAAAATATATTAACACACAACATGCATTTTGATTATTGTATCTGTAATCATAGAAACTATGTAGATTGTCATTTATATATAGTGTGTTTCTTTTTGTGGAAAAAGGGCTTTCATATGGAGACCAAATGTAGTCACTCTATATTAAAGAACTGTTTGCAGTGACCAGGGCTTTGTAGCAGGAACTCATTTGCATGTTAGGCTACATCCCCCTGATGTAGACAATCCCCCAAGACCTTACAGGAGGCCCTGTAAGAAGAGCCCTGTGAGCTTGTGGAGAATTGGCTACATCGGAGGATGTGGCCTAATATGCAAAGGAGTTCCTGCCACAAAAAAAGCCCTGGCAGTGATAGTTTGTTATATGGAATTTGCTCAGTCAGTGAAATGTAGGGTAGGCCTTTTTTGAAAAGAGAAAGAAAGAAAGAAAGAAAGAAAGAAAGAAAGAAAGAAAGAAAGAAAGAAAGAAAGAAAGAAAGAAAGAAAGAAAGAAAGAAAGAAAGAAAGAAAGAAAGAAAGAAAGAAAGAAAGACTTATAAACTAGTACTGATCAGTCCTGCATCATATCTTACTATACCAATACTGCAATAAGAACATAAGAGAAGCCATGTTGGATGGGCCGTCACACAGTGGCCAAATTTTTTTTTTATACACACTGTAGCTAATAGCCACTGATGAACCTCTGCTCCATATTTTTATCTAACCCCCTCTTGAAGCTGGCTATGCTTGTAGCTGCTACCACCTCCTGTGGCAGTGAATTCCACATGTTAATCACCCTTTGGCAATGTGGCAAAATACATGCCAATGCCAGCTTTATTATAGTACAGTAGCTGGAGAATTCATTGTTTATGTAGGAAGTCCAGGCTCAGATCCTTCTTAGCTATGAAACACATCTACCAGTGCCATTCTAAGCTCAGAACTTTGAAATGTATATGCTTAGGATGGGAAAAATCACTCAGACTACCTTCATAGGATGTTGAGATCAGAATGCCAGTCTCATCTTCTTAGGAGGATGGCAGGTCACCAGTTCAGCAACCATTGCAATGTCAGTGCTAAACAACCAGATTTAGAAGTCAATTAAAATTTGAAATACTGTAATTCTAACTTATTCTAGTCATATAAACTTGAGTGGAACTAAACCTTTACACCAAGATCCAGATGCCAGCAAACTTTGGGCACATATAGCAGATCAGAATTTGTCTTTATTCACTGCAGAATATTAAACCTATTAACACAGTAGTGATTTTATTGTCCCATACCTAGTAGCATGGGTACAAATGTATTTGTGGTTCTTCAGGATCATGACCAGTGCCATCAGCATAATTAGGTTTTTAGCTGGACAGGCCACCCATAACCCATTTAGAAAAGAAATTATGAAGTAATGGTAAATCTTAGTCTCCATTTCTAGCTTATGTGGAAAAATTTTTGCCTACCTCAGAACTTCTAGGTTCTCTTCCTACTAGCAAAATATATGCCTTATTTAGATCAAAAATATGAATCAGCATTATTAATATTCATCACTCAAAATGTTCAGCGGCATTTACTTCTGAAATGAGTTTGCACACCCACAGCTATTTTCAAGGTCTCAGGGGAAAGAACTAGAATAAAATCTCTCAGGCAATCTCTAAAATCTCTAGTAGACAATCAGCAAAGAATATAGTTCTTCAAGTTATAGTTAGGGTCAAGATGGTCTCTGCTGGATCAGAGCAATGGTCTATCAAGTTTATACACACATTCCCACTTTCCACCACTCTCATAGCACACCAAGACTGAAGTCTTTAATTCCAGTTGGCCATGATAACCAAGGTTGGGTTCCTATGTTACTTTAAGTTTGCTTTCTCCCAGGATTTAACCATAGTTAAGAATCCCAGTTACCAAAAGCGAAACCTGAATCAAGCCCCAGTTAGTAAAGGCACCTGTATTCAGACATCAAAACTAGTTGGTGTCAGTTGAAGATGCAAGTCTTCAAGCTTAGTGTAATGTACAGGTGTAGAAGGTAGGGTTGCCAGCCTTCAGGTGGGACCTGGAAATCTCCTGCTTTTACAACTGATCCCCAGCTGGCAAAGATCAGATCCCCTGGAGAAAATGGCTGCTTTGAAGGGTGGACTATGGCATTGTACCATGCTGAGGCCCCTCCTCTCCCCAAACCCCACCCTCTCCCAGATCCATCCCCAAGATCTTCAAGTATTTTCCAACACAGACCTGGCAGCCCTAGTAGAAGGGAGGGGACTCATGAGCACAAAACTATGGTAATCCCCATTATGATCAAACTGGAATTTGTAGTTCTGAACTGAGCCTAGGAAATCAGTTATCATTTAGAAAATGATGTTTTGAGAATCCCCCCCCTCAAAGGCAGTTAGTGGAGCTGAAACTTCCAAACCTGCTCCTTGAAAATGCATGATATAAATAATCAAATGGGAAATGGTCATGATGCACTTGCGCTAACAGTTGGTCAAAGAACATTCCATTTAATCTGGTGCTGCTCACCCTTCCAATGGAAATTCATAAATTAATATGATAAAAGTAGATTTTATACTAGTAATGTGTTCTTACCTCTTTTAAATAACCAAATTGCTATACTGACTTGAAAAAATTCATTTTCTTATTGTTTTATTTCAGCACATAGCCATGTGAATCCAAAGGAGCAAACTAATAACAAAGATGAACTTTATCAGAAAAATGTGCCCAAAAGAGAGCACAGTGTGAAGGAAATCCTGAAAAATGATTCTAGTCATTCTAAAGGAAAGGACTTACTCCACACCCACATTTCACCACATATTGAAGAAAAAGACTTTGAAGGCTTAAGAAAAAACTGTAGCCCTGAAAGGCCTTTCTATCCACGCATTGTCTACCCAATCCGACCTCATATTCCAGATGATTACCTGAAGTCTTATGGGTTTGAGAGGCCTAGTTACATTGCCCACTCACCCATCCAGTCTTCTACCACACCAAGCCCCTCAGCAAGAAGTAGCCCAGATCAAAGTTTAAAAAGCTCAAGCCCTCACAGCAGCCCAGGAGTTACAGTTTCGCCCTTGACTCCTGTGTCTAAGGAGCACAGAGAACCTTATCCTTACTTGAATGGACCCTATAGCTCAGAAGGGTTAGGTTCATATTCTGGATATGCATCCTCCAACCATCTCTCACAAGCCTTTATACCCTACAATCCCCCCTATCATAAATTCCTGTTACCACCATATAACATGACCTGTGGCAGCCTGAGTACTTTGAACAGCATTAGCAATTTCAACCTCCTCCCAAGGATGTATCCCTTCTACAGCAACATATTCAATGGAGGAAGCCTTTCTAATCATATGCTGAATCCGTCTTCCCTTCCAAGTTCATTGCCATCTGATGGAAGTCGTCAGCTGTTGCCACCCGACCATCGAAGGGACTTTCTTATCCCTGCACATAACAGTGCCTTCTCCATCACAGGAGCTGCTGCCAGCATGAAAGACAAGCCATGCAGCCCAACCAGTGGATCGCCCACAGCTGGTACAGCAGCTACTTCAGAACATATAATGCAACCTAAACCTACCTCAGCAGGGTTGGCTGCCAGCAGCAGTGAAGAAGCCATGAATCTCATCAAGAGCAAGCGTAATATGACTGGTTACAAAACTCTTCCATACCCATTGAAGAAACAGAATGGGAAGATAAAGTATGAATGCAACGTCTGCTCGAAAACCTTTGGCCAGCTCTCTAATCTAAAGGTAGGCTTTTAAAGGAAAACATCTTATTTCTAGATAGTACTAATGAGATCACTTATTCTTCTTCGTAACTATCTGAAAACTGAGTCAACTAATAGTTTGTTTCCAAAACTGGTGTCCTATGCTATTTCCTGCCACCATTGAATCGGGTACCTAAAATGGTCAGGAAGCCATAATCCCACCCACTGTCATTTTAAATGTTTTTCCATTCTGTTATGTAGGGGGTTGAAAGCTGTGTTGAGGAAGTGGAAACATCCATGTAATAAACCATTCACATTTGAAAAGAATCATGTGGCACATATGTTTTAATGATAATAGCATCTTTTTAGAAGGAAAAGAACATGTCATTGAGTCACATCTACATCCACTGGGTGTTCCAGGCAAGAGACAAGCAGAGGTTGTTTGCCATTGCCTTCCTCTACATACCAACTCCTGTCTTCTTTGGTGGTCTCCCATCTCAGTATTAATCATAACCCAGTCCTGCTTAGCTTCCAGCCTCTACTGATCTTGGGCTAGGCTATGCTGTTCAGGCTGCTAGCACCTTTTTAATCAATGTAAAATATTGTGTAGCGTGTAGGAAGACACTGCTGGTTCTAAGTGACCAAAGAAAATGTGGAACCTTGTTCCTTACTTGAGTAGTCATTGAGAGGTAGTCAAAGAATCAGGAAGTAGATACTGTTCTGTAGCTGTCTGCAGGCCAGAATCATCCACCACAGGCCATCAATCTCATCATCTGTGTTGGTACTGGGCACTGCTGAGCCACATAGCCATTGTGTTCCTGCACTTAACACTGCCATGTTGTGATGCCCGCCTTCTGATATATGGGCATCCATCTCCCTTGGTTGGTGATAGCAGCTTTATTGTCTAATTAATCCACAAGAGCAATCCATTAAGAGAAGCAATATTATACCTTCAAATGTTTTGCACAAGTTGGCTCTAACCTAGTTAATTTATAGAAGGCATTTTATCTTGAACATCAGTAAAATAAAACAACAAAACATACACAGAATTTGAAAAACAGTACTGTTGCTGCATTTTTAGATAAAATGTATTTTTTCAATTTTTAAAAAAGCCTGTTTAGTCTGTAGTTTCATTTATAGCTTTGTCTATGGCCTGATTATAATATATTAAAATATTACTTCTTTAATGATTTTGTACAGTTATGCATTTTGAGCACTCAGCTAGCACATAATATTGTTATTTAACATACTATCTTAGAAACTGTTGTGAAAGTTCAATTAATGTTTGTGGGGTTTTTTAAAGGTCCACCTTCGAGTACACAGTGGAGAAAGACCATTCAAATGTACTACATGTAATAAAGGATTTACTCAGTTGGCTCACCTCCAAAAGCATTATCTGGTACATACAGGAGAAAAACCCCATGAGTGTCAGGTATGTAGCAGTTGCTGTGGTGAAATTATGCCTTGGCACAGTGGTGCATCAGTGCTCATGAGGCAAAACTAAGCATGTAGCTGGGATGTTATTTGATATTGACAGGTTCCGTAGCTTGAGAGAGAGATTGCATTTCAATTGAAGAAAACATTATTTTGTGTTTGGCAGCAGCCACTGTAATAGCATGAACATCAAAGAAAATTCTGGTTGCATGCATGGGTCTGCCTTACGTGCACATATTGCTTTTTTGGGTCATGAATCCTGCTTTAACTCCTAGCTGTTTAGAAGGCAGACATGATATTGCAACCAACCATAGCCACATATATTATTTATCAGGGGTTAAAAAGCAAATTGGAAATGGGTGTAACTTTAAATGACGGCAAAGGCTAAATGGGGTTAAACAAATTCAAGGTGACTTATGCTTTCTTGTTTAAATTGCCTTTTTAAAACACACACATTCCACTCCAGTTTCTCATGCCCTTGATTGCTTCTCTCTAATTAGGTTTGCCATAAACGATTCAGCAGCACAAGCAACCTGAAGACACATTTGCGGCTCCACTCTGGAGAGAAGCCTTATCAGTGCAAACTCTGCCCTGCTAAATTTACCCAGTTTGTGCACTTGAAACTGCACAAACGTCTCCACACCAGAGAGCGTCCACATAAGTGTATCCACTGCCATAAGAGCTACATCCACCGCTGTAGCCTCAAGGTCCACCTTAAGGGCAACTGCCCTGTTGTCCCCGCATCTAACCTTTCCACAGAGGACCTGAATCGGATCAATGAAGAAATAGAGAAATTTGACATCAGTGACAGTGCGGACAGATTGGACAATGTTGAGGACAACGTTGACATGGCATCTGTAGTTGAAAAAGAAATATTGGCTGTGCTCAGAAGAGAGATAGAAGGAGCTAGTCTTAAAGCATCATTGCAGAGGAACCTGGGGAATGGGCTGATTGCCTCAGGATGTAATCTATATGAATCATCAGATATTGTGAAGTTGCCTCATGGTCATCCACTACCTCGGGTACCTATAAAGGTCAAGCAAGAAACAGCTGAACCAATGGACCCTTAAATACTGTGTGCAAGTTTGCGTGTGTGTGTGCACGTGCACACATATGTACATGTGTGTTTGTATGCATGGCAAATTAAATGATTTTTTTTTTAATTTATGACTTGGCAAGTCAGGGTGCCTGTAGCAGTTGCTTGTATATCGTGTCAATACTGCAAAGCAATCTTGGCTTACGATAGTTTCTGTAAGGTCATTTGAAAGAAGGAACTCCAAAGTTGTTATTCTCAGGGCATAAAACTAGGCAAGGACTGTATATTGCCTTCCCCACTTCTTTAAAAGAAGAAGACAATCTCTCTTCCAAAATCATTTTTACAGTAATAGTGCTTCCTAATTTATTATGCAATTTACCATTCAGAAGCAATAGTAAAAAAAGTAATTACAATGATAGGAAAATTCATTGTAACTTTGAATACGTGTTTATATTTTGTCTTGTGGCCATTCTTTGTAGTTTCCGCCCCTGCACATCTGGGTTTTTTTTAAAAAAAACCCTCAAGATTGGCAGGGGGTGGGGGGACATTATGTACCTGCTTCAAGAATGAGGTTTGCCAAAGGTAAATACTAGGAATCCCTTTAGTTGGAACAATACTAGGTAACCAGATAAAATGAACTGGATTTTAAAATTCATGCCAGAAAGGTATGGGCTGGTATAGGCAGAGACAGAATGTTGAGAGGTGTTTCCGTCAGCAGCACTGCCTGTGTAGGATGGCTGGGAAAGTTAAGTGCTCTGCCAGAAATAATACTTCCAGATGAAATAGTTTGTGAAGTTTTGAGCAAGCAATAGTATTACAAAACGTTTTTCCCCTCTCCTAAACTATTTATACAAACACCCCAAAGATGTTTCCTGAAAAGGAGGTTTTTGCTAAGGCTTTTACCAGTGAAGTCTTACTAGGGAATCTGATGTGTGGATTCTCTGAGGAAGAAAATGTAATGTTTCCCCCCACCACCACCCCCAAATCTGTCTGCCACTGTCCTTGGAAAGAAGTTGGTAACAATGTCCTTTCTTGGCATACCAGATTTTTGTTTGTTTGTTTTCCTGTATGACTCAAGATTTCTCTCAGTATTTGTATTAGTACATTTTGTGGTTAATTTAATTAAAGATTCAAAGGGCATTGCAAAGTTGCTGAACAACAGTTACCTCATTGAGTGTGTCCAGTGGTGCAGAAAATGCTGTATCTAATGCTTTGCTACTTTAGAGAACAAACCAAAATGTGCAGAGAAGACAGAATGCGCATTCTTTTTTTGCTTTTATTTTTTGTGTGTGTTGCTAAGCCCAAAGATATCATGTTGGCATACAAGGTGTAGCAAAGAATACATGTGTATTTATAGATATTTATACCAATACACCATATATGTGTGAGTGTGTATGTGTGTGTGTTTTTATACTACTTAAGTTGGTGAGCCAAACTCTGTAATAAAACCTCTTTTACATAACCAGCTTCACCCTCCAAAGGGCTGAATTATCAATCTGTAAACCATAATACATGCTAAGGAATTCATTATTTGTCAATATACATGCACAGTATTTTATCCAAGGCTTGATCCTGCAAGCTGCTGTTGATATGAATATATTTATCCATATAGTACACAAAAAGAATTAATTAAAGATTTTTATGGCTTTTGTCCCCTTAGATTCTTGCTGAGGACTTTGAAACAAAGCAATAATCAGGAATCTAGGCTGGGGCAACCCCCACACCCCAATTCTCACCCACCTATATATAGTATAATATAATACAGACTGGTAAAGAGTAGAATGAACTGTTTAAAGTGTTCGGGAAGTGTGCCATCATTCCCTTTGTCCCTTAAAAGGCTGTGAGATCACATGTACATAGCAGAAGAAAAGAACCACCACCCTGTTATGCTCTTTACCACTGTGTGTATATATTCCTATCTCCTTATAGTTGTAAGGGATTAGACTGTTTCAGAAATTATATCAATCTAAGGCCTTTTTATTTACAACACCAAATATATCCATGGCCTAAAAGTAACTCAGTGACAACTTTAAATATAACTTTTGAAGGAAGGACTACAGTTCATTACATTTCTGCTCCCGTAAATTGTGACGCAAACATTTTTAAATGTAGCAATGTTTCATAAATGTAGTACTTAACTGTAGGATGAACCAAAGTACCACTACTCTTAACACTGGACACACACTTGCTTTTATTAATTGCCTGTAGTGCTTTCTTGTATTTGATACAAATTTTACAAAGATTTATATGCAGCTTTAAGAATTTTGCTTCTTCTCTGTCCAATCTTCTCCCCATTTAGGAACTTTAACATGTGAATGTAGCAACAATCAGTGTTTGGGGGTTTTTTTGAAGAAGAGGCTCTGACCAAAGTTAACAAGCTTTTTACTTTGCTAGAACAAACTATCTTGTTTACGTACTGGTTTACATTGTTATTTATGTGCAAAATGTCAAAATGTAAATTAAATATAAAATGTTCTTTGCTTACCCACGTCTTTCATGAGTTTCTTATGGACTTTCACTTGTGGGTGACATGGCTCATGGCTCTTCAGCCACATGAATTTTTCCCCCTTACCCTTCAGACACCTGTGGGACAATGCTTTCTGATTCCTGCCATTGTTTCCTTGTAGCACAGTTGTAGTGCTGGTCAATAACAGGGTTGTCATTTTGCTCAGACATCTGGCAAAGGTTCAGATTCTAGGTACTTTACCTGCATACTGATCTAGACACCTTGACCTAGATTCTCAGCTTTTTTCCCCTGTGAATGAGGTGCTTCAGAGTTTATGAAATTCCTACATGGAAGACACTCCCATGTGGGAATGAATTAGCTAAACACATTTAATCATAATGTATGACAATCCTACACACACCTAAAACTCACTTTACAGAGCTAAAGTGATTAGCCATTCTACAAACCGCTGGACAATCCAGATAAAGACAAGCGAGCTTCTCTTAACACCAACAAAACCTACATATCTCACTGTGTGCTAATAAAATGGGACTTTCCCCACACAGTTAGTTCCACATTTGCTATTTCTGTGATCTAGAAGCAGATCTAAAACAGGATAGGCCATGTGGCATCCCTTCCTATCAGAACTGCTAAAGAAATAATGTTCATATTGAGACACTCAAGTCTGTATGATGCTTTAAAAGAATTTCTCTGTCCTCTTAAATTTATTTAAACATCTGTATCAAGAATTTGAAAAGCTGCCAGTGCAGAACTGTGGAGTTAAGAAAACCAGAGCACCTTCATCATAAATGTGCCAAATGATGCACGTTAGAGGCCGATATTCTACAGAGGAATTTTAAAAAACGTGCACATACATACACACCTTAGATTAACCGCTGCCATCATAAATCATACTTCATTACTTGGCAAGGAATGATTCTTGTGCTGGAGAGTTATGTCCCAGGGTCATTGTAAGCTTTAGAAGATGTTTCATAAAAGACATTGTAGCCAAAAGGCAATGAAGATTATAACCAGCAATCTCCAGGCTTCAGTGGACTAGCAACTGCTGTTTTTCTTGCTTTGGAAAAGCCAATGTGTGTGTCTTTGAGAACACTGAAAAAAACCTATTGGAATTAAAGTGAGGACAAAACACTGCAAAAATTAATATAATTATTAGACAAGGAAACTAGGATCTGACAACAGGTAGGATATGACTAGGGTTCCCCCCCCCAACTCAGTTAAAAACCCCATTCCAAATATCTTTTGTCCATGCAAGTCTCATGATCTTCAGTGTAGCCAATAAAAAAGGGTGGCTAGATCCAAACCTCTGTATGTAATTAGTACCTCCAATAAAATATTGCACAGGAATTACTGGCTACCTCTTAATATAGCTGTTAAGTTTCCAAGGGTCTTACAAAGCTTGTATTATAACTCAAGGAACATGCAGCAGGCTTATTAAAATTTTGTTTAAACAAGATTGACAGTTCTTGTGCTTTGCTTTTGGGGAAGAATTGATTTATAGATAGCCTACTGCACAAGCTGAACCATGCCATTTCTAACATGGATGTGAGAGATGAATTTCTAAGAGGCATACAGTAAGGATTCAAGAGTATAGTGGGCATGAAACATCCAACTTCATGACCAATTCACCCTCATAGTAAGTTAAGATTCCTGGGGAAGTAGGCTTCTGGTAGTGGATGATTTGAACATTGGGAATATAGAGAATGGGGTCTGTAACAGACATTTTGACTGCATGGTGACTCCCCTGCATGGTCACCATGGACATCACATCCTGTCTAGATATGCTGGGGGTGAGTCAGCAGTCATGGTGCATATTGGCCCAAATAATAATAATAATAATAAATTTTATTTGTACCCCGCCCTCCCCTGCCGAAGCAGGCTCAGGGCGGCTAACAATACGATGACCAATGGTGCACCAAACAATAAAACAGTTACATTAGAAACATTAAATTAAACATTAGTTAACCTTAAAAACCTGTTAAAACAATTAACTAAAACATATTATAACACTATCCTTGACACTTCTAGCCCCACTAGATGGCACTTCGGGGGGGGGGGTTGTGACACAGAGTGTTGGACTGGATGAGCCATTGGCCTGATCCAACATGGCTTCTCTCATGTTCTTATGACACTGGGAAACGTGGTCAAGGTTGAAAAATTTAGGTTAGCAGGCAGAAAGTTAAAGGAGAGGACCTGAAAGGCAGCATTCTCAGAAGTTCTACTGGTTCCACATGCAGGGCCAGATAGAAAAGCACAGATCGGGGTCTCAATAACTGTATGAGAAAGTAGTGCCAGGAGGAAGGATTAGATCTGCTAGACATGGGAGGAATTTCTGAGACAAGACAAGCCTGTACAAAAGATGGGCTTCACTTGAACCAAAAGGGAACCAGGCTGCTGGTGATTAATATAAAAAAGGAGACAGAGCAACTTTTAAACTAATGCCAGGGGAAAGTCAACAGAACTGGGGAGCCTCTAGTTTGGGACAAGTCAGTCCAAAAAGATGATTGTGTAAGCACTCAAGGTAACATTGATAGGAGCATAATAGTAATTGGGAGTGAGGGCACGATGGCAATGGGTGTGCAAAAAAAAAAAATCGGTATTTTTCGTGGTTGGATATATTGAACCCCCCAAATTGGTATTTTCTTACTTTCCCAAATCCCAATATCAGTATTTGAATTTGGCAAATGTTTGGGATTCCTGAATTTTTAAGGGTCTATTATGCCCTATGGGGACCATTATAGTTAATTTACAGCATAGCTGCAGGTGCCTCTCCTAAAAAAAAGCTTCCCAAGTTTTAAAAAATATTAGATGGAGGGGTCCAATTCAATGGGACCCCAAAGACAGTGCTCCCATCCTGTATTGGTTTAAATAGAAGAAAAAAGGTTTAAAAGGATTGTGGTCCCTTTAAATGCCTTCTCCAAGTTGCGACTCTGCAAGTGAACACCAAAGGCATTTAAAGGGCTCACAGTTCCTTTAAACACTTCCTTCAAGTGACAAGTTCATCCAGAAGGCATTTAAAGGGACTGCATTCTCTTTATATGCCCTTTAACTTCAACTATCTAGTGGCCTTGAAAAATCCCAAATTTTTTCATGATTTTGGGGACTCAGCCATTTTGAATAGCAAAAAAAAAAAAAAAAAAATCTATATCTGACTGCAAATTTGGATTTATTTTTTTTTGCTCAGATTTAACCAAATACACACACCTATGTGACAACTGAGGGGTTGAGGGAGGCAAAGGTTACTGGAGAGGGAAACACTTTATAGGTTTCTATACGCCAGTGCTAGCAGTCTCCAAACCAAGACAGGGAAGTTGGGTGCTTGATGTTCAATGACAATTTAGATATGGAAAGTATCTCAGAAAAGACAGGTTGCTTACCTGTAACTGTAGATCTTCGAGTGGTCATCTGTGCATTCACACTTGTGGGGATACTGCGCCTGCGCTGGTCCCCGATCGGTATCTGTAAGAAAGCCCGGGAATTTTCCGCGGTCGGCGCCACTGGGCATGCGCAGGCGTCCCATTGCGCATGCCCAATGGCGCCATCGCGGTAATCCCGCCAGTTCCTTCATGACCGCTGAAAGCTCCTATTGAAGGGAGACCGTCAGCAGTGGGGAAGGAGGGCGGGTAGTGTGAATGCACAGATGACCACTCGAAGATCTACAGTTACAGGTAAGCAACCTGTCTATCTTCTTTGTGGTCTCTGTGCATCACACTTGTGGGAGATTAGCAAGCAAGGCATACCTGGAGGTGGGAAGACGGTCAACCGGAGACAACAGATTGTAGAACCGCAGTCCCCAACCGAGTCCTCTGTTGAGCATGCACGTCCAGCGCGTAGTGCTTCATGAAGGCATGAGGGGAAGACCAGGTAGCAGCTTTGCAGACATCCGCCAAGGGCACGCCCTTCAGGAACGCCACCGATGTCGCCATCGCTCTTGTGGAGTGCCCACGAACAGGTCCCGGCAGCGGCCTCTTTGCTAGGAGGTAGCAGATCTTGATGGTCTCCGTCAGCCACTTCGAGAATCTCTGTGAAGAGATCCTGGCGCCCAGTCTGGGCGCAGTGTATGAGACGAATAACTGCTGGTCCCTGCGAAAGGCTTTAGAGCGCTTTAGGTAGAAAAGTAAGGCACGCCTGACGTCTAAGGAGTGCAATCTCCGCTCCTCGTCCGAGGAGGGGTTAGGGAAAAAGGCGGGTAGCCAAACCTCTAGATTGAGGTGGAATTGGGAGGGCACCTTAGGGAGGAAGTTGATATCTGGGGCCAGGGAGACACCAGATTCTCTAAAGGCTAGGTAGGGGTAGTCACAACGCATCGCCGTGAGCTCCCCCACACGACGAGCAGAGGTGATGGCCACCAAAAGGCAGTCTTCCAGGACAGGAGCTGCAGGGAGCATGTGGCCATAGGCTCGAAGGGACGCCTGGTTAGCATGTCTAGGACCAGTGTCAAGTCCCACAACAGAGTGGGAGGCTTAGATGGTGGATGCAGTCTAAACAGCCCCCTCATAAACTTTTTGGACTGGGGGTGGGCGAAAACTGAGTATCCGTCCACAGGTTCGTGAAAGGCAGATATGGCTGCCAGGTAGACCTTAATGGAAGAGAAGGCCAGGCCTGCGTCGACTAGGGACAGCAAAAAGTCAAAGATTGCCGGCAGGCCTGCCTCCCTCGGTGCGCCTGGCCGGTCAGCCATAAAGTTCGAGAACTTCCTCCACTTCCTATCGTAGGATGCCCTGGTGGAGGGTTTTCTGCTATTTATTAGGACCTCCTGGACCCTGCCCGAGAACTCTAAGGGTCTATGAGCCACGCCGTCAGTTTCAGGTGTGGCACGTTGTGGTGCAGCACCAGCCCCCCCTGAGATGACAGGAGGTCTGGTTCCGCTGGGAAGTGGTAAAAGTTTCCCCCCGACAGGTGTAGTAGGGAGGAGAACCAGTTCTGGCGAGGCCACCAGGGGGTCACCAGGATGCAACGTGGCCTCTCCGTTGCTATTTTGTTGATTACTCTCGACAATAGGGGGAGGGGCGGGAACAGGTAGAGGAAACGGTCCTCCCAGGGGATGAGAAGCCCATCCCCCAGGGATGCTGGGTCGGCACCCCCTCTGGAGCAGAACATGGGGCACTTCTTGTTGTCTGCTGTGGCAAAGGCATCCAGCTGCGGGTATCCCCAAAGCTGGAAAACTGGTTGCAGGAAGCGCCACTGGAGTTCCCACTCGTGTGGTGAGGCCTCCCCTCTGCTCAGGGAGTCCGCCTGTATGTTGAGGACCCCTGGGAGATGTGCGGCCTTCACAAAGACGTCGTGCTGGATGCATTCCGTCCACAAGTCCATCGCCAGTGCACAGAGGCGACGGGACACCGTCCCGCCGTGTCTGTTGATGTACGCCAGGGCGGTGGTATTGTCTGTGAGCAGTGCCACCGTCTTTCCCGCCAGCTTCGGGTGGAATGAACGAAGGGCAAAGTGGACCGCCAGCAGTTCCAGGTAGTTTATGTGGTGCACGGCCAGCTTGGGAGGCCACTGGCCCCCCACGCACAGTCCGTCCATGTGGGCGCCCCAGCCCCACTGGGAAGCGTCCGTGGTGATGGTCACTGTGGGAGCCGGGAGGTGGAAGGGCGCTCCTTGGCAGATATTGTCCCTCGACTCCCACCACTGGAGCGATTGGAGCGTCGTAGGAGGAATAGTGAACCTCTTTCGAGGTGAGTCTTTGGTTGGGCGGAACTGATGGAGAAACCATAGCTGCAGGTCTCTCATCCTCAGTTTCGCGAAGAGAAGCACGCTTGTCGTCGCCGCCATCAGCCCCAGCATCCGCTGAAGCTGTTTTACTGTGCCCCACCCTTGACTCTGGAGCAACTGTACTGTGTTGGTGATGTCCTCTGCCCTCTGGGCGGGCAGGAACGCTCGATGCAGGTTTGTGTTCAGTACTGCCCCTATGAACTGCACTGTCCTTGATGGAGTGAGTTTTGATTTCTCTAGGTTGACCTGCATACCCAGGGCATTGAGAAGGCGTAGTGTGGTTGTGATGTGGGCAGACAGACTTTCCCTTGAACTGGCTACCAGGAGCCAGTCGTCTATATATGGGAAGACTATCACCCCCTGCAGCCGGAGGTGGGCAGCCACTACGCTCATCATTTTTGTAAACACCCTGGGTGCTGTGGAGAGTCCAAATGGTAGGGCCGTGAACTGGAAGTGCTGTGGGCCTACCGCAAACCTTAGAAACCTTCTGAACTCTGGGTGGATGCTGATGTGGAAGTAGGCATCCTTGAGATCTAGGGTGGCCATCCAATCCCCTTGGTTGATGAGGGGCAGGATAGATTGCAGTGTGGACATCCTGAACTTCTGGTACAAGATGAATTTGTTCAGATTCCGAAGGTCCATGATGGGTCTCAGCCCTCCATCCCTCTTGGGAACCAGGAAGTAGCGGGAATAGAACCCACCAGTTCTGTCCCCTGCTGGTACTTTCTCTATGGCTTGTTTCTGTAGGAGGGTGGCCACCTCCGCCAGCAGAGGTGGGGAGGGAGGAGTGGTAATCACTACGGACTGGTTTGGAATCGGAGCAAAGTCTATTTTGTAGCCCTCTTTGATGATGGAAAGGGCCCACCTGTCTGAGGAGACCCGCTCCCAGGCAGGCAGGAAAGGGCGGAGGCGGATAGTGAAGTGGGTGGGGGCGACGATGCGTGGTACAGAAAGGTCAAAGTCCCTGTTTGGAGGGGCGGGCGCCCTTAGGTTTGCCTGAAGGCTGGGTGCTGTAGCGACCTCTGTTGTTTCCCGAGTAGGCCTGCTTGTCGGGCTGCGAGGGACGTGGGCGCCACTGTTGGTCTGGGGACGGCTTGTGGGGGGGGTTCCTAGTCCAGGACCTGCTCCACTGCCTGGCTCTGGGTTGTCTGGAGGGTGCCTGCACCCCCAGGCTCCTGGAGATCTTTAGGTTTTTGTCTAGTTCCTGCAGGGCGTTATCTGTGGTGGACCTAAAGAGCCTGTCTCCTTCAAAGGGCAAGTCTTCGATGAGCGCCCTGGTGTCCTGCTGCAGGGCGGTAGACCTCAGCCAGGAGTGTCTGCGGATGGAGACGGCGGACATGATGGTCGAGGCAAACACGTCCACCAGGTGTTTCGCTGCTGTTAATTGCTGCTTTGCTACCTTCTGACCCTCTTGTTGCAATCTCTTGGCAGCGGTTTTCTTGTCCTCGGGTAGGGAGGACAGGAGGGGGGACAGCTGTTCCCACATGGCGTACTGGTATCTGGCCATGCAGGCCGTATAGTTCGATACCTTGGCGCCCAGGGACCCCGCCGAGTAGATCTTCCTGCCCATGGTATCCAATTTCTTCCCCTCCTTGTCAGGGGGGGCAGAATGCACCCTGCGTGACCTCGAGGAAGACGAGACGATGGCTGAGTTTGGTTTTGGGTGCGTGAATAGAAACTCAGCCCCCGTCTCCTGGATCTTGTACATATGGTCCAGCTTCCTCGAGGACACCGGTGCCGAGGATGGCTTCTTCCATGGGTCCTTGAGTGCCTGTAGCATGACCCTGGTCATTGGCAGGGCTACAGCTGCGGAGGTGTCCCGTTGGACGATATCAAAAACGCTATCGTCCACAACTGGCTTGGGCTGTGAGATGGGTAGGGAGATGGTGGTTGCCATTCTTTTGACCATCTCTGCATAGGACCGCAGGTCTTCAGAAGGCGAGACTGGAAGGTCCTCCGCTGTGTTGGGATCCGGTGAGGGTTCCCAGGTTCTCTCCCCATCGCTCTCCGACCCTGATGGCGAAGACTCTCTGTGGCCCGAGCGCTCCGACAGGGGTGGTGATGGCTCCCTCCGTGGTGACTGGGTCGGCGTCGGTGGTCGGTGCGGGGGCTCTGTCGGTGCGACGCGTCACTCCGGTGGGATCGAGACTGATGCCGATGGTTGCCTGGATCGGTGCGATGTCCTGGAGAACGAGGACATTTCGGACCGATGCTCCCATTCCGGGTGCTCCGCTGGCTGGTACCAGTGGTACTGCGGGCAGCAGGGATACGTCGACTGCCACCTATGCTGCTCCCAGGGGGGTATCGGTGGGAAGCGGCGTGACTCGACCGACAGCTCCCTTTGTCTCACGCGCTTGGGCGCTGCAGGCATCGCCGCGTCGGCTGGTGGTAGTGCCTCAACGTCCGATGCCGAGTCGATGCTCCGCCGACGAGATGCCACCGATGGGGATCGACGGGTTAGGTCGATCTCCACTTCCGATGCTGGAGGCTGCGGCCGATGAGCGCTGGGCCCGGGGATCGGCGAGCTGCGATGCCGATGAGCGCTAGCCCTTGGAGTCAGAGGGCTGCGTGGCCGATGGACACTAGCCCTTGGCGTTGAAGGGCTGCGTGGCCAATGGACGCTAGCCCTTGGCGTTGGAGGGCTGTGCGGCCGACGCGCGCTGGCCCCTGGAGTCGGGGGGCTGCGGAGCGGAGAGGGGGGAACCCTTCTCGGCGGCTCGGTGCCGACACGTCGGGGGAAGGCAGAGTGGAGTGTGGTCGCTTTCGCTTCTCCTTACTCTTCGCCTTCTTGGAGGATTCGCGCCCCGCTTCCTCCCGTCGCTTCTTCGCGGGCCTCTCGACCGACACCTCGAGGGCCCGTTTCGCGGGCTGCTGCTCCCTCGGAGCTTCCGCGTCGACTAAGGTCACGTCGGCCGATGGGACCATCGGGGGTTGGGCGGTCGCCATTTTCGGTACCGATGCCGAAGGGCCCGCCGTTGGTTTCGGAGGGCGAAGTGCCGAGGCAGTTAGTGCGGCCGAGAGCCTTGCCGCCCTGTTCTTCCTGGTTTGCTTGGAGAAGTGGAGGCAGTGTGGGCAGGCTTCCACACGGTGCGCTTCACCCAAGCAGGGAAGACACAGAGAATGGCCGTCGGGAGGGGCGATCTTCTTCCCGCAGGCCTGGCACCTCTTTAAAAAAACCCAGCGACTGTCCATAGACAGCGGTCGCTGGGAAGGTCCTCTCAGAGTCCTCTGAGAGGGGAAAAACTAGGGAGCAACAGGGGGGGGAGGTCCCGGAGGACGACCCGCCGCAACACGCACCCGAAAAAACAAAGACTTTTTTTTTTTAAACTAACTAACTAACTAAGAACTAACTACTACTCTAAGGAAAACAACAAACAGGCTAATATTTACAGAGGCTAGGGGAAAAAAGGGTAAAACCCGAAGCTCACCGACCGGGAACACGAGGAAAACGCAGCTTCTTTGCGCAGCGGTCAGAAAGGAACTGGCGGGATTACCGCGATGGCGCCGTTGGGCGTGCGCAATGGGACGCCTGCGCATGCCCAGTGGCGCCGACCGCGGAAAATTCCCGGGCTTTCTTACAGATACCGATCGGGGACCAGCGCAGGCGCAGTATCCCCACAAGTGTGATGCACAGAGACCACGAAGAAGATCATTATGGAATGGGAAAATTCTATGGGATACAGTCAATCCTGGGTATGAGTTCTATAGGCAGCCCAGTGGAAAGTATTTGGGTGAGAATAAGAGGAGAAAGGACAAACAGTATTGTGGTTGGAGTCTGCTGCAGACCTCCTGACCAGGATGAGGAGGTGGATGCTGCCCTCTTTGAACAGCTTGACAGCTTGACAGGGTATCCAAACAACATGATTCAATAGTAATGGGTGATTTCAACTTCTCCCTCCCTTCCCCAACACAGGCAGGTCAGTTTCATGCTGCATAAAGCCCTTCCCCCCCCCCGACTGATTGCCCAATTGGTGTGAAATCGGTGCGGAGCTCACTCCACACTGGGCCAAGCCACACTGGGCCACACTGGGCGGCTGATAAGGGTGCATGGCTCCTCCCTCTCTGGCACTTCCTACATGGGAAGAAAGTGCTGGAGAGGGAGGAGCCATGTGCCCTTTTCAGTCTGAAACTCTTTTGTTTCAGTCTGAAACTCTTTTGTTTCTCAACATATCAAAGCCAGCAAGGAACCTTCCAGTTCTTGTCCCAGCCCCTTTTTATTTTTCCCCATCTGTTGGAGGAGGATCTCCCTCCTCCAAATGTTGCTTCCTTAGGATCCAGCCAGAATACCTGGAACAGTGTTTCCACTCCATCACTGTTGCATAATCCAAATTGGATTCCAAGTGATTTGTGATCTGTGTGCTAAAACTGCTTTTTGTTAAAAAAGAAAATGGACGTGTTAATTGTTCTCAAAATTATTTTAAAAAATAACAATTTCAAGTTGGTTTCCCTGTTGCTGTTATTTTGTGTGTGTGTGTGCGCACGCGCATGGAAGCCATGGTGACAGTTCAACTGTTTTTGAAAACTGGCTATCAGGACGGGGGTGGGGAGGCGGGTAGAAGTTAGCCTTGCCTAGGGTGCCAGAAAGTCTAGGGCCGGCCCTGCTGCTATCTGATCCTTTTAACTGGGAATGCTGGGGATTGAACCTGTGACTTTCTGCATCCAAAAGCAGATGGTCTACCAATGAGACATGGCCTCTCCTCATCTTGTCTTGTTTCACGTGCATCCTTTTTTGTGCTCAGTAGGCAAAAACATTCTTTTGACATGCACATATAGTGACCATTTCAGAAAGGAAGCCAAGCAGCTAGCCCCAGGCACCTTCAGATCTAAATGACTTGCCAGAGCTTGTCCCTTATTAGTAGTTTTTCTCATTATACATTTAAAGATATATTTGAAAGTCATCTAGAAGTTGCATTACACTTGGGCCAATTAGAAGGAATTTATTTTCTAAGCTGTCAGCAAATTTGAAAAGGTGGAAGGGCACACTAAAAAAGTGAAAACTGGCCTTATTAATAAGCAGTTAAAATGCTGTGTGGTCATGAAGTTTTAAAACCCCCTGTGCATATAGTCATATGGAAATTGCTTTTGCAGGCCCTTAGAGGTACAGAGCAATCCTCTTGTTCTAGCCCTTCTTACAAAAATGAGTGCATGCCGTATCTGTGGGTGTGAAGTATCTCTACACTCCTCGACTGGTGAGTTTCATTTTGATTTGCGTTTAGAAACAGGAGAAAAATTTGCATTCAACTTTTCACAACAGAATATTGATAGCATGACTTCACCTCCCCAGCCAGCAAAATCTAAGTTGCTTTGTCAAAATAAAATAAGTGGGTTTAACAGGAGTTTACTTGGGAGCAATGTTCTCTCTAAGCTGAAAAGTCTTGTGAGCCAAAATTCTACTTTGTGAGCTACTGACATTAAATTTGTGAGCTACTGCCATTAAAGTTGTGAGCTACTGCATAAATTAGTGTGTTCCTAAAATGCAGACGTCCTGATGAAAGAAATATGAGGTCACTAGCATGGATGAATGAGACTTTTGAAGCTGAAACAAGAAACCTGTGTAATGTGGTGGCTCCAGTGCTGGACTAGAACTGGGAAGACCCGGTTCAAAGCTATGCTCAGCCATGAAGTTCAGAGGATGACTCCCAGCCTGTTGTTCTCTCAGTTTAACCTACTACAGAGAATTTTGAGGACAAAAAGGACAAAGAGATAATGACATGCACCACCTTCAGCTTCCTGGAAGGATAAAAACATGTAATAAATAAATGTGGTTGGCTTTCAGAATCACTGTTTAACACCTGATCCTCTTGGGAGTGCAACTGCCTCAGCAATTGGTTACTGCACCTAATCAAAGAGGGGCAAGTTGAATATTAAGTTCTCAGCACTGGGAAGGGGGGGGGGGGTTGTCACGTAGAGTTAGGAATAGGTTGTCATCATTTTATATGAGTTAAATACTGTATTTTCAGGTGAGTAGCTGTGTTGGTCTGAAGCAACAGAATAAACTCCAGTGGCATCTTTAAGATCAACAAAGTTTTATTCAAGGTATATGCTTTTGCGTGCATGCACACTTCAGATACATCTTTCGTTAAATTTTTAATGGGCCAAACAATTTTCATTAGTAAAGGAGCCATATGGCACATAGCTGATGCTTGATTCTAACAGCTGGTTCATAAGGTGAGCTCTGTCTTCCTGCCCTGCTGTTTTGGATAACTCCAAACAGCAGGAAAGCAATATTCATGTGTCTTAGTTGCCATGACGTGCCTGAACTTGCCTGATCTACTTTTACAGCCCTGCGGCGCAGAGTGGTAAAGCTGCAGTACTGCAGTCGGAGCTCTCTGCTCATGACCTGAGTTCGATCCCAGCGAAAGCTGGTTCAGGTAGCCAGCTCCAGGTTGACTCAGCCTTTCATCCTTCCGAGGCTGGTAAAATGAGTACCCAGCTTGCGGGGGGTGGGGGGGAAGTGTAGATGACTGAGGAAGGCAATGGTAAACCACCCCGTAAAAAGTCTGCCGTGAAAACATTGTGAAAGCAACGTCACCCTAGAGTCAAAAACAACTGGTGCTTGCACAGGGGGCTACCTTTACCTTTATTGCATTGTACCCTGTGTAGTTGGTTCAAGCCAGGTTTTTTCTATGAGTTTGCAGCCATTGCTTCAGCTGAGGCACTGAGAAAAATGTTAAATTTCATGATGTACTCTCCGCTCAAGATGTAAACCCACATTTTTTGGCATACCTGGGAGTTTGTCTTTGCAGCTGACCCTGTTATGCTGTTTTCAGCATTGATACAGGGGGCCCTTTGTTATTAGAAGGTACATGTCAGAAGACTGCAAAGAACTGTGGAATGGAAAAAGCAATTTGAAAACCTGACTCAGTCCCCCAAATCACTCCCTACTGGATTCTGCATGTTATCAGGAGCTTAAAAGGCTATTGTTCTCTCTTCTTTTAGTTTATTTTTATCCTTTTGCATTCTATATCTCCCAAAGCAAATCCTGTCCTCATCCAGGCCTTTTTTTTTTTTGCAATTCTTATCTTCTTTTTCCTTAATTTTGAAAGTCATATTTATCTGCCTGCCTGAGTGTACAGAAACCCCACCTTGTTTGTGGGTGGCCTGGTTCTGCTGCATTCTTGATCGTAATGGGGCCAAACACTTTACTATTAGTAGGGTTGCCAAGTCCAATTAAAGAAAAATCTGGGGACTTTGGGGGCGGAGCAAGGAGACTTTGGGGGTGGAGCCAGGAGACATTGGGGGTGGAGCCAGGAACAAGGATGTGACAAGCATAATTGAACTCCAAGGGAGTTCTGGCCATCACATTTAAAGGGACAGCTCACCTTTTTAAATGCCTTTCTTCCATAGGAAATAATTAAGGATAGGGGCACCATTTTTGGGGCTCATAGAATTGGACCCTCTGGTCCAATCGTTTTGAAACTTGGGGGGTATTTTGGGGAGAGGCACTAGATGCTATATTAAAAATTTGGTGCCTCTACCTCAAAAAATAGCCCCCCCAAAGCCCCCAATACCCACGGATCAATTCCCTATTATTCCCTATGGGAATTGTTCTCCATAGGGAATAATAGAGTGCCTAGTAGACATTTCCCTCCCCCCCACACGCTTTCTAAAGGGGGGGAGGGCCTCCATACCAGGGAATCCCCCCTCCCTGCCCCCTCCCTCTCTCATACACACAAATACTTACTTGGTCTTCTTCCCTCTGCCTGCTGTGAAAACGAAAGCAAAGAAAGGGAGGGGCCCTTCTCCGAAGCCCTTCCTGTTTCCTCCTTCCTGCCCAGCCTTAAAGGGGCAGACATTTTACAAACTGCTCAGGACAGACATTTTACAAACTGCTACACCAACATGAACCCTACAGGTATGTTCTCCCCCCCCCCCCCCCCCGCTTCCTGATTTCTGGAGACCGGGGGATGAAGCTTCGAATTCAGAAGTCTCCCGCCAAAGCGGGGGGTTTGGGAAGCCTAACTGTTAGGAATAGTGACATGGGCAACTCTTAAACTAGAAACAGTATTTGCCATTTTTTTTTTTAATTCCTCCAGCTGCAGTTTTATGTTCTGAAGATTTAATAAGCTTTCTCTTGGCTAAGTAAACATGCATTTTCTAATTTGGGGCAAATTCTGACTAGGTTGATCTTGCCCTGTATCAGTGTCTTTGTCCTTGTAGCCAAATGGAAGAATATGATCATTCTTTGTGTGAGCTATATAGTTAGATGATGAAAGGTGGCAGACATAGTAACTAGGTGACCAGAAAGTGTTCCTATTAAAACAATAGATTTCAGAACGTATTTATTTCTTCTGCTTTAATGGGAGCTCTGTCCCAGTAGCAAAGCTGATGTAACTAAATCCCTTTTAATCCAGTTACCCAAGTGGAGTGCAAGGGCAAGGAGAGGCATGAAGGCACTTCTAAAGTCTATAGCTGTACCATCCTAAGGAAGAGATACACCCTTCTAAGCCCATTGAAATTGATGAATTTGAAAGGCTGTAACTCTACTTAGGATTGCACTGCAAGAATGTCACACCCTTAAAAGTATAGAATAAATTAAGATAAATTGTGGATCCCGTAAAAACCATGTGTTCTCCTTCTACAGAAAATTCTATGGAAAAAATCTGTTTCTGAAATGAAAATAGTCCTTAACACTTCTCTTTAAGGAAATAGCAACCTGATTCACTGAACTCTCAACTAGAGAGAGTGGGCATGTTCAGTAATGAATAACTGCTATGAAAAAATAGGAACATCTTTAACAGTATTTTAGACAGAGATTGAAATGGATATTACAGAAAATTTTGACTTTCACAGGACTGAAACTGGTAATTCCCATCCTTTTTAGTTCTACATGTGGGCTCCAGGCTGAAGCAGACACTGTCCCACCCCCCACCCCCTTTCCCATACATCTCCAAAATGCGTTATCTTCACATCAAAACTACAGCTGGTCCTCCAACTCATCCCAGATAAACATATTACCTCTCATCTGTTGCCAGAAATACTCCACACCATTAGAAGGCTGGGATCTTCAAAAAATGCACTGAAACCAAGCGACCCATCGCTTTGCATAATTTAGGAATAAATGAGTATTGGACTGGACACTCATCTTTGTTCCTGCTTCAAATCTTGAACCACTCAAAGGGAATACAAGTTACATTTTCTTCCAGGACCAGAGATCACAGCACAGTCCTTAGAAAGCACGATGAAAGCAAAGCTTCCTCACACATTAATTGATATTGTCTGAGCTGATAGAACCAAAATGGAGAGCCGTCTTCATACCATTTTTCATTTATGCCAGCCATAATCATTTCCAAACGCAGAAACACAATGCAAACATTTGTCCATGTACATTTCTGGCTCTGTGCATGGCATACGCTCAAATCATTTTTTGTTCTGCATATTGTATTACAGTTGTAATCTTTCCTTTGCCATAACATGCATTCCTGCCCCCCCCTAAAAAAATGCTGAAGCTCCAAACTTATGGAATATTAGGTAGAACCCTTAACTGAGCCCTTGCAGACCATTCCAGCAAACAAATATTCTGACAGTTTAAATGTTTCTCTCGCACATCCCCAATGAATACAAAGGAAGTGGAGGCATTTAAGTCTTTGGGGCCAACATTTTAAGAGCCAGAACAACATAATGGAGGAAAAGATACATAGGAAAATACAAAGGGGGGATTAAGTATATTGGTGCAAATTCTGAGATGACCAAAACAAGTGAAGCATTGGACTTGACTACAAGAGCGCTTAGGGATTTCCCTTGCTGATACATGGTCAGTAGCACTTTGAAGTTAGGGCTGATCACCTATTATATAACAGAAGGGGATGTCTCAAGTCAAGGTCTCCATAGCGTCCCTCTGCATATGTTTGGGCAGTATGTACATAGAGTGGGAAAGTAACCCATCAGTCTCCAAGTGCTGAAAATTGGGGTCCTTTATCCAGGCAATACCCTTTTGCTTGTTTAGAGAGCTTCATCTGGAAAAGCGATTCCTCTTTGAGTGTACAAATTGGGCTGACAGGGGGAACCTCCCCGATGTCACCGGCACGATGACATCACCTGGAAGTGACTTCATCATGCCAGTGCCATCATGCAGTGGCCACTCTAGGTACCATAGAGTTTTCCCCTCCCAAATGGCTAGAGCGTCCAGGAAAATCATAGAGTTTTCCCGGAAACACCTAGAGTGGCTGCCACTTGATGTCGCCGGCACAATGACATCACTCATGCGCAAGGTAAGTCCCCCACTGGAGACTCCAAGGGACTTGGCAACCCTAGTACAGTTCACTCTGACTAGACTAAGATCACACTATCATGAGCCTAACTGACCTCACAGGATTGTTGTGAGGATAAAATTAGGGAGGGAAAACCATGTATGCCCAGTCTTTGACGAGTTTGTGGAATTAAACTGTAGTAGTTAGAGATTAGTGCTTAGATTGTATTGCTGGTAGTTAGATGGTTTAGATTGTATTGCTGGTAGTTAGATGGTTACATTTGCTTTTTGTCCATCTTTTCTAGTTATCTCAAATCTCTCCCCCCCATTCCATATTATATCATCTTTGCTGGTAGTGGTGCTGTTTTTGATTTTCTATTAGAGTGTTCCAGGTTGGAAGACCCTCATACAATGCATACCTGGATTAATCAAACTGAAATTAGTGAAAACTACTTCCTAGCAATGATAGGTATGACTAAGCCAAAGTTAAGCACTTTCAATGGGAAGGTTAAACACATATCTTAAACCTCCTGCTAAAATCAATTTGCTTCATTTATCATCTGTATCTCTCATTCAGACCAAAGGCAAATCACAAAATTATCTGATGAACCAAAGATTCCCATTCCTGCAGTAGCCACCTGTGAAAAGGCCTTGCTGGGGGACCTCCATGGGCAAAAACCACATGGCACAGAGGGATGCAATAAGGAGAAGAAACTGGGAGAAATTGCACCTCCCCTTTCTTCTACATGTGGTAGCACAAGAGACTCTGCTGCAGGAAAGTGTGTGTATGGGGGGGGGGGTGATTCTATCTGATTACCCTTCTTCATTGCAGCCACTTCGTCACATGGATTTGGGGTTCTCCAAGCCCCAGCAGTGGGTAGGTTGGCAGACTGCCAAGGGAAAAGGGAAGATACAGAAGGTGCACTTTCTGCAAGTGCAGGAGTGAAGCTAATGAGTCTTGGTGCCATAATTAGGGTCATACTGCAGGCAACTGAACTTGAAATATGTGGCTCCTAGATGCATTGATTTCCATAAACCAATCCAGAAAAATGACAGTTCCTTTAAGAACAGGCAGTTGCTTCCCTCAGCCCCCACCACACTCAGAACCTGAGTTCTTTACCAAAATAATGGCCTTTTTGTCCTGCTGTTTTAAAACCTTGCTGAGCAAAAGGCAGCCTTGTGTTGCTGTTCATTGTCTTCTCTTGAAACTTTCATTAATTAGCCAATATGGTAATAAAACTGGTTGTTGCACTGGGCCACCTCCTTGGATGAATTAAATATGTATGACAGTTGATCAAAAGGAAAGGTGAGTATCCTCATCTAATTGTCATCATGAACTTGTCATCCTCCTAAAATAGAGCTGTCCTTCCAGTTCTGCCTGTTTATTAACACATTTCACCACCTGTTTCACAGGATAAACAATATTTGAGCAATTGGACAATCCAGAAGAAGATTAGTGTGTGTTATTAACTTGACACGTAAGGTGTGTTTTGCCTCCTGTCTTCAGCTGTCTTTGGCATGTGGGCATTGCATTACAGCCATGCTATTATGTCATCACATGACCTTTTCCCTTCCCTTTCAATTCTACATTCTCTGCTGTTGTGTTCTAGAATGAAGCTCCTGTCCTCGACTGGGATAAGCTGTAACTCTGCTTTCAATTAAAGAACATTCCATTAGCCGCTTGCCTTTTTTCTGATTGATCAGGAATTGTAATAAGAATTAAGTGCAATAGAATGCCATCAAAGTACAATGAAGTGCAGTACAATACCATCAAAGTACAATACAATGAGACAACCAGATTCCATGGAAAACTGTCACACTGTCTGTGAGATCTTCCCACCCTCAAACCAAATGTATGGCCAGTACCTGTGGGACAGCAACCTCACATTCCAACCTACTCAAGTGAGGATAAACTCATCTGCCGGCACTATTAGCATCTCCCTCAGAGTAACTCAAGGGAGCACAACCTTGTTTCCATTGTGGGCAATGAATTTAGAAGACAAAAGGCTTGAGGCTCAGCTTTCAGCCAGGTGTCCTCCACCAGCCTAGGGTTGCCAAGTCTAACTCAGATAATATCTGGGGAATTTGGGGGTGGAGCCAGGAGACTATTCAGCAGTGCAATTCCCCTGAATACAGTCTTCATTTCCTCACCCAAGCAGCTGCAAATCATCTCTCTCTCTCTCTCTCTCTCTCTCACACACACACACACACACACACAGAAGCAAAAATAAAACAGTTTGCAATCCCACACTCGTGTGGTCTCACTGGGGCAATTTACTTACGAGTTGCTAAACTTCCAATAACACAGGGAAACCAAAGGTTCAAGTTTACCCGTTACTATGCAAACGACCTCTGAAAAGCTTGTACAACAAATGGAGGGTTTGGGCTGCTTTCACAGATACTGAGAGCAGTCGCATTGTTCTGCATGCTCACTCCGCCCCCATTCAGCCTTAAATATGCGGATACACCATCCAAAAAGGAAGCCTTTGCAAGCTTTCTCCTAGCATTCTGAAGGGGAAAGGCACATGGTAGCTGTGGGGGTGGAGCTTCACCCTGCTGGCCAGCTGACTGGGGGCAGGAAGAAGACTGGGAAAGCAGGAGAACCCTTGCTGGGACCTGGGGATTGGCAAGCCTATCCACCACTGTGAATGTTGACTGCTTTCTCTTCAAACTCAGGCAATGTATGAACATGTCTCATACTTTCCCTTTCTCTCTCCGTCACCCTAGGCCCTGTTCCAAAATTCTTCCCCAAAAGCCAGCAGCATTTCCCTTTCTTTTGTGTTTTGGTTTATAATTTGGCTTTGTACCACCTTTCCTCCCCTTTCCAGTCCAGCCCTACCACTCTAATGCTGAAACCTTGTTGACCATTTTATCCTTACTTCACTGCTTTGAAACCTGGCCTTGACTCATTCCCCTCTCTTCCACCTTTTTGTCAGCCTCTATTATTTCTCTGCATCCTGCAACAGCCTCCTGTCTTCTCCACTTTTGTCCCATTTTTCTTTGGATGCGCTGTATACACCTTTACAGGTGAGCCCCATATGGACTACCCACAGGTGGATACATCTTGACAACATAACTGTATCCACTAGGAACTATTTAATTGTTCTGTTAATTGCATTGTTAGCTTTGCCTAAGGTGCCTTTTGTCTTCTTATTTTGAAACCTCCCTCCCTTCCTTGCCTTTCTCTACTTATATTTAACATTAATTGATTTTTTGAACTAGAAACCATTTTCTTTCTCTCTCCCAGTCTTCCTGTTGTTCCAATCTGCACTAGCATTGAGTAGTAGTAGTAGTACTGGCATAGTGTAGTTGATAAAGTGGTGGAATAGGATCTGGGGACACCTGCGTTTGAATCTCCACTTCTACCATAGAAGCTTGCTAGGTGACCTAGATGTGAGGAAAAAGCCCCCTTTTCTAACATCGTAGTTACTAGCTTGGTTGCCAGAGCACCTGGAGAAGTAACTCACACACGTCTGGCCAGAGAGTGTGGGTAAACCTATCCAGGGGCAAAAGGGACTTATGCAGTACAAGCAGCCAAGAAGATGAGGAACCATTAACAAACACTCTTTGGGAGCAATTTGTCAACCAGTTACAGATCCATTTAACAGTAATAGGATCCAAACCACATTTTACTAACTTGTCAACAAGAATATTATTTGGAACCTTATCAAAAGGCTTGCTAGAATCAAGATAAACTATGTCTACAGCATTCCACTGATCCAGCAAGGTAGTAACTTAAAAAAAAATACATGTTAGTTTGACATGACTTGTTCTTGAGAAACCCATGCTAGCTCTTAGTAATCACAGACATCCTTTCTAACTGCTGAAGGACGGACTGATGATTTGTTCAAAAACTTTTCCAGGTATAGATGCCAAGCTGATGGGTCGGTAGTTACCCAGATCCTCCTTTCTCCCCTTCTTGAAGAGGACAGCATTTGCTCTCCTTCAGTCTTCAGGCATCTCACATGTTCTCCAAGAATCCTAAAAAAATAATGGGCAGCAGCTCAGAAAATTACATTCCCAAGTTCTTTCAGTACCCTTAGATGCAATTCATCTGGTCCAGAGGACAGCATTTCATTTAAAGAAACATTTAAAGGTGTTTATGTATTACCCCTATGCCAATAATAGGCTACAACTCACTTCTCTCAATGTGTATTCTGTTTTTGCCATGTTGAGCACCATTTTCCTCACAAGAGATGACTGAGAAAAAGTATGAATTTAACAGTTCTGCCATCTCTTCATCACCTGTTACAATTTCACTTTCCGATTCCCACAATGGGCCTCCCATGTCCTTACTCTTTTAATTTCTTTGAACATAAGAACAGGTTTGTATGAATAGCTTTATACATAGGTTTAGGATCCTAAGCCCAGGTCAGAGAGGTGCAAGTGGAGAGCTGCACACATGTAACTGCCTCCTCAGGTAATATATTTGTTTGAAGCTTCTTAAAACTAGGTAAGTGTTCACCCGCTTACAGTTCTTAAGAAGAGAGGATATCATCTGAGTGAATGTACTTGCTGTCCCATCCTGAAGTACAGTGCTACAATAAAGATTTAGGACCCTATGAATTGTCTGGGAGGATGTTATAAGTCAAACAGAGGTGGACCAGATCAGCTCCTGGTTGGGAGACCTGTGATAGCTCATATAAGCTATCCAAGAAACTGAAGTATAAAAACAAATGACTACATACTCTCTTATGAATCCTATCTATTGAACATTGTTCAATGCGTAATTGTTTAAGTACTGGAATTAATGCTAGAAGTTTCACTATATAGCATGGCATTAAACTATGCAGCATGAAATATGCTATGCATTAATTACCCAACCCCCATTCTACTAAGCATTCTTTATTTAAAAAATTATGCAGTTATTATCTAATTATTTTTATCATGCATATGTTTCATGCAGCTCTAATGTGATAATATGCTAAACTGAACAGGATGTGCAGTTTGACCTCAATGGATTTTGTCTGCTTTCATAATACCAGGGCTTTGTTTGTAGAACAAGCTCAGCAGGAACTCACTTGCATATTAGGCCACAACCCCTAATATCACCAGGGCTTATTGTAGAAGAAGACGACGACATTGGATTTATATCCCGCCCTCCACTCTGAAGAGTCTCAGAGCGGCTCACAATCTCCTTTACCTTCCTCCCCTACAACAGGCACCCTGAGAGGTGGGTGGGGCTGGAGAGGGCTCTCACAGCAGCTGCCCTTTCAAGGACAATTCCTACGATAGCTATGGCTCACCCAAGGCCATTCCAGCAGCTGCAAGTGGAGGAGTGGGGAATCAAACCCGGTTCTCCCAGATAAGAGTCTGCGCAGGTAACCACTACACCAAACTGGCTCAAAAAGCCCAGCAGGGACTAATTTGCATATTAAGCCACACACCCGTGCCCAAGCCAGCCGGAACTGCGTTCCTGTGTGTTCCTGTTCAAAAAAAGCCCTGCATAGTGCATTAAAATGGTTTACATTGTTCTGTTATACCCATTTCAATTTTGTATCCATTTACATTTTCAAATGCACACTTTTATAGCTATTTAAAAACCTATTCACTAAAAGAATTTCGTTGTAAAATATAAGTCTACATGCTAGCTAATGAAGGATTAAAACTATAGTTGGGATCTGGTTTTTAATGCTTTTAAAAATTTATATTGCAACAGTGTAAGTTTTCACCTCTGAATACTTGTGGAGAGTTTTAAAATTAGCAGCTTCCCACAGGAGTATTTCTAGGGTTTTACTCTGGTTTGGGTGGCCCAGACCAGCTCTATCTTGTCAGATCTCAGAAGTTAAGCAGGGTTGACAGATGGGAGACCACCAAGAAAGTCCAGGGTCGCTGTGCAGGGGCAGGCAATGGCAAACCATCTCAGAATATCTCCTGCCTTGAAAAACCCTTGGAGATACCATGTCAGCTGTGACCTAACAGCACTTTCTACTACCATATCTCTGGGGTTGTGAAAAACTGGAAGGAATATAATTATGTTGAAACAGCGTTCTAGGATTCTCCCCAAATCCTGTTTAAAGCATAGGGTTTTGGCTAAATCCTAGAGCATCACCCCAGCATAATGGTGTTACTTGTGTACCGTTTTCGCACACAGCTTACCTCGCAGTCACAATCCTGTTCCCTCCGCAGCGTCTGTCGGATTTCCCACCATCTGCGCCGGAGTTACAGGAAGTGCCGCGGCTTTTGCGTAGCAAATGTAAACTGGGTTTTACACTTCCTGTAACTTCGGCGCAGATGGTGAGACATCCGACCAGATGCTGCGGAGGGAACAGGATTGTGACTGCGAGGTAAGCTGTGTGTGAAAATGGCCGTGGTTTTTTGACAGAATTGACCTCACTCAGTGATGTACACAACCACCACTACCACCCACCTTCCCTCTGCTGGCCTGTGAAGGGAATGCACCACCTGGGAATGGAGTAATCACTGGAAGGTCTCTTGCTATACCCGGCTCCTCTAAAACTAAGATTGTTCTGCTTTTCTCTCAAATTTTGGGCTCCTTGTCTTCAGTCCATGCTATGGCCGGTAGAATTCACTGGCTCCTTTCCAAATAGTTCAATCACATTTTTAGGGGGTGGCAAAACCGCGTACTGACTATACGGTGACTTGCCTGCCTGGTACAAAGATAGTGGACATTACACATGTTGTAGATAGGCTGATAGACAGTGCTGGGGAGGAGCCAGTGGTTGTGTGGTACATGTTGGCACCAACAATGTGGGGAAATGCAGTTGTGATGTCCTGGAGGAAAAATTTAGGCTGCTAGGCAGCAGACTCAAGGCCAGGACCTCCAAGGTAGCCTTCTCAGAAGTGCTACCTGTTCCATGTGCAGGGCTGGAAAGACAGGCCCAAATTAGAAGTCTCAATGCGTGGATGAGATGATGGTGTAGGGAGGAAGGGTTTAGGTTTGTTAGGCACTGGGATGCTTTTTGGAACAAGCGGGAGCTGTACAAAAGAGATGGTCTCCACTTGTCCCCAGATGGAACCAGGCTGCTGCCGCTTAAAATCAAAAAGATGGCAGAGCAGTTTTTAAACTGAGTTTTGGGGGAAAGCTGACAGGAGATGAAATGTCTGTGATTCAGGAGGACTCATTTCAATGAGATGAGGGGTTAGATGTTACTTTTCTACCAGGCAATGGATTCGAGTTGTTCACTGAGATGGTGACAAACAGTATGGACTGTCTGCCAACGTCTTGAGGCAGGAGGAGGAAGATTGCCTGGGAATTTATATATGTTTGTATACAAATGCTAGAAGCGTCTGAGGTAAAATTGGGGAGTTGGAATGTTTAGTGTTGAGGGAAAAACATAGACATTGTGGGTATTTCAGAAACTTGGTGGAATGAGGGAAATCAGTGGGACATGGTGATTCCTGAATATAAATTATATCGGAAGAATAGGAAGTGAAGGATTGGAGGTGGGGTGGCTCTGTATGTCAGAGAGGGTATACAGTCGAATAAGATTGAGAAGGTCAGAGAATAAGATTCCCTTCTAGAAATGCTTTGGGTTGAAATACTGGGCCCAAAAGAAAATTTAACTATAGGAGTTTGTTATCGCCCACCGGATCAAAAGATAGAGGACGGCTATAATATGATGAAATAATTAAAGATAGTGGCTAAATGTAAAAACTGTGTCATAATACATGATTTTAACTACCCGCAGATTGATTGGGTCAATATCTGTTCTGGTCGGGCGAAAGAGATTGAGTTTCTAGACACTTTCAATGACTGTGCTATGGAGCAGATGGTCACAGAACCTACCAGGGGAAAGGTGATCCTGAACTTGGTTCCTAGTAATGCCCAAGATCTGAGCGATGTAAAAGTGATTGCACGCTGGGGAGCAGTGACCATAATGTTATTGTTCACTGTTTGTATAAATAGAGAGTTGCTCAAAAAGACCAACATGACTTTTAACTTTTAAAGAGGTAACTTCTCTGAGATGAGGAATGTGAGGAGGAAACTGAAAGGAAAGGTTAATAGGGTCAAAACCCTTGGGGAAGCTTGGAGGCTATTTAAAACTATGATTCTAGAAAGTAAGATAAAATATATACCACAAGTCAGGAAAGGCACAGATAGGTATAGAAAAAGACCTGCATGGTTAACAAACAAAGTAATGGAAGCTGTAAAAGGTAAGAAGGATTCCTTTAAGCAGTGAAAAGCTAGTCCAAGTGAGGTTAGTAAAACAGAACACAGGCTGTGGCAAATCAAATGCAAGACTGTGATCAGGCAGGCGAAAAGGGACTATGAGGAGCATACTGCAAAAAACATAAAGACCAATAATAATTTTTTTTTCAAATACATTAGTAGCAGAAAACCAGTTAGGGAGGCAGTGGGGCCCTTGGATGACCAAGGGGTCAAAGGATTACTGAAGGATAATAGGGAAATGGATGAGAAGTTGAATGCATTTTTTTGCCTCCGTCTTCACTGTGGAAGATGAGAAGTGTTTGCTCACTCCAGAACCGCTGATTTCAGGAGGGGTGTTGAAAGACCTAAGTCAGATTGAGGTGACAAGAGAGGAGGTCCTACAACTGATAGACAATTTAAAAACTGATAAGTCACCAGGCCCGGTGAAAGGGTTCTGAAAGAACTCAAAGGTGAACTTGTGGATCTCCTGACAAAGTATGTAATCTTTCATTGAAATCTGCCTCCGTTCCTGAGGACTTGAAGGTAGCTAATGTCACTTCCATCTTAAAAAGGGTTCCAGAGGAGATCCAGGAAATTACAGGCCAGTCAGTCTGACTTCAATACCAGGAAAGTTGGTGGAAACCATTATCAAAGAGAGAAATAGAAGGCACATTTATGAACAAAAATTGTTGATGAAGGCTCAGCATGGATTCTGTAAGGGAAGATCTTGTCTCACTAACCTGTTAAGAGCTTTTTGAGGGGGTGAACAAACATGTGGAGAAAGAGGACCCAATAGATGTTTTTTACCTCGACTTCCAGAAAGCATTTGATAAAGTTCCTCATCAAAGGCTCTTAAGTGAGCTCAAGAGTCATGGGGTAAAAGGACAAGTCCTCTTGTGGATCAAAAACTGGCTAATTAATAGGAAACAGAGAGTGAGTATAAATGGGCAATTTTCTCAGTGGAGAGTGGTAAGCAGTGGGGTGCCGCAGGGCTCAGTACTGGGTCCGATGCTTTTTAACTTGTTCATTAATGATTTGGAGTTGGGAGTAAGCAGTGAAGTGGCTAAGTTTGCGGATGACATTAAATTGTTCAGGGTGGTGAGAACCAGAGAGGACTGTGATGCACCCAAAGGGATCTGTTGAGGTTGGATGAATGGCTGTCAATATGGCAAATGTGGTTCAATGTGGCCAAATGCAAGGTAATGCTCATTGGGGCCAAAAATCCTAACTATAAATACAAGTTGATGGGGTGTGAACTGGAGGAGACTGACTAAGAAAGAGATCTTGCTGTCTCTTTCCTATTAATTAGCCAGTTTTTGATCCACAAGAGGACTTGTCCTTATGATAGATAACTTACTGAAAATGTCAAGACAGTGTGCGACTGCAATAAAAAAGGCCAATGCTATGCTGGGAATTATTAGGAAGGGAATTGAAAACAAATCAGCCAGTATCATAATGCCTCTGTATAAATCGATGGTGCAGCCTCATATGTACATTTCTGGTCACTGCACTTCAGAAAAGATATAACATTGGAAAAAGTGCAGAAAAGGAAAAGAATGATTAAAGGGTTGGAACACTTTCCCTATGAAGAAAGGTTAAATGCTTGGGGCTCTTCAGCTTGGAGAAATGTCGACTCAGGGGTGACATGATAGAGGCTTACAAGATTATGCATGGGATAGAGAAGGTAGAGAAATAAGTACTTTTCTCCCTTTCTCACAATACAAGAACTTGTGGGCACTCAATGAAATTGCTCAGCAGTAGGGTTAGAACGGATAAAAGGAAGTACTTCTTCTCCCAAAGGGTGATTAACACATGGAATTCACTGCCACAGGAGGTGGTGGTGGCTACAAGCATAGTAAGCTTCAAGAGGGGATTGGATAAACATATGGAGCAGAGGTCCATCAGTGGCTATTAGCCACAGCATATTGTTGGAACTCTCTGTCTGGGGTAGGTGATGCTCTGTATTCTTGGTGCTTGGGAGGGACAACAGTCTTCTGGTGTCTTGGCCCCATTGATGGACCTCATGATGGCACTTGGATTTTTTGGCCACTGTGTGACACAGAGTGTTAGACTGGATGGACCATTGGCCTGATCCAACATGGCTTCTCTTATGTTCTTACCTATTAACCAAGAACTAAAATACAGAGCTTGAAATGAAATATATCAGACTGAGTACTGAACTGTTCCAAATATTTCAACCCACAGTCATAAGCATAAACTACCGGGGGGGGGGGGGCTCGGGGGCTTAAGCCCCCTCTGAATTTTTTTGGTTGGGGCTGAGCTCCCCCCACCCTGGGCAGCCAGTACAGGACTTGGGGCCCCAGCAACTAGTGCCAGGAAAAATGTTTTCCAGTCCATTTTAGATCTTCAAGAAGCAGAGATAATGATATTCAAAGGCATGAATGGGGTAGTGGATCCTGTGAAGAAATGCATTTTTCTCATGGAACATTGTGAAGCAGGAAAACTCCCCCCTTCTGTGTATTTTTTCCTCTGAGCTGGAAAGAAGAGAGTCAGTGGTGTAATGACCTTTCAAGCTCACTTTCTTACAAATGCTAACTGAGCTAGCAGAGCAGACAATGGATAGATAGATGGATAGATAAACACCCCCTTCTCTCCCCTCCCTTCTCCAAGCAGGAAACATATATGTGAATAGGAAAACTACCTCTGGAGACAGGAAAAAGCTGTTTTGACCTGAGCAGACCTGGGTAAAGCGGGTGGGGAATGATAATGTTTCTGGGAAACAGGAAGAGAAACTCTCTTGCTGCTGGATCCATCAGAGAGGACAGATCTCTCACCTGAGATCTAGGAAAGGTAGCTGTTTTGTCCATTCATCTGACTGGCCTAGAGGGCTGAAGGATGCTTGATATTGTAAAAGGTAATTGTGATCTGCCAAAGTTTTGATATTGTAAAAGGTAATTGTGATCTGCAAAAGTTTTTGCCTGTATCTTTGGACTCTCCAGATTAATTACTAAGGTTTTGATATCCAGAACACTTCAATACTTAAATATGTTTAGTGTCTGTTGGAAAAAAGTATAGTCCTTAACCCTGGCTGCATCCGCTTTCAATGGGCTCAGCATACTTACAATTAGGAAAAGGTGAGCCTGGGAAGAGAGGACATGAAGATCAGAGGACTTTTAAAATTTCCTTTTGTCCTGTGTGCAGTCCAGAGACAACATTGCCAAGGAATGCGCACTCTGTAGATGTTCATGCTTTTCATTTTGCTATTACCTAAAATGGTTTAGTACAGGTTCAAAGGAGCAACCAACTAGCTAACAGATTCAGGTGGGTAGCCATGTTGGTCAGAAGCAGCAAAACAAAGTTGGAATCCAGTGGCACCTTTAAGACCAACCAAGTTTAATTCTAGGTATAAGTTTTCATGTGCATGCACACTGTTTTATTTAGATCCAAGTGAGTAGCCACATTGTTCTGAAGCAATAAAGTTTGAGTCCAGCGGCACCTTTAAGATAGGGTTGCCAGGTGGGGTCAGGGGATCCCCCAGTTTGGAGGCCCTCCCCCTACTTCAGCGTCATCAGAAAGCCGGGGGGGGGGGGAATCTGCCTGGCACTATGGAGACCAATTCCAATAGGGTTAAATTGAAAACTGATTTGCTGGTATCTGGGGCTCTGGGGGCCTGTTTTTTTTTAAGTAGAGGCACCAAATTTTCAGCAAAGCATTCCGTACATCTCCCCAAAATACCTTCCAAGTTTCAAAAGGATTGGACCAGGGGGTCCAATTTAGAGTGCATAAGTACTAGGTGATTCTAGAATTTAGAGTGAAGGTGCATAAGTACTAGGTGATTCTAGCTGAGACTGGATGTGTGAGCAGGCCCGGCCCGAACCCTTCTGGCACCCTAGGCAGCACAGCTGCGGCCACCCCTGATTCCCCGCGCCTGCCTCCTACTCGGGGGTGAGTAGCAGCAGGCTCTACTCGAGATAGGCAGCAGGCGCTACTCAAGAGTAGGCAGCAGACACTACTCGCTAGTAGGCAGCAGGCACAGGGCTACTTGCGAGTAGCCCCGCACCTGCTGGTCCAAAGGCAGGCGTCCCCCACTCATGGCGAGGACAGCCAGCCATACCAGCTCCGAGGTCTGTGCATGTTTTGAAGAGACCTCTGGAGGAAGTTTCTTCCCCCTCCTTTCCAGAAAGGAGGAGGAGAAATTTCCTCCAGAGGTCTCTTCAAAACACACACAGACCTTGGAGCCGGTATGGCTGGGCGTCCTCACAGCCAGCTTCTTGGGGCCGGGTGGGAGCTGGCTGCAGCAGCGGCAGGGCGATCTTCGGGGGGGGAACAGGAGGGAGGGAGCTTGCTGTGGGGGTGGCAAGGCCAGCTTCAGGGATGGGGTGGGCAGCGGCAGGGCGAGCTTTGGAGGATGGGAGGGAGAAAGCTGGCTGTTAAGTCCTGGGGGTTCCATTGTTCTGAGTGCTGTAATAGCTTGCAATTCAGCAATCTCCTATTCCCATCTGTTTCTGAAGTTGCTTTGCAATAAGCAACTACTTTGAGGTCCCCCATTGAGTGTCCTGGAAGGTTGAAGTGTTCTTCTGTTCTTGCATATGTTGGAAGTGTTCCTTCAGGCATAGATGGCAGAAAACGTCTTTCAGATCCCTAGACACAATGGACATATATCTGGCATCAAGAATCACAAGACTGAGAAGCCTGTAGAACACTTGAACCTTCCAGGACATTCAATAGGGACAGAGTAGCTGTTTTATTTCACTGTTGCTTTGCTGTGAATGCACAGCAACTGTTTTCTACTCTGCCCTAGCTCAGAGACTCCAGCCATGCATTTGCCTAACGAAGGTAGGTAAAGCCATAATTTTGTAAATTATGTGAATTTTGTAAATTTTGTGAAGCAATAATTTTGTAAATTTCAGCACAATGTTACCCTTATGAATAAGGCAGAAACATGACACCTTAAATGAACATCCAGGGAAATTTTAAAAAACTTTCCCCTAAAGGCTTTTTTGTGTTGCCTTTTACTGTGTGACCATTTGTTTATCCTGTGCACATGATATGCATGTTTGCAGATCTTAAAGTGACTATTCATTCTAAAAGTGAATTTCAAAAACAGGACACAGCAGGAGACTGCTGAGATACTACTGTAACCACTGGCCAACTTCCACCTTTTCCTGAGTTTGGCCCAGCCCAGGAGCATTGTTAGGGGTGTTCCTGCTAAATTTCTGGGGAGCTTCACCCTAAATCCTCCATGGCTCCATAGGTAGTGATAATGGAGTCCCCTCCTTGTGATGTCACTGGCTCCTCCCTATGATGTCACTGGATCTCAGTTTTTTTAGGGACCTATCATAGCAATGCCTCTGGTCGAGCCAGAGGTATATATATATTCTACTTATAAATATGCCAGAAACTCCTTCTTATGGGGCAATATTCCACCTCTTCATTTGCAGCAAGGGTGGCCAACGGTAGCTCTCCAGAAGTTTTTTGCCTACAACTCCCATCAGCCCCAGCCATTGGCCATGCTGGCTGGGGCTGATGGGAATTGTAGGCAAAAAAACATCTGGAGAGCTACCATTGTACACCCCTGATTTACAGCACAGTCTGTGGTTGAATTCAGTGTGAACTAACATAATGTGGCGGACATACTTGCTTAAGTAATATTGAACATCATTTAATAACTATAAACACTGAAGCAAACTGACAGAAAACAGTACACTACGGGCAGAAAAGGAATGTTCCATCACAACAGGGGGGTGGGGAGGGGGAAGTTCAACACCAGAGAAACGACTCTCTATATTCTATACTCTCTATACTCAAGCCCCCTTTCCACCTGCAAATAGTCTTTACTCAAATTAGGTTATTCAAATTAGGTTACAGTGGGCTGCTTGCTTTAAGAGGCAGGAAACCATTTGAAGGCTCCCTTTTGCTTGTGGGAGGGGGTGAAAAGCAGGCTTCTAATGCCTGCCTATCTTCCTGCCTGCTTGCCTGTCTTCCTGTCATTTCTGTTTCCCTTCTTTCCTTTCCCTTTATTTTATTCCTTTCTCACAAACTTTGACATAACTCTCACTTCATTCATTCCTCTCATTCTTTATCTCTCTCTCTCTGTCTTTGACTGTTTCTACACTTGGCAGAAGATCCTCTCTCAGTGCTCATTTTAAAGTGATAATCTACATTGCATATCATCTTTGCTTCTGTCTTGCTTTGCATTTTCTGATGTCCTCTACACTCAGTTTGTTGAATGGGCATTGAAAATGGTTTCACCCAGGAGTTGCCCCTCACTGAATAGGAGTTTTCCTGAACATCCAGATCTAAGATCATAATTGTAAAACTTTCCCTCTGAGTTTTCAAACTTCTCTCCAAAGACCTGTCCCACATTTCATCGTTGGCTTGTGAGAGCACTGATTCAGAAAGTCACTAGGTGCACTGCTCAGAGGCTCTTCAGTGTGTGCTCTTTTCCGAGCAAGGCTTCCTTTGCCAGGAAAGCCCTGCTTGGAGAAGAACATGCCCCACCCAGCTGTGTTCACCTTCAAGGTGAAAGTTACTGGGTGGGGCATTGGCACAGTGTCTCTGAGCTGGGCTTCCCTCATAAGGAGGCCCAAATCGGAAGACAACACACCCTGAACGGCCTTCAAGGTGTAAGCATCTCTCACCTTCAAGGTGTAATCAGCCAGGCAGAGCATTGGTGCAGCTTCTCTGATCACAATTCAGAGGAGAATGCCTCCGCAATTTGCTCTCAGAGGTGCTCCATGCCTCCAAGAGCACACTGTGCAGGCCTAGCTCAGCCGGAGTCTCCCCAGCCCTCCTTCCATGCTGTGTCACGTGCTCTCCCTGCAGGCAGGAGTGTGGTGGCAGGGCAGGCATTGGGAGTGGGGCTTGGGGCAGGTGCTGGCCTGGGGCACCCAAGGCCCTAGTACTGGGACTGTCCGCATCCCGGGCAGGCAAAAGAAGCAGTGGTGACATGTGCACCACTCAGAGGCTCCCTTCCTTTGCAAATGACCACAGCCTTTGAGTGCTGGAGAGGCACCCTTGGCAGGCAAAAGAGGTGGTGTGCAGCAGCAATGTGTGCACTGCCATGAGGGGTGGGGGTCCATGCCTGGGGTGGCAGGACCCATGGCCAGCACATGACAGCAAGCAAGGTTGGTGCAGCCTGGAGCACCACCTCACCTATGGGGCACCCCCTCCCCCCACTCTCGGCTGAGAGCAGCTGGATGGTGCTTTAGGTATTCCTTTATTCGACTGCAAGTGACAGCTACTGCAAGCTCCCTTTCCCCAAAGGCCTCAACCTTTATTCCATTTATTTTTTCCACAAATTTCATTGAGAAACCATTCCAGGTGTAGTTCCAAACCACACACCCCCCCAATCCAAGTGAGATTAAATTGTCTGGGATGGTACCTCTACCAAAGATCCCCTCTTGTCAAATTTCAAATATAGGAAAGCATCCTCCTTCATAGCCATTAAAACCTTTGCATGGGGAGCAGGCACAGAGAGGCAATTGGCAACACAAGAAAGCAGTAATAGGACAGAAATAACATAATATTAGTGGCACTACTACATGTAACAATAACATGGTGACATCTCAGGACTGCTTAGAATTCTTTTAGTCATGATTACAATTAATTAGGATTTCTCTTAGTCATGAATACAATTAATTTTCCTCATATTCCACTTAAAAAAAAAATTCACACACACGCTCATTCCATAGTTGATTCCTGTTCAACCTGTCTCTTGTTTCAGAGTGGGTTCTTTACACCTACACAAACCCACAAACCAAGAAACAATGGAAGTGGAAATGTTTTCTAATTCTGTATGAATAAAAATGCTGCGGTGGTCAACTGTTGCCAGGTGGTCAAGAGAGCCAGTTTGGTGTACCACCCACCTCAAAGGGTGTCTGTTGTGGGGGGAGAAGATATAGGAGACTGTAAGCTGCTCTGAGTCTCTGATTCAGAGAGAAAGGCAGAGTAGTCGTCTTCTTCTCTTAAAAAAAACAAACACACAATCTTACATAGTGCTTGGAGCATCGGACTGAGAGATTATGGAAGCTGGCTGGGTGACCTTGGGCCACTGTTATGAGGATAAGATGAAGGAGGGAAGAACAGAAGGTGCTCTGGGTTTTCACTGGGAAGAAAACCAGTATAGTGAAATATATAAGCTAAGTTAACCAGCTAATTTCATTTGAGAGAAACACACACACGTTTTCTTTCTTGATGTATGACTACAGATGTTTTTCTGAAATGACACGTCAGATGTAAAGCAAAAAGAAAGAAAAAGAAAAGAACATTTTACCAGTCTAATGTTTCAAAATTTCAAAGAAAAAATAATATGCGGCATTGCAAAAGAACATATTTTATACTTTTGATCTGGCTTGTGGAAGCGGGATAAGAAGAGTCATGTAACTTCTTTTCCCTTGGGATGATTGGCCTGAGAAGGACGCTGAGCTCTGGTCTGCAAGCAGGCAGCCATCTTTTACCATGTGGCTGGCCTGGGAAGCTGGAGCAAGCCTGAGGGTGATGGAAACTCTGCAAGGAATTAGAAAAGCTAAGTTTAAAGAGCCTGTCCTACTTTTCCATCAGTTAGGGCATGTATAGCAGGACAGAGGATTTGCATTTTTCTTCCAATTTCTTGATCGAATCTAAAAGTATAGATGACTGGGGAAGGCAATGGCAAACCACCCTGTAAAAAGTCTGCCATGAATACGTTGTGATGCGATGTCACCCCAGAGTCAGAAACGATTGGTGCTTGCACAGTGGACTATCTTTACCTTTACTCTTTTTTTAAAAAAAAACAACAACTATGCTTGTAAACATTTTCAATAATTATAAACCATTGATACGAGGACCAGTTCTCTGTACCATATAGACTTCCACAGCTTCAGACATGCTATTCTAAATGAGGTTCCGGGGGGGGGGGGGTGGCATGTGGTGCCCAAGGCATTAAACTGCCCCCATGATATCCAGGCATGGGGCAATGGAGGTCACAGGGGCAAGGTCTCTGAGCTTGGAAGGAGAGCTGAGGGTCCTGATCCCCTCAGTGGGAAAACCCTAGATTTGATCGGGTAGTAGTGACTACTCAAGAGTAAATGGAAAAGCCCCTCCAAGGAGTTAGGAACCACCTAGCAGGGCAAGGCAGAACAAGGCCTGCAGGCCAGAGAAGGCATGCTCTGCCACAAAGACCAACAAGATCTAATTCTGGGTATAAACTTTTGTGTGCACGTGTGTTTCTTCAGATACTTTGAAACACACTTGGGCAACCAGTACATATAGGTGGAGGGCAGTGTTCCCTCTAAGTTGAGTTAGCGTGAGCTTTATAGCCACCAGCTCACACATTATTGTGCTTTTGACCCCAGAGCACAACAATTTATGCAGTAGCTCACAACTTTAATGCCAGCAGCTCACAACTTAGAAACCATCAGCTCACAAAATAGAATTTTTGCTCACAGACCTCTGCAGCTTAAAGGGAACATTGGTGGAGGGTGGACTAGTTGCCGGGAAGGGCTAACTTTTCTTACCTTAAATTACTCTAGATTCACTTTCTGGATCAGGCATCTGTACTGGCTCTGAACAACTGGTAAAAAACATGTCAAGTGGAAAATATCATGAAAACATAACACCTGAACTAATATCCCATTAGTTCACAATAAATATAGTTGTCTTACAAAAATTGTGACCTCTTAATTATGGAAAACTTTGTAGCAACATATATATTAGATTGTATGGCTTGGTTAATTTGATGAGTTTATTGCTCTTGTCTACTAAATAAAGTATTTAAATTACAGGGGGTGGGGGACATAATACCTTCCTTGGGAGCCACCTCAAAGATACAACAAAAGTGCTCTCTCTCTCCTTTTGGTAATTCTAGTAGCTGATATTATTATCTTTTTTGGAGTTGTAGATGAAAATCAAGAGTGACTTTATAGCTTTTGGTATCAGAATCACTTCCCCTGCCTTCAATTGCATGTGCCACATGAGACTTTCCTGAAACAGCATGAATTAAAAATCCCAAACTCTCTCAACCCAGTGAGTAACAGCACTGAATGTTAGCTGTGACCTCATTATACGCAGGCAGGCAACTTTCTATTGTACTAAATAAATGAATCATGTATTCTTGTTATACTCCATTTCCTCTACACCTCTTTCTTTTCCTCTTCTTATCAGTTCTTCTGAAGTGTGATGAATATGAACAAATACCTCCCCCTCTATTAATGCTTTTCTTCTATTTCCTCCCAGAAGCAACAATGGGACATATAAAACTTGAGAAGAAGGCATGTCTGGGCATTCCTTTCCCAGCCAAAAACTTTAAAATGCCTCAAGGTTCTTGATTATCATAAAAATAATTAACTCTGCAAGCTAATGGTGGTATTTAAATTCCTCTACAGAAGAGGCCGTTGGTTTCCTCCAGATTAAATGACATACTGCACTGTAAGAATTTGTCTCCGTGATGAGTCTTCCTGGAATCATCATGGTTGTGAGGATGTCTCCATGCCTTGATATTTTGTAATCTGACAATGCATTATTCACCTTCCCCATTTATTTAAGGAAAACCACACACAAACCACAGCAGTTTGCCAGCTCAGTATGGGGTAGTATCAGGCCCCAGTTGAAAACAATACCTCCACTCTTAAACTCAGCTTTATCGGAATTTGGTCCAGTAATCTGCAACTGCAGAGTTACATAGTTTTGAATTAAAATACCTTCTTTAAAAGGTTTTTGAAATCTGCTTGCATTTATGAGTTGTGTAAAGTTGCCTCATACTGTCTAGTCATAACATTAAATGCCAGAAACAAAATGCAAAAAGGGAATCCCTTTATGCATAAAAATATGCTTTGCGTGCTTTTGACAGACCAACTGCAATGTTTCTTTAGTTAACATACAAACTGGCATAGCACTTTCTTTTTGTTTCAAAAGGAGCCAGAAAATGAAAGGGACTGCCAACTGAACCAGATCAAATTTATACTCCTAAAAGTTAATGCAGAATCTGTGTACATTAAAAACATGCTGGAGTGCCACCTCTTTTACACTGTGCAAAAGATTCCATAAATCTAGAAATTGTTGGAGAGCGTGGGAAGTTAAAAGTCAGTATTTCCTCTTTATTGATAATTATTTTCACATGTTCTGGCAAATTATTAAAACAAATAGTTCCTAATGCTGCAGTTGCAATGATGTCCATCTTAAAACAAATCAAAAAGGAATTATTTCATCACATTAAAGATGTGGTACCTGATTGTTAGAGAACAATGAAATAAAGGTGTTGTATTAGGGATGGGCACAAACAAAAGCACAGACTGCAGTTTGTGCCTTCTCTCTAACCATTGGCTTCCCCAGGCACCTCACAGCTGCATGGCTCCTGGGGAAGACAAGGAAAGGCAGTTTCCTCCTGGGATCGGCTTCCTCGGGCGTCCCATGGCTGCAGGGAGCCTGGGGAAAGCAAAGGAAGGCAATTTAAACTGCCTCCCCCACTCCCGATGAATCACGAACCAGGAAAATTATGAACTAGTTTGTCCAATGGAGTTCATTGGAGGTTCATGAAAACCCTGAACCACTAACGAACCTCATTTTTTTCCCGGTTCGTGCTCATCCTTATATGTTCTCGGGGGCGGGGGGAATAGCCAGTTGATAGAGGTTTACAAGATAATGCATGGGATGGAGAAAGTAGAGAAAGAAGTACTTTTCTCCCTTTCTCACAATACAAGAACTCGTGGGCATTCGATGAAATTGCTGAATAGTCAGGTTAAAACGAATAAAAGGAAGTACTTCTTCACCTAGGGTGATTAACATGTGGAATTCACTGCCACAGGAGGTGGTGGCGGCTACAAGCATATATATTGGCCACTGTGTGACACAGAGTATTGGACTGGATAGGTCATTGGCCTGATCCAACATGGCTTCTCTTATGTTCTTATGATACAAAAACAATTTACTAGTTGATTGATTATATTATTATTTCTTATTTTTTTCAATCACTACATAATGACTTGTGAAGACACTGTGTTTTCTGAACAAGGTCACCTCTGTGTAGTTAATGGCCACTGGTTGTGATCCTGGGTGCTGCTTCCTACTTCTGCTGACAGCACATTCTCATGATCTCCAATCCATCCATCCTGCCAAAGTTTGAGTGGAGGTCTAGCCTACCACTGGCAGCCACTTCAGGCCACTCTAGGCAGGCTCCCTTGGGTGAACTCTTTTCCTACTTTGCTTTCTTTCTACTCTCTGCTCTCTTTGGTTAGTTACTTTACCTTCTCTTTATTTTGTACTTTTCTTATGTAACTCATTACCCCAAACTATGCTATACAGTACTGCCTACTGCTCCCCATCCCCATGGCCTGTAAACAGTTATTTCTCATCAAATAAAATTAATTTCTTCAGGCAGGAGCCCTCCCTCCCATGGCAGCATTTCAAGCCCATTTTTAAGAGCCATCCCCCACAGGTGCTGAGGCAGTGGGGGTCTCAGAATCACCTGGTAAACATAATGGGTCAGTGAGTATTTATGTCTTTTCATTTCGCATCTGACATTACTTCATATTCGCAGTGGTGGGAAGACACAGGCACTGCAAACGATGGACTCACCTGCCTTAGCAGGAGCCTTCCTGCACTTTGCTCAATATCCACCTTCTAGAAGTTTCAAAAGTGAAACTAACATTGGACTGCTCAGGTTCTCAACTCCCCCCATCCTCACCTCTGTCTAGCAGGACTCTACTCCTCTCTACAGTTAGCTCTGGTTCAGAATTTTTAAGTTCAAAAAACAGGTTTTGTTTTTTAAAATGAAGGGATGTACGTTCAGTTTTAGTCTTTCAGTGATGAAGTCTAACCCCTAGTTCCTCCTGGAAGCGCACTTGCATGCCTCTATTTATGGTAGAAACAGTATCACATTACTCTGCTGTTTCATGATGAGTTTCTAAACATAGCACTAATTTGGCTGGAGGTCCTCAAAACAGAGAGAAGGGAAACCTCTTGGGAAGGAGGAAAAATGATGTTTCTGGAGGTATGGTTTTTATGTGGTTATATTTTGAACTCCAAACACTTCATAAGGGATCAAACCTAGGCAATCTAGGATGATTAACTGTTTGGCAAGAGGGAAAGCTTTGCATGCAACACAGTGCTGGGTATAGGATCCATTATTAATTTAATATTTTCTTGGATTTATTCGTAAAATTTAAAAGTCAACAGTGCATTGTGATATGGGTATTACACATCATACTCTGAACACTTCTAAGATAAAGCAGACATTCTCCAGTAGCAATGTATAAGTAATGCAACACAGCAGCCTGACACATTGGGCTGAATCCAGCATCAAAGCTCACAGAAGGAGCTGATGGAATAGATCTTCCCTTACTTTCCTCAAGCAGCCCATCTGTCCCCAAATGCATTTCACAGAAATGAGGGGAAAACTTTGGCGTAGCAGTTAAGTGTGTGGACTCTAATCTGGGTGAACTGCGTTTAATTCCCCACTGCTCCACATGCACCTGTTCAGTGACCTTGGGTCAGTCACAGTTCTTGAAAGAGCTGTTCTCAAAAGAGCTTTCTCAGTGCCACCTACCTCACAGGGTGCCTTGTTGGGAGAGGAAGGGAACGAAGATTTGTAAGCTACTATGAGACTCCGAGTGAAGGGTGGGGTATAAATCCAATCTCCTCCTCTTTTTTATGAAGAGATCCTGCAAGTTAAAAAAATTCCTTACCTAATTTGCTAGACCAGGGATGTCAAACATGTGGCCCGAGAGCCAGATCAGGCCCCTGGAGGAGTCCTAACAGCCCACAAGCAACTTGTTGTCATCTCCTCCCTTCTCCCTCTCTCTTGCTTCCCTCTGCATCACAGGTTGCTTTGTTAGGCTTCCTCAATCACATAGGAGCTATGGACCAAAGCCTCTATTTTCTCCATTGGCTGAGGCTCCTCCCTTGGGGAGGGAGTGAGAGTTTATTTTGTCAGGCTCTCTCAATCACACGGCAGAGCTACTGAGCCAAGCCTCTCTGCCTTCTATTGGCCAAGGCTCCTCAGAGCAAGAGTTGTCAGTTATCAGAGACTGTTGAATAAACAAAATATTGCAAGAGTGCTAAAGTTTTAAGCATGTTTTATTTTAAGGGTTTTTTTTAAAAAAAAAATCTTTGTGTTTGTCATATCCTTCATAAAGTTTATATCTCCACTACCTGGCATTACATTTTATGACACACATGGCCTGGCCCCACAAAGTCCCATTTATGTCAGATTCGGCCCTCATAACAAATGAGTTTGACACCTCTGAGGGTTCACTCTTATGGGGGGGGGGGGAAACAGTGAAACTTTAGAAAATATCCTTGTTTATTGATTAGTAAGAAATACAAAGTGGCACATATTTCCACATTTTCCATGCTTTCAACTATATTATTGTAACAAGAAAAGAGAAAATGACTTGCAGAGGTCTTATAGAGTTTCTCATGTCACAGTTGAAATGACAGCAGTGGAGAAAATCACGGGTGATGCAAAATACGGCCAGTCCAGTTCCTAATCTCTCATGACAGGATCTTTCCTCCTGTTTAACTTGCAACAAGAAAGTTTTCTGGTCAAGCTGTCCCCACCATGACTGATGGAAGTTAAAAGTTGACTTTGTAGTTCCAATCTGAGAGTGATCTTCATACATACAAGCCAACACTTCAATCTGCAGGTTGTGGGAGAACGCTGATATGCAGAAAATTATCAGGGTAACTCATATGCTCACTTAGCCACTGTACTGGTGTCTCCAACATTGGTTCTATTCCATGAATCACCACTTGATTCTTTTCACCATCTAATTCCAAGAAAGACAGACCACTAATCAGACAACTACAGGCTAAGAAAAGTCTCAAGCAACAAGCATAGTTTCATTACACAGTGAAATTCTCTAGTACTTTTGTTTTCCTGAACGGATCATCGTATTGCTTTTGTACAATTAACTGCATGAACAGTAAGAAACTGTTATAAGGAATGTAACAGACTTGAATCCATAAAATTCTAAAAAAGAAAGTTCATATTAAAATTGTCATAGTGCAGCATTAAGGAAGTTTATATATACCCAAAGATTTTACCAATTCTAGTTGAAAGCAGTTGCAAATGGATTTGTTTCTTTATGTTACACAAGTCATAACTGTTGTTAACTAGGGCTTTGGGAAGCATCCTAGAAGAAATTCACTTGGAATTCATTAATACTTCCAGATAAATATGGTTTATCACAAATTTAACACCTCAATATAAAATGAAGGCAGCAGTTCATAAATGAAGAAGAGAAAGGAACCACTAGGGAATATACTGGACAGAAATGGATGGCAAGTGTAGTGAAACCATTCTGCATATTTTATTTGTAACTGCCTATCAACAGTCAAGGTTGAGGGTTTCCAAAAGAAGGCAGAAGGGATGTGCAGCAGTCTAGGGCAGCATGTGTGTAAAAATATGCACTTAAAAGAAGGAACTGAATGGGTAGAAGAAGCTGGGAAGGATGTGGAGAGATTTGAAGTTGCTGCTTTAAAAAAAATGTAACAGCCATAATGACAATCCTAAAATCCCAAGGTATGCACAAAACAGACATTAGAAAGTTATTGTAGATGCTTTCCAATTTAAGCTTAAATATTTTACAACTTCTGCAACTTCAAAAAGCTACTCCTCTTTTGGGGAAAGTGAATGAACTGATGAAAAATTGGTGGTACTTTCAACAGAAGAATGAAACATAAATTAAATCTGGGAGAGAAGTTTTCATACAGCCTCAAGTCAAGCTTGATTTATGGCTCTGAGAAACACCATGGCTGCCTGTTTAAAATGCACCTGCATGGCACAAGCAGTTACCTGCACAACTTATTGGACTTCAGCAGTGTCTAGGGTCAGTGTTTAACCCATTTTGTCTTGTCCAAATCTAGGAATTTGAGCCAAAGGGTTTGGAAGGAAGAGCAATGCTCTATTATTATAGAGACAAGGGTAAAATCATCCTCTCTTATGTTTTTCTCGAACTGACTGAACAGTGTCAGTAAAAAAAAAATTATGTATATAATGCCACTAGGAATATCTAGTCACCTGGCTTAGCATTAAAATATGGAAGTTTGAAAAGATACTTTTTACTTGGGTGAATCAGCAAAAAACAAACAAAAAACCAGCTAATTAAATCCAAATTCTAAAAAAACAGACTTAGGATCTATACTGCATACATCATGTTGAAGGTTTTCTGCCTCAGTCATGGTGGTAATATTCAGTGGGGTCAGGTCAAAGAGGGTTAAAGTGAGTCAGGATATAGTCAGCCAAAGAAATACATCAAACACAGACTTTAAAAGGGCAATTAATCTTAAACAGAAAATGCTTCCTGGGGAATGAGATCTCAATCTTAAGAGCACACTACATGATGTAGCAGTAAAAAAGTACATATATAAGCCTAGAGAGCTTTTATCCTGTGATCACAAACAGAAGGGAAGTGCTGTTCAGAAATACAAACCCTCAAATTTCTTCCGGGCTTCTGCCCAGTGAAAATAAATGGTCAAGTCATGATGAGTTACACAACATCAACAACCATTTGCACACACAGTTTTTAAAGATCTAAGGATTAAATATTTATTAAATTTGGCCACAGAAGAAACTGAAAAATCAAGAGCAGAAGATATAATTGTATGCTTTGATGAGAACTTGTGTTAATAAAGAAATAAATGCAGCGGTAACTTCCAAATATAAGTAACAGACCTTTTTCAAATAAGCAAAAAAGCCAAAGGGGCAGGGGTGGGGAAGCTTGCTGTTCCTGACTATTAGAGTGATTCCTCAGCGGAACAGGCTTCCTCGGGAGGTGGTGGGCTCTCCTTCCTTGGAGGTTTTTAAACAGAGGCTAGATGGCCATATGACAGAGATGAAGATCCTGTGAATTTGGGGTAGGTGTTTGTGGGTTTCCTGCATTGTGCAGGGGGTTGGACTGGATGGCCCTGGAGGTCCCTTCCAACTCTATGATTCTATGACTTTCAGCCACCCCAACCTATGGTAAGATGGCTTTTCTCGCTGGCTTCATCAGTTTCTGGCACATCACTGAACTGAGCATCTGCTGTGTCCAACGTCACTCCAGGAAAAACCCTTCATATGTTGATTATTCTAAAATTGTCTTCCTTGACTTCTCATTACATCAGTCTATGGCAAGAAAGGTAACGTTTTTAGAATGGCTAGTGTCATATGGTGAAATAATTAAGTGAAGAAGTCCAACACACAAATAACATTAATTTCCAAACTACCCAAGGACCTATTAAGTAATCACTACCAAAGCCAGACTTTGAGCGGACTTCAGAAGATAGTGGAAGACAGGAGGGCCTGGCGTGACTTTGTCCATGGGGTCGCAAAGAGTTGGACTCGACTGTATGACTGAACAACAAAAAAACTGAAGCCAGGTGTGAGAATAGCAGCCTTCCTCCCATCCCACTTGCATATGTCAGCTCTGACACAAACACTATCACTGAGACAAGCTTGTGCACACCTTATACACGGGTCTTGTCATTATTGAGAAATAGTCCCTACATCCCTAGAGTAACTTGTGACAACCGAGCAGTCTCAGGAAATCTTGCCAATCTCAGATCCAGAGACATTCTGCCCTTTCAACCCTATTTTCACTTGCAGTTCCTTATTAACAGGATCATATAGCCAAGTCCATAGAGAGAGGTAGGGAGAGAATGTGCAAACAGAAATTCTTAATTTCACAGCTGTTTTCCTAAGCAGACACATTCTGTAATGTAAAAGGTATGTAGGTGGTATGAATCAAAGTTTTGAGTTATGTTCCTGGATAGTAAAAGGCTTATTTAGTTGAAAACAGTTTCAGTTATACATACTACATACAATGCATGCTTGCTTAGTAAATGTATTTAATTGGAAAAATTTATTTATATTATAGTTCACCTCTCTCACTGCAAGGCACATTACACACAATGTATGTCAATACAATCAACAGGATGGGACATTTAATAAACAATACAATAGGATATAGGTTGCAGAAGTCTGAAAACAGAGCTGAAAGAAAAAGAATACTCATTACCACGGCATGCTAAATAATGCAGCAGTAGGACCATACTTACAGCAAGAGACAGTACTACTATACACAGCAGTATAGTCAACAGTCCCTGCCCCTTTACCAAAGCATACCAGTATAAAAAACCCCTCCTGAATGATCCAGTTTTGCATAATTTGTGGAATGCCAGAATAGGAAATATGATTTAAATTGGTCCCATGTCTTAGTGACTTAAATTACTCCAACCATATCTGATTAAATAGCATAAGCACAATTCCACTGAAATGATGCACCACTATATATCCAATTATAAACTTTGCCCCAGAATGTGGATTAAAAAAACCACACAATGGGGCCAGATAAAGAAAGGGGAGGTATTTCTACAAACATGAGGGCACCAGAAAATTTAAAAGGGAGCGTTTAAATTCATAATAGAAAAGCATTCATGCACTTATGGACACTTCACAGCTTCAAAAACAAATAGGCTGACCAAGATTTCACAAGATAACAGTCTACCTCAGCAGCAGACTGGTAAGTGAAAATGGCTCTGGAGCAAGTTGAACTGAGTGGCCCCTGAGGTTCTACAAGCCAGCCTTCTAGGGTCACTCAGCTCACCAATACAAAACAGCTCACCCATTGCTTCCTTTTGAAATGTGGCAGTATTGTGTGAAAAAACAGACTGTAAACTGACACCAATTACCACTGCCCATGAAAGGTCTGCCTCTGATTTATTCTGATAGTCTAGCGGCTCCCTACATATTTTCCTTAAAAGGAAAGAATGGCTAAACAGAGAGGAGAAACCGGCCTGGGTGTGTGTGTGTGTGTGTGTGTGTGTGTGCGCGCACAAATGCAATGGTGTCAAATGCAGTGGTGGTACAAAGAAATTCTGCTTCTCTTGTTTAGGAACATGCTAAGAAAACTCAGTTTCCCCCATTGCATATGCCCACACTTGAACCAATAAGACCTGTCCATACACCATCATACAGTCCAACAACCAACCCACCAGCACTGCAGATTATATGATTATTGCACTACATGGTCAAAAATAGCATCTTACTCTGAAAAACTTTTTGCTGGCTCACTTTATAACTTTTTTGAGTGAACTTGTCTGCCAACTTCTGGCTTCCTTAATGAAAGGGCTTAATGGCTTTGCCCTTTCAGAATTCTTACCTGAAGTTTGTACAAGGTGGTCAAAGGGGGGAAAAGGATACCATATTAATCCCAGTTTTTTAAAAAATAGAAAAATGGGAAGGTAAGAGTAAATAAGTAAGGTGGTTTGTTGATCTATTCTACCATTTGAAATGAAAAGAAAAAATATCATATGGAAGAGAGGGACTGAAGAAATAAGTGGCCATTAATTTTCACCACTTAATGAAGATTTACTCTGTAAACTTCTGAGGAAGTCACCCAGCAACAGAACTGAAAGCTTAACAAACTGCCAGAGTCTGATACAGCTCAGTTCAACGACTGCAGTCATCTCACTTAACGCATGAGGATTACTAAATTAATTTCAGCTCTGTTTTATGTTGCATTTAGGTCCCAGAATGGTTTTTATTGCCCCATTTTATCATTGGTATTATTGTTTTAATTGTGAGCAGCCTTTATCAGTTTAATGCATCAATTTATTTATTAATTAAAATACTTTATACTCCATCTTCCCTCTTGGTATTACACACAAACAGGCTGTCAGTTCCTCAAACCTAATTCCAATTTAAAATGAAGGCTCACTTAGCTATTGCAGTATTTAAGCATCCCTATCTACAACCATCTGACTAAAAATGGTGCACTCTTACATATAAACAGATACATGGCTTCCACATCTACATTCTGTAAAACAGTTTTCAAAATGATTATGCTTCGACTTGTTTTTTTAGCTTGACAATTATTTTTCAAGACAAGCTGGTTTAAACAGGTTTTGAAATTTAAGAAAAATGAAAGTGACTACAAATAAGGAAGCATGCATATTTTATACAGTACCTTCAGAATTAATAGCAGCAGGACAAGCTTCTTTTAAGAGATCTCCCAGAGTATTTAGCTGTCCATCCGCCGCAACAGGACGGAACAGCTTTTGTATAAAAGGTTGCTCAGTTGTTGCCTGACAGTAATAGAGAACATTAGAAAGATGTTACTTTACCCCACGGCACCATGATAGGTAATATACATCAACAAGCCAGCTACATCACTTGCAGGTTATAAATATCTACAATACTAAGCCTCCAAGGGATTCTACACTTGATCTTAGGCTTCCGGTCGAGATGCAATAAGGGATTCTTGTAACAGGCAGTGATCATAAGGCCTCTAATCCTACCCTTTTTCAACTTCCACATACTTAATAAGAAATAGAGAATGTATATATTCTACAGCTCTGGTGTGCTGGGGGGAAAAGATCTTTAAAAATTGACATTCAAATGAGACTAACACTCTTCTTCTAGCCCTAAGCAGTATATGTCCAGCACCATTATAATTTACAAAAAATAATTGCTGCTTGTCATTCCCATTTTGTCTGATGAAGTCTGCTCAAGAGCATATGAAAGCTTACATTCTGAATAAAACTTAGTTGGTCTTAAAAGTCACTTGTCTACTGCTTTGTTCTATACCACATAAGATAAGGTGTTTTTAAAGTCCGTCAATAAAAATTTAAGCTCAAAATACGTGGGCAAATAAGCTTCTGGTGCTATTTATTTATTTATTTGTAATTTATATCCCGCCCTTCCCACCAGGTGGCTCAGGGCGGCTTATATATATGCTATGTAAAAACTTATCAAATCCGATACCAAGAGATGAGCCCAGAGGAGAGTATTTAGTAATTGAGTAGCTCACTCACAACTTTAATTCCAATAGCTCACATAGTAGAATTTTTGCTCACAAGACTCCACAGCTTAGAGGGAGCATTGGTCACAACTGAGAAGGTCCTATCTCTTACTGCTCATAACTCTCATAATAAAGGAAGCAGCAGGCAAGATGGACAGGTGTGCAGCTGATGGACAGGTGTGCAGCAGCTGGCAACTCTGTAGATACCTTGATCCCAAGTAAAAAGCTTTAAAACGTAATATCCAGCATTCTTGTGGTTCTTAAGTGAATAGGCAATACTGCGGTTGCAAGACTGGCATAAAATCATTGTTATAATTAACGCCAATCAGCAATCTGGCTGATGCATTTTGTGCTGAGACTTCCATGCCATTTTCAAATGCAGCTCCATAGAGAATGCATAGCCATAATTTAACCAAGATGTGACCAGAGCACATGTAATTATGGCAAGGTCTTGCTTTTCAAGGTGTTACCAAAGAGATTGTAGCCAAGGGCAACAGCCTTCCAACATGAGGTGGTCTTTCCTGAGAGCAGAGACAACCCAGTACCCTGAAAAACCCACAGACCTCCACAGCAGTGCCCCAGAAAGCCAGGCCTGGCACTAAAGGTGGGCCTGCCAGGAGCCTTGCTTGACCTGAGAGAGACACAAGTTCACAACAACAAGCTGGTTGCCACATAGTGCAGCTCCCCGCCCCCGCAAGTCTCCTCTCTTTCTTAAGAACATAAGAGAAGCCATGTTGGATCAGGCCAATGGCCCATCCAGTCCAACACTCTGTGTCACACAGTGGCCAAAATATATATGCTTGTAGCTGCCACCACCTCCTGTGGCAGTGAACTCCACCGCTTTGGGTGAAGAAGTACTTCTTTCTATCCGTTTTAACCTGACTGCTCAGCAATTTCATAAAATGCCCACGAGTTCTTGTATTGTGAGAAAGGGAGAAAAGTACTTCTTTCTCTACTTACTCCATCCCATGCATAATCTTGTAAACCTCTATCATGTCACCCCGCAGTCAAAGTTTCTCCAAGCTAAAAGGCCCCAAGCATTTTAACCTTTCTTCATAGGGAAAGTGTTCCAAACCTTTAATCATTCTAGTTGCCCTTTTCTGCACTTTTTCCAATGCTATAATATCCTTTTTGAGGTGCGGTGACTAGAATTGTACACTGTATTCCAAATGAGACCGCACCATCGATTTATACAGCGGCATTATGATACTGGCTGATTTGTTTTCATTTCCCTTCCTAATAATTCCCAGCATGCCGTTGGCCTTTTTTACTGCAATCGCACACTGTCTTGAAATTTTCAGTGAGTTATCTGCCATGACCCCAAGATCTCTCTCTTAGTCAGTCTCTGCCAGTTCACACCCCATCAACTTGTATTTGTAGCTGGGATTCTTCGCCCCAATATGCATTACTTTGCACTTGGCCACATTGAACCTCATCTGCCATGTTGATGCCCACTCACCCAGCCTCAACAGATCCCTTTGGAGTGCCTCACAATCCTCTCTGGTTCTCACCACCCTGAACAATTTAGTGTCATCTGCAAACTTGGCCACTTCACTGCTCACTCCCAACTCCAAATCATTAATGAACAAGTTAAAGAGCATGGGACCCAGTACTGAGCCCTGCGGCACCCCACTGCTTACCATCCTCCACTGTGAAGACTGCCCATTTATACTCACTCTCTGCTTCCTATTAATTAGCCAGTTTTTGATCCACAAGAGGACCCGTCCATGACTCTCAAGCTTACTAAGGAGCCTTTGATGAGGAACTTTATCAAAAGCTTTCTGGAAGTCAAGGTAAACAACATCTATTGGGTCTCCTCTGACCACATGTTTGTTCACCCCCTCAAAGAAATGTAACAGGTTAGTGAGGCAAGATCTTCCCTTACAGAACCCATGCTGAGTCTTCCTCAATAACTCGTGTTCATCAATGTGCCTACTCATTCTGTCCTTGATAATGGTTTCTACCAACTTTCCCAGTATTGAAGTCAGACTGACTGGCCTGTAACTTCCCGGATCTCCTCTGGAACCCTTTTTAAAGATGAGGGTGACATTTGCTACTTTCCAGTCCTCAGGAACGGAGGCAGATTTCAATGAAAGATTACACATGTTTGTCAGAAGACCCACAAGTTCAACTTTGAGTTCTTTCAGAACTCTTTGATGTATGCCATCCGGACCTGGTGACTTAATAGATTTTAATTCGTCTATCAGTTGTAGGACCTCCTCTCTTGTCACCTCAATCTGACTCAGGTCTTTCAACACCCCTTCCAAAATAAGTGGTTCTGGAGCGGGCAAACACTTCTCATCTTCCACAGTGAAGACGGAGGCAAAAAATGCATTCAGCTTCTCAGCCATTTCCCTATCCTCCTACAGTAATCCTTTTACCCCTTGGTCATCCTTCCTGGCTGGTTTCCTGCTTCTAATATATTTGAAGAAATTTTTATTGTTGGTCTTTATGTTTTTTGCAATATGCTCCTCATAGTCCCTTTTTGCCTGCCTGATCACAGTCTTGCATTTGATTTGCCACAGCCTGTGTTCCCTTTTATTAATCTCACTTGGACTAGCTTTCCACCGCTTAAAGGAGTCCTTCTTACCTTTTACAGCTTCCATTACTTTGTTTGTTAACCATGCAGGCCTTTTCTTATACCTGTTTGTGCCTTTCCTAACTTGTATATATTTTATCTGAGCTTCTAGGATTGTAGTTTTAAATAACCTCCAAGCTTCCTCAAGGGTTTTGACTGTATTTACCCTTCCTTTCAATTTCCTCTTCACATGCCTCCTCATCTCAGAGAATTTACCCCTTTTAAAGTTAAATATGGTTGTGCTGGTCTTTTGGGGCAACTCTCTATTTATACAAATGGTGAAATCAATAACATTATGGTCACTGCTCCCAAGCAGCGTGATCACTTTTACATCTCTCACAAAGTCCTGGGCATTACTTAGGACAAATCCAGGATCGCCACACCTCTGGTAGGTTCTGTGACCATCTGCTCCATAGCACAATCATTGAAAGCATCTAGAAACTCAATCTCTTTCTTTCGACCTGAACACATATTGACCCAATCAATCTGCGAGTAATTAAAATCACCTATTATGACACAGTTTTTACGTTTAGCCGCTATCTTTAATTCTTCCATCATATTATAATCATCCTCTATTTTTTTATTTGGTGGGCGATAACTAACTCCCATAGTTAAATTTCCTTTTGGGCCCTATATTTCGACCCAAAGCATTTCTTGGTGGAACAATGGATAAGCTATAGCTATAATACAAAAGCCCCCATTTCTAATGTGCTAAAAGGCTGGCTCAGGAGTTCCATGGCACAGAGCGGTAAAGCTGCAGTACTGCAGTCTGAGCTGTCTGCTCATGACCTGAGTTCAATCCCAGTGGAAGCTGGGTTCAGGTAGCCAGCTCAAGGTTGCCTCAGCCTTCCATCCTTCTGAGGTAGGTAAAATGAGTACCCAGCTTGCTGGGGGGAAAGTGTAGATGACTGGGAGGCAATGGCAAACCACCCCGTAAAAAGTCTGCCGTCCAAACATCGTGATGTGACGTCACCCCAGAGTCAGAAACAACTGCTGCTTGCACAAGGGGCTACCTTTGCCTTTTTAAAGGCTGGTTATTATCTGACAGCAAGCACAGACAAAGGGCCATACCTCTAGTATGAATAGATTATGACTGCTACTGTGTTTTCTATTATAAACACTGTCACAGTCCAGGTTCAGAAGAACCTCTCCCCTCCAGCTAATCACGTCTTTCCTGACAGTTATTCTTCTAGTTGATAGTCCTCATCTGCATTTTCTCTCCTCAAGCTCCAGTCTATCAAGAAAATAATTAAACTTCCCAGTTTTACCAAATAGCCATCTCCTGGTTCCATTCTATTAGCAAACATAGAATATTACACTTTTTGTCTAACACCTGGGAGAACTCAGACCTTGCTTTTGTCAAGATCTCAAAAAAAAACCATCAGGTTATTGTTTAAACCATGTAACACACTCAGCCATATCTCCAGGTTATGTTTTTGTCTATTTAAGACACTCTGGACATGCTCAGTGTGTCCTGTCTTGCCAGAGACTTGAACCCCAAAACTCTGTTTGGGTCAATTCCATATTCACATTCTCTGCTCTATGGACCACACCTGGATAGGTAAATATCACCTCTGTAACAATCCCTGAAAGTCTCTATTCCTCACCACTATTTTCCTAGCCTCTTGATTGTGTGTATTGTGATTGCTGATGTGTGACTGTATTCCTAAACATGTTAAGCTATTTTAAATTTGGAGTCTTCTTTCTGACACTTGAAATCTGTATTACTGGTGAGAGAATCTGCTCCAAAATAGTTCTACCTAAGTCTCCCTCTGCTAATTCCCCCATAAAAAGAGAAGACAGCCAGCATTTCTGGTAGCAAGGTGTTATGAGCCAAAGGAAATTTCTGCTTATATCTGCAAAACGGGATACAACAGCACCCTCAAGTTATAAACCTGTTCCTTCAGGGGAACTGAAATGCAATCTAGAACAAATTGACTCTTTTTGATTAGCTACATCACTGACCAACAATATTTCAGCCTTAATCTGGATTTAGGTTGTTTATTTTCATTAAGCCCTAGGTTGTAAATTTTCATTAAACCCTCCATGCATAGGGGTTCAGCACATTAACTAATTCATCTGACTCAGATAAGGAAAAGTAGAACTGGGTGTTATGTGTACACTACCAACACTTCACATGAAATCCCTAGATGACTTCCTCAATCAGCTTCACGTATACGTTGAAAAAAACAGGCGGCAGAATCAAACTCTGCCCTGAGGAAAACCATACAGAATTCAACAGTTATCTCTTAGTAACATCTTCTGGTACTGCTCTCACAGACAGGACCAGCACCACCATGACTGGTGGCATCAAAGGCACTGAAATATCCCAAAATAATCCCTAGGGTCATACTTTCTCTGTCTTCATCTATCATTGTGACAGAGTAATTTGAATTCCCAAAATCAGGCTTTGAAACTGTACTGAAAACCTGGCCAGCTACCACCCACTTGAACATCTTGCCTAAAAAAGGACTATGTGCAGGAGTGTCAAACTCATTTGTTATGAGGGATGGATTTGACATAAATGAGACCTTGTCCGGCCAGGCAATGTGTGTCATAAAATATAATGCCAGGTAGCAGACATAGAAACTTTATAAAGGGCACAGACAAACACAAAGATTTTTTTAAACAACACATTAGCACACTTGCAATATTTTGTTTTGCAGTCTTTAATAAATGTCACCTCTTGCTATGAATTATTGCATCAAAACTGCAGACAATGTCTGTGCTGTACCAATCTTGAATATGGTGTTCAGGTGTTGTTTGGATGTGCACATCTACAAGTTGCAAACCTACTTTTGGTTTCTTGACATTCATTACAGAGATCTCATGGTCAATGTTTTGAACCCAAAACTCAAGAGGAAAACATGAAGCAGCTGGGCATTGTGAGTTTTTGTACATAAGTTGCTTCATGTGCTGGTCAAGAACGTGTGAAGGCACCATGGCACAGACTGAAGGCTATGTGCTTGTCTACAAAACTATAGTCTTCCCCAGAAAAATAACAACTCCTATGCAGCAGTGCAAGAACAGAGAGAGCCATGTACAGTGGTCAGTATCAGCCTACCAGACCTGGCGCCCTAGGAAGCACAGCTCCGCCCACCCCTGAATCCCCACGCCTGCCATGGGCCTACTTGAGAGTAGACACGGGCAAGGGAGAAGGAAGCAGACAATGGCTAGTTGCTGGCGGGCCTGATTGGCGCCCACTGGGGGCTCGATCAGGCCTGAGGACTGTATGTTTTACACCCCTGTGCTATAGGATAACAGTTATTGAGCTCTTTTAGATCCAGGACTGCTTCTTCAGTAGGGGCTTTATAACTGCATTCTCCAAGGAAGGCTGCTACTAATTGCTTCTTTAGCAAATCATGTATTGTTTCCAAATAGCAAGTAGATGAAAGACCTAGTATTCAGATTTTGTGTCTAGGGTAGAGATACACTACTTGTTTAGAAGAATTGTAATGGAATAAACTAGATAGATTGAAAGCTTTTCAGCCAGTAACCTATAGTTTAAGACTTGCAGAGGTGTCATAGTTCAATACAGCAAAATGAAGGCAACAATATGACGAACTGATATTAAATAGCACCATTTGTTCACAGGCAACTTGAAGAACTGTTGCTCTTTGTAAAACATTACAGATTTTAAGTCATTAAATGCTTTACAGATACAATCATAGCATGAAAAAGCTCTATAACATATAAATTATCATTCTTAAGTCAATGGACTAGCTCATCTTTACACTGATGTAAAAATGGCTTTCCTAGTTCTATTTAAAGCACTGCAAATTACTTACATGTTGAACCTACACCTCTGCCTTCTTATGATTTCTTGTACTGTTACTTATGTATTATTTCTTATATTACTTATGTATTTCAGTACCATTTCAAAAATTAGTCTCTAATCAATTCATTTTGAAACAAAATAGCTGACACAGCATAAGATTTTAAACACTACCTGTATTTTTAAAAGTAACTCAGCCTTCGAAATGAAGCAATGCATATTACTTAAAGCAGTGGTCCCCAACCTTTTTGGCACCAGGGACCGGTTTTGTGGGAGACAATTTTTCCATGGACTGGGGGGGGGGAGGGGGGATGGTTTCGGAATGATACAATTTTGCAATTTATTTATATTAGTTTGGTGTGGTGGTTAAGTGTGTAGACTTTTAACTGGGAGAACCGGGTTGATTCCCCACTCCTCCGCTTGCAGTTGCTGGAATGGCCTTGCGTCAGCCATAACTCTTGCAGAATTGTCCTTGAAAGGGCAGCTTCTGGGAGAGCTCTCTCAGCTCACAGGGTGTTTGTTGTGGGGGAGGAAGGTAAGATTTTGAGCTGCTCTGAGACTGAGTGGAGGGCAGGATATAAACCCAATGTCATCTTCTTATTACTACATTGTAATATATAATGAAATAATTACACAACTCACGGTCCAGTTGCTAAAAGGCCACGGACCGGTACCGGTCCATGGCCCGAGGGTTGGGGACCCCTGACTTAAAGCACCACAAGGTTCTCCTATTGTTTTACCTTATAGTGACAAAAATCCTTATTCCTTACTTGATTTAATTGAGTCAAAATATTATTTCATAGGGCCTTTTATTAGATATTTTTACATTTAATCTATTAACAGTCAAATACAATTAATCTATATTCTGACAAAATAAGACTCTTGTTGATGTCATATCAGTTCCTACCACCATGCAAAATTCCTGGCAAATATTGTACAGCAGCTCAATTATTCTGGTCTTGGACAGTCTCCCATCAGTGGCCATCAACTCACAATGACTTTGAGGTGTATGCATGGTGGCTAAAGTACTAAATACCCCCTTTGCATTGATGGGGATGCACAAGTGGTGATGGATACAGGGCCATCTTCATGCTCCAATTACCTGCAGCCAAATTACTACCACTATTGGGATTCTGGCATCTTCGTGGCAGGTGAAAGGGACTGACAGGACAGGAAATAAGGCCAAGATATGCCACCTCAAGAGTTGGTTGACACCTACCAGAATGTCCTTCTTTAGGAGTGTCTACACAGCACAAGGCTTTTAGACATTTAACATCTGAGCTTCCAACAGGTTAAGAAGGCTAAAAGCCCAAGAGATATAAAATATTACCAAATATTAATATATAAAACACAGTAAAACTAAATTTAGTTTGAAAATGTTTAAAGGGGTCACAAAATAAGCTTCTAGTAGATTAAAGAAGGAAAATCCACCAGTGACTGAAAACTTGCACTATTAAAAATGTTTGTGCAAATTTTAAAAGCTGCCAAAAACAGCATGAGTGACATTCCTATAATTAGCTGACAGGAGATTTAAGCGATGATAATCATAAGAATGATTTGAAAAAGTAACAATAAAAGGGGTAATCAGAGAAATTTATTATATAGTCCACAAAAAAAGAAAATGAAAAATTACAACAGTTTTTGGCAACTGAATCTCAGAGGAAAAGAGCTTCTGAGTGTGTGGAGTGCCAAACAGCTCAACAGTGGGTATACATTAAAATGTGTAAGAAAAAAGGCAGTGATAAACAGGAACTGTAGGAAAATGTAAGCAATTCCTGCCAACAAATGGGATGGAAAGGAGAAAGCCTAAACAACAAGATTCTCACAGGAGACGTTGCCAATCCAATAATTCAAATTGGCTTGTCATTAAAATACAGGCTTCTTTAAGCCTAGTCTCAGACAAATAATGTGACAAAAACCAGATCAATGGGTTTTTTTATATCCACTACCAGGCTGAAAGAGCTCCCAAAAGTTTCAGGCTGAAGCCATTTCAAAACTGTAAGAAGAGATTTAGACAAAGGACAACCTACATTTCAAGGCAGCAGACCAAGCAAAAGTTGCCAGTTGATTCACATGCTGCTTCATCAACCTTTCGCCTTAAAGTTCACATCTGGACACACCAAAGAGTACATGAAGAAGAAATGACTGAATGGATTCAATATGGGCTTAAATGCTTGAATCCATACAGATTGAAAAGAGAGTTTTCTGGGGTAGGACGGGCCAGTAGGGAGGGTCCCCTCCAGTAAAGCCCAAGTACCAGGGTGGTGGCTGTCAGTTGAATGTGTTGCCTGCTCCAGGGCTAAAAGGAACAGAAGAAAAGGAGGGGTGTGTGGAAAGGGAGAGATCCATGAAAGGGGCATTCCATGTGTGGCAAAACCTGCACAGCCCTTCCCTCTCCCATGACAAGCCAGCAATCTGATTGCCACTAACCAATTAAGACATTTTGAAGATAATGTGAAAACTGCCTTATGCTTGAGAAATCCTATTTACCCCACTCTTCTTGAAACACAACTGAATACAATCAAAACTAGTTTCCTTCCTACCGTAACTTGCCTTACACAGTATGAGCAAAACTAAACATCTCTCTGACCAAATTGTTTTAGTGTTGGCAATCCTATCTGTGATCTCTTCAACCTAAATTCATGAAAAATTCTGGATCACTTATGGCTTTTGATTTCCAAGAAACTGATGTAAAGTGCATTTAAAAGTTCTTAATGAACAAAATGTATTCTTGCCTACGGAATAATTTTTAACTTATTGATTGCACTGGAATATCCACCCTATACTGCCAACAACTGGAAATATGATCTATAAAGGTTAATCTATAGACAGCCATTTTAACTTTCGAAGTGTGGATTTTTTAAAACATCAGCTCTATTGAACTTTGAAGCTCTGTTGTTCTTTTGAAAGCTAATCATTATATAGTTCTTAAAAATCAGAAACAAATACATATGCAGCACATCCGCAGCGGAAACCTTTAGTTGTCATGGTCTGTTATTTAGCAACATGTTATCATTATGTCTAACAGTATCAAAGTAATGTCAGTAATACTTAACCTAAATACTATGAATGTCTCACAGACTGTGGTTGAATTAAGGGCAGCCATTAGAATTACACACACATCTGGAATGAAGCTAAATGTATTTATTTTTATGGAGTAAGGTTTATTACAACTTTGTCTAGACAATGATGCCAAAAAAGATTTTGGTCACAAATAGTTTGGGGACAATTTTCCTAATCATATGTGGGCAACAGCCCATGTCTTCCTCACATCCTTTCATTTGGCAAGGTATAGTCTAAGGAACAAATGTAACTTTCCCAACCTCCTATATGATTAACAGCAACATTATGTCAAGGCCTACAGATAAACTATGGCAACTGTTTAGACTGAGTCTCCCACACAGAGTGCTTATAAAGTTACTACCAACCACCTTCAAAATGCCACCCAAAAATGTTTTATGGTTTATTCAAGTTACTTGTACTCTTTCCATAACCTTAATACACATCTAAGCTAAACAGCCTGCAGCAATGACAGAGTGAACAGATCAAACCTACAACTGCAATTCTGAAATACAGCATTGAGTCATGGGACAGTTTGAAATAGTTTGCTATTCTCAAGCAATGATTATCCTTACAAAGTGTAAAGAAAAACAGGGTTGCTCTTACCTTTCACTGTTGTTCATCGACATTTTCTGTGTAGACACACATTGGGACTGCACTTGTGCAGGCCAGTTGCATAGATTCATTTTATAGCTTTAAAAATTCTAGAATTGGACTGTCTGCCCTAGAGAAAACTGAGCATGATCAGAATTTCCCACCCAAGATGGTCAACTCATATGTCTAATGGAAGGTGGTGCTCTGCAACCATGGATGGCACCAAAGGACAATACCAGAAGCCATGGAGTGGGCCACAACCTTTGCAGAATGCTTTCCTGCACTGAGTCAACTTGAGCCCACACCAAACACATTTCTTAAACAAGGCTCCTGAAGCCAGATGAATGTCCTGACACAGAGAACCTCAAAGGAAAACCAAAGAAAATAAGAAAAAATATGGAAAAGAAATATGCCAAACAGCAAGAAAAAAATTCTACCGAGATAATGGCCTCAAATATCAATCAAAAGGATTATAACACAGAGGAAAAAGCAACAACGAATCAATCTTGCAGTAGTAAAAAAGGAACTGAGGTAATGGGGGCCATCCAGCTTTTATCAGCAGACCACTCAGTTTTTTAAGCTATAAAATCAGCCTCTGTGGCCAGCCTGCACAAGCGCAGTCCCAATGTGGGGCTGCACATGAAGATTGACAATAAAGTTTCCTTTTCAACAACTCTTGTTTAAAAGCTGTCTGAACAGTGGTCAACAAAAAGATATGAAGATGAATACTCTTAGAGGAACTCCAAGTGACATATGAAATGATAGCATCTGCTGTAGATGCCTGTGATCCATTTTACTATTGCTTTTTACATTTACATACCATCGTCTCACACCTTTTCACACAAAATAATTCTTTACAAGATGAGAAAATCTGGAACAATACATAATTAATTAAAAATACTTATACCCTGCTTTTTCACAAAGCAATTTCCATAATAAAATAAAATAAATTAAGAGTCCACCAACTAAGAGTAATCCATTAAACAACAGTATAATGAAATCACATAAGCTGATGTTTAGATGTTGGTTTGAAAGAGTGGTAGTATAAAGAGAGATGTATGGCCACTTTGGGTCATGTGAAATTCCACTGGCAGACCATGAGGCACTTATGGATCAGTAGGATGGCACTGTTTACTAAAAATGCTTTTTTCTAATTTCTTCTGGTGTGGCAATCAGGTGCACTCCTCGATTCAGCTGATCTATGCTACTGTAAAAATAAGGCTGGATTACTGTAAATCACTTTATGTGGGACTGACTTTATAACGATCTCAGAAATGTAAGTTAATTCAGAATACAATGGCTTGCCTCTTGATGAAAAGAATTTGTCTTTTTTATTTAAAAAATGCACATGTTGCCTCTCCAGCAACCTGCCTAAGGTAAAATACAATCATAACTCTTAATACGGTCCAAATATATGGATCAAAAAATTCACATCATACAGCCACGTACAGATAGGGGATTTTTCGCTGCAAAGCTAGAATAACATTGTTTTGCAGAAAAATCCCAAGCATTTTCTTAAAATGGAGGGATTTACAAAAAATCCTGAAGGAGGAAGGTTTTTCTATTCACACAAAGATAAGATAAAGGAAACAATTCTCAGGAAACTATGATGGTAGAAAAAAAGGAGATTGTTGGTGCCACTGCAGCCCACCAGAAAAGAAGCTGGGCAGCAGCGGTGTTCAGAAAGTGGAGGAGGCAATGTGACTTTATCCTTTCTTCCACAGCCACCAGCCAAGTAGTGATGGCTGAGATTAGGGGTAGAGGGAGGAAGTGGTCCAGCTTTTTTCTTCCCTTTCCCCAATCCCTGCCTCTGTGCAGGAGAGCAAACTGCAGTGACTGAGCAGTAGCAGCTGAGGCACTTCCTCCCTGTGTCCTTCCCCACCCACTGCCCCAGACAAAAGGCATTGCGCTATGCAAAAATGTTTCTAATAGCAAAGATACAAAGTGAACCTCTTGTGCAAAGGTGTTCCAGGGAAAGTCCCCCAACCAGAAATGCACTCTGTGTCTAATTACAGCCCATTTCACCTCTGTTGCTAGCAGTACCAAGACCTCTGATGCCAACCTTTAAGAATGGGCAGGTTCACAAAGAAAGCGATAGACATTTAGATATGCTGAGAATAAGTTGAGGGCTTCAGAGTCAAAACCCAGCACTTTTACCCCAAGCAAACTCGAAGCTAATGAAGATTTTGTAATACAGTGGTAATATGCTCATGTCCAATGTTTTACACAAAGAAGAAAAAGAAAAGTTAGGAAGCCCCATAAAGTGTGTACAGTGTGGTAAGAAGAGAAAGTTGCTAAACTCAAGATTCTTGTACTACAACATCTGGAATGAAACCTATAAGGTAACAAGCATTTAAAACACAAAATCTAATAACTTTTTTTTATTTTTACAAAAATTATGCTTACCTGATATATTCTAAAAGGGATGTAGCGAAATCCACTATCTTCTGGAGGGTACTCCATGAGTTTCCTGTTTATGGCCCAAAACTGATCAAATTTGTCTGAAAATGAGAATAATGTTACATGTTTTAATAAAACAGGTCCTGATTTTACTGATTTTTTAATCATTTCAAATTGTTTGAATATCTGCTTCAAATAGAAAGGTGATAAAATAAATAAAAGGAAAGTATGCAGGAACAGAACATATGTCTCTCCCCATATTTCAGTCGGTCCTGATCTAAGCTGACAAAGACTCATTCACACTTAGGCAAGAAATCATTAAATCAGTTGAGTAATTCATGGAGGGGAGAAGAATCACAAACTATGTTTATCAAATTTCAGCACAACACTGAACTTAAGTAAGGTCTTGTAGCAGTCAATATAATAAGGTTAAGTGCACTTCTTGAAAATTCACTAAACAATTATACACAACCCACACTCCTAGTTTATGCAACACTTTAAAATGTGTACATCAGTTAGCTAACAAGTAGGTCTTCTATCCCAAAGCAGCAAGCAACAGTATTCAGAGTATTATGGGTTATAATCCATTTAATTTACATAGGTTCCAAAAAGTTGGATACAGTAATCAGGGGTGTTGAACTCATTTATTATGATGCCAGATTTGACATAAATGAGACCTCGTCAGGCTGGGCCATGTGTGTCATAAAATGTAATGCCGGGTAGTGGAGATATAAACTTTATAAAGGGCACAGACAAACACAATTAAAGACTTTTAAAACTTAAAATAAAACATGCTTAAAACATTAGGACTCTTGCAATATTCTGTCTATTTAATAGTCTCTGATAACTGACACCTCTTGCTCTGAATTACTGCATCAAAATCTAGAGACAATGTTTGTGCTGTAGCAATCTCGAGTATGCTGTTCAGGTGCGTATCTGTAAGTTGCAAACCTACTTTTGATGTACTGACATTCATTACAGAGATCTCATGGTCAATGTTTTGAGCCCAAAACCCAGAGGAAAACATGAAGCAGCTGGGCATTGCAAGCTTTTGTACCTAACTTGCTTTGTGTGCTGATCCAGAGCATGTGAAGGCCCCATGACACAGACTGAAGGCTTTGTGTTTGTCTATAAACTATAGTCTACCCCAGAGAAATAACTACACTCCTATGACGTAGTGCAAGAACAGAAAGACATCAGTGATCAGAAGGGCTTTTGCCCAGCAGGAACTCATTTGCATAGTAAGTCACACACCCTGACACCAAGCCGGCCAGAACTGCATTTCTGTGTGTTCCTGCTCAAAAAAATCCTGGTGATCAGTATCAGCCTACAATATGGGAAGTATAAATTCAAAATTCCCAGTCTACAAAGAAATGTGCTGGGTGAACTTGGTTTGGACACACACTCTCAATCTAATCACCTCACTGGCTTGTCATTATTCCTCATCTGAATAGTTCATATTGCATTCCTACTGAGAACGACTGGATTATGAAGGCATGAATACAGTAAAAAAGAGGAGGGGAAGCCAGTTGCACCCAGGACAGTCCTGGCATAATGAGCCCAACAAAACACTTCTCCCTCTGTCTTGTGCTCTCTCTCTCTCTCTCTTCCTCTTGCTCTGTATCTCCTGTGTGACTGCGAGAGCCTAGCAAAGCAAGCTGTGATCCAGAAGAAAGCAAGAAAGAGGGAGAAGGAAGCACACCACAGCCAGTTGATCATGGGCAACCTACAAGCCCTGGGCAGGCTGCATCCATCCCATGGCCACATGTTTTACACACTGTGCATACTATTAGGAGGAAAACACACTGTTGAATCAGCAAATTTGTTTTTATATACTGTAACTAATATCACCAGACTCTCATAAACCTAGATAAACTCAAACTACAGAATGTCTATTATGAATGCAATAAAATCATATTTTGTTCACAACATCTACAAGACTACCACTGAGTGATAGTCCTCAAAAGCTGCTCTAAAAAAACTCTACACAGTATGCCCCCTCAAGTATCCCTGTCATTTTAATGTTATGAACACTTCAAAAGTAAGTTACTCAAAGTATAAAAATGTTCCATAGAAAAATTAAATAGCATTTCTGGGAATAAAAGGAAAGAGATAGAATACTTTTGCTATATCAGTTTCTATACTGGAAGTTTTGATGTGTATCAGTGATTTTTTTTCATATCACTCCCTATTATTAAAGCTGCAATGAAAAACTCATCTTACAGGTAGAAAGCTGATAATAAGCCTGAAAACTGGAAACTAATAAAATTGTTGTAAAGTTTAATTATTAACTATTTTTATGCTGCACGCTTTGACTTATAAAATGTAATTCGGCTTCTTTATTAAAAGTTTGTAAACAAAATCATGTCTTTAAGAAAGCATCTCAGAACTGTCTGACATCATTTACACCCATACCAGAAAATTCTTTGAAGTGTAAAGAGGATGGTCCTGCAGATATTAACACTTAACTGCTCTAAAGTCTTCAAGATGATCTATATGACAGTTTGAGAGGCCAACTAACACTATAGAAGGTGGCCCACACAATTCACCTGATTCACATACTTGAATACTAGTCACCACAGGTAGATGCAACACAAAAGGTGAGGATAGATCTAACAAAAAAGAGAACCACAGATGAGGGATACTGAGCCTTCCTATTTTTCTGTTTGCAGCCCAATGTCCTTCCTGGTTTCTCCCAAAGGCTGACCTCCAGTAACAGAGCCTGAAAAAAATAACTGTCAAGGAGGTTCAGCACCATGTTTTTTGTATTTTAAATAACACCTCCTACTTACAAGACAAGTGTGTCTAAACTGCCTGAAGAGTTAAGCCATGAGATTCTTGCAAGTATGCAGCTCATTTTGTCACTAGTCAAAAGGATCAGACAGCTTTTAGATGCCTCCTCACTGCCTAAGACACAAGTCATACTACTCTACCAGTCTGACTGTAGCTGCTTCAACAATAGCTATACTTGCCAGACATTCCAGATTCAATATAACTTGAGGGCTCGAACCCTCCTGTAGTAGAAATTCCTGCTGCCCCAAAATCAACAAGAGCTATTTCTATCTTCACCCTCTCTCAAATTCACACAGGAATTCACCTCAAGATTTATCAGACTTGCAGTGCAAACCTGAGCAGAGTTAATCCAGTCAATCCATCAAAGTTGATGCAGACTAATGTGATGTGCCAAACACTTACAATTCTATAGCTAGCCCCATTGTTGTATTACATGCTCTTAAATATTATATGTATTGTGTGGCTTTTTAATCAATAGGAAAATGTATAAATTTTCATTCAAGGATTTATGCATCAGTGCAAAGTCAGTTACAACCAACTAAAAGTGCCAGGTGACTATTTATATATCCTTTCCAACATGTTAGCACATTTTTCTTAAATGCCAGTATTAATACAAACTGAGTTGAGCTTGTTCAGTATATTTTACCTTCAATAAATGGCTGTGTGATAGGCAGGCTTAGATATCTCAAAAGGGATATGAAATTAAACAGGACATTTCAGAAATCTATAATAGGCCAGATAAAACTACTGTGTGACTCCCAGGTTTCCAGAAGCCCAGTTATAATGAGCATTCCAAAAAAGAAGCAATAACAAAATAAAGATCTTCACTGCCACTGAAAGTGGTGGCAGCTACATTAATAGATGGCTTCAAGAGGGGACTGGATAAACATATGAAGCAGAGGTAAATCAGTGGTTATTAGCCACAGACTATAGATGGAACTCTCTGTCTGTGGCAGTGATGCTCTGTATTCTTAGTGCCTTGGTGGGGGGCGGGTGACAGTGGGAGAGCTTCTAGGGTCCTGACCCCACTAGTAGCACCTGGGGGGGGGGGGGTTGGCCACTGTGTGGCAGAGCACTGGACTGGATGGGCAATTGGCCTGATCCAAAATGGCTTCTCTTATGTTCTTATCTCGATTTGGGAAACTTTTCTAGCCCACTTTCTAAATAGTAAATTGTTTTGTTAAAAAATACCAAATTATATTTTCATCTCAAAGTTTTAGGTCCTCAAGAATCACTGTCTCCGAGAAACACAACTTCTACTGTTTGCAACAACTAAAATTTGAATTAATGCCAGCAACAGACAAGTAACATGATGGTAGGTAGGCTATCTAAAAATGTGTTTCCAAAATTGTGCAGCTCCAAGTTTTTGATAGCAACATGCAAGAATGCAGAAGTCTTTAGCATTGTATTGTATTAAACCATTTAGTCTGATGAAATGCAGCTTACAAGGCTATTAGTAGGGAAAAATATATGGTCTTTCATAGAAAAAGCAACTTGCAGATGTATCATTAACTCTGAGGCAGTTATCACAACTGCTACTTTCTTTTCTTTTTTGTGGTCATCAATTTTGTTTCACAGAGGGGTTTAAAATCTTCAGCCTATCTATAATGAAAGCCATACTGAAAGATGCAGCATTTATTTTGAAAAGTTATCTTGGTTTCATAAGTTTTTCTTATTTCTCTTTTACTAAGTAATGAAATATAAAATTAGCATTTGAAAGCTTTCAAAACATTATCTGTTAGGTTCCACAGGTGCAGTTTCCAATGACACACACTGAAACCCATACAACCAACATTTCTAGGCAACCTCTTATCTTGGGATTACCACAATGTTCTCCCAAACAAGTCAAACACATGTCTACTTCAAACATTTTAACAGAATAGTTGATAACTAAGAACATTAGTAGAAACAAAGCTTAGAAGTTCACCTACACAAATCTATACCTCTGCCCAAAAGAGTTTTTCATTAAACTCTTTGCTTTGCTTAAGCAGACTTTTAAATTTCCAGTGGTGAAGCCTTTCACAAGCTCACTTTTTATTCATAAGCCAAACTAAGCTCACTTTTTATTCATAAGCCAAACTATCATTACATTCCCTAAACTGACCTCAAGTTTGATCCTGTACGAACAGAAGCAAATTTGGTAAGCAGCACTGGGGCAAAATGTTACATAGACACACTGAAACCTGTGCTATTCGAACTTTATACTTGAGATGTCCAGACAAGTTAAATTAGGACTCATGCTTAGCTTTAACTAGCGACCCTGTGGTGCAGAGTGGTAAAGCAGCAGTACTGCAGTACTGTGGTCGGAACTCTCTGCTCACGACCTGAGTTCGATTCTGGCGGAAGCTGGATTCAGGTAGCCAGCCCAAGGTTGACTCAGCCTTCCATCCTTCCCAGGTTGGTAAAATGAGTACCCAGCTTGCTGGGGGGAAAGTGTAAAAGACTGAGGAATGCAACGGCAAACCACCCCATAAAAAAGTCTGCTGTGAAAGTGTTGTGAAAGCAACGTCACCCCAGAGTCGGAAACGACTGGTGCTTGCACAGAGGACCTTTCCTTTCCTTAGCTTTAACAAAATAAGTGAAGGTAAGAGTTCACGGTCCTATGTGATTGTTGCAGTTACACCAGTGTCTAGAATTGGATTAATCTCTTTCATTTAAATATCTGTGTACCATCACTGCTACGAAAAGTTTATCATTCTTTTTACCTTTCATCTAATAAAAGTTGTAAACACTTGAATGAGACACAAGGGGCAATATTTAGTTTCAAAAACGTACAAATTTGAACAACTTCCTGTAGCATTTAATAATGCATATGTATAAAAACAGAAGGAAAAAGCATAAGAACATAAGGGGAAAAACATAACAAGCCATGTTGGATCAGGCCAATGGCCCATCCAGTCTAACACTGTGTATCACACAGTGGCCAAAAACTCAGGTGCCAGCAGGAGGTCCACCATCAGGGCAAGAACTCCAGAAGTCCTTCCAGTATTGACCCCCAAGCCCCAGGAATACAGAGCATAACTGCCCTAGAGATAGAGTTCCGTCTATACCTTGTGGCTAATAGCAACTCACGGACCTCTGCTACATATGTTTATTCAATGTCCTCTTGAAACTGTCTATGCCTGTAGCAGTGAATTCTATGTGTTAATTACTCTGGGTAAAAAAGTACTTCCTTTTATCTGTTCTAAGCTTTACTGCTGATTAATTTCACTGAATGTCCACAAGTTCTTGTATGGTGATAAAGGGAGAAAAATACTTCTTTCTCTGCTTTCTCTATCCCATGCATAATTTTGTAAACCTCTGTCATGACACACCTCAATCTATATTTTTGTAAACTAAAGAGCCCTAAACTCTTTAAAATTTCTTCATAGGGAAGGTATTCCATCCCCTTAATCATTTTAGTTGCCCTTTTCTGATGCTATAATATCTTTTTAGAGATGCAGTGACCAGAACTGTACACAGTATTCCAAGTGAGGCCACATCATAGATTTATACAGGGGCATTATGATGCTGGTTGATTTGTTTTCAGTCCCCTTAATAATAATCCCCAGCAGAGCACTGCCTTTTTAATTTGCCTTTTTATTTTATTTATTTAAGAGTCAATATCTTCAGTGAATTATCTACCACAACTCTAAGATCTCTCTCCTGGTCAATTACCACTAGTTCAGACCACATCAACATATATTTATAGCTTTGGATACAATGTGCATTACTTTGCACTTGCCCACATTGAACCTCATTTGCCACGTTGATGCCTACTCGCTCAGCCTCAGATATTTCTGGAGTGCCTCACACAGTCCTCCTTGGTTCTCACTGCCCTAAACAACTTACTGTCATCCAGAAACGTTGCCACTTCACTCTTTATTTTCAACTCCAAGTTGTTAATGAAAAAATTACAAAGCACTGGAACCTAGTACCGAACCCTGCAGTACCCTATTGCTTATCAAAAGATAAATAGAATGTAACCAAAAATACCCTCAAGTGAAAGTGAAGCATTTCCAGAAATTCTAAACCGCTATGTTTTCTTCTTTACTTTGAAGAAAATCACACTATCGCTTTAACAATTCCTAGGGCATAAATACAACAGCCTACTTAAAAAAATTAATCACTTCCCTTAGAAATGGCACTTACCATTCTGTAATCCCATCCAAAGTTGTTTATGATCCTTTTTTTGCATCTCATTGATAACTTGACTTTTATGTTTTAGGACATCTGCTTCTTTTATAGAAGCCATGAAATGAGCCTCGATAACATCTTTAGAGGAACAATGAAGAAGGTCTTTCTCTGGAAAGTTCTAGAAAGAACAAGACCATTATCATCATTATCAAAACAAGGAATGGTTCATCAACTCAGCAACATTTTCTGTAGTGTAACCAATGAGAATAAACATAGTGCATAATCCTCATTTAGTAGGGATGAGCACAAAGAGAGGAAAACGATGGTTCATTTCATTTCCTGATTTGTTGGATTTCTGACCTGGTTTGGGGTTCATTTGGTGTAAAACTCACTAGGAGTCTCCATCAGCAGGCTCTCCTCCAAGTTTAGCAAAGATTGGATTTGGTATGTCTGAGTTATAGTCCCCAAAGCAGGTGCCCCCAGAAAAGCTCAGCTTCTGTCCTCACAACTAATTCTTCTCTTTTCATGCTGCAGAATGTGAGCTCTGTGATTGGCTCCCAGAGCTGCCAATGAAGCTATGGACAACTGCTTCCATAAACATGTTCAGTATTTCTAGTATGTTTAGTATTTCTAGGGCTCCTGGAAGTCCACCCCCAGTGCTGCCTAGCAATTGACTGAATCAGCACCAGACTGTCTTGGAAAACGAACTGCAAAGACAAAACAAATGAAGCATCATGGTCAAAAGTGGTTCAAAACAATCCACAAATTGGCCCAATTCATGCATGAATCGCAATTCATGGTTCGGTTTGTGCCCATGCCTACTCATTAGCCTTAGAAATCTTGATTTCTAATTATGAACTAAAGGTGCTTTGTACAGGAGAAGGCATGACGTGCAGCAATAATACTTAGGACTCCCATAGAACTCCCAACTCCATAATATAGTAGAACAATTAGAAGACGTTTGGCCTTTCCTTCTTCCAGTTTTCTAGCCCAACTTGAAGGCAACCAGCTGCAAATTCCTTCCAGGACCCTACCCATCATGCACTCTGCACCCTAAGTCTCCTTCCTAAGCAAGAAAGCCTGAAATTAAGAGAGAAAGCATACCAACAAAAAGAGAAGTTACATGGGAAAATAGGTATTCTGCTAGTGAAACCCCAGCGTAGATCCCACAGACTTAGTCTGTGTCTTCAGTACTAATTTCTCTTTCAGGAATCATCTGGTTTTGCAGCAAGAACGACATTGTAAAGTAAATACCTCTTTAAAAACTCAATTTTGTACCCAAATGTAGCTGAATTGAGCATGAATTAAAGCGGGGAGAGACAGATCAGCTTCCAGTTCTTACAGGCCAATAAGCTAAAAAAATCCCAAAAAACCATGTATCAACTAGCAATGGGCACGAACCAAATTACAAACCAAAATTAATCACAAACTGAGCCCGCTTTGGCGGGGAGGGCGGGATATAAATAAAAAAATTTATTATTTGTGAACCTCAGTTCATGCCATCTTGCTCCCATGAACCACCCAAGTGGTTCATGTGGTTTGTGTCAGCAGACACACTGGCACCAGTGAAGATGTTTTTAAATCTTTTTATATGCCTTCTCCATGCTGTGCTGCAGCACAAACAATTTAAAGGGATCTCTTTAAATGGTTTTTGCAAGCCACACTGAGAAGGCATTTAATGCCTTCCTAGTTCACTTGTGCATCACACTGCTGCTACCACAGTGGCACAGATTGCAAAGGCCATTTAAAGCCAGGTGAAATCACCACTTCTGGGTGACTTTGCTGTTTGGATTCTACTCCTGTGTGGTACCCTTTAAATGGGTTTCACAAGTGGGTGCCACACAAGAGTGAAGTCCAAGCGACATGGTAAATTTGCCACTTGGACTCCACTCCCACACAGCACCTACTTCCAAAAGTCATTTAAAGGCAATGTTCCTGGGAGAATGTTCTCCCAGGAAGGGAGATTTTCTCCCCCTTCAATTCTGCTGGTCTCGGGGAGCTGCCCCCAGCAGAAAGAAGGAAGATTTACCAACTTCACTTACTTGAACTGGTTCGCAAAGCAGGGGAGGTTCATACCCATTTCCCAACACCAACCCAGCAGCCATCACTTCTTCCCCTGCTCCTCATGCATACAAGAAATAATTTTGAGGACCTCTAGTCTCAAACCTATACATTAAAAAATACCTCAAAATGAAGACAAATGTACCTTAAAATGTACTGTGATATTCCAAGGAAGGGCTGTATTTGATGCATGAAGATCAAAGAGCAAGCCAATAGGATAATGCCTAGAAACAGGTGAAAATGCAGAAGGCAAGAACCTTAATGGCTAGAATTGCAACACTAACCATTACCAAGACAGGAATGTTTCAAATATATATCTAAAATATTTCCATATTAGAATGCTGTCCCTCACACACACATTTCCCCCCGACTCCCAACTAAAATATAATACCATCTCTGCCCAATCCCTTTTAATTCAACAGCATACTGCTGAGGCAGTAACAGTTACTGAAATATAATTTAAGGCATTTGATTATGTGTAAAGTGAATTAATTTCTGTTCTTTTGTGTTTCACCCACATGCCAAAAAGCATTCTAGATGAGAATACCACATTAAATTTTTAAGCCCACAAAAATATATGATGCAAACCGGCCCCATGGATGTTCACTCTATGCATGGATGTGGCCAATTTCAGCAACAAACATATCTTGCATAAGCTGAGATGTAATTTTGAAAGCAAGCCCCTTTCATCCAAACAATAATTATGGGAAGCGACAATTTACGTAGGAATTCCTTCATGCTATCAGTAAATGCATAGAGCCTTAATGACAAGATAAGCAATTAAACAAATGGCAGTCTAGATTTGAAAAAAAATAGCCAATAGATAACCAAATATGTCTTCAGGACCAAATATGACATTTAACCTGGGAGCAGAGAAAAAACATGGTAGTAGAATAATGTGAAATAAGAAACTGTGTGACCACTTATAAAAAAGGTTTTTATCCCCAGGACTTGAGCAGGCCATTTCCAAAGTTACACTGTAATTCTGAGCCTCTTTCTTAGCTTTTAGTCTCTGATAATGTTTTTTTACCCCTTCTGAAGCAATAAATCTGGCTGAGGGGCAAGGAGAGCCAACAACAGCTACTAATGAGCTGCCATTCCAGCTTCTGATGTAGGTCCATCTAGCCTATGGCCAGACAACCTCAAAGAATCAAACTCCTGCCCACATCACAATAGAGGTGAGACTGCAGCAGAGCAATAACTTGCACTATGACTTTTTCCAACTCTCTTTATGTTACTCAGCCTGCTGAAACAAAACAGTTTTTCAAGATGTGTAACAAACTCAACTCTGCCAGTGAGTCCGTTCCAAGTGTTTCTACTGTAGTCATCATCCTGACTAACATTTTATTTCCAGAGAAAACTTCAGGCCTCCACAAATTTGGATTCCACAAATCTGTTACAGCTACCATATCCAGGTAAGCAACAGACACCTTCCATTTCAAATTAAGTGACCTATCACCTGTTTTGGAAGAGTTACACAATACTTTATCTGAGAAAAAGAAAATCATAACTGCATTCATAATGAAGGCAAACTCACTCCTGTACTCTGCTCTGCTGATTTTCATTTGAGGACAACTGAGGCTAATTTGATTCCTCCAGTTTCATTGGTCTCAACTTTCCAGAAGACAGTGTCAAGAAAAATTGCAAGTAATTAGGTCAAAGCTAGAGTTCTTCATGCTTATGTTTCATAAGTACTCCGTGTATACTTTGGCCATCTTGTGATGCTCCCAAACTACTCTCATAATTCAAATACCAGTAAGCCCCCAAAACATTTTTCAGTTATGAGAATAGGAATGCTTAAAATGGATTAATCGAAGTAAAGCATGCATATTTTTCCTCATACCCAGACAAAAGAATTGCATTATATCATTTTAAAACTCATTTCTAAAGCCACAGAAAGCGGGGGCTCCATCTAAATTAATCTTCAGGTCTCTACCGAAGATTCATACTGCCTTCAGACGTTTAAAAGCTAGTTGGATGAAAAATCCCGGCCCACGCCTAACCTCAAGTTCTGACAGGTTTACTGGTAGCTCTTGTCGAATTTCAAGGCTGTTGCTGACAGAAACTGAAAGTGGTAAATAGTTAAACTGACAGAGTCAGGACACAGACTCCCTGAAGCTAATAGCCACACACAATTAGATACGCCCTCAGCAGTAATAGCCTTCTATCACCTCTGCAACCATCCTTCACCAACTACCAGTATCTCAAGAAAAGTTTCAACATAAGCCTTGGATACTCAACATCTTTTCACCTCTTCAAAGAACAAAGAGTGCTCAACTACAAAACAGAGTGACATTTCCCTGAAAGTAGCACAGTTTGTTTGGTGGGTATGAATACCACTTATGGATAGCAATAATATCAAGTCTACCAGTAAACGTATATTTGGAAAGATTGTAGAAGAATTTAGAATTAAGTCTGTCAGCAAATCTGCTTACAACCATTCCGCTAGACAAAGAACCACCAATAATTAAGACCAATAAAAATATTTATATATATATATATATATATATATATATATATATAATGTGTATATGTACTGAACAGATCCAAACTGAATCAGATCTATAAGCTTGAGTTTATAGAGTTTCATGGTACCAACAGGAGAAAAGTGATTTGAGCAGATTCACAAAGGTCTGTGGGAATAAGCCATGCTGTTTGTATAAGAATACTAAGCTGGTCTCAATGACTATAATTCCATTGTGATTTTTAAACAGTGCAATTACTACCAGGCAAAGTGAATTGCAAATGTTTTTAGATAAAAACTCAGAGTAACAAAAATGAAGAACAGAATTTCAATGTTGGAGACTAATATAAATTCTATTTTAGAGAATGGCATAGTTAGGACAGTCAAAATATGATAGCTTTGTTGACTGAAGCGACCAGACACAAGCAAGATCAACTATACAGGATATGGCAGTTTCTTTACACATACTTAGTTATTTAGCACCATCTGCTGGTTACTCTACTCAGAGTTAGGAGGCAGTAATTGAATGGATTTCAGGACATATAAACGTGCCATCAAAGATAAACATTTAATACTTTTTAACAATCCATCCAGCTAGTTCTCAGATTTTGACACAGAGCCCAAATAAATTACCAAATCTTCTGAAATTCTAAAGCACTAGCAATTCATCTACTGCATCAAAACAAACAGTATCTTGGCATCTTGAAAATGAATAACACTATGGCATATGCCACAAAGACTTATGCCACAATAAACCTGTTCACCTTTAACTCTTGGGGGGAGGGGTGTCTCTGAAATATACACGATTTCCCTACATATATACTATAACCCTGACCTGTTATGACTACAGATATTTTAATAGTATTTCAGTTCTTGAAGACCAGACTTTCAAGAAAATGGTCATGGAATTATGTTGCATAAAGTGTAAACAACTATTTTCATCATTTTACCATCTTTAGGAGATATGTTGGGGGGGGGGGGAATCAAAGCAATTTCTTGTTCAAAGTACATTTGCAGAAACTAGCAAGACTTAAATGTAAAATAAAACTCTCATTCTTAAAGAATGTCATTTATTTGCCAGATTAAACTAAAATTTGTGTCAAGTGAAAGAAATGTTTAATAAAACCTTTTCCCTAAAGCAAACAACCCCAAACTTTATCAGTTGCTGTGAGCAAGAGTTTAGGGGGGATTTGCAGCAGGGGGAACAAAAGTTTAAGCTATGAGGGAAAAAATCAGTGGCTTGATTATTCTCAACCATGGCATTTATTAATGTAGGAGTAAGGACAGATATCTCTATGGTAGGTCTTGACAAATTTTCTTCAGATCTAGGACCTAGACCCAAAAATCAAGGAGCCAGACTCATCCATAAAAGACACAATGTTTTTACTGTCATATAAGTTGCCTTGGCAGGTTTCTGGAAAAGGGGCATATACATTTACAGGAATTCAAAATGAAATCTTACACCACCTTGTCACGGTTTCCCCTCACCCCAAAACAGAAACGAGAAGAAACCTTGGGTCAAGGAGCAAGGCAAAACAAATTACAAAACTACTATAGGGAGAATAGTTCTAACTCCAGTCTTAAAGGTATCCGCTACCAGCCTCTTGACTATTTTCTCCCAGTGTCAGAGTGAAGAGACAAAACTTCTCCAGGAATTAACAGAAAAGTCAGCCTCTGCAAGGTTAGCTTGCAGTCCGAGTTTTCAATCTAAGATGTTACCAGAAGGTGGTCAAATCCAAGACTTCTAGATTTAGCCTTTGAGGCTACAGGAGACAAAAAATCATGCCAGATTTAAAAATATAATTGTTTTATTAAAGTATTCTAAGCAAAGGTATTTCTTAAAGGACACAATTGTGAAGGATAAAAACAAGAACTCTAAGCATAACCAACCTAGCCGTTACAATATTAATAGTTACCAGTGTAGTTCACAAAGTTTGCCAGGTTCAGCACCAACCTCTGATTCTCAGAGACAAGTAAGGACTTCAGCGCATTTCAGGAACAGCAATTAAAATGGATTCCAAGCAAGGCTGAGCTGGGCCACCACTGACATGTTTGCCAAGTGATCACCAAGCTAAAAGCAAGACAAAAGCTGGCTAACATAGCAAAGGATTCTGAATGGTCTCAGCCCAGAGGAACCAATCAGAATCAGAGAGAGGATACAACTCTCTTCTCTTGTTTCTGAGACATGCAACCACCTCACTGCAGATTAGAAGTCCAGTTTCTCAGGTAACAAGGTAATTTCTTCAGAAGTTAGGAATTTGCCAATTAAGAGGCCTAAGCAAGGATGGTATCTTTCCATGGCCAGATGCAAGCAGTTAGCCTGAAAGTCACACTCTTGTTCTACCTCTGTGAGAAAATATTTTGTAGGCCTTAAGCCTGAACCAACATTTTCACATTGAGCAAAACTTGTAGTGAACCATAATTCTTTACACACCTATTGACTCCATCAACATTTTAAAAAAAAACCCTGAAAAGACTAGAGCTCAGGGTAAACTGTGCAAGCCATAATGCATAGGGACATCTTGTATATGGAGTATTATCACAGGTTTCTCCACCTGTGGTTTGAAACAGGTATATACTGGCCAGAAGAACCTACTTATAATTCCAGTAGCATTAGAGGAAAGGAGGTATACTGATTTTAGTCAAAGGAGCTTTTGAAATGTTATGCCTTCACCCTTTGTACAGTTCCCTTTCAGCACGTGGAAAGGGGAAGACAATGCTTTATCCACTTCCAGACAGTGCCCAATTTGTACACATTGAAAGTGGCAATAAATATGAAAAAGCAGAATGTTGGAGTATGACAACAGGATGTCTGAAGCTGTCTTATAGGTAAAGTACACATTAATTTCACAAGAATATAAAGTCCTAGCAGGGTTTTTAAAAGAAAAGATTCCTCAGGAGGCTATGTTTTATAAGTAAAAAAGGGTGAGTGCATGTAGTACTTTCTACTCAATGATACAGAGTCTGTCCAGAATAAATACAACTACCTTTTCTCTGTCCCTGTTTGCCTGTGTGTTCTCTCCCTGCACATGTGCCTCAGCTCTGTCTTTTAAGAATGATTCCAACTCCACCAGTTAAGCAAGGTTTTTTGACACGCGTGCCAAAAGTCCTTAAAAGGTGTGGCTGTAGCTGCCAGATGAACTTCTTAAGTAGCACTCCACTGTCTTCCTCTGAGGCATAGCTTTTGGATGAAAGCCTTGACTAAAAGGCACAGGATGGAGAACTACTAAAGAGGGTGGGCTGGCAACTCTAGTCCTGCCTCTTAGCAACAGCTATGGGAGATAGTTCAGGTTATCAGAGGGGCTGAAGAGAAACAGCTGAAGAGGAACTGAAGAGAAACAGTAGCTACTACAGGGAATTGTCCAGGCACTATGGCCCTCTAGTGACTGGATTTCTCAAGACCTGCTCCCAGATACACACTGTATGCAGTTACAAGATTTGGGTCAAATACGTAAATATTTTCAAAAAGTACCTAAAGAACAACTGTTAGCTACTTTTAAACTTTTGCACTTACTTTACTGGGGGGAAAATGTCATTCTGAATAAACAATAATTAATGTTAATTAAAAGACACAGCTTGATTGCTGTGAGATTGCTTTGGAGTACATTTATAGGATTTATACATGTGACCAGTTTTAAAAAAGAAGTTCAACGCCACAGAACAGGGGTGTCAAACGTCCACACCTTGGGCCAGAACCAGCCCATCCAGAGCTTTAATCAGGCCTGCAGGACTCTTCTCTCCCCCATCTTCCTCTTCCTGTCCTCACCCTTTGAAGCTCCAAGGCTGCTGAAGTTTCCTGCTCTTTCTGCCTTGTCTTTGCAGGCTACAGCAGGAAGCAAAGCTGCAAGGAAAACATGGAATGGATTTTACATTAAGGTCTCTGTGCCCAGATAGATAGGGCCCAGAGATCTTATTAGAAAATTCATTCCACGTTTTCCTTGCAATTTTTGTATGTGCTGAAATGTGTTTCAATTGAATGGAAATCAGTTTCACTTTCAGCATTCCTATATAGACAGCTGAATCGCATGCTTCCTGGAGTTGTGTCCTTGCAAATAAAGAGTTGATGCTTTAAGCCAGCTTGTCTCTGCTCAATGGACCTGACCTAGTAAGTACTCTAACCTGGGAACCCACAGCCAAAGGGGGATATGACACTGGAGAACTACTGCCAATCTGAATAGATCCCAGGGGGGGGGGGGAGAAGTCTGCAATGCCGTTTCATTGTTTTCTCAGGCTCAGAGCATTTTATATTTTTAGTTTCTACAGTGATCTTTGTGCTTTTTCTTGATATTTTAAAAACTGCATTGCCAAATCCCACTATTCTCTCACCATTCCATTTTAAACAAAATATTGAAAGACTTTTAAGCATGTTTGTATTTTAAATTAAAAATAATATATTTGTGTTTGTCTGTGTCCTTTATAAAGGTTATATCTACACAACCTCACATTATTACATTTTATGACACACATGGCCCAGTCCCACAAACTCCCATGTGTGTCAGATCTAGCCCTCCTAACAAATGAGTTTGTCATCCTTGTCATAGAATGCAGTGGGGAAAATTTAAAGCCTCATCTCTATTATGTTATTCTTGATGATTACTTCTGTTTCACGAGTTCTGTGCACTCATATTTACTATGTTCATTAACTAACTACTAGAAATCCCACTCCAGAAGGTATTAACAGAGTGCAGTGCAAGCGCAGAATGAAAACATGGTCAATTAACACCTGAAGGAAAGGACTGGGTTAGAGAACTTCCATAACCCTTCAAATCAATATTATTTTAAAGGAGGACACCTAAGCTGGCTAGAGTTTTTTCACTCCTTTTCCCCTTCCCACTGCAATCTCCTGACCTATATGACTATTACTCCACATGAGTCCTGTGACCCTGGGAATAATTTTCTCAAGATCAGAAATGGTTGTTGTGGGACAGGAAGTGGGACAGTCAGGAAAATTTCAGATCTTTGCACTGGTCATGCAAGGTTCTTGCACTAGATCCATCCAAAGATCTCCACTAATGTGACATTTCACCAGTTAAAGGATGTCATAGCCCTCTACATGTTATTACAGTGTGTGTGCAGGAACAAGCAGCCCATTCCCAAATTCAGAAATCAGAAATACTATATTCACACAGGGTTAAATAGTACCTTTATCCTTGCAAAGTGGACATATTCTAAAATGCTAAACTCCTAAAAATTTTATTTCATGGAAATGAGAACTGCTGATGACTAGATATGAAAATTAAGCCACCTTGCTAGCCATACCTGATGCCCCCTAGCCACAAACATTAAATCAAGCAAACAGAAACCTCTTTAGCACTCATAATCATCAACATGGTTTAGAAGCTGCCATTTGTTTTACATTTGAGAATGTGAGGAAACAGCCACTTTCTCTCCTCATCAGTGTTATTTCCCCACAAAAGGGTTAAGAAGCAGTTTAAGATTCTATTCATTATAATGATTTTCAACAAATCTGATCTTCCAAGGCTTTAGCAGAATTCTCCTAATTTGCCTTACAAACTGAGCACCCCATAACAATAAGCAGATGGAAAATATACATACCAACATTTTAAACTCACCATTTCAGTGGTGTGCCTTCATATTCAAACCATATTTCTACAACATCTTCTTGTCTCATAACTTTCTGAAAATGTTTTTTCACTTTGTCTGTTACAAGTGTCAGGTAGCTAATTCTAGGTAAGAGCAGCTGCAAGAAAAGGTTTAAATAAGACATATCCAATAAAAAATTGAATACGTAGCTTCAAGTCAAAATATTCCTTAACTTTTAAGCCTTAATTTTTAAATGTAGCATTAATGAGTCTTTAGAAAGTCCAGAGGAAGTTCAATTCACTTACTTCATTAATACCCCACTTACCCCCATCAGTTTACATTGTTCTCTTTTCCATTTTATCCTCACAACAATCCTGTGAAATGGGGTTATGCTAAGAGTGTGTGACTGGCCCAAGGTTACCCAGCAAGCTTCCAAGGCAGAGTGGGGATCTGAACCTGGGTCTCCCAGATCCTAGTCCGGTACCCTAACCACTACACCACACCAGCTGTCAAAAAGAGGAAGAAAGAAATACTAATGGTTATCCTTCCTCTGTTTAGTTTGGAGACTGAAGGTAGGGAAAAATGGATGGGAGGGGAGATGAAAAAGTGGAAGATTTACTCTGGTCATTATAACTATAGTAATGCGCCAGCATTTCTACCGTCATAGGTCTATAGATCTAGATTGGAGTGTTGGCATTATTTTCAAATGAGATTTATACAGGGATGTCAAACGTGTGGCCCAGGAGCCAAATCAGGTCCCCAGAAGGTTTCTATCAGGCCCCCGAGCAGCCGGCTGTCATCTGCTTCCTTTTCTCTCATTTGCTTCCTTTTGCATCACAGCATACTTTGTCAGGCCTGCTTAATCACACCAGAGCTACAGAAAAATACCCCTGTTGGTTGAGGTGTCTCCCGGGGAGGGGAAGAGGATGGGGGAGGGAGAGCTTGCTTTGCCATGCTCTCTCAATCACACAACACAGTTACTGAGTCAAGTTTCTCTTCCTTCTATTGGCTGAGGCTCCTCCACCTCCTGGTACCCTGGGAAAGGAAGGAAAGAAAGAGCCAGAGCTTCCTTTGCCCAGTTCCCTGGACCCCATGGGAGAGATAGAAAGAAAGCAATGTTAAGTCCAACAAGTGCTAATGTTTTAAGCATGTTTTATTTTAAGGTTTTTAAATATATTTATTTAATTGTTGTTTGTCTGTGTCCTTTATAAAGTTTATACCTCTGCTACCTGGCGTTACATTTTATGACACACATGGCCTGGCCCCTACAAGGTCTCATTTGTGTCAGATTCGGCCCTCATAACAAATGAGATTGGCACCCCTGGATAACATACAACATAGAACTGACATCTAAAATTTAACTCATTTTATACAGGTTGTTCTGAAAATCTATTTTTGTCTTTAATATATCAACAGCTTTAAGGAAAAATGTCAAGCAAATTATGTGACTAGAATTGTACTTGCCTCCCAAACACATATATCAATTGCATACTTACAGGCTAATTGTATACACTGGTTTACTAACCAATTTTACTAAATACTTAGAATTACAGCTTTCAGAGAAAGAAACGTTATCAAGGGTACAATCCAACAAGAAGACCAAAATTCACACAAAGAAGTTATTCAGCAGGAGAAACATGTTCCTTCTGAAGTAATAGGGGGAAAGCATTCTTGTACACAAGTAGGGAAAATTACTCTCAGTGACAATCAGTATAAAAGAAAAAGACAACTCTGCTTAACAGTGGAATCCTAAGAACACTTTCCTGGGAGTAAGTCCCATTGAGCAGACTTTAGTAGAATTCTGAGTAGACCTTCTTAGGATTGCACTCTAAATGAAGGTGGTCACACCTTAATTCGATTAGTGACTTTTCAGATGTATCTGAGAAACTGAAGATTTTTTCACCCTTGTACTTTCTGGCTGCAGGTGTTTCTTGGAAATAAGAGCAGCAACTAGTCTACCAAAGAACCCTGTCTTGTTTGGGAAAGAAAGCTAACTATAGGGGCATTTTGAATGATTGACAACACCTTCCACTCCACAAAAAAGACGTTCTGAGCATCAGGCCTTATGCTAGGCAACACTGTTCCAGAAGAGGGGCAGCATTAAGCTGCATATCTGTAGATCACGGGTGTCAATCTCATTTGTTATGAGAGTCAGATCTGACACAAACAAGACCTTGTAGAGCCAGGCCATGTGTATCATAAAATGTAATCCCAGGTAGCAGAGATATAAACTTTATAAAGACAAACACAATTAAATATTTTTTTAAAAAAACCTTAAAATAAAACATGCTTAAAACATCAGAACTTGTTGGTCTTAACATTGCTTTCTTTCTATCTCTGCCATGGGATCCAGGGAACTGGGCAAAGGAAGCTCTGGCTCTTTCCTTCATTCCCCTGGGGATCATGAGGGAGAGGAGCTTCAGCCAACAGAAAGAAGAGCGGCTTAGCTCAGTAGCTCTGCTGTGCAATTGAGAGAGCCTGGCAAAGCAAGCTCTCTCCCCTCCCCTTCCTTTCCAAGGGAGGAGCCTCAGCCAATGGAGAAAACAGTTTTTTCTGTAGCTCCTGTGTGATTGAACAAGCCTGGCAAAGCAAGCTGTGATGCAGAAGGAAACAAGAGAGAGGAAGAAGGGAGCAGATGACAGTCAGTTGCTGGGGGCCTAATAGAAGCCCTCAGGGAACCTGATTTGGTCCCCAGGCCACATGTTTGACACCCCTGCTCTAGATTGTGGGAAAAAGCATTAGTACCCATTTGTTAGAAGATATGCCACAAAGTAGATTTTGCATACACAGGGAATATTTTTGCACAACATGCTTTTATAATACCTACATAGTAAGGTTCAGCTTCTCTTTCAGTAATCTCATCCTGATATAGAGTAAAACAAGTTGGTATTCGCCCAAACCACACTTTTCTAAGTACATCTTTGTCATCTGTCATTCTTCCAGGAAACACAGAAGCACATGTAGCCTATCCCTTCAGAAAAAAAACCCCTGCAAATAAAATATAACTGATCAGTTTTTAGAGAGACAAGGTTATTTATTATAAATATTATTGTAATTTATAGTCCACTTTTCTCACTGAGACTCAGAGTGGATTACACAGTGCAAGCCAATGCAATCAACAGGATTCAATAGGAATCAATAGCATCTAATAAGCAATGTAATAGAACTAGGATACAAAGATGATGTTATGCCTTTAACATGTTTCCACAGGACAATAATAAGGATGCTACCTCTTTTTGTTTAGACAAACTATGAGTCACAGAGCGACTCACTAAAAACTTGAAATTCAAAAGATGAAATCCTTTGCCAAGAGGCAACATAGTGTATTTGTGTGTGGGAAAATCAATGCATTTTATCTATGCTTACTGATAATCCCTAAATTCTTAGAACACAACTACAATGTACAAGTATTTCTCTTTTAATAACTATGCAACTCATTCTGGTTGAAGTTTGGTTGCAACTGTCATAGCCTACTAGGAAAGCACTATGTAGGTATGGCATAGATATTTCAAGGATTTTTCCTTGACAATAAATAATGAAGTCAGTTTAAAGATGAAGTCAGTTTCAAGTGGAAAAGTAGCATACCAGTTCCACCAGGTGAAACTTTTCTACATCAGACAATGAATGCTCACATTTTTTCCTCCCCCACTGTGATATGGCTGCCTAAGACAGAAGTCTTTGTAGCCTTCAAGGGAATACATTTCATTGGATCACATCAAGGTTTCATCCAGTCCAGCATGCTGTTTCCAACAGCAGTCATCCAAATATGCTTACAAGGTACACATGAAGGCAACAGGCCTACCCATTACTTGTGCCCCGATAAATAATTTTCACTGGTTTATCATGGCTAGCAACTGACAGATGTCACCTGCATAATTTGTCTAGCTCTTTCCTTTTCTAAAAGGCATGCAACCTAGTAGCTGCCTGAAGTGAAGGACTTTGTGCTGTCTCTTAGCCTCAGCCAGGGACTAGAGAGAGCCAGAAATAAATAGGTTAGGACCCAGAACCTCCTTCCTTTCTACTGCTCTGGTGCTATCCCTTTGATGCACAGATTGCTACATTCAGTGAATCTTCCTTCCACTTGACACTTTCTCTCCACACCTTTTTCCATCCTGGCACACTGAGGGCAGGACATGCCTCTTGCATCTCTATCCACCCTAGCTAGCTAGACTAGAATCCTGTCTAGAAAGGAGTTGCTTACCCTAAAGGACTCATATTAGTTTAACAAAGGGGCTCCATATGTAACTTTTTTCTTAGCAGCACACCAAACCAGATAGATTCTACTGCATTATGAACTTTCGAGCACTCTAATAACCTAATAGTCCTTCAACAGCCACCCCGCCATATGATTCATTTCAGAAGACCTCTGCTTTTCAAGAAAGACTTCTCACCTTTTATGGCCTCCTTGACATTTTAAAAAAAAACTATTCTGGCATCCCATGGATTTGTTCATCCACTTTCTCATTTGTATAGATTCTATCTGAGCAACTGCTTAAAATGGTTTCAAATAAAGTCCAACTCAGGAAGGGATTTAATCTTAATCCTCTTGACTCTCCCCCTTCAATTTCCGTTTAATAACGGATTTGTTTTTAATTTTAGTAGTTTTGTGGCACTTTTCACATTATTTCTTCCAGGAAAAAAACACTGGGTTTTAAAGTGAACCTACTGTTAAAAATTGGACTTGACAAAAATGTATTTTAAAAACAAAATAGCTCAAAAGCATTCACGGATATGATTTCAACAATAAAATATGCCTATGCACTAGTTTAAAAAATGTTCTGGTTTACAAAAGAATATCAATAGTTGGTTTGGACAGAGCAGCTGGGGTAAGGAAAGGACAAGGAGCTGAAATTGCTCCATATTCCTCAAGCACAGCTCTTCCGAGGAGGAGGCAGCGATTCTATCCTCATGTCCCTCCTCACTCCCACAGCAGTTCCTAAAGTCTGGTCCTCATCATGGTCATCCAACCTCAGGAATAATCTTTCCAAAAATAATCTTTCATGGTCAGAAAGAGCTGCAGCAATGGACAAGAACACTGTAAAACAGTGTGTGTCTGTAACACATGGATGGTAGGATACTAGCCAATAATTTAAGAGTAGCAAAACTCAGACATCAGTCTGGAGATGACAGAGGCTGTAGCTAGCTGATTGTTCCAAATATGTCTAAAAATTGCATTAATACTTTTTTAAAAAGCCTAACTAGCAAGACAACAAGCAAACTGTCTCATTCTCAGTACTCTTCTTGAGTCTGGGTGTTCAGTTTAAGACAAGAGGGAAGAAGGGGGGAGATGGATTAGGACCTGATATAAAACCCCACATTGGATACTGATTACTATAATAGTGTTACTACACTGGAAAGCCACCTCAATTTTTAGCTTTCTAAGCCAACCAAGCAATCCTAAATAGAGTATACCTTTCTAAACTCACTGACATAAATGGACTAGGATGGGCAAACTCTGCTCTGGATTGCAATTCTTTTAAAGGTCTGAGTGCTAGTAGAAATTTACTCCCCCACAAGATAACTCCAGAGGTTATCTCAGATAGCTACCACAGGGAGAGTCATCCAGATTAATGCCTGGGTGGAGCAGTGACAGCTATGGTACCCCAATGGCAGAAAACCAGTTCTTGGACAGGTCTCCAATCCACAGCAACTACCTCCCGTTATAAACACAACCTAGCAAATCTGAAAATGGACCAAAGGGCAGAGAGAGTCAGTCTGCTGGGGTGGAGGCACTTCCACTGACATGCGGAAAACACACCCTCAATCTCTCTGGATACAGAGTTGCTACCGGGTTCCCCCCGTTTCTCCATCGTTTATCCCTCAACTGCAAGGGAGAAAAGTTAGACAACTGCGCAACTGTCATCACACGCTCATTTTCCTGACTAATTAGCGCGTACTAATGCAAAAACTAGGACTGTGCGTATGCAAGGCACACAGTGAGTTAACCCACCCAAGAGCCACGAAGGGGCTTCAAGGAACTCCTCGCCTGGACTGAAAACTCAACAGGAGACCGGGGGGGGGGGGCTCGGCTCCCCGCGCTTCCAGCCCCTGAGCCAGCCAACCAGATCAGCCCATCCATTTCCCAATGGCCATCGCCTCCACGGACCCCCGAAAGGTGGAGGGGACAAGGGACGCCGCCGTTACCTGACAATCGTTTCGTTCCCAGCCAGCCCCTTGTGCCGAGCTCGGCCACAGGTCAGCTACGCGCAGACTCTGCCCCGCCTACTGGCAGGAAGGCTGCCGGCCATACAGAATGTGGTCAGGCCCCGCTTTCAACTTTCTCCCCTCCCGGTCTCTATTGTAGAGCCTTGATCTTTCACGTCATGTGACCCTGAGATTCTCTCTCTCCCCCACCCTCCCTAGTCTGGCTCCTTCTTCCTTTCCTGTTCCCCCCCCCCCCCCTTACGCGCGGACAGAGGGAGGGAGACAAACGTTTGGGACAGCCAACTACTGCAGCCAACCGCTTTCTGCTTTGGGATTCCACAACCCGGAAGTAGCGACTGGGATTGGCTGTAGAGGCGGGAAGAAAAGAAACGTCATGCAGAATCCAAGAGAGTTGCAGCGCTGAAGGCTTCCTCCAGGGGGCAGCAGATATAAGAGAGCGAGGGGCAGTATTGTGAGAAGGCAGAGGTACCAGGACCCGGGCATCTTTTAACGCGGGGAAAGTCAGTGTTTTTATGCAAGAGTTAAAAACCCGCTGGGTGAACGCTCTTCTCCCTACCTCTTTGCTTTTAATAGCTGTATGACGTGCAGAAATACAGCCGTGCTTGTGTTTGGAGTGTAGGGGTCGTAGTTAGAGTCTCTCTCTCTCTCTCGGCTTGGCTTCGCGAACGAAGATTTAAGAAGGGTGCAATAGTCCACGTCTGCTGCAGGCTCGCTGGTGGCTGACAAGACCAGTGCGGGACAGGCAGGTCCGGCCACAGTGGCTGCAGGGAAAAGTCTGATTTAGGGTTGGTGCTGTAGCAGTGCGATTCTTCCTCAGTCTCCTTTTGTCCTCAAGACCAGCTATGCGTGCGTTCTCAAAGGAAGAGACAGCCTGGTGGATGGTGTGTCTCCATGCATTGCGATCTGAGGCTAGGTCAGACCACTGGTGATGGTTGATGCGACAGGTGCCAAGGGATTTCTTCAAGGAGTCCTTGTACCTCTTCTTTGGTGCCCCTCTATTTCGATGGCCGGTGGAGAGTTCGCCATACAGGGCAATCTTGGGAAGGCGGTGGTTTTCCATCCTAGAAATATGCCCTGCCCAGCGCAGCTGCGTCTTCAGCAGTACTAGTTAGTACTAGTTAGAGTACTCAGCTACGATTGAGGTAGGGTGGCCCCTCCGGGTTGGGAAATACCTGGAGATTTGGAGGAGGAGAGACTTCGATGGGGTACAATGCCATAGAAAGCACCTTCCAAAGTGAACAGATCTCTATCATTTGGAGATTAGGTTGGCCGCCCTAGATAATCCTAGGCTAGATTGGAGGTTATCCGGGGAATCAAGTCTGCATTCAACCATGACGTTCCCTGGATGATCACTGGCCAGATCGTTAGGTCTTAGATTAGATCATTTTGAGGCATGTTCTAATGGCTGCTGCAGGTTTGACGCCTCATTCCATACATCGTTGGATACTGTGTTGTCGTTGCTTGTGTTACAGCAAACATTGTCAACTGGATTTTCCTGTCTGGACAAGACAGTCCAAGACTGCTAAAGTGTTCCAATAGTACAACATCCAACTATATGAGGATGCAACTTGTTGTGTTTTGGCTCTTTTGACTCGGTTTGGAACTTATGTTGCATATGATGAATGATCTCTGGGTTGGCTGATGTATTATATATAAAAGCATTTAATGGATGAATGTTAATATATAGCCCACATGTTTATCACATTTTGATTCTCTGCATCACTTTCAGCAGCTATCAGTAGAACAAAGTTCAAGTTCAGTAGCACCTTTGAGACCAAAAGCATTTTATTCAAGGTATAAGCTTTTGTGTGCACACACACGTCTTCAAATACAATGACATGGAAGTTACCAGTCCATAAGTATAGGCAGAAGGTTAGCAGCAAATCAGCATACAGTATAATGAAGATATTTAACAGATTCAAGGACCAAACAGGTAAAACAAGCTTAGTTTATATGGTTACCATTTGTTTGGTTTAATTCCAGGGGAAAACATAGTGAAGGAAATAAATCAGAGCTTGATGGGCAGATGTACCATTCTTAACTGTGGAATGCCGAGAGTAACTAACTGAGACTTGTTGTGCTTTGTCTCCTCTCAAGTATAGAGGCAACCTGACATCATCCTTTTCTTTGAAGAGGGGCAATTGGCTGTGTAGAGTATCTCCTCTGTCCCCAGACCAGAGAAATACATTCCAATCTACCATTCCAAATTACATTATATGCTATTATTTATTACAGGGGTGGCCAACGGTAGCTCTCCAGATGTTTTTTGCCTACAACTCCCATCAGCCCCAGCCACTGGCTGTGCTGGCTGGGGCTGATGGGAGCTGTAGGCAAAAAACATCTGGAGAGCTACCGTTGGCCACCCCTGATTTATTACATTACATTACAATCTAGCATGTTAATGGACTATTCCAAATAAGAAATGAAATGAAATAGGCTAGCCACCAGTGGCTATTGGTATAATTTCTAAGAATCTTAATTGGGTACTGAATGACAATTGCAGCCCTGATAGCAGGATCAGGCTTTAGACTTCGGAGTTATGATTTTGCACTCAGTAGCTTGGCTGCTTTTAATGAAGTTGTTTACTCTGTGACTAAACACAGTTCATGGCACAGTCAGGAATATGGATCAGAGCAACAGACTCACAATGCACTTTTACAAGTTTATACTGGGATAGGTGTTACTTGGGAGAGGAAAGCTACTTTTGGTGGCATTGCCAGGATAAAAGTAAAAAAGCTTCCATATAGCCAAAGCAAAAGCATAATCGTAAAACACAATCATAGCTACTTTTGATAGCATTGCCAGGATAAAAAAAGGCTTCCATATAGAGAGTCATTACGTATCAAGGTTGAGTCTTTAGGAATTGTACTTTCTAGCCCCTTCATGGTTGCCTTTCCCAGTCTCAGTCTCCTTCTGATTTCTTGGTTGCAGTCTCCCTTTTGGTTGATGACTGATGACTATTTTTCTCTGCCACACGTAAATCTATACTAGTTCTATCTATATTAATTTCTTCTTCTTTCTCTATACTACCATGTATTACTTGCACCTTCATCTTTACCTCTTTTGTCAGTTTTTTAAGTCTCTCAATTCCCTTCTCTCCCATTTTTTTTTCTTTTCCACAGACAAGCATTGCTTTGCTAGATCAGCTTCATATCTAGTCTGGCTGATGGTTCTGGAGCCTCACTCACAGCAGGAAATGGTGGCAATAGCCAGCCTCTGTTGTTATAGCCAACATCTCCTGATCACAAGTATGCTTTCATTAGCTATTCAAGCTAATAACCATTGATAGATGGCAGTTTGCCTGATCCTCTGTGTGTGTTCATGCTGTGTGGCCTAGACCAGTTATGTAAATATTGGATTTCTTAGTGTTTTGCTGTCCTCCTTCAGCTGTGTTTCCAGTCAAGCTACTAAAGTAAATGTCTGCACCAGTTTTTCCGTCCTCCAAGCTAATAGGGCTCATGACGCAACAATCACAGGACTGTATGCGGTATTTATAGGCTAATGAGTCAAATATTCATTTCCAGCTATGTGACAAGTTCAGGATTAGAAGAAGCATCATCAAAAGCTGCATCTTCTCACAATGTAGTGAAATGTAGCCAACAAATGTATGCCAAAGGGCATTACTCTTCCCCACTCATATGCACAACACAACATGTTAAGGCTCAAAGGCAGCACGACATCTTCTGTTTTATGGAGGACTGTGGTGACCACACTCTTCAGAGCTCCATAGGTAGATGTTTGACTCCCTTCCTGCAAGCCCAGTGGAGATTTTGGACAGTGGGAACGCACAGGGAAGAAAGCATGGGCACTTCAACCAGATCATATTTCTGCAACTCACTTGGCAAAGGGAATACCCAGTAAAAGGCCACGGCTTCTCCCAGGCAAAGGTCCAGGCTCTGATGGGGGAGAATAGGAGGACACTAAGGAATAGGACAGAAGGAAAGGAGAACACAAGTACAGTAACAACAAAACACACAATTGCACATTCAGAGAAGATGGTACTTCTGTCTCTCCCCCTACCCCAATAGCTCTCACTGGAAAAAGCAGTCATGGGAGTAACAGGATTAAGGAGATTTGAATATCACAAGGCAGAAATGGAATAAGATACAGTTCAGCTGATTAGCTACCAAATAGGAAGAGGAGGCAAGACTAGGACTGACACGCTGCAGAGCATTCATCTAATCACATGGTCAACTGGGCCTGCAGGAAGGGCTATGTCATGGGGCTTTTAGAATCCTCCACTGACCCTAGTATTGAAAACAGCAATATACAGTATTCCAGACAGTGCAGGACAGACCATAACAGTGCAGGCCTAGGTCGTTTTCGCACTCACCTTAATCAGCAGCGACGACCCTCTTCACTGTGCTGGCTCTCCTGCATGGTTTATGCACACCTGCAGTAATTGGGGGATTGTGAACCTGGAGGATCCTGTCCCTCCCCCTTGCCAAACGTTGGAAGATCCTGTCAGCTCCCTCCCTATGTGAGTTTCTTGCTGAGGGCAGGTGAAGTTACTAATGAGCAGGAGATGGGCATAGTTCCCTGTATACCAAACTCATTTAAACAGACACACTTGTGAAACAGTCTAGATAGTTCAAGAAGGGAGTTGCAAATGCAACTCATTTGATCTAGCAAAATCCTGTCTCTTTCAGTATTGCACAGGCAGACACAGGGTGGGATCAGATGAACCAGTTGCCATGGTGGTCTCTCAGCTATTAAAAAGCCAATCCTGTTAGAGGCACAGGTCACACACATGCAGATGGAGTGACACAGGCACAGGTCACACACATGCAGATGGAGTGATCACACCACTCTTGCACATGCATGGCACACCCAGGCCAATCACATAACCCGAAATGCACTACAGAAGTGCCACAAGGACTTTGCCACCAGGAAGTTCGCAGTGGCTGTTTAGCCTGTTGTGGAGTCATCCCAGCACAAGGTAGGTGCAAGTGGGCCATAGGGGACAGATGTGCATGTGTGATTGTGCCCATTAAATCTGGAGGTGGGAGTGACTATGGCGGGCCAAAAAGCCCATCTGATTGCAATCACAGAATCAGTGTCACTGAGAGGGACAACAGCGCTGACAAAGAGCTAAGCAAATTATGCAGAAGTCAGATTGGAACAAGAGACATTGTTTCTGTCTATGTTTTCTAAGGAGGCACACTGTGAGGGCAGAGCAGTGTAGCCCGCACATCCTATCCTGTTTGTAGCACCATTGTGTGTAGCAGACACACCCCTCATGTCCCAGAAACATGGGTGCTGTTGCTTGGAAGGGCTGGTAGTTGGCAACAGTGAAACCTCTGTCACCAGAAGGATGGGAACAGGGTAAGTTGTGAGCCATCCTGATCTGCAAGCCTCATGGCGAGGGCAGCAGTAAGACTGAATCTACTGTAAGACTGGATCAATATATGCATCCTCTATGCCAACCCAGAGCCTTCTTTGCAGCCGCTGCACTCTCATCTCAGCACATGGACAGCTGCTGGGAGGACAGCAGGCTGGCCCCCAGATACTGCCATCTTTCCACAGCCATCTTGCTCTTCTCCAGGCACCTTGGAAGCCTCATTGTTTGTCCTGAAATACTGAGGAGAGAGCAAGAAGGGGAGCAGAGGGGAAGCCAGTATCACACAGGCGACTTGGAAAGAGAGGCTTCACAATGCTGCTGGCTGGCTCACAACAGGCTTCTGCAGTGGGTATCCTAACATCCTTTACTTCCCTAACTGCCTTTTCACTCTCTCCTGGTATGAGGCAGAGTAGACTTGGCCATCTGAACTCTCACCTGAGCTGTGGGCCTCATGCCAAAGAGGGAGAGAGAAGATACCAAGGAAAGTAAAGAGCGCACAGGCTTCTGGCCCAGCCTGAAGTGCTGGCTTAGAGCCTCCCTTTGGGATAGTTGTGACATCATGGACGATGCGAAGAAGAGTGCTGCTGGCTCCAGCTGACCTCAAAGACACTCTGTAACGGAATATTACAGACCAGCTACAAGAGCACTTCGCTCCCAAACCCTCCGTCATAGTGGCCCGCCATGCATTCTATGTGAGGAACCAGGCAGTCGGGGAGTCGATCATGGTCTTCGTAATGGCTCTCCGGCAGGCGGCCCGCCACTGCAATTTCAGCAACCCGGAGGAAGCCCTCCAAGACCAGCTGGTGTGGGCCTCAAGGATGAGCAAATCTAATGGAGGCTCCTGACAAAGAAGGACCCCACATTTTAGGTCGCATTGGAAGAGGCTCTCACTGCAGAGGCCACCAACCAGTTTGCCACTGAGGTCTGCCAGTTGCAGAGCCTGCTGATTTCACAGGGGCCTGCTGCAACAGCCCACCATGTGGAGTTGGCCAACGAAGATGAAGTGGTCCTCCAGATGCCCAGGCCAACTCACCATGCCACACACCCTACCACTGCTCCTCGCATGGCTGTCCCCACAACCTCAACACCCTGCGCCAGTTGCAGAGAGTTCCACAAGCGGAGGTCCTGCCATTTCCTCAATGCCATATGCTGAAATTGCAGAAAGGTCAGACACATCGCCAGAGCCTGCTGTTCCAAGGGAACCCGGAAGTGCCAGCCTGGTCACCAGGAGTACTTTCACACGTCAGAGCTCCACAGCACTTCACTTCAGCCACAGCAGGTACTGCATCTGCACCCCAATAAGATTAAAGTCACTGTTGAGATTGAAGGGGCTCCTTGCCTGATGGAGCTAGACACAGGTTTCTCCATTTCAATCATTTTGGAGGAGATTTTCAGGAGACTCTGTCCAGAGGGGGGGGGCCTCATCTCTGGCCTGCAGGTTTCACCCTCAGAGACTTTTCTAAGAACAAGGTGGCCATAAAGAGGTGGTCAAGTTCAGGGTACAGTACAGGCACTTTAATAGACTTCTGGACCTGCTAGTGGTTGAGGAACACCACACAAGTTTGCTTGGACTAGCTTGGTTTGCGCCCTTGGGTCTTGCAGTCACCATGGTGCACAGCTTGACTTTAGAAGACTTGTGGAGGGTATGCGATGAGTTCCTGTCTGTCTTCGATGGAACTTTGGGCCAATATACAGGGCCACCGGTATCCCTAGAGCTAGACCTCCAAGTGCAGCTGATACGGATGAGGGCCAGGAGCATTCCATTCGTGCTCAAACCTAAGATTGAGGCAGAGATAGACCAGCTGGTGGCCCAAGGAGTGCTAAAGCCTGTGCCTCATGCAACCTGGGAAACCTCCATAGTGACCCCCATTAAGCCCAACGGGGCATCCGCATGTGTGCAGATTATAAGTGCACTTTAAACGAAGTGCTACGGGACCACTCCTACCCGGTGCCAGTAGCCATGTTTTAGTATTCCTGGCTGGTGCAAATATATTCAGAAAATTGGAACTGGTCCAGGCCTACCAACAGCTTCCTATAGATGAGGCTACTGTGGAGGCACAGACAATTGTAACACACCAGGGGGCATTCCAGGTAAAGAGACTGCAGTTCAGGGTCAGCGTGGCCCCAGGGATCTTCCAGAATGTAAAGACTCTCTTTTAAAAGGCATCCTGGGGTCCAGCCCTTCTTCAACGATGTTCTGTTCATTACCCCTACGGATTGTCAATTGTCTCCGCACCATCCTGCAATGTTTTGAATCGGCTGGGCTCAAAGTGAAGCAGGAAAAGTTTTTCCTGGGAGTTCTGCAGGTCAAGTTTCTGGGCTTCCTGGTAGATGCAGAGGGCATTCATCCAGCACCCGGCAAGGTTCACACCATAGTCGATGCTCCCAAACCCAAGTCCAAGCAGGAACTGCAGGTTTTTGGGGGGCTCCTGAACTTTTATCATTCCTTCCTGCCCCTGAAAGCAATGTTCGCAGAGCCACTTTACCACCTTCTCAACAAGAAAGCCCCCTGGGTCTGGGGCCCTAGGCAAGCCTCTGCATTCCAGGCTGTCAAAGACCTTCTGACTTCCAACAGGGTCCTGACTCCTGGCACACTTCAATGAAAAGCTGCCAGACATTCTCGCCTATGACATGTCCCCATATGGTGTTGGCGCTGTCCTCAGCCACCAGCTTCTGGATGGCAGAGAGGTTCCCATGATGTATTACTCCCACACTCTGACTTTGGCTGAGTACAACTATGCACAAATTGATAAGGAGGCGCTGGCCCTCATCGTGGAAGTAAAGAAATTCCACAACTACCTCTACAGGCAGCTATTCACCGTAGTAATGGACCACAAGCCTTTGCTGGGTCTCAGACCAGCAGACCCCCCAAATGTTGTCTTCAAAGGTGTTGCACTGGCAGGCTACCATTTTCCTGGGTCACGCTGACACCCTCAGCCACCTGCCGCTTCATGCCAATGACCCCGATCCGGCACTTGCATACTAGATCCTGTTCCTTAAGGACCTTCCCAACTGACCCCTAAAAGTCACGGACATCGCCTGCCATTCTGCTAAGGACCGCATCCTCTCCTGCATTCTGGACTGGGTGGGAAGGGGATGGCCCACTACCTGGGTGGGTCCAGAGTTTACAGTCTTCACTTCCCACCAGGATGAGCTTTCTATGCACAAGGGATGCCTGCTCTGGGGAAGTCCCAGATCCCTTGTGCCAGCGCATTTTGGAGGCCCTGCATGAACCTCACCTGGGCATCGTGGGGATGAAAGCACTCACCCGCAGCTATGTGTGGTGGCCAGGAATATGCAGTGAAATTGAGGCCTGGGTCAAGGAAACCCTGCCTGAACCACCCCACGCTCCCATACAACAGTGGGAGTCCACCTGCAACCCCTGGTCCCATTTGCACTTGGACTTTGCTGGCCTCTTCCAGGGGCAAATATTCTTTATCCTGGTGGACACATACGCCAAGTGGTTGGAGGTGGTGCCGGTCACCTCCACCTTCTCCTGAGCAGCAGTCCAGGCACTATGTAAGATTTTCTGCACACATGGCATACTGGACACTGTAGTGACAGACAACGAGACTGCCTTTACATTGGAGGAGTTCAAAGAGTTTCTGAGCCACTAGCTGATCACGCATGTCCTCTCTGCTCCATTCCACCCAGCCACCAATGGGCAAGTGGAGTGGATGGTGTGCACCTTGAAGGAATCTTTCTGGCGGCTTATCCATGGGGATTGGGACCACTGCTTAGCCGCGTTCCTTTTTGGCCATCGCATGACCCCAAGTGCCACCACTGGCTGCAGCCCTATAGAGCTCCTCATGGACTGCCATCTGACAACCCGGCTGGACCGCCTGCACCCAGATCGAGCCCTGGAGCATCTGTCCCCAGAGCACCAAGAAGCACTATGAGGGTTCTTCCCTGGCGACTCTGTCTGCGCTTTGAACTTTAGCAGCGGCCCTGCCTGGATCCCAGCCAGAGTCATCTGCGCCACCTGCCTAGTAACCTACAAGGTAACAGCCGATGGATGACAAGTCCTGTGCAGGCATGTGGACCAACTCCACCACTGCATGCTTCCTGCTGAACCAGACCTGTTGCCTGTCACCAACTGCTACCACTAATGCAAAAGGAGCCACCAGCACACAGAAAGACAGCCACAGCCAGTTGCCACAGACATTCCGGTGTCTGCACCAACTCCTGTTCCTCCACTACCCACTAACACAACTCCATCAACCTCAACCGGAGTTCCTGACACCTTGCCTGCACCAAGTGTGCTCTGACAGTCCAGCACACCTCAAGGACTATGTTTGTTAGGTGTTTTGGGACTTGGGGGGGGGGGAGGAGTGTTATGTATTGGTACTGGAATGTTCCTGGGTGTGTTACCAGATATTTTGCTGAGCTTGAGGCTTCAGAACAATAGCCACCTGGACTCTGGGAGGTGACCAATCAGGAGTCAATGGGAGTCTGGGAGGTGGCCAATCAGGAGTCAACTTGTACCTATAGTTAAGAATAATTGGATTTGGGGTGGGTCCATTTGCGTGTATTTAAGCAGGGCTGTTGGCCCTGGGTTCCAGTCTTAGTTTAGTCTTTTCAATGCTGTAATCATAATAAAGAGCTGTGGTCACTCTACTATGAGCCTCCTCATGCATCGAACCCAGTATTTCATACAAACCCTGCTCTATTTGTTCTAGAATTGTTGTAGGCATCAATCCATGTATTCATTGCTCAGTGTAACATTATTCATTCATGTTAACAATGAACAGTAGATCTGGACTTCTCTGGTCTATAAGTTGTCTATTCAAAGCCAAAACTCTGAATCGCTGGAAGAGTGAGGGGGGTGGGAATGCAAGCTTCCAGTTCAACAACAAAACGAAAACAGATTCTTAGGCCTGTCTATGCTAAAGATTCCAAGCAACATTTCCTGTTAACCTTAAAGTTCACAACAGGTTTAGGATACCAGTGAAACCCTACTTCTCCCCGGCATGCCCTTCATGATGCCCATTTTAGCCCATATGCCAGCATGGGTGTGACCCTGGCAGAATGTACTATGTTGGCATATCTCTGAGTTACGTTGGCATGGTGATTATTAGCAATCCCAAACAATTTGTAGACATCCTAGGACTGCACCCTTAAGTATCTTAAGTAGCACATTGCTTCACTGTGTCTGAGCTGACGATGCTACATGTCCACCCTGCAGACTTGTTGCAAAAGCAGAGCTATGATCCGTAAACCAAATCAGAATAATGAGCTTCAGTGGGATTAAATCAATTGCTATCCAAATATCTCTCATAACTGGAATGTTGATTGATCTTTGAATTAGACATGTGTGTTCTTTTACAGCTCTTTAAAAGTGTGCTAGAGTGATAGACATACTTTATTGTTCAAAGAGTATAAATTATTTCCCCAGATATGACAAGCATGGAGGGCTTGTCTGCTGAATTACCAAGTAGATCTTCCAGATAAAAGACCATTGGGAGAGTCTAACTTCTAGTACTTCCAAAGTAATCAGTATTTTTCCATATCTGTGATTCTAATAGAAGTCAATTTGCATTGCTTTGAACACTCCAAATATAATTATGCACATAAGGTGAGGTTCTGGTGAGAACTAAAGGCTTGGGTGGAACTAAATAAATTGGAAAACTGGATAAACTGGTTCCAAATACATTCAACGAGACAGAACTACATACTGTATCCGAGTAGCTGACTTAAAAGGGAACCACCAAGAAGATGAGAAGGCACTGAAAGGAGTCCCAAATTTCCTTCTATTGATTTATGTAGCTCTTGAAGTTTACTACAGCTGCAATGTAGCACATTAAATGCTGTAGCATGCCTACTTTTCTTACCCGGGAGACATATCAGCTTCAACAGGGGCTCCCTGTGACTAAATATGTTCAGGATCAAGCTGCAAGACTTAGGAACCTTTCTTCTGAATGGGATTATCATGTCCCAAATCCCACATCTATGCTGATTTGTTTTGTTCACTCCTGATAAGACCCACAGCAAGGGGGAATACAGTGGTTCAGTTTTCTCATCGAACTATTTGTGTGGAAGAGAGACAAAAACAAGATATTACTGTTTTCAAGGGTTTTTTTGAGCAGGAACAAACAGGAACACATTTCTGGTCCTGGGGGTGTGGCCAAATAAGTAAATGAGTTCCTGCTGGGCTTTTTCTACAAAAAAAAGCCCTGACTGTTTTTCTTATATATCGATCAACATGGTGATGTCCACTCATTGGCTAGAATGCTAGAATATGGAAACTGGTAGTTTCTTGCTAAACCAATGGGCAGTATACTGGTAGCACATTTTCCTTCATACTTTTGCAGCCACAACACCAGGAAACAGGGAAATAGAGCTCAGTTAATACTGAGAGGTGAAAGTGGCTTCATGGCAGTGGCCTCCAGCATTGTATGTAGCTGTGCACAAGGCAATATATATGCGTGAAAACTGAGGATAGATTTTGCACCATTGTCCTTCTTCACATCATGGAAGTACCCGTCTCCAAGCACCTGCATAGGGCTATAAAAAGGCTAAGAATATAAGCTACAATAACTTAACAGTGGAACAGTTAAAGTGTTGTCTGTGAAGAAACACCTACACCAGAAAACCTGAACATACAAAGCTAGAACTATGTTATAGATGTCACACTTTTTACAGTCTAGTGATATTTCAAAATAACAATGTGATTGTGAAACCTTTATTGTAGAAATTCAGTTATCATGCAAATAAATTCCAAATAATAATACACTGGGTTACTTATGGGAACAAATGAAACTATAGCACTCTTGCATAATTGTATGTAGAATGACTTGAACGTGGGTACTGAACAAGCCTGAAAAAAATAAAAAATGTCATTATACAATGTAGCATTCTCTTCTTCTCCCCCGCCAACCAGATAGTTTTATTCAAACATACACCAAGTTGCAGAAATATTGCGCTGAGTCTCTCAAAATACAATGCTGCAATTCTATCTTTTAACCACTAAGTGTCACAATTCTGCTACTTGCACACTTCATGCATAGAAAAACAGTTCTTAGATAATATTAAAAACAAATTTGTTATGCTCCATTGGTTTTTGAATTGAAGAAAATCTCAGTATTTGCAGTTATGTTTTATATTTTCTTTACTTTTCCTACCGAATTTGATATGTTGTTTTATATCACAAATTAATTGAAGTAGCGCATGACTGGGCATTCAGTTGCACCGTATTTCATACACACTTTGGATATTATACTCTCTGTGGATATTGGCAATTGACATTTATGGAATGGCATTAGCTGCTAGGGTAGGCAACTCACTATGTGATGATCCTAACTCTTATGTGAGTTGCTGTAAAACCGTGGGCTATTCCACTGCCAATAGTGGAGAAGGTAAGAAACAAATGACAGTGCAAAATCTAGACTGATTCAAACTTTCTTTGTTAAAAAATATTATAATGCTTGTATGGCTGGTGTATAAAACACAAAAAGCATTAGAGGAGTTGTGATACAGCAAGGATTTAAAGGTTCCGTGAGTGCATGACCAGTGCACACCCTCCACCTTTCTAATACCATTAAAGTAGATGGGCTTGGAAGGGTCTAACTGGAGGGCGCTGCAATATTTTAAAACCACATGGATCTTCAATAAAATAGTTTTTGGAATGTTTAATTGTAGTTTTTATTGAAATATGTTATAAACTCACCTTTGAGTTATTTATTAAAGGATTTGGTAGCATTTCTGCCATTTCTGAGAATGTGTAAAACAGAAATGTTTAGAAGGGCCTTTTATAAAGGGGTTGGAACTGTAATACAGTGGAATAGTTCAGGAGGAAATAGAGCACAGTGTTTATTGTATGTATGCTCTTGCTTTCACTTCATTGTCGTCTACATTTGTAATCCACTTTCGCATGATGCTATCTCATGCCTTTGTTTATTTGCATTGTTTTCCAATTGTAACGCTAGTCCTATTGTGTTGTATATTTCAGGGATCCCCAATGTGGTGCCCGTGGGTGCCAAGGTATATGTGCCCAACCAGTGTTTTTAGGAGGTGACTTCTGATTGAGTACTGGAAATTCGATTGGATGTGCACATTTTTTAAAAAAATGTTGCTTTGGCAGCCCCTGCCACAACAGGATCTGCACTGTGTGACTGAAATTAAGCTGTGGCCCTCATTTTGTAGCTGGCTCCGCCTCCTGCGGCATCCCTTTTGTGGCATCCCCTTTGTTGCTGCACTCACCATGCTGTCTCAAGATTCCAGATGTTCCTGCAGGCTCAAACAGGTTGGGGACCTCTGGTTTATTGGATGTTGTTTGATCAAATAGTATGTTGTTTGATCGAATAGTATTGCTTTTTTCAGGTATGTAATTTCTTTTCTGAAAAGAAAACTATATCATTTATATTCACCATATATACAGAAAACAGAAAACAAAGGTAGTTTATATAGTCTTTAAAGTTAAATAATACCTCATTTACCTTTTATACCCATTTTCTTCATTTGCAGAAAAATTTCCTACTTCCAGTTACTTGTAGCCAGTTGTACAGCCTATCCCATCTATCTACTGCTGTTTCTCTCTATTTGGCCTTCAAAAGTGTCATTAAAATATCTAATTCTGCTATTCTTAGAATTTTCTCTAATAACTCTTCCATATTTGGCACCCTCTTCTGTTTCCAACTTTTGGCGTAAAGAATTCTTGCCACAGTTACCACATGCACCACTAAATACGTATTTTCTTTATCTATTACTTGCTAAGTCATACTTAATTTTAAAAGGTCCAGTTTGAATGATAATACCTTTTCCACAACCACTTGTAATATTTCATATACTTTAACCCAGTTAGACTTCACCTTCTTAATCTTACATATCCACCAAAGATGAAAGTACCTGGGTGATCCTCACACTTGCAACACATTTTTGATATTTTGGGATATATTCTTGCTAATCTACATGGTGTCATGTACCATCGATAGAACATTTTTAATATTTTTTTTTAATTTACAGATTTCATAATTTTATAATTTACTTTCCACAACTGTGCCCATTGTTTTAGATCAATATTGTGTCCCAGATTTTGGAACCATTTAATCATCACTTCCTTAATTGTTTTGTCTTCCATTTTCATTAGTAGTAGGTAGTTATAGAATTTTTTTGTGAGTTTGACATCATTTTTGAATAACAATTTATCAAAACCAAATTTTAAGGGGTGAAAACCCATTATTTTGTCTTGATTAAATTTGGATTTTAATTGAAGCATTGGCCACCAATCTAATTTCTTAGACATGTTTTGTTTGTTTTGCATTGTCTTCTAGTTTTCTATTGTTTTCTTTTGCATTGTTTACTAGATATGTTATGCTGTATGACTGGATTGTTTTCTTTGCTTTGAAATCCATCTGGAATCTCTGAGAAAGGTGGGCTATAAGTAAAGCAAATAAATATAGAAGATAGATAGAAGAAGAAGATATTGGATTTATATCCCGCCCTCTACTCCGAAGAGTCTCAGAGCGGCTCACAATCTCCTTTACCTTCCTCCCCCACAACAAACACCCTGTGAGGTGGGTGGGGCTGGAGAGGGCTCTCACAGCAGCTGCCCTTTCAAGGACAACTTCTGCCAGAGCTATGGCTGACCCAAGGCCATTCCAGCAGGTGCAAGTGGAGGAGTGGGGAATCAAACCCGGTTCTCCCAGATAAGAGTCCGCACACTTAACCACTACACCAAACTGGCTCTCCTTACACCATATATAAATAGAATGAATTTGTAGCAAATATGAAGATAGTAGTGGATCTTAGAGTATCTGAACATCCCATAGGTATGCTCCATGGGCATATTTGCTGAGATTTTCCAACCCATTCATTGTACAGGTGTTGTTGTTGTATCAGAACAATGCAAAATGTCTAGAGACTGTATTCTGTGGTCTCATTTCCCTGCCAAGCAGGTGTCTTAAATGAAATGTGGGACCTTGAGGAAGTTATAACTTATGGCCACGCCTAGCACACAACAACAGTTCCTTTCATGGTGAGGAAGCAACATGCAGGAAGTCTTTCTTCCTCTGTGTCTGTACTTTCGCCCCTTTTCTGGTTTAAAAATGGCTTGGGGGCAATTTAGACCAAGGAAAGGGCACAGGAGAAGGATTCACCACCTCTCCTGGGCATTGCAGGGTTGCTTCAACCAAATTTAGAATGCTCTGTGGCTTCTTTTTAAAATAAAAAAAAATAAAAATTCTAAATAAAAATTAAGGATAGCAAACATGTCATGAATCAGGTTAGCTCTCAAAAACAGATGTACAGTCAGCCCCCTTGGTAATGTGGTATAGGATTCCTTCCTTAGATGAACCTTGTAGACTGAGCAATGCAATTCATGATAAGAGTTCCACTTTAATCTGTAGCAGCAAAATGAAACTGGAATCTAGTATAACCTTAAAAACAAACAGTATTTATTACAGCATGCTTTTGTGAGTAAAGCCTGTTCCATCAAATGCATCCACTAGGCCCATACTTTTATATTCTAAACAGAAAGGTGGTGTGTGAGGAGAAAACAGTACAAAGAGAGGCCGATTTAAAACCAGATCCAATGCAAACAGTAATCAGTTCATTCAGAGTGGGCGTGGGCCGCTCCTAACTGTTGTTAGATAGGCAAAGTATGATGGTGTCACTGGACCAGGGCTGGATCTAGGGGGGGCAGAAGGGGGTGCTTGCCCTGGGTGCCAAAAGAGGGGTTTGCCAAATTGGGTATGGAGTCCATTGTATTCTATGGAACCATAAAATAGAATGGCTCATAAGGGGGCGCCATTTTTTAATTTTGCCCCCCTCAAAAAACACATAAATCCGGTCCTGCACTGGACTCCTGTTTTGCCTTGTAAAGCAAAACACATAAAGCTAAAAACGAAAAATGTGCTTTGGAAACAGAAGTTCTAGCACTGGGCTTGTGGCTTTTGGCTGCAACCCATCCTGACTGCTCCAATCCGTTACAGCAGTTTTTGCAGATGTTGTACAGCTGCACAGCTATGCAGTGTTCCAAATTCCAGGTATATGAGTAGTGTGTGCCAAACCTCAGCTGCTTCCACTGCTACTGTGGGGTGGGGGGAGTCATTGATCCGTACAGAAATTTGTGGATTCCACTCTTGGAGATTTTTTTAATTGTTCTTTGAAATCACCATGTTCTCAGAACCCCCATCTTTCATGCATAGTTAAATCTTTTATCTTCTCTCTTTAGTATTTTCCCTTTAAAAAAAACTGTTTTGGATTTTTAATGTATTTTGGAGTTTGCATATATTACTTAAGCAGTATAGGATAAGTTGGGGCAGTTGTTTTTATGCACACCCCACTTCCCTGAGTGGTATGTTCTAGGGGACTGGTGCTTACCCTGTTTGGCTCACATTGGAGCAGAGAACACTTTGGGCCGATGGTGTGTTTGTTATGTTTTGTGTAGTGGTTAAGTGCACTGACTCTTATGTGGGAGAACTGGGTTTGATTCACCACTCCTCCACTTGCAGCTGTTGGAATGGCCTTGGGTCAGCCATAGCTCTCGCAGAGCTTGTCCTTGAAAGGGCAGCTGCTGTGAGAGCCCTCTCCAGCCCCACCCACCTCACAGGGTGTCTGTTGTGGGGGAGGAAGATAAAGGAGATTGTGAGCCACTCTGAGATTTGGAGTGGAGGGAAGAATATAAATCCAATATCTTCATCCTCTTCTCCTCCTCCTCCTTCGTCGTCGTCTTCTTCTTCCTCCTCTTTTTCTTTTTCTCCTACAAATGTACAAGTAGAACACAGGTAGAGGAACTCTCAGAGAGGGATCCAGCTCCTCTAAGGTTCCTCAGTCATGTCCCCACTGCCTTTCTGCATCTTTCTCTGTCTCTTTCTTCCAGCACCTGAAACAGTATTTTCTTTTTCCACAATCAGCCACCTTCTCCCACAGTGGGGAGAAGTTCCCCCCACTGCTGTCCCACTGCCACCGCCGCCCACCATTCGCAGTGCTGCAAGGCAGCGCCACGCTCCGTTGCCCCCCCTCAGGGTGCTCCTCTCCCCTCCTTCCAGAAACCAGAAGTGAGGGGAGCGAAGTCTCCTTTGGCGGGCTCTTCAAAGGAGTAGATGCCATGCCACCAGCTGCATCGAAGGCGGTAAGCCCAGGCACAGAGCGCCCTGAGAGAGGGCAATGGAGCACGGTGCTGCCTTGCAGCGTTGCGAAGGACGGCAGGGGGTTGCAGGCAGGCTCTGTTGCTCTGAGCGTGCCGGGGAAGGAGGAAGCACAAGAGAAGGAGGGGGCAGATGGCAGCGGGGGTGGCAGGCAGGCTCTGACGCTCTGATCGCGGAGGGGGGGAAGTGCAAGAGAAGGGAGGGGATGACGATGGGGGAGGCAAGCAAATTAGGCATTTGCCATGGGCACCAGGAGAGGGGAGCACAATTTGGCAGCCTCCACCTCCTAGCACCCTAGGCAACCACCTAGTTTGCCTAGTGGGCGAGCCGGCCCTGCTCCCACCCTTCAGATGGGGGAGGGGTCACTCCCTCCAAGCCCTGATGTGTACAGGGTTAGAGCCTTTTCCTAATACTAAAGCAGGGGTGGGGAACCCGAGGGCCGTGTAAGGCCCTCAAGGTCATTTGGTGTGGCCCTCAGAGATTGCTGGACCAAACCGAGCCATGTGGAAGCCTCCCTGGGGCCTGGCTGGCCAGTGAGGATCGTGGGGCCCAGCCACGCTGTGCAGCAGCCTCCCCAGGGCTAGCCAGGGATCACAGGGCCCAGATGTACTGTGCAGCAGCCTCCCTGGGGCCTGGCTGGCTGGCCAGAATTGCTGCAGGGCCTGGAAAAGTTACTGTCACTGTTCAGCTTGCACTTGATTATCCCAGATGGTTGGCCTAATATGCTAATATTAGGGGATGTGGTCTAAAATGCTACTGAGTTCCTGCTGGGCTTTTTCTACAAAAAAGCCCTGGACCTATGCATTTGCCTAAGGCAGTGGTCCGGGGGGGGGGTGCTAGATTAGGCTCTCCCCACATGACTTCAAATAGAAAAACAATTATTTTTATTAATTTTGCTGGCCTGAATCATTCTCCCTCAGTGGAGCACTGTTTTTTAAGTTGATAATTTTTTATGGCCGGCGAATGATGTTATAAATATCCATATGGCCTTTGGCAGAAAAAAGGTTCCCCACTCCTGTACTAAAGATTCATTGAGGGGATATCTAGAATCATTAACCAAAATTACCATTATTTTGTCTTAAGACTCTGACCTGACACCTTAGCCAAGGGGTGTCAAACATGCGGCCTCGGGGGCCATATCAGGCCCCCAGAGGGCCTCTGTCAGGCGCCTGATCAACTGGTTGTCATCTGCGTCTTTCTCCCTCTCTTTTGCTTCCTTCTGCATAACAACTTGCTTTGCAAGGCTTGCTGAATCACACAGCAGCTACAGAGCAAAACCTCTATTTTCTCCATTGGCTGAGGTTCCTCCCTTGGGGAGGAAGGATGGAAGGGATAGCTTGCTTTGCCAGGCTCTCTCAGTTGCACAGCAGAGATACTTAGCCAAGCTTCTCTTCCTTCTATCAGCTGAGGCTCCTCCCCGCTCCTGGTCCTCTGGGGAAGGAAAGAGCCAGAGCCAGTTTGGTGTAGTGGTTAAGTGTGCCGACTCTTATCTGGGAGAATCGGGTTTGATTCCCCACTCCTCCACTTGCATCCGCCGACGCAGGAATTCAGGGGCTAGCCTTACAATGGCTCTCCTCCTTCCTGGAAGGTCGGGGACAAAGGGTGGCAATTGGGGGGGAGCTGTCTCAGAGACACCCACTTCATTGTGGGGTGCCTCAGGGAGCAGTTCTCTCCCCTATGTTGTTTAACATCTTTATGCGCCCCCTTGCCCAGATTGTACGGAGGTATGGGCTGGGTTGCCATCAGTATGCAGATGACACCCAGCTCTATCTATTGATGGACGGCCGGGCTGGCGATGTCCCAATAAACCTGGACCGGGCGTTGCAAGCCGTGGCTGACTGGCTCAGGCTGAGCGGGCTGAAGTTGAATCCAGCGAAGACTGAGGTCCTTTGCGTGGGCCGCGGCGGACCGGGAGGGGAGATTACGCTGCCGGCTTTTGACGGTGCGCCACTAATACCAGTGTGCAAAGTCAAGAGCCTGGGAGTGCTACTGGAATCCTCCTTGTCAATGGAGGCCCAGATAGCTGCCACTGCTAGATCCGCCTTCTTTCACCTCAAGAGGTCAGTGCGAAAACGCCCATAGTCTGGCTGAAATGACCTCTCCCCCCACACACACTTTTTTTACAAGTTAACGTATGTTGTGCTTTCAAGGTTCTCTAAAATAATAGTTTGTATATTTTTATTTGTCTGGTTTCTTTAGAAGTGCCAGGCTCTTCCCTGGGAAATTATAGGTGTCCCTTTAAGGGTTTGAAACAGTATGCAGTCCTTGTGCCCTACTTCTTCACCAATCTTGTGTTCCAGCATCCCCCATCTCTTTCCTTTCCATGAGGTAAAACTAGATGATTACTTGCTTGCAGGCAGGAAGTGGAATTAGAATGGGAACAAGGTAGCAGACAAATGAAACGACCTGGGAAATAGGATGGCAACTAGAAGAATGGAATGAGCCACCAGAGCGGCCTGCTCTCCTGCTGCCTCCAGGCATTTTAAAAGAGCAGTCACGAACCCTAGATGAGGGCTTGGCAACCTGTCTTCTGATGCAATCTTAATTGCAGCTAAAATTTTAGGGCAATTATGTTACATATATCCACACATTTCATCTAAAATATTTCTTTATTTGAGCCATGATATTGTACTCTTCACACATAACATGTTCAAATGCTGAGCTTGCCCTGCTTGCAGTATCCATTTTTTTTGTTGAGCTGAGCACCACATATTCTCAAATTGCTGTTTTTTTCACAATTCAAAATGAGCTATAGTTCACATATATTGGCATCTTTGTAGTTGGCTGTATAATTCACCATCACTGGTGGACTAAGGTTGCCAATCCCCAGTTGGAAGCAGGGGATCCCTTGGTTTAGAGGCCCTCCCTCCGTTTCAGGGTTATCAGAAAGTGTGGGGGAGGGGTTGAATGTCTGCTGAGCACACCATTATACCCTATGGAGACTGATCCCCATAGGGTATAATAGAGAATTATTATCGACTGGGGCCCTGGGTGGTGCTGTTTTTTTGAGGTAGAGGCACCAAATTTTCAGCATAGCATCTGGTGCCTCTCCTCAAAAATACCCTCCAATTTTCAAAAAGATTGGGGCAGGGGGTACAAATCTATGACCCCCAAAATAAGGTACCCATGGAGGAAAGGCATTTAAAAAGAGCACGGTCTATTGGTAGTTAGTAGTTCTGTTCAGAAAGACTGAAAAGAGTAAATGACAAGAGTGATGGACCACTATGTCCTCAGTGTAAAGAACCATCCCTCGAATTAGGGATGCTCATAAAACTAAGATTTGTGGGAATGGCACAGGAGAAGCTGGTGGGGAGAGGAACTGGGGGGGAATTCCTTGTTTGTACTTATATGTGGAGATTTGTAAACATCCAGTATGAACATTTTTAAGTGTTCATGGGGCATGCTTGGAAAAAAATATGAGCAGTTTGGGGTTGAATGTGGGATTTTTGCTCATCACTGATGTCAGTGCTATTAATGGTAAGAGGGGAGATAATAGTCAAACCATACTGCTTTTTACTAATTGATAAAATATCAACAGTCTCCTTCTAAGCATACTTGTAACAAAGTGAGTAACATGGAACCCAGCAGGACTTACTTATGAGTAAATATGTTTCAACTGGATTGTGATCTGTAATCAGTGATCTGACAAGAACAAGTAAGTAATCGCAAAGTCTGGCATCCAGGTCTGACATGATAATTTACTGCACTAACTTTTGACAGCATTCATATGGCAAGATAATTCCATAACACTTTTCTGTGGAAGCTCGCTTGAGATAGTGTACAAACCTGTTTCACTGCAATAGTACAACCAGAAATTACTAGTGTTTTTCAACTGACTTTCCTCAAGCCACACCTAATCTCCGTTGGCCCCAAATATTTTTTCCTAGTGACAATATATTTTCTAACACATGAAAAAATTACAATTACATTCTGGGTTTGTTTGTTTTTAAGTTGCAGATTTAGCCAAGGTGTTCTATAAATCACCCATCCCTGACAGAAATGTAAAGCTTTTTTGGAATGTTATAGCTGTCAGTATGAAAGTATGTAGGAAAATTGGGTTGTATTGAAGCAGCTGAGTTTCTATTGAAACATCTGTGTGAGATCCATTTGTGAATTCCTCCATGTAGACAAGATAGAGTTGCCAAGTCTGTGATGGAAAATATCTGGAGACTTTGGGGGTGAATCCAGGAGATGATGGGGTTTGAGGAGAGGAGGGACCTCAGCACAGTACAATGCTGTAGAGTCCACCATTCAAAGCAGCCATTTTCTCCAGAGGAACTGATCTCTGCCAGCTGGAGATCAGTTGTAAAAGCGGGAGATCTCCAGGCCCCACCTGGAGGCTGGCAACCCTAGGACATGTTCTGCAGTTCTATGAGCCAACTGATGACCCATGACCTAAAAGAAGTCCCCCTATGCCATGGGCAATGGTGACAATCGTGCTGACCCCCATCTGAGCTGATAGCACCAAGAGAGCTTGCAGCTGGCCCCTCTGATGTTCCGGGAGTGGCCAGCTCGCCTCCACCACCCGAACCAGCATCCCCACACCTGGCCAGCAGCTGCAAGCTGAAAGCCAACCTGACTTACCTCCATGGGTAGCTCAGCTGAGAGGGCAACTCCACCAGGACTTAGCGACCTGTGGAAGAGACACATGCCTGAGGGGAAAATAGTCGCTGAGCCCTGAGTTCTAACAGAAACCTCCCTGCTTGCTAATTGGAACATCACTGGAAGCAACGTCACACCCTTGATGCCCTTATATCCACCTTGGCTTTCACTCCTGATTGGATTTCTCAGCTTCCTGACTCTCTGCTTCAGTCAACCATGCTCTCAGACCCTCAGTTTGACTTCCTGACTCAGCCGTTGTTCAGACTTTCCTGGCTTGACTCTGGACTGGACCTGGACTTTGCTTCCTGTCCACGCCCAGCCTGTGACACCCTACCTGATAGTCTCTATGATTTAGTTCACACCAGAACCTCCAAAGTAGTCCCTATAGTTGGCTGTGGAAGTTACCAGTTCTGACAGGGGCTGAATCTGGCTGGAAAGCCTCATTTGAACCCCTCTGCAGGGCTAGTTTCTGGAGGGAGCAGGGAGGGAGTCATACACCATTGTTCACTCTCACTTCTTTCTGAAGAAGCCATTCACTGCTGAGTAGGTCACAAATGATGGGTGCTGAGGGGAGATTTTTCATCTGGTGATAAAAAAAAGTCAAGCCATGGTACCTGATATAGCCAAATGGAGGCTTCCGTATCTGTGAGGTCTGACTCATGGGTTCTTGTATGAACCATCTGACCCAATCGCTGTCTATTATAAGTGGTCTATTAGAATGGAATGCCATTGTGTTGAGAAGAGTACAGTGACACTGTTGATGTTCTTGAATCTGTGGATTTATGTCACCAATAAGTGGAAATGCAAGTAGCACAATGCAGAAATGAATGACTTCTCAAACAAATTGGTCCATCCTTTTTTTGACCACAAGAAGATACAACTTTGGGCATGATATAAATAAAGATGGAGCAGGAAGCAGAAGTGCTTTTTGTTCTCCACATCTCAATCCAAAACAGAATCTTCTATTCCACCACACCTACAACTGCTAGGGTACAGCATCACAACCATTATTTGGCAGTGGGTGTTTCCTTTTAGTAATAATTTTTGTAGCTTTTTTTTTATTATTCAGACAGTCTCTCCTTAGATCTGAACTGATTCTTGAAAACTCATCATAAATAATTCTAAGTAATTTCAGATTTCCCTTTCTCATCTCAACCTCAACACCACAGAGTCGATGGAACTATACAGTCTCAACTCCCAAAGTGGTGCCACATCCTTAGTCCTTCAGTATTGCAGGATTATTTTGTGTTCAACTACAGAAAGCATAAAAGAAACAGCACTGTCTGACTGCAGGGTTTGTGATAAGTTCTTAATTAGGCCAAATTAAGAAAACAAATCAGTATCTTCCTAAACACTGTAGTTTGTACATATCAAGTTGAGCCAAATGTTAGTATATTTTTATTTACGTTAATTTATATAATGTATGACATGTAACTTCAATAAAGACGATTTACTTTCCAAAAAAAAAGTTGAGCCAAAAACATTTCATTTACAGCCCACACAAATTGTCTCTCTCTCGGCTTGGCTTCGCGAACGAAGATTTAAGAAGGGTGCAATAGTCCACGTTTGCTGCAGGCTCGCTGGTGGCTGACAAGACCAATGTGGGACAGGCAGGTCCGGCCACAGCGGCTGCAGGGAAAAGTCTGATTTAGGGTTGGTCCTGTAGCAGTGCGATTCTTCCTCAATCTCCTTTTGTCCTCAAGACCAGCTATGTGTGCGTTCTCAAAGGAAGAGACAGCCTGGTGGATGGTGTGCCTCCATGCTTTGCGATCTGAGGCTAGGTCAGACCACTGGTGATGGTTGATGTGACAGGTGCTAAGGGATTTCTTCAAGGAGTCCTTGTACCTCTTCTTTGGTGCCCCTCTATTTCGATGGCCGGTGGAGAGTTCGCCATACAGGGCAATCTTGGGAAGGCGGTGGTTTTCCATCCTAGAAATATGCCCTGCCCAGCGCAGCTGCGTCTTCAACAGCAGTGCCTCGATGCTGGTAACCTCTGCCCGCTTGAGGACTTCAGTGTTGGTCACAAAGTCACTCCAGTGGATGTTGAGGATGGTGCGAAGGCAGCGCTGATGAAAGCGCTCAAGGAGTCGCAGGTGATGACGGTATAAAACCCACGATTCGGAGCCATAGATGAGGGTTGTCATCACAACCGCTTTGTAAACATTGATCTTTGTGCCTTTTTTCAGATGCTTGTTGCTCCACACTCTTTTGTGCAGTCGGCCAAAGGCACGGTTTGCCTTTGCCAGCCTGTTGTCAATCTCCTTGTCGATCTTGGCATCTGAGGAGATGATGCACCCCAGGTAGCTGAACTGCTGGACTGTCTTCAGAACTGATTCACCCACAGTGATGCAGGGAGGGTGATAATCTTCCTGGGGTGCAGGCTGGTGGAGAACTTCTGTCTTCTTCAGACTAACTTCTAGGCCGAATAGCTTGGCAGCCTCTGCAAAGCAGGACGTCATATGCTGCAGAGCTGATACCGAGTGGGAGACGAGTGCAGCATCATCAGCAAACAGTAGCTCTCGGATGAGTTTTTCCATTGTCTTGGAGTGTGCCTTTAGTCGCCTCAGGTTGAACAGGCTGCCATCGGTGCGATAGCGGATGTAGACACCATCGTCCTCATCTAGATCTACTGCGGCTCTTTGAAGCATCATGCTAAAGAAGATCGTAAAGAGAGTTGGCGCGAGAATGCAGCCTTGCTTTACACCTGTGCCTATTGGGAAGGGCTCCGAGAGGTCGTTGCAGTGTCTGACTTGGCCTCGCTGGTCTTCGTGTAGCTGGATGATCATGCTGAGGAACCTTGGGGGACATCCTAAACGTTCCAAGATTTGCCACAGGCCTTTCCTGCTAACGGTATCGAAAGCTTTGGTAAGGTCGACAAAAGTCACATACAGAGCCTTGTTCTGTTCCCTGCATTTCTCTTGGAGCTGCCTGAGAACAAATACCATGTCGGTGGTGCTCCTGTTAGCTCTGAAGCCGCACTGGCTCTCTGGGAGGAGTTCTTCTGCAATGGTGGGCACCAGTCTGTTCAGGAGTATTCTGGCAAGGATTTTGCCTGCTATGGAGAGCAGGGTTATCCCCCGGTAGTTGGAGCAGTCTGACTTTTCCCCTTTGTTCTTGTATAGGGTGATGATGATTGCATCGCGAAAGTCCTGTGGTAATTTGCCTTGTTCCCAGCAGGTGACAAGTACTTTGTGAAGTGAGCTATGTAGTACTGTGCCCCCATGCTTCCAGATCTCTGGTGGAATTCCATCAACTCCTGCTGCCTTGCCACTTTTCAGTTGCTTGAACTACGCGGTTGGCACTGAAGAGAACCTGAAAATACTCCGACCACCGGTTCAATATGGATGCCTTGTCTGTGAGGAGCACTTGGCCGTCTGCACTATGCAAGGGACTCTGAGCCTGATATGATGGACCATATACTGCCTTCAGGGCTTCGTAGAACCCTCTTAAATCACCAGTGTCTGCACACAGCTGGGTTCTCTCTGCAAGCTTGGTCCACCACTCGTTCTGAATGTCTCGAAGCTTGCGCTGGAGGTTGCTACATGCAGCGCGAAAGGTTGCTTTTTTCCCAGGACAGGAGGGCTGAGCAAGATGTGCTTGGTAGGCAGATCTCTTTTTTGCCAGTAATTCTTGGATCTCTTAATTGTTCTCATCAAACCAGTCCTTGTTCTTCCTTGTGGAGAACCTGAGGACTTCTTCAGAGATCTGCAGGACGGTAGTTTTTAGGTGTTCCCAGAGTGCTTCTGGAGAAGGGTCTGTGGGGCAACTGAGGTCCTCAATTCTTGACTGGAGTTTTGCCTGGAAGGCAGCTTTAACTTCGGCTGACTGGAGGCTGCCAACCTGAAACTTCCTCCGAGGGATACCTCCTCTCCTGGGTGTGGGTTTAAAGTGAAGACGGAGATTGCAGCGTACAAGACGATGATCCGTATGACATTCTGCGCTGGGCATTACTCGGGTGTGTAAGACATCTCGAAGGTCTCTCTGGCGCACCAGAATGTAGTCGATAAGGTGCCAATGCTTGGACCGTGGGTGCATCCAGGTTGTCTTCAGACTGTTCTTCTGCTGGAAGATAGTGTTGGTGATGGTGAGCTGGTGCTCCATGCAGAATTCTAGCAGGAGGCGCCCGTTGTCATTGCAGTTGCCAATGCCGTGTTTGCGAAGTACTCCTTTCCAGGCTTCCGAGTCTTTACCTACTCTGGCATTGAAGTCGCCAAGGATGATCACCTTGTCCTCTGTAGGGGTCTTCCGTACGAGGTTGCGTAGATCAGCATAGAACTTGTTCTTTTCTGCAGGATCTGCTTGAAGGGTTGGGGCATACACACTGAAGAGTGTTGCATGCTGCTTGTTTTGAAGTGGGAGGCGCATGGACATGATGCGATCGGAGTGACCTGTTGGAAGGTTTTCGAGTTTGGAGGCAATGGAGTTCCTGACCATGAAGCCAACGCCAGAAAGGCGGCTCTCAGCCTTTGACTTACCTGACCAGTAGAGGGTATAGCCAGCACCGTGTTCTTGAAGACTACCTTCCTCAGGAAAACGGACCTCACTGAGAGCTGCTATGTCGATATTCAACCTGAGAAGTTCGTGGGCAACTAGAGCAGAGCGTCTTTCAGGGCGACCACTGCCTACTGTGTCAAGCATGGTTCTGATGTTCCAACACGCAAGCTTTAGTCTTTGCACACTTTGTGAGGCAGGTGCATGCCTTTTCTTTGTTGTTATTTTTCGACCGCAAGTAAGGATGCCCGTTGACCGCGGCTAGCCAACTGGGGTGGGGGAGACGAGCTTTGTTTAGGCCACCTTTTCTAGGCCCCTCTCCGTGTGGAGCAAGCAGTGCTGTCCCTAGATAAGGCTGCTTGGTCATTCAGGGTGCTGCCGAAAGATGCTTTCGTCTCCGGGTTAGCATCAGGCGACCAATATCCTGAACCGCCTACATGCAGGATCGGGACTGCGGCTTCCAGTGGCACCTTCCACCTGCCGTTTCGCCCCTTGCCTATCGCTGCAGGACTTGATGCGTTGTGGGTTGTGTGTGTGGATATGCCCTTCAGGCCTGCGCAGAGGAATTTTTTAGGTGAAGCGCAGTGTGCACGGTACTGGCTCCACCCTTTCACCTGGAGGTCATCTGCCATGGCCCAGTAAGCCGGGACGCCGGCAGTGAGTCCTCCAGGTGGTAGGTGTTACATTAACGAGCTCTATCTGCCCGGGTTTGATGTTAGAGTTTTCCTTCTCTTAGGCTGACGAGGTTGGTGGGCCCAGCCTGCCCATCCGGTTATAGTAAGTAAGTAAGTAAGTAAAATTTTATTTATATCCCGCCCTCCCCCGCCGAAGCAGGCTCAGGGCGGCTAACAGCATTTCAAGTAAACAATACAATAATAAAAACATTAAATTCACATTAAAATTCACATTAAAACCAGTCAATAGTCAATAATTAATTAAAACATTCCTAAATTAACACTGGCGGTAAACATTATTAATCTGGCGGTAAACATTAATTCAGTTATTGGTGAACGCCTGTTTGAAGAGGGTGGTCTTGCCGCCGGACACTTCGGTCGCACCATGACGTATGTCACGGCTGGGGCCGGGTCAGGCAAAGTCCAGAGGCAGTCCGAGGTCTGTAGCCAGTAAGCAGGAGGGTCCGAGGCGCCAAATCCGAATCACTGTAGAAGTATCGCAGGTCTGAGGTCCAGAAGCCGAGGTCAGGGAGTCCAGAAGTCCAAAGCCAAAGTCAGGGAGTCAGGAACCAAAGTCAAGCCGGAGTGGATGCTAGAATGTCAGGGAGATGACTAGTTGCTTCCACAAAGCTTCCTCCCAAAGCCCACAGCTATATAGCCCTCTGCTGGCTGTTGCCCGTTTGGGCTAATTGCTGGCTCAGGGAGGCAGCCAGGATCCTGTTACCACTCAAGCATCCTTGCTCTTAGAAGGGCCAGAATCCTCTCAGAACTCAGGGCTCAGGGAGCGTCTTGCTTGTGAGCGTGCCGCCCTCCTCCGATCCCTGAGGTCCTGCCGGAGGCGGTCACGCACACGAGCCACCCGAGAGGGCGAGGCAGGGGGGCTGGGATCTTCTCCAGCAGGAGGCAGGGGCACTGGTGCAGGTGGCAGGGGCACAGTTTCCTCATCAGACTCAACTTCCTCTGAAGGGTCCCCAGCACCCATGACACTATCCCCCCCCCCCAGGGCCCCCCTCCATCGAGGGACCTGGAAGGTCGGGGTGGTCGTTGTGGAACTGGTGCACCAAGTCCGGGGCATGAAGATTGTCCTCGGGCTCCCAAGACCGGTCTTCTGGGCCGTATCCCTCCCAGTCCACCAGGTACTGGAGGCCTCCACGATGGTACCGGGAGTCCAGGATCTGGCGCACCTCATATTCTTCCTCGTCATCCACCAACACTGGTGGTGGCGGCGGTGGGGAAGGAGTCCGAGCTGGGTCAGGGGGTGCAGCCGGAACAAGGAGGGAGCGATGAAACACGGGGTGAATGCGGAGGTGGGGTGGCAACTGGAGCCTGAAGGCGACGGGGTTTATTTGTTCAACGACGGGGTAGGGTCCAATGAACCGTGCATCCAGCTTGTGAGACCGACCAGGCCGGCGCAGGTAGCGAGTTGAGAGCCACACCTGATCCCCCGGCTGCACTGGAGGGCCTTCTTGCCTCTTTCGGTCCGCAGCCCGTTTATATGCCTCCTTGGCTTGCTGTAGCTGCTCTCGGAGCAAGTCTTGGCTGGCACGGAGTTCTTGCAGGTAGGCATCGACGGCGGGGACATTCGTGGGTGGTAGGATCGCTGGGAAGAACCGAGGGTGGTACCCGTAGGTTGCAGCAAACGGGGTCATTTGGGTGGATGAATGGACCGCGTTGTTGTATGCAAACTCCGCTAGGGGCAATAGAGTGGTCCAGTCATCCTGCTGGTAACAGGTGTAGCAGCGGAGATATTGCTCTAGCGTGGCATTGGTGCGCTCTGTCTGGCCATCTGTCTGTGGGTGGTAGGCCGAGGACAGGTGCACTCGAGTACCCAGGCTGGAATGGAGGGCTTGCCAGAACCGAGAGGAGAACTGAGGGCCCCGATCGGAGATCAGATGGGCTGGGAGTCCATGCAGACGAAAGATGTGTTGCAGGTAAAGCTGGGCCGTCTCCTGAGCTGTGGGGAGTTTCGGGCACGGAACAAAGTGGGCCATCTTGGTAAATAGGTCGACGACCACCCAGATACAAGTCTGACCCTTGGAGCGTGGAAGTTCCGTGATGAAGTCCATCGAGATGGTATCCCAGGGTCCTGAAGATGTGGGCAAGGGCTGCAGCAACCCTGAGGGTTTGGCTGGGATGTCTTTGGCCCGTCGGCAGACGTCACAGGAGCTGACATAGCGGGCAACATCAGCGCGAACTCGTGGCCACCAGAATTCCCTTGTCAGCAAGTGGGTGGTCTTATGCTGTCCAAAGTGCCCGGCGGGTAACGAGTCGTGGGTCAGGCGTAGCACTTCTGCCCGCAAGGGCCCGGGCGGCACATAGAGGCGTTCGCGGTGTAGCAAGAGGCCGCCTCGAGTCGTGAACTCCCCTGTTGGGTCATCTTGGAGAGCCTGGAGGTGTTGCTGGACCCAGGGATCATTGGCCTGGCTAGCCCGAATGTCCTCCACGAGTGCTGGTGAAGTGGAGGTGGCTGCAAATACTGAGGGCGGCAGGATTGGAGCAGCGGGCGCGGTCTCAGTTGAGGCAGGGGCGTATTCCGGTTTCCGGGAGAGCGCGTCTGCTTTCCGGTTCTGGGTATGGGGGATGTAGGAGATCCGGAAGTCGAAGCGAGAGAAGAATAGGGACCACCGGATCTGGCGCTGGTTGAGATGGCGGGTGGTCTGGAGGTGTTCCAAGTTCCGGTGATCGGTGAGCACTTGAACAGGGTGGCGAGCCCCTTCGAGGTAATGTCGCCAAACCTCAAACGCCGCCTTGATCGCGAGCAACTCCCTCTCCCAGATGGTATAGTTCCTCTCTGCAGCAGTGAGCTGCCGCGAGTAATAGGCGCAGGGCTGTAGTGGCTGGGACGGCTCCTCGCGCTGGGACAGCACTGCTCCCAGGGCCACGTTGGAGGCATCAGCTTCCACCGTAAAGGGAAGCTGGGGGTCGGGGTATCTCAGGAGTGGCCCGGTGGCAAAGCGAGTCTTCAGGGTGGAGAAGGCGTTATCGGCCTCTGGGGACCAGTGGAAGGGTTCTTTGGGGCGGAGTAGTTGAGTCAGGGGTGTGGTCAGGGATGCGTAGGCCGGGATGAATTGCCGATAGTAGTTGGCAAAACCGAGGAACCGCTGCAGGTCTTTGCGATTCTGAGGAGCCTGCCAGGTCAGGACCGCTTCTACTTTTTTCGGGTCCATGAGGATCCCCTGCGGTGACACGATGTGCCCAAGGAACTCGACGGAGCGCAGGTCGAAGTCGCACTTCTCCAGCTTGGCGTAGAGACCATGGGCTCGTAGGCGCTGCAGGACCTGGCGGACGTGCTCGGCGTGCTGGGCAGGATTGCGGGAGTAAATTAGGATGTCATCCAGGTATATGATCGCGAAGCGGTCGAGCAGGTCCCGGAATATGTCATTCATGAACCTCTGGAAGACAGCGGGGGCATTGGTCAGTCCGAAGGGCATTACCAGGTGCTCGTACTGCCCGTATCGGGTCCCAAACGCGGTCTTCCATTCGTCTCCGGGCCGTATGCGCACCAAATTGTACGCTCCACGGAGGTCCAGCTTGGTGTAGATTTGGGCCCCCTTTAGGCGATCCAAGAGTTCCGGGATCAGTGGTAGAGGGTACCGGTCGCGGATGGTGATCTTGTTCAGGGCCCGGTAGTCATTGCACAGCCGGAGCTCCCCACTTTTCTTCTTCACGAAGAGCACTGGAGCAGATAGGGGAGAGGTTGAGGGTCGGATGAATCCGCGTTTCAGGTTCTTGTCCAGGAAGTCTCGCAGAGCTGCCAACTCCGGCTCCGACATTGGGTACAGACGCCCCACCGGGAGTGGTGCCCCAGGTACCAAATCAATGGCACAGTCGTAGGGCCGGTGAGGGGGAAGCTGATCAGCTCCTGTCTCTTCGAAGACATCAGCAAAGTCCACATACTTCTGAGGGAGCTGAGGACCACCACTCGGGATGCCAGCTGCTAGAGTGGTGGGAGGAGTCAGATGGGGGCATGGGTCTCGGAAGCGTAGTTCCTGCTGGGCCCAGTCCACGATGGGGTTGTGCAGCTTCAGCCAGGAAAGGCCTAGAATCAGCGGGAAGCGAGGCATGCGGGCGACATCAAACCGCAGCTGTTCTTGGTGCTGCTGGACGTGGAAGGTGATGGGACAGGTCTCCTGGGTGACGGGGCCAGAACGGAGGAGGCGCCCGTCAATAGCCTCCACCAGCGACGGAATCCCTTTTGTCTGCACAGGGATCTGGTGTTGCTTCACAAAGGCGGCATCTATAAAACAGTGGGCCGCTCCCGAGTCCAGCATGGCATACACGAACAGCCAGCGTTCGTCAGGCAGACGGAGTTTGACTGGTAGCAGGAATGGCCCTGGGGTATCAGCCCGCTGTTCGGAGGACCCAGCTAGTCGCCCCAGGCTGGGGGGTCCACTTACGCCTGGGGCTGCCCTTTTGGCGGCGGTGGCAGCGAAGGTCCAGGTATCCGATGCTTAGCAGGGCAGCCAGAGGCATAGTGGCCTGCCGTGCCGCAGTAGAGGCACAGATTCTGCGTGCGGCGTCTGGTCTTTTCCTCTGGGGTCAGGCGGGGTCGAGCAGCTCCAAGCTGCATAGGCTCATCCTTGGTGCTGGTACTAGCTGGGGACGGGCGAGGAGCCAGGTAGCACGGCGCAGGGAGCTGGCGCCCTCTGGTCTTGGCTTGGCGGCGACTTTCCAGGCGGCCATCGATGCGGAGGCAGAGGGTGATAAGTTCTTGGAGCGTGGGTGGCTGCTCCACCCTGGCCAGTTCATCCAGGACCTCCTCTGCCAACCCCTCAGTAAACTGGTCCATCTGGGCAGCCTCATTCCACGCCAAGTCCTGGGTCAGGAGCTTGAATTCAGTGGCATATTGAGCCACCGAGGAGTTGCCTTGTTTCAGTGCCCTGATCTTCCGGTTGGCTGTGGCTGCTTGGACTGGGTTTGAGAAAGCAGCAGACAGGTGGGCCTCAAACCCCTGGTAATCAGTCAGTAGGGGAGAGGACGCGACCAGTAAGGGTGTGGCCCATTTGGCCGCCTGCCCCTTTAACAGACTGATGACGAAACACACCTTGGTTTTGTCATTGAGGAAGTCCCGTGCTCTCAGTTCAAAGTACAGCCGACACTGTGCTAGGAAGGCAGGAAATTCTTCCACGGCACCCCCAAATCTGTCAGGTGGGGGAACTGGGCACTTGGCTGGAGCACTGGCCGCAGGTTGTTGCTGCAAGTGCACTACTGCCTGTGTTAGCTGCTGTACCTGGGCTTGGAGCGCAGCCAGTAGTTCTGTGGTTTCACTTGCTTCAGCATCCATCCTGTGGAGTGGGTGTTTGTGGGTGGAAGCAATCTGTCACGGCTGGGGCCGGGTCAGGCAAAGTCCAGAGGCAGTCCGAGGTCTGTAGCCAGTAAGCAGGAGGGTCCGAGGCGCCAAATCCGAATCACTGTAGAAGTATCGCAGGTCTGAGGTCCAGAAGCCGAGGTCAGGGAGTCCAGAAGTCCAAAGCCAAAGTCAGGGAGTCAGGAACCAAAGTCAAGCCGGAGTGGATGCTAGAATGTCAGGGAGATGACTAGTTGCTTCCACAAAGCTTCCTCCCAAAGCCCACAGCTATATAGCCCTCTGCTGGCTGTTGCCCGTTTGGGCTAATTGCTGGCTCAGGGAGGCAGCCAGGATCCTGTTACCACTCAAGCATCCTTGCTCTTAGAAGGGCCAGAATCCTCTCAGAACTCAGGGCTCAGGGAGCGTCTTGCTTGTGAGCGTGCCGCCCTCCTCCGATCCCTGAGGTCCTGCCGGAGGCGGTCACGCACACGAGCCACCCGAGAGGGCGAGGCAGGGGGGCTGGGATCTTCTCCAGCAGGAGGCAGGGGCACTGGTGCAGGTGGCAGGGGCACAGTTTCCTCATCAGACTCAACTTCCTCTGAAGGGTCCCCAGCACCCATGACAACGTAGCAAACTCTGTGAAAACGGGGGGGACCAGCGAGAAGGTGTTGCTACGGATGCAGTAATGCAGGAGAGGCCATTGCAGTGACCATCTGCCAGGCATAGCCAGACAGTGACCACGCGGCGTTCACTACACCGGGAGAGGAGAGGCTATGTATTGCGCATGCACTTTCCCTGGGGGGGTAGGATTCCCAGAGGGAGCCCACCCCACCACCACACAAATTGAGACTTACAGTAAATAACAAATCCCCCTCCAAACTACTTTTCTATCATAATATTTTGCTTTAAGACAAGGTATGTATGTTGTTCAGAGCACTTTGCATACAGTATCCTAGTTACCTCAGCCTTGCAAAGTATGCCAGGATTATTCATCTCACATGAGAAACTCTTTAAGACAAGAGAATAGAATTTTGACTTAGACTGCCCTGTAAACTTATGCAAAGGTGAGATTTGAAACAGAGAATTTCCATCTAACTTTAGAAAAGATTAATTATGTGGATGGATCTAGCATAACAGGTCTCGCCATGGATTTTATTTTTAATAGTGACCTGAAATGAGCTGCTCCCACATTAGTGAGTATTGACAATTCCCTTTTAATAGGTAGACTTTTATTTGGTAAGGCAGAAATTCCTATGAGCCATTGTCCTTTTATAGATAGCAGGCCTTCTCTCTTAGAACCACTTGATTTTACAGTTCTCAGGGGAAATTGTTCTTTCAGTTACAAAAAGTAATTGGTAAATTTCCTGGCTTGCCTAATAGGATAGATCAGCTTTGGCAATTCACATGTATTTATTCCAATATTTATATCTATAATATAGTGGGTTCCAAACATGGAAGAGGTGAGGTGGTAGTGAATCATAAGCTCTTTATTGATTTCAGCAAAGTAACACCTAAGTAAAAACTGGTAGGAAAGGGCCAACGCGGCTAACCTTATATACAAGTCCGGGTTCCCGCACTAGCATTCTATTGGTCCATTCAAACTAGCAGGGGCTCGTGATTGGAGCAGGGCAGTAGGGATTTGGATCCTGCTGCCGATTGTTCTCAAGTACCCAAGCTCTGGTCGCCTAGCTCCAATGAGCCCTGCGGGAAGACCAAATTCAGTTCTCACTTGAGTCCACATACATTACAATATCCCAGTTCTATCTGAGGAACCAAGGTGGCTAACAATATGTCAACAGCCAAAATCCCCTCAACAATACAACTGCAAGTACATCAATAAACAACACATTCACAGATGTGGAGCCAAGATTTAGAAACTCTGTTGTAAGCCAACTATGGCCTTCAGTAAAGAAGAAGAAGAAGTGCAGCCTCAATTGAAAGACCTTTGAAACAAAATGCTTTGCAAGCTTTCCCTAAAATGGTTGATGATGGCACCTTTTGGCCCTCCTCTGGTTGGCCATTCCATAAAACTGGCTCACGGACCATGAAAGCCTTAGACTGAGTTAAGGAAAGTTTCAAAGATCAAAGAGGGCACCATGAATAGAAGCTGAACACAGAAGCATAACTGGCACATGAGAAGATGCAGTAGATTCGTGATTTGTAAAGGGCTTTAAAGGCAATAATTAGTTCTTTTAATTAAATCCGAAAGCAAATAGCCAGCCCGTTAAGTTGTCTCAGAATAGCTGTTGCATGCTTAAAGTGTCTGACCCCAATGAAGACATAGGCTGCCACACTCAGTACTGACTGAAGATCCCAAAATATATTTAAGGGCTGATCCTGTGGAATGAATCACAGCAGTCCAGCTTCGAGGTTAAAATAGTATGGATCAACCACCTGTCTAAGTTGCGTAAATCTGGGAAGTGAAATAATTTCCATGCAAAATGTAATTAAAAGAAGTGGCTTTAGCAACAGCACCAACTGGCTTTTCTTTTCATTTTAAAGTTTTATTAGGTTTCCATAAAAGAAAGGGGAAAGGGTAAATGGAAATATTAAAGAAGTAATACATGATTCAATAATCGCCCATTACATTCTGCATGTCACTTTAGCATCAAAATAGGCATGAAGTATTGCAGATAGTTTAACTTAGTATCATAAAATATTGTAAGTTCTTACTTAAACTATCTATTTTGAATTATATTCTTAGCATACGTATATTAATAGTTAATATAAATTCACATCAGCTGTCTTATTTAGAACAAAGTCCGCTTAAGTATCCAACCAAATATATAATAGTTCTCAATATTTTCTTGCTTCTTCCTTAGGTTTACCAGTGAGTAATGAAGATAAGTAGTCCATCTCAGCTGTTTCCAATATTTTCCCAATCAGTTCTTGTTTTGTAGGAAGTCCCTGAGGATTCCATTTTTGTGCTAACCAACTGGCTTTTCTAATAGCAAGAGAAGGTCTTTGTATGATGTTCCAGAAATAAACTATCAATCTTCCCAAACCAACTTAAGCATTCTTTGTGATCTCTATCTCACTTGAGGGTGGGGCTATGCTTGTTCTGTGTTTTTTTCTGCATTTTTTTTTCATTAGGCAGAGCAGTAGAATGGCTGAGTGAAGGCCTGGTAGTGAGTTGTTAAAATCAAGCTTTTTTTCAACCTTAGCACTATAACAGGGGTGGCTCAGTTTTGCACCTTTTCTCAGGTGCCTTCCCCCCCTCCCCCACTGTTAGGCTGTGCCACTGGAAGGAGGGATGGCATTAAAGAGGACAGTGCAGGATCACCTCTTAGGCTGAATACAGATGGCTAATTTGGCCCGAGACAGGAACGGCCCATGTCCGGATTTAAATGGTGCATTCAAACGCACACATCTGGATCCTGTCTTGCTCCCACCCTAACTTCATCCTCTGCCATCACTCTGCCACTTCAAAAAGCTACCAGGTATGTTGTGTGTGTGACTCTGTGTTTAATGTGGGTTGTTGGTTCCTTCCTGACTCATTGGAACCTCTGAGGCTGAGCTTGGAGACATTGAGACAGTGGGAAGCAGGATCCAAGTCTCTGCTTCTCCGGACCAATTGTGAGCCCCTACTGGTTTGAATGGTCCAATGAGGTGCAAGTGTGGGAACTTTTGTGTGTATATGGTTGGCCCCGTTGGCCCAGTTCTTTAGTCTTAATTTAACTGTTGCTATGCTGTGATCACTAATAAAGAGCTGTGATCAACTATACCTGAGTCTCCTCGTGCATTGAACCCAGTACTTTTCAATGTAGTAAGTGGTAGCAAATTGTTGATGTGCTTCTAAGCCACCTTTCCTGGCCATCTGAATGGCTAGGGAGCATCAGGCAAGTATCGTTCATGTACTTGAATGGTGTGACTTCTCCTCCAGGGCATGCGCAGCCCATCCCTGTTCTGGCAGCGGGCCGTGTGCTGCCTGACTGCTCCTGGAGCACTTTCCACTAAACCAGCTTTCTTCTGAGCTGGGAGGCTGCTGCCCCAAGCTGCCCATCTGTACCCAGCCTTAGTTTCATAGCTTTTGTAGGAGCTGCATTTGCTAACCTTGATGTCAAGGCAAAAAGAGATGCATAATGATGCAAAAGGTGGTCAGTGGTTTATATGATACATGTGCAGGGCTTTTTTTGTAGCAGGAACTCCTTTTCATATTAGGCCACACACCCCTGATGTAGTAGCCAATCCTCTAAAAGTTTACAGGACTCTTAGTAAGGGGCCTACTGTAAGCTCCAGGAGGGTTGGCTACCTCAGGGGTGTGTGGCCTGATATGAAAAGGAGTTCCTGCTACAAAAAAGCTCTGCATATGTGTTTCCTTCCCCCACATACCAAAAAATAATTTCCTAACTTTTCCCTATGCTGGTCTTATGGGGAGTGTTATTCCCAGCTGTTGTTTTTTTTTAAAGTCTCCTTCTAGCATGGTTGTGTTGTAAAGTGCACACATATGTATTTTACCTTTCTGTGCAAAGAAAGCATTAAGAGTTTTAATAGAAATATGTGTGTAATATTTGTCTATATCTTGCAGCTCTCAAACATCCGATGTTTATTCTATGTGGCTCTTATATAAAGCAAGTTTGGCCACCCCTGATCTATACTAATGCCTTGACATGTTGTGCTGATTTCTAATGGAATTAAATTATAATTTTTTAATTTATTTGTATTTTATATTCTGCTTTTCTCCAAAATGTACCCAAAGGGGCTTATAAGAACAACAAAATGTAAACAAACTGGTGCACAGCAAATATATTTTTAAAAATTACATCTCATGCTGGTTCCTTGGCTGGTCTGACTGAAGTCACAGGCAGTGAACCATAGGGCTAAGAGCCCCTTAGTTTGTGCCCCAATGAATGGCTAACACCTCTGGCCATCTCTGACCCTCTCTGGATTGGGAAATAGCTTGAGATTTGAGGGGTGGAGCTTGAGAAGGATCAGGTTTGGGGAGGGGAGGGACTTCAATACCATACAGTTCACTTTCCAATATGGCCATTTTTTCTCCAGGTATACTGATCTCTATTGTCTGAAATCAGTTGTAATCCCAGGAGACCTCCAGCTGGAGGTTTTCATACCTAGACCACCCCCAACCTCTATAAGGCCCCTGAGACAGGCAATGGAGACCTCAGCAAAGATGGTAAACAGGCAGCAAAGATGTTCCTCCTCTTATTCCTCTCCTTTCCTGCTAACAAGTCTCTGACTTTTGACTGAAAACTTTCTAACCTGAATTCAGCTCTGTTTATCAAAACCGAGATAAGCTTCCCTACAGAACGAAAAAATTGTGCCAACTTCCTCCAAGATGACTATCTTATGTACCTACTGGTTGTGAACAAAAGGCACTGATGACTTTGTACATGTATTTACCATTTACACCTTCTCAGATCCTTACCCTATTGCTTGTCATTCTCTGATGTAACAGCTGGAGTTTTCCTTTGAAGGGGGGTGTAAAGGTTAATGCAGATTTGGAAGAAAAGGAGAATCACCCTTGGCAACCAGTGGCTTACTATAATATATATATTTATGCTTACAGCTGAATCCTATGCATAATTACTCCAGTATAAGCTCAGTGGTTTCAGTGGATGTATATTGGTGCAATTCTGCATAGGATTGCACTGTTGGCATCCCTTCTTTTTTTCCCATGTGTTTTGTTTATATGATGATCCTTTGGAGTTAGGAACCACTCTTGTAAGTAATTGCAGTTACTTGTCCTCCTGATGTCCCTGTAGTGTAGCCAGTGTGATATCTTGGACAGAGTATCAGACTGGAATCTGGAAGACCCAAGTTCAAATCTGAAGAAGAATATTTCTGGTGGAAAAAAATCTGCCTGGGAGTGGGGAAGCTTCAGGGGTCAGTCATGCAGACTGACAACATGCCAACTGGATCTTCTCCTTCAGTGTTAAATCCTGGATGCTTTATTCTAACTTGGTGTTCAGCAGGAACAGCCCATTTAGGCTTGATGGTTGATCAAGGTTGCCTGGGTTCCTTTGACTGACAGATGAAGAGATGGGCATAACCTGACAACCTCTTCTGCCTCTCATTGTCTTCCCCTTCTCCCACCACTATGCCTCCTTCCGCTGTCAGTACCTCAATAATGGCACCTCTTGCCCCTCCCCACAGAGTACATACACCCAGGCACATGATACAATATTTATTTATTAGAACATTTTTATGCCACCTTTCCTCCCAGTCCAAAAATCCCAAGGCAGCAAACAATTAAAACATTGACCCAAATTTTACTTTTCATACACAAACATATATAAAACCAATTTAATAAAGTACAAACATATGAACACATACACATAAACAGGAAGCACGGTTAATTAACATCACTCAGAATTCCAAACAAAACAAAAAGGTATTCAGCTACTGGAAGAAAGTGATAGGCAGGGGCAAATGAATCTTCCTGTGGAGGGAATCCCGCAGTTTCAGTGCCACAATGAAGAAGACCCTTTCTTGGGTTTCTACCCATCTAGCATCAGATGGTAAGAGTGCCTGAAGCAGGGCTTCTAAAGGTGATTGCAACAGCCAGGTAGGTTCATATGGGAGCAAAGTAAAAGGTAGTCCCTGTGCAGTCATTTCTGACACTGGGGTGATGTCGTATCACAACATTTTCACGGCAGACTTTTTATGGGGTAGTTTGCCACTGCCTTCCCCAGTCATCTACACTTTACCCCCAAGCAAGCTGGGTACTCATTTTACTGACCTGGAAGGATGGAAAGGCTGAATGAACCTTGAGCCGGCAACCTAAAAACCCAGCTTCCACTGGGATCGAACAGCTTAGCACAGTTTAGGACTGCAGTACTGAAGCTTTACCATTCTGCGTCATATGGGAGTAGGCAGTCCTTAAATCCATCAGAGGTAGCTTGCAGCAGCTGGTGAGTCACAGGGCATACAATTTTCCTAGAATTTTCAGTAGTTGAGTGTCAACCACTGGATGGAATCTGTTCACTCCTGAGCATTTACTCCTGAGTTATCCACCTCGTTTCCATTCTTGTGTTGCTCTCTAAGAGAGCTAGTTTGATGTAGTGGTTAAGTGTGCGGACTCTTATCTGGGAGAACCGGGTTTGATTCCCCACTCCTCCACTTGCACCTGCTGGAATGGCCTTGGGTCAGCCATAGCTCTCGCAGAGGTTGAAGGGCAGCTGCTGTGAAAGCGCTCTCAGCCCCACCCACCTCACATGGTGTCTGTTGTGGGGAGAAAGATAAAGGAGATTGTGAGCCACTCTGACTCTTAAATTCAGAGTGGCAGGTGGGATATAAATCCAATATCATCATCTTCTTCTTCTCTCCTAGCTGTGCCAGCAACAAAAGATGGTAACTGGACTCCTTCAATATCAGTCAATCTATCTTTTGTCCCCATCCACCACACTGTTGTTTCCATTGCTGTGACCCTGCAAGGCCAAACAACACAAGCCACAGGCTAAGAAACAAAAGTACCAGAGCACTTTTAGCTGTTGCTCTTCAGCTTACACCAAAGGCTTGTGCCTTCTGCAAGCCAGTTTGTTTGAAAAGTACCTGTTCAAAAGTGGGAAGCAGCCTCTCCCAGTAGAACTTGTGATCCAGGCATTACCACTTGCAGTCCCTCCTCATGCAGTTCTGACAAGCTGAATTGTTTAAAAAGCACCTATTAAAAATTTACAATACACCACATTGAGCTCTTTGGAGGAAGGGTGGGATAGCAGTGTACTTGACAGATAACATTCTGAAGTGTACACGTGCATATGCATAGACCAAGATAAGTACCATTATAATATCCACAACCAAAGAACAAAGAGATTTTAGTTTCAGTGCTACATAGATTGTTTTTCATTATTAATTAAATTATACTTTGAAGTTGTTCATCCTGATTGTTTGGAATTCTACAAATTGCTACAATTAGACTGATTAAAGACCTCAAGTTAAGGGTGTTGTCTGATGTTGTGATCACATTCTGAGAATGAAGCTTTTCTGGTGTATGAATGTCAGTCAAGTTGTAGATCACTTTATTAATTAAAGAGAACACCATATTCCATTATTGAGTTTTATTCCAGGACATACCTATAAGTTTTTCTTTCTGTTGCAGCAATTACACTCATATGCAGCTCTTTTTGCTACACAGTTTTCTGCATCCTCATGGTCAACCACGGTTGCCGCATGGTATCTAATTTGCAAACGAGTGCTCTGTTTTTATTTCTTGTATTTACTTCTTGTGTACCCCTCCTTTCTCACTGATATGAAAGTAGGTTAAAAATGGGGGGGGGGGACCATTTTTAATCTGAAACCACAAAATGGTGAATAAGCAGTGTAGCAGGACTAGGATTACAGACCTGGGAAACAATGCAGATAAAGAAGAAAAACCTGCCTAAGGCATGCCATACCATAATGTAGAAAGTTGGTTACAAAGGTAGTAGGCAAAGCAGATACTGCAACAGACAGACTACAATCCTACTCTATTATAAAAGCTACCTTATTACATTGCGTTCCTACTCTAATCCCATTATAAAAGTGCCCTGATGAATATTTCTGTTTTGTACATTCTATGCAAGGGCCTTCCTGACCTCAGGCAGACTGTTCCATTAGGAGACTTTGGAACTCATTATTCAATTGAGAGAAAAAAAGATTGCTATGATCACTACATTATGACAATACTCTGAGAAGTCCCTTCCCGTTTAGTGTGGTGTTATGCAGACGTTTGCATAAAGACCTTATTTCTGAATTCAAGTGTTAGACTAAAGGAAAAATTGGATTAATTATGTTCACTTCCTTCTTGGGTACTACTTAATTAGCTCAAATAAAAGGAATTCATTCTTGTCTCAGAAAAATATTTAAAAGGAAAAAGAAAAAAACTATTATTGATCTGAAACCTGCTTTCTTTTTTTTAAGCATAATGAAAGGTTGGATCTGGATTTGAACAGAACTGGCAAGAGGGGGAAACTGGAGGGATAAAATTCAGGGGGCCCAAGTCAGCTGGAGGGTCCCTGAAACCAACATCATGTGGCATCGTTCTCAATGCCTTTTCAGAGATTTCCCTTTTGATGCAGTTCTGATTACAGACATTAGGGGCACAGTGAAGTCTGGACACAGTAAAAGGCACTTTGACTATCAGCTTCACTCACCTAGGACTGAAGCAAAGCAGTAGTTGTATCTTTTCCTTAATTTCCTTTCCTCTTTTCTACCCTTTTCTCATTCATTTCTCTCCCGCTCCACCTAATTTTTTTTTTTTTTTTCAAATCTTGGTCTCAGCTTCTTCTAATCTCTATCCTGGTTTGCAACAGAACGTAATAGTATAGTAGCAAACGGTATTATGAACAGAAGGAAGGGAGGGAAATAGTATTGTTTGTTTGTTTATCCTGCCCTCCCCTAAGACACAAGGCTCAGGGTGGTTACAAAATTGGAGAAAACAGTCAATTTATTAAACTTAATTCAACAACTAGTAAAAGGATGCTTCCTCCCTCCTCCATCATTTTCAAGCAGGAACATTAATCTGTTCTGGTAATTATACATGTGTAACAGAAGTTAGAACTCCCAATTCAGACACTAGGTTGTTATTATTGTTATATTGATGGAAGATGCAATAACCCTTTGGAAAGGCTACTTTGCTCAGGGCCAGCTCTGCCACTAGGCAAGCTAGGTGATTGCCTAGGCTGCCAGCCTTCAGGGGGCACTGAATTGGGCATCTGCATGTGAGTTGGCGACATTATCGATAAGGGGGGAGCGTGCCAGACTTTAGCCTTGCTTAAGGTGCCAGTCTAGGGCTAGCCCTGACTTTTTCTACATGACAAATGACATAATCTTTTAAATTAAAAATTAGATTTATAATAAATATCATACTCAGCCTTTGTCCCCAGTGGAGATCCAAAGCCACATTGTTCTCCTGTCCTCCATTTTATCCTCACAACAACTTTGTGAGGTAGGTCTGTCTGAGAGTGTTTCACCCATAAATCTTTTATGTTGCTTTGGGGATCTGAGTATTAGAGACACATGACAGATTGCTTACAAGTTCTCTTATTGGATGCTGCTTATCGTGAAGAAACCTGGTTCTAATTCCCTTCATTTCTGACACTGTAACTTCTATTAACTTCTGTAACACTGTAACTTCTGTAACACCGTAACTTCTATTATCATTCTGGGGTTGGTGGTTAGTTTTCAAATGTGTAGCATTATTTTCTGATTAGCTATGCCTGCCACAAACAGACCTTTAGTTTCCATTGCAAATAGCATCAGAGTGTGTATCTCACCTGGACCAAGATACTCCCATGCTTCTTGGTTTTGGCCCTGGAACTCCCAAAATCATCCTGAAGCTAGTGGCCAATGTTGAGACTCCTAGCTTTATTCTCTTATGAGTTATGCCTGCCATAAATGGACAGATAGAGAGGCCAATTCTTTAATTGCTACAGATTCATGGTAATAGCAAACAAAGTGATTTGCTTTGTCATTATATTTGGTTTGGATCAGGGTCCAATGGGGGGCAAGGTGAAATCTTTGTCCAGGGGCCCAGGGTAGCTCACATCAGTCCTAGATCTGAGAGCTTTGGATTTAACACACACCTCAGCCATGGATATATTGTGGGATCATATGGTTTAAGCACCTTAATTTTATTATAATGTTATTCATGTAGGTGTCTTGGGGGGTTATCTGGGGTTTGGTTTTGTATGCATTATATGGTGGTTTAGATTAAAATGTGTAATCTATCTTGAGTCACAGGAAAGGACAGGGTATAAATATCTTAATAAATGCATATATTCAAGTATGTTTACTCTGTGTGTGCTTACTTAGAAGTCTTACTGGATTTTGTGGGACTTGCTTTCAAGTCCATGTATACAGAGTTGCAATCCACATACCTTATACAGTGTAGATTGATTCTTGGCCCTGATGCTGAAGGGGTGGAATAAAGTTGCAAAGTTGGAACAGGGTGATTTTTGCAGATTTCTCCTCCCACAGCAGACCTCTTTCTCCACCACCACCACCTGCAGTTCCTGAGGAATTATTCCCTTTCCCACAGGAGCAACATTCCACGGGAGTATTTTGGACTGCAGCAGGAAGGGGAGAGCTGGGGAAATCATACCCCTTGGACAAAAATTCCATCCATCCATGGAAATCTACAGTGGATCCAAGCTTTTATCTGCTCTTCATACCACAGTGCTTTACTCACATGTTTTGGAACTATTCAGCTGTCACCAGCATTTTTCCAGCTGAAATAATGAAATCATCATAGTTTATGAAGGATTCTAATTATAGCTGTATTAGCAAGTTACTCATGATGTTTTCCTTTGAAGTCCTTATTAAAAATAATTCTGGTTATATTTATTTTATTACATGACAAAGAATGAGCTTTGGCAAACTATCCATATGCTTCATAATACCATTGACTTTGGGGAAAATATGTACACATAATAGTGATTGGCTTCATACTGTCACATTGACCTGCCATGAAAGTATTTGAATTGTTAACTTTAGTGACTATGAGCATTTATCAAATATAAGCTTGTCAGTTATTTTGGGCTATAGTACCATCATGATCTATAACCAAAAATAACTGTGCCGCTTATACCTGAGTTCAATCCTGGCAGAAGCTGGGTTCAGGTAGCCGGCTCAAGGTTGACTCAGCCTTCCATCATTCTGAGGTCAGTAAAATAAGTACCCAGCTTGCCGAGGGTAAAATGTAGATGACTGGCGAAGGCAATGGCAAACTGCCACGTAAAAAGTCTGCCAAGAAAATGTCATGATGTGATGTTACTCCAAGGGTCTGTAATGACTTGGTGCTTGCACAGGGGACTACTTTTACGCCTTTTTTACCATCATGACCAGTCAGAGGAGTCAGTCCAGTTTATGCCAGCATACTAATTCACCCACTTTTTGTGCTATTTGTTTGTGAACTAAAAGGGCCAGAGAAGCCAAACATCATGATGCTGATTTCTTTGGCAAAATTACAGATCCTCTATTATGATGGTTAAAGGGTGCTACAGCTAGAAACAAAACAAGCTGCATCTCAGCAAACATTCATTCAGCACTGATAACCTCAGATGACTAAAGCAAGCTAAACCATGCCCTATGAGGGAAAGCAAGATACCCCATGAGCCAATCTGGCTTGGCAAAAGGATTGATTTTTTTAAATTCCTAAATATAGTCATCAGACACATGCAGGCTTTGAAGCAAAATCCATCCACCAAGTCTCCTTGATGGAAAATTGTTTGGGGAATTGTCCATCCTACCTAACATTCCCTATTTTGCACAGAAAGGAAGAAGAATTCGGAGAGGCAGACTGCCTGTGATGTTTACCACATGAAAGGCTATCTGGCTCTCCCTGCCTTGAATGCTGAAGGCTTTCTGCCCACAGGCAAAGAAAGTGGATTGTACACACACATCAGAAAAGAAGAGCTTTTGACCAGCTTTCTCCTTCTGTTCTTTATCTTTGACAGTTTCTTTCCATTCTAGTTTCATTTCTCTTTTCTTTCCTTCTGATCTAGGGAAGATGAGCTACTACAGAAAGAGATAGCAAGTCCAGTGCATGCAGAGGAGGAACAGGAACAAAGATGTGTGACATTCCTCTTCTCATTTTCCCAAATGTTCCTAGTCACAGCAATGGACCTATGTTATTGGTTTGTATGGGTGTAGGTGGTGTGCCTACACTGGAGTGACCACAAATAGAAAGAGGGAGATCCTGGCATGCTTAGTTTTAAGAGCCAGCACTCTCATTCCTCCTTGCCTCCTATGAACATTGGCCCTGTACACTGATATATCATGTGCACAGAGTTACTGTTGAATTCTGAGTAGATATAATCAGGTTCAGGTTCCCACTCTGCCATAAAGCTCAATGGGTCTGTCAACCCAACCTATCTCACAGAGCATATTGGTTAAAAAGAATCAATGATATTTCAGCATATGATAGCTATTCGTGATTCTTTTTGTGGCTATATAAAACCATGAGTAAAACACACACAAGATACTTGTGGTAATGTGGTAATTTGTTGACCACAGACTATATACTTGGGTATTGTGTAGGAAAAATAATACCATATGCTACAGCATGCTATGTTAATGAACAGAATGATATTCTATAATTATCTGTAGGAATAAACTGTTCGCATATGGGAATCTGACTAAATTGATAACAAAATAAAAGAATTGTTAATCTCATAGGAATTCTTTCAGTTTGTGAAGGTTGTTTGCCATAAATCATATCTTATACGGTAATATTTTTACAAATACATGTCAATAAAATGTTATGTTAAAAAGGTTATCTTGGAATTTTGCCAGAATCATAAATACAACATGATAGCTATGGAAACATCTTTTTTCCTGTGGTTTGGCACTGATAACAGATGTCATTTGTTCACAATGGAGGAGCTGTGCTGGTGTAAGAAGCATCCATGCAATCTGAGTATTCCATGTGGTCAGCATATCCATTGTCATGTAGATCATGGGTTACCCCGACAGAATTATTAATTGTTGCCTTTTATCTTAAATTGGGGAAAATTAGCTTCAAAAGATTGTAGCAAGAGGTGGGGCAAAACAGGACCTATTGTCTGTGTTTATGGAGATAGTCCCCAAAAGACCCTCTTATTAGCGCCAATAACCACACCAAGTAGTAAAATAAAAATGGGTTTTATTTATAAAAGAAAATAATAAAATTCAAACATGCACACATAAATGGGGTGGCTTTCACCCAAGATATATTAACACAGGGAGGAATGGGTACAGAAGGGGAGGGAGAGATGGGGTAATACTATACCTTATCTTCCCACAGAAGGGCCTTTTCTATAGCCCGTTGTAATATCTTTCCTTCAGCATTCGTTGAGGGCCGCTTTAAAAAGGTGCCTATGGCTGAGTGGGTTTGTCCTTGCGGTGCAGATAAAGTTGAAACGATTGACCATGTTTTGTTTGGGTGTAGCCTATACCCTGGCATACGAGCCAGGTACATTTATTCTTTGTTGGAGGGATGTCTCGGGTTTTCTGATTTCAAAATCAGAAATATGCTGTTATCAGATTTTAACCCCCCATTCACAATTAATTGTGCCAAATTTATGGTGGCAGCTAGGAGAATTCGTGAGGATTATGTATAGAAGGGGTCCTGAACTGACTGGTTTTTTTTAATATTTCCAAGCTTGTACTTTATCTTTTCTTAAATGCCCGAGTACTTTGTATACCATCACAAATGCTACTGAAACTGATATAAATACAGAGACCATACATAAAGTTGCCAAATTTTGTTCCCATGCAATCAAATTGCATTTTATGGTTCTTACAAGTTAATGTCGAGGTAACAGATTGTAATTTTAATCAGTGTATTCTAGTTAATATTTCTTCTGGAGTTGTATAATTTTTAAATTTTAAATTTTTAAATTTTAAATTTTTTATTATATGTACTATATTTATTAAGCTAGAGGATGTTTGACCACTACTGTATTATTTGTCATATCTCATTATTCATACTAATGTCCTATATTTTATCTTCACATTTATTTTTTAAATATTTTACGTTTTACCTATTTAGGTCCATCTTGATTTTTACAATTTTTATGTGGTTGTTGTTGGCCTGCATTGTGCTGTGTATTTGGTCATGGACCGTAATAAAGCAAACTGAACTGAACTGATACCTGATCTTGGAAAATGTTTTGGCCTGAAAATGGATGAAAGGAAGAGAGCATATAGAGCTACTAGCACTATACACAGGGAAACCTGATGTGGATCAGAGGTACTGCTTTGTGAGTGGTCAGCAGAACACAGATCATGGCAAAATTGGGATGTATTTATACCCGAAAATATATCCTGAAGGTATATTAATGTGGATGGCCTAATATGACAAAAACTTGATCGTTTTCAGGAGATTCTGGCAAAAGCAAGGTCTATGCTCTCCCAGGTGTTAGACAAAAAGAAGGATGTATCTTAATAGGTGTGATGGCAAATTCTATAAGGTGGTAGCTGGATGGAGCTGCCTAGGTAATGGTTCCTTGATAGCCTGGCCTGAAGAGGAGAATGCAGGTTTTGGAAGATTTACTTGCAGAAGGAATGCACTAGAAATTCTATAGTATGGCGGAAGGGACATTGGTTATGTTAATGTGGACAAACTTTAAAATAGGTGTGTCCACATCAATGTTTCCTCTAAGCTGCAGAGCTCTACTTTGTGAGCTGCTGGCATTAAATTTGTGAGCTAAATTGTGAGCTACTGCATAAATTATTGTGCTCAGGGGTTATCCTTCCTGAGCTAGGACAAAAATGTGTGAGCTGGAGGCTAAAAATCTGTGAGCTAGCTCAGACAGCTTAGAGGAAACATTGGTCCACACCCAAGGTGACAGCTACAGGGAGAAAATGCCATTAGTAACAGAACATAATTCCATCATACCATTGTGCTAGAGGTAGGATCTTTTGTCTGTGTATCTTGTCCTGACAACAGGTAGCCTCTTACCCAACTAGAAACTGGGATTTTGGATTATGGCAATTGTCGATCCTTTGTTTCCCATTGGACAGAGAAGAATGGAGGGGTGACACAGAGGAATGTTGGAACCAGCTTGTCACTGTGAACCTGTTTCTTTCTCAGGCACAGAAAACACATCATTAATGCCAAGCCTGGCATTTCTGAGGGCACTGCTGTGGAGGCTATGGGTCTCTCTGGGTATTGGGGTCTCTCTACTCATGGGGAAAGAGCACCCTAGGCTGGAGTTTGGGCACTCAAGCAACACATGACCAATGTTCCCTGTAAGCTGCAGAGTCTTGTGAGCAAAAATTATACTTTGTGGGCTACTGGCATTAAAGTTGTGAGCTCCTGCATAAATGAGTGTGCTCTGGAGTCATCCTTCCTGAGCTAAGACAAAAATGTGTGAGCTGGAGGCTAAAAATCTGTGAGCTAGCTCATACTAACTCAGCTTAGAGGGAACACTGCACATGGTCATTGTGAAGTGATTTATTGCAGACCACTGCATAACATCACCATTATATAAATGAGGCTTTTAAGATACCTTGTTGTCTGGATTTTTTTTTAACTCTGTCTGGTGGTCAACCTAGACATTATACAAGAGACACCGCTCCCCTTGTTTGTTTATTTGTTTACAAAATGTATACCCTGCCTTCCTGGCTTCATAAGGAATAAAGCAGAAATACACATTAACAACATATACAATAAATCTTTAAAAACATTAAAGATGCATAAAATGCATAATTAAAACCATACCTAAAACACTCAAAAACAAAAACATAAAAAATATATTGGGCAGGAAAGGGAGCTCATTGAAAGAATGCTAGAAGGTAATTCACTCAGTGGCTTATCAACAGCAGGATTTCCACATGGCAGGTTTCCTTGTAGTTTCCCTGCCCCCCCCCCCAGTAGAGGCCACCCCCCTCCCCTGGTCACTGGGGCCTTTGCAATTTTTTTTAAAAATAATAAACACTAGAATCATTACATCAATATACCATTTCAACAACAGGTGTAACAGATTATGTGATTTCCCAGCTTGCCTGTAAAAAAAAGTAAATATCTATCTCCTTATGTTATGCCTTTTCCCTTATATCTCTGCAAAAGAAAGAACTAGGGACTTTTTAAAAAAAAAGCTGCAAAGTTCTTTTAAATAAAAAGTCGTCTACTGGGCAAGGGAATGACTGCCACAAGGATAGGGTTGGGAAAAGGTTGTGCTGTGGGTGAGAAAATTCAAATTTTCCCATCCACACAGCCACTATCCAGAGTTTATTGCCATTTTCCCCAAAACTTCAGAGCAAAGCAGGTTTGAGAAAAATCAGAGCAAAGCTGGAGAAACTTCAGAAAGTTAATGAGTGCACCATGAAGCTGTGCTTCCCAAGAGCATTGAATCTGGGGCAGATTACCTTTGAGGAATGACTCAAATCCCATTTTAATCTTAAAAAATAAAGTTCTTTGTTGAAAAAATCAAATTGTTTCATTTCTGGATTAATACTATTGTTCTTATTTGCAGTTTGAATTAATTTCAACATAGTTTGCCATGCTTAAACACAGAATTCCAAATAAGTATATTGTACAAGGAAACGATTTAAGATCCTTTTACTACACAGAACACCATGCTTAAGACATCTTTGCCTTCTTTGCAGCTGCATTATAATTGTGGGTCATAGATTAATCATTCTAGATCCCCAAAGCTCTTCCCTCCTCTGTAACTTTCAGCTGATAACATCCCAATTAACAGCAATTGCTTTTATTATTTGGCTTCAAATTCGCGAGCTACATTTTGCTCAATTAAATTATAATTATTTATGATACTCTAAATAACTCAGCAAGTTAATTTTCCTCTTCAAATTCTTTATTGAGTTAAAAATGCTTTCCATTGTCATTTCTTTACTCCTAAAGTTCTGTCCTCAAGGACACTATGAAAAATATGAACAAGGCCCAAAGTCCAGTTCCTGTGAGATTTTCCTTTTTCCCATCTTGAATATTTGTGTCAAGATAACCTCCTTGAGCTGTTCCAAATGGCCTTGACTGCTAACACTTAATGTTTATAGCCTTGGCTTTAATTGTGTGTAATTCTTATTAAAATAGCCATGAGTCACATGAGTTCATTTGACCAAATTCACTATCATTCTAGTATCTTCACTCAATGTTTACAGGTGAGAAATTTGCCCTATTATATTAATGCCTTTGATTTTACAGCATGAAGAGGTTGGAAATGTTGTTTAATATGCTATATTCTCATTAAGCTACCTTATACTGAACCTAGCGTTGCCAAGTCCAATTCAAGAAATATCTGGGGACTTTGGGGGTGGAGCCAGGAGTCTTTGGGGTGGAGCCAGGAGACATTAGGGGTGGAGCCAAGATCAAGGCTGTGACCAGCATAATTGAACTCCAAAGGGAGTTCTGGCCATCACATTTAAAGGGACGGCACGCCTTTTCAATGCCTTACTTCCATAGGAAATAATGAAGGATAGGGGCACCTTCTTTTGGGGCTCATAGAATTGGACCCCCTGGTCCAATCTTTTTGAAACTTAGGGGGTATTTTGAGGAGAGGCACTAGATGCTATATGGAAAATTTGGTGCCTATACCCCAAAAAACAGCGCCCCCCAGAGCCCCAGATACCCACGGATCAATTCTCCATGATTTTCTATGGGGATAAATCTCCATAGGGAATAACAGAGTTCCCAGCAGACATTTCCCTCCCCTCCCCCCGCTTTCTGACGACCTTGAAGTGGGGGGAGGGCCTCCAAACCAGGGGATCCCCTGCCCCCACCTAGGGATTGGCAACCCTAACTGAACCACAGCATCAGTTCATCAAGGTCAGGTTGTCTACTTAGACTAGCAGCAGCTCTCCACAGTCTCAGGTTGAGGTATTTCATGTCACCTACTACCTGATCCTTTTAACGAGGTGCTGAGGATTGAACTGGGGAACCTTCTGTGGGTAGCCATATTGGTCTAAAGCTGTAGAACAACGTTTGAGTTCAGTGGTACTTTTAAGGCCAACAAAGTTTTATTCTGGGTAGAAGCCTTTGTGTGCGCACAAAGAAAGCATATACCCCAAACAAGACTTTGTTAGTCTTAAAGGTGCCACTGGACTCAGACTTTGTTCTATGGGTTAATAAAGATACGGGAAATTGCCAGACTTTCAAAATGAACCGAAATTGAAGAAATGGCTTTTGAAAATAGTTAGAAATTTTGCTTGATTTTTGGAAAACAAGAATACAAGTTAGACATTTTGTTGTTGTTCAGTTGAACAGTCGAGTCCGACTCTTTGCGACTCCATGGACAAAATCACGCCAGGCCCTCCTGTCTTCTACCATCTGTCGAAGTCTGCTAAAATTCGTGTTAGTTACATCAGTAATGCTGTCCAGCCATCTCATCTTTTGCTGTCCCCTTCTTCTTTTGCCTTCTGTCTTTCCCAGCATTAGGATCTTCTCCAGTGAGTGCCCCCTTCTCATTTGGTGGCCAAAGTATTTGAGCTTCAGCTTCAGCATCTGACCTTCCAGGGAACAGTCAGGGTTGATTTCCCTTAGGACTGACTGATTTGATCTTCTTGCAGTCCAAGGGACTCTCAAGAGTCTTCTCCAGCACCACATCTCAAAAGCATCTGTTCTTCTGCGGTCGGCCTTCCTTATGGTCCAGCTCTCACAGCCATACATTACTCCTGGGAATACCATCGCTTTGACTATACAGACTTTTGTTGGCAGGGGGATGTCTCTACTTTTTATTATGCTGCCCAGGTTCGCCATAGCTGTCCTCCCAAGGAGCAAACATCTTTTAATTTCATGGCTGCAGTGATCTTGGATCCCAGAAATATGAAGCTATAAATGCCTTGCTTTGCTTTGAAATGGGTTCAAGGTCAGGGGGAATGGCCATGTTGTCTTCTGGTTATGCTTAATGGACAGGGTATGTTCACTGTATAGAATGACTATTGTTGATATATTTGTCTTACATTTCTATTTGTCTTGTTCTGCTTGTTGTAATGGTAGTTATGTTGGTCTTTTCTATTTATCAAAACTTATACAATGAAAAAAATGCTATATAACATCATCTATTAATGTTTTTTATATACAAACCATTTACTGTGTAAGAATACTGATGTCCACGGTAATTAGTTATTTCAGTAAACTTGGACTGAAGTAACTCTCCATAGCATTGCACTGTTAATCTCTTTTCTCTTTCATTGTGAGATTTACTGAGTGCAAAACTTGCATATAACCAGAGCTTTTTCTGAGCAGGAACGCAGTTCCAGCTGCCTTGGTGTCAGTTCTGGCTGGTTTGGTGTCAGGGAGTATGGCCGAATATGCAAATAAGTTCCTGGTAGGCTTTTTCTACCCAAAAAGTCAGTGTGAAACCATGGTGATGTCAGGGAGTATGGCCTAATATGCAAATGAGTTCTGGATGGGCCTTTTCTACAAAAAAGCCCTGCATATAACTAATTGCAGCCATGTCCTTATCAGGGATTTTTTATGCAGATCAATCAGCTATTAAAAACAAATATGCAATTACAGTTGAATGGTAAGGAAAATTCCTTACATGATTTAAAGGCTTAGGCTTGGATGTAAGATGAAACTGCATAGAAGTTATATGTTTTAAGAGAATTTGTTGTGGTTGGTTCTATTCCTTATACTAATTACAGCAGCATAACTGCACCAGGTCATTCACCTCATTTTTTAAGCAAAGGGACCTGTGCTTATGGTATGTATGCATTATTTATTATTTAGAACAATTGTCATTCCTTGTATAACACTGAACAGGTCAAAATCATAGCTGGTCCAGAGAAGTAATCAAAGGTGAAGACACTAAACCCTTTACCATTCCCAAATTCTACCCTCATCCTAGTATATGAATGAAGCCAGGCAAAAAAAGATAGAAAACTTAGCAGAGATACAAACAAGACAACAAACATTGCAAAGTATGGGAAAAAGGATTATCATGGTTTTGAGCTGCCAGAAAGAGTGAATCATTATGAATGAAATATGGGAGGGGTGGATTACATTGATTCCAAGAAGCAAAAGCAAGGGCTGAATGATGCAGAGGTGAAAAGGCAGATGCTGACTAGGAGGTATTTGTTTCTTTATCATTTTAATTCCCTTGATCCAATATACTATTATGCTAATGCAGCTAAACTAACTTTTTTGATTCCAGCTATGATAACCCAGTCTCAGCCTAGAGCACCACAGTGCACCTGTCCATTTACTTAAAACCTGACTTGAATAGTAATATATATCCCATGAATGGGATTGCAGGTTCTGCCTGGGAGAGTAGTGGCTTATGTTGATTTCCCACAGAGAAGTAAAGGTATTCATCAATGGTGCACATAATTTCTCCAATCTCTTACCTCCTACTGAGCAACAATGCCATTTTGCCCTGATGTGTCATAATTTTTAGAATAATGGGTTGGATGCAGTAGTTTTCAAGCAAGAGAATCTTTCATTGGAGGAAGATTTCTTCCACTGAAGGAATGAGTGTTTCATTGAGGGAAGTCTCCTGTGGAAAACAAGATTATTACCTCCAGTGAAATGTTCTTCACTAAGCAAAGCCATTGGATTCACTCAGAATATTTTAGAGCCTTAGATCTTATGGTCTTTTAAAAGGATTTTCAAAGTATGTAAATCTTCTGATTTTCTTGGATGACCCCCATTCATTTAAGCCCAGAATTGTAAAGACCACTTCCTGCCTTCTCTTATAAGCAACACATTTCATTTGCTGTCATTTTGCTCACTACAGAATCTCACTACTAGTATAGATAGAGAACATTTCAAACAATTATCTTCATATCGATCTTTGTGGTACTGGCTGGTCTGAGTTACTCCCACAAATTAAGAATGGTGCATGGACATCATTATATTCTTGCTAAGTAAACAAGACTTCTAAGTCCCAAAATGCCAAGGTTCATTTTAAAATATGCATGTTTATTATTGACTCAGAATGGGCTACACTCTGCAGTTTCCAAAGGCTTCATGTTGGGCATACTTTTCTTAAATAGATACTGTGGCTATGGCTTGGGTGTTAGCAAATCTGTAAGCCATGTTTTATTTGAATGCCCCTGATACAATGAGAGACAAAAACGGATTAATCCTCCGATGGCCAGAGTCTTCAGCTGATATTTTAGTTCCTAAGTGATCAGCAGATCCACGAGCAGAAAATGTACTCATTTTAGCAAAACTTTTAGTTCACACCATGAGAATTCGGGCGACATACAAGAAAATAGCTGGTTTTTTAGGCTATGTACTAACCCTCTCTGGTCGGAATTCTTCATTTCTTCCTCATATTTCCAGCCATGCTTGACAAATACTATTTAAGATCTATAGGTCAGAGGAGGAAAGAAAGAAAGAAAGAAAGAAAGAAAGAAAGAAAGAAAGAAAGAAAGAAAGAAAGAAAGAAAGAAAGAAAGAAAGAAAGAAAGAAAGAAAGAAAGAAAGAAAGCCAACTTTTTTTTCAAGGACAGAATAATACTTTACATTGGAAAGAAACGCTATTGAATAACCCATCTGCTAGTTGTGACATGACTATATCACCTTATCATCCGTCCAGATATATATTTATTTATTTTATTCCATTTATATAATTTTAATGCTGGACTAGGACTATTGAAACTATTGAAAATGGGGGAAGCTGCAGGGCTTTCTTTGTCTCCTCTCGGCCTTGTAGAGAGATGGCAAAGGCAGGAGATCTGACTTCTCCGTGGGTGTGTTTAAATGGGGGTGGGGGGAGGGAAGCTGCAGGGCTGCTTTTGCCACCTCTTCACTTTGCGGAGAGGTGGCAAAGGCAGGGGATCTGACTCCCCTCCCCCATTTAAACACCCTGCAGGGGTGTTAAAATGGGGGGAGCCATGGTGCTGCTTTTGCTGCCTCTTCTGGGGCACATTGCCAGTTTTCACTAGGACGTGCCAGGGTCTTTCATGTGCCACTTTTGAAGTAGGTAAAACTGCCACAGTCAATGTGTCTAATAGGAAGTGAACAATGCTGAGTCACACTCATCAGTAGAGCAGACAGAATGTTCTAAGTCAGGAGACTCCAACGAGAGTCTTGGATCTTTGCTGGTGCAGAAAGACTTGTTGTTCTAACCGGTTTAAAAATGTCAGGTTCCACCCTCTACCAGCCTGACCTGATGATGGCAAAATCTGGAAATATTCTAAGACTCATAGGAATGCCAGATTTTTCAAACACTTAGGCTCAATATGGGTTACAAAGTCTGTGATGTACTCAACAGATAGGAGTTCTGTTCTGGGATTTTAATTCCCTGGTATGTGCAGGCCTGATTCAGAACAGAATGGTGGCACACAGCAATGGGACTTAAACTCCCCTCCTGTGCCATTTTCCAAACCTGAAATGGGCCCAGGGTCATAAGCTTTCACACTGTGGAAGCTTATGTGTACATGTAAGCAATATGAAGATTATCTTCTGGAGCAGGGTTCCAGGCAAGGAACTTGCCGCATACACCCAAGCCTGCCTCACACAAATGTTTTCTATTGGAATATAACAAAAATTGAGTTCAGTGGCACCTTTGAAACCCACAACATTTTATTCAAAGTATAAGGTTTCATTTGCATGCACATTTCTTAAGATACATTGAAATGGAAGTTACCAGTCCATACATATATAGGTATTTAAATACAATAGCATACAGCATAATGAATATGTTTAACAGGTGCAAGGACCAAGCAGGAATAACAAATTTAGTTTATACAGCCACTATTTGTTTGGATTTAATTCCAGCGGAAAACATAGTGAAGCAAATAAATATTTCAAAAGCAAATCATCAAAGAGTTATGTGCAAATGTACCCTTCTTAATTGTGAAATACCGAGAGTATTAACAGTTCACTTCCTTAGGAAGACCACTCAACATCTCTAAGTAAGATCAAATAAAGCCAGCCTGGTGTAGTGGTTAAGAGCAGGGGTCTCTCATTTGGAGTACTGGATTTTATTCCCCATTCCTTCACATGAAGCCAGCTGGGTAACCTTGGGTCAGTCACAGTTCTCTCAGACATCTCTCAGCCCCAGCTATCTCACAAGGTACGTGGGGAGCGGAAGGGAAGGTGTTTGTAAGCCACCTTGAGACTCCTTAGGGTAGAGAAAAGCAGGTTATAAAAGCCTACTCTTCTACTTCAGCAATATAACATTGAGTTCAGTTAGCTCTCCATAAGCAGAATAAAGAATGAGATCCTGAGGATCAAATGTGTCATTAGCTTTCTCCAGGTATCTTTTTGACAACATGATTATTCTTTCCCTGAGAGTGATTTCCAGTGAGTCAGAAATTCCTCCATTCTGATTAGTGATTTCTAGTGTACACACATGATTCTCCATCACCACTTTTAAGGAATTGCATGTCAATTTTGATAGAAGCAAAACCTCCAACATATGGATCTATTTCAGTGATGAACAGAGGCCAGCCAGAGTATACTCATGTACACACAGGAAATTTTTAAAACTAATTCAGTGCATACATTTCTTTCTCTTAAAAGACTATGGGGAAAACTCTTTATTGTGGACAAAACAATCAGTAAAAGTTTCTATTTAGGCTATTTTTAAATGGACTCCTGTTTTAACTCCAATTTCAAAATTAATTTTGTAATCTGGCTTTGTTTATTAATAATGAAGTCACCCTACATTTAAAACTTTAATTTAAAAATTAGAATGAATAAAAAATCAATAGTCAAAATTAGGAACTTTATACTTCTGAACTTCTGACTTGTAGCCAGATTGGGAGGATATACTTTTAATTTGGCCACATATGGCCAAAAATATATATATATCTTTGTTGTCAAATAAATAAAAGTTCTAGTGTTTCCAGATGAATCCTATCCACAGTGATTACTTTAAATACATCTGGGGCATTTAATAGTGATCATAATCTGAAACAATAGTAGGAAGGCTGATTAATAGTATCACACATTTAAATTGTTTAGTTCCTGCAGTAGGCTAGAGTTCGGTCATATTTGTCTGATGATGCCTTTGTAATCTTCAGGTAATTATTACTTAATTTATTTGTGCAGATCCTAAGAGGTGTGTCAGCTCAGACAATTCAACACTACTTTCCAGACATGCTAATTAGTGGGTTATCCTATTGTCACAATTACAAAACTTGAAAAAAAAAATAAATTTCCACTAGAACTTATGTTGATATTATCTATTTATACATACATTATCTGCAAGGTATGTAATGAATAGCTTTAATCTTTAAAAAACAAACAAATCAAAAAGCTCTAAGTAGAGCAGAGTGGTGGGAAGATAATCTTCTCCCTGCTGTTTGTTCCTTCTATATATATTTTTTTTCTTTCCAATTCCAAGGAGTTCCAGATGTGTATTTGCAAGCAAATGTATCTCTTTTCAATGGCAGTGCTTAATTCTTTGATATATGAAGTAGGAACTACTGGAAATGCACTTGATGGAAACCTGATAGTCACACATTTCAAACTACCTTTCCATTTTTTTAATCAGTAGCAGGCAGGGCCAGCACCAGGGTTTTTGGTGCCCTAGGCCAGGCTCCCCACCAACACCAACTTCCCTGTCACCTGTGCCCTTCCTTCCCCCCACACCCATTTTTCACTGTCTACTCATTTGTTTCCACTTCTGAAATGCTGCTCCTTGTTTTTGGATTATACTCCATATTGATTTTTGCTTCACTTCTGGTCATAAGTTTCCCCAGACAATTGCTAGTCCTAGCAATTCTTCCCCACCATTATTGGCACTTTGATTTCAGCCCTCTGTTCCCACTTTCCTCCATTTGGCCTGTAGGCAGGGACGTTACATTTCTCCTCCTATGCCATATTTATTATTTTTAAGAGTTCAACCATAATCAGACTTGTGAAAATAGTTTTGGATTTTCATAATCTCTTTCTATTTAAATAAGTATGTTTTATCAGCTTATTTTTCAGCAGAAACTTTCAGTGTTTGGCAATGACAAACATGGCATTATCTTTGATGGTGGTTATAGCAGTAAATATTAATGCTTAGGGTTGCCAGTCCCCAACTGGGGGTAGGGGATCCCCTGGTTTGGAGGCCCTTTCCCCATTTCAGGATTATCAGAAAGAGGGGTGGGGGGGAACGTCTGCGAGCACTCCATTATCTATGGAGACTGCTCCCCATAGGGTATAATAGAGAATTGATCTGTGGGTATCGGGGGCTCTGAGGGGGCTGTTTTTTGAGGTAGATGCACCAGTTTTACAGCATAGCATCTGGTCTGTCTCCTAAAACCCCCCTAAAGTTTTCAAAAAGATTGAACCAGGGGGGTCCAATTTCATGAGCCCCAAAAGAAAGTGCCCCAATCTTCCATTATTTCCAATGAAGGGAAGGCATTTAAAAGGTGTGTGGTTCCTTTAAATGTGATGGCCACAACTCCCTTTGGAGGCCAATCATGCTTGTCACAACCTTGCTCCTAGCTCCACCTCCAAAGTCCCCAGATATTTCTTGAGTCAGATCTGGCAACCCTACTAATGCTAATGCAGTCTTGAAATGATATTCAAACAATGTAACCTATAAAACCATTGCATTGTCTGCATTTGTATTTTCTAACAATGACAAACTAATATATGTGACTGGGTTGTTAAGACAAATTCCTACGTTGGTATTTTTTTTTAATTTGGAATTTCTCCCTGTGATGTAAGACTTTTGGGGTGTTATTTTTCACCTTATAAAATTTGCGCATACATTATCTTGTGCAACATGTGAGTTAAGTAACTTCTTTGACAGTTAGCCAAAACAATCTGGCATGCTAAGTATCTTGTGGCATAACTGGATTTTTATTTTGAAAGACAGGTACAGTATCTAGTGCTTCTAACCACACCTAGAAGGCCATGCATATGTTACACCCTGCTCAGAGAAAAAAGTGTAGAAAATCTTGAATTTTTGTTTGTTAGAAACACATCAAATATGAAACAAAATCACTTCAGCTGTTGAAGCCTGCTGCCATCTCTAACTATCATCTCTAACTTTAGTGTGGAAGTCTGCTAATTGTAATCTCCAACTGCCATCTCCACTTTTCCAGAATGCCACTTGGTTCAGTCTTAAAGGGGCAGTGGCACATACACAATTGAACATAAAGCTTACATCACCCCTGTCACACTTTCTCCTCCTAAAAAAAAATCGTATATCTTCATATGCTACAGCAAATAACATACAGGGACCTGATTGTAAAATGGCACCTGGATATAGGCTCATTTAGTCAAAAAGCTTCCTCAGGAGTATTCCTATTTCCTTCAAGGTTATCAGCCTCTTGTTACAATTCAGTGTAAATGGTCTTTGCAACCTCTTTATTTTCTTCACAATCTCTCATCCTCTCAGTACTAGTTAAGTTTTTATACTTATATTAGAAGCAAGCCAGCCTTGAACTTCTTCTTTAACTAGATGCAAAAACCTTCTAGATTTGCTGGCAAAATGTTCTCTACAATATTTATATTAGGAGCAAGCCATTCCTTTTGATGGCAGAATGCTCTCAATTCATGTATTAATTTAAGAGCAAGCCAATTCTGAACCTCTTTCCAGATGCGCACGCCTTCTGGATTTTGCTGGCTAAAAGCTCTCTGCATTATTTTTATTAGGAGTAAGCCATTCCTGATTGACAGCAAAATGCTCTTAATGCCACTTAAGTGTTTAGTTTAGGAGCAAACCAGCCCAAAACCTCTTCTCTAATCCGAGACTACACCTGAGGAAGCTTTTTAACAAAATGAGCCTATATTTGGATGCTCATTGGATGGACTTTTCTTCTAATATTGTAAAGCTGTACGTCTTTATGATGTGTATAAAAGATTTCTATGTTCACAAAAGTTTTACTAAACATTGTTAGCCAGTATATAACAGTGTTTGTTTTTTGTATTCCTTGTAATATAAACTGATCCCAGGATGTTTTTATACCTGGTAGGGGAACATAGCTTTACCAATTTGTTTGCTCATCATCTGAGGAACTGAAGTCAGCACCTGTATAATCAGAACAAGAACATGAAGCTTTGTGCCCTCTGTAGAGGCTTGCTTCTGTGCTTCATTGGGCACAGATCCCTGATCTGTGGCTAAGAAATCGCAGGAATATAAGAGGTGATTATGAAGAATTATAACATCCCCATTGCCATCTTGCACTTCACACACAGGACTATTTCCCTTCCTTTGGAGCACCATATATATTCTGTCCTTCCAATAAGCTTGCAGTTTGCCAGGGCTCCTTCTCTCTGACAGGTTCCTGACTACCACTCTGTGTCCTGCAGCAAAGGTAGCACGAAGCACTCTGTGGTCATAACTCCATTTTCCCAGTAAGGCAGATGACTCTAAGCATTTTGTTGCCAGTGCTCTTCCTTCCATCTCTTTCCATATGAAAAGGCCTCATTTTGGGCAGGAGCTCACAGGAGCGGATCTCCAGAACCTCTGAAATTTATTGTGCTATATCTTTCTTAACCTCCCTCCTCCCTCAAAAATACTTGCTTCTGGGCTTCATTGTTCAGACCCCCTGTGAGAATTTTGCTGAACTCTAAGATTTGACGAACTTTCTAATATTGTTCCCCACAAAAAAATGGGAAAATGACCGAGCGATAAAAAGCAGACAAATGGAAATCTTCATCATGCCACTGTGGCCACATAAGAGAAAGTAATTTTAAAAGTATGATGGAAGGAAGGCAATTATGACAATTATAATTCAAGAAGCCAAATTGGTTATCCTCACATGACTTGCAGGGGTGGGGATAGTGCCAGTGCATTGCCATTTGCCCAGCCCCACTAGGGCACACTGAGTGTACAACCGGCTGCTTGACCCCTCCCAGGGAAGGATCTCCCCTGCCCATGCCTTTCGGAAACCATGAGAGGCATGGGCAGCAGGGCTTTCTCCCTGCTTTTGCATCCCTGAAGTACATTCTATCCTATGAGCCTATAGGATAGAATGGACTCCATTCTATCCTATGGACCCATAGGACTAAATGGGATCAGGTTGCCACTGTGGCTGTATCCTTGGTTGCAACCCTGAGCCATGCAATCTGGTCTTTCAGTTTCAGTAATGTAGACAGCACCTTGTCCTCTAGTTCTCTTAGATCTGCTACATTCAAATACTGTACTATATGCCTGTGCAATGCAAAGTGGCTCTTAGTTGCAATCTTTCAGTGATCTGCCTCAGAAAGGCCTAGAAAGTCACAAAACTCCCTGTTCCTCTTGAATGTGCTTTAAAAGTCCTTCCACTTCCATAAGCAGCCTGAGAAACTCACTCACCATGCAGTTTCTCAGTCTTTCACCAGTCCTCATCTTTCCCTCACACTTTTCTTCTGCTTCCTCTCACAGCTATGTAGGTTCATCTCTTGGAAGGTAAAAGCCTCTCACTTTAAACTAGGCTTCCCAATCCCCCTACGGGGTAGGGTTTTCCCTGCTTTCAGGGGCCCCAACCTGCCACCACAAAGCTAGCCAGTGAGGGAGCCGCGTGCCTGAAAAGCTCCAGCATGCTTGATGTGCCCAGCACAATGACATCACTTGGAGATGACATCACACAGGGGATGCTCTAGCATTCAGGAAAAACTCTATGGTGAGCTTTCTGGGAGTGGGGATCGGAGTGACACCACTGCATGCAATGTCCCCAACATGATAATGTCATGCAGAAGTGACATCGTCATGCAGGGGATGTTGCCACAGTTGGAGCAGGGTTTCCCCTAACAACCAGCTGGCCAATGGAAGGCAGGAGCCTGTGAAGTCAGGGGATCCCCCACTCCCACTTGGGGACTGGCTGCCAACCCTAATAAAGCAGCTTCATATGTACATATCAGAAAGAATTGTTGTTTGTTCCTACATTTCCCTGCACATGGTTTTAATGAGGCAGTCAGAGATACCATGTTATATATTGTCTTTAAGAAGTAGTGTGGGATTACTAGCCACAAAACATAGCACCCCACTGGCAGGAACAGGTTGATGCTGATGTCTGTGTGCAAAGATCCCTGCATATTCATCTGTGGAACAGATGATTGGCTTGCCACTCTTGCTAAATGGTAAAGTTTGGAAGGAAAATCAAGTTCAAAAGGGAGCATACCTTGGAATGTGCAACTCAACACACCTGGACATTGGGGGCGCTACATCAGTCTAAGTGTATATAGGTGTTATCTCCTTGAACAAGATGCCTTTCCTTGTCTCACCCTGGGAGCTGCCTTTGGAACTTCTTCTGTCACTTTGACCTTTCACTCATTTCACATAGCCTTTCATGGAGACATATGTCTTTGCAGGTCTTTCCTGTAGATAAAATGCCCTCATACTCCCACATGTATGATGTCAGATTAGCTAGCCATTTGTAATAGGGAAAGTACTCTTTAGATTAGGCTTTCTATCTCCTGCAACCTGAATGTAAACTGAATCTACTTGAATAAATTGAAGTTTACCTTTTTTGCAATAAACATCTTGGGAGATTTATTTACTGCGTTCATTATCATGCCTCTATGACTGGGCAAACTCTGCTATATTGACCAAACATCCCTATATCACATTCTGTATAATTGTGTGATTTCCCTCCCTCCCCTACCACTTTTTAACACCTGCAGGCAGTACAATTTAAGGAGAGCCTGAGGAGAGAAATAAAGTCTACTAAATTATTTCTTCTCATGCTATTTTCCATCAAAATTACGTTCCTCCCCCCAGCTTCCTTGACTTCCAGTGGGAACAGGGAAGGCTTTAGTGATTTTGGGGCCTGGGCAAAAGTACAGGACTTCAGAATCACTGGTGTGTCAAGTGGGGCAGCATGCCTCCCCCCTACAGCTGAGTACCACTGGAACCTCTGGAGTTGTGGAAGTGAGGGCATCTGGGCAACACATCTGCAGGGAAGTCATAGGGGACCCCCAATACATTATGGCCAGGTTCCCACCCTTCCTGAATTATGCTGCCATCTAAGACCCCAGAGCCTCTGGAGTCACAGGCAGCGGCTTCACGGAGGCAAGGCAGCAACCAGCGGCAGGACAACCGAGTGGCTCCTCTGACTGCTCTAAGATGAGCTGAAACCAGCTGAATGCATAATAGTAGTGCATGGCTGACAACATCCTTGCTGGGGGAACTTGGGGGTTGTCTGCAACTTTTCTCCAGTAGGGGTAAAATCAGCATGAATATGATCTATGACGGGGGAAAGACATAATGGGGGGGGGGAGAGTTAAATAGCTCCTCTTGCTCACTCTCTCTGCTGGCCTCATCCTTTAAATCACAGCCCCTGCAGATGCTAGGAAAAAAGATTGAGAAAAAGAGTTCCAGAAATATCATGCAGTTCCACCCTGACATTAGCTTTCAAGAATTTGGGTGCAACAGATATTATGGAAACTATTAATTTTCAGACTACTTATTTTGGCTGGCTGCCTCCCTTTCTCCTTCTAGCTCTGTTTTCAATTCTGCTTCAGAATAGTGCGGTAGAGACTTATTAGCATAATGGCTTAGTGCCAAAACTTGCTGTGCCAGCGAATTAATGCTAAGGGTGGAGAGTGCTGGCTGAAGTTCCAGTACATCAGAAACTACAGTCCCTAATATTCCAGGTTGGTATGACAGTGCAAATTTAGAAATGTATGTCAGGTTGCAATGTGCAAAACACCTACGGCAATTTAACAAATTTTTATTTACTCTTTTTATTAACCTGCCTTTCTACCCAAGGATTCTGTACCTTACAACAACAAATTTTATTTCAGTTAAACCAAACCTCTCTTATTTTAAATCAGTAGTTGACAGCATGCCCACTGTAAGAGTAATGTACTGAGCCTTCGAACAAACAGTGAAGCCACACCAGATCCAACTGGATACACTTTAGGGTGTTTTCGCTAGTGATGCTTTAACCTTGGTTGTTGCTTTTTGCCATCAAGTCATGGCTGACTTACAGGGACCCTGTAGGATTTTCAAGGCAAGAGCCATTCAGAGGTAGCTTGTCCAAGTTATGACCCCAGTCTTCCTTGGAAGTTTCCCATCCAAATACTAGCCAGGGTGGCCCTGCTTAGCTTCTGAGATTTGCTGAGACTGGGCTTTCCAACTCAGGAATATGCTTCAGCCTGCTTTTTCTTAAATCTGTCTATAATGCCAACACAAAGCCTACAATGGAGTTCTGCTTTTAATTCTACCTGGCACTAGAACATTCGTATGTAAGCACCTATAGGGAATGGACTCAGGACAGGTTTTAATTTTACATGTATATTATTTCAACTTGATTTTTCTCAGATTTATCTAAAATGTTATCTGCGAGGAATACTTCTTGCATGTGATAAAGTGGGCTCTGGACCACAAAAAACCTAAGCTGCAATGTGTTTGTTAATTTTTAAGGTGCCACTAGTCTGTTTATTGTTCTTTTCTGTCGACCGAGTAACATAGCTACCACCATGGGATGTATGTCTGATTTATCTTCTACTTTATACTCTTCGTTAAATATACATGAGCAACAGGAAAGGGTTTCAAAGTTGCCATATTTTGTGTTGGGTATAAAAGAGTCTTCAGGGCTTCACACTTTTGGCTTCAACACTAAAGGTTAATTCTCACAAACACTTTCCTTGTGGTGCATTATTCTTTTTGCAAACTGGATAACGCTTCCCTTACATTTGGCCCACACTGAGCTTGATATATGGACAACACAGTCTCTTGGACCTAGTGGGTCATGCCATCGCCCAGTCCACTTTTAGGAAATGGTGATGGCATACATAATTATAAACGGAGCATGCAAAAATTGTGCACCCCCACTTTACCGAGACCAGAATTAAGCAAACCAAGAACTGGTGGCACGTAAGTGACTAAGACAATATGCTGTGATATGAGAGATCCCAGGTTCAACTCTCATCAACCACAAATTTACTAGGTGGCTTGAAATACACTATAGACTGCAATTCTAAGAACATTCTCCTGGGAGTAAGCCCCATTGAATATAATGAGATTTTATTGTAAGCAGACCATGTAGGTTTGGGATTTTTTTTCCTCTGCCTCATTCTGCAATATGGGAATAATACTGCTGTATGGTTTACTGTATAATGCATGTATTTTGAGCACTATGTAAATTTTTTTAAGGGAAGCTACCTTATAAGTATGGATAAAATGATTGCGGAAATTGGCTTTTGTTCAACTTAAAATTCATGACACAGGCATAACTAGTTGGAAATTATGCTATGAAATTCAGTTGCTCCCAAAAAACAAAATCTGAAGCTGTTCCCAGTACCACAATGCTAACTTGGTTAGAACTATTTGCATTAATGTAACAATGCAAATTGAGAGAAAGTGGTAGAAGCTACATCACCTGAATCATCCCAAACCACACTGAATAAAACATTCCCGAACATGTTATAGAGAACAGCCCTGTATTAATGTCTAAGAAAGCATAACAGATCTTCTCTATTATAAACGTCTGTGAGTAAAATAATGCCCTTGGACATATGCTCAACTACCATTAAGTTTGATGGGATTTGCTAGTACTCCCTGATAACTGAGCATTTTCAGAAGAAAAAGTTACCAAATAAGGTAGGCAAGCCATTTTAAAAGTGGCATATTTCTAAATCTGCTTTTATTTGTATTAAATGCTTTGAGCGCCAATAACATTAATTGTTAAAGGTTACAACCCTAAAGACACTTTCTTGAAGTAAGTTCAGTTGAAGAACATGGGACTTACTTCTAAACAGACCTATGTAGGATCGCTCGCAAGATGTCCACAAGCTGTAACATAAACCTTATTCAGACATTATATCTGACTTAATGTATAAGCAAATGTGCTACATACATACTATTTTCCTGATGTGTACAATCATTATTTCTTATGAAAGTGACTATGTGTTTACATTCCAAATTCAGGAGGCACATACCACATCCCAGATTAATGTATAACCGGCATGCATGTATCAGGGCCATTGCCAGCAGGGGGCACTGAGGATGTCACCCCCTATAGAATCTGCAGCACCCCCATCCAATCTTCCCTTTAATTGAAAGAGAATATTTGGGAAGATTGGGTGGGGCTGCTGCATATTCTATAGGGGTACCACCCCTGAGTGCCTCCCGCTGGCTACAGCCCTGATGTGTATCATGGTAAAAAATCCACAAATTGCCCCAGGCCCATAGCTACAGGGGGTCAGGGGGGCATGGCCACTCTATTTAACCCCCCTTCCATGCATAGGGCCCCTCAGTTGGAGGCAGCGCAGGCACCCCAGGAAGAGCAGAGAGAAGAGCACAAGCAAAGCACAGCCTCCTCTCAGGGAGTCAATGGTTGACTGTCTCGGGAAGGAGCAGCCATGCTGAGAAGTGGCAGTAGTTCCCGAGATGTTTCTCTGTGACTGCTGAGATGCTGCCCAAAGGCAGCCAGTCCTTTCAAAGCCGGGAGGGGCTTCCGACAAGAGCCTTGCATTTCCCCAAGGCTGTGCAAAAATGCCTGTGGGCTGGGCTGCTCCACGTGGGCTGCTAAAAAGCACTCCTACCTGCCCTGCAGCAAACAGAAGCTTCCAAGGAGTGCCTACTGCTGCTCCACTGCTGTTCCGACCTGGGGGACTAACCCTGCAGGGAGGGGGGAGAGAGCCCCCTGCCCCAACTACCTCCCACTGACTGGGGCCTGCCCCCCGGCTCCAGAGCCAAACTTGCCGCCTCCCTCCTGGAGATCTCAGCTTCTGCTGCTGGCAATCATGGGGGAGGGGTACCCAAGCACCTCAGTTCTTTGGGTGAGGCTGCCTGGCAGGGCAAGTGGAGCAGGTGAGATGAGAAACCTGGCAGAGCAAACTTCCCAAGCCCTCCCCCAGCAGCCACTCCCGACAGCATCAGCCAAGATCTCCGGGTGCAGGGGGAGGCTGCTGTCCAGGGGCGGCAGGTTTGGCTCAGAAGGCGGGAGTGGGGGGACAGGCCCTGGTCACCTCTGGGCTGCGGGGAATTCCTCCCAATCTCTCCAGGCTCCCCTGCTTTGCTTCCCAATCCAGCTGGTCCTTGGCCTGGAGGAGGAGGGAGAGAGAGAGGGGGGAAGAGAGAGAGAGCTGGAGGAAAAGCAGCCAAGCCCCACGCCCCCCCCCCAACTACCATTTTTTTTTCCTCCCAGGCCCCTACACCTGAAATTTTCTGGCTACGGGTCTGCATTGCATTTTCCATGAGAAATGGCTGGGGCTGGCCCTGCCACTAGGCAAATTAGGTATTTGCCTAGGGTGCTGGCCTTCTGAGAGTGCTGAATTGGGTGCCCCCATGTGACTCGGTGAGGCAGCTGCCTCCCTGAGTTCTCCTGTGCCTCTCAGGAGTCTCATGAGAGGTGCAGGCAGCTTTCTCCCCGCTTTTGCCCATAGGATAGAATGGAGAGATCAGGCCACTGCTGCAGCACGATGCTAGAGAAGGGGCTTTAAACCCCTTATCTGATGTCATGTGACAGAGGAGCCTGATCCCTCCGTTTTATCCTATGGGCCCATAGGCTAGAATGGACTCCATTTAACCCCCCCCCCTTCCATGTGTAGTAGGGCCCCTCAGTTGGAGACAGCGCAGGCACCCCAGGCAGAGTAGAGAGAAGAGTACAAGCGGAGGGGGCACAAGTAGTTAGTTTTGCCTAGGGTGCCAAAGGGTCTAAAGCCAGCCCTGGAAATGGCTCACATATCAGGATGATTGTGCGTTGCAAGTTCATTTTATATATGTGGTCACACCATCAGGAACATAACAACTGAAAATACATATAGATTTGCAATGATGTTCAAAGGACTGAATCTGACAATCAACTATATTTTAAAAGCTCACTTAAAAATACTGAAAGGTACAGAAAATATATTGATCACTCCTATCCTGTTTCATTGTCTTTCTCATGTACATCCCTGTCAGACCAAACATTTTAAAATGAGCAACAACATCTTAAACCAACAGAGGGATCAACATTCACTTTTGCACCTCTGTGTAGCCATGTAAAAATACATAATGGGATCAGAGTAAGTTTAGCACAGCAGGTATACCTGAATAGTTTCAATTCAGAAAAATGAGCATGGGCAGATTAGTATAACCCATGCTAGCTCCTCCTGATGCACATAGATGGCAGGAACCAGTGCAAACTGGTGTCTCTCTTCTTATGATTCTAGGGTAGAATATTTGTCTTTCTGGGGTGTTTTCCATTATGTGCTAAAATGCCCAGATGAAAGCCCGAGATCAGCCAGTAATAGAACACTCCAATTAATATTTCTTATGAGGAATTAGTTCCCAAACTGTTAGTCTTTCTCAACAAATAAAAAGAGGCTGAGGCATCTTGAAGACTAATAGATTTATTGTGGCATAAGCTTTTGGGAACTAGAGCACATTTCAAATGGACAGGGACAGTCACTAGGCAATCTAGGCAAACTAGGAGATTGTCTAGGGTGCCAGCCTTCTCGGGTGCTGAACTGGGCACCCCCCCCCCCCTCATGTGATCTGGTGACATTATCAGTGCAGATGGGCACCAGAAGTTGGCCTTGCCTTGGGTGTCAGACAGGCTAGGGTGGCCCTGCAGATGGATATCTGGTGCACACAAGATAACACCAGAGAGACATTCTGGGGGTCATGGGATCTATAGATCAATAGCTATACAGGTTGGGGAGTGTAAGGTGACAAAATCACTCTCCTTTTTTGTCCAAGGAACTGCATTAATGGAAGAAGCAGGAAGGCCAATTTTGCCCCCTCCATCCTCCCTACTGCAGTCTCCTGACCGATGCAGGATTCTATAAATCCCTGAAATCTAGTTCTAGAGTTCAATAGGGACTGCTGAGGGGAGGGAAATGTGTCAAAGATCCATACTGTTTCTAGACATAAATTAAAATGCAGCCTAATTACTGTCATTGTCAAGTCACAGCCAATTTATGGCAACTTCATAGGGTTTTCAAGGCAAGAGACATTATTTATTTCATTTCATTTATTTATTTCTGTCAATTTATAGCCCATCCTATCCCATAACTGGCTCAGGGCGGGTTCCAACATAATAAAACAATCAAGCCAGCAATAAAACAGAATCAAACAATTAAAAACATTCAGAGATTATTTGCCATTGCCTGCCTCCATGTAGTGACCCTGGACTTCCGTGGTGGCCATTCATCCAAATACTGACCAGGGCCAACCCTGCTTAGCTTCTGAGATCTGGCTAGCCTGGGCTATCCAGGTATTGACTACTAATTATAGATATTAAAAATATAAGCTTGTTAAGGGTTCACTGATGTAAGATTTTTGTACTTTATATCGGGCAGAGGGAAAGTAGCACAGAATTGCTTTGCAAGTGGCTCCCCAAAAGTACAGTAAGTTTAGACACTTCAAAAAGTTTTAAGAACGACTGCTCTAAAGGATAGCCTCTCAAAAGCAGTCATCAAGACAAGCTGGAGTAGAAGAAAAAGGAGTGGGCTAAGTGTCAGAAGGAAGAGAAGGCAGCATGGTATAGCCCGGTCTCATCAGATCTTGGAAGCTCAGAAGGCCAGTACTTGGAAGGGAAACCATCAAGGAAGGCTCTGCAGAAACATAACATCCTCTCCACCCCTCACCCCCGCTTATCACATCTTAGAAGCTCCTTGTTGGAGTTGCTGTAAGTAGGCTGCAACTCTGTGGCACTTCACACACACACACACATGTCAGAAGTGATTGGAGATGGTTTCAGCAGGAAAGAGAAGAACGATGAGCATCATAGCTGTTATGAGGGGCCCGAAACCTGTCTTTAGACCAAAAGTCTTGTGGTGGCAGCAAATCTAGCATTACCACATACCTTTCTCCTGTCTTCAGAGACAAGTAAATGAAATTGTCTTTTCTCTCTCTCCTCTGCCCCCCCCCCCAATAATGGAATGTTGTTTTGATTGTGGCAACAGAAAATGCTACTAATAAAATACATGTAAATTAAAATAAATATAATATATGTTGTGCTCATTGACTCCTGTGTGGTGAAACAAGAATCTGCAATTAGAAGAATTGTTAGTGGGGTAGCCACACCCTATTTCAAAAAAGCTGGTGCAAAGTCAATCAATGACTGTTGTCTGAAGGCAACGTTGTAGCCAGATGTTTCTGTGTCCTGGGGGAAATTGTCTATCCCTACCTCTTTGTTTTTAAGGAGGAGGGAATTAAATATATATGTAGATTTTCATTTCTTTCCATCTCAGCCTTCCCCACCTCTACCCTTTGTCACCATACTGTAACCCTTTCCCTGTACTAAAAAAGACACAACAGATTAGGGCACAGCTGGAGGTGGGTGTACATCGTTTCTGAGTTAGCCAAGCTGCCCCTCCGTTCCTCGCAGAATGTCAATCAGTATTCAAGTTCCACTAAGTTGTCAAGACAGTAGAAAGGCTGTGGGATGGGGTTCCCAAGTCACAGCTGGTGTTTTCCAAGTGCGCTTCCGATTGTAGTTGCAGTTCTTGCACAAGCGATTCAAGTCTCCTGGCAATCTCGGACTCATCAGACAACAAGAGGATGGTTTATAATTTACACCCTTCGCTCGGATAAGGCCAGCCTCTCCCTTCCTGCGTAACAGACGGGGGCCTCCATTCCTGCGTCTGTTCCTTCGCCGGGGGAGATAACGATCAGCGGGCTTTGAAGCAGCAACAGCAGCAGCAGGTGGAGCGCGCAATAGTTAAAAAGAACACCGCGCGCGCGCAGGACAACGCCAGAGACACTTTGATGTGTTCCTTGGGACTGAGTCCCGAGCCAGCGAGCAGGAGGAGGTGGGAAAGGGCGTGGCTTGGAGCAGGAGCGGCAACTGGAGCGTCAGGGCTGGAGTTCCGCGGGCAGCCCTTAGGAGGCGCTTTGGCGCTCCTCGCACAGGAGAAGCGCTTTCTAACTTCCGAACCAGTCCGGAGGTGCTCGCCGAAAGCGCTTGGTGGCTGCTGCCTCCTCCAACTCTTCCCGGGCTAAGGTGCTGTGAGGCGGGCCAGTGCGCGCGGCATGGAGAAAGGGGGCTTGAGGAGGCTCGGCAGGCTCTTCCACAAGAGCGAGTCGGAGGACTCGGAGCCGGACACGAGCCGGGAGACGCCGCTCCCCTCGCCGTCTCCTCAGGACAAGCGGCAGCATCGCCACAACAGCCCCCCGGCCGGCGGCGGAGAACGCAAGAAACGCTCGGCGTTTGGCAACTGGCGCTTGAAGAAGAAGCACCACAAGGAGCGCCAGGCCACGGCGGCCGAGGCCAGCAGCGGCAGCCAGCTCAGCGCCCCGGCGTCTCCCTCGCTCTCCCTGGCGTCCAGCGTCACGGCCACCGCTTCCGAGCCCACCACCCCCACAGACAGGTAAGCGCCCAGCCACAGGGGCTGCCTCCGGCTCCTCCCGCCCGCCTGCCCGCTCTCCAGCAGCGAAGGGAGCTCTCCCGCCTTTCCTGGACGGAACAGAAGCCCCCCCCGCCCCCGGGCAGACAGGTGCCGCCGGCCTTCCCGCCCGCACACTAGCCGAGCGCGCCGGTTGGCCCCCGTGAGGTGGGACTTGCCAAAAAACGCCGAGAAGAAAGCGCAGGACAGCTCCCTTCCGCGCGGCTTAAAGGCGCAGCGCTCCTATTATTATTATTATTATTATTATTATTATTATTATTATTATTATTATTGTCTCCGACGCTGCTTATTCAGGAAAGTTGGCTTTGGGATTACTTTGTCTTGGCAGTGGCTGTCTCATCGTGTACTACAGCCTCTCCCACTGCTCCTTAATTTGCTCTAGGGTTACCCGCTGGCATCATACTTGTGACCCAAGTGCAAAGCTGTTACGATGCCCCGCTGCGTTTAAAGTGCTATTTCGCAGTTACATATCATAGGACCCATCCCACATTTAACAGTGGTCCTTCTTCAGTGGCATTTTCAGAAAGGCTGTGTAAAGTGCTGAACTGTAAAGAAAAGTTTCTCATGGGAAGTTAAGGAAGAACTTTTCACCTTACGTTTGTCAGGCTAGCAATTATGTGGTTCCCCTCCTTCCTCCTCCCATCCTTTCATCTTAGAACAGGCAGAAGACTTTTATTTTGGCTGGCTTTGGGTAGGTTAAGAATGAAATGAAAATCGGGTTTGAATATCTGCGAGGTTCTTGTGTTGGGGTGGGGAGGCTGCCCAGTTTGAGCAGAGTGCAGAATGGTGTGAACCATAATCCAAGTTAATATGTATGTTCAGCACATGATATCACTAGCTTAATGTAAGAATTACTTGGCTACATCAGACCCATGTTCAACTGGCCCAGTATGGGTGCTGATAGTGATGCACCTATTTTGTGTTGATTGTAACTAGCTCTGAGGGATATTTTGTCTGAACATAGAGGTTTCATTTAGGTATCATGGCTTATCAGCACTAACTATGAATGTGGCTAATGCTTAAGTAAGGTAGTGGCCCTTACTACATCCTGTGATAATAAATTCCAGATAGGTTAATTAGGCATCACTCAAAGTGCTTCTGTTTGTGCTTGAATCATTTGCTAATCAGTGTCATTGTCTGCTGTGTGAAATGATAGCAACCAGGGTGCTATGTATCTTGGGCAGTACAGTCTCTTCTGCATTAAGCTTCAAGTGTGTTAATAACCTAGTCCTAACCACATTTACTTGAAAGTGAATCCTGTTAAAATCAATATAGCTTATTCTTGGATGTTTAATAATCAGTTTGCTATGTTAATATTCAAGGGGACATAAAAATAGAATTCAAAACAATTAAAACTTTTAAAACACAATAAAAGGAAAATTAAAAATCAGAATAACAGCTGTCTTGCTGAGGACAAGCAGTTTGTTTATCAGATCAGTTCTGGGTCTACAGACCACCTGGAACTCCTATGTATGTTTGCCACCTTAGTGCTGTGGAAAATGCCAAGATATACATAATATGCATTTTTTATGGGTGTTTCTGAAACTGAGTGGGAGATTTTTGAATAAACAATGCATTGGTTTGAGCATTGTTCTTTGAAGATGATTGCTACCAATAAATATAGGGACTAAAGCTAGGTGTATTGAGAATGGAAGATGATGTGGCAGTCAGTTATTCTATGAATCAGTAAATATTCTTATCACAACAATTATGCTCCACATGCTGTCTTCCCTACTCAGTGTTTGTTTTTCTGATATGATGAACTTCCTCCTTTTGTGCCTTTGTATCTCATGCTGAACAGCTGCTACTGAATGTTCAAGCCCTCCAGGTACGTTTACCCTGTACTTTAGAGAGCAGAATCAGCCTCATGATGCTGCCAGCCAGAGTGGTGTAATGGCATTGGGCTCCAAGAGAAGAAACTCAACACCCTGCTCAGCACAAAGCTCACTGGCTGGGTTTGATCAAACCATTATTTTCCAGCTTCATTTACCTTACAAGATAGTTATGAGGTTAAAATGCTGCTCTGATTTTCCTGGAGGAAGGGCAAAATACACATTTAATAGGTTTTAAAAGATTTTTTTTGTTTTGTTTTTTAAATGTGTGTGCATGCACCTGGAAGTCATGGTGACCTCTGGTGAATGATCCCTACCAGGGGGCCTGGAGGATATTTAGGGAGGTAGCTGAATAAAGCCTGCTTCTGGCTCTGGTATTCCAATGAAGACTCCCATCCAAGTACTTGCCAGAATCAACCCTGCATAGCTTTGGAAATCTGACAAGATCAGGCTTGCATCAGCTATCCATATCAGGGTCATTTAACAGACAAATTGGACAGGTAAGAAGTCACATGGAATGCTGGCTTATTACATTTGGGTTTCATTTCTGCCAGTGCTTCCACATTAGTAATACAGATACACAATTTTTGAATCCTTAAATCTTTGGTGGAATCAGTCAGTGACTCACAACAGGAACTATATCATAACCAATGTGCCCAGAAATATTTGAGGCTGAGAAGAAACAATTTCAGATAGGAACCACAACTGTTTTTGTTAAAGTGAATTTCTTAAAATGAAGTTTGTTTTCAAAGTTAAAACATGTTTGTCATATTTAGAAGTCCGAAAATCCACATCTAACATAGGTGTATTGTAGCAGAAAATCTGTCTGCAGGAAGCAATTAGTGGTTTTGGTTCAGTGACAGATTAGGCCAGAGGCAGAATCAGGAAAAACAGCATTTTTTTTCAGATCATGCATGCATGAGGTCAAACTGAGGGGCTAATGCCCAAAGGTCAGTCTGAACAGTGGTACATGAAAGTACATGAGGTTTTATAGCTTACATTGGTCATACATCATGCAGGATAATACATCATACAGGAATAGGGTGGAGACCCGCACTTGATTGGTGCACCTCTGGTATATGGTATCTTATTGCCATACATGGGGTGATTCCTCATTAGCCTTTGCTCCGGCCTCAGTGCTTTGTTTTCCCTGGGGCAGACGTTGGTTTCCACATCTCTTGACCTGGGGCGTCAGTTTGACCCACCACTAAAGCAGTGTCACCCTGCATCTAGGAGATCGTCATTTTGTGAGAAGTTTATTTTTGATGCGGTTTCAGGGCTCGAAATTTATGTGCGGAACTCATGCCAATGCGCTATCAAACTTCTTGCATCAGTAGAACACACCCACATAATTCCACGTCTATGATTCCGCCCAGTTATTTGTCATACTTCCTTAATTTTACTCCCTTTGAAAATTATCCAATATTTTCCTGAAATAAAGTAATTTTTTTAAACAAATCACGTTTTGCGTTACAACACAAAAAATATATAATGATGTAACGCAATTTTCTTTTACTGAATACATCCCCTGCTTCCACCCACCCCCATTCTTTATGGTATTCCACATGATTTTGATAATGTGTCATTGCATTGTGATTACTTTCTTTCCCCCCTCTGATTAAAATCACTCCTGACTATTATAATTTTTTTTCAAACAAGATCGTTACAACGCAACTAAATAAATAGCGATGTTACACGAACTACTTTAAAGATGCACAATTGCCACCCTTTATTGATCCCCCCCTGGCATGGCCTCAAACAGGAACGGGAATTTGATTATGTTTATAAGTTTATATTTTTGATGGGTTGGGGAAACTTTCTCCCTTAACCCCTCGGCATAAATCTCCCCCCCACCACCTTCATGCATCTATATGTAATTTGTTATAGCTTTTAATGGAAAACTGTGCTTAACTTTCAGCATGTGTGGATAAAAATGGTGGATCACCGACTCAGATTTCCCATGGCTTAGATAACCTGCCAATGGCAGGGCGAAAGGAAAACACGTGGCTTTGCCAGTATTATGCCTCTGGCATTACGTTGTAACGCAAACAAAGACAATTGCGTTGTAACGTGAACATGCATGCATGTTTAAAAAAAAGGGAAATGTATGAGGCAGGGGGAAATTGCTACGATTGTGGGGGAAACTCCGGGAGCAGCAGTAATGTGGAATCAGAACACACGAAACAGATTGGGAATTGAATCTGGGAGAAATCCTCTAGTGTGGAATTGGGAAATCACACCCACATGGAACAACCACTGAGCAAAAGGGAGGCAAATGCCAAATGCAGAATCAGCCCTGGTCTTTACCTATTTACAGTCACATCACCTTTAACCACATTGTTCTTGTGGAACTGAAGCTAACCATTTCCCATGGCATCGGAGGCTTTCGGCCTGACCACACAACTAACTGACCACACAACTATCCTGTGCTAGCAAGCGTCACGTCATGGCCTCGCATGTTAAACCATCTCCAGGAATTTCTCCCGGGTTGCTAGATACTTACAGGTTCTGTTTTAGCAAGCTTCTGGCAAGCAGCTAAACATAGCTAACCACAAAGCTACTTTGTCTTTACCGTAGGCTAAAGCTTTGCTTCTCTTTTGCAAGCAGATAGACAGAGTTCACATCACACACAGTCTTTTGATTGTTTCTGTATTTCTGGCTTTAGGGGCCTTAATCAATTTCCCTTGATCAATTTACCTGGTCATTAATTTCATCTGCCACAGTATCTGTGCTTGTACAGCAAACAAAATTTTCCATGCAAAACATAGTTGAAAATATAATGTGACTTTGTGAAAATAACTGAAGGAACTTTGTTTTACTTAAATCTTATGCCTTTAGTAGTGAATAATCATTGCACGATGTGCTCTTCATAAAAATAACAGCTGACATTTTTATCGACACATTTCATGTGCCTGCCAGTTATTGTATTAAAGGTCATAACCCATAGTCACTTTAAGCCTCAGGTGGAAAAAGACTACAGTGGAAACAGAAGTTCATAAAATGTAGTTAAACCACTTGTCAGGAGTTGTCTTTCTTCTGCTCTTTTAGATAATTAACTGTATCAATCACTATTTCAGTGTCTCTATAGCTAAATATGACAATTCTTACATGTTTACACTTTAATAAATATAATTAATTTCAGTAGGATTTCAAAGTAAGTACCTTGTATAGAACAGTAGCTTAGTCTTCAGATAGTTCTGCTTTTCCTTTCTATTCCTAGAATAGGTCTATGCTATTTGTGACAAATCCAGATGAATAGTACAGTTTTTTTTAAAAAAAATTGTTTCTGAGTTTGTATTTTTAATTTACAGTGCCATCCTTAAGAACATAAGAGAAACCATGCTGGATCAGGCCAATGTCCCATCCAGTCCAACACTCTGTGTCACACAGTGGCCACACAACTATCCTATGCTAGCAAGCGTCACGTCATGGCCTCAGTCATGGGGAGAAAGTTTCCCCAACCTATCAAAAATATAAACCTATACACACACACACACACACACACTGTGGCTAATAGCCACTGATGGACCTCTGCGCATATTTTTACCCAATCCCCTCTTGAAGCTGGCTATGCTTGTAGCCGCCATCACCTCCTGTGGAAGTGAATTCCACATGTTAATCACCCTTTGGGTGAAGAAGTACTTCCTTTTATCCATTTTAACCTGACTGCTCTGCAATTTCATTGAATGCCCACGAGTCCTTAGCAAAGTTGCACCCTTCTAAGCCAATGATTCAATAGATTTAAAAGGGTGTAACTCTGTTTAGGATTGCACTGTTAGGCCTGTTAAAGTGCGTGGAGCCAAGCAAATGTAAATGGAGTTGCATCTCTTTGAAATGCTTACAAGTATCAGACAGCATCATCTTTCCATATGGCTTTACATTTGTTAACATTTTTAAATGGCTAGAAGTAGATCAGTAAAATTTAATACTTGTTTAGTTACATATCATTATCATAAATAGTGGAATGAGCATGCCATAAATTTTATGCTGCTGTTACTCATGGGTGTCCCCTTACAACACCAGCATGATGATTGTTTCGACTACAGTATTTTATCATGTAGATTTGTGCAGTTGTCCATTTGCAATAAAAATATCAGCATTGCCACTAACCCAGAAGTAAGGACTTTCACCTTCATTTAAGATATATTGTGGAGATCAGTCAGGTTGAGAATATTGTGCTTTTGCACCTCCCTTTTTTTTAAAAAAAAAGCAAATATTCCTGTGACTCAGGGGTTTTTTAGTGCAGCCTCAAAGAACTGAGGTTTAAAAATAAAACCAAGCTTCTTCCTGGCAGAATGCAAATCAGGTTTAGAAGTAACAACATGCAAAGTCATGTGTTATGAATGAAAATATTTGTTGTGTTGGGTTTCTTTTCTTTGGCCCAACACACACACACACATTTTACTGTAGATTTTCAAAGCAGTAAGCCTTTAATCTTGATTTAAGATTCTGTGCCCACTTTATGCCCCATTCTTTTTCCTCTGGTGTATTTATTCTGCAGCTACAATTTTAAAAACACACTTTTCTAAATTGGGGTGGAACAACACTTGTAACATGTGGGGAGGGGGGGCGTCCAAAGTGTTTTTTTTAAAAAAAATACACAATTGCACTGTTATAGCTCTGCAGTTGTGTCTAGCAAGTGCTTCCCATTTAAACCCTTGTGGTTCCAGTTTGTGCATGTATTTTAGTGTTACCTCATTGACTGAAAGCGAACAGAAAGGAATGCAAGCAAAGAGGGGGGGGGGGAAACCATGTTAAAATTGACAAAACTTTTTTTGAAATTGACAAGCAACCTGGAAGCCCTGTTTTCCATATTGTTGAGTACTAGGGGGTTCTTTGCTGTGTTATCAGCCATTGTGAAAAATGGGAGTCACATGATCTCATAATAGGAGAACATGTTGAATGTTCAGAATACATGGTAGAACCCACCAACACTGGCATTGCAATTTGTGATCGTTGGCAGTGTGTGTGTGCGCCTGTGCAAAGTCACTTTGCACCATACCAGACTTTTGAACAGCTGTGATGGGAGTATTAAAAGTACACCCATGACAACTTCTGTCTATGAGAACATAAGCCCTCCTGTATCAGGCAGAAGACCATCTTGTCTCGTGTGCTGTTTCTCACACTAGCCAACCAAATGTTTCTAGAAAGGTCAGAGCAGGGACCAAAGCAACAATATTTACCTGCTACTGCCTCCCACAGCAGGTAGGGTTCAGAGGTATACTTCTCTGAACAACAAAGTTTTACCTTGCCATCACCCTAGTAGTTGTTGATAGACCAATCCTCCATGAAGTTGTCTAGTCATTTTATATCACTGGCATTCACCAAACTGATTCTGCAGAGTAAACCCTAAAATGACAACTGGTACCCACCACACGCAACAAAGTTAAAAAGAAAACATTAATATTCTTTTATTTGGAATGTTATAGTTGCAGAATACAGACACTTCTCTTTCTAATTCCTTTATTTTTCAGTTTTGCTAGCTAGCCCAGATACTAACTCTCTGTCTTCTAGCTAACAAAGAATACAAAACTGGATGTGTTCTATTAGTCAAATAGATACAAGTAATATAGGGCCCTTTCACACCACCATTCTAAACTAGCTGCGATCCGTTGTTGGCCCAGTTCCGAGTAAGCAATGCAGGGATAGAGGTTTCATTCAGCAAATTTCATTCCATTAATGAGCTGCCTCTGAAGCAATGTGTTCATTTCAAATAGTGCCATGTTTTCTTCCCCACACACTCTTCTTCAAACTTTTTTTTTTTTAGTGTTCTACTCTAAGTGCTGTAGCTCTAGACCAAGATAGCACTTTAGTGCTACAGGGCCCATTGAGATGCCTTGACACCATTGAAATACATTGATATTGTGTCTATTGCTTCATGGATGCATGAGGATACAATCAAAATTTATGTGAGATGAACACAGTGCTTGCTGGATTCTCTCCCCACTCCCACCCCCCCACAAACTGTAAGGAGGTCAAGCATTTCCTGCTCCCTCCAAGCCACCTCCATTGCCTCACTCATCTTTCTCTCAGCTGACTGCATACCAACAAGACTAGTTTCACAGATATCCACACAAAATGCTCACCAACCTTCATTCCACAAAGAGAAGAAATTTGCCTTCCTGAGATATATACCTGAGATTCTCTTGGCAACAAGTCACTTACCAGCCAATCACATTTGGGCATTCATGGGCTGCATGGATGGGTGAACATCAGAACATTTGCTAAAAACACTTTTTGTAGCTCTTCTGTAACACCAATTACTGATACCATGAGTACCCACTGCCCAATAAGTTACATTTTTCTTCCTGTATCCATGTAACAACAGCCACAACCTCAACCCTGACCAGGCTCAGTATCCTTCAAAATCTCAAGGTATTTCCCAACCTAGACCTGGCAACTCTAGGTCAGGTGGAACATCATGTCCAGTGGGCAGAGTCAGGCAAGTGACGTTACAGTTCTGCTAGCCTGCTGTTGTCAAGATGCTGCTCAAACACTGTCCAACAAACTTAGGAGTATCTGCCCTTTCTACTCACCCAGTAAGTGACAGAAGTAGGGCAAAGCTAAGGAGGGGGCGTGGCAGGAAGAGGGAGGACCACAGCAACATACCTGCACATCAAGGAGGGGAGAAGCACTGCCTTCTGCCTCTCTTGCTGGACAAGTACTTTTCTGCATACCAAGAGGAGTCTTCTCACTATACAGAAATCCATACATTGTCTGTAGGTGGCCATATTTTACTGCTCTGCTGATAAGCGCAGGACCAGCAAGTCTGGTAGCAGAAGAAATGACTAGTTGGGGATCGGCAAAGAATAAAGAATTAGGAATTATTTACCTACAACAAGTAGCATAACATTGCTAAATGCTAGAACTACATGATTAAGTTTCTGCAGCTGTAACTCTCAGTAATCTAGTGCTGTAATGCAGTTGGCCTGATAGCTGAGCACTGGGGCTAAGAGAGGAGGAAGCTGCTTATTTTGTCTGATCCTGAGCAATATAATTGCTGTTCAAATTCTCACAACATTCCATGGCTCCCCTGAGGCCACTGCCTCATGAGGTGATATTGAAGCTCTCCGAATGCTACTCCGCTCAGCTGGACAGCATGAACACAGAGATCCGGATCCGCTGGCTGCAGATTGTCGTCCGCAATGACTACTACCCCGACCTTCACAAAGTACGGCTCCTGAGCAATATAATTGCTGTTCAAGTTCTCACAACATTCCATGGCTCCCCTGAGGGCAATGAACATGCTCAGTGATAGTCATATTTTAAATCACTCTGTTGTTAGGTGTTTTTAGTAGCCAGTAAAGGGTAGTGGGTGAAATGTCAGAGGGAGACCTAGGTTCAAATTTTCTCTCTGCCTTAAAGCTCATTGGGTAATCTGGGACAAATTACTGTATTAAACAAACCTGCACGTGTGTGCGTGCCATTATTTGAAATTAGAGTTGTCACCCTCCAGGTAGAGCCTGGAGTTCTCGCAGATTTACCTTCAATTCCCCGTGGCACAGAGTGTTAAAGCTGCAGTACTGCAGTCCTAAGCTCTGCTCACGACCTGAGTTCGATCCCTGGCGGAAGCTGGGTTTTCAGGTAGCCGGCTCGAGGTTGACTCAGCCTTCCATCCTTCCGAAGTTGGTAAAATGACTGCCCAGCTTGCTGGGGGGAAAGTGTAGATGACTGGGGAAGGCAATGGCAAACCACTCTGTAAAAAAGTCTGCCATGAAAACGTGAGAGCAACGTCACCCCAGAGTCGGAAACGACTGGTGCTTGCACAGGGGACCTTTCCTTTTCTTTTCAATTCCTCTGAAGAAAATGGCAGCTTTGGGAAAAAGATTCTGTGGCAGCACATCCCTTCCCAAATTCTGCTTTTCCCAAGATCTACTTCAGATTTTCAGAAATTTCCCATCCCAGAGTTGGCATCCCTGTTTCAGTCAATATGACTACTGTTGGATTTTACTGGCCCCACAGTTCTGAAAATGGAGGGACCTGAGGCTACTTTTGGCAGCACGGACAATGGTTTTTGCTGATTCCCTCCTCTGGCTGCAGTCCACTGAGCCCCCTCCCCCTTATAGAGATAAATGAACCCTTAGAAGCAGCAGGGGGGGGCAAAGGTGTACTTCTCTTCTGAAAAACTTAAGTGTCTTTAGGTTTTCAAAATGTGTGCTGAATTCAGGCCGCTGTTTTGTTTGGTGTATTATATGCTAAGTTGCAAAGTTTTCATGATGCTTGCTAATGAAGAAGAGAGGAAAAATAACCCCGTAACAAGCTTCTGTTAGTCTGCCCCCCAAAATGCTACCTATTACAAATGCCTTCAAGCACCGTTCCCATACTTTATTGATGAATGTATTACAGAAGTATATTGTGAAAATAAGTAAAAGAACTATCAATATAAGTATGTGAAGTATAAATTGTGAAGTAATTTGATTTCTTCCACTGGTAGACTAAGGTTTGTTCATGTTTGGATTTAACGTGTTTGTTTCAGTAGATCCCATTGTTACAGCCCATAAAATTAGTCTTTGTCTTCATGCCAAACTGCTATGTGTGACCTTTTTCTGTTATGGTCAAATGTTAGTCTTTTTGCAGTAATTGTTCAGGGCATGGATAAAGTAAGCTGGCACAAGCTTAAACAGGTACAGAAATAATACTAGGCTGCAACCCTGCTGTATTAAAAGCAATGGGAGTTCCACTGTTGCCTCCAGTAGGAACGTGACTGCTACCTAAAAATGCCAACGCTTCCTTAAGAACCCAGCAGATCATGCTTTTATTTTTGGTAACCAAACTAGGAAATTATTGATCAGGACTAGGCTTGCCAATCCCCAGGTCCCAGCAGGGGTTCTTCCGCTTTCCCAGGCTCCTACCCGCCCCCAGTCAGCTGGCCGGAGGGGGGAAGCCTTGCTCCCAGAGCACCATGCGCCTTTCCAGCTCCAGAGGCTCCAGTCTCTGATTGAAAGGCTTCCTCTTGGGATGGTGTGTCTGTGTTACTTTGAAGAAATTGGCAGCAACTCGTGAGTAGAGAGGCCAATCCCTCGCTTCAGTAAGGGGGGGGGAGGGAAACGTCTGCCGAGCACTTCATTATTCCCTATGTGGAGATCGATTCTCATAGGGTATAATGGGGAATTGATCTGGAGGTTTCGGCGGCTCTGGGGGAGCTGTTCTTTGATGTAGAAGCACCAAATTTTCAGTATAGTATCTAGTGCCTCTCCCCAAAGTACCCCGCCAAGTTTCAAAACGATTGGACCAGGGGGTCCAATTCTATGCACCCCAAATAAGGTGCCCCTATCCTTCATTATTTCCTATGGAAGGAAGACATTTAAAAAGGTGTGCTGTCCCTTTAAATGTGATGGCCAGAACTCCCTTGGAGTTCAATTATGCTTGTCACACCCTTGTTCCTGGCTCTGCCCCCAATGTCTCCTGGCTCCACCCCCAAAGTCCTCAGATATTTCTTGAATTGGACTTAGCAACCCTAATCAGGACATTCTGCTGATTTAATTCCAGCTTCCATGTCATTTTTGCTGTACAATTCAGTACCACATAGAACAGCAGTTTACTCCACTGGGGGGAAAAATACAGGAATACATATACATTCCCATGAGGCTGTTATGTTAGTCTACTATAGCAATATCAAAGGGAAATTTTATGGCACCTTAAAGACTAACCAGTTTACCATAGAATAAGATTCTGCAGTACACTTCATCAGATACATGAAGTGAAAGTAGAAAAAAGTTTGAGTCCAGTGGTAGCTTTAAGACCAACAAGATTTTATTCAAGGTATAAGCTTTCGAGTGCATGTACACTTAATCAGATACCCAGAATTAAATGTTGTTTAAAATTTGAACTTTAATAAGAACATTTTTCTTCAGTCCAACATGACTACCTACCTGAATCTATGAAGTGAAAGTGTCACCTTTGTTTAAGCAGTGAACTACTATAATTAAACCAATTGATAACTTTTGTTATTTCAGACTCAATTTTAGTTCTTATTTACAACATTTTTAATCTGCTTTTCTCTAGTCATAGAACCTATGCAAATTGTGGTGATAATTCAGCCTTCCAACTTTTGTAACCTTTCTTCAAAACATGCCCAGCCCAGCCCAATGTGGGGTTGACTGCAGCAAACTGCTGTGAGTGGGCAGCATCTGTTCTAACCCAGCCAGCAGGCAGGCAGGAATGGTACATAGTCTGTGATCAACAGAGCCTCACTGTGACTTGCCTTTGTTGAAAAATCATGACTTTTAGGTCAGCAGTAGAATGAAATGTTCTCCAACTGGCTTCTGAATGTGGCAATTTTTATGTCAGATTTGTGTCCATTTATTCTTTTCATAAAGACTGATTTGTTTGTCCTGTGCAGAGGAACAGGTGAATAAACCCTGATGGTATGGCTGATAGTGTTGTAGAGGACAAAATCTGCCATCTCCATTTGGTTGAGGCAGAAACTTTGCTTTTCTGTCTGATGGAATGGACTCTAGAAACCATGAACGTTTATTCTGAAGTAAATTCGTTAGTCTATAAAGTACCATAAAGCTTTGTTTTGTTTAGGAATCCATATTGTTCCTGAATAAAAATAACCCTGAAGTTGGAATTACTGGAATAGTTTTTTTAAAATGCTACTATGTTTATTATAGAAAGAGCCCATGGCTCAGAGTGGTAAAGCTGCAGTACTGCAGTCCTAAGCTCTGCTCACGACCTGAGTTCGATCCGGTGGAAGCTGGGTTCAGGTAGCCGGCTCCAGGTTGACTCACCCATCCATCCTTCTGAGGTCTGTAAAATGGGTACCCAGCTTGCTGGGGGGAAAAGTGTAGATGACTGTGGAAGGCAATGGCAAACCACCCGTAAAAAGTCTGTTGTGAAAACGTTGTGAAAGCAACGTCACCTGAGTCGGAAATGACTGGTGTTTGCACCTTTACTTTTTAAATGTTTATTATAATGTTACTAAATATAAGTTCAGTCAAGCTGAATCAGACCATTGAATCCCACATTTTCGTTTCCAACAGTAGCTAGTTGAATTCTACAGGGAACCCCTGAGCTAGGGAACCCTGTTTATAAAAACCCTGACAATCAGATTCTGCCTCTGGACTCAGAGACTACATTTTGCTACCAAAGCCTATCCTCTGTGAATTCATTGTAATCCTGTGGTAATCAGCATTCCTCATGCCAGTGAGTTCCATAAGTTACCTACTTGTGTGGTTTTGTTCTGTTATTGCTTTGCAATTGCTCTGATTTTCATTGAAAGCCCCATGGGGTTGAATGGAGGATTGCAACTTTACAAATAAAAAATAAAGGGGGGGAATTAAAATCCCAGCTATTCTATCAAAAATTGGGAAGGAACAGCTATAAGAACTATCTTGATTCTAGTTCATGAGATCATTACTATGATTTGAAATAGAGGAAGTGTCCAAGAAAGTATCAATAAGGTTCTAAAATCCAAACAGGGGGAAAGAGAAGATGAGGATATGTTCAAAGAGTGGTAAAATTAGTACAAATTGACCACTGACTTCTAGCCATTATGGCAAAGTCTCCTATTAAGTTACTCAGCGGGTAGCACTGAAATACATCCCTGCATTTATATGTGTAGTAATAGCACACTTGTTGGTCCTGAGTACAGAATAATATTACTTTGTAAATGCTTTAAAACTGAAAAACAAAATCCTTCCTCCAACCCCCCCCCCCCCCCAACAAACAACAACAACAAAAAACACTGAGGATGCTCATTGATTTCCAGGGGAAAAAACTGAACTTCAGTTTAAGGGAGGATGAAAGAAAAACAGAAGTGGGAAGGAAAGTGACCTGTTCAAAGTTCAGTTTGCAGAATCAAATAATAACTCCTTATGCATTGTACCATTTCAGTTTATGAGGTGTGTGTGCTTCTAAGGTAGAAACAAAAACTTTCTTGCATATAGAGAAGTACTATTCACAACTTACCTGTTCCATAGACCACAAATGCACCAGATGGGATGCCTGACATGAGGGTGAACTGTTGCCATATTTGCACCTGCACTAACAATTCATACTGTTTGACTTGGGGGGGGGGGTTCTACTGTAACCCATTTGAATTCTAGTAAAACCCTGATACTGGAGTGTCAAAGTTATGGCCTATGGGATGCAACTGGCCTGTCCAAGGTTTTAATGAGGTGGCTCTTTTCTCCCCTCTCCTTCCCCTCCTGTCCTCACCCTTTGAAGCTCCAAGGCTGCCAGTTCCCAGCTCCTTCTGCCTTGTCTTTGCCTGCTTCAATAGGGCTTGCAAAGCTGCAAAGAAAATGCAGAATGGATTTTCCAATAAGGTCTCTGTGCACTGTATTTCCTTGCAACTTTGTCTGTAGGCTTGCCAGTCCCCAGGTCCCAGCGGGAGATTCCCCGGTGTTTCAAGCTTCTCCCCACCAGCAGCCAGCTGGCTAGTGGGGAGGAAGCCACACCTCAACAGCTACCATGTGCCTTTCCACCTCAGAAGGCTAGAAGAAGCTTGCTTGCTTTTTGGAAGGTGTATGTGCCTTTAAAATCTCTGTAGGAGCCAGACTGAATGGGGGTGTGGTGAGCCAGCAGAACACTGTGGCTGTTCCCATTGAGCTGTGAAAAAGGAAGGGAAACCAGCACAGTCCCTCCATTTTACATTCGTTTCAGAAGTCATTTGCACAGTAAAATAGTCAGTAAAGAATAAACTAGAACCTTTGGTCCCTGTGTTAATCTGAAGAACTTGGTCAAATATACAGCAGATGGTTATGTTCAGGCCTCATTTTGGGCAGGAGCCCACAGGAGCAGAGCCCTGGAACCTCTAAATTTTTATTGTGCTCTTTCTTTCTTACTCCCCCTTCCCAATACTTGCTTCTGAGCTCAATTGTTTAAATCCCCTGTAAGAATTTTGCTGAGCTCTAATATCTGACAAACTTTCTAATATTTTCCCCCACAAAAAATGGGAAAATAACCAAAACATATAAAGCAGATAGATGGAAATCTTCATCATGCCACTGTGGCCACATAGGAGAAAGTAATTTAAAAAGTATGATGGGTGTAAGGTTTTATGACAATTATAATTCAAGAAACATTGTAAGGCAGATGATGAGCTGATATAATTTAGTACACTTTCCGGTGATGTCAGGGGTGTGTGTTATATGCAAATAAGCTATGCTAATGAGTTGTGCTAATGAGCTCTTTTTCTACAGAATGACCCCTGGTTACATTCAACAGTTCCTCTGAGTAAATTCCCCAGTGAGATCACAAAAGTGTAGGATTGTAAAATGTTTATTTGACTACTTTGTGAATGTGTGTGTGTGTGTGTTCATTTTTATTTAATGGAAGTGCAGCTGCTGGGGGACAAGGAAATGAAGACTGTGTTCAAGGGAACTGCACTGCTGTATTTTTATTTATTTATTTTAGGGAATAGGAACGTCTCCTGGCTCCACCCCCAATATCCACAGATATTTTCTGAGTTAGAGGTGGCAATCCTGTTTGTCTATGATGCAATGTATTTCAGTGGAGTGAGCTCAAGTTCTTTCACTTTCCAGTGTTTGTATGGCCTGTTGAAGCTGTTGCTTGCTGGAGTTGTCTCCTTGCAAATAAAGGGTTGATGCTTTGACCAGGTTGTCTCTGCTGAACGGACCTTAGAACTGATGCCTAGTGAGTACTCTTACCAGCGAACCCAGAGCTAAAAGGGGATACAACACTAAAGAACCATTGCCAATTTGAGTAGACCTGGGGGAGATGGGGAAGAAGCTTGCAATGCCCAGCCATTTCATGTTTTCCTAGACTCAGAGCATTTTATATTTTTAGTTTATATTTTTAGCTTCTGCTGTGATCCTTGTGCTTTTTCTTGATGTTTTGTTTTAAAAATTGCATTGCCAAATCCTACTATTCCCCCACCTTTCAATTTTAAACAAAATATAGCAAGAGCTTTAAGTATGTATGTATTTTAAGTAAAAAATTAATATATTTAATTGTGTTTGTCTGTGCCCTTTATAAAGTTTATATCTCCTTTACCTGGCATTACATTTTATGACTCATATGGCCCAGCCTCACAAAGTCTCATTTATATTAGATCTGTTTCTCATAACAAATGAGTTTGACACCTCTGCCCTCGTAACAAATGAGTTCGACACCTTAATTAGCAGTATTGTAAATATATGATTGCTAATGTTAAAAAGTGTTACTATTAATGCTCAGTCCGGAATATATTTTTGTATACTTGTTAAATGAGAACGTATAGGTATGATGCCTTTGTCTTGAATATAATAATGTTAAGAATATACATGGTATTTAAGGTAATATTAGGTCAATGTTGCATTGTAAAAGCATGGAAGTAGCAAGCTAGGGCAGGTCCTTGTTCACTTTGTAAAGCAGTAATTGTTTTGAATTCATAAAATATGGAATGTATGGAGAATGTCTAATCTTTACCCAGAAAATCAGGAGTACCCATTCATAAAATAAATTGGAGGTGGTACTATTGTTGTTCAAATACCAAAGTATTGGGACACTTCGAAAACTAACTACCATGGCTTTCATTGAATGAATTAGGTGTCTATGTCACATACATTCATTTGGCTTTAAGGTATCAAACAGCTCTTTGTTGCTCTCATAGAACAGGGAGCATATAGCTAAAATAAAGAAAATATTTGTTGGAATGAAAGGCTTTTCAGTAGTTGTGACTGGGAAATAATACCTTGTTATTTTATGATAATAATCTGTTCATTCTAGCAAAAATAAATACTGCCAGCAATAAATATCTGATCCTGGTTTGGTGATAGCTCCTAATCTATGTCGCATGTTGCAGCTGGCTGGGAAGCAAATGCAATTAATCATTAAATGGCAAATATTTGTTATATTGTGTGTGACTGTGCGTATATGTACACTGTAGGTTGTTGGTTACAGAGATCCAGGTTCCAGTTCTCCACTCTGCCATGGAAGCTTGCCTGGTGACTATGCACTATTTATACACTTTCAGCAGAACCTTCCTACAGGATTTATTTGAGAGTAAAATGGAGGAAAGGAGAATGATGTAAGCTACTTTGGTTCCCCACTGGGAAAAAAGAGTATAGATGGAGTAAATGAATAAATAAATAGAAATTGCTATTTGATTGCCCTAGAATTACTGTCCTTTCCCACTAAAATAAATGGTGTGCTTTAAAAATATGGAAAGTTGTAAATGAAGAATGAATGAGAGCTGGCATGTTGTTTTATTGAATGCATAAAGCTTGTAGCACTTTCTCCTGGAATAGGCCACTGAAATTGTCCTGCAGTATTGACTGCTGAGATACAGGACTAATTGAGGATGATTAATGGAATGATGGTCAATGCACTGTAGTGGTTAGAGTGTTGAAGCAGGACCTGAGAGATGCGGGCTTGAATGCCTACTCAGAGTCTCAATGGGTGTTATGTAGCAGGGAAATAACGAAGCGCACACTTACTAATTGAAAATGAGGTATTTTACTATTTGGCACCAATAGCAAGGTTCATTTGAGCAGCAAGGCTCCCCAAAATAATGAACCCTGCACCCTTCTCAAACCACCTGTTTTAAGCAAAAAGCATGCCTGCAGGCTGGCCCTCACAGTTATCAGATTCAACTTCCCCCTCCCCTTTCTCCCTGGTAGTTTTCCAGTGTGTCTGTTTATCTTATTCATCAATGAGTTTCCTGCTATCAATACACATTTGTGACTCACACCCATTGAAGGCCTGTCTGGTTTATCACTTGTAGCTTCTTCACATTACATCAGACACCCTTTTTGCTTTTTTAAAGACAAGAGCATATTTTCATTTATTATTATATAGAGTTATTCATTAATTATTCAGGGGTCTCCCCTTCATTATCTCTAGACTGGATCAAGAGATGTGGCCTGTGAGTTTTATAGACACGTCCTGGAAGTTTTGTGTTTCCTAGATGTGTGTGCCCAATTAGGACTGAATTCAGGCCTTCTCCTGTCCTGAATGGCTTTGGGAGCTGGCATTTTCCCTGTTGAGAAACATAACTTGTAGCCTACACATTAAGTTATCTCAACAGAGCACACAGCAGCCCCTTTGAGGTCAAGAAATGAAGGCTTAAGCTCCCTCTCTGATACTGGCAACAAAACAACAGAAGGTGGCAATCATGCTAACATGATGCTTGTGAGTTGCTTGGAGGCACCTGAATAACCTCTTTTGAAAAAAGAATGCTGGAGTGGGTGAGTGTTGGTTTGATCCAACAAAATTTCTTCTAAATTTGTAAGGGAAGGCCTGTTAAAATCTCTGGTTTGGATTGTATGCCTTGTTAAATTCTCCTTGTGCACTGCTGTCCTGTGGAGTTAATTCCTCAGGTTTTAGGTACTACCAGTTTCTGCCAGTGAGTTCAAAGCCAGCATGGTGTAGTAGTTAAGAGTGACAGACTTTAATCTGGAGAACTGGTTTTTGACGCATACTCCCCTTGCTAGGTTTTCTTGGGCCAATCACAGTTCTCTCAGAATAATCTCAGCCCTGCCTACCTCAGAAGGTGCCTCTTAACGCCGCTTAAAGAGGCAGTGGTCCGTCCCCTCCTAAAAAAAAATCTTTAGACCCGGCCCAATTGGCACACTACCAGCCGGTTTCAAATTTGCCCTTTTTGGGCAAACTTATTGAGAGGGCAGTGGCAATGCAGTTACAGACTTTCCTGGAGGACGCTTCCGTCCTTGACCCATTTCAGTCCGGCTTTCGCCCGGGTCATGGGATGGAGACGGTGTTGGTTGCCCTGGTAGATGACCTTCAACGGCATCTGGATCGGGGTGGCTTGGCAGTGCTGATGTTGTTGGACCTATCGGCTGCGTTCGATACGGTCGACCATCGGTTACTGACGTGCTGCCTTGCCGACGCGAGGATTCAGGGGTTGGCCTTACAGTGGCTTTCCTCTTTCCTTGAAGGTCGGGGACAAAGGGTCACGATTGGGGGGGAGCTATCCCGGAGGTGCACACTCGACTGTGGTGTGCCCCATGGGGCGGTTCTCTCCCCAATGTTATTCAACATCTATATGCGACCCCTTGCCCAGATTGCCCAAAGGTATGGGCTGGGATGTCACCAGTATGCTGACAACACCCAGCTCTATCTGCTTATGGATGACCGACCGGTCTGCGCCCCGGAAAATCTGGATCGGGCATTACAGGCCGTGGCTGAGTGGCTCAGACTGAGTGGACTGAGGCTAAATCCTGCGAAGTCAGAGGTCCTTTGCTTGGGTCGTCAGGGACCGGGGGGGGGAGAGAAATCCCCCTGCCAGTTTTTGACGGTGCGCCGCTGATGGCGGTGGACAGGGTCAAGAGCCTGGGGGTACTATTGGAGCCTTCCTTAAAGATGGAGGCTCAGATAGCAGCCACTGCCAAATCCGCGTTTTTTCATCTTAGGCGGGCAAGGCAGTTGGCTCCCTTCCTGGATCGCGACAACCTAGCAACAGTGATCCATGCTACGGTCACCTCGAGGTTGGACTACTGTAATGCCCTCTACATGGGGCTGCCCCTGTGCCGAACTCGGAAATTGCCGCTGGTGCAGAATGCTGCGGCCCGGCTGCTATTGGGTCTCCCAAGATGGGGACACATTCGGCCGGGTCTTCGGACTCTGCACTGGCTTCCAGTAATGTACCGAGTTTGGTACAAGGTGCTAGTCATTACCTTTAAAGCCCTATATGGCCTGGGACCTGCCTACCCGAAGGGCCGTCTCTCCCCACATGTTCCTCAGAGTGTACTGAGATCAGGAACCCAAAATCTTCTCGCTATCTCTGGGCCAAAAGAAGCCCGCCTAAAATCTACTAGGGATAGGGCCTTCTCTGTTATGGCCCCTACATGGTGGAATCAGCTGCCAGAGGAGGTGAGGGCCCTGCGGGACCTTGTTCAGTTCCGCAGGGCCTGTAAGACAACCCTCTTCCGGCTAGCCTACACTTAACTGATATGAGAAACTAAATGTAGCCTTGCCAGACTCCTGTTATACATATTGTTGTAATGTTTAATGTTTTTAAGGTTTTAAATGTTTTAAATGCTTATATATTTAAATACTTGTTTAATTTTGTGTTTGACTTTCTGTTGTGAGCCGCCCTGAGCCACTTTTGTGGGAAGGGCGGGATATAAATCATAAATAAATAAATAAATAAATAAAGAAGAAGGGAAGGAGATTGTAAACCCCTTTTAGACTCCTTAAGGTAGAGAACAGCAGGGTATAAAAACCAACTCCTCCTGCTGCTTCTACTACTACCAGGAAAATGTGTTTTGAAGCTGAGGAATGTCTCTGCAACAACTGCGCAAGCAGAAGAAAGACACAGTATCCAAAGTCTCAGGATCCACAGGGATACAAGCAGATTTTTCAGAAACAGGAGGTCAGGCTGAGTAGGGTTACTTGTTATTTTCATTGTTTCTCCAGTGACTTTCAAAAGAGAGCTGGATTATGTAAACGAAGAAAACAAATGCAGTTTGCGTAGTGATTTGTACAGACTGTAGAATTAAGTTTTTGTGGTGCAAAATTTGGCCACCTATTGTAGACTTTTTGTTTTGAATATGTGTAATATATTCAGCTTTGATAATACCTAATCTCATATGTCAAACTTTTGGTTCTCAGTGAAAATGGATTGTTGAATTGTCGTAGCTTTTGACATTTCTGCAAAACAGTGGGAATCTTCATATATTATTTTAAATGGTAAATTGTAATAAAGAAAGAGTTGTGCTAATGCTGTGTGTGGCATAGCTAATGTCATTTGCATTCAGTCTTTTATAGTACTTGCTTTTGACCTTTAGCAATACTTATCACATTTTGCAATAAGCTTCTTATGCTGCATGTTTCACCAGGTTGGTAAGCAGAGGCAATCTATCATTCAGTGCCAAATATTTATTATTTAATATGTGTTCACACACTTTAGCCAGAAACAAGCAATAAATAAAGTTCTTATTAATCAGCAGAATATATAGAATATTCACATACTTTTGATAAGCCATGATATTCCTATATTTCTTCTTTAAAGAGTTTTCATGAAACTAAGGGTGACATTTTAGGACAAATAATGTGGAGCAGTCTCTTCTGTCTTATAGGCAGATAGACACACATGTTTTGGGACAACACAAGATTATTCCTTTTGTACATTTTAGTCAAGGTGAAGTTGGTGGGCACTTGATACAGGAGAAGGTAGTCTACATTTTTTTTAAAAAAAATAGGTACTTTTAAGCTTAACTGATTTCAGTGGAAGAGTTAAATTTGGTTGAATCATTCCCATTGTTATGTTTCATGGCAAATAAATGCATCCAGCCAATTTTGGGAGAGGATGATGTGTACATCTGTGTAACAATTAAAAAAAATAGCTTCTACAGAGATGTCAGTTCCGTTGTGAAACAGCTGCTTTCCACCTTGTCCCACAGTGTTACTAGCATGTGAATAAACTTTAAACTTATTCCTCAGGATGTCATGTTAACATTCATGGGGATGGCGGAATACAAGTCTAAATAAATAGATCAGAGAAGAAGGCATGGTAGAAAAAATATAATTCCTCAAATTGGTAAAAAGTGGGAAATATAATGGGACTATTGGTCTTAATTTCTGCAGAGAAACACACAGGTGCCCTTCAGGAACTTTTAAACTTTTTAAAAAAAATTGTTTCCAGGAAGAGGTTCCAGAACTCCATTCTGTTGCATTCCCTTGGGGGGGGGGGAAAGCCCTGATCATGACAAACTCCTAAAATATTTTGCTTTTTAGCTACATATTTAAGATTAGGCCTTTGAATATTACTCTCAGGGTGTGGTCAGATGGGCAGGTTGTAGCAGCATTGGAGTTGAGCTGGGGGGAAAGGATGTGATGGAAATGTAGTGGAGTGATCACACTGCGCGTGCATTTCCATGTCACACTGGGGCAATCAGATGGCTGGAAACCTGTCATGGGAGTGCTTTGCCTGGGAAGCCGCTGCAATTTGCTGGTGGATGTTTAATCTGTGTGGGAGTAATTTTAGTGCAAAGTAAGGATGAGTGGGGCATGGGAGTTAGATGTGCACGTGTGATCATGCCCATTTAATCCAGAGGGGAGGAGTGGCTATGTTGGGCCAAACTGCTTGTATGATTGCACCCTCAGTTTCTGAATATGAATTATGAATGTAGAAAGATCCTGCAAGCCACTGTGTGGATGAGTCTAACATAATATTGCCAATATTAAATATTCCATTCTTGAGCAAGGTGATTGAATGGGTGGTGGCTGGATAACGTCAAACCTTCCTGAATGAGGCAAATTGTTTAGATCTCTTCTAGTCTAGTTTCAGGCCTGGTTATGGGACTGAAACAGCCTTGGTTGCCCTAGCCTAGTGGATGACTTGTGCTAGGAGATGGACTCTGTTGATTGTCCTGGACCTCTCCATAATCATGGTATCTTTCTGGACTGCCTATTGGGACTGGGATTGAGAGATGCCATTTTGCAGTGGTTCCAGTCTTACCTGGAGGGTAAGTTTCCTTAGGTGGTGCTGGGAGGCTGTTGTTTAGCCCCTTGACTTTGGCCCAAGGGATATTGCAAGGTTCCATCTTGTCTCTTATGCTGTTTAGCAACATGTATTTTGTCTGATCCTGAGCAATATAATTGCTGTTCAAGTTCTCACAACATTCCATGGCTCCCCTGAGGGCAATCAAACCATTAGGTGAGGTCATCTGGATATTTGGGCTGGGATGTAACCAATATGTAAATGACACCCAGCTCTTCCAGCTGATCCTTAAATCAGTACCTGGAGGCAGTTTTGAAGTATATGTGGGCTAATAAACTGAAGCTTAATCCCGGCAAGACAGAAGTACTACTGGTGGGTAGAAGGTCCAATCTCAGGATTTAAGATGTTACCCACTCTGGATAGGGTTGCATGCCTCTTGAAGGAACATGTCTATAGTCTAGGGGTGCTCTTGGACCCAGGCCTATTGCTGGATAAGTAGGTGATAGCTGTGGCCAAGAGACCCAGCTGCAGCCTATCCTGGACAGAAAAGATCTGGCCACTGTAGTGCATGCCCTGGTTACATCTAGATTAGATTACTGTAATGCACTCTACATGGGACTGCCCTTGAAAAATGTTCAGAAGCTTAAGTTGGTACAGAATACTGCATCTGGGATGCGAACTTGAGTTGGTCATAGGGACCATATTACTCCAGTCTTGGCCTCCCTGTACTAGAGAGCCCATTTGGTGTAGTGGTTAAGTGCGTTGACTCTTATCTGGGAGAAACGGGTTTGATTCCCCACTCCTCCACTTGCACCTGCTGAAATGGCCTTGGGTTAGCCATAGCTCTGGCAGAGGTTGTCCTTGAAAGGGCAGCTGCTGTGAGAGCCCTCGCAGCCCCACCCACCTCACAGGGTGTCTGTTGTTGGGGAGAAGATATAGGAGATTGTAAGCCGCTCTGATTCTCTGATTCAGAGAGAAGGGCAGGGTATAAATCTGCAATTCTTCTTCTAGCTTCTGGTTTGTTTTCAGGCACAATTCAAGGTGCTGGTCTTGACTTTAAAAGCCTTCAGTGATTTGGGCCCAGCATACCTAATACACCACCTAATTCCTTATGAACTTGTCTGACTGTCACAATGATCTTTGGAGGCCCCGCTTCAAGTTCTCCTGCCTTCTGAGACTAGGTGGGTGGCAAGCCAGGAAAGGGCTTTCCTGGACATGGCGCCAAAGTGCTGCTGGAACTCTCTCCTCAGAGAAATTCATCTGTCTGTTGCTGTCTTCCACTGGGGGTGAACACTTTGTTGTTTCATTTGACATTCCTTCAGTGATCTCACCTTTCTAACCAATGTTTTATGTTTTGTATGTATTTAATTGTGTTTTATATATATATATATATATATATATATATATATAAACTCTTTTTAAAATTGCTTGATGAGATATATTTGGGAGAGGGATTTATAATGTATTTTATCAGGTAGGTTTCAAATTGCTATTAAATGTTATTAAATTGTTAGCCGCCTTGGTGGCCTTTGTAAGGGCAGAAAGATAAGATGTAAATGTTGTAAATAAAAATAAATATACAGAGCAGGGCAGATTATAGGGTTGCCAGGTTCTTCTTCCCCAGTGGGGAACTTTAGGGGGCATTCCTAGTGGGGGCAGGACATCCCCAATGCACTGACAACATTCAGAAGTATGGGACCGTCTCCTTCCATGTATGCCCCAGAGGTCGCTTCGTTCAGCCTCCCAAGATCTTCTGATAATTTCCAGCCCAAGGGATGCCTGTCTTGCCTCTACCAGGGCCAGGGCTTTTTCGGTCGTGGCTCCGACCTGGTGGAATCAACTCCCTATGGGGATCCGGGTCCTACCTGGCTTGTTGACCTTTCGTAGGGCCTGTAAAACAGAGATGTTCTGCCAGGTCTTTGGATGAGGCAACAGGCATCTATCCACCTATTAGATTGGTTGGCCTCCCCCTATGCCTTTATGGCCCGTTGCACCACTGTATTGTGGTGCTATACTATCTTGTTTCATATCATCATGGTGAACTAACCTATCGCACTTTACTGATTGATGAAGCTGATTTTATGGTGATCTTAACTTAAATTGTTGTACTCCGCTCTGAGCCCCCCCAAAGGGGGAAGGAGCGGAGTAGAAAATAATAATAATAATAATAAAGTAATGTCATCACACTGGGGGCCAGTGCCTTGCACGCCTGAACTCCCCCCCCCCCACCCCTGTAAGTGCTGTTTACAAAAAACGGGGACTGTGTGCGCCTGAATTCCAGTGGTGAATTAACTGCTGGAGTTCAGGCACCCCACCTTCTTGTAAACAGCAATTGCAAGAAGTGAGGGGAGGGCAACTGAACTCCAGCAGTGAATTCAGCACTTGGAGTTCAGACATGTAGCCAGCAGCTGTCCCTCTCTTTCCTTCCGTCAAGATTTAAAGAGCCCCTCCTGCTGATCTGCGGGAGCATGGGCTCCTGTGGATCAGCTAGAAGGTCCTTTAAATCTTGCAGGAGGGGAGGGAGAGGGGTGGCCACTGATGGTCACTTTTGTGGGTGAGGCTTCTCCCCACCAGCCAGCTTACGGGCAATAGGCAGGAGCCTGCCAAATTGGAAGAATCTCATGCTCCCCCCTCCCCCGGGACTGGCATCCCTTCAGGTAGCAGCGCTAGGATAATATGGCTTTCAAGAACAACCAGGGAGAACATGATAATCTGAGAGACTTAAAAATCCTGTGATATTGTGAGGAAATAGGTGTTGTTTTGATATGCCACTTTGACTTCCGTGAGCCTCAGAACATTTAAGTACCAGTGTTTTCTGACTCATTGATGTATAATACACATTGACTTCAGAGAACAGCCCATTGTTTTCAAACCACAGCTGTTTACTAAGTGACTTCTGTTTATCAAGGCTGCTGATCCTTGGTAGGTAGAAAGCACAGGAGGTACAGCAAAGCACAGGAGGTGGGGATGGAGGAGCAAGAATACCTTCCAATACCAGCTGCTTTGCATGGAAGTTAACTACCCAAACACAAGTATGCAGTGTGCTTTAATTCAGAGTACTTGGACTGCAAGTAGGAATATAATATGAACTGTTTACCCCTTTATTATGTTCAAGAAAGATATTTGTAGACATCTTGGGTTTGAACATGAAGTTAAACAATCCTTTTCTCCTTCTGAAAAATTACTAAATGGACACACTATTGTGTGTCATTTTGGTTGGTCCTAATAAAAAGGAAAAGAGCCCCATGGTGCAGAGTGGTAAAGCTGCAGTACTGCAGTCAGAGTCCTCTGCTCACAACCTGAGTTCGATCCCAGCAGAAGCTGGTTCAGGTAACCGGCTCAAGGTTGACTCAGCCTTCCACCCTTCCGAGGTCGGTAAAATGAGTTCCCAGCTTGCTGGGGGGAAAGTGTAGATGACTGGGGAAGACAATGGCAAACCACCCCGTAAAAAGTCTGCCGTGAAAACGTTGTGAAAGCAACATCACCCCAGAGTCGAAAGCGACTGGTGCTTGCACAGGGGACTACCTTTTTATTAAAAAGGTATTTATCTGGATTGTGTTCTTGGGTTTGGAGTTACCCATTTTCTGTTTGCTGATCAGGTATTTTTGGACTATCGGTACTTTAGATCAGAGTTTGTGTCCTAGAGTGCAATTTTTCATTATCTTTCTTGTGATCTGCTAGTACTTGATTAAAACAGTAGTGGGCCACTACTCAGGATCTACTCAGGAGAGCCAAACTAACCAAAGAGACAGTCTGCTCAAGCAGCTCTAGGACTCAGGACTGTGTATCTGGCATTACTGATTACTTCCAGTTGTACTGAATTTTAAGATGTTTCCAAGGAAGCTTAAATTCTTAGCTTTTATTTTGTTCATAGAATATGTTCTGCTGGGGAAAAGAGGCAAAAATTTGTTTCCTAAATGTTGAAAAGCAAAAGAGCTGCCAAGTCAGGTACTACCTGAAGGCAAGCCTGTTCATGTGAAGCCAACCATTTAGTTCCTTCTTAATAGTCCAACTGAAACTACATGACTGTGTATTTTGCATAAATCACTCAACATTTCAGACAATACCACATGTCTCTTGGTTTAAAAAACACAACTGGCATCTCAAAAAACCCTCACCTTATTTTTATTTAATGAAACTATGCCTGTAAGTATTTAGCACGGCAAAGCTTCAGAATGAATCAGATTTGGGGGTAAAAACAGTTTAGGCCTCAAAAATCATCTCATTAATCAAATAAACTGTGACATATCCACTGCTTGAAGGTAGTCTCTTGAGATTCAGTTTGCATATGATAGTACAAGGTATACTTTTGAGATTCATTCATATGTCTTCATGGTGTAGCAAATTTGTTTAGCTTTCCCCCTTCTCCACTAGATTGCTGCATTTGCCTCCCTGTCCCACACCCAGGTCTCTGTCACACAAGCCAACTCCATGTCCTGCCTAATTAGGAAATCCTGCAGGACTGAGGTTTTATTATTTATGTACCTGACATTGCACAACACCAGGGACAGAGGCGAGTATTTCCACTTGGCCCCCCATACTCGCTATCCTTGGCATAGGATGCAGGCTGGAAGGGGAGCGAGCTCTCCAGTGTGCGCGCACACACACACATTGCTAACAATCATAGCTTGCAATTCCAGTGTCCGTGGGTTCTAATGTGCATCTTGTACACTTGAAATATTTCTCCATATTATGAGATTATGTGACTGTTTCCCATTTTTCGCAGTGGCCAATAAAACAGCAGAGAATCCCTTAGTGCTTGGAGATATAGAAAATAGGACTTGGCAGCTGTTTGGCAGTTTCAGAAAAAGTCTGGTCAGTTTCAACAGTGGATTTTCCCGCTTTGCATCCTTTTCTGTTCCCTTTCATTCAGAGAAGTAGCACTAAAATGCATGTGCAAAACCTGAACCACAAGGATTTAAATGGAAGCTGGACATTACTTTGCAGCTTCCATAGGGAATGTGTAAATTTTTTAAAAAAACTTTGGAAACTGCCCCCACATACACACATCACAAGTGAAGTTCCACCCAGATTTAGAGGGAAAAAATGGTTTTTAAGAAATTATAGCTGCAGGAAAGATACATTGGAGGAAAAAGATTGAGGTGTAAGGTGAGCACAGAATCTGAAGTCAAGATTAAAGGCTTACTGCTCTGAAAATCTGCAGTAAAATGTATGTGCATATTGGGCCTGCCTCTGTTCCAGCAGTAATTACAAAACAACATGGCAAACTCTGTATGCCTAGCCCTAAGACCTTTTAAACATGCATGGCTTACCTTACTCTATTTAAGGATAACTGGAAGAGGGGAATAATGTTAAGGAACCAACAGTCTATCAATACTCTGTCAGTCATGAGATCCAAGTTTACCCCAATCCTGATTCAGTAAATCTGACACTTCTCAGGATTATAGGGAGGTCATATCTATGACTGGCTCCTTTTTCTGCAGGCCCCTTGATTGTCTACTGCTTAATGCCTTGGCTGTGTAGATCTTTCTTCATGTAAAACTGAACTTTTAAAAAAAAGGCTTTCTGAGTTTTAAAAAAGAGTCAGATGCAACACAGACATGTTTTCTTGTGTGCTGTATAAAATTATAACCTTTGATGAAGATAGGGTTGCCACCTTTTTTGTAAGAGAGCCTTTGTCATTCTAAATGAGTACAGTGGATCTCTTATCAAAAATGGAAATATTCTGGGGAAAATGGCACCTCTTAGCTAAGTGTGCAACTGTTATAGGTCCATGCTACAGTAATGGCACCTTGGCATCAAAGAGAATGATGGAATCAGTTTCCTTAATGTTTCACATGGTGACTATGTTTGAGGTCTTAATTCTCCCTGAATAAGGAAATGTACCTTTTACTTTGTTTATAGTGTACTTTATTGCTGCTCAATACCCTTCTTTGGCTCTTGTGCACAGCCTGCTATTCCATGTGGATGGGTTCTTGCTTCTGATTATGTAGTTTCCAATCTATGAAGCTGATGCCATAGTAAATCTGTCAGTTCTTTAGGTGCCACAAAACTGATTTTAATTTGTTTTTCTGTTTGAACAAGACATTGTGGCATATCCCTGGTGTGCACTTGGATGTCTACAGTGAAGTGGATGTGGCTTGTATTGTCATGAGCGTACATCTGTTGGTTTCTCAGTTTTCATTCCTTGTGCCTACTGACTCATGCCAACAAGTGAGTGTTTTCTAAAGTAAACACACTTCCTTTTCCCTTCTAGAACAAAAACATAACTCATGTTATTTAACTTCAGTCAGTCAGTCAGTTTATTGCGGCTCTAGGCCAATCAACAACAACAACACAACTCATCAATAACAATACAGCACAACACCAAGCTAAAATATAACATAACAATATAAAACTATGTACAACCATCAAAATAGTAATAAAATTATCTGACGTAGGCAACACTTAACTAAGGGCATCTTCTTTCAAATACAAACAGCATTAAATTTCTTCCTGTCAAGGTCGGTAACATATAGAAACTTAGCAAGATCCAGAGAAAGTTGATCACTCCCATCCCCTAAGAGGAAGTAAATGACTTGGGCCTGATTTAAAGATTTAGCTAGCATTAGATGGTTCCGCAGAAGTCTGTACCTTGCCTCTGTATGGAAAAGACAGTTCAGAATGAGATGGGGAACCGTATCGACCTCCTCCAGGCCGCACGGACAAATCCTGTCTTCTAACGGGATCTTGTGGAAACGGCCCCTCAGTACTGCTGTGTCAAGAATGTTCAGGCGTGCCAAGGACAGCATCCGCCTGATCTTAATTGGCTGTATCTTTTCTAGATACCTGGCACATTTAAGATCACTTGTAAAAAAGGTTGGGATATACGTCCCCCCAACTTTGGCCAGAGATTGTTTTAACTCCAATTCCAGTAATCGGTCTCTGATAATTACTTTTGCCCCGTTCTTGAACATGAGGGCTAGGGAATCAATATTCAGATCACATTCCTCTAGTTTGGAATTTAACTTACAAATTAACACTAATTAAGGCTGTAGCTCATGATACATCAAAAGAAAGTCATAGCTGAATCATAGGTTTGGTCTGATCCTTAAAGGCCTTATGTCACTGTTAATCAATTCAGAGTCAAGTAACTTTTCACAAAAATGAAATAATTTCTGTGAACTTCTGAATTTGGCTGAAATCCTTCTGTGCTTGTTGTAATATATCACAAATTCTGTCTGTGTTTAGACCATAAGTACAATTAGTTTTTCAGTATTTAGTGGCTGACATGGTCCAGATAAAGTTAAGCTCTCTTAATCACCATTTATTGGAATAGGAAAATGCTGAGCTTAAAAAGGTAAAGGCAGTCCCCTGTGCAAGCACCAGTCATTTTCAACTCTGGGGTGACGTTGTATCACAATGTGTTCACAGCAGACTTTTTACAGGGTGGTTTGCCATTGCCTTCCCCAGTCATCTACACTTTCCCTCCAGCAAGCTGGGTACTCATTTTACCGACCTTGGAAGGATAGAAGGCTGAGTCAACCTTGAGCAACTACCTGAACCCAGCTTCTGCCAGGATTGAACTCAGGTCGTGAGCAGAGAGCTCAGACTGCAGTACTGCAGCATTACCACTCTGTGCCATGGGGCTGTCTATGAATGAGCTTAACTTTGTCTAAATTGCACCCTAAATTCTAAGCAAACAATGCAATTGTGAATCATACTAAAAACTATAGTAGAAAAGAGATGCCCAGCCAGATGATGACAGCATGCAGAGTATTCTCTGCATGCTCCAATATTGCTTCTCTTATTTCCTAAAACTTTAAAAAAAATTATCTGCCACCAGCTGGTCCTTATTCTGACTCTCTATATAAGAAACAAAATAAATTCCCATACTAACTGGAAACATTCTTTGCTATCATGAGTATGGTCTTTAATGTAAGCTGACAGAGCAGTAATTTACAGGCACAGTGTCATATATTCAAAACAGAAGATATTTATTGCCCTTTTACAAAAGTAGGAATACATACAATGCAAATTCAAAAGTTGACATTTGTGAATTGATTGGTGTAAGATATAAATCAAGGCAAGGTTATAAAATTTTCCACCCCAAAACAGAGAGCTGCAGGAATTACAATCCCTAAAGAAATCCATGCATATTTATTCAGAACACAAATACAACTCTTTCAGCAGACATCTAACAAACACCGCACTCAACTGACCACAGAAAAAGTTTGGGATTTAATATCTTACATTTTTTTTATTGGCTGGCAGATATGCCAATGATATAAAGAGTTAAGACAGTGAACCAGGATAAGGAAGACACAGGAAAGTCATTCTGAACACCTTTGATAGACCACCTAGTTGTCTGAAACAGGACATTGATCATCTAGTAGATTCAGAAAGATGATGGACTATTCGTGTACATATACAGGAAGAGCAGGAAGATCCTACTAGCATTTAATTAGAAAGGGCTTCTGAGTTTCATGGCACAGAGTGGTAAGCTGCAGTATTGCAACCCAAGCTCTGCTCACAACCTGAGTTTGATCCCAACTTCAGGTAGCCAGCTCAAAGTTGACTCAACCTTCCATCCTTCTGAGGTCGGTAAAATGAGTACCCAGCTTGCTGGGGGGAAAGTGTAGATGACAGGGGAAGGCAATGGCAAATCACCCTGTAAAAAGTCTGCCAAGAAAACGACATGTGACATCACCCCATGAGTTGGTAGCGACTTGGTGCTTGCACAGGAGACTACCTTTACCTTTTTCTTCTGAGGATGTCAGTTACAGGAAATTCCATTTTTCATATAATGGGGTCAGATCAGCTTGATTAACTTAATATGGTAACTGATGAAGTCTAGCACTTCCACCACTACAAAAGCCACTGAGGTTCTGTTAGGACACATATCTTACAAATGTTTAAGTTGCTGCTGGTTTTCTAGTCATATTCTCAGTTTGTGCGTGCATCCGTGTGTGCTGTGCAAGCATGCACTTGCCTTCACATCCTGGCAGTTGAACTGCAGCGTTCTCCAGGCTCACACAATGGATTTTAGTCACAGAACTATGGTTAGGGTGTCTCAGGTTATGAGTAGGGGATTTTGTAACTGGTTGTTTGAGTTGTAACAGGCTTCTGTGAGTAAATAGAACACTATAAAGCAGTAACTTTTGGATATGGACTATTGAAACAAGATGTCCACGGAAAAGCAGTTAGCTGGAAAGAGGGCCAAGATACCTCCAGAGTCAGGTTGTCAGTTCTGGGTTGGAAAATACCTGAAAATTTGGGAGGTGGAGCCTAGAGAGGGTGAATTTTTGGGAAGGGAGAGACTTCAGCAAAGTATAATGCCATAGAGTCCACCTTCCAAAGCAACCATTTTCTCCAGAGAAACTGATCTCTGTTACCTGGAGATTAGTTGTAATCCCCAATCTCCAGTGACTACCTGGAGGTTGGGAACCCTACTCCAGAATGCAAGAATGGCTGGAATCTAGTGAACTATTAGTATGTCACTACCATTCTTTATGATGGTACACTATTCAACAGCGTGCAACTGCTGTTTTCATTTGTAGATGATAATGCAACCAGAACATTTCTTTTACTACATTTTACTTTTTGTTTCCATCACAACTCACTATATGTATCTGGGGAAATGGGCCTTAGCTACTGAGAATTTGGCTAAAATAAAACTTGTTACTGTTTAAAGTCTTTATTTTTTTTACATTCTACTGGAGCACTGTATTTTTCATTTAGTTTCTTTACTTACTCCGGTTTGTCTTAGTTGGTGATCATATTGCGAGATTTGTGTTCTTAGCTTTTTACAGGCCCGTAGCTATGAGGGGGCCTGTGGGGGAACAGCCCCGTGACTGATAGGCAGGGCCCCCTGACTTGGGGCCCCTAACCAGCCTTCAGTGCCTCGGCTGCATCCTTCTTCATTCTGCCGTCATAATACACCATTGCTTCTGCTTGCTTAGGGGACGTGATCATACACAGTTGCTTCTGCTTGCTTAGGGGCCGGAAGAATTCTCTGACTCCTCAGAAAGCAGAAACAACAGGGCACTTTCAGTGCCCAGGACTGAAAGTTAAGCTCCGTGTTGCTTCTTCCTTAGGGACTGGAGGAAATCTCTAACCCCTCAGCAAGCAGAAACAAAGGGGCACTTTCAGCACCCAGGACTGAAAGTTAAGCTCCGTGTTGCTTCTGCTTCCTTAGGGACTGGAAGAAATCTCTGACCCCTCAGCAAGCAGAAACAAAGGGGCACTTTCAGCACCCAGGACTGAAAGTTAAGCGTGTTGCTTCTGCTTCCTTGTGGACTGGAAGAAAACTCTGACCCCTCAGCGAGCAGAAACAAAGGGGCACTTTCAGCACCCAGGACTGAAAGTTAAGCTCCATGTTGCTTCTGCTTCCTTAGGGGCTGGAAGAAATCTCTGACTCCTCAGCAAGTGTAGTGTATCAGTAAACAACTTGCGCCCGCGCAGAGGCTACTGGGCCGTCCCAGAAGCCTCCAGCGCAGGGCGCGGAATCACCCGCCAATCAACAGCTGCGGCGGGTAGTTCAACAGGTCAGGATTGGCCTGACCGACCTAGTAGGCTGTACCGGGAATTGTATATAAGCGGGGCCCGGCCCGCGTGCTCTCTCTCTTGCAACGTGCTCCTAATAAACTATGTTGCCCTACACTCGTCTCCGCTTCGAGTACGTTACACTGGCGACGAGGATGGGATGATAGCCTCAGCGGCTAACACGGAGATCCAGGGCAACCACAAGTCCTGACCGCCGCCGCCATGGCCACACAGAACGGAACCACCGGCTACATCGAGACATTCGACCCCGCCAATCCCGAGGGCTGGGAGTCCTACGCGGAGCGGGTCGAGTTCTACCTCAGGGCCAACAAGGTCACCGACGCAGGCACAAAGAGGGACGTTCTCCTGAGCGTCTGCGGGCCAGCCACGTTCGAGATCGCCAAGGGTCTCTCGGCTCCCGCCCGCCTCACGGAGAAGTCCTACGAGGAGATCATCAGACTCCTCACCGGCCATTTCTCGCCACAGCCTTCACGGGTGGCCCGTCGGTTCCTGTTCCACAGAAGGGACCAGGCCGTGGGGGAATCGGCCGCCGACTACCTGGCGGCTCTCCGCAAGATCGCCGGGAACTGCAACTTCCCCCAGCTGGAAGACACCCTGGCCGACCGATTCACGTGGGGCCTCCGCGACGAGAGGCTCCAGCAGAAGCTCTTCGCCAAAGAAGAGCTCACCCTCCAGAGCGCCTTCAGTGAGGCGGTGGCGTTCGAGAGGACCTCCAGGACCTTCCCCAAGGCCCGGACAGAAGCCGCCCACCACGAGGAGCTGGACCACGACTGCCCAGAGGAGGAAGAAGCCCACCAGCTGCGCCGCCCAGCCGGGCCACCCAGCAGAGCCGCCCAACGCCCCCGAGCGGCCGAACGACCCCCAGCGACGGAGAGGGTCCCGGCCACCAAGTGCGCCAGCTGCGGCGACCCCCACGACAGGCGGGACTGCCGATACCGGACCTGGGACTGCCGGAGCTGCGGAAAAACGGGCCACATTGCGAGGGCTTGCCGAGCCAAGCCCAACCGCCGGAGGCCGACCACGCATCACGAGTCGGCGGAGTTCCACTCCACGGACTCCACGTCCCTGCAGGTACTGAACTTGCCCCTCTCCACCCCCGATAAAATCAAAATGGCGGTCCTCATCGAGGGGAACCCCTGCCAAATGGAAGTGGACTCTGGTTCCTCCATCTCCATTATAGCGGAGGAAACCCTGAGGAAGCTGTGCCCCCCCCAGCGGCTGCAACTAAGGCCGGCGAACTTCATACTCCGGGACTTTCAGAAGAATCCGGTGCAAATCGCGGGGTGGGCGCGGGTGCAAGTCGAGCGGGGGTCCTTCTACGGCCTGCTGGACATCCTGGTGGTAAAGCGCCAGCTTGCTACCCTGCTGGGACTGGCGTGGTTCAAACCCTTGGGGATCCGGGTGGAAGGGGTGGGGCAAACCCTAACACCCAGGGGGTTCGGGGAGATATGCCAAGAGTTCCCTGACGTGTTCGATGGTTCTCTAGGGAGCTACAAAGGGCCGGCCATCTCCCTACCGCTAGACCCCACGGTCCGGCCGATTCGGCTCAAGGCGAGGAGGGTCCCGTTCGCTTTAAAGCCAAAAATAGAGGCCGAACTAGACCGCCTCACAGCCCAGGGAGTCCTGGAGCCTGTGGACTACGCCACCTGGGAGACCCCCATCGTAACCCCCATCAAGCCAAACGGGGAGGTGCGGATCTGTGCAGACTATAAATGCACGATAAACAAGGCACTGCAGGATAACCCCTACCCAGTGCCGGTGGTAAGCCACGTTCTGGCTGCCCTAGCGGGGTCCAAGATCTTCGGGAAGCTGGACCTGGCACAGGCCTACCAACAGCTCCCGGTAGATGCTAAGACGGCGGAAGCCCAAACGATAGTGACACACAGGGGGGCCTTCAGGGTGAGGAGGCTCCAATTCGGGGTTAGCGTCGCTCCCGGGATCTTCCAGAGTATAATGGACGCTCTCCTGAAAGGGATCCCGGGAGTCCAGCCGTTTTTTGATGACGTGCTAGTCGCCGCCCCGGACCCCGAAGAATTCGGCAACCGCCTAAGAGAGGTACTCCGCCGGTTCCAGGCAGCGAGCTCAAAGTCAAGAGAGAGAAATGCCTGTTGGGGGTCCCACGGGTGGAGTTCCTGGGGTTCGCCGTAGACGCAGCGGGAATCCACCCAACGGAAGAGAAGACCCGAGCCATTGTGAAAGCGCCAGCCCCCACCTGCAAAGCGGAGCTACAAAGCTTCTTGGGGGTGGTTAACTTTTACCATTCATTTCTCCCCCACAAGGCGGCCCTAGCAGAGCCCCTGCACCGCCTGCTGGACAAAAAAGCCCCTTGGGTTTGGGGCAAACGCCAAGCAGCCGCGTTTCAGGCAGTCAAGGATGTGTTGGTGTCTAATGCGGTGCTCCACCATTTTGACGAGGGCCTCCCCGTCATCCTGGCATGCGATGCGTCGCCATACGGGGTGGGAGCAGTCCTGGGGCACCAACTACACGACGGGAGGGAGGTACCGGTCGCATACTACTCCCGCACACTGACACCAGCCGAGCGCAACTACGCGCAAATAGACAAGGAGGCTCTGGCAATCGTGGTGGGGGTCCGCAAGTTCCATGAATACCTGTATGGGCGGAGGTTCACCATAGCTACGGACCACAAGCCCCTCTTAGGTCTGCTGGCCCCCGACCGTCAAACCCCCCAAATACTGTCGCAGCGCGTGTTGAGGTGGAACCAATTCCTCAACTCCTACACTTACACACTGGTACACAGGGCCGGCAAGGCTATGGGTCACGCGGACGCACTCAGCCGCTTGCCGCTTCCGGAAACGGGTCCAGACCCCGCCCCCGCGCACCAGGTCATGCTAATGGAGAGCCTCCCGGAGCCGCCCCTACACGCAGCGGAGGTCGCCAAGGCCACCCAGAAACACAAGACACTAGCACGGGTGCTCGACTGGGTGGTGAGGGGCTGGCCGGAGGGGAACATGGGGGAAGAATTCAAGCCGTATAAGACCAGGAGGGAGGAACTAGCAGCCCACAAGGGGTGCCTGTTATGGGGAAGTAGAGTGGTGATTCCGCCCCCGCTGCAAAAGCGTGTCCTAGAATCTTTACATGAGACCCACCCCGGCATAGTCCGAATGAAGGCCTTGGCCAGAAGCTACGTCTGGTGGCCGGGGATGGACGGGGAGATAGAGGGCTGGGTCCGACGGTGCCAAACGTGTCAAGAGTCGCGGCCCGAGCCTCCCAGCGCCCCCGCCACCAGGTGGGAGTCAACCCGGAAACCATGGTCGAGACTCCACCTCGATTTCGCGGGGCCATTCCAGGGGCAGATCTTCATGATAATAGTGGACGCCTACACCAAGTGGTTGGAGGTCATCCCCGTAGGGTCCACCTCATCCGCCGCCGCAATCCGAGCGCTGCGCAGGGTCTTATGCGCACACGGGATCCCGGACACCATAGTCTCAGACAACGGGACCGCGTTCACATCTGCAGACTTCCAGGCGTTCCTCCATAGATACCTGATTAGGCTCATAAGATCTGCCCCCTTCCACCCAGCCACCAACGGCCAGGCGGAGCGGATGGTCCGCACCACGAAAGAAGCCCTGGGCCGAATTGTACAGGGAGACTGGGACCACCGATTAGCGGCATTCCTTTTTGACAATAGGGTCACCCCCAACCCAGTCACAGGGGTGAGCCCGGCAGAGCTCCTAATGGGACGCAAGCTGACAACCCGACTGGACAGGCTACACCCCGACCGGGCGTCAGACACCCGCGGGAGCCCCGAGGTTTGGGACGCAGTCAGGGGGTTCTTTGCGGGCGACCCAGTCTACGCCCGGAACTACGCAAGGGGGCCTGAGTGGGTGGCGGGCCGAGTGCTACGAGTGACGGGGTCCCGCCACTATGACATATCAACCGAGGGGGGCCAGGTATTACGGCGGCACATAGACCAGTTGCGCCGCCGCACGCTACCGGAGGAGCCGGCGGACACAGAAGAGGCGTGGTCCGGGGAGGGGCCAACCGAGAGCCGACCTGAGGACGAGGCCCCAACGCCCATCACGCCGACGCAGGGAACACCAGAACGGTCCGAGCCCGAAAGACCCGCTGAGCCGGCCCCGCCGCCTCCGGCCACACCACGGGCCGCCGAAGCACCAACCGCGGAAGCAGCGCCTCCCCCACCAGACCTCCCTAGACGGTCCACCCGGGAGCGCCGACCTCCCGCGTATCTCAAGGACTATGTTCCTTAACTAGGGGGGGAGGGGTGTAGTGTATCAGTAAACAACTTGCGCCCGCGCAGAGGCTACTGGGCCGTCCCAGAAGCCTCCAGCGCAGGGCGCGGAATCACCCGCCAATCAACAGCTGCGGCGGGTAGTTCAACAGGTCAGGATTGGCCTGACCGACCTAGTAGGCTGTACCGGGAATTGTATATAAGCGGGGCCCGGCCCGCGTGCTCTCTCTCTTGCAACGTGCTCCTAATAAACTATGTTGCCCTACACTCGTATCCGCTTCGAGTACGTTACAGCAAGCAGTAACAACGGTGCACTTTCAGCGCCCAGGACTGAAAGTTAAGCTCTGTGTTGCTTCTGCTTCCTTAGGAGCTGGAAGAAATCTCTGACCCCTCAGCAAGCAGAAACAATGGGGCACTTTCAGCGCCCAGGACTGAAAGTTAAGCTCTGCCTTGGGCTGACGTTGGGCTAGAGGGCGCCTGCAAGAAGAGGCCATTCTGGCCCTCCAGTGGGGCGACGGGGGTTGGGAGCGGATGTCTCCATTGCAGGCTTTCTCTGCCAGACAGGGCAGGGTAGGGTAGGCTGGCGGACACAAGTGGAGGTCCTGACTGCAGTCTGGGGCTGGGGATCATTGGAGAGGTGATGTTCGCCTGCAGGGGTTTTCTGGCCTGGTCTCGCTGGGAGCTGCACTTGGGCAGCCTCGGCTCGCCCTCCGACAGGAAGAAATCTGAATCGGAGGTCTTGTAGCCCCAGAAGTCAGTTGCGACTTGGTGGTGCCTTCCACCCCCCCCCCCTGTCCTGCCGGGTTTGCCTAGCTGGATCATGCTACAGGTAAGGGCAGGAGACCATGCGGCATCTATCTAAACCTCTGAGTGGCTCCCCACCAGAGCTGCTGGAAGAGGGGTGGAAAGGGATCACCTTGGGGCGACTGTGGGGAGAGGGGAGGCTGTATGGCAGCGAGCTGGCAGCTTTCCTCCTCAGCGGTGGTAGGAGAGAAGGCCATGGAGGTTGGGGCCACTATGTGCTCCCTGAAAAAAATCAGGGCCCCCCAATTCTTCAAATCCTGGCTACGGGGCTGGCTTTTTATATCAAGTATAGCAAAGGTGTAATTTTTAAAACTCTTTTTCAACTTGCCTTACATTTTTTCCAAGACAGAGCTGCTTGTCAGTGTCAGGTGTGTTGACATCTTCTAGCCCAATAATATAGTGTAGTGTTTGGGAAATGGGTAGAATTTACATAGAACAAATGTAAGATAGAATCTGCTGTTCTTCTGGTTACAAATTTACAGTGGAATGATTGTGGCAACATCAAGACTGTAATAAATGGCCACTGCCTGTGTTTCCAGTCAATAAATACCTTGCAGCCTTTTAAACTGTAGACTTCGCCTGATTTAAACCCAGGCCTCAGATTCAGTGGGAGCGCACAGGAGCACAGCTCCTGAACCCTTCTTAAGAGTTCCACCTCCTTGTCCATTGAATAGTATGTGCTGCTGCATAACAATTCCTGGATGAGCTCCACCACTTATTTTTCTACAAAATGTCCCCTGTTAAACCAAAGGTCTTCCTTTATTTATTTATTTATTTTGTTCGATTTATCCTACCCTACCCCACCAAAGCGGGCTCATGGCGGCTTACAACACAGAATGCTAACAGTAGATCAGTTTAAAATACATTAATAATGTATACAGTAAAATACATAAAAATACATAAAACACACATCAATATACTATGCTACCTCTTCCTTAAGTTGGTTCTTCAAGTATTCCAATATTCAAATATTCTGATGTTCATAAGTTTGGATATTCAGGCATCCAGGTATCGGTCAACTGTATGCCAACCGGAAGAGGGCTGTTTTATAGGCCCTGCGGAACTGTTCAAGATTCCGCAGGGCCCTCATCTCCTCCAGGAGCTGGTTCCACCAACAGGGGGCTGCAGTCGAAAAGGCCCTGTCTCTGGTCGCTTTCAGACGGGCCTCCTTTGGCCCAGGGATTATGAGGAGGTTCTGAGACCCCAATCTCAGCACTCTCTGGGGAACATGTGGGGAGAGACGGTCCCTAAGGTAGGCAGGTCCCAGGCCATAAAGGGCTTTAAAGGTCATAACCAGCACCTTGTACCGAACTCGATATGTTATCGGCAGCCAATGCAGTCCCCGAAGCCCCGGCTGAATGTGCTCCCATCTAGGGAGCCCTAACAACAGCCGGGCGGCGGCATTCTGCACTAGCTGCAACTTCCGGGTTCGGCACAGGGGCAGCCCCATGTAGAGGGCATTGCAGTAGTCCAGCCTCGAGGTGACCGTTGCATGGATCACTGTTGCCAGATCGCCGTTCTCCAGGAAAGGGGCCAACTGCCTTGCCCGCCTAAGGTGAAAATATGCGGACTTGGCGGTGGCTGCTGTCTGGGCCTCCATAGTTAGAGTAGGCCCCCCCAGGCTCCTAACCCTGTGCGCCGCTGTCAGAGGCACACCGTCGAGGGCCGGTAAGGGAATCTCTCTCCCTGGACCACGGCGACCCAAGCAAAGGACCTCTGTCTTCGCTGGATTTAGTTTCAGTCCACTCAGCCTGAGCCATCTAGACATGGCTTGCAACGCCAGGTCCAGGTTTTCTGGGACACAGGCAGGCCGGCCGTCCATAAGTAGATAGAGCTGGGTGTCATCAGCGTACTGGTGGCAACCCAGCCCATATCTCCATATCTTAACTTTATGTTTTCTTTGCTTTTAAAAATACATGACTTTTTAACAATATATTTGAATCCTTTTATCTGTCCCCTTTGTTTCAAGGTCTTTTTCTCAATTTTCCCCCTTTGTCTTATTGCTCTCGTCCTCTTTTAGATGAGAGAATGAGCTGCCAGTTGAGTAACAGCCTGGAGCTGTTTTTATAACCCCTGCCCTTTAATCCCTGTGTCTTTTCCCATTTTGCCTTCCAGAAAATGGATTATTGCAATCCACATAGGGTCTATTTTAACCATAGTTTGCAGAGAGAGAGGTTGTGCATTTCTTGAGTTAGGATTAAGAAAAGTCAGCCCTATTGATAAAAGGACAGTATAAAATAAACAGAAATAAATAAGGACCTCGCGGCTGTTCTTTTAAAAGAAGCATCGTTACGAAAGACACTTTTGGAACAGAGAAGTGAAATTAATAGTAATTACCATATGGCAATATGTTTAGTTCAGCCAGGAGATCCTAAATTTGCCTGGCAGATAGAAATTCTAGCTATTTTAGCATTATGCACCACTAGGTGACAAGCTAGACTTGGTTTTAAGGAAAGAGATGTTTCAGAAGTGGTTTGCCATTGCCTGCCTTTGCATCATACCCCTGGTATTCCTTGGAGGTCATCCATCCGAATACTAGCCAGGGCTGACCCTGCTTAGTTTCTGAAATCTGACAAGATTGGGTTAGCCTGGGCTCTCCAGAGAAGTGGAGCAAAAGGAAGCTGTCTTAGCCTTTTCCTTTCCCCCAACCAACTTTTCACCTTTATATTTGTCAAGGGACAAAATTTTGGTTATGGATTATATAACGACTGAGTTTGCCATGGCAGACTAAATGTCTCTAATACAAAAAAGTTATGTAAACACAAAATTTTATTCTAATTCAACCTCTGTTAAAGAAATAGATGGTAGATGTAAATATGGTGCAGTCCGTATGTATAGAACTGCTGGGTAGCAATTACATTCATGTGAATACCTAGGACAATTTATATGCAAGCAAATGATCTTAATCTCTTCTTCTCCTTGGATTTCTAGAATGTTGAGATAAACTGAATGTGATGTGTCAAAAAGTACAGGATGACTACATCTATTGCATGTACATTTTATAGAGCTCTTCCTAGACTATGCATATGTTGTTATTGTCTTTTTTTATTGATACTTCTAGTGTTTTTCCCCATTGCAGTTGGCTTTAGTGATCCATAAATGACCTTCCTCAGCTGGTGTTTGAAAACCATTACAAAATTATTATAAGATCAATGGAGAAATCTCATCAATAGACCTTTAATCATGCTGTAAAATAGAAACTTTTTCAGCATGTCAGATGATAGTGAAGAACAAATTTTAAATTGATTAATCTGTGTAATTTCTGACAAAAAAAATCTCTTTAGGTTAATATTTCAATTGAGTATAAAGGACATTTTCCAAGATACTGTACTTCGTTTTGTATATTGTGTTATATCTCCCTTCTCCTTTCTGAAGTCCATTAAGAATCTTCGGTTTACTTTCTGCTTGTAAAGCACATCGCACAGAGGTAATAAATACTTGAATGAACTCTTCAGGTTCATAGGAACTAGTAAAGTATCTGGGTTTTTTTCATAATATTAGCTTTTGTTGTAAAAATTCTGAGTAAAATCTTGACTGTTTGCACAGGATAAATGTAAAACAAAAGAAATGACTGAACAAACATTGTTATACTGAAAAGCCAATAAGATTTGTAAGGATAAAATATTTTACCTTTTCACCTATCTCCATTCCTGTTGCTTAACACTGGCTTGGATTCCACAGTACTTCATTAAAAGAGGAAGCTAGAGACTTCTTCCCACAAGGGAAATTGCTTGAGACTTACCTTTTAAAGAAACCTGGGGATTCAGAAAATCTGCTACACCTATCAAAACAATGATATACCAATATAACAATTGTCCAATGCTGATTTTTTTTTATTTAAAAAGGTCACAAAACAACCCCTAGTGTTCCAATAGAAGGAGGGTGGCCACTTCCAGAGGACTAGGGAAGGGAAACTGTGGAAAAACCTGACTTGTGGAAGCCTGTTGCTGCTGTGCTTTTTCTGCAGTCACAACAGCAAATGGGAAATCACAAATCCTGTCCCTACATGGAAGACACCTCTGTGAAGGCCTCCCTGTTGTATGTCTTCAAAACTGTGTATTCAGAGATTGCTAGGGTTGCCAAGTCCAATTAAAAAAATATCTGGAGACTTCAGGGGTGGAGCCAGGGGACATTCAGACTGGAGCCAGGAGCAAGGTTGTGACAAGAATAATTGAACTCCAAAGGGAGTTCTGGCCATCACATTTAAAGGGACCGCACAGCTTTTAAATGCCTTCCCTCCATTGAAATAATGAGGGATAGGGGCACCTTCTTTTGGGGCTTGTGACGGAACCGACCCGATTCTGCCTTCAGACCCGGTCCCGTCAACTCCCTATTGAGTCGCCAACTCCTGGAGGGAGCTATTTCTCCTCCTTCCACTTGGGCTCGCTGCCACCACCTGCTCAGTCTAGGGGTTTAGATTGAGAGGAACAGGACTCCCAATCCCCCTCTCCAGCTATGAGGCCAGGCCTCAAGGCCCTCGGCCACCCAGTACTTGGGTATCACAGAGACCACAGCATTTCTTTGGGGAACCCCTGGAGGATTGGCACCTTATCCAACTGCATGCCTTCCCCCTTCCCCGGGGGCCCCTTCTTAAAGCAGCGTGGTCTAAGGCGGTTGGGGATCTATGTGGTACAGAGTTTGACTGCCAGCATTCAAAACAGTAAAAATATTTAATTAAAAGAGAAAAAGAAAAGAAAAGAAGAACAAAACAAAAACAGTTGCATGTAAAAGGTTAGCACAGCACAGCACCCGCACAGCAAACAGCATGACAAAGAAAAGGTGATTATAAACGCATCCTACTGTCCGTGGTCTAAACTTGCCCTGCTTTGTGGATGACTTACTTGGTCTGACTGCCTGGGGGCCTCCTTTTCCTGAGTAGGCCTATCCCACAGTCAGGAGCCCCCATGCTCACAACCTCCTCCTTTGAGCGCCAGCTGAGGACTGCCTTTCTTCCTGCCTAACTCACATGCCAAGAACAAAAGAACTTCCTGCCGCTCTAGGAGGCTTTCCCCCTAGAGTTGCTGGTTTGGCTCTGGAAGGGAGGGGGGGTTGGAGGGAGGCTAGGCCAAAGCCTGCTTAGCAGTTTCATGTTCCCTCCCAACTAAGATGGCGTTTCTCCACAGGGCTCATAGAATTGGACCCCCTGGTCCAATCCTTTTGAAACATGGAGGGTATTTTGGGGAGAGGTACCAGATGCTATGCTGCAAATTTGGTGCATCTACCTCAAAAAACAGTCCCCCCAGAGCCCCAGATACCCACAGATCAATTCTCCATTATACCCTATGGGAATTAGTCTCCATAGGGAATAATGGAGTGCCCCACAGACATTCCCCCCCTTGCTTTCTGCTGACCCTGAAGCAGGGGCAAAGTTTAGCTGCCCTCACTCTCATGTTCTATTGTTTTGTTATTGATGTTGTATGTTTGTTTTGTTCCGCATATGAATGAGCAGATAAGTGAATATTTATTTTGTAATGTTTGGAGCCCACACCAGCAAGCCCAGTTTAGAAATCTGCTTTATTTGAGCTTCAACAAACAAAGCTTCAGCTAGGCATCCACCTTGGGAGAAGGCCAGCACTCTCCCTTGCCTCCCTGAGGAACATGTCTGGTTTGACTGCTCAACAAACAGTATCTGCCGTTCAAGCACTAAGTGGCAACTAGTAGAACATAGGTTGTGTATTTATTTAAAATGTTTTCATCTGACACAGCCTGAGGTAGCTTTACACACAACAAAATGCTATTTAAAATAAAGGTATAACATGTAATGTAGCTGAGACTAAACAAACTAAAACAGCAGCATCTGCATAAAATCAGTATGAAAAAATATATGAAGGCAAGCATCACAAAACTGGGACAAGGATAGGTTGGGGAGATAAAGTTCAGTTAAAAGACTGGGGAACAAAATCATTTTGCCTGGTGCCTCAGAGGATGGACTAGGTTCATGGGGGAGGTGCCTACTTCCATTTAATGGATGAAAGCACAAAGAATGCGATGAGGAAGATTAACTGGTGCACAAGACAGGACATGTGGATCTCTCTATCATGCCAGGTTTTTCTCTAAAATCTATTAATTTGAACTAGGGTTGTCGGGTCCCCTCTTCATCCTGGTTGGGGGATTTGGAGGGGCATTCCAGGGGTGGGCAGGATGTTGCACTTGATGTCCCCAATGCAGTGATGTCACCCAGAGGCTCCCTGGTTTTAGGGCAAAACTCTATAGATTTTTTGGCTTCAAAGCCATAGAGTTTGTACCAAAACCATACTGTGTCATCTTTGGCTCTGTGACATCATCTGGAAGTGATGGCATCATGTTGGGGACATTGCACAATGATGTCACTGTTTTGAGTTGGAGTGTTCCGAAGCCCCCAAAAGAGAGGGAACCCCTGCTGGTACCTGGAGGCTGGCAACCCTAATTTGAACGATGATACAAACATGCTTAAAACTCTTTTTGTTTAAAACAGAAAGGCAGGGGAATAGTGGGATTTTGCAATGCAATTTTAAAAAATAAAACATCAAGGAAAAGCACACGAATCACGCAGCAGAAAACTAAAAATATAAAATGCTCTCAGCCTGGGAAAACATGAAATAGCAAGGCATTGCAAGCTTCTCTCTCCCCCATCCCCCACCTCCGGGTCTAATCAGCTTAGCAGTGGCTCTCCAGGGTAATATCCCCCTTTCGCTGTGGGTTCCCAAATCAGAGTACTCACTAGGCACTGGCCCTCATGTCCATTAAGAGACAAAGCTGATGCAGAGCATTGGCGTTTGATTTGCAAGCCCCCTATTCCAGGAAGCTTCAGCTGGCCATAGGAACGCTGGGGACTTAAACCTCTCCATTGCAAAGTTGCAAGAAAAACATGGATTGGATGTCCCATTCCGGTCTGCTCTGTCCATAGACCTGAGTGGAAAATTCATTCCGTATTTTCTCTGCAGCTTTGCTTTTGCTTTAGGCTCTTCAAAGAGAAGGCAGAAGGAGCTGTGAACATTGGCAGCTTTGGAGCTTTGCAGGGTGAGGACAGGAGCGGGGAGGGGGAGAAGAGAGCCCTTAGGGCCTGGCTGAAGCCCTCCAGGGGCCGGTTTGGCCCACGGTCCTCATGTTTGACACCCTGTGTTAGAGTCCATCCCTCAAAGTAGCCATTTCTTCCAGGGGAGCTGATCTCTGATTGGTTGTAATACCAGAAGATATCCAGGCCCGATGTAGAGGCTGACAACCTTACCTGAGGTTGACATCTTTTAAGTTAATATAATACTTGTATGCAAGCCTTTACAATGTGAATGAAATTAAAAACTAAAAACTATAGTATATAGTAACATGAACTTTTATTCTACTTTATTTATAGTCCACATTTCTCATAGAGATTCAAGATGGATTACAGAAATCAAAATCAATGAAATGCAGTAAAACTGTAAATACACTGAAACTGTACTATAAATCAATAGACATTACAGCAACAATATTTCCTTTATTAAAAACACCCTTTTAAGCACATCCGTTTTAAGTTTGAAATGTGGTGAGGTGTGCAGCTTCTCTACTTAATGTTATTTTATTTCACCCATTTCATTTCTTATATGAGAAACATAATAATCTTCTGTGTATGATAGCATTCGTAATTGTATATGTCATCATGGTTCAGTGCTAGCAAAACAGAAATTTCCAGATATGCCACACATACAATAAAAGGTCTGTAATCCTTCTTTTAAAAAGAGAATGTGAAATACCTTGATGATACTTGAGTATGTTCATAGGTAACAAAGTGTTATGTGCAATTGAATGCTGGATGAAAGGCTTAGGAAAACAGCTGGGACAAATGTAATTGGTCTGCTGAAGTTCCTACATTCTTATAGCATCCATGATCACTGGGGGCGGCCTCAGGGCATCTGGTGCCCAAGGTGAGGACCTACCCCACCACCCCCTGTGCCCCACCCTGTTGCCCCCACCCTTCCTCCCTTGCCTCCAGTGAGGGTAAGCACCACAACAGTGGTGCCTGCACCTCAGAACCAGGGCTGGCTTGCCCACTTGGCAAACTAGGTGGTTGCCTAGGGTGCCAGGAGGAGAGGGCACCAAATTGGACTCCCCCCTTCCTGGTGCCCACAACAACTGCCTAGTTTGCCTGCCTGCCCTTCTCCCTACCACTGCCTGCCCTCCTTCCTACCACTGCCTGCCCCTTCCTTCCCTTGCACTCCCCCCCCCTTCCGGCATGATCAGAAGAATGCGCCGAGGCTGGGCCCTACCAGCTTCGATATGGCCAGCAAAGCATCTAATCCTCTGAAGCGCATGCAGGAGAAGGCTTCACTCCCCGTCACTTCTGGCTCCAGGAAGGGGGGGAGAGAAGCCTTCTCTCACGCACGCTTCAAAGGATTAGATGGTGTGCCACCAGCAATGAAGCTGATAGGGTGGTGCGGCATATTCTGATGGGGGGGGCAACGGAGGGAGTGAGAGGGGGTGGTGGGCAGGGAACCTGCCTGGGGCGCTATGCGCCCTAGAGCCAGCTCTGCTCAGGACATATGTGTTGCCCGGCCACCAGTGCTCAGCCCAACCACCATTGCTTCTGGAAGCTGTGCTCTAGGCAGTTGCCTGGGTTTGCCTAATGGATGGGCTGGCCCTGATGACCGCTCAGCTTTGAGATGAGTAGCTTCCTGCTCAAGCAGCTTCTACAGTGAGTCCTGTAGGGCTACAGCATTAGATTACTAGATTCAGGATAAGGTAGGCTTCCCAATCCCCAGGTCCCAGAGGGAGATCCCCTGGTTTTACAGGCTTCCCCCCTCCCCCAGCCAGCTGGCCGGCGGGGAAAGCCACGCCCCCATAGCTATCATGCACCTCCATGAACAATTTCCATAGGGAATGATGGGGAATTGATCCGTGGGTATCAGGGGCTCTGGGGGGGCTGTTTTTTTAGATAGAGGCACCAAATTTTCAGTGTAGCATCTAGTGCCTCTCCCCAAAATACCTGCCAAGTTTCAAAAAGATTGGACCAGGGGGTCCAATTCTATGAGCCCCCAAAGAAGGTGCCCCTATCTATTATTTCCTATGGAAGGAAGGCATTTAAAAAGATTGTGCAGTCCCTTTAAATGTGATGGCCAGAACTTCCTTGAAGTTCAGTTATGCTTGTCACACCCTTGCTTTTGGCTCTGCCCCCAATGTCTCCTGGCTCCATCCCCAAAGTCTCCTGGCTCCACCCCTAAAGTCCCCAGATATTTCTTGAATTGGACTTGGCAACCCTAGAATAGGGTGAGCAGGAAACTAGTTATCTAGCCTTTCATCTTGACTTTCGAGTGCTCTCTGGGGTTTCCCCAGTTGTTTGTTTTCCTCACATTATGCTTTGAATAGAAATTGAGAAGGCCATGATCCTTATTCTACATAAGAACATAAGAGAAGCCATGTTGGATCAAACCAATGGCCCATCCAGTCCAAAACCAAAACAGGTGCCATCAGGAGGTCCATCAGTAGGACCAGGACACTAGAAGCCCTTCCACAGTTTCCCCTTCCAAGCACCAAAAAATTCTGTTTTGAAATATATGAAAGGACAACTCTGCCATTTTCAAAGTATGATTTTTCACATCCTTAGTGTGGCAAATACCTATTGTATTGAAGAAATTTGTGAAAATGTGAAAGCAAAAGCACAGCTGGTTTCCGAACTCTGGCCTGGGAAATTCCTGGAGTTTTGGGGGAAGAGCTTCAGGAGGTAGAGTCTGGGGACAGGAAGCTGCTCAGTGTGGATGTGCTATCACATCCAAGACAAAGATTAGCTCCAAATCCTTCCCTTCCAGTGAATTCACTTCCTCCTACAAAAATTTTAATTTCCCACGTCATCATTTCTTCCTGCTTTTATTCCCAGTTTATATCACATAGGCTTCTTCATGCATGTTTTCTGTATATCATACTAACCCTTTGATCCTAGATATTTGTGCTGCTATAATGGGCTGCTCTCTAGTTATGTTCTACATAACCTTCAAAAAAGTGCCTCTCTAAATCCTCTTCAGTCTTTTCTCAGTGTTAGGGAGGAAAATCCATAGAAGGTCCATAGAGAGTTGCCAGCTAGAAGTGTCCCTTTTTCAATACCCAGTTGGTCTGTGACTTTTAGTCTTACAGGTGACAATGAATTTCTTGTAGTCTCTTGGTATACCATAGGAGAAACAGTGTTAGAGCATCCGGTCCATAGTCATTCTAGTATTTTTGTTTATCCTGAGTTCTATAGTATACCATAATTCCAGAAGAACTCAGGCCCCCCACTTTGAGGGTGATAACCCTACATAATCCTGCATAATCCCATAATTACATGCTTGATCATATAAGAATCCTTTCTAAATTCATCTGCCGAGTTATTTGTTTTCAGGGACCATGTCTTCCAATATTTGTATATGATAAGTGTTTTATCAATCATCCATTTAATGCATTATATTTATATCCCATCCGTTTTCCAAGAGGCTGAGAACTATGTTTATGGGAGATTCCTCATATTTCTTTATTTAAACAATAGTAGCCAGTACTATTTTACAAAGAAGCTGGCATAGTTTTTTTAGGACTGCTTAACCCATCCCTATCAAGGAATTATGTTCCCTATGAACTAGGACAGGGGTGGCCAACGGTAGCTCTCCAGATGTTTTTTGCCTACAACTCCCATCAGCCCCAGCCAAAATGGCCAATGGCTGGGGCTGATGGGAGTTGTAGGCAAAAAACATCTGGAGAGCTACCGTTGGCCACCCCTGAACTAGGAAATGGATCTAACAGCTTAGTTTATCTGAGTGGTTCTTAAATTGAGCAGCGCTCACTTTCCTGGAGATTTGCCAATTGAGCAGCATTCCCAAATGAAACAATGTTGACTTTTTATAGAGTACAATCTAATTTAGAACTAATGTGTTGCATATGGATTGTCTTGCACTACAGTTTGAGAACTATGGTTTGTGTGTAGTGAAGACACCAATTCAAAGTCTTTGCTCCTGTGTCCCATACTTTACCACCACCACTCCGAAGATCATAGGAAAAATAACTTCCAAAATTAGGATTGCCAATTCCCAGTTTAGAGGCCCTCCCTTTGCTTCAAGGTTATTAGAAAGTGGGGGAGGGGGGAAGGGAAATGTCTGCGAGGCACTCCCTATGGAGACCGATTCCAATATGGTATAATGGAGAATTGATCTGTGGGTATCTGGGGCTCTGAAGGGGTTGTATTTTGAGGCAGAGGTACAAAATTTTCAACATAGCATCTGGTGCCTCTCCTCAAAACACCCTCCAAGTTTCAAAAAGATTGGACCAGGGGGTCCAATTCTATGAGCCCCCAAAGAAGATGCCCCTATTCTTCATTATTTCCAATGGAGGGAAGGCATTTAAAAGGTGAGTGGCATTTAAAATGTGATGGCCAGAACTCCCTTTGGAGTTATATCGTGCTTGTCACAACCTTGCTTCTGGCGCCACCTCCACGTCACCCCCAATGTCTCCTGGTTCCACCCTCAAAGTCCCTAGATATTTCTTGAATTGGACCTGACAACCCTATCCAAAACAGATGTTTTGTTCTTCATTGGTTGGTTGGCTGTTTTGCTGGAGGAGAAGCTGTCTATTTGTCATAGTCTATTTGTCTGGCTTGCTCATCTGCCTCAGTCTGTCTTGTAAAGGAGTAAGAAAGTTGTTTATTAAGTGCTCTAAACCAAATTGCAAATATTTTTGTGCATGCACATTTTCAAACAATGGTTCCTGTGCATGAAATCACAAGGTACTTTGTGTAGGTATATGTCATGGTACTTTGCCTCCTAGTTCCAACTAGGGTTGCCAACCTCTATGTGGGGCCTGAAGATCTCCTGGAATTACAACTGTTCCACAGACAACAGTGATCAGTTCCCCTGAATAAAATTGCTGCTTTGCAGAGCAGACTCTATGGCATTACATTCTTGCTGAGCTCCTCCCCCCTCCCCAAACCAAGCCCTCTCCAGACTCCATCCTCCAAATCTCCAGGGATTTTAGAACTCACAGTTTGTAACCCTAATTCCAGCCATGTAACAGAAGCAGGTAATGTGCTGATGCAGGGCTTTTTTGGTAGAAAGTTCCCAGCACGAACTCATTTGCATATTAGGCCGCACCCCCTGACACCAAGCCAGCCGAAACTGCTCAAAAAATGCCCTGTACTGATGAATATTGCTGGCTGTGCAGAGGCAAAAGCAGCATAATCAGACTGCAGATAATTTATAATTACGAGTATATTATCAGTTTTGAAAGTGTAGATGATCAGATAAAAAGAAAAATGAGCAAGGACTGGGTTTGCTTGATTTTTGAGCTTATTATTGACAACAGTTGCAAAGTTGCAGCATTGTTATTTTCAGTACTCCATCTGCAAGAACTGAGAAATGTAGCCTGCTCCTTTCCCTTTAAAGGATGTGGGGGCGGGGGGGGGGAGTTCAATGCAAACACTTTTTTACTTGCTCCAAATGCATTGTCCAAGGAAAGGGGAATATCTAGGTATCTAAATCAGAGTGCCAGTGTTTATGTATAAATCCCATGCTATGCCCTACAGATTAATGTTAACGTCACATTTTATAAAACTGAAATGATTTTATGACAATTCAGAATCTATAGCACAAATAACTGTCATTAGCTCATGGAATGCAGAAGAAAAATAATTCTCACATATTTAATATAATCATATAATTTTATGAATTTATAGTTTTTTGAAACTATCCTCCATTCCTGAGATCCAAAAGAGCTTTTTCATTCCATCTGAAGCATCAGTATGGTAATAAAGAGTTCACCTGCATTTTAATATGTGGCATTCATATGTACTATGTGAAAGCACTGCATTGTGCAAGGAACACCTCCCCTGGGGGCTGCAGAATGCAGAGTGTGAGCCGCTGGGCATGCATCCACTTCAGCGCCCCCCCCCCAAGTGCCCAGCATACAACAGCCCTATGTGGTCGGGTGGGCCGTTTGCCCGGGCAGGCTGAGGTGTGGCGCCCCCCTCCCCTGTCCAGCCACGCAGGGGGCAGCGTGGTGGCTCATATCCCATTCTCCCTCTCCAAGAACCAAGTCTGCCCACCCTCCCAGGCATTCCCTCGGAGAGGCCACTGACAGGGGGGGTTGCCCCAGAAACGTGCAGCAGATGCCAAGCAGGAGAGACAACAGAGGGCACAGCTCAGACTTTATTTTTTCCGAAACAGAGTGCAACAGTCTCCCTGGAGCGCTCTGGGTAGTCTCGCCATGGGCAGGGCTCCATTCCAAGCGGCAGGCAGAAGCAGCTGTGGGAGTGGGGGGGAGGGCAGTGAGCAACATACGCGGAAGCCTCTGTGTTAAAGTCCCACCTGCAAAATGGAGACAGAGATCAAGAGCACCTGCAGAGGTGGCAGCTAGAAGAGCAGACTGCATTTCAGCCAGGCGTTCTCTTAAAGGGACAGTCTCTGACCCACCTCTCCACATCGGGGCAGCTGCCAACCCCCCCCCCCCATGCCCTTCCAGGGGTTAGGAATGCGGCAGAGGGCAGACCAAGGGAAGAGAGCAGGCAGCACCACAGGGGAGTGGGCTCAGCAAATGCCCCCTGCTGGAGCCCACTGCCGGGTTCAAATGCCAGAGATGCTCGCACACCGAGCGGTTGAGAACGAGGGGAGGGGGAGGACGGGAGGGGGACAGTGGAAGTTGCCCAGCCATAAGCAACAGTCCTCACATGCAGAGCCTCCGGGAGCCTGGAACCTGTGGAGACCTGGAAACAAGAGCGATTAGCCTGAGGGGAGAGACCTCTCTCTCCCCCTCGCAAGTCAAAGATACTGTCAAAGCAACTGTGCAGTGCAAAACCCATCACCGACGTGCCTGCCTGTCCCTCACTCTTAAGTCTGTATGGCTGGGAGCTCGCCGGCAGATCTCCCTGCCACGCGAACTGTTCCTAACAACTGAGTTGTGTGAGACAGAGCGGAAGTATTTCTAGGAGGGGGAGCATGATTGGGTGCCGGGGACGGGGCTCACCAGGCAGAGGCGCGAGGGGATTGGTGAGGAAATCACACCACTCCCTAAGGGGTTTGCGAGCTTACGCAGCAGCGGCAGTGACCTTTGTTTTTGGTTTCAACGAGTGCCTATGGGACACACCACTATTTTTGAAGGCGTAACATTGCACCTCTTGGGGGGGACATGTCATGGGCCAAACTGCTCAGGAAGCTGCCTAAGCCTGGCCACCCCTTCAACTCCACCCCCTCCTCCACCTGAATACCCCGCTCCACCTCACTTCTGTCCAAGCTCGGGCACAGCCCTTAGGCACCGCTGCCCTCGGGCAGAGCGGTGCTAGGGCGGCCCCCCTCCCACGTAACTCCCCTCCACTGTGGTGGCGCCTGTTGTATGTTGGCGCAAACCCTTCCTGCGCCCACATAGTGGCTCGTCTGCTCCCAAAAGACTTTCTGCCCCCCCCCACGGATTGTGCTGTAGATGTATCAGTGTTATTAAAGTCATGACTTTAAAACACTGTTCTAAATTCTTTAGTCTAATTTTGTGATATGAATTGGGTGTGGTTTTTCAAGTGCCATAAATATTTATTTTGCAGTCTTTTAACACTTTTTTCTAAAAAAACCCCAACCCAAACAAACAAGAGAGAACAAGCAACAATTATTATTTGTGTGTGAAGGGGAGCTTAAAATGATAGACAGGCAATGCCTTTCTCGAATTATATTTATTACATTTTTATTTCACCCTTCTTTTATGGAGCTGAGGACAGAGTACACAGTTTTCCTCCTGCTATGTTCTGAGATGATTAGACCAGGAGATTAATGACTGGCACAAAGCCACTCAGTAGATTTCATGGCAAGTAGAAATTTGACTCCATATCTCACCATCCCTCATCCAGCACCAACCACTACACCACACAGGTAGTTGACCTGCTTTCATGCTAGATTAGTGAATTCCACTGTGGCCTAAAAGCACACTTGAGAACTTTGGTATTTGACTTTCTTACAAAACCATAGTATAATTTGGTTTATCAGATTTCAGTTGTTCAAGAGGGCATTTTTCTGGAAAAGCAAGCTGCTGTACCAAAACCACAACAAGCCTGTAGAGCGCTTATGGAAGAAGCTTGTCAGCAACTCCTCACATGCTGACTTTTGTTTCTTTAAAAAAAAAAACTTTCCTTGTTTCAAGTCTTCTCATTGTTTTAGAGGTCTGTTTTTCTGATTGCTTTTGTGTTTTCTCAGATATGTGGTTGAATATGATTTTTTTTTTAAATGGAAGACACGACATCAGAAACAAAAAACTAATTTCTCATAATCTGCTTTTAAAAGCATAGTTGTAAGCAGGGCTTTTTTGATAGAAAAAGCCCAGCAGGAACTCATTTGCATCTTAGGCCACACCCCCATGATACCACTACTGTTCCACATACTTTTTTTTCTACAAAAAAAGCCCAGCAGGCATTTATTTACACATACCCTGATGACAAGCCAGCTGGAACTGCGGTCCTGTGTGTTCCTGCTCAAAAAAAAGAGCCCTGGTTGTAAGAATAGTCTTTAATTGAAGAATTCTTCAAGTAAAAGTGCAGTCAGTAGCATCAACATGTGGTTGAATGTATAAATATATGCAAGGAAGCAATTAAGGGTACTTCCTGGCCAAAACAATTAAATGCACTTTTACTTCCAGGAGGATCATGTGCCTAATTTGTATCTGTTGTCCTGATATAATGTAAGGGGGAAACTTTGCTGTAGGCCAGGTAATTTTGTTGCTGTGAGAAAACAGCAGCTTGCCACTTAAAAAAAAAAATCAAGAGCGATGTATACCGCAGCTCTGAATAGTGGGAGCATGCAGCTTCAAAAATGAAAATAAAAAAGAGCCTTGTGGCGAATAGCTCTCATAGACCAGCTCTCTGGTCCAATCCTTTTGAAACTTGGTGGGTGTTTTGAGGAGAGGCATTGGATGCTATACTGAAAATCTGGTGCCTCTACCTCAAAAAAACAGCCCCCACAGAGACCCAGATAACTGCAGATCAATTCATTATACCCTATGGTAATCAGTCTTCATAGGGAATAATGGAAGGTATTTTGGGGAGAAGCACAGGATGCTATGCTGCAAATTTGGTGCATCTATCTAAAAAAACAGCCCCTCAGAGCTTCTGATGCCTGCAGATCAATTCTTCATTATACTTTATGGGACTCGGTCTCCATAGGGTATAATGGAGTGCCCAGCAGATATTTCCCTCCCCCCACCCTGCTTTCTGATGACCCTGAAGCTGGGCGAGGGCCTCCAAACTGTGGAATCCCCTGCCCCCACCTGGGGATTGGCAACCCTAATACAATGAGAGAGCCTCCAGGTTTGGGAAGCTTTAAAAAAAAAAAGTTTTCATTCAACACAACGGAGGGAGGTTGCCTTTTTGTGTCTGTCTGTGCATGCAGCAGTCCAGTGGCATCTTTAAGACCAACAAAGTTTTATTCAAGGTGTGAGCTTTCATGTGCATGCTCATACCTGGATCTGTGCCTGCTGAAGTTTAACTTCAGAAATCTGCTGAAACAGTCTGTAGCTCACAAAATATTTTGCTAGTTTTATTAGTTTTTGAATGCCACAGGATTTCCTTTTCTTTTTGTTGTGATGGACTAGCATGGCTACCTCGCCAAAATTAAAAGAGAAGATGATGTGAGATCATGTTAGTTTTATAGTGGTGTTTGTCTTTTCATTCTTGGTAAAGAGCTATATGAGTACTTCTGGATTGGATTGGTACAATACAAGAGCATTATGCCTGTGTGGATGTTTTAAAAACTTACACATGGCATGTGTATGTATATGGTAAAGTGTGTAGAGGAGCAGAGTCAAGTGTGCTGACCCTGCCAAGGATTGAGCATGCTTACCCTGTATACATGATGACATATGTAGTCATATATACAACATAGTCACACCGCCATAATGCATTTAAAGAGAATATGGAAAGGCTCTTCTCCCTATCAGAAGAAATTTCACAAATCCAGATCACCTGAACAGAACCTATGTGTATACTGGTCATATGAATTGCAGCCGGTTGCCAGCCTCCAGGTGAGGCCTGGAGATCTCCCACTTTTACTGCTGATCTCCAGCTGGCAGAGATCTGCTCCCCTAGAGAAAATGGCTGCTTTGAAGGGTGGACTCTATGGCATTGTACCATGCTGATGCCCCTCTGCTCCCCAAACCCCACCCTCTCTCTGATTCTCTCCCACCAAGTCTCCAGGTATTTTCCAACACAGACCTGGCAATCCCTGGCAGCTCTGTGCCAACCTTACAAATAAACATGCGTAAATACAATCATACATAACTTGCAGCCACTCAGAACTGAAACTAAGGGTTCTCTTCTCTCCCCCAAAGAGTCTACTCCAAAGTAAATTAAATGTTTGATGTTTCAATTGTGAATGCCTCTACAATATTATTCCGTATGACTGCAACTTTGGGTGAAGCCCTCCTGTATCCAGTAATGAAAAACAAATTCCAAACGAGAGAGTAAGGGACCGTATTCTCAGGATTCCTCACTGTTTCATATCCTTGATCCTTCCTCAGCCTTTTCTCTCAAAAATGTTGTTTCTTGGAACCACAGTACATATTTTTCAAACATGTACCAGAAATAGAGATTCAAAATAACATGCATTGATCCGTGTTTGATTTTACTTTTACATTTAATTTACTTTGGAGTAGACTCTTTGGAGAGAGAAGAGCACCTTCAGTTTCAGTTCTGAGTGGCTGCAAGTTATGTATAATTGTATTTACGCGTGTTTATTTGTAATGCACTAACAAAGTATATGTACACACTGAGAGTGTGAAAGTGATCCAGTGATTATTTTTGTACTTTTCTCTGTTTACACCGGAACCTGTTACGTATCATTACAATCTGTGTCTACACTGCTGTTAGTGTGCTTAGTTCTACTTTCTCTCTAAGTGTCTGTGCTCCACTAATTTCTCTCCTTCACACACCCCCACCAACGACAGGGCTTTAGAGTTCACAATAATGATACAGAATGGGGAGGGTACCACTCACCCCTAGTAATGTTGCAGACAACAAATTTGTGACTTTATAAACCATGAATAGGTGCCTGGAGGCAGTTTTGGAATGGATGAGGGCTAACAATCTGAAACTTAATCCTGACATAACATGGCTCCCACCCGATCACCAGCCAAGCGGCCGTGAGATTGGGGAGCTGCCTTTGCCCCCACGTTAGGAGAAAGAGCGGTGTGGCACACAGCATCTTGGGAGCCCTGGGGGGTGGAGTAGGTGTTTCAATGTCCGGCTCCACTCCTGTCTCCTCAGTGGCTCTGTGTGCTCAGCTGAGGAGGAGCTGTGTCATTGCTGCTTCAGCTGCTGTTGTTGTCTTTACCCTGGAAGTGTCACTGCAGGACAAAGTTGGGATGTCAGGGGACGCAATCAGAGCACCTGGGCAACTTAATCCTGACATAATGGAAGTGCTGCTGGTGGGAGGAAAGTCTGACCTGGGAAATGGATTATCCTCTGTTCTACTTAAAGGAGCAGATTTATAGCTTGGGGGTAGGATGGGGTATTTCTGAACCTGGGCTTTCTGCTGGAGAAACAGGTGGCAGTCAGCAGTCAGGAGTGTCTTTGAGCAGCTTCAGCTGATGAACCAGCTGTAGCCCTTTCTGGCCTGAAAAAGATATGACCACTGTGGTACTTGCACTGGTAACAACTAGATTAGATTATGGCAATGTGTTCTACATGGCGCTGCCTTTGAAGACTTTCAGGAAACTACAGTTGGTGCAGGATGCTGCAGCAAGTGTGTTACTGCAGTGGGTCATAGGGACTCTGTTGTAGCACCAAAAGATTAATCTTTCTCCCTCTATCAATGTCCTTTGCTAGCAGCTGGACTTTTTTGCTTTGGCCTAATCAGTAACTGGCCCTTCTTCTAGTGTTGTTTATGTGTTTTTAATAGAATTTAAACTGTATTTTTGTTTGAAAGTTTAATGTTTTTTATGTTTGCCGATTTGTAGACCCTATTGGATGGAAAGGTGGCATAAAATGTTATAAATAAATAAATTCTACTTATACTCTTATACCATCACATTTCACACAACACTCAACAATCGTATTTGAAGTTTCAGTAAAGGAAAGGTTACTTTTGCCCAACCAGCACAATGCTTAGGAAAAATACTGTGGCTTCAGTATTAGGAAAAGGTGAGAGCCCCAAATAGAATCACTAACTCCCTGCATACATAAAGGCATACACCAAACTGACTCTCTGGAAATGTCCTTGATCTTTTGTGGTAGTTACATTGTTTATGAGTCAAAAACTTAATCCATCCTTGCTTTGCAAATAGATGATGTGCCACCCAGTGGCCAAACTTTGCTCTAATTAACACTATGGAAGGAATGCATGTCTTGGTCCACCACTTGTAAATATGACGTGGGCACTTTTCTCCTTTGCAGGTCTTTTTTTCTCTCAAATAGTTGTGCAGTTAATCATGTAACATCGGTGGAAGCTTCAGAAACAAAGATGTAAAGATTAGTAATACAGGAGAGGTTTGTATTGCAGCCAAAAGCTGAGGGGGTCAAAAGAGCTCCTACTCTCCTGGCTTTTTTCAAACTATGCAAAACTCAAATTATTTGAGAGGGGAGGTAATAGGTTTGACCTGTATAGAATGGTTCACAAACTAGGATTGCCAAGCTAGACTCAACAAATATCTGGGGACTTTGGGGGTGGAGCCAGGAGCAAGGGTATGAAAAGCATGGTTGAACTCCAAAGTAAGTCTAGCCATCACATTTAAAGGGACTGCACACCTTTTAAATGCCTTCCCTCCATTTGAAAATAATGAAGGATAGGACCACCTTCTTTGAGGGCTCATAGAATTAGACTCCCTGGTCCAATCTTTTTGAAACCTGGGGGGTGTTTTGAGAAGAGGCACTGGATGCTATGCTGCAAATTTGGTGTTAAAACAGCCTCCCTAGATCCCCAGATACCCAGAGATCAGTTCTCTATTATATCCTATGGGGATCAGATTCCATAGGGTATAATGGAGTGCCCCGCAGACATTCCCCCACACACACTTTCTGGCAACCCTGAAGCAAGGGGAGGGCCTCCAAACTGGGGGATCCCCTACCCCCACCTGGGGATTAGCACAAAGTGGGGTTTTAGCATGCAAATGTAACAAACAAACTGCTAAAAAGATGCCTCTTTGGGTCTTTTGAAAAGAGGCCCCTTTGGGTTCCTGTCTTTTTAGTGGTTTGTCTGTTTGTCCCATCTGGGGATTGGCAACCCTATCACAAATTTACATGGATAAAAGATTAGGGACTGCAATTAGGGACTTCTGCATATAGTTTACTGTAAGTAAGAAAAAAATTACTGTACTGTAATTTTTTCATCACTTTTTGTGTCATTTATGCCATGCTTCAGTTCTTTCCGGAGGTTCCTGACTTCTACAATCCTTATGCATTCTTTACTGAATATCCCATTTTGTTGTTTGTACTGATTCACTATATGTAACCCACTTTTAAGTCCATGTGAGAAAGGTGAATTGTAACAGTAAAGAAACAGATAGACATGTAATAGAGCAATGTGTAAGATCAATAGGGGGGTTGTAGAAAAAGCCCAGCAGGGACTCATTTACATATTAGGCCATATCCTCTGACATTGCCATTGTTTCACACAGGGCTTTCTGTAGAAAAAGCCCAGTAGGAATTCATTTGCATATTAGGTCACACCACCTGACACCAAGCCCTGGTAGCATGACACATATACAGTCTGGGTATTGGTTGCAGGTTTCTCCGCTTCTCCCAATGTACCCACAGCCATAGTGTTGTTTTATGTTCCTCTGAATAAAAATATGTGTTTGCTTATGCATTATTCTTGCTAGACTTGGGGCACTGAGTACAGAAAACTGAAAGTTCTGTATATGAGCACATCTGACTGAATTCCTCTGAAATGAATGCACAGGAACATGGACCAGGGTCTGTTAGCTCAAGAGAAACTATTTGCTCTTTGGGGTATTAATTGTGAAAAAATAGATGCATATTATATCTTAATCCACCTGTAATTTTAGTTTTTCAATAAGAACATTGCATTCTGTTCGTATAATGTCAGAATACTGAGTCAACCTGTAAGCACTTCTCTACTAAACTATAAGCACTTCTCTACTAACATCTAAAAAGAAGAGATGATGGGAGATCTGTAACCAGATTTTCCCAAAGTCACGTGGTGCATAATTTGGATTGGTGCCCATGGGGGAGGAGGAGTTTAACTATTTAACTTAAGCATGATTTTGCTAATTGAAACCAGCACATGCTCACAGTACTGCTCTAGATAAAGAAAAAATATGATTTCTCTAGTTTTCTCCTTTAAAGGACTAAGATCAGCATGTATCAAGGACGAAAATCAGCTGATTCACAAAATAATGCATGGGTAAAAGATTTAGACTCGCCCATATCCATGCAGCACTGGGGTGCCATGCAGGTTTAATTCATGTATCTCCTAGCATCTTTTAAAGCTGATATTCATCAGCTCCAGTTGGATCCCTGGTCTTAGCTTATAAGTATGACACTCTTAAGATATGACATAGCAGCAAGAAGAGCACTGTGTTTGCTTGTTATATTCTTAATCCTGCTTTTCAGACAAAGCAGTTCATATCAATAAAGAAATGCCCTCTTCATAGGCTTAAATTAAAAATCCAAGATTCAGGTAGGAAGGGGAGCAGAAAGAAAAGGTAAGAAGCATAGAATCATAGCATTGGAAGGGACCTCCAGGGTCATCTAGTCCAACTTCTTGCACAATGCAGAAAATTCACAAATACTTTCTCCTAAGTTCACAGAATCAGCATTGCTGTCAGATGGTCACCTACCCTCTGTTGAAAACCCTCCAAAGAAGAGAAAGCCCACCACCTCCTGAGGATGCCTGTTCCACTGAGGAACTGCTCTGTCAGGAAGTTCTTCCTAATGTTTAGTCAAAAACTCTTCTCATTTAATTTCAACCTGTTGGTTCTGGTCCAGTCTTCTGGGGCCATAGAAAACAACTCAGCACCATCCTCTATATAACAGCCCTTCAAGTACTTGAAGATGGGGATCATATCACCTCTCTGTTGTCTCCTCTCCAGGTTAAACATACCCAGCTCCTCCAGCCTTTCCTTATAGGACTTGGTCTCCAGACCCCTCACCATCTTTGTTGCTGTCGCTTGTCTATATTCTTCTTAAGCTGTGGTGCCCAAAACTGAACATGATACTCTAGATGAGGTCTAACCACAGCAGAGTAAAGCAATACCATCATTTCAGGAGGGAGAGAGATATCTGGTAATGTCAGAATGAAGTGAGAATTTATATGCAGTTTGATCTTCTGTCTGTGGTATTCTTGCTCAGATGCAGGTGATGCACTAGTTCTTCATTCCTGTTGTGAGTAATGAAGACTGAAATATCATTCCTTTATTAATTGAACTTGTCTCAAGAAGGATGGCAGATTGTCTCACTCTCAGGTCTTCAGACTGTTCCCCCTTGACTTTCTGTATGGCATCTGGACCTTCTTGCAGCCAACCAGACTTATCCTCATTTGTTCCAGGCTCTGACATGGGGCTCTTTATCCTTTTCAGCAGAGTTCTTCTCTCACACATCATCCATTGTGTCTCCTCAACTATGCACACAACATATCTACCCTCACCTACTTAGCTAGGTTACTGACAAGTTGTCACCTGCTGTCCACTTCTATATGTAATATTATAATAATTAGACCAGAATAGACTTTGTCAAAATTGGTAATGCTTGAAATTCTTAGGGGAAATAATGGAAGACAGAAATGCTAGTTCTTTAAATTCTTCAAGAGATGAAGAGAAATGCTATAGACAAGGTTAAACTGGACCTTAACCATGCCCAAGCCCCCACTCAGGAACAGCTAAATTTAGAAGCTAGAGTATGTCTAGACTAAGTGCTTATAAACTTAGGATAAATGCTGTCTTTGCCATAGAAGTGGATGGATTGCTGTTTTCTCTCAAATAAGATGCTTATTACTATGGATGAAGACCGCTGACACTAGATTACGCAGCTGGGCCTTATATTAGAAGAAATTCTCCATATTGTGTCAATTATTATCTCACCAAGCTTGATTGATAGTATGGTAATTTGTGTTGGTAGAGTTTGTTTGTCCCATTTCTTGGGCATTTTACCACCTCAATCATTGCCATTCTGTTCAAGAGATTTAACAGTTCCTCACTATGCCAGGGCATCTGTTTTAGCTTGTCTTAACGCTAACCCTTCTGAAGTACTGCATGGGAGGATTTGTAATGTTCTATATTCAGATCATTTTTCATCTTGTGTCCTGGGTAAAATTGATACTTTATCTTATAAAATTCTGGAATGTTCCTTTTATACTGTTTTTTTTTAAGGAATCGGTGGATTTTATCTCTTTCATCATATTTATCATTCAGTAATTCTCAAAGGAATGTTATTCCCTATCTGATACTGAATAGTGATCTGAATATAACCTTATTGGTTGCTAAATTCGTGTCATATTTTTCTTCAGAAACTGACAGTACTTTTTTAATCATCGCTCAAGATCTATTGATCTGAGGGACTCTGAAAAGGAAAAGCTTAATTTTATTCTAAAATACTTTTAAAAAAACATGGAGGCTGAGGAAATCAGCTTCTGTATGGTTCAGTAACTTCCATACCGTATCCAGAAAATTATGAATGCAGTTTCCACATTTTAAAGTTTTCTCTTAACAGACTCAAATGCTTATTACAGTGCTTATTGCAATAGAGCCAATCCACCAGGTGGCAGAATTTCACATAAAATTTAAATCATAATCCTACTTACCTTGTTGTTCTGAGAAGGTGTCATTGAATTTTTACAAGACAGGAATTTTTTTTCTTAAGTCCCCCTTTTGTTGTTTTTTGTAATTGCTGGTTTGCATCCCCAGTTGGCTGTTTCAGGGCCATTTCCCCCAACCTGTATATTGTTCTTGCTGGCAACTTGAACTCAGATCACTTAGCTGACATGATGACATTACAAATGTAGCCAATTGCATTAGGCTATATGGTGAAGCATTTCCCCTCATAAGAACATAAGAAGAGTCCTGGTGACTCAGGCCAGTGGTCCGTCTGGTCCAGCATCCTTTTGTCACACAGTGGCCGGCCAGTTTGTTTATTTACTTCATTTATAGTCCATCTGTCTTGTTGACACTCAGAGCTGATTACAATTAAAATAATGCATCAAGAACAATTACATGCAACTACCAATATTAGAGAACATCTCAAAAAAGCACCATATGATTCAGACAATAACATGGGAATTATGAGATTAGAGAACAATGCAGTAAAGTAAAACATTGGACACAACAGATTCAGGTGGGTAGTCATGATTGTCTGCAACAGAACGAAGTTTGAGTCCAGTGCAACACCAAAAAAGTTTAATTCTGGGTATAACCTTTTGTGGACATCCACACTTCATCAGATATATTGTTGATGAAGTTTGCATGCACATGAAAGCTTATACCCAGAACTAAACTTTTTTGGTCTTAAAAGTGCCGCTGGACTCAAACTTTATTCTATTAGACATAAACAGATTAATATAGCAATGCAAAAAAAACAACAATCCCACAACATAATAAATATACAGTGAAGACTGCCTTAAATCCCACATATACCAACTACAACCTTACTCACTTTATAAGAATGTCTTCTTGAACTATTCCATTTTGTAGATTCTGTGGAATGATAAAAATATAGGAGGCTTCCTGACCCCATCAAGCAGATCATACCAGGTAGAACCCACACACCTGGGTATGGGCAGCTGTTGAATTTACCTGTTTTCAGGATGGCACATTCAGAAGGCTTTATTCCAAAAAAGTGGAGTTTTGCACTAGAGCATATTGGGAGTGACAGTCCTGTCCTTTGTAGGTGATAATCAGTACCTTGAATTCAATGCAGAAACTCATTGGTAACCAGGGAGCAATGGCAGAATAGGTGCGATATGCATAGGTCCTGATGCAAATTAAGCTTTGGTGTTTTGTACCAACTGGAATTCCCAAGTGATTTTCAAGGACCAACCCATCTAGCCTCATTACTATTGCCCTGGAGGATCAACAAACATGGCATGGAGGCAAAGGTTTTTCCCTGATGTTGCTTCTTGGCACTGTTATTCAAAGATTTCTTGCCTCTGGCCATGGAAGTTCCTTTTAGTAAACATGGTTTAGTATCATCCATTAATCTATCTAATCCCCTTTTGGCCATTTATGTTCATGGCCATCACTATGTCCATAGAGAGTGAATTCCATAATTTATAAATTTGCTGAGTAAAAAAATATTTCCTTTTGTCCATCCTGAGTCTACTGAAATTGCTGTCAACGTCCTTGGGTACCCCTAGGTTTTAATATTATGGGGCAGGGAGAAAAAAAATTCATCTACTCAGCCCCAAAAGTGGTTGCACAATTAACACTTTTTCTACCATGTTCATGTTGAAAAATAGCCTAGAGAGAATTGCAGTATGTGCGTGTGCATGTTAATATTCATACTTAGCCCAGCAAGTTAGGCTATAGTTTCTAGTTCTGTAAATTCTAAATGTTCTGTAGTTCCAGCTCAATTAGCTAAACTACTGCGTTGTTAAACTTCAAATAACTCTATATCATTTTAATACATATTATTTGATTTAGCCTCCCTCATTAATGACTGTGTAGTTCAAAGGAAAAACAACCTTCCAAAAACTGCCAGGATAGTCACATGCCTTTATGCCAATAAAACTACTACCTGACACGTGCCAGATGTCACCCAAAGAAGCCTTTACCTAGGATCTTCATCAAACTATAGTTGTCATTTAAATACATTACTGACTCTCAATTATATTTGGGTTGCTATGAAATGCATAGGTTTCTTAAAAAAACAATTAAATAGATTTTTGTACAATTTGATTTTTCCCATAGGTTTCCAGCTGATTAAGCCTTGCCGATATACGCTGATGGCCAAAAAACTGACTTTTCTCAAGATTTTAATTAGAATTGTCCTCAAAGTAGCTTATAATAATCAACAAGCAAAAGCATAAAATGATTAAGCTAAACATCCACATGATGTGGCTTGGTCAGGGCTTTTTTTTGTAGAAAAAGCCCAGCAGGAACTCATTTGCATATTAGGCTACACCCCCTGACATCACCATTGGGTCACACAGGGCTTTTTTGTGGAAAAAGCTCAGCAAGAACTCATTTGTATATTATGCTACAGCCCCTGACACCAAGTCAGCCGGAACTGTGTTCCTGTGCATTCCTGATCAAAAAAAGCCCTGGGCCTGGTGCAGAAAGGGGAGAGATGCCTAAAGATCTGGATAAAATCTAAGGTTTACAGAAAAACCTAAAACTTAAAAAAAAAAAAAGATACATAATAAAATTTAAACGATTTTAAAGCTATGATATTTTACAAGATTACTTCATGAGACCAAAGCAGCCATTTTGGATTACCTAGACAATCACAGACAGCAACCTGTGTTTGCCTTGGTAGGCCACAACTGCAGCATCATTTAGAAACCTGGAGTGAGAAGGAAACTAGGTAGATATACAGGAAAAGCAAAAGGGAAAACTGAGAGACGAAGTAGAGCTAGAATGAAAGAAGGGGTAGGAGGAAAGATAATGGAGGAAAATGCAGAGGATGGGGCTGGAGGGAAGAGGGAAACTGTAAAATAGTGAGTTCAGCTGTGGGTAGGGACCCCCGATTTGGAGCCTCCTTTCCCCGCTTGCCAAAAATCTGGAAAGTGCGGGGGAATGGCGGCCCTTCCCACCTGCCCGAGACAAGACGAGCCGAGCACAAGCGGGCCTCTGGCTGGGTTGGCTGCCGACCGAGGTCTCGCGCCGGTGGGGTGAGCTGGAGCTGGGCGCTCCTTCTCGGAGCCCTTTTCTCTCCGGTGGCGGCCGCGCAGCTTCCCTTCCCGCCTCAGCCTGGCTGGCTGGGGGCTCTTCCGTGCCCTGGTGGTGGAGTGCTGGCTGTCCCCGGAGGGAGGGAAGCGCGCGTGTAAGCCTCTTCTGCGGTGGCCCTTTGCTTTTGCAGGCGCTGCACAGATAGAGAGCAGTGGGCGGGTCTTTGCCTGCAGCTGCTTGCCCGGCCGTGTTCTCCCCGCCCCCCCCCCCGGGGCCAGTGGCAGGCCCAGCCAGGTGGGCGTCTGGCCAGGGCGGCGGGGCAAAGGAAGGCTGCCTTCCTACAGGCCTCTCCAGGAGCCAAGCTGCCCTCTTGCTTGGAAGCCGCCTGGGCCTCGCCAGCCCCTGCAGCCAGGCACCTACCTGGCACCTCCCTGGCCCTTCTGGGCATGCAGTCAGTCTGCGGGGGCGGGGAGAGAGAGGCTAGCCGCCGCTGCCTTCCCTGCCTGTGGCTGCTACCCAAACCCCCTAAAGTTCCCCGGCCCAGCTGGGGTGGCAGGTGAAGAGCAGCAGCCCCGGGCAGGCTGCGCAATCCTTGTGACATCACCGGCTCCATCCCTTGCAGTCAGAGCAGCTGTGCCAAGGAGAAAAAGCGGTGCTGCCGCCCGTGGAGCAAGGGGCTGCGCACCACCCCGTAGCTTGGAAATGACATTTTAAAAGGTATGCTGTCCCTTTAAATGTGATGGCCAGAACTCCCTTGGAGTTCAATTATGTTTGTCACACCCTTGTTCCTGGCTCCGCCCTCAAAGTCTCCTGGCTCCACCCCCAAAGTCCCCAGATATTTCTTGAATTGGACTTGGCAACCCTAGCCGTGGGCAAGATGCAACTCTTATTTTATTTGAATTGGACTGGGGAAAACAGGCAAACATACAGGGAATATATACACAAAACTCCACCCAAAACACCCATTTGGTCAGCAGGAAATCACCCTATGGTCTCTCCAGGATCCTATAGTTTGCATATTACAGTTACATGCCCGGAACCCCGATTGGCCAGTTCACAGGGAATGGCCAATCGGAATGTAGGCATTAGGAACCTGGAGGGCAGAAGCATGCTTTGTTTCAAGAACTATGTACAATACGTAGCAGAAACCATGGAGACAAGAGAAACATTAAGAGATAAGGAAGGACAAGCTACAGGGGAAATGATAGATAAGAGGGAGAAACTGAAAAAAGTAAGTGATTTGAGAGGGAAGAATCAGGGAAACGCTGTGAGATGTGAGAACAGGCATGTGAGATGTGAGAACAGATGTTAGTTGTCTGCTGGTAGCGGGAGGCCTACTGCCGGTTATGTCCTCCTTCTTGCCCTTGCTCCTTTGAGTGGTGGGAGAAGGTCCTGAGGCAGAAATGATGTCTGTTGATGTGCAATATATCACATCTTCTTGAAATCCTGGATGGGACTTTCAGCATGTCAATCAATACTGTGGCTGTCTCCTTGGCAAGTACTATGAGACAGCCAGAGTATTATTGCCTAATGTCTGCTGATGTATCTGGGGTTTCAGGTAGATGTGATATCATACATTGCTGGATGATATTTCTGCCCACTGTCATGCCCCAAAAGCTCTCGAGATGTGGGCAGCAGCATGGGAATGAATGCAAGTGGGAGAGATTCATCCAGGAGGTGAGATTCCACCCTGGAATCTTCATGGGTCCCTCCATTTATTAAAATAGTGGATATGAAATGGCAGGGACTCTGGGCCCTGTGCTTTCATTATTTTTTTAAAAAAATAACTTCCTAACTTTGAGAAACAAGGCAAGCAAGAAGGTCTCTCTGAGAAGAGACTTACATAATCAGAGTGACTCCACTAAAAAAAGTCTTGTTCCTTGTAGCCTCTAACCTGGCTTTTCTAAGGGTACAGTTCAGTGTGCAGTTACTTGGGCGCAAAACTTACTGTACTCAGTAGGACTTACATGCAGATTAGCATGCATAGCTTTGGAAAGTATATAGAGTTGCATTTAGGCCTTGGTAGGCCCATTACTTACTTCTAAAAACTTCACCACTTCCTGCCACTCACTATTACTAGGACTCTTTTTGTTTCCCACAATCCCAATAAATAGTGTTCTTCCCTCTCCTGCCTAATCTCATATTACTGCTGTCCTATTTGTGTGTGGGAGCTAATCAGGATTTAGGGTGGCATGCCCTACATGACTGTTTATATCTAGCAGAAGCAGAATAAATAAGATGAATGCAAATTTAGAGAAGTAGCATGTACTATTTAATTACCTAGTCTAGGCTTCCCAACCTCCCCGCCCTGGCGGGGGACCCCTGAATTTGCAGCCTCCTCTCCCGCTCTCCAAAAATCCGGAAGTGGGGGGGAACATGTGTGTAGGCATCATGTAGTTGTAGAGCTCCTGATCTGTTTGTAAAATGTGTGCCTTTAAGGCTGCACAGGAAAAAGGAAGGGCTTCATTGGAAAGAGTCAGTAATAGTTTCCATGGTGAACGGCCCCTCCCTTTCTTTTGCTTTCGTTTTCACAGCAAGTAGAGTTCTGCAGGAAGAAGATCTAGTAAGTATTTGTGTGTGAGAGAGAGGGAGGGGGCAGGGGATTCCCTGGTTTGGAGGCCCCCCCTTTAGAAAGCACGGGGCGGGGGGGAAATGTCTACTGGGCACTCTATTATTCCCTATGGAGAACGATTCCCATAGGGAATAATAGGGAATTGATCTGTGGGTATTGGGGGCTCTAGGGGGGCTATTTTTTGAGGTAGAGGCACCAAATTTTTAGTATAGCATCTAGTGCCTCTCCCCAAAATACCCCCCAAGTTTCAAAACGATTGGATCATAGGGTCCAATTCTACGAGCCCCAAAAGATAGTGCCCCTATCCTTAATTATTTCCTATGGAAGAAAGGCATTTAAAAAGGTGTGCTGTCTCTTTAAATGTGATGGCCAGAACTCCCGTGGAGTTCAATCATGCTTATCACACACTTGTTCCTGGCTCCACCCCCAATGTCTCCTGGCTCCACCCCCAAAGTCTCCTGGCTCTGCCCCCAAAGTCTCCAGATTTTTCTTTAATTGGACTTGGCAACCCTAACCTAGTCTCAGGGCTTTTTTTGAGCAGGAATGCACAGGAATGCAGTTCTGGGCTGGTTTGGCATCAGGGGGTGTCGCCTAATATGCAAATGAGTTCCTGCTGAGCTTTTTCTATAAAAAAAGCCCTAACTAGTCTCATATTCCACAAAACAAACTACTACTCATGGTGAAAAACAAACTACTCCTCATGGTGTAGGAAAAAGGGCAGTCACTTTCGCACAGACATTTTAGCCAAGAGGCACAAACTTTTTTTTGAGATGAAGCCACAGAGAAGTCCTAGTTTATTGGATCATCTGGCAGTTCCCAATGTGATGGGGAATGAGATTAAAAGTATTCATTGCAGCCTCACTCACAGCCTTTCACTTCATTATAAACCTGGTCCTGCAAGTTGTGGCATGTAATAGGAGGCAACAACACTGCTGTTGCTTAGAGTGGAGGAGGGACATTATTGCAGGCATGACAGTGTACCCCTAATGGTGGCAGGCCTGGAGCTATTGTTGTATTTGCCCATTGGGTAAAGCAGCACTGGCAGAACATTATGAAATCCAGAGCAGGGCTTAAAACAAATGTATGAAGAGAAATTATTCGTTTTAAGCATTCTTAAAATTAACCCAGGCATTTAGACCTTTTAAATTTAAAACCAGCACCTTAGGTTGTGGACCCATATAAGTTGGTAACAAGGACAATCAGTCACTAGGGTGAAATTGTATTTCAGATTACCAATCTTGACTCTTAATTTGCTCCATTTTGGCCTAGCTGGAATCTCTGGATATTCTTTAGGGCATTCCCAAGTAGAACACACTAGCCCTATAGCCAGGCTTTAGAAGGTCAAGGAGCCTTTAATATTTTTTGCAGGGGGCACTCAGTGGCCCCAACCCATAGGCACTCTGACACCGACTGGTGCCCCGCATGGCCTTCCCTCCCCTCCCCGCTGCTCTTGTGGCTACAGCCCTCCCTTCCCTGCCAGTCGGGAGAGTGAGAAGGGTGGCAGGGACACAAGAAAGGCAGCAGGAGAGCAAGAAGGGTGGCAGGAGCATGAGAAAGGCAGCAGGAGAGCAAGAAGGGTGGCAGGAGCATGAGAAAAGCAGCGAGAGAGCGAGAAGAGTGGCAGGAGTGTGGGAAAGGCAGTGGGAGAGTGAGAAGGGTGGCAGGGCACAAGAAAGGCAGCAGGAGAGCGAAAAGGGCAGCAGAGATCCCGGGGGCTGGTTAGGGGCTCCAAGTCAGGGAGCCCCCACCCAGAAGCTGGGGGGCTGTGCCCCCACAGGCCCCCTCATAGGTACAGGCCTGGAACATACTATACTAATCTCATCTGAAAAGGTATGCATGAGAGTGACTGAGTCCTTGTCATTCAAAAAGGGCACAACTGACTGTCCAAATGCATTTTTTTTCCCCACATACAACCACTTGTACACGGAAAGCACTGCTGGGATAAAGGATTCTCAGGTTGAAGGCTGAGTTACTGTGATACAAAGTCCATGTCATAGATATGTGGCAGATGCAAGAACTTTTGGTCAAATGTGTGCTTGAAGTTCCATGCAGGGAACTTATTTTCTATGTGTGTTTAGGCCTGATTTGGATTAGAATCATGGTATGGGACGAGAAGGAGTTTCAGCCTCCCTCTGCTGCTGTTTCTTAGCCTGAAACAGCCCCAGCAAGCTACTATTTCCAATGTTGGGGAAACTTTACTTGTAGATACTAATATATGTTGGTTTTGCCAGTGGAAAAATAGTGGCTCATCAGGACTGTTTCAGGTCAGGCAAATGGTACAAGAAGGAGGACTTCTGAGCCCCTTATCCTCACAGGAACAGCCCTGCTCTAAACCAGTATTGTGTGAATTGGTCCTCGTGATAGTCATACGTCAGCATCCAGATCTCCCATCAATATTTCCGCCTTATCTGGACTGAATTTATCTTATTCAAGAATTCTCTGTGGCTTGTCTGAATCTTAAGACAAGAAAAACAGAACTGGGTATTATTGATGATGCAGCACTAGACAATCTCTTCAACTGATTTATATGGATGTTAAGTGGCATTTCAAAATGTTCTTTATTCAGATGTTTACATCTTGTTTGTCACTGAAAGTTCAAGACTGTTAGCAACAAATATGCTACATGGTTTACAAACATCAAGATCTGCATAGCAAATTTCAAAAGGTATTTAAATTGCAAGGCCATGTGAGACTTCTGATCAGATTAGATTTTCATTCCCATAACTAACCCTTAACTGAAATTCTTCTGATACAGAAACACCTTATAACTCCTCCAGAAAGTTAACTAACTTAGTGCCACCTTTGCTCCTTCTTGCAAGCTATGCTAAAATATCCAAACAAACAAGAATGCATGAGATGAGCAGTGGGGGAACACAGAGGCTTTGGTCAGACTGGAAGGTTGGTGCAGTTTTCGCATGCTGCTAATTACTCTGTCACATTTTGTGATGGAGATTTTTGATCAGACTCCCACCCTGATCTGGCCTCACTGCATGCTGCTTCTTCTGTGATTGACCATTCGGATTAATCAACCACAGACTGTGCCATCTAGTCGTCGTCTTCTCTTTTTTTACATTTTTGAACATATTTTTTGGGTTCCCATGGGTACCCATGTGCATATGCACTACCAATTTAAAAACAGAACAGCAAAACTGGAATTAAAGGTTCACACTTCTGAACCAGTTTGAACACACACTGGGAGTTCAGCCATCTGGAAATGTGGGGTATATGTGAGGATATCCATAAACTCTGGATTTTCTCTGGTGACTGTTTACTCCACGTCCCACTCATCATACAATGGGGTGAATATAGCTAGGGAACAGGCACTAGATGTCGCTATGTGAATGAGCCCATTTAATCCATAAGGAAACAGCAACTATATCAGGCCAAACTGCCCATCTGGCCACAGTGATAGATTCCTGAGGGAGCTCCATACTTGGGCAGCAATTGGTTGTATGTAAGGTATGTAAGATTTCAGGTCATGAAGGTCTTTGAAGGTAAGCATCAGAAATTTAAATTGAACCCTAAAGCAAATATGCAGCCAATGAGGGTATTTCAAAATAGGTCTTAAAAGTGGCTTGCCCCAGTTAAAAAATGAGCAGCCACATTCCACACTAATTGAAGTTTACACCATATGTTTAAGGGCAACTCCATGGAGAATGTGTTACAGCAGTCCAACCTAGAAGTTGCTGTATCATGGACCAACATGACTAGGTTAAGTGAGCCCAAATAGAATACTTACAAGGTAAATATAATTTAAAGAAGGTACTTATAGGAACTGTGCCAACCTGCTCTTCCAGTTTCCCCAAAACCTTCTCTGTGATTTACTAATGACAATCTTACTTCATCTAAAATAGGCAGATCAGGCCCATACAAAACATCATCCTTCTTGACCAGCATTACCTCCATCATGTCTGGATTCAGCTTCAGTTTGCCCCCTCCCCAAATGACTAAAAGGTAAAGGTAGTTCCCTGTGCAAGCACCAGTCGTTTCTGACTCTGGAGTGATGTTGCTTTCACACATTTTCACGGCAGACTTTTTATGAGGTGTTTTGCTATTGCCTTCCCCAGTCATCTACACTTTCCCCCCAGCAAATTGGGTACTCATTTTACCAACCTCGGAAGGATGGAAGGCTGAGTCAACCTGGAACCGGCTACCTGAATCAGCTTTCATTGGGATCGAACTCAGGTCATGAGCAGAGGGCTCTGACTGCAGTACTGCAGCTTTACCACTCTGCGCCACGGGGCTCTTCCCCAAATGACTACAACTTGACTATAGCTTCAGGGCACTTAGCCTACAATAGTAACAACAGAGCCTACAGAACAGTGTGTCATACACGTTCTGATGATAGCCAATCCCAAAGCTACAGATAATTTTACTAAGCGGCCTCATACAAAAGCTGAAGATATGAAAAAATGAACCCTTAAGGACTCTACAGGTTAGCTCCTACTTCAGCTTTCCACAGAGTAATTCACATTTGGGAGACCACAGATCTGCTAATATCATCTTCTGAGGTTTTCATCTTTGTAAATCATCTTTAGCCTGGAGCATCTTCTCTTATAAAAGAAAATAGAGCTTTGAACCACAGTCAATGCATGAGTGAACGACAATAAAATATTATCCCAGTTCAGTGATTCTTTGCTGGAACAAAGTGTATGTATGAAATTCTTTGTTATTAAGGGGAACTTCTCTGCAATAGAGGGAACAATGCCACAAGCACAGTCTCCATTTATACACTGAAGTAAATGAATGAGGAAGTTCATTCATGCAAGAATTCTATATGTACATTGGCATGCATGTGCTCTTGACCAAGAGCATTGTTGCATTCATGTAATCAGGCTAGCATCTGCTTACAGATGAAAACTGTCCTATTCAATTTGATTAATGTACTTAATGGTACCACTTAGGGATGGACATGAACCTGCCCACAACCCTAAGGACAGTGTACAATGCACCACAAACACATAAAAACAAATATAATTTAAATTAAAATCTAAAAATTAAACCTACATGATGGTGAGATGGTAATGGCTGGTTAGAACATGGAAGCCCAAATATAGTGAGGCACCCACCACCTCAACCAAAGGCCTGGTGGAACAGCTCCACTTTACAGGTCCTGTGGAATTGCAATATGTCCCACAGAGCCCTGATCTCAACTGGGAGCAAATTCCACCAGCTTGGAACCAGAGCTGAAAATTTCTAGCTCTGGTTGAGGTTAGGTAGATGTCTCTTGGGCTGGGGATTACCAGAATAAATGTTGTTCTGCTGAGCATAAGGTTCTTCGGGGGGCCATATTGGGAGAGATGGTCCCACAGATATGTTGGTCCCTGACCACACAGGGCCTTAAAGATTAATACCATAACTTTGAACCTAATTTAGTACTGAATTCGCAGCCTGTGTAGCTGCCGCAGCACAGGCTTTATTGGTGCCCACAAAGACATCCCAGACTGGAAGCATGCAACTGCACTTTGCATCAACTGAAGTTTCCAGGACAGATTCAAGGGTAGTCATGTGTAGAACAAATTACAGTACTTCAGTCTGGAGGTGACCATTGCATGGATCACTGTTGTCAAGTTGTGGGAGGAGAGAAAGGGAACTGACTGCCTGATCAGCTAAAAATGGTAAAGGCCAATCTGGCAGTGTTTGTGACTTGGGCCTCCATAAAAAGTGAGGCATCCAGAGTCATTCCCAAGCTCCTCACTATTGATGTTGACAGTAGAACTGCCCCATCAAGAGTTGGGAGTTGGATTCCTGATTTCACCCACACACGCCACAACTTAGGTACAGGATTTCTGTTTGCACAACTAAAATTGCCTAGGTTGTGGTTCGCAAACTGAGGTCCATGAGATCTCACCTCCCACAACCCTCCACATGGTTCTTGGAGGTTTGGACATATTGTGGTGGGGTGTGTCAGCTGCACCCATGACAAACATGCTGGTGCCAGTCAATTATGATCATCAAAGCATGGATATGTGTGGAGTTTTGCAGTCCTGGAAACGCCATTAGTGGCCCTCCAGAGCTCGAAAGGCAGTGCTGGTGTGCCAGACTGCACTTTTATGAAGCTCATGCTGTAAAAACAGCTGAAGGACTGTGAAGGGTTAATTCATCACAGAAGCCAGAGAGCCCTGAATGACAGGCTGTTCCAAGCAATCTGATTGGTTAACATCAGCTGAGCAGAGAAAGATTTCTGAACTGGATGCTAAGGAGAGAGTCTGTCAGGTTGCTTTATGGTAGTTTAGGGAATAATTCTAAGCAGGTCTACTCAGAAATAAGTCCCATGTTATTCAATAGAACTTACTCCCAAAAAAGTGCTTTTAGGACTGTGCTACAAGATGCTTACATGGCATCAAATCCAGATGGTCTTAACTCTCACCAATAAGAGCTCTCATTCTGCTTTATGAGAGCAGAATGATATATGCCCCCAGCTCACATGTAGCTGTTGTTTTCTGTAGGCAGCAGGCACGCTACACATTAGTTAGAGGCAGGAGGGGAGGGGCAAGGGAACTGGCTGTGACTTCCCCAGAGAACATTTTCCTGGGGACAACTGCTTTGGGGGGCTGTAACTTAGCTCCACTAAATCCAAGCACCAAACTTGGTGGGTAGTTAGAGGAGAGTCAGCTGGAGAATTGCTATGAGTTTGGCATTTCTAGTCCACAGGGAGACTATTCTACTGCATTGATTCAGTAAACAGAAAGGTCTGTGAAGGGTTGTTGACAGTTGTGATTTGTGTTGGCCCACAAACCAAAATAAGCCTCCATCTTCATGGTTTGTGCCCATTCCTAGTGCCACTATATCTAATAGTGAATGTGGCCCCATCCGCAAACCTGAGAAGAGCCCCACTCTGTGTCAAAACAACAACAAAAACACATCTCTGTGTCCTTTAGATCAGCTTGTATCCTAAACAAGAGGTGGCACACAGCTACAAAACTGATAGACAGTTTTGCCATACTTTCTGTGTTGAAAATTGGAATATGAAACTGATTTTAAAAATAGAAAAGATAATAGATTTTAACCTAAGGAAAAGAAGCCAAAGTAGGAAAGGGTTGCGCTACAATTTCGAAAGTTTTCAAATAAACATAAGGTATACCAAGAACTAGCACATACTGAAGACTTGGAAGGAAATCAAGTGGACAGAGTTGTTCGTATGGACAGCCTGGGTGAATATATGTCTGAAAGGGCACAGTTTGGGGCTTCAGCTGGTTAGGGGGAAATTAGCAAGTTTAGAATGCTGGTTTTCAATACACTCAGTCTTAAATTGCACCCAAGAGGCATATGTTAAAAGTTTTTATTCTGTGGTTTTGAAACCTGTATCTCATAATAAGCAGAGGTACAGATAGCCTTGCAAAAGTATGACCTGCACCTGGAACAACTACCCCCTTGTTAAATGGCACTCTGAGGCATTGTTTGTGCTGTGTCCCAAACAAAAGTATTAATAACTTCACAGCCATAGGGCACATTCAGCAGAAACTCGAAATTACCTCTCAAAATGACAAGAACTGTAAATGAGGATGTAAATGAAACTTAAAATTCAGATGACTAAAGAACGCTGCTGCTAATTCGGTTACAATCCCTTTTTGCATTGTTAATCTCCTGTGCCTTCGTTTGCATTGTCTTTTTATTTTCACCAATATAGTGTTCATAGAAATTTCCCACAGGTTAATGCAATTTTTTAATCTAACTATTGGAGTATGCAAGCTGCCCTGTAAATACTTTCTAATTACATCTGTGTATTTATTCAAAATATTTTAACTCATACTTTCCTACAAACATTTTTTTAGGTGTTTGATAGTTTATTTTTAAAGCCTTCAACAGTAATACATGTGGTAAATAGGTAACACCATATACGATGTTAAAATATCAGCAAATTGCCAAAGACGTCAAAGTAAAAACCAAAGTCCTTTACAACGGAATGGTTTTAACAGCTCTCTTAAAAGCCAGAAGAGAAGAAATAATCCTCACCTGCATGGGTAGTCCATTCTGGAGCATCAGGGCAACCAACAAAAAGCCCTGGACAAGCCTGAGATGATGAATGTCACTGGTTCATAGGCTCATGCAGGGAGCTACTATGGATTTCATGGGTTATGTTTTGCTTTGTTTTCTGTATTTTCAAAAGTTTTATCCTAATGGTATAAAGTTTCAATGTAACATTCCTGGCACTATCTACAATTGACACAGTTATTTTGTTGTATTTTTCAGATATTTTGATATGCCTGATACGCAGTTTGGTTTTCAGGCAAATCCACCATCTCCAGCTCCGTCACTGGAGTCACAGTTTCCTTATGCTATATCAATGGATTCAATATCTACAGCTACATTACCATCATCATTCAGAAAGGTAAGTGAACACTAAACATACTGAAAGCTAATGACATCATATTAAAGATGGAGCTCTGTCCTCTGTGGTGTGTTAGAAGTGTCAGGTAACTTGTGGGAATTTTGAACAGAAACAAAGAAGCCATGTATCAGGGGTCTCTGTGTGTGTTTTCACTTCAAAGTATGTGGATCCATAAAATATGCATAAGATACAGAAATAGAAAATGTATGCTTTACAGTACACAGATATATACTCTGCTTTAAAGGTGGGTCATGATTTAAAAAAAAAACCCCAAATGCCTTATTTGCAGTTTTCTCTCAGAATTTATGCGTTTACTGATTAGGTTGAGATGAGACAAATTATATCAACTCAAGCCTCAGGCTAAGATCAAGGGAACTACAATAACTTGATTTTGTCTGCTTGTCTTAATGGAATTTTGTTAACACTTTTCCTTCTGTTCAGTTTCTCCAGTCATATTGTTACTCATATTGATATAAATACTTTATCATGCCAGCAAGTTAGTAGAGAAGGATGCTAATTGTTTTTGTTCTAGTATGAGAACTGTGCTTCCTGACAACATTGAGCAATGCACTTTCGTGTTGTAACCTATTTTAAAAGCATCTGGCTTTCCCATAAACAGCGGTAAATCACAGGTTAGAAACTTGCCATTTGGTTTTGCTGAAAGACTAAAATGTAAAGATGAGCCAGCTCTGGCAACATATTTTGGAATTCTGTTTTGGAAAACAGCTTGCTAGCCAGTATATAGAGCATGATGCTTCTTCTATAGATGTTGAGAGTTCTTCCAAACGCATTACATCCATGGCTAGCTCTAAATCAGGTCAGGCAGTGGCCTCACATGACAGATTTTGGTGGGGAGGGGGTAGTTAATGCAGTCACTAGTCACATCACTGCCAAGAAGCCAGAACAGAACACTTCTTCCCTCCTCATTCCCTGAGCATCTTTAAGCACAAGTCTCTTAGTTAGTCTCTTGGGTTATCTGCCCAGGGGAAGTCCCACTGGGGAAATAGGAGGGAAAGAACATTAGCTTCCTTGGCTTCTGGGTGGGGATGGTAATAGATGGTAGAGACTGGGGTAGGTGAGATGTGGTAACAGGAGGAGGGGGCAGTAGCATCAGATGATAACTTTTTTGAGCCACCATTGAACTACCACTGTTGTTTTGAACACACTGTACCTTGGCTGGCCTATCCCCCTGAACACCCCCACCATACTTCTCTTTAGGTCATCTGAGGGTCTGTTTCTGACCCCCCCCCCCCCCATTCCAGTGACTGGTCCCAACAGAAGTAGGAGGAGATCAATGTCTGTTTAAAAAGGCACACATTAGAAAGCATTATATTAGCAATCAACAAATATATGATAAATATATATATTATATATATGCAGCAATGAGCGAGTTTTAAAACTGCCTTGAAGCAATTGTTTAGATTAATTAGGCAGTTATCAGCTACCAGAAGAAGAGTAGGTTTTTATATCCCTGCTTTTCTCTACCTTAAGGAGTCTCCAAGCAATTTACCATCATCTTCCCTTCTTCACCCCACAACAGACACTGTGTGAAGTAGATGTGGCTGAAAGAACTCTGAGAGAACTGTTCTTGAGAGAACAGCTCTAAGATCTGTGAATGACTCAAGGTCACTCAGCAGCTGCATGTGGGGAATCAAATGCAGTTCTCCTAGATTAGAGTCTGCTACTCTTAACCACTACAGCACACTGGCTCTCCTAGGAGTGAGTCTCTAAATGTTTGTGACTTGTCATTTAGCTGTGAAGTGTTTGCATGGTTCTTTGCTGACAAAATTCTTCAGATCTATTAAATGCTGAGTTGATTGGAACACAGGTGGTAGAGGTATCTAAAGCACTTTGGTAATAACACAAGTAGGCATGCAATCATGAGACTGAATAGTACATGCCCCTTTTTATATTCAACATTACACTGTGCTTATATGTAAGAAGTGAATTTACTGTTCTTCTGTACTTGAGCGTGATACCTACGTTCTGTCTAATACTGTGCTGAAGTGATGAGCATGGAGTCATCTTTAGTACTGCTGTACTTATGGCTGGGTGGTAGTTTTATAAGGTGGACTAGTCAGTATGAGCTTTGACTTTTACTCATCTTAGCTAAGACTGTTCTTACTATGCTGTATGTTTTCCTTCTAGAGTGTAGTAAGCTTCTTGTACCTCTCAGCCGAATCTTGTAATGCACCTATTAGTTGCTGGTCTCTTTTGTCCAAAGATAATGAGAATAGGAACTGCCCTTCCCTGGTGCGCATCTCCATCAGGGTTTCTTATAATTTTGTGGTAAATTATGCTGTGAGGCAGCAGACTTCTGAGGCTATTATGTCCACTGCAGCAATATAAATAAGCTAAGTCTGTGCCCTTCCTGCTGAGACTCTGTTCCTATTTGGAGAAATGTTAATCAGTTCTTCTCATACACTTGAATTTGATGATGATACAGCTTTAATTGCGGCTGGCATTTTATCAGGAGCAGTGCAAGGACAGCAAAAGCCAGTAAATTGAATTATTTTGCAAAATTAACCAGGATTGTTGCAACAGGTCACTGCTTATCTTGAGCAGCATCTGCTGTTCCTAATACACAATAAATTAATTCATCACTATTTATCTACCTTATACGCTGAGAACTAATGTACTACCTATGATTCAGAATGATTCAGTAGAAGGTCCCCAGCCTTTGCTATTTAAACTCTGTGTTTGCTCCTGAATTAAGTCATCAAATCCATTGGTTTTGAGGACAGCTATATGTGCGACTGAACAACAACAATATGGTTAGGGTTGCCAGTGCTGGGTTGGGAAATTCATAGAGATTTGGGGTGGAACCCTGGGGAGGCAGGAGTTTGGGGAGGGGAGAGACCTCAGTGGGATATAATGCCATATGAGTACACCCTCCAAAAATGCCATTTTCTCTGAGGGAGCTGATAAAATCTGGAGATGAGTCATAATTCCAGGAGATCTCCAGACCCCACTAAGAGGTTGGCCACCCTATGCTGCTAATACAGCATCTTCTCCAGTGTTTTCCTTTTCCAAGGGGGCCAATACTACATTTCAGGTGCCACTTTGATGTTGGATCACTGTCTCATACTCAGTGTGTCTGAGGCTGAAACTTTTAGCAAGCCTTCTTGTGTTCATTTATTCTGTATAACTGATCAGGCATGAAACTTTGGACATGCCTAGTTTTTCCTATTCCTTTGCTTCCCTTATTCAGTAAACTGCTAAGTGACATCACTTCTTCCTGTATAATACTGCAAAACTGTTATTTATTTACTATTATTCCTCCCAGCAACTCTGGTGAAAAAAGTATTTCACATTTGATTGTCTCCCACCTTGACTACTGGTATCTTCTTTGTCATTCCATTGTCCCACTTCAATTCTCTGTCCAGAATTCTACCATAAAACCTTCATCACTCATTGCTCAGACAACATGATGTCCTGTCTTAAAACCCTATACTAGATACTAGTTTCTGTGATGATATGGCTAAACAGTGCAGAGATTTTCAAAGACCTTCCCATTTAGATTGAACAACCTGGGGAACCGTATGGACTGACAGGGGGCATTCCACTGTCCATCTGCTATTCCTTCTTTCCCTTACCTGAAAACCCTCATAGCTTTACCTTTCCCTTGTCTCATATGAACATATGAAGCTGCCTTATACTGAATGAGACCCTTGGCCCATCAAAGTCAGTATTGTCTATTCAGACTGGCAGCGGCTCTCCAGGGTCTCAAACTGAGATTTTTCACTCCTACTTGCCTGGACCCTTTTTAGTTGGAGATGCCGGGGATTGAACCTGGGACCTTCTGCTTACCAAGCAGATGCTCTACCACTGAGCTACCATCCCTCCCCTAACTCCTTCCCACTCACCAACCAACTAACATTTTATCTGTCCCCCTCTTCAGCTATATTTACTATTTATTTATGTCTTTTTGCCCTGCCTTTCTCCCCAATGTGGACTCCAAGCAGCTTACATCGTTCTCTTCCATTATCTTCACAACAACTCTATGAGAGTATGTGAATGTCCCAAGATCAGTCAGCAAGATTCATTGGTGGAGTGGAGATTTGAACTAGAGATGCCAGATTCCAGATGGGACCTAGGGTTGCCAGGTCTGACTCAATAAATTTCTGGGGACCTTGAGGGTGGAGCCAGGAGCAAGTTTGTGACAAGCATGATTGGACTCCAAAGGGAGTACTGGCAATCACATTAAAAGGGAGTGCACACCTTTTAAATGCCTTCCCTCCATTTGGAAATAATGAAGGATAGGGGCACTTTTGGGGGGCCTCATAGAATTGGACCCCCTGATCCAATCTTTTTGAAACTTGGAGGGGGGAGGTTGAGGAGAGGCACCAGATGCTATGCTAAAAATTTGGTGCCAATACATAAAAAACAGCCCCCTTCCCAAGCTCCAGATACTCACAGATCAATTCTCATTTATACCCTATGGAGATCGGTCTCCATAGGATATAATGACTCCCGCAGACATTTCCCTCCCCCTGCCCCACTTTGAAGCAGGGAGAGGGCCTCCAAACTGGGAGATCTCCTGCCCCCAACTGGGGATTTTGTCTTTCTCAGCCAAGAGTGAGTAAAGAACAATAAATCACTCATGTTGACCCCAATAGCCTGCCAAAAACAAACAAACAAGGGCTCCCCCAGTGAACAACCAAAGCTAAATAACCACAAATACTGGGGACATATAAGTCCGTAAATTATTTATATATTAATGAATCATCAAAGCACTATATTGTTATACATTACAAAGCCTAAACAATCATCACAGGTAGGTTCAATCAGTATCAATACCACACCTTTATTGGTATAACCAAAAGAAATATACAGAAACTTGTCAGCCAGACAACAAGCAATCCAATAAAACTGTTCAAAGCATAAAAGACTAAAATAAGATTAAGAATCACAATGAACCCTGTTTGTTGACAATTGTTGTTGAAAACCCTGTTAATTGTTGACAATTTCAGCCAAGAATTTGTCATTTAGTAGGAAATGGCAATCAATCCTATTTTCTTGATTATAAGATGGTAAGGAAAGACTATCTAACAGAACCTTCCAGAGATTTGTATACAGTTGTAAGTTCAATAGTATGTGCTGGATGGAGTCACAGGTAAGTTGTAACAACACAGAATTGCAACTCCAGAATGAAGACCAATAGAAGTCTTTCTCTAGGAGTCCATAGATGTACAGAGCCTAAAACCTGAAACAATTTTCCAAAGACATCAGACCAAGACGACCAGAAGATGGACACAGATAACATAAAGGTCCTTTGCCTGACAATTGTTTCGATGTTCGAAAGAAAGATCTTTCCCAGGGGCTGGAAATATTCTCCTCTAAAGATTAATAGCCTGGAACAGGGAAGCTTTTACAATCTCAGACAGGTTGAAGTCTGCACCTTGACTTCAACCTGTTTGTAATAGTAAAGGCTTTACTGTTCCTGGCTATTAATCTTTAAAGGAGTCTTGAGTCCGGTGTCTTTGGAAAATTGCTATTTCAGGTTTTAGACTCTGTACATCTATGGACTCCTGGAGAGACTTCTATTTGTCTCCGTTTTGGAGTTGGAATTCCTTATTGTTCTGACTTACGTGTGATGATTATAATGTATAACAATATAGTGCTTTGATAACTCATTAATATATAAGTAATCTATGAATTTATATATCCCCAGTATTTGTGGTTGTTTGACCCAATTGGTATTCGCAACCTAGTGGGACCTGGGGATACCCTAGAATTATAGCTCATCTCCAGATTATAAAGATCAGTTCTCATGGAGAAAATGAATGCTTTGGAGGGTGGACTCTATGGCATTGTACCCCACTGAGGTCTCTGTCCTCCCCAGGCTCCATCTCCAAATCTCCAGGAGTTTCTCAACCTGTATCTGGCAATCCCACCCCCCAACCCCCCACTGGCAGTTGGTGAGGGGAACCTGACAACCCTAATTTGAACCTGATCCTAGTCTGAAACTAACAACTACACATTAGTTTTTTAGGGTTGTTGTTGTTAAACAATAGCAAGCAGTTGGGCATGGGTGGGTCATGCAAATTGCAATAGTATCAAGTCACTTGGTGGTTACTGCAAAGCATGGTCCATGAGAGTCTTCTCTCAGAGACCAAAACAGCCCTGGAAAAGGGCCTCTCTCTCTATCCCCCCCCCCCGCCTTAAATGGACAGAAACAAATGTTTCTACTGGCAACACTGTTGTGGTTCCTTAACAATGGCTACATTTTTTTGTTTTTGTTTTTTAGATTTCAATTTTTTCCTACAATTTTTTTTTCAGAATCTTAGCAAGCTCTGTTGTCTATTCATGGCTCCAGTCTCTGCATTTAAGTATCCAACGATCTGGTTGCATTGAGAATTAGACATATTAATACTGTAATATGAAGCTGTAGATTCTTTCTCTCCATCCCAGCCTTTCTTCTCACAGGAACCTCACTGTCACTTACTGCAGGAAAGGCTTATACCTCCTAGTTGTGTCTTAAAATGGCATGACAGAACAGTCCTCTAAACCCATTTTATTGTATCTTGGCAAAGATAATCGTACATTCATTTAAGCAGATGTGTCTGAGGAAAGAGCAAGAGCTGCTTAAGGCATGGTGCAATCTATAACCATCTCTATCTTGCTTTGTTTCCTGTTCATCAGAATGTTAACCAGTTTGTCAACATTCCATAAATGTTGTTGTACATCTGCATTAATATCCCTTCAGTAGCAAAGTGATTCTGTTTGTCTTTGAAAAACAATTGCTGAGCGCAGTAAATTAAATATTGCTACAAATATGCATTTTCTTATTTTACAAAATTACTTCCCCCTCAAAATGCTGTTAATTTGGAAACACATTCTAAATTACAATTTTGTTAGTAAATGTGAAAGTGAAATTTGGTTGTAGTTTTTAAAGTGCTTCCAAAGAAAGAGTGGATATTTTCTTCAATAGGTTGCTGTAAATGGATCATAAAAATAAAATTTAAATGAAAACATTTGAACAAGTGATGCTAAAACCACTTTATAGTATATAAGCCAGAGGTGGCCAAACTGTGGCTTGGGAGCCACATGTTGCCAAGGTTCATAGAATCATAGAGTTGGAAGGGACCTCCAGTCATCTAGTCCAACCCCCTGCACAATGCAGGAAACCCACAAATACCTACCCCAAATTTACAGGATCTTCATCGCTGTCAGATGGCCATCCCCTGTTTAAAAACCTCCAAGGAAGGAGAGCCCACCACCTCCCAAGGAAGCCTTTCCACTGAGGAATCGCTTTAAAGGTCAGAAGTTCTTCCTCATGTTGAGCCGAAAACTCTTTTGATTCAATTTCAACCCATTGGTTCTGGTCCTACCTTCTGGGGCCACAGAAAACAATTCTACACCATCCTCTATATGACAGCCCTTCAAGTACTTGAAGATGGTGGTCATATCACCTCTCAGCCGCCTCTTCTGCAGGCTAAACATCCCTAGCTCTTTCAGCCTTTCCTCATAGGACTTGGTCTCCAGACCCCTCATCATCTTCATTGCCCTCCTCTGGACCCGTTCCAGCTTGTTTACATCCTTCTTAAAATGTGGTGCCCAAAACTGAACACAATACTCCAGGTGAGGTCCTACCAGAGCACTAGAGGAGATCCCCCACCTCAAAGGGAAACATCTGCCAGAGGCAAGGCTTCTGAGTTCTTGCATTTCAATATCTACAAGTCATTGTTTAATCAAAGCAAATGCAGTCCTCTCGGAAAACACTGCCTCCGGAGACAATTCAGTTTTCTTTCCTAAGAGCAAGCCATACAGAATGTTCCGTGCTCTTCTCCACGTTCCAGCAAGTCCATCGCTTCCCAGCTAAGGCCTGCAAGAATCGAGACGGAGTCAGGATGCCAAAGCTTTTTCCCACAAAGGGCTCATCTTCATCTCTTCCAATGTACTGGAAGTCATAACATTACCGGGCTTGGGATTTTTTAAATTATCAGCTGGAAGCCTCAAGTCATTAAAAACCTCTCTTAAGATTGGCCTTGAATTCCTCCGCAGGGCAGGTTCTATAAAGAACCAGTTACTTTTCTCCCAATTAAGACTGCCATCAGAATTCTACACATCATCCTGGACAGGGGTGGAATTCTAGCAGGAACTCCCCTGCCTACCAGGCCACACCCTCCCTGATGTAGCCAGTCTCCTAAGAGCCCTCAAAAAAGAGCCTTGTAAGCTCTTGAAGGATTGGCCACATCAGGGGGCGTGGCCCAACATGCAAAGGAGCTCCTGCTAGAATTCTACCCTGATCCTGGAGAAACTTATTTCTTTCCTTCCTTCCTTCCTTCCTTCCTTCCTTCCTTCCTTCCTTCCTTCCTTCCTTCCTTCCTTCCTTCCTTCCATCTGATGTTCATGTCTTGTGGCTCTCAAACATCTGACATTTATTCTATGTGGCTGTTATGTTAAGCAAGTTTGATCACCCCTGATATAAGCTCTTATTTTCTGAATGCTGATATAATACACAACAGAAGAGAGAACCCTTTTAAAATTTAATGTGCATTGAAGCCAAGGCAAACTTTTAATTCAAAATAGAAAGATGCGAACAGTACAGGAAATGTCATGATTGACTAACCATGGTCCAGCTTGAGCTACACTCCACTTGGAAAAGCTCAAAATCTAAACAAAAATATTTTTGACTAGCATTGCTGGCTATGGGTTGTGAAATTCCTGGAGATTTTAGGGATGGAGCCTGAGGAAGGTGGAATTTGGGGGAGGAAAGACTTCAGTGGGGTATGACACCATAGAATCCACCCTCCAAAGTTGTTATTTTCCTCAGAGGAACTGATCCCTGTAGTCTGAAGATGAGGTGTAATTCTGGGAGCTCTACAATATAGATGTCACATCTATCTGCTTGAAGGAAAGTCTGTATGGAACATTTCGAGTATTCTGTGGACTTTTTGCACTCCATTTAGGATCTTCTACTGCCAGAAATGGACTTGGGACTATTTGACTTGTATGAATAACATTGTGCAACTCCTTAATGCTTTTGCATAGATTAATATCCCTTATTTATTGTATTGTTTCCACAGTGTATTTATTTGTATTTGCTTGTTCAGCATGCCATGGTGCTCTTTTTGTCTGTTACCCACATGAAGGTTGGCAACCATATTTCTGACAAGTGTCATTTAAGAGTGACAGAAGATCTGTTTTTTATACCCCACTTTTCTCTACCTTAAGGAGCCTCATAGTGACTTACAATTGCCTTCCCTTCCTCTCCCCACAACAGACACCTTTTGTAGGGTTGCCAGTCCCCACTCCCCAGGTCCAGGCGGGTGATCCCCTGGTTTTGGGGGCTTCTCCCTGCTGCTGGCCAGCTGGCTGGTGGGGAGAACCCTGCCTTAAACATGTCCCCATGTGATGTCCCTGATGCAATGATGTCACATGGAAGTGATGTCATCATATTGGTGACACTCTACTTCTTGGGCAAAACTCTATGATTTGAGTCCAATTTTGCCATAGAGCTTGCCCAAAAAGTAGAGCATTGCTGTACAATGTCATCTATCTGATGACGTCACTTCTGCATGACACCATTGCATTGGTGACATCCCAACCTACTCCTGGAACACCCCCCAGATCCCCCTAGTGGCAAGATGAGGGGACCTGGCAACCCTACTTGAGAGGTAGGTGGGGCTAAGAGATTTCAAAGAGAACTCTGACTGGCTTAAGATACTCATCAGGCTTCATGTGGAGGAACGGGAAATCAAACCCAGTTCTCCATGCTAACCGCTCTTAATCACTTTACCAGGCGGGATTTTATATACTGATGGTCATAGGCCTTGCTGGATGGTTTCATAGAATCATAGAGTTGGAAGGGACCTCCAGGGTCATCTAGTCCAACCCCCTACACAATGCAGGAAAATCACAAGTACCTCCCCTTGCCCCCTTTCTCATGATCTGCCTAAGTTCACAGAATTAGCATTGCTGTCAGATGGCCATCTAACCTCCAAAGAAGGAAATCTGTTGGTTCTGTTCCGACCTTCTGGGGCAACAGAAAACTACTCAGCACCATCCTCTATATGACAGCCCTTCATGTATTTGAAGATGGTGATCATATCACTCCTCAGTTGTCTCCTCTCCAGGAGGAGGCTAAATATACCCTGCTCCTTCAACCTTTCTTCATAGGACAGGTTGGTCTCCAGACCCCTTACCATCTTTGTTGCCATACTCTGGAGTCATTCCATCTTGTTTATATCCTTCTTAAATTGTGGTTCCCCCCAAAAATACAAGCTTTTAACTTACTCAGAACTACTCATCAGGCTAGACATTTTTTTAAAAGAGGTTTTGAGAATGGTCTGAACCAGAAGCAAATTTATTGCTTTCTTATCTAAGCCTATTAACAGATGCATAAACATCCTGCTACCTTTGCAGGCTAGAATTGGAAGGTTATGTTTACAACCTTCACAACAGGCAGGCAATTCACACGCCCATCATAACCCTCCCTTCCCCAGCTATCTACATGTCTCACTATCAGATCTTCCATTAAAAGGTTATAAAGGTAATTTGGCTGGTGACTGGAAAGGGGAGAAGGGTCAGGAAAAGGGAAATGCTATCAGTGAAGGGAAACAGGAAATATTGGGGAAGGGAAAAGTAGATGACCCCTGAAAGCCCTTGTGGGAGTCCCTCTTTTATTTAACTAATAAATTTGCAATATTTTATATATAGAATTTGGCTTGTAATCAAGTAAGACCCACAGATGTATCCATTAAAATGTATTTATTATTATTGTTAAGCTGTTATGCCAAGGATCAGGATGGTTCTTGTGTCAGCGATAAAAATTCCTCACCCACACTGACCCTCAAAGCAGTTTTTCTTAGTTTAAAAAAATGATAGCTAGTTTTTTAAATTTAAAAAAATTATAAAACAAAACTATTTGATTAGATAATCATGCAATATAATTGAGTTTTTAAAAGAAAATTATACTGCATGATTATCTAATCTAACAAAAGCAGAGATAGAAGGACAAAGGGGAAGAGAGAGAGCCTCTTTTCCACCTTGTGAATATGAAGTCTGTGCAAGCAGAGCTCATCTGCACCAGATTCTGTTTGCGGATATGTCATCTGTTTGCATCTTTAAAGGCCTGTGCATGCATCATAGCATAATGCATCTGCAAAAGGTCATTGTATTTTATTTTACTGATGAGCTTACTTTTAATAGCTGTTTGCTTCATATCCCTGGATGTAGGCTTAGCACTTAGTAATCAAGTGCACATCTTTCTCTGAACTCCTTAGACATTGTGATTATTACTCATTGGCTTCTTTAGCAATAAACTGATCATTTAATGTGATACTGCAAGCTTTCTGAATGTGGTAAGACCTGTTTGAATGACATTTTCAGTATATGGCACTGAAAATAATTAATTGGAAAGATGAGAACAAACTAATAGGACATGTCTTTGGGAAGTGTTTTTATAAGGAAAAAATATATTTTCTGAAAATGTACATGTTCAAGAATATTTGACTAGAAATGTCACCCAAACTCCCTGTGCTTGAAATGTGAAACTTAAGCAGTTTGTTGTGCTCACTTTCATTATGAAGATAAGCACGGCAGCCATGAATTATTATCTGACTCACATTATCAAAGGAAAACTCCTTTCTCTTCCTCTTCTCTTCCCTGTCTCCAGCCTGTTACCTGTTATGGCTGCTGCTGCTGTTATGCCAGTGGTGCCCTGTGGACACATGGGCAGGATGCAGAGAATCTCTCTTGTCTAGTTTCCCCCAACTTGATAGCTCAGATACTATTTTAAGTTATAGGATGTTGTAAAAAGGTGCATTTTGGGAAATGTAATTCCAAGGATATCTGCCATCTTAATCTCTTAATGTCATGCACCTTTGTTTCTGCTTTGCCAGGTGCACCTGCTGTCAGAAGAGGATTCAAGGGACAGTGGAAAGGGAGGGCAGAAAGAAAAAAAACCTTTTTCCTGACCACCTGTGGGCTGATTGGCTGGTCACCTGTTGCCAATAGCATCAGTATGGGGCCACTCGCCACAGCAGTTGCTACCAACAGCTAGATAAGTTGGGTGTGTAGGGGTGAGGAATGGTTGTAGGCTAGGGTTGCCAATCCCCAGTTGGGGGCAGGGGATGCCCTGGTTTGGAGGCTCTCTCCGAGCTTTAGGATTATCAGAAATCAGGGGGTGAGGTTTGGATGTCTGCTGGTCACTCCATTATGTCCTATGGGGACCAGTCTTCATAGGGTATAATGGAGAATCAGTCCATGGGTATCTGGGGCTCTGGGGGATCAAATTTTCAACATAGCATCTGGTGCCTCTTCTCAAAACACTCCCCAAGTTTCAAAAAGATTGGACAATTCTGTGAGCCCCAAAAGAAGGTACCCCTATCCTCCATTGTTTCCAATGAAGGGAAGGGATTTAAAAGGAATGTGGTCCTTTAAACATGATGGCCAGAACTCCCTTCAAAGTTCATTTGCACTTGTCACAACCTTGCTCCTGGCTCCACCCCCAAAGTCCCCGATATTTCCAGAACTGGACCTGGGAACCCTAGAAATGACTGACATTCTGAGCTCAGAAATGGGATGGGGAAAGGTTGTTGCTGACATACTTTTGTATTTGGCAGAAAGCTTCCTTAGCCCAGCTCTAAAGCATGGTCAGTGGCAGCTCATTCATCTTAAATTTCAGCTATTGAGTTTCTGCCTTGCCATAAGAGAAATATAACATGTACTCCTTTCCTTAAAGTTGATACTCCTCTTTTCAATTTTTCAGAATCTTAATTATTAACTCAGTGCAACATTTAGAGAAGATAGCTTGAACACTGCTTTTGTTGAATGCTCACAACAAGGAGGCTGATGGCCTACCATCAACTTAGCAGTATGTCTCTCTTCCTTAGAGTTGCCATGAGCCTGCTTGGGGTGGGAGATGTCCCACCCCCAGTGGGTCTGTCCTAACAGAACTTCAGTGGCTGGCAGGAGAATGGTCATCAGTGGTGATGTGATACCCAGTTTTTCCCTGGAATTGATGTCAGCCCTTCGTTATTAGAATCCATAGAGGCTTTGGTGGTTCCTAGAGCAGCATGATGTCGCGTTCAAGCTTCCTGGAAGAGGTGTAGGCGATAAATTGAATTAAACAAATAAATATATACATGTTAAAAATTGCTTTGATGACTATCTAAGAAAGTGTTGTTGATTATCTCAGGGTGGTAGCGGAGAGATGTGTCGAGCCATGCTGTATGTATGAATCATTAGTACAGGACATTGAGTTCAATAAAACAAATATGTTGGTACATTGTGTATTTTGTATGAAAAAGGCCTATATTCCCAACATCATTCACACTTTTCCTGGTACGGTTAGATTTCTGTCCCTGAGACCTTGAAGAGTTGGTTCAAGTTAAGATAAAATTTATTAGGATAGATGAATTAATTTACTCTTTGTTCTTTTTATAAATTTATCAGATAGGGAAAGTGACTTAATAGGACTCCTTGATTTTTCTGTCTTGTTCTTGAATCACTAACGTAATGTTATTATTTAATTATGATAAAAGATTGTTATGATAGTACAGGGCTTTTTTTGCAGAAAAAGCCCAGCAGGAACTCATTTACATATTAGGCCACATCCCCTGACATCACTATTGTTTAACACAGGGCTTTTTTGTGGGAAAAGCCCAGCAGAAACTCATTTGTATATTAAGCCACACGCCCTGATGCCAAGCCAGTCGGAACTGCGTTCCTGTACGTTTCTGCTCAGAAAAGCCCCTGTGACATTGCAAAATACCAAGGAACACAAGACCTTCAGTCAGTACAGAAGTCATTTCTGAGAACAGTCACAGTGATGTCTATCCAGAATTAAGTGGGCTGGTAACTGTAATGAAGACTTGGAAAAAACTTCCTTCTTAAATTTATGATTTTAGTCAGTCATTCATCAAAAACATTTAGTTTGAAGTCTTCTGTTTCCAGCTAGTACATTATAATTGCAATTACATCTCTGCACAAATAAGCATATATAACTAGTTATAGAACTGCAGCCACTCGTTATTTGTGGGTGACACAATTAAAATGTGTAAGTATATCACTACATGCTCTTATTATCATAATACTATGTTAACACAAATATTTTCATACAGATGTTTAAGATATTGTTTACCTGTGTGGCAGGGTGGTGTATGTGGGAGAACTGCTGAAGGGGAAAGGATGTGCACTTTGTTTTGAAAATAATTATATTTTGCTCTGTTTGTGAGGTTATGGCAAATGGTACTTCAAGGTGAGCAGCTGAATAAATTTGTGTCTCTTATAAACATCCTGCTGAAATTAGACCAAAGAAAATGTTTATTGATTTTTTTATAACAAGTAGAAAATCTAAAGCAATGGAAAGCAGTGTCAGAAAATTCAATATATAATTAGAGACAGTGTACAAGAAGAATTGAGGCCTGTAACTATGGGCGGGGGCCTGTGGGGGCACAGCCCCCTGACTTTGGGCCCCCACCAGCCCCCAGGGCCTCTGGTCTCCTTCCTGCCACCCTCCCTTCCCTGTCACCCAATTCCTGCATGGGGTGGGCGGCAGAAGCAGCCCTCAGCCTCCGCTGCCAGTTAAAGGGCCCACCGATCAGCTGATCATCGGGCCCTTTAAATGGGTAGAAGGCTGGGACCGCTTCTGCCACAGGCCGGCCCCTAGTGCTGTTTGAGGGGTGAGGAAGGGAGGGCAGCATCGCAAAGCCAGAAGGCGAGGAGCAGCAGCATCCCCTGAAAGTCACCAGAGGCTTGCACCCCACCCTGGCATGGCTGTCAGGGTGCGGGGAGGCTTGGCACATCCAGCCACATGGCCGCCTGGCAGCCCCTCCGCACTGCACCACCTGAAGGGGCACCTCCTCGCTTACTCGTGGCCAGCTAGTTCTGGGTGGCTGAAGCCGGCTCCACCCGGGGTGGGGCGGATCGTGGGAGCAGCTGGGTTTCCCTGCCTGCTGCCAGGCTCGATGCAGTCACCTTCCCCAGCTGGGCTTGACACGGACTTTGGGGGAAAGGTGCTAAGGCCAAAAGGCTGATATTTGTTCAATCCTCTTCCTCCTGTGCACCCTGGGCCCCTCCTCCTCCTCTTCTTCCTCTCCCTCCCTGCCAGAATGTCAGCCAGACTTTCTTGCTCTCTTTTCCCTCCTGGGCAACCACGCAGCCAGTCACTGGCCCTCCTCCGCTCCCTAGGCTGGGTGGAACACAGGTAGAGGGGGCTTTGCAAACCTCCTGCTCCAGTCCCACGGGACTCCTCCTAGTCCTCCCGGCCAGGTGGCTGGCACTTTGGAGCTTCCTTTCCAACCTTCTGCCACCCTGCCTCCTGGGAGCACCCCCCCATCTCTGCCTCGCAGGCTGGTCCAGGCTCTGCCTGATCCAGCATGGCTTCTATTACGTTTTTATGCCATTTAAAGGGCCCGATGATCCGCTGATTGGCAGGCCCTTTAATTGGCCAGGGGAGGCTGGGGGCTGCTTCTGCAACTCACCCAGTGCAGGATTTGGGTGACAGGGAAGGGAGGGCAGCAGCGACTAAGAGTGGCAGGGAGGGAAGAGAAGAGTATTCTCTTGCCCCCTTGCTGCTCTCATGCCTACTGCCCTCCCTTCCCCACCACTCAGATAGCATGTGGGGCCCATTAACTCACAGGGGGAGGCTGGGGGCTGCTTCTGCTGCCAGCCCCATGCGCTATTTGAGTGGTGCTCTTGTCACTCCTGTCCTCCTTTCCCCATCACCCAAATTGTACTTTGATTTGCAGGATGTGGGAGGAAAGATTATGGGGTGGGGTTGATGAGTGCCCCCCCTCTCGAAAAATTTAGAGCCCCCCCCCAACCTTCTATATCCTGGCTACGACCCTGATTGAGACAAGCCCAGTAATAGTTTTTTTCTAATATTACCCAATAATATAATTTCCCTATGCTAAAATTGCACATATTTAAAGTACAGTATTAATGGCTAATAACCATATTGTTTTCTCTTATCCCCACTTGATTTCCCCCTTCCCTTTAATTGTGGACTAGAAAAACTACAGACACTTGTGTCATTTCTGTTAATTTCCATATTTCAGTGGTAAAGTTCATAATTAATGGCTTAGGGCATCTGTTGAATCCTTCCTTCTTAAATTTTTCTTAAACAAGTTTATCTTCCTGGGAGTTTTTAAAAAAAACAAAAACAAAAATACCAGCCTCTTTAACCTTTGCAGCTCCCAGATGTTGTAACTTGTTACTTGTCTACTTAAGTGGAGGTCACTCCCTGTTTACTGAGATGAAGGTATCAGTCAGTTTGGGCTCTGGTTACTTTTCTTTCGTTGAAAGGAAAACAAAAAAAGTAGTTACAAGGTGGGAGGATCAGAGATAGCAGATGTATTGAGTTAATGCACACATGACTGCATCGTGCAAATCCTTGTCTGTTTGCTGCTCTGTAAAAACGAAGCAACATCATAATGGTAAGAGCTAAATATTCTTAACCTATTTTTTCCCCCCTGACCTGAGATTATCTTCTTTTAAATTAAAACCTATCCTGGTACAGAGCATTTGCCTTTGTTTAAACAACAATCAGGTACAGCTGGCACTTTGGTATCAGGGAAGATGTTCGGCTGTGGAGAAGATGAAAACAGGCATGTCTCCACAAACATGTTTGCTGTTCTTCTCCTGCTTGCATGACTGTAAATAATTTTGCTTTGTGTTTATTTGAAAGTTCCTCTTTTTGCATATGCTAGATTGTTAATGAATTTACTCATTTGGAATATTGTTCAGAATAATTGATACTGATAAAATATTTGCAGTTTCTTTGCTTTTAGATACCAGTTATCTCTGCATTGTGGCTTTGTGTATTTTGAGACGTGTTCTTAAGCTAAAAATTTGGAAAGGAATGTGGAAATGTGGTCAGTTTTTAAAATTTTTAAAGCTGTGCAGAAGTGATTTTTTAAAATGGAAGTGTGTCAAGTACTAGGGCCACAATCCCAAACACTTACTAGGGAATAAGCACCACTGAGTGTAATGGAACCCATCTCTTTACTCAGAAGTAACACTGCACAATGCATATTTAATTTCATCCTTGTCACATCCTTGTATTTCCATCTATTTACTGTTGATGTCATTCTTAAGTTACTGTTATAAAAGAAACTTGGTATTTTACAAGTTTTCTTTATCTTATCTGAAATATGTAAAAGTATTAAGTAGGAAAAAATAAGTGACAAATCTAGGCAAGCTTTCTCATTCCCTAAACATAAATTAGATGTAGCTATTAATATACTGTAAAATGCTGTAGTTTTTTTTAAAAAGTATAAATAAAAGATAAATCTATTTCTGTGGTCCAATATTTTATTTCTCTTCCCTCGTTTGTCATTCTACTCTGGCATTCAAAAAGTTAAAATTAAAGAGTTGTAAGAATAAGATTTATCTCTGCCATCTGATGACCCCCTAATCATATCCTGTGCTATTGTATACATCACTATTACCATTATGCCTCTCGATGAGATCAAGACAAGCCCCGGCAATGACTCATACCAAAATGTGGATGGCAGCCTCCTCTGAGGTAATTCTGCTCCATTGTTTTATCAGGAATTATTAAATGATTTGATCACACTTGATGCAGAGACTCAGCAAATTTGCCACCCTCTCAACAGAGGCTGAATAGAAGGAGTTAAGGCCACCACAGTTAATCCTGCAGATATGCAGCAGCCAGTGTTCTCTGTGGATCACAGGCTCACATGAGCCCTTCAGTTATTTAACAGTGTTATTTCTCACTGCATCAGACAGTTCTCTAAGGTGCAGAATTTGGAAATATATAACCATAAGTACAAAAACTCCAACTGTTTATCCAGAATTATTAGTTCATTCTTTTGCCCCCGACATGAGCTCTACCTGTATGATATTTTTGTTTTTTAAAAAGAAAAAAGTATTTCACTACCAGCTCCAATCATACACTTAGGTGCTGAAAGATTGTGGCATACATTTTTCTCTCTCAAGTGTAATATGTTATTATATTATATTGTATTATATTATATTATATTGTGTGAGATTTTATTTATCTGCCTCATTTATACCCTGTCTTTCTTTTCAGGGGGGATCTAAAGCAGCTTACATCATTTCCCCCTCAGCCATTATATCCTCACAACAACTTTGTGAGGTAGTTTAGGTTCAAATTGTGTGATTGACCCAAGGTCACCATGACAGAGTGGGGAATTCAAACTGGAGTCTTCCAGCTCCTAATCTGACACTATAACTACTGCACCACAATTTCTTTTTTCTTTTAAGGATTCTGAAGCTGGCTGAAACACTCCTATTAGTTACGTTACTAAACTATTTTTAGGCAACGTTAGCCTGCAATCCTGTGGTCACTCTCCCCAAAATAATCACCATTGAGTTCAATGAGACTCCTGAGAAAGCATGTTTAGGATTGCATTGCATGTTTGGGAGTGGGCAATTGTCAGTATTTGAATATGTAATCATGGGGCACAATATCCAACCAATACTGAATACTTTCAAGTATAATTAGTTTCAATTTAAGAATTGTAAGAATTAGGCTTGCCAGCCCCCAGGTCCAGGCAGACTCCCCACGTTTTGCAGACCCTCACGTTTTGCAGACTCCACCCCACTGCCAGCCAGCTGGTCAGTGGGTGGAAACCCAGCCCCAACAGCCATGATATGCCTTTAGATCTCGGCAGGTTTAGAAGAAGCTTGCAAACTCTTTGTGTTTTGGAATGTGTGTGTGTGTGCCTTGAAATCTCAGCAGGACAAAATCTGCATAGAGGGGAGCAAACAGGCAGAGCTGTGTGGCTCTTCCCAGTGAGTGTAAGAGGAAGAAAGTTCAGTTCCTCTGTTTGTTTTGCTGCACTCGTTTCAGAAGTTGTTTGTATGGTAAAATAGACAGTAAAATGTTAACTAGAAGCTAATTACAGGATGGAGGACAATTCCACCCAGTAGACCTCTGTCTTCCTTACTTTAATTTTCCTGTGTTGGTCTGAAGAAGTTGGTTGAAATACAGCAGATTGTTATATTCAGCAACTCCTGTGAGTAAAGCAATTTGCCAAATAGACAGTAAAATGTTAACTAGAAGCTAATTACAGGATGGAGGACAATTCCACCCAGTAGACCTCTGTCTTCCTTACTTTAATTTTCCTGTGTTGGTCTGAAGAAGTTGGTTGAAATACAGCAGATTGTTATATTCAGCAACTCCTGTGAGTAAAGCAATTTGCCATTGTCCCGGTGAGATCACAAAAATGTGGGCTTGCAAACTGATTATTTTGGCTGTTCTCTGAGTGTATGTTCACTTTCATTTAACGTAAGTGCAGCTGCTGGGACATCCCTTAAAGGCAAAAAAAGAAGAGGAGGAAATGAAGACTGTATTCAGGGGAATTGCACTGCTGCGTTTATTTATTTATTTTAGGAAATGGGAAAGTCTCTAGGACCTTTGTGTTAAGAATGTGTTAACAAAAGAATAAATCTCTTACATGACCTTCCTATTTATTTGTTTAAATTTACTTTGTAACCTGCTTTTTCATGCAACAAATTCCAAAGTTAGAAAATTGCTTATAAATCCCATAGACAGTAAAAAGAACAGAAAACAATATCAACAACATAAACATGAAAGTTAAAAAAGCAAACAACAAAATATTTTAGACACATGGCATAAAAGCTAAAAGCCCATTAAAGCTATCATACAGACATGCACATGTTTATATTACTTAGCTATACGTTTCTTCACTTGTCAAGAATTATTTTCATAGCAATCCAGGGCAGGTAATTAGGTCTGCTTTACAGAGTTTGCCTGACATACATAGCAAAGTGATTAACACTCTTGAATAGGTACAAGCTTGGGGCACTATCTGCTGTTCATATTAGGGCTATGTTAGTTCTTGTTGTGGCATCTAAAGCACAGACAGTGCAATCCGGTAAAGGATTCAAGCTTATTTTATTTGCAGAAATACAAAAGAAAATATGGGGCTCCTTGCCTCTCCTTTATGACTAGCAGAAGGAGAATTATGAAAAATAACCAGACATATTAACATTAACTTTTTACACAACTGAAACCAGAATTTACCTTTCTTGCGGAAGAATGTAAGTTTCTTTTTAAGTGTAGAGAGCCACATGATGTGGTGGTTACAGTGTTGGACTAAGATCAGGAACCCTCAGGTTCAAACCCCTACTCTGCTGTGGAAGTTTGACAGGTAACCTTTAGCCTGTCACACACTTTTAACATATTCTCCCCAACAGAATGGTTGTGAGGATAAAATAGAGAAGAGAATGATATAAGCCTATTTTAAGTCCCCACTGGAGAAAAAGGCAGAGTATAAATGTATACAACCCTACCCATAGTTGGTAGAACTTCTAGACCCATATCTAGAATTTTTTCTGGGAGGGGCACTGAGAAGACATTCGGGGGGGGGGGGTCAGTGACTGGGGGTACACCTGCCAGAGAAGGAAGCACAGCCCACCTGCCCAGTGACTCACTCCCAACCAAACATTTGACACTGAAAAGTGCAGCCACCTCACCAGGGAGACAGCCCAAGTCAGACAAGAAGGAGCAGCAGTGCCAGAGAAGGTTCAGGCTTCAGCTTCCGCTCAAGCCCAGGCAGCAACTTTAAGACTTTAAGTTGATATAAGGTTTGCAGTCTAATGGCTTTTAAGTGAAGCATCTGTGCCACCCCCTCTGCATCTGCCTCTCCCTCCCTGTCCCCTTCCAAGTACCTTCAATACCAGTGCTGGAAAATAAAAATGCAAACTGCAGGGGTTTTGCAGTCCCAGCCACTATGGGAGCAGCTGCACCACCTTGAGCTACACTCTCTTTGGGGGGGGGGGGGGTGTAGAGGATGGGGGCATAGCAGATTCACGAGGGGGCATTACCCCTTCTGCCCCTGCCTAGCTACAGGCCTGGGTAGAGGGGAGAAGGGAAGAGAGGAGAAGCAGCAGCAGAAGCTGAAGAACACTGGGTTCACAGGATAGTTAAAATCAGGCCTCATTTTGGGCAGGAGCTCACAGGAGTGGAGCTCCAGAATCTCTAAATTTTATTGTGCCCTTTCAGCCCCCCCCCCCCGCAAATACTTGCTTCTAGGCTCCATTGTTCAACCCCTGTGAGAATTTTGCTGAACTCTAAGATTTGATAAATTTGCTAATATTTTCCCCATAAAAATGGGAAAATAACTAAAACATATAAATGGAAATCTTCATCATGCCACTGTAGCTTCATAAAAAGGTAAAGGTAGTCACCTGTGCAAGCACACTCGTTTCTGACTCTGGGGTGACGTCACATCATGATGTTTTCACAGCAGACTTTTTTATGGGGTGGTTTGCCATTGCCTTTCCCAAACATCTACACTTTCCCCCCAGCAAGCTAGGTACTCATTTTACCAACCTCGGAAGGATGGAAGGCTGAGTCAACCTTGAGCCAGCTACCTGAACCCAGCTTCCACCAGGATCAAACTCAGGTCATGAGCAGAGAGCTCAGACTGCAGTACTGCAGCTTTACCACTCTGCGCCACAGCTACATAGGAGAAAGTAATTTACAAAGTCGATGGGCTTCAAGTTTTATTATGACAAAAGGTAGATGCTGAGCTGATATAATTACACCTTCTGGTGATGTCAGGGGTGTGTGGCATATGCAAATTAGTTTTGCTAATGAGCTGCAGCACCTCTTTTTCTACAAAATGACCCCTGGTTAAAATTATTTACAAAATGCCAAAGGCATACAAAAGCCAAAGAGATATTTCTTGCTGCATAGTTGTTTTACAGTACAATTCTAAGAGCACTTTCCTGCGACTAATCCCCACTGCGTAGGATTTTGAGTAAACCTGCTTAGGATAACACTGTTACAGTGCAATCCTAAACAGTTACACCTTTATAAGACCATTTACTTCAATGGATTGGGTGTAACTCCCAGGCATGGCTATTCAGAATTCTACTGAGGTCTGGCATACTTCCAGGAAACTGGTGTTAAGATAGCACTATTATACTAGCTGAATATATGCACTCAAGCTTCCCCTACAAGACCTAGGTTTTTGTACTTCATGCATCAAGACTTTTAGAATTTTTAGTATTTATTCCTGAAAGCAAATAAACTCTTCTCTGTCTGAACGAGAGATTTACATTTATGTTATAACCTATTTGTATTCATATTTCTGTGTTTAGAGCACTTAAGGTTTATGGCATCATTGTTATATTTAAATATGTAATTTAAATTAACAGAAACATATAGGTATTCCATCTTCACAAAGCAGCAGGTTAACAGCCCCTCTAACTGTACATTCCCATTCCAGCTCTAGGAACTCTCTTTCCAAAGTCAAACAGATTTTGGCGGTTTCTGTTTTCTTTCCCTCATCTAGAGGGTTTTGCTTCCTCAGATAGGTATCTCCATCTAAAACCTTGAAAAAGGTACAGTTATTTTGTCTTTAGCTTTCTTTGATGAATATCAGATGATCAGATATCAGATGCATGGCATCCGTAATAATTTACTTTAGCCATTAACCTTTCTTAAGACAAGGGTAGTTTTTAGTTTCCGGTTCTCAGAGCTGATTTTATGGATATTTGGTGGTGCAAAGTGTTAAAGCTGCAGTACTGCAGTCCTAAGCTCTGCTCATGACCTGAGTTTGATCCCCGGCGGAAGCCGGGTTTTCAGGTAGCCAGCTCCAGGTTGACTCAGCCTTCCATCCTTCCGAGGTCGGTAAAATGAGTACCCAGCTTGCTGGGGGGGAAAGTGTAGATGACTGGGGAAACCACCCTGTAAACCACCCTGTAAAAAGTCTGCCATGAAAACGTTGTGAAAGCAACGTCACCCCAGAGTCGGAAACGACTGGTGCTTGCACAGGGGACCTTTCCTTTCCTTGTTATTCTGCACAACCATGCCATGAAAATCTCTTTGTTTTATCACCTTAGATTGTTTTAAGTAAAGCACTTCTTGTAGCATCTGTGTATTTCTTTTCTTTGTTCAACAGGTTGTAGGGTGAGGTGGGGGAGAGGAAATGTATTTTGCCATTTTGATGAATAGAAATGTCCATGGTCATTAGGATTTTTTAAGATAGTGCCAGTCACTATTCTGTGGAAGAAGCAATTCAGGTTGTAAAAGAAGTGTCGGAGTCTGATGAGCTTGTTTTGCAATGCCTATTATGCATCCAACTAAAATGAAAACCAGTGAAGCTTAAACCTGTGTAGCATGTATCATTCTGAAGATTATGTTTAAATAAATAATCATTGGTTATCCTGTGGTTACTATGCTATACACTTCTTAAGATACATTCAGTGAGCAAAACTTGTGCACACTGTAGGTGATTTTAGATTTTCAGATGATTTTAAAAATCAATGCAAATAAAACTATGGTACTTTAAATCAAGTATAAATATGAACCCTTCCCTTGAAATGCATTTTGTTGTGCACTTGTGAACTGTTGGTTGTATAATCTAGGGAATTTGCAGTGCTATCCTAAGAACACTTTTTGGGAGTAACCCCTTGAATAGATGTAAGATTCTTAGTAGACATGATTGTTCTGCCAATCTTTTCTACCTTTTCCCCATTCACTAAGCAAAGTCTGTGATAAAATACATATTATTATTAAATTACATAGGCTTCGATGGAAGAGTTTGTTCCTGATGAGCTAGTCAAGGAATGCTAGCTATCAAGTAATTTATTCTTTCATAACATTCTCCTCCCTTAAAGACAAGGAAGATGTAGACTGTATGCACATCAGATACAGACTGTGTGTGTGGGGGGGGGGGGGGGTGTTGTTAAATACCAGAGCATCTTATTTATTCCATTTCCAAACATCTTTTGAGATGCAATTAAAGCCTTGTTTATAATCAAGACCACTTCAGAGGATGTTGGCAGTAAGTGGTTATTTAAAAAAAAAACCCAACAAAAAAACAAGACCTCTTGGCTTTTCACCCTGTGCATCAAAGATTGTCGGTTTTGCTTGGGGCTGCTTTTAGTGATAAACAGATGGGGGAAAGTGTGCTGCAGCAGCACTTCGGATTGCTCAGGCTTGTGTTGTACCGACAAATCTCGCCCTCTCTCCTTGTCCGGGCAGCGGTGCTTTTGTTGGCACTTTCCCTCCACCTTTTTTCTTCCCTGAGAGGTTCCGCAGGCCTTCGAGTTGTCTTTGCGGCACAGCGCTGTGCCACGCCCTGTGCTGGACGGAGGGGCGTCAAGGATGCCGAAATCCTTTTCCACAAGGCATTTTATGACGTGCGCCTTGAGGTGACTTTCAAAAGCGAAAGGTGCAAGGAGACTCAGGCTTGCCTGCCCGGCCTGTCCTTCTTGCTTGGACTGCAGGCGTGCCCAGGTGACATGCTCGAGAGCGCTCGTGGGTCCTCTAGGAATTCTGGGTCTGAGCCTTTGGGGAGCCAATGGCATGATGGCGCTGTCTGGCGCTCTCCAGGCCCTCCTGCCGTTTTCGCCTCCCAGGGTGTAGGCTTGTGAGGGCGCTTCCCTCCCTCCGTCCTTCGCGTCAGTCTCTTAGGGCGGCAGCCGGAACTCTTGGGAGCCCCTTGCCCTCCCTGAGGCGACCGTGCCAGGTAGAGCGGCAGCTGGTGGTGGTGGTGCTGCTGCTGCTGCTGGAGGCGGAGGCGGGCACAGGTCTGGCGGGCGGGCGGGCGTGGCAGGCTCTGGCGCGCAGACGGTTGGCGCCTTAGCTGTAGCCGGCCTTGGCGCTCTTCTCGCTCGCGCCGCTGCTGCGATTGACTGGAAGGGGCTGCCGTGCCAGCCTCTCAGGGGGCAACCGAGAAGAAGACCGCGCGGAGAGCGAGCTAGTGGGTACTTGCCAGCACTTTCTGGAGGGGCTCGAGCGGGACGACGAATGCGGTAGCACCGGGCGGGCGAGGTCGCTGGCAAACCCCTTATCTCCCGACCTGCCCTCGACTCTTATCTGAGGAGGAAAAGGCTTGGTGGCGGGCGGGAGGAGCGCACTTGCTCTTCTCGCCTCTTAGTCAGACATTGCTGCAGGACTGGTCGCAGACCGCGCGGCTGGAGGTTGAAGTCCGCCTCAGCTGGGTTGCCGCCGTTCCCAGCCCCGCCGTTTGCTAGCTCCGGGTCTAGTTCTGAAACCACCTTTTCGGTGAGCGGGAACGAAGAAGGGATTGGGGGCATGGGTTCTCTCGCCTTGTGTACGATGCTGGTTGCACAGTGCAGGGCAAATGCAGCGCTTCGGTCGCATCGTTGAGTAACAGCTCTTAATTAATAGTTGGCTGTTGCCAAATATCGAAGGGCTTTTTGTTGACGCAGCGGAGGGTTGGGGAGCCCGCGTTGTGTTTGGAGAGGATTACACAAATCAGATTCCTGCTTATTGCTTATGATAAGTACTTTAAAATCGAGAGTTCTTGGGAGAGGGTTGCCTTTTGTCCTGAAAGGGGGGAAGTTTGACCTCAGTCACACTACCGATTGCTGCAGTGAGGGCAAAGTACTGCTAACAACTATATATGTAATTAAGAATATAATACTTATGGTATGTTTAGCAAAACTTAAGTATAAGTTTTCTACTTTATGTACCGTTTTCTTTGTTCTTAAAATGATGGAAGAAAGATAATCCTGCTGCAAGTGGTCAGATGCATGTTTTTGAAAAAGATTTAGATATTAAACAGTTTTGAGATAAAATTTAAAATGCGACAAATATTTGTACTAACAGGGTTTGATTTCACAATGAGGTGATAAATACATGCAAAGAAATGCGGTGCTAGATGTAAAGATACCCTTTCCAAAGAAAATTCCACTTTAGTATATAATTCACTTCCAGCTTTCTACATATTTGAATGCACAACTGTTTAATAACGCACAAAGTATGCACAAAGTAAATCTTTTTAATGAATTCTAACTTTTATTTTTTCATTTCTGGTTTTTTTGTTTAGTCCAAAACACACTCTCCTAAAGAAGAAAAAAAGAAACAAGTTTTGGGGAAATTTGGAAATTTTTTCACTACTGGCAGAAGGAAAAATATCAAAAATACTACAGAAGCATCTTTAAGACCAAGTATTAAAGCTGCAAGGTCAGGATCTCTTCAGAAGGATACAGCTCCATTGGCATCAATAGATGACTTCAGAGAAATAAGTAAAAGTGAAGAGTGCCTTCTTGGAAAAATCTGCAATCGCAACCAGCCAGTGATACAGAATACTGTTGAAGAGACAGAAGAATACATCTACACTAAAGATCTGACACCTTTGTATAATGAAATTGTTTCAGAGTGGAATTCTAAAGAAGTCTCATCTGACAGTGAATTATCACCTGACTGTCACAGCAGTAGTGAGACAATAAAAAATACATTATATGATAGCAGCCTTACACTCCAGACACCAGAATCAGAAAAATATTTCATCACTGATGCAACTAAAACTACAACTCCAAATTTCTTTAGAAGTTTAACAAATATAAGTAATGAGGAGCAAGAACATAGCATATTAAATCATAAACAACTGCTGAATCTGAACCCTTTTGCAGAATTGGAAGGTGCAGCTACAAAAGATCAGCCATCTGTTTTGGAATCTAAAACAAGTGAGCGTGCCCACTCTTCTAGAGTGTTGACATTGGACATTTTTCTTCGTAGAACTGAACAGTCAATTTCGAATGAATTTTCAACTGCTTTATTAGACAACAACTACAGTAGTGCAGATGAAATGGATAAAAAATCTGCAGTAAGAAGATCTGGAAAGAGGAGAAAATCTCAGTCATCTGGTGATGTGCCAAATGGGGACAGAAATGCAACTGAGACTTCTGCAAAAGAAGAGACTGTTTGTGAGAGTCTTCCTTCAGATGTAGTTGTAGAAGAGATAAACAACTCTGAAAGAAAAGCTAAGACTTCTCAACAGATTACAGCCGCAGCTAATCATGAGATAAAAACTGGTAGTAATCACAAGGGGTGTACTAAAATGGAAATGGAGAAAAGCAAACAGCAGCCCCCAGCTTCCTCCCCCTATAGGAGGAAATCTTTAAAAAAAAATCAAGCTGATGCAGTTCTTCTTTCACCTACCAGCTTGAAGAGTCAAGGGAAAGATTCATCCACCAAAAGACAAGTAGAGAGGGCAACAAATGGTAGCCCAATGTCAAAAAGCTCTTCCATCGAAAAGTTTTCTTTTAGTGAGAGCTCTGCAGAATCTTTCAAAGTTGCTTCTGTGGGTGCCCTAAGTAATAGCACCTCATCACCTACTGAAGGGAGACCAGATTCTGCTAACAGCTGTGATGGAAGTGTTCTACTACATGGAGTCAAGAACAAAAATGGTGGAATAGGAACAACAAATGGAAAGCAAATTTCTCCTGATCTAGACAGCACAAAGCCAAGAAATACTTGGGATGTTTCCAGAATGGTCACAACAAAAGTTAACTTGTAAGTCATTTCACATTTTATGTGTGGTTGTAAACTGCAGTGAGATGTTAATTAAATTCCTCAGAAAGCATCTATTATACTTGTTTAATGTAATGCTGAATATTTTGTCAAAAAACAAATACCTTGACCATCTTACAGAATCCCTACTTGCTGTCATTGCAGATTCTTCTTAGGATTTATGTATCAGAATGCAATAAGAAAATGTTTTTGTTTACATTCATTATGAAATATTACATTTCAGGTTATGTTGATTTTATAGAAAGTTGTCTACGGTTTGTCCTAAATTTTGCAAAGGAAGGAAGAAATGTCGACATGAATACAGAAAACAATAAAATTAGTTAATGTTGGTTTAATTAAATGCATACTATTTAGCTGCATGTTAAAGGTATAAATAATTGGATAAGGGTACAGTTTCACATTATATATAACTTGGTGTATGTGTTACTAATTTTTTTGAATGAAAAGTACACAGTGGTAGCGGAAATCAGGAATGAAAGGGGGATGCTTTTTTAAAAAAAAAGTCTGTTTCCTTTCCCTTAAACTCTTGATCCGAGTACAAAGTCCCTGGGGAGGAAAAAAACAGCAAAGAAAGAGTTAAATTACCTCTTTCCTACATGCCTTCCTTTAAAGCCTTTAGTGGCAGCTTTTCATATTTTTTTTAAAAACTTGGTTAAGTTATGCAGAGCACAGTGTAATATACTTTTGTACTGGTTAGAGTACTGGCCTATCAAATTTATCAATGTTAGTTGATAGCGAATTTCCAAGTTTTCATGCAGTCACAGTCCTTTTATTGGAGATGTTTTAAAACTCTAGGAATTAAACCATATGCAGCTCTACTACTAAGTAAAATGAATGCATTTTTAATATATTTTCTCTGTGTTAAATTAATCAGTGACCCTCATTTCTTTTTTCTTTCTCTTTTTTCATAATATAATGTAGTTTACTTGGTAGTATGATATATCTGGACCTGCTGTGCAGAAATCGAAGTCCCAAGTCCCCATTCATAGTTGCAAAATTTGGAATGAATAGTTGTTTGGAGGTTGCTCCACTAGGAGAGGTGTTTATGAGAAATGGTATGTGGTTCTAGTAATCTGAATACTCCAGCACAAACCACTTCAAATGAGCAGCTAAGACACCATATGGAACAGCCTCCAGGTGGTTTTTTCCAGCTATCTATTCTGCATTTTATGTGCATTAATGGATAATAGTGTTGTGTTATTTGTTCTGCTCGCAGAACATATATCTGGAATAAGTGGTTTACTAAGCACACTTATTAAGAAGTCCTGTTTAATTCAATGGGATTTACTTCTTAGTGTACATACTTAAGACCACACTGTGCATGTGTGAATGCTTGAACTGCTCTGGAGAAAAGGATTTACTTTGTGAAAATCAAAGAGAAGTTTCTCACAGATATACCTTTAAAGTTTTGTTTAGATGTTATTACAAACCAGCGTAGAGAATTCTCAGGTTCATATGCTGTCTTCTCTCTTCATGTTGCCAGGTAATTAGAGATTATTGCGTTTGTGGCAAAAAAAAAAAAAGCATTATGTCTAAACTGACAAACTACAGTTCGTGCTTTTTTTTTTGCAAACCAACATTCCAAAGCAGTATTGAGCCGCTGTTTGAAATTCTGGTATGTGTAGGAGAAATGAGAACCATAGTTTGCTGGATCAGACCTTATGGGAAACTGCTTTGCCACAAAATGGAAATGCTCTTAATTATTTGGCTGCATGTGAAAGAAGAGGGAACATGAGCTCAATCACCCAAGGAGCTGGCATGCTTAAGAACATGAGAAGCCATGTTGGATCAGGCCAATGGCTCATCCAGTCCAACACTCTGTGTCACACAGTGGCAAAAAAAAACCCAGGTGCCATCAGGAGGTCCATCAGTGGGGCCAGGACACTAAAAGCCCTTCAACTGTGCCCCCCAAGCACCAAGAATACAAAGCATCACTGCCCCAGACAGAGAGTTCCAACAACACACTGAAGCTAATAGCCACTGATTGATCTCTGCTCCACATGCTTATCCAATCCCCCCTTGAAGCTGTCTATGCTTGTAGCCGCCACCACCTCCTGTAGCAGTGAATTCCGTGATACATAGTAACAAGTCACAGTTTTGCTGTTATGTCTGAACAAAGTCTTAGTTCTGCTACTTAAAAGTGGATATTTTATCTAATCCAATTTTACTAATGATTTTAGAAGTAAAGTATATTGTGCGTGTTGTTGAAGTCTGATTTTTTGAAAAGGGTAGCTGAACAACTTTGTAACAGGTTGCTGTGTGATAAAGTATTATATTGAACGAGTATTTGTTGATCTACATAAATTCAAATGGATTGATCAGTGGATTTATGCTGATATATACAATCTCTGCTTCTGGTTCTGCCTGTTCTTTGTTCACAAATACCTGGAAAATATGAACAATGTTTTGGTGAATTTGATTTTTAAAAAGAAGTTGACTAGTTTGATTAAAGCAAAGGTTCTTTTGTCTTCTTTTAAGACAAAGACAAATTGTCAGACGTGACAATTGTCAGATGTGATTTCCTTATGGAGTTGGGTCATGTGACTCTCCATTACTACCAGCTTACCCATCTTGAATCCTTAATTTTACAAAGCACTTCTTGCACTCTTCTGACGTAGCATTTCATTGCATGTGGTTTCTTAATCTGGGCAAGGAATTCTTAAAATTTAAATCGGTTTCATTTTGAGCATGGTCACCCAGAAGTCAATTCCACTAAGTTTAGTCGTGTTTACTTCTAAAGGTTTTTTTTTTAAGGAATACACCTGTAATTTAATAGATAAGTTGAAATTGTAAATATTGAAGAGTAAGTCCCATTAAAATTAATAAAGCTTACTTCTTGGTAAGCATTATTGGGGTTAGGATGAAGGATGAAGTAAATCACACTGAAGTCTACAGGACTTCAGATAAATATTTCCAGATAAATATTTTTTAGCAGTTGGGTGTTAGTGTTTCATTATCATGATATTCAGATTAATAAAGCAGTAACTCTTTTTGTGATATACATTGCTTTTTGATCCATGACCCATCTGTGTAGTTTCCAGTGGAAACTATGAACTATAAATGTAGGCATTGCAAGGTGTGTTGTGTTATGGGGACCATAAATCATTTGAGAACATTTTTTCTGCTCCATTTTCATTGGATAAGAAACTTGGCTTCAGTTTCTATGAAGGCTGTAGTTTTATTATTTTGAGAAGAAAACAATTTATTTCTTATGCAAATTGAGTTTGCTGTCTTATTTTAAATTTCTGAAAGGAATGTAGAAAGGTAGACTGCAGTCCACTAAATACTACCATATTTCCTTAACATTCTGCAGGATTTTTAATAGATAAGATTAATTTCCATGTTTTAGTAGATTTTGTTAACATATAATGACATGTTTATTTATAATGCTTTTCTTTAAGGGAAGCTAAAGTATGCGATTTTCAGGGCTAATTATTTACTGACAGTTTGTAGACTATTTTTATTCATAGAGTTGGGCTTTTAGCTCACAATTGATAAACAGAATGGATGAAGCACTGTATTCTTAAAGACACCAATAATTCACTGTGTCATTTGTTCTGGTTTACTACTTAATCAACAACTTTGAGATTAAAACTTAAATATGCCTTTCACCGAACTATGAATTCGAATGTAAATTCCTGGACTTTTAGGGTGAGAACAGATGGGTGTTTAAAGCTGCCCGGGGGACGAGAGGCAGGCGGACCAAAAAAGCAGGTCCACACATGCACATCTGCCTGCCATCCCCGCTCCAGTCCCATCCCAGGCTGGCCAGGAGCCGGCTCAAAAAGGTACCACTTTCAAAGTGGTACCTTTTTGCTGCAGCACCTCTGAGGCGCCTACCGGCCGTCTGGAAAACCAGGAGGTGCCCTGAGAGTGCCCGGGGAGCCGCAAGCGGGACGCGGGAGTGTTCCAGATGCTCCCCGGCTGCCCAAGGGCCATCCCTTCCTGCAGCACTGTCTGGAAGCTCCGGGGTGCTCTTCTTCAGGCCGACTTTGTTTGGCTGTCTGTTACCAGCTTTAATGTTTGTCTTTATTCCCATGTTTTGTTTTCATATTTGCATTAATGTGTGCCCTTCTGCATTGGTTGTTGTTTATTACATTAATTTGGACTAGAAAGATGTGGCGTTCAAAGTTATTTCAAAGAGGGATTGTTTCTTGTATATAAACACTCATTCTACTTTCATCTACAGTAAACAGGTTGGGCAGGTTTTTGTACTGTTTCAAAAGCCTATCAAGCCTGTTTGACCAGAGGTAATAGTGAAACAAAGGGAAAAGTGCATGTATGTTGTTCAGGAACTCTGGCCATGAACTAGCCAGTGCCTTATGAGTTCCAAAGTCTTCCATGTACAACATAAGAGCTTTCCCCCCAAAGAATAGCCCTTCCTCAGCTAAAGGGGCATTCAAAGATGATGGGCAAACTCTCTACTCATGCTCCCCTCCCTCTCTTCACATTGTCAGAATGAGTTAGTGACATGCTTCAGTGTAAACTTTTTTTCCCATCGATATATCTAATTCTCAGCATGGCTTCTCATGAAAGAGTTGGGGCCATGCAGGTTTGCTACAGAGGTATTAGATTTTGGCCGTTTTCCCACTTACCTTACCCCGGGGCGACGTCCCTCTTCACCGCGCTGCGTCTGCGCGGATTTCGCACAAACTGCTGCGCGGCACCAGGAAGAGCCGCGTAGTCCCGGGGCTTTTGCGTCGCAAATGTAAACCGCCAAAAAGCAGTTTACATTTGCGATGCAAAAGCCCCGGGACTACGCGGCTCTTCCTGGTGCCGCGCAGCGGTTTGTGTGAAATCCGCGCAGACGCAGTGCGGTGAAGAGGGACGTCGCTCCGGGATAAGGTAAGTGGGAAAACGGCCATTGAACATCTGTATGCAAGAGGACCTTAGAGGGAAAGCGTTATGAGAATTCTCTCACTCAGGTACACTTGGTAGTTGGTCCCATCCTCTCATGAGTTAGATGTTGAGCATCTTTGGCCACTGCTTGCCTTCTTTTTTATCTTACATAGGACCTCTCCTCTGTCTTCCATGGGCTTGGAGCTGTTAACCTTTTGAAGTTAATCTGTTCACAATAAGTTAAATGTACCTACATCAGTATGTCATGTAAGATGTGCTTCTATTTTTTTAAGTAAAATTTCTTTCTCTTGTTGCCATTGGAGTCAGATCATCCTTGTAATTTGTTTGGTTAGCATTTTAATTGGGAAATATGGAGGATCAAGGGATACTGTGTTAAGCTTCTGTGATTCCAAGCCAAATGATTTTTTTTTTTTTTTACATTTAACCCAATAATAGGGGAAATCCCTTCCAGGGATCTTTCCCTCTGCACACATCTCCTCCTTTCTCCCTGCCACATTCAGGCCTTGAACAGGCAAAGGCCTTAGCTGACTTCAACAACTTCTCTGGTTCTAGAGAGGACAGAGCGCTCTACCTGTCCCCCAGGCAGCTCCCTTTTTACTCAGAGTGTGCCTTCCTGTGTGACTGGATATAAGACATGAAGATTCCAGGCAAAGTGAACAAGAAACAATTTATTAAACAGACTGTAACATTTAAGTAAGGGAATTGTTACAAAAATGGGGCAAAATTGATACAGGGTCAGTGCAACTGTGCTGGGCAAAACTAACACAGAAAAGGAGCTGGCTGGAAAACAGTAAAGGTCTCTAACATGACTGCCTTACTTAATTCCCATTTCTATTCCAATACCTGATCCCATTAGGCCAGACTTATCCCACTGTGGAGTAGGGTTCTCATCTGCCTATTTAAGGGCAGGATACCTCCAGGTAATGGTTATCTTCAGGTGGTTGGTCTGCAGAAATGAGTGGAGTGATTATCTTAGCAAGAAAAATTAAAAGAAAAATAAGGCCTTGTCTAAGCACAGGAAGTTCTGACCATATTTTTATTGGTAATTACTAGGAAAGGAAAGGTCCCCTGTGCAAGCGTCAGTCGTTTCCGACTCTGGGGTGATGTTGCTTTCACAACGTTTTCATGGCAGACTTTTTAGGGGGTGGTTTGCCATTGCATTCACCAGTCATCTACACTTTCCCCACAGCAAGCTGGGTACCCATTTTACTGACCTTGGAAGGATGGAAGGGTAGCTTTAAGAATCAGTGGAAATGCTCTGCCTGGCAACCCTGCCATGGGGAGAAGGATCAACTTTCCCCTACTGCTCAACTTCCAGGAACAAACAACCTCTTTCACTGGCATTATATGTATCCTGTCCAAGTTCTGTTTCCTTACCAGTGATTGGTTTCTGCTTTTCTTCCACTTGTTCACAGCCAAATTATAAGACTTGGAGGGTACTTGGGAACTGTAGGCCTTTTTGAAAATTTGCCCACAGGCCTCAGGCTTTTGTGTAAGAGAGGATTCCTTGAGGCCTATGGATCTCTTATTCTTCAGCCCCAGGCTGAGGATCGTGACAGCCCCATTTACAGATACATAAAACTGCAGATTGGGGCTATAGCAAAAAACTAGACTTTTTGCAGCTTTCTTTAAAAACCTAGATTGGGGGTGGGGGATGGAGAGTTCCTTAAAAATGATCTCCTGATCTCATCCCCAAAGCAATAGAGAATCACAAATTTGAACGTAATTATATAAACAGAAATTCCATGAGAATAACTAAACAACCTACTAATATGAATTTATTATGAAAGCACTTGAAAATTCTATCCATAGTATATATTTTAGAAACTTTGTCATTGAGTCACTTGACATTGTAATGTCTTAGAGCATGTAGTAATTTTACAATGGAACATAAAGGTCCCAGTTCTTAAAAATATAAGCATACAGTATTTAAATAAGATGTAGTCTGATTAAAGTTATTTACATTTAGCATTCAGCCTAAATAGCCTTTAGCTTGCTGCTTTCAGCTTCTCTGTCTTTACATGAATTTTAATCAAACTATGGTTGGCTCTACATAAGAATCGTAGGGTCAGTACCCAACTATTGCTGTCAATCTCTTAACTGTATATATATATATATAAAAAGAGATCACATCCATTATAACAGACAATATGTGCTCACTCTGTAATTTAACCTGTGCTGTATGATTCAAGAAGTACATTGTATCGTTCACATAGCCAACTAGAGGTTTTAGCACACGGTCCAAATACATAGTCAGAGTTTCTAAAATGGAACCTCAGCGTGAGACTATTGGTCTACCTGGAACTGGGGAAGGGTTTTTTTTTAAAAAAATATTTGAGCAGTAAATAAAACCGAGGCATTCTCTTTTCTGACTGTAAGAGAAAATCATACGTATGTTTATCAATACAATTAGCTGACAGTCCTTCATCTAACAATTCCTCCATCTCTTCTTAAATCTCCACAGTCAGGTTTCTTAAGCTCTTAATATGGGTCTCATTATTTAATTCCCTGTGCCTCAAGAATATAATCTTCCTGGTCCCATACAACTAAGGCACCACCTTTATTTGCCGGTTTGAGAACAACATCTGTATGTTGACAGAGTTGTTTGAGAGTTTGATTTTCCAAATTGCTAAATTGTGCCAGACAGAAGTCTCCTGCTGTTCAAGTTTGTTGATATTCTCTATAACTAAATCCTGAAAAACTAAAACTCTAGGATTATTAGAGGGAAGATTGAATGTAGACTTGGGTTTAAAGTGCCAACGCCAGTGTTAAAATATCTTGCATCATTGCATCATTCTTTCTTAAAAAAAAATCAGCCAATCTAATTTTTCTAAATAGGTGCATTAACTGAAACAAATTTACTGACAAAGTAGGGACAAAGGAGAGACCTTTATTAAGTACCTGCAATTTAATTGGTTCCAATTGTATCTTTGTCAAAATGACGACCTGTGGTTTCTCTTCTTGTGAAAGGGTCTGGTTTCCAGAGCATTGTAGCTCCTCTCTGATCTTAGTTCTCAGTGCAACCCAAATAATTCTCTATACTTAAGATGGAATGGTGTTACGTTACATGGCAGTTGTGTTGATTAATTAGATGCTCTACCTTCTGTAATAGAAGTTGTATCTAAATTTGAAATGGTGTCTATATTGTGTCAAATGACACTGATTTATTGATACCAGTCCTATATGTTGACCAATTGTAAACCTTATAATTTTTGTTGTATCTCTGAAATTTTAATTTTTTAAAAATCCCTCATTTTCTAGATGTCAATTGTTTCTAGATTTCTCTATCTATGTTTCATTTTGGTTGACGATTACTCTATACTAAGGGAGGTTTGAATACTTACTTTCAGTTGCTTAGTATCCTTCTCCAGTTTGGAGCTTTCATTCATAGCTGTCTCTATAAGCAAAATAATTAGGTCCATTGAGCACTTATTCAGAATTGCATACCATCTCTCCCTAAATTTGTCATCATAGGGGAATATTCCAGGATTTTTTTTTAATGCAAAGTCCCCTTGGTGTGATTTTGTTCCTGCAATAATCTCTTAAAGCAGCAGTCCCCAACCTTTTTGGCACCAGGGACCGGCTTTGTAAAAGACAATTTTTCCATGGACCTGGGTGGGGGGATGACACAATTGTGCACTTTATTTCTATTAATTTGGTGTGGCGGTTAAATGTGTGAACTCTTATCTGGGAGAACCAGATTTGATTTCCCACTCCTCCACTTGCAGCTGCTGGAATAGCATGGGTCAGCCATAGCTCTCACAGAGCTGTCTTTGAAAGGGCAGCTTCTGGGAGAGCTCTCTCAGCCCCACCTACCTCACAGGGTGTCTGTTGTAGGAGAGGAAGTTAAAGGAGATTGTGAGCCTCTCTAGATTCTGAAATTCGGAGTGGAGGGCAGGATATAAATCCAGTGTCGTCTTCTTATTATTATTACTACATTGTAATATATAATGAATAATTATACAACTCACGGCCCGGTTGCTAACCAGGACCGGTCCACGGCCCAGAGGTTGGGGACCTCTGTCTTAGAGCACCAGCGTGAGCATCAATTTTCATTTTCCTTATCATGGACCTTTTAAAAATTTCCCACTCATTATTGTCATGTACATTTACATTTGCTCCCAAGAGAGTACCGGTAGGTTGGTTCAATAAAGAAACATATATTCATAAGCGTAACTGTGAACTTTAAATTCCCGTGTGTCATATCAGTTACTAACCCCCCAAAATACCATAAAGAACTTGGATAACACTAGCCATTACTAAGATGGTGCCCTGGTTTATACTTATTGTTTAAATATTTTAATTCAGATTTTATAGGGTACAAAAAAGAAAAAGGAAAGATGGGAAATAGGTAAAATCTAATTAACAGACATACAAATTCAGTTTATCCATAATCTCATTACAAAACTCATTGCTTAACACTTTCAATACATTTCAACACCAATCTTCTAAAGTTGCGTATTTAATTTTAAAAAAACAAATTATCCCCATGATAATTATCTTCAATCCATAGTTATTAACCATCTGCATTTTACATTAAAAATTAAAAAGAAAGAAATTAAAATTAAAATATATATACATAAAATAGTTACATATAAACATAAAATAATTAAAATTGCATTATCACATTCAGGGTAGAGTATTATTCATTTTACACACACACACCCCTTTTACTTACAATACTCAAAATAATTTGCCCATTTTTTCCAAACTCTTTAATCGACCTCTTATTTATATAATTAGTTAATTTGGCCATAGTTGTATATTCTGTCATTCTATCTTTCCATGCTTCTTTATTTGGACATTCCTCAACTTTCCACGTAGATGCCATACTATTCTGGCAGCAGTCAACACATATCTGAACAGTTCTTGGAGTATTCGTTCCATCGTGTCTGGCGGAATTCCCTATGACATTGGTTAATACTGATGAACTGCCAAGGGGAATTACCATACACAGTGAAAGGAGCTGGAGTTGAGAATGGATTGAATCCCATAGTTTGCCCAGTTAGGGTTGCCAGCCTCCAGGTGGGGCCTGGAGATCTCCCATTTTTACAACAGATCTCCAGTTGGCAGAGATCAGTTCCCCTGGAGCAAATGGTTGCTTTGAAGGATGAACTCTGTGGCATTGTACCATGCTGAGGCCCCCCTCCCAAATCCCACCATCTCCCAGATCCACCCCCAAAGTCTCCAGATATTTTCCAACACAGACCTGGTAACCCTGTTTGCCCTCCTTCTTAACCATGGTTAGGATTTTGCTAGCTTTATGTCTATGGAAAAGGAAAGGTTCCCTGTGCAAGCACCAGTCATTTTTTACTCTGAGGTGATGTTGCTTTCACAACGTTTTCACAGCAGACTTTTTACGGGGTGGTTTGCCATTGCCTTCCCCAGTCATCTACACTTTCCCCCCAGCAAGCTGGGTACTCATTTTACCAACCTTGGAAGGATGGAAGGCTGAGTCAACCTTGAGCCAGCTACCTGAAAACCCAGCTTCCACCGGGGATTGAACAGATCATGAGCAGAGCTTAGGACTGCAGTGCTGCAGCTTTAACACTCTGCGCCATGGGGCTCTTACTTTATAGCAGCCCATAAAAACTGTGCAATTGAAGCATGCGTGCCAGAACAGTAGGTGACCTTGTATGTCCAAGCTTGGTTGCTTCCTGTCTTCATGGAGGTAATTTGGTAGCTTTCTTTGAAGTTGTTGATTTCAGTTCAGTAATAATAACAAAAAAAAAAAGCATTCACCAGCTGGGGACCAAGGCTGGAGTGAATTCTGTCACACAAGGTCTTTCTGTGGAAGGCTGCCTTGTAGTAATATCAACTCATAGCAGTTGGGGATTCAGATTGGTGCTTGCATTTGAAATATTCAGTATAAATACTGGGTTTTTTTCAAAAAGACAAACTAAAGTGTTCTTGTTTAGAAGACTGTTTCATGAACTTTCCAATACTTCAGTGTTTTAAAATGAGAATTATAGAACACCAGGGAGTGATGTAGGTGTAATGAGGGACCTACACATAATATATGAAATGCCAAAGACCAGTTACTTGGGGGTCAAATTAGACAAGACAGAGCTCACAGATCCTCTGACATTTCTTGCAAAGAAATCCCAGGTCACAATCCATGTTCCCTCTAAGATGCAGAGTTGTGTGAGCAAAAATTCTGCTTCATGAGCTACTGGCTCATGAAAGTTGTGAGCTGCCACATAGATTAGTGTGCTTCTGGGGTCATCCTTCGTGAACTAAGACAAATGTCTGTGCGCTGGAGGCTAAAAATCTGTGAGCTAGTTCACACTAACTCAGCTTAGAGGGAACACTGGTCACAATTAAGACATCCAGACATGGAAGGATACCTTTTTCCCTCTCCTAGTGCAGCGCCAATCCAAGCTGGGGACATGCACTCCTGGATTTTGCTTTTTGAAAATTAGTTCACATATATGAAGTGCTTTAAAAATTGAGTAATTAAAACCTGTCAAAAAGCAACAAGTCCATGCTGAAGCTTTTGCTGTCTGAGAGTCAAAGTTCAGAGTGAGCTCAGTATTGTTGCAAACTTCTATGAGAGAAGAAAGATCCTCAGATATTGCTGTCTTTTTCATTTGATGTATTAAGGAATGAAAGAAATCCTTTACAATTGAAGCATATAGCTAATCAAGGAAAAATTAATTTACTGTTGAAAAGCTAGCAGTATAATAAATGAGTTTTCTCTTTTTATAATCTTAGATTTTTTTTCTGAATTAACTATATTTCAGTTATATTTACTTAGCTAAGTATAATTATGATTGCAGTCTTTATTCAACATTAGAAAGTTCATTTGTAGCCCTGACGTGCATAGCCCAGGCAAACCTGATCTTGTCAGATCTCAGAGATAGGCAATGGCAAGCCACCTTTCAACATCTCTTTGCCTTCAATCCTCACTAGGAGTTGCTAGAAGCCAGCTTGATTTGATGGCAAAAGAAAAAAAAAATCATTGGGTTTTTTTTGTTTTTGCTTTTTTGCTGATACTTGTAACACTAATAGGAATTTTCTCTTATAAAAAGATTTCACATAATAGTGTAAGATGGTAACAGAATGTTGGAATGAAACATCTCCTTAAAATAGCTTTGTTGACATACATTGTAAAGCTATTTTTTGTTTTTTCCAGACCAGCTAAACCAAAGAATGTTGAATTAAACCTTAAAGCTCCCAGAATCTCAGAAGATGCAGGAAGCGAGCAAGATTCTCTGGACAAAGCTGCTAAAATTAACTTCAGTATTGCCAATAAAATATCCATGTTTGAAAGCAAACATAGCAATCAAAATCAACCTGCTGAAGTCTCAACTTCAAAGAAAGGTGGTTCTGTATCAAATACATTTGTTGGAAGAGCAAAGCTGAAGTTTGGGAAACAGCCTGCTGAAGTTGAGCAGACTAACAGAATAACAAGTAAACCAAACAGTCGCCAGAAGCCACTGCAAAATGGTGCAAAGTTGAAAGGAGGGTCTTCAGAAACAAAGATAAAAAATGAAGAAGGAACTCAGGCAGGCATTCTAAACAATGAGGAAGTTAGAAATGTGGGGTCTCTCTTGAATCCAAGTGATAAAGATGGTAATGATGACGATCAAGTGAGTGTTTTTGATCCTAAAAAAACTGATGCAGAACTAGCTGAGGACAACTTACTCCCCAAAACTACCTCTTTGCACCAGATTAAAGAAATGGAAGCCTCCCAAAATAGTGTAAACAAGAAAATGAATGCCACATCAGTATCACCTGAAAGTGGAGGGAGACTTTCTGTTGATAGAGATACTTATTCCCCTTATAAAGATGATACAAACCTACAGCAATTTGACTTTGTGCACAAAAAATTAGAATTAGAGAACAACATGAATTCTGAGATTAATAGTGATGACAAAAAGGCAAATATTTCAGAAAGTGTAGGAGTATTTGAGCAAAATAGTAATGGGAAGGAAAGTCCAAGCCGTGCTTGTAATTTCTCTAAAGCTAGCAATGATGAAAGCATTTGTGATTCTCCTTCAGATATGGAAAAGTTTGCTGAAACAATTAAAAACCTAGACAGTGCTATCTGTATACCTCAGAAAAAGAAAAAGACCAAACTTCCAAAATCGCCTGCACCTCACTTTGCTATGCCTCCAATACATGAGGACAACCTAGAGAAAATTTTTGATCCTAATGTATTTACAGTTGGTTTGGGGATAAAAAGGGACAGACCACTAGATCTAGCCCCATGCTTACAGCTTAAATTGCAAAGTCTAGAAACTGAGGCCAAAGTCAGACCCAAACGTGCCTCTGCTGAAAACAGCATGCTTCTGCAGTCACTGAAATCATCCAACAGAAGAGACCCTGCATTCATTCAGGAAACAAATGGGAAAGAGAATATGGATAGCATAGATGGTGACATTAAGAGATCTCGACTTGAAAATAGTGCCATCTTTTCAAGCCTGCTTTCAACTAAAGAAAAAGTGTTTAGGCCTTCTGTAACTTCTATAAATACTATCACAACATCATTTACATCTCAGAAGAGTGCTGATTCCACAGGGAAAATACCATTAAGATTTGATACAGCTCAGCTATTGGAGGTAACAGAACAAGCATCTGTATAAAAATCATAAACTGTCTATACTTTGAATAATAAGCATATTGTGATTTCTGATTGTGCAATTCAGTCTCTTCCAGGTTTTAAAGCTCCAAAGTACATGGAAACAGATATACAAACTTATGATGCAAAAAAAGAGAGAATTTTGCAGATGCCAAACTTTGGAAATACTGACACCAGTTTTTCAAGCTGGTTGCAGTCTGGCCAATATGAACCAAACATCTCCCCTGGTTTCTTAGATGTGGAGGTACATTTAATGTAGTCAGCTTATCTAGTTTTAGACATGTGACTGCATGATTTGCATGTTTGGCATGTTGAATTGATTGTAACTTGATTTGAACTTCCCCTTTCTATGAAATACATGTATTTTTGAGTTGGAGCTAAGAATAATTAAAATTTGAAATGGCAATTTGACTTTCTAGAACAGTGGTCCCCAACTTTTTTGGCACCAGGGACCAGCAGGGTGGGGGAATTGAATTTGGCCTCCCCCCCACGCCACGCAGCCGCCTCGCCTCCTCCTCCTGCGTCGCCGCCTCCTCCCTCCGTGTTCATTATGTTAAGCCAGGGGAAGCGTCTTCCCGGCTCTTTAAAAGCTCGCCTCTCTCCCCTCCCCAGCGGTGAGCAATCTGCTAAACTAGTGGCGCTGCCTTTGCCTTCAGAGGCAAGGGCAGTGTGGCTTGCTCAGCGGTCACTCGCCGCTGCTGCCGGTTTCACCCACGGATCAGCTGCTGCCGCGGGGAGGAAGGTGAGCTTTTAAAGAGCCGGGAAGGCGCTTTCCCCAGCTTAACATAACAAACACAGAGGGAGGAGGAGGTGACACAGGAGGAGGAAGCGGGGCGGGAGGCTGTGGGGCACCACAGGGGGGGCAGCTCAGCTGGCGGCCTGGTTGCTGATGGGCTACGAACCGGTATCGGGCCGGGCCGGGCCCCGGTGCTTGGAGACCACTGTTCTAGAAAAAAGTTTCCTTCTCAAGGCACTGGTATATAGTTGTCAAGTATGATAATGGCACCCAATTTGGGATAAATGGCACCGAATGAAATTGTTCAAAAATAGTTCAGGACAGACAGAAGGAAATACTTCTTTAGTCAACAAGTAATTAAATTGAGGAATTCACTGCCTGCAGAGGTAGTGATGGCCATGAGCATAGATAACTATGAAAATGGGGTTAAACATATTCTTGAAGGAAAGGTATGGTGACTGAAAGAAGCCTCCACATACACAGGCAGCAAACCTCTGTATATCAACTAACTTCTGTTTTTTGGCCTCCAGGGCAACTAGTTGGCCACTGTATGCTGGAGTAGATGAATATCTCATCTGAACCAGCAGGCTCTACTTACATTCTTAATAACAATGTAATTTTTATCATTTAAACGTATGTTCTCATTACATATATCTTCTTTTGGAATACTCTCTGGTGTTCTGAAAATGTGTTTCATAAAAAACTGATGATTTTCTTTATCTTTTCATTCTTTCAAGCAGTGTCAATAAATTGGAATGTAGATATTTTTATTTAAGTATTTCTATCCCACTTTTCTCCCCATTGTGACATCAGAGTTTTGTCTTCTATCTGTATACACACCATTGCACAGTGGGTTTCCCCCTGTATCCTCCTTCCCACACTTTCCGTCCCTTTGTCTTATCCTGGCAATCCCATATTGAAACCTTTCCCTGTTTCCTTCTCTCCTTCCCACCCACAACCAATCTAACTTTTATTTACGCACCATCTTAACCTAGTTTTACTATTTATTTACTTCATTTATATCCTGCTTTTCTTCCTAATGGAGATCCAAAACAACTTACATCATTTCCCCCTACTCCATTTCATCCTCACATCAACCATGTGATATATATTAGGCTGAGAGTAAGTGATTGGCCTAAGGTGACCCTCTGAGTTTCCATGGCAGTGTGAGAATTCAGGCCTGGGTCTCCTAGATCCTAGTCTGAAACTCCAACTACTTCACCATTGTTGGTATTTGTAGGGTGGCTGCTATTGAGCAGTAGCAGGTAGCCAGTCCTGGATAAGTCATGCAAGTTGTGTGTTAGTCATTTGTGGTTGTTGCTAGGCCAGCCATGATAAGTCTTTCCTCAAAGGCCAAAAATCCCTGGAAAGGGCCTTGCCCTCTCTCCCTAGCTTTTCCTGATAGAAGCCAAAGTTTGAAACTTGGCATTGTAGTTGTGGTTGTTTATCAGTGGCTACTGAGTGCATTAGTTTCCTAAAACTGCAAGTACTACAGTCTGCTTATAGCACTTGTATGAAGTGCTTTAAAATACTGAATAATTAAGACCTGTCAAAAAGAAACAAATCCATGATGAAGCTTCTGCTGGCTCAGGGTCAGAGTTCAGAATGTTCTGCTGCTTGGACTGTGGTTTCCTGAAGTTGTTTGTGCTGAACCATCATACCCATTTACTTGAAAATTCCTGTGAAATTACTAAGAATGTATAAGCTTTGTCTTAGGGTTGTGAAGTCCGATTCAAGAAATATCTGGGGACTTTGGGGGTGGAGCCAGGAGACTTTTGGGGGTGGAACCAGGAGCAAGGATGTGGCAAGCATAAGTGAACTCCAAAGGGAGTTCTGACCATCACATTTAAAGGGATCACACTCCTTTTAAATGCCTTCCCTCCATTTGGAATAGTGAAGGATAGGGGCACCTTTTTGGGGGCTCATAGAATTGGACTCCCTGGTTCAATCTTTCTGAAACTTGGCGGGTATTTTGAGGAGACCTACCAGATGCTATGCTGAAAATTTGGTGCCTCTACCTCAAAAAATAGCCCCCCCATGGATCAATTTTCCATTATGACCTATGGGAATTGGTCTCCATAGGGAATAATGGACTGCCCAGCAGACATTTCTTCCCTCCATACCTCTGCTTTCTCATGACCCTGAAGCGGGGGATCCCCTGCACCCACCTGGGGATTGGCAGTCCTAACTTGCTTAGAGGTGTTAAGATTTTTTTGCCATCAAGTTGCAACTGTCTTATGGAGACCCCACAGGGTTTTCAAGACAAGAGATGTTCAGTGTTGGTTTGCCATTACCTGCCTCTTTGTAGCAACCCTGGACTTTGGTGATTTACTGTCCAAGAACTAACCTGGGCTGACTCTACTAAGTTTACAAGATCTATCCAGGTTACTTTTGGTTTGGTATTTTGCTGTTAAATTGCTGCTGACTTATGTTGACCCTAGAGGATTTTCAGGGCAAGAGATAAACAGAAATGGTTTGTCATTGCCTGCCCCTGCATAGCAACTCTGGTCTTCCTTGGTGGTCTCCCACCCAAATACGAACCAGTGCTGACCCTGCTTAGCTTCCGAAATCTCATTACTAGATAGATATTCAGAATATACATATATACAAGGAAATATATATACAATATATATAACTAGTTTGAAAATAATTCTGGATTTATTGATCATGCATGTTAAATCAGGATCTAGTTGGTGATCATATGAATTAAGGCCCTTTTTAAAAAACTAATCTGAAAGGAAGGGCATTTAATATTATTAATAGTTCAGTTTGTTTTAATAGTTGGATTTGTTTATTTGAAAGAGCTAAGCCAACAGGAATACTTTGAGACAATTTCATTGCATGATTGCATAACTAAAATTGCATGTTCTTTTAAAATCCCTGCTCCTCTATGATTAAAATACTGGAAATTCTTGTGTATGTGAAAATTGGGCGCTTTCTGTATGTCCTGAGTGAGATTGAAGATGTGTTCAGGTTGTAAATGATACATATATCCTCTGGAAACCAAGCATAGCACTTAAATTAACAAGAAGTAATAAAAAGGATGAAAAATTACTAATAATTTTAAAAAGTGGCACTTCAGGTTTTTAAAAATGCTGGGTTTTATACTGAAAAAAATTCATAACTTAGTTGCATATCTTAGTTTAATTTAGTAATGATTTTTTAAAGAGGCAACTGGAATAGCCCTGGTGGTGCAGGAAGAGGAGATGGCTGCTGCCATGAAAATGGGGCAGAGAAAACCCAAACTTTCTCACCCAGATGACAGCCATCCAGGCTTTGCTGAGATTTTCCCAAAAGCTTCTCAACAAAGCTGATTTAGGCAAGAATAGAGAGAAAAACTTAGGAGGTACATGAATGCGCCATAATACTGTGGGGAAGCGGGGTGGGGGGGTGAGGGGGAATAACCAAATAAGTAATTGAGGTAGAAATGGTCAATAAGAATATGCCTTGCTGATTAATGTCTTGTTATTCGTTCCACTTGCTCAGGCATTTTCAGGAAAGAACCAAGTTAAAATTAATCCCAGACCAGGCAAGGTAGGAATTTTTTTTTAAGTATATCTACTTGTTTTTCATTATGTGTTCTTTGTCACTAGATTCAAACAGACTGAATTTATTTTCTTTTAAAATACAGATTGTGATATATAATAAATCAGACCCTTCTGAGAATGTTGTTGAAGTTTTTCATGATATGCCAAATTGTACTTCCTGGGTGCTGCCACCTGTGATTTTCATTAAAGTCATCAGAGGATGGTAAGAAAAAAAGATAGTTAAATCCTGTTGTTTTGTCCTGCTAGTCTGGTTCCAGATTCAGTCACACCAGTGTGTATGTCCATTATACTTAATCATACTTTATTTGCTCCTTCAGTAGATTTTTTTTTTTTGGCTCCATGCCTGTTTTCTAGCTTAGCTGTGCTTGAATTAGTTTTCTTTGTGTGTTAAGGCATGTTTTAAACTGTTCCAGCAAGCATATTTTCTTCCCCTAGTGCATGTGGAACCTTCATTGTTAACTTGACTCATACTTTTTAATTTTCATACTTTGATCTTGTTCTAAAGGTTTTTCCTGTCACTTGAAGTCACTTTTCTATTCTGCATATTTCTGTCAAATATGTACTGGTTCTTTGCTTTCAAAAGGCAAACAGGAAAGCTAGATTAATCTTACTGAATGTTATGTATCTTTAAAAAAAAAACTTCTGAAACTTTGAACACTTCAAAAAATTTATGTTGTTTTACTTGGCAGAATTCTGCAGCTACCCATGCCTGCTAAATCCAAAGACATACTAGATAACACTAGACAAGATGATGAAATATTTCCAGGCATTTTAAAGTGAATGGCAGCAGCATGTGGTCACATTTTGCATCAGGCAGGGTTGAGGCTACATGTGAAGAGAGAGATCTAATTTTTTCACCTCAGCACAGTTTACCCCATTAAAGGTGCTCCAGCAGGAACTTATTTGCATTTTAGACCACACACCCCGATGTCACCATTGTTTTACAAAGGACTTTTTTGTTTAAAAAGCCCAGCAGGAACTCATTTGCATATTAGGCCACACACCCCAACACAAAGCCAGATGGAACTGCGTTCCTGTGCATTCCTGCTAAAAAAAAAACCCGTGGGTGGTACACATTGACCTGACCTGCATAGCCCAGGCAAGCCCAGTCTTTTCAGCTCTTGAAAGCTAAGCAGGGTTGATTCTGGCTAGTACTTGGATGGCAGACTCTTTGATATACCGGTAGTCGGGAGGTCAGGGCCACCTTTCTGAATATCCTCCAGGCCCCCAGTAGGGGTTAGTCACCATAAGTCACCATGACTTCCAGGTGCAGACACACATGTACAATACAAAAATACAATTTAAAAAAAAGCGGTATACCACCATACATCTTCATAGGCTCTGGAAGTGAAGAAAATATTACCGTTTCCTCTAGATCAGGGTGGCCAAACTGCAGCTTGGGAGCCACATGTGGCTCTTTCATACATATTGTTCATGCGGCTCCTGGAGGTCAAGGCTTACTCTCAAATAAGCACGCTTAGTATTGGGACCTCAGTTAGCCTTTGAGCGCTGACCCTTAGGTAGGCAACTATTTCCACCGTGTGTGAAGCAGGGAAGGAGGGAGGAAATAGATAGGCTTGCAAGCTCTTCTCCACCACCAAAGAGGTTGCCCAGAGACCTAGAGCAGGGAAAGGGAGTGCAAGAGCCTCTGGAAAGAGGGATGGAATTAAAGAGGGTGGTGCAGAGTTCTCCTTTAGTTTCACAGCTTTTGTAGGAACTGTGTTTACTAACCTTACTGTCAAGGCAAAAAGAGATGCACAATGATGCAAACAGTGGTCAATGATTTATATGATACATCCTTCTCCCACTGGTGCCAAAAAATAATTCCCTAACCCTTCCCTTTGCTGGTTTTATGGGGATTGTTATTTCCAGCTTTTGTTTTTAAAAAAGTCTCCTATCATGGTCATGTTGTAAAGTGCATAGATGCATATTTTATCTTTCTGTGCAAAGAAAGTATTAAGAGTTTTAATAAAGACATATGTAACATTTGTTTGTGTCTTGTGGCTCTCCATCATCTGATGTTTATTCTATGTGACTCTTATGGTAAGCAAGTTTTGCCACCCTGTTCTAGATTAGGATTGGAAAAGGATAGTTAATTTGTGTAGTCATAAAAATTTGTGAAGGAGTTTGGATTCCATTCTGAAGAGCATGACTGAAGTTGCTTTTATAAAAGTTGCCTTCACAAAGAACAGGTATGTAGGATAGATAAGACTATCCTAGGTAGAAGGATATATAGGACTAAAATATATAATAGTCTTTGTACGGATAAAATCACATATACATTTTTAAATTTATTACTTTGTAAAATCTGACTTCTTCCTCAAGGTTCTCAAGGCAAAGATGACAATTAAAATAAAAACATCACAATAAAATATAAAATGTTAAACTAATACTAGTTGCTGCTGCTTTTGGTTTTGAGAGCTTCTTTTTTATGCATTTTGAGTACTTGCCATTATTCAGTTCCTGGCAGATGATGCTATTAGTGTAAAATCGAGCAACTGATACTCATCACTCAGTTTGGGATTTCAGCATGGAATTCTAGTTGATTCTTTGCTTTGTTCCATCATAACAGGATGTTTTCAGTGTTTTATCTGCTACTTTGGTCAATAAATAGTTTCCATGTCAGACTAAAAAACTAAAATGTAATTTGCATTCTTCAGATTTTTAAATTAGACAGATGTTGGTTGCAGGGAGAAGGGCTGACTTTGTGATGCTGCTTGTTATAAAAGTATAGGGCACACATCTTCATCTTCCACATGAACAAAACCTTCACATACCTTTATCAAGTGATCTTCCCACTCCACTCCAGGCCCTGTAGCACATAACATGGTAATGTTTTGGGGATAGGCATGGAGAGAATGGAGTAACTTGGCAATTATGTGAGGAATGGGAGGTCTGATATTTGGGAGTGCAGAGGTATACTGCAGAGTGTTTGGTACTGTCTGAAGTACATCCAAATGATGGCCAGTAGAACAGGAAACAGTGGAATCCTACACAAAGTAACAACATTGTAAGTCCATTGATATCAGTGTGCTTTGGAGGATGTAACTCTGTTTAGAATTGCATTGTGAAATGCAGTGCAGCCTTTGAAGTTCTCCTCTGTATTCATACCTATATGCAGAAGAACACTCGGTGCATTGTAGAGGTAAGACTGTGCCCATAATTATTATGAACCTAACATAATTTATAAGGCTGCTCTTTGCACAGGATCTGGCATCCTAACTTCAATGGTATTTCACTAATAAAACTTTTTCTTGTTCGTTTTTTTCCTTCCTAGTTCCTGCTTTGCAAAGAATACCTTTGCTGCTTCTTTGATCCTGACCTATTTCCATGCCTCTGACTACCTATATTTTGTTGCTTTCTGACTTCTGGTACAGCTTTGGGTTTCTTTTGTTTTGCCATTCAGATTTGATTTAAGCTATATATTTTCAGCACCTGACTTGATCTGACTAGTTCTGACTTCTGATTCTGTATCTTGGAATTAGTTTCAGACCTCTGTTTTTTTGATCTCCAGCTTGGCTACTTTCTTGATCTCCATTCTGACTTTGGCCTCTTGAAACTGCCATCATTCTTCCTTACTGCACGTCCTGGCTAGAACTTATTCTTTAGTGGCCGTTATCACAGGTGAGGTACATTCATACTCCTTTGGGCAAAACTGGGATATAGGCCACACTACTATATCCATTAGTCATCTCCTCACTGAGTTTGCTCACTGTGAAGTATATGATATGTTTAATGTTGATTCATAGGAGTTTTGTGCCATAATGAATAATATTGTAGATCTGGCTGTTGTTCTTCCTTCCCATCAGTATATTATTTCAAAACAAAAAGCCCAACCTTTTGTTTGCCATAAGTAGATGATGCTCTACTTGCATCTCAAGGCAAGGAAACAGGGAAAAATGTCCTGTATCTCTGTTCGTTGAAATCATTATTTCAGGCTCCATTCTGTGTCTGAAGTAAAACTGGTAGATGCTGAAGTAAAATTGGTAAAACAGACATACTCTGTTTTGGTGACTCAGTTATTTCCCTAGACTGTTAAGATTTTGTTATTCAGGGAAGACATTTCTTTTTTATCTAGGATTTTCTTAAGGGACTATTTATAGTGGCATCCTCCATGTTCTCTCAGTGGTGAAAAAGATCATACATAACTGAATTAATGTGCCGCCATGTATGTATGTATGAGAGATAGAATGTATGTTTGTTATCCTTTTTTTGTGTGTGTAGCCACTGACCAACTTAAAAACAACTAGCTAACAGTTGAAGAAAATCATGCCCTTTGGTGAAGAAATCATAAAACAAATATCTGAAGCAAAAGTTATTATCCTACAGTATTTAAAAATATCCATGTTGCTGAGTACTGCATTTGTTTCAACATTTTTTTGTGATTTCTATATCTTTCAAAAAGGGACATGCTACGATTTACTGAGCCTTACTAATATATTTTTATTGCAAAACATAGATCAAGAACAAAACTGTCAGAGATTTTAAATATTTAACTGACTTGAGATGAAATAATAGCAACCATTTTTATAAAAATGATAAAGTGTGAAGTTTTAATTTATTTCTTTTGTATGTAAGGTTTAGATTGGCTTCCCTTTCTCCTCCTCCCCTTTTTCCTCTCCTCCCTTTTGCACATTAGGTAAAACGCAGGATATTTTCCCTTCCTGGGGTTTTCACACCATCTATTAGCTGTGTTGGAGTTGCTATTTTATTTTATTTATGGTGTTATAGAGTATTTGATGTTTTAATTGTTTGAATGTTTTTAAGAATGTTGTAACCCTTTCTGAGCCCTGTTGTATAGGGGAGGGAAGACTATAAGTTGAATAAATAACTAATATTAATGAAGAAGAAACTGGCATTTTAAAAGCACAATTCCAACATTTCCTGTTTGTGCTTCTTTTTGAAGCTGGATTCTGTATGAGAAACCAAACTTTGAAGGGCCTTCTGTTCCATTAGAGGAAGGAGAGCTAGAGCTTACAAATATTTGGGGTGAACAACCATCTGATGACAAAGATGAATACAAGTCTCCTGAGGCTGTGGTGATTGGTTCAATCAGGCATGTAGTAAAGGCAAGTAAGGACTTGACTTGCTTTATTGCTTACTGACGCTCAACCTTGAGTTGCACCATCATTCTTATTTATCTCTTTGCTTTTAAAAGTGCTGCTGAATTATCATCCTTCATCTCTACAAGGCTATGGGCTGCGCTGTCCTATCATTACAGAGTTTCGGTGGTGGTAGGGAGTTATTTTCTTCCATATTGCATTGGTGAGGGTTTTGCTTCTTCCATCACTCTTTGCTATATATAATTGCATGTTCCCATGATAATTACCACAGACAATAAGGAAAAGGGGATGTCCTTCTATGCAAATGCCGTTTGTTAATTACACTAATAGTGATAGAGGGTTCTTTGCATGTTGCTGTCATTGCATATGGGTTGGTTGCATGCATGTGGAAGTATGAAAAGACACAAGGATAAACTACATATGTCAGTCATTCTGATGGATCCAGGTTTAACTAATGATTGCTAGAACCACTTCTCTTGTGGAAATATTTGTCCCATAAGTGGTGTAATGAGAATGCATATAAGTTTTAAGATGGCTACTACACAAATTCACATTTTTTTGGATATAGACAAATCCTCTTTAAAGTGGGATTTCCCTCATTGAAATATTTTCTTTCAGTTGTATGTTAATATCTCTTTAAGATCATATTTGAAATTTGTTTAACTTTAGTATAAATATTATTACTTCTCTTGTTCTTGATATTGTGTGATGATATTTCTATATGTTTATAATCTGTATTATATATGATATTTTAATTAGTTATTTATTGTTTTAAAAAAACAAATTAACATTTTTTCCAGTTTAATGGATCATATATACATTGTTTATGTTAATTTGATTTATACCCCGCCCTTCCCACCGAGGATATAACTAACTTTGGCTCAGCGTTAAAGTGCACTTCAGTTATGGAGCACCATGCATGTAAGCAAGTTCCTACACACATCACTTGCCGGAAGAGCAACTGCAGACATGAATTGCATCCCTATTCCTAAATCTAATCGCAGTTAATTTCAATGGGTTACAAATCCTAATTTATACTTAAAAAGGTGTATTATTGAAGGGAACAACTATCAATTAAGACTGACAGGAATAGGCCAGATAGACCATAATTCTTATGTGATATAAATGCCTCTGTCTCTGAAACACTGTTGCAATTTTCATTTTTCAATTTATACTGCTTAGATTCTTTATGACTTTTTTTTTCAGGATTATAGATTATGCCGAATTGACCTGTTTACAGAGCCAGGAGGGTTAGGCATGGTAAAGTCATACTTTGATGACACTGAAGAAACACGAATAATTGGTACTACAGAGAAGACGCGTTCTATGCAAGTGTACTGGGGCATGTAAGTACATTAATAGGTCCACGTTAAAAGCAATTATTTGTCAAATGCCCAAGTTCTGAAGTAGATATGCTTATACATAAGATTTTACTTTAGTGCAGGGGTGGGGAACCTTTTTTCTGCCACACAGTAATCTGTATTCCTGCCTGGCCCTGGGGAGGCTGCTGCATGGCATGGCTGGGCCCCACAATCCTCACTGGCCAATCAGGCCCCAGGGAGTCTGTCACATGGCAATCTGTATCTGTCCAGCAATCCCCTAGGGCCACACCAAGTGACCTCAAGGGCTGTATACGGCCCTCGGGACAGAGGTTCCCCACCCCTGCTTTAGTGAGTGTCGTTCACTTTACTATGAGTGATGTTCATTTACAACACAATTCATTTGTTAATCCTTGGTCTATCAGATATGAAGTTTAATATACAAATATTTCATTCATAGCAATTAAAGTCTGACAAGCATTGGATTGCATTTGACATTGGGTTGCATTCTGTAGTTTATCAGTGAAAAGTGCTGACGGTTGTGGATCCTTACTGGTTTCCCCATATTTTTTCTGGTTCCAGAAAAGTTGACTTATTTATATGTGTTATTTTTAACTTGTGCTTTTAAAATTTATTTATTTATATAAGTTTAATCATTTTTAAATTGCTGCCTTTTCTTGCTTTTGTGTTGTTCATCAGTTCTCCTAGAGTTTTATTTAACTGGTTTTAATATTTTCTGTACACTACCTTATGGTTGAAGATGGAACATAAATGAATGAAATTAATCAGCTAGATAGTTGATTAGAAGAAGAATGTGCCTTCAAATTATTATGCATTAGTTTTTGTAACATAATTGGAAAGGCTACACTTTGCAAACATGCTTCAGATAACCCCCCGTACATGTTCTGGCATTGTAGTAACTTGATAACTAATATTCTTATAGAACATCGCTGCCTTGAAGGCACTAAGTTAATAGAGCTCCATGATCAAGTATCAGTGATCAAATAGTTGTCTTTTAGTTTTTGAGTAGGGGAGAATTCCAGGAAAATGTGTGGCTGCAGGCAAGAGGATTAAAGCATAAATTACATTGGAAAAAGGAGATGTTATTATAAGGAAAAGGGATCAAAGGGTTCATTTACTTGGATTCAGATAGTTACAGAGTAGAATTAATAACACTTCTCATTACTTTTGTGAAACAAGGAATTTACAATGAACCAATCACAAGGGAAAGAATTGCTGCCAATGTACTCAAAAAGCAACTTGCCAGTATTGCATTTCTAATTTCTGTTGTAAGACTCTGTGTGTTCGTTCCACTTCTGAGAGAAAAGTAGGATAACTGTCTTTTGGAGAATAAATAACATCAAAATAAATTGAGTTTGCAATGTATTTATTCTATTAACCTAGTTATCAGGATGATGTTCTTACTATAATTGATCAAACTGTTGGTATGGTTAACAACTTGATGTCAAAAAAGTGACATACCATATTATTAATCTGTCAACACATCTGAAGCGGGAGATTGATGACATAATAAGTTTACTCCACCTCTTTTATTAAAATGTCTTCATTGGGTTTGTAGTTAATGTAATAGTGATTAGTAACAATGCAAGTAACAGTGAGCAGAGGACAAACCTTGGCTTTATATGAATGTATATGCTACTGTGAATGTTTGAAATTTGGTGAATGTTTACTGTTTACCTAAACAGAATTGCCTGCGTTCACCAGTGATGTAATCTTTGACCTCATAACATCAGCTATACCATCTTGGGCTCAACCGCCAATGCAATATATATCAGCAGAACTCTTCTGCTTTCTACATAGGCTTGTTTATTGTTTGTTTGTTTGTGTCTTCAAACCCTCCTAACAAAATGAATGCAAAGCTTATGCTGGATTGAAGTGTTAATATTTGCAACCCTTCTAGAATTAATGTCATCATAGTCCCATTTGTCTTCCATTTGTAGATGGCTACTTTATGAAGAACCTGGTTTCCAGGGAATCCCTTTGATGTTGGAGCCTGGGGAATATCCTGATTTATCTTTCTGGGATAAGAAAGAAGCATATATTAGATCCATGAGGCCCTTGAAAATGGTAACAATATGAAATATATATATATATTGAGGATTGCAGTAGTGATGCAATTACTGTAACTTAATGGTGAACTACTGCAAAATCCTTGCAGTGTATCCCTAAGCAGAGTGGCATCTTTCTAACTGCTGTCTTTAGCTGTCTTCAACTGTCTCCTTCACCAACATGCTGTCAACTCCAGCTGGCCACTTCTTAGGGAGAGGTGAAACCTAACCTGTCTGTTACAATAAGGTTCCAAATTTCTTTGGTATAAATCCAAAACTCTAGCAGGTCCTTTCAACTCAGTTAAAGGTTGAGTGAAGCTGTGGAGACAAGCAGTTTAAAGATGTCTGAAAAGGGTCAACTTGTAAGGAAGGATCCCCAATGCTGGAATATGGAAACAGTTCAAAACTTCAATTGGAAAAGCCCTGACAATAGCCTAGGCAAGCCCAATCTTATCAGTACTTAGAAGAGAGAGCTCCTTGAAATACCAGGAGTGGGAGGCAGAGGCAGCCGTAGCAAGCCATTTCTCTGAACAGCGTCCATGTCCCAGTAGTGATTGCCAGAAGTTGCCATGACTTCCAGGCATGCACACATGTGCACACACACACAAAAACAAAAATAAAAATAAAAAATAGAACAGAACTTACTTTGTTATATTCTTTTTGTTGCTTTGTCATGGCAATTATATAAAATTTGTATCTAATAGTTATTTGATAGCCAGCGTTTATAATCTACTGGCAGAGATAAAACAGAAAAAAATCTGGTCAGACAGAGCATCCTTTCAGGGACCATCCTCCCACTGAAGTAGATCTTCCTTATTTATTTGTTTGTTTATTCATTTATACCCTGCCCTTCTTCCCAGTGGGGAATCAGAGCAGCTCACACTATTCTCCTTTCCTCTATTTTATCTTCATGAGAATCCTGTGAGATAAGTCAGGTGAAGAGTGAATGACTGTCCCAAGGTCATCCAGAAAGCTTCTAGGCATGAGATCCTAGCCGAACACTCTTAACCACTACACTACAGTGGTTTCCTTTGGAAGCGCCATTCAAATTAGAGGGAGGCGCCTCTTAGGCTGGAGGAGATTGCTCAGTGGAGTAGTACAATAAGGGGATTCACCCCAATGTAGTTTTGTGTTTAATATTTCTAGCGACGTTCTGCCTTCGTTGCATTGAAAGCAAGTATTTCCGCTTTTATTCAATAGCTTCCTAATTTTTAATTTTGGACTCCAGGAAGTGTTTAGTAACTTTTGAGTCATGCTAGTAGCTTGACTAACAAAAATGAAGTTAAACGGAAGCTATCTCTCAATAATCTTTTCCCTCCTAATTTTTGTAGGGTGGACGTAAGGTTGAATGTACAGAACACCCCAAGGTAAAATATCAATAGTTCTCTTTAATCAGTATGCAACATGATAACCTTGATCTGTATCTATATCTGATAATGCTGAACTGCAGTTGCTCACTGCTGCAAGATGAACATCTCCAGAATTGACAATCCTTGATATTAAACATCTATTTTAGGTCTTCATATTTGATACTTATCCCACCAAACATGTCCCCCCAGCATTAGGTAACTTTATTGCTTGTTCATTGATACTACATATTGATGTTTTGGTTAAAATTTCTAATAATGTTCTAGTGATAACACCATTGAGCTAAGGTGAACTAGGATGTGTGATTAATATGTGCTGATGCATATACATAAAGTTCTGTATTTAAGTTCATTTCAAAGTTTACAGAATGGGCGATTTCCCACACAGCTTACTGAGGAGCGAAGTCCCTCCTCACCACGCAGCGTCTGCTCGGATTTCCCACCAACTGCTCCATGGATTCAGGAAGTGCCGGACCTTTTGCGTTGCTAACGTAAACTAGGGTTTTAGCGATTTCCATTTGAGACGCAAAAGGTCCGGCACTTCCTGATTCCGTGGAGCAGTTGGTGAGAAATCCGAGCAGACACTGCGCAGGGAGGAGGGACTTCGCACCTCGGTAAGCTGTATGGGAAATCGCCCAGTGTAACTTTACTACCAAATAATACACTACATTTCACTAAAATTCTCAATAACATCGTAGTCTCTGACTTAAATGACCCTTGAACTCACCACTGGTTCAGTTCAGACGTGACTTCAAATCATGGTTTCGTGTTACTCAAATTAGCTTTGGGCATCTATTCTTGCATTTGTTCTTCTTTTTGTTCACTCAAAATCTCTGCCTGACTTCCTGTTTTGTGGCAAATCAGAATTTACTATTGCATCCAACTCAGACACTGTGGTTCATTCTTATCTTCCAAAACAGATTTGGAAATCACTGTTTGATTATTATTTCCAATTCTGGTTCGGAGAAAAAATATAGTTTTTCTGTAAAAAAAGGAATGAATCTCACTTGGGGTTGGACTAGATGACACTAGAGGTCTCTTCCAACTCTGTGATTCTATGAATAGTATTTACAGCATGTAAAGAGGAAGATGCATGAGCTAGAGGTGTGTTGATACAATATTCAGTGACTGGATTTTCATATACATTTCTGTTCTCAGCATTAGTATGCATTCTGATAATTCTAGTATTTGATGTGCCTGTTGTAAGCAGTGCATGTGAACACTACAGACAAATATGTAAAAGTGCATGTGAACACTACATACAAATTACTATTATCCCTGTTTTCTAAAGGTGATCGTTTATGAGAAGCCTTTCTTTGAAGGAAATTACATAGAACTTGATATGGAGTTATCAGCTCTTCCCAATGAAGGAAATCAAGAAGAAGGGTCACAGATGAAAAAGGTGCTCCTCACATCTATAGGTTCCATGAAAGTGACAGGAGGAATGTAAGTATTATAAAAAAAAATTGGAATTGCTACTGATAGCTATTGTGCTAGGGCAGGGGTGGCCAAACTTGCTTAATGTAAGAGCAACATAGAATAAATATCAGATGTTTGAGAGCCACAAGAGGGGAAGGAAGGTAAATAGATGGGGGAAGGAGAGGTGGAAGGAAAGCAATTTTAACTTCAAATGCTTGCATTTGTTCTTCTTTTTGTTCACTCCAAATCTCTGCTAGCTTGGCTTGGAGAAGTGATTTAAAAAGAAAAATGCCTTCTCCAAGCTGGCTGACAGGGCGGTGGGGACTACAACAACCACACAATATGTATGAAAGAGCTACATGTGGCTCCCGAGCCACAGTTTGGCCACCCCTTTGCTAGAGTAACTACAAGATCAGATTGTGGATAAGGAGGTTTACTGGGTTAATCACATAAGTAGCATGTACCTGCCACGAAGAGTCATAATCCACAAGTCCTATAGCATGTTCATGAAGTTCAAATAACTGAGTTGAGTAAAAGAGATGTATTATAGTTCTTGCACTGCAGTGAACATCATGGTACATACAGTGCTATTAATTTCCATAATGTGTGAAGCAGCCATTATATTTCTGTGATACAGTCTTTTTGTGATGGAAAATTGTTTGTCTCCATTTTATGACAATTTTTAATTTTGATTCAGTTCACATATACCGTTTTCGCACACAGCTAACCTCGCAGTCACAATCCTGTTCCCTCCGCAGCGTCCGGTCGGATTTCCCACCATCTGCGCCGGAGTTACAGGAAGTGCTGCAGCTTCTGCGTAGCAAACGTAAACTGGGTTTTAGCGGTTTACGTTTGCTACGCAAAAGCTGCGGCACTTCCTGTAACTCTGGTGCAGATGGTGCGAAATCCGACCGGACACTGCGGAGAGAACAGGATTGTGACTGCGAGTTTAGCTGTGTGCGAAAACGGTAATAGTCCCCACTCCGCTGTGCCACTCATTTCCCTTACTTTCAGAGGGTGTCTTAACTTCTCACTGGGTGCCACCAGAAAACCTGAGATTGTTTTCAGGATGGATTTGTGCATCTCGCACTCTGCACCTGCATTGCTGTGTAGAGGCTGTGCCTTGTTGCTGCATCTCTTGCTTTGCTTGTACTAGCTAACATGGGGATGATCAAACACACCTTTGCAATTTTTGTGCTATTGTGCTCAAGGAATGATGTCCTCACCTGCTGCCCCTCCCTGTTACCACTCTTTGGATAACAAGATCAAATAGGTGTGGTGTGTTTATAGAGATCGGGCTTAGAGCATTCCAAATATGAAATAGTTCAATAAACAAAAATAAAAATAAAAAGTACTTATGATCTGTTCAAGCATCAGGCTAAGTAAGACTACAAAGAAAAGGTGAAGATATGCAATCCTTTTTGCCCTAATTAACAGGCCTTGAATTCAGCTGGAGTTCACAGGAGCACAGCTCCTAAACCTTTCTGAGGGTTCCTCCTCTTCCTTCCCACCTACCTACCTTGTCCATTGAATAGTCGGTGCAGCTGCATAACAATCCCTGGATGAGCTCCACCACCTATTTTTCTACAAAATGACCCCTGCTAATGATTATCCTAAATGATGTTTACTTAGGATAAACTAGTAAATCTTGGCCCTGACCTGGATGTCCCAGACAAGCCTAATCTCATTAGATCTCAGAAGCTAAGCAGCAGTCAGCCCTGGTTAGAACTAACTACTGGTTAGTACTTGGATAAGAGACAACCAACGAAGGCCAGGGTCGCTGTGCAGAGGCATGCTATGGCAAACTGTGTTTGTTAGTCCCTTGCCTTAAAAACATTCCAGGGTCAGCTGTGACTTGATGGAACTTTTCACCTTATCACACTTCAGGGAACCAGGGAGAGCCTTGACAGGCTGCCACTGCTCTGGTATGGGTCTGTCTGGGAGTGCCCAGAGAACCCACCCAACCCCTCTGTCTTCCTTCTCAGCAAATACCTTCCTCTGTGACTGAAGAGACATGAGGACCCAGGCAGTATAACAATAATAAGTTTATTGTAAGTTCTCGAGAACAAATGGGTTGGTTGTAAAATTATTAGTGCAATAGTAAAAGGGAAAAACAGTAAAAGTGATCAAAGTAAATAAAAACCCTGATGTAACTAACTACACGTTCCCTCTTCTGTTTCCAACTTACCCACCGCTCTTTGGATGAGGGAATTGTCCTGCTGCAGCCTCTCTCTAGCTCAGCCTTTCCAGAGAGAAGACCTGTCCTCCTCTAGCTAGGCCTCTTATAAGAACATAAGAGAAGCCATGTTGGATCAGGCCAGTGTCTCATCTAGTCCAACACTCTGTGTCACACAGTGGCAAACCCCCCCCCCCCCAAAAAAAAAACCCCAGATGCCATCAAGAGGTCTGTCAGTGGGGCCAAGTCCTCCCAGGTCCCACCCCTCTGTTCTCCACTGTACAAGTTTTCCTTCCAAAATTTCTGCCTACCCAATCAGAGGGACAGAAGGGGTCCTGGGAAATGTAGGCCTGGTTGCTGCTCTAATACAACTTCCCTGGAGTCTGTAGGCCACAGTGGACATAGGATCATGACACAACTACACCAGCAGATCTTGAGGTTAAATATTTAAAATAGGGTTGCCACATCCAACTCATTAAATATCTGGAGACTTTAGGGATGGAGTCAGGAGCAACGGTGTGATAAGCACAATTAAATTCCAAAGGGAGTTCTCGCAATCTCATTTAAAGGGACCATGATCCTTTTAGATGCCTTCCTTCCATTTGGAAATAATGGACAGGGGCACCGTCTTTTGGAGCTCATAGAATTGGACCCCCTGGTCCGATCTTTTTGAAACTTGGTGAGTGTTTTGAGGAGAGCACCAGATGCTATGCTGAAAATCTGGTGCCTCTATCTCAAAAACAGCCCTCCCAGAAACCCACAGATCAATTCTCCATTGGGAGTATGGGAATTGGTCTCCATAGGGTATAATGGAGTTCCCAGCAGACATTTCCCTCCCCTCCCTGCTTTCCACTAATCCTGAAGTGGGGGGCCCCTCCAAACCAGGGGATCCCCTGCCCCCAATTGGGGATTGGCAACCCTAATTTAAAAGTCTATTGATACCTAAATTTTCAGAGTTGGGACTCCTCATTTTACCTTGCCATGTGGACAAGATAGAGTCCCTAAATAAAGGTTTAGTGCAGTTGATCCAAGGAAGATGAGCAAGGAGAAGAACTTAAAAGATCTTATGTCCTTAGAATTTGTAGACTCCCGTGTGTCTCTATCTGTCTTTGTTCTGCTTCAAGAGAAAGAATTTACTATCTAGGTTTTTGGGTCTCATAGGCTGCAATCATACATACTAAATAATGTACTTTCAAAATAATAATAATAATAATAATAATAATAATAATAATAATAATAATAAAAAAATTATTCTTATATCCCGCCCTCCCCCGCCAAAGGCGGGCTCAGGGCGGCTCACAAGCATGGAAATCCATGGTTCAATAAAACAATATAATACAACAGCAATTTTAAATCAATAACATAATAAATAAGTTAGTTAAAATAGATAAAAGGTGCTACATTACTATGGGTCATAATATCCACAAGATGGCTGGATGGCTACACTGGATTTTGGTTTGTGAACTGGCAAAATCCAGTTGCAAAGTGTGTTGAAAGTGCATTAGTTTGTGTGTGTGATCACAGCCCCAGTCTTTTTAGGTATGGCATACTAGAATGGCATGTGTTAAACTTTTTGTTCATACTTGAGCCAAATTCATCATCATAACTGTGAGCTGGAGTGCTCTGAAATGGGGAAAGAGATTACTCATCTCCTGTAATGTTTCTTTGGCCCATCTTTTATAGCATTGTAGCCTCTGGAGCATGTTTAGAGTGTAGACTTACAACAAAATATCAAGGTGGATCAGAAGTGGAATTGTAGCAGCAGCTCCTTTGCATATTAGGCTCACACCCCTGATGTAACCAATCCTCCAAGAGCTTACAAGGTTCTTTTTTGTAAGCTCCTGGAGGATTGGCTACATCAGGGGTGTGTGGCCTAATATGCAAATAACTCCTGCTAGAATTCTACCCCTGAGTTGGATTGTAAAGTGGAGGTCATCCACAGCAACTGTGGTTTGGTTTGAAAAGTGAAAGTGGAAATCACAGTGTACAGAGAGGAGTAGTTTAGAGGAAAGAAGTGCAAAAGCTGAGTCTCGCTTGTGTAATGCCATGCCAGTCAATGGTTTGGTTTAATGTCTGAGCCACATAGTGTGCCAACAATATAAATGCTACATTGTAAGAGGATGCTTATTAGTAAACCTAACTCATTTCATGTTGCTTGATTCTGAAATGTGTATGTGTTAAAAATTGCTGATTTTAATCTGTTGTTGCTGATTTAGTTCACTTAAATCAATTATTTCAGCTGGAGAGAATTAAGCACCATAGCTTAACTCCACTCAAACTCCACTTAACTCCACTGTTATGTGGGCCAAGTGAAATGAACCAGCCCCTGCAGCTCCAGCCATAATCTTCCCACCTGGCTATGAATGAGTGGGCAGGGAAATGATACAAGAATGTTGGGCACCTGAATCTCACCTCCAGAAAACTAACTAGGAAACGACACCAGTTCCCTTTTTCTTTCAGTAGGATTTACATTTCAGTTAACAAGTTCAGGACTGATCTTTAGAGGGTTGTGGATCTTCTATCATAGACTACATAGTTTTGCTATGTTTCTGCATGTTTATTCAGAAATAACTCCTGTTCCCTCCCCCAAGAAAGTATGTCAATCTCAAGGCTGTGGTCCTCAATGCACTTATCTACCTGATTGACTGCAATGGCTTTTGCCTACAAATGCACAAGGTTGGGCTGCAAGTTTGACATGCTGAAAGAAAGCACTCTGCTCCTGTGAGCTGGGGATCTGCACTGAGGAGGCGCCTTGTTGCCTTCCTGATGGGACCTTGTGTGTTTACAGAGTCACCCAAGTGCTCCTTTTCTCCCTCATTCTCATCATGAGGAACAGAGGCACATGGGGGACTGTGTCCATCAGCACTAGAGGAGCAACTCAGTGTGTGGGGGGGGGGCAGCCATAAAGTGTCACACATGCACACACACAGTGCTGTCCTCAGCCATTCAGAAGAGCCAGCCCAACAAAGGCAAGGATAGAGTTCTGGTTGGGCCAAGTTCTCCACACTGCTGCTGAGCTGAGTGGTTAAATCTCTCCCAGTTGAAATAATTGATCATGTCCCTTATTTCGTTTGCACTTTTCCAATAATTTCCATTTTTGATCTTTATTTTGATTTTTGGGGGATTTATTCAATCAGATTACAATTTTTTTCATGTTTCCTTTATCATGCAGTTCATTTTCTGTTTTTAATCATTTTAAATATTTTAGCTGGGTTGCTTATGAGAAGCCAGGGTTTACTGGGCATCAGTATTTGCTGGAAGAAGGAGAGTACCGAGAATGGATGGAATGGGGTGGTTATGATGAACAGGTGCAGTCACTACAGCCTGTTCTAGGGGTAAGTTTTTAAAAAATTAAATACCACTTCCTGTATTTTCCTTCTGCCTTTTGTCCGCCTTCATGTTTTTGCCTAGACTCACAGTATATTTGTAGAAGCAAATGAGAAAATGTATTAGCCATCTTCCCCCTATTGTTACCTGCCTGCTGCATCCCATATTATAGTCCTTTAACCCTGTCTAGTTAAGAGCTGCACATGGAGGCAGTCTTTGTGTTCATATTACATTTTAGTCAAGAACAATGCACATAAAGTGATTGTGCACCCAAATGTGTATCCCAGTATTGGTGTTCTCTATCCATACTACCTTGATGTCAAAGAAATCCAGATGTGCCTCCTGTAATTGTTGGGATGTGACTCTCAGTGTACATTCTGTCAGACATGGTAAAATATAGATAGACCTTATATGTGTTTGTACGTGCATTACGATTCACATCCAGTTTATCCTGCAGTCTTTAAAACTTCAAGCAGGCATTTGCCATTGCTGTTAAAAGAAATCTTACAGCAGGGAATGTTTGGCTTAGAAAGTACAGCATGGTGCCTAAAAATGAATGCTTTCTCTCTTCCATATGGTAATGCTAACTGCAAGTAGGCTTTCCTCATCTCAATTTAAATAATCATTTGAGGATTTCAAGTTGGCCTTGAAGTTGGTGCACCCTTCAGAATTAAAGGATTCTTTGGAGGGGTGGTGTGAGGGAGGCACTGAGCATTGGAGGCACATCTCTTGTAAGATAAACCACCTCCCTTTAAATTGTGATGGGCACGGCCCAACGGTGCTGTGCCCATGAATGATGGAGCAGGACTCAAGACTGCATGCTTCTTTGTGCCCTCAAGTTTTGCTGACTATCTTAGGCTCTTGCACAACAGGTCCCTGCTATTTAAGTAAGTGTAAGTAAGTAATTTAAGTAAGTAAGTGTGTGTGTGTGGGTGAGAGAGAGAGAATCTATGTGTGTTTGTTGGATGCTAGCACCTTTTTTAAAAGTAGGATTTATTTGCAAACTTTGGGAGTTTGGAACACAGGGCACCCTGTTTATTAATACAGAGGTGATGATATTAAATTTCAGGCAAAGTCATTTTGTGTTTTCTGTGTCTTGATTGTTTTCTGTTGGTTTTCTTTTCATAGAGTTTGACACAGCCGCACATGATAATGTACACTGAAAAAGATTTTGGGACTAAAGGTTCCAGTATAAATGTATTAGGAATTATTTCCAATTTGAAGGACACTGGCTATGGACTGAGGACACAATCCATAAATGTTTTAAGTGGAGTGTAAGTCAGCTGTCTTGCTTCGTTTTCATTTTAATGGTTGATTTTGGCACATTAATAAGTATTAGAGAAAAAAGTTTTAACCCTTAAATTGGGTCATTTGATTCACAATTTTAAAATGTGGGTTTCTGATCTAATTGCAGTTAGATCAGAAACCCACTGTCTGCTATGGACAGGAATGACATTAAAAATCTCTGCAGAATAGCAGATTCCATAGATGAGTTTCTCAGTTTACACCTGGTTGTGAGCAAAGCAAGGACTTAGATATCTGGAGTATTTGCATGAACGGAGGGATACATGCTCAGAGAATGCAGCTTTCTCACCTTCTCCTTTCCACCATTGCCTGAAATGCCCCTCAAGATATTATCTGTGGGGGACAGGGGACCTCAAGAACAGGATTCTGGGGGGCATTTCAGGCCATCATGGTAGGGAAGTAGGCAAAGTTCCATTCTTGTGAATAATCCCACCCATGGAAATACTCCATATGATTTAAGCCATAAAAAGGAACCTGATAATTTCCAGATTATGATTTATGTGCATTTGGAAGGAAAGGGCTGCAGTTTATATACATATGTATCCTTTCTAACTTGTTCTCTGTTAGTAGAACTCAGTTTTTGAGAAGTGTCTTTTGAGAAGTAGCACTTATTCAGACCTGTCCTCTTTGCGTTATTGCTCTGGATTGCTTTTTAAAAAATGTATTTGTTCAGTAGCCAAGTCATCCTGGTGGGTTACAGAAGATAATAATGTAGCCCCCATAATTGTTTCTATGACTGTTTTGGAATGGATACTTTGATTTAGGACTTTATTCTCAAGCTTTGAGAAAATATACACAGCTTCTTTGGTGGAACGTAAAAACAATGATAAATGCTGTGTGTTCTAGCTTTTGTTAACTCTCAGAATTATAGAAAAATAAACTGTTCACCTGTTGTAGTTATACACAGCACTCCTATAAAAGGAATGGCAATCTCTAAAGATTTTCTTTTATTACACCACCTGATCAAGAAGAGGAGGTTAGTTTAGTTGCTAGATGGAAATAGATATACTGTGAACTTTTATTTGCATGATTTCTTTGTCAAATGTAGGTACAGACTTGTGGTTTAGTGTCCTTAAAAGTCAGATGTATCTCAACTTTGCTTCTTTAGGCATAAATAGATATTGGTCAACATAACAGTTATCATTATAGTTACACACAAGCCAGACGAGCTTAGAAATGAAGTAGGAGACTGTATGACCCATTTTTGAAAAGACTAAGTTGTCTAGACAGTGGCAGGATGGCAGGTGCTGATCAATAAAGAACAGACTAAGCATGCATAATATCTACAATGTACAATATCTTCGTGTTTGTCCTTACCACAGATTGTGTGTCTAACAGTGCACTCCTATGCATGTTTAATCAGAAGTAAATGTTTTATTTGGTGCAGAAGTAAACATTTTATTTAGTGGGGCTTATTCCCAGGAAGGAGCTCCTAAGACTGTAGATTAAGGAATACTCACTTGCTGGGGTTATGTGTGCCTTTGGCTTATTTTCTGTTTAATCAAATAATTAATTTCTCAGCAATTAATTAGCTTCTTGTAAGGATAATGAACTTTGCAGATCAGAGTGATCCACTGGACTTGCTCATCTCATTCTTACTTTCCTAAAACCACTCAATATATCAGTGTTATTTCTTCTATGGCTCCCTAGAAATTGAAACTAAAAACATCATATGTGGTATTATGAAATAGCACTATCAGAGTATTTATTATTATTAGTGTGTGACATATTAAAATTCATTCTTCTTTTGCATATATTTTACTGTAAACACTGTAAATGTTCATTTCTGCAACAGATGTCTAAATTTCCCTTACTTCCTCTTCATTGTTTATTCTGAGGTTCTCCTTCCAAAAGTCATAGGTTTCCCTGGGCTCTCATGCATAGGAATACATGTTCACTAGAATGTTTTGTGATATTGAGTGAAAACTTCAGTGTAAGTGTATATGTCCAAGAGACTGGCCAAGTGATTTTTATTTTTAAAAACTGCTGTTGTACAATTATAAACATGTCCTGTTATCTGTGGAACTTTCTGATCAACATGCTGCTCATTCTTCTGCCACTTTGATTAAGCAGTTTACAGAGCAGTGTGGGTGTTTTTCTATGTTTCAAGTGGCAAGGCATTAAATGAAATTGGTTAGACAAACATGAGTCAGAATCAGAGCAAACTGTGAATTTATACAATATGAAGTATCAGTTGGAAGGCTGTACAAAACTGCCATGATGCCACATAGATTTCATTTCCCATCTCAAGTATTTGTGTCCCCAAAGTAGCAGGTAAAATAAGTTAAAGTATTTCACTGTATGAGTGTTACTTATCTAGCCCTCTTTGGGACAGAGAAAAATAAAATCTTGCTGTTCAGAATAGGAACATTTCATAAATTAGTATTTGAAGCACTGGTTTCACATTTAATGTGCAGGAAAAATTAAAGTATCTTAAAGTAAGCAGTGATAGATTGATAAGTGTTACAATACAAGAAGAGCAAAACATGACCAGATAGATTCACTTAAGAAACATGGAATGAAAGAAGCTACTTTATCTTTGAAATGTAATCAGCAAAATCTGAGCAACAAACTGGACTCAGGAAATTATTTCTCAAGTATTAAAGCCATTATAATCATAGCAAAAAATGATATTTTGACATTGTTGATTTTTTTCCATGGCATTAAGTTTCTATCTGCCAACATTTTTAAGAAGTCATACAATATCAGTTCCAGTAACATTAATTTCTAAAGTACTGGCTCTGTTATGTACAGTCATTGATACTGCTCCTTCCTGTTACAGGATTGTAAACTTTATTTGCTAAAATAAATAGTTTTTTTTTTAAAAAAAAAAGAAAATTAGCTGAACTAAGTGTTTAATATCAGTCAGTTCTCTATAACATTCAGAACAAAATGGTTGATATAATGTATTTGAATAATATAAATTAGGCAATTGATGAAATAAAAACCAGTGTGCTTGTAAATCTTGACTGTACACCAAAATAATATAATTTATTCTCCAGATGGGTGGCTTATGAAAATCCAGACTTCACAGGAGAGCAGTACATACTCGATAAAGGAATGTACCCCAATTATGAGACTTGGGGAGGTAGGAGTTGTAAGATATCTTCAGTTCAACCCATAGTTTTGGTAAGGAAGTCTTTTGTCTTTTCCCTCAAGTGACAGTTTATTTTATCAATAATTTCTACATCATATTTATTGTTTATTTGTTCTTTATTCTCTTTATGTTTTAGGATACCACCAGTGATTGTATGGGGAAGTTTAAGGTAACAGTTATAAAATTTTATGTGAGAAATATAGCGTGTAAGCTAAACAAACTGTTTTGAATATGGTAGTGCAGATGAGCAGGTGTATGTGGGACAGTAAAAAAGATACACAAAGAATGCTGTATGTAGCTGCTGGCCAGGAGAAGGCAATACACCAGAGGGGTCGATATTTTAAGTCTGTCCAGTTTTCTGTGAACTATAAGACAAAATGTATAGCTAATGTTCATGTTTCCCATCTAACCCTGGCCCTTCAAATGTAGGATCTGTATTTCAAATTGATTTTGTATCTTTTATATGCTTATGATCAGTTGGTGAGCATCAATAAATGATGATGATGATGAAATGCAGGACCAGTTCCCCTCCCCCAGCAGAAGATGTTCAGACTTTGGAAATTCTCTTTCAGAGATTTGATAAATCCAAAGTATGAAGCATATTCTGAGAATGTTTCTTTACATGACATCATCACATAGATATGGTACATCTGCGGAAAAGAAGAAAAACTGTCCAGCAGGTAAATTCCACTGCTGGGTCATTCTAGTAAAATAGTTTTGAACCTGTTACTATGTAGTGTCATATTATTTAAAGATATATGCTGTGTATAATTTTATAAACTTACATATATTTTTCTGTTTTAAAAAGTGTTTGTATGTATACTTCAGTATAAAAGTGATCTTAGATTTATCTGCTTAATAGCTGAAATTTGGGAGAAGGGTGTTACAAATATAGAGCTGAATATTTTGGTGCGTTATCTTTAAAGGTCCAGATATTTTCAGAACCAGAGTTCCAGGGTAGAAGTCAAGTATTTGAGAAAGACACTTCTCAGATTGATGACTCATTTACTGCCAGATCTTCAAAGGTGTTGTCTGGCAGGTGAGTATGAAGCTCAACATGAAAAGTATTCAATCAAACAGTCAAGCTTGTAGAAGCAATCTTCTAATCAAAAAGCAGATGCATATCATCTGGACCCCACTGAATGGGCTGTTGATGTTGATGCATACTCCCATCTGGGGCCACTGGTTGTTGCATTTGACATGAAGTGGGCTGGGGCTTGCAATTTAATTTACACTGCAATTTAAGGGAGTAACTAGGTTAAAACAAGGAAACATGCTGAAGCAGCAGAAAGACAATAATCAAAATGAGGCTCACAGTGCAATGAATACCCCTGAGGCGTATTCAAAGATATGTGTAGTTATAGCAGTTTATTCAATACTGTTAATGTGCACTAGTTAGCTGCTGCCACCTCCCTCCTTCCTGTGGGGGGAATGCAGAACCCCATAACTGACTGTCTGAGATAGGCTGCTTCTATCTTGGGCACTTGGCTGCAAGATGTCCTCAGTGATTAAAGGAGAAAAAAGAGCTGGTGGTGAGGGAGAAGGTGAGTAAGTAAGAAATAAAGCTCCTTCTCTTAAGGCATCCCACCAACTGGCCCCAATAGAAAGAGGTGCCCCAATAGAAAGAGGTGATGAAGAGGTACATGCAGCAGCCAGTCAGTCTTTGCTGTTCTTCGGCCACATGTGCATTAAAAAGTGAGCTTAACGTCAGAGTGCTTTGAACCTTCTTTGATGAGTGAATGAAGTCTAAGTATTTTGAAAGAACACTGGGTGCCTTGGAAATGAATACTTTGGAATAAAATGCATGTGTGTTTAGCAGTGCCATCCTAAGCACGGTTACACCTTCCAACCCCAGTTGACCTCAGTGGACTAAGAAGGGTGTAGCTCCGCTTAGGAATGTACTGTAAATCACTTCAAGCAGATTTGAAAGTAACCTCTGTCTTCTTGAATAAACTAAATGGAAGAAAATATTTTACATACTCTAGGTTGTGAATTGACTCTTAACACATCATAGTGATCTCACCAGCCATCATTAATACATTTGACCCTGCATTCTTTCAGCAAGCTTTCAAACCACGTTATGCTCTGTTTGGGAAGAACCTATTCAGACTTTTTTCCCCTCTCATGTTGACATTTCTCGTTTCAGAGCAGGAATTTTTACATTCTTATTTTCTTCATTTTTTGTAGTTGGATTGCATATGACAAGGAAGACTTTTCTGGTAATCAGTATGTGTTAGAAGAAGGTGCCTATCCTGATCTGTCTGCAATGGGTTGTCTACCCCAAAATTGCTTGAAGTCTTTACAAGTTGTAAATATTGTAAGTTTGAAAAATGTTTGAATAAGCAAATGTAATAGGAAAGCTTGACTTGCTCACCAGTGCAAGTTCTAGGAACAAACAAAACATACAGGCAATCTGACATAACTTAGCTGAAAGAAGTATAGATGTGCCACCATAAAATTGGCACCTGTTACTGCACAACAGTTCTCGCGGTTTGTGAGTAACTTTAGATATCAATAAAATCTCATTGTAATAGTTACAATAGCTAAACAGTCTTTTTCAGAGCATATTTTGTGATTCCTGAAAGATAGAGCTACAACCTTTAATTAATTTAATTAAAAGATTAGAGATCTAAAGCTTCAACCGTTATTTAAATTTTGAACCAAGTTAGTGGAAATGCAACAGAGAGGTAAATAAGTAGCTTGGATAGCTATGAATAAAGATACATTCAGAAAATACACATACCTTACTTTCTGAAAACCATTTTTGCACCCTTTTTTGGAAGTGAAAATTTAGGGCAACTCTTATCATTCCTTAACACGCTTACAGTAAGATATTCCTTTGGTCCTCAACCGTGAAGACTCAAAGATCAATCCAATGATCTATTCTTTATTTATCAAAAACTACACACATTTGGGCATCTCAGAGTCATTCCTGAAGCTAAAGATTTGTGTTTAGCAATATGATAGATATTAATCTGAACAGTTAGATCACTTTTGTCCATTGACAAGAATAGCAATGCACTTTTGCACAATGTCCAATTTTTTCCCTTGGTATTCTTCAGTTTGGGTCGATTGGACCTAAACAAATTCATGATTCTTAAAAAAACCCAAAACCCTGAATCCCAATACCAGTAAAGTGCAGCATTCTTTGGAAATCCCTAATTTTAACAATGGGTGGGGAGAAGCCACTAAAAAACCTGAGAGGCAGCTTTGATGGGACTGTCTGGACTGCCCAAAAGAGTTTTCAAGAAGCTGATCCTGCAAGAACTCTCCCCACAGGCTCTTCTGGGCATCCTGGTTTAGACCAGACAGCCCAACAGAGCCTGCCTAGGAGCCAATCCTGTGGGGAGCTGGTTTAGACTGGACTGCCCTACAGAGCCCACCAAGCAGCTGATCAGAGCCCACTAAGCAGCTGATCCTTTGGGGGAGTGTTCTACCCACAGGCAGAGCTGTGGGGCTCTGCTAAGCAGCCTGGTTTTGCCAGCAGTTCCTGAATATATCCAGGATTTGGAGGGAGGTTTCCCACCCGAGTTCTCCCAAAAAATCTTGGATCCATTTAGGAAGCCAAAGTATACCTGGAAAATATCAATAAGGGGTTTTGGGGTATATTTTCAGTTCAGTTAAGCCTGCTTTGAATGTTTACTCATTTTGTCGTTGATCAGGCTTAACAAATAAGCCCCACTAAATGGCACATCTGATATCTAATTGTTATAATCTAGAAAACTACAAAAGAAAAGCTAATTGAAGCATTGTGGGGATTAGTACAGCACATCTAGAAAGTGAGTCTACTTTATTCACTTTTACATCTGAATGTTTTAAAATGGAAAGACAACTGCAGAGACTGAAAAATTACATCCTGCACAATCCAGACTTGTGGACTCCTGCAGTCTGTGCTTGGTGTCTGTTCTTGGATGATGCTGAGAAGAGCAGGTTGTGCAATATGCAAGACTGGGTTCCCACAGGAAAAAGCACATATTTTTCATCAGGAACTTCCAAGTACTCCTACAATTGTGCTGCATGATCTAGTTGGGCTTGTAGTAACTTTCTGAATGCTGAAGACACCTTTCATGTATCATAACATGAACATTGCAAAACAACTCCTGTAGGAGCCCCAGATTAATATGTCAATTCATCATTCTTTGATTTCAGTCCTAAAATTCCTTTTTTGTATGGAATACATAGAAGAAGAATGTAAAATATAAGCTCAAGAATGCCAAATTTTTAAGTATTCCAAGTGTTTAAAGAATTATAGGCTGGAAAATTCATGTCACACCTGTTTATCCAGATAGCTGTAGGGGAAGTTCTGCAATTATAGATGTTGCTGAGTCATGAAAATACCAGCAAAGAATGGAAGGTGTGGCTGTAAGTAATCATCTTGTTCTCCTTCCAGTTTTCATCCCACACCTTGAATAATTTTTTCATGAGTAATAAGCAGGCCTGCCCATTTATCTAACCAGTCCTGTATCAGTGGGCTTAGTTTTCATTTCTCTAAATTCATCAGCTAAAGCAATTTTGCAAGTGCTGTGTTTATTTTATTTTATTTTTTTGTGGGGGGGGGGGGGGCTGAATCAGACAAAACAAATATTCCCAGTGTGGCAAAATTGGTTAAACACACAATCCAGAGTGCTGGAAAACAGTGGTTTTTTTTGTAGAGGGCATAATGGTGGTATACTAATTAAGAACTGTTATCTACTGTCCAGGAATGAAAAACCATAGTATCTGTATTTTATTTTTTTTATTATTTGATTTGTATCCCGCCCTCCCTGCCAAAGCAGGCTCAGGGCGGCTCACAGCATAAAATCTCACAGAATTAAAACAATACATATTATAAAATAGTACATTCTATAAAATTATATATTTAGAGATTAAAACAACATATCATTTAGTGCTCAGATCTAGATATTATCTTGTTAGATTTTACAGTGCAACGGTATTCCATCTATGATGTAGGCTCCATATCAATTAAAGGCCAGCTGGAAGAGGATAGTTTTGCAGGCCCTGCGGAACTGACCAAGATTCCGCAAGGCCCGCATTTCCTCTGGGAGTTGGTTCCACCAGTGGGGGGCAGTGATCGAAAAGGCCCTTTCCCTGGTGACCTTCAGTTTGGCCTCCTTCGGCCCGGGAATTACCAGTAGATTTTCTGAACCGGATCAAAGCACCCTCTGGGGAGTATATGGGAAGAGACAGTCCCTAAGGTAGGCAGGTCCTCAGCCATATAGGGCTTTAAAGGTAATAACCAGCACCTTGTAACGAATCTGGTACACTATTGGCAGCCAGTGCAGTTCCCATAGCCCCGGCTGTACATGCTCCCACTTAGGGAGCCCCAACAACAACCTGGCCGCCGTGTTCTGCATCAGCTGCAGTTTCCGGGTTCGGCACAGGTTCGGCCATGTAGAGAACATTACAGTAATCCAACCTCGAGGTGACGGTTGCATGGATCACTGTTGCCAGGTTGTCACGCTCCAGGAAGGGGGCCAACTGCCTCACCCGTCTAAGATGGAAAAAAGCGGATTTATCAGTGGCTGCTATCTGGGCCTCCATTGTTAAGGCAGGCTCCAGCAGCACCCCCAAGCTTTTGACCTTGTGCGCCACTTTCAGTGGTGCACCGTCAGTTGCTGGGAGGGGGATTTCCCTACCCAGACCGCCCCGACTCAGGCAAAGGACCTCTGTATTTGTTGGATTTAGCTTCAACCTATTCAGCCTGAGCCATCCCACCACAGCCTGGAACGCCAAATCCAGATTTTCTGGGACACCGTCAGGCCAGCCGTCCATCAGTAGATAGAGCTGGGTGTCATCAGCACATTGGTGACAACCCAACCCATACCTCTGGGCAAGGGGGCGCATGTAGATGTTAAACAACATCGGGGAGAGCACCGCCCCCTGTGGCACCCCATAGTTAAGTGGGTGCCTCCAGGACAGTTCTCCCCCAGTTGCCACACTTTGTCCCCGACCATCAAGGAAAGAGGAAAGCCATTGCATCCTCACATCGGCGAGGTGGCGGGTCAGTAGCCAATGGTTGACCATATCAAAGGCAGCTGATAGGTCTAACAACATCAGCACCACCGAGCTGCCTCGATCCAGATGCCGCTGGAGGTCATCCACCAGGGCGACCAGCACTGTCTCTGTCCCTTGACCTGGGCGGAAGCCAGATTGGTGGGTGTCTAAAACGAAAGCATCATCCAGAAAACTCTGTAACTGTAACACCACTGCCCTCTCAATCATTTTACCCAAAAAGGGTAAATTTGAGACTGGTCGGTAATTTGCCAATTCGGCCGGGTCTGGTGTAACTTTTTTCAAGAGGGGACAGACCACAGCCTCTTTTAGAGGCGTTGGAAAAAACCCCTTCGAGAGGGATCTATTTACAATGTCCCATAAAGGACATCTAAGCTCCCTCTGGCAAGCTTTAATTAGCCAGGAGGGGCAGGGGTCCAGATCACAAGTTGTTGGTTGTACAGTAGAGAGAATTCTGTCGACTTCTCCAGGCTGAGTATGCCAAAGCAATCCAGAATTGGTCCAGAAGACAGGCATGGGGCCTCGAGTTCACATACTGTCTCCAATGTGGCGGGGAGGTCACGATGGAGTGACGAGATTTTATCTGCAGAAAATTCCACAAAAGCCTCACAGCCAATCTCCAATTCCCTAGCGTTTAGCCTGCCTTGTGGCAATGTTGTAAGAGTCTGAATTGTCCTAAACAATTGAGCCGGGCGCGAGTTTGCAGACGCAATCTTGGCCACAAAGTAAGCTTTCTTTGTGGCTTTGACTGCCATCTTATAGGATCTCATAAACTCTCTATAGGATGTTCTAGTCACTTCGTCTTGAGTACGCCGCCATTGCCTCTCTAGTCGTCTGAGCCCTCATTTCAGCTGCTGCAATCTGGGATATACCACGGTGCCAGCTTAGCACGAGGGTGCAGAGGGCGCCAAGGTGCGATCTCATCAATGGCTCTGGTGAGCCGACTATGCCACGATTCAACCAGGTCATCAAGAGAATAGCCAGGGGTCCAGGGATCCCATAGAACCATTTGGAACCACTCTGGGTCCATCAGGCTCTGCGGGCGAGCCAAAATATGCTCGCCGCCTAAACGGGTTTGAGGTGGGACATCCCCACGAGTCTTAAGGGCAAGGTGGTCTGACCATGGCACTGCTTCTGCAGTAATATCATCCATCAAGAACCCTGCCGTAAAGATCAAATCTAACATGTTCCCCACCTGGTGAGTGGGCACTGTAACAAGTTGGGAGAGTCCCAGTGCCGCCATGGATGACACTAGGTCCATCGCCTGACTGGAGGTCGCGTCATCAGCATGGACATTGAAGTCACCCAGGATCACAAGCCTTGGGTACTCCAATGCCCAGCCTACTACGGCCTCCATCAAAGATGGCGTTGACTGGTGTGTTAGGTAGACGGTACACCAGCTATATCGCCAACCCCTTCCCAACATTCCACACCACATTCAATACCGGGAGAGCCCGAAAGGAGTAAGCCTCTCGTATGAATAGGGCCACCCCTCCCCCCCGCCCGCTAGTTCGTGATTGGTGAAAGACTGAGTACCCCGTGGAAGCCGTTTGGGAGAGAGCTACCATCTCTCCGTCTCGCACCCAGGTCTCAGTCACACAAGCCAGGTCCATGTCCTGCTCGAGTAGAAACTCTCAGAGGACTGAGTTCTTATTATTTATGGACCTGGCATTGCATAACACCAATGACAGATGCGAGTAGTTCAACCTGACCCCACTACCTGCCACCATCGGGATGGGACACAGAATGGAAGGGAGCCGAGCACCTCCATGTCTCTGTCTCCTTCCCTTATAACAATGTCTGCTCCCACCATCATACCTTCCCCTCCCCAGGAGTACTGGAATCCCCAGGCCGGTCATCCCCCCACTGGTCTCCGCCTCAGCCTCAGACCAGTTATCACACAAATCACCATCCTACAGTTAATTAATTTCCCAACCCTCTCCGCCCTTACCAGTCTATTTCCTCTTAATTTTGTCCATATCTGCCAATTCTAATAGTTAACCAAGCTAAGCCCTAAATCCCACAATCTCCCCTCGATTAATTAGCTAAAAATAATAAATTGCTTCATGAACACCCAACAACTGATGTAAAATGAGACTTTTTATTTTAAAACAGGAACTTTCTGAGCCAGTCATAACCCTTTTTGAAAAGGAAAACTTTAAGGGAAAGAAAATGGAATTTACTACAGAAATTGTAAACCTCAAGTTTCTTGGCTACAATCCTCATATAGCTTCAATACAAGTTCTTGGTGGCATGTAAGTTAACTTTCAAACATTGGGATTTGTTTTGGTAGACTTAAAAGTAACTAGTAAATGATATTTAGTAGGTTGCTATAAGTTTGCACAAGAGAAATTGAGCCTGAATAATGACATATTAGAGGCCATGGAGTGAGACTGAGATTTAAGCAGAACTTATGAGGCAAAGGCTTTTAGAAATGAGACAGTTTTTTTTTCCTTATTGATGCTGATAGTATGGGAGTGGGGTGGGGAGCCTCAGTTTACTGAAGGTACTTGTTCTACCCTGCCTGGGATTGGACTCGTCTGGGGGGGTTCCCCCGCTGCCGTCTCAGAAGCCCCGACGCTGCTCCCAATGGACCCCCATGAGACAGCAGGGGGAACGTCAGCCCAGCCCTGACCTACTTGCTGGCCGGGAGCCAGAGCACCACCACCGCCGGGAAAGTCCAAGGGCCCCAGAGTTGGCCGCGCCAGGCCCAGCACACGCCGGGAGTAGCTCAGCCCCGCCCGCAACGACAGCCAGCTGGGGACCGGGCGGTTGCAAGGCCCTGGCACCAGCCGAGGAGCCTGTCCCAAGCCACCGTGGCTCAGTCTCCCAGCCAGGACAACAACGCCCCAGCAGCCCCTGGGGAAGGAACGCCAAAGGACGCCTCTCCTCAGCGTCCCAGCCTTTGGAGGAGGGCGGAGCTGGCCAGGGGCAGGGGATAGCAAGGGGGGAAGGAGCTTGGGAAGCATAAAAGGCAGCCACGCTGAGAGGCCAGGGAGAAAGAAACAAGCTGCTGCTGCTGTAGGGTTGCCAGCACAGAGAGAGAGATGGGAACCCAAAGCACAGCCTGGGAACGGAGGCATTGGGTGATGTAACCCAGCCCCATCCAATTCTGAGGCCTCTGTGGCCAGCCCCAACAAGGGGACCGCAGGAGCAAGGGCCCAGTCGGGGCAACAGCCACATCGGGGACCCCCAGGGGGCACCAGGGGCCCAACAGTACTAGTCCTGTGTTCAGCTTAATTGGTTGATTTGTTCCTGCTGCTTATAGCCTTGCTGTCAGTAGAGACTGTCTGTTGCCATCCTAACTAACTGGGGAAGAACATGTTGATGGCAATCTGTCTGAATACATGCAGTTTAGTTTTCATCTGAACTACAGTTATGAAGATGTTAAAGATTGTCTTAATCGCTAAATTCAGGCCATTTTCACACTCACCTTACTCTGCCATCACGTCTGTCTTCTCCGCACGGCATCCTCCCAATTTCCCACCATTTGAGTTGGGGCTGCAGCAAACATTGCAGTTTTCGCGCAGCAAATGGAAACTGGTTTTTAGCGGTTTCCGTTTCCTGCACGAAAACCGCGATGTTTGCTGCAGCCCCAGCACAAATAGTGGGAAATCAGGAGGACGCCGCACGGAGAAGATGGACGTAAGGGTGAGTGAGAAATTGGTCTATGTCTGAATTGAGGTTTTTCAGTGTCCTACCTTGGGGGCAGTGATTGTAAGTGGACAATAGCAAATTGTGTATTTTAAAAAACAGTCTTCCAGAAAACCAGTTCTAAGTCTCCAAAATCTGTTCTGGTACTTTGATGCTTTATATGATATTTAGGCACAAGTTCAACACACTCCTGAAATGTTTTTTTGTACAAACTATAAGGCAGTGTGTAGGGTTAGTTCTTAACTGTAATTTAGATATTCAGCCAAGGCTTAATCATGGTCAAGAAATATATCTGTACTGTGTATTTATTTGAAGCACTTCAGGATATTAATGCTGTGAATTCATATATTAGACAATTAGTATAATACTTTACAGGGCTGAGAAGTGAAGGGAGTGTCAGCTCTTACCTTTTCCTGTGGCACCACTATGCTATTGTAAGCCCTTTTAAAGTAACATGTATTACAATAGCTTTATCGTGCTGAATGTAAACCAGTATTCAACACAATCTTGCTTTAGATCTTGCAACCTAGATGTTCATACTAAGAAGGATTTGTCTATGATTTATGTAATAACATACTTAAGATTGCAGCCTATATAATTTCTGTGCATTGGTATTGTTGCAAACATTTTAAAAATGATTTTGATTGCCTTACTTCATATACAGTATTCTATAGAAATTACATATAAATATATATGTATATTTTACTATCAGGTGGATTATTTATGAACACAATAATTACAGTGGTCGGCAAATTTTATTAAAACCTAAAAAAATACCAAACTGGCATGCATTAAGTGGCTTCCACAAAGTAGGTTCCCTGCGACCTTTACTACAGGTAAGAACTACAGCCCACTCTGGAATGGGAAAACATGAGTAAATGTTCCATAACTGTGTCCTGATCAGCTTTCTTTATATTTATTCTTTGTTCTGGTATTCGATGTAAGTTCTCTTTTTATGAAATTGCATAGTACAAACACTAATCTCCTTGGAAAAAGAAAATTAGATCTATATGGCTTGGTTACCTTCATTGCACCTATTAAGCCAGTTAATAATTCTGCCTCTGTGTGTGTGTGTTTGAGCTGAACTTACATTGCTTCCTCAAAAAGATTAGCATGACTAAATTATATAATTTAGAAGCTCCTGTATTCTAATATTTACAGTACACTCAGGTCAGATATCTTGTGATGTGGGTTGAACGGAGGTAAATTAGGAGCATTTGACATTCAAGTGGACAGTTATGAGATAAATTTGAACACTATAGAATCACTAAGACAGTGCTTAATACTTTGTGACCATGCATTGAATATTATTGTGAATTATTGTATATTATTATGAATAATTATTGTGAACAGTATTTTCTAACATCAAAGGCTACGGTCTCATAATTCTTTTGTCCAGTTAGCAATACACAATTTAATGGTTCTTACCTAAAGTACTCAAGGCTTTTGTGTGCTTTTGCTAGTCAAAATTTAGCTTCTTTTCATTTCTCATTTGTGATTCAGCATAGTTTTTTTCTCTTTCATAAATTTCGCACATTTTACCAATAAAGTATCTTAAATTGTAATAGCTGTTTACTTGTCTACCTCCACAGATGGGTTAATTAGTTTTTAACACACTTTTGTCTGAAGTACATGATGATGTACACTCTTTTACTTCATAGAAGTAACATCCAAGTGGCTGTGAGTTTAAGCTACATGTAAATAATGGTAGAGGAGTGATTGCACCCAGGAATGCTGATACTTGAGAAAATTACGCAGTAGTGGTACTGAAGTTAGCAGTAGTGGTACTGAAGTTAGCACAATAGGGCACAATGCTTGCAGATACTATAATGCATGCGTTCTGGTCTTTTCACAGAAACAAGTATACTTCAAACTTCGCAACAAAGAAACAGGACAATTCATATCAACTGATGGAAATGTAGATGACTTGAACCTTTTGAGAATGCAGGTTTCAGAAGATAATAAATCCGATGAGCAAGTCTGGGTTTACCAAGAAGGATATCTCAAATGCAGGGTAAACTTTTACATTAAACATTTTTTGCCTCTTGTAAGGGATGCAGTTCACTGCATAAGAAAAGCAGAAACTCAAGGATAAGCCCTGCTCCACACAAAAAGTCACTTCAAACTAATACATAGCAGCTTGTACTGTTAGGTTGCGGTCAAACAACAGGCTTGGTGCAGTTCTGCTGTGCATCTATTTTATCTGATGTTATTTGTTCTGGAGAAGTTTGTCTAAACATGCCACCACTTAACCCACCTCACCACGCACTCACTTCATAGTTGACCACTCAGATTATTGCTGCGCTGTAACCACAGAGTGGGCAGCCAGACAGCATCCTTTTTAAAAACTGTATTTCACACATGCGCAGAAGCATTTATTCAAAGCACCACTCAATTTTGACAGCTCCATGATTGCTCCACCAAGTACTGTAGCCCCTCTCAGCCTCCTTTGCTTTGCCTCGCTTCCTTGGAATATGGGAGGGGGGGTGAGTGAGTGTAAGCATCATGCAGATTTACATGAGAGTTGCTCCATTGATTGGTATATTTACTCTTGTGTCAAATCATGGGATGTTCTCAAACAGGAACTCTGAAACCAGAAAACCCTTTTTCTGCTAACAGTTTGCATGCAGGAAAGTGGGAGGTGTAGCAGGGTTGCCAGCAACAAGGAAGGGAAACTGGAGATTTGGGGATGGAGCCTGTGGAGGACAGGGACCTACCTCATTGGGGTACAGTGGCCATAGAGTCCACCTTCCAAAGCATTCATTTTCTCCAGGGGAACTGATCTCTCTAGTCTGGTTAACATCCACGCCCCCCCCCATCCCCCTTTAGCTAAGGTCCATGCTCAGAAAGCCCTGCACACACTTTTGGGGCAGATATTAAGACTAAGTTTACTCAAAAGCAAGGCCGCCTGGATTTTAAAATTTTTCTAGCTTTACCAAAGTCTCCCCGAATTAGGGATGCCTGCCAACTAGGGGCTATTTTGATGGGCTTCCAACTCCAAGAAACGGTGTGGGGGGGGGAAGTGATTTGTTGCTCAAAAACAATTATCCTGATCCTGACAGAGTGTTTCAGTGCAGAAACATGTGAGTGATAGTTCAAAACCCTGGAGCAAAGATCAGCTTATGAGCACATCGCTAACTGGATTTTTAAAAATGGCACACAGACAGAAATGTGCAATCTGACTTCCTAAATGGCTTGATTTTGCAAGAGAGTTCAGACATCAGGAAATGTGCAGTGAGACCAGTTCAGTCCATAAAGACTGGACTTTTTCCAGTGTCAGGAAAATGGGGTGGGGGGAGTTTTGAGAACAGAGCACCGATGACTAGGTAATGGGATACAGTCTGAACAGGCATTTTTAATCCAGAGGAGACAAGCAACAGCATCAGATCAAACAGCTCATTTGATTGCAGCATTAATATAACTAATGTTTGCTTCCCATTACTGTTGTTAAATCCATACTAGGTTCCCATTGCTATCATTCCATCAGGCTGTAATGCCAACTTTAACTGTTGAAATAGTTTGACCACAGATTTTTCCTTTTTACAATATTCTGCCTTTATAATTAGAAAATGTTTTAATTATAAATTTAAGATGGTTTAATCCATCTGTCTAAAATCTTAGCACAGAGAATGCATCTGGAGCTTGGTGCAAGCTAGACTTCCAGCAACTTTAAAAAAAAATGTGATGTAGAATGGCAGAGATATGGAAGTCCAAAACTTTGCCTTAAACCACATGGATTTCTTTTGCCTTTTTGGCATCTCTGGTTGTGTGCTTTTTAGCTGTAGTTTTGTTTCCACAAAACACCCTCTATTCCAGCATAAATCAGAAACAGCCTGTTTTTTATCACTTTATGAAACCTTAAAAAAACCTTTCCTGATATAAGCATTGCTGAGACTATCTTTTTCATGTGTCTAGAAGGGAAGGTGTACCTTGTGCGTGAATGAAGGGGAACACCTTTTTCCTTTGCATTTTTTGTTAACTGTCTTGGCATTGTTGCTGACACTAAAAAAAAATGAGATTTTTTTTAATTGGGAGAGCCCAGGGCAATGTAGCAGTATCACTGTGTTACATTACGAAACCACACTTTCTAGTTGGACATGCGCTGCAGCCCTGTCTTTGGGCATCTCTGATATGCTTCTCACCAGTCCTTCGTGCATATTTTACCACATATTGTAGTATTATAATTTTGGAGGAACACATATTACAGAACAGCTCAGTTACACAAAAAACATGGCACATCATCAATGTTTACCTTTAATGTAGGGAGATTTTACACTTGCAGCTGCAGGGGACAGGGTCATAATATCCATATAAATCTACATAAAAGGTGTTGATTTTAAAGAGATTTATCTTGCAATGTAGGAAAAAAACATTTTGCTGTCTACTCCCTCATATAGAGAACCCTGCAATTCCATGATTATTCTCCTTTTTAAAAAGTACATTCCAAAATGTACTTAAATTTACACATTTTAATATGTTAAAAGTGTGACTGTACATGGTATTCAGACCCCCAAAGCTGCCAAACCTCTTCCTTTTTAACTGAGAAGATCAGTGTTTGAGTTTAGACAAGCTCTGCCACTATTTTTGTTTTGTTAAACAATATGGTGGGTTTTGCTTCAGTCATTCTCACATAATCATTTCTTTCCACCAAGCAATTAGTCCAATTTATATTTAGTGAAAATAAAAACAGAGCTAAGTTTCCTGACAGAATTTAAAGGATCGCTACTGAACAATACACCTTCCCATTTGTTAATAGATCTGTCATACTAATCTCCATAGTTGTATCTTGAATGCTCAAGCCTCCGTTTCTACATGGCGTTGGAATCCTATTTCTATTGGATCTTTTACAGTAAAACGCTGCCATTTTTCCCGTTTCCTAACTTAACGTTTCCTAACTTAAGGCTTGCTACACTCGTATCTGCAGCAGTAGTCTAACAGCAGATTACTCCTAAACACTTACCTTACAGGTAAATCCTATTGAGTTACATTCTTCTCTGATCAAAGTGTTTAGGTTTTCTTTTGGGCTCTAAACATCAAATGAAGTTAATACAACAAAACATAAAGTTATGTAAGCAGCATTCTGCCAAAGGGAGACATTTCTCAACTTTACCAGCTGTGCTCTGCACAAGAGGAATGTTTCCCGCCTTTCAGTAATCCAAGAGCATGTTTGGACATGGATGATTCCAAAACTCTGACTTACAACAGCCTGCAAAAAAGCAGGGGGTGTTGATTTTAATACCCCGAACTCGAAAATATAATTAAAACTATTGAAAAGCTGACATAAAGTAACATTCATGTGGTGTTACCACATGGTTTTTGTTCTTTTAAAGACAGGCAGCTGTATTCTTGCAACTCAGACACAAAGCAGGAGGGCCGACTGTTCAGTAGCAGAGAGAGGTTTTTTTGCTTGAAGAAGGTCTTGGGTTAAATCCCTGGTATCTAATGTTAAAAGAATCTCAAGCAAGTTGGGCCGGGGGGTGGGAACCCTGCATATGAAACACTGGTGGAGCACTGCTAGTCAAAGCAGACTGTATTGGGTTATATGGGCTTAACCTTTTGAATACATGAAGTCTGGAAAGATAACATGTACATCCTGCATGGTGGAATACTGTAAAGAAATCAGTACTGAAAGCATTGAATAATGAAACACTGTAAAATGATGCTCCTGGAGCTGCAACAAGTATTTTGAACCTGGGGTACTACTACTAATAAATTGGGAGGGATCACAAATACAGGAGGAAACAGAAACAGGATACAGGGTGATCCTGTTAGGCTGGAAAACTGAGCTAAGACAAATAAAATGAATTTTAACAGGGATAAATATAAGGTTCTGCATTTAGGTAGGAAAAATCAAATGCATAATTATATGATGGGGGAGACTTGTCTTGGCAGTAGTATGGGTGAAGAAGACCTAACTTCTAAGATTGCAATTATGGTGGGTGTCAAACAAGGTATATTTTGGCCCCTATATTGTTCAATCTTTTTAAAAATGATTTGGCACCCTTTATGAGCTGTGTTAATGAGCATTACCCCAACTAGGAAAGAGACACATCCCACTATTGCTATATGCTGATGATGCTGTTCTCTTTTTACTTTCAAAAGTTGGGATGAAAAAGATACTAATGCGCTTCTTAGTTTATTGTGATAAGAACAAACTTTCCCTCAATTTTGATAAGTCCAAAATTATTGTGTTTGGTTATAGCTGTAAGCTCCCCAAATGGACTATACAAGGAAACACCATTGAACAGGTGAAAAGTTTCAGATATCTCAGTATTAATTTCTACTGTAATGCTAATTGGGCCACTCATATTGATAAGTTGTAAGATCTGTGAATAGCAGTGAACTTGCAGTCTCTTGCTTTTTCTATATATACGAAGGGAAATCAATTTATATCTGCTGTTCTTAAAAGTGTTAAAACTATAAAATATGTGCTAAACTATTATATGGTGCCCCAATTTGGATTTCTGCCCTTAATAAAACAGTCGGAAGTGTCCAATCTAAATTTCTTAAGAAAATTTTAGGGCTTCCAGCTTGTGTATCTTATGCGGCAATATGCCTTGAGACAAACCAGAGATGTTTAGCCACAAAGGCGTGGATCTCAACTTTCAAATTTTAGCTGCACCTTCATTTCAGAAGTGGGCCTAATAGTCTCATTGCACATATGCTGTATGAATCTTATTTATCTGTTGGCTGACCCACATTGAAGGGAAAATCACATCAATGGGGCTTAGCATTGCTGATCTGACTTTTTTTCAGAGAAGCATGCTTTTGTCATGATAAAACAGATTACTTGATATGGAGATTCAAGACCTTAGAACAGGGGTGTCAGACATGTGGCCCAGGGGCTAAATCAGGCCCCCAGAGGGCTCCTATCAGGCCCCTGAGCAACTGGCTGTCATCTGCTTCCTTCTCCCTCTCTCTTGCTTCCTTCTGTGTAATAGCTTGCTTTGCCAGGCTAGCTTAATCACATAGCAGAGCTACTGATCCAAGTCTCTCTTCCTTCTGTTGGCTGAGGCTGTTCCCCCTCCTGGTCCCCTGGGGAAGAAAGGAAAGAGCCAGAGCTTCCTTTGCTCCATTCTCTGGATTGCATGGGAGAGATAACAAAGAAAGCACCTTTAAGAACGAGTGCTAATGTTTTAAGCATGGTTTAATTTTTTTAAAAAAATATTTGTGTTTGTCTGTGTCCTTTATAAAGTTTATATCTCTGCTACCTAATATTAAAATAGGTACACACATGGCTCAGCGCAACATGGCCCAGCACAACAAGGTCTCATTTATGTCAGATCCAGCCATCATAACAAATGTGTTTGACACCCCTGCCTTAGAAGTCTTGCTTCTGGGCATTGCTCTCCCATGCAATGGGGGAATTCCTTTTAGTGGTTCACTTGCAAAGTATTTTTCTTGTTTGATTGATCCCCATATTCGTAAGGCATTTATGTTGGCCCATTTTAATGTGCTTCCTTCTGCCATGTTATATGGGAGATATTTTTAAAAAAATACTCTGATAGACTACATCCCTATGGGCTGAAGGAAATCAAAGGAACAGACCATGTACTTTTATCCTATAGATTCTGCTGTGATTTACGTGTATCTTATCTGGATCCTATATAGCAATTCCTGGGGGGTAAATGAAAGCAAGATAGTGAGTTTACTAGCCTCAAGCAAGGCTGAAACCATCAAAGTGGTAGCAAACTTCCTTAATTGTGCTTACAGGAGGAGGTCTATTTAGAATGTTTAATTAACCAACTTTTCTTTTTCCTGCTTCCTTGATTTGATACAATAAAGATTCTGTGACTGTATGTGTGAAAAGGATGTAGGAGACTTAGAGGACTATACACTGAGCATGAGTCAGCAGTGTGATGCAGTAGCTAAAAAGGCAAATCCAATTTTGGGCTGTATCAACAAAAGTATAGTGTCCAGATCACACAAAGTGACGGTATCACTTTGCTCTGGTTAAACCTCACCTAGAGTATCATGTTCAGTTTTGGGCATCACAGTTTAGGAAGCATATAGACAAGCTGAGCAATGAAGATGGCGAGAGTCTGAGATCAAGTCCTATGAGGAAATGTTGAAGGAGCTGGGTATGTTTTGCCTGGAGAGAAGACGGCTGAGAGGTGACATGATCACTATCTTCAAGTAGTCGAAGGACTGTCAATATAGAGAATGGTGCAGAACTGTTTTCTTTTGCCCCAGAAGGTCAGACCAGAACCAACGAGTTGAAATTAAATCAAAAGAGTTTTCAGCTAAATATCAGAAAGAACTTTCTGACAGAGTAGTTCCTCAGTGGAACAGGCTTCCTCGAGAGGTGGTGGCCTCTCCTTCCTTGAAGGTTTTTAAACAGAGGCTAGATGGCCATCTGACAGCAATTCTCATTCTGTGAATTAGGCACGATCATGAGAGGGAGGACAAGAAGGCTTGCATCAGTGCTTAGTTCTCATGGCCCTTTCTTACATGCTCAGGGAAATGCTGATTGCCACTTTGGGGTCAGTCAGCAATTTTTCTGCAGCCCAGTTTGGCTCGGGATGCTGGAAGAGGGGTTTTCTGGGCATAGAGCAGGGGTCACTGGGGATGTATGCGTGGGGCAAATATATTTGTGAAGTTCTTGCACTGTGCAAGGGGTTAGACTAGATGACCCTGGGATCACTTTCAGCTCTATGATTCTACTGGAGCCTCTAAACCTTGAAAATCTGTATGCACATAGTAAAGCTACTGAGACAAAAATATCAATAATTCTGTCCCTGAAGAAGGGATTAATAACTAGCACAGCTGTAAGAGGAAGCCTCCTTTGACTGATATTGTTTGTTTAATTACACAGATGGCAGAAGACTTCTGCTTGACAATTGTAGGAAGTCTGATCACTCCTGGTGCAAAACTGGGTCTAGCGCTTCAACAGAACGAAGAAAAGCAACAGTGGAATATTAATCCAGATGGAAGAATCTACAGCAGGATAAAACCAAATTTAGTGCTAGACATTAAAGGTAAAACCTCTTGGCTGGAATATATTGTCTCTGATGCTTACTAAAAAAGACTTTCCACATGATATTGTAGGATGTAAGACCAGGTGGCCACACAGTTGCAATTGCTGTGAAGTTCTAAGTATTGCAGTGCAGACAGGCATACCTATGTGGTATGACTCACTTGCCGGATTAGAACCAACATACCGTATTTTTCGGACCATAAGATGCACTTTTCCCCCCCCAAAAAGGGGGGGGAGTGTGTGCGTCTTATGGTCCGAAGGTACGTACCTTCGGGGGGCGAGGGGGTGATCCGCTGCCTCTTCCTCCAATCCGGCACGTCCCCGGCGCCTGCTTGCCGGGCTCCATCTTCTTCAGGCAAGTGTGGGATCGCTCCACGTGGCCCCAGCGCTTTGCAAGCACCGGCCGCGGAAGGGGCAGCGTGCTTCCTACTTCCCTGTGTTCCTGCCTTCAGCTGTGATGTTTAAAGCAAGCGCTGGGCTCGGAGGGGGGAGGGAGCGACCTCAGCGCTTGCTTTAAACATCACAGCTGAAGGCAGGAACACAGGGAAGTAGGAAGCACGCTGCCCTCTCCACGGACGGCGCTCGCAAAGCGCTGCGTTTGCGGAGGGGGCGGGTGCTTCCTACTTCCCTGTGTTCCTGCCTTCAGCTGTGATGTTTAAAGCAAGCGCTGGGGTCGGAGGGGGGAGGGAGTGACCTCAGCGCTTGCTTTAAACATCACAGCTGAAGGCAGGAACACAGGGAAATAGGAAGCACGCTGCCCCCTCCGCGGCTGGCGCTTGCAAAGCGCTGGGGCCACGTGGAGCGATCCCACGCTTGCCTGGAGAAGATGGAGCCAGGCAAGCAGGCGCCGGGGAAGCGCCGGATTGGAGGAAAAAGCATCAGATTGCCCCCCAGGAGGAAGGTGCGTCTTATCCTCCGGTGCGTCTAATCGTCCGAAAAATACGGTATTTCTGAACACATTACAGATTTTTTACAGATTTCATGTGCTATTGGTATATGCCATTTTTTGAGTGGGAAAAGGGTAGTAACAAATATTTACCACTTTGTGTGTGTTTTCTGAGTGAACTAGACTAGTGATATTCCCATATCATAAATGGGATGCTGCTCACACAACAGCTTCTGGTTTTATCATCATTAACAAAGTAGTAAATCACAATTCTTACCAAAGAATTGCAACGAACTACATATTGCCTGTATTATTTTCTGTTGTTATATTATCATGTCTAAAACATATTAAGTAAAAAAAATCATTCTAACATCAGGATGAAATATCTTTATTCTAAGGGGAAAAGACTAAAAAAAAAAACATTAACCAGGATCTTGATGCATGTGAAATTGTAATCCATAACATATGCAATTATGCCCTCTTGAGAATACAGTTAATTAATGCAATCCAAAACAGAGTTATATCCATTGAAGCCGTTATGTCCATGGAAGTTAATGAGCTTGGAAGGATGTAACTTTGTTTAGGATGACACTATCGATCAAGCCCATAGCTATTGGGGTTGCTGAGGGGATCCAAGCCCCTCCAATCAAAACCCTGTTTCACCTTTGTGGCCCTCCTTTGAGTTTCCTGTCGCTTACCACCGCTGGCTGCTGTTGCTCTTAACAAGTATGCTGCCAGCTGCCTTCAGTCCCTGCTCCAGAAGGAATGCCAGGGCAAGGGGGAGGAGGGGCCGTGTCTGAGTAGCAGAGTCTGCATCCCAGGTCAGGTTTTCCCTCCTTGCAAGCTGCAGGGCAGAGAAGCTGGAGAGGGTCTCCTGGCATTCAGGACAGCCTCTTCCCAATTCAGTGTGTCTCATCTGCCTTTCCAAATTATGATTGATTTAGTTTATGGTGTGTCAGCCCTCCTGACTGGAGAGACACAGGGAGATGTGCTGCTGGTGGCAAAGGATATCAGCGTGTGCGCAAGCTGGCCTGGCAGCACCCTCCCCATGCAGTCCCAGACCCTCCAGCGCCAAGCTCAGTCTATCCAATCTGAGGCCAGGGAGCCAGATGGGCGGGAAGAGCGGGTGCAGCTAGGGGGAGAGGAGCAGCCAGCCTGCCCTTCCTGGAGTTGCAGCCCAACTCCCCCAATGCCACCAGCCAGGAGAGAGGGTTATTGCTGCAGGGAGGGGGCTATTGGTGGCCCCCTGGCCCCTCCAAACTTTAAAACCTGCCTATGGCCCTGCTATAAATTAATGTTTATTATGCTGATACCTGTAACAGAATAAAAATTTCATTCCCTGAACTGAAACATTATTAAAATTTACTGAAGGCTGAACACTTAAAAAAAAAATCAGAAACTCGAATCCAGCTAAAGATAGTAATGGTTAAAAGCAGTGACAGTGGGTGAGATTAATATAATTTAGACTATGAAGAATTTGCTCAACTACGTAATTTTTATATAGCCCTGGGATTCTAATTATATCAGAAAAGTCTAAAACATAGTGACCCAATCCATTTAAAGGCTTGTAACTAAATTGCAGAGTCATGTTTATCTCAATTACCAAGTCCCATGTCTTTTAATAATAACTAATGGAATAGTAATGCCATTAAGTACAGATGACTGGGGAAGGCAATGGCAAAGCACTCCGTAAAAAGTCTGCCCAGAAAATGTAATGATGTGATGTTGCCCCATGGGTCAGTAATGACTTGGTGCTTGCACAGGTGACTACCTTTTTACCTTTACTCGGGGCTTTTTTTGAACAGGAACGCAGTTTCCGGCTGGCTTGGTGTCGGGGTTTGTGGCTTAATATGCAAATGAGTTCCTGCCAGGCTTTCCCCACAAAAAAACCATGTACTAAACAGTGGGGACATCAGGAGGTTTGACCCAGTATGCAAATTAGTTCCTGCTGGGCTTTTTCTACAAAAAAAAGCCCTGCCTTTACTCTTTTTTTAATAGAATGCGTGATTGCAAATGAAATTTTAAAAATGAGATATATGGAAATTCTGCACAATAAGGGACCATAAAGAGTACCCGAAACAATTCACTATTTTCACATCTGTTAGACAACTGATTTTTCATTGGTATGTCCCAAGCAGGCAAACTATCCATGCAATCTTCTGCAGAGGTACAAATTGATTTCAATGGTAGTCAGAAAAGGGTATAGGAATACAGCTAAGGTGGTCCATTCCTTCCAAATATACCGTGCTTGGAAGGACTTTGCTTTGTCCTTACCCCACACCAGTTTAAGATATACTGGCCTCTGTTTGTGTATATTTTAAAGCATAATAAATAGCTAGTGAGGAATCCACAGATCTAAGATGCAAGGTTTATTAAAATATATACAAGCAGTGAGGCAACAAGTTTTGGTGACTAGGGAAAGTCAGCATAGTTGACTCAACGAAAATATTATAAATTGTCTTTACACAATAACACTTTATTTGGAGAACAGATTTTCTTTATGTTCTGGAACTACTAACCGAAGGAGGTATCCGATCCTTTTTTTGTACTATTACAGAAAAATTGTATGTAATTGTTATCTAATATTTAACATAATCCTGTGTCAGAAATGCTATACTATAATTTTTAAACTTCCATTTTAGGGGGATCACAGTATGATAAAAACCACCTAATTGTCAGTTCAGTGAGTGAAGACAAGGCAACACAATGCTGGGAACCGCTGGTTGTGTAAAAATAATTCTGCTTCAGAAGGAAGAATTAAGAATCTGACCCATCCAGAGCAGTATATGTGAAGAGTGGAAGAAGAGAAGACATTGGTGTATGCCTGTTGCTGATTTTAAGGAAAAATATATAATTTAACATGGCACCTTCAGCATTGTGAAGTGTTTTTGTGTTCCTGGCTAGAAGTTAAAAAAAAACCCCTCTAAAGCAGCAGTTCTGGTCACTCCTTTTTCCAAGTAAAATTCTGTCAGTACAGTTATTTTATGGCAGGATTGAATTATTAATCTGGAATACATTTTAATGTGCAATTTTAAATTATTTCTGAAGTCCTATTTTAATCTAGTGCTGTAGGCTCACCAACGTATATTCTTTTTGCACAAAAATTGAAATGTTTAGTCTTTAAAATTATCTAGATCATATTAGGTGATTATTTGTACAAAATTTCTACAGTACATTCAGATACATTTTAGTAAGGAAAATGTTTCAAAGCTTGTGATAGTAGTTTTACATCACAGGAAGTACACAACCCAGTAAGTGGTTTGCAAACAAACATATTGAGCTGCTAACTGAACTTGTTAAACATTAATAATTTGTCTATTATGCATCTGCATGGCTGCCTTACTTTATACAAGTATTAAAGGGGGAAGGGAAAGTATTCCCCTTTTTATAAAGGGGAAGTATATTTCTTTCACATTTTAAAGTGTTCTTTCTAAATACTACGTGTAAAGAAAATTATCTAGGTTTTTTTAAGCTTACTGAACACAGCAACTGTACTGCTTACAATTTGCTATACCCTGTTCTATGTGTATAAACTTCTGTGCTTTATTATTTTAAACTTTCTACCTGAATTTTCAGGTAAAACTGATTCTTCTCTCAGTTACATCAGTGTTATCAACTCTTTTCACTTCTGTATCACCTGTAGACATACTTGCATTGAGATCTCAGATGCCCCCTACTTTACCTCATTCCCCTATATGTACTCACATACTGAAGAAACTTCACTGCTATCCTGGACAGTGAATGTGCTGCACTGATGTATTTGAAAAAGCATGGGGCATCCAATTCTTTGTGATGGATCTATGCTGAATCCCACAATTGAAGTTCTTCCTTGAACATCAGTTAATTGATGGTTACTGAACCAGAGCTTAACACCCCAGTAACCCCTGACCTATGTTCAAACCCTACTGTAGTAGAGGCATTTTTAGAGGTAATCCCAACAATGAACTCCATCAAAGTGGTAAAATAACTACTGAATCTTGAATAGCAGACTCCAGTAAAATCACACTGTAATAAAGAAGCAATTTCTCTTATGACAGATGCCATAAATCAATACTGAGTACAGAATTTAAATACCTGTTTAAGGATCTGTAAGCACAGCATTTTTCAACAGTAAGCAGCAATACAATATGTGTGTATATATAAAGCAATTTGTGCAATATTTCACTGCTATCATTTTTTCAGTGTGAAGATTAATATTTCTACTATCACATTCCTGTATATTAGTTCCAAAGCAGACCATTTATTACACTCTGGTACTCAGTAAGGCATTCTGAAAAATAATTTTAGGATTAAACATTTCCTCTGCACCGTTACTTTATTGATTTTTTATTTTGTTAGGAGAGTCTCACAATGATCTGTTGTACAAACCCCTGAATTTAATTACATATTCCAGACCACGTGAATTATAATCTGGCTCTCTCTGTAAGAATGTGCTGCAGCTTTTCTTGATATAGAAAATGTTTCTGTTTCAAGAATTATTTCCTTGATACTGATTTTAAGGTATACTACATTTAAAAAATGTTCTGGTGCCTAAATCATTATATAAACATGCCTATTTTACAAATAAAAATATTATTCAAAGGAAATTTGTTATTTTACTGAAAGCAGGATCAGAATCTTGATAAAATATTTAAGATGCAGAGGAACAGCAGACTACTGATGCTATGCATGGTACAGCCATCCTATCTACAGGCACTGTAGCAAAAACAGTGCAGGAAAAAACTTTTTAGCCACCACCAAAAAGCCAGTGCCATTAGCCTTAGCCTAATATAAAAATTTAATGGAATTACCACTGCTGAGTGGCATACGTCAGTATTGACTTACTCCTCTTTTACTCAGTTAAGATGTTTCTGTGGCTATTTCAGTGCCCAGCAACTCATATTATTAGTCTACAGCAATTACTAGTTCATTGTCCAGAACTCAGGGGTAGACTGGCCATTAAGGCCTCCACAAAAAACCCTGGTGGGCCAAGGTGTAGAGAGCTGTCTGAGCCCCAAACAGGCAGCCCTTGCCCTGTGCAGGGCTGCTGATACTGCAAGACAAGGAGCCTTTGCTCCATGTCAGGTAAGGAAGGAGGCACACAGGCTAGCTGGGCCAACATCTCCTTCTGTGTCGCATGTGGCTCCTCTGGACAGCATTAAAAAATGGTTGCCATCTGAATTTTTAATTAGTAAATTGATCTGTTTGTTTTTATGTTTTGCTAGTGTTTTAAAATATATAATTTTTATCTTTGATGTGACCTGCCCTATGCCCGTTTGGGGAGGGCAGGATAGAAATGTGAAATAATAAATAAATAACAGAGAAGGATGTGCATGACTGAGCTCCATGCAGCGTGGCTGGGCCAGCATCTCCTCCATATGCAGCCCAGCCAAGCAGGGAAGGAGGTGCATGGTTGAACCACACATAACAAAGGAGACATTTCCCCTCCTTGTCTCCTGGGGGAGGGGGCAGGAAGTGAGGTCCTTTTCCCAGGTCAAGTTTTCCTCCTAAACCACCCCCTTCCTGGACTCTTGGACACACACACACACAAAGTAATAAGTCCATCTACCTCTTAAACTGTTATTCAGACTACATAACCTCTCTCGTATAGGTTTGTTTTGAAATTCACACACAAGTTAAGATGACGTATTGAAGAATATTTCCATGTTTCATCTATAGCAAAACTATTATAAAGCCTCTCTGCCAGACACTCTTATTGCAGTGGCTTAACCCAATGAACACTTTGAACTTTATTTAACATACCAGAGTTTCAAACAGGAAAGAACTTTTCAAATCCCAAGTATGAGCAAAAGAAATTTCATATGGATCAGAACAGAGTTGATACATTATTTTTTATTAGTTACATTGATCACTGTTTTTCCACGTGCATGTCCTTCTTCCACTTTCTGGAAAGCCTTGGGAACCTCAGCAAATGAGAAGACTTGATCAATAACTGGGTGGATCTATAGGGGGAAAAACACTTGTTATTCTGCCTGCTACACAACACAGCTCATCAATAGCAAACATTTTCAGTGACTTGGCAACTGAACTGCCTCTCAGAAGGGCTACAATTTCTCTCAGGGCCAGACTTGGCATCGCAGTGTCCATGGGTATGACCTGTGAATGCCAGCTCTAGAGAAGTTTCAGCACGTGAAAAGGCAGTAGTAGAAAATGAGAGAACTTGGTCCCACCACCATGCTAGGTGTCAGTACCCAGAGGTCTGCCTCACAGATACTGCAATGTCTAGTTTGGCACATGGTGTAACTGAATCAAGCTGCAATTTGTCAATCATGGCTTGCTTAACTGGAAAACTAGAAAATATCAGTTAGCTTCTGCCCAAATATCTGTCTTGCAAATAAATCCAGAAAACCTATGGCCTTTTCTTTTTTTTGCTGCTGCTGCTCTTTAACATAAATTCAAATTGGTTGATTGCTTTACCAAAGGTCATAGCAACATAAAATGCCCATCTGGGTGTACAAAATAGACTAAATTAAAGGACAGTATGTACAAACTACACCATGTTTATTAAGAAACTTCAACTTTGAATTTTAAAAATACAGCAAATCTCGCCACTCTATACAACCCATTTTCTAGAGTAACAAGAAATCATTTGTTTACAAAATAAAAAGTTCCATGTAAAAGCTGGCCTCTGTAAACAGTGAAATCCAAACAGCCATGACTACCAATAAATGATTTACAAATACAGAATAGTTCATTACAAATACAGAGCAATTTATTTCTTAAAGCTCGAGTAACCTGCCCCCCAATCCACTAGTGGAATATGGGTGCTATTTTGGGTTGCCACAGGAATCACAATAGCACCCACTTCAAAATTCTGGAGTAATGGCTTGATTCAAAATGTGACTTATCATGGATAAAGTCTTTCCTACACTCATTATTTTGCTGCCTTAAACAGGACAGTTTAAATGCATTTTCTTCCTGTTTTACAATCTTACTCCAACCACATTATTTTGTTGTACTAGGAATTTTTGCTGTTAGATTAAAAAGTTACCTATCTTCTAATCTGCTCACTAAAAGTTTTTAATCGTATCTGAAATCCGCCTTGAGTTCCAGTTAGAAAGGTGAGCTATTTAATGAAAACAAAGTTCCACAAAGAGCAGTGGAGCCAGCTGCCATGTATCAGCAGCAGTGAATGGGAGCAAAGGGGAAAATGGAATTTCTTCCCTGTGATTCCTCAGTGGTTTCTTAAGCAGGAGTGGACAATCTCTGGTTTATTGACCGTGATAAACCAGACTTTTTGCTTCAAACTCAGAACCAGATTTCTGCCCAAGCAACTGAGACACTAACTGCACTGAGGCCAGCAGTGTGAGAGGAGTCACAAGCACAGCTTATGCCCATCACTGTCTCCCAGACCTGAATAGTGCCAGTCAAGTCCAAAGCACATCTCTGAAATGCTGACAATACATTTGGGCTGCTCCAAGCAAGGCTCACCAAGTACAACCCTCATCACATACACATACTCGATTTTGTTTTCCAGCATATTGACTTACACAGATTGCTCTTTCAAGAGCACTTGAGCAAAAGTAGTCTACCCCCCACTCCCCCCGCTCCAAAGAATGGTTAATTTTGAACCTGTTTTTTCATATGCTTATGTCATCCCAAAATGGCCTCATAGCCATCTTAGAATTGCATTATCATCAATTACTGTTATTCTGAAAGGTCTCTATTGGTGGTGTGTAAAAAAAAAAGTATTTTTCAAGTTCTGGCATATTGAACCCAAAAAAGTCCATCTTTTCCAAAATTCCCAGATCTCAATATCAGCATGGCACAAATTTAAGAACTTTTTTTGAAAACCTGAATTTTTTCAGCTACACTTTCAGCTACCGTTGGTCCCCACAGGGTATAATAGAGAATCAATATGGGACTCAGGCGGGCTGGGTTTTTTTGAGATAGAGGCATCAAATTTGCTGGTGCCTCTCTCAAAAAAAACCCTAAGTTTGAAAAATATTGGACCATGGAGTCCAACTCTATGCCCTCCCCCAAGTAGGTGCCCCATCCTCCATTGCTTTCAACAGAGAAAGGGAAAGCTCACAGTCTCTTTAAATGCCTTTTCAGAGCTGTGCTGCTGCCACCATGGTGCAACTAAGCAAGTGAGTTCTCTCATCCAGTTGCACCATCATGGTGGGGCTCAGACAATTAGGCACAGTCTCTTCAAATGCCCGCTGCCTTCTCCAAGTGCAGCAGCAGCGCAACTCAGCAAATTAACTCAGAAGGCTTTTGGGATTTTTGTTTTGTTTTGTTTTCCCAAGAAAACCCAGATATGTTTGGGAAGCCAAAATATATCCCCAAAATATCAATAAGACATTTTTCAGGTATATTTTCAGCTCAAGTAAATCCAAATGAACACCCCTAGTGGGGAGCCACAGCTGCATACAATATTCTTGCCTTATCCATTTTATACTCAAAACACCCATGTGAGGTAAGAAAGCGAACATGTGTGACTGTCCTAAGGTTACTTAGCAAGCTTCAGTGGGAGAGTGGACATTCAAACCTGGGTTTTCCAGATCCTAGTCTGACACTATGCAATGCCAACTCGCTATCATTGTCACCATCTAATGCCACTGTCAACACTCATGGTTCTTCAAAACCAGGAAACTGTTCAAAAAGTGTTTCATTCACTAGAAATGTAGAATTCTTATTGATATTTAGACAATATAGCAGTTATGTTACCAACACTGATTCTGTAAGTTGGCCTAGAGTAGCAGGGCTCAGCACCCTAATCGTGTGGACTGAGGATGATGCTCTTGATTGAGACTTGGTTCCCAATAATTCGTATATACTTTGGGCAGGATCCAAAGGACAGCGGCAAAAGAGAACGATCCTGCCTCCACATTCCCAGTGCAACCACATGAGGTCCCAGCAATTCTACTCCAGGGAGTCAGAGAATTCCTCAAGAAGTGTGGAGAGCAAAGTTCAAGTCTACAGTGGGGAAGGAGAATCAGCAAAAATTGTATCCTTCCTTCTATTGGCAGAAATGTCTTCCATTAGTAGAAGAGCCAATGAAGTAGATGTTAAGTGGCTGGAAACTATGCTGTTCCCCGATTTGCTTACCTTATCATTGTCTGGAAGGCTGACTAATGGAAAGCAAATAGAACCCTATTATTATGTGGAGTGAAAGCATGCACACATTCTAAATATGCAAGAAGTAACTTCAACACATATATATCAAGGGTTATTCTGCATGAAAGCTATGCAGACTGGTCATCTTCTGAGCCAGCATGCCAATGAAGATCAGTTGCTGGAGTGGGGGCAAAGTAGAAGAAGGGTGTTGGCTTGATATACCGTTTGTTGGCATCCTAAAGCCATGGGATTGGTCACTGTGAACAACACAGATCTATTTTTCTTATGCCTTGGAAACAGATGCTTTGGCATACACTGCTCTAAAGACCTCCACCTTACTTCAGACCTGTCTGTTCCAGCTGAGAATATTTAGGATTAAGAATACTAGTGAACCATTATCACTGTAATGCATGCCAAGCATTCACAGCATTAGTGTATTTGTTCCCATCCATTGGATTGCTTGATCTTCTGGACTCATGTGACAAAATAAAATTGTAAAAAACATTGTTTCCCTGTGATTGGGATTGCCTCCCAATGTTCTTTGAGTAGTCCATCAGTATTGACACACAGAGACCACGAAGATTGCCATCTCCTTCAATCTTTCTTCTTTTTGCACCCATATATATTCCTATCAAACATGTCATATAATTGACATGTGCTCTATCTCATGAAAGCATATACAATAATAAATCTGCTAGCATTTACACTGTCATCATAAGCAAGTTTGACTTCAAATTTCCAGCATGAGCCCTCACACATAATATTCTGTGTAATTCACAAACTAGTGATATGTAGTTTGAGGGCTTACCTATATGGTTGGTTGTGCTGTTCTTATTCAAGGGCCCACTGCTATGCCATGCGCTTAATATGCTGCTATAATAATACACAATCGAGTCCGGTAAAAATTACAATGTGGTTCATAAAACTGACCTCTAGGGGGCATACTTTCACTAGTCTGTCAAACTCATACTTTTGAAAAACAAGTGCAGTAGCACATTTATAACAGAACCCTGAACTTAACCTGAGATCATTATAAAAGGTTGCAGGCAAAACCCACACTGGCCACATTGTTGCAGACCTCTGGTCTGATTGGATTGTTGGCTTTCAGCAATGCAGGAAAATGACATAAATGTTAAACTGATGATCGCAGCAAACTGCTGCACTGAACACTTTATCTGGCCAACTGATCCAGACTCATTGTTTGAATAAACCTGAAAAGGGCTGACCATGTCCCCAGTACAATATGTCATTCACTGTTTACTGCAATCAACCTGACTAAGACAAATACCCCATCCTGCGCACAGTCGGACAGACAGGCCACACATTCAGCAAATAGCAATGTGATAGTAACTGGAGATTAACAGGACAATGAACGTACAATCTGTTTACAACTACGCATCAGTCCCCCTGCGACCAAAGCCTTGTTTGTTCAGGGAAAAGGGATTAAAATGTACGAAGAACTGGGGAGGGAAAGGATTACACACACTAGTAGAGGATTGCTAATCTGAAAAAAACTACTGAGCTTGGTTTCCTGGTTATGTGTATTTTGCAGCTGTCAATTTTTAGCAACAATGTGATATGAATCATTTCAATTAATTTATGATAGACCTTTTAAAAGAAAGGAGCAGCAGAGAACAAGAAGGAAAGCAGGCAGGAGAGACAAAAAGCATGTACTAGGCTACGGTCACACTCACCATTAAATCCATCCCTAACCCGTCGCTATTATACCCCGCAGCTTTTTTACAACGAATTTCCTGATCAGACATCCCTCCATCCTTCAGTTCTAAGCAGCGTTAGTCCCATCACTGGTTGATCAGAGGTCTCAACTGGACCTCAGTTTTTGAGATGGCATTCCGCAGTCACGCAAGCGCAGTACTGTGGGATATCGTGCATGTTGTTGTTGTTTTTTAAAGGTGCCAGAAAAGGCGGACGATCTGTCCCCACTCCCCCAATTTAAACACCTGGCCAGGGAGGGGAAGCCCAGGAATTCTCTTTGCTGTCTCTCTGTCTGGCGGGGAGACAGCAAAGGTGGGTGATCTTCCTCCCCCCCCATTTAAACACCCCGCCATGGTGTTTAAATGGGGGGGAGCACAGCAACGCTCTTTGCTGTCTCTCTGCCTGGCGGGGAGACAGCAAAGGTGGGTCATCTTCCTCCCCCCCCCCCCATTTAAACGGGACAGGGTAAAAGCCAGAATGGGCCGGAACAGGTCGGAATGGGCATCAAACAATGCAGACTGTCACAAAAAATGAACACCCCACCAGGGTGTTTAAATGGGGGTGGGAGCACAGGAACTCTCTTTGCCGTTTCTCCGCCTGGCCGATCTGCCTCCCCCCCCATTTAGGAAAGGTCCCCTGTGCAAGCACCAGTCGTTTTCGACTCTGGGGTGACGCGGCTTTCACAAAGTTTTCACGGCAGACCTTTTACGGGGTGGTTTGCCATTGCCTTCCCCGGTCATTACAATTTCCCCCCCAGCAAGCTGGCTACATATTTTACTGACCTCAGAAGGCTGGAAGGCTGAGTCAACAATTGCTGGCACAATTATATCATTTGGAGTGGGCTCTCGCAGGGAAGTGGATGTGCGTTCAAGCATAGAAAGTACGCGTGGGAATCGTCGGAAGCATTCTTATTCCAGATTTAATGTACTATAAAAAAAGTCCACATCTCAGTCGTGGCAGTTCGGGACATGAATGAGCCAACGACCATTGCCAGATGCTGATGTTTGGACAACCGCATAAAATCCGACATGCATCTGGCTTTCATCCATGCCCATCTCATCAGTTTATGTGCATCTGACCTCGGCCCTAGTGTGCCTTTTCTGTAAAGAACACTGAGTTGGTGCAACCAAACTAATTCATCTAATGCTGCAGTTCAATGTGATGATTAGCAACAGGGATTTCATACTGTCTTTAGAATTTAGAACTATGACAAACTTTCAGAATCATAGTACAGCACATTAATAAAGATTTTTTAAAAGTGATGAACAATCCAAAGAAGCAGCAGGAGACAAAAGACTGGCTTTCCTTTGATGCAGGTTTTGAAAGAAAAATACATTTTTTGAAGTATACCTCTAAAAGATATCTTTTCTCCTTTTAAATGGTAACAAAGGAAGAAGCCTACTTTCAAACAGTAAAAACAAGTGGGGGGTTGAAGGGTTAAATACATCTCCATTCCCTACACAACCCCAAGGCAAATTGTGGAATCAGAAGCTTGCATTTTCTGGAAGAAACAGAAGCATCATCCTGATATGAGATCTGAACCAGGGATTCTCAACCACCTTCATAGCTATTATATCAAACCACCTCAAAATAGGAAAGGGAGTTGGTTATTTGTAGTTCTACATTAAGCAACATGCTCATGTATTATTACAGATGGCTGAAAATCAACTGGGTGGTGAAGGTGGGCTAGTATGGCTACTGAAAGATGTCACTAGATAGCTTCTCACAGCACGCTGGTGAAAAGGCAAGTCTGTTACAGTGCATGATATAACAAAAATATAAATAAGGCAGCATTAAAATTCCCCATGAGGTTGAATGCAATTCACCCCTTGTACAGGGGGAATATATAGAGGAACGTAGCAGCCTGGGCCACACAATCACTCAACAGGCACCCCCCAAATTTTCCTGCTAGAATACCAGCAGGAGAATAGAAAAATGACCTATTTTTCTCTCTAATACATTAATTTCTGGAATTAATGAGCAAGCCAAACTATCTTCAGAGCCAAAATTATATAGTCTCTTAAACAGTATTTCTGCATGAAGCCAATGCCACAGAGCTGCATTACAACTGGCAAAGAGAAGGCTCAACTTTCTGAGGAATCGTTTGTATGCAAACAGAAACTAAAGAATGCTTAGGGAGATGTTCCTTAATGTTAGCAGTTTGTCTTAAGTTTTATTTGACTGGTGCTGTGAAACACCAGGTAAACAAGCAGTAAGAACTACTCTCATAGCTGTCTGATTTTTATGGCTCTCCTTTTTCAGCATACTCTTTTATGCAGGAGGGCAGTTTTTTCCTTTAATGGGCATCCCTCTTCACCTCACTTTATCTAGTTCATATTTATTATTCCTCTGGGACCCAAACTGCAACTACTGCCCCTTTCCCAGACTTCTGAAGTCAGCACCAAATTTTCACTGAACCCACTGTTAGGACAAGCTTACTATGGCAGAAAAGTATGCATCTGTTTGTATCACTAAATGAAAGTGTGTGTGTGTGAAAGATATACATAGATCCCAATATGAAGTAGGGCAACAGCCAGGTTTACAATGACAAACCAATGTAAAAAGCAGAAGGATATATTGTTTTTAGAATACTGAACAGCTGCACTATTCCTGACAATATAACCAAGTTTTAGCCTGACACTATGCAGACAGTAAAATGACATTCTAAGAGATTCTTCAGTCAAGTTTGGAAACTATTTCCTGAACAACTGAAAATAAGGTTTGCAAATGGAGACAGGAAAATGTTTTCCAATAGCATAGAACCTGGGGCAAATAACCCATGTGGAAAAGACCTATAATTTGGAAATAGACCTATAGACCTTGAACTCCAGATTTAAATCAGCCTTGAATTGTATTCTTTCTGAATCCCCAAATGGGAGAAAAGCCCATGTTTTTCCCAGCACAAGATGCCCCAGAATTATATATTGATATAACAGTTCACAAACATTTGTCAGCAAGTTTGTTTGCTGGATGCCAAAGATGAACACAAAGATGGCCTGATTTAGATCGGTGTTCAAGGCCTTCAATTCTACAGAAATCTAAAGCAAATGATGAATAGCATAAAAACACAGGAAAGAAAAAATATTTTTGAGGCCAGCCCTCTGTAAACAAAGAAAGCTAAGCAAATGTGTTTATCCTCTTATAACAAAAGAAATAGGAGGTCATACACAAACATAAGAAAGAAATTTTCAAGAGTATTAGCATTCAGCTGTCCAGAGAATTACGCAGATGACTGAAAGCCACACCCTTATTTCTATTGCATACACAGAATCTTCCCAAGCACATCTGATTTCAGTATCAACATGCTAAGGCTGCCTAAGAGTCAAACCAAATGGCAATCAGAAGGATTCAGCATTCTCATTCTCTTAAAGGGCTACACAGCATTCTCTGTAGGTTCATTTGAGGGCAGCAGTTTTGCTATTATTGCCAAAAAGAAGGGGCAGAAGTCTAATAAAGGGTATTATTTCCATGTTAGCCTTTTCTCTTGCAGTAAATCCAAAAAAATATGGCATTACAATGCAGTCAGAATGAGAAGTTCAGCTTTATTTTGTGTATGTGGCAAACAAAGTTGAAGTTATTATGTATCACCTGAACAGACAAAGAGGCATAAGTGAGGACAACATGAGGATCCAAGATTATGATCTGAGGATCAGGAGAGATGGCAAATGCAACTGCCAAGTGCTGTGCTGCATTTCTCAGTGACCTAAACTGATAAATTTGAACCAGAAAACTGCAAGAACTACAAACTTTAAACCTTTTCCTGTAAACTACAAATAAACCAAAAGAACCCCAAGCACACTACCCAGAAATCCAAACACTGGAAGAAGAGAAAGCTGAACAACTTAAAATTGTTGAAAACCTAACATTTAGGTCTTAATGATAAATAAAGGGTTTGAACCAAAGCAGCTTGCACTTGATCAAAAAAACAAAGTTACGAGGCAGACATACATACCTTCCCTGCATCGACAAGAGTAGCTATTTCATCCAGGTATGGACCACTTGGTGTAAAAAATGCCCACCGGTAATGGATCCCTTTACAAAGATGCTATGGGAGACCAAACACATAAACAGTGTTATTACAGAAGAGTAGCCCCCAAAAACAGACTCCCAAACATGATTACATGAATATGACAAAGGGGAGAAAACTAAAGCACCTGGGCTTTCCAGCATACCTTCACAGCCTTTCTACCAATCGTCACTCCAGTCTGTAACATGCCATCAGCTACACCAAGTCTATCCACATTTACTAAGAAAGGTGTTACTAGAGAGATGTATGTTGCCCCTGACCACTTTTTCAGGAGCTCAGGGGCCCATTCTTCTGTAGATCCACCAATGTTATCTAGGATGAAATCAAACCTGAAGAGAGAAAAATGCAAGAAAATAATAATAAAATAAATATATTTTAAATAATCAAAGAGTGGGTCACTAAACAAGGGTGCTTTACACATAGGAACAGGCTTGCATGGTTTTCCCATGACTGGTATAACTGCTGATAAAGCAAAAGTGCAACAGGGCTTCCACCATGACAACTTTCCCACAGCTTCCCTGCTCCAGTCCCAGTCATCGAACAGCAGCCGCCCCCTTTCACAGGGCATATGCCATTTTTAAAAAGGCACTAGAAATAACATTTCCACCTTTCTCAGTTCCCACCTTTCATTTAAAAAATAGGTATCTAGCTGCTTCCACTGCAGATATATTCCTTATTTTTCTGCCACTCTATGTCAACATTCATGCATTTGCATCAGTAACATAAGCAAGAAAAAATTAGGCTAAGGCCAAGCCTGGCAAAATAATATAAATCAGTGAAAATGGATCTGAGCTCTCAGAGTCTTTATGTTCTTAAATGTAGTCATGGGGGAGAGGGAGATTTGGAGGAGTTAAATGTTCCTCCTGAGCCATTTCATATATAGAAATCCCCCTTTCCCTGAGTTGCTACTGGTCCCAGTACAGATATAAGATATACAACTTCTAGGTCATATGTAAAGAAAGGGGGCAGGGAGCCTACTTTGAGACAAAAACAGCACACAGGTGATGAAATCTAGACTTAGCCCTCTGCTTTGTTTCTTTCAGCATTCCTCTTAACATTCCCCTCTTCTGGTGTTTATATCTGCTTGCACAAGATCTTCTACAACCAATTTCTGGGCATCATAATATATAAGGAGGAAAGTGCCAGGTGCTGCATAAGATTCGTGCAGGTGGAACTGTGTTAAGTCCATTTATGTTTCCATTTGTGCCTCACTGGATCCAAGCCATGATATGAAGCATTTTTACTGCACTTATAAAAAGCAAACTAAACATATTCATTCAGAAGCATCCTAATGAGAGTAATGGGACTTACTTCCTAGTTAGCAGAGAAGAATAGCTTTGCAGCGTTCATGCAAAAGTGTTTTACACTGCTTATTCATTCAGCCATGCAATAGTTTTGTGAGACAGAGCTATTCAAAATCTAAAGTTACCAATGCAGAAGAGACAGAAATAAGGAACCTGCAGAAAGACACCCAGAGAGTTCACGGCTGACTTCAGTTTGAAGCCAAGGCTATGTAACATTCAACTGCATTCATACATACAGTGGCAAAGCTTTCAGCTGTTCTTTTACATTTCCAGCTTTATAATCAATGACACTGTCCGCTCCAAGACGCTGCACTAATTCATTGGCATCCTGAGAACAAACTGCAGTCACATGAGCGCCCCACGCTTTCATCAACTAAAGAGAAAATACAAGACCAAAAAAACTTTTTAAAAAATGTTCCTCAGATTAAAGCTTTGCTTGCTACCATTTCCTTTAATATTATCTAACTCAAGGCTGCATCCAGACCGCATCATATCCTACACTATAGCAACCACTCCCAAACTGATTGGCTTGTCCACACAGGAGAATCCAAGCATGAGTGACTGCGATAGTGCAGTGATAGCACAGTATCCACTAATGTGTGGATGCATCCCAAGTCAGATGAAGTTTATATTATCTTTGTCTGTTCATCATACACAATTTTTAATCCTGTATCACAGTGATATTCACTCAGTGGCTCCAAATCCACCAGTGGCTCTTTGGAATATCCAATGTGCTCCCTCCCATCATGTTCCATGAAAGTGGGCAAGGACCAATACTATCTCTAAGCTGTGGAGTCTAGTCAACAAAACTTCTACTTTGTGAGCTACTGGCATGAAAGTTGTGAGCTACTGCATAAATTAGTTTGCTTTGGAGCCATTTTTCCTGAGCTAAGACAAAACTGTGTGAGCTGGAGGCTAAAAAACTGTGAGCTAGCTCACACTAACTCAGCTTCGAGGGAACACTGGCAAGGACATTACCTGCTAGGGCTTATGGTTGGCAGAAGGTTCCCACCCTAAAACTGCTGCTGGAGGCCTGGAGACAGGTAAACTTCCTTGAGCTGTAGGCTCTTGTACCAAGCATAGAATAAAGGGCCTGTCTTCTCCAACAATCCACCACTTTCATCTACAGCCTCTACAATCCACCCCACCATCGCATGGAAAAGAGCAAGCTGGCCACAGTGGACAAGTGGAGATTTCCTCTTCTTCCGAAGCCAGCTTACTCCCTTCAAGGTGCTATCCAGCTCTGTATCCTGAGTGACTATGCCTCAGGCTGAAGAGACAGCAGGAGGACAGAGAGCCCTTCCCCTCACTCTGGATACACAAGGGACTCAACAGTGGTGGAGAGAGACCACCCTACATGCTCAAAGGTACTCTAAAATTAAAAAGGCTATCGTTATATATTTGGTATTCCATTATTTCTTAGATTGTTGTGTGTGTTTGGTAGGATGGTGCAAAGGGCATTTAGTAGGCATATGGCTTGTTTGATTGATAAATGTGAATAGGGATCTCCATAAGCCACAGACTATCTCTGCCCTGCCATGCCTTTTCCTTACTTTATAGGAGATGGGGGGAAATGTACACCACTTGGAACTCCTTGGACAAAGAACAGAATAAAAAATGGTAGTTACCTTGTTTTGAGGCAGTTACGGTATATATTAGACTTCCTGTGAGGAAAAGTGCTCAGACCCCCTGTCATTTTGGTTGTTCTTTTCCCGGCAGCTTTTTTAAAATTTATATCTCACTCTACCCCACAAATGGGCTCAGGATGACTCACAACATGATAAAATGCTTTTTTCACACTCTAATAAGGTTCCTATTGAGATGAGGTGGCCATTTCATTGCTGACTCAGCCCACTTTTTCACCTGCCCAAATAAAAGGCTAAAGAACCCCATGGTGTAGAGTGGTAAACTGCAGTACTGCAGTCTGAGCTCTCCACTCATGACCTGAGTTCGATCCCCGAGGAAGCTAGGTTCAGGTAGCCAGCTCAAAGTTGACTCAGCCTTCCAAGGTCGGTAAAATGCATACCCAGCTTGCTGGGGGTAAAGTGCAGATGACTGGGGAAGGCAATGGCAAACCACCCCATTAAAAAATCTGCCAAGAAAACATCATGATATGATGTCACACCATGGGTCGGTAACGACTTGGTGCTTGCATAGGGGTCTACCTTCACCTTTTTAAATAAAAGGCTTTGTTAAGCTTTACAATGTCAGTCATGAAAGAAACTCTGGAAGGCAATCAGATACAGCACATTTTATCCTTATACACATTTTTTAAAACGGTAACATTTCATCCATTATTTCAATAGAACAGGAGAAGTAAGGAACAATTTTCAATACAGACACATACACAAAACTACTGATACTTGGGGTTGGGACTGACTGACAGCAACAGAGCAATGTATTACCCTAATTTAATTTAAACACCCTGCCATGAATTTTAAAGAAAAGTATCTAAAAACATATAAAATGTAATGATTTCTAACATGTTTGTGCCTTGGGTTATATTTCCATACCAAAAATGTAATCTTTTGTAAGGCAAATATTTATCAGGAAGGGTCTTCAATTTGTCATGAAGGGCAATTATTTTCTGAAGCAGCATTTTATGAAAAAACTCATGTTGTATTTTTCCTGCCCCAATATATGATCTAGGGTTAAAAATTATCTCTATGGAAAAGTGCATAGGTTTCTGGGACTGTTTTTGTACTGCAGGTGCTTTTTTTTGTTTCTTTGTTTACAGAAAGAAAACTAAGTTATTTGGAGACAGTGTCACCTGTACATGTCACCTTTACAGCAGTGAACAGTGTCTGAAGAGGATAATATTCTAGGGCCAGTTTTCTCTGCATTCTGCTATTTCAGCAAAGCACTATTCGGGTAGCTAATTCACGCCAAGTGTTGTTTGAGGGTTTTAATAAGGATTTTCAGGGACTAGATAAGGCCAATGACTATGGAGATAAGAGGCTGCATCACAATCTTACCTATGTCACATATTTACCCCAGATTTCCTCCAAAAGATTCAGAGCAGTGTACAAACTTCACCCTTCCTCCATTTTATCCTCACAAGTTATAAAAATCCTGTAAGTTTAATTAGGTTGAAAGAGGGCCCAGTTCATCCAGTGAACATCATGGGCAAGGAGCATTTAAGCCAGTTCTTCACAGTCCTAGAACAACACTCTAACTACTATATCAGGGGTGGCCAAGCTATGGCTCGGGAGACACATGTAGCTCTTTTATACCTATTGTACAGCTCTCGAAGACCCTATCACCCCACTGGTTGGTTTGGAGAAGGCCTTTGTCTCTTTAAATCACTTCTCCAAGCCAAACCAGCCAGCAGCTTGGAGAATGCATTTAAATTAAAGTTGCTCTCTTTCCACCTCTCCCCCACAATTATTTGCTTTCCTTTCTTCCGGCTTTCAAACATCTGTTGTTCATGTCTTGTGGCTTTTGAACATCTGACCTTTATTCTATGTGGCTCTTATGTTAAGCAAGTTTGGCCTCATCAGATCTTGGAAGCTAAGCAGGGTCAACTCTGGTTAATAGCCAGATGAGAGACCTCCTTGAAATACCAAGTTGGGGGGATGGGTAGGCTCTATTCAGCCACCTCTCTGAGTATCCTCCAAGCCCTCAGTAGGGGTCAGTCATCAGAAGTCAACATGACTTCCATGTGCAGACACACACACACACTCTACTATATAATCAAACTGCCTCTCTAGGCTATCCTGCACAGACTTATTTGGGAGTGTAACTTTCCCCTTGCACAATGTTCTAAAAGGGTGGGACATGTGATGGACTGAAAGCAGTCTGCATGAGTGAGAGTTGAGAAGTTCACTCTGATTGGCTGAGCCACTTCCATGGTAACGGATGTATCAAGTGGAAGGAGGCAGCCAGGGGGAGAAATCTCCTCAGTTTACAGTTTTGAATTGGGAGTTTGGAGCTGAAAGCAGACTGAGCGGGAGTTCAGTTCAGTTCCTGAGACAGAACTGGTTGTGATTTAGAGCTCTTGTCTGTATGAGAGTTTATTTGTGAGAAGGTGCTAACCGTAGCACTTTCTGCAAAAGCTCTCAAGGCTTGTGGCACAGAGTGTCCCAAGGCAGAGTGAAGCGTTGACAGAATCTGACAGAGCAAAGGGCAAACTCCTGGTTCTAAGATAGAACACCAACACACACACTGTGAGAGGGAAAAAAGGTTCTTGTGGCCATGTGGAAATCCCAGAAGTCAGACAGAGATCCTAGCTGTGAAAGGGGACTTAACACAAGTGAATGAGGTGCTAGTGTAAAAAGCCCTCAAGGGTGTTAATGACCAGGGTATAGCTCTACAGTCTAGAGCAGGGGTCCCTAACCCCCATTCCATTGACCAGTACCAGTCCATGGCCTGTTAGCAACCGGGCCCTGAGTTGTATAATTATTTCATTATATATTACAATGTAGTAATAATAATAAGAAGAATACATTGGATTTATATACTGCCCTTCACTCCAAATCTCAGAGTGGCTCACAATCTTCCTTATCTTCCTCCCCCACCCTGTGAGGTGGATGGGGCTGAGAGAGAGCTCTCCCAGAAGCTGCCCTTTCAAGGACAACTCTGCAAGATTTATGGCTGACCCAAGGCCATTCCAGCAGGTGCAAGTAGAGGAGTGGGGAATTAAATCCGGTTCCCCGAGATAAGAGTCCACAAATTTAACCAACATACCAAAATAAAGTGCACAGTTGTATCATTCCAAAACCATTTCCCCCCACCCCCACTCCGGTCTGTGGAAAAATTGTCTTCCACAAAACCGGTCCCTGGTGCCAAAAAGGTTGGGGACCACTGGTTTAGAGGATACCTAAATTTGCTAGGGGAAAGAGTCTGTGAAGGGAAGATCTGTCACAAGTTCAGTCAGTCCTCTGAGTGAAATAGTGTATGGAGATATATTTAAAAAGCCAACCACATCTACAAAAGTCTTTCTAGAGTGAATGAGTATTATCCAGTGTGAGGGAAACACTGTGTTATATTATAATACCAGCCTGCCAACATAAGAAGTATTCTTGTGTTATTTGTTATCACTTGGATTTTCTGCCTGCCAACTGATTTTTATAAACATTCATGGGTTAACACTGCTGTACCAAAAAGAGTGAGGGCAGTCCGATACCATCTGTGTTTACTTGAAAATAAGTCTCAGTGAGTTCTCCAAAGCAGTCATGCAAAGGATTTCAGACTAAGCTTCCTTTCCAAAAGTCTCATAATTGCAGCCAGGGAGGGGTTGCCTATCAAGAATATAGTAACATATTTACCTGGATAGCGAAGGTACCTACACCACCTGATGCACCAAAAATCAGTACCCTGTGAACCATAAGCAATTCCAGTTAAATTAATTAGATTAATTCACAATACGTTTCTACACCAACAGCTAAAAAGTTAAAACTGATTAAGTTTAACTGATGAAGACTATTATACACAATGGGTTTCTCATGGTTCTAACTACTTTAAAAATCGAAAGCAAGGAAATTATAAATAAGGAGAACTTAATTTAGGAGAAACAGGGTAAGATGGCCAATGTTTAAACGCTGGAATATAATGATGAAAAACCATCAACATGACAAAGTATGTGTATGACTGTTATGTTGGACTGTCAAAATGTGTATTAGCATGTGCATCCTCGGCCACACACAAGCACACTCAGAAATACTTTCACATCCTCTCTCTCAAAAACTGTTTGACTGAAGGAAGTTGCTTCTGAAAGAGAAAGAAGCAAGGCATTCCCTTCTCAGTTGTATAGCATTTCCAGACACAGTCCATCTTAAGGGCTCACTAACTACCAGTCTTAAATTATCTGACTTCTGGATCTGTGATCCAGGGACCCCGTCGGTCAATACCCTATGCCAGCCTCTCCTAAAATCTGGGTAGAGAATGATAGTGTTACAATGTTGGCTAGTAAATGTATGGATGAGCACCAGTAGTATGAAACAGTGTATGCTATTGGCCCAGTAGATTTCATCTCTCTTGGAATAATTTTATCAAATTTCTGCTGTGAAGAATCTTTAAATCGCACACACAGAGGGGAAATTCCCTCTCGTCAGTGTCAATACACCCTGCATCTTAATTTATCTTCAGGAAAATGGGCTGGTGATAGACAAGGGAAAACCTTTGAATGTGTTGTAGTTAGGGGGCCATCCTACTAGCTGTTTGCCTTAAACTTCACTAGAAAGTGGGACATCTTTTCCACAACAGAACATTTCTAAGAAACACTGGATTTGTAATAGCAGATAACTCACATGATGAACTGGAGACTGATGAATGCCCTAATGCTTATAATACTAGTGACCTGTACAACTTTCTGGATATTCTTTCACTTTGATCTACACACGTGCTAGACCTAAGAAGTTTAAAATGCTTATGGTGTTGAGCACATCTAATACCATTCTCCCAGGTAGATATTTTAACTGAAGATTTATATATATTGTGCTATTGAAGCTGCAGTGATACTGTTCAAAGATAGTAGATTGAACAGGACCCCCGAGATTCTGAGATCATGCAATAAAGAATTCAACAGCTTTGGAAATCACTTCTTTTGTCTTTTCTTAAACATTTTCTTTCTTTAAAAAATTGTTTGCCTGCTCTTAGAAGGCTCTGTTGATACAAGAACACATAATGGAAGAGCCCAGAGTGAATGTGTCTAGAGCTAAGAGTTCCCCACCTATAAAATGACAAAAAGAACAACAGTTGCTGGAAGCATAAATGATTCAGAGACAGAAAGACTGTTAAGGAAATTATAACAAAGGATTATCTTTTGATTTAACATGTTTACTACGAGAAACTTTTAAATAAAATCCAAAATGCATATTTCAAGGGCCATGATATACTGAAGAGGAACCCCTGAATAATTATGAACACCCCTATAATAATAAATGAAAATATGGTTTTTGTGCCTTCAGAAGAGAATGTCTGATGCAACATTTAAAAGTAACTGTTAGAGGTCACAGCCCAAATGGGTGTGAATCCAAGGTTGTAAAGTAGATAAGACAGACCCCTCTGAGGAAGCTTCTGCTAAACTGATAACACATGATAGCAGAGGGACAAGGAATGGAAAAAGGTGGGGCATTTGAATAGATAATGGGGAGGGTTGTCTGCTTGTTTTGGGTTGTGAATAAAAACGGTCTGAAGGCTAATGATTTTAATGTAGTCATTTCGGTGCTTATGCCGACTAAATTCTGCTTTGATGTCAAAGTAAAATACCTCGTTTCATACCAAGCAATGTGTGGGACTTTGTTATTTACCTGCTACAATACAAAACTCTGCAACTAGAGTTATGTAGTTGAACAATCACTACAGAAGCTTATATAAAAGAGTTTTTTCTCCTCTGTCATTCAAATGCAAGTAAATTCAGAGGAAATTTAGATTTTTCTTGTTCTTTATAAGAAAATCCAAAGATGATGTCTTCACAGCAGAAATCACTGTTTACCTTTTATTGCTACAATTATCCTCCTTCAGACCGCCAACCTGTCTCATTGCAGACCATGCTGTTAGGCCAACATAAGGCAAGGAAGCAGCTTCCGTGTGACTGAGTGACTGGGGCTTTCGAGATATCTATAGAAAAGACCAGGCATGTATTCAAAAAATCTGTGAGTTTACCAAGCCTGTAAAAAATGTGATCAATCTTGATAACAGACATATTAGCATCAGCAATCAGTATAACTTACACACATGGAAAAACGATTTAGACCTCTTTCACTTTATGGCGTTTTCCCTACAAAGACGTATATAGTAATAAGGAAACAAACCATATATATACTTTCATATATCAAATTCACACAGGCACCTATTTTGTCACAAGCTACCACACTAGAAAAGCAGATACTATAAACTTCTGCTCATAGCAAGGAACCATTTTCACTGATTTCTCCTCCCTCTGTAGAACTCCAGCTTCCTACCTCATGCTTTTCCAGGAGATCCACTCTCTCAGGATCAGCATTTCAGGGGTATTTTGCAATGCAGCTGGAGGGTGAAGGTAAGAAAGTCTTTGATAGATCTCTCTTTTCATCAGCAAAGATTTTCCACAGGATACAACTATTCACACAATTTGCAAGTGTCTGATTTTCTAGCACTGTAGTTTTTGTATGCATACAATACATGTAGCAGAATAAGTAGTTGAGTGAACTTGATATATAATAGTGTACATGCATCTGGCTATCTTACGTGCATTTGTATATATGTGTGTATGGATATGTCCAAGTACAGTGCACATACATGTTTCTTATACATTTAAATACACAAAAAAATAACATTTTAAACTCCTTGACTGTATAAATTCATAAAAATCGGAATGATATCAAGATTACACCAGCCTTTTAAATAACAACTGACTTTGTTGCTTATAGCAAGTGAGAATTACCACTAGCCAGCTTGTCTCCTCCCTCTTCCACACTGACAGAACTATGCAATACAACTGTACATATCCACCCACGGAAAGCCACCATGGCAGCAGCCATTTTAGTCTCATTCTCTCCCCCTGTAATGATCACAGCCAGGGCCAGCTGGCCACCCACCACCACCACCACCACCACCACATTCCCAGCCATCCAACCTCATGTTTCTCACCTACTTGTGTATCTTCCCCTGCCTACTTCTAAGACTTCCCACTGTCCATGCTCACAGCAGCCTGCACCACCTGCAATCCTTTCCCTGGTGGCACCAGGAAGTATGTGCAGCTGGGAGTACAGATGGTAGAGCACTAGCAAGTGAAGGGGGTTGGTAGCAATGGGCCCTCTAGAAAGCCCTGCGCCCTGGGAGTTGCCCCACTGCAGGGTATGCTGACACTGCCCATGATCACACTATAATGCTGTGTTTTGCCACCTGGAGAAATTAAGCAAAGGCAGCTACCACACAGCTGTTATTCCTCTCTGTCTCTCCTAATTTTAATGCTGGAACAGAGAGAGAAAGGCAAGCATCCACACAAGCATTGTGCAGGAAAAATAGCAGAAGAGGAATGCACATGGCAAACAAAGCAGGAAAGTGGACAATCACACCATTAATAAGTAGTTGCAACTCTGCTATGGACCTGTGTGAAAAGGTAATATCCCTGTTTGAGATCATGGTGATTTCAATAATGAAAACTGATATTTTGCATGAAAAATTAATCTAATGTTATAACAATAACATTTTAACATACAGTATTGTTTGTTTTTCCCTGCCATGTGAATAAATCATTTCCAAGTAATAGCTTTGTTCATTACCTCATTTGCACTTGCTGCTACAAACTCTGACAAAGTGCCTTGCTTCCAGGGAGGAATGGCTGCCCATACCTTTAAAAAAATGAAGAAGCTCTAAGTTCTGCAGTAACTGAATGCTACACTAACAGAAGTTAGCTTTCCATAAAACTACTCACAATACAAGGCAAGCAAAACAACACATGGAATTGGGAGTCAATTCTTCTCTACTAGCCAGTTTTAGAGTCCAAACCAGTTGTATAATTTAAGATATGAACATTTCTTAGGTAAATGGACCATATAATAATTCTGATAATACAAGAAAAATAAATCTATACACTTAATTTTTATTTGCTTGTAAACAGAACACATTATTATATGTTAGGGGCAGACCAACTTCAGATTCCCAATATCTGCTTCAGAACCCAAGATCCATTTATTATAACTGGTTCACTGAATGAAACTAGACATAAGGAACTGGCTCTTCACAAACATTACTTTTTCCTATAAAACAACACCACCTCACACGCGGACTGTCTTGTACGAACACACTCAGAATTACATGAAAGACTGCTTTCAAAGGACCTTTCAGCCCAGGAATTAGCTGTGACCAACCACTAATTCTATAACAGCTAATTATTTTTATCTTGCAGGAACAATAAATTGTATCAGCACAGAGTCCTATTTTAAAGCTGAGAAACTCAGAAGTACAGAGGTATGTAATTTTCTCCTGAATCAGGCAAGTGAGTCTGCAGATGATGACAACTTATAAATGAGCACATTCTTGGGCTTGACACTTCAGTGACAGTGCAATCCCAGAAGAGTTATTCCAGTCTAAAACCACAGAAATAGAAGTCTTCTTTTTCCTTCCCCCCCCCCCCCCCCCCGCAGTAAACATCACAAAAGAACCAAGACACAAAGGAGGAGAGGGAATTTGCAACCTCTAGTGTGACAACCCTGCTCTGGGCTAAAGTTGAAGATGCCCACTGAAGTCATATGGGTAAATGACTAAAATGATGACAAACTAATTCCCATTCCTTTATTTAAATCATTCTCCATTCTTATAAAGGGAAAAATTGTATCTGGTACTTTACCTCTTCTCCAGGTTTGAAATATGACACATCTAGTCCACATTCCATAACTATACCAGAAACATCCCGGCCAAGTGTTAGGGGGAATTCACTGCCTGAGCTTTTAATGTGCAGAGGATCTCGCTTCATCCTTAGAGCAGAAGCTCCATAGCCACCTACTCAAAAGAAATTTTTTTTGGATCAGAGTTGTTAAATTTTCCTTTAGGTTTATATAACACATCTTGACACTGCAGGTCATTTGAAACTGCCTTATACTGAATCAGACCACAGGTCCATCAGAGTCAGTATTATCTCCAGGGTATTTGATGCAGGCCTTTCGCATTATCAATTACCTCTTCCTTAAACTGGAGATGCCAGGGATTGAGAACCTGGGATCTTCTGCATGTCAAGCAAATGTTCTACCACTGAGTCATGGCCCTTCTTCATATTCCTTTATCTTATTCAATACCTCTATGAAGTAGGCTATTATTATACCAAATATACAGAAAGTAATTAGTCTCTAACAGAAACAATTAAGTTAGATCATTTTAAATGAAGTTCATTTAGTTATTATATTTATTGCCAATGTGGTCTAGGAGGCCTTAGGTGCAATCAACAGTAATATACAGGTTAAGAGTTTGCCTGCATTTCTAATATGAATTATAAATATAACTTCATCACTTCATAGAACAATGTTAATAAGAGGCAAGCACAACAGAATGATCATTTTATTTGAGAAAAACTGCTGAAGTTTAATATCAGGGATAGGAACTGCATTTTTCACCCTTGTGCTATATCATTAAGTAAACTCTTAAAAACCCTTCACCTGCATTTATACTTTATCTACTTTTGTAGTCAATTCAACAGATATTCATCCTAACCTGGACTATATACAGAGATAAAGATACACATAGAAATTTAATTTTCTTTGCTAGAAACAGCCACCAGAAAACAATACTTATGCTAAATGTATCCTCTGCATATTTAGGATCTCAAAAATACAATCAATTACTCATACAGAAGAACACTATGCTATGCTGATGACAGTGGCCCAGAGTGGAGTCACTGTTTAGGATTGCACTGTTAACACCTTAAATTTCTGTAAGTTTGTATGCTTCACTCTGCATGGAGGTGGGCAGAATGGAGACAAGCAGACAGCATATCCTGCACATGTACACACACAATTTTCAAGCCTGAATAAATATCAGAACATACACAAATTAAGCCTATAACAACCACTACCTTCATCTGGGATCACTTCTAGAATAGTCACCCAAGACTACTATCAGCCCACTGCAACAAACTGTTCTGTGGCTCATTAAAGACTACCCTAATTTAAGTCTGATCCCAAGAATATATAAGAATGCATCTAGGACTAATTCACTCTGTGGGATCAGGCTGTTATTATGGCACAAGTTTTTGGACAAAGAGCCTGGCGTGAAGAATACCTGTGAAAGCTCATGACACAATCACTACAACCCGAACCAGAGTTATACCCTTATAAACTGGACTTTCAGAAGACTACTATTACACTTAGTGAACAAGATGATGATGATATTGGATTTATATCCCGCCCTCCACTCCAAAGAGTCTCAGAGCGGCTCACAATCTCCTTTACCTTCCTCCCCCACAACAGACACCCTGTGAGGTAGGTGGGGCTGAGAGGGCTCTCACAGCAGCTGCCCTTTCAAGGACAACCTCTGCCAGAGCTATGGCTGACCCAAGGCCATTCCAGCAGGTGCAAGTGGAGGAGTGGGGAATCAAAGCCGGTTCTCCCAGATAAGAGTCCGCACGCTTAACCACTACACCAAACTGGCTCTGACAGTGCAAAATATAACTATATTTAAAACAACTTTCCAAAGCTTTAAGCACTTTACATACATTATCTCTGTAATCAGCACCGTAAATCTCTATATGATGACAGTATTACTTATACTAATTGACAAGAAACGAATATAAGCACTTACTTCTCATGTTAACATCTATGGGATTTAAACTTGCAGCATGGACTTTAATAATAACTTCATTGGGAAAATGGATTACAGGGAACATCATATTGTTTGTGAATCGCAGCACATCATTTTTCCCATAACGGTCAATCACCCAGGATGGCATAATTGTACATCGTTGACAGGTGATGTGGAAATCCCTACACATGAGCCACTGAGTCAAACTTGTCCCTTTTCCAACACAGGTGACACTTGACCTTTGACAGCGGAACAAACTACTACACGCTTTCCTGCCAAACACGTGTACTTTGAGTAACATGATTACAAATGAAGAAACGCACTAATTCTTTCACCGTGCAGAAGGCTACTACAATCCTCCCCCGTTAATGATAGGCCGGTAAACGGCCCTTTTCTACAAATCGCGATCCGCTCCCAAACTACCAATGTTTAACTTTGTTCAACTAAAAAAGACCAGCATGTGTAATCATTATTTGCATTATTTAAATCGAATGGGAGAAATAAGGCAGAAGAACAGCTTATGTCTTTGCTTTTCTGCATATATTTTACAGACGTTTTGATTCCCTTTCTTTCTGAAACATTAACACACAAATCCCGTCAGGATAACGCCAGACGAGAAGCCAACCCCTCCTCCCGGAAGAACAGCGGCTCCTCAGTGCCCTACTCTCCGAGACCGGGCTCACCCCCTTTCCTGCCTGCAGCCCCCCGCCCTTGTTAACTCCAGTCCTCACGAAAAGCTGCCCTCAGTCTCCTTCAAACCAGCTCCCCGCTTAACCCAGTAACTCAGTTCCCCCTTCCCCTACCGAGCCAATAGGAACACAGCATCATACTAGCCGTATAAGGCTTGAGCCAATTAGAGATGGCGATGGTAGCAAGTGCTGCTCAAGATGGCGGCGCCCATCTCTATAGTTGTACAGTACAGTTTTCGATAGCGGCTGTTCTGGAGAAAACATTTACAATTTTTCGGCCTTGGTTTTATAGGAAAGATGCTGCGGGCCTCACTCCGAGAGGTGAGAGAGGGTACGGCTGCGATCGGCCAACTGTCCCTTGATGGGCGGGTCAAGCGTTCGTGCTTCTCTTTTCGTGCTTCTTTTTGTTTAAAACAGCGCCTTGTCGCCTTGAGCTTTTGAGAGTGCATATTCACCAGTAGGACATGAGAGACAAAAACAAAGCATGGAAAGCTTTCCCAAGCTTTACCTGTGAGATTTCTGGCCGTAATGTAGCTTTACGGGTATCGGAGCTATGCCAAGGAAAAAGAGCCTGTTCTACGGGAAGGGCGGGCTAAAAATCGAATAAAATAAATAAACCTAAATAAAGAATTTAGAGGCACCTTAAAGATTAACATATTTAATTCCATCACATGTTTTTGTGGGATATATCCCATTTCTAGATGAAGACGGGGATTCTAATCCATGAACACATGCACTGGAATGAAATCTTCCTAGTTTTTAAACTGCTGTCATACTTGTATTTTTGCTATAGCAGACTACTATGAGTATTCCTCTGAAACTTTAGCTTGTTGTACTGGTGCTCTGACTGCTGGTCTTGTAACCTGCAAAGATTCTAGCAACACCAGCCTTGAATATTGACTTGTTTTTATTGCTTCTTGGTAAGTTTGCTGCATGTGGGTAAAAGTTAAAACAGAATAAAACATGAGCTATAATTCAGTGGGGAAAAAAACCCTTTAGCTCTTAAGTAATTCCAGCAAGGAAAAAAAAGGTGTCTAGCTTTCTAGGCAGACTTCCCTGGGTAAAGAATTTCTACAGCGAAGATGCACCCCCAAGAAGATCCTCAGTCTTTGATTTTATAGTTAATTCAGTTGCAGGGTCTTCCCAACATAAATGTCTGCTGTTAAGGTTGAAGGCCAGACCTCCATTTATGCCAGGAAAGGGTTTCTTGCATCTGCACAGCATGTGTAATTAGTACTGACTATAAAGGGGGTTATGATGGTATTTTAAAAAAAAACAGAACAAAAACTGTAGTGACAGTTCCAACACAGCATTTCTACAGATAGAATGATTTCTTTATGCATGCTATGAATTGTTTGCCTTTCCAGTAGCAGCATTGGGGGGGGGGGGCGGGTTGGGCTGCAGCACGAGTTCAGAAGTGAGAACAGAAGGAAATAATTCCTTCTGTAAAAATGTTCCCTTGGCTTCAATCTATGATAGTCTTTTACCTGTGACTGTTTTGCCATGTGAAGAGAAATGCAATGTGTGGATCAATATAAAGGGGAAATCAGTGGAGTGATTGTTTTATAGAGAGCAGCCCCTAGTCTTGGCATTTATTCAACATACATAAGAGCATTGGCACTCCCATGTACTTCTGTCATCTTTGCTGGTACACAGGATCAGGAAAACACTTGTCAGAATTGATTTATGAAGAGATTGCCTGACACAGGATTTATGAGTAACAGAACCTGAACTACAGCTTTGATTTTATATAATTGCAGAATTGTTTGCCCAAAAGGTTATTTTGCTTCTTTGACATAACAAAAGTTCTGTATATGCAGATTTGATTTCTAGTAGGAAACTTAGTATTGGAAACCTGACATCTTTATTTTTTTTTCTCTCAATTTCTTTTAAAAATGGCTGTAATTTCAGATTTCTGCAGCATTAAAGGAAGGGCAAGTAAGTCCAGTAGAGCTCTGTCAAAAGTGTCTTGCCTTAATCAAGGCCACCCGATTTCTTAATGCTTATATCTCTGTAACGGAGGACACAGCATTAAAACAGGCTGAAGCATCTGAAAAAAGATACAGAAAAGGTAATTTCATCCTGCAGAACAATTACTTATCCCTAAATTTTTTTGTTATCTTGACAATTATTTAACAAATGTTGTAAAAGATACAGCTGAGTTTATTTTAGTCTAGTGCAGGGCTTAATAAATCCCAGGAGCCAGGTCACCACAGTACGCAGAAATTTAATTATGCTGCTTAGTATTTTCAGCAGTGCTTGCATTGCAGTGACTCTCAGCAGATGTACAAAGGGTTGGATCAAAACAGGTTTTCCTCTAGTTGAAATGGGAGGAAAAAATTCCCTTTAATCACTACAAATGTTTTAGATCATTAGATTTTCACTGACAAAAGCTGTTTGGAATGGGAGCTGTAATAAGGCCAAGACTGAGCAAAAACCTGGCTAGATCATTTTTGCATCATAATATTAACTTGCATGGCTTAATGAATTGTTGGTTTTACATAAAAAGTTCTTGTCATTATTTGTTTGTTTGCAAATCTTTCCACCAGTCAATGATGACAAATAAATTTGCTTCTTAACCAATTGCCTTTTGTACTGCCTCCTATATTCAATAAAATTGTTTAAGATTTGGTTTGGGGGTAGCAGTCATTAGAAAATGTAAAACCTTGAAGAATGAAAAATGAGTCTGGCTCTTAAATTTTAGGGCTGGCTCTTACAGCCAAACAAAATTTATTCATAGCTGGTCTAGTGGCCTCAGAGATCCAGTTCTCAATATACACTTGTTTGTACCAGCATTATGTGCCTGTCGTGCTGTCTGCATGGAGTCACGTTCTGTGATATTTAGCTGTTGTTACACAGCCAAATCTTTATTTATTTGATTTGATTTGTATCCTGCCCTTCTGCCGAAGCAGGCTCAGGGCAAATCTTGGGCCTTACTTAAACATGACACCGACTAGGCAAGGGGATTGACTCTTCCCTTGCAACTTTTGCATGTGTTCAGCGTTTTGTTAAAACTTGGCTACAACTTGGGCAAAGCAGCTCTGCAAGCTCAGGTCACATGCCAGCACAGTATCAACAAGAATTATATATCTCTGGCAAGCTAAGTTCATGTGGCTGTTGTAAGTGAGTTATTACAGTCCAGTTTAAAGCAAGTGGGAGAGAGACCATAAAAAGACCCAAGGGTGGGTATTTTGGCCTTGCTACTGTCATGTTTAAATAAAATCTGAAACAAAGAATCTGAACATCAGACTTAAATCATATTAGTTTAAATAGTAGTTAAAGCATGTGTGCTTAGGCTGGAAATTTAAAAATAAACCAACCTAAAGCCCTAGCTGGCTCAAACAGCATCCTTTCATTTGGTCTATTTAACGTTCTTTCAGTTTAACTCAACTAAATCAAGTATTCTTACTTAAGTAGTTTGTAGAACAAAGTTTCTTTAACAAAATGTTGTAAACAGACCTTGGTAAAGGCTGGTTCTTGGTCATTTGTATTCTGTGCACCCTTTAAAGTAAAGGGAGTGTGACATGCATGGGATTCCCATTCTGGTACTACTACTTATCTTAAGAGGTAGAAATACATTAGAAATGTTTTATGTGTCAAATACATAAAAGTTGCTGTTGGTATAGCTGTTGGTATAGTTTAGGCTCAGTAGGATTTGTCTTGGAAATATTAAAACCAAGCACAATATTTGGCTGTCTGAAAACATGTTTTGTTGGATGGAGGAACCTCCAAATAATAAAGTTACAAACTATGTGTCCAAGCTGTGTGCCCATTCACATTCAGTTGCATTGTCATGGCAAACTATGTGACTGAACAAGATTCCTAATGCAGACACAAAGAAATACCATACCATCTTGCTTTGCTGGAGATTGGCTCTGGTGCATTGGAGAAGAGCCACACTGGTTCATAAGTTCTGCACACAGAGAGTCCATCTACTAGCACTAGGCACAGTAGTGCCTGCAAAAGGGTATAAAATTGAAAGGGTTAGCATGCTTGATCCTTCAGTTCTGAAGCTACTGAAGGAATGCATCTTTCCGTGTACAAAGTAATGTAAATAAGATTCCATATATATGAACCATATATATGGCCTTGTCCAGTTCCGCAAGGTTTGTAAGACAACTTTGTTTCAACTCACCTTCAACTGATAGTAATATATGAGGATACTCAAGAGGGCTGAAGATACTGGAATTTAACATTAGCACCAAACTGTTTTAATATGTTTTAATTGTTTATATTGTTCAGTGTCTTAATGGTTAAAGTTCAGTATTGTAAATGTTTTATTGATATGAGCCGCCCTGAGCCTGCTTTGGCGGAGAGGGTGGGATATAAATCAAATAAATAAATAAATGATTTAAAATGTCCTTGCGTTGTCCATAATGCAGGCCAGAGGCTGGGAGATTTAGATGGAATTCCTATTGCAGTGAAAGACAACTTCAGTACAGCGGGTATTGAAACAACATGTGCATCCAATATGTTAAAAGGTAAATCAGTCTACTGGATTTTTTGGTTTTTCCATCTCAGATCTTTTTAGAAAATAGATTTCTAGTCATAATTATTCTTTCATATAATTATATTAGTGGGTGCAGCCAGACGAGCAGGTTGCTGCAGCAGTATTTTGGCTTTAAATAAGCTGTGTGAGTTTGGGGTGGTTTATGTCAATCAGACAGTGCCCCCTGAGGCTGAATCATAGTGCAGCAGGCCTGTGGGTGGTCATCCACATCACTAATACACGCAACCATGGACCTGCAGCTGGATTGGGTGTTTTTTTCTTAAGTAATTTTAGTGCAAGGTAAGGGCAAGTGGGGCATGGGAGTCAGATGTGCGTGTGGGATCATGCCTTTTTAATCCAGAGGAGAGGGGTGGCTATGGTGGGCCAAACTGCTTGTTTGATCACACCCAATGAATGGATTCATTGGATTATTGCTATGCAGCTGTCCTAAATGAACCCAAGAATTTTGTGGCATAGTTGCATTGAGCAGGATAGCTGTAGCACAAACTTGTTCATTTTTTTTACCAAATGAAACACATCTAAAGCATTCAACTAACTGGAAATTATATTGCTCCTGCCTCTAATTTTTAATTACAAGCACAATAGTTCTTTTACACAATTATTTTAATCTTGTAAATTGGGCAGGAACCAGCCAAAGTTAAGAACTTTCAGTGGGAGATAGTTAAACATGCAATTAATGCCCTTTATGAAATCCTGGGGGTGGTACCTGAGGAATGAAACTTTTTCTCCTTCCCCTTCATGAAGTACCCTACTGCACTTCTGTGGTCTGTTGTCCCTTGGGGATGGAGTGGAGGTCTTGCAGGGTGGGGGCTGAAATGGGGGGGGGTCATCAGAATTATGTGCAAGCAGACAAGCCACATGTACAAGTGGAATGAAATGTAGTGTTTTAATTTTGTCAGGACTGTCTGTGTTAAGTGCCATCAAGTTGCTTTTAATTTATGGCAACCCTGTGAATTACTGTCCTGCAAAACTTCCTGTCATAAACAACTTTGTTCAGGTCTTGCAGAAAAAGGGCTATGGCTCCTTGATTGAGTCAATCCATCTCTTTGTTAGATCTTCCTCTTTCCCTGCAGTTTAGTTATGCCTGTATAAATCCAAGAAATATTCTTGCACCTTTCTATGGATTGATCTTTTGATCCACTTATAATAATTTTTATGCCAACTTTTTAGTATGCTTGCTAATGAATCTAGTTGTATTCATTTGTACTTCTGTTGGTACTTAGCTGATTTTTAGCTAATATTGCTAATTTGACTTTTAATTGAGTTGTTATCATGTTTCTGTTTCCACAGTTGCTTTATAGCTTTAAAATTGTTAGTTGCATAGGGAATGAGTAGATTGGTGACTATAATTGTTTTAATGATTACTTGAAGAGATTAGTGCAGGTTTTGAAGTAATAAAAATCTGCATGATATTGCACTAATCTGGTTCTGTTAATAGTGTATCTAAAAAATCCCCTGACATGAGACAAATGTACAACACATATGCAAATCAGCTTTTAGTACATAAACTGTATGTAAAACAAAACAAAGTTAAGCTCTTTTTGCACACACTTGGAGAATCCAAAGGCTTTCACACAAATCCTGCCAGAAAACTATAGTGTAATTCCTTTTTATTAGGACCAACCAGAACATCACAAAATACTGAGTGTAAGCCTTTGAATTCCTCAGGCCTCTTTATCAGGCTTGATGTTTATAAAATAGTGGGAGAGAGAAGATTTTGGGTTCATCCATCATGCCCTGAAATTCTGCAGCTTATACCTTTCTTCAAATTGAGAGCAGGATCTTTTGCAGTTTTGAGATTACATGGTGAAAGGGATTTATTTGCGTATTAGGCCACACCCCCTGATATCATCATTGTTTCACACAGGGCTTTTTTGTAGGAAAAGCCCAGAAGGAACTCATTTGCATATTAGGCCATACCCCTGAAGCCAAGCCTGCCGAAACTGCTTTCCTGTGCGTTCCTGCTTTTTTAAAGCCCTGGGTATAGAACAGATTTAAAGATACATTTGACTCCCAGAAGAAGCTAAACAGGAAATCTCTAGCCAGCAGTTCTTGGAGCACATCTCAGTACTCTCCAGAACACATAGGTTATTGTAAGGGTAAGACCAGCAGAAAAATCCATATATGCACAAAACTAGAGATAGTTGTTAAATGATGCACTAGCAAGCGAGTCAACTAATGCCAGGTTGGGTAGCCTTGTTTACTAGAGTGGAGGTATGTAACTCATGTAATTACAGTCGTGTTAGGAGAACCTTGTCTTCCAGTTGTAGAATCCCTTGCTTGGATGGCTTTATAAGGTATTTTCTAAAATGGATAAAAATTTGAAAAAAAGATTGAAAAATCTAAACATAACAGTATTGCAATACCTTTCAAGGACATTCAATTGTCCATAGTTCAGTTGTCCATTTTGCAAGGGCAAAATCCAGTTACTAAACTCATAAAAACATATAGGCTTCAGTTAACCCAGTGGTTGTATTTTTTTCAGGTTATATCCCCCCTTACAATGCAACAGTAGTTCAGAAATTGCTGGATCAAGGAGCTATACTTGTTGGAAAAACAAATCTAGATGAATTTGCTATGGGGTAAGTGCGGTGAAATCTTGAGCCTCCTTGGCACTTCTTGTTCTGTTCTGGAGAAGTGCTAGGAAATTGACCAGGCTCTAAAGCCTTTGTCATCCACCAGCTTCCTTGGAAATCCAACTTGTTCCTGCTCTTATTTATAAAATTTCACCTGGCAGTGGCAAATTCAAGCCTGTTGTCACAAAGCCAGCAGGTGACCAGGAAGGGTTTTCTACTGGATGCCACCACTCTGGTAAGGGTCTGTCTGAGAGGACTCAGAGCACCCACCCAACCCCTGTCTCTCTTCTTAACAAAATGCCTTCTATCTGTGTCCAAAGAGACATGAGGACCCAGGCAGTATAACAATACTAAGTTTATTATAAGTGCTAAAACAAGTGGTTTTAATTATTAGTGCAACAGTGACGGGTAAAGTTGATGCAAAGAAATTACAGCCCTGACACGACTAACTAAATGTTCTCTTCCTCTAATGCCAAGAGACTCAGCACAAGTGAGGAATTCCTCCTGCTGCAGCTTTTCCAGAGAGAACAGTTCCCGGTCTGAAGCTGGGCCTTTTATTCTTTCCTCCCAAGTTCCACCCCTCTAGACTCCACTGGGCATGTTTTCCCTCCAAAATTGCTACCCATCCATTCAGAATGATAAATGGGATCCTGGGAGATGTAGGCCCACTAACAAATTGAGTAGGCTTCTCCAGGCCCTCTAGGCTTAGGATCATGACACCTATCTTTACAAACCTGGTGGTTGGAAATTACTCTTTTTCTTTGAGAAAGACAGCTAAGGCCTTCAGGTGGTTGGAATATTGAATTGAATGCATGATATACTGTATCATGTATGATGAAGTTGCATCCCTAAATCTTTACCCTGTTAAGGCAAATCTTTACCCTGTTAGCTTGGCTACTATCACTAAATGTGCCTGCTGATTAAGGGGGGTAATGATCCCTCACTGTTTCCCTGGAATTGTGAAGCAGTTTAATAGATTATGTCCAGAATTATGTTCCTAAAGGTGAGAGAATCTTTTTTTAAACAACAGAAAAATCCTTAACTACAGATTTCTTACCCCTGAATGACCAGTTCTGGTAGCCAAGTTATAGTGAAAATACATGTATGCACAACATACCCTTGATTTTTCTTTATGTTAAGTAATTCTCATATTTAATGTCCATTGCAGCTCAACGTGTAGTACAGACTTCACATTTATGTACTGGTCCCTGATTTCATTTGTAAAGTGCATGTATGGTAGCACTTTCTTACAAGCTGTACATGCATTCATTATAGCATGTGAACAAGGCTGTTGTGGAAGCTCCTAACCGATGTAAAGCAAAATGGAGGCTTGGCACTCCCTGATCTCGAACTCTACCATTTAGCCTGTACAACTCTTTGGTTAAGAGACTGGATATTGTTAGAAGATAAACGTATCCTAGCCATAGAAGGCTCTGATTTAAAAACTGGATGGCACGCTAATCTTTGGTACTCAGGGGAACCCCGCAGATTTTTTAAAAACCATCTGATCAGGAAATCCCTTTATGAAGGATGGATTAAGATTAAAAACAAAATTTATGGTGAAAAAACCCCCAGATGGATTTCACCTGAGGAGGCCTCGGTCCACCCTCATTTGTGGAGCCCAGCAAGGTTGATCAGATACTCAGATCTACTTGACGACAAGGATAATTTGAGAAAGAAAGAGGAGCTTGAGGCTTTAGGTTTGAATTTGGATTGGTGGGTAATGGTACAAATTACTACAAAATATAATAGGGATAAGGTCTCAGGTTTCTCTAAGCATAATTTTGATTTTGATAAAATCTTGGCATCAGGTCCACGTAAAATGATCAAGAGAGTATATAATTATGTTTTACAAAGGAAATTGGAGGATGAGGTGGTTAAATCGGCAATGATTAAATGGGCAAAGAACTTAGAGAAAAACATCACGTTAGAACAGTGGACTCTTCTATGGAAAAATAACTATAGTATAATCAAACCAGCTAGACTTAGAGAAAATTTCTTCAAACTTTTCCATCGGTGGTATATGACACCAGTCCAACTGAACAAAATAAACCCCTCCTACTCCCCGAAATGTTGGAAGTGTGGTCAATGTATAGGTTCGTTCTTTCATTTATGGTGGTATTGTGAAATAACTAAAAAATATTGGATTATGATACATAGATTGCTAACACGAATGTTAAAAGTGAATATTCAACTGAAGCCAGAGACATTTTTGCTTTCTCACGTACGAAACGAAATTCCGCGGGAAGACGAGTACATTACTGTTTACATCCTGACAGCGGCCAGGATCCTTTTTGCTAAACTTTGGAGACAGAAGGCTGTCCCACTCCGAGAGGACGTAATTCGTGAGATATTAAATATTGCTGAAATGGATGTTCTGTCAAATCTGATAAGAGGAATGTCAAAATGTGAGGCTATAAAGAAATGGGAAAAACTATATATTTGGTTGGAAAAAGGTTGATTGGTATGAATTTTAGGCAATGTTTACTGATAAAAAGTTAATTAAGCTACTTGGTCAAAGACAACAACGGTGGCATACCATAATCTACCTCTAATAGGTTGTTTTTTTTCTGTGATTAATTTTTGTATCTTTTGTTGATTAAATAAAAGTAAAATTTAAAAAAAAAACAAAAAAAAACAAGGCTGTTGTGTATAGAGATCAGAATCTAGACCAGGGATGGCCAAACTGTGGTTTGGGAGCCACATGTGGCTCTTTCACACATATTGTGTGGCTTTTGGCCACCGCCCTTTTGGCTGGCTTGGAGAAGGCATTTGTCTCTTTAAATCACTTATCTCCAAATCAACCCAGCCGGTGGCTTGGAGAATGCGTTTAAAGTTAAAGCTGCTTTCTTTCCACCTCTCTTTCTTCCATGTATTTTCCTTCCTTCCTTCCTTCCTTCCTTCCTTCCTTCCTTCCTTCCTTCCTTCCTTCCTTCCTTCCTTCCTTCCTTCCTGTTTTGCGGCTTTCAAACATCTGACGTTCATGTCTTGTGACTCTCAGATGTCTGACATTTATTCTGTGTGGCTCTTATGTTAAGCAAGTTTGGCCACCCCTGGTCTAGACAGAAAACTGACAGATCTTTTGTAATTCTACTTTGGAGGAAGTGGTTTCAAATACACTTGGATAAAAGATGGTTAAATATATCAATAAGCCTGTGTCTTCCTTCCCTGACTTTCTTATCCTAGCTCTGGAAGCACAGATGGCGTGTTTGGACCAGTGAGAAACCCCTGGAGTTATTCACAACAATACAGAGAAAAATGTGTGCGAAATCCCACCATGAGTAATGAAGAGCTAAGCTGGTTGATAACGGGCGGAAGCTCTGGAGGCAGTGCAGCTGCAGTATCCTCTTTCACATGCTTTGCGTAAGAAGCATTTTTGTATGTCTCTAATTTAAAATCATAGTGTCACTAATTAAGGGTTTAGTGACAAAACTTTGCTGGGTGCCAGACAAAATCCAGAAGCTGCATTGCTTCTTATTCGTACTTGAAATTCATTCTGGACCAGACAGGAGCACTACAGTGGATCAAAAGGAGTAGCGAGGACATGGTAATTCCCACCTTGACTTTTTAGGGCCAACGCTGACAAATCATTCATTCTTAGCTCTTTTTATAATCTCAACATGAGCACTTTGTACTGTTTGAAAAGGATTTATTGTGGCAAAGGAGTAAGGGATGTTACTGATCCTACTAGCCTTCAGTGTTTGAAAAATGCCATGGGATCAAAAGTCTACCCAGCAGCCCATCCACACAGAAACAAAAACCTTTTGATTTGGGGAGATCTGCAACATCTCATCCTTAACAATGAAATACCCTTTCATCCAAAATATTGTTCTAGTGTCAATGTAAACTAATAGTCTGAAAATCCCTCTCTAATACTCTTCTGATTCTAGGTTTATTCTCAGTTACCTAGCCATGCTGACAAAAAATTATTTAAAAGGAAAAAAGGGAGAAATACCAACTAAAAGAAATCCTGTTATTGATATGCTGGCACAATGCATCCAGAGTTTATTATACACAGGAGGAGCCACAGACACTTCTAGGCAGGGGAACTCCCTCTGCCCTCCATTTATACCACTGCCACAGCACCTGTGTGATTTCCTCCTGAACCTTCCCAGTCATTTGTTTTGTGTACTTCCTGTATTGTAACTTTTTATAAACACATCATGAATCCTTGAATAGCTGCTCAATGGGTTTTTTAATCCACATGGGAGGTCTATTACATATATGATGGTTTATACCTTTTTCTTCCTTCGAAACATCTCAAAACAGCATTACTCAATGCCTTTTAGGTTTAACAAGTCCAATCCTGTTCCTTCAGGTGAGTAGTTCCTTGGGTTAGTAGTTCCAATCCTGTTCCTTGGGGTAGTAGTTCCTTAGCAACAAAGGGGTCTTGTGCTTAATCTGAATGATAGGATGCTGTTGAAAAGCATAGCTATGATAATGTGATCCTAGGAAGTAACCATTAGTCACAAAGTCTCTTCAAACTGGCGCCTCATAAGCAAAGAGCAGAAATGCATCGCTTGTGGATCAGACAATTCACATATTATTGTTCATTGTATATGCACTTCTGCATGGGAAAAGGATTTTAGGGCCCTAGTTATATAGTAAAAACAAGGAATATACAAAAAGAAAAAATGTTTGTTCGAGATACATAATAGATATGAAGAGGAGGCTACAGGTTATTTAAAGGCACAGTGTGATTTTAAAAAATATTATTATTTTGTTTCATCTTCACTATACCTCAGTCAGCTTCTGTATATGTGTATCTAGCAGTCCATTCTATGTACCTGATGAATTAGCAGTTCTAGTAATGCAATCCTTTGCAGAGTTGAAATTGGCTTAAACTAGAATGACTTCATAGGACTGCACTGCATATGAACTAGACTGACTCTTCTTAATTAAAGGTCATTTTAATATATTATTAGAATGAATCTGGAAATTACCTTTGGTATAATTCATAGGTATACGGGTAAAGACTTGAAATCTGTTCCTGGTGATAACTTTTTCTCAACCCACAGGGCACTGGGATCTGATACTGGAGGGTCAACCAGAAATCCAGCCTCTCTCTGTGGAGTTGTTGGTTTGAAGCCAACATATGGCTTAATTTCTCGGCATGGCCTCATTCCACTAGTGAATTCTATGGACGTTCCAGGCATTTTAACTAGATGTGTGGATGATGCAGCCACCATGTTGGGTATGACAAATTTACCTGTTTTCCCAGTGTAGTTGTCTGAAAAGGAGTGTGTGTGTGGGTTAATGAATGAAAGATCTGCTCCTTGGACTTTCCCAGCAGATGTTAGCAGGGCCTCTTTTCGGCCGAATAGCACTGCATGGGGGAGGCCATGTCAGGCCTGGTGTGGGAAACTGAGAAGAGTGTGGCGATCTGGGTGGTGTACCGACGTCCTGGGGGATTTCAATGCCCACATTGATGACGCGGCATCCTCGCAGGCACAGGACCTGGTGTCATCCATGGAGACACTGAGACTCAACCAATTTATATCATTTCCCACACACCGGAAACACACGCTGGACCTGAACTTCGGGGCAGGGATATCAGTGGATCTGATGGCAGCAAATGCTGTTCCATGGTCAGACCACTATGCCTTGAAAGTCCGGCTGGACCTGCAACTTCCACCCTGTTTAGGTGGCAAGCGGATTTACGCTTGCCCGCGGAGCCAAATGGACCCAGAGCGGTTTCGAGAAGCCCTGCGGGATCCGATGCCCCCTGGTGGGTTGTTAGATAAGCTTGTGGAGGACTGGCACTCCCGACTCTCCACTGCCATCGACGACATCGCCCCCCGGTGCCCTCTTGGCTGCCGTACCAAAGCAGCTCCCTGGTACTCCTTGGACCTGCTAAGAATGAAACGATAGTTTAGATGGTTACAGTGAGTGTTGCAGCATACTCATGATGAAGAGTCCAGATTCTCTTATAGAACACTTATGAAAGTCTATGAGAAGGCTATGAAGTCCGCTAAGAAAAACGTCTATGCGGCCTCCATAGAGCCTGCGAAGTCGCGCCTAGCTCAATTATTTAGAGCGATTCGGTCTCTGACAACTTTGCCATCGAGCAACCAAAAAGATAGGGAATTGGATATTGGCTCTGAGGCTTTTGCGACATATTTTGCAGATAAAATCTTGACTCTCCATCAGGACCTCCCAGCCGTGGTTGATACAGTATGTGAACTGGAAGCCCCTTGGCCACCAGATGGTCCAGTACAGGGCCGCTTCAGTCAACTCACATTGGAGGATGTAGACAGGATCCTGGCTGCGATGAAGCCTACCACCTGCCCCCTGGACCCCTGTCCATCCTGGCTTGTGAAGGCTTGCCAGGATGATATCATGGGCTCTCTGGCGGATATTGTTAACCTGTCCCTGACAAGTGGGACATTCCCAGAGATGTTCAAGGAGGCTGTAATTCGGCCGCTTCTGAAAAAACCTTCACTAGACCCTAGAGTACTAGCTAACTGCTGCCCAATTTTGAACCTGTCATTCCTGGGAAAGGTGGTTGAGAAAGCAGTAGCGGAGCAACTGCAGGTTTTCCTGGAGGAAACATCCTCCCTGGACCCATTCCAGTCCGGTTTCCAGCTGGGCCATGGGACAGAGACGGTATTAGTCACCCTCACAGATGACCTAAGAAGGCATCTAGACCAAGGCGGGTCAGCACTGCTGATTCTTCTTGACCTATCAGCAGCATTTGACATGGTCAACTACAACCTATTGACCCACTACCTCGCCGTTGCCAGGGTACTGGGGGTAGCCTTTCAGTGGTTTTCTTCCTTCCTCCGGGGACGGGGACAAAGGGTGATGCTTGGCGAGCAGACTTCCCTGTAGCACCCACTTATATGTGGAGTGCTGCAGGGAGCCATTCTCTCGCCCATATTATTTAACATCTGTATGTGCCCCCTTGCCCAGATTGCCCAAGGTTTTGAACTGGGCTGTCACCAGTATGCTGATGACACCCAGCTCTGTTGATGGATGGCAGACCATCTTCCTCCGCTGAACAGCTGTCCGAGGCGTTAGGAACTGTGGCTGGATGGTTACAGCAGAGTCGACTGAAGTTAAATCCAACTAAGACGGAGGTCCTGTACCTGAGTCGAGGGGGGATGAGGTTGTGCATCCAGCTCCCAGCCCTGGGCAGTGCTGTTCTGATACCGGTCCAACAGGTGAAGAGTTTGGGGGTGATTTTGGATGCCTCCCTCTCCATGGAGGCCCAGATCACAGCAGCTGCTAGGTCTGCCTTTTTCCATCTATGGCAGATCAGGCAGCTAGCACCATACCTATCCGCCCCAAGACCTGGCTACAGTGACCCATGCAATGGTGACTTCCAGGCTGGATGACTGTAACTCGCTCTACGCTGGTCAACCCCTGAAACTGACCCAGAAACCGCAGCGGGTGCAGAATGCGGCAGCTCGCCTGCTGACTGCATCACCTGTACGGATGAGCATATGGCCGGAATTCCATGACCTGCACTGGCTGCCTATAGAGTACCGGATCCGTTTCAAGGTGTTAGTTTTGACTTTTAAGACCTTGCGCTGCCTGGGACCAACATACCTGGGACCGTCTCCTCCCATATACGCCCCAGAGGTCACTTCGTTCGACCTCCCAAGATCTTCTGATAGTCCCGACTCAAGAGATGCCCGTTTTGCCTCTACCAGGGCCAGGACTTTCTCAGTCCTGACCCCAACCTGGTGGAAGCAGCTCCCTGTGGAGATCCAGGCCCTCCCTGGCTTGCTGGCCTTTCATAGGGCCTGCAAAACGGAGCTGTTCCGCCAGGTCTTTGGATGAGGCAGTGGGCATCTATTTATCGATCGATTGGCCTCCCCCCTACTGCTCTGCTGCTCTACTGCACTACTGTACTGTGATGCTGTATTGCAGTACTACTTTGTGCTATACCACCTTGCTATCATGTTGCTGAATCATCTTGCTGCACTTTGATGAATGTTGAAATTGGTTTTATTATGATTTTATTGTGATTTTATTTCTATTTGCTGTACTCTGCTCTGAGCCCCCAGTGGGGGAATGGGCAGAATATAAATAAACTAATAATAAAAATAAAAATAATTTTTAAAAGTAGTTTAATGCCAGTAGTGGATTCTTTTCGGGAGCTGACCAGTTTCTTTGCTTCTTTCAGGAGTACTTGGTGGGCATGATCCAAAAGACTCAACCACAGTACAGGATCCCTTTCATCCCTTTCAAATACCCAGTATTACGGATACCAGTCAACTCTGCATAGGCATACCAAAGGTGACTTTAAACAGTTGGTCATTGGCAGGGGCAAATGAGCTGGTACCCGAACAAATTTTTACTGGTGTTCTAATTCGTATTGCAAGGGCAGCCAGCATGGTATAGCCTGATCTCATCCAATCTTGGAAGCTAAGCGAGGTTGGTGCTTGGATGGTAGACTGCCAAGGAAGAGACTGCAGGGTAAGGTGCTGGCAAACCACCTTTGCTTCTCACTTGCCTTGAAGACCCTTTGCTGGAGTCGCCATAAGTCGTTTGTGACTCAAGGGCACTTACATACATAATCCATTTGACTGAGATACTTTTTATTCTGAAGAAACAGCCCATTCACTCACTGAGGTGAGTGATCTTGAATACTTTATTCCTCAGCATCTAATTCAATACATCCCACCCCAAAAAATAGCAGGAAAAATAATCGCCCCCAAACTACTACACTGTAAGCAGAATGTTGGTCTGAACAGTCATATATATTTTTTCGTACTTTTATGTGAAACAATAAGTGAGCATTTTTGTTTTGAAGTAACATTTATTCAAGAATAATTTGTGGAGGCAAAAACACTCCTCCTGTGTCTTGACCATCACTGAATGCAGAACGGGCCTTGCACAGTGCATCTATTAGAATGCAAAGTGTCACGTTGCTTCACACCTTTCCATCAGTCTGCCCTTGGATCTTTGCAGAGCTGTAACTGACAACTCTAGCTTTTCTTTTATTGATGAGCTCCCTGCCAATGTTTATGCCCTTGCTCATCATTCCAGGTCTTTGGGCTAGAATTGCTGTGACTCATCTCAGTCTCATTCCCAAATGACTCACAAAGGTATGTGGTCCTCTGAAGCAAGCCTCATTTTGGCACTGAGTCTATAACTAGAATTGATTGGGCAGACAGTGTCCTAAGTGGCTGCCAAAGGAAAGACAGTTCCATAATAATTAAAGAGAGATCCGCGGTTTAGAGAAAAAGAATTTGGCCTCCTGAGTTTTCTTTGACATACTACAGAACAACTTGAGTATTTTTAGAGCAACTTAAGTATTTTTTTTCACCACAGTGTGGATGAGCACAGTAAAATATTCAGAAAGATGGTTAATGACATTGTATTTTTCTTCCCAAGGAATACAATGCACCGGGTATGTCGAGTGAAACACTTGCCGTGTGGTCCAAAGCAGCTGGCCTCTTTGAGAAAGCAGGCGCCAAAGTGGTTGAAATTAGTCTGCCCCATACTTGTTACTCAATTGTCTGTTACCATGTGTTGTGTGCAGCTGAAGTAGCATCAAACATGGCCCGATTTGATGGCCTTGAGTATGGTAAGGCTTGTTTTCAGCAAATGTTAAGTTTTGTTTAAGATAAGTTCATTTCCAACCATAGTTAGGCAACTAGGTAATGTAAACTTTATCTTGGATCTTGCATAGATTGCCACAAATGTGTGTGTGGGATGATTTTTGTCAGTGGGCCCCCATTAGAGTTGCCAGCTCTAAGTTGTGAAACACCTGGATATTTAGGGGGCAGATCCTAAGGAGGGGAGGGATTTCAGTGAGCTAGAATTCCATAGAGCCCACCTTCCAAAGCAGCCATTTTCTCCAGGTGGATTAATCTATGTCACCTGCAGACTGGTTGTAATCCCAGGACATCTCCAGCCACCACCTGGAGATTGGCAACCTAGCCACTATCTGAGAGGAGCAGCGATTTAGTCTGAATCAGGGAAAAATAGCTCCTCCTCACGTGCCCATGGCAAGCTACGCAGGATCCAAACCAACTGGGATGTAATATTACAACTTAGCTCTGAGGGTCATAATAATAAGACTACGTTGTTGTGTCTCTGCAGCTGGTCCCATATTTCTTGTTTCCACCCCCTGCTTCCACCATTATCCTACTATCTTTTCCTTTCCTACTATCTTTTCTTTTCTTTCAAAAACTGGTTATTCTGTGATACCATGTTCATGTAAACAAAAGAAGCAGGGCTGACTGGAATACAGGACCAGCAGCCTCCAAAAGCAGCAAACAAAGTAGACATCCAATGGGAAACTTCAGAGTTGTGGGTGAGATACTTCCTTGCTATGTAATTGAACATTGCTGGTCTGTGTTATTCATTATCACAATCAAGTGTCCTTAGTGGCTAGATCTGCAAGTAGAAGCGACATGTTTAATACAATTAAATGCAATCACGTTTGCATGATTTAAGCTGCAGCTCTTTAACACATTTTAGAAATGTTTTCGCATGACGGACAGACACAAAAATGAGTGGTGTTCGCCTGGCTTCTGGTTAGCTCATAGCTTAGGTCAACATGATCAGCAGCTGCCTAAATCCTGCAAAGCCCTTAATGCAGTCCCTCATCTTTACTCTTTGTGCAGCTTCACATTTTAAACTGAAGTTTCCAAGAAGGTGCACTAAGAATATAAATGGCAGTTTCCTTCTGGAATGAAATAAGTCCTTTGCTTAGGAGAATACACCGTGCATCTTAGGAGCAGATAGGAGCCTCTAGTGTGGTTGTGAGTTTGTTGCATATTTTATGGAAATGATTGGTTCTGAGGATGGCAGACAAACAAGACCTCCACCCTGCAGAGTTGGGGGTGAAAATGAGTTACAGTGCCAAGGTGCTACTCGCTCTCTTTTTAAAAAAAGCAACTAAGTGCATTTTGGGAGGAGCCAGTGGCTCAGTGGTAGAACATCTGCTTGGCATGCAGAAGGTCTCAGGTTCACTTCCTGGGATCTCCATTTAAAAAGGATCAAGTAGCAGGTGATGTAAAAGACCTCAGCCCAAGACCATGGAGAGCCACTGCAGTCAGAGTAAGCAATACTGACCTTGATGGACCATTGGTCTAATTCAATATTAAGTAGATTCATGTGTTCATATTAGCATAAAAGCACAGATTATTGCATAGCAATAGCAGTGCAAAGACTGGTGATCTGATACAGGGTTGATTGGTTAAGCTATGCAAGGTGTTGTTCAGTTGAAGTCAAGCCACAGTGTGTAGGAGTCTGTATTAAGGAAAAAACCCTCGTGTTGCTTGTATATCACTGTCTGAGTCACAGATCACAGCATGTAACCAGTTGTCTGGATTAAATGCGGATTCATTGATGATATCAGAAGTGCACTTTGCACCTCAGTGAGGCATCTTCTCTGAAATGCATTTTAGCCAAAGAAAGATTAAATCTGCATCAAAACCTCTTTAGCTTCCTGGGAAATCTCTCACTGACTTCAGTTGGTGGGTGTGGGTTCTGTCTTTCTTTAGTATTATCATTATTTCTGGGAACGTGTCTTTATTATGAAAGAATTGTTGTTGCAGCTGTGTCCTTAGAAGAGCATGCTCTGCAGCACAGAGTACATGCATTGTTCAGCTCTATTGTTAGTTTGTACTCAAGGTCAGTTGGTGAGGGAAAACAATGTTATTGAAATAACCCTGAACTTCTTGTTGCAAAGAATAGGAGAGGGAATCAGGTAACTCTCCTCATACAGTCTCTTGAATTGTAGTCCTGTTCACAGACCATGGCTCCTGTTTGGTGCTCCTGTATTTCCCAGTGCCAGCCCACCTGAAATATTGTACTCAGGCATCTCAACTCCTACAGGCTGTTTCCAAGCAGTTTATCAGATTAACCAATATGAGTAAATCCATCTAATTTGAAACATAGATATCAAAACATAAATAATGCTGTCATAGTGGTGCATGATCATGGAGAACTGAATTTTTACAACTTCCGGGGGAGGAAAATGTCAAGCTGAGCTGCTTCTCATAACGGGAGCAGGTTGGAGCTTCTGTTCGGGGTAGTGGAAGGCAATTTAATGCCTACTGCCTACTTTTCTCAGTTAGAGATTAGTCCAAGATATGCACAGGAAACTTAGGAGATTTATCTTGGCTAAAAGGGAGTCCCAGGGGGGCTCCTTTGAGGGGTCTCCGGGAAGAGTTGCATTTTCATCATCTGCAGAAGCTTTCAGAGTCATTTATTTGACATAAGCTCGACAGGATCCTAACCTTCTTGGACTTTGCTAAACATCTAAAGCTTTGAAAGACCGGTGAGAACTTGGATAATTGGAAGAGAAGGTACAGATTACTATGTTTCATTCCGGAACTATTTACTGCTTAATGGAATAAATTTAAAAGGTGGGAAAGGAAAATCTAGAAAGTCTGGAAGAAGAAGGGAGGAAGAGATGAAATTTGGACTTTATAAATATAAAGGACAGTGTTAAAAAGAGCTAAAAAGTGGAAACGAATTTATTGTTTAGTCTACTTGCGGTTTTGAAAAAAGAGCACCATCGTCACATCGTCACAGACCTGCAGCACATTCAAGCAAGACAGGAAGTACGTCAAGTATCGTGAGATCTCCTTTCCAGTGTGAATGAGACTTCGTGGCAACAAAAGCAGGAAGTAGCGGAAGGAAAACCTACTCTAGGAATTTATTACCATTGAGAAACATCGGCAGCCATTGCTGGGAGGTCAAAATATAAAAAATGTTTTTAAAGAATTCGGGACATTAAAAATTGTTGGAGTTAACTGAGAAGAGGGTAAGAAGATAAAATACTATTGGTCATATTATTTGTGTGGACCTTGGATGTTTTTAAAAGGGGGGAAAAACTGTAGGGAGCAGTAAAAAGTTTTAAAAACTTTAAAAGTAAATATCTTGACTTTGGGAACTCTGAGGACGGCGAAATTGGGCTTGTTGTGAAGGGCAAGTCCTACTCTTTTGAACCTGATAGTTGAATTGGAAATTGGTGAGGTCCAAATTTTCACTGTTTTTTAAATGTCTGAACATAAGCAGCCCCGTACAAGGGCTACTTCATTAGAATAAATGCAGGAGGAGGCAATGGAGGCCAGAATGATGAAAAGGGTGAGAGAGATGATAAATGAATCAAAAAAAGAAATTATTGCAGAGATTAAAGAAGACATGGAAGATCTCAGAAAGGAAACTGAGGAAACGTCTAAGAAAGTGCAGAAGGTAGAAGGCAGAATGAATGTATATGATTCCACCTTGTTGAAAATGCAAGAAAAAGTGACAATCCATGACTGCAAATTGATGGAGACTCAGATACGTCTGAGAGGAGTACCTGAAAAGGAGGACGGTGATTTAAAAGAATTTATAATAAAAATAATGGCAGAATTTTTAGAGGAAAACCCTGAAAGACTAAAACATGTATGATTATTTGTATAGAGTGAACTCACTTTATGCCAAAAAAGATAAAGATGGAAGATTTGTAGCAGTCGAGACAATATTAAATGGAAAAAAAAGTCGTTATTGGGATTGTATCCGCCTAATGGTGCAAAGGATGCTTTTTAAAAAGACATTATACAACAGCTTGATTAACTGATTTATGACCAAGTTTTGTTAATGGGGGATTTTAATGGAACAGTTAAGAAATCATTGGACAGGTCTGGAGGGGGAAAAAATCAGCAAAGAAGGAAAATTGCCAAAGTCTTTTTTTGAATTGGTCAAACAAGAAAATTTGGCAGATATATGGAGGAAATTTAACCCTGAAGTTCGGGACTATACTTTTTTTTCAGCAAGACACAAAACTTTTTCCAGAATTAAAATATTGTGGGGAACTAAAGATTTAGGTCTTATAACAAGGAAAATAGAGATTTTACCCAAAATTGGGGCTGATCATAACCCAATAATGTGGATTACAAAATTGTCTAAGTTGAGAAGATGGAGATTGAATGAAGATTTGCTACAGAATAAAGAAATAGTGACATATCTAGAAAATGAAACTAAAGCTTTCTTTCAAATGAATGACAAAGAGGATATAGAATTTCAGACAGTCTGGGATGCCTGTAAAGCAGTAATGAGAGGAATATTGATTACTTTGAATAATAAAGATAAGAGAGCAAAAGAAAAACAGTTGTTGGACATTCAAAATGAAATAAAGAAAAAAGAAGGGGAGTTGAGAAAAAGGCCAGGGAAAAAGAAACTTATAAGGGAAATTACAGTATTACAAACGCAAATGAGACATTTGTTAAATAAAGAATTGGAATGGAACTTGAAAAGACTGCAGCAGAAATCTTTTGAGGGAGCAAATAAACCTGGAAAGTATTTGGCTTGGCAACTGAAGGAAAAGAGAGAAAATAAAATTATTAATAAAATTGTGGTAGATGGAAGAGAGGTGGTTACCCAAGAGGGAATAAAAAGAGAATTTTTAAGTACTATGCCAAGTTGTTTAAAGGTGTTAAAGAAAGAAAAGATGGATGAGGATTTACAAAAGATAAAAATAGAACCCTTAACTGAAAACTTGCGAAAAGTTTTGAATTATCCAATTGAAAAAATAGAAGTTGAAGCAGCAATTAATGCAATAAAAATGGGAAAGCACCTGGGCCAGATGGATATACGGCTAAATATTTTAAAACCTTTAAAGAAGAGTTAACACCGAAATTGCAGAAGTTGATGAACATGATAAGAACAAAAGGGAAAATACCAAACACATGGAAGGAAGCTGTTATTTCGTTGATACCTAAGGAAGATAGAGATGTCACGAATGTAAAAAATTACAGACCAATTTCGCTATTAAATAATGACTATAAAATATATACAAGAATCTTGGCAGAACGGTTTAAACAACATTTGATAAATTTTATAAAGGAAGATCAAGTGGGGTTTCTTCCCAAAAGGCAAATGAGACAATATCAGAACTGTTGTAAATATTGTAGAATATTATGAAAGACATCCAGAAAAGGAAGTAGCATTATTCTTTGTGGATGCAGAGAAAGCATTTGACAATTTAAACTGGGACTTTATGTTTGCATTAATGGAGAAAATGGAGCTGGGAGAAAGCTTTATAAGAATGATATAAGCAATATATACTGAAAAACTTGCAAGGCTATGTATAAATGCAGATCTTACAAAAGATATGATAATCAGCAAAGGTACAAGACAAGGTTGTCCACTTTCCCCATTGTTGTTTATAACGACTCTTGAAATATTACTGATGCAGATCCAAGAAGAAAAAGAAATAGAAGGATTAAAAATAAAAGGATTTACTTACAAATATAGAGCATTTGCAGATGATATAATGTTTATAAATGAAAACCCCATACAAGTCACACCTTTGTTGTTAGCCAAAATACAAGAATATGGGGAGTTGACGAGACTTTGTATTAATAAAGAAAAATCAAAACTTCTATGCAAAAATATGCAAACAAATAAGCAACAAGAATTGCAGAGACTAATGGGCCGTGAAGTCACCTCCAAGATAAAATATTTAGGTGTGGAGATAACAATGAAGAATATTGATCTGTTTAAAAATAATTACGAGAAGCTATGGCGTAAAATGGATGGAGATATGTTAAAATGGAATAAACTTAATTTGTCACTGCTGGGTAGAATAGCTGCAATTAAAATGAATATTCTACCAAGAATAATGTATTTGTTTCAAACTATTCCCATTGTGAAAGATAGTAAACAATTTGATAAATGGCGAAGGAAAATTTCAGAATTTGTGTGGGCTGGGAAGAAACCAAGGCTCAAAATGAAAATTTTGACAGATGCAAAAGAGAGAGGTGGATTTCAACTACCAAATTTAAAATTATATCAGGAAGCAGTTTGTTTAGTGTGGATAAAAGAATGGATAATGCTGTTAAACAAAAAACTCTTAGTGCTGGAAGTTCACGGAAATAAATTTGGCTGGCATGCGTATTTGTATTATGGAAAAAAGATGGACGGTTTTTTCTCTCACCATTACATAAGAAATAATTTGCTAAATACATGGATGAAATATAGGAAATATGGAGATGAGAGAAGACCATTATGGATAGTGCCAACTGAAGTAATAAAAATAACAGCTGAGATAGGTGAAGAAAAGTGGTTGTCATATAATCAATTATTAAAAATACAAAGTGGCAAAATAGAATTGAAAACTGCTGAAGAGTTGAATAATAAATATGATTGGTTCTAAATGCAACAAATAAAGAGCTTGGTGGATAATTATATCAAAACTGAAGGAATAAGAAAAGAACAAACAGAAATAGAAAAAGTTCTGCTTGGAGATAATGAAAAATTAATTTCAAAAATATATAAATTACTTTTAAAATGGTCTACGGAGGATGAAGTAGTGAAATCTCAAATGATTAAATGGTCAATTAATGTAAATAAAGAAATACAGATGGAAACTTGGGAATACTTGTGGAAGAATTCTATGAAGCTTTTGACGTGTCATAGTATTAAAGAGAACTGTTTTAAAATGATGTTTAGATGGTATATGACTCCTAAAAATTGGCAAAGATGAACAATAAGATGCCAGACAGATGTTGGAAATGTAAAAAACATGATGGTTCTTTCTACCATATGTGGTGGACTTGTGAAAGAGCAAAAAAGTATTGGCAGATGATTCAGCAAGAAATTTCTAAGAAAGTTGCAGAGACTTTTCTGTTAAGATTACAAATGGAAAAATTTTCAAAAGAAGATAGAACTGTAATTTGGTACTTGCTTTCAGCTGCTAGGACATTATATGTGCAGTTGTGGAAGCAAGAAAAAATACTAGAGAAATGGGATTGGATTATAAAAGTTATGACATGGAGTGAAATGGACAAATTAACAAGAATATTAAGAGACTATGATTTAGAAGTTTTTAAGACAGAGTGGAAAAAAGTTTAGAAGATATGTAGAAAAAGAGTGGAAAATAAAAGGACATTGGACAATTTTTGATAATGATTAAGTTTAAAAAAAAAGAATATAAAATTTTGTTTTAATAGTTAAGGGTACCTTTAAATACTTGCATTTTAAGTAAATAACACCGGCGGGGGTCAAGTAATGGGGGGAGGGGTGGGTAGAAAGTAATATATGGGGTAGATAAGATAAGTTTTTAAAGATGTAAGAAATAGATTTATTACCATATGTTACCAATAAAATTGTTTTAATCATAAAGAGAACTGAATTTTTATGCCTGTTTAGCTCCACTCCATATCTTGTTGGTAACTGATTGTTTTTGTTGTATTGTATTGTGTTGTATTTGTTAGCCACTTTTGCTGTTCTTAATAGAAAGGCAGAATATAAATCAATTAAGAGCCTGCTGGTTCAGAGTAAGGGTCCATCTAGTCCAGCATCTCAGTCAGGGACCAACCAGGTGTTCCTGAAGGCCTACAGCAGGGCACATGAGCCAATGCATCACTATATTGTTGCCCCTCCCCATCCTAAATGTATGGGCTGGCATAGTAAGTGATCCTGAGATAGAAATTATTGTGAGGTAAATGCTGTCTGTGCAGCAGTAATAGACAGGTGTGTTTTAAAATGGCTCTGTGTAGGGCTATTTTCTAATTGTTATGAATGTAAGTAATCTTAGGAGTCTGTTGAACAGAAATATAAAACTATCTCTGTAAATCCATATTTGTGATGGATATTGGAATAGCCATTAACTTCAGATTTCAGGAACAGTGCAAAAGCCAGTTACAGGCTGCACTCAAGGTCACAAAGTTCATGCAGCTAGTGCAAATATGTATAGTGCTTAACTGGATTGCTTTACCAGAAACCAAGCTTTTTAGAAAATATCCACAAATCATCACAGCATTTCCACTTTCCTCTGATAACTACCATCACTTAAAGAATGTTTTCCGTTTCCACTTATATGGCAAGCTTGCACTACTAGTTAATATCTATCAAATTTCTAATTCTGCAGGTAGTTATTTTTAATATATACAGTCCTGCCAATATCAGTAGGCTACTTCAGTATGTGTTTTCTCATTGTAGGAGCAAGGGGTGTAATTCTAGCAGGAGCTCCTTTGCATATTAAGCCACATACCCCTGATGTAGCCAATCCTCTAGGAGTTTACAAAGGGTTTTTTGTAAGCTCTTGGAGGATTGGCCACATCAGGGATGTGTGGCCGAATATGCAAAGGAACTCCTGCTAGAATTCCACCCCTGGTAGGAGCAATACACAGTAAATTCTAGAACATCAGTAAGAATATTCCAGCATATGTGGAAGCATATATAGTATGACAACCTGATTCCCTGGCTAGCTACATCAAACACCAGCTGATGGAATCCATAGTTGTAACTTCTAAGCCATTCTGCCAAGGAAGAATCAGGATGCTGTAGCATTTAGCTGTATGCAACAGCAGTGATACACTCTAGTGATTTCTGTTGTTTATTCATGAGGTAATTTTGAATGGCTCTAGGACATGTTCCCAAATCTCTGGTGACTTTTATTTTTAGGACATCGCAACAGTACTGACAAGTCTACTGAAGCTTTGTATGCAGCAACACGCCGGGAAGGCTTTAATGATGTTGTAAGGGGAAGAATTTTATCAGGAAACTATTTCTTACTAAAACAGTAAGTTCAGCACATTCTACAGCTCAGATTTATAAAGCCAGCATTTTATTTGTTGTGCAGTTAAGGATGAAATTACTCATGCTGGACAGTTTTTTCCACCTAGTTAAGGCAATATTATTATTGCTGATACTGCCATAGCTGCAGTATACAGCAAAACAGTATTTCCTAAAATTCTGCATAATCTAATATGTGGCTTGTGGTTTTCTTACAACACTGTCTCTTAGCTGGGAGCTTATTGTTGCTTTCACTTAATTTAAAGTTTATGTGTGTATATGTATTTTTAAAAGTTTCTTCTGTCTGATAAATAAAATCATTCAGCAGTTTGTTTGGTTTGAATCCTGTATTCAGGTCTCAACTGAAACAAACTTGGGTGTCACTCCCATGCAATTTCATTTAACTGCCCGAGGAGAGACAACTTCTTTAAAGTTAAATTTAGTGCTTCAAGAAACAGAAAAGTACGTTCTATATTTAAGGCTGAATCCTGCAATGGGGGAGGGGCACTGATAGTTACCAGTGTTCCCCACTTTCTTCTCCCCCAGCAATCTCTTCTGACCACGGGAAAGTTAATTAATGGGATCATGGAACCCACACGGGGTAATAGTTATGCAGGTCAGTGGGCTGCAGGAAGGAGGGGAAAGGGAACAAAATTGCTTCCTCTTCTTTCAGAGGAACTGTGCTGATGGAAGAGGGAGCAATTTCACCCTCTTCCCTCTCCTTACTGTAGCCCACTGGCCTGTGAGAATGTTACTCCATGTGGGTTCCACAGTATTCCAGGGCTCAGAAGGGACAGCTTTGGGGGAGGGGAAAGCAGGAAAGATCCACAGATCTTGCACCAGTGGGTCACTGGATCCAGTGCTGGGTATAAAGAGAAATTTGGTTAGCTGTGATGTGAAAACTTACCAGGAATGGGAACTGTGAAATCTGATAATGGCAATGAGCTACAGATGGTGCTGTAGAAAAGCATACAAAAAGACCTTGTGTGTTATGGATGGATGGATAATTTTTGCTGATTAACAATGGGCAGATTGGAGAAAATGCCTTTTCTTGAGCACAGCCTCAGAAGAATTAACTTGCTGTAACTTGGACAGATCCCTATCAGCTTTCATTCGGCTCTAGTACTGGAAGCCTAGCAATCACTTTCCTGCTTTCAGTTTTCAAGGTAGGTTTTTTGTTTGTTTGTTTGTTTCCTTTTAGGAATTATGAAACCTATTTCATTAAAGCCCAGAAAGTGAGAAGACTCATTGCTGCTGATTTTGCAAAAGTCTTCAGTGCTGGTGTTGATGTTCTGCTTACTCCTACTACTCTGAGCAGTGCTGTGCCATACATGGATTTCATCAAAGAAGACAACAGAACCCGAAGCACCCAGGATGACCTTTTCACTCAGGCTGCTAACATGGCTGGTAACAGTTACTGTTTTTCTTTCTGTGCCTTTGTCACTTCCAGTCAGCCATTGTTGTGATTTGGAAGGTTTCAGCTGTGCTGTACAACCTCTGATCCTTTAAAGATGTCCACACTAATTTCCTCAGATGCCACACTGACCAGGGACTTTTTGTTCTCCTGTATCTACTGTCTGATCAGTATACAGAGCTCATAGCACAACTGTATGAAAACAGTTTAGATAGCTTGAAAGTATCCTTCCATTCAGGATTTTGAAACTAATTCTATGAGGTCATTCAGGTCAGGGCAGATAGTTATAGCCTGGACTGTACTATCTACCAATGAGTTATCATCAAATGGTACCACTAAAAGTCTCTCTTGTTTTTCAGGCCTACCAGCTATAAACGTTCCTGCAGCACTCTCTGAAAGAGGCTTGCCAATTGGGCTGCAGTTTATCGGCCGTGCATTCTGTGAGCTGCAGCTTCTCACTGTAGCTAAATGGTTTGAAGAGCAAGTGCAATTCCCTGTGATTCAGCTACAGGAGATAATGGACCAGATTGATACTGTCTCTCAAGAGGAGAAATCAGCATCTTTTCCTTGATCCAAGACTGGAAGTTAATAACTATATAAATGGTAGAGCAGCCTGCTTCTGTGTTCAAAGACTCAAGAATACAATTTCTGAATGAGAGAGAGACTGATTCAAGAAGCAAACACATTAATATGGAGTACAAAGAAAAATCATCAGAGGTCTTTAGAATGCAATTAAGTTTGTATGAGTCTTGGGACTGTAATCAGTTTCTAAATACAATATTTATTCAAGTGCAAGACTAAGTTTCTTCCAGCTGTGACATCAAAAGAAAAAGGGGGTTGTCTTAAATCTGCATACAGATTATGTCCAACAATAAAAATATTTTTGATGTAACGCTTTGGGGCAGGGAAGGTTCTTTTACATTCAGGGTCACATAATTTGAACTACAAGTAACTATCGTGTCTGGGTTTTATGATGGTCAGCCTCCGTGGTTGGAATCTACAACACTTCTGCAGTCAATTTGGCTCAAAGAATGTTCCATTAACCTTAGTATAGAGCAAGGGTGGCCAACGGTAGCTCTGCAGATTTTTTTTTGCCTACAACTCCCATCAGCCCCAGCCAGCATGGCCAATGGCTGGGGCTGATGGGAGTTGTAGGCAAAAAACATCTGGAGAGCTACCGTTGGCCACCCCTGGTATAGAGTATCTCCAAAACTGCCATGTGAGGGTTCCAAAACAGTGAACCTGGGTAGTTTTAGATGACTGCTGTAACTCTGTTCAACACTCATTTTGGGGGGGGGGGGGCAGCGGTTGTATACTTTATAAAATAATTTCTGTTACTTGCATGGTTGGTTTGGTTTCCTTGAGTTCTTCTAGTGTAGAAGAAAGCCAGAAAAGGGTAATATCTAGATAAGTCTTTCCCCCTACTTTGACCTGCTACACACATTTCCCCTACCCTCTTCCACTACAAGGATTGCTGCAGCCACAGTATCATGCTCCGTTGGGGCAGGGTCAGTCATCTGAAGAAAGCACATAAAAGGCTATAGGTAACCAGCATGGTGGTTTTAAAAAAAACTTGTGAATAAATTGCCTAGATTAAGGAGAGTAAAAAAGAGGGATTCAATCTCACTTGGAAATCTCCTGTTATTAAACAAATGACCACAAAGCAATAGCCGTAGGAACACCAGAAAGTTGAGAAGAAGTTTTAATACCATATCCTCTATGCCAGTATCTCTCAGGTGCTTTACTATCAAAAGGTGAGCCAGGAACCATGTTCCACTGAAGCCATGTTTCTTGTATTGCTTTGGTCTTTGTTAAAAAATGTAGAAATTAATTGATCTAACCCAACTTTATCAGAACAACCCAGAGGGCCTTGTAGTATGCCAGGAGGCACAGATTGCTCAAATAACGGATGCTGCTTTCATTGGGCATAACTCTGCCAAACCCACTTAACATTTGGCAATAGAGGAAGACAGGCTCAAACCGAATCTGTCAGTATCAGGGGAACTAACGCCACTGTTCCACTTCCAAGTGTCAGTAGCAAAAGTCAAAGTCTTTAAGTTTTCTAGCCTTGCCTAGATATGAAGCTTTTGCAGTGTGTCCTAATCAAAACAGACCAGACACCAGAGAATGTGCCTCTGAAAAGAGTCATCAGGGAGTGATGTTCATTCTGGAAAGCAGGGGGCAGAGGCCAACTAGTGTTGGTACTCAAAAACCAACTTGTGGACTTAATTTTTTAAAAACAGGATAACCACAGTTCTGATCAAATCCATCTGCTTTTAATTGTTTATAAACTGACTCACTAGGTCATTTTTGCCAAGTGGTAACCAAGAGATTTTTCATATATTAGGGTTCTTGCAACTGAGTCCTTAAGGTGTGATGATGCAATACTTGCTTCCTGTTGGCAAATTTTTTTAGCACTCTGAACACTTGTCATAATATAAATTCACTTCTAACCTCCTTTAATGATTTGGCTTTACATCCTCCCAAGCTCGCCGATCGGCATATTCCAGTTCTAGAGTATGCTGACGACGTGCTTATACTATCCAGGACGCAGATTGGTATGTGAAGGGCCCTTCGCCATCTAACCCAGACCAGCCTGCAGGAAAAGTTGGAAATTAATCTAGATAAAACCAAGGTTTTAGTTTTCGCCAAACGTTTCAAGGCTCATTGCAGGTTTCTAAATGGTAAACCCATTGAGCAAGTAAAAATTATTAAATACCTGGGGGTGATTTTTCATTATCAGGGAAAGCGTTTGGCACATAAGAACTATGTTGCACAATCTGCGCAAAGAACAGCTGATGCCATCTACCGTTTTTATATCTCCAAAGGGGCCAAATTCTTGCCTGCAGCATTAAGGTTGCATACTGCAAAGACCAGGATCCAGTTGCTGTATGGCGCTGAAATTGCCCCTTATTTAACCACCTAGCCGTTGGAGATAGTACAAACTAAACTCCTGCGCAAGCTTCTGTTTGTTCCCAGTTGTGTGCCAAACACTGCCATCAGGTTGGAATCTGGCGTCCCAAGCATCGAGACGTCTATGTGGTTAAACACCCTTTGTTACTTCTTGAAGGTTCTCTCAAAGCCAGGTGGCCTTCCCCATCTGATTTTTTTCGACTCTTTTGTGGGAACTTGGGAGAAAAGGTGTCTAGATCATTTTAGACTCTGTGATCTCTCCCCCTGAGTCCCTAGCAATGATGGAACTGAGGGATGCGAAAGAACTTCTGCGCCTGAGGTTGGTGGAGCTTGAACTGAGATCTGCTAGAGCTAGTCTTTCTGCGCACATTTTCTTAGGGAAGCAAGCCGAAGTACTGTCCCCAGCCAGGTATCTTTTCAACATCACTATCCCAAAATATCGGATAGCTTTCTCAAAAGCACGATTCAACTCACTTTTCAGTGCTTTTGGGACGTTACGCTGGGTACCCATATCTGGAAAGATTGTGCCCCTGCAATTGCAATGAGGTTGAAACAACTCTCCACATTGTTTTGCAGTGCTCTAATTACAATTTCTTGAGGGCAAGATTAATCTCTCTGATTCTTGGGTCCTTGGCGGGCAGGCAGGAGGATGAGCAAATTGCCTTCCTCCTGTCTGACGCTCATTCTGATGTTTCATCTAAGATTGCCCGTTTCTGTTATGCTGCTCAGTTGGAAAGGAGGGAAATTGAGAGTGTAAATCTTGGTTATGAGTTTTAACAATATGTGTAATAGTAGGAGTCAGGAATTTTGTGTAAGAGGTGATGGGTTTGTTTTTATGATTTTGTTTTTGTTTGTATTAAGCTGGTCGGATGACCGTGAATAAAGAACTACTACTACATAACAAAGCAGTCACATGAGAACATGAGCTGTTTCTTGGTAACAGTAATCACTAAGAAAATCTTTTCATTTTCAAAATGCTGCCTTAATTAAATGTAATTCCATCACAGCTGATTGAAAATTGCAATATATGAGCACAACAAAACAGTCCTCTTCTGCTACAGTCCTGAAACTATTAGTTGTGAAAGTAAGTCCTATTAATTTCAATGTAATTTAATTAAAATATGTGTAAAATTGGTATGTAATTTATTTAATGCTATCTACACCTAGCTGATGCAAGCTAGTGAAGAAATTCTGTTTACTCTATGAAACCAGGCCTCTCTGCTACCCTCAGGTTAGGTTTTGGCACCTCTACTGCGATAACATTAGTATTTTTCTTTGGAGCATTTCTTTTAAACCAGCAAAGGGTAGGAAAGAGAACCTTTTTGCTATTCAGTCCTGCAAGAGACCTTTTTAATACTACAGAACTGCAATTTAATAGCCCATTTCAATCTTCAGACATCAAACATATGGGTGGATTTCTTCCAGGTTGGCATGGTAATGTAAGTGGACTCCAGGGCAAAAAAATTCCATTGTTGGGTTGTCTTAACTGTGTGAAGAAGCTGCTAGTCTGTTGTAGCAAAACGGCTGCTCCTGCTTAGACTCACACACCATGTACTTGCAATCCTCCAAACAAAGAACACTACCTGAGGCTTTAGTACTATGAATTGTTGAGTTCAAACTGGACCCCAAAAATATGTTATATTTTGTACCAGTTTCCAAGTGCACAGTGCATGTCATTTTAGGAACTCGTATATACTAATCATGATTTTCCCTGAAAAAAGTGACAACATAGATTTTTATTGGGAAATGAAATGGGATTCAATGCAGTGCAAAATTTCCACTTGTGCCAGAAGTATTCACAGAAATGCAAAAGAAGAGATAGCCACTTGCAATGTCATACTTAAGGTATCTCCTGTGTGTTACCATTTGTGCGAGATCCTGTGCCTCTAATTTCTGGCTCCTTAGAGGGAGGAAAGAGCTACATGTTATGTGAGACATTGTGCAAGCAAAGGTTCATATATGGGAGAAGACAGTCCTTAAGGTATGCTGTTCCCCAACCATATGTGGAAGCTGCCAGTGTGGAAGCTGGCTGCTGCAAGAAACGGGCTGCCGAGACAGAGAGTGGAGCCCCAGCACAGCCGGGGAGGACACGAATATAAACGGGTGAGGTAACCCGACTGTCCTCCCACATTCTGAGACCTCTGGGACACCTAGCCGGGCCCTGGCCCAAACCAGGTCACTAAGCGAGCAGCAGTCATGGCGGGGCGTGGCGGGGCACAGCAGGAGCGTGACAATTTAGTGTTCCCTTAATAACTTGTCCTTTCAATTCTATATTTCTAACTGCTGTATTTATGTTTTATTCAAAATCGGAACTGATTTCATTATGGGTGTTATAATGTTCCATTTTTAATTGTTAGCTTTATTGGTGACCCTGTTTGGGTCAAAAAGCTGCATATTGATTTTGTAAATTTTAAAAAAATGCCACAGACATTACAGACTTAATGCAGTTTGACCTTTGCCTTTTCTTAGGTCCTCATATTGCTAGAAACTCTCCGTGGAAGAAATAATGCATAAATCCACAACATAATTTGCTGTTAAGTCACTGCAACAGTGTTAAACAACTTTTGTGTGGTGGCAGCAATTGGAAGGGTGAGGAACAGATGAAAGCTTCTTACAAAGCTTGTTCCCAGCACTATGGCTCAGAGTTGTTTTTATCCTTAACACAAGTGTGTGTGTTTTTATGAGCAACCCCTGGGATTCTTTAGTGATATGATCTGCCTTGGAGGACTACATTTCCAGAAAGAAATCTCACTTGTTCCTGCAATATATAGCTTCGGGGAGGTGTTGAGTGTATCACGGAACACATTCTCAGTTTTCATGGACGGAAGGAAAGTCCCACAAGGCTTGCCTACCAAAATTAACCATGTATACTAGTACATGCCCCAGAATCCTCTGCAATGCCTAGTTGCTCCATGCTGTGAAGTAGTTCCCTAAAGACAGAAACTATAGGTTAATAAAACTTTTTTTTTAGGTTTCCATCTCAGCATCTCTTATGGATTATTTCACAATAGGGTTTCCTACAGTGCTATAGTGCTGTTAATGTCAGATGCAGGCAATCCATTTTAAGCAAACTGCTGGGGAACAGGAGGTTGCCTCCAAGCTATATAAACTCCCCTTTTTAAAGTGTTGCACTTGTTTGACATTTTCAGGAAACGAACTTATGCATCTGACAGGAAGTCTAGATTTCTTCCACTGCTAGGGTAGCACAAGCCCAAAGGAACCTCTTACAAATATTTCCATTGAATTCAGGAGCAGAGCTGGTCCCAGAGCCAGTGGGCCCCTTCTCAGGCACAGCTATGACGCATGGAGTTTCTGGTGAATGAAATTACAAGACTTCTGAGTTTGCCTTGGCAGCACCATCACACCATTGGAAAGACAGCCATTTTGTACCTTTTTCTCATGCTGCCCTTCCAAGCGGCAACAGGAGTCGGGGGCTACTGTTTGGAGGTCTCCTGGAAGAGCTGGCAGCCTTGCCTCAGAGTCTCAGATCAACAATTCCTAGTCTCAATGCTAGTCCTGTTCAGCAGCGTATACTGCCTAAGTTGTTGTTCTTCTTTTCTAAGGCAAGCTAACCACATAGCCCCCTTTAGGGTCTGCCTTTCACAGAAAAGAAATCATTGTTGTTTTTTTCATGAAGAAAGGTTAAAAGGAACCAGTATCATATTTGCATTCAAATAACAAAGACCATCAATACGGAGGAGTTGTACTTGAGTTAGTGTCTTTCTGTTCTGGCACCATGAAAATTGTTTTCTTCGTTTTATTTCCTGCTCCAAATGAACAAACCTGTTTTTCTGAAGTTCAGATTCATGGGCAGGCCATGAATAGTGCAGATGCCTTTCAGAAGCAGGAAGAAAAATGGCTCTGGCAGGGGTTAATGTATATACTGCTGTCAGGGAATGAAGATTTAAAAGTCAGTAACCATAGCAATCTACAGGCTTATCTCACAGAGGTGTGCAGAATTTCCTTCCTCCTTCCATTCTCACAGAAGGCGCAGACAGTTCATTAAATCGTCACCTATGACTTTTCCAAGCAAACTCATTAACCAAATGTCACATTTCCATGCTGGCCAGCATTCATAAAGTAAATGTGCTAATGAAATACCATCACTCTGAAGCCATTTCAGGACATACTTCAATTTCATTTTAAGATTGGGGTGGGGGATAGCCCTTCAAGTGCCATTTCTCACAACAGCACAGGCCAAAATCATTATCAGCATTTCAAAGTGATGTAGTAGGCTATTCTGCTTGCTTCCAAAATAAGTTGGCTACCTGTTTGGTTGGTAGCCTGGAAAAGTTTAATTGGTTAGGTTTTCTGTTATACAATTTTCAGATGCCACAGTCAGTGAAGTCATACTTAGAATGATATTGGCCAATTTAGAATCTTCATTTCAGATAGGCAAACAAAATACAAGAAAGAGACCCTGCACCAGCACTTCTTTAGATTTATCATTATCTCATCAATATTAATGGATCTCCACAAAAATGGATCATTCTCAGCACCCTGAAACTGCATATTTAGTCATTCCTATATAACACCAATAAGAATTAAACCTGGCTCAAAGAACTATTTTGCTGTGGCTATGTGTTCTTTATTATGGTTCTCCTTTCATACTGAGTCCTAAATTTGTGTGTGTCACCTCTGTCTCCCCTTCCTAATCTACTTGGTCTCTGTCTTTTCTTGCCAGGATACAGGAAAAGCAATGTATCTTCACTTTAAAGGCTCCTCGTTTCTATAGCTTTGAGTCTAACAATTCGATGTATCTGGGAAAAATAGGACTCTATGCTACCAGGACTGGCTCAGTCCTTATCCACACCAGGCAAAAATGTCTAACCTGAACTGATCAAGAGTGAGCAACAGCAGCATTCATACTCGGCTGCTGGACTTTTCATAAACCTTGGCACTCGGCAAATATGTCCTTATTATTCTTGCCTTAAGGCTGCCTCTAGCTCTGAGTAACACTCCCCCCCCCAAAAAAAAAACAGCACCTCTTGTGTAGCAAAAGTAAGGATTCAGTGGAAGAGCTACAAATTAAGAATGGGGTGTCAATATTTACTAGATACCTCCAAATGAAAGTCTCAAAGCTTTGCAAAATGCCACATAAATCTATTAAAAAGGCAACTGTCCCCAAATGCCCACAATATATCAAATTACAGCAAAATGTAGTCAGCAAAATTTACTTGGCTAATATGTATGCTATAAGATAATAAGTTCTCTGTCATTTTTGTATCAACTTCAGAAGAAAACTGTTTCCAAATGCAGTACTTATTAATGCATAACAATTTTGGCAAGCTCTGGGAGATTTTATTTATTAATTTATGCTTTAGCTTCATGTAATCTGAAAAAAATAAAGACAAATAATATTTTATAATGATAATCTCTACATTCTAATAACCTTAAATGTGTGTGAACAGGATGTCAAAGGTGAAACTGGAAGATAAGTTAAACTGCGCACTCTGTAGATACGCAAGCAGCTTTCATTTTGGAAACTGCATGGTTCATTAATCTTGATTCTTGTGGCACTGCCCAAACTACATTTCTTATGTTGGTGCAACAACTTTTGATTGTGAACAAACTGTCAGACTGGTAAAGAAACAGCAACAAGTAATATTTAAGAGATGAGCTATGACTCAGTAGTATGCAGAACAGCCCAGGTTCTATCTGTGGCATTTTCATTTAATGCATCTCAGATATTAGCAGGAGTTGGGCAGGATCTTTCTCTGCCTGAGATTCTGGAGAGCCATTGCCAGAGTAGTGAATTCTGAGCTAGTTGGGACCAGTATAAAGTAACTTCACATGACTTCATGCAAAATGGAACTGACTTTCTGCTTTTATACAGATCTAATTAGTTACAGGGATTTTAAAAAGAAGCCTCATTGCCCCCTGTGGAGAAACGCCATTTTAGTTGGGAGGGAACATGAAACTGCTAGGCAGGCTTTGGGGCCTAGCCTTCCCCTTACTCCCCCCTCCCTTCCGGAGTCAAACCAGCAACTCTAGGGGGAAAGCCTCCTAGAGAGGCAGGAAGTTCTTTTGGGGTTTTTTTTTATTTGAAAAGGGCAGTCCACAGCTGGCGCTGGAGGAGGAAGGTTGGTAGCCTGGGCTCCTGCCTGTGGGGGTGGCCCCAAGGCAGTCATTCACAAGGTAGGGCCAGTTTACACCAGGGATGAGCAGATGCGTTTAAATCTACCTTTTATTTGCCCTTCTTGTTGCTGATCAGGTGCTGTGCTAAACTTTTATATGTAACTGTTTTTGTTTTTGTTTTTTTGTTTTTTTTTCTTTCTCTTCTTATTAAACATTTTTTTCTGTTTTGAATGCTGGCAGTCAGACTCTGTACCACATAGATCCCGACCGCTTAGACCACGCTGCTTTATGAAGGGGGCCCTGGGGAAGGGGGAAGGCATGCAGTTGGCTAAGGTGCCAATCCTCCAGGGGTTCCCCAAAGAAGTGCTGTGGTCTCTGTGATACCCAAGTACAGGGTGGCAGAGGACCTTGAGGCCTGGCCTCAGAGCTGGAGAGGGGGATTGGGAGTCCTGTTCCTCTCAATCTGAATCCCTAGACTGAGCAGGTGGTGGCAGCGAGCCCAAGTGGCCGGAGGAGAAATAGCTCCCTCCAGGAGTTGGAGACTCAGCAGGGAGTTGACGGGACTGGGTCTGAAGGCAGAATCGGGCCGATTCCGTCACACACCCAAACCTTACATTTGTTGCAGAAATAACTGATGCTTTGTATTGGATTCTGTGGTGATCTTGTGTGCCATCCAACAGACAGATACTATGTATAAAACCAAATTGTGATGAAATAATTACCAGACTTATCTGAAAGGAAGATGTCCCTACATTTAAAAATCAAGATGGGTAGCCATATTAGTCTGTCTGTTGCAGTAAAAAAGAGCAATGTATGTTTATGTTTAATTTGATTTATACCCCGCCCTCCCCACCAAGGCGGGCTCAGGGCGGCTTACATCAGATCATAGAACAATGATTGCAATCATAAAATCAATAAAATCAGTAAAATCATTAAACAATATAAATTAAAAACAGTATACAGTTGGTGCTAGATTAGATGTTATTCATTCTCAAGGCGACAGTTGTTCCAGGATTCTTCCAGGATTCTCCTACAGTCAACTAAAGGCTTGCCGGAAGAGAACGGTGTTACAGGCCTTGCGGAACTGAATGATGTCCCGCAAGGCCCTAATCTCTTCCGGCAATTGGTTCCACCAAAAGGGAGCTGCCAATGAAAAGGCAGATCCCTGGTGGTCAACAGTCTTGCCTCCTTCAGCCTAGGGATCACTAGGAGATGTTGGGATCCAGATCTCAGCACTCTCTGGGGAACGTGTGGGGACAGATGGTCCCTCAGGTAAATGGGTCCTCGGCCATATAGGGCTTCAAAGGTAATAACCAGCACTTTGTAACAAATCCGGTACACTATTGGTAGCCAGTGCAGTTCCTGCAGTGCTGGCTGTATGTGCTCCCACTTGGGCCGCCCCAGTAGCAGCCCAGCAGCCGCGTTCTGCACTAGCTGAAGTTTCTGGGTTCACACCAAAGGCAGCCCCAAGTAGAGGGCATTACAGTAGTCCAGTCTTGAGGTGACCATTGCATGAATCACAGTTGCCAGGTTGCCATGGTCAAGGAAAGGAACCAACTGTTTCGCCCGCCTAAGGTGAATGAAGGCGGATTTCGCAATTGCTGCTATCTGGGCCTCCATCATCAGGGAGGCAACCAATAGCACCCCCAAACTTTTGGCCTTGGACACCATTATCAATGGCACCCCATCAAAAGTTGGCAGGGGAATTTCCTTGCCCAGGCCCATCAATTCAGCTTCAGTCAGCTCAGCTTAAGCCAACCAGCCACAGCTTTCAGCACCTGATCTAGGCTTTCTGGGACATTGCCAGGTCAGCCGTCCATCAGTAGATAGAGCTGGGTGGCAACCCAGCCCATACCTCCGGACAATCTGTGCAAGGGGTTGCATGTAGATGTTAAACAACATTGGAGATATAACCGCTCCTTGAGGCACACCACAATTAAGCGGGTGTCTCCGGGACGACTCTCCCCAAATTGACACCCTTTATCCCTGATCACAAAGGAAAGAGGAAAGTCACTGTAAGGCTAGCCCCTGAATCCCTGTTTTGGCGAGGCGGTGGGCTAGTAACTGATGGTCAACCGTGTCGAACATAGCCGACAGGTCTAACAGCATCAGTACTGCTGAGCCGTCTCGATCCAGATGTCGCTGGAGGTCATCCACTAGGGCGACCAAAACTGTCTCCGTCCCATGGCCTGGGCAGAAGCTGGACTGGTGGGAATCTAGGACGGTAGCGTCCTCCAGAAAACTCTGTAACTGTAGCACTACTGCCCTCTCAATAATTTTCCCCCCAAAAAGGATAAATTTGAGACTGGTCAATAGTGTGCCAATTCAGCCAGATCTAAGGTGGACTTTTTCAGGAGAGGGTGGACCACTGCCTCTTTAAGAGATGTTGGAAAAAGCCCTTTCAGGAGAGATCTATTTACAATATCCCATATAGGATATTGGAGCTCTCCCTGGCACGCTTTAATCAGCCAAGATGGGCACGGTTCCAGATTACATGTTGTTGAGCATACAGTAGAGAGCATTCTATCAACTTCCTCCAGACTGAGCATTTTAAAGCGATCTAAAGCTGGTCCGGAAGACAGGCATGGAGCCTTGAGTTCACACACTGTTTCAACTATAGTGGGAAGGTTGTGACGGAGCGACAAGATCTTGTCTGTGAAAAAAATTGCAAAAGCCTCACAGCCGATATCCAATTCTTTACAATTTGGCCTGTCTTGTGGCAGTGTTGTAAGCAACTGAATTACCCTAAATAATTGTGCCAGGTGCGATGTCGCAGACGCAATCTTGGCCGCAAAGAAAGCTTTCTTTGTGGCTATGACTGCCATCTCATAGGACCTCATAAACTCTCTATAAGATGTTCTGGTTGCTTCGTCTCGAGTCCGCTGCCACTGCCTCTCTAGCCGTCTTATCCCCCATTTCATCAGCCACAACTCCAGGGTATACCATGGTGCGAGCTTAGAACGGGGGTACAGAGGGTGCCGTGGTGCGATCTCATCGATGGTCCTGGAGAGCCGATCATGCCACGACTCTACCAAATCATCTAGAGAATCGCCAGGGGGCCAGGGACTCTGCAGAGTCATTTGGAACCACTCAGGGTCAATCAGACTCTGCGGGCAAGCGAAAATGCGCTTGCCGCCTAAACGGACTTGAGGTGGGTCCTCTACACGGGCCTTTAAGGCGTAGTGGTCCGACCATAGCACTGCTTCCACCACAATCTCCGTCGCAAAGATCAGATCCAGCATGTGCCCCGCCTGGTGAGTGGGTGTTGTGACAACTAGCTTCCCTTTGCCAAACAATTCCCTCTACCACTTTCTCTTACTCACTGTGGCCTTACAACCTTACAAGAGTCAGTGGCACCTTAAAGACCAACAACATTTGTGCAGGGTATGAGTTTTCGTAACTCATTGCTCACTTTTTCAGGTACAGTCAGACATTCAGTCTATCTGTCCTTATATCTTGGACAGTGATCTTAGATGCCAAATGAGAATAGCAGGCAAATGACAATAGCAGGCATAATTGGATTAAGTGTGATATGTGGAGGGGTAGTAGACAGAAAGAAATCAGCACTGGTAATGAGACAAAAAACCTAAGTCTCTATTCAGTCCATAGTTCATACTCCTGCTCAGTCCTCTAATGTGATTCATGCCATCACGTGTCAGCAGTGCCTTTCCACCCTTTATGTTGGACTGCCTTTTTGTTTTCACACATGCACACAAACAGGAAAAATAGCACCAGTACCTTAACGTAATTTTCAAAAGTCTCAGTGGGATGGTAGTAGGGAATGAGATATGTTTCTTGCTGAATCCATACAATTGCTCTCTTTGCAAAATAAAACCTACACAAACATTAAATGAAGGCATCCTACAGCAGATCTAACTGCTACTTTGGCAAAATTATCTTCCCAAACACATATTTGTAGTCCAACGGGGCAAACTGAGCCCCCAGTTCACCTGTGAACTTAGTCCCCAGAAGCTGATGTCTAACTATGAGAGGATTAGAGTCTCTTGGCAAAATGCACTGGCTAGTCTTTAGCCTGTATCCAACCACATAGTTAAGAAAACGTAAGCCAGAAGTCTGCTGATTCTCCTTCTTGCTCAGCCCATTAGCCCCTACATTTGTTCCTGGAGATCAGCAGACCCTTAGGAAGAGCATATGGGGTGGGGAGGGGAGAACTGCAGTGTGAAGGGGGATTGCCAGAAACTTCCACCCTTTCAAGGTGCCACTCATGCCTCAAATGTTGTGTGCATGTGCTTATGGCCCCTGCTCCCCAGGAAAGCTATCTTTCATAAATAAAGGAAGCTATATACCATAAGCGCAGGTGAAGTACATTGGCAACTGGTGTGGGTGGTCACTTTGGTCTACTATAATGCCTTTTATACTCCTCCTTGCCTTTCTTTTATAGCACTGTGACCCTGACCTCCTTTGCTGGTATATCTGATGTACAAATATCTCTAAACACATGTCTTGGGTTTCCACATAGCTTCCCTTTGCCAAACAGTTCCCACTACCACTTTCTCTTACTCACTGTGGCCTTACAACCTGTTATCTGGGTATATGGAGAAATGCCTTACATCCTAGTGTTTGTGGCAGTAATGCAGGAATTGGGACTTCACTCTGTCTATGAGTTGGAACCCAGCTGCAAGCTTATAGCTGGCAAAAAGGAAAGATGCCAGTGGATAAATCATCAAACCCCAAGAACAGAGTACTTCAGTGTGTACAAATGCAAATAGGCCTGGCCAGAATAGAACAAAAGGTTCACCATGTAACACCTCTGCCAGACAGTCACATGTAAAGAGACAGAGAATGGGAAAATCAAAAGGCTAGACTGTATTTTTTTGGAGACAGTAAGATCAAGACTCACCCCAGAAGGTGACTCTCAAGGGGAGATTATAAATCCTCAGTACACAAAGAAGATGTGCTCTTATGTTTTGTATTCTTTTGTACTCAAGCCATGAAGGACTAAGCCTTTTCCCAGGGACTCCCATTATCCATGTGGCGAGGGACAACAAGGGAAGTCTCAACTCAGAGAATTAAAGTAATGATGGGCGTTTAATCGCCACAGCTTCAGGCTCTACTAGTTTACCCTAGTAATAACATTCAGATAACTATAAAGAGTAGGGTTAAGAGGACTGTGTGTTTTTACCTTTTCACTGTATCCTTGCTCAGCCTGACACCTGAACAGACCTTGCGTGCTTGTTCTGTGTATTAAATGTTCTTATATTTTGAATGCTCAAATCCTGATCGCTGTAAATACACCATGCCCATTTGGTCTCACTTTCCAAACAATAGTAAAGAGGAAGGATAGAAGTTGAGCTTGCCATCCTTAAAATGTGAAAGTGTAAAAATCTGATAGTTCATCTTTGAGCTAGCTAATATGAGCAGAGCAAGAAATGCGGCAAATAGACTTTAAATGGCAGTGTAGATACAGAAGTACAAATCTGTTTAGTGGGAGATACTCTTTAAGATTTGTTGGCAGGGCTTTCTTTGAGCAGGGATGCACAGGAATGGCGTTCCAGCTGGCTCGGCATCAGGGGTGTGGCCTAATATGCAAATGAGTTCATGCTGGGCTTTTTCTACCAAAAAAAAGCCCTGTTTATTGGTGGCAGCAGTTATCACCCAGAGAGAAGCTGATAGCTCTCTGGGAGTGAAGGAGAGGAACATTATTGCCAGGTGGATACCTGGGGTGGCTGTGGTGCTTTTCTGACCTCCTAGAACTTGAGAGAATGGGACTTGTGAGTCTGTTCCTTCACAAGCTGTATGTTTGATATTTGGGTATTCCCATTTAATAAAAGCATTTCCACCAGCTGAGCTACCTTCTTCCATGTGCCATAGGGACTACTGCAGCTCCTCACAGCCAGAGAAATGGAAGAAGTCTCTGTCTAAATAGGAGGAGCTAAAGATCCAGCCTTGCCCCAAACTAGCCTCAGCCACCCAGGAACTGGGTAGATCTGGTGTGAAAAGGGGCTTTTCACATCACTCCAACACAGCAAGAAAGAGTCATGCTGTTGTAGCATTGAGTACAACACTGCAACTATAAACCAAGGAAAGAACTATAGTAGCTTAATCTCGGGAATTCATTTGTGAGTTTGTCAGTTTGTGAGTTTGTCAATCTCATTTGTGACTACTGTCAATAGGAAAAAAAATTAGGAACACTTAGTACTTAGTGAAATCTGCTTGACTAAATCAATAATATTTAGATGTAAACAAGGTACAGAATGGGAAGCACAGAGATGGTAACTCAACCTTGACCTGAAAGAAACTGTACTGTACACAATGACAGTTGCCATTAAGAACAGACTTGGATCTTGTTAGATCAGACTGCCAACACTCTCATCTACAGGTACAGCCAGTCAAGTACAAGGGAAGCTTATGGAGAGGCCTTGATTATGGTAGAAGAAAACAGACAGGAGAAGAGAGGGTCACCGCAACGATGGGAAAAAGATTTATGAAATATGTGCGTGTGAGCGGGGGAGAGGTAAAACTGTCATTCATTAGCAACTCTATTTAATTTTGAGGCAAGATAATATTACTTTTTGCCACCCCCCTTCCACAACCAGCAATACCCTCTGAATCTGATAACATACCTAAGCAAGTACAGAATTCTGGCTATGGCAGGCTTCAGCAAGTACAACCTGGGTTGTTTCTGTACCAGGTTGCCTGTGTCTTCGTGGTTAATAGAGCCAGTATAGTAGTAGTTTAACAAGTATCCTGGACTAGGATCCTCAACACCCTGTTCAAATCCCGATTGTGCTGTTAACTTGCTGGGTGACTTTGAGCTAGTAATTCTTCCAACCTACCTTGCATTGGGTTAGTGTAAGAATAAGGTGGAGAAAAGGAGAACTAGGCTCACTGTTCTGAGTTCCTTGGTGAAAGGCCAGGATAAAACATGTACTAGACATAATTTTCACTGATAATATCATCGTATGGATTTTTAATGCTTTTTAAAGAAGCCTTCTAGTAGCTGCAGCCTGCCACCACCACGACTTACAGTAATCAATTCCATAATTATGTGTTGCAAGAAGGGATCCCCCCCTCCCCTTCCTGAACCTATGGTTTTACTGCATGATGCAAAGTTCATTGCATATATGGGGGAGGGGGGTGTCTATTCACTGTCTTCCTTGTAATTGTAATTTTATCAGCCTCCATTTGGATTCTTTTCTGCTCTAAATGAAAAGCCCTCTCTTCTTACAGAAAGCTCAGTTCCTGAGTCATTGTAGCTACTGCTTTCTGTACTTGTTCTAGCTCTATGATGCCCTTTGAAGATAGCATGACCATTTCAACAAAACCATTACATCATACCCTTGTTTGGGAAGTTCGTGTTTCAATCTGCTTCTGTTTCACTATAGATTGATCTGCAAACAGCCAGTTTCCATTCCAAGAAGAATCTGGTGACTTTTTATAAATTATTTTCTTTTCATCTCCCCTCACATTCATATCACTCTCTCATACTTGTAAAGTCTATAAACTAGTGTCTAGACAATCAAAACCCAGGCCAAATACACTTTGTTACTCACATACTTTGTTATCCCACTAGGAATTATTGTAATTAATCACAGATGAATTAATGATTGTTGGTAATGGAAGCATTTGACTCTGGCTGACAATTTCCCATAGTTGCATATAACAAGAGAGCAGAAGGGGCACTGAAGGAAAACAGTGACTTAGCAGATAATTAACAGATAGGGGCATCTTCAACCTGAAGACGTATAGATGTTCCCTCCAAAAAGATTTCTAATTTCTTGTTAATCATATTTGCATTTGCCCCTAGTTAGTTGGAAGGGTGTGTGTGAGCTTTTTTGATTCTGTATTACCTGTGTGGCTGGTTTCTTTGCTTATTCTTTGCTCTGGAACTGAAGGTGTTAGGGCAAAATATTTTGTTTAACTCTCTGAATGCATAAATTGGAGAGCTAGAGTTTCCAACTTCAAGAGGGAAAATCAGGGATTTGGGGCAGAGCCCAGGGAGAATATAATTTGGGTAGAGGAGGGATGGTGTGATGCAATACAGTCCACTCTCCAAAGCTACCCTTTTCTCCCAGGAAACTGATCTCTGTAATCTGGAGATAATTTTCAATGCCAAAATATCTCCACTTGGATGCTGGCACCCTTATTCTCACTAAAGGCAAGAGAGAGAAATATTTTTCTTGTTAACTTCTGGAATGCAAGTGCCTAGAGAGGATATGAGAATCTAGGCTATGCTACATTCCCCCACTCCACCCCATGACAAAATGCATGTCTAACGGACTACACTTTTTAAGAGGCGTAGAAGTGCTGTACAAACGACTAAAGGACTGTGAAAGGTTAATTCTTCACAGAGCTATGGAGCCTTAAGTGATAGGCTGCTCTAAACAACCTGATTTGTTAGCATCAGCAGAAGAAAAAAGTCTTGAGAGAACTGGATGCTGAGGAAAATCAGTCAGATTCCTGCCTTAACTGAGAAGAGACATGTAGTGAAACTGTCTGAGAATAACCCTGACAGAAAAAGGGTTTAGTGCTAACAGTCAGATTTCAACTTTGACTGAATGCTGTCTGAATTCAGCATTAGCTGAGAGTCGTTTGAACACAGTGAACTGGCGAAAGTTTGGCAAGGAAGTTTGGGTAGTAGAGAAGATTCCCATTCCTGCTCTAGAGAGAGAAGAAGATTCCCTACCCAGTCAAATGAGGAGAGTTATCTCTGAGGAGTACAGAATTCCCTAGTGTTATGTGATTAGAAACTGTCTGTGGAGACTTTAAAAGTCAGTTTTTAAAAACTCAAGAAGAGTACTGATGTTCCAAAGAGAAGAGGTTTGGTTACTGGGAAGAGGGTACCAGCCTTCTGGGCACCAAAAAACAGTCAACTAATATACAAATAAAGTGTATTAAATTGGGGAAACACTGAAACAAAAGCCTTTCAATATAAAGATCTAAGTAACTGTTAATATATTAAGAAATTTTCATTTGCCTGATATATAAGATCAAAAGTCTATGTTTGTACTAGTTTTACCTCAGTAATTTCAGCCCCCTGATTTCACTTGACCTTTCCTTGCGATGTTAAATAAAAACTTTTATTTTTTTTTTAATTTTAAAAACATCTCAAGTGCCATTTTCCAGGGTTCAAGTTAAAGGGTGATCCTATCCTTTCCCTCAGGTTGACAAATCAGATATCAGTGGGGATCAAATTATTGAGGTGTCAATGTCTTCTATATAAAAGTTGTGGCAGTGTTTCTTTGAAGGCTGAACATAAACTGATAGGACCAAATACCGAGTATCCTGTTACCAAAGTGGTACTTTCCATCTTCTGCTTTAAGCCCCCACCAACTTCACTAGCAAAGAAATTGTTACTTTTACTCCTGCCTACGTACAATTTCAATTTACCCAGCTGCTATTGGCCTCAAAGGTAAGAGAGGCAAATAGCCCTCTGTTCATGTGTTCAGAAAGTTGGGGAGGTGAGGTATCTTTTTAAACAAAACCAAAGCACATAGATAAGGGAAGCTAAATTCCATCTACTGCTGTACTTTGTGCCAGGGTTTTTTATTCCATTATTACCAGAAGTCAGCCATGTCAATCTAAGAAACTTGATTCAAGCAAGGCAAGGTATGGGAGGGCACAGAGTTCAGCTCTCTTTCTCATCCACATGCAGAGGTGAGTGAGGAAGAGAGACAGGGCAAACAGTCCTCAAGCAAGCTCAGCCAAGTGGCCCCTGCATTGAGCTTTAGGGGCCTTGTGGCTCATCTTCCTCGATGGAGACTGTGGCTCTCAGCATAGCATCATCCCTCTAGGAATTTCCCCTATAAAGTAAAACGGCCGACACTCTCTACTTTTACTCCCTCACCCACATTCAAGGATATTAGGAAAGGAAGAAAACCCCATTCACACAGCTGTCTTCTTCTGCCTCTGTGATCATTTTACAAGTGAAAATTGCAGTTATCTGTCAATATATCTAATTCACAACATCTGCCAGGAAGAAAGAAAGGAAATAGTGCAGAGAGGGGATACAGTAGGAGAGTTGAGGGTTTGGGACATGGGGGCTGTATAATGTTGGTAACATCACCAATGTCACTACATCACTTCTAGGTACAAAAGTAACAATGAATAGCTGAGTGAACTGTCAGAAATTCTACCGTAAACCCACAGAGTTTTTGACCATTCCTGGAGCTACTTATTGCTACTTCCAGGTTGTACCAGGAAGTGGCGTACCAGCACAGAAGCCTTTGTTGGCTGCCAACTAAGGTTGCGTGGTCCAATTCAAGAAATATTTGGGAACTTAGGGGGTGGAATCAGGAGACATTGGGGGTGGAGCCAGGAACAAGGTTGTGACAAGCATAATTGAACTCTAAAGGGAGCTCTGGCCATCAGATTTAAAGGGACAGCACACCTTTTAAATGTCTTCCCTCCATTGGAAATAATGAAGGATAGGGTCACCTTCTTTGAAGGTTCATAGAATTGGACCCTGTGGTCCAATCTTTTTGAAATGTGGAGGGTGTTTTGAGGAGAGGCACCAGATGCTATGCTGCTGATTTAGTGCATCTACTTCAAAAAACAGAAATTTGCCAGCAAGGAAGAATCCTTGAGAATTTTGTCCAGGTTTTGGTTACACGAAAAGAGTTGGAAATGCATTTTTCCTATTGATATTCATGAAAATGAATAAAGATCAGGAAGGGAGATGAATTGAATGAGTGTAGTCATGTTAATACAGAAATGAAGTCTACAATATTAAATAACAAAATGAACCAAATCAGTGCAAAAAAATAATTTGTGCACATTCCTACTAGAATTTAGGGGAGACAGAGCTTCAGTAAAAAGTTCCAGCAAGATTCCAACAGGTATCTTAGAAAATGCTTACTCAGAATCATCACTTGAACATTTTTGTTGGGCATCAGCTCTATTAAAAACATTTCCAAGAAACACAGTAGAAAATACTCCAGCTCAAACTAGCACTTGAACACTTAATCATGTGTACAGAATGTACATGCTTGTCTGCTTACTGACTTTTTATATCTATGAACAGCAAGTAAACAGAACAGTCTCTTCCAGTAGACAAATGAAATTCTCTCTCCCTCCCTCTCTCTTTCTCTTTGTGTCCACCAGCAGGGAATGGGAGTAGTCATGCACTAAGAATTTTCTTTCACATTTCAATAGAACAGGAGAATGAGAAAAGAAACATGAGGTGCAGTAAAATGAAAAATCAAGGACTGAACTTCACAAGATGGAAGATCTGCAATGGGATATCCCAGTGTGTGTTTGTGTGTGTGTTTTAATGCTAACAAGCATCTTTGGCTGCCAATCAATTTGGATTTGGTCTGTGAAAATGTCATTACTTCCCATTCCCAAAACCATTTCCCCAATAGAATTCAGAAGTCCTTAGCTGCTATAGCAAAGGGGCAGTAGAGGCACAAATCAGAAAGATCAATAACTGCCTTCTCTTTAGTGGCCCCCAACTCATGGAATGGCCTGCCTAAGGAAGTCAGGAAGGTTCCCATACTTTTGTGATTCTGCAAACTATGTAAAACAGAACTGTTCTGGAGAGCATTTTTATAAAGGTAATAGGGGTATAAAATAACCGAATGGTTCTGGAAGGTGCTTACAAAGGGGAAGGATGTATCCATTTGTTATCTGTTTGCTGTATGTATTATTCTATTCTCACTGTGACTGTATCATTTCCCTACATTCTGTAACATGTCTAATATTATATGCTTGGTTCAGATTTCTGTAATTCTAATCCTGGTACTGGGTTTATTAGATGTCTCATCCTATTAATTGCATTGATTTACACTATGTAATCTTCCTTGAGTGGGAAAGGAATACTATAAATATAATAAATAAACATGAATCCCTCTGAGGTCAGTGGAGCACAGAAGAAAAATAAATTTTATTTTATTTTATTTCATTCGATTTATATCCCGCCCTACCCCACCGAAGCGGGCTCAGGGCGGCTCACAACACAAAAATTCTAACAATAAAATTAAAATACATTAATAATTTACGCAATAAAAATAAACAATTAATCGATGTGCTATCCCATAGTCTTCCTTAGAAGTATTCAGATGCCGGTCAGTTGTATGCCAACCAGAAGAGGACTGTCTTACAGGCCCTGCAGAATTGCCCAAGGTTCTGCAGGGCCCTCACCTCTTCCGGCAGCTGGTTCCACCAGCAAGGGCTGTGATCAAAAAAGCCCTGTCCCTAGTTGACTTCCAATGGGCCTCCTTTGGCCCGGGCATTGTAAGGAGATTTTGAGAACCCGATCTCAGCACTCTCTGGGGAACATATGGGGAGAGACGGTCCCTAAGGTAGGCAGGTCCTAGGCCATATAGGGCTTTAAAGATAATGACCAGCACCTTGTACCGAACTCAGTATATTATTGGCAGCCAGTGCAGTCCCTGAAGTCCCGGCTGAATGTGCTCCCATCTAGGGAGCCCTAATAACAGCCGGGCGGCAGCGTTCTGCACTAACTGCAACTTCCGGGTTCAGCACAGGGGCAGCCCCATGTAGAGGGCATTACAGTAATCCAACCTTGAGGTGACCGTTGCATGGATCACTGTTGCCAGATTGTCATGTTCCAGGAAAGAAGCCAACTGCCTTGCCCGGCTGAGATGAAAAAATGCAGACTTGGCAGTTGAACATAACCTGTGTGTAACTTAAAATTCTGCACACTGACAGTCTAACTTCTGCAAATTTTTATACAAATGGAGCAGAATTTAATAATTCATCTTATTATATTATTCAATTTTCAATTTTTATTAAATTACATTATCCTGATTTTGCTGATCACGAGAGGTGTAAAGAATTATGAAGATTATGATGCCTCATTGACTCAAAAGTATATTCAACCAGCTTTCTGATTTCTCAGATTTTAGCTGGCGTTCATGTTGAAACACACACATGTTCAAACATGTCTTCTGCAGTTCTAAGGACTGGGATTTGTCACAGTCTTGCCTCACACAGTGGTTTGTCTCACAAAATCATTCCTTATGTGCAACCATAGGTTTAAATCCAATTTAGCTGGTTCACATGGTAGCCCTCCTGGCAACTATTGGGGGATGGGGGGGGGGACTTACCAGGAGAAAGAGAAAGTCCCAGGCCATGTCACCAGCACTGCACAAGAAGTGACATCATCATACCAGCAACTTCTGAGTGACACTCTGGTATTTTGGCAAAATTTCCATGGTAAAACCATCTTCTATCATAGAGTTTTTGTCCAAATCCCAGAGTGTTGTCTGGAAGTCGTTGGCTCAAAGATGTCAGTTCCTGTGTAGTGTCCAGAACATAGCCTGAGCCTTCCTCTTTCTACTGGTAAGCCCCCTGCCAGCCAGCTGATCAGTCAAGAGAACAGTGGTGGCACAGTAAAAGGCAGAACAGAAAAAACAACTGTGCCCGAAGAAAAAACTATCCACATGATAAGAATAGAAGTATCAAAAATTTCTTAACTGTATTATCACCAACAATAATACTAGACATTTAAATATATCCAACCAAACAAGCACAGTGTCTCTTAAGGCAACAGTCAGTTTTCCTGTGTGACTCCTAAATTTTCACTAATAATTTAAAAAGTCATGGAGGATCCAAAGTTCAAATCACAGAATTAAACTTTGGTAGTCTTAAGGATGCCACTGGATTCAAACTTAGTTCTCTTATTTTTTTGTTAACTTCTTTATTTGTATGCTAATTTGATGCTACTCACAGGCCTTGCCAACTGCTTTAATCCAATCTTAGCTATATTTATTGCCCAGTTACTTATACATCTTGACTCTAACTAGCCCTTCCTGGCAACTAACACTCCCCTGCACCTAGGCTATACGTAAGGCTTGAGGAAGTCCATTTTAATGTATCTGAAGAAGTGCTGCATGCACATGAACGTTTATACCCAGAATTAAACTTTGTTGGTCTTAAAGGTGCCACTGGACTCAGAGTTACATCTAGCTGTGTTTCATACTATAAGCCAAGTACTGAAAATAGCTAAATAATTTCTAAACAGAAGAACTTAAATGTTTTTTCTTGCTTGAGTTCCTTGCGTTACTTTTCTTTCCTGAAATATTTTCCTTTGTACCCATTCCCCCCACCCCAAAGAATTAAGAACATAAGAGAAGCCATGCTGGATCAGGCCAATGGCTCATCCAGTCCAACACTGTGTGTCATACATTGGCCAAAAAACAGGTGCCATCAGGAGGTCCACCAGTGGGACCAGAACTCCAGAAGTCTGTAGACTCCCCCCCCCCCCAAAAAACACCATGAATACAAAGCATCATTGTTCCACACAAAGTGTCCTATTTATACCTTCTGGCTAATAGCCACTGATGGACCTCTGCTCTATATGTTTATCTAATCCCCTCTTGAAGCTGTCTATGCTTGTAGCCACCACCACTTCCTGTGGCAGTAAATTCCACATGTTAATTACTCTTTGGTTGAAGAAGTACTGGTACTTCCTTTAATCTGTTCTAAACCTATGGCTCATCAGTTTCATTGAGTGCCCACAAGTTCTTGTACTGTGAGAAAGAGAAAAAAGTGTTCTATCCCCATAGTCATTTTAGTTGCTCTTTTCTGCACCTTTTCCAAGGCTATCATATCTTTTTTTGAGGTGCAATGACCCGAACTGTACACAGTATTCCAAATTACACCTAATCAGATCTCAGCCATTAGAAATCAGTGTCACATCCAGCTTCAGTTAATCAGAATATGGCACTGCCCTCTTGCCACAGCCAGCAAGGCAGTTTAGTAGAATGTTGGTCAAAAAGGCACTTCTTTAATAAGAGAGAATGGGGAGGGGGAGGTGTTAAGAAACATCCCATCTCAGGAGTTCATATATTTACAATACAGAATGAAACACAGCCTTTGTTCCCAGAGAAGAAAGATCCTCCCAGAAGAATGGAAGCAGCTTGTGAGAGCTGATTTAATCAGCTGCCTTTACCATTACTCAGAGTTCCTGGAATGCTAACAGATAGCACCTATATGTGCCTTTGCCATTGACTGAACATCTTTTGCTTCAGTCTGATGAAAAAATTAATGTATAAAATCATTAGCAAATGTTTCAAGAACAATTTTCTTCTACTGACACTCAGATCTACAGCTCTGTTACCTCAGATTGGCTTGCATGTGACAATGTTTAAGATCCATTAGCTCTAAAAAAGACAACCCTCAGTTCCTCAACAATAATAATAACCCTTAGCATTTGGAATGTGCTGAGTGCTTCGGGCAAATTACTTCAGTAAAGTTTACAAAAGTAATGTAAGCAGGCAAGCATTATTAGAAAGAGGGGAGAAATCAAAGGCAGAGATAATTGGTTGCTTAAGGCTGAGGTCTCCAGCCTGGTGCCCATGGGTGCCATGGCACCTACCAACACCTTTTGTGGCACCTGTCAAGTGCTTTTAGATAGTGGGTGGGGTTAGGAGGGCTTTCACCCAGCATGGTTTCTGATTGGCTGGGCAGATAGATTAAAAGGCACCCTGCTTGAAATGTTAAAGAGACACAATAAGACTTATATACAAGTTGGGACAGCAAGAAACTTGCAGGAGTGGCTGTCTCATTCCTCCACACACACACTTTTGCTACTTCCCCTCTCCCCCTACCTCTCACACATTCTTTCTCCCTTCTGTCACATCTTTTCTTGCTGTCTCTCTCTCTCCTCCATGCATGTCATTTCCTCTCTCTTTCTGCCCCCTCATAGAATCATAGAGTTGCAAGGGACATCCAGGGTCATCTAGTCCAGCCTTCTGTGTCAAGCATGGTAAAATTCCATTGGTAATTGATTGTTTTAGGGTCCTCCATAAAGCTGGTCTGTGAAATATCATGGAGGATCAAGGTCTGTTAGCTCTGTTATTCTTTCCCCCTCCCCCCTCTTACTTTATTGCTTGCAAAGTAGAAGTAGAGAGAAAGGAAACTAACTTGAGAAAGAGTAATCAGTACCTTCCTATACATTCCTGTTAGGGAGTGGGACACATCTGGGGAAAGCAAGGACGCAGTCCTGATAACACCATGAGAATGTAGACATTTATGATAGTTTATGTGTGAGAGCGCATCTCTCGCCCCCACCTTTTGGAATCCTTTTGAAGTAAGCCTTAAAAGTATTGTATCAATGTATCTTTAGCACCACTCTCAAGAATCTGTTACGCTGAAAGTATCGGTCTAACAATAAATGTAGTTTTGTATCAGACTCGACTCATCATTGAAACCGCATGCTTGACACTCTGCACAATGCAGGAAAGTCCCAAATACATCTCCCCACCAGTGTTCCCTCTAAGCTGAGTTAGTGTGAGCTAGCTCACAGATTTTTAGCCTCCAGCTCACAAATTTTTGTCTTAGCTCAGGAATGATGACCCCAGAGCACAGTAATTTCTGCAGCAGCTCACAACTTTAATGCCAATAGCTCACAAAGTAGAATTTTTGCTCACAAGACTCTGCAACTTAGAGGGAACATTGCTTCCCACACACCTGCAGTGACACCTGTTCCAAGCCCAGAAGATGGCAAAAACAACAACCTCCAGGATTCCTTTCTCCTAGCCTGTAGAAAAAATGCTGACTGATCCCAAAGTGCTGAACAGCATTCTTTGGGCATGTAAGAAATGGCCAGGAGAACTAAACACTTATGCAACCCTTCCTGCCCTCCTTCTTATGATCTGCCTAAGTTCAAATGCTGTAACCCACCCTGGGCCCATTCGTGGGAAGGGTAGGATAGAAATTGAATCAAATAAATAAACAAATAAATTTGCAGAATTAGCATTGCTGTCAGATGGCCATCTAGCTTCTGTTTAAAACCTCCAAGGAAGGAGAGCCCACCTCTTTCCAAGGTGGAGCTGCAGTTTTGCAAAAACAGGAGGCAGGAGAGCATCAGGAACATTTGACAAAAATATAGTCAAGGAGTTTCCAGAGCCCAGCAGTGGAAATTCTTACATATGTTTCTCATACAACTAATGAGTTAATGAAAGATGAGAAATTTGAAACAGAGTCTTTCTAGTTGGCAGATTTGCTTCTTTCCCATCACATTCACTTTGATATGACACAGGATCAAATCACACACTGCCAGGAAGCTCAGTAGTTGACCTTTTGTTAAGATAAAAAGGGATGTCCCATGTCTGCTGCTCTGAGTTCCAGGAAGGAATAGAATAGAATAGAATAGAATAGAATATTAATGTGTTCCCTAAAAGGCATGAATCCAAGTATATTCAGACTGGATGAGCAAAACATTAAAATTAATTAATTAAAATCTTACAGTAATGCAAAGTCTCAGATACAACATCTCAGGTGCAACATCTATTTCTTTCCTATTACCAAATGTGTTACTGTATTGCTCACATCATGGAAGAGTGAGCAGATCTGGTCTTCTTTCCCCCGTCACACTTGAGTAGCACATCCTCGGACAAGGTAGGAGACAGCAGCCCTGCCAAGAACACTCATACCATTGTCTAAGAATCCCCCAAGTGAAACTAAAACAGGAGAAACACCTGCCAAGAAGAATATAATGGCATCAGCAAAAGGCACTCAAAAGTAAGTGGAAGTAAAAACTTGCTGTCAGCTGAATAACTTTAAAATTTCAAGAAGGAATCAGCCCCTCAATATAGAGAACTACAAGAATCCTAGAAACAATGCAGATTAAAATAACATGTTAACAGTTCGATCCGGGGCAGAGCAAAGCACACGTCAGCCCACTGAAAACAATGGCCACAGGCAACTCTAATTCTGCAGAGGATTTGGCTGTATGTGTACTGAGCATCACACTTTGCCCCACTGCATTTAAACCAATTACCAGACATATATCTGTCTCACAAGCTCAATGCATTATTATTATTATTCTAGGGCACATAGAAGGACACACTGTTAATTCTTAATCTATTATATGTGAAATAACCCTGATCCATCCATAACACTGATTATCTTTTCAGTGGGGTAGGAAGCTCCTCTGGACAAAGTCAAACTTCTTCCAACTGCTAATCACATGAATACATGAAGCTGCCTTATTACTGAGTTACCCAAGCAGTACAGTTCCTGTACACTGCTACTAGAGGTGCAACCAGATGCTGGTTAACCAAATTCTGAGCCAAGCATATTCTGGTCATTCAGTTTATAAGAGTAATCAATTCAAATGGAATTTCCTTCAACATTTGAGCCAGAATTAACTGAGCAGTTTTTGACTACTTTTCTAGCTGTACTTCAATACCTGCTGCTATGGTCTGCTTTCAGTTTCCATTTCCATGTGCCATCTTTATTTTATTTATTCATTTATTTCCATAAATTTATATCCTGCCCTTTCCCATGATGGGCTCAGGGCAGATTCCAACACAATAAAACCATTAAAACCAACAACAAAACATCCGTGCAATTAAACAATTAAAACAACAGCTCAGAATTAATTTAGGACGACCTGGATGGTGTAAGCACATAAGGCATAATTATTGTAAGCAACTTAGATTGCCCAAAGATGTCAGTAGTATCGGCCCCAGTCAGATGGCAATCATTGCTGGGAGCCATCTTTAAGTTACTGCTCTCTCTAAACTGTAAGATAAAGACACTGACTCAACAGATATATGTTGAGTCAATGACAGGCACATGAGCCAACCAACTTAGCTTATATTCACACCATGAAGCATATTCCTGATTGCTATTTCTTTGCACAGCATTTCCCCAAATCAAATTTCTGGCTAACTGTTTGGTCTCATTTTATATGACCAGAGGCACATATTGCAGAGCTGGCTATTGGGTGCCAGTTTGATGGTAAAAACAAGAAGCAGCCTTGCTTGCAGCTGGTAACTGTATGTAGGATGGGATGGGGAGGGGTGGGATAAAGAAAGAGATTGGGACTTTTTTTTTTTGCCTAATTCCAGTTACCCTCTCCAGGAAGCATGTTGCGTGCCTAGTATATGGGGGGGGGGGGGGAGTGGACCTAGAAGCTGACCTTGCTATGCTCTGTTATCCTCCCTTCATAGTGAGCAACTTGCCTGCTTTGCTGAAAGGAGAATTTCCTGTGTGTGTGTATGTACATGCACAAATTCACACATGTTAGAGACAGATACTGTGTGCAGAGACACACAGAGTGGTCTGACCCACAGGGCATGTGGGCACCTGTCCCAACTTCCAAGACCTGGTGAGCACAAGGAGAAGAGAAAGTTTAGATCTCTCATGTCTAAAATCAACCCTGGGAAACCCAATTATGCTTGAGTCTGTCTGTTCATGTGTAAAGCGGGAGGTGGGAAAGGGTATATAATTTTTGTAAAAACAGCAGTTGGATGAAAGGAGGTAATGCCCATGAGCTTCCATGCCTTATCTTGCTATGTCAAGCATTTAATTTTTTCCAAGCAAGCAACCACCATCTCTTTGATGGACTATGAGAAGTAACATAAATGAGGAATGAAATGGTCAAAACATGCTGAAATGAACGAATCTAGCACAAGGTTCATTTCCATGAGAAAAAGCAGAGAACTCCTCATCACTTGCTAAAGATGCTCCCCAATACAGACACACACAGTGGGAAATAAAGTCTTTGAGAATTTCATCTGAATTGGATTTGGAAGGGGGAAATTAAAAGTCAGAAATATGTTTTGCCTTTCATTACCTCCAAAGCAGAGCACTCTGCAGGAGTGGTCTGACCTACAGGGCACGTGGGCACCTGTCCCAACTTCCAAGCCCTGGATATGAGTAGCCCAATTGCCCATGTCTCCCCAAATGGAAAGGGAAAGACCAGGAAGTGAAGGGTCTCACTGGCACTTGCACCCATCACCTCTAGGCTCAGGCAGCCAGCTTGGCCATGGCCACATGGGTATGCCTCTTTCAGGGCTGTATGGTTGCCTGCTCCCACTGGGGTTCTGTGGTGACTTCACATCCTTGCACCCTTCAACTGGCTGTGCTCACAGTGCACAAACCCTCTCTGGGGCTCAGGCAGCCTGCTCAGTGGAAGCTGCACATGCCTTGTTTGAGGAAGCAAGCACCTTCTTATGTAACATGGGGCAAGAGCCTAGGGCTGCCAATCCCCAGGAGGGTAACACAACAAAAAAATGCAAGCTAGTGACCAATTTACTAAGAAGTATATAGTCCAAATGTCCAAAACATGTATATTCAAGTCCCAAAGTAGTGTGGTAACAAGCCAATCAATGAAGAACTTGTTTCTTTCCAGTCTTCATCAGACCTGGGACCACCAACAAAAGAAAATATTATACAAAAATATCAGAAGGACATTCAGACACCACCAACCCTCTTCCAGTGAAAAAATATATCATACTTACATATTGATTCAATTATATAGATTCTTTACACAATTTTCAAAAAAGAGGGACGCGGAGCATCTCCAGCAGCAATTTCACATCAGCTACAGCTCAGTATGTGGCTTCTTGCGCACCCTAATGGTGCAACTAACATGTTTAAAAAGGCAAACATCTCATTTACAGCTGCCATTACACAAACCTCTTAAAGGTAAAGTAACATATTTCTAATGCAACATGCTAAAAGACACAAACACCACAAACTATTTCACAGCAGATACAACATACAAAATATTCCATACAAAGAATGTCAAATCCCATAATTTATACAAAAATATGTTATCACACAGGCAAATTATGTACAGCACTCATAATATTATAAAGAAGACCATTCATAAAAAGCATGTCAAATCATTGGTCATATTCAGTCCATATGGAGAAATGCAATTCAACTGGTGTATCCAGTATGCCTCTTTCTGCAGCAGGATCTTGTGCACGTCTTCATTTCTGTCTGTTTGTTCATATTTGTATAAGGTGAAAAAACAAAAGTCTTCACAGTCATGATTCTTTTGCATAAAATGGCTGACCATAGGAGCTTCAATCACATGATTCCTAAGTCTGCTCCTGTGTTCCAGAATACGTACTCTAAGGGCTCGAGTAGTGCTGCTAACATACCTTAGATGATCCACACCCACAGATGATCAAATGCACAACACAGCGGGTAGCACATGTAGAGTAATGATTTAGAACAAATGGTCTAATCTTTTCAGCAAAATAATACTCTTTGACATTCATAGATAAATGACAAATTGCACACCTTTTACAAGCAAAGTGGCCTTTAAGAGTATGATTGAACGATTGGTATTCTCTAGATCTTACCAATTTATCCCTAATGGAATAAGTGCGATGCAATCCTATTTGTGGTGGCATTTCACAACCTCCAATATCACTTACAATGTGCCAATGCTTCCTTACCACATTACAAATTCTGCTAGACTATCTGCTAAATTCTAGTCCCCTTTGTAATCTAGTATTTCTCATCCTGGGATTCTGTTTTAGTAAACTGTGTTCTATCTAGATTAGCAGCCCTTTTTCTAGCCATCCTAACATCTTTTTCTGGATAGCCTCTACCAAGAAAATGAGATGCCAACTTATCACTATCCTCAAGATAATCAGACATTAGGGTACTATTTCTTCTCAACCTTACAAACAGGCCATATGGTATGATGAATACTGTAAAAAAGCATTCCTATCTGTTGGCTTTCTGTAGGTTTTAGTTGCCAACTTATTCTCAGTAGTTTTGTACACAACTGTGTCTAAAAAAGGTACATCATTAGTGCTTTCCTGGTAAGTAAACTCCACCTTGTCATGCATTGTGTTCATCCAGTTCATGAGCTCTGCCACATATCTTGTGTGGTTTATCACAAAGAAACAATCATCTATAATTCTGGTGTAAAAAATTATCTCTTTCAAAAGAGGATTGCAATTTCCATTGAAAAAATTTTCCATCTCAAGTTTGTTCATAAAGAGATTTGCTATGCTAGGGGCACAACTTGACCCCATAGCTACCCCAGACACTTGCAAATAAAAAGAATCTCTATATTGGAAATAATCTTATCCAGGATTATGTCTAGCAGTTCCATAAGGAAATATGTAGGGGGCTCTTTAATTTCCCTCAACTCCAAAGTTTCTTCAACCACCAGCCTTGCGTCTTCATGTGGTATAATTGTATAGAGTGATTTTACATCAGCTGTGATCAAGACAGCCTCTTCTGGAACCAATAAACCTTCAATATTGTTAATAAACTGAGCACATACAATTTTTAACAAACCAAGATAAGCCAGAACAACATAATCCATAACAGCAGATCACCAAGTTTTCAGGCACAGTTATTTCCTCACAGAGTCATTAATTGAAACTCTGTGCATGCAAAAGCATCTGCTCTGCAACCAGGTTACAATGTCACCACTAGAATCAAAAGATGGTCTCTCAGTTCATTATTAAAGGTATGATTTTCTCTCTCTTTATATTCTGTTACAGCAGGACCTGAAGACATCTGGCACACCATCCTAATTTTAATTTTTGTTCTTTCATGGATAAAAAATACTGGTCTGGAATCCATTTAATATTTAATGGCCTCATCTACTATTGCAGAAAACTAAAAATTTGAAGTACCACCTATCTGGATTATTCATGACTACCAAGCAGAGAGTGCAACTATTAATCTATCAGCAGCACAAAACAGAAGGAAGTATCTTAACCACTTCTTCGTCCTTCATGGCAAGATACTGTTTTGACTCAGTCATAAATGTAGAAAGTTCCTGTTTGCAAAACACAGGAACCCATGTTCTGCCATGTTCTCATTGTTGCCATAAAGCTATGGACTGTTGAGTTTAATGCAATACTCCACAGTTGTCCAAAGCATCTGAATGTCAAACAACATATGACAATAAAGCCATTAACAGTTAGGGAAACAACATCCAGTTAGTTATTAACTACATTAAAATTAATTTATAGAACAATCCCAATACAAAACTCTGACATTCATTCAACTGCACCTATACAAAATTCCCTCTGTTTTATAACCAACTTTCTTGTAGTTTTCCTATAAATATAATCACACAACCTGCCCCAGTTTTCCATACCAAACATTACATCAAGTTTGGTACTTTCTTTTTGAACAGATTCCACTGAAAACTCTTATTTGAACAAAAAGGAAAAAGGAAACATGAAATATGAAATAACCTAGGATTCATGTCACCACTGATATTCTTGTAAATTAATGCCACAGAGAGTCCAGGTTGCGATCTATCAATGAGTGCCAGCTACAGCAGTCTTTCGTCAAGAGGTGAAGGTCGGTGTTGTGAACAGATGCACAGAATGGATTATATTGGGACTGGTTCTTTAAAAGCAAGGTGTATGGTTTTAGTCCTTAGAGATAATTTTGCAAACAAATTGTTTTGTAAGTTTTGGAGAATGTGTTTGTATGTAATATGGAGTGATTATGAATGAATTGTAGAAATCATTCACAGCATTTATTAAGTGTTTATAAACCTATCTGCTGTGGTTTCCTAGAGTATTGCTAGAATCCCCAGATGGGACAGGGGATCCCCAGTTTGGAGGTCCTCCCCCTGCCAGCTTCAGGGTTATCAGAAAGCCAAGGTGAGGGGGATGGAATTGTCTGCTGGGCACTCCATTATACCCTATGGAAAATGGTTCCCCTAAGTTACAGTGGATAATTGATCTGCAGTTTTCTGGGGCTTTGGAGGGGGGCTGGGTTTTTTTAGGTAGAGGCAATACATTTTCAGCATAGCATCTGGTGCCTCTCCTCAAAACACCTCCAAAGTTCCAAAAAGATTGGACAAGAGAATTCAACTCTATGAGTCCCAAAAGAAGGTTCCCCTATCCTTCATTATTTTCAAATGGAGGGAAGGCATTTAAAAGATGTGCAGTCCCTTTAAATGTGATGGCCAGAACTCCCTTTGGAGTTCAATTGTGCTTGCCACACCCTTGCTCCTGGCTCCATCCCCAAAGTCTCTCAGCTTCACCCCAAAAGCCCCCAGATATTTCTTGAGTTGAACCTTGCAACCCTAACCTCAACAATGTTTTTGGTTTATTTGGGGCACAGTACTAATGTAATGAGGCAGTTTTGAGGCAGATGTGAACTAATGAAGTAAAACTTAATCCTGAGAAGATGGAAGTGCTACTGGTAGGCAGAAGGTCTGGCCTAGGATATGTTCTGGATGGGGGGAGGGGTTTACAGTCCCAGTTTACAGAAAGAACAGGTCTGTAGTCTGGGGCAGGGTGCTCGGTCACAGGTTTACTGTTAGATAAGCACTTGGAAGGTATGACTAGGAGTGCCTTTTACCAACTTTGACAGGTTATCTGGTTGAAGCCTCTCTAGGGCAGAAAAGATCTGGCAATTATGGTATATGTCCTGGTTACATCTAGATTAGATTACTGCAACACAGGGCTACCCTTGAGAAGTGTTCAGAACATCAATTGGCACCTGCTCCCTTATGAATCCCATCCACCCCATGGATAGCTTCAGAGGTCCTGCTGCAGGTATCCACCTCTGAAGATTAGGATGGTGCCAACCCAGGAGATTTGATTGTGGATCCAAAGCTCTGGAACTCTGTCTGTCACTTTGTGTAGCCATCTTCCACCAGCAAGTGGCAATTTTTGTTTGTTTGTTTGGCATTACCTCAGTGACCCCTCCTTCCTATCTAATGTTTTAATAGCTGGATTTTTATGTCTTTGTATGCATCTTAGATTTGTTTTTCATTGTTTTAATTATATGTGTGTGTTTGGAGGGGTTGGTCCTAATGGTTTTAAAATGTGATATTAGCAGATTATGTTTTAGCTTGTCAGCCATCTTGGCAGCCCTTGTGTGGGCAAAAAGGTGAGATATAAATTTTGTAAAATAATAACAATTTTACTTAGAGGAACTTACCTCCATTTATCTTTTCATTAAAACATAATTTACAGTTTTAACATTAACTTAAAAGAATATAGCAATACCATTATTTGATTCTACACAGATAGTTAAAAGAAAGCAATAACATGAATCTGGTAATTATTTCTTACCCAAAGTGAGAAGCACAGAGTCACTTCTAAGAAGGCACTGATAATCATACAGATCTTCAGATTTACAGGTTTTCAAAAATAATCTTCTAGCAATAGCTGTTTCCTTCACTGGACTCTCCTCTGTGATCTCTTTAGTCAAGACCAGCAACTGCTCCCCTGTATTTCTGGCAATATCATGACAAGGTGCTACAATGCAAAATCTACCAACATGCTAAAAAGTTCTGGTATTCAGAATCCATACAAGAGTCCAATTCGATGAAATTGCTAAGCAGTCGGGTTAAAACGGATAAAAGGAAGTACTTCTTCACCCAAAGGGTGATTAACGTGGAATTCACTGCCACAGGAGGTGGTGGCGGCTACAAGCATAGCCAGCTTCAAGAGGGGGTTAGATAAAAATATGGAGCAGAGGTCCATCAGTGGCTATTAGCCACAGTGTGTGTGTAATATAATATATATAATTTTTTTGGTCACTGTGTGACACAGAGGGTTGGACTGGATGGGCCATTGGCCTGATCCAACATGGCTTCTCTTATGTTCTTACGCAGTTTTTAGATTCCTGATTTTCCTTGTTCAATAAGCAAGAGATGGGTGCTTTGTTCAATTAATTCTGTACTTTGTTTTATTGTTTTATCGTTTGCTGTGAGCCGCCCTGAGCCATTTTATGGGAAGGGCGGGGTATAAGTTATAGAATAAATAAATAAATAAATAAATATTGAGACATGATTCTAAATACAAAATAGCATAGCTGTAACATGTGCAGCTTCCTGACTAGAACAAATGAACTGAAACACACTGTTTAAACCTAGCCTTTGTTGCACTAACATGAATGATGATTTTCCATTGCGACAATTAATCAAAGTCATCAACCACCAGTGTTAGCATAATGAGCATTCATTTAACTTGCACATCTCTTCCCACTTTCACATCTTTTGACTTAAGTGAAATTCATGCTACTTATTTTCTAGGCTAAGCTGAAATGAAACAAAAAAATGTAGTATAAATCTTAACATTTCCTGCCTTTGAGGTATTACTGTACCAGTGGAGGGATTCCTAAAGCAATACGACATATATCCTCCTTTTCCCATTTTCACAAGTGACACCAAATAACACCTCTTGTTTTATTATTAAGCATTATTGTATTTATCATCCATCTTTCTAATTGAGTCTGTAGGCAGATTTCAGAGTAAACAGAACAATGCAAAAAAAGATTTGTATAACACTCACAATGAACTGTACAATAAAAGCAGATTACATAAATAAAGAACAACAGAACAAAACAGTGTAATACATATAAAAATGTAGAAATTAGAAGAGAATCATTTAAAAACTGACTGCACATCTGAGTAAAGAAGACTGATTTTTCATTTTATTTTTGGATGATGGGAGGATGGAGGTGCCCAGGCTGCTACTTAAGGCACTGTGCCACCCCCACCCACCATCTCACTGGTGCTAGCAGTTAACACTAAGGCATGAGCTGTAATGGATTAGTAGTTAGCAGTTAGGTACAGAAGGAACACCTTGCCTTTGACACCTGCCTCTCCCCTCCTCTAGGTGCTGGGGCCACAACTTTGATCATGCTAATACAAATAACAGAGATCCAGTGTGCATGTGTTTAAATGTGAAAAGCAACTCTAGGAGGCTATGCTTTTGAGTGTAGAACTGACAGGGGATGAATATATAACCCTTTCTCCACTAGCTATTTTTCTGCTCTAAATTGTCTCACAACCTCCTTGGGGAAAAAAGTGTGTGAAAGTTCTAGTCCAGCTCAAAATGATGGCACATGTATGACAATGTTGCCACATGCGTCTGCTCATCTTGCTCACCACCACCACCACCATAATTTACATTTGATGTCACCTTCCCCGCACTCATTTCTCAGCACCATCCATGGCCCAGAACCACTTGGGAATTCTAACACATACAGTCCTCTCAGAATGAATACTACAGGTAACAAGGGAGGATTTTATGTATGGATAGGAAATTATTGTTAGATCTCAGAAGCTAAGCAGGGTCAGCCCAGGTTAGTATTTGGGTGGGAGACTTCCAAAGAAGTCCAGGGCCACTATGCAGATGGCAAACCATCTTTGAACATCTCTTGTCCTGAAAACACAAGTCAACTGCAACTTGATGGAACTTTCCACCACCAAGAGATGACAACCCTATTTTAAAATGATGAGAAAAACATCTAAGACAATTGATCTAATAGTAACGATACCAAACAAAAGGCTGGTCATGAAGTTCATAGTTGTCATTGCACATTTCATCCAATGTAGTGACTAATTAGGGCGAGGTGGTAGTTAAGCTTTCTGCTCATGTATCTACAGAATAGCTGCCTTCATGATTCATACTGTTTCACAGCAATAGACAATGTAAGGAATCAAAGAATTTATGCTCATGTACCTGTAAAACAGCTGGCTTTGGGTACCTGGTCCAACTAATATTGAGTCTGCATGCACATAATATCCCAGTATGGAAAACAATGCCTTGGAGAAATTGTCCTTGACTGGTAATATCTGTAAGTATTGCAAACTGGACAATTTCATATGCCAAGCCAAAATTACAAAATTTTGGAAATGGGCTAAACTTTCTGTAATCTCAGAATAATTTTATGCAATTTGGAAAACTGATTTTTAAACTAAATTACCATGTTATAAACAATATCTGATACTAGTTCCTACACAGATAAATTTGTTGAGCAATGAATGTTCTTGGTTATGTTCTGAAACAATAAGTATGGGGATGGGATCTGATTGTACATATATTTACAGTCATTTAAAATATATAGAGTATCAATGTTCGTTTTCAGTTGAATATTACATATTGTATGTATTGTATTTTTAATTAAAAAAATATCAGTGTTTCAGCACAATCACTAAATGAAATGTACATTTTTGTTACAGTTTTAAAAAGCCTTCATAATACTGCTTGCATTGCTTTCACTTAAATACCCAACACACTTAATACTAGTTCATAAAATGCAATTTGTTACCTTGTGATCAATATCCAGAGATCAGATGAATGAAAAGCAACATCAGTGGTACATTGACTAGAATGTACAATTGATTTTCATTTTCAGTACTGCAATGACAGCATCCACTGTCAATAACTTCCACAGAACGCAGTCTTCAGATTACTGTAAGGGACGTATTCTTGTGCAGCGTGAATGGGTCAATAGGCTGTTCTAGCACTGAGTACTCAGGTCAGGTAGATGAGGTGGACACCAGCTGCTCAGTGCATGAATTGAGGGCTAAAATCACACGCATCCAGCTCTTTAAAATTAGCTATACTTTTTGGCTTACAAAGCAATATATCTTGTTTTAGAAAGCTGTAATCTACAGAGCAGCCTTTTCTTGTGGCCTCTTTGGTTTTATGTAGATGGGAAAGGGAGGGGGAGATGTGAAGGGGAAGGTGATACATTTTTGATGCATTTGTCATATAGTCCCCAAACGCAACCCAAGTGGCTTAGAGACCTGAATCATTATTGCTGAGAGAAACTCTGACCCTGTCATGTCCCAGGTTAGCTTTCCAAAATTGTTGCCCTGCTATCAATTATTTACATTTCCAGGTCAATAATTAAAATGTCCTGGAGTGTGTATAAAATGGAACAACAGCTTTAGTGTTTGAAATCTGGAATGATATGCAGCTGGCACTGGCAGAACAGCTTAATGACAAAGGTAAGCAGGAAAATTTAAAACTCAGGAATAGAAACGGGGGAGGGTTCACTCAACATGCATTTACACTTTTCTAGAACATTATCATTAAGTACCTTTTGTTGTCTTAATGGCTAAAGTTTTATTGACTTCAGGAGAGGGTTTTTACACCCAGTTAAGCCTCAATTTAGACAAGAAGCCAGTTTCCACACTCACAGCTGGCCAACATTGGTTACTGCTTTTATGGGCATGACCTTTGGAAAAGCACTCTCTAGTAAGGCTTGTTGTACTTTTCAACTCTTCTACTTTGAGTGGTGTGTACTGCAGTTTCAGACTGATCTTCCCCTTTCCTGTTTCAAACACTGACTTTGATCTGACTGCGTTCACCTTCATTGAGAATGAATGCCTAAACAATTTTATTAGCAACATTGTTAGATTCCCACCAGCTTAACTTGCTAGCTCAACACCAAGCATGTTGTAAGTTGCTCTGCAAACTTGCAAGATGTCTTTTAATTGCAAGTTAACTCAGAATTTTTTCTCTGTATGACCTGCTGGATAGCTCAGTTCATTGAGAGCTCGCAAGGGCAGACTGAAAGAGACATCCAAGGGAGGGAACCATTATAAACTGTGCCTTCATATTTTTCTCCTATGAAATTACACCTATTCAGGTTCATGTGATTGATCCACAGATTTATGATGGAAGATGGATGGTGATCAAGTTGTGATACTTTCATGGAAGTTTCAAAATCAGTTGGACTTGATAGTCTGCTTCATTGACTATGCTAAAGCCTTGATTGTGTGGATCGCAACAAACTGTGGCAAGTCCTTAGAGAGTTGGGAGTATGAGACCACCTCACATATCTCCTGAGAAACTTGTATAACGGTCAAGAAGCAACTGTCACAATGGGATATGGAACAACTGATTAGTTTAGAATAGGGGAAAGAGTTTGACAAGGATGTATATTGTCACCCTGCTTATTTAATTTATATGCAGAGTACACCTTGTGGAATGCTGGCCTGGAAGAAGCACAAGCCGGAATTAAGATTGCCGGGAAAAACATCAACAACCTCAGATATGCAGATGACACTATTCTAATGGCAAAAAATGAGGACCTAAAAAACCTCTTGTTGAGGGTGAAAGAGGAGAGCACAAAAGTAGGCTTGAAACTCAACATCAAAAAAACTAAGATCATGGCATCTGGCCCCATCACACTTTGGCAAATAGAAGGGGAAGACATGGAAGTAGTGACAGACTTCACATTTCTGGGATCCAAGATCACTGCAGATGGTGACTGTAGCCATGAAATTAAAAGACATTTGCTCCTTGGGAGGACAGCTATGGTGAATCTGGGCAGTATAATAAAAAGTAGAGACATTACCCTGCCAACAAAAGTCCATATACTTAAAGTGATGGTATTCCCAGTAGTAATGTATGGCTGTGAGAGCTGGACCATAAGAAGGCCAAGTGCAGAAGAATAGATGCTTTTGAGCTGTGGTGCTGAAGAAGACTCTTGAGAGTCCCTTGGACTGCAAGAAGATCAAATCAGTCAGTCCTAAGGGAAATCAACCCAGACAGTTCACTGGAAGGTCAGATGCTGAAGCTGAAGCTCAAATACTTTGGCCACCAAATGAGAAGGGGGCACTCCCTGGAGAAGATCCTGATGCTAGGAAAGACAGAAGGCAAAAAAGAAGGGGACGGCAAAAGATGAGATGACTGGACAGTGTTACTGATGTAACAAACACGAATATAAGCAGACTTCGGAGGATGGTGGAAGACAGGAGGGCCTGGCATGACTTTGTCCATAGGGTCGCAAAGAGTCAGACTTGACTGTGTGACTGAACAACAAGAAAAGTCCTGCCCAACACTGGTATGATCTGGGCTAGCTATTACAATCACATGCAATTGTCACAATGGGAAGTTGTATTTCAAGGGGCCACTGCCACTTAGTTCTTTGTTCAGTTACTTTAGAAAGACAAACAATTCCCACACAGAAGCAGAAGATGGAAATCAGCATACAGACAGCTGTAAATCTGTCACACAAGGTCTCATTTAAAATATATAACATTCCTTTACTGTGAAAGTTAAATCCTTCTTCATACTAGAAACTACCTAGAGGCATTTGAAACTGAAGACCTGTCAGATTACAGAAGAAAACGCTCCTTAAATTAAGACAATGAGGGAAAATATCTTTTCTTATCAGTCAAATAACTGATTTGGCTGATTATTAACATTAATTTTGAACATTAAAAGCTGCAAATGTTTCAGATTTTATATGTGTATTCTTGATATTTTAATGTGTCTGCACATTTTGATCTCACCCTCTTCGCTCCCTCACACAGGATTTTCTCTTCTGTCTTCTTTCTTGCTGAGCAGCCTCTTTATCTATTTCTTCTTATTTGTTTGTGTATGGCTGTCCCACCCAGTCACTAAATATATGGCTCTCAAAAGTTCAAAATAAACAAAAAGCTTTTTAAAACAAGACGCTTTTAAAAGTTCAAACTAAACAAAATGTTTTATTTAACTTGAAGGAGAAAAGATCAGGTGGAATCAGGTGTAGGATGTATGAAGGGAACAGACAATAGAACTGAGGTTACTTTGTATTTACACAAACACCAGATAATTTGTTGCCAACAAGCAGGGCGGACTTGCCCTCTAGGCAAATTAGGCATTTGCCTAGGACACTGGGTGGGAGGGGGCACCAAATTGGGCTCTGCCTCCCCCCCAGGCACCCAAGTCAAATGCCTAATTGCCCCGGAGCAGTCAAGCGGCAGTGGGCAGGCCACCTCCCTCCCCCAGAATGAGCAGGCCACCTCCGCCCCCCCTGCATGTGCTCAGATGCCAGCCTCATGCTTACCAGCTTGAGGGGGGGGGGCATCAGAATAGTGCTTTCTCTTAATAGAGAGCAGAACAAGGCTTCACTTTCCCCTCCTTTCCTGTTCCAGAAGGGAGGGGGGAGCAAAGCTGCTTCCTGCTTTATAGCAAGAGAAGGGTCTATTGCAATGCTGGCCGAAGTGGGTAAGCACTCTGAGCACTTAGCTCCACTCCACTCCGCCCCGCCCCCTCCCCTCCCCGGTGCACTCAGAGTATCGAAGCCAGCCTCATGCTTACCCACTTCAGCCAACATCGCAATAGACCCTTCTCTTAATATAAAGTAGGAAAGGAGGGAGGAGCGAAGCCTCATTCTGCTCTCTATTAAGAGAGAGCACCATTCTGATGTCCCCCCTGAAGCTGGTATGCATGCGACTGACATCTGAGCACGCCGGGGGGGGGGGGGCAGGGGGTGGAGTGGAGCGAAGCACCGCATTGCGGTGTCACAGAAAAACAGGGGGGTCGGCTGGGGGCACGGGCAGTAAGTCTGCCTGGGGTGCCGCGTGCTCTCAGGTCAGCCCTACCAACAAGTAAATGTTTCTTCTATTCAACAAGGTCTTTAAAACTTCGTGGAGTGAGGCTTTCTTTTCTGTTTCTGCTTAAACACACAATCATAGGTTTCTGAGTTTCACCAATATGTAAAGTTTAGAAGGCAGGAACACCAAGTTTCCCAAATTCTTCTTTATACACAAACCAGGGATTGGTCCTCTTTTCTAGAAGCTATTTCGCCTCTTAACTAGGCAGGGACCACTTATCTTTACTAGGAGCTATTTCCTTTTTTTTTTTTGCTTGAATGGGGATCAGCCTTGATTCACTCACTCTTTTGTCTCCTTCCTAGTCCACAGTTAGTGCTTAACTTAATCTTCAACTGTCATTCCTTAACTGACTTTCTCAATAGAATTCTGTTCAAACAGCCTTTTACTCAAAGGTTCTCAGACTCTGTTTGGCATTAACCCCTGACAGTCCATCACATATGTATATAAAGATGCAGTATACACAATCATATCCAGAGCTGCCGAAGGTAGTTCATGCAGAAAAGTTAGTTGTACATATCCATCCAACAGAGTGGCATGTACATAGCTTCTGTCAGTTCATTCGTTGCAAACTGGTGTCAAATACCCATTCAGAACAGCCTTGCCATTTCCCACTAGAAATGGGGTATTTCTTGGGCGTCACCTCACCTCTCCCACTGCTCCACTGCTCTCGGTTTTCTGGGCCATAGACCCAGGAAGCTGAGAGTGGTAGAACTGCGCACCAGTGTGTGCTCTCTTCCAAGCCTGGCTCCCTAGGAGGAGAGCGGCCTCGCTCTGAGGCTGCCTCCTCTTGTAGGGGAGGCAACCAGGAGCAAGGCTATGCTGCCTCTTTTGTCTGCCTGGGTCCTGCCCTGACTTCTGCTGCCTACAACCACCCCTGCAACCAGCAGCAGAAAAGTAATATTAAAAAGATCAACAATTATGCCAGTCCACTGTAGGAATTGCCGGAAACTTTATGATTTTGACCACAGAAGTCCCTGGAAAAGCAAGATGTCAGTTCCAGATTTTCCCCCTGATGTCTCTGTCTCCTCTCCACTGGCTGGCAACCCTAGCTCAGGAGAGGGTAGGGTCTGGATTCAGTCTAGCCTCTCTAAAAAGAAAATATGGCCTATGGTAGATGATGTGACAGGACTGGTGGGTAGGAGTAGGTGAGGTAGGTGGCTACCTTGGGCGCCACCTCACCTACAGGGCACCTTCAGGTGCCCTCTCCCACTGCTCCACTGCTTTTGGCTTCCTGGGCCACAGACCCAGGAAGCTGAAAGTGGTGGGACTGCGCACCAGTATGTGCTCTCCTCCAAGCCTGGCTCCCTAGGAGGAGAGCGGCCTCGTTCTGAGGCTGCCTCCTCTTGTAGGGAGGGCAACCAGGAGTGAGGCTATGCTACCTCTTTTGTCTGCCTAAGTCCTGGGCAGATGAAGGAGGTGGTGCAGCCTCACTCCTGGCTGCCTCCCCTGCAAGGGGAAACAGCCTCAGAACAAAGCACAGCAGTTCCACCACCACTTTTGCCTGCCCAGCACCCAAGCAGATGAGAGTGAGGCACAGGAACTCCATGGCCCCTTTTGTCCACCCAGCATCCATGCAGATGAAAGAGGCAGTGCAGCCTCACTCTGACCCCCAAGGGGGCACAGGTGTGTGGGCAGCCTGGGGCTGCAAAAACCCCTGCACTGCCCCTGTACATGAGCAATAGGATGGTCAACTCTGGTTTAGGAAATTCCTAGAGGTTGGAGTATGATGCCTGGGGAAGGCTGAATTTGGGGAGGGAAGAGCACAGCAAGTATGTGATGACATTTACTCTAAACCCTACAGTATACCATAAAGTCCATCTTCTGATGCAGTCATTCCCTGTAGGAAAATTGTCCTATGTAGTCTGGAGATCAGTTGTAATTCCAGCAGGACTCCAGACCTTACCAGGAAGTTGGCAACCTTATGCACTTTTTCTTTTTAACCAGATACATGAGAGCACAAAGCAATAAATAATTTACATTGGTTCTGAGGGTGGTGGAAAATTGCAGCCACTATGAGCAAAGAAAAAAAGCTCATCCTAATGAAATATTGTAAGTGAGAAAAAAAAATAGAGACCATTTTCACACTAGCGTTTAACCCGAGGTGGCATCCCATTTTTATCTGGGGCATTTGCTGGATTTCGCACTTGTTACTCCGCATCCTCCTTCTGATCCGCAGCTTAACCATTTCCACTGTTCGGTATCTAGATGCTCATTTTTGCAGAGTTTCCGAAAACCTGCGGATCCAATCCGCAGAACCTGCAGTGGGAAAAACATCCCATTTCGCAGCGACTGCTTTTCGGGACGTTACCCTCCATTGCTGGATACCCTCCCCCTTTGATGTCACATGCAAATCATCAGCCATCATGTGCCCATTCTTTTTTTTAGCATTTTTACTTGATTGTGTTACAACGATATTTCAAAGCAGCGGAATTCCGCCATCCATTTTATCATACATAAGGGTTGATCCAAGTGGGCAGACATATTGATCTGAAGCAATAGAACCAGGCGATAGATGTTAACACCTTTAATCACAAAAGCCGTTCTTATGCTGGCAGCCTTGCTTGGGGGGGGGGGGATCTCGCCCGTTCTCTTCCACATCAGCCGTAGAACCAAGCAGTGTATTCACATAAGACTTCCAACATGTGTCCACCCTTTTAAAAACATTTTTATTCGGTTGCATTACTACGATATTTCACAGTGGCGAAATTCTGCCATCCATTAAATGCAACACGTTATCATACATAAGGGTTGATCCAAGTGGGCAGCCGTGCTGGTCTGAAGCAATAGAACAAAGCGCTAGACGAGTGCACCTTTAAGACCAACTAAGTTTTATTCAGAATGTAAGCTTTCGTATGCTCTTAAGCAGACTGAGTTGCCTTGCTGCGTGTACGCAAAAAACCAGCACCTCCATCATGGAATAAAGGCATGCCACACTTTCGGTCTCAAGATTCTCCGTTGTGAATGCGGATATCTCAATAGAAATGGCTGTGGGGGAGTGGGTGGGTTCGTCTTTCAAAAATCCGGCACAGGATGCTAGAGCCAATAGTAAAGCTCAAACATCACATGTGATGCAGTTAGCCCGCGAAAAAAGGGGGAAGGACCCCATTCACGTTACTTTTGTTACATTGTTACGCAATGAGTTAGAGTTGGGAGTGAGCAGTGAAGTGGCCAAGTTTGCGGATGACACTAAATTGTTCAGGGTGGTGAGAACCAGAGAGGATTGTGAGGAACTCCAAAGGGATCTGTTGAGGCTGGGTGAGTGGGTGTCAACGTGGCAGATGCGGTTCAATGTGGCCAAGTGCAAAGTAATGCACATTGGGGCCAAGAATCCCAGCTACAAATACAAGTTGATGGGGTGTGAACTGGCAGAGACTGACCAAGAGAGAGATCTTGGGGTCGTGGTAGATAACTCACTGAAAATGTCAAGACAGTGTGCGAATGCAATAAAAAAGGCCAACGCCATGCTGGGAATTATTAGGAAGGGAATTGAAAACAAATCAGCCAGTATCATAATACCCCTGTATAAATCGATGGTGTGGTCTCATTTGGAATACTGTGTGCAGTTCTGGTCGCCGCACCTCAAAAAGGATATTATAGCATTGGAGAAAGTCCAGAAAAGGGCAACTAGAATGATTAAAGGGCTGGAACACTTTCCCTATGAAGAAAGGTTGAAACGCTTGGGGCTCTTTAGCTTGGAGAAACGACGACTGCGGGGTGACATGATAGAGGTTTACAAGATAATGCATGGGATGGAGAAAGTAGAGAAAGAAGTACTTTTCTCCCTTTCTCACAATACAAGAACTCGTGGGCATTCGATGAAATTGCTGAGCAGACAGGTTAAAACAGATAAAAGGAAGCACTTCTTCACCCAAAGGGTGATTAACATGTGGAATTCACTGCCACAGGAGGTGGTGGCGGCAACAAGCATAGCCACCTTCAAGAGGGGGTTAGATAAAAATATGGAGCAGAGGTCCATCAGTGGCTATTAGCCACAGTGTGTATATGTGTGTGTGTATATATATATAATTTATATAATATATATAATTTTTTTTGACCACTGTGTGACACAGAGTGTTGGACTGGATGGGCCATTGGCCTGATCTAACATGGCTTCTCTTATGTTCTTAATAACACAACCACACATGCACTTAAAAGGGGGGGGGGACTCAAATTTGATTGACATGACTTTGATGCCAATCCGATGCTGATGCGAAAACAGTTTGGCACGGAACTGCACGCAAAGAAACCTTGCAAAAGAGACCCTGGTGCGAAATCCACGAAAATGATCCAGAAGGAATCACTCTGCAGATAAACAGTAGCAAATGCTAAATGCGAAATCGGTCAGAAATACTTCCACAGCAGTTCTTGTTATCAGAAGGAGAGTAATATCTTTTACTTGGCTTTGAGTTTTGATCTTTCTGGTACAAAGTTCTCTGCTATGAACAACAAGAGAATAACTTTGAATTATTAAGATGAAATCCATTAGCGCTAGTTAACCACACTGAGACCAATTTCATACTAGGGCTTGTTCCAGGTGGAGAGCCCTTTTGCCTCCAGTACTTTTCTTGGTTTTCACACAAGCTGCCCCGGAGCTGCGAGTTGGCCCGCTGCTTTTCCACGGCAAGCAGAAACCGCTTGTAAGAGGATCTCACTTGCTGCGGAAAAGCAGCACACCAGCTTGCAGAGCTGGGGCAGCTTGTGCACTAACCAAGAGAAGTGCCAGGAGCAAAAGCACTGTCCACCCGGAACAAGCCTAGTGCGAAATTGGTCACATTGTATTGGTCTAACTTTATATGAAAATGTAAAAACAAGCCTATTTGAGTAGGCTTCCTAGCTTCCTGCTGGAGGCAGGGTTTCCTCCAGTTTTGGGGCCCCCAACCCACCAGCATTGAGCTGGCCAGTGAGGGGGGATCCCCACTTCTAAAGAGCTCCATTGCACCCTATGCGCCCAACATGATAAAATCACTTCCAGGTAATGTCCATGTTGGGCACGTTGCATGGAGGATGCTCTAGAAATTTGGGCAAAAGCTCTATGGCACCATAGAGTTTTTTATCCAAATTGCTAGAGCACCCTGCTTGATGTGTCCGACATGATGATTTCACTTCTGGGTGACATCATTGCTCCCCATGCACTCTCCGTGTGTGACAAGATTCCCCCCACCAGGAGTCAGGTAGGACGTGGCAACTCAACTTTGGAGATAAATGTCGGAGCCTTCTACCCTTGTACAATTTTTCATAAAGCTTGTTATTTTGGGACAAAACTTTAATAAAATAGTAGATCCAGGTTAGGTCCAAAAGAAGAATGTGGTGCTTACATATAACCAGGTTACAAAAGAATGCCCCATTATTCATATCTGAGAAAGAGAACTTTGATCCTCAAAAGCTCACACCCCCAAAATTTTGTTGGTCTCCAAGGTGCTATTGGGCTCAAATTCAGCTCTTCTACTGCAGACTAATACAGCTACCCTCTGAAGCCTATTATGCAAAGCCTCTCTGCGCTTGGCATGGCACTTGGCACTTGGACATTTGCACATTCCAAAGCCTCATAAATGGGAGTCATACATATTTGGCAGAGTGGAAACCAAAACAGTTTGGGCCTAGAGAATGTCTGTGCAAAGAAAACAAGACAAAATCAGATTGATTTGGGAGGGAATTAGTGATTTGGGGGATTTCAGGACACTGGCGTGACATATGGGACCAGTACTTGCCTGCATACATGTTAGTTTTGTGGAGTGCAAATCAGACTCCTGGCCCATCAAAGTTAATACAATGCACTGAGACTGGCAATGGCTCTCTGAGGGCTCAGGCAGAGGTCTTTCACATCACTTACTGCACGATCCTTATGTAGAGATGCCAGGAATTAAACTTGGGACTTTCTGCATGCCAAACAAATGCTGTACCACTGCACCATGGCTGTAGGGCTGCCAATTCCCAGGTGGGACTGGACAGCAAGCGTTGGCACCGTGTACCACTGACTCCTGTAGCAGAGTAACCCCTGAAGAACAACAATTCCAAAAAATATATGAAAATGTTTCCAATAACAGGCAAAACCGGTCTGTTTCACTGTAAGCTTTATCTAAGCCATTGTTATTCAATTTTTAATACAACTTCCACTCTCACTCAACGTCTCATTCTAACACTTCCAAGTATTTGATTCTTGGAAGTGTTAGAATGAGACGCTGAGTAAGAAAGGAAGTTGTATTAAAAATTGAAAAAGCAATGACTTAGATAAAGCTTACAGTGAAACAGGGAAATAGACCGATTTTGCCTGTCATTGTAAACATTTTCATATATTTTTTGGAACTGGTGTTCTTCAAGAGTTTACTTTGCTACAGGAGTCAGTGGTACACGGTGCCAACGCTTGCTCTCCAGTTCCACATCCTGTGCGACTCTCTTTTTTGGTTGCCTATAATCCCCAGGTGGGGGCAGGGGATCTCCCGGTTTGGACGCCCTCCCACTGCTTCAGGGTCATCAGAAGATGGGGGGAGGGAGGGAAATGTCTGCTGGGCACTACATTATTCTCTATGGAGCCCAATTCTGACCCTGCCTCGGCGGGGAGGGCGGGATATAAATAAAATAAAATAAATAAATTCCCATAGGGTATAATGGAAAATTGATCTGGGTATCTGGGGGAGCTGTTTTTTGAGATAGATGCACCAAATTTTCAGCATAGCATCTGGTGCCTCTCCTCAAGAAAACCACAAGTTTCAAAAAGATTGGACTTGGGGGATCCTATTTATGAGCCCCCAAAGAAGGTGCCCCCATGCTTCATTATTCCAAATGGAGGGAAAGCATTTAAAAGGAGCATGGTCCCTTTAAATATGATGGCCAGAACTCCCTTCAGAGTTCAACTGTACTTGCCACACCCTTGCTCCTGGCTCCACCCCCAAAGTCCCCTGATATTTCTTGAGTCAGACTTTCCAACCCTACATGGCTGGGTGTCAGAATAGGATCTGGGAGAACCAGGTTCAAATCCCTACTCTCCCATGGAAACTTGCTGGCTGACCTTGGGCCAGTCATGTGCTTTTAACCTAATCTATCTCACAGGATTGTTGCGAGTATAAAATGGGGGAGAGGAGAACAATGTACGTTGGTTTGCGTCCCCAGTGAGGAGAAAGGTGGAGTGTAAATGAAGTAAGTTTGAAAAATGAATACAAATACATTTTGCAGTCCATCTGTACATTTTAAAATAGTTTATTTCAGAAATACTAAATATCTCCAGTGCTGTCTTCTCCAAGGGAAACGTATCTTGGAAAGACACCACTGGTTTCCCCAAAACTTAGGGGAAAAGCAAAATTAGTATTTTGCATATTTTAAAAAGTAGTGGACTTATATAAACAAATGGTCCTAACTGCATGAAAAGCTGATCATTCATAACCTACAAATGTGTGGCAAGCTGGACACTACCATTTAATGCAGATTTAAGATTTGAGGCTAGGATTAAACAATGGATCGCCTAAGCTAAAACAAGACGTGGCAGTGCACAATCAGTCACCCAACAGAGCAAAGAATGGATCCCAGAGTTCCAGGGCTATCCTATGTCAGGAAACATGGCACAGGGGAGGGAGTCTGAAGCCCATTCCCCCTTGTGCTGCAGTCCTGATCCGAATTGGGCTGCTGCAGCACTGAGGAAATGCATTCCCCTCAGCAGCTGTCTGACTGCAGGAAATTAGAGTTGCAATTTATTGGTTTGTTTGTTTGTTAGTTAATTAGACTTTTACTCTTAAAACACAGATAAAACAGTAAAAACAATAAAACTTCCTTTCAGTTGTACAGAAAACCAAACCCAAGATGGCCCATAAACATAATCACAAAGTGTTCCTATTGGCCTGTACAAATGGGCGGAGGGGGCAACCACACACACCACAGATGATGAACAGATCAGGTCAGAGGGGTGGAGTAAGGGAGACCATATAATGAGACATCCAGACACCCATCACCTCAACCAAAGGCCCAGCAAAACATCTGTTTTATAGGCTCTGCAGAACTGAAGCAGAAGATGAGGGGTGGAGAGACCGGACCTTCCTATTGCCCCTAGCTAGACCTATTAGCATTTCTTAAGAGGTAACTGAGTGACCTCTTCCTCCCTGCCTGTTCTTTATATGTGTGTGTGTGTTGTGTTTTTAAAACACAACATTTTTGCTCATCTCAACTTCCCAAAAAAAAATACATTTCTTCACAGGAGCCTTTAATCATTTAATTTATTTAGTTTCATGGCACTCTACCAATTGTTTTCTTGCATAGAAGTGTGCCCTAAAGGAGACTGGGACCGATTCCCCACTAGGCTTGTTCCAGAGTCAGAGCTCTTCCCCCTCCCCCCAAACACTGCTGTCCAATTTTGCACAAGCTGCCGCAGGGCTGTGACTTGCCTCGCCTCTTTACCACAGCAAGCAGAAACCAGTTTTCAGAAGATCTTGTTTGCTATGGGAAAGAGGCAGGGCGAGTTGCAGCCCTGCAGCAGCTTGTGCGAAATTAGATGGAAGTGTCGGGGGAGAAAGAGCTCCAATGCTGGAACAAGTCTAGTGGGAAATCGGTCCAGGAATTACAGATCAAGTCTAGAAAGATATTCCATCAAAGGATAAAACTGTTCTTAAACTGTACCACATCAGGTCACTGGGATAACATGGTTTTTTCTCATAGAAAGCAAAACCTCATGAACAGAAAATGATCAAGTTGGGGAGAAAAAGAACCTCTGTCTTTGACTTTTAGTTTTCTATATGTAGGGAAATCTTTGTTTTTGTATGTTCCAATTGTGAGCTCTTTTTTCCTTCTGCACTTTGTTTTCTTCTTTAAGGCGTGCGTATGACATTGATCCCAAAACAATGCTACAACGGTGTACGGTTTTTAATGCGAAAATTCAACAGGAGTGTACATGTTGTATATGTATGATCAAATATTTAATTAAAATTAATAAATTAAAAAAAAAAGAAAGTTCAGCATGAGGAAGCTGGAAGAGATACAAAAACAACACCAAAAAATAATTGTTTTGGTTTGCATGTGGTTTAATGGTTGGCAGCCTGTTACGGTCTGCCCTAGTTGCATTGCCAAATTTTACTAAATGCTGTTGGTATAAGCAATTCCCAGGGGGGAGCTGATGCCGGCTCAACTGATTAAACATGTTACATCTGGGTTGGGCCCCATCTTTGGTTTCCACATGGGGATTTTTCCTCACATGTAAAGCAGGAAGACCCAATATTAAAGGGGAATGTCCACATAATTTGGGGCTCATTCCAAGCACAACTCATGGCATTTCTAGGCTTTCCCCCTGAAATAGGAATCTTTGGAGCATCTGCTGGGAATCTCCTACAAAGAGGAGGCAGAGCTAAACTCAAGCTATCAAAATAACATGATAGGGCAAGCTTGCTGCTATGCACTACCACTCTTTTTGCCCTTCAAAGGTTTTTTTTGCTTTCCATGCTGAATCTCACTGTAGCATTACAGAGAAAATTGGCAGGGGGAAGGAAAAAAGGGAATTTCCAGGTCAAGGTGTGTCTCAGCAAAACACCATCCTTTCCATGCTTTTGCATGGTATGGGGGAGGAAAGAGGGGTGGGGCGATACTCTTTTCTTATTACCAATTGCTGTCATCAAATGTTTGATGTGTGTATATAGGTGTATTTACTTTTGCTGGGGAAAAACTTGGACCTTTGTCTCTACCACCCCACCCAATCTTTGTAACCTTGCATATCTTCCAGCTATTGTTCCCTGCAGAAAATGGGGACTGGTTGACACTGCCCACCTAATGTGGAGACGAGGGATCTGTAGCCTCTGCTTTTATTCCCACCCAGTGTGCCCCATCTTGCTTCCAGCTGGCACAAACAGAGCATACACAGACATGCCTAACAGTACTTAGTTGTAGATGTTAGGGATACCAGCCTCCAGGTGGAACCTGGGGATTCCCCCAGAATTATAGTTCATCTCCAGACTTCAGTGATTGGTTCCCCTAGAAAGAGCAAGAGTCCAGTAGCACCTTAAGTAGCACCTTAAAGACTAACAAAATTTGTGGCAGGGTATGAGCTTTCTTGAGTCACTGCTCTCTGCTTCAAATACTAATACCCTGCCACACCTTCAGTTCCCCTGGGGAAAATTGGAGGGTGGATTCTATGACATTGTACCTCTTCCTGAGGTCTCTCCAACCTGGAACAGGCAACCCTACTCCCCCACCACGCATTGGCAGCCAGGGAGGACCTGGCAACCTTAGTTAACACACACAAACAAGATCTCTGCTTGCAGATCAAAAAGATCTATCAAAGATAGGGTGACAGTGCAGCAGCAATTGGCAGGAAATGGAAATTCTGTATCCCACAAAGCTTTTTCTGGACAATCCTGCATGGTGAGAAGATGTACAAGCTTTTATTCTGGTAGTTTAAATGTTTTTTCAAAAAAAAAATCAATAATTTTTCTATATTATCTTCAGGGCAACCCAATCCTGAGAACTGCCGTTTAGCTGTGCTCGAGTGTAGAACTAACATAGGCAGCCGTAGTTGGCTTCCAAAGGGGAGATGTTACACCATTTGGGGAGGGGGAGAGCTGGCAGATGAGCGAGAGAGAAGCTGTCACCATGGTGATCCCGCCCATGTCCATGCCATTGGCCCGCTGGGGGTGGGGGGAGGGACAGGGTCACGCAGAACCACAGGATTGGCTAGGCCATTGCATGTGACCGCGAGGGGGTGGTGGAAAGCCTGCGCCTGAGAGGCCGTCAATCCCCGCACACCCTCCCACTGTCAGAGACTCTGCCAATGGCAGGCAGATGGGCAGAGGCATGTGCAGACAAACAAGAGGCACAAAGTGCAGGAGTTCACTGTCATAGACAGCGGCTGGAATGTGTGTATGAGAATGAGCAGACCACCAAGTCCAACAGATACTCCCCCACACTCAGACACCCGCTGTGCCGCCCTGATGCTCCCTGCTGTGTGCACGGAACACCTCCCCCAGGGGCCATAGAAATCAGAGTGCGAGGCGCTGAGCATGCAGCCACTCCACCAGCCCCCTCATTGTGCTCTGAGCACAACAGCCCTGTGGGGTTGAGCAGGCTGTCAGACTGGACAGGCTGAGGGGCGGCAACCTGCCTTCCCCTGTCCAGCCACATGGGGGCAGCGTAGCGGTTCTCCCCACCACCACCCCAAGAAACAAGTGTGCTCACCCTCCAATTCCCTCAGGGACCCCACTGATAGAGTGGTGGGGGGACACAGGGAACATGTGGCAGATGCCAAGCAGGAGAGACAAAGGGCACAGCTCAGACTTTATTTTTCTGGAACAGAGTGCAACAGTATCCTTCAGTGCATGTTAGGCAGTCTCACTGGGGGTGGGGCTCCATTCAGAGTAGCAAGCAGAAAAAGTTCAGGGAGTAGAGGGGGGGGGTGGAGCACCATACACAGAAGCCTCTGTGCTGGATTCCCACCTGTAAAACATAGACAGAGATCAAGAGCACCTGCAGGGGAGGCAGCAGGAGGAGCAGGCTGAGTTTCAGCTATGAGCTCTCTTAAAGAGACAGTCCCTGACCCACCTCCCTGCATCGGAGCAGCTGCCAGAACCCCCATGCCCTGCCAGGGGTGGGAATGCAGCAGAAGACAGTCCAAAGGAAGGGGGCCAGCAGCAGCACTGGGGAGCAGGGCCAGCAGTCGCCCCCTGCTGGAGTCCACTGCCTGGTTCAAGTGCTGGAGATGCTTGCATACCATCTGGCCTTCAGCGAGAGGAGGAGGAGGACAGTGGGGTGCACACTTGCACTTACCCAGCCATGGGCAACTGTCCTTGCATGCTAAGCCTCCAGGAGCCAGGAACCTGTCAAGACCTGGGAACAAGAGCAGTTAGCTCTAGGGGAGAGACCTTGCTCTCCCCCTCACAAGTCAATGATACAGTTTAAGCAATTGAGCCGTGCAGTGTCCATCACCAATGTGCCTTTCCCTTGCTCTAAGTCCACGTGGCAGGGAGCTCCCCGGCAGAGCCCCTTGCCAGCACGGCTGCCCCTAACAAATGGGTCATGCAAGGCCAGAGCGGAAGTATTTCTAGGAGGGGAGGAATGGCAATTGGGTGTTAGGAAGGGGGCTCGCCCAGCCCAGAGCATGAGGGGATTGGTGAGGCAATTACACCACTCCCTAAAGCGTTTATGAGCTCCTGCAGTGGCAGGGGCAACCTTTGTTTTCGGTTTCAACGAGTGCCTATGGGATACACCAATATTTCCGTGGACGTAACTTTACGCCTCTTGGGGGGGGGGGTGTCATGGTCCAAAGTCCTTAGGCAGCCGCCTAAGCCTGGCCGCGCCCCCGACTCCATCCCCTCCTGCATCAGAGTGCTTCGCTCCGACGCATTTCTGCCAACGCTTGAGCACAGCCCTCAGACGCCACTGCTCCTGGGCAGGGAAGTGCTCTGGCGGCCCCATGCCCATGTAAGTCTCCTCTGCCATGGCACACCTGGACTTATGCAGGTGCAAGTGCTGCTTGTACCAATGTGGGGGGTTGTTCGCTCCCAAAGCACTTCTCCCCATCAGATTGTGCTCTAAATATATGTTATTTTCTAAAAGAAGTAATCTGCTGATTTCAATAAAGATAGTGTAATACTGGTTTAATTTGATTGACTGACAGATCCACTCAAAAAGCCAAGCTATTAAACAACAGTGCAGTCATCTGCGCATTTGGAAGTAGTTTCTACTGATCAATGGGACTTATTCCAATCTAAGTAGTGGACTGCAATAGAAAATCTTTTTAGACTGATGGCTTGCTTACAACGGTAGCATTAATAAAATTAAAGCGAAGACAAAGCATCAACAATTCAGACTGAGGACCTCATAGCATTTCATCCATGAGGCTACCCAGATTCCCCAAGTATCAGTTCTTGGGAGGCTGAAATGCATTGTGGCTTGGGGAAAGGGAGGCAGAAAAGAGCTTGTTATACTTACAGTTGATAGGCTGGAACCCACTGTATTTTATTTATGGTCCATGGAGACAGAATCTGCTTAAATAGCATGTACAAAAAGGGGAAACTAAAGGAAGGGGTGCATGTTAAACTTTAGAACAGTAATGCATATTTATGCAAAGCATGACCTGGCATAGATCTAGTATGGAAAACAGATAGGAAATGAATGAAAGATTCAACATTGCATGATTGTCGTGAAAATGCAAAAAGTGATATTTTAGAAAAAAAAATATTGAATTATTTCAAACCCCTTTCACTTAATTTGAAGAGTACAGAATATTGTTTATATAGGAATTCTTCAAATGAAATAAAGAGAGAGAGTAAAATGTAACTCTCCATCTCTATCAGGTATGATGTGTGCTGGAGAGATCCAAAATGTCACTTTGTTTCTGTTAAGCCCATTGTTACCCATGAAGACATGAGAAATGAGCATTCCCTGACAGTGGGATCCATCAGTAGTAAGCACAATAAAGAGATGAATGTACATATCCCTTGGTTTATCTGCCCCTGTTTACCATTTTCATAACATTTATGAAACTGGCACTTCAGGAATAGAATAAAACTAAATTACATTTGACAAATCAGGCCATTTTCTTCTTTGCTGAAATGCCCAAGGGGAGAAATTAAGTAATATCTTAACCATTTAAAATGTTATTTAAAATTTAAATAAATTTATTGAGAGCCTTTAAATAAAGTGTGAAATACAGCTAACCACCTAATAAACCACAGCTCTCAGTTTCTGTTTTGCCATCTAGACAGTTAATCAGAGCCAGTCGCAAGGGACATTCCACTGACCTCTGACTAAGGGTATGTTTACAGGCAATGCAGAGAATGCTTTATAGTCAAGAATGCATCACTTGTGAGTATGGTTATGTCAAGGTGGAAAGCAGAAGTGACTCTTTATCAAACTGAATGTGCACCTGAGCCATGTATGTAATTTATGCATTTAAATTACAAATTCAAGCAGAAAACAAAGTTTAAGTCCAGTGGTACCTTTAAGGCCAACCAAGTTTAATTTTGGGTATAAACTTTCAAGTGCTAACAAAAGATTATACCCTGAATTACAATTTGTTGTCCTTAAAGGTGCCACCGGACTCAAACTTTGTTCTTTTGCTTCACACCAACACAGCTACCCACCTGAATCTAAATCCAAGCCGGGGCAGTCTTAGGCACAGGGTATATTGGGGGGCAGCTACCCTAGACCCTATACTGCCCCTCCTGTGCTACAGCCAGCTGTCCCCTGCACTGTCCTGAAGCCTCCACTAACACAGAGACATGGTGGCAGCAGCTCAGTCAAGCAGCAGGTGACAATCTACCATGCTGCCTGAGAGTCAAGGAAGTGGGTAAGGGCAATCAATTGTGTGACAAGCTGGCTGCCCCAGCCCTGTGGGGAGGAAGCACCTGGCCACAATGCAAGACATACAGGAAAGCAGCACTATTACCACAAGACTAGCCAGGCCCCAAGCACTTATACCACAATAGGAACAAAGCCTGCAAAAAAATTAATTCTTCCCCTAGCTAGAGCCTTCACTGTCTATGACTTAAGTATGGCCTATGGCTAAACAAACATTCATTCAGTTTACAACTATTAGTGCATAAATATCAATGTTGCCTATTGGACAGTGCCTGCGACATCACTAGTGACAACAGATACATCATCTCTTGCCAGTGTGTCTATACTGTGCTGTAAATGTTACTTTCCCCCTTTCTTGAATGGCAGTGTGTATGATGTAATACTTCACTCCATGTACCTTTGGCCTTGGGTTAGTCATAGCTTTCGCAGAGCTGTCCTTGAAAGGCAGATTCTGTGAGAGCTCTCTCAGCCCCACCTACCTCACAAGGTGTCTGTTGTGGGGGAGGAAGTTAAAGGAGATTGTAACCCACTCTGAGATTCAGAGTGAAGGGCAGTGTATAAATTCAATTTCTTCTTCTTCTTCAACATTTTGTCCTTTACTATGTGAATGTTGTGTCCACAGTGTATGTATGTACAAATATGCACTTTCCTCAATTCCTTCTGAATCTCAAGCTGCAGAGTTTGGGTCAATAAAGCCATCTGTCAATCTGAGAGACAGGACACAGGCTGCATGCACACTGCTGCGTGTATGCAATGGAAACATCTTGCCTTTTCCCTCCCTGGTGAATTCGCATCAGGAAGGGTTATGATAGTCTAAGGAGAGAAGGAATTCTCCTTGGAAGGAAGCACCATTGTTAGCCAGGGTTGCCAATCCCAGCTTGGGAAATTCCTGGGTATCTGGGGGTGGTACCTGGGGAGGATGGACTTTGGGCAAGGGAAGAAGCTCAGCTGAGATGTGATGCCATATGGTCCAGTTGTGCAATTTCCTCTAAGGAAACTGATCTCTGTGGTCTGGAGATCAATTGCAATTCCAGAATAACTCCAGGCCCCAACTGGAAATTGGCAACACTAAGGTTGGGTCCAGACAGCCTGTTAGAGCTGACACAGGGATGGCCCCCAGACAGATTAAAAATTGAAGTTCAGATGAGCATCTGTCCCCTGGTGTCTCTAGGGCGGCATAAAAAGCTACCATTTCCTAAGTGGCAGCAGATCTCTCAAATGCTTCCCTGCCACCTTTTCCAGCCACCTGAACCGTCGGGGAGCACCTGGGAAGCACCTCTCAAGCGCTTGAGTGGTCTGACCGCTCCTCAAGAGCATGTAAAACCTGTCCCTTTCCCAACAGTGAGGTGCACACTGTTTGGCTGCCCCGGGGTCACTTTCCACTGTGCCAGTTTTCATCTGAGTCAGGACGCTGCCTCCCCAAGCTGCTGGTCTGGACTCAGCCTAAGAGTGGCAAACAAGCTTTAGAGGCAGCCATTTTTGATGTAGTGAAACTTTTTGTTGGAAATACAATACAAAGAGATATGTAAAGAGACTGTGGGGTCTCTGATGGAGTTACACACTAGCATACAGCTTGACTAGCCAGATGGAGAAAGTAATCTGAAACAAGTAAGAGTCTGAACAACAAACCTGGCACTATTAACATTTCTGCCAATCTTTTTAACATCACAGAGACATTTAGACCTAGTGAAAGAGGAGTAAACCTATCTTATTTCCGCAGTACTTGGCTGCTGTAGTATTTTGCTGTTCAATTCTATGCTTTTACTTGTATCAGATGTTTGCTTATATACTTAAATAAATGTTTCTCTGAAATTGGAGTTATTTTGGTCTTTGCAACCACATGAAAAGCCTCATTATTTGGCTCCTGCTTATTGAGGTATAAGAGAGAAGCAGGGAGTGCCTGCCTAGCTGAGCATATCTCTAACAAATGAGACTTCAAGAATTTACTCCATGCTTCCACATTGTCTGAAAACAAAGAGAGTACTCTGGTTTTTCATAGAAAGTCTTATTACAGATCTCAAATTGCAGTTCTATTAATGGCTTGCTGATGACAGCTGAGAGTGTAACTCTATGTATGCCAGGGAAGGTGTGGATGGAGAAGCTTTCAGAGGTCAACTCCTCATTGTGGCCTAGCAGCTTGAGACTTGGACCAGCTGAGTAAATACTTCATTCTCTGCAGTTTAAAAAAAGTCCCTAGAAAAGGCAAAACTACAGATGTTAAGGTTTTGCAGATGATTAAAAGCCACAAATGTTATCACTAGTTACTATATTTGCACTTGTCCTGATCTAGCACATGGAGTGTGATAACCCACCCACAGGAAATACTCATAAGGGGACAGTTGAGTAACATCCCTTATAAAGGGATAACATAGCTACAAACAGATTGCCATTCCATTAATCACAGTTTACTTTTTGAAAAGTATTAGGGTAAGTATTCCTCTCTGCATAAGAAGGAAGGATGCAGCCTATAAATAAATATTAATCTTCCACTGAAGACTCCTGAAATGGTCGGTCCTAAAAATAAAGCACTGCTAAATAAATGCTTTGATGGCAAAGGAGGAAGCATGCTGTGGTAAAGCAACAGTTCTGGACCTTCAGACTTAGACAAATGTGAAAGACTGCACATAAAACAGGTTCCCTAGTGCAGCCATTTTAGAGAGCTGGCAGGTAAAAATTAACACCACACTGTAATGCAGAGTTTAATTGACAAGATGCTGCCTGTGTGCACCTGATTGGTCAGCACCAGCAGAGGAGAATTTTGCTGAGGAAAAGGATCTTTTGGGGCTGTTTGTCATCTCAGGTGAGTCAGTAGCCAGACAGCTGGAGTGTCTGTCAAAAGGAATCAAACAAAATCACTTTTAAAATGAGGGAACACAGCTCCTTACTCTTATTGAATAAGTCTACCAGAATCTGAGGAAAAGTTCAAAATAGGAACTTTAGTCTAAGTGTCAACCAGGCTGAAAACAGTTTACTCAGTGTTAAGAACTAAGGATCAGGTTTGACAGAAGAGATTGGTCAGTAGGTTGAAACTGCCAGTCTAGCCAAATAGAAAAGGAATATTGCTTCTAGAAAATTGAGAATATTTCCTTCTCAGTTATTCAGTGGGTTCAATTCTGAAAGGACCCCTGGTCTGTGTAAAAGAAAAACAATCTTCGACATCTCCAAAGTCAAAGGGAACACTATAATCTCACAGGGAGTGAGATAAATTCAGGAAGAAAATACTAATCTCCAGGAAACTAAGCTAATTAAATGAATCTTTATGAAAACACATTTTTGCTGCAAAGGAATCTCTGAGACAAAGAAATATCTCACTGTTAAAAATCAAGCATTTATGAAAATGTGTCATTAAATACTCCATAGTCTGTCAAAAATATAACATGTAAATACAACAAAATTTACTTCCGCTTTCTCTTCTGCTGCCTATCCCTAACCCAGCTGTGCCTGTTAAATAAAATGGTTATTTCAGATTGAACTTTACAATGTCTCAAGTGCCATTTTAAATAAAGGGATTATCGAGAGGGCTTCTGCTTATCCTCAACAAATCTCTGAGCTAGGCAAAAGCTGAATAACTTCTCTGTCAAAAGGGGTGGGACACACAGAAATTTTAAAATCTTTTATTAACACCCACTACTGGAAGCTGTTAATAAACAGTGGGGAACAGCTTTTTACAATTTTTGGTAGGTAAATCTGTCTCACAGTAAAAGAAGAAGCAGGGGTTCATCTTAACAACTTTAATTGCCAGAATCCTGGATTTTGTATTTCAACAAGAAAGCCCTCAATACCTCATCCAAGATCTCTAAGGCCCACTCACAGAGCTAAAGTTCCCAAGATTCTCTGCAGGAGAAGAAACTGATGTTAAAACAGTTTAAGTCTGTTTCATGAGTATGCTCATGGGGATTCGCCGCAACTAGGGAAACCAGGGTGGTCAATGGAGATGCTTGCTGCTTTTGGAAATATTTTCTTTGATGTAGGCATACAAATCTGGATATGGAAAGAGGAGAGGGTCACAATATTATTTTCCTGCTCAACAGAGTGCTATTTCATTCTTCACAAGGAACCATTGCCAAAAGACTTAAATCAGCAATAATTGCTTGGCATGCTAATCAATTGCGGCACAAAGGAAATATATAAAATGGAAGCATCAGCCGACATAAGAGTGAGCCTGGCATGACTCTGCATCTTTTGGACCAGTTCCTGAAAGGACTTGGCAGCATCTGCCACCTACCCCCACTTTTACTTCAACATCTATTCCAGTGACTCAGCACCTCCTTGAGAATTTCCCACTCCAGCCCCCCTAGCTTCTCCCCTGTTACTGTCAGATTTAGTAATGTTTTAATTAAGTATTGATTGGTTTTAATGTTAATTTAATGTTTTTATTACTGTATTGTTTATTCTCGGATGCTGTTAGCCGCCCTGAGCCTGCCTGGCGGGGGAGGGCGGGACACAAATAAAATTTTACTTACTTACTTACTCATGGGAAGGCAGGGCAGGTGGAACCCAGGCGGGAACCCTCCCCTGTCACTTCCTGGATGAGCCAGAGAAGAGAAGAGAGATTTTTGCACTGGCGGCACCACCATGAGGAAGGCTTCGGGGACCAGCAGCCCAAGGTAAGGGTGGCGGTGGGTAGGAGACCTTGGCCACCCCCACTCTGCACCCTCAGGGCTCCAGGGCAGCACACAGAATTAAGGTGCCTCTGAACATATGCACCAAAGAAGTCAAGAGCTGAGATGCAGAGGCAGGCAATGACAAATCACCTCTGTTGTCTCTTGCTTTGAAAACCTTATGGAGTTCACCAAAGTTTAAAGCTGCAAGTTTAAAGCAAAAAAAAAAAAAGTTGCAAAACTATATAACAGCCACTTGATGGCAAAAAAAACAACAACGTTGAAATCAGTGGTAATAATAGCACTGCATAGGATTGCACTACAGTTGTTGTCATTCAAAAGCAAGCCTAGAAAGGCGTTTGAATATGTTTTCCCTTGCTCCTGTTCTGTGGTATGCTGGAGAAGAAATTATATGCATACAAGCAAGGGATCAGAAAGAGTTTCAGACCAGGCCTCCTGGAATTTGTTATGCTACCATATTGCATTTTATCCCCCTCTCCCCTTATAGGGAGCTTAGGAAAGCAGAAAATCTCTGTTCCATGTTGCTCTTTCAGTGATTCAGTGAAGTAGTTTGACCCACTGGTCAAGGTTATCCAGCGAAGGCCATGGCTGAGGGTGGATTTGAACCCTGGTGTTCTCCAAGCCTTGTGCCTTCACATTGCCAATTTGAGTCTCAGGCTTATGACCTTGACTAGCCACAGAGAAGACAGTTCTGGAGCACATGCAGTAGGATTGCCAGCTCCAGGTTAGGAAATTTCTAGAGATCTGGGGGGTGAAGCCTAGGCTTCCCAATCCCCAGGTCCCAGAGGGGGATCCCCCGGTTTTACAGGCTTCCCCCCTCCCCCAGCCAGCTGGCTGGCGGAGGAAGCCCCACCCCCATTGCCATCATGCACCTCCATGAATGATTCCCATAGGGAATTATGAGGAATTGATCCATGGGTATCGGGGGCTCTAGGGGGGCTGTTTTTTGAGGTAGGGTTGCCAAATTTTCCATATACCATCTAGTGCCTCTCCCCAAAATACCTTCCAAGTTTCAAAACGATTGGACCAAGGGGTCCAATTCTATGAGCCCCAAAAGAAGGTGCCCCTATCCTTCATTATTTCCTATGGAAGGAAGGCATTTAAAAAGGTGTGCTGTCCCTTTAAATGTGATGGCCAGAACTCCCTTGGAATTCAATTATGCTTGTCACACCCTTGTTCCTGGCTCCACCCCAATGTCTCCTGGCTCCACCCCCAAAGTCTCCTGGCTCCACCCCCAAAGTTCCCAGATATTTCTTGATTTGGACTTGGCAACCCTAGTGGAGCCTGAGGAGGTGATGGACTTCAGTGGGGTATAATGCCATTCCTCCAGGAGAACTAATCGCTGTTGTCTAGAGATGTAATGCAGAGTTGTAATTCTGGGAGATCTCCAGGTAGCGCTAACATGAAGAAATCTTTTTTCATGTCAAGAATTGCTATGGTCCAAGTTCTGGGATTTGGAGAATGGTTGTGTGATTGTCAGATGAATTCGACTGCTCTCCCTTTTTAAGAAACTGGCTATATAGCATCTGAAAAAGTGTCCATGAAAGGTTTTCACTGGAGTAAAGTGCTGTTCATCTTTAAGATGGCACAGGACTCCTGTTTATTTGTGCTACAGGAGACTTAACAGTGACTTCTCGAGAATTATCATGTAATTATTCCCATGGAAGGCAGTGTGCTTAGTTGTACGGAATGGAAATCTGTCAACCTCTGCTTTTGGTGTAGTTTAAAGAGAAGGATCACTTGGGAAGAACGATGTCAGTATCAAAACTCTCATCAAGATGTGGGCATGGCATTCATGTGATTGCTGTCATGTCATCCTCTAACTTTTGTGTTTACTACATTTAAGGAAGTAGTGAGAAAGAGACAAGACCTAAGTTGCAGTAATTACCTTTTTGCAGATTTATTTAACAATGACTGAAGTGTTGTATGCATTGATGTTTGGGTGTAAAGACTGTGTGTAAAATCCAACAGAAAGCCACAGTATCCCATTGACTATCCTAACTACAACTGCTTTGAATTGGCCAAATGTAAACTTAAAGCCTTAATTGAAAGTGTAGCAATATTGTATGATTTAGCATTAGTAAATTATTAGTCAATAAATTTGGGTTGCCGTGCAAGGGCTTGCATTACAGCTTCCCGTAACTGAATGTGTTTGTGTAATATTTCAATGAGGTTTGTGATGTTAAAATGTTCATTTTGGAGATATACAACTTGGTGTGACCTGGATTGCGGGGGGGGGGGGGGGCAGAAGTTTGCCTTGCCTAGGGTGCCAGATAGTCTAGAGCCAGCCCTGATCACACTCCCATTTATGGATCCTGGCTCACGTGAACATAGCACTACACTTAACATGTAGATTTTTATATCTAGAACCACCATTATATAACTTTGGGGCAATGCAGTCTAGCAAGCCTGTCATTTAGTGGCTCTTCTAGCTCCTCTAGGAGCTTGAAGCATTGCTGAGCTCCTGACTATAACATGTTTTTCCCGTCAAAGACCTACTTTAATTAAAATCAATGGAGTGCACGGCCTGTGCTGAAGGATGGCCTGCTTTGCCAAGATCCAGGAGACAGGGATCTTTTGTCTACGTGGTTTTTTTATGTGCAACGCTATTAGTGTCACTGCCCTGATATTTAGACACGGAAGGAAAATACAGAGATTTACTTTCAAGGGATTAAAAAATGTTCCACAGAAACCTTTTTCAACAAATGCAAGTCTCATAGTTTATTCAAAGCAAGATCTCCCCCGGACTATTTAAGGTACAGAAGCCATACAAAGGCACAATAAGAACACAAAAAGGGATTTAATCTCTGGAAGATATTGGCAAGAATGAAAGTGGAGGCAGTACACTTTGGGCAAAGATACATGTAGTATTTTGACTGGAGTGGAGGCAGTTTGCAAACATTATCTTCATGCTCAGAACAAACATGAACACATATGAATTTGCTTTATACTGAATCTGTCCATCAAGGTCAGTATTGCCTACCCAGACTGGCAGTGGAAAACCAGGGTCTCAGGCAGAGGTCTTTCACATCACCTACTTCCTGATCCTCTTAACTAAAGATGACAAGGACTTCATCCTGGGACTCCAGAGGAGGGCGATGGGATGAAGGAAAGAACGGGATGAAGGAAAGAACAAGTCCAGAGTGTTGGAAACATGTATCTGTTTTGTATGTCCTTTGCAATGTTCTAAAGTTCCAGTCATTATAGGGTTAACATTGTGCCTGATTCCCTATTGTCTGCATGACCTAGGAAGAAGATACTGACTGCTGTTGTGGAGAAACGCCATCTTAGTCAATGTTGGTGCTACATTGGAAGGGAACATTAAACTACTAAAGTAGGCTTTGTCCTAGCCTCCCTCCATCCCCTCCTCCCTTCCAGAGTTAAACCAGCGCCTCTAGGAGGAAAGCCTAGGAAAGCCTCCTAGAGGGGCAGGAAGTTCTTTAGCCTTCCCCTCATTGCCTCCCCCCTGCTGGAGTTAAACCAGCAACTCTAGGGGGAAAGCCTCCTAGAGGGGCAGGAAGTTCTTTTGTTCTTTTTATTTGAGTTAGGCGGGAAAAGGCCAGTTCTCAGCTGGCGCTCAAAGGAAGAGGTTGCCAGTGTGTGGGCTCCTGACTGTGGGAGAGGCCTACTCAAGAGGAGGGGGACCCCAGGCAGTCAGACCGAGTAAGTCATCCACAAGGCAGGGCAAGTTTAGACCAGGGACAGTAGGATGCGTTTAAAACCACCTTTTATTTGTCATGCTGGTTGCTGTGCGGGTGTTGTGCTGTGCTAAACTTTTACATGCAACTGTTTTTGTTTTGTTTTTCTTTTCTTGGAGAGCCAGTTTGGTGTAATGGTTAAGTGTGCCGACTCTTATCTGGGAGAACCAGGTTTGATTCCCCACTCCTCCACTTGCACCTGCTAGCATGGCCTTGGGTCAGCCATAGCTCTGGCAGAGGTTGTCCTTGAAAGGGCAGCTGCTGTGAGAGCCCTCTCCAGCCCCACCCACCTCACAGGGTGTCTGTTGTGGGGAAGGAAGGTAAAGGAGATTGTGAGCCGCTCTGAGACTCTTCGGAGTGGAGGGCGGGATATAAATCCAATATCTTCTTCTTCTTTTCTTTTCTTTCCTTTTTCTCTTTTAATTAAATATTTTTACTGTTTTGAATGCTGGCAGTCAAACTCTGTACCACATAGATCCCCAATCGCTATAGACCACGCTTCATGAAGGGGGCCCCGGGGAAAGGGGAAAGGCCTGTGGTTGGATAAGGTGCCAATCCTCCAGGGATTCCCCGAAGAAGTGCTGTGGTTTCTGTGAATCCCAAGTACAGGGTGGCAGAGGACCTTGAGGCCTGGCCTCAGAGCTGGAGAGGGGGATTGGGAGTCCTGTTCCTCTCAATCCGAACCCCTAGACTGAGCAGGTGGTGGCAGCGAGCCCAAGTGGCTGAAGGAGAAATAGCTCCCTCCAGGAGTTGGCAACTCAATACTGCCCTGCAAAACCGCCCTTTTTAGACAAGCCTATAACGATATCGACTGCTGAGTTGCTAGGAACAAAGAACCGCTATCTATAATATTATCTAAACTGGCAGAACCAGCGCCAGAACAGCTTTATTGCTGCCAGATATATATAATGTAACTTAAACTATGTATTTTAATTTAATTAACTGGTTTTTATATGTTTAATTTTAATTGTTAAATTCAATGTTTTTCCTATTTATGTTAATGTTGAATTATTGTTAGCCGCCCTGAGCCGCCTAGGCGGGGAGGGCGGGATATAAATAAAATCTATTATTATTATTATTATTATTATTATTATTATTATTAATAGGGAGTTGACGGGACCGGGTCTGAAGGCAGAATTGGGCCGGTTCCGTCACAGCTGTCAATCAAGGTCTAGAAGCGAGAAAACCTGTTTTGTTTGTTTGGTCAGTTAGTCAGGTGACTTCCTTTGTTCAGGCAGAGAGGTCAAGAAGGAGGAGAAAGCAGCCTCCATTAAGCACATGATCTTCTAGTGTAAGCATGTAGTTGTATAGTGTTTGTTATTTTCACCTCCCAGTACCCTTTCCCTGTAGAAATAAATCTGTTTTTGCTTTTTTATGTTAAATGCCTTTCAATGATTATTTGATCCAGTGATCCATCACACTGTTTGAGATAAAGAAATAGAATTTCAAACAGAATTCCCTAACACAGAGGAAGGCGATGAAGATGGTTAGGGGTCTGGAGACCAAGTCCTATGAGGAAAGGTTGAAGGAGCTGGGGATGTTTAGCCTGGAGAGGAGGCGGCTGAGAGGTGATATGATCACCATCTTCAAGTACTTGAAGGGCTGTCATAAAGAGGATGGTGTGGAATTGTTTTCTGTGGCCCCAGAAGGTAGGACCAGAACCAATGGGTTGAAATTAAATCAGAAGAGTTTCCGGCTCAACATTAGGAAGAACTTCCTGACCGTTAGAGCGATTCCTCAGTGGAACAGGCTTCCTCGGGAGGTGGTGGGCTCTCCTTCCTTAGAGGTTTTTAAACAGAGGCTAGATGGCCATCTGACAGCAATGAAGATCCTGTGAATTTGGGGTAGGTATTTGTGGGTTTCCTGCATTGTGCAGGGAGTTGGACTAGATGACCCTGGAGGTCCCTTCCAACTCTATGATTCCTGCATGTAAAGCAGATGCCCCCACTGAGTCACAGCCCCTCCCACAACGCACTTTGGAAAAAAATACTGCAAGGCCGAGGTCAGACGCACAAAAACTTATGAGATGGGCATGGATGAAAGCCAGATGCATGTCGGATTTTATGCGGTTGTCCAAACATCAGCATCTGGCAATGGTCATTGCCTCTTTCGTGTCCCGAACTGCCACGACTGAGATGCGGACTTCTTTGATAGTACATTAAATCCGGAATAAGAATGCTTCCGACGACTCCCGTGTGTACTTTCTATGTTTGAACGCTCTGTTGTAGCCGACTCGTTGCAAGCGCACATCCACTTCCCTGTGAGAGCCCACTCCAAATGATATCATTGCGCCAGCAATTGTTGACTCAGCCTTCCAACCTTCCAAGCTCGGTAAAATATGCACCCAGCTTGCTGGGGGGGGAAAGTGTAATGACTGGGGAAGGCAATGGCAAACCACCCATAAAAGGTCTGCCGTGAAAACTTTGTGAAAACAGCATCACCCCAGAGTCGAAAATGACTGGTGCTTGCACAGGGGACCTTCCCTAAATGGGGCGGGAGGCAGATCACCCACCTTTGCTGTCTCCTTGCCAGGGGAGGAAGAGGACCCACCTTTGCTGTCTCCCTGGCAGGCGGAGAGAAAGCAAAGAGAGCTCCTGGGCTTCCCCTTCCTTTCCGGGTGTTTAAATGGGGGGGAGGAAGATCACCCACCTTTGCTGTCTCCCCAGCAGGCGGAGAGACAGCAAAGAGAGCTCCTGGGCTTCCCCTTCCTTTCCGGGTGTTTAAATAGGGGGGGGGGGGCAGATCGCCCACCTTTTCTGGCACCTTTAAAAAAAAAAGCCAAGCACGATATCCACGGTACTGCGTTTGCGCTAGTGTGCAATGCTATCTCAAAAAATGAGGTCCAGTTGAGACCTCTGATCAACCAACGATGGGACCAACGCTGCTTAGAACTGAAGGATGGAGGGATGTCTGATCAGGAAATTCGTTGTAAAAAAGCTGCAGGGTATAATAGCAATGGGTTAGGGATGGATTTAATGGTGAGTGTGATCGCGGCCCAAGTCTGCCTGCATGGATACTCTGAAGTAAAGGGGGAAACTACCCACAGTGGGTACTTAATTGGCTATGTCATATCTAAATAGGGTTGCCAACCTCCAGGTGACACCTGGTAATCTCCCACTATTACAGTTCCACTGGAGCAAATGGCTGCTTTGAAGGGTGAACTGTATGGCATTGTACCCTGCTGAGATCCCTCTTCTCCCCAAATACTACCAACCCAGGGCTGGCAACCCCATGTCTCAACAGCATACTCCCCCCCCTCCAATACCTTGAGTAGTTTCTCAGGTGTCTTAAAAAATAAGTATCTATGGTTTTCAATAAATTAAAAAATAGAGAAATAAATAGACATGCTGCTTTAATGGTAGTTCATGCACAGCACGAAGGCAGTGGCAAGACTACAGGCGGATCCATTGACACACGTGCTTGATGATCCTCACAAAGCTGGCCACACACCACAAAGAAGAACCTGCTAGAGCTGCCCTTATGTCTCTCCCCCTTCCAAGGTAGCAGAGCAGTAGAGGTAAAATGAACACAGCTGTTATGAACCAAGGAATCCAAAACATTCAGTATCAAGTGAAAAACAATGTACTTCCTTGTTTGCTATTTAGAAGCCATTTAAAAAGCTAAGTAAGAGAGGGAGCAATAAAAAAATCCTTATGCGCACTAATGTCTCAAACATGTCATCTGCAAACAATGACACAGGAACAAGGCAGAGAACACCGTTTATTTCTAAGAATGACCTTTCCTTCTATCAGACCATTTCACTAATGTGAATTGCGGAAAACATTTTTTTGGGGGGGGCGGATTAGAGGGAATTCCCTAACAGCTACATAAAAGGGCAAATGACTCATTAGAGGAGTGGCGGAAGGAAGATAACTGGATAGATTCAGAAAAGTCTAACGTAAATTAGAGTGCACACCACTCTAATTCACCCTTCTCTGATGCTGACAGACACATCTCAATAGGATCTCAACAAAAAGGTTTGCCCTTCCACCTCTTGGCTTCCATAACAGCAGCAGACTAGTGCTGAAGGGGAGGGGAGACACCATCTTGCCAAGTTCCTCATGCCATTCCCAACAGGTGGGGTTTAGAGTAAACAGGTAAAACTGTCAGTGCTGGCAAGACATACAGAGTTCACTTGAAGACCCAAAGCCTACACGAAGAGCAACAGCCCATTTCAAAGACTCCGGTCATACTCCAGTTTGAATTCATTGGCCACCCCAGGCAAGATGCCCCCACCCCAATTTCCTGCCCCACCACATGCCCTTCCTTGTCATACTCCATGCTAAGAACAATCCTTGAATTTTTTCCATCAAACGGTTCTGTACTGATAATCATAAAAAATTCTATCCATTTTTCCCTCACACCAACCCTGCCTGGTGAATTAGTCTGAAAGAAAGTGATTGGCTCAAGGTCATAGAATCATAGAGTTGGAAGGGACCTCTAGGGTCATCTAGTCCAACCTCCTGCACAATGCAGGAAACTCACAAACACCTCCCCCTAAATTCACAGGATCTTCATTGCTGTCAGATGGCCATCTAGCCTCTGTTTAAAAAGGAAGAAGAAGCCCGCCACCTCCCAAGAAAGCCTGTTCCACTGAGGAATCGCTCTAACGGTCAGGAAGTTCTTCCTAATGTTGAGCCGGAAACTCTTCTGATTTAATTTCAACCCATTGGTTCTGGTCCTACCTTCTGGGGCCACAGAAAACAATTCCACACCATCCTCTTTATGACAGCCCTTCAAGTACTTGAAGATGGTGATCATATCACCTCTCAGCCGCCTCCTCTCCAGGCTAAACATCCCCAGCTCCTTCAACCTTTCCTCATAGGACTTGGTCTCCAGACCCCTCACTATCTTCATCACCCTCCTCTGGACCTGTTCCAGCTTGTCTATATCCTTCTTAAATTGCGGTACCCAAAACTGAACACAATACTCCAGATGAAGTCTTACCAGAGCAGAGTAAAGTGATACCATCACATCACGTGATCTGGACACTATACTTCTGTTGATACAGTCCAAAATTGCATTTGCCTTTTTAGCCACCACATCACACTGTTGGCTCATGTTCCACATATGATTCTCTAAGACCCCTAGATCCTTTTCGCACATACTACTGCTAAGACAAGTCTCCCCCATTCTATAACCATGCATTGGATTTTTCCTACCTAAATGCAGAACTTTACATTTATTCCTGTTAAAATTCATTTTATTGGTTTTAGCCCAGTTTTCCAGCCTGTCAAGGTCATCCTGTATCCTGTTTCTGTCTTCTTCTGCTTTTGCAACCCCTCTATTCCTTCATCAAAATCATTGATAAAGATGTTGAACAAAACAGGTCCCAGGACAGATCCCTAAGGCACTCCACTTGTCACTTCTCTCCAATAGGATGAGGAACCATTCACAAGTACTTTTTGGGTGCGATCTGTCAGCCAGTCACAGATCCACCTAACAGTAACAGGATCCAAACCACATTTTACCAACTTGTCAACAAGGATAGTATGTGGAACCTTATCAAAAGCCTTACTGAAATCAAGATAAATGAAGTCTTCAGCATTCCCCAATCTAGCAAGGTAGTCACTTTCTGAAAAAAAGAGATCAGGTTAGTCTGACATGACTTGTTCTTGAGAAAACCATGCTGACTCTTAGTAATCACATCCATTCTTTCTAAATGTTCCAGGACTGACTGTTCGATGATTTGTTCTAAAACTTTTCCAGGTATTGACGTCAAGCTGACAGGTCAGTAGTTACCCGTATCCTCTTTTTTCCCCTTCTTGAAGATGGAGACAACATTCACCAGCCTCCAATCTTCCGGTACCTCTCCTGTTCTCCAAGAATTTTCAAAAATAATAGCCAGAGGCTCAGAAATTACATCCGCAAGCTCTTTTAGAACCCTTGGATGCAATTCATCTGGCCCTGAGGACTTAGTTTCATTTAAAGAAACTAGGTGTTTATGTACTATCCCTATGCTGATCCTAGGTTGGAACTTCATACCCTCCTTATATGTTCTGTTTTTGCCATGTTGCGCACTGTTCCCCTCAGAAGAAAAGACTGAGGAAAAGTAGGAAAAGGTCACCCAGTGAGCCTCATGGCAGACTGAAGCTCTGAACCTGCAGCTCCCAGGTCCAAGTCCAGCACCCCAGCCCTTACTCCACATGCTGCAAATGGTCTCATTTTGCACAATTTGTACTAGGGAAATGCTGGTTAGGAAGGTGGAGATCTTGAAGAATGTTGGATCCCCACTTTTGATGGAATTCAGCTGACCCTTGCCAATGAAGTTAAAAGTCTTGGGGTTATATTGGATCCAACATTATTGCTGCAGAAGCAAGTTGATGCAGCTGCTAGGAACACTTCCTTCAAACTCAGCCTAGCCAATTAGATGGCCCCTACCTTGATATGAAGAACCCTGTGGTGCAGAGTGGTAAAGCTGCAGTACTGCAGTCAGAGCCCTCTGCTCACAACTTGAGTTCGCTCCCAGTGAAAGCTGGTTCAGGAAGCCAGCTCCAGGTTGGCTCAGCCTTCAATCCTTCTGTGGTCGCTAAAATGAGTACCCAGCTTGCTGGGGGGAAAGTGTAGGTGACTGGGGAAGGCAATAGCAAACCACCCTGTAAAAAGTCTACCATGAAAACATTGTGAAAGCAACATCACCCCAGAGTCAAAAACGACTGGTGCTTGCACAGGGGACTACCTTTATCTTTTTACCTTGATATGGCTGATCAGACCACTTAGATCCATGCCATAGTAATATCAAGTAATGCACAGCATCTGATGCCTTTCCTCAAACCCACCCCCCTCAAGTTTCAAAAAGTTTGGGCTGGGAGTCCAATTCTATGAGCCCCTAAAGAATGTGCCCCTATCCTTCATTATTCCAAATGGAGGGAAGGCATTTAAAAGTATTGTGGTCCTTTTAAATGTGATGACCAAAACTCCCTTCGAAGTTCAATTGCGCTTGTCACACCCTTGCTCCTGGATCCACCCCCAAAGTCTTCAGATATTTCTTGAGTCAGACTTGGCAACCCTACTCTTAACCACTACACCAAACAGGAGGGAGAAGAAGGAGAGCTCACTCAATATATAGCCTTCTGAGCCCATAGACCCCAATGGGAACTCTGTTATTTGCAGCCAGTTAAGCTTTGAAAGGCTTAACTTGGTATTTCCAAGGCTGAATAATTCCACCCCCACTGTTGCCTTGGAATTCTGTAAACAGTTTAATTGCTCTGTGCCAGTCTGCTCTGCCATGAACCTCTCCAAAACTTCATGAAAATTTGTGATCGCAGAGCCTCCTCAGACATCACTTCACAGGTCAAAATTCATAATGAACCTTAGTTCATGAGCCAGTTCATACCCGTGCCGAATTATTCATGTAATAGAATTGGATAAAGCAAAGCTGCTTCAGTTTTGTGAGAGCCCTGGAGCCAAAGCTATAAATAAGGGATGTATTGTTGATGAACCTTTCAGGATACAAGAATTTAATTCTTAGCATTTCCTTGTTTGCTTGGAACAGGGTGTGCCAACTCTTGGCCAATGGGCTGGACCTGAATCCCCCATGGCAATCTTATCTAACCTTTGATAGTTCTATCAAAAAATAATCAAGGGGTTGTAAAAGACAGTTTTCCCATAATTTCAGTAATAAAGAAAAGACTATTTGCCATGCTTTTGATGCAGAACACTCCTGGCTATGAGTGCTAGGTCTTTGAGGATGTGAAGGAGGGACTGTAGCTCTGGAGCAGAACTTCTGCTTGGTATGCAGAAGACCCCAGTTTCAGCCCCTGGAATCTCCAGTTCAAAATAATCAGGTAGCAGGTGATCTGAAAGACCTTAACTTGAGACTCTGGAAAGCTACAGATGGTCAGAGTAGACAAAAGCCCCAGTTCAATTTAATTGTGGGGAGGGGGCATGGCACAGTGATAGTGCATCTGTCTGGCATTCATAAGGTGCCAGGTTCAGACCCTGGCATCTCCTGTTAAAGAACGATCAGAAGGTGATGTGGAAGACCTCTATGAACGACCCCAGAGAATTGCTCATCAGTCTGAGTACATAATACTTTCTTTGATGGACCACTGTCTAATTTGGCATAAGGAAGCTTCATGTATAAGAATCACACCAAGGGGCTTTTCTAGCCAGCATTTTGTTTCCAACAGTTGCAGGCTAGATGCTTCCAAGGCGGGCAAGGCAGTTGGCCCCTTTCCTAGAGGATTGGGACCTTGCAACAGTGATCCACGCGACGGTCACCTCAAGATTGGACTACTGTAATGCCCTCTACTTGGGGCTGCCTTTGTGCCGGACCTGGAGGCTGCAGCTAGTGCAGAACGCGGCGGCCAGGCTGTTGTTAGGACTCCCGAGGTGGGGGCATATACGGCCGGGGCTACGCGAACTGCACTGGCTGCCGATTACATACCGGGTCCAGTACAAAGTGCTGGTCACTACCTTTAAAGCCCTATATGGCCGAGGACCGGCCTACCTGAGGGACCGTCTTTCCCCATATGAGCCCCAGAGAGCACTGAGGTCAGCCGGGAAAAATAAACTGACTATCCCTGGGCCGAAAGAGATTAAACTTCAGAACACCCGAGCATGGGCCTTTTCAATCGCGGCCCCTTCCCTATGGAATCAGCTCCCGGAGGAGGTGCGGGCCCTGCAGAGCCTTGATCAGTTCTGCAGGGCCTGCAAGACCACCCTCTTCAAGCTAGCGTATACGGACTGCTGAATTAAGGTTGTTAACTAAGGGATCCGCCAATATGGTTCTGTCTAAGGACCTGTGTTACTATGTAACTATGTAAACTGACAGAAATTAGCGTCGAAAATACTATCGTCACTGTCAGATTAAGTTATAAATTTTAATTGTACACTGACTGGTTTTTAAATAATGTTAATTTTAAAGTCTTATATTTATTATATTGTATGTTTATAAATGTTGTTAGCCGCCCTGAGCCTGCCTAGGCGGGGAGGGCGGGATATAAATAAAATTTTATATTATATTATTCCAGGAATCCCATGAGTGATGTAGGATGGCAACAGGCCTACCCAGTCCCATGACCACTGCAGTCACTGTTTGCCTCCCAGGCAACTAGTATTCTGTCTGAACCTACTTCTACCAAGTTTCAGTCCAACATTATTTGAAAGGGTCAAAATCATCCATTTGGAAGTGAACAACATAGTCAGGTGGGGCCTGGAACAACTGTTATTTTAAAGATAGCAATTCCTATCTACAAATCCTAACAAATATTTGTCCTGAAAAGGCAAAATGCAGCTGACAGTTATTTTCACCCAAATGAAATGATAATAAGTCTCTGTAACAGAGAAGCAAATCAGATATGATGTGTAGACTGAAAGGGTTTATGCTGAAATAGCCATCAGTCAAAATGATGAATGTGAGCTGTTACATGTAAATACGCAAAACATTAGTAGCAGCATCAGCAGATTTTCCAACATCAACAGTGCAGTCCTTACAACACTTATTGGGAGTAAGCCCAATTGAATAGACCTGAGTAGACCTGGATAGGATTGCTCTTTAAACTGCTTTTCCAAAAAGACTATTAAACTCTGTCTAGAACTGCAGCTATGGGACAGAATTATACTTGAAAATCAAGAAGTGGAGCCATATTGACAGATAAATTTGTAGGTGCTCCCATTCTCACACTGTAATGGGTGCAATAAACACAAATTATTTCATAATGAGAAGGGAACCAATGAAAATGTGCCATGTTCACTATTTTGTCTTTGTTGCTCTCTCTCCAATGGGATGGACAGATACTATTCACTGTACTGCTTACTCATCAGGACAGTTTTGGGTTTTCCATGGTCTTCTGTGAACATACTGCTTAGAATTTCTTTTTGTATGATCTGGAAAGAATTCAGCCTGTAGTACCCAAGTCTTGTACTTACTTGAGGAAGAGAGAGAATTCCAGTGCATATACAAACCCTTTCTACTTGAAAAAGTCTTACAATTATTTCTGATCAAATGTTCAAGAACAAATTAATTATCTTAGTGCATGCAGTGCTGCTTCTGAGAAGGACTTTAAGATTGTATGACACAGTAAAAGAGATCTAATGGTTCAGTAATTCGGTGCAGTAACTCAAGAAACCAATGGGATTTAGGCTGAATTCAGATGTCTGTTGAATTCTTTTCATTCAGGTATTACAGTTATCCAAGAACTGATTAAGTTGTGGTTTATAAACCTCAGCTCATTTTGTTTATAAACTCTGGACTGATCATGTTTAATTGTGACATTTGAATGCAGACTATCCAGCAAACTGGAGTTTGCTACTTAGTGTCAAATTGGAATCTTAAAATAGGAGTTGAAGTTGGTTAGTTAACCACAAATTAAGGCTAAGGCTAACTGTGGTTTGTTGTAATGACTGAATTCACAAGCCACGGACTGCTGAGCAGTGTGACCTTTCATAATTGACTAACCAAAGAGATATCTTTGTGGAAGGAATGCCTTGCCCACTGGGAGAAGGGAGAGAAAGCAAAACCAGACAAGCCAGATTTATACACAAACTGGATTGAGTTGCTTATACCCAGTAGATTTTGTTGTACACACCACAGTTGTACTTATCTGAATGAGCCCTGGATCATGATTTCCAGGAACTGAAAAAGGTTTTATCATAAAACTCAATTCAGCATTAGTGAAAAATTAACTGGAGTAGCATGCTCAGTTTTAGGCCCCACATTTCTAAAAGGACATGGAAAATTTGGAAAAGTTTCATCAGAAAGCTACTAAGATGCTAAGTAGTGTGTATTATCCTGAAATCTAAACATTTATTGTTGTTCGAGAGAACCAAAATCCATAGTTCCTATGGTGCTTGCTATCTCTCTTTGGTAGGTCACATTCTCTTTCCTCTCTTCATGTTTGATTACCTGAGAAGGTACATAATATATTCCAGAGTGATTGTAGCATCATATACACAACTAATTTCAGTCTGTTCTGTTTCCTTTTAAATTTTAGGTCTGCCTCCTTCGGATCAACACATTCCTGTTTCTTTGTTGCGTTCCACAGTTCAACTGAGTGATTTATTTTTCCTTATTGTGTTCTGACCTCAACAAAGAACAATGTAAGTGTCCATCAAACATAAAAATACAAGCATAACCTCTGGCAATAACTTGAATCTGAAACCATGTTAAAATCCTCCACATTTGCCCTTTCTTGTTACTCATATCACAAAACTCTCAAGTGAGCTTTTAGTGTTACAATCCATGTTTGCCAAGGCCATTTAATATTTCTGAGACTTTACTACAGCACTGTCTTCAGCACCTGTTCAGAATGCTGGTTTAGAGATGGATTTGCATTCAGAACACACACACACTCTCATAGTGGCTATTCTCTCTAGAAAACTTAATACTGAACCCATTTCCCTGAGGTTTATTTTATGCCTTGCCCCCACCCTGTCTTATGGTCTCCAGTTCACAGCTGATAGGACCCACAGAAAGATGATAGTGGATGATGAGCTAAAACATCTCTTAAGTCACAATGGAGAGACAGTAAAACCCCTGGCTCCAGGATCTTATACCACCTGTGTTTTATTACATCCCACCAGCACCATCTTCTAACATGTAGTATTTCCAGAGAACAACCTGATAAAGATTTCTTCCCCCCCTCCTCTTCTGTAAGGTGCTCAGAATTTCAAACTGGCATCTGAGCTAAGGCACCATACTCCCTCCACCAGCCAGGGCAGGTCGCCAGCAGAGGGAATGGCTGTCTTAACTCTGTGGCATAACAGTGCCATCACAGCAGCAGGGATCACATGACTTGAGGATTCAGTAGGCTCTAGATACAGTAGACTTGATATAAACACATGGATTTTTAACCATCATTGTAAGTTTGGCCATCCACCAAATTTTTATGCCAAAGATGCTCATCTTGCAAACAGACAGAAAACCACACAAGACTTCTATTTGCATGCTTAGTCTGGAGAACTAGACATTATGAAACAAATCAGGGGTGTGGGGGGGAGGCTCAATCTCCTTGCTCCCTCTCCACACTTGCCCTGTTCAGAAGTTAGAGTGAATGCACATACAATCCAGGTAAAGTGTACATTTGATTTTTTTTTACTGTACATGTTATATTTAATGGTTGTATAGCTGAATATGTGATCTAAGGTTGCCAGTCTCCATTTGGGCCCTGGAGATCTCCTGGTTTTATAACTGATCTCTAGCTGGCAGAGATCAGCTCCCTGGAAAAAATGGCTGCTTTGAAGGGTGGACCATGCTGAGGCTCCTCCCATCCCCAAACTCCACCCTCTCCCAGATCCACCTCCAGATATTTTCCAATACAGACCTGGCAACCCTACCCCACCTTTATACAACCACTGGTCCCTGGTTTCATTTGTATAGTGTAATGTACTGAGTTACTAGACTTGTAGAAGGCAACATGCTTTATTGGCAAGTACATCACAAAGAGAACATGGCGAGGCCAGGTCCCCGATTATATACATCTCCCGGAACAACCCTCTTACCTGGCCGGGTCCAATCCTGGCCAGTTAAACTTCCCACCACAGATCTTCATAGGCGAGGGTATTTACGTCCCTACATCCGGTGACCTGCGGTCTCCCACTGGTTACCTCTGCGCACACGCACATACGCTGTGTTGTGAATTCAGGGACCGAATTGCAAGACACAACACTCCTCCCCCTCCCCAGTTCAAGAAACATAGTATTTCAAGTAAACTGGTACCCTTCGTTCCCTACTCGATCTCCTAGGTTTTATCTGGGGAACTGGAGCGGCTGCTGTGGCTGTGGGGGCTGCTGGTTCCTCGTTGTGGGGTGAAGCCAAAAGAGTGCTGTCCGGTGCCTGCAGCTGCTCCGGGGCCTCTCCTTGCACCCCCACGGGGGAGGGGTTGCTTCAGCTGCTGCTAGGCTCCTCTGCCTGCAGAGCCGGCATGGCCGGCACTGGCTGGGTGGCTTCTGGTGGCGCTGCCGCTATTACCCCGCTACCTGCTCCCCCGGTCTCTGCCTGTTCTTCCAGCAAGGTACGGCAGTGCAGCTGATCAATGTGCCTCCTAAGGATCTGGCCCCCCTCTGACAAAACCTCATAAGAGCGGGACCCGGTGACCCGCAACACCCAGGCTGGTAACCACTCCCGCCTGCTTGCAAAGTTCTTTGCATAGATCGGATCCCCTGGAAAGAACCCCCTAGCAGCTTCTCTTGTCTCAGGGGAGCTGCGGAGGTCTGGGGCCCAGTCTGGATGCAACCTATCTAGCCTAGTGGTCAACTTCCTCCCAATAAGCAGCTCTGCAGGGCTTATACCGGTGACCAGGTTGGGGGTGATTCGGTTCCCAAATAGGAAGGCTGCCAGGCGGTGGTCCCAATCCCCCTGTACCATGCGACCCAGGGCCTCCTTGGTGGTGTGCACCATGCACTCTGCTTGGCTGTTGGTGGCTGGATGGAAGGGAGCGGACTGTATGTGCTGGATGAGGTACCTATTCAGAAACTCCTGGAAGTCCCGGGAGGTAAAAGCGGTCCCGTTGTCCGTGACTAAGGTCTCGGGGATCCCGTGGGTGCAAAAGACCCTTTGTAGGGATCTGACTGCGGCCATGGTGGAGGTTGAAGCTATGGGAATCACCTCCAACCACTTCGTGTAGGTGTCCACCAGGATAAGGAATATTTGGCCCTCATATGACCCTGCGAAGTCTAGGTGTAGCCAGGACCACGGCACATGATTGGACTCCCAACGGTGGATGGGGGTGCTGGGCGGATCTGGCTGGGACTCTTGGTAGGGTAGGCACCTTCTAACCCACTGCTCTATCTCTTCATCCATCCCCGGCCACCACACATAACTATGTGCCAGGGCTTTCATACGCACTATCCCCAGGTGTGTCTCGTGCAAGGTTTCAAGCACTTGCTTCCGAAGTGGGGGGGGGAACCACCACCCTGCTACCCCAGAGAATGCACCCTTTGTGTATGGACAGTTCTTCCCAGTGGGATGCAAATGTCCTGAAATCCAGTTTGCCTGTGGGCCACCCACTTCCCACCCAGTTGAAAACACGTGCGAGGATGCGGTCTCTGCCAATGGCCCGAGCTACTGCAGCAGCGTGGAGAGGCCTCTCCGGTAGAGTCTCCAGTAGCATCACGTGGTGGGCAGAGGCTGGGTTGGGGTCCATCGAGGGCAGTGGAAGTTGGCTGAGGGCGTCTGCATGTCCAATTGCTTTACCGGGGCGGTGGACTAGCTTATACATGTATGAATTGAGGAATTGGTTCCACCTCAGGATGCGCTGTGACAGGATTTGTGGTGTCTGGCAGTCCAGGGCGAGGAGGCCCAGCAGCGCCTTGTGGTCTGTGGCAAGTGTAAAATGCCTGCCGTAGAAGTAGTCAATGAATTTGTACATGCCCACCACGATTGCCAACGCCTCCTTGTCTATTTGGGCATAGTTTCGCTCCACGGGGGTCAGGATCCGAGAGTAATAGGCCACGGGGACTTCCCTCCTGTCTGGAAGTTGGTGCCCCGGGACGGTGCCCACCCCGTACAGGGAAGCATTGCAGGCTAGAATCACTGGAATGGACTAATCAAAATGGTGGAGCATGGCATTGGAAACCAGGATGTCCTTGACCGCCTGAAAAGCGGCAACCTGCTATTTTTCCCAGGCCCACGAAGTGTGTTTATCGAGGAGCCTATGTAGGGGTTCTGCGAGGGCAGCTTTGTGGGGCAAGAAGGAATGATAAAAGTTCAGGAGTCCCATGAAACTTTGCAGCTCTGCCTTGCACATGGGGGCTGGGGCATGGACTATCGCCCTGGTCTTGTCTGCCGTCGGGTGTATTCCCGCGGCATCCATTGTGAACCCCAAGAACTCCACCCTGGGTACCCCAAGAGAGTACTTCTCCCGCTTCACCTTAAGTTCCGCTGACTGAAAGTGGCAGAGTACCTCTCGCAGATGACAGCTGAACTCCTCTGCGTCTGGGGCGGCGATCAAAACATCATCAAAAAAGGGTTGTACTGTGGGAATCTCTTTAAGAAGAGAGTCTATTATGCTCTGAAAGTCCCAGAGCCACACTAACTCCAAATTGCAATCGCCACACCCTGAAAGCTCCCTTGTGCGTCACTGTTGTTTGAGCCTCAGCTGTCTCAGCATCCACTGGCAGCTGATGGTATGCTTGGGCCAGGTCCAGCTTCCCAAAAACCTTAGAGCTGGCTAAGGATGCGAAAGCATGGCTGACCACTGGGACGGGGTATGGGTTGTCCTGGAGCACTTTATTTATTGTGCATTTATAGTCTGTGCATATGCGCACGTCCCCATTTGGCTTCATGGGAGTGACTATGGGGGTCTCCCATGCCATGTAGGACACCGGCTCTAGCACTTCCTGGGCCACGAGGCGGTCCAGCTCTTCTTCTATTTTTGGTTTTAGAGCAAATGGAACTCGCCTGGCCTTCAGCCTTCTTGGTCTCACTTGGGGGTCGAGCTGTAAGGTAATGGGAGGCCCCTTGTAGCATCCCAGGGACCCATCAAATACCTCTGGAAATTCCTGGCATACATTTTCAAAATTGTGCGTTTGTATCTGCTGCACCCTGACTATTTGTATGCCCAGAGGTCTAAACCAGGCCAGCCCCAGTAATGTGGTGAGCTGGCGCTTGATCATGAGTATGTCCAGTACAGCCTTAAAGTTCTTGAATTCTACCCTCACAGTGGCCCATCTCAGGATCCATACGGTGTTTTTCTGGAAGTCTCACAGGATGAAATCAGCAGGCCGCAACCGGGGCCTGCCATGGGGGCAGAGTTTTCTTAGGGACTCCTCCGAGATTATGGAGATGGAGGATCCTGAGTCCAGCTCCATTAGGCAGGGAGCACCCTCAATTTGGACTGACACCTTGACCTTATTCGGGGTGGCTAGGGGCAAATTCATTACCTGGATGCTGGTCGATGCTTTCATGTGAGCATCGATCAAGTCATGGTGAGTGGATTGGCACCTGCGGTTGGTTTTGGCCCTGCAAGCACACACGATGTGGCCCACTTTTCCACAGTTCCTGCAGTCAACATTGTGATAGGAGCAGTCCCGTCACTCATGTGGGTCTCCACAGCTGGCACACTTTGTGCTGGCGGGCCTCTCTGTAGCTCGTGGCCAGGTGAAAGATTTCGGCCCGTTTCCTGGTTAGCAGCGAAGCTGGTATGCCTCTTCCTCCTCGGGGTCGCCCGATGCCGTCTCCTCCTGGTGGACGGCTTCCGCTTGAGGGCTGGAGTGAGCCTTGGCGGCTCTCTCGAACACGGTGGCTTCATTGAAGGCGAGTTGGAGGGTCAGCTCTTCCTTTGTGAAAAACTTTTGCTGTAGCCTTTCGTCCCGGAGGCCCCAGACAAATCGATTCCTCAGGACTTCCTCCAGTTTGTTGAAGCTGCAGTGTCCCGTGATTTGGCGGAGAGCAGCTAGGTAGACGGTGGCTGTCTCTCCCACCCCTTGATCTCTCTTGTGGAACAGGAATCGGCGAGTGATGATGGATGGCTGGGGCAAGAAATGCCCAGTCAGGAGTTTGACTACCTCCTCGTACGTTTTCAAGGTGACCTTTGCGGGAGAGACCTTTGGCAATTTCGAATGTGGCATCCCCGCAGACACTCAGGAGCATGTCTCGCTTCTGGCTGTTGTCCATAATCACTTTCGCCCGTAGGTAGCAGTCGACACGCTCTGCATAGGTCTCCCACCTTTTAGGTTTGGCAGGGTCGAACTCTGCGATGTGGCCCATCGTTCCGCTCGGGGTTGCCGTTGCGGGGGGCGCTTCTGCCTCTCTGGGCTGTGTGCCTTCTTCGTCTCCAGCCAGGTTGGCGATTTCCCGATGGGGAAACTACCTGGCTAGAATCCCACCTTCATTGCCAGTGTAATGTACTGAGTTACTAGACTTGTAGAAGGCAACATGCTTTATTGGTGAGTACATCACAAAGAGAACATGGCGAGGCCGGGTCCCCAATTATATACATCTCCTTCTTACCTGGCCAGGTCTAATCCTGGCCAGTTAAACTTCCCACCACAGATCTTCATAGGCGGAGGGTATTTACGTCCTTACATCCAGTGACCTACAGTCTCCCACTGGTCACTTCTGCGCTCACGCACAGGCGCTGTGTTGTGAATTCAGGGATCGAATTGCAAGACACAACATATAGTGAACAGACATTGGTTCTTTCATACAAACAGATGCATACCCATACATGCAGGTCAGTAGAAATGACCATAAACACACTAGGGGCTTTAGGGGTGTGGTTTAAAAGGGCTTGTCCATAAATGGAATCAATAGAAGTGCTGATTGTCTAGTGGCATGATGGAGAGAGCCCAAGGATCAATGTGCAGTGCCCCTTTTTGCTGCTTTTCAGCAGCCTGTTTGGTCCTGCTAGTGGGGATGAAATGAAACCCCCTTCACTTTTGTAGGATTCCTCCATGCATCGATCATATGTCTTCAACTGCATCAAGCCCAAAGTGAATCAAGAAACTCTGGAGATTTCATACCATTGAGCTTCTGACATTAGAGGTTCTCTAGTGCATAATTTGAAACTTCTGTAAATAGAGGATCCACAGTTAAGGCACAACAAAACTGAATGATTTTGAAGATACAACTGAATTTACATTTCCCAGATACAGCAGAGAATAACATGTAAATCACGAGTCACATTTTATGTTAAATGGTGACAATTTCACAGTACTGTGGCTTATTCAAACTGACATATGTGATACTAATTTCGAGAAATAGATGTAGATGACATGCATTATATCTCCAAGCCAAATGCAGAGGTGGAGATTAATGTCAGAATGCCCTGTTTCATTTTTCATTAACACTGGCAAGTCTAAGATATATAGAGCTCAGAGGGAATTTTAATTGTGAAAACAAAAGAAGTTAACTTTAGATTTGTCATTGTAAAAAGAAATAATTGAATCTATATCTATAGATATCTATAGATATATACACACACATATGAATGAAATATGCGAACTCAATATATATAATAAATATTAAGGTATTTTAGCACACAAAAGTAATATTTGCTTTTATTAACTGGAATTTCTCATTTCTGCCAAACTAGATTTTAAGATGTCCTTATAACCACCCATAAGAGATAAAACTGTGTTGAACAAAATGTAATACCGTACATATCCACTTCACCTTCAGTTTATCAATAAGTGTACTGAACAATAAAGATTCCTTTCCATGTTTTATTAGTTTCCCAGCTTTGTGGAGGTGATCAGTGGTTTCTTTTTGCAGATTGGTAATGATTATTTTAATCCCAAATCTCCCCTTTGCCATGGATGCTTCAATATCCTTTTCTCAGGAGTCTGTTATTGATAGAGGAGAGAGAAATCCAGCCAGGACTGAGGTAGGCCTTTCCAGTGTTTGAGGTGCTAAAAAACCTCTGTTGGGGAGGGGGGGGGTGGCAGCAATAACTTGTCCAACTTGAGCCATGTTGTGTGAGAAGGCTCTAGTGGTGTTCTATTGTACTCTCACGCCAGTTTAGTGTGAGCCACTTTGGGTCCTGCTGTGGTGGGAAATAAAATAAATCAAAGGACTGCATATTGCTGCTGCTAGAGCACATATTGGTCGGGAACAGTGCACATTCCACTTGTGCAGTGGGGGTGGGGTCTAAGAAATTGTGCTGCTCCATGGGACTGCAGCAAGTGCAGCTGTGCCCTCCTGGATCTCCTGTTGTGACACTGATATGCTGAAGAACAGCTTTGCATCATCCAAGAGCTGCACCTCCAGTGGTATCCATAGTGACACTATATAGCACCTGAGGGGCAGTCCTCAATGTGCAGACTATTCCTATGTCCCTGTGGTATGCTTAAAAACCTTGCTGCTCCACTCTGGGTTGCTTGTGTGGTTGAAAGACCCCGTTATCACAGCTCTCACAAACAGACAGACAGACACATTCCCCGAGTGGGGTTGTTTTGCAGTGCACCATCCTCAAAGGGAAACCAGCTTTGGATGCATTTATTTATAAGGTATAGATGGCCACTCTGCTGGAAAAAGAGACCAAACTCTCCACTGTGTATGCATACTCTGTTGAACTGAGATATGACTCAGGTTCAAATGTTCACTCGTAACCTTGGATCAATCACACCCTTTCTTGGCCTAACCTGCCATACATGGTTGTTGTTGGGAGTATAAAATATTTTTACAAAGGTCTCTTTTAGTTGTGTGCATTCAGCCTTGAGGATCCACAGGGCTGGGGGCTGCTCAGAGAGAAAAAGAGTGGGGACCCAGGGGAGCCCAGGCTTCAGTCTCTGGCAGGGTAGGATTCCATAAAGTTCACATTTCAGAGCTCCATGTAAAAATGAACATACAAGCAAAAGTTTGGCTTCAGTCTGGATGGCATTATGAATATTTTCCTGCCCAAAATATGTTAAGATTCTTTAGTAGAAAGAGAAAGGATCTCCCCCCGCTCCCTAGTCTTTAGGAGCTGCGGCTAAAACTGCCTCTGCTGACATTTATGATAACAAAACAACTCCTTTGTGACCAGTCTAAAAGATTTAATTTTCTATTGGATGAGAATTTAATACAAAATAAACATATATATTTTCTAATCCCTCTACTGCCAGGGCCAGATCATTCTGGCTTATCAATCACAAGAATAGGTGTTATTTTGCTGGCTGTGGTGGTGATCTGATGAGAACTGGAGCTTTCAAAGCATTTTGGTTTCCCATAATAAGCACACTGAGAAAGAAGGGCTGCTTTGCTGCATTCTATTGCTTTTTAAAATAGTGAAGCCCCACTTTAGAAATACAAAAGAAAACTTTCACAACAGATCGTTTGACGAGATCACATATCATCTTGCTGCTCATTAGTCTCACGCATTTCTCTTCATTCTTCTTTCAATTAAAGCTCAGTTTTGAAACCAAAGGAAATTACTGTTAACATAAAGATAAGTGTCTCGTTTCAGGTTCCCACAAATTACATCCCCCCACTGAGTCATTTGTTGTCTTGCTTTTCCCTTTAGTCTGATGCACAACTGATGAGATGGGAGACTGATGGGAAGGAGCAATGAATTGAATCACTGGGGAAATTATAGGCAGACTTCAAGAGAATAGTTCAGGGCAAATAAACCATATTTACTTTTATTTGTAACATTAACATGTGCATTCTAGTCTTCCTCCACAAACCTCAGAGCTGCATTTATGTTACACAAAGACCGTGTGCAGGCAAATTAGGTGAGACTGTGATTTGTCCCAAACTGTCAAAATCAGTGTTTTTATCTTGGTTTCTTACGCCCAAGTCCTATGCTACTATACCACACAGGTATTGACATACTGATTTTGTTTCTTTTTTTATCAAGGAAGCCTGAGGCTAAACCCTTTGGCCCCCAGGGCAAGTGTGCACAAGAACCAGACTGCTGCTTATAAAATAATATTAAGTTTATTTAACAGATATTAATAAAAGATTATTGCCAACACACTACTCAGAAGTCATAGAGAACAGAAATAAAGCTAGCTTCAACTACCTAACAATGTGCAGAACTGCATTAGGTGGCACCAGCCTTAAATTCAATAAGAAGGCCACAAATCAGCATTGTCTATAGGTCATAATGTGGGCCTATAGTTGAGGAAAAACTTCTCCCTAGAGCCACAATTGAATTATAGTTTCTGGCCCAGCATGTCAGTCAATGATGGCATCCAGTCAGAACTTCTGGAAGATTAAATCACTTCTCCCAGTCTCCCCCCTCCCATCACAGGTTCCCATGATAAACCAATTAACTGTCTTCCATCTTTGGCTTTGAGGATGATAAGCAGGGCTTTTTTGTAGCAGGGACTCATTTGCATATTAGGTCACACACTCCTGATGTAGCCAATCCTCCAAGAGCTAACAGGGCTCTTAGTACAGCTCCAGGAGGATTGGCTACATCAGGGGTGTGTGGCAAAGGAATTCCTGCTACAAAAAAAGCCCTGAAGAAGCCTGCAAGCCAGAGAGCCAATTAGCAACACCTCCAAGTCAGCTCAGGTCCATCACCATTCCCATTAACCCTTGTGGGGGATGGTAGGGAAGATGCTTTGCTTCACACTTTTTGTTCTACCTTTAAAAAGCTGGGGTTTGGGTACTACCAAAAAAGCCCAGCAGGAACTTATTTGCATAATAGGTCAAACCCCCTGATGTCACCCTTGTTTGCATATTAGGCCACATCCCTTGACACCAAGCTGGCTGGAACTACGTTCCTGTGCACTCCTGCTCAAAAAAAAAGCCCTGAGTACAAGCATTCCATATTCAATCCCAGCTGCACAGTATTTTTATTGATAGTCCACCTTTCTCATTGAGACTCAAAACAGATTACACAATGTAAATCAATGCAAATAAGGTGATACATGTAAAAAGCAATGTGATAGGATTTTATCCTCACAACAACCCTGAGGCATAGGATAGGCTGAGAGGGAGTGTGACAGGCCCAAGGTCACCCAGCAAGCTCTGGTGACAGAGTAGGAGAATGAATATTGGTATATTTTGTCTTAGACCAGTACTCTACTATGCCACAATAGGGACATCCCACTGGCTACTACACTCCTGCAACCCAATTTAATTGCCAGAGCCAAGGGTGGGGGGTGGGGGATAACGTTTTCCTAGGTACAAACCAGAATACATTCAGAACTGGGAAAGTGCAATATGCCCCCTGGTTAAGTGCAACCTGGATGGAGGATGGCTGGAAAAGGTCACTACATAGTTATTGTATTAAACTAATTGCTTTAAAAGGTCCTGAATCTTCAGTCCTATGCACACTCTCCCTGGAGTAAGTCTCACTGACTGGAACAGGACCACCTCAAAGAATATGTATGAGATTTTTGAAATCCCACATTTCTATCAAAGAACTCAAGGTTTCCTCTCTTCATTTTCTCCTCAAATTTTATCCCATGAGATGGGTTAGACTGAGAGAGAGTGACTGGTCCAGGGCTTAGGCTTGCCAGCCCCTGGGGGGGGGGGTGGAATCCCCCAATTTTGCAGACTCCTTCCTGCTGCCAGACAGCTGGCTGGTGGTGGGAAACCCTGTCCCAACAGCAATCATGTGCCCTTAAGTATCAGTAGAACATTTCAAATGACGCTTGCAAACTCTTTGTGTTTGGGAATGTGTGTGTGAAAAGAAGAAGAGGAGGAGGAGATTGGATTTATAATCTGTCCTTTGCTAATCAAAGGACCCTCAAACCAGTTTACAATCTCCTTTCCCTTCCCTTCCCCACAACAGACACCCTGTGAGGTAGGTGGAGCTGAGAGAGCTCTAACAGAAACTGCTGTTGAAAGGAACAACTCTGTGAGAATTTGTGACCGATTAAGGTCACATCAGAAGGTGCATGTGAAGGAATGGGGAATCAAATCTCAGGAGGAGGAAAGCTGCATGGGCGGGGCAAGCAGGCAGAGCCAGGTGGCTCTTTCCGGTGAGTGTGTGAGAAAGGAAGAGAGCACAGTCCCTTTGTTTTGCATTTGTTTCATAAGTTGTGTGTATAGTAGTAAAGAGTTAACTAGAACCTGATTATGGGATGGAGGAAAATTCCACCCCCTAGACTGCTCTCTTCCTTACTTTCATTTTTCTGTGTTAATCTGAAGAAGCTGATTGAAATAAAGCACATTAAGCAATTCCTGTGAGTAAAGTAATTTATAGCATTGCCCCAGTGAGATCACAAAATAGTAGGCTTGCAAACTGTGTTTATTTTGGCTGCTCTGTGTGTGTGTGTGTTTAAAACCCTTAAAAAAGCTATGCTTGGAAATGCTACCAAAGCCTGACAAGGAACTTGTGGGGGTACGACAAATCACACTTTTCATTTAGTGGGAGTGCAGCAGCTGAGGAACCCCTGTAAGGATGAGGAAATAAAGACTGTGTTCAGGGGAACTGCACTGTTGTATTTTTGTTTATTTTAGGGAATGGGAAAGTCTCCACCCCTGAGTTGGATCTGTTACCCCTACTCTGGCTGAATGAGCTTCATGACAGAGTGGGGATCTAAACCCAGGGCTCCCCAGCTGTGACTCTAACCACTTTTATGAACTGTCCTTCTCTCTAGGAGTTGGCTGAATGACTCAGGTTACCCTGGACAAGCACAGAACTGGCATCTAATATAAAATGGTTCAACTCTCTGACCAATCTTACAGACCATCTGTATCTGACTATCTTACAGACCAATCAGCCTCCTAAGCACCATAAGCAGGTTATACTCCAATCACTTGGTTAATAAATTTTCAGATTGGCTTGAACAGGAAGAGATATTAGTGGAAGAGCAAGCTGGTAGGTCCATGGTTGATCATATTTTGATACTCCAACACCTTATAGAAAAATATGGCACTACTAAAGGATAAAGCGTTACTCTATGCAGTATTTGTAAACCTAAAAGCAGCCTTTGACACAGTTTACAGAGCCAGGCTATGGAAAAAATTACAGGCTTCCACAACTGATAAATACCTGCTGTTTCTCATTTGGGCTATCCATGAGCGTTCTCAGAGTGAGGTACAGTCAGTTAGGGCACCTGGCAGATCCTGTTCAAACATTCAGGCGAGTCAGGCAGGGTTGCCTTTTAGCCCCCATATTATTGAACATCTCAGAATTAACCACCAGAAAACTAAGGTCCTGGCCTTTGGAAAAAACACAAGGTCAAAGTGCTGGGAGTTTCGAGGACACAAGCTGGAACAAGTATCCAGCTTCAAATATCTGGGAATAGCAGTGCAGGCTTCTGGTTCCAAAACAATTCATAATAGCAGTGCTGCCAATGCAGGAGAGAAATTGGCTAACAGTATCCTGAAATTCCGTTGGATATGGGGCGGGGGGTACAATGTTCTGAATGCACTTCACTTGTTTAAAGCTAAGGCGCTGGCCCAGCTAACCTATGGAACATTTCTGGGGTCTTCAGTCTCCTCCCTTTCCCTACTTGAGAGAGTTCAATCCAAATTCCTCAGAACACTAATTCAAGTGCCCAAGTATGCATCAAACTCCTGGGTTTGCTTGGAAACAGGAATGACTTGAGTAGAGGCTAGAATTCGTATTCTTTCTATGTATAAATGGGTAACAGGCAGCATTAATCCTAAAGGGATATTCCCTCTTATTTTGCATGACCAATTTCAGAGCGATTGGCTCCACATGGTCCAAATGTCCATCGAGAAACTGGGTCTTTCCCCCCAAGCCCTTCTAAATCTTGGCATAGATTGAGCAAAATTACCTATTAAGTAGAGAGTGCTAGATACAGAGAGAAAAATAGATATTCTCAGTTCCCCAGACTATCTTTCTCCAGCAAACAGTAGATACATAGTTACTCCTGAGGCCTACCTATCACTAGTGAGAAGTATGCCCCTGCAATCCACTGTAATAGAGGGGAGGTATAAATGGTCCCTTTACGCACTTAGGCTCTGTCCTTGATTCCTGACAGAGATAGATTCCTTGGAGCATATATTCTTCAATTGCTTGTTTCATACGGTGAGCCGAAGGGAAATTATCAGCCCACTGTTGGAAAGGTTTCCTGGCAGATCAAATAAAATTAAACTAGAAAATCTTCTGTTGGATAGGAACCACTGAATAACAAGATAGGTGACAAGGTTCTATTCCCAGGTTTATAAGGAATGCAAAGAGTGAGGCAAATAGGCCAAACTTTTTCCTTTTAACAAATTCTTAAGTGACATTTTAAATGTTTTAAAGGTTTAAATGGTAATTTTATTTATTTTACCTTGGAGTCCTAACCCTTAAACTATCAATTGTTATTATGGGTTCCTACTTGGGCCCTACAATGTAGGTTCTCATTGGGACTTTCTACAATGTATTTCAATGTTGTTTTAAATTATTGAAATGTACTGGTCAATGACTGTAATAAACCTGAACTTGATGTAAAGCACCCAGAGCATGACCTTGGCCAGGACGGGGCAATTAATTAAATCAAAACAACAATAACAAGGTCATATTATTTTAGGGCCTGCACTTTGATAACATCATCATCCTCCAGGGATCTGTCATACCACCCAATATGTTGTCACACTAATCTTACAGTCTTGCACTCCATCTTGCACTTCCGAGATCTCAGAACAGCTTTTTCCAACGTCTCTTAAAGAAGCAGCGGTCCACCCTCTCATGAAAAAGTCCACTATAGACCCAACCAAATTGGCACATTACCAGCCAGTCTCTAATTTGCCCTTTTTGGGTAAAATTATTGAGAAGGCAGTAGCGCTACAGTTACAGAGCTTTCTGGAAGACGCTTCCATCCTAGATTCCCACCAGTCTGGCTTCCGTCCAGGCCATGGGACGAAGACAGTTTTAATCACCCTGGTGGATGACCTCCAGCGGCATCTGGATTGAGGTGGCTTGGTGGTACTGATGTTGTCATCGTAACTGAATAACACCAAAATGTTATTAGCACCAACTGTTTTAAATTGTTTTTATTAATTAATTGATTTATTATTATGAGGTACCAATGTGTTAGTCTTTTATTATTATTATTATTATGACTAATATTGTAAGCTGCCCTGAGTCTGCCTTGGCGGGGAGGGCGGGGTATAAATTTAATAAACTAACTTTTATTTTTATATCATCACCATCATCCTCATCCTCATTCAGGGATCTGTCATACTGCACAGTATGCTAAATATTTCCACCATATCCAGTACATTCGACAGATCGGCATATACAAAGTGATCACCTCCTTTCGAACCATGTGACTGGGAGTTATTTTTAAAAATATTTTAATACATCAATTTAATACATCTGTGGTTCATACAGCTTTGCCTCCCCCCTCAAGTCCTTTGTGACCCTCAACATTGAACAAAATCAGTCTTAGATTGGGTTAGAATTCTGTGTCTCAGTGTCATGAGTAGAAGAAGCTAAAAATATTGAAGAAAATGAGGATGCTGTAAATTAACTGCAAGGAAGCTGTACTTGGCTGGTGGCATGTCATTAGAATAGGAAAGAAAAGGGGAAATCCACATATGCCCATTCAGAGTCTGGAGATACCTGGGCGCTTTTTTAGCAGGAACGTACAGAAATGCAGTTCTGGCTGGTTTGGTGCCAGGAGTGTGTGGCTTAATATGCAAATGAGTTCCTGCTGGGCTTTTTCTACAAAAAAAGGCCTGGGAGATACTATGGAGAGAACTAAAGACTATGTAAAACAGAATGGCTTAGACAGAGGTTGCATTCAAACAAAAACCTCAGCCTCACACAAAGAGTCTTGTGGCACCTTAAAGACTAACAGGTTTTTATACTAATATGAGTTTTTGTGCATAAACCCATTTAGTGAAGGATCAAATAACATTTAACCCGCTACACAGTTAACAAATTTTTGCCCTCTGTGCAAAGCCAAAACCAAATCTGCCATCAGAGCCTCTTCTCCACCTGCTTCCTTGAGCCTCACAACCTACCTGCAAGAAGGTTGTGACCTTAACTTGTCACCGAATCCACAGCGCCAGAGCCAGTATATTCTATGACAGCTTTGGTGGCAAAAAAGAATACTCTGAAGCAAGAAGTTTTAAACCTCTTTTCTATACTGGTGAGGGAGAATTAAAAATGGAAGAATACTTTTTGTAATGGAGTAGAGTCTGCATTTGAGCCTTCTGGTTCCAGTATTAACAGGACAATATAAAAGGACTATATAAATTTTGTTTTGAAAATTCTAATATACTTTAAATCCCTCCCTGATTTCTGCTTGTTTCACAAAACCTTTTATAAACCATCATATTTTCTTTGCTGTCTGCTACTAGTTAATCTCATCTTTTTCATCCCTCCTATTCCTCTGTAATAATGGTTCTTTTACATTTGTCTTGCTGACTTTGTTTTGCACATATCTTCAAGCCCCATATATACACAACATACTCATGGACAAAGCTATCATACATAAAGCAAGAGCCTTGGATTGCCAGCCTCCAGGTAGGGCCTGGTGTTGTCCTGGAATTGCAATGGAACTCCAGCCTACAGAGATAAGAACTTAGAGAAACCATGTTGTCACACAGTGGCCAAAAAACCCAAGTGCCATCAAGAGGCCCACCAGTGGGGCTAGAAGCCCTTCCACTGTGCCCCCCCCAAGCACAAGAATACAGCGCATCACTGCCCCAGACAGAGAGTTCCAACAATAAGCTGTGGCTAATAGCCACTGATGGACCTCTGCTCCGTATGCTTATCCAATTCCCAGAGGAAATGTTAGCAATGGCAGCATATGAAGTGCCTTAACAAGATAGCAACTTGTAGACAGATCATGTTGATACAAACTTGTAGACAGATCATGTTGATCTATCTGACAGGTAAAGATCACATGACTGGACATATTGCATCAGCCTGCAGGTGGTGCTTCAGTGACTCAGCATGTCTGTGCTGATTGGGTAAAAGGACACATAACTCTGTATATAAGTCTGTTATATACTTGCCAGTGTGTGCCATTGTGGTATCAGGTGTCTGGCGAAGCAGTTTGTCGATAAGAACTATGATTGACTATAAGGACTATGTATATATATATTGAAAATAAAAATGTGAATAGTACCAACCTCTGCTGGTGAGTGTGCACACTACTTTGGAGCTACAACGTCTACCCTGCTATAAAACTTCCATCAAGCAATGGGGGATGGACTGTATGGTATCACATCCTTGCTGAGCTCCCTCCCATCTGCAAACTCGATCTTCTCCAGGCATTACCCCTAGGTTTCCAGGAATTTTGTGAAGCCAGAGTTGTGAACCCTGCAGGAGCTAGCATTCTGGTCCTACTTCATGCGCTTGTCACACATAGGCAAAGTGACTATGTTCAGACAGGGCTGCAAATTGTTCAGGCTTCAACTTACTTGTATAGATTATTCCCAACCACATGGACAGAGCTTCCATAGAGCCTACAATACATGCCCACATGTGGCAAGTGCACATGTGTATTTGTATGTTGTGCGCATGTGGTTTCTATGTGAGAAACCTTGATTGTGTACTTCTTGCATTCACAGATGTCTCATTGCATTGGACATGACAGGGGTCAAACTGGACTTACACATGTCTCATTTGCCACTCATTTCCAAGTAAAGCAAGCTTGGGGATGGCTTTTCTTTCTGCAGAAGGGATGTTAATCCTTGTTCCCTGATTTCCGCACCTAACTGCACTCCATTGTTTGAAACATATTTTTCTTCCAGCGGCTTAAAACAATGGAGAACAGCAAGGCAAATGAGAGGAAAGGGCAGACTTCAGGGGAGAAGGTCCTCCCATCCACACACTACATTTTCTTTTTTAGAAAATCTTACCCATTGTCTAACATGTGAATGAGCAGGGCCCTATGTGCCTCCCCTCATCCTGTCTAGCTTGGTCTACCTGGTATCACAAGTAATGGATCTCAATCTGGACTGCTGCTTATTTGGTAAGAGTGGCCATTAGCCTGGCACTCCTCAGTGCTAGCACAACCAAGTATAAAGGCAAGTGTCCTAAAGAATGCTAAGGATGATAGTGATCTCTATAGATCATACTTCAGACCATCAAGAATCTGACCCATCTAGGCTTGCCAATCCCCAGGTCCCAGTGGGGGTTCTTCTGCTTTCCCAGGCTCCTTCCCCCTCCCAGTCAGCTGGCTGGCGGGGGTAAGTCCCACCCCCACAGCCGTCGTGTGCCTTTCCACCTCCTGAGGCTTCAGACTCCACTTGGGATGGTGTGTCTGTGTCTTTAAGGCTGAATGGGGGCAGGGAGCAACAGGCAAAACAAAATGGCTGCTTGCAGTGACTGTGAAAGCAGCCCAGACCCTCCGTTGGTTGCACAATCTTTTCAGAGGTTGTTTGCATAGGAAAGGTAAACTTGAATTTTTGGTTGCTCTGTGTTACTTTGAAGAAGTTGGAAGTTCAGCAACTCATGAGCAGAGATGCCAATCCCCCGTTTCAGAGTCATCAGAAATGGCGGGAGGAGGGAAATGTCTGCTGGGCACTTCATTATTCCCTATGGAGATCAATTCTCATAGGGTATAACGGAGAATTGATCTGCGGGAATTTTGGCTCTGGAGGAGCTGTTTTTTGAGGTAGAGGCACCAAATTTCAGCATAGCATCTGATGACTCTCCTCAAAATGCTCTCCAAGTTTCAAAAAGATTGGACCAGGGAGTCCAATTCTATAAGCCCCAAAAGAAGGTGCCCTTATCCTTCATTATTTCTAATGTAGGGAAGGCACTTAAAAGGTGTGCGGTTCCTTTAAATGTGATGGCCAGAACTCCCTTTGGAGTTCAGTTATGCTTGTCACAACCTTGCTTATGGCTCCGCCCCAAAGTCCCCAGATATTTCTTGAATTGGACTTGGCAACCCTAGACCCATCAGCTCTTGGAAAGTAGCTGAAGTTCGGCTACTGTTTGAGCAGGGCTCTCTAGCCACTTCTGGTGTTCTCTAGCCCTGCAAAAACTTGTCCCAGAATCTATACCATTATTTGAACTTTTACATTTAGAAACTGCATTGACTCGCTCTGTGTAATCTGACTTGAATCCAAGTGAGAAAGGTGGACTATAAATGGCATAAATAAAATAAATTGTTAGAAATGGCTAGTAACTTCTCTTCTGTCATGTCCTGGTTGAACAAAAGCGCACAGCTTAGTGATATTCAAGCCAACTGTTTAACAGAGAGGAGAAACAATTTTGCCACCTGAGAGTGGTAAATGTCTTGGTCATTGGCATCCTCCTCCAATTACAGACTAATCCTGAACACAGGAGAATGACCTGCCTAAGACTATTCACTGTGTGGGTAATATAATAGCTTGAAGGAAGGCAAGAAGCCAAACCACAGTTCACCTCTGAAGTATTACATCCCAAATTACTAGATGCCCAGGAGTTAACAGTGAGCCAGATTCTTTAGGGTTTTATGGCAGCCTTCCATTGCTCTGATGGGGCAGAGCTGCCCTTCACTTGTTTCCAATAGGAAACTCTTTCTAGCTCAGAAATGTCTGGGGATGGTATACAGCCAAAATAGTCATGATCCCTGAGGCAAACTAAGCAAATGTCTGGATTCTGAATGCCTGCCTCAGCTAAGTCATTGTGCTGGACAGAAGCCTCTCTGGAGGAGCCATACAGAGCCAGGATAGCAGTTGATAAGCCGAGGAATGTTCTCTCCCCTCCAGCATTCCCAGGGATATGATCTCAACTATTCTGATCTCAACTGGGAGGAAGAGTCGTCCCAGAGACACCCGCTTAATTGCAGTGTGCCTCAGGGGGCGGTTCTATCCCCAATGTTGTTTTCTACATGTGACCCCTTGCACAAATTGTCTGGAGGTTTGGGCTGGGTTGCCATCAGTACGCTGATGACACCCAGCTCTATCTACTGATGGACAGCCAACCTGACGATGTCCCAGAAAGCCTAGATCAGGCGCTGAAAGCTGTGCCTGGTTGGCTTAAGCTGAGCCGACTGAAGCTGAATCCGACAAAGACAGAGGTCCTTTGCCTGAGTTGCGGTTGCCTGGGCAGGGAATCCCCTTGCCAACTTTTAATGGGCACCATTGACAATGGCGTCCAAGGCCAAAAGTTTGGGGGTGCTATTGGAGGCTTCCCTGACGATGGAGGCCCAGATAGCAGCAATTGCGAAATCCGCCTTCATTCACCTTAGGCGGGCGAAACAATTGGTTCCTTTCCTTGACCATGGCGACCTGGCAACTGTGATTCATGCCACGGTCACCTCAAGACTGGACTACTGTAATGCTCTCTACTTGGGGCTGCCTTTGTCACAAATCCAGAAACTTCAGCTAGTGCAGAACGCGGCTGCTAGGCTGCTATTGGGGCGGCCCAAGTGGGAGCACATACAGCCAGCACTGCAGGAACTGCACTGGTTACCAATAGTGTACCAGATTCATTACAAAGGGCTGGTTATTACCTTTAAAGCCCTATATGGCCGAGGATCCGTATACCTGAGGGACTGTCTGTCCCCACACATTCCCCAGAAAGATCCCAACATCTCCTAGTGATCCCTGGGCTGAGGGAGGCAAGACTGTCGACCACCAGGGATCAGGCCTTTTCAGTGGCAGCCCCTTCCTGGTGGAACCAACTCCTGGAAGAGGTTAGGGCCTTGCAGGACATCGATCAGTTCCACAAGTCCTGCAAGACCATTCTCTTCTGGCAAGCCTTTCACATTTGACTGTAGGAGAATCCTTGAAGAATCCTGGAACAACTGTCATCTTGAGAATGAGTAACATCTAATCTAGCACCAACTGTATACTGTTTTTAATTTATATTGTTTAATGATTTTACTGATTTTATTGATTTTATGATTGTGATCATTATTCTACGATCTGTTGTAAGCCGGCCTGAGCCCACCTTGGCGGGGAGAGCAGGATATAAATCAAATTAAACTTAAACTTATAGGCACAGTTGTAAAAGGAAAGAAAATTAAAATCTCATTAAAGTGAGAAGTGAGAAAATAACTTCTTGATTAGATCTTGATCCCTTAAAAAGTAACCAGAACAGAAAATTTTTGATCAACCACAATCAGCAATAATCTTGGGATGATCCTTCTATGGGGCTCTTGTATTCTTTTTTTATATAAATATAAAGGCATAAAACTGAGTTTTGCATATGTGATTTAGCCCAACCAGAAAGATGTATCTATTTTCTTCAGCAGGTGCAAGACCCAAGAATTATTTCTCCATGCCTGGTACCAACAGCAAGCCCCTTACCACAGTCCTTCCCTATACATACCGTCCCATGAATCATGAAAGAAACACTTTTAAAATTATATTACATGGAATTACATAGACTATATTCTGGTAATTATCTGTTTGCGTCATTCCGTAATGGTTTTGGACTCTCTGGTCTTGGTAACATAAACACACTGCCAATTGGGTCCTGGACTGAGCGCTTGAATGTACTTTTGTTGTAATCCACCCTCAGCCTGATTGTGGGGAGGCTGGAATATACATTTAAATAAATACTGCTTTCTGAGTGAACTGCAAAAGTGTGGATTGATGATAGGTCATCATACTCGCAGCATAACTCTGGAGAACTATGCACTCATGGTTTTTCTGTTGTATATGGAAAGCGGAAGATCTATGATCATGTAGGTATCATAAAGGTAATTCTGTTTCCACAAGCAAGTACAGCCTATCAAGGCATGCAGCCTTCGCAGTTGTATTCGGGTTGGCACACAACTTGCCATCAATATTCAATATATTAAAAGGAGACAAAGGAAAATGGGTTCTTTGTAAGGAAACCAAACCAAATTGGGTTCTAAAGCAAGCACAAACAATCATGTTGAATGTCTTTCATACAGAAGCCTGGGGGCCAGAGGGTTTGTGGCCTGACAAGTTCACCACACAACTGGAATTCTAAGTAGTTTTCTGGTTAAGCTAAAAAGTTTTCATTCCAGTGCCTGATACAAGATGGATCACTGAAATATTAATATTTAGTATATTCCTTTTAAACAAAGCTTGTCTAATTTTCCCCTTTTATCTTTGCATATCTAAAACTAGAATTTGCCAAGCAAGAAATATTAACATTTTATATATATATTCATTTATATGCTGCATGAATGATGCAACAGTGTTATTACTGGTCTCTAAAGGACTCAAATTGTCATTTGTGTAGGAATTAAATGCTTAGAAAATTGGCTGAGTTATATAGAATCAATCATATTTCCTTTGCAGTCTCCAGTCATTCGTTAAGAGCCTGTTGATGAAGACTAAACCAGACAAATTATGCATTCATGAGCAGGAAGCTGAGGGTTTCACTTGGCTAATCAGACACTGATAAGTGAATTGGAGTTCCAATTACTTCTCAAGGCTTCAAAATACAACTAGTAAGGGGCTGAAAGCATTACCTACTTAATGCTATGTTTCAGTTATGGGAAACAAAATGGGAGATTTAAATAACTACCTTCTGTACAATACTGAATTGTAGCAGGCAGATGTAAAGTGAATCAAATAAATGGCAAATTTATAAAAGCAATGTGCATAAGAAAGAGGTCCTATTCAACATTACCTTGCCTGGCAAAGAGAGATCCAGGTGAGTACTGTGTTGGTCTGAAGCAGCCAATCAAGGTTTGAGTCCAATGGCACCTTTAAGACTAACATTTTATTCAAGGTATAAGCCTTCACGTGCGCGTACACTTCTTCAAAGAGAAAGACTGACAATTGTTCCCATCCCAGCTCAGTTACAGAATGCTGTTTATTTCAGGAACTATTTCAGTTATATATAGAAGTCTGAATACTTAGAAGTCTGAAAGGAAGCAAAATGCAGACACTGGCAAAAATGACTTTAAAGTATGCATTTTTAAATACATGCAGTAGCTCTTGGAACACAAACGTTCCATTGTCAAGCTTACTAAAGGACTTTATGTAACCTGAACTGTGGAGTGAGGTGACTTCAATAAATATATGCAAACAGAGTGCTTAGAATCAATGGGGCTATAGGCAAGAGTCAAGACAACTCTCATGAGAAAATGCTTTGGGGGGAGGGAATCAAGGCTGGGAAAGTCTGCTCAAATTACTAAAACATAGTTTTCAGGAGTCCTCTTTAGAACCATTCTCTCTGTAAATTTAGAAACCTTGAAATTAAAGTAGAGAGACCTGGTTGCAAAGTCTGATGCTGTTATATCTTGTTCCAGGAAGACCTCAGTGGGTCAGCTGTGATACTTCAAAAGGCTGGTTTATGCTGCTGGTGTTTTCAATAACCAATTGCTTTAAATTGTATTTTGATTGCACTTTATTACCAGCCACCTTATGGGACTTATTCTTGAGGCCAAAAGCAAATAAAACACTTAAGAATCTTTGCTTTATTTCTTGTGATAAATCCCTTCATTCCAAATGTTTTGATAGTAATTTCTGGACAGTAGACATTCTTTATTTTTGGAGAAATGGAAAGCAATTTCATCATGGGTATTTAAGATTCATGGCCTTAATCATAGCTGTTCCCTAATAAATAGGGAGATTGTTTTTGTTTTGTTTTCTTACGGTTCCTAAAATAAGACTACCACTGGTGGCTCAGAACATCTCCCATTTCCCATCGTTGCTGGCCAGGCATCCTACAGCTGGTGCACAGGAACAAAACCTTCTGGATTGCTGCTGCCCATCAACTGGCATTAAGCAGGATCCTGTCATTGAATATCTTGCTCCCATTCAGCCATCATTGTTATTAGCAGTTGAAGGCTCTCCAGGAATTTGCTTCAACCGTTTTGAAGTTAACAGGCTAACCTGATCTCAGAAGCTAAAGCAGGGTTGGCCTTGACTAGTATTTGAAGGGAGACCACTAAGCCATACTAGGATCATGACATGGAGGCAGGCAACGGCAAACCACTTCTGAACATCACTCACCTTGAAAACCCCACAAGGTTGCCATTCATTGGCTGTGACTTAAAGGCAAAAGGGGGGGGGTGTTGACGATCACCATTCCATGGCAGCAACTTCCACAAATCAGCTTTTTTGTGATATGTGAAGAAATATTTTCTTTTGTCTGAATCATTTTCATTGAGCAGTCGTGAATTGTAGCATTTAAGTCCTCTTGTTCCATACTATGCAGTTTTATAAACTTTTAGCACAGTCTCCCTTTTCTAAATAGAAAAGCCCCAAACTCTTTCCTTGCAGGAGAAGTGTTCCCACCGCCTTTTCTGAACTTTTCCAGCTCTATAGTATCCCTTCTTTGATGGGACAACCAGAACTGTACACAGAAGTCACATCATAGTTTACACTGCTGGTTGTTTCATTTTCATCCTTTCCTAATAGGCAATTGCATTGCTTTTATCATTTTAATGCCTGCTTAGTACTGAGATGTTTTCACTGAGACCCCAGGATCTTTTCCGTGGTCAAGCACTGCCAGTTCAGACCCCCATCAATCAATTAAAGGCATAATCTGTGTGTGTGTGTGTGTCTCACACACACAGAGACTTAAACTAGCGGCTTCACAAGCAGCAGGTGCTTTTCTGGCTGTCTTCACCAATTTACAGAATGTAACATTTTGCTTATGATCAGAGATCTTTTAGTTTGAAGAATGATTACTGAAAGGTTTGATTTTTTTGATTCATCAGTGTTATCAAAGTGCTGCAATGCCATCGCTCAGACACAATTATTACGCTTTAATAAACAGATAAGCTCCAGTATAAAAACCTGTAAAATCACACGGCACATTTGTAGTGAGACAGTGCTAGTTATTCTACTTAACATAGAAGTAAATATTAAATGTGTAGGCCCTACCAATTCTACTGTCTTGTTCTCCCTGGCATTCTCATTTCTTCAGCGATTCCATTGTCCTGTGATTAAAATACATTCTTCCCAGTTTACCGGATTATTTTTCCAAGCCAAGGGCTAGAACAGATAAATTACTTATATCTTTAATATTAAAAGCCATAGAGGTGCAAATCTCAGTTTTCACAAAATATAACCCATTCTCCGGTCATACTGAACCCTTAAACACCGTATTTATGGTGGTGGAAAGCACTGTGAAATCACAGCTGACATATGGCACCCACCCACCCTCAATAGGATTTTCAAGGCAAGAGAAAAACAGCAAGGGTTTGCCACTTCCTCCCTCTGCACTGCAACCCTGGACTTCCTTGGTGGCCCCCCCACCCCAACCCAAAACCCAGTCATCACCCCTAAGTGGAAGATCACAGTTACAGCCACAACCAGAAAAAGCTACTTGGATTCCTTTTCTGTCCAACTCTTAAGTACAAGCACTGACTTTCTTTGTACACGTTCTGGTTTACATTTGGCAAAAAAAATCTTGAAGAACAGACTGGAAAAGAAGCTCAGCTACACAATCTTTATATCAGTTTTTTATTATTTACAATTTGTCCAGTTGAACTCAAAGCATGGCTACATTGCCACACACAAAAAAAAAATCAAACAGTGCACTGGAATACAAAGTGCACACGTACTTCCCATAATATTCTATCAAGTTTTGCCATACAGATATTTCACAATGCTTGGGTTAAGTTTGAGTGGCTGACAAATCAGAAGACAGATTCTGTTTAAAGCAGTTAACACATAGTAATCCAACAAGACTTTGTATGGACAAGATATACCCATCATCGTGTCAACAAATCTTTAATTTTCAGAAGATCTGTGTATTTGAACCTTCATCATAATGCCAGCTTTAGACATTCATCTAGAAACAAATTGTGGGAAGTTTGTGTCAGTCAATTTAATTAGATAAGCATTTAAGACTCTTGATTTCAGATTTAGTCCCCTCAGTCTGACAGAGAGATTTTCTTCAGTTCCCTGTCACAACACAGTATCAAAAAAATCAAGATGAACGATTATGTATGAGATTTTACAAACTGCATCAAATTAAAACTGACATCTTAAATTACTCAGATTTTGCAAGTAAGTTGCCAGGAAGAAAGGAAAAATGAACACCTGTTCTCAAGCTTTAGTGGAGGTTCCTTGCTAACATTTTATATAAACTCTTGGGAGGTCTTTCAACACCTTGTTTTGCTGGCACATTGTTTCATTGATAACAGCTTTAATAAAATGGAAATCTGAAATACCACAGTAAATAAAATAAGTCTGCCAACAAACTACATAGGCTCAGCTAGAACAGCCACACATTAAACAGAGGCTTAAAACAAAAATCTGTTGGAACTGAAGCGTCCTGGCAATTCCACCATAGTGAGCCATTGGATGGAACTCGGTTACTGCTGGGTACATCCTTCAATATAGAATCAGAGATCACGTCAGCTGTCGTATCTTCTAGTGGTTTTATAAGCTTAGAGGCTTTACTTCATTTTCAAATTAGAGTCCTTATTTTGCATAGCATCCTGAACTATGTATCATCTAGCATTTTTCACAGAGGAAGTATTATCCATGGCTAGTCAAGCTGTACTTCTCGTTTCATATTTTCAGTTCCAGCTGTTGAAGACTTACGTTGATTAATTACCTTCTGGCTCTCAGTTGTCAAATTGTTTTCAGGGAAGATGGCCGCAGATCAGAAACTTTGTAGATTGGATTGGTACCAGTGACTGGACCAGAGCATCAACTGCAGTGTACTGGGATAGGCATTCTGTGGTTCTTTTCTCATGCTGGGTTCTGAAAGTCTAGCCATCTTAGATGAAAAAGGGAACTGGGTTGGGAATAGCAAGAGTTTTCCAGTCAGAGCCTCTTAGCAAATATATAGAAGAGAAAGCGAAAAAATGAGGAGGCCAGCAGTTGATTGAAGGGCATTTCCATGTCCCTTGGTAGTGTTGGTATTGGTATTGTTCAGTGTGCTCAATGGCACAGAAGAAGTTGAACTTGAATTGCTGAGCAAGGGAGTTGCAGCAGTTGAATTCTCACCACCTGTCTAAATATGCATGAAAGAGAAAGACTGTGAAACCACAATTATTGCAATGCTTTGCTACTTAACTATACACCTCTCTATAAGGACTTCAAGCACATTGTACTACCCACCGTTATTTGTGTCCATCTTTATTTCATCAGCTCACAGGGACAGTTTTCCTACTATCTACATGCCCTAATGCCTCTTCAATAAGATCTGTTCCCAAGTCCGTAACTTGGCAGGGAAAACAGAGCAGAGAATTCAAGGGACAAGACCAAATATGGTTCAGGCAACTTCTCCAGGAGCACCAGAAAAACTATAAGAAGTTACTCTTTTGTGCATGTAGTAAGGTTTCCTAACTAATTATCAGCTCTTTCCTCCATGGGTTAAACAGAGATCCTCCAGCACCTTTAGTATGCGTTGAGAACTATGTAGACTGCAAGTTAAGTTATGCTTTTTGAACTGTGCTGAAGTAAACGCTGACTCACAAAATGTCATGCTGAAACAAGATGCTACTGGATTCCTGTGTTAACACTGCTTTGGTGACACCCAAAGTAATGAACAAATATTCATGAGTTGATCTTAGGGTTGCCAGGTCTGTGTTGGAAAAATACCTGGAGACTTTGGGGGTGAAGCTGGGAGAGGGGAGGGGCCTCAGCATGGTACAATGCAATAAAGTCCACCCTTCAAGTCAGCCATTTTTTCTAGGGCAGCTTATCAATCATAAAAGCAAGAGATCTCCAGGCTCCATTTGGAAGCCGGTATCCATAGCTGATCTGTAGTTAATTCTTAGCCTCATTTTACTGAGCCCAAGTAACTAACAGGTAGCAATTACAATGTTCCAGCAAAGCATTTGGCTTTACTCAACCAGGTACAACTTCTTTGTCCTTTGATTAGACAATGGGCCTACTTTATCTTATTTTAATATAAAAAAAGATAAAGTTGCTGAAAGCCTGCCTTAGGAGATAATCTTCTGATATGTGAACAGAACGGCCATTAAGTTGAAAACACGGTTATGAGCAGATTCTGTTCTTTTCCCCCCCTATCTTAGTACAGCAAGATGCTTCATAACAAGACAAACGTTAGAAGCAGAGAGATTTTGCTCCCAGGGCATGCACACAGGGCTCTTGTCTTATCACTTTTTGTAGAACAGGTTTTACAGGCTTTTGAAAACAATCAAACAGTGACATAATATGGATGAGCACGTACAACAGAAGCAGAGATCTTTTTTCAGATCACTAGATATTGGAGAAGTGTTACCCATCTCCAGCCTGATACATATTTTAGAATTCTTTTGAGTCACAAACCAGGTAGGATTAGACATAAGGAACACAGAGAACTTTTAAATTGTACCCAGATACCATTCCCCTACTATTTCCCCACCCCCAACTCAGCACAGTTTAGTTGAGAATCTGTTAAAGTTACATTTATGGAGTAATAGTTTATGTAAAGTTTCAGTCCGTTTGCAGACTTTTACCCTAGAAAACTATATCAGAATCAAATATGAGACTTGGCAGCTGTTTGAGAAGCTTTTGGTAGTCTAGCTACTGGGTGGAATTTTTAATGGACAAGATTCAGTTTGAAAGTGATGTTTTCTGCTAGGGTCCACAGTGAAATAAACTGTACAGGTAGGCTTCATATTCTTCCTACATATTGGCACAAATGCAAACCAATTTCATCCCCATTCACCCCATACCTAGACACTCCACTACTTCCAGTGAAACTTGTCTGATGAAGTGGGCATGCATACGAAAGCTTACATTCTGAATAAAACTTTGTTGATCTTAAAAGGTGCTACTGAACTTGAACTCTGAATCCAAACTAATGCATCTAGGATAAGAGCAAATCAAGTAACCGCAGATATCTTTCTAGCCTCAGGCTGCAACTCCTAAGATAATATCTGTTATTGAATATTTGAAACGAGTTCTACAGTTAAGGCAGTTCACATTCCTTTTCAATGGGACTTGACTAGCTTGTTGCCGTCCACATCTCTAGCCCTCAGGGTTCCTGATATCAGCTTGCAAGAATGTTCTTTCAGCTGCAAATCTTGGCATGCTTGGCCCACCTATAAGGCAGGCACTGAAGACCAGAAAGCCTTACTGTTTTGAGCTAACCAAACTTACATTTTTGTCTCCAAGTTCAGTATTTCCCTTCCCAAATGCTCCTCATTTGTCAATGTATGCCTAAAACAAATGTTTTAAAAGAATATTTTCCCTCACCCAACACTCTCTGTAGATTAATCTTATTCCACAGGTGCTCAATTCACACTACTTCACATATGGGGAAAGTTAAGCAGGGGGAAGCAATTGCTCTGCTAGGTGTGGTTCTTCCTCTTGGGCAGAGAAGGGACTTCTTCCATTAGTCACACATTGGCAGCTGAGACATAGGGCTGACAGCCCTAGAAGAGTCAGGGGCCACTGAGAGTTAACCCTCTCAGATAGCAGCAGTCCTTCCCCAAAGAGCAGAGGATCTGAAGGGGTTCTGGGAATCCTGCACAAGGTTACAGCAACCTCTTTAAATGCAAGCATTCCTCACTCTGTCCACGGAAGCAGGTCCACAAGAAGCTTACACTGTAATAAAAATCTTTAAAAGACAACACAAGAATCTTGTTTAAGGTTGTTTTGCTGAGCATAAGAAGGGTTTCACATTTCACCATTACAGAGGAACAAGCAGAGGGTACTCATTGTGCAAAAGGCAGCATATCCTCTATAACATCTGTTAGGCTAATGATTTTGACAAATTCTTCTGTGGGAAGGATGCGTGGCATAAGAGAAAAATCCTGCACTCCAAGACCAGCTGCTACTTCCCTTGACTCTCATTTGCTGCCCTACACCCTTCAGACTTTTTTCCACTGAGAAGTTTTATTTTTAAAAACTTAGATATTTAGTTACCTCTAAGATAGGGTAGACTATCCCAATCTCATAATATATTAATCATTTAAAACCCCTATTCTGAGTGGCCTATTGGTTCTGGAGGGTTTTTTTTGTTTTGTTATCTTTTGGGTGTGAACCAGATGTCACTGGGTGTTGGGGCAGAAGTATTTGTGAATTTCCTGCATTGTGCATGGGGTTGGACTAGATGACCCTGGAGGTACCAACTCTATGATTCTGCTCCCGTTTACCTGTTGTTCCTCCAAACCAGACCTGAGACTCTACAGCAAGCTGTCTCCTTTGATTTCCATATTATCACATCCCTCTTAATGCCAAAATAGCGAGGGGAGGGGAAGGGAAGGGAAAAATATGACTCATCCAATTTCGATAGCATATGCTTGTTACAGATACTAGAACATAAATGCACTTTAGAGGGTTTTTTAAAGCCATATTATTTCTCTGACAAGCTAATAGCTACATTTCTAAAGAAAAAAAAAGACAAGTCCTGTGAAACTTGACTGGCTTGAATTTGAAACAAAGAGGCTTTCAAAATTCATTGTGGGGGGGAGTGTACTGAAGGGGGCTGTGCTGAGCATACCAATGCCTCTGAAAGACTCCTCAGGTTCCTGCTTCAAACCCCTTTGGGGCTATATAGCCAAGGTCTGCTGCAGATGGACATTGCATTTTACCTCTTCCAGTGCTCTCTAGCAAGCACTAGTAGTGCAAAAGGCAACTCTCCAGCAAGTACTCCTGGTGCAAAAGGCAGCTTGCCTCCAAAGCAGCGATATGAACGTCTTGGGTACAGGGGGCATACACAGAACCAGCTCTGTTTTCAGCTTGTGTAAAAAAGCCACGAAGAGCAGCACCCTGAAGAGTATATGCTGAAAAGCTAGCCTCACTCTTCATTCTCCACTGAACTCCTACCTCACTGGACACTGATTTTGAAAACTACCCAACGTGTAAGAAGGAATGAGGGGGCTGATTATTACTTCTGTTACCCACTCCACCCAGCCAGCTGCTCTTTTATTTTGTCCGAGTCGAATTGCTGGAGACGCGGCTGGCTTTGAGCTCCCCCAAAACTCTCAGAGATGGAAGTTAGCCATCTTTATTCTGGTATCAAGTGCTTTGCGCGGCCCGCGTGCTTAAGCGTCGGCACGACCAGTGGTTGTGCAGCTTTGGCTTTACTCTAGAGAAGGGGTGGCCAAGCTTGCTTAACATAAGAGCCACATAGAATAAATGTCAGATGTTTGAGAGCTGTAAGACAGGAAGCAAGGAAGGCAGCAAATCTGATGGAGCATGGTGCGAGGTGAAAAGAAAGCAACTTTAACTTTAAATGCAGTCTCCAAACCACTGGCTGGCTTGGCTCGGAGAAGTGATTTAAAATGCCTTCTCCAAGCCAGCCGATGGGGTGGTGGGGGCTTCAAGAGCCACACAGTATGTGTGAAAGCCACATGCCACTGTTTGGCCACCCCTACTCCAAAGCAAAAAGAGCTGGCAGTCCGCTTTAAACTCCGGTGCTACACTCATTCAAAGCACACTCGGAGAGGAAAACCAGCCATTCTCCTCAGACAAAGGATGCAAAAGTCAGGAAGAGTAAAAATCGTCCCCGGCCATTAAGGTGGTGGGGTGCGCGCGCGTGCTCAAGCGCTTTTGAGGGGCGCGAGGGACCGCTTTCAAATCACCTGCACCTTTCCCCGGGAATCCAAACTAGCCCGTTTCGACGCCACCAATTCGCGCCGCAGAAAAGATAAAGCGAGTCCAGGAAAGTATCCTGAAGCGGCTGGAATCCCCACAAGCTGCTGGTCCCGAGAGAAACGGCTGCCCAGACGCTGACTGCACGCGCTGCAGACAGCCACTAACAACCCTCACGGGAAGAGACGGCAACGTAGGATCACTGGGGGCTCGCTTCGAAGTTACGGCTCCCCCCTAAGCCTACCCAGCTCCGCGCTTCCAAGGCTCACCTGAGTGGGCAAGAGAAGCGCCAGAAGCAAGAGCCCCAGGCCGAGCCGCGCAGCCAGCGCCGTCCCCATCTCGGATCGTCCTACAGCAGCGTTCCCCGTTACCCTCCGAAACTGCTCCTGCGATGCGCTGGGGAGGAAGCTGTGCGGGGCTTTTATGAGCATGCCGAGGGGCGGGGCGGGGCGGCCCGGAGACCCCGGCTGCCTCTTCCCCACCCATCGCATCGGTTACCCCCGCCTCTCTTTGCTGTTAACCCCTGCCGGCTTCTCTCAGCCCTTCTGGGCCCGCCGCCTTCAGCTCCGTTTGGCAAGATCAGATAGGTGTGGGAAAGGCGTTCGGCTGGAGAGGAAAATATTTCTCAGTGAGAGGTATCAGGGCCGACTCTGTAAATCTGGACTGTTTTGTCTTATTCCAGATCTGTAGTGCTGCTGGGCGGTAATTATTTAGTAGGGAGAAAGAAAGAACTCTACACGCCTGCTCCTCAGAGGTGCTTTTTGCTAAATCAGATTTTTCCAAGCTGGATCACTGATATTTTGGGTGCTTGTTAAACCCTGTCTCAAATTAATCCCTCAATTCAAGATAATAGTCCCTAAGTACTACTGTTAGTTAGAGCACCGATTGTTCTCCCTCCCCACTCAAAGAACACCTGGAAAGCTATCAAGGAAGTTGATTCAGGGAGTTAAAGTCCACCCACTAAAACTAGCACCAATTATTAGAATTCAGTCATGCAACACAGAAAACAATCCAAAAAATAGCAAGGGTCTTTGATCATGTGCAGAGTGCGTTGCCTTCATAAGTCCCCATACATCTATGTATTACTCTCTATGCATCTATGTTGCATGGGCTGGTTCTTTAAGGCTTTCCAAACAACTGAAGTCTTGGCATCCATTTTAGAAATCAAGCACCAGTGGTGGAAATATTTTGGCTTGAAGGAACACACAAACTCATGTTTACACATGAAGCTTTCTTATACTGGATCCGATCATTGGTTCATCAAGGTCAGTATCATCTACTCAGGGCCTCAGGCAGGGAGGGGGCGTGTTAATTGGAGATGCTGAGGATTGAACCTGGGACTATCTGTATGCAAAGCAGAGACCCTTCCACTGAGTCAGAACTGAGCCTGTCCTCTGGTTAGCTTTGTTTTCATGACTACTTTGGGCCTAGAAAATGCTCTCGTGGATGTTGTAATAGTTCTAGTTCTTCCAGTAATCGTTGGAAATATCCTTGCCATTTTTATGCCCCCTTCTAAAATGATTGTGTATACAGGCCCCGCCCCCCAGCCCAGCAAGAGTCTAATTCATTGCAGAGGACTGGGTAGTCTTCCTCATGGTATCTTGATAAGAAACTGGATTTTGATATTTGGAAGTATCTTTGGTGGCTTTGCTTTAACTTCCAGTGTTTTTTTTCTAGCGGCATAACAGTAAGAAATCTGGCATATAGCCTTTTCCCTCCATGACAAGGAAAACTTCATCTGGTGAATTTTTATCTGTTTAAAAGACACTGTTCCAAATAGGTGGGGAAAGAATGAACATGGGATCCTTTAAGGTGAACCTCTCAAGAATTCATATTCAAGTTTAACACTAATTATTCTGTAACACATTTTTATCATCCTTTTGGTTAATGAGCACCTTTTCACAGCAGACGTTCAGTGCTTTAATCTCAACATCTGGTAGAAACTGAATAAGCAGAGTGTTCTCCATCATTGCATCCCAGTTCTGGGAACAATCCAATCTTCTTGACTTTCTGTTTGTCCTGCAATTTTTGAAGGGCGGGGGATCAGTACCCTTCGGTGTTAGGCAGATAAAAAGGTGGTCTCTTTCTGTGTGTGCCTCAAGGTGGCAGTGTGAATTCTAACTGGCATTAGTGGTTCTCAGTTTGAGACAAGAAGGAGTCTGAGTAATACTAGCATTCCTTCTGTATTAACCTGTCCTAGAGTAAAGAGGTATGGTCTCGCATTTTAGCAGTGCCTGTTTTAGCTTCTGCCTCATCATGCTGTAGGAGCATGCTTAGGAGTAGGAAAAGAGCCAAGTGGCTTCTTTGCTTTAGAATTGCAAATAGTGTTAATTTGTTGCCTTCTCATTAGATCTGACCCTTTTCTGCTCTCCAGGTTGACACAATCTGTTCTTCCCCCTAAGAAAGGGCAAACCTAGTCTTTCAGTGGAGTGCTCAGGATCCAAGTTTCTGTTGCCCCGGGAGGAAAATGGGTTTTGTTTGTTTGTATTAAAAAATACAATAGCTAGATAAGCTTGTCTCTGTCATCCCTAGCTGGAATGATCTCAGATAGCAAAGTTGGAAAGGGCCTCTGTTGGAAGCTTTCAATAGTAGCATTGTCACCTGAAAAGCTTCACATACATTGTGAGGCTAATGAAAATACTATATTTTTTCATGTTGGATCATTGTGGGTGGTCCTGCTTGAAATCCCTTTGGTTTCTTGTAGATGGGCATTGTATTTTACCTCTTTCAGTGCTCTCTAGCAAGCAGAGGATACTCATGGTGCAAGAGGCAGCTTGTCTCCAAGAGGATACCGATATGAATGTCTTGGGTATAGGGAATCAAACCTGATTCTCCAGATTAGAGTTCACACACTTAACCACTACACCAAACTGGCTCTCAGTGGTAAATGGTAAAAATTCAACAGGTGACACTTTCAGTGGCATTAAGACAGAACAGTGAAAAAAGGATCACAGGGCCTTTTCAACTGTGGCACCCTAATTGTTACCCTGAACTGTTTTCCCCCAGTTTGCTTGCCTGATATCAGGTGATAATATCTGTTTATGATTATTAATGGTTTGGTTTTTATTTTGTTTTGTACCCTGCTGTTTAATTCTTTATTTTTTGTGTATTTAATCTATCTTTAATTTATTTAATCCTTTATTTCTGTACAATTTAGTAATGTCATGTTGTCCTGTTTAAGTTTTGGCTTAATGATTTTAGTCTGCCTCTTTTTCTTCTAATGCTACTTAACACTTCGCCTTGATGTGGTGAAATTGGGATAACCATGGTGTTTTTCCAACTGGGGGGGGGCAACCAGAAGGAGCAGCTGGGGCCTCCAAGTCCACTGCATAACTACTACCAGATCTGTCTGCTTGTCATTGCATGGTTTGAGCACAGAGGCTGATGTTGCTTCCTGGTGCCAGGTTTCAGAGGGTTGCTGCCTCTGAATATGCAGGCTCCCTTCAGTCTCCATGGCTGTAGTCAGACAAGCAGTTTTCAATGTCACTGCTGTGTCCTCGGCATTTAAAGTGTACAATCAGGCAGTGACATTTGCCTCCTGTTCCCCAGTTGTTGGCACCCCGTTCTGACCTGCATTTGAATCAGAGTTCTTAGGCACAAGGGAAAGTCCAGTCTTTACGGATGTCAGCACTTTCACTCTGCATTTCCAGATGTGTAAATTCCCTTGTTGTGCACTCAAGGCGGTTGGAAAGTGTGAACCTTCCATTCCGATATTTTAAAAAACCCAAACAGATAGTGATGTGAGCATAAGCAGATCTTCACCCCAGGTTTCTGAATCAGTGCTTGTACCTTTCTGCACCCAACACTCTGTTAGGATAAGAACCTCCCTGGGGGAGTTGTTTTTGATTGACAGTGCCCCCCCAACACATCTTGTTCCTTTAGACTCCATATTGGCAGGTAGCTGGCAACCCTACTCCCCATCCCACTTTCCCCCATGCAAACTGTGTTATCAGAAAAAGGATTGCTGTTGGAGAGCATTCCATGAATGACACAATGGTAAATGTACTGAAGTTGATGGGTCTGCTCTTGTGTAAAGCTGCATGATGCTTACTGCTTACATGTATTCCATGTATTCCAAGGAAGAGAAGCAATGTAAAGGAGGCTGCAGTACTTGGTAGAAAGATTATGGAGCTGTCAAAAGGAACAGAGTTTCAGATACATGCTTATGCATATGCATGAAAGACTAACAAACAGAAAAAGGATGCTGCAACAATCGGTGAGCATGTGGTGAAGCTGGTTCAGGGTGAGATGTCTGCAAAACATCCCATTACACACAAAAACTGTAACTGGAGGCACAGCCAGATCTCACCAAGCGTGGAGTCTGACCACAGTCCGTGGTTAGTAGCCACTGATGTACCTATCCTACATGAACCTGTCTAATCTCATTTTAAAGCCACCTATGCTATGTCCACTAGTGGTGAATTCCCAGTTTAATTACTAATTTTGTGAAGAAGTATTTCCTTCTTTGTGTAATAGTTCTCTCAGCTGCTCTCTTCCCCAAGCCCACTATTCTATCTCCTGATCTAAACTGTGTGATAATATTGGGGCACGGTTTAGCAAAAAAAGCAGGAACAAGACAGCAAGAATTCTTTGGATTGTAAATCACAGACTGAACCAACTACCACAGATTGCTTTCCAGATTTTTCTGTCCAAAAATCTCTGTTACTATTAGCTATCATTCCATAAAAAAGGAAACTCATATAGTAAAAGGTGGGGAAGTAGGCAAATTAATAACAGATGTATTGATTGAGTAGAACATGTGATCATTTCTGGGTATTGCCCATTGTGATAGGAGCAAGCACTGAGCCCTGAATTCCCCACATAGTTTTATCTGTGGCACCTTTTCTAGTATTGATTTTATACATTATGCCTGGCATGGGGATCTGTGGATCACATTTTTGTATGGCCCCTCCCCTTCTGAGCTTGGGGCAGTGGGGGAGCCAGTTTGGTGTAGTGATTAAGTGTGTGGACTGTTATCTGGGAGAATCGGGTTTGATTCCTGTTGGGTTTTTGATGCAATTTCACTTCCTGTTGTCATGAGTTAATTAAGTGTTTGTATATGCATGCTGATGTTTAGCCAGTGAGTAGGTAGAGCCAATGAGAATGTTTGCACGTACTTCCCACCAAGGCTAGGTGTCAATATGCATAGTGACCATTGAGGGAGAGCCCTAATAGGCTAATCCATATATTTGGGTGGTGGTCTAGGGGAAAACATTTGGTCAGTTTTATTGCCCTTTGTGTTAAGTCCTTAGATCTCCATGCATTTGAAGTTAGGACTCGAGAGAGTCGAGATGTAGTCTAGAAGCTAGATAGGATATTGAATCCTTCTTTGTTTTCTAGAAATCCAAGTCATACCTTTTCCTCATTAGTAAACTACTTTTATTCTTAAGCTAAACCGTGTGTCTGGCTGTTATTTGTGGTTCTCTCCACGTTACTCTGCTAATCGTATGCCTAAACTCTAACAATTCCCCACTCCTCCACTTGCTGGAATGGCCTTGTGTTCACCATAGCTATTGCAAGAGTTGTCCTTGAAAAGGGCAGCTGCTGTGAGAGCCCTCTCAGCCCCACCCAGCTCACAGGGTGTCTGTTGTGGGGGGAGAAGATATAGGAGATTGTAAGCCATTCTGAGTCTCTGATTCAGAGAGAAGGGCGGGGTATAAATCTGCAGTCTTCTTTTTCTGACTCTGGAGGCAAGTTGCCTCCCCTCCACCCCAAAAAAACCCAGTCCAAAGTCACTCAGCAAGCTTTATGGCAAAGGCATGAAGCTTTATGGAAGGCATGGGAAAAAAAGACCAGGGATCTTCACAAGTGGCACTCATGGGCGCAACTGGGGATTCAGCCTTTCAACCCCTACTCGGATATGCTAATCAAAACTGAGCTACTCAAGTTTCTGTTAGCATTCTAAAGGGAGAAAATATTTTTAAACATCCCCATTTCCCTTTTAAATGCAAAACAGTGCTTCCAAATTTGGAAAAAATGACTATGATTGAAATCCTTTCCCCCCATGGGCTCTATGCAACTTGGAGCTGCACACATGCAAATCCCTTTTACAGACTGATGTAAATACATCACCTTAGTCCTGTCTGTTTGCCCTGAAGGAGGCCTCCCCAGTCATAGCAGTGTTGCCAACAGGCTGAACAAAGAATACCCTGCCCCCTTAACAGTGTTTACCAGGTGATGCTATTTACCTCCATGCCATATGAAGCTTCACCCACCCAATTTCCACGTATTGACCTCTATTAAAGGGGAAAGGGTATTTTTTCCTCCAGCTTGTTGGCAACCCTAAGTCTAGTATAACTCTGTAAGCTTCAACTAGCCCCAGTTCTGTACATTAAACCTTAAACAGAAGGTGTCTGTATCTAGAAATTTATTGTATATTTCATATTCTGCTTAAATGAATATGGAATTAGCAGCTGGCATCTGTTTTTATAAAATGTGGAGATCATTACACTGAGCTTTTGTTGACAAATGGTTAGCAGTTACAGCTGGAAGAGATTTAGGGTTGCCAATAGGCCTGGAGAAAATGTTCTGTCTCTATAGCCTTAATATGTGGAATTGGGCAACAGAAGCTTTTCATGGTATATAACATCACTTAGTAGATAACATGTCACTAAGCCTCTATTAAAAGGACAGACTTTTTATTTTCCATGCAGTTAACAACTCTAAACACAGTGCAGCTGTGCATCTGCTGGCTAGAATCTGTGGGGATGCCAGCTGTTTTAAGGGTTCCTCCTCCTGTAAGTTAAACATCTGCTTTATATACATGTATTAGCATGTGAGACAACAATAATTTTCTTTATGCTGTGGAGACTCAGGCTCAAGCTGCATTAACCACACAGGAAGTAGCCAGGCTCTCTCTCCCCCTTTTCCCCGCCCCAAAGAGCTGGCAATTTTAGGAATGTGTCTTCACATACTTTTCACCTCAAGATCTTCTAATTCCAATGAAAGGTGTTGTTTTAATAGCTTTGTTCCAATATATTTTACAGTCTTCCCATAGCAGTCCTTTTGTTCTTTTACAACACAATCCCCTGCATACTACTCAGAAACAAATCCCTCTATCTTTGATAGTACTTCCTCATTTATCTCAACACACAGGATTGTGGCTTTAGATCACTGGCAGTTCCTCAGGTATGGTAACTGCGTGACAGAAGGAGGAGAAATGTTAGGGCTGCTTCATATGTTAGCGTATCCTATGTAGGGAACAGTGTGTGTCATTAATTTCATAAATAATGCAATGTGGATTTGTTGTTGACATTGTCATGAGTCAGCTGTCTGGTATGTTTCTGTGTCAACTCCACTCCCCTTTTGATCTTTGTGAAGAGGTTTCCCAGCTTGAACCTATATGTACTTTGGAGTAAGTCTCATTGAGTTCACCAGTGGTTTCACCCAATATGCATATACTAGGAGTAAGGCTCATTGTGAAGAAAAATACAACAGGTTCTAAAAGGAGGCTCTGGGCAAGTGCGCACCATCCTTGCTGTCTTCCCACCCATCCAAGTTAAGGCATTGACTCCCCCCCCCCCCCCGCCGCTACCTCAAGGGGAGCTAATCTCAGCCATCTAGAGAGCAGTTGTAAATCCAGGGCTTTTTTGAGCAGGAGTGCAGTTTCGGCTGGCTTGGTATCAGGGGGTGTGGCCTAATATGAAACAAATATGAAACAACAGTGATATCACGAGATGTGGCCTAATATGCAAATTAGTTCCTGCTGGGCTTTTTCTACAAACACCCATGTGTAAATCTGAGTGATCTCCAGTGGTTCCCCAGTAGGAAATGGCATTGTACCAGTCTGAGGTCCTATCCCTCCTCAAACTCCACCCTCTCCAAGCTCCACCCCTTAAATCTCCAGGAATTTCCTAATCTGAAGTTGGCAACCCTGTCTCCTTCTGTTATTGCCTTTCCCCCTCCCTGTAGCCTCTACATAGGAAAAGGACAGTCTGTCTTCACATTGTGTGGGGAACCAATGCAGCTTACATCATTCTCCTCTCCCCTCTTTGATATAAATAGCAACCTCGTGAGGCAAGTTAGACTAAAAGTCTGGGTGATTTTGGACCAGTTACAATCAGTTTCCACAGCCCTCTCCCTCAGAGTCCATTCTATCATATGAGCCCACTGTAGCCTGATTTGAATAGAAAGTGTGAAGAGGATTTGCAAATGGAAAGGGGCAGCCTGTTTTATTGCTGCTGTGGAACTGGCTTCTCCCTGCTGTGAATGAACATTCCTTATGTATCAGGTGAAGAGAAGGAACTGCTACTGTTTTGTCTCATAAACATGTCTCTCATAGTTTTACTGTTTGTTTCACTGTTTACTTTGCAGTAGCATTGTTTGGGGGGGGGAGGAGAAAGACGGACTGCCCTGGACTTCCTACAACAGGCCCTTAGGAGAGGCTGTAGTGATCAGTAAGCCCCCAGGAGAACCTGTCAGCAGACAACTATCTCGTTCAAAGATCTGGTGGGGTTCTTGCCTGATGGGGCTGGCAGTGGGCAGGAGAGAGCAGAATCAGCCAATGGCATGCCAGAGTAGGCTTCCCAACACTCCCGCCCTGGCAGGGGACCCCAGGATTTCCACCCTCTTCCCCCGTGCCCCCAAAAAAACGGAAGCGGGGGAGGGGGGAAACGGCACCAGGGAGCATGGCGAGCCGCCCCATCCTGGAGCGGGCGAGGCCGCTGCGCCACCGCTGCCCCCTCCCCGCCCACTGCAGCTGCTCCTCCGAGATGGGCCCAGGCTGAGCCCATCTCGGAGGAGCAGCCAAGAGGCGGCAGCAGCGCAGGCAAAACCAGGGGAGGGCAGAGGCAGGCCAGGAGCATGGCGAGCTGCGAATCCGGGCCCTTCTAGGACCCGGACTCGTGGCTCACCATGCCCCCGGCCCACCTCCACCCCCCCTCCGATTCCACGCCAGAGGCGGAGCGGGCGAGGCCGCCGCGCCGCTGCCGCCTCTTCTCCGCTCGCCGTGGCTGCTCCTCTGAGATGGGGCGGCTGGCCACGCTCCCCGGCGCCGTTTCCCTTCCTCCCCCTAACTCCACCCCAGTGTCTCCTGGCTCCACCCCCAAAGTCCCCAGATATTTCTGGGGTTGGATTTGGCAACCCTATGCCAGAGACAGTGCAAACCAATCCTATGTAGGCCACATCCAACCAATGAAAATTCTCAGATTTGCCACTACGGTTGAGCCTTTATTTGATGGTGACTCTTTATCAGCCATGCAGCTGATCTCATGCTTTTTTATTCTGAAGAAGTCCACTCAGGTCAATTGGATTTACTCCTATCTAAGTAGGCATACTGCAGACTTTTCTGAATGAAATATCCACCCTTGGGTCATTTCAGTCTGGCTTTCAGTCAGGATTTGGGGGCTGAAACAGCACTTTGTAAGGGCAGTCTATCACTACTAATATGCTAGATCTATCAGAGACGTTTGATCCATTTGACCATAATATGTTGGTGGGTCAGATTCAACCCATGTTTGGGATAAAAGTGATTGTTCTCACTGGTTTTTCCTGCTTCTTTCTTGAAGTAAACCAAAAGCTGCTGTAGTAGAGCCAGGTCAGCTATTTGGCACCTGATGTGTGCAGTAACTGAAGAGTCTATTTAATCCCCAGTGTTCTTTAATCTCTATCTAAAACCATTGTTTGAGATAATCATAAACTTTGGAGTCAGTTATCATCAATATGCTGATGACACCAAGTTAGACTAAGCCTCCAGAGGCAGCTGTGAAGGTCCTCAGCCAGTGTCTTGAAGCTATGATTAAGTGGCTGAGGATGTAAAAACTGAAGCTTCATCCAGACAAGATCAAATTGATGCTAGCTGGGAAGGCAGAATGTTTGGCTGGTGTTAATTTACCAAACAGGGTTAAGCTTTCCATATCAGACCAAATTAAGGGCTTGGGTGTGCTCATGGACCCAGCCTGGTTAATGGATAAACAGCTCAGTGCTGTTGCTAGAAGACACTTCTTTCAATTATATCTAGCTCAAGATCTTGCTGAGCTGACTGAACTGATACATACTACCACAACCTCCAGACTGGAATCCTGTATGTGGGACTGCCTTCAAAGATGTCCTAGAAGCTCCAGCTGATCCAAAATATAGCTGCATAACTTCTTTCTTGGTCAGCTGCTTGGAACACAGAACGCTGGTGCTTCATCAACTGCTCTGGCTGCCTATTTTCTTCCAAGCCCAGTTTAAAATGCTGGTTGAGTTGGATGTGAATCAAAAGCATTTTCTTTATTATGTTTAAAGTCCTCCATGGCCAAGGACCCTTATCCTAGTAGAGGGTACATTGTTTCAGCTGTGATATGATTATGAGTTTTGTTGATTGGTGTGCTTTAATTCATGTGTTTTAAATCTTGAGTGCTTTTAGATTTGTAATCTGTGTATTCTAATCTGTTTTAATTTTGTTAATTGGATTACAATAATTAACATCCTTGTGCCCTGACCTGAATAGCTCAGGCAAGCCCGATCTCATCAGATTTTGGAAGCTAAGCAGGGTCAGCCCTGGCTAGTATTTGGATGGGTGACCTCAAAGGAATACCAGCACTTGGGTGGACAGGGGAAGGCTTTATTCAGCCACCTCTCTGAATATCCTCCATCCCTCCAGTAGGGATCAGTCACTAGAGGTCACCATGACTTCCAGGTGTGTGCACGCACTCTGCCCCCCCCCCCCCCCATTAACATCCTTGCAACTTGGCTGTAGCAGTATTCCACACTTTGAGTCTAACAGGCAGGATGGAAATGGTGTTTTGTTTGGTTTTTTTAAAGGAGGATTCAAACTTAAAATCAGGAATTTTTCTTAATGGCTAGAGTAATTTCTCCCCTAAGGCTCACCTAACAATTTACACATAATGCTACAGTGCTGCAGAGTTTGTTCTCTGGAAATGTGGAAAAGCCAGAACCATTTTAAAATTCAAATCTATATTCTAGGAACAGCTTGTTGTGGCATCTAAAAATCCTCTATTTCCTAATGGTAAAATGGAAACTTTAAGGTCCTGCATTGCAGATTTGATGTGAGGACAGATTTCAGATTAGGGTTGAAGTACTAGATGAACAGGTGGGTTTTTTTGTAGAAAAAGCCCAGCAGGAATTCATTTGCATGTTAGGCCACACCCCTGGCACCAAGCCAGCCAGAATGCATTCCTGTGCATTCTTGCTTTTAAAAAAACTCCTGTAGATCAGGGGTGGCCAACGGTAGCTCTCCAGATGTTTTTGCCTACAACTCCTATCAGCTCCAGCCATTGGCCATGCTGGCTGGGGCTGATAGCAAAAAACATCTGGAGAGCTACCGTTGGCCACCCCTGCTGTAAATGAATAAATAATGGCACTTCTGCCTAGATATGCATTCACTGATGGATCACTTCTCACTGAAGGATGCTATGTAACATACATTCCTCTGCCTCACTCAAACAATAATATTAGTGCATAGTAGGTTGGAACAGGAAGGCCAGAAAAATTTAACAGGCTGGCTATCTTACTCAGATACAGAAGAGAAAGCAGGAAAGAGATAGGAATGAGAAAACACCCACTCACGGTAAAGAAGTTTTTTCTATCTGATGGAAAGTTCTATGTAAGTTAAACCCTCTTACAACAATAGAGTTTGTTCCTGTAACAAGTACTGCAAAACCTGTTTGGTATTTCCAATAGAGTTTGTTCCTGTAACAAGTACTGCAAAACCTGTTTGGTATTTCCAAGATGGACTGGACAATATGATTATCTTTTATATAATTCACCTTTTGTCTTGACAAATCTGAGCTCCCTCCTTGGGTGGGACTGAAGCGCATCAACCTTTGGCTTATCAAACCTTTGGCACTAATTGTGTGACATTGGCTGACTCTGCTTCCCCCACACATTGGTGGCCCCAGGACAGACAAGGATTGGCCCTCTGGGGAACTGCGAGACAGGTGCTGCTAGGCAACTAGTCTTGCTTCTGTTTGGTGTAGTGGTTAGGTGGTTAAGCCAGTTTGGTGTAATGGTTAAGTGCATGGACTCTTATGTGGGAGAAGCCGGTTTGATTCCCCACGCCTCCACTTGCAGCTGCTGGAATGGCCTTGGGTCAGCTATAGCACTTGCAAGAGTTGTCCTTGAAAGGGCAGCTTCTGTGAGAGCTCACTCAGCCCCACCCACCTCACAGGATGTTTGTTGTGGGGGAGGAAGGTAAAGGAGATTGTGACCACTCTGAGACTCTGAGATTCAGAGTGAAGGGACGGATATAAATCCAGTTTCTTCTTCTTCTGTTTCTTTTTCCTCTTCCTCCTCCTCCTCCTCTTCTTCTCTCAGTAAAAAGTAACCAAGCTTGTTGCTAGTCAACCAAGCTGATTCTGTCAGTAAAAGGCAATCAGCTTTGGTTCTGGCAGTTGCTGCCTCTCCCTGCTCTCCAGTTGGCTAAGCTGCCTGTCATACTTATTTGCAGAGGAGAGAAAAAAAGCCTTCCCTTGACTGGCTGAGGGATGGAGGAGGAGGGAAAGAGCCATAGAGAAAGCCTTCCTACAATTGGCTGAGGGAGGGAGGAGGAGGACAGAAGGCTTTCTCTTGATTGGCTGAGGACTCCTCCTTATCTTCCTCTCAGAAGGAAACACCCAGTGACAGGAGGGGAAATGGCGTCCAGATACAGAGAGAGACAGATAGGGAGGGAAGGTGAGAGACAGAGAGAGATTGAAGTCAATGTCATCAGAAAGAGAGTGTTGCTCTGAAAAGTATCACTAAAGGCCTCTTAGGGAGAACTCATTGGGGCCGGTCCTGACTAGGGCTGTTGGTTCCAGGTTGGTGGGAATTCCTGGAGATTCTCCAGGTTGGTGGAGTTTAAAGAGGGCATAGGGGTTAGGAATTCAGAGCAGGGTCTGCCAAATCCAGGTTCTTGCTGCGGAAGCTGACTGGGTGATTTCAGACCACTCACCTACCTCATAGGGTTGTGGTGCAGATCAAAGCGGGGAGAGGAGATTGATGTAAACTGCTTCCCCCCCCCCCGCCCTGTGCAGAAAGATTGTCCTTTTCTTATGTAGAGACTGCAAAGAGGGAGGAGGCAATGAAAAGCTGAAGTCAGGGGCAGATAAAGAGATAGGGTTGCCAACTCCATGTTAGGAAATTTCTGGAGATTTAAGGGGCGAAGTTCACTACATCCTCTTTCCCTTTCATGAAAGCCACCATAGCCTTTCCCCTTTTCCTATTTCCTTCTCTCTTTTTTACCCACCAGCCAATTTACCTTTATATGTCCCCTCATCTTCAGCTTTCCTTCCTTTCCTCCCCCTGGCATCCTCTCTCTAGAAAAACTATGGCCCAGTTGCATAGTAGCAGCTGAGTGGGACCCATTTGCTCTAGAGGTATTGGCAAGGACTTGCAGGGGGCACTTCACTTTGTTTTACATCTTCTCTCCACGCTATTTCTTCTTTCCTGCAGCTTAGCAATTCCCATATCCTCACCTTTCCCTACTTCCTTCTCCATTCTTACCCACCCACAATCTACTTTTTTACCAGCACCATTTTATTTATTTACAACATTTATACCCTGCCTTTCTCCACAATGGGGACCAAAGCAGGTTACTTCATTCTCCGTTCCTACTTTTATCCTCACAACCACCTTGTAAGGCATGTTACACTGAGAATGTGTAACTGACTTCAGGTCACCCCATTACTTCCCATTGCAGAATGGGGATTCTAGGTCTCACGTTCAAATTCTATCCACTATATTGCACTAGTTTTCATGGGGTGGCTGTTGTTGGACAGCAGCAAGCTGCCAGAGTGAATCAAACAACCCCTATGCCCTCTTTAAACTCCACTACAGAATCTCCGCCATTTTGATGATGTCACTTCCGGGCGACATCATTGCGTCACACGCTGCGCACACGACTGTCCCCTCTTGGGGGATGAAGAGGACTTGGTAACCTTACTTCCTATGCATGCCAGTATTAGATGCTGCTAAGTCTTAGCAGGACCCTATGGTCAATGCTTTTTTTCTTCTTCCCTCTGGGCCACATGAAAAGGCTGTTATTGCTGCCTGGGCAGCCAGTCTGGGGAAGCTGTCTTTGTGTCCAATTAGCTAGTCCCTCCAGGTCCTCCATTTCCCTTCAATGGCTATTGCTAGGCAACCATAGTATTCCAAGCTTGGTTCTGTCAGTAAAAGCCTATTTTGGCCTTTGAGGGAGCAGTAGTCTCCCTATGACAGCCAGTGTGGCATAGGAGTTTGTGCTTCAGAGCAGGGTCTGCCAGACCCAGGTTCTTGCTGTGGAAGCTGACTGGGTGATTTCGGACCAGTCACAGACTTTCAACATAACCTACCTCACAGGGTTGTTTTGCGGATCAAAGGGGAAAAGAAGAATAATGTAAGCTGCTTTGGTCTGTATGATCATTGTCATGCCCCCCATAGCCCCTCCCCCATAATTATTCTTTGTTATCTCCATTCTGGGCCTGTGTCAGGGCTTTGAGCCACCAAAGACATGGGGACACACACATGTGTGGGGAGGGGGAGTCAGCATTTTTTTCAGCTGCAGAGTGGGTGAGAAGACAGCAAGGCTGGGGAAGTGAATGAATGCCAAGGGTTGGTGGGTGGTAAGACAGCAAGGGTGGGGATCACTGAATGTCATGGGTGGCAGGAATAGTGGGGGGTGCTAAGGGTATGGGGGTACTTGAAAGGAAGAGGTGGTTGAAAGGAAGAGACACCAAGGGTCGGGGGGAGTGAATGTCTTCACTTGGGTGGCTGGGAAGACAGCAGGGATGTGGGGGCCCAGCGCCTCTTTCCAGAGCCCATTGTATTTTTCTCTGCAATGGGCCTTATTCCTAGTATAGATGATAATTATGTCAATCCCAGGCAAGTTGAATTCTTTTCATTCTTAGACCTTGAGAATAACCTTTCAAATACATTTTTGCCATTTCTTTCTGGTCCTGGGGTGTGGCAAACTTGAGTGAAAGACCAACTGAGTTCTGACAGGATCTTGAAGGAAGTTGCCTTCTTTTGTTCTTTCTTGTGACTCAGTAGAATTACCTCATATATTGTTCCAGGACATTCACAGTACTGGAATCATTTCCTCATATATTGTTCCAGGACGTGCATTGTCTCTGAAGTGTCCTAGTTTGCATAGCTCCTCTTCTCATTATGTGCTTTACTGCTTCCATTTTTTCAGTGTTTTATAACCTCATTCTTTATAACCACTGTCCTAGTGGCAGGGCACTGATTCCCATCAGGATGAAGCTGCCGGTGGCCTCAGGAGAGTAACTTGGACACATGATGCTGCTACAGCTTGTTTCCAGGTGAAGGATTCTGTGAGATGAAAAAGATGGACTTAAAAAAATATATTTATTCTCCAGTGGGCCTCCTCATTTTCTGAGGGGTGTCTGAGCTTTTCCATCTGACTGGACAAACCACCTATATGTTAAGAATGTAAGAACTGTCTTGCTAGATCAGATTAAGGTTCATTTAGTGTATGATTTGGTTTTTAATACTAACCAACTTCTGGGAGGTCACAAGAAAGGGCATGAAGGAGATGGACTCCCCCTTCTTTTTCTCCCCATAATCCAGGTGTATTTTGCCTCTGAGCATGGAGGCTCTATTATGACTAACCACCATTGATAGACACAATGGTTTGTATCCAATCATATCCACTAATTGAATCATGCAACAGGACTTTCCTGTTTCCCCATCTGCTGAGCCCTCTTAAAGCTCTGCCAATTTTGTTCCTGGGGGTCATTAGTTCCTAAGGAACAGTAAAGTAAGAGACTGAAGTAGGAGGGAGTAACACTGTAGTATAATGGAATGGAGAGCACCTTTATAAAGGGAACACGATTGTAAACTATTCCGCTGCTTATATGTATTATATCTTGCTTGAGCTCATTGTTTTCTGTTTTGGGTTATTTTTTTTCATGTTTATGACATATGTGTTTTTTTGCACTGTTTCTAAATTTTGTGTTGTTCAGTTGTGCAGTCGAGTCCGACTCTTTGTGACTCCATGGACCAAGTCACGCCAGGCCCTCTTGACTTCCACCATCCTCCAAAGTCTGCTCAAATTTGTGTTACATCAGTAATGCTGTCCAGCCATCGCATCTTTTACTGTCCCCTTCTTCTTTTGCCTTCTGTCTTTCCCAGCATCAGGATCTTCTCCAGTTACTGCTTCCTTCTCATTTGGTGGCCAAAGTATTTGAGCTTCAGCTTCAGCATCTGACCTTCCAGGGAACAGTCAGGGTTGATTTCCTTTAGAATTGACTGATTTGATTTTCTTGCAGTCCAAGGGATTCTCAAGATTCTTCTCCAGCACCACAGCTCAAAAGCATCTATTCTTCTGTACTCGGCCTTCCTTATGGTCCTAGTCTCACAGCCATACATTACTACTGAGAATACCATAGCTTTGACTATACGGACTTTTCTTGGCAGGGTGATGTCTCTACTTTTTATTATACTGCTTAGGTTCGTCATAGCTGTCCTCCTAGTCCAATTGTATTCTTTGTTGAAAGTTTCATGATATATGATTGCATTGTCTTACACTGTAATCCAACTTGAGTCTCAATGAGAATAATGTAAATAAATAAATACATTAAAAATAATCAGCAGACATTGCTCCTTTCTGCTTTTGGAACTGAGTGGTAGGATATCAATCATTCTCCTTGAATGTGCCTAATTCTTTTAACAGCCATTAAGCTAGTACTCACAATGCTACCTCTAAGCTGTGGAGTCATGAGAGCAAAAATTCTACTTTGTGAGCTAGTGGCATTAAAGTTGTGAGCTACTGCATAAATTAGTGTGCCTGGGGGCCATTTTTCCTGAGCTAAAACAAAAATGTGTGAGCTGGAGGCTAAAAAGTTGTGAGCTAGCTCACACTAATTCATCTTTGAGGGAACGCTGCTCATCACTATGTTTTTTTTGCTATCAGTTCCACCAGTTGCGTATGCACAGTTTGAACCAGCACTTCCTTCTTTCACTCCTAGCCTACTATCAACCTAACTTAAAGATATTATTCTGATGAATTTGTGCAATCCCTGCCCATACAGAATCACAATGATAATACTAGCCAGGGTGAGGGTGGCAAGAAATGCAGAATCATAATTCCATATCAATGAAATACTATAATTTGAATGCTACCAAAATGTGATGTGCCTGCAACAGCAATATGTCCTTCAGTTAAGACTGTGGGATAAAAGACTTCTCTGAAGGAAGGGGAATGGCTGCCCTACGATAGTGAACTAGTGGCTGCATTTGCTTCTTCTGGTAAATGCTATGCTGGAGAGACCTTGTTGGACACTGCTTTTTCAGAAGCCATTTGTGGAGCTGTGCTTACTAGTTAGGGATTTTTGATCTATATAAAGGGTGCCATGCCATCTCATTTTGTGTTTTCTGCTTTTTGCTGTGCGTCTCCCACATGTCATGATTTCCATCGTGGGAGTGGCTTGAAACTTCTCTGAATGATAGTTATAATGCTCGATGTGGCAGTGGTCTGCCTTGAGTCTCAGACAGCTTTAAGACTTTTACTGCACTTAAAGTGATGCAGATCAGCTGTACATTACTTGATGTATCTCTGAGTGCACATTACATTTCTGGAATTTGTGGCTAAATACACCATTGCAAAGCTGTATTGCCCTTCAGTTTGAAGGAAAACTGTCTGGTATGTCATATTTAGGCTAGACTGAGTGGTGTGAGGTAATTGTGATTCTTTACCATAGTTTTATGTCACTTTGAATAGTAAAGCATCTCTCTAGTCTCTATAAATTTACTCTGGACTTTGTCATTTCTTTTTCTAACCGAGCCTTCTCCCTGTTACGCTAGTTTTCTGTACTCAAAAAGTGACAAGAGCAAAATTAAGTGGTTCTGTGCAGAAGTAAGTCCCATTTTATCCAATGGCACTCCCAGTAAATTATTCTTAGCCATGGTACATAACAGTTTTCTCCTGATTACATGCTATTGATTTTTGAGGCCTAAGCACCAGAGTTGCCAACAGGCCTAGGGAAAAATATCCTGTCCCTTTAAGAGAGGTTTAATGGGATGTTATTAACCTCTCTATACCATGAAAAGCTTCAGCTGCCCATTTCCACATATTAAGCCACTATTAAGGAAGCAGACAATTTTTCTTATGGCCAGCTGGCAATACTACTAAAAGCACCCCAACTAGTCTCATTGAAGGCAGCAAGTTCATTTAAGAGGAAAGCACACTTGCAGTTGGGCTGCTAGTCATAAATATTGCTAATCACATATAACTTGCCAGTTTACTAATTCTGCAGTTCTGCTTTCAAATATGTTGATTTTCAAAACCATGACTTTCAATAACTGGTTCAAAAGCCATCTCATGGTTTAGGACTCGTCTTTACAGAATGAGTGAACAGAGTAGTCCAGAGTTTTAGCTATATTGTGCTAGGGTTGCCAATCCCCAGGTGGGGGCAGGGGATCCCCCGATTTGGAGGCCCTCCCCCCGCTTCAGGGTTGTCAGAAAGCAGGGGGGGGGGGGAGAGAAATGTCTGCTGGGAGCTCTATTATTCTCTATGGAGATTTATTCCCATAGAAAATCATGGCGAATTGATCCACAGGTATCTGGGGCTCTGGGGGGGCTATTCTTTGGGGTAGAGGCACCAAATTTTCAGTATAGCATCTAGTGCCTCTCCCCAAAATACCCCTCAAGTTTCAAAAAGATTGGACAGGGGGTCCAATTCTATGAGCCCCAAAAGAAGGTGCCCCTATCCTTCATTATTTCCTATGGAAGGAAGGAATTGAAGAGGTATGCCGTCCCTTTAAATGTGATGGCCAGAACTCCCTTTGGAGTTCAATTATGCTTGTCACAGCCTTGATCTTGGCTCCACCCCAATGTCTCCTGGCTCCACCCCCAAAGTCCCCAGATATTTCTTGAATTGGACTTGGCAACCCTGTATTGTGCAGACAAATATAACTACAAAATAAAATCAACCTACATTTAAATCACTTTAATTACCATTTTACCCCAGTGCTCAGCTATGCATTAATGATCACCAGTCTATGTGTTGCACATTTACCAGTGTAGCTGCTTGAAGTTGCTTCCGTGTTTGTCCTCAGCTGGACTACTGCTACATATTTATGCACACACACACTGCTATCAAGTCACAGCTGATTTACAGTGATTCTGTAGGGGTTTTAAGCCAAGAGACCATCTGAGGTAGTTTGTCATTGCCCACCTTTGCATACTGACCAATACTAATTGGGACTGAACCTGCTTAGCTTCAGAGATCTGATGAGATCTGGCTAACCTGGCCAAGACAAATCAGGGCAACTGCAATACCTCTTCCTTATACCCTGGTAGAAGAGATTCTATGGAAGACCAGTAACAAGAGTGCATAAAGTGATGTATGCAGGAAAAAAACATATAAAATATGCATCTGCTATCCCAAACCACCATGCCATTAAGAAAACAGATCATTTCTATAAATCAAAATTGAGCCAACCAAGCTGGAGCAGCTGATGCATTAGGACAAAAGGGGAAGTGCCCAGTGAAGTCCAGTTCAGCTTCTTGCAGTTAATCTTCTTTACAGGAAAAGGAAAAACAAAAGCCTTACTGAACTTATTAGCAATGTAAGGCTTGCAAGCTGTCAGCTCTCTCCTTAATCAAACATAGTCATCTTGCCTCCATGATGTTCCCTACACTCAAGCTAGAGATCCCCCGCCCATTCTTCTTAAGAGCCCAGGCTGTTTTCTGGCTGCCCAATGGGAAGCTATAGAAAGAGAGGGAGGCATATTAAAATAAGGAAAGATTGACAGAACTAGATAATGGATTCTTTTGGAATTTATTGACCAATCACAAGGGTATAGGGTTGCCAGGTCCCTCCTGGCAATAGGTAGGGAACATACCAGGGGTGGGAGGCCCAGGCTGTCACTGGCAATGTCACTTCTGATACACACTGGAACTGAAGTAATCACACTGGGACAGCAACACTCTGGTATTTGGGCAAAAACTCTGTGGTAAAAATGATTTCTACGACAGAGTTTTTGCCCAACTACCAGAGCATCGCTGTGATAGTGCCAATATGCTGTTGGAATTAACATTGTCATATTGCCAATAATAGAGATTGGGTCTACCTCCTGCTAAATCCCTCTGCCTACCAGCTAATCATTGGTGAGGGGGCAAAGCCTAGGGGATCACCTGCCTCCAGCAGGGGGCTGGCAACCCTACAGTTTCTGCTACCCACTGTCCACTTGTAGCAGTGGAAAATAAGTCAAGGGTAAGTAGCAAAGCTTGCCTGGCTTTGCTACTCTATAAGATCTGGGCCTTGGATGTGCTGTATGGTAAGGATTGTGGGAGGGAAGGATATTTACTATAATATAGTGGGTTCAATGCATAGCAGACACGTGGTTGCAGTGATCATAGCTCCCTTTATTTGATTACAGCAGGGGTGAGGAACCTTTTTTCTGCCAAGGGCCATATGGATATTTATAACATCATTCGCGGGCCATAAAAAATTATCACCTTAAAAAGCAGTGCTCCGCCAAGGGAGAATGATTCAGGCCAGCAAAATTAATGCAAATAATTGTCTCAACGTGGCACCTGGGGGGGTGGGATGGAGCATGGCACTGCATTGCAGTGCCGCAGGGGGTGGCAGCAGAGGGGGGCAGCGGTGGCAGGGAGGCTCCTGCCTACTCTTTGACCACAAATAAAAACATTCATTCATTCCTAAGACACACATATTAATTACATCAAAATAATAATCAGTACACCACACAAACCATTAAAAAACTGCTCTTTTGTTCGTGAGTCCCCCTTTCCAATATGGCAAATAAACCATAAAACTAATTCATACAGAACAATTACTAACACATTTTAGATTGGTTAAAGAATAAAATAAACAGAATACCAAATGCATTTCTGCTTCTGCCTTCCTCAGTGCTGCAATAAGTGCTATCCAGCTGACGCCTATGGTGAATACCATAATCAGATAATATCTGTATAGAAGGGTATCCACAAATATCTCATATATAGGGAAAGTTCATGTTCAGGAGATACTGTAGACTTATAATTGAGAGGGTTAGTAAAGAGAATTCTTTGATGTCCTATCACTATACCTGGCACATAACCAGGTCAAACTGAATAGGATATTGTTTGCACAGGAGAATGGAGAAATTCAAATGGAGAAATTCTGGTTCCTAGCTGCCTGCTCTGCCACTCTCTCTGCTCGTTTCAAGAATAATGACTTATTGCTTTGTGTCATTAAAGAAATTTTGAAGCAGCAGCGGTTAAAATAGTTCAGATCATCAGTGCTAGGCAACAACCATGTTCTTGGTTGTCTGGCAGTAAGCAGACGTTAAAAATAAAAACACATTAGGTGCTTGCCTGGGGCAATGGGAGGGGGGAGTCCAATTTGGTGCCCCCACACTCCTGACATTAATTTTGTTTACTGTCGTTTAATACTAAATGTCATCAAAAGCACAAAAAATGCAACTGTAAAAATGGTATAGTCTAATTTTGTATTTTGGCACAAAATTAGCTATTTATGGCTGTGTCCTATGAAGAGGACTACGATTCCATTGCGCTCTGGAAGACATAGATGTAGTATAAAAACTTTGGAGACATTTGTGTAGATGACTTTACCAGCTGACAATGATAAAAACAGGCATGATGACTCCTATTCAACAAGTGTGAACATTATCATGGCCGGGTCCTTAAAAAATAATATATACTTTGTGAAAGCTGTTATAAAATGGCATTATGGACTTAGTATGTTTCCCTGTGTTCATCCAACTTCTCAGGCAGAGCTCTGGCTGAAATCTGCTGATATTTGCTTGAGCAAACATTTATGGAGAGTTGTTAATTTGTCATCATTCAAAATATCTGGTTGGCTCCAATCAGCTTTTCTACAGGGGAGGGGAGGGTTTCCCTTTAACCCTCAAATTATGTGGTGGATCATGAGACCTACATGGGCAAAAGCTGGGGCTGTAATAAGCAGCAGCATTGATCAAACATTAGCAAAAAAGATGGCTGGATTTCACCCACTCATTATCACTTTAACACTGCATGGTAAGGTGCTGCTATCTAGTGGGCACAATGTGCTATTAACATTTTATTTTTAAAAAATTAAGACACATCTCACACTTTGAAAGATGAATTACCAGGTACATCTCACACCTTGAAAGATGAATTACCAGTCTTCATTGTCAAACTGGTTATAAACAGACCATTTCCCCCGTCAACGTATCTTTCATTTCTGTGCCACATTTTTTCTCAGTTTTCCTGTTATGAAGTCTGTACACAAAGAACAATAGAAAAGAGAGCTATTAAAATGACTGGCTAAGTAAGGAACGGTTATAACTGTGTTCATTTTCTTCATTTATTTTTAATTTGCAATCTGGATGTATTGTTTGCTCTGTATATTGGTTCTCATTAAGTATTGGTGTACTTTAATTTGTTAAAAATTGATGGGGGATAGAGAGAGAGCAGGTTTACACAAACCAGCAAGCAAGGCCTCTCAGCAGACTTACATTGTCTCACTTGGGCTGTAAAAATAGTGGGGGTAGGGAGGTATCCTGCTAGTCCATAACAACCAAGAAGTGAGATACATAGTAAAGTAAGCAATACAGAATGACAAACTATGCACGATATTTAACAAACAAATCTGTATAAAATTATTTACTCCAGAACAGATCACCAAAGGCAGGTAACAGAAATAGCTTAATATTCCATCAATCAGTATGTCAACAATCCACAGTCTATGGCTGGCTCATAAACTTTATTGGTGGGTTTTAATTTGATCAGGGGCTCTAATTTTAAATTTAATTTTAGATGTGTTGTCTGTTTTATCATTTTTGACTGGATAAAATGTTTTGACTCCTACATAGTGAAGATTCTCTGTGTTGTGTTCACCAGTTCTGTGAAGGCAGAGGATGTGCATTGGGGATGGACCTTTCACTAGGGTTGCCAAGTCCAATTCAAGAAGGATAACATTCTTCCCAAAAGGCTCAGGTTAAAGCAGGTTTGGGAAAGAGCATACTGATGATAAGGAAAGCCTGGAAATAGTATGATTATAACCCAACAACATGTGGAAGTTCCAGAAAAGGGGGCTCCAGTTTGGAAACCAAGGCAAAGACAAACCTCCATGTAGAAACAGCAAATGTTGGACAATTAGAGCAGATGTAGTTTGCCCACCATCATATGATGTGTTTACAAATAGGATTAAGTACAATGATAGCCAAAAAACATTGTGTCACGACCCAGACCTGCAGGCAGCGACGGGCAGCTTCTGTTGCCCCGGCAATCGGCCAAGACGCGGGCTGCCGTCTGTAGTGCTTGCAAAGGGAGCTCAAGCGTTATCTTAACAGTCCTAATTGGTCTTCACCATAAATCAGTCCAGCCGAAGGGAGTAGCAAAGCACGGTGTCAGGAATGCAAAGGGTCAATAACCGGGGAAAGCAAGCCGAATATATCCAAAGTACTTAGCCAAGTCGCAGAGTCAAAGCAGGGTCCAGTGTCCAGTCCAAAAGTCAAGCCGGGTCGGGAACAGACAGGTTTGCTCAGCAGGCAAGAGGGTGCAGGGCGCGGTCACGTCCGAGGGTGATCATTTGTTGCCAGCACAGTTTGTACTGAGGCCAGGATTCCAGATATACTGTGCTGGCTAATTAGCTTGTTAGTATTCTGGGCTCAGATCCCTCCTAGCACGCCTGCGTGCCTCTCTACGCCTGTTCCTGAACTCCAGCCGTCTCCTCTCGCGTAGCCGGTCTCCAGGTGGTGGTGATTCAGGAGGGGATGAGCTAGTGCTTGGTGTAGCCTGATCGGTTCCAGGTGGCCCCTGCTGCTGGCTTGCTCCTTCAGGACTTACGTCCGATGTTGGTAAAGGCATCTGCACAGCAGGGGCTGGGTCTGAAGCAGGCACCTGCTCCGAGTCAGCAGGGGCAGGCATGACACTATCCCCCCCCTCAGGCCCCCCCTCATCCAAGCCGCCTGGCTTATTTGGGTAGGCCTCGTGGAATTGCCGGAGCAGGTCAGGGGTATGCAGGTGGGTAGCCGGTTCCCAGAAACGATCCTCGGGAGGGTAGCCTTCCCAGTCCACCAGGTACTGGAGCTGTCCTCGGTGCAGCCGGGAGTCTAGGATCTGACGGACCTCGAACTCTTCCTCATCGTCCACCACAACCGGTGGCGGAGGCGGTGGTGGTTCGTCCCTGTTCGGGTCCGGCGTTGCCACTGGTTGGAGGAGGGAACGGTGGAACACTGGGTGGATCCGAAGGTGGGCGGGGAGGCGTAGGCGGAACGCCACTGGGTTGATTTGCGCCTCGATGGGGAATGGGCCGATGAAGCGAGCGGTCAGCTTGGCGGATCGGCCAGGAGTCCGGAGGTACCGGGTCGAGAGCCAGACGGAATCCCCGACCTTGAGGGGGGCTCCGCCCTGGCGATGCCGATCTGCGGCCAGTTTGTAGGCGTCTTTGGCGCGTTGGAGCTGGGTGCGCAGGAGATCGTGGAGTGCGTGGAGTTCCTCGATCCGGTTGTCGGCCGCGGGGACATTGGCGGGTGGGCCAAGCGGAGGGAAGAACCGGGGGTGCAGTCCGTAGTTGGCCGCAAACGGTGTGGTTTGCGTGGAGCTGTGTACTGCGTTGTTATACGCGAACTCTGCCAGGGGTAGCAGAGAGGCCCAGTTGTCCTGTTGATAGCTGGTATAACAGCGCAAGTACTGCTCCAGGGTGGCGTTGGTCCGCTCTGTCTGCCCGTCGGTCTGGGGATGGTAGGCGGAAGACAAGTGAAGCTCCGTCCCCAAACCGTGCTGGAAGGCTTGCCAAAAGCGGGAGGTAAATTGCGGGCCCCGATCCGAGATGACCTGCGTGGGCAACCCGTGCAGGTGGAAGACGTGGTTTAGGTATAGCTGGGCAGTTTCCGGCCCTGACGGTACTTTGGCGCAGGGGACGAAGTGGGCCATTTTGGTGAACAGGTCCACCACAACGAAAATGCAGGTATGGCCCTGGGATCGTGGTAGGTCTACGATGAAGTCCATGGACACCACGTCCCAGGGGCCGGCGGGAGTAGGCAGAGGCTGTAGGAGACCGGAGGGCTTGGCCGGTACGCTTTTGGCTCGGCGGCAGACCTCACAAGAAGCCACGTACCGACTAACGTCTGCTCGGACGCGAGGCCACCAGAAGTCTCGGGTTAGTAGGTGAGCTGTCTTGTGTTGCCCGAAGTGGCCAGCCAGGGGTGCATCGTGGGCAAGACGGAGGATGCGGGAACGGAGGGGCCCGGGAGGGACGTACAACTGCTCCCGATGGTAGAGCAGCCCATCCCGGGTGGATAGTTCTCCGGCAGGGTCTTGCTGCGGTTCCTGCAGGTGTTTCTGAGCCCAAGGGTCGGTGTCTTGACTGGCCTGTATCTCCGCCACGAAGGCGGGTGCGGTCAGAGTGGCAGCAAAGACCGAAGGTGGCAGGATGCTTGCCTTGGGGGCTTCGGTAGCACTAGAGGTGCTATAGTCCGGCCGACGGGACAGAGCGTCGGCTTTTTGGTTCTGAGAGTGCGGGACGTAGGCAATGGTAAAGTTGAACCGTGAAAAGAACAGGGACCACCGGATCTGCCGCTGGTTCAGCCGGCGGGTGGTCTGCAAGTGTTCCAAGTTGCGGTGGTCTTATTTATTTATTTATTTATTTATTACTTTACATTTATATCCCGCCCTCTCCGCAAGCGGACTCAGGGCGGCTTACAGTATCATAAAAACAATCAAATCCATAAAACATATAAAACCATAAAACATTTATCAAGTTAAAAACTAGTACGCTATCTCAATCTAGTCTGGCGGTATTGGGTTCTGACTATGACCGCCAGCTTCTGTAGGATGTCCGGTGGCAGCCCATTTTCAGTCAACCAGAAAAGCCTGCCTAAACAGTTCGGTCTTACAGGCCCTGCGGAACGCCGACAAATCCCGCAGGGCCCTTATAGCTTCTGGGAGGGTGTTCCAGAGTTCTGGTGCTGCCACCGAGAAGGCCCTAGATCTTGTTGCGGATAGCCTGGCTTCTTTTGGGCCAGGGGCAGACAGCAGATTTTTTGTCCCTGATCGCAGTGCTCTCTGGGGGATATATGGGGAAAGGCGGTCCCGTAGATAGGCAGGTCCCTGACCATAAAGGGCTTTAAAGGTTAATACCAACACCTTGAAGCGAACTCGGAACACAACAGGCAACCAGTGTAGCTCTCTCAGCACTGGCCGAATGTGCTCCCGTCGTGGTAGCCCCATTAACAGCCGTGCCGCAGCGTTCTGCACTAGTTGTAGTCTCCGGGTTAGCGTCAGGGGTAGCCCCATGTAGAGAGCATTACAGTGATCTATTCTTGAGGTGACCGTAGCATGGATTACCGTCGCTAGGTCGCTGCGGTCCAGGTAAGGGGCCAGCTGCCGTGCTTGCCGAAGATGGAAAAAGGCAGATCTAACAGTGGCTGCCACCTGAGCCTCCATTGTAAGGGAGGACTCGAGGAGCACGCCTAAGCTCTTGACCTTGGGGACCGGTATTAGTGGCACCCCGTCAAGGGCCGGCAGCTGGATCTCTCTCCCCGGACCGCCCCGACCCAGGTAGAGAACCTCCGTCTTCGTCGGATTCAATTTCAGCCGACTCAGTCTGAGCCAGGAGGCCACGGCTTGTAATGCCAGGTCTAGATTTTCCGGGGTACAGTCAGACTGGCCACCCATCATTAGGTAGAGCTGGGTGTCATCCGCATATTGATGGCAACCCAGTCCATACCTCCTGACTATCTGGGCAAGGGGGCGCATATAGATATTAAATAACATCGGGGATAGGACCGCTCCCTGCGGCACCCCGCAACTAAGGGGGTGCCTCTGGGATGCTTCCTCCCCTATCACCACCCTTTGTCCCCGATCTTGGAGAAAGGAAGGCAGCCACTGCAAGGTCTGTGAAGACTTGGACCGGATGTCTGGCTCCCTCAAGGTGGTGACGCAACACCTCAAAAGCCACCTTGATAGCCAAGAGCTCCCTCTCCCATATGGTGTAGTTGCGTTCGGCGGCGGAGAGCTGCCGGGAGTAGTAGGCGCAGGGTTGCCACGGCTGGCTGGAATCGTCCCGCTGGGAGAGCACGGCTCCGAGGGCCACATTGGAGGCGTCTGCTTCTACCATGAAGGGCAAGCAGGGGTCAGGGTACCGCAGGAGGGGACTTGAGGAAAAACTATGCTTGAGGTGGCGGAAAGCCTGGTCGGCTTCTGGGGTCCACCGAAAGGGCTCCTTAGGTCGGAGGAGTCTGGTCAAGGGCTTGGTCAGGTCGGCGTAGCCTGCGATGAATTGCCTGTAATAATTGGTGAAGCCCAGGAGGCGCTGGACGTCCTTCCGATTTTGCGGGGCCTGCCACTGAAGGATGGCGTCAACTTTCCGCGGATCCATCTGGGTTCCTTGGGGGGAAATGATGTGCCCCAGGAACTCGACGGACTGGAGGTGGAAGGCGCATTTCTCCAGCTTGGCATACAGGCGATGGGCTCGGAGTCGCTGTAGCACCTGGCGGACGTGTTGGACGTGCTCCTGCTCGGAAGTGGAGTAGACTAAAATGTCATCCAGGTAAATGATCAGGAACCGGTCTAGTAGGTCGCGGAACACGTCATTCATGAATCGTTGGAACACGGCAGGGGCATTGGTGAGCCCAAAGGGCATAACCAGGTGTTCGTACTGGCCATACCTGGTGCCAAAGGCGGTCTTCCACTCATCCCCGGCTTTGATACGAACCAAGTTGTAGGCCCCTCGAAGGTCGAGCTTGGTGTAGATCGTGGCCCCTTTGACGCGGTCGAGGAGCTCTGGGATCAGTGGAAGCGGGTAGCGGTTCCGAATGGTAATCTTGTTGAGGGCTCTGTAGTCGTTGCAGAGCCGCAAGTCCCCGGTCTTCTTTTTGACGAATAGGACAGGTGAGGACAAGGGTGAGGTGGAGGGTCGAATGAACCCTCGGGCCAAGTTCTTTTCCAAGTACTCCCGGAGGGCAGCCAGTTCCGGGTCCACCATAGGGTCAAGGCGGCCTGCTGGTAGCGGGGCGCCGGGTATCAGGTCGATGGCGCAATCGTAGGGCCGATGTGGGGGAAGCTGGTCTGCTTCCTTCTCGTTGAAGACGTCCGCGAACTCCTGATAAGGAGCTGGTAATGCGGTGGCGGCCCCCAGGAGGCTGGTGGTGAGTGGGGAGCCAGGTTGATTGGCAGACGGCACAGGAGCCGAGGCGGGTGGTAGCGTGGAGCAGGGCGCGAGGGCACCCGAAAAGCTCAGTTCGTGTTGCACCCAGTCCACACGGGGGTTGTGGGCCTGCAGCCAGGACAGGCCTAGGATGACAGGGAAACGGGGCATGCGGGCCAAGTCAAAGGTCTGTTTCCCTTGGTGCTGCTGGACCCATAAAACGAGTGGTAGAGTCTCGTGGCAGACGGGTCCAGAGCGCAGCAGACGGCCATCCACTGCCTCGACCAGTGTAGGAGTCTTCTTTTCCCGGACAGGGACACCATGCTCCTTGGCAAAGTGGTTGTCCATGTAGCAGCAGGCAGCCCCTGAGTCCAACATGGCATGGACGAAGATCCACCGGTCGTCAGGGAGTTGCAGACGAATCGGGACCAGGAACGGGGTGGGTGGTGGGTGGACGGAGCTGGAGGACCTCAAGAAGTGCCCCAGGTCAGGCGATCCAACTAGACCTGGGGCTGGCCTTTTACCGAGGCAGCGGAGCTTGTGGGGCGCTTCGGTTTGGCCGGACAGGAGCTTGCAAAATGCCCGTCTCCACCACAATACAGGCACAGGTTGTGGGTGCGCCGTCGGTTCTTTTCCTCGGGTGTCAGGCGAGGGCGGGCGACGCCCAGCTGCATGGGTTCTACAGCCGGCGGTAGAGCTGGGGTGCCTGAAACGGGAGCCGCCGTGGGAACTCTGGTTGGAGTAGCGCCCCTCTTCTGCCTCTGGCGTCGACCTTGCAGCCGCCCATCGATGCGTAGGCACAACAGGATCAGGTCTTGGAGGGCAGCTGGGCGGTCACTGCGTGCTAGTTCATCCAGGACAGCATCAGAGAGACCCTCAGTATATTGGTCCACCAAGGCAGCTTCATTCCAGGCCAGGTCTTGAGCCAACAACTGGAACTCTGTGGTATAATGAGACACAGAGTTTTGGCCTTGGTGCAAAGCCCGTATCTTGCGATTAGCCGTCTCAGCACGCACAGGGTTGGCATAGGCAGCCGTGAAGTGTGCCTTGAACCGGTTATAGTCTGCTAGCAGCGGTGAGGGCTCGAGTAGCAGAGGAGTGGCCCATTTGGCCGCTGGCCCTTTAAGCAGGCTCAAGATAAAGCAGACTTTGGTCTTGTCTGTAGGGAAGTCGCCCTGCCTTATCTCCATGTACAGTTCACACTGGGCGAGGAAGGCAGGGAACTCCTCCAGGCTTCCAGCAAATTTCTCAGGGACGCTCACCGGGCAGCGAGAGCGGGGAGCGGCGGCAGCAGCCAAGGCCATGGCATTGGACGCAGTCTGTTGCTGGAGGGTAATTACAGCCTGTGTCAGCTGCTGCACCTGGTCTAGGAGCCCCGGCAGGGGGTCCGCGCCTCCTGCCGCTGGGTCAGTCATGGGTGTGCCTGGTGAGTTTTGGGTGCTGGCAAGCTGTCACGACCCAGACCTGCAGGCAGCGACGGGCAGCTTCTGTTGCCCTGGCAATCGGCCAAGACGCGGGCTGCCGTCTGTAGTGCTTGCAAAGGGAGCTCAAGCGTTATCTTAACAGTCCTAATTGGTCTTCACCATAAATCAGTCCAGCCGAAGGGAGTAGCAAAGCACGGTGTCAGGAATGCAAAGGGCCAATAACCGGGGAAAGCAAGCCGAATATATCCAAAGTACTTAGCCAAGTCGCAGAGTCAAAGCAGGGTCCAGTGTCCAGTCCAAAAGTCAAGCTGGGTCGGGAACAGACAGGTTTGCTCAGCAGGCAAGAGGGTGCAGGGCGCGGTCACGTCCGAGGGTGATCATTTGTTGCCAGCACAGTTTGTACTGAGGCCAGGATTCCAGATATACTGTGCTGGCTAATTAGCTTGTTAGTATTCTGGGCTCAGATCCCTCCTAGCACGCCTGCGTGCCTCTCTACGCCTGTTCCTGAACTCCAGCCGTCTCCTCTCGCGTAGCCGGTCTCCAGGTGGTGGTGATTCAGGAGGGGATGAGCTAGTGCTTGGTGTAGCCTGATCGGTTCCAGGTGGCCCCTGCTGCTGGCTTGCTCCTTCGGGACTTACGTCCGATGTTGGTAAAGGCATCTGCACAGCAGGGGCTGGGTCTGAAGCAGGCGCCTGCTCCGAGTCAGCAGGGGCAGGCATGACACATTGCTTGCTTTGTGTATTTCCATACACCATATCAACATGGGATGTTCTTGCCCTACCACCTCAGGCACTACTAAAGCTGGGATGTGAAAGGGAATGGGGAGAGCATTGTTCTTTAAGGACTATGGCATCTGTGGAAGTAAAACTCACAGATTTTAGAGCCTGTGGCTAGTGGGTAGCTGTGGATAGTCTGCAGAAGTAAAAATTCAAGACAAGTTATGCCTTAAAGACCAACACAATTTTCTAGGGTATAATCTTCTGTGAGTCAAAGCTCACTATCGACCCTTATATCCTGGTCTGTGGTATAAAGCAGTGGTCCCCAACATTTTTGGCACCAGAAATCGGCCTGCCCACCCACCGCTGCCCCAGGGTCAGCATGGTGGAGGAGCTGAATTTGGCCTCTCCTTCGCCATGCACTGCACAGCCTCGCCGCCCCCCCCCCCCACGGCACCTTCTCCTCCCTCAGTTTGTACGATGTTAAGCTGGGGAAAGTGCCTTCTGGGCTCTTCAAAAGCTTACATACACACCACCAATCAGCTGATCTGTGGGGTAAATTGCGGTGGCTAGTGACCTGCTGAACAAGTGGCACTCCAGAGGCAAGGGTAATGCTGCTTGTTCAGTGGTTGCTTGCAGCTGCTGCCAGGGAAGGGAGTGAGCTTTTAAAGAGCCTGAAAGGCGCTTTCCCCAGCTTAACATCGTAAAAACGGAGGGAGGAGGAGGCGCCACGGGGGGGGGGGGACAGCAAGGCTGGAGGCCCGGTTACTGATGGGCCATGGACCGGTACCGGCCCGGGGGTTGGGGACTCCTGGTATAAAGCATACAAATTCAAGAACAAAGAAACATAAGAAATCTAGAGGGGAACTAGGACATACAGGCCAGTCAGCCTAACAACTGTCCCAGGCGAATTAGTAGAAATTGTAATCAAAGAGAGAATTTTAGGCACATAGAGGGACAAAGCCTGCTGAGGGAAAATCAGCACGGCTTATGCAAAGGGAAGTCTTGCATCACCAGCCTTCTGGAGTACTTGGAGAAAGTGAACCAACATGTAGACAATGGTGACCAGATACACATTATATACCTGGACTCAGGCCTCATTTTGGGTAGGAGCTCACAGGAGCAGAGCTTTGGAACATCTACATTTCACACCCCCTTTAGTAAGCTGCAGTTACTCCTATGGCTCATTCCAGAATCCTTCATTTGCATCCTTTGTTACAAGTTGTTACATGCCTAGCATACTGATTGGCTAGTTCTTCCAGGCTTCAGGATTCAGAGCTGGCTGAACTCACTTTATTTCAAGGTCCACCAGCAGGGCCAGAATTCCAGGAGCCCTCCCGCTGCTGCCCCTCAAACGTCAAGAATACAGAGCATCACTGCCCCTGACATAAGTGTTCCATCTGTACATTGTGGCTAATAGCTGCTCATGGACCTCTACCCAATATGTTTATCCAGTCCCTCCTGCAGCAGTGAATACATGTGTTAATTACTCTTTGAATGAAGAAGTACTTCCTTTGATCTGTTCTAAGCCTATTGCTCATTAATTTCATTGAGTGTCCACAAGTTCTTGTATTGTAAGAAAGAAAGAAAAGTACTTCTTTCTACCTTCTCTATCTCATGCATAATTTTGTAAACCTCTATCATGTCATCCCTCAAACATTGTTTCTCCAAGCTAAAAAGCCATAACCGCTTTAACTTTTATTCATAGGGAAGGTGTTCCATCCTCTTAATTATTTTAATTGCCCTTTTCTGCACTTTTCCCAACTCTATAATATCTTTTTTGAGGTGTGGTGACCGGAATTCCAAATGAGGCTGCACCATAGATTTATACTGGGGCATTATGATACTGCCTGATTTGTTTTCAGTCCCTTTCCTAATAATACCCAGCATAGCATTTGCCTTTAAAAAAAAAAAAATGCAGTCACATACGGAATCGACAGTGTTCAGTGAGTTATCCACTATGACTTCAAGATCTCTCTCCTGGTCAGTTACTGCCAGTTTGGACCCCATCAATGTATATTTATAATTAGAATTTTTTTTCTCCAATGCGTATTACTTGGCACTTGCCCACGTTAAACCTCATTTGCCACATTGATGCCCACTTGCCCAGCCTTGAGAAATCCTTTTGGAGCACCTCACTGTCCTCCCTGATCCTCACTGCCCTGAACTGCAAACTTAGCCACTTCACTGCTTACTCCCAACTCCAAAGCATTAATGAACAAGTTAAAAAGCACTACACCTAGTGCCCTTTGGTACCCCACTGCTTATCACCTTCCACTGTGAAAATTTCCCATTTATATTCACTCTGTTTCCTGTTAATTAACCAGTGTTTGATCCACAAGAGGACTTCTCTTCTTATCCCATGACTGCTGAGTTTACTTAGAAGCCTTCGATGAGGAACTTTATAAAAAAAACTTTCTGGAAGTCTATGTAAGCAACATCTACTGGGTGACCTTTGTCATGGAATCATAGTACCACAGAGTTCAGGCCATTTAGTCCAACCCCCTAATCAATGCAGGATCAGCCCCTAGAGCATCCCTGACAAGTGTTTGTCTGGCTGTTGCTTAAAGTCTGCCAGTGAGGGGGAGCTCACCACCTCTCTCAGCAGCTGATTCCACTATTGAACAACTCTTACTGTAAAAATGGTTTTCCTGATATCCAGTTGGTATCTTCCCACCCCTAATTTAAACCCATTATTGTGAATCCTCTAGTCTCCTGCTAACAGGAACGGTTCCCTTCCCTCCTCTAAGTGACAGCCCTTCAAATACTTCAAGAGTGCAATCATGTCCCCCCCTCAACCTCCTCTTCTCCAAACTGAACATTCCCATGTCCTCATAGGGATTGGTCTCCAGACCATTTGGTCCTCATTGGAGAAAAAGACAAGGGATAAATGAAGACAACAACAAAACAGCAATAAACTTAAGAGTAAAATTCATATAAATATTAACATGCTCTGCCTGATCTTATACATACTTAAGAGTAAGTCCCACTGTGTTCAGTAGGTCTTTTATACAGGAATATTTGCATTACATTACACCTAAACAACAGTTCTTGAACATACAGATGGTGTGGGGGGGAAGCACCCCTATTCTTTTCCCTTGGAAACTAATCACATTAGTCTACTCTAGTATATATCTACAAAATTAGGCACTGTTAATTTGGCATAGGAACATCCTCCTCCAAGTAATAAAGCAATTAATCAGAAGCAAAACTCTGGAGAATACAAAAGTAAGCAAATAATTCAAACTAATTAACATTTGCTGATGGAATGTGTATCTGTCATAGCTAATAAGGATATTAAAAATAACTAGCAGTTAATTTGATTGCTATTTCCTTTTTTCCTCTGCATTCACCACCTGCTTAATGTTAGCAAGATAAGCCCCCAGGGCAAGACATCAAAGGCAAAGCACACAGGAACAACTGTCTGTGGCAGTTATGAAATACTTTAGCCTATTACAAGAAAAAAGTGATTAATAAAACATTCTGCTGGAAAATGGAGAGGAAAAAGTTGTCTTAAATGTAGGAAAAGTAAGCCAAGCAAATAAAGAATATGCAAACCATTTCTCAAGAAGGTTGAATAATTCAGAGACTGAAATTAAAAAAAAATAAATAAGTGGATGAATTTAATGTGATTTTGGCTCACAGAAATTAACAAGGCTGTTACTTGTGATCTTTTAAAGGTCTCTGTTCTTTAATGGCACATTAGATATTATTTAATATTTGCTTGCTTCACTGACTACATTCAAAAACAGCTGCATTAACTGATGCACTCTTTGTACCAACTTCTGTGGAGATGGGATAGGTTGCAGAATGCATCTGTGGTTGGTATTTTGTTTAAAACAAAAACCATTCACAACAATTTAGATGTTCTTTTTGCCTCGTGATCCAGAAAAATGACACTTCAGTGGTACTGAAATGTCTATCTTTGAAACATTAGCTAGTTAAATCAAGGGTGGCCAGAAATCTGGGCTGTTCACTGTCTAGACTGACATGAATGCTGGGCCAGCATGTTCATATGCAGTTAGAAAATCTAGCAGGCAGCAGATGAACAGAAATGGTAGGCAGGCACCCTTCTGTCATACTAAATGAGGAAAAAGAAACAAAGATGAGCAGCATGAGAATAGCCACGGGAGGTGGGGTGACAGGTACAGGGAGCGATCTGTCAAATCTGAAGCACAATCCAGCAGCTTCATATGCACTGCAGCCAGAAACTCCAAACCAATCTCTGTACTAGTAGATTACTTCTGAATGTCAGTTGCTGGAGACAATGGGGAGGCTATGGTTTCTGTGTCTCTCTCCATTTGAGCCTTCTGGGCATCTACCTAGTCAACCTCAGAAAGGTCCAATCCATCTGGGGTTTTATTTTCTTAAATAGCATATCCACCCTCCCAGTTTATATCATTTTCAAGTATATTTCACTGTCATGAATCCCAAACAAGGAATCCACAGAAATGTAGTTCTGAAAAAGTGTCTCTTACATACGATTCTGTGGGACACAGATTTAGTTGAGAAAGCCAGACGTACGCTGAAGTAACATCTTTAAGGGTTAACACACAGCTAGGTCTGACTGGCAAGACAGAAGATTGTATCAGCATTCCAGGCTTATCTATAACTTAAACAAAACTTGAATCTAGGGTTGGCTACAGACTTCCTGGCACCCTAGGCCCTGCTGCTGCCCCCACCCCGGGCAGACCCAGGAAGGCAAGGGTGGGGCCGGGGGGCTTCAAAGACAAAAGAGGCAGGGCAGGGCATGCTCTCAAAGGCAGGCTCAGAGGAGCACACACACTGACACCCCACCTGGTTACTCTCACCTTGAAGGCGAAAGCAGCCGGGCAAGGTATTGGTGTTTATACTCCTCTGAGCCTACCTTCGCTTGTGAGGGAAGGTGGGCTCGGAAGTGTGCACATGCTGATGTCCGACTCATCCGCTTTCACCTTCACAGCAAGAGTGGCCAGGCAGGGTGCCTGCCTTCCCTTGCAAGGGAAGGCAGGCTTGGAGGAGAGCACTCACCGACACACCATCTGACCATTCTCACCTTCCCAGGTCTGCACCGAGAGCTTCGGGGTGGGGGGAGGGGACACCCAGCAGTATCCCTGTAGGCCAGATGGCACCTAGGCAGCCACCTACCTGGCTAACTCCCACATGCCAGCCCTACTTGAACCATGCATTTCTTCATTTCTACTGCGTTTCTAGGTAACAATAGAGAAGTAGGGGGCTCTTATACACCTGTACTTCAGCTGTATATTTTTTATTGTCCAAGGACATTCAGATGTGCAGATTTTACAGTTCTCAGAATCATTACAAAATGTCAATTACCGGATTTTTGAGGGGATGTGATGATAATTAAATGAATATAAAACGGGTTACAGTTAACCATTTAGGAAATGCCTTTGTAACAGATTACTGTAGATTTTCCAATTGCTTCAACTTTTTAACAATATGAATTTAATAACCCTCCCCAAAACAATCAGGGATCAATGTTTGTATTTCAAAAATGGAAATTCTGAAGTATATCCATTTTGAGTTACATTTTTGATCTTTGTAATAGGATCTGGAAATTTTCTGAATAGGAAGACACACAATACAGCACTAGCTAGCTATAAAAACATGGAAAAATTGGTACATACTGAAAGGCATTTGTCAGTAACAACTAATATTAAAAATCTTCTGAATCTTCACTGCCAGATAATGAAGTAGGTCATAAAAATCATTTGCGAGTCACTGTGGGAAAATTATCCCTCCTGATTTAATTTAATGTGAACAGTTTTAATAAGCAGGGCACTTGGTTTATGCAAGCTTCTCACTTTATAGTTCAGGAAGTCAGATGACTGCTCTGCAGCCAATTGTACAAAGTCCTGTTCAAATTTTCTAAAAAACTTGGAGGCTGATATCATCATTAATATATTTAATTCTCAACATGGCCATGCATACTTAAATCTGGAGACTGGAGCCATGAACAGCCAAGACAGATCTTTTTGCAAATTTTAAAAAGCCCCAGATTTGCAGAAAAATCTGAAAATTTTAAACCAAAAACACATGGTTAAAACAAACAAACAACCCCAGACATCCAAAATAATAGAAGCAGCACTTAGAGCTTTAAGAGACAAATGCCCTCAATGGCCATTGCTAAGTAATCACAGCAATATTGCCAGCCTTCAAATCACAGTTTCTGCCAGCAAAAAGCATGGGGAAGGGGCAGGGCTCTTTCCAAAACTCTTCTGGCCTTTGAGGGAGGACTCATAGGGACCAGGCCTGCCAGCAACCACTTGGAGGTGAGTTTAGGGCCAATACTCCCTCTAAGCTGTGTCTTGTGAGCAAAAATTATACTTTGTGAGCTACTGGCATTAAAGTTATGAGCTACTGCATAAATTAGTTGGCTCTTGGGGACATTTTTCCTGAATGAAGACAAAGAGCCCCATGGCGCGGAGTGGTAAACAGCAGTACTGCAGTCCAAGCTCTGCTCACAACCTGAGTTCGATCCTGGCGGAAGCTGGGTTCATATAGCCGGCTCAAGGTTGACTCAGCCTTCCATCCTTCCGAGGATGGTAAAATGAGTACCCAGCTTGCTGGGGGGAAAGTGTAGATGACTGGGGAAGGCAATGGCAAACCACCTCGTAAAAAGTCTGCCATAAAAATGTTGTGATGCGACATCACCCCAAAGTCGGAAACGACTGGTGCTTGCACAAGGAACTACCTTTACCTTTACCTTTTTAAGACAAAAATGTGTGAGCTGGAGGCTAAAAAACTGTGAGCTAGCTCACACTAACTCAGCTGCGAGGGAACACTGTCTAGGGCACATCTGCATCCCCCCTATATATTATGATGCAGTATAAGCTGGCACTAGAACTATATTTTCAGCTGCTGTAATAGGTAAGTGTAAACCTCAAAGTTTAGACACATTCCACCAATTGCTAGCCTGGGATAGAGATCAGGAGAAAGTTATTTCCACCATGGTTGTGTGAGCATCCAGATGTGTGCCTGACCTTTGTCTTAGGTACTTTATTTTACATATACTTAACCTTAATGCCATTTTTGTTGTAAATAAAAATATAGCAAATCACATTTTAAATTGCTCAGAAACAGTACTTTTTAATGGAGGCAGTTCATATATTTGGCCCAGAGTCATCACTGTTGTGTCATTAAGTGGGTGAGAGATGTGGTTGCATTGCCAGCCCCTCTCTTTCATCTGCACCCTTCCCTCCTAGCTTGTAACATTGTGAGCAAGTCCTATAAGGCACACAAAGAACATGGGAGAGCAACTGCCACATTTTGTGTCTCACAGAGAACCTTGTGGCTGTGAACACAGCAGAGGATCTTGGGATGACCACAGCAAAGTCTTTCAAGGAAGACTTTCTGGAAGAATTCAGGGAGTGCCAAAAGAAATGCAGCAATTAAGCCATGCCAGGCTAGAAGATAAAGATCCTTCTTTTTGTATTGTCTTTTACACAGAATCATGGAGTTGGAAGGGATCTCCAGGATCATCTTTTCTTACCCCCTACACAATACAGGCAGTTCACAAATACCTCCCCCCACACATACATCCCCAGGGACGCCTGCTCCACGCCCACATGATATGCAGTTACAGGCCATTAACACGCACAATTCAAATGCTAAGTGCCTTGTGACAGCCTGGAGCCTCCTATTCAAATCTTCCCATTCTCCCCAAAGCCCCTACAGAATATATGGCTCAGCTTCATGTATTCAGTTTCGTAATCCTGAATTATAATTCAATCAAAAACTTCCCTTCCTGTTACTCTTCCCTGGTGCTGTTTAGTCAGTTCTATAGTTTTCTCCTGATTAGTTGCTTACCTCTCAAGTATTCCTTTATCCTCTGTCATAATCTTTTGTTTCTTAAAAAGGACCCATTTTTATGCTATGGGCCAAAAATAAAATAACTGGCTTGGCTTTAGAATCAGTAATTGGAGTTTGATCCTTGATACCACTGGAACTGCAACAGATTTCCAACACACACTTACTGTCTTTCCATCTGATTTCTTCACAGAATAGGGCAGGTAATCTTTGCTCTCCCACGCCATCTATTTTCCCCTTTACTTTCCAAACTACAGCTCAAATAGTAATTTCTGCTCCAGTTTGGAATAGCTCTGCTGAGTGTTTGGTTGTTGCTGCTATGTAAATTAGTATAAGGAATGTGTTTGTGTTTTGATTTAATATTGGTAGTATTTGATTTCCCCCCCAGACATTATTATATCAACTCCCCCAATAAACTCTATCCAAGGGATGGCCAACGGTAGCTCTCCAGATGTTTGTTGCCTACAACTCCCATCAGCCCCAGCCAGCATGGCCAATGGCTGGGGCTGATGGGAGTTGTAGGCAACAAACATCTGGAGAGCTACCGTTGGCCACCCCTGCTCTATTCCATTTAAGTCAGGTCTCTGCCATCCTTTTCCTATGGAAAAACTTGCGACTCACAACCACCTCTCTAGGTAAAAGATGCTGGGTATCTGCACCATACACAAACATGCAAGCTAATTCTCCATATTAATTTGAATATAATGTTCAGGTGTTTGTGGGGACGCAGTAACAGTGGTGTACAGTATAGATGCATGTGACAATCAGTCTACAGACTTGAATACAAACTACTGCTAACTGCCAAGTATGCATGCTTTAGGACATAATCTACACTGAGTTATTTTGTTATTTTGCTGACCTGGCTTTCAGTTGCTTTGTCATAACTGGTTTGTGCATGAAACAGAGAAGCTGTGACCCTGCATACTCATAGGCTATATATCAAATGGTCTAAGACCAGGATGGCATAGATGATTTGGTTCTTTCTACTTTTTCCTCACACCAACCCTGTTAGGCAGGGGTGTCAAACCTGCAGCCTGGGAGCCAAATCAGGCCCCCAAAGGGCTCCTATCAGGCCTACAAGCAAGTCTGCTTCTTTCTCCCTCTCTCTTGCTTCCTTCTGTGTCACAGCTTGCTTTGCCAAGCTTGCTCAATCACACAGGAGCTACATAGCAAAGCCTCTATTTTCTCCACTGGCTGAGGCTCTTCCCTTGCGCAGGAAGAGAGAGAGATCTTACTTTGCCAGGCTCTCAATTGCAAAGCAAAGCTACTGAGCCAAGCTTCTCTTCCTTCTATTGGCTGAGGCTCTTCCCCCTCCTTGTTCCCTGGGGAGAGAGGAAAAGAGCCAGAGCTTCCTTTGCCTAGTTCCCTCAATCATATACAAAGAAAACACTTTTAACAAAGTTTTATTCAAGGTATGAGCTTTTTGCTTCATGAGAGAGAGAGTTTTGTTGGCTCATTATACCAGGGATCTCTAGGGCGCAACTGAGTTTGCCTCCTCCTTTTCACTGTATCCATGCCTTCATGATCCAGTCTTTCTCAGTAGGAAAGCAATATAAATTATTTAGATGAGGAATAACAATAAGCCCATGAGGTGGATTAAGCTGAAAGCGTGTGTTCAGACCAAGTTCACCCAGCACATTTTCTTTGTAGAATGGGGATATTCACCTAGGCTTTCTATATAAGTAGGTTAATACTGACCACTATAATGGCTGTCTCTATTCTTGCACTACCTCATTGGAGTTATAGTTATTTCTCAGGGGAAGACTATAGTTTTGTAGACCAGGGTTTCTCAAACTTTTTCCCTCCGTGGCCCAGTTATTTTTACACTTTTCCTTCATGGCCCACTAAAATTCGGGGGTGGGGCCAGGAGACTTTGGGGGTGGAGCTGGGAGACAGGAATCATGTCATTTCCTGTGGTGTCACTTCCAGGTCAAGGGCCAAGTGATGTCACTTCCGGGGCACACTGAACCAAAACTCCACCTCTTCCTGTGATATCACTTCCAAACCTGCCTCTTCTTCTGAAGTAACTTCATTTTCAGAAAAATCTCTCTGAAACTCATGCTGAGCCAAAATGGGGGTGGAAAGTGGGCGGTCTGCAACTTTTTCATACATTCCCAGAGGCCTCTCTTTCCACCCTCTCACCTGCATGCACCTATCTGTTTGTGTGTTCTTCTCCAGCTTGCAAGCACTCCTACTGCTCATGTTCAATTGCCTGCACCACCTACACACCCCTTCCTCAACAGCACTGGCCAGTGTATGCAGTTGGGAGTGCTGTTGCCATTGCCATCAGGAATGGTAGCACTGTGTACCACCCACACTGGGCCCTGGCAGCTCAATGCCACCCTGACGTATTTAGACAGTGGGCCCTGGCAGCTCAATGCCACCCTGATGCATTTAGTAGGCCCTTCCTTCAGCTGCTACTACTGGAACCCTGCCTCAAGTTACAAGCAAGCTTGCTTGGTTTCAAGAAAATCTTTTGACAGCTATTTTTTATACTTTTCCTTGGCTGAAACAGTGGGAAATTGCTGTGAAAGGTAGCAGAGAATTGTGCTGCAATTAATGAATTAATTTCAAGTTATATGAAGTTCACACAAGCTTTTCTGCAGTTATCCCAAAAAGGATATTTATGAGGGGCTTGCAGCTTTTTACTGGCTGTATTTCCCCTGTCTTTAAAAGCAACCTGTTGTGCAGATATTTAGCCAGTGAACTTCCTTCAACCTTTTTAATATCTACAGGAGAAGTTTAATTTTGGTGTCAGACAGCTGTTAAAAGCAGGACCAGTAAAATGGTGCCAAGTTCATTGTACCATCACTTCCAGTGCTGTTGAGATATACAGCAGCAATAATCTCTTTCTGCCCCACATCTCTCACTCTTACTCATTCACACAGAAATCTCATAGAAAAGTTAGCTGGCTACAACTGGGGGTGCCAACTTTTCATTGGCAGAGCTCCTATGTCTGCAACAACAGTATGATGAACAGAAAAGTTTCATCCAGTAAAAATGGAAGGAAGGAAGGAAAGAAAGAAAGAAAGAAAGAAAGAAAGAAAGAAAGAAAGAAAGAAAGAAAGAAAGAAAGAAAGAAAGAAAGAGAGAGAGAGAAAGGGAAAGAATGAAATGGAAGGAAAGGAAAAGAAAGACATGGAAAGAAAGAACATAAGAGAAGCCATGTTGGATCAGGCCAGTGGACTATCCAGTCCGAAATTCTCTCACACAATGCCCCAAAAGCACCAGAATGCCACCAGTGGGGCCAGGACACTGGAAGCCCTCCCACTGTTGCTTTTCCCCGCTCCCCAGCACCAAGAACACAGACAGAGCATCACTTGCAGGGAAAGAAAGAAAGAAAGAAAGAAAGAAAGAAAGAAAGAAAGAAAGAAAGAAAGAAAGAAAGAAAGAAAGAAAGAAAGAAAGAAAGAAAGAAAGAAAGAGGGACAAAAGCCTTTCCATCAGATGGCTGCAGCCAGCAACAATTTTGCCAAGGGGTTGTTTGGTTAAAAAAAAAAAAAGCTACTGGAATGCCCATTCCCTGCCCCTCCTGGCTGAAAAAAATATCCCCCCCCCCTTCATTGCTGCCTAGGCCTCCCGGGGAAATCTCCCCAAAAGAACATAACGCAAGGCACATGAAAGCTCATACCTTGAAGAACATTTCATGGGTCTAAAATGCCAGCAAACTCCAGTTTTTTTCTCAAACACTGGGAGGGAGGGGGAGAAGGAAGGAGAGGCAGCCCAGCTCCTCTCTGCACAACACAGAGGCAGCTTTGCAGCCTGTGCCAGTCTTCAAGCCTAGCTTTTATCTGCATAACACAGAGATGGGGGGGAGAAAGGAAGGGAAATGGAGCTCAGGCTTTGCAGTTTGCACAACACAGAGACGGGGGAAAGGAAGGAATTAAAAGGAAGCTCAGGCTTTGCAGCTTGTGTCAGTCTTCAAGGCTAACTTTTCTCTGCACAACACAGTTGTCGGCTTGATCCAGTACTTAAATCACTGCAGCTTACCGGCTCTTAGAATGTTTAGGATTGCCTACCATCCGGATCTGTTTGTGCTTGTATTGGTCCCCCCTTAACTGAGGAATTGCTCAAGTAAGTGTGCCTCTGCAATTCAGGCATCAGAGAAGCTGTTCAAGACTATGCTACAGAGTCCTCCAGGTCGCTTTTCCCCAGCAGAGGGGGCTGGTTTCGGCAGAGGAACGCGGCTCCGCCTCCACTACTCCTTGCCACTAGGCTACGAGGAAGGTGGAAAGGACAGGCCCGGATCAGGGTGCAGAGCAAGGCCGGGGTTGGGAGCGCCGAGCCGAGGAAGGTAGCGTGGTGCGCTGTGCAGGGTGGGCGCAAGGCGCGAGCAGGGACCAGGTGCTCACCGAAACGCTTTCGCTGCCTGAGGAAAGAGGCTGGGGTCGCGAGGAGGGCCTGCCACTTCTGGCGCCGGTAGAGCTGCGACGGGGGAGGGGATCGCTCACCCCCTGCACGTTCTGCAGCGTTTACCCGGCCAACGGATCCAAACCACGTTTCATCTTAGAGACTTCTGCGTACCTGGGGTTGCTTAGCGTGTAGCAGTTTATAGTCTCCTATGTTAACAAATTACACGAGTTTGCCTGTTATTCTAATCTAGGCGCATTTACTCGTGAGTATATTATATTCAGCTTAATGACAGCCCCTTCCCCATGGATTCGTACGGGCCTACATACTAGGAATAAATAATGCTGGGCTTCGTGGAGCTGTCTCAGATAGTCCTTTATAGGCGTGTTTCAGATTTGTAGGAATCCAGTGGGACTTTGCATGCATAGGATTGAACAGTAAACCCCCAGTATTAGGTATATCTACATCTGCCTCCATTAAAATCGAACAGCGCAATATAGAAAAATACAACATTTAACGCACTAACACATCACTTTAACCCTTGCAATGCCAATCTCGATTTATGGTGGCACAAAACTGCAGCATAATCTAGTTTTGGGTAGAACTAGGAGGAAGGAAACATAAGAGCCATCTGGTAGAATACGGTTGCCTGGTCACCGCTGGTGGGAAGGCAGGAAGTAAGGGCTGCCATCTCCTGGAAATTTGGGGGTGGAACCTGGAGAGGCAGAGGTCTCAGTGGGGTACAATGCCATAGAGTCCACCCTTCAAAGCACCCATTTTCTCCAGGGGATCGCATTTCTGTAGTCTGGAGATAATGTGTAATTCTGGGGGGGTCACCAGGTCTGGGGGGTCACCAGGAGACTGGCATCTCTGTGTGGTACCTACAAATTTATTCCAGCATGAGTTTTTGTGAGTTAGTACCTGCTTCATATGCCACGAGTATGCAGCAATTTAATTATAAGGTATAAATAAAAACAAACAGCAAGGGCTATGAAAATACAGGATGAAATATAACTGTAGAATTGATAATCTAATCAAGATAAATAAAGAGCCCATTCACTAGTTATGCTACACAACACCTATAGTGAGTGGCAAGTCCATTATTTGTTAAGATAGTCAACACCTGTAAGTGAAAGAAAAATCCCAGATTCTTTTGTTGGGGGAAGGGCTAGTATGAAACCTCTTGGTTATCAATTCAGCAATTTTACCTGGATTCTCCTTTTGAAGTTATTTTTTTGCTGGGTAGTGACTGTCAGGTCAGCACAGCAGTAGAGTGGTCTGGCAATAGGAATGTTTTCCCACTGGCTTTGGAATATTGTGATGCTTAATGTGAGATTTGAGTCTATTTATTCTGTTTGGCCTGTGTAGAGAGCAGAATGGCTGTGTTGACAGGTAATGGTATATATCACGCTGAAAGATGAGCGAGTAGATTAATCTAAAGGGGTATAGCTGATGTTATTAGGTTATTAGCCAGTTTATAGTAGTTAAGATTCCCCACTCCTCCATGTGTAGTCAGCTGGGTGACCTTGGGCCAGTCACAGTTCTCAGAGCTGTTCTGCTCAAGAGCAGTTCTCTCAGAGCTCTCTCAGCCCCACCTACTTAACAGGGTGTTTGTTGTGGAGAGAGAAGGGAAGGAGATTGTAAGCCGCTCTGAGACTCAGAATGAAGGGTGGGGTATATATCCAAACCTTGTCTGATTGTATGTGGGAACCAAGCTGGAAGCTTAGTCTGCTGTGGAGTCTGACCCCCGGGTTTGTACATCTGTTAGGTGGCCCACTGGTGTTGATAAGAAGCTGTTATGGGGTTTTTAGGCTGTCTATAAACACTGGCCTGTGAAAGAGAAACATCAGTGTTGAGAATGGGCTGCATTGGCTGACCTCTGGACAGCCATGACATGTCTGCGAGCAATTTGTGTGGATGAGACTTGTGCACTAACCATTTTCAGATGAAAACCAATCATAGGAGTCAGTGCAGAAGTCATACCGTTGAGCATAATTCAGTAAAAGATAAGTGCTTTCAAATCTCATTAATTTTGAAAACTGCTTGCATCCTGTGGATGGTGCTCTGTGGTTGATAGCTGTAATGTTGATGGTAACACATCCCTTGGCATTATTTTTTTGACAGTCTTAAATTCATCTGTGTACGTGAGGAGATCTTACTTCTAGTAGTGTTGTCAGCTGCACAGTGATGCTACTTTTAGTTAACTGAGAAAATTACTGTTCACTGTTGAGCCTAACACAGTATATTATCTTTTGTTACAGGTGCATTATGACGGGTTGCAGGCTGCCCCTTTGCACTTTTAGAAATCTAAAGGCTTGGCTTGGGCTCTTGGATCGTTCACCTTATAAATTATGTGCACCATGGAAGAGATGTATCTACTCTGCAAGCTATCAACCAGTTACAGCAATCATCCCAAAACATTTATTTGTTTCTCCCATTAAACGCCATGCGTTTTTTATACCATTATTCATATGTACACCAAGAATTTCTGTACGATTCAAAAGTGACAAAAGTTCTCAGAAGAATATGAAACAAACTGAACAAGAGGAGGATGAGGATGAAGATGAGAGAAGTGATTCAGAGGATGAGTTTGAAGATGATCCCACTAAAGTGAAGGACTACAAAGATCTTGAGAAAGTAGTAACGTCATTTAGATTTGATGTAATCATGAAAGCTGGTCTAGATATTGCAAGAAAGTAAGTATAAACTTTTAAAAGATTTCAAATTTTTCTGCAAACGGGGTGGGGGGGGTGTCAACCAAGTTTGCAGAAAAATCTGTTTGGGGTAATGGGTATCTGCAGATGAGGCCACACTTGGGAAATTGATATATAGATTGTGCATATTTTATTCTGCTTGTTTTGGATTCCATAACAATTATGATTGTCATTTTAGGCAGCATTCTGAATTTATAGAATTAATTAGAATCTGAAATTATAGAATTTAACTTGATTTAATGATTTAAAGAAAAAATCCCTACCAAACTTGACTGATTGGTTAAATAATCTGTGGGCCTGGCTGGATGTTGGTGTCAGGTAAGGTGCAAAACTCCTTTATGTTTTTCTGAAAGGCGTATGCCTGTTTGTTATATTTTGATGTGATAACCCATTCTGATTGGTAGCTTACACTTTTTATAATGTCATCAAGATGGCCTAAGCAGGTTTTTCCTACCTTTCCTAATTTGAGCCGTAACTCATTAACCAAGTGACCAATTTCAAATTTTGTAGTTCTGTTGGAAAACTAATAAATTCCGCTGCAAATAAATAATACTAATAATGACTATACATTACCTTTACATAAATAATACTAATAATGACTATACATGACTATACATTACCATAAGAAAAAGTCTGATACATTTTAATAAGGTTAATGGCATATGGCACTTGATCTAATCCGGATAGTCCCTTAAAGTATATTAGATAAGTGTAGTTTATTCTTTTCCCTTAACGATCCACAGCATGAAGAAATTATTTTTGCTGTGCCTCAGTTAGGTTCATGAGAACAGATCCATGTTTTATGTTATTTTGATAATTATTATCCAATGTAACTGGATAATAGATAATTTTTTGGTCCTGAAAAGAATCACCTGTAAATTTTATGTGTTCCACATCTGTTCAGTATGCATATGTTTTATTTTAAAATCTGACATCATTATTTCACAACTGCTAACATCATATATATATATATTTCCAAGCATATTAGCATTTTCCAGCTCTCCCATCGGCTGTGGTTCACATTCCATCAGCCATAGGCTTATCAGCCACCACCCAAGTTCCGTTGTGTTCCATTGGTTGAGTGCACTGCTTTCTTCTACCTGCTGTTGCCTACCCACTTTCTGTACAAAAATATAAAAAATATTGTGCAAGACACACACTCTTGAATAGTTTATACAAAATTAAGTATATTGTATTGTGTCATATAATGAACAGCATACAAAAGTAGGCATACATTCATACAATCAGAAATTAAAGCCAGACAAGGCCATGGCAGCTGCTTCTTTCCTGTCACTCGCTCCTCCCCTCAGCCTCACGCCAGGACAGATGAGGATTGGGCCACTGGGGAAGCTTCTAGGCAGTGGCTGTTGCTAGGCAACCAAGCTTGCTTCTCTCAGTAAAGGGAGAGGCCTCAGCTGAATAGTATGTCATAGAGACCATCCTCCAAAGCAGTTATTTTCTCCAGGGGGAGAGAGATCTGTTGTCTGGAGTTCAGTTATGATCCCAGGAGATCTTCAGGTCCCACCTGGAGGTTGGTTACCCTAGACCTGTTCAGCAGCAGCCCCCCTATGACAGCCAGTGTGGCATAGGAGTTAGTGCTTCAGAGCAGGGTCTGCCAGACCCAGGTTCTTGCTGTGGAAGCTTACTGGGTGATTTCAGACTAGTCACAGACTTCCAGCCTAACTTACCTCACAGGGTTGTTGTGCAGATCAAAAAGGGGAGAGGAAAATGATGTCAGATACTTTGGCTCTCACTGTGGAGAAAGACTGTCCTTTTCCTAGGTAGAGACTGCAGGGAGGAGGGAAGAAGAGATTGGATTTATACTCCACCCTTCACTACCCAAAGGAGTCTCAGAGCAACTTACAATCTCCTTTCCATTCCCATCCCCACAACAGACACCCTGTGAGGTAGGTGAGGCTGAGAGAGCTCTCCCAGAACTGCTCTTGAGCAGAACACTTCTGAGAAAACTTGTGGCTGATCCAGGATCACATCAGCAGGTACGTATGAAGGAGTGGGGAATCAAACCTGGTTTTCCCAGATAAGAGTCCGCACACTTAACCACTACGCCAAACTGGAGGAAATGGATAGCTGAAGTCAGAGGGACAGATAAAGTTAGGCTGATGGTTGGCTGAGGAGATAGGTTTGCTAACTCCAGGTTGGGAAATTCCTGGAGATTTGAAGGGTGGAGCCTGGAGAAGGTAGAGTTTGAGGAGTGGTGGGACCTCAGACAACTACAATGCCATAGACTCCACACTCTTCCATTTCCTCTTGGGGAACCAATGTTGCCAATCTCCAGGTAAGGGCTCAGGAATCGCTCAGAATTACAACTGCTCTCCAGATGGCAGAGATCAGCTCCTCTGGAGAAAATGTATAACAAATAAATGGCTACACAGTGTTAAATAGTATGTAAATACTGAAAAAGCACTAGTAATGAAGTGTAAACAAAAATCCACTAATAATTACAAAGAACCTTGCTGTTATTGTTGTTGTTAAAGCATGCAGTACATGCGTATACAATGCTGAACTACAAAACTTGGATTTAAACATGCAGCAAAAATCACAGCAATGGATGTCCCAGGTAAAAATCCATTTCGACCCTTCATCAGGCTGTAATTCTACAGTAAAGCCTGGAGCATGAAGATGAGACTGAATGAAGTAGAATGCATACGAGTGCTTCAGTCCAACCAGCACCTTACCCACCTACTTTTTGGAGCTGCTACTGGAAAGAATTGAGGAAATTGATGCTAGATAAGCATCACTACTTCGCTTCTGTTCCCAACTTCAGTCTAGGGAGGAGCTCCTGTTATTTTCCTTGGCACAACCTATTGGATATTTCAAACAGCTCCTCAGAACTGAGCACCCCAGGCACTGGGAATCAGATTTACCTGGGACAATAGCAAGATTCTTTGTAATTATTACGGATTTTTTGTTTACATTCCATTACTACAGTGCTTCCTTTGGGGAAAATGGCTGCTTTGCAGAGTGTGTCATTATACCCTCTGAGGTTGCTTCTTTCCTGCTTTGCTCCACGCTGGAGAAAGAGTGTACTTTTCCTAGGTAGTGGCTGCAGAGAGGGAGAGAAGATAGAAAGCTGATGTCATAAATCCCCCTACAGAAGATGACTGCCTTGAGGTGCATACTCTGTGGTATACCATCATGCAACCTTGCCAGGTGAAAAACCCAGATCATGTCACAAGCTCATGCATATGCTAAATGCTGTTTGGGGGGCGTGGTTTGGGAAATTAAAAAATGATGCCCCCTTCTGGACCCATTCTATTTTATGGACCCATAGAATAGAATGGACTCCATACCCAATTTGGCGCCCCCCCTCCAGTAGCGCCCCCTCTGCCGCTCCCATGGGCCTTATTGCTAGTCTAGTATATTTCCAAGCCATTTTATTGTTCATCCAGGCCCGGTGCATGGGAGTAGGCCATGTAGGCGGTCGCCTCGGGCGCCGCATGGCCTTCATGGTGCTGCAAGGTGCCCTCTCCCCACATGCCAGCAGCTCTGCCTCTTTCCCCCTCCCAAAACTTGGGCAGAGGAAAGAGGCAGTTCGGCTTCGCTTCTGGGCTGCCTCTCCTGCAAGGAAGACAGCCCGAGAGTGAGGACAAGCCCCTGTACCAGCTCTTTCCCCCGCTCGAGACTTGGGTGGAGGAAAGAGGCAGCTCAGCTTCACTCTTGGGCTGCCTTCCCTGCAGGAAAGGCAGTCCGAGAGTGAAGAGGAGGCCCTGAGCCAGCTCTTTCCCCTGCCTGAGATTCGGCACTGGGGGCCCTCCCCCACTGGAGGGGGGGCAGAGCCCGCTGCCCTTCCAGACTTTGCTGGGGTCTCCTGAGGCTCGGAAGTCCTCGGCAAAGTTGAGGGGGGTGACAGTGACATCATTGTGATGTCACCGGTGCGCGCGTTTTGTGCACGCTAAAATAACAGAGGGGGGCAGATGATCGCAGTCCGGCCTAGGGGCGCAGGGATCCCTAGCACCGGGCCTATGTTCATCATCACTGAAATAACCTTCTGAGTAGTGAGGTTTAACTGCAAAGTACAAGTAAGTTCATAGGTAGGCGTGACCAGTTTGGCAGTTGACAGGAATGTACCAAATGCATTAAACCTTATACAAATGTGGTAAGCTACCTATCTCATCAAAAGATAATATATAGATATATAACTTTCAGAAAAACGAAGTTTTGCCACCTTACCTGACACCAATATGTCAATTTTTGGCTCTTGGCCCAGGGAAAAGAATGATATACCCGCATTAGTAAAAAAACAAAATATAAACAGGCTTATTTGCATTAGATAGAAGATATTTTTAAAAACAAACTCTGCATTGCAGAACTCAGTGAAGAATTTCACGGTGCTCAGCTTTCAGCTGCTGTAACTTCAGGCTAAACTTTGCAGGCAGTCTGATAAATACAGTGATTTCTTACATGAGCATGTGTCTCCATTAAGTTCCTGTAGTACTTTGTGTGCATAGTGAGTTTTCCCCTTTCATTAAAGTGAATGGGAGAGTCCTTGTGCGCATGGGAACTTTCATGTGTTCAAGGGACAGCTGGATCAGGGTTCATAGTTTTAGTGCTATCCTGCTGTTATGCTTGCAAAGAATACTGAAATAGTCATAAACTGAAATTGTCAGGATTTTATTTTTTATTTATCTGTAGAATTATATATGAAAACCTGCTATAAAATTGTTTAATTTTTAACCATAATTGTGAAATTAATTTTATGATTAGTCTTAAGAACATGTTTGTGTTCCATTTATTTATTTGGTAAAGCGAACTGTTTAATTAAATACTGTAGTAAGTATAACAGCTGGATCCTGGGGTGTAGAGGTTAACGTGGTACTCAGAAGTAAGTCAGCAGGACTAAATCTAAAGTAAGTGCAGAGGACTGAAGCCTTACTTTGCTTAAGAAATGCGCCTCCTGTGTGAAACTATTATTGTAGTTGTTCATGTACAACACCAATGGATATTAGATCACAGAACAGCAGTAGGATCTTAGTATGCCAGGAATACCAACCTAGATACATGTTTCATATGCATATGTTTAGATGGTGGGATGTTTTACTAGCTGCCTGTCTTCTTGCTTATATAGATAGGAATAGTAATATTATGTAAGGCATATATGTATATATGAAAAGAATTATTTTTCCCCCAAAGCAAAGTGGAAGATGCATTCTACAATGGTGAACTAAGACTAAATGGAGAGAAGCTGTGGAAGAAAAGCAGAGCGGTAGGTTCTTGAGAAATATATTTTGCATCTTAAATTATTTTGCATCTTAAATCTTTGGGATGATCTCACTTTCTTGAAATTGCAAAGATTTGTGCCCAAATAAATACATACTACTTACATCAAGAGAATAATAACATTGCATAAGAAGCATAATTTTCAGGATGACAGATTTTACTGGCCCCCTACAGCTTTTGTCATGCAAGATAACTTAGTCAAGCATAACAAATTCCAGTTGGTAGCTGCATTTGTGTTTTGTAGCAAACAACAATAGTCTTGAAACACGATCAAGATATAAAATTGCACCCACACATCTTTGGATATCACTGTGCTGCATCAGTTATTTACAACTGGATTTTCATAAGAACATAAGAGCCTTGCTGGATCAGACATGTGGTCCATGTAATCCAGCATTCTCTTCCACACAGTGACCAACTGGTTCCCCTGAGGGCCAGCAGAAAGACATAGAGGCTGAGGCCTTCTGATGTTGCCTTCAAACACTGTTATTCAAAACTTGACTGTATTATGAAAGTTCCCTTTATTCATCTTGGCCTGTGATACTGTCTAACTCAGGGGTGTCAAACTTAATTGTTATGAGGGCCAGATCTGACATAAATGAGACCTTGTTGGGCCAGGCCATGTATGTTATAAAATGCAATGCCAGGTAGCAGAGATAAAAACTTTATAAAGGACACAGACAAACAAAATTAAAGATTTTTTTAAAAAACTTAAAATACGCTTAAAAGATTAGCATTCTTAAAGTATTTTATTTAACAGTTTCTGATAACTGACACCTCTTTCTGTGAATTATTGCATCAAAATCTGGAGACAGTGTCTGTGCTTGAGTATACTTTTAAAGTGTTGTTCAGGTGTGTGTCTGTAAGTTGCAAACCTTTTAAAAAATTTAAAAGTTTATTGAAATTTCAAAGGTTTACAACAAACTGAATAAGTCAAATTTTGGAAATGTGCAGATGGATATTATGTAAGTAACAAAGCAAATATCAATAAATTAAGTTAAATAGTCTCACAAAAAAAGAGAATGATCTAATACTGCTATACAGTTAACAGACCTATGGAAAGGAATTAGATAAGATATAAAACAGAGACTCATTGCAATCATTAAGCACCATAGAAATACAGTAGAAATACAGGAAGCCAGAAATAGAGATAAGAGAGCCTAATAAGAAGTTAAAGAAAATAGAAGAACATAAAATAAACAAAAATTACCACTCCTGTGCCATACTTGCAAACCTACTTTTGATTGATTGACATTCATTACAGAAATCCCATGGTCAATGCTTTGAGACTAAGGCCCAGGGGAAAACATTAAATGGCTGGGCATTGCAAGCTTTTGTACATGTTGCTTCATGTGCTGGTAAGCAATAGAGAACATAGATTGAGCAAGCCTGGCAAAGTAAGCTGTGATGCAGAAGAAAGCAAATGATAGTGAGTTGCTCCTGGGCCTGATAGAAACCCACTGGGGGCCTGATTTGGCCCTCGGACTGCACACTTGATACCCCTATCTAGCCCTTTAAAACTATCCTTTCTTCTGTTCTGAATGTATTGTCCATCAGCTTCACCGGGTCCATTGAGTTCTAGTATTTTGGGACAGGGAGAAAAATATCTCTGAAGCCACATCCTATGAATAATTTTATCACCCCTTTTATGCTGCCTCCCTTAGTTGTTTCTTTTCTAAACTGTAAGGCCCAAGACTCTTTTACCCTTTCCTCATAGAGAAAGTGCTCCAGTCCTTTAATCATTTTGGTTGCCCTCTTCTGTACTTTTTCCAGCTCTGCAGTATGCTTTTCAAGATTTGGTGACCAGTACTGTACACAGTGTGGTGTGCAGGGCTTTTTTTGTGCTGGAGCCCACGAGCGTTCAGCTCTGCCTGGGATGGCCAGGGCTCCAGCAGAAGAAGGCAGCCATGTGCTCCCAGGCCAGCAACACATAGCAGGCTGAGCTGTGCTGTGGTGGTAGCGTCCTGGAGCCCAGCTCACCAGCTGGGCTCACGGGGCCGAGCCGCACTGTGACAGCGGCCTCCTGAAGCCTGGCTCACTGGGGCGGACTTCAAGCAGGTGCTGACTGGGCAGTGATGGTGGACAATGGGGATGGGAAGCTAAGGACTGAGTGAGGAGGAGGGGAAGGCTGGCTCTGGGGAAGTGGCATGCTATTGATCATGACGCTGGTGGCGCTTGTGGTATTGGCAGCCTGTCAGCTCCATAGGCACTGGGGCAAACTGAGTGAAAGGGGAGGGGTGTGCAGCAAGCCAGACTTCTTCCCTGCTCTGTATGAAGCAGGGGGTCAATGGCAAAGTCTTCGACGTGACCAAAAGGAGTAAGTTCTAAGGGCCCAATGAGGAGAAACGAGGATAGGGTTCTTCTCCTGGACGGTCCCCTCCCCTTTCCTCTTTGCCTGGGTCAGGCATTAGGGAAGGCCTGAGGGGAGTGCCTCATCTTGCTCTTAGCTGCGCCTGCCGCCTCTGGAACAGGTATGAGGGAGAGAGGTGCGCAAGGGTACCTAGTCTTTGCCTAGCCATGTGAGTAGTCGAAATGAGTCCAGGGTGTTGAACCTTTTGCAGCAGGACTGGTTCTTGTGTTGAAAGGTCATAAACCTTTATGTAGCCCCCTAGTGTGCTTGCTCAGAAATAAGTCTCACTTGTGTTTGGGTTTTATTCCCTGGAAACTGTGCATAGAATTGCAAGCTGTTTTATTTCAAATGTGTGTTTCCCCTGTGTGTGAGGTGAAACACCTATCCTTGGTATATTGCATGCCTGCTTCCTACTTTGATGATCAGTTATTAACCTAGAGAAGTAAACTTGCTGATGTTCTGTTGTTCTGTTATTAAGGAGTTGGGCAAGATTCAATAATTACAGTAATGACTGGGCTGCAGTCCTACAAATAGCTACAGTAGAGTTTATGCTAATCGAAGTAGAAGTGTACCAAGCCTGCAGCTCACTGGCTGGGCTCGCAGGACCAAGCCATGCTAACGTCAGGGTGTGGCCTAATATGCAAATAAGCTCCTGCTGGGCTTTTTCTACAAAGGAAGCCCTGATGGTGTGGTCAAATGAGGTTGCATCATATATCTATACAGGTCTTCAGGAATATTACAGTATTGCCTTTTTATTTTCAATTACTTTCCTAATATCCCCAGCACGGTGTTTGCCTTTCCCCCTGCTGCTGCAGACTTGGTCAACATTTTCATCAAGCTGTGTGCTACAACTCCAAGATCTGTTTCAGTCTTAGTCAGTTCGGGCTCTGTCAGCATATATTTAAAGTTAAGAATTTTTGTTCTAGTTTGCATCACCTTACACTTACCTACATTGAATGTCATTTGCCATATTGTTTCTTACTTAATTTATTGAAATTGTCCTAGAAGTCTTCACAATCTACCTTGGTTTCCTATATGGACAAGTAAATTCAGTTGCAAAGGTTTCTGTAACATGGTAATAGCACAATATCCAGCACTGTGCAGACGCAAGGTAACACTTTTATTATAATAAACACTTTGGCAAACTAGAGCTATTTGACAAAGTGAGCTCTAGGCCTACAAAATCCTGTGGCCAGAATAAAAGTGCTTGTTACCTTGAAGGTTCCGCAGAATTTTGGGTCACTAAGTTTACGAGTCTAATTCAGATATTTCACTGGCTGCCCTTGCTAGATGAACTTTCAACAAGACATGCCCACCACGTCTGTGTATGCTTCCATGGTAAGAGCTGTGGTTGCAGCATTCCAGTCATGGCAGATGTTATGCAGCTGTACTGAGAGCTTCTGTTCCAAAGTACAACAATAACAGGGGAGGAGGACTGGGAACCAGAAGTTATGTCTTATGAGAAATATAGCTGATTGTTTCATTTCCCCCCCTCTCTTTCATTAGGTAAAAGTTGGTGACACACTAGACCTCATAATTGGAGAGGACAAGGAAACAGAAACTGCAGTAGTTATGAGAGTTGTCTTAAGAAAAGCCTCAGAAAAGAATGACAATGAAAAATACAAAGTGATATTGAGGCGCTGGCGAAACTTAAAGGTGCCCAAGCAGGATGTATTTAAATGAACTAAGATTTGCATGAAGAAGAACTTTATGAACAACCATATTTGTTTTATAATATATGATGAAATTTGGTTAAGCAAGATTGTGTGCGTTTTTTTTAACTTTAAAAAAAATGGGTCTGTGATGGTATGCAATCTTCTTTACTGTATATCTCACTTCATGTTGTTTTTGTGTCATGCCAAGGTGGCAAAGCACTGTTCTTAGGTGGCTGTCCCAAAATGAGAAAATATATGAAACAGAAGGGTAAGTTAATTTTAGAAGCAGTCTTTGATATTATTTAAATAACAAAAGCTAATCTTAATTTTCATAGGGAAAAATCTGACCTTTCTTACCCCTGTTTTTTGTGTGCTATCTTGTAGTTAGTTGCTTCAGAAGGCTGGTCCCTAAAAAGAGAAAGTACGAGGTGGCTTGACATTACATTTTTCCATTTGTACGTCTTTGATTTATAGTGCTGGTTTCTCCACTGAATTTCCTTGTACACGTTGTGAGATATTAAGGTGAAATGGAACTGAGTCTGTGGCCACTGCTGTTCCTTTGCTTGTATGGTAAAATTGAGAAAGAAGGGAGAAAACATACTGCCACAGGCAAATTATTTGCTTCAGAAACTCCAAAGCGCAAGACAAAATTTAGCTTAGTGGCACCCTGTATTAAAAATTTTGAAGACATGCACCTTGGTTTAGAACCCTGTATATGTGTGTTCCACTAGGAACATGAAACTCGTGTGTGAATTTACCCTATTCAGCAACAAAAAAAGCAGTTTTGCTTACACATCCTTACACGCATGGAGTAATGATCTCCATAGAAGTACAGCTGCTCATATGCACAGAAATGTTTGTGCTTATTGGAATACGCACAAAGCTCTGTATCGGAGTGCATTGCTTTTGTCCTGCTAAATCCAAAACCACTGCAGTCATACGTTGACAACTTGTTATCTGTCATGCACTAATTTCAACATGCAGCTTAAGAAAACCTCTGTAGAGTCCTCTGTGCTTCCATAAGAAGTGTAAGCTTGGCAACCAGTTAGCATGAAAAGGACAAATAACGCTTAAGCTTAGGGAAACAAAATAAATCCCAGTTTTAAAGGTAAGTGTTGTTTGTCATCATGAAAATATGAACTTTGGTTTGTAGTAATAGGAACTTTCATCAATAAAACCGTGACTTCAGATGACATGTTGCCTTGTACTAATGAAATCTCTGTATTAATACTAATTTAATAAAACCTAGCTAAACTGTTTCAAATACAAATGGATCCTCCATCAAAGATTTGTGATTTTATGGCTAGAAAGCTGCTCATTTAAAAAAAAAACGTTTCTGATAATGATAGACACAATAAGAGATTTATTTTAACTGTTACTATTTTACTATTAGAATCCTGAGTTTAATACAGGGTCATCATCTAAAAATATCAGGAAACTGTGAGCCAGAGTCAAATTACAGTTAAGATTTAGTAAATGCTTTCCACACATTTATCTGCTGATTATCCCTATGACATCTGTCATTGAATTTCAGTGTGGTTAGTGATTCCGAGACATATAGAATATGTACTCTGTTTTTGTGCAAGATGTTGGTTTGTTCTGTGAGACTTCTCTCCATGATCCCATGTAAATTGAGAATACACCTCAGAGAACACCCAGCTCTCCCCTTCATATGTGCATTGCAAGGTAAACGGGGAGCAAACAGTCTTACACAGAAATACACTTTTCATGTATAATTTTCTTACTGATCATCCCTGGTTGCCCCAGAACACAATTTGCTTTTGCGGGGGGATGTAGAATAAGATCCTGAAAGTAAGTAGTATTTAATATCTAAAGTAATGAATTACATATTTTGATTTTCTTTATTATGTCCTTTTTTCAGTCATTGTCAATTGGATCTGAGGGGGATAGTCTTTTTTGTCTTTTTGAATAAAAGTGTTGAGGTAATTTTGGCATATTATAGTGAATTTACTCAGCAATTGCTTTGAGGAAGCTATCTCTTCACATGTTGCCTGGTCACTGAGCTGCTGAAGCAACAGCCAGCATATCCAAGGGATTCTTTAATAAATGAAACTGCCTTTGTATGCAAATAAGCACTCCTACCATTCCTGATAAGTAATGCTAGGGAAGAAAAACGCCTGTGTTTGTGACATATTGGAGCAAATAAGCTCCCAGAAACACCCTCATAATATTACAGAAAAAAACCAGTGAAAAGTATTAATATTAATCATGTATGTTATACAGTTCATATCCAGAATTTATAGATATGTTAAGACCTGCAAGTCTTGACTGTGTCTTGCTTAGAGAAATTTTCATGTTTCCTTTAAAAGCTACACTTTTCTTCAGACTTGAACAACCAACCCAAAATGAAGGATGTATTTGCTCATTGTTAGAATGAGTTGCAAAAGGCTGATTTGCCAAACTAGTTTTCAGCACAAGGAACAATGCCACAGTTGTTTAGTGAAAAAATGCTATCGTGAAAAGAGTGTCTATTGGAGTATGCTCAGAGGAACATCATATCATACCTTTAGAAAGCATGAATCAAAAGGTTCAGTAAAGTCATGTGTTGATCTATGTAATAGCAGCTTTGTAAGCTGGTCACACCCTATGGCCCCAGAATCTCTCAGTGGAATTTCCCCTTAACAGGCAAAGCTCTGGGTAAGAAACTTTGAATTTAACTTTTTCTTAAGGTCAGCTTAGGTTAAATAGGAATGACAATTACATGTATGCTTAAACAGGATTGATTTCTGTGGGATATGTCAACATTCTGTGTATCTATTCAATCAGATCTAGAGTTATCAGGTTATTTTGAAATAAACGTTTAATGTTTTGCCCTTTATTGGTTGGGAAATACATTTCACTCTGAGCCTGTAACAAATAAATTAACCTCAATATATCCATTAGACTAGAGAATGAAGGCTGTGCCCTGTGAGGAACCAAGTAAAACTTTTAGTGTTATTGTGTTGCTTTAATTTCATCAAAGAATTTTTAATTTCCAAATGACTGTTTAAAGTACTGCCCCCTCACAGGTGCGTCCTGGTGACAGACACAATTCCAGTGACTAGAATGTAGCTATTGAAGGATTATATGTAAGTAGTTCCAGAAGAACACATGCTGCGTATGACAAAAATATGTACCTCTGCACAAAAATTCAAGTGGGTAGTCATGATAGTACTGTGGCTGTTTATTACAAACCACCAAACGGAGCTGTATCAGATGGCCAATGTGGCAAATAGGATACTGAACTATAAACTACTGGTCTGATCTACCAGGGCTTTTCTTATACTTATTGATGGTTAACACTGATTAAGCTTTATGTAAGTGTACAACAAAAGAAATATGAAAATCTGCTTACTCTACCTCACAAAATGGTTATAAAGTGGAGAAGGGGGGAAAATATGATTATCTGTTTTTGGTCCTGATTAGGGAGAAAAGCAAAGAAATAAAAAACATGAAGCATATAATAATATAAAACTTGGTTGCTACAGGCAGGAGATTTCTGGCAGCATCAAAGTGGCTGAAGAGCTCAACATAGGGTCATGCAAACTGTCTTTAAGCCTCATGCATGCCACAGTCACATGAAGGACACAGAATATTATGTCATGGTTTGGATACAGTTAGAACTTACTAGTGGTGATTTCACTGTTACAGTTGCTACACAGGGAAATCCCTTCTGGGAAACTGACTGTAGCCAGGGAGCCAGGTTATATAGTTGTGAGAGACATAAAAACTATGTGGACTGTGAACTGGCTCCCAGATGCATATATACAACTTGCAGCACTCTCTGTAAACTTCAACAGATCAATGTGTACAAAAGGATGTATGTAAATAGCAGGGGTGGCCAAAATGCAGCTCGAGAGTCACATGGCTCTTTCACACACATTGTGTGGCTCCTGGAAGTCAAGGAGAAATTTAATGCAGGCTTATTCTCAAGTAGCATCAGGACCTCAGTAAACCTCTGTGTGCTGACTCATAGGCAGGCAACTATTTCTGCTGTGTGTGAAGTGGGGAAGGAGGGGAAAATAGGCAGGCTTGCAAGTTCTCCTCCTCTACCACAGAGGTCACCTAGAGCTGGGAAAGAGAGCTCAAGAGCTGAGGGAGCCACTGGAAGAGGTGATGGAATTAAAGAAGATGGTGCAGAATTCAATGATTTATATGGTACATGTGTGTTTAGTTCTGCTGCAAAAAAAATTGCCTAACCTTTCGCTATGCTATAAGTCTTATGGTGACTTATTTCAAGCTTTTATTTTTTAAGAAGTCTCCTTCTAGTATGGTCATGTTGTAAAGTGCATACATATATAGTTATCTTCCTGTCCATAGAAAGTATTAAGTTTTAATAAAGACGTGTGTGTAATATTTGTTCATATATTGCAGCTCTCAAACATCTGATGTTTATTCTATGTGGCTCTTACATTAAGCAAATTTAGCCACTGCTAGTATATAGTGTCTCCCCATATTCAAGTGAATGATTAAATACTGCCTGACAGTGCTAAACTGAAACATGCACGAGTCAACTTGGTATAGTGGTTAGGGTGTCAAACTAGAATCCAGAAGATCCAAGTTTGAATTCCAGTCTAACACAAAAGCTTGCTGGGTAACTTTGGAGAAGTGACTTATTCAGGATAACCAACAGGATTGTTGCGAGGATAAAATGGAGGAGAGAATGTGCAAACCACTTTGGATCTTCATTGGGAAGAGAAGAAGGGTTAAAAACGAAGCAAAAATCTTGTTCTATTAGTACCCTTTTTCAACTGTCCACTTTGTCATCTTTTTGGATATTTTTTTGCAAAACATGCACCTTTTTGCATACTTTCTTTGGCAGAAAATAAAAATTTGTTTCAAATATGAACTTCGGAATAGAACTAATATTACCACATACTGAAAGTACTAAACTTGTAGCTTTTTCACAACCAAGTTTCATTACAGAACTTTTTATTGCAGCATTTCACAAACCCTGGTGAAGGGACCGTAAACAAAATTGTCTTCTTTTAAAAGTCCTTTTCTTTCCTACTGAGCTTCTTAGAAAACATGGATAAAAATTCAAGTATTATATTCTTGATAGCTACTCATTCAGAGACAAAGCAAACTACAAACTTACATATGTTGTATTGTACTTTGACTGTTAGAACAAGTATAATCATTCAGTTGATACATTCATTTTACTAACTGTACATTAAAATTAAAGGGGGACATTCAGACATGTTCAGTTTCTTTGGTAAAATACTCTCTTGGAGCTGATTAGGATGCAGGTAGTACATTCATGAATTCTGCATTCTTGCAAAATGCTCCTAACACATGAGGAAAAATGAGTGTTATGATCTACTGTCAGTCTTAACAGAACCTGGCTTCTTGGAACAGAAAGGAGGGATATCTATGTAAAGATGCTGTATATTCAACAAATATACATTAAAATGCTCTCAGTGTTTCGGTTACTAATATATATTGAAATAAAGTCAAACTAGGAATGAGTGGTGTCTTGGGTAAAGTGACCTAGTCATCTTGCTCAAATGCTCATTACTTAGTGGAGCTACTGCATATCTGTAAGTCTATAATGGAGGAGACCACTGGTCCATCTACTGGCTGCCTTCTACTGATCTGAATAAGGACATCTCAGCAGGGGAAAGCTCCATGAGCATATCAAAAACTCAGTGCCTGTGAAAAACACTGGTTTAGGACAGATCAATGTTATTCCTCTTTAATAACAATCTCATGATTACTTAAGAAAATGAAACCTTGATGAGATGCAATGCTTTTCAAGGAAATTCAGAAAAAGGATTATGGAGTTTGGATGTAATTAAAGATGTACCATGATTGATGGCATTTCAGTCACCTTAACCTCAGTTATTAATTACAATGATTAAAGAAATATCAATATTTTCCATAATATAATATGGGATGCATTGTATTTGAAGATATAAATATAAATGTACATAAAATGGATTAAATTCTTGCTATATATTCAAAAGAAATCAATATAGATACATGTCATATTTAATATTTTAAACCTTTGAAAGGCAGCAGTCATATTACTAACAAAAATATGGGGTTAAATGTGTTTCTACATTCCTTGATTCAAGTATTTTTATAAGTAGTGATGGTAACAAGTAATAGCACCATAGCTCTACTGATACAGGGCAGGATTCTGTTTTACAATCTCGACTCATACCAGTAGTACTTATAGCAAGAGGTCACACTGAGACAATGAAATAATTTATGAATAAAACCTGAAGTATCAGTACTACAATTTTAACATAAACGCACATTAAATAAGTCCATGGTCATAGTCTTTTTACAGTAATTCATCTACAACATAGAAAACTGTCAAAAGTATAATTCTTCTGTTCATTGATTTTGTAATATTTTCACTCTCATTGTTCAAACAAATTCAAGGAAGTTATCATTGTCACAAACTCTGATATACCACTTTTTTCAAACTGGTACTTCAAAGATTACAAGTTTGAAAGACTATAAAAATTAATTTCAAATAACTGATTTAACAGGTGCTGTAAACTGCCAAAGAACACAAGACATGATAAAATCAATTATAAAATTTAAAAGTGGTATTATAGCTATGATTATTTCCACTGATGAAAATCATTTAATTGATGCATCCATTTAATCATTTTATCTGCATACAATGCAAGAAGAAAATAACGGTACTATTGCAATGAACACAATGTGTTCTCGCACAATAGTCATTAATTTAGCAGACATTTCCACAGGATTGTACCTTACCTCTTTTCTCCCAATGAAGCTACTGCACTGCCCTTTCCAATATATGTAACAATCTTAGTTGTCAACTGCCGTACTGTTAAGCGAATATACTGAGAAGTGTTGGATCTAAAACATAACATTGGCCTCTCAAACAACAACAAAAGACTTGTTTTTTAAAAATCAGTGGTCAACATCTTTGGAAACTTTAACAATCCCATTACTTTTTGCTTTCTTGGCTTTTTTCAGTATGTCACACTTTTTTCTATTGGGACGTCTGCATCTTTCATCGATACTCGGTATACATTCATAATGCCACACTTCATCCATTTTCTCAACAGGATAAACAGCTTCAACATAATGACGGATTAGTCTCAGCCTGACTGGATCGAGCTGCTTTTTATTACAAGCCCCTGAATGGTTGTATTGCAGTCTGAGATTATCTGAAGTAAAAAGCTCTGGAAAAAGCCTTACTAGAAGTCTGGCAGCAAAGTTACCAACTGAAAGGCTCTGCTGTACTATCTCTCTTACTTCTTTATCAGACAGCAGATATAAAGAAGGCACAGGAAAGTCTGGAGGAGGAACAACAAGTTCCTCAAGTGGTATCTTGCAAAAATCTTTGTTGCTTCTTTCTGGAGGCAATGGCGGTCCTTCAAATTCTTCTTTAAATCTTTCTGGGTTTATTGCATAGGTCAGAAATTCTCTCCTTTCAGGTCCTGGCATGTGAACTTTTCGCTGCAATTGGTATGAACGCCTCTGCTCAGTATCTCTGCGACGACATCTCTCATCAAGTTTCCCAACAAATTCCAGTGTCCACACTCTGTCATTTTTAGCTCTTGGGTATAGCATTTGCACATAGTGTCGAATTAATTTAATCCTAACTGGGTCAAGTTGTTTCTTGCCCAAAGATCCACTACAATTATATTGCTTCCTTAAATTTTCATGAGTAAACAATTCAGGAAATAAATGAACAAGTAATCGAGAAGCAAAATTGCCTATAGACAAGCTGCTTTCATATATATTCTTAAGCTGTTCTTTGCTTAACAGATAGTCTGGGATAGAAACATCAAAATCAGGGAGAGGGATGTCAAGTTTATCAAAGTCTATAGGCACAAGCCAAATCTTTTTTGACCTTCTACCTGGCCTTTCATACTCAAAATTATCTTCCACTTTTATAACAGAAACATCATCAGGCAAACTATAAGAATCATAGCAACCATCTCTCATCTGTTCACTCTCACTGTCATCCATGGACATGCTTTCAAGTTCATCATTTATTCGTTGAACACAATGCTGTAACCAGGCTTTCCTCTCCTGCATAGAAGGAAAGTAAATTTCTGTGTACCTGCGGATTACTTGCAGTCGTTGAGGGTCAAGCTCTTGTTTCCCACTTTCTCCATAACAACTGTACCTCTCAGCCAACTTTCTGTGATCAAAGAGTTCAGGGAACAATCTGTGTAGCAAAAATACACAGAATTCTCCAGGAGAAGAAGCTTCATCTAAAAATTCATTTAGGTCCTGAGCATCAAAAACCCATTCTGAGGCAATGGAACTACTTCTGTCCACAGGTAGAACTTCTTCCTCCTCCTTGCCATCAGTAACCTGATCAGTATCATAAAAACCAGAGGACTGACTATTTTCCATGTCCCTTTGAGCCCAAAAACTATTGAAAAAGTCATTGACCTGAGGCAAGCACTCTGCCTGCCAAACAACAGGATTATTCACAGAAGGATAACAAACTTCTACATAATTTTGGATAAGTTGCAGATGTAGTGACTCAAGTTTCTTTTTGTTAAGACATCCACAGGTACTACAGATCCTATTTAACTCATCCTCACTGAAGAGTTCTGGGAAAAGCTGCACTAGTAAACGACAAGCCAAATCTCCAGCAGATGTACTCTGATCCATGATTTGCTTGAGTTCTGAGGCAGTCAGCTGATACTCAGGAGGTGGCCTGAATTCTGCTACAGTGTCTGTGGGGCTGACATGCTTTTTAATTCTACTGACTTCTAATGATAACAAGTCTACTTTGCTGTGAAGTTGAGTCATGTTGGAATTTAAGGTATTCAGTGTGTAGAACATTTTTTGTATCAAAGCATATATGTTTGGATCAGACTCTGACGGAGCAGCTGTAATAGAATTACTCTCTCTTTTTCGTTGCTCGTTCAAAGTCCGAAGATTGGATGGACTGCTAGGATTAACTTTTTCAAACATCTCATAGGAAATGAACTGTTCTGTTCCAGGCAAATTCTTCTTCTCTGTAATTTTGTGAGATATCCCATAAAGAGGTTTTTTATATGATGGCATGACTGTATTATTTGAGGCAGCTTCTTCACAAAGCCATGTTACATTAGGAGTATTATTTTTGTTTGGCTGCTCAACATCTTCCTGAGTAGGTGACCCATCTCTAGTCTTCATGCTTGAAAGAAGCCCCTTTCAATGAAAAAAAAGCATTGATATGGTAGTTAATTTTTAAACAAGTTGCTTATTTGCTATAATGGAATTACAAAACATGAATTACCTGATTTTGAGCAGTGAATAAATAATAGATGCATTGATCAAATTCAACGTATTGATATTAGAGCATTATTTCAACAGCAATTTTGGTTTCTTACTATGTAGCAAAATTTTCTCAACAGGTTTAATTACAGCCTTAAATGTATGTATGGAAGGAGATTGTTCATTAAGTTTTTCAAGAAAACTGAGTGTCACATCTGGCTCTTCCTTCAATTCCCTGTAATTACTGTACAATTCCTTGACTGAATCTGAAATCATCTTGTTCATTAATACAACATAAATAGGATTGTAATCACCACAATAATGATTCTCTGTGTTTTTTTGGAGATGTCATCATGCAATTTTTATACTTATTTGAGTATGTCCACTGTCTATTCTCCATCATATATTCATCACTAAAATGCTGCCTTCCAAAACTAGTAGGAATGGAATATTTCACAGCAATGATTAACTAGGTCAGAATAATTATATTTGCTAGCCATCTTGAGGGCAAAATACACAAATGTAAGTAAAATACTGAATGTAATGGAATCACCTCTTGTGTAAGGCCTCTTTTCTTCACAGTTAAAGTTTCTTGGCTTACTGAACCATCACAACCAAATGAAGTTCGTTTTCGTTTGTTGGTTTCTTGTAGGCAGGACACTAAACCATCTAGTGAGTTTTTTTCAGATCTTGAGATCACAGAACAATCTAAAACTTCATCTTCTTTGTCTGCTTCTACTTTCATGATATTTTTAATAACTGATAAAAGAAAAGTGAGAACAAAAGTTAATAAATCAATATATTAGGCTATTTATTTCAGTTAATTTAAACCCCACCTTCTCCCCAATGTGGCATGCAACTTTCTCTGCTTCTCCATTTTATCTTCACAACACTGAAGTAAATTAGTGTGTATAATTGGCCCATGGTCACCCAGAAAGCTTCCACTGCGAGTGGGGATTCAAACTTGGATCTCTCAAATTCTAGTCTGACATTACACCACGTTGGTTTGCTGCCATATAGATATTCTTATATTACCTTGTTACATAATCATATTATATACCTTGTTACATGTATCATATATACTGTTCACTAAGGAATCAAAATCAAGTGCCAAAGATTAGGACAAGGTGTGATCCTAGCAAAACTAACTACTCAATACTGCAGTTTCTCTATGCCTAAATAAACCCATCCTCACTTACTAAAATGCTGACCTGTAGTTCTCTATAGTGAGAACTAAATGGTTGTACTGTACTGTTCTTGCACCAGGAAGATAACAAGACACAATCAGATTTAACATACAGACCAGAAATGAGTGGACAATGATGTATATACATATAATTATGTCCAAACCTTTTTGTATTTGTTACAATACGTTTATCAAAATATATCGTTATAGACCAGGGGTGTCAAACATGCTGCCTGGGGGCCAAATCAGGCCCCTGGAGGGCTCCTATCAGGCCCCCAAGCAACTGGCTGTCAACTGCTTCCTTTTCCTTAGTAGTACTTTATTCACGGTCATCCGACCAGCTTAATATAAACAGAAACAAAATCATAAAAACAAACCCATCACCTCTTACACAAAGTTCCTTACGCCAACTATTACACATATTGTTAAAAATCATAGCCAAGATTTACATTCTCAATTTCCCTCCTTTCCAACTGAGCAACATAACAGAAACGGGCAATCTTAGTTGAAACATCAGAGTGAGTGTCAGACAGGAGGAAGGCAATCTGCTCATCCTCCGGCCTGCCCGCCAAGGGCCCGAGAATTGGAGAGATTAATCTTGCCCTCAAGTCATTGTAATTTGGACACCGCAAAACGATGTGGAGAGTTGTTTCGACCTCATTGCAATTACAGGGGCACAATCTTTCCAGATATGGGTACCCAGCGTAACGTCCCAAAAGCACCGAAGAGAAAAGTGCGTTAAGTCGTGCTTTTGAGAAAGCTATCCGATATTTTGGGATAGTGATGTTGAAAAGATACCTGGCTGGGGACAGTACTTCAGCTTGCTTCCCTAAGAAAATGTGCGCAGAAAGACTAGCTCTAGCAGATCTCAGTTCCAGCTCAACCAACCTCAGGCGCAAAAGTTCTTTCGCATCCCTCAGTTCCATCATTGCTAGGGACTCAGGGGAGAGATCACAGAGTCTAAAATAATCTAGACACCTTTTCTCCCAAGTTCCCACAAAAGAGTCGAAGAAAATCAGATGGGGAAGGCCACCTGGCTTTGAGAGAACCCTCAAAAAGTAACAAAGGGTGTTTAACCACATAGACGTCTCGATGCTTGGGACGCCAGATTCCAACCTGATGGCAGTGTTTGGCACACAACTGGGAACGGACAGAAGCTTGCGCAAGAGTTTGGTTTGTACTATCTCCAACGGCTTGGTGGTTGAATAAGGGCCAATTTCAGCGCCATAGAGCAACTGGACCCTGGTCTTTGCAGTATGCAGCCTTAGTGCTGCAGGCAAGAATTTGGCCCCTTTAGAGATGTAAAAACGGTAGATGGCATCAGCTGTTCTTTGCGCAGATTGTGCAACATAGTTCTTATGAGCCACACGCTTTCCCTGATAATGAAAAATCACCCCCAGGTATTTAATAATTTTAACTTGCTCAATGGGTTTACCATTTAGAAACCAGCAATGAGCCTTGAAACGTTTGGTGAAGACTAAAACCTTGGTTTTATCTAGATTAATTTCCAACTTTTCCTGCAGACTGGTCTGGGTTAGATGGCGAAGGGCCCTTCGCATACCAATCTGCGTCCTGGATAGTATAAGCACATCGTCAGCATACGCTAAAACTGGAATATGCCGATCGGCGAGCTTGGGAGGATGTAAAGCCAAATCATTAAAGGAGGTTAGAAGTGAGTTTATGTAGAAATTGAAAAGCAAGGGGGCGAGCACACAACCCTGTCTGACACCCTTGTTCACTAAAATTGGTTGGGTTAGATGGCCTTGAGATGAGCATCTTATCCTGATGCCCGAGTTGCTATAAAGGCTAACCATTAGCAACAACAGCCGTCTGTCAATAGACGAAGCTGCAAGCTTGTCCCATAACCTGGATCTGGGTATCAGATCAAAGGCAGCCTTAAAGTCGACAAAGGCTGCAAAGAGTCTGGAGCCCTTTGTGGCCAAATATTTATCAACCAGAAATTGCAGCACCAAAGTCTGGTCAAGGTGGGATCTTCCAGGGCAGAAGGCAGCCTGAACATCGGCAATAATGCCTTGTGAATCCATCCAGGCCGTAAGTTTGTCCCTCAGATGTAAGGCATACAGTTTGCTAATAGCACTAAGCAAACTAATTGGCCTATAGTTCGCGGGGAGTTCATGACCCCCTCTTTTGTAAATGGGCACAATAATTGCCCAGCCCCAGTCGGCTGGCATGTTTGCTGTCTCGTCGATATATGAGAAAAGGGAAGCCAACGTTGGAGCCCACCAATCCCGATGCTCTTTAAGCAGGTCAGACCTAATGTAGTCCCCCCCAGGGGCTTCCTTTTCCTTCTCTCTTGCTTCCTTCTATGTAATAGCTTGCTTTGCGAGGCTTGCTCAATCACACAGGAGCTACAGAGCAAAACTTCTATTTTCTCCATTGGCTGAGGCTCCTCCCTTAGGGAGGAAGGGGTGAGGGAGAGCTTGCTTTGCCAGGCTCTCTCAATCGCACAGCAGAGCTGAGCCAAGCCTCTCTTCCTTCTATGAGCTGAGGCTCCTCCTCCTCCTGGTCCCCCATGGAAGGAAGAAAAGAGCCAGAACATCCTTTGCCTAGCTCCCAGGATCTCATGGGAAAAATACAAAGAAAGCACCTTTAAGACCAACAAGTGCTAATGTTATAAGTTTTTTAAAAAATCTGTAATTGTGTTTGTCTGTGTTCTTTATAAAGTTTACATTTCTGCTACCAAATCTTAAATAGGTACACACATGGCCCGGCCCAACATGGTCTCATTTATGTCAGATTCTGCCCTCATGAGTTTGACACCCCTGTTATAGACTGTATAGAGACTGTATTAATAAATCTTTCGGTCTCATCAGAAATGCTGTTTTATAGTGAAACATTACCTTCATCATTGTTTTCAACATCAAATAATTCAGCTGAATTCATATTCTGTTCTCCTACATTAAAAGAAAGGAGAAAAAGGAAAATAAGCCTAAGCAGAAGATATGGGTCTCAAATGTTACTATGTAGCCACTTGCCCAAATGTATCTCTGGTACACGGGCTAAAAAACACGGGATGCAGCACATTTACTTCCATGTTGGGAATGGGTCTGAATACAGGTACACCTCTACTCTTCCTTCCCCCGGAGTAAACTTATTGAAATCAGTAATCTGAGTCTAGTACTGGTTTTCTTAAGGGGACAGAAAACATCATAGGCTGTTTGAAAAAATGCATTGTGATAGTTTGAAATCTTTCTAGGATCAGCAACAATAATATGTAAAATTTTCACATAATACAAAATTCTAATTACAAAAGAATTTGTGAACTAGTGAACAGTGGCTGTTCCTGACCCCACATTTGTTCTTTAAAAAAAAGTTGACCTTCAGCACAATATTTATGATATTTATAGTCATATTTCTCACTGAAAATTAAGATGGGTCACAATATAAACAATGCAATAGTACTAGGATTACTAAATTAGAAAAATAATGCAAAAGAAAAATGCATCAGACATGATACAACATAAACAATGTAGAAAATAGGATTTAAAAAGTTGAAGACAATAAGAGCAGGGTAGACATAATTTAAGCACTAATTACAGTCCTGTTGCTTTTACAAAGATGCACTTTGACCATTTAAATGTACAGCACATATTTTGTTCTTGCTAAATATGTCCTCTTACTGAAATAAATTAGGATTCTCATTCAAAGCTCTCCCATTTGTCAAACTTCAAATTTCTACATGAAAATATGGTGGTGGAAAGTGCCATCAAGTCACAGCTGACTTACGGTGACCTCATACAGTTTTCAAGGCAAGAGATGTTCAGACTGGTTTACCATTGCCTGCCTTTGTGCAGCAACCTTGGACTTCCTTGGCAGTCTCCCAGATCATGCTTAGCTTTTAAGATCTGATAAGATTGGACTGCCCAGGGCTATCCAGGTACACCTGAAAATATACTTCCTGCATAAACCTATGTAGTCAAGAACTAACACTGCATATCATGCGATATTTATAATTTCTTAGAGATGATCTGACAATCTGAAGGCCTTCAGTATCATTAATTTTTATTTATAACTGTGGCATTAGGAAAAACTTCAGAAATAGGTTATTTTCACACTATTTCAGTCCCTTTCCCCTCCTTGGCAGGTAACAGAATATATATGTAAAATGCAAGCAAGGCAATTGATATTGGTTCTTCAAGGGTGGCACATAAGTGATGGATGTGACAAAAGCAGCAAATTCTTACCCAATCCAAATGCCACCCACATATCAAGGAGCTGGATAGTCAGGTAGCAGAATTTGTTAACAAGAATGGAACATCTGGTCTCCAATACAAATCTTTTAGCACTATAAACAAATTATGAACTTAATCTACAATCCTGTATTAGCTTCCTAATTATTTCAGACACTGGAATTTTAGAGCCTATTACAGATTCTCATTTTGCGATATGTGCAGCTTTGCCTGATTTATACATTGTATGTACAGCCTTAGTAAAACATACTCCTTTCTGAGGACCAAACTTGGTATAGTCATTGTCCATGTAAAGGACACAACTCTGTACTGTATAGTGATCTAACTGATATATGTCAACATTGGACAGATAATAGACAATGATAGCGTGATCCAGCACTACTCTTGTGCTTTAGAACAGGGGTTCCCAATGTGCCTGTGGCACCATGGTACCCATCAACACTTTTCTTGGGGTCAAGTGTTTTTTGAAAGTGGGTGGGGCCAGGAGTTCTTGCCCAGGTAGGCTTCTGCTCTGCCTGCGAAGATCTGATTGACTGTGTAAACTACAGTAACACTGTTTCAGTGGCAGCCACCACTACAGTGTTGGTTTTATTCTCTCACTGCTCTGAGTGTACTTGGGCTTCTTCTCTGGATGTGGATATGCCTCCTAGGGCAGCTATTTAGTGGCTGGATGTGCTTCCTGAAGCAGTCATGTTGTGACTGCATCCACCATCCTGTGACCGAATTCCAAAGGGGCCTGCAGGTTGGGGACTCCTGTTCCAGGGTGCAGTTTTAAGAACAGGAAGCTTTTTTGATAATGTGGATATCTGGCATTGGTATTCATAACATTATTCTAGAAGTCTTTGCGTAGTATGTTCTAGCTTTCAAAATGGGGAAAAAATAAAAAAGCAAAATCTATGGTATGTAGAGCAAATCAATGACTTCTAATATCAGTTTAGCATTTGGCCAGAGTAGATTTGTCATGGAACACGGAGAGTACTAAAAAACTTTCCTAAAGGTATGGTAAGCATGGCATGTAGGCACCATTTTAGACTGCATGTTAAAAAAAAATACTAGGTTATACACTTCATAATATCCTGGATTTCATCATAATTCTGAAACAAAATCTGAAAGTTTCTTGTCTACATATAAGAGATGCAAGAATCAAAATCTGGGGACTTGACATATCCAGTAATGATAAATGCACTAAAAAATCTGTGTATTAATGCCACTTAGACACAAGAGCTGTCACATAGCAGTGTTGTACTTCCATGCCCAGTCTCCTTTCTGTCTTGCAGCTATCAAATAGAACCACAAGAGCTGCTGCACTGTTACTTTGCTGTAAAAACACAGTGCACCACTGTGACAGCTTTTTGTTTGACAGCAACTAGCTGGCTGTGTGCATGCCTCAGCAGAATATGACTGTCCCTAATCATTTGTAAGAATCAATCAAGTCCACAACCTACCTTCCAAACAAGATAAGTCTCAATGACTGAAAACAAAGATAAAATGATGTAAATGTTTTATAGGGCATGGTTTTGGATGGATGTGAAGAAATACTAAGGTATCAGTGGCATGTGCTCATGGGTAACGGTCACCACAATTTAAACTATTTTGTTTTCATCGTTAGAAATAATTAACAGTAATGATTATACCACTAAGCCTATATGAATGCACCAAGGAAGAAAAAACGAACTTCGTGATGATTAACTTGGAATCTCCCCTTCCCAGCCCGATGACCCAGGCCAGTTGAAAGCGGCAGCGTCACCCTTCACCTTTGTCAGGCAGGCAACCACGCCACGGAATTGACCAACATGGTGAGAAAGACACTGGGCGCGCGGGAACTGAGTCCGCTCCTAACAGCTCGAGGCAACTCTGATTCGCAGGATCACGTGGCCACACTCGGCTGTCCCCAGAATAGAATGGACCGGGGTGGGGGTCGCTTCATTCTTCCCCCCGCTCCGCCACCACTCACGCCTGAATTGTAACTTGCCAGGTGCGGAAAGGAACTAAAAAGCCAGCTCCTCCGTCGTTTAAAGAAATAACTATGCTGGGACTGAGACGCGCCACAATCGAAATGCCAATCTGTTGCAACCAGAGCAGTCTCTAGGCAACAAGAGCTTGGAGGAAAGAAAAGACGAGGGGAGGTGGTGAAGTGTTGCGAGGAAGGAAAGGCTGCCGTGGCTCAGCTGCTGCCCACTGAAGCGCCAGCACGAGTTACGATCTAAACCCTTGTTTCGTAGCGAAATCCAGGAGCCCGTCGCAGCTGCATCTTCCGGATCTCTCCCCCCCTCCCCCAGTCTATGTGGCAGATGGTAAAAGGGGGCCCGTGAGAGAACGATCCGTTCCACTCCCTTCCGCGCGAGCTGCACCACAGCAACGGTTCCAACAGACGTCAGGCTCCAGGGACAGGGGCCTACAAAGGGGAAAAAGAAGACAGGCAGGGCGACCCCCAAAGTACGTGGGGAGAATCATCGCCGCAGACCGCATATCCGGGCCCGAATTCCCTAGCTAGACGAACTTGGGGGCGGGTGCGCTTACCTGGGTCCTTCTTAGGCACTGTGGAAAAGGAGGGTGGTGGAACCTATTCTCGGGTGGGTGATTTTTTCGCGCGGCTGCGGCGGCTTGCGCCCGTGTCCTCCCCTCCCCCTAGCTCTTTGTGTGTGCGAGGGTCCGCGCGCTGCGCTCTCGCGTGACGTGACGGGACCGTGTGTCATTTCCGCACAAGGACACTGAGCCCTGAGGAACCACTGCGGCCACCCGGGACAGGGAATGGGGAGGGGGGGAGAGAGGCGGGCTGATGGCTGTCGAGGCGCCACAGCGCGCGCGAATGTGTCGGCCTCTCCTTTTCACACGCACAACCCCCCCCCTTCCCTCGCCCCCTGTAAGCCCCGCCCCCTCCTCGTGGCAATACCTGGTGAACCCGATAGGGCGAGCCTTGCGCCCCTTCATCCTCGCCTTCTCCCCACGCCCACAGGCCCCTCGAGAGGCGGCTGGGCCGCACGAGTCGAGAGGCTGCAGGGCGGAATTTCCGTGAGGGAGGGAAGAGAAGGCGCGCGTAACAGTGCAACTGTTTATTTTTCGTCCTATGCGGAGTCCGTGCCTGCCCCTGGATGCGGCTTTCAACCTGGGATGCGGATTCGAGAGAGTCAGCCAGGGCTCGGTTGCCTCCCCACCCCCGGCACGGCACATGGGCGGACTGTCAAAAGTTCAACCCTGCCACTAGTGCTCGGTCGCCACGCTTTCCGACGATGATGCTTTCCACAAGCACGTCTCCACGCCTGTAGGGCAACCTATTTAAGACAGCGCAAGAATAAATCTCTCAGTCGCTTCCTCCGTAATAATTTAATTCCGTTAACAGAGGCAGTGTACCTTAGTATGCTAGCCTAACTTCACTGGTGGGTTTTGTAGGGCAGAACTTGGAATGCATCTTGAAATAATTTAAAGGGAATACTTTTCACTTCATAGGTAACACAAACATAGATCTGAGTAACATAACAGAGCAGCAGGGATCGTTTTGTAGAAAAATAGGTGGTGGAGCTCATCCAGGGATTGTCATGCAGCTGCACCTACTATTCAATGGACTAGGTAGGTAGGAGGAAGGGGAACTATCAGAAAGGTTCAGGAGCTGCGCTTCTGTGAGCTCCCGCTGAATTCAAGACCTTCAGAGCAGTGATCTTTAAAGCCCAAACAATTAACTTTCCCCTCCTTCATAGCCTGTTAACCCCAAAGTCTGTCTCTTTCATCGTGTTGGTGGCCCAAGAAGTCTCCAGCTGCACACTCTGCACCAGCTTCCAGGATGAAGGTCCCCAGTGAGCTCCCCATTTGATAATAACACAGCTCTGAAAAACTAATTCTAAAATTTACAATTTAGAATAAAAGTCTCCCTGCCTTACCAGTTTCCATCCATAAATCACAGTTACTTTAAACAAGGTTTTAAGAGCATATGATTCAGGTTTAAGCTCCACAACAGGAGGGCAATCTATTGTTTTCTTCCTTTCAGCCTCATCGTTGGCCAGAAAATTTTGGGTAGAGGGGTTTTGGAGATTAAAAAAAATTGGGTGGGGGGCGCACAGGCCTTGGCTGCTTCTTTTCTCCAGCAGCCAGTCCACCCGGTCCCCGCTCTCTCACACACTTTCTCTCTGGCTGTCACTCTCCCACTCTCACTGCCACTCTTGCTCGCTGCTGCTCTCTCGCTCTGCGCCTTATCGCTCTCTCTTGCTGCTGCTCTCTTTCTTTCCCCCTCACTACTGCTCTCTTGCTTGCTGTAGCTCTCTTGCTCGTCACTCATTCTCACTTTCAATGTCGCTTTCTCATCCTGCGCTCTCTCTCTCTCTCTCTCTTGCTATCGATCTCTTGTTGCTCTCTTTGTCTCCTCCGCTCCCGCCCTCCCATTTCCTCCAGTCCTGGAGGCCCTCCAATGGGGGGGGCCCTACAGAGTAAAGGGTTTTTTTTATAGAGTGGCCTGGCTGCCCCAGGGCTCCACATAGCTACAGACCTGCCTCCTTTGCTTTCCACACAGTCTGCACCCTTTTGCATCTAGAGCAGTGGCTCCCGACCTTTTTGGCACCAGTAACCAGTTTTGTGGAAGACAATTTTTCCATGGACCAATGGGAGGGGTTGCTGGGGTTTTTGATGCCCCCACGCCGCCAGCCCTCCCAGGGGAGTCTGTAAATGAGGAGACTCATAGTGCAGAGCGGTAAGCTGCAGTACTGCAGTCCAAGCTCTGCTCAACCTGAGTTTGATCCCAGCAGAAACTGGATTCAGGTAGCTGGCTCAAGGTTAACTCAGCCTTCCATCCTTCCAAGATCGATAAAATGAGAACCAGCTTGCTAGGGGTAAAGTGTAGATGACTGAGGAAGGCAATGACAAACCACCCCATAAAAAGTCTGCCATGAAAACATCGTGATGCAACATTACCCCAGAGACAGGAGTGACTGGTGCTTGCACAGGGGAGTACCTCGCTCCAAGGCTGCCTCCCCTTGCAGGGTCCTGGGTGGGTCAAAGAGGTGGCAGGGCTGCTCTGCCTTGCTCCATAGCCCAGTTGCTAACAGGCCACAGACTGGTACCGGTCCACAGCCCGGGGGTTGGGGACTCCTGATCTAGAGGCTCCTGACTCATTCCATTCTTAGCTAAAAGTTCCACTAGCTGCTTCCTGTGACATAAATTTAGGGGGGTAGCTGTATTTAGGGGTGTGCATTCAGTTTACCTGAACCCCCCCAAAAATCTTACCAGCATTTTCCGGGGGGGGGGGGGGGGAGTTAAGCCAAAAAAACCCGAGTTTCTTTTGGCTACTGATATAGCTGTACACAAATACAAGCTGGAAAAGGCATTTAAAGTGATACCAGTCTCTTTAAATGCCTTCTGAGTTTACTTGCTGAGTCACACTGTGGTGGTATGGCTTGGAGTAGGCATTTAAAGACATTTTCCAGGCTGCAGAGGGAGCACTGCAACTCTGCAACTGAAGTCCAGACAACATAGCCAGCCCCTAGCCAGCGGTGCAACTGGGGCATAGGAAGGTACGCCCATGTGTAAGGGCGCAGGCCTAGGGGCATGGCTGGCGTTAGGCGGCTTCCTCTTAGCCTGGGCATGCCCCATGCAAGAGGCATAAAGTTACGGCAAGGTAAATCATGGCGGATCCCATAGACACCCATGTGTCCCGAAAACAAAGGTTCCCAACACTCCTGGCACAGCCTCAGAACCTCTCAGGGTGCCGACTAAACAGCACACCAATCCCCACATGCTCAGGATGGGGCGAGCCCCCTGTCCAGCACCCAATCACAGCCCCCCCTCTCCTACAAAGGCTGCTGGTCCTGCCCCACACACCCTTTAGGTAGGGCCAGCCATGCAGCAGGAAGATCTGCCAGGGAGCTCTCTGCCCTGCAGACTTAGAGCGAGGGGGTGCCCTTTGGTGATGGAAACTGAGCAGCGAATTTGCTTAGACAGTATAGGGCGGGCACTTTGGCTTGTGAGGAGGGGAACGAGGTCTCTCCTCTGTGGCTAACCTCTTATTTCCAAATCCAAAACGGTGCCCAAAGTTGGCGTGCAGAGCCGGTCACGCACCAATGGGAAAGTGTGAGTGCGTGCTCCAAACTCGTCTCCCCCCCGCATTCACAGTGACAGCGTCTTCGGCACTGGATCCAGGCTGCAAGCCCAGGCAGGGATGCTTGCCACGACCCCCGCATGTTGCTGGAGGCCCTGCCGGTCTGTTCTCTGCCTCGTTCCCACCCCTGGCAGAAGAGAGGGGGGGTCTGGCAGCTCCTTTGATGCCTGTGGGAAGGTTGGTCAGGGACTGTCCCTTTAAGAGATTCCCTCAGCACAACACATGTGCACACTGCAGCTGCCTCCCTTTTGGGTGCTCTTGATTTCTGTTTTGCAGGTGGGAATGCAACAGAGCGGGGCTGAGTCTATGAGCCACCTCTGCAAAAGAGTGGACAGGGGAGCCCAGAGGTTCTTCCCCCACTCATCCCATGGCACAGAGCAGAGGGGAGTGGGGAGGGAAGGCATGCACTGGGCACCTGGCTGGCACCTTGCACTCTGTGTCCTGCTGCCAACGGGGGCGAGGTTCCCCGCAAGGGGGTTGCGGTAGGACTCTGTGTCTGTGCTGGGCAGCACTGTCCTGTGGGACCTGGTCATGCCGCGGCTCTGTCTCCTCTTTCCTGGACACACATTTTGCCTGGTTTCCCTGACTGCAGACTCCTGCCCTATGTTTTCCCTGTCTGTGTATGGTTGGGGGGGGCTCGTGATTTCTCTTGCCTGCTTGCCATTGGCATGAGATTCTGATGGTGGGTGGGGCTATGGGATTGGCCAATCCCACAGCTCCACACTTCCCCGCCCCCCACCACGGCAGCATGCCAGGCTTCTCTGTCTCTCTTGTGCGCATGCCCAGCCGCACTCCTTTTCCCTCACCGCATTGGTTGACTTATCTCCCTTGACTGTGACCATCTGGCCATGATTGGCTCAGGTCTCCGTTGGAGCAGAGTGGGGAAAGTGAGCAGCCTCTCTGAGGCTGCCTCTTCCCACCCCCAAACTGTCATCTGCCATGGTGCCCAGCCAATCCGGGGGGCCTGGGTTGGTCCTCCTCCTACGTCTGCCTTGCCCCAGATGCTCCAGTGGGGTTGCCATGGTGACTGCCTGACCTGCAGCCGCCTTATGCCTCTTCTCTCCCCCCGCCCTACGCCTGAGCATGCCAATCCCCTTAGAGATGTGAGGAGCGGCACCAGACTTATGCCATGGCCAGGCGCAGTGTATGTTAGGATTGGGCTGCCCAGATTGGTATATTTAGTTACATATTTTAAAAAGAGGGATTACCAGTTTAGTCAGCTGAAATTAATTTGTTTTTAGATTTATTAAAGGTACATAAACAGTTGTGCAGATTAGTGAATTTCTTCAAGTGCTGGAGCTTTTTGCACCTCTTCATGAGAAGGTGCATGAGCTGGGATTCTCCTCACACTATTACTAAAGGTAGAGAAAACCTGCTCAGCTTCACCTTTAGATTTGGCCTCCATGCTTGTGGATGATGGGTTAAAGCACAGTTATTTCAGCAAAGTTATGTCCTTACCTGAAATGCTTTACATTATGATATTTGGCAATGAAAAAATAGCAGGGAAAGCAAACTAGTGCAAGCCAAACTGCTTCAAAGCCCTTGAGAAAACACTTGCCAATTTGAACTCCACCTCATTTGTACTCCATAGTGCTGGCCTCAGGCACTGCTGCTATTAGGGGACCCAAGCCCAGAAGGGACCCTGCAGGGCCTTAACTAGTCATCCACAAGTATGATTATATTGTTCCTCTAACAATCCTGATTGGAAAGGGAGTAAGCAGGCCAATTTCAAATAAACTACATAGTAAGCTTTCCACATACTTTACATATACAAAACAAAAACATATGGATGTGGTATACAAATAATTTATTCAGAATGTTCTTTGTTTCATGCCTTTGGCTTAAAAGCTCCTCTTTAAAAGATATTTGATACAATTAATCATGGTGGAGTATTTATGTACATACGTGGTTGGAAATATAATGAAACTTAAAGATCACAGCACTGAACTGGACTGTACTATAGCTCGTGAACAAAACACTAGACAAATTCCATATTCAAGGAAAACATTTCTTCACTTATAGCATTTGTTTTCATACATGATGGTCTACAGGACTTTTTTTCTATGGGAATATGGCAGAATGGAGTTCCAGAACATCTTTATGGAAACAAAATTAAAAAAAAAAGTTTAAAAGTTCATGAGGGGCCTGTGTGTTTCTCCTTCATTTCCCTCTTAAGAGTTCTAGTACTCTTTTTCCAGAAAAAAAAGTCCTGATGGTCTATAAAGGCAAAGCATGGCAGGTGGTGTGACTATATATCAATATTTTAATATCAATTATTGACAAAACTACTTTTCATGGTCTCTTCAATCACATGTGTTGGTGACTGAATGAGATTAGGATACTGTAAGAAGAGGTGAAATTATGGTGTATATTTTTCCCCATATGAGAGATAGGTTTTGGATAACCCACATCCCAGAATACCGGTTTCCTGAATTTTACCAAAAATCCAATCTTCCCTCTCTTCCTGGGACATCTATTGTTCTGTAATTCAGACTTGAAACTCCAGTGGGCTTCTATCTCAGACTATTTGCCCTCACTGATACCATTGTATAAAAATATTAATAAGTTGGGCAAACTATCATGAACTGATTAGGCTATTTTTAGTCTTGCTGGGATCTACCGTAGTTTGCCTCAGGTACATTTTACATGTGGAAACTGAACATTCTGCAAATTTACATGCAGCATGAGAAATTTCACTAATCCTATAGATAAGGAAGAACATGTACTAATTTGTTTACATTATAAAATGCTTTAGTGATAAGACAAAGCTTAGAATATGCATTATTGAGGAAGCTTAGAATATGCATTATGGAACGTAAAGATAACATTCATCTTTTTAAAATGTGCTTCTATGGTTCCGAATGAAAGCTCTGGTTCCTTATGTGCTAAATGAAAGTGTGTTTTTTTAACCACTCGTGAGAGAAAAACAGTGTTCTGTTTGAAGCTTAGCTGCTGAGGGAACTTTGGCAACCCTACAATACAGGTCAGCTATATTCCATCTTTTTAAATTATCTGTAAGAATAATCTGTAATTTTTGCTTAAAAACCAGGGCTTTTTTCCCCTCAGGGAACACAGTGGAATGGAGTTCCAGAACATCTTCGTGGAAACAATTTTTTAAATAAAATGTTTAAAAGTTTATGAGGGGCACCCATCTGTTTCTCTTTAATTTCCCTCTTGAGAGTTCTGGTACCTCTTTTTCCAGGGGAAAAAAACCCTGTTAAGAACTATGATTCTAATATATGCATTCTGCAGTATGTTTTCTTAAAATGGACCTGTGAAGAAATTATCCGTATATGTGATGTGTACTGGCTTTTGGCTCCTGGAAATATATTAACCATTTTCCCTTCTTTTTCTCAGTTATCACTATATTATAAAAACCTATGTTAAAATTTGCATGTTTTTAATGATAAAAGTTTCTTATTTTTGAGACATTAATATGTTTACACAGATCCGCCTGATGAAGCAGAGGCAAAATCTGTGTGTTGTCCTGCATTTTTTTTGTTGCTTTTTCTTGTTCTGTCTAGAAGGAAAAGACTGCCAAATGAACTTTAACAATGGATAAACTACTGCATTTCAGGCATAATATGAGATGTCTGTATTTATATGTTTCCACTTGATAAAACATAAGTGAAATTTATATGAGTCATCAAGGTTAATAAATATTCTCCCATTGTACTGTTTTTTTTCTTTTTCTAAAAAGAAATGGCTGCCAAATGAACTTTAACAAACAATAAACTACTGTACTTAAGGTGCAATATGTAACTGCAAAGATATGAAGTCTGAACCCATATCAATGGTCTATTGAATATATCCAGCAATACTTCTACCAAGTATAGTATTTGTACATGGAGGTAAAGAATTCTTTCTTAAATGGATGGCAAAAAGATCAGGATAATTCAGCTTTCCAATCTAGAAAATTCATCATCTTGAGATTATAGTGCAGCATCCATCCCTGCTATGGTGACAGTAGACTTGAGTAGAGAAGAAGGCATTAATTTCTATCTATATTCAGAAGGAATACATACCAAGGCTGAGGAAGTCACTAAGGGGAACAGGAAGGCAGTGTAAGCATCTTCATGACTTACCTTGTTATAAGAGGCAATGAGGAATAGAAGGCCTTCCTGTGATGGAAGAAAACATGCCCCTAATAAGTGGAGCTATTTTTCCCAGACTGCTGCAATATAGGAGATATGGATGGTGGTAAGCAGGCTGACTAGTGCTTAGATTCCTAATATAAACACTGAATGCAGGTGCTGAGGATGGAATGACTACTTGTGCACTGAACATCTAGTCCAGAAGAGTATTCAACTGGATATTGCTGACCCTGGGTAAGTCCACTGCAGTCAAGAAAGGTATCTTTGTGAACACATAACTTCCTAAGACCCATGGTCATTACACAGAGTGTCAATCATACTGGAACACTCTGTCTGGTAATGTGGAACTTTACCATATCTCTGAAAGTTATCTACTTCACCAGTCACAGCAAGGAAGAATAATGCTAAAGCTCTCTGAATTGTGGAAATTCAAGGCAATATATATACATATTATTTTCTGTTGGAGACCAAGGGTGATTGACTTTAATGATCCACTATGAGTTCCCCAACCTCAAAGGAAGGAATCCATAATAACCAGGGTGGGTGGGGGGTGGAGGTGGCGTAGGAGGGTAAAAAACAAGATGACCATTGTGAGCTCTGCAACCTTCTTCCATAAGAATTTGATGATGACAGATGGCAAATCCACTTAATTTGACTACCTGTCTTGATGTATGTTGAGTACTTGAAAGATCCAAAACTGGAGGGAGTATGTTCTGAGTCTGAAAGTCTACGTGAAGCAGTTGTTGCATGACACAATACTTATTTCTAAGATGATTTGAGCCCTGCCAGATTTTTTTTTAAAGGATTAGTCTACTGAGGAATCAGGAAGTACTAATAAATATAAGATAGGATGGATTGAAGGATATTCCATATTGTCAGAAAGTCCCATTCTTTAATATATGGAGAGTGTAGCATGAGAAGCTTGTCCTTTAAAACTGTGATGAGAAACCAACTTATCTATGTAGTGAAAGTTCATTCTATTCTGGAACCTCAGTGAAGCTATGACAACTGCAGTGCATTCGGTGAAGATGCAAGGTTTGCACATCAGCTCTAAATGGGATTTGAGACTCCTATGATGAAGCCAGATGGTGACATGGAAGTAGGCATGAACATATATGAAGCTGCCTTATACTGAATCAGACCCTTGGTCCATCAAAGTCAGTATTGTCTTCTCAGACTGGCAGCAGCTCTCCAGGGTCTCAAGCTGAGGTTTTTCACACCTATTTGCCTGGACCCTTTTTTGGAGATGCCAGGGATTGAACCTGGGACCTTCTGCTTCCCAAGCAGATGCTCTACCACTGAGCCACCGTCCCTCCCCTAAATGTTTTGAAATGATGGAAGAAAACCATATGCTCTTTTTCAACAGAGAGAAGATATTTGCAATGGCCAGCATCTGAATTCTTTTTGCAGAATGCACTCATTCTGTACAAATCCAAAATGGTTTCAAAACAATGAACTACCAGGGAAATCTGGAGTTAACCTGGGATACGGGAATATGTTTGTTCTCCATCCTCTGTAGAAAGTTGTGAATTTCCTTGCTTAAGCAGTCCAAGAGTAAGCAATACATTAATGGAGCACTACAAAGTCAGTCCAAGGTTAAGACAGATTTGACAGCATATTCAGTAAGTGATGACCAAGAGTCAGAGGTTATAGCCTTCCAAAGTGGGAAAGAACACTTGCCACAAGCATAAATAGGGAGTACAATCACCACAGGTACAGGGAAGGGGATTTTGATTGTTGAAGGATAAGACTGCAGAAGATTCTGCTTGGTTAATGTGTAAGTCTAGGTACTGGAGCTCATTTTTCTCCATCTAGGAAGCTATGCGTAACACTGCAGGACACTTGCACATGCAGTTATTCGTGGGCTGCAGACAACACTAACACACTGGTATTCATTTGTTGCTTGGAGAATCAGAGATAGGTACAGAGAGATACTGAATAAAACTTGTGCTGTGTTACATCACACCTTGGTTATCAGTCATGGTTTTTGTTTTGATTTTTAAATCCAAGCCACATTTCTATCTTTGAACATTGCTTGCTGCAGGAATGGGGAAAAACTGGTCTGGCAAAGTTAAATAACTTTTTTTCTTTCCATCAGACAGGCAAATACTACTCTGTTCAACAGAAGGCTTAACAGGAAGAATGGTAGCTCTAGAGACTATACCCTTTTTTTTTTTTAATTGTATTTATTTTGTTTTCTAGATGTCTGTGCATTTTCATTATACTGTAAGAGGCGCTGGGTGCTTTGGGGGCTGTAAGTGGTTGGTTCTAAGTATTTGAATAACATAAAAATGATTAGTTAACAGTTCTATCCATGACACTATACAAAATATTTTTAACATTCATACAGTAGAATAAAATGTATCCTATTTTATTAATTTTCTGTGTTTATAGTCCACTTTTTTCACTTGAGACTCAAGGCTGACAAAATGAATGCAAACAATAGCTTGAGACATGTACTAGGAATAGAATTACAGAAATCTGAAACAAGCATAGAATATTAGATATGACTCAGAATGCAGATGCAAGGCAGGAAAATAGTATTACATAATTAGATACAATGTAGAAAAGTGGTATTACATCAATAGAAAATAGTGCAGTTGTCAGCAGGGTAATACATATAGTGAACAGATAATACATAGTCCAGGTATGGTCCACTTCCCTTTCCATTTATAAGCAGCTATAGTATAGCCCTATAGTATAGTATAGTCCTATTTAGCTATGGAATAGCCCTACTATCTTTATAGAAATGACTTAAATGATTATGGTTCATGAGCCACAACAGAAAATGCAGGTGACAGGTAGCTGTTGATCTTGCTGAGTTGCAGGGTGGCACTGGCAGAGGGCTCTGATGAGTGAAGCTGTCATTGCAAAGCATAGGAGGAGAGGCAGTCTTGCAGATATGAGGTCCAAGATCACACAGGCTTTATATGTGATAGTCAAGACCTTAAATTGAACCCTGTAGCTGAGGGGCAGCCAATGGAGTGACTGCAGAATGAGTTCTGCTAGTTCCCAATAATAACTGAGCTATGGAATCCTGTACATTTAATCGTATTGCAGAGTTACACATAGGAAGTATATGATAATATAAAATAGGCAATCAAGTTGATACAACGGATATGCAGACTGATTGGGCAATCCCCTTAAATGCTAATATATAGCTTTTCAATCCACTTAATCACAGCTGAGGAAGAGTGCAAAGAGCTCTGTCACATCTCCCTGGAAAGTACAATGCACACATTCCTGTAACAGATGGAAAATAGTTTGGTGGGTTGCATCACAATCCATTTGGGTTCTGGTATTTTGCCCCATTTAAACACCTGCCAAAGCCTTCTCATATTCTATTAACTGTCTTCCATACCTTATGTGACAAGTCAAATCCTAAGGGCCTTTCATCAATGTTTATCAGGCTATAGATATTGGGTGGAACTGTCTGCATCCATATTCACAACCATTCATTTCCTAGAACAGGTGTGTCAAACTTACAGCCTGCAGGCCACATCCGACCCACCCAAGACTTCAATCCGGCCCATGGCTGTCTTACCGTCCCCCACTCCCCTGCCTGTCCTTATCCTTCAAAGCTCAAGCTGGAGTTGTCACTGAGCACAGGAATCAGAGGGCAAGACTGCTGAACTTCCCAGCTCCTCTTTGCCGGAAGAAGCTCCTTTGGGTTCCTTTGAAATACATTACCTTCAAGCCTCTCCCACCACAAACTACCATGTAAAAAAACCTGAGACATTGCCTGGAGAGCTAGTGGCACAGGGTGGGGGGAAGAAAGCTTCCAATGCCCAGCCATATCATGTTTTCCTAGGCCCAGATCATTTTATATTTCTTCAGTTTTTGCTATGATTTTTGTGCTTTTCCTTGTTTTATTTTTAAAAATTGCATTGACAGATCCCACTATTCCCTTCCCTCTCTTAGGGTTGCTAGGTCCTCTCTGGCAATCAGTATGGGATGTGGGGGTAGGGTTGCCAAATCCAAGTTGGGAAACTTCTGGAGATTTGGAGATGAAGATTGGGGAGGACAGGGACTTACTTTAGTAGGCACAATGCCATACCGTACATCCTCCAAAGCATCCATTTTCTCCAGGACTGAGATCTGTAGTCTGGAGATGAGCTGTAATTCCTGGGGATTCCCAAGTCTCTCATCCGGAGGATGGCATCCCTATTAGGCTGGCATATTTTAAGGGCTGGGGAGGAGGGGAAGATTTGGGGGGTGTCAGATATCAAAGACTGTTAAATAAACATAACATTGCAAGAGTGTTACTGTTTTAAGCATGTTTGTATTTTAAGTTTGAAAAATAATATATTTGTGTTTATCTATGTCCTTTATAGTTTATATCTCCTCTACCTGGCATTACATCTTGTGACACACATGGCCCAGCCTGACCAAGTCCTATTTATGCCAGATCCATCCCTCATAAAAAAAATGAGTTTGACATCCATGCCCTAGAAGAAATTTTTTTGATTGCAGGATTTGTGCAGATCTTATTTGCTGGATGTCAGGATCTTAGGAAAGGCCTGCATCACCTCAGTCCTTTGGGATTTCCTGCTTGAGCAGGAAGTGGACCTGGCTTGTGTGACTGAGACCTGGGTGCAAGACGGGGAGACTGTAGCTCTCCCCCAAACGGCTCCCCCAGGATACTCAGTCTTTCACAAACCATGGACAAGCGGGTGGTGGGGAGGGGTGGTTCTATTCATATGAGAGACTTACTCCTTCTGGGCTCTCCCGGCTCCAGAGATCAACAGCATTGAATGTGCTGGTCTGGTTGGGGAGGGTTTGGTGATATGGCTGGTGTACCGTCCACCTAACACTCCAGCTGGCACCTTACCATCCCTGATGGAGGCTGTAACACGCTGGACATTGGAGTACCCAAGGCTTTTGATCCTGGGCGACTTCAATGTCATTGCTGATGATGCGACCTCCAGTCAGGCGACGGACCTAGTGTCATCCATGGTGACACTGGGACTCTCCCAATTTGTTACAATGCCCACTCATCAGGCAGGGCACATGCTAGATTTGATCTTTGCGGCGGGAGTCTTAGTGGACCGTATTACTGCTGAAGAAGTGCCATGGTCGGACCGCTATGCCCTGAAGGCTCGTGTGGATGTCCCACCCCAAGCCCATTTAGGTGGTGAGCATATTTTGGCTTGCCCATGGAACCTGATGGACCCTGAGCGGTTCTAAATGGCTCTATGGGATCCCTGGCCTCCTGGTGACTCTCTGGATGACCTGGTTGGGTCTTGGCATGGCTGGCTCTCCAGAGCCATCGATGAGATTGCATGTCAGCGTCCTCTGCGCCCTCTAAGCTAGCACCATGGTACACCCCGGAAATGCAGCAGAAGAAACGAGGGCTCAGATGGCTAGAGAGGCAATGGCAGTGTACTCGAGACGAAGCGACTAAAACATCTTATAGAGAGTTTATGAGGTCCTATGAGATGGCAGTCAAAACCACAAAGAAAACTTACTTTGCGGCCAGGATTGCGTCTGCAACTTCAAGCCCGGCTCAATTGTTTAACACAATTTGGACCCTTACAACACTGCCACAAGGCAGGCCAAATCTTAGGGAATTGGGGATTGGCTGTGAGGCTTTTGCGAACTTTTTTGCAGATAGGATCTTGTCACTCCTCCACGACCTCCCCACCACATTGGAAACAGTACATGAACTTGAGGCCCCATGCCTGTTTTCTGAACCAGCTTTAGATTGCTTTGAAACACTCAGCCTGGAGGAAGTTGACAGAATCCTCTCTACTGTGTGCCCAACAACCTGTGATCTGGACCCTTGCCCCTCCTGGCTAATTAAAGCTTACCAGAGGAAGCTTAGATATCCTATACAGCAGGGGTGGCCAATGGTAACTCTTCAGATGTTTTTGCTACGACTTCCATCAGCCATAGCCAGCATGGCCAATGGCTGGGGCTGATGGGAGTTGTAGGCAAAAAACATCTGGAGAGCTACCGTTGGGCACCCCTGCTATACGGGATATCATAAATAGATCCCTCTCTGAAGGGCTTTTTCCAATGCCTCTTAAAGAGGTTGTGGTTCACTCTCTTTTGAAAAAACCTACATTAGACCCGGATGAATTGGCACACTACCGGCAGGTCTCGAATTTACCCTTTTTGGGTAAAATTATTGAGAGGGCAGTAATGCTACAGCTACAGAGTTTTCTGGATGATGCTTTTGTCCTAGACCCCCACTATTTTGGCTTCCGCCCAGGCCATGGGACAGAGACAGTACTGGTTGCCCTGGTGGATGACCTCCAGCAGCATCTGGACTGAGGCGGCTCAGCGGTAGTGATGCTGTTAGACCTATTGGCTGCGTATTGGTTGCTGACCTGCCGCCTTGCTGATGCAGGGATTCAGGGGTTGGCCTTGCAATGGCTTTCCTCTTTCCTTTATGGTCAGGGACAAAGGGGGAGACTTGTCCTGGAGGCACACGCTTAATTGTGGGGTCCCTCAGGGGGCAGTGCTCTCCCCGATGTTGTTCAACATCTACATGCCCCCCCTTGCTCAGATTGCCCGGAGGTACAGGTTGGGCTGCCATCAGTACGCTGATGACACCCATCTCTATCTCCTGATGGATGACCGACCTGGCTGTGTTCCAGAAAATTTGGACGTGGCGTTGCAAGCCGTGGCAGGATGGCTTAGGCTGAGTCAATTGAAGCTGAATCCAACAAAGACAGAGGTCCTTTGTCTGAGTCGCAGTGGTCTGGGCAGGGAAATCCCCTTACCAGCATTTGATGGTGCACCACTGACAATGGCGCACAAGGTCAGAAGCTTGGGGGTGCTGCTGGAGCCTGCCTTGACAATGGAGGCCCAGATAGCAGCCACTGCTAAATCCGCATTTTTCCATCTTAGGCAGGTGAGGCAGCTGGTCCCCTTCACTGAGCGTGGTGACCTGGCAACGGTGATCCATGCAACGGTCACCTCGAGATTGGATTAATGCAATGCCCTCTACCTGGGGCTGCCCCTGTCTTGAATCCGGAAACTATAGCTAGTGCTGAATGTGGCGGCCAGGCTGCTAATAGTATACCAGATCCGCTACAAGGTGCTGGTTATCACCTTTAAAGCCCTATATGGCCTAGAACCTTCCTACCTTAGGGATCGTCTCTCCCCACACGTTCCCCAGAGGGTACTTAGATCTGGATTTTAAAATCTATTAGCAATCCCTGGGCCGAGGGAGGCCAAACTGAAGACCACTAGAGAGAGAGCCTTCTCAATAGCAGCCCTCTACTGGTGGAACCAACTGCCTGAAGAAGTGAGGGCCTTGCGGGACCTTGCCCAGTTCCACAGGGCCTGCAAGATCACTCTCTTCCGGTGGGCTTTTAACTGACACTGAGCCTGTACTGTACGGAAATTGAAGAAATACTCACCATTGAAATTATACAACATCAAAGAGGCTAGCACCAAATAATTTTTTGACTGTTTTAATTATTGAATGTGAAATTTTATAATATTGTATGGATTTTAATTGTTGTGGTTTTATGCTGTGAACTGCCCTGAGCCTGCCTCGCGGGGAGAGTGGGATATAAATCAAATAAAGTAAAGTATATTCCGCAGTATTATACACAGTCCCCAAAGCTGAGCATCTGTTGTAGCAGATGCACTCCAAGTTGTACCACATAATTTTTGGAGAATGTAGTTTTGTATGTGTATTTCCCCACCAGCACTGAAATAAATTAAATAAATAAATAATGAATAAATTTAATATTTACACTTTTGTATTATATAATAATCACCATGAACACAATCCTAAGGGGGGGCGGAAAGTGTTTTGGGAGCAGACAATCCACTACATTGGCGCAAGTAGCATTTGCACCTGCATATGTCCAGCTCCACTCAAGAGCAGCGGTGCCTGAGGGATGCACCCAAGTGTTGGTGGAAGTGCGGCGGAGCAAGGCGCTCTGGCGCAGGAGGGGGTGGAGTCAGGGGCTGGTCAGGCTTAGGCAGCTCCCTAAGGAGTTTGGGCCATGACATGCCCCCCCCCCCAAGAGGTGTAAAGTTATGTCTGCAAAAACAGTGGTGTATCCTATAGGCACTCACCGAAAACAAAGGTTGCCCACGCTGCTGCGGGAGCTCGCAAACCTCTTAGGGAGTGGTGTAATTGCCTCACCAATTCCCTCGTGCCAGAGGTTGACAAGCCCCCTCCCCAACAGCCAATCGCTGTTCCCCCCCTCCTAGAAATACTTCCGCTCTGGCCTCTCACAACTCAGTTGTTAGGGGCAGACGCGCGCAGCAAGGGGCTCTGCTGGGGAGCTCCCTGCCACGTGGACTTACAGCGAGGAACAGCACATCGGTGATGGGCTCTTTACTGCACAATTGCTTTGACAGTATCTTTGACTTGTGAGGGGGAGAACAAAGTCTCTTTCCTGGGGCTAACTGCTCTTGTTTCCAGGTTTCCACAGGCTCCCATATCCTGAAGGCTCAGCGTGCGAGGACTGTCGCCCATGGCTGGGTAAGTCAACTGTGCACCCCCACTGTCCTCCCCCTCCCCTCGCTCAAGACTGGGTGGTGTGCAAGCATCTCTGGCACTTGAACTAGGCAATGGGCTCAGGCAGGGGGCTTTCGCTGGCCCCGCTCCCCTGTGCTGCTGCCTGCTCCCTTCCCTTAGTCTATCCCCTGTCATGGTCCCACCCCTGGCAGGGCAGGAGGCGGGAGTGTCTGGCAGCTGCCACGATGTGGGATGGTGGGTCAGAGACTGTTTCTTTAAGAGAGTGCCTGGCTGAAACGCAGCCTGCTCCTCCAGCTGCAGCCCCTGCAGGTTCTCCTGATCTCTGTGTCTGTTTTGCAGGTGGGAATCCAACACAGAGGCTTCCATGTGTGGCACTCCACCCCCCGCTCCCTCAGCTGTTCTTGCCCGCCGCTCTGAATGGAGCCCCGCCCCCGGCGAGACTGCCCAACATGCACCGGGGAAACTGTTGCACTCTGTTTTGGAACAATAAAGTCTGAGCTGTGCCCTCCATTGTCTTTCCTGCTTGGCATCTGCTGCACATTGCATTGGCGCCTCCCACCTGCCACTCTGTCAGTAGCCTCTCCGAGGGAATGCCTGGGAGAGTGGGCACACTTGGTTCTCAGGGGTGGGTGGGGAGAGGTCTATGAGCCTCCATGCTGCCCCCTTGTGGCTGAACAGGGGAGAGGGGGTTGCTGCCCCTCAGCCTGGCCAGGCTAACAGCCTACCCGATCCCACAGGGCTGTTGTGCTAAGAGCACAATGGGGGGGGGGCTGATGAAGTGGATGCATGCCCAGCGGCTCGCACTCCGAGTTCTGCGGCCCCCTTGGGAGGTGTTCCATGCACATAGCAGGGAGGCGTCAGGGTGACACAGGACGTCTCTGGGGGGGGGGTATCTGCTGGACTTGGTGGTCTGCTCACTTCCAGACACACATTCCAGCTGCTGTCTATGACAGTGAACTCCTGCACTTCGTGCTTCCTGTGTGTCTGCGCATGCCTCTGCCCATCTGCCTGCCATTGGCAGAGTCTCTGACAGTGTGGGGAGACTGTGAGGGGAGAGTGTGAGGGGATTGAAAGCCTCTTAGGTTCAGGCTTTCCACCCCCTCTCCCGGTCACATGCAACGGGCTGGCCAATCCTGTGGTCCCGCACAACCCTGACCCTCCCCGGCAGCTGACCAATGGCGTGGGCACGGGCAGAATCACCATGGCAAAGGTTTCTCTCTCACTCGTTCACCCACGCTCCCCCTCCTCGCCTGGCATAATGTCTTCCCCTTGGGAGCCGACTGCAGCTGCCTATGCTAGTTCTACACTTGAGTGCAGCTACACGGCAGTTCTCAGGATTGGGCTGTATATCTTTAACTGGATTAAGAAATAGATTCTAACTCATTTTTAGCCAGCACTGTAGCTTCAACACAGGCACACAAGCATCAGACAACATGATAAATATGGGTAGATTCTGGAGCTCCTGGTTCTGGTATCCACTTACCTATCCTCAGCTGTTCCCATGGCTGGGCAACCCACTCAGTTGCCAAATCAATGTCAATTATTTTCTACTGAAAACTCCTGACTTGTTCTTTCCTGCTTCACCCCATGAGATTTTTGGTACTAACTGTACTGCTGTTGCTTATCTAACCTCCCTTGTATGCAACCCAGACTAGGTAGCTGAGTACTTATCTACATGGCCCTTGCAGACTGATATGCTGACACAAATATTCAGGATTGGGATGCTGAGGTAAGAAATTTATAGTGTAATTTGTAAGCACTGATGAACATAACCTACATAGTTCTGCCATCTATGAATAAACTGCTTTATTAGCTAAAATGTGAAGAGGAGGGGGGTTGCTAATGCAGACAAAACCACATTTTGGTAACATTCTTTGTTGCATCCACTTTGTTATGCTGCTGTTGAACATAATGATGCAAACAACCAAGCAACTGTGCAAAATTATTGCCACTGATTTGCATATGAAATGCACACCTTTTACTGCTTCATGCTGGCATTGTTTTACTAGGTTATAAATAGTAGAGCTGAATATGGGGGGAAAACAGAAAATGGTCTCTGATGAGCACATGCGAAGAACGAAGCTCTATTCAGACAATGCTGAAGTTGGACAGCTTTCATTGAAATCAGCCAAGGGAGGGAATGGTTCATTTCCCAATCATGCTTTCTGTAAAGATTACATCAGGAAGTTTCTTTGCTTCTTACTATAAAAATATCAACTCATAGGACTAAGAAAGCTGGAGATCGTGTAATTCAATGTTCTGTTCCAAAATTTGGAACAACTGATGCGAGCAGTAGGTATACTCAACCAGCTTCCGGAGATGAGGGGAAGAAGAGGAAAGAAACGTATGTGACTGAAACCAATATTTAGACTGAGGTACATCTAGCAAAGGTAAAAATAACATATACTAGAATTTAGTCCTATAAAGTTGTAGTTTAAGTTGAACCTTGGGTCTAGAAAGGCTTGGTCAACTGATAATGGCTTTTAAATGCTATCTTTAGGGAATATTTTCATTACATGCCTGTCAAGGATCTCCAGCACATGCACATCATAGAACTTGCATTATGTAAAGATTCGGAGCAGTTTACTAGGTGTGCTAATCATGATTTACCACTAAGTTGAACAAATTCGGGGTACATTCTATAACATAGACTACTGTCTCCAGTACCTACACAATGGAGAGAAAAATCAGGAGAAGTGAAGGTTACTTTCATGAAAGCTTGTATGCCATTACATCTCATGAGAAATCTGTGATAAACATCTGAGGTACCCTAGAAATACACCAACTTAACATCTCCGCAAACAGAAGGAATAGCAAACTTTAATAAGGATGCACTTCAGCCACTCTGCCTCTTCTTCATCCATCATCTATCTATCCATCCATCCATCATCTATCAATCTATCATCATCCATCCATCCAACCATTATCTATCCCTCCATCCATTTGAAAACTGGAAAAGGGAAAAAGGGGGGGAAAGGGTTATACAAAATAATCACATTTGCTGAAGACAATCATGTTGCACATAATTTATAGGACAAGGAATAATTTTCCTTTCATTCCCTTCATTATAATTTTAAAGTACTACCTATAAAACACAATAATTCTCATTTCTGTTGAGGTACAATTGTATCAATCATTTAAGTTTTAAGCTTCAAACTTCATATCTATTTTGACTATACTGGTTTCATCATTCAACATATTTCCACCACTTCTACAGATTCATTCAAACTTTTAACGGATAAATAGTGTATCGTGGAGTAAAACAGGGGTGGCCAAACTTGTTTAATATAAGAGCCACATAGAATAAACATCAGATGTTTGAGAGTCATGAGACATGAACAAATATTATACATATGTCTTTATTAAAATTCTAAATACTTTTTGTATACAATGATAAAATACATATTCATGCACTTTACAATACAACCCTGCTAGAAGGAGACTAACCCCCCCCCAAAAGCTGGGAATAACAGTTCCCATAAAACCAGCATAGGGAAAGATTAGGGAATATATTTTTTTTGCATCATTGGGAGAAGGAAACATACATCTACCATATAAATCACTAACCACCATTTGCATCCATCTTTGCCTTGACACCCAGGTTAGTAAATACAGCTCCTACAAGAGCTATGAAACTAAGGGGGAACCCTGTGCTGCCCTCTTTAATTCTGTCCCTCCTTCTTCCAGTAGCTTCCTCAGCTCTTGTGCTCTCTTTCTCTGCTCTAGGTCTCCAGGTGACCTCTGTGGTGGTGAAGAACTTGCAAGCCTGTCTATTTTCCCATCCTTCCTCATTTTATATGTGGCAGAAATAGTTGGCGGCCAATGGGTCAGTGCTCTGAGGCTGACTGAGGTCCTGGTGCTAAGCATGCTCATTTGAGAGTAAGCCTGCATTAAGTTCCTCCTTGACCTCTGGAAGCTGCACAATATGGGTGAGATGCATGTGGCTCCCAGTTTGGTGTAGTGGTTAAGTGTGTGGACTCTTATCTGGGAGAACCGGATTTGATTCCCCACTCCTCCACTTGTACCTGCTGGAATGGTCTTGGGTCAGCCATAGTTCTGGCAGAGATTGTCCTTGAAAGGACAGCTGCTGTAAGAGCCCTCTCAGCCCCACCCACCTCACAGGGTGTCTGTTGTGGGGGAAAAAGATAAAGGAGATTGTGAGTTGCTCTGAGACTCTGAGATTCGGAGTGCAGGGTGCGATATAAATCCAATATCATCTTCTTCTCCCAAACCTCAGTTTGGACACCTCTGGTGTAAAAGAAAGTCTATTATACCTCATATAGAGAACCCGTTTATATTTGGGGTATTATATTTGGAACAGATTTTAATTCTACTTCCATTTAATTACCATACATTTATAAATGGTATTTGTTCACTTTAAGTTTGTCTCTTGCTAGCAAAATACACAGAATACCCACTCCATCTTTCCTTAGATTTTGTAATAAGCCTGTTTCTCAGACAGGTTGTTAATTCTGCCATACTGTATATCCAGCAAGTTTATTTTCCCATTCTTCTAAATGTGAACAGACATCTAGTTTTCATTTTGCTGTGTTAGTTCTAGCCACTGTCGCCATGTATTTGAATAGCTCTTCTAAATTTTTTGGTAATTTGTTATGCAGAACACCTAATAGTATGCTCTTGACTTCCATTGGGAATTTAAACTTCTGCAATTTTGGTGCATTTCTTTCCAATATCTTTATGCTTTTTTACAAGTCCACCATATATGAAAGAAGGCTCCATCCATGTCTTGTCATTTCCAGGTGTTGTGGGGTTTTTTTGTAGTTTTTATGTGCAATGTCCTTTGCCTTTATGTATCATCTGGAAAACATATTGTACCAATTTTCTCTTAGTGTCTGGTTGATTGTAAATTTGACCTCTTATCCCCATAGTCATTCTCACTGTTGCATAGATATCTATTAAGATTTTGCATCCACTTAATCACACATTTTTTCACTTGTTCATCTGTTTCTAGCTGGAGTAAAATCTTATATATCCATTGTAGCAAATGCTTTTTGTTTTATAATTAGCAGCTCAAATTCAGTTGCATTTCTTAGAACTCCACCTTTAATACTCATGATCTCTTTTAGTCTTGAGATTAATTGATAATATATCAACTTTTGAATATTTATACCTTCATCTTTATTATCTTGCCAAGTCCTGATTTCATTTCTCATATTCTTATCATAATGAGCTTGTATTAGGGACATAAACAAAGAGTTTGAGGGGCTCAAATTCTGGTGTGTAAACCATGTTCTCAAAAGTCCATCTCTCATTATGTGACTCCCTTCTTGTGTTATGGTCTTTTTAATTGATCTCTTAATACATTAACGGCCACTGCTTCCTTAAGTCAGACTCAACAGATAAAATATTCAGAGAATGGAAAACACAAACAGACAAAGAAGAATGCATTATTTTAAGAAAGGGTAGATAAGCAGTAGAAAAGACAGAGGTAGATAAATGGTAGACTTTGGCAAATTAGTGGGGGAGGGGGCAGAGAATGGCATAAAGGCCCTTTAGAGACCTGTGACTTATAAAAAGACATACAAGTTCAGTTATAAATTACTTGGGGTATTGTTTTCACCCATTTGTGGTTTTGTCTGTTGTTTTTTTATTTCACCGCTTTTGTTTAATAAAATGCCTTTCAAACGGTCATCTTTGTACTCTATATATTAAACATCTATCACATCTGATTTAATGCAATTCCATTTTCTAATAACAATTATAAGATACCTTGCTATCCTGTAGATTTTTTAAAAATGATTTGTTACATTGTGGTTGGTAGTTTTTATTTTTAAATTGAAAGGTACTCAACAGAAGGCTTAGCTATTCTATCATGTACACTGACTTCTGATTTAAAACAATGCCCAAAGTACATGTAAGACAACTTTTTTATCTTTTCATTTTAAACAAAATATTAGAAGTTAAAAACAGACCACTGCATTTTTATTACAGAAATCAATACATAACATTTCTGTTCAGCATTAATATCAAAGAGACAATGACAACAGATTCCAAAGAAATGATACAGCGTTTCATTTGAAGTATAAGAATCTCTTACACACGGGGGAGCCAAAGTACTCTTCTGAGTAACATGAAGGGTAACAATGATTTTTAGACACTATTTTAACATTATGGGAACGATCTATAGAACCTGAAGGAAAAACTGTATGTGATTATAAAACCATATATTACAAGCGCCAGTCTTTTAACCCATTGTCTGGATTTAAGGGTATTCTATGCTTCACTAACTTTGCTAGTCAGTCATGAACACAGCAGATATACTTATGGAAAATTTTTAAAATTAAACTTAAGAGAATTCCTGTAGACTGTATGAAAGGATATTTTCATTTCCCAACAATCCTTCAGTAAGAAAAGAGCACATAAAACCAGAAGGAGCAGCGGAACAGGTTGGCCTTTCAATGTAAGATACCGGTACTTCATGTTGCCCTTTCTATTAACAGTATCACATATGAAAGATATTTGGGCTTCACTGTCTTGCAAGGCTATCAAAATTTTGTTACTTCCACAACAGATGAAAAGTGACATGTGATAGAAACATCTATCACTGAAAATTCAGGAGGGGAATCCAGTGTCTTACACAAAATGACACTATAGAAAGTTTGCTGTTACTTTAAGAAAAACAAGCTCTTGCAGAAAGTACAGACAAGCAGGTATAAAGGGAAGTCACTTCTGTTTAGAAGGGTAAGGAACCCTCCTCCCCACCCTCACTAGCAAACTTAGACTCAGGAGAAGCTGGTTCAATACCAGTCTGGAGGGTAAGTTACATTTACTAGCAGTAAATAACTTGCATTTTTGTTATAGCTGCAACTGACAATCTCAAAGCACTACACAATGAATCAGATTTCACAATTTCCCTGTGCACCAATGAAAGTTAATCTCAGTATTACAGACTGAAAAGCATCAGCCAGAAGATTGAGTGGTTTGTTTAAAGTCACTCAGCAATCTTGACAGAACCAAGTGAACCACTTGATCATGTTTCCTAAAAGAGCTCAAAGTATAGTTTGATGAAAGAAGCTATAGTGAATTCAGGTGGTAGTAAAGACTGTACTGTTAAAAATTTTAGTGTTTTCAACGTATGACATTTTAAAAACACATCCGCAGCTTCTATTTAGTGTAATAGTTATTTAAGCTCAGCTTTCCTCATACAACTGTGATCTTGCATACCTTCTAATCATTTCAGAAAGAACTAGCACAGACAAGTTGCAAGTGGATCAAGCTATTTGCTTTTATGCATCCATCTTTAAAGGAATTTTGAGAAGTGATAAAACAAGTCTATGATGGCAAAATCAGCTAGGTTCATATGCTTAATATTTCTCTGCCCTTCTCCAGGTCTAATTATGCTTTTTTATTTATTTAATCATATATCACTTTCTACCTGTAACAGGTTAGAGAAACAGTTTTGACTTAAAGTGGGTGGTATGTTTCAACCACTATAACAAGCATGAAAGAGCCCAGGAGATCCTTGGACTTTTGTGTTCTCTTCCCCTTGTGGTTTGATCATGAAAAAGTTAGTTTTACAACAAAACACAATTTGTCATTACAGCTGAGCTATAAACTATGTTATGTGTTCTTCAATACAAACCAGGATTCCAAACTGTAACTTAATCTGGTTTGAATAAAACAGAACAAACCATAGGTTGGAGTTTGAACAGGGGAAGCTATGACTTGCTGCAAAAGCAGAAGTCTTTGATTACTGAGCCAAATGCAAAGACAAGAGGTGGGGGAAACAGTGTATCTGCCCAAAGTTCTCAAACATTTTCTTCTGTAATGTGAACTGCAGATTGTACATACATACAGGGATTGTTCTGTAGAAAAATAGGTAGTGGAGCTCATCCAGGGATTGTTATGCAGCTGCACCTACTATTCAATGGACAAGGTGGGAAGGAGGAGGTGGAACTCTCAGAAAGGTTCAAGAGCTGTCCTCCTGTGAGCTCCCGCTGAATCTGAGGCCCGCATACATGGATAATTTAGGATCTTCTGGCACTGTCATCTCAGCAATTTAAAAAAAGCCAAAGGGGCATATATTCAGATCTGCTCAAAGTGTCAACTGCAGCCTTACATGGCTCAAGTGGCTGAAATATTTTCCAGAGGCTGATTACTAACACTTCATGATATAGTGTATAGATGTAGGAAAATGTGGGTCCAGTGCTTCCAGATCTTTTCCACGATATGAACTCAAACAGGAATTGTAAAAAACATGTACATCCTTGTGGAAGCCTTTGGTAATGATTTTATATAGTTTACTAAGCAATTTGTTGAGTGGGATCAGGCTACCTTCTGCTGGAGAACATTACATTTTCACACTGCTGGATAAGTAACATTCCCTTGCTGAGAAACTACAGTTCTCCCTCCAGCTAGTATGCCTGCAACTATTAAAGATCCGTGTAATGCCTTTCCCCACGTTCCCCGGAGAGCACTTCGGTCTGGGTCAAAAAATCTGCTTTCAATCCCCGGTGCTAAAGAGGCCAGGCTCATGACAACTAGAGCTAGGGCCTTTTCTGTAGCAGTCCCACACTGGTGGAATGCGCTTCCGGAAGTCAGGGCCCTGCGAGAGCTTGTACGTACGGTTCCTCAGGGCCTGTAAAATGACACTCTTCTACCAGGCATTTGCAAGTTAGATCACTGACTACTACAGTCTCCCAAAAATATCTGGACCACCTCTTGCAATCTGCTCTATGTAGAACATCTGGACCACTAAGATATGCTTTACAGAGAACACCTAGCTGGAATAGCAAGATAACACACTTAAGATCATAGCACCTGAAATGTCAATTTCTATGTTTTAAACTGTTTTTACTGTTTTATTGTATGCTTATATTCATGCATATGCATGACCATGTGAGCTGCCCTGAGTCTGCCTCGGCAGGGAGGGCAGGATACAAATTGAATTAATAAATAAAAATCTAGTTCCATAAACAGCAATTCATGCCTATGTGTCCAGAGTCAACCTCTACTCTCTTAGATTTACCCAAGAAAAGTTGGGGTGTACTTTGCTTCAGATGGCAAAGTGATGGAGATCCACTCCATATTAGCAGCTTCTTAAGGGTATGCAGACTTGTGGGATGAAGATGGAGACAGCAGAGATGCCTGGCACTGCCTTCATCCCCAAGAGGCTGCTTCCATCCAGCTGGCGAGAGGAGGCATGATCACCTCTGATGAGGCCAGCTAGGTGTGGATTTTCTCATTAGCAAGGGCAGGGCTCTTCCTTCCAGGAACTTCCCCAGTGATGTTGCTTTCTGTGATGAGTTGATGGCCAGATCTGGCCCGATGCCATTACAGGGTGGAGGTCAGACAGCCAAGGAGGAGATGGGCAACTGGATAGTCTCTGCCAAAGAGAAACCAGCCACAAGGGTAAATGGAAGTGACTGAACCTCTTTCCTCAAGCTTCATTTGCTCACTTTAAGGCTGGCTCTCCCGTGGAAAGGGCACTGTAGCACCACGGGGGACCCTCAAGTTCATCACCTGCTCACACTAAGACATAAGAACAAGCAGCCATTGAACTCCTCCACCATGAAGTTGGCAACTGCAAAGCAATTCAAGAAGCTCCATCAGATTTTGCTTAGGTTAAGTTCCTGCTGCCCAAATTCTACAAAACATTATCCTGTAGCCAGTATCTGTACTATCTAGTGATAATGAACTAAAATGCAAATATGTATATTTATATGTATATACACTTACATGCTAAATGCTAATATGTACAAATCAGAAATTCTGTTTGGGAAATGTTAACTGTTTAATGATTAATCCTCCCTTTCCAGATGTAGTCATTGATTGTGCTTCAAGAGTACAATGTTGCAAATTGCATTTCTATCTATTTTTAAATAACTGAGATATAACAAATGAGTGATGTTTTTATAAAAGAGAAGTGTACTATAAAATTAGCTTTAGAGAAGGGTATTAAGATACATTAAATCTTGCTCATGAAAATCTTTAATGTGTAACTGATTATTTAAAAAATCTTCTAAGTCAACATGTTGGTCCATTATCTAGAAGGGTTGTGACACTTCATTTTAGTGCGTGTGCGTGAAGAAGTTAACTGAAATAACTTCACTTAGTGTTCAAGAGAGCAATGTAATGAAATCTGTTTGCTGTGCTAGCTGTCTCCAGATTGGGCTGTAATTACACCACAGAAGGAAGAAAGGTAGCCGAGTCTCAATCTGGATCATTTATGTAAACTCAGCCTTCTTGTCAACGATGTTCTCAGATTGCAAGCATGCAAACCACAAAAATCATCTCCTATGAACAAAATAGAGACAGTGTCAGATTGCAGGCTTCTGATATACCTTGTATTCTCTCTGTAATTGGACTTTAACATTTGACACAGTAAGGTTAAAAAACTTCTCATGTAATATACATCTATTCAGGGAATGAAATCCTGTACTAGCGGGGGTGGGGGGGTAGAGAGAAGGATCCTTTATTCCCCTGGATTGATGCAGTTGTATGAAGAAGTATTATTCAGCCTGAATGACAACATGTATAAATCTAGGAAAATACAGTAGAAACTCTTGCCCAAAAAGACCGCTGGATATAGAAAAGGCAAAATATTGCACCTTCTGGATAGTCCCAAAAGCCCATTCTTTGAATCAAATGGAAGACTTCACATACATTTGTTGTTTTATTCAGAATTGTATTTTTATCATAAAGCTCCTGCCATACCTGATGCTTTATCTCCAGAAGTTTGAAACACTCAACATATCAGGCATAAAGTAATTTTATATTTAAATACATAAACAACAGTGTGAGAGGAGGCATGGCTGAATGTAGTCAGATAAAAAGAACCCTTCCTTTCTCCCGCTAATTCATCGAGCTGCCCTTCATGTTGATGAATTGGTACATTAATTCTGGATTTAAACAGCCCTCTCTCTGGCAGATTTAGAAAGCATTCCTTCCGACACCTGCAGCTTCACGCCCCCCTCTGTCTTCTCTAGTGCAGGAAAACCACAGGCCATCACACTGGCGCCATCCCTGGCTATGTCCAATCAATAAGGACTTATTTCCTGTCCATTTGCTGAGGTCACAGAAGCGAGTCTCATTAATTATTTCTACTGGTGCAGCCTCAAGTGTGCTTCTGGCATGACAAGCGAAAACTGTTTGACCTTTTTTCCCTAATTTTGTTTGTAGCAGTTCCGAAGGATATATGTTCATTCAGGAAATGTGGTGAGTGGAACAGAAACAATTTTTTAGGGCCACTAACACGTTAAGATGCAAAGTGATGGCAAATTTCAACTTTTGTAACTATTATCTGTTATTCATCAGATGAACAGTAATTTCTTCTTTTTTCCCCCCAACTGTGCATCATGAAAATCTTGTCACAGCACAAACAATGTTTTCTAAAGCAGATCTGGCCTCAGAGGGAGGGAAGCACTCCAGAGCCTCCAGTGCTTTGTTTCCATGGAAACGACATAGGTCAATAGCTGAAGTCACACCTTTGCCAGCCTTGATTGCATCTTGCAACTGTTAGAAAACACATGCACAATATTATCAGTTTTGACAGAAATAACTGTATGCAACATTATGGATTCTGTATTTTTATTATCTGAACCACAAAGGGCAGTTAAGTTAAATAATTTTTTTTTAAAAAATCAAACACAAACCCCTCTTTTGGTACCCTCTTATCAATGAAAGCTCCAATCAATTTAAATTATCCTTCCCAACAGACGTAACCCATTAAAAGATGAATGTAACTGAAGCATACCCACATGTGTATAATTCTCTGATATGGCTTTCCCCTAAATAATAGTCTTACATTTTGAAGGAATTTACAAAATATGTTTTAATAGAATTTCAGAATCAACAAAGCATGTGCATTCTTTTTTCATTCTGTATAAGTTTGAGCAAGGTAATTTTTTTTAGTTATGTATATGTAGATTTTCAGGATGCTTACAATAGTCAGCTGCTTTACTCTGAAATGCTTTGCTCTTTGACCTTAATAAGATTAATCAAGGAGAAAACAGGTTTCATCCCAGGTGGGTGATCCATGGAACACTGTCACTGTGTAATCTCTATATATTCCAAGGAGGAATCACACAGACTTCTAAAATAAACACAATAGTGTTGTTTTCCTAAAGACTGCTCATTGGAAGGTCTTTGGCCATCAAAGGTCACACAATTCTAAGGAATTAATAAGGTGACAGAAGGTTTCAGGTATCCATCTGGAGCTTTTAAAGGGCAAGACAACTAGAATAAAACACTGTTATTATCGATGCAACCAGAAAGTCAAGCATGTTTTATTTGTTCTTTAAAATAAAAGGGATTTCAAGTGCTTATATCAGAGGTTCTTAAACTTATTTGGCCTAACGCCCCCTTTTCAGAAAAAAAAATTACTCAGCGTCCCCCTGGAAATCTACCTTCAAGTAGTGGACTAAAAGATACGACATATTTGCACACAGAGTAAACAAAGATGTTGTAAAGAAGACACTTTGAAGCATGAAATTCTAAAATTATTTTATTATAAAATCAACTATAGTAACATTCGCATTCACAGAGAATTTTTGAAATTTCAATTCCAACTGACAGGGACAGGAGGTCATCTAGTTTAATAGGTATTTGACAGGAGAAGATCTAGATGGGCCCAGCTAAATTGGTTGTTTTGTACCAATGATTGGTTGCACAATTCTAGCACTTTGACAGCCAGTCAGGGATATAAATATATTAGTAGACTATCAAAATTCAAGAAGAGGAACAGAAGACCAGAGCCGGCTCTAGGGGTTCTACTGCCTTAGGCACGCCCCCCCCCGGTATGCTCCTATTCTTCACATGCTGGTATGATGTCATCATGCCAGCCAGCAGGCAAGCCCAGAGACCCAGGTGGTGCACACAAGTGCTGCCGCAATGCTGCTTTTCTTCACATTGTCTGTGCTTGTCAAAGCCTTCAAAGGAAGCCTCCGAAGAGTGCCCAGTTTTACTGCTGCCTGCTGGCTTTCGGATTCAAAGCAGCTGGGTGGGCAGCACCTTCCAATTGCGCTTGTCAGCTCCAACTAGTGCAATGGGAAGGTGCCACCACCCAGCCACTTCTAACCTGAAAGCAGCAGACAAAATGGGGTGATCTTCGGAGACTTCCTTGGAAGCCTTCAGCAAGCACAGGTAATGTTTGCCCTGAAAAGAAAAGGCAACGTTCGCCCTGTGAAGAAAACCACCCAGGGGTCTCGGCTTGCCTGCTGGCTGGTACAATCATGCCACATGGGAAGGGGGAGTAAGGGGGTGCCCAGCAGCACCCCCTGGCAGGGTGGCATCCTAGGTGGTCGCCTGTCCTCCTATGTGCTGCCCCTGCAGAAGACACTGTGTCTGGGGCACTGTAGTTGGCTGAAATCAACAGAAGCAATCAACTGGTAACCAGAGGACTGTAAGAAGTTTGACACTCTGCAGAAAACTTTGTGAGGAGAAGGCCACAGGTTGGAACTCTTCAGAGAGGTTTGTGTAATTGCCTCAGTGCTTCCACTGTCCTGATTTAAACTGTATTGCTAGAGAGAAACTGCAAGCAACCTTGAGAAGCTGCTAACTGTAACAAGTATTGGCTAGGATAGACAGTAAAGTTTTTTGTTTCTGTGTTTCTTGTTTGTCTGTATACCTCTATTTTTTATTCTGTCTTGTAAATAAACTGCATCCTTCTTATGTTTTAATTAGATGGAGTTCTAGTCCTCATTACTAGTCTAATTAGGTGAATTTGCACTAAGTAGCAGACAAAAAGGAATTGGAATTTGTTAATTGGAATTTTTCTCTAATAAATTAGAAATTCTGGACCCAGAAGTGTGATGTTTTGACACCTCCCACCCTCTTCTCTTCTCTCTTTATGCTTCCACTGCCCCCTTATTTTTATTCACCGCCCCACCAATTGCACCCAAGGCTACTACTGCTACCCTGGATCATTCCAGCGTCCCCCAGGGGGCAATATCGCCCAATTTGGGAAACACTGGCTTATATAAAACTGCTACCTCTACAATGCATTATGGGATCACTATCTCTTCTCTGTTGACAAAGTTAATGGTGAAGTTCAAATGCAGATAGTACAAAAAACTAAAATCTGCTGGTTGGAACTCAGTACCAATCCATAGTTCAAACAAACTTCAGTTTGTCGTGATGAGTGAATGTAAACCCCACACATTCTCTTCCATTGCTTTTTGACCATCTGTATGTAGGTAATGCCCCCCAGGTTTGTTTACACATCAGTTTACCTGAACTGTCAACTTGGACAAGGTTGAAAGGCTAGACAACTTGACTGTTATCAGGAACTGTTCTTACTTAACATAAAATTTAGCTCTACGCCATGCTTATGCAACTAAAATGGAAGACAAGATTAATAAATGTGCTCTCTTTGGGGGGGGGGGGAGAAAGAAAGAAAGAAAGAAAGGAAGGAAGGAAGGAAGGAAGGAAGGAAGGAAGGAAGGAAGGAAGGAAGGAAGGAAGGAAGGAAGGAAGGAAGGAAGGAAAATTCTCCTGAAGTATTTAAATAATACACTTCTATGGAAAATGACACTAAATGATATGAAAATAACTTGAGAATCAGAACACAGCTGTGAGAACCATTTATTTTATGTAGGCATTTACTTACCTTTATATATAATGAATGATGGTTATCTCAACATGAAACTTAAGTAAATTCATTATGTATATTTGAGGATGAAATCAGTTCCTAGTATGGCATAGTACTTTAGTGTTCATGGCCCAATTCATAAAAGTTTTATTTTCCACATTACTTAGTACTATACTTCTGGGGAAATATGTTTTTTATGATATGCAAGTATGCAGCTTCATTAATTAAGCATTCTCTCAAAGAGTATAAAACCTATCATACCATCCAATATGACTAGAATTAAGTGGAAATGGCCACATACTACTGCTATTTGCTATTGTGTGCATTACTCGTGGCATTTGCAAGCGTTCAAACTTTTCAATGAGGTAGATATTTTGCTAAATCTGTGAAGGCACATCTCTTACTTTTATCAGGGATTGGGTGGCAGAGATATCACTTCTGAGAAGGTGTTGGGGCAGTCAATAACTGCTCTCCCAAAACAATCTTAGGTTGAGGTATATCGACATATTTATTTCCTCATTTTTAAATGACCTAGGATGCCTGACATAAACTATCATAAAACAAACTATCATAAAACAAACTCTAACATTAATTAAAACAACACAGCAACAGAGACAAAAAATAGCAACAACAGGTGTCCTCCAATAACCACAGTCTGGTAACTCTGTTCAAACTTCTATGAATACATGCTTAAGCAGGAATAACTCACATATGTAAAGATGCAAATCCTACATGGAAAGATGCAATGAGGCCCCACATTGGCCTGATTTTGAGACTGGCCATCTTACCCTTACCAGCTTCTATTTTTCTAAAGCTTGGACCTTCATTTCAGGCATCCTTTCTATTGATGTGAACATATATTCAATTTCCTTTGTGACAGTCAGGAGTTCTTTCCCCCTGCTTTAGCCATGTCAATAAAGTCTTTAGATAACTTCCTGTTAATGCTAAGCACAAGTTTCCCCGAATTCTAGGGTAAGCAGATGGCTTCCTTTCAAATTCTCCCTTGTCCAAGTTCTCTGAGGACTATTCTTGAGGTTACTTCTCAGGAGTGACAGGATTACTTTCAGCTCGTCAAGATTCTCTTTCTTAAAGGTAAGAATACAGGATATTTCCCCACCCCCAGTTCAGTTGGCCTGTGAACCTCTCAAATCCTGCAACTACACAAGTATGCTTGCAACTTGTCACTTTCTACCTCTGACAAAAATGGCTGGTTTTTAAGCACATTTTAATTATTTCCTTGTAAGTATTACATGTTTCTGATGCTTTTTAGACCCATTTTATTTTCTCCTCTAACACAGTTCCTGGATTTCCACACTTCTAATTTTACAATTTAATAAACTGATTTTTGAAAGCTTTTAATTAAAAATGAAGAAGAAGAGTTAGGGCAATCTCACTGCCCTGCTGCAGATGAGGTGGTGGCAGTGATAACTACTGATGTTTGGTACATCAGCCCTATAGGATGTCTTTGGGGTGGGTTAGAGGGCAGGGGGCAGCCACCAGTTACTTAGGATGCAGCACCGCCTCTTCCTGCCCTCTTTGACCATCGGATTGCTTGGATACACACATACACACGCTGCTCCAGTCCCAGGCCAAGCATGTGGCTTTGTTGCTCAGGAGCACAGCCGGCATAGATGAGAGGTCAGATGAAGGATGCAATGAGGGAAGGGACAGAGCAGACGAGTCACCAAAAGCGGGGGGGGGGGGGGAGGAAAACATCAGCCGGGCACTCCATTTTCCCCTAGAGAAACCTGATTCCCATAGGGTATAATGGGAGAATTGATCTTGTGGGTATTGGGGGCAGGAGGGAGCTGTTTTTTGAGGTGCCAGAATTTCAGCATAGCATCCAGTACCTCTCCCCAGAAGACCCTCCAAGTTTCAAAATGATTGGATCAGGGGGTCCAATTCTATGAGCCCCCAAAGAAGGTGCCTCTATCTTTAATTGCTTCCAAAAGGAGGAAAGGCATTTAAAGTGTGCTGTCCCTTTAAATGTGATGGCCAGAACTCCCTTTGGAGTTCAATTATGCTTGTCACAAGGCAGTGGGGGTTCAAATCAGTATACAGCACCTTTGCATAGTGTTCAAGGGTGGCTTGCTGGGGCTGCAGCTAGGCTGCAGGGATCTGATTCAGGATGTGGCAGTTCATTTTCTGGACAAAGCAGTTTGGTTCGATTCAGTATAAGACAGCTTCATGCTACGGCCTTGCTCTCCAGTCCGGGGGAAAACGATAGGTGCTATGGGTTTCCTGGTTCAGGCATAGGACGGCAGGTCAATAACTCATTCAGCTTTGGCATCTTAGTGGCATTTCTATAACTTTGATTCAGCTTTGCACTTGGTCGTCTATATCAGGAGAGGGAGGGAGCACGTCAATATTGTCTTTTCTGAGTTCAGAGCAACATGCTGCTAAGAAAGTCTACATGCCAGCCAAGAGCCACCTCCACCACATCTGCACCTGCTTGAGCTTCGTGGAAGACGGCACCTGTGGCTGGTTCTGCCCCCATGGACACACCTGTATCCAAGAAAGGCGGAAGAATGTGGAGCTGGGCACAGGGCTGGGACTGCCAACTCCCTCCAGGGCATCTCCCAGGCGCAAGAATTTCTTACAGACACTCCCCCCCCCCACTTCAGGATCTTCCAGAATTGGTATTGCACAGATACACATTTGCCAATCTCCAGTTTGTGGCTAGGGATTGCCCAGAACTTTGTATAAACCTGAGAGAGGCATAAACTTTATATAAACCAGTCTCCAGGGATTCACAGTTCTGGGATTCACAGTTAGGGATAACTAGATAGTGGAGGTTAGTCAGATAGGGGGTAGTTAGGTAGGTAGTTAGTAAGATTGGGATAGATAGGTATTTAAACAGGGTAGGCAGATGGAGGGGCAGAATATAGATCCTCGACAAGAAGGCCTGACTAATCTCAGCAGACCTTGCAGGCATAGAACAGTTAGGTCAGGGTAGGATTTTGATGGGAAGTTCAAGGTGGCAATGCAGTGGCATGCAATGGCAAGCCACCCCCATTCACCTTGTCAGCCTTTCAGTTGCGCCAATGTTAACATACAGCACTGATTTCACATCTAAATTGTGTAAGATCCAGGATGTGTCCAGTGAAAGGTAGTCCTCATTTAATTATCTTGTGCCTCTAAAGGCGATTGAATGATAAGAGAGAATGAAGCATGGTACACTTAATTTGGATTATCCAAATTCTGCCAAAACCAAGGCCATGTCTGGTTTTCTCTACATGCAACAGAAAGATGGAATGGCAGCAACCTGAATCCAATATTTCATACCTTTGCTTTAAGAGTCAATCAAAATCCAAAGCATTTTGAAAAGATGTATGATTATAACATTAATAGTAGCATTAATAAAATGCAGAGAGGAGGGCTGGCTAGGCACCAGAAAGTCTATTTTCAGTGTGAATTATCCTGGTGAGAATGGCAGCTCAACCACAGAGCACCTGCTAGTCGTGTGGTGCATAGTTCAAGCACTGAGCATGCTGATGTGGCTAGATGGGGGGTAGGGGTTGAGCTCCCACTCACTAAAATCACTAAAGCCAGTGGGGCGGTAGTGGTTAAGGGCATGGACTGTTATCTGGGAGAACTGGGCTGGATTCCCCATTCCTCCACTTGCAGCTGCTGGAATGGCCTTGGGTCAGCCATAGCTTTCCCAGAGAGTGGTCCTTGAAAGGGCAGCTTCTGTGAGTGCTCTTTTAGGCTCACCTACCTCACAGGGTGTCTGTTGTGGGGGAGGGAGATAAAGGAGATTGCGAGCCTCTCTGAGATCTCAAAATTAATGGCTGGAGATCAACTGCTTGGGAAGTAGGAGAGGAGCAAGAGGAGGGGAGGGGAGGCATCTGATCACCTCAGCAATACACAAAGGTATCAAAAAAATGCACTTCGCACAAGGTGAAGTCAGGGGACTTTGGTGCATGGCGAATCATTGTCAGTGGGGTTGGCCCAGGCATTAAGGGGATGTGGGATTTCTTCACATCAGGCCAGTGGTCCTATCACCACTAGCAGCCACACTGGTTTCATGGGAATTTCAACCAGGGCCATTGTCTGCGGCATTAGGTGCCTGCAATCAAACATATCACATGGGCTCTCATTTTCCTTCACTGGCCTGGTGGAGAGCATATGGGGTATGCCTCGCCATGCTGCACCACTTACACAGGGTATGGCTGAGGGTCCACCTTCCTTACCACGTCTGTTCTATACAAGCACCGGCCAAGTCATCACTTGGATTGAGAAGCACTTAGATTGGGACATGCCACTATTATTTATTTATTTGGTTTACAATGACTGGGTGACAGCATGAAAATAATAGTTTGGTGTAGTAGGGAGTGTGGCAGCAGTTCCACAGGGGACGGTGGCTGGACCAAGATGTCCAGGTATTGGCAGCTGGCCATCATCCAAGTATTGATAACAGCATCAAAGATACTGCATTTCACCTTCAGGAGGCAAGGTTACATAGCCCACCAACGGTGGCCAACCTTTTACCTTGCCACAGTTTCCAGGGCATTCCACTGGATTTGTGGCCAGGGCCGGAAGCCTGGGTCCATCTCCTTTCTTCTTCTAAGCATTGAACCTGAATTCCCACCTACATCAGGTCTCTATTTCAGTCAGTTTCTATGCTGAGAACTGTTTATACTATTTTTGAAAACCCAAAGTTTGTACAAAGAAGAGTAGCATTGTGTTAAAAACAAACTGTGAGAAACAGTGCAACATACACAGATGTGCTTACTTGGCTCAATGCATATATGCATTTTTGTTAGTATTTGGAATATTTTCTGGCAAAGAACAGGGTTATGGCAGGATGGGAGGTGTGAGTAAAAGCATGTCCACTTTCATGTTTTTTCCTACTTGTCACACAGTGGGCATCAATATGAATGTCACAGATGCCTCATTTCATCTCCCTGGGGGAGGCATTCAGTACAATTTACTGAGCTCTGTAACACTACATTCTTTGAGGCCAGGTATGGGGTGTGCATGAGTTTGAACTTGAGGGCAACCAGAGTGGCAGTACTGTGAAATGGCTGCCATTTGTTAACATGACCTTCAGTTCCAGGAATGTGGTGTGAACTAGGGTGCACTGGCGGGCACAACTTTGCACCCTGGCCTGCCTAAAAGCCTCATTTGGATGTGGGAGGCACCACAGCCAGGCTGTTTGGGTTGCTGCTGCTTGTTAACATCGCCGATGTGTTCCAGGGAGGCAGTGCTGTGGGGCTGCAGGCACAGTATTGTGTACCAGCAGCCATCTTTAACACAGTCAGAGACTCTTCACTGGACCTATTCAGTTTAGGGTGGCAGCACACGGGGTGGCATGGAGCATGGTAGGCTGAACCTGAGCGGCCTATGGATGCAGTTAGGCCTTTGGCCAGGTTGCACTAGGCGGCTGATTGTTTACAATGTTTATTCAATTCCAGAGACGCAGCATAAGGAGTGTGGAGTTGCAGGCACACTCTTGTGCACAGATTGTGGACTATTTAATCTATTTGCAATGTCTATTCAGTTCCAGGGAGGCAGCATAAGGAACATGGAGTTGCGGGCACACTCTTGTGCACAGACTGCTGGCAATTTAGTCTATTTACAATGTCTATTCAATTCCACAGAGGCAGTGTAAGGAGCATGGAGTTGCATGCACACACTTGTGCATAGACTGCTGACAATTTAGTCTATTTGCAATGTCTATTCAATTCCAGGGAGGCAGTGTACAGAGTGGTGGCACATTCCACAGGTCACGGACTATTAATTATGCTTTATTCAGTCCCAGGGAGACAACGAGGATGGGCGATGACACAAAGACCTATGGATTCATATGCACAGCATTATGCATGTGATGGATATATGCTGCCTTCTATAAGTAGGTTGCGTGACCTCAGCCAAGTGGGGCCAGGCAGGATTCAGCATGATGGAGGATGGCGTGCACCCTTCAAATGTAGGGCCATGAAGATGTCACTGAGGTGACCAGATGTACACTGATCTGCAACTGGTTTTAGATGGGTAACAGTGAATTATTCCATTTCAGGGGAACAGCTGATACCTAACATCAATTTATTCATTTCCAGGGGGCTGGCAGGAGTCCATTTGGATCTGTGGGCACAATATGGCAAGGCTGTGTGGCATAATGCTGTACACTGGTCAATCATCTATGCGGACTTAGTTGGGAGTCAAGTGACATAGGGAGGCATGAAATGGGATGCCCCTGGTTCTGCCATTTAATGTTGACTCAGAGGCTTGCAAGACTTATCTTAGGTGGCATTGGGTTCCTGCTGTGTATTGTTGCTCTTTACAGTTGACTCCATCATTTTAAGGGGTCAAGGTCGGTCAGTCTGGATTGGCAGACACAGCATTGTCTGACTTCTAGTAGGCCATATCTGGTTCTGGCCATGTTATTTTGACTCTTTACCACTGACTTCTTTACCATTAACTCCTTTAGTTTGAAGGGAAATGGCACCAGTCAGTCTGAATTTGCAGACACAAGTCTGGCTAGGGATGGGACGCTGGCTTGCAGGACAAGGTGGGAGTCGCTTGGTGAGGTGAGTGAGAGGTGAAGTGGAGGGACCTCTCCCTCAGTCTGTGGTCTCATTTGGTCACCCATAGTCCCCCTCCCCAACATGCTGTTGATGCAACTTGGTGAGAAATACTTGAGGCCCACTCCGGCTGAGGGCTGGTACACAGGCACGTTGAAGACATTGGGGGAGATACTTCTGGCAGTGATGATCTTCTGGTTTGAATGGGCTATGGCGCCAAAGTTGCAAGGGACACGCCCTGTGGATAAGATGGAATTGACATTGGGGGAGATACTTCTAGTGGTGATGACCTTCTGGTTGAACTGGCTGCAGTGCCAAAGTTGGCAAGGGGCACGCCCTGTGGAAAAGATGGAATTGGCAAAGTGGAAGCCAACCAAGAGATTGCAGAGGATCATGGATGCTATTGGAGGCTTGCTGGATTCAGCACCATGACATTTCAACACGGCTAGAGGTCCTGCTTTGTTCTGAGGCAGTTCATCTGTTATATGGATATCTGACTACACAGAATTCAGGATTCCCTATGCCCTTGGCTACAGCTGTAGGAGCACTGGCGGGAGCCAGCTGAGGCTCGGCTCTTGTGGTGGTATCAGCATGGGGTTGGATCCATTCTCCGGAAAATCAGCCTGTGTGCCCACGTCCAGAGTATGGGGATCCTTTTAAGGGATCTTGGCATGAGGGGCGACTGAGGTGCCCAGCCCGGGGACATGGAAACCAGGGGATTACCCTCACGCTCAGGTGGCAGGCGAAACCACCCCTGGGCTTCCGCCCTAGTGGAATCCCTAACCTGCCATCCCAAGGTGACCAGCAGAGCATTGACTGGCAGGCGGGTCAGTCAATGAGTGAGATCCTTACCCCATGCTGTGCCAAGGCTTACTACAGCTGTAACCAATAAAGTTGTGGCCAATTTTATTCCACTTTTTCTGAAAATGGTGTGGTGTGTGTTATTCCAGTTGAAACTGTAAACTAAACTAGAATGTGTTAGTAGGGAGGAATTTTGCCTGGGGTGCCATCCTTGTCCCCTCCCCTTGACGCTGGAGTCACAAAAGGAGATTGGGGAAGGAAACCTTTTGTCTTCACTTGTACTTTAGCACTGCTGAGAAAGCCCTTCTCTGAGGGACTAATGAGATGAGTTGTGGCAATCAGATGTATAAACTTGGGGGTGAAACTCTATTTTTCATATTTAAAAGATCTACTTCTGGAGAGATACAGCTTTCATTACTTCAAGCACATTTCTCCCCAGCCTAATCCTCTTCCACCACAGCTAGAATACAAAGACAAACTGCTTTGAATAGTGGAAAGCACCCCATCATCTAATGTGAATGCACACAGATACTCCATCACATCTATCTCAGTCCCAACATGAGTTATATACCCTCAAGCACCTACCAAACCCAGGAAAGCAAATACACCAATCAGGCATATTTTCTCAAACACTTTCAACTACATCCCAGCCATCCATAGCCTCAACTTCCCATCCAACCACTGACAAACACCCATCTCTAAAGTAAAGTAAGTCACAAACCATCCACTTCAGTCATCCTCTTTGTTTTCCCACCTCTCATTCAGAGTCTCACATTCACCCCAACCTGCCCCCAAAGCCCAAAATCCTCACTGTCATCTAGATCTCAGCTCTGCATACAAAAAAGAAGAAAAAGAAGCCGATGCACAGAACTAACTAAGCTATCCAGTATCTATCCTCATAACTTACTTTTTAAAAAAAGCAAACTTAGATTGATTTGTGGTTGTGGAACTAACTAATGCATTAAGTGTTTGCAATGTTATGTGCTGTGTTTTCCTAATTTGTTTTCTCTCGTGGGGAACCTTCTGCCTTAGCAAGTGCTGATGTTCAGACTACCACAATGTTGCCTTGAAATGGGGCCAATACACTTCATAGCTAACAGATTTACTTTTCAACCTTTGCTGCTGGAATGTTTCAACATAAGTTGCTATAGATTTGATCAGCAGCTGAGCATGTTAGCATCTTCCTGTTATCCTAGCTAAATGGCAAATAGACAAGAATTTACTTTAAATGCCGTATTTTGTACATATATTGCCTATAACAACACAGGACTTCCTGGCAAAACACATAATAGGATGAACTATTATTTAGCAAACTAACTTTAGTATTATAATGCAAAAACCAGAATTGTGCTCATGAAATTACACTTAATGATTTTACTTGGACCACAGAGTATGCATCTAGAAAGTTCTAATGCCCATGGAACAGGACTGAGAATTTGTGGAAAATGGGCTATAAATACCAACTAGGGGGGAAAATGAGCATCTTTAGCATGACATGAAGCTATTGCATAGTTAGCAATATATTTATACACTCAGCTCCAGTTTTTCAGAAAGAGCTAAAGAAAAAGCCTGCCAACCCAGTTAAGTATATTTATCTGTAAGACAACATTTGTTTCCAGTGTTACTTTCGCATAAATGTGCTTAGTTCACTGCTTGATGTCCTAATCTGACGGATACACAAAAGCACAGTTTGAGGCTAGCACTGACACAGCTCCCATGGTATTCAACACTATATTTGCCCAACTATTTTGCTAGCTGCAATCCCACTATAAACGTTTACTATAATATATGACATATCTAATGTTCTAGTGGCCAAGGTACTATGAGAAGGTACTATCAGTGCCTTAAGAAGGTACTATCAGTGTTCCTTGTTTTAAGAAGAACAGTTGTTTTTATACCCTGCCCTTCACTAATTGAAGGAGTCTTGGAGCAGTTTACAATCACCTTCCCTTTTGCTCCCCACAACAGACACTCTGTGAGGTAGGTAGAGCTGAGAGAGCTCTGAGATAACTGTGACTGACCCAGGGCACCCAGCTGGCTTCAGATGGAGGAGGGGGGAATCAAACCTGCTTCTTCAGATTAGAGTGCATCACTCTTAACCTCTACAACAAACTATATCGGCTAGATGAGATACATTCAGAATAAAATATAGAACTTTGTGTTCCATATTGTGATGGCAGAAAATCATAGTTTTGGAAGACCATTTTTAAAAGAATATTTTAAAACCCTGGATATTAATAAAATATTATTGCATTGAGCACATTTTGGCCTTAGCATTTTGGCCAAAAACTCTATAGTAACCTCATGCTGATGCTTTGGTATTTTGGCCAAAATTCTACACACTGACATCACTTCTAGGTGATGTCATCATGACACACACATAAGAAGATCCTGGGATGGTCCTGGGAACCCTCCACTGAAAGCCCAGTAAGAATTGGCAACCCTGGGGAAAGTACAAACCATTGCGTGGCAGTTGGACAAATAATGGATTGCTGCAAAATAGGAGGTCAGAGAGGTAACTGCAGCATGGTGTCTGAATCTAGCCTATTTGTTATCTACATAATGAGCTTATAAGTCTGGGTATTTAGCGTGGTTCAGTTTACAGATAGCCTTGTGATGTGAGGGATGTGCAACTCCAGCACCATATTTTGAACATGAGAAGGATGTAAACTGCCAACTGGGTAGTGAAGTAGTTGTTGATATTTATGGCACAAAATGAGTGATCTGGCATCTGCTAGTAAAGGATAATTTTAATATGCATATGTGTTCAGTTTTGGGCACCACATTTTAAGAAAGATTTAGACAAGCTAGAACGGGTCCAGAGGAGGGTGATGAAGATGGTGAGGGATCTGGAGACCAAGTTCTATGAGGAAAGGTTGAGGGAGCTGGGAATGTTTAGCCTGGAGAGGAGGCGGCTGAGAGGTGATATGATTACCATCTTCAAGTACTTGAGGGACTGTCATATAGAGGATGGTGTGGAATTGTTTTCTGTGGCCCCGGAAGGTAGGACCAGAACCAATGGGTTGAAATTAAATCAAGAGTTTCCAGCTCAACATTAGGAAGAACTTCCTGACCGTTAAAGTGATTCCTCAGTGGAACAGGCTTCCTTGGGAGGTGGTGGGCTCTCCTTCCTTAGAGGTTTTTAAACAGAGGCTAGATGACCATCTGAAGCAATGAAGATCCTGTAAATTTGGGGGGAGGTGTTTGTGAGTTTCCTGCATTGTGCAGGGGGATGACTAGATGACCCTAGAGGTCCCTTCCGACTCTATGATTCTACATAATTATGCAACTACAGTGTCTCCTATAGAATAAAGCACTTTAAAAATGTTTAAATACAAGATATTTTGAATATTCAGTTCCCTTCCACTTTGAGTACGTGTATCTAAAAATATATGCAATTTGTAATGTGGTCCTATCTGTGCCATGGACAGACAAGACAGATCTGTCTACAAACCACTGAAAAGCCCCAGGTTTGCAAAAAACCCAACAAACAGATTTTTCTAAAAAAAAATAATAATTGGAGGGGTAAGTCACTCAAGTGATAAAAAGAACACTAGTAGCTATGAGAAACAGAAGGCCTTAGGGGCCATTATTAAGCAACCACACCAGTATTGCTGGCCTTCAAATCTTGATTTCTGCAAGGTAAAGGCAGAGGGAGGGATCAGGGCCCCGTTCCAGTGCTGTTTGGCCTTTGAGGGGAGACTAATTACGGCCAGGCTCAGGAGCAACCACCAGGCAACTTGCTATCACATTGTCATGGGTGCTGGGGACCCTGCAGAAGAAACCGAGCCTGCAGAAGGAACTGTGCCCCTGCCACCTGCACCAGTGCCCCTGCCTCCTGCTGAAGAAGATCCAAGCCCCCCTGCCTCGCCCTCTCGGGTGGCTCGTGTGCGTGACCGCCTTCGTCAGGACCTCAGGGATCGGAGGAGGGCGGCACGCTCACAAGCAAGACGCTCCCTGAGCCCTGAGTGGTGAAAGGATTCTGGCCCTTCTAAGTGTGAGGATGCTTAAGTTTCGGCAGGATCCTGGCTGCTGCTCTGAGACAGCAATTAGCCCAAATGAGCAACAGGCAGCAGAGGGCTATATAGCTGTGGGCTTTGGGAGGAGGCTTTGTGGAAGCAACTAGTCACATACCTGACATCCTAGCATCCACTCCGGCTCTTGACTTTGGTTTTTGGATTCCTGACTTTGGCTTGGACCTCTGGACCCCCTGACTTCGGCTTCTGAACCTCTGACCTGTGATACCTGGATTACGATTCTGTTTTGGCGCCTTGGACCCTCCTTGCTCACGAGTTGCTGACCTTGGACTGCCCCTGGACTTTGCCTGACTCAGCCCCAGCTCGTGACACACATGACTTGCATGATTTCACTCAGGCCTGATCCACTGCTACTGTTTGACAGCAGCCACCACACAAAAGCAAGTGTAGTATAGTGGTTAGAGTCTCAGCTAGGACTGCCAGCCTGGAATGTTACCCTTAATTTGCAGATTTCAGATATGTCTCTATATTTTACACTGTCACAAAAATCTGTTATAAAATTAGGTGCAGGGATTCAAATAGGGGCTGTGAAGCTTGGGGTTGAGCCCCTCTTCTCCTTGGTATTTCCCTGAACTCCACTCCCCACAGCTATTTGCCCCAGCAGGGAGGGAAATGACTGTGAGGAACAGGTTAACTTCTGCCTCAATCCAAATTCTACTGCTCCCTCCCCCATACTGCTTTTCAAAGAAAAATCTGACCTGTGGAGAGGTGATTGGTGATTTGTCATTTTGTGTAATAACACCCACAGAAAAAACAAAGGCAAATATCCCTGCAGTCTATTTTAAATACAAAGAAAATTTCCAGATTGGATAGTCAGGATAGAGTTCATGGATCTCAATACTTTGTTCTAGTCACTCTAGGACAATGGGAAAGAAATAATGGAGTTTCCTAAAATATGAGTCGGTTGGTCAGAGGTGCATGCTTTGACTTTGAGTTAATGGCAGTACATTAACAAATACAGGAAAAAGAAACTCTTGTAAATTTATGCCATGCTTTAGAGTTCTCAAACGGTAGAAATACAAAGATAAATAGAGGTTGCCATATTCCACCACAGCACTGTCAATCAATATAACATCCCATATGATCATCAGGATCCACATAGTTCCAGGATTCCAGCACTTATTTCAAATCTGGTTCACATATTAGTTAACTTGATAAACTCCTATACCGAGTGAGCCACAGGACTCAGGATCACATATGCCATACCTAACACCAAGTAAATCAAGCATGAACTGAGTATCTGCAGGTTCAAATACATATACAATTTGCTCATTAGGAGAATAATAAAGCAGGCATATAGCTTAAATTGCTTACCTTAGTATAGTCTACTAAGCCTCCTTTAATCTGCGCCTTAGAATAAGAAGAAAAATCAAAATACTTTCATTTGCTAGATATTTGCAACTCATCAAAATATTTGCAGTTCTATAACATACAAAAAAGAGAGAAAGACTGCATATTTATTTATTTAATCCATTTATACCCCACCTTTCTCCTATATGGAGATGCAAAGTATATTTTTACACTAAACAACAGGAAACAAACATTCTTTTCCAAGAATAAGTCTGAAAGCTACTATAAGCTGTTTAATAAATAAAACCTGTTCTACTAACAGATTGCTTCAGGGTATAAGGAAGAGGAAGGACATGAACTGTGAACTGCTTTAATTAAATGTACTACTAGTGACACTTCTTTCTGGGCCTTTAGTAGATGGGTTTCTCTGTGATGAAGACATGGAGAGGTGAGGCATGGATTTGAGAAATAAACATACAGTAGTCCCACAAATATCCAATCTGCTTATCCCATAGTTTCTATTTTTAAAAATTTCCCCATTTGCACATAGCCAGGCAGATAACTGGATACTTACAGAACCTCAGCATCAGCATAGGGCTTTTTTTGGGAAAAAGAGGTGCCAGAACTCTCAAGAAGGTAATTAAAGAGAAACACTAGTTCATGCCCCCATGAACTTTTAAACTTTTTAAAAGGATTTTGTTTCCACAAAGAGGTACCGGAACTTTGTTCTGCTGCGTTCCCCCAGAAAAAAAAGTCCTGTGTGACTAAGACAGACTTTCGTTTCTAAGCAACTGTCAGCTTTTTAAAATACATAAGTAAATACCTCCACAGTTGAAATCATGGCTTGTTTGTTTCAGCACATAAGAAACATAACGATAAATGACCAAAGTTAACAGTAATGTGTAGCGGCAACCTCAACTTAAAGGAATCTATGCACTAGAAATATACCAACAGTGATACATATAAAAAACACATGGTCAAGCTTTCTGAGGCACAAAAGGCCAGTACTTCAGTAAATCTGCATATGGCTTAAAAGCATCCATTGAATAAACAGCCTGTTCAATAGAGCAGTACACGGGCTTCTACGAAGACAGCACTCTGAGAAGGGGTAGCAATCAAACAGCAGAGAATATCAAAGCAAGTAGTCCTAAAATTAGTCTAGCCAGCTGTGTTTTGAGTTAGAATCATATATGCATGAGCAGCTTCTTTCCTCTGCCTCCTCTTTACTCTGGGCTTAGAAGTAATTAATTGTTGAAAAACTAAAATTGTTATTTTATTTGTTTTAATCGAGGAGCATGTGTGCATTTAAAAAAAAATCTCACTCATAGAATACAAAACCAACCAAGACTCATTAAAATCCAACACTATGAATTTTTACACTAAATTACTGTAACAGTGATAGTACTTTAAAAAAAGCACTCCCTGTTGTAATCTCCATTTCAATGAACTACTGCTGTATTTCCATTTTTCTAAACTGTTTAAAAACTACAACCACAAAAAGTGGTGCATATTTTCCTTATATACAGTTTTTTTTGGCACTCACAAAATCCAAAAACTTTAAATTATAACCATAAAATTAACCTGTAGCCATGAATATATATATTTACCTCTCTAATCTGATTTATCCAGGCTTCTCTTCCAATGAGCTCCTGATGCAAGACTACAGGTGCAGAATTTAACCCGAAGGCCATTGTACTATTACAATTTTCTTTAACAAATGGCTGAATGTCGACATTTAGCTGAAAGATGGTCAAAATATTGTATAAAAAGAAAAGCAGCACTTCATACAACATCAGCATTACCTGTACTTGATATTACCTGGCCAAAAGCTTCCCCACCCCCACTCCCTTTGAATTATCCATACGAAAAGCACTGCTTTTCCAGAGTTCCGGAACGGAAACATTATATTCATATCATCCATGATTCTGTTGTCTGGCTAAAATCTGATTAGTATCAGCATATTGTTCAGCTGCAAAATGCAGATTTTTTAGAAACAGAGAAAGAGGATGTTCATATTTAAAGATACTTTTTCAAAAATTCTAGAAATACAATCTTCAACTTGAATAGTTATGATTTTGCTTCATTCTGTAGTCTTCATTTTATTCAAAATGTAAGAAAGACCATCTCTGAGGGATGTGAGAGTTCCCCAGAGATGGACAAAGCAGTTAGCGTTTTAGCTCAGCTCAGTGAGTAGCTGGGACATACCAATCTTTGAAGTTACAAAGTAAGGAAGAGATAATGAGAGCCCATACCGAGCTGTATGTCTGCTTTTACCTCTGTCCCCAGATTCTAGAACAGGGGTGGCCAAACTTGCTTACTGTAAGAGCCACAAAGAATAAACATCAGATGTCTGAGAGCCACAAGACATGAATGTCAGATGTTTGAGAGCCACAGGAAGGAAGGAAAGCAAGTACATGGGGGAAGGATGCAGAGGTAGAAAGAAAGCAACTTTAACTTTAAATGCATTCTCCAAGCCAGCTGATGGGGCAGTAGGAGTCTTGAGAGCCACACAATATGTGTGCAAGAGCCACAGTTTGGCCACCCCTGCTCTAGAACAACACAGACTCACACGAGGCAAGGCACTGGAAGACTTGTGAATGCATCTCTGAAGCATTTTTAATGGTAAGGGGAGCGGGATTTGGAAGGAGCTGAGACATGTAAGGAAAGGAGAATAATCTCCCCCTCATGCTATCCTTCTGATCTTAAACAACCCCACTGAGAAATATGTAAAGCTGCCTGTACTTGCCTATATGTCTCTAATAACATCGTAAATAGATCCCTCTCGGAGGGTCTTTTTCCAACGCCTCTTTCAGAGGCAGTGGTCCGCCCCCTCCTAAAAAAGATTACATCAGACATGACCGAATTGGCACATTACCGGCCGGTCTCAAATTTGGCCTTTTTGGGCAAAATTATTGAGAGGGCAATGGTGCTACAACTGCAGAGTTTTCTGGATGACGCTTCCATCCTAGATCCACACCAGTCCGGCTTCCGCCTGGGCCATGGGACAGAGACAGTATTCGTCGTCCTCATGGATGATCTTCAGCGGCACCTGGATCGAGGCGGTTTGGCAGTGCTGCTGTTGTTAGACCTATCGGCTGCGTTTGATACTGTTGACCACCAGTTACTGACCTGCCGCCTTGCCGACGCAGGGATTCAGGGGCTGGCCTTGCAATGAAAATATGAACATATGAAGCTGCCATATACTGAATCAGACCCTTGGTCCATCAAAGTCAGTATTGTCTTCTCAGACTGGCAGCGGCTCTCCAGGGACTTAAGCTGAGGTTTTTCACACCTATTTGCCTGGACCCTTTTTTGGAGATGCCAGGGATTGAACCTGGGACCTTCTGCTTCCCAAGCAGATGCTCTACCACTGAGCCACCATCCCTCCCCAATGGCTTTCCTCTTTCCTGGATAGTCAGGGACAAAGGGTGGTGATTGGGGGAGAGCTGTCCCAGAGATACCCACTTAATTGTGGGGTGCCTCAGGAGGCGGTGCTCTCCCCGATGTTGTTTAACATCTACATCTGCCCAGATTGCCCGGAGGTATGGGCTGGATTGCCACCAGTACGCTGATGACACTCAGCTCTATCTACTGATGGATGGATGGCCTGGCGATGTCCCAGAAAATCTGGACCAGGTGCTGCAAGCCGTGGCAGGCTGGCTCAGGCTGAGTAGGTTGAAGTTGAATCCAGCGAAGACAGAGGTCCTGTGCCTGAGCCGTGGCAACCTAGGAAGGGAAATTCCCCTACCGGTCTTTGATGGTGCGCCACTGAAAACAGTGCACAGGGTCAAGAGCCTGGGGTTGCTACTGGAGCCTTCCTTGTCAATGGAGGCCCAGATAGCAGCCACTGCTAAATCCACCTTTTTTCATCTGAGATGGGCGAGGCAGTTGGCTCCCTTCCTGGACCATGATGACCTGGCAACAGTGATCCATGCAACGATCACCTCGAGGCTAGACTACTGTAATGCCCTCTACATGGGGCTGCCCCTGTGCCGAACCCGGAAACTGCAGCTAGTGCAGAACGTGGCGGCCAGACTGTTAATGGGACTCCCTAAGTGGGAGCACATACAGCCTAGGCTGCGGGAACTGCACTGGCTGCCAATTGTGTACCGAATTCGTTACAAGGTGCTGGTTATTATCTTTAAAGCCCTATATGGCCGAGGACCGGCCTACCTTAGGGACCGTCACTCCCCATATGTTCCCCTGAGAGTGCTGCGATCTAGCTTGCAAAATCTGCTGACAATCCCTGGGCTGAAGGAGGTCAAATTGAAAATGACAAGAGAGAGGGTGTTCTCGGTTACAGCTGCCCGCTGGTGGAACCAGTTACCAGAAGAGGTAAGGGTCTTGCGAGACCTTAAACAGTTCCGCCGGGCCTGCAAGACCGTCCTCTTCCAGCTGGCTTTTTGATTTGAATTATTATACCATCGCTATGCAAAGCTATGTTATATTCGTAGCACCAAACTAATCTGTGATTTTAAATTCTTGTTTTATTGATGTTTTAATGTTTAACTGAGAAATAATTGTAAATTGGGGTATTTTATTTTGTTTTATTATTGTATTACTGTAATGCAGTATTTTATGCTATGTGAGCCGCCCTGAGCCTGCTTCGGCAGGGAGGGCGGGATATAAATTAAAAATTATTATTATTAATAAGGTACATAGAAACTTATGTGCATAGAATAGAAAGTTGCAATTCCACCACTCTCCTAATCCAAATTTCTCTCTATAGCTTTTTCTTTTTGCTGTCAAGTTGCAGTAACTTATGGTGTCTCCCTGGGGTTTTCAAGGCAAAGAGACATTCAGAGATGGTTTGCCATTGCCTGCCTCTGTATTGTAACCTTGAACATCCTTGGTGGTCTCTTATCCAGATATTAACCAGGGTCAACCCTGCTTAGCTTTTGAGATCCAATGAGATTGGGTTCCCTATTCATGATCTTCCCGCTGGCTTCCCTAATTTGGCCCTAACACCAATTTGAGAAGATTTATATCCTAGCTACAGAGTTCACTTCCACAATACTGTGAAGTCTTACACTGATGTTTTATTTCTGCGTAGCAGGGCTTACAAGGGATTACTTAATTTTAATATGCATATCCATACCATAGTTTACCAGGACTCTTGCATTATAGCTTGACAGTCAATATAAAGCAAAAAAAAAGGGGGGGGGGACATCCACAGAATTGTCTGTACAAGACATCAGTCCTTTAAACTGGGATGAGTTGCCAGCCATTGCCAAGATTTTCCAAACCCTACCATACTAGCTTCCTATGGCAGGAATTCTTCATTTTACATAATTTAGCCAATGGCAATGTAGTTGCAATAAATAATAAAAGTTTCAATCTCCTTATATAAAGAACTCTTGCTACATGAGAAGATTTTATCCCCTGCCTTATGTTTAGGTTTTATAGTTTTATCCCCAAACCATAGGAACTGCTCTGCCACTGAAGGCCGGGAAGGCAAATCTTCATGTTCTTCTCTGAGGACTGGGCATACTAATTATTTTTAATTTCTATATATAATTTTATGTGTTTTAACAATTTATTAATAGCATATGGTTACAATATTTAATTATCTCTTTTTCTATACTAACCCATATGATATTTCAACCCCCCCTCCCTCCAGTATTTGACTTCCCCAAAGTTATAAATTTAAATTCAATTATAAAGGTACCACTAACCAATCAAAGTTCAATATTTTTCTTCTCTCATTAATATTAAAAAATTGACCAATGTCTTTTTACATTCCACTCTTTCTCCATATATCCTTTAAATTTCTTCCACTACTTTTTGCATATGTCTAAATCATAGTCTCTTAAAGTTTTACTTAATTTGTCCATCTCACTCCACGATAAAACTTTCACAATCCAATCCCATTTCTCTGGTATTTTTCTCTGTTTCCACAGCTGCGCATACAATGTCCTAGCAGCTGAGAGCAAATACCAAATTAAAGTCCTGTCTTCCTTTGGAAATTTTTCTAATTGTAATCCAAGCAAAAAAGTTTCTGCAGTTTTCTTAAAGTCATAACCCAAAATTTTGGAGGTTTCTTGTTGTATCATCTTCCAAAATTAATTTCGATATGTAATTTTTAAAGGCTGTAACTTTCTATGACATGCAGCAGTAATACAGTATAGCAAGGAACCTTCTTTTGGCATATTTTGATTGCTCTAAAGCCAAGAGATGAAGCCCTACTGAGGAAACCCATCTTAGGGGCCCTCCACAGGGCCTTTTCAGCAGCCACGTCTAGGCTCTGGAACTCCCTTTCCAAGGAAGCAAGACTTGTGCCATCTCTTCAAACCTGTTAAAGCAAACTAAAGACATTTTTATTTCAAAGGATCTTCAAATGGGTATTTTTGCTCTCCTATTTTAAGTAAGTTTGTTTTCTGCTGCTATTGTTTTTTTTGTAACTTTTAAAAAGTATTTGATTATTTTAGTGTATTTTAATGTATTCAATATGTGATTTTACTACTTTTTTTGGCTATGCTTCAGTGCCCCAGTAACTAAAGTACTGTGCCCCATGCTTTGCCACATGCTTCAGTGCCCCAGTCCTGAAGTAACTAAATAACTATTCCACAAACAGTTGCTTGGGCAGAATAATTACACCAAACAATATAGTTTTAAAAATTTAAATAAAGTTATCCAAAGATACAGAAGAGAATGAAAAGATACTTCTATACTATTTCAGACTATAAACCCTGAAGGGAGAGGGGAGGCATACCTTATGACTCATAGACATGTGCTTTCCATACTTAAATGCCATATTCTGGATCTCTGCATCATGCTTTGCCAATTCCATTGCAGCTTGGCAGCTCTTTGCTAGCAGGGCACTATGGGAAAGGGAAATTTGTTCTTCCCAAGTTGATATTTCAATGTCATCTGTGAGACCATTTTCCTATAAACACAATAAAAGCTGAACTGAAAACACAGGAAAAAAACAAAGATTAAACACAGTCACAAACGTACCTTCAAGTTCAGAATCCTGATTATGCAGTTAAACATTCATTTATACTGAATAAGAATCTTCTAGAGCAAAGTGATGGAACTTACAAACTGACAAGTGTTAGATATTGAAATTATCTTTTTCTACCTGTCTCCCTTTTATATTAAAACCCAAATCATGCTGATTTTGGTGGTTTTAAAAACAAAGTTATGTATTGGGTCCTACAAAATGTCAATGGAAGGTGATTACCTATACAGATCTTCCCCACCTCCCCCATCCCATGGCAAACTTCAACAACTCCAAAATTCTGGTGCTGGAGGTTGCAGGACGTATGTACACAACAAATCATATCACTGAGAGAGCAGCTATGAGGAGATGAAACTGAGCAAAATTACCCCCACCTCATTCTTGTGTCACAGAGCATCTTGTACATATGGAGAAAGACTAAAGTAGGATTTTTTTTTAGTTCCCCCTACTTAGTACATTAGCCCAGGCCTTGACCTTCTGGTTTCAGGTCTTCAGATGTCTCAGAGCAGCATGGGAAAGGGGGAGGACAGAAAGTATAATCATGCCAGCCAAGACACTTACACTCATACTTCTTTAGATGCAGCCCTTATACCTTTAAATGATCACGTTAGTTTACTATAGCTACTAACAACTAATTATTGATCTAATCTAAGTGTGTTGATGAAGCAAACATTTTATCAAACATCAAAACAAAAAATGAGAAAACTTATAAATGCTGGCTGAGGAAAAGACTACTGGGAAGAAAAGGGAAGGAATGAGCAGGAAAGAGTTCATGACTTCTCTTCTGTCCTGCTGTTTCTCTGAAAATTACTAGTACTTTCTGATACATTGTAGAAGAGACTCACTAGCTCATATAAATATGCCTTATGAATATGTCACATCACTCAGGAACATCCCTGGAGAGGTGCTGCCAATCACGATACGTGGACCAATGGGCCAACCTGATACAAAACAGTTTCCTAGGCTCACAAATATTTTAGCTGCAAGTGGAGACCTGCAAGAAACTTGTGGAGAGAATGAATCTCTTCCCCCTCTTTGCTTCCTTCTTCCTCTTCCCTCTCTTTCTCCCCTTTCCCTTATCTGTCAATCTACCCCATCTCTTTTTCCCCCAATTCCTTCTCTGTCAATCTACCCACCCTTCTCTGATAACCTACTCTCTATTTCCCTCCTCTCTCCCTTTCCCTTTATCTCTTCTTCCTTCCCTTTTCAACTACCCCAACACCCTTGGCACTCCACTACTCCCCCACACTTGGCATTCACTCACCCCCCCCCCCATCCTTGCTTCCTTCCCACCTACCCCACCCTTGGCATCCACTCCCCCCACCCTTGCTGACTGGGTTGAGAAGGTGGTGGCCTTGGGGAGACTGCAGGTGGTATCCAGTACCAGCAGCTCCAGGGGCATCATGCTGGCCATGGGGAGGCTGTGAGAGAGACCCAGTGGTGGCTCCCAGGGCATCCCATTGGATACAGAGAGGCCACAGGAGGGACCCAGTGGCAACGGCAACTCCCAGGGTGTCCTGCTGGCCAGGGAAGGCTACAAGAGGGAACCAGCAGTGGCAGCACCTCTCAGGGCATTGTGCTGGTCATGGGGAGGTGGATGCCAAAAGTTGATGAGATTGTTGTCTGCACATGCGCAGACAACACTTTTCTTTTAGGGAGAATTTAAACCCCCCAATGTATTTTAAAGTTTTCAGATTCTTCTGCAAACCTGGGGAATCCCCTAAGTGTGCAGAAAAAATCTCTTTTCCCTCCATGTGCCCCTGACCTGTGGATTTAGATATCTGCACAGACGGGCCATATTGGGAATTAGACCTATAGATGTGGAGTTCAAACTTAGGTGGCTTGAGTACTCTGATAAAGGTCCCCCATCCTCTTTACATTTATAGTAAAGGTAAAAGGTAGTCCCCTGTGCAAGCACCAGTCGTTTTCGACTCTGGGATGACGTTGCTTTCACAACATTTTCACAGCAGACTTTTTAGGGGGTGGTTTGCCACTGCCTTCCCCAGTCATCTACACTTCCCCCCAGCAAGCTGGGTAGTCATTTTACTGACCTAGGGAGGATGGAAGGCTGAGTCAACCTGAGCCGGCTACCTGAAACCAGCTTCTGCCAGGATCGAACTCAGGTCTTGAGCAGAGTTCAGACTGCAGTACTGCAGCTTTACCACTCTGCGCCATGGGGCAGGTACATTTATAGTATTTACTAGTAATACGGCCTGTTTACAACAGGCTCTAGAAAGAGGCTCTGGGTGAGTGCCCCCCACCCTTGCTGTCTTCCACCCACCCAAGTGAAGGTATGCACTTCCCCCCCATACACCTGAAGGGGAGCTGATGTCTGTCATCTGGAGAGCAGCTGTAATTCTGAATGATCTCCAGCCCCTACCTGGAAATTGGCAACAGTAGTTCCCCAGGAGGAAATGGCATTGTATCTGTTTGAGGTCTTATCCATCCTCAACCCCTTAAATTTCCAGTAATTTCCTAACCTGGAGTTGGCAACCATATCGCCTTCCCTCTATCTGTTCCTCTTTCAGCTTTCCATTGCCTTCCCTCTCCCTGCAGTTTCTACATAGGAAAAGAACAGTCTTTCTTCACACTGCTGGAGAGGGGGGAGACCAAAGCAGCTTACATCATTCCCCTCTCCCCATTTTGATCTGTACAATCTTGTAAATTAGGTTAGGCTGAAAGTCTGTGATGGCCCGAAATCACCCAGTCAGCTTCCAAAGCAAAAACCTGGGTCTGGCAGACTCCGCTCTGAAGTCCACCCCCCCCCCCCCAACCTTGGCTTTCACTCATCTCCATCCTCACCCTTGCTGTCTTCCCACTCACCCGGCTTTCCATCCTCCCCTTCCCCGCAAGTGTGTGTGTGTGTGTGTGTCCCCGTGTCTGTGGTGGCTCAAAGCCCTGAAACAGGTCCAGAATGCAGAAAAGAATAATTGGTGTGTGTGTGTATGTGTGTGTGTGCAGGGGGACCCTGACAATGGTCACACAGCCACTGAAGTACATCATTCCTTTTGTAGTGCATTGTTGACACCTTTTCCTGTCATATCCAGCCTTGTGGTGTTTAGCATCAGTGTGAGCTTGCGGCATGATTTTTTTTTTTTTTTGGCCTGGCCTGGTTGAGTATGCACATCAAGGCAGGTCATTTTCTGTAGGGGAATTTATCTGATTTCAGTTTTCCATCTTCTGCCCCCTCTCTGCAGCATCTACCTAGTAAATAGTCTTTCTCCACAATGGGGACAAAAGCAGGAAGCAACCAATCTCTGTAGGGTATAACAACACAGCCCTCACCTGGAGATTGGCAACAATGGTTCTCCAGGCAAAAATAGCTAATTTTGAGAATGGTTTCAATGCCATGGTACCTGGCTGAGATCCCACCTTTTCTCAAATGCACCCTCTCCAGGCCCCACCCACCAAATCTCCAGGAATTTCCCAACCTGGATTTGGCAACTGCTAATTCATGTTGGCTGTCATAGAGGGATTGCTGCTGAACAGGAGCAAGCAGCTGGACCTAGTTAAGTCATACTGGCTGGGTGGCATCAAGTCTAGGGTAGCCTAGGGTAGCCAACCTCCAGGTGGAGCCTGAAGATCTCCTGGGATCAGAACTAAATTCCAGACAACAGATTTCTCTCCCCATCCTGGAGAAAATAACTGCTTTGGAGGGTGGACTGTATGCTATTCTATTTACCTGAAACCTCTTCCTTTACTGAGAAAAGCCTGGATTGTTTAGCAAAAGCCTCTGGCTAGCACTTTCTTGGGGGAAATAAGCAGGGCCTTGCCTCCCTGGCTATTTGTGTGGCCTTTGGAGGATGTGTGCTGAGAGGCCTTTCGTGAGGCCACAGCAGCTCTGCAGAGAGAACACAGAGAAGAGCTGGCTGTCTCTGAGGTGAGATTGTTAACATTCCTGGGTCTGAGTAGGTGGGCAGAGGAACATGTCTCTCACAGTTTACTGTTTGCTTTGCATCAGCGTTGTTTGTGTGTGTGGCGGGAAGACAGACTTTCCCAGACTACAACAGGCCCTGAGGAGAGGCAGTAGTAATCAGTAAGGCTCCAAGAGAACCTCTCAGCAGAGAACTGCATTACTCAAAGGTCAGTGGCCTTCTGATGGGGTTCTGGCTTGACAGGGCTGGCAGTAGGCGGGTCACAGTGAGGCTACCCAATGACAGAGGGGAGTGGTGACAGAGTGCAAGGCCACTCTTGCAGTTGCCACAACTTCCAATAAAAATTGAGGACTGAGCCAACATGTTGAGCTTTTATTGTATCTATGACGATATGCCTCCAGAAAAAAAAATGCTTACCTATATAAAGAAACTTTAAGAGATTAGATGAAGATTCAAAAAGAGGATTTTAATTAGATCTATCCAGTCATAGTGAATAGGTACTTAGTACTTGATGGCATTGCTGTGTAAACTATTTGTCAAGTTACTGTAGCAGGAAAATAACGGAGCCGCACACATTACTGGTATGAAGCGAGGTTTTTTACTTCTGGTACCAAAAGCAGGGTCCAGTTGAGCATCATAGCTCCAAAATACTGAACCTCCCCCCGCCTCCGATCCTCAGACCGTCTTTTTAAGCACAAAGCAAGCTTAGCAGGCAGGCTCACAAGTTTATCTGATTCAACATTCCCCACTCCCTTGCTCTCCTTCTAGTACTTTTCCATACCTCCTGTCTCCATGCTTTATCAGCTCCAGCAAGAAGCTTCTCAGTGAGGACCCTTTGTGTTATCCTAATACACATCTGTGAACACCAACCCACTGAAGGCTGACTGTGCTTCTAACGAGCACTGCATCAGACACCCACTTTTTGAAGGCAGAAGCATGCTTTCATTCATTATTATAGGGGCATTCATTAATTATTCAGGGGTCCCCCTTCATTACATTTAAGATACCTTTCTACATTTAACATTTTTTGGGGGTGGGGAGGAAATCTTCAAATGATCTCTCACCTCTGCTGATGCACCACATTTTTATTGGCTGTTATAATTAGGTGATCCTTAATTTCCTGAACAGTTATCTGGTTGACATACCTATTTCTGCAATGGCACCTCTGCCTTTTGTGACCATCTCCCTTGCTATCATAGCCACCTTGCGAAGCTTAAGAAAACTAAGGCTATGCCAAGGATATATGGCTGTAAGGTTATTGAAACCTGGGGTGCATTTTGTCACTGTTTTCAGAATGATCCAAAAGGTAGCTTTTTAAAAAGTGACCAAACAAGAAAAGAAACTGTAGAGAAAGTACCCATGTCATATAACAATCCTGCCCCTGTGAGTTTCTTCAATTAAATCACTTAGAAACAAGTAAGAGCTAAATCTGCATGACACCATAATTTTCCAGCAAGGTATTATCTGTCATGAAATTGGTAACGAATGAAATAAAATCTCCCCATTCAGCTCTAATCTTCCTCCCTTGTGGCTATTGCCAAGGAGTGCTGTGTTGCAAGGGAGGAGATAATATGAGACTGATGGGAAAAGTAGTACGATTCTGCAAAGCCAAGTTGCTGAACATTGTATCAAAATTCATTGCTTTCAGACACAGCATTTACTTGCATGAAGGAGAAGGGGGGAGTAGGGAAGAGAAGGAAAGAAAAACCACATGTTTGATGCTATATATATGATGACAAATGGGAAACTCAAGACTTAACTCTAGCTGTGTGTCATTTGACAGCCACAGTGTCAAACATTTGTTTCAAAATTTTCTTGGCTTTCAGAATGACCAGGAGAGAAAAGGGGCAGCCCTTTAAAAATCTGATTATTAGCTCACAGTTTAAAATATATTCTGAAAATGATAAACCAGTGGCTGCAGCTTGGACCACATTTCCTTAGATTAAAAAAAATGAAATGCTTGATGGACAATTATAGCAAGATAGCTGGCTCAGAAATGTGTTTTAATATTACTCTGCTTTCCAGAGTAAATTCCACTAAATCCCAGTCTCATTAATACAAATACTGAAAACAAGAGTAGCAGAAATTTACAAAAGAAGGTAACAAGGGTGGATTGATGTGAGCTCATTCATTTTTAAGAAAGATACAAATTAATTTTCTATTTTTGCACTTGCATGTATCTGGCAACATATTTGGATCACCTGAACATGTTCTGTATGTTTAATCTAAATGTTCTTTCAGGTTTAACCAACAGGATTGGGGCTTCTAACGAAGTTAGCAGACAGAAGTACACAGTAACATTGCGCACAGATCTACCAAGCACTGCTTGACTATTCAACAAAGCTTCTGTGTGCATAGGCAGCACCAAGTACAATGTACTCCCTGTCCCATTACATCCAGAGGTAGCTTAGAAATCACTGGGGCTTTTTTTGGTAGAAAAAACCCAGCAGGAACTCATTTGCATATTAGGTCACACCTCTGACACCACCATTGTTTACACAACAGGAACTCATTTGCATATTAGGCCTCAACCCTGATGTCAAGACAGCTGGAACGGTGTTCCTGCTCAAAAAACCCCCTGAAAATCACACAAAATACAGTGGTTATAGCAGCTAACAGAAAATAAATACTGAAAGCATTCCAATTTAATGTACTGTCTTATTTCAGCTGAACCAGCTTCATTTATCCAAAATGAAATGCAAACATCTGAAGAAACAAACACATGATTTTTCCCTACTACAAAAATGGTACAAATACCTGAGTACTTCAAAAATGTATACATAAACAGTTATAAACTTGTTTCTCCCTATAAATACACATGTGTTAATTTTAATGCACAATTTAAAGGATATTTTAACACCTGTTTGTTACACTGTCATATTTGGTATTACAAATGCCAGTTAACTCTACCAGAACAATGTGCAGACTTTTTTTTAAAAAAAACCAAAACCCCAACCTGGATCACTTACTGTTTCAGCTACAAGTGAAATGATTCAACAATCTTTATTTTCCCATTTGGGTAGGAAAGAAGCCAATAAAATTATGAGTCTTCAACAGCAGCAACACACTTACTCTGAAAGCATCTTGGATGTGATTGATGTCTCACTTAGCAGATGTCTTACTGCTTGTTGAACATGACAGGACATAGTTTATTGGTCTATTAATACATGCCTTTGATGTTTGTGATAAAAAAGGGTTAGAATAAATGGGTCCATAAAATACACCCTGGAGTGCCTTAATACTTTATTTTACTCAAATTCTAGAGAAACCTATTTTTTTAAAATGAAAAAGTGGTTATGTCCTTCTACTGCCTTAAAGAGGCTCTTCCTAAAAGAAAAAGGATGAGGGTGGACCGAGAAAGAAAGTATAACCTTTCCTCATTCCAATATTATATAGGAATGTACATATCTAGTTTAGATCTACCTTCCCTTGTATTGTCTGTATCCCTTGCGCTGAAAGCCTTCTTCCTTAACTCCCAATTTTATACGCATGGACAGTCAAGTAAAACTTAGGCCAGTGCCACACTAGATCCTGGTTCAGCCCTATCCCCAAACTGATTTTTTACACTAGAATCATAAAATCATAAACTCACAGATTTGGTTTCTATGATTCCATGATTCAAGTGTAGCATGTCAGTTTGGAGACAGGGCTGAACCAGGATTAAAAGTCTAGTGCGGAACTGGCATTAGGTTTCCAAAGCAAGCTCTTAGTGAAATTTTAACTTAATTGTCCTCCAAGTGGCCAAGTAACATTTGGCATTCATAGAATATGTTGAATACTCTTAAAGTAGCAACTCTCTGATTCTGTAAAATTAGGTACTCACAAAGGTACACTGGCATATTAATGTTAGAAATAAAACTAGAAATGTAATGAACTTGTATTCATCTGCCTTGATGTGGTACTTATGTCAAGGTACTCACATGAAAAGTGCATAGAAGCCAGTACAAAATGACTTCGTGGTAGTTGAACTCTACCTTCATTTTTCACTTACGTACTCTCAAATTAGTTTTTAGACAAAACTATGCCCAGTTTGACCTATCTAAGGCATATACTGTCAGGAATACTTTAAACAAGACAATAGTAAGGAGCTAGTGACTTAAACTTCATTTTGAAAAAGCTTTGTTATAGTGAAAAGTTGTACTGTAAAGAATTTGTTCTACATGGCATTACTTAGGTAAAATCTTAAACTGGAAACTTATGAAACCAGCTAAGAAATTAGATTACATAAACATTACATCAAAACTGGTATGTCTGGTTGGTTGTTTATAGCTACTTATTATAGTCATAAAAATGGCTCATCAATGCTTTTAATGCTTTTAAAGAGAAAACCCAAGAGACTGGGTACATTGGCACCTATGTTGTTTCACCTTCTTCTTCTCCTTAAAGAATTTTGGTCTTCATATTTATTCCTCTTTTGTAACCTTTGCGTCTGCTATTTTACACTGTAACCATTTGTGCTGAGTCAATATATATGGAGCCTAAGCATGAACAAGACTAGGAAACATTTATCCCGCTTGCACAAATGGGCAAAACAAAGCTTGAGAGATGACTTTTCCAAGTACAGCCAGCCCATAGAATACTTGACACAAAGTACCTATTAAGTTAGCCAGTCTATCAATGGAAGATATTTTTATAAATACCACATTATATACAGCAATGGCATAATTATGAAACAGTAAACAATTGAAGTCACTGACTACAGCATGCCATCCATATGCAGTATACAGCTAACCAGTTTAGTATACAACTCCTCTTTCTGGCTGCGAAAGAATGAAGGTTAAGAGATAAAAGCTAGTCAATGAATCCATGGAGGATAATTTTAAATATTAACAAAGCATGCATTGTTCATCATTATTAGGCCCCGTACAGGTGAGAAACATAAAAACTAGACCTCACAAAAACTAATATTCAGTAGATAATTTCATGTACTACCACTACCAATCCATCATACATACTCAAGAGAGCCAAGCAGGGTTCAAGAGAGACACAACGTATGAGAATAGCACACACATAGGGATCACAAGATGACACAGTAATATAAACATCTTCTCTTTTCCCTTCCATACACACAAAAGAAACTCACCACTTTGTGCTTGACTCCTTGTCTTTGTAGGCAAGGAGCATCATATCATTTACTGCCAATGTCCCCCCCCCCCCCCCGGTAAACAAGCCAAGTGGTAACTGAAACTTCAGCTCAACCAGTACAAATACTGTGAAACCTAGAACTCTTTTCCAAATTCCACCTACACAATCTTCATGGGACAAACCAAGAACTGCAGGCCACATCAATACAGACTGCTGCCGCCACACACTCCAAGTGACTGATGCCAAGCCAGATCAGAACAATGCCCTTGCTTCTCCATATTGCTGTTTACCCAGGAGTAGATGCAAGCACACATCAGCTTTCCTCCTCCTGCCCAGCACACAAGGCTTCAAACCTACATTTAAATAAGTAACTGCAACAAGACCACCAAGCTTCAGGTCAACTAGTCAACAACAATCACTGTTCTGCCTGTCCTTATGAAGAGGTATGTTTTTCCTCCCTAATTTCCTTATCCCGTTTGATCTCCCATCTCATTGGAAATACGCTATCTTGGTCATGATAGCATTGCTTAGGAATCAGAAACAGGGCAAAAGGCAAGCTTGACTTAGGAAAAGCCAAGAATGGACTGAGGAAGAATTGAACTTGTGTGTACTAAGTTGTTCAGCCAGAAGCAGGCATAGTATAGCTTTAGTTGAGCTGTAAAATTTCAGGCAGATTGGGGGAAATTAGTATTTGAATTGACTTCCACATAAAACATTATTTACACATAAAAAATCTGCATCTCAGGAAGAAATGCAGTATGGAATATTCTCATGTGTCCCCCTTCCCCAATGGCTTGGTTTAGATAGGAACATTTTAAGTAGCAGAATATTCCCTAGTCCTTTATCTGAAATGCAACAGTCTAGCAACTGCAATATCACACTGAGCATCTACTCATCTTTTAGCTTAATCTGTTCTCTCCAGTTCCCTATTTTTATCTAAAGTGTGTGTGGGGGGGGGGGGGAGAAGAAAATTATTTGAGCACATATTCCGAGTAATATTTGTGATTCCAAGGACTTACCTTTGCTAAATTCAAATTTTCATAATATATCCCTTGTACTAATTCACCAATGGCACTTGACATAATCTCTACAACCTGAAAGAAAGAACACAAGTTTTAAGTAGGATAACTAATTACAGATTTGCCAAAATGATCTAAATTGAAAGAGCACTCAAAAATGCTTTCCCATGTAATAACAAATATTCTGTATACTGGAACTGCAAACTTATTACTTTCACTTCCTACCAAACCCAATGTTTATTAAAACTATGAATTAAACAAATTGCCAGAAGTTCAAATATTACAATATCCCCAGTCTGAATGCAGACTTTTTTGTCTAAAGTCCATAAATAGTTAATCACTGTATTCAATTTAATACACTGGATACATAGTGAAGCCATCTTTAGGTGTCTGCTCTAACCACGTGCACCAAAATGTCCACAAACACAGAACTGTCCAAATCATATTTAACAAGCTATTATTATTAAGGGTTCTCAAATGCTCACATTAAAGAGCCAAAAAGCTGAACCTGATCCAAAATGTAAAAGCAAACAGTATCACTGCACCTACTGTTAGAAATCAGAGCTCTGCACATGAACTCCCTTACCTGGAACAATATACACAGATTTACTGCAATTCATTCAATGCAGCGGTATCAAGTATGCATACCTCAAAGCCACCCTTCCACTCGTTCATAGGTTTATTTCAATGATTAATTTCTTATGTATATACTGCTATATCAAATTCCCACTATCTCTTTCCTAAAATTTAGCTCTTTTGTTATTGAATTAAAGGATTTTATTTCAGTTTTTATCGTTCTTGTAACTGAAGATGGTATGTCTGATGATAAAGCCCCCAAAAGCAACATGTATAAACCTCTTAACATTTTTTGCAGTTCTTAGTTTTTGCAAGAGATCTCCAACCTTATTATATTTGGTTTCTTACAAACACACCCTGTATTTATACACAAACTTTTGCATATAGTAGCTATTAAAGAGACATATTGGTGATACCAGTGAATTAATTTGCAAGCCCTATTTAAAAACAGCTTCATTTTGGGAGGGGAAAGTTGTCTTACCCTCTCAGTAACCAGATACTAAAGGAAATATTGTACTAATATGAGCTACAGGGGAACTGAAAGGACAATGATCCTACAGTGTCAACCCAGATGTGTTGAGTTATTTAAGTGGGGAACAGAGAAAATGAGGGTTTTTTGGGGGGGAAGGTATCAGATAAGCCCTATGCCCAAATCCAGAAGGATAGTGTATCATCAATAGGTCTATGAAAGCCTGAAACCAAATGCTCAGTGTCAGATTATATTACAGTTTATACAAGCAACATCTCAAGATTCCTCTGATGGCTGGGACATATAATACAGATCAATCACTCACTAAAAAATATTATGGTTTGTGAAACAGTTGGAGCCCAGACACACAGTGGTAATACGAAGAAGAGAGTTTACAAAGACATTGAGTCCTACCTCTAAATGTCAAAGTGATAGTATGAGCTTTAACAATGCTTCTAGCTGTGGATAGTACTGCTCCCCCCACCCTTCTCTGAAACTCTAGACAGAACATGACCGAGCGCAAGAGCCTTTACTTTAATCAGCACATACCAGGATATGAAAGTTTTACTGATTTCAAAAAAGGACATTATTTGAAAAATTTAAGTGTCTTTCTTGCAGCTCCATCATGTCTTTACTCCTTCACTGGGAAGAGACTCTCAAAATTGCTGAAGCCAACATTATATAACATTCATATACAAGATTCATAGTCAATTGAAGATGTATGTGTAATGTCCTAATAACCATTGTTTTCCTTTCCTAAATCCCCATTTGTTGAAATAACATTACTGATGAGCAAGCAGTCTTTCAGGGATGCTTGTCTGCTGTTGCCGATCCTGTCATTAGTAGTAGGAGACAAGTAGGATACCTGTGAGGACTCATGGGTGGGAGGGAAATCTCATTTCCCCATTCCCTCTGGCTTTTCCTTTTTGCTGCTTATAGAAGTGTCTGCAGCCCATTCTTTTCTCCTACCCACCTACCTACATACATTTTGCTGTTCTTCCCTATGGCACCCTTTTCCCCCTGCCTCTCACCTTTTTCTGTTACTTCCACCTATCACTTCATCTTTCCCCTTTTTTTTGTTCCTGTGCCTTTCTTTCCTCCTCACTTTTTCCTCACTCCTGTTCCTACACTGTCACTGATTGAAGCTTCAAATCCACAGTAATGTTGGCTCCAGATTGCTTAGCAACCGCAACAGCCAACAGCATCCCCACAATGTAGTCTCATGAGATCTCAGTGGTACACTTTTCTTCTATGAGTTTGGGTTTTTTCCCTAACCCCTCATGCATATTTTTATATTTCATATCTTTCTGAAAATTGGGGCTTCCCCCAGGTTTACAGAACCCCGCCCCCCCAATTTGTCAATTGCCCCTTTGTGTGGATTTTTTGAATGACATATCACAGACCAGTTTAGAATTAGATATAATGATAGCATTAGAGATACATCTTAAAACTGAAGGAAAAGATCTATGTCCAGTAACATCTAAATAGTGGTATGGTTTTCCTCCCAACATCACTGAGAACTCAGGCTGCATAGATGGCTGTAGCTGGTATTATGTCTCAATCGGGGTCATCTAGGTGCCCAATTAAATCCTTTCCATTCTTTCTTTATCATAACAAATGTCATCTACCTCCTTGGAAAAGGAAGCAACATCAAGGGATGAATGAGATCAACCAATGCACAGGTGGTTGTCTTAAAAGTGTGAGGGCTTTAAAGGCTTAAGCAGGACAGGAGAGAGAAAACATACTGGTACAATGGAGCACTTGCGCCCTTAAACAATCTGAGACAGCCAGCGCTGAATGAAAAAGCATAGGAGATCTTCTGTGTTCCCATAATACAGGATGAAAAATATTTTGAAAAGAAAAATTTAAGCAAGATGCAGCAAAGGAGTGAGTGAAGGAGAGTTATCTTGGAGAATTGTTTTGCATTTAATGATATTAGAGGGAAACTCTTATTAAAATGATCTAAGAGTTGCATCAAATATTGGTGCACAGAATGAAGAGAGATTGGAGGATGGGAAGAGAGAAATGCTGCTTGGGAAAAAATGAGCAAGCTGTTTGCCTTGAGAACTGTGTTCTTCTCACCTACCAGCCTCTCTGGCAATTAACCATCTAATTGTACCTCTAAAAACGAAGAACTTTCCAAAAGCTAGAATAATGACAGAAGAGAAGCATTATCTCTCCTTCCCTCCCACCCCAATCATTCCTGGAAAGCCAACTATTACAGAGCCTGCTGACAATCACAAAGAGCAGGAACTTGAATCAATCATTTATAACTAAAGCAATAGACTGCTTTCTAAATCTCCATTCATACCCTTCCCAACCAAAGCAAAGTCACCTGCCATTGTTTATTAAGTATTTTATATTCCAGTCTTTAGACTTTTATTACTCTTTACATTTTATTTGTAAATTACTCTGCCAAAGTATGGTTTTATTTTCTAAGAGGCAAGTGTGAATTTACTAATGAGTAACTACAGAGTTTAGAGTACAGCTGGGCAATTTTTGGACTGTGTGCAATTCCTGCCCCCCAGGCTGTAGCCCACTTCTTCTCTTAGAATTCTGAATAGATACCTTAAAAGGATGATGATGATAATAATAATAATAATAATAATAATAATAAATTGTATTTCTATCCCGCCCTCCCCGCCTAGGCGGCTCAGGGCGGCTAACAACATTTAAAACAATTAACATAGATAGATAAAACATTAAATTTAACAATTAAAATTTTTAAACATAAAAATCAGTCAATTAAATTAAATACATAATTCAAATTGCATTAAATGTATCTGGCAGCAATAAAATTATTTTGGCGCTGGTTCTGCCAGTTTAAATGGTTCCATAATCGTATTATGGATGGCAGCTCTTTATTCCAAGCAACTCAGCAGTTGATATCAGTGGCTGTAACAAGCATGGTTTTCCCACCTTTGTTTTCCTAAATATGATTTATATGATTTAAAAGAATGTCAGATCACATTTACTTGCAGTATACGGCTATGAAAATATAATTTTAGTTATATTTTATCAACACTACCTTTTTTATTTCCTTCACAACAACAACTTGTCTGGCATGATTCATTAAACCTTCTTGAAAGAACAGAACTTGATATATACTGTTACCATACTGATAATGAAACTCAAGGCTGTAATGTATAAGAAATTCAGTAATAATGATGTAAGTGAATTATAAGATTAGTATTACATTGCTGAAATACTGTGTTACATTTAAAGATCTTCCAGGAAGCTTCATCTACCTAAGGGCTTTTTCCTACCATTACTTCTCACAACTGTGCAAGCTCTTCTCAAAGCCTCTGATGTGATTTTGATCTAAAGTTTTCCACCAGCAGTTTCATGGGGAAAGTCTGTAGGGTAAACAGCAGCATGTGTACACACACCTAATGTTGCTAAATACCATTAACACGCCTTTCAGCAAACAACATATGAGTGCAAGCCATTCAAGCAAGCCACTTGCCTGTTTAATAATTCAAAGAAAGTAAGAGCCTCTCTCTTTTGGCAACAAATGACTGAATTTTGATGTCCATCTAGGCAGAGAGGATGGGAGATGGTTTGTCCAAGCACAGAACAGCTCCCCTTATTGCCAACTGTTAGAATCTCCATCCTGTTCTTTCAGAGATTTCACTGCTGGCTCTGGGCCTGGATTTGGAGGACAGGAGTGTTTAGATACCAGAAGCAGTTTTTCTTTTGTGCTCCAAAATCCATCTTTCTGTTTTAGCTAACTTGAAAAAAATATCTAAATGTTAGATCTGTAACATGTGGGTAAACACTGCTTTATTATTTTACATTTCATTGGAACTATGGGCAAGACAAACTTAATTGCATCTAGTGGGCCCAATCAAGCCAAAATCAGCTGCAAATTAGCTTGGACACAAATGGCTCCTTATGGGTGAAAACCATCCCTCTGTATATGGCTTCTACCTCCAAAATTCACAGACTAAGGCCACCCTAATTCAGTAGGGCGATAACTGTCCAGGTACAATGTTACCATCCCTTGAGCTGCCTTGATTGTTAATGTGACCCAGCAAGCCAAACACAGGTAATAAACTAATAAGCTTCCTGCTTTTGCTGCCTGCTCTTCTGTCTGTCTGCAAAAGCAGCAGAACCATCAAGCACTGATAAAGTCTCAATACAATGATATGTTTAGCTTGTCAGGTCCCAAATTATACTGGCCTGACCTATATCATAAGTGTGATTCAGACATGTTATTTAGTAGTGAATATAGAACTACAAAAAGACTGTTAAATCAACAAATTGATATATTAAACCAACACCAGTAACACTGACTCAATCTCACATTAGCTTTAAAGGCATTTCAAAATGTAAAGTTCAATGATGACAAGACTTTTCAAGCTTTATTCTGTCAGTTTCAGTCAGTACAAAACAAGAGTATAAGAAGAATTTTTCTAATTACAGTTCCTCCTCCTTAAAGTCTGACTATAAAAAATATTTCTAAAACTTGTTTCACTGTGAAGAGGAAATACATTACATATCTTCCTGTCACTTTTTATAGAGTGTGATCAAAGACATTTTAATGCTTCATATTAGCTGCTTTTCAATAAGATTTTTCAGCTGACTAGGCTCACGTACATTTGCCATAGTAAAAACAATCACATACAAATTTATTACTTTTTTCCTGTGTAAGAAAGCACCATTAAAAACCATTAAGCAGAAAGCAGAGTGATCTCTAGGGAAGATTTAGCTTTTGTCTATGTGCTGAAGTTGTGGGAAATACATTCAAAGCAAGTACTTCAGTATTCAAAGTAACCTCGGTTGAAGGGAGATTTTTACAAAATGATTGCTAATCCATACCACTTACACTAGCTTAACTAATATATCAACCTTTAGGAAAAAATGAAGTGAGTTGTTAGTTTCCTTATACATTTACTTTAGTTCAGGTTTGACAAATAATTATTTTTACTTTGGCAGTGACCCACATTTTTTACCAGACTGAGGCAGCTGAGTGTGCATTATGGACCAGAACATATTCAAATTCTGAAAAAAAAAACCTGTTGAGCAATATATGTGTAGTAGCCTTTTTTAGCTGGAGATCACCCATCTTTGGATCTTTCTGGCTACCTAGCAGCAGAGTGCAGAACAGCAACATATATAATCGGAGTTGGTGGGTGTCCTGGTCAGAAAATCTGATAAGACTAGGGAGATCCCGTTTCATTCTCTGCATTACAATAAAGCTCACATGCTTTCTTTGAGCCCACAGGCAAAGGTTCTTCTGAGGATAAAATGGGAAGGGGAGAATCCTGAGTTCCTTAGAGGGAAGATGGGATGAATCATCTTTATAACCACACACCTTAAATACCCAAATCTTGTAGAGGAGAGAATGACATTTCATCACCTCAAGATGACATGTGGAATGTATATACTTGTAGATAAATAAAATACCAAAGAACTAGTTCCAGAGAGATCGGTCAGGAATCAGTATTATTTTCTAAAATATTAGGGTCATACTTAGTGTACATGTTTTCTCTGGTTTGATTCCCAGTAGAAAGTTTTCAAGTGGCAAGTCCCACAATTATCTCTTCTGGATACTTGGCAGTAGGTATACTAATGTAGCTTTTTACAGTTAAAAGTGATGTAAACCTAATGAGCTGGGTCCTAATAAAGTTACTGGTCTACATGAAGATGGTCTTTTACTTTCATTCCAAGAGCAATGTACTCATCTTACAGACAACATCTAGAAAGTTGGGATCACCCATATTGCTGTTCTCACAAAAAAAAGGAACACTTAATTTTTAGAGGAGGAATTATTATTATTCAGGTCTTCAGACCAATGACAGTCTTATACCAGCAGAATCACATCTACAGACTGAAGCTGCAGATACAACTCAGCTATAGTTTGTAAACTTTTTCTTATGGGTATATTCAATTGTTGGAATGACCAAGCAAATCAGAGATATTTGATAGAAATTTGATATGAGTATATTCATACTGAATATCTGATAGTGTTGTTGGAGGAGGAGGAGATTGTATTTATACCTGGCACTTCACTTGAAGTCTCAGGGCAGCTTACATATGGAGCTCCTTCCCTCCATATATGGACATCGTGTGTTCTGGCCTAGCTGCCAGGATGCCTGGACTAGTTCTTACACACATCTACACCCGGGCATAGGCCAAACTGCCAGCTTCCTACCAAGCCTATGTGAACTGTTTGGGTCCTAGTCACCAGGGCAGTGCTTCCACTGACAGGACCCAACCCGGTAAGAAGGACTCCCAGCCTGCAATCGTGTCCCCGACTCTGCAGAACAAGTGATCGTGCAGCTGCCATGAGCTGTCCAGCTATGCAGTTTTCAGCCCTCCTGATGGAAGTCACTGCAAGGGCTGACAGCATCGGCAATCATCTTCCTGCATCTCGGGATGTCATGAGAACGAAGCCGGAGCCACACATACTCAAAGTGTAACCTGGACATTTCCATAAGGCAATCAAGCTTATCTCCGTGCACATCCTACCAGCCATTCCAAGCTGAACATCTCACAAAAGACTGTGCCAGCCAAGATGACTCGAAGACAAAGACCAAGACCAACCCAGGGATCAACACCATTGTGTAGGTCAGGTGTCACTGTAGGTAACAATCTGGCCCTGTATTATCCCATCAGATAGTGGTGTTCTGATTATGCTAAGCCCATTACCCCTGTTACTTTCCAAAAGTCACCACGGAGCCTCCCCTTTTCTGAGGTCACATACTATATGTCCCAGCATCATAGCCCACCTGACTCCTTGTATCACCGGTCATCTGACCGGGTACATGATAGTCCTTAAAAGGTCTAACCCATGGCTCCTCAGGTGTGCATCTGACAATATTCCTATCCTGCTGCATAGATTCACCTCCAAAACCTGATCAGTTTTGGGTCCCCAATAGTAAAATACGCTGGTCGTCTCTTGCTCCCTCTTCCCGTTTTTGTCGCTATTGGAGCTTCAACTGAAGACTACGATAGGTAAAGTATCACCTTGTCTGTGTTTTCCCTTCATGTTACCCCTATCAATTTTCTTCTAATTTTCTTAGGTCTTTGAGTGTTGAATGAATTTATTTCCTTGTATGCTTGACTGATTTTTTTTTAATAAAAACCATTTATATTTTATCCAAACATTCTCTTCGTTCTTTGGAGGGAAGTTCTGGAGGTCATCTTCTGTATAGGTTCTGTATCCTGCTGAACCATAGTTGCCCACCACTGTAATTCTCCTACATCTCATTCTACATTCCTTGGAGGGAAGTTCTGGAGGCCATCTTCTGTATAGGTTCTGTATCCTGCTGAACCATAGTTGCCCACTGCTGTAATTCCCCTACATCTCATTGAGGGCAATCTGGTTTACACCCACAACAGAAACTCTGTGAGGTAAGTGGGCTGAGAAAGCTCTTTGAGAACTGCTCTTGAGAGAATAGCTCTGAGAGAACTGTGGCTGACCAAGGTCACCCAGCCAAAATCATACAGGCAAGATACTAGAAGAATACAATTCTGAAAATTACAGAATTGCTGCTAAAAATTTAATTTCATTCAAATGAGTATGAAAATATAACGGGACTGCTTCATAATGGAATAGACAACAGAAATTCCTTTGTCAGTTTGGGGAATTCTGGCACATTGAACAATTAATTAGAAAACAAACATTCTGGCCTAATTTCAAATTATTCAACAGTTCACAAGATCTTGAGAAGATGCTGGCCAGGAGGAGTTAACGCACACTAGAAAGCGTTTTGAAATAACTGATAAAGAGAACAATAGATATGGAAACTATACACACACACGTCTGGAATAGTTCATGCAGTTCTCACTGACTGGAAATTTAAACTCCTGCTCTAGCAGGTCGAGTGCCACAAAGCCTGCAAGTCATGAGGAATACTGCAATTAATATAAAGAACCACAGCACAGATTGCTTACATAGTACCCACGTAAAATTGGTGAAGCATATAGTTTTTTATAACTGGAGTTTAACTATATAACCCAGATATTTAAGACTACCAGTGCCTTGGCACAGAAATTCTGTTTCCCAAGCTTCAGGTAATACCTCTTTTTCTTCCAGGTAACCATCTTTGATTCTAAATTCACTGCCAACTGCAAGTTTTTACATACAAAATCATTTTAGGATGAAGTCAAACAATAACATTTTTTGGGACCAAGTGTGGCCTTATAAAAGCAAAATGATCTCTACGTACTAAAATTGCTTATAAAACTTAGCCATGTTGACACTGGGGGGTGCCAGTATACTGTTCTAATTACAGGTTGAGGGCTGTACTCATTTATCAAAGAGGATTGCTCATCTTCCCATTTCACCATACAGCCCCTGAATTCACTGGAGAGAAACATAAGATTACCTGAAATTCAATCTTTGGTCACTCAGGTCAAACAAAAATAAACGCCAGGTCAACTTGGCATGCTGTTATTGTGTATCCAATTTGTAATGCAGTACAATCACAGTAGAACACACTCAGCTATCAGAAATGAAAGCATCACATTATGATGTGCAGTAGAGTCATAAAGGTATGTCAAAGGTATGTCACTTTAGCAATGGTGTATTGCAGTACAATTCAGAATGTCTTCTGTGGGGCAATTAAAATCCAGTATTTATTTGGCAGCACTGTACTCACAACATTAAATAAGTCACATTTCAGTGCTACACATGACTTACTTTAATCCCTAGATGAAATTTATAGGATTGAATTAACATTCAGCACACAGCTTACTTATATAGCAGTTGTTGTCTTAGCAAATATAAGAACACTAAAATTAACTCATGAAAACTGATGGCCAAAAATGCACTGTAAAATCATTTGGCATCGTTTGTTAGATGGTGGTCAGTTTTAGAAGTGGCTATGCTTTAAATTTTATATCACAACACATTTTCAACCAAGAAATAACAAAAACAGAAAGAAAAAGAAACAGGCTCTGACAGCTTGCTACTTTACCATGGGACAGGAAAAATGCCTTGAATCAAGCTAGTATATTATTTGCTCATTTCTGGCTTCATCCATACTGCCCTACAGCATATATGCTTTGGGTTTGCCCATGAAAGGGTAAATATTATGTATAACACTACTGTTTGGTGAATTTTTGTGCTCTACTTGGACAGTTATCCCTTCACAGCCCACAGGAGGCAGAATTTATCCAAGACTGTGTTTAAGAACTCTCTTTTCTCCCAATTCAGGCATTCAGCAGGAGAGGCAGGATGCGTTATAGCAGAGCATCACCTATAAGGTAGATTCATATTTCACATGTCTCATTTGAAAAATTGAATTACTACTTGCTTTGATAACAGTTGGTAAACCATACACTTAAAAGGAAAACGTGATACACAGAACCAGAACCAGCACAACAGACAGTTTAATAAACCAAATGGTTGATTAGATTCTACACAGAAGATTTACATGCATAAATCAGTGATATTTATGTAAACAAACAGCTTATTTGGTAAGCAACATATTTATGCCTTTAGGAATACATAAAGCTAGCATACGGAAGTTCTTCCACCATATAAGTAGTACATCTGTGCCACTGGTTATTTATAAACAATTAATGTTCAACACAAAACAATACTGCCTTGATGGTACAGTTTCAACTGGAAGGCAGAAATACCACATAGATAACCTCCGAAGTTTCATTATAACACACCAAACATAGCCTTAGCTGGATAATTTGTTAAGTCTAGGAAAGAATTTCACTCTTAGGTTACCATGTATCAAAAACTGTCATGGATAAAATCTGGCTGGGGACATTGGAATTTGTATTAGAGGTAGCTTTTCGTCTATATACCAAGGGGTTTGACTGCTTTTAGTATTTCAGTTGTAATACTGTATTTATTTCCCCCCTCACATATCAGGTGAGGACATGTGTGCAGTAGGCTTAAATACAGGGTTTATTTGTAGCAGGAACTCCTTTGCATATTAGGCCACACACCCCTGAATTAGCCAATCCTCCAAGAGCTTACAGTGCTCTAAGTACAGGGCCTACTGCAACCCTAGGAGGATTGGCTACATTAGGGGTGTGTGGCCTAATATGCAAAGGAGTTCCTGCTACAAAAAAGCCCTGCTTAAATATATTCTGTCTTTTCTTCATTAATCAACTTAGCTACCCATATGCTTCCAGGTTCAAATGATGGGCCTCAGAGAAGGCATGAGATAAGACATGTCTATTTATACAGTTTTTAAAAATGGTTCTTCATAAAAGAACTATACCAGTCATTTTAGGACTATTCCATTCCAAGAGAGCCAGTTTTGTGTAGTGGTTAAATGTGTGGACTCTTATCTGGGAGAACCAGGTTTGATTCCCCTTCCTCCACTTGCATCTGCTGGAATGGCCTTGGGTCAGCCATAGCTCTTGTAGGAGTTGTCCTTGAAAGGGCAGCTGCTGTGAGGGCCCTCTCAGCCCCACCCACCTCACAGCATTTCTGTTGTGGGGGGAGAAGATATAGAAGATTGTAAGCCGCTCTGAGTCTCTGATTCAGAGAAAACGATGGGGTATAAATCTGCAGTCGTCTTCTTTTTTACTTCAAGCTTTTTTCATAATTCTAATCTAGCCTATGAAGAGGGCAGTCACTGATTTAGATTCATGACAAGTTCAAACACCTAAGAATGTGCGCTGCTGCCTGTAACTGCAACCTGCTGCAAAACTAATGACAGCTAGTGTCAGCTTTGAATTATACAGATAAAGGTACACCCTAGACACACTGCCACCTGTCTGCAAGAATTTGGCCACATTCTTTGAAAGGTGAGCAAATTTGACCAATGAGTAGTGAAGGCTTGTAAATATAGCACAGGTTTCTGAAAACAAGTGAAAAATGCATTGTATTAAATATACAATAAAGAATTTAATAAAATCCTCAGCTACTTTACTTGCAAGTTGCACAGGGCAAACTGTTTATGATGAGACTCTGGATGCGTTCAGATATCACAAACAAACCACATATTGTTTGTGATGTGCATTAGCCAGAATTCTTGGGCTCTGCTGCTCTCTCTATCCTCTCCTTGTGTGCCATTTTGAGATTAAGATTTCCTGGCCTGGAACTGAGCACAATTTATTATGTTCAAATCAGGCAGTCCAACAACAGTAAAATTTGTTCCAGGTTTGTAGTCAAGAAACAAGTGGAATTTGTTAAAGCGCCTAATTCAGACATCACAACAAATTGTAGTTAGTTCTATGGAGGAAGATTTGAATCTTATATTGAGAAAAAGAGGGAAGGTGGTGAGAGAAAGAACAAGAGCTTGAGGACTTCCCTAATCTTTACATATGGATCAAACAGTCCTGTTTATAGTGTGGATTTTATCACATTGTTTTGACTGAAGACTTGACGGATCAAAAGAAACAGAATTCAGATTTGGAATTTAACAGCCATGATTTTTCTAAATAATGTTTTTCACAGATTTTGCAAAGTAGTATCATCAGACAGAATTAAGATAGTCATGACTTTGAACTTAACACCAAGATAGACATTGATTTTTTAATAAATAAACACAACATGAATCCTACTTGCAAATGGTAAAATGTAATTTGTAATTTCATAGTGCATATTTCAGGACAGGTTCAGTTATTTAACAGCACTGTAGTGATTTTCCATATTGGTAACACAAAGAGGAATGCTGTGACAAGAACAGCAGCAATTCCTATATTCAATGTTGTTATTTAAAAAAAAAATTACCTAAGGCAATTATCTTGCAGTCTTTTAATATCTACAGGGAAAAACCTAAGGGAGAAATAATTGACTTTGCTAATTTTACCCTTGACAATTATAAAATGGCTTTGCATTTCATTATAACTGCAAAATTTCACATCTAATTGTCAGCCTTGATAGAAGTACAAGAGATAAGTGCATCATACAGAAGCTTAAACAATCGCCCAAAACAGCATGATAAAATTAGTTCAGATCTAATGGTGCAAAATAATGCTAGAAATCTTGGTTATAAACTATGCTGCATAGAACAACTGTAATTACTGAAACAAATATGTGCTTACTCAATCACTGTGGTCTCTCATGGCTACTACTGTTTACAGTGTGTGGCACATTTTTTAATCCTCTAAACTTATTGCAACATGTGGTAACGGCCAGCAGTACACTAAGCTTCAAGAGGGAACAAGACAAATACATAGAATTTACCGATAAAGCCCTAAATGCTCTACTGCTGGAAACAAAGTGGTCAACAGGGACTAAAGTACTCTATTAGCAATCTGCACTGTTTCAGTAAAACAGTAGTAGTCAGAATCACAGTGTGGGAGCCACTTGAGAGTTTAAAGTGATTTAAAAGTAATGGAGATGTTCAGAATGATAAAAAGGAATAATCTAATGTGCATGGACACATGCTAGAGCTACAGTTTAGGAACCCCTGGATTTTATCCTTTTTCCCAGAGCCACTTAAGATAGTTTTTTAGGGATCACAAGTTAGAACAGGGAAGGTAAGCATACTGGAAAATAAGTACAGACTATTTACACTCTGTCCATTTAAATGATGCTTAAATAAAAGCCTACACAATCCTGGTTTGTGCACACATCTGTCTCACCTCCTTCCTTTCCTTCTATCTCACATGTAATGTGATGCCAGAATGGTGGTTTCAGAGTAATTCCAGCTTCTTGTACATAAAATTGATTTTTTAATAAATGAACACAACATGAATCTGCATATAAATGAACACAACATGAATCTTGCATTTGCCACCTCTTAGATGGCTTATATGGTTAAGTTCAACCTTAGGATGCTATCAGGATGCAATATGGTCCCAGCTGTATGGATCACTTCCAGCATGTAAGGCCTGATGAAGCGGACTTGGAGCTTAGAAATGTGCTGCTCATCATGGCTAGATTCAACCCTAGCTCTTCATGGCTGATACTATTTATCTGAGTCACACCAATAGAGTGCATTTGATGAGTAATAAATGCCAGTCTGCAGGAATGTGTAGAGGCTCTTCTTGAAGGCGTCCCTGAGCTTAAAACATTACTGCCTTGTAGACAATTTTCCATTTTCCAGAAAGTGGCTCGGGTATGGGTGGTAGCACAGCTTCAGCCTTGGAGGAGATATATTATCTAGAGCAGTCCTCAATCTGGTGCCCATAGAGAGCCAGTTTGGTGTAGTGGTTAAGTGTGCGGACTCTTATCTGGGAGAACCGGGTTTGATTCCCCACTCCTCCACTTGCATCTGCTGGAATGGCCTTAGGTCAGCCATAGCTCTGGCAGAGGTTGTCCTTGAAAGGGCAGCTGCCGTGAAAGTCCTCTCAGCCCCACCTACCTCACAGGGTGTCTGTTGTGGGAGAGGAAGATAAAGAAGATTGTGAACCGCTCTGAGGCTATGAGATTCGGAGTGGAGGATGGAATATAAATCCAATATCATCTTCTTCTTCTTCTCTGGCACCCACCAAGTACTTTTAGAAAAATGGGCAAAGCCAGATGGAACTTTTGTCCAACAAAGCTTCTGACTGGCCACTAGAGATCTGATTAACTGTGCAGATTTTTTCTTAAATTGCTTTGGCTGCCTGCAGCTACTACCACAATATGAGGATCTTAACTGAGATTGAAGGTAAGCTGCAGCAGCCATTTTGTGGCTGCATCTACCACACTGTGTCAGAATTCCAGAGATGCCTTCAAAAAGTTTGGGGACCCCTGATCTAGACCCATCTCAATTCAGATTCAGGCCTCTGGAACAGAAGCTCCTTCACTAGGAGTATCAGGTCAAGTGTCTCTCTGCTGATTCTCCTGGACCCCATGGCAACTTCTGATATCATTGGTCATGGTTTCCTTCTGGAGAAGCTGAATGGATTCAAGGTAGGGGGTGCTGTACTTTGATTATTTTGCCCCTACTTGGCTGGCTGGTTTCAGAAGGTGATGCAAGGGGAACACTGCTCAGTCTCATGATATTTACATGGGGTCCATGTTTCCTCCATGCCATATAACTATTAGGAGAGTCTGTCTGAGGATTTGGAGTGAGATGCTATCAGTATGTGGATGACACCCAGTTTACCCCATTAACAGCTGAGCTGGGCAAGCCCGTGAAAGGTAAGGGGATGGATGAAGCCTAACAAACTTAACTTCAGTCCAAGCAAGTTGAGTAGGGTGTACTGTTGGTCAGTAACAAAGCTGCACAAGTGCCCTGTCCTGCATAGCCCAGGCAAGCTCAATCTCATCAAGATCTTGGAAGCTAAGCAGAGTTGACTCTGGTTAGTACTTGGATGGGAGACCTCCTTGATATACCAAATTGGGACGACATGGGCAGGCTGTGAGGAAAAGCCCCCTTACAGAACATCATGATTACCAGCTTGGTTGCCAGAGCACCTGGAGAAGTGACTCACACACATCTGGCCAGAGAGTGTGGGTAAACCTATCCAGGGGCAAAAGAGACTTATGCAGTACTAGCAGCCATAACGCTACAAAGGCACTCTAGACTGGTACAAGAGTGCCCACCAGGAAAACGGGTGGTTTCCCGTCGTTCCTTATGACAGCCATCCCAGCATTGGAGCGGAGGAAACTGCGCCGCCAGGAGCTATCCAGGCGAACGGTTATGAAGTTCTGACCATGGAATCCACCGTGGAGGGCTAACACCACACGCAGCCACCTTCCTACCAGGCTTGACTCCATTCCAGCGAAGCGAACGGCTCACGTACACACCAGATTTCACCTATGCCTGCAAGCAAGCAACCCACCCACCTCAGGAGTGGCTAAATCGTCCTACCGCCACTTTCTTTCTTTGATGGAACTCTAGACAAAGACTGGTGCCCAGAAGAAGACAGAAGAAGAGGAAGACCATCTTCAGCCAGGGCCAAGTCCTTTTGTATAGACTGGGTGTTACCTTGGCCATGATATGACTCTCTATTGTCACCCTTGTAGACAAGTCCAATAGTCCTAAGTATCTCCCCACCCAAGTAATCTTTCCATTCTTCTCCCCAACTGTCACTTTGGAGCCTCCCCCCTGGTCCGTTTCAACCTGAAAGTTCTCTCAGGTATCCAGGATCCGGGCAAGTCCATTGGTCAAGAGCAAGCACCCAATTAGGTGACACCAATGACCTTCCCATTGGCTATCGTAGTAGTCCAGCCCTTATGGTCACTGCGAAGCCTCCCCTTTTTGTGAGTTCACGCACCACCTGACCCCCTTCCTCCTCTCTCGTACCTCCAATCCCCTAAGGGCTCAAAAGAGTCCTTATAATCTGTGGACTAGCTACCCACAGGTGTGCTTCTATCAGTATCCCAACTTCCGCTGCATAGATCCATCCCCGATTCCTGATCAGTTTCGGGTCCCTTCTCCCACTTCCTCGCTTGTCGCTATTGGAACCTTCCTCGAAGACTACGATAGCTAAATATCGCCCTGTTTGTCCACCCATGTGTTCCCCTATCTCTCTATCTATGTTTCCTAGGACTGAATGTGTGTTTTTATGAGTATTTTATCTTGTATGGAAGCCTATATTTTTTTACTATTGTTTTACTTAATTAGAGTCCCTAATATTTTAAGCATTACTTTTCTGGACGTGGTAATCCTGTATACACAGGTAAAAAGATCCTGAGTGAGCCAGGTGCCCACCTGACAATTCCCCAACCTTGTTTTGAGGGCATTTTGGCTTACAAGGCTTTTTTCAGCCACCTCTTTGGGTATCCCGCAAGTCCCCAGAGGTCAACATGACTTCCAGGTGTGTACATGCATGCACGCGCACGCACACACACACACAGAGCTGCTCAAGGGCTGAGGAGTCAGGCTGTCCTGGAGGGATCGCTACTATTCCTGAAGGATCAGGTTCACAGCTTCAGAGCACTTCTGAATCCTGGAAAACCAATTCTGGACCAGTTGTTTCCTCTGTTTTTTTCTACAGCTTCAGTTGATGTGCTAGCTATAGGTGCTCCTGGTGATGATGATCCATGCTCTGAGTACTTTCAGGTTGGTGGTGGAAAGTGCTGGCAAATTGCAGCCAACTTATGGTGGCCCCATGAGGTTTTTAACTCTGCTTGGCTTCCGATACCCGGTGAGTTTTAGGCTAGTCTGAGCCATCCAAGTCAAGACAGCATTCAGGTTAGACAGCAATAATGTGCTTTACATGGAAGTACTTTTGAAAACTCCTCAAAAACCTCAGTTGCTCCAAAGGTGCAAATCAGGTTATTGTTGTGGGGCTGGATACATGGATAATACCCACCACTATGCTGAATATCACTCCTCCTGTCACCATCTCCCATCAGCCAGTAAAGACTGTTTTGTTTTATCTGGCATTCCGTCAATGATCTTCCTAACTGTTTTTGTTTTGTATGTATTTTAACTGTTTTTTAAAACTATTTAAAAAATTGTTTTAATGATGTATGTTTGGGAAGGGCGGGTTGATTTTAATGGCTTTATAATACAATTTTATCAGGTATATTTTAAATTGTTAGCTGCCTTAGCAGCCCTTGTAAGACCAGAAAGACAGGATACGAATTTTGAAAATAAAAGATCTCTGCTGAGCACTTGCTTGATTTGGCATACAGTTCTCACCTTTTGTGGTGCAAAATGACTTGGGGCTGGAGTACTAGAAAGACTGCCTTCTTCTGTGGTCTCCACCTCTTCAATAGGATCTTCTTCCAAGTGCAGCATTGGTGCTCCTGCTCCCACAGGATAGGTGGTTAAAAAGCAGGAATAGAGCTTTTCTACTTGTGGAACATGCCTTTGGAATACCTCCCCTTTTGAGGCTCACCAAGCAGAACACTGCTTTTTATGCAAGCTTTGATTCTTTATACTGTGTTACTGTCTATTTCTAGTCTGAGGATTTTTAATGGATATCATTTTAAGCTGCAGACTTTTATTTTTATGGAGGTTGTTTTTATTGTATTTTGCCCTATTCGATGAAATTGCTGAGCAGACAAGTTAAAACGGATAAAAGGAAGTACTTCTTCACGCAAAGGGTGATTAACATGTGGAATTCACTGCCACAGGAGGTGGCGGCGGCCGCAAGTATAGCCACCTTCAAGAAGGGTTTAGATAAAAATATGGAGCACAGGTCCATCAGTGGCTATTAGCCACAGTGTATGTGTGTATATAAAATTTTTTGCCACTGTGTGACACAGTGTTGGACTTGATGGGCCGTTGGCCTGATCCAACATGGCTTCTCTTATGTTCTTATGTTCTTATGCCCTATGAGTTATCCTAAGCAGGTGTGCGGAGAAAAATAATATAGAGTCTAAATAAATAAATGCTGGTGTGAGATTTAATCGGAATTAGCTTTTCTTCCACAAACTGGAATCCTAGGCCAGAATTAAATCCTTTTAAGAATTCCAACTGGTAGGAAAACTAAGCCTGGTTAAGCCATGACCTTGCATTTGTATCTCGCAGACAACTCACGTTAGTCTTAAACTGTATGCATTTATTGTGCTTCATGACAGAATAGCAGGGAAAGAGCAAGGAGTCTGGTCCACATGCAGTTCTAACTGCAATTAAACTGGATAGCCAAGGAGAAAAAGCTGAGTGACTTGATAACCACATGAAAAAGTTGATTGCTCTAGTACTATGGCCCTCACCCAGCCAGATCTCCATCAAGTTAAACAAGATTAGAACTGTCATTACAACATCTTTTCACAAAGTAAAGAAAAGGGAAAGAAGCTTCACGGGTTTTTTTCTTCCTGAAAAAAGTGCAGGCAAATCTAAAAATCCATTCCTTTCCAAACAATAAAATACCATGTTGTCAATGTAGCTGTCAAGAAATTTTTACAGCTTATATTCCAACTGTTCATTTTTTTTAAAGGCATAAGAAAAATGAGCTTACAAACGAATTGACTTCCATAGCTGTATTCTACTTAAGGTATACAGAAGATAGTAAACCATTCAGGTGTCAAAAATGGGGAAAACTGTTAACATGTTTTGGCAGAACTTTCAGACATGCTGCTTAATTGCTTGAGAAAGCATGTAGTTTTCTTAGACTCCAGAGCTTCAATTTTCTACACATGTGATACATGGCAATACTTAAACAATTACACCTCTTTGCTTGAGTATTTAAAGACAGAATGCCAAAAATCATCAAATTTTTCCATAAAACTGAATAAAAATGAACTTTATGGCATGATTTTAATGCAGAGTTTAATATAAGGGTCAGTTCACACAATGCCTTTTCCTCGTGCACACCAGAATGTATAAACACAAAATACTGGTAAAATTTCAGACAGCTGGGCAGCACAATTTTATGCGACATCTAGTGCCTCAAAATCCTGGATTACTAACAAAATTAGTTCAGATGAGAAATAGCAGACTTCTGAAATACAAAAACAAGAGTAGCACACAGATTCTTCTAAAGTAATAAAAACTACATTACCTTTGTATTCTGCAGTTGAGCTAAGCCTGTACAAGCATTTGCTAGAAGAAAATCACCACTCAGTATAGCCATTTTATTCCCAAACTGCATATCCTTCAGTGGACCATCCAAGGATGTCAGTTCACTGACGTTTACTATCCCACGATGTACCAAGAAAGCCGTGTGGATCAACTCTGTAACCTCTGCCAGACTTCGTTGGCTTTAAAACAAAGACCATGAAGAGTTCAGTTTCATTCTGGAGTTGCAAAAGAACAACATACTTCGCTGGCTTGCTGTTGGAAAGTGCTAAATCCACAGCAGAGTGGGAAACTTTTCAGCACAAATCCAGTGCTGAATGCTAATGTGAGCACCCCAGAATGCAACAGTGGAAGTTTCAGTTGGGACTCACTTCACAGTATATTGCTCCAGTATTGCATCATCTTCACTGGTTTCCAGTAGGCTTCCAGGTCCAATTCAAAGTGCTGATATTGACCTTTAAAGACTTCAGTGTCAGAAGCAACATTACTTCAGGGGCTACTTTTTCCTATAAAAACCAACTAATTCATTCAGATTGTTTTAGAGGTCCTAGATTGTGCTCTCTTCCATCAGAGATAGAAAAGATCATCACAATACTAAGACTTCTGTCATGAGGGAGGTCTGTCTAACAGCCTTGCAAGTTGAGTTAGCGCAGCAAGGTTAAAAAAAAAAAGCACTGCAGAGGACATTTGGGATGAAGAATTATGCTTTTGCTTCTTTTTTGCTGTTTAACAACATTATTAAATCCCTCCCAACTTAACCAGTTGGGGATAGCAGTTGATGATTTTCTTACATCTGATGAGTCATTTATCTTCATATGTATTAAACTGAGATTGTTGGACCTGGAGGAAATGAAACTATGCCCAACAGACCCTTATACCTGCTCCCCAGCATCCTTAGGTCTCCAGACTTAACCATTCCAAGTCATCACAGGGTATTCATGTTGGCTAGATTAAACACATTCCCCTCCAAAGTCTTACACGGGAGATATCGAGTACCTTTATGTGATAGACTGTACCTGTGGAGTGAATATTCCTGACTCAATTCAGCATATATTGCTTGATTGTTCCATATATCATAATCTCTGTAAGGAACTATCTTGCAAGCTTTCTTTGGCCCCAGATCCACCTACTCTGATTATTTACTGAATGACACTGAGTGGGAAGTTATTGAGGCTGTGGCAAAATTTTTGGCTGACATTCTTAAATGTAAATCTGATCTTGTATAAATGCACATATAATCTGTTTCTTTTTGATTTTATTTCCTATGTTTAATTTTTTACATTCTGTGTACTATCATTTGTAGTTGTTATGCCACCAAAGATTTAGAATCCACAAATCCCTCCCTTTCAGCTTTCATTGCTAGGGAAATAACAGTCAGGTTTCCCTCTATTATCCCTTGGTCCAACTTAAGCATTCATGAGAAATATGTATTTTTAGTGTTCTAATCTAAAGTATCTTTTAAATGTACTTTGGTTTGAGAACCCTTTCACTGAACAGTGGTATATAAATGCTGAATAAGAGTGCTGCTAAAATGTGTTAGCTTTAATATAGTTTTGCAAGTTGATGCAAAGTGCCTTGTATAGCATTTGAAGGAAAGGTAGGATAGAAGCTTTTTAAAAAATATGTAAACTTAACTAGAGTCTTACTCTACATAAATACCCTTCTTTCATATGACTCCTTGGAATTTTTAAAAGCATGACGTGTCAAAAACAAAACCTAGAGATGGAATCTTCCCATTTTTTTCTGTGCCGACAGTAAAATGATAAAATAGTAGTTTGACCAGATTAGTCCAGAATTTCCGTCTTAAAGTGTGATCCTATCGACAGGCTCTAAATCACAATTACATATCATACCTAGATAAGTCATGCCAAAAATGGGGTGGAGACACACAGCTTTTATACATAATAAGCTTTTCATGAAGGAAAGAAAAATTCTCTGACTTTTGTAACGCTCACCATGGAAAGGTTACACAAATATACATCAGTGTCATACTTTCCAAGCCTTCCATACCATTTTTCCTTGAGTTCATATTCTGTTTGCTCTAAAAAATTTAACCATCTTATTATTTTAGAAATAGGCAGAAATCAGTAACTATCAGGATACTGGTGGCATGAGATTTCTGACAATCAAAACCTTAGGTCTAAGGAAGAGTTGACGTATTTTGGGAGGGAAGCAGGCAATGGAGAGAAGGCTAACAAGATATCCTGATGTTTCCACTGTCATTTTCAGGGCAGCCCTTGGAGGAAAATGTCCATATCAATTCAGTTTATCAGATGGACAGCTGATCAACATTAAACAGACTTGCTCTGGGCAGACTGAGCAGAGATACCTGCCATGAATATCAATGAGAGGCCTCTGCTCTGAGCAACTGAGGACTGCCATTTCTGACTGCTGCAGATCCCAGGACATATGGGGATCCCTAGTGACGAGCACACAATGCTGCAGCTAATTCAAGTGATGGCTCATTTCTCCCAGCTGAAGGCAGACATTAATATCTTGAAGAGATCAAACTCGTCTGTGACTCCCACCCCTTACAGCCATTGAAGCAAAACCACTACCATCCAGTTTCTCTCTTTAATAAGCTTTTAATGAAGGAAAGAAAAATTCTCTGACTTTTGTAGCGCTCACCATGGAAAGGTTACACAAATATACATCAATGTCATACTTTCCAAGCCTTCCATACCATTTTTCCTTGAGTTCATATTCTGTTTGCTCAAAAAAAAATCTATTTAGCCATCAGCATTAGAATTATGTTCAGTTCAGTTATTCTGTTTAAAGAATACTTTCAGGATACCCTCAGATATAGCATACTTTTTTACTTAAAATAACAATTATAGTAAATCAACCCTCCTCACTGGGATGAAATAATCCAAGGCATTTTCTGAGGGTTCAAAATAGTAGGCTTCCAGACAGCATCAATTCATTTGCATATTGGAAAAAATATCTTTCACATATATCTTGGAATGCACTAATAATTATTTATCTTGTAAGAGAACACTGAGGAATGGTGTCTTACTAAACAACCCATGCATAATAAAACACTCTAAAGTCTAAAGGTCCCAAACTTAGTTCAGATCATTGGTTGAAGGGAAATCTAATTCATGCACTAGGAGTGCAATTCTCTGATATAAATGCAGGGTTTGAATACAGAGTTGTGTCCACTCATAGAGCTTTCAAACAATGGCACCACATGCACTACACAATGAACTCCTGTACTTTTATCTAAGCAACAAATAATTCACAAATTATTTCTGTGCCCACAGATAATCAAAGAAAATGGTTTCAAGTGGCAACCAACACAGAGATATCATACTATGGAAGAAATAGCCTGAATTATCTAAATCTATTGTCTATAGTAACATTAGCCAGTGTGGCATAGTCAATAGTCTTGAACTAGGATCCTGGGAGAGCCAGGTTTTAATCCTTCTACCACGGAAATTCACTGGATGACTTTGGGCTCATTGCATACTCTCAGCCTCACAGGTTCTTGCTGTGAGAAAAAAGAGAGAGTAGTGTCCTAAGCTGCTCTGAGTCTGAACTTGGTTTATTATCCTTTTTCCTGTGTATAGCTTTGATTCTAAGTAAACTTTTCTTATAATGAACATAGTAGCGTAGTCAATCCGCAACCACACAGAAAACTAACTTAGTCCATGCAGACCAATACACAAGAAGAAGGCAGAGAGACTCCTACATGGACCTGAATTAATACAATAGGACCTAAATTAATAATAGGCTTGTGCTTGCATTCAGGATAAACTGGAGCTGGCAGCTAGGATACCACCCATGATCAGTAAACAAATTAAACTACTTGGAGAAATTTCTGCTTTAACAGAACTAAAAATTATAGATGTTTATTTGTTTCTGCTGGTAAATGGGGAAAGGTTTTTTGTTTTGTTTTTTTAAAAACCTGACTGATTTTGCACTAGGGTTTGTTCCGGGTAGAGAGCCCTTTTGTCCCTAGGGCCTCTCTCCATTTTCTCATAAGCTGCCACAGAGCTGCTAGTTGGCACGCCACTTTTCTGCAGCAAGCAGAAATTGCTTGTCAGAGGATCTCGCTTGCTGTGGAATAGTGGCACGCCAACTAGCAGCTCTGGGACAACTTGTGTGAAAATGGAGAGAAGCCCCAGGAACAAAAGGGCTCTCCAGCCAGAACAAGCCTAGTGTGGAATTGGTCTCTGTTTCAGGAAGAAGAACAAGACTAGACAGGTGAGCTACTCACTGAGGTCTAATGACTTGGGACAGCTAGGTAAAAGCAGTATGTCCATAGCAGAGCTGAAGTACCTTAAGAGGACAGTGTTACCACAACATGCACTTTTACAACTAGGTAAGGAAAATACACCTACTATGGAAAAGGATTTATTACTACATGTATAAAATGGAGGTAGCAAGAAAGAGGGTTTCTTGAAATGTAGCAGGCAAAATATTGCTCACTTCTAGAGGCTTGAGTTGTCTCAATATTAACTCTACCCTTCCATTTGAAGGGCACTGTCCTGTCTCAGTATCATATTACATAGCAATCAATGAGCATTCATAATAAAGATGATCAAGTGTTGTGGATATGTCAGCATACATTCTGGAAACCACATTACAATGTCTAACAAAATGGCACAACAATCAAAGCAATGCATCAATAATAAATAAGACTATAATTCCAAAATAAATTTAAATTGTTGGAACACCATTTCAAATAATTTTTAACAAACTGGGAATGTAACAACATATAATGTTCATGCTTCTCGGAAAAATTAATGATAGCTTTTTTAATTTTTAAAAATACAGCCTTGTGCCACTCAAAACAAAACACATGTAAAGCACACCCAGAACGTATGCTGTGCATATGCTGTTATCTGGATCATGCTTTTAGTATTTGGATTTTGTTTTATAATTACTTAAATAATTACTATGTTTAAGCATTACATAATCATATTTATTTATTTTATTCAATTTATATCCCGCCCTCCCTGTGAAAGCAGGCTCAGGGCCACTTACATGCTCATGTAGACACATGGAACATAAAATCACATTAAGATATAGAAACATAAAAATCAAACCATTTCAAGTGCTATAAAAATGTGAGAAAAGTCTTCAGTTTTATTTACAAATGGGTTTATCATCTGTAATTCTGATCAGCATTTCTTCCTGCCATCTGAAGGACAGGTAACAGAGCCAGGATAGGAAGACTGTGAACTACCTTGGTTTCTACAGTCCTGCTGTGAAATTTTGCCCATCAAAATTTACCAAGTGACATTTAACCATGAATCTTGAAATCAACATTCTATTCTGATATACTGTTCATTTTTAACCAATATTAAGTAAATTTGATGCAGGATTATTAGGAACTTGAAGCCCAAGATATGCAATACCTTTTCACAAAGTCATATGTGGCAGAATGTGTTTTTATTTTCCAGAAACCATATGTGTAACATGATGCAAGTCAGGAATCAGATGCTACCAAGCTATGATTTTAAAGAATTGCTCTTTGTAGTTCATGTGAATAGGATTAATTGGAAGCATTTTCCAGACTTCGTGCCAACAGAGTTCTATCCAGATTTTTACTCCGAGCTTGCTTTACACTCTAGGAATATGTAATGCATTCTTTATTTTGAGTAGGTACCTTCAGCTGTTTCCACTTCTACCCCACTGCCATGCCTTTTTAAAAAAATCATATTAAATATTGTTTCATAGTAAATTGTCAAATGTATGATGAAATTGAAGGCCACCATAGAGCCTGACAATCTTGATTGCTGAAACGTGATCTACATATCATTGGGATGCTCAGATTCCTTGTGAGCCACTACAAAGGCAGGAAAACCAGTAATAAGAATCCATAACCAAGTAGCACACTCCTTTACAATGCAATCCTACACAGAAGTTATTCCAGTCAAAGCCAACTGGACTGCACTGCATGGCTTTTTCCTAAAAAAGGCTTCTGTCCCTAATAGACCTATATGAAAAGCCATTTCATTTTCAACACTACCATCCAGTGGGAAATAACCAGATGCAGAATTATACCTTACATATTAAAATATTTTAAAGCAAAAGGTGGAGAGCAAATCCACCTGCTACTGATGATAATGATAAAACTGCCACTAGCATTGGGAGCAATTCTAAGCAGGCTTGCTTGGTAAATTCCATGGTATTCAGTGGCCTCACTCCCAAGAAGGACCCTGAGGATTTATAGCCTTTATATAGTTGTTGCACATTTCTAATCATGATTAGTGCTCCATTACACCATTTGTTATAAATGTATGGTTACATTATATTTTTATGTTTTCTGAATAACATGTTTTTACAATAAGTACCCAAGTTTATCTCTGCCAAATTATAGTTAGATAAGTTCTGAATAAGGAGTATGTTAAAAAGTGGGAACCTGTGAAATTTTTTGGGGGGAGGGGCATCTCATTTTCCCCTCCACTGTTTTCTCTTTCCCTTTCCTGAAAGCCCCCATGGTGTCTCTTTTTCCTGCTTCCTTCTTTCCTTCCCACTCAACAGCCACCCTACAATTATCTCTCTCTGCGTGTCTTCAGTTTTCCCTTCCTTCCCAAGTAGCCTTACTTAATAAAACTCTGGCCCCAGTTATGTGATGGTGGCCACTGGGCCAAGCCTGGTTGCGTGACAGGGAACCCTCAAAGATTTATGGAGGGGCACCTCATTTTCCCTTGTATCTCCCTCCCTGCACTGTGTCCTAAGAACATAAGAGAAGCCATGTTACATCAGGCCACTGCCCATCCAGTCCAACACTCTGTGTCACACAGTGGCCAAAAAAACCAGGCGCCATCAGGAGATCCATCAGCTGGGCCAGGACACTAGAAGCTCTCCCACTGCCCCCCCCCCAAGCACCAAGAATACAGAGCATCACTTGCCCCAGGCAGAGAGTTCCAACAATACGCTGTGGCTAATAGACAATGATGGACCTCTGCTCCATATGTTTATCCAATTCCCTCTTGAAGATGTCTATGCTAGTAGCTGCCACCAACTCCTGTGGCAGTCAATTCCAGGTGTTAATCACCCTTTGGATAAAGAAGTACTTCCTTTTATCTGTTCTAACCCGACTGCTCAGCAATTTCATTGAGCATCCATGAGTTCTTGTATTGTGAGAAAGGGAGAAAAGTACTTCCTTCTCTGTCCCATGCATAATCTTTTAAACCTCTATCATGTCACCCCTTAGTCGACGTTTCTCCAAGCTAAAGAGCCCCAAGAGTTTTAACCTTTCTTCATAGGGAAAGTGTTCCAACCCTTTAATCATTCTAGCCCTCTTTCTCTTCTCCTGCAAATCCCATATCCTCTCCCTTTCCCTGCTTCATTCTATCCTTTTCAGCCACTCATCAACCTACATTTTATCTACCTCTCATCTTCAGCTATATTTATTATTTACTTCACTCATACCTTACTTCTTTCATACCCTACATTTCTCCACAATATGGAGTTTATATTATTCTCCTCTTCTCCTAGTCCAATCTTGTCAGATCTCAGATACTAAGCAGAGTTGGATGGGATACCATCATAGAAGTCCAGGGTTATGACAAGAAGGAAAGCAATGGCAAACCACCTCTGAATGCCGCTTGCCTTGAAAACCCTATGGGGTCACCAGAATTCAGCTGTGACTTGATGGCACTTTTCACCACCTCCTTTTTATCCACACAACCCTGTGAGAAGATTAAAACATGAGCCAACAAGTCATATTGTTAACTGGGACTTCCTAGAAAGGGGCTATAGCACTGTAATGAGAGATCTAGCACATCTAGATAAAAACACTGGGCTGGATCTAGACCATAAAAACATAAGAGAAGCCATGTTGGATCAGGCCAATGGCCCATCCAGTCCAACACTCTGTATCACACAGTGGCCAAAAATTTAAATATATATATGAAGCTGGCTATGCTTGTAGCCGCTACCACTGGCAGTGAATTCCACATGTTAATCACCCTTTGGGTGAAGAAGTACCTCCTTTTATCCGTTCTAACTCGACTGGTCAGCAATTTCATTGAATGCCCAAGTGTTCTTGTATTGTGAGAAAGGGAGAAAAGTACTTCTTTCTCTACCTTCTCCATCCCATGCATAATCTTGTAAACCTCTATCATGTCACCCTGCAGTCGACGTTTCTCCAAGCTAAAGAGCCTCAAGCGTTTTAACCTTTCTTCATAGGGAAAGTGTTCCAAACCTGTAATCATTCTAGTTGCCCTTTTCTGGACTTTCTCCAATGCTATAATATCCTTTTTCAGGGGCAGTGACCAGAATTGCACACAGTATTCCAAATGAGACCGCACCATCAATTTATACAGGGGCATTATGATACTGGCTGATTTGTTTTCAGTTCCCTTCCTAATAATTCCCAGCATGGCGTTGGCCTTTTTTATTGCAATCGCACACTGTCTTGACATTTTCAGTGAGTTATCTACCATGACCCCAAGATCTCTCTCTTGGTCAGTCTCTGCCAGTTCACACCCCATCAACTTATATTTGTAGCTGGGATTCTTGGCCCCAATGTGCATTACTTTGTACTTGGCCACATTGAACATCATCTACCACGTTGATGCCCACTCACCCAGCCTCAACAGATCCCTTTGGAGTGCCTTACAATCCTCTCTGGTTCTTACCACCCTGAACAATTTAGTGTCATCTGCAAACTTGGCTACTTCACTGCTCACTCCCAACTCCAAATCATTAATGAACAAGTTAAAGAGCATGGGACCCAGTATTGAGCCCTGCAGCACTCCACTGCTTATCGTCCTCCATTGTGAAGACTGCCCATTTATACTCACTCTCTGCTTCCTATTAATTAGCCAGTTTTTGATCCACAAGAGGACCTGTCCTTTTACTCCATGACTCTCGAGCTTACTAAGGAGCCTTTGATGAGGAACTTTATCAAAAGCTTTCTGGAAGTCAAGGTAAACAATATCTATCGGGTCTCCTTTGTCCACATGTTTGTTCACCCCCTCAAAGAAATGTAACAGGTTAGTGAGGCAAGATCTTCCCTTACAGAACCCATGCTGAGTCTTCCTCAATAACTCGTGTTCATCAATGTGCGTACTCATTCTGTCCTTGATAATGGTTTCTACCAACTTTCCTGGTATTGAAGTCAGACTGACTGGCCTGTAGTTACCCGGATCTCCTCTGGAACCCTTTTTAAAGATGGGGGTGACATTTGCTACCTTCCAGTCCTCAGGAACGGAGGCAGATTTCAATGAAACATTACATATTTTTGTCAGAAGATCCACAAGTTTAACTTTGAGTTCTTTCAGAACTCTTGGATGTATGCCATCTGGACCTGGTGACTTATTAGTTTTTAATTCGTCTATCAGTTGTAGGACCTCCTCTCTTGTCACCTCAATCTGACTCAGGTCTTTCAACACCCCTTCCAATATAAGTGAAGTACCACTCACAGAATGCATCTTTCTTGCCTTATTCTTCCTGCTGCAGCCTCTCTTCCAAAAGTCACTTGAGTGTCAAGCAATCCCAGGAAACAGGAAAAAGTGACATTTGCTCCAGAGCAAAAGAGCCTATCTGCTCAGAAAAGGAAACCCTATGTTTGAAATAGCTTTGTTAATAAAAAATTTGCCTCCATGACTTACATCTAGACATTTTACCTGCATTATTTAGCTGTTATTCCCATTGATTTTAGAAGCGCTTACTTCACCATAATCAGTTAAGACTCTAACCAAAGAGATCCACACTTACAAACAGTGGCTTGTTGTATATATATTTCTTAAGTAAAAATTAAAAAGATGATCTTTCAACCAGAAAAAAATCAAAAATATCCATTATTTATAGAGTAGAAATACATACACACACGAAATAGGCACCATCTCTGAAACAGGGCTGTAATTGCTTAGGAACGTGCTTGTCCTAGCATATAAAGGAAGATCCACAACCCCGTAGCCAGGATTTGGAAAGTCGGGGGCCTGTAATTTTTTTTTGGGGGGGCACTCAGTGGCCCCAACCCATAGCCACTCTCATGCCAGCTGGTGCCCAACATGGCCTTCCCTTCCCCGTCACTCACATAGCACTCTGCCAGTGGCAGAAGCAGTCCCAGCCTCCCGCGGGAGTTAAAGGGCCCACACAACAAGGGAGGAGAGATGGAGATGGGGAAGGCAGCGGGAGTGCAAGAAAGGTGGCAGGAGTGTGAGAAAGGCGGCAGAGGTCTGGGGGACTGTGCCCCCACAGGCCCTCTTGTAGCTACGGGCCTGGAGATCCATGTGTTAAAACAGATATCCACAAACAGATCACTGTTTTTGATTTCACCTGGCAAAGAAAAAAAGATTACTTCTGGAAAGGTGAAAGGAAATCCCTGTGCCCAGGAGCTGTGACATAATATGGGAAAGATGGTTGAATAAATACCATATTCACCTACAACCAATAGTCTCAGTCACACATTTGGGAACAACCCTCTTTCTTCAAAAAATATAGGTTAACTGTCTGAAGCAATTGAGCTGACCATCTGTTCTGAAGACAGGGTCTCTGTCTGTGTGTCTCCATTGTTCCAAGAGTTTGCAATCTCATCCTGAATTGGTCTCAAACATACTATGTAGATTGTATTTCAATCTATAATCTTTTTATGGCAGTTTCCTATACAGTAACCCTAACTAGGCAAGTCAGATTTATTAAAAGCAGCATGTCAAATAGTTCACAATTACTGACTATATCAATACACATTATGCCAGATGGTAATGAGCCATACACAAAGGACTATCCATTCAAAATAATCACACTGTTTTCCACAGAACTGTTGAAGAGGTTATGGTTTATTACACAGTACTCATTAGATATACAGTGCCAGCATTAGCAATTTTTCCTTCATTTGTATCTCATTTAAGATTCTACCTCCACAAGCATATCAAATTAGCATGCAAGGTTAAAACCATTATGGTCAGGGAAGAAATTAAGTTGCATTTTATACTACAGAAATGGGAGATCAAAGGTCTTTTAAATCTATTATTTTTTAAATTATTATCTTACAGAGGGCACTAAAAAGATAACAGAAATTTACTCACAAGTATACCTGATATGTACAAAGACAGTGCAATCCAAGTACAATACTGATCTAAGTAAAGATTAACTATATTTTTTTATAACTGAGGCTGCAACACAGGACATCAAAACTAGTGAAATGTCATCCTTGACTTTCATTATACACCATACTTATTTAGCTGCAAGTTTGTATGTGTTACATTTTCGTTTTTAAAAAGCACAATTCAGAGAAAATTACTAAACTTAATTGCACTGACTAAGGGAGCTGACAACTATGCTATATGCACTTGTTTTGGAATAAGATAGAAGAAGAAGATATTGGATTTATATCCCACCCTCCACTCCGAAGAGTCTCAGAGCGGCTCACAATCTCCTTTACCTTCCTCCCCCACAACAGACACCCTGTGAGGTGGGTGGGGCTGGAGAGGGCTCTCACAGCAGCTGCCCTTTCAAGGACAACCTCTGCAAGAGCTATGGCTGACCCAAGGCCATTCCAGCAGGTGCAAGTGGAGGAGTGGGGAATCAAACCTGGTTCTCCCAGATAAGAGTCCGCACACTTAACCACTACACCAAACTGGCTCTCCTTAAGACCTACTGCAATGAGTTGTGCTCATTTTAGACAACACTTGGCCGTATGACCTTAAGTGTGCATAATCCCATTCACTTCAATAGGATTCAAGACTCACTGCCATATTAATATGGCTTTCATGTCCTTTTGCGTGAAGCCTTCTATATATAGTCTGACATTTATCACACTGAGGTATTCCAGTGAAAAATTCTCCCTGGTATTGGTAAATGTCAAGACAATATAGATTCAAACAGAAGATTCCACATGTGAAAAAGTAACTTCAAAACAACTTTGCCATATCAAAATGAAATTAGAAACTGCTATCATCACACCAGTTATTAAATTTGGCTTCCTATGATATTACTAGGATGCACTTCTAATGAATGTGAATTGTGCTTAAGTGCAACTATCACAAAAAAAAAAATCAAGAATCCCAGAGAAAGATCAGTTCTAGAGTAAATTAAGCGTGAAAAATATATAAATGCTGAGTAGTCATTTTAAAATGTATTAACACTGGAATATGGAAGTTTTCTACAATACCTTCACAATAATTCAAGACAATTAAACTATAAAAATCCAGGCTCAGTATCTCTCTCCCCACCCACTGCAGATATTTGAAGCCTGGGCATGGCTGGTGCCAAGAGCTGAATGAGCTGAAGGGCAATAAAGTGCAAAGGCAACTTGCCCTTGATTTTTTAGTCTGTGGCCTTGGCCTTAAGAGGCTATGCCAGTAGGCATTAGCCTAGGATGTTTTATATCTTTGTTTTTATTGTACTTCACTCAAATTTGTTTAAACTGTTCTATATTTTTGTAAGCCACTTTGGGTCCCCACAGGAGGGGCAATCAAGATTAAAAACACAAAAAGACATAGGTAGTTAGGTCAAACCAGCCTCATTCACATGGCTGGTTTACTCCTCACCAAATATGCAAGCATATCCACCTAGTGGAAACCTGCCTTCCATTCTTCTTTTTGTGTTTTTTGCTTATTATTTTATCCATTTTAAGGCTCAACCCTTGAAAACTCAGTTAAAAGTTTATTTGCAATGACTTTACAAGACAAACAGAACCAAGGTAAACAGATTCCTATTAATATGCATTGCTAATTATGTACCAACACCACCAAACCTGTGAATAGATGCTCATCTGTCCAAGTGTTTCCCTGAAATATTTCTACATAACTTTTATGATAGACAGATACACATACACATATGCACTCACTCACTAGGATTAGAATACTAATAAATCTAACAAAGCATGGGCAACAATGATATCCAAATAAGTGGCATTTGTTTAAAAATAACTTCTCAACTCAAATGTGAACTGAATACATATACAAAACAGCTTAAAATAATTTAGTATTCCAAGAGTTAAATGCATGATAAAGACAATGAGATAAATACTTGTCTTATTCAAGTAAAGAGATACCTATTATTGCAGTATATTCATAGAAATGTTGCCTCTTATAACTAAGAAATCAATTTTATATCTATTTCTTCAGTGTATTTTTGTTAACTGTTTTGATATTCATGATGTACAATAAAATTAGTCTCATGATATAATAAAGAGATGGATCAAGTTCAAATCTGTGTAAACTTGCTTAGGCAAGGAAATGTTTTACACAGTGGAATGATTTATATTACTAAGCCCCTGTCACATACTTGTATGTACAGACCAGTGTGTTAGGTTTTAATTTTTATTACTTGTATTATTTCTAAATAGATTTCACAATAAGCCATATCATCAGATACTTTAAAAAGCAAATAATTTGGATTACTAGATATACTACGGTGAAGACACACACTTGGAATTACTCTATGAAAATATATTCTTCCAGTTGTGACCAAACAGACCTTAAGCAAGCTGAAAGTATCTCCCAAGGGTTTCTACAAATACCTTTTCTTAGAAACTTGTCTAGGTCATATAGAGAAACTGGCTGAACTGATAAAGGAAAAACTCTGCCATGTCCAAGATTATAAACCTATCTGTAAATTCCTGATATTTTGGCTCAAGTAGCCATGACCTGTTGCTCTCTCCTCCAAATATTAACAGGAGAGTCCATTTTAGAGAGAAAAAGTGAAAGATAATCAAGGCACATTATTGATTAGCAAACTGCAGATCAGGCATACTGCATTATGAACAAGGCATCAACTATTTCATTGCACAAACAAAGGAATTAAGTATTTTTAATTAAGATGAGGTAGGAGTAACTTGAAAAAAAATTATTTCATGACACTGCCTCTAGCATTTGAAACTATTTTAGGTATTTTTCTCTGTCCTTCAGTGGTATTTTACCTTATCAACATGCTTGCTTCCTGCACTCTTGGCAAAATATAACCATGTAGCAGATGGGTCTTGCTATGTACACGCAATGATGCTAAACAGTTAAAGGAGATGGCAAGCTGCCTCTGAGCCATTGCCCCTATCACCAGGTGTGCTGCTATAATCAGCAGCAGGGAAGGGATAAAAATCCCTTCTGAGCCACGCAACTGCTTGTGCCTCTGGGACACGACCAGCTTAATCAGATGCATTTTGGAATGTTTGTGTCAGCTATTTTCTATTATTACGGCAGATTCCCTGCCAGATTTTATAGCATTTGTAAAATACTATGTGGGGTGCAAAGGAGACCTTTGCATAGAGTAACTGCTAAGTGATTATCAGAACGAAAAATAAGAAATTTATTTCTGCTTCATATATATCACATCTATTGGAAAGTGTTAACATTGTTCTTGATATTTAGACATAAATGTACCTAACTAAGAAAGAGCTTAAGACGGAAGCAAACTGGTTCTATGCAGATTAGATTTAAAACAGAAATTTAGATCCATACATCTGTTAAGACTATGATTTTAATGTTCATGTGCATATACTGTATACTAGATTATTAACACTGTATAAAATGAATGCATGGTGGGTGCAGGTCTATATGTCTGATATTTGATATAATAGAGTAGATATGTGCACATGTATAGTGCTAAATATATTAAATCTTTATTCTAAAACTTATCATTTGCCCACTTTTTCTATGGAAGAGATTCAGAGACCTGCTGCTTTCATAAAATCTGTCTAAGTCTATACATTATATGACTATAAAGTGTTATTGAACACTTTCATAAAGCTGCACATGACATAAAATGCAGCGTTAGATTCATGCAACAGTCTCCTTCAGATTAGAGTACTGCAATTCGTTCTACATAGGGCTATCCTTGAAAATGCTTTGGAAACTGCAAGTGGTCCAGAATGCAGCTGCCAGTTTGCTGATTAAAATATCATGGCCAGCTCATATTCCTCTAATTCTGGGGTAGCTGTACTGGCTACCAATTAGTTTCTGGATCCAATTCAAGGTGTTGGTGTCACTGTCAACCTTTAAAGCCCTTAATGGTCTGAGACCCTCATGCCTATGCAACTGCCTCTTCTGTTAAGACCCCCCCCCTTTCAGTCATTGTCTAAGGACCCTCTACAGGTGCTTGACAGCTGTCACCAGAGGAAAGGCTTTCTCAGTTGTGACCCCTACCATGTGGAATACACTCCTGGATGATACCCATGCACAGCCGGACTTTAGTTTCTGCAGGTCATGCAAGGCTGAATTGTTTAAGTTGGCCTTTGGAGGGTAACCACATACTTGGGCTGTTTTTATTAGAGGTATGATGATAGTCACATATTTTAATCGTATTTTAACGTTAATATTTTATATTTGTTACTATGTTTTACTTTACTGGTTTTAGTATTATAAGTTGCTGTGAGACCATTCAGGTGAGTGGTTACTAAAAAAATCTAATAAGAAAGAAAGAATACAGAATTATCTTCCTTTAAATTTAGCAAAAGACTTACCAAGAATATATCCCACTGATCATGTCTTTCTGGAGAGAGTCATCTGCTGTGCTGCTGGGCCCAGCTGCCTTAGAAATAAGTAAAACCACCAGACCTCGCATCTGCAGGTTGTTTCTGCTATCATAAACAAAACCTCTGCCAAAAAGAAAAAATATATATTGTCAACCTCAAATTTTGTTAGTCACTTGTGAATCACTAACATATTAACTTGTGCAACTGCTATTAATGGGAGCAGAGTACCACTATTTATATATAAGACATAGTTTAGGTGAGTGTCTGCAGTAGAAGAGCAAGATTTGAGTCCAGGACCATCTTAAAGATCAACAAGATATCCATGGTATAAGCTTTCAAGAGTCAAAGTTCAGTGTCAAAGTATCTGATCGAAGAAGCTTTGACTCTTGAAAGCTTATACCATGGGAAATGTATTGGCTTGTCTTTAAAGTGGTACTGGACTAAAATCCTGCTCTAGATACAGAACTGGGGTTATTTTCATCCTATTCCTCCTTACTATAGCCCTCCAACCTGCATGGCTTTTTTGTCCATGCAGGTCCCATGCCCTCAAGTATCTGTGTTTTGGAAGTCAAAAAGGACTGCTATGGGAACTCCCATACACTCAGGAAAACTAATGTATTGCTGCCAAACAAAATGGCTTTTGGGTATTAGCGATACACAGAATTTTTGTAGGTGATATAGAATGTGAACCCACTAAAATCCTGTTCTGCAGAAGCAACATTTTATGGGGTACCAAGCAAATAGTGAGGACCTACACAGAAGGAAAGAAGAAAAATATTTTGTAATGATGGATTAAGCAACTAACCATGAGGATTTTACAAGCTAATCATATAGCAAATAAAGACAACATTTTAACAGGAGGCTCAACATTATAAAGTTAGAAGGCAAGTTCAGTTTCTGCAGTCATCCCTACTTTGGATGAATGGCAGTGTAGGTTACATCTGATAGACAGTAGATAAGAACAGAACACTGAAGAGATGGAGAAGGAAAGCTAACCTATGAAGTATTCTAGCCAAATCATAGCAACTGCTAATTAGTAGCAGTGCTAGAGAAAGGAATGTTCCTGGACAGAGTGCAAGAATCAAGAAATGTAGTAATTGACAAATGCTGTAATATCCACAAATGACCCATATTACCCACTCTTCCATACAAGTATTTACAGCTTGGGTAAGTTATCAGCAAAGTAAGAGTTGAAATTCCTTTCCACTCAAAGTAGTAAACATAAATGCATTTGTGACATATACTCTGTCTTCACTACAGTAAATTGCATGAGACTTGAAACAAATAAAGCCTAAGGTGACCATCCTTTAGTAACTAGAAGCAACTGCAGTCACTTGACATGGCTTCAGGGGTCACATTCACAATCTACCTGAATCCAGATCCCCAGAGATATTCAACCCCAAGTCACAGGTACATAAAAGCCTTCCAGATGGTGCAATTAGTCTTGATGGGTATGTAGCAGAAGACAGTTGCCTCTAGGGAGAAAAAGTTAACTGAAAGCAGCCCAAGTAAAATTGGGAACACATATACTCACTATTGTCAGTGTCTTGTTTTTAAGTCTGGGCAAAACACTTTCACAAGTGTAAACATAAATATAAAACTACCAAGATCATGGTGTTGCCTGTTATAGGCTGTGCACATTAATAATACCAAACACTGTACCCTGAAGGAAAATGAAATTAGACCAGTACAGCAATCCATAGCAAATCCAACTTTATAGAATAATGAAAAGACTGTGGGGAAAATACAATTATTCTAGATGCTATTCATGTGACAAAGCCAAGCTTAAAGAACTTGACATATTCACATATTTAAATAGAGATCTTCTTTTAAAAATTCATGTTGATCCATGGGGGGGAAGGGAAGGGAGTCTAGCTCTGAAAAGTACATTGATATCAGACTCACACCACCCACATAAGCACTGGCTAATAGTTTATATGCTGAAAAAATTTATACCTCCTACTACTGTCCATCTGTTTTAAAGAATAAATCAAACAAACATGAGCATTCTTATTAAAGCATCACACACTTAATTTGTAATGTCCAGCCATTTCAATTTTCAGCTGGAGATAAACAGATCCATAATTTCAATACTTTAGCTGTGCTGTTCACTGATATATTTTTCTAGAATAGAAACTAAGTGGAAACAATGAATATTTAGAGTTTGTGGGCCTGATAAACATAGTTTAGTGATTATTGTAAAAAGTGTACTAAGTGTTTTAATTATTCTATTTGTTTATGAAGATAATATAGAAAATATGGCAACTGCATTATATTTTATAGCAGGCAGAAAAGTGGAGAACAGCTAGAAATGGTCAAGTGAAAACTATGTTTGATAAGCAAATCAAGACTGAAACTACATAAATAGAAGGTAGCATTAATGCTTGAAGTGAAACGAGCTGTTTACAAAATATTTTATATATTACATAGAGCTTTACATGATTTATGTGTAATAGTCAAAACCATACAAAAGCAGTAACATGCATGCTGGAGTCCCATATAAGTAAGCATTTCCCAGTTTCTCTAATTTATAATCGGCATACTACTCAAGTCCAGGAGATACAATTCTTGTCTTATTTCCAAGTAAAACTGCATAGGACCATCCTGCAGGGTGCATGTATTATAAAGTAAACAATAGTATATATATTTTAATCAAATGACACTTTTAAGATAACAAAGTTTTATTCAACATATGAGCTTTCATGTATGCATCCACTTCCTTAGTGAAATGGAATTTACCAGTCCATACATATAGGCAGAAGGTGAACAGTAAATCAGTATGCAACATAATGAAGATGTTTATCAGATTCCGGAATAATGAGTTTAGTTTATATAGTTATGATTTGTTTGGGTTCAATTCTGGGAAGGGACATAGTGGAGGAAATATATATGTCTAAATTAAAGATTTCTATACCCTTAATTGTGGGGTGCTGTTGGTCTTAAAGGTGCAATTGGACTCAAACTTGTGCTCCTGCTTCAGACCAACACACATGCCCACTTGAATCTAATAGCACATATTGAAAGCCAGAGTCGCATAATGGCTCAAGTGTTGAAGTAGGATCTGAGAGACCCAGGTTCAGTGTACCACAGAAGCTGCTAGGTGGCTTTGAGCCAGTCACACACACCCATAGGGGTATTCTTAGGGTGAGATGCAGGAGAGAATGTAGTAATGTAATCTCCTGCTAATTTGAGGTTTTTATGTGGAAATAGAGGTACAGCACTAAAGTGAACAGATACAACTATTTGAAAACCAGGTTTACACATGGAAGGAAACTCCTATCCATTAACAAGTATACTTAATGCTCCTTTTGGTGATTTTTCTAAGAGGTTGTTGCAAAGAGTACCACTTTTTTCCAGGCAAAATGTTAGCATAAACACACTCTTATAAGACAAGCTGAGGGGATGGAAGCTGGCCACAGCTTAAAATGTGTCTGCCAGCATGAGAGCTAAAGTTGACAGGTAGCGTGTTGAATATTGTTTATCATAATGTTCTTGTCAGGTAGGATAACTGAGAAAAGCCAGCAAACTTCCCATCCTTTCCTTCAGAAAGTTCACTGAGATCAGTGGAAAGAAAGGGGGATTTCCTAATCAAACATTTAAAGACCACTGGCAGTCAGAGTTCAGCCACCAGCTGAACAGTAGTCAGTCTTGAGGAAAACATCCTCTCAGGTTCCAACTGCTTCTTGTCCTCTCTCCTTTACCTGGAGGAAGTCTTTCCAAGTCTTCCTTCTCACATTCAATTCTCCATTCTCCCTCTGAACTCAACAGTAACCTGCAACAAAACTTTGTGGGATCAAATGGGAGAGATGTGTTATTTCACTGTCATGAATAAAAAAATGACCCAACACATGTAGAGCTCTGGATTGCAGTCATCTTGTCCAATCTGGACTCTAGTAATTAGAATCAGCTACTAATTAATAATTATAATATGTTATTGAAGAATTCTGCTGTTTTTAAAGTTCTTTACTGATGTTCCCTGTTCCCTGAATCCATCATTATGAAATACTACAATATAGCAGGGCTTGCAGTTGGCTTAATCTAACAGCCAGTTAAAGAAAGGTTGGAAAAGTGATACTGATTGTATTTTATAGTACATTTTTGTTTCCCAAATGTTTATTTTTATTACCCAAATGTTTCTTAGTAAACTCTATGGCGACCTGCATGGAACACTTATCTGTATATAAATGTGGACACATGCTAACTGCAATTCTTTAGCATATAACTACCATATGTTTCCAAACAGAATTCTCTGACTTTAAACAATTCTAAGCAGAAGATATGTGGCAGTCTCTGCTGCCATACCAAGTATAAATCAGCCTTCAGATAGTTCCTCTGATTTTTAAAATATGCATAAGAATAAAAGAGTAGTAGAATTTTAATGTACCTGAAGATTATCTAGTACCTAAGACTTCAGTTTATGGACTGTGACGCAGAGGATCATAAGCCTCTACAAAAGCACCATTTGTGTTGGGTTTTTTGAAGGACTTGCTGCTTGAATGCATATATGAAGAGCAAGAGTATCACCCCTTCTGCTTCTCTTTGTATGCTGAAAAGAGCAGTGGGACAATGATATAAGGTGACTGACTCCCTTTTAATACAGGCAGGTTCAGAGATCCTCTTACCACAAAAACTCTCCCCTCTGCCCAGCAGAGCCTGGTCCAGTCACCCTTCACCCTCACCTGTCAGTTCCCCAGTGATGCATGTGCTCTTGCCCCCTAACCTGGCAGGAAGGTCATACATAAGTCTGGGTCTTCCTTCACTGTTACATGACTGTGATGTCATATACTTGAAGCTCAGTTGGACCCATGCTGCCACCTGGGAGTTAAAAGATGGGCCCTAGATCTGAAAAGGCTGAAGACCACTAGCACTTGGAACTGAGGAATATTCCTCAAAAGTTGTATGCCTCTTAATTTTAACCAAAGAATTCAGGCTGAACATTCCACAAGAAGGAACAAGCAAGTTGCATTTCAATGAAGGTGCCTGCCTACAAGATACTAATGAAATACATAATGCCAAAATAAACTTATATAAATAACCATTTCAATTTCCAAAACTTAGATAGTGGTATTTTTTGCTGTACTGTAGAAATCTAAGCCCAACTAGCACTACATCAATATCATATAAAAATACCTGGAGAATGAATGGCAAAGTTTGCATCAGTGATCAATTTTAGTAATGCACACAATTTACATATATAAAATACCTTCTCATATATATTTTTGTGTGTATCTCACTTATGACAGAAAAATTCAAGATTTTAAAAGCTGGAGAATTTCAGTAACTTGCCATTTCAGAAATGTTAGTTTCCACAGCAACCAGCATGATTTTCTTTATATAGCATTATAAACAGATGGTAAAAAGAATGGTCATATTTGTTGCTTTGCCAATATGTCAACAGAAACTTCTGTACTACAGTATTGAATATCTGAGTTATTCAATAATTCAGGTATACTAGCAACAGAATCCACTATTGTAGGAACATACAATTAAATAATTATTTTTCATTAACACTTCTGAAATAGTAGAGTCTCTTTATTCATGCTCTTTGGCAAAGCTTTCTAAAACTGTTCCCTTACCACATGCCACATAGAAGATATTAATTCAAATTCAAAATAAAGCATCTACCTCAAAACCAAAAGGGTATTTTTGTATCTTTTGATATGCTACCCTTTATTGAATAACTTCTACAATACAGAGAAGAACAAAAGTATTCAAATTCATTCAGTGTGACATGGAAAATCAATAAAAGATTTGTGAAATGTGTTATGAAAATCAGACTTTGTTCAGAAATTAGCAAGAAGATACATTATCTTTAAAGGTTTAACATCAACAGTCAGCCTTCCATCTCATTCTCTCTACATTTTATCATCCAAAAAACAAGACCTTTTGGAGTGCTCTATTTCCACACACATTTTTTTCCTATCCAAGGTAAACTTCAACAATATATTACTCTAACACACAGCTTTGGCCCATGCATAAACACTGTCTACTATATGGCTGCACCATTATCACCTGCAGTAGGGCTTTTTCTGTAGAAAAAGCCCAGCAGAAACTCATTTGCATATTAGGCCACACACCATTGTTTCACATAGGGCTAGATATAATAAAAGCCTAACGGGTGGCCCATCCCTCAATTTTTATTGGAAGTTCTGACAACCACAGGAGTGGCCTTGCATTCTGTCTGTCACCACTCCCCCTGTAGTTGGGCAGCCTTGCTGTGACCCGCCTCCTGCCAGCCCTGTCAAGCCAGAACCCTATCAGAAGGCCACTGACCTTGAGCGAGACAGTTCTCTGCTGAAAGGTTCTCTTGGAGCCTTACTGATTACTATTGCCTCTCCTCAGGACCTGTTGTAAGAAGTCTAGACGATCTGGGACAGTCCATCTTCCCCACTCCACCCCGCAACCCACATACACATACTAACAACGCTGCTGTAAAGCAAAGAGTGAAGCAAAAAGTGTGAGACACATGTTCCTCTGCCTCCGCCTATTCAGGCCCAGGAACATATTTGCGCAATCCTCAATTTTTATTGGAAGTTGTGGCTACCAGCCTTGCATTCTGTCACCACTCCCCCCTGTCACTGGGTAGCCTTGCTGTGACCCACCTACTGCCAGCCCTGTCAGGTCAGAACTTCATCAGAAGGCCACTGACCTTTGAGCGAGACAGTTCTCTGTTGAGAGGTTCTCCTAGAGCCTTGCTGATTACTACTGCTTCTTCTCAGTGCCTGTTGTAAGAAGTCTGGGATAGTTCGTCTCCCCCCCCCACACACAAAACACTGTTGCAAAGCAAACAGTGAAGCAAACAGTAAAGTGTGAGAGACATGTTCCTCGACCCCTACCTACTCAGGCCCAGGAATATTAACAGTCTTACCTCAGAGACAGCCAACTCTTCTCTGTGTCCTCAGAGAAGAGTTGGCTGTCTCTGAGGTAAGACTGTTAACCAGCCTTAGAAAAGCTTGCAGAGCTACTGCGGCCTAACAAAAGGCCTACCAGCACACACAGCCTCCAAAGGCCATACAAATAGCCAGGGAGGCAAGGCCCTGCTTATTTCCCCCTGGGAAGTGCTAGCCAGAGGCTGTTGCTAGGCAATCCTGGCTGCTTTTCTCAGTAAAGGGAGAGGCCTCAGGCAAATAGAATAGCATACAGTCCACAGTTATTTTCTCCAGGATGTGGAGAGAAATCTGTTGTCTGGAATTCAGTTCTGATCCCAGGAGATTTTCAGACTCCTAGAAGTTGGCTACTCTAGGCCTGACAGCACTTCTGGGTGACTTGATGCAACCCGGCTGGCATGACTTAATTAGGACCAGCTGCTTGCTCCTGTTCAGCAGCAGTCCCTCTATGCCAATGTGAATTAGCAGTTGCCAACTCCAAGTTGGGAAATTCCTGGATATTTAGTGGGTGGGGCCTAGAGAGCGGGAGTTTGAGAAAGGATGGGACCTCAGACAGGTACCATGGCATAGAATCCACTCCCAAAATTAGCAATTTCTGTCTGGAGAACCATTGTTGCCAATCTCCAGGTGAGGGCTGTGTTATTATACCCTGCTGAGGTTGCTTGATTCCTGCTTTTGTCCTCATTGTGGAGAAAGTGCCAGTTTGGTGTAGTGGTTAAGTGTGCGGACTCTTATCTGGGAGAACCAGGTTTGATTCCCCACTCCTCCACTTGCACCTGCTGGCATGGCCTTGGATCAGCCATAGCTCTGGCAGAAGTTGTCCTTGAAAGGGCAGCTCTGTGAGAGCCCTCTCAGCCCCGCCCACCTCACAGGGTGTCTGTTGTGGGGGAGAAAGGTAAAGGAGATTGTGAGCTGCTCTGAGGCTCGAGTGGAGGGCGGGATACAAATCCAATATCATCATCATCTTTTTTTTTACTAGGTAGGTGCTATAGGGAGAGGGGAGAAGATGGAAAACTGAAATAAGATAAAATCCCCTACATAAAACCTCCCTTGAGGTGCATACTCTATAACATAACCATGCCAGCCCAACCCCGCCCCCCCCCCCCCCAAAATGCCACAAGCTCACACTGTCGCTAAACACCACAAGGCTGGATATGATAGGAAAAGGTGGCAACAATGCACTACAAACAAAAGGTATGATGTGCTTCGGTGTCTGTGTGACCATTGTCATGCTCCCCCGCCACCACCCCACCCCTATTATTCCTTCTTGGCATTCTGGACCTGTTTCAGGGCTTTTAGCCACCACAGACATAGGGACACACACACACACATATGCAGGGGGGAATGGAAAGCTGGTGTCTGTTTCAGCTGCAGGGTGGGTGGGAAGACAGCAAGGGTGAGGAGCAGTGTTTCCTCTGAGCTGAGTTAACATGAGTTAGCTTACAGATTTTTAACCTCCAACTCACACCTTATTGTCTTAGCTCAGGAAAAATGGCCCCAGAGAACAATAATCTATGTAGTAGCTCGCAACTTTAATGCCAGTAGCTTACAAAGTAGAATTTTTGCTCACAAGACTCTGCAGCTTAGAGGGAACATTCGTGAGGTGAGTGAAAGCCAAGGCTGGAGGGAGGGGCTTCAGAGCGGGGTCTCCCAGACCTAGGTTTTTGCTGTGGAAGCGGACTGGGTGTTTTTGGGCCAGTCACAGACTTTCAGCCTAACCTAATTTACAAGGTTGTGCAGATCAAAGTGGGGAGAGGAGAATTATGTAAGCTGCTTTGGTCTCCCCCCACCCCCCATGTGAAGAAAGATTGTCCTTTTCCTATTCAGGGAGGGGGAAGGCAATGGAAAGCTGAAAGAGGGACAGATAAAGAGAAGGAGATATGGTTGCCAACTCCAGGTTAGGAAATTCCTAGATATTTAAGGGGTGGGGTTTGAGGAGGAATGAGACTTCAAACCTTCCTTTGAAGTTTTTAAACAGAGGCTAGATGGCTATCTGGTAGCAATGAAGATCCTGTGAATTTAGGGGGAGGTATTTGTGAGTTTTCTGCATTGTGCAGGGGGCTGGACTAGATGACCCTGGAGGTCCCTTGCAATTCTATGATTCTATGAGATACAATACCATTTCCTCCTGAGGAACCACTGATGCCATTCTCCAGGTGAGGGCTGGAGACAATTTAGAATTACAAATGCTCTCCAGATGACAGATATCAGCTCTCCTTCAGGTGTGTGGGGGGGAAGAAGTGCATGCCTTCACTTGGGTGGGTGGAAGACAGCAAAGATGGGGGGCACTCACCCAGAGCCTTTTTCTGGAGCTCGTTGTATTTTCTTCACAATGGGCCTTATTACTAGTAGATATAATAAAAGCCTAATGGGTGACTTGATCCTCAGTTTTTATTGGAAGTTGTGGCTACCACAGGAGTGGCCTTGCACTCTGTCACCACTCTCCCCTGTCATTGGGTAGCCTTGCTGTGACCCACCTACTGCCGGCCCTGTCAGGTCAGAACCCCATCAGAAGGCCACTGACCTTTGAGCGAGACAGTTCTATGCTGAGAGATTCTCCTGGAGCCTTACTTATTACTACTGCCTCTCCTCAGTCCATCACCCCCCCCCCCCCAAACAATGCTGCCACCGTTTTGCCGCCTCCAACTAACACTCCCGGCTAAAGTTGCACTCGACCAGTACACACATATATATTCTATTTATAAATACACCAGAAACTCCTCCTTATTGGGCAATATTCCACCTCTTCATTTACATCAGTCTGTGGTTGAATCCAGTGTGAACTAATATCATGTGGCAGACATACTTGCTTAAGTAACTTTGAACATTGTATAATAACTATATACATCCAAAGCAAACTCTGTCAGAAAACAGTTAAAACATCTTCAACTGAAAGAAAAGGAATGTTCCTTCACAATGGGGGGAGGGGGAAGTTCAGCAGCAGCAGAAACAGACTCTATACTGACTCTGTATCACTTTTCCACCTGCAACTAGTCTTCACTCTTTCAATTCAAATTAGGCTACAGTGGGCTGCTTGCTTTAAGAGGCAGGAAGCTATCTGAAGGCTCCCATTCGTTCCCCCCGCCCCCGCAAGTGGAAGGGGGTGAAAGGCAAGCTTCTAATAGCTGCCTACCTTCCTGACAGCTTGCCGGTCTTCCTGTCATTTCTCAGTTTTCCTTCCTTCTTTTCCCTTTATTTTATCCTTTTCTCCCAAACTTTAACATAACTCTCACTTCATTCATTCCTCCCATTTTGTCTTTTTCTTTCATTCTGACTAGCTTCCTTCTTTTTATTTCTCACAGGCCTCATTTTGGACAGGAGATTACAGGAGTGGAGTTCCAGAACCTCTAAATTTTATTGCGCTCTTTTTCTTTAACCCCCCCCCCCCCCAAAATGCTTGCTTCTGGGCTCCATTGTTCAAACCCCCTGTGAGAATTTTGCTGAACTTGTAAGATTTGACAAACTTTCTAATATTTTTCCCCACAAAAAATGGGGAAATAACTAAAACATAAAGCAGACAGATGGAAATCTTCATCATACCATTGTGGCCACATAGGAGAAAGTAATTTCAAAAGTATGATGGGAGTAAGATGACAATTATAATTCAAGAAGCATGTTAAGGTAGATGCTGAGCTGCTATAATTTAGAACACCTTCAGGAGATGTCAGGGATGTGTGACATATGGAAAGAGTTATGCAAATGAGTTGTGCTAATGAGTTCTGGCACTTCTTCTTCTGCAAAATGACTCCTGCTCTCACTCCTTCCCCCCTCATTTTTCTACCTCCCTTCTGTTCTTTCTCTTATTCTTTCTCTGTATCTTTGTCCTTCTGCCTTTTTATTATATTCTGGCTGCAATCATATACACTAAATAATGCACTTTCAATTAGAGTTGCCAGGTCCAATTCAAGAAATATCTGAAGACAAAGGTGGCAAACGGAAGGCAGCATCTAAGTGGCGGAGAGGTGCCCTGCCACCCACTTCAGCTGCCTGGGTCCCAGGCAGGTAAAAGAGGCGGTGTGTGGCAGGAATGTGTGCACTGTCACGTGGGGGGGGGGGGGAGGGGCAGGAATTCTTGCCTGGGGCGTCTTTCTTTTCAAATATAGAAGTAAAACTCCGCAAAAGGTGAGGAGCATATTTTTAAATGTAGGAGCATTTTGAATGATGCGAGTTTGTAGCAGGTGGATTCAGTGCTCAGTAGATCTGGAGCACAGCTTAATGGAGAAAGGGCCTTTCACTCTTTTCTACCCATCTTTTCCTTACCATTCTTTCTTTATCTCTCTCTTTATTTCATTCTGTTTGTCTACCTTCCTTCCTTCCTGCCACCTACACATTCATCACCCCCCTCCCGAATATTTTTTTCTAGGGCCCATTGTATTTCTTCCTGCAATGGGCTTTACTGCTAGTTTTAAATAAAAGCCCAACAGAAATTTATTTGCATATTAGACCACACTCCTGATGCCAAGCCAGCCAGAACTGCATTCCTGTGTGTTCCTGCTCAAAAAAAGCCCTGACCTTCAGATTACCAAGCATTTCACATATATGGTTTCACACATGAGCAAAGCCTGTTATTCCTTCCTATATGGAGCACTAACATCATACATGCTTTTATGATCACATGGGAGCAATTATGTTTGAACTGGTTTTCAAACTCTCAAATGGTATAAAAAGGATGGATTCCATAAAGTGTACAGATACTATTATAAATTTAGAAAGCCCTCTTTACTCTCCTTTTGACCCTCCTGACTCTTCCTTTCAACTAATCCTCATTAACATTCCTACAAATGCTGAATCTTATGTAAATTTTAAAACACCCTATAAGTACAACATGAACACATTTGATTTCTAAGCAAGAAATTTCTCAAAAATGACAAATTAATCTAGTGGAAACCAAAAAGGAAAGCGTAAATCTCTTCAGGATGCTCCATAATCTATACTCCAAAAAAGGAACCATGCAAACTAAAAGGTTCCCAACATGGTTTCTTTTACTGACTCCTGAAGTTCATCAATTTGTCACATGGATAAAGGAAAGGTTATTGCCCACATTTAGCCTAAAAGTTTCTTGTACTAATGTTTATGCTTCTCTAAACTATTTGATTTTTATTTATCCAGAGAAGCCTTCGCATAAGCAGGCATGAGAACAATCTCATCTCTGGAAAACCTGCTGTAATTATTCACACGACAGAACAATGCCCCAGTATTCCCTAGCTCATCCAAATAAAAAGGTACTATTATACTTCTCAGTATTGTTCAAATCAGTCAAAACACAAACCAAAGCATGAACATTAAGATGGCTACCTCAACAGGAACTAAAACAGATATCCAAATATCTCATGCAGGTTTCCTGTGGTCTCACACCTCTTCATTTATAATATACTGAAATCAATTGCTTTCTTTCTCTACCTGAGTTGCTGGAACTCAGATCCTCTTCATCTGTTACCAGGACAACAAGCACTGACACTTGGTTGTGATACATGTAACCTTCTCCACAGTATCTCTTTTGCAAGCAGCATTTAAATTTCTTCATGTTTCCTTCCTTCCAACAAAAACAAGAAAACCAGAGACAAGGCTTTTGAGGAAGGAGAGATATGTTAAGGAAAACAAAGCGAACATTTCAATTTAGGATATTCAATAAATTTTAATGGAATGTAAACATCCACTTGGAGTTGGTGTTCCTACTGATCCAGAAACCATAGAGACAAAAAAAGTGGCACAGTGGCATTTTGGCATTCTCCAAAAAAAGTTTTATATTTACCGTTGGTAATTAATTTAACAATTTTTGCATTCCCCAATGAATACTTAAAATATTTTATTTAAGTAGAATACATTAACGTTTTAGAAATTTCTTGAAAAAACAAAACAGACATGTACATGGTTATGTTTTTAGTAATAAGTGACATTTTCCTAACATTTTACCTTTTTAAAAAGCAAATCTAAATAGTTCTATTCAACCAGAGTTAACCTTTCCTAATGCTTACTGCTTCTGCTAAAGTCAATAGGACTCTGTGTTTTGGTGGCGGTCATGTATCTGGTTTTTACCATTCAGTGAGCTATCATCAGTAAGTACTATGCCATCCAGCATTTTCAAAGACCTAAAATTGAAGGAAAAAAGAAGCTGGGCATAGGGTATGGAGAAGAAAGAAAGTGGTCTAAGTGCAGGTGGGCTATGCCTTTGATCTAGAATTCTGCCTATTTCCTTATCTTGTGATGCCTCATCACCCACTTAACCCCTTAACCACACTATGTTTTATTTCCATTCTCAGTTTCTTATTTAACATTTAAAACTTCAGACTTAGAACCAGAATTATGCACACTCTGGCTAGTGATAGAATTCACATAATTCTGACCTTAGCCATGAAGCTATGCTCTCAGAGGGGCGGTTCTAAACGCTTGTTTGTTGCGTCACATAGAACAAACCACACAGTCCCAAAAGCCACAGCCACATCTCAAAGTAATTCCCAGCTTCTTACTTACATGGATCTTGCACCATTCTGCAGTTCATATGATTGGTGTGCCATTTTACAAATAGCTAAACATTGGTCTTACTGCACAAGCCCATACCAAGTGAAAGGTATTCCATGTTCAACAATGTTCTCTATTGCCTCTGGTGGTGGAAAGTGCCATCAAATCAAATTACGGGAATCCCATAGGGCTTTCAAGGCAAGAGATTTCCAGAGGTGGTTTGCCATCGCCTGCCTCTATTGTCTTTAGCCAAATCAAAAGGAAGAGGGGCACAGTCACATAGGCCTGCAAATGCTTAGAGAGCCAACAGCTACTAACAAAAAAGGCTTAGCAAATATATTGTCACTCAAAAGCAGTGATCAAGGCAGATTCCAAGAGCATAAAATAGCACGTAAACCAAGCAAAACAAGGTCACAAGCTAATAATTTAGGGATAATTCTGCATTAACTATAAAGCTTCACCCCCTTGATAATTTAATCTACTGACATGACATTAAGGATTTAAGTTTTCTCCTAAGAATTCCTTTCTTCTTTAAACTTTCCAGAACAAGCAGTGTAACAGAATTTGGCATTGTGTTTGTAAGACATTTTTAAAGCTCATTTAAACATGTTCTCCCAGTTGGCACCACAACTATCTTTCTAAAGCCAAGCAAACTTTTATAAAGACTTTAATAGAAGGTTTGCTCAAATATGCCAGTATGTGCCTGCCTTCTAAAACACTCCTAAGACACTGAAAAAAAGTAAATCTCTGTGTGAACATGAAAGGATCATTCAGGACAGAGCAAGCCATAGTACCAGTTCTGAGTAGACACAAAAAATGATAACAAGTTTAACTTAATTATGAACAGGACCCATTTTAAGACATTTAAAACACGTTAAAAACTTAAGGTTCAAAATATGAACTACCTTTTGTTTTCAGAAACCCAGAACTTGCTAAATGTAACATGATTTTCCTGAAACTGTCCATACAACAGCTACCATAAATTAATATAACAATGCAACTGCAAATTTCAAGTAGCTGCATTAAGTTTGGAAAACCTTTAGAGTGGTAGTAGAGGCAAAATTAGACTTGTCATTTAAGAATTTGCCTCTACATCAAACAAGAGCCAATATTGTGAGAAAACTAACAGCCATTCATGGAAGCTTTCTGTATCCCGCTGCAAAGTTTAAATTTGGGCTAACCCATTTAAAACATGGTAGATCTGAGTTATGGATCCTGAGTTACGGACTTGGGGGGGGGGGGGGTCTGAGTTATGGAACCCCAAACAAGGTTGCCCAGGAAAGTGCTTTTGGAGGAGATGCTGCATGTGGGTTCTAGAGTGTATACAATGGACCCTGGATGAGCTAGTAGCATCAGACTCGCAGTGCATCTCCCCAAGATGCCCCTCACATACCCCCCCAAGTTATCTGCAGACTGGACTCAGGGGTCTAAGTTAGAGACCCTCAAATAAGGTGTCCCCAGGAAAGTGCTTTTTGGGGAGATGTTGGATGTGGGTTCTGGAGTGTATACAATGGACCCTGGGTGAGCCAGAGACATTTTTTGATGGAACCCACCCTGAGCCTTCTTTGTGGGAAGGGCAGGATATAAACTGAATGAAATAAATAAATAAGATTAATGTCACACCTATATGACCTGACTTGAGGGGGATGTCTGAGTTACTGCCCAAGAAAATACTTTTCAGTGAGATGTCAGGCATGGGTTCAGGAGTGTATAGAATAGGCCTTGTGCAAACTTAGAGGCATTAAACTCAAGGGACAATTTCCTAGGATGCCCCGACATGCTCTAAAAATTATATGCAAATTGGACTTGGGGGGGGTGAGCTATAGCCCACCAAAGAACATGACCCCAGGAAAGTGTTTCCTGGGAAAATGTTGTCAAGTGTGGGTTGGCCATAGAATGAATAGAATGAGCCCTATGTGACCTCGTAGAGGGCAGGCATCAAACTTGCAGCAGACCTCTCCAGGATGGACACCCTATGGAAACATGTGGCCATTGTTGCTTGGCACTGTTGCAGATGGAAGTGTCCCTGGTTGGGCTCAACCTTCCCTGCAGACAGACAACATGATTACAAGACAGATCCAACTCTCCCACTCAGGCCTGGGAGCCACCTGCATGTTGCAGGTGGCTGTGTCTCCCCAGACTCAACCTCCCATCACTTGCTGACACATTCAAGGGGACTGCTTGGCAGGACCAACCCTCCTGCCCTGCCCAGGAGCCACCCACACAGTTGTGGGTGCCACTGTCTCTATGGGCCAAACCTTTCTCTAGGGGCAACATGATCACCTTAACAGCAGAGGGGAAGATGGCATGATGACTCTGGGTGATAGCCCATGACCTTCCTGGGTGGCAGTTATGGAATTGGAAATGGAAGGGGAGTGAGTGGAGGCCCCATGATTCAGCCCAACAACCCATGGACAGAGCTGGTCTTTCCCTGTGATCACCCTGCCTGCAGATGAGGGAGACATCATTGTAGCTCTGGATGGAAGCCCGTGACCTAATGGATAAGTGGAAATGGAACAGGGGGGGAGGCCCTGTGATGCAACCTGACACCCCATGGCACCTTGGGAGGAGCTGGCCTTGCCTTGTGATAACTTTGCCAGCAGACAGGGGAGACATGTTGGTGTATGGATAATGACTTTGCGGTGACCAAGAAAGCCATGGATGCATGATTTTTATGGTGCAAGCTATGGCCACAGACATGATAAGTGATTTGATGGTGAGTCTGGTTTGACCCACTGCAAAAACCTTAAGGATCCATGAGCATCCATGCTTTGGAACCATATTTTTGTGCTGTTGTGGAATGATGAAGAAGTAGAGCCATGATTTTTGCTATGCTTCCTCATTCTCCTCTCCTCCATTTTATCCTCACAATAATCCCATGAGGTAAATTAGGTTAAGTCTGTGGGACTGGCCCATGATCACCTAGCAAGCTTCCATGGTAGAGTGGGTAGTCACACCTAGGTATTCCAGATCCTAGCCTGACACTATTGGACTAAGAACTTCTGTGGACTCAGACTTGGGGGGGAGGGGGGGATAGATACAGCAAAATAACGGGGAGAATCAGCAGAAATATACCATACATACAAGCAAGCTTTTACAAAAGTGTATGGGGGAGATTTCTGCCAACGCATGCTTCCTGTTACATTTCCCCACAACACATGCCACATGGTTCTTCAGCATTCCCAGGCCCTTGGGAAGGGCTTTTCGGGGATGTATGCAACAGTAAACAAAAGAAGAATATTACATTCCATGAAATTACTCTGTTAACAAAAGCACTGGAATTCAACATGCCATGTTTGCTGAACAGCAGGCTGCAAACTTCCCAATAAGTAAGACTTTTTGCTAACCTTTGAAGAAGAATACATAATCACATAATACTGCCCCTGGAAATTAGATTAATTTGCTTGTTTCAGCTAAAACAATTCTTATTTTCCCAAATTAGCCTAACTAGAAAAGTATTAATTATGTCAAAAGATTCTTTAAAAGCATAACATTAAACATAAGAAAACCCCTGCAGAACTGAGGGTGAATTACAGCATACCAAATAGATCCTATATGCCTTAAATTTCAAGTTTGCTCCCATGGAAAATATTTTCATAGCTGTATTTATAAAGAAGAGCTATGTCACAGAAGAGCTACTTCACTGAAAAACAGCAGAAATACTCTTTAAAAAACCCAATTGCCACTGAGCTGTCCCATATCAGCCACTGGCCTATGAACCACGAGTCAAGACAACTTGTGTGCCACTGGCTGGGCCATTCCTCTCCCAATGCCGGCCCCAGGACAACAAAGATTGGGTCACTGGGAAAACTGCTAGGCAGTAGCAATCAAGTTTGCTTCTGTCAGTAAAATGAAACCAACCTTGGTTATCTCACTAAAAGATGGGCGGGGCAGGGGGGAAAGGCACGTTCTAGGCCTCTTTTGGCCTTTGAGGGAGAACTCATTGGGCGCAGTCCTCACTAAGGTTGCCAATTCCAGGTTGGTGGGACATTCCTGGTAATTTTGTGGTGGAGTTTGAGGAGGGCAGGTTTTGTGAAGGGGAGAGGCCTCAGCTGAATATAATGCCATAGAGTCCACCATCCAAAGCAGTTATTTTCTCCAGAGGGGGGGAGAGATCTGTTGTCTGCAGTTCGGTTGTGACACCAGGAGATTATCAGGCTCCACCCAGAGGTTGGCTACCCTTCACCTGGCTGCCTGCTACTGCTGCTGAGAAGAAGATAGGGTTGCCAACTCCAGGTTGTGAAATTCCTGAATATTTAGGGGTGGAGCCTGCAGACAGTGAGGCTTGAGGAAGGTTAGGACCTCAGACAGGTATAATGCCATAGACTCCACCCTCCAAACCAGCCATTTCCTCCTGGGAAACCATTGTTGCCAATTTCCATGTGAGGGCTGGAGATCACTCAAAATTACAACTGCTCTCTACAGAAGATGAGTGGGGATGAGTGAATGCCATCACTTGGGTGGGTGGGAAGACAGCAACGGTGGGGAGCACTCACCCGGAACCTCTTTCTAGAGTCTGTTGTATTTTCCCTCACAGTGGGCCTTATTCCTTGAATGGATATAAAACTGTAAGATAACCTTATGTGATTTCCCCATCTACAGCATTAACTTTAAGGAATAAGCACAAAAAGCCAAATCAGAATGTTCAACAATAGCCAAGTGTTAACAATACAACTATGAATAGGGGAGAAAAACTTTTGACAAGACATCAAGCCTATCAAACTATTACAAAATTTAAGTTGGATCACAAGCAGATGTTAACTTCTATTAGAGGGTATAAGACAGTCGTGCTTGACCCTTGTGGCAGAATTTATTTTGGGTAGGCCCTCTTTATGATCCTAACTATATTTTTTACGATCTTAAACATACTCTTTATGAAATTGGCTACAAGAACTCTTTCTGAAAGTAGCCATGTTCTCATGAAATGAGCACTAAGCTCTTCAAACACCTTAGAGGTCTCTATATTTCTCTATAATTATTGATTGCAGTTATGAACTTGGCCACCAGAATTCTAAGCTATTCAACACTGTCATGCATTCATATTGCTAAGTGGGTGAAAGTGGAGTGTCTTTTAAGGACAGGAATCTCCCTATATGGTAAGGTCCATATATGGAGGGCAAGAAACGAGATGGAGAGGGCAGTCATTGGTATAAACCCAGCAACTAGGATTAGGGAAATGGTTGCCTGAGGCGTTCTCAGCCATTATTGCTTATTGTTTATTTGGCTGCAAAATTATTTACTGCTGAATAACACAAGTAGCTGTGTGTATGAGGACATTAGAGCCTATATAAAGTTGTGGATTTTTTGGATCACACTGCTGATCTGGACCAGAGTGTAGCCACTCTGCCTCTGTGTCAGATCATGCCAAACTAATTGGGACTTAGATTCTGGGGCTGCTCTGCAGAGACAATTCTTCTGCTTAACAGCCTAAGAGGAGAAACAGCCTTCTGTTTGAGATCTCAAACATAGAAGAAATGTTCAGACTTGGAATCTAGAGCATAACATCTACTAGGGACTTAGATTTTAAATGGGAAAATGTAGACTAATAGGGCTAAGTCCTTGGACTTCGATTTTTTTCCAGTATGCTCTCTACTTTATTGTATTTTATGCTTTATGCTCTGTGCAAACTGTTTTCTTTTCTGCCTTTCTGTCCATATATTTTAAGCCTTCTAAAGGAGTTTTCTTAAGTCTAAAGGAACTGTAAGAGCAACTGTACTAATGCAATCTCTGTTCTGTCTTTCTATCCATATATCTGAAGCCTTCTATCTAAAGAAGAAACTGAAATGTACTAATATCTTTTTTGTGTGTAAAACAATTTTTATTATTCAGCAACATTAATCAGTTATCATCCAAAAATGAACATCAAAAATATTGCATCACATTTCCCATCTCCCTCCCCCCTTTCTGTGACTTCCCCGGTGCATTCTACTTAAAGTATATATATATAAAAAAGTAATATTAACCTTTTAAGAACCTATTTTTTAAAAAAACTTATAACTATAATAAAATACAAATAAGAACAAGGTTACTTATTACTATTATTATCTATCTTGATTAATAGTCCATTTATAGTATTATTATACTTCTTAGTGTTATCTATCTTAATTACAGTCCATTAAACCCAGTCCTTATAAGCAAAGACACTATATATTTCCATAATTCCACTTTACCTATAGTCCGTATTAAAATAATAATAATTTGATAACACTTTACATTAAAAAAAATAACGATTGTTAAAAATCACCAAATGTCCTTTCGCCTTCCACTGTTTTTCAACATACTTTTGAAATTTCTCCCATTCCTTGTAATACTTACCTATGTCAAGTTCAGAACAGTAATTGATATAATTGAATACTATTTTCTTTAATATTATTACATGTCGATATCTTCATAGAGTTCTTCCATAAATATTCCCATTGTTCCATCTGAATGTCTTTATTTATGTTAATTGCCACTTTATCATTTGAGATTTAATCACTTCTTCCTCTGTAGACCACTTCAATAATTTATATACTCTTGAAATCATTTTTTCATTATCGCCAAACAGCATTCTTTCCAGTTCAGTTTGATCCTGTCTTATTCCTTCATTTCTAATATCCTGTTCAAGCAGACTTCTAATTTGTTGCAATTGAAACCAATTATACTTATAATCCAATTCTTTCACTGATTTTAGTTCCACCTTGTATTTTTAGCAATTATTTATATGTTATCTATTTTTCTTCCTTAATATCAGAATATAACTTTATTACTTCTGTCGGCACAATCCAAAGCGGTTTCCTCTCATCACCACATTTTTTATATTTCAGCCAAGCTTTTAACAAATTACTTCTTATGTAATGATGTGAGATAAAAACCATCCATCTTACTTTTCCCATAGCACAAATATGCATGCCAACCAAAAATATTTCCATGACCTTCTAGTGTTAATAAATTTCTATTTAATAACATTATCCATTCCTTTATCCACACCAAACAAACTGCATCATGGTATAGTTTTAAATCCGGCACTTGAAAGCCTCCCCTTTCTTTTGCATCAGTCAAGATCTTCATTTTAATTCTTGGTTTCTTGCCAGCCCATATAAATTTTGAAAGTTTCCTCTGCCATTTATTAAATTGTTTATCTTCTTTCACTATTGGAATCGTTTGGAACAAGAACATAATTCTTGGTAATACATTCATCTTAATTGCCGATATTCTACCCAGTATAGACAAGTTCAGCCTGTTCCATTTTAATAAATCTCCATCAATTTTCCGCCAAAGCTTTTCATAATTATTTTTATATAAATCAATATTTTTGTTGTAATTTCTACTCCTAAATACTTTACTTTAGAAACCACTTCACATTTTGTTAGGCTTTGTAATTCTGCCTGTTTGCTCTTTGACATTTTTTGCACAGAATTTTTGACTTTTCTTTGTTCACATAAAAACCTGTCAATTTACCATATTCTTTAATTTTTTGAAGCAGCAACGGTGTAACTTGAGTTGGGTTTTCGTTTATGAACATTACATCATCTGCAAACGCTCTGTATTTATAAGAAAAACCTTTCAATTTCAGACCCTCTATCTCCTTATCTTCTTGGATTTGCATAAGCAATATCTCTAAAGTCATTATAAATATCAATGGGGATACAGGGCACCCCTGTCTTGTTCCTTTACTAATTACCATTTTCTCTGTCAGATCTGCATTGATGCAAAGTCTTGCATGTTGGTCAGTATATATCGCTTTTACCATTCTCTCAAAGTCTTCACCCAATCTCAATTTCTCCATTACTGCAAACATAAATTCCCAATGTACATTATCAAAATCTTTCTCTGCATCTGCGAAAAACAAAGCCACTCCTTTTTCTGGATGTTTCTCATAGTATTCAATTATATCAATTACTGTTCTGATATTATCTCTGATCTGCCTTCTGGGAAGAAACCCTGCTTGTTCTTCTTCAATAAAATTATTCAAATGCTGCTTCAGGCGTTCTGCTAATATACCAGCATATATTTTGTAATCATTATTAAGTAATGAAATTGGTCCATAATTTTTTTACATTTGTGGTATCTCTATTTTCTTTTGGTATTAATGAGATTACTGCTTCCTTCCAGGTATTAGGTATCTTCCCATCAACTTATAATATTCATCAATTTCTGAAGCTTTAGAAGTAGAGTCTCCTTAAAAACTTTATAATACTTTGCTGTAAATCCATCTGGACCAGGAGCTTTCCCCAATTTCATTGAATTAATTGCCGCCTCTATTTCTTCCTTTTCAATCGGATCATTTAAAATTTTCTTCATATTGTCAGTTAAGGGTTTTACATATATTTTCTGTAAAAATGCTTCTATTCTTGCTTTATCCACCACATGGCTTTTAAACAATTTTGCATAATATTTGTAAAATTCTCTTTTAATTCCTTCCTGATCCACAATTTCTTTATCTCCCAAAATAATTTTATTGATAGTTTTATTTTCCCTTTTTCCTTTCATTTGCCAGGCCAAGTATTTTCCCAGTTTATTAGCACTCTCAAAGGATTTTTGTTGAAGCCTTTTTAAGTTCCATTCCACTTCTTTATTTAACAAACGTCTTAATTGTTCTTGTAGAATTGTAATTTCCTTTGAGATTTTCTTTTTCCCTGGCCTCTTTTTAAGTTCCCTCTCTTTCTTTCCAATCTCCTTTTGTAAATCCATTATTTTTCTTTAGCCTTTTTATCCTTATTCTTCAGTGTAATTAAAATGCCTCTCATTACTGCTTTATATGCATCCCACGCTGTTTGATATTGGACATCATCATTTTCATTTAGCTGGAAGAAACCTTTGGTCTCTTTTTCCAGAGACTCTACTACCTCTTTTTTCTGCAGCAAATCTTCATTTATCCGCCACCTCAAAGTCTTTTTAGTATGTTTTGCAAATCACATTATTGGATTGTGATCTGCACCTATTTTAGGAAGAATCTCTATTTTTTTTGTTATCAACCCCAATTTTTTTGTAATCCATAACATATCAATCCTTGAGAAAGAGTTATGTCTTGCTGAAAAGAACGTATAGTCTCGCACTGTAGGGTTCATCTCTCTCCAAATATCCACACAATTTTCTTGTTTAACTAGTTCAAAAAAAGATTTTGGTAATTCCCCTTATTTTTTTTCCCCAGATCTGTCCAAAATATTCTCAACCGTTCCATTGAAGTCTCCCATTATCATAATTTGCTCATATGTCACTTGGTCAAGTTGTTGCATAATATCTTTAAAGAAAGAGTCTTTAGCTCCATTAGGAGGATATAATCCCAATAACAACGTTCTTTTGTGGTTTAACATCACTTCTATTGCAATAAACCTACTATCATCATCTTTAAAAATCAGTTTTGGGTCCAAATCCTGCTTCACATAAAAACCCACACCTCTTTTTTTCTCCTTGAATGAATAAAATTTATTTCCCTGGAACCTCCTGGGGAAAAAGGGAGGAAGAAGAGCACGAGGAGGTCTAACACAGCTGAAACGAATGAGAATGTTGGAAAGAGGGATGGGGATTGGAGCAGGCGAAAAGACCGGGAAAAGAGGGGAATAAAAGGGGGAATGGAGGGGACTGTGAGGATTCGCTTGAGGAGAAAGCTGTGGAGAGGTCAGGGAAGAGAAAGGCCCCAATCTGAGTTGTTTCCCCTCAAGGCTTTGGAGGAAGAGAACGATGAAAGTAAGCCACTCTCCCAAGCAAGTCTGAGTTTCCCGCACTGACCCTACCTGGTTACCCAACATGGAGTTCTTTTCGCCTGACGAGGGGAGTGAGAGCAAAGGAGAACTTGACAGGAAGTAACGGCAGAATACAGGCATGTGCCCAGACTTTGCTTATCAGATATGAGACTGAAGGGAAACAAGTGGCTTAAGGGCTGCTTCATTTTATCTATTTAGGGAAGGAGATTGTGGTTTTCCAGCCTTTCGTCTGCACCTAACCTACTCAAGGAACGCACCAAGGAATATTCCTGACAGGACCTTCTCTAATAGAACTTCTACAAATCTTCCTCCTTCTCCCAAATAAAAGTGTAATGGAAAAACTATTCCACAACAGTGCAGTAATGAGTAAAAACTCCCACTCCATCTTAAAAAGCCATATTTAAACAGCTATGTTTCACATTTATGTAACAAATAAGCAAGACAGTCTGTGGCAACTCACAGACCCATGGATTAATGTGACAGAACACCATCATCCCACAGTCACAGATCAGAACTGTCACCTCCTGTCACCTGGTCTCCTTCAGCTGTTTTACACTCACCTAGTTCCACATCCCAGAGCCTCTCTTCCAACTCCACCCCAGTTTTAGAAGTTAATATGAAGATCAGTTAAGTGGAAGACAGCTACAGAATGATCCCGAAGTTCTGTATTCTTAGTGGACCAATGTTACTAGGAACAGCTCTGCGATGGAACCGGCCCGATTCTGCCTTCAGATCCAGTCCCATCAACTCCCTTTTGAGTTGCCAACTCCTGAAGGCAGCTAATCTTCTTCCCACCACTAAGGCACGCTACCACCACCTGCTCAATTTAGGGGTTCCTGACTGAGAGGAATGGAACTCCCAATCCCCCTTGCCAGTTCTGGAAAGGAGGCATAGAAATATTTTAATAACAGAAATGCTGATTTTTAAAATTTGCTTCAGTCCTTTTAGATGGAGATCCTGAGGCATGAAACTGAGTCTGGTACCTTCTGCATGCCAAACAGACCTCTACTATTGAGCCACAGCCCCTTCCCTTGTGCTAGAAGGCTTCAGTCCTAGGGTACTTCTGATTTAACTTGCTCATAATTGCTCCTATAGTAACTAATGTAAATCATGCTTAGATAAGATTACAAAGTGAAATTTATGATGATTGGGTTTTTTTTCTTGCCAGTTCTGAGGCTTGGCCTCAAGGTCCTCTGCCAACCCAGCACCTGGTTAACACAGAGATCAAAGTCATTTTTCAGGAGACCCCTGGAGGATTGGCACCCTTGCCAACTGTATGCCTTCCCCCTTCCCTGGACTCCTCTTGCAGTAGCCTGGTCTAAGGCAGTCAGGGAAACTATGTGGTACAGAGGGACTACCTTTTTAAAAAGACAAAACATTTATTAAAATTTACAACTATATACAGGCATTTTAAAATAGTGAACAGAAGAAATAAATCAAACTAGGGAAAAACGCTCCTTCTTTCCCTATTGTACAACTTGCCCTCAGTGGATAACCATACCTTCAGAATTCACCAGTCTCCAAGACTGTTAACATAGATTGAGCATGAAGGTAGGTGAAGTGGTCATCTGAGTCCTCTATATGGATCTAGACACCAGTTTAGCATACTGACATTTTTAAACACTTGAAGTGGAGAAGTAAAACAACATGTTTGTGTGGTCTTGAATCTTGTAAGGTTGTTGTGGAGTTGATAAAGGCTGCCTGCTTATTCTAGCCATAGAGTTGCACAATGATATCAGCCTATTACCAAAGACACCAAGGTCCATACTTTGGATGCAATGCAGTTTGGTGCGTCAGTAACATACTGGTTTTATGCCTTCCATCCACCTCATCTACTTTGTTGTGCATTTCCATAGGGCAGGGAGGGGGAGGCTGATTACTGGACTAAATGTGGAGATTCCTTTGGATATTTCGATCTACTGTAAAAAGAGTTAATTGTTACATGACAACTGTTAATGAGGCTCCCTCGATGGCAGCACATTCAGCCAGTGCTGAAAGAGCTGCACTGGCTATCTATTGTGTTCCAAATCCGTTTCAAGGTGTTGGTATTAACCTTTAAAGCCCTTTATGGTCAGGGACCTGTTTATCTTCGGGACCGCCTTTCCCATATATCCCCCAGAGAGCACTGCATTCAGGGACAAAAAATCTGCTGTCCACCCCTGGACCAAAGGAGGCCAGGTTGCGTTTGACACGAGCCAGGGCCTTCTCAGTGGCAGCACCAGAGTCATGGAATGCTCTCCCGGAGGCCATAAGGGCCCTGCGGGACCTTCCTAAATTCCGCAGGGCCTGTAAGACAGAATTGTTTTGACAGGCCTTCGATGCTTAAACTGAGAGAGAGCTGCCACCTGACATCAGCTAGAGTTCCCGGTGACCAACCGTCTGAAAAGCAGAACCGCCAACATAGTAAAACATTACTGTTTAAAACATGTTTTATAGTTTTTATTGACTTATTGTTTTAAATCGTGTAAACCGCCCTGAGTCCGCTTGTGGAGAGGACGGGATAAGTCTAATGTAAATAAATAAATAAATATACTGGCCCTAAGCCATACAGGCTTTAAAAGTCAATACCAGCACCCTGAATTAGGCCTAGAAGCAAATATGGAGCCAGTGTAGATGGAACAAGTTTGGAGTGATATGGCCTTTATGGCCAATATTCTGGCTACAGCATTTTGCACCCACTATAACTCCTGGGCAGTCATCAAGGGCAGCTCCACTTGGAGCACATAGTCTAAGCTAGTTATTACCAGGTCAGCAACCTGCATGTGTTCTAAATTAATACCTCACAGAATGGAAATCATAATTTTATCTCCAACATTCCTTAGAAGGGTCAAATTTTCATCTTTTATGACCTGTGCCACTTCAAACTGCAACTAAAGCTCAAATGATAAATTATAGCATAACTGACATTTTTACCAATTAAATTCACTTCACACCAAGTACAAAATATATCTTACATATCAGTGGCATCCAATACTTATGAATCTAAGCTCCTCTATACCAAACCCTTAGTATGGAACTGCACATTTCAAAAGACATGAAGCTACCACTGGTCAATGTCTCTTCTCATAACTAATTTAACACAACACAAGGCATGATATCATTGTGTTGTACCATACCCTGAACAATATAAAACCAAAGATTGTTTTTTTCTCAGAACTATGTACTTTGTACATTCACATATTAAGCTTAAATGTTTAATCAGAAAACATTTCTATAAGTGATTGACAGCTCTTCTGCAGACATAGCTTCACTACACTGTGTGCGGATACAACTTAAAATAAAGTCACACTACTTTTTATTCCCACAGCTCAAATCTGGCTTTTCTCCAACAGATGCATTTTTAAAAAAGTAAACTGAATGCTAATTCAGCAACCTGCCATGCCTGATCTCCATTACTGCCTGCCTCTTCCAAACACTGTAAAGCACAGCATATACAGTCATCCAGCATCTTATGCAACAAATACATATAGTCAACTTTTAAAAATAATTAAACCTGCTCCAGGAAATAACATGGCATAACAGGGATCAACTACTCATTGACATCAACACACAGCTTCAGTTGCAAGCAGAAAGAAATGGGGGTGGGTGATTTCTCATAAAGTCACTCCTGAAAAGAAGTTGTGCATTACAAAACAGACTCAAGTTACATACATCTGTAGGCAGCACAACTTGAAATGACAACTCAGCCCTCCTTGCTAAATTCTGCAGCACAGAACTCAACTGAAGGGCCATATTTCAGTGGCACAGCACCTATGTTGCATTTACAAAGCCCCTGATACAACCCTGAGCATTTCCTGTTAGAAAGCCACTGTCAATCAGAGAAGAAAACACTGAACAGATGAGACCGTTTTTTGAGAAAATGGCACAAGGAAGCTTCATGGTTTGGGAAGGGAACAGTATGAAATCTTCACAGATCCAAAATATGTACTTTCCTTTTTTCCTGGCAGAGGCCAGCGTATGTGTGTGTGTGGGGGGGGGGGGGTGCTGAAATACACCCTGCTCCGAGCTCGTAACAGTTTGAAAGTTCTTTCCAATAGTCAGTAGTGGGGCAACTTGTCCCGGGAAAGCAAAGTTGTAATCATTCCACAAGAAATATTTCTGGGCTGCCTTTGACAGGTTCCAATGGGCACTTACCTGGCTGTGTTGAGCAACGGGTGCTTGGTCCCCACCAACTTGCGCACCTGCATGGCGATATTGCTAAGTTCGTCGCTCAGAAGGCAGCGGAGGCTCATGAAGGAGGTCGGATAGCCCACAATTTTCTCAGCATCGGAAACCACCTTGCTCCAGTGGGAAGCAGATGTTGGAGAGCCGGAAAAAAGGAACCGCCTCTGCCTCTTCTTTTCTCCTCCTACCCAGAACCGTACAAATGCCCGAGAGCAACATCTAGCAAAAGGTGGCAGGTACACGAGAGGCATCTTCGTCTCTCCCTTAAACACTAAGGACAAGCCAAAAACTCAGCGGCAACTGCTTTCCCCGAGGGAGGCCTGGCTCTCACCAGACTTCTTTTTCCACGAAAGACAAATGCGGCTCACAGTTACAGAACTGCCCTTTTCCGACTGCCGTCCTGCTCTAACAATGTTAACTGGCACACCACACCTCAACTCGCCGGGGATCAGCTCTTGCCTGTTACCCCACGAGGCACGCCTCACACCCGGCACTCCTCGCTCACGGAGCCTTATTCTGCCGAACAAGGAGACGCTGTCAATATAATTGCTTGTTACTGCTTATCTGTTGCACACGTCTTAAATCCACTAGCCGGAAACTCCTCATTTCAACCACCAAGCTCTCCACTAACTTTCCCCACACTGAGCTTGCCAAAAACTCTCATGGAGCCGTGGGCGCAGCCATCTTAAGTGTCGTAAAAAAAGGAAGGCATCGTACAAACAGCCGCTCCACCACGTTTCTTTACCGTAGAGCACTTACTTAATGAAAGGGGCGGAAATGTGGAAGAGGAATAGCAGAGCGATTGGTCGAGGTAGTAAGCAGGGGACGGCCCAACAGCCAATAGACACTGAAGAGCGAAACGTATGTTTACTCGTGAGTGACAGGTGACACACACACGCGAAGCTGCATCTTACTGAATTACAGCCTTGGGTAATCAAAGTCGGTATTGTCTACTTAGACTAGTAGTTGGCTTTCCAGGCTCTCAGGCGAAGTTTTTTACGCTGTTTACTGCCAGATCCTTTAACTGGAGATGCTGGAGGTTGAACCCGCGACATTCTCCATGCCAAGTACATGTTCTACCACTGAGCCTCAACCCCTTCCCTGCCTGCTGGAATTCTCAAGCAATCGAGTTTCAGGGTTTCTTCAGCAACAGCCGCGCACATAAAATATTACATGCATGCATTTTCTAACCTTTTCTGCACTTACCTGTAAGGTTAGAGGAAAAATTTGGCACTTGAGAATGATGATCTTCCGTCTCCATCCTAAAAATGGAGGGAGAGGGGAAGTTTATAAAAACCAATTGCATTTGCTTTTGGTTGTTCCATTGGGTAGCTGTGTTAGTATGTTGCAGCAAAATTAATTCCAGTGACACCTTCAACACAATCAAAATCTAGCATAATTTTTTGTTCATTACATCAGTTGCATGAAGACCGTGAATGCTGCCAGCATGTTGGAATCCAGGCCAACCAGTCCCCTGCCTAGTAGGGACATATCTTGGACAACCAGTCCCACAAGTTCTTTTCCACCCAGCAGGATCCATAGATGGTGGACTCATGAGGAGGCAACTGCAGTTCAATGACAAAGTAGCAACAGACTAGCAGCCAGTGTTCCACCCTCAAATCTCAAGGAATTTCCCAAATCGGAGTTGGCAACCGATCTAAATGACATGATAAAGATCACTGATTTTCTTTCATCTCTAAAAGGCAAATTCTTTGAGAACTGGGACTGAATTTGGATTAGAGGACATGTAAAGAAGGGAGAGGGTTTCCGCCCTGTACAGTTTTGCTAATTAACCTCTCTCCCATGCTATTATCATCAAGACTAAAAGTGCAATTTTTAAAGGGCCCTTTTTTTGCACTTGGGAGGTTCTGCGGAATTTTAATTTTTTATTCATGAAACAGAGCAGGGATTGAAGGGTTACATTCTCTTCTCCCCATTCTATGCTGCCCTGATTGGAATCAGCACAATGAATACTTGCAGCTTGCCTTTTATAGAAGAATGGAGATCCATTATTTCCTTCAGACTCATTTTGGTCCTTATGTATATACTACCTAATAGTAAGGGCTTTTTTTTGTAGAAAAAGACCAGCAGGGATGTATTTGCATATTAGGCCACATCCCCTGACATCAAGACAGCTGGAATTGCATTCCTGCTCAAAAAAAGCTCTACTAATGGTGCAATCCTAAGGTTATTTTCAGGAGAATATGGCCCATTGAATAGACTTGAGTAGGATTCTGAATACCAAATTTATTTATTTATTTAGATTAGACTTTTATCCCACCCTCACCGCAAGCGGACTCAGGGCGGCTTACAACAGTCGTTTACACGATTTAAAACAATAAGTCAATAAAATCTATAAAACATTAATACAATTAAAATTTAAAAACTATTCCACGGTGCTGTACCATTACCATGCTGGCGGTTCTGCTTTTCAGACAGTTGGTCACCGGGAACTCTAGCTGATGTTAGGTGGCAGCTCTCTCTCAGTTTAAGCATTGAAGGCCTTACAGGCCCTGCAGAATGTAGGAAGGTCCCGCAGGGTCCTTATGGCTTCCGGGAGAGCATTCCATAACTCTGGTGCTGCCACCGAGAAGGTAGGGTTGCCAATCCCCAGGTGGGGGCAGGGGATCCCCCGGTTTGGAGGCCCTCCCCCCGCTTCAGGGTCGTCAGAAAGCGGGGGGAGGGGAGGGAAATGTCTGCTGGGAACTCTATTATTCCCTATAGAGATTTATTCCCATAGAAAATCATGGAGAATTGATCTGCGGTTATCTGGGGCTCTGGGGGGGCTGTTTTTGGGGGTAGAGGCACCAAATTTTCAGTATAGCATCTACTGCCTCTCCCCAAAATACCCCCCAAGTTTCAAAAAGATTAGACAAGGGGGTCCAATTCTATGAGACCCAAAAGAAGGCGCCCTATCCTTCATTATTTCCTATGGAAGGAAGGCACTGAAAATGTGTGCCAGAACTCCCTTTGGAGTTCAATGATGCTCGTCACAGCCCTGATCCTGGCTCCACCCCTAATGTCTCCTGGCTCCACCCCCAAAGTCTCCTGGCTCCACCCCCAAAGTCCCCAGATATTTCTTGAATTGGACTTGGCAACCGTATGAGAAGGCCCTGGCTCGTGTCAAATGCAACCTGGCCTCCTTTGGTCCAGGGGTGGACAGCAGATGTTTTGTCCTTGAACACAGTGCTCTCTGGGGGATATATGGGGAAAGGCGGTCCCGCAGATAAACAGGTCCCTGACCATAAAGGGCTTTAAAGGTCAATACCAACACCTTGAAACGGATTTGGAACACAATAGGTAGCCAGTGCAGCTTTTTCAGCACTGGCTGAATGTGCTGCCATCGAGGGAGCCTCATTAACAGCCGTGCCGCAGCGTTCTGCACTAACTGTAGTTTCCGAGTCAGCGTCAAGGGTAGCCCCATGTAGAGAGCATTACAGTGATCTATTCTTGAGGTGACCATAGTATGGATCACCATTACTAAGTCATTGTGCTCCAGAAAAGGAGCCAGCTGCCGCACCTGCCGAAGATGAAAAAAGGGGGATCTAATAGTGGCTGCTACCTGGGCCTCCATTGTAAGGGAGGACTCAAGGAGCATACCCAAGCTCTTGACCTTAGTGGCCGGTATCAATGGCACCCGATCTAGAGCGGGCAGCTGGACCCCTCCTCTTAGACCACCCCTGCTCAGATAGAGAACCTCCATCTTCGTCGGATTCAATTTCAGCTGACTCAGCCTGAGCCAGGATGCTACGGCTTGAAGAGCCAGGTCCAGATTTTCCGGGGTACAGTCAGACTGGCCACCCATCAATAGATAGAGCTGGGTGTTGTCTGTGTATTGGTGACAACCCAGTCCATACCTCCTGACAATCTGGGCATGGGGGCGCGTATAGATGTTAAATAACATCGGGGACAGAACCGCACCCTGAGGCACACCACTTGTGAGTGAGTGCCTCCGGGATGACTCCTCCCCTATCACCACCCTTTGTCCCCGATCTTGGAGAAAGGAGGTCAACCACTGTAAGGCGGACCCCTGAATCCCCAAGGCGGCCAGTCAGTAGCTGATGATCAACCGTATCAAAAGCGGCTGACAGGTCCAATAATAGCAGCACTGCTGAGCTGCCCTGATCCAGATGTCGCAGGTCATCCATGAGAGCGACCAGAACCATCTCCGTCCCGTGACCTGGCCGAAAGCCGGACTGGAATGGATCCAGTGCGGAAGTGTCCTCCAGGAATCCCTGTAGCTGAATTGCCACCGCCCGCTCTATAACCTAACCCAAAAAAGAAGGCTTGATACCGGCCAATAGTTCGCCAATACTGCCGGATCTGCTGATGGTTTTTTCAAGAGGGGACGGACTACAGCCTCTTTAAGGGGTGTGGGAAAGATCCCTTCTATCAGGGATCTATTGATGATATCTTGCAGTGGTTCACGTAGCATCGCCTGGCTAGCTTTTATAAGCCAGGACGGGCACGGATCCAACCTCCAAGTCATAGAGTGTACAGCTAAAAGGATCTTGTCAACTTCCTTCGGGCTGAGTTGACTGAAGGAATCCAGAACTGGACCAGAAGACGTGCTCGGTGCCCCAAGTTCTTTCACTGTATCAAGTATGGCGGGAAGGTTGTGTTGGAGCGACGAGACTTTATCTGCGAAAAAGCTCGCAAAAGCCTCACCGCCTATTTCCAATTCTCTAATATTTTGTTTACCATGCGGTAAAATTGTTAGTGACTGAATTATACTAAACAATTGTGCTGGGCGCAAGGTCGCAGATGCAATCCGGGATGCAAAGTAATTCTTCTTTGTGGCCTGGACTGCCATCTCATAGGTCCACATAAATGACCTATAGGATTTTCTCCTAGCTTCTTTGCGAGTATTGTCTCTCTAGTCGTCTTAATCACCGTTTCATTGATCGCAGCTCCGGGGTATACCATGGAGCGGATCGTGAACGAGGATGAAGAGGACTTTGGGGAGCGATCTCGTTGATGGCCGTGCAGAGCTGGCTATTCCAGTTCTCCACAAGTTCATTCAACGAGTCGCCAGAGGGCCAGAGATCCCGCATAGCCGCAAAGGGTCCATCTGGCTACGTGGGCGAGATAAAACTTGCTCACCGCCTAGACGGGGTAGAGGTAGCGTATTCACACGAGCCCTCAGGGCATAGTGGTCAGACCATGGCAGCGCCTCAGCAGAAATCTTATCCACTCCAACTCCCGCCGCAAAGATCAGGTCTAATGTATGCACAGCCTGGTGCATGGGCGCTGTTACATATTGGAAGAGTCCCAGTGCTGCCATGGAAAGTACTAGGTCCGTCGCCCGAGTGAAAGCTGCGTCCTCGGCATGGACATTGAAGTCACCCAAGACTATAAGCCGAGGGTGCTCCAATGCCCAGCCTGCTACAGCCTCCATCAGGGACGGTAGGGCACTGGCTGGTGTGCTAGGCGGATGATACACCAGCCAGATTGCTAAACTCTCCCCTACATCCCACACCAGGCCAGCACATTCTATGCCTATGATCTTTGGCGGAGGGAGCGCCCTGAAGGAGCAATCCTCCCGTATGAAAATAGCCACCCCTCCCCCCTGCCTGCTAGTCCGAACCTGATGAAGAACGGAGAACCCAGGAGGGGCTACTTGGGAGAGTACAAATCAGAACAATGAGCAATGTTGGGCACTTTCTACAACTGCTGATTAAAATAAGTGAAAGGTGTTTGCTTAACAGAGCATTCTTAAGCAGGTCAACTCAGAATCATACTCAAAGGGGCTTAGTCCCCAAAAAAATATCCTTAGGGTTGTACTGTAAATTTCTTATTTTCTCTTCCATCCCAGCAGCAGAATTTATTCAAATAAAATGTGCATAAAACTTGCTGATTGTGCTTCAGTGGTTGACAAATGTTCTCAAAATGAAAATCGGGCGGGAGGGGGGGGGGGAATCAATGAACAAATCTTAGCCAAGAATGGGTATGACACCCCCAGACTAGAGTCAGATTTTATTATTGGTAGACCATGCAATCATTTGTCATGTTATAGATTAATGATAGAGTTATGTTATATATTAATAAATTATAACTAGCTTATCCCAAGAAATAAAATAATAAAGTACAAATGCTAAATATATACCAAATTTGGCTTCGACTAAAAACAGCCTCCAAATCATTTTTGTTATAGAATGCCTCCTTAATCTTTTTCATGTTCAGAAACTTCTTTTGGTACAGAAAAATGCAGGCTGTAGGCAGAATGTTTACTGGAGTGGGTCATAGGGACCATATTACTCCAGTCTTGGCTCATATACACTAGCCTGGGCACAAATGAAAGTGCTGATGCTGACCTTCAAAGCCCCGTATGGTTAAGGTATCTGAAGGACCACCAAATCTCTTATGAACATGCCCAACCATTACAGTTATGTTCAGGGGCCTGTGTCTTCTGAGATTAGACAAGTGGCAACCCAGAAAAGGGCCTTCTCAGTCATTGCACGAAAGTGCTGGAACTTTCTTCCCAGAGAGATTTGTCTGTCCCCTTCTGTTGCTGTCTTCCATCAGTGAGTGAAGAATTTTATTTTTGGTTGGTATTCCTTCAATGATTCAGTTTCAGTTTATTATTATTACAGCCCATGACCAGCATAGATCAAAACAAATATAGAAAGTGCACGGCCAATGAGAGTATATAGTATAATATAAAAGGACTTAAGAAGGAGGTATTTGAGGGGAGAGGGGATCTTATAGCATTCTTGACGGGGGCGGTGAGAAAGAAAATAAAGGAAATAATGAAGGATAGGGGCACCTTCTTTTGGGGCGCATAGAATTGGACCCCCTGGTCCAATCTTTTTGAAACTTGGAGAGTATTTTGAGGAGAGTCATTAGATACTATGTTGAAAATTTGGTGCCTCTACCTCAAACATCAGCCTCTTCAGAGCCCCAGATACCTCCAGATCAATTCTTCATTTTACCCTATGGGAATCGATCTCCATAGGAAATAATGAAGTGCCCAGTAGACATTTCCCTCCAACACCCCCCCCCCTATTTCTTACGACTCTGAAGCATCACTACTCACGAGTTGCTGAACTTCCAACTTCTTCAAAGTAACACAGAGCAACCAAAGGTTCAAGTTTACCTTACCTTTGTAAATGACCTCTGAAAAAAGTGTGCAACCAACGGAGGGTCTGGGCTGCTTTCACAACCACTGGAAGCAGCCATGTTGTTCTGCCTGCTCCCTTCTTCCATTCAGCTTTAAAGACACAGACACACCATCCCAAGAGGAAGCCTTTCCAAGTGGAGTCTGAAGCTTCCAGAGGTGGCTTTGGGGGTGGGGCTTCCCCCTCCACAGCTGACTGGGAGCGGGAAGGAACCTGGGAGAGTGGGAGAACCTCCACTGGGACCTGGGGGTGGAGCCAGGAGACATTGGGGTGGAGTCAGGAGCAAGGTTGTGATAAGATAATTGAACTCCAAAGGGAGTTCTGGCTGTCACATTTAAAGGGACCACACACCTTTTAAATGCCTTCCTTCCATTGGAGATAATGATGGATAGGGGCATCTTCTTTTGGGGCTCATAAAACTGGACTTTCTGGTCCAATCCTTTTGAAACTTGAAAGTTGGAGAGTATTTTGGGGAAAGGCACTGGATACTATGCTGAAAATTTGGTGCATTTACCTCAAAAAACAGCCCCCCCCCTGAGCCCCAGATACCCGTGGATCAATTTTCCATTATTCCCTATGAGAATCGTTCTCCATAGGGAATAATGGAGTGCCCAGCACTCCTCCCCCTTGCTTTTTGATGACCCTGAAGTGGGGGGGGGACCTCCAAACTGGGGGATCCTCTGCACCCACCTGGGGATTGGCAACCCTACATTAAGTCCACTCTTCAAAGTAGCCATTTTCTCCAGAAGAGCTGATCTCTGCCAGCTCCAGGTCCCACCTATAGGCCAGAAACCCTAATTAACTTTGTTTTTTAAACTTTTCTTTAAATTGTTTTAATAATGTGTGTGTGGGAGGGGGAGTTGATTAATTGTTTTAAAATTGAATTTTCTCATGTATGTTTTAAATTGTTAGCTATCTTGGTATACAAATTCTATAAATAAAAAATAATTTTCTTTCTCCAGTCTCTCAGATGTATAGTATTTATCAGTATCTCTCTCCCAAGTGAGATCAGGGCCCTGTGGGCCCTGTTACAGTTCCGCAGGGCTTGTAAAATGGAGATATTCCACCAGGCCTTTGGTTGAGGTGGCAGATGTCTAATTACATCAGCCTCCCCTGCTTGCACTGTTTTATTTTGTGCTATTTGTGGTGGTTCCACCTACTTACCCAGTATCTGGTTCATCTTGGGCACACATACAATGTAGACATTTTTGGGAGCACTTGCTAATTTGTGCCTGATCACCATCCTGTGAGTTCTACCATTTGTTTGTATAGCTTTTAATAATCAGGAATTATGTTTTAACTGCTCTAATACTATTCTAATAGCCACCCTGAGCCCGCTTCGATGGGGTAGGGTGGGATATAAATCAAAATAAATAAATAAATAAATAATATCTGTTGTAACCTACCCTGAGCCCTTTGTCAAGCATGCGAGTTCAATGATGAGTCGAAGTTGATACAAAGACTACGTTTATTGATAGACTGATACTTTCTGTGTAACAGATTCTTGAGGGTAATGCTGCATATACATTGATAAAATACTTTTAAGGCTTCAAAAGGATTCCAAAGGATGCGGGTGCGGGGTAGCTCTCACACATAAACTATCATAAATGTCTACATTCTCACAGTGTTATCAGGACTCTGTTCTTGCTTTCCCCAGATGTGTCGCACTCCCTACCAGGAATGTATGGGAAGGTGCTGATTACTTCTTCTCAAGTTAGTTTCATTTCTCACTACTTCTACTTTTCAGGCAATAAAGCAAGAAGGAGGGAGGGAAAGAATAACAAAGCTAGCAAAGCTGGGTCCTCCATGATACTTCACAGGCCAGTGTTAGGCAGGACCCTATAACAATCAATTATCAATGGAATTTCACCATGCTTGACACCCTTCTCCGTGGGGAAGGGAGGGCTAGAAATTTAAGAAATAGATAAATATCTCTGTCTCTAGAAACCCCGGGGAGAAAAGAATGGGATTCACTTAAAATATTTATAGTCAGGCTGAATAGGACATACTGCTATTTGTCCTCTCCCCCACCTTAGTTGAGTACTTTCATCATACTATCATATCAGAAGCTATATTACAGTTGCAGCAGAATTATCTTGATGCTGTTTAGTATTAAGAGTAAACCATTAGGAAGTCATGTAAACTAAATAGCTATTTTTAAAAGTCTCTCCAAGACAGAATGAAACCATTGCAGAGAAGGTGATTATCACACAGCAAGTGGAACAAAGCTCTAGGGTGACTGGGGTCACAATTCAGTTTAAAGCACTATGTTTTGGGCAAATGCATATCAGCAGACATCAGTGCCCACTGCTGCCAGCCATAGCAGATATTCCAAGCCACAAGTCAAATTTTGGGAGGCAAACAATTCCTTTTCTCCATCTACAGTGATCTACACCATCACAATTCCCTTTCTGCATCTACATGATCACACATCCATCTTGCTATTTTTACTGTTGGACTACAGATTGTTAAAGGAAAATGTCTGCCTAGCTGTCTGATACCATACTGAAATGGCGACACTAAAAGGGATTTCCAGTATAACTTTGGTCAAATATTTACACCTCCACAATACCATTTGCTTCAGTAAATGATATCGCCTGGGCCACACAGAAGAGCTATATCATACGTTTTGAATAAACGCAGGGCTTTTTTTGAGCAGTAACATGCAAGAACACAGTTCTGACTGGCATGGTGTCGAGGGTGTGCATGTGTGTGTCCTAATATGCAAATGAGTTTCTGTTGGGCTTTTTCTGCAAAAAAGCCCTGTGTGAAACAATGGTGATGTCAGGGAGTGTGGCCTAATATGTAAATGAGTTCCTGCTGGGCTTTTTCTACAAAAAACCCCCCTGAGTAAACCTAACAATAAAGGAATAGCCCTCCTGCTACAACACAGCACTGTGTGGTACTCAGTGGAACAAACAAGTCACCTATGACAGTTGTCCCATCTCAAAGTCAAGATAGATTGAGTTTTGACAATTTCACTACTGCAACTTTTCACCTAGTTATGATGGAGAGCCAACATTTGGTGTGTAGTGTTAAGCTTCACATTGTGAGTTTGCCATGCATGGGCTGTCAGTATGGTCTGACTTTTCTCATGCTCACCACACGATTGACTGATAAGAGAAGCAACATGATCCCCATACAAAGGGTTTGTCCTTTCCCATTATACATTTCAATTCTGCTTTGGTAAACTGGATGAGGCAATTCAGATAAGTATATGTGTTGGCCTGAAGAAGCAGAACAAAGTTTGAGTCCAGTGACACCTTTAAGATCAATAAAGTACAAAAGCTTATACTTTCACTATTAATCTTAAAGGTGCCACTGGACTCAAACTTTGTTCTGGACTGAGCAATGGTGTTGGTATGATTTTGGTTCATGCTCATGGTATTTATGTGTTTATGCACCTGGTTTTTAATGAATACATTTCAACTCCAGTTTGAAAAGAAAGGATTGTGATTATAGGCTTTGACATTTTTGTACTTTAATTCCTACACAGAAATTCCAGCGAGACAAAGTTAAGCAGATGAACCTGTAATGCTGGGGCACTGCTTCTATTGCATTTTAACATGTACCTAGCATAAATGGCATTCCATATGCCATGGTAAATAAAGCTTCTGTCCTAAAAGTTACAATCTACTGTGAAAGTGGCTCTGCAGTTGAACAATATGTAGTTTTGGGATGCTCTTCAGCCCAGGCACACTGCTGGATAATCTGGAGGCAGGTATGGCCTGGAGTGCCTTTCACCTGGTTTGATTGGTTATCCAGCTGTGCCATGGCCTTTTAACTTTCCATACTTCAAATGTACTGAAATCATGGAGGTTTTTCACATTACAGTCCTCTTTGTATATTTTTCCATTGGAGCTGATTCCATGATTCAGTTACTTGCTTCTGTGGGTCAAAGGACATCCATATAGAAATTGATAGCTCTCAATAACCTGCTGTTCTCCACAGAACTTTCTGCTGAGCAATATTCGTCAAGAAGCCATATGTTATCATTTTACTGTCATCAAAGTGGCCACACCCAAATTCAAAGGAACACACCCTCATCAGTAAGGTTGCCAGTTCTGGTTTGGGAAATACCTGGAGATTTGGGGGCTGGAACATGCAGGGGATGGGGTTTGAAGAGGGGAGGAATCTCAGCAGGGCACAATGCCCTAGAATCCACGCTCCAAAAGCAGCCATTTTCTGTTGCCTGGAGATCAACTGTAATAGTGGGAAATCTCCAAGCCCCACCTTGAGGTTGGCACAGTGCTACTCATCGAGAATACAAGTGGCAAGACTACTCTATTAGGGAGGTATAAAGGTTAACTGGAACTCTGATAATGCGGGTGGAGGATGAACAGTGGCCATCTCCCAAGTGCGGGAGAGTGGGGAATCATGTCCATAAAAATGCCTATTGGAGTCAAACAAGATACGGGAGAGGAAACTGAAAGGCAGCAAATCCCACCCCCATCCTCCTTCAAAGGTTGGTGTAAAGACTGAAGCCTCTGGATCATAAGGATCATGGTGTATGGACAATTTCTAGGACTCAACTAGCTGAGGAGAGTTGGCATTTCCAGGTGGCATTCCCTGAGCATTGTAGAGGCATTAGAAACTCCTCAGAATACAGAATACAGATGGCCTTGATGAGGTATCCCTCCCCCAACCAACTGGGTTAAAGAGGTTTATATTCCTGAGAAGGCAGGGTTAGACACTATCTTCTAAACCCAATTCTTACAATATCTATCAATATCATTTTTGGCTGAAAGTGCCAGCTTGTGGCTCATAAACAGGATCCATTTTTCCCATAAATTCTACCTGGCAGTAAGAGCTATTAATTTAATAGTGATTCATTCCCATGCACTAGTTAATGAGATGACAGAATGAGAAACCCTAAATACAAATATGTGCCATAAAAATCAAACCAGACTACATATGAAGCATCTTGATCTGAAATCAAGATCTTTCCTTTTCTTTAAAGGCAAAAGCAGCCACTGAGGGGAAGGGGCTGCTGATGCAGATCTACTTGTAGAATGGATTGGGAGTGGGGTAAATACTTTCTACCTGTTTAATTTACCCAGTCTTGTGACTGGGTAAATTATTTTGATAAGTGAAAAACTGGCACTAGAAGGAACTTGGCAGTATTCTCGAATTAATGAATAGATATATTTTGCTACCATAAGTAAGTTGACATTTCATAATGAAAAGAGCAGAACCGGATGAGAAATTAAGACTTAACATTTTATTATTAATGTTAAAACAACCATCAGTTTCCCCTAACAATAAAAATGCAGTACATATCAGTAAGTTTGAGTAGATACTAATATGTGTCAGGATTTATTTATTTTGGCTTTAATATGTTTCATCTCTCATATAGGATTTATTGGAGAACAAATATGAATAAGACAGGGGAAAAAAATGGGCCAATGAGGCAGTGGTGTCTGGACAGATTTTACCCCTGAGAAGTGTGGTTACAGGAGGAGGAGGTTGGATTTATACCTGTCCTTCACTACCTGAAGGAATCTCAGAGTGGTTTACAATCTCCTTTTCCTTCCCCTCCCCACAACAGGCACCTTGTGAGGTAGGTGGACTGAGAGCGCTCTGACAGAAACTGCTTTTGAGAGAACAGCTCTGACAGAGTTATGACTGACTGAAGGTCACTCCAGCAGTCGCATGTGAAGGAGTGGGGAATCAAACCCAGTTCTCCCTGATTAGAGTCCACATACTTAACCACTACACCAAACTGGCTCATATGTCAGACCTACCAAACAGGATTTGCAGAATCTGGGTGTTGACAAGCCAGGCTTTCGATTAAGGACAGCCACAGTTGCCAAGCTGGTATCTTTCTCCTCTGCCCCTTCTAGGGGTTCTCCCACCCCCGATGCAATGTCTGGGAATTTGGATCAGTAGCACTTTAATAAGACATCATCAGTTTGTAATCTGTTTTTACTGAAATTGGTTTTATTGGTCCAAATATATGTAGCTGGAATGGGGCGATTCATTAAACTGAATGAATGAATGAATGAATGAATGAATGAATGAATGAATGGTAATCAAGGTGGACTGGCTACAGACTTGAAATAGAGCTGGAATTTTTGTTGACACCTTGATTTGCATTGCCACCTCTAGACAGATGTAGGAGCAACCCTGACAATGTAGAACTGCTTTGATTGGTTTTAAGATCTAAGGAGATATGTGTGGGTTTGCATGAACTATGTACTTCTTATGTTTATGATGTTGTGATATTCCGTTGATACTTAAGTTTTGTAGACTTTTTGGATGCTTACTGATTTTCATCACTTTTGAACTTTGCACATAATATTTAGAAATTTTCTTTATTTGGACTTAGAGACTTTATCTACATGGAAGTTTTGGGCAGGCCTGTAGCCACAGGAGGGGTCTGTGGGGACACTGCCCCCTGTCTTTCATGCAGGCCCCCTGACTCCCAGGGGCTCCTTCTTGGTGTGACTGCCTTTTTTTTTTTGCCATGGCTGAGTCAGCAAAGCATCATTAGTGGCAGCCAGAGCTGGGAGAGCTGAGCAAGGCACCATGCACTGCAGCACCAAAAACTGCAAGCAGAGAGGAGGGAGGCAGAGCCACATGGAATGGTCCAGGGAGGGGGGCAGATGGAGTTGCTGGCTGCAAAGTGCCAGGGTGAGGGAAAGGGAGGTGGAAAGAAATCCCCCCTGCTTGCAAGAGGGGGTTAGATAAAAATATGGAGCAGAGGTCCATCAGTGGCTATTAGCCACAGTGTGTGTGTATATATATAATTTTTTTTGGGCCACTATGTGACACAGAGTGTTGGACTGGATGGGCCATTGGCCTGATCTAACGTGGCTTCTCTTATGTTCTTAATGTGCAGTCCCTTCTTAACGTGCTTATGTTCTTAACGTGCAACCCAGAAAGGTTGAAACGCTTGGGACTCTTTAGCTTGGAGAAACGTTGACTGTGGGGTGACATGATAGAGGTTTACAAGATAATGCATGGGATGGAGAAAGTAGAGAAAGAGGTACTTTTCTCCCTTTCTCACAATACAAGAACTCGTGGGCATTCGATTAAATTGCTGAGTAGACAGGTTAAAACGGATAAAAGGAAGTACTTCTTCACCCAAAGGGTGATTAACATGTGGAATTCACTGCCACAGGAGGTGGTGGCAGCCACAAGCATGGCCACCTTCAAGAGGGGTTTAGATAAAAATATGGAGCAGAGGTCCATCAGTGGCTATTAGCCACAGTGTGTGTATATATATAATTTTTTTTTGGCCACTGTGTGACACAGAGTGTTGGACTGGATGGGCCATTAGCCTGATCCAACATGGCTTCTCTTATGTTCTTGATTCCCAAGTTTTAGGGTTGGCTGCCTTGATTTGGCCAACTTCATAGCCTCCAGCTTTTGCCCCCATCCCAGAAAGCTTCTGAGAAATGGCAAACCCCACAGTAGATGGGAAAGGGTGCCCCCTGACTTTTTAAAAAGCCCCCCCCCAACTTTTAAAATCCTGGCTACGGCCCTGACTTTGGGCTATTTTTCCTCATTAACCTCCAGGTGGGCTCTGGAGATCTCATAGAATCACAACAGATCTACCAGCTACAGAGATGAGCTCCCCTTAGGAATGCCAGCTCCAGGTTGAGAAATTCCTGGACATTTGGGTGTGAAATACCAATGCACAACCAGCAGTTCACTGAAGCTTCTACAGGGATTCTGTAAAAGAAGTAACAAAGTACTGTACTCCTGCTGTAACTGATTGTTATTTCTGTTTTTACTGTTAATTGTTGCAAATAAATTTTCATTTTTTTATTTTTAAAAAAGAGAGATTTGGGAGGGCAAGATTTGGGGAGGTAAGTGACCTCAGCAGGGTATAATGCCATTATTTCACTCTCTAAAGCAGCCAGTTTCTCCAAATGAACTGCTGTGAGCTGATTTTGGGGAGAACAGGCTATAAACTGGATAAAATGAATTGTAATCCTGGGTGATCTCCATCCCCTACCTGTAGGCTGGCAACCCTAGTTCCCTTGGAGGAAATAGCTGCTTTGGATGATGAAGTCTATGGCTTTATATGCCTTTCTCAAACCCCACTCTCCTAGGCCTCACCCCCAAATCTCCAGGAGTTTCTTAATCTGAAGTTGGGAACCTTATCTCCTTACCACCAAACAGCTAACATACTTTTATCTGCCCCTTTGTCTTAAACTTTACTTGACAACCCCCCCCCCCCCCCGCAGCATCTTCTTAGGAAAACTGTGGCTCAGTTGTGTGCTGCCACAGTTTCCTGCCCTATTCTCTCCTCAGCCATTCACTAACCTACATTTTATTTGCCTCCCATCTTCAGCTATATATATATTATTTACTTATTTCATTTATACCCTGCCTTTCTTCACAGCGGGGACCAAAGCAGCATACATTATTTTCCTCTCCTTTTTATCTGCACAACACCCTGTGAGGTAAATTAGGCTGAAAGTACATAGCTGGCTCAAATAACCCAGTGAGCTTTTGCAGCAAGATGGGGATTCAAACCTGGGTCTCCCGAGTCCCAGATCCTACCCTGAAGTTCTATCTGCTATACCACATTGGCTTTCATAGGGTGGCCGCTGTCGAGCAGTACTAAGCAGTCAGGCCTAGATGAGTAATGCAAGTGATCAAATCACTCAGAGGTTGCTCCAGGCCTTGGGCTGCCAACCTTTAGGTAGGACTTGGAGACAGGCCCAGCACTAGGGATTCTGGCACCCCTAAGCTGAAGTCTGTTCCCTGGTGAGTTTGACACCCCTATTTTAGAGTGATGAGATCTCTTACGTCCCTGTTAAGGGACTCTCAATTTTTAGTGCTCCGGCCATTAGGTGTGAGGATTTTGTGAGCTATTTTACAGAGAAAGTCTTGTCACTCCACCATGACCTCCCTGCCAATGTTGATACAGTGAGCAAACTAGAGGCTGCTTGGCATTGTTGGGCTCAGTATTAGATCAATTCAGAAGCCTTGCTCAGACTGATGCAAACAGGATCTGTCAGCTGTTAAACCCACCACTTGTCCCCTTGATTCATACCCTTCCTGGCTGATCAAGGCCATCATGGGAAGGGTGTGAACTTCTGTAGAAGACATTATCAGTCTATACCTGAGTTCAGGGGTCTTCCTGGGAACATTGAAGGAGGCAGAGGTGAGGCTGCTACTGGAAAAAAAATCACCAGATCCTTTTGATCTAGCCAACTACTGCCCAGTTTTGAACATGCTGTTTCTGGGTAAGGTGGTTGAGCAGGTGGCAGCAGAACAGCTGCAGGCTTTCCTAGATGACACACCGCCCTTGGACCCATTCCAGTCCAGCTTTTGACCCAGTCATGGAATAGAGATGGATAATAAAAGGGAATTACCGGAAACAATGTAACTTTCACAAAACAGTGTACAAATATATTCAGTGCAAACTAAATTGAACAAAAAGAACAGAACACTGAATATACATAAGAACATAAGAGAAGCCATGTTGGATCAGGCCAATGGCCCATCCAATCCAACACTCTGTGTCACACAGTGGCAAAACCCCCCAAAAAACCCAAAACCAAGTGCCATCAGGAGGTTCACAAGTGGGTCTAAAAGCCCTTCCACTTTGCCCCAGACAGTTCCAATAATATACTGGGCTAATAGCCACTGATGGACCTCTGCTCCATATTTTTATCCAATCCCCTCTTGAAGCTGGCTATGCTTGTAGCCGTCACCACCTCCTGTGGCAGTGAATTCCACATGTTAATCACCCTTTGGGTGAAGAAGTGCTTCCTTTTATCTGTTTTAACCTGACTGCTCAGCAATTTCATTGAATGCCCACGAGTTCTTGTATTGTGAGAAAGGAAGAAAAGTACTTCTTTCTCTACATTCTCCATCCCATGCATAATCTTATAAACCTCTATCATGTCACCCCACAGTCGACATTTCTTCAAGCTAAAGAGCCCCAAGCGTTTTAACCTTTCTTCATAGGGAAAGTGTTCCAAACCTTTAATCATTCTAGTTGTCTTTTTCTGGACTTACAGTATGAGTAATGTCCCCACAAAGTCTTTCCACAGCCTGAAAGTCGGCTTCTTCTAATAGACACATGGGTGGGCAAAATCCTTTGAACTCAGTGTTCAACTCCAGATGGCATGGAGGAAGTAAGGAGGAACTGCTTATTGCAGAACTCCTCGCGATTTCGACAGAATATACTTCATCAGCCTCCTTCTCTCGACGTTATGCAGAGCCTTAACTAAATGTTCTTTACACATGGATTAACACATGCTCTTCTACAGGTGCTGCCGGCTCTCCTTTAACTGGAGAGCCAGCAGCACCTGTAAAAGAGCATGCATTAATCTATGTGTAAAGAACATTTAATTAAGGCTCCGCATAACGTCGAGAGGAGGCTGATGAAGTATATTCTGTCGAAATCAAGAGGAGTCCTGCAATAAGCGGTTCCTCCTTACTTCCTCCGTGCCATTTGGAGTTGAACGCTGAGTTCAAAGGATTTTGCCTACCCTTGTGTCTATTAGAAGAAGCCGACTTTCAGGCTGTGGAAAGCCTTTGTGGGGACATTATTCATACCCTATACTCAGTGTTCTGTTCTTTTTGCTCAATTCAGTTTGCATTAAATATATTTGTACACTGTTTTGTGAAAGTTACATTGTTTCTGGTGATTCCCTTTTATTATCCATTGAGTACACTGGTTCCAGTTGTGTTTATCATGGAATAGAGATGGTGCTGGTCATCTCTACAGATGATCTCTATAGGCAACTGGATTGGGGTGGGTTTGTGCTGCTATGGTTTTAAGATCATCATATTTAAGATGACCCACTGCCTCACTGCCTTTTGTTTACTGGGACAGTCCTTCAATGGCTATACTCATTTCTCCAAAGATATGACCTGAAAGTTATGGCATTTGGGCTGTGGTGTTAGGGGAGGGGGTCTCATAGTGGCACCCGTTGGTGTGCAGAGTCCTTTGGGGCATTCCTCTCCCCAATGCTGTTTAACATAAGGAGATGAAATGGGAACTCAGATGACTGGAGCAAGTTTGGTGGTGAGACTGCAGTGAAGCCACAAGAGTATCTTATAGGATGCTTATAAAATCCTATGAAATGGCAGTGAAGCTGCTAAAAAATTTTTTTATGCTGCCCCTATTGCATGTGCTAACTCTTGCCTGGCTCAGTTATTTAGAATAGTTAGGTCTCTTATATCCCTCTTGGAGAGGACGCAAAACAATATAAATTTTCTCTAAGCTGTGAGGCATTTGTGAACTTTTTTGCAGATAAAGTCTTGTCACTCTGCCATGACCTCCCAGCCAATGTTGATACAGTACATGAACTGGAGTCCCCTTGGCCATCTTTGGATCTGGTCTTTGACACCTTCAGCTGGCTCTCCCAAACTGATGCCAACAGAATTCTGGGTGCTATTAGGCTGACCATCCGCCTCTTAGGTCCATGCCCCTTGTGGCTGGTGAAAGCCAGCAGCAAGAGGTTTGAGATCCCTGGAAGATATTGTCATTCTGTCCCTGTTTCCAGATGAGCTGAAAGAGGTGGTGGTTTTTCCACTCTTGAAAAGATCAAACCTAGATCCTATGGATCTGACCAATTACCGCCCAGTCTTGAATCTTTCATTTCTATGCAAAGTAATTGAGAGAGCAGCGGCAGAACAACTCTAGAAAGTTCTGGATGACACATTGGTGTTGGACCCATTTCAATCCAGCTTCTGCCCTGGCCATGGGATGGAGCTGGTGCTGGTCATCCTAACAAACTATCTCCACAGGCAGATGAGTTGGCGCTGCTGATATTAATTGACCTTACAGCAGGATTTCACACAGTCAGCTATGACCTCTTGACTCACTATCTTGCTGACTCTGGAATTTATGGGGTAACCTTACAATGGTTCACCTTGTTCCTCCATGGTCAGGGACAGATGGTGATGCTGGGAGGGTCAATGTCTCCAAGGTACCCCCTGGAATGCTGGGTTCTCCAAGGAGCATTTCTCTCTTTGATGTTACTTAACATCTACATGTGCCCCCTTGCCCAGCTAGCATGGAGTTTTGGGCTGTGGTACTTTGCAAACATTCTGTTTTTGTATTTTTATGAACAGCAAAAACAGTAGGCTTGTTGATGTACCTGACTAGATTAATGTTATAATTACTTTTATTAAGATAGTTTATATCAATTCTTTTGACCCACTGAAGACAGCTCGCATAGCACACCAGAGTGCATTAACAGTTACATTTTAAAAGCTGTAAGACACTACAGTCCAGTTTAAAACTCCTGCTAAAATATGCTACACTTTGGGAGAGTAAAAATCTTGTTTTCAAAAGCATTTTACTCATCCCAAAAGGAAACATATTTTCAGTGCTCCTCAAAAATGTCTACTTTTGGATCGGAAAACTAAATAAAACTATCTATCCAGCAGCCATTTTTCTATGCCTTTTTATCTCTGTTAGATGGCAAGAAGGAAACTCTGTGCTATGGATCACTCTTACCGGTGTTTAGTTGGAAGCAGTTCCCTTTGCGGTCTATGGGGCTTAATTTCAGGTAAGAGTGAATAGGGTTGCAGGCTTAATTACTCCATATTAAAGTGGAGTTATAATATTCAAACTATTTATTTTGGAATAGGCCCCTTGAAATTAGTATAATCCATAGCAAGCGATACAAGTAGTTCAGCGTATGATGCTAAAAACATTACTTGAAAGTATATTCCATTTAAATAAAACAACTTGAAATGTAAATATGCTAAAATCAACAATCAACAGGACTTGTTTCCAAGTAATATATTTATAATCAGACCATTATGCTGAATGTTTTTAAGGTTGATTTATGCCAACAGCATCTAGGTATTAACCCTTTCCTGTTAATGCAGAACCACAAGAGTTCCAGTCTAGAGATGGAGGCTGCAATTTGAATAATTTTCCTAGAAGAAAGCCTCATGGAATAAAATGGGACTTCAAAAGTAGATCTGCTTAGGCCACTGAAATCACCAATAGGATAACTGAGCCAAGATCCAAACAGCTACTTGGGCATGGGTGATGCATTCTTTTTCTTTTAACAGCACCACCTGCTTTGGAAAGTCTCCTCAGTATCAAAAGGAGTTAGCATGCAGTATGAGAGGCTTTTGTTTGAGAAGCTCAAGCTTAGAGCCCATTTGGGGCCAGGAAAATAGCTGTGCCAATCTCTGGCTTCCAGCTAGGGGCAATTAATTTATCCCATTGAATTCAACAGGACTAAACAAAACTAAATTGATCAGGATTTGGACCATTAGGCATTAATGAATTTGCAAATACTTATGCAATCTTTCTTATACTAGCGTAGTAGCCATACAGGAGTCATTGGATGCATCCAAATGAACATTACAGTGCAGAACTCTACTATTAGTGGTTTGTGCATTGCTCTCTTGGGATGACTTTTAAAAAATGAATATTTAATGAAAAGTTATTAACAACCCCCCAGCCTATTTACACTTCCAGTTTTTGTGCACTGTTTTCTGTTTTATGCATGCAAATTGCTATGCATTCAAAATGATACTGATCATGTCAAATCAATGCAGCTTAAAAGCTTCCATATGAATTTAAGATCAGATCTTGAAGCTTTATGCATCTATGAATGATTTGTTATTAACAGAAACAGCATATTAACAGTTTATTTAAAAGCTTCCATGTTCCACTTTTGGAATACAATCTATTATAATAAAAACAGTAACAATAGTAATAACAACACTCTAATTATAAAACACTGCCATTAAGCAAAGAGAAAAACAACCTCTGTTCCTGTTAAAGAGGAACAAACAAAGGAACTTAAACAAATTATAAGGCATAATATTCATATATAGTTTCACACAAAACGGCATAATATGAAGGGCACTTGAAACTGCATCTTCACAATGACCACACAGAAAGCATGTGCAGCAATTTTCTACATGGACCATCTCCCACCATGTGGTTTGTCTCCACTTGACTATGAGGGGAAAAAATCCCTCTTGGTGGTTACTGATTATATGGAGAAAATTATGCAATAATTGATGATATTACCTATGGTGTCCTAAAACAGCTTGTAACATGGAGCAACCAACATATAAATGTAATTTTAAACAGCCTCTATGTGATGGCTGTTTCATGAGAAATGAGCTTTGTAGTTACAATGAATGTTCAGCTGCTGCTTCCAGAGCAGGCTATGTGTCTGTTAAAATCAGGGTAGAAGGCATTCCAGAAACTTAAAGTAGGGAAAGGAGTGTTATTAGATCCAGAGTATGTCTGTTTATGAGATGTAGGGAGGAGCAAAATTGATGGAGTACAGTTATTGATGGGAGTACAGCCATGTCCTACCATGGCAGAAATAACACTGAATTTGGTTAAACGCTCACTTCTTGGCTTGATAAAACTTGTACAAAAGGTAGAAGTACTACAAGTGCATTCTTTCATATACCTAGATACATCTTAGTGTTTATATAATCTCCAGGCTTTGAAACAGTATATAAACAGAATATTTAAAACAATGGACACCTTATTCTTTTGTAGTTGATTTGTTATACTTTTGACATGCTCACATACACAAATAACAGAAAAAAACCATAAGCACATTGAGTCACAAACCTGTACATCTAGCATTTTGATTTAATGCGTAGACCACAACATTTTACACACATTCCAACTTTTAATTGGAGTAGACCAGGGGTTTCAAACTCATTTGTTACGAGGGTCAAATCTCACATAAATGAGACTTTGTTGGGCCAGGCCATATGTGTAATAAAATGTAATGCCAGGTTGCAGAGATATAAACTTTATAAAGGACACAGTTAAACACAATTAAAGATTCAAATAAAACATTCTTAAGACATTAGCACTTGTTGGTCTTAAAGGTGCTTTCTTTGTATCTCTCCCATGGGATCCAGGGAATTGGGCAAAGGAAGCTCTGACTCTTTCCTTCCTTCCCCAGGGGGACCAGGAGGGGGAGGAGCCTCAGCCAAAAGAAGGAAGAGAGGCTTGGCTCAGTAGCTCTGCTGTGCAATTGGGAGAACCTGGCAAAGCAAGCTCTCCTTCTTTCCCCTTCCTCCCCAAGGGAGGAGCCTCAGCCAATGGAGAAGATAGAGGTTTTGCTCTGTAGCTCCTGTGCAATTAATCAAGCCTGGCAAAGCAAACTGTGAAGCAAGAAAGAGGGAGAAGAAAGCAGACAACAGCCAGTTGCCTCGGGGCCTTATAGGGGCCTTCTGGGGGCCTGATTTGGCCTCTGGGCCACATGTTTGACACCCCTGGACTAGATGGTGATATATTTGAAGTATTTGCATCATATTATAAATGCATTTATGGTTTTTGTCCCCTAAAATGTTTAAAGACATTGCAAATGCCTTGTTTATATTTGAGTCTGATATATTTGAGTCTGAATCTGAGTGACATGCATCCATCCAGCATGCTGATACCAGCATGGTTCCATTGCTGCTAGTTAGTATCCTATGGCTTATCTTGCAGAGTGCACAGTTACCCTATCATCATCCACTAATCACAGATACTGCCTCACCTGTGAGCAGCAGAGTTGGAAATATAGGTTTTAAAAGTTTTATTAGTTTCAAAGAATTGGGAATAGGGAATAAGAACGAATAAGAAATAAAGATTACAAATCAGTCTTAATCTGCATAGAGAGTGCTTTCAACACTTCTTAAATACATAGATTGTCACTTATTGTTGTCTCTAAACTGTGCACCATCAACATTTTGATATTTGGTATTATAAATCTTTTTGTTAAATTATCTATTGAATTTGACATTTCCAGTAGAAGCAATCTTGTAATACAGAATACAGGGAAAAAGAGATATAATTCACACTAGAGAATCTTAAGAGTCTTGAGTATCTAGCCAGGCATAGAATTTCAACCAATATTTTCTTGCTTCTTCTTTAAATTCCCTGCCAACAGCTGGGATAAAAAGTCTAGCTCTGCTGTTTCCAGAATTTTCCCCACCAAGTCCATTCTTGTGATTTCCTGAGATATCCATCTCTGTGCCAAGAGAAACCTGGCTGCTGTATTGAAATGTGCCAACAAATGTCTCATTTCTTTGGAACATTTCTCAGGAAATATATTCAATAAAAAATAGTTCTGGTTTGAATTGAATCTGTGTCTTCATAATCTTCTGTAATAATTCATGAACCATTTTCCAGTAGTCCTTCACCATCTCACATGTCCACCACATATGAGAGACTTCCGAGGGAGGAAAATGCCGAGCTGAGCTGCTTCTCATAACGAGAGCAGGCTGGAACTTCTGTTCGAGTTAGTGGAAGGCAAATTAATGCCTACTGCTTACTTTTTTCAGTTAGAGATTAGTCCAAGATATGCACAGAAAACTTTGAGGAGATTTACCTTGGCTAAAAGGGAGTCCCGGGGGGTAGGCTCCTTTGAGGGGTCTCCGGAGAAGAGTTGCATTTTCATCATCTGCAGAAGTTCTCAGAGTCATTTATTTGACATAAGCTCGGCAGAATCCTAACCTTCTTGGAGATTGCTAAACATCTAAAGCTACACAAGACTGGTGTGGATCTGGATAACTGACAGAAAAGGTACATATGACTATCTTTCATTCCGGGACTATTTACAGTTAAACAGAATAAATTCAGAAGGTGGGAAATGGAAATCTAGAAAGCTTGGAAGAAGAAGGGAGGAAGAGGTGAAATTTGGACTTTGTAAATTTAAAGGACAGTGCTAAAAAGTGCGAAGGAATTTATTGTTTGGTCTACTTGCGGTTTTGAAAAAAGAGCACCATCGTCACAGACCTGCAGCATATACAATCAACACAGGAAGTAGGTCAAGTATCGTGAGATCTCTTTACCAGCGAAAATGGGATTTGGTGGCAAGTAAAGCAGGAAGTTATAGATGAAAAGCTTACTCTAGGACTATAATACCATAGAGAAACATCGACAGCCATTGCAAGGAGGTCAAAATTAAAATAACATTTTTAAAGTGTTCGGGACATTAAAATTGTTGGAAATAATTAAGGTGATGATAAGAACTTAAATACTATTGGACATATTGTTTATATTGGACTTTAGAAGCCTTTAAAAGGAAAAAGGAATTTTTTTTTAGTGAGAAGCAGAAAGTCGCGACCGCCATTTTGAAGGATTTAAAAATTTTAAAAATTAATATCTTGGTCTGGGAAGCTCTGAGGATGGCGAAATTAGGCTTGTAAAAAGCAAGCTCTAATCTTTTGATCATGATAGCTAAATTTGAATTTGGTGAGATCAACATTTTCGGTGTTTTTAAATGTCAGAACACAAGCAAACCCGTACAAGGGCTACTTCATTGGAGAAAATGCAGGACCAATTAGAGGCAATGGAGGCCAGAATGATGAAAGGCATGAAAGAGATGATAACTGCATCTAAAAAAGAAATTATTGATGAGATTTAAAAAGATATGGAAGATCTCAGAAAAGAGACAGAGGAAAGATCTAAGAAAGTGCAGGAGGTAGAAGGGAGAATGAAAGTACATGAAGGGAGAATGTAAGTACATGACTCCACCTTGTTAAAAATACAAGAAAAAGTGACAATCCATGACTGTATATTGATGGAGACTCAGATATGTCTGAGAGGAGTACTTGAAAAGGAAGATGGTGACTTGAAAGAATATATAATAAAAATAATTGCAGAATTTTTAGAGGAAGATCCTGAAGAGACTAAAAATATGTATGATTATATGTATAGAGTGAACTCACTCTATGCAAAAAAAAAAAAAAAAATCTGCCAAGAGATGTCGTCATAAGATATATGACAAAAGAAATGGTGGGAAAGATCATGAATAAAAATTTTGAAAATACATTGATAGTGGGAGGCAGCAGAGTAAAAATTATGAAGGAGTTGCCAAGGCAAGTGATAAATGACAGAAGAACATATTAAAAAACTGACAGAAAAATTACGGGACAATGAAATGGGGTTTAGATGTTATCAAAGATTTCAGGTTTTTACGGCTGGTAACATCATTAGGGTTTGTAGAATCTTTCGGGCTCAAGTGTCGTGTTCTACTGGAGAAAGTTTTTCTTCCAGACGTTTCGTTCTCGGCTGCGGAGAACATCCTCAGTGGCGTTGCAGCCGGAGCAGGCGCTCTGACCTTCTTGGCTGCTGTGCATTGAGAGTGGAAAAAGTTCAGAAGATATGTAGAAAAAGAGTGGAAAATAAAAGGATATTGGACAATCTTTGATAATGATTAAGCTTTAGAAAAAAGAAGAATGTTAATTTTTGTTTTTGTTAGTTAAGGGTACCTTTAAATATTAGTATTTTAAGTAAATAATACCAACGAAGGTCAAGGGGTGGGTGAAAAGTAATATATGGGATAGATAAAAAAGTTATTAATTATGTAAGAAATATAATTTGTTACCATATGTTACCGAATAAAATTGTGTTTACAACATGTCCACCACTTATGATAAAAAGAACACACCTGTTTAGCACATTTCCAAAATTTGTTAGACATATTAGTATATATCTTGCACAATTTCTGTGGAGTCATGTACCATCTGTAAAACATCTTATACAGGTTTTCTTTAAAAGTTACTGACCTGGTTAATTTAATATTGAACTTCCACAATCTCTCCCATTCTTCTAATGCAATATTATGATCCAAATTTTTCACCCTTTGGACCATACAATCTTTTACAACTTCATCTTCCATCTTCATCTAGTAGGTATGCATATAGCTTAGAGATTAGCTTTTCTTGATGGCCTACGAAAATTTTATCAAATGGGTATTGTTCTATATTAAAGCCTATCATCTTGTCTTTGACGTACCTAGATTTGACTTGCATTCTTAACCACCAATTCATTTTAATGTACATGTTTTCCAACTCCTCTCTGGTTTTCAGTTGGTTGTCTTTTCCCAACAGGTCATCATATCTATAACTCTGGCTAGGTTTTAAAAAATTTGGATGAGTAAATGCTTCCACTGGAGATACCCATCTTGGAATTTTTTGATTAATTCTCATTTTTATCCATGACCCTGTATGATACAAAGATTTCCAAAACCAATGGTTCTTAAAATAGGAATGTCCTTCAAGTCTTTGATACCATAGATACACATGCCAGCCCAGAGTGAGATCATGTCGCTCTAACAACAATTGCCTCTTATCATGCAATAGTATCCAGTATCTTACCCACAAGAGCACAGAAGCTTTGTAATACAATTGTCAATCTGGAAGGCCCATACTTGCTCTCATTTTATTGTCTTGCAATATCTTTAACTTGATTCTTGGTTTTTTGCCTTGCCAAATATACTTAGAAACCATCTTATTCAATTCTTGAAAAAACGCACTATTTAAAAATACTGGGATAGTTTGAAATAAAAATAATAACCTTGGGAGGTTATTCATCTTTATTGAGGCTATTCTTCCCATTAAGGAAAAATTCAAATCATGCCGTTTTTCCAGATCTTATAAAATTTCTTTAAGTAGTTTATCATAATTGTCCATTTTTAAACTGCTGCATTTATTTGAAAAAAGTAACCTAAATATTTGATTTTTTTCTCATACAAAACCCCTGATTTTTGTTGAAGAGACTGAATTTGTTCCATTGTTATATTCTTTGTCAAAGATTTTGTTTTATGGTAGTTGATCTTTAGTTCTGCCCAGTAATCAAATTGTGTGATCTTGTTTATAAGACAGTCTGTTGTTTGTTCTAATAGAAAAACTAGATCATCTGCGAAAGCTCTCAGTTTATATTGCTCACCTTTTACCACCACTCCCTTGATACTTGTGTCTTCTCTTATCTGGTTATTCAATATCTCTAAAGATAAAATAAAAAGGAGTGGTGACAGTGGGCAACCTTGTCTTGTACCTTTTGAATATTAATTGCTTCTGTTAGTTCACTACTCAGCATCACCTTACTCTTTGGAGAGAGTATATTGATTCTACTGCTCTCAAAAAATTTTCACCACATTTCATACCTTTCAGTTGTTGTAACATAAATTGCCAAAAAATGTTATCGAAGGCCTTCTCAGCATCCAAGCAAATTAGTGCCAGTTGTTTCTCTGGGTGAGTCTCATAATATTCCACGATATTACAAACTGTTCTAACATTATCTTTCAGGTATCTTCTAGGAAGGAATCCAGCCTGGTCTTGATGTATTATAGGTTGTAGAACTTTCTTCAAACGTTGTGCCAATACTGCAGCAAAGATTTTATAATCCACATTAAAAAGAGAAATTGGATGATAGTTTTTTATATCTTTCAAATCTGCACCTTCTTTTGGGATTAAGGATATTGTAGCTTTTTGCCAAGAAGCTGGTATTTGGCATTCATCTTGAATCTTTTCAATGTTTAAATGGTAACAATAAAGACTCCTCATAAGCTTTGTAGAATTCTGCAGGCAATCCTTCTGGACCCGGGGCTTTACCATTCTTTTGAGATTCCATTACATCTCCAAATTCCCTTATTGTGATTGGTTCATTTAAAAAAAATTGTTGTTCTTCTGTAAATTTGTTAAGATTGTTTTGGTAACTATAATCTTCTAAATCTGTCTTGTGAACTTTTTTTTATCTTCATATAACTTTTATAGAATCAATTTGACATATCTCCTGTTTTTGAACTTTCTCTTTGTTATTCTCATCTTTCAAGACCGATATTATTATTTTGGTGTTCTCTTTTCTCATCCTATAGGCCAACCACCTTCCAGGCTTATTGGCATGCTCAAAAAATTTTTGTCTGGCATATCTCAATTTTATTACCATCCCCTCTATGAGTAACAAGTTCAATTGGTGTTGCGTTTCTTTAACCTTATTTTGGAACTCCTGTCTTGTCAGTTGCGTTTTTAAGTTCTTTTCAGCTTCTCCAGCTTGCAGCATTAGTTTTTGAAAATTTTCAGATATTTTTTTCTTTTTCTTGGCACTATATCTAATTCCAAGGTCCCTGAAGTATGCTTTAGCAGTATCCCAAACTATTTGCATCTTTACATCTTGTGTTATGTTCTGTTTGAAAAAGGATTACATTTCAACCTTAGATTCCTTAAGAAAATCTTTATCTTTCAGAATTGAGGTATTTAACCTCCATGATCTTCTCATTCGTGTACCTTTGTACTTTACCATTACAGGACTATGATCTGATCTGACTCTTGTTTGAATTTCTGTCTCAACTAAATCTTAGACCAAATTTGTAGAGAGCCAACACGTATCAATTATTGACCACGTTTGGTGACTAGGAGAAAATAGGTAAAGTCTTTCAAATTTGGGTATCTTGTTCTCCATGCGTCAACCAAATCCAATTCCTCTGCTAGCTTCCAAGAGCTTGTTGGCAATTGAAGACTTTTACTTTTATTCTGTTTATGTGTTTTTTGTCCAGTTGTCTATCAGAAATTGCATTGTAATCTATTATACAGTATTCCACATATTCCAGATTTGATAATTTAAGATGTAAATCCTGAAAGAATTTCTTTTGCTGATCATTTGAGGCATAAATATTTGCCAGTAGAATTTTTTTATTGTCCACTGTAATTTCCACTAATAGGATTCTTCCATCTTCAGAGGCATACTGTAATTGTGGGTTAAATTTATCCTTAATATATATTGCCACGCCCCTTTTCTTTTTATTCATATCTGTTGCTGTAAATAAACGACCAAGTTTCTTATTTTTCAAAAGGTATTGGTCTTTAGTTAAAATATGGGTTTCTTGTAAACAAATTATACCCATTTTCAATTTTGTCAGATATCTGAAGGTCTTCCTCCTTTTAACAGGAGAATTGAGTTCATTCACATTAATAAAAATTATTGATGCCATTATGGATTTTTCTTATCACTATCTTTTTTATCTTTTTTAGTCTGCTGTCTTGTCAGGTATTTCCGTAGTTCATTTGGATTCTCTTCACCAGAGCTTTCTTCTTCCTCTTCATCATCCTTCTTTTCCTTCCCCTCTTTTTCCTTCACTCTATCCAGAAAGTTCTGGGCTTTGAAAATGGAGTTTATCCTGTACCTATTCTCTTGGTAAGTAAAAAGGAGGCCTTCCAGCATTAGCCATTTATAGGGTATTTCTCTTTCTCTCAGGAAGCCTGTTAAAGCTTGGTATTCTCTCCTCTTTCATCTCACTGGCCATGGTACCTCTCTCAAATTTTTCATTATATTTCCAGCTATCATCATAGGTTTGTCGCTTGCTTCAAAATATCATCTCTGGTCCTCTTTCTTGTAAGCTTTAAGTGAACTTCACTGGGTAGTTTATTTTGTCTCGTAAAGCTTGATGGCACTCGTCTGACTTGATCAAACTCTTCTTCCATCCTTTGAGGAGTCATCTGTAGATTTTCAGCCAAGGCTTCACTTAATATTTTCTGTAAATCTTCAGTTTTCTCTTCTGGTATGTTTTGGAACCTCAGCATATAGGCAGCTCTGTCTATTTCCAATTGCAAGAGTCTGGAATCATGTATGTTCTGTTCTTTTCCCAATTGTTCCACCTTTTGTGTGTTATCTGTCACCTGGGCATCTAATGTCTTTAAGGCTTTATTGGTCTCTGCTGTCTGTTTGCTGTTCTCCAGAAGCTCTTGTTTGATCTCTGCCATCTCTTCTCCTATATTAACTACTTTACTAGTCAGCTGTGCTATGATAGTTATTTTGCATCTCTTTCATATCTCCTTGCATGGTCATAAATTTCCCTGACTCAGATGAGGAGCTGGGTGAAGATATTGGTGGTTTACCTTCTCGGTTTTCTTTTTTTATTATTGTTTCTTTAAAGCCAATTGCAGCTTTATTTTCCATCCTTATTAAAGTCAATGCACTCACAGTCACAAAGTCCGTATGCTGCTTCTTCGCGGTTTGTTTTAGAACTCTTTATTCTTGTTTATAATAGATAAGCTAATCTCTGCCAGGCAGGGCCAGTATTGTGGAATGATTTTAAAAGAAAAACAACCTTCTAGCTTCTGTCAACAATCTGCCATACCCAAAACAATGATAAGACTAGTAATAAACAGAGTCTTTTTAGAACAGCACCCTTAGTACCACTTAGTCAAAACAGTTCAACTCACTAAAACAGAAACAATTCACTATAACAGGTCTTCTACCAATGATAGTTCAATTAAAATCCAAGTCACAACAGGAATATCCGACTGCTTCAAGGTATACATTTGTAATCTAGGGCTGAATGCCGTATTTGTAATCCATGTGATATCAAAAATTAAAAATTAAACAAACAATTCAAAAGAAAAATAAAAACACAAATTGGACCAGACACTCCCCCCCCAATAGTAGCAAAAATAAGAAAGACTCCAGATATGATAAATAAAAAAGAGGAAAAGTGGGAAAATGAATGAAAAGCCAAAAATATTCAAACCATATCAAAAATATTCAAACCATATAAAAAATTAAAACAAAATTAAAGGGTTATATCCATAACATCCACCATCAGAGAATTATAATCCACTTTAAAAATTGGCACAGGCATTCTTCCTTCAACCAACAATCAGGTTATGTTTTATAATCCAATATACAATGCCCACCAGGATTTAAAAGTCTAGTTGGAGCTCACTTAAATTTGTTCAGAGCACTTCAGCCTAAACTTCAAATTACTTCTTAAGCCAGCTGTCCTTCTCATCTATATATGCTTGCAACTTTTCCAAAGTCAAATCTTTCTTCAGAAAGAAGTTTAAAACAAGTCAGTTAAATTCAGCCATCAAGTCTCTTCTATGTTAAGAAATTAGTGTGATTCTTCTCATGCAGGGATTATAAGCATCACCAAGTTAAGCAGAAACTTTTAGAAGCCTTGAAAGAGGAGAGAGAGTTTCTCCCTCCCCCCTTCTCTACCTTTGCCTCTGTCTGAATTCTACTTCAGCCCCAGTTCTCCGTTTTTCCTGCTTGTCAAAGACAATGCCTCAGGAATCAGTAGTAAGAAGAAAGAAAACTTACAGTCTTAATAGTAGAGATGCAGCTTGTCTCACTAGTGCAGAGCCACTTAAATCAGAAGAAGAAAAGGAAAAGTCCGGCAGTCGACCCTTGAGCCATTTAAAAATGGCGATCAACAGCGAGGCTAAAAGCAAGCTGGGATCGGGGGGAGGGGGGGCAGTCGCCTCCATTGTCACCCCCGTTCAACTGCTTGAGCTTCCTGCCTTCCAGGACCCTTCCTGGGTCCCAGAGTCGAGTTGCCCCTCGGGAGGGGGGACCCCTCCGCAATCCGATTTAGAAACGGCTCTGGACGTGGCAGTCTGAGCCGCTCCTAACAGCATGTTGCTGGAACCGGAAGTACAGAGTTGGAAATATAGTCCCATGCCATATGATATATCATGACAGGACTCTGATCTGGTGGAAAGGTAGCATTAAAATGGTTTAATTAATAAATAAAATTAATATAATCTGAGTTATGGGCAATGGTCCAAGCTGTGGAATCTTGCGAGCAAAAATTCTGCTTTGTGAGCCACTGGCATTAAAATTGTGAGCTACTGTATAAATTAGTTTGCTGTGGGGCCATTTTTTCTGAGTGAAAACAAAAATGTGTGAACCGGAAGCTAAAGAACTGTGAGCTAGCTCACACTAACTCAGCTTAGAGGGAAGACTAATTATGGGTGTCCTGATTGAGTTTTACATAATTGCTGGAAGTATGTGATTGGTGGTGCCATTCCATGTTGAATCAGTACTTTGAGATAGAAGGTATGTGGAAGACAGTTTTTCATCCTTTGCTTGGGTCTCTTTGAAATTGATCTGAGATATACCAGCAAGTTTGGTGGCATAACATTTTGGAGGGGCTGAAGGAGCTGCCTAATTTCTGCTCCACACATGGCAAGCCCTAGATGCTATATAGTTCTATGCCAGTGTAGTGGTTATATTGGTGTGGCACCAATAAGGCTTGTCAGCAGCATATCTCAGCATATCTTCCGGTTATCCAGTGTATCTCTGCAATATGCCATCAAAGAACTACAGCAAAGGAGGTCTCATCTGGGATTAGGATGAGGCCATAAACCCATGTACCATTTGTATTCCATGGATTTGAATTTTGAAGCTGGTTTGTTGGTGCAGGAAAAGTTCTGTTTAATTGAAACATTAGAGCCAATCACAAAATTTTCTCTGATGTCAATATATATGGAGTTCAATTCTAGACTCTGGTTCTAAGCAACTCACTTAGAAATATATTTCATATTTTCAAAATTCTATGAAAAGCTATATAGTTCAACTAACCTGGCTCCAGATGATACAGAGGTGTACTTATCCTCAAAGAGCTGTTTTATATTTCTTTCTCAAGCTCATATGGACATAATGGATGCTGACATCACATTGGAAGAATTGAAATCTATACTTAAAAATCTAAAAATCAATAAATCACCTGGGACCAATGGTCTACCTGCTGGATTCTATAAGACTTTTAATCTATCTTTCGTGGAACATCAGCTAGCTATCTGTAATAATGTTCTTCATTGTGGTTTACTTGGAAAGAATCCTGCCTCTTGGAAAGAATCCTTGATCGTGGTCATTCCAAAAAAAGACAAAGATCCAATGAATGCGGCTTCTTATAGACCGATTGCCTTATTAAATAATGATGCAAAAATATTTACATTTATACTAACAAATAGAATGAAAAAGTTAGTCAATGACTATATTCTACCTGACCAGACTGGCTTCATCCCTCGCAGATAACTGACAGACAACATCTGCCGTACCCTTAATATAATCAAGTATAGTAAATCTCTAAACAAGGCTCAATGATTTTGGCAATCGATTTTAAAAAGGTGTTTAACTCGGTGGAAGTACCTTATATGTCATGCTTACTGAAGTAGATGGGTTTTGGCCCAAATTTCCTTTGAGCCTTCTAATTCATATACAGTCATCCCTTTTCTGGAGAGTTAATGGGTATAACTCCTTTATATTTTACTCAATGAGAGGTACAAGGCAAGGATGCCGGTTATCTCCTCTGATGTTTGCTCTGGCCATAGAGCCACTTGCTGAGGAACTCAGAAGGAACGCTATCTTCTCTGGAATTAAGCTGGGAGAAAGAGAACATAAGATTAGCTGGTATGCAGATGATCTCTCATTATATATATCTAATCCTTATCAATCCTTGCCAGAAATTCAACAGATTCCTGACAAATTTGGAAGCATCTCTGGTCTTCACACTTATTTCTCCAAATCTGAAATTTACCCAATCTACAATCAAGCAATCCTTCTCCTATAGTTGGTGTTCCTCCACATGGTGGCATTTGGGGTTGAAATTCCTATCAAACTGGATGATATTTTCAAGCAAAACTTTGATGTTACACTCTGCAGTTGCTGACCAACTAAAAGAATGGAATTTGCTTCACCTGTCCCTGCCAGATCGCATCTACCGTGTAAAATGTTTCATCTTCCCAAAAATTTTATTTCTTTTATGTGCATTACCAAGTTTTATAACTGTTGTTCCTTTAATAAATGGCAAAATCATTATCTTCCTTTGTCTGGGCTTTCAAAAAATCATGTTTAAACCACCAGACAGTAAACAGACCATCCTACCTGGGGGGCCTTGACTTACCCCTTTTGAAGCTTTATCACCAGGCTTCAATAATCACCAGCATTGTCCGTATTCTGCAATCTGATTCTCTGACTGACTGGATGTTAATAGAACAGTCTTTTACTGCTCCTCTTCACCTAAAAGATATCTTTTGGTTGTCTGCTGCACTTAGACCAAAACTTACATGGAAAAACATCTTTCTTCAAATGGTGCTTCAGACCTGGGTCAAAACCAGAAGATCTCTCATTCCTGACATCTCTGTGTTTTCAACATTCACTAAACAACCTTGATTTCCTCCTGGAAATGTCCTGGGGGCTTCTGACGAATGAATAAAGGCAGGCTTCTCCTGTCCAATAGATCTAATGCACAATGATGCAATTAGAGACAAGACATATTTTAATACCCTCATGGGCTAATAACTCCTTGGTTTCAATATTTGCAACTTAAAAATATGGCTGAACATTTATCTGGAACTGGTATTTTGGCCAGACCGCTATCTGCCTTTGAAAAACTTCAATCTTTATCTGCCCCATTTGTGAAAGGTCTTCTCTCCAGGTTATACAATATTTTAATAGCATCAGACTGGAGACAGCCACTAGGTTTTCAAATTGCCTGGAATGATGGCTTTCAGAAAGACATTCCTCTTGGATGAAGATTTGACAATCTCCGGTCAATTATACTTCTGTTTTTAACATTCAAATACCTTTTTTAAAAAAACTATCTCATATTGGTACCTCTCCTCCAGATGGCTTCATCAAATGAATAATCAGATCAGTCCAGTATGCTGGAAAAACTGTGGATCTACGGGTACTTATCTGCACTGCTGGTGGGATAGTCCAATTATACCCCGATTTTGGCATGAGGTTACACAACAAATTTCCATAATTACTTCACAGTCACTTCGGATGACACCAGAATTAATGCTTTTGAACCTCTCTCAACCAGAATACATATTGACCCAATCAATCTGCGGGTAGTTAAAATCACCTATTACGACACAGTTTTTACGTTTAGCCGCTATCTTTAATCCTTCCATCATATTATAATCGTCCTCTATCTTTTAATTTGGTGGGCGATAACAAACTCCCATAGTTAAATTTCCTTTTGGGCCCTCTATTTCAACCCAAAGCATTTCTAGAAGGGAATCTAATTCTCTGTCCTCAGTCTTACTGGACCGTATACCCTCTCTGACATAAAGAGCCACCCCACCTCCAACCCTTCCCTCCCTATCCTTCCAATATAACTTATATCCAGGAATAACCACGTCCCACTGATTCTCCTCATTCCACCAAGTTTCTGAAATTCCCACAATGTCTATGTTTTCTCCCAACACTAAACATTCCAATTCACCAATTTTATTTCGAACATTTCTTGCATTTGCATACAAACATCTATAATTTCCCAGGCAAGCTAGGCCCGCCACCTTCCTCCTGCTGCCTCGAGACTTTGGCAGACAGTCCATACTGTTTGTCACCATCTCAGTTGACAACTCTGATCCATTACCCGGTAGAAAAGTAACAGCTAACCCTTGTAACAGCTAACCCTTGTAATTTGTCTAACAGCTAACCCTTGTAACAGCTAACCCTTGTAATTTGTCTTAACTTGGATTTTATTTGCAATTTATGCAATCTGATGTATAATGTATTTTATGTTGTAAGCCGCCCTGAGCCTGCTTTGGCGGGGAGGGCGGGATAGAAATTAAAAGTTATTATTATTATTATTATTATCTCTTTGAGATGAGTCCTCCCGAACCAGAGACATCCTGTCAGCTTTCCCCCAAGATTTAGTTTAAAACTGCTCTGCCACCTTTTTGATTTTAAGCGCCAGCAGCCTGTTTCCATCTGGGGACAAGTGGAGACCGTCTCTTTTGTACAGCTCCCACATGTTCCAGAAAGCATCTCAGTGCCTAACAAACTTAAACCCTTCCTCCCTACACCATCATCTCATCCACACACTGAGACTTCTAATTTGTGCCTGTCTCTCCTGCCTTGCACGTGGAACAGGTAACACTTCTGAGAAGGCTACCTTGGAGGTCCTGGCCTTAAGTCTCCCACCTAGCAGCCTAAATTTTTCCTCCAGGACCTCACGACTGCATTTCCCCACATCGTTGGTGCCAACATGAACCGACCACTGGCTCCTCCCCAGCACTGTCTATCAGCCTATCTGCAACACGCGTAATGTCCACTACCTTCGCACCAGGCAGGCAAGTCATCATATGGTCAGTACGCGGTTTTGCCACCCAGGTGTCCACTTGCCTAAGGATCGAATCACCAACTACCAAGACTCCCCCTCTGTCTCCCTGCCCAGGGATGGTTCCTTGGCGTGAAAATATTTCCGTTCACCAACTGAAGAAGAGGTCCCTTCTGAGGGCGCAGATAGTCATACATGTGACATTCAGTGTAAAACACTGGAAAGCCCCCACCCCCCTGCTGGCATTCTACCTTCATGATAGCTTTTTTTAAAAAAAAAAATATGCAGTCCCCTTTAAATCCTGTTTGTTTATGTGGCTCCGCTTCTGGAGGGTCAATTTACCTTATTAGGAACACAAGGAAAATAGGGATCTGGATTCCTGGTCCTTACACAGCCCCCAGGCGAAGAGCCACAGGCCAAGAGCCCTTTAGCTCTTGCCCTTTGGCTTGCGCCTCTGGCAAGGTGCAGCTTAACAATGCAAAGAGGGTGGGGAACACGGCCACTCCTAATCAATCAGCAACAATCACCTTCACATTTAGTCTACTCAACCAAACAAACAGCAGTTCCCCAGCAAACTACAAACTCAGAATTTTCAGCAGTCACACAAACTCAGAAATTCTCAGCAACTTCTTCCCCAGCTGCTCACCCTTATATCAGTTATTCTCTGCTCTATCTCAGAGCTTCTCTGCTCTCTCTCTGAGTTCTCTGAAATGTGCTCAGCCTCTGGCAAGGCACAGCTTAATAATGCAAAGAGGGTGGGGAACACAGCGACTCCTAATCAATCAGCAACAATCACCTTCACCTTTAGCCCACTCAACCCAAACAAACAGCAGTTCCCTAGCAAACCACAAACTCAGAATTTTCAGCAGTCACACAAACTCAGAAATTCTCAGCAACTTCCCCAGTTGCTCACCCTTATATCCCTTATTCTCTGCTCTCTATCAGAGCATCTCTGCTCTCTCTCAGAGTTCTCTGAAATGTACCTTAAGGAATGACATGTGGAAGATAGGGTAGATATGTTTTCAGTTGTGTTAGATGACAGGGCTAAGACTAACAAATATAAACCACAGCGAAGAAGGCTTCATCTGAATTTGAAGAAGATATTCCTGATGGTGAGGTGTGTTCAGTGCTGGAACAGTCTCTCTCATGAGGCACTGGATTCTTAGTCACTGGAGGTTTTTAAATACTGATTGGATACCTACTTGTCAGGGATATTATAGCTATAGTTCCTATGTTGGCAAAAGGATTGGATTAGATGACCTTGATGGACCTTTCCAACTCTGATATTAAATAAACCGTCTTAGCCCACCGTGCCATCTACATTATGAGTATAAATACTGACCTGCTTTATATCACAAGGATTATGAGAAGTGCTTTGAACATTCAAAAGTTCAACATAATAGTTATTATTCAAATGACTGTAAAACACTTGGCAAATTAAAAGTGCTACATAATAACTAGGTGTGTCAGAAGGCAATCCCCTGCAAACTTGGAAATAGGTTATGTTCAAATCTATAAGACTTAATTGCTTGTTTTTGAGAGCAGCAGGGTGTTAGTCTAAAATTCTCAAATCATTTGCCCCAGCTTACTTCTGGAGTAAATCTTGCAGAATTTAATTGGACTTTGGAGACTCTCTGGAGTAAGAGAGTTGAAGACTTCTGCCAGAAATGTCTTTTAAATATCAAAATAGTAATTTTTTCCTTTACTGTAGAGCCAAAGGGAAAATCACCATGTTCTTTGTTGCTGTCTTAACAATGTATAATGTGGCACTTTCTAACCAGCAAAAAAGATCTCTCTTCAGCTCATAAATGTCAACGATCCATGCCTAAGAAACAAAAATGCAAATCAGATATTATAAGGTACAAAAAGAACTTAGCTTTGACAGGCTAAACAGGATTTTTTTTATGTAGAGCCTCCTCGTACCCACACAGAACTCATTCTATCTCTAATTTTTTTAAGTGTATAATTTTAAGCTCAGCTGCCATCATAATGACAAATTCCTTTACAATTACAATTTTGACTAATGGAACAATGGACACACCCATACTGTATTGTACCAGGTAATTATGAACTGCCAGAGAGTAGCAAAGCAAGAACCGGGAATAATCAATGTATCCCCCTTCACTGTGTACCGTAATTCAGTGCCTCGTTTCTCCAGTAAATTTTATCACACCATTCATTCCCATTTCCTCCAGGTAGATAAAAGAAGGAAATAAAAGTAATCCACGTTGCTGTTTTTAAATGACAGCCTCTCAAAGAGAATTTAGCGGAATATATAATCGAATGAGCAAGGAGAGGCGGAAGAAGACAGAGGGGATTGGAATGTATGGCCGATGGGAATGGCCGCATGTGCTATTTGGGGGCTCTGAAAACCAGCGCGCCCGCGGGTCGCCTTGCGCAAACGCGAGTTGTTCTGCGGACGGTTGGCAGAGGAGAGATGGAAATAGTGATTTCTTTCGGAGCTTTTACAACACAAATCTAGGTAGTCACAGAGACAAAGGTTCAAGGCATAGGTTACCGCAATCCTATTTTTTAATGTATCGCGAATATACAGGGCTCCTCCTGCGTGTGGTTCTTTGGCCAGTCAGGCAAAGCCCACTTCGCACGCGTTCTGACGCACATTCCTTGTTGCCTCGCACATGCCCCAGAATTAAGTGCTTGCCTTAAAGCAAGGTCCAAGACAAAGACTTGATGGCTCAAATTCAACGATGGGAGATGTCCCCTCCCCTTCTTGGGGCAAGCGAAGGCTTTCCAGATGACTAGTTATGCCCTAAAGAAGTACAGGGGTTCCAATATCTGTGTGCCTAAGACTTCCTCCCGCCAAAAGCAAAACAAAACAAACACCCCCAACCCCCTGGGTTGTGTGCAGCCTCTAATCTTCCCTAGCACTACCCCGTCTTCAATGGGCCAGCCTCCTCCAAACCACCGCCCACTCATGCATACGTCAAACTCCGCCCCAGCTGGAGCGCTTTCAATGTGACTGTTATATGCGTTTTCCTCCGAGCGGCGTGGGCAGCCAGCCTCGCTTTGCGCCGTTTTGTGCCTGAAGGGAGAACGGCGCGGCCGAGGGAGAGCCCGCCCGCCCGCCAGTCTCTCGCGCGCCCAGCATCCTCCATCCATCCATCCTGGCTGCTTGCTCCAGGCCTCTCTGCTCCCCTCCCACCTCCCATTTCTTAACAGGCTCCCAGCCATCTATTGGCTCCCTCCTCGGCCCAAGGCAACGCTCGCTTCCAATTATCCTCTCTTTCTCTCGCACACACGCACGTTTTGAAGCCAGCCGTGCCCTCCTGTGGGGGAAGGGGGATTTGGGATGTCTTAGTAACCCCGCCTCTCTGACTTGCCATTAGGCTGGCGGTAACCGAGGGTCGTGTGTGTAAGTGTGTGCGTGTGTGAGAGAGAAACGGGGAGTGGGGAGACATCGGTGTATTTTCTGCTGTGGACGACAGTCCCCGCGGGGGAAGATGATGACAAGTGGAGCATGAGAAGTCTCCCCCCACCAATCCTTGAATTTGAGCCTGAGCAGCGCAAGAGAAAAAAAGAAGAGGCGGAGGATTTGGTGACAGTGGAAGCTCCGCCCGCCGCCTGGGTAGGGGGGCTGTCCTCGCTCCCCCACCACCCGAAGGAGCTGGTCTGGCTTCTCTCTTTCTCTTCCCCACCCACTGCCTTCCCTCTCCTTCACACACACACAAGGCAAGTCTTTTGCGCTCCCTCATGTAGACAGACAGGGAGACAGAAGATGGCTGACTCGCCAGGGCAACCCACAGTCCAGCCCGCCCGCATCCCCAGTCCTCCCAGAGCCGCTTTCTCCTTTGACACTCGCTGACGCCTTCGCCCAGCACTGAAAGCCTCCACCCCCCCATCCTCCCTCCCTCCCTCGCTCTCTCTCCACAACCTTCCCCCCAACCTCTCCCCAAATAACACCAGCAGCCATTTCATCTCCACCAAAGTAGATACGCACACACACACACAAAATAAAAAATGGCAGAAACGGAGAAAGAGGGGAGACCTCCAGAAAATAAAAGAAGCAGGAAACCGGCTCACCCCGTGAAAAGGGAAATCAATGAAGAGATGAAGGTATGTGCGCGCGTCTCTCTCTCTCTCTGGCACTAAAGAAGAAAAAGCTGGAATCGGGAGGGGTCTTTGCAAACAACCCCCCAGCACCTCATGCTTCCCACCCCCTCTACGTAAAGAAAGAACCTCTTGTCTTAAAAATGTAAAACAACTAGGATGCACAAATGGTTCTCAACTCCTCCTCCTGAACTGAAAGCCGAGACCAGTTCGCAGGCTATAAAGCCAGATCACTAAGCAGCTTTGATTTATGATTATTTTAAAAAGAAAACTCTTGGTTATTTTTCTCCCTGGGAGTTTCAGCAATGACTTTTCTATGTCGAATTTTACCAAATAAGCCTGAAACCGTTAAAGTTAAGAAGGGAAGTCATTTAGGCACTCCCCCCACTTCCAGTAGCCAGCTGCAACTGTGTAATTAAATTGTCAAAGTGAAATGTTATGGTCTGAACTGCACATCATTCTTGTACTTAGACAGAGGCTCTCTTGTCTTCTCCTTTTCTTCCCCATTTTGCTTCCTTCATCTGTTTTCCATGCTTCACTTCACAGTTAATCAAACCAGCAAAATGTTATGTTGAAAGAGAGCTGTCCTAGAAGTGTGCATGTGTTTGTATGTGTAGAATATAATATAGGTTTGTTTGTTAGGGTTGGAAGTGTAGGAGAGAAAGCCAGTGTCCTGACAGGAAATGGTGCCAGTCCAGCTGTGTTCCAGAGGTAGCAATGTGAGCTGGCTCTCCAGATGTTAGTATAGCAGCGGTTGTACAAAAATACAGCTCAGGACTTCTTTTATCCTCTTGTTATAGACTGAGCTGAAATGGTCCTCTGTTGCATATTTTTATTATTCTGCATTCCTACTTTGTTGACTGTTTATTTTATGTGTATCCTCTGGCTTTTTTTCCTCCTGGGTTTCACACGTGTTGCAAGGCTGAGGTGAACTTGCTTTGCTTCAAAATAATGAAAACTGTTTTTGATAAGGGATGAAATGGCATTCACCAAATTGATCATTCACAATGGGTCTGATTACAGCGGTCACTCTGAAATGTCCAAAGATGTGGGCTTTGTATGCATACCATGGAGTGTATGTGTGTATAGAAATAGAAGCACCAAGATTATTATGTTCATTGTTCTTACCAAATAAGACTAAAAGAGAACATGTAGTTTTTCTTAAACCCTACTCTTGATTGAGATAAATATTTGGCATTTGTTAAATTGGTGTTCTTTTTCATGGTCATGGAGGATGCGTCTATCTGCAGATGGCTGGAAATTTGAACAAAGGTGGTTCTATGTGTAAGAGCAAACTGCCCTAAATATCAATAACGTTTATTCAGCCTCCAGACGCTCTGCATTCCACAACAAGCAGCTTTATTTCCTCAAGATGTATATGACACTTCCTATTTTGGGATGAAGCTCTCCAGTTTAACAGCAATTGCTCAGACAGATCCTGTTTGGGTTCCAATTTTTTGGAAAGGGAGAGGATGAAGGGGTGGGGAACTGTGGACAAGGAGCTCTGCCCCATTGTGCATTGTCCCTTTAAGACACTGCTTCATGTGATCTATGTGGACTGCAGTTTTTAAGTTTCATAGGTTCTAGGATTACAAATTAGCTAATTTTAATCAAAACATGTGAAATGTTATCCTGGCTGGATATAAAGGCTGACTGTGCTGGATCCTCTGGGTTTGTTTTGTTTACTTTGGCTGCAGGCACACTTGGCGGTTTGGGAGATAGTTGTTCTTCTACAGTATAACAGATGTTTGTCTGAAATGGCGAGGAAGAAACAAAAACAACAGTGTGTGTGTGTGTGTGTGTGAATGAAAGGAGGAAAAATTATACTTAACAAAAACACCCATATTTATGGTGTTAAGCATTAGTGTTAATGCAGAGAAGTTTCCCCTTTCATTAAACTCTGCTAGTGGTTTAACAGCTTTAAGATAAATAAATAAATAGGCTATATGTGTAATTGAATTCAAGGTTGTGGGCTCATGTAGTTTTGAAGAGTTTTTATAAGGGTTTTTTCCCCTCCCTTTGGTGGAAGGATTGCAAGGTGAATAACAACAGGAGCTTTCAGGCAGCCTGGACCACATACCAGAGCAAGTTATCTTATTAAGCTCCGAGATCATGTTTTTTAAATACAATTGGTGGGTTTCCCATAACAATCTAACTAAAGATTTAACCAATTTTTCATCTTTATTTGACCTGGCTGCCAAATTACTTGCCCTTCTAGTAATACTTCTTAATTTACTGATAATATATATATATATATATATATATATATATATATATATATATATATATATATATATATATATATATATATATATATATATATATATATATGTATATATTGGAAATATGTATATATTGGGAAAATTTCCTTCTGACCACACAGCAGAAAAATATAGCAACACAACAAATTAGTTACATTGTATAAAATAGCAACAAAAATGTTATAGAGAACACAATGTGCCCTTGTGTAGGTATCTATCTGAACTGTGCAAACAGCCTGACTGCTTCCCTTCATCTGAACTGCTTTCATCTGGACCTGTGTAAAATAAGCTCTGGTAAGTAATCACGACAGAGCAGAAAGAAAGGAATGTATACAGCAATAGACAGCCTAAGCTGTAAAAACTGTAACCTGAGTCGTAGCAGCAGATCAGATATCAAGGCTGTAAGGTAGGGGGAAATGAGAGAGATGAAGGGGAGGGAAATAAGAGAGAGAAGGTGTGTGAGGGGAATGGAAAAGTCAGCTTGGAAAGTGAAGGACTAGTAGGAGGGCCCCCTCAGGGAACTTTGGCTCAGGGATTAGGGAATTTTATCATGGTGTACAGTGACCTACTCAGATTTCAGGCTGTGTTGGATTGAATTGCTTCCATTTGCTAGGAGTAAGAAAAAGGCTGGCGCGTATGTGATTACCTCTCCCCACCCTCCATCCAGTAATAAAAAGCCACTGGGTACAAGTGTCTATTTTAAGTACAGCAATGCAAGGCACCATGAATGAATAATAAAATCACCACATCATACAGATTTCCTTAAAGATTTGTTGCTTGATAGAGTCACATATTTGTTCAGCAGTGATGGAGAAACTAACAGCTAGTTTATCCTATGCTACATCAGTAATGTAACTTGCCATTCAGTTTTAAGATGACTGGAAACTGATGTTGTTTGCTGTTTTATCATGCCATATATTAGGTTTCATTTTTATCAGCAGCTTAATGTACATGACAGTTGCAACAACTTTTAACTTGTTACAACATGGTATCTAAAAAGTACATGATTGCATTGGTGTTCATATTGAATTTCAATGAAATTCAGAGAAAAATTCTGACATAAATGTTTTATTTCACTATGACCGTGCTATTTTCTTTCTTCTGACATTTGTTCTCAAAAGAAAAATAAAAGGATAGTCTTAAAATTGTCGGTGTCTTGTCAGTTTGTAGTAAGGAGAACATTACAGCTTGATCAGCATATAAAGACTGGAATAAAGTCATTTGCAGGATATGCTAGACAGCAAATTCATCTTTTATCATCTAACCAATACAATTAATGTAGAAAAACTTTGCAGTTCTATGTATAATTATGTCTAAAAATGAAAATTCTGAAAATCACAATCCAGTTTACTCCAAAGAACTCTTACTAATTTCACTAGAATTGATTCATATTAAATAAACGGTCATGCGCAAATTTAACTCCATTTACCAAGGAATGTGACATACAAAAAGCTTTGAACCATACAAAAAGTACATAAAGAATGAATTAATATGCTTGCATATTGCATATCTATGTTATTATTTCACAGAGCTGTCTGTGTGTACTTTTACAGTCTGTCTATCAGCCTACCTACCTACCTGATGCCTCCATCAGTTATGGTTTAATGGCAAAGTCACTGAAAAATGCTTACTTTTTTTCAGAATATTTTTGCATATTTAAAACATGATTTTCGTAATGTGAAACTTAGAAACAATGGCTCTGACTGCAGAGAAATGTCAGACACATTTTCTGTAATTCTTTGGAAAAAATCATTTCCTTAATAGCAGAGAAGTGCATATAATTTTTAAATAAATCTTACGCAGTATGCAATAATTTTACATTTTGCAGAAATGTCCTGACATTAGGTGACAACTAATTCCTCTGTATGAGAAGCATCTTTCTCTCCCCTTGGGTATTCAGGTGGATGTATTTATTAGAAAATTAATATGTTCCTAGCAACTAGACATGGTTATAGAAGATTGTATTTATTAATTGACAGCATTCACCTGCAATCTTAAAATCCAACATGATGTCAGGAAGCTCAGATGATGAGATCATATTACAGATATACAATTTTAATTTCTTTTATTAGCTGGAGATGAATGTGCTTGCATACTTGGTGAGTTGTTCATGCAAGGAAATAAAAAAAACCCCTCCACTTCTTTTAAAATTTGAAGTAAGCATTCACTAACATGACTACCCGAAAATGAGTCTCATCCAAGTTATGTTTTGTGTTTGTTACTTGCAATTTTCCCGTTTTCATCCTTTGATTTTTAGCATAAAAAAGGTTGACCAGAAATGCAGAGAAACACACTGGTGTGATGTGTAACTTTAACAAATGGCAAAAATCTACAGTCAACTGTGCAATCTTAAATTCCATGCATTATGATGTTATTGTAAAACGAATTTATTCAGAATGATGGAAATAAAAATCTTTCTGCTGTCATTTTATGCTTTTGTGTCATAAAATAAAAAATACATGGTATGTGAAAGGAGACCTGAAGATGTCTAATTGTTGCTTTTTTTATTTCAACGGAAAGCAGGCCCATAGCTACGAGGGGGTCTGTGGGGGCACAGCCCCCCAACTTCTGGGTGAGGCCCCAACCAGTCCCCAGGGCCTCTGCCATAGCTTCGGGGGCTGCTGCTGGCCCCACGAGCAATTTGGCCAGCTGGGGGCAGAAGCAGTCTCAGTCTCCCCCTTGAGTTAAAGGGCCAGCAGATCAGTTGTTTTGTGGGCCCTTTAACTCCAGGGGGGAGCTGGGGGTTGCTTTTGCTGGGGCTCCACCGGCTGTTTTAGTGGTGGGGAAGGAAGGAAGGGAGGGTTGTGACCACAGTGACAGGGAGAGAAAAGAAGGGTCTTCTCTTCCCCCCCTGCTGCTCTCACGGCTGCCCTCCCTTCCTTGCCATTAAAATAGCAGTGCCGGCGGGGCAGAAGCAGCCGCCCATCTCCCTGTGCCAGTTAAAGGGCCTGACGATCAGCTGTTTCGCGGGCCCTTTAACTAGCAGGGGGGCTGGGGCTGCTTCTGCCTCCATCCCACGCTATTTTAATAGCGGGGAAGGAAGGGAGGATGGTGGCAAGGGGCAGGCAAGGAAGAGCTTCCCTTCGCTCCTCTCCCTGCTGCTTTCCCCACCACCACCCTCCCTTCCTTCATAGTCACTTGTCCCTTCCCCTTCCACAGCTTCTCCTCGCCCCTTCCCCTCTGTCCCAGCCCCAATCGCAGCAGCTTCTCCTCACCCCTTCCCCCCAAGCACTGATCGCCACTGCTTCTCCTCACCCCTTCCCCTCCCACCCAGCCTTGATTGCAGCCACTTCTCCTGCCCCTTCCCCTCCCTCCCAGCCCCAGTCGCCACTGCTTCTCCTCGCCCCTTCCCCTCCCTCCCAGCCCCGATCGCAGCCACTTCTCCTGCCCCTTCTCCTCCCTCCCAGCCTCGATTGCCACTGCTTCTCCTCACCCCTTCCCCTCCCACCCGGCCTTGATCACAGCCACTTGCTTGACCCTTCCCCTCCCTCCCAGCCCTGATCGCAGCAGCTTCTCCTCGCCCCTTCCCCTCCCACCCAGCCTTGATCACAGCCACTTGCTTGCCCCTTCCCCTCCCTCCCAGCCCCAATTGCCACTGCTTCTCCTCGCCTCCGCTGCCTGCCTTTCCCCCTGCCTGTTCCCGCGAGTAGCCCCATGCCTGCTGCCTACTCGCAGGGCTACTCATGAGTAGGTGCCAGATCCGGTGACTGGGGCGGGCGGAGCTGTGCTGCCTAGCCAGAAGGGCTAGGGCCGGCCCTGCCTGTAACTAGAGGGAAGGTCGTGTGGGGCGCTGGGGGGCATCAGTGGCCCCCAAAAAATGTAAATGCCCCCTGACCTTCCAAATCCTGACTAAAGCCCTGGCAGAAAGGTTTTCAAGAATTAGATATTTTCAAGTCTCCTTTCACATACCATGTCTTTTTTATATACAGAATAATGTCATAGGCATCTTTATACCACCCTGATTGGATCTATCTTTGTGCATTACATGATCTAATAGAACATGTAATATAATAATGCATAGTAAAATTGTGATCTTGTCTATTTAAGGCTAAACATAAGGCAAAAAAGAGAGGGTTTTTTTTTAGCATAAACCCACTAGGAGTTGCTGCGATTGATCTGTAGAATGAAGTATTTTGAAGACTTTGATAAAAATAATTGATAGCACATAAGCAATTGCCTGCTTTGTCAGTCCAGGTATTCTGGGGAGCACAAGTTTAAGGATTTCTTCAAGTTTAACCATTTGTTTTTATCTAAATCTTTGGAATCACAGGATTGAAATAATTAGTGTGAATGTATGTTTTCTAGCTGTCAAAGTATTAACAAACGTAAGAGCCAGAGTTATCATTTTCTGTTATGTTCAGAAATGGCAGTTGTAACTATCATTTGGGTATTCTGGGTGTTATCCTTATCCCTCAACTGTCCATTTACAGTAACTCTTGACTATATTTTGTTTTGAAGCTGTCTTAGCTTTTCTCAGTCCATTCTCTCTCTCTGCTTTTGAATGCTCAAATCAGTCCTAACATTAAAAATAGCCTCCCTTGACATTCTGCTTCATCGACATACCATTCTCTTTCCTTAATATTCTCCTTCATTTTTAGTTGTTTTGCTTCTTTCCTCAGTGTTATTTATTAATGTATCTCTATGTAATCTGGTTTTCACCTATTCCACTCTCCATTTTTTCTTTGTCTGCTTTCAGATATCATAATTCTTAATCTTTCTTCCTTGATCTTTTTTTTTTTTTAAATTATTTGTGATCTTTGGCACTTCATGTCATGCTCCTTGACTTATTTCTATTGTCTTATCATACACTGGTTTGCCCTGATACCTTTCTCTTTCTCCAGTTACTCCTCTGTCTCTTTGGATGGCTCTTTTCCTAATGGTCCCCCAATCACCATAGGCTAACTGAACTTGGTTCTTGGTTCATTATTTTTCTAATGTTGCCTGCCTTTTCAGATCTTAATTTCTGAAAAGAGAAGTGACAGAACTGAAGCTTTCCTAGAGTTTCATATCCCTAATGAAGGACCGGGCAGGCAGTGATCACTCAGTGACAAGAAAAATGCACCTGGCACATTCTCAGATGTAAACGTTTCTTTTCTTACTTTGGATGTCTAAAAGTTTGTATTCAAGACTTGCAATGCCTGAACTTTGGTTTTCTTTAGCTCTGAACTTGGTTCTCTTTATTTTTTTTTAAAAAATATTTAATGAGAAAAGACCTTCTGTTTATGCTTTTATGTTAAAGCCACCCATGTCTCCTCACTTCAATCTTGGTTTCTCTTATGTTGTTATAGATTATTTATTTATTTGGGCATTTCTGTACCACTTTTCTCCTCCAAAGTCCCTTTGGGATTATAGAAAATTCCAACATAAAACTACTGCAGCCAATTTAAACAATATTTAAACAAAACAAATGGAGGAGACACAAACATCTCCTGGACTGGTCCTGATCCACTGAGCTGCCTAACACAAGCCTCAGGCTGTGAATTTTGGCTAAGAATCAAGGATCAAGAGCCCTTTTCTCACACCAAAGGTCTTGTGCCTCTGTCTGTGCCCAAGCTAAGCAAGCCAGTAGAAGAAAAACAAACTCAGCCCCAACAGTTGCTAGCAGAACCTTCCTCACCTGCCTCCCTCAAGTTTACTCTCCTGGCAAGTTGCTTCATTTGCTTCTAGTCACCCTGTTACCAATCACTGGCTTCTACTTAGATATTAAGCCCCCTACCTTCCTTCCTTCCTTTGCTTATGGCTCCTTTCTCATATTGTGCTGCTGAGAAGCTGTCAAAGCACCTGCCATGTTGATTGGGCTTCTCGCATTGTCCTGGAGACAAGGAAGGAGTTGTCTTTTCATACCTCCTTGTTCCCACTACTGTGTGTGAGTTAATAAATCACCACGCCCTTTGTAACTTTCTCTTTCTTCTGTCTATATGCTTCCCCCCATGCTTTCCCTATAAGTAAGCAGAGGAGCCTACTCTCTTGTTAAATCTTTTCCTTACTTTCCAATAGCTCAGATTATTCTACAAACTACATTTTCTAATATCCAGACTTCATGTATCTGACATTCGGCAGTTCTGTTTTTACCTTCCTATTGATTTGTCCATTTTGCTTATATTAAATCTTCTGTGGAAGGACAAGATAACATCAGTGTTCCACATAATACTAGTACACACTTGGTGCAAAACACTAGTTGCCGCAGTAGCTCAGCTGCTCAACACTAGTTGCAGCTTTAGCAGCTAAATATTCCATCCTTACAATCATATCTACTACCTCAAGTCTTTCTGGGCTTTCAATGCATGATCACAAAAGGTTAACGGATAGACAGCTATTTAGTAGGTGATATTCAACATTGTTCTGGAAGGCAATTTAATGTATTCTGGTTTACCTAGGAATATAGGATTACAAATATCTCTGTTACGGCCTGGTAGGCCTTATTAGAAGTCTGTCATAGTTCACATTGGAATGAACTGAAAAGAATGATGGATGGTGTAGATTATTAAGCATATCTGAAGCTCAGCGAATGCAGTTTGGGACTATTGTGTTAACATTATGGTGGTAGTGATAATGTTATAAACTACTGTTTAAACTGCACTGTGGTATATCCTTTTTACTATTAATAAATATTGGATAAGAGAGAACTTTTTGAAAGAGGGGAATTAATTGCTTATAGTACTTCTCTCAGTGTTAAGGACTATGGGGGCACTTGATAAAACAGTGCTACTGAAGCCTAGTAGACATGAGTCGAGTTAGTGTCTGGATGGGAGACCCACTTAGGAATCCTGTGTATGCCCTCTGAAGGAAAGGAAAGATGGAAGTGTTTCATTTGCATTAATAAACTAATCATTGCAAGCATCTCAGAGGTGGTTATTATGGAGTCTGCTGTCCCCATATTACAAAGGGAGATAGGGCTGATATAACTCTAAATGCATCCAGTTAGTTTATGACTGAGAGGAGATTCTTAGAGCTTCTTGCTCCTAACAATGTTATGCTATAACAGACTTTAACTGGTACTCATTCTACCACAATAGCTTGATTAGTAATGAACATAGTTTTTGTTTGCAGGTATTACACATAGTTTTTGTTTGCAGGTATTACACTGATTATTACAGAGACAGAGATTTATTAACAGTGTTTTATGATGTTCTTGCATAGAATAAATGATTTATGTTCTGAGGTGACAAGGTTCAGTAAAATTTATTCTTTTTTTTTTCTTTTCTTCACTCTTGTGCCCTAGGGAGGGCTAAAGAGATTTTGGTTTCTGAAGTGGAAGCCCCAGAATGTTTCCCCATGGTGGTAGAAATATTAAACTAAATCATTCAAAATATGGTGTCATTTAATGACTTGCCAAAACTCACTGCTTGGAATGAGCCACCTCATCCTGCCAGCCCTGCTATCTTGCTGTTTTAGCTTCTCAAATTTTCCGTTTTTTTCCCTCAGTCAGGATAGCCTGTTTCTTCTTTCTTTCATAATTTTATCTAGTAAATCCATTTGTTTCCATCTTGTGATCTTCCTGGTCCCACTTGTGGTACTTCTACTCTCTGCATAATCACTCAGCTTTTTGATATTGTGCACTATAGCTTTCATGATTCAATTAATGCTATAACTGGGAGCTTTTGTCCACATGCCAACTTTCAATCATCATACCACATATTTGTCATATTAGAGACTTCCTTTTGTATTTGTGCATTTATTTGAATCCATTTCTATTCCTCTCCATCAAAAGTGGTGAAGATGCTAACAAACTATTAAAAATAATATAAACCATATAAAATACTAACATAAAATATTAAAATAATATTAAAACCCATAATCAACTGGAAGCCTGGATAAGCAATTACATTTTTAACTGGTACCAGAAACTTAACACACTTTGTACAGCTTTTCTGTTAGAAATATAATTTGTTAGAAATATAATTTATAAATATGATCAACAACACTGAAAGTTTAAATCTGTTTACCTTTGAAAATCAAAGTACTATAGACATATAGACAACTTAAATGTTACATGACTATGAACTAAGGGTGCAATCAGATGGGCAGGTTGCCGGGGCAGGATGTTGCCTTTTAAAAAGCCACTTGATTTTGTGCCACTCCACCTTGATCAGATGGAGGACACTAAGCTTCCAAGTGGCAGGGGCCAATGGTCATCCATTCACATTGCAACCATAGACCAGCCAGGATTGGGGTTTTTCCAGTCCTGCTGTGCATGTGCAGAAGTGGAGAAGTGCACTTCATGATGGGGTTTGGTGGTGGTTGGGAAGGACATGCTAGAAATGGAGTTGAATGATCACACTGCTTATGCATTTCCATGGTGCACTGGGGCGATCAGATCACCCAGAAATATACCATGGAAGCGCTTCTCCAGAGAAGCCACCAGAATTTGCCGGTGGCTATTTAATCCGTCTGGGAGTCATTGTAGTATGAGGTAAGGATGAGTGGGGCACGGGGCCCAGATGTGTGTGTGTGATTGTGCCCATTTAAACCTGAGGGAAGGGGTGGCTATGACAGACCAAATTGGTCATCTGCTCACACCCTAAGTCTGACATTACTTTTTAGAGGTATGCATTCATGCATGCAAGTGTCATTCAAGAACTGTTAGCCACATATCTGTTTAAAAACTGTTAGCCACGTATCTGTTTCATCACCAAATTTGAGTGTGACAAACCAGTTTACAAAGTTTTCTAAATGTTTTTCCAGCCAAAGAAATAGTCAGGTGTTTAATTAGATAGATAGATAATTTAGATAGATAGATAGATAATTGCATCTTAAGAAATCGTAAGAAATCTTTCCTGGGAATGAGTGTTGTTGAATAAAGTGGGAATTGCTATCCTTTATAAATTAGCCACAATGAGGGCTTTTTTTTGTAGAAAAAGCCCAGCAGGGATCATTTGCATATTAGGCCACACTCCCTGATGACAAGCCAGCTGGAACTGTTCCTATGTGCTCCTGCTCAAGAAAAAGCCCTGGCCAACAAAAGAGCTATTTCAGGATGTATTTCCATAAACAGTGCAACATCTGGCTCTCCCCGCCCCCCACAATGCCATACTGAAAACTTGCTGCAAGGTGAGGTAAAAGACTGCTGTATAAAAATAATACATCAAAAGTTCCACTGGAATGGATATATGTGGTTCTCTGTATTGTGTTGAATATCACAAGTAGTCCTAAAAGAGGCTGTGCTTCATTCATTTTTAAAGTTTAGCCTCAAACTAATAATAATGTATATTTGTTGCAAATCATATCAGTGACAGGTCAAATTATATTGTTTAATGCAAACATATGGGAGTTTCTGCATCTAAGGGAACTATTTATTTATTTACTTAATTTATACCCCATCATTTTTCCAAATGGGGACACAAAGTAGCTTACATTGTTCTATCCTAAGCATGTCTTTTCAGAAGTAAATGCTGTTTTATTGACTCCAGGAAACTATTCCTAGGATTGCAGCCATAGAATTTAGGCTCCTGAACCATATGCCAAAAAAAAAAAAAAAAAAAAAGTGAAGGGGGTTTGTAGAGATGAATGATGTTTCGGAGGAGTTGTAAATTGTTTCAGCAGTGAGCTTACTACTGAAGGTGATACTGATGGAAGATTTTATTTGATTTGCCTTCATTCTTCACATCTGCTTCAAATGTTGTGTAAGCATCCTTTGGTGACTGTAGCCTTGGTCATGAAATATTCCTAAATATATGTTTAACATTAAGAATCTGAACACTGCCAGTAAACTCATTGAGGCTGTTCAAAAACTACAGTTTGGTGTATGAGTATTCCAATACCAAAAGGTGCAGTTGGAGAGTATCTAAAGTGCAGGGTACCTATAGAACTGGCTCACACACTGTAATTTACAGTGAATCCTTAAATCATTTAATCTTCACAGTGATGATGGTAAGATATTTGGGTTTTCTTTAAGAAGATAGCCTACTAAGAACACTTTATTAATTATAGGACAGCAGAAGAGAAGTAAGAGTTTACTGTTTTAGGGTGCTGATGAGTCTGTTCTTCTTAGTGTCAGCCTTTCATTCCAGAACCTGGCTTCAAAGCAGAGCTATAAGCAGGGCTTTTTTTTTTTTTTAGCAGGAATGCACAGGAATGCAGTTCTTGCTGGCTTGGTGTCAGGGTGTGTGGCCTAATATGCGAATGAGTTCCTGCTTGGCTTTTTCTACCAGAAAAGCCCTGGCTATAAGATGAGAGTCTCTCTAGTTTCAGTGTAGTGTAGGGGTATCTAGACTTTTTGATCTGAAGGCCACACTGAGATACAGAAACTGTTTAGTCGGCTAAACCATGGTGTGAATCCTAAACAGAAACAAAAGGAGTCAATGAAAAGATTGTTCAGATTTCAGTTTATGCATAAGAGAAATCTAGTATTGTATTTTTAAGACACATTTTTATATAGAAGCCAGACCTATGGAATACACTGTTAAGACCAACAGTGATAATACAACATGGTACATAACTTTTCTAGCTCTTCAGAAGTCTTCATTGGCTGAATATTAAAAAGCAAAGAGAAAGCAAACTAAACACACAGGTTCCTTTTTAAGGGCCCTTTTTTCTCATTATGTTGTGTTAGTTTGGTTGGTTTTAATATTTTTATTTATTTATAGGATATTCTGCAATATTTTTGATCAAGTGGTACAGAAACTGTCCAAGATAAATATGATTGCTTTCCCCCTCTCTCTGTGCAGTCTCTGTCTTCGTCCATCCCTCTTTGTTCTGCTCTCTTAAGTAGGTCTTCTGCCCTGCCTATTAGAACTTTTGAAGTGCACCGGAGCCAGCTTTCCCACACATCAAAAGGCAGGGCTGAAGTTTAATTCCCCACTCCTCCACTTGCACCTGCTGGAATGGCCTTGGGTCAGCCATAGCTTTCACAGGAATTGTCCTTGAAAGGGCAGCTGCTGTAAAAAGCTCTCCCAGCCCCACCTACCTCACAAGGTGTCTGTTGTGGGGGGGGGGGAGGTAGAGGAGATTGTGACCACTCTGAGACTCAGAGTATAGGGTGGGATATAAATCCAATATCATCATCATGATTCTTCTTCTTTTTCATCATCATCATCATCATCTTCAAGGATGTACTTCTTCACCCAAAGGGTGATTAACATGTGGAATTCACTGCCACAGGAGGTGGTGGCGGCCACAAGCATGGCCACCTTCAAGAGGGGGTTAGATAAAAAGAGGTCCATCAGTGGCTATTAGCCACAGTGTGTGTTTGTGTGTGTGTGTATATATATTTTGGCCGCTGTGTGACACAGAATGTTGGACTGGATGGGCCATTGGCCTGATCTAACATGGCTTCTCTTATGTTCTTCTTCTTAAGTTAGCTCCACTAACTTGAGCACTCAGCATGTCTTTTAAAAAAAATCTCCTCAAGGCCCATAGACCATTGTTTGGACACCTCTGGTATACGGTGTTAACTCTGATGCAGCTATTTCTATAGCACACTTTTTCTTAATGATAACCAACAATCAACTGATTTGTTTATGATAATACAAATATGAAAGATTTCTGAGATGGATGAAAAACTCTATCAATGTTTGGTGCATATACTATCCTTATTGGTATATTGTAGACCCTCGGGGGAGCTATCCATTCTGTTCATAGTAGTCTTCTGTAAGTGAAATAGTTGTAGGAATCACCTTAACATTTTGTCTGCATGGTTACTTCTCCCAGATTCTTGACAAATTACAGTTAATGGCTTGTGATATATTTCAGTCTTGAAGCTGCTGTGATCATAAAGACAACCATGAAATTATGTGGATACAAAATATAGACAATGGGTCCCCAATATGGGACCCCAAATGCCACCACGTTTCCTGGTGCTCACCAAGTGTTTATAGATAGTGGGTGGGCCAGTGTGGGGTTTTTACTCAGCAGGCTTCTGTTTAGCACTGGAGATATCATTGACTGTGCATATTTTAAAAATTGCTCTTGGCAACAGCTGCCACCACAATACAAGGATTTTCACTGTGTGTCTGAAGGTGCATGCATAGGGTTGCCTGGTTCAACTCAGGAAATAGCTTGGGACTTTGGAGGCGGAGCCAGGAGCAAAGTTGTAACAAGCACAATTGAACTCCGAAGGGAGTTGTGGCCATTACGTTTAAAGGGACCATGCTCCTTTGCTGGAAACAATGGATGTTGGGGGCACCCTCTTTTGGGGCTCGTAGAATTGGACCCCCCCGGTCCAATCTTTTTGAAACTTGGAGTTTTTTAAGAAGAGGCACCAGATGCTATGCTTAAAATTTTGTGCCTCTACCTCAAGCATCACTGCCCCAGACAGAGAGTTCCATCAATACCCTGTGGCTAATAGCCACTGATGGACCTCTGCTCCATATGTTCATCCAGTCCCCTCTTGAAGCTGTCTATGCTTGTAGCTGCCACCCCCTCCTGTGGCAATGAATTCCATGTGTTAATCACCCTTTGGGTGAAAAGTACTTCCTTTTATCTGCCCATCTGCTCAGCAATTAAATTGAGTGCTCACGGGTTCTTGTATTGTGAGAAAGGGAGAAAAGTACTTCTTTCCCTACCTTCTCTATCCCATGCATAATCTTGTAAACCTCTAACATGTCACCCCTTAGTTGACGTTTCTCCAAGCTAAAGAGCCCCAAGTGCTTTAACCTTTCTCCATAGGGAAAGTGTTCCAAACGTTTAATCATTCTAGTTGCCCTTTTCTGGACTTTTTCCAATGCTATAATATCTTTTTTGAGGTGTGGTGACCAGAATTGTACACAGTACTCCAAATGAGGACACACCATCAATTTATACAGGGGCATTATGATACTGGCTGATTTGTTTTCAATTCCCTTCCTAATAATTCCAAGCATAGGGTTGGCTTTTTAAAATTGCAGTAACACACTGTCTTGGCATTTTCAGTGAATTATTTACCGCGACCCCAAGATCTCTCTCTTGGTTAGTCTCCACCAGTTTGGACCCCATCAACGTTTATTCTAGTTAGGATTTTTGACCCCAATGTGCATTACTTTGCACTTGTCCACACTGAACCTCATTTGCCACATTGACTCCCACTCGCCCAGCCACATTGATGTCCTGACATTTTGTGGTTCGCTCTGTCTCTTGTGGCAGCCATTTTGTAATTATGTCCACCACCCTGTGTCAGACTTCCAAAGGTGTGCATCAACTCAAAAAGCATGAGGACCCCTGTGCTAGACTTTTGAACAGTAGAAAATAGGCAACTATCTGTTTCATGATTTTGTAACAGTATAGTTATCGTCTTCCTTATAAAGTGTATGTGGAAAGACTGATTTCCTTTAGTGGATCAAAATAGCGTCAAGCCTGTTATCAGGATTTATTTTAAGCCACTTAAATTAATTCTCCGGCATCCATTCCTGTTCATTGGGTGGGTGGGTGGGGGGGGGAGGTTTGAAGACATCTCAGTTGAACTGTACACCTGCAAAATTAGATATAAATTTGTGGAAAAGTACTGATCTACCTAGAAGTCTTTAAATTCTACCTTTTGGCTTTCTGTATTGATATATTACTGTGGCTTAATTTTTTTATCTGGTAAATTTCCTTCAGAGGTTATTCTGTTACCTCAGTAAAATTACAAATGTTTGTTTAGATTAAGATTGTTTACTCTTGCGGTTCCCTGTATTCTCATGAAGTTTTTTTAAAAAAATCAGAATTCCAAAATATGAAGTTATTAATTTGCGCTCTTACATCAGTTATACCTGAATCTGATTCATGATATAGTCAGATACTTCAGATTCCAGCATCTGCCAAAGAATATGTTAAACATACATGTCATGGAGCTTTCTGTTTCTGTGGTATCTTTCAAAATCCATTTGGTGACAAAAAAGAAAAGATGCAGGTACTCAAGGAAACCTGGGTAAGAAGACCAACAAAAAAAGGACCCTAAGCCAATACAGTGGATAAAAATTATAATATGTGCATTAGATATTGTGGCTTGCATATGCGAGTATATATTGTTAGATATTGAACATTTTGTGTAATGGTAAATTCTCCAGTAATTTAAAAAAAAAATTGTATTGGTTTAGGATATTTTTGTTGGTGGTTCTGTTACACAGAAATTTTATTGATTACATCCATTGGTCCATATCTTTATGACAAGGTCTGGAGGCCACTGGAGGAAGGTTGTAGACCTAAAATGTCTGGGGAATTATAGATGTTTATATGCAAATGCTGGAAGTATCTGAGGGCAAATGGGAGAGTGTAGTGCTTGGTGTCAGAGAAGAAAATAGACATTGTGCACATTTCAGAAACTTGGTGGGATGAGGATAATCAGTGAGAAACAGTGATTTCTGAATATAAATTTTATTGGAAGAATTAAGAAGGAAAGGTCGGAGGTGGAGTGGCTCTGTATGCCATAGAGGGTATACAGTACAGTAAAATTGTTTATCTAAGAGAAATAGATTTGCTTACAGAACTGCTATGGATGGAAATAGTGGTTTAGAAAGGAAATTAACGATGGGAATTTGTTATCACCCATGAGATCAAAGGTTAGATGATGATTTAAGATCAAAATAATCAAGAGGAAGATGAAAAACTGGCGAGAGATGTAAATGTGATAGTACCAGTTGGGAACAGTGACCATAATGCTATTAAGTTTAGCATTTATGTAAATAAGGGATTGCCCCAAAAGACCCAACACAACCACATTTAACTTTAGAAAGGGTAAACTTCTCTCAAATGAGTGAGCTTGTGAACAAGAAACTGAAAGAAAATGTAATGAGGGTCAAATCTTGGAGACTTGGAAGCCTGGAGATTATTTAAAACCATAATACTGGAAGCTCAGATACAATGTATGCCAAAAGTTAGTATAGGTATGAATAGGTACAATAAAAGGCCTGCATAGTTAACAAACAAAATAATGGAAGCAGTAAAAGATAATAAGGATTCCTTAAATAGTGGAAGGCTAGTTCAAGTGAGGCAAATAAAAGGGAGCACAGGCTTTGACAAATAAAATGCAAGTCAGTGATCAGATAGGCAAAAAGGGACTATTGAGGAACTTGCAAAAAACATAAAGGCTAACAATAACAAATTCTTCAAATACATGAGAAGCAGAAAACCAGCCATGGAGGCAATGGGGTCCTTGGATGACCAAGGTAAAAGGATTACTGAAGGCAATGGCAGAGAAACTGAATGCATTTTTTTTGCCTCTGTCTTTATTGTGGAAGAACTGCCCATTTCAGAAGGGGTGTTGAGAGATATGAGTTGGACTGAGGTGATGAGAGAGGAGGTCCTATGACTGATGGACAAATTAAGAACTGATAGTCACCAGGCTGAGATGGTATACATCCTGAACTCAAATGTAAACTTGTGTATCTCCTGACAAAGATATGCAACCTACCACTAAAATCGGCTTCCATTCCTAAGGACTGAAACGTAGTTAACGTAACTCCTATCTTTAAAAAAGGTTCCAGAGGAGGACAGTCACGCCGATTCCCCACTAGCCATGCCATGGTCTCATGCTTCTTTTTCCTGCAGTGCTTCTGCCCGATTTTGCACACGCCGCTGCGGAGCTGAGACTTGCCCTACTTCTTTCCCAAGTTCTTTCCGTGGCTTCAGAATCTGGTTTTCAGAGAATCCTACAGCCATGGAGGCAACTTGGGAAAGAGGTGGAGGAAGTCACAGCTTCATGGCAACATGTGCAAAATTGGACAGAAGCACCACAGGAAAAAGGAGCGCGAGACCGGGGCAAGGCTAGTGGGGAATCAGCCACAGTCTAACATGGATAACAGGAAAGTTGGTGGAATGGAATCCATTATCAAAGTTAGAATTAGTAGGCACATAGATGAACAAAAGCTATTAAAGAATCAGCATTATCTGTTGGTGGGTGGGAGGGTGCCTGCTGCCCAGGCAAACTTGGCTGAGGGACTGGAGGCTGTTGTGAGATGATTGAAGCAGAGCTAGCTGAGATTGAATCCTTCCAAGACAGAGATTCTGTGGCTGGAACAGGGAGACTCAGATTTGGGTTGCCAACTCTCAACTTTTGACAGTATGCATTTATGACCAGCACCAAGCACCTGGAATTTGAGTGTGATCCTGGATCCCTCCTTAACATTGGAGGCCCAGGTCACAAATGTTGCCAGTCTGGTGTTTTTCCAACTGCAGCAGGTCAGGCAACTGTTCCCTTACTTCCTGATCTAATCATGCAGTGGTTACCTCCTAATTAGACTACTTGTTCTGTGTGGGCCTGTCCTTGAGGCTGACCCAGAAACTCAACTGATACAGAATGCAGTGGCACGGATCCTTATAGGGATCCTGCACACAGCATATATTCATCCCATGCTGTGTGAGCTTCTAGTGGAGTACTAGATCAGATTCAAGGGTATCACAGATTCAAGGTTCTGGTGTTGACCTTGAAGGCCCTTAATTGGCTGGGACCCATACCAGTGTATCTTCAGGACCACATCTTCCAATATACCCCAGAAGAGTGTTGCGCTCAGTAGATCAGAGTTGTCCTTGACCAGAGCCAGGACATTTTCTGCCCTGGCTACAATGTGGTGGAACTCCTACTCTGCAGGATTTGATGCAATTCTGCAGGGTCTGTAAGGCAGAGATGTTCCACCAGGCATTTGGTGGAGGACAGCAATGGTGGCATCCTTCTGGTACTCCCACTCTACTCTTCCCTGTGAGGGAATTATGCTTCTGAAATTCTTAACATCATCTTTGTAGGAAACTACTGTGTCTAATTGTTTTAAAGTTTTATTATGGATTGTATTATTTTATCATTTTGTACAGCACCCTGAGCCTTGCCTTGGCAGAGAAGGGCAGTTAAAATCTATTGTAATCTAATAAACAACCCCCCCCACAAATAAAATAATATGTGGATTCTGTAATGGAAAATCTTGTCTCACTAACTTTTGAGGGGGTGAATTAACATATGGACAAGGGTGATCCAGTAGATGTTGTTTACTTAGATATCCTGAAAGTTTTTGATAAAATTCTTCATCAAAGGCTACTAATAAACTCAGCAGTCATGAGATAAAAGGACGTCATATTGCGAATTAAAAACTGGTTAATTAACAGGAACCAGAGAGTGAATATAAATGGGTAGTTTTCACAGTGGAAAATGGTAAGCAGCGGGGTATCACAGGACTCAGTACTAGGTCAGGTGCTTTTTAACTTGTTAATTAATGAGTTGGAGTTGGGAATACGCAGTGAAGTGGCTGAGTTTGCAGATGATACTAAGTTGTTCAGGGTAATAAAACCAGGGAGGACTGTGAGGTACTCCAGACCAGAGTTCCTTCGAAGCTGAGTTAGCTTGAGCTAGCTCTCAGATTTTTAGTCTCCAGCTCACATATTTTTGTCTTAGCTCAGGAAGGATGACCCCAGAACATACTAATTTATGCAGTAGCTCACAATTTTAATGCTAGTAGCTCACAACTTTAATGCCAGTAGCTCACAAAGTATAATTTTTGCTCACAAGGCTCTGCAGCTTAGAGGGAACATTGCTCCAGAGGGATCTGTTGTGACTGGGAAAGTGAGTGTCAGTGTGGCAAATAAGGTTCAACATGGACAAGTGCAAAGTAATGCACACTAGAGCCAAAAATTTTAATTGTAAATATATGTCGATGAGGTCCAAACTGGCAGTAACTGACCAGGAGAGATATCATGGAGTTGTGGTAGATAACTCCCTGAAGATGTCAATTCAGTATGCAACTGCAATAAAAAAGGCAAGCACTATCTGGAGATTATTAGGCAGGGGACTGAAAATAAATCAGCCAGTATCATAGTGCCCCTGTATAAATTATGATGTAGACTCACTTGGAATACTGTGTACAGTTCTGGTCACCACACCTCAAAAAGATATAGAATTGGAAAAGGTACAGAAAAGGGCAACTAAAATGATGGATAGAAACCTTAAGGGGATGGAACACCTTTCCTGTGAAGAAAGGCTAAAGAGATTACAGCTTTTAGCTTGCAGAAACAATGATTGAGGGGTGATAGAGGTTTACAAAATTATGCATGAGGTACAGAAAGAAATACTTTTCTCCCTTCCTCACAGTACAAGAACTCATGGGCACTCAATGAAATTAATGAACAGTAGGCTTAGAACAGTTAGAAGGAAATATTTCTTCACTCAAAGAGTAATCAGCATGTGGAATTCACTGCTACAGGAAGTGGTGGAAGCTACAAGCATAGACAGCTTCATGAGGGGATTGAATAAACATATGGAGCATCAGTGGCTAACTTTCCTGGTGAATCTGATGTTACCTAGGTGTTGTCCACCTTGTGATCCAGAGTGTTGAACTGGATGGGCCACTGGCCTGGTCCAACATGGCTTCTCTTATGTTCTTATTTTGCAGAAAAATTTGTCACGTGCAATTTTGGACAGTTTTTAATTTCTTGTGAAGAAGTGGAATTGTTTACATTTTTGTTTGGCTCTTTACACTCTAAGATGGACTTGGCTCAAAGTCCATCTTTCTTCTCTACAACTATTTGCGGATAATTAAATCAGTTGATTCCTTTCTTTGATTTGGCCTTCTGCTGTCATATTTGAAGTTTTTCCTGTAGTCAAACTTGTGGGACTTTTGTATAAAATGTATAACCCCCTCATTAATCGTATTTTGCATTTTACTGGAAGCTTCTTTAACCTGTAAGTATATCATAATATGAGCCTGTATTTTTGATCATAAGAGATTTAGGTCCAAAATTTTCACAATTGTTCTTGCAAGAGCAATGGTTTTACAAGGGTAGTAGCCAGATTTGTGTTCTCTTTACACTATATATATATAAAGCATTTTCTCCTAACTGGGATTAAAAACTTCACTTAAATTTTTAAGGATATGTTAAGAGTCTTTAATATGTACCTGTGACGGACTACAAGATTTTTATCTAAGCAGCAAGAAATCAAGAGAGCTGCTAGGTCACATGACTAAGAGCTGTGAAGTCAGACTGCTTAGAATTCTGGGGAATTTTGGGGAGGGAGCAGTTAGGCAGTTTGTTGAATTGGTCGGAGAGTGTTCAGACCTAGAGAGCAGATCTGTGAAGAAGCAGCCAGTTTGAGGGAAACTGTTGCTAGAGACTGAATTCTGCTAATTGCTGAGAGAGAGAGTTAAATAAAAGGAGCTTCAAACAGGAAAGCTCCTTGGTATCAAAGAGTCACACACACTTCAAAGAAAGCTTTTACCTGGTTGAGAAAAAGACTAGGAGTCTGGAAAGGCAGCTTACCAAAGGGCCTGAGTCAGTCAGGCCAGGCAAAACTGAAGTAATTCTCATGGCATGTGGAGATTACCTGGAAGTCCAGACTAAGAGAGTCTTAGAAACAACAAAAGCGCTATTAGTCGGAGATGTGGAAATAACACTGTGGGCTCTCAGAGCAACAAACAAAGTAACTGCATAAGCCATACCAGTATAACATCTGCCTAGAGTGAATTAAAGTGAAACATCTTGAACTAAAACAAAAGTATGTCCTGTGTAAATATCCCAACCCCACCTGTGTTTGTATGAATAAAGATCTGTTCTGTTTGCTGTTCAAAAGCTGTGGTGCCTGAATTTCTGAGAATTTATGAACTACAGAAATCAGCCCCCACAGAAACAGTGTCAGTCCAGAAAGGGTATAAGCTAGCTTGAAGGAATTTTAAAATAAAGCTTTGTTTTTATTTTGGCAGTGAGCTACCACAAAGATACTTAGTCTCATTCATTACATCAGCAGTGCAGCTGAAGGAAAGAGGCGGGGGGGGGGGGGGGGAGAAAGTGGAGGTCACTGTAAAAAAGTAATCCGTCAGAAAATTAGTCAAAAACTGACCAAGTCTTTAATCAGGAAACAGTCAATGTCATAGTACCTTTTGATTACATCCCAGAATGTATAGTTTTATACCTAATTATTGTGTGTCTGCATTTATTTGGTGTTAAAGATTAGTTTCATTATCCAGTCTTTTGTGTTTATGGGTTTGTTTCTGATAGTATACAAATAACTCTTCTTCCTTACATGCAAAGGCTCTCTCTGCAGTCAGTATCTGTACTTTTGTACTTTCTCTCCGTCTTTTTGAATAAAGGGTTAGACTGCCTATTGTGGTTTATAGAGATTTGTACAAAGGTTGTGCATATCTCTGGTTCTGATAATTTCATGATGGTTCCCACATCTCTGGCATTTGCTTTTTACCTGTGGTTGTAGCTCCAAAATTCCTATTGCTTATTTCTAAATTGTATCACAATTATATTACAAAGCAGAACATGCATTTTCTGCCAGTTATGCTGCTTGACATATTGTGGATTACACTGACTACAGTCACTCATCCTTGGATATTGCAGTATCATAATGCTGTAACAAACATTCATAACTGAATATCCCTTTGTGGACAGAATAACTTCCTTATGAATGATTACTGTAGTGATGCAGGAGCACAATATCCAAAGGTGCATAGATCCAGCCTCTATCTGCTGTTATCTCTCCTAGGTGTTTTCCACACAAGGCTGAGCTTGTGCAGTTTACACATAGTAGTGTTCTCCACATTTTCCTTGCTCTTCTCCCCTGCAGTGGGCATTCCCTCTGCACTACTGGGATGCTTTTCTAGTGGTTTTTGTTTTTGAATCAGCAGTTGATATATAATTATAATATGGTATGACAGCAGTCTATCTATCATGGTCTATCAGGAGACTGGGGGGAGGAGCCTCGGCCAATAGAAGGAAGAGGGGCTTGGCTCAGTAGCTCTGCTGTGCTATTGAGAGAGCCTGGCAGAGCAAACTCTGCCTCTCCCCCCTTTCTCCCCAAGCGAGAAGCCTCAGCCAATGGAGAAAATTGAGATTTTGCTCTGTAGCTCCTGTGCAATTGAGCAAGCCTTGCAAAGCAAGCTGTTATGCAGAAGGAAGCAAGGGAGAAGGAAGCAAATAACAACCAGTTGCTCAGGGGCCTGATAGGAGCCCTCCGAGGGGCCTGATTTGGTCCCCAAACTGCATGTTAGAAGAAGAAGAAGAATTGCAGATATATACCCCGCCCTTCTCTCTGAATCAGAGACTCAGAGCACCTTACAATCTCCTGTATCTTCACCCCTCACAACAGACACCCTGTGAGGTGGGTGGTGCTGAGTGTGCTTTCCCAGCAACTGTCCTTTCAAGGACAACTCCTGCGATAGCTATGGCTGACCCAAGGCCATTCCAGCAGCTGTAAGTGGAGGAGTGGGGAATCAAACCCGGTTCTCCCAGATAAGAGTTCGCACACTTAACCACTACACCAAAGAGTCCACGCACTTAACCACTCACCAAACTGACAGCCCTGCTCTAGTCCTTCTGTGGTAGAACATGCATTTCATTTTGTACCTCAGCAATCAAAATGACTTCATCTTCTCAAAATAAAGCTTGGGAATTCTAAGAATTTATAAGTAGATTGTTATTAGTCCTATAAAGATATGTCAGTTGTTAGTATAAAAAAGCTCCCTAGTGGTTGAGGGAAACAGCTGCTGGAGAGTGTTGGGAAGGGAAAATGTCACTGTTGTGGGTGAGATCAGGAGGACCTAGGGTGGATTGTGAGGCACTCCAAAGGGGTCTGTCGAGGTTTGGTGAGTGGGGGGTCAGTGTGGCAAATGAGGTTCAATGTGGACAAGTGCAAAGTAATGCACATTCGGGCCAAAAATCCTAACTATAAATTCACATTGATGGGGTCCAAACTGGGGCAATGGCTGACCAAGAGAGAGATCTTGGGGTCGTGGTAGATAACTCACTGAAAATGTTGAGACAGTGTGTGACTGCAATTAAAAAAAAGCCAACTCTACGCTGAGAATTATTAGGACGGGAATTGAAAACAAATCAGCCAGTATAATAACGTCCCTGTATAAATTGATGGTGTGGCCTCATTTGGAGTACTGTGTACAATTCTGATCACCACACCTCAAAAAAGATATTATAGCATTGGAAAAAGTGCAGAAAACAACTAGAATGATTAAAGGGTTGGAACATTTTTCCTATGAAGAAAGGGTTAAAGAACCTGGGGCTCTTTAGCTTGGAAAAACGTCAACTGAGGGGTGACATGATAGAGCAGGGGTAGCCAAACTGTGGCTTGAGAGCCACATGGGGCTCTTTCACACATATCGTCTCGATGGGGGGAGGGATGGGTGGAAAGTAATATATGGGGTAGATAAAAGAAATTTTTAAAGATGTAAGATATAGATATAGATTTATTACCATATGTTACTAATAAAAATTGTTTTACCAAACACATATCATCTGGCTTTCAAAGGCCCCACTATCCCATCTAGCAGCTTGGAGAATGCATTTAAAGTTAAAGTTGCTTTCTTTCCACCTCTTCCTCCTCATCTATTTTCCTTCCCTCCTGTTTTGCAGCTGTCAAGCTCTCAAATATCTGACATTCATGTCTTGCAGCTCTCAAACATTTGATGTCTATTCTTGATGGCTCTTAGGTTAAGCAAGTTTGGCCACCTCTGTGATAGAGGTTTACAAGATTATGCATGGGATAGAGAAGGAAGAGAAATAAATACTTTTCTCCCTTTCTCACAATAAAGAATTTGTAGGCAACCAATTTAATTGCTGAGCAGACGGTTTAGAATGGATAAAAGGAAGTACTTTTTCACCCAAAGGGTGATTAACACGTGGAATTCACTGCCACAGGAAGTGGTGGCAGCTGCAAGCATAGACAGCTTCAAGATGAGATTGGATAAACATGTGGAATAGATGTCCATCAATGGCTATTAGACACAAGATACAGATGGAACTCTCTGTCTGGAATAAGGGATGCTCTGTATTTTTGGTGCTTGGGTGGGCAATGGTGGGAGGGCTTCTCGTGTCCTGGCCCCAGTAGTAGATCTCCTGATGGCATCTGGGGTTTTTGGCCACTGTGTGACAGAGTGTTGGACTGGATGGGCCATTGGCCTGATCCAACATGGCTTCTCTTATGTTCTTATGACCTAGATTTTCCATCCACATGGGTACTCCCTTGGTTTTTAATAAGGAAATCTGTTAATCATCCATATTTACAGAATAAATAAATTTATTTTCAAATGAGTAACAAACTCTTGTGCTGTTGCCTCCTCATTTTGAGTTTTAAATGTGAAGGCATATTACTACTGTGAAAAGGCTATAATACTCCTCAAATATCTGCGTTGCTATTCTAAAACTTCCGTTGTCAGACTCTCCACCAGCATTATGGAACAACCCTGTAAGGACCCACATCCATACAGACATGCATGAGAGTCTTTGTGAAGATTTGTAGGGGCAGGAAAATCTCATGGCCCCTACTTTGTGTGACAGAGTGTTGGACTGGATGGGCCATTGGCCTGATCCAACATGGCTTCTCTTATGTTCTTATGACCTAGATTTTCCATCCACATGGGTACTCCCTTGGTTTTTAATAAGGAAATCTGTTAATCATCCATATTTACAGAATAAATAAATTTATTTTCAAATGAGTAACAAACTCTTGTGCTGTTGCCTCCTCATTTTGAGTTTTAAATGTGAAGGCATATTACTACTGTGAAAAGGCTATAATACTCCTCAAATATCTGCGTTGCTATTCTAAAACTTCCGTTGTCAGACTCTCCACCAGCATTATGGAACAACCCTGTAAGGACCCACATCCATACAGACATGCATGAGAGTCTTTGTGAAGATTTGTAGGGGCAGGAAAATCTCATGGCCCCTACTTTGCCCCATTCTCTGGCTCCACATTCCTCACTACCCCCTCAGCCACCTGCCTGAGCTTACACGCATACAAGAAAACCACACATTGCAGAACTAGGAACATAGGATGGAAAAGATAGAGAGGTTTGCATTAGCAGGAGTATTATTGATGGGCTATATGTTACCTGTCCAGCAAGAAGCAAAGATTCCACAGCAAGAGAGAAATGGGGAGAGGGGGGGAAGAAGCCTGTATGATGGCCAACATTACATGATATGGGACCCAAATTGATCAGGAGTGAGGGCAATTTTCCAGCAAGGTAGTGGATAGGAAAATGTGCGTGGAATGGTGGACTTCATGACCGGTGGGTGGATTGCCTGGTCTGTTGATGGTTCCAAGAGAATGTACAGATAGCATCTAGGGAGTGATAGGTTGGGTGATTTGAGGTCAGATGGATTTAATTGTGACACCTCATGGGGAGAACAAGAAGGGGCTGATAAGTGTGATAATTGCCAAGGTGCTGTTAGAATGGGAGCAGGAAGGTTCTTTTGTCCTTAGTGGGGAGTTCTTGCATCAGTTCCTTGGTCCTAGCTCAGCAGCTGACATCTACATACTTAAAGAGGTTGCAAGAATCCTGGGCTGCAGTATGTGCTGGATACAGAGTCTCTTCATGGCTTCCATAGGAAGGTAGCATGTCATTTTGAAATGCTTCAGGAAACATGGCTCCTCCTAGGACTGTGGCTGATGTTGCTGTCTCCTTGAAGACATGGCTACAGTTGTCTGCAACAGGATGGCTGGCAGCTTGGTCTGAAGGGTGTTCTGAGCCTGGGTTTACTCAGTATTTATGACAGTCCATAAGAGCCACATGCCTCAGAACGCATTTGGTATGAATGTAAATTTGTATACAGTCCATGGGTTATGTACCCAAGGCTGGCCTGGCATAGGTGCCCCTTTAGTGTACACTCCATAGTCAAATGTGGGTTTTTTTCTGGAAATTGTGGCTACTTGGCAACAGTGTGCTAATATTTTCAAAAAAAATATTGTCTGTATCTCACTCTATAAATCCATGCAAAATGCAATTCAACACAGTTCATACAGGTATTCAAATGGCATAAAGCAATGTCCAGTGTTCAAACTTAAAGCCAGTCTTGACTTAAAGAAACACATGCCCCCATGCAATCTCTGAGATCTGCTGGTTGAAAGTTTGCTTCAAAAGAGGTGAATGGTGGACCCACGCTCAAGATTTGCAATTTAGGTAGAGCCTAGTTATTTTCCAGACAATTTATGGCAGGGGTGGCCACACTGTGGCCAGCAGCTTGGAGAATGAATTTAAAGTATAAATCTGCGGTCTTCATCTTCTTTATGGTATTTAGAGTATTTATTTGCCATTTGTTTATATAAATGCCTGAGGTAGCTTACAATGAGGATCAGGATACACTAAAATGCATAAAACATAGAAAATAATAGTAAAATCCATGATATGGCAGGATTTAAATAGCAGCAAAGATATCATAATTATAGATACAATTATTGTAAAACTACAAAAGAACAAATAAAATAAAAATAGCAAAATCAAAATAAATTCAATCAGTAATAAGACAACTTCAGCAAATTTAGTAGAATAATCAATGCATGCATTCAGTAATAAAAAAAAATATGTGATCCATTCAAACAGTTTGGAATTGATACAAAGTATAGACAGGGGAATTAATCTTGTGGAGTGGGAAATCTTCTGTCTCCTGTTATAATCCACTGACTGCCCCCTAATGTTCCTGGGGATCAAAGAACCCTCAGGAATGGTATAGAGGGACAGTGGAGGTCTGCAGTGGTGGGGGAATCAGCAGAAATTGCCTTCCTGTCTATGGAAATGCCAAAAGAACATTACCCCTTGGTGTGGCCTCCTTAAATTAAGAACAGGCTTCCTTGAGAGGTGGTGGTATCTCCTTCTTCAGAGGTTTTTAAGCAGAGGCTAGATGGCCATCTGACAGCAATGTTGATTCTGTGAACATAGGCGGATCATGAAAAGGAGGGCAGGAAGGGTTGCATCAGTGCTTAGTTCTCATAGCCCTTTCTTACTTGCCCTGGGATGCTGTTCAACACTTTGGGGTTAGGCAGCAATTTTTCTCCAGGTCAGTTTGGCCAGGGATGCTGGAGGGTTTGGGGGGGGGGGTTGCCATCTTCTGAACATGGAGCAGGTGTCACTGGGGATGTGTGGGGGGAGGCATTTGTGAGTTTCCTGGATTATGCAGGGCGTTGAACTAAATGACCCTGGACGTCCCTTCCAACTATGATTCTATGAAAAGGCCCTGGGAAACAATAAAAGGCATTTTCATCTGTCCTAAATGACAGCAAACTAGTTACAAGGTAAATATCTGTGGATAGGGCATTTCACAGCCAAGGCACCATCCATGAAACATTCTGAGAGTCTAGTTATCACTTTGGAAGATGAGGACATGCAGAGCAGAGTCTAAAATGCTAATCTTGTCTGACAGGCAGGTTGATAATGGGAGTAGGAGATTCTTCAGTTCTAGGCCATTTAGGACTTTAAAGTTAAGATCTTATACTTTGACCTGTACTCAGAAGTGGAATGTCAGCCAATGTAGTTTTCTTTAAAGATAGGTGTGGTATATTCAATGCATGTCCGCCAGTAACCTAGCTGATGCATTTTGTTCCAAACTGAATTTCCCAAACTGTTTAAAAAGGAAGCACTGTGAGAAGTACCCTGCTACAATCTAACCTGGATGGATCAGAGCACTGCTACTCATAGACAAATCCTGTTTCTCAAGGAAAGGCTGTAACTGGCACACCAATTGGAGTTGATAAAAGGTGGAATATGTCAAAGGAGAACTGTGGCTCTAACTGTAGACATGGATTGAAAGTACACTTAGCTACATCATTGACAGATCAACAGCAGTTCAACAGTGTTAACAGGGGAAAAGCTGTGTGTTTTGTATATTTATAGCATCTTAATTCAAATTCCCAAACAATTGTTCCCATTTCCTGACATTTTATATAGCACGGGGGATATAATAGAATTATGTTGAAACTCCATAACAAAGATGTCATGAGGTCAAGAAAGTATCCCCTAGGACCATCTCCTGGAACCATTTTCAGTTATATACATGTATATGTAGACAGAGATCAAAGGATTTTGAGTCTGTTACTGTCAGGAGCAGCAGAGTAATATTTTGTTTACTCCCAATTTTAACAGCTCCTGAACCTTAAATGTACAGTTACATTTTCTGCCAAATCTTTGTGTTACATTGCTGCTCATGCTGGTGGAAGATTTACTTTGTGCTGTCCTGGAACTGCCATTTTTATCTGTTCCTTTCTATGAAACCTCAACAAAATACATTGAGAGGGGGGTTTAAATGTCCGTCCCAGTAATGTTATGTGTGCACTCACAAAAGACATAATCTATGTGCTGGTTCCCAGGGGACCCTGCTGCCAACACTGCAGTTCCTGGGGGGTTCTCTGCTGCTGGTCTTAGGCCAAGGGCAGCCCAGAGAAAGGCAGTCCCAGTGGCCCAAGAGGAGGTCTAGGTAAGGAAGGGAGGGAGGATAAAGAGAGATAGCAGAAGATTAATGAAGAAGGGGAGGGGGAGAAAGGGAGGTGGAAGATTGTCAAAAAAAAGGAGGAAGAAGAAGAGTGTGTGTGGGGGGATTGACAGATAAATGGAGGGGGAGAAAGAGAGAGAAGGGGAAAGATTGACAGAAAAACGGAAGGGGAAAGAGGGGGGGGGAGATTGACAAAAGAAAGGGTGGAGGAGAGAAAGACAGGGGCAGTTGACAAAGACGGGAGCAAATGATGCCCCTTCCCCACAAGTTCCTTGCAGGTTCCCACTTCTGTATTCTAATAGTGAACCAAGCCACATATTTGGCTTCTTATATTTGCAAATTAGGACCAGGTGGAGAGAATGGAGATTTTTCTCCAAATTTAGATGACCTCCTCCAAGGTTTGCAGAAAAAAATACCTTTTAAAAAATGGGCTGGGTAGCCCTGACCTAGATAGGCAAGCCTGATCTCTTCAGTTCTTGGAAGCTAAGCAGGGTTGACTCTGGCAAGTATTTGGATGGGAGACCACCTTGGAATACCAGCAGTTGGGAGGTGGGGGCAGGATTTATTCAGCCACCTCTCTGAAAATCCTCCAGACCTCCAGTAGGGGTCAGTCACCAGAGGTTGCCATGACTTTCAGATGTACACACACACACACACACACACTCACTCATGCACATACACACAAAATACAAAAAGGGGGAGCTGGGTGGTGAAAGAAACCCCAAATAGATTAGCTGTTGTCTGTGCTTGTGCATGCAACACACCTCTGCTGACCTGGCAGCATCAGCCTCCTCTTTGCATGTGGCAGGCATTGGAGGAGGGGAGCTGCCACTTGAGACAGTATCTGGGAACCTTGTGGCAGCCCCCCCATCACCATGGTTGGCATTGATGGTGCTGGTGAAGGTGAAGCCCTGGAACATCCCAAACAGGATCAAATCCTAGCAGCCTCAATGGAGGCTGAGACAAGTTCAAAGAGGCCAGTTCAGCTAGGATGGTCAAGGAGGCTAGATGGAGGGGAGGGGCCTTGGGGCCTGTTCAGCCAACCCTCTGGTTCAGTCAATTTGAGGGTCATCTGGAGGGAAAGAATGGCCAGTGGTTGCATGAGGGGGAGAGCAGCAAGGATCCAAGTAATGGGAAAGGAGAGAAAGAAAGAAAAAGTAATAACATGGGGGAAGAAGAGAGAGTAAGAAAGATAGTGTGGAGAGAGAGAAAAAGAAAAAAAATGTAGGCTTGGGGGAGAGAAAAGAGAGAGAAAAGCATAAGTAATAGAGGCAAAATAAAGGAAGGAGTGAAAGCAGAGAGAAAGAGAGAGAAGGGGTGGGGAGGAGGGGAATAAGCAAAGGTGCGGGAATGGGATGGCTGTGCCCATGAGTTCCTTGTGAGTCCCTGCATGTATTACTTTAAATGCTAATTTAATTTTCAGATGTTTAAGTATTTTATGTTGCTACTTTGGGAACTTTATTTGGTTGGAAAGGCAGCATAAAATATTTTAATTAAGTGAGGGGCCCACAAGACTCATTGGGGGGGGGTCCCATATTCCCCCCATTGGTGAGCTGGTGAGGCTTCAGGCACCACCACATAACATTGAGCCTGGCAGCTGGCATCTGCCACCACTATCCCCCTGGGCTCGGAGCTTAGGCCCAAAGCAGCTGCCAGCATCTACTGTTGCCATGCTCATGGCTGAGACAGCTGCCAGCATCCTTTTCTCCCAATCTCAGTCCTGCAGTGCCTGCTGGCATCCTCTGCTGTGTCTAGGCCCACAGAATTACTGGGGAGGAATCCCCCCCCCACTTCCTTGCCAGACTCAAAGTGGCTCCCAGCTGCAGAGCCACTGGGTCCAGCAGAGTTCCAAGATGGTTCTGTCACCACTGGGCTCTGTGTGGTTCATGGGCTGCACCGAACATGATTCCCAGGCTGCAATGCCACTGGCCCTAGCACAGCTTCCAATTTTCTCCAACAGATACTGTGGGTAAGGTATTCTACTTTGGGGTGGGGAATTAACTCCCCCCCCCCCCACAATGCATTTTTTTTCAAGTTTTCCGTTGTTTCTGCAAACTTGGTAGGGTTACCAAGTTTGCAAAAAAATCTTTTCTGGGTAATCCATGGATTTAGATGTCTGCGGATGGCAGCCACACTTTGGAATCAATCAATCTATCTATCTATCTATCTATCTATCTATCTATCTATCTATCTATCTATCTATCTATCTATCTATCTATCTATCTATCTATCTATCTATCTACTGTCTGCACCCCCCCCAAACCCCCCCCCTCTTCCTGTTCAGGCAGGGCAATGGCTGGACAGCAGAGCATGCCAACAGAATCCCAATCCTGTCTTGCATGTGTGTACCATATGGACTTTATAACATATCAATCCACCCTGACTATAACTGTGCACCTCCTTTTAGCCCCTATTCCCAGCCAAGCTCCTATGTGGGAAGAACTGTGGATACCCCCTGTTCATATGGTTCCTATTTCAGGATGTTTGTCAGAAGTCACATGGGATCTAATGGTGTGGAAGTGTTCCCACACTAGAAGTGACAAAGGTCAATGAGGCCTAAAAAATCAGTCTCAGGAATAAAATATACTATCCTTTTTCTTGGTGTAAAAGAAAGGCTTTTTGAGCACCAGACAAACTGATTCAGCATTCCTGACATTGGTAGTCAAGATAGAGTATAGTGACCCTCAGTCTGGTTACTGGTTAGTATAGAAATTGTTAAAAATTATCGAGTACAATACATGAGTAAGGGAAATATTAAAGCAGTTTTTATAGTGCTGGGTTTCTACAAATATCTGTGTAATTATTTTATTTCTCCTAGATTACATCTATCTTTTGTATTTGTACAGTAGCCTGTACAGATTTCAATTTCTGTAGAACAGTTACCGTAAATTGACTTACTAGTGCTTGAAAAACATTTTATGGTAGCACAGGATATGTAGCAAAATATGTGCTAAAAGTATCACTGGTTCTCAATTCAAGTGCAGAAAATGATAAATAGCTCACTTTCTGCTCATATTTTTCTTTAAATTGCAAATTTGCAAAGGTCTATCATAATTACACATGTCATTCAAAGATTTAGATGCATTGCATTCTATGTACGTGATTTGATAAATGAACATTATTGTAGAGGAGGTGGGACAACCCTGGGATTTCATGGTACAGTGCAAATAGATTTCGATTTATACATTCGTCTCTTAGGTCCAAATGATTATTGATTGCATAAATAAGTAGGCAATTCTTCTCTTTCAGAACTTTGCAGAAAACACCATGAATGAGCTCCTTGGATGGTATGGTTATGATAAGGTTGAATTAAAAGATGGAGAAGATATTGAATTCAGGAACTACCCTGCAGATGGGGAGAGCCGACAGCACATTTCTGTTCTCAAAGGTAAATGCATTTAATGTCCCTTTGTTCATGCAGAGCAGAATTAACAATAACAACCAGTCAGAATTGACTTACGTTATGATTTTTGTTTTGTTTATTCTGTTGCCAATTTAAAAGTGAATGCTTGTGTTTCTGTGACAGTGACTTCCAGTAGACTGAATCCAGAAGACACTGCATAATATTGGACAAACAAACAAAAGTAATTATGTGTGTACTTTCAAATATTCAGATTTTCCATTGGTTATAGCTATTGTATTGGATCTGGTTCTGTTTGAGAACAAGAATTACCCTATATACAATTTTCCCCCAGTATCACTTTCTTTTTGACTATTCTGTTCTTCAGCTTCATGTATCCATGACACATTGGTTCATAGTTTTTTATTCACAACAATTCTTGGTCACCATTCCCTTAATCATCCCATCTGTTAGCTATCCTTATAGCATTTCCTTTCTCTTATTTCCATAGTATTCATCTTTCCTGAACTTAAGCACAGTGAATTTTTTCCAAGTTCCATTTCTTGCCTCATTTCCCCTTTTCTTCTACCTCTTCCCTCAAATCTCATTTTTCTACCTACTTTTCCTTTAGGTGCCCTTTTCAGTTCATTACCTTTTCTACACTATTCTGTCCATTTCTTTGTGTTCCACTCTCTTGGTCCTTTCTGCTCCAGGACTTCTGTTCCTATTTTTCATCCTGCAGTTTGTAATTTTTTTCTTTAAAGCTGCAAGTGGACTGTAGACTGTTTAGTTTTCTAAGCAATTGAGTATTCCATGTTTCAGCACTGTCAGTCATTGATAATCAGCCACCTCCATTTTGAACAAATTAATTATTTGTACTTGTTTTTCTCATGTGCTACTAGTAGCATGGCTGGTAAGACTTTGGGAATCTGAATTTTGGAGTAACTATGAACTGGAGATATATATATATATATATATATATATATATATATATATATATATGTGTGTGTGTGTGTGTGTGTGTGTGTGTGTATGCATATGTGTGTGTGTGGATAGATAGATAGATAGATAGAGATAGATAGATAGATAGATAGATAGATAGATAGATAGATAGATAGATAGATAGATAGATAGATAGATAGAGTTCTAATCAGGGGGAATGCAGTAAAATGGAGTTCCAGAAACTCTTCATGGAAGTGAAATTCTCAAAAAATGTTTAAAGTTCATGAGAGGCACCAATGGGTTTCTCCTTCAAATCCCACTTGAGAGTTCTGGCACCTCTTTTTCCAGAAAAAAAAAAGTCCTGGATATAGTTATTTCTCAATTGTGGCCTCCATCTATGGATATCCAAATCCATGGATTCAGGACATACTTACTCAAAACAGATGTTTCTGCAAACTTGGGGGACCCCCTGGTTTTTAAATAACACATTGCGAGGGTTAAATTCAAAAAGTGGTTTTTTTTGTATCTGTATGTGTGTCTGTGCACCTGAAAGTCATGGTAGCCTTTGGTTATTGACCCCTGCTGAGGGCATGGAGAATATTCAGAGAGATGGCTGATTAAAGCCTGCTCTTGCCTCTTGACTTTTGGTATTCCAAGGAGATCTCCCATCCAAGTACTTGCCAGAGTCAATCCTGCTTAGCTTCCAAGATCTGATGAGATTGGACTTGCCAGGGCTATCCAAGTCAGGGCTCAAAAAGTTTTGTCTACACACACAGAGACAATAGTATTTAGCTTTTTCTTCCTACCTGGTGGTGGCAAATACTGGGAATCGCTCTGGGAACCCACACAGCAATGGTTTTGACATCTGGGAGCCTTTCCAGGCCCGGCCACATTGGCATTCAGGAGACTTTCTGGACCTCGCCACATTGGTGGTGGCATCTGTGAGCCACTTTGAGTCTGGGCAGCTCCCAGATGACAGTGACATGGCCAGGCTTAGAGCCATGCCTAGCTTAGTGACAGGGCAGCTATTCTGGGTCCAGAGCAGTTCCCAATGCAGCAGGTGCTGCAGTAGGTAAGATGATGGGGGAGAAAGAAAGATGGAGGAATATTGACAAAAGGGGGGGGGGGGAAAGAAGGGGTAGGCTGACGGAGAAGGGGAGGGGACATTGATGGGAAAAGGGTGGGAGATAAAGAGATGGGAGTAGGCTGACAGATAATGGTAGGGGGAGAAAGATGGGAATTATTTTTCCTAAAAGCAGAGAGGGGAAAGAAGTGGGGAAGACTAATAGAAGGGGAAGGAATGACAATGAGTGGGAAGATTGTTAGGGAAAGGGGTAGGAAACAAAGGGGAGGGGATGGATGCAGGTCCCCACTTACATTTTCTAATAGTGGTTAGCCAAGTCTGAAGATGAGCCCCGTGGTGCAGAGTGGTAAAGCTGCAGTACTGCAGTCTATACTCTCTGCTCACGATCTGAGTTTGATCCTGGTGAAAGCTGGTTTTAGGTAGCTGACTCAGGTTGACTCAGCCTTCCATCCTTCCAAGGTTGGTAAAATGAGCACCCAGCTTGCTGGAGGGTAGTGTAGATGATTGGTGAAGGCAATGGCAAACCACCCCGTAAAAAGTCTGCCGTGAAAAAGTTGTGAAAGCAACGTCACCCCAGAGTCGGAAACGACTGGTGCTTGCACAGGGGACTACCTTTACCTTTAAGTCTGAAGATACTTAAATCCCATGTTTGGAACCATGAATGGACAAGACAGGTTTGTCTACATACCTGAAAAACATTCCAGGTTTGCAGAAAACTGAAATCTAAAAAAACAAATGTTTAAAAAGCCAAAATAATACAAGGGAGCATCTTTAACTTTAAAAAATGGAAGTCAATGGCAGTTGCTAGGTAACCAGATATTCTAGACTTGATTTTTTTCAGAACAAGGCAGGGGAGGGGACCTTAGAGGGAGAACTCATCAGGCTCAGGCCTGGAAGCAACTGCTGCATTGCTTGATACCACTCACTGCATGACTCATCAAGGCCTGGATGTTTGCTACCAGGGGTGGAATTCTAGCAGGAGCACCTTTGCATATTATGCCACCCCCTCCCCAATGTAGCCAATCCTCCAAGAGCTTACAAAAAAGAGCCTTGCAAGCTCTTAGTGGATTGGCTACATCAGGGGCGTGTGGCCTGATATGCAAAGGAGCTCCTGCTAGAATTTCACCCCTGCTTGCTACTATTCAAAAGTAGCCACCTTATTAAAAACAGTGTGATGCAACGGTTAGAGCTTCAGTGTAGGATCTGGGAGACCCAGTATTAAATCACCAGTTTGACACAGAATTTTAGGTGATGTGCCCATCACATGATTTCAGACTAGCTTACCTCACAGGGTTGTTTTGATGATATAATGAAAAAGAGGAGGATGTAGGCTGCTTTGGTCTCCACTGTGGAGAAAGGCGAGGTATAAATGAAGTAAATAAATTATAAATATATCTGAAGATGGGTGGCAGATTTAAGGCAGGTTGGTGAATGGCTAAGAAAGAATTAGGCATAGAAGGAAAAGAGGGTATAGGAGTTGCCAGGAGGTGGGAAAGAGGAAATAGTGTGTGGAGGGGAATTCAGGGGAAAGTCAGGTGTCCTCCAAAGTCCTTAAGGACTCCCTGCCTTGCAAGTGGGCTTGGCCCAGTGGCTTGCACTGCACAACTGTGCCATAGCATTCCTAGGTAGATGCTGCCCAGAGTGGGGGAAGAAAAGCTGAACACAGAGAGACAGAGACTGGCAGAGAACTGGCAGAGACAGACCAAGAGAGAGATCTTGGGGTCATGGTAGATAATTCACTGAAAATGTCAAGACAGTGTGCGTTTGCAATAAAAAAGGCCAACGCCATGCTGGGAATTATTAGGAAGGGAATTGAAAACAAATCAGCCAGTATCATAATGCCTCTGTATAAATCGATGGTGCGGTCTCATTTGGAGTACTGTGTGCAGTTCTGGTCGCCGCACCTCAAAAAGGATATTATAGCATTGGAGAAAGTTCAGAAAAGGGCAACTAAAATGATTAAAGGGCTGGAACACCTTCCCTATGAAGAAAGGTTGAAACGCTTAGGGCTCTTTAGCTTGGAGAAACGTCGACTGAGGGGTGACATGATGGAAGTTTACAAGATAATGCATGGGATGGAGAAAGTAGAGAAAGAAGTACTTTTCTCCCTTTCTCACAATACAAGAACTCGTGGGCATTCGATGAAATTGCTGAGCAGACAGGTTAAAACGGATAAAAGGAAGTACTTCTTCACCCAAAGGGTGATTAACATGTGGAATTCACTGCCACAGGAGGTGGTGGCGTCCACAAGCATAGCCACCTTCAAGAAGGGGTTAGATAAAAATATGGAGCAGAGGTCCATCAGTGGCTATTAGCCACAGTGTGTGTGTGTGTGTGTGTGTATATATATATATATATTTGGCCGCTGTGTGACACAGAATGTTGGACTGGATGGGCCATTGGCCTGATCTAACATGGCTTCTCTTATGTTCTTATGTTCTTATGACAGATAAAGTAGGTTTGCTGTTTGGTAGGAAGTAGAGAAGGAAGCAAGAAAAAGGGAAAGACTATGAGGCCTTTCAGCAAAGGGAAAGATGAATTATTGGGGGAGGTAAAAATGAGATGTTTCACCCCACAAATCCTTGAGGGTTTCCACTTTTAATGCATGCAGTTTTTAATTAGCCATGTATCTTTATTTAAAATATTTGTTGCCCCATGTCTCTTGATTAAAACTTACAATGGCACTAAAACAAAAACATAGCAGAATTGTTACACACAATCAAATAAACAATAAATGTGGTAGATAAAGTCTACATTAAGACAACAGTTATGTAAAATTAAAATTACCTAAAATCATACTAAAATAGAATAGCATCAGAGCTCAAAAGGGAGCAGCAAAAAATGTGGGCATGATATTTTTAGCCAGAAAATAATTACATGCTATATTACATACAGTGGCATCTGTTGAACAAAAAACAAGAAACCACTGGAAGTAGAGGATACTACTGCTTATACATAGAACAAACAATATGTGTTTGTACATAGTCATCTAAAATTCAGTTTCACATCTCGGGCTCAGTACTGGATGTTTACAGATAAATCCTTCAGTGGATTTATTTAGAAAGATGTATCTCTGGTTAGGAATGCTGTTAGATATAGCATTATGACTCTTCGTGAAAAACATAAAGCTAGGAAGTTTGAATCAAAAATACTTTAAAAGCTACTTAGTTTTAATTAGATCACTATCTGTGTAAAACCAATGAATTGAGAAGCTTTGTCAACAACAAATACTTTTCACGTATTTAAACTGAACAGGATCTTCTGTGTCGTATAAAATACATGGCACATACTACAAATGAATATGTTTTATGCTACAAATGAATATGCTGGACCCCAGTGATTGGCAGAAGCTTTCATTTTACAGAATATACTGAGCAAAAGGAACACTTTTATGCTGATAATGAGAGGTCACTTTAAGAGTACAGATGAAAAGAGAGGTGTGAAAACAATTTTAATGAACTTTCACAAGCAGAATCCCAACTCAGAAGGAAGTAGAAAATAAAAAGAATAACATATTAACACTGATGATTAATTTCTGATTTCAATATCCCCCTTTTTCTGTATCCTATTGCTACATAATAATTTTCAAAACTTTGTTGCGACCAAGTAGAAACCTCCAAAAAAGATTTTTGTTTTTTAACAGCTGTTTATTGTGTTGTCAATTTTAATAGATTTTATTGCTATTATTGATAATATGTACATACTGTAATTTTAAATGTGTAGATTAAATATGTATATTTATATTAGTATTCTGCATATTATTATGATTCATTGCAATGTAGTAAAATGCTTAGATTAGTCAAGTAACAATTCTGTCCATGGTCTAACTATTCTCTGTCTCTGATAGTGGTTAAAAACAGGTACAATGAAAACTTTACATGTGAGAGAATGTTTAAATTATTCCTTACATTTTGGAGTTAGTTATACCTCAAGTACTCTATTTGGGCTAAAATAGATGTTATAGTTAATGTGTGGTGGCTTCTAAAAATAGCTTCTAAAAATATTCTGCTCCCTCCTTCCAAAATGTCTAATTCATGATGTGATGTTGTGTCCTTTGTTTTCCTATGCATCATTGACTGCCAGTGGTGGAGGAATGTAAGGCCAACAATATGGAATGTTGTGATATCAATATCATGAAACAGATTCTACAAGGCCTTCTAAAAGGGAACAGGACCCTTGTTTCTGATCTGAATAAAATCCTCAGTATCATTCTACATCTGTAATAATGCTGGATATGCTTTTTGTCTCTATAAATACTCTTTCTGTCTCTGATTCCAGCTTAGTTCCTCATCTCAATGAAACTTTGCTATATAGAAACAGATACATCTCAAATCACTCAGTTCCTTTTCTAGTTATTTAACTATAAGATGATGCATTCAATGAATGTATCATCAGTATTTCAGGCTATTTTAAAGACAGAGAAACTCTTTAAGAAGAATTCTTGTAAATGTTAACATTACCTAAAATTTCACTGTGGCATTTTTTTTTATTATAGCTTTTGTTTTAGGAAAAGAAATTGTGGTTTGCATGTGGTTTACCTGCAGCAGGTAACCCAGATTACGTATTAGTAGCATTGAGATAGCATGAGAACTGCACTGTGAGTCCATGAGGCACTTTGGGGATTTGGCATGAGTGCCTGATAGACTCCACATTCAGTTAGTCTTGGTCGAAGAGGATGTAGCCACAGACCAGCAGTCATGTAAATTGGCCCCAAATACATGTATCGGATAAATGGTTTTCATATACTGTATCATTTTTATCTTCTTTACAGAAAATTCTTTGCCAAAAACAAAATTACCTGAAGACAGTGTTATCTCATCATACAATGTAAACACAAGTTATCCAGGGCTTACAACAGGAAATGGACTCTCAGACTCACCAGCAGGGTCAAAGGATCATGGGAATGTACCCATTATTGTACCATTAATTCCACCACCTTTCATAAAGCCACCAGCAGGTAAATTATCTTTTTAAAAAACATTTAAATATTACAAGAATCTCTACAGGCTCAGGTGTGTATTGGTTTGAGCAAACAGGGAGTTTTGCTGGACTCTATTAACTGAAGTCAGAAATAGACCTAATATTGGCTCAATATGCAGCAAGGAATATTGCTAAATAAGCTAATGTTTTCTTTTACAGTGTCTGTTTACAATGGTAAATGATTAGATCACAAAAGAATGGCAGGAAGATGAAAAACATTTTTTAAAATGTTCTTAAACTCATTATTGTAAGCACACATGATCTATCAAAACTAAGCACTTCTAAGACAAAACAGTTTGAATGCAGGAGGTTTATACACACACTTAATTCTTCCATTGCAATTAGTAATACCTAGAATTACTTAATTTTGGCTGGATTTCTAAAGAGTTGCCAGTTTGAGACATCGAGAAAGATCACATTCCTTCAAGAGTTTTTTCAGAAACTAAAATTACACTAGGAGTAGCTTTTCTATTCACCATAGCACTATGACATAAAAGCTACACTTGGTGAAATGATTGTTTGAAGAAAAGTTATTTAGAAAGCTAATGCACAGAATTCATGGATATGAGGCTGTTTGACTTCAGAAACCTAGGATACTGCCTGACAACACATCCAGGTTGTAAGAGGACTCAAAGGCACCCTTTGATTCTTGAAAATAGTAATGTATTAAGGGTTTTTTTTTAACTGTATAAGGAGTTTAAAAACCCCATATGTTCCAGAACATTTGAATTAAGTAAATGAATGTATGCATTAACAGTTGAATTGGCCTTATTTTCTTCAATGCGAAGTGTAGTGGCATATAATAACAGTAGAATATAACAATGATTGAGCTGGAAGTATTTACACAATTTAATAGAAGTCTGTTCAGTTTAAAACCAAATAGGCATTTTAAGAATCCCAGAAATCAAATTAATATTGTGTATCTAGCATGCTGACAAACATATCCTGGGAAATAGTCTTTCAGTTTAGAGGGACTTTATGTGATGAAACATACCTTGGGGAGACTATTCTGAAACAATTTATATTTTCATTACATTCTTCATGAGCAATTCTCTAACTATGCAGCATTTCTCAGGGTTTATATGAGGCATGATTCATGAGCACTGGGTGCTGTTTTTTCATAATCTGTAGCAGTAACTATTATGGCTGCAGTAAGTGTCTAATTGCTATGTTACTATTTACTGTTGTACACACTGCAATAATTGTTGGATTGATGTAACAGCTGGCTCAGGTGTGTATTGGTTTGAGTGAACAGGGAGTTTTGCTGGACTCTATTAACTGAAGTCAGGAATAGACCTAATATTGGCTCAACATGCAGCAAGGAATATTGCTAAATAATGATTAAAAAGTATAGGAACAATTTTCCATATAAATGCCAATTCTTCCAGCTGTCCCATACAACTGAAACTTAATGGATACAGAGTGGGATGGAGGAGTTCCTGGACACAGAGGATTCTTTCATGCGAAGTACCTGTGATCTACTAACCCAGGGGTGTCCAACATGCAGCCCAGGGGCCGGATCAGACTCCTGGAGGGCTCTTGTCAGTTCTGCAAGCAACTCACTGTTGTCTGCTTCCTTCTGCATCACAGCTTACTTTGCCAGGCTTGCTCAATCAAGCTACAGAACAAAGCCTCTTATTTTCTCCATTGGCTAGCCAGCACACAAAGCAACTTATGTACAAAAGCTTGCAATGCCTTGCCTCTGGGTCTCGGTCTCAAAGCATTGACCATGAGATTTCTGTAATGAATGTGAGTAAATCAAAAGTAGGTTTGCACCTTACAGATACACACCTGAATAACACCCAGGGATTTTTGGTAGCAGGAACTCCTGCATATTAGGCCACTCCCCACCCCCCGCTGTAGCCAGTCCTCCTGAGCTTACAGTAGGCCCTGTAAGCTCTTGAGTTCCTGCTACAAAAAAGCCCTGACAACACCTGAACAGCATACTCAAGATTGCTACAGCACAGACATTGTCTCTAGATTTTGATGCAATAATTCAGAGCAAGAGGTGTCAGTTATCAGTGACTGTTAAATAAACAAGATATTGCAAGAGCGCTAATCTTTGAAACATGTTTTAAGTTTTAAAAAATCTTTAATTGTGTTTGTCTGTGCCCTTTATAAGTTTATATCTCTTCTACCTGGCATTACATTTCATGACACACATGGCCCGGCCCAACAAGGTCTCATTTATGTTTGGCACCCCTGTACTAACCCATATATGTTACTTGTGACTAAAATCATCTATTGTATCAGAAGACTGAAAACTTGCAAATGTTACACCAATTTTTAAAAAGGGATCCAGTGGTCTTTTTTCACAGATATATCAGATCATGGTTCAGATACAGAGTAAAGAGGTTATAAATTATCAATCTTTTTTAAAAATTTATTTATGATTTATATCCCGCCCTTCCCACGAAGGTGGATCTTGATGGACAACGGACTGTCAAAGCAATATAGATGAGGATGACCGGGATCAGATTGGGAATTCTCCCAGCTCTTGCTCCGTTGTTTTTAATATAAATTTTCAGTCATTAAAAATGAAAAAAGGGAAGGGGGGTCCAACGGGGAACCAAGAAGTTAAAGGCCAGATAGCCTAATTTCTGTCCCCAGCAAATTAGTAGAAACTGTAATCAAAGATAGAATTAATAGGCACACAGAGGAATAAAACTTGCTGAGGGAAAATCAGCTTGGCTTCTACAAAGGGAAGTCTTGCCTCACCAACCTTTTGGTGTCCTTTGAGAAAGTGAACACATGTGCAGATAATGCCTGTAGGCATTATGTACTTGGACTTTCAAAAGGCTTTTGACAAGGTACTACACCAAAAACTCCTGAGTTAGCTTAGTAATCATGAGATAAGAAGATGGGTTATCTTGGGAATTAAAAATTGATTACATGATAGAAAGCAAAGAGTAGGAATAGAGGGACAGTTCTCACAATGGAGGGACGTAAGCGGTGGGGTCCCACGATCTATATTGAGGCCTTTTAATGTGTTCTTAAATGACCTGGAACTGGGGTGATCAGTACAGTGGCGAGGTTTGCAGATGACACAAAATTATTCAAAATTGTGAAAACCAAGGCCAACTGTGAAGAGCTCCAGGAGGATCTTCACAGACTGAGTGGGTGCTTTTACATGGCAACTGTTTGAAAGTGGATTTTGCTATTATTACAGACTAAAAACCCAGTTGCAAAGTGTGTTATTTAGTGTGTGTGAACACACCCAGTCGTGGGCAACAATGTGGCAAATGAAGTTCAGTGTAGTTAAGTATAAAGTGATGCATATTGGAACAAAAAATCCCATCTTTAAGTATATACTAATGACTGAGACTGAGAGGACAAGGTATCCAGTGTCTTGCAGCACTGAAAAAGGCAAACCTCTATGCTGTGGGTTATTAGGATGATTAGCAAAGAGACTGAAAATGAAAAGCCAATATTATGTTGTCTCTGTATTATAATGCCTCTGTATAGATCTATGGCAGGGGTGGTCAAACTGTGGTTTGGGAGCCACATTTGGCTCTTTTGCACATATTGTGTGGCTCTTAAAGCCCCTACTGCCCCTTCAGCCATCTTGGAGAAGGCATTTTTTCTCATTAAATCACTTCTCCAAACCAAGCCGGTGGCTTGAAGAATGCATTTAAAGTTAAAGTTGCTTCCTTTCCCCCTCCCCCTCATCTATTTGCCTTCCTTCCTTCTCTCAAGCATCTGGTGTTCATGTCTTGTGGCTCTCAATCATCTAATGTTTATGCTGTGTGGCTCTTACATTAAACAAGTTTGGCCACCCTGATCTATGGTTTCCCTTTAGTTCAGGGGTGGGGAACCTTTTTTCTGCCAAGGGCCATATAGATATTTGTAACATCATTCATGGACCATAAAAAATTATCAGCTTAAAAAACAGTGCTCCGCCAAGGGAGAATGATTCAGGCCACCAAAATTAATGCAAATAATTGTTTTTCTATTTGAAGTCATGTGGGGAGAGCCTAATCTGGTGCGCGCACACACACCCGGTCCGCCACCCTAGGCAAATGCATAGGTCCAGGGCTTTTTTGTAGAAAAAGCCCAGCAGGAACTCAGTAGCATATTAGACCACATCCCCTAATATTAGCATATTAGGTCACACACACATTAGCATATTAGGTCACACACACATTAGCATATTAGGCCACACCATCTGAGATAATCAAGTGCAAACTGAACTGTGACAGTAACTTTTCCAGGCCCTGCAGCAATTCTGGCTGGCCAGCCAGGCCCCAGGAAGGCTGCCACATGGCTTGGTTCAGTCCAGCAATTCCTGAGGGCCACACCAAGTGACCTCGAGGGCCGCATATGGCCCTCGGGATGGAGGTTCCCTACCCCTGCTTTAGTTTCACTGTCCTAGTTCCCAAGCATTGGCCATTCCCCTTCCCCACATGAGGGCTTTTTAAAATTTTGTTTCAAATCAGTGATTGAATGTCATTATATTGTTATAACAGTTCGTGTATCAAGTTCTCTTAATTCCTAGCTTTCATTCTGTAAAAAGTAAATCTCTAACCTTTTGTTGCAGAGATATATCTTCCTCCTTAAGTCCACAGTGGAAAGGGGGTACAGACGTAACTTTTTAAAAATTAAAGTAGAGAGTTCAGAGAACTTGATACTCAGATTTTAGTAACATAATAATATAAAAATATTCAATTGCCAAAACCAAATAGCCCTCTGGTTACTGGGAAGAGGAAATTGCTGCTATATGGGCAGGGGAGGGACGGTGGCTCACTGGTAGAGCATCTGCTTGGGAAGCAGAAGGTCCCTGGCATCTCCAAAAAAGAGTCCAGGCAAATAGGTGTGAAAAACCTCAGCTTGAGGCCCTGAAGAGCCACTGCCAGTCTGAGAAGACAATACTGACTGATGGACCAAAGGTCTGATTCAGAATAAGGCAGCTTCATATGTTCATATGAACATGGCTACTGTGTGTGTGGCAATGGGAAAAGCTAAATTTTCCCACTCACATGGCAGCCATTTAGGCTTTCCTGTGATATTTCCCAAAAATTTACAGCAAAGCAGGTTTGGAAAATATCAGAGAAAAGCCAGGAAACCTCCACCAGGTGTATGAATGCACCATGATGCTGTGGGGAAACAGGAAAAAAACCAGGGCAAATTATCTCTGCGTTTGTTCTGCATTGTTGGCAGCATCTTTGGTATCTCTTTCTTTTGACCTCCAGATCTTTTGCCTTTTTTCTCTGTAAGATTTATCAGTGCTTAACTGTTACTTGCATAAATGCTAACCCAGCATTCTTTTATTTCTAGAACTGATTATTACAGTATACTTCTTTCTTGTGTGTTCTCTGCATGCCTACATTTAACATTTGTATTAAACATACCTCATTTTCCTGTCATAATTGTTTCCTTCTTTTTATATTCCTTTTATTGGTTACATCTTCCTTGAATTGCATAAGTATCATCTATTGCTTTTTAGTCCTTGCAGTCATTCTTCCTTACTTTCTTTTTGTTCTGTTTCTCTTCATTAATCAAATGCTAACTTCTATTGGATCCCAACGTGCTGATCTTGACTGAGCCCCTCCCCACTCCTGACCCATAGATCTGAAATATTCCTCTGTCCTCAGCAGAACTAGCTCATAAGAACATAAGAGAAGCCATGTTAGAGCAGGCTAATGGCCCATCCAGTCTAACACTCTGTGTCACACAGTGGCAAAAATTTTTTATACACGCACACACACACACACACACACACACAGTGGCTAATAGCCACTGATGGACTTCTGCTCCATATTTTTATCTAAACCCCTCTTGAAGGTGGCTATGCTTGTGGCCGCCACCACCTCCTGTGGCAGTGAATTCCACGTGTTAATCACCCTTTGGGTGAAGAAGTACTTCCTTTTATCCATTTTAACCTGTCTGCTCAGCAATTTCATTGAATGCCCACGAGTTCTTGTATTGTGAGAAAGGGAGAAAAGTACTTCTTTCTCTACTTTCTCCATCCCATGCATTGAACATATGAACATACGAAGCTGCCTTCTACTGAATCAGACCCCTTGGTCCATCAAAGTCAGTATTGTCTTCTCAGACTGGCAGCGGCTCTCCAGGGTCTCAAACTGAGGTTTTTCACACCTATTTGCCTGGACCCTTTTTTGGAGATGCCAGGGATTGAACCTGGGACCTTCTGCTTCCCAAGCAGATGCTCTACCACTGAGCCACTGTCATTATCTTGTAAACTTCTATCATGTCACCCCGCAGTCGACGTTTCTCCAAGCTAAAGAGTCCCAAGCATTTCAAACTTCATAGGGAAAGTGTTCCAGCCCTTTAATCATTCTAGTTGCCCTTTTCTGGACTTTCTCCAATGCTATATCCTTTTTGAGGTGCGGCGACCAGAAATGCACACAGTACTCCAAATGAGACCGCATCATCAGTTTATACAGGGGCATTATGATACTGGATGATTTGTTTTCAATTCCCTTCCTAATAATTCCCAGCTCCTTCTCTTATCTTTTCTCTCTCCCCTTTCCATTGTAATTGTTCCAGTTTGCATTTAGTATATTAACCCCACACATTCCAATCCCCCCTTCATTCTGTGTTTGCCTTGCTAGATTGTAAGCCTGTGGGCAGGGCTGTGTCTTTTTAGGTTTTGTTCAGTATGTAGTATAGTTGGTAGACAGCTGTGTTGGGGTTTATTAGAAAAAGGATTGAAAACAAAATTCCCAATATTATGGTACAGCCTCATATGCAATACTGTGTGCAGTTTTGGTCACTGTATTTCAAAAATGACATTGCAGAGATGGAAAAAGTACAGAAGAGGGCAACCAAGATGATTAGGGGCTTGGAGCACGTTCCGTATGAAGAATTTGAGATTTTTCAGTTTAGAAAGACACAACTTAAGGGACCCATGATAGAGAAAGTTGACTAAGAGAACTTTTTCTCTCTCTCCCAAATACTGGAACTTGAGGGCATCCAGTGAAGCTTATGGGCAGTAGATTCAGGTTAGACAAAAGGAATTCTTCTTTGCACAAAGTGATTAAAATGTGAAATTCTCTGCAAGAGGATGTACTGATGGCCACAGGCATAAACAGCTTTAAAAAGGAATTAGACAGATTCATGAAGTACAGGTCTATCAGTGGCTACTAGTCATGGTGACTAATGGGAACTTCCATGTTCAGAGGCAGTCGACCTCTGAATCTCAGTGCCAGGAGGCAACACCAGGAAAAGGCCACAGCCTCTATGCACTGCTGTTGGCCCTTCTGAGGAACTGGTTGGCCACGGTGAGGGACAGGATGCTGGACTTGATTGACCACTGGTTTGACCCAGCAGGGTTCTTATGTTTTTATATCCCTTTTCCCATGCCCCTCAAGTTTCCAGATGCTCCAGACTTGCTGGAAGGTTAATCTTTTGGTAAAGTGCATCTTTCTAGTTTATGGGAATGAATGAGCCAACAGATGCAATATGGGTGGAACTGCTAGGCCTTAAGGGTTACTTAAAAGGGGTGTGTACTATCTCCCATCTGTTCAAACCCTTGAGGCTGATCTTGGGATGGAGAAAAATTAAGGGAGATGACTAAAGGAGATGTTATATACTGGTAGGCTTCAACTGCTCTCACATTGACTGGGTAAACCGGTGCTCAGGTCATACTGTAGAAGTGAGATTTCTAGATATGATAAATGACTGTGCACTGTAACTGTTGGTCACACAATAAGTTGGGTGGTAATCTTGGACTTACTTCAGAGCAGTACTTGAGATCTGGTGAGAAATGTAGAGATTATTGCACCAATTGAGAACAGTGGCCATAATACTATTAAGTTCAGCATTCTTGTCAATAGAAAGTTACCTCTAAAGTCCAAAACTGTAACATTTGATCTCAAAAGAGGTAATTCATTCATAAATGACTTTTTGAAAAATGAGAATAGTTAAAAGGAAACTGAAAGGGAAACACAAGAGAGTCAGATCCTTAAATGCTTGGAAGCTATTTAAAACCACACTAAATGAAGTCCAGATAGAATCCATTCCCCAGATTAGGAAAGGGACTGCCAAGTCTAAAAGAATGCCTGCTTACTAACAACACAAGTCAACGAAGCTACATAAAGTGAAGAGGCTTCTTTTAAAAAGTGGGAGGTCTGTTCTAATGAATTGAACAGAAGGGGCCGCAGGCCAAGTTAGACAGCAATAAGGCATACAAAAAAATATTGAGAAGCAGGTTGCTAAAAGCATCAAGACAAACAATAAACATTTATTTAAATATATCCAGAGCAGGAAACCAGCCAGTGCAGCCTTTGGATGACCATGGGATAAAGGAAAATTGAGAGATGGCAGAGAAGCTCAGTAACTTTTTGCTTCTGTGTTTCTAGTTTATTTTAAAGCACTAATTTTGGAGAGCTACTGCTTTTGTCAGTTTTTTTAAATGTGTTCACTGTAGAAAGTGTGGGCCATGTACCAATACCACAGCCACTGTTTAAAAAGAAAGAACTGAGCTAAATTGAGGTGATTAGAGATAAATTCTGAGTCAAACTGAGGCAATGAGACATGAAATTCTAGAGCTATTGGGGAAATTTAAAAGGATAAGTCTTAAGGTCTTGATGGCATACATCCAAGAGTTCTTAGGGAACTCAAATGTGAAATAGTTGATCTAATAACCTGTATATATAATCTGTCACTAAATTCAGATGGTGTACCAGGACTGGAGAGTAGCAAATGCTACACTAATTTTTAAAAGGGGTCTAGAGGGAAACCAGGAAATTATAGGACAAACTGTAATTGAATACAGGATTATTAGGCACATATAGAGGAACAAAGCCTGCTAAAGGAAAAATCAGTATGACTTCTGCAAAGGGAAGTCCTGCTTCAGTAAATTCAGGATTCATAAGATAAAATTGGTTAAATGACATGAAACAAAAAGAAGGAAGAAATGGACAGTTCTTAACAATGGAGAGAAGTAAGCAGTGGGATCCAATGAGGATTTCTGCTGGGGCCAGTATTATTTAATTCATTCATAAATGACCTAGAACTGGGGATGAGTAGTATAGTGGCCAAGTTTTCAGATGACACAAAATCATTCAGGATTGCAAAAACCAAGGCTGACTATGAAGAGCTCCAGGGCTATCTCCATAGATTGAATGAAAGAGCAACAGTGAGGCAAATTAAGTTCATTGCTGGGCAGTGTAAGGTGAAGCATATTGGAACAAAACATCCCAATATCAAGTACAGGTTAATAGGGTCTGGATCTGCTAAGAACATGGGGTCCATACTAGCTCAATGAAAGTGGCAACATATTGTGCCGCAGCTATGAAAAAGGTAAAATCTGACCAATTCCTCACTATCCTTTGTACCAGTCTCATGCCCCCCCCCCCCGGTGGCTCTTCTACCAGATTTTGCACTTGCTGGTGCGGGGCTGCGACTTACCCTGCCTCTTTTCCCAAGTTCCCTCCACCTTTTCAGGACCCTGGTTTTCAGATAACCCTGAAGCCATGGAGGGAGCCTGGAAAAGAGGTGGAGTGAGTCATGGCCCTGCGGCAGCAGTTGCAAAATTGGGCAGAAGAGCCAGGGTAAGTCATGGCCCTGCGGCAGCAGCTGCAGAATTGGGCAGAAGAGCCACGGGAAAAAGGAGCACAGAATTGGGATAAAAGCTAATGAGGAATCAGTTGCTATGTTGGGGATAGATCAGGTTTCCTAGGATAATAACATTATCTACTTTAGTCACCTCCCTTATTTCCTTCTCCATCTGAAGATCAGTCTCAAGGGTTTGAACAGATGGGAGATAGTACACCCCCTTTTAAGCAACCCTTAAGTCCTAGAAGTTCCACCTATTTGGGCTTGACCCAGAAAATTTCCCAGTGCCTAACAAATCTAAACCCTTCCTGCCAGTATCACTTTCTCATCCACTCATTGAGACCCCTGATCTGTTCCTGTCTAGCTGGCCCTGCATATGGAACTAGCAACACTTCTGAGAGCGCTAGTTTTGTGATCTTGGCCTTTAATTTTCTGCTTAGTAAATTAGATTTTTCTTCCAGGACCACAAATATATATGTACGTTTATTTATTTATTTATTTTCTGTTCCTCCCTATCCCTCAAGCAGGCTCAGGATGGAGTGCAACAAATTTAATCAGGTAACAGTAAAACAATAGGTAATTAACAGCACATTTAGCAATTATAACGATAAAAGCAATAAAACAACTAACATTATTCCAGTTCAGGTGGAAGACAGACTAACCAAACTATAATACAAACAGATCTAGAACCAATGATGCATCAATATGTCAGTAGGCCTGATAGAAGATGGAAAACTGTGACAAGGGAGGCCAGACTCGATGTACTACATAGACACCCACTGCCTCACTCGAAGGCCTGGCAGAACAGCTCAATTTTACAGGCTCTACCAAAAGGTAGGGCCCTGATCTCTAATGGGATGGAGGGGGGGCAGAAAAGGCCTTGGCTCTAGTTGAGGCAAGGCTGACGTCCTTCAGGCCAGGGACAACCAGCAGATGATGATTGATTGAATGTAAGGTCCTTTGGAGCAAATATGGAGAGAGGCAGTTCCTCAGATATGTTGGTCCCAGGTAGTGCAGGGCTTTAAATGTCAGTACCAAAACCTTGAACCAAATCCGATACTCAATGGGTAGCCAGTGTAATTGGCGTAGCACTGGCCATATGCTCGTTCGTAAAGGTAATGCAGTTAGCAAGTGTGCCGCTGCATTTTGCACCAGCTGGAGTTTCCAGATTAGCCTCAAGGGCAAGCCTGTGTAGAGTGAGTTACAGTAATCCAGCCTGGAAGTGAGCATTACATGAGTCACTGTAGCTAAGTCCTGAGGGGGGAGATAGGGTGCTAGTTGCCTGACCTGCTGAAGATGGTAAAAGGCAGATCTGGCAGTCGCAGTGACCTGGGCCTCTGTAGAAAGTCAGGCGTACAGTGTCATTCCCAAGCTCTTCACCTTCTAGGCCGGTATAAGCGGTGCACCATCAAGGGCTGGGAGCCAGATACCCAGTTCTACTCCACCCCAGCTAAGGTACAGGACTTATGTCTTCGTTAGATTAAGCTTGAGCCGGCTCTGTTGCAGCCACCCAGTTATGGCCCCAAATGCCTCGGCCAGATTTTATTTATTTACCTTAAATTTCTATCCCGCCCTCTCTGCAAGTGGACTCAGGGCAGCTAACAACATTTATATTTACAATTTAAAAACCAATAAAATACAGTTACAATTTAAAACCATTATGTGGTGCTGTACTACTTAAATATAAGCGAGTTCTTCTTTTCTGATGGTGATCACATAGTATCGTAGCTCTATAATGATGTGGGGTTGCAGTTCTCTCCTGGTTAGATATTAAAGGCCTGTTGGAACAGTTCAGTTTTGCATGCCCTGCAGAAAGTAGAGAGATCCCGCTGGGCCCTTATGGCCTCCGGGAGAGCATTCCACATTTCTGGTGCTGCCACCGAGAAGGCCCTAGCCCATGTAGAGCATAGCCTAGCCTCCTTTGGTTCAGGGGTAGACAGTAGATTTTGTGTCCCTGAACGCATTGCTCTCTGAGGAACATGCGGAGAAAGGCGGTCCCATAGATAGGCAGGCCCCTGACCATAAAGGGCTTTAAAGGTCAATAACAACATCTTGAAATGGACTTGGAACACAATAGGTAGCCAGTGCAGCTCTTTCAGCACTGGCTGAATGTGCTCCCATCGAGGGAGCCCCATTAACAGCTGTGCCGCAGCATTCTGCACTAGCTGTAGTTTCTAAGTCAAGGGTAGCCCCATGTAGAGAGCATTACAGAGATCTATTCTTAAGGTGACTGTAGCGTGGATCACCATTGCTAAGTCATCCAGGAAAGGGGCCAACTATCACACCCGTCAAACATGAAAAAAGGTGGATCTGGTAGTGGCTGCCACCTGGACCTCCATTGTAAGAGAGGACTCCAGGAGCACACCTTAGGGGCCGGCAGAGGGATCAGGAGCTGGCAGAGGGATCCCCCCCCCCCAGACCACCCTGGCTCAGATAAAGAACCTCCGAGGGTGACCAGAACCGTCTCCGTCCTGTGACCTGATCGAAAGCCGGACTGGAATGGATCCAGTGCGGCAGTGTCATCCAAGTATCCCTGTAGCTGAGTTGCCACCACCCGCTCTTTAACCTTACCCAAGAAGGGAAGGTTTGATACCGGCTGATAATTTGCCAATACAGCCAGGTCTGCGGACCACAGCCTCTTTAAGAGGTGTGGGAAAGATCCCTTCTACGAGGGATCTGCTGACAATAGCCTGCAGTGGCTCACGTAGTGACGCCTGGCTAGCTTTTATAAGCCAGGACGGGCATGAGTCCAACCCACAGGTCATAGGGCATACAGCAAAAAGGATCCTGTTGACCTCCTCCAGGCTGAATGGAATGAAGGAATATAGAAATGGAGCAGAAGACATGCTCGGTGCCTGTTCTTTCACTGTATCAATTATGGTGGGAAGGTCGTGTTGGAGCGACGAGACCTTATCTGTGAAAAAACTCACAAAATTTCACAGCCAGTTTCCAATTCTCTAACGTTTGTTTTACCTTGCAGTAAGGTTGTTAGTGACTGAATGATACTAAATAATTGTGCTGGGCACAAGGTTGCAGACGCAATCCGGGACACAAAGTAAGTCTTCTTTGTGGCCTGGACTGCCATCTCATAGGTCCACATAAATGATCTATAAGATGTTCTCGTAGCTTCGTCATGAGCGCGTCGCCATCGTCTTAATCGCCATTTCATCGATCGCAGCTCCGGGGTATACCACAGAGCAGATCATGAATGAGGATGAAGAGGACGTCGGGGAGTGATCTTGTCGATGGCTATCGAGAGCTGGGTATTCCAGATCTCCACAAGCTCATCCAACGAGTCACCAGAGGGCCAGGGATCCTGTAAAGCCATCTGAAGCCTCAAAGTGTCCATCTGGCTTTGCAGGTGAGCCAAAACTTGCTCACCGCCTAAATGGGGTGGGGTGGAGTATCCACACAGGTCGTCAGGGCATAGCGGTCAGACCATGGCACTGCCTCGGCAGAAATCTGATCCACTACAACTTCCACCGGAAAGATCAGGTCTAATGTGTGCCCGCCCCCGATGCGTCGGTGTTGTTATATATTGGGAGAGTCCCATTGCTACCATGTGCTAAAAGTGCTACCATGGAAGACACTAGGTCCGTTGCCCGAGTGGATGCTGCGTCCTCAGCATGGACATTGAAGTCACCCAGGACTATAAGCCGAGGATGCTCCAATGCCCAGCCTGCAATCCGGGACAGCCTCCATCAGGAATGGTAAGGCACTGGCTGGTGCATTAGGCGGATGGAACACCAGCCAAATTGCCAAACTCTCCCCAACATCCCACATCAGGCCAGCACGCTCTATGCCCGTGATCTTTGGAAGTGGAAGTGCCCTGAAGGAGCAATCCTCCCATATGAAAAAGGCCACCCCTTCCCCCCTGACCAGACATCTCTTGCTGATGGTCTTTACAGAGTCTCAGATCACCAACAGTATGCACATCAACGTATCCTGCTCCTCCCACCCACTCACTCTATCAGTTAATATTTTATATGACCTAGCTAAAACTTATTTCTACTGCTAATAGTTTTATCCTAGCCAATTAATTTAAAAACCTTCTCCCCCCACAATCTATCCAATTAATTGGCAATATATATATATCAATTCACTTAGCAGATAAAATATCCAATTAGGTCCAAATACAATGAAATTAAATCCGACAAAGATGGAGGTCCTGTATTTAAGTTGTGACAGTCAGAGAACAAAGGTCTCTTTACCGACCTTCAATGGAGCACCACTTACATTGGTTCCTAAGGTTAAAAGCTTAGAGATATTCCTGGACTCCTCTTTAACAATGGAGGCCCAGGTGGCAGCCACTGCCAAATCAGCCTTCTATCACCTTCAGCTGATAAGGCAGTTGGTCCCCTACTTCGAACGCAATGACTTTGCAACAGTGATCCATGCCATGGTCACCTCGAGACTGAATCACTGTAATGCCCTCTATATGGGGCTACCCTTGTCTCAAACCCGGAAGCTTCAACTAGTGCAGAATGCTGCAGCCAGGCTGTTAATGAGTCTTTCCTTGTAGGAGCACATTCAGCCTGTGCTAAAAGTGCTACACTGGTTGCCCATTGCATACCAGGTCCATTTCAAGGTGCTGGTTCTTACCTTTAAAGTCCTATATGGCCAGGGACCTGCATACCTTTGGAACTGCCTTTCCCCACATGTTCCCCGGAGAGCACTTTGGTCAGGGTCACAAAACCTGCTCTCAATCTCTGGCCTTAAAGAGGCCAGGCTCATGACAACCAGAGCCAGGGCTTTTTGTGTTGTAGCTGCATACTGGTGGAATGAGCTCCCTGAGGAGGTTAGGGCCCTGTGAGAACTTGCACAGATCCTCAGGGCCTGTAAGACAGTGCTCTTCCACCAGGCGTTTATTAATTAAGATCACAGGCTATAACAGACTTTGAAACATCTGGACCACCTCTAGCATGAACCTAAGATCTATTTCCATATACAACATCCAGCTGGAACAGCAGAACAGTAAAATGTGATATAAAAACAGATTAGGCAGTACCCATCTTATCAAATCAGATTGCCATCCAAAGATTAATATAGCACCTGAAATGTTTTGATTTTTGTGTTTTTATGTCTTTTAATGTACTTCTATATTTTGTGTATATACATCAGGGGTGGCCAACGGTAGCTCTCCAGATGTTTTCTGCCTACAACTCTCATCAGCCCCAGCCATTGGCCATGCTGGCTGGGGCTGATGGGAGTTGTAGGCAAAAAACATCTGGAGAGCTACCGTTGGCCACCCCTGATATACATGAAAATATAAGCCGCCCTGAGTCTGCTCTGGCAGGGAGGGCAGGATATAAACTGAACAAACAAACAACAAAATTAATCAATCAATTAATCAATCAATCAATCAATTAATTAATTCCAGTGTACTCACTAAAAGCCATTTGCCTACAAACAAACCCCAAATAGCTCAGAAACCATGCAATCTCAACAAAGCAGTCTGACACTTATCCTCTTCACCTTTTTCACCAATCCCAAGAACTCCTCCATTAGAAATCCATGTTGGCATCACTTCTGACTAAAACTTGGAAATGGTATCACTAGCACTAGCACTCTAGACACTTTAAAACCTGGAAGTGGCATCAACAACATCCATTTTTTCTCACCATTCATTTGAATGCCAGCCAGGAGTTTTGTGGGAGTCTGCCCACTAAAATTGGTCAAATGGCACCCTTCTTAAAGTTAGTCACTGAAAGGAAATATGTTAAGCAACCATAGTAAATGAAACAAGTTTTCATACAAGATTAAAGAGAAAAGTTTTATTGTTACAGCTGCTTTATAAAAGCAGAATTCTGTTGTTTTAAGCACAAATTATTGTCACAATCACTGTATCGATTTTACAGTAACAAACAGAGAAATTTCTAGAAAAAAGGGAAGGACTGCTTTTTGCGAGAAAAGACAGTTTAGTTTTTCACGACTAAAAATAATTTATTAAAGTGTTTCATTTGCACAAAATTAACTAGAATTGGAATTTTAGTTAATATGTTTCAGTCAGAAAATACATTAGAAAAACTTATTAATAATTCAGTTTTTTTTTAAAGGTCGATATGGAGTATACAACTTCATTAACAAATTAAAGACTTTTCAGTTGATTAATGAATTGTTTTAAAATGATTAATTTTAAATAAATTTGAATGTTACCAAAACCCCAATAAAAAGTTCATCTTGAACTAACAAGGGATGTGAGAGAGAACTTGCAATTTAGTAAATAATTTTTTCGGAAGAGAAGCCATTTTTTAGGAAGAGAAGCCATTTTTGTTTTAGATAGTGGTTACCCACCAGAATCCAGACAGTCTCAAAATAAACAAGCATTGGGGGTTTGTTGATTGCAATGTGTTTGTTACTGTGTAGCTTAGTGGAGGAGGTGGAGAATCAGTCCCACCAGCTTTTTTAGAGACAAAGAGTGTTTCTGTATATGTTGTTGTGATGATGAATTGGTGCTGGGCCCACTGTGTGGGTGTTTGGAGAACAGGCTTCCCTGATGGAAGGAGATCCTGGGATGTGCATGGGATGTACATGGGAGGTGGTATCCAGATTTCCTAACAGAGTGGTTCCTCAGTGGAACAGGCTTCCCCATGTGATGGTGGGCTCTCTTTCCTTGGAGGTTTTTAAACAGAGGCCAATTGACAGCAATGCTGATTCTGTGAACTTAGGAGGATCATGGGAAGGAGGGCAGGAATAGTTGTGTCAGTGCTTAGTTCTCATGGCCCTTTCTTGCATGCCTAGGGAAAGGCTATTCACCACTTTAGGGTCAAGACAGCTTGACCAGGGATCCTGGAGGGTTTTTGCCTTCTTCTGGGCCTGGAGCAGGGGTCAAAATTTCCTGAATTGTGAAGGGGGACCATCCCTAGGGCGCATGGTGCTCTAAGCGGACTCACGGCCCACTGTCCCCCTCTGTCATGCCACACCCCACCTCCCCCTCCATTGCACCTCCTCCTCCCTCCCCACCAGGTTTATTTCAATGCCCAGTAATAGGCAGTCGAGCACCATGCTCCAGGCTATCTAAAGGAAGGAAATGGGGAGGAGGCAGCGGCCCCTTTTTCAGTGGCTTGGTAATACTTCCCGCTGCTGCTGGCCTGCCCCCTCAACTCGGCACTGACAGTGAGTGCATGGGAAGGCTGGCATAGGAGCAGGGAGTCTCCAGTGCAGTTTTACCCGACAATCAGCTGATCAGCAGAGGGGTGCCATTAAATAGCCTGGGAGTGCAGTGCTTGACTGCCAATTCCCAGGCATTAAAACACACCTGGCGGGGAAGGGAGGGAGGAGGAGGCTGGGGAGCGGGCAAACTGGGCATTTGCCTGGGAGGGGGGAAGGCTAAATTTGGCTCCCCTACCCTGCTGGCTCCCTAAGTAACTGCCTAGTTTGCCTAGTGGGTGAGCCGGCCCTGGTTTAGACTAGATGACCCTGGAGGTCCCTTCCAATTCTATGATTATATTTAATATCGTCTGTCATTGTTAATCAAATCAACCAATTTAATCACTCAGTCCTATTGTTACCTTTTTGGATTTAAATTTATTACTATTGTCCTGAAGTAACCTTGAATTCTCAGTGCAAAAAGATCAGCATTGCAAAATTGCTTAACTCCGTTTCCGTTGTATCTCTAAAATGCCTCTTATGAGTTATAGTGGTTAGAACATTGGACTAGGATCTGGAAGGCCCAGCATCATGGAATCCCCATGGAAGCTATTTGGGTGATCTTGGGCCAATCACATACTCTATGCCTAACCAGCCTTACAGAAAAAAGGTAAAATGAAGAATGGGAGAACGTTGTAACCTTCTTTGGGTTTCTGTTGGGGAAGAAAATGAGTGTAAATGAAGTAAATAATAAAATAGTGCTGATTTTCTAGTGCAGGTTAGTTTTTTTGTTTTTGTTTTTTGCTATTGCTTGGGTAACAGGAATAAGTGCTAATAAACTGGAGGCTTGCGACACCTTAAAGACAAGAAGAATGGCTTTAGGAGCCAAGACTTTATTTGGGCTGTGAGTATTATAAGTAAAGGCTATGACTTTATAGCATTGGTTAAAGCTACCTCAGCCAGCTGCAACATGACAGCATCCCCCAAAGCTGCAGCATTGTACGCTGTACTTGCTATGCAGCATAGAATGGTCACAATGCCAGCAGACATTTTCGGACTTGACAGAAAACATCAGAATGTTATACCACACTCCTTTTGTGCAAGGCCTCACTGAAAATCATTGCTGTTGTGTAAATGGAAGTATGAGAGACGGAGAAAGCAGGTGAAGCAAAGTGCATGTGGAACACATTCACAAGACACCCCCCCCCCCCCGGGATAAAGTACATGGTTTGGCAGTGGAAGAATTTCCCATTCCTCCATTGTCATGGATAGGCCATTATTTCATGAGATTTAGACTTTTAGACTTGTGGACACTCAGAACCTCTGCAAGAGTGAGGGACAATTAGGATGATCTGGCCCAAAACTTGATGGATCCACAGTTGTTCCTGATGCCTCACGAGGATTTTCCAGTCACCTAGTTTGGTTTTCCTGCTGTAGCCCTATTTGACTTGAAAAATATTGAGGTGGGCTAGGCCAGGGGTGGCCAAACTGTGGCTCGGGAGCACATGTGACTGTTTCACACAAAGCCCCCACCACCCCCTTGCCAGCTTGGAGAAAGCATTTGTCTTTCGACTCTCACACATCTGATGTTTATTCTATGTGGATCTTATGTTAAGCAAATTTGGCCACCCCTGAGCTAGGCTGTGGACATGATTGTCCTTCTTTCCTTCTATGGAGTCCAGAATGCTCCTTAGTTTACTGAGGAGCTTTGGATGATTGAAACAGTTAGGTGGGGTGTTAGAGCACATACGGAGAAAAACTCAAAGTAATAATTATTCGAATTATCACATGGCAGTGTTTGTAGTGCAGTCAGGAAATTTGAAGATTGTTTAGCAGCCAGAAGTTCTAGTTCTTTCAGCATTATGCACCACTAGGTGGCAAGCTAGACTTGCTTTTAAGTCAAGAGACATTTCAGAGGTGGTTTGCCATTGCCTTTGCCTGGTATTCTTTGGAGGCCACCCATCCAAATACTAACCAGGGCTGACCCTGCTTAGCTTCTGAGATTTGACTAGCCTGAGCTCAAAGCAAATGCAACCAAACACAGGTGAATGCACACTATTGTGTCTACTTTGTAGCAGTGATGGCAGTAAGGTAAGGCATACTCTCAGTTAAGTTCCTCTGGGCATGGAAAAGGGATCACTAGCAGAGTGGGGGGAAGGTAGTTGTGAATTTCCTGGCTCATTTTGCTGTATGACAAGAGATTCCCCCTACATATATATGTTTATATCTATACCTATCTATGTTCTTCCCCTGTAGTAATATGCTTTCAATTTTGATGAGCACTAGCCTATTGAACATTCTTTCACCATTTGCCGTTATGACTGGCGCTATAGGGGGAAAAATCAGCATACTTCATTGTAAACAAGTAAAAAAATGTTTAATATGATATGCCTAGTTATTTTTTCCCTAAACTCCTATTTTAACATAAACACTCTCTTTCTGTTCTGCAGAAGGCCCTGGGCTGGGCCAGCAATGCACTTTCCAGAATGTAGCTTGTTTTATTCTAACATTGCTTCTCATTGGCTCCAGCAAATGTCGCAATAACCCACATGGGTTCATGTCATATGGACATGGCAAAAAAAAAAAAAGTTTCCCTAAATATCCTGAAGTATGATCTACAGATTAACCTTACTTTTCATGTTGACGGGGATGAGGTTAAGATATCTAAGGGGTTAGATGGTCTTTCTTATGATAAAAGGTAAAAGAGTCTGGAACTTTTCAGTTGAGAAAAAGGTATCTAAGGGGGGAACACAATAGAGGTTTATAAAATTTTGCATGGAGTGTAGAAGTCAGATAGAAGGAACTTTCCATATCACAAAATATAGCACATGGGGGTACTCAGTGAAGCTGATAGACAATACATTCAGGATTGATAAAAGGAAACAGTTTTTATTCAGTGCGTAATTAAATTCTAGAATCCACTGTCAGTGGATGTAGTGATGTTCATAAAGTTGGATGGCTTTAGAAGGGGCTTACACAGATACATGGAGGAAAGGTCTACCAATGTCTACTAGCCATGGTGATGAAAGGGAACCTCTATATTCAGAGAGAGCAAACCTCTGAATACCAGTGATAGAATGCAGCATCAGGAAAAGGCCCTGACATCTGTCCTGTTCATAGGCCCTGCAGGCTAACTGGTTGGTAGCTTTGCAAAACAGATGGGTGGACTAGATCAGGGGTCCCCAACCCCCAGGCCGTGGATCAGTACCAGGCCATGGCCTGTTAGCAACTGGGCCTGTTAGCAACTCTGAGAAAGCTATGGCTGACCAAAACTAATAAAAATAAAGTGCACGGTTGTATCATCCCAAAACCATTCCCCCCTCACCCTGGCCCGTGGAAAAATTGTCTTCCACAAAACTGGTCCCTGGTGCCAAAAAAGGCTGGTGATCACTGGACTAGATGGATAGGAAGCAGCATCAGGAGGAGACCTTGGCATCTGCTGTGTCTGTTCGCCTGCCAGAGCAATTGATTGGCTACTTTGTGAAACAAATTACTGGACTAGATGGACCATTGGCCTGATCTAGCAGGCCTCTTAAGTTCTTTTGAGGCTAAGTTTCTGGTTTAACATTTTAAAAATAGAATAATAAATCATTTCTGTTTGTATTCAGGGACACATTAGCCCCATGTCCCTGCCCCCAATTCTCCTCATCTTTGCCAGGCTTGGCTCACCACCCTACTAATGGAGGATGTTACATCTCTTTCAGATGATGGCCCAGGAATGCCTCCAGTTTCTATGATTTTTACCAATCTCTGTGATCTTAATTATAGAATTGGAAAAATTCTTAGAGCATCATCATCAGTGCTGTCCTGCACCCATTTTTCTCCCAGTCCTTGAATAATCAGAGGTGGGGAATTGAGGGTGGGGGCAAAAAAATTGCCTGCTAACAACAAACCTAGTATACTTATTTAAATAGACTGAGTAATTTAACATATTTCAAATCTCGACATCTCAGAGACATCTAATTTAAAAATACGTGCAAGCTTGAAATTACGGACTGTTATGAAAGTACTCAAAGTGAAACGATTTCCCCCTTAAACTAACAAATGTGACTTTTTAAAAATCTGGTAATTAATTTTGATCAAAATGCTGCAATAATGTACTTAAATAGCAAATAAATTTGGATCAACCATATAATGTTAAAAGTTCATTACTCAGCAAACCTGCTAGTATTCTGCACTATTGGACTTTTTAAAAAAAAGTAAATAAATTTACATTTTGCTCACCAAATTCTTTAAAAAGAAAGAAAATATAGTATATAAGAACACGCATACTAAACTAAATCTCACTGGATTTTTTATAGTAGTCTTCTCTGTTATTTAGCCATTTTTGATTAAAAAGTGGTGGTAGTGGTAGCTACCAAACATTATTTTTTAAATTAAGACTAAACAAAGGCACTGCAAATTTTTGATGATTATTTGAAGCAAGCTTTTGTCTGATGAATATTTAGTTATTATAATGTGATATTTTTATCTTGTTATACAAACTGTTCCCACTGAGAGCATGATTTAACACTGTGAATGCTCTGTGTGTATTGCATTTTTCATTATGAACATACACAAGCTGGAAAACCAGAAGGAAACATGCATAAATGTTGCTTGTACAGTGGTTATGAGGAGTATTGTTTCTGCTTGCACTAATATAACATTGGAGTGGAAAACACAGGCACTCATTCCAGTACTCAAACATACTGTTTTAGATATATTTTTGCAGCATTAGGGAAGAGAGCAAGATTTGGGCCTATAGTTGAAAATTGCTCATATGTGCTTTCTTAAGGTTATGGGAGTTTTACAGACTATCCCAATATTTGATATAGTTTTACGTTATGCCAGTAAAGATTTTGTGACTGTGATATCGTTTAATGTATTTTATTTATTTACATCGGTTATAATCCACCTTCCTTACTGAAACTAATTGTGCTAGATTTCAGTACACGACAATACTTTTTAGAACAGAATATAAGAAGAAGTAAGTAAAGTAAAGTAAACTAAATTTATTTTTATATCCTGCCCTCCCCCGCCAGAGGCGGGCTCAGGGCGGCTCACAGACATGGAATACCATGATTTAAAAATACAATCTAGACAAAACAAATTTAAATACAATTCAATTACCGTACATAGGTTAATTAAAATAAATAAAACAGTTGTTATGGATTAAAATTAGGTTAAGAACCCTGCTGGATCAAACTAGTGGTCCATTTAATCCAGCATCCTGTCTCACACAGCAGCCAACCAGTTGCTCTGGAGGGCCAACAACAGAGTATAGAGGCCAAGGCCTTCCTCTGATGTTGTTTCCTGGCACTGGGATTCAGGAGTTTAATGCCTCTTAATGTGGAGGTTTCCATTAGCCATTATGACTACCAGCTTCTGATGTAACTGTCTAATCTCCTTTTAAAGTTGTCTTTGTCTGTGGCCATCGCTTTATTTTCTGGCATTGAATTATTATTATTATTATTATTATTATTATTATTCCTCCCATTCCCCCATGGGGACTCAGAGCAGAGTACATCAAATATACAATAATAAAATAATCAAAAACAGCTAAAATTACAATAAAATCAGTTACAGCATTGAGCTCAGAATCTAATCAGCACTTTACATACCATATATTATGATGTTACATAACTCACTGGCCCCTGTCAGTAACAAACAGTCCAAATAATGATGAAATAGCAATGTTATAGTAATAGCAATTTTTTCAGCACTGATGATGGTATGACATGATGGAACAGCAGGGGAGGCCAACCAGTCTAACAAATGGACACCTGCTGCCTCATCCAAAAGCCTGGCATAACAGCTCCATTTTACAGGCCCTATGAATGGCTAACAAGTCAGGTAGGGCTCGGATCTTCATAGGGAGCTGATTCCACCAGATGGGGGCCAGGACTGAAAAAGCCCTAGCCCTGGTAGAGGCAAGACAGGCATCTCTTGGGCTGGGGATGGTCAAAAGATCTTGGGAGACCGAACGAAACGACCTCTGGGGCATATATGGGGAGAGATGGTCAGACAGGTATGTTGGTCCCAGGCCGCACAAGGCTTTAAAAGTCAAAACTAAGACCTTGGAATATACCCAGTACTCTATAGGCAGCTAGTGCAGACTGCAGAGCTTTGGCCATATGCTCCCCAAACAGGTGATGCAGTCAGCAGGCAAGCTGCTGCACTCTGCAGCCACTGCAGTTTCTGGATCAGCCTGAAGGGTAAACCAGCATAGAGCGAGTTACAGTAGTCCAGTCTGGAAGTGACCATTGCTTGGATCGCTGTAGCTAAGTTTTTTGGGGGATAGATATGGTGCTAGTTGCCTGATCTGCTGTAGATAGAAAAAGGCAGACCTGGCAACCGTTGAAAGGGAGGCATCCAGAATCAATCCCAAACTCTTCATCTGTTGGGCCAGCAACAAAACAGCACCGTCCAAGGCTGGGAGCTGGATGCACGAACCCCACTCCCCCCACCCTCGACTCAGGCACAGGACCTCCGTCTTATAAATTCTAATCATTCATTGGGTAGAGAAGTATTTCCTTTTGTCCATCCAGAATCTACCGCCATCAACTTCATTGGATACCCTTGAGTTCTACTATTTTGGGACAGAGAGAGAATATTCAGTACTGTATCTGTACCCTGTGCCTAATTTTTAAAATCTTTATGATGTGCACCCTTAGTCATCACTTGTCTAAATGGAGAAGTCCAGATTCTTCAGGCTTCTTCATAGGAAAGGTACTCCAATCCCTTAATCATTTTAGTTACCCCCTTCTCTCCTTTTTCTAGCTCTGAAGTGTTCTTTTTGATATACCGTGACCAAGACTGCACTCAGTATTCCAAATGAAGCCACATCTATACAGTAGCATTATAATATTATTTTTTTATTTTCAATCTCTTTCCTAATAGTTCCAACATAAGAGTTTGCCCTTTTCATTACAGTGGCATACTGTGTTGACATTTTCATTGAGATATTCAGGTTCTCTTTCCCTCTCACTTTCAGCAAGTTCAGACCCCATTAGTCTATACTTGAAGTTGGATTTTTTTGTTCCAATGTACATCAGTTTATGGGAGCTCTGTGGCACAGAGTGGTAAAGCTGCAATACTACAGTCCAAGGTCTTTGCTCATGACCTGAGTTTGATCCTAGCGGAAGCTGGGTTCAAGTAGCTGGCTCAAGGTTGACTCAGCCTTCCATCCTTCCAAGATTGGTAAAATGAGTACTCAGCTTGCTGGGGGGGAAAGTGTAGATGACTGGCGAAGGCAATGGCAAACCATCCTGTTAAAAGTCTGCCATGAAAACATCATGATACAATGTCACATCAGAGTTGGAAATGACTGGTGCTTGCACAGGGGACTACCTTCACTTTTAACTTTACATCAGTTTATACTGACCAACATTGAACTTTATCTCCCACATTGTTGCCCACATCTCCAATTTGTGGAGATCCTCCTGGAGCACTTCACAGATGGCCTTGTTTTTTTTTCAGATTTCTGGTTGGTTCCAGATTTCTACAATTGGAATTCTATTGCATTTTTTCTATCACTTCCTGTTCACTGTATTGACGTACTCTGTGTAATCTACCCTGTCCCAGTGAGAAAGGCAGAATATAAATAACATAAAGAAATAGATCAAGATGGGTGCCCATTTTAGTCTGTCCGTAGCAGTAGAAAAGAGTAAGAATCCAGTAGCACCTTAAAGAATAACAAAATCTGTGGTAGGGGGATGAGCTTTCTTAAGTCACAAAAGCTCATACCCTGCAACAGATTTTGTTAAGTCTACTAGGCTCTTACTCTTTTTGACTGCAAGTAAATAGATAGATAAATAATATTATAGCCTATAGTAGCATATGTGCTAACCAGAAGCATTAGCTGGGAATATTATTGGTTATAAAAGATGAAGTTAACTTAGGGTTGCCAATCCCCAGGTGGGGGCAGGGGATCCCCCAGTTTGGAGGCCCTCCCCCCGCTTCAGGGTCATCAGAAAGCGGGGGGAGGGAAATATCTGCTGGGAACTTTATTATTCCCTATGGAGATGTATTCCCATAGGAAATAGTGGAGAATGGATCCGTGGGTATCTGGGGCTCTGGGGGGGCCTCTGTTTTTTGAGGTAGAGACCCCACATTTGCAGCATAGCATCTGGTGCCTCTCCCCAAAATACCCTCAAGTTTCAAAAAGATTGGACAAGGGGGTCCAACTCTATGTGCCCCCAAAGAAGGTGCCCCTATCCTTCATTATTTCCTATGGAAGGAAGGCATTTAAAAAGTGTTCAGTCCCTTGAAATGTGATGGCCAGAACTCCCTTTGGAGTTCAATTATGCTTGTCACACCCTTGTGTGAGGGAAGGGGGAGGAAAATGTCTGTTCGGCACTCCATTATTCCCTATGGAGACTGAAAATTGATCTGTTAGTAACTGGGGGGGGGGCACCAGATTTGCATCATAGCATCCAATGCCTCTCCTCAAAAGACCCCTCAAGTTTCAAAAGGAGTGGACCAACGGGTTCAATTCTATGAGCCCCAAAAGAAGGTGCCCCTATCCTTCATTATTTCCAATGAAGGGAAGACATTTAAAAGGTGTTGGTCCCTTTAAATGTGATGGCCAGAACTCCCTTTGGAGTTCAATTATGCTTGTTACAACCTTGTTCTTGTCTCCACTCCAATATCTCCTGGCTCCAATCCCAAAGTCTCCTGGCTCCACCCCCAAAGTTCCCAGATATTTCTTGAATTGGACTTGGCAACCCTAATATGGTAGCGCTAATGTCACAAATGGTCAGAGGAGAAAACCAATATACTTGGACAGAGGGTCCAGGATAGAGTTACAACCAAAGATAATAGGTCTACCTGGAGGGGGAAAATATTTGTATGTATTTTTGGTAGAATATAGAATACTGGGGTTAGTATTATCAAGGAAATAACTTTCCTTAGTTGTACTAAATCCCATAATAAAATCTTCCTTCAATATAGAATCAGGTGGATAACCATGTTGGACTAAAGCAGCAGAACAAAGTACTTCAGAATGGAATGTATTTATTTGGTCTGGGGACTGGGGAGATAACTCTACACAGCCAATTGCCCTATTTCAAAGAAGAAGATGCTGAGAGGAGATGGATGGAGCTTAATGGCAGGGTCTCAATTAATTACTGTCAGCATTCCACAGTTAAAGATACATCTGCTCATCAATCTCCAGTTTTGACTTATTTATTCCTTTCACTATGTTTCCCCCCAGAATTAAACCCAAACAAATGGTAACTTAAGCTTATTCCTATTTGGTCCATTCATCTGTTAAATAGTTTCATTATGATGTATGCTGATTTGCTGCCCACCACTATATGTATGGACTAATAACTTCCGTTGCAATGTATGTGAAGAAGTGCACGCACACAAAATCTTATAATTTGAAACAAATGTTGTTGGTCTTAAAGGTGCCATTGGACTCCAATTTTGTTTCTCCAATATAATTCTAATCATACATTGAATTGATGGACCTGGGTTTGTTTTACATTAAATATAATAAACTGGATTATTAAATTGCCTCATAACTTCCAATTAATAATCTGCTTTTTTAATTATAACATTAGGGTCAGTAGATAGTTTATTTAATGCCAGCCTCTCTTGGTTATTCAAATTTACCCATCTAGATATTAAATTACATTCCAGTTTTTTCTAAATCATTCATTAGTCTTTTCTCAAACACTTGTATAGTAGGAGGAGTGGGCATAGGAGGTATAAAGTACGAGTTACAATAGTGGTAAACCAAAAATATTAGATATTCTGTCATAAAATAATCATGCATATCAGGCCACAGACATTTTTACCTTTCTAATTCACACTTACACCCAAACAGCTATAGTTCATGCCAGCAATAACTTCTGTAGAAAAGCTCTTTTGTTATTATTTGCCCTGCCAATGAACTGGGAAGTAAATCATTATGATGGTGCTTAATTTTGTTTGTTTGGATTCAGGTTGTTTTGTTCATTAATAATTTCTTTGGATTCTTTAATACTTGTAATGAAATGCTGGAATTAGTTAAGTTGGTAGTTGTTCCCACTACATTTGGTTGTTCTTCTGTATCTACCTTACCTTTTCTTTTCTTTTACTGTGCTAGTCATGGTCCACACTAATTACCTAATAGTAAATTTGGAATAATCTGGGTAGTCTATAGTTAGTTAGTTAAACATTCATAACAATACCTCAATAATATTTTTTTCTTTTATAGTAATATATGTTTATCTTGATTGGCTGTATCTTGATACAAGAGTTATTGCTTTAATTTTAGTTTTGCATAGATCTTGACCTCTCTCCATGGAAAGATATATTATTTTAAATTAGTCAGCGTGTCTTGTTGCATCTATATAACTTTATGTTCTTCTGGGATATTTATTATATGTATGTAAGTATTTGTGGCTGTATTAATTTGTTTCCTTATGATTTAGTAATTGTATATTCATATTTATACTGATACTTATTTATTTACTTCAAAACTAATAAAAATATTAAAAGGGCAAAAAATACATTTGGTTGCATTCAGTAATATATTCCGTTAGTGGAAGGAAAGTAATTTTTACTTATTCTCTTTCCTTTCTCCACAGACTTCTTACTTGTCCCTCACACTGTTTCTGTGGGTCCCTGTTCCCCAGGACTAGCATTTTGAGACCTGTTTCAAGCTGAAGTAGGGTAGGGGAAGTAAAAAAGTCCTGTTGTGCTGACATAACTCTCTTCTCTCAGCAGAAAATACCACTGTATCCAATCCACTTGTATTTGTAATTTCTCTTTCCCTGCACTCAGTTGGGATGAAATTTTCTGTGGTTGTACCTCTTGTCCAAGGGGACTTTCCTTCCAAATTTTAGATCAATAAGAGACAGTGTCCCTGTGCTAAGCACAATTTTATTCATTTGTGGTCTGCCCTTTACGCAGGGCTCAAGGCAGATTACAAGCACACAATATTTCCATCTTGAACCTTCTTCTGCATATCCAGTTGCATGAAAAATTGATAGGGACTGTGGTTCTCAGTCAAGGGATCCTCACTGCTAAATTGCAAAGAGAAATGAGACACCTGCCATTAAATTCTCCTTTCCACAGTTAGTATACATAGATGTGTGGTAATGAGTTTGTCTTCTGCCCATTCATGCCATCTACATCCTGAAGAGAAGAATGGGTGGGGACCTGATGGGGGCCTGTTTGTAAACAGTGAGTGGCAATAAATGATGCTTTCACATGTGTGCATACACAAAAGGTAGGACCAGAACCAATGGGTTTAAATTAAATCAAAAGAGTTTCCGGCTCAACATTAGGAAGAATTTCCTGACAGTTAGAGCGATTCCTCAGTGGAACAGGCTTCCTTGGGAGGTGGTGGGCTCTCCTTCCTTGGAGGTTTATAAGCAGAGGTTAGATGGCCATCTGACAGCAATGAAGATCCTGTGAATTTAGGGGTAGTTGTTTGTGGATTTCCTGCATTGTGCGGAGGGTTGGACTAGATGACCCTGGAGGTGCCTCCCAACTCTATGATTCTATGAAATCCTGTGCTACTTAATTTTAACATTTTTCTTCTACCTTTCTCTAGCTTAAGTTCTGTTTCTGGTCTCTATTGAGGAGCTGGTGGTCTTACTTGTAAACAACCCCCCCCCCCCCCAAAAAAAAAAAGAATCTTCAAAGAGCAGAAGTATCACAGAGACCAAGCCCTATGAGGAAAGGCTGAGGGGCTTGGGAATGTTCAGTCTAGAGAACAGAAGGTTGAGTATAAAGTATTTGAAAGGCTGCCACTTAGAGGAGAGCAGGGAGCTGTTCCTGTTGGCAGCAGAGGATAAGACTCACAATAATGGGTTTAAATTAAGGGTGGAAAGGTACTGGCTGGATATTAGGGGAAATGTTTTAGAGTAAGAGTTGTTCAACAGTGGAACCAGCTGCTGAGGGAGGTGGTGAGCTCCCCCTTACTGGCAGTCTTTAAGCAGTGGCTGGACTAACACTTGTCAGGGATGCTCTAGACATTGAGCAGTGCTCTCTGCATTGAGCAGGCGGTTGGACTAGTTGGCCTGTATGCCCCCTTCCAACTCCTATGATTCTGTGATACCACTTTGCAAGGCTGTACCTCTAAAGTTTGATGCTACTAAGGTGAAATACTTCACAGCTGCAGTTGCTGATGGAATGAGGTTTTTTAAAATAACTATAGCAACTGATGGAAAGAGCTTTTTAAACAATTATTTGTAATTCATAAAGACAAATAATAGGAATTAAGTATCTGGATACTTATTTATTGAGGTTTCATGAAAATATTATTTTAAGGACTGATGAATAGCTTTAATGTAGGCTTTAGTTTTCAGTGTTGATTCAGGTTTTGTTCTTGCCATTCAAAATATACACTTTCATTGACGTTTGTTTGGAATATTGTTGTTCAATTATGTTTGGCTGTTGTCTGATTAAAAGTGGCTCATTCAATCCCTGGGGGCTAATTTACTGTAACAAAAACATCCTATTAAATAACTTGCAGAATTCTTATATATTGCTGTTGTAAATTATAAAAAAGGATATGAACAAATTGTGATTTGGATCTTTTTGTCTGCACTTAGTGTTAAGTCAGTGATATTACTTGACTCTATACCTATTTTCTTTTTATTTGACAAAGTATGTATTTCACCATCTTTTCTCAGTACAAAACTAATGTGTGTGGTTCAGCTGGGAGTACTAATACAGTACTTGGTACTTTCCTTTCTTATTTCTTTCTGCTGAATTGAATAATGAGAAACGAGATAGGGATTAAGCAGGTAAAATGTTGTCTTTTTCAATTATTGCTGATCCACAGTGTTTTCATTTTTTGCATATCTTTTTGTCATCCCTAGTATTCCATGAAGATCATGTGTTTCAGTACTTAAATAATTAAAGCATTTATACTGTGTGATGTATCAAAGTTGAAGTTGTCTGAGGCTCATTGAGTTAGGCTACTTGTCTAGCAACAGGTTAGGATAAAGAAGCCCTAAGTGGATTATACCCCAAATACTGAAATGAATTTTGTCATTGTCTTTCTAAAAATCACAATGTTGACTTTAACTATCCACAAATTTCAGTGGTATGGCCATATGGCAGTAAATGGCAGTAAAATACAAAATTTGTTATAGCATAAACTGATATAATGGGCTGAAGCCAACAAAAAGAAAGGCAGGTATAATTTGCTTTCCAAATCCGCATTCTATTTCTTTATTTCTGCTCCCCCACCCAGAACTACTAGACATGTTTCTATCATTTACGTTTTTAGGAATTCTGTAAATGGATTGCTGCTTCCCAGGCTTTAAAAGATAATGTGATGAGCAAACTTCTTTTATGTTGTTTGGTGCTGCCATAAAGGCAGCCATGGATGAAAATTCAAAGGAAACAATCCTACAGAACATTTTCCCATTAAATTAGAAATGAAGAGTGAATCAGGTCCATGCAGGTATAACATGCAAGCAGTTTCAGGTCCTCAAAATGCTGCATACAGCCTAAGAAGTCAGTACAGACTACAGCATGCAACACGAGATAACTGCAAACAGAAACAGTGGTTCATCACATGAACTTAATTTGCAACTGAACATATGACCTGCTTCAATTGAAAAGGATTTGCAGAAAATGATATGATAGGAAAGCTCTGTCTACAGTATTAGATTAGCAATATCTGTTTCACATATATAAGCAGGCCTCAGATTCAGCAGGAGCTCACAGGAGCACAGCTCCTGAACATTTCTGAGGGTTCCCCCTCCTCCTCCCCATCTACCTAGTCCAATGAATTGTAGGTGTAGCTGCATAACAATCCCTAGATAAGGAGAGCAGGCAACCAGCCAGCCACCAGGGGCTTTGCCATGCCCCCAGCAGCCCTCATTAACCCCTGGAAAAGCCTGTGCCACCCTTTCTCCACTTCTTTTGTGATTCTGGGCAGCGGGTCTTTTGGCTGGGGGGGGGGGGGATGTTCCAGGAGAGCTCCAGGCCAGCAAGACCTGCTTGGGCTGGCTGGATCTCTAGCCAACCCAAGCAGGCCTTGCTCGCCCAGGGCTCTACTTTCTTGCATTGGGTTGCTTTTGGCTGGGGGGGGGTGTCATATGCTAATGAGTTATGCTAATGAGCCCCACCACCTATTTTTCTACAAAACGACCCCTGTATATAAGTAACCAAATTATATCATCACATTCATTCATAAAGGAATCTCTGGAGCTTCCTGATTATTCAGGCCCACAGAAGTGGGGTCCTAACTGTACATTATCCTCATGTTCTACCCAGGTATGGTACAAGAACTTTTGATCAGATGTGCCTTTGAGTTCTATGCTTGGAACTCAGTTCCTAAGCATACAGTGGAGGCTGACCAGGGCTCCAGCCTAGTGGAACTCTCTGCTGGGGAATATCTGTGCCCTGCAGGATTTACTGCCTTTCCACAGGGCATGTAAGGCAGAGATTACTATCAGGCCTTTGGTTGAGGATAGCAACAGGACAGTATGTAGTCTGGTGCTCCTAGGGTTTTTCTCCCACCCACCCCATACCTGTCTTCTAGAAGCCTGGGGAGCTACAATTTAATTCCAGATTAACCACCATCTGGAACTGTTTTAATTATAAACAGTATTGTGTTTTGATATTAATTTAAACTAATTGATGCAGATTGTTTTTAATGTAAGCTGACCTGTGCCCTGTTCATAGGGAAGGACAGCCAAAAAGTCTAAATCAAGGGTATTAAATTCATCTGTTATGTGGGCTGGATCTAACATAACTGGACTTTGTGGGGCCAGGTCACACATGCCATAAAATGTAATGCCAAGTAGTGGAGATATAAATTTTATAAAGTATACAGACAAACACAATTAAAGATATTATTTTTTTTACTTAAAATACAAACATGCTTAATTGTCTTGCAGTATTTTGTTTAAGATGGAAAGGTTGGGAAATAGTGGGATTTGGTGATGCAATTTTAAAAAAATCAAGAAAAAGCACAAGGATCACAGCAGAAACTAAAAATATAAACTAAAAATATAAAATGCTCTGAGCCTAGGAAAACATGAAATGGCTGAGCATTGCAAACGCCCCTTTCCAGGTCTACTCAGATTCACAGTGGCTCTCCAGTGTAATATCCCTCTTTGACTGTGATTTCCCAGGTTTCTCACTCGGCATCAGTTCTCAGGTCCATTCACCAGAGACAAGATGGCTCAAAGCATCAACCCTTTATTTGCAAGAAGACAACGCCAGCAAGCAACAGCTTCTAGTGGCCATACAAAGACTGGAAAGTAAAATGAGCTCCCCTCCATGGAAATATATTGCAGCACAGACAAAGTTGTAAGGGAAATGTGTAACAGATTTTACATTAATGTCCATGGACCCAGATAAACTACTCCGATAGTAGTAGTTTGTTTGGCTGCAAAGACCTTAATGGAAAATCCATTCCACATTTTCTTTGCAGCTTTGCAAGCTCAGAAGAGCTACCTGCTGAAGCCAGCAAAGACAAAGCAGAAGGAGCTGGAAACTTTGGCAGCTTCTGAGCTTCAGAGGGTGAGGACAGGGTGAGGAGGAAGGGGGAGAAAAGATTAAAGCCCTGGGTAGACTGGATGCAGCCCGTGGACTGCATTTTTGACACCTCTGGTCTAAGCAATAAATTTTTGTAGGTTTATTCAACAAGGCAAATAGCACCTCCACATGGTTGTTTCTATTCTAGTCAAGAAAATTGTTTGTGTAAGGAAAGCTTAACCCCTTTCTCCCTGTGTGCCGCAGTTCTGATCTGACTAAGGACCTCATGCACCCAGGAACTGAGTTCCAAGAATTCAACCAGCTAGGCGTGTCTGATTGAAAGTCCTTGTGTGAAATCTGGGGGGAAAGGTCTCACAATATGTATAATGTAATATATAGTTAAGCCCTCAGGGTGCTCCTGGCACCCCCGTTTGCAGTAGTGGCCAGAAGTGTTTTTATTATTTATTTAGCATATTTATATTCTACTTTTCTGCTCAGGGGGACCCAAAGTGGCTGACAATATACAGAGAGAAAACAAACCAAACAAGAAAGGAAGAAAAGGTTTATGATGGTCAAGCAGGTTTTCTCTTTTCTCTGATGGATTTTCTGCCCAGATCTAGGTCCAGCCCTCAGGCTAAATGCCAAAGGACAAGGGGTTCACACCCTGGCCTTATATACTGGTGTGCAGAGAGAAGAGCAAAGTCTTTGTCTTATTCAGCTTCTGCTAACTAGCAGAGTCATCACCAATTCTTCCCTTGCCAGTTCTTCCTGATAAAAGACTGCTTGTGAAACCTTTCTCCCCAGATTTTTAAAGATTTTGTTTCAGGTAATAACTTGTATCTTCACAAATTTGAATCTAAACTGAGTCAGTGTTCTTTGCAATTTCCCCCTACGATTTGCATACAGTTTGATTTCCCAATAAGTGGGTGGCTAAAAGCTTTTCCAGTAACCTAGGGTTTGTGTAGAGTTAAAGGTGTCTTTTATGGCTCTACTGGTCCTGACTTCCATTGCTGAAAATGTGCTTCAGCGCACCATATGTAAAGCTTTCTTCAAAGGTGCCATATCACTGCCAAAGTCCTAAGCCAAATAACTTCTGGAAGCCTTGAAAGACTTAAAAGATCGCTGCAGTTATAAAGAGATATACAGCCCAATCCAGACATAAGTGGCAGCCAGCCGTGGAGTAGCTGCTGTGCTGCTAGTAGACTTTGGCACGCTGCAGCATGGGGAGGGGAGAGGCATAGCTTGCCCTGAGGGAGACGGTTGCTGTGACAATGCTGCTGGCGTAGGCACACAAAGGAGGCGGAGGCAGCCGGAGAGGAGGGCCAGCCCACCCCCCCAATGGCCAGTTCTGGCGCATGCACCACGGCTCATGACAGTCAGGGATGGGGAGAGGCGGCCCCAGAGAGGCTGACAGCCATCCCCAACCTGCCCCCAAACAGAGAATGGAGCCAATGATGGGCAGACCATCAAAGGCAAAGGAGAGACATCCCACCAACTTGGGGAGGGAACAGGAGTGAGGCTGGGCATGCGCGCACGAGAAGCCTGGCTTGGTGGCGAGGCGGGGGTGGGGGCGAGACAGGCCCGCATGGGACCATGGAGAAGCCATCAATCCCCTCACACCCTTCCGCTGTCAGAGACTCTACAAATGGCAGGCAGACAAACATGAAGTACCAAGTGCAGAAGTTTGCTGTTGTAGACAGCGGCTGGAATGTGTGTCTGGGAGTGAGTGGCCCAGCAGCAGACACCCCCCCACCCAGAGACCCCCTGTGTTCCCTGACGCTCCCTGCCATGTACACAGAACACCTCCCCCAGGGGCCGCAGAACTCAGAGTGTGAGTGCATCAGCCGTAGAACTCTGAGTCCACTTCATCAGCCCCTCTTAGTGCCCTGTGCACAACAGCCCTGTGGTGTCGGGTAGGCTGTCAGCCCAGGCAGGCTGAGGGGTGGCACTCCCCTCCCTTGTCCAGCCATGCAGGAGGCAGCGTGGCAGCTCATAGCCCATTCCCCCCCCCCTAAAAAACCCAAAATCTGCCCACCCTCCCAGGCATTCCCTCGGAGAGGCCACTGACAGGGGGGGGGGGGGTGTTGCCCAGGGAATCTGCAGCAGATGCCAAGCAGGAGAGACAACAGAGGGCACAGCTCAGACTTTATTTTTACAGAACAGAGTGCAACAGTCTCCCTGGCGTGCACTGGGCAGTCTCGTCGTGGGCGGGGATTCATTCTGAGTGGTGGGCAGAAACAGCTGGGGGAGTGGAGAGGCAGTGGAGCGACACACACGGAAGCCCCTGTGTTGGAGTCCCACCTGCAAAACGGAGATAGAGATCAAGAACACCTGCAGAGGTGGCAGCTGGAAGAGCAGGCTGCGTTTCAGCCGGGCGCTGTCTTAAAGGGACAGTCTCTGACCCACCTCCCTGCAACGGGGCAGCTGCCACACACACACACCCCGTGCCCTGCCAGGGGTTGGGAACGTAGCAGAGGGCAGACCAAGGGAAGGGAGCAGGCGGCAGCACAGGGAAGTGGGGTCAGCAAATGCCCCTTGCCGGAGTCCATTGCCTGGTTCTTTTCTTTTCTTTTCAAAAAAACACATTTTATTAATTATAAATTCTCCAGTTACATTACATACTAAAACCACAAAAATTATAAAAACAGGAACGAAGGTAGGTTGTTCATAACTTAATACAATAATTAATATGCTTACAATCCAATCATTCCTTTTCCATAAGCTTCTCCTCTATTAATCATTTCTCAGAAGTTTTAACCCTTTACTTGTTTTTCTCATCTTTAGTTCTGTTTTGTATCCATGCATATAATTTCTCCCATCTTTGATTAGCCAGTTTTTTTGATTTCTCATTAATTATTGCCGTGAGTATATCTGCTTCTGCAGCTTGAAAAACCTTATCTATTAATTCTTCCATATTTTGGAGTTTTCTCTAGTCTCCAGTATTTTGCATATAACATTCTCGTGGCAGTGAGAATGTTAATTATCAAATGTACATCTTCCTTATCTACATCTTTCTTAACCAAACTTAACAATATAATTTCAGGCTTGAATTGAATTGCCTTTTTCAATATTCCTTGAAGATGTTCATAAACATGTTCCTTGAAGATGTTCATAAATCCAATATTTTTTTGCCCTTCTGCATGTCCACCATAAATGATAAAAAGGACCAATTTTTTCACCACATTTCCAACATTTTGGTGATAGTCCTGGATACATCTTAGCTAACTGGACTGGTGTTATATACCGCCTATGAAACATCTTAAATAGATTTTCTCTAAAATTTACCGCCTTAGTGATCTTACAGTTGGTTTGCCATAACTGCGCCCATTGCTCTAAATCTATATTTTCCCCCAGGTTTTGTGACCATTTTATCATTACTTCTTTTACAATCTCGTCTTCCAGTTTCAATTGCATAAGATAATTATATATATATTTTATTAATGTATCCTCCTTGCTCATCAATAGTTTATCAAAATTCCCTTTATTAAAATCAGTTAATTTATCCTTATTGAATTTTGCTTTAACCTGCATTGTTAACCACCAATCCATTTTTATACCTTGTTTCTCTAGCTCCTCGACTGTTTTTAACGTATCGCCTTCAGTTAGTAAATCTTGATATCTTACTGTCTTTGACATTGTAAGCAAATGTGGTTGTATAGAAGCTTCGTTGGGGGAGAGCCATCTTGGAGTCTTAGTATATATTTTCTTTTTTACCTTTTCCCAACAGGTTAGCAGTGACTTACATATTAGATGGTTACTAAAATACTTATGCCCTTTACTAACGTACCACATATTTGCATGCCATCCTACTTTAAGATCGTGTCCTTCTATTGTTAAGATTCTTTTATTATCCAATCTCACCCAATCACTTAACCAAACAAAAGCATTAGCCATATAATATGTTTCCCAATCTGGCAAGCCTAGTCCACCATTTTCCTTTTTGTCCCACAAGATTTTACGTTTTATCCTAGGTTTCCTGCCTTGTCGTATAAAATACATCATTGTTTTGTTTAGTCTTGCAAAAAAGTCTTTTCTTAATGTTATATTTATTGTTTGAAACAAACACATAATTTTTAAGACTATGATTTGGATGTGTTTAAAAAGGAGTGGAAGAAATTTAGAGGATATATAGAGAAAGAGTGGAATGTAAAAAGATATTGGACAATTTTTTTTAATATGTATGTGAGAAAAGAAAGATATTGAACTTTGATTGGTTAAGGGTACCTTTATAACTGAATTTAAGTATATAACCTCGGCGGGAGTCTAGTAACGGAGGGAGGGGGGATTGGAAAATATCATATGGGTTAGAGATAGTAATGATATAATTAGACACTGTTACCATATGTTATCAATAAAGTTGTTTAAACGCAACAAAAACATAATTTTTGGAAGAATAACCATTTTTACTACTGGTTCAAGTGCCAGAGACGCTCACACACCAAGCGATCGAGAGCGAGGGGAGGGGGAGGCTGGGGGAGGGACTGTGGAACTTATCCAGCCATGGGCGACGGTCCTCGCATGCAGACCCTTCAGGAGCCCAGAACCTGTGGAGACCTGGAAACAAGAGCAGTTAAGCCCCAGGGGAGAGTCCTCTCTCTCCCCCTCGCAAGTCAAAGATACTGTCAAAGCAACCGCACAGTGCAAAAACCCTTCACCAACGTGCCTGCCTGTCCCTCACTCTAAGTCTGTATGGCCGGGAGCTCGCCGGCAGAACTTCCCGCCATGTGCTCCTCTCCCTAACAACTGAGTTGTGCGAGGCCAGAGTGGAAGTATTTCTAGAAGGGGGAAAACTGCAATTGGGTGCTGGGGAGGGGGCTCGTCAGCCTGACGTGCGAGGGGATTGGCGAGGCAATCATGCCGCTCCCTAAGGGGTTTGTGAGCTTCCGCAGCGATCGAGGCAACCTTTGTTTTTGGTTCAACGAGTGCCTATGGCATACGCCACTATTTTTGCCGGCATAACGTTGCCCCTCTCGGGGGTGCGTATCATGGGTCAAACTGCTTAGGAAGGTGCTTAAGCTTGGCCATGCCCCCAACTCCACCCCCTCCTCCGCCTAAATGTCACACTCTGCCTTACTTCCGCTCATGCTCAGGCACAGTCCTAAGGCACTGCTGCCCTCGGACGGAAAGGCGCTCGGGCGGCCCCCCGCCAATGTAACTCCTCTCCACTGTGGTGCCAGCAGTTGTACATCAGTGCAAACCCTTCCTGTGCCCACGTAGTGGTTCGCCTGCTCCCAAAAGTCTTTCTCCCCCCCCCCTCTGCTTTGTGCTGTAAATACTGGTACCAAATGACCAAAGCTTTGTGTTCCTTGAGTGGCTTTATGCTGACATAAAGAATAGGAAATGTTAAGGAAACAAATTACTACAGCCAAGAACAGCAACAACTTTCCCAGCCATTGTCTGGTATAGCTTTTTCCCCAAGACTCTACACTTCAGCTAGGTGCCTTATGTTCTTTCCTGACATATATGTAGCTATAGCAACATAATGAAAAGTACTAGATGTCAAAGGGTTAAGGCTGCTTATGTGATACCTAATCAACACACCCACTGTGTTGTTGTAGTCTTAAGGATTGGGCTTATTCTAATGGTCCATCAGAAGGTAGCTTCTGCATAGTTCTTATAGCAGGTAATCCAGAGGTCTTTTGTACATCAGCTACTCAAAATAAGAAGGCAGCTGTCCAGGTACCTATATACACATTGTTATAGGCTTAAGGAATCTCATACATCTGAACTTAACTGGGTGACATTAAATCAGTTCTTAGAACTAGGGTTGTCTTTATGTGCCCTTGTGTGGCATGACACATGACTTTGCATATGTTGTAAGTCACTGAAGAAACTGACTATATGCAGTCCTAAGCTGAGTTGCACCTTTATACGTCCATTGACTGCAATGGACTTAGAAAGATGTAACTCTTCTTAGGATTGTATCATAACTACTTAGGTAAGGCAATTTAGAAAGTAGTGGGAAAACACACACCCCACAGCATTTTCAGCTCAAGCTTCTGTTAAACTCAGTTTTCCACAATTTTACTATCTTGATACATATTGCCTGATTGCTATAAAGATGCCCAGGAGACTAATTACTAAACCATTTTGCAGTCTGCATTGTGGACAAGTCAAGGTTCAGAGAATGTCTCATAAAACCATTCCATCCCCCCTGTAAAAAAATTTATTTTGTAGCAGTGTTGCCATAATTTTGTAAAATTATTGGCAAACTAATTTGTACTAAAGGAATTGGCTCCTCTCTCCAGCTATCATAACTCAAAACTATATGCCACATTTGATTCATGTTAACAGAATAAATATTGCCAGTTTAATAACTTTTTTACCACTACAAATCTGTGTTATGATTTATACTTACCAATAAAAGTTACATGATGGTAACAATGAGCTTTTAGATTTAATCAGGCTCTGCATCTTCAACAGCCATGTGAATGTGTTTTATGCACATTTTTTTTCTGGTTTTTTAATCATTCATTTTTTACAGCTGTTTTTGACAATATCTTGAAAATGTTCTGTTACATTTATTATTGGCAGAGAAAAATTAGAACAGAAAAACTACTTTGTTTGAAGTCCTGGTTCAGAATGTTGGATATTGAGGAGAGGCTTCAACAGAATGTGTTTACATGACGAGTTTTGTGAAGATTAATTTTCTCTCCATAATAGTTTTGCTGCAGGATCATTAAATCTCTGTCCAGAGTTCTGAGCATCCTGCAGCATTTTTGTTCCGTCTGAAGTGCTTTGCTGATGGGGTATTATGGCATAATTTAAATATAGAGGTGGCCAAAGGTAACTCGCCAGATGTTTTTTGCCTACAACTCCCATCAGCCCCAGCCATTGGCCATGCTGGCTGGGTCTGATGGGAGTTGTAGGCAAAAAACATCTGGAGAGCTACCGTTGGCCATCCCTGAAATATAGACATGCCTGAGTCCCACTGAAATAAAAACAATGGTACTTCAGTACCAGTGGTTGGATTGGTCAGATCCATAGATTACAATTTAATGAATATAACCCAGACATGTAAACATAAGAACATAAGAGAAGACATGTTGGATCAGGCCGATGGCCCATCCAGTCCAACACTCTGTGTCACACAGTGGCCAAAAAAGCCAAGTGCCATTAAGAGGTCCATTAGTGGGGCTAGAACCCCTTCCACTGTGCCCCCTCTAAGCACCAGAATACAGAGTATCACTGCCCCAGACAGAGTTCCAAAGATAAGCTGTGGCTAATAGCCACTGATGGACCTCTGCTCCATATGCTTATTCATTCCCCTCTTGAAGCTTATCTAGCAACTCAGATGTTTCCTACATGAAGGAGAAAACTACAATATACTCTGGATATGCTCTGAAAGAATATTGTGGTTTTAATGGGAATTATTTATGTGTTTATTTATATAATAACAATAATAATCAGTTCCTGATTTAAAACAAAACAAGGTCAAGCAATGATAGGGGAAGGAAATGGCCATAGCAGGGACATTTTGGAGGAGAATACAGAATCTGAAGATTTTGATCTATGAATATGAAGCTTAGATGAAGCTTTAAGTGAAAACAAGATCCTAATATTTCGGAGATACTTGTTTAGCTGCTTGTCTTGGAAATGAATCTGGACTCTTGTCCTTCGGTGGAATCCTCCAGTGGCTGGAATGGAAGATGGCCTCCTGGGAAAAGAAAAGCATAATTGGATCACAGTTTTGAACTTTGTCTGTTGGATTTTTTGATTGGACTGTACGTTCCACACTGTGTTTGTTCTGTGTATTATTACTGTATTTCACTGGATCCTTTGATAACTTGAGAATTTAATGTTCAAAGTGTTTGCACTGCTTTTTGGTCAATATAAGATAGTGTTTGGACATATTTGCAGGGGCGGGGGTGCCTTTTTCCCATTTGCCTAATAGTCTGTGTTTCTCACTTTGTTGCCACAGCAGGAACAGTGTCAGGGGAAACAGCTGCTATGTAGTCTGGAAATTCAAACTTTTCTGCTCATGTGACATCCATCCAGGTTTTACTGAAATCTTTCCCAAGATTTTTAATTAAAGTACGTTTGAAAAAGATTTGAGAAACACCAGGAAAGCTCTGGGAAATGCACTGTGATCCTGTGGGGAAGCAGGAAGAGAACCTTCTTCCGAATAGCGTTGAACCCAGGGCAGATATCCTGTGTGAAACTGGCCAGCATAGCTTACAATGCATAATTAAAGACATCCGCTAACAATGAAGCCCCACTTTATCCCCAGCCTAGTAAAATGCCTGCAATTTGCCCTGCAGTTCTCACTAGTTTTAGGGTTAGTTATGATTCTGCTGGATTAAGAACATAAGAGAAGTAATGCTGGATCAGAACAATGGCCCATCCAGTCCAACACTCTGTGTTACACAGTGACCAATATATGTGTGTGTGTGTGTGAGTGTGTATACACACACACACACACACACACACACATATATATATATATATATATATATATACACACACACACACACACACACTGTGGCTAATAGCCGCTGATGAACCTCTGCTCCATATTTTTATCCAATCCCCTCTTAAAGCTGGCTATGCTTGCAGCCACCACCACCTCCTGTGGCAGTGAATTCCACATGTTAATCACCCTTTGGGTGAAGAAGTACTTCCTTTTATCCATTCTAACCCGACTGCTCAGCAATTTCATTGAGTGCCCACGAGTTCTTGTATTGTGAGAAAGGGAGAAAAGTACTTCTTTCTCTACTTTCTCCATCCCATGCATAATCTTGTAAACCTCTATCATGTCACCCAGCAGTCGACATTTCTCCAAGCTAAGAGCCCAAAGCGTTCTAACCTTTCTTCATAGGGAAAGTGTTCCAAACCTTTAATCATTCTAGTTGCCCTTTTTTGCACTTTTTCCAATGCCATAATATCCTTTCTGAGGTGCGGTGACAAGAATTGTACACATTATTCCAAATGAGACCACACCATTGATTTATACAGGGGCATTATGATACTGGCTGATTTGTTTTCAGTTCCCTTCCTAACAATTCCCAGCATGGCGTTGGCCTTTTTTATTGTAATCGCACACTGTCTTGACATTTTCAGTGAGTTATCTACCACAACCCCAAGATCTCTCTCTTGGTCAGTCTCTGCCAGTTCACACCCCATCAACTTGTATTTGTAGCTGGGATACTTGGCCCCAATGTTCATTACTTTGCACTTGGTCACACTGAACTTCATCTGCCACGTTGACGCCCACTCACCCAGCCTCAACAGATCCCTTTGGAGTGCCTCACAATCCTCTCTGTTTCTCACCACCCTGAGCAATTTAGTGTCATCTGCAAACTTAGCCACTTCACTGCTTACTCCCAACTCCAGATCATTAATGAACAAGTTAAAGAGCATGGGACCTAGTACTGAGCCCTGCAGCACCCCACTGCTTACTGTCCTCCACTGCAAAGACTGCCCATTTATACTCACTCTCTGCTTCCTATTAATTAGCCAGATTTTGATCCACAAGAGGACCTGTCCTTTTACTTGTTTGTTTGTCTTTGCTGGGATTGACCTTCAGACTTCCTCTCTTTAATGTATAATAGGAGTTAAAAATAAATATATATACATAGTGTACATTATGTGTACAGTGTAAAAGATGTGTACGGTGACACATTTCTATGAGAAATACCTGATTACAGTGCTAGATGTCACTGGGATAGGGTGCTTGATTGTATTCAAGTTTTACTTGGTTTAATTTAAACACTAGTTTTCAATTTTTGGATTTAATGATTTTAATTGATCCTTTATGGAATTTTTTCTTATGGATCAACATGCCGCCATGCATTTTTTGATTTAACTATGGGTTTTCCAGAAGTATGCCCTAAGTAGATTTTAATCTCTGCATGTCATTCTTACAAGTATTCTAATTTTGTACCCTTAATTGTCAGAGTTTTTTTTCTGTTTCAACAAAAGTCTGCCTATTCTCCTTTATGTCTGAAATTGCCTCCCAAAACACTTACTTAGAGCAGTTTCTACTGTCACTTCTTTGAAATTCTCCTTCACATCCCACCTTTTCTGTGAAGCCATTGTCTAACCACTTACTCCTCATCTCCATGGTGCAGCAAATGTTCATGTATTTACGTTTCATTACATTTAAGTCACTCACCACCCTTGCCTCTCTTATTCTTCCTTGTTTCTGTTGTTTGTTATCCTTTCTCTGTTGTCTCACCCAAAGTATAGATAATAAGTTACTTTGAGCAGAGACTAGCCAAAGCCATTGTAGTAGTGATGCAGTGCTATCATAACAGAAGATAGCTGTTTAGACAGTGTTATATATTATTTGTTATTTATATGAAAGAGATGGTAAGTAAATAATATAGTTGACATCTCAGAGAGGTCTGAGGGACAGCAGAGCAGAGCAGCTCTGAGACAAGCTGAGACAGCTGAGTTGTGGTAGCTGGGGAACTGCTGTTTGTTTGGTTGAGTGGGCTGAAGGTGAAGGTGATTGAAAGTGATTGTTGCTGATTGCTTAGGAGTGGCAGTGCTCCCCACCCTCTTTGCATTTTAAGCTGCGCCTTGCCAGAGAGCTAAAGGGCTCTTGGCCTGTGGCTTTTGGCCTGGGGGCTCTGTAAGGACCAGGAATCCTGATCCCTAATATCCTTGTTCTCCCAATAAGGTAAGTTGACCCTCCAGGATTTAAAGAGGACTGTATATTTAAAAGCTATCATGAAGGTAGAATGCCAGCAGGGGGGCTTTCCAGTGTTTTGCACAGAGTGTCACATATATGACTATCTGCCCACAGGACAGAAGTCTTGGGTGTGTCCTCTATGCAAGGAGCTCCTGGTCCTCAGGGAACAAGTTTGTACCCTTGAGGCCGAGGTGACTGCCCTGGAGGAGCAGAGACGGTCAGTTAGGCACTCGGGGAAGACTCTTGGGGGCGTATTAGATGAGCCCTGCTCTGAACGTGGCAGCCCCATTGCTACCAGGGAGCGTGAGGGTCGAGAGGGAACAGGGCACCGTGCTGAGGATAAGTGGAATGCGCCCTCAGAAGGGACCTCTTCTTCAGTTGGTGAGCGGGAATCCTTTTGCGCCAAGGAACCATCCCTGGGCAGGGAGAGAGGGGGGGGTCTTGGTAGTTGGTGATTCGATCCTTAGGCAAGTAGACAGCTGGGTGGCAAAACCGCGTACTGACCGTATGGTGACTTGCCTGTCTGGTGCGAAGGTAGCAGACATTACGCGTGTAGTAGATAGGCTGATAGACAGTGCTGGGGAAGAGCCAGTGGTCGTGGTGCATGTTGGCACCAACGATGTGGGGAAATCCAGTTGTGAGGTCCTGGAGGAAAAATTAAGGCTCCTAGGCGGGAGACTTAAGACCAGGACCTCCAAGGTAGCCTTCTCAGAAGTGCTACCTGTTCCACGTGCAGGGCAGGAGAGACAGGCACAAATTAGAAGTCTCAATGTGTGGATGAGACGATGGTGTAAGGAGGAAGGGTTTAAGTTTGTTATGCACTGGGATGCTTTCTGGAACAAGCAGGAGCTGTACAAAAGAGACGGTCTCCACTTGTCCCCAGATGGAACCAGGCTGCTGGCGCTTAAAATCAAAAAGGTGACAGGAGATGAAATATCTCTGGTTTGGGAGGACTCATCTCAAAGAGATGAAGGGTTAGCTGTTACTTTTCTAGCGGGTAATGGATCAGAGTTGTCCACTGTTTTATTATTTGTATAAATAGGGAGTTGCCCCAAAAGACCTGCACAACCACGTTTAACTTTAAAAGGGGTAAATTCTCTGATATGTGGAGGCATGTGAAGAGGAAACTGAAAGGAAAGGTAACTGCAGTCAAAACCCTTGGGGAAGCTTGGAGGCTATTTAAAACTACAATCCTAGAAGCACAGATAAAATATATACCACAAGTTAGGAAAGGTACAAACGAGTATAAGAGAAGGCCTGCATGGTTAACAAACAAAGTAATGAAAGCTGTAAAAGGTAAGAAGGACTCCTTTAAGCGGTGGAAAGCTAGTCCAAGTGAAATTAATAAAAGGGAACACAGGCAATGGCAAATCAAATGCAAGACTGTGATCAGGCAGGCAAAAAGGGACTATGAGGAGCATATTGCAAAAAACATAAAGACCAACAATAAAAATTTCTTCAAATATATTAGAAGCAGGAAACCAGCCAGGGAGGCAGTGGGGCCCTTGGATGACCAAGGGGTCAAACGATTACTGAAGGAAGATAGGGAAATGGCTGAGAAGCTAAATGAATTTTTTACCTCCGTCTTCACTGTAGAAGATACGTGTTTGCCTGCTCCAGAAGCACTTCTATTGGAAGGGGTGTTGAAAGACCTGAGCCAGATTGAGGTGACAAGAGAGGAGGTCCTACAACTGATTGACGTATTAAAAACTAATAAGTCACCAGGTCCGGATGGCATACATCCAAGAATTCTGAAAGAACTCAAAGTTGAACTTGTGGATCTTCTGACAAAAATATGTAATCTTTCATTGACATCTGCCTCCATTCCTGAGGACTGGAAGGTAGCAAATGTCACCCCCATCTTTAAAAAGGGTTCCAGAGGAGATCCGGGTAACTACAGGCCAGTCAGTCTGACTTCAATACCAGGAAAGTTGGTAGAAACCATTATCAAGGACAGAATGAGTAGGCACATTGATGAACACGAGTTATTGAGGAAGACTCAGCATGGGTTCTGTAAGGGAAGATCTTGCCTCACTAACCTGTTACATTTCTTTGAGGGACTGAACAAACATGTAGACAAAGAAGACCCGATAGATGTTGTTTACCTTGACTTCCAGAAAGCTTTTGATAAAGTTCCTCATCAAAGGCTCCTTAGTAAGCTTGAGAGTCATGGAGTAAAAGGACAGGTCCTCTTGTGGATCAAAAACTGGCTAATTAATAGGAAGCAGAGAGTGAGTATAAATGGGCAGTCTTCACAGTGGAGGACGGTAAGCAGTGGAGTGCTGCAGGGCTCAGTGCTGGTTCCCGTGCTCTTTAACTTGTTCATAAATGATTTGGAGTTGAGAGTAAGCAGTGAAGTGGCCAAGTTTGCGGATGACACTAAATTGTTCAGGGTGGTGAGAACCAGAGAGGATTGTGAGGAACTCCAAAGGGATCTGTTGAGGCTGGGTGAGTGGGTGTCAATATGGCAGATGAGGTTCAATGTGGCCAAGTGCAAAGTAATGCACATTGGGGCCAAGAATCCCAGCTGCAAATACAAGTTGATGGGGTGTGAACTGGCAGAGACTGACCAAGAGAGAGATCTTGGGGTCATGGTAGATAACTCACTGAAAATGTCAAGACAGTGTGCGATTGCAATAAAAAAGGCCAATGCCATGCTGTGAATTATTAGGAAGGGAACTGAAAACAAATCAGCTAGTATCATAATGCCCCTGTATAAATCGATGGTACGGTCTCATTTGGAATACTGTGTGCAATTCTTTTCACTGCACCACAAATAGGATATTATAGCACTGGAAAAAGTGCAGAAAAGGGCAACTAGAATGATTAAAGGTTTGGAACACTTTCCCTATGAAGAAAGGTTAAAACGCTTGGAGCTATTTAGCTTGGAGAAACGTCGACTGCGGGGTGACATGATAGAGGTTTACAAGATTATGCATGGGATGGAGAAGGTAGAGAAAGAAGTACTTTTCTCCCTTTCTCACAATACAAGAACTCGTGGGCATTTGATGAAATTGCTGAGCTGTCAGGTTAAAACGGATAAAAGGAAGTATTTCTTCACCCAAAGGGTTTTTAACATGTGGAATTCACTGCCACAGGAGGTGGTGGCGGCTACAAACATAGCCAGCTTCAAGAGGGGGTTAGATAAAAATATGGAGCAGAGGTCCATCAGTGGTTATTAGCCACAGTGTGTGTATATATATGTATAATTTTTTTTGGGGGGGGGCACTGTGTGACACAGAGTGTTTGACTGGATGGGCCATTGGCCTGATCCAACATGGCTTCTCTTATGTTCTTAAATGAGATCCCCAGTTGTAATACTAATGAAAAAAATAATTTCTATCAATATGCCAAGGCAGTGTCAGTGGGGCAACATATCATCTGCTCCTAATGGATCAAGGCAGAAGCAAGAGAGAAAGGTAGTTATATGAAAATAATATAGTTACATGTGTGCTCCAGCTCAGAAATCAAAGACTGCACAGCTTCCACAGAATGTAAGCAAAATTAAATGAAGCAGAGGGTTAGTCTTGCTATTCTACCACTTTTTTTTTTTTAAATATCACTGGAATACCCAAGTCAAATGCTGGAACTATACTGTCAAGGCAACACAGCCTCCAAAAAATTAATCATTATTACACTGTGTTGAAAATCTTCAGAATAGCATAGGTGTGGAGGCCAAATTCTGTTGCTTGCATTTTTCATTATTTGTAACATAAAACAATTATTATTGTACAACAGTATTCTGCACATCAGCCACAAAATAATGAATGTACTATTTCAAAACTTTGTTAATGTTGTTTTGAGGGATACTTCTAAAAATGTAAGCCTTGTTAATCAGTTTAAGAGAAATCATATACTTCTATGTCTTCTGCTTTTCTAAAATTTCTGATCTTAAAACCATGAATATGATGATAGTTGGGGGGAAATCCAGGTAAAAATTACAACATTTTAATTTCTGTATGCATATTCAAGTTAGGAGAATTTGTACATTTTCTCCCATACATCATTTCTGTCCTTTTTATGGCTCCATATGTGATTGTATTCTATCATGACTACAGCTTATAAAACCATTCTGACTTTAATCAGCAATAATGTAGACTCTCCTGAGTGGTAAGTAATGGGAATGTTATAATACCCTTTGGTGTGAGTTACTGATTTAATAAACTAACGTTCAATGCTTTCTTTAAGATGATAAAAGCCTTGCGAACGTCAAGTGTATCAGATCATTTATAAAACCAATAATCATTTCCAGACAGTTGAGAAATGAAGCAGCCTGTCACCAGCTGCTTTAGAAACATGTGGATAAACACAACCATTCAAACATCCATTGCTGACAGAGAAGATGATAAGAGAAAAGAAGATGACTGAAATAGATGTTTGAGATGGAGCGTATGAATGTTTGACAGAATATTCGTTCTGGTATAAACACTGTTCTTGTCTTTTTGTTGCAGAAGACGATGTGTCAAATGTACAAATAATGTGTGCCTGGTGCCAGAAAGTGGGAATCAAGCGCTATTCCCTGAGTATGGGGAGTGAAGTGAAATGCTTCTGTAGCGAGAAATGCTTTGCAGCTTGCAGAAGAGCATACTTCAAGAGAAACAAGGTAAGAGAACAGGAGTATAGGGTAATTAGTTGAAGAAACAGTCAGCGTGGTGTAGAAGTTAGTGTATTGGACTAGAACCAGAGAGACCTGGGTTCTAATCCCCATTCTAACATCAATCTCACCTTGGACCAGTCACTAGATTTCAGTTTAACCCACCTCACAAGTTTGGTTGTGAGGGTAAAAAGATCTATATAAACTTCCCTGGAAAGAAGCATAGCATAAAAATGTAACAGAGCCACAAACTAAACATACATGGAATGTCAATTATAGTAGCCATTCAATATTAACAGGCCTTTTTTTTCATTTCTACAACTCTCTCCTCCTCAGATTTTTTTTTACTAAATTATCAAGCCTTTTGATAAAGTATAGCCTCTTTCCACAATTTTTACCAGGGTGTTCCATGAAGAAAAATTTATCACTAGGCTTAGATTAGTACTACTGTGATGTGAAATAAGAGCCACAAATACTCTAACTGTACCTATTGTTCTGAAAAAAACCCCTGTTGAACTGAGAGTAGTCTTAAAAAGAGCTAATGCAGTGGAGAATGATGAATACAAATCTAAATCTCATTTAGGGCTGATGCACACATTTCAGAGTTCACATGGCAAACAGATGGCCAACAAGAGGACTTTTAATCAGAAACATTGTTGGACTTCCATGCTGAGAATATAGTTCGTAAGTTTACGCAGGCTCTATTTTGATTGGGATCATGGTGTTTGAGGAGGGGACATGGTGAGAGGCCATGGCTAAGTGGTAGAGCATCTTTACTTGCAGAAGATTTTCTGAGTCAGAAGTGAAGGAGTTATTGTTGAAATAAAGCAGTGCATCTCCTCCAAATGACTTTTTAACATTTTAGTTAATGATTGAGCACTTATTAGTAGTGCACATTAAAATGAATACTGCAATGTCACCAAATGATTTGTACACCTTTATTATAATTAAAGCTTTTATTTCTAAATAAAGACTGTACCAAATTTCCAAAGAACACAACTTTTTATATGAAATCTGACACTTAGATCAAAAAGATATATATATTCTTAATCCGAATGCTTACCATGTTAACGGTGATAAGGTCATTTGGAACTTCCATAGGTGGGTTGTGGTGATAGTGGAAGGATGACATCTGTGAAAAAAAATTATGAAGGAATACTTTCTTGAGTAAGTGCTTCAGAAACTTAGGCAATGTACACAAATTAAAACAAGCAGTCCTGCTGAAAGACTTACAGTAATAGGATGAGAGAAGGAAAAGGGAACTGAGGCACATGAAGGAGAGAAGACTGGAAACAGGCAGACATTCAAGTAAATAAGCCATCATGCACTTTTTAAGTAGCAAAGGGTGATCGTATGTCTCTCCTGAGAGGCATGCTGCATCTCAAAGAGGTCATTTGAACTGAAATATGGTCAAAAAAAAATCCATATTTTGTGGTATGGATTCGGTCCGGATCAGGCTCATTTTAGCATTTTAAAAACAGGCAGCCTCAATGGTGGATTTCCTGAATCAAATGTAGTTTAGCCCTGAGTGAGAGGCATTCCCAGTGTCCATAAACAATATGGTAGAGCAAGCAAAGAAGCAGGTCAGAGGTTGGGTAGATATGTAGGAGGTATGCACAGATCTGTCTCTTCCTGAAATGTTCTTTTGAACAGAAACTGCATGTTAATTTGTCTAAAATATTTGTCTCATTTTAGTAATAAATATAGAAGTAAAAAAAAAACCACTCATTTTTGTGCCTTTTATCTTAATTTGCCCTTCACTCTTTCAATGATGGGGGTCATTGTTTCTACATTTCCATAAAATTATTTTTTTCAAAGCATAGAATAAAATTTTAGAAGGTGTGTTTTTCATTGGAGAATTCTTCTTGTTTAAATACACTAGTGCAGGGCACCATGGCACCCCCCCCAACACCTTGCCTGGGATCTGACATGTTTTTAGAAAGTGGGTGGGGCCAAGTGGGGCTCCTGTCCAACAGGGCTTCTTATAGGCCACTAGAGATCTAAGTGGCTGTGTGGATTAAAATGACATTGTTTTGGCAGAAGCTGCCACCACAGTGTTGCTTTTAGTCTCTCTCCTCTTGCCCCAGTGTACTTTTAAAAATTATTCCTCGTGTCTCCTGCACTTATGCTTTCTCTCTCTCTTTCTCTGTTGCTTTGCCTCTTGGAGTGGCCATTTTGTGGCTGGCTCCACTTTCTACGGTGGCCATTTTGTAGTTGCGCCAAACACCCTTTTTTAGAATTGTAAAGGTGTCCACAGACTCAAAAATGTTGGGGATCCCTGCATTTGTGTATTTCTAGAGAACTATATTACAGTTGATTTTCTTCTTGCAGATATATGTTGACCTTCAGTAACGTGCATCTGAAACTTTGTGGAGGAAAGTAGCTAGAAGTGGGGATGGGGAATTACATCACTAAAATGAAAAAACCAGCTGTGAATCTCTTTAGGTATTGTATAAGTATGTTATCAGGAATTCAGAATAGTTAGCCACTCCCTGTTGAGTGGAATTGATGACAAATCCAGGTTGGTTTGCTATGTGTGAAGTAGCTCTAAGGGCAAATCTGATAAAGCAAGATATTGTTATGGATCTGCTATGGCAATCAGAGTTAATTCACACAGTACATTTTTATGTTCAGAGAAATATTTTCAGCATGGTTCTTCTGTTAATATTACCATAAACAGAATAATGCAAACAAAGGAATTTCACACCAACATTTCCAAGATGGAGTCTAGATACTGATAGTTTCCTTTTTCTTTTTTTTTAAACAAATGCTACCATGCAATTCTGCACCTCATGATTCCCTGGGCACATTTTTACAGGAGTCCCATAACATGAGTCAGTGTGGTGACATGCTGTATTGAGGCACCTGACAATGCATTTTGAAGGGGCAAGTTCAACTTGTTAAGAGAATCAGCATGTGTTCTTGACCATCTGCTAATATGCAAATTACCACATGACTGATTTAGACCATATCAATTTAATTTGAGTAAAGTGCACTGTGTATAAAAGTATCACCCAAGATGTGTTGTTGAACCAGATTTAAATAGGGCCATTGAAGCCCGGTTAGTTAGTTATTTCAGAACAATTTGGGAACATGTAGAGTCAAGATTTCAGCTAAGATCACTTTGATTTTCTACCAGATTAGAACATGTCATTGTCCCTGAGCTGCAATTGGCTTCGTGGTTATAACTAGAAGCAGAATGATTTTTATTATCTTCAGTCTATATGTGTGAACAAGAATTACAGTGTAATGCACACAAGCATTTTAGCTTGTGCTGCTGAGCACAAGTAGATGCAGTAGAGTTCTGAAATCCCTTATGTTTCTGTTCTATATTTTGTCTGACTACTAGGACAGGATTTTACAGTGTAAGATCAAAGTGGCAAAGCTGCAAAAGATTCAGGTTTAACTAGTGACCTTTAAACTATTACTACCAGACTGGCTGTGTACCTGTCTTCTCCATTAGTCTAATGTTTATTTATGTATTTGAGGTTATGCCACTCTACACCTTCTCATTTTTCAAACAGAGGAGTAATATGGTCACGTTTCACCTGCCTTGTGCATGTTTTAAACTGCACATCTCTGCAACAATATAGGGTTCTGTTACAATAAATATGTACAGCTGCTGCATTTCTGCTAACTGATAGGTCTTTGTGGTCATTTCATTTAAGGCTTGGATTTCCTAATGGATTGTATTAGACAGATTTTCCATCCATACCCTGACTGAGAAGTACAGGAATAAGCACTTAACCAAGCCTGGAAAAACAGCAAATGAGGCATATTCATTTGTGCTTCAAAAATTAAAAGGTGCAAATGATAAATCTTTTGTTTCTAGATATTATAAGATCAGTCCAAACTTGACCCATATTTACATATGTACACATGCATCTACATACCACCATTTTGAATGCTCTCTCATGTAAAACAATGGGACTGACAGTACAATCCTAAACAAAATTGTACCCTTTTAAAACAATTCAACTCAGTAGGCTTAGAAGCAGGTAACTCTGTTTAGAATTGTACTGTTAGATGAGTTTAACTTTTGGCTGTATAACAATGCACAATTTTCTTGGGAGTAAGCCCCACTGAATGACCCTAAGTAGAATTCTGAATAGATATGCCTGACTCTTTTGGTGTGGAAACAGAGTGTGGGGCTGTGGCACCCTCCAGAATTCCCTTTTTCTTTTCCCTCAGCAATGTCTTTTGAACAGCTTCAGTTGCCAGTAGGATAGGGGTTCTTTATACCCAGCTCTCTCTCTTCTGACTACTACCACTTTCTCCCCTCTAGCCTAGGGAGTGGGATGGATCTTCCTCCTCAATGCTACCCTGGCCTACCTCTTAAAGGATTCCTTGCGGGGGGCCATCCCTGGACTCTCACAATTCCCTAACCTCATGGGCAGAAGCTGACGCCCTGAGAAGAGCCAGAACTAATGCAGCTTCCCACAGGTGTCCACCCCTCTTGCCCTATCCACATACATACCCAGGGCCAACCCTAGGGTGCATGGCGCCCCAGGCATACCCGCCACCCACACGGTGAAGTAGGTCAGGGAGCGCACCAGGAAGGGAGGCGAAGGCACACAAGTCAGCCAGCCAGCTAGCTGGTTTCACTCCACCTCTCTTCCAATTAGAAGGAAGGCGGAGTGAAGCCAGCAGTTCTGCACTGACCCACTGGCTTCGCTTCACCTCAAAGTGAAGCTAGTGGGCCAGTGCACAACTGCTGGCTTTGCTCTGCCTCCCTTCTGATTGAAATGGAAGGGAGGCAAAATGAAGCCAGTGGGCTGGTGCACAACTGCTGGCTTCCATCTGCCTCCCTTCAAATCCAAAGGGAGGTGGAGTGAAGCCAGTGGGTGTGCAGCGGCCAGCTGGCTTCGCTTTGCCTTCTTTCTAACTGGAAGGTAGGCAAACCAAAGCTGCCGGCCACTGTGCTACCGGCCACTGTGCAATGGCATTTGCCTAGGGCACCAGGAGGGGGGAATGCCCAATTCAGTGCCTCCCCTGGCTTGGCGCCCTTGGCAGGTGCCTAATTTGCCTAGTGGCAGAGCCAGCCCTGTACATACCTATTCTCAAAGGGACCTGCTTCTGGCCCAAACAGACTTAGGGAAGCTGTGGCCTCCTTCCCTTCCCCCCCTGCACCCCTCTTGGAGGTATGGCTTGAGTTGGCTCCAGTTGGTCCAACCACTGTTGGGTCAGGCCCACCTCTTCTCTCATCAGATGCTGCCAGGGTTCCTGTCTCCCAAGAGTCCCCTGCCATTCGCCAAGGGCTGGAAGCTTGTTCTACCTGCCCAGTCATCTTCCCTTACTGTTACCACCTTCAACAGAATTCCTGCCACCTGAAGCAGCTGCTTCCTGCACCAGGCAGCTTCCAGCAGGTTTGGCAATAGTCAAACCACTTCTTTCCTGTTACTTCTACCAGGGCCCCTACCATGTCCTGGAGCTGTATCGCAGCATCTGCCTCTGCCTGTTGCTCCCCAGTTGGAGTTTCCTGATGCCACAGCTCAGGGAGAATAGTGACTGGGTGAGACTCCTTCACCCAAGATGTGTGTGGGGACAGGACTGGCAGTCCCAAACAGATTGCTCTCTAGTGCTCCTGATCTCTATATACGAAGAGAAGAGTTGGTTTTTATACTCCCATTTTTCTGCCCTAAAGAGGCTCAAAGTGGCTACTAATCTCCTTCCCTTCCTCTCTCCACCACAGGTACCTTATGAGGAAGGTGGGGCTGAGAGAGTTCTGAGAGTACTGTGACTGACCCAAGGTCACCCAGCAGGCTTCATGGGGAGGAGTGGGGAATCAAACCTAGTTCTCCAGATTAGAGCCCACTGCTTTTAACCACCATACCACACTGGATCTCAGTTGTTCCCACTAACAACTAGAGCAGTTTGGTTCATAAGAATATAAGTATTTAGTTCCTCTGCATCAATATGCAAAATATTTTTCTTAGCATTTAGTATTCCTTCATAACTGTTGTCACTCAGAAGGAACTTGCATAAATCAGGATTGTTAGGTAGGAATTATTTTCTTTGTCTTCCAAAGCTTTCTACACATAAAGTCTTCTTTGTGTGTTTCATGACCGTTGTCCAATTGCTTCTTTACTTGTATGCAAGACTGTAATGGAAGAAGCATCATGTCTGTTGGTTTTTGCATATATAATTTGTTCCCTGGCATACTGTAGCTTTATTCACTGCAAATAAAAATCTCAGAACGTCAAATATAGCTTCATCACAGATCTCATTCCGTAGGCCTGCTGTGCTGTCCCGCCCAAGTTTTTCAGAGTACATCATTAGTGCAGTTCTGAGATCATCTTTGGTATGTAAATCCCTGTATCAGGTAGAGAAACAATCACCTTGCAACTTCAAACCCTTGTTTGTGTGTGTTTGTAGTAGCTTATTGACTGCAGGGAGGGGGCATTCCATGCAGAGGGTGCACAGACCCTACCATGGGAAACATGTTTTATGCATGTTTCCCCATGTCTCTAAATCCTTGTCTCTAAATTCCATGTCTCTAAATTCCAGTGACTGCACTGCTGACTTTCATCTTCTTTGGATATCTTTGTAACATGCATTATTTTTAAATACACAAAGAGAGCATTTGGGAAGCAAGCAGATTCCTAATGCAAGGCAGCAGATCTTCAGAGAGGTTTGTGTGGTTCTCCAGGCTGCTCACTCGGTTTCATCTAATCCCATCTAGAAACTCTCACCTGTCTGTCTCTCTTTGCCATTCATTCAATCTCCTATTTCCGTTGGATCTTCTGTGCAGTCTCAGATGGGAACTGCACACGTGCAGGGCAGCCATGGATGTTCTAAAAGCTCCTAATAATCTGAAACGAAGAGCTTGTTTTCTCCAACCTGAACTGTGACTTTCTTCTTGTCTGTACAAAAATCCTAGCTGAGGTTACAAAAAACATTCATCAGGAAGACCAATGGCCTAAAGCAGAGGCAAGTTTGCTCCCTACTCTCCCATGTGGAACTATACAAAAGACACAATGATGAAAAGATGATGTAGTTACCTGTAACTGATAGTCAGTGTTCTTTTGTGTAGGCACACATCCCTCCTTCCAACCCTTCTATGAACTCTTGTGGAATCCCTTTTTAGGTCCATTTGTCCAGCAGTAGCTTCACTAAATTGAGAGAAGAAGGTGCTTTCCCTCCTTTCATAGGTGCTATGGGAAGGAAATGGCACCAAACTCTGGGAAAGTTCCTCACACTGTCAGAAGCTTTTAGAATGTCTGTGGCTGGCTTTTGCATGTGCAGTTCCCATATGTGTCTGCCCAGAAGAACACTCAGTGATCAGTTACAGGTAAGCACAACAATGTTTTCTCATGCTCACACTTGCAGACTCACTGTACTCACTGTAGACTGCACCATACAAGTGAATTGCCCATTCAAAGAATTTTCACAGCCAATAATTAATATTGGAGGAGCTGACGTAATTTTTTCTGCAGTCCTGAAGTATCCTTTTCTTACATTCAGCTGCAAACAGAATTGAAACGCTTATACCACATGATGCATGATATAGAGCTATATTTCAATAAAAACCTATCCAATGGGCAAGATCCTTTTATGTATCTACTTGGAAAGAAATCAGTTTAACAAAGATTCCACTTGTGTTCCTTTGTTTTCAGTCAAATAAAATTACTTCCTCTCATTGGTGTTTTATGCCTTGAGACAGCCAAACGTCACTTCTTTTTTGTTGATTTTATTATTGTTTAATACAATAATTGTTACAGTATTGTTTAAAAATGAGTTGATTGTTTTGGTTGTCTATGAAGTGAAAAAAATAGTCCTGCTGTTCCCCAGCAACAGTATGTACTTTATAATATGTTTATGAATGATGTGAGAGAACAAGAAGTAATTAACTAAGCTGGAAGGATATGGAAGGAAACTTGAGACTGAGAGGCACCCATAGCAAGCACATTGACAGTCTGCAAAGGATAGCAGGGTACTGCAACTGTATTTTTTTTAAAATCACAAATCAAGTCTGAAAAAATGGAAAAACAGAACAGATATCACTGGAATGCAATGGGTTGCCAGCCATGCTATCTAGATGGTCACCAAAACCTTATTAATAAATAATGGCAAATGTTGAATAACAGATAGCATGGAACCACCCATTCTTTTGTCAGGTCCTGAGTCAAGCTGGCCAAACTCATTACAGAGTTAAAGCAGACACATGTCACCCTCAGAGAGAAAAATTGACTCTTGTCTTTTATTACCTAAAATTGAATTAAAATAAGCTTTGAATACATTTCTAGAACTTGTTTTTAATTCAGAAGTTTGAACATAAGGTAGCCGGAGAATCACCACTTTTTCCTGGAAAGAGGATTAAATATATCAAAGCTATAGAACTTGGATGTAGGTATATTCAGGCCTCAGATTCAGCAGGAGCTTACAGGAGCACAGTTCCTGAACCTTTCTGAGGGTTCCCCCTCCTCCTCCCCACCTAACTTTTCCATTGAATAGTAGATGCAGCTGCATACCAATCCCTGGATTAGGAGAGTGGGAGCCAGCCAGCCACTAGGGGCTTTACCACGCCCCCAGTGGCCTCATTAGCTCCTGGAGAAGCCCGTGCCGCCCTTTCTCCACTTCTTACGTGATTTTGGGCAGTAGGTGGCTTGCTGGCCTTTTGGCTGGGGGGGGGGCGGTCCAGGAGAGCCTCAGGTGAGTGAGGCTGCTTGGGCTGGCACTCGCCTGGGCCTCACTCGCCTGCGGCTCTCCTTTCTCGCATCAGGTTGCTTTTGACTAGGGGGTGGCGACATATGCTAATGAATTATGCTAATGAGCTCTGCCACCTATTTTTCTGCAAAAGGACCCCTAGGTATATTTGACTAAGTCTTTAGAAAGACAATGACTGTAAAACTGTCAGACAGTATATTATGCTTGACCTTGTAGCTGCTTTGCACCGTCTTACTGTGGCTAAAAAAGATGACAAATTATTTTGTTTACAGCCTAATCAAACTTTACTTCTACAATCAACCCAAACTGCATAAATCAGAAACAAAACATAAATTGCTGTTTGTCAAGAGAGGAAACATAAATGATTATCATTCCCAGCCATCGTGATATGCATTGTTATAGTTAAAAATAATGACATGGTGATAATGTGGTGCAGGATGCATGTCATATATCAGCAAAAGGTTTCCTTTCTGTGCTTGGATCTGAAGACATCAGTGCCTTAGGCAGGATTCTGTGGATGAGGCTCAAGTGTTCAGTCAATTATGGTTTAACTGCAGCTCTCTTGTTTTCACCTTCAGTGCCTTGAAGATACCATAACATAAAAATAAGAAACTGCTGCTGGGATGGAGGGGAAAATAGCAGAAAACCGGGAATTTACAGAGCAGCCCTAAGAACACTTTTCTGGGAATAAGCCCCAATTAATAGATCTGAATAGAATTCGGAGTAGGACTGCTTAGGATCACTCCTAGTGTGACAGATGAAGAGGGAAGAGAAAGATTTGCAATTTGAGCATTCTCTCTGGCTTAGGCTTTAATTTTTATTCACATTACAAATCCTATCAGAGACAGCTGGTTTAAAAAAAGAGAATGCCCAGAAAAACTTGAAGCCAACCTTTTTTCAGCTTTGGTAGTGGCACCCTTTGCTGTAAAGCAGGATCTGGTGTTTATTATGTGTTTGTGCCTGAGTTAAATACACAAGGCAGTTCACAGAATATAATATTACAAATATAAAAACACATCAAGTAAAGCAGTGGATAAAAACAAGAAAAAAAATACCTGTCTAGCTGCAGAAATAAGCAGAAGCCTAGCCCTCAGAAACAAAACCAAAACATCAATGCAAGGCAACATAAACAGCTAATTCTTTTAAAAGAAAGAACTATGGAACAAACAGATTTTAACCCTTCCAAGCAATTGGGGCTTTTTTTGACCCAAGAAGTCATGGAATAAAATTGGTTTACCTGTTTAAAGCTTTCTACAGGTATCAAACTCCTGTTGAGCCTTCTCCTCAATGAACTGCAGTGCTCTGAAGGCCCCCCCCTCTCGCCACTGCATTTCTTTTTTTATTTTTGTCAAAATGGTAAATGGGGTCCATCTGGCCCTGAATAGACTTAGCTTGAAAATGAAAGCACTATGCATAATCTTTACTAGGGTTTCTATTTACCCCAACAAATATTGGAAAAAAAATGTTTGCATGTTTAAATAGATGGACCCGCTATCTCCATTTTATAGAAAGATGGAGCAAGCAGTGAAACAAAAAAAATTCTCATAATTTATATCTATAAACATGTTTTGGCTTTGAGGTTTAACTCTGCTTTTTGAATTCGAGGTTGGAACAACTCCCAGGAAAACCAGTCTTTGCAACCTGAATTGTTGAGAATATAGTAGGAACAGGTAAAAGCCCTGTGTTTGTGCTCTGTCAAAGTTTTCCTCATGCCTATAACGACATGGAAACGTTCAAATTGAACTGTACTGCAGTTTTGGAAATGGGGTTGTTCTATCCCCCAGCAGGATAAACCTGGACACGTTTGAAGACATCCTCAGAACCTCACATTTTCCAGACTTGAAGGAGCCAGGAATTTTAGATGACCCCTAGCCACCTTTTTTTCTAAGCTAATTGTTTCCTCTTGTCCTTCAAATTTTGCAAGCCTCAGAGTGATCTTCTCCCTTTTACACATCTGGGATGGGGGAAGTACTTCAGATTACCCCAGCCACCTGTCCACTGAGCTGACCTTTGTACTGAACTGTTCACCTTCAGATTTTCCAAACCTGAGCTTCTGGGTTATGTTGCCTTGAGCTCAGCAGGGGTCCGTGGATTGTCTCTCCAGCGGCCTCTCTGAATCAGGCGGTTGGCACCCCCAAGGAGACCCTGAAGGGGTTTTCTTTCGGCACGAGACTTTTGCAAGAAGCCAGGGGCATGGCGGCTGTTCCTATCTTTCTTGTGTGCCCCAAAGCTCTACCGCCATGATAGCTAACACAGCAGAAAGAGGTGAACGTCCGACTGCTTGCTTTCTTTTCTCTCAATACGCTCCTGATGTATTGCTTTCCTACCTCAAGCATGGCAATTCTACTTGGCAAGTAAGTGTGCTTTCAATACCACTGGCTAGTGGGTCATTTTACATAACAACAAACAGGTCAGTTCAAAGGAAGGGAAAGATTCCACCCTCACTTTCCCTGTGAATGAGGCTTCGAAAAGTTAAAAGAACAACTTTGAGCATTGGCAACAATCTGAATTAGATTGAATACAGATACCTAAATCGACCCGGATTATAATTGGGTATGTGTTAAAGAGGCTTTTATCTGGCTGCAATATGGTCTGAACAAAAACGAGATATATTCTAAAGAGATCTGTCTTTTTGCAACTGTCTGATTGCAACTGAGATGGTAACATCCAAAATTACAGCAAGAAGAGATTTGGAGAGGCAGACTGAACTACTTTTCAACTTGGATTAATAGACTGAGTTTGTTGACAGAGAAAAATGGCATTTCCAAGTGATATGTTTTATAAAAAAGATATATTACGTAGCATAATTTCTCTGAAGCAGGATCTTGGTTCATTAACAGAGTTGATTAAAAAAACAAATTGGAGCTTTTATGCTGAAAGCTAGCGAAATCTCAAATCTACATGAGCAGAGTGTTAAAGAGATCCTGGTGACATCTGTGGAATTGGAGTGATCCGCTGGAAAATGAACAAAAGAAAACCAAAATGGAACCTCACAGCGCAATGAAAAAGGAAGACCGGAAATCGAGACTGTTTGAAGCTTTTTCGAGAGGAACAAATGGCGTGGAATCCTTCCTACTTTTACTGAGAGGGATGACTGCATTAAGGAGAGAGAAGGTGCACCTCAGCCAAAAAATCAAGATGTGGAAATTTTTCAGGAAGAAGGGTTTCTGAATTCTCTCTCTCTCTGTGGGTAGTTGGATATGGAACTCTCAATAAGAACTGATATGCGATCTTAAAAGGCTAAGTGAGATTTTTGGGTTATATTAAGCTGTTTCTTCTAGAGTAATATGGATATAAGAGCTAAAGGATTGAAAAGTTTTGAAAAGAACTTTATGCAAATAAATAGTTAACTTGGATTAATTTTTAAGAAGGTAGACAACATAATTATCTTGTAATTTGGTAGATTTGCTCTTAACTGATAAAGGTATTTGTTTTTAGGCTCATTTTAATGACGATATTGTTAAACTAATAAGCTAGTCTGTATTTTCAATATGGTTGAATTAAGCAGCAAAAAATCAAGACGTGGAAATCTTTTAGAAAGAAGGGTCTTTGAACTGTTGTTCCCTCTGTGGGTAATTAGATATGGAATTTTTAATAAGAACTGAAATGCGATTTTAAAAGGTCAAGTGAGATCTTCAGGATTGAAAAGTTTGGCAAAAAGGTTATATAAATAAATAGTTAATTTGGATCAATTGTTAAGAAGGCAGACAGCACAATTATTTAGTAATCTGGCATAGTAATCTGGTAGATCTGCTCTTAGTATGTTTGTTTGGAGAAACTGTCTATACTGAGACAGATAAACTATTATGTCTTATCTTTAGTTTATTTTTATTTTTCTCCCTATGTTCTATGACATTTTAAATCGGGTTTTCTTCTCTTTCTTTCTGTTTGGATTAAGTTAGTTAGAAGGATAAAGATATTTGTTTCATATACTTATTTTAATGACGATATTGTTACACTAACAAGTTAGTCTGTGCTTTCAATATGGTTAAGCTTAGCCCAGCCAGTTCTGTGTTGAGACGATTCTGACTCTTTTATACTTATATGTGCTGAAGAAGAATTGTTTAGACTTGTATTTTAAGTAATAGTTTAGTAAAAAATCCATAATGAAAGATAAAGATGGTAAAATATATGGGGAGAACCTCATACTTGCAGGTAGAAAGAATTGGGTATTTCACTTGGAGGTAGAATTGTAACTGACATATTTGCATTTCACTTTGTTTCTATTTTCCCCACTTTGTATCCACCCCTTCCCCTCTTTAATGTATCTATGCTTGTGCCTTTTCTCTTTGTAGTTAAAATTAATAAAAATTATAAAATCCAGATTTTCCAAACCTCTGATTTGACCATCCCAACTTTACAGGGGAAAGTTACTCTAGATCAGTGGTCCCCAAGCTTTTTGGCACCAAGGACTGGTTTTGCTGCTGCCACCACCATGGCCCGCCCCTTCCCTAGCCCCACGACATGCTCCACCCCCACCTGCCTTCGCAGTGCCACAACACAGTGCCGTGCTGCGTTGCCCCCCCCGCATGACAAGGCTCAGCTCCCCACCATCGCCACAGACCATCTCCTCCCTTCCCTTCCCCAATGCCACGCCCCGCCCCCCTCCTCCACCCACGCAATTAGAGGAGCGACGAGGCTTGGAGTCGGTCCTACCCATTTCGACAGGGCCCGGGCTGATTCTAAGTTGTTTGAAGAGCAGGCTGGAGGAGGAGGAGTTTCAATTCTCCTTCACTTCTGGAAGTTAAGGGGGGGGAGAAGCCTCCTTCAGCACACTATTCAAATAACTTAGAATCAGCCTGGGTCTTGTTGAAGCAGCCCAAGCCTCATTGCAGTGCCCCTCTGATCGCGCGGGGGGGGGGGGGCAGGCGATGGGGCTTGGCTCTACCCACTTCAACAGGGCCCAGGCTGATTCTAAGTTATTTGAAGAGCGGACTGAAGGAGGCTTCTCCCCCCCTCACTTTCTCCAGCCTGCTCTTCAAATAATTTAGAATCAGCCTGGGCCCTGTCAAAGCAGGTAGGATCAACTCCAAGCCTCGTCACTCCTCTGATTGTGTGGATGGGGGAGGGGAGCACAGCACAGCGCTGGGGAAGAGAAGGGAGGGAGTGGGTGGTGGCAGGGAGCTGAGCCTCATCATGCAAGGGAGCGACAGAAAGCGCTGGCGCGTTGTGGCACTGCAAAGGACAGGTGGGGGGGGCGGCAGCAGGGGGGCGGAGGGCAGGGAGTAGTGGCCCAGTTGGTAACAGGCCGCAGACCGGTACCAGTCCATGGCCTGATGTTTGGGAACCCCTGCTCTAGATGACCTATAGCCACCCTTGTACTGAACTACTCACCTGTGACCCCTGGTCACCTGTTTTCTGAGCTAATTGCTTACCTTTGTCCTTATTTGTTGTTCCACTATTATCATGTTAAGTTTCAATGTAATAGTGTTAAGTTTCAGTGTTATAACAGTTAAAAATTAAGTGTTAAAATTAACAATTAAAAACACTTATAGATTTCCAACTGTGTCTTCTGCTTTGAAAATGGTAGGGTCAATTTGACCCCCCTTTTTTTTGTGGGGGTTTGATGTTTTCAACAGGGGTATTTTTGACCCCAATTCCAAATTTTACTCTCCTTTGTCCTGCATCTCTGAAGGAAGTTATTCTTGAGGCCTGTTTTTTTTCCCTAGCAGCTAATGCCATGACTGAGAGCTATCAGGTTTCCATTGCTTTTTGCTGTAATGTGGGATCACTGACTCCATGCCAAAGTGGTATAGTTGTGTGGGGGGGGGGGTTTCCCTTTGGAAGGATTAAGAAATCATCAGAAGACCACAAAGGGCTAAATGAATTTCCACATGCAAAGAATTCCATTTCCTGGTAACAGGAAGAGAGATAACCCTGTCACCTTCACTTTTGACAATGTGAGACCAGGAAGCAATGTGCCACTGGCTAATCTCAAGGCTAGAGTAGGTTGCCAAGGTGGAGCAGTGTTCCACTGCTTAGTTCCCAAGTCTTTTAGGACTTTAAGGTCACAAAGCAATATTTTGGGCTGGACCTGTACTGTACTGGACAAAACAGAACACATTCTAGTTAACACAAATAATGGCTATATATCCTTACCACAGTGAGGCTTAGCTAAGGCCTTAGAAGCTTTCATTTTATGAAGAATTCCTGAACTCAGCTTGATTAAGATGAGACGTCTTCATGTGTGAAACTAATGCTTTAACTAATTTTAGCAATTCTAGTCTGAAAGAGTTATGCTGGTTAGAGCGGGCATTGTGTTCTCTGCTGATTTAATTATTTTGTTTAAACAGTTAGAGAACTTATATACTGCCTCTCTGAACACCTCAAGATAGCTCTTTTGTGAAAACAATACTTTAAAATCACTAAAATTAAAATATCAATTATCAATATTAATGTCATTAAACACAAACAGTGGTATACAACCTTCATAAAACAAACAGTAATCTTAAAAAAATCCATAAAACAGTCTTTCAGCTAGAAGCAAACCATAAAATAGCTTAAAAAGAAAAAACCCTCAGCAAGTTGATTCAGTAAAGAGGAATGTTATGGCCTGATAACTAAAGGACAGAGAAGTGGGTGTCAGGCAAGCCTCAAGGTGAGATGCCAGCATGAAAAGTGCCCAGCCTCTATTCACCACCTTTGCAGGTTGGAGCACAGAAAGCAGGGCCTACGAACAGGATCTTAATTGATGGGATTGACAGTATGGATCAGAACAGGGCAGAATGCATGGGCAGTGCCAGAACTACTGAAGGAGCACCCCGGTCGGGAGTAGAAAAGGAGGCATGCTCTCCGAACTTTGCTGCATCTCTCTGCTCATTACCCTGATACCTTTGAGTGAAGACTGTAGTCTGACTTCTGCAGCAAGGGAAAAAGGCAGTGGCAGGCAAAGAACATGTGTTTAGATGCCTTCCTTGAGTATGTGCTCGAGGTAATCAATTAGGAAAGGATTGTGTTAGGAGAACAAACCAGAACATCATTTATTAAAAGATCAACTGCAATATCATCAATGACCAGGAGAAAATAATGGTTGTGTATGAGTTGAATGTTGCTGCTGTGCATGGAGAATTATGGTATTTTAATAGGGGTATAAAGCTTTGTTAAGCATGGTATGGAAACCAATTTCAGTTTCTCTTCCAGGTGACTGTGGAAGAGAAATCCTTCAGGAGCACTAAACATCCCTCTTCTGTATAGTCCCTAGCACATTGTTCAAAAGAACTAATACTGAAATTGATAAAGATCTCCCATATGTAAATGTGTAGTCTAACAAAAGACAAAGTGTATTTTATTTCTCTTTGTGGCAAAATAGTGATGCCTGCTGCTCTTCTCCTGAAGTCTGTAAAATATGATTTTTAAAATGATTGTCCTTTATGAAAGTTTGAAAAGTATAATACAGGTATAGAACAGTTATGTCAATGAACTATGTTCTTCATGGTCTCTGTGCTTCACACCTATGGGATATAGTGCACCTGCACTGATCCAGATAGGTAACGTCAAGCCTAGATAGAAAGTATTTTTGCACTCTCCCCAGCATCATGTGCAGGGGCTCCACCATGCATGCTCACTGGCAGCAATGAGTTTGCAAAATAGCTGTTCTACCTAGTGGCCCTGTTGCAAGAGTGGTGTGGCCAGATTGCAAGGGACAATCAAGTTTATTGATCCACAGGAGTCTGCATAAAGAGAAAGAACCTCTGAATAAACTTTTAATCTCCTGTGGGTCATTTATATTTTTTGACACTGTGCCTCTTTTTGAAAATGTTTTACTCTCCATGCAGGGGTTACCATCTGAGTCAAGTTTTGTCATTAACCAATGTGATGTTCAATATTTGAAATGCTTTGAAACTTTTGTACTTACACCTATTTGATTTTTAAAAATACACACAATGGGTTTGAAAATCTTTATTTAAGATTTTTGCCTGTAATTTCTGACCACTGTCTGGTATTTGGTACTATGCTCGCTGGGAGGGGCATGGGGATCCCACCAGATCCTTTCTAGTTTGATTACTTTTGGATTTTTATTTTCCACTTCATACCCCAGAAACACCCTTGGTCCCTCTGCTCCAGTTTCTCGACTTGCCAATGTGGACAACTCCACTCTCCAAACCATCAACTCAGCTGACTTGACTTTCCAACTCCAAGATCAGCCTAACACAGCAAATGTATCACTTTTTCCTCCAGTATGGAAGGCAGTCCAGTTACCAAACAGATACCAACCAACACCTCCTTGCACAGCACTTCTGGAAGAAGTAGAAAATCTCATCACCAAACAGGCCATAGAACCTGTTCCTACAACATCGCACCCATCTGGATTATATTCCCAATATTTTACCATCCTGAAAAAGAATGGGGGCACCTGTCCCATAATGGACCTCAAGGATGCATACCTGACTATCCACCCACAATCCTGACTTTATCTCCACCCACGTTCAGTACCAAGCTCTTCCCTTTTGCATTTCCATGGCCCCTTGTATATTCACCAAAACCATGGTGGTCATTACTGCATTTCTTCGTCTACAGGGAATAACCATCTTCCCATACATCAGCTATTGGCTAGTCGTTACAGACTTCAAACAGGACCTCTGATGTCATTTCAACACAACGGTGTCTCTCCTTCAAGACCTGGGCCTTCAGGTCAAGCACAAGAAATCAAACTTAACACCATTAGCCAAAGTCCAATTTATTGGGGCCATCCTGAACTCTCATCTCTGCAGAGCCTTCCTCTCACCTCAGAGGGCGGAGGCTATTCTTTCACTCATCCAACTCATTTGGGGTCAATGGGACACTTCTGCCCTTCAGATCCAACACCTCCTAGGACTTATGGCATCAACCACATCAGTTCCAATCCTTGCCTGTCTCTGCATGAGGGTACTCCAACTTTGGTTTGTCAAAACCTTTCAACCCCTCCATCTTCAATTGAAACACCTACAGCTCCCTCAACAAGTAATGGACCCCTTTCCTGGTGGGAGGAACTGCCAACTTGGAAGGTGCTTCTTTCCACCTTCCCTCCCCAACCATGACAGTTGTTATGTATGAAAGTCAATGTTGTCATCAATGGTGTTCCTGCCTGGCTCATTGGAGTCTGAAGGACTGAGAAACAATGGGCAGTAGGATCTAAATCCATACTACCCTGCTGCAATCACAGGCCCCCTGTTAATTTGAATGACCCTTTCTCCAGTCTTCCTAGTGCAGCCGCCAACCATGATGTACTCAATAAATAGCTTGTTATCACTACAACTGTGCCTCATCAATGCATAGAACCCACTATATTATAACAGTCATGACTAATGCCTCCCTTTGGGGTTGGGGAGTTCACCTCAATGGTCTTTGCGCAGGCACTACTTGGAAACCATGTCTGCTTTTCCAACACATCAATTTCTTGGAGATCTTTGCCATCTGGTATGCTCTACAGTCTTTCCAACACCTACAGAAGAATCACATAGTAACAGTCCTGACAGACACTATGACTGTGCTCCATTACCTGAACAAACAAGGAAGTACAGTCTCTAAGTGACTCTGTCTCCTTGCCCTGGACATCTTGGAGAACTGCCTCTGTCTGAATATCATCCCAGTAGCCTCTCACCTTCCTGGACTCCAAAATGTTCCAGTGGACTTCCTCAGCAGGGGTGGTGCTTCCCTTTATGAATGGTAGCTGAACTGGAAATATGTCCAACCCCTGTTTCAGAGATGGGGCCAACCAGCCATAGATATTTTTGCCACAAGGCGCAGTGCAAGATGCCCAACCTTCTGTTCCAGAGGGGGAAGAAATCCACCCTCCCTAAGGGATAGGCTCCTTTACCCCTGGGCAAACATCTTTTTTCTCTTCCCTCCACTACCTCTCATAACCAGGGTAGTGAACAAAATAAGGAGGGAAGCCCCAACGGGTATCCTAATTATACCCTGGTGGTGAAGACAACACTGGTTTCTGTCCCTCTTACTCATAGCAAATGGAATCTTCCACCAGTTCCCCCTGGAACCCAATTTGCTCATAGCTCATGGAGGCCAGGTTTTATACCACAATGTGCCACACATGAAACTGATGGCATGGAAACTTCCTTAACTGATCTCTCTGCCAAAACTGAACACATCTTCCTTAACTCATGGCCACCTGTGCCCTTCATCCACTAGCCTGGAAGACAGCCTTTCTGATGGCCATTATGCCCTCTAGATGTGTAGGAGAGCTGATGGTCATATAGTGTGATTCCCCTTGCCTTAAATTTATGATGATGGTGTCTCCCTAGTCCCGGACATCAATTTTCTGCTTAAAGTGAGTTCCATCTCTTGGCAGACATTGTTCTACCTAGCTTTTTCCCATGACCACATGATGAGACAGAACCAGACTGTGTGCCCTTGATGTCTGCAGGAAATTGTCCTTTTATCTTCATCAGACATGCAATCACCACAAGTCACCATCTTTATTTGTGTCCTACACAACGAAGACTCTGGGACACAAAGTGCTTGTCATGATGGATTGTGGAAACCATCAAGCTATGCTACCTTCTGGCAAAAAAGTCAGCCCCTGGATCAGTTCAATCCCACTCCATGTGAGCACTAGCAGTTTCTACAGCATTCCTCAAAGGAGTTCCTTTTCTTCAGATTTGCAGAGCTACCACCTGGGAAACACCACCAGTGTTCCCTCTAAGCTGAGTTAGTGTAAGCTAACTCATAGATTTTTAGCCTCCAGCTCACACATTTTTGTCTTAGCTCAGGAAGGATGACCCAAGAGCACACTAATTTATGCAGCAGCTCACAACTTTAATGCCAGCAGCTCACAACTTTAATACCAGTAGCTCACAAAGTAGAATTTTTTCTCACAAGACTCTGCAGCTTAGAGAGAACATTGAACACCACACATGTTTATGAAGTGTTATGCTCTGGACATTTGTTACACTCACTTTGTGGGCTGAGCACTGTTGCAAGCAGCTTGTTCCTGAGTCCCTACAGCATTCATCTCTGTTGTTTGGCTTGCTACTCTCCCATAGGTGTAAAGCACAGAGACCATGAAGAAGATAAACAGATTGCTTACCTATAACTGATGATCTTTGAATATCATCTGTTCATTCACACATCCTACCCTCCTTCCCCAGTGCTGCAGGTCCTCTAAGGGCTTGTAGTGGTCAGATGAAAATGGCGGAATCCTCATGCCCCTCCCAGTGAGCATGCGTGATGGAGTTCCTGTGCATGACACCAGGAAGGATGCAAAAATCCTTTCTAAGCTTTGAAGTTACCAATCAGGATCAGCACAGGCGCACTGTATCCCATAGATGTGAATGCACAAATGACCACTCATAGATCATCAGTGACAGTGGGAGTGGGAAGACTTCTAGTGTCCTGGCCCCACTGATGGACCTTCTGATGGCACCTGGGTTTTTTGGCCATTGTGTGACACAGAGTTTTGGACTGGATGGGCCATTGGCCTGATCCAACATGGCTTCTCTTATGTTCTTGTGTCAGGTAAGCAACCTGTTTTTACAAAGCTTGATAGTTCAGATTTAGGTCTGATACTCCTGTGAAAAAACAAGCTTTTGAAACACATGCGAATAAGCAACGCATAAATCAATATTTTATTTTAATGATTGATTGGTAAAGGTCATAGCAGTGCAAGAGATCAGCCCACTTAGCAGAGAATTGTCTTTATGAATTTGGTGGTGATATAATTTAAAAGAGTTGCTTGCCTCTTTTATGAATACTGCTATACCCTGGGTTTAATTTTGCTATCTGAAAGCAGCTGTGTGTTTAATTAATCATAACAAAATGGAAGTCTGTTTCAAGACTTGTGAAAGAAGATTATAGTCTGCAGTGCTCTGAATCAGTAGGTCTCAAACCATGGGTTGGGACCCAAAAGGGAGCTCTCTCACTGCTGGATTGCAAAGCCAGGAGGTGGAATAGTGAGACCTGGAAAAGGGAGGTATGGGAGACTTGCTGGCAGATAAGAGTTTGTCTCAGTTTAATATGCAAAACAGCAGTGGAAAAGAATTTATTGCTCAGTAATCCTATACAGGGATTATCTGGGAAACACGGCAGAACAGAATTCTGGAACCTCTTTGTGGAAACAAAATTCTCAAAAAAATGTTTAAAAGTTCATGAGGGGTGCCCATGTGTTTCTCCATTTCCCTCTTGAGAGTTATAGCACCTCTTTTTCCAGAGGTATTTTATATATTTTATATAAAATATAAACTTGTTCATTATTATGGTGAGATTCCTGCATTTTATGTTGGAGGCCAGTTTATTTCTCTATGGCTAGTTAATAAGAGCTCATCATGTACACAGGTGTGTTTTTGTTTTTAGTTTATCCCAGCAAATTAGAACATTTGTAATGACAAAGTAACATGAAGCATCTTTAAAAAAGTAGCCATATTACAAATTAGATTATAATGTAAATTCATATTTAGTATTGGTAGGTGGAGATGCTGAATATTGATAAGATTCAGTAAAGAATATGGTACATATCCCTAGCTACTATAAATAGGACAAATATCAGAAATTAAAGCAAAATCATTATTATTGACAAATTCCCAAAGAGTATAATCCATACTGTCTACTTTAGGCTTTACTTCAAATTAGGTTCAGATTATTTTCATCAGTTTTCCTAGCCTGGCCTTGGAGAGAAAATGCTCTGTTGTGAAAACTACCTAATTTACATGGCTATATAATGCAGCATTTTTGTCAGCTATTCAACCACACTTTATAAACTATATCTTTTTGTTTCCTATCTACTAAATAAAACAAAAACAAGTTAGTTTTTTAAAAAAACAAAACAAATGCCATGTTTCCTCAGTTAAAAACAATATAGCATTTTGTTACTGACTGATACCACGAACATAGACTTAACAATAGCTGGCACAAAAAATGCTTATTAGTATATTCACAGTGAGTGGACAGTTTATTGTCTACCTGCTGCCATTATATACCATAAATGTGAATCAAATTTACATTGTCTGAGTGATTAGCAGGTATCCAATCCAATTAAAGGCATGTTCACTTTTGATTATAACCAACGTGTTAGCTATGTATGAAGGCATGTTCACTTTTGATTATAAAAGGCATTATTAAAGGCATGTTCACTTTTGATTATAACCAACGTGTTAGCTATGTATGAATGAATGTGCTAATTATGACTTCAGAATAAGATGATCTCTTTTGAGTAATCATATGATTCAACCAAACTGGTCAGAAGAATCAATTTATATTGATTACTTTATGATTGTGGCAAAATCCCATCTTCAAATGTGGGACTGCTCTAACAATGTATAAAGCAGTGGGTGTGTACATTATAAAGCACTAAAAGTGTACACTTTTGTACACTTGTGAACCCTTCCCCTTTTCACCATTTTTATATAGTCTGTTTCATAAAGTTCTTTAACTTCCAGTTGGGCTGTTATACAGCACATGAGCTTATCTGAAAGATAAACTGCTGGGAGGAGAGGCTACAGAAAGAAACTGGTAAAGTGGGGCAGGCTTCAGTACTCTTACCCATGAGTTCCATAGTACTTTTGGTGATAACTTGCTGCCTACTTTAGGTATGTCTGACAACATACCTATTTTAAGATTGACCATCTATCAGAGTCTAGGTGCAGTCTAAGTTAGAGTTCAGAGTCAGAGTCCAAATTCAGTCCTTAGGTTGGTTACCAAAGAGTCTACAATGTGGTCCAAAAAGCCAAGTCTTCAGTCCAGGGTCATACACAAGAACAAATGGGGGTTGTCCAAGTCCAAAGCCAGTCCTGCGCTGTGATCATAGAATCAGGCAGGTAGTGACTTGTTGCTTCTAGGCCTGCCCCATTCTCCACATCTGCCTTTATGTTAGGTGCGCAGTTGGAGCTCATGAGTGATCACACTAGCTTGTTAGCTCCAAGTGTCTTCAAGCTGCCAAACATATGCTGTGCCTTCATTCCTGTAGTTCAAATCATGCCCTTTGCCAGTAGCATTCCTGCAGCTCTAGAGAGGGAGGGGGCAAAATAATCCAGGAGGTGTCTCCAGAACTTTGAACCTGAATCACAAGTACATTAATTTCCAATGGCCTGTGTTGGAGGAGTGTAGCAAAACTATAGGATCTTAGTGTACAGCTGTGTAAATAAAAAAAATCACTAAGAGACACCATACATTTTAAACAAAACAGTGTAATATAGAGATTAGTGGTGTTCTGACAAAGCTTGCACGTAGAACTTCAAATAGACAAGAGTTATGTAGCAAAAAAGCATTCACAGAAGACAGTTCAAAAACAGTATTTCCAATCACAAATGAGTAACAATATGCCAGTATTTAGTTCATAGAACTAAAAGAAGCCCTTCCAAAGACATCTGTTCTAGATATCAAGATGTTTCATCTGTCTTTCTTCAGGACCGACTGTTTGATGATTTGTTCTAAAACTTTTCCAGGTATAGACGTCAAGCTGACAGGTCGGTAGTTACCCGAATCATCTGGTGAATTGTTTAAATTCATCCTTGGTTATAAGGCCCTCCTTCCAATTCCTAAAGGAGTCTTTTTTATTTCTCAAGTCTTTAGAGAGCTGTTTATGGAGTCACTTCGGCTTCTTTAGGCTTTTTCCATTTTTTCTTCTCACAGGAATCATCTGCGATTGTGCTTTCAGTATTTCGCTTTTAAGAAACTCCCACCTCTCCTGAACCCCCTTCCTCCTAAGTATTTCTGACCATGGGATTTTACCCAGCATAGTTCTAAATTTATCAAAGTTTGCCTTTCTGAAGTTCAACATATAAGTATGACTATGTATAGCTTTTCCCTTCCCTAAGACTGTAAATTCCAAAATCACATGGTCACTACTGCCCAGGATGCCCACTATTTCCACTTCTTCAATCAATTCTTTCTTGTTAATGAGAATCAAATCCCAGATAGCAGATCCCCTTGTTTTCTTCTTCACTTTCTGGAAAAGAAAGTTGTCAGCAAGACAAGTCAGGAATCTATTTGACTTTTCATTTTTAGCAGAGTTGGACTACCAACAGATGTCTGGGTAATTGAAATCTCCCATGATCCCTTCTCTTGGAGAACTTTGCAATCTACTGTAGAAGTATCTCAAGAGGCATGCCGATGCTTCATATCTCTCAGCCCTGAGTTCTAGCAGAGTCACTGCCACTCAGAGAGCAGGCTGATTGAGACTCCCATTAGCTCCCACCCAGGATCTGATAACCTTGTGGAAGCAACAAGTCTGTTCTCTGGCTTGCAGCCATGATCCTTCCTGATCGGCTTGATTTCCTTGGCACCCTGACCTTTTGACTTTTGGACATTGACTTCTGATTCCGGTTTGTGATTCTGCATTGGTGACTTGGCTCCTGCTTGACTACCTTGACTTTGAGCTTGGACTGGCTTTGGACTCCTGCCTGCCTGCACCCTGAGAACATGACAGATGGAGGAGTGGCAGTAACCTCCAGAACCTCTTCCTCGTGACTGGGTTGTGGACAGTGCTCTGCTTTTGGGCTTGCTAAATCACCATCTTTGTCCTCGCTCCCATTCAGGCTGGTTTGGTCTGGTGAACACATGACACCAGCTTACCTCTGGTTTTATTGTAAAACTACTGAGTCAGATCTCACTGGAAAGATGGGGTGTTATATTATCTATCAAGGAAAATCAAGGATATTAAAAAGCAAGCAGATGAAATTATGAAGGGGATTAAAGTATGTACTTACATTTTTAATACACAGTAAACTACAATTAATTCCATAGTTTTCAGATGGGGTTATTTTTAAAATGTTGAGTTTCCAGATGTTTTAAAAAATTTTGGTTTGTTTTCCTAACAAAGCAGCCCTTTTTATTAAATCTTTGATGAACAAAAAGTACCAAGTGGACTTATTTATATGAGAAGGTCTGGCAGAATCAAATAGTGCAGGATCTCACAAGAGATTCTTCCTACTTTAGGATCTTGCAGTCTTTTATATGATAGCCATTGAGAGGCAGAAATTTACAGAAACTTAATGAAGAATTTATTTATTTATTTACTTTGTATTTATATGTCGCTCACTCCGCAAGCAAACTCTGGGCGGCTAACAGTCATAATAAAAGCAATTTAAATTACAGTTGTAAAAGAATAAAAAACATATATAAACAATTTAAAACCAAACGTTTGGTGCTATGGAAGAGATTTTGTAACACAGGTGGTTTATATTAATATCTCAGTTCTTCTGTTAATCTGAAAAATTGAAACAAGTCTCAAAAATGACGAACAAAGGAGTTAACAAAAAGTAAGTTCTCCAAAAACAAGAATGATAAAATGAAATATTGAATTGCACGAGAGACTATTTAAGAACACCATATTAGAGGCACAGATGGTTCACATACCTCTGAGCAAAGAACAAGTGAAAAAGAGAGAGTAAATATGCCATGGTTAAGCTGAGAAATTCATAAGCTTAAAGGGACATTGCCAACTTAAATCACACCTCTTGAAGAAAATTTGTTACCTACATACTGTGACAAATAACAACTATGATAGAAGAAACTAAAGAAACAGAATTGTAGAAGTGTACTGTATATGGTTCTTCCTTACTTGGCCCACATCCAACACATAGTGGAGTCAGTAGAATATTTTGTAGATCATTAGATCAGATCTTTTGCATATTTAGAAACATTTTCTTTTGTATGGTCTTTCTCATGGCTCACCTGTAATCAACAAATTTCATAATATGGAAGATTTTATGGATGAAGAAACAAGGAAAAATTCAAAATGAAACCTGATAATAAAACAAGTCTATCAAAAGGATAAATACAAGAAACACCAAATAGGTTATATTTACAAAGCAAAAAAACATAAACAGCTCTAATCCCCATTTTCACTTTTATGCAGCAACACTACAGGATGCTCAATATTTTGTTTTGGCCAGGTAATGGTTACATAGGAGAAAATGGAGATAATTACAAGAGGGGGAACTGTGCTGCTTCCTCTACTACCAAAACCCAGTAACATTTCCAAGTAGTCTTCAAAACATTCAGTGTATAGCCCATGTTAGCATTCTATCTGCTGAAATTCTAGTTCCCTGATTTTAAACTGCTGGAGGCCTAGCCATGGAAAGAGAAAGACTCCCATTTAAATTAGCCTCTTTATGTGGAGTTCTAAAGAAGAGTCCATGCCTCATTACTACACTGTTATGGTAACTAAAATTTCGCACAATTTCACCATCTCACTGCAATTCTTTGTGTGCTGATGAATTTTCTTCATGAGGGTTTCCTAATCATCAGGATTTTCAGGATAAGCAATAGGCTGTTAAGGGAAGGGAAAGTTTTTCTAATTCTTTTCATGCAACTAAGGTTTTTTTTATTGGTAAGAATGGGTTTGTCCATTGTTTAAACATTAGATCTTATTTATTTACAAAATTTGTATCCTGCCTTTCTGCTCTTACAAAGACAAGCAAGGTAGCAAGCCTTTGAAACATACATGATGCAATCACATTTTAAAACCATTAAAACCAGACCTCAACAGACATCATTAAACAATTAAAAACAGTTAAAAGATATACAAAACATAAAAAATAGCAATTTGAACATTAGTTGGGAAGAACAGATCATTCAGGGAATGCCAAACAAAACGAAAAAGTGCTGATGGAAGATGGCAACAGAAGTCAACAGATCAATCTCCCTGGGGAGAGAGTTCCAGAGCTTTGGTGCCATGACTCAGAAGGCCCTCTCCTGGGTTGCTACCAGTCTAATTTCAAAAGACAGAGGCATGTGAAGTGGCTAGGCAGGTTCACTAAAAAATAGACAGTTCTTCAGATATGTTGGTCTTTTAGGTATATAGGACTTTGAAGGTCAAGACCATAACCTTGAATTGTGCTCAGAAACTAATGTGGAGCCTATTGAGGTGGGCAAAATACTGGCTGTAGCATTCTGTACAAAATGAAGTTTCCAAACACTGTTCAAACACATAGAGTTCAGTGAAGTACCCTAAAATAGTTGTACCCAGCACATGCAACACAGTGGCCAGATCTTTCCTGCCCAGGAAAGGCCACTGATGGCTCACCATTTGATGCTGGTAAAAGCCACTCCTGGCCACAGCTTCCACCTGATTATCCATCATTAGACCAGGGTCCAGGCACCCACAGACTATGGACCTTTTCCTTCAAGGAGAGCACAATCCTATCCAGTGGTTTCAAATAGATGTTAAAAAGCATGCATGATACCCCATAGGTCAACAGCAGTCTCCCAGCACCACCTTCTGAAACTTGCCTTCCAGTTAGGACCAGAACCATTGCAAAATGGTGCCTCCCTATCCCAGCTTGGATAGGTGGTCCAGAAGCGTATTGTGATCAATGGTATCAAAAGCCTCTGAGAGATCCAGTGGAATCAACAAATTTGCATTCCCTCTGCCCATCTCTTGGTACAAGATATCTACCGGAGCAACCAAGGTGGTTTCAGTCTTATAACCAGGCCTAACCTGAAACTGGAAGATACTTGATACTTTTGTTGAAAGGATTTCAGTAGTACAGATATAATGTTAGCATATAAAACATTAAGGATAGGTAACACATGAATGACTATGCAAGTATGCAGTCTTCTTGGAATGATTTTTTTTTAAATATGGACCTTTGCTGTTTTTATACTGTTGTAAAGTTTCATGGTCACAGTTGCTTCATTTACCTCACATTGAATATGAACGAATCACAGACCTCAGACAATATCAGCGGGTGACATTTTTCCCCATATAACTTACTGTCACACATTAATGGTTCATTAAAACTCTGAATATTAATGATATAAATTATAATGTCAAGAATATTGTATTTTTAGAAAGTTGTTTTCTATCTAATATATTTTAATATCATTGGTAAAATATATATAGTCAAAGATTATTCAAAGAATTTTAAAGCAACTTTTGCAAGTGAACTGCCAAAAGAAAGAAAGTTCACTACTGGAAGAACTATCCAAATTACTTTAGTTTAAAATGTTCCAAAGTCGTTCATCATTGTCAGCTATAACCTAATTCCTCTCTCATTATACCCAGTAGTACTTTAAAAAAAATGCTATAGGGCATATTTTTAAGTTTATGAATTGTAGTTCTCTTTTTCTTCCTCACCCCTCCTAAAATATATGAAGATAAAGAAATATTTATGAGGTAGTACTCGATCCTTCTTTTATATTAGAGTATGCTATTCATTTCAATAATATCATTAGGGTTTGTAGAATCTTTTGGGATCAAGTGCCGTGTTCTACTGGAGAAAGTTTTCCTTCCAGACGTTTCGTTCTCAGCTGCGGAGAACATCCTCAGTGGCGTTGCAGCCGGAGCAGGCGCTCAGACCTTCTTGGCTGCTGTGCATTGAGTGGAGCCAGGGCTGCTGGAGAGCTGCTATTTCTAGGCTGGAGGAGGTGTGATGAAAGGGCAATTGGTTTGTGGATGTGCCCATTGTTTGGTGGGGCTTCCTGGAAGGGTAGTGATAAGGAAACTGGCTGTTGAATGTGACCATTGTTCTGTGTTAATTGCTGGGAGGGTTGGAAGGGGTGTGAAGATAAGGAAGATGGTTGTTGACTGATTGTGCTGATTGTTCTGTGGAATTTGCTGGTTGTTCTGAGACTTTCTGCAATTTATAGTCTGTAGGGTGTTTTGCAGAGCTGGGTACCAAGATTGGTGGATGAAAATGCCGAAAGATTCTACAAACCCTAATGATGTTACCAGCCGTGAAAACCTGAAATCTTTCATTTCAATAATACTTCAGTCAAATGTTAATTATGATGTAGGACACATCTGCAAAAGTTTTAGTTCTCTTGATCTGAATCAGTGTGCCTCTCCCTATTCTTTTTCTTCTCTGATATTTGGTTTTAACTTCAATAATTGAGAACATGAATACTTGCTGCTACTGTTTTGTATAAATTTAGTTGGTTCTAATAAAAGTTACTAAACAACTTTTATGCTTAGAAGAGTATATAGAATTCTGTTATAGTCTGCTGTTTGCAAGTGAATTTATCCACCTAGTGTTTCACCAGTTAGTTATAGGGGGCCACCAGGGATTCCAGTTGATTTTATTGAGAATATATACATGTTTGCAAACTGACATTTAATTTAAGAACATAATTTTAGAAGACATTAAGAAAGCATTCTGATATACTGTTTTGATGAACAGTAATGCAGAAATTGTTTCTAGTGCTCCTCAAACCCATGTTCTTCTGTACATCATGGACTACCAATATAATGGACATTTCAAAGTCCGTAGAACTCAATTTAGTTAGATTTCACTCTGTTATAATTTCCCTGTATGTCATCCAAGTCCTCTCATATACAAGGCTAACAAGGAGTATTGTTTTTTTTTTAACATGGGCATTGACTCTAGCTTCATTGCCTGAGACACATGCCCCACAGGATGTTCTGAAAACTAGCTGACCATCCAGATATCTTCTTCATCCCACATTTGATAAGAAGGTAGATAAAGGATTATGACAGAATTGAGGTCCCCCCCTTCCCTTGAAGAAATAGGTACCTTGGACAGCTAAACATGAGACGCTGGAACTAGCTTGTTTTATCCACTAGTGTAGATGACTGGGGAAGGCAATGGCAAAACACCCCGTAAAAAGTCTGCCATGAAAACATTGTAATACGACATTACTCCAGAGTCAGAAATGACTAGTGCTTGCACAGGGGCTACCTTTACCTTTTACTGAGTTTCATTTAGACCATACTGTAATTGCTGGCCATTGCTGTTTCAGTATATACTTTTGGTGCACATATACCTTTCATCCATGCCTGAAATTCAAATAAACATGTGGGTATAAAAGAAAGGATAGGACGAAATAATATTCTGTTCATAACCTTTATGCAACTGAGGCAAGATCATTTTTACTAGAAGCCTAGAAGAACTGCACAGGCACAGCTGTAAACATTTTGATGTTTGAATAATCGATGCCTCAGCAGGAGAACCTTCCAAGTTCAGCTGTATGAATTCTCTTTGCTCTCTAGAAGGCAGTATACCCTACGTGCTATTTCCAAGCTACATTTAACACAATTGCCCAACAGCACTTAGGAAGCAGTTACCACAGAAACCCAGCAGAGACCAATTAGTCACATGATTAAATTATTTAAAATAACCCAGGGCATCTGCTGCCTTGCTCAGCTCACATCTCCCCCCCCACCCATTAAGGCGCTCATCATGATACAACAAAACTGCATTTGGTGCAGAAAGTCATGTGCTTTCAAAGACTAATAATTAAATATTTATTTTATAATTAATAATCTACATTTTTCACTACTCAGAATAATTAATTTTTTGTTAAAGCAATAAAGGTGTAAAATACAGTAAATCTTCACATGGATATCTCTAAGTCATGTTTTGTTTGCCTATCCTCAAAAGGTAGACATTTTTAGATCCCCATGCTGTATGAGATGCATTTATTTTTATTCCATGTCATTGATCTCCATGTTATCATTCCATTACCCCTTTTTGTACAAATCATGTGCAGTATCAAATTTATAAAACAGCAGATTCTGCAACAGTGGGATTTGTTATGCCAGGGGATATAAGAGGATTTAGAAACATTTTCAGTTGCTCAGTTAAGATTCTGGAGGTTTTAATGATAGCATTAAAATACTTGCCTTGGAGAGCTCTTGTAATATATGTTCCCACTTAACCCAAGAATTTTGAAGTACCATGAAAAATGATTGTATATTGTGTCTGTATTTCCCAGGTAACCATGTTTTGGCAATCTGGCATGCATTAGTGGTGCAGACCGCCTGTATTGTAGGTGCTATCTCAGTTGAGAGTGTTTAATAATGAAGTCTTGAAATCTCAGTTTATTTGAAAGGCAGAACTGTATAGTATTGCTGCTCATTAGCAGACCTTTGTCCTTGTATCCATCCCTTTTTTAAATTAGTGAGATACACAAAATATCCATGGTGTAGTCAAGGGTCTGTTTGTTACCCCACTAGCTTTGAAGAGAAGCACATAAAACTGTTTACTCCTGGGATCTCATAAAATGAAGGGGAAATGCTATATTCATGCCAGCATCCTGTCTCTTTCTGTGTGAATTGAATGAGGCTTCTTTAAGTTATACCACCACAAGACAAAAAGGAAACTGTAAAATATGCCAAACTGTAATGAAAAATAAACATTATCTTTAACCAATATGCCAGTGAAATACAGCAGAAGCATATGGAATTTGTTTGCAGTAGAGGTAGTCCTATAGCTTTGGGAGCTATGGAAAGTGAAAAGGCTATTCTTACAATATCTTTTGCCTTCCGTCTAGAAATAATTTTATTCACTGGTGTTTTTCTGCAGACATAACAACACATGCTAGTGGACTTCCACTTCTGTTGGCGGGGATGTGAACAATTTTTTGATGATTTCCCTCCCACTGCAGGCCTGCATGCTGTTCATGAGGGTCCTCTGATCTGCAGGAAGTAGAATTTCAGAGACTTATTGAGCTGCATAATAATGTGTATTAACTATGCTTGAACACTAAAGAAGGCCATAAGACTGAAATGTGTTTGGTCAGGGTTGCATAAGATCTATGTTTGAGATTATTGTATGATTTTAATCTGAGAGCCATTCAGTATTTTTTTCATTTAACTTTAATAAGTTTACTTATTTATACAAATAAGCAAACACAAATTAAATAGCTTGTTACACAGTGTTATCAAATAATTATATCACATTTATAGTTAAAATAAACCAGTTTTTTATACAGAGGATTATTTGGGCCTGTAAGTGTTTTAAAGCTATTCTGTAATAAATACATGTATTTTTGTGAAATTGATATAATGTTCTGTTTTTAGCTATTGTAACACTGGGCCCTTCAATTTGGATTCATTTGACCTTCTAGGGTCTTAGTCACTTCTGCGGAGCCATAGGTGGGCAAAGGTGTTTCCCACAAACTGCTGTCTGAGATTCGTAAAAACAAAACTGAAGATGCCAGGGATTGAAACTGGGATATTCTGTATACAAAACATGTTTTCTGTGTGAGCCATGGTGGTAAAACTGAATTGCTGCTTAATGACACTAAGCATTTGGACAGTGCTTTTGAGTGTTCTTTGTAATTGTACTGTGGCTATCCATACAACAGCACCATAAAGTAGGAATGGGCAGGGACCAGATCATGGACAGAATTTTTCCACCAACAGGGACTCAGTTTATGGTCCATGAGCTCAGTCTGTGCAGACACCAATACGAACTTCTGTGGGCCATCCCAGGAAATCTGGGTCCATTTGGGGGTGGGACTTTCAAAAGCTGTGCAGCATGCAAGTGAAAGCCGAATGGTGACTTCACCCACTTCCCAGAGGGTGAACTTGCTGCTTAGCCTTAACTCACACACTGCCTGGCTTTGCGAAATGTGCAGCGCATGAGTGAAGGCCAAGCAGCAAATTCACCCACTTCACTCATGTTCCACCAGCTTCACTCATATACTGTGTGGCTTTGCAAAGACCATTTGAAATGTAATGGCTTTTGCAAAGAGCCTGAGTGGCAACTTTTCCCACTTCTGATTTGCCTGGAAGTGAACCGGAAGTGGGTGGAGTTGTCTCTAGAGCATCATGGTACAAATGGAGCAATCCAGTCCATGAAACATGGTCCAAGGGTCCATGAACCCTATGGACTGAATGGACCAGACAGACCACCATTTTTCTGGATCATGCCCATCCCTACCGTAAAGTAGGTGAATGCCATTTAAGAATGGAGGAGGTCATTTAGTGAGTTCATGTCAAAAGTGAGATTCAAATCAAGGACTTCTTGATTCAGAGCTCTGTGTCTCAGCCACTGCACTGCACTGCACTAAACTCTATGCTGATAGCACTTGAAACCTCTAACAGGCTTTAACATGAATCTGAAAATTCCTCCTCCTCTGCTGTTACTACATTAACTGCAGACTGCAGCAGAGAAGCATATAACAGGCATAAAAAGTTGAGCCACAGATACAGAGAGAAGGTTAATAATGTCTAGAGTAAGAAAAGAGCCACATTAGTAAGTGCTAGTTAAGAGATTATTGGCTTGCTATTTCTGAGTATGGCAACAGAATAACATCGCTTTCTTTGGTTGATGGAATAGCATGAATAAATTACAGATCCCCAGGTGCACTAATTCATGCCTAAAATAGCAAGTGCCAACAACATTCAATCTACACCGGACTCTTATGATATGGGAAAAATAATAGTCTGAGTTTGAACTGTATTTTTAAACATTATAAAATCCTGAAGCACTGCTTGCAAGCAGCTTACTATATAGTACTATATTAATTTATGTTGCTAAAATATCACACATAAACATTTCATAGTCTTGGCTAGCTCACAATACTGTTGAAAAAGATGTAGGCACCTGGCAAAGCCTGGTATGCAGATGCTCTGAATCTGATTGCATAGCAAAGTACTTGCATATTCTGTGCATTTCCACAGTGTACACTTGATGTTTCTTTGATGGAAAGTAATAAGTGGAAAAGAGCTATAGCAAAATCATTACGACAGATAAAGATTTTATCTGCAGCATGGTTACTCAATTAAAAATTAGAAGAATTCTAGGAAATTTCAGAATTCACATGAACTTTTAAATGAGTATATATAATAAATACTAACCACTTGGCAATAGGAAAACAAGTTTTTTTTAAAGAGCATTAATGGATATTTACTCAATTTATTATTCTGCTGAGTGCAACCAGCCAAAATTGTAAGATTTTAAGTCATGTCACTATCTGGTTTCTAATGTTTCCAGATCTTAAGTGGAAATTATTAGTGGGTATTGCTTCAGGAGGGGGGTGGGAAGGAATTTAGTTTTCCTATCTTGAAGAAGCATGCTTTAAAACTCAACAGATATTTATTTGATTGGCATAAGGAGCAGGCCACTGCTTTTAGGCTAAAGAAAGAAAACCAAAGAGGGCAATTTTAAAAATTGTTTTTAATAAGCAGAACAAAGAAAACAATGTTCATCCATTGAAACCTATCATAGGAATTCTTGTATATGCTAAGGACCAGGAAATGACAGTCATTATGGAAATAATAATGGCGTCTTTTCTCAGAGGTTTTCAAGTCAAGATAGGCATGCTTTATAGTATTTCCTACCTAGGCCAAGGACTTGTACTAGATTAATTTATCATGGGCTTCCTCTCCAGTATGGAATCCTATTTTTGTATAGATTTCATAGTTTCATTTCTCAATATTCCATATTCTTTTCAAGTAAACACATTTTGGAAACACTTCAAGTGAGTTCTGGTATTACAGCAAGGTGATTTTAAGAATATGGCTTAAACAGTTTATTTCAACAGCAGCAACCAGAAGAAGCTTCTCAGTGTCATCCTGCTACATTTACTTGTTACTCAGAAATAGGAGAGATGGCCTGATTTCAAGGGTCCCAGCTGTAATGGGAAAATCCAAGGGAGAGCCTTAAGATATGTGTGTGGATGAGTAATAGAGCTTTCCAGGTCAATAGGAATAGAGCTATCCAAGTCAGGGTGTCTTTGTGTTTGCGCATGCACACGCACACATACCCCCTGACCTGCATAGCCCAGGCTAAGCCAAACTCAGGGGTAGAATTCTAGCAGGAGTTCCTTTTCATATTAGGCCACACACCCCTGATGTAGCCAACCTTCCAAGAGCTTACAAAAAAGCCTTGTAAGTTCTTGGATGATTGGCTACATCAGGGGTGTGTGGCCTAATATGCAAAGGAGCTCCTGCTAGAATTTCACCCCTGGCCAAACTCATCATAACCTGTGAAATATAGTGGGTTCAATGCAAGGAGGAGATATGGTTGTAGTGAACATAGCTCTCTTTATTAGGTTACAGCATGTTAACTAGTAGCTAAAGAAGACTGCTTAACTGGGCCAATGGGGCCAACTATATACAGTTTCAGGTTCCCGCACTAGGATGCCCATTGGATCATTCAAACCAGCAGGGAGTCCGTGATTGGAACATGGCAGCATGGATTTGAATCTTACTGCCCATTGTTCCCGAGTCCCCAAACTCAGTCCTCAAGGCTCCAATGAGCCTGGCAGGAACACTAGTGAAACAAGACATTAATCCATATACACAACAACCTGGAAGCTAAATCAAGGTTGGCTCTGGTTAGTACTTGGATGGGAGACTACCAAAGAAGTCTAGTGTTGCTACACAGAGGCAGGCATAAGAACAAAAGAACATAAGAGAAGCCATGTTAGATCAGGCCAATGGCCCATCCAGTCCAACACTCTGTGTCACACAGTGGCAAAAAAATTATACACACACACACACACACACTGTGGCTAATAGCCACTGATGGACCTCTGCTCCATATTTTTATCTAACCCCCTCTTGAAGGTGGCTATGCTTGTGGCCGCCACCACCTCCTGTGGCTGTGAATTCCACATGTTAATCACCCTTTGGGTGAAGAAGTACTTCCTTTTATCCGTTTTATCCTGTCTGCTCAGCAATTTCATCGAATGCCCACGAGTTCTTGTATTGTGAGAAAGGGAGAAAAGTACTTCTTTCTCTACTTTCTTCATCCCATGCATTATCTTGTAAACCTCTATCATGTCACCCCGCAGTCAACGTTTCTCCAAGCTAAAGAGCCCCAAGCGTTTCAACCTTTCTTCATAGGGAAAGTGTTCCAAACCTTTAATCATTCTAGTTGCCCTTTTCTGGGCTTTCTCCAATGCTATAATATCTTTTTTGAGGTGCGGCGACCAGAATTGCACACAGTACTCCAAATGAGACCGCACCATCAATTTATACAGGGGCATTATGATACTGGCTGTTTTGTTTTCAATTCCCTTCCTAATAATTCCCAGCATGGCGTTGGCCTTTTTTTATTGCAAACGCACACTGTCTTGACATTTTCAGTGAGTTATCTACTACGACCCCAAGATCTCTCTCTTGGTCAGTCTCTGCCAGTTCACACCCCATCAACTTGTATTTGTAGCTGGGATTCTTGGCCCCAATGTGCATTACTTTGCACTTAGCCACACTGAACTGCATCTGCCACATTGACACCCAGTCACCCAGCCTCAACAGGTCCCTTTGGAGTTCCTCACAATCCTCTCTGGTTCTCACCACCCTGAACAATTTAGTGTCATCCACAAACTTGGCCACTTCACTGCTCACTCCCAACTCTAAATAATTTATGAACAAGTTAAAGAGCATGGGACCCAGTACCGAGCCCTGCGGCAATGGCAAACTGCCTCTAAACATCCCTTACTTTGAAAACCTTATGCAATACTCCCTCTAATTTTTTCCCCCTACTGAGCAGAGCAATTCACATCTTGAGCAGCAGAATATAACTACTGTAATCTTAAAACATCTGTGTCTAACAGCAAAAGGGATATAAAGACAGCAGGATTTGGTACCTATTGTTTACAGCCTCCAGTTTGGGTCCTCTTTGCAACAGAGCCTTTGATTGAGGACTGTAGACTCTTTAAGTTTCAGTATTGGGTTAAGAGCATTTTATGCTAGCCATAATAAGTGATGCATGAGTAAAGAATGTAAGGCATTTATTTGAAGCAGGTAATTTACAGTGTTTTGTTGTTTTCTTAGTAATCTTAAAACAGTGCAATGGGCAGTGCAAGACCCATATGGGTTTTTTTGTAGCAGGAACTCCTTTGCATATTAAGCCACACACCCCTGATGTAGCCAGTCCTACAAGGCTCTTAGTACAGGGCCTGCGGTAAGCTCCAGGATGATTGGCTACATCAGGAGTGTGTGGCCTAATATGCAAAGGAGTTCCTGCTGCATATATGTGTGTGTACGCATGACTAAGGTATGTTTTGGAAGCCCATCCATGATCACCATAGTGACATGCTGTAAAATCTGAGACTGTCTTAAGTGCAGTCAAAAGCTGCAAGAACGAACAGACTGAAGTGCCATGAAGTGTCACTTTTATTATTGCTGATTTCAGAGCTGCATACATCATAGTAGACTCCTCTGTCAATTCTAGTTAGATTAAGAGCTATAGTGACATGTAACTTTTTGTGCTTCTGGACAAGAAATCAGAGATCACTTATATTCCTAATACGTACCTGAAAAGATGTGTTTTATTTTCCCCTGCTCAACCTTACCTCAGAAAGAAACAGTTGTCATGAACTATATGCATGCAAGTTCCCTTCTCAGGAGAGTTTTTTATCCTTCATCATTCATTACCCTGAAATATTTACTGGTGGCATATTTATTACTCTGAAGATCCCTGTCTAGTTCTACAAGCATACAGATTTCAAGAGTTAGGAGACTAGCAGGTTAGTGCTGCTATTTGATGTAGAACAAACCAAACAACTCCACAGGAGTATTTTCTTCAAGTGTAAAGAATATGTGGAACAAGTAAATTTTTACTGGTCAGGTTGTCTGTTAGGTTAAAATGCTGTTTGTTTCCATTTAGCATTCTGAAACATGATACATTATATTTTCTATTAATAATCTTCCTTAATCAACTCCATTACAATAAAAACTTCTGAAAGACTGAGTTTTGACATATAAAATCTGTTTTTGTTTGCTGTGAGTGTTCTGGACTGAGTGACAATTGCAATGTTGTGAAGAATTTTATTATTTTAAAAATCAGAATAAATTCCCCGTGGCACAGAGTGGTAAAGCAGCAGTACTGCAGTACTAAGGTCTGAACTCTCTGCTCACGACCTGAGTTCGATTCTGGCGGAAGCTGAATTCAGATAGTCGCCTCAAGGTTGACTCAGCCTTCCATCCTTCCGAGGTCAGTAAAATGAGTATCCAGCTTGCTGGGGGGGGGGTGTGTGTGTAAAAGACTGGGGAAGGCAATGGCAAACTACCCCATAAAAAGTCTGCCGTGAAAACGTTGTGAAAGCAACGTCACCCAAGAGTCGGAAACTACTGGTGCTTGCACAGGGGACCTTTCCTTTTTCCCTCACATGCACTTTATAATTTAAATGAGTTTTTTTAGTTGCATAGTGGGTTTTCCTATCAGATGAGGCAGGAATCTTGCGTAGTTCTTAGCATGCAAACCTGATGGATGCAATGTTCCCTTATTGCATACATAAGTGACTCAGGGTTGCAGCCCAAAGGGCACAGCCCCAGAAGCACATTTCTTGCATTTATTTGAGTTTGGCTTGTACAGGGCCGTGCACTAATCCCATTTAAATTAGCGGGAATTGTGCAGCTGCAGTGTTCTGGGGACTATTCTCAAAGGCAGAAATCCCAAGTGTCCTTTTATTTCAGAAAAACATGTGAATGTGAACTGAATGTACACAGATGCAGCTGGCAGCAATTTCTGTTATCAGAAGGCATTTTTTTCTTCCCAACACAGTTGTTGGAATCACTGCAGTAATGTCCTTGAACAGCTTAGTTCATACTTTGATTCCATCAAAATGTGTATCTTGGATGGCCAGGACCATATATGTGATAAATGCAGCATGTTGTGTGAAAGGCAAATATTGTGTGTATTATGCATTTCACATGTGGACAACATTTCAGATGATGAAAATGAAGGATATTGATTCCTCAGTTTTTCAGGAGGAATTTGGAAGATCTTTTCCTCTGTTAGTGCATCGCATACAGACAGATCTTTTCCTTTGTTAGTGCACTGCATATAGACAGATTCATTTTTACAGCACGAACTACAATTTGAGTTCCTGGGAAAATGTTATTCCTTTCAATCTTAGTACAGTAGTCAATCTTAGTACAGTAGTAATAGTGTGACTTTATTCACATAAGCATAGGATTGTGCTACCACTTTAATGAGTCTCTCCCTGCTTCCTTTCCTGTTATATAGATTTTTAAAATGTCCTTAAAGAGCTGTCTAGAGTGCTCTAGCAGCTATATATAAAAAGGATTCCAGACCTTCTATATCAGTATCTTGTCATTTATTTTATTTTATTCCCTTTTTAATTGGGTTTATTTGGGTCCAGCACGAGGGAAGGAGGGGGTTGATGGCACAAGAGAACTTGTGGCTGGCTTTCAAGATCAGTCAGAATTTGTTGCCTTCCCTGCCAGCTGTTGCTCTTGCTCTTGGCCAAATACTTCATCAAGTGGGGGCTGGGGCTGGGCTAGGTGATCTAACCTCAGTCAAGTTAACCTCAGCAGAGTTCTTCCAGAGATGTTCCCAACACCTCAGCTCCTTAGCAGTGATATTCCCAACTCCTCTGCACCCCTGTTCTTAGCAAATCACCTCACCCAGGAGGGAGAGGAATCTCTTTCAGGACCTCAGAGGAGAGGCAGAAGGAGGTGACTGGATATACACTGCCCTCATTTAAGGCCCAGACACCAGCAAGGAGGACAGGTTTGGGCTCCCTTCAATGATGGCTGCCAGACATGGCTGGGACATTCTAGCAGAGAATAAAAGGTCACAGGTGCCTTTAACGCTGTTCCTTTTCTGAGTTAAAGCCTGTCAAGATCAAAGAATGGTGCACTGGACAGCCGGTGGACCTTGACTGCACTCCTGCACCACCCCTATGCTTCACACATGGTTCTTGCATTTGCCTACCAATGTTCTGTTTAGAACTTGTTTCAGGACATAGACACCATACATCACTCCACCAACAGTGTAGGGACAGTGCCGACATACAGATAAGAAGATTGGAGGAACATGGGACAGCTGTAACTATCTTTGCCTGGCCCTCTGTGCCTACCCTGAGTTTCCCCTCAACATTCCTGATTCCAACAATTGTGGCTATCAGCAAGTACATCCCCTCATATTTAAGTGGGGAACACAGGAAGCACAACAGCAGTATGGGGTGATCATCAGCCACTCCATCCTGGTATGTGTTACAACTGAACAAACACCCGTGATGCATCTTGCCTTGCAGGATCAGAGTCCCATGGAACAACGCTGGCAGACAGTGCAGACACAATTCTAGTGTAACTCACTACAAGGGATCAATAAGTTGTTGGCTTTGTACTGTGGCCTCACTGGGCCAGCCTACCATGAAGGAATCCCTTCCAAGCTGGAGGAGAGAGCTTCAGACCCTTCTCAAGCACTCTCAGGAGTCAGCTTGCCCTGTGCTGTTACTGCAGAACATTACTCAATGTCCTTTGTGTCTCTCTGGGCTCTTTTCAGACAGCCTGTATTCAGATGGGGGAGAAGCTGGGAAGGAACCATTCCCACTATGGTGTCAACCACCTGCTTAGCTCACAACATAACAAAAGGCTGCAGTGGCCAGTGTGGAACCTGCTGCTCTCCTGTGGGGTTGCCAACCCTCCCATCCCATCCCAGCTTCTGCACCATGGCAGGCTGCTGAACAAAAAGTCATTTGAAAGGACAAGTTATCCTTCACATGGGTGTGCTATGATTGGGATGGCTCTACCTGTGATTTTTGTGGCACATCAGTTCAACTTGTAAAGACACAGGAGCCTTGCTGGAACAAGAGAGCTAGCAACCCTATTTGTCTGATTTGCTTGCAGTGTTCATGGTGCTGTTTAATAAATATGTGGACTGCTGTATACTTGTCTGTTTATTTGATTGGTGTTTGATTAGACATTCTCATTCCTAATTCAGCTGTCTTTGACATGCAGATCATGTCCTTTGGGGTTGATCTAAGCAAGGCACTTGTATGCTTCTGAAAGATAGAAGGGAGGTGCACTTTGTTCAAATAAATGTGCACTTTATTAAAATAAATCATGCAGCTTGTATGGGGGGATATAGGGATTGTTGTCACATAAATGTTGCTAGGTTGACTGTAGGGCTATCAGCTGCCTGGAGAAAGTCCTGTCCCCTTAAAAGTGGCTTAATAAGATGCTATTTCCAGGTAATACTGTTTACCTGAGTCTCATGAAAAACTTCAGCTGTCCATTTCCACACATCAAATGTCTATTAAAGGGACAGGACTTTTTTTTCAGGTGTATTGGCAACCTTAGCTGATTAGGTGAAGGTGATGCTGATGAGTCCCCTAGGTGCAGGGGGGATATGTGCATGGGAGTTTACTGGTCCAAATGATGGGCTGTGTGGCAGCCAGTCTGCAAGCAGTGCAGTTGGGCCATCCCTCTGATGTTGTTTGATAGGGCAAAATCTCAGCTGTAATGGGGTGGGGTGGGATCCAAGCTGGACTGCTCCAAGGCTGTCCTTGGATATGCTATCCCTGTGCCTGGCTTCGTGCTTGCCTGTTCAGTCTTTCCTGCCCAGCTCCATATGACTGTTTTTGTCAGCTGGGCTTCTAAGTTATGCCTAGTTTCCATTGCTATGTCTCGTTCATGTGTGCTCAATTGGGTGGGTGGTTAGGGAAAGACTGGGAAACTGGGCTAAAACAAAAAAAAATGAATTTTACTGAGGATAAATGTAGAATTTTGCATTTACGTAGGAAAAAATCAATGCATAATTATAGGATCTAGGAGCCTTAGTGGACCATACACTGACCATGAGTCAGCAGTGTGATGCGGTAGTTGAGAAGGAGGGGGAAACATATCTTGACAGTACTGTGTGGGGGGAAAAGGATCTAGGGGTCTTAGTGGACCATACACTGACCATGAGAAGGCAAATGTGATTTGGGGCTATATTAACAGAATTATAGTGTCCAGATCATGTGAAGTCATGGTATCACTTTACTCTGCTCTGGTTAGACCTCACCTGGAGTATTCTGTTCAGTTTTAGGCACCCCAATTTAAGAAGGATATAAACAAGCTAGAACATGTCCATAGGAGGACAACAAAGATGGTAAGGGTCTGGAGACCAAGTCCTACAAGGAAAGGCTGAAGGAGCTGAATATGTTTAGCCTGGAGAGAAGATGACTGAAAGTTGATATGATTATCATCTTCAAGTACTTGAAAGGATGTTATATAGATATTAGTGTAGAATTGTTTTCTGTTGCCCCAGAAGGTCAGACCAGAACCAACAGATTGACATATCCAAAGAGTTTTTGGCTAAACATCAGGAAGAACTTCCTGACATTTAGAGTGGTACCTCAATGGAAGAGGCTTTCTCATGAGGTGGTGGGGTCATCTTCTTTGGAGGTTTTAAACTGCTAGATGGCCATCTGACAGCAATGCTGATTTTGTGAACTTAGGCAGATCATAAGAAGGAGAGCAGAAAGGATCAGTGCTTATTTCTTGTGGCCTGTTCTTACACACCCCAAGGAAATGCTGGTTGCCACTTTGGGTCAGGAAGCAATTTTCTCCAGGCCCGAAGGGATTTTTTTTAACCCTCTTCTGGGCATGGAACAGGGGAGCACTGGGGATGTGGGGGGAGGTATTTGTGAATTTCCTGTATTGTGTTGGACTATATGATCCTGAATATTCCTTATATGAACATATGAAGCTGCCTTATACTGAATCAGACCCTTGGTCCATCAAAGTCAGTATTGTCTTCTCAGACTGGCAGCGGCTCTCCAGGGTCTCAAGCTGAGGTTTTTCACACCTATTTGCCTGGACCCTTTTTTGGAGATGCCGGGGATTGAACCTGGGACCTTCTGCTTCCCAAGCAGATGCTCTACCACTGAGCCACCATCCCTTCCAACTCTATGATTCTATGAATGACTCTGGAGCATGGGAGACATGAGTTTTAATTCAAATTCAAATTCCCTTTTTGATGCCTCCCCTGATGCTCTTGTATATCCCCTCCAAGTGACATCCAGATTGGACTTAGGGGGTTCAAGTTATGCCCTTCCCAAGAAGATGTCCTCAGGTGCAAGTTCAAAAGTGCACCATTTTGTTCTCTCTCCCTCTCCCCCATTCTATTCTAATGCAGGTGATCAATATCCACAGAAGCCAGAACAATATTAAGAATGATACTTCGTTTTAAGTAACTACTCTCCTGTTGTGCATTTAAAAAAATGTTTCTCCAGACTGGTTAGTTATAAGTGCATACATAACTGGTTAGTTCTAAGTGGATTTTCTGGCTTCTGTCAAAACCAAATGCAGTTTAAACTAGCTTCTCCTTATAACATTACTGCTTCACAGAAGGCTTCACATTTTGTAAGACTTTACAGCACAGCTGCACTCACAACTAAAACAGAATGTGTATACAGTATAATACACATTCAGTGGCTGCATTAGATTTTTCCTACCATATGTATAGAGTGGCATACATTTCACTGCCAAAAGTGCCAGCAGCAAATAAACAAAAAAAGGATATCTCACAATTCTTTGTCAGGGCTGTGCTGTGCTCAGGACAACCAGAGGAGACCCTTGTGGCTTTTTAAGGGCTCCTATGCATGTTCATATGGAGAGACAGAGTGAAAAGCATTTATAATTTTCAGTTAAAAAGCATCTATAATTTCATGCTCCTTAGGCTGTGATTCCTGTCACTCTATCTAATTGTGCGATGAGCATATGCATGTAATGAGTGTAATAGGAACAACACTGGCATTAATATAAACAACAATTTAATAGTTTGAATAAGTGAATGCTTCTTTTGTGGCTTTGCTTCAGAACATGTTTGAATGAATACACATCTTCTGTTCTTCTATGCACACTAAGACATGCTGTGGAGGAGCTGAGAAATGACATATGAAACACATTTAGGTGCTTCAGACATAAAAGTTTTAATAAGTACAAGTACAGAACCTGAAAAATATACATGCTCAATCTGTAATGTGTGAAGTTGCCTTAACTCTGTAATACTACATGAACTTTTAAAAATAGTTACCATATGTTCTAGTGAAACCAGTTGATTTTTCTCCAAGAAAACATCAGAAACTGGGGAATTAGTCACACTTGATGGAATATATTTGTAACATACCAATACAAAGATGAAGTGTAGGTCTCTTTGAAAAATATTTTGCCATTCATGTTTAAATTTACTGTAGGTTCAAGTTTTTAAATGACTGCCAGTTGTTCTGCTTTAAGTCTCATTTAAAAATCTCAAGTCTAATCTTAGAATTATTGATAATTGCCTGAAGAAATAAAGAGGCTTTACTCACTTGTCAGGAAATTTTACAGCTTGAAGTAAAACAAAGCTTAAACAAAGCTTGAAGTGACACAAGGCAACCCCCATTACCTTGTCAACACTTACTATAGAGAAGGCAGCGATGCTGGAAGCCGGCAGTGAAAACTGACTTCTACAGTCAGATGATGATTTTAAATGCTGCTAGCTATTGTAATCAGAAGCAGTGCTTAGTTACTTTTGTTGTTACATCAAGTTTTCCTTCATTGCTTAATATTCCTCCATTTTTATATCATCTGTAATTTAGTTTCCATTAGCCTTGTAACATTTTCTTTTTCTGCTATAACTATAGGGGGGGAAATCACACAATTTAGCAGATAAAAATGGAGCAGAAGTTCAATTTGTGCAGTACACAGAGTCATCTTATACACGTCATGTAATATATTTCGTATCTTAAATTGTACTTCTGGCCATGAAACCTCCCAGACAACAGTGGATGTGTCGTGGAGGAAGGGACCATATTATGCAGGGACAACTAAGATCTGGGTCCTTCAAAATATGCATTGATCCTCCATTCTTGCATCCTTTGTTTGCCTAATGGTGGTGGTGGTGCAATCCTAAAAAGAGTTAGAAAAGTATGTCCAATTGAGGTCAATGAAGGCTGTTCGGGGAAATGGTGTGCTAGGATTAATTGGCCCATCATCAGTGTAACAACTCCAAATCACAGAGAAAAGGGCATGCCTGCTTTTTGAAGCTACATAACATGTTGATTCCCAAAATACCATGTAGTTTAATTGCTCAGAATGACACCTTGATTTCTTCCTAATTTCTTTCTATATCAAAAACTTTTTTGATTTAATAAATAGATTGTTAAACTAGAACTGGGTTAAAACTTGCATGAAGCCATGCTGTCCACAAGGTAATTTTGGGTCAGTCACAATCTCTCTGTAAGGATGGGGCAAAAAGTGATGAGCAGGAATAGCCTATATTTTTAATATAGGTGAAATATGTTATAGTGATGTGAAACCATGCAGCATATCTAAATTATTTTTAATTATATTATATTATTTTATTAATATTAATTATTTTATTCCTTACATTATTCCTTACATTAATAATATTAATTATTTTATTCCTTACATTATTTATATGATTCCTGGTTATTGTAGCACTTTATGATAAATCAAAAAGGGTTGAAATCAGGACAAATAACACACACACACACACAAAGGTTTTTATGTATTGAAAAGTTTTGAGGGTTTGTTTTTTTAAGGAGGCTTCCAGAGCACAGATACATTTCTATTCAGTGAGCTGTCAAGGCCAGATGCAGCAGTAGTCCTAAAAAAGAAGACAGTAACAATAGTGTGTCTATTTATTTCTCAGCAGAAAAAAGTCAAATGCTGTATTAGTTTAATAGCTGTTATTTTAGATAATATTAGTGCCTTGCAACACAGATTATTTTAATGCTTTACAGTAAAGTTTGGAGGATTATGTCTCTGTGGACATACTTCTATTTTCTCTATGGAGATTAATGTGTATGGGTTACCCAATCCATATACTTGCCATAAATATATATTTTAAAACCTTATGCTACACATAACATCCAATTTAACTGTTTACACTATTATTTCACGTATAACTATATTTTTCTCTTAATATTAGTGAATCCCCGCGTGAGTGATGGTTATATGCAAGTAGGTTATATTTTTTCTGAACAACAAATCTTTACCAATTCAAGACATACTTAAAGGGAGGGAAAGGAGACAATTTGAAATTAAAGTCAGGACTTAAGTCAGGAGTTCTGGAGTCCAAAAATGGCTGCAATCCTGAATGGGAGTGTCCCACTGAATAAAATTGGATGATTCTCATTAGACATGTTTAAGATTGCTCCCAATGTCTCTGTTGTTGATGTTCTTGTTACTTGAAATACAAATAAATCAGACTTTACAATTTTCAGTTTTACCATGCTAAAGAACTATATCTAGTTAAGAAAACATGGAGTGTAAACTAATACACACAGAATTATATACCGGCCCAAAGATACTGTGGTCATATTGCAATTTCCCAAATCCAGGTATCTACATTTCCATATTATACAAATTGTTTACTAACTATACAAACAAAGAACATTGTTATGGAGCTACTGGTTGCTTTGCATCCCCATGTGTTAACACTACAAAAAGTTGGGCAAGTATCATAATAAACCTCTCTTTGCTTGACCCTTTGTTCATGCCAGCATTTGTTCAGATTGTCTTCTAAAATAAATACATGGCGAGAAGTCCTTCTTTGCTGAATGAAATCTCTCCTTGTTAGAGAAAAACTTGCTAGCAGGGAGTCACAGGATTCAGTTTTATGGAAGGAGCCATATGGTTCAGCCCAATGGTATAGAGCAGTGATGTCGAACTCATTTGTTATGGGGGCCGGATCTGACATAAAAGAGAGTTTGTTGGGCCGGACCATGTTGGGTTGGGCTGAGCCTGCCAGACCAGTCCATGTGTGTACCTATTTAAGATTAGGTAGCAGATATATAAGTTTTATAAAGAACACAGAAAAACACAAATATATTTTTTAAAAAACTTAAAACATGTTTAAAACATTAACACTCATTGGCCTTAAAGATGCTTTCTTTGTATTTCTCCCATGGGATCAAGGGAACTGGGCAAAGGAAGCTTTGGATCTTTCCTTCCTTCCCCAAGGGACAGGGTGGCAGGGGGGAGAGGAGCCTCAGTCAATAGATGGAAGAGAGGCTTGGTTCAGTAACTCAGCTGTGTGATTGAGAGAACCTGGCAAAGCAAGCTGTTATGCAGAAGGAAGCAAGATATAGGGAGAAGGAAGCAGATGATAGCCAATTGCTCGGGGGCCTGATAGGAACCTTCCGGGGTCCTGACTCAGCCCCCAGACTGCATGTTTGACACCCCTGGTATAAAGGTTACCTGCTCAGTCCTACTCCCTGCCTGCCTTTAAATGAAGCTGCTTCCTAGAGGTCATGCCTTTTGCCTGGCTAGTCTTTTAAATTTAATTATTTGATGTATCAAAGTAAGGTTTTATAGGTATTATAATAGGGTTTGAAGTATTGTAAGTCACTGTGGGACCCTGTGGATGAAATCAACTTTAAAAATCTAATAAATAAAATTAGTCCACTTCTGTAACCAAAGATGTTTAAAAGACCTATCAACTGTCCCCACCATAAGGCAATATTTCTTAACATTTAGAGCTCACACCATGTTTGTGAACTTTACTTTTTATTGCCTCCTCCTCCAGCCCAGAATCAACCCATCTGCTCCACAGATGAGCACAAAGAGACTCATTGAACACAATTCTGTTCATATAGCTTGAATGCAAGGATCTGAGGGCTGGGGAATCTAACATTCCTAAATCCACACCCAGGTAAACATCAACACAATGCTGGCTGGGGCTGATGGGAGTTGTAGGCAAAAAACATCTGGAGACCTACCGTTGGCCACCCCTGATATATATATATATATATATATATATATATATATATATATATATATATATATATATATATTTATTTAAATTAGAAATGGATCTATTACATTTAATTGCTAGAGAGCAACTTATCTGATGATATAAGGAAAGCTCTATTTGTCCTCTCATCTTTATCTAGAATTTTGTGGGGGGGTTTCCCTCCATGTCTGCAATCACACATGCTAAGTAATGCACTTTCAATGCAATTTCTAACTGGATTTTACTGTGTGAACTGGCAAAATCCAGTTTGAAAGTGGATTGAAACTGCATTATTTAACATGTGTGATTTCAGCCCAGGTGTTCTAATCCCTCTCTAGGGGAGGCCTGCCCCACTGAAACTACTGTTCTAAGAGCCTTTCAAGCAGAGTAGGCACAGTATAGGACAGTATCTGTTGAGCATATACAGATGACTCAAGGAAGGCTCTGCTCGGTTGCTACTTACTATGAGGAACTACATGCTGAAATTCTCTGTTAGTATAAAATAATAGTGAAGAGTTAAAAACCTTGTTATTCTAGATGCAGCATCCACTTTTTTATTGCAAAAAGCAAGTAGAAAGGAGGTGAAATCAGAAATCTCCCTAGGTTTTTCCCTTCATAAACAATAATGGTGTAAAATGGGCACAAACTCATTTTTTTAAAGAAAGTATTGCTAGTCACTTCTAGTAGACAAATTACCTTATGGATCATTTCACCTACTCCTGGCAGTCTAACAACATTCCAGTGGTGAAAACAGCAGTTTCTTGATGGAAAATGATGCTCTGAAGCAAGATCAGAATTCTTTAGTCTCCATTTTCCACATGACAGCAGACACAGGAATACAAACAGCAATATATGGATGGGATAAGATATTGTAGTACCTGCAAGTGGAATACTACTTGCAGAGCTTTTGTTTTACTGAGTGAGGGCAGTTTATGTAGACAGTTGCTTGTATCCTGGCTGAGGTATGCTAAATGAGGAACTCTGTAACTATGGGGATCTTTCTGCATCACCAGCAGAAGCCACTACTGACATTTGACAGGAATCCCTGTAGTTATTTTCACAAGAGGATGGGATTCTGCATCTGCACAATGGTTCCTAAACAAGACGTAACTTGGAAATTGTAGAGCTTGTTATACAGAGGTTGGGAAATTCAAATGTTGGTCTCAGCCAAGCCAGTCTGTAGTTAGAGCATCCAGAATATATGAGACAGTATATGCAAAGTAACTATTAAACTTTAATGTTGTATAATAACCTCAGAAGCAGCTGAAGTGGGTTTTTAAAAGAACAACTTTAGTCTTTAAAAATAAGAGTGTAGTAGTGCTTGCAGAGTGAAACCTCTCTGCAGGTTATTGAGTTATCTGAAATACATACCTCAGAAGTAAGTGAAGTCTCAAGGACATGGGAGATGGCAACATGGGGATCTGCAGTGGAAGGGTGAAATAAATGGAAATTTTCCTCTCTTGTCTGACTGAAAAGGCACCTTACATTTATAGTAGAGAAGTCATGTTCCATGGAAAAATAAACACACACATTACTAACCCCCTTCACTTTCTTCCTAGAAATGAAATACAATGTTTTTGTAGAATTTGTGGTATAAGTATTATACAAAATACAGAAGTGATATAGCTGCTTGAGGAGTACAGGACAAAAGTTTGGAAGGGGCTCACTGTGAAAGAGTTTCTGCTTTGCATGCAGAAGGTGCCAGGTTCAGTGCTCAGCATTTCCAGCTAAAAGGATAAGGCTTTGTGAAAGACTTCTGAGACCCTGAAGAGCTGCTGCCAGTCTGAGTAGCCAATACTGATTGTAATGGACCAAAGATCTGATTCAGTATAAGGCAGCTTCATATGTTCATAAGTATTATCATGAAAAATAGTATTGAAACAGTGTACAGATGTAGGCTTAATATTTTACCTTCAGCAATCTTAACCGGAAGATTCCAGGGTATACCCTTTGCCAATCGATTTTGCCCTTGTTCAAGTGGAAATATTGAAATAATGCTACACATGTTGTTAGAATATTTATTATATCAAAATTCAACAAAATATTTTATTTATTATTTATTTATTTAATCACATTTATATCCCGCCCTCCCCTGATAGGCTCAGGGTGGCTAACAACAGTTCAGAGAAGATATTGACTAATCATGCCGCATGATGCTCCAAGCCCAGAAAGAGAACAACTAGATGAGATGCTGAAGGCCCATGATCAGAAATGCACTGTCTTTACACTGCAGACTGGGATTGTGGAGCACAGCAACAGGAGGAGGAGTCTCAGGCTTTTCCCATATAATTTTATTGATGTCCCTTCCCAAAGTACTCTTTATCCTTATAGGGAAAGTATCTTACTGCATGTTTAACCTATCAGAGTAAATAACACATTAGTGTTGGGCTGTCTACTTTGGGAAAGTGGAAAAATAGTTAAATTGTATTTCATCCCTGTACTGTGATCCATTCCCTCCCCATGAATCTCCCATCCTGTGTCTGCTATTTATAGAAGTCTAGACTAGAGATGTAATCACAGCTCTCCAGTGTCTTGTATGGTTCTTGCTGCAGTGTCACAGAAGAAGGATCGAAAATAGGAGATGGACTGAAAATAGGAAATAAGAAAGAGATATGATGATGAACACAAGGAGGCATCAGAGTGGTAAAGAGTAATCTAATTTAAGATTAGACACTTGAATTCAGTGCTGAAAAGAACAGAGAAATGGCATAGATTGGCTCTTTAATTTACAGGGAGATTTCCTGGTGGGCCAATGGTCTAGAGGCTGGCAGTCACTGCAAGCTATGTCTTATTGGGTTCCTTCAATGGAAGGAAGGAGGGAGAGAGAGGCAATGAGAGGCCGCTAAAACTGGAGGATTTCATCCATGTTCAGAAGTATATAGAAATGATCCTTGGTATGACAGATCCCATTGTTAGGGCAGGCTTTGCTTGCAACCCAGAAAAGGAGGAAAAGCTAGATGGTGCTCACTGCATCTGTTCTGCCCACCATGGACTGCTTTGGGCTGTACTACATTCACTAGGCCAAGTATTCAATGAGTGTTGCTCGGTTAAAGCAGGCTGGGCTTAACTGACTTCTCCATACCTTCACAACCTTTTGATGAGCAGGTTGAGGAGACCTTGTCTCCACCATAAACTTCTAGTACCTTTTCAGATCAACCTTGGAAAAGAATGCTGCACCTCTTGTTTGATCCTTTGGAGACTGTCATGGAGGTGGATGGAGCTACTTTCACTGTGGTCCCTGGCACCTTATTTTCTATCACCTATCTTAAAGATTGCAGTTAAATTAATTTAATTGACTTTAAATTAAAATGGGAATGGAAGAGAAACCACCTCTTCTTTATTTCAACCTTTTAATTAGAGGGTTCAATTGATTTTGGCATCATTAATTTAGCAGAATAAATTAATTGCAGCCTCTTTCATTGGAAGGGTGCAATTAACTGATTTTAAAACTGGAGTTTGAAAGGAGCAGAGCTTTTTTGTAGAAAAAGGCACAGGAACTCATTTGCATATCAGGCCACACCTCCTGACATCACCATTGTTTCACATAGGGCTTTTTTGTAGAAAAAAAATCCAGCATGGAATTATTTGCATATTAGACCACACCCCCTGATGCCCAGCCAGCCTGGAAAGGAGCATTGATATCTCTTCTACCCTCATTGGAGGATTTAGTTGGGTGTTCCCAGAATGCACAGTGGAGCAGGTTGCCCAATTCACACCCCATTTTTCTACACGCATCCAATGTTCTTCAGCCATTCTTTCTGAGCACTGGAGGTGCTGCCCTAGGTAAGATTTCTAGTGGTCGTGGTCAGGCACCAGAACCTTTCACTGTTCTGTTGCTTTTTGGCCATTTAGGCTCCACCCTTCAACCGAAGCAGGAGAATATGAACTGCTCTGGTGATTTTCTCATCCCAGGGCTGTTTTAATTTCTCAGTCTGCCTCTTATATATGGAGACTCTACAGAGCCTTGGAATAGTTACAAGCCCTGATATGATCCAGCCAGTGGAACACAGCTCATAGGTTTTCTTTGTGAGAAGATTTGCCTATGAAAGTAATTCTTCAAGCCACAGAGGCATACAAGCATCATGTTTTTGACTTTCCTGTTATATTTCTACATAGCAACACATGTTTAAATTCTCCCTTTTTACAATAATATTGAAGTAACAGGAGCCTTCAACTTTAGTGTTTGCATAGCTTTATCTGAATGTAGGGTTGCCAGGTCTGTGTAAGAAAATAACTGGAGATTTTAGGGATTGATCTGGGAGAGGGGGAGGTGAGGGGCCTCCGCATGGTACGATACCATAGAGTCCAGCTTTCAAAACAGCCATTTTCTCCAAGGGAGCTGATCTCCGCCAGCTGGAGATCAGTTGTAAAAGTGGGAGATCTCCAGGCCCTACCTGGAGTCTGGCAACCCTATCTGAATGTCTAATGTTAAAAAGAAAGCTAAAGAAGAGGAAATTAATGAAAATTCTCCCTTTTCTATCAGTCTTGAATGTCATTCATGTGGTGGACTCCTGGTCACAAATTGCTTTCTGCCCTAAGACCATAATTTTCTTTTTTGATACCTTTCTGACACTCCAGTGCTTTCAAACCTGGTTCAGCTAGCTAAAACTAATAGCATTTCTTAGGCCTGTCATTATTCAATCTGTGGTCAGTGAGATAGTAATTTCTTATGCTTTATTTGGCATCCTAGGCAGTTCCTCATTCAAGCCCTGATACTAAAGATATTTTGCTTGTTTGATGTGCAAAACTACATAGCAATCAGTCAATTAACTGCTGTTCACTGAAGGATGTTTGTTGGTACCAGAATACCAGACATGAATAATTCTGTCGTTACAATCCTGTTTTAGTATATTGATTTTGATCTTCAAGCATGTATGTTTAGGATTTCGATCTTGGGGCCTAACTAGATATGACAGCATAGCTGCCACAAGGACTCTATTACCATTTTACAGTGGTTTTGAAATGCCACCAAGACCTGATACTGATTGAGCCCAAAGTCCTTGCAGGTTCTCCACCATGTCTTTGGGCATGTCTGAGACAAAATGACACAACACAGCCCAGCATGGCAGCTGGACTAGCACTGCACAAATGGCCAGATTTTTCCTGGGAGAGGGTGTTAGGGGAGGGAAAGCTGAAAAAGAGAGCAAATAAAAGTAGGTTGGCTGGTGATTGGGAAGGAGAGAATGAAGCAGGAAAAAGGGAGAGGCTATTGTGGCTGACAGGGAAGGGAAGGGAAAATGAAATATCATCCACAACTCCTTGCAGATCCCCCCACTGTATCTACATATTTTAAAAGTATATACAAAATGGAGTTTGCCATTTGCCATTCTTAACTGATGTTACAAGAAGGACCAGCAGAACTAGTCAATAGGAGTTTAAAAGACCCATGCAGATTTTTCTCCTTTTTTTCCCATCACAATCTGTGTATTTTTTTTCCCCAAAGGATGCTCTGGGACCTTGGAGCAAAAAGCATAGATTTCATAGTGAAAACTGAAGAACTGTTGTATTTTGTAACTGTAACCAGACTAAATGAAACAACAGCTAACAAATGTTATGTGAAATTCCCTGATTTAATCTCAGTGGGATGCTAATTTTGAAACCTAATAATATCTGCTCAGTGAGAAACATTGTTAAACTTTTCAGAGTTGATTATAGTAGCAGAAACATCTAGCTAACACAAAAACATTGTATGCCTGAATATAGTTGGTTTAAAAGGACATTAGGTGGAATCTGACTGCATTTAAAATCATTTACATTATATAGTTTATATAAACATATACCAGTATGTGTAAAGTGGGTTAGTATAGCACAGGGGTGGCCAAACTGCGGCTCAGGAGCCACGTGGCTCTCTCACACATATTGTGTGGCTCTTGAAACTCTCACTGCCAGTGGCTTAGAGAGTTCATTCAAAGTTAAAGTTGCTATCTTTTCACCTCTCTCCCTCCTACCTATATTTTCCTTCCTTCCTTCTTTGCGGCTCTCGAACATCTGATGTTAGTGTCTTGTGGCTCTCAGACATCTGATATTTGTTCTGTGTGGGTCTTACATTAAGCAAGTTTGGCCATCCCTGGTATAGCATTTTTATCCAGTTTTCTATTATTTGTTTGAATTCTCTCCCCCCACCCCCATTTTAGAAACCCAGCAACTTTTAGAGTAGGGAAGGAGATCACATTACATTGTTGTAGAGGGTGGCTGTTTTGGGCTTCCAAGTTCTGAACAGATCGGGCTATATCAGATTAATTAAAACACTTGCAACATGAGAGGAAATATTAAATAATGACAACAGGAAAAATCAGACTATTCAACAGATGCAAAGGGCAAGAAATGTAGAGAGAAACACAAAACAAATATAAGTATTAGCCAGCTTCAGCAAAAATATTCTGGAGGAAAATGCAATTAGATCAGAGGTGTTGAACTCATTTGTTATGAGGGCCAGATCTTGCATAGATGAGACCATGTCAGGCTGGGCCATGTGTGCCATAAAATGTAATGCCAGGTAGTGGAGATGTAAACTTTATTAAGGGCACAGACAAACAACTTAAAAACTTAAAATAAAACATACTTAAGACATTAGCTAGCACTCTTGCAATATTTTGTTTATTTAACAGTCTCTGATAACTGATACCACTTGCTCTGAATTATTGCATCAAAATCTGGAGAAATTTCTGTTCTGTAGCAATCTTGAATATACTGTTCAAGCGCTGTTTGGGCATGTATCTGTAAGTTGCAAACCTACTTCTGATTATTGCCAGTCATTGCAGAAATCTCATGATCAATGCTCTGTACCCTAGGACCCAGGGGAAAACATGGAATGTGGGCATTGTGAGCTTTTGTACATAAATTGCTTTGTGTGCTGGTCCAGAATATGTGAAGGCATCATGATGCAGACTAAGGGCTATGTGTTTATCTACAAAGCTATAGTCTTCCCCAGAAAAATAACTACAACTCCTATGAAGCAGTGCAAGAATAGAGAGACATCAATGTATAGTGGTCAGTATCAGCCTGGGAAGCCTAAGTTCAAAATCTCCAGTCTGCACCTCATTGGCTTCTTGTTATTCATCATCTAAACAGTTTACATTGCTTTCCTACTGAGAAAGATTGGATCATGAGGGCATGAATACAGTGAAAAGGAGGAGGGAACCCAGTTGCACCAAGGAAAGCTCTGGCAAAACCGGCTTAACAACATAGAGGAGAAACAGATAGGAAAAGAGAGGTCCAATCTTTTTTTTTAAAAAAACCCAGCTTTTCAGAATAAGCCCAAATAATTTTCTCAATGTACATTGCACTTGTCAGAAGAATCCATCCATCCTTCCACCCACCCACCCTGCCTCTGTCCCTCCAAAGAAGTGTGTTTGCACACAAAAGCTTATACCTAGAGCAAAACATAGTTGGTCTTAAATCTGCCATGGGAGTCTGTCACTGTTTGATTATTTCGGGAGAACACTTCAAGATCCTCTAATAAACAAACTTGCAGAATTATTTGGGTATAGTTTCTGGTAAATATGGATCATAGCGGTGATGTGAATAGACTATTGAAAACCCTCTTGGCAAAATATTGCTATTAAAGGTAACAGTGTATTTAAGGAAATTAGAGGATACATGGTATTTGAACATAAAAGAAGACTATATTTATAAAACAAGCAAAATATATATAAAATCAATCAGAACCGTTAAAAGATATTGTTTGAATCTTGTGGGGTCCTTTCACATGTTATGAACATATCTAGTCATGTTATGAACATATCTAGTCAGTTCTTCTTAAGCAGACAAAGAAAGATTGAGAATTAGCCAATATAGAGAGTAGACAAATGGAGTAATTAAATGTTGTGCAGATGAAGAGGAAATGGTTTTCTTTCTGTATAGTATAGAATATGCATTGTTTCTGCATATAAAAACAATGATAGAACTTTAGGAATCCAGCCAGTACAGGCCATTTCTGGCAGTCTGCATTCACATACTGGATGGGAGCGTATTTTTAAAGTCCTGGTTTAGAATTCATGTGCAAACTGTAGATGTGTGAAAGTCCTGCAGCTCTTACTACATCAGAAGTACTCCAGGGTCAGCCATCTATTGCTGTGGGCCTCATCTGTCCTGCACAGGGCTCAAATCCAGCCCACCCCAGCCTCCTCCTGCTGCCTCTCCAGGACTGCTTCAACAGTCATGCCTTACCTTGCTTTTTGTCCAGCTCCCTCAGTGACTCTCCACTTTCTGCTTCCTATTTCCTGCCTCTTTTCCCCCTCCCGCCCTCTTTGTTTCTCTCTCTCTCACACACATAGGAGAGCTCCATGGCTGCTTCATGCGGGAGAGAGACAATGACAAACCTACTGCCTTTCTTTCTCTCTCTGCTTCTCTCATCCCCCCCCCCCATGTTTGCTTTTCCAGGGCTGAACATATGAACATATGAAGCTGCCTTATACTGAATCAGACCTTTGGTCCATCAAAGTCAGTATTGTCTTCTCAGACTGGCAGCGGCTCTCCAGGGTCTCAAGCTGAGGTTTTTCACACCTATTTGCCTGGATCCTTTTTTGGAGATGCCAGGGATTGAACCTGGGACCTTCTGCTTCCCAAGCAGATGCTCTACCACTGAGTCACCGTCCCTCCCCTCACCGTCCCTCCTCTCCTCTTTTGGGTATAAAGGGAGAGGAAAGAGAGGGAAAATGTTGGATTCCCACGGCAGATTTAAGACCAACAATGTTTTACTCTAGGTATAAGCTTTTGTGTGCAAACACACTTTTTTGGAGGAAGAGAGGCAGGGTGGGTAGGTGGAAGGATGGATTCTTCTGACAAATGCAATGTACATTGAGAAAATTATTTGGGCTTATTCTGAAAAGTTGGGTTAAAAGAAAAAGACTGAACCTCTGTTCCTATCTGGATTTATTTTCTTTCAAAAAGATCCTGTTTAGGAGTTAGAACACTTGGATTGGTCCTTATATCTTGGGGAGTGGACTGATTTCAGATGCCAAATGATAATAGCACACATTGAGACAGGAACATCCAGGAGGATGCATTGTCTTGAGCTTCATTATCAACTGCAGTTCAGCAGTCTCTCTTTCTAATCTCCCTTTTGAAATTCCTTTGTAAATGTACTCCCACTCTTAGGTCTGCAAATGAATGTGGTGGTTTGTAATGTCAGATTTATGGTCCATTTATAGTTTGCACCCTCTTGTACTGAGTCCTCCTGGTATCTCATTACTGACTCATTACTAATGCTGGTATCTCCACACCTATCTGTATATCACACCTAATGCAATCAATGCTATTGTCATTCATCTGCTATTGCCATTCAGCATCTGAAATCACCTTTATAAAGTTTATATCTCTGATAAAAAGGTAAAGGTAGTCCCCTGTGCAAGCACCAGTCGTTTCTGAATCTGGGGTGATGTTGCTTTCACAACGTTTTCACGGCAGATTTTTTATGGGGTGGTTTTGCCGTTGCCTTCCCCAGTCATCTACACTTTCCCTCCAGCAAGCTGGGTCCTCATTTTACCGCCCTCAGAAGTATGGAAGGCTGAGTCAACCTTGAGCCGGCTACCTGAACCCAGCTTCTGCTGGGATCAAACTCAGGTCATGAGCAGAGCTTAGGACTGCAGTACTGCAGCTTTACCACGCTGTGCCACATATTATATTCTATGGCATGCATGACCCAGCCGAATAATGTGACATTTATGTCATATCTGGATCTCATAACAAATCTGACACCTCTGATCATAATGTCCTACCACTCCTATAGACTATATAGACAAGAAAAGCACTGAAGACTCACAGGGTGGGTGGGTGGAAGGATGGAAGGCTGAGTCAACCTCTAGTCAGCTACCTGAACCCAGCTTCCTCTGGGATCGAACTCATGTCATGAGTAGAGCTTAGGACTGCAGTACTGCACCTTTACCACTCTGGTACTTCATATTATATTTTATGGCATGCGTGACCCAGCTGAACAAAGTAACATTTATGTCATATCTGTCAAATGAGTTTGACGCCTCTGATCGTAATGTCCAACCACTACTATAGACTATATAGACAAGAGAAGCATTGAAGACTCACAAGCCTCGAGGGTTGGTCCATTTGATGATGTCTTTCTTATTTAGAACTGAGCCAGTTTAGGACTGATTCAGAGCTGAACTAGTTTTGGACCAATCCATTAGGATAAAAAGATCCATCTGTTTTTTACAGGTAAATGCTGGATTGTATATGGGGTGTGGATTTTTTCTGTTCCTATAGGACAGTTGATCTGGCTCTGCATGCTTGTTACTGATGACATTAGCTAGCAAGAATTGCCAGCCAGTGCCAGTGCTGGTGCTATCCATTGGGCCAGGTAGGCAGCCACCTAGGGCAGCACCTGGCCACAAGGCCATCAGGTGCCCCTTCCCTGCCACACCCTCCTTTGCCAGGCCACCACACCACCGCCATGGTGCCCCTTCCCCACTGCCACAGCACTTGCCCTTGCCACTGCTGGCCTCTCCGCTGCCCTCCTCTGCCTCGCCAGCCAGCCTGGCCAGGAATGCTGCAGGCAGCGGGGGCGGAGAAGGGGCTGAGCTGGGGCAGTGGGGCATTCACATTTTGTCACATTAAGGCAGGATGCTGTTAACAGCACGGAAAAGAACTCTTTCCATTTCTTTCCCATGCTGTTCTGGACCTCCTGACCAATTTGCGTACTCCTCTTCCAACACCTGACTGAGGAGAGAGGTTCAGGAACAGCCTGGGTACATGCTCTCCCAGGGTGATGAGCTGGCATGCAGGGCTGTGGTCCAGGACAAGGCTGAGCTCTGGTCGGTGATCTCAATTTGCTTGCAAGTGTTTTGCTTAATAAGGCTAGCTGTGGACTTGGTATTCACAGGAGACAACACCTGGTAATTTGAGTCTGAACTTTTAAGTTTCTTCAGTTGCTGAAGACAGACTGGGAAATTCTCTCTTTCTTTGCATTATTCCATCTGTGTGGATTGTATAATTTGTGTGCATGCTTTTAAGATAGGTTGGTATGGGCATCTTATCATACCAACCCAGAGGCAAAATATAATTCTGATCTGCATTACCATGCAATCTAATGCCTGTTTAACTTGGAAGGAAGCTCCACTTTGTCCAATGGGGCTTTGTGAGCCGAAATGAATCTGCATCAGAGTGGAACATAGGCACTGATTTGTATAGGCAGGAAAGGCCAAGAGGAGCCCAGAAAGCAAGTAGCATCCACAAGAGAGGCATGAAAATGAATGTGGAACCCTGCAGCAGGTTTCTCAAGGTATTGAAGTTTGGGTCTTTACTAACTCCATAGCTAGATTGGGGTGCAGGTGCAATTAAACTGTTTGCAATTGAACTGCTTGCAATGAGACGTCATCCCTCTGAGCAGAGTTTCACTGAAAACAGACCTACTTTTGATCCTTTGTATGCATGTCTGTGTGTGCGTACAGGAAGGTTTCCCTGCACTTTTCTCCTCAAGTGTGCATGGTGGATGCTACTCTTGGGGAGGTGCGAGGAGCAGCAGCCCTAGCAGTGGTGGGTGCGCTTGGAGGTGCTTGGAGCCTACCCTCCCTTGCCACACCACCCTGGTGCCCCTTCCCCACCATGCTGCGCTCACCCTTGCCACCGCCTGCCTTTCTGTTGCCTTGCCGTCCAGCCTAACCAAGAGTGCTGCAGGTGGGCAGCATCAGGGAAGGAACTGAGCAGGGCTGGCATGAGGGGGGGGGGCAGCAGTGCCCTATCCTTGGGCACCAAAAAACCTGGCACCAGCCCTGGCCAGTGCTATGATAAATCAATTTCCATCTTATGGAAATTAGAATCTTTCAGTTGCATTTCAGTTGGTCTCCAGAAAAAATATCTGCTATCAAGAGCACAGAATTCTTCTCTCTGGTTAAGCAGAAACCTCAGAGCATGACCTGGTATTTTGGTTTAGATTTTTAAATATTCAAGTATGTGGTTAGATGTTATGTGCTGCTTAATTATTAGGTGCTGTAATTTACTTATATGAATTTAAAGGTTTTTTTTTAATTTCAAGTGTATGCTTGTACCTTGCTTGTAGATTCTTTGTGATCAACTTAGTCCCAGTTCTAAGCAGACATGTTTGAAAGCAAGTCCTAGTGAAATGTTGTTGTCAGAACAGTGTTTAGTAGCTTTTTTTAGGCTGAAAATTATAACAGGCTTTATTTTATTGACAATTTGTTACAGAATTTACAAGTCATTGATTTTTAGGCTGTACTTCAAAACTATTTTCTTAGCTATTGATACAGTGATTAACTGGTATTTAATGGAAAAGCAAAATACTGTGAATTGTCTAGTGGCAAAAGACTGCATCCATTAGGTTCAGTCAGGTCTTATTTGGTTGAGAAATAAATGGCTTCTTTCAATGCATTTATCCAGAAATCACTATCTAAATATTGCTAAAAAGTCAAAATCTTGTGCACAGAGTAAGCAACAACTGGGTGGGTGGGACAGTATTTAGAAGAAAAGCTAAGAAACCCCTCTCCCAGCAGGATTCCTTGCCATAGGACTGCAGCCTTCACCACACCCTTTGTTTTAAAAACAACAGCAATTAAAAACAACAAAAATTGGAGGCAAAATACTGAAATGTATGCAATTTAATGCACATTTAGTTCATATATTTGGGTTCAAGGTGACTATTGTTAGGCTTCAAAGTGATCTTTTGTTTAGCTGAGTTTCTAACAAAATAAATACCTTGATATTATTAATAATACATTTAAGGGCTAGCTAATTGTGGCCACATTCAGGCACCACAATAAACCACAATTAAACTGCAGTTGGACCTGAACACAGCTATCATAGCACAGTTGTTCTATCATGCTCCCTTTGATCCTTCTCATTTCCTCAGGAGTTTCTGGTGTTATGAATCACAAATATCTTGAATTTACAACTTTATGCTTTACGTAGAAGCTTTTGAATATTGTGTAGTTGGTATCTGACCAGTAGCGATCCTCCCATCCCAGACAGAAAGTTTGTGCAATTTGGCCTTATTGCTAAACAGCCACATGGAATTGTTGGTAGTGGAATCACATGCATGAAGGAGATGGGGATGATTTTGCACAATTCTTCCTCTTTACTATAGCCCTCCCATGCCTTCTGTTTACAAGAGTCCTCCAATCCTCATCTCTCTGTTTTCTGGTTCTTTCAAATGTGAAGTATGACCAAACTACACAAAATGAGCTGTGATTCTTCCTCTTACTACCCATGCTTAGATTTTAAAAGTTTCCTGTTGTCAATGACTAGAAGAGTAAGGGACTGCTTAACATTTTCATGCTGTTTCTCCCCTAAAAATTGCCTCCCTCACCTGTATTCCATGCCTTCTACCCAAAGATTCATGATCTCCCATCATCTTCCACTCAAGATGCCAATAATCCTATTTAGCAGTAAAAGAGTGCTAGACTCAAGCTATCTGATCCTCAGTCAGCTTGCAGAGCACAAAGCAGGCAAGAAGAATTTAATATAAAGTCTCACTTGGGAATTTTAGAACTTGAGGGAGCAAGACATCTACTACCTGAAGCTGTCCATGGTGCTGCGGATCGTGCCTCCGATTTGTCTTCATTCTTTGTTTTCTGTCTATCAGTGTATGGCTTCATGTCAGATGTCTGCCTGTTTGTCAGGTGGCTTGGTCTTGCTAAATTTCTCCAGATTACATGTTGTGTGAGCTCACTGCAACAACCCTACAGTTTCCAGCCAGCTCAGGGTGTACATAAGCAATTTCTGTCAAGATGGCTGCTTTTTGTTTTTAAACAATGGTGGCAGTAAGTATTAAAGACCTGCTTGACATCTATAGTTTGGTATATTATTTTTAAAAAGGAAACTGTAGAATCCTGTGACACTGCTCTAGGCTAGGAAAGCCCACAATAGAAAGTTAAATTAACATAGCCATTAAGACTGCTGATTTTTGCTATTAAAGTATATCAAAATTATCATACATCACAAGACATAAAAGATAGGGTCTATGTGACGTCTAGAATGTATTCTGTATTTTAATAAATTAAGGCCTGAACCAGTTCCACTGGTACTTGTGGGATTAGTTCAATTGATTTCCATAGCCTGTTAGTCAAAGGTCTGAACAACTTGCTCTTTTTGAACCCACCAAGTATTTCCCTAAGGACTGAGCAATGTTTATGGCATTGTTGAGCAATACATGGCCTACATACTTTTGCCAATCAGTGTCCTCAACACTACTACAGACTTCCAAGTAGATTCTGTTACCTTCACAAGTAAGGACAAACAGCTTTTCTGAAGGCAAGCAACATGACACAAAATGTATAAGGTGCAAATATCTCCTATGAATGACAACGCAAACAAAAATTAAAAGCTCTGCTATGTGACACTTGAAAATAGACAATTCACACTACATTAAGAAGGGCTTAATGTCTGTCATGGATTTATAGATATGTGTTAAAAAAAATTCCACACACTTTCTTGATCAATATATCACACCAGGTAATTCTGTTTCATTTTTAGAGCAAACACAGATTTAATCATAAGAGTAGAAGACAGAGCTACCTGCTGCTTGCTGTGCGGTTTTCCTCTCTCGCTCTCCACCTCCCATTCCAAGTTCACTGGGTCTTATTTAAATCAGCTGGCCTGAAGCCAGAAGCTCATCATTTTAATGCAGTGTAAAATAGAATATGCATAATTATATGCAAGCCATATGTGAGGGAGACAGCTCAGCTGTGAATTTCAGGAGGCCGGGAGAGAGGGAGAGTGAACAGTCAGGGATTAGATAAGATGAGAGTAGAACAGAGTGCAAGTGTCATCCAAATGAACGGTGTAATGAGCAGACTGCTGACACTCCTCCTTTCTGCTACCTCTCTTGCTTAGCTTTAACTCTAAACCAGGATATGGTTGTCGATTAGGAGGGAAATTCTGCATGCAAGCCATATAGTTGCTAATGGATTTCATTAATGTCTCCATTTAAACTTCAAGTTCCTTAATTAATAGTGTAGATCAAAATAACCCACAACTTTTAATGCATCCTCTTAAATATTTTTAACATATTTGATTGCCCTCATTTAGTGCCCGTTCCTTTCAAATCTTTACTTAAAGAATAAGGGGGAGATGCACTTAATAGCATCAATGCATAAATCACAACTGACCAGTTTTAAAGGGAATTACCTTATTTTTAAAAATGAAACTGGAAGCATATTACTGTTTGAGCATTGTTTTAAGGTTAAAGAACTGTAGTGCATATGTAACATAATCTTTAAAATGCAACAAAGTAAATAGGAACTCCCAAATGCTCAAAATAGCAGAAATGCTTCATTTGGGGACTTGTCTCTTTGTTGTTTCAAACTCTTACACCAAAGTATATTTGCATGTTCTTCCTTAATGGTGTAAAGAGCATTCCAAGTTCAAATATCTAAAAGGTGTACTGCGTATTTAAGCAAACTTCTTAATATTGTTGTGTTTGGGGATTCCCGTTTGTTTTAATGATCTGAGCTGTTATGCATTTAGCTTATTTTTTTCCTTCCATTATTTGTAAGTCCCTAAATAGGCCATTATATTTCCCTTCAGGCTAGAGATGAAGATGGACATGCTGAAAATTTCCCCCAGCAGCACTATGCTAAGGAAACTCCAAGACTTGCCTTCAAGAATAACTGCGAACTACTTGTAAGAATAACATACTTACAACAAGTCTAGATTGTTACTTTAGCACAGTGAAAACAGTTTTTGAAAAGCTTTTGTTCGTTATTACATAACGTTATGAAATATTACAGCTTTAAAAAATAACCTGTACCGATTGCTAATGCTGACTCTGATATAATTGAACAACTTTGACCTCTCAATTTGCTTGCAGATCTTTTATAATTCATTATAGAACTGGAATGGCCTTGCAATAGTACCGTATTTTGTAATAAAGTGTCCCATTAGAAGGTATTCTAAGAGTGATTAGTAAGGCTCATGTAAAGAAAAAGGAGACAGAAAGGGAGTAACATTACTTAAATGATATTTTCCCTTCCCTTGCTCTCCTTTTTTATATTATAGAGATTTCTTTGTTTTCAGAAAACATTTTTAAAACTCAGAAGCGCTGACACGCAGTACTCCCTTTAGAATTCAAAAAGTATGTTGAAAAACATATTAAGAGGCTTTCTCTTGTTCTCTTTGGTGGAGAATGGGCGAAAGCCAGCAAAGCACTGACAAGGAGCCTGGAATGTTTACAAGCCATAAGAGCGATTATATCAGCTGTGAACGGATATCTGTTCCAGAGCAGGATTAATTTGCTGTTTGTTATAGTATTCACAGCTAGGCAAAGTTAGCAGCAAGCAAGAATGCCTCTTATATTTCTATCTGACAAGCTTTTGGGCCCTGATGGTTTTTATTAGTGTGTAAAATAAGCACCTCAAGCTAATATTTCCTGTCTTGTTTACTTAAAGCATATAGTAAATTGTCATTTACTTAAAGGGATAACTCAAGATTTTGATAGGTATATGACAATTTCTCCCTTCCATGTGTTGATTTATTACTTGCATTTAAGTAAAATAGGAAATATTTCTATTTGTACCAGTAGCAACAGTTAAGCAGAATAAGGGCCTTTTACAATAATAAGCAAAAGAAAAAGAAGGAAGGTAGGTAGGTAGGTAGGTAGTGGGAAAGAGGCCATAAAATAAATTTCACTGAGAATCAGTACTTTGTCAACAAATTTCCCTTTGTTCCAAGAGATTTTATGATCATATTTATAATATAAAATGGAGGGGCAGAGAATGTGGCTGGAGTAAGCTATGTCTGATACACCACCAAAATTGGAGCAAGGCAGGGCAGGGAAACAGGGATCAAAGTGTACTCATAAGAACACTTTCCTGGAAGTAAATCCCACTGACTAGACCTGAGTAGAATTCTCAGTTAACCTGTTTAGGATTGCTATCTTTGTATTTATACAATGCTTTCCTTAAGTGCACAGAAAGTTGTCATACATTAATTTAGTAAGCCTTACGACAACATTGTGAAGCAGGCCATATTGTATTTAACTTTGAGATAAGATTGTTCCATAAGCTGATCTGGGCTTTCATCTAGGACAACCCAGATCATAATTCATGCCCATAACCATTTTAAATTTTCTTTCTTTTGAGTTTTGTATTTTCCCAAATCCTGCATAGTCAGTCACAGGATCTGTTACTGATGTAGGTCGCAGCAGCATATAGATGAGAGGTGTTTCCAAATTAGGTATAAGTATAAAGGCATCCTGACCACAATTCCATTCTTTAGGGATGTCCTCTATATTTTGAATCTCAGTAGGTCAGTTCAGATTTGCAACTTCAGTACAGAATTATTTAATGAAACATGTGCATGTGAGAATATTTTGTGAAAATGGGGTGTCCATGTAGCATGTTCATAGACAATTCCATGAGATGTTGATATGTCAGAATGTAGCTTTGGCTCATTCATACATAGAGGTACATCACTCAATAATATAAAAATTTTGACTTAAAGCAGAACATGTGATCATCCACTGAAATCTCTTAAATTTGCAATTACATCAGATAAAAGTTACTGTCTTGGTGGTGGCAGATATATGATAGTAGCTTCAGATACATACACACTTAATTTGTTGATTTTACAATTCCTGGGTGATGAATAAGTATGTGTAAATTCAGTTTCACAAGATTGTCTATGAGCAAATTGAATGAATTCCAGTGAAATGCTTTTATATGTATGTTTATAACAGAATTTTTAACAGTTAGGTTGTGAATACAAAATATGATATCAGAAGTTACTTGATAGGTATAAGATGCCAAATTATTTCTAACACTGTATACTTGGTTCAATATTTTCTAGTTGCTGTTTGCCATGCTAATTATATCAGGGGGCAGATTATTCCATTGTATAGCTTTTGTGAAATTTGAATATTTATAAAGAATAGATTTGGATCTCTGGACTTGCTCCCGTTTGAGTCAATGTATATTTAAATGCAATCCATGGTATCTATCTCTAAAACTATTACTGAACCTATAGAAATAGGTCAAATGAATTCATGTATTTCCTTTTGATGTTAGAATAACATTACTTAAACTAAACCTTAGCCTGGATTCATAATGCATCCAATACAGCTACTGAAGCCAAGGGAGTTTCACATGCACAAAGAAACACAAGATTTGTTACAATAGGCAAACACAGAATAGTGGCACTTTCTTAAAATCCATCACGTAATTTAAATGAAACTTTATCTGACTCTTGAAGTACAGTAAGTCAATGAGTCAAGCATCAGCTGAAGATGTGCTTTGCATGTAGATGGTCCTAGGTTTAATATCTAACATAGACAGTTATGAGATCTCAGAGGACAGATATTGTGAAGGACCTTTCTGTGTCTGGACCTAGTTAGAGTAGGCAGTGCTAAGTAAGATGGATCGATAGCCTTATTTGATGTAAGCTGTATGTTCAGAAACAAATCTTTTTGCACAAGATTAATTAATCCAAAGATATGATTATTAAAAAGAATGTCTTTTTATTTGCTCTATGGATGGTGAAAAGGTTTGAAAGGAATGTCTTTCATAGATAATGTGTTGGAATAGTGTTGCTACTGCACATTAATGAGGTGAAAACTTGCTGACTTAACCCTAGTCTTGCTCTTTAAAAAGTATGAATGCATGACTAGTTGGACCAGAACATAGACTTGGAATGTACATTCAAAAATGCATCCGAATGTATTTCAGTGTACCAAAATGTCATCCGCACCCAAATACATGTGCATTCCAGTGCACAGATGAATACATGGCCAATTTATCTTTGTGATTCCTGATTCAGCTTGTGATACTCAAAATGTTCATACTTCGCTTATTCGGAAGATATATTTAGTTGCTAGAGTTAAAGGGGAACAACAGTCTTCCTCCTTTATAGTATGTATTTTTACTAGCAATCTCCTTTTGGGGTACACAGAGGAATAAAAAATAAAACAGGAATAACTATATCGCTGAGGAAAAGCTTAACCAGCCATTAACAGTAGGAGACAGATGTTCAGTCTTTTTTAAAGCAGCAGCAAAAAAAAGTTTTAAATGAAGGAAGAACTGAAACTTGTTTATTCTTATGAGACTCAGGAAATCCTTGGAGTTCTTTTAGTGCATTACACAGTAAGTTTTATAATAGCCTGTCAGAGAAAACTAGAAGCTTAGGCTCAAAAGTGCTTTCTTAGCTTTAGGGTTCAGCAGCTATTTTCCAGTATGGATTCCTGCAGCAAATACACTCTTTTCAGTTTAGGAAATGCTTCCGCTCTGAGGGTGCTGCCAGGATGGATCGAGGGGATCAAGCACTGATGGAAGTTGTTTGCTAGCAAGCTCCCAGCAGAACAAGAGTACATGGTTAGAATGTTAATCTCCTAGGTCACAGACAAGCATTGAAAGCCTTAACTTCTAAGTACTTGGACAGATCTCCAAGCCCAATAACCTTACTGTGTTACAAGCCATATGTTTCTCTGCAATGTCTGTATCTCTGAGTATTTCTTCACCACTCTTTACACAAAAGCAGTAAACCAGGGAAAGACTCTAATGCTCTGAGCAAAATTAAGTTCTGTCCATACATATGACCCATCTGTATTTTAGGAAAACCATGACAATTGCAGTTTTGGATGACAAAAACAGCCTAAAAACCAGCTATGCAGTTATGAGACTACTTTATGGTATTGCTTTCCCACTTTAAATCCAAAATGTTCTGTATGCTATAACATTTAATAAAGAACATAGGAAACCAGATATGAAACTTGGCAGTTAAGAATACTTGAGTCACTGAGGATGCAGAATTTTCCTTGTGAATTACCAGTGAATTCAGTCACTTGGAAAATTAGGTTTCCTGGAGGTTAGTGTCACATGATAAAAATAGGAATTAGTACTTTATGCAAATATTTTGTAAAAAAAATTAGGCCAATGTAGTGACTTGGCTGGCAGATCAATCCAGTACTATTGAACAGTGAGGATTTTATATTTAAATTACATGCACAGCTATAAAATGTTAATTGAAAAGGAGAAGCAGATTTTTTGTTTTTGGTAAAGCAAGCAGCGTAGAGTTCTTTGGAAGCTGATAATGGAACAATAATGCAGTCCAGCCACTGTTGGTTGTCAAGACAAAGAAAGGTTTAAATGCTATTTTAAAAAAAAGCTTGGACAAAATGAAAGGGCTGGTGAAAAGGCTACAGTTCCCATTATAAGGAGCCCAAGATTCCTGAGTTTTTGCTCAAGCAATTGTAAGCTCAGAGCGAGGCAGATAAGGTGCTTGGATACAGTGCCACATACATGAAAAGTCCTATTATCTGGAATGCAAAATGGAACATCAGGGTTGGGTCTGTTCCTATATGAGCAAATGAAATGTATGATGTGAAACTGTTGGTGGGGTTTTTTTTGCATTCTGTTCAGTTGCTAATAAAATCACAGTAGCATCCCACATAGACAGAGCCACTGAATTCTTACATAGTTAACAGCAGAAGGGAAAAGGGAACAAAGAAAAGGGAAAGTACCAGTGGCAGCATCACCATTATGTCCCCCTTCCCCTCAGCCATGCTAAGGAAAGAAAAATAAAAAAAAAGTTTTTCATAATACCCATTCTATGGACTTAGCTACACAATCCATTTTTTTTCCTATCTTTATTTTAAATCATTTTTTTCTTTCACAAATACAGCCTCCAGGATTGCTTGATAAAAAATGGTGAGGGGAGAAAATGAAAGCACCACCCTTTCTTTCCCTGCCATTTTCTTGTGGGGGGGGGGAAGGCACCCCCTCAGCTGCTTTTTTTCCTACTGGGGAAAAAACATGCTGTATCCCCCCCTCCCATTGAGGTTAATAAGCAATTCAGGGGTGGGCTTTCCAGCAAGCAAATAAAACGGAAGGAAAAGCTTGTTTTTTTTCTACACCCCCCCCTCCACAACATTCTGCTCATTTATGAAACAATCCTGAAAGTTGCATATGTAAAACCACAAAACACCTTCAGTTAAAGAAAAGCAGGGTTTAACAATGGAACATGCAGTGATGCATATATTACTCCATGTACAACCACAGCCCTCTGCTGACAACCTGGGCTAAGACTGGATAGAATTGGCTTGGGTTACCAGACTGGCAGTTTGCCACTGGACCAAAATAGAGGTGGGTAGCCTTCCTCCTCATTGGACCATCAACATCTTTCTTCATGTTGCTGCTACCTCTGCTATCTACCCAAGAAGCAGAGTTGTTCTCAAGAGTGATTATCAGTTCTTTTTTAAACCATGATGAGTCTGTGTTAAAACTGACAGGTGTTACCCTCACCTTGTCAATTTTATAGAAGAGCAGAGAGATTGGGACATTGAAGGAAATCAAGATGAAGCTGATAATGCTGAAAGAAAGACTTAAACACACCAATCTCATCACTGCTTCAGAGCATTAAGAAAGTTGCTGTAGTCGTTTCAGAACTGAAAGTCTTGCATTAGAAGCCAAAATAAAATTGCTACAAAATAGCACTGGGTGGGAGAACTGGACAAGAGAAACAAGATTTTGAAGGAATACCATCCGGATTCTTAGTAATAAGTGAAAAATTGAATAGTGACAATATTGGGGGGAAAGAAACCTGGTGTGGAAGCACCTATTGATAATAATAACACAACGCATTTATATAGCACTTTAAGCGCTTGTAGCACTTCACTTATTTTATCCTGCTTTTAGTTTTTCCAGTAGCCCTGCAGAGTAGGCAGCTCTTACTGTTGTCATATTGCAAATGGGGGGCTAAGGACAGGGAGCGTCTCACCAGGGAGTCTAAGACCACCTTGAGAGTTCATCATAGAGTGATATTTGAGCCATGGATTTTTTGGATTCTAGTTAATTCTTTTAGCTGTTATGCAGTTCCAAGGAAAACAATTAGTGAATGAATGAACTAAATTTTAATTCATATATTTTAATGGCTGGCTAATGTTCATATATTATACCTATTAAGCAAGATCAGACTTATTAGAATTGTACAATCCATTCTGTACTTATCATTTGTGAGGGGGGGGGGAGGACATTAGATGGCAGGTCTACCAATATAGTGGACTGGGGCAGGTAGGCCTGTTCTCTGGAAGCCAGGTCTACCAATAAAGTAGAAAGAGGTGGGTTGACCTGTTCTATGGAGGTCAGGTCTACCATTAAGAAGAGAAGAAGATATTGAGTTTATATCCCGCCCTATACGCTGAATCTCAGAGTCTCAGAGCGGTCACAATCTCCTTTACCTTCCCCCTCCACAACAGACACCCTGTGAGCTGAGTGGGGCTGAGAGAGCTCTTGCAGCAGCTGCCCTTTCAAGGGCAACTCCTATTCGAGCTATGGCTGACCCAAGGCCATTCCAGCAGTGGAGGAGTACAAGTGGAGGAGTGGGGAATCAAACCTGTTTCTTCCAGATAAGAGTCCACACACTTAACCACTACACCAAACTGGCTCTCAAAAGTAGAAAGGGGAGGGTAGGCCTGTTCACCGGAGGAATATAGCGGAAAGGCATGGGTGAAATTTGATTTGATTCTGTTTTTTTCCCCTTATAATGTTTAAGTTATTCTTAAAAATTGTTTAAATATAATTTTAAAATTTATTCTGAGATTTTTACAAGGTTATAGAAGTAATCTTCTAAAAAACTAATTTACACAATAGTCAAATGTAGAATAGCTCACAACACTGTGGAGCTTAGAGGGAATAGTGAATCACAACAGCCCTGTGAGGTAGGTTAGGCTGAGAGAGTTCAGGTGGCCCAATGAAATTCTATGGCATGAGTAGGGATTTGAATCATTGTCTTCCAGATAATAGTCTGACACTCTTAACCACTCCAGTATTAAAGACTTTTAAAAGGGGGGTGTTCGTATATCTCTAACAATTGGAGCAAATATCTTGCACTGAGCTCTAGTTAGACTTGCCTTCTAAGAAGTATTACATCACACTTTAGACCAGTGGAGCATATGAAGAAGTAAAACTTGATAGCAAAGGAGGGAGAGCCAAAATGCCAGACATAGCGCAGAGTGGAAGTAAATAGAAAAAAAGAAAAGTGCCTGAGGACATTATGGCATTTAGGGAATACAGAAGCCATTTAGCTTAACACAATGCTAAGAATTCTTTCTGTCAAACTTTATACCTGAAGATTTTACCAGTACCATAGGCAGTGCTTCAAATTTATCAAAGTATTTTTTTCTGCAAAATGTTTATTCAGTGTCTGAACTGGTTCACAATTGTTGTTGCATTTTTCCTTGCAAAAATCCTCTGAGACAGGTTAAGCTGAGATGGAATTATTTGCTCAAGGCTACACAGTAAATTATGGCCACACAAATATTTGAACAACAAACCTTTATTTTTTTAGGCTTTCAGACCATCCTTCCTTGTACACTCAAAGCTCAGGCTGGTGAACAACAATATAAAAACACTCATAAATCAATAAAACAGTTAAAAACAATTTAAGAAAATTTCAAGAGGTTTCAGATGGCTCTAAAATAATCAAATTATACAATTACTCCATGGTGGGGGGGGGAGAAAGAAAGGGAGTGCCAGGCAAGATGCGTGGAGACCATTGCTGTCCTCAACCTCCACCAAGGTCAGCAATTAGCTCCTTTCCTGTCCCCTTCAGACCTAGCCACAGTGATCCATGTGATGGTCACCTCCAGATTAGACTACTGTAACTCACTCTATGCTGGCCTATCCTTGAGGCTGACCCATTAACTCCAGTGGTTTCAGAATGCAGCAGCATGAGTCCTGTTGGGAACGCCACAGATGGCATACATTCAACTAGTGCTGTGCCAGCTACACTGGCTTCAGGTTGAGTACCAAGTCAGAGTACCAAGACCATCTCTTTTATTATGACCCTGGTAGAGCATTGCACTCTGCTGGTAGTAACCTACTGATAATCGCCAGCCCTAAAGAGGTCTGGCTGTCTTCAGTGAGGTCCAGGATCTTTCAGCCGCAGCTCCAACCTGGTAGAACTCTCTGTCAGATGACATCTGGGCCCTGTGGGACTTTCTGCAGTTCCTCAGGGTCTGTAAGGCAGAGATGTTCTGCCAGGCTTTTTATTGAGGACAGCGATGGCTGTCGCCTTCCTTCCCCCACCCCCAGAGGTTCCAACCTCCCCACCCCCCATATGTGCTGTTCTGATAGTCTGAAAGAACAACATTTGGGATGCCATCAGGATTTCTGAATTTTTTTACTGTTTTAATCTGAATTGTTCTGCTGTTTTAAATTATTTATTTATTTTATTCGATTTATATCCCGCCCTACCCCACCGAGGCGGGCTCAGGGCGGCTAATTATGTATTACTTTGCCTGATGTACATCACCCAGAGCCTGGCCTTGGCTGGGATTGGGCAATTAAATATAACAACAACAACAATGGGTCTGGCGGAACATCTCTGCCTTACAGGCCCTGAAGAACTGCATAAGGTCCCGCAGGACATGGATGCTATTCAGCAGGTCTGGGCCAGGGCTGAAAAGGCCTGGCTCTAGTTAAGGACAGCTGGATGTCTCTTGGGCCAGGGATCACCAGTAAGTTCTTATCTGCAGAGTATGATGCTCTTCAGGGGATTTACCAGGAGAGCCAGTCCTATAGACACATAGGTCAAAGACTGTTTAGGGCCTTAAAGGTTAATATCAAAACCTTGAACCTGATCCATTGCTCCACCTGGAGCCAGTGCAGCTGGCAGAGCACTGGTTGAATGTGTGTCATCCATGGGGTTCTGGTGAGACTCCATACTGCTGCATTCTGGACCAGTTGCAATTTCCAAGTCAGATTCAAAGGTAGCCCTGCAACAGCAAGTTACAGTAGTCTAGCCTAGAGGTGACTGTTGCATGGATTATTGTGGCTAGGCCAGGGTGAGACAGGAATAGGGCCAATTGTGTAACCTGGAGCAGTTGGAAAAATGCCAGTCTGCCAGAATTTGTGATCTGGGCCTCCATTGATAGAGAGGCATTCCAAACCACACCCAGGCTCAGTTGGTGCCAGTGTTAGGAGCATAGCGTCAAGAGCCGGGAGTTGGCACACTGATCCTGAATCTCCCCTACCTCTGTTTTAGATGTATTCAGTCTCAGCCAGATCTGTTTCAACCATCCCACCATAGTCTCCAGTCCCTCAGCCAAATTTGCTGGAACAGAATCTGGCTGGGCACCCATCAACAGGTGTAGCTGGGTGTCATCAGCATGTTGATGGCATCCCAGCCCAAATCTCCACACCAACTGCACAAGAGGGTTCATATATATATTAAACAACATTGGAGAGAAGGATTGTCCCCTGAGTGTCACCACACATCAAGGGGTATCTAGGTGATGCTCTCTCTCCAAGCACTACCCTCTATTCCTGACCTTGGAGAAATGAGGTAAGCCTCTTCAAGGCCATGATCCCATGGACACCTACATCAGCAAAGTGGTGGGTCAACAGTTCATGATCAACCATGCTGAATGCCACTATCAGATCAAGGAATAACAGCAGTGCTGACCTTCCTCAATCTAGCTGCCTGTGTAGATTGTCTGTGAGGGAACTAGCACTGTCTCCATCCCAGACTTAAATGGGTCCAAAGCCAATATGTCCAGACTTAAATGGGTCCAAAGCCAATATGTCCTCCAAGAAATTCTGGAACTGCTCTGCCACTACTCTCTCAGTTAACTTCCCCAGAAACTGAAGAATTGAGATTGGGTACTAATTGGAAGGATCTGTAGGATCCAAAGATGGTTTCTTCAAGAGTGGTGTTAGCACAGCCTCTTTTAATCCCCCCCGGATAGGCCCAGGGACAGACTGATAATGTCTACCAGGGGCCTCCATAGTCCCTCACCACTGGTTTTCACCAGCCATGACAGACATGGGTCCAAGAGCCAAGCGGTCAGCCTAACAGCACCCAGACATCAACTAGGGAGAGCTGGCTGAAACTGTCAAGAATTGCATCCAAAGGCAGCCAAGGGCTCTCCAGTTCAAATATTGTATCAATATTGGCAGGGAGATTGTTGCAGAGTGACAAGACTATCTGCAAAGACATTTGTGAAAGCCTCAAAGCTAATAGCTGGATTTGTAACATTTTGTGTTCTCTCAGTGAGAGAAGTTAGAGACCTAATTACTCTGAACAACTGTGTGTGCAAGTTAACATATGTGATAGAGGCTGTATAAAATTAGTTTTTTGCCGTCTTTGCCACCATCTCATAGGATTTCATAAATGTTGTATCAGATGTTCTTGCAGCTTCATCATGAGATCAATGCCAAACTCACTCTAATTGCCTAAACTTCTACTTCACCCCCTGAGTTCCATGGTATACCGGGGGGTAGTTTAGGTCAGGAGTGAAGAAGACATCGAGAAGTGATTTCATCAATGGCTTCAGAGAGATGGGCATTCCAATCCTCTATCAGCACATCTAAGGGGGTATCTGATCCTGCAGAGCATTCTGGAACCCAATCAGGTCCATTAGTCTCCATGAACAAGCATAAATCTGCTCACTGCCTAAATAGGCGGGGACTAGCGCGAAGCAAAATGATCTGACCATGGCACTCCATCAATGGCAATCAGGTCTATATCCATCCTCTTGCCAAAGATCAAATCTAGTCTGGCCAGCTTGGTGTGTGGACCTGATACAATCTGGGAGAATTCCAGTGCTGCCATGGAAGACACCAGGTCCAATACCTGTGAGGAGCTAGCAACATCAGCATGAATGTTAAAGTCTTCCAAAACTATCAGTCCTGGGAACTCCAAGGCTGAGCCTGCTACAGCCTTCAGCAATTTTGGTAGTCTGACTGCTGGGGCTCTAGGTAGTTGGTACACCAGACAGATAGCCAAATTCTCCTCAGTGTCCCAGATTGGGCCAACATAATAATACCAGCAATTTTTGGAACAGAGAGTGCCCTGAAGGAAAACATTTCTTGAATGAGTATTGCCATCCCCCTGACTGTTGGTCCAAAACTGATGGAGGACTGAGAAACCTGGTGGGGCAGTTCTTTCGAGGCAACTGTCTTGCCCTCCCAGGTCTCAGTTACTCATGCCAAGTTCACTTCTTGTCCACTATGGTCTTATTGTTAATAGACTTGGCATTGCACAGCATCAGTGTTAGTGAAAGGTTTACATTTCTAGCCCCCTCACCAACATGTCTCAGAATGGGATGAAGGTTGAAAGGGGACTGAGCATGACCATATCTCAGTCTCCTTCCATTCCAGTACCTTCTCCCACCACCATACCTCCCTCTACACTGATCACTGGGATCCCTGAACCAATACTGGCACTCCCAATGTTATCAAGAACCATGCTGTTCCTCTGTCCCCCCCCCTTACCCATATAACAGCACTTTAACAGTCTCCAATTCACTACCACAAAATCAGAGAACCCTATAACAGAATCCTTCCCACCCTCACTCCCCTCTTACCTGCTATTGAAACTAATCCTACTTACAGTAATAAACTTAAAATCCTACTCTAGTCATCGAAAGGGGAAGAATGGGGGGATAACTGGGGAGGCTGCTTGCCTGTATCTCTTTCATGAGAATGTAATATAGTCAGGAGACATATTCAAGTGGACGCCTCCTGGCTGGCAGACATACAGTCCAGGTCCAAAATGTAGCAGCTGGCAGGTTAAGAGTGTCCCCTTTGCTGCTGGACCAAAATTCAGCCTGATGCTGGTGTTGCTGCTGCTAAGTCAATAGATGGTGGTCAGGTCACTCTGCAAGGGCCCAAGGCTCCACAGCCTTGCCTGCTCTTGCATTGACAAATTGTGTTTAAGTCATGCTGAGGGAGGGCCCGGAGCACCAAGGCTACCTGGCGGCAATAGATCATCCATGAGTCTGCAGGAGGGCAGGGGCTCCAAGGCCTTCCAGTCTTCCTTGGCCCCACTTCAGCAGCAGATTCAAGGCCACCCAAGTGTATCTACTCCTCCCTGGGGCCTTCCAACACTGAGCAAGACCAACTGGAGCCACCTACGTTTGTCCAGGCCCATACAGAAGCCCCTCAACCTGGCGAGCAAATCTCCCCCAGGGACCACTGTATAGCTGCTTCAGGGGCTTCAGGGCATCTGTTCAAGCCCCAGGGACCACACTCCTTGAAACTACCAGGCCAGGCTTCACCACAGGCACAGTGCCCATCCCATAGGGCAAGTTCCAAAGAAAGTCGAACCCTGCACCATGACTCCACTGAGTCCACATCAGACTGGCCAAGTCCAACACTAAGTACCTTCAACCACAGATATATAGTCAGGTTTAGCTAGATCAGTGTTCAAATGTTCAATTATTCAGTGTTCAGCAGTAGTTAAATTCTTACTGTAAGTGACTTGACTCAGGTAGTTTTCAGACTGTCAGTTTCAGCCTCCATTGTTAGGCTGCAGGCATTTCTGGGCTGTCTACAGTGTAATATCACTCTCCAACTTAATATTGCCTTTTCAATTTCACTTCCAAATTGATCCTGCAACTTTAATAAACATTAGTAAATTTCAGTAGGCAGGTATCTGTTCTTAATCGACTTTAAATTTGGAGATAAAAATTCTTTGTGGACAGGCACTTCTCTTCAAAGCTTTCCCCATGACATCATCTTGAAAAGTCACAACATTTTCTAAGCATATCTATAGTAACATAGAAACATGGAGCTGGAAGAGATCACAATGACTTGAATAACAAATTGAGCACTAGTAGAAACACTGTAACTTTCAATAAGAGACCATGGCCTGAAAGAGAGGGATTGGTAAACCAAAGCTTCAGGTCATCTTTGTTCAAGTAAGCAAGGAAATACCCACTAGATAGCCTGAATTAAAATAGCCAAATGTTTTGGGGGAATAAGAAATATAAGAGCTGGGATGCAGAAGTAAACAATATCAAGCCTCCACTCTGAAACATCTGAAAATGTCCTAGCCCCATCAGGGATCGCCAGAAGTCATTCCAGGTACACAAGCGCACTCACACACAAACAAACACTAAAAAGAGAGAAAAAGATTGGATCTGGAATAGCCTTGCTATATAGCTAAGTCAGTCTGGCTCATGCCTAGATGGGATATCCACCTGGAATCATACGTGCAATGCTCTGCAGCACCTTTTTAACTTTGTTTAGGATGGTACTGTAAATCTTTACATCCTCTCCCATTATTCTGTATATTGTACCAAGCTCAGTCCAGCATGCTGTAGTAGTGGACTCCAAACTGGGTTTGATTCTCCACTCTTACACATGAAGCCTGCTGGGTGATCTTGGGACAGTCACAGTTCTTTCAGGGCGTTTTCGCACTGACCTTCAAGTGGTGCGACCACCCTCCTCACGCCGGCGGATCTGCAGGGATTTCGCACCAGAAGCGCCGGCGCACCCAAAAGAGCCGGCGACTTCCGTCGCGAAACCAGCTCAAACGGAAACCGCCAAGAAGCAGGAAAACGTTTGAGCTGGTTTCGCGATGGAAGTCGCCGGCTCTTTTGGGTGCGCCGGCGCTTCTGGTGCGAAATCCCTGCAGATCCGCCGGCGTGAGGAGGGTGGTCGCACCACTTGAAGGTGAGTGCGAAAACGCCCTCAGAACTCTCCCAACCCCACCTACCTCACAAAGTGCCTGTTGTGGGGAGAGGAAGAAAGGTGATTGCAAGCTGCTTTGAGACTCCTTAAAGTTCGGGAACGTGGGTTATACAAAGCCTTCTTCTTTTTCTTTATTCCTAATTTATTTCTAACTGTAATTTGTTCAGTGCCTAAATGTAATGGATTATGGTGCAATCCTAAAGAGAGTTAGACTCTTCTAAATCCATTGTCAGTGGGCTTAGGAAGATGTTTCTCCACTTAGGACCCACTGATAATAACCTAAGTTTCATATTTTTACAGCTGTTTTTGAACTTGCCAGTTTCTGTGTAGATATGATGTCAAAGCATTTAGTAAATCTAAATAAAACTGCACTTTCTACAGAGAAACAGAAATGTTGTTGGCCCAAAATTTGCTTCCACTTTCTACAACAGGCCAGATGCTTCCCTTACAAGCAGATGAATGCCAAGTTTTCTGACTTCAACCTCTGAGAAATACATATGTGTGAGTTTTGTACGTCTAGTGATATAAAGGTAAAGGCATTTAAAATGTTGTCAGTTTACAGTGTCACTTGGCTCTCAACTGAATTTAGTTAGTAAGAACCCACATGGGACAAGGGGGAAGGACGAGGAGGAGAGGATCCATACATGGCTGGTTACCAGAATCTGGAAGTAGCTGAAACAAGTGAGCTAGCACTTGAGGATGGAAGTGCTATCAAAAGTTCCAGCAACTTTAAAATTGAGCGAAATCCCATCCATTCTCTAGTTATCAAGAATCATTTATGTATTTGCCCTGACCTGGATAGCCCAGGCAAGTTCAACTTCATCAAATCCTGGAAGCTAAGCGGGGTTGACTCTGGCAAGTACTTGGATGGGAGACCTCCTTGAAATACCAAGTTGGGATTATGGGGGCAGGCCACCTCTCTGTATATCCTCCAGGCCGTCAGTAGGGGTCAGTAGCCAGAGGTCATCATGACTTCCAGGTGCAGAGTCTGCACTGCACACACAATATACACAATACAACCTCCCCCCCTCCCCCCGCAAAAATCATTTGTACATCACTTTGCATCTTGGTTAGTGTTCCACATGCATCACTTCCCTCTGGATCTTTCTGATAGTCGTTATTTATACATTTTTGTTCTCATATCTTCCCTCCCCTTTTTGTTTCATCTCTCAGTTACATTCTATTCTCACTTCTTGTTTGTCAGAACATCTTAACTTTGCCAAAGGCCAAAGGATGTATGGATATTTCAACCATGCTATAATGGTCGAACAGGACTCTGCAGTTTCCTAAAAATGATTTAAAAATCACAAAAGGAAAACATTTACACATGAAAATAAGCAAGACCCACAGAACTGAACGAACATCTAACAGATGGACCCAACTACATTTTACACTGTTCTTAGGTCCATACCCCATGGCTGCTCTTGGTCCTCTCAGACATATATACACTTATAATTCTCAAGAATATGGGAGCCCAGTTTGGATTGAGACTCCCATTCCACATATGGTGTTTTCCTGACCTGAATCAGCCTTGTTAAACCATTATTTTCACCACTGGGAAAAGTTGAATGTTGCCCATTGATGTACATAAGGCAAACAGTGACTCCCTGAGGCAGCTGAAGCAGGGTAAATGTCACATGGAGAAGGTTTAACCCCCCTGAATGCGGTGGTTTTAATCCAAATTCCTCCACACCTGAGAATTAAGTTTCAGTTAAGAACTTCCAGCACATGTCTGGTTTGATAGAATCTGGTACAGAACCAAAAAACAATGTATCATAAAGTTAAGCCCCAAAGCTCACAAAAGGTGTGAGAGACAGGGCCCATGTTTTTTGGTCAGCCTTATGGATCTTTATGTTAAATTTTTGCAAAAGCTTTTGGAAAAGGATATTCAGGTTCCAAAAGCTATAACAGAATTTAAGACTTCACTAATTGGTTCTGCTTCTTCTACCACTGCTCAGAAGACTCACTTCCAAAAAGTTTACAAATTCATTCAAATGTTTTTTGAATTTTTTAAAAAATCAAATTTACAAATTGATTCAGTCTCATTAATTATTGTTAGACTCCCATTGGGTTGATGCTTCAGCCTTGGAAGGTCATTTATTGAAAAACTTCAGATAATCAGTCTTGATACTCCTAGAAATGGTTGAAAGTTCTGGCACTTAGAGACTATGGGAATAACGAATCATAAGAATTTACAACCTTTAAGAAGGCCAAAACAAATATGGGTGAATACTTATTTTAGTATATTTTTATCCCACCCTTACTCCAAGAAACTCAGGATGGCAGAATTGTTTATCCCATCTTCCCTTTAGAACCCAAGTCCCACCTATCATCGTTTAATACCCTAACCACTACTTTACATTGGTTCTTTAATTGTTCTAGACAGATAACTTTATCTATTTTTAAAAAACAAACAAACCTGGCTGCTGGAGAATTTTTACATATTTAATAAAAGGCTAGGTTGAGTATTCATTAAATTTTCAGCAGTAGCAATCAGGAACAGCATCCTGGTTTTCAGTCAGCATTTTAGAGGTACAGATAGAAAGGGCAGCATACATGATGCTTATATCAAGCACTAGTACAATCTCTGTCCTTGATGTACAGTTTGGATGAGCATGCTTTTTCTTTTGCAGCTAGCTAGCAATGCAGGTGGGAGTGCTATACTGAGCACCTTTGTAGAGTGTATACTTGCCTAGGTCTGGGGCTTAGAATTTTAAAACATTTCTATAGGAATCACATATGCTTAGTGTTTACCATCTAGCACAGACTTACCTATGCTCAAGACCATTGAAATTAAGAGGTACATATATTGTAAGCAGAAGTTTTTCCACAATCTGAGATTAATTTTACCTTCAAGTTGTGGTGTTTTGAATTATTCTACTTCTATGTAAAAGGACAAAAGTCTCCTATATTTTATGTTCTTCTAATTGCTTAAAAATGTAATGCATATCAGTTTTAATTTAATTGGTTTTAGTACTTCATTTAACTTATTAAACAGAAGCAGGAACACATAATGAACAGCAGAAACCTTGGCCTAGCATCTGCCTATATTCTCTTCTCAATTAATCAATTATCATCCAATGGTGTGTAATTACACATTAAGAAAGTTATTGGATATCACAGCTTGACTGTTCCAAGAGGCTCATGTATAAACCACTGTAACACACCTGTAATGTACTGTTCTTAGATCTGCAAATTGTTTCCAGTTTTCTCTGTTTCCATTTTGTTAAATTAAGATGAAAACAGGAATAATTAACTTCAGGTGATTACCTGTAATAGTTAAGAAAATGAAAGCAAAGTGTCGCTATCAACATTCAAAATAAATCTTCCTTTTTGGTTATAAATACTTCAGATTCATGGAATTCTATCCCTGCTGAGGTCCCTCCCATCCCCAAAGCCTGCACCCCCCAGGCTCTATCTTCAATCCAGACCTGACAACCCTAGCTGGAAGGATTAGTTTGTCTGTGGACATTGCAATGGCAGATAAAGAGGAGGCTGTGAAACTGTTTTTATGTTTAATTGGGAAACAAGAAAGAAAAATAAGCATTACACTGTGCCAAAATTCTGCCTGCAATACTGGGCTGTTTGATGCCCACTGCAACTGCAGAAAGAATGAAACAGTTTAAAAAGTACAATATATTACCGAGTCTCAAGGAATGGGAGAAGGCATTGAAGTGTACTGCACAAATCTGAAACTGCTAGCAGCCAGCTGCAAATTTGCAGGTGTTAAAGACTCACTGATAAGGGAAAGGATAGTCTGTGCAATCCAAGACACACAAATGCAAGAGATATTGCTGAGGAAAGCTGATTTGGTTTTACATGCAAGTCTGGAAATACACAGGGCTGCTGAGTTATCCAGACATAGGACTGGAACCATCAAAGGACAGACAATAGAAATAATAAAGAAATATAATATATAAAGTCCAATAGGAAGAGATGGAGAAAGCAAACATAAGAACACCAGTGAATACCATAGAGCAATACAAATACCAGAGGTGGGGGATACCCAAGGAAATGTGACAAACTGAACTACTTTGCATCCAAGTGTCTCTTCAAGCAGAACAAGCCCAAATCTAAACTTCTTAAGCTGAATATGGACAATGACAGTGACTGTGAGGATGTGTTTTTTGTAGCAAATGAAGTAATAGATGCAATACAAAAAACTTCAGCAAGGCACTTTTATGCAGCCATCATAATAGGAAATAAAACAATATAACTCCAATTAGATTGGTGCCACCTGCAACATTATCCCTAGGCATCTAGTGAATCCCAGTATTCCACTGGAAGAGACCAACCAGATGTTAACATTGTATGAACACGCTATATTGAAGCCAGTGGGAAAATGTAAACTCAGAATTACTAACCTGGGAACAGGCAAGATGTATTTAGGGGAGATGGACAGCTTGAGGGTGTTTTTTTTAAAATGGATATTGACAGCAATGTGAAGTCCATTCAGTTACTGAAGAAAAAAGTGCCAGTGGCTCTGGTGCAGCCTCTGAATGATAAACTGCACAGTTTACAGAGTCAGGGAATAGAGGAAAGCACAGACTGAATAAGCAGTATGGTGGTGCTAAGGAAGCCATTAGGTAGGATTCAAAGCCCTTAAAAGCAAAGCTCTTAAAAGAAGCCATTTTCCCCTACCCACTACTGATGATATCTTACCAGATTTGACAAAGGCATAACTCTTTTCTGTTTGTGATGTAAAAAAAAAAAAAAGGATTCTTGCTTATTAAACTGGATTAATTGGCACAATTTGCCACAACCTTGGAAAAATATCATTGACTGAGAATGCCAGTGGGCATCAATCAGAATTTCAGAGGGACTGGCAGGAATTAGGACAATTGCTGATTATGTGCTCATAGTGGGAGAAGCAGGCAGCCTGCAGCAGAAAAGATGGGATCATGACTACAAATGAATAGCATTTTCATTGCAAACTGTGGCTCAGGAGCTACATTTGGCTCTTTCACACATATTGTGTGGCTCTCAAAATCCCCACTGCCCCACTGGCCAGCTTGGAGAAGGCATTTGTCTCTTTAAATCACTTCTCAAAGCCAAGCCAGTTGGCGGCTTGGATAATGCATTTAAAATTAAAGTTGCTTTCTTTCTACCTCTCCCTCCCCATCTATTTTCCTTCCTTCCTTCTCTCAAACATATGATGCCCATGTCTTCTGGCTCTCAAACATCTGACATTTATTCTATGTGGCTCTTATTGAGCGAGTTTGACCACCCATGTTCTATATAGTGGACATTTACTGACCTCAAAAGGACAGAAAGTAGACTCAGAAAAAGTGAGAGCTAGCTGCATTATGCCAAGACCTCAAGATGCCAAAGGAGGTCAGTAGTTTCTGGGGATGACCAGTTACCTAGCTAAATTCTGTAAGCACCTCTCAGAAAGTTGTTAGCATCTGAGACTGCTGACACATTGTGATATATACAGGAGTGGTGCAGTAAACATGCATAGGCTGTCCAAAAGGTTAAGGAGATTATTACAATCCAGAAAAACCACAGATGGGATTGGGGTTGCCTTGGCAGCGGTGGGGGGCTCCACTAGTGCGCATGTGTTGCAATGATGTCACCCAGAATTGACATCATTGTACAGGGCATATTGTGCTGGGGATGTTCTAGGATTTGGGTTAAAATTCTAGGGTGCCATAGAATTTTACCCTGAATCCTAGAGCATCCCCAGTGTGACGTGCTGTGCATGATGATGACACTTCTGAGTGACTTCACCTCACCAGGCATGTTGCATGATGACGGAGCTCTTTAAGGACATGGTCCCTCCCAGCGGCCCACGCCATGCTAGCTGGTTGGGGGGCCCAAACTGGGGGATCCCCCACCCCCAGCAAGAGCTTGGCAGCCCTAGATGGGATGCTGCAGTATAATTCTTCAAAAGTAGGTCTAGTAACTATTACAAGGTCAGCCAGTTGCATTTCTTAGCAGAGCCTTATTGGAAGCAGAAAAGGGCTGTGTCCAAATTGACAAACACCTATTTGCCATTGTTTTGGGAATGAAGACATTTCATTAGAATACAAATGTATGCAAGGTAGACTGGTCATAAACCACTGGAAAATAGAAGGAAAAAGACCTTACTCAGTGCACCAAAATGGCTACAGTACATGATGAGCAGTATGACATATGGGTTACTACTGTCCAGATACACACCTAGCGCTAGAAAGTACCTTAACTAGAGGGATCAGTATAAGCAGAGGTAGATGCCATTAATATGGTACAGTGTCTACCCATCTCAGAGGAATGCCTGAGAGAATTTCAGCAGTCAACTGAAGATAACATACACCAGAGACTAAAATGCAGAAACAAAAGACTATGTGCCAAAAAGAGGTAACATCATTCTTCAAGATACAAGACAAACTTTAGGAACAGAATGGCACCATCTTCTGTGGGGAGAAAGGGCAGTGATACTGGAAGCTCTTAGGACAAGAATTATGCACAAAGTTCACTTGTCACATCTGGGAAGTGAAGTATGTTTATGAAGGCCATATATTGGCCAGAAATTAATGAGCAATTAATGACATTCATGAAGAAATGTATTGTGTGCAGGTCTTATAAAGACTGCTAAATCCAAGAAACATTAGTACAGCAGGGTATTCCAGGGAGATCCTAGGAAAAGTAGGCATGGTTTGTTTAGTTGGATTTACAAGGAGTATCTGATCACTGTGGATTATTTTTCTAGTTTGAGGTAAATGGACTATTTACTAGATATTTCAGCCAGAACAGTCATATGCAAGATAAAAGCATACTTTGCACATCTGGATCGAGGCGGCTCGGCAGTATTGCTGTTGTTAGACCTGTTGGCTGCGTTCGATATGGTCGACCACCGGCTGCTGACCCGCCGCCTCGCCGATGCAGGAATTCGGGGGCTAGCCTTACAGTGGCTCTCCTCCTTCCTTGAAGATCGGGACGAAGGGTGGTGATTGGAGGAGAGCTGTCCCAGAGACTTAATTGTGGGGTGCCTCAGGGGGCCGTTCTCTCCCCGATGTTATTTAACATCTACATGCGCCCCCTTGCCCAGATTGCCCGGAGGTATGGGCTGGGTTGTCACCAGTATGCTGATGACACCCAGCTCTATCATTGATGGACGGCCGAACTGGCGATGTCCCTATAAATCTGGACCGGGCTCTGCAAGCCGTGGCGGGTTGGCTCAGGCTGACTGGGCTGAAGCTGAATCCAGCGAAGACTGAGGTCCTTTGCGTAAGTCGCGGCGGGCCAGGAGGGGAGATCTCCCTACCAACCTTTGACGGTGTGTCACTGATACCAGTGCGCAGGGTCAAGAGTCTGGGAGTGCTACTGGAGCCTTCCTTGACAATGGAGGCCCAGATAGCTGCCACTGCTAAATCCGCCTTCTTCCATCTTAGGAGGGCGAGGCACCTGGCCCCCTTCCTGGAACATAGAGACCTGGCAACTGTGATCCATGCAACTGTCACCTCGAGGCTAGACTACTGTAACGCCCTCTACATGGGGCTGCCCTTATACCGAACACGGAAACTGCAGCTAGTGCAGAATGCGGTGGCCAGGCTGTTAGTGGGACTACCTCGGTGGGAACATGTGCAACCTAGGCTGCGGAACCTGCACTGGCTGCCGATTGTGTACCGAGTTCGCTATAAGGTGCTGGTTATTACCTTTAAAGCCCTATATGGCCGAGGACCTGCCTACCTTAGGGACCGCCTCTCCCCATATGTTCCTCAGAGAGCACTGAGATCTAGTTCTCAAAATCTTTTAAAAGTCCCTGAACCAAGGGAGGTTAGATTGAAAACAACGAGGGAGCAAGCCTTCTCAACAATGGCTCCCCAATGGTGGAATCAACTACCAGAGGAGGTGCGAGCCCTGCGAGACCTAAATCAGTTTTGCAGGGCTTGCAAAACTGCCTTCTTTCAGCTCGCTTTAAGATGAAACCCGGGAAATGACATCTAGCCATCCTATACATAGTCTGAACTGTAGCACCGAAATTTATAACTTATAATGGTTTAACTGTCTATCTAATTTTAACTTAATTTTTAAATGTAATTTAACTATTTTAATTGTTTTATAGTAATGATTTTATTTTACCGTAATCATGGTGCATACCATGTCTTGTTAGCCAATTTGAGCCTACCTTTGGCGGGGGAGGGCGGGATATAAAAATAAATTTATTATTATTATTATTATAGGATACTGGACAGTCTGCTCCAATAACTCAGCTCAGTTTATTGGACGGGAATCCCAGAAATTCGACTAGGGAGTAGGATGTCAATCAGATGACATCACTTGATATTCTCAAATTAATGGTAAAGCAGAATCAGCAGTAAAAACAGCAAACAAACTCTTTAAGAAAAGCAAAAGCCACAGGGACAATCCCATACTTATCACCACTAGATCATCAGAATACTGCATCTCAAGTTTTAAACTCAAGTCCAGTACAATGGTTAATGAGTTGAAGAACTAAGACCCTTTTACCCACAGGTGGGAGATCCCAACAGTCAAGGTTCACTACAGTCAGTGAACACAAGGGAAAGTGAACACAACAGTCAGTGAACTCAACACTCAGTCAGTGAACACAAGAGACAGCAGCAACAAAAGTACAGTCGCTAACAAAATAAGATTTCTATCTGGTACAAAGCAGTGGTAATATAGCTTATTAATACAATGTAACTTTTGTTCTTTTAAAATAAAATAGATGCAGCAATATGAAAAAGACTAGTTATGTTGTAGGTCCTGAAGAATTCAAGAATTAGGTAAGAGGAACTCCCCCTTTCTGTGTCTCTTCAGAAGGGACTAAGCAAAGTGAGAGAGGGTCCAGTTTGAGAGAGTTCTGTAAATAAATTATAAGATATGTTGTTCATGGATAAATACTGTCCCCCCCCCCCCTGAAGATAGAAAGAACACACTCTGAAACTAAGTCCAAAGAGAACTTCTGAAAAGCAGTAGTGTAATTCAGGGAAGCCAAGGGCAGATTAAATAGTACAGATATGCTCATTTGGCTCATCTTCACCCTGTCTCCAAATGAGAGAAACAGACAAGCAGGGAAACATTTTCATATTGCATCCAGGCACTATTTGCTTGGCTTTGTTCAGATCAAATCAAATTCTGGACTGATTCCTGTGCAATGTCTTTGAGCGTTTGCATAGCAACTAAGCAGTGTTTTGTTGATATGATATTTTTAATGCTAGAAAGAACAAAACTTACTATGTAACAACACAAAAGCTTTGCTTGTACTCAAGAATTCATTTAGAAGTGCTTTATTATTAATGTATTACAAATGAAACAAGAAGAGCGCCTTATTCCATATTATGGGGTGCACCAGACTCTAAATTAGCAATCCAGAGGAATAGGAAGCTAAAAATTGCTCCATGTGGCTGGCCTTTGAGGGCTGCAAGAGGCAACCACAGAAAGACATCAGTCAAATTGTTCAGGAAGAGTGTTTTTTTTCCTCCACCAAAGCTGTTTTGATAGACCAGGATGCCTCTAAGAAGGAAAATGCTGCTTTATTTTCCCCCTTCTATGTAAAAAACCTTTGAATTACTGGATAAAGCTGAGCAATACTAAAGAAAAAAAATTCAGTTAAATTATACAATGAGGTGACTGTCAATATAGCAGCTTGTTTAGGCAGTGGGTGTTGGTGTTCCAGGAATATTTCTGAGATGGTTGAATATATTCTCTATGCCTTGGCCTCAACACACAGGTACTGAAGCCAATCAATGACACAGCTGCTGAATTCTTAATAGATATGCAGAAGGGGAAATGTTGGCTGGTGTAGCTTTTCTCAGTGCAGAAGTTCTATGATTTGACTAATGTTAGTGTGAAAACCCCTTTTATACACAATTAAAGGTACAGGAACTTAGTCCTCCAGATCACTCTGTTCAAATTAAAAAAAACCCACCTCTATGCCATCCTGAAAAAAAGAGCCAGCTTTGTTCTTGTGTATTGCACCCTTGGATTATGTTATTCTCCCCCCCCTCCCCAAAAAAAGAAAAAAGGTTCTTGCAACAATTAAAAAACCCACATAGAGAGGTTAAAAAAATTCCATATCTGAAGTTTTAAAACATTTTTTTCTATTTGTCCTTTAATACAATATCTTCTATTCTTTCAATTGTTTTTTAACTAGAAAACATGGCAAGTATTTCACCTATAGTGCTGAAATTGCTGTAGAGGATCTTAGGATTCTGAAGTTCGGAGCTGTTAGATTTGGGACAGGGATGAAGTCTTCATGAAGGGTGTTGAAAATGTATATTATAATTTTATTTAATCCTTTAAGGCTAAGTAGGCACAAAACTACACAGAGGTAGAACAAGCTGCAGTTTCCTAAATTACAGATAGCAATGCATCTTGAAAAGTGACAGAAGAATTATCTTAATCTAGCAATACAGTCCTAGAGTACTCAGACCGGCCCATTGATTTCAGTGAATTTAGACATGAATTACTCTGCATAGAACTACAATTCTTAATTCAAATCTAAATAGTTTTCAAAAACTGTGGTTCGTTGTAGGGAATGGACTTGATGGTTATAGAAATTAATGGATTATTTTCCTTAAGTAACTGTGGGAACAATCCTAAACAAGTCTACTCAGAAATAAGTCTCATTTTATTCCATAAAACTATTTTTAGGATTGCAGCATATTTCTTAGCCTCAGCTCTCCTTGGTGGAGAAATAATAGTAAAAGTGATAGTAATAACTGACTCAGAGAATGATATTGAAGATAAATGAAATATTATTATAAGGACTCACAGTTTATGAAGATGATGAATGGGACAATAGCATACACTAGAAAAAGCTATAGAAATTATTGACTCATTAAAATAGCCAAATAATTATGACAACATGGCTTGGATCCAATGGAGTATTTCCACAAATAAGGATTTCCATCCAAGGAGTGCACCTTTCCTCTCTTCCCTTTCCTACTGCAGTCTAAAATGTTCCTCAAAATTTTTCAGGATTTCAGGGGGCATGTTGGGTTGCAGTGGCAGCGGGAGGAAAGAAAATCATTCCCTGCAAGCAGAAATCTTTCCTTTACCAGAAACACTCCAGAAACACTTTAAACTTAAGTATGGTAGCATACGTCAGCTATAGCTGGATCAATATGTCTAAATCTCAACATGGCTCCATCTGTGGATAAACCCACCAATAGGGCCACAGATAAAATCCACAGATGATCTTGCTACAAACCTTAGAAAAATCCCAGAATTTGCAGAAAAACCTGAAATCTTAAATATATATATGGGTTAAACCGCATTGCCACAAATGATAGATGGATTGCCTGTATAATTAAGGGATAGGTCCCCTCAGTGGCCATTGCTAGGCCACCCTACAATAGTACTGCCAGTCTTCCAGCCCTGGTTTCTTGTCACCCTCTGTTACTATTCTTATCAAATGTAATCAAAAAGATTTCTCATAGGAAAACAATGCCTTAAAATCTGCTGCAATTTTTGAGGATATCAATTGATATGTGGATGAGAAATTAGTATGACACACTTGCAGTGCAATCCTAAACAGAGTTACACCCTTAGGATTCACTGCTAGATTTTCAGGAAGGATTTGCAAGGTGCTTCTCTACAAAGCTTGAAAAACAGTAAGTGGTTATGACATTAAAGGAATGCCCTTGTGGCTTAACAGATGGTTAAAATCTAACAAGCAGTGGGCAGATGCAAACTGTAAATTATTGAAATGGAAGAAGATGTACTATGAAGCATTTCAAGAATCAATACTGAGACTTTTAAAAATATATTATTTAATGACCTAGAAAACTGTGACTAGAGTTGCCAAGTCAAATTCAAGAAATATCTGGGGACTTTGGGGGTGGAGCCAGGAGACATTGGGGGTGGAGCCAGAAGTAAAGTTGTGACAAGCACAATTGAACTCCAAAGGGAGTTCTGGCCATGACATTTAAAGAAACCACACACCTTTTAAATGTCTTTCCTCCATTGGAAATCATGAAGGATAGGGGCACCTTCTTTCGGGACTCATAAAATTGGACCCCCTGGTCCAATCTTTTTGAAACTTGGAGAGCATTTTGAGGAGAGTCATCAGATGCTATGCTGAAAATATGGTGCCTCTATCTCACAAATCAGCTCCTCCAGAGCCCCAGATAACTCCAGATCAATTCTCCATTATACTCTATGAGAATCGATCTCCACAGGGAATAATAAATTGCTCAGCAGACATTTCTCTCCCCACCCCTCACCCATTTCTGACGACTCTGAAGCGGGGGATTGGCATCTCTACTCATGGGTTGTTGAACTTCCAACTTCTTCAAAGTAACACAGAGCAACCAAAGGTTCAACTTTACCTTTTCTCAGGGCTTTTTTTGAGCTGGAATGCAACGGAACACCATTCCGGCTGGTCCAGGCAGTGTTCCAGCTGGCCCAGGCAGCGTTCCGGCTTGGCCTCATCAACTTCCCCCGCTGCCTGGCGGGCCTCAGGGAGGCCAGCCACGCTTTTGCGGGGCCTCCCGATGTCGCGCTGTCCAGCGGGGCTCAGGGAGGCCTGCCGCGCTTGCGCTGGGGCCTCCTGACGTCTGGGTGTCCAGCAGGGCTCAGGGAGGCCTGCCGCACTTGCGCGGGGGCCTCCCAACATTGCGCTGTTTGGTGGGGTTTGGGGAGGCCTGCCGCAGTGGGACCTCCCAACGTCGCACTGTCCGGCAGGGCTCAGGGAGGCCTGCCATGCTTGGGCGGGGCCTCATGACATCCGGCTGGCTGGCGGGGCTCGAGAGGCCAAGCTGCAGAGCTGGAACTTTGTGGGAGTCAGCACTTTTACAGGTGAGTTGATGATAATGATAATGATATTGGATTTATATCCCGCCCTCCACTCTGAAGAGTCTCAAGAGTTGTTTGCATCCCCTTTCTTTTGGTCTCTTTATTTTTTCCTTTCTTTTCTCTTTCTTTCTTGCTTTTCTCCCTCCTTTCTTTTGCTGCTTCGCTCCCTTTTCCTTTCTCCCTATTTCCTTTCTCTTTCTTTTTTTCTCTGTTTCCAACTGTCTCCCCCTCCCTCCCTTTCTCTTTCTTTCTTTCTTTCTTTCTTTCTTTCTTTCTTTCTTTCTTTCTTTCTTTCTTTCTTTCTTTCTTTCTTTCTTTCTTTCTTTCTGTCAGTTCCTTTCATGCATTCATTTTCTCTTTCTGTCAGTCTTTCTTGTTCTGTGTCTATTTGCTTTATTTTCCACTCCCTCACTCTTTTTTGTCAATATTTATTTTTCCCTGTTTGCCTTATTTCCCACTACCCCCTCCCTCTCTCTCTCTCCTTCTCTCTTTCCAACTCTCTTCCCCCTTTCATTCATTCATTCAGTGTTTTCTCTTGTCTGTTTGCTTTATTTCTCTTTCTTTCTTTAAGCACTACACCATGCTGGCTCCGTAGTAGTGTGTTAAAATTTGATTTTTTTCCCCTGGGATTGCTATATATTTATGGCTCTCTCTCTATATATATATATTGGAAAAAGCATTGGAAAAAGTCCAGAAATATATAGCCATATATATATATGGCTATATATTTCTGGACTTTTTCCAATGCTAGAATATCTTTTTTGAGGTGTGATGACTGGAATTGTTACCACACCCAAAAAATACACTTTTGGTGATGTTAGTATGCAAATGATGGTGATGTCAGAGGTGTGGCCTCTCATAATAATGAGTTCCTTCTGGGCTTTTTCTACAAAAAAGCTCTGCCTTTTCTATGCAAAGGACCTCTGAAAAGATTGTGCAACCACAGCCACTGGGAACAGCCATGTTCTTCTGCCTACTCCACCCCCCACCCCCATTCGGCCTTAAAGACACAGACACAAGACGAAGCCAGTATATTCCCAGTATATAACCTAAAGTTGGGAAGAAGGCATGTGATATTGCTCTCTGCTGCAAAAAAAAAAAAATTACTTGAGCGCTCTGCAATAGAGTATACATCTTCACATCTCAGACTTCTAATGGCGCATTATATCTGGTACCTGCCTGATATAAATTAATTATTTATTTACATTTTAAATAGTGTTCTGTTTTTGTTGAGAGATTTTTATTTCACTATGAGGTTGTCTTTCACATCTTTGTGTTACAAAGTGCACCCATTTTAAAGAATGTTTGCTCTAGGCCAGAGGTGGGGTGTTTTCCTTCACAAAAAGGAGATTTACAGTGCACTGCAAAGTATAGCTATAAAGCTAGTTTCTTTCTATTGCTGCATTACCAGTTTCCAAACAGCTGAGCAGAGATCAAGCATCCTGGTCAAACACACTTGTGTTGCAGTGCAGAAATATTGACTTAGAAAAGGACAGTGAATTATGCCTGTGTCTTTCCCTCTCTGTTTTAGCTTATTTCCTAAGACTATCTGAAGAAGTGAGCAGTGACTCCCAAAAGCTCATACCTTACCACAAGTCTTTACTAGGGTTGCCAATCCCCAGCTGGGGGGGGGGGATGTTTGCTGGGCATTCCATTATTCCCTATGGAGACCGATTCCCATAAGATATAATGGAGAATTGATCGGTTAGTATCTGGGATTCTAGGGGGCTATTTTTTGAGATAGAGGCACCAAATTTTCAGCATAGCATACAATGGCTCTCCTCAAAACACACCCCAGGGGGTCCAATTCTATGAGTCCCCAAAGAAGGTGCCCCTATCCATTATTTCCCAATGGAGGGAATCCGGGCTTTTTTTGTAGAAAGAGCCAGCAAGAACTCATTTGCATATTAGGCCACACCTCTGATGTCACCATTGTTTCACACAGGGCCTTTCTACAAGTGAGAACTCATTTGCATATTAGGCCACACACCCCTGATGCCAAGCAAACTGGAACTGCATTCCTGTGCATTCTTGCTCAAAAACAAACTCTGGAAGGAAGGCATTTAGGTGTGTAGTCCCTTTAAATGTGATTGCCAGAACTCTCTTCAGAGTTCAGTTGTGCTTGTTACAATCTTGCTCCTGGCTCCACCCCCAAAGTCCCCAGATATTTCTTGAGTCAGACATGGCAACCCTATACAGGACTCTTATTCTCTTCTGCTGCTACAGACCGACTAATATGGCTACCTATCCCTATGGCTAAGTTAATGACATCAAAGTATAGCCTTATTCTGTGGATAGATCTGCGCTGCAAATGTTAAAAAGCTTAAAAACTATTTAGCTGCCATTTTTCGTATATCAAGTAGCCATAACAGTTAAATAGAATTCAACGTTCTTTATATTTTTTAAATGTATGAGGGACAGCCTGGCAATTCAGTGTACAGTGCTCTGAACTCCTTGGAGAAAGAGTTGCATGCAGTCTTATTTTATTTAGTTATTTATTTGATTTATATTCTGCTCTCCCCACGTGGGCTCAGGGCAGGTTACAAGGTCACATAAGACTATTGTGACTAATAAACAATATATACAATTCAGGCAGTTAAAATTTTAAAATTTAGTTCTAAAGGAACCAAAATTGCCTCGGTAGCAACACTCGGATGGTGCCTTTGGAGCAGTGTTTTTTTATGTCAGACTGCTAACCACAAGGCCAGGGATGTCAGCACAGGAGGTCAAGAACGGGGAGGGACGGTGGCTCAGTGGTAGAGCATCATCTTGGGAAGCAGAAGGTCCCAGGTTCAATCCCTGGCATCTCCAACTAAAAAGGGTCCAAGCAAATAGGTGTGAAAAACCTCAGCTTGAGACCCTGGAGAGCCGCTACCAGTCTGAGTAGACAATACTGACTTTGATGGACCAAAGGTGTGATTCAGTATAAGACAGCTTCATATCTTCAAGAACGGAATTTGGTCACCCGCTACCTCAGCTGAAAGCCCCATGGAACAGTTTTGTTTTAAAGGACTTGCAGATCCTGCAGGTGGCTCCTGATCTCAAATGGGAGCTTGTTCCACCAGGTTGGGACCAGGGCTCAAAAGGCCCTGCCTCTTGCTGAGGCTAGCTGGACATTGTTTGGGACATGGACTGCCAGAAGATGTTGATCAGCTGAGGGCAAAGCTCTGTGGGGCTTATATGGGGAGAGATGGTCCCTGAGATATGCAGGTCCCTGGCCACATAGGTCTTTAAAAGTCAGCACTAGAACCTTGCCTGAATCCAGCACTCTACAGGCAGCCGGTGCAGTTGACAGAGCACTGGCTGAATGTACACCTGCAGAGGTGTTGTGGTCAGCAAATGGGCTACCACATTCTGCTCCAGCTGCAGTTTCTGGATCAAGTTCACAGGCAGCCCCATGTAGAGCAAGTTACAATAATGGAGCCTGGAAGTGACCATTGCATGGATCACTGTAGCTATGTCCTGGGAAGTAAGATAGGGAACCAGTTGCTTGACCATCCTTCAAGGCCAGCTAAAAAAGTTATTGCCTTCTACAAGACATCTGTATAGTGAAGCACTTTCATTTTTGAAGCAGATAAAAGAGACAGTCCCTTCCCACTGTCATTATGGCTGATGGACTTCTGCTGTCCAGCAAGAATAGGAGGGGTGATAAATGAATAGAGGATCGGGTTGGACAGCATGCAAGTAATCACCAAGGTATTTGATCTAGTTCCAGAATCCAGTGTGATTCCTAGGGGTGCCACGGTGCCCAATGACACCACCAGGTGCTTCCAGAAAGTGGGTGGGGCTGCTGTCCAGCATAGCTTCTTATTCGTTGTGCATATTAAAACAACATTGCCAACAGCTGCCACACCAGTATTGATTTTGTTCTCTCTCACTCCTCTTTTTCAGTGTGTTTTTAAAATTACCTCCCTTTTACCCTGCATTTGGACTTCCCCTGGGTGTGTTTCGCACACCTCCTGTGGCAGCCATTTTGTGGTTGCGCCCACCACCCTGTGTTAGAATTTCAGATGTGCCCACAAAATCAAAAGGTTGGATACTCAGAATCTAGTAAGTGAGGAGGTGCTCCAAAGTCTGTATTCTGATTTCCTGACAAATTATGGGCCAGTTCTAATGAGTTGGTTGTCTCTGAGAAAGTTTTCTGTGTGAATTAATCACACCTATAGAGTTGCTCCAGTAATTCTGTGAAGCTTGAATCAATTATGTTCCTTTGTCCATGCTGTTCCTTTAAATGCACACAGAGGTTCAACTCCTCAGAAGAGAAAGAATAATCCATGAATGGGTCCTGAGTTCATTACAGAACCTTTTAAAATTACTATTGATAATGTGGAAGCAATTGGATAATGTGTTCTTTATATGCTAATCTGATTATATAGCTTCTCAGTGCAAAGTGGGCAATTATGAACTGGCAGCCCCCAGGAGGGGAGTGGTAACATACTAAGGGTGGGTATGAGCCAAGCAGAAGCCACAGCGAGCCTGCTCCTTCCTTCCCCTCTCTTTCAGGGATGTAACCATCCTCCTTCCCTCATTCTTCTATTCAAGGCAGGGCAAGGTAGGTCACAGGCCCTTTCCAGGGCCATTTTTGCCTCCCAGTACACTCCTGAGCTGCACATATTGCGGTAGCTCGTATGTCTAAAGGTAACTACAGAAAATAAAATGGCCACTGGTGTGAAATTACTTCATACTCTTTAATGAACACGATTTGGAATGTTAATGGTTCAGAGAAATACAGATTATCAGAAAAGAACAAATGTATCAATCTAAGACACATGTTTCTATGTCTGCTAGGTCTCTGAATGTGATTTGTGCAGGGAAAAGGGATTCCATTTGGATATAGTATAACTGGCAAGGAAAAGGGGGAGAACCCTTTCTTGCAGATGCAGAATAAGAAGAAACACAGAGACATGTACCTATTTTTAGCAAACAAAAAACTGCAAATGCTGGTAGATGCCAAGGGGTTACTGTCACTAAAATCTGGCTGTGAGCAACATATTCATATTTAAACACGTCACCTTGGAAAATGAAATTTACAAGCTCTGCCTTTCTTTTTGTTTGCTAAGCTAAATAGGTTTCAGTTCATTGGTGACATTGAGTTGAGATGATTGACTACATTTTCTGATTAATGCACCTGTAACATGGCAGGAGTTCATTATTCAGTCATAGAAGTGGGGTTTTGAAGTTTCTGTCTCAAAAAAAAAAAAGCTGTAGTGGTGGCATCACTACCACTTAAAACATTTGGAGCAATTTTCTCAGGTCTTAGCACATACATACTAAGAAAAGCTGGTAAATATATTAAATCTATTACATTACAACAAATGAAGCTTGAATTGGATAAGGATGGTGGATGAGCAAAACTGATTAGCAGATAAATGAAACAAGAGTGAAAAGTCAACGTGTATAAGTTGTGGAATGCTTTTTGTATGGTTGGACAAAAATAAATTGGGGGTTAGGGAATGATATCACTGCAGTTTATTACCTTAGTTCTTGCACCCACTGGGATAGCCAGCTTCCATTAGTAGCTATCAGCCCAATATACTCATGACTTCCATGGTCCTGCAAAAGTAGAAACAGAATTTACTAGTCAGGTAAATGAAAGGGAGAACTCAAAATGAGCCTGGAAGGATGCTAGGGAAGAAGTTGTCACCCAGATTAATCCTCTAGCAGCTGACAGCATTGTCATAAAGGAGGTGAAGTAGATAAGCTGATGTATCTTTTAATCTTCACCTTGTACAAAAAGTATAATGCAACAGTTGAATAAGAATCTAATTCAAGAGTCAAACTAGATAATCTAAGGCAGGGGTGTCGAACTCATTTTTATGAGGGCTGGGTCTGACATAAATGAGACCTTCTCAGGCCAGGCCATGGGTGTCGTAAAAAGGAATCCCAGGTAGCAGAGATATAAAGTTTATAAAAGCCACTAACCCAAATACATATATTATAGAATCACAGAATGATAGAGTTGGAAGGGGCCTCCAGGATCATCTAGTCCAACTCCATGCACAATGCAGGAAATTCACAAATACCTCCCCCCACACCCATGACTTCTGCTTTTTTATTTTAAATACAAACTTGTTTAAAACATTTAACATTCATGCAGTATTTTGTTGCTGATGCCCTCATGCTGACTGCACTGGGGAATCTACATAACTAAACTGGAGTGTTTGTCTACAAAACCAGAGTCTTCCTCAGAAAAATAACTAGAACCCCTATAAGGCAGTGCATTAATAGAGAGACAACAATGTATAGTGGTCAGACTATTATTTGGGAGGCTTAGGTTCAAAATACCCAGTGTATAAAAGGAAATGCGCTGGGCGAACTTGGTTTGGACAGACATTCTCAGCCTAATCCACCTCTATGACTTGCTTCACACAGAGAAAGAGAGACACTCAGTAGCAAGGCTAGGGGGAGGAGGAGGCACTCAGAACTGCAGCATAACAAGCCCAAGAAAGACATAGAGAGGAACAAAACACAGCCCATACCTTAACAGAAATGTTTTTAGGTGCCAGTGGACTCAAAACTTAGGTGCCAGTGTAATGGACTGAAAACACACACAGAGATGCCTGGGAAGGGAAGAGCAGGCGGGGGGGCGGAGAGGGGAGTAGGAACCAGAGCCAGCTCATACCTGCAAGTAAACATCTTCTTTAGTGCTGGTGGACTCAAAACTTAGTTTCCCCCTCTCTTTCTTTCACACATATACACACACAAACACAAGCCCAGGAGGTAAAGGGGGCGGGGAACAGGAGGAGGAAGTGGAGCCGGCTCATATTTGCAAGTAAGTGTCTGCTTTAGTGCCAGTGGACTCAAAACTTAGCTCCTCTCTCTCTTTCTCTCATACACACACACACACAGACACTGGGGAGGGAAAGAAGTGGGGGGGAGGGGAGGAAGTAGCAGAGCCTGCTCCTATCTGCAAGTAAATGCCTTCTTTAATGCCGGTGGACTCAGCTTCACACAAACAGAGAGGTACGGGGCAGGAAAGAGGCAGGCAGGGTGGGAAGGGGGCGAGGAGAGGAAGCAGGGCAAAAAGTTGTTCTCACGGCTGCCCAGAGAGTAAGACAAAACCATGTCTGGACAGTTGCTTTCTGGGCCTTGGGCCCTTCCAGTCTTCACTGCCTGGCAGAGCAGCATTAGGCTCTGTGCCCCAGTCCCTCCCTCAGGGAGGAGGAGTGGGGGATGGTCTCCCCGTGGGCCAGATTGAGGGCTTCTGCGGGCCAGTTTTGGCCCATGGGCCAGATGTTTGACTCCCCTGATCTAAGGAGTTACAATCCTAGAAACAATATTAGATTCCATGGGAAATCTGGCTAGGAAGAAGGTTCCGTCTGAATCCTTGCCCAAGTTAGTGTCCTTAAGGGTTTCCACCTATGACCCAACATTTCATAGAATCACAGAATCATAGAGTTGGAACGGTCCCCCGGATCATCTAGTCCAACCCCCTGCACAATGCAGGACATTCACAAATACCTCCCCCTAAATTTGCTTATTGAAAGGGCACACTGAGAAAAAATGCCACCATTAAAGCATGAGACTTTATAACACAAATCCTGCTGTCAAAATGAGAGATTTTCAAGATCACTGTTATACCAAAGCTCATATAAATTTAATGTAAGTATTTTATGCTTTTCCCTTAGCAATATCAAATAAATGTTCACATAACAACTGACCTCACACAAAATACCTAGCAACCCTATCACCAGGGCCATAGTAAGCACCAGGATCCACAAGGCGTCTTCCCCTCCTGAATTTGCAATGCCCCCAGCTATACTCCAAGCCCAATTAAGAACAGCAATAGCTAGGGGTGGAATCCTAACAGGAGCTCATTTGCATATTAGGCCACATATCCCTTATGTAGCCAATCCTCCAAGAGCTTACAAAAAGGAGCCTTGTAAGCTTTTGGAGGATTGGCTACATCAGGGATGTGTGGCCTAATATGCAAAGGAGCTCCTGCTAGAATTCCGCTGTAGCTCCCCGGATGAAGAACCCTCTAGATATGTTTACTGGGGATCTGTGCTCAGGGAAGCCTCAGCACTGAGGAGACAGGGAAGGCTGCAGAGACCGCCCCCCCCCCCAGTCTAGTCTCTTTCTTTCTGGGCGCCTGGCTTGTGGGGCATGCTGGCCACTGTCAGAGGCAGGGCTGGTGGTCTTTTCTTGTGTGGGGCTGTTAGGAAAGTTTGCCTGAGATCTTTCTTCTTAATGGCCTCCCTCCTTGTCCCATTCTCCAGCTGGCATAGAAGACCATTGGTTCAAACACCTTCTTTCTCCCTCCCATCCCTGCCAAAACAAAGATGAAATCCTGGGGAAGCCCCACTCAACCCCCCCCCTCTTCCAGCATGAATCACCTTGCCAGGTAGTACAAGGTGTACATGTCATCCAGCATGGAGAAAGGATTTGCGATCCCAGCATGTGCAAAGGGCCTGGCCCACAGCAGCACCCAGGAAGGGGGGGATAAGCAAAAGAGGGCTTTGTGTGTGTGTGTGCATGCTCTGCTCCCCCCAAATAACAAGGTGTACTTTAATTTAATTAATTTAGCCACTCCACTCCCTCGGCCCCCCCAGGGAAAAAATTCTAACTATGGGGCAGCCAGTCACCACTTTCCAATCACAGTGTTGTTCTTCATGATGTCCCCACATTACTTACAAAGAATGGTGTGAATCAGTACATGGCAAAGATGAGAGTGCTTTGATAGTTTAAATTAATTCTAACCTCCTGCCTACATCGAAAGGACAATCTTGATCCTAAAAAAGTCATAATGCTTCCACTAGTATGGAAATGTCATAATGTCATAATTTACTAATACAGGAATAAATAATATTTTCTCTGCATACCTAACTATATGTTAAGTTTCTCCCTGTATCTTTTCTTGGTTCACATGACAAGCCATGTGATGCAGATTTGTTCTGGGAACTCAGTTCTCAGGTACACATACACCCAGTCTTCCCCCAAGATCAGCCTTTCCCCACAGCATTTTCCTGATATGAAACAACCATGGGGGTGCTATTTTCCTTGTTGGGAGCTCCAATATTTATTGATGGAGCATATGTAAGGCGGGTACATCTCAGTGGGCCAAGGTAACTAACAACCCCCTGCAACATTTAAAGTTGGCGAAACAGTACAGGGAGAACTCCAGGTATATCTGTGATCATGCAGGGGACTCAGGGAAAACATAACATAGTATAAGCAGGGGATGGAATCCCCCTGCAGCCCAAGCAATGATGTATGTTCTAAAAACACTGAAAAATAGGTTGCCTTTCATCATTCAGGCTGCAGTTCTGAAAATATTTGTGCCTTTAATAATGCATAGAAGACAGACGTGGTAAATAACCATCTTCAGACAAAGCTATGCTATTTTGCAAGAACTTAAGCTAGAGTCCTCCTCTATTGAAAAAGATCTTTCCCACTGTGACACAGATCACATGAACAAGTCAGAGAGCAAAGGCTGGCATTTCATCAGGAACAGATGGTACAGATGGCAATTCCCCATGCAACCTACTTCTTCAACCAAAGAGAGGTGTCTGTGATAGGGACTAAGCTTTTGGCTGGCTTCAGCAGTTTTTGTGGAGTTTATATTATCCCATGCTGTTGTTTGTTGCTATGGATTTATTATTATTATTATTATTAACTTTTCAGTCAGCTTGAATATACATTTAAATGTATGCTGGTCTATATATTTCACTTGTAACCACTTCAGACATTAGTGGTTGATTTTAATTTTTGGAAGAAGAAATAACAGGATGGGGTGATCGCTGTTATGTCTATGAAGTACAGTCATTTTCTTTTGTTCTTTATTTTTGCCACATTAATTTATACTTTCAGTTCTGGAACTAATTATACACTTACTGTGGGGAGTCCTGTCTGGGCATATGCTGCAGCTATATCCTATTGTCATTTTACAGGACCAGAATGAGGACAAATTTGGCCTTTCCTTAGTTGTTGTTTCCATGTTTGACACTCCTGTTTTAAACCATGGTATACTCACAACTATTTTTTTCCATAAATTTATCCAGCATAATCAATACTTGGGAATGATAAACTCCCTTCTTGTGTCAAACATGGAAACATGACCTGCATAAGCAGATAGAGGAGGAAGAATGGTAGTACGTTCTGGCCTTTAATATTTGTTTACTTGTTAAGCTTTATCAGATGTTTAAAAAAAGATCCTAGTGGTAGAAAAGTTTTAGTCACCTCAGAACATATTGGCTTGGATTCAGCAGTGCATTTCCATTGTTGGAATGATTACTACTTATGGAGCATGACTTTCTTGCCTCCCCGTCCCATTGAATCCCAAAATGTTCCATGAAATGTGTGGTGCATTTTGGACTACTACAGGAGGAGGGAAGTGAAAATGTTCCATTCTGCAGGCAGAACATTTTCTGTTTGTGAAAGTGCTCTGATGGAATCAGGCTGTTATACTTCATGATTGAAATGCAACATTATTCATTGTTTTGGAAAAGTGAAATAACTAGCTATATTTATTTTAATGCTGTATTATTGCTGCTTCATAGTTTTGATACACAGAGGCTGAGTTCAGACAGGTGGTTTAAATTGTCACAGGGACGGCAGGCAAGCAGACCAAAAAAGTGCATCCAAAACACACAGACCTGCCTGCCATCCTGCTCCCGCCCTTGACCCATCCCCACCTCACCTGGAGCTGGCTTGAAAAGGTACCACTTACAAAGTTGTGCCTAATTGCTGGGGCACCTCTGAGGTGCCTCCCTGGCTGTCTGGATGGCTGGGAAGCACCTGCAAAGCACCCTGGGAGCTGTGGACAGGGCACATGAGTTTAGATACGGGGACTTTTTAAGTGGAAAACTGCTTGGGCTGGAAAAGATTCAAGGCTCCCCATGAATAGATCATAGTTTTTTAAAATCAGAGATTTTCTTATTAGCTGAAATTTGAACTCCTAATGAAAGTGGCTAGACTAATATAAAAGTTTTTTGGGCAGAGTGGTACCCTTTAATAGTTTACCTTGAAGACTCTATTAGATCTTACATAAGTCCATCAAAATTTATTTTGGATATATTTGTATTAATTTTGTGATCAGAGGATGTTTATAGTAAAAACTATCTCTCCCCGCCCCCTTTCTTCCTCCTTTTGTATTGGATGGTTTGCCTTACAGGTTATATTGTGTTGGACAGTGTTTTTCTGAAAACTGAATAAAAAGTGTTAAAAAGAAACAAAACCTTTTGTGCAAATTCCATTGAGTTAAACAGAAATACATGATAGATCAATTTGTTCAGGCCTGCTCTTTTAGTGTGCTATGGAAAGGTCAGCACTAGAATACTGGTATTTTGTGCCTTTTGATGCTTATACACTGGAAATTTTGCTTCTAGCATCAGTGAAAATAATTGCTTGTGAATATCCATGGGTGTCAATCTGTACATTATAGACTCTCTAGAGGTAGCAGAAAGGTTTTCTGCATTAATTAAACTGTTTCTAAAGCTATGGTTGCATGAGATGTTAACTGCTGTGCACAGAATTGGAAACTACATTAAGAGGTATTATTGCGGAGTTTCACCTGGCTTAAGTCCATTATTTTCTGCTTTTGGCCCATTGTTTCCTTAAAGCCCATCCCTCAAAGGGTTTTATTATTGTACTTGCATACACTGTATTGGAAGCAATTTTATTCCCATAAAGATTCATTACACAAAAATTTTAAATAGATTCTAAAAATGTAAGAATGAAACTACTCAAGTCTTCTCAATCTGTCTAGTAAAGAAATACGTTTGGGAAATTATTGTTCCTTTCACCATAAGTGTTTTTAACCCTCCTTTTACATCTTTTTAATATTCCAAAGATTGTTTCCCATAGGTACAATGAGTGTTTTTATGGTTGTAGTTTATATTCACAGTTTAGGATTGTATTGTATAGTCCAAGTTTTTGTTTATAAAGTTGAAGTCTATCTGTGAAATAATGACATAAATTACCTTTGTTTAGATTAAGATGTGACCTTTTTTTTCAGAGAGGAGGGTATCTGATGAACTGTTTCATTACATAATTTTCTCTAGTATAGCTTCCAAGACTTAGAAGCTTTGAATCCTGATTGTAATGCTGTTCATTGTTATTCACACATCAAATTATTTCATTGGGACATATGTGCACATAATTATGTCTGCTTGTTAAATTTGATGTTATCAAAAATCTTTTAAAGAGATTTTGTGTGATAGCATTATATTACCTTATATGCAAAAGAAAAAAAATATGGTCAGTTAGTTCAAAGGCAATAGTGACCTTTAGGACTTGGGTTTTGTCAAATAGTGGTAATACTCTGCCTTTTTGAGACATCAGAACACTAATGCAACATAATTATAATAATACTATGATTGTAAGTGCCTACACACTCCATTTATTTAGATTTAATCATTACGCTTTAAACAATGTCTATAAAATATATTAACTGAACTTTGCCACTATATTTGCTAAATTCTACTAAAAAATTGCTATTTGTTATTATGCATCAGTGAAGGTCTTAATTGTTAATTTAAGATTTTGTGGTAAAATATGCTTGGAAGCCAGGATACAAAGCCTTCTCTAAATCAATTGCATCTGATTTTGGAAACAGGAGGAATACTGAGTTTTTGTAGAATGGCAGCATAATTAGAATGTTGGATAGATCCATCATATTGTTTTTAATTTTAAGGTAATATTATGTTCCTTATGTTAAATATTGAAATGCACACTGGGTACCTAAGCATCGGTAAAAATTGGTTATCATGTTCTCACTATCATATTGCTACACTGTGGACCCAATTTAATAAATTTTACTTATACAGGTGAAGGACTTCATATGCTTGCTAAAGCAAGCATTTATTTTTCTATTTGGAGTGGTGTCTCTCACCACGCCATCCCCTCACATCAAAATTTGCTTCTAAACCCGGGGAGCGGGGTAATTTAGCCTTCAATGTGATCTAGGCTGCTGCTTTTTGGCAGTAATAAGGGAGTGCTGTATTCCGATTTTCCACTTATCTGTCTCTAGATTGTGGACCATACTTTATCTGCCTGTGTAAATGCAAACAGAAAAATGGATTTGATCCAAATCATGATCTGTATTCAAAAATGTCTTTCCATAAAAGGTATATACCTTTTATGAGCAGAAGAAATCTTTCTGCTCAAAGGATTCTTTTATCTGTTTGTGAAAGAAATGTGCACCTTTGGATTCCACTGCCTCATTTGGATCCAGCTCAAATCATACTATGCTATTTGTTATTTATTTTGCCACCATGCAACTATATAATAGAATATAAACAGGGAGTCTGAATTTGAGTTTTTGTTCATAAAATGTCCTTAATAATAAAACTGTAAATTATAATCAGCTTTGTTAAGAAATTGTGACATTCAGCCAAGCAGTAAGATTGCTCTAAAAGTAGTTAGGCTACTACCTCACTCCTCTCATAGAAATAGTTGAATTTAAAATCCGTTTATGTTCTTTCCTAATTTAGTCAACACATCCTATATTTGAGTATATAAATATTTTATAAGATAAGTAACTTTTCTTTATTATCACATTCAAAACATTTTGACTCTCTGCTAAATAAACACTTTTAGCTTAGAGTTTGGGCCAGTGCTCACTTAGGTTTTATATTCATTAGCACAAATCCAGGAATCTTAGGATGTAAAGTAATGCACAATTTAACTATGGGAACAATAACCAGTTTGTTGTAGTGTTTAAGAGCAGGGAACTCTAATCTGGAGAACTGAGTTTGATTCCCCACTCCTTCACATGCAGCTGCTGGGTGACCTTGGGTCAGTCACAGTTCTTTCAGAGCTGTTCTCTCAGAGCTCTCTCAACCCCACCTACCTTGCAGGGTGTCTGTTGTGGGGAGAGGAAAGGAAGGAGATTGTAAGCCACTCTGAGACTCCGAGTGAAGGATGAAATATAAATCCAAAACTCTCAAACCTTCTACTATGTTATGGGTTGTATACCAATATATGGCCAACAAATATACCTAATGTGCACTGTAGCCAGCTGTGATTGTATCTTCAGAGTCTATGTTTTGTCTATGTTTCTCTCAGCTTGGCTTCGCGAACGAACGAAGATTTAAGAAGGGTGCAATAGTCCACGTCTGCTGCAGGCTCGCTGGTGTCTGACAAGACCAATGCGGGACAGGCAGGTCCGGCCACAGTGGCTGCAGGGAAAAGTCTGATTTAGGATTGGTGCTGTAGCAGTGCGATTCTTCCTCAATCTCCTTTTGTCCTCAAGACCAGCTATGCGTGCATTCTCAAAGGAAGAGACAGCCTGGTGGATGGTGTGTCTCCATGCTTTGCGATCTGAGGCTAGGTCAGACCACTGGTGATGGTTGATGCGACAGATGCCAAGGGATTTCTTCAAGGAGTCCTTGTACCTCTTCTTTGGTGCCCCTCTATTTCGATGGCCGGTGGAGAGTTCGCCATACAGGGCAATCTTGGGAAGGCGGTTGTTTTCCATCCTAGAAATATGCCCTGCCCAGCGCAGCTGCGTCTTCAGCAGCAGTGCCTCGATACTGGTAACCTCCGCCCGCTTGAGAACTTCAGTGTTGGTCACAAAGTCACTCCAGTGGATGTTGAGGATGGTGCGAAGGCAGCGCTGATGAAAGCGCTTGAGGAGTCGCAGGTGATGACGGTATAAAACCCACGATTCGGAGCCGTAGATGAGGGTTGTCATCACAACCGCTTTGTAAACATTGATCTTTGTGCCTTTTTTCAGATGCTTGTTGCTCCACACTCTTTTGTGCAGTCGGCCAAATGCACGGTTTGCCTTTGCCAGCCTGTTGTCAATCTCCTTATTGATCTTGGCATCTGAGGAGATGATGCACCCCAGGTAGCTGAACTGCTGGACTGTTTTCAGAACTGATTCACCCACAGTGATGCAGGGAGGGTGATAATCTTCCTGGGGTGCAGGCTGGTGGAGAACTTCTGTCTTCTTCAGACTAACTTCTAGGCCAAATAGCTTGGCAGCCTCTGCAAAGCAGGACGTCATATGCTGCAGAGCTGATACCGAGTGGGAGACGAGTGCAGCATCATCAGCAAACAGTAGCTCTCGGATGAGTTTTTCCATCGTCTTGGAGTGGGCCTTTAGTCGCCTCAGGTTGAACAGGCTGCCATCGGTGCGATAGCGGATGTAGACACCATCGTCATCATCTAGATCTACTGCGGCTCTTTGAAGCATCATGCTAAAGAAGATCGTAAAGAGAGTTGGCATGAGAACGCAGCCTTGCTTTACACCTGTGCCTATTGGGAAGGGCTCCGAGAGGTCGTTGCAGTGTCTGACTTGGCCTCGCTGGTCTTCGTGTAGCTGGATGATCATGCTGAGGAACCTTGGGGGACATCCTAAATGTTCCAAGATTTGCCACAGGCCTTTCCTGCTAACGGTATCGAAGGCTTTGGTAAGGTCGACAAAAGTCACATACAGAGCCTTGTTCTGTTCCCTGCATTTCTCTTGGAGCTGCCTGAGAACAAATACCATGTCGGTGGTGCTCCTGTTAGCTCTGAAGCCGCACTGGCTCTCTGGGAGGAGTTCTTCTGCAATGGTGGGCACCAGTCTGTTCAGGAGTATTCTGGCAAGGATTTTGCCTGCAATGGAGAGCAGGGTTATCCCTCGGTAGTTGGAGCAGTCTGACTTTTCCCCTTTGTTCTTGTATAGGGTGATGATGATTGCATCGCGAAAGTCCTGTGGTAATTTGCCTTGTTCCCAGCAGGTGACAAGTACTTTGTGAAGTGAGCTATGTAGTACTGTGCCCCCATGCTTCCAGATCTCTGGTGGAATTCCATCAACTCCTGCTGCCTTGCCACTTTTCAGTTGCTTGATGGCTTTAACAGTCTCTTCTAGGGTGGGGATCTCATCCAACTCTGTTTTCACTGGTTGAAGTGGGGTGAGGTGGATTGCTGAATATTGAACTACGCGGTTGGCACTGAAGAGAACCTGAAAATACTCTGACCACCGGTTCAGTATGGATGCCTTGTCTGTGAGGAGCACTTGGCCATCTGCACTATGCAAGGGACTCTGAGCCTGATATGATGGACCATATACTGCCTTCAGGGCTTCGTAGAATCCTCTTAAATCACCAGTGTCTGCACACAGCTGGGTTCTCTCTGCAAGCTTGGTCCACCAATCGTTCTGAATGTCTCGAAGCTTGCGCTGGAGGTTGCTACATGCAGCGCAAAAGGTTGCTTTTTTCCCAGGACAGGAGGGCTGAGCAAAATGTGCTTGGTAGGCAGATCTCTTTTTCGCCAGTAAATCTTGGATCTCTTGATTGTTCTCATCAAACCAGTCCTTGTTCTTCCTTGTGGAGAACCCGAGGACTTCTTCAGAGATCTGCAGGATGGTAGTTTTTAGGTGTCCCCAGAGTGCTTCTGGAGAAGGGTCTGTGGGGCAACTGAGGTCCTCAATTCTTGACTGGAGTTTTGCCTGGAAGGCAGCTTTAACTTCGGCTGACTGGAGACTGCCAACCTGAAACTTCCTCCGAGGGATACCTCCTCTCCTGGGTGTGGGTTTAAAGTGAAGACGGAGATTGCAGCGTACAAGACGATGATCCGTATGACATTCCGCACTGGGCATTACTCGGGTGTGTAAGACATCTCGAAGGTCTCTCTGGCGCACCAGAATGTAGTCGATAAGGTGCCAGTGCTTGGACCGTGGGTGCATCCAGGTTGTCTTCAGACTGTTCTTCTGCTGGAAGATAGTGTTGGTGATGGTGAGCTGGTGCTCCATGCAGAATTCTAGCAGGAGGCGCCCGTTGTCATTGCAGTTGCCAATGCCATGTTTGCCAAGTACTCCTTTCCAGGCTTCCAAGTCTTTACCTACTCTGGCATTGAAGTCGCCAAGGATGATCACCTTGTCCTCTGTAGGGGTCTTCCGTACGAGGTTGTGTAGATCAGCATAGAACTCGTTCTTTTCTGCAGGATCTGCTTGAAGGGTTGGGGCATACACACTGAAGAGTGTTGCATACTGCTTGTTTTGAAGTGGGAGGCGCATGGACATGATGCGATCTGAGTGACCTGTTGGCAGGTTTTCAAGTTTGGAGGCAATGGAGTTCCTGACCATGAAGCCAACGCCAGAAAGGCGGCTCTCAGCCTTTGACTTACCCGACCAGTAGAGGGTATAGCCAGCACCGTGTTCTTGAAGACTACCTTCCTCAGGGAAACGGACCTCACTGAGAGCTGCTATGTCGATATTCAACCTGAGAAGTTCGTGGGCAACTAGAGCAGAGTGTCGTTCAGGGCGACCACTGTCTACTGTGTCAAGCATGGTTCTGATGTTCCAACACACAAGCTTTAGTCTTTGCACACTTTGTGAGGCAGGTGCATGCCTTTTCTTTGTTGTTATTTTTTGACCGCAAATAAGGATGCCCGTTGACCGCGGCTAGCCAACTGGGGTGGAGGAGACGAGCTTTGTTTAGGCCACCTTTTCTAGGCCCCTCTCCGTGTGGAGCAAGCAGTGCTGTCCCTAGATAAGGCTGCTTGGTCGTTCAGGGTGCTGCCGAAAAATGCTTTCGTCTCCGGGTTAGCATCAGGCGACCAATACCCTGAACCGCCTACATGCAGGATTGGGACTGCGGCTTCCAGTGGCACCTTCCACCTGCCGTTTCGCCCCTTGCCCATCGCTGCAGGACTTGATGCGTTGTGGGTTGTGTATGTGGATATGCCCTTCAGGCCTGCGCAGAGGAATTTTTTAGGTGAAGCGCAGTGTGCGCGGTACTGGCTCCACCCTTTCACCTGGGGGTCATCTGCGATGGCCCAGTAAGCCGGGACGCCGGCAGCGAGTCCTCCAGGTGGTAGGTGTTACATTAACGAGCTCTATCTGCCCGGGTTTGATGTTAGAGTTTTCCTTCTCTTAGGCTGGCGAGGTTGGTGGGCCCAGCCTGCCCATCCGGTTATACCGCCGGACAATTCGGTCGCACCATGACGTAGCAAACTCTGTGAAAGACGGGGGGGACCAGCGAGAAGGTGTTGCTACGGATGCAGTAATGCAGGAGAGGCCATTGCAGTGACCATCTGCCAGGCATAGCCAGACAGTGACCACGCGGCGTTCACTACACCGGGAAGGAGAGGCTATGTATTGCGCATACACTTTCCCGGGGGGGGGGGTAGGATACCCAGAGGGAGCCCACCCCGCTGCTACACTACTTACAGCATAATTCTGTGTTTAGCTACACTACTTACAGCATAATTCTGAGCTGCACCTATACCACAGTGGCTGGCCACCATGCAACCTTCATGCTGCTAGTTGGCTCCCTAAGGGGCAAGTTACACTGTGGCAGAGCAGGGGGGAAGTGTAGCTGACTGCTTGCTATGCCATTTCCATTGTGATTCCATGGCAGTGTGGCCTCATGGTGAATGTCGAGGCAGGGGTGGCACATGGGAAGGGAAACTTTGAGTCAGTGGGAGCAGTCAGTCCTGGGAAGGATGCCATTGCACATCACAGCTAGGGGGTAGGGAAGGGTAGTTTGGGAGAGTCCCATTTTCCTCTCCCACCCCAGCCCTGACACACACCAATGACAGGCACATGGTCACCATCATTGTTTTTCCAGCTTGCCAGCATGTTTCATGGCAAAGCCCCCTGCAATACTTTGAGTCTGCCCGCTGCAGTGGTTCCCCCTACCACTGACTCAGGGCACCCTCATGAACCAGTGCTCACCCAATGCTACTTGCACAGATGTCTTCCCCCCTGGGTGCCAGAGGAATCCCTTCCTGGAGCAGACATACTGTTAGGAGCCTCATCCATGCACTCATTTCATTAGGTTGCATCATTCCCCCCTTCTCTGTTCCACACTCACAACAACCCATGAGGTTGCTCAGGCTGACGGTTTGCATCTGGCCCAAGGCCACCCACCAAGCTTCCATGGTACAAGTGGGGAACAGACTCTGGGACTCCCCACATCCAGTCTCACACTCTAGGTGCCATGATAAACCAGCTTATTCACCCAGATCACCCTCTGGCTCCTCCCCCCTTCACACAGAAGCCAGAGAAGTGAGCAAGCCCTCCCTTTTAGACATTCCCTCACTAGGCTCACAGGAGGAGGGGCAGACTGGGTAGGGAGTGAGTGAGGCAGGGAGGGGGTATGGAGCTCCTGTTATGTAGCAGAAACCAAGCAGCTGAGACAAAGTTGGGGCACAACCGGGGGGGGGGGGTGTTAGAAAAAAACCCCCAGCAGGAACTCATTTGCATATTAGGTCACACCCCTTGACATCACCATTGTTTCACACAGGGCTTTTCTGTAGAAAAAGCCAAGCAGGAACTCATTTGCATATTAGGCCACACCCCTGACACCAAGCCACCCTGAACTGTGTTCCTGAACATTCCTGCTCAAAAAAAAAAAAAAAAAAAGCCCTGGACACAACATAGACATTATTGCACTAGAATCTATGGCGAGGGGTGACAATTTCATTCACTTCCACTCTGGGGACTGAGGATGTCCAGCATGGGATGCAGCTAAGTAGGATGGCATTGCAGGTAGAATTTGGAAAGGCTTGCTGGGTGCAAAGCTCCGCTTCAAGAGGAGGGCTGGGACATCTGACTGAGTAGAGTGCATTGTTGGGGGGGGGGGTGAGACTTGTCACACCCACAAGCCTCTCTGTTTAATCTCCACCTGGGGAGGGAGGGGATTGGCCAAACTGTAGTCAGCATCCTAAGCTTCTCCTAGGCTAATGGGTGGAGATACAGCAGGGGGAGAACACTTTGTTTTTGTGATCCATCATTGCCTATAGACTATGCCATGTTTTTGTTTGCATAACTTTCTGCCTCTGGCAGAGGGCATTCCCAGACTGAAGGGGCTCAGCCTGGGAACTAACTCTGGCTGCACCCCCAACACTGCCCAGAACCATGCCAGTGCAGGGACCTATGCCTCAGTTGCACCAACAGCCAGTTGTCATGCCCTGCTGTGACAGTGCCCGTGAGTGATGGGGCACCACTATGTGCCTGTGCCTGTGCCGGTTAAGTGCTGGTTATGCCAACATAACTGAGACTTACACCTATGTAGGGGTAAGTTTGGTCCCGGAGTGCTTTTGCTTCCCCCACCCCTGCTCTGCTAGAGTCTAAATGGAGTGCTACAGTTTTCATTTTCATTTTATATTGGAAGAAAAGGTTTTGCATGAAATGGACCTGTATAAATTGATAATATAGATATTTATTTATTGCTTCTCACCTTACCTTTATTGCAATAAGTAAATACTTCTCAGGAGTCTGTGGTCAGTCTGTTTCCTGGTGAATATACAGGTATAACATACCTATTTCTGAACACAGATTAGTACATTTTGAATTTTTCCTGTAGGTGAACAACAGTTTGGGGCAATCTTAAAATACAATTTATGATCCTATTAAACTTCATTTAATTAGTGTGCCTTGTTTATGAATAAACTTTGTAAGGTTACCCTTGAGGCAAAAGGAATAAACCACTAAGAATAATATCAGTGATATAATTATACAGTGAAAGATAATAAAATGTATAATATTCAGTAAGCATAATCAAACATGACATTATGGTGTCAAACAATTTAAACAAGCAAATGATAGCAAATGATAGGGTTGCCACCTCTGCGTTGGAAAATTTCTGGAGATTTGGGACTGGGGGTGGAACTTGGGGAAGATGGGGTTTAGAGAAGGGAGGAAGCTCAGCAGCGCACCATTCCACCTTACAAAACAGCCATTTTCTTCAGGGGAACTAACCTCTCTATAAGTCATAATTCATTGAGGTTCAACCAATGCAATTCAAATTTTATAAACAAGACTTCTGGAAATCCTCAGACTTAAATATAAAAATGAAAATATAGAGGCTCATCACACAGCAGTCACAACCCATTGTAAAAAAATGTTTATTAAGAGACAATTTGCATTAAGAGCTGCTCTATTTAATGTCCAAATACATTTAAAAGTCCTGTCATTTTTCAGTGCTGATTAAACTTCACTACTCCTTAAATTTATATATAAATTTTAAAAGGAAAACCCTTCCTTGATTTTTTGGGGAACCAGTGCTTTAGTGACATTCCTTGAAGAAGTTGTGTATACCCAGCAACCTGCCACCTACTGCAGCCCACTGAGTCCCCACCCCTAGTTTTTTTCTTGGGTGTCAGAAGATCCTCAGGAACAGTATAGGTGGCAAAGTTATGGTATGCAATAGAAGCATAGAACTGGCAAAATTTCCATCTCATTCACAAACAGAAATGCCAATCTGTTGGAGAACTTGCTCGGCTGAAGACATGCCACTGTCTCCAAAGTTCTGCAAGTCATTGCAGTCACTTAAATCAATACATGTTTATCTTTGAAGAGACTTTCATAGGAAGCTTTCCATTGTGGTTCTAATCACAGCCTTTAAAAGTGTGTGTTTAACCACAGAATGTGAGTTTTTGTGACAAAACTGAGTATTGTGGAGAGCATACACTATGTTAAATATAGAAATTAGACAACAGACAGATATGCAACATGGATCAGAATTCTGCTTGGATTTTCTCCACTACTTAAACTACACATGTAATATGGTAGTCTAGTCTTCCCACCTTTCAAAAAGGCAAGTTATTATGTGAATTACTTCCTGTTGTTATAACGGCTGCAGCAGCATTATGTCTACCCTGAGGAAGGATACCGACCATCTTGATACCCCTTGGTATAGTATTTGAAATACTTTAATATTCTTTTTTACATATGCAGGTCTGGGGAACATTAGTAATCTAACTAAGGAAAGTAGAATATATAAGAACACTTTACCATACATGTATGGTAGTCACTTGAGAGTCACTTTACCATACATGTTGTATGACTGGAGGAAAGGACATTGTTAGTGATATCTCCTCATGGCCCTGGCTATAAACCATCCTGATAGGTTGATGTGTCTGGATATGAATAAGTTGAAAAAAATGGGTTGGTACTTGAGTGCTGCTTGGAATTTCTATTTGTGCATTATTTGTATTTTAGTACAAATGCTTTAAACAGTAGTTTTGCTACTAATTGTTGACTTTATTTTATATTGGTTCTTTCCTTGAACTTTCAGGATTGGACACAAGAAAGGAATGGAGTGATATACATAGTTAAAATATTGTTAGAATAAAACAACGGACAAGAATAAAATGTAGAATACGAAACAAGCCAGAAGACTTAACCGATGCAGATTTGACTTTCATGACTTCTTCAGTGCTAGTCCCTCCTCCTATATAGTGTTCTTTCTTTGGCGATTTGCAGCCTTATTTGTGTTAATGACAGAGTTGATTCAAGGGGAAAAACACATGTCTGGAATACAAATGCACTTTGAATTGTTTTTCTTTTTAAAATACTGAATATTACAAGAAACCATAAAAGGAAAAATTGTTTCACCCTCAACCTGACTCAGGTTTAAGCATTCAGTTCCATGAAGTTCAGTAGATGTAAATACAGATTAATTATTTAAAAAGTAATAGGAAGGAATGAGCTTCCAAACATGTAGTGTTTAATTATTAAAAACATATAATGGAATTTCAGCCCTAACACATCCTCCAAACCTCACACTGGACTTGGACAAATGCCTGAGGTTAACAACTATACAAATTGCTGCCAGCATTTGTAGAGCAAGGAAATAATTTTGCTTGCTAAAATGTAAAGTACAAAAAGTATGCCGCTTTATGTTCAAAAATCATCTTGAGTTTCTCAAATATTAAATAATTATAGTCGTTTTTAAATGTTGGTGATAGCATTGTGTTCAGCTGCAGTATTCCAGCTCAGTTACAGAAATCTGTATATTTGGAAACAGGTTCTTATAAATATATTAATGGAACCATGACTGCAAAAGCCCACAGTTGGAGGTCCTGGATTGGACCGCCTGTTTGTGATTGTAATGTGCTTCTCTTGGGATGTCCAAAGCTAAATTAGACTTGGTGCTAATTGCACATTTGCTGCTAAACACAGTATTTTTAGCTACCTAATTCATTCTAATTCACATTCTCGCAGCAGCCAACAGTTTGGAGCTGGGGCAAGAAAACTCTGTATGTTATAGGCCTTTTCAGACATTACGATCACACATAAACATGGGAGCTCGCCAGTGGGTGCACATACTACTTGCAGTGCTCCCAATGTGCACCATCATCAGATTTTTCCATAAATGTACATCTTCCCTGTATGCAAACAAAATTTGTTCAAATTAAATGACAAATATAAACTTCTGTTGGTGGGATTGCAGTATGACTTTGACACAGTTTGACACAGTCACTTGAGCCCTGGGAGCGAGCGGGAAAGGTGGCCTGCTGAAGGGGTGAGTGTTTGCCTTGTCTTTAACTGCCTTCCCTAACTGCTGGAGGGGAAATTAGTTGTGTGTGTCTGAGTCTGTGTGTTTGCTGCTGGGATACAGGGACTGCTGATTGCAGCAGGTGACTGTTGCTGATTGGAAGTGTCTGTGTTGCCGGCCGCTGACTGCTAGTCCTACACTCTTTGCATTTATAAGGCTGCACCTCATTAGAGGTGCGAGTCTGTGGCCTGGCTTTTAGCCTTGGGGGCTCTGTAAGAATCCAGAAGGACCAGGAACCAGGCGCCCTAGTCTCCTTGTGTTCCAATAAGGTAAGTAGACTTTCCACAAGGAGAACCACATAAACACAAAAGGGAGGATGGTATATTAAAGAAGCAATTATGAAGGCAGAATGCCATCAGGGGGTGTATTGCACTGAGTGTCACGTGTACGACTATCTACCCACTGGCTAGAAGTCTCGGGTGTGTGCTTGATGTAAGGAGCTCCTGGTCCTCAGAAAATGAGTTCACACTCTTGAGGCTGAGGTGGCTGACCTGGAGAAGCAGAGACAGTCAGATAGGCACTCGGACTTGGTGACTTGCCTGCCTGGTGTGAAGGTAGCAGACATTACACATGTTGTAGATAGGCTGATAGGCTTTGGAGGAGCCATTGGTCGTGGAACATGTGGGCACCAACGATGTGGGGAAATGCAGTTGTGAGGTCCTGGAGGAAAAATTTAGGCTGCTAGGCAGGAGACTCAAGGCCAGGACCTCCAAGGTAGCCTTCTCAGAAGTGCTACCTGTTCCACGCGCAGGGCAGGAGAGACAGGCACAAATTAGGAGTCTCAATGCGTGGATGAGAAGATGGTGTAGGGAGGAAGGGTTCAAATTTGTTAGGCACTGGGATGCTTTTTGGAACAAGCAGGAGCTGTACAAAGGAGATGGTCTCCACTTGTCCCAAGAGGGAACCAGGCTACTGGCTTTAAAATCAAAAAGGTGGCAGAGCAGTTTTTAAACTGAAACTTGGGGGAAAGCCAAAAGGAGATTAAGTGTCTCTGGTTCGGGATGACTCATCTCAAAGAGATGATGGGTTAGTTGTTAGTTTTCTACGGGGAAATGGGATAGAATTGTCCACTGAGATGGTGACAAACAGTATGGACTGCCTGGCAAAGTCTTGAGGCAGCAGGAAGAAGGTTGCAGACTTAACTTGCCTGGGAAATTATAGATGTTTATATACAAATGCTAGAAGTGTTTGAGGTAAAATTGGGGAGTTGGAATGCTTAGTATTGGGGGAAGATATAAACATCATGAGTATTTCAGAAACTTGGTGGAATGAGGAGAATCAGTGGGACACGGTGATTCCTGGATATAAATTATATTGCAAGGATAGGGAGGGAAGAGTTGGAGGTGGAGTGGCTCCGTATGTCAGAGAGGGTATATAATCCAGTAAGACTGAGAAGATCAGAGAATTAGATTTGCTAATCTAGAAATGTTTTGGGTTAAAATAGTGAGCCCAAAAGGAAGCTTAACTCTAGGAGTTAGTTATCGCCCACCAGATCAAAATATAGAGGATGATTATAAAATGATGAAAGAACTTAATAGCAGCTAGATGTAAAAACTGTGTCATAATAGGTGATTTTAACTATCCGCATATTGATTGGGTCAATATGTGTTCAGGTCGGGGGAAAGAGATTCAGTTTTTAGACACTCTCAATGACTGTGCTATGGAGCAGACGGTTATGGAACCAACCGGGGGGGGGGGGGGGGAGGCGATCCTGGATTTGGTCCTAAGTAAAGACCAAGACCTGGTGAGAAATGTAAAAGTGATTGCATCACTTGGGAGTGATGATCATAATGTTATTGAGTTCACCATTTGTATAAATAGAGAGTTGCCCCAAAAGACCAACACAACCAGTTTTAACTTTAAAAGGGGTAACTTCTCTGAGATGAGGAGGCATGTGAGAAGGAAACTGAAAGGAAAGGTAAATAGGGTCAAAACCTTTGGGGAAGCTTGGAGACTATTTAAATCTATGATCCTGGAAGGTCAGATAAAATATATACTGCAAGTCAGGAAAGGCTCAAATAGGTATAGAAAAAGACCTGCATGGTTAACAAACAAAGTAATGGAAGCTGAAAAGGTAAGAAGGATTCCTTTAAGCGGTGGAAAGCTAGTCCAAGTGAGGTTAATAAAAGGGAACACAGGCTGTGGCAAATCAAATGCAAGACTGTGATCAGGCAGGCGAAAAGGGACTATGAGGAGCACATTGCAAAAAACATAAAGACTAACAATAAAAATTTCTTCAAATATATTAGAAGCAGGAAACCAACCAGGGAGGCTGTGGGGTCCTTGGATGACCAAGGGTTAAAAGGATTACTGGATGATAAGGAAACAGCTGAAAAACTGAATGCATTTTTTTGCCTCTGTCTTCACTGTGGAAGATGAAAATTGTTTGCCCACTCCAGAACTGCTGATTTCAGGAGGGGTGTTGAAAGACTTGATTCAGATTGTGGTGATGAGAGAGGAGGTCCTATGACTGATAGACAAATTAAAAACTGATGCCACCAGGCCCAGATAGGGTGGCCAGATCGTCCTGCCCACCCGGGAAAGTTCCGCCCCTGTCCCCAAATGCCCGCCTCATGGGTTGGCTAACCCGGGACCAATCAAATCCCGGGTTAGCCAAAATATGGCCACCCTACCCTCGGGGAAGCTTTCCAGTGCACCCGCCGCCACCACCGCGGAGGACGACAACAAGGGAACTGTTGCGGGGGGGCAGGGGGGAGTTTCGGTGGGCAACTGTAGGAGCCGGAGCGGCCAAGGGAGGCGAGTGTTTCTTCGCGGCTGTGGGGAAGAACGGGAGGGAGACTCCTTGCAAAAGTTCTCCAAAGTCGCCACCATGGCTCCGGGGGCTGGAGCAGTCGGCTTCCTGGCGGTGCTCGCCTCCGTCTCCCCCTCAGCTTCCCTTCTCGGGGCAGCATGGAGCCAGTTCTCCGCAGGTAAGCGGCGGCTTCGTGGGAGGTGTCCCCTTTCTGCAGAGACAAGGAGCGGGAGCCTGCTTTCTTTCCACTCCTCTCCGTTTGCACTTGGGCGGGGGGGGGGTTCGAGAGCTCCCGGTGTGTGGAGGGGGAAGGGCGAGGGGGAAAGCGGGCTGCGCTCAGGGTCCCACGCCGGGCTCGCAACTTGGGAGGCGGGAGGAGGGCAAGGAGCTTCCTTCATGCTCAACCTGACTCAGCCCAGGTGTCCTCGTGGACCGGCCTCTTTCCCTCAATGTCTGAGATGCCTCGGAGGAGTGAAACGCCTTTTGCCTGTAGCCCCGGAGCACCGCTCTGGAACATTGGGCAATGGGGGTTGAGAGGTTTCGGGACCGCGGGTCTTTGGTATGTGGAAAGATAGGGAGACGGGAAGTAGATCGATCGACATTGCTACCCCCCCGGGTTCTCCATTTCACAATGGGTGGTGGGAGAAGACGGGGTCGAGGGCGGTTTTTGTAAAGGGGGGGGGGGAGATCCTGTCGTTTGGACCTTTCTGAAAGGGAAGACCTTCAACAGACTTGCCAACTGCAGGCTTTGCAGGGGCTTATGCCAGTCCTCGACTCGGCCTTTCTTTCTGGTCAGCTTTCCAGGTATGGTTTGTGTAGCCTTAGCCGCTTCCATTGTGGAAGTTCTGTATTAAAGTTCTTCATGATCCCCCACCCCCATTACTTGGTAGGTGATCCTTTGAGTGAGCTGTCACTTCCTATTTCTGGCGGTGGCATGACGTCACCGGAAGTGACGTCACTTCCTGTTTGCAGCAGCGCGCACTTTGCGCGCACACACACACACATTCATTCCCCCCTCAAGGTGTCCCTGGCTGGCCTGCAGATATTATGGCCACCCTAGGCCCAGATGGCATACATCCAAGAGTTCTGAAAGAACTCAAAGGTGAAAATATGTAATCTTTCATTAAAATATGACAAAAATATGTAATCTTTCATTGAAATCTGCCTTCGTTCCTAAGGACTGGAAGGTAGCTAATGTCACTCCCATCTTTAAAAAGGGTTCCAGAGGAGATCCGGGAAATTACAGGCCAGTCAGTCTGACTTCAATACCAGAAAAGTTAGTGGAGACTGTTATTAAAGAGAGAATTAGCAGGCACATTGATGAACAAAAATTACTGAGGAAGACTCATCATGGGTTCTGTAAGGGAAGCTCTTCTCTCACTAACCTGTTAGAGTTCTTTGAGGGGGTGAACAAACATGTGGACAAAGGGGATCCAATAGAAGTTGTTTACCTTGACTTCCAGAAAGCTTTTGATAAAGTTCCTCATCAAAGGCTCCTAAGTAAGTTCAAGAGTCATGGGGTAAAAGGACAAGTCCTCTTGTGGATCAAAACCTGGCTAATTAATAGGAAACAGAGGGTGAGTATAAATGGGCAATTTTCTCAGTGAAGAGTGGTAATCAGTGGGATGCTGCAGGGCTCAGTATTGGCTCCAATACTTTTTAACGTGTTCATTAATGGCCAAAGTGTTAACGTGTTCATTAATGGCACTTCATTAAGGCACTCCAAAGGGATCTGTCAAGACTGGGCGAATGGGCGTCAACATGGCAAGTGAGGTTCAACGTGGCCAAGTGCAAGGTAATGCACATTGGGGCCAAAAATACAGATCGATGGGGTGTGAACTGAAGGAAACTGACCAAGAGAGAGATCTTGGAGTTGTGGTAGATAACTCACTGAAAATGTCAAGACAGTGACAATGCTATGCTGGGAATTATTAGGAAGGGGACTGAAAACAAATCAGCCAGTATCATAATGCCCCTGTATAAATCAATGGTGCAGCCTCATTTGGAGTGCTGTGTACAATTCTGGTCACTGTACCCCAAAAAAGATATGGCATTGGAAAAAGTGCAGAAAAGGGCAACTAGAGTCAAAGCTGTCTTCATCAAATCTGATGAAAATCCCCAAAATTCTTGTTGGTCTCTAAGGTGCTACTGGACTTGAGCTTAGGTATTCCACTCCAGACCAACATAGCTACCACTCTGAAACAAATTTTAATTAATGTTTTGATGTATTTTATTGTATTTTGCTGTATTTACACTGTAAGCTTCCTTGAGTTCCTATAAGGTAGAGAGGTAACTAATAAATATTTTAAATAAAAATGAATACATAGGATAAGATCTGCTAGATTTACACAAGGATTGGGAAGCAGCTAAACCCAAAGCTGTTCTTTTTAGTGGCAACTGCACACCTAATTTAATATCTCATATGGACCCTCAATACCTACCTCCTCACCACTGCTTCCTTGGCCTACTGATAATAGTAAAAGTCACACTGGTGTAAATCCAACATAGCTAAAAATGAAGGAGTTTTAAAATGCTAGCTATCAAGATAATTTATTAATTTACTGCAATCATAGTTTAAGGGTCATATCATCCATATAGATGTATTTTGAGCTTGTATTAAACGTTTACATGTGATTGATTTAATAGGATTTTATTGGTGATTTATGCCCAGTAGAAGTAGCACTGGCCTGGAGCAAAGCCTCAAGCTGAAAGCATATTTGTCTGAGCAGGAACCATTAGTGTCTCCCTCTCACTGCTTCATTATTATGTTTATATTCAGAGCAGGTGTTTTATGAGCTATCAAAACATAATGGAAAGGGGCTTTTATTCTTTTAAATGTTCTTTTTACACATGTAAAGAGATAATGGATTAGAGGAAAATGCACAGAAAAGTTCTTGCTGTCAAATTTTTTGGAAAGCCACATTGATTCTTTCAGTCATGGTTTTGTGGCTGTATTGCCAGAGAAAGACTGTTTGAAAAATAGACCAAAGATACATTTATTCAACCACTTATTGAATAAATGAGAATTGAAATATAAACACATTTATCTATATTCTGTGGATCCTTAGAAACTTACAGTATCAACATTTAATGATATTCTGTTATTTAAAATGATTTGGGAGACATCAGTTTGCTCACATCAGCTATGTGTAGCAAGCACTCACACGTATACATAATCTCTGTAGTTCTTTTTCATATTGTCTTGTTTAGAAACTGTCCTCAGGGAACCTTCAAATAAGTGATCCCAATAATTGCTATAATTAACAATATTTGATAACCATTTAGCCATGGTACTTAATATACAGCATTTTATATCTTACATATGTAATATTATATAAGCATGTGATAGCTTAAAATAGTAATATTTATATTTAAATTATTATGCAATGAGATTTCATGTGTAATTGTATTTGAAAGCAAATATATCATGATGAGAATATATCTAGGGTTGCCAGGCCCAACTCAGGAGATATCTGGGGATTTTGGGGGAGAAACCAGGAGCAAGGTTGTGTCAAGCACAACTGAACTCCAACGGGAGTTCTGGTCATCACATTTAAAGGGGCCACATTCCTTTTAAATAGCTTCCTTCCTCAGGAAATAATGGAGGATGGGGCACCGTCTTTTGGGGATCATAGAATTGGACCTCCTGGTCCAATCTTTCAGAAACTTGGGGAGTTTTTTGAGGAGAGGCACCAGATGCTATGCTAAAAATTTGGTGCCTCTTCCTCAAAAAAGTAGCCCTCACTGAGCCCCAGATACCCACAGATTGATTCTGCATTATACCCTAGGGGGACCAGTCTCCATAGGTTATAATGAAGTGCCCAATGGACATCACCTCCCCCCCGGTCTTCTGATAACCCTGAAGTGGGGGGAGGGCCTCCAAACCAGGGGATCCTCCTCCCTGGATATTGGCAACCCTGATTATCAAAAGCAAAATAGTCAAGATTTGCCAATGTCAGAAGTTTCTAAATTTTGAGGAAACGGTCCAGAATTCAAAATTTAAATGCTTATATTTATATTTTTAAATGTTGCTAAGCTTCTGATAAATCCAGTTACACTATAAATCCACCAACAAGACTGTTTGTGTGAATGATGCAAATGTCTGCTTATTTTTAAATGTAGCTTTGAGTACTGTAAGATCAGAAAGGAGGGTTAAAAAAATTATTTAAAGAAAACAAATGCAATCAGGAAAGCTCTACATCCCAGCTCGTCAAATATTTACCTATCTTTGCTTACTCAATGGTCAAAGCTGGAGCCGGTACTAAAAATGTTACTTGCTACTGAAGTTATAAAAAACCTCTACACTGATTGTACTTTGAGGGCTTTCTTTGTACCAGGAACTCATTTGCATTTTAGGCCACACACCCCTGATGGAGCCAATCCTCCAAGACCTTACAGGGCTCTTATTACAGGTATGCAAAGGAGTTCCTGCTACAAAAAATGCCCTGATTTACAATACTACAAGTTCAAGCAGTGGTCTTCTCATGCTTGCTTTAGAGACCATGAAAGGAAAATCACTAGCCACTAGCAGTATGGTCCACTTCAGTTATGTTTGTAAGAAAATTTCATGATGTAGAGTATACAGATTTGGATGTAGTAATAATTCTAATTACATCAAATCCTGAACCTTCCCATGCTGAACTCCATGGCAACATCCGGTTTATTTTAATAAGAACAGTTTTGGTATCAAATGAAGACACTGTGAGTACATGGAACCTAAAATGAAATTCCAGTGACTATATTAAATATCTGCCATTTATTTACTTTATTTATGAAAGTATTTGTACCCTGCCTTTACTTTTGGCTCAAGGAGGCTTTACTGTTGCTTTTGGCTCTGAGGGCTCTTTTACAAAAACACTAAAAGTATAAAAACCAAATGGCTGAGCACAGAATGAAAACACTTAACATTTTATAACTGAAATTAGTACATAATTAACTGTTACTGAATAATTGTGCTGTTTATGACTTCTGTAGTTTATACTGTTATATAACTTGAACCCATTTAGATTTTGCATTTAAATCAAATTATCAGCTGGTGTATATATGCTGATCTGGGCACCAAATCCAAGGCTTAGTTTTGCCTCATCTTGTTTCTGTTATATCTTCTGTGTTTGAAAGGATGGCTATCAAATCAGCCATTGTTGCATTTATCTCCAGGGGCTTGGATGTTCTGTGTTGAGTGAGGAGGACTGGACTTCTCAGTCATTCTGAAGCCCTTCTACAATCCCTGTTTCCTTACCCCGTTCTTCTTCAACCACATTTTAAATCTAATTCTTGGTTTCTGATGCTTTGCATCAAGACCTAGCTAAATAGTTTCCAACCTTCATCTTCTTGTCTTCTGAGCAGTCCCACATGGGATTGCTTCAGAACAGGCCTGCCAAAGAGGAGTTTTCCAGAATCTACAGGTGAGTCCTCCCTGTCCCCCTCAGCACAGCAGAGCTTGAAGCACCATTCCCACCCAAATGATATTGGCATTTTATGGTTGTATTCGTTTCTGGCATGCCATGCATGCTACCAATTTACTCAATAAATGAAAATTATATTTTTAAAAATGAGATAAGGGAAGAATGAGCACTCTTCCCGCAATCATCTTGCTGAACCTTTGATATGAACCATTGTTTACTGAACTTTGTATATGGACTTTCATCCCATATGGACTTTGATTTGGGGAGAGGTCAGCCTTGATTTATGTTCCCACAGTCAAAGAAAACTTCTCCAGACCAAATCTTAAAGCAGGGGTGTCAAACATGCAGCCCGGGGGTCGAATCAGGCCCCCAGAGGGTTCCTATCAGGCCCTCAAGCAACTGGCTCTTGTCTGCTTCCTTCTCCCTCTCTCTTGCTTCCTTCCACATCTCAGCTTGCTTCACAAGTCTTGCTCAATCGCATAGGAACAAAACCTCTTATTTTCTCCATTGGTTGAGGCTCCTTCCCCTGCTGGTCCCCTGGGGAGGGAGGGAAAGAGTCAAAACCTACTTTGCCGAGTTCCCTGGATCCCAAGGGAGAAATACAAAGAGAATACCTTTCCGACCCACAAGTGCTAATGTTTTAAGTATGCTTTGTTTGAAGGCTTTAAAAAAATGTTTAATCATATTTGTGTCCTTTAAAAAGTTTATATCTCTGCTACCTAATCTTAAATAGGTACACTCATGGCCTGGCCTGGCCCAATACGGTCTCATTTATGTCAGATTCAGACCTCATAACAAATGAGTTTGATACCCATGTCTTAAAGCATGAAAACAAAGTTGCATAACCCTAATCCAAAACATTGTTCAGATTCACATTAGAGATAAAAATATAGTAGTCATTTAAAAAAAAAAAAGAGTTAACCAGACTTAGAATGAGCATTCTAATAAAGTATATTGTTAAATTTGATCAAGGTCAGACTGGTACAAAAGCTGCAGATAACTGTTACATTTTAGCTGCTAATAACTTTCATGCATTATTCAAATAGTCTTTGGACATGCTGTCTTTGGAATACCTACAAATATCTACATACAAATTTGGATATTCCAAAACAGTGCTGTTTGTTACATGCTCAGACTCCCCTGATCTTGCTAATGTTGTATTCTTGATTGCTATTGCTGATGCCATGCTAATGCAAAACAGATTCATAGTATAGCCTTACAAAAAAAGATCTTCGGTGGCAAGGAAAATTTGAAACTATCTGGTTCAGAAATGTTTTATCCTCCTCAAAACTCAAGGACTTTCTGTTATCAATAAACTGTGGTTTACTGTTTCTCAGTAAGTATAAGCTGTTGTATCCAGAATCAGAGGTTATATTATGGAAATCAATGTTTGTTCCTGCTGTATGGCCCCTGCATCTTTGACCATAGGGTATGCATAGAGATAGATGTATACTATAATGCTGTAACGTTCATAACTTTATATGCCTCATGATGCAGCCACCCTGAGGTTCATCCCGTCACAGGTTAGAGATGTGTATCTATTGGAGGGTCTAATTTAGGATTCTGTTTCCTATGCTGTACTGTATTCTGTAATGTTTGCTGAGATCCATGGTGTTCATTCTTTGCCAGCTAAAGCATTAATAGAACACAATGTGGGAGGAGGAAGTAAGCATTGGTTACATTCTCATCAACCCTAAACTTATTTTATAACTTGAACAACATAAAATGTATCATTAGATTTTAGCAGGACTCTTTTTGTAGCAGGAGCTCCTTTGCAGATTAGGCCACACACCCCTGATGCAGCCAATCTTCCAAGAGCTTACAGGGCTCTTCGTACAGGGCCTACTGTAAGCTCTTGGGGGATTAGCTACATCAGGGGGTGTGGCCTGATATGCAAAGGAGTTCCTGCTACAAAAAAGCCCTGGATCTTAGCATATTCATATCCTAAGCCCTGTTTCTGAATGTCTTGGGAAGACAACTATGCTCAACACTGGCATAACTCCCAAGATACACCACCCTATCTAAAAACAACACCCTAGTATATCTGGAGATTTACCAGCACCAAACCATACCAATGCCACACTGGCACCAGGACAGTATAACTCCTGTGCAGGAATAGAGATAGGTGGTGACAGAAGCAGACTAGGACTTAATAAGCATCCTCAGTCTCCTTAGCTTAAGTCATACTCCCAGCATCAGCAATAATTTTAGCACAGCTTTAAAAAACACCCACATGCAGAGGGAAGGATCAAGTGCTTTACCACTGCTACCTGCCATACTTCCAAGCTCTGGCACAGCTTAGGATATAAATTTAATTTGCAGTTCATAACAACCTTTTTAACCACTATATAAACCTCATCCAGCAAACCCGTAGCTCATATAATAAGGATGCTACATAAGTCTAGCCTTGTGTTGGATACACACCTGGGTGTTCTTATGATGGAGACTCCAGGAAAGGACACTTTGTACACAAAAAGGAGAGGAACCAATCTGCACAAATATCCATTGGAGAGAACAAATGTTGTTGGAGCATATGTCTAACACTTTCTGCTCAGGTACTCTACCTCAGGACAAAAACATCTAACAGGAACCTCTACTCCTTCACCTGGGATGGAAAGAAAATGAGCCCCACACAGGTAAGCAAGGGAGAAGGGCCCTGACCAAAGCTATGGCTGTTTCAATGGCTGTTTCAACCGCCTTCTCATACCCTTCTACCCATTCTGTGTATTGCCCCAACAAACCCCCTCCCTCATCAATTAAGAATGTCAGAAAGGAGGGACCACCTTGCATATATGCTAGCAGCATTAATCATGTCAGCATAATGGTAAGCTAGTGTAACCCTCACTGCAAATGTAAAATACAACCATAGGCCTGGGTGATATCCAGTCACTCCATTCTATAGAGTGCTGTTACTGGCCACACAATAATGGTTCATATTGCCTTACAGGATAAATAGACACATGGAACAACCACAGCTGACAATACAAGCATGGTACTGATGCAGCTCCCAGCAAGGGATGGGTAAGTATTGGCTTCATTAATGCACCATGTTCCTCAGGAGGTGAATCCCACAATATGGGAATCTCCACAGGGGAGGGGCTGGGGGAACAATAAGAACATGATATACAGAATTGTGCAGTCCACTGACTGTGTTGCTACTGTGGAACATTACTCATTATAGTCGTTGTCTCCATGAACTCTTTGCAGGCAGTCCTTCAGCTGTGTAGAGGCCAATCCCCTGCCAAGCCTTCAACATAACGAACAGCTGCAGTGACCAGTGTGCATCTGTCTTCCTGCTGTGCTGTAAGGTTGTCAGCTCAATTCTTGTTCCTGCCTCCTTCACCACTGCAAGCTGCTGGACCAGCATATTTGTCACGGACAAAAACAGCTGTATCTGTGACTCTGCTGTCTGTCACTACAGTTCTCAAAGGCATAGGGGCCTTGCTAGAATAAGAAAGCTGGCAACCCCATTGATCTGCCTTGCTTTCTGAACTCTTTGCCTGATCCTGATTAATAAACATGTGGTTTGTGTAACAACTGCATCTCTGTTTCATTGAGGCTGGATAGATAGGCACTTGTCCCCATCATACCCCTATGCTAGGAGGAAACTGAAGGGAGTCACCAAATCTGTGCACAGGCATCCTCTTGGAAGGAGAAGAAGCAGACCCCTCAGGCAGCATAGTCTACCTGATTATTGCTGGTGACCTAGAAACCTGTGGTTCTCTACCATTAGTATGCCCACCACAAATGGGATGCCAGGTTTCATAACAATTACTAAAAACTCAATTGCACTCAATCCCCATGTCCACCTGCGGTGGTGAATATGACCAAATACCTGTAAACATGTAAATGTCCTTCTTTTAAAAAGTGGACTTTTTCTTTCTGTCATGGTGGGATTCAGATTCTTTGACAGAGTGCTTGATGGCACATAAGATATAAAAGGCTGAGAACCACTGCTATAAGCCATGCAGTCTGCATGGCAGTATGGGAAAAGCTTCTAGTTACTGGCTTCTAGTCTGTTTTTTAGTTCAATACAATGTGCTGGTTTTGACTTGGGCTTTGGCTCACAGTACCTGAAGGGTACAGGGTATTAGCAGCAGCTCAGGGAGCCTTCCACCAGCAAACACCCATACCAGAAGCTGGGTCATGGGAACTCAGGGACAGGTTTTTCAGTTATTGCCTTCCAACTTTAGAACTCCCTCATGCAGGAGTTAAGAATGGCCACTTCTCTGAGTCCTTCCAAATAGGTTTAAAGATTAGCCTTGCCTGTAGCTGATGCCTAGCCCATACTTGCCCAGACCCCAAGCAAGGTGTGGCCTTCCCTAATGATCAGGCTGGCAGGCACTCACCGAAGCAGGAAAGAGTGCAGCCAGTTCAGCTACTGGAAGGAGAACTGAGTGGGTCCATTGGCTGCTGAGGACAGGAGTCAGCCTAGGTTCATCCTGACAAGGCCATTGATGTTATTGGCCAGTGATAAGCCTAGTGCCAGCCAGGAGCAGCCCCCAATACTGCCAGGGGAGTGGACCGCAGCAGTTCTCTGATGATTTTCCATCCAGGCAGTTTACAGGGCAGGATCATCATCTACCTTCAGACTTTGGAAAAGTCTTGTTCTCACATGGTCACCTGTCCCAGGCCTTGGCCAGGCTTCTTAGTCCGGACTAGTGTTCCCTCTAAGCTGAGTTAGCACGAGCTAGCTCACAGATTTTTAGCCTTCAACTCACGCATTTTTGTCTTTGCTCAGGAAGGATGACCCCAGGGCACACTAAGCAGTAGCTCACAACTTTAATGCCAGTAGCTCACAGTAGAATTTTTGCTCGCAAGACTGCATCTTAGAGGGAACATTGGTCCAGACCTGACATTTTGACATAAACCCTGTTGCCACATCTCTAAAATTGTTTGCTCTGTTTCATACACACAACCATTATCATACTGGTTCCTTTTAGTTTGCTGGTGTCAGGCAAGAAAATACAAATACATATTGTCTGAAGGATGTTACATAGTCTCCTAGAATATTCCCCTTTTATCTTGGGCTGCCTGTTCTTTGATACATCTTCCCACTTCATGTTGTTCATGATGAAAGAGCACTAAAAATTCTTTGTTAGAGATGCACCCCCCTTTTCTCATAGATTTCTGGAGAAGGCTTCCAATAATAGACAGACACCTTTGGGTCCACCTGTGATCTCTGAGGAACAGGAATGATTATTAAATCAGTTTAAGGCTCAACCTAGTGAAGCTGTGAACTTCACAAATAACATGATCAAAAATCTAAGTTATCTTCCATACAATGTCTTTTTTTTTACTCACGACAATCTTGATACTCTCAAATTGCTCATTTAAAATACATATTGTTAATTTAAAATAACACATTATATACCACTTTTGCATAGTCAATGCCATTTATTATTAATCATCAAACCAGGTAGCCAGCTGTTGCTATATGGTTACAAATGGGGCAGGTATGTCAAGTGCAAGCTGTGGAGAGGTCACAGCTCAGACTACACAGTAGCAGAATCTCTGATTCTTCTCTAAAGTTTTTTTCTTTTTTCTTTTAAAAGCCAGAATTAGCCTAGAGCTGGCTTTATCTGAGTGGATGAGCAGGAAAAGAATACTTAGGCCATATCAAGTGATTTTGCACTTAAAAAAAAAAAGGCCCAGAGGAGCAAATCTTAACTAGACCCTCTCTATGCACTCCTTTTCTGCACAATCCAGGCTCCTTTGAGTTAAAAGCTATGGAAGAAGGAATCAGAGAACTCTATACAGTATACTGGCAGACTAAGTCTTAGTCTCCTCTACTAGTGTTCGCAGTTGTCCCTTGGTACTTGTTTGCCATTTCTTTTCTCTCCCTGCTGTGTGCCATTCCACATGGCAAACCTGAGTAAAGCAGATGTTCTTTATGACATTTCTGTGTACTGCATCCCCAAGAGCATGGGGGAGAGGCTGCTATAGCAACAACAGAATATGAAAGAAACGCAATTGTTACATCTTTACCTTACTTACCCCCCCTCCCAAAAAAATTCTAAGATACTAGAAATATTATTTTTGTGCATTGTTTACATATTGCAAATCAGAATCCTCAGCAGAGGTGCATAATATATTGGACAAAGCACCAAACTGATATGTGTATTGTGATCTGCTAAGGAGTGTCTTCTAGGAAATGAGACCCAGATAAAACTGGTGTTTCCTAGGCCTAATATATAACATTGATGACTATATAACAGCCTGAGGAAAAATTTGGGTGACTAGGCATTATCTCAAATTGTCAGTGCAGCAGAGTGTTTTTGCACAGAGCCTTGTTGAAGTAGGGCCAGGTAGTATGATCACACAATTAGAATGAACTAGTAAATTTGGAAACTGAGTTTGAGCTTTTACTTATGCCCAGTAGGCATTTGTCATGAGATCCCCCAATGTATAATCTACCATGTCCTGGATAGCCCAGGATAGCCCAATCTTGTCAGATCTTGGAAGATAAGCAGGGCAAGCCCTCGTTAGTAGTTGGATGTGAGATCACCACAGAAGTCAAGGGTTGCTATGTAGAGACAGACAATGACGAAGCACCTCTGTCATCCACTGCTTTGAAAACCCTGTGGGGTTGCCATAAGTCAGCTGTGACTTGACAGCAAAAAAAATTGTAAAATATAGCAGCAAAAAGGAACTTCACTGGGAGAAGGGCCTGATAACAATGAGAACCATGTTGCTGGAGAAGAAGAGGTCTTTTATCCCCTTCCATTTCCAGCTGCAAATAACCCCCTCCTGACTTGCTTTAAGGCCTGGTACAGAAAAACACACACATGTATATGGTAGGCTTAAAGCAGTCTGAGAAGAGAGAAACACCAGTACTACAACCCCAGTTTTTGTCCAAAGAAACACCAGTACTACACCACTAGTCTTTGTCCAAAGTCTAGGAACAGCTAACATAAGTCAATAGCAGTTAATTTAAGCAATGTTACTTGCATGGGAAGCATGACTGATTTTCTCCTTAAAATACTGCTATAATTTTACTGCAATGTAATTAACACATTTATGTTACACATGTAAATTGTGAACATTAGACAAGTATTTAGTACATAGTTACACATGTATGTGCCACACCAAAAACTATGGAGATTAAGCACACCTAACTCTGTGGTGGATTGTGGCCAGTGATTAGAGGAACATACTGTTATTGTTTAGAATTTGCTAGTAAGATACCCTAAAAAGAGAGCAGGCATCCTTATATGAACATCTCATTTTAACATTATTTATTAATTAAGTACCAACATTTCTGTGCCACCTTTCCACTCAGATAAGGTCCCCAAGGTGGCAACTGGCAACATTTCAATATTAAAACATCAAGATATTAAACTAGTATTTGAAATGTGTGTATTAAATATTTAAAGAATTTAGTAAAACGTTTAAACACATAATGGCACAACTGCAGAAGAGGTCCAAGAACTGTTAGTAGGAGAACACCAAACAAAACAAAAAAGGCATTACCTGCTGGCAGAAGACACTGATAAAGACAGACTAATCTCCTAGGGAAGAAGTTCCAAAATTTCAGTGCCAGAACCAGGAAGGCCCTTATTTGCAGAAACACCAATTGGCAGGCAACTTTATTACCTTTTATCCAGACCAAATGGCTTTCTAAATTGTCACAGTGTTCCACCATGTGATCCCAGCTCTCTATGAGTTTGCCCTCTTAATCAACAAACCGCATGTATTTCAGCCCACTGTACCAGATCCCCTCATCTGAAGAAGTGTGCTTTTAGCACACGAAAACTTACGTTCTGAATAAAACTTTGTAGGTCCTAAAGATGCACCTTGACTCCTGCTTTGTTCTCCCTACAAAAGTCACCCTGCGAGGTAGGTGAGGCTGAGAGAGCTCTTCAAGAACTGGTCTTGAAAGAACTGTGACTGACCCAAGGTCACCCAGTTGGCTGTATGTGGAGGAATGAGGAATCAAATCCGGTTTTCCAAATTAGAGTTCACTACTCCTTACCACTGCACCAAGTTGACTCTCATGTGGTTCTTCAGGTATGCTGGCCCCAAGTCATACAGAGATTTAAAGGTCTATACCAGCAGACATGAACTGAGCCCAGAAGCAAATTGGGGGCCAATATAGATGGAACAAGTTGAGCAATATGGTCCCTATGACCCATAGAACAAAAAGGTAGAAGTGCCAAGTGATTGATTTTTTTTTATTTTACAAAGTCTCTACAAGTTTTGCTGTGCAGACTTTGTCAGGAAGAATCAGAACATTCAGTTAGTGCTGGAACTGTCCACAGCAATTAAGTTCTTTTTAATTGCTGTGGACAGTTCTAGCTCTAGGTGAATGCTCTGATTCCCTTTAACAAAGCCTGCACGGTGAAATGTGTAGGGACTTTGTGAAATAAAAAAAAACAATCTTCTATCACCTGGCATTTTTTTCCTTTTTGTTCTGTTGGCACATTGCTTGAGGGCAGCCCATTTTTTTCTTCATCTTATGACCCACTCCAGCCAACATTCTGGCCTCATGTCAGAGTGGCAAGATCTTTCCTTTCCAGGAAGGGCTGCAGCTGGTGCACCAGCTGAAACTGATGAAAGGTACCCCTCACCACACCACTCTTTATCCAGTAGGAGGCCTGGGTCCAATGGTACTCCCAAGCTATAAACCTGCTGCTTTAGAGGGAGGGGAAAACCCATCCAGAAAAGGAGATATTCCAATTCCTGGCTCCGACCTTCCCCCACCAGTAATGTCACAGTTTTCCTGAGATTAAGTTTCAGCTTGTTTGCCCTTATTCATCTCAAAGCTGCCTCTAGGCACCTGTTCATTTTTTTCTGGTGAGCAAGGTGAATACACTGTACCATCTCTGTAATTTCAAGATTTCATACTGTATATGCTTGATTACCAATATTTTAATATACAAAAGACACAAAGGGAGGTTTGTATTCCATAGCAAAGGCCTTGTTGGCTTTCCTATATCAAAAGAAATAAATTTCTGCTGAGCTTTTGATTTCTATGTGGCCTAGAGATTTTTAAGTGTTACGCACTAAGAGTAAATCTGGTCAGATCACCAATATCATTGTCAATTACTGAGTTCATTAGCATCCTGCTGCCATCTCATAAAGTTCATTAGCAGCCTGCTGCCCTCCCCCTAAATGCACTGAAGGTAATGTTCATTCCCTTCTTTAAAAGTAGAAATGTCTCCATAAAGTAAATTGCATCTTTCAGTTGTGAGGTAGGTGGGGCAGAGAGAGCTCTGAAAGAACTACAGCAGGCCCATGGTCACCCAGCGGGCTTCATGTGGAGGAGTGGGGAATTAAACCCCATTCTCTGAATTAGAGTCTGTCCCTCTTCACCACTACACTATGCTGACTCTCATTGAAGGTCTTGTTGGTTCCAAAACCAGTCCTTGTCACTTTATAATGCACACACACTGCAATTTAGTGATTTGGTCTTTTTAAAATTTAGACATGTCCAAGCAAATTGTAAGTGGAAACAGATTCTCCACTGATACTTGTTATGAAACATCTAACAATAATTGACTCTGAAAGCTTCATTTTAAGGGCTGCTTCATCTATTATGAGTGGCAATGCATTGATCCTGGTAGGGTAATGTATGCAAACAGGGAGTGTGGTTCAGCAGTCGTAGCAGCTTTCTGCTGTACATACCCAAGGAGGCAAGAAATCATTTGCTCCTTGCATACATATTACACTTCTAATGGGCACGTGTAGTTTTGCATTTACTTGTTAAAAAATGTAATGCATGAAGGAGCCTTATGGCACAGTTCCAACAACCAAGGTGGGAATGTGGTTGAGTGGTGATTGCTTCAACATGAATTCAGCTTTGCTTTTAACTTTACTCACATTTATCAGCATCACCATAAAGCTGCCAAAAGTAAATTGAACAGCCTGAAGTGTGGGACAAGAGCAAACATATGTGATGGAGAATGACAAAATATAATGATACAATACCATTGCTGAGATTGATAATGATAATAACAATAATAGCAAGTAACACTGCCCTGACTGCCTACTGTTCTGATATCAATAGGTAGTGGAATGGTTGTAATAAAGTGAATTTTTAAAGCAGTTCCTATACCTATATGGCCTACACTATTAGACCCGTCTTGTGGGGAGTGGGGGGTAGATGGCTGTGAGATAGTAATTTATGTAAGACCATCTAGTGGGTTCCTATCAGAATTGTGCTTTGAACTGGAGACTTCTCTGCTCATACTTGGTATACTTTATTCCTAGTTCATACAGTCTCTTGAGCAACAGTGTTATTTGTGTGGGGAAAGAATGTTAGCCCTCTCTGTTCTGCTGCACAGATAGCATCTAATGTGAACTGAGCTCTCTGTATGAATGCCTGATTTCCCAATTCACACGATCTCCCTACATTTGAGGGAGGGGGGTGGGGAAGAGTCATGTGAGTCAAGTCTCTGTGCAATCAGACATTGACTTAGAACATGCAGTTTGCCCAAATGTTTCAGGAAAGTGTGTACTCTTGCTCCTCCATCACTTAAGTGACAGTGCTGCTGTAAATGGTGTGTAATTACTGTACTATTCCAAAGCATCTCATATGATATTTTAGGTTGATATGCAGCTTCAAATGATTTGGAGGGGCAGGGGGGAGCATGCAGCGTTTTACCTAACAGAAAGCTCAGCAAATACCCTTTCCCTTAAGACCTGCACAGTGCTATTGTAAGCAGAGTTACACCTTTCTAAGACCATTGACTTCAATAGACTTAGGAAGGGTGTGAATCTTATCAATATTGCACTGCAAATCAATGGTTTCCCCTGCTTTAAAGAGCTGTTGATATCTTTTAAACAATATCAGCCAATTTTTTGCTGTCTGATTGAACTGTTTTTTTTTTTAAAAAATATTTTGTAATCTGTTTGGATCCTTCATGACAAAGGTGAGTAATATATGAAGTAAATAAAAATGAAGGAAATTATACAAATCCATAGCTTCATCTAAGACCTATGTGTTTATGTCTAGCAATTCATACATTAAAGAGATTTTAAAAACCCAGCATGTTTAGTAGGTATAATAGCAAAATGTCAAGAATGGATGACGTGAATAAAAGGTATCAAAAGCTATACTTTGGAAATTCAAGTGACAGTTTAAGAGTTTCACAAGGAAGCCATGTTGGTCTGCAGTAGAACAGATTTCAGTCCAGTAGCAGAGGCCATCAAGAGTTTCAGGACAGACAACCTTCATTCATCAGACATGAGTAGAGTAGAAATGGAGATCTCTGAGTCCTTTTATCCTAGTCCGAAGGTGGAAGGGCTGTTGTAAGGAATGCTTGCAAAGGATGCAGAGTACAACACGTATTGTAATCATAGAGTTGGAAGGGACCTCCAGGGTCATCTAGTCCAACCCGCTGCACAATGCAGGAAACTCACAAATACCTACCCCAAATTCACAGGATCTGCATTGCTGACAGATGGCCATATAGCCTCTGTTTAAAATCCTCCAAGGAAGCCCCCCACCTCCCGAAGAAGCCAGTTCCACTGAGGAACCACTCTAATCAGTTTGATTAGAGCAGAGGGGAAATGTTTGGGGGTTGAAAAAGTAACATCTGTTGTGAGATAAGAATCCTGGGTTTATCAGAGAGAATCCGATCTCACTTCTGATGCTAATTTTCCACCCACAAGCAGGGCTTTTTTGTAGCAGGAACTTCTTTGCATATTAGGCCACACACCCCTGATGTAGCCAATCCTCCTGGGGTTTACAGGGCTCTTCTTACAGGGCCTACTGTAAGCTCTTGGAGGATTGGCTACATCAGTTCCTGCTACAAAAAAAGCCCTGCCCACAAGCATTTCCCCTCTGCTCTAATCAAGCTGATTACAATATGCATTGTACCTTTAAATCCTTTATAGGCATTCTTTACAACACCCCTCCCTTCTTCTGACAGGGTTGCCAAGTCCAATTCAAGAAATATCTGGGGACTTTGGGGGTGGAGCCAGGAGACATTGGGGGCGGAGCCAGGAACAAGGGTGTGACAAGCATAATTGAACTCCAAGGGAGTTCTGGCCATCACATTTAAAGGGACAGCACATTTAAAGGGAAACCTTTTTAAATGTCTTCCTTCCATAGGAAATAATGAAGGATAGGGGCACTATAGCGGCGCCCGCCTCACGGCCTCACTGGATCTCTATATTTTAGTCTCTTCGGGGTATTTTTACTTGTTTCTTTGATGGGACCACAGCAGCTTTGTTTGCTCTTCCCACAAAATATAGGCTCACGAGAACTTTAACTTAAACCACAGATTTATTGTAACAAAAAGTCTTAAACTGGGGATATGGGAGATATTTACACAGACTTATATGTTGTTCTGTTGTTTCAAGCTTACAATCACTTTTTCTTTTGTTTTGCATCTTTCACAGTTACACAGTTCACCTTTCACTCACTCTCCACCTCTAGCCAAGGTCTGGCCTCTTGGGATTGATGTGTCTAGTCTCACCCCTCGACTGGAGTCTCTCCTCTCAGCCCTTCTTGGTGTCTCAGACCCACATCCACTCCCTCAACCTCCTCACTAGATCTTTAGAGTAGTTTCCTGGTGTCTGTGACCATTCCGGTCTTAACTGACTCACACACACACACAGCCCTCTTGGCTGGTTTTGTCCAGCTGGCAGTCTCTGGAAGACTTCCCCGTCTCCGTCTCCAGCTTCTTCACAGGATCAGCTGTCCTCTCAGCCTCTACCAGGCCCGAACTGACCCCCTCAGTCTCTGTCAGGTCCCCACTGACAGACTTCTCTGACAGGCCTCCACTCTGTCAGACATCAACTGACTGACTCCTGCCTCAGCAGTTTCTCTCCTTCAACTAACTTTTCCTCCCTGAGAGCTCCGAGCACTTTGCCCCCACCCTCAGGTCACCTGACGCAGGCCCTGTACGTCTTCAGTTTATGGTTAACCCATTGCTTTCCGTCACAGGCACCTTCTTTTGGGGCTCATAGAATTGGACCCCCTGGTCCAATCGTTTTGAAACTTGGGGGGTACTTTGGGGAGAGGCACTAGATACTATACTGAAAATTTGGTACCTCTACCTCAAAAAACAGCTCCCCCAGAGCCCCTGAAACCTCCAGATCAATTCACTTTATACCCTATGGGAAGTGCTCAGCAGACGTTCCCCCCCCCCCATTTCTGGCGACTCTGAAGTGAGGGATTGGCCTCTCTACTCACGAGTTGCAGCCAACTTCTTCCAAGTAACACAGACACCCCATCCCAAGAGGAAGCGTTTCAATCGGAGACTGGAGCCTCCGAGGGGGAAAGCCACATGGTGGCTTTGGGGGCAGGTCTTCCCCCCCCCCTCCGCCTGACTGGGGGTGGGAAGGAGCCTGGGAAAGCAGAAGAACCCCCGCTGGGACCTGGGGATTGGCAAGCCTACCTATGGACTAGGAGAAAAGGACTCAGAGATCTCCATTCTACTCGTGTCTGATGAAGAGAGCTTAGACTCTCAAAGCTTATACCCTGAAATTCTTGTTGAACTCTGGGGTCCTACTCTAAAAGTATAAGAGTTGGGAAGCAAGGATACAAGACAGGCTTCCAAAGTATGGAGAGAAGGTGAGAAAAAGTTGGTTACAATGACATTTTTTTTTAACTCTTACCCTCTCACTCAGCTACAGTGATGTTGATGGCCACACACACACACACATGCTATTTCCTGCCTCTGTGTAGACTTTGTGGTTTCCCATCCAAGTACTAACCAGGGCTGACCCTGCTTAGTGTCCAAGAACTGACAAGGTTGACCAATCCAGGTCAGGGTTTTATTTAGTGATGGGGAAACACCCATTTGACTTGGTACGCAAAGGAACTTTTTACTTCTGATCTAATCTCACTACAATCTCTGAAGGCTATGTTAACTGAAATAAGTTGAACTCAACATTCTAAATAGGGGAATCATATCTGCTGTAATTTATGTACCCAGAATTATTATGCCTAGCCATTTGTGCACAAAGAATGGATATGCCAGAAAAAGTTACAAAAATGTCATGCCTCTTGGAGGGGGGAAATCCACAGATAACCCAAAGAATATACTCTGTATGCAGATCATTTGTTAAAATACGTCACATGCTACATATTTCAGGGTTAGAAAAAATATTGCTTTATTGTACTGAAAGATATATATATGGGCTATCTGTCACATCTTAAGTAATCAGAATGAGCTCTTAGGAGAAATCTGTAATTACTTTGAGTATGATATTAGTTAAAAGTAAAATAAATGATTTTGCTCCATTTTATTACCTCTGGTAGATGGCCATTTGTATCATAAATTCATTGACCTCATCTTAAATGATCAATCCTCTAAGACAGCTTTGATTCATTAATTCTTAAGTGACATTATTTCTACTCCAGTAGTTTTTACTCCCTGTGAAGGATTGTTTGCTGCATCCATGGCATATGTGTGAGAGAGAGAGAGAGAGAGAGAACTACTTATGTATGATACTGGAGTGTTGAATAAAATCAATTGGATAACTACTGGATGTTTTGTTCATCAGGGATGTTCACAGAAACAGATTTATTGCTGTTACCCTCAATATCCTTAATCAATTTGATCCAGTGATAAAATATACTGAATAGTCTGCAATCAATATGTGAGTGAGGTAGCTCAACACGAGCAATTTTTTTAACCTTAATGAATTATTAAAACCTCAAGAAATCATGAGAGAATTTCTAAAGAGGATTCCTTGAGATTTTTGTTTGGGAGAAGAGAAAACATTTACTTAGTTTAAGGTGACATGGAAGCAGAGGCGTCACTAGGGTGGGTTGCACCCTGAGGTGTAACTGATTCAAGTCACCCCCCCCCCATTGGGCATCACCCCTTTTGGAGGGCTGCGTCACCCCCTCTGCCCTTCTTGTTGCTGGTTCCGGCCCTCCTCAGTTTCCTTTTCACCTTTGGGAACGGTGTGGAGCTGATCCGCTTCCTTTCTCTCCGTGCACTGTTCGTGCAGCAGCAGCAGCCTGCGGGAGCTGGCGCTCCCCAACACAGAGCCGGTGCGAGTCCTCGCAGGGAGCAGGAGCAAGGAGGGAGTGGGGGGGAAGAGAAAGCAGTGTGCAAAGTTGTTAGTAGCGTCTCCGGAGGGTTTCCCCCCCTGAAAATATGATATTGCATTTAGATTCAATAATCCCCCCCTAGCGTATCCAGAAGACTGCGGGTGGGTTACGATATATATTGAAAACTGTTCTAAAAAAAAAAGAATGCAAATGCATAACGCTACTTAAATCCTAAATAGGGGTACGATGTTTGTTAAGAGACAAGAGCACGCTTTACGTTTGCACCTTTGACATTCGCTCCTCGGCCCGGCCTTCTGCAAACTGGGGCCAATGAGAATGCTCTGGGGGAGGGCCGATGGCCCCCTTGGCCCCGCCCTAGTGACGCCGCTGCATGGGAGCCCATTGGAGAGAAGCAAATCAATACAGCACCAAAACATTTCAATAAACCTTTCAACTGATAGCATATAAAATCAAATTGTTAGAAAAGATGTCAGGTGCTAATCTCTGTGTCTGGAGCCATAGTGATGGAGTTATAGTACTTTGAATTAAAATATATGTTTAGTAAATTTAGGTGCGAATTGCAGTTTTGCAACCAGATGCAGATGCAGGTGTTTCCAATTACAGCTTCTAAATGGACTCAGGGTCCAGTAAGGGAATCCCAGGATGATAGGAATCCATCAGTTTTGCTTCAGATGTATTTTAGAAGATCCATATTTTCCCACGAAGTCCAACAAAAACTTTTGAGCAGATTCCTGATTTGCTAGTCTTATGTATCTCCAAATAGAAAAATGTCATTTAGTTATTTTTTATTACACTTGTATCTTGTTTTTCTCCTATTATGAAACCGAAGGTGATGTACATAGCACTCCTAGGAGATTTCCTTTCTTGGCATTGATCAGATCCAGACCTGCTTAGCCTCACCATGGATTACTGTATCATGTATCTTCCAACCATATCCAGGCCACTGATAAGAAGCGACATGATATCACAGAAGTGAGTACATCAGAGGCATGGAGTGGATGCTGGCCACATAACAGCAATGTTTGTGAACATTGTGGGGAGTCACTTGGGTTGCCAGCCAAGGGCTGACAACCCCAGGAACTTTGGATGATGGGGCTAGTGTTGTGACACTACAATGTCACTTGCAGTCATGTAACCAGAAATGGTGTTATACATCATTGCAGTGCTCTAGCAACTCCTCCCCTGACTCTATGGTTTTCTGCAATGTTAATTTTTCTCTCCAGTTCTCTCCTGCTGCTGTATTAGGCAGCAATGCAAGAGCAGGAATGGGATGGCCCCCCTAAACATGATAAAAATTTATAAGATTTTCATGAGGTGAAGGAAGGGGGTAGAGAGAACAGTTTTCATTTCCCATAATACTACTGCTTAGAGGCACCAAACAAAGTTGGGCAATTGATTCAGGATGGACAAAAGGAAGTACTTTTTTACTCAACAAACAAACTATAGGATTCAATGCCAGGGAGAGAAGAGATGGTTACTAGCATGGATTTCTAAATGTGTGTATGTATGTAGTTAATTAAAGAAATTATCTAGTTTTAGGTTTGGTAGAACTCAGCTGTCTATATGCTTCTTTGTTATTCTAGTGAATGCAATATGCAGTTCACTCTTCCATATTTATTCAGCACATCCTACATAAACAGCTTCATTTGCTATATATTGTAATCTAATTAAAGAAGAACTACGTTACACTATAAGCTTAACAGCCATTTGTTATGAACTATAAATGAAAAATATATCATGGGATATTGCAAAAATAAAATATAACCTTTAGAATAGTTGGTGCCTGTTGTTTTCTGAAGCCCATTGAGTCCTGCCTCATCTTCTTTCAGAACTACAGTTATACAACTAGGTTGTACCTTCATTAAGCTGTCTCAAAATAAATTAATATTTGCATGCTTGAATGCTTGTTCAAGAATATATATTGACATGGAGTCACCTGTACTCTCTATTGGGTGTTGCAGTGCACAACTGGAAGTTTTCCTGGAAAGGATGGGAGTGCTTTCCTGGGGAAACCCTTGCTTGAACCATGGACTGATTCCTCACCAGCAGTTGCTCCACCACTGGGCTTCTGCTTAAGCTGGCTCAAGTTATCAATTCCCCACCAGCTGCTGTGTGGGTGCCTTTTGATCCCCGGATACCTCCCATTCCCCTCACAGTGACCGGATCTCCAGAAAACCAGATCCAGTCACTGTTAGCCAAATTGCCCTCAAAAGAGGTTGGGGAATTAGTTTGGTGGGCAAAAATGACCAACTTAAGAAGGATCAAAACCTATGTATACAGGAGATGGTCTCCCAGGAATTTCCCTTTAAATAAGAGAGAGATTTTTGGTAAACTCAAAAGTATTTTTCTTAAGAAAAATCATTCACTCACACAAGGTAGATAATTCATACAGCAATCACACAGTTCCTAAGAAAAACAGAAATGGAATTGGTAGAGAGGTAACACAAGGGTAAAACATAGACAGGGTGATATACTTGAAGACTTCCTAGTAATGATAGACAATAAGGGGAGTGATAGCCAGAAGTGACCCACATCACTAGCCATAATGGAGCCCATTTGTGTAATTGGGGATGGCTCAGACAGTGGGGTAGGGATGCTGAACGAGACATGCCTGAATGGCCATGCGCTGGGCTTGATATAGCCAAATTTGTGCCTTCGGGTGGTGGTATGTGACAAGTAGGTCAGGTGACCTGTGACACTGCAGTGACACCAGTGCATGTCACTGGTGATGTCACAAAAAGGAGTGTAAAAGGGAAGGCTCCCAGAAGTTTGATGAGATTAGTAAATCATGATGAGATTTACTAACCTAGACAAAAAACATAGGTGAGGGGATTTGGAGCCAAATGCTATCTTATTGTAACACCAGAGCAAACACAATGGGGGTGATCTCTGTGGCTGGAACTGTTCTTTGTCCTGGATAAAGTTGTATTGTGTACATAGGAGAAGTCTTTTGTGTAAGTGAGAAGATGAAATTAGCAAGCCTATTGTTCACCTTGGCTCTTTACATTTGCATCTGCATTGGCACACCTGGAGGGCTAGCTCTGTTCTCCTGGCCGTGTGTTCAGGAACAAGATGGATGCAGGATCTCTCCCATCATGGCTTCTGGTGAAGGCTGCTTTTAGGTGCTGTCTTCCTTGGGCAGGAGTGCAGTGGTATTCTGCATGGCCTAGCAGCTTCTTGGGAAAGCCTGATCTAGAATCCTTCTATGCAGGAGGAATGCACAGTTATAGCAATGGCAAGAACAAGCAGGGAGGGAACAGTCACAGCAGCAGCAGCAGCAGCAGCAGGAGCAGGCAGGGAGGCTTCTTAGCTAAGCTGAAGTGCTTGCTATTTGGCCCCACACAGAGCGAAATGTCCATATTGGGCTGGTGCCCAGGTAAATGGCTGAACTCAAGTAAGGTTGAGAGTCCAACGCAGCAAGATGCATATGCTTATAAGGATAATAACTAGGAATTCAGGAAGTCTGGCAACACAGCCAGAGTAAACACAGTCTATTAAAGATGGAGGAGGGGGCTTGGGTCTTACATCGCTTTAAGGGGAATGGGAGGTAGCCATGGATCAAAAGGCGCCCACATAGCAACTGATGGGAAATTGATCGTTTGAGCTGGCTCAAGCAGAAGCCTGGAGGTGGAGCAAATGCCAGTGAGGAATCTGTCGCTGTCTCAGACTACATGTACTCCTCCCCCTGTTAACCCCATCAGTCATTCTGGCAATGAGGGCCCAACATTCACTGAGGATTCATGTTTACTTCTGAACAAGGATTTGATATCAGTCCATCTGACTCCCAAAATAAAGTCTATACAGACATTCCCATACATATCCTAATCAGGACCAAATATATATTGAATTATTAAGAAAAGTGTACAGTAAGAATGAAACATTAGACATAATTCTGTGAAAGGCATGTGAATGCTCATCGAAACTGATATAACTTAAAATTTTGTCTGGATCATGCCCAGACTTTTAAAAAAACTATTTTAAAGTGTCATCACTATTTCTGGTAAAAGAAAAGCTGTGAGTTAAATGAGATGAGTAATCAAATGCCCGGCATATGTTGTTTTGAATTGTTTATGTGGCCAATGGTTATTAAAATTAAATTACCTATTTAATGTTATCATTTCATAATCATGCCTTGGCTTTGAAAACAAAGGAATTATTCTCAGCATTGAAAAGTAAGAGTATACATAGGACAGTGCCATGTTTTCACGTGGTCATAAGCTCAATACGTTTAGTATATATTACTAAATAACGTATCTACTGAACATTATGAGAAGTGAATAAATGACAAACTTGGGGGGGTTGTCTCTATGTATAATATCTGTCAAAAAAAGGGAGGCACTGAAAATTCTGACATCTGTTTATCTGTTTATAGCTGTGGAAAGATTACTCATTTTAATTCTTGTTTAAAATGCCATATGAAGGGAAAGGCATTTGTGCAAACAAGAGTCATATTTGAATTGTAGATCATGTCTTTGCCATCTGTGAGAGCTGTTGGTGTTGCAAAATTAATGTGTTAATGAAATCACAATAATTTCTCTGAAGTAATGGATTCTGAAACCTGGAATGACTTTTTTTTTAACTTTAGTGTCTGGTGGCTTACCACTGGGGAAACCTTAATTAGTTTTTCAGCCTTATTTACCTTTTTAAAAAAAATGGTGACATCTCTGCCACACCAATAGTAGCACAGAAAATAACTTATATTTTTCAAGCCTGTAATAATAAGAGGGGTTGCCTTGGTCTTTGAAAAAAAATGTTAAATAAACTCTTGTATGCCAAGAAGTTATACTAAAGTGACTAGTGCTCAAGAGTGGGCAAACAGCTCGGAAAATCTTTCCAGCTTGTTGACATATCACAGTTTCAGAACGCTAATTCATCCAGATTTTATTACTATTTTCTACTTCATGTTTGCAAGACAAAACTAATGATGTGTAGTTTTTTCTTCTTCTTCTGGATACCAATTAACATGCCAGCTCTGTTATCTACTGCATTTGAATAATCTAAAATGTCAAAATGTGTAGAATCTTATTGTAGATTATTAGTAATCCCTCTTCTTGGATGTTTGGAGTCATTTTCCATTTTTAAAAATCTTATTTAATTATGTAGACATACTTGTCAGTATGCATCCATATGAACAGTTCAATGTGTAGCATGAAGTTCACAAGCCACATACTGGCTCAGATCAGACAATATGCAAAACCATGTTTTATTTTAATTGTGGTTAGTGTGAGAAACTAGGATTCCTCTTACAGACAATTGCTCATATTTACCTCCACAATATTTATTTATTTATTTTTATTTGATTTTATTTATATCCTGCCCTCCCCGCCGAAGCAGGCTCAATACTGGTTTTGTTACCTTCTTTCTGTTTTCATGTAGGGTTGTCAGCTCTGAGTTGGAAAATTCCTGCAGATTTGGGGGTGGAGCCTGGGAGCAATGGAATTTGGAGAGGGACTTCTGTAGGGTATAATGCCATTGAGTACCATTGCCAGATGTCCTCTTTTTAGAGGAGATGTCCTCTTTTTTGGTGTCTATCCTCTTTGCGGCTCTTTTAAAAAAATGATGAAAATGTCCTCTTTTGAGGTTGGATGGTTAGGAATATTCCTAGTTAGTAGCAATTATCACAGCTTAAATAATAGGGGTATTTAAAATGAGATTTGTCATAGTGATCACTTGTATGAAGTAGTCAGTTGGGAAATATGTCTTCTTTTTGGCTTTTCAGAACACGGTAACCCTACCATAGAATCTGCTAACCAACCTCCAGGTAGGAAATGATCACTATGGTCTGGAGATCCATTGTAATTCTGGGAGATCTGCAGATTCCACCTGAAGGTTGGCAATCATTACCAGGAGTGCATCTTCTGGGGAACTAGCCAGGATTAGGCCAAGCAAAAGCATAGTTAAGACTATCTGTGATTAATAAAACAAGTTTAGACCCTGGCTTCAGATCCTAATTTGAAGGACCATAGTTATTGCAGTCAGTCAATTGTAGTAACTATTGTTAGTTTAATTAAAACATGCGATGTCAGAACTGAATGTTAAGCGCTGTTTAGCCCAATGAAATCATAGAACTTCAGCTGTCTTAATTCTGTAACTATGCTGAATAATAACAGTAATCATCATCATTATCAGGGCTCTTTTTCTACTGGAGCCCACAGGAGCAGAGCTCCAGCTGGCTCAACCCACCATGCAGCAGCCATGTGCTCCCAGGCCAGGTGGCATGGCCTAATATGCAGATGAGCTCCTGCTGACCCTTTTCTACAAAAACAACAATATTAACAACAACAACAATAATAAGCATTTGTATAAGACTTTAAGCTTTTCAATGACTTTCACATATATTATCTTATGAAAACACAACCCCTAAAAGTCAAGTCACTATTATTATCTCTGTGTTACCTTTTAGGAGGGAGTGCTGAGACTAAAATAAAGCAGCTCACCTACAGACTCATAATTCATGGCAGAGGCAGTATTTAAACCAGGGACCTCCTAATTCATAGCTGTTGTTTAGATCCTGTGACATATCAGCTATGCTGCATGAATAATTTTGTGTTGCAGCTCCAATCATGGAAACTGGGGAAGTTCCATTATAATCATAGGGCTTTTTCAGACTCTCCTGGGGTAGCCACATGAACACACACACAGGCATGTATTTACAATACTACCAACTCATATTTTAATGTATTTTAGCAATGTAGATTACTGTAGATCAAATATTTTGACGGCATTTATATGTAAGACTTATTTAGGCATTAAAAAATAGGCTATCACTGTGTATTTATATGTAATATTAGATAAACTGTATTTTAAGATCAAAGTTCCATGAAATATATATTCTCCTTCATAATTCAGATGTTTAGAAAGCAATTATGGAAAGTAAAAAGAATTTTGATGCAAATGACAATACAAAGAGGAAATCACTTTTTTCTTATCTGTTTTGATTTTGTTACTGTGTTGTAGGTATGTGACTGGTGTAAGCACATAAGACACACAAAAGAGTATCTGGATTTTGGGGACGGGGAACGAAGGCTTCAGTTCTGCAGTGCAAAATGTCTCAATCAGTACAAAATGGACATTTTCTACAAAGAGACACAGGCCAATCTTCCAGCTGGACTCTGCAGCACATTACATCCTCCAGTCGAAAATAAAGCAGAAGGCACTGGGGTGCAGCTGCTGACTCCAGATTCTTGGAATATACCGCTAGCAGATGCTCGGAGAAAGGCCCCATCCCCAGTGTCTGCAGCTGGCCAAATTCAAGGTCCTGGACCATCAGCATCTACCACTGCCTCTCCGCCTGACACTGCCAACTGCTCTGTCACTAAAATCCCAACGCCTGTTCCCAAATCTATTCCCATCAATGAGAATCCAAATATGCCACCAGTTTCTGTTCCGCCACCTGCTAGCATTGTGCCTCCAATTGGTGTCCCACCTCGAAGTCCTCCCATGGTGATGACAAACCGTGGGCCAGTTCCATTGCCCATATTCATGGAACAGCAAATTATGCAGCAAATTCGTCCGCCGTTTATTCGAGGGCCTCATCATGCCTCAAATCCCAATAGCCCTCTGTCCAATCCAATGATACCTGGAATTGGTCCACCACCAGGTGGTCCCAGAAATATGGGCCCAACTTCAAGCCCTATGCACAGGCCAATGTTATCACCTCATATTCACCCTCCAACAACACCAACCATGCCTGGAAACCCCCCAGGTTTACTACCGCCGCCACCTCCAGGAGTACCTTTGCCCAGTCTACCCTTCCCTCCTGTAAGCATGATGCCAAATGGTCCTATGCCCATGCCACAGATGATGAACTTTGGCTTGCCATCTCTTGCCCCATTGGTGCCACCTCCAACCCTGTTAGTGCCATATCCTGTCATTGTTCCTCTACCAGTTCCTATCCCTATTCCAATTCCTATTCCTCACATCAATGATTCCAAGCCCCCAAATGGCTTCTCCAGCAATGGAGAAAGTCTCATTCCAAGTACATCTAGTGATGCAACTGGGGCAAAGCCAACAAATAACTCTGTATCTCCCAGAGATTCAAAACAAGGGCCTTCCAAGTCCTCTGATTCAACACCAAGTTGTTCAAGCCAGTCCGTAAATCAAACACAAGTGCATCAGGAGCACAGTAAAAATGAAGTTGTTGACTTGACTGTGAGACCTAGTAGTCCAGTGAACAAGAAGTTTGGTTTTTCTACAGTACTACAGGGACCACAGGATGGTGTGATAGACTTAACTGTAGGTCACAGATCTAGACTACACAATGTTATCCACAGGGCTTTATATGCTCAAGTCAAAGTTGAACATGAAGCTAGCAGTGTTGTAAATCTGGCTTTTGGTAGCTCAGATAAAAGGAACTGCAGTGACTGCAAGAACAATTGCAGCCCCACTGAAACAAAAACTTTACCTTGTAGTGACTCAGCTCACTGTGGTCCCACTGCACTGGCCTCTGGCACATCAGAAAATAGTGTAGCTGCAGTTTGCAATGTCATTGTGAATGGCACAAAGGGCCCGGAGGCCCCAGAGCAGCCCCAAGATCCGAAGAAATCTCAGCCGCCAGAGGAATTGCCAGTGAGTGAGCTGGAATCTGTGAAGGAGAACAACTGCACGTCAAACTGCCACCGAGAAGGAGACTCTGGTAAGAAGACTGGGGAAGAGCCCCTGTTTGGGGGAGACAAGCAAGATCCCAACCTTAACAATCCTGCAGATGAGGACCATGCGTACGCATTGCGGATGCTGCCCAAGACAGGCTGCGTCATCCAGCCTGTGCCAAAACCAGCAGAAAAGACTGCTATTGCACCATGCGTTATTTCAGCACCAATTCTCAGCACAGGGCCAGAAGATCTGGAGCCACCACTGAAAAGGAGGTGTCTCCGAATTCGAAATCAGAATAAGTAAAGGTTTGTGTAATCACTACAGTCTTCTGTGATTAGAATGAATATCACTGTTTACAGATTGGAGTAAAACATGTGGAGGTGGCCATGCATAAAACAGGGAGAAAAATTCTGGTTTATAAACTCACTAGAAAAAGAGAAAAGACCATTATTTATGTTTTGTCTTTGTCTTGCAGCATCTTTGTATCTGTCTGTCTTACATCCATCAGCAGTTAGTATTTCTTTAGGTTTATTGAGTAGCCTGTTATTATCCTGCCACTGAACACTGTGAACTGTGTTGTGTCCTAACTAGTGGATTTCTGCCTTTGCTAGTTTTTGAGCCCAGAAAACTGACCTCTTTGTATATTGCTAACACATCTGGGTAACAGCATTTCAGGACCTCTGGCTTAATTATCATAATTCACTTTTAGGATAGCAAGCAGTAGAGAAATTCTGCTACTTGTTATTAATTGGAATGCAAAAGCATGCTTCTTTGACAATAATAATTTTAATTTTTAAAAACCTAATCCTAAAGTAGGATAAGCTTTAAGCTATATGCTAACAAAAAAAACTGCTTCCCAAAAAATCCCATATTGTTTACTATTTTGGTTCTTATTGATGCATCCCTATAAGAATGGATCATGTCTCCCTTAGTGTTCCCTCTGAGCTGAGTTAGTGTGTGCTTACTCAGTTGTTTAGCCCCTGGCTCACACATTTTTCTCTTTGCTCAGGAAAAATGGCCCCAGAGCAAACTAATATGCAGTAGGTCACAATGTTAATGTCATTAGCTCACAAAGTAGAATTTTTGCTCACAAGACTCCACAGCTTAGAGGGAGTATTGGTCTCCACCACTTTTTACATGTCCCCTGCTTTCAGAAACCTTCTGGCACCTTATTGTACCAATGTCTTTGGCAGGAGCATCCCAAAGTATAAACAGGAACAATTTTAAAAGCAACAGCTGGAGTTGATTTTGAAACATTATTATCAAACAAATAAGCCTCTGCACCTTTGTATTAGTGTTGTTATGCAAAGGAATACTGAATCGGCCAGATGTACAGTTTGGATTCAGAATGAATTAACGTTCTGCTTTTTTAAACAAAATCTTTGTTTGCAAAGCAGATGTTTAGATTTTTGATGCTTGATTGCTAATCAAATTCATTACCTGAGTCCTATCGAATCATTTTGAACTTTTTATAAAAGATTAGTCAGCTATTTCCTTCACACTTCTCTACACAATCAGGTTTTAGCAGAATTAATATATACATTTACTGTATTTTGCCTTCATCATAGTATTTCTGCTATAAGGATACTGTAATTTCATATCACTAAAAGTCTTTATTTTATATTTGGGTAAGCACAATGCTTTCTATAGACAGAACATTTTCTGCTTTTGAGGTTGCTGAGTGGAGGGTGGCTACAGAAGCATTAAAATGGGTATCATTTCTGATGTGACTGAGGCTAAAGTATGACTCAGTTTCTTCCCATGTTTTAAACATTAAATCTTATGGATTTTTTAAAATGGTGAAGAGACAATAAACAAAACAAAAATAAACTATCACCTGTGCTTCCCCATTCCAGTTGCACAATGCAATCAAAACATTATTTAACTCAGCATACACAGAAGAGTTCACAACATGTAAATCAAATCAGAAAGTGAAATTCACTCCATACTGCCTCTTTGTCCCTGTTGTTTCTTTAGGTCTGCATGCTGTGACAGAAAAAAGCCATAGCAGGTAGAATTCCCTTCTCAGGACCTACACTATACTTCTCTATCCTATAAACCCTTGACTCCCTCCCTTGCCTTCTTGCATTAGTCCTGCTAAAATATGTGTAGCTTCTCCTGTCTCTAGATCCTATGTGTAGCCCCCCCAATCCAAGTTTGTAATCTCATACTTCCTACAGTTCTGTGTAGGGTTGCCAATCCCCAGGTGAGGGCAGGGGATCCCCCGGTTTGGAGGCCCTCCCCCCGCTTCAGGGTCGTCAGAAAGCGGGGGGAGGGGAGGGAAATGTCTTCTGGGAACTCTATTATTCCCTATGGAGATTTATTCCCATAGAAAATTATGGAGAATTGATCCGCGGGTATCTGAGGCTCTGGGGGGGGGGCTGTTTTTTGGGGTAGAGGCACCACATTTTCCGTATAGCATCTAGTGCCTCTCCCCAAAATACCCCCAAAGTTTCAAAAAGATTGGACCAGGGGGTCCAATTCTATGAGCCCCAAAAGAAGGTGCCCCTATCCTTCATTATTTCCTATGGAAGGAAGGAATTGAAAAGGTGTGCTGTCCCTTTAAATGTGGTGGCCAGAACTCCCTTTGGAGTTCAATTATGCTTGTCACAGCCTTGATCTTGGCTCCACCCCTAATGTCTCCTGGCTCCACCCCCAAAGTCCCCAGATATTTCTTGTATTGGCAACCCTAGTTCTGTGTCTCCGCCTCACATTGTTTCCTCAAATCTGTGTTTTCTAGTTTGCTTGCTTTGTTTCACTTCTTTAGGTGTCATATGTCTCTTTGCCACTTTTCCTAGCACTCCCTTCTCCCTACCCCCATAGCTTACTCCCTTCCCCATTTTTTTTCAGAGCCTGCTCTGTGTGATTAGCATCCTTTCCCCTCAACTCCTTGCCTCCCTTTGCTCAGTGCATTGAGACTGAGAAAGGTTCCTCTTTCTCAAACCATTGTTTACCCTGTACATTTCCTTCAGTATCATTGCTTCTGTGGTCCTCAGTCCATAGCTCCTTTATATCCTGTATGTCTTCTTAGTTATGTCCTGCGTAAAGTTTTCATCCCAGCCATACTAACTACTTTTCTTTGCTTTACGTATGGTCACACAAGCTGAGCTGGTCAGTGTCAAAAGCTTCTGTGTAGGATTGCCTGGTCTGTGTTGTAAAATTCCTGGAGACTTTGGGGGTGGAGCCAGGAGAGGGTGGGGTTTGGGGAGGGGCCTCAGCATGGTACCATGCCATAGAGTCCACCCTCCAAAGCAGCCATTTTCTCCAGGGGAGCTGATCTCTGCCTGCTGGAGATCAGTTGTAAAAGCGGGAGACCTCCAGACCCCACCTGGAGACTGGCAACCCTATATCAATGGCCCAAGGGCAATATGATAGTTCTTTAAAAAAAAAGGGAATGAGCTGGTCTAAGCCTGCTACCCCCACAAAGACATTACATACTCTGGTATCATATTGATCTGATAACATGCCATACATTTTAAAACTGCTGCTTAGGGTTCCCAAATCCCCCGCTAGGCCTGGAGACCCCCGATTTGGAGCCTCCTCCCCCCGCTGGCCATAAAAGGGAAAGCAGGGGGAGGGGAGAACGGCAAACAGATCACTGAACGCTTGAAGTCCACTACAGACTACATTTCCCAAAATGCTTAGCGAGCAGAGGAATACTTGGCATAGGGCGGTGGAGCGAGCTCGAGTCGTTGCCCGCTATTGGCGGTTGTCTTTGTGCGGAAGAGGCTGCCTGCGTTCCAGAGAGGGGGTGAGTGGCTGCTGACCCTGGAAGGCTTCTAGGATAGGGGCACCGGGGAAAGTGGGGTGCTGCGGATGCAGATTCCTAGATGCATGTGTCTGTTGGAGACCGCTGCTGAGAGCCCTTTTTCCTTCTGTAGGGTCTGATTGTGCTGGGAATGCATGCTCAGCTGTACTTCTGCTGGTTTGTCTCTTCACAAGTTATAGATATGAATAGGGTTGCCAATCCCCAGGTGGGGGCAGGGGATCCCCTGGTTTGGAGGCCCTCCCCCCACTTCAGGATCATCAGAAAGCGGGGGGAGGGGAGGGAAATATCTGCTGGGAACTTTATTATTCCCTATGGAGAGCTATTCCCATAGGAAATAATGGAGAATGGATCCACAAGTATCTGGGGCTTTGCGGGTGCTGTTTTTTGAGGTAGAGGCCCCAAATTTGCAGCGCAGCATCTGGTGCCTCTCCTTAAAATACCCTCCAAGTTTCAAAAAGATTGGACCAGGGGGTCCAATTCTATATGCCCCAAAAGAAGGTGCCCCTATCCTTCATTATTTCCTATGGAAGGAAGGCATTTAAAAGGTGTTCAGTCCCTTGAAACGTGATGGCCAGAACTCCCTTTGGAGTTCAATTGTGCTTGTCACAACTTGCTCCTGGCCCCACCCCCAATGTCTCCTGGCTCCACCCCCAAAGTCCCCAGATATCTCTTGAATTGGACTTGGCAACCCTACTGCTGCTGCAATCCTGCTACCAGTTAGTCCTCTTTAATTCCATTTATTTCATTGAGATTTCTAATCCCTCAAAATATTTAAATGAGCATATGAAAACATAAAATTAAATTTCAAAATACAATTCTGAATTTACTTATTTGTTCAAGTGAGTTTATGCCCCTAATTTGCTTAGTTAATTGAAATCACCAGATTGGAATAACTGGAATATCCTGAAATAAAGCTTACTATGTATCCTATGATCTCTAACTAAATTAATCTCCTTGACAAAAAAAGGGCTTTAAAATATTGCTGTCCCATTCTTCCTTTCATCTTGCGAACAGATATAGCTGCATTATGTTGAGATTCATGAGCTGAAGAAATTTAACTCATGTAAATCCCGCCACCTTTTTTTTAAGACCTGTTCTAAAATCAAATATTGATGATTTGCCAGATAAGGCTTGATAACATGCCAAATTTTACTGCAATTTGTAGAATACTCCTTAACCTTCAGTAAATCACATTTTATGCTCTCCCTGGCAATACTATTATTGCACACAAAAGCACTGTATAGAATTTTCCATTAAAAATGTAGCAATTAAAGCCAACATTGAAGTACCTTGGGATCTTGCAACATTTCATTATGCTGAAAGAGGAAATTACTGCCCTGGGGGTAACTCATGGTAGATGCTGACATTTTAAGGATGACCATAGTATAAACAGAGCAGTCTCTCTCATTGCTGCTAAAGAATATTCAAAAGTATTTTAATATATCTGAATAAATATCCATTGCTCTTTTTTAGCACCTATGGGCCAGAAGGAAAAAAAAGGGAGTGAATGCCTTTTCCGGCTGCCTGGTTTAATTCTGACACAGTTGTACTTAATCCAGAGAGTGAAGGGAAACAGGCATATTCAGTGTTACTGTGATGTTTGTGAGTCAAAACAGACAAGAGGTCCAAGACAGACACCTGCTGATAGGTGTTTTTAGTTAAAGTATATTTTTTATTTTATTTTTATTTATTTAGAATTTATATCCCGCCCTTCCCACAAGTGGCTCAGGGCGGCTTCCAGCCCTCTGTAACTGACCATATGCAGCTATGTAGGTGTTCAGATGATATGAATAAACAATCAGCCTTCCAAATGGCAGCTATGACATAAGAAAATGTGGTGTCTACAACCCAACATTAAATCTAGTTCAAGAATCCATATTAAGTATTACTGTCCCAAAGTTTTAATTTATATATCACAAATTGTAGCCTTACTTTACCTATTATGCACCACCCTGTTAAATTTAGTAGTCTGGGAAGCACCTAAAATTTGAAAATTTAGTGGTTTTGACAGCAAAATTTAGTATCACAGCAGTGCATTACAGCATTATATGATAGGAGGTGTAAACTGTAATTTGTATCCTATGTACTGCAAGGGGAAGTTGCTTGTCATCAGAGATCTTCCCCACTTTCCCCAACACCCTTTTGAGATCTCTAAAAACCAATGCTTGGGATCATGGGAAACAATAAATCACAGACCATAGAGGAAGCTGCTCTCAAGAAGGAGAAACAATGAAATCATTTCTGTTTCCCTCTTGCATTGACAGTCTCTTGCATTAACAGAAACTCTACTCAGCAGAAGAGTAAAGAGGAACCATGTTGCCCAGTTGTGTCTGCTCCACAGCAGTTCTCCCAGTGCCACATCACACAGTATTTACTGGGCTCCAGTGACGCTAAGCATCAGCTTTTTGAAGGTTTCTGGAGGCTGCTAAGAAAAGGGAGAGGCAGGAAAGCACTTGTGTTTTTTCTAGTACTTAGGCATTATTCCATGTGTTATTTTTGTAAGCTACTGGTCAGTACTTGAAGTAATTTTTTGTTTTGTTTTTTTACTTCATGTTAACAAAGATATTGAAAGAGTTCAGTCTTGGGGTTTGTATGCATTACTATAGCTTCTATAACAAAAATGCATAAGCATGTAAACATGTAATTTTTTAAGGTCCTTTTTTTTTAGTGTCAGGACAATCCATTGATAAACTGCATTAACCTTTCATTACATTTCTCATACTTATATATCTGTGTCTACTCAAGTCCTGTTACATTTGCTTTAATATTTCTTATGATGCATGAATGTTTACAGAAACAAAGCAAATGTTAAGACTATGGAATGTGAGGGTTCTGTTTGATGACTTTTCTTCCCCTTTCATGTGGTAAAAACTTTCAAATAGTTTGCATGGGCACTGAACAAACTGACATTTTAAAATTACAGAGATTACAGAACAATTCATAAGCTTCTTCTTCCTAGCACATAAGTCCATAAAATGCCTTTGACTGCAAACCTAAGAGCAGTTTCCTGAGAGTAAGTCTCATTGAATAACATGGGACTTCCATTTTAGTAGACCTGATTAAATTTAATCCCTTGATGTTAACAAATGCATTGATGAAAATGAATAGAAACAAACTGGTGTGATTGCTTGTCACCCTAGGTTTTATTTTTTGGATTTTATTGCTCCGTTATTCCATTTCCCAAACTAGAGAGTAGGCTGTGTGGTTGTTTCTTGGGAAAAGCACTAGACTTCTGAAATTATGTCATGGGGGGAATTCACAACATTTGAGGTAAATAGGTCTGAATTTCTATGTGGTATCAGAAAGCCACATCTTGACCTTGTAATATTCAATTCCATCATCTATCTGTTTGGTGTCATCGGTGTTTAATTTTAACCAGGGCTGGCTGGTGGGGCCCAGAGCTAGATTCATGAATTTTACTTGATTTTTTTCTCTTCTCCTGCAATTTAGATGAAGAAAATTAGCTAACACAACATGCCAACCTCTCTTGAAGTCCATGCAGAGTTTAAAGCCTTGTGCCCTTAACAGAGTTACACACTTCTAAATCCTCTTGTGTCAGTGGGTTTGGAAAGGTGTGCCTCTGATTTAGAATTGCACTATCACGTGGCTTGGATTTCCATGGGAAAGCGCTGAGTGAGGACTTTCAGACTAGACTCCAAAGCTTATCAAGTGCAAGTTAAGCACTGAATTTTGCAGATAGTGATTTAGAAAACAAATCTGCAGTCCAATTACAGAATGGTGATGACTGTGGAGAAAATGACAACAAAAAATACAAGCTTCAGTTATCATCAATTCTATGTAAGCTACTGGGCACACTGTTTGCTTCAGTTTCCTGGGCTAATATCCACACATAATGACAGATCCAAGGTTTGGGTGGCCTAAAGAAAAACACCTACAGCAGGCTACCTTACACTGCAAGAGAGATATATACTGGTAATACTTTCTCGACATCCTTGGAAAGTGAGGAGGGAATGCCTGAGCTTGCCATTCTCTGTAACTGACCATGCACAAAGAAATATTCTTGAACTGAAAAGTCCAGCCTCAGTCCTTTATTTTGCTTACAAAGAAACAAACATATGCAAGGATAGTGAAATATATGTATATACTACTTTCCCCATTATTTATTTATTTACTTCATTTTTTTTTTTACCCAGTGGGGATGCAAAGTGGTTTACAACATTCTCGCCTCCATTTTATCCTCAGAAGAACCCTTTGAGAGTGTATGATTAGCCTATGCTTCCCAATCCCCAGGTCCCAGCGGGGGATCCCACAGTTTTACAGGCTTCCCCCCACCCCCAACCAGCTGGCCAGCGGGGGAAGCCCCACCCCCACAGCCACCATGCAGCTCTAGATCTCCAGCAGGTTTAGAAATCTGCAAACAGGTCCATTTCAAAATGTGTGTGTGTCTGTGTGCCTTTAAAGTTGAGCAGGAAGTACTTCATGGGGAGGGTCAGCAATACAGTCCCTGGGTTTGTTTTGCTTTTGTTTCAGAGGAACTAAGTGTGTGTGTGTGTGTGAGAGAGAGAGAGAGAGAGAGAGAGCACAGCATAGCCCCTAATCTTTTCAGATGTCCTTGTGGAGATCAGTAAGTGTGTGTGTGTGAGAGAGAGAGAGAGAGAGGGTTGCCAATCCCCAGGTTTGGAGGCCCTCCCCCCCCCCCGCCTTAAGGTCATCAGAAAGTGGCGGGGGGGGAGGGAAATGTTTACTGGGCAATTATTTCCTATGGAGAACGATTCCCATAGGGAATAATGGGGAATTGATCCACAGGTATCGGGGGCTCTGGGGTGGAGCTGTTTTTTGAGGTAGAGGCACCATATTTTCAGTATAGCATCTAGTGCCTCTCCCCAAAATACCCCCCAAGTTTCAAAATGATTGAACCAGGGGATCCAATTCTATGAGCCCCAAAAGAAGGTGCCCCTATCCATTATTTCCTATGGAAGGAAGTCATTTAAAAAGGTGTGCTGTCCCTTTAAATGTGATGGCCAGAACTCCCTTGGAGTTCAATTATGCTTGTCACACCCTTGCACCTGCCTCTGCCCCCAATGTCTCCTGACTCCACCCCCAAAGTCCCCAGGTATTTCTTGAATTGGACTTGGCAACCCTAGATTAGCCTAAGGTTATCCAGCAAGTTTCCAAGGCAGAGTGGGGATTTGAACATGGATCTTCCAGATCCTAGCCTGACATTTTAACCATTACCACACTGTTTCTAATGACATGATAACAGTTTTCTAATGAAGTCAGCCTTACTGGTTATCATAATCCTGGCCTAGTGAGGCCTGCAAGCCCCAGGGAAGCCTGCTTAGGAGTACTGGGAAGAGCTTACATTTCCCAGGATCCCCTCTACCCCGTTGATTGGGTGGCAAGGGTTTTGGAGGGAAACTGACCCAGATAGGGGTGGGGCTTGGGAGGAGAAGGGTGAGTAGGCTAGGTCTGACTGAGGCAATAGGGACAGTAAGTTCAAACGCATTAGGGCATTTGTTTATTTTTCCCTTCACCTCTTTTACTGTTTTATGCACCTTGTTTGTTATATTGCACTGACATTTTAAGTAAACCTTTTGTTGTTGTTGTTGTTCACTCTGCCTGGTCCTCATGCCTATTACTTGGCCTAAGGTAAGGGAGGCCTGGAAGGGCTTGGGAGGGTACTCTGGGCCTTCTCAAGGAAGACCCTTAACCCAGAGTGGTGGCAGCAATTGGTAAGACCCCCCTGAATCGTGACACTGGTTTTGTGGTTGCTTGTCTGTTCAATAATTTCCATAATGCCTTTTGTACAAATAGGCCTTTAATGACTCCTCTGATTGTGACTGCATGTATAGGTTTTTAAATGGTAGCTCTGTAGTCATGAGGTTGAATCTCATGAACTGTGAGTAGTAGATAGGGATGGGAACAAACATGGAAAATGCAGTTCAGTACATGACCAAGCCACAAACCTCATTGAAAGGGACCACAGTCCCCTTAAATTGGGTTTGCAGAAGGCTGGAAAAACAGCTGAGTGCCCAAGAACAGCTTGCTTCCAGCTGCTCATCTGTTTTGGGCTGTCTTTAAAGTGAATGTACAAGAGAACTTGAAACAACTTGAAAAGCCATTTTTGTGTTTTTTGCAGGGAACAGAAAACAGCAGTTTAAAGTCCCTTAAACCCCTCCATTTTCTGCTTCATTCATAAACCACCACGAACCACCACAAACTGCTTTAAAAGATTGTGAAAGTCTGTGACAATTAATCCATCATTAACGTCTGTTCATGAACCACAAACGGCAAAATTTGTGATGAATTTTGCTTTGTGGTTTAGTTTGTGCCCATCTCTAGTGGTAGATCTCTTCTACCTCCACATTCCTTCAGCAGTTCTCTATGAATTCCCCAAAGATGAATGTTCTGTAACTGACTATGCCCTTGCAGACAAAGTCCATTATTGTATGGGGAACAGCAGTCAGGAGAGAGATTGGGCAAAGTCACTCTGTCCTTTCCCATTATCAGAGAAAGTCAGTGGGGAAAGGTCTTCTCTAATAGAAGAAGGTAAGCTGAAAGTGTGTGACTGGCCCCAAGGTCATCCAGCAAGCTTCCATGGCAGTATGGGGAATATTTGTCCAATTCCCACTACTTACTGCAGCTACTATCCAAGAAGAACACCGATAGCTGACATTGACTTCAGCTACCGTGGAGGAGGAAACATGGAAAATCTGCTTTGGTTCTTGCAAGTCATAGGATCCAGCCCATGATCTGCTTTAAGCACAGGGTCAAGAGTCTTCTTACATTGCTAGGCACAACTGCCCTGAAAGTGTTTTTGTCTTCTCTGCCTTGCTTTGCATTTAGAAAAATCTGAACACATATAATACAACCTAGTAGATAATTTTCCTAAGCAAGTCTAATTGAAATGTATGTTTCTGTAAGTGATATTATTTATTTTATATCCTAGTATGATAACAAAGTGAACAGGTATATTACTGTGGTAGCTTTCCAAAATGCACATATAATCCTAGTAACAGAACTTGAAGCCAGAGAAATCAATGCAAAAGCATACTGAGGAATGTATCCAGAAGATATTTCTGAATGCCCATTCATTTTATTATTGGAAATACTAATTATCAACATACTCTGTCTTTGGAGTTGGAAGTTTAGCCATTAGCCTGTAGGCTGTTAAACTGATGCAACTTGATATAATTCAGCTAGCAAGCTTCAAAATGAGAGTTTAATACGGAATCTGATATTGAATGCACATGACTGGCTGGTTGCAGAGTGGGAGTTGGCAATTGTAAGATTTTGAGAAAGTTTTCCTTTGGTTACAATGTGCCCAGTGCCCATATGAATCAAGCTCCAGACATCACTGTGGTGTCGTGGTTAAGAGTGTGGACTCTAATCTGGAAGAACTGGGTTTGATTCCCTATTCCTCCACATGCACCTGCTGGTATGACCTTGAGTCAGTCACAAGGTCTCTCAAGAGCAGTTCTTGAAAGAGCTCTCTCAGCCCCACCTACCTCACAGGGTGTCTGCTGTGGGGAGAAAAAGGGAAAGGAGATTGTGAGCAGCTCTGAGACTCTAAGTGAAGGGTGGGATATAAGCCCAATCTCCTCTTCTTCTACTTGTTTTCTCATATAATTCTATAGAGACTTGTTCCTTAACATTCATAACCCCCCTCCCCTCAAAAAGCACATCAGAACTATTGCCCAGTCAAAATCACCTCTCCCCAACTACTTTCCCCATTGTCACACAGCAGGGGCTTAGGAGGGCCTTCTACTGGCTGCCACCACTCTGGTAAAGGTCTACATGGGAGGACCCAGAACATCCAACCACCTTTTTCTTCCTTATTAGTAAATACCTCTTAACTGTGACCAAGGAGACGTGAGGACCCAAGCGGTATAACAACAACAGTTTATTTACAGTGCTCAAATAGTAAGTGGGTAAAAACAGTGAAATATATATACAGTAAAGGTGGGTGCAAATAAACAGAAGCCCTGACGCAACTAACTAGACATTCCCTTCCTTCAATACCAGAACTCACCACCTTGGGTAAGGGATCTCTCCTGCTGCCTTCTCTCCTGTAGCCTTTCCCAGAGGGAACATATCCTGTCTGTGCTTGGATTTTTTATGCTCTCCTCCCAGGTCCCACCTCTCTCTGGGCTAGTTTCCCTCCAAATCCTTGCCACCCAATCAGAGGGACGGGATCCTGGGAAATGTAGGCTTTTTTTAGTAACTCCTAGGCAGGCTTCACTAGGCCCAGGATCATGACACCTATCCTCAGGTTCTAGTTGAGTATCTACATCTGGAACACTGCAGGAGGAAAAACAGTAAAGAACAATTGTTTTACAGAAAGATGAATGATTAAGAAAGAGTTACTCATCTACAGTGCCTTCCTAAGAATAATTGTTTTCTTAAACCTATTGATTTCAATGGACTTAGAAGGATATAACTTGAAGGATAGCACTGTTAGTTTATCCCTTTGGCACTATTTTTGTATGCTCTTGTTCTGCTACAACCAGAAATGTGTCACAGCCAGGCACAAAAGCAAGCCTAGGGATGAGAGTTTATTCTCCACCACTGAAATCTTTAGGCTTACTCTTAATCATTATACACCAGCTTGACTTTAGTTAACATAGGACAAGATATGCACAAATGCACCAGGATGCTGTGGAGAAGGAGGGAAAAAAACCATGCTTCCCAGCAGCATCAAATCCAAGGCAAATAACCTGTGTGGAAATTGCCTTGGACAGGATAATGCAGAATGCATGGTCCATGTACATCAGTAAAAATCAGCAAGCAGGATGGGAGGGTTTCTAACTTCTACTACACCTATCAACTTCAGCCAGAAAAATCTCCTCAAGTATGATTCTGTTATCCTGCAAGCCAATGTTGCCTGCTTTTGGAGACTACCTTTGGGGAAAACTCATAACTGCTGGGAGGAGAAGAGTGATTTCAGGAAAGCATTATTGAACAGGGGAGAGCTTTCCCACTCACTGATTTTCCCACCTTTCCCACTCATTGATTCGTTTCTGCCAGTGCCCCCTTCCTATATACTCATTAGGGTTGTGAGAAAAACATAAAAAATATTGACATTTGTTCTATTCTAATTCTGTTAGGTAGGTTTTCTATTAGGTAGTTGGCTCGGTATCATTTGGCTAAATGTCATGACTTGGAAGATATCTAGACACAGTTATCTAACCACTGTTCTATGATGGCCCACCTTACTTTCCATGAGTTTGTCCAATCCATTTTTTACCTACAAGTCATTCACACTGGCCATTGTCCAGATCTAATCTCATCAGTGGAACTGATGCTTTCTTTCTCTTCTTTCAAACCTAGAATTAAGCTTCCAAATCTTCACATAGTCTGCACTAAATTAAGGGCTTCTTTTGACATAAGATACCTACAATCTTAAAAAAAATCATGAACTGAAAGCATCCTCCCATAATTTCTTTTTCCTCAAAAACTGTGGCGCTGTTAGTGCTGTCCCTAAACCAGAATGCTCCATAGTAAATTGAGCAGTTTTGCTGACTCAGAACATGAAGAAGAAGATATTGGATTTATATCCCGCTCTCCACTCCGAAGAGTCTCAGAGCGGCTCACAATCTCCTTTACCTTCCTCCCCCACAACAGACACCCTGTGAGGTGGGTGGGGCTGGAGAGGGCTCTCACAGCAGCTGCCCTTTCAAGGACAACCTCTGCCAGAGCTATGGCTGACCCAAGGCCATGCTAGCAGGTGCAAGTGGAGGAGTGCGGAATCAAACCTGGTTCTCCCAGATAAGAGTCCGCACACTTAACCACTACACCAAACTGGCTCTCATGAATCATGGATACATAATATGATGGCCTTCTGAACCCTCAATCTTATTCAACTTGGCTTTAAAAACAACAGAGATTTTAAATACCTTTCGACTCTCCAAGTTATGAATTACTTGAGTATAATTCAATAGTGACTGGTAGAATTTAGAACACATACTAAAATCCACATGTGAATCCGGGAGGGGTGGGGAGCAGTAGCAATATCTTTCAAACATAATGTCAGGAATAGACTAGACTAGCTGTAATTTAAGCACCTTGACTGAATAGCTTAGAAGCCCTGGCCTGGATAGCCTAGACTAGCCTGCTGTTATCAGATCTCTAGAAGCTAAGCAGGGTCAGCCCTGGCTAGTATTTGGATGGGTGACCTCCAAGAAATAACGGGTATAACACAGAAGCAGGCAGTGGCAAACCACATCTGTAACATCTCTTGCTGTAAAGTCTAGCTCACCACCTATTGGTGCATAACAGTAAAAGAGCTAGAACTTCTGGCTATCAGGCAATCTTAGGATCTCTTGGCTATACTACACACACGGTCATATGATAACTGTTAATTATTGTTAGATAGCCTGATGTCTCCAGGTTTGTCCTCAGTCCCAAGTTCTGGCAGCAGCGTTAGTTAAACAGTTTATACCAGATTTGAGCCTTATTGTTCAATTCTGCTGTGCATTGTCCATCAGGTACCATGTGTGAACTGTTATCCCTATGTGAAAGGTGTTTGTGGCTGGAAGTGTATTTGTTTCACCAGAAAAAGAATGAAAACAGGTAAATATGAACATTTTTCAAGCCTGACAAAGAGTCTGAAGAAGACACCCTAGCTATAGCTAATTGACTCTATGAGAATCACTCTTCTAAACTCCCACTGCATAAGTATATTGCAGAATGAAGTCTGTTTTCTCTTTCCATAGATTTATTTCCCCAATCTCTTCTTGGTTTCTCAAAAGAATGGTATTATTGTATAGTATACATCTCAGTTTGTAATCATATCCTCTCTGCAGCTGGCTGAGTTTTCCAAATGTTTTTTAAAAGTTTCTTAAATTTAAGCCAACCTAGAGTAACAAATTACCTAGAAACAAAGAGATCAAAATAATTGGTTTGAAACCCCTCTCCTGTGCTCCTTCCCCACCCCCAGTTCCATCTCAGCTTCCAGTCCTTGTTTTGAAAATTCAGGCTGAGTAACATAATCATCCCCTTTGGAAATGCAAACATTTTCTTTAAGTTGAAGAACTTGGACAGTATAAAATGAAGCAAATGATCAGGTTTAGTTCTCATTGCAAAGTCCTGCATCTCAACAACCTATTAGTATATCACCCTGTATTTAGAGTAATTTCATGCTATTTCTGGGGAGCCTGTGTGGTTAAGTTTAAAATTTGCTATCATTATGATCTGTTGCATGCATGCCTTAAAGAGTTGTACACTTTATATGTAGTACTTGAGCTCCCATTCTTAAGTCCTTTACCCAAAGTCTCCTTTCTCAAATAAATTGTGTAAAACAGCATCATGTGAACAGTTTTCCAGACCAATTATAGTGCAGGTTAACACACACAGTCCTTAGTCTTCACAAGTGTGCTCACTTTAAATTGAAGTTTCATATTTTTCTGTATGTTTGATAAGGCAAATGTGAACAATATCTGGTTATTATCAACACCAGCTGCAAGTCTAAGCAGACTTGCTCAAAGTCACTGGCTGTTCAGAGTAATCCATGAGATTATTCTATCTCTGCACCATATTCTAGGAAAATATATTCCATGCTTGAATGGTATATTTGTGGTAAGCCAAAATTTCTTTTCACACTATTGCTTGCTTCTGGTCCTCTTTGTTCTGCTTCTAAACTGATGGATTTCATAATACCTGCTAAAATCTTTAGAACAAATTACCCTCTTTGAAAATATACCCCACTGATAACTGGGAGAGGTTTGCATTCATCTTAATTTAAACAGGATGTGGGGATATGCAAGACAAGCACACTTGATATATGGTCAAGTCATGGAAAATGAGGTTAAATTTTGCCTTGCATAACTTCGTAGGAGGATTGGCTTATTCAGTGTCCATAAAGAGGTGAAGCTTTGTTTTCTTTAGAGCCTGATGCTCATTACTGCTTCTATAGCTGTATCACAGTGCACGTCTAACCAACTTGCTATTTAAACTCCCTGCTCTTTAAACTCCCAGTTTGGTGTAGTGGTGAAGTGTGCGGACTCTTATCTGGGAGAACCGGGTTTGATTCCCCACTCCTCCACTTGCACCTGCTAGCATGGCCTTGGGTCAGCCATAGCTCTGGCAGAGGTTGTCCTTGAAAGGGCAGCTGCTGTGAGAGCCCTCTCCAGCCCCACCCACCTCACAGGGTGTCTGTTGTGGGGGAGGAAGGTAAAGGAGACTGTGAGCCGCTCTGAGACTCTTCGGAGTGGAGGGTGGGATAGAAATCCAATATCTTCTTCTTCTTCTTCTCTCTAAGAAGGAATCAGAGCACTTGTTCAAGTATCCCTTTGGATGCCTAATTTCAAGGCTACTGCCACCATTCCTGGTGGTGTCACTGTATGAGTGCTTTTGAAAAGCACTAAGACTCTGAGGTATTTCATCAATGTGCCTTTGTACCAGAGACAAAATAGGTCCACTCCAAAGTGCCAGAGCTCTAGAACATCTCCATCCAACTACTGCCACTTATCTGAGAAAATGCTTCTCCTACCCTGAATTTAACAGTTTTGCAATATCCACAAGCTACTCCCAATATTTAATTATGAAAGATGAAGAATGCAGTTAAACTACAACTCTGTCATATTCACCTGTGCTTGAGCCTACATTTTTTAAATGTAGGAAACTATGGAACCATCAAAGGATGCAGTAGACCTAACCTGACTCATGTCAACAAATGATCTAGATGCGCAGCGGCAGAACTGAAGGCAATGTGAGCTAATGGCAGTTACAGTTGAATAAGTGCTTGAGTTGAAACCACACACTGACATTCTCCATGGTTCCCAGCTTGTTTCTCCCAAAATAATATGTTGTTGGCTTGACTTTGTTCATGGAATGTTTCTCCCAGCTCCAGTAATGTGGTGTCATTTACTAACTTTACTTCATAAGCAAGAAGAGATAAATCACCGACTATTCAAAAAGGAAAGCTTTAATGGAAAGCCTTGAACTACTTTCAGGGTTGTTAAGAATTACAGAACTCATGAGAATAGCAAGCAACCCCCAAGTGTTTGCAGGGCTGAACATGCTTCCATGCCTGCCTCAGTTACTCACTTGTGGTTTATGACCTCAGCAGAGCCTCCTGAGAAAATTATGGCTTGATTTTGCTTCAAGCCCAATTCTGTCCCAGAAGAGCAAGACATATTCTGGTGCATCATCACCAATACCATTTACATTCATTACTTGGTTGAATTAACTACTTCATAGCAGTATATTAAAGGGAAAAGTGCTCTGCTAACCCAGATCAACACCTTTACATTCCCCAGAAATTTATGAAACAAATTTCATATCACTTCAGATATTGCCCACCATCACTAGAGAATAAGAGATATACTCAAAGAAACAATTGTCTACATGTTAGCAAGTTGCAATTTTTTCATCTTTTAGGATACATTAATACTTTCAATACTATGTACTCACTTCACTACCCCTGCTGCCTATGAACATGTAATCCTTCAGCTCTGCAATTCAAGTCTACATTGGGCTTCTTTTGAGCGCTGCATGTTCTTATTCATCATGCTTCTGTTTCTAACAATTCAGGCATTCACTGGGATAAACTCATGTCATATTTGTCTGTCTGTCTGTCTATATCTATCATCTAATTTTATTTTGACTTTTCCCCCAAGATGAATGGATGAAAGAAAGAACAACTCTGACCATATGACCAAGGGTACAATTGTTGGTATAGAATTTTCTAGTGACCTATGCCAACTTTTTTTTTTTTGCAATTAAAACTGAGAGCATAGATTTTGCAGTGCAGATGTGCCCAGTGCACATTCTTGGACTCCTGCATGAAGCAGCAAATCCCTGCCTCTATCATGCATAGAGCATGTTGGATTTGGTGGACAGTCAGAGTTTTGCAGATGTAATTGAAATAGTGTAGAATGTAAAAGGAAGTATAACATATCTGTTATTTATGTTAGCAAAACAAATAATTACAGCCAAAAGGAATACTGGTTTAATTCTGCAGGTGTAGGTTTGGGGACCTTTTAATTATTACCTAAATAGTAACTGCTTTTTGTGAGTGGTTTCCATGCAACTTGGGTGCCATTTGAATGGCCCAACTGCATGGACACTTGGGCTTTTTTGTAGCAGGAACTCATTTGCATATTAGGCTACACCCTCCTGATGTAGCCAATCCTTCAGGAGCTTACAGTAGGCCCTGTAAGAAGAGCCCTATAAGCTCTTGGAAGATTGTCTACATCAGGGGAGTGTAGCCTAACAGGCAAAGGAGTTCCTGCTACAAAAAAGCCCTGATGGGCACCATATGATTACACAGCTCCTGACTATATAATCAGCAACTAGGCGAGGAGTATTGATTCCATGGATAAGATCCATACAGCTGGTTTACTCCTATATGGTTTGGTCAACGACACTAGATGGGAGTGGCGTAGGCTGTTAATGTAATCCTTTCTCCCTATAAGAGGTATAGAATTGTTCATTCCAGATTTTTAGACTGAGTGTACCTGAAGCTCAGAAACCACATGGTGGTTGTTCATGTATGTACACTGATTTTTTATAATAGAGAGGGAAATAAATGATTTGGAGTTGGGAGTGAGCAGTGAAGTGGCCAAGTTTGCAGATGACACTAAATTGTTCAGGGTGGTGAGAACCAGAGAGGATTGTGAGGCACTCCAAAGGGATCTGTTGAGGCTGGGTGAGTGGGCATCAACATGGCAGATGAGGTTTAATGTGGCCAAGTGCAAAGTAATGCACATTGGGGCCAAGAATCCCAGCTACAAATACAAGTTGATGGGGTGTGAACTGGTAGAGACTGACCAAGAAAGAGATCTTGGGGTCATGGTAGATAACTCACTGAAAATGTCAACGCCATGCTGGGAATTATTAGGAAGGGAATTGAAAACAAATCAGCCAGTATCATAATGCCCCTGTATAAATCGATAGTGCGGTCTCATTTGGAATACTGTGTACAATTCTGGTCACCTCACCTCAAAAAGGATATTATAGCATTCCAGAAGTGGGCAACTAGAATGATTAAAGGGTTGGAACACTTTCCCTATGAAGAAACGTTAAAACGCTTGGGGCTCTTTAGCTTGGAGAAACGTCAACTGCAGGGTGACATGATAGAGGTTTACAAGATAATGCATGGGATGGAGAAAGTAGAGAAAGAAGTACTTTTTTCCCTTTCTCACAATACAAGAACTCGTGGGCATTTGATGAAATTGCTGAGCAGTCAAGTTAAAACAGATAAAAGGAAGTACTTCTTCACCCAAAGGGTGATTAACATGTGGAATTCACTGCCACAGGAGGTGGTGGTGGCTACAAGCATAGACAGCTTCAAGAGGGGTTAGATTAAAAATATGGAGCAGAGGTCCATCAGTGGCTATTAGCCTCAGTGTGTATATATGTGTGTGTGTGTGTGTGTGTATAATTTTTTTGGCCACTGTGTGATACAGAGTGTTGGACTGGATGGGCCATTGGCCTGATCCAGCATGGCTTCTCATGTTCTTATGTTCTTAAACCAATGGGGTGGTAGGGGCAATTTAGTGTCTTTTTTGCAAGGGCTATTTTCTTCATTTCCTCTTTAGAGCCAAAGCATGTAACCAGCCGTGCAGGATTCAATCCAATCGGGGAGGGACAGTGGCTCAGTGGTAGAGCATCTGCTTGGGAAGCAGAAGGTCCCAGGTTTAATCCCCAGCATCTCCAACTGCAAAGGGTCCAGGCAAATAGGTGTGAAAAACCTCAGCTTGAGACCCTGGAGAGCCGCTGCCGGTCTGAGAAGACAATACTGACTTTGATGGACCAAGAGTCTGATTCAGTATAAGGCAGCTTCATATGTTCATATGGTCCATTTAAGACATCTCATAAATTAATATGATACAGTGATGCTGAGTTACTTCCATGTTTTATTTGCTTTGTCCTTGAAACTCACTAGTACACATTTGTGAGTCCAGTGCTAGAAGGCATAAGTTCATGCCCAACCCTAAACCTATGGATAATCATGGTATGTCCTGTTATTACCTAGGAACAGAAAGTGCAAAACTTCTGACCAAGTATGCAAACCAACCATGCAGTTCTTCAGAAGCTGATGGTCCCAGATCAGCCCATCTGAATAATTCAGTATTCATACAGGGACTGACTGAAGATGCCATATGAATAGTAATAATTAGTAATAATACTGTACAAGCTAACACATTTCCTTTGCACTGACCATTTTTGGGATATCTCAGTGGGAGTTTATAACAGGACACATCAAGTCTTAGATAAGATGAAGTTCAGAAGGATGGTTTTGTTTAGGAGCCTCATATATGGCAAGACTGAATGAAAATTTTGATGGAATCATGGGGAGAAGTGAAGGTCTCCTTCCTTGGAGGTTTTTAATCAGGGGCTAGATGGCCATCTGACAGCAATGAAGATCCTGTGAATTTAGGGGGAGGTATTTGTGAGTTTCCTGCATTGTGCAGGGGGTTGGACTAGATTACCCTGGAGGTCCCTTCCAACTCTATGATCTATAATTCTAAGGTGAATCTTTCTAGAATGTTTCCACCACTTCTGGTCAACTATTTTTAGATTAGAAAAGGACACAGACCAATCCTTATTCCTTGGAATATCTACACTATTCAAAATAATTCTTTCTTAGTGTACTACAACTTGGACATGAACCTTCCCATCACCTTCTTCTGTTGAGTTTGGTAGAAAGATTTTACAGATTTCTGCAGTGTTCCATAAACCTATTTGACTGGAGACAGGATACAAGAAAAGTGTGGGGACATACACTGCAGGGAATGACACATATGTATACCACTGTCAATTCATATCCAAGTATTTCCAAGCTAAGCAATGGTACAGCTTTTGGTCTCATAACTATTTTTATTTCTAGAGATCTGAAAGGTTAAATAGTTACCTACATTCTATACTATAGTTTCCTAATGGTTGAAATGATGGACTGTATTGGGTCATCAGGCCATTAAAATATCAAGTATTGCTTCCCAGGCACAGTGGTATTCTATAAATGCAGAGATCATAGATAGTTCCTCAAAGGCTCTTTCCAGATCAAAGGCTAAGGAGATATAAGAATGAAGATCCATTTTCTCAAGTAAAAGGAGCAAATTACAGGTTGTTTCTTGCTTTTGCTACTTAAACTATAAGCTCTCCATTCATCATACACCACTTTCCACACGACCATTTATTCAAAGAAGGCTTCATGTTATGCTTACTGTCTTCATTGTACTGGATCATCAATAGTAAAATTGAAATCCTGGGCCCTGCCAGACCGAAATGGGCATGTCCAAGCTTGTAATAGAACATAGTATTATAGCTTGTAATAAGTTGTGAGACTTCCATATATGTGCTGATTTGTTTGTCTTTGTCTATTTTTACAGGAATGCTCACTTTGACAGGGTATCTTGCATGAAGGAAGGGAGCAGAGCAAACCATTCTACTTCACCAAATGCACCAGCTGGTCCATTTACCGACTCTTCTGGTTAGAAGTCAAGTAGACAAAGCTACTTCCCACTATTCATTTTCTCAAAGGGAAGGCTCAAACCCTTGGGTGCCTTTGGCTCAGAAGACCGTAAGCACATCACGGACCCCATGAAGTATGCTCAGCATTCCTACTACCATCTCCCATTCTCCCTTTCCTTTCGGTTTCTTGCCGATGGAGGATTTTCCTCTGATTTGTAAAGCCACATGGACCAATGTATATGTACTTTTTTCCTCACTGAAAACAAGGTTCAGATATTAAAGGCTGAACAACAAAATGGATTTTTTTGTCAAAAAAAAAACTGCTGTGGTTTTGCTGCTACACTAAGAATTGTGATTTGCATTGTATGGTTTTGGACCTATTCGCGTTTTTGATGGTGGGGGAAGGGGTTATACTGGAGTATTGATACTTCAGAGTCGTCTCTCTCTCTCTCCTTCCCATGATGCACTTTTAAATGAAGAGTTATTAGAATATTTTATTGGCTAATATACTTTGTTTCTTGTTATTTTTTACAAAGGCCACCTTTATCCTTTTTAATGCCATATTTTCAGTGTTACACTTTTATGGCTTTTAATTTTTTTTTATTTGACAGATGTAAGAAGCAGCATGAATAGTTTATACTGTGGTTTTTCAGAGACTGAATGCCAAGAGAACTCAGTAAATGTTTATTCCTCTCAGCTTTCTCTTTCAGTTCCCCTAAATAGCGCCCCATTTGGGAACAGAGCAAGAGTGTTGAACTAAAGACCAAAAAAGAGATCCCCTCAAGGTGTAAAACTATCTGGGGGAAATATTTGCTGGGTGTTACGAAAGACTTGGATGAAATTTCAACCCTGATGGTTTTTCAGTGATCCAGGAAGCCAGTGAGACAATCTCTCCAGATGCAGAGCCCTTTCATGATAATTAGAAAGGTATGGCCAAGCCAATGAAAACACAGGGGTAAAGTCAGAAGAGAGCCCCCATGATTCTGTTTCACTGTTTGCTTTCTCCTGTCATGGTTAAAAGAAATGTGCAATTCGATCCTCAGTCAGTGGGTGGAGGATAACAGGGTAGAATTTACTTGTGTGCACTTGTATAGTTGTAGCCAAGAGTCCAAAAGTACACTAGAGCATGTATGCCGGCACTGATTTGGTGAGACAATTGTGGAGTATCCCATTCTGACAAAATACTAAGAAAAAAAAGTTCAAATCACCTTGTGATCCAGTGTAACTGTTTACTAACTTGAATAAAGCAATTGTTCATGCGAAGAGTGCCCGGGGCACACCTTTCCTGTAAGGCTGTCGTAATGAGCAACCAGAAAGCAGTTTGGAATAGAGGTGCTTCATGGAGCTGGGAACCAGGTTTGAAAAGCCAATCAAAACAGAGCCTTATAGCAATGGTGAACTGAGGGCACTGTGTACATACTGTATTTCTATTTTTTCTTTGTACAGATTCACTTAAGTCAAGCTACTGTTTTACAGGTGCTCCTTATTTATTAGGGCTGTGAAAGCTTGGAAAATTACACCCAACGAGCAAGCTCGCTTTTTAAGAAAAAAATTAAAAAATTAAAAATGGGGGGAGGGGATGGGAGGGTAGGATGAGCTCATGAGCCTACAAAGTGATTTCAAAATCTTACAGAGACAAATTTCTATTGGGGAGGGGGGGGATGAAGCACTTTTAAGAGGCTTCTGGTTATTCTGGGCTCACACCATTTTTTCTTTCTCCCTGACTGGTGTCAGATTTATTAAAACAAATAAATTTCCGAGTTTGAAAAACATATTTAACTATGATGTTGCTTTGTTTATTTTAGCTGTCTATGTACAAAATGTCTTCATTTCCCCTTGACCAGAGATAAAATTGATAAAGAGTAAATTCAACATGGAAACTAAAAGTAATACATTTACTTGAAAGCTCTTTGGGAGGGAGAGGCCTAGGTTCCTTCTTCATGCTGTCATCTCTTCTTATCCTTTCTTTTAGCAAAGATGAAAAGAACATGAACATGAATGGAGACTGAGCTTGAGAGATGGCTGATGCTCTTATAGGAAAACAAAAGTATTTCTGTTTTCATTGCTAGACTGAGGTCTATGTGCACAAACTACCGCTTTAAAATAGCAGCTAATCATTTCTATTCATACAACTGTCTGCCCATCTGTTAACACAGATATTGCATGCTGATTATACTCCCTGCCTCCCTTCACCTGAGATCTCTGTTGTTGTTGTTGTTTGAAACTAAGAGCCTACATTATTCTCATGTCCTCCACGAGTCAACCACAAAGACTTTTGTTCAGATGTGCCTTATGAGTTCTCTGGTAGAAACTCAGTTTACAGATGTGGACAGGCTCATTTCAGATTGGGACCCTGGTGCATAGGAAGAAACCGTGACAGCTCTCCAACCTGAATTGGTCCTAGGGAGCTGCTATTAACCCACTAGAGAAACTCACATGTACTGATCACTACCTGTAGTTCCCCCAGTGGGGCAGGCAGTGGCTGCCAAGGCCATTCAGGTTGGGGAAATAGTGCAGGGGGCGAGTCATAATCCCTTCTTCCCATGTGCTGCAATCACAATCCAAATCAGAACCCTGTGCACATGGGAATTCAGAATTTGCAAGGCTTGTCCAATCAAATGTCCTTTCAGTAGTCATAGGGATGATGCTAGGATAATATAACACCTTTAGGTCATAAAACACTTTCATAGATGTGGCTTACACATCATGTGCATGCACAAGTGTGTTCCTTGCTCTGTGGACCAATAGACTCACAAATTGGCCAGTTGCAGGAATTACGTAATTTATGTTTCAAACAATGTGTGGCCTTAAAAATATACAGCTGGGCATGGAACCACCTTTTGACATGGTCAACTATAAAGAAATAACACAGTTATTATTTAGGCACTGACTACAGGAAATGATTCTGTTTCAAGATACTGCTTTTTCTCAGTCCTCAAACATCATTGTTCACTGGGAGAATGTCATCCTTCCTTCAACTAGTGATTTGAAGTATTATCTGGAATGTGACTGAGTTAACATGTCCTTAGGCACTTATTACACAGTGCCTATGAATCGCTGATGATGACACAATTCCCTGCATCTACATTCTTCTGAGTCCCTAACACCGAAGACCATCCTGCAAAAGAGCAGAAATGCATAGGACCAAAACTGTCTGGTCTCTCAAAAAAAGTATTGGGGAGCACCTTGTTAATTTCATTCCAGAAAGCTCATAGGTCCTATAGATCAGGGGTCCCCAACCCCTGGGCCGCAGACCGGTACCGATCTGTGGCCTGTTTCCAAATGGGCCATGCAGCCTCATCCCCCTGCGCAGCCTCGCTGCCCCCCATTTATACTACTTTAAGGCCAGGGAAAGTGCCATGAAGTGCTTTCCAGGTTGACCTCCCCTGCCCCCTGTTGATCCGCTAATCCAATCAGCAGGGGAAACCGCAGCAACAGTGGTAAGCAACTGCTGAAACAGCTGTGCTGCCATGGTTTTCCTGGCCGATTGGATCAGCTGATCGGGGGGGGAGGTCAGTCTGGAAGGTGCTTCACCTTCCCTGGCCTTAAAGTGGTAAAAACGGGGAGGTGAGGCTGCGCAGGGGTAGGCAGCAAGGCTGCGGGCGGCGGGACAGAGGAGGGAGGAGGAAATGGGGGGGAGGTGCCGTGGGGGGCACTGGCTCTGGGGCTGTGGTGGGCCAGCCAGCCCTGGGACCAGTCCCTGGGACAAAAAAGGTTGGGGGCCTCTGCTATAGATCACATAAAAAGGGAGAAGGAGGACATGTTTTTTTCCCTGCTCTCCTCTTCCTCCAGTAGTTCACTCAGACCTCCAAAATAGTGGTTCTGGATATTGCAGGAGTCATATAGGCAAAAAGCCATGCAACCTGGGAGCTGCACTGGGTGGAACAGGCAAGGCAATCACCAAAATAATTTCCATAATGAGAAAGAAAGACAAGGCGATTTTCCTTGCTTCTCCTTGATCTAGAGCCTTGGCCATATGGCTTTTCATCCCCACAGCTCCCGCAGCCTCTAGTATCATCATCTCAGGAAGCTTGCACAGAAGTTGCATCCTTACATACCATGCTGTAGCACCAAAGCCATGGGCTGGACTTTCTGCTCACGGAACTTCACATTTTTCATTTGGCTCCTGTGTAATTATTTCTTTCAGAGTAAAAACATAAGAAGAGTCATGCTGGATCAGACCAGTTATCTATCAAGTCCAGCATCCTTTCTCACACCACTACCAATCAGTCCATCTGGATGACCAACAACAGGGCATAGAGGCTGAGGTCTTCCCTGACACTGCTCCAGCCCTGGGATCCAGAGGTTGACTCCCTCTGAACATGGAGGTTCCATTAAGTCACCATAGCTAGTAGCCAGTGATAGACCTATTATGCATGAATGTCTAAACCCTTTTTAAAGCTGTCTCTGTCTATGGCCATCACTACATTCTCTGGCAGCGTGGCTCAGAATAAGCTTTTCCATCCTTACATGTATAGAAAATCCAATGAGGATAAGATGTAAAAGGTGTTTGGTTTGAACTAAGCCCTCAGTAAGAGGATTTCATATTAATGCTGAGTAAAACAAGAACGCTGGCTGTGAAGTACATTGTCTTGAGTACAAATTGTCAGAGTTTCTAGAAAATGGCTTGCTCAGCCCTGATTGTTACCCACACAATCCTAGCTGTTGTCATCTGAAGTCATTTGTAACTAGGTGCAATCCTATGTATATTACTGAGAGGCAAGTTCTACTGTGTGAAATGAAGCTTGTTGTCTAGTGCATATAGATTGGATTGTTCCACTCAATAGTTAGCTTTCAGTGCCATCCTAAGCAGAGCTACCCATTGACTTCTAAGCCCATTCACTTCAATGGGTTTAAAGGTTGTAACTTTACTTAAGATGGCACTTTTGAAGAGGAAATGGGAAATGGTAAGACAGTACTGGTATCCATCTGTGAGGATTTACAGAAATGCCTATAGTATCCATATCCTCCAGACTCTTCTCTTGCCTCTCAGTTGGCAACCAAGGGACTAGCTGGTACCATTGATGGGACCAGAATTGTCCCTAGATCTGCCAACTGCTAATCCCTAGCTTAATGGGGGGGGGGGGTGTTTGAACCACAGGATTACTGCCAAAGGAGGATAAAGTGAAATTTGGTGTACAAGTTGCAGAAATATCAAAAAAATCAAACAATGAGACCACCAAATACTCAATAACTCACAATCTTTATCCAAATTTATCACAATATAGTCATAGATATTTCATGTAAATATGTTCAATAGTTTTACAACTCTTCTAAACATGAAATTTATAATATCTAAGGTCAAGGATAAGACATCAATGTGGAAACCCTTCATACCCCCATACTATGCATCACACAACTAAATACTAATGATATGAGGACAAACCACAAGATATAAATTACAAAATAATGCTAGAAAACCACAATCTGGATCTCAAAGAGAGTCTTAATGAGACCATTACAGGAACCACACCTAATGTGTGGTTATCTTCGAACAAGGTAAGTCCTCTCTCAAGAATTACATTGCATTTAAAGAACAGGTAAGCAGAGTGAAAAAAGTTAAGGCTTCAACAGCAAGGAGCATTAGGACACACCATTCCAGATTGGAGATTGTTTTGTGTGATGAGTTTTTCAACTTCATTCCAATTAGTTTATTTTCACAAATTCTTAGTCAGAACCCAACGAGAATATACAAAATTCACCCTGATCTGGATAGCCCAGGAAAGCCTGATCTTGTCAGATCTCTGAAGCTAAACAGGATCAACTGCGGTTAGTACTTGGATGGGAAACTTCCTTGAAATACCCAATCAAGAGGACGGGGGCAGGCTGTATTCAGCCACCTCTCTGAATATCCTCCAGGCCCCCAGAAGGTTGCCATGACTTCCAGGTGCAAACATGCACACACACACGCACAAAATATACAAAATACCAAAAAAAGAGAATACACAAAAATTCAGTTGATGCAGATACAAGCTTGCTCACTACTTGAAGGCTAAGATCTTGAAATAGTGAGCAGTCTGTGTCTGCATCAATTTAATTTTTGTATATTCTCATTGGGTTCTGACTAAGAATTTGTGAAAGTAAATTTATTGTTGGAAGCAATGTTGAAGAAGTCATCACATGAAACCACCTCCAATCTGGAAAGACATGTCCTACTGCTCCTTGCTCCATGCTGTTGAACTTTTTCACTTTGCATACCTGTTCTTTAAAGGCAACTTAATTATTGAAAGAGGACTTACCTTAAGAATTGTTTGAAGATCATCACACACGAGGCATGGTTCCTGCGGTGAACTTTTTAAGACTCTTTGAGATCCAGATTGTGGGTTTCTAACATTATTTTTTAATTTATATCTTGTAGTTTTCCCTCATACCATTAATATTTAGTTCTGTGATGTATAGTATGGGTTTCAAAGGGTTTCCACATTGATGTCTTATCCTTGACCATAGATGTTATGAATTTCATATTTAGAAGCATTATAAAAATATTGAACATATTTACATTAAATATCTATGACTATATTGTAATAAATTTGGATAAAGATTGTGTGTTATTGAGTATTTGATCTTATTGTTTGCTGTTTTGATATTTCTGCAAAGATGTTGTTCCATTAGAGAGACTGAGATCTAGATCCACCTTATTTCTCACAATACATCTCCACACTATCCCACCCTGAAATTAGATTGTTAGTACAAGCAAAAACTAGTAATTTGGCATCAATATTCATGGTCATACATAATTTTCTTTTTAGATTTTGAAATTCATTACTAGAATCTTTCTTGAGTTACTTTAGATGTTAAACTTTAAAAACCAGGTTCACTATGGAAATGAGGCACATTCTTGTGAACCCCCAAATGCACATGAAATTGAAAATAAAATTCAAGACCAAAAGATGTGTATTATGTAAAGGAGTACTAGTTCATACTGAAATGAAATTAATCTCTGGGGGAAGCTCTGCAAAAATGAGTAAGTTCTACAGGTGGGAAACATAGACATTTGTTTTTAGTGACTTCCTAATGAAATGTCACTTTACAGAGCATGTTCATCATTATTTATTATTATTAAGCAGAGTAACTGTAAGAAGCACAACAAACAAGCTAGTCTCCTTGCCTTTCTGGAAGACAAAGTGCATAGGAAAATCAGATAGAAGATAGAAGATTCCTATGTACAAACAGAGGCATTTCACTTCCCATTCTGCTACAGTACACAACATCCCACATGCAACTGAATGAAGATTGTTGAAGATCATAGTCTCTAGATTCCATCCCCCACCCGCCCCAGTAGTTTCCTACATCACCATAAAAAAACTGTCCCACTGAAGTAGGTGGCTGGAATGGAGCTCACTAGCCCTTGATTGGTTGGAGTGCACTGGTTTTATGACTGGGTTTTCCATTTGCACAATGGCCACATTTCCTATTCTCTTCTACTACTATGAAAACCTGGAGGGGAAAGCCCTAAAGAACAAATTTGCATTGTGACTGGAAGTATTTCTTTCAGTTGTATTACCAGCAGAGCATCCAAATAGAGTCATAAGAACATAACATAAGAGAACCATGTTGGATCAGGCCAATGGCCCAACCATTCCAACACTCTGTGTCACACAGTGGCCAAAGAAACCAGGTGCCATCAGGAGTTCCGTCAGTGGGGCCAGGTCACTAGAAGTCCTCACACTGTTGCCTCCCCCAAGCACCAAGAATACAGAGTATCACTGCCCCAAACAGAGAGTTCCAACAATATGCTGTGGCTAATAGCCGCTGATGGACCTCTGCTCCATATGTTTATCCAATCTGGTCTTGAAGCTGCCCATGCTTCTAACCACCACCACCTTCTGTGGCAGTGAATTCCATGTGTTAATCCCTCTTTGGGTGAAGAAGTACTTCCTTTTATCTGTTCTAACCTGTCTGCTCAACAATTTCACTGAGTGCCCACAAGTTCTTGTATTGTGAGAAAGGAAGAAAAGTACTTCTTTCTCTACCTTCTCTATCCCATGCATAATTTTGTAAACCTCTATCATGTCACCCCTTACTCATCATTTCTCCAAGTTAAAGAGCCCCAAGCACTTTAACCTTTCTTCATAGGGAAACTGTTCCAACCCTTTAATCATTCTAGTTGCTCTTTTCTGCATTTTTTCCTTTGATATAATATCTTTTTTGAGGTGTGGTGGCCAGAATTGTACACAATATTCCTAATGAGGCCGCACCATCAATTTATACAGGGGCATTATGATAATGGCTGATTTGTTTTCAGTTCCCTTCCTAACAATCCCCAGCATAGTGTTGGGGATTTTTTTAATTAGTTTTTTTTAATTGCAGTGGCACACCGTTTTGATATTTTCAGTGAGTTATCCAACATGATTCCAAGATTTCTGTCTAAAACAATGCTGAACAACCACTTCTTTCTGAATGAATCTGTGCTCACAGTGGACTCATCTACAAGTTGGCACTTTTATCACCTTCCCATAAATCTATGCATTTTGCTTCTATTCATACCAGGACCTTTTCAGTTATAGAACCACCCCCATGGAACAGTTTGCTGGAGGAAGTCAGGAGGGAGCCTGTTTTTGGGAAGACACGCAAAGCCTTTTTCTTTCAGAGCTTTGTTTGTTGAGTATCTTTGAAGTTGGGCTGTTTTTATACTCTGTTGTTGTGGCTGTTCATTGTTGTTGATGTTTGGTATTAAGTTAGTCACCTGAGTTTCTGGAGAGAGTCAGAAAACATACATATATGAATTAATAAATCAGTGAGCAACTTCTAGTTAGAGTTCTACTCATTTTTTAAAATGTAAAATACATGGACAGGGAGGAAACTATATTTTGTCTAATTATTACTAATAATTTTGTGGGACCTTAAAGACCAATACATTTAATGAATTTATTATGACATAGAGCCCATTTTGTTAGGTGCTTTAGGTATAATGCCTAAAGTTACGCAACAGAAGGGGAGGGAAGCAATTACAAAAAGAGGCCAGAAGGCCATTTTTGATTATGATGATGAACATATGAACATATGAAGCTGCCTTATACTGAATCAGACCTTTGGTCCATCAAAGTCAGTATTGTCTTCTCAGACTGGCAGCGGCTCTCCAGGGTCTCAAGCTGAGGTTTTTCACACCTATTTGCCTGGACCCTTTTTTGGAGATGCCAGGGATTGAACCTGGGACCTTCTGCTTCCCAAGCAGATGCTCTACCACTGAGCCACCGTCCCTCCCCTGTGATGATGATGATGATGATGATATTGGATGTATATTCCGCCCTCCACTCTGAATCTCAGAGTGGCTCACAATCTCCTTTATCTTCTCCCCCACAACAGACACCCTGTAAGGTGGGTGGGGCTGAGAGGACTTACAGAAGCTGCCCTTTCAAGGACAGCCTCTGCCAGAGCTATGGCTGACCCAAGGCCATTTCAGCAGGTGCAAGTGGAGGAGTGGGGAATCAAACCCGGTTCCTCCCAGATAAGAGTCCGCACTCTTAACCACTACACCAAATTGGCTCTCTTTTGAGTTGCACTACAGAACATGTAAAAAAAAATCTAACCAAAAGACTGGACAATCAATTCAAGAGTGGGTGCAGACCACTCTCAACTGTTGATGAATTAGCAAAGCAGGATGAGTCTGAACATTGCCCACTGTAGTTGCTTTCTCTGTAGCATAAATGGACAATTAATTTATCACTAGGCCCTTCTGAGTGTAAATCTGATAGCATCAAATTAGCACAGGAATTCCAACTAGCCTTCTTGGTGCAATGACCCTTTGAAATAATTGCTATCCAAAAGGTGCCTTTGACTGTTGTACAAAGTGTGTCTAATGGAAGAGTCCTAGTTTTCAACAGGTACGTCCTAATGTGCTAAGCCTGAAAAACAGGTTTGCTAGTGATTAAAAGTAATAAAAGAGATAAATAGACAATATTCTGTACACAAGAAGGATAAAAATGTTTCCACATTTCTGATAATGCACTGTTTATTCAAAATTTCCTGCCTGTTTGGGGCATTCAAAGCATTACTAAATATAACCATTGCTGTAAAAAACAAACAAAAAACTGCATGCCTGAATGACATACAGCATTTTCTTTGAATAGTTAAGACAATGCTGTGGATTTCCTGCTACGACCCTTTCCTCTTTCCTCCCTCCGAGGCAAAATTTTCCCTCAATTTTTTTGTCCCTCTCTGTAACTGAACCACCCATGTAATATGTCTTCTTCTTTAGCTAAGAAGTCTGGCTGCCCCACCCTTTGACAATTCAGTTTTTTGGCACAGTCCAGGAACTTGAGGAAAGATCAGGAGCCCTCTTAAACCACTGATAATGGCACTTGAGACATTTTTAAAATTCAAAAAGAACAAAATATTTTATTTGACAGAGGTGAATTCATCATCAGGTGAATTCAGGAGCTGAAATTTCTGAGGTAAAACTAGTTTTTGCACAGACTTTAGTTCTTATGTACAGGCTAATTAGAGTTTCTTAAAGCCTTTTCACAGTTTCTTGAAACTCTATATTGAGAGGCTTTTGTTCCAGTAGTTTTCCTGTTCTAAGGAAAGTGTGTTCTCCAGCACACTTTCCTTAGTATTTCCCAGAAGGTTGATAGGCCCTTTCAGTACCCAAATGCCTTCTCTTGAAACACTAGGTTACTTCAGAGCAATTTTTTCTATTTAACTGGATAGGGAATCTTCTTCTGTCCTAGAAAATCTTTTGCTTTTTCTTGACCTCTGTACACTTTCCCAAACCACTTTCCCAAACCTACTAGACAGTTGTCCTTGTCTGTGTTAAACTGCTCTCAACTAAGGCTGAGATCAGACTCTCTCTGTCAAGGCAGAACTCTGACTTTCTCCAGTCAAGGCACAAATTTGACTGACTCTCTTCAGCATCCAGCTCTCTCAAGACAGTCTCCTCAGCTGAATCTGTCCAATCAGATTGCTCAGAGCAGCCTGCCAGTCAAGGCTTTCTGGCTTTGTGAAGATTTAACTTTTCACAGTCTTGTAGTAGCATGTACAGGATTTTTAAGCCTCTTAACAAGTGCAGTCCATCACACCTGCATTGTAAGAGTGCATAAATTCAGAAAGCATTGTTTGTACAAAACTATTCTTCCAGGGAAGAACTTAAAATATATCAGGATCATTTCATGTACTTGTTAAAATGTATGTACTACTCTATGTTTTGTATGTATAGAAGTTTAAAACATAATAAGAACAATCAAAACCATAATATATCATGCAGGCAGCATAAAAATGCAAAACAACAAGCAGCACAAGAATAAGGCACCTGAAAAATAGCAGTAGCCTAACTCTCTCACCTTCAGATCGTAACAGTTAAATAGAAGAAAGTCTGAGACACAAACTATACAACCCATGATCCCAGTGGATACTGGGAGCAGGATACCAGCCACAAGTTTCTCATGGGAACTCAAGACTAAAGTGTCACGGGGAAAGTGGCACAGGGGGAGGAGGGGCTTTCTCCTTCCTGTTTTCTGTGCTGTTTCCCTTACCTAAAGTGGTTCTGGAGGGCTCGCATGTGCAAGCCTTCTGTGTATGTCTAGCCTGCCGATGGGACAAGTAATGCCCCACTGGAGCCATATTGGTTCAGGAAAATGTTATGTTGGGAGGATGGAGCCCTCCCCGCTGCCCCCAGTATGAATCAGACCCTGCAGCGCTTTAGAATTGAGACTCCATGGAGAATAGGCAGCTGCTTAATGGCTGCCAGTCCCCATGGTGCTGCTCACATGTTAAATGTAATGCAGTTTGGAATTTAACCTGCCCCCAAAAGGAACTAAGCAAAGGAGACAATACAGGGCAGTGAGTTCTGAGCACAGGGGCAAAAATCTTTGCTTTCACCCAGGATAGAACATGGTAAAGGGTCTCACTAACAAATCTCAAATTCAGAAATGTTGTTTATCATCATTTTAGATTTTCTCCTCTTTTGTCATCATCATGTCCCAGTACAGAAATGAACTGGGTAAAGTCCTGCTCGCCTATAACGAAACCTTCATGTTGAAGCCCTATACAAACGCTCTTCTTTTATGAAGAACTAACTTATTTTAATGGAATGCAGGTTATTAAACTGGTACACAGCAAGGACTTTCAAGCAGGAATTAGTATGAAAACCACTGGTGGTTTGCCATATCAGACACTGTCCATGTAAATGAGACAAGAAACAGAAATTGATTTGTCCCTCTGAAGAATGTTTGGCTCATGAGTTTTTATTTGTTCGTGGCATAAAATCATACCACTTAGCAATGTACTAGTAGAAAGCAACCAAAATTTGCATTCTAGCAGAGTTTTGCATTTTACTTGTGGGTACTTTACTTAAAAGCTTTGGGGAGTGGGTAGGAAATCAGAGAATTAGGTCATTTGAAATGGCTACATTTGGGAGTTGTGAATGTTGTTAAAATGTATATTTCATTGTAAGAAAATTTCATGATTTCTTTTTAAAGAACCATTTCCTGTGTTAGGGAATGGCGGAGCAGGACCTGAAGACCTTCTGCACAGAGCAGTGCTTTTGTTCAGATGCTTGACCTGGGGAGTTAGGAAGGCAGGAAAGTGCTGGCATATTTTTGGCTCTGTGCCTCAGACACTGGATTTCTTGAAACTTCTCCTCTTGCTTTTTCAAAAACAAAATATTTGCAAGGCGGCAAATGACATTAAGAAATGGATACAATGCAGTCTTTTCCCTACTTTGTTACTGTGTTAAACACACAGGACATGCATTATATACAATAGTTAGACTGAGCCAGTCTAATGATCAGTAAAGCAACCGGATACTTTTCTACTTATTGATCTCTTTTTAGAAAAAAAGAAAAAAGGGGGGGATTGTTTTCACGAAGGTTTAATTCACTTTTTTTTTTAGCTTTTTAACCTAACTGCTGCCCATTTTATCCTGCTTCTCTTTGTGAAATGCTAATCCAATGGCAGGGGTTCTCTTTCCTGGTGTAACTTTCCAGAAATTGTATATCTGCATAGCAACTTCACTGCAAGCAGCTTATGTCATGGTATCAGCTGTCAGAAAGATGAAAAGAACTCCAAATCTGAGCTGCACTACAAACTTGCACGTATCACACTGTTCTTCATATAAGTGTTAGAGAGGCAGTTTTGGGACCAGAGAGGTGCAAACCTTTATCTGGTTGATGACAGGAAAATGACACACCCTGTTGCCTTGGTCCGGTGTGGAGGATCCAGTGGGGAACAAAGGGTGTCTTTCTCCTCCCTTCCCCCTTACCAGCCCCCTCGTCCCTGTTGTCTGCCTCCAACTGCAACTTGAGCCTGGATCCTGAGCCCGGTGTCCAGATTAGAGATTGTTGACTCAGATTTAGTAGTGAAACTTGAGCCAGGTCCTGTTGATGGCCCAGCCTTGCAGAAGTGGGTATGCTTAAAGCCAAATGAAAGATTAGATGTCAGCCAGGAGCCTGGCTTTTCTTTATCACAAATTTCCTAATCTGCCCCCCTCTCAAAAGAGAGAGAGAGAGAGACCCACTTTCAGTTCCTCCTATATGGCATCATAAATCAGGGAATTAACAAGTGTGGCAAACCTTTGCCATAGTAAGACAATGAGCTTTCTGTATCTTTAATGACTGAGCAGCTCTTAGCATAATCAATGGAGAGCTCCACACCAAAGGGATGACAAATAGCAGCTTGGTCTGATCACTTTGAGGGTATTTCTCATTGCCCAAGCAAGCTGTTCTTATGAGAAGATGACATGCTTGAGGAGCTTATTCTCCATTTTTCAGGAGAATAATTTTAAAAAATCATTACCTCTTGCTCTCGCGCTCTCTCCTTCACCCCACCTCCTTCTTTGGCGCTACATGCTGCTTTTTCTTGGCTTTTGATTTCATCCATCTTTCAGACTGCTTCATGCCTTTGGTAATTTATGTGTGAGATTTTTCCAAACCTCCAAATGTTTTTCCATTTGGCAAACCACCTCCTGAAACCTCCACAGAATGTAACTGTAGAATTCTCATGTAGTTAAAAACATGGACTATGAATATTAATAAAGAGATGCCTCTAATATGTTCTAATCTTACATGCACGTGTTTTTGTTCAGAATTATTGTTGTTTTATTCTATAATTATCCATTGATAAGCCTTTGGTTTATATACACCTTAAGATTTGGACACAAAGGTTTGGGAGGGAGGGTTAAACTTTTTTTGGATTGCTGCATGCTGCCATATGGAGAACTGTTTTAGACTTCTGCTTGCGATTTTAACAGGTCCTCAATAAAAGCTCTGTTTTGTGTGTGCGTGTGCGTGTGTGTGTGCACGCACGCATGTGTTTTATGCATGATTACCTTGTATTATCCTTCATACACATTAACCTTTATGGACAGTCCTTATATGCTATATTAAGCAACCCTGGCCATTACAACATGTCAAGTTTTCTCTCTGTGTTCTGCAAATCTAGAGGATAAATTAGAAGGCAAACCACTTTCTTGACAGATAAAATTTTTGTTCTGTATTTTAATTTCTTTCCTATTTAATTTTACATGTTTTTTCATGATTGGAACACAACCACCACAGACCCTAAGTAACCTCCCCCCCAAAAAGTAATTGCAAAGAAAAATTTTAAGCCAGCAGTCTCCACCACACACACACACACACATGCCCCCAATTGGGACTTGGCTGGTTTAAAAGCATTTCTGTTTGTTCCTGTCAATTGCAGGTCTTAGACAGGCATCTAGGCCCTGTGGGTCTACAAAGCTGTGAGTCACAGCCTGTGACAAAGGAGAAAACGGCTTGTGCTGGGGCAACCACAGCAGTATTCTATTTGACACCAATTGGTTCTGCTAAAACAGCTATCAATTTGTATCTCCTTTCAAGTGCTTGCTGCAATATTCCAGGTGAGTAGAGATGCCCCAACACATCTGCTCTGGGACAACTGACAAGAGGGCATATAGTTTGTTTGTTTGAGTTTGAGTTTATTAGACTTATATTCCGCCCTACCCGCCGGAGCAGGCCCAGGGCAGCTCACAATCAGTAAAATCAGAACAGTTCATATACATTGCATTATACATTATACATTGTTTGTTTGTTTATTATATTTGTATCCCACTTTCCCCTGACAGGCTCAGGGTGGCTAACATCAATTTAAACAATATAAAATTACATTATTACAATAAAATCACAATAAGTTATTAAAACATCTCAAATGTATACAATTTTGATCCCTAGATGGCATTATTATTTCTTGTGATGTTACTGGATGTTATTGAGTGCCTTGCATTTCTGTTTGGGTTGGGTTGGATATTAATGCTGTGGGGTGGTGAACTACTGGACTCCTCCATTAGATGTTAAAAGCCTATTTAAACAGTTCTGTCTTGCAGGCCCTGCAGAATTATGGCAAGTCCCGCAGGGCCCTGATGTTTTCAGGGAGAGCATTCCAGAGGGTAGGGGCTGCCACCGAAAAGGCTCTTGCCCTGGTGGTGGACAGCCAAGTATCCTTTGGCCCGGAGATCATTAAGAGGTGTTGTGAGCTTGATCATAGTGCTCTCTGAGGCTCACGTGGGGAAAGGTAGTCCCGGAGGTAGGCAGGTCCCAGGCCATATAGAGATTTAAAGGTTATAACCAGCACCTTGAAGCAAGCTCGGAACGCCACAGGCAACCAGTGCAACATCTCCAGTGCAGGTTGAATGTGCTCCTGTAAAGGTAGCTCCAATAAAAACCTGGCTGCAGTGTTCTGCACCAGTTGTAGCTTCCATGTCAAGGGCAGCCCCATGTAGAGGGCATTCTTAAGGTGACTGCAGTCTATTCTCAAGGTGCATGGATTACTGTGGCTAAGTCGCTGCGCTCTAGGTATGGAACCAATTGCTTTATCTGCCTAAGATGATAAAATGTGGATTTGGCAGTGGCTGCCACCTGGGCCTCCATAATCAGTGAGGACTCCAGGAGTACCCCTAAGCTCTTGACCTTAGAAGCTGCCGCTAAAGGCCCCCCATCAAAGGTCAGCAAAGTGATCTCTTTTCCCAGGCTGCCTCGGCTTAGATACAGAACCTCCATCTTCGCTGGGTTCAATTTCAGTCAATTCTGCCTGAGCCATTTCACTATGGCTTGCAAAGCCAGGTCCAGATTTTCCGGGATGTAGCCAGTCCAGCCCTCCATCAACAGGTAGAGCTGATGGCATACTGATGATATCCCAGCCCGTGATTCTAGATGATCTGGGCAAGGGGACGCATGTAGATGTTAAATAACATCGGGGAAAGAACTGCCCCCTAAGGCACACCAGACATAAGTGGGTGTCTCTGGGACAATTGCTTCCCTATGGCTACCCTTTGTCTCCAACCTTGGAGAAAAGAGGTAAGCCATTAAAGGGTGAGCCCATGAATCCCCACGTCAACAAGATGGTGCAACAGCAGCTGGTGGTCGATGGTGTCCAATGCAGCCAACAGATCTAATAGCAACAGCATTGCCGACCCTTGATCCAGATGTAGTAGGAGATCGTCTATGAGGGCAACCAGTATCGTAGACGGAAACCGGATTGAAATAGGTCTAGCACGGAAAACCGCTGTAACTGTGCTGCCATTGCCCTCTCGATAACTTTGTAAAAAAAGGGCAAGTTCGAGACCAGCCGATTGTTGGCCAATTTGGTCAGGTCCAAAGATGGTTTTTAAAGGGGTGGATGGACCACCGCTTCTTTGAGGAGTGTTCAGTCTTCTCCAGCTCTGTCTCCGAATCAGACCGACAATACACCCATTTCTAGATGGATTAACAGGTGGACAAACCACATTAAGTGTGCCAACTGAATCTGGGAATGTCACAGTTGCTGGATGCAGTATATCAGGGGTGGCCAACGGTAGCTCTCCAGATGTTTTTTGCCTACAACTCCCATCAGCCCCAGCCATTGGCCATGCTGGATGGGGCTGATGAGAGTTGTAGGCAAAAAACATCTGTAGAGCTACCATTGGCCACCCCTGCAGTATATCAATATATACTCCCCCCAATATATACACCCCTCCACCAGTTTAGCAGACCTGTAATGTGGCAGGATCCAGTGATTTATGTTCTTGAACCTCCATCTCCGTATTTTTTTTATGAGTTCCCTTCCCAAGCACCAATGACATTCTGATACAGGTGTAAAACTGGGAGCAGCTGAAGTCCCATAGCATGAGGATCATTTGGCAGCCTCAATTGGGTTGTGATAACTCAGCACATCTCACTGTGGTGAACCATCGGTGCAGCTGCAGCTTTTGGGCCTATTCCCCAACATACTCATTTGCCTGTTCAGTGGTTCATAGGATCAAGTCACCAAGTACCTGAAATTAATGTTGTATATGATCTACAAAACATCTCCTGGCATTTTAAAAGCCTCTCTGTTTTCAGGAAAGCATTTTGTGCATTTTATTCTCCATAAGGCTAGCCAGTTCAGTCACACATGACATTCTTCAGGGAGGTAAACTTTGCTGAAGTTTTCCTGAAAAGTTTTCAATAATGTAAGTGCCACCAAGGGACAGTCAAACATCTGAAAACATCAGTGGCTGGGAACAAAAACTAACATAAAATAGATACTTCTCATCCAGTTTCAGTGGAAATTATAGAAGGAAAGAAGCAGTGTTCTGCTATGAAAATAATGATCCATATTGAACCAGTTTTTCCCCTCTACCCCAATGACTGTTTGGTTGCTCATCTGGTAAACAATAGAGGCAATTAAATAGTGTAATGACTCAGCTCTGTCCAGAGATGCCTGGGGTTGATTAATCACCTTCCCGTTATTATTACATCCTGAGCCTTTCATAGCCATTGATAGTATTTTGGGATCACTACTGTCAGAAAAGGCAGTGTTTGCTTACTTAGAATCCTCAGAGATTTGAGAAGACTGAGGTGAGCATGTCGACTTACCTATCTCCTATCTCCAGTGATTTGTTCACACCTCTGTGATGCATTGAAGTGGTTCTAATGAGACACAGACTGGAAGGCTGTCTGTCAACCAAGAATGCCTTGCTTCAGAACTTTGGTCACTGGGCTAAGCTCTGTCCCTCAGCTCAGGCAGACCCTTGGAAGCTAAAATGGGAGCATATGTGTGGCCCTGAGTTTCAAAGGATCCAAATGTGACAGGTAAAGTAATATTAAGTACTGCTGTGATTTGTTGTCTACATATTCCTACCAAGCGTTATAGGTCCTTATAGGCATGCCACTCTTGTAGATTTCTGGCAAGGGGGCAGAAATCTCCTCTAGTTTGCCCCTGTCAATTGATGCAGGATGTCTTTGCTTATAAGGAAAAGATAAGAGATTTTTCTTTGCCTTTTTGATGAGGAAAGGACAAGAGACTGGAACTTTCTGGTTTAGAAAAAATATGACTGAGAAGGGGCAAGACAGGAGTTTTAAAATTATGCTTGGAACAGAGAGAGTGGATAGCAAAAACCTCTTCTTATTCTACCCAAATACTAGAACACACCAGTGAAGTTGATGGACAGTAGATTCAGGATGAACAAAAGGAACTACTTCTTTACTCAAGGAGTGACTAAAATGTGGAATTCACTGTCAGATGAAGTGATGGCCACAGGCATAGAGGAGTTAGATGGATAATACAACCATCATTGGCTACTAGCTATGGTGACTGGAAGGAACCTCTACACTGAGAAGCAGTAAACCTGAATAGCAGTGCTAGGATACCAACACTGGGAAAGGTCTTGGCCACCAGGGCTTTTTTTTTAGCAGGAACACACAGGGACACATATGCAAATGAGCTCCCGCTGGGCTTTTTCTACAAAAAAAGCCCTGTGTGAAACAATGGTGATGTCAGGAGGTGTGGGCTAATATGCAAATGAGTTCCTGCAGGGCTTTTCAACAACAAAAAAGCTCTGTTGGCCACTACGCCCTGTTGTTAGCTCACCAGAGTAACTGGTTGGCCACTGTGAGACAGATGGCTCACTGGTCTGATCCTGCAAGGCTCTTCTTATCTTTTTGTGTGTGCATGATTGGGGGGTAGACAAGCATCTTTATGCCATCAGCTTTGAACGGTTCACCTGCTCCACCTGCGGCACCCCCGGCCCCACCTGTGGGGCTACCGCCAGTCCTGGGGTAACCAGCGGCCCCAGCACCCCAGCCGATACCCCCAGGTCCATGAGACTAAGGGAGAGGGAGAGACCTGGACGCCACCTTCGATGGTGACCCTGAAGAAGTGGAATACTTCTCGATTCAAGCCAATAGCTACATGCACTATTGGGGGAATACATTTCCAGATGAATTCAGCAGAGTGGACTACCTCGGGTCCAAGCTAAAGGGAGCAGCTCGAAGATGGTACATGAGTCTGTACAAAACCAGGGGCCCTGAGCTAGACACTGTGGCAGGGTTCCTTCAAGCATTGCTCACCCAATATGAAGACCCCCTGCAAAAGACTTGAGCCATCACCGCACTACGGGAGATGCAACAAGGGGCGAAGTCGGTGCGTGAGTATGCGGCCGGCTTTAGAGCCAATTCAGCCAAGGTCCGGGGTTGGAGTGAGTTGATGAAGATAGAGCAGTTCCAGAGGGGCCTGAACGTGAGTTTGCTGGATTGAGCCCTGCAGCAAGCGCGCCCTACCACATTGGTAGGGTGGGTGCAATTGGCAGGGAAAGTGGAAACCAACATGAAAAGAGTGGCCCTACAACATCAACTGCAGCAAGGGAGTAAGGGGGGACATGAGTCTTGGTCGGGGGCGAAGCTGGATGGGAAAAAGGGCCTGCAGGCAGGGGGAGCCACCAAAACTCCCCCCGTGCACAAGTGCTATCGGTGCGGGGACCCGAACCACCTGGCGGCAGACTGCCCGGAGAAACCTCGAGGCCCCCCTTTGCTCTGAAACCTCCGACAGTGACGCCCAAGAGAGCATCGGCCCGATCCAAAGAATCAGCGAGGGGGAGCACCGCCGCTTCTGCCATTCCTGAGGAGGAAACCATCATCCTTGATGATCTGAGCGAGATGTCCTGGGAGATGGAGCCGGCGGGAAATGAGGACGACCTGCACTGAAGGGTGCCAAGCAGCAGGTCATGGATCTAACGGCACCACTGAGGGTGAGAATAACTGGGTCTTTGTTTTTTGTCCCATTGACTTTACTAAACCCAAAGCTCAAGAGGTTTATACACGCCTGAGCCCTAATTGACTCAGGGTGTACAAGGGAGATAATTACTCCCAAATTGGTGGATGCCCTCGGACTCACGTGAACCCCGCTTCCCCATCCTATTCAATTTGAACAGATGGATGGGACCATAATGAGGGGTGAACCGTGCATGGAGCAAACCCAGAGGGTGCCTGTAGGCATAGAGGGCCATTGGGACACGGAACTGTTTGTAATTGCCCCCTCGGCTTCCTTTGATATAGTTTTGGGTATAGGCTGGTTGGCCAAACATGAGCCGGACATTAAGTGGGGGGATCAAACCATTGACTTTACAGACAATAAGTGCAAACACAACCAATGGGTTGGATCGTGGGGAAATGACCCCCCCCCCCTAGAAATGAAAAGATGTGTGTGGCGGTTGAGGAGGTCTGAGCCATCCCCAGGGAATACAGAGACTTGAGAAGAGTATTCAGTGAGGAGGAAGCTAACGAACTCCCTCCTCACTGGAGCACAGACTGTGCGACTGAACTCATTCCCGGGCAAGAGCTGCCCAAGGCGAAACTCTACTCCATGGGGTGGGCGGAGAAGGCAGAACTGAGAAAGTTCATAGAGACGAATCTCAAAAGGGGTTTCATCCGTCCCGCAACAGCCCCGCACGCAGTGCCCGTGCTCTTCCGAAAAAAGGACGGGAGTCTTAGACTTTGCACGGATTTTTGATGGATAAATGGGATTTCAACCTCCAATGCCTACCCCATTCCCCTGATCCGAGATCTGTTAAGTACGGTCTCTGAAGGGACAATATTTACCAAACTGGACTTGAGGGATGCGTATTTCAGGGTGCGAATTAAGGAGGGGAACAAGTGGAAAACAGCGTTTAACACTCCGATGGGTCAATTTGAGTACTTGGTGATGCCATTTGGGTTACAAGGAGCACCTGGGGTGTTCATGAATTTCATCAATGAGGTCTTGAGAAAATATCTATATCAAGGGGTGGTGGTATACCTGGATGACATAATTATTTATTCAAATGATATGGAATCACATGTGAAACTAGTGAGAAGGGTTCTTTCTACTCTATATGAGCATAAACTGTATGCTAAAGTGTCAAAATGTGAGTTCCACAAAACAGAGTTGGACGGTGTCAAGGAAGGGACTGGCCATGGATCCGGCCAAAATACAAGCGGTGTTAGATTGGGCACCCCCGAGGACACGTAGACAGTTACAATCATTTATCAGATTCACCAATTTTTATCGGACCTTCATTCAGGGGTTCGCCCAAGTCATGTTGCCCAACAGATCTCTTAAAGGTCAAGGGGAAGGGTCTGGAAGCGAAAAAACCGGGAGCCAAGTTAAAATGGACTCCCGGGTGCCAGCAAGCGTTCAAGAAACTGAAACAATTGTTCACGAGTGAGCCAGTGCTGAGCCACCCTGATGAGTTCTGGCCCTTCGTGGTACAATGCAACGCTTCCGACGTGGCCATAGGAGCAATACTTATGCAGGCTGACGAAGAGGGAAGGTTGCGCCCCTGCGCCTATATTTCCAGAAAATTCTCTCAAGAACAGCGCAATTCGTCTGTGTGGGATAAAGAGGCGTTTGCAGTGACTTTTGCTTTAAAAACACGGCGATCCTGGCTAGAAGGGGCGAGAGTGCCGTTTGAGATTTGGACTGATCACAAAAACTTAGAGGCGTTAACGGGGCACCAAAAGCTAACTGAGAAACAAATCCAGTGGGCAGGATTCTTTGCCAAATTCAATTTCACTCTCAAGCACATCCCGGGCTCAAAGAACTGTTTAGCAGACACCCTGTCCCGGCTGCCTCAGCATGACAGCCAGAGAGAGGAGGTGGTAGACTCTATAATATCCCCCAACCACATAGTCGGAGTAGTCACCACTCACTCCGGGAAGAAAAGAGAACCAGTAGAGCCTTAAGGATCGACTACTAGAAGAGGCTGAATTAGAAGGGGGGGGGGGAACTGGAGGGGCTTAGTAAAAGACCAGGTGGTTACCATGAAGGAAAGCTCTATGTCCCTATAAGCCTCAGAAGGGAAGTGCTATAACACTGCCATAATAGCAAACTCTCAGGCCATTTTGGATATGTGAAAACCCTACCCTTGGTCAATAGACAATTCTGGTGGCCACAGATGAAAAAGGACATTTCTGAATAAGTTTCTACATGCCTGGTGTGCATTATGGCCAAAAGACTGGGGGAGGGAAACTTCCCGGGCTATTACAACCAACTAAAACTGCAGAGCGCCCCTGGTCCATTGTCTCCATGGACTTTATTGTAGAATTACCCGCCTCCCAAGGCAAAACAGTGATCCTGGTGATTATGGACACTTTTTCAAAGCAGGCTCACTTCATCCCATGTAAGAAGTTATCCAACGCCAAGAAATTGGCGTATTTATCTTTCCAACACATGGTAAAAGTCCACTCATTCCCCGACAAGGTCATTAGTGACAGGGGCCCACAGTTCGTTGCCAACTTTTGGCAGGAGTTTTGCAAATTAACTGAAATGGAGCAGGGCTTGAGCTCCACGTACCATCCACAGATGGATGAGCAGATGGAGAGGGTCAATGCACTTCTAGAACAATATTTACGGTGCTATGTAAACTACCAGCAATCGAACTGGGTAGAGCTGTTGCCTTTTGCAGAATATGGATACAATAACAGCATTCACAGTTCTACTAAAACCTCCCCCTTCAAAGTCATGAATGGGTATGAAGGGAAGCCCTTTCCACTCCTGCCGGGGGGCAGTAACACTCCAACCCCCTTCTCGTTTGAACAATCATGGGGGACTTTGGGAAAAGGGTGGAAGGTGATTCAAGAGAATCTAGAAACTGCCAAGGAGGAATACAAAAGACAGTATAATAAAAAGCTTGCACCCGAATGGGATTTCAAAGTAGGAGAGACGGTTTTCCTGTCAACAAACAACTTGCCATTACCACAAACTTTGAGAAAACTGGTGTTTAAATATTTGAGACCTTTTAAAATAAAAAGAGTAATAAACAAAGCTACTGTGGAACTAGAGTTACCCAAACTGTTTAGTAAAATACACTCTGTTTTCCATTGCAGCCTTCTACGGCGAGATCCGGGGGCTACGAGCTGGCATCCCTGCCCGCCGGCGCCCAGTCTGATTCAAGTGGATGGTCAGTCACCATGAGGTGCAAGAGAAATTGGATGCTAAAATAAAAAAGGGGACTGATTCACTTCTTGATATGATGGAAGTACTTCCCCCCAAGCCGCGATGAGTGGGTGGAAGCATCCAATGTCTAGGCCCCGATATTGGTGAAAAGATTTTACCTACTGCACCCAGACAAACCCCGAGCGAGAGCTTAGGGGGGGGGCAGTATGTCAAGCATCTTGTTTCTATTATGGTTTGCCTGCATTGATAGCTGTTTTTCTAATGTGTTGCACATCAAAGCCATGTAACCTCTGCCTTAGTTCTCACCTGTAGCAAATGCAGGAATGTCCTCTTTGAAGATAAAACCCCTCTGGGAACACTTTCTCAGGCTTAGGTTTGAACCCAGGATGTAGCTAAACCGCCATAATAGATAACGTAGCAAGTGTGTGAATTTCACACGCTGGAGTAGAATTCCTAAGGTCTCTTTGATGTGCCCCTTAAAGCTGGTGTTCTTGAGTTACAATGTATCACTTCCAATCTGGTGCCTATCCGAGCACAATAGATTATCAATAAACCAATACTTTATTTCAAAATCAAGGACTGGTCATTTTGAGATCTAATGCTTGACATTCTGTCCTTACACTTGGATATAAAGGAACATCCCTGCCAGTGTACTTCATAGGATCTTTTTGCACTCTGTCTATTTTGCAAAAGCATTCTGAATCACTTATGATTGTGTGTGTAAAGTGCTGTCAAGTTACAGTTGACTTCTGGTGCCCCCAGCAAGGGTTTTTCAAGAGATGAGGTGGTTTGCCATAGCCTTCCTCTGCAGTCTTCCTTGGTGGTCTCACTTCCAAGCACTGACCTTGCTTAGCTTCTGAGATCTGGTGAGATTGTGCTACACCATGCTGCCTTCGCTCCCCACTTATAATTACATGCATGTAATTGAATGCATAGGTATATGCATACCTAACTTGCCTACATATGTTCCAAATTATGTACACTCAGTATAAATCCATACTATTGAATATTATCCTTTGGTTTCCAAATGTGTTAAACCTTGCTTTTAGTAACATTTGTGTGCCAGAAGCTGCTCTGGATATACCTTGGATTGGAACTCAGGGAAGAAAAAAGCAATCTCCTTGTTAGGAAATGTTTACATCTGAGGGAAAAGATCATCCCAGTCTTTGGGGGGAGGGTCAAAACTCTGTTTTCATTTTAGTCCATATTGATGACTACCAACCACCAGTGGAAACATTTCTGACTGATACTGTTGTAACAGAGAAAGGAACTAGCTTCTTCTAGTATAACATTTCATTTTCCAGGCTGTTACTAATCTTTCCCGTGACAGTGACATTTTCTCTGGAGAAACACGTCATCCATATTAATAGCAAAATACTTCATGGTGATCATGGTCATTCAACTGAATTAATTAATTGCCTGTTGCTTCAAAAAGGACCAGTTGAAATCAATTATGGCTGCTGGCGGTGTGGGCATGAGGAAACAACAAATGCTACGCACATTAACCACACTGGTCATTGTGATCCAGGTCAAGAATTGATTTGGGACAGACAAGAGCAGCGAATAAGAATGCTTGGAGCCCTTTTTTCTTCAACTGAATAGGGCAGCCTGACACAGACAGGAAACATGGTGTGATTCCATTCTTATTAGCAGTGCAATCCTAAGCAGAGTTAAAACCTTCTAAACCCATTGAAGTCAATGGACTAAGGAGGGTGAGATTCTGTTCAGGATTGAGCTGTTAGATTGTTATTTTAACCTATAAACTACAGATTCTTTCTGCCTAGTCTGCAGGGTGTTTTCATACATGCTGAATCCCCTTTCAGTGCGCTTTGTAACTGGATTTTACTGTGTGAACTGGCAAATCCACTTGCAAGCGACCTCTAAAGTGCATTGAAAGTGGACTGAAAGTGCATTATTCAGCATGTGTGAATGTGCCCCATATGATGGATACCATCCAGTCTCTTTGAGTTCTACAGTTCATTGTTTGCTAAAAATAAGGGTTGTTAAACAAACATCAGTAGGATTTTATGAGAATGCCACTGGGTCCTAGAAATTGTCCTTTCTACACTATGTTCTCTGTCAAATATTTGGACCGCAGCAACAGACCAGCCTGCGGAAACATCATCTGGCTTTCAGCCCCTTTAATCCAGCTGGTGATACGCAACAGCAAAATTTACACATGGCTCAGTGGGTGTATTGGAGAGGAACATTATGGGTTCAGGTGCTTGCCAGACGCAGAGGTGCATACCAAGCAGGAGCCTCTTCTGATTCTGATTGTGCAGGGTTCTGTTAAAAAGCTCTGCAGCATCAGAATGACGGAGTGTGGGACAGTGCGTTGGCTCAGTGGGCTAATTAGTCTCTCAGACCTTCTGCTCTCCTGGAAGTCCCTGCCTTGCTGGATGGCATTGTGTTTTGTGTTCCTGATGTCAAGTGGCCTGGTTCCACATCTGTGTTGCCGGCGTTGGGTTGGTCTGTAGAGTTCTCATTTGGCATGTAAATGCAAGCATCTGCTGGGGTGATGGTTGGCTTGCTGGCAGATCTCAACAGGGGTGGTGACCTGCTGCTGCACTCACTAGTCAATCAGTTCCACAGGAGTCAGAGAGAACAGGAAAATTAGCCAGTCTGCCCAAGAAAATGCCTCGTGAAACCTGACAGCACCACATGGTGAAGCTTTGTTTGTTCAAACTATAGGATTATGGACTGCAAAGAACTCAAAGGGCATGAAGCCTCAGCCCTTTGCCCCAAGACAGAGTCTTTCACACATTAATCTTTCAGCAGATGGGAAGTCACATCACCTAGGCCTCACTGTGAAGACAGAAGGGTATGAGCAGAATTAAAAGAGGCTCCCAGATGACATTCACTGCTGCATCTGGAGGGCACCTGCGTACACTGCACTGACATGCCTGCAGAAGAGCCAGAGGAGTCCAATAAATAAGCAAAACTGCATGGGTCAATTTAATATTTTTCTAGTGAATTGTTTTAAAATCTTGCTGTATTTATCTGTCTCCTCAGTGAGCAAGCACAGTGGGAGTCACCTGCTCATAGGAGCTCTGGAGAACGACCTGGATGTCTTCCATGTGAAGCACAAAACTAATGCCAGGTGCGCTACAGGTGTGTTGGCGGCACACATATGGCATACCCACCTATCCCTATGGGGATCCCTTCTTATGTAAAGAACTGCCATCCCAGAGAAGAGAAAATTGTGACTATATCTGTTATTTACATTTATTTGCAGCAGTAATCACATCAAGTCATTGTCACAACAGTTATTGTCAGTGCTGTGAGAGTTTGCTTACCCCAGCTGCCACAAATTCAGAGACCAAAGATGCCTGGAAAGGGGGAAATGAGTAATTTTTAGATTTTATGAGGATGGCTGCAAAGCTAGGACTCTTCACCTTTGTAGTCACCTTTGGGAAACAAAAAAAAAATCTGGTACATTTTATTGTGGGTCCCCACTAGTATCTACAATTTTCAGTGTTAATCTGTAGCAGTCAAAACAACAATCTTGTGGCACCTTAAAGACCAACAATTGCATTGTCATATGAGTTTCTGAGAGGGTTGCCAGATCTGTCCTTTTTACAACTGATCTCCAGACTACAGAGGTCAGTTCCCCTGGAGAAGGTAGCTGCCGTGAAAGGTGGACTCTATGGCATTGTACCATGCTGAAGTGCCTCTCCCAGATACGCTCCAAAATCTCCAGGTATTTTCAAACCCATAGATTTCCAGATGCCAGAGAGCTGTTTCTCAAGAGTAAATGGCTGCTTTGGAGGGTGGACTTTAAAGGATTATTGCCACTGAGATCACTCCCCTCCCCTTTCCAGGTTCCACCACCAAATCTCCAGGAATTTCCCACCCCAGAGCCTGCAACCACAGGAAAAGGAACTAATGATTGCAAAAAGAAGTCAGAAGGCCCAGCATTCCCCTAAACTGAGCAAAAACCGAGCAAACAACAAACAAGAAGTCAGTTGTCTCCTTAAAGATTAACAGTATTTTATCCCAGCATGAGTTTTTGTAGACTAGAGGCATCTTCAGATGCAATGAACTCACTATGCAGATATTTTATGTAGGAGGCATGAAAAACACAGGTCAGAAGGCTAGGAAATTGCGGGATGTACAGGGTGAAATACAACTATGTAAAACTACTCTAATCAAGAAAAAAACCGAGATCAATCACTAGTTATTTCAACTTAGTTAACTCCTCTAGTGGGTGTTAGTTAACACCTGTGATGAATGTGAAGTCCCAGGTTCTGCTAAGATAGTTCACACCTATAGTGAGATAAAAATCCCAGAACCCAGTGTTATGAGGCAAACCACCCCAATTTCCCCTCATGATTATTAGCAGGTCTGCTCCAGCTCACAGGTGTCCATAATTCAGCCTTCCTGATGACATCAACTTTACCTCTTCCAAGGCCCGATTAAAGAATGGGGCAATCAGTTAATCATGAGAACTTGTGTTCAGTTGTGTAATGAGAGGGGGAAATCAGGAGTGGATGTTAACATCTTCTGGAGAGTTCCATCAAGTGAGTTCCCTGATTGGATCTGAGAGACCACCTGGCACCAGAGGGCAAAAGACTATAAGGAGGCTATAGGACAGAGGGAAGCTATGCTAATGTTGTGATTCTGCCATGCTAGCACTGTTTTGCTATGTTATGCCACATCATGATGGGACTGCTGCATAGCACTCGCTTGGACTCATATATTTTAAGAAGGTGTGCCATTTTTTAGACTAGCATGGCACACAACTGAAATGTATACAGAATCAACTAGTTGTTGTACAGTATTAGATTTTGCACAGTACATGCCTAAGGAATAACCTGCAACATATACTCTGCAGCAACTTATTTTAACTCCAAATACACCAAATTAATGTAATGTTATTCTGCATTCAGTTCCATTGAGAGGGGAGACTTAACTAAAGACCTGGTATCTCTATAGCTTTTCTAATTCTTATTGAATGCTCAGGGAGGTTGAAATGCTCCCCACTGGTTTTTGAGAGTTTGCATTTTGAATATCTGACTTGTGTCCATCTTTTCTTTGGCATAAATGGTAAAAGGGAATTGTTGGCACATGATATAGGCTCTGTTGTATTAGTACTTTGGAGGCAAATGAGTGTTTTTTGATGGTATTTCTGGTGTTGCTGAATTCCAGGATAATGTCACTTGAGTAGAAATAGGGACAGAGCTGATACTGCTGTTGTTACAGCATTTGTTGTTGTTCAGTCGCACAGTCGAGTCCGACTCTTTGCAACCCCATGGACAAAGTCCCTCCTGCCTTCCACCATCCTCCGAAGTCTGCTCAAATTCATGTTTGTTACATTAGAAATGCTGCCCAGCCATCTCATCTTTTGCCATCCCCTTCTTCTTTTGCCTTCTGTCTTTCCCAGAATCAGGATCTTCTCCAGTGAGTGCTCCCTTCTCATTTGGTGGCCAAAGTATTTGAGCTTCAGCTTCAGCATCTGACCTTCCAGGGAACAGTCAGGGTTGATTTCCCTTAGGACTGACTGATTTGATCTTCTTGCAGTCCAAGGGACTCTCAAGATTCTTCTCCAGCACCACAGCTCAAAAGCATCTATTCTTCTGCACTCGGCTTTCCTTATGGTCCAGCTCTCACAGCCATACATTACTACTGGGAATACCATCGCTTTGACTATACGGACTTTTGTTGGCAGGGTGATGTCTCTACCTTTTATTATACGCCCAGGTTCACCATAGCTGTCCTCCCAAGGAGCAAACGTCTTTTAATTTCATGGCTACAGTCACCATCTGCAGTGATCTTGGATCCCAGAAATGTGAAGTCTGTCACTACTTCCATGTCTTCCCCTTCTATTTGCCAAGGTGTGATGTGGCCGGATGCCATGATCTTAGTTTTTTTGATGTTGTGTTTCGCCTACTTTTGTGCTCTCCTCTTTCACCCTCAACAAGAGGTTCTTTAGGTCTTCCTCACTTTCTGCCATTAGAGTGGTGTCATCTGCATATCTGAGGTTGTTGATGTTTTCCCCGGCAATCTTAATTCCTGCTTGTGCTTCATCCAGGTCAGCATTCCGCACGATATACTCTGCATATAAATTAAATAAGTAGGGTGACAATATACATCCTTGCCGAACTCTTTTCCCTATTCTAAACCAATCAGTTGTTCCATATCCCGTTCTGACAGTTGCTTCTTGACCCTTATACAGATTTCTCAGGAGACATGTGAGGTAGTCTGGTACTCCCATCTCTTTAAGGACTTGCCACAGTTTGTTGTGATCCACACAAACAAAGGCTTTAGCGTAGTTAATTAAACAGAAATAGACGTTTTTCTGATACTCCCGTGCTTTCTCCATAATCCATCGAATGTGGGCAATTTGATCTCTAGTTCCTTGACCTCTCCGAAACCCAGTTTGAACTTCTGGTAGTTCCCGATCTACATACTGCTGAAGCCTAGCTTGTAGGATCTTTAACATGACCTTGCTGGCATGTGAAATGAGTGCAATGGTGTGATAGTTTGAACATTCCTTGGCATTACCCTTCTTTGGGATCGGAATATAAACTGACCTTTTCCAATCCTGTGGCCACTGTTGTGTCCAGATTTGTTGACATAATGTGTGCATCACTTTAACAGCATCATCTTTTAGAACTGTGAATAGCTCAATTGGGATACCGTCATCTCCGCTCGCTTTGTTGTTAGTAATGCTTTCTAAGACCCATTTGACTTCACTCTCCAGGATGTCTGGCTCAAGGTCAGCGATTTCACTATTGTGGTTGTCAAGGACATTGAGATCCTTCTTGTATAATTCTTCTGTGTAGTCTTGCCACCTCTTCCTGATCTCTTCTGCTTCTGTTAGGTCCCTACCGTTTTTATCCTTTATCATGGCCATTTTTGCATGAAACGTTCCCTTGATTTTTCCAATTTTCTTGAAGAGATCTCTTGTCCTTCCCATTCTATTATTTTCCTCTATTACTTTGCATTGTTCCTTCAGGAGGGCCTCCTTATCTCTTCTTGCTGTTCTCTGGAAATCTGCATTCAGTTGGGTGAATTTTTCCTTTTTACCTTTGCCTTTCGCTTTCCTTCTTTCCTCAGCTATTTGTAAAGCCTCATCAGACAGCCACTTTGCTTTCTTGCATTTCTTTTTCTTTGGGATGGTGCTGATTGCTGCCTTCTGTACAATGTCATGAACCTCCATCCATAGTTCTTCAGGCACTCTGTCAATCAACTCTGGTCCCTTAAACCTATTCTTCACCTCCACTGTATATTCAAGAGGGATGTGATCAAGGTCAAACCTGAATGGCCTAATGGCTTCCCCAGTTTTCTTCAGTTTAAGCCTAAATTTTGCAATGAGTAGCTCATGATCTGAGCTGCAGTCAACTCCAGGTCATTTTTGCTGACTGTAAGGAGCTTCTCCATCTTTGACTGCAGAGTATATAATCAATCTGATTCCTGTGTTGCCCATCAGGTGATGTCCATGTGTAGAGTCGCTTTTTAGGTTGTTGGAAGAGGGTGTTTGCTATGACCAGCTTGTTCTCTTGACAAAACTCTATTAGCCTTTGCCTGGCTTCATTTTGTTCTCCAAGGCCAAACTTATCAGTTGTTCTGGTTACCTTTTGACTTCCCACTTTGGCATTCCAGTCCCGTATGATGAGGAGGACATCTTTTTTGGTGTTAATTCTAGAAGGTGTTGTAGATCTTCGTAGAACTGGTCCACTTCAGCCTCTTCTGCATCAGTGGTTGGGGCATAGACTTGGATTACTGTGATATTGAATGGTTTGCCTTGGATACGGACCGAGATCATTCTGTCATTTTTGAGATTGTATCCCATTACTGCCTTCCTCATTCTCTTGTTAACTATAAAGGCCACACCATTTCTTCTACGGGACTCTTGCCCACAATAATAGATGTAGTGATCCTCTGAGTTAAATTCACCCATTCCCATCCATTTTAGTTAGCTGATTCCCAAGATGTTTATGTTCAGTCTTGCCATCTCTTGTTTGATTACATCCAGCTTACCTTGATTCATAGATCTTACATTCCACGTTCCAGTGCAGTATTGTTCTTTGCAGCATCGGACTGTTCTTTCACCATCAGACACATCCACAGCTGAGCGTCCTTTTGGCTTTGGCCCAGCTGCTTCACTCTTTCTATGGCTACTTGAACTTGCCCTCCACTCTTCCCCAGTAGCATATTGGGCACCTTCTAACCTGAGGGACTCATCTTCCAGTACTATATCTTTTAGCCTTTTGTTACTGTCCATGGGGTTTTCTTGGCAAGGATACTGGAGTGGGTTGCCATTTCCTTCTCCAGTGGATCACATTTTGTCTGGGTTCTCAGCTGTGGCCTGTCCATCTTGGGTGGCCCTGCATGGCATAGCCCACAGCCTCACTGAACCGCGCAAGCCCTCTCGCCACGTCAAGGCAGCAATCCATGAGAGGGTTACAGAATACTTACATATTAAAAACATTTAAAAGACTAGTAACGATCAAGAATGTGTCAGTTAACAGTAACTCTGCAGTCAGTTAACAGTAACTCTGCAAAAAAATCATGTTTTACCAGGAATTATTTCTGGAAGCTGCAGTTTGACTCTTGAATCCTACTGACTGGAGTTTCACAAACCAACCTACAAAGATAAAAAAACTTTTTGGAACTTCTGATTTCCTCCTGTAGGGTTTGCATATGAAATATAGAACATGCATAATTTTGTACAAGATGTTCTGGAATAAAGAACAATGTAGGCCAGATCTTTCTCACTGAAAACTTATTAAGGAAAATCTACTGCTACATAAAAATTTTGGTTAACATCACACCATAATAAAATATGCGGAGAGCTCAGTAAAAATAACCACTATGAATATTCCCTTGAACAGTTCTCACAGGTGAAATCTTTCCTGTCTTTAAAAAGCAGTGTGAAAATAAAGTCAGTCAATAGACTGGAGTGAAACAGATCCGTCATTTGACTCCGCAGCCCCTTTTTTCAACCTTGAGGAGTACTGTTTTCCCGTCCTTTGCAGCTACACGGCAGCAGTGCCAGCTCTATGGCGCCACCTAGTGGAGCTGCTGAGTGATAACCGAAAGTATTTCCCCTGCTGGTGGAAAAATCTACACAGGCTAAACGGAACACAGCAGCAATAAACCAAGGAAACTGTCCTTATGAATAACTGTGAAATAAGCTACCTCTGGCATTTGCTTTCCCAGACTTCCAGTGTTCTGAAATATTTTAATGTGCTTGTTCGATTTATGGGAAAGGCAAGGAAATGTTTCCACAGGACCACAAGGTGGCAGTAGCATGCTAGTGAGGTGGGAATTTGAAAGAAGCTTCATACAAAGAATTCAAACAGTTTGGTAAAATAACATTTCTTCTTTTAGTTTGATTTCAGTTGTTTGTTTATTAAACTTGGTTTGTTTAGGAAAGCCATGAGTGATTCACAATTCACAAAAGCTTATGTTGGAGTAAATTCTCTTAAAGTGCCTGTTTTATTTTATTCCTAACCTCTGTCTGGGGGCTGAAACTACAGTTTAAACAAGACTTCACCTGTGAGAACTGTTCAAGGGAATAATCATAGTGGTTATTTTTCTATACGGGTTTTTGTGCTGGTTGTTTGTAAGGAATTTAAGCAGGAGAAACTCTCTTCCCAAACTTCACGTGCTGATCATCTCCTCATCACTCAACTGTTTATGGCTAAGGAATCCTGGGAGGTAACTGCAGGAATGCTGGTTGAGTAAGTGCCATGGAAACAATGTTGTTTTATACAAATTTCCAGATTGCAACTTGGAGAATATCCATATAACTTTTAATTCCATAAGACAACAAAGGGAGGAGCTTTTCCTGTATGATCTCTTAGTATTCACAGTTATATCTCCTTCCCACGACTCCATGTCAATGTGCCACACTGGAAGTAGGGAAGTGGGACAAAGAGCAAGAAGGAAGTGACAGAAAAAAAGTTCCAGCTGTTTTATCTCCTGATGTACTATGGGAGTCAGGAGAGGAACCTATGAAGATTCAGAGTTCTGTCCTGCCAGCTTTAAGGGTATGTACATTTTGATCAAGAAACAAGAGTCACTGATGTCTTTGCTGATGGCCAGGGAAACCCAGCCTTTTCTAGCTTTGCTGGTTCTGCAAGTTTTGCTGCAGAGCTGTCTGGGTCACAGTGGGTAACCATGAACAGGATGTCTGTATACACATTTACTGTATTTTTATTCTTTTTAAAGAGTTTTACCTGTTATCTCAGGATGCAGGTGTTGGGGTATGGGTTTTTGGTGTGCTGGGGCTGTGTTTTGTTTGTAATTCATAGGCAAAATGTGAGGTTGCAGTGCTAAGTCCCCCTTCCCCTAGTTGGCTGGCCCAAGATGGCTGTTACAAAGAGCCTACATATATATTAGGGAAGAGCAGATTTTCCCTATTCCATTTCTGACTTGTTCATAAACTTCTGTGCAGTGTTCCTGTCTTCTGAACTGCATTAACTAGCAGAATTTCTAAAAGTTAGATCAAATTTCCTGATAATGTAAAGAAGAAGAAGAAGATATTGGATTTATATCCCGCCCTCCAATCCGAAGAGTCTCAGAGCGGCTCACAATCTCCTTTACCTTCCTCCCCCACAACAGACACCCTGTGAGGTGGGTGGGGCTGGAGAGGGCTCTCACAGCAGCTGCCCTTTCAAGGACAACTTCTGCCAGAGCTATGGCTGACCCAAGGCCATTCCAGCAGGTGCAAGTGGAGGAGTGGGGAATCAAACCCAGTTCTCCCAGATAAGAGTCCGCACACTTAACCACTACACCAAACTGGCTCTCTAAAGAGAAAGGTACAAATGTTCATATGTGTAATGACATATTTATGACTACGGAATCCTGACGGGTTTTATTGTATGTTTATATTCATGCATATGCATGACCATGTGAGCTGCCCTGAGCCTGCCTCGATGGCGAGGGCGGGATACAAATTGAATTAAATAAATACTCAACCTTGATGTAATCATGTATGTATAGTTATATTGCACTGGTTAGTTTGAATCCCTACACTGCTGTGGAAACTTACTGTGTGACCCGTCACTCTCTCAGCTCAAACTACCACACAGAACTGGTGTTGTGAAAATAAGATGGAAGAACACTGTTGTAATCCACTTTGGGTCCCATTGGAGATAATAGTGGGCATAAATATCTAAATGAATAAACACAATATGATTCTATCAAATCCTTTCCCCCACCCAGTCCAATATATTTTATAGTTTTGTTCTATTCCGTGATTCTGGTCTGTAAGTCATTCCTGACTGCAGGAAAAGTCTTCATGGTACTTAGATGCAAGTATCCACACCTCCGGATTCCACAAGTAAGTGGACAAGAAGAATGCAGTTCCCCCAATCCATGTGTTCATAGAAGCAGGCAAATGCTTATCGCTAGTTGGCTAAGGAATCTGATGTACAAATAATTGCTCTGGGAAATTGTCCAGTCCAGTGACTGTGCTGCACACATCAGTTGAGTTCAACTGATGGACAACTGGATCTAGTTTACCTTCCACCCACCCTCTTTCAAACAAATGATGATAAGCACAGCTGCAGTTTATTTTACTATTGATCAAGGACTTATAGCTTATTTATTTATGTTATTTATAGTCCGCCTTTCTCACTGGGACTCAAGGCAGATTACCCAAGGCAGATTCCTAACTACTAGGGGAACAGTGATGTCACAGACTTGCTAGCCTCAAAGCAGTGGCAAAAATTGCCTGTTATCTTTCTAAAGAGGATAGCATAAGATTAAAGAAGTAATATTAAATATTTCAAGGGAATTCATTAAAGGGAGGGATGGTGGTTCAGTGGTAGAGCATCTGCTTGGTAAGCAGAAGGTCCCAGGTGCAATCCCTGGTATCTCCAACTAAAAAGGGTCCAGGCAAATAGGCTTGAAAAACCTCAGCTTGAGACCCTGGAGAGCCGCTGCCAGTCTGAGTAGACAATACTGACTTTGATGGACCGAGGGTCTGATTCAGTATAAGGCAGCTTCATGTGTTCATTGATCATGAAATAAAAGTCTTTGAAGTGGGTTGTGGGAAATGGCCTCAGAAGGACCATTTCTGTCCATGGGGGAGTGAGAAAGTTATTGAGTTTTCCTACATTTTCCATCCAGTCTGACCACTCAGCCTCCACCTCATTATCTCATGCTTCTCTGGATAGTCACTGCCACCAATGAGTCAGCAACAGTTCAAGGGAATTCTCAATTTATAGTCCTAAAAGTGTATACAGCTATGAGGATATAAATTTGTGAGTATACAGATATAAGGGTAAGCAGAAATGGTTGTTTTAGAGATGAGGGGAATAGCTGGATCATTGCACACTGGTTTATGGAAGCTCTCTTTAGAGACACATATTTGGCTTCCACTTTATCTTTCTGTAGCCAGCATTTTCATGAGGGTGGTTTCATTTAATAATGCTTTGGTGGGGGGCTTCTCTTTTATTGTGAGGTTCATACAATTACATGGAGATTTTTATATTTGATTATTTTAAGTCCTAGCAGGAGAATTTATCAAGAAAAACAAGGTACAAATTGTATTCCCCCTAACCCTAGCATTTGGCTGCTTCTGAGCAGCTTCAGTCTTCTCTCACACCCTCGTGATTATTATGCCTGAGATTTTATTGTATTGGTGCTTTGGTGATTTTATTGCTATGTCTTTTCAGATCTTGGACTAAAAGTGCTGTTTTATGGGCTTACCTTGCTGGTTTTGTTTGTTTTATTGATATTGTTTACTTGCTGAGATGGGAAGCCACATTAGAATCCTGTGTGCTGAGAATTGAGAGAGAGAACTATATTAAACAAGTGGGGATGCACAATGAAGTGTTGCAGATTAATTTCTGGTTAGCTTTCATTAGTACTGTAATTGAGGGCATCCTCTTTTCTGTGCTGCTTTTGATATTATTGTGTTTTAGGGTACTCCTTAAGTTTGACAATACTGTATGCAGGTTTTAGTGTTTTATAGTTCTTGCTAATCCAAATGGATGAGAAGATGGGAGCTAGAGTTTGTCTTTAAACCGCTCCCAACTGCTGTGGCAGGAAGAAGGAGGCAGTTCTGTGAGAGCCTTTTGAGTGAAAGGCAAGGGAAATCAGTAAAGCTTGGAGATGACCTTTACATTTTCCCACTTATTTAAAACTAGGAATAAGGCCCATTGTGAAGAAAAATACAACAGGCTCTAGAAACAGGCTCTGGGCAAGTGCCCCTCCTTGCTGTCTTCCCACCCACCCAAGTGAAGGCATTCACTCCCCCCATACACACACACACCTCAAGGAGAGCTGATCTCTGCCATCTGGAGATAATTGTAATTTTGAGTGATCTCCAGACCTTACCTGGAGATTGGCAACAATGATTCCCCCAGGGGAAATGGCTGGTTTGGGGGGGTGCAGTGCATGGCATTGTACCTGTCTGAACTCCCAGCTCTCTTCAAACCCCACCCTCTCCAGGCCCTACCCCTTAAATCTCCAGGAATTTCTTAACCTGGACTTGGCAACCCTATCTCCTTTTATCTGCCTTCTGACTTCATCTTTCCATCGCCATCCCCCTCCCTGCAGCCTCTATATGGGAAAAGCACAGTCTTTCTCTACAGTGTGTGTGTGTGTGGGGGGGCAAAGCAGCTTACATCATTCTCCTCTCCCCCCCTTTGATCTGAACAACAACCCTGTGAAGCAGGTTAGGATGGAAGTTTGTGACTGGTCCAAAATCACCCAATCAGCTTCCACAGCAAGAACCTGTGTCTGGCAGACGTTGCTCTGAAGCCCTAGGTCCTATGTCCTCCTCAAACTTCACCACAGAATCTCTAGGAATTTCCCACCAACCTGGAACTGGCAGCTGTACTGAGGACTGTCCCCAGTGAGTTCTGTCTCAGAGGCCTTTAGTGATTACTTTCAGACCAACAGACTGTCTCTGATAACGTTATTGGTCTTAAGCACAGGACTTCAATTTCTCTCTGTCTGCCACTTTTATCTTTCTCTTTGTACCTGGTCTATTGTCACAGGATGGCATTTTTTCCGCTTTCCAGAGGAGGCTAGGGAGGAGTTCTTACCCAATCAAGGGAAGTGTTTCTCTGGCTGTTTCCCTCCTCCTTCCTCCCTCAGCCAATCAAGAGAAGGATTTCTTTCTCTCCTCTGTGAATCAGTATGACAGGTGGCTCAGCCAATAGGAGAGTAAGGAGAGCCAGTAACTGCCAGAACTAAGGTTGGTTACCTTCTACTGACAGAATCAGCTTTATTAGCTAGCAACAGCCACTTGGGTGGGAGAGAGGAGTGGACTCAACCAATGGCATGCAAGTACTCTTGATTGATAGTTTGACAGGCCAAAATTTGATGTACCACAGTCCCACCCAGTCCCCATCAATCAGGTTGCTTGGATTTGCCAAGACAAAAGGGAATTAAATATAAAAGATATTTCCCACTTTTTCAAGTGTGCTTTGCTCACTTCTGCAGCAAAAAGATTTGAAGTGAGTGCCTGCTTTTACATCTGTTGTCACAGTCCTCCTTAGGAAGGTGAGCCACAACTCCTGGTCCTTCTCCCCTACCTCCAGTGATGGGGACAAACTGTGACTTGTGTTCTCCTCCCAGCCACCCTTCATTCCTGCTTAGGAGCTTGCACTGGGCAAGTGAAAAGCACCAACAATACTTTCTTTCCCTGCCACCATCATTGTCTGCCTTCTTGCTGAGTTGAAGGAAGGAGAAAGCAGTGCTGCCTCTTACTCATTCTGGCCACTGCAACTGCCTTTCTGCCCATCCAGCTTCTGTTGGCAGTAGTGCCAGTTATCCATCTCCTCTTTTCCTGACCTTTAGCTCAACTTGCTCACTCACTTGCCTACCATCTCTTCCCCTCTTCATCAGTTGCAGTTACCTTTGCCCACCACAGCTTTTTGAGAGCTGTTTCCCTTGTTATCTGTGGCTGTGCAGACATTTCCCATGTTTCCATGTTTGAGTTTCTTTACTCTTATGCTCATTTCCCCCATTTTAAAATGCTTCTGGAGCCAGTTTGGTATAATGGTTAAGTGCGTGGACTCTTATTTAGGATAACTGGGTTTGATTCCCCACTCCTCCATTTGCAGCTGCTGGAATGGCCTTGGGTCAGCCATAGCTCTCATAGGAGTTGTCCTTGAAAGGACAGCTGCCGTGAGAGCTCTCTCAGCCCCACCCATCTCACAGGGTGTCTGTTGTGGGGGAAGGATATAAAGGAGATTTAAGCTGCTCTGAGACTCTGATTCAGAGAGAAGGGTGGGGTATAAATCTGCAGTCTTCTTCTTCTTTGTAAATGGCTCTGATCTGCAGATTTAGGTATCCACATTTTGGGACATAGTTGGCTATTAAATATATAATTAGTTAATGTGTTTCTAAATAATACATAATAATATATAATTAATGACTGGAGAAGAAAATTGTGTTTTAATTTTTTTGGGGGGTCAAGCATTTCCATTTATGTGGCCATAATGAAAGAACAAGATATGAGATATAACAAGTCTTCATTTTACAATACATAAAGAGTATATGAAGAAGTTGTTCAGCCCATTATCACATGATAGGACTAACATTGTAACTTGGAAGATTCCCAGGATTATGATGCATTGACAGAAGAAGAATCTACCAGTATACATGTCATTGTATGGACTAGTATGTTGTATTAATAACAGTTTGCTGGGCGTAAAATAACCACTGCTGTCAATGCCTAATAAAATTAACCCACAATTGTCTCCATGGGAATATTTTTGGTACCCTGCCCATCATGAAACCAGAGACAGGATTTAATGGACATGTAAGTTCTCTGTTCCAGTGTGCTCCCACTGGAAGGACTGGAGGTAGAGGTAGGAAGGACCATTTGTGAGAGCAACTTTGAAATACTGTAATGACTGTGAAAATGTTTACATTCTCCCTGGCAGCATCCTCTGGGCCCTCTTGCTGTCCCTGTGCACTTATATTTTTCAGCTCATCAGTGAAGGGAACGCTGTTCCTGACAGTGAGTGGTAGAGGAGCAATTATTCCCTTGGGTGACAGTAAAACCATCGTAACTCACTTGCAGACCATAAATGTATCAGGGATTACTCTGCAGAGAAAGAATGTTTGAGATAGATCACTGGTTTAATAATAGAAAAGAAATCCATTTGGACTGTGAGCTAGGAAAAGCATTAATAATTTTTACACCAAATGGTGCACCATGTTCAGGAGGTTTTTTTTTTTAAAATAAAAATAAAAAAAACTTTCTCCAAATAAATCTAATTCCGGAAAACAAATGTCCTCACAAGCCTTCCTCTAGAAAACTCTACTTAATCTCAATAATTATATTGTTTTTTCAGTGTTCCTATTTATTCTCTGCAGTTTGGGGAGGAACTGCAGCAGCAAGCATGAGTTCCCAGTGTTGTGTTTACCTCATAATACAACCATGAAGGCTCAGGAGGCATTTGGAACCATTCATCAGGCAGGGGCTGCTCAATACTTTATCTGCCAGTTCCCCCCTACAACCTGTCCTTCTTGGCTGGCTTCCCCGCCCCCCGCAACCTCCCCCCCCCCATCATCTCCAAGAAACTGAGCAAGGAGGAAAGAGAGGTGTGCAGCCTTGAATGTACTCTGGATCGTGGCAAGTGTATATTTTTATCAACAAAGATATTTTTTAAAAATCTAGACATTATGAATGCAAAAGTGACGAGAATCCCAAAATAAGTAACCTGAACATATAATTTTCAAACTGGTCTTATGATCATCATCCCTCAAATCAAATTACTTCCTGGGAATCTGTCATTTCAGCTGACTAGTGCAACTTTAGGAAAGCTTTTATTAACAACAGTTATAACTATAAAATATTAACTAATAATATTAAGCTAATAATAATAATATTAAGCTAGATTTAGTGGCCTGAAAGTGGACTCCTGAGTTGCTGCAAGCAGCTTTACTTCAGCTTTTCAACTTCCAGTCTTTTGTGGGGCACTTTTTCACTTTTAAAGCCACAGACAGTTTATTCCAAAGTACATCAAGGATTAATTCCCCCCCCCCCCCCCAGGATACACCTACCATACACTTAGATAAGTACACGGGAGTTCTACTCTATGAGCCCCCATCAGAAATTTAGCAGGCAGTCTCATGTGATTGAGTTGTCTTTTGAGTTTCCTACTCTGGCTTGGGAAAATCCTGGAGAGTTGTGAGCGGGCTAGAGTTTACAGAGGGCAGAGTTTGAGGAGGGCAGGGACTTTAGTAGGGTATAATGCCATAATGTCCAGCTGCCAAGGCAGCCATTTTCTCCAGGTGAATTTATTTCTGTAGTCCAGAAATTGGATGTAATCTTGAGAGAACCCCAGCCCCCCACCCCACCCCCAGAGGCTGGCCTTAGTAGCAGTTATAAGATGTTGGAACTCCCTCCAGAAAGTGTATATATAAATGTAGTCCCGTTCCTTTCAACTGCAAAACAAAAATGGAGATTATTATTTTTTTCCAGCATGATTGTTTCCAGCGTGAGTTTGTTTTTGTTGCAGTGGCAATATTCTGCAGAGGCTTCTTTTGTTACATGCTGTGATTTTAACAACTGGTCTTATTGTAAACTGTTTTGAAAAGGGACATAGAAATTTCTAGATACATACTAATAATATAATACTTCTAGATACAACCAGTCTTATTGTAAACTATTTTGAAAAGGGATATAGAAATTTCTAGATACATACTAATAATAATACTTATATAGTTATTGGAGACTCTGAAAGGATCAAAGCTCAGATACAAAAAGGCAGCTGCATGTGATATCCAAAACACCTTGCAGAAGGAGGAAAGTGTGAAGCCATTTGAAAACGGACTGATAGTTTCATGATTCTATCAGTTATTATTATTAAATTAAATTATTATTATTATTATTCACAGTTTCACCAGTGATGTGGTACTATAGCTATTGAACAATATAAGAACATAAGAGAAGCCATGTTGGATCAGGCCAATGGCCCATTCAGTCTAACACTCTGTGTCACACAGTGGCCAAAAAAGAAAGGAGGTTCACAAGTAGGGCTAGAAACCCTTCCACTTTGCCCCTCCCCAAGCACCAATAATACAGAGCATCACTGCCCCAGACAGTTCCAATAATGTGCCGTGACTAATAGCCACTGATGGACCTCTGCTCCATATTTTTATCCAAACCCCTCTTGAAGCTAGTTATGCTTGTAGCCGCCGCCACCTCCTGTGGCAGTGAATTCCACATGTTAATTACCCTTTGGGTGAAGAAGTATCTCCTTTTATCCATTCTAACCCGACTACTCAGAAATTTCATTGAATGCCCACGAGTTCTTGTATTGTGAGAAAGGGAGAAAAGTACTTCTTTCTCTACTTTCTCCATCCCATGCATAATCTTGTAAACCTCTATCATGTCACCCCGCAGTCGACGTTTCTCCAAGCTAAAGAGACTCAAGCATTTTAACCTTTCTTCATAGGGAAAGTGTTCCAAACCTTTAATCATTCTAGTTGCCTTTTTCTGGACTTTTCCCAATGCTATAATATCCTTTTTGAGGTGCGGTGACCAGAATTTTACACAGTATTCCAAATGAGACCGCACCATTGATTTTTACAGGGCCATTATGATACTGGCTGATTTGTTTTCAATTCCCAGCATGGCGTTGGCCTTTCTTATTGCAATCGCACACTGTTTTGACATTTTCAGTGAGTTATCTACCACGACCCCAAGATCTCTCTCTTGGTCAGTGTCTGCCAGTTCACATCGCATCAACTTGTATTTGTAGTTGGGATTCTTGGCCCCAATGTGCATTACTTTGCACTTGGCCACATTGAACCTCATCTGCCACATTGACACCCACTCAGCCAGCTATAACAGATCCCTTTGGAGTGCCTCACAATCCTCTCTGGTTTTCACCACCCTGAACAATTTAGTGTCATCTGCAAAAGTAGTTGCAAGCCAGAGGCATGAATAATAATAATAATAAATTTTTATTTATACCCCACCCTCCCCGCCGAGGCAGGCTCAGGGCAGCTTACAAGACATGGTGAAAGCCATGATATAACAATAAAATCAGAATAATAACAATTAAAATACAATTCATAAAATTAAATTAATTTAAGTTAAATAAGTTCTCTAAAAAACAGTATAACTTAATGGTGCTACAATTTCAGTGCATATATAAAGATGGCTTGATATTATTGCCAAGGTCCCACCTTAAAAGGCAAGCTGGAAGAGAGCGGTTTTACAGGCCCTATGGAACTGATTAAGATCCCGTAGGGCCCACACCTCTTCTGGCAGCTGATTCCACCATTGGGGAGCCATTATTGAAAAGGCCTGCTCCCTTGTTGTTTTTAACTTGGCCTCCTTTGGACCAGGGATTTTCAGAAGGTTTTGTGAACTAGATCTCAGTGCTCTCTGAGGAACATATGGAGACAGATGGTCCCTAAGGTAGGAAGGTCCTCAGCCATATAGGGCTTTAAAGCACCTTGTAGCGAACTTGGTACACAATTGGCAGCCAATGCAGTTCCCGCAGCCTAGGCCGTACATGTTCCCACCGAGGTAGTCCCACTAACAGTCTGGCTGCTGCATTCTGCACTAGCTGCAGTTTCCGAGTTTGGTACAGGGGCAGCCCCACGTAGAGGGCATTACAGTAGTCTAACCTCGAGGTGACCGTTGCATGGATCACTGTTTCCATGTCACCGCGCTTCAGGAAGGGGGGCAACTGCCTCACCCGCCTAAGATGAAAAAAGGCGGATTTAGCAGTGGCTGCTATCTGGGCCTCCATTGTCAGGGAAGGCTCTAGTAGCACTCCCAAGCTCCTGACCCTGCGCACTGGTACCAGTGACGCACCGTCAAAAGCTGGTAGGGAGATCCCCTCTCCCAGCCCGCCGCGACCTAAGCAAAGGACCTCTGTCTTAGCTGGATTCAATTTCAGCCCACTCAACTTAAGCCAGCCTGACACAGCTTGCAACGTCCGGTCCAGATTTACAGGGACATCGTCAGTCCAGCCGTCTATCAATAGATAGGGCTGGGTGTCATCAGCGTACTGGTGACAACCCAGCCCATATCTCCGGGCAATCTGGGCAAGGGGGCGCATGTAGATGTTAAACAACATCGGGGAGAGAACTGCTCCCTGAGGCACCCCACAATTAAGTAGGTGTCTCTGGGACAGCTCTCCCCCAATCGCCACCCTTTGTCCCCAACCCTCAAGGAAAGAGGAAAGCCACTGCAAGGCTAGCCCCTGAATCCCCGTGTCGGCAAGGCGGAGGGTCAGCAGCCAATGATTGACCATGTCGAATGCAGCCGACAGGTCTAACAACAGCAATACCGCTGCACTGCCTCGATCCAGATGTCGCCGGAGATCATCCATGAAGGCAACAAGCACTGTCTCTGTCTCGTAGCCCGGGCGGAAGCCGGACTGGTATGGATCTAAGGTGGAAGCGTCATCCAGAAAACTCTGTAACTGCAACACCACAGCCCTCTCTTTAATTTTGCCCAAAAAGGGCAAATTTGAGACCGGCCGGTAATGCGTCAATTTGGCCGGATCTGATGTAGCTGTATAGGACACCTTAGCTCCTCCTGGCAAGCTTTAATTAGCCAGGAGGGGCATGGGTCCAGATCACAAGTAGTTGGGCATGCAGTAGAGAGGATTCTGTCAACTTCCTCTGCACTGAGTGAATTGAAACAATCCAGGGTCAAACTGGAAGACAGGAACGGGGCCTCGAGTTCACATACTGTATCCAATATAGCAGGGCAGTCGTGGCGGAGCGACTGGACCTTGTCTGCAAAAAATTTCGCAAAAGCCTCACAGCTGATCTCTAATTCCTTAATGTTTGGCTCGCCTTGTGGCAATGTAGTAAAATTCCAAATTATCCTAAACAATTGTGCCGGGCGTGAATTTGCAGCCGCAATCTTAGCCGCAAAGTAAGTCTTCTTTGTGGCCTTGACTGCCACCTCATAGGACCTCCCTATAAGATGTTCTAGTTGCTTCGTCACGAGTACGCTGCCATTGCCTCTCTAGCCGTCTGAGGCCTTGTTTCAGCTGGCATATTGTGGGAATATTCATTGCAAAACCAGTACTTTCTCATAATAAGAAAGGAAGAGTAGAAAGATACAATTAAAAGAGGGAACAAAAAGGAAGTAGAAAGAAATCTGCACAAAATGTATAATGAAAAGCTTAGCCAAAAAAGACAAAGCTCCCACCCAGTAGGAAATATTAAGCAACTCTTACAGCAGGAATAATAGGGAAAGTGTTAATCAGAAATAAGAGGGGAAAACAAGCTCAAGACATCATCACTTGGCAATCAAGCCAACATTTTAACTGAAAACAGATGATAACCTATGCTGTTTTTCTAAATGCCAAGAATCTCCAACTCTATGCCTTAAAAAGACTGTCCAGGAAGAGTGCCTTGAAGCGACCTTTACCGTCTGTATTATGGATGCGGTTTGTCCTATGGGAGATGCCTTAGCATACCAGACATGTCCCCAGTTCTCTTGGGTCGTATGCTTCTCCTCCTAAACAATAGTCGGCTTGCAGCTTTTCCCCACTGGGAGAATAAGCTTCCCTTGGCCCTTGTACAATGATTCCTGTCTGCTGCTTTCTTCTTCTTCCATAGGGAATTGTGGTTCTGTGTGTACATTTCAGACTAGGGCTGTTAGGAGCTGAAATGTTGGCATAACAGAGTGTTCCCCTCCATCTTAGGCCAAAGGTCTCAGTAGGACTGAATGCAAGCTGGAAGTGGAATTTGTACAGCCAGCAATGTATTTATTTTCCAAAGACCACTTGTGATTAAAGAACTTTTGAATCCAAAGTAACAAACCTGATCCATATTTTTTGTAAATATCTGTGCAGTTTATATATGTATTGATCACCAATGACTGAGAACTGGTACAGCATGCTGATGAAAAATGTAGTTCAGATAGTCTGCACTTCAGATTGCAGTCTGGCTGAGCCATGAAAATGCAACATAAACTCAGGAAATAACTATTTGCTCAGCCCCAGTCCTGTGGGATAATAACACTGGCCTATCTCAGACTGCTACCGTTTAGAGATCATGTATGTTAAGCAGGCCTCGGATTCATTGGGAGCTCACAGGAGCGCAGCTCCTGAACCTTTCTGAGAGTTCCACCTCCTTCTTCCCACCTTGTCCATTGAATAGTAGATGCAGCTGCATAACAATCCCTGGATGAGCTCCACCACCTACTTTTCTACAAAATGACCCCTGATGTTAAGCTCTTGTGCCTGATGGAAATGTACTAAGTACAGGGCTTTTTTTTTAGCAGGAACGCACAGGAACACAGTTCCAGCTGACTTGGTGTCAGGGGGTGTGGCCTAATATGCAAATGAATTCCTGCTTGGCTTTTTCTACAGAAAAGTCCTATGTGAAACAATGGTGACATCAGGGGATGTGCCCTAATAGACAAACGAGTTCCTGCTGGGCCTTTTCTACCCCAAAAGCCCTGATCTTTGCTTGACGTCAAATTAAGAATATTTCAGAACGGATTGGCTCTAGAAAAAGCATCTTTATGCAAAACGTGGTCCTGAGTCATCTGACACATAAGGAGAACTTTTGCCTTTGGAGCCAGATTTCTTCAGGGGATTGAATTCCATGCAGAAATTGTGAAAAAAATTGAAGGAACTGAATGCTCTATATGAACTTTTCTGTATATGAACTGTATATGATCCCATGTGCAAAAGTTCCATGCATAGAAAATAGACAGAGATAACTTTTTATCCTTCTCACAAAATGGTAGAGACACCCAATTAAGCTGATAGAGTTAATTGTCTCTAGCCCATGTGGCTCTGTTTGTTTCCTTCATTTGTAGCCCTCCTTTCTCACCAAGACTTAAGGCATATTACAAAAAAAATTAAAAACTGGAGAGGAGAAAATTCCAGTTAACAGTGCAATAGGATTAGGATGGTCCTTCTATCTAATGAAAGATGGACAGATGCATGGAGGATAAGTCTATCAACAACTGCTAGACTTGATGGACATGGTGTCAACATCTGAACACTAAGAGGGAGAGGCTGTTACCTCCATGCCTGGCATATGAGCTTCTCCAATGTATCTGGTGGCCAATTTGAAAACACAGGAAAGGAAAGGTCCCCTGTGCAAGCCCCAGTCGTTTTCGACTCTGAGGTGACGTTGCTTTCACAACGTTTTCACGGCAGACTTTTAACGGGGTGGTTTGCCATTGTCTTCCCCCGTCATCTACACTTTCTCCCCAGCAAACTGGGTACTCATTTTACCAACCTTGGAAGGATGGAAGGCTGAGTCAAACTCGAGCTGGCTACCTGAAAACCTAGCTTCCACCAGGATCGAACTCAGGTTGTGAGCAGAGCTTAGGACTGCAGTACTGCAGCTTTAACACTCTGCACCACGGGGCTCTTTACTTGAAAACATAAGACTAAACTAAATTAACTCTTAATCCAATTCAGCAGAGCTCCTACTTTGTTTTTGTGAGTAAGCAGATCTGTGTTCTCCAACAGTGAATAGGAATGCATCATTGTAATGCATCCCAGGTTTTATAGCAATTAAAACATATCTGCTGTTTGGTGTTTCTATCTCAAAGGTGGAATTACTGTTTTTCTTTATGCAGTGTATCTTCTCTTAAGGGTTGCACCAACTTTCTGCCATCATTATGTGGAGTTACTCTAATTTTCATGGATAACCTATAACTCTTTAACATTAATAGCAATTAAGCTAAACAAACTTTGAAAAAAAATATATTCATCTTCCCAAGTTCTTCCATCCTTCACTCCATTCTTTTGCAGTATTGCATTCTCTTGAAACTAGGGCCTGATTCTCCAGCACTCTGCAGTCTCTGCTAATTCACATCCCCACCCCCATTCCACCAGATTCAAATCAGGAAATGAATAACTTGAACAAAAAGGTGTATAATTTCAGTGACAGCAGTGGAAATGGATGTTGAACATGCATGGCATTTTAAAATTCATTTCATGTTTTACCTGCCCATCTTTTGCAATAAATACCTCATCAGCTTATGTAAAATGTAAAGAACACTTTCTCTTCAGCTGGGAGAAATGTAATATGCCGCACCAGCCAAGAGTGATGGTCTTATTAGTGAGGAGAATTTACTGATTAACTGCTGCTAACAAAACATCCTCTTCAAATGCATTTAGTCTGAAACAGACCGATATTCTGCCGCCTGCAGTTCCTTTTATTCCTCTCAGGGGGATAGTAGAGAAATATTTCTCATTTCAGCAGCTTTAACTTTGGCCTTTCCATAATTTTTATGGCCTCAACTAATAGGTTAACAATTAGTTAAGAGAAACTACTAGACTAATGTCAAGTCATTCACAGGGAAAAAAAATCAGGAGAAAAGTAGGTCTTTAAAAAGATGGCTCATTTTCTCTTTAACAAAGAACTCAGATTACTTTTAATGACCTTAAAGATGTAACTATAATGTAAGCCAAATAGCACAAACTATAATGTAAGCCAAATTGTCCTAAAATTGCCTTCTCCAAATTTTGGGGAATTAGTTTGCTGGGCAATTAGGCTTTCGTGAGATCAAGGATCTGTGTATACAGAAGATTTCTCCTTTGGAAGTCACCCAATAACGAGAAGATGTTGTCTAATAATCCAGGGGTTTTATTATGAAATAAAGACAGACATAGAAGAGTATAACATCATACAACACACATACAGGCCTAAAAAAACAGCATGAAAATGCACAGGGGTAAAAACGGTGATGGACAAACAGGGTGATAATTACCTATTGTAGTCTTCGAGGAAGTCTCCAATGGCGACAAAAAAGGAAGATGGGGGAGTGGGGCCCTCATCTGATCAGGTATCGGGGGCATATCTAAACAGCAGGGTAGGGGTACTGTCAGATGTACACTTGTGGGATGTTGGGTCAGAGGTTATAAAGTCTACCTTGAGCCCTTAGGGGGTAGGAGGTGCAGGGGCTTATGACACGGGGTCAGGTGGGACATGATGCTGCATCACATGGTGCATTACCTCAGAAAAAGGGGAGGCTCCAAAGTGACAGTTTGGGCAAGGCATGGGCGAGTCATGAGTGGAGGGGATTAAAACAAACTAGACAAACTTATCTAAAGTGACAATAGAGGGCCGAATTGATATCTAAGGTGACACCTGATTTACACAATAGCTCCAACTCTGGATTAAAACTGGTCTTCCTCTTCTTTCTCCTCTGGCTAGCACAGTCCTTTGTCTAATGTTCCGTTTGACAAAAGCTTGGACAGTCCGGCAGGATACACACCTAAGATAAGCATGATGACCTTATGCAGATGTCTGAAGCAGCTGTTGGATATGTGAGGCTCTCATTTCTCCATCATGGAGTCTAGCTGTGCAGGAAAATGGTCGCTGATGATGTTAGCCTTGGACAATGGCTTTCATGGAGAAGGGCTGGAAACCGCTTGATGGGAAAGCTCATGATGGCGCAACTTCTTCCACTGCAATGGCCGAGACTGTGCATGCACGTCGCGGCTGGGAGCTTGTCTTCACTCCTAGCTAGCACCCATTCAGAGATAGAGAGTGCTGCTGTAAAGCTGAGGCTTTTAGTATCCACATAAGTCTCTCAGAGAATGGCGGGTGAAACCCACGTCTTAGAGCAGATGTGTGTGACTTTAAACTCCAGGCACCCTGGCAACCAAACCAGTGATCACGATGTCCATATATAAGTAAAAATAGGGGGCTCTCGCTCACAATAAATCTGTGCCAGGGTGTTACTGAGGGCCTAATTTTTCACCTTTCATCTGGGTCTGATCACCTATGTGTTCTAGGGGCTAGTATATGTGGGGGAGGGGGACAATTTTGATCAGGACCACAGCACAGGAGGCGAAGGGGCTTAGACCTGCTCCACCTTTCCATGCCATTTTCCCAATCTAGAATGGACCTGGAGAAGGCCACTATTAACCCTGGGGACTGTAGTTGGTGACTCCATCTGAACACAGACAAAGGCCATGTCTTCTTTGTTAGAGTGAGTGACTCGGGAGGGGGCACTACAGATGTTATTAGGGATGGGCATGAACTGGCTCACAAACCAAAATTCAGAATGAACTTGGACCAGTTTTGAGCCCCCAAACAAATGTTCATTTACTGAACATTTACTGAACTTTTGTCTGGTTTGGCTGTTTGGGGTCATTTAAACCTAACAGCTGAGCAGCACAGGGTCTGCAGCTGAGCTGTTAGGTTTAATGTCTGTGAGCCATTTCAACTAGCAGCTGATGGATGGACCCACCATACTGCTATGTTGAAATGGATGAAAACTATTTCACATTTCCTAAGTGTCACGGAGAAAGGGGGTACCAAACTTGCTGGACCAGTTTGGTTTGGGTCATATGTCAGTCTGGCTCAGTGAGCACCCCTCAGGAGAAGAGGAGCCATGTATAGCCAGCTCTGAGTCAGCAGAAGCCAGCAAGCAGGAGGACAAACTGCAGACAGATCAGGATTCACAGACAACATCTTTGTAGAGTTACTAAGGTCTCCAACCCTGAGTCTAAAGGTGAAACAAAGCTGATTGTTCCCAGCCCTCCAGCATCACCCACACCTTTTGAATGCCACAGACAGAGGCTACAAGCAGAACTACAGGAGAGACAGCAGAGCGCTCACTTCCTGGCCTGATGCCAGCTGCTTGAGTAGTTGCAGAATTACTTCTGAGCAGCTGGCTGCAAATAGGACCCTTAGTAGGTACATGCCTATAAAAACCAGCCAAGGGAGGCTGTTGTGTGGAAGTAGCATTCACCATTGCCTATGTGATGACAGCCTGCCTTGCCTGTTGCACCCTTGGACTAACATTACAGTTTTTGGCTCTGCTCGACTTCTGTCGGTGAATAACCCTTGGACTGCTTGACTATGCCTCTTGGACAACCCCTTAACAATGGCTCTCTTGGCTCTGAGTTCTTGGTCTGGAATCTTGACTTGGTTTCTCTCGCTTGGACTTTGACTGCCCTCCAGGAACCCACCCTAGGCTCTGCCTATGGCAGTTTTGTTTGTTTGTTTGTTTCTGCCAGTTCTTAGGTGTTATCTCATTGAATGGGATGCCTTGCTTTGTCTTAACCTGGGAGCTGCCCTCTGACCCCTTGTCTCTCTTACTCTGTCCTCTCTCTCTTGCTTCACATGGCCTTACATAGACACACATGTCTCTGCATGTTTTTCCTGTAGATACAATACCGTCATACTTCCACACACATGATGCTGGACAAGCTGGCCATTTGGATCAGCCTTCTCCTTTTGACAGCAATTTGAATGCAAACTGGATCTATTTGAATAAATCGAAGTTTGCCTTTTTTGCAATATACATTTTGAAAGATTTACTTACTGACTCCGTATCATGCTTCCATGACTGAGCAAAACTCTGCAATATTAACCAAATATCCCAATATCATTGTTGTTCCTACTGGACTTATCTGCAGCCTTTGATATAGTGGATTATGTCATCAATATCTACAAGCCTCCCCACATATGGAGAACCCCATAGATCAGAGGTGGCCAATGGTAGCTCTTCAGATTGGCCATGCTGGCTGGGGCTGATGGGAGTTGTAGCCAAAAAAACATCTGGAGAGCTGCCGTTGGCCACCCCTGCCATAGATGGTAGCTCTTGAAGACCTTTGGTTAGACTACCAGGGGCCTGAATAACATCTCCAGCTTGATATTAACCCCCCATGGAAAAAAAACTAGCAGGCATTCCCCTGGACACTCTAAAAAGAGAGCAACCCACCTGCTGAAATGTTCTATAGAGCAGGGGTCCCCAGCCCCCGGGCCACAGACCGGTACCAGTCTGTGGTCTGTTAGCAACCGGGCAGTGAGTTGTATGATTATTTCATTATATGTTACAATGTAATAATAGAAATCAAGTGCACAATTGTATCATCCCAAAACCATGCCCCCCCCCCCCTCGGTCCGTGGAAAAATTATCTTCCACAAAACCAGTCCCTGGTATCAAAAAGTTTGGGGACTTCTGCTATAGAGTACACTGATAAAAGAGTGTTTATCTCAAGCCTCAGTTTTGAGAATGAGCAAAGCCTTGAGATAAACAGTCTCACACCCTGGCTATGAATATTGACTCAAGGTAGGTGGATACTAATGAAGCTTCTGATTTTGCCGTAACCCTCCCACTTCTAACTTGATTCAGCCAAGCTCCTAGGCAAAACTTACAACTCCACTCTGCCATTGGCAGCCTAAGTACATCCCATGTACATCCCAGCTTCTTTTTATAAGTCTATCTCTAATTTCATCATCCAGGCTTCCCTTGTGGAACAATGTTAGTAGGAAATGTCTAACTCTCCAAAGCTCTCTCAGCCCTAAGTCTGGTCCTGTCCTAGCAAAGCAACTGCCTCCCTGTTGATATAATTAAAAGTATATAAACAGGGGGGGGGGGGTGTAGAAAAATACCAGCAGGAACTCATTTGCATATTAGGCCACACCTTCTGACACCAAGCCAGCCAGAACTGTGTTCCTGTGCTTTCCTTCTCAACCCCACCCCCTCCCGTGTATAAAAATCATCTCTGGGTCTCCTACTTTTGTAGCTTGTTGCACCTCTTATCTGAACCTAATGGTTGGTCCACTTCCTAACTCTTTGCATGCCATAGCTGGTTTTCTGGATCCAAGCCTGCTTCCCTAACTTTATGGTTGGTTCCCTTCCTGGACTCCACTCTTTGCTGAAATCACTGACCCTGGAACTTGATCCCCAGATTTTCTGTTCATCATCTACTTCATGATTGGACTCTTGCTCATCTTTTCTCTTTAGAAGCAGGCTCATGTTTTCTTTCTTCCCTTTGCTACCCCAAAGCACCACTAGCTTGCCAATCCCCTTTTCCAACTTTCTCCCAAAAAACAACAGCTTATAGAAAAGTGTTCTTATGCAAAGATTTTGCATTTGTTTACTATATTGCCTTATTGTGCTATTCTTGTCATATCTTGTTAGGAAAATAAAGCTACTTATTTAAGAGCTATTTTCTCCCTTGTTCTTTTGGAGTGCTGTCCAAAATTGAAACCCTGGTATACATGGGCAGAAGATTCCTAAGTTAATTGCCCTGGTGATCTGTGTTGGGTCTTACACATGTAAAAGACACTTTACAGGTTGTGGCCACAGATATTTGGGTAATTATTTTGTTAAGGCATTTGGAGGCCAAAGTAGGGATTAAGGGATGTACTTTGATCTGGTTCAAATAATTCTTTGCAGACAAGACACAAAGATTTGCCATGAGACAGCAGTTGACATCCGTATGGGACCTGTTCTGAGGGTTCCACAGGGTGCAGTCTTGTACCCCATACTATTCAACATCAATGTAAACCCCTTAGAACAAATCATAGTGTGGGGCCAGGAGATAGAGGTCCTGAATCACTGCCAGTCTTCTGTGGTTAAAGTGAACAAATTAAAACTAAATTGTGACAAAGCAAACATAATGCCAGTTGGAAAGCTTGAGATTTTGAAAGACGGTGTGCTCTCCACCGCTAATGGAAATCAGCTGGCCCTTGCTGACTTGGTTAAGAGCTTAGGTGGGTTATACTGGATCCAACATTACAACTGGAGAAGCCCATTGTAATCTTGGACTTCATATCTGCAGGATTGCATCTCTGTCAGTGTTGTGTCATGACAGCATCATTCATCTGATCAGGGCCTTCTGCAGGTGCCAACCTACAAATGTGCAAGATCAACAACTGCCCATAGATGTGCATTCTTTGTTGTGGAATGGCCTGCCTTAGGAGGTCAGGAAGGGCCCACTCTCCTGGCTTTTCACAAATTATGAAAAACTGAATGATTAAAGATGGAATTTTTGCAAAAATGGTAAGGCTATACTATATGGGAATGGTACAGGACGAAAATGCACTTGCATCACACTCTTCCATAAACTATTGTGGCAATACAGTTTTGAGAAAGGGTATGCTGACGGTGGGCAAAGGACAAATGAAGCAAATTAGAGTATGTTGTTGTGTGAATGCTCCAGTAACAATAGGATTTTCACATGAGCTTCTCTGTTCCAGACAAAGAACTAGACAATGGTGCTTTAATTCCTCAACAGCTGAAGCTCAAAGTAGATGCTATGTTTTTAAATTAAATTGGATCCAGGTCCTCTGACTAGTGTTTCTCTCAGGCTGGAGCTGTGGGAGACTGGCTTTGAAAGAGCTGCAGAAGCCCAATTCTAACTGAGACTGGCACTGTGGGAGGAGAGCTCCTGCCTTCGCCCCATACCACTTTCCTGAGCCAAATGGCATTATTTGCTCCACACAGTGAGCTGCCTGCACCATTTCAGATCAGGAAAATAGTGCAGAGGAAGGGTAGGAGCCTCTCCTCCTGCTATACCAAGGCAAAATTGAGCCCTTGCAGCTCTTTAAAAAGTAGTTTCCTGAAGCTACTGTGTGGCTGTGGGGAATGTCGTGAGTTGGGTCTAAGGAACATGAAAAGTTGTGACATCTAGTTTCAGGCTTTTTAATGCTAATGTAGAAATTATTTATCAAGAGGATAACATTATGAATTATTTGTATTCCAAAGGACTAAACATGAAAATATGTATGCAACTATGCACAGAATTGGATAGGTGGTACTTCTAATACTATCACAGGAGATCTTTCCAGATACCCAGTTTTCATGAAGCTGCACTGATATTTTCTTTTTAAAGAGGCTGGCTCTTCCAATAAGTGGCAATTGGCATTAATAACTTAATTACTAAAGTTTTCCTGCAAACATTTCAGTGTTGCTGTCTTTCCCCCAAATTTGTTTCCCAACAAATCTTTTGTTCTCAAAAAGTTAACTACGGTAATTTCCTTGCCTAATGTCCAACTTTTAGTTTTCTTCTGTAGAGATAAGGCCACATCACTACATTATGATGATTAATAATTATATCTGTGCAAATATCAGTGATGTAGCCACTAGGCAAACTAGGCGGTTACCTAGGGTGCTGAGAGGCGGGGGGGTGGCAAATTGGGCTCTCGCCCCCCCTCCAGGGCCCCCTCCCCATTGCTGCCGCCTCTAGCCCCCTCCAGGCTGCCACCACCTGCCCACCCCCCAGCACGGCGTCCCGCCCACCCCTGCCCCACCAGGTGCTCCACTCACCTGCCCACCACCGCTCCCTTCCCCCTGCTCACCAGCTAAAAGTAAGCCTAGCCAGCTTCACAGCTTGCACCTGCGCAGCCGGCAAAGCTTACTTTTAGCGGTGGCGGGCAGGCGAGCAGAGCACGGGGGGGGGCAGGGGGCCGGGCAGGACACTGCAGGGGAGAGGGGTGTGCAGAGTCGCAAGGGGGAAAGCCATGGGGGGTGATTTGGTGGGGCACCAGGCAGCAAGTCTGCCTAGGGCGCCCCAGGGCATTGGGCCGGCCCTGGATGTAGCAAAGTGCAGAGACAGAAGCTGTTGTCAGTAGCTATAGTCAAAGGAGCAATAATCATGAATATAATACTGGAATATATTATCACAAAAATTCCTCTTTCTCTAATTATAAAATAGAGAACTAAAGAAAATGCCATCTTAATCTTCAATGAATATCCTTCATATTGTTTTATCTTAATTGCTTCATGTGAAATCTTTCACCTTTATAAAGCAAATATCCATAGAAGAATCACACAGGAATGTTATGTCATGGAGAAATTTTTTCATAAGAACAAACCATATAAACTTCTTGACACGTGTGTGTGTTTGTACATCTTATCTGTGTTTTTTTTGGGGGGGGGGGGAATTGTGTGTGCATATGATGAAACATTAATCACCAGTATAGTTTACTTGAAAATACAGTTTATTAGACAGTTTATTAAAACATACATAAAACCAAGTGAAGGTCATTTTTATTAAAAATACAGAAATAATTTGGCAATAGTAAAAGAAAGCACCAGCTTTGCTTGAGGAACATACATGTGAAAGTGAAGACTCTTTCTGCTTTGCCTAAACAAACTTTCAGTATACATCATCTTAAGCAGTCTACTGCTTCAGGTACTAAAACCAAACTCAAGTTAGTCTGGGATAAAATGATCATCATTAAGGCCAGTAATACTCAGCTTAATTTAGATGCAAACAACAGCATCCGGTACACAGAACAGTCAATATACATTTAACACGTTAAAAAACATGCGTATAAATAGTGACAGAGAATCTACTTTGAGGAATAATTTACAAATAATAGTTTGTAAAAAGTTTTGTCTGAAGAAAAAACACAATTGGACATAATGCTTGGTATACAGGAGAATGTGACTTTTAAAACACTACACAAGATTAAAAATGAATAAAGCTGCCTCATACAAAACGTGCTGAATTTAAGGTCTTTATTTCACTTGTGTTTATCTGCATTTGATATTTAAAGGAATATATACAGGGAGGTATGTGTATGCTGTAGGAAGGTCTTTTGTACAGTCAAGAAAAAACTATAGAAGCAGAAATTAATGCTAGGTTTTGTGGTGTATTAAGAATATTGCTGATACTCTTTTCTTCCCTTAAGATAAGTTAGGCACTGGGAGTGAACTACCCCATTACTGGTCTGCTCTACAGTTCTTCTGTAATTATCTAGACTGCTGATCTCAAGCCCGTGATTAATCTCTGGTTCATCCCAAAGTGTGCACAGATTCCCACTCACCACCTGCAAAGCCTTCCTCATTCACAGGCACAAATTGACATGAATGGGTACTGGAGCTTTATATATGCATCAGAGCCCAGATAGGAACTCTAGATCATGATATTGTTCTGAGTTCCAAATGCAACATTCAATGTCTACAGGATAGCTCCTCACCTTGGTGCTGATATATGAAAACATCTCTCACAAATAGGTCATGCATGCAGTTTACTCACAGATGAGCCCCAAGACTACAGCTTCGTTCTCTCATCCTGTATTCCATGGGTGCTGCTGAGTCTTCCATAGAAACTGGCCCTGAGATTCTGTCTCAGAGGATATGGAACTGGTAGTTTGCTGGCACATGTATCATCATCACACTCTTTCTAGTTTTCTGGACAGTTTATCTCCCTAGAGTAGTTCAGCATATAAACTCCTGTCTGTCAACTATCTGCATATTTATAGCAGGAATACAAAAAGAACTACTCAGTAAAATGGAATGCTCAGTTACATGATAAGTGATGACTGTTAAACATTAATATCTTGGCTTACTATTTGAGATAACAATGAAGGATTGAAGTGTCTGAGAAGTGCTTTCAAGGAGGGGTAAGATGGCTTTACTTCACAATCACTTAAACCATTCTTTAATAGCATGCCATGGATGCTACAAATCATCTTTGATGACTTCTCCTACTGCAAAACGGGAGCATACTGATTTCTAAAAGGCACTGCCCCCTAACCGTCTATTCCTTCTTTAAAAGATCAATGGAAATTGCCCAAAAGAAAGCAATACATTGCATTAATTAAAACCCATGAGCATCAACATCAAACAAATTTTAAAGCTTCTTATCCCTGAACAAAGGGCTCCACTACAGGGCATTTCTCAAACAATGTGTAACAGCAAGGAGGGAATGTGCATATCCATCTTTTGGGGATGTCACTTCACTATCAGCATCTAGCTCACTGATAAATTTGGCTTCTCATTCAAATACCAAAAAGCCATATGCCAAGTAGAATGGGTGGGACTCAATGTTATGTGCAGCACTCCATCTAGATAGGTATGAGAAATGTCCTGTTCACAAGTATATATAAAGCTCTACCCACTGAACAAACTCCAGTTTAAATGAGGTGTGCTTCAGTTCCGTAAAAATCAATGTTGCTTCAAATAGGTTTACTTCTGATTGCTTCAAATAGAGTTTACAGAAATTGAATTTTGGACTTTGCAAAGATACAAGAGGAAGCATGAGTCATTTGCACTTGTAATGCTTCAGTTTGTCCATCTCCATCTTACCACTTGTAATGTTTAGAAAGCTGCTCTGCATTTGTTAGTAATTCTACAGTGCAATCATCAGCAGACCTATACCCTTCTAAACCCATTGAAGTCAATGGGCTTAGAAAGGTGTAACTCTGTTGAGGATTGCATTATTGATTCCTTCCAATCCAGGTTTTTTTTGCAGGTACGTTCTTCCACAAGAACCTAGTCTGGCAGCCACAGAAAACTTGCTGCCTTGATTACACCTCTTTATTCTGGGTTTATGGAAATCTCTCTCTCTCCCCCTCCTCTCCCTCTCCCTCTCTCTCTCTTACACACACACACACTTTAATACTGTTTAAAGCAAAGCAATTACTTTTTATGACATACTAGTGTAAAAGACGAAATAAGCCTCAGTGTTTTGATAAGTTGATGCAGGCTGAGCCAGAAAGGCGGGAAAATTGCCTTGTGATGTGGAAAAGGTCAAGAGGGCCTAGGAAGGTGATGTCATCCAGATAGTCTTTAGGTCATGTGCTGGGGCAGGGTGTTTTTTTGATGATTTTCACATCATATTATAGAAAAGCTCACAGTGAGTTGGGTTTTTTTCTCCAATGTTTCTATGATAGTTAGGTTTATGGTGAGATCAGGTGCCTGGCAACACAATGCTATGTGGGTGTGTGCGTGTGTGCATAATTTACATATTTAACAATCAAATTGACAATGACGACTTCTAGTAACCCCACAAGTAATTAATATGTTTTTCAATAGATTTTAGTTCAAGACATTGTTAATAGGGGAGAAAGTTGGCTTCCTTGGATTCTGAGTGATAGATATTAATTTTTCTAAAGAATTTGAGAAACCTATTTATTCACAGAAGCAAGGTAATGGAGTGTGCTAAGTATGTTGTTGTATGCCCAATGAAATTCTGCAACATGTTTTGGCATGACTATCACGACAGAATTTTTGACATTGGATTAACTGACCATTTTAAACATTTGAGCATTAATCATTTGACAAAGATTTAATGCTAGGCTGATGTACATAGTTTCATTTGCAAATATTATATTGGGGAAGGTGAGTGGAACCAATTATTTACAAATACAATCAGCATGTAAGGTCCCCTAAAATCTTTGTTTTAGCTAAATATATAAAGGACAAATACAAATACAAGTCAGAGCTAATAAAGTTCCATGCAAAGGGGTCTAACTGAGCCCTGTTCCCACCCCTCTCTCCTTTCAATGAAAAGCATTATTGAACAGGGGACATTTTAAAGCACTAAAATATTCATGAGAGAGGAGCAGTTAAAGTGACCCTTACGGCATACCCATTCTTAATCTTTGCTTCCCTAAGTAGCTTTTTTTTATTTTAAAAAAAATGGTATTGAGTATGACATGAAGCCAGCTCCTAGTGTGCACTAGTGCAGCATCATTTGTCAGGACATAGGTGCATGACTGGAGTCACAGTCAGATACTTCTTTGCTTGGCTATGTGAGGGAGCACTGCAAGGTGGGAGAAAGAGCTTTCAGTTTCCTTCCCACTTTATAGCAATAAGGTTCTGAATGAGCTTAACAATGTAGTACAGCATGTAAACCTATGTCTGTACTGCTCCTAACATGTTTTAGGGATGCTAGATAGAAATCCTCTTCCATTTCGTCTATTTAGGGCATAACCCAAGTGCATTTTAGCTTTTGCATGATATCCCTTTATTATACGCTGTTCATTCCATAAACAGACACAAGAGACACACCCTTGGAGACCTTTTACATAGATACGTGATAGAAGGACTAACTAAAAACTTTCCCTGGATTGTAGCATTCAGGCTGTTTATGGGGATCACATATTTGAATACCTTCTAAAAGAAGTCTGCTCTAGATCAGTTTAGCATTTCAGCATCCTTCTTCTTGAAACAGTGTTTCTGGGGGGGAGGGTAATTTTCATGCAAGAGCATTCAAATATGCAGCCTGCCTGGCCACCACCTGACATGGCACAAACCAGGAAAGCATGAAAATTATTACCACTTATTTCTGCTTAATAGATCAACTAGTCCTAAATAGGTAAAAATTACCTTGCCTGTTCAGACAAAAAACCATAAGCAGTGAAGGATTCTGTTTCTATCAATGTATCGCAAGATGGACCTTGGAAGTTCGCAGGCTACCCTCAACATCTGATAAACTCGGGCATAGTGCTCCTGAACATAGAGGTTCTATATCGTTTTCATGACTGATAGTCATTGATGAAGCTGTCCTCTGTGTAATATTTTTTAAATTAAAATTCAATGAAATGTTCAGCATTCCTTGTAGTGGTAGTAGGGGAAAGAAAGAATGTTTTTTGTGGGTTCGCACAGATTACCATTCAAGCCCTGGAGTAGCATGAGGAGTACCCAGCCTCCAAAAAAGTGTAAAAATGATAAAACAATTTAAAATATTCTCAATATGTTATCAGCATGACAAAGAGAGGAACTAGTTACAACTAGCAGTAATTCAGTGGGAGTCCACCATGACTACACAACAACATTAGCAGTGAATGTGCTGTCTGAGCATAGTATTCCTGAAACAAAATATTGCACTTTCAAAGGGTTTTGTGTGTGTGTGTGTGGGGGGCGGAATGCACACACTGAAGGATCATAATGATAAGGGAGGGTATGAGGACTGTCACAAATATGCAGATAAATGACCCTGTATGTCACATTAAACTTAACCATAGGAAATGGTCCCAAACTGATATCGTATATCACTTTTGGGGCCTATTATGCATGGATGTTTTGCCTCACTTTCACCGTGCATGTCTGTCAGGTTTTCTTTTTAATTCTGAATTGTTTTTCCTCCCTTCAGCATTCAGTGCACTTTCCATTTGCTGTTTCTCCAGGTTTTCTGAGAGTGCTTTTGTACCAGTTTTTCCCTGACTTCACTTCCAAGCTGAAGATAATTCAAATGCATACAGATCCTCTCAGATTTCCTTCCTGCCCCTTGTAGGCGACTCCAATGCCCACATCCAGGTCCTTCTGCCCATTTTTGACTGCCTTCTCCTGCTGCCTGGTTTAAACTGGGCAGTGGGAGAAGGCAGTGAAGAGCTGCATCTGAAGGAAGCCATCAGCTCCCCACAGAGACAGCAATCCAGTTGGGCTGCCCCCTCCTGCCCCACAGTTTAAACCAGGCAGCAGGAGAAGGCAGCACAGAGCAGAATAAATACATTGGAGAAAAATAATGGTGTGTACAGCAGGTACAGAATTCAAAGTCAAGCTTAAAGGCTTGATTGCTCAGATTCTCTTCAGTAAACTGTGTGCGTACAATAGGCCTTAGTTTACCTGCGTGCAAATGAACCCATCAATTGCCTCAAATCATAGGATGGAGCTCAGACTAAACAAATGAATACATTTTATGTTTATATTCCAAGCAGTAATTCTTAGTGCTTCCTCTTTGAGGGCCACTTCCTTTGTTTTAAGAAATGGCTATAAGGGCCATGCAGCAGGACACATATTAACTGCTGAGAGAAGATGCACATCAGGCACAAATTTTGGAAGTCCATCTTTTCTGGAAATAAATGTATTACTTTTCCTTACACAAAGGAAATCAGGGTATTGCAAAAGTAATGCTGGAAACAAGGATGCTGCCAAAACACATGCCCAAAATCTGTGCAGAATTCTCTGTTTTGTGTGTTCTCTTTCAGTAGCCAACATTAGATCTAGTATATAAATTAATTATACATCAATTATGACTGAAGTTCTAAAATTAGCCAATAGTGCACACTTTACGAACAAATTAACTGGAGGAGTGATAGGATGTAGCCTCCGCTGATTCCATCCTATGACCTTTTTGCACTGCTTGGTGCAGACTGCTTTCTACATTCAGCTTCAAGTGGAATTGAAATATGGTCCCACATGGAAATAAAGTGCTATGTTCTTCATAAAATCCATTCCCATGTCTTTCTACTTCAGTAAGTAGGGTTACCAACTGGGTTAGGAAATTCCTAGACATTTGAGGGTGGAGCCTGGTGGGGGCAAGTTTTGGGAAGAGAAGAATCTCAACAGGGTAGGATGGCATACAGTCTATCCTCCAAAGCATCCATTTTCTCCAGGGGAACTTATCTTTTTAGTCTGGCGATCAGTTATAATTCAAAGAGATCTCTAGGCCCCACCTAGAGGTTAGGCTTTTTTAGATTGTGAGCAATTAAGATTTTTTAGATTGTGAGCCCTTCGGAGGTTCAGTCTGGACATCCAATAGGAGCCAGCATTCCGGGACTCATGGCAAGAAATATTTATGAATTGATTGGTAAAACTGAGATTTAGTTTTAACTTGAGGATAGGTCTTTTTGTATTGAAAAATATATTATAGATCTAATTTCTTTTATATATAGAAGCAGAGCTACCCCAATCTGAATATCCAACAAAGCAGACCAGTGAAACGGCCAGCTCCAACGTGTGGCCCCATCATTGAAACGCACGGGGTGGGGGTGGGGGTCTTTTGCTACTTCTTTACCCATTTGCTATTTCTAAACTATGGACTGGATCCTGATATGAACTTTGTGAGAATTACAGTGAGGCTTTCAATATGTTGGAGATTCCTGAGTCCGCTTGCTTGCGGTTAATGCATGAGCCTTGTTGAAATACGAGATTACTATACACGTGTATTGTTACACTTTGTGAATGTTTCAATTTTTGTATTATCTGTACACCTTCTAAAAGCGTTTTTACTACACTAATTTTCCAGTAATTTATAGCTGTGTGCCTCTTTTTTGTCTGTTGGGTGCCCACCTAGAGGTTAGCAACCCTATATGTAAGTAAAACTTTTCCAACAAAATTCCCATTTTCCCCTTTTGTTCCATTCTTTTCAGAGTACTTACAGTTTTCTTAGGGGTGTTGGTTTTCTCCCAGCACTTATGAATAATACTTTTTACACTTTCTGCAGGAGAACAGGCTCAAATGTTTTGTACAAACCAACACCATGGCTTCTATATATATTATCTTTAAAATACTATTACGAGATAACAAACACTTAAAATGGGGGGTTAGTTTGCAATACCTATAAATTCTATTGATTTCAGTGGGCTTTGCACATATGAAGTAATTGCAACCTATTGAAGGTGGAAGAAATTCTTCTTGATCACAAAAGTGAAACATCAAATTAATTTCCAGACTACAACATCCAGTTTTTTCAACGGTAGGGATTTTTAAATAACCTGCCTATAGAAAATAAACCCATCCCGCCATTTCTAAAAGTAAAAATGGCTATCTACAAGCTGACTCCTAGAGACATCAGTGCATTTACTGCTACTATCAAGAAGACAGATAGATCAGAGAGACAGTCATTTCCTTGTTCTGAAACTCAGGTGCTTTGATCAATCCCCAACAGAATGCTTCTCCAGCAAATAGAAGGAGTAATAAAACATGGTCAATCAGGAAGCTATCAAAGAAAAAAAATTGACCATCCATCTTTCATTTTGCTGTCATTCATGTCAATTCTGACCACTCTCCCCAAATAATTCATTTCTTTTTCATTTTTCAATGACTGGGAAAATTCCATAAGAAAGTATTTATTTTATATAAAAGGGGTATTGTTATACAATCCTAAGGACCAAAAGACTGAGAATATAACCAAGTGAGTACAATAAAATATAGGGATAGGTTTTTAAGATCTATTGTCACTGGCCCAATACATATTCAAGTTTTGAACAATGTTTTGCCTGCATTAAAATCATACAGGAAAAGGCCAGTATTGGGTGAAGGCTTGCTTTGACTTGTCCTGCTACTAGCTGGAGAGACACTTGACTCAGATCTGGCTGAGCGAAAATGGCAAGGCTTCACCTATTGTCGTGATTACTAGCCACATCCAGGTCTGAGCGTAGTGGCCCCAGCAACATGGGAAAAGGTAATGGATGGTGCTATACCTGTCACATCCAATGCTCCCTCTAAGCTGTAGTCTTGTGAGCAAAAATTCTATTTCATGAGCTGCTGGCATTAAAGTTGTGAGCAATTTGGCAACTGCATAAATTAGTTTGCTCTGGGGCCATCCTTCCTGAGCTAAGACAAAAATGTGTGAGCTGGAGGCTAAAAAACTGTGAGCTAGCTCACACTAACTTAGCTTAGAGGGAACACTGGTCACCACCGCTGCTGGTCTGGTCTGAGCTAAGCTGCTCCTGGAGCCCTACTAGCACCACAGTGACTCAGCTCAGCTGACTCCTGACACCCAGGAATTTAATTTAAAGAGACAATATGCCTCTATACCAGGTATGTCCAACAGGTAGATTGCAATCTACCAGTAGATCGCGGAGGGGTCAGAGGTAGATCACCAGCCCCACTTTGTCTCATGGTTTGCTGGACAGGTGTTTGGGGGTTTTTGATGATTGTTTGGTGTGGTGGTATTTGATTATTGGTGCCAGTATGATGAATTCTTATTTTTACTTTTAGAACTGCATGTGTGGTTTTGGCATCATCCAGAAGTCTTCTGTTCCTGTTTATCTTTAATACTTTGGGACAGTGACAGTTTTGGACCAGATTCAGCCAGTGTTAACTTAGCACCCCAGCCACCCCAGTATAACGAAGATGAGTGTTCCAAAGAAGAGCAGAACATACCACTTTCATGATGAATGGGAAATGGACTACCGGTACTTCTTCATCATGGTGAAAGACAAGTGTTGTTTTCTACTTTGTAATGCTGCTGTATCCTTGCCCGAAAAGGGTAATCTGGAGCATCATTATAAGGCTCTGCACAGCAATAAGTTTGATGCTGATTTCCACCCAAAAGTGAAATTTGTAAACTGAAGCTCAAAGAACTTAAATCTAAATTGGCTGCACAGCAACAATTGATGGCGAAGCCAAGGTCACATTCGGTCAATGCAACCATGGCATCCTTCAAGGTCAGTAACCTGATCACAAAGAAATGCAAACCTTTCAATGAAGGAGAATTTGTAAAAGATTGTTTTCTTGAAGCAGCAGACAATCTTTTTGAAGGATTTAAGAATAAGAAAGAGATCACAGCTGCTGTTCAAGATGTGCAATTGCCAAGAAACACCATTGTGCAGTGAAAAGAAAAGATGTGTGGAGACACAACTGAACAATTGTTGGAGGATGTTTCAGTTTGTGTTGCTTTCTAACTCCAACTGGATGAATCTACAGACATAAGAGACATAGCTCAGTTACTAGTCTTTATCCGGATGGTTTTTGAAGACTTCAGTGTTAAAGAAGAACTACTTGGAATGATTTCTTTAAAAGGGAGAACTACCAGTCAGGAAATATTCAGCTCTTTCCATTCTTTTGTGACAAAGTGTTATCTTCTATTGCATAAACTTGTTTCCATCACTACTGATGGAGCAAGAGCAATGACAGGTGAGGTTAATGGTTTCATAGGCCTCTGTAGTCAGCATGATGACTTTCCAGATTTCCTTTCTTACCACTGCATCATTCACCAGCAAGTTTTGGCATGCAAGAGACTCAATACAAAGACTGTCATGGACATCACTTTCAAAATTGTAAATACCATCTGGGACAATATCCAAATTTTGTTTTTCAGAACGAGAAGTATGTGACAGAAATCTGCTCTGTTATCAAGGAATTCGAAAAAAGATTCTGTGACTGCCAAAGAATTGAAAAAGTTGTGGAGTACCCATTCAAAGCAGATATGGACATTAAGGAAACTGCAGCTGCTATCAGTAAAAATTACTCATTGAAGAAGGCATCTCTTGAAAACAAAATAGTAACCCTTAAAAGTGACATTTTTCTCAAGACCCGTGCTGAGCAAGAATCGTTTTGGAAGCTAGTGCCTAGAGACAAATCCCAACTTGAGAAGATGCAGTGAAGCTGTACACTACTGTTTCAGGTCAACTTATTTGTGTGAATCTGCGTTTTCCCATCTGAAAATGACAAAAGAGTACACAGTGTTTCAACATGACAGATGAACATCTCCAGGATTCCCTGAGACTGGCCCTCACGCAATATTCACCCAACTTCAAAAAGCTGGTGGATGAAATGCAGGCTCAGACATCTCACTAATTAGCAGGAGCGAAGTTTTAAAGATTGCGCAAGATCAGCCTGGATCAATACTTGACCTACATTTAACACAAATTACTCAATAAAAGTTAAAGAAAATTATTAAGACAGTTAAAGAAAGTTATAACAATAAAAATGTAAGAAAAACTGTTCTCAGTTCTTTCTGGATCTTCGTCTCTCTGTTTTGTTTTTGCTTATTTTGCTTACCAGTAAATGATAAAAGGTGCATTGTAAAGGGGGGGGGGGCGTGGAACCCAACTTTGGTGGGTTAAAATCTAATTTGAAACTAATTTGAAGCTTAATTTTCATGGTGGTAGATCACCATCACTTTTGTCCAGAAAAAATAGATCATGACCTGTTCGAAGTTGGACATGCCTGCTCTGTACAATTCCCTCAATCTCCTGAAAACTAGTAGACAAAGGGTACATGAAGCATGCAAGGAGAAGAAGCCACACACACACCCCTTTGTCATTTTCCTGACCTGAAAAGTTCCAAGTAGTGCATTATGTAGTCACTTGGCAAAACTACATGTACAAAAAAAATGTTTTTGTTTAACGTAACTAGTAGTGTTACATAGCTGTGTTGGTCTGAAGAAGTAGAATAAAGTATGAGCCCAGTGGCACCTTTTAGACCAACAAAGTTTTATTCACAGTATGAGCTTTCATGTGCACACACACATCATTGTATCTTAGGAAGTTTGCATTCAAACAAAAGCTCATACAATGAATAAAACTTTGTTGGTCTTAAAGGTGCCACTGGACTCATACTTTGTTCTAGTAGTGGTCGTGAAATTCACAGTAATGTTTAAAGGTATTTGTGTTAATAGAAATTAAAACACTTTGCGACCCGCCACACACCCCAAAAACATATAGGTTGCTCAGGCACTGTGTATAGACATATTATCTGTTTGCCTTAATCTTTTGACTATCAGTGGATCACAAAATAGTTTGTACTGAGGAAGTGATACAGAAAGAGTGCATGCATATAAACTATAAGCTATTGATAGACCCCTGAAAGTTCCAGATCAAGCATTTTGTTACAGATAGATTGACGGACAGGGGAGATATCAATCCTTTCCTCAGTCTGATCTGACACTGAGGGAATTTGTGGCATATATTCAGAGCTGGAGGAAGGAACAGAAGGCATTTTCCCATATTTCCTCTGTTCATGTATGATAATAAAACTACAGCCACAAAAGAAATTGTACAAGGAAGCCTCACAGCTGTTGCTTATTAGCATTAGCACAAATAGCAAAAAGCAAATTGTAAGCAGACTTGTTTCCATAATATTTAACTTATGGCAATGAATTAAAGTGATTTTTTTTGTTGTTGGGTAAAAATTTCTGGTTTCCAAAAGAATCCGTTTCCAATTGCCCGTGAACAACTGGGTTTTATGTGACAACATTTTACCACTGCAAGGAATCAAAAGCAGCCTCTGCTGCAATTTGCTAGGGCCATTATTAAACTCTATGCAGATCTATGTACACTTTTCTCATGAATGAATTTTGCCATTCCAATCATCTTTGACCTAATTACATAATGTAAAAATGATGGCACTTTGGTGCATGCCTCGAATCCTGGATTTGAGATTAGTAAATCCTTTTCAGGGAGAGACAGGTGCCTTTGGATTTTTTCCCATCTGTGCTGAAATGGTTTATCCTTTAGTAGTTCTTGCACAGCTGGAAGTACATTTAAATGATCCAATCACTGCAGGGGGGAGACAGATTGTGTGAGCTTTTCACATCCGAATGGCATCACAACATAGTACCCTGTATATTGCCTCCCTTGCTCCTTTTTCCTATGCTTAGAATGGAAAGAAAATGGGGATAGACATAATGTAAATAAATAGCTATAAGAGACAGTCAGGAAGTCTTAATTATGCTAGCTATCCTCAATGGCACAGTTATATTTGTGTGCAGGACTTACTAAAAGCTCCATGCCTTTGACAAATTTAAGCTTGATTAGTTTTATAATAAGTAGCTGCTACAATTATATATGGAATGCTGAAAAATAAAATAAAGTTCAGAAAAGTAATAAAACTTATTCCAGCATAAGTTTTTGTGGGTCAGAGAACACTACATCAGATGTAGTTTTTAACATACCACTGAACTCCCGTTTCATTTTACCTGTACAAACTCCATACCAGATCTTTAATGGCATAACAGTTGCAAATAAAAATACACAGAATATAAAAATTTAAACATTGGAGATAAAATCAAAATGAAACCCAGCTTACAGATGCATTCATACATGGTCAGATTTAAATTTAAGGATGTCAGCCAAAAATTTTGCCACAGCCTCGCTAACCTCCCCCTCAGTATAAACTAAGATGGCTATCCATCTGGAAATAACTAGTTCTGCTATTTCAATGAATAAGCAACAAATTCCACTCTCCCATTCTAGGGTTACCATCCTCCCGGTGGGGCCTAGAGGTTTCCAGGAATTACGACAGATCTCCAGACTGCAGATATCAGTGGAGAAAATGGATGCTTTTGAGGACAGAGTTTATGGTGTCATGTCCCTGCTGAGCTCCCAGCCCTCCTGAAATTACCCCCCCCCCCCAATCTCCAGGAAGTTCCCGAGCCAGAGGTCATAACTAAGAAAGAGTACAGACCCAAACACCAAGCCAAAGTCTGACCTGGACTTTGCCCAGTTTGGGGCTTGCAAACTAAGGTCTGGGGAAGGCACCATTCCTGGGGGAAATGGATGCTCATCCTTAGCTTTTCAGGCAGGCTTGGGATTGCATTCAGCATGACACACACACACTGCTTTTGGATGTTGAGTGACCATGCCCCCAGCATGCCTGCGTTTTCTGGAAATGACACAAGTGTGGTGGTGACATGCTTATATAAGCCTGCTTCGGCGGGGAGGGTGAGCTATAAATACGAAAAATAAATAAATAACTTCTGGACAACATAGGCACACTGGGGTGGGGCCCAATACCACCTGGAAGTGGTGTGTGCATGTTACTTCTAGGTAATGTGGGCACACCAGTGTGGGATCTGATGCTGTCCAAACTGCTTGTTTAGGCAGGGTTTGGGGCTTCGGGGTTCAGTCCAGGACCTCCTGGCTCATGAGCCCCAGATTGAATCAGGATCTTCCATCTGTGCCCATACCTAGTTATAACCCTATATCACACTTACCCCTGTTTTAGTTATATCTCCTAACATCTCCAGTACCAGTTGGATCTCTCATCAGAGGTGCAGTCATGCAATCATACAGCACCCTGTACTAAGCATAGTGAAGGGAGACAAAGGCATCTAGTAGACAGGGAGATTTAGAGCCTGTTACTTTAGGGAAGCCAGCTCTGGGTTAGGAAATACCTGTAGATTTTGGAGATGGAGCTTAAAGAGGGTAGGGTTTGGGGCGGAAGGCCTTTAGCTGAGGTATAATGCCCTTGAGCTTACCTTCCAAAGCTGCTATTTTTTCCAGGTGAACTGTTACCTGGAGATCTGTTGTAATAGTGGAAAATCTCCAGCTACCACCTGGAGGTTGGCAACCCTATCTTACTTTCAATGTGTTCTAGGAAAGGTGTCCAAATGTCATTATGTAGGTGCTTTATTGTTTCTTTGACTAAAAAGTACCTGTTCCTTCACTGCAAATTACACCAAGCATGATTGCCATTGTTGTAGTCATGGAAGAATAACTGAAAAGTTGTGATGGGAAATCTGGAGATATAACTGGAAGGATCACAAGTCAGAATGAAATCTAAAAGCTAAAAAAGAAATCTAACAGTGCTATCCTATATAGAGACTCAGGAATATTTCCATAGAAACCTACGTAGGGTTACCCATCTCCAGGTTGGAAACTTTCAGCAACTACTGCTGATCTCCAGATTTTACCTATCAGTTTCCCTGGTAAATATGGCTGCTTTGAAGGGTGGAGTCTAAGACATCATATCCCTTCTGAGTTCCCTCTCCAAACCTTGCCCTAACCAGACTCCACCCCCAAATCTCCAGAAATTTCCCAATCAAGAGTTGTCATCTCTAGTTCAGAAAGTGGTCACACTACACAGGATTGCATTGTAAAATGCGTAAAGTTACCTAATATCAATATCCCAGCTCACTAGAATACGTCTTAGGGACTTCAATTAGGAGAACACGCTAATCAGGGCCTGCAGAGAGAGTTCATTCTTCTCAGTTGGCATTCTTCCACCAACAAAAATGCCAGATCATCAGAGTTAAGTATTCCAGAGTATGGAAGGGCTTTTATGCTAGTGTGTCTGAGTCCTCTACCTTCAGCAGGGGTGCTACGAAGATTCAGTGGAATTCCATACTCAGACTCTGCAACTGTGGCAGCAACATGATAGACTCTGTTGACCACATTTTTTTTTTATTTTCCTAAATTTTCAGAACCAAGAGTTGAATTGATCTCCCTGTTATTTAATCAGAACTCTCTTTCTCCAGAAGGGAAATCATCCTGGCTTCTCAGTGGCAAAGATAAACTACTCTGTGTGTGGTGAAGTTTCTGGCAGCTGTTGTTAAGTTACAGGATAACTAACTTTTAAGTTTGTCTCCCATGGGATGAGGGCTTACTGTTTATGACTTCGGTTGTAAAAACAGTAGGAAGTAAAAGTAAAAATAGTGGGCTTCTTGGCCTGCTTGCTGTGGCTGCTGCCGTTTTACAATACCCACAACTTCATTTTGGCAGTCATCAAAATATTTAGCCTTGTGTGTATTTCCCTGACATCTAGGAAACCAAAACTCTTCCCTTCTCAATGTGCCTTATTTGTAGCTACTCAGTCAGCCTTGAAATATTCAGAGGGAATTGGTTAAACAGCCTCAAGGTGAATCGGAAATCCTCCCTTTCCTAGATAATTAAGTGTTCAATATTTAGAGTGTTTTATTCAAGTCCCCTTACATTCCCATGAGTAATGGAAACCTAGGGTTGCCAAGTCCAATTCGAGAAATATCTGGGGACTTTGGGGGTGGAGCCAGGAGCAAGCCAGCATAACTGAACTCCAAAGGGAGTTCTGGCCATCATATTTAAAGGGACCGCACACCTTTTTAAACGCCTTCCTTCCATAGGAAATAATGAAGGATAGGGGCACTTTCTTTGGGGGCTCATAGAATTGGACCCCCTAGTCTAACCTTTTTGAAACTTGGGGGGTATTTTGGGGAGAAGCACTGGATGCTATACTGAAAATCTGGTTCCTCTACCTCACACCTCCCCCCCCCCAGCCCCGGATACCCACAGTTCAATTGTCCATTATTTCCTATGGGAATAAGTCTCCATAGGGAATAATAGAGTTCTCAGCAGACATTTCCCTCCTCTCCCCCCACTTTCTAATGACCCTGAAATGGGGGGAGGGCCTCCAAATCGGGGGATCTCCTGCCCCACCTGGGGATTGGCAACCCTATGGAAACCTCATTTTAGAATAAGCTTCCCTGAGTTTTGTTTTGAAAGAGTTCCATCTTGCTGTCTCTAGAATGTTAGGAAAAGAATATCTATCTCCATCCTAAGAAGTAGACTATTCTCCTTCCACCAACCCTCGCAGTATTTTCTTATTATGGAATTCAGTTCTTGAACTTTGTTATCTATTTGATGCTTAGCTAAGGCACATATGGATGGGATGAAGCTGTTTCAAGCTGAGATGTAAAAGCCTCAGACTGCACTTTCTGTGTGCTTCTTCTCTTGAATAAACAGCTGCTGCTTTAATGAGAGTTCTGTCTGACAAGGTATATGCTGGACTTTGGCATTTTATGGAGGAGCCTGACCATATTGTTTGAAATGAGCTTGTTTGGGACTCCAGGGTTGCTTCTTGACAGAATGAAAATTGGCTGGGAGCAGCCATTGAGAAACTGCTGAACAGCTAAAACTGCTAAAAGAGCTTGAATTGAATACTTTATTATATGGCAGCTAGGAGTGTTTGTTCATTATATGCCAAGCTTGGTATATACCAAACCGAATAAATTAGGGTTGCCAAGTCCAATTCAAGAAATATCTGGGGATTTTGGGGGTGGAGCCGGGAGATATTGGGGGCGGAGCCAGGAGCAAGGGTGTGACAAGCATAATTGAACTCCAAGGGAGTTCTGGCCATCACATTTAAAGGGACAGCACACCTTTTTAAGTGTCACCTTTTTAAGTGTTATTATTTATTGAGTGATACTGAGGGGGTGGTTAGTGAGGCTGTGGCAAAATTTCTGGCTGTCATCCTTAAATTTAATTCTGACCATGTTTGAATGCATCTGTAAGCTCGGTTTTATCTTGATTTTATCTCCATTGTTTAAATTTTTATATTCTGTGTATTTTTATCTGAATCTATTATGCCATTAATGGTTTGGTATGGTAAGTGTCTTCCTTCCATAGGAAATAATGAAGGATGGGGGCACCTTCTTTTGGGGCTCATAGAATTGGACCCCCTGGTCCAATCATTTTGAAACTTGGAGGGTACTTTGGGGAGAGGCACTATTTTTATTTATTTATTTAGATTTATATCCCGCCCTACCACACCAAAGCGGGCTCAGGGCAGCTCACTAGATACTATACTGAAAATTTGGTGTCTCTACCTCAAAAAGCAGCTCCCCCAGAGCCCCCAGAACCTCCAAATCAATTTCCCATTATACCCTATGAGAATCGATCTCCACATAGCGAATAATGAAGTGCTCAGCAGACTTCCCCCCTCCCCCAGTTTTCTGGCGACTCTGAAGTGAGGGATTGGCCTGTCTACTCACGAGTTACAGCCAACTTCTTCCAAGAAACACAGACATTCCAAGAGGAAGCCTTTCCAATCGGAAACTGGAGCCTCTGGAGGTGGGAAAAAATCACATAGTGGCTTTGGGGGTGGGGCTTCCCCCACCGGCCAGCTGACTGGGGGCGGGAAGGAGACTGGGAAAGCGGAAGAACCCCCGCTGGGACCTGGGGATTGGCAAACCTAGAATAAATACACACACCCCAAACCAGTATTCTTCAGATATTATTCAGCTGAATACAGATTATAAAATCTGATTCAGCTACTGAGATAGCCATGCCTGAATAATAGTTGACATTCAGCTTTTATTTGGATGTGGTTAGAAGGCATTTAAAGAGACTGCCTTCTGAGTTCTTTTGCTGAGTATGCCACAGTGGTGGCACAATTCAGCAAGTTGTGCTGCTGCAGTGGTGTAGCAAGTGAACTCAGAAGGTATCTAAAATTTATGCCTTCTGAATTCTATTATACTCTATGGAGATGAATATTTACCCAAATCCCAATACAATACCAATATTGTGATTCAGGAATATTCAGGAGTACTGATATTTTTCAGGTCCAATAGACCTAAATTGGAAAAATACCTAATGGCAATGCATGAAGGAGTTTAATGGTTGTACAAATCAGAAATTTTAAAAACTCACATACATACATTTTGGTGAACTTGCCCAATAGACCAATGATGGGCGGGGAAAGCTCACCAAAGCCCCAAAAGGCACAGGGATAGGATGTCTGGAATATGAAAACACTCCTTTTACATCACTGCTGAGTTGGTGACTCCTCTAGAAGTCAAAAGATGAACTTCTGTCACACAGCCCTGGATAGCCCAGGCAAATCTAATCTCAGAAGCTAAGCAGGGTTGACTCCGGCAAGTACTCAGACAGGAAACCTCCTTGAAATACTAGTAATTGTGAGGACAGGGGCAGGCTTTATTCAGTCACTTTTCTGAATATCCTCCAGGCCCCCAGTAGGGGTCAGTCAGCAGACTTCCAGGTGCAGACAGAGACACATACGCACATTAAAAATACCAAAAACAAACCCAAAAGAGAGGTGGACTTCTATTCACACATAGTCTGTCTCTTTAGATAAAACAAAAATAAACTAGATGAAGCTATTTACACACGGAAAACAATAAAAATCCATCTCCATATTACTACAGATAACACCCTTCTTCCTTGGTGCTGAAGTCTTACATTCTATAAGAAATGGAATGTTCATAACATAAAATTTGCTTTTGATCTCCCAGAGCTTTTCATAAAAGACATATGCAATTGAGTTGGAGGGCAGATATCCATTTGGAACAAGTCAAAAACATAACTTGATTGGCTGCAATCTGAAGTGAAGGTGAAGGGATGGTCTAACAAGCAAGGTAATTTGTACAAGCCATGTCTGAAATAACACCTAATTTAGAAATGAATGGCAGGCATTTTCTGACTCTTCATCATCCACACAGAAGAAACAGTCTGACACATTGCAGCAATTTAAAGCCCCCTTTGACAAGGCTTGTGAGGGGGAAATGTGTTCTAATTGCAATATTGCCAATAGAATTTTGGTTCCTAAATTCCTATCAGTTTAAGCCATGCAGCAAGATTGGTCTTTCTGTACATTAGTCTTGCTAGTGAAATCTATTAAAGCTTCTCAGTTTTGTTCACCTGTCCCCCTCCCCCATAACATTCACTATTAAGGCTCCACAGACCCTCATAGAAGGTTTTTAAAAAGGTACTCATTATGCATTTAAAAAAAAATTCTACACTGGCTATATCGTCTGCTTGTTCTATTACAGCTCAGAGATGATGAGAGCTTGTTTTTTTCAATTTTTCTGCATACACTTTCTTTCCATGACCAAAGTAGATAGCAAAAGAGCAACACTAAAGAGATAAAGTATGAGACGCAACATATTCAAGTTGACTTAATATGGATGACTCTTTGGCCAACCTACGTCAAACAACCTTTCTACACAAAGAATAAGAAGAATGCCAATTTTCCACACTTTTAAAATGGAGCAATGTTTTATACCTGGTCAGCGCATGGGAGTAGGTGAGGTAGGTGGCCACCTAGGGCACCACCTTGCCTATGGGGGCACCGCTGGGCACCACCTCACCCCCACCCCTCATGGCTTCCTGGGTCACAGACCTGGAAAGCGGAGAGTGGTGGGACAGCACGTCAGTGTGTGCTCTCCTCTGAGTCCAGCTTCCCTTGCAAGGGAAGACGGGTTCAAAGGAGAATGTGCCCTACCCAGCTGCTCTTGTCAAAGGCAAAAGCAGCCAGGCTGGGCATCAGCACGGCTTCTCCAAACCCAGCTTCCCTTGCAAGGGAAGGCAGGCTCAGAGAAGAATGTGCCCCGCCTGTCTGCTCTTGCCTTGAAGGCGAGGGCATTGGCACAGCTTGCCTGCAGCACCTACTCAGCCTTCTGAAGTCTGCCCAAGAAGGCTGAGTTGGGGCTGCGGGTGAGCTATGCCTGTTCAGTGCGTTCTCTGAGATTAAGAAAGGCAGTCTTGGAGCACTTCTGAGAGTGCACTGTACAGGTGCGGCTCGCCTGCAGCCTACCCAGCCCTCCCTTGCTGTGCCACCACTCCTGCCCTCCTTGCGGGCAGGGGTGCGGCAGCAGGGCAGGCACAGGTAGGGGTGTGTGGGGCAGGTGCCTGCCTGCGGCACCCAAGGCCCTAGCACTGGTCCTGATTTTATACTACTGATGGAATCAAAATCAGAAAGTGATACTCAGTCAGAATTTAAGAAGCCAGACTAAAGGTTATGGCCTCGTGGCAGCATCTGGTTAAGAGAAACAGTGGATGGCTAGCACTGATCCAGTGAAATTGAATTCAATGAAATTGTACAAATGAACTAACTAGCAAATTAGTGACATACAGTAGAACTCCTACTCCAGCATACAAAGGAATGAATGACAAAAAGCAGGCTTTCTGCATACATCCTTAAGACACAGAAATCCTGTGATTCCTTTTTACTAGCTGTAGCAAAAGTAGCCTTGGGTGTTTTCCATGCAGAGACAGGCTTTAGGAATTGCTTCTGCAGCTGCTGTTACACAGCAGCAGCAGTGGGGCTCTCATTTAGCAGGTTTAATTTAATTTATTTTTTAGATTTATATCCCACCCTATCCTACAAGCGGGCTCAGGGCAGCTTAACAATAAAACAACAGAGTTAAAATAATATCATAAAAACAGATATTTCAAAACGGGAGCAGCACAGTAAACAGACATAGGCAGTAAACAGTATATGGTTGATGGCTAACAGCATAACATAACACCATAATGGTGAAATGCTGGGAAAAGTGATGACTTTCAAAGGATGCCCACTGGATTAACTAAAAGCTTGGCAGAGGAGCTCCATCTTACAGGCCCGGCAAAACCTTGATAAGTCCCGCAGGGTCTGGATCTCCAGCGGGAGCTCATTCCACCTGGTAGGGACCAGGACCAAAAAGGCCCTGGCCCTCATTGAAGCCAGCCGGGCGTCCTTAGGACCAGGGACTTTGAGAAGATGTTGAGCAGCAGACTTCAGAGCCTGGGGGGGTGGGGTTTCATATGGGGAGAGGTGGTCCTGAAAATATGCAGGCTCCTGGCTATAAAGGGCCTTAAAGGTAAGGACCAACACCTTGAACCAAATCCGGTACTCAAGAGGTAGCCAGTGCAGTTCATGCAGCACTGGATGCATCCATGCCTGTGTAGGCCTTGATGCCAACAACCAGGCTGCTGAGTTCTGCACCCACTGGAGTTTCTGGAGCAGGGTCAAGGGAAGCCCCATGTAGAGAGAGTTACAATACTCTAACCTGGAGGTGACCATTGCATGAATCACTGTGGCTAGATCATGGGAGGTAAGGTAGGAGATCAACTGCTGAGCCTGCCTCAGATGAAAAAAGGTGGCCCTTGCAGTGGCAGTGACCTGTGCCTCCATAGATAAAGAGGCATCCAGGAACACCCCCAGGCTCTTCACCTCTGTCGATGGTGTCAATTGGGTACCATCAAAGGGTGGGAGCCTGATTCCACTCCCCACTCTCTTCTGACCCAGACACAGGACTTCCGTCTTTGATGGATTCAGTTTCAGCCGGCTCTGATGCAACCAACCAGTCATGGCCTGCAATACCTCACCCAGTTCTTTAAGGGCAGAGTCCGGGCAGCTGTCTATAAGCAGATAGAGTTTACCCATGGCTTCCCCCCTGTTGCACTTCCCTAGCAGTGACCACCGTCATCGTTTCCACACACAAAGGCTTTTTCATTTTTTAAAAAAGTGGGAACTGAATATTGTTATATTGTTATAACAATCTGTGCATCAGATTCCCTGAATTCTTAGCTTTCATTTTTTCAAAATTAAGTCTCTAGCTCCTTTCATTGTGGAAATACACCTTTCCCCAGTATACACATTGTTTTAATGTTTTAACAATATTCAGTTACTGATTTAATGATATTCAATTGCATTGTATTTTTAAAAACAAAACATGGTAGAACTGTACCAGAAAGAAAGCATAAATAGCTAGGGAGCAATGTAGAAACGACTTTACAGGATTGATCTCTCTACTAGGCCATTTGATGAAAGTTCAGAATCAAGCCCTTTGTAGATCCCTTTGTTTTTTTTATGTAGAAAGAATTAATATCAGATCACAGAATGTCACTGGATTTTTGCTTGACAGTCTCAGTTAATTAAACATATCCCAACATATTTTGATGAATGGCTAGTAAGCACAAAAATGTTGTGTATTTGGTTACTTTTACTGTACCTATGAATAAATTTCACTATGGTTTCACAGGGAATGATACAAGCAATGCAGAGTGATAGCCTATGACAGATTAATGTTAATGTGTTCTGTAGATATTTCTTAAATGGGAGATACTTAGCAGGAGATGTTTCCTTATTCAAGTAGCCATCACAATCTGAAGGCAGGTATGACAGGGTGAGTGGAAAACAGCATTTCTGGAGCTTTGGACAGAGAGAAAACGAGAGAGAGTACTCTGTGAATTGGCTGAAAGTGAAGCACTTCAAGGTACAGTCTATTTATTTTTCTATTTATTTGATTTATATCCCACCCTCCTCGCTGAAGTAGGCTTAGAGTGGTTTACAGAGTCTCTGTCTCTCTCACCCTGTGGATCTCATGGGTGATAGTGGATCATTTGCTGTCCTGAAGAAGTATATCTGTGCTCTAATTAATCTTTTTAAATAAAACAAATATTCCAAAGATATTATAAGCCTCCAGTCTTCTGTAAAGCAAACCTTGGGAAAGCTGTCTCTAAAACTTTTCGGGGAGTGGGGAATGTTTAGCAATATTTATTTATGAGCATTATACTGAGATATAACTTCATAAGAGGAATAAAATGTCTTCAGACCATAAACGGTGCCATAGCATAGACATTCTTCTATCTTTAGGAATGGACACAGCGCTACTACTAAAAAAAAAAGAATATGTAGTAGAATAAAAGATTGCCATTTTTGGAGTATTGTATAAATATCTCACATTCTTTGTACCCACAGATTTAAGATAATGTCAGAACACCCCTGTTTGGCAACAGATAATTCCACTCTGAAAAACAATAATCATGTATAACTTTACCATCATCTTGTAATGTCAGTACAAGTAACATATTTTCAAATAAAAAGAAATACCTGATGTGCTATCTTGGGCATTATGAGCTGTAGAATGACCTGAAATTCCATTATTTCAGTATTTTTTTGATGGGAACTTTACACACATTGTTTCCAGTTAAACTGACCAGACATTTAAGGATTTAACCCAGTAAGTATACACAAAAATAACATTAAATCTGTGTTATGGTCCTTACATAATGAAGATAAGATCAGCACATTGTTTGAGAGTGTTTTTGGCATGTCAGTTCCCCTCTTCCACATACAGAAGGTTGCTATGAGACACAGCAACCACACCAATTAGGTGTCACACTGTGGATCTTTGGGAACCACCTCAGCTATTCATTCTACAATGCACATCTGTCCTGTCCTGCTAATCTTGGGTTCAGCAGGGGGAAGGAAGGTAATGAGGATCTATGGATTGCAGGGTATAGATGCAAAGCTATCATACTATGTTCTTAAGTTTTATATGATCCCACTTCTGTGAGCAATTAACAAGATTTCCTGCAAGTGTAGTTCCGTCACAAACCTAGCAAAACCTTATGTTTCTGCCAGATTTAATGATGTGAATCCACATGTGGCATTTCAAACGCAATAAGAAATCTTCCCTTCTTTGTCCATTTCTGCTTTTCCTTTAGTTTTAATTCCATGCATCTGCCAGGGCCAGTATAAGAAGGAAAGTAGCTTGTCAGGACATTGGCTTACTCCCTTCCTGTCATTCCCAGCAACAGAATTGATCAAATTCTTGTTGTGGTATCAAGCCAGGCATGTCTTCTAGGATAGAAGAGCAGAATGCACCATCTGTGTATTAAGAAGGCTTGATTAGTGTAGAAGTTGTAATTCTGTATTTGACTGAAGGAGAATACAACTAAGGGGGAAGTTGCTCTTTAGAAAGCAACCATGCCATTGCAGATACAGTCTGAAGTTTATTAGCATCAGCCTCAGTAGCAAGGGGGAAATAAGGTATTTGAGACTGTCCCCATTTTTATCTCCACCAAAGAATTCAAGTTTTCCAACCCCCTTTCCATTTTCTCCATAAGCTTACCAGGAAATGTAGGGGAAGTATGGAGGCACTATTCATATTATGCTGGGGTTTTGGAACAGCCAGAAACAGCATGGATTTGTGAGTTCAGCAGAACTTTGGGAGGGCTGGTCTTGTATCATTTTGTTTTTGTTCCAAAACTCAGCACACAATTAGAGTTTAATTTAATTTTAGTTTTTGGATTTATGTCCTGTCCTATCGTGCAAGTGGGCTCAGGGTGGCTTACAACAGTTCTTTCAAGCACCTTATAAATCCTCTGCATGTGACCAACAGTGTGATAGAAAAGAAAGTTCAGCGGCAGTCACAAACAATAGCTGGCAACTGAGTGAAGTCAAAATTTGTACTCTTGATTATAATTATGTTACACAGCACATTGCAGTCTGGCCAATACAGTTCCTCTGGATTCAGCTTATGAAATCAAGAGCTGGATTCCAATGCTGGACGGTTTTGAATTTACATAACTTCAAAGGGTTTTGCAGCAGACCCTGGAAAAACCACTTTATCCATGCTTTCTTTCCACTACAAGCCTGTAAAAAGAGCGTGTAGCCCACATACTCAAGGCTACATGTGGCTGCGCATCTAGAAGTGTCTGTGGCTATGATGACACTGGAGAGCAGGTGATGATGTGAAGTCTAACAGTGATGCTACAAAGTTTTAATCACCATTAATATTTAAAATTAAAATGTATTTCAAGTTTACGGACTGCTTTTGCACCTGTGGAACTGACAGTCATCAGATTAGGCATGTTGAGATCAGCAGCCATTTTTGGCACATGCTCAAGTGTAGATTACTTTAACATCTTACATAGTCTTGATGAAATTGTTTTGGTTGTTGAAACTGGCTGTAGCCCTTTGTTAAATAGGAATGAAATTTTCCTGGACTGCTGCTGCCATTTCCTCCTGCACCATTAGGGGATCCATGCTGGTAAATATGGAAGACATTAAAACACCGATCACAAGGAAAAATGCACATGGGAGGAAAAAAAGCATCAAGAGACAGCCTGGACAACATATTGCCTTCCTCCATACTTGCAGTATAATTCCCAAGCAATAGTGTGAGAACATGCAACTCCCTTCCCCATATTAGCTAATGTAGCAATTTCTGTTAGAGAGTTCACAGATGCTTCATGTAACTGTTATGATCTGAGCTATGAGGAATACATTCATAATTATTAGATTAGCAGGGAATCATAGGAAGATCAACAACATTGCTTGGTGGCTTTCAGGGACATGATGTCAAGCAAACATTCTTTAAATGCATTCTCTGTTCATTCATACAGCTGCACCTCAGCATAAACCCCATGTGTCTTCACATTGCCAAGAGAGTTTTTATTATTCCTTACTCTCCCTTGTTCTCAGGCTGCTAGGATAAGAGGATCTCCTGTGACAGGGAAATGTCAGTGATTATACCACAGAAATAGACTATTGTCTGGTCTAAACATAACCATTGGATCAGTCAGCATTAGATGACCCACAGTTGCATGGGTTACTGGTACATGGAATAGAATTGCATTTGGAACAGTAACAAAAGTTCTGTCTGTGATGGCTCATTCACACTGGAAAGTCAGCTCTTGATGCTGCAGATACTTGTGCAAAGCCAAGAACTTTCCTAGAGCCTCCCAATAAATCCTCCTAAACTAGCAAATTTCTGCTTCTGACCGATTACAAAAATAGGAGTTGATGATAATAATATCAATAATAATATGAATATGAATAATACAAAATAATTATCATTATATAGTTTTTGGAAAATTATTTAACACAAACCTGATAAACAGACCCCTCCCCCTTGAATAAAAAAGGTGGTGATGTACCCTTTTATAAAGACAAAGTTCTCAGTACAAAAAAAAGGAGGAAACCGTTTGAAAATGGACCTATGTCTGTAAGGCAGCATGTTACCTTTCATCTACTTTCTCAAATGACATCATGACTGTTTGGCGGTTTTAGAAAAGGTCAGAACTTGACTTGCTTCAGTTTATCGATGTGATAACACAGTTTCAGTGCTGGTCCCAACTTCAGCCCCAAGTATTTCATGATCATGTCACTCTTCAGTAGCAACAAAGCATTGCCATCAATCTCCTGGTTTAAAGGAAAGGAAGAAAAGCATCAGAGGGAGTGTCCTTTTTAACTGTGCTGCATATAAAATAACATGGACTGGATGAAGCTGCTTGAAATTTGATTATGCTAAGTTTGATTACACAAAGAATACTTGATAAATTCAGGAACTTCCACAAATTTATGAAATTTCTGCTTCATATGTCTCTAGTTGAATAGATATAAATTTATATGGGAATGAGAATTTGTTTTCTTCTGATTTTATTCCTCCTTTCACTCATTCAAAACTGAGGGAGAGTCACATAACTTTGAATAGTTTATACTAAGTCTCTAAGTAGTTAGACTTAGAGGGTCTCTATTGTTAGACTCTGAACACACATGAAGTCGCTGTATACTGAATCACACTACTGGTCCATTCTCCACAGGTTGACAGCAGGAGCGATTTCCCACTCACCTTATGCCGCTCTCACATTCCTCTTCTCAGTGGGACTTCCTTCCGATTTCACACTATCTGCCCAGGGGCTGCAAGTAACATTGGCGTTTTCACATGGCAAACAGAAACTGGTGTTTAGGGGTTTATGTTTGCTGGCCGACGTTACTTGCAGCCCCGGGGCAGATAGTGTGAAACTGGAAGGAAGCCCTGCTGAAAAGAGGAACGTGAGAGTGGCATAAGGTGAGTGGGAAATCTCCAGGGTCTCAGGCAGAGGCCTTTCGCATAACCTACTATCAGATACTTTAACTGAAAATGTCAGGGATTGAACTTGGGACCTTCTGCATGCCAAGCAGATGTTCTACCACAGCCATAGCCTTTCCCCAACAATGATACTTGCCAAATTCATACGTTAGAAGACTTTCATTAGATGCCTGTATGCAGTAGTGTCAATTAGGGCCAATTTGGATTACTGGTGATGCAGTTTGGCTACGGCATGTTGTGACCCATTTGTATAATTACATCAATGACTGTTGATCAATACCTCTAGAATACTTTCCCCAAATGGAAACCAAGAGAAAAAAGTGTCCTATTCCCTTTAATAGAGACTTAATGTGTAGAAATGGACAGCTGAAACATGGTAGATAACATCCCATTAAGCCTCTATAAGCACGGTTTTGATTTTTTTATCTTTTAATTCAGGCTGTTGGCAATTGTCATGGTAAGAGCTGACCCATCACAGACTTCACTGTCAGAGGCCTGGTTCAATTAGAAATCTCATCTGTATTAATAATTTCTATATTGGTTTATAACTGCCAAGGTGATGACCTTTACTAACATGTCACCCTCTGCTCAAAAACTGCAAAAGTATTTAGCGGCTGAAAATATTTCATGTTTTATTAATCTAATTCTGCTAACACTAATTGGCATGTTCAGTATTTCAATCAGCCTTAAACACTATGAAAAGATCCACTGAGCGTTTCCTTGCATCTCCAGTTAGAAGTATCAGGTAGTGGAAGGGTTTCCAACTGCCTGGAGAAAAAGTGCCCTATCACTTTAGAAGAGGCTGGGATGTTGTTTACCAGATTGTTATTTACCTTCATGCAATGAAAATTGTGAGCTGCCTATTTCCACATATTGTTTCTATTACTTCCCCCCCTCCCCAGGTCTGTTGGCAACCTTACATAGCAAGTAATATGAAAGAGTGCTGTCTGAGCCAACTGCCAAAGGACCTGAGCCAACTGACCTTAACCGACCAATGCTTTGACTCATAAGGCAGCTTCCTGTGGTCAAGTACTTAAGGTATAAAAGACAGTGCTTGATAATGAAATAGAAATTAAAAGATTGCCCTGCCAGTGTTGTGCTTTTCTGCATCTCCTGCTTTGGAAGAAGATAAAAGCACAGGCTTTGCTTGGCAATAAAAGCACTCTGCTCAAGAAACAGTATAGAGAGTGGTAGGCTAATTGGAAGAAAGCTAGAATAATCAATACGAAGATGCTTCAGGTCTAAGACACATGGGCTTTCAGTTATAATATCCATCACGGGAAGAGGCAGGACATAACTCTAAGAGAGCAGGTTTAATTATCTTCAACTCAAAAGCTTTACTCTGCCTTCAATATTCGTTTTCCAATTACAGATCAGAATTAAATGAGCAGCACATTGCATCACTTATGTTTATGTTATTTTTTTATGAGGACCCCTAAGGCAGTTAACAATTTAAAACAAATGATAAAATACATTACAAAACCATTAAAATAACCCCCCTTGCAAACATCTCATTAAAGCAACTTTTAAACAAGTTAAAATGACTTGAAATAAATATAAAACCATTAAATTATACACAAAACGTTAAAAACTGGTTAGAAAGGAGTGATCATTGAGGAATACCAAATAGAGTTTAAAAGTCTTTACCCGCTGACAGAAGATGAATCTTCATAGAGTGAGAGTCCCAGAGCTTTGGCTCACCCTCACAGTGTTCTTCCTGCTCCATCTGCATTCCTTATTTGTTTCCCAGCAAAATGTTTAGATCCAGCTTCCCCTGAAATTGCTGTACCCTTTCCTCAGAAATGTGGAGTGTGGTATTATTTTGCAAGAAAAACATATGTGGGACTACTGGGAGGTGCAGGTAAGGGTTTCCACCCAGCCTGGGAAATGTGGGTTCTGCTATTTGTATATGTACACAGTGCCATCAAGTAGAAACTGACTTATGGCAACCTCAGCAAGGGGCTTTTAATAGGCTTCCCAAACCTCCCGCTCTGGCGGGAGACTTCTGGGTTCCCAGCTTCATCTCCTGCTCTCCAAAAATTGGGAAGCGGGGTGGGGGGGTGGAGGGAGGGAGAACATACCTGTAGGCTTCATGCTGTTAGCTCCTGAGCAGTTTGTAAAATGTCTGCCCCTTTAAGGCTGGGCAGGAAGCAGGAAACAGGAAGGGCTTTGGAGAACGGCCCCTCCCTTTCTTTGCTTTCGTTTTCACAGCAGGTAGAGTTCTCCGGAAGAAGACCCAGTAAGTATTTGTGTGTGTGAGAGAGGGAGGGGGCAGGGAGGGGGGAATTCCCTGGTATGGAGGCTCTCCCCCCCCCCCGCTTTAGAAAGCGTGGGGGGGAGGGAAATGTCTACTAGGCACTCTGTTATTCCCTATGGAGAACGATTCCCATAGGGAATAATAGGGAATTGATCCGTGGGTATTGGGGGCTCTGGGGGGGCTATTTTTTGAGGTAGAGGCACCAGATTTTTAGTATAGCATCTAGTGCCTCTCCCCAAAATACCCCCCAAGTTTCAAAACGATTGGACCAGAGGGTCCAATTCTATGAGCCCCAAAAGACGGTGCCCCTATCCTTAATTATTTCCTATGGAAGAAAGGCATTTAAAAAGGTGAGCTGTCCCTTTAAATGTGATGGCAAGAACTCCCTTGGAGTTCAATTATGCTTGTCACATCCTTGTTCCTGGCCCCACCCCCAATGTCTCCTGGCCCCACCCCCAAAGTCTCCTGGCTCCGCCCCCAAAGTCCCCAGATTTTTCTTTAATTGGACTTGGCAACCCTAGCTTTTAAGGCAAGTGAGAAACAGGTAGTTTGTCATTCTCTTCTTCTTTGGTGAGGTGATCTTCCATTCAATTACTGACCCTGTTTAGCTCCTGAGATCTGATGAGATTGGACTATATACCATGCTGGCTTCCCTCCCATCCTGCCCTTTAGTAAAGCCATCATTACGATCGGTCAGCCAACTTCTTTTGACTATCCCTGGTCCAAGGGATGTTCATCTTGCCTCAACCAGGGCCAGGGCTTTCTCGGCCCTGGCCCCAACCTGGTGGAATCCGCTGCCTATGGAGATTCAGGCTTGTTACCATTCTGGAGGGCCTGTAAAATGGAGCCCTCATTTCATTACACCATCCAACTGGCCTCCCAGCACTGATTGCCATCTTGATTGCTAAAAATCGGGCTGATACTGTTGACATTCTTTGGATAGCCAGATCGCCTGTGAAAATCATGTCTTAATTTATGTGCTTATGCCATCCATGCTGCCTTAAATTAATTTTGATCTAATGGTTTAATTGTTTTAACTGTTTAATTGTCTTATAGCTGGGTTTAATTGTTTACCATGTTGTGATCTGCCCTGAGACCATTATGGGAAAGGGCAGACTAAATTTACAAAATAAAATAAAATAATACATGGAAATGAGCAGCTGAAGTTTTTCATAGCATGGATGTGCATCACCTGGTAATTAGCATCCTATTAAATCTCTGTTAAAGGGACATGACATTTTGTTTCTCCAAGAAGTTAGCAACCCTAAAAACAGGTTATCATTTGGTCAACCTCAAGGAATGAAGCACTACTCACTCAGAAGCACCCCTGTGGATTGAAATAGGAGGGTTTGCAGATAACATGCTGTTGGTGGGAGGGTGTTCTTTTCTAGTGTGACACAAGCCCTGCAATGTTCAGCTAAGTTATCACCTGAGTTTCCTCCTTGTTCTGTAGTCCTGGCATGTCATGGCCAAATTAGCTGACTGCAATTGCAACCATTTCAGGTGCTTGTTGGGAATGTCAATAGCATTCAGGGCTGCAAACTAGATTATGCACCTGCTCCTTAGAATGATTTAACTGGAAGGAAGACATGGCTAAGGTTAATGGAGTAATCACTTCTCTCTCACCTTTGGGTTCTTCATGCTAATCTAGTTTAGAGATGAAGGTTGAAAAACTGCACGGAAATGAGTAATTCAGAAGCACAGTTGAGTAGAATTAATCAAGCTTCAGACAACTTGCACTTTCCCCCATGAAACTGACAAAATACAAACATTTAAAAAGGAGGGTAGACTTCCATGCACAAAATGCAGACACATGTAAAACTTAATCCACACCACTAATATTAATCACTGTGCTGATGTACAGAGCACCAGCACACTGCTAAGCAGGTCCACTTAGAAGTAAGTCTAATTTTATTCAATGAGGTTTACTCCCAGGAAAACATACATAGGAATCCACTGGTAAAGATTATGTCCTTTCCTAGAGACACAACCTGTCACTTCAACGGCTCAAATATAGGATTAAAATATTCAACTCTGCCCCACTTGATGGTGCAGTCAGGAGAGAAAGATGGTTTCTGGAATTCATTTTCTACTTGAGCTAAATTCTGACAGTGACATCTCCTGCATTGGAATAGTCTCAAGAAAGCATCCCAAATACTTGCATATGTAGAACTTCAAATAAACAGGAGATCTGCTTAACTAGGTTAGTGCTGACAACAGGGATGATATAGCTAACAGCAAGAGTGGATAGCCCAGATTCTGAAAATCAGGCAATCCCTATGGATCAAGAATGAGATGGCTGGTTTCTAAGTACAACTTTTAATATACATGTGAAAAGGAGCTCCTTTAGCCAAAGGCTGAAAAAAACAGTCATTCTGCGTTCTTAATATTATTATCAGAAGGGAAAGGGCAGAGAGAAAACTAGGAACATTCTGAAAGAGTAGCAGTTCTATTAGCAGTAGTGTTTAACTATTGGGTTACTGATAATTTCACTTCTTGAAGTCATGAGATAATTGTTTGTTTATGCATGCTGATGTCTTATAGCAATCCCCTGCATGTGTTTGCCACCAAGCTAGGTGACAATATGCATAATTAGCTTGTATTAGAATGTTCCAATTGGGTAATCAATACACTGGGGACAGGCTAGGGAGAAAGTCTTGGATTACAATTTTATGGCTCTGTTTCTAAATCCCTAGTCTTCCCTCACATGAGGTTTAGCAGTGCAGCACTAGGGTGCCAGTGCTGGGCTGCTGCCCCAGGCAGGATGCCCCCCCACCCCCAACTGTCCATCGCCACCATGTCATGCTCACCATCCTGTCAGAAGGGCAGAACGGCTCCTCTCTTGCTGCCAGCCTGCATCCCTCCCTCAGTGGTGGTAGTAGCATGAAGAGGCTCCATGGTGGCCAGAAAGAGGGGGATTGGATAAACATATGGAGCAGAGGTCCATCAGTGGCTATTAGCCACAGCATATAGTTGGAACTCTCTGTCTGGGACAAGTGATGCTCTGTATTCTTGGTGCTTGGGAGGGGCAACAGGGTGAGGGCTTCTGGTGTCCTGGCCCCACTGATGGACCTTCTGATGTCACCTGGTTTTTTTGGCCACTGTGTGACACAGAGAGTTGGACTGGATGGGCCATTGGCCTGATCCAATATGGCTTCTCTTATGTTCTTAAGAAGTGGAGCGGTGGTGGGGAAAAACTGAGAGTGGCTTTCTTCCCACTGCACTGACTTCTCTAACCTACTGTGTTTGTTTGTGAGCTTTCCAGGGAAGCCACACTGGCAGCTGAGGTTGCTCATGGGGACGGGTGGTGGTGGAAGGGACACCCAGTGCCCCTATAGGCCAGGTGGTGCCCATAGGCAATTGCCTACCTGGCCTACACAGATGCGCCGGGTCTGAGATTTAGCCTTTCGAGACAACATGTAGTTAGTGAAGTCAGATAGGATGTTAATCCTTTCTTGTTTTGTAGACTTTCCAGTTAACCTTTTTCCTCACTAGATGTGTAAAGATTACTTTTAAGCTAATAGCTGTGTGGCTGGCTGCTTTATTTCTTTTACTTCTTTGAAAAATTCTGATAAGTATCCCTAACACTAACACAATCCACATGTTAATTATGCAGAAACAGCCAATAATCAAATATGTCAAGTGTGAACTTCCTAAAGGCAAATTCCAAAACAGTGCCCATGTTAATTCACAGCAGCAAAAACACAAGAGCTGTGACATCTTGGAGACATCAGAAGCAGTTATCCTTAACCAACTTGCTCCACCTGGGTACTCGATCCTTCACTAGTCCCAGACACCTTGGTGAGGCGTGTGTGGCACTGCTCATTCAAGACTCCTTTTCCTTTAGGGTGCTCCCCACCCCCAAAATTGCCAGCATTGAGTGTGTTGGCTTGACCAGGCCTGGCCCTGGCCTTTTCAGTGCCCCAGGCCAAAAGCGGGCCCTCAGCCCCTTTGAAGCAGGGGGTGGGAGGGCCGAGCAGAGCGCTGGTGGGGCGTGTCTTTGGCTGGGCGAAGGTGGTGGCGGCAGGCTGTGCACGTTCCCCGCCAGCGCTCTGCACGGCCCTCCTGCCCCCTGCTTCAAAGGGAGCCAGCTGGCACCCTTTGAAGCAAGGAATGGGAGGGCCACAGAGTACTGGCGGGGAGCGCACATAGCCGCCCAGCTGAAGATGCTCCCCATGGCCCTTCTGCCCCCTGCTTCAAAGGTAGCCAGTTGGACGGGAGGGCTGCGGAGTGCTGGCGGGGAGTGTCTTTGGCTGGGCGGAGGTGGCGGCGGCGGGCTGTGCATGCTCCCCGCCAGCACTCTGCACAGCCCTCCCACCCCCTGCTTCAAAGGGCCGCAGGGCTGTGCGGAGGTGGCGGCAGCAGCCCCCGAAGAGCACTCCGAAGAGCCAGCGCCCTAGGCAGCTGCCGAATGTTGCCTAGTGGACGCACTGGCTCTGGGCCTGATGGAGAAGAGTTTGGTTATCTAGCTGCTGTACTGTCCACCTAACACACCATCAGATACCTTGCCTGGTCTGTTGGATGTTGTTTCTGACTGGGCAATAGAGCATAACAGGCTACTAGTTCTGGGGGATTTCAATGTCCATGCCAATGATGCAGCATCTTCTCAGGCTAAGGACCTAGTGCTGTCCATGAAGGCTCTGGTACTCTTCCAGTTTGCATTGATTCCCACACATTAAATGGGCCACATGCTGGACTTGGTTTTTGGGACGGAGATAAATGTGGATCTGATGACTGCAAGTGCAGTCCCATGGTCAGACCACTTTGCCCTGAAGGTCTGGCTGAGCACACTGAATCTTCCCTGTTTAGGTGACAAGAGTATTTTTGCTCACCCATGAAGCCAAAAGGACCCTGAGTGGCTTCAGGATGCTCTGTGGGATCCAATGCTCCCTGGTGGCTCACTAGATGAGCTGGTGGAAGACTGGTATTCCTGGTTCTCCAAAGCCATTGACAAGATGACCCTCTTCACCCTCGTACTAAACAGCCCCATAGTATACCTTGAAGCTGCAGAAGATGAAACGAGAGCTGAGATGGTTAGAGTGTGGTGGGCATACTTGTGACACAGTGCCAAGATCTTCTTATAGAACATTTATGAAAGTCTATGAGATGGCAGTAGGCTGCTAAAAGACAATTCTATGTGGCCTCCATTGCACCTGCGAAGTCGTGCATGGCCCAATTGTTTAGAACTATTCGATTGCTTACTTCATTGCCACAAAGCAAACAAAAGGTAGGAAATTAAATTTTGGCTGGGAAGCATTTGCAACTTATTTTGCAGATAAAGTCTTGCTCCACCAGGACCTCCTGGCCAGAGTTGATACAGTAAGGGAACTAGAAGCCCCCTGCCCACCTTCAGGACCAATTTTGGACCATTTCAGCTGACTCTCTCAGGAATGTCAGCAGGGTCCTGGCAACTGTGAAGCCAACAACTTGTTTTCTTGACCTGTGCCATTCATGGCTGGTTAAAGCCTGCAGGGAGGGCATTCAGGTCTCCCTGGGAGAAACTATCAACTTATCCCTTTCTTCTGGGACCTTCCTAGTGGGATTGAAGGAGACAGTGGTTTATCCACTCTTAAAGAAACCAGCATTGGACCCTACAGTCCTGGCCAGCTATCGCCCAGTTTCAAACTTACAGTTTCTGTGTAAGGTAGTTGAGAGATTGGCAGTTGGACAACTCTAGGTCTTCCTGGAGGGTGCATCCATCCTTGATCCATTCCATTCTGGTTTCTGCCCTGGCCATGGGATGGAGATGGTGCTAGTTACCCTCACAGATGTCCTCTGGAGACACCTGGATCGGTGTGGGGTGGCGCTGCTGTTACTTCTAGATTTGACAGCAGTATTCAACATGGTTGATTATGATCTTCTGACCCATTGCCTTGCTGAGACAGTAGTTCAGGGGTCTGCCTTGCAGTGATTTTCCTCCTTTCTCCATAATCAGGGACAGAGGGTGGTGCTTGGTGAGGGAGTATCCCTGCATTACCCACTTGAATGTGGAGTGCCGCAAGGACGATTCTCTCACCACTGTTAACTATATACACCTTGCTGCCCAGCTGGTCTGAGGGTTTGGGCTGGGTTGTCACCAATATGCAGATGATGCCATGACACCTCTATCTGTTGATGCATGGCTGCCCGAACTTCACTCCAGAAAATCTGATAAGAACATTGTGGGCCATGGCTGGATGGCTATGGCAGAGCTGTCTGAAACTTAATCCAATGAAAATGGAGGTCCTGTACCTGAGTCAGTGGGGAGTTCAGTTCAGTCAGGATGGCCACCGGATATCACACAGAATGCCGGTGATCACTGTTTGGAATTCTAATGCCGCTATAATGTAGGGATTCAGCACTTTAAAATGGTTTTAATAATTTTAATTGTAATATGTTTTTTAAACTGAAAATGTTAAATTATGGTTTTATATATTGTACTGGTTTAATTGTGTAGATACTGTGAGCCGCCCTGAGTCCGCTTGCGGAGAGGGCGGGATATAAATCAAATGTAATAAATAATAATAATAATAATAAAAAAATAAGGAATCAGGTTGTCCACTTTGGATGGTGCATTGCTTGTGGCAGCCCAGCAGGTGAGGAGCCTAGGGGTGGTCCTGGATGCCTTGCTTTCCATGGAGTCCCAGGTCACCACAGGAGCCAGGTCTTTCTTTTATCATCTTTGGTCAGGCAACTGTCCCCACAGGACTTGGCTACAGTGACCCATGCAGTAGTCACTTCCAGGATTGGCTGCTATAACTCACTCTATGTGGTCTTGTCCTTGTAGTTGATCCAGAAACTCCAGCTGGTGCACACTGCAAATGAGCACCTGATGACTGCTCTGCCTATGTGGGCACACATCCAGCTGGTGCTACACCAACTGCACTGACTACTAGTTGAGTGCTGGATCCACTTCAAGGTACTAGTATTGACCTTGTGCAGCCTGAGACTGACGTACCTGAGGGACCACTCTCAACACAGCAAGCCTTGTGCTCTGCCAAGCAAAATCTGCTGGTTGTCCCTGGCCTGAGGGACATCTGCTTAGCCTTGACCAGGACCAGGGCCTTTTCTGCTCTGGCCCTGGCCTGGTGGAAAATGCTCCCAAATGAGATTAGGGGTCTGTGGGACCTTTTACCGTTCTGCAGGGCCTGTAAAATGAAGCTGTTCCATCAGACCTTTGGCTGAGGTGACAGTTGTCCAATTAAAAAAGTCATCCTCCCCTGCTGAAGACACCATTTCTGCATGGCCCGGATTAAATAACCATCAGAGTCCAGCAGCATCAGTTCTGAGATTGTGCACACAACAAATGGTGCAGCTTGTTTTTAATTTTTATGTAATGTATTTTAATTATTGATTAACCTGTGTATGTTCACCAAATAGCCTAATTATTGTCTGTGATCTGCCCTGAGCCCATTTGTGTGGAGGGCAGAATATAAATCTGAAAATTAAAAATAGAATTTGTGGCCCAGCAATCAAATGCAGCCTATCAGCAAAGGACTTTGGGGATGCCTGATGCTTCAGAGCTGTGCCAGACCTCTTCTGTGTCAGAAGATTCATGTGCTTCGTTGGCTTGCTCATATGTTGTGCAGGTCTGGTTTATTAACCTGAGGGTTAGATATGGATCATTTCAATCCATCACGGACTACTTCATACATACATGTTTTCTGAAGAGTTCCACATGGGGTCCTAGAGCATGAGGGTCAGCATCTTTCACAAACCACACCACATCATCAACGGTCCATGTTAAGGGGTTTTTGCTCAAGGTCCGAGCTGCATCTTGTCTTTCTGGTGAAGGACTTGAGGCTAATGGCACAAAAACATTCAATAAATACTAATTAACTTGCTGTGATAGCATGGATCAGCTGTTGTCAATCTAATAAAGCTGGGCAAGGTACATGCGCACAAGCCATATACACATGTTAATGTGTAGGGAGAAAAAATCAAAGCATGGAGGAAAAAAGGAAACATGAGATTCAGTGCGAAGAGGAATATGTCTTCCCCAAACCTACAGCTTCATGTACAATATAAAAACACACTGGAAATCTATTTATAGATCTCAGAAACTGAATATGGATCTCTTCCCTAGTTTGGCCCTCAGATGAGTTCTAAGTAGGGGGCGAAATGTAACTCAGGCCTTGGATTCAGCGGGAGCTCACAGGAGCCCAGCTCCTGAATCTTTCTGAGAGCTCCGCCTCCTTCTTCCCACCTCATCCATTGAATAGTAGGTGCAGCTGCATAACAATCTCTGAATGAGCACCACCTATATTTCTACAAAATGACCCCTAAGACAGCCCTAACTTCTTAAATAGCAGAAAGATGTTTTCCTGTGGGACCTTTTAGTATCCTCCTAACCACAGGCTTTCATGAAACAGAATGTCCCCATAGAATGCCTATTTGGAGACCCACTAAAACTGCACAAAGATGAACGTTAGGTATATGACTTTTTAATGGCATCAAGCCTGAGATGATTTAAGGTCACATCAGCCCCCTTTAGCATTAAATCAAGGCAATAAAGCACACTGGGATGAAAGTGCATTTATGTTCTTATTCTTAGTCTCTGTAGAATTATAAATCTCTCTTGCTATCTCTGTGACTATTCTCCTCCTGAACTTTCCCCCATTCATTTGCTTATTTCCACTTTCTAAAACAATATTAGATTAAATGAAAGCTGTTTCTTTTTTACTTGTATCTCCAGTGCACATACACCTGGGAGCATGCATGCACACAGAAGGTTGGTGAGTTCAGAACACATTTTCAAGGAAAACGCCAGTTGTCACTATTTTCATTGCTGCTACATTCTTATTAAGACAGTCTGCACAAGAGATGCCCAATCTGATTTTGCATACAAGTGGGAGTGTAGAAAATGGTACGAGGGGGAGCAGAGTACTAACATTAAGTGGATTTTTTTAGTGCTGTGCTGACTTCACCACATATACTAAACCTGCAATTCCCCTGCTCAACTCCGTGGACTGTATAGTCAGTATAGATCAATATGGATTCATGTGGCTTGTAGGAATCAGATGCAATGGAACACTCAATTTGAGATTTCCCCAAAATCCTTCAAAGGGTATGTTTTAAATTCAGAAGCAGCAACGAAACAAAAAAAGGAGAAAGGATGTCAGACACACTGCCCAAATCATACTAAGCAATTATGTCCTTCTAAGCACTCAGAGAAGTGTGCTAAGCAGCATAAAAATGAAATACACGGGGCATTTTTTGAGCAGGAATGCACAGGAATGCAGTTCTGGCTGGTATGGCATCAGGGTGTGTGGCCTAATATGCAAATGAGTTCCTGCTGGCCTTTTCCTACAAAAAAGCCCTGGAAATACAGAATAGCTTAAGAGCGTCAAATATACTGATGAGAGGAAACACATTGCCTAAATGGATAGAGCTGCATGTAGTTATCTGCAAACTTATTGAGATGTTTAAAATAACAAATTGTTGCATTGCATTTTCACATGTGTTTCATGCAACTTAGTATAGGGTTCATTGTATGAATTTCTTAAATTGGTTTGGTTACAATTTAATGTTAAAATGTTATAATAGTTAATTTAAGTATTAGATATTTTAATGAAGTTTCTCAATTCTACCCAAAAAGAGTTTCTTAGGAGTTTCTGGGTGGAAACATATACACAGTTTGTTCCAGATGTTTATTATGACACAATGGGGATGCTGGGAGGGAGAAAGTAGAACAATGAGAACTAAAAGTTATGTTAAAAATTTAAAGTAGAAGTGCTTTTTCATAAAAGTAGGAGTGTTTTATGCTTTTCTCTGGCAATAGTGTAAGAGTTTTTTTTATTTTTTCAGTTTATTTTATTTTTTATTTTATTTTTGGTGAACAGTTAAACTGGAACTTGAAAGAAAGGTAACAAGAGAAATGTAGCTTCTGTATATGAATTCAAGCCATTGCAAAACTTAACATTAGTAATTTACAAACAAGCTGTTTGCATCTGCTTGAATGTTTTTGGGAAGCAATTTTTTCTTATTTCACCCCAGCATCATTGTGCACAACCCAGACTTCCCCCCACCCCCCATGTTTTCTAAACCTGATGTGCTGCAATGATTTCAGAATCACAGTAAAGCTGGGGGAGCGCTCATGACAAAGCAGAAGTTTGGAACTTCCCACTTGAAGAAACATAATTTTCCCCGCTTCACACCCCACCCACCACCCACCACCCTGCAGTCGCTGTTTCCTTCCCTGCCACCAGAGGGCTTTTTGTAAAACCAGCAATTATATATTGTTAGAACTCCAAGTAGCTGTTTTACTGCAAAGGAACTTCAAGAACAGAATGGAGAGGGAAATTGCTGAATTATAAATTATTATGAAACTTGGAACAAACACCTCCCCAAGACTGACCAGGGATATTGGTTTCTTATCTCATTACATATGCTAAACCCGTTCTCACCAAGTAGAGCTATATATCCACAGTATTCCAATCAATGTTCCCTCTAAGCTGCAGAGTCTTATGATCAAAAATTCTACTTTGTGAGCTACTGGTATTAAAGTTGTGAGCTACAGGCATTAAAGTTGTGAGCTACTGCATAAATTATTGTGCTCTGGGGTCAATTTTCCTGAGCTAAGACAAAAATGTATGAGCTGGAGGCTAAAAATCTGTGAGCTAGCTCACGCTAACTCAGCTTAGAGGGAACACTGATGCCAATGTATTTCTCTTTTAGAATAGTGTATCAGAATCTATTTTTTTCAGAGCTCTCCAAAATCTCAGATTTTTTTTTTTTAGGGCCAAATTACACAATCCAATTTTAATGAGTCAGGTCTGGCTTTCACAGCACAGAAGTCTGGTGGGCTAGATGTGGCTTGGGCCAAAGGTACAAGAGGAGGGACTTCTGCTTCCCCATGTACCATTTTTCCAGGACATAATGGCCATGGAGGGAATTTGTTGCCCCACTGTGGAGTAGCATTGCATGGGTAATTTGGACCCAACTTAGGGTTACCAGGTCCAACTCAGAAAATATCTGGGGACTTTGGGGGTGGAGTATGGAGACTTTGGGGAGTGAAGCCTGGTGACTCTCCCAATCCCTAAAATAAATAAATACAGCAGTGCAGTTCCTCTGAGCACTTCAACTAAATGAAAGTGAACACACACACATGCACATTCATGAAGCAGACAAAATAAACACAATTTTGCAAGACCACACTTTTGTGATCTCACTGTAGGGTGGCCAGACCGTCCCGGTCACCCGGGAAAGTCCCGGTTCTGGCCCCCAATTCCCGCCTCCCGGGCTGGCTATACCGGGACCATTAGAGGTCCCGGTTTAGCCAGCCAGAGAGCCAGTGGGCCGCGCGCGCGGGCGGGGAAGGCGGCGAGTGAGGGAACGTCCCCGCGCGTGCGCAGGGCGATGGCCAGGGAGGCGGCGGAGAGGAGGGCCTCTGCCAGCTGTTTCTGATAGCCCTGCGCCCCCTCTTTCATTTGATATGTGTCCCGTGCGGGTGCCACCCTCCCGCCGGGAGATGCCGCAAAATGAGCCCCCTTGAGGCTTATGGCGGCAGGGCTCGGGGGAAGCGAGCTAGACTGCTGTTCTTTTGAGGGGTTATAGAGTGTTTTGAGCCCGTCCCTGTGGCATCGGTCCCATCGTTGTGGGGCCCAGGGGGCCGGCGCAGCGGCCCGCTGAAGCAGCCTGTCGGTCACTTCCGGGTTCCTGTCCTGCATCTCGACCTGTGTTATTAGTGACAGGCTGCTTCGGCCCCCTGGGTCCCACAACGATGGGACCGATGCCACAGGGATGGTTCACTGGTCAGTGCTTTTTTCTCTATGTGACTTTTAACTTGTAGGATTGCCAGGTCTCCCACTATGGTAGGAAACTTCCTGACATGTTGTGTGCTGGTGCTTGATCTCCTGGCAGGAAGAAGGGAGGAGACAGGAGTGTTCACTGATATTGTACCAGCACATTGATATCACTGCCAGTGAAACACAGAAGTGATGTCATTGGGTGCTCTTGGATTTGCAATAAATAAATAAATAAAATGTTTTTTTCAGCCACAGAATTCTGGGAAATCCTAAAGCATTCCTTGAATTCTCCCAGGGGTTGCTGGCAACCCTATTTCTGATGATTTTGAAATCTTTACCATCCCATCTTCCCCTGTACTTCAAGTGTATGGTATGTATGCAGTTGCAAGCAGGGGTTGTTTTGTAGAAAAATTGGTGGTGGAGCTCATCCAGGGATTGTTATGCAGCTGCACATACTAATCAATGGACAAAGAGGTGGAACTCTCAGCAGGAGGAGGTGGAACTCTCAGAAAGGTGCAGAAGCTGTGCTCCTGTGAGCTCCCATTGAATCTGAGGCCTCGTTGTGAGCATAAATATATGAGCTAGTGTAATGAGTTTGATTAAAGGTTTGTGTAAAATGACATATCTTCAGTAAAATCTATGGTACTGTGCAAGCATGTTAACTGAACATCTTGTACAGCGTGCCCAGAATTCATGTTCTGCGTATGACATTATTAACTTTTGTGCTACAGGTGAATTTTATGTATATTTCTGTACTTATGAGGAACAGGTTGCAATAACTCACAATATTATGTGTGCAGAAGTGTGGGCTGATGGTCTTTTGTGTTTGGAGTTTGATGTAAAACATCTTGGCTTAATTGCAGCTGCCTGAAAAGATATATATACTGGGAGTAAAGAAGTAGCTTCAGCCATCTGTTGAGCATCCTTTCTGGAATGTTTTCCCAGCCCTTCTAAATTCTTGGAGGAGCATAAGATAGACCTCACTGAAGAGCAGCCCCAAATTTCAGACCCAACAAGCCCTTGCCATGGCTGCTATCAGATTACATAGCATGTAAAACAGAACTTCAGGCTGCACCTTCGTAGCTACTATTAATGCATGGAAGTGGGGCCCATGGGGAGAGGCACTCTTGTCAGACACATACTGAAATAGATGTATAAATTAAAACTAGTATAAATTAAAACTAGCATACTGAATTAAGTTTAAAACCCAATCAGTAGTCAGTGAAACCACTACAAAATTTGCTATTTCCTCAATTCTTCTTAGCTAGTATAAGGAGGAGTCCTACCTGTGTATTAATTCTGCATTTATACATCTGAAATAATTCACACTGTGGATTAAATACATTAATAATGATCTCATCTCTCACATGTCGAAGGCATCCTAGGGCATTGTATAATCACAATTAATCAAGTTGATAAAGAGAGAGAAGTGTTTGGTACCAATAATTATACTTAAAGATCATAATTTAGGTAAAATCCAATTTCCTGGTTTTGGCAAGCAGCAAAAAATAGTAAATGGGGTGTTCAGGAGCTAAAGAAGCATTTCAGAGAAGTGAACCTACTTCTTTATTCTGAAACAATGCATGTGAATGGTGTAATAGCATCAGGTACTTTTTCAGATTAGGAGCAAAATTCTATCAGTGTGCTATTTAACACAAAGTGCATCTGTGACAGACTGGCCTTTAAAACATCATAAGTGCTGTGTAAACAAATAATGCACTGTGGAGGATTAATGCTTCACAGAACCAGAGAGCCTTGAGTGACAGATTGCTCAAAGGAATTTGATTGGTTAACATGAGTTCAGCATAGAGAGACTTCAGAACTGAACTCTGAGAAGGATTGAGACTGAACCTAGCCCTGATGGAGAAGCATTGGGTACTTACTGAGTTTGTGTTTAGCCCTGACTGAAAGCAGTTTAAAATGCATGGAGAACTGGGAAGGTTAGCAAAAAGGAGTGGATAGATTGAAGACTCCCATTTGGGCCAGAAAAAGGGCTAGATCTTCTAGAGCAGGGGTGTCAAATATATGGCCCAAGAGCTGGATCAGACCCCCAGAGGGCTCCCATCAGGCCAACGAGCAACTCAGTGTCATCTACTTCCTTCTCTCTTTTTTGCTTCCTTCTGCATCACAGCTTGCTTTGCCAGGCTTGCTCAATCGCACAGAAGCTACAGAGCAAAGCCTCTCTTTTCTTCATTGGCTGACCAGCACATGAAGCAACTTATGTACAAAAGCTCACAATGCTTTTCATGTTTCATTTCATGTTTTTCTCTGGGTCTTAGGCTCAAAGCATTGACCATGAGATTTCTGTAATGAATGTTAATAAATCAAAAATAAGTTTGCAACATACAGATACACACCTGAACAGCATACTCAAGATTGCTACAGTAAAGCAATTGTCTCCAGATTTTGATACAATAATACAGATCAAGAGGTATCAGTTACCAGAAACTGTTAAACAAAATATTGCTAATCTTTTAAACATATTTTATTTTAAGTTTAAAAGAAATCTTTAATTGTGTTTGTCTGTGTCCTTTACAAAGTTTATATCTCCTCTACCTGGTATTACATTTTATGATACAGATGGCCCGGCCTCATTTATGTCAGATCTGGCCCTCATAACAAATGAGTTAGACATCCCTATTCTAGAGAGATAAGAGATTCCCTACATCAGTGGTCCCCAACCTTTTTGGCACCAGGGACCGGTTTGTAGAAGACAATTTTTCCAAGGACCGGGAGGGGGTGTGTGCAGTGAATGATACAATTGTGCACTTTATTTCTATTATTACATTTTAATATATAATGCAGAATCAGTGGGAGCCCCGAGCTTGTTTTCCTGCAACTAGACTGGGGGTGATAGGAGACAAAGACACCCGAAGTGTGCTGCTTATGTCCAGTCTACACCGTAATCTTGTTTTGGTTGCTGTCACTGAAGAAAACCCTGCTTCACAAAAATAGGATGTTGGAAATGGAAGTAGGCTTTTCAGTGCTTTTGTGGCAATCTCAGGATAATTTGCCTTGACTTTAATCCAGAATGTATGGAGATTTGAAGTTGTCTCAAACATACTTTTCAGGTTACCGTCATTTGTGATCTCAAGCAGCTGATCCTCTTCTTGCACAGACAAAGTCAATTCACCTGGTTTATTCAGAAATGGCTCACGGATCCATTCCTTCCTAGTTCGGGGGTCTTTTGTGGTTGTGAAGTAATGTTCAAACTCTTTTGAAAGCTGAGATAGGTGATCATGCACCAGCTGGGAGAAAGAAGGCCCTGGATCAGTCTCTTTCAAAATCTCTGTCAATGTTTGGAACATGTCAAAACTCCCAATGTTCACTCGTCGCCCCCATACTTCCAGTTTTGCTTTGAATGCAGCCACTTTATCTGCCAGCTTGAACACAGTTGTCATTCTCCCCTGAAGTGACAAATTGAGTTCATTCAGATGGTTGAATATGTCACACAAGTAAGCAAGTTTTGTAAGCAATTCTGTGTCACTGAAATGTGCTGCCAGCGCTGGCTGTTTTTCTAAAATAAATCTCTGAAGTGGCTCTCATAACTCAAAAACTCTTGCCAGTGATCTACCTTTAGAAAGCCATCTCACTTCTGTGTATAAGAGAAGACATGTGTGCTCTGCATCCATTTCCTCACAGCGCTGTGTGAACACACGTGAGTTAAGGGCATGAACTTTAATGTGGTTGATAATTTTAATCACATCCCGCAAAACAATGTTTAGTTCAGGTGACATTTTTCAGCTAGCCAGCATTTCTCTATGGATGACACAATGTGTAGACTCAGAAGCAACCTCTTTGACCTGAGCAGTGAAACCAGAAAGCCATCCAGTCGTGGCAGCTGCTCCATCTGTGCAGACATCTACACAAAATGACCAATTCAGTTTCCCTGATATGTAATCATTCAAGGACTTGAATAGTTCTGCACCTGTGGTGTTGGCAAAAAAAGTGCACATAACATATCCTCATGCACATCTCCCTGAAAAATATATCGCACATAAACAAGCATTGTTGCCTTGTTGTCAACATCAGTAGACTCATCAACCTGGATTGAATACCTTGGTGACTCATTAATCCTCTCTAACAATTGTGCCTCAATATCCTCTGCTATTTCATCAATTCTTCTAGTTATGGTGCTAGCTGAAAGAGGAACACGTGCCATCTTTTAAGCTGCAGCCTCTCCTGTCCTTAGCAGAAGGCATGATCAACTCTTCACCAATAGTAAAGGGCTTCTTAGCTTTAGCAATGCGGTTAGCCACTAAGAATGATGCTTTCAGGTCAGACACATTTCTTGAAGTGGTGGCCTTCAATAACTGCTTCTGTTCCTCATGTTCGTGTTTTTTTCTTTTAAAAAACTCCATAGGTTTGTCTTTTAATGCAGGGTGCTTGGTCTCCATGTGGCGAAGCAGTTTTGAAGGTTTCAAGGCTTCGTTGGATAGCTGTTCACCACATATTATGCAAAGTGGGTTTGGAGAATGTGAATCACCTGTTGCAATGAACCCATAATTTAAGTAGGACTCTTGGTATTTTCTTTTAAATGCAGCTTTCTTTTTGCTGGCCATCTTAGAGTCTTCTGCTGTCTCATCATCATTGGGTCTTTCCCCCTTTTCAAAGAAACTCTTCAGTGACAGTTGGTTTTGATTCATTTTGGCTAGGGTCAACTTGTGGGCTTGTCTTACCAAAACTGTATTATCAGGGAAACGTGTTGGGTGACCTTAGGCCAGTCACACACTCTCAGTGACACAATTATAAACCACTTGAGTCCCTGTTGTGCAGAAAGTCCAGGCAAAAATGAATAAAATAAAAAGATCAGAGCTATTTAATACAGATCTGACTTGAACCCACTCCTGATATGTAACTTTAAGCAAACTTTCTATTGTCACTATTGCTAGGGGTAAAGGGTAATGACTGGGGAAGGCAATGGCAAACCACCCCGTAAAAAGTCTGCCAGGAAAATACTGTGAAAGCAACACTGAATACTCATTCTACCGAGTTGGGAACTACTTGCACAGAGGATTACTTTTACCCTTTAAAAACAACTAGAAGTTTCATGTAGGAAAAAACCCCAGTACAACTGATAGTACTTGAAACTGTCCCACTGAAATGAAAAGGATTCCCCTCTCTCTCCCTCAAATAACACAGTTAGGATCAGGATTAGGCATTTGTTAATATATGTTTGTATCATAGGCAGCCTAATGATATCAACTCTGTTCCAGTACAGGGAAAAGAGCTCTGATCTAGCAGCTAACAGACAGGGGCTCATTAAGGCAATTTTGAATTTTCCATGCAGAAAAAAATTAGTATTAATATTTTTAGACATATTAACAGCAGAGAAATCCCAGGTTGTCTGCAGGGTCACACACAGATATGGAAATAATATTTTTAAAAATCAGAATGAAAAAGGATAGGATAACATGAGGAAATAAAAACATTTCAGAAAGTAAAACAAAAATATGTTATTTTAAATAAAATATTCTTGCAGGCCACATCTGCTGCTGCGGGGGGTGGGTGGGTGGGGGGGAGGATCAGAGGGAAACCCACGGCCTTCCAGCTGGTTCCATTAACCCTTGCAGTAAAAGCATGAGAGGGGAGTGTGATGAATCAAAAAACAGCTTTGGAAAGGAGCATGAGGTGGGGGGAGAGGAGGAAAGCAGCAGGGACTATGCCAGGGTAATCCGAGACCCCACCTGGAACAAAACCACCTCAAAGAGAGGAAGGAGACAAATGCTTACAATTCTCTCTCTCTCTCTCTCACACACACACACACACACACACACAAACACAGAACACTATTTGGCTCAGTCCCAGAACTTCCCCTCCCTCCAAGAACATTCCCAGCTCCCTTCCTCACTCACAGAGCAAAGTTTGCAAAAGGAGGCAGGCAGACAGGCACCCAGAGAAAGCTCTCACAGGAAGCGCCTTCTTGGGACAAGAAACAGCCAGCCTCCCTCCTCCTTGGCTAGGGTAGCCCACACCGCATAGCCAGCTGGCCAGACGACAGCACTCCGCCCCCCTCACAGTTGCAGAGGCCTTCCCAACACTGCCTCCTCCAGCTTGTATGTGTCCAGGGCTTGTGGGGGGTGCAAAGCCTTCCTGTCCTGCTGTCGCCATTTCCTGGCACTTGACCATCATCCCCCAGCAACCAACTTGCATGGGCACCCTTCTCCCCCTTTGACTTTGCAGCCAGCCTTCATGCCATTTGACTCATGCATGCATGGTTGCTTTTCTAGCGCCTCCTCCCTTCCTTGCAGAGCTGCCACTGGAGTGAACTCGGGGCCTCACCCACTGAGCTTGCCAGATCTGTTCTAAAGATTTGCAAAGCCTCTCCTCCCCCGGCTCCAAGGTAGCCTCTTTGCATAACTTCCTTCCCCTCCCCGAACCAACCCGTTCTGTAACAGGGTGCCCTTTCTCAGCCCATGGCGACACGTTGCTGGTGCTGCTTAGTGCCTACCCATCCGGGTAGCATCAAATAGGGCTGGGGACAGCAGCAGGGGCACCCTCAGTCGACTCAATCCCACTGTCGGATGGAGATGGAAGAGGAAAAAGCAGCCAATGAGTGGCAATAGCTGGCGCAACAGCATGTGCTGCTCTGCTCCTTGCTTGCTGCAACCCACGCTGAGCACGCGCATAAGAGGACTCCTGGGGGTGGGGAAAGCGACCAGACAGCAGAAGGAGGTGCAGCATGGCAGCCAAGCTGAGTGGGGGAGGAGGGAGCCGACGAGTGAAGCTGAACTGAGCTGAAGGGGGGGAGAAGGGAGGGAGCTGAGCAGAGGAGGACAGAGCCAAGCAGGGGAGGAGGGAGCTGACGAGTGAACCTGAACTGAGCTGAAAGGAGGGAGCTGAGCAGGGGAGGACAGAGTCAAGCAGAGCCGAGGGGGGGAGGGAAGGAGTCGAGCAAGGGAGGAGGGAGCTGACAAGCAGATCCGAACTGAGCTGAAGGGGGGGGGGAGCTGAGCAGAGACGAGGGGGGGAGGGAAGGAGCTGAGCCGAGTGAAGGAGGAGGGAGCCGAGTGGAGCTGAGCCCAACGGGGGGAGGGATGGGGGGAGGCTCTGCACGGCCCAGTAACTAAGAGGCCATGGCCCACTTTTGGGTCGCGGCCCTGGGGTTGGGGACCCCTGCACTACATAGTTAAAAAGGGAGACACCTCCATGGAGTGGAGTGATCCCTGATCTGGAATGTTTAGCGACTGCCTGCTGAAACCTGAAAAGTCAATTAAATTCAAGAAAATATACTGCATTGTTTAGGAAACACTGAAACAAAAGCCTTTCATTGTAAAGATTCTAAGACTGTGTGAAAAGCTTACAAAACTCTCAATTCCTTGAAACATATGAACTGTAGTCTGCATTTATAAAGATGTGTCTCAGAGTTCATTACCTCAGATATTTTACTCCGATTTCATCTGACTTTCCCCCCTCTGAACTGAATAAAATATTTTATTTTTCAAACTTTTATAAGCCTCTCGTGTCATTTCAGAAGTTTAAGTTAAGAGGATGATCTTGTGCCTTCCCTCAAATTTCTGGGCTGAGCCAGCAGCAAAATATCATACTGTGACAGGGTGGGAGAGCCATAGATCTTCAGAAAATAAGAAAATAGATAGAAGGGGCTGCTCAGTCAGAAAGGGAAGAAAAAATGGAGGTTAAATCTTGCCTCTGAGGAAGAGAAGTGGATCAGGTTGTCATAGTTGATGGCAGTGTTATTATATGAAAATAAAACCCACAACTAGTTTGTCCCACCACAGATACAAATTTAAACAAGAAAATATTTTATAAATTTGAGAGGAATTACCACAAAATTCCTGTCAGAAATGTCACCACCACACAGACCCAGAGAAGCACATGGGGATTGTCAGGGAGGGGAGGGAGACAATTGCCGAGAAGAATCATAGTCACAAGGTAGAAATTATGAGAATGAAAATAGAACTGGTAAAAATAGAAGCAGAGAAAACCAGAATTGAAGCAAAAAAAAAAAAAGAACAAATACAGTAAGCCAGAATTCAGGCTGATAAAGAAAAGACCAATGTAGAAACCAAAAGAAGAAAAAAGAATTAGCCAGAATTCAGTCAGAACAAGAAAAAGCTATGATGGCATAACAGGAGGAGGGCGGGGAGCTGACAGAGAGCATGAAAAAGAAATGTACATTATGAAAATGAAAGAAATACAGGTAAGGGCAGAATTGCTGCTTCCACAGGGGAGTGGAGAAAGTACCTCAGTGGAACAAAAGGAACGTCCATGTTATAAAAAAAGGGAGGCATTGCCCTTCAGATCTGAATGAATTTGTGATTTTGGGGTCCTAGATGAAGCCAGAATAATTTGTTTGTGCTCACAGATTTGTGAAGGATAAATAGGTAATTTATAACTAGGATTAATTGGTAGTTTGTGCTTTGGCAGAGCCCTTTTCATTGTGCAAAGGAACTTGCTCAGCTGGCAGGAAAATCTTAAATTTTTTGGCTGTATAGAATATTCAGCAATACAAAACTGTGAAGAAAGAACTCAAGGGAAGAAGACTGGCAGTATTCTAGAAAGGTTTATATCTCTTACGACATTAGATTTTGAGGAAAGAGAAGGAGAATCCATGCTAACTGTTGCAGGTAAAATCAAAAAGAGTCTTGTGGCACCTAACAAAATTATACACTGGCAACAGCAAACCATCCCATTAAAAAGTCTGCCAAGAAAACATCATGATATGACATCACCCCATGGGTCAGTAACAATTCGGTGCTTGCTCATGGGACTACCTATTACTTTACTATAGTCTTTTGTAGACTAAAAGGTAATGACCTGGCAATTTTAGATGCATTGAATCTGGTGGAAAGGAAAGACCTGAAAGCAAAGAATAGAAAGTATGAGGGCAGATAGTTGGCACTTTCTTTAGCAGTACTAATCTTGTTGGTCTTAAAGGTGCTACTAGACCCCAACTTTGTTCTATGGCTTCAGACCAACACAGCTGCCTACCTGGATCTATCAGCAGTGAACTGAATTTCTTTACCAGATAGCCTGCTATGGTGGGCAGCTTCCTGCCCTGGGCTGTCATTGTTGCTCAGTGGAGCAGCAGGAACAAAATGTGTGATGCTATTATGTTATTTCTGGTACATGACTGGAAGTGAAGTTGTGGCATTGTGCTTTTCAGGAATGGTAAATGGAAAATAAATATTCTACCAAGAGTAATGTATTTGTTCCAAACTATTCCCATTGTGAAAGATAGTAAACAATTTGATAAATGGCGAAGAAAAATTTCAGAATTTGTGTGGGCTGGGAAGAAACCAAGGATCAAAATGAAAATTTTGACAGATGCAGAAGAGAGAGGTGGATTTCAACTACCGAATTTAAAATTATATCAGGAAGCAGTTTGTTTAGTGTGGATAAAAGAAGGATAACGCTGTTAAACAAAAAACTCTTACTGCTGGAAGGTCACGGAAATAAATTTGGCTGGCACGCGTATTTGTATTATGGAAAAAAGAAGATGGACGGTTTTTTCTCTCACCATTATATAAGAAATAATTCGCTAAATACATGGATGAAATATAAGAAATATGGAGATGAGAGAAGACTGTTATGGATAGTGCCAGCTGAAGTAATAAAAATAACGGCTGAGATAGGTGAAGAAAAGTGGCTGTCAGATAATCAATTATTAAAAATACAAGGTGGCAAAATAGAATTGAAAACTGCTGAAGAATTGAATAATAAATATGATTGGTTCCAAATGCAACAAATAAAGAGTTTGGTGGATAATGATATCAAAACTGAAGGAATAAGAAAAGAACAAACAGAAATAGAAAAAGTTCTGCTTGGAGATAATGAAAAATTAATTTCAAAAATATATAAATTACTTTTAATATGGTCTACGGAGGATGAAGTAGTGAAATCTCAAATGATTAAATGGGCAATTAATGTAAATAAAGAAATATAGATGGAAACTTGGGAATACTTGTGGAAGAATTCTATGAAGCTTCCGACGTGTCATAGTATTAAAGAGAACTGTTTTAAAATGATGTATAGATGGTATATGACTCCTATAAAATTGGCAAAGATGAACAATAAGATGCCAGTCAGATGTTGGAAATGTAAAAAAACATGAAGGTTCTTTCTACCATATGTGGTGAACTTGTGAAAGAGCAAAAAAGTATTGGCAGATGATTCAGCAAGAAATTTCTAATATCTTGGGATATGAATTTAAGAAAGTTGCAGAGACTTTTCTGTTGGGATTACAAATGGGAAAATTTCCAAAAGAAGATATTACTGTAATTTGGTACTTGCTTTCAGCTGCTAGGACATTATATGCACAGTTGTGGAAGCAATAAAAAATACCAGAGAAATGGGATTGGATTATAAAAGTTATGACATGGAGTGAAATGGACAAATTAACAAGAATATTAAGAGACTATGATTTAGAAGTTTTTAAGACGGAGTGGAAAAAGTTTAGAAGATATGTAGAAAAAGAGTGGAAAATAAAAGGACATTGGACAATTTTTGATAATGATTAAGTTTTAGAAAGAAGAAGAATATAAATTGTTGTTTTAATAGTTAAGGGTACCTTTAAATATTAGCATTTTAAGTAAATAACACCGGCGGGGGTGTGGTGGGTAGGAAGTAATATATGGGATAGATAAAAGAAGTTATTAAAGGTGTAAGAAATGGATTTATTACCATATGTTACCAATTAAAATTGTTTTAACCAAAAGGAATGGTAAATGGAGTTCTTTTGCTTCTGCTTCCCAGCTCAGAGCAATAGGTTACAGGCAGGGTGAAAAGGGGATTTCCCACTCCGCCCCATTGGCTGCAGTTTATATAAAGGAAGCACAATTCTTGGAGCTGGTTCCTGACTCATTATACAAAACATTCTAATTCTGGTACATGAGAAAGCCTTGGAACATGGGGGTCAAAAGTTTCTGCCACTTTTCTGATTATGGTCACCACTACCAGAGCACCTCCTGTACATATCAATTTCAAACCAGGCCCTGAGTTAAAGCTGCTAACCTCCAGGTGGTAATACAAATGAAACAAGCTCCAGTGTATAACTGGAAAATGTCAAGCAAACTTGCACCGAAGAATAAATATATTAATATATGGATACAGTATACATACAACATATAATATTATGTACACAGTGTGTGCACACTAACAACAATATAATTGCCTCCCTGGATTCCGGTGACTGTCTCTTTAAATGTTTCTTCAGTTGGATTCTCTTCCTTATAAACTGCCCCAGTGAAATTATTAAAAGTCTAGAAGATAACATGAGAAAAGATGCACCAGGAAATCCACAGTAAGTTCACCACAAAAGAGAGATAAATGGAACAGGGACTGCTCTTCTGGACACAGTTTCAGTTCTTTGTCAGCTTGGACTCTCTATTTACATAACATTCTGCAGAGCCACAGAGAAAAACCTTCACATTCAGATCAACGCATGTGTGCTGGAATGTAAAGATTTTTCTCTATGGCTCTGCAGAATGCTATGCAAATAAAGAGTCCAGGCTGACGAAGAGTCGAAACCATGTCTGGAAGATTGGTCCCCATTCCATTCTTAATGCAAAACAGATTGCCAATATTTATTCTGTTGCAGTATTTCATCAAGACTGGCTGATCTATCACAGCAGTAATTTTTTCTCCTTCTGTGTAGACATGGAAGAGTGTTTCACAAACACAGACTTGAGTCTATATAGTGCTGAACTTACTAAAATAATACTGTGGCCTTGCATACTGTACAATCTCCTATATTATATTCTATACATCAACAGCTCTTTATAATACAGAAAGAGATAGTGGATTCTTTTGTTGTTGTTGTTCAGTTGCACAGTCAAGTCTGACTCTTTGCAACCTCATAGACCAAGTCACACCAGACCCTCCTGTCTTCCACCATCCTCCAAAGTCTGCTCAAATTCATTTTAAGTTACATCAGTAACGCTGTCCAGGCATCTCATCTTTTGCTGTCCCTTTCTTCTTTTGCCTTCTGTCTTTCCCAGCATCAAGGTCTTCTCCAGTGAGTGCTCCCTTCTCATCTGGTGGCCAAAGTATTTGCGCTTCAGCTTCAGCATCTGACCTTCCAGGGAACAGTCAGGGTTGATTTCCTTTAGGACTGAATGCTTTGATCTTGCAGTCCAAGGGACTCTCAAGAGTCTTCTCCAGCACCACAGCTCAAAAGCATCTATTCCTCTGCACTCGGCCTTCCTTATGGTCCAAGTCTCCCAGCCATACATTACTACTGAGAATACTTTGACTATATGGATTTTTGTTGGCAGGGTGATGTCTCTACTTTTCATTCTACTGCCTAGGTTTGCCATAGCTGTTCTCCAAAGGAGCAAGCATCTTTTAATTTCATGGCTACAGTCACCATCTACAGAGAACTTGGATCTCAGGAATGTGAAGTCTGTCACTACTTCCATGTCTTCCCCTTCTATTTTCCAAGGAGTGATGGGGCTGGATTCTTTAGGTGTCATATGCATATCTCAGGTTGCTGATGTTTTTCCTGGCAATCTTTTGTTTGAAAAGTTTTTATTAGTTTTCCAGAAACATAAAGGGAACAGGGGAAAGGGGAATAGAAAGTTAGAAATACAAATAGCAATACCAATATAATCTAATCTGCATGAAAATACTTCCTTAAAATCAAATATTATTAAGATGTTATTATTCGCTTTACACTATACAATCATAATCTAAGTAAAATGTTCTAGAGCTTGTAAGTCTTCATTTGAATTATCTATTTAAGCTTACAATTCTAATATATATGATATTGTAATATACGTTACAGGCAGGGACGAATTAAGGTTCACTGGTGCTCTAAGCACTGACCAATCTTGATGCTCCCCCTCCTTTCCACACTAACCCAGTCCATTATAGTTGTTGACCTGTCCGACTAGATATACAATGCAGGTTGCAGCAATACAAAAATTTATTCATATGATAACACAATATACTGTACAAACTAAGCCAAGCTTGAGCTACATAAGTTCTACAAAAATGCAATACAACATCTATTTTAATATTTCACAAGTTAAATGTATCAAAGTTCCAATATTCATGACCTGAAAGGCATTTTTCTATATTTCATTTTCACAAAATCACTGATAACATCCTTGAAATTAATACTTCTCAGAATGTCTGCTTCAATTGTTAATATATATAGTGAATTGAGTCTTTCTTGAAGCATAACTGATCTATTTGGGTTTTTTACACATTTCAGTTGTGAGAAAGACCTCTCTGTTGTGCAGTTGGTGACCATTAATGCTAAAAATATTCTTAAGGCAATTTCAACATTTGGAAAGGCACTCTCTAGTTTGTCTTCTGTAATTGTGTTGCAAAGTTCCATGTGAGTGAAAGATGTTTTCTTGGTAGAACATATAAATGGAACTGTTGAAGCTCTGTAGACAAAGTGTTGTTCATGTTAATGAGTTCTGACAAGTTTTTGAGTACCTTTCACTTTCTAATTGGGAATTAGCACCTTGTTGGGTGGCATTAGGAACATCTGTCAGACAAGAGAATCTGTCTGCTATTTCAGTGTACACCTTTCGTCTCCTCATTTCCGTTTCTACCTTTTCAACAATTACATAAAAAGTGGAGGTACGTAATTTGTCTCTGGCACTGAGAATGACCTCTGGTGCATTTCCATCATTGGGCATTATCTTTCTTATACGTTTACACATTTGAGTTGTTTTGTATTCTACATCAGGGAGCATGTCCTTTGCAAATGATTCAAATCTCTCAAACTCATCTCTTGATGTGTGCAACTGGTCTGCCAATGATGAATACAAATCTGCACATGTTTGCAAGCTCACATTTTCACTTTGAAGAAATTGACTTGTTTTATGAAACTTTTCTAAAGTTTCAAAAAATTCAGCATGAACACAAATTCCAGTTCTTGCATCCTGTTTGCAATATTCTTCGCCTCCCTTCTAGTGTCACCTTTTGCAACTGGTCATCTGATAAATCTTCCAAAGCTTCCAGAATCTTGAAGAAAGAGTTGATAATTGCTGCAGTTGCCACAGCATGTGCTTTCCATTTGGTGTCTGAAAGTGATTCAGACACCAGATGGGAACTTTTTCATTTCCAATGCAATCTTTGAGAATTCTCCACCGAGCAGCTGAGTCTGAAAAGAATGTGTAGACCGGTTGTACAGTGGAAAAGAAATCTACTGCAACTTGATAGCAATCCACAGCACTTCGTCCAAGTAAATTTAGTGAATGAGCTGTACATGGTACATAAATGGTAAACTGATTTGCATCCAAAAGTTTTTGCTGCATGCCATTGTAACATCCAGACATGTTGACAGCATTGTCATATCACTGCCCTCTGTATTTAGCAAAATCCAATTTACAATCATCACTTCAACACCTGCTGTGCCATAGCTTCACCAGTGTGGTTTCGTAATTCCAAAAATGTGATATATCGTTCAACTGGCTGTCCATCTTGCAAGTATTTGAGCACCATGCTCAGTTGGTCAACATGCGAAAGATCAGGCGTTGAGTCCACAGACAGACTGAAGTACCCAGAAACATTAATTTCATCAATGATGACAGAGTGCACTTTCTTTGCCATTAACTCAATAAGTTCCTCACATATCGTTTTGGACAGGTACGAAGGGTTGCCGTTTCCAGGATTGCCATACCGTGATATTTGAGCAGCCAAAAATGGGTCAAACCAACTTATCAATTTGAGTAGCTCCAAATAATTCCCATTATTGAGAGACCCAAATGTTTCCACTTTTCCTTGGAATGCCAATCCTTGTTCAGCCAGTGTGCAAATGACTGCTACAACACGCCGAAGCACATTCTCCCAGTGATTGTACTCCTCTTCAATTTGTTTTTCCAGTGACTGTGTCAAGTCTAAGCCTTGTTTCCAAGTTAAATATGTCAACATGGCATATTGGTGAGTTGTACTTTTTTCATGGTTGTCAGTTACAGCAGTGTTTTGCCAATCACTGAATCCCTCATTTCTAGAAAAATGCATTGACGCTTTGGGCGCAAATAGTTTACAAACAGAACAGTAAACTGATCCTTTTGAAGGAGAGTACAACAGCCATTCTCTCTTGTAGTGTTCACCACTGGTGTTTATTCCAAAAAATATCTTCTGTGAACAGCATCTCTTTGGCTTCCCACTGATGAAATTGTGACACCATTTGTCAAATGGCCCATTGTGGTGCTGACATTCACTGAGTCCACAAGCAACCCAATAAGTCACATCATCACCATAAAATTCATTCCACAACCCTGGGTCCTTCGCTTTGTTCATTTCATCCTTGGTCAGTTCTCTAAACTCCTTGGACAGTTCAAAAGCATTTACACATCTTGTCATGAAAGCAGGTCCAGGTTGTGGCACTTCATTATGTGCAATGTCATCATGAAAATTTGGCCTTGCACCAACAGTGCCTGTTTCTGATGAAGGAGATAGATTTGATTCACTTCCTGTCTCTGAAGACTGACACTGATTTTGATCTGGATCTTCTTTCTCTGCAGTTTGTAAGAAGAAATCTGTCAGCTTTCCTGTCATACCAAACCTTTAATGACATAATAGATTCAGATAAAAATACACAGAATATAAAAATTTAAACATTGGAGATAAAATCAATATGAAACCGAGCTTACAGATGCATTCAAACATGGTCAGAATTAAATTTAAGGATGTCAGCCAGAAATTTTGCCACAGCCTCACTAACCACCCCCTCAGCATCACTCAATAAATAATAACAGGGTGGTAGAATAGACAAATCTGGGGGAAAAGAAAGCTTGCCAAATAAATCTTTGCGGAGGTTACGGTAAAAAGAACAATCAAGCAATATATGCTGGATTGAGTCAGGAGTATTCGCTCCACAGGAGCAAAGTCTGTCGGCTAAAGGGACTCGCTGATATCTCCCTTGTAAAACTTTGGAGGGAAACGCATTTAGTCTAGCCAACATAAATGCCCTGCGATGACTTGGAGTGGTTAAGTCTGATAGACAGCTTTCCTGTCTTGGTTACGACAGATTCTTTTGCTCATTCTCTTTTGCATGTTTTCTCTTTTGCGCACCACTCAACTGAACACGCTTCATTTTTTACATTTATATGGGGCTGAAATTAAAAAGGGGCAGAGAGGGTCATTGAAATGACTGTCATGACAACTGAATTTGACTCCATCATTTTACTTTTAAACACATGCATTTTACTTTTAAACATAGCCTATGACATTGCACCTCGCCAACAAAAAATAGAAGATAACCCTAGGGTGCACCATAATCAATTTGCACTAGTTTTATCAATTTTTTTGTTTTTACAAATCTTCATTCATTTTTTTCTTTTCACCCTTTTCCCAACTTTGTGGTGCCCCCTTTGGCCCTGGTGCCTTAAGCACGTGTTTAGTCTGCTTAATAGTTAATCTGCCCCTGATCACAGGAGATAGAGATAAAAGTTCACACCAAGAGATCTTAAGTATCTAACCACACATATAACTTCACCCATTATTTTCTTGCTTCTTCCTTAGATTTCCCAGCAAGTAACTGGGATAAGTAGTCCATCTCAGCCATTTCCAGTATTTTCCCCATCAAGTCCAATCTCGTGGGGATTTCTTGAAGTTTCCATTTCTGTGCCAGAAGAATTCTAGGTGCTGTATTAATATGAGCTAATAAACATCTCATCTCTTTTGTATAATCGCTGGGATGTATATTCAATAAAAATAGTTCTGGTTTAAATTGAATCTGTGTCTTCAAAATTTTCTGTAATAGTTCATGCACCGTCTTCCAATAGTCTTTCACCGCTTCACAGGTCTACCACATATGGTAAAACGACCCAACACGTTTAGTACATTTCCAACACTTATTAGACATATTAGAATACATTTTGGAAAGTTTTTGTGGAGTTACATACCGTCTATAAAACATCGTACAGATTTTCCTTAAAGGCTACTGACTTAGTTTAATATTAAGTTTCCATAACATCTCCCATTCTTCTAACATGATGTTATGACCCACATTTTTAGCCCATTGGACCATTCAATCTTTTACAATCTCATCTTGCATCTTCATCTGTAGTAAATGTGAGTATAGTTTAGAAATTAGTTTTTCTTGAGGACCCAAGAAAATTTTTTCAAATGGGCATTGTTCCATATTAAAGTCTATTGTCTTATTTTTGGCATATCTGGATTCTACTCGTGTTCTCAACCACCAACTCATTTTAATATCCATATCTTCTAGTTCTTACTTGGTTTTCAGTCGGTTGCCTTTTTTCAACAATTCTTCATATCTATAGCTCTGATTTGGTTTTATAAGGTTTGGGGGTGTGAATGCTTCTACTGGAGACACCCATCTTGGAATTTTTTGATAAATTCTTTTGCTCAATCGCACGGGAGCTACAGAGCAAATCCTCAATTTTCTCCATTGGCTGAGGTTCCTCCCTTTGCCAGGTGCTCTCAATCTCTCAAAAATTAGTCATAGTGGGAATAATGCAAGCATCTTAGATTTCAACAGGGTTGTAGCAATAAAGTATTAAATAAAATTCTGCTTCTTTCACTCCCTTTGCAAAGAAAAAAAAGTCTTTCAGAGCATTAGTTTAAAAATGGATAATTAATATGGTTTCTATTTGCCTACAAATGCTTGTGTTTTTAGAGCTCATATTGCACATTTTCCTTGCTTCCTGAGGGATAAGAAATGAGTTTCAAATCAAACCTTCAACATTTATGCCAAGCCTATGCAACTTGTGACCAGCTAAACCTAATGTACAGTCCATCAACCATGGACAACAATCCAAAATATGCTGACTGTTCTTCTGTTTTTCCATCTTAGGTTGGCCATACATGGCTGATTTGGGCCTGGGTTATATAACATCATGATGGCAAAAGCAAATTTTTAAGGATGAACAAATATATAAACCAGGATTGTCAAACATTCAGCCTGTGGGCCATATCCGGCCCCTACAGGGCTCCTACCACTATCAGGCCCATGAGCAATTCTCTGTGATCTGCTTCCTTCTCCCTCTCTCTGGCTTTCTTCTGCCTCGCAGCTTGCTTTGCCAGGTTTGCTCAATCACTACAGAGCAAACCCTCAATTTTCTCCATTGGCTGTGGTTCCTCCCTTAGGGAGGAAGGGGGGAGGGACAGCTTACTTTGCCAGGTTCTCTCATTTGCACAGCAGTGCTACTGAGCCAAGCCTCTCTTCCTTCTATTGACTGAGACTCCTCTCCTTCCTCATCTCCTAGGGATGGAGGGAAAGAGGGAGAACTTCCTTTGCACAGTTCCCTCAATCTCAGAGAGATATACAAAGCACTTTTAAGGTCAACAAAGTTTTATTCAAGGTATGAGCCTTTTGCCTTGCTACACACACAGAGGGAGGGAGAAAGAGAGAGAGTTAGTTAGTTAGTTAGTTATTGGCTCATTATGCCAGAGCTCTCCTCAGTGCAACTGGGTTTGCCTTCATGATCTAGTCTTTCTCAGTAGGAAAGTAATGTGAACTATTTCAATAAGGAATAACAACAAGCCAGTGAGATGGATTAGGCTGAGATTGTGCGCCAGACCAAGGTCACTCAGCACATTTCCTTTGCAAGCTGGGGGTTTTGAACTTAGACTTCCCAGATTGTAGACTACTGACCACTATCCATGGCTGTCTCTCTATTATTTAACTGCCTCATAGGAGTTGTAGTGATTTCTCTGGGGAAGTCTATAGTTTTGTAGACAAACACATAGCCCTCAGTCTGTGCCACAGTGCCTTCATATGTTCTTGAGTAACACATGAAGCAGTTTATGTACAAAAGGTCACAATGTCCAGCCATTTCATGTTTTTCCCTGGAACTTCAACTCAAAGCATTGAACATGAGATTTCTGTAATGAATGTCAATAAATCAAAAGTAGGTTTACAGCTTACAGATACATACCTGAACAACACTTGAACAGCATACTCAGGATTGTTATATCACAGACATTGTCTCCAGATTTTCATGCAATAATTCAGAGCAAGAAGTGTCAGTTATCAGAGACTGATAAATAAACAAAATATTGCAAGAGTGCTAATCTTTTAAGAATCTTTTATTTTAAGCATTGAAAAAATCTTTAATTATGTTTGTTTGCATCCTTTATAAAGTTTATATCACCACTACCTGGCATTACATTTTATGACACACATGAACTGGCCTGATAAGGTCTCATTTGTGACAGATCTGGCCCTCATAACAAATTATTTTGACACCCCCGAGACTAACCAACACCAACTATATTAAATTGGGTGAGAGTCAGTGACTCCCTTCCACTAAGTGAAGAGCCTTGTTCTGGTGGAAGAACCCTTACTCTAGAAGAGGAAGATTTTTTTTTGTTTTTAGAAGAGGAAGATTTCCCACTTAACAGAAGGAAAGCACTGGATTCAGTCCAATAGAAACTCTACTGAAGCATCACACATACACAAAAAGTAGAAAAGTAGTTCTAAAACCTCATTAAACTTTTACTACATAAAAAATATGAGGCTGTGTTGGTAGATGGATATGGATCAGCACAACATTAGCATTATTAAGATGAAATTGAATATATTATGTTACCACTTCTGTTTCCTTCCAGGTAGGTTCCATTTCGGGTTGGGCTTGATGTCTGATGCCTTAAACCAGTAGCTGATGGTCCTCCAGAAGGCATCTGACCAGAACGATGACTACAAGATGAAGAGGAACCTCCTCCGTGACGTCCATCAGGGTTCTGTCTCATGGAGTACATGGAGCCCATACAATTGAAAGCAGAATCAGTAGGATCTACACTGTAGTGCTTTGTAGTCACTGGATCAACCAGGTAATCTTCAGGTATGACTGTTTCTGCTCAAAATAAGATAATCAGGATCAAAACAAGTACAGAATTGGCTTTAAAAATTTCTTGCAGTTTTCAGTAGTCTTCAATATAAGACAACAAATCATTAATATATAATATTAACAAAAATTAACTGTAAGTTTTAATTTAATAGTTAGGATGAATAATGAGAAAAGACCGCATTTAATTTCTAGAACAGTATCTCTCTGCACATAAAATTAATTAGTAATACATGTAAGTCAACCTAACTTGAGAATTTACTTGACTGTAACTGCAGGCTTAGTTTGCTTTAGAAAGATTTCTACATAATCTGAGAAAGTGTATGGTTAGACTTCAATGAATTTTGTAGGCTGAGAAAGTTCCTGGTGGGCTGAAGCACAGGTCTCATTTGCCTAATAGCATAACATGAATTACACAGTAGCTGGTATTACATGGCCATCAGTACCTTTATTTGCTTGTACTAGCAACATGAAGGAGAATGGGAATAAAATAATGTGCAACTTAATGTGCCAGTCAATGAAGAACTGTAATAAATTAAAACAAGTTTTGACTGTAGCTAAAAGACAAACATACAAAAGGCTCTTGACTTGCATAATTTATCATATTCCTCAGGAGAAAATCTAACAAATGGTTTGCAAAACAAATGATGTTTAACTACCATAAAAGACAGAAGGTGTTATGGAATCATTTGGAAGGTGTGTCTATCCTTACACTACCTAAAAAAGACATATCAAAATGCTGAGTTTATCACACCAGTGCATTCATTTCTGCATGTGAAATGTGCCATCCTTGTACAATCTTCAGTATACTCAGTCTGCTAATGAGTGTGGTGTTTAGGGCAGAATGAGTACACAAATACCATATGGTTTTCACAGATCTGATATGCTCATTTAGTATATTGGACTTTTTGAAAATTCTCCAGTGTACATGAACCAAAGATTCATATACCACAACGATGATACTGCATCTCAAATCTAATGATGCTGATGATTGAGTTAAGAACATAAGAGAACATAAGAACATAAGAGAAGCCATGTTGGATCAGGCCAATGGCCCATGCAGTCCAACAATCTGTGTCACACAGTGACCAAAAAAACCAGGTGCCACCAGGAGGTCCATCAGTGGGGCCAAGACACCAGAAGCCCTCACCCTGTTTTCCCTCCCAAGCATTAAGAATACAGAGCATCACTTGCCCCAGACAGAGAGTTCCAACAATATGCTGTGGCTAATAGCCACTGATGGACCTCTGTTCCTATGTTTATCCAATCCCCTCTTGAAGCTGGCTATACTTATAGCCACTGCCACCTCCTGTGGGAGTGAATTCCATGTGTTAATCACCCTTTGGGTGAAGAAATACTTCCTTTTATCCATTCTAACCCGACTGCTCAGCAATTTCATTTAGTGCCCATGAGTTCTTGTATAATGAGAAAGGGAGAAAAGTACTTCTTTCTCTACCTTCTCTATCCCATTAATAATCTTGTAGACTTCTATTATGTCACCCCTCGGTCAACGTTAATCCAAATTTTGATTCATAAGGCAGCCAGCATTCCAATCATTGCAACAAGGATGCACTAATGCCTTGTTTCACAATTGATTCTTCAAGCTTTCAAAGTCCATTTCAGATACAAGGGTGTGAACACCAAAAAATTCAAGTCTCTCCAAGCAAATCAATGCGCCAAATCATTTTTTTCATGTGTAAGGAATCATATTACACTCAAGGAATCATCCGTTCTATGTAATCAGTCAATACTAATCAGTCAATAAACTGTTACAGTATTCCATTAGGTATAGGAACATCATTATTTCACAATTATATCACAGAGCCAGTTTGGTGTAGTGTTAAGTGTGCGGACTCTTATCTGGGAGAACCGGGTTTGATTCCCCACTCCTCCACTTGCAGCTGCTGGAATGGCCTTGGGTTAGCCATGGCTCTCGCAGGAGTTGTCCTTGAAAGGGCAGCTGCTGTGAGAGCCTTCTTAGACCCACCCACCTCATAGGGTGTCTGTTGTGGGGGGAGAAGATATAGGAGATTGTAAGCCGCTCTAAGTCTCTGACTCCGGGAGAAGAGCGGGGTATAAATCTGTAGTCTTCTTCTTCTTCATTACATACATTGTTCATAAAAAGGAACTCAAATCCATACAAGCATTTAATGCATAGGGTGTTACAGTATTGAACCTACAGATAAAAAATGCTTCTTACTAGCCTCTGCTCAAGTGACTCTGCCCCTTCTGCTTGCATCCTACACCCTCTCCCTATCTTCTTTTGCTCCTAGACTTCTCCTGCCCCCCACCTCACTAAACGTCATGCAATGCCTTCATATTTTTATGCTTTCACTAGATTCTTAGCTGGAATTTTATTATAACAACAGTGATGGCTTTTGAATTTGAGAATTGGGAAATATATGTATATTAATTTAACAGCACATAGACTCTGCTGGGCTGAGGAAATGTGTCCTCCAGAGCATGGACGTTAGAGGGGTGAAAGGAACAGGGCAGACTGGCTTGATTCCAATCTCCACCCCAATTTTTATCCAACATATGCACAGGGCTGTGTAGCTATAAAACTGTGTCTACTCAAACTGAATATATAATTCTTAGGAATTTTCTACCACCTATGTAGGAAAACAGTCCACATCTTGTGTTTCTGTTCCTCTTAATCTTCACTATATGCAATATTTCACGAATTAAATACCTCATTAATTCTTTCTGTATCAATCTAGATTCCTCCCTCCCTCTCTCCTTTTCCCACTGCTCAAATTATTTGATTCTGAAATCACCTCATGACCCTATCCTTGTACCTTATTAAGTGCTGTAATATTTTTCCTTATAATGGGATGACCACTAGTGACCTATTTTCAGCACCATGATCTCATGTCTCACCCATCTTGTCCTCTGTTTTATCTATGTTATGGTTCACTAATTGTCTGTCCTGTTTCTGAGATACTGATGATAGGATCCAACCAATCTTAAAGCCTTATTCTAAAGACTACCTAAATAATGTCTTTTTAAATTTTATATGTAATTCTGGGACTAATTTAATGTTTGTCACATCTGATCTAATCAGAATTCTTATCGGAAGATGACTAGGGCCAAACAACTTTTTGAAAGAGGTGACCTCACCAGTCATCCACACCAGCAGACTTCAATTACAACTCATCATTGCTGTTAACAGGACAGGCACTTTAAAAAATAAAGGATTCTTCAGTTGCTTTCCTGGAAGCCATTTCCTTTGCCCCAGAACCCATTTGCTGGGGATGAAATGGCTGGCCATAGTTATCCTGAGCCTTTTTGCACTTTTCCACAGCAGCATCAAGAGAGGAAGCCATTATTTTACCTCCCTGCACACAACTTCTAGGTTTTATAAAATGGAGAGCATTCCCTCCACAAGGAAGACAGGCAAGGAACTCAAATGATTCAGTCAAGCGTAGTTGGATTTTGCTAGCATGTGAACTCTCAGATAGACCTTTAGTATCATTCTGATATTTTATATGTTAGTGTTACAAAATTAAAAAAAAATCATATGGAAAATGCAAAAAGGCCCAAGAGTAAGGTTTCTATTGTTATTTAATTTTATGTTTCTAACAAACAAAATGCTGCTCTTATCTGAATTCCATAGTAGTTCAAATATCTGTTCAAATAGCATGAAGTTCATAGTAGTTCAAATAGCATGAAGATCTCTGTGTGGCTTCTGTCTTATATTGTAATACGTCAGGCTCCTTTCAGTTTTATCTGAGCTGCACAATATATCACACAAATTGCTTTTCTGGACAAATTTTGGCACACAACTCATACATTAATATTGTGGCATGTGAGCTGTTTCTGAGTGGCCAATTTCAATACCACCCCAGTAACTTGTGTAAGGAGAAACCACTTCAGTCAATGGACTGATATAATTTCTTTTCACATGTATGTTAAAAGTATGCAAGAAAGGTATCCCAGTGTGCAGGATGTGGGATCTCTGGGTTGCAAACACTGTTTATACATTTCCCTGTTTATCCATTTTTCTGTGTGATTGCTGTCACCTTCATATTGTTCCCACACCACGCCCACTGCCATCGAGATCAGCTGACCTTGGCAACTAAGATAGACTACATGATTTATTTATATATTTATACCTGATTCTCCTCCCACTGGGGACCCAAAGCAGTGCATAACATTCTCCACTTTTTTCATTTAATACTCACAAGAACCTTGTGAGGCTGATTAGACTAGTGGAGTGAATAGCCCAAGATTACCCAGTTAGCATTACAGAAGAGTGAGAATTTAAACCTGGATCTCCAAGATCCTAATCCAACACTCTCTAACCACTGCATAATGCTTGACTACATATGCTACATGTTGACAATGACAACACATCTCATTAAAGGGTTGCATGCAACTATTATGGTGCATTATCTTCATATGTTCACATCCATTCATGTAAAGAAGTGAATTGTCCTTTTAACTATGCCATCATAGAGAGTCGCTTGTTCTGTTGAGGTCAGAGGGTCAGTCCTGTATGCAGGCCCAGAAATCTGCAACTTGGACAGACATCGGATGATAGGCAACAGCCCGCAATGTGTCTGAACTGAATATTCTGCATAACCGCATATATTTCATGTGGAAACACTCAGAGCCAGAAAACAAACCAACATATGACCAGGCATCTGAAGAAGCATGCATGCACATGGAAGGCTGTACCTTGAATAAAACTCTGTTGGTCTTAAAGGTGCCATTCGACTCAAACATGACCAGGTGTTAACCAAAATGCCAGTCCAATTAAAAACCCATTAAGCAATATCCTAGTATAGCTCCTTCACAGCAGCACTAGACAGCTGTCATGAATGAAAAGCAGTACAGTAAATAACTGTCAGTTTCTGCTTTGTGCAAAGGAGATGTTTACAAATAGCATATTATGCTAATAGAATGTCCCCTTCCCAGAATCACTGTCAGCAAGTGTCTGCATGGGCGTGTATGGGTGGCAGTGCCGTAACCCCACTTCTGACTATAGCTTAGCTGTGAAAAAGAATGAAAAACCCATGTATACAATCATTGTATTCCATCTCATTTCAAACGCTGTAGACAACATAATGATCCCTTCCCCACAAACCTTTTTAGATCAGGCAAATAGTTCTCTATTAAATTTTGTTGCGGTTGAGTGGATTGCACGGATCTCCCATTCCCCTTTTAAATCTGACCTTAATATTTTATTTATTGTTTAAGGGATAATGTTCATGGGAGAGGAATATATGAGGCAATAAATGGCTTGTGCAGGTAATTAAATGCTGAACCAAAGCTGAGACTACAGATAACCATAAAAGCCATTTATTTTGACTATACTCCAAAGCCATGTACTGCTCTTCTTTTATGAGAGAAGACAAGAGCAAGCCTGCCATGGGACTAAATAAGAAAGAAAATAGAACACGGGAAGTTTATTACATTTGAGTGATTGAACCTGTTTAGTTTTTCTCCCTTCAGAATATCACTTGAAACTGAAGTACAGACATGCATGACTATTTTGTCCAGCTGTTCTACAGGGATGTATGATAAAATCCTTGATGGGTTGAAACTTCACTGCTCCGAGACACAGGCAAAGTTGCATGAAAGTATAAAATGTACAAAATATTTCAGAATTAGGCTGCTGAATGAAACCTGGAATGCATTTCTATTGCTAGTAAATTAGAAAGAAGCAAGCTTACCTAAGATCCCATAAAAACAAGAGGCTGCAAGGAGGAAACCTGCAAGGACTAGCCGGGGTTATTTCATTTCCCCCTATACTACTTTCCAGGAATCAGAGGGTGGACTGGAAGGCAAAAATGACCTTGAACCCCACCTCCAACCACCTTTTGGTAACAGAAACAAACATTATAAAGACTAAAAATCATTGTGGTTGCTTAGCAACCCCAACAATGGCCACTAAGATCTCAGAGGGCATTCGTTTCTCAAAGGAACAAAACAGAAGCATCTATTAATCAGAGGATGTTTTTCTGCAAATATGTCTCTTGTCTATTTATGGCTCCAGTTGATGGATTTAAATATCTACAGATGAAGTCATGTTGAGAATTAGATGTATGGATGAAGAAAATACAAAGGTGGTTTCCACCACACACACATAACAATATTTAATAGCTAAATAAAACAAAAACAGAAAGGCCCTAGTAGCTGTGGGGGGAAATAGCCAATGTGGGGACCGGATCAGGGGGGAAAAGGCTACTATGTGGATGGAAAATCCAATATATACTGCCCAAATGGCAGCCATCCAGGCTTTACTCTGCTCTTTCCCAAAAACTTTGCAACAAAGCAAAGGTCAAAGAAATGCTGGAGAATTCCCATAAGGTACAGAAATGTACTATGATGCTATGGGGAACTGGGGGTGGGGGAGCTTCCCCACAGCATCGAATCCAGGGCATGTGGAAATGGTTTCACAAAGGAGGATTTGTAGGGGAGATTTGGCAAGCGAGATGAAATAATTTTTCTCATGTCCATTGATTCTAGTCTGCACACACATACCCTGATTTTTCAACTGTTTCCACCCTTATCAAGCTCCAGAATGGTTGGGGAAAAGATAAAAATGTGCTTAAAAGCTTTGTGGAGAAGGCATGCCCATGGAGAGTTAGTATACTGGTTAGTGTCAGGCTAGGACTGAGGAGACCCAAGATCAAGTTCCTACTCTGCTATGATGCTCTCTGGATGACCTTGAACCAGTCCCTAACTTCCAGCAACTGTCCAACTTTCCTCACAGAGTTGTGAAGAAGATAAAACAGGTGAAGGGTGGCATAAAAATGTAATATATAATAGATGAGAATTGATAGTTGTTGGAAAAATTATCCCAATCATCAGTTCTTTCCTACAAATGCCTGCATTGTTGCTAACCAGCAGACAAATATTTGGGAAATATGTATTGACCTATGACATTTTTTAAATGTACATGCCATCTTTCTTCCATTTATGGGCATTCATATTTGGTGGTATAACAGTTGTTCTGCCAGCAGCTATTCCCAAAATCTGCTCTGGATATTAACATAAGGTATAGGACTCACTGTATACATATCTCTCATTTTAAGCACTCCGTTTCTTCCTCTGACTCCCCCACAGGTGCAAGAACATGTATCAGTATGCACAAATAACCATATGTTATTTTTGTTATTAGAATCAGTTATTTGCACTGATTTTAAGAGAAAGAGCAGTTTAGGTATTTTCAAATAAATAAAGAATGAGTGAAGAGCAAGCAAAGCACAGTGTCTTATTAACTGTTTGCCCTAAAGAGGGGGGCAGGGAGACTTCCTTTTCACAGCTAACCCTGGTATAGGGTTGCCAAGTCCAATTCAAGAAATATCTGGGGACTTTGCGGGTGGAGCCAGGAGACTTTGGGGGCAGAGCCAAGAGCAAGGGTGTGACAAGCATAATTGAACTTCAAGGGAGTTCTGGCCATCACATTTAAAGGGACTGCACATCTTTTTAAATGCCTTCCTTCCATAGGAAATAATGAAGGATAGGGGCACCTTCTTTTGGGGCTCATAGGATTGGACCCCCTGGTCCAATCTTTTTGAAACTTGGGGGGTATTTTGGGGAAAGGCACTAGATGCTATACTGAAAATTTGGTGCCTCTATCTCAAGAAACAGCCCCCCCAGAGCCCCCGATACCCGTGGATCAATTCCCAATCATTCCCTATGGGAATCGTTCATGGAGGTGCATGATGGCTCTGGGGGCGGGGCTTCCCCCGCTGGCCAGCTGGCTGGGGGAGGGGGGAAGCCTGTAAAACCGGGGGATCCCCCTCTGGGACCTGGGGATTGGGAAGCCTACCCTGGTAGGAAGTCTAAATCTTTGGAAAATCTAAAAAGCAGAAATTATGACCAACTTGGAGGGAGCGGTTTTGAAGAGGGGGGAAAATGTCATGTATAGAAACCCCACACAAAATTCTGCCCACAAATAAATAATAAGTAAATAAATAGAATTGCTGCTACCTGTGGCTTTGATGTAAAAAAAAAAATCCTGAGGAAAACATTCATGACACCAGGCCTTTTTTATTAGGCCACACCCCTGATATTACCATTGTTTCACCCAGGGCTTTTTTGTAGAAAAGGCCTAACAAGAATTCATTTGCATATTAGGCCACACACCCTGATGCCAAGCCAGCTGGAACTGTGTTTCTGTGTTAGTGTCATGCAGGGCTCAAAAAAAGCCCTGCATGACACTAAGCACCATGACTCTTAGGTCATTCTGGAACTGAAGAAGTAGTTGAAAAGGATTCCACTAATGAGGAGCATATGGATGCTGACATGGCAGCATTTTTTGTTACTGAGAAATTGTTATACACTAAGTGGCCTGTATGTAGCACATTGGTTTGTGATATGAATTATTCAGAAATCAGAATGAATTATTCAGAAACTGGGTTTAGGACCAAAATTACAGTGAGTCCCCATGAAGTTGAATCAATGCAATACTTGCACCCCCAGACCTGTTGAAAGTCAGCAAGCTATTTGGGTTTCACCAGGGCTTTTTGGATAGAAAAATCCCAGCAGGAACTCATTTGCATATTAGGCCGCACACCCTGATATCACTGTTGTTTCACGCAGGGCTTCTTGTAGAAAAATCCCAGCAGGAACTCATTTGCATATTAGGCCACACCCCTTGATATCATTGCTGTTTCACGCAGGCCTTTTTGTAGGAAAAACCAGCAGGGACTCATTTGCATATTAGGCCATATCCTCTGACACCAAGCCAGCCTGAACTGAGTTCCTGTGCGTTCCTGCTTTTTAAAAAAAAAGCTCTGGGTTTCACTATTCATTTTATGATGGAAGACTAATATTATGGCAGCATATTTATTTGGATATTTATACCCATTTTTTCCCTCCCAACAGGGACTGAAAGCACCTTAAATCATCATTCTCCCCTTTCTCTATTTTATCCTCCCAACAAACCTTTGAAACATGTTAGGCTAAGAATGTATTTCTAGCCCAAAATCACCCAAGGAACTTTCATGGTAAGAAGGGATTTGAACCTGGGTGTCTCAGATCCTAGGCTGGCACTCTACCTAGTACACAACACTGCTTCTTAGCATCTTAACCACATCGTTTTCTTCAGGCAGGCACTTTCCGAGGGCTGATCCTTTATGTATTTTCTGCTATAAAATCCTCACTACTTTATACATAATAAAACAAGAATACAGTGGCAGCTTCAAAATTAATATATTTTATTCTAGCATCAGCTTTTGTAAACTCACTTCATTAGATGCAATTATACATAGCTGCATTTCATATAATGGATTTTCATATGAAAGGGAGGTTAATTTTTTAGAGATTTCTTCATATTCATATTTACTGGAAACCTACCTGACTCCATTTGTCCATTTTCATATTCTTCTGGGTTTTCTGAAGTGTTGTATTGTGGAAAGGGCTGATTGCTGAAAAGATTGTCACACAATAAGCTACGGCAAAGCTTTTTGAGGAACCGCAAAACATAGCCAATGCTGTTCACTACTGGCAGGCTCAGGAGGTGTTGTTTCCCTTCAAATGAAGCAGAAACTGAGGGAGAAATTGAAAAGAACTAGTCATTCAATATAAGCAAAAAAATGCCATGTGTAAAATGGAGTATGACAACTTTTCACAGACCTTTGTCCCTTTGCTGGCTTTACTTTAGTCACAAAATCCAACATGACACTCTGGCAGCCCAGAATGCAGAAAAATTTATAGGGCTCATCTGAGATTTTATAATTTTAATTAATCTGTTGTGTTGTTTTTAATTTATATATTGTTTTAATGTATGTTGTACATTGCCCAGAACCCAGTGCGAGCTCAGACAGAGTGAAAGAAGAAGACGAAGAAGAAGAAAAGAATATTTGAGCAAATGACAAGACTCTTGGCCATTCACCAAAATAAGAGATTGGGATGAAAATGGTATAGAGAGACATTGATTTTTACTGCTCTAAATATTTCTCAGCTAGAAGTGAGTCTGAATTTCTCTTCCAGAGCTATAGAGTCTCAACTCCTGGATTCATATAAAAACTGGTTTATCTGTCTGTATTGAGCTAACTCAATCCAATCCAATGAAACATTGTCCAATGAAAACTGATCTCTGATTTGTCAGTTTTGGAGCACAAAACTTGGAGCCTTGGGAGCTTTTTTCTTTATGGATGGTGATCTTTTTATCATTATTCAGAGTAACCAAATAGCATGTGCTAAATGTAGGACACTAAATTAGACCTGAAACTGAACAACAAATTCACCACCACTAAAATCTGCCTGAAGGAACAAAAAAAAAAGTTATGACAGATTAGAAAAAGGCCTCTAAAATGACTGTGTGAATTGATCTATAATACACATCACATAAGTTGAACCCAGCTCTGAATGGGAACTAACCTCTACTTTTTCTCCATTGTAGATGTGGCCTATGTTATTTGCTGTTGTACATTTCCATCATGTTAATTTACCTTGATCCAAATTAAGAAGCCTTTCACCTCACCTTTTATATTTATACTTCACTTTTTTCTTAGCAAATAGGATTGCATGCCCTTTGCTGGCAATCAGTGGAAGGCTGGGGGGACAGATGCTGACAAAATTGGCATTACTTGATATTACAACATAACTTCTGAGTCACATGATGCTGCAGTTCTTCAGTGAAGACCACAGTTCTATTGTGAAGACCATAGACACTCCTAGAGCATCACTTGTCATGTTGATATTACGTCTGCATATAGACCACTACATGTTGAGTGGCACCAATTCCCCACTCATCCCAACACCACTCCAGTGAGCACTGGTTGAAGACAGTCATTTGTCCTGCAAAGGTTTGTTCACCAATAGTGGGCACATGGTATTCCTACCCCAAACATAAACTTTGTTCACAAGCAACTTTGGAAAATATTAACCATGGCTTTATAAGATCCATAAATCTATAGGTGTCTTAAAGCACTTTAGGAAATGGGGAAGGGGAGGCAGAATGTCAGTATTATATAATTATACAGTCTCTGGGTCTGTAGATAGAAAGGGATCTAAGGCACAAAGTTTTAAAGATTCAATCAATCTTGTATCTTTGCTTTGCTTGTTGACACCATTAGCTTATTAGCAACTTATCTGGACAGTCAAAAAAAAAGAGTTTTCCTATCAATGGATCCTAAGTCCAGAAATAACAGTCCTTCTCATTGATCTCTCTAAGGAGCCGTAAGACTCTTTTCCCTACCTGCACATAGGGAATCTGTACATCCATCTCAACCCTTGCCTGAGACCAAGCAGAGGAAAGGCAAAGAGCAAGAACTAAGTGCATTTTAAAGTCCAATAAAAGTAATTTTCAGAAGATGTATAAAAGGTCACCACAAAATATTTGGTTACTGAGTCCATGCAGTAAGTCACTTCACAGTGCATCCTAAGCAAGGTTACACCCTTCTAAGACTGAAATTCAATAAATTTGGAAGGATATTATTCTGTTTAGGATTACACTGTCAATCACTTTTGCAATTTTGGGCTACAGGCAAGATAGATTTTTAAAGCCCATATTGCAAAGGAATATTATTATTTCACTTAATATTAATATTTCACTTCCTTGTCAAATCAAAGAAGTGCACTGGCTTAAGAAAAGCTCAAAAAGACAATTATCTGTGTCCAACTCGCATTTCGAGAACCTGCATCATACTTGGACTTTGCCTCAGTTGCCCTAGTAATGTGAACACTAGCTCAATGCCTGCATCTGTTTTCAAAGACAAAAGGAAAATACAAAAAGCAACAGTGCTCTCCTGTAAAAACTGAGCTATCAGGATAAACATTGATGATGTGTGTGATCAGAACAGAATTGGCATTTCAAGGGTGAAGTGACCTTTCTCCTTAGGGTTGCCTAGTTGCCAGCTCTGGGTTGGGAAATTCTTGGAGAAGTAGGGGTGGAGCCTGGGGATGGTGGGGTTTGTGTAAGGCTGCCAGGTCCTTCCTTGTCACCAGCAGGGGACCTTAGGGGTGTTTCTGGAGGGGGTGGGGATGTCCTCAAACGTGATGATATAATGCAGAAGTAGGGTTGCCAAGTCCCCAGCTTCCCGGACGGGGGACTTTTGCGCATACTTCACACACAGTCCTATGCAGAAGTAACATCATCGCATTGGGGACCAGTGCCTCACATGCCTGAACTCCATGCAGTGAATGTGTCGCTTGGAGTTTAGGCAAGCATATGCCCGCCACTTCTTGCAAAAAGCGTTTAAAGGGATCCTTTAAATGCTTTCTGCAAGGGGGAGGCACCTGAACTCCAAGTGGTGAATTCGCCACTTGGAGTTTAGGTGCCACTCTGCCTCCCTTCCTGCAAGATTTAAAGGGCCCCTCCAGCTGTTGGTGGACCACGTGCTCCCTTTGATCAACTGGAGGTCCCTCACAGGAGGGGGAAGAGAGCGGTCGCTGCCAGTGGTCACTGTTGGGGTGGGGCTTGGGACTGACATCCCTAGATTTGGGAAGGGATCTTAGCAGGATATAATGACATAAACTCCACACTCCAAAGCTGCCATTTTCTCCAGGGAAGTCTTCTGACTGTAATTCTGGAAGCTCTCCAGGCCCCAACTGGAGACTGGCAATTCTATGTCCTGTATCCATACCATACCATACCAAACCTTTAATGGCATAATAGATTCAGATAAAAATACACAGAATATAAAAATTTAAACATTGGAGATAAAATCAAAATAAAACCGAGCTTACAGATACATGTCCTGTATCCATTTTCAAAGGGGATGGAAAACCTGTAAATCACATCATAATGTAATATCCATCTCGAATTGTATTTCAAATCAAGGATGAACCCCAGTGTTGACCCTGCAGTATTTTTAAGAGGAAAACTGCAAAATACCATGTTGTGGGATATTTCCTGTGAAGACTGTACCACAGAAAATACACTTGGTATGCATGCTTAGAAAAGTAGTCTGTGTTTCACATCTGAAGAATAGCTTCATCTCTTCATTTGTATCCAAAGGAGAGAAAACTGCAGAAGAGATTATGTTACAACATCCTAAAAGCAGCCTCTACAATCCCGCAGTGCGCTTTAATTGATTTTTTAAAAATCTGTAACAACTGGCTAAAAGGTTAGCTCAGGATCTGGAGGGCTGTGCTAACAGTTGTAAGAGCAGGCTGTATTTTAATCACTAACTGTTTTTTCGCTGTCTTACCTGACACCATTTCGCCTCCATAGCCTTGTTTGACGAGTGAGAAGACTGTCTTTTGCTGGTGTGCACAGTCAATGCATGCTTGAACTGCCTGCTGTAGCACCATGGAAGGCCGTTCAGGCCCAAAGTGGTCTGGAAGTTGCTGTACTTTTTTTCTCTCAAGATATGGCCCCACATTAGCTTGCTTGTTGACATAAATGCAAACTGAAGACAGAAAATCCCACTGTAATTATCACAAGAGGTACCAAAAAGTCATCACAATATCATCCCTGTTTCTGTTTATGTGCATACAGCAGCATCTAGACCAGTGTTTTTTTCATGCAACTATACCTCTTATGCATGTGAAATGTTCTTTTTTACATTGAAACTTTTATCTTAGAAGTATAACCTGTGTTCACACTGGAACTCCCATTTTTCCATTGGAAAGGACTATGTTTTAAAGAAATAATGTACTTCATAAAAGTTCACAGGAAGCTATATCTTAACACATACGCACTGGAACTCCCATTTTTCCATTGGAAAGGACTGTTTTAAGGAAATAATGTACTTCATACAAAGTCCACAGGAAGCTATATCTTACACATATGGTATATTCTACCAAACTAAAATATATTTTCAGATTCTGACATTCTCATAATTGCCATCTGAGTTTATAATAAATTTGGCAGAGAAATTTGATGGAAACTAGATAATCTAGAACAGTGGCCCCCAATCTTTTCAGCACCAGGGACTGGTTTTGTGGAAGATAATTTTTCCATGGACCAGTGGGGATGGGGATACTGGGGGTTTTGCTGCCCCCATGCCCACAGCCTGTCCCTGCCCCCCATGGGGATCTTTAAATAAGGAGTAGGTGATGGTCTCTGCCTCATTCCACGGCCCAGTTGCTAACAGGCCACGGACCAGTACTGGTCCACGGCCTGGGGGTTAGGGACCCCTGATCTAGAAGAATGGTCTACATTCAGGGAGAAGAGTAAAAATAAAATGAATGTTATTTTTAGATATCAGATGGAAATGGGAAAGATTTGATTTCACAAAAGATAACCAAATGACCTCAACATACACAATGGCAGATCCTAAGACTTAAGCAAAATTTGTTTCAGTGTTTCTTTTAAAGTCAGCATTCCCAGAAAAGGAAAGCTCTTTATGCATAAAATACTGGTGACAGATTTCTCTGAAATCCAGAAAGAGAAGGGGACTTATTTGTGCTTCTATAGCACAATATATAGCAATAGAATTTGTATACCCTTGCAGAAACCTTCTCATTAGAAAGCCAAACGCTTTCTCTCAAAAATGACTTTCTTAAGTGGCAGCATTTGAGCAAACATATTAATACATGTTCACATAACCAAAGATCAAACTGTGGTTTCCAAGTTGGACAGAGGGGGCAGGAGGAGTTCCAGCAGTACCCAGAAATGTATCTATATTTGTGGATTGCAAAACTGTATTTACTATTTGTATAGAAAGTGAAGGACAAAATGAAGAGCTTTAACTCTTGAGAGGTCACTAAAATACACTGTTCACTTAAGGGATAATCTGGTGAGGGACTTCTAGGTTTTAGCACTAATCCAGTTTTTCGGTTACATATTCATATTCATTAACAAAGGGAAAGACTTTTGTCTGCATATATAGATAGATTGGTCTACACTGTACTACAGCAGATGCTGCTTCTGGAGCTAAGATGACAGCCACAGTCTGAGACAGGTATCATGAGATTTTGCCCATGATTCATTAATGAATCAGTAAAATGGTTTGTAGAGTAATTCGGCTGCAGCTGTATTGGGAAAGTCCCATGTAAACATTTTGCATAACAGCACCTTGTCCTTCAAATGAGATAACAGAAACTCTAGCTTTCTGGCGGTGTATGTGTGTGTGTATATATGCTTGTTATAGACATGGTATAAGTCTTTCTAAAGTGAGATGCATTATTATTGCTGGCTGCAAGCCTGCTAGAGTTGTCATCTTTCAGATCGTATAGAATTACACTGCGACAGAAATCAGATAGGTGACAAAAGGAATTATAACAGAGCGAAGGACGGGGGTGATGGCTGTGCAACGTTGAGATAATATACAGTTAGTATCACAATAATGAAAATCTAGTGCTTGAAGTGTTAACAGCCACTCAGGCTGAACAATAAAAAGACCCAAAGCAATTTATTCTGAGTAAATAGGACTATAATGGCAATAATACTTAGCATTACATAGCACTTTAGGCCATCAAAAGGCCATACAAACAAACAGGAGAAACCATTACAAGCACAAACAAGGGACATGAACTATATTACAGTGATCTGATGACAGATTTATTAATACAAAGGAGAACAGAGGTAACTCTCTGCCCTTTGTGCTAGGCTTCTTAATTCAAAACTGCTGCATCGTGTGTGTGTGTGTGTGTGTGCGCGCGCACGCGCGTGCAGTTGATTTTCTACTATGTGCAGCCTTGATTGCTTATTGAAACTGAAAAGTTTTTTAAAAGCTGGGGAAGGGTGCAGAATGATGTCTCCAATTGAGATGGCTACCAGCAAACTCTAATGTCAGTAGTAAAAGTTTAAATATTAGTTTTTACACAAATATCTCTGAAGCATGGAGATCCAACCATGTGCATGCTGATTTTTTAAAAAATAATGTGTTTTCTTGCATCCATGAATTAGATTTTTCCCTTATTAGTGTAACAGTAATTTATAGACAGGTGAAGGCTCCTGTACTTGCTCTGTAGAAATCTGGAGCAGTTGCCAGGATCTATGGACAAAACTGACCCCGCAACAGCCATGTAAGAATGCTTGTTTTATATACTGTAAAAAGGAAAATTTAGAAAGTGCTGTATTAGCCAACTCTTTTTCAAAAGACTACTTGAGTCCACATACCTGTGAGGGCTTGTGGGGCTGCTGAATTGGGGATTGTGGCAGCATCCTGTGGGATTGAACTAATATCTGGTTCTGGTGTGCTTCTTGGTGGGGAGATTGCTAAAGGAGTCATTAGAACACGAGATTTCAGCTGCAAGACAGAACCAATTTGGGTAATGAAAACCCATACAGGACCAGTTCTAGATTACTACATCTCTTTAAACTCCCACATTTTAGCAAATTATAACAGTATCATGTTCTCTGTAGACATGTTAATGCTTCCAAGGAAAATGAAATATGGAGAAAAGAAATAGCTTGCAATGTGCATTAACATTTTATGCCGTGAAATCCAAAATATTATGCAATTCACAGTGGAGTTGTTTATCCCTTTGCATAGTACTATTAAACTACAGTGCTGTATTAAGAACTGTCTCCAGATGTTAAAAAAGGCAATGTGAAATATGATTCTTTAAACAGTATAAAGCTGTCAAACTATGACCTCTATCAAAAAGTAACTGCTTAAACTTCAACAAAATTTCTCCATATGTACATTACTTACACTACAAGTGGTGAAAACTCCTTGACTAATCCTGTCATTTCACAATAAATAGAAATTTAGATCCAGTCCAACTAAAGGTAGCAGTTGTGATTAAATCCCATTAAACCTTACAGAATGCATATTATTTTCAGTGGTCTTAGAATTCTATATTACATGGAGTGGCAACATGAACATACTAGTTACTGCAATAAGACCATTCCATCACTATGGCAGTAAAACAGAACACTTTAGTAACAGATGTTATTTTATTCCACAATTTGCATGAAAGATTTTACTTCCTTTCTTCATCATGATAATGTTGATATTCAAAGCTACATCACAGCATCAACAGAACTTCCTTTAGCATTCTGAGAGTATTCTACAAAATCAATTCAAAATGTCCTGCTAGTCATTGATTTTTATTGATTGTTATAAGAATTACTCTCTCTCTCTCTCTTACATACACACACATTTATGCTTTAAAACAAATTTTACTTTCCATTGTATGGAAAGAATGCTACTAAAAATGGTGAACAAATACCATCTTGGGAGGTTTGGTGGTTGATGCACACAAATTAGAGGAATGAATCTCCTTCATTTTGTGAGAGATTTCTATGGCAGCTATGGGGTAAGGGGAGGGGGAAGCTCTGAGGCAACCATCTTCTGGACAGAAGAATATCCAGTCCCCCACTTTGGCCTCTCCTATAGATTTTTTTATATCCCAGTCTCCCATAATCAAATAAAAAATGGGGATGCAGGCTTTAAAATAAAGATTGGTAGCCTGTAAACTGTGTTCTCCCTAAAGGTCTCTTATTTGCAAAACTGCTAGACTAAAGCTTTACTTTTATTTGAGATAAATAAAGACTGCTACTTCCTAGATTTTTGACTTTGACAGACAAGACACAAAGATGAACAACAAAGGTTTATTTAACAGAAAATAAAGTATGTAATAAGATGAATGTGATGTGTGGATAATTTAGATATATAAAATAAAGCTGGTTCTCAGGTAAAGTAAATAACGCCCGAGGGGAGATTTTATTCCCCTTTCTTTGGACAGGTTACCTCAGCAAGTTGAAGGCTGCTCTTTTTTCTCACAGAGCACCACAGAACCTACACATAACAGTTAGGAATGATGGGCCCTTAACAGGATACTAATTTGTCAAACAGAATTAATTTAATTTAATTTAATTTTTCAATTTATACCCTGCCCAATCCCACAAGCAGGCTCAGGGCGGCTTACAACACTAAAACAACATTAGAAACCACATCAAAAATTAAACATCGTAACTACAGATATGTAAAATCAGATCAGAAAACAGTAATCCATACAATTGGCAGCAAGAGCATGTAGGCTGGAACCTTTCAGCACAACTTAAGCACCATGATGGTAAGGTGTTGGGGAAGTGATGACTTCAAAAGATGCCAGCTGGATCAATTAAAAGCCTGGCAGAAGAGCGCCTCTTGCAGGCCCTGTGAATCTTGAATATAGGCTTCACAATCCCTAGGTCCCAGCGGGGGGTCCCCCGGTTTTACAAGCTTCCCCCCTCCTCCAGCAAGTTGGCAGGGGGAAGCCCCGCCCCCACAGCCACCATGTACCTCTAGAACTCTGGCAGGCTTAGAAACCTGCAAACAGGTCCATTTTTAAAATGTGTGCCTTTAAAGTTGAGCAGGAAGCAGGAAACAGGAAGCATTTCATGGGGAAGGGTCAGTAGCAGCTTCGTCAGAGCACACCCCCTGTGTTTGTTTGCTTTTCTTTTCAGAGGAAGTAAGACTGTGTGTAAAAGAGAGCAGCATAGCCCCTGTTCTTTTCAGATGTCGTTGTGGAGGAACCAGACCCAGTAAGTGTGTGTGTGAGAGAGAGAGGAAGGTTATCAATCCCCAGGTGGGGGGCAGGGGATTCCCTAGTTTGAAGGTCCTCCCCCCGCTTTAGAAAGTTTTAGGAAGGGGGGGGAGAAATGTCTACTGGGCACTCTATTATTTCCTATGGAGAACGATTCCCATAGGGAATAACAGGGAATTGATCTGCGGGTATCTGGGGCTCTGGAGGTTTGTTCTTTGAGGTAGAGGCACCAAATTTGCAGCATAGCATCTGATGCCTTTCCTCAAAACACCCTCCAAATTTCAAAAGGATTGGACCAGGGAGGCCAATTCCTTGAGCCCTCAAAGAAAGTGCCCCTATCCTTCATTATTTCTGATGGAGGGAAGGCATTTAAAAGGTGTGCAGTCCCTTTCAATGTGATGGCCAGAACTCCCTTTGGAGTTCAATTGTACTTGTTCCAACCTTGCTCATGGCCCCACCCCCCAATGTCTCCTGGCTCCATCCCCAAAGTCTCCTGGCTCCACCCCCAAAGTCCCCAGATATTTCTTGAATTGAAGGGATCACAAAGAGATGTTGTGTAGTCGACCTCAGAGCCCAGGGGGGCTCATATGGGAAGAGGTGGTTCCAAAGATATGCAGGCCCCAGGCCATAAAGGGCCTTAAAGGTAAGGACCAATACCTTGAAATGGATCTGGTACTCAAGGGGTAGCCAGTGCAGTTTGCACAGCACTGGATGCTTCTGCTCCTGTATAGGCCTTGATGCCAACAGCTAGGCTGCTGCGTTCTGCACCCGCTGGAGTTTCCAGAGCAGAATCAAGGGTAGCCCCACATAGAGAGAGTTACAACAGTCTAATCTGGAAGTGACCATTTCATGAATCACTGTGGCTAGATCATGGGAGGTAAGGTAGGGGACCAACTGCCGGGCCCACCTCAAATGGAAAAAGGTGGCCTTTGCAGTGGCGGCAACCTGGGCCTCCATAGATAAAGAGGCATCCAGGAATACCCCCAAGCTCTTCATCTCTGTTGATGGCACTAATTGAGTACCATCGAAGGGTGGGAGCCTGATCCCACTTTCTCTCCCCACCCCCAATCCAGACACAGGATTTCTGTCTTTGATGGATTTGACTTCAGTCAGCTCTGATGCAATCAACCAGCCATTATATTTTCTTCCCTAAACTGACCACCCCAAATTCTAACTAAAAAGCCAAATAAAAACCTGGCTAAGCTGACACTCCTTTCCAGAGTCACAAAATCCCTAACCAAAAGAAAAATAATTCTTCAAACCCCTTAAACTGAGGCTATGTCATTCCCCACCCCATCCAGCGGAGCTCCATGGGCCATGATTGGCTGACAGTCACTTGGATTGGCACAAAGCCTAAATGACAAGGATTGGTTTGGAGCCCTGGGAGAGTGGAGGGACTTTTAAGGGTGACCCCCGCACCTCCCGCCTGGGCCTCTGTTCCTCACCACTTTATGACAGAGCAGTGGGTGAAACTCTGGGTGGGTGTGTGATAAAGAAATCCTGCTCTGCAAATTCTCCCATCACAAACCTAGTGCAAATACCTTCAGTGGGTTCACAGTGAAATATGGGGAAAGCACTCACAGCTAAAAATTTCAAAATATAAATGCTGGCATTGTCAGCCAATGGGGTCGTGCTGCAGCTCAAACATTTTGAATATTAATCAGATTCTTAAAATGCACCAAGAAAGATGCAGAAGGGTCTTGGGCAGGATTCCCAGGTATGGACTTCAAAATTCCTGGATATTTGGAGGTGACGCCTGGGGATGGTGGGGTTTGGAGACAGCAGTGGGGATAATGCCATATTGGGGTATAATGCCACAGAGTCCACCTTCCAAAGCTCTTGTTTTATTCAGGGAAACTGGTCTCTGAGGGGGGAGACCAGTCGTACTAACAGATCTCCAGCCACCTCCAGGAGAGTGGCAACACTAACCTTGCCTGAAATAGCCAGTTGTTTATTACATCTCATGAGCCATGTAGGTTACTGAGTTATGTAAGAACCAATATTGACTTCACCACATTCCCTGCCATTCCAACATCAACGAAGAATTTTTGACTGAAAATCTCTATGATTTGCACGTATACACAGAGAGATCCCTTTCCCTGTAGGCACATCTATGCAATAGAAGGTCTTCTCTATTCTACATTGTGGTTGCCAAACTGTAACATAGGGATCTATGTCAAACGCAGCTTCTTGTGTCAAACCCATTTTTAATTGCAATGTATTGTAACAATATTTATAGAGAAAGCACAAAAGAAAGCACTAAAGCAAAAACAATACCAGTACATTTCACCCCTTCCATTCCCCTTATTTTGACCCCCGCCAGTGTTCACTTAAATTGCTAAAAATACACGGTAATATCTCTTTTAAAAAAACCCTTATACTCTATCCTCTTAACCTTATCAAAAAAGATATTAATAGTACAATAAAAATAAAAACCAAAAAGAAAGAAAGACAATTCCATTTCTTTATCATTATTACTATAGTCCACCATTCCACAAAGCTTCAATTATTTTCAAACATCACTAAATGTCCCTTTACTTTCCAATGTTTTTCAACGTATATTTGAAATTTCTCCCACTCCATTTTAAACTTTTCCAAACCATAGTCTTTTAAGATTCTTGTAAGTTTGTCCATTTCACTCCAAGACATAACTTTTAAAATCCAGTCCCATTTTTCTGGTGTTTTATCTTGCTTCCATAGCTGCGCATACAATATCCTTGCAGCTGAAAGTAGATACCACACAATAGTTCTGTCTAATTTCAGAAAACTTTCCATTTGTAATCCCAACAAAAACACGTCTGGAGATCTCTTAACGTCGTAACCTAAAATTTTTGACATTTCTTTCTGAATCATTTGCCAATATTGTCTTGCCTTTTCACACATCCACCAGATGTGGTAAAAAGAACCTTCATGCTTTTTACACGTCCAACATCTTTCTGACATCTGTTTACTCATTTTTGCTAGTTTCTTAGGTGTCATATACCATCTATATAACATTTTAAAACAATTCTCTTTAATATTGTAACATGTAGATATCTTCATAGAGTTCTTCCACAAGTATTCCCATGACTCTATTTGTATTTCTTTATTTATATTAATTGCCCATTTTATCATTTGAGATTTAACTACTTCATCTTCCATAGACCATTTCAATAACAGTTTATAAATTCTTGATATCAATTTATCATTGTCACCAAACAGCATTCTTTCCAATTGTTTGTTCTTGTCTTATACCTTCATTTTTAATATCCTGTCCCACCAAAGTCTTAATTTGTTGCATTTGAAACCAACTATATTTGTATTCCAATTCTTCTACCAACTTTAATTCAACTTTCCCACCATGTATCTTTAGCAATTGTTTATATGTCAACCACTTCACTTCGGAGGTATCTGAATATAACTTTATTACTTCCGTTGGCACAATCCAAAGCGGTTTTCTCTCATCCCCATATCTTTTGTATTTTAACCAGGTATTCAACAAGTTTCTTCTTATATAGTGATGTGAAAAAACCCATCCATCTTATTTTTCTCATAATACATATAAACGTGCAAACCAAAAATATTTCCATGACCTTCTAGTGTCAGTAGTTTTCTGTTTAATAACATCATCCATTCTTTAATCCAAACCAAACACACTGCATCGTGGTATAACTTTAAATCAGGCAATTGGAAACCTCATGTGACGGAAAGCTAGGGGTTAACCAGAAACTGAAGACCCACAGGGCCTGCGTCAGGTGACCTGAGGGTGGGGGCAAAGTGCTCGGAGCTCTCAGGGAGGGAAAGTGGTTGAGTGACAGAAACTGCTGAGGCAGTCATTCAGTCAGTTGGTGTCTGACAGAGTTGGTGCCTGTCAGAAGTCTGTCAGAGTTGGAGCCTGACAGAGACTGAGTGGGTCAGTTCGTCCCTGACCGAGGCTGAGAGGGCAACTGATTCTATGAAGGAGCTTGAGACAGTGGCGGGAAAGTCTTCCAGAGACTACAAGCTCGACAAAACCAGCCAAGTGGGCTGTGTGTGTGAGGAACCAGTGTGAGTCAGTCAAGACCGAACGGTCACAGACACCTGTATATACTTCTGGAGATCTAGTGAGGTGGTTGAGGGAGCGGATGTGGGTCTGAGACACCAGAAAGCTTTTGATAAAGTTCCTCATCAAAGGCTCCTTAGAAAACTTGAGAGTCATGGAGTAAAAGGACAGGTCCTCTTGTGGATCAAAAACTGGCTTAGTAATAGGAAGCAGAGAGTCAGTATAAATGGGCAGTCTTCGCAGTGGAGGACAGTAAGCAGTGGGGTGCCGCAGGGCTCGGAACTGGGTCCCATGCTCTTTAACTTGTTCATAAATGATTTAGAGTTGGGAGTGAGCAGTGAAGTGGCCAAGTTTGCGGATGACACTAAATTGTTCAGGGTGGTGAGAACCAGAGAGGATTGTGAGGAACTCCAAAGAGATCTGTTGAGGCTGGGTGAGTGGGCGTCAACGTGGCAGATGCGGTTCAATGTGGCCAAGTGCAAAGTAATGCACACTGGGGCCAAAAATCCCAGCTACAAATACAAGTTGATGGGGTGTGAACTGGCAGAGAATGACCAAGAGAGAGATCTTGGGGTCACTGAAAATGTCAAGACAGTGTGTGTCTGCAATAAAAAAGGCCAACGCCATGCTGGGAATTATTAGGAAGAGAATTGAAAACAAATCAGCCAGTATCATAATGCCCCTGTATAAATCGATGGTGCGGTCTCATTTGGAGTACTGTGTGCAGTTCTGGTCGCCACACCTCAAAAAGGATATTATAGTATTGGAGAAAGTCCAGAGAAGGGCAACTAGAATGATTAAAGGGCTGGAGCACTTTCCCTATGAAGAAAGGTTGAAACGCTTGGGGCTCTTTAGCTTGGAGAAACGTCGACTGCGGGGTGACATGATAGAGGTTTACAAGATAATGCATGGGATGGAGAAAGTAGAGAAAGAAGTACTTTTCTCCTTTTCTCACAATGAACTCGTGGGCATTCGATGAAATTGCTGAGCAGAAAGGTTAAAACGGATAAAAGGAAGTACTTCTTCACCCAAAGGGTGATTAACATGTGGAATTCACTGCCACAGGAGGTGGTGGCGGCCACAAGTATAGCCACCTTCAAGAAGGGTTTAGATAAATATATGGAGCACAGGTCCATCAGTGGCTATTAGCCACAGTGTATGTGTGTATATAAATTTTTTTGCCACTGTGTGACACAGAGTGTTGGACTTGATGGGCCGTTGGCCTGATCCAACATGGCTTCTCTTATGTTCTTAAGAGCTAGGAGCAGAGGCTCTAGTCGAGGGGTGAGACTTGGCACATCATTCCCAAGAGGCCAGACCTTTGCTAGAGGTGGAGAGTGTGTTATATAGGAACTGTGAACTGGAACCTGAGAGACTTACAGCAAGAAAAAGTTTTTGTAACGCCTGAAACAACTGAGCAACGTGTTAGCCTGTGTAAATATCTCCCATATCCCCAAGTTAAAGACTTTGTGTTATAATAAATCTGTGGTTTGAGTTAAAGTTCTCAAGAGCCTATATTTTTGGGAAAAACAAACAAAACTGCTGTGGTCCCCTATGAAGTGAATTATATTTTCATCGGATAACAAAAGTAAAATACCCCGAAGAGACTGATAGTAAGAGATCCAGTGAGGCTGTGAGGCGGGCGCTAGTATACGTCCCCTTTCTTTTGCATCAGTCAAGATTTTCATTTTGATTCTTGTTTTTTTTCCAGCCCACACATATTCTGAGATCTTCCTTTGCCATTTACTTAATTGTTTGTAATCCTTCACAATTGGAATTGTCTGAAATAAAAACATGATTTTTGATTGAACATTCATTTTGATTGCAGAGATTCTGCCCAGCAAAGACAAGTTCAATTTATTCCACTTTAACAAATCTCCATCAATTTTACACCAAAGCTTCTCATAGTTGTTTTTGTATAAATCTATATTTTTCATAGTAATTTCTACACCCAGATATTTTACTTTTCTAACAACTTCACAATCTGCTACACTTTGTAGTTCTTCCTGTTGTCTCTTTGTCATATTTTTACATAAAATTTTTGATTTTTCTTTGTTTATATAAAAACCTGCTAGTTCGCCATACTCCTGTATCTTGCGAAGCATCAGAAGTATTACACAAATAGGATTTTCATTGATAAACATTACATCATCAGCAAACGCTCTATATTTGTAAGAAAAACCTTTCACCTTCAATCCCTCTATCTCCTTATCTTTTCGTATTTGCATGAGCAAAATCTCTAAAGTCATTATAAATATCAATGGAGATAGAGGGCAACCTTGTCTCGTACCTTGGCTGATTGTCATTTTTTCCGTCAAATCTGCATTTATACAAAGTCTTGCTTGTTGTTCAGTATATATCGCCTTAACCATTCTTATAAAATTTTCTCCTAATCCCAATTTCTCCATCACTGCAAACATAAAGTCCAAATTCACATTATCAAAGGCCTTCTCTGCATCCTCAAAGAATAATGCCACTTCTTTTTTCAGGGTGTTTCTCATAATATTCAACAATGTCTATAACAGTTCTAATATTGTCTCTAATTTGTCTCCTGGGAAGAACTCCTTCATCTTTGATGAAATTGTTCAAATGCTGTTTGAGTCTTTCTGCTAGCATCCTAGCACATATTTTATAGTCATTATTAAGTAATGAAATTGGTCTATAATTTTTTACGTTTGTGGTGTCTCTATCTTCTTTCGGTATTAAAGAAATTACTGCTTCCTTCCATGTATTTAGCACTTTCCCATCAGTTATTATATTTGTCAGTTTTTGCAATTTTGGTACTAATGTCTCTGCGAGGACTTTATAAAATTTTGCTGTAAAGCCATCTGGACCCGGTGCTTTTCCCAATTTCATAGAATTTATTGCTGCTTCGACTTCTATTTTTCCAATTGGTTCATTTAAGACCTTTTGCATATTTTCTGTTAAGGGATTTACTTGTATTTTCTGTAGATAAGCATTTATTTTACTCTTCTCCACCTTTTGACTTTGAAACAGCTTAGCATAATATTTGTAAAATTCTCTTTTAATTCCCCCTTGGTCCACAATGTCTTTGCCACCTGATACAATTTTGTTAATAAATTTACTCTCTCTCTCTCTTTTTTTTTTATTCACCAAGCCAGGTTTATTTGCTCCTTCGAAAGATTTCTGTTGTAGTCTTTTAAGATTCCATTCTATTTCTTTATTTAACAAATGTCTCAATTGATTCTGTAATATTGTAATCTCCTTTATAATTTCTTTTTCCCCGGTCTTTTTCTGAGTTCCTTTTCCTTATTAGCAATCTCTTTTTGAATACCCAACATTTGTTTCTCTTTTGCTCATTTGTCTTTATTGTTCAATGTAATTAAAACACCTCTTATTACAGCTTTATACGCATCCCACACCATTTGAAATTGAATGTCCTCCTTTTCATTTATTTGGAAGAAAGCTTTAGTCTCTTTTTCTAGAGACTCAACTACCTCAATTTTCTGTAGTAGATCTTCATTTATCCTCCACCTCCTAGTCTTTTTGGCATACTTTGCTGACCACATTAATGGGTTATGATCTGCCCCCACTTTAGGAAGAATCTCTACTTTTTTCGTCATCAATCCAAGATCTTTTGTGGCCCATAATATATCAATCCTTGAGAAAGAATTATGTCTTGCTGAAAAGAAAGTATAATCGCGCACTTTAGGATTAAATTTCCTCCAGACATCTTCCAGACTTTCTTGATTCACTAAGTCAAAAAAAGACTTTGGTAATTTCCCTTCATTATTTCTTTTCCCTGATCTGTCCAAAATATTTTTAACTGTTCCATTAAAGTCTCCCATCACCATTATTTGTTCATATACCACTTGGTCTAATTGCTGTACAATTTCTTTGAAGAAAGAGTCCTTTGCCCCATTTGGGGCATACAATCCCACTAACAATGTCTTTTTGTCATTTAATGACACTTCCACTGCTACATACCTTCCATTATCATCTTTAAAAACCAGCTTTGGGTTAAGTTCTAGTTTTATATAAAAAATCACTCTCCCTTTTTTTCTTTAGCCAATGAAAAAAATTCCATACCTAATTGCTTGTTCCATAAAAATTTATAATCCATTTGTTTAATATGTACTTCTTGTAAACAAATTATACTACATTTTTGATTCTTAATCCAATGAAATGTAGCCTTTCTTTTTTGTGGTGAATTTAATCCATTTACATTCCAAGATAATAATTTGTAATCCATAGTGATTCTTAAATTATTCTGTATCCCCAAAGTCACTATGTTCCTCAAAAAAAAATCTCCTCTAGTCTTGAACATTGTTAATTGTAATCCCCTTTCCTTCAGATTCAAAACTTAGACCTTCTGGTAGTATCCATCTGTATCTCAGACCTTTGTCACGTAATTTATCAGTTAATTTCTTGTACAGTCTCCTGTCATTTATGACTTTTCTTGGCAACTCTTTCATAATTCTTACTCTGCTTTCCTCTACTTCCATTGCTTTTTCAGATTGTTTACTTAGAAGTTTTCCAACCATGTCTCTTGGTGCAAATCTTACTACCACATCTCTTGGTAGTTTATTTTTTTGGCATACATTGAATTGATTATATATATAGTCATAGGAATAACTAGATTGTTCAGGGTCCATCTCCAAGAACTCAGCAATGATTCCTATTATGTATGTCTTCAAATCAGATTCTTCATTTTCAGGAACTCCTCTAAGATGTACCTGGTTCTCCATTAACTTACAATCTTGTAGAACTACTTTCTCCTGCAGTTTAATAATCATGGAATCTTGATCTTTTACTTTATTTTCAACCACATACACTTTATTTAATGCTGCTTGTGAGTCTTTTCGAAGATCTTCAATTTTTTTTTAATTTTTGTCTTCACCGCTTCTGCACTTGATTTAATGTCTTTTCTTAATTCTTTAATATTTTCAGTAATTAATTCTTTCATCACTTTGACTAATCTTGTCTCCATGGCTTCGAGTTGTTCACTTACTTTGGCCATCTTTATCTCTTCCAAAGACCAGGCCCTCAGATGAAGCTTTGGTCCCCCCACCCCCGCTTATGTTCAGACATTACTGTCCTCCCATTATAAATATAGGCTCCAAAATTGATCTCTTCAATTCGTAATTGAAACACAGATTCAGATAGATTGGAACATGCCCTTTACAATGAGCCCAAAATTGCCATTCTTGGAGCTTCCTAGCTCCAGATATTAATTTTTAAAGCTTTTAATTTATTCAAGATGGCATCTGCAGTTTTTCTGGCTTCTTTTTAAAACTTTTTTCTTTTTTCTCTTTGGGCCCAACAAAATTACTTCTAATTATATAGTCCAATATATTTCAACTTATTATGACAGTATCTGCCAACTTTTCAAGTCCCATTCTTTAAAAAAAAAATTCCAATTTTTGAGCTTCCTTTAATGGCTGTCGAAGTTTTTCTATGATTAATTAGTCCTAGAATAGTCCAGGAAGTTAAAAACTTGCCCTTCTTTCAATGGCTCCTTCCTGCTTTTCTTGCCACAAAGTCCCGTTCTCTATGATCAGGAATTCTCACAGTTTTTACGCCACTTCCTGTGACGTCTTCCAGTGCAGCAACTCTGTGATGATGGGGGTTTTAGCAGAAACCGCATTCCAAACATAAGTTGTTTTTTTGCCTTTTAACTTGACTTCCTAAATTTCAATAGTCCCAAAATTACCCCCTTCCCTTCTTCTTAACTTTGGAAAGTTGTAGTTAATTCCAAATTTTAGTCCTTATTTCCCAAATAGATTATTTTAGTCCCGGAGTGGTAGATAACAATCTTCTTACCTTGGAATCAAATATATCCTCTTTAACACCGTCCTTGCTGAAGATAAATGAGTAGATATTAAAATAGTCCAAAGAAAGCTTGCAACATGATGAATTTAAGTCAACTTAATGACCACGGAAACCTCTGTAGATGCTGGAATGCAATCCTTCACTGAGGATCCTTCAAAGCCTCAGAGGAGCCCCACTGGAACTCCTCTTCAGCCAAAGTAAATCCCCTTAGAATTTCCAAAGCATGTCATAGCCTTTTCCCTTAACTGAGAAAAGTAGGCAGCAGGCATTGAAATCACCCTTTCTGCCCAAAACAAAGGCTCCGGTCCGCTCCTCCTTTGGAGAAGCGTCCTAACTCTCCATGATCCAGCCCCGGAAGTCCGTCAAACGCAGCTTCTCACACTGTTCCGTACTTCTCCTTCAACTGCTGTAATAAGCAGGATTCTCTGTGGGCCACATACTACCAAGTGACCTATTTTTAAACTTTATATTGGTACTGAATTGTTAGAAGTACCATTCTTCCCCATTTCTCTGCTATACTTCCAGCTTCTGGGTGGGGCCTGGAGATCTTTGCAGAATTATAACTGATTTTCAGGCTACACAGATCAGTTCCCACAGAGAAAATGTCTGCTTCAGAGGTGGAGTCTGTGGTATTATATTCCACTAAAGTCCCTCTCCTTCTCAAACCATACCAATCCCAGGCTCCATCGTCAGTCTCCAAGTATCTCCCAACCCAGTGTTGGCAATCATATCCACAACTGCCCTTGGTGCCTTTTTAAGAATTTTGAAGTCTTGCCAATTCCTTTCAAATATCTCCATTCTGATTCCACTTCTCCCTTGTCAGAAAAGAACATATGGGTCTATTTGTCACCATTTTTTGTTTTCACACTAAAGTATTTAATATGTACAAATTATTTAATATGTACACATTTTTCAACTTTGTATATCAATTGTGGATATGTTGTACATTGCCCAGAGCCTGGTATGAGATTGGGATGAAGTGATTAATCAAATTAAATTAGTAATAATAAAATGGGGTAAAATAATATGTAATGCCATGAAACAAATACAAAACCCAAACCATCAACAGCAACAAAAAAGAAGCAGACCAAAATCAATGACAATTAAGATATAAGGAATTAAAAGGAAACTGAATTGGTCATGTAACTCATCCCTCCCGATAATCTAACAAGGGACCATTCCAATACAAAACCGACTACACTGCCTTTCTTAATGCAGACTCAGAGTTACTGTTAAACTAAAGAAAATCAAATGTTTCATTTTATTTTCCCCTGTCACTGCTTGACAACAAAATTCATGCCATTATTTATTACCTATTAAAAAGTAATATGACAGATAATATGAAAATGTACCTATTAAAAAGTTATATGAGAGGTAACATGAAAAGGTACATTTTAAAAGTCGATTGTCTGACATCTACATGCTCTCAAAGGTGCATTTTTTCCTTTTCAAATGGCATTCCTAGCATAGCATTTGAAGACCACAATCAATCTAATGTAACATAAGTATTTTATTTAGATAAAGCTCCTGTAGTTAATATTATAGACAAGCCATATATCCTTCTAAAATTCAAGTTCCTGTAAATATATTTACAGTGTTTTCAGTGTTATTATTGTAAAGCATATGGGATTAAATTCCTCTAGTTGTCTCTGTAAATGCTGCAAGATATATCCATTTGCAAATAATAGGAAAGACATTTGATGTTTTTAGCAATTTATCTTGATTGAATTTGCTGTACAGTGTATACAGAGGTACCTGCCCACAAGCACACACACATCTATACAGCTGGTTCTTGTTCCATCCACCTTCACTCACCAGGCACGGTTTCTTCTCCACCTAGATCTACGTACACCAGCTTCTTACATCTGTGACAGCCACTTCTACTGCTGTTACATCCTGTCGCTGCACTACAAGTAGGTCACAGAGCTGAAGGGCCAAGCTTGATTTACAGCTGCAGTTCAGTCTAGAACTAGGGGCCAAGCTATAAGTTCATGTTTTTAAAGAATTGGGTTCCCCAGACCCAATGCAGGTTCCCTGCAGCTATGCAGCAGCTTCTGTGAGTAGCTTTTAAAAAAATAAGGCGAGCTTATATGGGCTCAGAATGCTGCTGTGCGAGGAAGAAAGACTCCTGCTTTCCCCCAAACTGTTTTGCCATGCTGGAACAATACTGGTGGGAGTTATTTCCCTGGTTTTGCTACTCCATGTGGAGTGTTCTGTGCAAATGGAGCAGCAAAAACAGGAATATAACTCCCCCAGTGATGTTCTAGTGCAGGAAAGCAGCTCACGGAAAAGCAAGAGCCTTTTCTATCCCCACGGTAGTGTTCTGAGCATGTTTGGACTCTTCTTTGTGTTTTAAAAGTTGTTCCTCACAACTGTTGTGTGGCTATGGGAAACCTGAACCCAATTCTTTTAAAAACACATTGTAGTTTGGCCCCCAGAAATTCTAGAAATGTTGTAAAGGAGCTAAATCTCAAAGACTTCAACTTCAGTAACTCTCACTAAAGTTATTACAAGTTCTCCCCCCACCTCAAATTAAATTAGGGATAAAATATGGACAATTCATTTTCATGAAGATAGTTTTCATAGTAAAATTGAGGAAATTGGGGCATATAGAAACACCGAATCTAAGCATATGGTTGGAATCTTGATAGTAAAAGGCTTAGACTGAAAAAATGGATACTCTAACAGAAAAGAGAGTGAGCAGCCATCTTCATGTAAAGCAGTGTTTCCCAAAGTGGGTGATATTGCCCCCTAGGGGGCGCTGGAACAATCCAGGGAGGCGGTAATAGCCTTAGGTGCAATTGAGGGGCGGTGAATAAAAATAAGAGAGCAGTGGAAGCATAAAAGAGGAAGAGAAGAGAAGAGAAGAGAAGAGAAGAGAAGAGAAGAGAAGAGAAGAGAAGAGAAGAGAAGAGGGTGGTAGGTGTCAAAAAATCACATTTCTGGGAGGTATCCAAAATTTCTAATTTAGAGAAAAATTCCCATTAACAAAAATAGAGGGTTCCTTTTTGTCTGCTACTTAGTGCAAATTGACCCAATTAGACTAGTAATGAGGACCAGAATTCCTTCCACTTAAAATATAAGAAGGATGCAGTTTATTTACAAGACAGAATAAAAAATAGAGGTATACAAACAAACAAGAAACACAGGAACAAAAAACCTTACTCCCTATCCTAGCCAAAACTTGCTACAGCTAGCGGCTTCTCAAGGTTGCTTGCAGTTTCTCTCTCAGCAATACAGTTCAAGTCAGGACAATGAAAGCACTGAGGCAGTTGCACAAACTTCTCTGAAGAGTTCTAATCTGCAGCTTTCTCCTCACAAAGTTTTCTGCAGAGCATCAAATGCCTCAGAAACAAGAGTGTCTTCTGCAGGAGCAGCGCATGGGAGTAGGCAGTGTAGGTGACCGCCTAGGGCACCACCCTGCCAGGGCACGCTGCTGGGCATCCTCTTACTCCCCCTTCCCATGTGGCATGATCTCACCAGCCAGCAGGCAAGCTGAGAGCCCCAGGCGGTGCTGCCGTGCCGCCACTTTTCTTTGCAGGGCAAATGTTGCCTGAGCTTGTCGGAGGCTTCCAAGGAAGCCTCCAAAGAGAGCCGCATTTTACCGTTGCCTCCTGCTTTCAGGTTGAAAGTGACTTGGCAGCAGCATCTTCCTGTTTGCACTAGTCAGAGCTGATGAGTGCAATGGGAAGGTGCCACCCATCCAGTCACTTTCAACCTGAAAGCAGCAGGCAGCAGTAAAATGGGGCACTCTTCGGAGGCTTCCTTTGAAGCCTCTGACAAGCACAGACAACATTTGCACTGTGAAGAAAAGTGGCAGTGCAGCAGCACTTGTGTGCGCTGTCCGGGGCTCTCAGCTTGCCTGTTGGCTGGTGCAATGATGTCATTGCCGGTGTGCAAAGAATATCCCCCCCTTAGGAGCGCACAGGGGGGCATGCCTAGGGCGGCGGAACCTCTAGCGCCAGCACTGATCTTCTGCTCCTCTTCTTGAGTTTTGATATTTTACTAATCCGCTTATATCCCTGACTGGCTGTCAAAGTGCTAGAATTGTGCAACCAATCATTGCTATAAAACAAACAATTTAGTTCTAGATCTTCTGTCAAATACCTGTCAAACTAGATGGCCTCCTGTAAGTTGGAATTGACAGTTCATAGGTGTTTACTATTTTACAAGTGTTTACCACTAAGAACATGGTATCTAGGCTTACTTAAGCTGATAGCAACCCACACAAATACTTAGAACTTGGGTATTGTCATTTTCCAGGTAATAATGCAGACAAACACTTACACACATGGTTGATGAAACGCTCACTTTCTTAACAGGAGCTTCTGCAACTTGTGGATGGGGCACCATGGCAGTCTAGTCTGTCCTCCCAACCCAATCCTGTAGCTATGACACAGTCATAAGCAATGACTAAGCAATGATCAACTGGCATTACATCAAAGAAACCTCTCTCTCTCTCTCTCTCTCTCTCTCTCTCTCTATCTCCATAGTAGTAAAGCCTCTTCAAAGAAACTTCCTTATTCTTTCATATCATTCCAGAAGCAGTTAAGTGTTTCCTGCTTGAAACCAGGAGCCCACTGCTGGCTGCCTGCTTCATTCATTACTTCATGTTTCCCAAACTCTGACCTTACTTCCCACAGAGCTGACTGAGGGGAAGTTCCTCTGAAGGGAGTTCTGGCAATCACATTTAAAGTGACTGCACATTGTTTAAATGCCTTTCTTCCATTTGAAGGATAGGGGCTCTTTCTTTGGGGCCTCATAGAAATGGACCCCCTGGTCCGACTGTTTTGAAAGTTGGTGTTTTGAGTAGTGGCACTGGATGCTATGCTGAACATTTGGTGCAAATGCTAGAGCATCCCCCCACAATGTGCCAAGTGCAATTATGTCACTTACAGGTGCCGTCATCACACCAGGCACATTGGGCACCGATGGAACCCTTTGGGGTGGGGCTCCCTCCACCAGCCAATCCTGTGCTGGCAGGTTGGAGGCCCTAAAATTGGGGGGAAACCCTGACCCAGCCATATGAAAGGCCCATTGTGACTGTGATGTATCAACAACCACAGCCACAACAGAGTTGAAAACATCAGTGAGGGAGGAGAGGATTGATTCTGAAATGGTGTATATACATAATACAACATTTCTTTTTTTCCACTGGCACCTCTGGTCAGTATAACTTGCCATGCCTGTTACATTAGGTGAAAGTAAGATGAACATTCACATCAAAAAGAGCAATCCTACTTTCAAATTGCCTTTAGCTCCCCCCACACCCCCAAATCCTATTGATTCCAGCATGAAAGTGCTATTACTTGTAATCTCATGCCTAAATGAGGCCTGTTAAATACTGGGTTCGATGCCTTGTTCAAACAGGAACATGCTTTATTGGCAACTACAAACTATGGTGGGGCCGCAACCCTGCTTATGTGCATGCAAACGAAACACACACACATACCCGATTCTTATACCAAATCACAGCAGTCAAGTTTTGAGCCAAGACTGCTCATTGGTCGCTGCTTGAGTTCAAATCTATCAATAGCCTCTGGTTTTCCTGCAGCTGCCCTGGCATGCCTGAGAGCTATCCTTGAACCTTAAATTCAGTACATAACACTCCCCCCCCCCCCCCGTTCCAAAGTACTTAACATACATAGTCCCCAAGGTACTCTGGTCGGTTTTGTTCCCTATGCGAGCGTCAGAGCTCAGTCCGAGGAGGAGGTGTCATAGGAGCCGTGCTTGGTGCAGCCACAGCCTCGGGCGGCTGTGTTGGGGAACAGGAATGCTTGGTGATGACTGGGAAACAGGAATGCCACCAGGAACTTCAGCAGTGTGGGGCAGAGGGTCCACTTCTCTGTGGGTCTCCGGCACCAGGCAGCAGGATGCTGGCTTGTCCCCTGCCTGTGGCAGCATTGGCTCCTCCCGGACGCTGTCTTCCTCAGTTGTTCCCGGGCTCTTGGCCTCCTTCATAAGCATCCTACGGTGCAGCTGACTGATATGCTGGTGGAACTGTTGGCCCCTTCAGTCAAAACTTCATAGGAACATGGGCCAGTGACACGGATTACCCTGGCCAGAACCCATTCCAGCCCACTGGCAAAAGTTCCAGGCATAGACAGGGTTGCTCGGAAAGAATCCTCTGGGTGCTTCCTGACTCACTAGGTTCAGGTTCTGTGCAGCTAGTCCAAACATGTTGTGAGGTGCTGCCCCATTAGGAGTTCTGCTGGGCCGCAGCCAGTGGCTGTGCTTGGGGGTATACAGTGGCCAAAAAGGAAGGTAGCTAGTCTGTGGTCCCAGTCCCTGTGGACAATCCTGTTTAGGGACTCTTTGGTTGTGTGCACCATTCTTTCTGCTTGCTCGTTGGTAGCTGGGTGGAAAGGAGCAGACTGAATGTGCTGGATTAGATATCTCCCCAAGAACTCTTGGAACTCCCTGGAGGTGAAGACAGTTCTACTGTCTGTCACAACTGTGTCAAGCAGGCCGTGGGTGCTAAAGACCCTTCTGAGGGCACGGATGGCAGCTTGAGCCGAGGTGGAGGCAACAGGATTCAGCTCCAACCATTTGGTGTATGAGTCTACCAATATGAAAAACAACTGGCTGTGGAAGGGGCCCACAAAGTCCAAGTGGAGCCTCACCTAGGGCATGCACGTAGACTCCCACTGGTGCACAGGTGCGCTAGGAGGATCCAGTCGCATTTCCTGGCAGGCCTGGCATCTCTTCACCGACGTCTCAATCTCCTCATCTAGCCCAGGCCGCCAAACATAACTCCTGGTGAGGGCCTTCATCTGCACAATCCCCGGGTGCATCTCAGGTAGGTCCTTGAGCACTTCTGCAGTGGTGGTGGGATCACTACTCGGCTTCCCCAGAGTAGGCACCCCTTGTGTGCTGACAGTTCATCTTTGCGGGAAGCGAAAGCTGTAAATTCCGGCCCTGCCCAGCTGATGGGCCATTTCCTCCCCATCCAGTCCAGAACATGGGAGAGGATGTAGTCCCAGGCCGTGTGTCTGGCAACATCTGCAGCATGCAGAGGCTGATCTGGCAGGGTCTTGATCAGCAAGATATGGTGCGCCGGAGCTGGGTATAGGTTGATGGAGCTGAGCGAAAGGTGGCTGAGAGCCTCTACATGGCCCATCGACTTCCTGGGGTGATAGACTAGGTTGTACTGGTAGGCACCCAGGAAGATATTCCAGTGGAGGATCCACAGTGACAGGATCTGTGGGGTCTGCCGGTTTGGGGTGAGCAGTCCGAGCAGTGGCTTCTGGTCTGTCGCAATGGTGAATGGGCGCCTGTATAAGTAGTCATGGAACTTCTGCACCCCCACAGAACTGATGGCCCAGGAACACTTTTCTCTCTTCACCTTCAGGCCAGCTGCCTTGGAAAGTTGCAGCACAGAATGGAGGTGGCAGCTGAACTCTTCTGCGGTGGGGGCAGTGATCAAAACGTCATCGAAGAATGGCTGGACTCCCAGGATTCCTTTAAAAATAGAGTCCATTAGATTCTGGAAGATTCCTGGGACCACACTCATCCCCAATTGCAACCGCTTCACTCTAAAGGCCCCCGGGTGGGTGACGATTGTTTGGGTTTCCACGGTACTATTGTCTACTAGAATTTGCTGATATGCCTGGGCTAAATCCAGCTTCCCAAAAATTTTAGAGCCAGCCAGGGAAGCCAAGATGTGGCTGACCATGGGGACCAGATATGCCTGGTCCTGCAGTGCCTTATTAATAGTGCACTTGTAGTCCACACAGGTGCAGACGTATCCATTAGGCTTGATTGGTGTCGCTATTGGGGTCTCTCAGCAGGCATTTGGGACTGATTCCAGTACCCCCTGGGCCACGAGGTGGTCTAGCTTGGCTTCTGTTTTGGGCTTGAGCATGAACAGGACATGCCTGGCCTTCACCCTTATGGGCTGTACCACTGGATTGAGTTGGAGAGACACCGGGGGATCCATGTAGCAACCAAAAGCTCCGTCAAAAACCTCGGGGAACTCTTCACAGATATGTGTGAAACTAGGGATCTGAGTCTGGTTTACCCCTATTATTTCTATCCACAAGGCCTGTAAAACAGTACAATTTCAACTTGCCTTCAGCTGAATTATAGTACAACAGCACACCCAACATCGTTGAATATATTGAAATTGAAATTTAGCACCAAAATTGTTTTAAATTATTTTTGCTATTGTCAATTGTCAAAACTCCAATGTTTATTCATTGTTTTATTGTTTTGGTCTTGATTGTTGTGAGCCACCCTGAGCCTGCTTCGGCGGGGTTAGATTAGGTGGGCGGAATATAAATCCAAGGGATAAATAAATAAACCAGGCCAGTCCAAGGAGACTTGTGAGCTTTCCCCCCACCACCAGCAAGTCCAACATGCCACTGAAATGTTTGAACTGCACCCAGAAGCGGCCCCACCCTTTTATGTACACTGGGTTCTTTTGAAAGTTTCTTAGGATGAACCCGGCAGGCCATAGCTGAGGGTTTCTGGTGGGGCAAAATTTCTTAAGGATATCCTCTGAAATGATAGATATGGAGGACCCAGAGTCTATTTCCATTAAGCAGGGGGCCCCATCAATCGAGACTGTGATCTTAATTTTGTTGGGGGTGTCTTGGAGCAGATTCAGTACCTGTAGGCAGGTCGAGGAGGTAGTGTGTTGCTCCACAGCATCGTGTTAAGCCATCAGCTGCCTACGGTTCCCCTTGTCCCAGCAGGCTCAAGCAACCTTGCTGCAGTCCCAACATGTGGTGTTCTGGAATGAGCAGGAGTAGCATTTGTGTGGGTCCCCACAACTGGTGCAGGCAGACAGGACTGGCTTGTCCAGAGGACATACTGTGGCCACTGGGTGGTTCTCACAGTGAGGTGGACGATGGAGCTGGTAGCTCCCCTCACTGTCAGAAACGTTGGAGGCAGATGAGGCATTGACCTGAGGCACTGCTGTCATGGGGTGGTGTCTGTGGGACTGCTCGAATGGAGTGGCCTGTCAGAGTGCTTCCATCAGGGTGAGGTCATCCTGGACGAGAAGCTTGTGGCACAGTTTGTCATCCAGGAACCCCACTATGAACCTGTCCAGAAGGCCTTGTCCAGGTTCTGGAACTCGCAAAGCAGGGCAAAGCCTTGCAATTCAGTGATATAGTCAGCAGCCGACTTGGTGGACTTCTGTTGCCGGGTGTAGAAGTCAAGGCAGCGGGGCAACCATGTTGGCTGGGGTGCCAGATGGTTTGTGATTGCCTGGAGCAGCCCCTTGTACCTGGTGGCTTCCAGAGCTATCCTCGAACCTTAAATTCAGTATATAATTCAGTATGCTTATGTCCTAGATCCCCACCAGTCCGGCTTCTGCCCAGGCCATGGGATGGAGACAGTACTGGTTGCCCTGGTGGATGACCTCCAGCGGCATCTGGACCAAGGCAGCTCAGCAGTACTGATGTTGTTAGACCTATCAGCTGCATTCGATACGGTCTACCATCGGTTGCTGACCTGCCGCCTCGCCAATGCAAGGATTCAGGGGTTGGCATTGCAATGGCTTTCCTCTTTCCTAGATGGTTGGGGACAAAGGGTGCCAATTGGGGGAGAGTCATCCCAGAGACACGCGCTTAATCATGGGGTGCCTCAGGGGGCTATGCTCTCCCGACGTTGTTCAACATCTACATGTGCCCCCTTGCTCAGATTGCCGGAGGTATGGGTTGGGCTGACATCAGTATGCTGATGACACCCAGCTCTATCTGCTGATGGATGGCCTGCCTGGCTGTGTCCCAGAAAATCTGGACCTGGCGTTGCAAGCCATGGCAGGATGGCTTAGGCTGAGTCGATTGAAGCTGAATCCAATGAGGACAGAGGTCCTTTGCCTGAATCGTGGCATTCTGGGCAGGGAAATCCCCTTACCAGCATTTGACAGTGCACCACTGACAGGTCAGAAGCTTGGGGGTGTTGCTGGAGCCTCCCTTGACAATGGAGGCCCAGATAGCAGCCACTGCTAAATCCGCATTTTTCCATCTTAGGCGGGTGAGGCAGCTGATCCCCTTCCTTGAGCACGGCGACCTGGCAACGGTGATCCATGCAATGGTCACCTCGAGATTGGAGTACCGTAATGCCCTCTACTTGGGCTGCCCCTGTCTTGAATCCAGAAAATTGCAGCTAGTGCAGAACGAGGTGGCCAGGCTGCTAATGGGGCTTCCCAGGTAGGAGCACATACAATCAGGACTGCAGGAACTGCACTGGCTGCCAATAGTATACCAGATTTACTACAAGGTGCTGGTTATCACCTTTAAAGCCCTATATGGCCTAAGACCTGCCTACCTTAGGGACCATCTCTCCCCACACGTTCCCTAGAGGGTACTTAAATCTGGATTTCAAATCTATTAGCAGTCCCTGGGCCGAGGGAGGCCAAACTAAAGACCACTAGAGAGAGAGCCTTCTTGATAGCAGCCCCCTACTGATAGAACCAACTGCCAGAGGAAGTGAGGGCCTTGTGGGACCTCGCCTATTCCACAAGGCCTGCAAGACCATTCTCTTCCAGTTGGCTTTTAACTGACTCTGAGCCTTGTACTGTAGGGAAATTGAAGAAGTACTCTTGCCATTGAAACTATATATCATCAAAGAGGCTAGGACCAAATCACTTTTTGACTGTTTTAATTATTGAATGTGAAATTTTATAATATTGTATGGATTTTAATTGTTGTTGTGGTTTTATGCTGTGAGCCGCCCTGAGCCTTCGTGGAGAGGGTGGAATATAAATCAAATAAAGTAAAGTATAACAAGGCCTTTATGGAGAAGCAGATGCTTTGTAAAGCACATGTGTTTTTTTTCAGCATCTTTCATTCAAGGCTGCATCCACCAGAGCAATTTTATGTGCAGTTTTTATATATAAAGATGTCCAAAGGCCTATATGAAGCCTACCATAGACACATCACAAAGGCTCCTGATAGAAGGCTGCCAGTTAAGGCCTCAGCATCTCCTGAATTCCAGAATATTTTTAGAAGCTCTGCATTTCTTCTTTGAATGTACTATGAAAAAGTCTTTCTTGTAGTAAAAGCATGAGTATACAAAGCTGTCTGGTGGTAAAGAGACTTTTCAAGACGACAATAAAAAGCAACAGAGGAGAAAATTGCATGTTACAAGTCCTAATTTGGATCTTACATAGATTTTACAGAACACAATAAATCAATAAGTGAAATTATCCCTTTGTCTGGAAGCCACCAGATATAAATAACTAAACTTGCAGCATTCTTCTAATCCTCAAGAGTTCAAAAACCTTAAGCCAGGGTACTTTAAGAACTACTCCAACCACATTTTTCTTTTCTCCTCCTCTGTTGACTTGCAGGAGTCTACATGCTCATCACTCTGAGTAGATTTGTGTGGAAATTTAAAGATCATCAGCCACATCAGAACCTGCCTTATCCATTTACAGACAAATCTTGTGCCAGTCACTTATTTACATGCCCCACCAGGATTCAGCAGTTGTAGTTGGGACCAATATCCTCTAAAATCATATAAAGGCATTGAAGTCCATATATGTGTTTTATATGTATTTTATTTGACTGTTTCTGTCATCCAGAACCAATTTTCATTCCCAGTGCATATGGAACTTAATAGTGATTGTGTTAGGAATACATGAACCTGTGTATTTTAGTACTTTTAAGATCTGCTTGCATTCAAGAATTTTATATTCTGGTATAATTTTTTTTAAAAAAACTGAATATAGCCATTTTCTCAAATTTTAGTCAGCTGCTTTATGGTTTCTTCACATCGGTCATGTGCCTGTCATTTTTAGCATTTTTCTAATTAGTTGTAATATCTCCTGATGTGTAAATTGTCTGAATTCCTTGCTGTCTTAAGGGAGAATGTATGTTAACACAGAAACTCCTAACAAGGAACACACTTTACAGCACTATAAGTTGACATACTTATTCATTAACTTAGCAAAAGAATGGTCAATCAGCTCTGCAAGTTACAAAATGGCTATTTATAATTCTCAAACCCATAACAACAAGAATCAACACTGACATCTTCCTCAACAGTTCAAAGAATTCTAAAAGATAATAATGTCAAATTTGTATACCTAAGGAACGTCCCCTGTGGAATAAGGTTAAATCCTTGCATGGGTAGGGCATTGGTTTAAACAATAATAAAATGTAAGGAATCAATTAGATTTGAAGTTTAGTAGAGAAGTAAATGGAAGATGGTTCACATATTTCTACCTGGAGCAATGCTAATTCATATCTTTGTAAAATCAGGAGGAAGAGCTAGATGAAACAATGATGTAGCAAAGTTTTTGGATGGCTACAAATTATATAGGAGAATAGAAAATCACAAACTGACTGCAGAGTTATTATTTTAAATAAATTGTTCTTAAACTGTTAAGTAGGGATGGGCACAATCCGGGAAAAAGGAAGTTTGTCCAGGTTCATGGTTTGTGGGGTCTCACAAATCACTTCATGAACCTTCCCATCTATTGAACGGGTTCATTTTGTGAGGCTCATGAATCAGTACAGTACAGTACTTCAGTATATTGTTCCCATCTTTTCTTTATTTTGTCCCGCCTTGCTCAGTTAATGTATTTCCATGTTGATCATTCAGCATGTCTAGTCATGATTTAAACTTCCCTTTGATTTCTTGGCTCTTGTGGAACAGATCTCTTATTCTTCCTTTTTTGTTTTTCTCTTCTATTTCTTTACACTAGTCATTATAACAGTTCTCTTTGTCTCTGTTTGTGAATTGCTGGAATCTGTCACGGGCTGGGTGCAAGTGATAGCAATGTCCAAGTCCAGTCTGGGGTCAAGCCAGGAAGTTTAAACCAAAGCCAAGTCAGGTAGCCAAGTCAGAGGCTGGAGAGCAACGTCGTCTGGAGCTGGGAGTCAGAAAACTGGAGAGTTCAAGCAAGAGCGCAAGAGCCAGGGTGGACACAAGTCATCACGAAAGCAACTTGTTGTTTCAACAGAGAGCCCAGCCCTGAGCAGGGGGCTAAATGGTGATGCTCCAATTAGCAAAGGGGGAAGTTCCTGCTAAAACTCAGGACTCAGCAACCACCTTCCTCATAGGCATACATCCCTCCGGCAACCTGCTAAGTCTTAAGCTTTAGAGTGTCATGTACCACCAAGTCCTCCAAGTCTGAAGATGAGAATGCAGCTTGATGTGCAGAGGCCATCGCTCGCTCCTTTTGTAATTTCTCATACGTGGTCACCTCCTTGATGGCCTTGGCAAGGTCGGTGTCATCTTTACCCAGCAGCTTCCACCAAAGCTTCTTGTCCCACAGGCCAGAGACGAACCTGTCCCTCAGAGCTTTGTCCAACTGGGGAAAATCGCAGCGGAGTGACAGTGTAGGGCAGCGACGTAGTTTCCCATGGACTCATTGGGTCGTTGGTGGTGCTCTGAGAAATCGAAGCAGCGTGCCGGGACCATTTGCAGTGCAAAGTGGATCATGAGGGCCGACATGAAGTCATTGAAGGCGGCTGCCTTAGGTGTGACGGGCGCCATGAGGCCCTGTGCCAACTCCAAGGTGTTCATGCCACAAGAGCTGAGCAGTAGCACTTTCTTGGGCTCCTCAACCTCATGGTATTCTATGTAGTTTTCCAGATGCTCGAACCAGGTCTCCTATCGCTTAGTGGTGGCAATATCGAACTCCGGATTGTTCCTGGCATAGCAGCCATTTTGTCAGTGATGGTGGTGCAGGGCGTGGATGCAGATGTAGCGAGGCGCAGTGTGGTGCTGGTTGCTGGGCTCATAGCTCTTTATTGGGTACAGCATTATATAGGGCTGCACTCAAAGACTGACTACTAGGCCAACAGGGCCAACTATATATACATTCTAGGTTCCCATACTAGCATCCTATTGGACCAGCATTTATTAATGAACCTCTGCATGAATCTGGCTAACCTCATTTTAAAGCTTTTCATGCTTGTGGTCATCAGTACATCCATTGGCAATGAATTCCACGGTTATATCCACATTACTTGTTGAGTATAGAAGTACTTCCTTTTGTCTGTCTTGAATCTATTTCCAAATAACTTAACTGGATGCTCCTGAGTTCTAAGATAATGGGAGAGGGGGAACACTCTCTCTATCAACTTTCTCTACCCCATGCATTATTTTATAAACATCTATCATGCTCCCTGCAGTCTTTTTTTCTAAACTGAAACGTTCCAGAGTTTCCAGTCTTTCCTCATGAGTAAGGTTCTAAGAAATTAGACATATTTGATTACAAGCAATTGTAATTGGTTGTGAGTGGGGAAGCTGGAATGATGAAACTTAGATATTAATTTTTTTTTACTTATTGTGGATTCCATAATGGATCTTTAGTTGTATGTTTTGTGAAGTGATTACAAAGAAACCACACATCTCCAATTTTTTTTTTCATCCAAAGGAAATTGACCCTATAGGGTGTTTTCGCACTCACGTTTTACTGGCGCCACGACCCTCCTGACGCCGGCGAATCTGCATGGATTTCGCACCAGAAGCGCCGGCGCACCCAGAAGCGCCGGCTACTTCCGTCGCTAAGCCAGCGCAAACGGAAATCGCAAAGATGCAGGAAAACGTTTGCGCTGGCTTAGCGACGGAAGTAGCCGGCGCAATGGGCTGCGCCGGCGCTTCTAGTGCGAAATCACTGCCGATCCGCCGGCGTGAGGAGGGTCGTGGCGCCAGTAAAACGTGAGTGCGAAAACACCCATAGTGACTAATTTATCTATACAGGCTTTCTTCAAAATCAATTTCCTTATTGATCAGTCTCAATGGAGACTAGTTACTTGGCCAACAGGAGAAGGGGAAGCATGAACAAATATCATTCTGTGGGTGCTTTCAGACAGCTGTTTCAGAGTACCCCAGTAACCTACATGAAGCTGATTATTGGAGATTGCAACCTCACACAAATGATACATTGTTAAGACAATGATTCCATTCCTTTCAAGGATTAATAATGGGTTTGCATGGACTCCAGCACAAAGATAGCATGACATACAATGATGTAGGGAGGCAGCTAGACTGTGATCTAAATGTCCAGATACAGATGACCAGAGTGGCTTGTGGACATGGATAGTCTGAGAAACCATGGTGAAAAATAACAAAAAAATCAGCATTTTATAGATACATAAAGACAAACATGAAGATTTATTGTCAACTGGGGTGGGGAGGTCAGATGATATAGTGGAGGCAATAAAGATGTCTTTGTTCAAATTTCCATCAAAATAAATTTTAACCCAGATTGTAAATTCATATTTTTTGTTACATACAGACACAATTTTGTCCATCTGTTCTGTAATAATCCAGCATCTATTTGCTATAAAGAAGTTGGTTGCTTGCCATTTTAGTGTTCAGGAGCTTTAAAAATGCACATAAAAGTCTTGCTGTAGCAGGAACCCATGCCATTTGTAAGCTAATTAAATCATGAGATCTACCCATCACAAAATGTATTCTCTGACTTTAGCTGCAAGTGGATGTTGATTGAGAGCTGTGTGTTTTAACAGTAGGAGCCATACACAGCAGAAAGGCTCCCTTGTAGAAATGTTGCTTCAATGTACAAATCTCTCAATGCTAATGAAAAGTAGAAAGACAGATATGTTGAGTGTTACAGATTGCCAACATCAACCTCAAAACCTGAAGCCATCAGTTACAAAAGGATGTCTTGTTTCTGGTCTTCATTCATCAAGAAAGAGCATCACCCCTGAACATGCTATTCTTATATACTGGATGACAAAAATGATTGCAATAAACCAGGCTCCATAAATAATGAATGATGTTCAGTTTAATGCCTATCTTTCCCCCTTTATTTCTCCCCTAGTTGCCAGCAAATGTAGCACCTTGCACATGCCAAAAAGGAAATGCATCTTTGTCAGGTTGTACTGAAACAATTATGTAAAACACTTCAAACTTTTCATGTTGCTGCAGGAGCTGAAATATCACCTTGTAAAGATTTGCCCCAACTCCTATCATAACACTCAGTATTACTTAGTAAGTGCTTATCAACTGGAGTGCCAGGTTCCCAATCGGCACAGGGGATCTCCTACCCCTGGATTCCATTTCCCACTGCTATGCTGGTGACCTGTGGGTAATTTTTTAAAATTAACAGTTGTCACAATGGTGTTATGTTGCTTCTGGGTTTTTCCCTGCAAGTAACATAACACTGCCACAGCAACAGCACCACCCTATTCCCCGTCCTCCCAGACTCCCACTGGTTGCCAGCCAGTTGCTAACCACAATACAATATAGTATTTTCAAAGCACTATATACTCTAAGATTTCAGGTTTTCAAGGCTGGTAACATCATTAGGGTTTGTAGAATCTTTCGGGATCAAGTGCCGTGTTCTACTGGAGAAAGTTTTCCTTCCAGACGTTTTGTTCTCAGCTGCGGAGAACATCCTCAGTGGCGTTGCAGCCGGAGCAGGCGCTCAGACCTTCTTGGCTGCTGTGCACAGACCTTCTTGGCTGCTGTGCTGTGCTGGAAGGAAAACTTTCTCCAGTAGAACACGGAACTTGATCCCGAAAGATTCTACAAACCCTAACTATATACTCTACTAAAAATCCAGTTTTGCACAGAAGTAATATAAATTCTACACTGATGGATTGAGGGGATTCAGATACATCATTTTTTAAACCATTTGATACATTTCAGAACTTATTTGTATTAGCATCATTTGGTATCATTTTTTATTTTATTATGGTCACAAGCCTTAACATCTAGAAGTGTCCCAGTCCTCTTCTGTCTTCTGAGATGACCCGCCTACATATGGTTTGAAAATTTAACACGTGTTTATTATCATTTTTATTCATTTATAATTTCTGCCTTTCTATCTGTTGCAAGTTCAAGGTAGCTCACAATATTTTAAAAATAAGAATGAGTAATTACAATATATTATAATAGTAATCTAACACCAAGCAATTAAACAGCAGTAGAAAAAATTTCACTAAAAATTAAAATGCAATAAAAGTTTAGCAAAACAGAAGAAAAGATATTCAGCTTGTAGGGTTGCCAGTCTCTGGTGGTGGCTGGAGTTCTCCTGGAATGACAACTGGTCTCCAGGTTACATAGATTATTTCCCCTGGAGAAAATGGCTGCTTTGAAGGTAGACTCTATCATAAGTAGAAATTACTGATTCCCTGGCAGGAACATATAGGACCAGATGGTCCTTCAGATACCCTGGTTCCATGCTATGTAGGACTTTAAAGGACAAAACCAACACCTTGCACTAGGCTCGGGACCAGGTCAGCAATTGCTCTTTTGTATTAAAGGTAGAAGGTACCTTCCCACCCTAAACTCCACTGTCCCTAGGCTCCACCCCTAAAATCTCCAGGAATTTCCCAATCCAGAACTGGCAACTCTATTGATAGACCCTGGCACAGAAAGCCGCCAATGAGAAAACACACAGTCCATGAGGTGTCTTTCCAGAAGTATGCTTTGCAACGTAATGGGAAACTTTGGAGGGTATATCTCTGTGCATAACTGCATGCAGTCTGACATGTGTCCTGAATTCTGTATGACATTACAATATTCTGCTGTCTAGTGCACACACACACACAATATTTTTTTTACTGTTTGTATCATACTGGAAAACCATGAACTTATTATTTCTTAAGGCCTCCATTTCTTGGCCAAAACATGTCCATGTCCATGCCATCTTAATGTATGTGTTCCTTTGAAAAACCTTGGTCAAAGAAATTATTCATGAAAGCAAGGAACATGAGTAAAGATGAAATGTTTACCAAAGCAGTTCCCATTGCAAAGGTTATGAATGCCCGCTCAGCTTAAAAACTTGACTTTCCACCTTTCAGAATTGCTACTACAAAAACAAAGAATGGACTGAAATTCCTGACATGAACATTGCACCACAATCATTGCAGAAAAACTCATGTAGGGTAGATATATCCATTATACTTCCACAGAAACTTCAGCCAATGATGTCCTCTGCTTCTCCTGTACTTAAATAATTAGAAGATTGCCCTTCCTGTTCCCATTACTATTCATAAGTGGCAGGCAGTATAACTGTGTCTTCATCCCCTCTTCATTTGTCTTTCAGCAAACTCTTATAGTATAGCAATTACATGGGTTACTGACCTGTTCCCAAGCCCAGTACAAGGTGTTCACTTTATCCTTTAAATTCCTATCTGGTTCGGAACCAGGGTGTCTGAAGGACCATCTTCTCCCATATGTTCCTGCCAAGAAATTAAGATTGCAGGGAGAGGCCCTCCTGAGCATCTCACCAATTGAAGCAGCTTGTCTAGTGGACACACAATAAAGGGCCTGTTTGGTGATTATGGAACAACCTCCCCAGAGAGGTGTGCCTGACCCCTCAAAGTCAGTCTTCAGGAAGCAGCTGTAGCCAGTTTTATTTAGTGCTGCATTTGACTGCTTTGATTTTTTATTTATTGGCAGTCCATAACTGGAGGGGGTTTTTTACATCTAAATTGAGATCTTTGATATATTTCTGAAAGTGTTGTTTTATTTCTGTTCTGCACTTTTATTAATCATTATAGTGTAAGCCATCATGAGTTCTGCAAGGGAAAAAGACAGCTAATAAGTATTTTAAAGAAAGAAAGAAATGGTGGCCAGAATTTGCCACATGTTGCATTGCCAGTGAGTGAGTAGGATCACTAAAGGCAGTAGCAGCTACAAAAAAAAAAAACCCAAGGAAGATTCCCTGCCACATTCAATAAAAAGTTAAAAGGTAAAGTTAGTCCCCTGTGCAAGCACCAGGTTGTTACCGACCCATGGGGTGACATCAGGGCATTTACTTGACAGGACATGTCTTACATCAGGACATTTTCTTGACAGACTTTTACGAGGTGGTTTGCCATTGCCTTCCCAGTCATCTACACTTTACCCCAAGCAAGCTGGGTACTCATTTTACCAACCTTGGAAGGATGGAAGGCTGAGTCAATCTTGAGCCAGCTACCTGAACCCAGCTTCTGCCGGGATCAAACTCAGGTCATGAGCAGAGCTTGGACTGCAGTACTGCAGCGTACCACTCTGTACCATGGGGCTCATTATCACATTCAATAGTTCTCTTAATACTCTGTAGTAATTACTATGTTGAAGTCACAGAATCTAACCAAAGAGACAAAACAAGTATCAAAGGAGTGGGAAAGAATTCATACCTTATACCCAGGTTTCCTCCCTCGTTTCTTAGGGATCTTCACTACTGGCAAAGAACCAGCTGGTGCTGAATAAAGATTATGAACAGCCATTTTCATAGGAGTAGAGTGGAGCGGGGGCCTTCCTCTTTTTCTTCCTGGTATTCTGGGAGACTGCATGTCAATAGTATCCAGTCTTGGTGGCAGTGATGGCAAATGATTCATAAGCCCAGTATCTGTAATTTTTTTTAAAAAAAGAATTATTAGAAATGGAAAAGTAAAAACAAAAAGAATGAAATGGAAAAGTACATACCCAGTTAATTCCCATTGACGTGACACTGGAAATATAAAAATGTTGCAACAATTTGCCTCCGTCTTCACTGTGGAAGATGAAGTGTTTGCGTGCTCCAGAACCACTTATATTAGAAGGGGTGTTGAAAGACCTGGGTCAGATTGAGGTGACAAGAGAGGAGATCCTACAACTGATAGATGAATTAAAAACTAATAAGTCACCAGGTCCGGATGGCATACATCCAAGAGTTCTGAAAAAACTCAAAGTTGAACTTGTGGATCTTCTGATAAAAATATGTAATTTTTCATTGAAATCTGCCTCCATTCCTGAGGACTGGAAGGTAGCAAATGTCACCCCCATCTTTAAAAAGGGTTTCAGAGGAGATCCGGGAAACTACAGGCCAGTCAGTCTGACTTCAATACCAGGAAAGTTGGTAGAAACCATTATCAAGGACAGAATGAATAGGCACACTGATTAACACAAGTTATTGAGGAAGACTCAGCATGAGTTCTGTAAGGGAAGATCTTGCCTCACTAACCTGTTACATTTCTTTGAGGGGGTGAACAAACATGTGGACAAAGGAGACCCAATAGATATTGTTTACCTTGACTTTCAGAAAGCTTTTGATAAAGTTCCTCATCAAAGGCTCCTTAGTAAGCTCGAGAGTCATGGAGTAAAAGGACAGGTCCTCTTGTGGATCAAAAACTGGCTAATTAATAGGAAGCAGAGAGTGAGTATAAATGGGCAGTCTTTGCAGTAGAGGATGGTAAGCAGTGGAGTGCCGCAGGGCTCAGTACTGGGTCCCATGCTCGTTAACTTGTTCATAAATGATTTGGAGTTGAGAGTAAGCAGTGAAGTGGCCAAGTTTGCAGATGACACTAAATTTTTCAGGGTGGTGAGAACCAGAGAGGATTGTGAGGCACTCCAAAGGGATCTGTTGAGGCTGGGTGAGTGGGCATCAACGTGGCAGATGAAGTTTAATGTGGCCAAGTGCAAAGTAATGCACATTGGGGCCAAAAATTCCAGCTACAAATACAAGTTGATGAGGTGTGAAGTGGCAGAGACTGACCAAGAGAGAGATCTTGGGGTCATGGTAGATAACTCACTGAAAATGTCAAGACAGTGTGCGATTGCAATAAAAAAGGCCAACGCCATGCTAGGAATTATTAGGAAGGGAACTGAAAACAAATCATCCAGTATCATCCTGTATAAATGGATAGTGCGGTCTCATTTGGAATACTGTATGCAATTCTGGTCACCGCACCTCAAAAAGGATATTATAGCATTGGAAAAAGGGCAGAAAAGGGCAACTAGAATGATTACAGGTTTGGAACACTTTCCCTATGAAGAAAGGTTAAAACGCTTGGGGCTCTTTTGCTTGGAGAAACGTCGACTGCGGGGTGACAGGATAGAGGTTTACAAGATTATGCATGGGATGGAGAAGGTAGAGAAAGAAGTACTTTCTCACAATACAAGAACTCGTGGGCATTCAATGCAATTGCAGAGCAATTGGGTTAGAACGAATAAAAGGAGGTACTTCTTCACCCAAAGGGTGATTAACATGTGGAATTCACTGCCACAGGAGGTGGCAGCAGCTACAAGCATAGCCTGCTTCAAGAGAGGGTTAGATAAAAATATGGAGCAGAGGTCCATCAGTGGCTATTAGCCACAGTGTATATATATATATGTATATATATAAAATTTTGGCCACTGTGTGACACAGAGTGTTGGACTGGATGGGCCATTGGCCTGATCCAACATGAATTCTCTTATGTTCTTAATATAGATATTACAGATCCTTGTAGTCTAGAAAGTCTATTTAACCTAAAAAGAGTTTTTGTTTAATTAATGTGGAATCTAATGATTACACAAATAGCATTGCTGTAAAAAACATATGAACATATAAACATATGAAGTTGCCTTATACTGAATCGGTTCATCAAAGTCAATATTGTCTACTCAGACTGGCAGCGGCTGTCTAGGATCTCAAGCCTACTTGCCTGGACCCTTTTTAGTTGGAGATGCTGGGGAAACATACAAAAGGTGGCTTAAATATTTAGGAAACCAAACAATTTAAACAGCTTCACAGAGACTAATTCTGCTGTTTTAATATGTAGGTCGGTTAATTCAAATCATGTCTCTATCATTATTCATCCCCTGCCCCCCCCCCCCCCACTATCAGTTTATGCAAGCATGGGAAGGGGGAGACCGTTTCATTCATTATCAAAGGTGTTGTCAGAATTGTCTAATACAACACGACACAAGATTCTTGCAGAGGCCAGGGAGAGGGGCGATTTGGACTATCAGGGGTTAAAGATCCAGGTGTATCCTCATCTCCCTCTTGAGTTCTTAAAGATCAGAAGAGATCTTAAAGGCATGACAGCTAAACTGCACCATTTAGGAATAAGATAGCATTGGCTCCAAACGGGCAAACTTTGTGTGCAACAAGGTTCAATTTATTATACTGCCCATGACTCTACCTATGGTGAATTATTGTTGGCTGCTTTAAATCCCTCCCCCCCCCCCCGCCGAAAGAGGTAAAACTACAGAGTACCCGTACTCGGGCCTTCTCTGTTGCGGCTCCACAGCTATGGAACCAGCTTCCAGAAGATATGCGGGCCCTGCGGGATTTTGAACAGTTCCGCAGGGCCTGCAAGACCACCCTCTTTCGGATGGCCTTCACCGACTAAACAGAGAAACTGCTAAATAAATTTACCATCTATTGCGATAGCACTAGCATACCAATTTTATTAATTTATTAATGTTTGAATTTTAGAATTTTAATCAATTGTTAAATACTTTTGTTTTAAATATCACTGTATAACTTAATGTATTGATTCATGTTGTTAGCTTCGGTGGGGAGGGCGGGATATAAATAAAATGATGGATGGAGGAAGGAGCGCTTTCCTCCTACTCCAGCTAAAGCAATTCGTGTATGCACTTCTGAAGATCATGGAGATTTTGAGGAGAGTGTTGACTCCTTTTAAAAAATGAGGTTTTGGGTACAATTTATAATGGAAGCATAACTCTCTGGTATTAGAGAGTGGTGGGACTGTTGTAAGTGTTTGGGTATGTTCCCCCAATGTATAATCAGCCCATGGAAGGTGCAGTTTTGTTCTCCTCCAGTCCTTAAATTTTAGGGTCTCCAAGGGCTGGGCTATATTATATTATTTGTCGAATAACTTTGAAATATATAATGTAAAGCTAATATAATGAGCTAATATAATTAACTACTGAATTTTATAAATCTTATTATTTAATCTTTGAGAGAAGAACAAAGAAAGAATATGAAGATGAAAACATGGAGATATAATGTTTCAGTGATATTAAGTTTGTATAGTGTAAAAGATTTTGTTGGAGTTGTTAATTTTTAAATTCTTCCTTTAACAAAGTAAGAAAATGCAAAAAAATAAGAAAAAAAAGAATTGTCTAATAGACACACATGACACACTGTCATGCAAATTTTAATCTAATAGATTTAGTGGCTAGAAAGGATTGTATTTTCCCAGTTACAATATGTCAAAATCTGAGTGCTGCAATTTCTGGAGTATTTCCTTCAAGGAAATTCCTTGTGGAAAAAATCTTGTTCCTTCAGCAGCAATGTATTTGTTCTTCTATGAAGTGATCATTTTATTTCAGATTTTTTGTGGATGACTGATAAAATCCTTGAATTAAAAGAATAGTTATGCTGCAGGTGTGAGACAAAGCACTCTGCTTATGTGAACATTAGTGGACCTACTTCAACTTTCAGGTGTCTCTAATTGGGCCTCTATGCCTACACCATCCTTATTTCTCTCAGGTTTGAAGGCAAGACTGTGGTAATTAGCTCTTCCAGTGGCCCGGTGGTCTATTAATGGGAGGGGGAGGCAGGAGTGATGTAATTTTCTAGAGGATTCCAGCAAGTGTACACCCTGATTGGAATTGGAACATCATCTGACACCAGAAGACAAGGACTATAAATAAGTCACAGACCAGAGGGAAGCCATGCTAATTTAATGGTTTCTGGAGAAGGAAGCCGAGATTATGATTAATCTCATTGCAATGATCAGTTTAAGCCTCTTTTGTTGAAGCCTTAAGAGTGTGCCATTTAATACCAGGTATTGATGTATTAGATAGAAAAGGTTTCTTTCTTGTTTTCTTCTACATAATTATAGAGACAGTGAAGCAAGTTTGATGTAGTGGTTAAGAGCAGCAGACTCTAATCTGGAGAACCAGGTTTGATTCCCACTCCTCCACGTGCAGCTTGGGTCAGTCACAGTTCCCTCAGAACTGTTCTCTCAAGAACAGTTCTCAAAGAGCTCTTTCAGCCACACCTACGACATCCTGTGAGAAAGGGAGGGAGATTATGAACTGCTCTGAGACTCCATGAAGGGTGGGGTATAAATCCAATCTCCTCCTCCTCCTTCTCTTTCTTTAAATATTTAATAAACCTGATTTATTGTGTGCACAGAATCCCGAGAACTCATGGTCCTGAACATATGAACATATGAAGCCGCCTTATACTGAATCAGACCTTTGGTCCATCAAAGTCAGTATTGTCTTCTCAGACTGGCAGCGGCTCTCCAGGGTCTCAAGCTGAGGTTTTTCACACCTATTTGCCTGGACCCTTTTTTGGAGATGCCAGGGATTGAACCTGGGACCTTCTGCTTCCCAAGCAGATGCTCAACCACTGAGCTGCCTGCCCAAGAAGTGGTAATTGGGGGGGGGAGTGGCTGGCTTGGGGCTAGGCTTCTCAAATCCCCCACCCAGGTGGGGGACCCCAGATTTGGAGCCTCCTCCCCCCGCTTGCCAAAAATCTGGAAAACGGGGGGGATGGCAGCCCTTCCCACCCAGCCCCGATCCCAGCAACTTCTCCTCTCCCCTTCCTGTTTCGTCTTCTCACCCTCCCCGCAGGCGCCTCTTTTTCAACCCCCATGCCCCATCCTGGGTTGTGAGGAAAGTGGGGGGTGAAGAAGGAGGGCCGGTGATGTGGAGCACGTGAAGCACATGGTGCGGCTGGAGAACGTGAACGGCAGAGACACGGCCGGCAGGAAATCCAGCCCCCTCCATTTCGCTGCAGGTACAACCAACCATGGCCCTTCCCTACTCCCTCTCCTCCGCCGCCTCCTCTCCGGGTCTCTTGTGGGGACTCTTCCCTTCCCTCCTCGAAGGTGCTGTTTGTTTATCTTAAGGCTGGAGTGGAAGGAAGGGATCATTTTCCCGGTGACCTCTTCGGGCTCGTCCAGGCTTTGTGTGTGGAGACTGACATCTGTGCCCTCTAAGCTGTAGGTAGTGTGAGCTAGCCCACAGATTTTTAGCCTCCAGCTCACACTTTTGTCTTAGCTCAGGAAGGATGACCCTAGAGCACAATAATTTATGCAGTAGCTCACAACTTTAATACTGGTAGCTCACAATTTTAATGCCAGTAGCTCACAAAGTAGTTTTTTTGCTTACAAGACTCTGCAGCTTAGAGGGACATTGATCAGTACCCAAACTGGATGGAAATATGGGGCCAGTGTTATGGCTCAGTAATTAGACCTCTCTTCCCCCCTCTCCCTGGGGGAGCTGTTTTTTGAGGTAGAGGCACCAAATTTTCAGTATAGTGTCTACTGCCTCTCCCCAAAGTACCCCCCAAGTTTCAAAACAATTGGACCAGGGGGTCCAATTCTATGAGCCCCAAAAGAAGGTGCCCCTATCCTTCATTATTTCCTATGGAAGGAAGACATTTAAAAAGGTGTGCTGCCCCTTTAAATGTGATGGCCAGAACTCCCTTGGAGTTCAATTATGCTTGTCACACCCTTGTTCCTGGCTTCGCCCCCAATGTCTCCTGGCTCCACCCCCAAAGTCCCCAGATATTTCTTGAATTGGACTTGGCAACCCTACTTGGGACCTTGACAACGGGCAAACTTGTTCTGTTGTACACTCATTTGTACAGTTCCTAGCACTTTCAAATGTGGCGCAGTCTGCTCATCATAATGCTGCTGAATGCATTGCTCAATGAGGTACAATGCCATAAAGGCCACTCTCCAAAGCATCCATTTTCTCCAGGGGATTAATTTCTGTGGTGTGGAGATGAGGTGTAATTCCCAAGAGACATCTAGGCCCCCCTGGAACCTGGCACCCCCCAGTAACATTTGTTGATTCTGGTTACATTCCTTAAATTCTAAAGTGAAAGCTACAAAGACTCAGGCTTCTGTGGAGAGCATACATTGTGGTCTGCAAACCATTCATCATAATCACTGATGTTCAGTGAAGATCTGAGGTCAGGAAAATACCATTTGTACATGACCAGAAAAAGTGTCATTATATTAAAAGTACCAAAGATAAGCAGGGAAAACTGATTCTGAAGCTCTAACATGTAACGTGCGTTTTTTAAATTAATTCCCATTAGTCCCCATTAAGGTGAGATTAAAATGCCTTGCAAAACCCAGAAATTATATTAGGTATCATTTTCAAAGCCTGATTGTATTGAAATGAAATTGATGTTGGATACCATAATGAAAAGTCTCCCATTTCCTACAGAACAAAAAACATTTATTTTGAAATTAGTAACAGATCTTTTAATAGAATTACAGGCATTTACTTGACTCAGATCCATCATACACTACAAGATTTGAATATGGATTCTATGAAGGATAGCCTTTAAGTTCACCCTCCAGGTGTCATAGCAAATCTTTGGCTACAGCATGTATGCTACGTCTCTGTGACATCAACCAATGGGAGGCTGTAGAATCTCTCAGAGAGGGTGAAGGAGAGCAGTTTTGGAGGCAGAGAAAGGCTGAGAGTGCCTCTGATAGAGCTTGGTAAGAGAAGCGATGAAGAGATACAGATACAGAGGTTAACAAGGGGATAGGTTTGGGTATCCTAATTGAGGTAATATATCATAATGCCTCTGTATAAATCGATGGTGCGGTCTCATTTGGAGTACTGTGTGCAGTTCTGGTCGCCGCACCTCAAAAAGGATATTATAGCATTGGAGAAAGTTCAGAAAAGGGCAACTAAAATGATTAAAGGGCTGGAACACGTTCCCTATGAAGAAAGCTTGAAACGCTTAGGGCTCTTTAGCTTGGAGAAACGTCGACTGAGGGGTGACATGATAGAAGTTTACAAGATAATGCATGGTATGGAGAAAGTAGAGAAAGAAGTACTTTTCTCCCTTTCTCACAATACAAGAACTCGTGGGCATTCGATGAAATTGCTGAGCAGACAGGTTAAAATGGATAAAAGGAAGTACTTCTTCACCCAAAGGGTGATTAACATGTGGAATTCACTGCCACAGGAGGTGGTGGCATCCACAAGCATAGCCACCTTCAAGAAGGGGTTAGATAAAAATATGGAGCAGAGGTCCATCAGTGGCTATTAGCCACAGTGTGTGTGTGTGTGTGTGTGTATATATATATATTTGGCCGCTGTGTGACACAGAATGTTGGACTGGATGGGCCATTGGCCTGATCTAACATGGCTTCTCTTATGTTCTTATGTTTGGAAGGCAGGAAATTAGCCTAGATTTGTTGATTTGTTGATGATCCAATTTGGGTCATCCAATTTAGCTGTAAATACTGGAGACACATTGAAGTTATAGCTGAATACCAAAATAAACTCATATCCTTCTCTGGAAGTGACAATAAATTTGTAATTTTGTAAAATTAAGTGTCTGCATGAGTCACCAGGGAAAAGAAAAATAATTTACTTCATGAACCAAAAGCTGCTCTCCCCCGATCTACAATTTTCCTCTACACATTACATAATCATCAATATATATAAAATTGACCACTTGCATTTTAATCATTTATTGTACTCTTCCATTCTTTAATAATTCACTTGCGGGGAAGGCCCTGTTAAGAGGCCTGTACATCACCGTTTCAAACACCATTAACACCAGCTGTCCAAAACTCTTTAACACATGGTAAAAGTTCTAGTACCACATAAAAGCATATGTAGTAGAAAGAGAGGGAGATAATAAGTGCAAAGAGTCTAAATTAATAGATTGTCTAGAAATAATTGTCTAAATTAATAGATTGCCTAGAAATGTGGTAATGCAGCTAAGTACTGACTATCACTAGCTTTTTACAAACATTCAGTTGATGTCAATTATGTTACCTCCCAAAGTAGACATTTCAGAAAACCATATAAAGTTTTTCCCCCCTTGCTTTCAAGTATAGGTGCAATATAACACACACACACATTTTATCCTGCCTTTTAAAAATGCCACCAAGGAAAGAGGTAAAAATATAATGCGTTTTGAGCTCCTGAATACAGCAGACCTCATTCCTATAATGAAAAGAATGTATTATCTTCAAGGGTGAAAATCTGATGTCTTTATTAAGGCAAAGGACATGATTTGCTGGTTCTACTGTTCTGAAAAAGAAAGATGCTGGGACTACTCCTGTCTGGAAGCTATACCGTCTATATACTTGCCTCTTTCCTCCTGATGTGTAAATACTTGTTAAGACTATTCAATATAAAATAAAATACATTTCAGGAGTCTCCCAGGATACATCAATAGAGTACTTTTTTCAGGCTGTCCATTAAATTTTTATTTTTATTATAATAAATTAAAATGATGGTACAGAAAAGAAAAAAGGAGGAGGGAATTATAAGTACCATGTTTATCTATTATTTGTTCATCATAAGGACAAATGGCAACAGAGTAAGTATAGAACATAAGCATTTAAAATAACTAATATTCAGTAATTTCAACATATTATGCAACTCCCAACTGGAGGCAGGCTACACAGCCTTGTCTCTGGAGGCCGTTTTGCCCCTTCGTAAGGAGGATGAGCAGGCAGGGCATTATGGGAGGTGAGGGCGGAGCAGGCATGCCTTAATGGCTATCTCCACTTCTGCCTCCCAGTCTTCACCTCGTGCTCGGGGAGCGGAGAGCTTGGACGAGCTCCTCCTGTCCTGCCCAGCACAGGGCCTTTTGGCGCGTTGGTTTTTGTGCCGCAGAGAGCAGTGGCAGCGATCCCTTGGCTGAGCTTCAGAGGAAGAGGCTGTAGCTCAGTGGCGCCAGTTTCCTTGTGGCCACAGCCGCTTTTGAGCATTGAGGGACGACGAGCACCTGAATTTAATAATAAGGAAAGTGGCCCTTAGTTACCCAAACCCTTGTGTCCGTCTCTTCCTTCCGTCTGTGGGGGCAATGCGGCTCCCAAATGGAGGCAGTCTGCACAGTCTTGTCTCCGGGGGCCATTTTGCCCCTTCATAAGGAGGATGAGCGGGCAGGGCATTATGGGAGGTGAGGGTGGAGCACGCACGCCTTAACGGCTGTCTCCGCTTCAGCCTCCCAGTCTTCACCTCGTGCTCAGCCCACCCTCCCGCCTTTGAGGCAGTGTGGGTAAAGCTGGTTGCTCTTAATTTATAGGGGACTGGGTAGGAATCTTTTCATCTCTTCCTGTTTGGCTGTTGGAAGTGGTGTTTTTCGCCTACCTCACACTGCTTGTAGAAGGAATTGTGGAATTGGCTAGGGTGTGGCTGGTTTAAGTAGACTGGTCACTTTCAGGTTGGCTGGGTTTTTTGCCTAACTTCCGTTATGCAGCTTGGTGAGCACCAATAGCACCCCAGTTTTGGGGCATGGGGTCTAGCTAAATCATTCCTGGACCATGCGGACTAGTTGAGTGATGAAGCGGACTGCCTCGGGTTTGCATGGATTGATCCGCCCTTCAGTCGTGCAGATGGGGGCTGGAACTCCAGGGCATAACCTTTGCTAGGCGGGCCGGATACGAGCCATGCATTTTGGCTATACCTAGGGGCATGGTGGCTCGCCTGTCATGTGGCAGGGGAGGGATATTTTGTCCCCTGGCCCTGCCGTGCTGCCTGTTATGTTTATAGCCCTTGTTGTTAATTTAATAATAAAGAAAGTGGCCCTTAGTTACCCAAACCCTTGTGTCCGTCTCTTCCTTCCATCTGTGGGGGCAATGCTTGTTACTAAAATCTAACATTTATTATCATAAGTTATTGTTAACATTCATTATTTCTTGCTATAACAGATTTATTTATTTAAAGTGAAGTATTTATATATCCTAATACATCCTAGTACTATCACAATTATTATAGTCAAATTTAAATCTAAGAGCATTTTAAAAAGCATTTCTAATAATGTAAAAAGATAATGATAAATAAGTTCATATATACATCAAAGTTAACTTTTGTAATCTTATGTGTATCATTATTTCATAAAATATTACATTGTTTCTAAAATACCTATATTTATACCAATATTATCTGTAACAGCCTAAATTATATTAATACAGCTATTTCAATGCCTATGCTAATTTTATACTAATAATTGAAATAGAAAACATTTAAGTCGGAAATGGTAGCGGGCCGCTACAGAAAGACACCGACAGCTGAGCTTGTCTGCCAGTGCGGTACTGGAAAAGTGGATACAATCACACATATTCTATTTAGTTGTAGGTATTACAACCAAATATGTGCTAGATTAATACAACCTTTCCAGAAAAGATTTTCAGGTTTCTCGAATGCTGTAATAAGCAACATGCTTCTTTCAGATTCTAATCTAGAGGCTACGTTTGTGTGTGCCAAATATCTAGCAGCAGGCTAAAGAATTCATAAAAGTGCGTAAAGGTGTGATATGGGTTCTAAGATATTTTATTTAATTATTTGTAAAGGCTTCATTATTGTTCCATTTTTACACTGACTTCTAAATCTTACATTATTATGGTTATATTTTCATATTGGTTTTTAATATGTCTGGACTGTTTTGTGCTTGTTACGTACTGTAATAAGGCAATGGTGATGAAAACATTTCAGTAGCTAATACAAATCATTTTTAATCTTTACTGATAGTAAGCATGGTAATTTCTCCATTTTTTTTTCAAATTCTTTGAACCGTCTTCTATTTATATAGTTGGTTAGTTTGACCATAATGACATATTCTGCCATTTTATCACACCAGTTTTCATTGTTTGGGCACTCTTCAGCTTTCCATTTGGTTGCTCATATTATTCTGGCCACAGCCAGCACGTATCTGAACAATTCATGAAATATTCTTTCAGTTTTATCTGGTAAAATTCCCAGTAGCATAGTCTCTGGTTTTGTTTCAAATTTAATTTTTAAAACTTCCTAAATCTCTGCATGTATAGCTTTCCAAAATTTTCTTGCATTTTCCAAGTCACCTTATATGGTAAAAAGTGTCTCTGCCTCTTTGCACTTCCAGCAAAACCCAATATAGTCCTTGTCCATATTTTTAACATCTTTAGGAGTTATCAAAAGAACATCTTGTAACACTTTTCTCTGAAGCCAGTTCTGCACTAGACCTTTAATCCTGGTTCAGCCATGCCCCCAAGCTATTTTCTACTACTAGAATCATAGACTTGGTTTCTATTATTCTATTATACACTATTCTAGTGTAGAATGTCTGGTCTGAAATTGGTGTCAGTGTCTGACTTGCAGTAAATTTTATGTCTCTTCTCCATAAGTTTTCTCATTGTTGAAGTGTTATATCTTGCTCAAGACCCTGAGTCCATATCAGCATACACATTTTGACTTGTTCCATTTCAGTATCTTATTGAAGTAAAAAATTGTAAATTTGTTCTAGTAGATGATCCTTCCATTCAGGGCTTTTTTTGTAGTAGGAACTCCTTTGTATATTAGGCTACACTCCCCTGATGTAGCCAATCCTCCAAGAGCTTACAATAGGCCCTGTAAGAAGAGCCCAGTAAGCTTTTGGAGGATTGGCTACATCAGGGGAGTGTAGTCTAATATGCAAAGGAGTTCCTGCTACAAAAAAAAGCCCTGCTTCCATTGAATATTTCCCCCCAAAAAAATCAGTTTGATCTCTTATATTTCCAGTGTAAGTATGAACAGGTTTTTTCAATCTTGACGTTAGTTGAAGATATACCAGTCATTGTATTTTCTTTCCTTCTTTTACTTTTTGCCATGTTTTAATCTCTCCTTGTGAATTCAGCATGTCTTGATAGGTTATAAAATCATTAATTTTTCTCTCATATTTATCATGGAATGCCATCTATCGGTGACATAATTGGTGACATCAGTGAACTAATCCTTATTTTTAGAGATCCCAGACTTTAAGTAAGCTATCTCTAATTGCATGAGGTTTCTTTTGGATTCGTGTCATATTCTTTACCCAAAGAAGACTGTGTAGCCCTTCTGTCTGGCCTGCATTTTCAGGTTTCATTAATCTATCGTTTGGGTTTGTAATCCAGTCTGCAATCCAGAGTATTTAATGTTCTTAAAGACTAACAAAATTTGAAATGAGCAGTAACTCACAAAAGCTCATATCCTGCCACAAATTTTGGTAGCCTTCAAGATGCTACTGGACTTTTGCTCTTTTCTACTGGTACAGACAGCCTAATACAACTAACCATCATTATTTTCTTGTGACTGTATCATACTTTGAATATTTAAGAACAGTGAAGTTCCCATTTTCAAAGCTATAGAAACAATGTCTTATTTTTACAGTTTGAATCACTTATTGAAACAGAATTGATAGTATGGTGTCTAGTTGAGGTGGTATTGATTAAGATCTATTATGGAAGCAATCCCAAAGCATATACTAGGTTGGGGGGTTGACTGTCCATTCAATTTGTTTGAGACTGTAGTCATTAAGAATGCCCCATATCTCAGATTCCTTGTTATCAAATTTCATACCACCTCTACCTCATTGGCCTTAGTTTGATGTAATCTTCCATATACAATACTTTCTTGAATTTTTTCTGACATTATCTACGTCAGGAGTGTCAAACTCATTTGTTATGAGGACTGGATCTGACATAAATGAGACCTTGTTGGGCTAGGCCATGTGTCATAAAATGTAATTCCTGGTACCAGAGATATAAACTTTATAAAGGACACAAACACAAAGATTTTTTTTAAAAAGTAAAATAAAACATGCTTAACAGATTAGCACTCCTGTAATATTTTGTTTATTTTACTGTCTGTGATAACTGACACCTCTTGCTCTGAATTATTGCATCAAAAGCTAGAGACAATGTCTGTGCTGTAGCAATTGAGTATGCTGTTTGGGTGTTGTTCAGGTATGTATCTGTAAGTTGCAAACCTACTTTTGATTTATTGATATTCATTGCAGAAATCTCATGGTCAATGCTTTGTAGGGTGGCCAGACCGTCCCGGTCTCCCGGGACTTTCCCGTTTCTGGCCACCAATTCCCGGCTCCCGGGCTGCCTATACCGGGACCATTACAAAGTCCCGGTATAGCCAGCGGGGAGCCGGCGGGCCGTGCGCGCGGGCGGGGAAGGCGGGGAGTGAGGCAGCCAGCGTCCCTGCGCGTGCGCACAGCGGTGTGCGCATGCGCAGGGACGCTGGCTGCCTCACTCCCCACCTTCCCCGCCCGCGCGCGGGGTCCGGAGAGGCCGGCGCTGGTCCCTGGAGGCCTCCAGAGGCCAGCGGAGGCTTCGTGGAGAGGCCGGCGCTGGTCCCTGGAGGCCTCCAGAGGCCAACGGAGGCATCGTGGAGAGGCCGGCGCTGGTCCCTGGAGGCCTCCAGAGGCCAGCGGAGGCTTCGTGGAGAGGCCGGCGCTGGTCCCTGGAGGCCTCCAGAGGCCAGCGGAGGCTTCGTGGAGAGGCCGGCGCTGGTCCCTGGAGGCCTCCAGAGGCCAGCGGAGGCGTCGTGGAGAGGCCGGCGCTGGTCCCTGGAGGCCTCCAGAGGCCAGCGGAGGCATCGTGGAGAGGCCTGTGCTGGTCCCTGGAGGCCTCCAGAGGCCAGCGGAGGCATCGTGGAGAGGCCAGCGCTGGTCCCTGGAGGCCTCCAGAGACCAGCGCCGGCCTCTCCGGCCTCCGCAGCCGCCGCCAGCCCCGCCAGCAGCCCGGAGGAGAGGCCGCCACCGCCCTGGATCCAGGTAAGCCAAAAGCGGGGGGGGCGGCTGGCGGGGGGGCGGCTGGTGGGGGGGCGGCTGGCCTTCCTTCTTTCCTTCCCTCCCTCCCTCCCTCCCTCCTTCCTCCCTCCCTCCCTCCTTCCTTTCTTCCTTTCTTCCTTCCTTCCCTCCCTCCCTCCTCCCTTCCTTCCTTTCTTCCTTCCCTCCTTCCCTCCCTCCTCCCTTCCCTCCCTCCCTCCCTTCCTGACTGAATGGGCCACTGGCCTGATCCAACAGGGCTTCTCTTATGTTCTTATGTGACACAGTGTGTTGGACTGGATGGGCCACTGGCCTGATCCAACAGGACTTCTCTTATGTTCTTATGTGACGCAGAGTGTTGGACTGGATGGGCCACTGGCCTGATCCAACAGGGCTTCTCTTATGTTCTTATGTGACAATACTGACTTTGGTGGACCCAAGCACTGATTCAGTGTAAGGGAGCTTTGTGTTTGTGACTGGAGTGGACAATACTGACTTTGGTGGACCCAAGCACTGATTCAGTGTAAGGGAGCTTTGTGTTTGTGACTGGAGTAGACAATACTGACTTTGGTGGACCCAAGCACTGATTCAGTGTAAGGGAGCTTTGTGTTTGTGTCTTCTGGTGCAATTTTGTTCTCAGATCCTGTATTTACTTCATCAGTATATGGGATAAGGCACTTTCTCAACTGTGCTGCATAATGCAGCCTATTTATTTTGTCCTGTTTGCTCTGTTGGCTCTATCTGCGCCACCTTCATCACTTTCGGGGTGCGGATCCCCCAGTGGGGTGGTCTCGCGACTCCCTCCGCCGGCTGTTTCTGATAGCCCTGCGCCCCCTCTTTCATTTGATATGTGTCCCGTGCGGATGCCACCCTCCTGCCGGGAGATGCCGCAAAATGAGCCCCCTTGAGGCTTATGGCGGCAGGGCTCGGGGGAAGCGAGCTAGACTGCTGTTCTTTTGAGGGGTCATAGAGTGTTTCGAGCCCGTCCCTGTGGCATCAGTCCCATCGTTGTGGGGCCCAGGGGGCCGGCGCAGCGGCACGCTGAAGCAGCCTGTCAGTCACTTCCGGGTTCCTGTCCTGCATCTCGACCTGTGACAGGCTGCTTCGGCGTGCTGCTGCGCCGGCCCCCTGGGTCCCACAACGATGGGACCGATGCCACAGGGACGGGCTCGAAACACTCTATAACCCCTCAAAAGAACAGCAGTCTAGCTCGCTTCCCCCGAGCCCTGCTGCCATAAGCCTCAAGGGGGCTCATTTTGCGGCATCTCCTGGCAGGAGGGTGGCACCCGCACGGGACACATATCAAATGAAAGAGGGGGCGCAGGGCTATCAGAAACAGCCGGTGGAGGGAGTCGCGAGACCACCCCACTGGGGGATCCACACACCGAAAGTGATGAAGGTGGCGCAGATAGAGCCAACAGAGCAAACAGGACAATATAAATAGGCTGCATTATGCAGCACAGTTGAGAAAGTGCCTTATCCCATATACTGATGAAGTATATACAGGATTTGAGAACAAAATTGTTTCCGGCGGTGATATTTGGGGGATTTTTGGGGACGTCACAGGAAGTGCTGTGAAGTCACTTCCTGTTTCCCGCAGTGGCATTTGGGGGAAATGATGTCATTTGGGGGAAGTGATGTCACAGGAAGTGATGTCACTTCCCGTTTCCGGCAGGTGACGCGGGGAAATGATGTCACAGGAAGTGGTGTCACTTCCTGTTTCCGGCGGTGGCATGACGTCACCGGAAGTGACGTCACTTCCTGTTTCCGGCGGCGCACGCGCACCCCTACCTTCCACCACCCCCCCCAAGGTGTCCCTGGCTGGCCTTCAGACATTATGGTCACCCTAATGAGCCTAAGATCCAGAGGAAAACATGAAATGACTGGGCATTTGAGCTTTTGTACACAAGTTGCTTCTTGTCAGGGGACATTTTGTAGAAAAATAGGTGGTGGAGCTCATCCAGGGATTGTTATGTAGCTGTACATACTATTCAATGGACAAGGAGGTGGAACTCTCAGAAGGAGGAGGTGGAACTCTCAGAAAGGTTCAGGAGCTGTGCTCCTGTGAGCTTCCACTGAATCTGAGGTCTGATTCTTGTGCTGGTCAAGAAATGTGAGGGCACCATGACACAGACTGAGGGCTATGTGTATGCCTACAAAATTATAGTTTTCCCCAGAGAAATAACTACAACTCCTATGAGGCAGTGCAAGAATACAGAGACAGCAATGTATAGTGGCTAGTATCAGCCTACTAATCTGGGAAGCCTAGGTTTAAATTCCCAGTCTATAAAGGAAATGTACTGGGTGAACTTGGTCTGGACACACACTCTCAGCCTAATGCACCTCACTTGTTTGTTGTTTTTCCTAATCTAAATAGTTCACATTACTTTCCTACTGAGAAAGACTAAATCATGAATGCCTGACTACAGAGAAAAGGGAGAGGCTAACCCCAGTTGCACCCCTCTGGGGGCCTTATCCAGCCCCCAGGCCACATGTTTGACACCTCTTATCTAGATGTGTTGACTATTCCCAAGTTATGTGGATAAATTAGAATAATTCATGAAGAAAGAGTCTTCTAAAAATAGTTGGGAGATCTTTGACCTCTAGCACTGATAAATGACACCAAAGGAATATGTGTGTCAGTCTTTGGGGTAGTATGGGTATTGGTACCACCAAAGTCCATATTGGAGTTATTCTCAGGAAACTTGTGCCTTCTGTAATCTCCCTGCAGAACTGCACCATGTCTGAAATTACAGAATAACATATATGCTGTTTATCGACTTTGATTAGATTGTTTGTTGTGGCCAAGTGCAAAGTAATGCACATTGGGGCTAAGAATTCCAGCTACAAATACACGTTGATGGGGTGTGAACTGGCAGAGACTGACCAAGAGAGAGATCTTGGGGTCATGGTAGATAACTCACTGAAAATGTCAAGACAGTATGTGATTGCAATAAAAAAAGGCCAACGCCATGCTGTGAATTATTAGGAAGGGAATTGAAAACAAATCAGCCAGTATCATAATGCCCCTGTATAAATCAATGGTGCGGTCTCATTTGGAGTACTGTGTGCAATTCTGGTCACCTCACCTCAAAAAGGATATTATAGCATTGGAAAAAGTGCAGAAAAGGGCAACTAGAATTATTAAAGGTTTGGAACACTTTCCCTATGAAGAAAGGTTAAAATGCTTGGGGCTCTTTAGCTTGGAGATACGTCGACTGTGGGGTGACATGATAGAGGTTTACAGGAGTATGCATGGGATGGAGAAGGTATAAAAAGAAGTACTCTTCTCCCTTTCTCACAATACAAGAACTTGTGGGCATTCAATGAAATTGCTGAGCAGTCGAGTTAGAACGGATAAAAGGAGGTACTTCTTCACCCAAAGGGTGATTAACATGTGAAATTCACTGCCACAGGAGGTGGTAGCAGCTACAAGCATAGCCAGCTTCAAGAGGGGGTTAGATAAAAATATGGAGCAGAGGTCCATCAGTGGCTATTAGCCACAGTATGTATATATATATGCTGAGACTCAATTAAAACATTGTGATAAGAACAATATAAGAACATAAGAGAGGCCATGCTGGATCAGGCCAATGGCCCATCCAGTCCAACACTCTGTGTCCCACAGTGGCCAAAAATTGTGTGTGTGAGTATATGTATGTATACACACACACACACAGACAATTTTTAGATTTTTTGGAATTTTTGGCACATATATATATATACACACACACACACAATTTTTGGCCACTGTGTGACACAGAGTGTTGGACTGGATGGGCCATTGGCCTGATCCAGCATGGCTTCTCTTATGTTCTTATATTGTTCTTATCACAATGTTTTAATTGTATAACCTGCCTTGAGTCTCAGCAAGGAAGATAGACTATAAATGAAAAAAATAAACTGGAAAAGGCATTTCCAAACTCACAGCAAAGGAAAATAGAATATTGACCAATAATCAGCCCTTCTCTAAGAATGGAGCAAGAATTTCATTGCTTAATTAAGTGCTTATTAGCACTGAGGTTAAATTAAACAGTTAAACGAGCCATAAATTTGCAAAGGGGCACTTCTGCATCAATGATTTCACTGATTTTATGAATGTGTTACTGAAAGATTATAATTTCTGTGACTAGTTTAATAAGACCCCAGAAGCACTTGCTCTTTGATTTGAATAGATAGCCTTTAAAACAGAACTTCTTGTTACTGGCTGTTCTCCATGCCTTGCATAATAATAATAATATTGACAATAATATAAGAGTATCAACAGCTCAGTTCAGTTTTACCACATGAACAAAAAGAGATTTTCCAAAAATCCCAAGGCACCAAAGATTGATAAAATGGTCTTACAAAATTGTAAAAGGTAGAAAACCAACCTGAATGCTGCTTGGATTAATTACAACAAAACATTTGATTCACTCCCTCATACATGGATCCTGAAAACACTAGAAGTGGCAGGAATCAGCAAAACTGTAATAACATTAATCAAAACTGCCATGAGTAAATGGAACACCAAGGTGATAGTGAATGGAGAAGTCTTGGAACAGTAAATATCAAATGAGGAATTTTCCAAGGGGACTCACTATTACCACTGCTCTTTGTCATTGCCTAATACCACTCACAATCATGCTCAACAGCCTAGGTTTAGGATACCATCTTTCAAAGGGAGGCCCAAATATTTCCCACTTATTGTATATGAATGACTTGAAAAGAGTACTACTGAAAAGTTAAAAAGATATTGCAAACAAAATTTAATGGAGGCAACACAGGAAAGACGACATTTGGGCAGTTCCAGTTCTAAGATCAGGGCATTGCCAGGATTTTAAAAGTTGGAGGGGGCACCCTTTTTTTAAAAAAATCAGGGGGCACCCTTTTCCATCCACTATGGGGCTTGCTGCTTCTCAGAAGCTTTCTGGGGTAGGGGCAAAAGCCAGAGGCTCTGAAAGTGGGCAAGTCAAGGCAGCGAACCCTACAATTTTGAAGTCAAGAAGGGACTGCACCATGCAAGCAGCCAGCAGCTCCATCCATTCCTCTTCTCCCTGGTCCATTTCATGCAGCTTTCCTCTGCCTCCCACTCCTTTGCCTCCCTCCTCTCTATCTGCTGCTTTTGCTGCTGCAGTGCACTGTGCCTTGCTCAGGTCTCCTGGCTCTGGATGCCGCTGATGACGTTTCACTAGCTCAGCCATGGCAAAGTAGGTTGCACCCCAGAGGATCCCCTGGAAGTCAGGGTGCCCAGCCTGGAAGTTAGGGGGCAGGCTACAAGCCTGTCTAAGATACACAGCTGGCATTATTGGTTGAAAGCAAGCAGAATCAGAAGCAATAGATCTCAAAAATTGCAAGATAGTGATGATGCATCACTCGCTACACCCTAGAAGGTATGTTGATTGACTTTACCATGAAAGTTAGGTGGAAGAGGTCTCCCGAAAGTTAAGTAAGCAGCTGAAGAAGAAAAAGAAGCACTGAATGACTACACCAAGAAAAGCAAAGAGAAGCTTCTAGTTGATGTATACAAGGTAGCCTTATTTAAGGTTACAGAAACCAAAGAAGATTACAAAAGAGTGCAATTGAAATTTACTTTAACAGGTGGAAGTATTTGCATGGGCAGTATTTGAAAGATATGGAGAACAAAGTTAATAACAAAAAACACCTGAAAGTGGATCTAAAATGGGCAGTTGAAGAAAGAGTGGAAGGACTTGTTCTAGCTGCACAAGAGCAGACACTCAAAACAAATAGCATGAAAGTCAAGATTTCGAAGACAATAATGACAGAAAATGTCAACTTTGTAAGACAAAGGATTAAACAGTCAACCACATGATCAGTGCTTGCAGTAAAATTGCTCAAATTAACTATATTGCTACAATATCATTTCAGCTGCGTTGCTCTGGAATATTTGCAAGAAGTATGGCTTACCACCAGCCAGAAATTTATGGGAGCACAAACCAAACAAGATCATGGAGAATGATGAAACAAAGATTCTTTGGGACTTCCTATTACAAACAGATAAGCACCTGCAGCATAACATCCCTGATATCTCCATTGCAGAAAAAAATAGAAAGATGGTTTAGATCTAGGGTTGCAAAGTCCAATTCAAGAAATATCTGGGGACTTTGGGGGTGGAGCCAGGAGACATTGGGGGTGGAGCCAGGAACAAGGGTGTGACAAGCATAATTGAACTCCAAGGGAGTTCTGGCCATCACATTTAACATATTGTACTAATGAGATGTATTAATATCACTGTATCTAAAATTTTGACTAATTTGGTATTATTGGTATTGAATATTTTTGGCTATTAGATCACGGTGTATTTTCTGGTTTCCCATCTGGGGATTGGCAAACCTAAACTCAGAAGGAAAGTTCATCCAGTAACGCTGCTTAGAACAGCAGCCTTAAATTCAACGTGCCTACTTCAAAGAGCGCTCCCAAATCAGGGTGCTCAAGGTTGGAGTGGCTCTCTTTGGCAGGAAGCAGAGGCACTGTGGTCTTTCTTGCACCTAGTAGGAAGTAAACTCAGTTGAAACACTGGGATTTACTTCTGAGTAAATGTGCAAAAAAAGAAATGGGATGAAGGAAGCCAGTGGCATGCAAAGTGGCTGCAAGTTGATCCCAGCAGGTTCTCTGTGTAAAAGCTGGGATTGGGAAGGGAAAGAGAGGAGCCAGAAAGGGGTGGGGAGGGCAATCCTGCAAGGGCTAGTCAGTATGCAGTTAACCTACCACTACCCCTCCCTGCTCCAGGAGGCCCTCCTACATTCAGGGTGATAGCACCAGCCAGTGAAAAGCTCTCCTCAACGGCTCCAAGCAGAGCATGTAACCTGGGCTTGGGATAAGTGAAACCCCCACCCCCCCACCCTGAGATGAGTGAAATCACCTCTCCCTGCCCCCTAACAAACACACACATTCTTTTCTCCCCCCCCCCCCATTATTAGGCAGGCTCTTTCTCCGGGGGCAGGGAGATAATGCAGGGGGAAGACGGGTGCCATTTTGTCTCCCGCTGCCGATACTTTTAAAAGTGGGGGAAGGGTCATCAGAATGGGAGAAACCCCGGTCCCAGCAGGGGCTTGGCAAGCCTATTTAGATCATTGACACTATATTCCCAGGAGACAGCAGAATAGAAAAGAAAGAACAGTAGAAGATCACAAAACACCAAGACCTACAAATAAAGTTAGAATGCCTCTTGGAGAAGAAGGTTACCATCATTCCAGTTGTCACTGGAGCCCCTGGAGCAGTGTGTAGAAGTTTCAAGAAACACCTGCGTATTTTGAGTACTGAGCAAATAACACCATCTCAGCTCCAGAAGATCTCAAATTGCAGAACACCATCTACCAGTCAAATATTTAACTATGACAATTCATCATCATCATCATCTTTATAAAGCAACAACAACATACAAGAGTGATACAGAAGCAACCTGCTCAATAAAATATCATAGGTCACATTAATGTTCAGATTCTGCTTTATGAAATAACAGTTTCTTCTATCATTAGATGCAGGAGATAATACTTGAAAGAAGGAGAATTCCTTTCATGTTTCTGAGCCTCCTGAATGTGTGCTATATAAATTAACCTGTAGCATTAATGGCTTTATGGATCTTTTTATATCATTTGCAAAAGGCCAAGACTGTGGAGTTGTAAATGAGTCATATTAACCTTCTGCTGCAGCTTGTATTAATCTTTCACCATCCTTTCAACTGTAATTCAGAGTACTGATACTTAAATATGGAGGTCAGAACCAAGGCATGAGCTACAGGAGCCTTCTGAATTGTCCACTATGCAATACAGTGTGAAAATCTCTGTCAAAACTCAGATCATCAATTGGCACCATTATTGATTTCTGCATGCCTGATTATATAGACTTTCAGCCCTTGAGAAAACTGCAAAATGGTTGCAAACTGAAAAGCACATTAAATGGCTCGCTCTGACAGATGTCTCTGTGTGTCAAGTTTTTTATGTGGTTTGTCACATGGAATAGAGAACAGTTTTTCTTTCTGGCTGGTTTCTGGTAGCATTAGAATGTTCCCCAATATACATAGAAGTTTGCTTCACATAAATGACTTATTGAATGAAAACAATCAAGGCAGAGAACAATTTAATGTATTCTATATTTGGTGGCCATTTTGCATCTGCCAGCCCTGCACTGAATTTTGGTGAATTAATTTCCAATTTAACCTTTTTTGCCTTTTATTTATTTTAACTAATAAAAAGTAAATATGACAAGATATAAACAAATACAAGCATAAACAAACATCCATGAATGATTTTGACAGATCACACTGCAAATAATTTCTGTCCTTGTCCTTGAGAAAATGGCAGAATATCTGCAAAATGGAAAGCACATTAAACTGTTCCCTCTGGCAGAAGTCTCCAGTTCTGGAGTTGGTGCTGGAAATCATGTTTCAATTAACTTTTTCCAGTATTGCCTTAGTCTGCAAACCAGCAGTCAGTTTTGCAATTGTTAACAGATCCCAAATCTTTTTGTATCATTCTTGTCTGGTAAGCATTTCTGTACTCTCCAGTATTTTGGCTGTAACAGTTACATATAAGATGAAATGGCTGCTTCTGTGTTATCATTTTTAACATTCCTATCCCCAATCACCTTCTGTATACTATGCATTTCCCATGCGTGAATTCAAGCAAGCATCAGAGGGAATGACAGCCTGACCTAGTTGTCTGAACATTTTGACATGTGACAGATTAACAGTAAGAATATGACTCATCATCTCCTGGCACAAGCTCCATGAAGATTCCTAGGAGATGATGACTTCAATCTCAGCACACAGTTCTGATATGTCTGAGCATTCAAATAATGGTCTGTGTCAGCAAATGTATCCAGGGACACCATCAGGACACCACTTTAGCCGGTCATCTGGATCTACACACAGCACATTCATAGTACAAGTATGTCATGTGAGGGTCTAGGGTTGGCCAGAATGGAGGAAACTGACCTGCAGTGGGCCTTGTGTCCTTTATCACTGTGGTTTTTACTTTTCTAGGTGCTGTGGGACTTGTGCAAAGGCAAATGGTCAGAGCTGTCAATCTAGCAAATGCTAAATAAGTTACATGTTATGATTATGTGATTAACTGGCAATGCATACACCTGTTGAAGCCAGACAGGAAATGTTACAACATTCATGCATCTGCATGGCTTCCCTGTTAGGGCAGGATGGTGAGGCACAGCCCATGTAGACAAGGCAGTTATGAATAATTCACTGAGAGAAAAGCTCTCCTACTGGGACTAGCTGTTTCAATTCATGCTATTTTATTTTGGGAAGAATAAAAAATAAAAGCAGCAGCACATAGTCACAGCAGGCAACTGGCAGATACAAGCAACATTTCAGTGACATGTATCTCTGCAAACTAAAGCGAGCTGGTTCTTGTTATGAATTGTTGACTGGATGGCAATGACAAAGAGCTAGAAGATTAATTCACAAATTGACTCCATGCTGCTTTCCCACTCAATCTGCACACATCTGGTTCATGCTCAGTTACTTGCTTTCCATGGTCACCATTTTATGGGTTGTTAATTATCCTGGCTATATTTCTAAGAGTTTCATGGGCATGTTTTTCTTATAGTCATTGATTGCACCTCAAAGGAGCCATCATTATCAGGGAAGAAATTCTCCCCAAGGACCTCAAAATTAGTACTTTCAGGACCTCAAAATTAGTACTGACTTTGTCTGCTCATTTCCTCACTTCAGAGAGGAGGAAGATTGGAAGCAAATGGACCCTTAGTGTCATTTCACAGTATACTTTTTTTAAGCCAAATTCACCAGCAGTGACACTTTGCTGTCCTTCAGGAGATGTTTCTTTAAAGTATGACACTCCTGTGACAGTTGGAAGAGCAGTAGCTGAAGATGCCTCTAACTCAGGTTTGGTTAATGAGCCAGAAGAGGTTTTGAATGAATGGGACCCCGAGGAGCAGAAGTGACCAACTTCTCTCATAGCTTTACTTTTCATTTGGCCTGACATTTTTTTGATGAAGATTAGCAGCTGATGGCAATGAATAGATGATACTAGACTCCATAGACAAGAAAGGTGGAGATGGATTTTTTAAAAAGTAAATATATGAAAAAGGACCTGTGACAAGGTTGTGAGTGTCAGGATTTGCCAAGCAGAAGTCGTTCATAAAAAGTATGGAGGGGGAGGGGAATTCAGATATGAAAAAAATAGATACAAGGTAGAAAATTAACAGAGCAATCCTAAACAGTTATACCCTTCTAGACCCATTAACTTCAGTGGTAAATATTTAATAAATATTAAATCATTGACTCTTGAAGAAGCACTCCTGAGAACAACTGACAAATCCAAATCCAGATTAGGGTTTGTAGAATCTTTCAGGATCAAGTGCCGTGTTCTACTGGAGAAAGTTTTCCTTCCAGACGTTTCGTTCTCAGCTGCAGAGAACATCCTCAGTGGCGTTGCAGCCGGAGCAGGCGCTCAGACCTTCTTGGCTGCTGTGCATTGAGCAGCGTGAGGAGCATCCTGAGGAGCGTGACTCAATGCACAGCAGCCAAGAAGGTCTGAGCGCCTGCTCTGGCTGCAACGCCACTGAGGATGTTCTCCGCAGCTGAGAACAAAACGTCTGGAAGGAAAACTTTCTCCAGTAGAACACGGCGCTTGATCCCGAAAGATTCTACAAACCCTAATGATGTTACCAGCCGTGAAAACCTGAAATCTTTGACAAATCCAGATTCTTTGAATAATATTGTATATAGCAAATTTTTCACAGATTCTTACAGCCTGATCCTAACCCCTGGTTCAAAAGTATATAGGATTGTGACTATGGCCTGCACTCACATATCTACCAGATACATACCCCAAAGATAAGACCACATAAATGAAGCGATCATTGCAGTAAACACCATCAACACCACACTGGCATATCCTATATGCCAGTGTAGAACTGGGTAAAGTCATAGACATGTCATGTGCAGAGCAGGACTTAGCTTCGTAAGCCCCTACAACCTTGGGCATGCCCCTGATGCCAGCACAATGTTAGGCCCCCCAAAATCCTGACAATCTCTAAACATCCCATAAACCAATGCAAAGGTGCAGGGGAAGGGCACCATACCTCAGAGCAGAGGATACTAACTAAATCTTCAAGCAACCACATCCCGAGGAGCGTGTTATGGGCAGTTCCAAGAGATTTCTGAGTGGGGGGAGTCACATGGTAAATGTTTTATATTTCTGCCAATCATTACCATTTCACAACCACTTTCATTTGCATTACAATCATAGTGCAGTCCTTCTGACTGTGATTCTATGGAGGTCTAATGATAGCCAGTATGTAGTTATATCTTCTCCTCCAATCAATTGTTCTTTCGTGTTCTGTTTCTATTCTGCCAATGTACCTGTTTGGCCACTGCTACCTTTCTTAGTGGCACTGCAGGAGGAACTATTTCAATTCAAACTAATTGCTAAACAACTGGATGCACTCCTCCAACTACTTCCAGGTCGGGGTTGCCAGCCTCCAGGTGAGCATACAAACACTTAGAGTACCACAGTACAAATCAGTTGTGCAAAACCCAGAAAAACTGTGGAACAATAACGAACAAATATTGAAAAAGTTATTTTATAAATTAATCAAGTTTTCAAAACAGTTCACAAATCCATCTTACTACAAAATATACAGAATTCCTGAAGTCCCAAAGCACAAAGTGCGGAGAATACAGTTCCTAGAATATTTCCAGTTCAAAAGTGTTAATTTCAGACTTCAAGAGCTTGTAGAACACTCACCCGTGTTCACAGGTGAATTAAAGTGCCAGTGCCATTTCGCATGCAGTTGATTTCAGTTGTTTGATAAACATTTCTCTTGTTTGCAAAATAGCCAAGATAAAAGCTTCAACCTTTAGTTCAACTTTACATTGAAAGTGGATAGCCAGTAGCCTCTGACAGTAAAGCCGCCTGTGATACTGTTTCCGAAGATTCCTTTGTCAAAGAGACATATCCCACTTATCTGCAAGCAAAATTACATAACATTCCATAAAATGTAACCCGTCAAAAAATCATACACTTAGTTTAGAATGTTATGTAATTTTGCTCCCCAAACCCTACCTTCCTCAGGCTCTGTCCCCAAAATCTCCAGTGATTTTCCAGCACAGAGTTGGTAACCTATTCCAGATGTGTATCCTGTGTTCCCTGTTTCTGGTGATATGCCCATATGATGCTGAAGAGCTGATCTTATGGGTAGAGTAAGGTAACATCTCAATATAAAATTCAGGATTGACCCCTGGGATAAACGTCCCATCAGTTTTAGGGCTCAGCCAGTCTGAAGTTTCACACTTTACAGTCTACCCTTTTCCAAGAGGAATAAACAGAATCATTTACTTCTATTGTCTGAATCCCCAAGATGCCTGCTGTAACAGGATGACACTGAAATAAATCTGTTGCTCTAGACATGGCAAAACAGAGCTCTTGCCTTTATGCTTAAAGCTTAATTGAATTTGTGCAATGAGGAATCTCACTGAAATTGAGATTTATTAAGTTACTCTTCATGTATTCAGTCAAGTGTCTGCTTAGTCACTAGTTTCTTTTTAGATGCTTTCCAGCATCATCCAAATGCATTACAATTCTGGAGTATTTTGAACCATTTTCTTAATCAGTAATAGCTGCAGATTTGGATGCCAGCCTCCAGGAAGGACCTGGGGATTACCAGAATTACAACTCATCTCCAGACTATAGGGATCAGTTCCCTTAGAGAAAATGGATGCTTTGGATAGTGGACTCCATGGCATTATACCCCACTGAAGTCCCTATCCTTACTACACTCCATCCCCAAATCTCCAGGAGTTTCTGAACCTGGATCTGGCACCCTACCCCCCACCCAGCCTGGCAAATGTCATATATTTGTTTTAGAAAACAAGCATCACATTTTGAAACAACTATAAGAAGGCACCCAGTAAGAGTGAAATATGTAAATGCATTGACTTTCAGTGTAGATGCCAGATTCTGCAAATAAACTGTATAGTGAACCAGTGTCTCTACGTATCAAAAGTTTCATACTTATTACAGACCTTAAATAATGAAGTAGCCTCATGTAAAATAATGTTCCCTGAAGCTATTTTTAAACTGGGTTTTGCATTTGCTGTAGATATACCTAACAATTAATTAAGTGAATAACAGTGTAAATTCTGTGCAAAAATATTCCAAATCTAAACTAATCAACTGGCTTAGAGTAACCCTGCATAGGCCTACACTGTAAACAGTATTCTTATTTCTTGGAAATGCACAGAACTTTTTTTTAAAGCATACACTAAAAGGTATATTCCTATCAAAGATGTATCACTGTGGTTCCATTTATCTAGAATAATGGAAAACAGATATTTTGTTCAATATTATAATGCAGGCCAGATTTTAAAATAAAAGTTATGGCATTTCTTAATCTGGAAATAATTTATTTAGCAAAGACTTAACAATAGTTCTCTTTTGTTAACCATATTGTGAAAAGGGAAAGAGTGCAACACTGCTATGGGTTGATCTCTCTTGATTACTGTGAATTACATAACTTATTACAAGACAGATGAAAGGTCAGGAGAAGAAAAGGACTGTAAAGTTCTTTGGTAGCTAGGCATCTCTTGCCAGACTTTGGAGTACAATATCTAGCACCGTTTGGGGATGGGAAATCCTCCAGCTAGTTTTGTAGTTTGGATTTATTCTCAGGAAGACACAGGCACTAAGTTCAGGTTTGGATGGAACAGCTGTTTCGTATGAGAATCTGAAGCAGGATCAGCATTTTTCCTGTGTTTTTAAAAAATGCTTGCATCTCATACGTTCTGATTATGCATTTGAAAACAAAACAAATATTACAAAGGGCCCATAAGGCTCCAGAGTTCTCTCATCCATAAGAAATGAAATTCTGAAGCACCATGGTACTCCTAGATTTTGTACCACCTGGGGAAGTACAGAACGGTAGTAATATCAATATTGTCATGAATGGAGAGAGCAATTGCAGCAAACTGTGTAAAAGCATGAACATTAATAAATGGCTGTATACTAAGACTTGCTGTTAAACCAAAAATATCCTTTAGGTTACATTTTTAAATCAAATACTGCACACATATATTGCCACAGTGTCACAAGCATAATTCCATAACTATATTTGTCAGGTCCATTTTACATGCTGAAAAGAACTGCTGTGATTTACAAGTCAATCATAAGACCCAAAGGTGGCACATCACAGACACCAGTACAGTGCCAACACTATTTATTGGTATCCTAGGCTCATTCACCAAAGGACAGAAATGTAAACAAAAGACCTCATGCTGTGGCAATTGCAATTGGATTCCATAGCAGTCCTGCTGCAGTTTCCGTATCACTGGGACTGGAAATATTAGGATGACAACGGAGCCTCACTCCATTCAAGGCTGTCCAGTTCTATGACCACACTGGAGTTACACCAGTGTGACACCAACAGGTCTTGGCATTGGTGGACCTCCATATATGCCAGCACATCTTCCATTTATGCAGGCCCAGTGCTAGGGGTTCTGGTATCCCTGGTTGAAACCCCCCCCCTTCCCGGTTCTTTTCACATGTGCTTTGCACAAACGCTTAGCCCGCCTCTCTCCCACTTCAAAGGGAGCCGGAAAGAAGGAGGCGGCCTCTTTCTGGGTCCCTCTGAAGTGGGAGATGGCTGGGCAAGGGGTGGGGGAGGTCACACATTCTTTCTTTGAAAATGTGCGTCTCTGCCCGCCCCACCCCTCGCCCAGACCTCTCCGGCTTCAGAGGGGCCCTCGGAGCTCCGTGAAAAGCATCTCAGCAGGACACCGCCTGGACTGGAACCTCCAGAGAGACCCTTAAAGAGGCCACCTCTTTCTTTCAAGAAAGAAGGACACGGCTTCTTTCCAGCTCCCTTTGAAGCGGGAGAGGGGTGGGCGAGGGATGGGGTGGACCGAACTGCGTGTTCTCAAAGAATGTGTGGTCAACCCCACCCCTTGCCTAGCCCTCTCCCGCTTCAGAGGGGCTAGATAGAGGCCACCTCCTTCTTTCTTGCCTCTTCCCAGCTCTCTCTGAAGCAGGAGAGGGCCGGGCAAGGGACGTTCCGGTCAGCATGAGCGGGGAGGGGGTGCTACCCCAGCCCCTGTGGCGAGGTGATGCCCCAGGTGGCTGCCTACTTCACCGACTCCCATGCACCGGCCCTGCATTTACTCGCCATCCTAAATCTTTCATAGATGGGGCTAGGATGGCACTATTAGCAAGGCTGCCAACCTTCAGGTGGAGATGACCAAAAACAAACTGCTTGGTGCAAAGAAATCAATATATCATTAAAGTCCATAAATTTCCAAAGTGCAATGAGGAATCAATAGAGGATGTCTCAGGAACCACCTCAGCTGATCTTGCCAGCTTTATAGTTCATGGAGGGGTTGAATATCATCCCAATTTCTTGTTGTACCAAAGCACAAAAAGCAGTCTACAGGCATCACAAGCACAAGGTTCTTCAGACAATAAAGCTAGCAAGATCCATTGAGGTAGTTCCTGATGTGTCCTCTATTGATTCCTCATCGCACTTTGGAAATTTATGGACTTTATTGATTTCTTTGCATAAGCACTTTAATGTAGTGAGCCAATTTGTATGGAAAAACCACTCTCAGCATTGTTTTGAAAATAGAAAATATACTTTATTAATTTCTTATTAATTTGTTACTGTCATTCATAGTGTTTAGTGTTTTGTTCATGGTTTGTTTTTGGTCATCTTTACCTTCTTCTGTGTTGCTCTGCTGTTTAACAGAGCTATAGAACTACAATTAATCTCCAGGCTAAAGAGATTAGTTCCCTGGGAGGATATGGATGCTTTGGAGGGTGGACTCTATGGCATTATACCTCACTGAAGTCCCTCCCTCCCCAAACCGTGCCCCCGTGCATCACCCCCAAATCTCCAGGAACTTCCCAACAGGAGTTGACAACCTCAACTATTAGTCTAATTTTAAACCAATGCAGAAAATAGGAAGAATTCACAAGAATTGTCTCCTGAATGTCAACCCACATGGAAAATCAATGGGTTTTGTGCAGTGGCGGTACTATTTAAGAATGCTACTGCAGACTTTCACAAATCCACCTTCATCACAACTTGTAACCCAACAAGGTAGTTTAGGACCTATATGATTAAAAGCAACATAGGCATCCAGGGTATAGCAGCAGAGGGAAAGTGTCATACAAGAGAGAAAACAGACCCTGCACTTTGTTTCAGTTTTTGTAAAATTTAAAATTGAGTAATTCTCTGGAAGTTCTGAGATAGGTGGCTGGGTGAAAGGAAAATATGGACTTTTGATTCCCTGAAGTGCCATCTGGTGTTGCCTGCATGCATATCTCTGGGCTTGCATTGGAGGGGGCTGAGTTGCTATTCTCCAGGTGGGCCTGGAAATTTCCAGAACTACAACTGATCTCCAGATTACAGAAATCAGTTCTCCTGGATAAAATGGCTGCTTTGGAGTGTAGACTGTATGGCACCGTACTCTGATAAGGTCTCTCCCCTTTTCAAACCCCACTCTCCACAGGTTCCACCCCAAAAATCTCCAGTTATTTCTCAACCCAGAGCTGGTAAATCTAGGCTGAGCTCTGTGACTCCTGTGGCATATGTCAATGGTATATGTGTAGGCTTTGTTCCTGTTATTAAGATCACTTTTCTAGCATTCCTGATGAAGGGGACAAAGCTAGTACATGTACAATGTGTACACATGGAGGTTCTGTGCCACAGCTGCCATAAATGCATCTCGGCAAGGGGTGGGGCTGCTCCCACCTCTGTTCATAGATGCATATATCATGTGGGCAAGTCTGGTATTATTCAATCTATCAGACTCTGGAGACAAATGAGAGAATCCACCAAGGAGTTTAGGCTGGCATAAGTAGTTTCCCTTTCTCATTTTATCCTCAAACTTGGCTCAGAATTACTCCATGAGCTGAGTGGAATCTCCATGGCTGAGTGGAATCTCAGAATCAGAATTACTCCATGGCTAAGTGGAATCTCCCTATCCAATAGAAGAAATTCAGCCTGCTGGATTCATATGAAAACCTTTGTCAAACTAAGTAAGCAAAATAAGTAAAAAAGAAGATATTGGATTTATATCCCGCCCTCCACTCCGAAGAGTCTCAGAGCGGCTCACAATCTCCTTTACCTTCCTCCCCCACAACAAACACCCTGTGAGGTGGGTGGGGCTGGAGAGGGCTCTCACAGCAGCTGCCCTTTCAAGGACAACCTCTGCCAGAGCTATGGCTGACCCAAGGCCATGCTAGCAGGTGCAGGTGGAGGAGTGGGGAATCAAACCCGGTTTGAAAGAGCAGGATCTAAGAGCAATTTGAGGCATGACATTGTTGGGAGACGACCCCTCTCCCCTGATATATCATAAAGTAACATATGAGGGTGCTGCTTAAGTATTCAAGTCCACAGTCCCCTTTCCATGCATAGTTGCATGATTCTTTGGTCCCTGGGAAAAACTGAACTACATAAATGAAGAAGAAATTAAATCAGAGTTACACTATTTGTTTTTAAGTTTTCTTTGCAAGTGACCTAGAAAAACACATCTTAATTTCAAATATTGTTTAGTGCAAAATTATAGCTGCAGCACCAATTTTAAAAGCACCATTGAAGACTTCATTCCAGCCACCCCATTCATTTGGAAGGGACAGAGCGGATACTTCCCTGAACTTGGAGGGAAGGAACAGTAGTGGGCTTTAATCTCATAAACTGAATCGGAAAACTTAATCAAACCCTGCTTGACCCTGAAAACAAGATTAAGTGTTTAATCTAATCTGAACACAACATGCTCTGAAAAAACATCACTGGAATTGAGACGCTTAAATCAATCTTAGATAAAATAGAAACCCAGAGGGCAGCTGCCTTTTCATTCCTTGTCTGACCCGCAGAAGCCCTGTCTTCACTTGCAAGAAGCCTGGCCACATGCTATCCAGTCTGATAGAAAGACATGGAGGAAAACTCAGCCATTTTATTTCACAGCATTCACCGTGATTCTCTACTCACAATTAAGCAAGGCTGTAAATGAGTGTGTGTGCTAATGTAGCCCCAGGAAGATGAACTGTAGCATAAAAATAAAGTTTAAAAAATTAAAATTCAATTTCTTTTTTTTTAATCTCTTGAAAGGTAAAGATTCTGACCAGCTGCTGACTGTAGTACAGTTCATCTGAGTGGAGTGGGCCTGAACGATGGAGGGGAGATTAGGGAATCTGAGCCCAGTTTTGATGTCACATTTAGCTAATAGCTGGCAAATGGCTGCTAAAGCAGGTGTGTCCATTGTTTGCTGTGCTAAAACGTCCCTCCCACCCTCAGTATGATGCAATCTCAAATTAGGATAGAGAGACCTGAGTTTGAATACTAAACCATGATGCATACTGGGTGATCTTCAGCCAATCAGTAATTCTTAGCCAACTTCCAGTGTTTATCATTGGAATGTTCTGAAATACAGTTGTTAGGCAGAGGAACCTAACTTGCATTCTTCAGAGGAAAGGTGCATAGAAATCGTAATTTTGCCTGGCAATTGTAATTTTTTTCACACAAGCATTCTTCTTTCAGAAGCTGAACTTTACAAGACATCTGTCTCCTTTAACTGACCTATAATCAGGGGAGGAGCATTACATAAGTAGCCATCTATTTTGCTCCCCCCTCATTTCCCACCTACCCTCCAAAATACAGATTTATGATTTTTTTCCCCGATCTCTCATTCTTTATTAACAAACATTAATGAAAGTTATTGTGTTGGTGTGGACTGCAGATAGGTAATAGTACTCACAAGAGGGGATCCACAACAAAATATCATGTAATGTATTGTGGTTTGGTTTAACTTGTTAACTGCCATGTAGGTTTTTTCATCAGTAAATGTACAGTACATACCACCTTGGCATTCACTCATCCACCACTCCTTGCACTCTTCCCACCTCCCCCATACTCTTGGCACCCTTCATCCTTTCTCTTTCCCTTCCTTTGCTTCCTCCCTGCTTGTTTAACAAACTTCTCCTTCTTTCTTCTCCCCTTCCCTTATCTGTCAGCATTCCTTCACGCCATTTCTTCCCCTTACCTTCTCTGACAATCATCTCATCCCTCCAATTTTACTTATTCCCCTCTCCTACCCCCCTTCTCCATCTCTCTCTTCTTCCTTCCCCCACTCCTCTTACTTATTGCTCCATCTGTTTTTTACTCTCTCTCTTCTCCTCCCCCCACCAAGCCAATACCCCCTTCTTATCTTTCCTGTCTTCTGACTGCCAATTTCACCTTCTTTGTCTTTCTATCTCTCTGAAGCCAATCCCCCTTTTTCTTTTTCCCCAAGGCAATCTGCTTCCCTCCCTCATGTTGGTGGTGGCCCCAGTGGTGGACCTGCTAGCTGCAGGGAGGTCACGGGAGGGACCTGGTGACAGCAGTGGCTCTCAGGGCATCCTGCTGGCCATGCAAAGGCCATGGAAAGGACCCAGATGTGGCAGCAGTGGCTCCTGGGGTGTCCTGCTGGCCACAAAGAGATGGGCCACCAAGAGCTGGTAAGACCATTGTCAGAAGAAGAAAAAGAAGAAATTGGATTTATATTCCGCCCTCGACTCAGAGTCTCAGAGCAGCTCACAATCTCCTTTATCTTCCTCCGCCACAACAGACACCCTGTGAGGTGGGTGGGGCTGAGAGGGCTCTCACAGCAGCTGCCCTTTCAAGGACAACCTCTGCCAGAGCTACGGCTGACCCAAGGCCATTCCAGCAGGTGCCATTCTCCTCCGGCCCACTTATTTAGGCTTACTTTTGAGACTGTGCTAATAAGAAGACTACATTTAGCTAAAGGGACAGGAGTTTGAGCATCCATAGTTTTTGGAGGAGGATCTTTTAGCCTTGCCCAGACCAGATCTCTGGGAGAAGCCAGAAGAGATTGTCAAAGAGGCAGGCAGATAAACAGCTTCCCCTCCCTTCAAAGAATAGCCCCAAGTTCAGAAGAACCAATTATTTGCTATGATGTGCTTAAACCTTGGAGGAAGCAGAAGTAGTCTCTTATAGTGTCTGCCTGCATCCTAGTTCCACAAACAGCTCTGGCCTTAGCAAGCCTGAAAGGAATGGAATCCAGGTGGTTTCCATCAAGTGTGGCCCAAAGACAGCTCCATTGTTCTCTGACATCTGAAGCCTCAAGCACAGGAGAGCCTGTTTACAGCCAGTTCAGATGGTTGTTGCAAGGACAGAACAGTGGGCTGAGGTGTCATCCCCCATCCCCCCCACAACTTATCAAGTGCCAGAATTCCACACACACAAACACACATGCACACATACAGAGAGCTGTTTCCTTGCAACTGTTTCAGCACAGTTGCAAAACAAGAGCACGATGCTACTACGGCCCTGATTAAAATTGGTTACAGCACTTAAGAACCACAGTTTCACAATAACAGGTAAATAGAAACAAACCGTGTGGCACTTTAAACGAGGTTTATACAATATAATTAAAGAGAAACGTCCAAATCTTGCTGAAAGGAAAACATCCGGTCTTGCCATATACATATAATTAAAAGTCTCTAATACAAAAGTCGTAGTTTTAAATCAACATTGTTGCCAAATAAAGGCAAAACATGGTAGAAGGATAAAGTCAGGGGACTGGTTTTGGTGTTCAAACCTTCATCAGCCAAGAATTAAGTTTGCAATTCAATGTATCATGGCTTCAAGCCATACATAAAAACAAAATAACTTGTTATTTGGAGCACCAGTCCTTTCCAGTCTCAGGACAAAAGTCCCACTATTTTCCAGCAGGTATCTAGTAGTATGGCCCTGATTAAAATTGGGCAGCCATGGCATTTAACACCACATTGAAATCGCAGTGGCATCCTTGTGGCAGCTACAAGGATGCTGTCATGTCTAGTTTGTCCCTTAGCCCTGGGACATCAGGAGAATTGCCTTGGTTAGTCACACAGTCTTTGTTTGAGGGGAGGGAAATTTTAAAATGTGGCCATCTGTTACATTGGCCATATTGTTCCACATGTGTCTTGAGACAGTGCTTCTCAAGGGACTGGTTTGATTAATTTGTTATTACTACTAACTACCTTTCCTTTCCCCAGGGGATGGTTAGTAAAGGGGGCACATTTGGTCACTGCGGGGAGTTCAGGCAGCGTTCCCAGCTCTGGGTACAATGCCATAGAGTCCACCATCCAAAACAGCCATTTTCTGCATGGCAGCTGATCTCTGTAGGCTGGAGATCAATTGTAATAGTGGGAGATCTCTAGGTCCCATCTGGAGGATATCCAAAAAGCAGGAGAGAGTTGCACAGCAGAATGCAGCACTATCAAAAATGCAACTCTTTATAACAAAGTACACTATGCCAACATCAATTATAAACCATGAATGATTTCATTAAATATATTGATCCAATATTTATAAATACAAAAGTCTCATAGAAATACAAATAAGTCTGTTTTCTTCAAACCAGAATGCCAAAAAGGTGAGGAAAAATCCTCTTCTGATGCTGAGATTATAGTTGAAAAAGTCTTCCATTCTGGCTGTTCCTTCTCAAAGTAGTTCTTAAGTCTAGAACTCATACAGATTAAGTGTCCCATCCGGCGAAAGCTTGAGAAACTTAAAGCCCCATCTAACCAGCTGTCAACTCCTTGCTTGTTTAGCTTGGAACTATATCAAAGTCAGACCCTAAATAATATCAAAAACATCCTTCAAAAGACAGTCCTATTACACAATACTACATTCAGTCCCCCAGAATAAATGGTCACACTTACTAACAAGGAAAAATCTATTCATACAGCAGTACTTCTCAACAATTCATTCAGGACAGATGGCATTCATTCATTATGGTCAATTTCCAAACCAGAAGCATAATCCTTTTAAAACACTAATTGCTTACAGGTGTCAAAAAAAAATTAAGGGCACATAGCCTAAATAGAACCACACATGTCTGACATACATTGCAACATATAGTTTATACTTTTAACTTATGCAGGGATGTGTCTGGCACAAAGTTGCACTAATGCATATCTATATTTACATAAAGCATGTTAAATCCAGAACTAGATTTAGCTCATCAGGGATTACAGTGTTTAGTTAAAGATCCATCTGGACTCTTTATAAAGTTTTCTGGATATCATCAGTGGACCCCCTAGGTATATATTTGTACAACACAAAATATTTAAAGGAGTCATAAGTATGTCATTTCTCTTTAAAATGGGACACAGGGGAGCTTCTGCCACATCATTGCATGTTCTACCATGGTGTTCCAGTATCCTGACATGCATAGAATGTGTAGTGCTTCCCATGTATTGCATGCCACATTCACATAATATCAAATATACCATCTTTTTACTGGCACAGATGGTGAAACTATTCAGAAATATAGTTATCCCGACTCCTTTGGGGGGAGGGTTGTGGGATCTAATCTTTAAGATTTGTGGACATACTAGACATTTGCTTTAGGGAAAATGGCCTGCTAATCCATCAGGTGTAGCTGTAGGTGTTTGTAGTCTTGAATGCACCAGGGTGTCCTCAACAGTTCTAGTTCCTCTGAATCCTAAACCAATTTCCCACTAGCATTGCCCTGCCTCAAGGCTTCTATTTCCCCTCGGTTCAAGTGATCAATTTCCCAACAATTGCTCCACTGGTGCATTTTGAGCGCATCAACCTCCATTTCCCTGCACCATTTTTAGATGCTGTCTTTTCAGGATTATGTTGTTGCACAGAGTATTGGATTGCAGCTCAGAATGCACCCACAGAGCAACTGGTGGGAAATCTATGGCTTGCTCTGAGGAAAACAGAAGCCTGGGGGCAGAGCAACACTAGTGGAAAATCGGTCCTACTCTCAGGGGTCCTACTCTCAGGGGAGGTTCTTGCTCTCAAGTTGACAAATGGTAAGAGTGGGAGTTACCAACTAGCAGGAAGGTTGAGGTGGGGTCATAATGGAGGGCTGGCATTGTGATCGTGATGATATCATTTCCAGGGAAAACTGGAAGCAACACCAATAGCTCTAGGAATCACCAGAAACAGTTTCTGGTAATTCCTGGAGCTACTGCCACCACTTCCAGGGTTTCCCCAGAAGGGACATCATCACACTAGCAACGTTGGAAATTCTCCCCTCTCCCCCAGCCACTGCCACCTGGAACAGCAGCAGACAATGGGAGTTCAGGGTGGGGGCTTGGCAAGCCTGTGTTAAGAGGCTAGTTAAGAAGACTAATTTTTCAGATGCCTCAATATGATTGCCCAACTTTTCCTATCAAACCTGCATTGTTTCCTCCCCTGGGCTGATTCTACAGGTTTCTTCTCTGTTTTAACAACTCCAGTCATACACCTTTGTTGTTGTTTTAGCTTGTATACAAGGTCATCTTCCATTTTTCATTGAACAGCCTATTTTCTCTACTAAACACTAAGCTTTTTAACCTGGAAAAAATCCTTTCCTGGCATGGTATTATCAAGAGGGACTTTTTAATCTGTTCCAGATTGAAGGTTTGCCTTATGTTTGAATGAAAGTAATTGGCCCCTTCACTTCCTTCCTCGGTATTTGCACAGTGAACTGACTTGGTATCACTGCTGACACCAACAAAACTAAGTTTTTTTAGGAGTGGGGAAAGATAATATTGAGATGTCACTATATTACAGTACAAAACCACACTTGCTCCTTGCTCCAAGTAAAAAAGAAGCCTGGGAGCTGACACCAATAAAACTAAGATTTTTTTAGGGCGGGGGGGAGATAATATAGAGATGACACTATATTACAATACAAAGCCACACTTTTCTAAGTGAACATGCATTGCAACTTGGTCTGTGGTGGGGTTGCCAGGTCTGTGTTGGAAAATACCTGCAGACTTTGGGGATGGATCTGGGAAAGGGTGGGGTTTGGGGAGGGGAGGGGAGGGGCCTCAGCATGGTACAATGGCATAGAGTCCACTATTCAAAGCAGCCATTTTCTCTGCCATTTGGAGATCAGTTGTAAAAGCGAAAGATCTCCAGGCCCCACCTGGAGGCTGGCAACTCTAGCTGTGGGTGCCTCTCACCAATCCTTCATTCAATATTAGTCTGACATTCTAATCACTAACCACTACACTATACCAGGTATATGTGTGTGTGTATGTTATAATTTTTTTACAAATATTAAATAACATGGACTATTGCATTAATTTTTCAAGCAAGGAAAGTGATGCTCAAAATCTTACTGTTACCATGCATGGAACAAGAAATGCCAGATGTTCAAGCTGGATTCAGAAAAGGAAGAGGCACTAGAGATCATATTGCAAATTTGCTTTGGTTACTGGATCAAACAAGAGATTTTCAGAAGGAAATCAGCTAGTGTTTCATCATAGATTACAGCAAAGCTTTTGACAGTGCGAATCATGAAAAGCTATGGTTGGTTTTTAAAGATATGGGTGTGTAGGGCTTTTCTCGAGCAGGAACACACAAGAACGCAGATCCGGCTGGCTTGGTGTCAGGGGGTGTGGCCTAATATGCAAATGAGTTCTTGCTGGACGTTCTCTACCAAAAAAGCCCTGTGTGGAACAATGGTGATACCGGGGTGTGTGGCCTAATATGCAAATGAGTTCCTGCTGGGCCTTTTCTACAAAAGTAGCCCTGTGGGTGTGCCACAGCATCTGATTGTTTTGATGAGCAACCTTTATTCCAGAGAAGAGGCTTCTGTTAGGACAGAATATTGGCAAAAGTGTACAACAAGGATGCATTTTATTTCCCTGTCTCTTCAATTGATATGCAGCACATATCATAAGGAAAAATGGATTAGATTTAAATGAAGGCAAGAGTGAAAACTGGTGGAAGGAACATTAACAATTTTAGATATGCAGATGACACCACATTACTGACATAAAATAGTGAAGACTTGAAATGACTACTGTTAAAGGTTAAAACAGAAAGTTCCACAGTAGTGATTACAGTTCAACACCAAGAAGACTAAAGTAATGACTACAGGAGAATTACACAACTTTAAGGTTGATAATGAAGAAATTGAAATTGTTTGAGATTTTCTATTCCTTGGCTCCATCATCAACCAAAATGAAGACTGCAAGCAAGAAATCAGAAGGAGATTGACACTGGAAAGGACAGCCATGAAGGGGCTAAAAAAGATCCTTAAGAGTAAGGATGCGTTGCTGGTGACTAAAATCAAATTAATTCATGTATGGGTGTGAAAGTTGGACAATGAAGAAAGATGACAGGAAGAAAGTTAATTCATTTGATGTATGGTGCTGGAGATGAGTTTTACAGCCATTGTGGACCACCAAAAAGACAAGTAGGTTCTACATCAATTCAAGCCTGAACTCCCCCTATAAGCAAAAATGACTAAAAAGAGGCCATTGTATTTTGATCATATTGTGAGAAGAGTCACTGGAAAAGACAATAATGTTAGGAAAAAGTAAAAGGCAGCAAGAAAAGAGGAAGACCCAATGTGAGATGGATGACTCTATAAAGGAAGTCAATCCTGAGCAAGATTATTAATGATAGAATGTTTTGAAGGACATTAATTCATGTGATCACCATAAGTCGGAAGTGACTTGACTGCACTTAACACAGAGAGATTGGTTAGTTGGTTGGTGGCAGAGAGGAAAGAGGAAGAGATTGGGGCTGTCCAGAGAAGGAAAGAAACAGTGTGAAAAGGTAGGAACATGGGAGAAATGAGATGTTCCCTGTGAGTTGTCATGGATCCCCCACTTGTATTGCTTTATGAAACTATATTTCTCACTATAAGTCTACAAAGTGTATCTTTTTTCCCTGGGAGCAGAACTGTCTTTGTCTTAATTCTGAAAAGCTTCCAGAAATTGTGTTTGCTTTCTCTAATTTTTGCCTATGAGACAGAAGGAAGCATGGTATAGCCCAATTTCATCAGAACAAGCTGGGTGTGTAGCTGAATAGGAGACCATCAAGGAACACTCTGCAGAGGAAGAGAATGGCAAATCACCTCTGTTTCTCACTTGCATTGAAAGCCCTTTCTTGGGGTCGCCATAAGTCAGTTGCTACTTGATGGCATTTAGATACATAATTTTACTTGTACTTGTTGACAAGGAGGATGGCAGGCTAATTGCGATGGCAGGGCAGTATCCAATGACATGTATCTTGGTGCCACTTTGTTGCTTGCTACATGCTCTAACTCTCACTTGCCAAAGATACAAGAAAAACCCACTCTTCCTTCTTTATTTTCTCCCCACCACTGCTGCCATGTCAAGTGACTATTCCTTTATCTTTAAACACCAGTCCAGCCTATGAACTTGCACTTTTCTTTGGTTAAGCATCTATCATCTCCTTTTCTCCCACATCGTATGTGGAGATCAGTTACAAGTAAATTAATTGTTTCTAAAACCAAAGGGAATGTGGTATGTTGGATGATCCAGTGCTACTGCTGGCCATGTGACTGATAAAGAATGGGAACCCACAACTGTACTAGCAACTGCAAAGTGGAGTGATGTAAAAAAAATTAGAGACCTAAAAAATATTGTGTAAGTGCACTGGGATTTTTGTTTGTTTGTTTTACCATGGAAACAATTGCAAATATTTCTGTTCAGACTCAATTCCTTTTATACATGCTATGTATTTCATGTCTTTGTCAGATGTGAATACAGACTGGATTGTTTTTTCTGGATTACTGGGCAAAAGAAATACTTCTTAGGTGACAGTTAGTGGTGTGTAAAAAAAAATGCCAGCTTTCAGCATTGAATATGAACTTTTAATTTAAGTAAAAGTCCTTTGAGTTTTTCAAGAGCTTTCATGACTGTTAAAATACCATCTGTCAGGCGTTAGGAGGCTGTGCCCTTTTTGAAACATGACTGATTACATCTTCTCTATCTCACTATTTACCCATAACTAGTTTTTTTTTTTTAATGGTACTCACTAGTACTGAGTACCAGCATCTTTTGGAGAGGGACTTTCCCAGGTCCTGAAGGGAGAATAGGTGGAAACTGGCATGACCTTATATATGAGTACTGGCACTTACTAATTTACTATTCCTGTTCTCTCCCCACTCTATTTATGGTTTATTCCCTATGCAACACTCTCATCTTAATCTGAGGGAGGAGGGAAGATTTCAGAAAGATTGTAAGCTCCTTGGAGCAGGAATCTGCCTTTTTGTTCTCTGTGAAGCAACATGCACATTTATGATGTTGTATTCATATTAAATAAGAAGGATTACATTATTTGTATATGCAAACTTTCCACAGCAATTTCTGTAACTTACTGAGATCATTTCACGGGAGTATAGGGTATTACTTTGAAACCCACACTATGAACTCTTCACTCCTATTCAATGTACCATTATTCAGGTGAATGGCTCCATTAACATCACTCAGATAGGTCATTTCTGTCAGAAGTCAGTCATCATGATGAATTAAGATGTGTCTCATTGTGTAAATGTTCATTCCATAACTGACTTGTATGGCTGAATTGCAATCCTTGCTTGCTGCACATATATTGCAAACTGACCCTCACATTTGGGTGTCATTCAGGAGGGGGGCAAATCTATAAGCTGCAGTACTGAATGTAAGGATGAATGAAGGGTAATCAAGAGCACATATGAACATAAGGTAAAAGTCAGGCCTGCCAATTGTGAATGTGATTCTTTTGTAAAATTGTCCATTTTATACAGCAACACAGTGCTTTGCCAGATAATGTGTGTACAGTGCGATTCTCCAGGAAATGGACTGTGAAAATCCAACAGTTTCATTTGATTCAGGTGATGTTCATCAATCTACTAAATCCCATGTGGGAACACTGATAGCAAGCTGCTAATGGGACAGGATTTTTCTCAAGCTGGTCCACTCAGTGGGCTCAGATCCAGCTAGCATTTTCAGTTAATCTCCTCTGGTTCTCTTCTGTACTACAGCTCCTGCCCCAGATTGCTTTTGTCCATGTATGTCCTGCTAGCTTTTTGGTGCTCCAAAAGGACCACATCCAGGGCTTTTTTTGAGCAGGAACATACAGGAACATAGTTCCAGCTGACTTGGCCAGGGCTCCAGCTCAAAAAAAGGTCTCTGACAAAGGGAAGGCACCAGGCAGCCATACGCTCCCAGACTGCATGCTCCATCCTCTCTGCTGCCTCCAGCCTCCAACAGGCTTGAAAAGAGAGTGAGACACAGAGCCACCCATGAGTGCCTCCTCCTAGAAGAAGCTGAGTCTGTCACTGCCTGCTCTGCTGCATGTAGCTCTCTCTCTCCAACCATTTTTGTGGGGAGGAGCAAAATGAGATCTCTCATTGGACTGTGTGGGAACACATATCCATGAAATGCAGCTGATGGCACTGTACTGTTCTGTGTCAATATGTGGAAAGTAACCTACTGAACGGGTGATGTCACCAAAATGGTATGGCCTAATATGCAAATGAGTTCCTGTTGGGCTTTTTCCACAAAAAAAGCCCTGACCACATCCACCCTTTTTCAGCAGTCAGCAGTGGGAAATGAGGTTGGATCCAACCTTTTGTGTTTGTGAGAGGAAGGTATGGAATGCTGCTGTGACAGCCATTGACAAATTATATAGGTCTCAAAAAATGAAGAAGGTGTTCCTGGCGAACTGTGTCTGGGTATGACAATATGCAAAGACAGATATCTCAGGGCTACCACTGAAACCACGACTACCACATGCAGGTGCAGAGAGAGAGAAAAACAGAAACATTTCAGGGACTTTTTTGAATTTTTTCAACAGAAAAATAGGAACATTTGAGGGAGTACTGAGGGGAAAAACCTTTCCTGAAATGTTTTCTTATTTAAAAAGAGTGCCATGTGCTTTAAGAGCAAGGCATTCCACACTCAAAATGCACATGAAAAGGTCCTAAGACAGAAAAATTACGAAATTTGAAGGAGTGCTGAAAAAGTACTGCTTGCACTTATTACAGCTCCCTTAGTTTAACTTCTGGTATTCAAGAACTGAGGCTAACTCTTCAGATTTTTAAGTGAAGTTAAATGCTGGCAGTTTTGCTACAAGGGAACTGGCTAATGTAAATAACAACTGCTGAAACAGCAAATCTTAATTTGCAGAGTTGTCCGCAAACGGACGTCATGAGGACATAGTCAGTAAATGTTACCTACTGAGAACTAGATGAAACATCTGTGCGATGTGACATTTATTACCCTGCTTACATGTTTATTGTAAGGACAAACTGCTGCATATCCTTTATAAGGGGCACAATGTCTGCCTGGAGTATCAGATAGGCAGGAGTAGAGATGTAAAATTTCTGGATATTTTGAAGCTCGGTAAACCTCTCAGTTTTTTTCTGTTTTTTTTTTGGGGGGGGGGGTGTACGGAAATTTTCAGAAAAATTGAAAAAATTGCTACATTAGCACTTATTTTTTCTTTTCCAGATTGAAAGTCATTCTGTTACTTTAGGAACATAAAATATGACTATGGACAATTTTACTTGGCATGAAATTATCACAACTAGCATATTAAAAATATCTGTATCCAAACAATTATTACAAACAGAATTTATTTTAATAATATTTATTTGTAATTGTTACAAATGGAGCAACAATTTCCTGAACTGTTTACTAGTTTATGTGGAACAGACAAAAAAACCTCCACAAAACAATTTTTTAAAAATCCCGAAGTAACAATTATTTATATTTCCTCTCCACAGTATTAAATAAAAATTAAAAACTCATTCTCATAAAAAGAATTGAAGAGGGGGAAAGTGTATAGAAGGGAGTGTACGACTAAGTTTCAATGAATGGGCATGACCTAGGACTTGCTTGTCCTTAGTGCACAAAAATTAGAATAATCTGATAACATACATATTTTTAAAAAATGATTTGGAAAATATTTGAACACCTTGTCTTAAAATATTTTATTCCTCATGTTAAAATAAAATGTTCCATAATATTTCTTTTCTTTTTTTCAATTTTTCCAATTTTTTGGAAAAAAACAAAAAAGGCTTTAAAAAAACGGTAAAAAACAGTTTCCCCCCCTAATTTTTTTGTTTTTTTTCGGTCCTTCACGTGTGTAGGCAGGAGCACTTAACACAGCAGGTCATCACATCTACTGGTACTTCTAAAGTTGAATGAAAGGAACACAGATCACCCTGGGAAACTGGCATCCCTAGATTCCAAAATCCTGCAAGCAAGAATATCATTTTTTTTCCTGTTATACACATAATTATGTAAAATGGCTTTATTTTCTTGGGTTTTAACAAGTAAGCTGTGCGCATTTATTTAAATGTAATTTAAATGTAATATTGCGTTTATATGAAGGCTTTCCTCTGCTTTGGTTTTCCAAACTGGAGCGTTATTGGGGGGGGGGGGGCAAATCGCTGAATACTGTAATAATCCAGTTTCCAGGTTTTCCCCATATGCTGTTTGCCAAACTTGCTTTATTTGGATCATTTTGGAAAGAATACTGTCAAGGCATATCAGCAAGCCATCTGCAAGGAATGGTGAGCATATTCCTGCCATGCAAAGGTCTTGCACATCTTTGGACCATTTCCCCCACATTCTTTGTATCTGATGCACAGAATCCTTGCTGAGTGGAAGCAGCCTAATTTTATAATCACTCTTGATTTCTGCATCTCCCAGTTATATTATGTAAGTGTAAACAAAAAGACAATCAGCTGCATCTGCTCTAGAAACCTGTGTGATATTTGGTGAGTGGCTCATGAATGACACACAAGGCATAAAAATGATAGCCTGGATCTCAGATTGAAGTTGAAGTTGCCAAATTCAATAGTCAAATGAGAAAATGAGAATCTATATTGCAGGCAAACCTAAGATTAGGGGGGAGGGTTAATTGTTTTGCTAGTCAAGAATAAGAGCATATCTCTTCTTTGTTTTAAAAAAACAACAACAGGGGGAAAATGTGCTTGCAAATAAGATCTTTTAAAAAAATATTACAAGGTTTAAAAGCCTGACATATTGATGTTAATTGAAGCGTCATTAGATGGATGTGCTTTTTAGCAGTGACAAATAACTCCTTGATGGCTCCATGTCATAAACAGAATCAGCCTCTGCTAACTGTTTAAAAATTACTGGCTCAGGTGACACAGCTTTGTATTTTTGTGTTGGAATATTCTCAGCATATTGAATAGGTTTAGTTAATTAAGAACTGTACATGTCACCCACAGAGGTAAAATTGAATATAGGTCTCCATGAATACCTGACTTTGCAGAATGTTGCTGTCTATATTATTTCTTTTAATAAAAAATACCAGTTAAAACACCTGTTAAAACCTTGTTAACACTAATTCAGCATCCAGCTGCTTGCTTGCTGTGGGAGCAACTTTACCAGAAACTCTGTGTGAATCCCTTCAGCCAAAAAAAAAAAACGGGGCGGGGGGGAGGAACTGCTAACTAGAGGCCTTCTCAGATGTAGGGAATGGATCAGCTTCACTGGTCAGATAAATTAAAGCAATTTATAATTGAACATGAAATATATCAAAGAGGATTTATTTAATGCAAAGATTCAGGTAGATCAACTGAATGAATGAGAAGTAGCAGTGATTTTTTTGGTTAAAAGAAAAAAGAATGGTGTCAGTGCTCATATATAAGGTTGTGCTGATTTTGACCAATCCCTCCTCCCCTTCCTCTGTGAACCCCACTAAGCTCCTCAGGATCTGTTTCTATGGCTGAGTGGGGCAGGTCAGTGCCAAGGATACCAGCCTGCAGGAGGGATCCCCCAGAATTTCACTCATCTCCAGTGTTATGTATGTGGACTCAATTGAAGAGTAATGGGTGTTCCTGCCTGGCTCATTGGAGCCATATGGACTGAACTTGGGAACAATGGACAGCAGGATCCAAATCTCTGCAGCCCTACACCAGTCACAAGCCTCTGCCAGTTTGAATGATCCAATAACATGCTTGTGCAGGAACCCGTATATAAGTTTGGCCCTGTTGGCCCATTCTCAGTCTTGACTGTGCAGCCACCTACAATGCTGTACCCAATAAAGAGCTGTTATTCACTACCATCTTGCCTCTTCAATGCCTAAGAACCCACTATATTATATCCAGTCTACAGAGATCAGTTCCCATGAAGAAAATGGGTGCTTTGGAGGGTGGATTCTATGCTGTTGCACCCCACTGAGGCTCCTGTCCTCCCAGAGCTCCATCCCCAAATCCCCAACCTGGATCAGGCATCCTTACACACACACACACACCCATCCTTTGCAGGTGGCCAGGAAGGACCTGGCAACCCTAGCTAGTCCAGGCACTGGTAAGAGGTATAAAAGGTAAGTGCATTAGCAGAAGCTGAAGAAACTGGTAAACCAAGCCTAAAGGAAGATTGTACCTGTAACACCATAAGCATACTTACCTGGGAGTAAGCCCCACTGAACACAATGAGACTTACTTTTGAGTAAACATTTACAGGATTTCCCTGCAAGACTGCAATTTTGCACATAACTTACCCAGCAGTAAGTCCCATTGAGCACAGTGGGTTTTACTAATGAGTAGATGACCATAGGATTGCAGTGTGCAGCTGCAGTACTAAGCATACCTTCTTGGAAATAATATTTTCTTTATTTCATTGTATTCTGATTTCTAAAAAAAAACCCAGACATTGAACAGTGTGTCCCATTATAACAGTGGTTCTCAACTGATGATACATGTACTATGAATGGGAAATAGAAGTAGCCTAGGTGGGATGCAGTTTTTATAGCAAATATTCGGAATTTGTTTTCCTTCAGTTCCCATGCGTCCGCCTGCAAGTGCAATGTGCTGTCTCCTGCCAGCCCTAACTGACATTAATTATCCATCTATGACCTTTTGGCATGCTAGTAGTTACCTTGGACACTCTGTGTTTCTCCAACCCACCCTCCTCCCCAGTTATCAGCAAATGTCTTTGATGTGCTGCTTCCTGTCAGACCTATCTACCAGGGATGGCCTGGTAATCAGCTGGAGACCAGGGGGGGATGGGAACATGAGTGGATGCCCACCAGCAATTATGTGAGGTCACTTCTGGGGAAACCCCAGAATTACATTATGCCTCTGGAGATTCAATGGTACAACCACCACAGGGTGTCCAGTGATTAGAGAGATGTGATGTCACTTCTGAGTTCCTACCCAAAGTGATTTCAAACAGATGACCCATCCCCTGCCCACATTGGGCACAGACAACCCTGCATAACAATAAAGTTTACTTCTAACAATTCTACAGCAATATAAGTCCTTAAAGCTTCTCTTAAATTATAAATAAAAAATAAATTGTCTATAAACACAAAAAGCTCCTTCTCATAAAAAGTGAGCTTTTTGTTTCTATTATGTTTCTGCCGCCCTACACTGCTGAGAAACTACGATCATTATAGGATCACTGTCAGAAGATCCCGCCTATACTGAAGTTGAACAGCACCATAAAATGCTTTTAGTTGCATTTTATCATTTTTAAACTGTATTTGTAGATGTTTGAACGGACTGTTAGCTGCCCTGAGTCCCCTTGCAGAGAGGGCAGGATAGAAATCTAAAGTAATAAATAAATAAATAATCATGGTGAGACCCACGCTCTGAGGCGTGATTAATGGGAAATAAGATGAAAAGGGTTGAGAGCCACCGTGTTATACTAAATAAAACCACAAGTGAGCCACATTGTAACAGAAGAAAACCAATACTGAAAAGAAACATCCTGAAAAACTCTTTTTTAAAACAAATATAGGAAACCTATTATGAAAAGAAAAGCAAACACATTCTAGTAATCTGTAATAGTTTTACAACTCACTTTATTAGCAATATTCTTCTGGGAATACATGTGAAACACACAGCTTTTCCTGTCAGCAATTCTTGGAAGCATTTGGTATAAAAAATTCTATTAAAGCTAGATCAATGGAAAAATGGTAGATTGGGTGTAAATCTGTGATAAGCTCCAATGTAGTATATACAGAGAGACTAACATGCACACATGCACACATGCACACCGTGCTTGCCATTATGAATTCATTCTCATCAGCCAATACACACTATTAACACAGACAAAAATATTAACAGTTTCCCAGTGCTCTTGTAGGGGATGCATATGGCAGACCACCATTAAGTCTTTCTTGCCTTGGGGATCACCATAAATTGGCTGCAACTTGGCAGCAAACAAACAAACAAAAAAGTACTTCCAACATTGCTAGACTCAAATCCAGAACTGAATAACAACAGCAAAAACTCAGCAAAACAACAGCTCTCCCTCAGTCATCTAGCTGTCATCTGTATAATATAATCATGTACAGGATTGTACTGCAAGTCTCTCTGCTGTGACTATGAGCGATTCCCAAACAGGTTTAGGACTGCAACTTTTGGAAGGAGAACAAAGAGAACCTCAGGACAATTCAATGACTTATGAATTAGGGAAGCACATAGATAAATGCTCATTGTGCCCAGTTAATGGCTGTTCAAGCTTGCTTGGTCAAACCCAGTTCACGGCCTTCTAGGGTTGCCAGCCTCCAGATGTGGTCTGGAGATCTCCCACTTTTACAACTGATCTCCATCTGGCAGAGGATCAGCTTCCCTGGGGAAAAATGGCTGCTTTGAAGGGTGAATTGTATGGCATTGTACCATGTTGAGCCCCACCCCCTTCCAATCCTGTCATCTCCTGGATCCACTCCCAAAGGCTCCAGGTATTTTTCAACACAGACCTGGGGGACCATGGTGGAATGGAGTTCCAGAACCTTTTTGTAGAGGAAAAATTCTCAACAAATGTCTAAAAGTTCATGAGGGGCACCTGTATGTTTCTCCTTCATTTCCCTCTTGAGAGTTCCAGCACCTCTTTTTCCAGAAAAAAAGCCCTGCATACAATGTGTAACCTAAACTTCCACTATTTCTCAGGACAACCAGTTATGTGCGGGGACAATTTAGTGCAAAAATGTAGCAGGAGATGGTGAGCACTGACGTCTTATTTTTTCCCCCATCACTTTCACATTTAAATCAGGCTCCTAAAGCTGCTTCTCCCCCACTACTGGATTCCAGAAACATAGGCTGATTTTACACTGCGCAAGAGATCCAGTAATGCTGCACTTTCAAAAGTGATCATCTACATTACAATGTGCCTTGACTTCTGTCTTGCTCTGGTGTTTTTACTGTCATTTACATTTAAATTCCTAAATTGGCTCTGACACCATTTTCAGCATGGAGTTGCCCCTGACTTTTGAATGAGGGTTTTCCAGGAAGCGCATTCCACAGGACCATAAAGATGATATCTTTCCTGGGAAACAGGGCAATAAACTCGTTTCTCAAGAAAGAACAAGGGAACTCTTAAACCTGCCCCCCTCCCCCCCCCCCCAGTAAAGCAAGCAAATGTGGAAGGGAAGTCCAGGAGCAAAATTTTGAGTGTAGATGAAAAAATATACTCCAGATTTCTAGAAGGCGGTTTCAGTGCTCAGAAAATCAGACCCAAACATGAATGTAGAATCAGCCATACAGTTAGAGCCCTTCCCATCAAAAGTACCTGCTCATCTTTCAGACCAGCTCCAACACTAAATAATACTGACTGGTTTCTTCCAAACACAGATTCTGCACTGCTTTGGCTTCCAACCTGGAGTTGTTTAGGTGGGATCATCCATATGATGGTTGCTCTCTAATCATCCTGTTTCTAAGGTTTCCCCATTCTCAGAATGCTGCTTACCAAACCTGCTTTACTCCAGTCTTTTGGGGAAGAACACAGTCCAAGCATGTTAGTATCTTGTGTGGAAGGAATGCTTCAGATTTTCCTACTGCAAGGGTCTTGCCTTCATCAGCATAATTTTCCAGTCAGCAGCAGCTTACCAGGGCCATTTTCACAATATTTTTTCCTGCTGTGCAGCTGCAGAGTTTTTTGCAGGCTTAAAAAAAATCATATGTGGTTGCTGCTATGCTACAGCTAATGCTATATCATCACTTATCTTGTTCCATTTAAAATATTAGTTCTTTTTAATTCTCAGTTTTCATTTTGTTTTTTTTAAATCATTTCTTCAGCTCTTTTCATTGTGGAGATAAAAGTGGAAATGTGAGGGCAGTTTTTGTCCCAATGGCCTGGAAAGGAATTTGTGGGGGAGGGAGAGCTTCAAGACAGTTGGAGATGGAAAGACACTATTTGTATCTTGATAGGGTGCTATTGCAATATAATGTTCCATTGCTGCTTTCCAATTGTGAGAACAAAAAGTGGTTTGCAAGTTTTCTCACTGGCCATGACAACCACTCCGCTGCAAACCAATTCCAATTTGTTGCATACACTGGGTGAGGGGACATAAAAGGAAGGTGTGCAAAAAGAGTGCCATTTGTGGAAGCTCCATTGACAATATGCCTGCCTCTACATTTGCAGGGGCAATGAAAGCAGAGCCTTTTGCCCCAGGCACCCCCAATGAAGACATGAGACAACAGCACTGGGTTTAACTAGTTTATTAAAATAATTAATTATGCAGATCTATGTCGTATCATTAAATATGCTAAATAGACTAAATGTGCTAGGCAACCTGCACACAATGTGCTGAGAGGTACCCAGCATCACCTCCTTCCTTTGATGCCCCACTCAACCACTACCAGGTTCAGAAAGAGGTTGCTCAGCACTGAGGGCACTCTTCCCTGTTGCACCCCACTACATGTATACAGTTTTCCAGATAAACTATCCATCAGTGCTGATGACTCAGGGTGCTTGCCAATCATCCCTACCTATTGTGATCAGTTTGCCTTATCTCTGCCACAAAAGCAGAGCTATACACCCCTTGCCCCACCTGTTGACTATAATGTCCTGCAGATCCTGGTGTAGATCTGCCAAACAGACGTTGCACCCTTCTGGAGACAGATGTACATTGTCTTCACTATACAGGTGATGGAGTCATGAAATATGCATGCACCTCCACTGTCCAAAATCACTCTACATGGCAAATTATTTATCTTGGCCCTTGTATACTCAATCTAAGCTGGCTTCAGGACTCCTCCCAAATCCCCCTCTATAGAAAATCAGACCAAACAACGATGGCCCTGGATAACAATTTTTACCTGTTTTAAGTCTCTAAGTATTTTCCACATTCACACCATTCCTTTCATCTGCACTAGGTCATTTCACCCATAGACAAGAATATTGGGATGCCTGCCCTCCCTCAAGACCTGGTGGAGGAAAGGCAGAAGCTGGCTCCATAGCAAACCCCGAAGGCCTTGCCACTCTACGCTGGCCATGGGATAGAGGCCCAACTGCGATCCCATCTCACAGGCAGCTGCTCTCTTGCTCACTCAGAAGACGATGGAATAGCCCACCACCAGCACCCTTACTGGGCTTCTTGATATGCTCATACCTGCAAAAAATAAAAATTGTCATCTTATCTAATATAAGCCATGAAAGCCTGTGATTGCCACTTGCCAATTCACAGAATTGCCTGCCCCAGAATTCCCAGCCTAGCAGTAGTGGATGCAGCTCCTATTCTAAATGAACAGGTCCCAAACTCCCATGCAGGTAGCCCTCCAGCCACCAATATCTGCCAGGTGACTGCCCAAACTGGTATCGCATCAAAGGTGACCTGCTTCTGTCCAGGGGTGGCCAACAGTAGCTCTCCAGATGTTTTTTGCCTACAACTCCCATCAGCCCCAGCCAGCATGGCCAATGGCTGGGGCTGATGGGAGTTGTAGGCAAAAAACATCTGTAGAGCTACCATTGGCCACTCCTGGAATAGACAACCTGGGCCATAGCCCCCAAGTTCTCATGAATGCCCTGATTACACTCAGGATTTCTTTGAGTCACCAATGACAGTCCTGAGGGAATTCAACTGCCAGAAGTAGTTAAGGCACTATTTCCCACACTTCTGATAGCTGGATCACACGTTCTTTTTTTTCCTGCGTTAAAACTGGAGTGAAAACACATATACTTCCCAAGGCAGGTTTTGCTGCAATATGGCTTGATCATGGAGAGATGCATCAAGTAAGCTCCTCGGGAAGCCAGTATTTTGGAATTGCGGGAGCATTTCCTTGTTTTATTTCTCACCACACATTAGCATCCTCATTAGTGCGATACATAATTTGTGAAGTACAGAGCTGAGAGACCCCCTGTAAAAACAGACAGTAGCATGTTTCATAATGAGATGTATAGATTCCTTTGAAAATTGGCCACCTGATTTTTACAACAACCAAAGCAGAATGGTGTTACTAGCAAAATCAACATCATTGTTAATTTACAATAAAGAAATACTTTTCAGCATGGTGTTAAAAATTGCCTAATCACAAAAAAATCCACACATACAATTGGAGCAAAATCTAATTCAAGGAGGACAGCCTAGTGCCAGTTCATATTCACAAAAACATAATCCGCCAGCTGGAATTTAAGCACGTCCAACACCTTCAGTGGAAACTGGACCCTCATGATGTTCACAGTACTTTCAAAGAGAAGAGGGATGTCTCTGTGCTGTACAACCTACTGGACAAAAACTAAAGGGGGGGGGAGAGAAAATGGTACATACACAGCATTTAAAGGACATTTTCAAGGTCACGTAACAGCTCTGAAGCCACACTATGAATTTTGGTCTCACCCCAAAATCTTATCTATTGAGACAACATTGTTGTTCAGGTGATAATGCTGGAGGGGGTGGGGTTCCCACCTAAAAAGGATAACATCCATGACAATTAATATATTTCTGTCACTTCCAAAAGACATGGGATTAATTCAGATGCAATGAAGCTAACTGCCAGAAGGAAAAACAAATAAGGTAAACACAAAAGCCACTTGTTACAATTACATGACAAATCCTATCAAGCATGAGAATTCTCCTGAAACCACTATTGTAATTGCCACTATAGGGGGAATGGGGAGGAGAGCCTCTCTAAACTCAGCACGTGGGCAAGACTGCAGCAGCTTGGAAATACAGACCAACTTTTTGCACATCTCTGAATGAGCTGATTAATGAAGCAGCTCTGACATAAAGGGACCACAAAAGGGTTCCTGTGATCTTGCCGAAAGTTGCAGGAAATGAAATTTAATTTGCATTATAATGCATCATTTTATTGCAATGCAAAGTTGTTATTCTGCTATCGCATTATTCAGGTCAAAGACACACAGTGCCTGAAGTACATAGTTTTGGAAAGTCACTTGCATTTGGATTTTTATCCAAAAATGAAGCCAGGGGACATAAACCAAGCACAAAATACAACAGGTAATCTTAGGCAAGTATTACAAAGCCATTTTCCAGTCCAAATATCTTACAAAACTGCTGAAGTGAAGGAGGGTTTTAAAAATGTATGGCTATAATCACACTATCACAGACTCTCATTTTTGTTATGAAAGTCTAACATCATGTAACATTTTTAGAATGGAGGGGTTGCTCTGACAGTGGCTTCACTGCATAAAGTCCAACTCCTATGCAGGAACAATTTCTGGGGGGAAACAGATCTACAGATTTGAAGACAATGCACAAAACTTCTTAAGATTTTAGGAACCAGGATCTCTAAAACAAAATTTGCCTGAGTTGTTCCCCTCATAGCTGAGGTATAGCTGAGGTAGTGGGTATAAAGGCTTTGGTTTCACTCTGAGATAGGGATGCCAGCCTCCAGATGGGACCTCGGGATCCCCTGGAATTACAGCTCATCTTCAGACTACAGAGATCAGTTTTGCTGGAGAAAATGGATGTTTTGGAGGGTGGACTCTATGGCATGATACCCCACTGAGGTCTCTGTTCACCTCAGGCTCTATTCCCAAATCTCCAGGAGTTTCCCAACCTGGATCTGGCAACTTTACCTCCCCATCTCCCACTGGTGTCAGGGTTTGTTGTTGTTCAGTCGCACAGTCAAGTCCGACTCCTTGCGACCCCATGGACAAAGTCACACCAGGCCCTCCTGTCTTCCACCATCCTTCGAAGTCTGCTCAAATTCGTGTTTGTTACATCAGTAATGCTGTCCAGCCATCTCATCTTTTGCCATCCCCTTCTTCTTTTGCCTTCAGTCTTTCCCAGCATCAGAATCTTCTCCAGTGAGTGCTCCCTTCTCATTTGGTGGCCAAAGTATTTGAGATTCAGCTTCAGCATCTGACCTTCCAAGGGACAGTCTGGGTTGATTTCCCTTAGGACTGACTGATTGGATCTTCTTGCAGACCAAGGGACTCTCAAGAGTCTTCTCCAGCACCACAACTCAAAAGCATCTATTCTTCTGTGCTTGGCCTTCCTTATGGTCCAGCTCTCACAGCCATACATTACTACTGGGAATACCATTGCTTTGACTATACGGACTTTTGTTGGCAGGGTGATGTCTCTACCTTTTATTATACTGCCCAGGTTCACCATAGCTGTCCTCCCAAGGAGCAAACGTCTTTTAATTTCATGGCTACAGTCACCATCTGCAGTGATCTTGGATCTCAGGAATGTGAAGTCTGTCACTACTTCCATGTCTTCCCCTTCTATTTGCCATGGTTTGATGGGGCCGGATGCCATGATCTTAGTTTTTTTGATGTTGAGTTTCAAGCTTACTTTTGTACTCTCCTCTTTCACTCTCAACAAGAGGTTCTTCAGGTCCTCCTCACTTTCTGCCATTAGAGTGGTATCATTTGCATATCTGAGGTTGTTGATGTTTTTCCCAGCAATCTTAATTCCGGCTTGTGCTTCATCCAGGCCAGCATTCCGCATGATGTACTCTGCATATAAATTAAATAAGCAGGGTGACAATATACATCCTTGTTGAACTCCTTTTCCTATTCTAAACCAATCAGTTGTTCCATATCCCATTCTGACCATTGCTTCTTGATCCTTATACAGGTTTCTCAGGAGACATGTGAGGTGGGCTGGTATTCCCATCTCTTTAAGGATTTGCCACAGTTTGTTGTGATCCACACAATCAAAGGCTTTAGTTTATTCAATGAAACAGAAATAGATGCTTTTCTGATACTCCAAGCTTTTTCCATAATCCAGCAAATGTTGACAATTTGATCTCTAGTTCCTCGACCTCTCCGAAACCCAGCTTGAACTTCTGGTAGTTCCCGATCTACATACTGCTGAAGCCTAGCTTGTAGGATCTTTAACATGACCTTGCTGGCATGTGAAATAAGTGCAATGGTGTGATAGTTTGAACATTCCTTGGCATTACCCTTCTTTGGGATTGGAATATAAACTGACCTTTTCCAATCCTGTGGCCACTGTTGAGGTTTCCAAATTTGCTGACATAATGTGTGCATCACTTTAACAGCATCATCTTTTAGGACTTTGAATAGCTCAACTGGGATACCATCATCTCCGCTCGCTTTGTTGTTAGTAATGCTTTCTAAGACTCATTTGGCGTCACACTCCAGGATGTCTGGCTCAAGGCCAGCGATTTCACTGTCATGGTTGTCAAGGACATTGAGATCCTTCTTGTATAATTCTTCAGTGCATTCTTGACACTTCTTCCTGATCTCTTCTGCTTTTGTTAGATCCCTACCGTTTTTGTCCTTTAACATGGCCATCTTTGCATGAAACGTTCCCTTGATTTCTCCAATTTTCTTGAAGAGATCTCTTGTTCTTCCCATTCTATTATTTTCCTCTATTGCTTTGCATTGTTCCTTCAGGAAGGCCTCCTTATCTCTCCTTGCTGTTCTCTGGAAATCTGCATTCAGTTGGGTGAATTTTTCCTTTTCACCTTTGCCTTTCACTTTCCTTCTTTTCTCAGCTATTTATAAAGCCTCATCAGATAGCCACTTTGCTTTCTTGCATTTCTTTTTCTTTGGGATGGTGCTGATTGCTGCCTTCTGTACAATGTCATGAACCTCCATCCATAGTTCTTCTGGCACTCTGTCTATCAACTCCAGTTCCTTAAACCTATTCTTCACCTCCACTGTATATTCATAAGGGATGTGATCCAGGTCAAACCTGAGTGGCCTAATGACTTCCCCAGTTTTCTTCAGTTTAAGCCTGAATTTTGCAATGAGTAGCTCATGATCTGAGCCACAGTCAGCTCCAGGTCTTGTTTTTTGCTGACTGTAAGGAGCTTCTCCATCTTTGACTGCAGAGTATATAATCAATCTGACCTGAGGGACTCGTCTTCCAGCGTCATATCTTTTAGCTTTTGTTACTGTCCATGGGGTTTTCTTGGCAAGGATACTGGAGTGGTTTGCCATTTCCTTCTCTAGTGGATCACATTTTTTTCTGGGTTCTCAGCTGTGGCCTGTCCATCTTAGGTGGCCCTGCATGGCATAGCCCACAGGGGAGACCTGCCATAAGGTAACTTCGGTAGCAAGCAAGAACACAGCGTTGTATAAAAAAAACAAATATGGATTATTTATTTACATGTTGTTTTCAAATAATAGTTTAGCAGCACAGGTTTCAAGACAGTCACAGGACAAGTCTGAACTTGAACTTAAGATAGAAATGGCTTCAACTTGTGACTTAATGCTTCAGTTACAGACTTTCACTGCCTAGCCACCAGGCTGGATCCTTACACACACACAATTCCACCATCACCAGTCTGCCTTTTCCAAGAGTAGGACTAAATGGTACCTGGTCTGCTCACCACCAAGGGTAGGCCTCACAACCAGGTATTCCATCATCTTCTAGAAGCAGAGTTAAACCTCTTTGCCAAGCTCCCAGGCAGATCTATGCTTCCCTTTAATACTCCATCCCCTGTCTGAAAAGTGACCGGATGCTGGAGCAGCACTTCCAGAGGCTCAGGCGCAAAATAGCTGCTTAGCCATTTTACCTTTCAGGAGCAGCACAGCCTCCCGCCCATCACGAAATCAATTGTGTTATTATTGTAAAAGCTGCAAGTAGTTCAGAATAAAGCATATTTTTGTTGTGTACATTTTTAATGCACACAGTAGTGCAATGTTTGCAAAAATAAATACCAGTCTCTTTGTTTTGTTGTTCTTTGTTTAAAGAGAGCAGATATCAGGCCTTTAGAGCTCCTTACAAAATGGAACAAGATCCACCAATATAAAGTACATCTGACTTTCCCTGGATTTTGTTCTTAACCATTCAGGGAAAGGTTTTCTTTTCAAACCCAAACCTCAGAGTTATTCATGCAGCTCTTGCGAACTGCAAAAACAGTTTCAGACAGATGTTCAGTCTTATATCTTGTTTGGAGGATATGGGATGAGAGAGTAGGAGGGAAAGGAGGTTCTTGGCTTCAGATTTGCCATACCCTCCTAACACAGGCTCCTCTTCTGTCAAAGATGGACTATGAAATTGTGGTGACTTCACAGATCCATGTGTGGATTCCATGTGGGGTTGAAGCAAAACTTCCATTCTTACAATTGGGGGGGAAAGAAAAATGTATTTTTGCATTTTAAAAACCCTCTTGTTTAAAGCCTAAGGATAAATTGTAATTTTTAAATTCAAGATTTAACTGGTTGGCTAAAAGAACTACATCAGATTTAAGAATCCCACGATTCAGTAATTCACAGTGTAGTTTTAAGAACAGTTACACCTTTCTAAATCCATTTAAGCAGATGGTTTTAGAAGTGCGTAATTCTGTTTAGGATTGCACTGCCAGTAAACTTGGTATTTATGTATATGATGGCCCTTGATTCATAGAATTATCCTCTGTTAATGCCTGACCTTGAAAACATAAATCTTACTCATATTAGCAGTGAACTAGACCTATTATGAAATATTTTGTAATGCTATACATAGCTGTGCTGCTCACTTAATATGCTAATAAATTCAACTATTTACTGAGCCATGAGAGAGAAAGCTACTCGGCGCATCTCTCAGTTGTCATTGATAAGAAAATAGATGGAAGCCACCAAATGGAATCAGGAGATAAGATGTATGTAAAATATTTCTCTGTGGCATCAGCAAACTGCACAGCTGCTGTACATTAATGAGAAATAGATTCTTCACGATAGTCTCTTATGCACATATAGGCTGCATTTGTGTGTGCATGTGCAAATGTGTGTTCATAAGTTGTCCCATTTTCTGATTTTGTAGTCTCTTGTACTGCAGATCTCTCTTCACTGAACTGAATGAACTGCCAACCCAGTCCCTGAAGATTTCAAAACAGCACTCCGTAGTTTCACATCAGTTAATTAACCATGATCCAGTTAGCAATTTATTAGTCAGTTACCTTACCTGCACGAATGAAACTTGCATCTACAAACAAGATGAAATACCTTTCATGCCTTAAATTGCCAACTCCAGAACTCAAAAGGTACAGGCCAAATAATGTGATGAAAAATGCAAATAGGAAGTGCACCTAACCTATTTTTCTACTGGAGGTTGCCTCAGAATATTTTGACTAAGAGGACAATGTCAAAGTGTTCTTTCTTATTCCTCCCCTTCCACAAAATATTCCACCCATTCTCTGAGGAGCTGCACCTCACACCAGATCACTGAGTAGTTTAGGCTGACATAGCATGTCTGGCCCAAGATCAACTGGTGACCTTCAACACTGAACAGCAATTAAGGGTCATGTCCAGCATTTTACCCACTATACTTCACTGGCACTCTGGTACTGAGGCAATCCTTTCTAACAAAAGTTCACTTAGTTTCAGTTCTGCAAACTAGTACTCTTCTCCCATAGTGACCTATGTGTATCGTCACCTTTTTAATGCAAATGTTTCTTTCCCCTCCTCCTGATACACTGCAGTTCATAGTTTTCCTCATTTACCTCACAGCACTGCATGGCTGGAGGTTGGTAATATCTAACAGGTTTATAGGATTAGAAATCTTCTCCCCCACTGTTCAGTAACTATCACAGCTCAGTAGGTATCATCTATCAATTTACAGCCTGTGTAGGTGGCATGACCATTTGACATAAAGGTCCCTTTATAAGTGGAGATAGGGGTGAGGTTATAAGAACACAGACCTGAGGAACCTCAGACAACAATCACACCATCATAGTGTGTCACTGTCATCTATAATTTTGTCCACTGTCTTGGTATGGATTTCCACATATCAAGCCCTGTGCTGTATGCATTTAATATGCTGAGTCAGAATATTGGAAACCAAGAAGAGAACATTTATGGCAGGCTGTGAAATGAGCTCCCTGTGGAGATCTCTTTCCTCCCTTATGGCCCTTGGAAATGGCTGTTGAAATCCATTCATTTTGAAGAGCATTTGGTTGTCTAATTATTGCTCGCTGGCAATTCTTAGTGGCTGATGAGGTATGCCAATTTCCTAGTGTTTAAACAATGCTTTTTAGTAGGCCCTCTTTTTTTTTGTAGAAAAAGCCCAGCATGCACTCATTTGCATATTAGGCCACACACCCTGCCATCACATTGTTTCACACATGGTTTTTTTGTAGAAAAAGCCCAGCAGGCACTCATTTGTGTATTAGGCCACACCCCCTGGCACCAAGCCAGCCAGAACTGTGTTTCTGTGTGTTCCTGTTCAAAAAAGCCCTGTTTTTTAGTTTTATCATGGTTTAGTAGGTCTTTTAGGAGAATCTTTGGCTGCAGGAAAAACAGCATATAAAAGGGATTGCCAGAAGATTAAAGAGCCCTTTCAATGTGGTATGAAGGTTGTAAAACTATCAACCGAGGGAGATACTCCCAGGAGTCATTTTGTAGAAAAATAGGTGGCAGAGCTCATCCAGGGATTGTTATGCAGCTGCACATACTATTCAATGGGCAAGGAGATGGAACTCTCAGGAGGAGGTGGAACTCTCAGAAAGGTTCAGGAGCTGCGCTCCTGTGAGCTCCCACTGAATCTGAGACCTGGTTACTCCTATCCTTTACACAGCTGGCTTTTCAATATGAATTTCAGATGGTATCTTTTACAGTGTGCATTTGGCTTTTTAAATTTCTGCTTTATTAGACAGAAGTTGTACTTTTTATTAGTTGGTTCTCATTTTGCTTAGTGTTTATTTGTTTTTTTTAATTTCTATTTTTGTAGCAAGCTACCCCATGTATCTTTTTTGGATAAAAGGACGATAAGTTTTTTTAAAAAAGAAATAAATACCTTTACTATACATATATGCTTCTTTTTTCTGAAACTGAAGGCTTGTGCTTGTATTGTTTGACCATTCTCATATACATCACATATATTTGATTCAATTTTCTGGAGAAAGGGGAATTCCAGAGACAAGAGCAAAACTTTGGGATCGTGAAGTACTAGTAGCCAAAGAAATTAAATTGGGGGAAGGGAGTAAATTGTGTGGTCTACTGTAGGAAAAAACAGCCCACATAAGAAGGAAGAAGTTGGCTAGGAAGGGAAGTTAGTTAGGAAGGGACATGTGGTATAAATCAATTGTATTACAAAAGTAAAATATATGTTGACCAGAAAATCATTTCTGCTGCACGGTCACTGTCTCATCAGCAAAGATTAGATGATAACATAAATAATTCAAAAGATCTCAAAGGTGATTTAAGTCACAGGTGTGAAAAGTCTTAAAGGAGGGGAACAGCCTTAGAGTAATCACAGAAAAGTTTTACCTCATTATCCCGTTCATTATATGACTATCAGTTATAGTTTATTCAAAAAGCTGCCGCTCTTGATGCACTCTGAGGGAAATGTATTTGCTGTTTTTTGGAAGGGATAGTAGATATTGTCACATGCGCCAAGGCCATTTCAGTCTTTTCCTTACATCTGGCCTCTTTATAGAGAAGGGAACACACACTCATGAAATGATAATGTATCCTGAAGATGGGAGGGGGGAATAACAAAAAATTCTTCCCTACAAGGGTGATGGTAATAGCTAATAGGATGCTTTCCTGATTTGATATATGTGATTCAAAAGAGCACAGAGCTCAGTGTGGAAAATGCAAAATTCATTATAATCCTGGAAATAATGTGATAACCCACTGTCTTTTACTAATACTATACAGTCACAGAATCTGGCTGGATATCCTGTATGTTTTTGTGTGTAATAAAGCTATGTCCATCATCTTTCATGAAACAAAGAATATAGCAGTAGCTTATCTTTTCAAAGTTCCTTCACAGTCTCTGGTTACCTAGGCAATACCTGTGATTAGAAGAATCCTCACAATATTAGCATTTTCTTGTAGTGTAAGTCTACTCATAGCATACAGTGTAGATGTGACTATTTTTCTCTCAAGCATTTCTCCTCAGGGAAATTCCTACAGCATGGTATTGGAAAATGGCAATATATATATTTTACAAGAATTCTACAGAATTCAACAGAAATATTTCCTAAACATGTAATACAACAAGCTATGTCTGTATACTAAGAACAATATTCTGTTTCCAGTTATGTAGAAAACATTTGACTGTCCTTTCACATTGTAAATTATCTTTCAAAATAAGAGATTACTTTCTTAGCCTCAGCAGCTCTTGAACTCAGCTGGATGGTGCAGAAGATCACTGGCAATATTACTCATTTACCTAGCAAGAGAAAATAATTTGAGGATGGGTGATTGGACAAATTACTTATTACCAGAAATTCACAAACAGCAGAATTTTATGAAAAAATTTTCCAATTCCCCATCATACCATCTTCAAATTTCAGTCTTCATTTACCAAATTTTGTAATGCTTTCAACAGACCCCACTGTTAATTTTATCCTAAGCATTCCAATGCAGTCCTTTCACAGTCTATATTTTTTTAAAAAATGTGTGTCCCGCCCAGCCCGGGCGAGGACTACGCAAGGGGGACCCCCGGGGCCTGCCAGCCGCTCCCGCCCCCGCCGCCGCCCCGAGGGCCTCCCACACCTTCCCAAGCCCCCGCGGTGGCCCCACACCTCACCTGGGCTGAGGGGGTGCCAACAGCCGCCCGAACGACGCCTCTCAGCCACCGAGCCCGTCTCCGGGTCCGAGGAGCCTGGCCAGAGCGAGACGTCGGGGAGCAGGAGGGAGAAGCTGAGCCCAGCGCCGGGCAGAGAGGAGGAGAGCCGCCTGACCCGTGGCGGCGAGAGACGCCACACCCCAGCACGCTGCAGAGGTCCAGGACGCCCGAGGCACGCCGAGGCAGCCCAGCCCCGGCTCGCCTCTCCCGGGCGTCTGGGGCTTTGAAGGGGGGAGGAGCCAGAGAGGGGCAGAACCCAGGAAGGGGGAGGACTGGGACGAGGGGATAAAGGAAGGGAAGGAGGAGGTCGGGGAGGAAGCTGGCCGGTGCTTATTGAGGCTGCCTCGCAAGAGAGAGGGACAGGAGCCACAGCACAGCCAGGAGGGGAACGGGGGCCTGTGGTGACGTAACCCGGCTCCCACCCCTGTTTCTGAGACCTCCGGGGAACGCCCCAGAGTGCCCGGGAGGGGTGACGGCGGCACTGGGAGACCGGGAGGGGTGCCCAGGGCGCGACAACATACAAAGATATTTGTATTCTTAGAGTATTTCCTATGCAGAGAAAAGAAGTTGCACACAAAAGTTCTTTCACTGGACAGCACATCTCCTAGGGAATGGGGTAATGTAGGGCAGCAGGACAAGGGAATACTTCCCTAATTTTTCATTACCATTTTTGGAGTTGAAGATGAGAGAAATAGAAGAAGAAGTTGAGATATAGCTAACAATATCATTACAGTCTCTCTCGCTTTCTCTCTCAAATGTTCCATTTATATAAGTAGAAAAGGATGTTCTGAAGTAAAAGAGATGTATCCCTAAGTATTCCTTTCTGGCAATATTGTACTGCTGTTAAACAGGCAGGCAGGATATTGATTAGGCCTGGATCTGTAAGCCAAGGACCAGCAACTACTTGTTGCCTCAAGGTGTGGCAGGCATAGATCCCATCCCAAGGCAAGTGTTCCATTGACAAGTCCTAGTGACACATAAGAACATAAGAGAAGCCATGTTGGATCAGGCCAATAGCCCGTCCAGTCCAATGGACATATGAAGCTGCCTTATACTGAATCAGACCCTTGGTCCATCAAAGTCAGTATTGTCTACTCAGACTGGCAGCAGCTCTCCAGGGTCTCAAGCTAAGGTTTTCACACCTATTTGCCTGGACCCTTTTTTGGAGATGCCAGGGATTGAACCTGGGACCTTCTGCTTCCCAAGCAGATGTTCTACCACTGAGCCACCATCCCTCCCCAATGCCAAAAAACCCAAGTGCCATTTCCCTTTGTCTTTTCTTTTTTTTTTAGCTTTTGGCTAGGCTTCATAGAGTTAGGGAACAAATCCAGTCCAAGGTCCCCATTGCCAAAAGCTACTTACAGGGAATATGCTACATAACTATTAAAATTCATTGTGTGTCTTTCAAATAGCTCAACTTTCAAGATGATAAAATTAATGCCTTGAGAATGGAGGTTGACAAGATCTAGAAATTCTGGCAGGTGCTGTTACTTTCCTGTGACAGTTCATGCTTTCTTTACCTTGCACATTAACCTATATTTAGCATTTTACTCCTCAATGCATATATTGGCCATTTCTGTCCATTGCTATATTTAGTGAAAGCAGAAAATGTTGATACGAGCATGCCATAATAATTTTCAGGAACTATAGTTTTCTAGCATCTGTGGGACTGTATAAATTGGGTGCTGTTGAGATAAGGAACTTGTGAGTGATTTAGGATCTTGCAAAAGTCTCTCTGTAATAGGTAAGGATTCTTACATTCAGATTTCTACTATGTAAGAAATAATTTTTCTGGAACTGAATGAAAAACAGTCTTAAAAATCAAAGCACAGAAGCGTGGTAAAGCAGTAATCCTTTTGAAAGTTTAAATGTTTCCTTTGTTTCCACGGATGAAGACTTGGAATTATTTCTGCTATAAATTTTAAATTTGCAGGACTAAAATACTTCTGAAGTAGAAGAGGACAGACTTCTGAGTGTCAAATGGAAAGCATGGTACAAGGGAGACTCTAGAAAAACCAGTTTGGAAGCAAATTGGTACCATTATTAAGGTATCCACAATTTTACTATACGTATTAAATAAAATGCAGGCAAATAATGTTGTTAATCCCTTTCTTGATAATGTTGTTAATCCCTTTCTTGATAAATCAAATAAAATAAATAGATATGCCAGTTTTATAAGCCATCACATCTATCTGCTGCTCTCTTCCATTCTGGAAACTTTCCCCCCAATAACCATGACTTAATCAGTTATATGTAATGTGGATTTTCATGTAATTTTTCAGCCATCAAAGAATGTGTGAAATGTTCTTTCATTTGCAATGTTTGGCATAGAAATAGTCATACTAGTCCCAAATTGTTTATGCAGCTCATGGAAAGCAACTTTTGTGCCCAGTTGCCAGCAACAATATTTATGAGTGAAAACAGATTTTTCAATAGCAAGGTATGTTGGGGAAAATGCATGGGAAGCTGTAGGCTGCACTTACTACATCACTATATTTAATTCATGGATATAAACAAAGCCACTTTTTTAAAAAAAAATCATTCATTCTTCAATTGTATTTAAAGATAAGAGTAAATGTAATTGTTTGGCACCATACATAACCTGTGTAATATTTTTCCAGAACAGCATGGATGTTGTACCAGGTAGAGAAGTGGGACACTATTCTTTCCTTCTCTGATATATATTTATTCCATTTATGCCCCATATTTCTCCCCAATAAGGACCCAAAGTGAGTTACAGTATTCCCCCCCCTTACATTTTATCTTTACAACAACCCTGTGGGGTACATTAGGCTGAAAGTGTATGACTGGCCCAACATCATTCTGCAAGCTTCCATGGAGTGTAGGGATGCAAACCCTGGTCTCTCAGATCCTAGTTCAAACATTGCAACATGCAGGTTTTGACACCAAGGACAGTAGAGGATTATGAATGTCCCATATTGTGCCCCCTTTTTTGTGCACATAGAAATGTCCTGCAGGTGTGAAGAGCAGCTTCTAATATTGCCTAATCCTAGTTCTGAGCTGGCTTTTTCCTACTGCGTAATGTTTCTATCAGTTTCTTTGTTTCATCCACCTCCAGCATGCTTTTAAATGATTGGACTATCATCATCGTTAAACCACTCCCCCCCATGAGTGATTTCAGGCTTTTTTAAAGGCCCTACAAGATCAATACAATACTGTAGTGTTGTAAGTATAGTTTAAGCAAGTTCTCTGAATTCCTGGCTCATTTATTTTAAGGTAAGTCTCTATCCCTATACTTTTGCAGGGATACACCTTTTTCCTTATATGTCCACAAGGGAAGAAGGTAGAGATTTGCTTTTTTTTACAAAATGAAAGCTGGGAATTCAGAGAAGCTACTTAAACTATCCTTACAGCACTACAATGTTAAATTGATATCTTTTAAAAATAATGGAGGGGTGCTCTGACGCCACCAATAACAATGACTACAGCACCCTCCCTTGAAAATCCTCATTATTTTAGCCATGTGTGGAAGAAAATAAACTGACTCCAGAACTACATAGGGAGGGCAGACTTGCAGAAGAACCCTACCAATTCCAGTGCTTATAGGTTGACTCCCAAGAATATCAGGAGTGACTTCAGTGTGTGGAACTGGAAAAGGTCATAGTTTCACCCAAAAAGTTATTCGTCTCCACAGAGCTACGATTGAAGTGACAGGAATGTCTTCTGTGAATGTTCCACTCAATGGTGGACTGGGAGGCAGAAACAGCCCTGAAAGGGCCTCACTTATTGGCCTGCTCCTGGCACTGCCTCTCCCAAACAGATGCCTAACAGAGGAGATAAGGAAGCAGACATTTAGATCACATGCACCAGTATGCAAGGTGGAGACTGCCAGCTTGTGTCATCAGGAGCTCCCACCCACCTTCTTACAGAAGCTGCTAGCTGTGGTGGCTGAGGTGGCCCAATTTTCATAGAGATGCTGTGATATTACCCCCCAGGCTATGGCCCTACAGCTACAGGACTTTTCCACTGGCCTTAATATCCAATCTGCCTCCGAATCCACCATGTCTTCTCTTCATGCTTGTCCTAGTATTTGTTCCCCTTGTCTTGCCTTTCCTTTTCCTTTAATTATACGGCTCTTTTGGCCCCAGTCTTAAGCCTAATCAGAGGGGGAAAAGGGGGGGGCACTCCCTCCAGTCACAAAAGTTTTTAAAACTTTAACCTGGGTTGCTAAAAGGTAGGACATCAGTGGCCTGGTGATATAATTCTGAAAAGGGAACTCCTGAAAGTGACCTTTCACATCTGGGGTTAATGCAGAATTCAATGTAACAGCAATAAATCAATCAATCACAATATCATGGAACTGTCATGGATTTTAAGTATGCTGGTAAGGCAGCTGGAGATTCAAGTCCATTGTAGGCAAGGGAACTTACCCTTCTTGCTTGCTGATTTGTGCTTCTGAAGTCTAGCATCAATAGCTGCTTTCTGACCCTTTGGAATGCAGTTTTCTCATTTCCCATCAAGAATAGTAAAGCTGGAGTAAAGCCTACTTGTTCTAGTCTCTGGTTGACTGGCCTCTTCCATTAATTCTGAAAGGGATCTACTAATCAAAAAGGAGTTTAGATCTATAGTTTAAAAGAATCTTGATTCTGAGTCCAAATGCATCCAGCCAAGTTACTGATTCTAATGAAGGAATTGCACATTCTTGGCAATCAGCTGTACTGTATGCACACTTTGGTTATTTTTCTCAAGAATTTTAATAAGGAATCAATAGTCTCAGACCCTTGTCTTGCTAAAAGCTTCACCTGCTCTTAGAACCATTGTTCCCACAGTAGGACTGAAACCTTCATCTGGGAGAGGCCCTGCAGTTTTCCACATATTTGCACTGGCCACAATTCCTTCCCTATGTGTCTTCCTTTCAGAAGGATGTATGTTTGAAGAAAGGGATTTGAACCTCAATCTGTTAGAGATCCCAACAGTGTGGTGGACTGTAAAGTACTGGGGTTGGCGCAGTAAGAGACCAGAGTCGGAGAGTGATTTCAGCAAGCTTTACTTCAGGAACACACACACAGACTGAGCTCTATTCAAACTTCCCGCTCTTTTATACAATTCTTGCCCCCTTCTGATTGGTCCTTAACTATCTACATGGATTGGCTATTTACAGGGCCCTAAGGGCCTATCATTGTACAGTATGAGCCTAGATGTTGATTGGCTACTTATGTTTCAATCCTTCCCCTGATTGGGCACGCTTAGGCCTTCTCTGGAACCCTGGTGTGGAGTACAAGCTTTGGCTTGTTCAGCTTCCCTCCAAAAGTAACAGTTCCCTCCAAAAGTAACAGTTCTCCCACTTAAGCCTAGGACACAACATGGACACAGAGTTCCACTTTGTTCTTTCCCTTGTTCTGTGAATGGGTGACAGCTTATTAGGGCCATGAAGACAGGATGGCATTGCCAAACACTAGTTGGCTGCTTCCATGCATAGCTAGCATGGGGGCACTGTCAGCATGTGACTGGTTGATCTGTCACTCAATGTTGCTGTAGCTCCAGTGCAGTTACTCTGCTCTCAGCTCCTTCTGATTGGTTCATTTGTGACATTTCTTTTCACTACTGAAGAAGTATAGGATACTGACTGTCTACCCCAGCATCAGGAACACAATGGCATGGAAGAATTTAAGAATTCAACAAAATCTAAGGGCGTTTTCGCACTGACCTTCTAGTGGCGCGACCACCCTCTTCACACCGGAGGATCTGCCCGGATTTCGCACAAGAAGCGCCGGCGCACCCAAAAGAGCTGGCGACTTCCGTCGCGAAACCCGCTCAAACGGAAACCGCCAAGAAGCAGGAAAACGTTTGAGCGGGTTTCGCGACGGAAGTCGCCGGCTCTTTTGGGTGCGCCGGCGCTTCTTGTGCGAAATCCGGGCAGATCCTCCGGTGTGAAGAGGGTGGTCGCGCCACTAGAAGGTCAGTGCGAAAACGCCCTAAGACTCCATTTTGCAAGAGCAAGAAGAGACATAAAAACACTAAGAGTGCCCAGCTAGGTTAAACTAAGGGCCATATTTTTTCCTGACAGATCTTTCATGCGCAAGTAGAGCATTAAACAATAGCCCTTTAGTGTTCTTTATTAAGTTCAGATTCAGAGTTATACAGCAGTCACTCTGAACATTTAGCTCCATTAAGCTATCATGAATACCATGATAGACTTTGTCCTACTAATCCAGTTCCTCTTGCATTGGAGAAAGACTTCTCAAAAAAGAGCAGAACAGAGGAGAGACCTCTGTAAGAAAACACAAAAGGCCACAAAGAGAAAAGAAAAAGAGCAAATGAATGGATGATAGGTGCTCCACAACAGAACCATAGTCCCTACCCAAAAGTAGCTGCTGAGAAGGAGAGAAAGAAAAGTGCAGAAGTTTTAATATCCAAAGGCTAAAAAAGTATATCTTTCTAGTCCAATATCTCAAACTTTGTGGAAGCAGAAGTTTAAAATGCAGTTGGACCAAACAGTCTGAACCTCACTCCTACGCCCACTGAAGTATCTCTATATTTTCCTTGTCTGAGCTCAAAACAGTATTCACCAACCACAGCATTTCATATGGCTTGGGAAGAGATGGTGACAGACAGGACATTATACACAGAAGTATTTTCTTGAATACTGTTCTCACATGAATATTTTGCTCCACCTTTGCTTCCATACAGCAAAACTGTTTCTGGGAGCATTCACATGATGATATCCTTTATTTAACCTGTTTCTGTGATTTCCCCTGCTTAGCACAGACTTGGTTTTGTATGATCTTTTTTGAATGATCACCATCAAAGCACCCATGTAGATGGGAAGGTGGGCATTTTTTTTTCAGGGCTTGCCAACAATAGTATCATTTCCTTTTCCTCAGCCCCACCTGTCATTTCTCCCTCACACTCATACTGGAGGACTTTTTAAAAAACTGGGAAATGCTAGATCATTAGAGTATAGTGTACCTTTCCTCTTATAACCCTGCAATGAAAAAAGCTACAGAACTACCATCTTTTTAAAAATGAAAGCTGGGACCTAGTATATTGTTGCAGCAGATCATTATGACATTATAATGCTATGATGATGTAGCAATTCTTGGTCGTTGTTGATGTTGTTGTTTTTAAACTTTAGTGGTGAGGGGAGAAAATGGTATCTGGAGAAAACTGATGCAAGAAAAATGTTGGGGAAAGTGCCATGTGTTTCAGTTGCCCAAACTTCTGCATTCACAGCAACAAGAGCTACACAGAGAATTATGTTCCTGAAGCAGCCTAAGTGGATACTTTTAAAAAGTAGTGTTAAAATTAATTGGGTACAATTCTAAAAGTGCTGTGTTGTTTCGGTCAGTGCCTAAGAAAAATATCATGGATTGTATGGGCACCATATCTTCTTACACTGTTGCTTAAGGTTGTTCAAACTCACATATCAGCTAGTTGCCTTAATTCTATTCCCTGTGGCATTCACCTGTGTGCTGCACCAAGCATTTGGGTTACAAATGTTTCTAACAGTTCTCTGAAGACTATATATCCAGCTGCCACATTTGTATAAGGCTTTATGTCAAAATTGATTCTGAAAAGAGATTCGTCTCGAATTTTTTTATCTAGCCCAGGAAGTAGTCCCATTCTTTTTCTCCAGAAGTAGAAATTAAACCACTCCTATTATTCCCCACAGGGTGACATTAGACTAAAGTATTTAATCTTTTTTTATTATTATTGTAGTGGAGGGAAATAACCACAAGAATCTACTGAACTTAATATTGCTAAAGGATCTTTAGAAGCTGACACTCTACAGGTCAGCTGATTTTCTGTTAATTAAAGTTGGTATATGCTATTGAACATTTTTAGACAGATCCACCAATAGGTTAAATCAGAATACTGGGATATAAGCACAAACAGGTTCGTTGAAATGAATTAGACATAAAAACAACAAATCCCTGAGCTTTATTGGTTTGGGAATCACAGCCAATATGAGTTTTGGATTTGTCTCAAAAGGCTTATCCTAAACTGGAGATACGCATGCTGACCTCATATCTGAGAAAGGCAGGAGCATTTCCCTCTGCTTTTCTAGTTGCAGTCCTGGAAAATCAGGCAGCAGCCACGCACCATGTTCTACTAATTTATTCCTGTTTGTATTGTTTTTTTAAAAAAAATTCTGTGGAACAAGTCTTAAAAGACAATTTTTAAAAAATGACTAGCCACTACAGAAACAATAGTCAAACATACAGTCATGGTGGTTTTGTAGGAGAAAAAAACTGTCTATCTGGAAAATGTTTCACATGAATGGAAAACTCGCACTAATGAGAAGAACCTATTCACACCTAAAGCTCTTTCATGGGCTCTAATTTATGAACTATGAGGGCTTGCAGGGAGCAACTTCCAATGATGCTCATTGTTCAATTACCCAGTAATAACCCCCTGGGTCTAGGGTGATAGTGACATTGGACAGGCTTTAAAATCAAATGAAAAATGTATTCCACCTGACTTGTATGAAAAGTGAAGAAAGGTCTCTCTTTTTCCCCAGCCATAGCACTAAACAGCCACTAAAGATCTGTTTTAAAAGATACAGAAGTATAAAAAAGAGAAAAACAAATCTTGAGCTAAAATTGTGTTCTAAGTTACATGCTTCTGCTCCTCCAACATAAAAAACCCCATCGTGCTGAAAATGTAGACACAGATAGCTTCCTGTGAATTTAAGCAATGTTTTGAATTTATGCAATTTAAGCAAAGTTTCCAGGTATAAAAAAAGAAATTTCAGATGAATTTGTAATCACAGTGTTTAAATTCTACAAAAGCTTCTTTTGAAAGATACACACCCCTCCACCCATCAGAGATGGGGAAAGTCCACTTTGATTGACATTTAAAGAATCTTCACAGCACTCAAATTCATCATTAAAAACACAATCGGCACCACTCTTGACTCTCAGGCACATACACTCATTAAAAACACAACAGGCAGCAGGCTTCCATCAGCTGCATCTTGCCGCACTGAACTGTTTCAAAGAAGGTACTATCAATTAGCATTAATAGGGTTAAACTTAAGATGTGTTTTTTTCAATGTTATTTGAAATTGTACACTAGGGATGTAGGCATGCATACCTGATTCACATAAAGAGATGATGCTCTTTAGAAATATTGAGATCTATAGCAGGGCATACTAGCAGTATGACAGCTGATTTTTAATAACAAGATGACTCAACAGCATCAACAAAGCATACAAAAAAGAACAGCCCCTTACTCTTACCTATTGCGTATGTTGAATGGTGGATCAGCTTTTTTACAGACACCAGGTATTTTGGCCCAAAGAGTAGAAGACTTGGAGCACGTGCATGCAGACCATTCTATGAGCCATCTTCTCCCTATCCGTTAGCACACCGTACATCTCCAACAGCTCCGCTCGCCAGCTGCAAACATCTCATTAGACTAATGCATTCAGCACAGGCAGAAAACTCGATTTACCATAGCTACAGCAATGAATTTCCATTACGATGACAGCTTCAACCACATCATGTCCGGAAAACCAGCCAACCACTGCCTTTTAAAGAACACACACACACACACTTTACATGCTGAAAATGATGCCTGTGTGTGTGCTGTGTTTTTTTCCTCTCTGAGCAACTAAGCTTAGGGAAAAGGTGTTGTTTTGTGAAGTCTGCATCAATAGGTAAAAATAATTCGCACTTTCCTGCTTGAAAATAAGTAATATCCTTCACAGCAACAAGAATTTTGTGACAACGATAAGAGTGGGTGTTTGGAACCTCTCTTTTTTAACTATCCCTCCTCGGTTGCCATAGTAACCAGACTGTATCATCATCTCTTTGTCCCAGTCCTGCAGCAATGTGGCCCAGTATTGCGCTTTACACAACACCAGTGACATGAAGGATGTTGCTTGGACTTGCAAGAAGGACAGCAGGAGGCAATGACTTTTAACATGACAAATATTTGCACCATATTTGTGGTCCAACAGTTTCACATACTTTTAATTATATGCAGAACTATGCTGTATCAGGTGTATATAATGCAACAGCTGTGGAGTGCAACATACCTACAAAATGTAGCCAATTGCAGGTAAACCTGGATAGAATGAGGCAGTGAGCCGAAAGGGTTGGAGAGTTGCTACATCACAGCAGTCCTCAAAGGGGAAGAGATCCTATCTTCATTCACCTTGTAAGATACAGAACAGACCACTAGTGACTGAGGAAACCCTACCACATATCAAATGAAACAATCCTATCCTGTATAAATAAAACCACAGGTGCATTAGTGCTTTCCAACTCTCCCATTGGTCTATGATATTCACCTCCTCACCCACTGGCCCATCAACCACCACTCAACTGTACTTATGTCCCACTGGCTAGGACCACTTCTCTCCCCCACCCACTGCTGATCTGGCCATGTCTTCCCTGGCCAAAAAAAATGCCTGTCTCTTCTCAGATGGTAGCAAGTCTGGCAGGTAGTGGCCATTTGGAGGAGATCTGGGCTGCATAAAGAGGCTGCTGTTGTTGTCCAGGTGGCTGGTCTGGGGAAGCTGCCTTTGCGTCCTACTGGCCCCACGGCTGGCATGTGGGATTAGCCGGGGTAGATGACTGCCTAGGGCACTATCCCGCCTGGTGCCCCCTTACTCTTTGGAGTACGTATGCTTTTTGGAGGCTTCCTTGGCAGTGTTTTAGTGGTATCCAGCCACTTTTGGGTTGAAAGTGGCCAAGCAGTGCCTTCCCATGAAGGCACGCGTGAAAAAATAATAATAAACGGAGCTTGTGGGGTCCGCAGCACAGGGGTCTGCCTCAAGCGGCAGAACCCCTAGCGCCAGCCCTGACTGGCCCATCCGTCTAGGTCCTCCATTTTTCCTCAGTGGCTGTTGCTAGGTAACCATAGTATTCCAAGCTTGGTTCTGTCAGTAACAGGCAGGGGAAGGAGGCCCTTTCCAGGCCTATTTTGGCCTTTGAGAGAGCAGCAGCCCCTCTATGACAGTCAGTGTGACATAACAGCGCTTCAGAGCAGGGTTTGCCAGACCCAGGTTTTTGCTGTAGAAGCTGACTTTGGACCAGTCACAGATTTTCAGTCTAATCTACCTCACAGGGCTATTGTATAGATCGGGGGTCCTCAAACCTTTTTAAATAGGGGACCAGTTCACTGTCCCTCAGACTGTTGGAGGGCCGGACTGCCGTTACTGTACAAGGCCGCGGGCTGTCAGTTCTCCGTCTTCTGCATCTCTCTCCCTTCCCCACACCAAACACCCCGGCCTGGGAACTCACCTCACCTCGGTATCACCTCACACTCTGTCTCCGCCGCCTCAGCCCAGTGCCGGAAGTGTGCGTTGCTAACGCGAGTTTAAGTCGAACGTCACTTCCGGTCTGATTTTGCCATAACCCGGCGGGCCGCATAAACGTCCTCAGTGGGCCGCATCTGGCCCGCGGGCCGTAGTTTGAGGACCCCTGGTGTAGATCAAAAGAGGGAGAGAAGAATGATATAAACTGCTTTAGTCCTCACTGCAGAGAAAGACTATACTTTTCCCAGGTAGAGGCAGCAGAGATGGGGAAGAAGATGGGCTGAAGTCAGAGGGGCAGATACAGGTAGGTTGATCATTGGCTGGGAAGGATATAGGGTTGCCAACTCCCAGTTAGGAAATTCCTGGAGATTGGAGGGGTGGAGTCTGTAGAGGGTGAGGCTTGAGAAGGGGTGGTACAATGACACCAGCCATTTCCTCCTGGGGAACCATTGTTGCCAATCTCCTGGAGAGGGCTGGATATCACTCAGAATTACAACTGCTCTCTAGATGGCAAAGATCAATCCCCCTGGAGAAAATGGTGGACTCTGTGTCATTATTAATACAGCACCATGAAATGTTTTAAATAATTTAAATATGTAATTATGTTTTATATGTTTTATGGGTTTTAATGAAAGTAATGTGATGTTGTGAGCCACCCTGAGTCCGATTGCGGAGAGGGCGGGATATAAGCTGAACATAAAAAATAAATAAATAAATAACTATACCCTGCTGAGGTCAGCCCCACCCCCCTCATGACATAGTGTGACATAGCAGCGCTTTAGAGCCAGATCTGCCAGACCCAGGTTCTTGCTGTGGAAGCTGACTAGGTGATTTCAGACTACTCACAGGCTTTCAGTTTAGCCTACCTCACAAATCAAAGGGGGGAGAGGAGAATGATGTAAGCTGCTTTGGTCTCCCCAGCATTTGTGTGACCATTGTCATGCCCCTCCACCTCATAATTATTCTTCCTTATCTTCATTCTGGGCCTGTTTTAGGGCTTTGAGCCACCACAGGCATGGGAACACACACACTAGTGGTGCGGAAAGCTGGCATCGGTTTCAGCTGTGTGTGGTGGGGGAGACAGCAAGGGTGGGGGAGAAGTGGAGTGCCAAGGGTCTGGGGGTAGTTGGGAGGAAGAGGTGATTGGGGTAGTGGTAGTTGGAGGAAGTGCAGATGGGAAGACACCAAAGGGGGGGAGTAAATGCCTTCAGTTGGGTGGGTGGGAAGACAGCAGAGGTGGGGGCACTCATCCAAAGACTCTTTCTAGAGCCCATTGTATTTTTCTTCGCAATGGGTCATTCCTAGTGTGTGTGTATGTGTGTATACACACACAGAGACATAAGACAACTAGGGTTGCCAAGTCCAATTAAAGAAAAATCTGGAGACTTTGGGGGCGGAGCCAGGAGACTTTGGGGGTGGAGCCAGGAGACATTGGGGGTGGAGCCAAGAACAAGGATGTGACAAGCATAATTGAACTCCAAGGGAGTTCTGGCCATCACATTTAAAGGGACAGCACACCTTTTAAAATGCCTTTCTTCCATAGGAAATAATGAAGGATAGGGGCACCATCTTTTGGGGCTCATAGAATTGGACCCTCTGGTCCAATCGTTTTGAAACTTGGGGGGGGGGGTTTGGGGAGAGGCACTAGATGCTATACTAAAAATTTGGTGCCTCTACCTCAAAAAATAGACCCCCCCAGAGCCCCCAATACCCACGGATGAATTCCCTATTATTCCCTATGGGAATCGTTCTCCATAGGGAATAATAGAGTGCCCAGTAGACATTTCCCTCCCCCACCCCACGCTTTCTAAAGGGGGGGAGGGCCTCCAAACCAGGGAATCCCCTGCCCCCTCCCTCTCTCACACACACAAATACTTACCAGATCTTCTTCCGGAGAACTCTTGCTGTGAAAACGAAAGCAAAAGAAAAGGAGGGGCCGTTCTCCCAAGCCCTTCCTGCTTCCTGCCCAGCCTTAAAGGGGCATACATTTTACAAACGGCTCAGGAGCTCTATAATAACATGAAGCCTATAGGTATGTTCTCCACCCCCCTCCACCACCCACTTCCCAATTTTTGAAGAGCGGGAGATGAGGCTGCGAACCCAGGGGTCTCCCGCCAGAGCGGGAGGTTTGGGAAGCCTAAAGACAACCCATGTTGCCGACGACTCACTTTTGATGCAGAATGAGACCTACACAATGCCCTTGGAGCCGCTGCTGCTGGGTGTCTCCTGTGGCCTCCCAAGGCCTTCATAATGTCCTAGGAGCCACCTCTGCCTCTGGTCCCTCTCAAGGCCGGCACAGGTCCCTCCCAAGGCTAGTACAGGTCCCTACCAGGAGCCACCACCACAAATGGGTGGGAAGACAGCAAGGGTGGGGGGAATGAATGCCAAGGCCACCACCTTCTCAATTAAAGGGTTAGGGGATGGGCAGAGAGCAAGGGTGGGGGTGAGTGAATGTCAAGGATGGGGGGAGTAGTGGAGTGCCAAGGATGTGGGGGTAGCTGAGAAGGGGAAGGAGATAACAAGAATGGTAGAAAGGGGAGGATATGGGGGGGGGTAGGTTATCAGCTACAGTGGTAGAATGACAGAGAAGGAATGGGGGGCAAAAGAGATGGGGGGGTACATTGTCAGATAAGGGAAAGGGGAAAAAGAGAGGGAAGACTGATAGAGCAAGAGGAAGAAGGAAGAAAACAAAGAGGGGGAAGGAATTCACCTTCTCTGCAATTCTACTTTTTCTTTCCAAATAAAATGCATGACCAAGAGCTGCTTTCTAAACATACATTGAGTGCCTCTATCTTTCCCTTCCATCCTCAGCCTCCCTTCTCAGGGCATTCACCCAGAGCCTCTTTGTAGAGCCCATTGTATTTATTTTCACAACTGGCCTTATTCCTAGTGACTTACAAAAAGTGTTCTCTTTTTTACCACATGGACTTCTTGCAACTGCTGTTGCATTCTATATTGTATAAACCCGCAGTGTGTTTTTTGTAACATACACCCCTCAAATAGAAATATACAAGACACTGAAGAACTGAATCAGCCCAAAGTCCATGTAGTTTGGCATTCTGTTGTCAGCATTCGTCAGCTGAATGCCTCTGACAAACTCAGGCGTGGCATGATGGCCAGATCAATCTCTAATTGTTCCCTTCTTCCACTGTTTGATAAATCAGAGGTATTCTTCCTCTGAACGTTGAGGCTTTGTTAGACCTTTCTCTGTGAATCTGTCCAAACCTTTCTGAAAACTAGTAGGCCTAGTCTGTAAATTCCCTACATTAATTTGAATATGATTTATGTATTTAAAATGTTAGTAGCCTGTTTTTTTCTTCACAAAGGGGTTCAAAGCAGCTCATAGCAAACTTTTTTAAAAAAAATGCATTGCAATAACAGTAGTTACAATCAATAACTCAGAGGGCAAGACAAAGAATGGGAACAGTTGAGAATACCAGTAACCCCCTTGAATGCCCTTCTAACTAAATCATCTAGTTTTACAAAGCCCTCCAATAGAGCTATCTCAAGAAGAGCTACTCCCTTCTAAGTCCATGATACCAATAGACTTAGAAGGGTGTAACTCTGCTTAGGACAGCACTGTGAAAGTGTACTTCTCTGACATTTTCCGGAAAGCTGTTTCACCATATGGAGACCATCACGGTATAAAACCTGAGACTAAGCAGTGACAGGTCTCACATGGTTCCATGAGGGGATGAAGAGGAGGCATTGATCGGATGATCAGCTTTGCTGTGATGTGGAGCACTTTGATCTGCCCCAGACTTATTATGGAACAGCTTCACTGGGTTCTAGTGCTACGTAAGAGAGGTAGAAAAATACCGTTATCTTTCCATATTGTTCATCCTTTTATAAATTTTTATCATGCTCTCAATAAGGCAGTCATTTTTCCCCAAACAAAAGGAATTCCACATGATTTGCTTTTCTTTTTCCTTGTCAAAAGGTCTACCAACATCCCATCTGAGTTCTTTGAGAAATTTTAAGTGAATACTATTGCATGTCATTGATTTGATATTTCCCCCCTTGTCAGCCAGTTCTAAAATGTCATCATTTGTTATCCTTGTTTGACGTGTCTCTTCAGATGTGCTCCTCAGAAAAATATTTGTGTGGGAATCTCTGAAAAATCTTCTGTTGTAAAATATGGTGCAATTTTATTTATTTTTGTTTCTGCGCTATTTTCTTCCACCAGCACCCTTTTTATATCTTCATTGTGAAGTGAACCTACAGTTTACCTGAGAACTTTCCTGCTTCTGAAGTATTTTAAGATAGTTATTATTGTTTCTATATCTTTAGCAGCTTGCTCTTCAAATTCCTTCTTTACTTGGCTTATTTAAAATGTTTCAGAGATTGAGTTTGGCTAGAGGTTGGGTTTTAAAAAAATTTCTTAATGTGTGCAATGCTTTTTTGAAGGAAGCTTCTCTGTCCGTTATAGCTTCAATGACTTTGCAACACCGTACTAACACCTTTGTGGGCATGTTTGCACCCTTTCTGTTGTTACAGATTAATCCTCATTTTGCTCCAAACATCTCAAGGCAGAATAAATTATTACAGTTTCATCTTCACAACAGGCCTCAGAGGTAGGGTTAAGCTGAGAGAGACTGTGAGTGTTTCAAGGTCACCCAGGAAACTTCATCTGACCCCCATTTCAGGTCTGATGCACACTAACCATTGTGCTACTCTGACCTTACTCTGCAATATTTTATACTGGTTATAAAGAACCACCACATTTCCCAAAGAGATATTATCCATTCATCTTACATTTTAATTAATCCCGTAATGGGGCGGGAGGGGGGAGTCTATCCCAAAATTAAGACAATCCTCCGTCACCAGCTTTTGTTTAAGATATGGGCCAGGGGGCAGAACACCTTCTGTTTGTAACAATAAATTGCTTAGTTCAAAACACCTCATCTTGGGGTGGGGGGGGGGAATCAATCACATATATTATAGTGCCTGTCCCTACTCTCTGCCTCAAAATTTGCTAAGTATCTTTTTACACTAAGCTACCTTCCTTACACTAAGCTACCTTAGTCCTAAGGAAAATCAACCCTGACTGTTCCCTGGAAGGTCAGATGCTGAAGCTCAAATACTTTGGCCACCAAATGAGAAGGGAGCACTCACTGGAGAAGATCCTGATGCTGGGAAAGACAAACGGCAAAAGAAGAAGGGGATGGCACACGATGAGATGGCTGGACAGCGTTACTGATGTAACTAACTGCCTCGGTGGGGAGGGCGGGATATAAATCGAATAAAAGGAAATGAAATGAAATTTTAGCAGACTTCGGAGGATCTTCGGAGGAAGACAGGAAGGCCTGGCGTGACTTTGTCCATGGGGTTGCAAAGAGTTGGACTCGACTGTGCAACTGAACAACAACAACAAACCTTCCTGAGGGAGAATGAAATATGCCACTTTGAGCTCTTTAGATCAGGGGTGGCCAATGGTAGCTCTCCAGATGTTTTTTTTTTTGCCTACAACTTCCATCAGCCCCAGTCAGCATGGACAATGATTGGGGCTGATGGGAGTTGTAGGCAAAAAACAACTGGAGAGCTACCGTTGGCCACCCCTGCCTTAGATGAAGGGGCAAGTTAAAAATATACTAGACAGCTAACAAAGCATATAGTCCTATAATGCCCACTTCTGATTTACTGTTCTTTGCCGTAACTCTTAGATTCCTCCAGCCTGCCTTTACTCAGACTTTTGTCTCCTGCACCTTCTGTTCCCTGAATGTGCTGATTTTCAGGGCCAGTGCTTGAGTTAGAGTTGCCATAGGGGTGCCTCCCCCATGATCAATGTTCCCTCTAAGTTGCAGAAACTTGTGAGCAAAAATTCTACTTTGTAAGCTACTGGATCATAGTTGTGAGTTGCCGGCAATAAAGTTGTGAGCTACAGCATAAATTAGTGTGCTGTGGGGTCATCCTTCCTAAGCTAAGACAAAAATGTGTGAGCTGGAGGCTAAAAATCTGTGAGCTAGCTCATGCTATCTCAGCTTAGAGGGAACACTGCCCATGATGTAGAATTCCAAACAAAAATGTGTAGAGCAATCTAGCTTACTCCAAGTCACTATTATAGAAGTTACCATGCTAGCAGAGACCCCAAAGAAAGCAGTTTGGACGTTATGGAAGGAGTAGAATTTCTCTGTCTCCTGTCCAGTGTCTCCTGTTCAGCCACAATGCATCACAATACATCATGATTTACATTTCCTACTTCATGGATTTTCTTTGCACTCAGTGCTCCAGATCACAGCTACTCTTCCCAACTTATCTTGTACTTAGATCATTAAGACATTCTTTCATCACAAAAAGTAGAAAGCTTCTGCAGTGAGCTTCATGCTCTGAAGAGTCAGAACATTCAAGAATTCCTGACCTGGATAGCCCAGGCAAGCCCAATCTCATCAGATCACAGAAGCGAAGCAGGGTTGACTGTGGTTAGTATTTGTATGGGAGACTTCCTTGAAATACCCAGTCAAGAGGACAGGGGCAGCCTCTATTCAGCTTCCTCTCTCAATATCCTCCAGGATCTCAGTGGTCAAAAAAAAAAAAGGAGGTTCACAAGTGGGGCTAGAAGCCCTTCCACTTTGCCCCCCCCCCCCAAGCACCAAGAATACAGAGCATCACTGCCCCAGACAGTTCCAATAATATGCTGTGGCTAATAGACACTGATGGACCTCTGTTCCATATTTTTATCCAAACCCCTCTTGAAGCTGGCTATGCTTGTAGCCACCACCACCTCCTGTGGCAGTGAATTCCACATGTTAATCACCCTTTGGGTGAAGAAGTACTTCCTTTTATCTATTCTAACCCTACTGCTCAGCAATTTCATTGAATCCCCACGAGTTCTTGTATTGTGAGAAAGGGAGAAAAGTACTTCTTTCTCTACTTTCTCCATCCCATGCATAATCTTGTAAACCTCTATCATGTCACCCCACAGTCGACGTTTCTCCAAGCTATAGAGCCCCAAGCATTTTAACCTTTCTTCATAGGGAAAGTGTTCCAAACCTTTAATCATTCTAGTTGCCCTTTTCTGGATTTTTTCCAATGCTATAATATCCTTTTTGAGGTGCGGTGACGAGAACTGCACACAGTATTCCAAATGAGACCACACCATCGATTTATACAAGGGCATTATGATACTGGCTGATTTGTTATCAATTCCCTTCCTAATAATTCCCAGCATGGCTTTGGCCTTTTTTATTGCAATCGCACACCGTTTTGACATTTTCAGTGAGTTATCTACCATGACCCCAAGATCTCTCTCTTGGTCAGTCTCTGCCAGTTCACACCCCATCAACTTGTATTTGTAGCTCGGATTCTTGGCCCCAATGTGCATTACTTTGCACTTGGCCACATTGAACCTCATCTGCCATGCTGACGCCCACTCACCCAGACTCAACAGATCCCTTTGGAGTGCCACACAATCCTCTCTGGTTCTTACCACCCTGAACGATCTCATGGCTTTACCTCAGTGTTCAAGGAAGATGCCCCCCCCTTTTTTTGCTGTCAAGTCACAGCCAATTTATGCTGACAAGGCATAGAGATCGGTGAAGAGATTGGTTTGCCATTGCTTGCCTCTATGCGGCAATCCTGGTATTCCTTGGAGGTCTCCCATCCAAATACTAGCCAGGAATGACCCTGCTTAGTTTCTGAGATCTAACGAGATCAGGCAAGTCTGAACTCTTCAGGTCAAGTTGATGGTATATTACAAACAAACAAAAATGTCACATATTCAAGCTGAACCAAAGACCTAATTTTGCTCCACCAACTAGTACTGATATATCAAAATAATGTGTCTGGTACTGTACAAAGAGCAAAGACTGTATCCTGTTATTCCCCTTCCTGTTTGAAAGTAGCACAGCAACAAACATACAAAACCATCCCTCAACAAAATCTTACAAAGTGGTTGTTTCTTAAGAGTTTTTGGCTATGAATCCTGGCCATCCCTGTCTTTTTGCATTTCCTCAGCAGATGTGTCATTGTTGTGGGTTGTCATGTCCAATTATGTCAGTCATGTCACATGATATTCTCATTGTCAAGTAACATGAGCTGGCTGATACAGCAGCATGATAGTATAGCCTTAACCTCAGCCTGGCCCTTACAAAAACAAAGCAGGGATGGAGCTTGAAATTACCTGTTTCAAATACTATTTTACATTTTTTTAAAGATCTATTATTTCAGTGGATGCCTTGCTTGCTTAAGAATTGTACATTCAGCTCACCTGCAGTTTAATTCTGAACTCAACCTTAACCATTTACTGGGTTTCTTGTGTGGCTGCTGTAGGGACCATGTGGACAATGTATGTGGCTTCCATCCTGCGTGGGGCTCATTACAAGGGCAAGCGCAACCACAGCAGTTGGGGTTTGTAAAGTAAAGCAAGCGTTCACTAAGGTAGATGCTCCTTACAAAAACTCATGAATGTGTGGTTTTTAAATCCTGAGCCACTATTTTTAACAGAAAAAATAGTTCTGGGAAGGGGTGATTTTAATGTACAGAAAAGACAGGGAAAGATGGTGATTTAGCATTTTCATTGACATTCCTCTGTCCCTGCCTCCCCCCACCCCCGGCACAGAGTTCTAGATACAAATATATGTTTGGCACCCCATTAGAGAAGGCAGGGGAGGAAGATTTGAAGCAGAAAACAATTGATGTGGGAAGAGTTAAAGCCTGCTCCATTTCCCCAGTCAACCCCATCCCTCCATTCTGTGTTGCCACCTGTTGAACTTACAAAGTCATCTTCTGGGCTTAAACACAAACGTATTTGCAATGTAGTTTGGAGAGTAGTGCCAATGTAAATAGAATATTATGTTAAAACCAGGTTAAGCTTGAATCCCCAAAGCCTAAATCAAATTCATAGTGAAACCTAGAAAGCACAGAGAAAGTTTTTCATTGTATATTGATATTACAGACAAAAAGTCTGAGCAGTCATTTCCACCCAGCAAGAAATTCTAAGTTCTGTGGGTTACAATGCAGTTGGTATGTATCACCAGTGATGAACAAGGATCAGGGAGACTTAGAATCTGCCCTAAAGCTCACCAAGTAACCTCAGGCAAGTCACATGCTCTTATCCTCATCTACCTCACAGGGTTGTTGTGGCAATAAATGAGGGAAGGGAGCACCATGTATGCCACTTCATACCAGACAGATAGATCCCCATGAATTGCTAAGGAGTTTTTGGCATTTTTGCCATTCTATAATTCTCAAATATCAAACTAGAGCAGAACACAGTAGAAACAGTGCCCAAAAATAACTGTGGCAAAAAAACTTTCAAACTTCAAGTAATTCAATAATATGTTATGACTCTAAGGATAATTAAAAACAGTCAAGTACAAATTTAAAGGCAAACAAGCACTTACTAAAGGTGTATAGATAGACAGCCAGGTAGGAACTAGATAACTTCCAAGGTAATCAGTTCAAGAGTGTTAGTTCATATCCATTTAAAGTTCCAAGTAGGTAAGTATCATATTCCACTGAAATAAAGATACAATACCCCACTGATTTTAAGACAAAGAAGAAGTGTCTCCATGTTTCGTGGACGTCTCAGTCTGTTCTTTAAGACTGAGACTATAGAAAAACGCTCCTCTTACCTGCTCTTCTCAACGCGCTTGTCGACTATACTTCTGTGCGCGTTTCAGGGGCCGCCCACCGCAACCCAAGCTTTATCAAGAGCAAACAAAGGTATTAAGCAATTCATTCTCCTTACTGCACACCACAAAAATCAAACTTTAAGACTGGTGAACACTCTTAAAGCTTGATTTTTGTGGTGTGCAGTAAAGAGAATGAATTGCTTGTGAATACCTTTGTTTGCTCTTGATAAAGTTTGGGTTGTGGTGGGCGGCCCCCAAAATGTGCAGAGAAGTATAGTCGACAAATGCATTGAGGAGAGAGGTCTATGGTCTCAATCTTAAAGAACGGACTGAGACATCCACGAAGCATGGAGATGCTTTGTCTTACAGTCACCAGGGTATTGTATCATTATGGATTGATTTCAGTGGAATATGATACTTACCTACTTGGAACTTTAAATGGATATGAACTAAGACTCTTGAACTGATTACCTTGGAAGTTATCTAGTACCTACCTGGCTGTCTATCTCCACACCTTTAGTAATTTTGTGTTTGCCTTTAAGTTTTTACTTGACTTTTTAAATTACCTTTAGAGTCATAAAATATTGAACTACTTGAAGCCACACAGTTATTTTTGGGCACTCAATCTATAATTCTCAGCAGTCTTTGGAGAAAGCTATGCCAGTCACACATATTCCTAGACTGGGTTTTTGAACTCTGTCTCCCTTTATATGGAATATTTGCACTGGTCATTTTTCTTCCAAGGCTAGTACAAAGGCTTTTAAAGTGACATTCAAGTAAATAAGACTTACAAGCACATCACTGAATGCAGCACTTTTGTGATCCTTTTAGTATTTGGCCCATGTATTGCTTCGGGCAGGGCTTTTTTTGTAGCAGGAACTGCTTTGCATATTAGGCAACACACCCGGCAACACACCCCTGATGTAGCCAATCCTCCAAGAGCTTACGGGGTTCTTCTTACAGGGCCTCCTGTAAGCTCTTGGGGGATTGGCTGCATCAGTGGGTATGTGGCCTAATATGCAAAGGAATTCCTGCTACAAAAAAAGCCCTGGCTTCGGGCAGGGCTTTTTTTGTAGAAAAAGCCCAGCAGGTACTCATTTGCATATTAGGTCACACCCCCTTACATCAGCATTGTTTCACATGGGTTTTTTGTGGAAAAAGCCAGCAGGAACTCATTTGCATATTAGGCCATACCCCTGACACAACGCAGCTGGAAAGGTGTTCCTGTGCATTCCTGCTCAAAAAAGCCCTGGTTTTGGGCAATGAAACAGTATTATTACTGTTTAGTGCAGTGGCATGTACTAGGAAACTAGAGGTAGGCAAAAAACAAGAAAATTCTATGATATGCCATACAGTTTCCCAAAAAGGAACTACAAGCCTCTTAATAGTGATGATGATGACCATGGGCATAGATGGCTTTAAAAGGGATTAGATAAATTTAGGGAAGGATAAGTCTATCAGCACTTACTAAGCATGGTGACTAAAGGGAACCTCCACATTCAGAGGTAGCGAACTTCTAAATAACAGTGTCAGGAGGCAACATCAGAGGAAGGCCAAGGCCTCTATGCCCTCTTGTTGGCCCTCCAGTGTAACTGGTTGGTCACTGTGTGAGACAGGATACAAGACTAGATGGACCACTGGTTTGACCCAGCAGGGGTCATCTTCTGTTCATTTCCAGCTGTTACTTCATTGACTCAATTTTTTTAAAAAAATATCTAGCTCTGTTCGGTTCTTGGGAGCACAGAGTGCCTTTTAAAATGAGTACTGGCTACTCATTTTATCACAATACACTGCAGTTGGCTAAAAGGCATGACCATATCATTTTCATTGACATTTATAGGTCAAGTTTTCAGATGAACCTCAAAGCCAGCCTCTCAGTTTTCAGTTGAACGCTACAATGACATCTTTATGGGAACACACATTTTGTTCAGTTTCAGTCTTCAGCCTACTCTTGTCTTTTCAAAGATGATTTGCATGTGAAATGCAAATAAACTTCACAAGCTTGGATAAACGTCAATGTTCCCCAGCACAATGACTACATGCATTCCTTGTGGCTTCAGCTTTCAAAGGCGAGTGCCCATTTTATCAGACGCTTGAAGTGATGTAGAAAGTCAATACAATTATTACAGTGAAAGTAAAACTGAGAAATCCTATACACAAACCAGTCAGAATGTGTCCCCATTGGGCAAGTGTCCTTTGGATGAGCAACCTCTAGAGACTTGTGATGTTTTTCTGCAATTTATTTACAAAAGTTGAGCAAGTATTGCTGGGTTACAGAAGAGAAACAGGCAAGGTCAGATCTGCAGGACAGAAGTAGCACCCTCCCTAACGAAATCCAAAGCCTCAGCTGCTGCTTTGTGACTCTTCTGCTAGGATAATTCACTTCATCTTCCATTGTGACAGGATGGTGTAATCTATATTCTATAAAACTAGACTATTGACTGTTCTTTGATGCCCATCAGTAACCAAACCAATCCAAGCATCAAGAAAGAGTACTGAGTCTCCAGTTCACATAACAAAATCCTCTCAGTTCACAATATGAGGTTAAAAAATATATAGACCATATTGCAGGAGAGATCTGTATGTTTTCAATTCACACGTTTACATAGGTGTTGCAGTAGCACTGCTACTTCTACACCTGCCATACTGAGAAAAAAGTGAAAACTGACAGTTGTGACCCAGGAGGTAGACTACGGGGTTAAGATCTGAAAGAATTATTACATGTTACATCTTACAAACTCATATTTTAAAGGGGGGGATTTGCTTTGGTTGGACAATAGAGAAGGGAAATGGTAAACAAGAAATTGTGTTCCCTCTCCCTACTACCTCTCAATTGTTTCCTCCAGAATCAGCTCCTAAAACAAAACAAAGGTATCAGGTAACTATGTTTTCATGAGTTATGTAGTCTGGCTCTTAGCTGTGAAATTACCGGGTGGGCAAACCTCTTCCTTAAGTCTGAATTCCACGTCTCTAAAATAAGAATAGGGGTGAGCTATCTCACAGGGCTCTTGACTATACAGTTAAAGTCTGTATGATAAAACAATTTAATCTTATAAATAATTAGCAACTCCTCCCAATAATTTAAGCTTTCATTAGTTTAAGGTCTGGGGGAAAAAACTAACTAGGGTTGCCATCTGTGCTGGAAAATACTTAGAGACTTTGGGGGTGGGTCTGGGAGAGGGTGGGGTTTGGGGAGGGGAGGGGCCTCAGCATGGTACAATGCCAAAAAGTCCACCCTTCAAGCAGCTATTTTTTCCAAGGAAGCTGATCTCTGTCAGCTGGAGATCAGTTGTAAAAGCGGGAGATCTCCAGGCCCCACCTGGGAACTTGCAACCCTAATTGCACAAGTGTAATCACTATACATTGTTTTCACTCCTCCTCCTCCTGCTGCTGTCTTTGTCTTTCTGGTTTCAGACCGCAACAACAAGCCATAACAATGGATGAAGATAACCACACAATGCTCAATGAAACAGTTAGAGGAAGAGTAAAGAGCTGGACCTGGAGATTTCCTGGAATTGATTCCTGGAATTGACAACTGAGCGCCAGACCACATAGATCAGTTCCTTTTAAGGAAATTGCTGCTTTGAAGAGTGGACTTGAAAAGCAAGGGCGACGTGGAAGATGGCGGACGCTTGAAGCGGCAGCTCCCGGCTCATAGTCCCTTCCCGCTTCTCCTGCTCCCGTTCCCAACTATTTCTTTCACCTGGCATGGGCAAACGAACTGCAGGGAACACCAAGGCAGCCAAGAAAACTCCTGCGAAAGCCACACCGACGCAGCAGGTACTAAACTTTCTTCCAACGAGCCCCGGGCCCTTACCTCTCTCTGAAATGGAGTCCAGCCCTTCCCCCGGCCCTGCTCAGGAAGAGGGCTCTTTATTAACAACTCAAACATTTCAAGCGGCGATTTCACGCTTGGAGGACTCAATAGGGGTCACAATGGGGGAGAAGATCAGCAAAGCTATTACCCCCTTACAATTAGAACTAAAAAAAATTAATGAAACGCTTTCAGCAGTCACTCAAACTGCAGACTCAGCGCTGGAAATGGCTACGGTGGCCCACGAGGCTGTACAAGCCCTGCAAAGCTCAGACCTATGGCTCCATGAGAAGGTGCTTTACCTGGATAACAGATTAAGGGCTGCTAACCTGAAATTTAGAGGCCTGCCAGAACAGGCGGAAGAGAACCAGGAGGTAAAAATCTTCATTGCCTCATGGCTTGCTTCAGCCCTCCACCTCCAAGATGGAGTCGCCCCTCTTATTGATTCTGCCTACCGTCTGGGGGCATTACAGCCCAAGTCAAAAGACTTTTCAAGAGACATACTCGCCACGGTTCCAGACTCCAGGACCAGAACCCTGATTTTACAGAGAGCCCGATCTGAAGAAGGTCTACTCTACAAGGGAAAAAAGATCCTGGTTCTAGCTGATCTTTCACCGGAAACCCTGCAGCATAGAAAAGAAATGAAGCCGATTCTAAACTCACTATTTGAACACAAAATACGCTTCCGCTGGGCTTCTCCTATCCAGATACTGGTTGTTCACCAGGGCCTTCGGCTAACAGCTTCTGATTTCACCTCTGGCTGTGATCTTCTTAAACAACTAAACATTGACTCTCCTTCATCTCCTGACTCAAGTGGGGCTACTTCATCTCGTTCAACCAACCCACCGTTTTCTTTCAAGCCAAGAAGACGACGCTGACTTCTCCACGGACGTTCAGTTCATCTCCTGCTACTTCCATCTCCTGCTTCTGAACAGTTGTATTTGCACTACCCATGCCATCTTGTTCTGGTTTAAGGGAGCGGGGTCTTTCTTTCCTCTTATTATGTCACATTGTTAAGGGAACAGCCGGGATGTTCCTTCTTTTTGCTCCCTCCATATTAGATTGTATATTTCTTATATACTGAGTAAAGTTGCATTGTTTCCTGGTTGGAAACAATGAACAGTTTAGTAAGATTTATGTTGTTAATATTGTTGATTTGTTTTTTTAAGGGGAAAAGGTACCTTTTACTGGTGTTTATTTATGGCCCTTTTCAGACGGTGCTTTTTGACCAGCACTGGTATGTTCTGGTATATTCTGGCCATGACCCACGAACTCAGTGGATCCCTTTAGCGGTGTTTGGGTTTTTGGAAATTTTTACATTTATACTGAAAAGTGGTTTGTGTTTGTTCAATTTGGTTCGGACAAATATGGTTGTCGTTGGGAACCTAGATTTTTGCAGTCAGGTCACCAGTCCTGGTACTCCCACTCCAGTGTTCTCTCTTTGTTTATTCTGTGTTGTGAGAATAAGGGAAATCTGGTCATTGCTACTTGTTTTTTCTACTTCTTCTCATCATTGTTATACAGAGCCCCAGTCCGGGTTCTACAGGCGTTATATGGATCTTAACAATGTTTTTTTTTTACTTTAATGTATCTAAATTATGTCTGACTTAAAGTTAATTTCTCTCAACTGCAGAGGCCTTAACAACATTATTAAAGCCAAGCGGCTTTCTTCCGCTTTGACCAAATTACAACCTGATCTTCTTTTCCTACAAGAAACCCACATTAAGTCGGCAAGCTCCACCATACTTCGATCTAAGTGGTTCCATACACAGTACGTAGCTCCTGGTTCTTCTAAATCATGCGGAGTCGCCATTCTACTTTCAAAAAATACCCGGTTTGTTTTGTCGGCTGAAGAAGTCGATCCCCAAGGACGTTATATCTTTATAAAAGGTACACTTAATGACTCTCCTTTCACTCTGGTTTCTCTATATGCTCCCAACTCCTCACAAATTACCTTTATAAAAGACACGCTTTCTAAACTTGCCCTTTTCCAAGAAGGGGCAGTCATTATAGGGGGGGACTTTAACCAAATCATAGGCCCCAGGTGGGACAGATCCTTTAAGCCACACTCTCCCCCGACTTCTTCCCCAGCACCTATGCAATCTGTCCTTCATAATTTTAACCTATGTGATGTTTGGAGACTGCATAACCCGGGGGTTAAGGACTACACCTACTTCTCGGCATTACACAATACCTTTACAAGGATTGATTATTTTCTTATTTCTCCCTCCTTATTGAACCAGGTTTCTTACACCAATATTGGCCTCAGGACACTTTCCGACCATGCCTGGTTGGAGTGCACACTGCATGTTGGTTCTCAGGACAGGCCTTCATTTAATTGGACATTAAATAAATCACTCCTTCTGAACCAAGAATTTTGTACACAATTAGAGCAAGAGATTAATCTTTATTTCAAAAACAATTTGGATTGTGGGGTTTCCAAAGAAATTGTGTGGGACGCAATGAAAGCTGTTCTGCGAGGCAAGTGTATCTCCCTGCATTCGGCCTACAAAAAAAGAAAATTAGAACTGAAACAATTTATTTAGACAATATTAAACACTTGGAACAAAAACACAAGCAAACCTGCTCTAATAAAATTTACCAAAAACTTGTTCTCGAAAGACAGAAACTAGACTTATTGGAAACATCTAATATTCGAAAAAATCTACTATTCGTGAAACAAAAATACTGGTATAACCACCCCCATTCGTTGAAGCTACTCTCGTGGAAACTCAGGAAAGAGCTAGGTGAGAGACAGATTAAATGTCTTAGAGGCAACTCTGGGAAAATACACTCATCAAATAAAAAAATCTTGGACACCTTCCATCAGTTTTTCCAACAGCTATATACCTCGTCCAATCCTCCTTCTCACCTAATAGACCACTTTTTTCAAAACCAGAAGATCCTTACCCAACTCTCCCACGAACACCAAGCCTTTTTAGATTCTCCAATTTCTTCCCTTGAAGTCGTTGACGCCATTAAGGCCTCCAAAATCAATAAAACCCCAGGTAGAGATGGACTACCTTCAGAATTTTATAAAAAATTCAATCTTTCCCTGGTACCTCACCTTACCACTGTTTGCAATCTTGTTCTGGACTCCGGCTGTATGCCTCCCTCCTGGTCCCAGGCGAAAATAGTTATGATTCCCAAAAAAGACAAAGACCCATTAAATGTTAAATCTTACCGCCCCATTTCTTTACTAAATAACGATTATAAAATATTTACTTCCATTTTGACTGCTAGATTGAACACAATCATAGGGCTCTATATTCACACCAACCAATCAGGATTTATTCCGAATCACGATATCACGGACAATACTAGACAAACAATTAACTTAATTCAATATTGCACTTTTCAGCCATATGACTCCTGCATTCTTGCCTTAGATATAGAGAAGGCCTTCGATAGTGTAGAACCTCTCTTCCTTAAAAAAGGCTTACATCACATGGGTTTCGGACCTAGGTTCAGAACGGTTATAGATTCTTTGTATTCCTGTCCATCCGCGTTTATACAAATCAATGGTCAACAGTCCCCTTCACTTACCCTAGAAAGAGGGACTCGTCAAGGGTGCCCCCTATCACCACTGCTATTCGCCATTGTCATAGAGCCCTTTGCAAATTTGATACGGCTTTCTTCAGAGATCTCTGGTATCTCTGTCCAAAATTCTACTTTTAAAATAAGTTTATTTGCCGACGATATAGTCTTATATATTACAAATCCACTACAGTCTATTAAAGCCGTTTCCTCTCTCCTGTCTGATTATAGTAAACTTTCAGGTCTTTCAGTTAACCACTCGAAATCAATTCTCTACCCGATTAAAATTTCCGATACTTCTAAAAAAGACATCGTTGCAAACTACCCCTTTCATTGGGTCTCTGATTCCTGGTCCTATTTGGGGCTGAAAATCCCCTTAAATATAGCTGGCCTATTAAAAACTAACTAAACGGCCACGGCTTCTGAGATTACTACCACGCTCAAGCAATGGGATAAGTTGCAACTATCCTGGATGGAAAGAATCCATGTAATTAAATCCTTTATTTTTCCCAAGTTTTTATATCTTTTTCGGGCTCTTCCTATTGAGATCTCTCAGCCTACTTTAAAATCCTGGCAACAAATACTGACCTCCTTTATCTGGAAATATAAAAAGCCTAGAATCAAAGTTTCAACTTTATGTTGATCAAGACAAAAAGGTGGCCTAGCAGTTCCCGACATTGCAAAGTATTATAAAGCTACTATTTTATCCCAGATGACCAAAATATTGTACCAACATCCCCCGCCGCCGTGGACGCCCATAGAGGAAGCTCACTTTACCCCACTGAAATACTACGAACTATTATGGCTCAAGAAAAATGAACGCCCACCGTGGCAATTCATGGACCCATTCCTCAGGGCGCTCTTGTCAGTATGGGATTCGGAGCGTCATTTTCTGGCTCCAGGACTCTCTACTATCTCATCTTTTATAGGACAAAAATATTTCCTTCCTGCCCAACTACCCTTTTCTTTCAAGGTCTGGAGAGACTCCTCAAAAGTTTTTTTCTTTAATCTTCTTTCATCTTCTAAACAACTTCTACCTAAAAATGATCTAGACAAAGTTTTGACTAAGCCAGCACCTTGGTTTGAATACTTTCAAATCAGGCACTTTCTTCAGGACCCTAAAGTGATCTCTTCATTTTCTCGCCCTTCATCTGACTACGAACATCTGGTTCTTCATTTTCACGAAGAGAGAACGCCTAAAAGTCTCATTTCACGGCTGTATCGAATCCTATTGTCTAAACTCGAAGCAATCTTACCCTCTTACACCACCCAATGGCATAAAGACTGTGGCATCATCCTTTCTCCCGACCAATGGGACTTTATATGGGCTAGTGATGCCCTACAATCTACCATTATAAATATATCTCAACAAAACTTTAAATTGATAGCACGTTGGTACCTTACTCCTAACCAGTTCTCCCATATGACCCAGTTAGGCTCTTCAGACTGCTGGAGAAACTGTGGGCTCAAAGCCTCTTATTTTCACTGCTGGTGGGACTGCCCCAAAATCAGACCATTCTGGACCTCAATTTGTGCCCATCTCTCCTCCCTAACTGGGGTCTTGATCCCAGATGAACCAACAAGGATACTTCTCAATCATTGGTCCGATACCCGTCTTTCATCTTCTAAAAAATCCTTGATAGTTAAACTCCTGACAGCTGCTAAAACCACGATTGCGCAGCCCTGGAAAAACTCATTGAATTTCGTTTTAACCAATTTATTGATAGCATATGGTTACAGAGTCGAATGTAAGAAGACATTGGACAATTTTTTAGTAATAATGGGGGGGAAAAAAACGAAGAAGCAAGAAGGGGGGGAAATATTTATATAACGAATTTTGATTAGTCAGATGTATCTTTAGTATTGAATTAGAATCTATAACCTCGGGGAAGTCTATATTGGAGGGAGGGGGGATTGAAAAGTCATATGGGTTAGTATTGAAGCAACGGAAAAACTCATTAAATTTGACACTTGACAACTGGCTACTTAAAGTCTGGGAACACATTGTAATGGATAAAATTCAGGCAGCCATAGACCACAAAGACCCATACCAAGCCTACGCTAAATATCTGGCAACTTGGCTTCCCATTCTAGAAAAGCTTGACACCGATCCATTTTATGCTAACTCTTATTCTAAAAATAAAATGTATAAGGATTTCCTTTTGCTATAAAATTCTCTTAACAAGTTAATTTCAAGTTATTTAAAGTGTATTATATCTTCCTTTTTCCTTTCCCTGATCTTATTTTATTTTCAAATACTGTGTTATTATGATTATAATTACTATTACCTTCAGTTTGTATTTTGTTTTTAAAGGTTGTTTTTGCTCTGTATTCTGTCTATTAAGCTTACGATGTTATTTCTGTTAATCTTGACGGTAAACTTCTTGCGCTATGGATTGTAAGCTACTTTTATGCCTTAATAAAATGTTTAAAGTTAAAAAAAACATTAAAAAGAGTGGACTTTATAGTATTATACAGGGCTTTTTTGTAGAAAAAGCCCAGCAGGAACTCATTTGCATATTAGACCACACCCCCTGACACCAAGCCAGCTGGAACTGCATTCCTGTGTGTTCCTGCTCAGAAAAAGCCCTAGTTTTATACCCTGTTGAGGTTCCTCATCCCCCACATACCCTCCATTCCACCCCCAAATTCCCAGGAATTTACCAGTGAACAAAACAATATGTTGGGGAAGGGTTGCCAGTAATATTGTTCATCATAAAAGATGGGCTTTGTGATTACAACAGTTTATCAAGTAGCTGTTAGTCACAATGGCTAGATAGAATCACCATTTCAGAAGCAGAATCATTAGGGAGGGCAAATAAAGACAGACAGGCAACCCTCCTTCTTGAACTACTTGCAAGACTAAGAAGTCTCTTGCCTGCTGTTGGAAACAAGCCAAAAAGGGAAGGAGAAATGTACCAAAACACCCAAGAAGGTCCAGGGAGAGTTAACTTCAGAATGGTGTTTGTTAAATTCAATTTACAGTTAATCCGATACATTTATATCCCATACTTTCCTCCAAGGAGCTCAGAGTGGCTCTCCTTATTTTATTCTCACAAAAATCCTGTGAAATATACATACAGTGATATTAGAATAGAACTGGACCACACGGTTAAAGAACATTTTAATAAAACAGTATGCTATATCCCATAAACTGGATTTCATAATTAGAAAGTGAAATAAAGACAGTATATATATATATATTGAATAAGGAATGCAGCATTAAGAGGGAGGGAAAGAAAACTATCTAAAATTTCCATAGGCAATTAAAACAGTATTTTATATAGTGCATTTCCTGGAGAATCCTATTTTTCTACATTGTGTATGTGTACTAAATTGCCATCAAGTTGCTTCCAATTTATGGTGATCCTATGAATTAATATCCCCACAAATGTTCAATCATTAACAGCTAGAGTAGCTGTTGTCTTGTGAACTGAGGGCCTTGCCTGCCTTGGTTGAGTCAATCCATCTCTTCTTGGGTCTCTGTTTTCCTACCTTTTCCTAGCATTATTGTCTTTACCAGTGACTCTTGTCTTTTCATAATGTGACCAAAATATGATAGCCTCAGTTTAGTCATTTTAGCTTCTAGGAAGAGCTCAACCTTGATTTGATTGAGAATCCAGTTATTTGGCTTTTTGGGGAGTTCACGGTATCTGTAAAACCCTTCTTTGACACCACATTATCCAGTCATTGTCCAGCTGTCAGAAACATGCAACAGAACAAATCGTTGTCTTCACAGAATTCTATGAGTTGCTCTTCTGCTTCATTTCATGCTCCCAGCCTCATTTCATGCTCCCAGCCTAAATCCCAGTTTTGCTTCCTACTTTTACCTCCAGTCACCTATGATTATCAGCACATCTTGTTTAGGTATGTGATCATTTTCCTTCCTGGACATTCCCACATTATGAGCGTTTTCGCACTGACCTTTTACTGGCGCGACCACCCTCTTCACACCGGAGGATCTGCGCGGATTTCGCACAAGAAGCGCCGGCGCACCCAAAAGAGCCGGCAACTTCCGTCGCGAAACCCGCTCAAACGGAAACCGCCAAGAAGCAGGAAAACGTTTGAGCGGCTTTTGCGACGGAAGTCGCCGGCTCTTTTGGGTGCGCCGGCGCTTCTTGTGCGAAATCCGCGCAGATCCTCCGGTGTGAAGAGGGTGGTCGCGCCAGTAAAAGGTCAGTGCGAAAACGCTCTATGATTCTTTTTATAAAAAATGTCATCCTGGAAGTTCTGGTTCATACAGACGGTGGAACTATTGCCCTGGATGTGGACTCTCTATAGGAAATAGCACACTGGACTAATTTGTACAAGACAATCCTATCTTGTGTCTCCACTATATGTAGGCAATCAACTCTCTATGGCTACACAACCTACCTGCCTACTGTATGGCTGTAATGTGGCAGACCTTCATATGCTTTGCACATTCCAATGTGCCACTGTGAAAGCAAGACATTTTGTGCTGTTGTGCTGTGGCTGCTGAGCTATCCATACCTTGAAGCATTGCTTTGCTTATTAATTTTACAAAGAACCAACTTCTTTGGCTTTGACATTATAACCTTCTGTACTGTTTGTTTTCATCTCTTGTGCTACACTTTTGTGTGAAAGATGCAGTGTGAACTAACCCTGCTACAGTGCAAGAACAATCTGTTTTGGATCCTGCACTTTCCAGTTGACGTATTGTCAGATGTTCTATCCAGGGTGACAAACTTCAAGACAAACGAGGGAATTAAATTAATTTATATTAACAATACCATGTCCTAGGAACTAAGTGAATTGGGACAAGGTCATTTCTGCACAGGCTGCCTTTGCAGAGTTATGGTATACTGTAATAATAAAAAAATGGCTGTTGTCCTTCCAACATTTGGCTCTATCAGAAGCTAATGAACATTGCACACACTTGCCTCTATTCAGAGAAAAAGTTGAAAGTGAAAAGATGAGCCCTTGTTCCTAGGCACTGCTGGAAGCTGGGATCAGGCAAGCTGGAAACCAATGACAGGTGCAATCCATATTTGTTGTCTCCTCCTATGTGCCATCCCCTGTTGATTTGGCATCCAGAACAACTGCTAGCAACATTTGGATGGTGAATCAACTCTGTTGCTTAATTGCATTGAGCCTCCCATTACTCTGCGTGATGGCTTTGATGAATCTCTGTGGGAAAGAAACACCATAACACTGGAAGCAACCAAAAGTCCCTCGCTGGATATATTCACTACCCAAAACTGTATACAGATGGAGTATTTGAGCTTGGGTGAGCTATGAGATCTGAAAAGGACCTGGAGAAGGAGGTATCTAAGGCGGAGCTGCTCAGATCTTATGAAATTGTGCCATAGCCTCCACACTTGTAGAAGTACTAGTTCTTTCACATATAAAATCCTCAATCTGGAAACTTCTTTGGGTGTATTCAGCTATTTATCAACCCCTGCATATACCTGGGCCACCCCGCCTCTATCCTCTGTACCCTACTACTCTTCCCAAGGCCAATTAATCACCAACACAAGATATAGTTCTATAACAGTCAGTGATCCTGAATATAAAGCTGTAGGTACACAGGCTGGCAAGGACTTTACAACTATGCACAAGCTTTGCCATACATGGAATTCTCTTTTGTAAGTGTGCAAAGGAATAAAATCAATATACAGGATTGCATAGATATAGGTTTACACAGAATACTCTGATAAACAGAAAGAAGTATGTCTTCTGGAACATTGTGAACAATTCAACACCCATGGTCTAACATTCATTCTGGCATTTTATTAGCCATTAAATACCTTTTCTATAGAATGTTTTATTTCTGTGTGTACAGCCAATGCTGTCTTGCTGCCAGGGCTGGTGTAGTATTTACAAGGGCTGGATTTTCCCTCCTGGGAAAAATGAATTAGCCCTAGTCAAAGGCATTAATATCTTTCCAATTATTTTCTATTATCACAACTGTTTTATTACACAGTAGGCTGCAACCAATTAACACAGGTGAAAGTTTTCATTCTATGTTTATATTGTAATATTTAAAGGCATAAAATCAGAATTAGCTTATGGTTGTCAAAAACACAGGTATATTTCATAAGAAATATTCAGACCTGAAACCTGTTTCTTAGAAATTGTTAAGTGACATGATGGAGCCCTCATTTGCCCTGAGCACTTCTTAATTCCTCTTGCTCCCTTACCATCTTTCATAAAACATGATTTTGTAGCTCTTCAAAAGTTTATAAACTCTTTCTGACCATAGACTTCAGTGTAACAACAAAAATGAGTGTACAGATTCCATGGGAAATCAGACAGTTTTCAGCTTTCCATTGTCTTTTGAACAAAACTGTTATCAGTCTCCAGATTAAGATTTAACTTTACACTGAGCACCCACAAATTTTCTAAATAAATAAATACACAATAGCAGCAAAACAGAGCTATTTTTTAAGATGCTAAGCAAGTACTGACACAGCACACACTGCACACACGCAACAATTCTACATCCAAAACCCAATATATAAAATTACGCACATATTTTAAGTGCATAAATTCAAAACGGGAGGGCAGAGAACAGACTGTCTTCTAGATCGGTAGAGAATGAGCAAGTGCAGAAAAGGATGGCTAAAAGTGACCAAAAGACTGGAGCATATTCTTTACAAGGAAAGATTGACAAGTTTGAGACTTTTAAAATTAGGAAAAGACAGCCAAGGGGTGGTAGGGAAGAGAAGAGACATGATAGATGCCTATAAACTAGGGTTGCCAAGTCCAATTTAAGAAATATCTGGGGACTTTGGGGGTGGAGCCAGGAGACCAAATTTGTAGCATAGCACCTCTCATCAAAGCACCCTCCAAGTTTCAAAAGGATTGGACAAGGGGGTCCAATTCTATGAGCCCCAAAAGAAGGTGCCCCTATCCTTCCTTATTTCCAATGGAGGAAAGGCATTTAAAAGTTGTGCGGTCCCTTTAATTGTGATGGCCAGAACTCCCTTTGGAGTTCAATCATGCTTGTCACAACCTGTCTCCTGGCTCCACCCCAGTATCTCCTGGCTCCACCCCCAAAATCTCCTGGTTGCACCCCCAAAGTCCCCAGATATTTCTTGAATTGGACTTGGCAACTTTATACAGCTACCAGTGCCACACAGCTGCAATGGGGCTTCCAGATGGCAGCTTTTTCTGCAATTTCCCCATCCTAGACCCTATGGCAGCCATTGTAGCTCTGCACTATGGGTGGAGGGCTTCACATACTGTTATGTCGTTATACCAATTGTCAATTTTTTAAAAAATCAAGAAGTCCCCAGTGGCATATGAAGGGGCTGTGGCAGGAACTGGGAAAGGGAAAAAAGGACCAGAAAAATCTGGACTTTCCCACCTTCATGGCAGCCAGGTCCACTATACTGATGTTTTCTCTAAAACATCACAGCAAAATGGAGTTGGGAAAGATCACAGAAAAGTTGGGAGGAACTGAGGGGTGCCTGGAACTCTACTGGAGGAAATAGAGGAAAGCCAAAAGCTTAGTTTGTGGTTCTTTGTGTGTGCTTCTTTCCCTGAGACACAACCAACCAGCCCACAGGTTAAAAAAAAAGAAGTTAACTGTTATCAATGGAGAAAATCAGGTAGAGATTACAAAGTTTATTTTCAGTTGAAATTTAGAACTATTTCCCTGTTCAGGCATTTGGGATTTTTCATTACAAATTCACCTTTTCCCAGTCAGTGTGAAGCTGCTCTGCCATGGCTTCACTCAACCATACTCACTCTCAATTGTTTTAAGGACTGTTTTCGACTGTCCCTCTCATTCTGTCGGCTCCTACTGGCTGCTGTTAAGGAGATATGGAATCTAACCTGTCCATCACGCTAGGCTTTTAAGATACTTCTCTCAAGTAACTACAATAGACATACACTTTCATATGTACATACCACCTGTTGGTGTATTCTGTATAATCTCTATATAATTAAATCACACTCTTTCCCCACTTCCTTGCACAGAAGCAATTACCATAAACCATAACTGTTGCTTGGTGCTCTCCAAGTGTTTTTGAGGATTATGTGTCGTGTATTTATTTGCTCTATAGTCTGCCTTTCTCACTGTGACTTAAGAGATATTACAAACTTTAGCAAAAACAGTAGTAGTAGTATAACACTGTAATAAGATTGGAAAACAAAGAAAACAATGCAATAAAAATAGTCATGGTTATAAGAGGGGCTACAATTTATCATGATACAACATATGAACGGTATGTTTTGAAAGACAATATTTATACCAAGGTAGTATTCTTTTCAATAAAGGTGATCATTTACTTTTATATTGCTTGGCCCTTTTTTAAAAAAAATTGAGATTGCAAACACAGGAATTGCAGAAGAACCAATAAAACCACATGCCTTTATGTTAAAAGGTTAATTACAAGAAGTGAATTAATTCTACATTAATGGCCAAACATATGGCAGCCACTTTAGAATGAGCAAAATACAAAAACAACATAAAAGTAGGCGTCCTTGACAAATACCATTAATTCAGAAGAGAAAATAGATCATACATGGATTCATCACCTTTTTACTCTGCCCATCCTCCAAAGAGCTCAGGGCAGTGTACATTATTCTCCCTTCTACACTTATATATTCTGTCCACAAGGAGAAAGACAGGAAACCAATGTGGCATAGAAGTTACAGTACAGAACTAGAATGTGGGAGAACTAGAATGTGGGAGACCTACATACAAATCCTCACACTGCCACAAAGCTTACTGGGCGACCTTAGACCAGTCATACCCTTTCTTGGCCAGAGTTGTTATAAGGACAAAATGGAGGATAGGAGAACAATGCAGTTGGCCTGGAACTCTATAGAATAAGGGTGGGATAAAATATATTTTATTGCTGACAGTGTGCTGAGATTTCCCATGTTAAGGGTATGTACTCTACATCAGTTTGAGAATGTCAGTTCAGTTTCAATTCAAGGACTCCCGGGACCATTCAGAAAAATGAGCTAAAACATGTAACAAAATAAGGCTCTTTATAGGCAAAATCCTCACATGTCCAGCCTCATACATTAGTGGTTGTTCTGTTCAGTGTGATTGTGCTATAACTACATTCTACAGAACTTCAGCCATTATTACATTCATCTAAATAACCTTTCTTGTATGACCAACAACTGCCCTGTCACGAGTAATGTACTTTGCAGCCATTACAACCTTATCTTTCCAAACTTGATTTACATTGAGTAATTACTGAAGCCTGGAAAGCTAATAAATCAGTCATTCCCATGAATACAAATCATTGCAACGAATAAAATTAAGGAAGTGTATATTTCAGTAGCACTGGCTGATGGTAGAAAATTGGAGAAAACAAAAATAAGACCAGTAAAGTATGTACTGTAACCAAATGGTGTTCAGACATTTAGTTACATAAGATAGCAGTAATGTCTTAACAACCTAATGGAGAGTGGTAGAGGATTAGATCTTGATCAGCTGGATACTCAGCACCACATTCACCATGGGAACTGGCATAGATGTGGTAAATTTTCCAGTTCTATGTCAGGGAGGTGGGCTCTAGTTCAGTGGTGGAGCACCGGCTTCGCATACAGAAAGTCCCAGGTTCAGTCCACAGCATCTATAGTTAAAAAAGCATCAGGTAGGTGACATGAAAAACCTCTGGAGAGCTGAGCAGGCAATACTGACCTTGATAGACCAATGGACTGATTCTGCATAAGGCAGCTTCATGAGTGTTCATTTTCTAATATGCTGATTTTAAACCTTTCTGTCCTCAGGGAACTCTTTACTGTTGGTTTTCTACCAAGAAACTCCTGGAAAACATTCTAGCACATTTCATTCAAGCAGGTTGTATCACCATCACCCCATGTGCTTTCCAGAATATGAGTGAACCAAGATTCCTCAGCAGTTAGGCACTGTAGGTAGACTTCAGCTATGGGAGAGCATGGGGGCCTTTCCTGGAATTGTTTATAATTATAGAAGCTTCCCATTTAAAATCCTGATAAGTTTGCAAGCAACTATACATTCCCTCAAAATACTGCTTGAAAATTACAGTCTTATGAGAACTCATCATGAGCACTAAGGTTGTAGTTTTGATGAATGCCCTTGAGTTCCTCAACTGAGTAGGAATGTGTTTTGGGGGATAGGAAGTCTCCCTATATGAATCTTAAACACAATTATACTATGAATTTTCAAACACAATAGGGTTGGGAGGTGGGAATTCACCAGAGTTGGAGTTTGTTTATAGAGCCAAAAGTAATTAACTGATGACAAATCAGATTATGAACTTTTGCATATGGATTGGGCCTAAGAATGCAATGATTATAGTAGTAGCCCAAATACTACTAAGTCAGAATCTCATTTGAAGGTTGAAAGTTCTAGAATTGGAATAAGTCTTAATCTGTTCAAGATTGTACACTCCACCACCATGTGCTCCCTTCACTGCAGATGTGTGGGAATGCAGAATCTCCATGACAGCTATGTAAGTCCCTTATATCAACACTTAAATGGGCTGAGTTCATATTCCTAGGAGTCTGATCTATTGAGGTAAAGCAAGCTTATCTTGGATTCAAACCATGTCCACATCTAATTTGGAAAGAACACAGAAATTGTTTTCATTTCTAAAATACTTATTTGTTCAGTTGCTACTTCATTTCCTTTTTTTAATGGAACCTTGGACAAAAGATCTTCAGTAAATAGGTAAATGAGCCTTAATAGTCCATGACATCCCAGTATTTTTAAGTGTTCTGTTCAAAGTAATTTTCAAGACGATGGTAAGAGACGTAAGGAAAGGAAAGTTCTCTTTGCAGCATTTGATCCAAGATGGCCCAAGAACAGCTGCACCAAGTGATGAATACACAGACAAAAGAAATAAAGCAGAATTCAGAGATCTGTATCTGAACTTTATTACATACATTTGTGTCATGGTTGTTCTCAAGGATGTGGGAGGGAAAGTGTTAATACTTAAAAATATCTTCATAGATTACAAAGAGCCCAGTGCTGTTCCTATCAAAGCTGAAGAAAACAGATAGTTTTCCTGAATGATGAGATGGTTTCATATATGCTTCGAAGGATAAACAGATTCCTTTAAGTGTTAGTAGGTATGGCACTGAAATTCAGAATCACTATGTATATACACTAGGTGTAAGCAAGGATTCTGCACCTTGTACAAGAGACAAAGCATTTTTCACATATTTTAAAAGAAAAAAATTATAGCCAAAGCTGATGCAGTTTGACAGAGTTGCTTCCTAATACTGGCTTTGAACCCACTGATGGTAATTATATAAAATTATTTCATATTAAACCTCATTGTTGCAAACAGCTCAACCACCAAATAGGAGTAATTAAATTAAATCCAGTCACTTAAGCATTTAACTGAGTAGCAGAAACCTGGTTTGTAAAGCACAGATTAGTTCACATTAAAAGGAGTTTGTATTTTAGGTGATGGATTTTACTTTGAAGAAGCACAGCAGGAAAGAGGTTGGCTTTAAAGTGATCAGTGCCTGCAGAGGCTTGTCAACAAGCAAAGCTGCTCTGACCCAGACCAAATCCATTATGCTACCGTAGAGCCAGTCTTACAACTGAGCAGCACAGCACTGAGTTTTGGACAGGTAAACAATGGTGGAGTATCATGATTTTCTGCAGCCCACTTCAATTTTTATTGCCTGTTTATTACCATTAGAGTTCATTTGATGTGATCTTGCAGCTGAAGTCTGTGGTCATAACAATGGCAAACCACCCCATAAAAAGTTGGTCCAAACGCCACCATGTGACATCACCCCATGGGTCGGTAACAACTCCATGCTTGCACAGGGGACTACCTTTAACTGTTGTTCTTTTTTACATCTGTCATAGCACTAAACTGAAACACAGTGTATGGGTCTCATTTTATGACAGTTCTTGAGGTGGTAAAAAGATGAAGTGTCATTAAGTCTTGCAGGAAGAGTGGGTCTGCCAGTTTATCAGAAGAGGAAAAGGGCAAAACCTGAGCAGTTCACAGCATTCAGCTTTTCAGAGCACTGTGTCCATTAGCTTAGGCACTGCTGACCTGGTATTCAGCCTGAGACACTGGCTGAGCTGCCACTGGAGTCATGGTGTGCAGGACCCACCATTTAGCAGTTTTACAAGTTTTTAAATCAGCTCAACCCTTTCTGCCATCAGATGGAGCAGAAAGTTTAAGCTGCAGCTCACTGAATATTGAAGCTTTTATTGCTTAGTTTCATATCTATAATTGAACTGTGTGCACACAAGTTATTAAAAACTGTATGAGAGTTGGAATATCTAGGGATCTCCATCAGTAGTTTCTCACATTTCCATGGATGATACTGGATTTCAATAATTTCATCTCATATGTAACAATGCAGTTTTCTGGCCCTCGTTACGGAGATATTTTTAAAACATGCAAACCACATCTACAGCAGGCTCCCAGTTCAGGCACGGCTGTTATGACTATCAGTCTCCCATTACATATGCCAGCAGTTACACCAAACAATATCATATCATAGAATACTGTAGCCCAGTTACAATTTTAAGACAATGCTTTAACACAGGTCTCTTTCCACTAGTTTAGCCTACATCACAGAAAAGTTTAGAATATAAAATTAGATTTATGGCTATATAAAAAAATCACCTGATCAAGGTTAATAGGATATACTACCAACATACTGATTTTCAGTTTGTCCTTTTGAAGGGAGAGCTGAGAACTTTTAAAAGCACTACACAACTCCATTTAGCAAATGTTTTCCTTCCCTGTACACTTGCCTCCCCTGCTGGAAAGTGCTGAACTGCAATATGTGGTGGGGGTGGGAGCGGCTTCTACTAAACAAAGCCTTTCAATGCTCCTTTTGAATTGTCAGCTAATAGCAACCCCCTTCACTGTTGTAGCTACCAAATACTTTGAATACAAGGCATGTCTGGGTGACCAGGCATTGTTATCCCCAAATGCCTGTTAGAAGCATGTAAACATTGGGTAATGGGAGAATAAGAATGCTGCCTTGGTCACTCTCAGGCAAGAGGGAGGAAACTGAAAAGAAACCAGACCTGGTCTGAGATGGGGTTGAAATCCACTCCAAGGTATGTATGGAGAACCTCTTTTTGTTTCCTTAATCTAAACTGAAGGATAGACCATTATCTACTTCCATCCAGAGCCCCCCCCAAAAACCCTAGAACTGGGAAACTTTTAAAAAACCTGTTGTAGGTTGGCATAGGGGGCCTCTTGACGTTACCTTTGTCAGGAGGACATCTAACATTTTTGCAACTGTACACCTAGAAGTATGAATATGACAAAAAGGAGTTAGAAAATACTTTTATCATTCAGATATTGTCAGGTAGCCAGGACAGGGCTCCAACCTTCTGTGAAGGGGTATAACTAAACAAGTCCAGCTCTAGTAGGAACTTGGGATTTGAAACTGCCAGGAAACTTTGATTTGAAAAACAGAAAGCTCTTCCATTTGTGCAAAGAGAGTTCATATTTTCTGTGGATATCCCACTTGAACTCCAGCCCCTCCACTACATCCCATGTCCTTCCCGAAGGCTCTGCACCTCCTCAGAAGTCACTTTTCAAGGGACTGAGGACTGCAGAAAATAGGGGAGGCAGGAAGATCCATCCCATGTGCTGCACTCCCATTCATGGTTCTTAGGATTCAAACTACTGTTTAATCTGAAGAAGGGTTCATTTGCTGCCCCCAACTGTTTTGTACCATAAACCTCTTTTTGTTGTTTGGCTGCTCAAGAGTAAACAACATGAGAGTTTCAGTCTATTCTTATGGAATGTACCCTATTCTTATGAATAGACTGTTGCAGTATGCAACAGATCAGGAAAATGACTTCTAACACCAATGTATTACATACATGTGGCATGGCATGCATCCTCTTTTAGACTGAAACCACTGCAATTTAGACTTCGAGCATCTTAATAAAGAAGCATTTTAAATGAAGCCATTTTCACCATTAGGATATTTTCCAAATTTTATTTGCAACTACTGCAATTACAAAGAAATATCAATGAAAGTTGCATTTAAAGTGACAATCCTCTATTTCAGGGGTGGCCAATAGTAGCTCTCCAGATGTTTTTTGCCTACAACTTCCATCAGCCCCAGCCAGCATGGCCAATGGCTGGGGCTGATGGGAGTTGTAGACAAAAAAACATCTGGAGAGCTACCATTGGCCACCCCTGCTCTATTTAATAAACAAGGTCACAAATTAGTGAGCAGCTCTTTTGGATTTGGGGCGTGTTCCACTATATGGACATTTTTGCTATAGAGCAAAAGTATTTGTCACAACATATTTCAGCCTTGTAGTTCCCTCAGCACTTAGTGATTGACATTGGATGTTTTTCTATAGCGTCCAACCACATCAATAAAGTCATTGCTTTTACATGTGGAAAGAAAAAAATAAATTTTACTGTAAGATCCTGTTTATCCTTCAACAAAAAAAACCCCTCAGCAATACACTTTAAAAATCAAAAGAAATTGTTGGGAATCAAGCCTGGCTCTCCATGCTAAATCCCTGGTTTAACCCTCCATAGAGAGGAAAAATTCACTTTTACAATGCAAAGTTCTATCAAATTTAGACTAGTTTATTTTTAATTATTCAATAAATACAAAAAACATACCAGCATGTCTGTGTATGTCTGATTTAAAGCCTTGTGGAAGGGTAAGGTAGGTTAAAAGATAGAATTTCAGCGTTTACCTTTTACAAAAGGTATATTTTACAAAATCCATTGCTTTACACGCATGTGTGTGTGCGCCTAACATCTGGTTCCATGGTTCATTTTATACATACAGCTTTATCCAAAGAAATAAATTCTGTATGAATTGCCAATATAAGATGCTAAACACGTTTTAAGGAATTGAGAATAGGTTTCCTAGTCAAGAAATACATATCTGCGCAAGACTTCTGGCAGTCATTCTCCCCCCGCCCCCAACCCATAAGAGTAGGTTAAGTCCCGAATAGCAGCCCTCATGACAACATGGAATGTACCCTACAAAGGACAGGATGCTAGTTTCCGATGTCCAAAGTAAGCAAAACAAAGCTTATAGCCAAGAATAATAATCAACTTCAGTAATGTTTGTGTAGCACTGCAAAAGACCTCTTGGATTTTACCAAGACAGGAACTCAAGAGGTGGTTAAATGCAAATGGAGACTTTAAACAATTTCTAAAATAAACTTTCTAGTGTGAAAAGTTGATTTAAAGACTGCTTCTCTGTCATAATGGTACCTCTTTATATATTGGACCAAAAGTTGATCAGACAACATAGCCCACACTTATGAACATTTAGAATAAAAAAGTTTTTATTTTTTTTTCAGTTGAAATAAATGCATTGTCCTGTACTTGGAGGCTGTAGAGAGCCATAAGCATCTTCCAGGTTATGCCAAATGATTGACAGATTTCCACTGGGAAGTTACATAAAGCACTCATAATTGGTAAAGAGAAACTTTAAAAATCCATTCTGTCAGTACTCCTGCATTGTTTGTTTATCCAGTCCCAGAGGCCAGTTTGCAGAGATGTCCCAAGAAATGTACGTAGTTAGTTCAAAGTGTGTTTAGTCATCCTCCTCTTCTTCTTCCTCCTCTTCCTCAAAACTGTCCTCAAAACCCTCACTGTCTTCCTGGTCCTCATCGCCCTCTATTGCTGTCTCCCATTGTGGATGATTCTCTGGCACTGGTTTTGCTTCATGGACTTCCAACTGTAAACAGAGTTTAGGGTGATTGTCCAGAAAAGGATGGCGGAAGAACACAAAGACATTTTAATTTTTATGCAAGACAGGATTGTGAAGACGCACTGGGACGTGTTTTATCACAACATATGCGGCGTAAACCACTAACCGCAAGAAAATACAGCACTGGCAAGGCTAACAACAACCCAATCCTCTTATTCAATGGCCACCTTAAAAGAGACTCCTCCCTCCAGCAGCAAGTCAATAAAACTTATTTAATTGGTTTATAGATTGTACTATTAAATACCAAGACAAAAGACTAGTACTCTGAGAATTAGAAGTTATTTCTACATCTCTGGCCAACATCAATATAAAGACGGCCAGGCTGAAGTGGCTCCACAGAAACAACACATCCTTAGGGCACTTACAGCAAAGCTAAGTGTTTCCTATTATATCTTAATGCTTTCCCTACAATGCAAAAAGACTACCTGTGGTAGACAGGACTGTAAGCAGAAAAGGATGTACAAGGAGAGCTGATTAGCATTATGTATTTGGACTTTAAAAATGCTTTTTGACGAAGTTCCTCACGAAAAGGTCCTGAGTAGACAGAGTGCTTTCACACACACTAAATGACATACTTTTATTCCACTTTCAATGCACTTTGCAACTGGATTTTACTGTGTGAAATGGCAGCATCCAGTTGCGAAGGGTTGCTGACTGAATTTCATTATTTGGCATCTGTGAGAGCACCCTTAGTCATGGGCAAGAAGACGGGTTTCTCTTAAGAATCGGTAACCAAGCCCCTTCACCAATAAAACTGGTGTCAGTGGTTGGGAGATGCAAAGCTGCAATAACTCTGAAATAAATTATCTGAAGGCATGCAATACAGCACATTCTCCGCTTATAGGGAGAAAGTGTAAAGCAAATATTTTGAAGACCATTTTCTTTTGAGTTTATATCATTAATACTTGTATTTGTTCAATGACTATTAAGAATTTAGACTATTAGTCCTCTTGAAAGTGAGACAAAACAGGTTAATAAAATTGTTAACAGACTTTGAACTCATGGAAAATCCAGCATTAATGACTATAATATATATGGAAACATTACAATACTGTATGCAATTCAGTTCTCTGTGTGTTAAATGCCATCATGTCACTCAACTTATGGCAACCCAAATTCAGTTCTACACAGTGATACCTTTAACTTAAGAGATGGATTTGAAGCAAAAAATAAAACTACAACCCACTCACCCACCCCCAAATGCTAGAAAGACTACCTTCAACGGTTTAATCTGGTCCAAGCCCATATAGGAATCTGATCTTAGGTAAACTGTATATTGGTAGTTTCCAGGTTTGCCAGGTGCAGGAAACTTTAATTCTACCTAGAAAAAAATCATTCATAGCATCAAGTTATTAACAGGCAGTTAGGAAACAGTTATAAAACAGCTTCTGTTGAAATTTTTTTTAAAGGAATACATTCTTGCCGTTTCTCTTTCTCATGTGTTTAACAGATTCAGTAAGTCATATGTTGTGATCAGCTCTTAAGTAGACATTTTCCCCAGGCCTACACCCTAAGGACTGATTTGGCCTCATCCACATAAAAAATGGATTTTGCAACTGAGCTGTGTCCCTTTTCACTTTACTTTTTAGTAAATATGCATTTTTAGTAAATATACATAGGAATCACCTGCAGTGTTTAGAAACAACCTTGCCTTGGTATTATTGTGCTGATATAACAGTTCATATTTCAATATACATGCATTTTGGGAATAAGTATACAGAAGGCAAATGTTAATCTGAGCCTTACAGTTTCTCATGCTAATGATGTATGCTGGAGCAGCTTGCCCTCTCAGTTATCCATCTGCAAATGTGAATAATCATGGCCTACCTCCCAGGATTGTTATTGTGCCAGTTTTTTATATTAAGATTTTTAAAAATGATTTCCCTTAACATGTACTTCTCAGTCCATTAACAATTCTATTTCATACTAATGCTAGATTTTCTTTGTTAAAGGGTTGCATCAGTGCTTCGTTCTCAAGGCCCCTTCTTACATGTCCAAGGAAATGCTGATTGCATCAGGAAACAGTTTTCTCCAGGCCAGTTTGGCCAGGGATTCTGGTGGGTTTGTGTTATTTTCTGGACATGGAGCAGGGGTCACTGGGGGTAGTGTATTTGTGAATTTCCTGCAATGTGCAGGGAGTTGGACTAGATGACCCTGAAGATCCCTTCCAAGTCTATGATTCTATGAAATGGTTGTTTCCAATAAGCTAGTCTGAGAATCTGGCCTCTAACAGTTCCAGCGTTGTTCCCATCCTAATGCTTTATCTCCTTTACCAGCCGTTTACAGGTCAGAACACAGTGCTCACTGAAGAGGTTGTGAAAGAGATCTCAATCAGAGACTCCCTCAAGATGCTCAAGGATGGACAGTGATCTGGCTGGAGACAATAGTTGGAAGGGCAGTTGTGGAAGGAGGAAGCATTGAAAGCAGTAGAGTGGCGACTTCTGAATAGAGAGATGACAGAGTACAGAGAAAGTAAATAGAACTGTGATCTTGTAAGCTCCTGACTACCCAAAATTTACCTGATACAAAATGTGTACTTCACTGAAATAAACTGAATAGGCACTTCCAAATAACACATATGATGCCCACATTGCTCCAACATATTGCAGGAAAACTACAAGCAACATCTGGTTACAAGAAAATTTTGAACAAGGGTATGTCTTCCAGTAGCAAACAGGGAGGTTTTCCCTTGGAGGTGGTTTTCATTTAGAAGAAGAAAAGAGAGAGACTGGATTTATACCCCGCCCTTCAGTCGGAGTCTCAAAGTAGCTTACAATCTCCTTCTCTTCCTCCCTCCACAAAAGACAGCCTGTGAGAGTTCTCTGAGAGAACTGCTCTTGAGAACTGTGACTGACCCAAAATCACTCAGCAGGTGCATGTGAAGGAGTGGGGAATCAAACTCAGTTCTCCAGATTAGAGTTTGCCACTCTTAACCATTCCTCAAACTGGCACTTCAAGTTTAAAAATCAGTTTAACCGCAGTGAAGTTTCTTGCCTACCCTTGGGGGTTAGGGGGTAGTTCTCCATCCTGGCTGGAAAAGTTAAAGTAGTTTATAAATAAATACCCTTGCGGTGTGTGTTTTCAACCTATCAATGTCATCGCTAATGTTAGTAGGCATTCCAATCTAGTCCAGAGCATAATCTTTAAAATACCTTTACAACTACTTAAATGAACAGAGGAAACTGACAAGATACTTTACCTCTTCTCGGTCTTTTAGTGTACACACATGATATGGCATGGATATTAATGTTTGTTCTTTCCTATCTGCAATATATAGCCACCACCATTCTTGTTTTTCCTGTAGAAGAAAGGGGAACAAATCAGGATTAAAGAAAACTATAAATACTTATTGGTGCATTGTTAGGCAAGCTGGATTTGGAGTTTCACAGTTCTTAGGCAGGGCATCTCAGCAGGCACTTGGTCTAGTTGGGCTGACCTGCTGCTGCACAGGTGAGATGTAGAAGGCCTCCATCACATATTGCATAGCCACAGACACCAGGGGATCAAAAAGTAATTCTCAAAGATAGGAGGAAACCCACAGAAAGGGGAGCCACAAACTTGTACCAGATAAATTCACTCCTGAAGAGCTATTAAAAAGCCCAATCTGTTTTGATAAGATGGAGAAAGACTGCCAGGGACAGGATTTCAGGGGGAAAATGCTTCTATTAAAAAGTATTTCAAAGAAAATACGGAAACACCTTGGTCTTTTTAACACCTCTTCAAAAATAAATCTCAAAGTACCACCTTCAGGTTTATCTCTGCATCTCCCTATCATCTAGTACTTTCCCTCTTTTTTGCCTCTAGATTGCTGGTCATTAGAAGCCAAGTGACCCAATACTTTGTCCCAAGTCCAGTTCTAAGGCAGAGGGATTAGAGAAGATGCTCTTCCAAGTAATCTATATTCACTTTTCTTTTTAAAAGTGCAGGTAATAAGAACTAGCTCTAACAAAGCACACAGGATGCAGCAAAGCTGTTTCTTGATGTGTCACTTTAGATTGCAGGTAGATCCCAAATGCCCCATCACTCAGAAAGCTTCCCTGCACATAGAAAAGTATGCCATGAAAAGGGTTTTTCTAGTTTAGCCTTCTCCCTGAAGTGGTACAGTTGAGACACAGGTATCCTACCTTCCGTTCCATTTGTGATAACTAGCCTAAATTGTCTAGAGAAAAGAAAGGACAGAAAAAATATTTACTTTATTTGTAATCTGCCTTTCTCACTGATACTAAAGGTGGATTACAGGATATAAAGAGGGAAATCAGACACCATAAAACAATCAGTGAAGAATGCAATAGGACCAGGCTTATAGAATTAGAGAACAAAGCAAACAACAAACTAAGGCAAGCTATACAATAAATGATATAGAAAGTGGATTACAAGCTATAAAATAATGCAGTAAAAGCAGATGACCCCTACAATAATCATTGCAGTAGATTACAGTCCTATTCCATTATAAAAGTACCTTCCTGGACTCTTCCATTCTATCACAGATTGAATCCCTTTTCAAAATGCCCCCCTGAACATTTCTATCTTGCATATTCTGCAGAACAGTAGAAAAGTGGGAATTTCCTGACCTCCTCAGGCAGGCCATTTCACAAACTGGAAGCAACAACACAGGTGGTCCGGCAGATACAAGGGTCCAAGCCCACAAAGGATTTTGTGTGTGATAATTAGTTCCTGGATCTGACAGATAACCAATGAAGTGTCTGGAAAATGGGTGTAATTGCATACTTTGCCTAGCATCTAACAGTAACTGGGTTGTGGTGTTCTGCACCAGCTGGAACTTCCAAGTTGTTTTTAAAGGCAGACCCATGAAGAATGCATTACAACATAATAGAACAAGCTCCATGAGAAAACTCTCCAGGAGAAAAACCACACAGAAATAAATTACTGAGCCTTATGCACCTGCCCTTCATCACACCACTTCTCTCTGTTCTGCCCTGGGGTGAATTTCAGTCAATGACAACCTCACAAAGGATGGAAAACACTGTGAGCTTGACCTCTGCCTGAGACACCACTTTATATAAAACTCTGAAATGAACTCTGAATAGTCTTGCTATTGAAGCAAATTCTGTGCTACCTGTGTTGACATTGATAAAGAGCAACCTTTTCCATATGCGTCCTCATTTCATTTAGACAGCAATGTCATCATCTTGTATTTTTGCCTTCTGTATTAATACTAAGCAAAATATATGCACACACACAGAGTTAACCAGCAGCCTAAAAACTTGCTATCCTGGAGCTTTGAGCCTATGAAGCTAACAAAGTAACAGTTTTAGCTGACTTCCTCACTTTAAAAAAATGTATACTTGTAAAATTGAGTCCACTTTAGGAAGAAAACTAATGGTCCTTAGCATATACACTCTTAAACAGGGAAAGAATTTAGATATATGCTACTGGAGTGAAACAGAGCAAACTATTAAGTTTCACATGGTTGCTTTTTACAAGCAACCATGTGAAACTTGGCAAGTGTGCACTTTTTGCCATAACAAGAGATCAATGAAGATACCAAAAGGCCTAGTTAACATATACTTGCATAAGAACAAAAGTAAGGACCAGAACATTGTTCTTATCTGCCCTGCCCTATTTTGGCTGTTTCTCTTCCAGAATTCTAGTCAGCTCAGCCCGATTTTGTAATGCTTTGTTTCATCTTGGAAGAGAACACCAATGGGCTTCCAATTTCCACCAAACAGGTCTTGTTAAAGGTAACACATATTGATTTGCATTCTTAGATGGTACAAACATTCTCCAAACAGGGATTAAACAGGGCAATTGTTTACAGAAAATAAAGGCTGTTGTGTCGTTAAAATATTAATTACAATGGCCAGTTACAGTCTTCTGTACTCAACTATGGCAGATGGGTGAAGAGTAAACTGTTAGTTGGCAAGCCAATATTAATGAGACTATTAGACGCAACTTGAAGAAATTCATAATGTGATCCCATGCGTCAGACAGATCTAAGGAAGTAGGCCTATATTTGGCACTGCTTGACACAGAGGATGTATTTTTCTGATTTGAAAAATTTACAGTGTGAGTAGATAACTGGTTGCAATCTAGGGTATGTATCTAGTTAAAGTTGGCAAGCTACCTGCTTGTGGGCAATGTTCCTTTTAAACAGATGGATAGCAAACATAAGCATGCCAGGGAATCAGTATGTGTGTTGAGTTTGACTTTGAGGGCAAGCTTCCATAGGAAAATGTCAAAACCACAATCTGTGCAGTAATTAGATCTACTCAGAAAACAGAACTTGCTTAGTCGAGTAACTAGAAGGCAGAGTGCCTCAGCGAAACCCAGGCAAACATGCTGCAATGAGAAAGAAGAGGAAAATCTGAAGGCTGTAACTGAAGCAGATTTAACTGTAACTGAAGCAGATTTCAGCAATGCAATATCCCCATACAAGCCTAGGAGCTTAACCCACTTGGAGGGTCTCCTGCATGACATTCTGGGAATACACAAGAGGCATACTTTATTTGTAGGTAAGGAGGACTATCACCAAGCTGCTGGTATTCTGCACTGTTGTTTTAAAGCCCTGTGGCCCACTCTCGATTTTTTGAAGAACTATTAAGAAATCAATCTTTCAAAGACAATATACAAGAAAAAAAGTAACAAAGCATTTTGATATCTAGACATAGTGCCATAATAGGGCAAAATGAGAATCATATCATGATGTATTGTATTAGTTTCATTGTTATTGCAATTATCTATTAGCTGACCTCAGGAAAGTAGAGACTGTAAACAGGATGGGTTATTTTTGATTTGGTTTCCAAAAGAGCTCGTTCCTTTCGCTGTATACTCTGCTGTAATTCTTGCCATTCCTGATGAGGACAAAAATAGCAGAAGTCAATATAGTTAAATTCTACCTCCTTAAAAAAGCACACCACTTCCCGTTTCAGCATGGAAACATGAACATGTGAACACACTCATGCTTGAAAGAATGCCACATTCATCTGACTATTGCTGACATCTATGAAAGGGCAGAAAATCAGTTCTTTTGGAAAAGTGATACATCTCCCTTAAACTAGTATATGGTACTGTATCAATAAATGCTTTCAACATAATCCTCTAATACCCCTCTATGCTACAGTAAGAAATAACCTGCTGCACTGCTGCATTCTACAGCCAAAGTGATGATTTTCTCAAGTTATTTTCATTCCAATTATTTGAAGGCTTTCATCAGTTTTCTCAGTTGTAATAAAACAGAGGGGCTAGCTCTCTGGGACTCTAGTTCTAGGACCAAATGTATGCAAACCTGTGCAACATGGTGCTGTGTCCCATCACAGATACAAGCAGAGATTTCATATGCGGAGTTTTGCAGCAAGCCCCTTCACTAACTAACCACACTAATTACACCTTTTTGAGAAGCCTCTGTGTTCTGTATCATTCTCTATTCACAGAAAACAGTATTCTCCCCCTCCTTCTGCTAGTGAGTACCTTGACCAAGGGCAGAGAAGAGTTTTCCTGGTGACACATGGAACACATGCTGTACATGATGTTCTATTCTCCAGCCTCACAGTAATGACATCATGCAATGGGAAGTGACACTTACAGCTTCATCATCCTTGCTTTGCTTTTCATCAGGCTCTCTGTCAGAATCCCTATCGCTTCCATCGTCTTTGTCACTTAGAGAATCTCTGTTAGTGTCATCTTCATCAGATTCACTTCCTTTATCAGAAGCTTCATCATCCTCTTCCTTTACAACTTCCTAAAGGGGAAAAATCCACATGCAATTTCTTTTAGTTTAGGCAAATGGCAGAATTCAAGAGCTTTTTATCTGAGATTGATAGCTGAAGCTGAAATTTTACTTTGGTATGCAACATTTTGCTACATGGATTACTGTAACCTTATAAATTGTCTCTCAGGTGCATTTAGAGACTATTTTATATAAGAGTGACACTTTAAATCTGCAAATCAAATAAAGAAAGAAACCAATTTATTAAATAATAATTGTATGATTGAAATAGAAAGGACTTTCGGCTATCATGATGCATACAAAAGGCCTAAGGGGAGTTTGCTGTTTCTCAGAACCAGTTTGATTAATAAATGTGCCAAGAACCAATCCACCCCTTCCAACAATTTCTGTAATTCTTTGAAGGAGGGTAAGTTCAAATTCTGCCAGGCTCTTTCCCAAGGCCTTACCTAGAGCTTTATACTGCACTTTCTACTACCTGTATAATAATCCTCCCCCGCCCCCCTTATGCATTTGGGTTGACATACACTCCCAACTACCCCATTTGCTTGCTTTTGCTTCTGCTGCTTTGTTTGCTGCAGAGGTGCAGGAGCAGGTTTTTTCTTCAATAGTTTCTTTTTCTTTGACTTTGAAGCCTTCTTTGTGCCTTTATTCTTTTGCTGCCATCCTTTGTTCTTAATTTTGTTAGCATCTCCTTGCTGTAACCACAAAAGGCAAGGATAACGTTAGAATAGCTGCTTCAACATTCCAAATGTCTAAGGAAAATCTCAACAAGCAACGCATAACAACAACTCATAACAACACTAGCAGCCCCAAGGATCTGTATGCAAGGGCAGGTGCAAGAACTGTGCTGGGACTCTGAAAACCATTTCAGCATGATGTCAAGCAGGGTGCTATGGAGCCTGGCAAGAGGCTACCTGACAACCTACTTGCCAGGTGGTTAAGTCAGAAGATAACCAGTAGAGGAGGCATCAAGGCACTGTGATAGTAAGGCTGAAGAAATCTCCCTGGTTTCTCTTAGCAGTGATGTCTGTACAAGGGATTACCCCCCCCCCCCCCCACACACACACACAGTGACCCAGAGTCTGGCCTTAATGCTGTGCAATGGAGTTCTATCATGCTCTTATTCAGTATGCCTTCTTACACAGGCAGACTTCCATTTGATTTGGTTAAAATCTACGGGCTTCAAGTTCTTGACTTACCCCATCATCTGCAGGTTGCTCTTCGGCTGAGCAGGTAGACTGTTCCTTTTCAAACACTTCCTAAACAGAGAAGCAAACAATGTCTTTTAGTTTTCCTGTACTATCAATGAGATCAAAACATATATTCTAGTTAAATGTTATTTAATCCTCACATATTTAAAAACTTAGAAGAATTTAATGATTATTCAAGATCTCACATTCATCAGATATAACATTTACTTTAGAAAAAAGGATGTTACAGCAGCCTCTCACTGAGAGATTCCCATATAAGCATTCAAATATATATATTAAACATCCAAAGTTCTAAATAGCACACCGGCTACTTGGATCTACAACAGCACTCACTGAGCATAGTAGAATGATCTTCATCGTCTATGCATGTGATGCTATGTATGAAATCCTGACTCTGTATAGGCTGGTGTTTGTTTCACTGGAATCTGTATTTCTACTTCCCATTCCCTACTCACTCAGGATTATATTAGAGCTGTATTCACTGAGGAGAAGTCTGCAAATTTATACACTGAACCTGCCCTTCTCTCTGAATCAGAATCTCAGAGCAGCTTACAATTCCCTTTATCTTATTCCCCAACAATAGATACCCTGTGAGGTGGTTGGGGCTGAGAGAGCTCTCACAAAAGCTGCGCTTTTAAGGACAACTCTTGCAAGAGCTATGGCTAACCCAAGGCCATTCCAGCAGCTGCAAGTGCAGGAGTGGGGAATCAAACCTGGTTCTCCCCAATAAGAGTCTGCACACTTAACCACTACCCCAAACTGGCTCTCATGTTATGATGGACAGTGAAATTCAAACTCCTCTGAGTCCCTATATAATGGTGTGACTGACAGGCTAAGTTCTGCCTCTCTCCATGAGCAACCAATGAGAATGGACAGAATGTTGAGATAAAAAGACTTGAAAAACAGCAGCTGAGAAACGACAGTTACGGGTTAAGCTGAGGTGAAAAGTGTTCTTCTGACTGAGGGGGACTGTATAGAAAAGCTGCTTGGAATAGGCTGAAAACAATAAATTTGTAACTAAAAGATCCCAATTGTCAATACAGGACCTCAGTTCAAAAGTTCAGTGGAAGTGAAATGTTGTTTCTTAGACTTCACTTTCCTCACTGTTTTGTTCTTATAAATAAAATTTAGTTTTGATTAAACCTGTGGGCTGAGTGTCTAAGGGAAAGAAGCACGCGCACACACACAATGTACTATCTCAGTCTATGTACAGATATTCTAGGATATAAATGAATGGTGGCAGGGAATGATTGGAAGTGTTTGAGCCCCAATAGCTCTGGGTGAGTGAGGGCTGATAATTAAAGGGGGTTGAGCTACCCTGTCTGTGGATGTTTCTGGGAGTGAGAGAGAGGGCATGAGCTGTGAGGTGGTCATGGTTCTCTGTAGATTTGAAAAGAGACAAGAAAGGTGGCCACATGTGATGTCCAAACATATAACTTGTAACCTGAATAACAGAGGTTTGCAGAGGGTGGAAAGCACTCTGTGTGAGTGGACAAGGGTGTCACAGATAGCAACAGGATAAAAATTGCAGTTTGATAACCAGTTGTTGTAAACTGCTCTCAAGTTTTGTTCAACCTTTGATAAATATGCAACACACAAGAAGAAATCCTGACAATGATTTCCAGTCACAAGGCAAGAGGGAAGGGACTTCAATACATACACCATTATCCCTCTCCATTATCAGCATAGGCCGAACTCTACACCTTGGGTATCTTATGCAAATTTGCTTTTCTAGTCACAGAATCTTGGTTGTCTTATACAGACTTTTTGTTTGAGTATACAAAGCCATGGAAATAGATATTAGTAACTAACAGTCATGCTTCAAATATGGCATCTTTTCAAAGAACCCAAAGACACTGTTGAATGGAAAATCTGGTTCTTTCACCTAAAAAGCATTAACCAGTTAGAAGAAGAGAAGAGAATGGATTGGATTTATACCCCTTCCTTCACTACCTGAAGGAGTCTCAGAGCGGTTGATAATCTCCTTTCCCTTCCGTTCCCCCCAAAAGATACCCTGTGAGGTAGATAAGGCTGAGAGAGCTTTTTCAAGAAACTGCTCGAGTAAAACAGCTTTGAGAGAACTTATGGCTGACCCAAGACCACATCAACAGCTGCATGTAGGAGTGGGGGAATCAAACCCTGTTCTCCCAGAAAAGAGTTCATGCACTTAACCACTACACCAAACTGGCTCTAGTGACACTAAATAATTCCAAGAACACTTTGAAAAATAAGAATACTTACTGCCATTGTCTGCCTTGTTAGAGTGACCAGAACTGTAACTAAGGATCCTACTGTGATGTTGTTGCTGTCTTCATCATCCAAAACTGAGGTAATGTTGAAGAAATGAAAATTTCAAACTACTTTAAGTTTCCAAATTACTTAGCTCACATAAATAAATTACTAACCAGTGAAGGACACAAATTTAATCTTGCTTAGAATATGCAAACCAGCAATTAGTCCAAGTCAGGACCACACGCTGAACTTAGTAGCACAGGTGATACAACAGTCTTTCAACATCACAAAGTAATTAGGGTAATTTCACACAAAGGAAATAAGGCCGCTTCCAAGATGACTCTGTCCTGCAAAGTAGCTCCTGGGGAGTGGTATAAAAGGGAGGAAAGGGAAAGGTCCCCTGTGCAAGCATCAGTTGTTTCTGACTCTGGGGTGATGTTGCTTTCACAACGTTTTCATGGCAGACTTTTTATGGGGTGGTTTGCCATTGCCTTCCCCAGTCATCTACACTTTCCCCCCAGCAAGCTGGGTACTCATTTTACTGACCTCGGAAAGATGAAAGGCTGAGTCAACCTCGAGCCAGCTACCTGAAATTTCAACCCAGCTTCCACTGGGGATCAAACTCACGTCATGAGCAGAGCTTAGGACTGCAGTACTTCAGCTTTAACACTCTGCGCCACGGGGCTCTTATAAAAAGGGGGAGTTAAAACAGAAAAGAGGAAGGACTCCACCTCAAGATATAGAGTTCACTTCATTCTCACAGTGTGAAGCTCACGACCTTCTACATTTTTCATCTACTCCTCTTCTCTGATATATCTTGCCTTTTGAATTAGTAAGCCTGAGAGAAGAGGCAAGTGCCTAGAATGATGTTAGCTGCTCTAGGAAATGCCTGAGAAGCAGGGCACAAATCATTGTATCCAAGAGTAAACTGGCTTACTCCCATGCAGATGACAAAGACTCAAAATGGGTCAAAAACATTGTAGGGGGTCTCCAAAGTACTCCCGACAATGAATAATTTAAATTAACCCAAGCAGAAAAAAATCTAAAAATCAGCATGTGGAGGAGGTATGCGGCTCCAGAAGAGATGGAACAGCAAGAACAAGTGAATGTCCAGGGAGGGGTGCGTGTCATCTGCTCAAGCCCCCAACACCTGCAGGGGTGTTGAACCCATTTGTTATGAAGGCCAGATCTGACATAAATGAGACCTTGTTGGGCCGGACCATGTCAAGGTGGGCCGGGCCATGTATGTACCTATTTAAGATTAGGTAGCAGAGATATAAACTTTATAAAAGACACAGACAAACACATTTTTTAACTTAAACCATGCTTAAAATGTTAGCACTTGTTGGTCTTAAAGGTGCTTTCTTTGTATTTCTCCCATGGGATCCAGGGAACTGGGCAAGAGAAGCTTTGGCTTCTTTCTTCCTTCCCCAGAGATGGAAGGGGGGGGACGAGCCTCAGCCAATAGAAGGAAGTAGCTCTGCTGTGTGACTGAGAGAGCCTGAGAAAACAAGCTCTGCCTCACCCACCCTTCATCCCCAAGGGAGGAACCTCAGCCAATGGAGAAACAGAGGTTTTGTTCTGTAGGTCCTCAGCAACTGAGCAAGCCCTGCAAAGCAAACTGTTATGCAGAAGGAAACAAGATATAGGGATAAGGAAGCAGATGACAGCCAGTTGCTTGGGGGCCTGATAGGAGCCCTCCAGGAGCCTTTCGGCCCTCAGATTGCATGTTTGACACCCCTGCCTTGAAGAATTCTACAAGGGGAATTTCTGAGGAGATGAAAGGTCCACATTATTTTCCTATCCTACAATTCTCACAGACTCCTAGGTTAAATAATATAGGGCGCAGATAAAAACTGTCCTGTTCCTTGAGCAAATTAGAGGTTGTTAGAGATGGACTTCAGATTCAACCCTGCAGCACATACTTAGAGCAATATGATTTCTTACCCTGGGACTTTATATCCATAGTAATATGAGGAAAACTTCCCAGGACAGCCATAACTTCTTCATATTTTTCATCTTCAAGGAAGTGCAGTAGATTGTGACGATCTGATGCTTTTAAACTCACCAAATCTTGTATAGTCTTAATTTTGTACTGTGTTAAATATACAAAACAAAAACATTAATATTTTGTTGTATAAACACCGTTAATTTGAACCTGGAATAGTTTCACACTATGCAATGTCAAGGATGTTATTGCAATTTTAAAAAATTGTATGCAAAGCATTACTGATATTAAAAAAGACCACAAGCAGGACTTTTTTTTCTGGGGCAATGTGGCAGAACAAAGTTCCAGAACCTCTTTGTGGAAACAAAATTCTCAAAAATGTGTTTCAAAGTTCAGGAAGGGCACCCAAGTGTTTCCCCTTCATTTCCCCCTTGAGAGTTCTGGGACCTCTTTTTCCAGAAAAAAAGCCCTGACCACAAGTGTTGTACCCAAAACAGTACGATTGCTTTAAGTATTAAATAGTTCAAAACGGAGATGACTGCTCTTTATCCTCTCCCTCAACTACAGCAAAACTTTCTAGAAGAACAACAGCCATGGACATTTATGGCTGTTTGCCTCAGGGGGAAAAAAGACAGCAGCCTTTCCACATCAATTTAACTTCCACTGGTTTGCACAGAATATAAAACAATGATTGAAGAGCACAGCAGCAACAAATATGATGCCTTCCTCCTCTTCTTCCCTCTATGCCCTTCCAGTCAAGGCAACCACCAACCTAAGATCAGTTGAACCAGCAGCCTGCTTTGCATGATCGCCCTTCTCTCCCACTCACAAGCAATGTCAGATTGCTACTAAAACAAAGGCAGAAGAAGTGAGCTGTAGATGCAGCCCAGAGCAGCTTCAAGGGATTTCCTACGCCAGTGATCTCCACCAATGGGTTTTCTTGGCACTCCATTTCCTTCTTTGACAAAGCATGTCTTCCCTGCCTTATTGTAACAGGTGGTATTTCAGAAGAGTTCAGGAAGCATTAACCTTTAAGTCTACAGGAAGTACCTATTTAGAAACAGCTGTCTCCAACATAGGACAATGTTTGGTTTGAAACTTTCAACATTTGGTTGTTTTGTGGCATTCTAAGGATTGCCCCCTTTGGGAGCCATTTGTGGTGATATCTACACCCTGTCTTCAAAACTCGAAAGGGTTCATAGTGTCCACAAGACTGGGGACCTTTGCTAAGCCTTCATTGTACCTGGTGCTGCAGCCTCCACCAGCATAAAGTAACATTAATGGTTATGATGGCAGCCACGTAATACAAAGGTGAATGGCTGACTCATCTAGGTGCAGAAACACAGGGAAGTACAGCCTTTAAGACAAAAACTAGCAGCTCTCAGAAAGTTACTCTACTCTATTAGTAACTTAAAAGTTAACTTAAAAGTTAATTGCAAGATGACATGATTAACCATGGGCATTTTACCTTTTTATGATTAGAAACCCGCCTGAGATTGTCTTCTTCAATATGCGGGAGTTGCAAAAGTGGAGATTTAAATTGCTGAAGACCTTGTACGGTCATCTGTGAAAGCTTCATGCAGTTTTCCAGGGAGCCCAATGAAGGAGCACGGAATTCTCTTTCTGGGATGGGGAGAGGAGGATGAGACTTTTAGACTAATTGTCAGTGTGAAATACAATGGAATAGGAAAAGCTCTGTAAAGGCTCCCTAAAGAAAAGAAAGGTTACTCTAACATGATAGTCTACACTATATTTTAGTGCTATAAAAAGTAAAGACTTTTAAAATACTGTTCTGCAAGAAAACCTCCCATTGTGCTACATGCTAAAGTGTATTAACAGAGCACAATTTAAGCTCCATTTAAATACACCTTGTCACACTACTCAAAATGTTTAGATACCAATCTGACATAACAAAAGGATTCTAGTATCATCCCTTCTGCAGTTTGCTAGAAAGCAGTCTTTGAACCAGAATCACATGTAGAAAATGCAAGACTGAAAGTCATTTTAACATTTCTTTCTTCTTACAGAATATTGGCTATTCTGAATCCATGGGAAATTTACTGTTGTAGTAACTGCCTGCGGCAACCAGAAACTGTTAAGAAGACTAAACTCTGAACATTTTGTAAGATTCAAACAGCAGAATAATTTTACTAGTGGCCTTACAATAAATTTATTCCTTACCTTCTCGGCTACGGGCCATTATTATTAGCTGACAGATTACATTAACCATTTCTTGAAGCAAAGCAGGACACTTCTTCAGGATAAACTGCTGATCTGCAAGATAGGAAGTTATTTATTAAAATATTTATAGCCTGCCTTTCCCTCTTGGCTCAAGGCAACTTACAAGTAATAACCAAAATATTACAAATTAAAATCAAATAAGATTAAAAAAACCCCCACAAACATCATCCATCTAAACAGTTCTCTGGATCTCAATGCAACCCATGACTACAGTCTTCATTACTTTGTCTCTTTTCTATTTGTTGCCTGGCTATTAATATAACTCTTTATATCACATGATTTATTTTATATATTTGCATGGGTTCCTTTCTGCCCTTCCAATATGCCATGTGAAGCAAAACACAAGGTTTAACTTGCATAATTTCATGCCACAGAACTCTTTTTCTTGGCACTGAAGTTTGATCTTGATATGGGTTTCTTTTTAAAACACAATGTTTGTTTCCTTATGGCCAGGAATAAGACTAATTAAGCCAGAACAGTGTATAACCTGAGGAGTTCCAGGTCAAGATTGCATCACTAAACTACCTTGTTCAAGTGTATCAGGAACTTTCATTCTGGCAAGGTGAGCCAGTAGGAGGACTCTGGCTTTCAAGCTGTATGGGCACGTAAGAGGAGGTTCATTCTTCTTCAAATTAATGCTGCCAATTTCTCTGATGAGCTAAAAATAAGGCAAACAAAGAGGTTACCAAAACATACATTTCCACACCAGAACATACAAGACATCTGAGTAACTAACCTGTGGTATTTGAATGTTATCTACAGGTCTGCTTGTGGCATCTTTATTATACTGAGGATCAAATTCAGAGGCTCCTGCTAAAACCATTATAAGCCCTACAAGGAAAATCAGAGTATAAATGCAAAACAAGCACACCAGAAGCTCCAACAGCTGTAAATGAAGTATAACACCTTGTTCCAGGAACTTTCAAATGTTAGCAAGGCCCTTCTTTACCATCAATACCCCAAAACAAGGAACAAATGGCTGTTAGTTACATTTGTAAATACAACATGATGACAAAGGGCACTTCTGTCCAAAGTAAAGGCACATTACTTATAGAGAAAGGGACAGAAGATAGTTACTTCAAGGTCTTGAATGGGGTAGCAATGCCTAGTAAAGGGCCTAGTAAAACTGATGCATCCATCATCAGTTCTTTAACTCATCATATCAGCAGACATTGTCTCCCCACACAAGACATGCACTGAACTCTTCACTCTTCAACACTACAAAACCATTTTAGTATACCATAATTTCCTGTACAATGTTTCTTCCTTATATTCATTGTCACGAATAGTTCACTCTCTAATAAACCATTCTTCCACAGGAAACTACTGTGCTATAGTAGCACTGGCCTCTAATTATCATATTATCAAGGGCTTGTAGGCAGTTCCTCAGTAGCTAACAAAATACTGCAGACTGATGTGCCAGGAACCATTTATCTCCATATATGTACTCTAGCTAAGAAAGTACACTGTGATTCTAATCCTACCTATACTCCTACACACTAAGAACATGCATGTACTGGGGGGCTGCTAAGTAATTGGAAGTTCTGCCCTTTGTACTTGCTCAGCGACAGCCTCATCAGGGTTTTCCCAAAGCACTGGTTATATGATAGGCTAGGTTTTGCAACCCAGGATGTATCATGAAGAGAAACACACTTTTACATGCAAACATCCAACAAGCATGTGAGAACACACAGACCCAGGGTGGGTTTTTGACATACACCCCCCATCTTTCTGCCATTCATTTATCCTACCCTATACTCTCAGCCATTCCTATGTGCATGGAATGTTTTGTATGGGGAAGCATTTGGTCATACGAGTCTTCAACTACAGTGCTATAGCCCAGCTTCATGTTTATAACCTCAAGAATTAGGTCCAACTTGCCCACATTACCCCTCTATAAAGTTTTAGAGCCTAATCAAATCCATGAAGGCCATGAAGAGCTCACGCATACTGCACAGTCACTAAAAACATGAAGTTTGTGACCAGTAGCACTTTTAAGACCAACAAAGTTTTATTCAAGGTATGAGCTTCCATGTGCAAGCACACTTCTTCAGATACAATGACATAAAATCCCTCAACCATTGCATATAGGAAGAGAGAGGAGAGGGGTTAGTTGCCAAGAAGGACTAGTCAGTCAGGATGCATAAGTAACAAAGCAATTATAGCTGAGATTCAATTAAAGTAGTTGGTGAGATGTATGAATTACAGTTAATTGGCTTTCAAATACAAGAGTTAACAGATGTGAGAACTAAATGTGAGCTCAGTGGCACCTCCAAGACCAACAAAGTTCAAGTTTGGGTATAAGCAAGAATGGAGAGACTCAGCATATGTAGATGCACATTCCTTCAGATATATTGAAACAGATTTCCTCAAATTTTACACATAGGTGGGGGGGATTAGTTGCCAGTAAGGGCTAATTAGAGTCAAGCTACATAAGTAACTGGGCAATAATTACTGCTAAGATTGGAATAACACATATGGTAAGACATGTGAATAGCAACAAATTGGCACAGGTAATAAAGGAGTCAACAACATATGTGAGAACTAAGTTTGAGTCCAGTGGAACCTTTAAGACCAATAAAATATAATTTCTGGGTATTGGTGAAAACCAAGTAACTCAGAATATATAGTAAGATAAGAAGTCAATATATCTGTTTAAGCCCTAGGGGTTTTGTTGCAAAGGAATTTCAGAAACCGACCAGAATGAGAGATTGCTGAATTACAAGTTATTACAACATTCAGGACAATAGAACCCTCAGGGCTTAATAAAGACATCAGCTTCTTATCATCCTACACATGCTAAGTCATTCAATTCTCACATACCCAGAAATGAAACTTTGTTGGCCTTAAAGGTGCCACTGAACTCAAACTTTGTTCTGCTGCTTCAAACCAATATGGCTACCCACCTGAATCTAAAAACAAATGAAATTACAGCACTTCCAGTCTTGTGTGTTTAACTAACAATTAGAAAAACTTACTTTTCATATCCATATTTCTTGTTTTATAAACAAAATAGGTATAGATTTGAGTTGTACGGATGAGAATCTGGTCTCCACTATAGCGTATTGAGCGATACCACCAGGAACCCTAAAATAGTTCAGATGGGCAAAATGGCAACTATTAATGTTATATGGTCACAACCAAATCATTCTTTAAGTTCCAACACCAAAGAAAATGTAAACACAAAAATTGCTAGACAAAACAAAATATTACAGGCCACAGGAACATTACCTGTTTAATAAAGCCACCACTACCTTCAATGGATCAAAACCTTAATTTTACACTTCAGAAAAGGGTCCTTCTACATTAAATAAACTGGAGATGTAGGATGCCAACATACAGGGAATGGGAGAAATATGGCTAATGGGAAAACTAGGATTCAACTGGAAGGCATCATGTACCTCACTCTGTACTCCCTAAACAGGCAGAAATTGTTCACTGAATGCTGATGCTATTGTGCAAGCTATTCCCTTTTCACTTTCAGTCATGTCAAGCACAAGCTACAGGTCAAGGGTTTATCGCCATTTAAAGTTTTCCAGCTTTCTAGCCTCTCTCTTGCCTTCCACATAAAGGCTAAAGGTCTCTACAGGGACCTATTCAAATCCTGTAAGCAGTCTTACAAATCAGTAACCTGGTCCATGCTGCAATGAACTTCAACAAATAGAGATTTATGAGGGCTCTGCAAGCCATTCAATTTTCACATTCAGTCATGCCCAGGCATAAGGGGCAAAGTGACATCTTGGATGAATGTCACACAGTCCTAAGCATTTGGGATGGCTATATGAATGTTGTTCAGGTTTCAACTGTTTTCTGGGGCTGGAAAAAAAACTCTAAAATCTACATAACACTGTGATTAATGGATTATAAATGAAGTAAGTTGCTACAAAGCTGACGTATTAACGCAGTGACTTTACTCAACATGAATACATCAAAATCAAAGATAACTACTGTTTCTAGGACCTGCAGGGAAAAAAATGACAGTGACCTTCAGGATTTTACCAAACTGCACTGAAAGTAATACTTACCACAACTACTGGAAGAATAACCATAAATGCTAATCCATACACTAGCAAAACCTAGAAAGACAGAATGGAAAGAAAATATTAGAAGTGTCCTGATAAAGTTTCAAAATTATTATACATGTGAAATTGTCAAAGTCATCATCATTAGAGCCATCTGTTAGGATGTCTGAAGGGCACAACCATTAAGCAGTTAAGAAAAATTCCAGAAACCTACAACAATTGAGCATGACTTAACAGTTACTGAAAAACTACCATGTGTTTTATATATGAACCCTTCCATTTTGTTATTAAGCAAGATCGCTGTTTACTTAACAACTAGAACGGCAAAGACTCTCATTTGTCAGTTCAATTTTGCTTCATACCCAATAATCTCCTGCCAGCTCGCCTGTATGTAGATTCTTGTATTTTTTTTCCCCAAGCCTGAGAGAAGAGCAGGGAAGCAAAGGAGTAAAGCATACTGTTGCTAAGTATAATTATTAGTTAAGTATATTAAAGGCTGATTTTTCACAAGCATGTATGAAGCAGCAAATATGCATCTAAACAAATATTCCATAGCAACAATTCTAAAACCAAGGTGAACAACCTCATTATGTTAAAATCCTGATACTACTTATTTATTTTTTTGTAAAATTTATTCCTGATACTACTTATTCAAGCAGACAGGCACCTACACTAGGAGACACCCTTCTTGTTCTTGCTATGAGCTGTTGGCATTCTGGGAGCAGTAGAAACATGGATACCGCTAACCACTAGGTTCAGGGCATGACAATCAGAAATGGATGCAGATTGTTGGGAAAGAATTTAGTAACTCCATGTCATACTTGCTAGGAGCTCAGAGATCATTTTCTTCCTCCCTGGCAGAATGCAGTTTGGAATGATGGGCCACCCAGCAATGCTGCTAACTTCAGTGCTATAAAACAGCTCCTATAAATCATGGACTAAGAACAGGTGAATTAGATTGCACCATTCTAGGTGGAAGCAAGCATGTATTAACTTTCTACAGAATGGCCATGATTCCAACAGGGCCAGGTTCATGTACTTCTCACAGCTGTTTCCATAAAGAAAAAGGTCTACCTTCAGTTTTGGCATGCACAAGTAATCTCCTTTCCATAAGTGACTAAATCCCACATGCTCAAGCACAATCTGCACTGTAGCTTTCATCAGTTTGGCAGTGAACACAGTGTTAACTTACCAAAATAGAATTCTTCTGATCCACAATCCAAGCTGGCAAGGCGATCCCAAAACTTGTAGCTGCAAAGAACAGAAGACAGTAAGTTCACACAAATACATTTAGTTAGAGAAATAGTATATGTTGAGTGTTTTTTATTTTCTATTACTTCCTGAAATTTATGTAAATTTCCTTAACTCTAACTTACTGAAATTTAGCTATGGATGATAGTGCATTCAATCGATCTAATTCATAAACCAAGGTTTGAGGATATTTACCATCGTAGATCTGCTTGAACTACCACTGAGCCCAACATAACAAAATGGACCAATTACTGATTTGGGATATGGTATCCCCACTTCGAGGATGATGCAAATAACTCTGCCTGTGTTGCTATTTCCCAGCCTTAAAGTACCTCAAATGGTTGTACAAACATAAATACATCAAACGTATCAAGTCTACAACAATCCACATGCAAAAGTAATATTGCAAGAATCTGGACAAAAGCTGAGTACTCCATAATAGATACAGTAATTTATATCATTAAAAGCCAACCTTGCGGCCCATCAGGATTGCCAAATTCTTCCCAATTTTTTCGAGATTCTTCGTCAGTTAAACTAACAAGAGGGGGGGGGGGAAACACATTAGAAATCATATCACTTATTTGTCTTCTATATCTGATTCTACAGCTTGCCATACCAAAATATAAGAAGTCCTTAGAATAGCACGATATTACAACAGCACTACCAGCAAACAACAGGGCCAAGTCCATGTACTTTTCACAGTTGCCTCCATAAAGAGAAAGGTCTACCCTCACTTTTGGCATGCACAAGTAATCTCCTTTCCATAAGTGACTATCAGCGTAATCCTAAAGAGAGTTACTCCATTCTAAGCCCATTGAAATGAATAGGCTTAGACTGGAGTAACTCTCCTTAGGATTGCACTGTAAATCCCACATGCTCAAGCACAACCTGCACTGTAGCTTTCATCAGTATGGCAGTGAACGCAGTGAACAAAGCTAAGATTCAGGGAGCAAGCTTTCATCAGGGGCCACAAATTATTATATTTTGCTAATAGTGGCCTCTGCTGGCCAATGGTTGCAATCAAAATGGCACACACGCAATTTAAAATTACAGATTTAAATTAGTTATTCAGACTACATATGTGCCTCAAATAATCTTTTTGACAATAAGCCAAAAAGTCTGTATAGCTTTCCAGGTGATTATTCTCATCAAACCAAATAGAAGCTTACCAGTAAAGAATTAGGCTGATAAAGTGTATCATTCAGTTTTCCAACCAATTTACATAAACCATGCCAATGTACATTATTTGTCCTGCATATTGTTTGGGGTTTTACAAAACTGATACCAGTGAAAACTGAAGTGTTAAAAAAGCCAGACATGAGGGCAGAGATAAACAAAGCATCAGTGAAATAAAGACGTGCATTGCATGGAACACTCCACCCCAAGTTTTGTGTTTCACAGCTTTAAGCATCTTATTACTACAGCCATTTTCAGATTTTCCAGTGTTTGTTTATCACAGACAAACAGCTGGCTGGTTGTGCTCATGCTCCCCCTCCTTCCCGGAAATGGGATGTGAGTAAAGCCCTGATTTTGGATTTCTTCATTCTAATCCCAAAAGCCCAAATGTGAATACTGGAATGTGTTTCTTCTATACAAACTAGGATTCTAAACTACAGTTTAATTCTCATTCATGCACACTGACAGGAACACTGCTATCTCTTCTCAAGTGTCTTATACTTTCCGTAAAATATGCAGTGCTCAAACCACGTGAAGGGTGCTTTATATATATATGACAAAATATACTTCTGGAAGTCCGTGTTTGTCTTTAACTGTAAATGGTCTGGATGATCTTGGGGGGGGGGGGGGGTTAAATCTGCCAGAAGATGATAATATACATTAGAAACCGCCTGACAGCCTACTCTTAAGTCTTGCAATAGAATTACATGCTAGTTTCAGATGAAATTACCAAAAGCACAGGCAATAACATGGGCTAGCAATGCAGCAACTCCTGATGCCAGCAGTATACCAAACAACTCAAAGGTTTAAGATCAGGATGCTGGCCTTTGGAGAAGACGTTGTTCCACCAGCTACCAGTTTTGTTTCCAGTGTCCAGAACTTACGCAGCATAAGCCTTAGCAATCCTCATGAACATAACTTCATCACCTCCTTTATCTGGATGGTACTTCAGCGATAGCAAACGGTATTGCTTTTTAATTTCTGATACAGTTGCTCCCTATAAAATAAACTTCCATATTAGTTATAACAAACATATTGTGACATGTTCTACCATACCATTCCCCTCCCACCAGCTTTGCAGGAACCATGGTTTGGACATCTCCATCCCCCTTAAGAGTTCACTAAAGCACTGCACACTGTAAAAGCTGCACCTTTCTAAAGCTCCAGAATTGATTAAACCCAACAAAAAAGGAACAAACAGTGCTTCTTTTCAATTGTTACTGTTACTGAGTACAATGTAGGATGTGTCACTGTTCCTTATGAGCAAATAATGAACTGATCCTTTTAAAGCTTCACAATTGGTTGCAGATTACAATGCTTCAGTATAAGAATGCTTTCTTCACACAATTCAAGAAAAAATACATTCCCCCCACCCCAAACCCCATTAACTAACAGCCATGAGCTGGCCCCCATGTGCCTAGGCAAATTCATACAACAGGGCCACAGGCCTGCATGCCACAGGGAGCCCCCCCACACACACACACTAGGAAAATCTTAACAACAAAAAAGTGGGAGAAGGAGGGAAAAGTTTTAAACAAGAGATTTCACACACGTAAAATGCAACCCTTCAAAATGGTGCACAAATGTGCACAGCCATCAGGAGACAACAAGAAACTAGGGATTGGGAAAGTGACAAACCACAATTTGGCAAACTATAGACAATGGGGGATTGCAAACCAGAAAGGGAAAGCCTGTGGAGGCAGCAGGAAGTGAAAGGGAAGGGGATTGGGAGACTTCCCACCCGCCGCAAAAAAAATCTTAATTGGCCCTTTGCCTTAATTCAGAATAATTTTTCAAAAAATTATCTGCACTATATAGCAGAGTGACATTACATATTAATTCAGATGGGTAACTTTGCTGGTCTGAAGCAGCAGAACGAAGTTTGAGTCCAGTGTAGAAGTTTAAAGTTGCCACTGGGCCCAAACTTTGTTCTATTACATATTAATGGTTGTTTTTTCATGACTGTGCTTTACATTACACAAATGCTACTCTGAAAGTACACCCCGAATTTTAAGATGCTCAGAACAGTAAGAAATCAAACTGTATTAATTGGATTAATTCTTGCTATGTTAAAAAAAACTTAACACTTTCACATCTCCTTCAATCTCCCCCATCATTTTGTACAACTATGTGTCAAAATATGTCAAACAAAGCATTTTAAAAGTTAATGATATAACTTACTGGGTCTAAATTTAATACTTCATATGGATTGTATTCTTGATATTCTCTGTCTGTTTTGGAAACTTTGTAAGCAAGGAACAAAAAGAGTGCCCATCCAGCAAGCAGAATTATTTTCCTGTTGAAAGTTGAAAGATAAAGTGCTTCTCAACATTTAAGAATTTGAAAATAATTTATACAGCAACTGCATATTGACATTTGAAGGCATCTGAGCACCATAGGCAACAGTATCATAATAAATGGGGATTGCACGTGATTACCAAAGCATGTTGATGATATTGAAAAACCTATTTCTTAAATCGTACAGGAACCTCTGATACAAGATAACATATTCTCTCCTCTGTGGTATATGATAGGATGCAACCTAACCAGTAAATAGGATATATGTAAATAGGATCTCAGGAGAGCCAGTTTGGTGTAGTGGTTAAGTGTGCGGACTCTTATCTGGGAGAACTGGGTTTGATTCCCCACTCCTCCACTTGCACCTGCTGAGATGGCCTTGGGTCAGCCATAGCTCTGGCAGAGGTTGTCCTTGAAAGGGCAGCTGCTGTGAGAGCCCTCTCCAGCCCCACCCACCTCACAGGGTGTCTGTTGTGGGGGAGGAAGGTAAAGGAGATTGTGAGCCGCTCTGAGACTCTTCGGAGTGGAGGGCGGGATAGAAATCCAATATCTTCTTATCTTCTATGTGGAACAGCAAGGCCAGAGTTCTGAAACTAATGACCAATGGATCTTTGTATATAAACTGTACTGCAGACCAATGCAGAATTTAAAATCTGCTGTCTATGTACCACAATGATCTAATCTATTTGTATTCATTTTCAAACGCTCCACCTTTACAGAATGATGTTCATAAGTCCACCAAAGAGTCCTCCATACACCCACCATAGAAACCCTACTCATGTATGAATTCATACAGGGCACCAACAAGGTTTATCTCCCCTCACCACAGCTGCACAGAAATCAAGATCACAACCTAGAATTCACTTAACACTCCTAAACAAAGGAATACCAGTTGTGGTGGGCAAGATACCTTTCTGGAAACCTTGTCTGCCATTCTTATCCTTGTCAGATAACACTCTCAAGGAATCCTAGGGCTTGCAAAATGCAGCCTGAATGACACTACTTTAAAACTAAACATGAACTGCTTGCTAGAAGTTGAAATATTCACCAATGGTATTGCTTAATTACATGGAGCAGAACAATTTACTGAAGGTCATCAGTTCCTTTACAGCTATGATCTCTACTACTCTACTAGGACCTACCAGTGCACCCTGGATAATAATTTGGCAATTAGACTACATTTCCAGTGTAAAATTAAAGGTTCTTTTAAAAGACTTCAAGAACAAACAGAACTAAATTATGTATACTTACTTTATAGTGGGAATTATGTTCTGCTGGGGTTTTAATAATCGCAAACGATACCACAAGCATCTTCCATATACTTTTCTTAGATTCTTTAAGCGAATTTGCTCTGAAAGAGAAACGGTTTTAAAATTTGGTAGCAACAAAATATCTCCTCAAATATGCAATGTTTTTAGATTAAACCTTTAAAACCCTTTGTCACTCTGACTAGGAATACCAAAATGTCATCCAAAAGTGTCAACTTCAATAACAGGCTTGAAGAGAAGATGATGCATTTGACATGTGCAATATACAAATACTTTTCTCTTTGCAGCAACCTCTCAAAAAAGGGGAAGCATGTTCAAAAGATATCATAATAGAAACACAACACATGTACATTAAGTTAAATATAACACAAAATTTGACATTGAAGGCATATCAGTTGAAGTATGACTTCTAGAACTACAAACTGTGTTCATGTTGCACAAAAATGTAGGTCCTGATGCTCCACAGTTTTCTTATAATTATGTGCAAAGGGCCTCATTAGATTTTAAATGCCACTGTACAATCTTGGAATATGTGAACTAGGGACAATGAAATCCAATTTTAAAGATTGTTTTACCTGATCTAAAAAAGGTACTGTAAATTGTAATTTTCTGAGCAAAGTATTTAAAACTAACTCCTTTTATTCCTTAAATGCAAATGTATTTGCATTTTAATGGCAGGCAACTATCCTTATTAGCATAATATTATATTCAGTCATTAAACGAGTCACCCTTTCCAAACTATTGCTACAGCACAGACATTGTCTCCAGATTTTGATGCAATAATTCAGAGCAAGAGGTGTTAGTTATCAAAAACTGTTAAATATCGCAAGAGAACTAATCTTTTAAGCATATTTTATTTCAAGTTAAAAATCTTCAATTGTGTTTGTGTCCCTTATAAAGTTTATATCTCCACTTCCTGGCATTACATTTTATGCCACATGGCCCGTCCAAACAAGGTTTTATTTATGTCAGATCCGGCCTTCATAACAACTGAATTTGATACCCATGTGTTAAAGCCTGCAGCAGATTGTCCCATATTCTTTTCTCACACTAAACAACATCTGAATTCCTGAGTCACTGAAATTAGTAAACCATTGGAAGGGAAAAAACATGTGTCTTAAGGCTGCAATTCTATCACATTGATTTTTGCTTTATACTCCCCTTATATCAGTATATTCAGCTACTGAGAAGCTGAAGCTAGTTATTCTTAACTAACTTCAGCTTCTCAGTAGTCTAACTCTACTGTTATTGGTTCCAGTAGTTTTCCAGTTTAGGAGATCCACCTGCCAAGATATGTGCCAGATTCTTATGACCATACATACTTCTGTTCACACTAAAGAACACTTAATTCAATGTAAGAACACTTGTAGTTTCTCAGGTTACTGAGTAAAATTTAGGAAAAAGTAGTATTGAATTAAAATTTTAATATTCCATTGTCAAGTACTCCCATATTAAAGCTGCATCTGGTCTCCTTGGTTTTGATATATTCCTTGCTGCAGTTCAACCCAAAGTATTGCACTGGATAGAGAGAATAAGAGTAATCAACTATAAAACTAACCAGTGACACACACCAGTAATAAATGAGCTGAACAGATAAACTTTTGGTCTGGTTTAGTTCAGTGAACTTGTATGCTTTTAAAACAATAATAATTAGTGTTACAACTCTTGAAATTACTGAGGAAAATGTAGTTCTCTTAACAGCTATCAAATTAACAGGCTCAAATTACTGCAAGAAATAGCAAAGCAATATTTCTCCTTCACACAAATTCCTGCATCATGATTGCAGTGGTCAGCTGGTGTGTTCCATACACTAAATTACAAAATGCAAAACTGCCCAATTATAATTCAGGGTGATATGCCAACTCAGTTTGGCTTTGTTCACTTGCCCACCTACAGCAGCACAATTGTACTGTAGTTCTTTCAGCAATGTCTGTCCGCTATTTAATTCTACTAAAGAGGCACAGGTCATTTCAAGGCTAGTCTATGTACCACTGTTGCAGCTTACAGAAGTAGCGCTGGATATGCAGCTTCCACACAGAATAGCAGAAATGCACAGCAACCGACACCCACATTATGTACTTCCATAGCACTATCAGCAGCTGCCAGGCTCAGCTACCTGCAGCAGACAAACCAGGGAACAGGGGTAGATCCAGACTAATAGAAAGAGTGGGGCAATTTCCACCAATTCTCTTCTCCTGCTGCAGAACCCTCATTTGCTTCTGATGTGGTTCCTGGGGGTCCTACATCCCTAGGGAGTGACATTTTTGAAAGATCAATGGGCTGCAGTAGGAAGGTGGAGAAACAAACATTCTCCAACTTGCAATCTAACATTTAAGAGAAAATACTACGTGATTTTAATACTGGGTTGGATCCAGCAGAAAAACAGGAGAAAGAAGAGTAGGTCTTTCCTTGCCTTCCACAAGCACCCTGCTGTTGTCAGATACCAAACAAAATGCACCATGGTACTGCATGCTGCAGCTAAAATGGGGACTCATGTAAAACTGCCTCCTCCATGTTCATTGGCAGCTTGAATCAGCTGATTTTACCTGATTCCACCTTCTCACTGAGGCACCCTCCTACCACAGCGCATTTTGTTAGTGAGGCTCTTCTGCCACTCCAAAAGAGTTTATGGGAGAAGGCAGGATTCATTCCATCAGTTCCTTCTGCTAGCTTTTCTGCTGGATCCAACCCAGGGCCGGCTACATAAAAAGCACATAATTTGATGCTTAAGTTTGTTCCTTGTATCCAATTCGTGGAAAGTGGTTTGGTGGATCAGCAACACGTTAACTTACAATGGGTTAAGCTACAGTCATCTGATTCAGGTATACCCAGAAGTCCCAGAGTAGTAATTCTGTATAACAACCTACATGTCAGCTACTTTGTACACTGTTTTTCTGAAGTAAAAATGTCACAGCTGTTTGGTACTAGTGCAGGCGTGTCGAACTTATTTGTTATGAGGGCCGGATCTGACATAAATAAGACCTGGCTGGGCTGGGCCAGGCCATGTTGGGCCAGGCCATGTGTATACCAATTTAAGATTAGGACACCGACAAACACAATTTTTTAAAAAACTTGAAATATGCTTAAAATGTTAGCACTCGTTGGTCTCAAAGGTGCTTTTCTTTGTATTTCTCCCATGGGATCCAGGGAAACTAGGCAAACAAAGCTATGGCTCTTTCCTTCCTTCCCCAGAGGACAGAGGAGGGTGGAGTATCATCCAATAGAAGGGAGAGAGGCTTGGCTCAGTAGCTCTGCTGTGCAACTGAGAGAGCCTGGAAAAACAAGCTTTGCCTCCCCCCCCTTCCTCCCAAAGGGAGGAACCTCAGTCAATGGAGAAAACAGAGGTTTAGTTCTGTGGCTGTGTGTCTGAGCAAGCCTTGCAAAGCAATCTGTTATGCAGAAGGAAGCAAGAATAGGGAGATGGAAGCAGATGACAGCCAGTTACTCAGGGGCCTGATAGGAGCCCTCCAGGGGCCTGATTCAACCCTGGAATGCATATTTGACACCCCTGTACTATAATACATAGCAGAATAGAGCTATTTTGTTGAGATCATCCTAGGCTTTTCTGAAAACCAAATGTGTACATTCTTAGTGTTTGTTGCTAACTGTAGCAGCTGCTTCTTGCAATTATAAACTAAATGTTCTTGAAGAAAGTGTTACAATGATCACATTTCACAGGCTCAGGAACAGTTTTTTGTTTTTTTTTAAGTACCCATACAGTGCTGGGTGAATTTGTTCAAGTATTTTTAAAACACCCCTTAAGTTAAAACTCATTCACAAAAAAACTTAAATGCAGTTTAATGCTTTCTTTGGGAGAGCCACTTAAATATCCCAGCAGACTAACATTGAGGCTGGTCACAATACCAAATGGAAACCAAGATCGTCTCGATTTCACTACAATTGCAAGGGGATAGTCATTATAGCAAAACGAAAGTCGTCCAGTGGCATCTTAAAGACTATCATTTATTTCAACATGAGCTTTGTGAGGCACAGTTCACTTCCTCAGATAAAGTTTAAAGTTTTGTCTGGAAAATCAAGCATGAATTCCACTAATATAACTTCTTAGATGTATCATGGTACTATCTGCATTAACTTGCACCCTGAGTCTCATTGAGAAAGGGGGACTATAAAGAAATATTAATAGGATTTTAATGGTGCTACCTTAAATATGCTTAGTTGTACATAAATTCTACTGGAATCATGAGAATTACTTCCAAGTAAGAAAGCACAAGAGAGTCAGGAAGTGATAAGAATAGCTGAAGTCCACCCTGCTGCCTGGAACCCAGACAGGTCCGTCCTCACCAGCCCCTCTCTAATTTTTAAGGGCCAGCCTAAAGAGCAGGCAGGTTCACCCACTGTTTCCTGGCTCTTACAGTGGGGTGGGCCTTCCCCCCCAAGGGCTGGAGTGCTGACTGGATGGTATCTCTGGGGTCACAGCTTCCTATTTTACCTCACAATCGCCCTCTTGATCCTTCCTGCTGCACCATTTCTATGTTGGTGGTGCTTAGCCAAGTAGCCAGTGGGGTTCCCACCATGGCTAGAACATTGCCAGGTAAGAAGAGTGACCAACTGCCCCCACATCTTAGCTCTGCTCTTCAAATACCAGCTCTGAAAGAAATAGAAAAAACTAAAAACTTTAAAAGTACTGCAAGATCAGGTGGGCTTTAGAACCTGATTAAGAATTCTTCCAAATGGGGATTTCCCCCATTTTGTACAGCTGGATGCTGCTGATATTTTGGGAGGGTGTGCGCAATGCTGGGCTCTTTTCATGCATGAGTTGTAGGCTTCCTAGGGCTAGCGTAGGTGAACTGCACACAACTATGATGGATGGGCTAAGTTCCTGTCCCTTTCTATGAATAACCAACACTTTTTATGCCCGGCTTTAAGTGTGCGAACAGAAGGTTACATCCAATCATTGCACACAATTCTGGAGCAACTAAATTGTAGGGAAGAGTTGATGGGAGGGGGGGAATCTATTAAACTGCTGTTTTCAGTCAGACAGGAATTGACTGCCAGAGGTGCTGGTTTAGGAAACCTGAGGTTTCAGAGTCTGACTTCTGAGGAAACAGGCTAATGGAACACTTAAAATCACTCTACATTTGTAGGAAAACTAAAGGGTCAGACTAGGTGTTTTTTAAAGGTCACCAGCAGCTGTATTTCAGAACCTAGGGAATGTACATCTCTTGAAGACAGCACCAGAAGAACTAGCCACTGAAGGGATGTGATAAAAAGTCTAAAAGTTTGCCTAATAGTTGTCGTCTGCCTCTAAATTCATAAAATGTTTCCAAAAACATAACCAAGACAGCACAGGAAGGGAATAAGCAACTTTAACTTCAGTACACAGTTGATATCCTGTAAGAGTCATTGCATAAACCTTTGAAGGTTTCCTCACATAAAGGTAAAGGTAGTCCACTGTGCAAGCACCAGTCGTTTTCGACTCTGGGGTGACACTGCTTTCACAACAGACTTTTTAACGGCGTGGTTTGCCATTGGCCTTTAAGCCAGTCAGAAAAGGTTACAGTAAAAGCATCTACTAAGCACCAGTCTACATACACTATCATCACATAATTCCAAATAGGCAAATCCAAATGGACATTCTACCCACAGCCAAAACGGGCTGAGCTCAGCCTCACATCTCCACACCCTCCATTTAACCCATTAACCACCTTTATTTCACAGCTGAACCAGGGTACCTCTTTGTACCCTGACTCAGCTGAGAAAGGGGAAAGGAGGGTTACCAGGTAATAGGAGGGGCCACACAACTGTTATCTCATCAATGAAATGGAGCAAAAGGAAGTGGGTGGCATCAGGACTAAGTGGCTCAGGGTCAGGGCATATGGATGCCACAGTATGCACTCCATCACAGTTGCTTCAACTGCAGGGGGTCCCAGCCTTGTTTCCACTCCAATGTGAAGAAGCATAAGCTGGAAGAAAGTTGGGTTTTGAATGGTCCCGCAGTATGGTAAAGTTTTGCTCTGTGGAATTATGCAGTGTTTTCAAATTATTACCTACTCTGAGCCTTCGGGGTAGATGACCAGTCAATAACAAATGCATAAAATAAAACATCAAGCTTATCCTTTGCAAACAATTAGGACTGTGAAAGGTAATACAGATACATACCAAGAAGCAGATCAAAATAGAAATAAACTTATATTTTATTATCTTAACACCTGCTTTTGAATTCAGCTCTTGACACAACTTCCTCTCCAACTTCTCTGTCTCCCTAACACACAAGTCCATGATCATATTAGATTTAAAGGGGACAAGTCAAGGTTAATCAGAACACACTTGTCACAATCAAATGGTTCTCCAGTCTTCATGGCAATGACTGATTCTCAAGAGTGACTGTTCTAGGCAACATCAGTTAAACTCTGATATTCAAATAATCAAACAAAGCAGTAGGTAAGTGCACCTTTAAGACCAACTAAGTTTTATTCAGAATGTAAGCTTTCGTAAGCTCCTAAGCAGACTTAATCAGACATATGGGAATGGACGCAGCAATTCTTAATATAGGTTTGCAGTGTGGAATCATGGGAATGTTTTTAGCAGATAAAAAGAATCACAAATAGGATCTGTGTTTGTTAGTGTAGGATAAAACGACTGAAAAAACACTAGGGGCATTTTCGCACTGACCTTAATCAGCAGCGACGTCCCTCTTCACCGCGCAGGATCTGTGCGGATTTCGCACCAATTGCTGCGGAGCACCCGGAAGAGCCGCAAAGTCCCGCGGCTTTTGCGGCGCAAATGGAAACTGGTTTTTGGCGGTTTCCATTTGCGCCGCAAAAGCCACGGGACTTTGAGGCTCTTCCGGGTGCTCCGCAGCAATTGGTGCAAAATCCGCGCAGATCCTGCGTGGTGAAGAGGGACGTCGCTGCCAATTAAGGTCAGTGCGAAAACGCCCTAGGCCATAAATCTAGGTAACATTCTGGCTTTGTTAGTTTAAATAGAGATCATGTTTACTCAAGAGATTGTAATATCCATATCGTTTGCCATAGGATGGGTTGGTATATGCAATAAGACAAACAGCCAATATCATCCCCTATTTGAGTATGTCAATACAAAAAAAATTGAATGCTTTGAATTAAATTTAAACCCATTGAATGCTTTGAATTAAATTTGAACTCATTGAATTAAAGGTGAACACTTTAACCTTCCTGAGCATTCAATGGGTGACCTCAAAGTAACTATTTTACTGCAAAGGAACTTCAAGAACAGAATGGAGAGAGAAATTGCTCAATTACGAATTATCATGAAACTTGGAACAAACACCTCCCCAGGACTGAACAGGGATATTGGTTTTTTTATCTCATTACATATACTAAACCAACTCTCACTGAGTATAGCTGTGCATCTACAGTGTTCCAATGTATTTCTCTTTTAGAACAGTGTATCAGAATAATGTTTTTTTGTGTGTGTTGACATGCTCAAATGAGGGATGTGGGCTGTTTGTCTCATTACATATACTAACTTACCTTCCACTATACTTTAATGCACCCTGTTTTCCTAAGGGCTAACTTATATTATTTCTCTTTTAGAACAGTGTATCAGAATTTTTGTTTTTGCTTTTTTGTATTGATACACTCAAATGGAGGATATTGGCTGTTTAGTCTTATTGCATATACCAACCCATCCTATGGCAAACTATATGGATGCTACAATCTCTTGAGTAAACATGCTCTTTATTTAAATTAACAAAGCCAGAATGTTACCTAGATTTATGGCACTCCTACGACAGCAGTCTGCTTTTTATCATCTAGTGTTTTTTCAGCCGTTTTGTCCTACACTAACAAACACAGATCCTATTTGTGATTCTTTTTATCTGCTAAAAACATTCCCATGATTCCACACTGCAAACTTACATAAGAATTGCTGCGTCCATTCCCATATGTCTGATGAAGTCTGCTTAAGAGCATACAAAAGCTTACATTCTGAATAAAACTTAGTTGGTCTTAAAGGTGCACTTGTCTACTGCTTTGTTCTATTGCTTCAGACCAACATGGCTGCCTACTGGGATCGATTCAAATAATCAGACATGCCTGAACAGCCTGATGAACAACCACTGCTGAATACTAAAGTAGTTCTCTGGAAATATGGTGTTCAGACCTAACCACAGCCCTCACCCACAAACAAGTCGCATATCCAAATGAAGTGAAACTGTTAAAAATAAGAAAACTGTCCTTCTACTCCTTATATTAATTGGGAAGCAGTTCAAACTAATTCTTCTCCATACATATTAATTATTACACTTAATGTCTGAGGACCACCATCTGTTGAACTGTTATAAGGGTCAAAGGCTACAAGCCCATTCCATAAAAAAAGATTCTAGTTCTATTTTGTCAGATATAAGAGAGGTAAGCTGGCTTGTCCCAAAACCAAATTGTCTTAATACATGTGCTGGAATCCCAAGTGATCTATGCCTTAAGAAGTAGTTGCACTCAACAGTCTGATTCCATTATCACCCTAACAACAATATTTGAACAGAAAAAAGGAACATTTCCTAACATTCCATACTCATCTCTGTACAATATCAGCATGAAATCATTGGAAGAGGCTGTCAAAGAATTCAGAGTAAACTGGTACTAAAACATGCAGTTCACATCAGGCTCTGTTTCTCCTTAACAACTGAGTCAGGTAGGTCTATGGAAGTCCAGAATAAGTGAAGGTAATGGGGATGGATGAGAGCAAATAAGCTGAAATTCAGTCCAGACACAACTGAAGTTTGTTGGTCAATGGGGAACCTGCACAGGGACTGCACAGTGAACCAATCTAGCTCAGTTCTCCTCATTAACGTGTAGCATTTTTTACCAGGTTCAGCTGATATGCTAGTGTGGAGAAATGCCCTACACTTTGGGCAGCACAACACTATTGGGAGTCTGAGGGTTATAAAAAAGTTCTATTCCAAAAATTTCTCTGTTAGAAAAGGGACAGGAAACAGGGAAGAAGTTAATTTCTCTCAAGCATCCCCCATCCAGGCAATGGCTTTCACAAATTATATAAATGCTTCTAAACCAATGGAGATCAAAAGGCCATTTCACAACCCGGAAGGAATGTGACACCTAGGGAGGATAGAAATGTGGGAATGCCAATTGCTAGAACAGAAAGAGGACTGGTCCAAGGAGAGGTAGGCAAACAGAGGAGATAAATTCCCGTGACATGAGGGAAACAAGGTCCATTTTGGTCAATTCTATCTGAGGATAACTTGCAAGAAGGGGCTCTCTCATCTAAGCTTCACCTTGACAGCTACCAATTCTGCATGGAGCTAACAAAGGACAAACAGTCTGGACAAGAACTCAAGGTATTGGCTGACTAATAGAATGCTGTAACCTTAAGAGTAAATAGCCTATCCTAAAATAACAATAAGCAAAGTATACAGAGAGGTGGGATGTAAGATTGAGTGCATGCACTTTTAATTTGTATTCCTAGTTGATCTGTTGTGCAGAGTACACATGTGGCCATTTTCTTTTTAATAAATTTCTTATTACTTTAAATGCTGGATTATCTGTTATTCATAATCATGTCAAGCCTAACTCAAAGACATTATTTAAAAGATGCCAAGGGAAGGGAGGGAGTTGATCATTAGATCCCCAGAACATGCAGATGCAGACACTAGGAGGAGTCTGTCTAGAGCTACATAGACAGTGCTGATGCTTAGAGGGAGATGCTCTAAAATGACGAGCTGATGGTATTATAAATACCTAAAGAGAAGCAAAGAACCCTCCAGGAGTCAGATGGACTTAGAACAGTGGAGTGCCACGAGGAGGAGACACTGCATGTCTCAACCTCTCAAAGGAGCCAAAGAAGCACTGTACTTGCAGGTCACTGGACCTTTCTGCAGGAGCCAGCTATGACTATTCCTCAAAAACTTTAATCTAGCCATGGTGATTCATGGTCTGATCACATTCAAGCTAGACTGCTGTAATGTTCTCTGTATAGTGCAGCCTTTTAAAATAATTTGGAAACTTCAGCTGGTACAAAATGTGTTTGCCAGGCTACTGTCCAGGATTAGTTAGAGAGATTTTATCACCCCTGTTCTGAAAGAGCTGTACTGGCTAACCAAATAGCTATCTTTTAGAAAATGTTGTGATGTGGTGTCAGCCCATGGGTCGGTAATGACTCAGTGCGTCCACAGGGGACTACCTTTACCTTTAGCATTGTGTAACCATAGATCAAATATACACCATATTGTAAATCTACAGAATGGAGAATATTTGAGACTGTACTTCAGAAGCTGCTTCCACAAGTAAAACACAACAATCAGGGGAAAAAAACTTAAGTTAATTCATGAGCAAAGGCACCATACGTTTAAAATAGCAATGCTATTTTTAATCCTTAAAGTAAAATTACAGCTCAAAAGAGCATGTTCCCTACAGCAATCAAAACAATCTAAAAGGAAATGCCCATTCCTGAACAACTTGGTTCTGCACTACTGCGGACTTCGCCTGACACACACCTGCAAAGCAAGTCCCAGTGAACAATCACAACAAAATTCAAAACATGGGGGCCACCATGAAGTTCTGTCCTACCAGTGGCATAGATCACTTTGGAACCCTCCCATTAAGCTCTGAATCCCAGAGGCAGGAGGCAACATCAGGAGAAGGCCTTGGCCTTTATGCCCTGTTATTGGCTGTCCATAGGAACTGGTTGGCAAGACAGGATGCTGGACTAGATGTTCTGGTCCAGCAGGGCTCTTCATATGTTCTTATTTTCAAAGGTAGAAGGAAAATGCAAGTGTGATACAATGCAATATATCTGCCTTGAAGACCAAGATACCAGATTGAAAGATGGCATGCACATGCAGGGCAATGTTCTGCATCTCATGGATACTCTAAAGATCAGCCACATTTGTTTAAAAGGGAGAAAAAGGCAATGCAATACCTAATTTGAAGCTGGGGGGGGGGGGGGGGTAGAGAGAATAACAATGAAATATGATATGCACATTTAAAACATCACTACCGGAAGCCTGAACAGCTGTTTGTCTCTATACCTGATTTCAAAGGGGGAGGAGAAAGGGACAACACAATCTATTCTGCATACTGAGAGGCTGGAACGGAAGCTGATGTGCATACTCAGAATGCAGCTCTACATTTTGGTCGAGCATGAGCCCAACTTCACCATCTGTTTCCAAGAAGACCAGAAGCAAGTGAGGCCTCCCAAACACTATGATTTGTTAAGCTATCATTGAAAGCATGCATATAATTGGATTCCAAATGCTACATAAACTTACTACTTCAAGAAGCATGCTGTCAAACTGGAAAGATTCAGAAGAAAATCTGAAGAATAGCTAATATGAAGAATAACAAGTGATCAAGCAGTTACAGGGGAATGAGATACTGTAAAAATAAGTGGGTCAAAGTTAAAGGTGAAGTTGGTTCATCTGGAAATAATGCTTTAGGTAGAAGTTCTGCAGTCACATTTCAGAATACTAAACTATTCCTACACAGTTCTAAGAATTTCTCCCAAGCCAACATTCTTTCAGCCTCCACTAACAAATGAAGAAAAAATGAACAGTTGTAACACAGAAAAGAGTTTCAAAACTTGGGAAACATCCTTCCTGCAAACTTCTTAGAACAGTATCAGTACTGTGCATGGAAGAATTTCACACAAGATTTCAAGAGCAGCTATTTTAATTTGATTTCCTTTTTGGGAGGGCAGTGAGATTATATATAAAAGTTAATGAAAATTTTCTGGCCAGTCATGTGCTAACCTCACTCCCCCTCCCACTACTAACAAGGTGCACAAATGGCATGAATGTTTGTTGCAGCTATGATAGTATCAAAAGTATCCAGCTCAGGAAATGTTATACATGTTACAAGAGTCTTCTGAAAATCCTTGGGGGAAAGTCTATACATGCTTCTATCACTGACTTCTTGTCCAATCGAACCTCACTACCACTATAAGCAGAGATGCAAAAATCCAGTGTCTAGGAGCACTTAAAATTAAACTAAGCTCCTAGACATAACCAAGAGTTCTACCTCCTATTGGGTTATTAGGTAATTTTATTGTCTCCTCAATATATCAAGAACATTTGTGGGGCACCTACATATTTTCGAAATATAAATTAAATCAGTCTTCCAACATATAACTTAAAAAGCCACTCCATTTGGTGTGGTGCCTTTCCCGAAATGTTTTCTCCCAAAAACCAATGTTATGCCAGCTTTTGCCTTCACTTGACCATTCCCCTACACCAGGGTTCTTCACTTGACTCCCCACCAACCACAAATTTTCCTTTCCAGGAGAGCAAGTGTTCCTGTGCTCAATGTTCCCTCCAACTTCCCCACCATCACCAAGCAGAGCAATTCATATCCTAAACAGAATATAACTACTATAATCTTAAAATGGGCAGTGCAAGGTCCTGCACACTGCAGATTGCTGCTGAGCAGGGCTTCCTGTGCTAATGTGTGGCCACTCATGCACACAGCTTAGCTGTGCTCCCAGAATGTGTTGCTCACTGAAGAGAAGCTGTTCCAGTTCCTCTTGGAAGTACTTGGAGTACAAAAGTTTGGTTTCTCTCATTCTACTGAGTGGTGGTGTCTGTGGCCACCTTCTGCAGAACAAGGCAACTTCTCTCTCAAGCACAGCCCAGGGACTTTGAAGGACAGGATGGAAGTGACACCACTTTTTTGTCCTTTACCTCTTATTCTGCAATGAACTTTTACAAACGCCTATCTCACAGATAAGAAATGACCCCACATAGTACCCTGAAAACTTGGCAGGAAGAAAAAAGTAGTGTATTCACTTCCTTGTCTTCCCACAAAAATCCTGTATGCAGGTTTTTGTACAAAGCTTCAGCAATGCCCCGATTGTACAACCTCCCACAAAAATCTAAGGTCAGGAAGAGAAATCACTCCTACTTTACTCAGTGGATAATCTGTAGGGAAAAGGTGAATGAAAGTACCTCTTGAATCTTCCAAGATGACAGCAGCAAAGTAATTCTTGCACCCTCCACAAATGGTTAGAACCCCCATTATTTCCCAAGCTAACTGGTTATTTCCCAAGTTTTCTGTAAATAACAACAGACTTGTGGAAACCATAGGTCATTGGCAATCACAAATAACACACTACACTTACCTTAGCCAAACAAAGGCAAAATATGTGGACCCCTGTCCATGCTAATCCTACCTTATCTGATCTCAGAAGTAAAGCAGGTTCAGGAGATCTACAAGGAAGTCCATGGTCGCTACACAAAGGCAGGTAATGGCAAGCCACCTCTGAATATCTCTTTCCTTGAGAACCCTATGGGGTTGCCATAAGTGGGCTGCAACTTGACTTCACCTTCCATAACCACCATATCAAGATAAGCACACAAGATGTCATATTTAGGATGACACGATAATCACCAAGAAACTACACAATAGAAGTGTCTAGGGATACTACTAGTTAAAATAAAGTTAAAATAAAGATACTGGTTGTTCCTTATTCCCATAATGAGAGCAAGCAGGGAAACAATAGCTACAGGCTGCACCCAGCTGCAAGGAAATATTTTGTAGATAATGGAACAGCATGGGAAAAGATGGTGTGGTAGCTGATTCTACTTACTATAACAAGGATTAGGAAAAAATAGTATGCATTCCAGTATATTGGGGTTTCAAAAGACACAGATATTGAGTAGGAAGGAAACCAGAGGCTAACTACAAACAGTCTAAATCAGAATAATCTTGGTGCTTTACAAACAGCCTTCGAAGAAAACTATTGCTTAGCTGAGGAAGTTACAGGCTGTGGCTTACAATACAGTTCTAAAGATAAACATTCATATTTTTAATGATGAAACAGTTTTCTTGAAGGATAGCAAGGCTGGTTAACCGGAGCAAGGCTATTAATAATAGGATGTTTTGGAGGTCATTAATTCATAGGGTTGCACTAAACCAGAAGCAACTTCACAAACAAACATAGTAAAGCTAAAGATAGTCCCCTGTGCAAGCACCAGTCATTTTCATGGCAGACTTTTTACGGGGTGGTTTGCCATTGCCTTCCCCAGTCATCTACACTTTCCCCCCAGTAAACTGGGTACTCATTTTACCGACCTCGGAAGGATGGAAGTCTGAGTCAACCTGGAGCTGGTTACCTGAGCCAGCTTCCACTGGTATCGAATTCAGGTCGTGAGCAGGGGGCTCCGACTGCAGTACTGCAGCTTTACCACTCTGCGCCACAGGCCCTTATAGTAAAACTAGTTATATACAAATCCAGCAGACCTAAGAACCACCACTCCTTCTGAAAGAGTCATTACAGCTATGGAGACCATTATTCAGCATCTCTATGAGACTACAACCTGCTACCTACATTCAAGTCATCTAATGATGATGACCACCTGCTAGGCATGCAATGATCAATTTCTTCTTTTTTAGCATGAAGGTCTAACTCACTTTAGCAAGAGATGGAAGAGGTGGCGATTTTCCTTCCAGGAAGAAAATCAGCACAGCATACACAACAATAATCAGGTAGGCAGTATCTGTCAAACCTTATGGGACTTGGCAAACCATGGCTGTCCCCAAACACACAGTCTCTGCCTGTTTTCACACGCACAGCACTATAAATATCAGTGTACATCTTGTCCTGAAAGGCAAACGCCTACACTGGCTCCAATACACAACTAAAGATTTCAAGAAGTGCTACTGGCCATTACCAACAGTCCCACGTGGCACCACAGACCAGCTGGGGAAAAGAGCTCAGAGTTGCTTTTTAGCGTCACTCCCGCATGCTGAAACCGGCCTCACGCTAGAGCAGTCTCCTCACGCACAACTGGCAAGACCACCTTTTCTTTGCAGCAACAAGAGGCGCGTGGGGTACATGGAAGGGAGAGAAAGAACACGAAGCAGGAGGAGCTGAGAAGACGAGGTAAGAACTGCGGGGGGGGGGGGGGTCACCGAGAGTAACTCTACAGGCGGCAGCGAAGCCACGGGTGGAGAAGGCCGAGAGACCCCCGGGCCCGCCTGAAGTGAGGGTCCGCGCACTCGAGGTCGGGGGAAAGGGAGAGGAGGGGGCGGGGGCGGCCACTCACCGGCGTGCTGGTCCCGAGGCCACAGGTAGTAGGTGGCGGGGATGACGATGAGGGCGACGAAGCTGGTGAGGAAGTAGAAGAAGGTGTTGCCGCTGTCATCGTACTGAAACTGCTGCCCCGCCATGGTCGCTCACACGCCCCGCCCCCTCCACAGCCAGCCCGGCAGTGGCCTCTGCGGGGATCCCGCGAGAACAGGCGCCACCGCAAGAGAAGCAGAGAGCCCTTCCTTTTCCGCTTCCTACTTCACCGCTACCGCCCGCCGTCTCTTGTCCAACTTCGGCCTCGGGCAGCGCCGGCGCGGGCAGGTAGGGAGACGTGTCACTGCGCAGGCACCCTCGCTGCCGTTGTGACGTCACGGGCGCTTCCGGTTCCTTGCCCGGGATGGGACTAGATTGGCTATGCCCGGTTACTTTCTCCACCCTCTTAAGGAGGTAGAGCGCGCGCGCGAGCGGAAGGGTGCGCTGCTGGACGGGCATGCTGAAGGAGGAGGTGTGGGTTTTTTTCGCAGGAGGGATTGCAACGGAACGCGGTGAAAAGCATATGTGGAAATTCTCATTTGCCCTTAAACCCACGTAACCTCCGTCTTGCCTAACATTTGCTGTGATGTTCTAAATTAACTCTTCTAAGCCCTGCAAGTTGTTCTAAACTGAGTTGTACCATTCTAAGCCCTGCAAGACAACCTATGTCTGTATTTTGAAACTGAATTTTCCAGTTCTCGTTATGAAAATACGATTTAAAACGCGGATGTGTGATGATCAGTGATCAAGCGACAGATTATCACAGCCTGCTGTTGCTGATGTTTTCGATTCCCAGGATCTTTAACCCCTCTCACCATTCTTACACTGCAGTCGCATGCTTAATCACTGTGTGAATCCCACTGAATTTAGTGGGACTTCTGAGGAGTGTCCAGAAAATGGTCTTTTGAACACTTTGAACTAGCTCTAATCGCTTCCTTGCCCAAATTCTATATCCCGTTGAGTTAGAGGTGACGGTTTGCGTTTGAGGCGGTTAAAAAGGGACGTCGTCGCTCATCAGCAAACTTCGTGTCTATCCGCCTCGGCAAATCAAATTAAAAATGAACAGGCATGCCTATCTCATTGTATCTTTCTAGTAAATCGAGTTGATATCTGAGCCAGCAACCTCAGAGTAGGGCTGTATGAGCACTTTTAAAAAGGGTGTGCAGCTAGCTTTCACGAGGGTTGGAGTCTGCCTGCCTGCATATTATTTGAAGAGAAGACAGTAAATAGTTTTGAATGGGAAAAGTGACGTTCTGAAATAGGGTGACAGTGACGTTCTGTGACGTTCTGAAAATCCAGGGTCTAGAGATTATCCTGAAATTACAATTGATCTCCAGACTTTAGAAATCAGTTCCTCTAGTGAAAATGCCTGCGGGGGAGGGGGGAGCATTACACTGCTGAGTCTGCTCTTCCCAAGGCTCCTCCACCCACCCAGCTTTCCAGGTGTTTCCCAACCAGGAGATGGCAGCTATTGGTGGAGGAGGAAATCTTTAGATGGTATATAACTCTAAAGGCTGTTATTTATCACAGGAACCCAATCTTTACAATAGATTTGCAGGTTCAGAACCTGTCTGGAAATTTTATTTTTATTTATCTTTTTTATTTATCTAAGATTTATATCCCGCCCTTCCCACTAGGTGGCTCAGGGCGGCTTACAACATGTAAGCCGCCCTGATTTAACAGACACGTTCTGAACCTTGTGGGTCTTCTGTGAATGTATGGTAAAGATTGGGTTCCAGTGATAAATAAACCTCCAAACTGAAGAAAGACAGATGAAGCATCTTGATATCTAGAACAGATGTCTAGAACAGAGGAAGGGGTTCTTTTAGTTCTATGAACTAAATGCTGGAATATTGTTACTCCTTTGTGATTGAAAAGACTGTTTTTGAACTGTCTTCTGTAAATGTCTTTTTGCAATATGTAGTAATGGCAAAATTAACAACAACTTTGAGAAACATCAATTACAAAATTTGAGGAGAGATGGAGCATATACTATGCAAGCAGGAAGCAAATTTAGAATGAGAAGTAGTTTAAAATATTATATACAAATGTATGGTAATAAACAAGAAGCACAGTGTGAGTTTTAAATATAATATCATGAATATGTGTAAGGAAGCAGATTTGGGGGAGAAACATCTTTTAAATTTTTCTTATTATAAAATATATAATAGCCTTTCCTTTGTATTTTTGCTATATTACCTTAAAATAGCAGCAATTATGCAGAAGAGGCAAACACATGTAATATTATGTAAAAATGACAAAACTGGCAGTGTAGCTACAAAATTGACCAGTTACAAGGTTTGAAATTAAAATAATGAATAAAATGTACCCCATCAAAAGTAAACAGAGAAATAATTTCTGTCTTTTATACTTTATTATATATAATCTTGTGTGTGTGTTAGATAACCCTTTTTTCCTTTCTGTATGTCCTTTATACTATTTCTTTGTTTCCTAATATGTGTGTGTGTATAGGTAATCCTGTGGTGGAATTTTTGTGAGGAGACTTAAAAATTCATGTATACATCCATTTGTGTTCACATTTGTTCACTGTTAGAAGCTTTGGTTTTCTCCCATGATCCTCTACAGCACAGCTGCACTGTCTCTATGCAAGTGACCTATGTCCTAGAAAATAGTTTATATTGTCAGTATCAATGGTACTAGCTTCAAATCCTAAACATTAGATTAGGAATTTGTAATGTAATCCTAAACATTAGATTAGGAATTTGTAATGTCTAAGACCTTCTTGATCCACCAGTAGACATAATATACTTGAAGAAATGCCCTCATAGTATTGTTTTGACTAAGAGTTCATGCCTTACTGTATGACAGCGGTTCGGTTTTATCAGATACATCAGATGTTCATCACAGACCTGGCTGACAATTACATTAGCTCTTATGGATGGAAAAGGGTATTTAATATGTGATTTTATTCTTGCCCCTTGTTGTTCTGGACAAACACCTTATAGGTCTTTGGGCTGAACAATCAGGATGCATTCTTTAAGAAATAAAAGGTCAATTTACTTGGGTGTTTGTGTAATGTACTAAATTCTGTATGCTGCATACTATGTTATATGATTAACAATAACTGCAACATGGTTTTAATTTTAATAAATGGGTTTAACTTTGGAACAGATTTCTCTCTCTCTCTCAATTTATGGGGTTCTTGCCAGTCATGCCCCACACCCTTACTGAGCCCAGTAGGAATGGGAGTCCTAGATAAGTCTCTATACTCCAAAAATTCCCTAACACATCCATCAAGGATTTTCATTTCTTGTGGCTATAGGAATAATCTTTGTGCATCCTTCCTTGATAATATCTCTGGTTTCAGCCCACAATTCTTCTGCTTCCCATTCACTTGAACTTAGCAATGCAAGCCTATTCATTACTTGGTCTTTAAACTCTTCATGAATGTGGTTTAGTTTATAATTTGGCACTATTAATGTTTTGGTGTTTTTCTTCAGCTTTTTCTAAATTTTGATATTAACCATTCATGGTCTGTAGCACAATCAACTCCTGGTCTTGTTTTATCAGAGAGAATATAGCTTCTCCATCATTTTCTCCTAGTTATGTAGTCTATTTGATTCCTATCTTAGCCATCCAATGTTGTCCATGTATATAATCATCTGTTTGGTTGCCTGAAATGTTTGCATTGAACAAATTGTTGTCTTCACAGAATTCTATGAGTACAGCTCCATCCCATGCTCCTAGCCCAAATCTTTGAACAATATTTGATTCTGCTTTGCAGAGCTTTTTGTAGTAAAAGCCCAGCAGGAACTCATTTGCATATTAGGGCACACACCCCTGACATCACTATTATTTCACACAGGACTTTTTTGTAGAAAAAGCCCAGCAGGAACTCATTTGTATATTAGGCCACACCCCCTGACACCAAGCCAGCCAGGACTGTGTTCTTGTGCATTCCTACTCAAAAAAAGCCCTGCTGCTTTGTTTCCCACTTTTGCTTTCCAGTCATTTATGATTATAAGCACATCATGTTTAGATGTGTGATCAATTTCTTCCTGGACATTTACATAAAAGCTTTCATTGTCTTCCCCTTCAGCAACCATAATTTAGGCATAAACTTAAATGATGGTTATGTTGATAGACTTTCCATGAAGTCTAATTGATATTTGGCCAGAGTTTGTATTGTAGCCTCTGACCACATGGGCTACATCTCACCTCACTATTAGAACAACTCTGTTTCTTCCGTTTTTGTCATTCTCTTAGTTAAAACACCTTGCAATTTTCTGACTGAAAATGTCCTAATTCAGTCTACTTTAGTTCAGTCACTCCCAGGACTGCCATGTTTAAATATTCCATTTCTCATTTAATGATTTTGAATTTGTCTTGATTCATACTTCTCATGTTCCATGTTCCTGTTATATGTGTCAAACTTTGGACTTCCCTTTTGCATCCATTCACATCAATAACTGAATATCCTTCCGGCTTTAATCCAGTTGCATCATTAAAAATAGTGCTACTAGGACTTTTCTTCTGTTCCTCCAGGAGATAATTGAGCATCATCTGACCTGTCTTCCAACACTACATCTTTTTTATTATTGTTGTTTTGGATTATTTTATAGGATGCTCAAGGTATGAGATGATCAAAAATGGTTTACATTGTCGTTATGTGCTGTACTAAACAGCTCTGTCAGTGTCACCTTCCATTACTGTTGCTGCCTCGTAGCTGCCTTTGAAGAATTCTTCCACCCTATCACTACCAGAAGTGTCCACCCTCTTCTGCTGATGTGGCCATTGATTCCAGAAGGGGGTGGATGCATCTTATTCTGGTGTCTCAGCTGTGACCATTCTGCCTTGAGTGACTCTGCTAGGAGTTTAGCCTCCTCACAGAGTATAGTTCCTTATGATATTACTCAGCTTCTCTGACACAAACAAACCATCCCACCATGTTAAGGCATGCATGATGCATCCAAGAGGGGAATGTGCATCCTATCTTGGTTTTAACTGTTTTAATGATGTGTTTTTGTTTGGTTTAAATTTAAGATGTGTCATTATGTTTGTAATCTATTAGCTACCTTGGTGGTCCCAGTGAGCACAGGGTATACATATGGTTGCCATATTGTGTGAACAAGGGCAGTGTGCATATTTATCATGCATGTGCCACTCTGGTACACACAAACTGAGCAATGGCCTTTTTAGGGTTTGTGTTTAGGGTTGTGTTTAGGACTGCTACATATAATAAATACGTGTTTTGGTGTAGTGGTTAAGTGTGCAGACTCTTATCTGGGAGAAATGGGTTTGATTCTCCACTCCTCCACATGCACATGCTGAAATGGTCTTGGGTTAGCCATAGCTCTCGTAGGAGTTGTCCTTGAAAGGGCAGCTGCTGTGAGAGCCCTCTCAGCCCCACCCACCTCACAGGGTGTCTGTTGTGGGGGGAGAAGATATAGGAGATTGTAAGCCGCTCTGAGACTCTGACTCAGAGAGAAGGGCGGGGTATAAATCTGCAGTCTGCAGTCTTCTTCTTACACAACATTGCAAGTGTACACATCCATTCCAGAGGGTCACAGGTTTTCTTCCAATATGTTCAGTTGGTAGCCTCTGGGTATGTGCAATTGTAACTAGCGCATGAAACTAGGGAAAGTCCCACCTCCAACTGTCATGAGCTCTGATGAGGGGGAGCTGGAAGGGTTAACAGACCTGGAAGAGTTGCCAGCCAGTTCCTCAGCTGAACAAACAGCAGCTGGCCCATCAATCACTCTCCAGGCACCAGTGTCAGCTGTTGACGATCAATCTCCTCCAAGCTCTCCTCCTCCCATCTCAAGAGTTCGAAGCAGGCTCCGGAAATAACTTTCAGAGCGAAGACATGAGGCACGCCGATGCTTCAGATCTCTCAGCCCTGAGTTCTAGCAGAGTCATTGCCACACAGGGAGCAGGCTGATTAAGGCTCCCATATAGCTCCCACCCAGGACCTGGTAATCTTGTGGAAGCAACAAGTCTATTCTCTGGCTTGCATCCACGCTCCTTCTTGATCCCTGATCCTGACCTGCTTGATTTCCTTGGCACCATGATCTTTTGGCTTTTGAACATTGACTTCTGATTCTGGTTTGTGATTCTGCATTGGTGACTTGGCTCCTGCTTGACTTCCTGGACTATGACCTTGGACTGGCTTTGGACTCCTGCCTGCCTGCACCCTGAGAACGTGACACCAACAGTCATGACCTGGCACAACATCTCCAACAAGATGATGTCACACAGTGATGCTTTGGTATTTTGGGCAAACCTCTAGGAACCATAGAGTTTTGCCCACAATATCAGTGTTGCCACACATCATAGGGTTGCCAATCCCCAGGTGGAGGCAGGGAATCCCCTGGTTTGGAGGCCCTACCCCTGCTTCAGGATCATCAAAATGGCAGGGGGGCAGGGAAAGTCTGCTGGGCACTCCCATTATTCCCTATGGAGACTGATTCCCATAGGGTATAATGGAGAATTGATCTGGGGCTTTGGGGGGATGTTTTTTGAGATAGAGGCACCAAAGTTTCAGCATAACATCCGGTCCCTCTCCTCAGAATATCCTCCAAGTTTCAAAAAGATTGGACCATGGGGTCCAATTCTGAGTCCCCAAAGAAGGTGCCCCTATCCTTCATTATTTCCAATGGAGAGAAGGCATTTAAAAGGTGTGCAGTCCCTTTAAATGTGATTGCCAGTACTCCCTTTGGAGTTCAATTATGTCTGTCACAACCTTGCTCCTGGCTCCACCCCCAATGTCTCCTGGCTCCACCCTCAAAGTCCCCAGATATTTCTTGAATTGGACTTGGCAGCCCTACCACACAACACTCCTGGCATGATAAAGTCACTTCCATCAAATGTCATCATCATGTTGCTACCCTCAGGGCTTTTTTTGTAGAAAAAGCCCAGCAGGAACTCATTTGCATATTAGGATACATACACCGATCATCGCCATTGTTTTGCACAGGGTTTTTTTGTAGGAAAAGCCTAGCAGGGACTCATTTGCATTTTAGGCCATACCCACTGACACCAAGCCAGCAGGAACTGTGTTCTCATGCATTTCTGCTCAAAAAAAAGCCATGGCTACCATCATTCCCTGAAAGCTCCCTCCAATGCTCCCTCTAAGCTGTGGAGTCTTGCGAGCAAAAATTCTGCCTTGTGAACCACTGGCATTAAAGTTGTGACCTACTGCATAAATTAGTTTGCTCTGGGGCCATCCTTCCAGAGCAAAGACAAAAATGTGTGAGCTGGAGGCTAAAAAACTGTGAGCTAGCTCAGCTTAGAGGGAACATTGGCTCCCTCCCACCCCCCACCAGCAAGAGCCTAAGGCCTGACAATGCTAATTGTAACATCAGAAAAATGGGATGGGAGGGCTGACAGCAATCAGTAGGAATGAGCAGTAAGTTGCCAAAGCAGGAGAAAAAGAAGGAAAACCCCAAAACAAAAACAGACAACAAGTAGTAATTTAAAGTTATTTGTATAGGTTCTTTATTACAATCTTCTTCAAGGGCAGTCTGACTTCATGAACCTTGGTCTGACACATCACTTACATAAAGCTCCCTTTGTTAATCAGCATCTGGATTATAACATGTTCCAATAAGCAAGTGGAAAATTGTTACTAAATCATATAGAGCAATTTATAAGTTACAATAAATTAGTAGCTACAAATACCACTGAGGGTCTGTCTGCTCCAAAAGGCGATCTTCTGAGTCCATGGCAGGACTCAGCTCTGCGCACCTCTTGTGAAATTCTTTGTGTGGGTGTGTATTCTTTGTATATGTATGATAAAAAACCCAAATCAATTACATATGTTTCCCCAGTTACTATTGTTTATTTATTTATTTGCTTAATTTATTCCCCACTTTTCTCCCTTTTGGGGAATCCAAAGTGAGTTATAACATTTTCCATTTTTCGTCTTCAAAACAACCTGTGAGATAGGTGAGGCTGAGTGTGTGTGACTGGCCCAAAGTCATCAGCAAGTTTCCATGGCAAAATGGGAACCTGAACCCTGTTTTCCCAGATCCTAGTCCAACACTCTAAGTGGAACACTACTGGAATTTAGTTAAGAGTTGTCAGCTTCAGGTTGGGAAATACCTAGAGATTTGGGGGTGGAGCCTGATGAGAGAAGGGACTTCAGTGGGGTATAATGCCACAGAGTCCACCTTCAGGTGAACGATCTCTGTTTCCTGGAGATCAGTTGTAATAACAGGAGATTTCCAGGTGGCCAGCCTGGTAGTTGGCAACAATGTTCCCTCTAAGCTGCGGTCTTTTGAGCAAAAATTCTACTTCGTGAGCTACTGGCATTAAAGTTGTTACCTACTGCATAAATTAGTGTGCCCTGGGGTCATCCTTCCTGAGCTAAGACAGAAATGTGTGAGCTGGAGGCTAAAAATCTGTGTAAGCATGAGCCCCGTCTTTCATCTTTAATGGACTATGTTCACCCTGGCCCTGGTGCCAGACTCCCTGGACCCCCCTTTTTCACCATTTATGGACTGAGTTTACTCTGGCGTAGTGTCAGGGATACAGGACTCTTATTGTTATAAACTTACAGTATGAATCTATATTGTGTGAGCACAGGCAAACTGTTTCTATCATCATTCAGTGGTAAGCAGAAAACACTGGGTATAAGACTTAACCCAATATGAACATTAACACCAACTACTCACTTGCCTACTGTCTATAGGCAATGAATCCTGTTCAACTTTAAGCATTTTGCATTCATGCCAGCTTCCGCTTGGAGATTTACTCTGTGAATCATGCAGCAGTGTTCCTTGCCAGTCTCCAGCCAGCTCGCTGCTTGTGCCTATTTGTGCCTGCCCTGCCAAGGACTCCAGATCACGCTTCTCTCCTGAACTGCTCAGCCATGCAGATCCTAACTGCATTCCTGTCCATGGAAGTCATTACGCGGTCTCTCTGCAGGAGCCATTTTCCTATGTTGTCCTGAGACAACAATGTCAAGCCTCTCTGGATGCTATGAGAGCCAAGCAGGAGAGCCAGTTTGGTGTGCGGACTCTTATCTGGGAGAACCGGGTTTGATTCCCCACTCTTCCACTTGCACCTGCTGGAATGGCCTTGGGTCAGGCATCACTTTCATAGAAGTTGTCCTTGAAAAGGCAGCTGCTGTAAGAGCTCTCTTAGCCCCACCTACCTCACAGGGTGTCTGTTGTGGGCGGGGGGAGGTAAAGGAGATTGTGACTCCTCTGAGACTGAGATTCAGAGTATAGGGTGGGATATAAATCCAGTATCATCATCATCCAATATCACCATCATGTACTCAGGCTATGTCTTGAAGATGCAAATAGAGGAAGCCCAGGTGAACCAGGTATTTGTTAATTTCATCTTCTCACCTGAACAAAAGACAGCCAAAGCAGTTACATACACAATACAACTTCAGCCAGGACAAAGACCAGTTCCAGCCATGGAGACCATCCCCATTGTGTTTAACTCTGGTGTCGTCATAGGTTGTGATTTGCCCCACTATTATCCCATCAGGTGTTTTGTTTAAGTAAGAAGTTCATCAACACTGTTAATTCCTTTTGCAAACATGCTTGGGAGCCTCCCTCTCCGTGACATCAGGTACCACATGTTGCAGTGTTACCAGTCAGCTGACAGCTGACAGCTATGTCACGGGTCACCTGATGTCACTGCCTGGGAACAGGAATTAGGGTATAAAAAGCCATGTGCTTGACCATTCAGGTGTGTCTCTTGCAATATCCCCACTTGCTGTCTGAGCCATCCCCAATTACCTAATTGGGCCCTATTATGGCTAAATGATGCTGGTCATCTCTTGCTCCATCTCTCCTTATTGTTTTCACTACTGGACCATTCCTTTTGCAGTCTTCAAGATAGGTAAAGTATAAGCCCTGTATGTCTTTCCATTATATGTTTCTCTATAAAATCTTCATCTCTATTTTCTTAGGAACTGTGTGATTGATGAGTGATTTTATTTTTGTATGATTGAACTGACTTTCTAATAAAACCTATTTTAATTTACCAAATATCTCCTCATTATTTAAAGGGGAAATTCTTGGGAGACCATCTCCTGTATACACAGGTTTTTGACCCCATTTAGTTGGTCATCTTGCCCCCCAGACTAATTCCCCTACCTCATTTGAGGGCAATTTGGCTTACACTAACTCAGCTTAGAGGGAATACTGGTTGGCAACCCTAAATTTAGGGGATATGGTAAAATGGCAATATGAGTGGTGACTGAATTCTCCCTCTAAAATGACTAAACTGAGGCTATCATAATTTGGTCACATTATGAGAAGACATAATACAATCATGCTAGGAAAAGTTGAAGACAGCCAGGAAAAGAGGAAATCCTGACATGAGATGGATTGACTCAGTCAAAGAAACCACAGCCCTCAGTTTGCAACATCTGAGCAAGGCTGTTACCATGACATTTTGGAAGTAATTAATTCATAGAATTTGCCATAAGTTGGAAATTACTTGACGTACTTAACACACATTCTCTCTCTCTCCCTCTCTCTCTCATGCTGGTTAATTGACTGGTCAGATTTTGCCAGGAGATCATCTGTTGTTTTACTGCTTTGAATAGTCTATGAAGTTAAAGAAGGAGCTGTGTAGGTGGCCACTTGCCTTTTCCCTCCATTTGTCAGCAAGGGAAGGAGGCAGGCTGTGAACCCTGCAGCTGTTTCAGGCCAAACTGGAAAAACACCCAGGCTTTCCTACTGGCCTCCTGTTGCAGTTGCAGGCATTTTCCAGGTTTAACACAACTGTCTCTAAACAGTGACTTCTGATTTTTAACAGTTCCTTTATTTCTGTTTTGGATTTTTTTAAAAAAACAAAACCTGAAACTTGTCTGACTGTGATATTCCAGAATAAAGGCCAAAAGAGATGAGCTGTTCAGGGAAATGTGCACTCACAGGAACTTATTTAACATTGTTCAGTTATAATTAGCAGGTTTTTTGCAAGTTAATTTCACAGTAACAGTTTTACTGTGACAATTAATTTATTTTGTAATTAGCATAGGTATCAAACCTGTTGATGTTACCCCTGACAGAATTATTAAATATTGCCTTTCATCTTTAAGTTGGGGAATTAGCAACAAAGGTGGGGTGAACAGAACCTGCTATCAATGTTTATTGAGATATTTCTCTGATAAACCCTGTATGAGTCAATTACCAGGCCAATTATAAAACAGAAAGGAATTTTATTGTATAAAAAACAAAAGAATTCAAATATACACTCAAATCGGAGCACACATACAAGATATTGGAATAAGAAGATAGTAGTGGATGTGATAGAGGGGGAAAGGAATATGGGTGATATATTACTGGTCCTGGAGAGTGGATGAGTCTGAGATGGGGAAGAAGGAGGTACATGCAACAACCAGCAATGCATGCACAAAGACATGATATGCATCAGGGGTGCTGCTTTCTGGTGCACCCAGATCAAGACACACTGAGCACTGGCAGAACTGGGTGTATTTACACCCCAAAATGTATCCTGAAGGTATGCTAATGTGAGTGAGCTGCTATGACAATGGCATGATGAGTTTAGGAGGTCTTGACAAAAGTAGTGTTTGACATTTCCCAAGTGTTAGACAAAAAGGGAATATTTCTAAATGGGTGTAGGATGTGAGCAATATGGTGGTAGCCAAGTATTACTGAGAAGTTAAGGGTTGTCTCAACAGCCTGGCATGAAGGAAGGAAATGTAGACAAATAACTAGGATTACTTCAGGGATAAAGTGATTACCATAGAGAAAGTACATGCTGCAAACTCCATAGCAGAACAGGAAGGAAATTGGGGAAAACATCACCAAACATAAACCATTCAGCCTATTGAGGAAGGGCTGGATGCTTGCTCCATTCTCAGTGCCTAAGCTAGACAAAGGACAGCATTCTCAGCCATCAGGTATGACAGCCTTGGGCTGTAGAATAATCCTGAAATGTACTGGGTTCAATGCATGAGGAGACTCATATGCAATTGATCACAGCTCATTGTTGGTGATTATAGCATGGCAATGATTAAACTAAGACTGAATAACTGGGCCATTGGGGCCAACTATATATACACAGAGTTCCAGTGCTAGAACATCATTGGATCATTTGAACCAGCAGGGAGCTTGTTATTGGTCCGAGGAAGCAGAGATTTGGATCCTGCTTCTCATTGTTTCAGTGACCTCAAGCTCAATCCTAAAGGCTCCAATGAGCCAGGCAGGAACAAACCTTCATTAAGGTATCAGGTCACATACACAACAAATCCAAGAAATAAGGAAGAGACAGACAGCAGGAGGGGGAGATTTGGGAGAGTCTGGCTACAACATTTGTTCATGGAGCCTTTATCTCTCTCAGGCCAATGTCTTGGTACAGATGCCTCTCTGTACCAAGCCTGGCTTTCTGGAGTGCAGTACTGTAGGAGGTTCTGATGTTTCCCTGATGTTGGAATGACTCCACTCACGTGGCAAGACCACTCCTAGTTAAAAGGGCTAAGGTCAGGGCTACATTGATTAACATTTGTGTGTGTATGGTTCTAGTTAAGTCCGGTCTCCACTGGGGAGAAAGACAGGGTAAAAATAAAGTAAAAAATCAAATGAATGCATTAAGAAACCTGACCAATATTTGACTGGGCGCATGAGACTTCCTGCTCCCAGTAAGCCCACTCCCCAAAGCATTAATCCTACAGTAAAGTACTCCACTATAATTTGGTGCAGAGGTGGACAGACCACAATTCCTTGAAAACTCAGAAATCATGGGGAGTTATTATTTCCCTGTTCTTCCCAATTTAAAAACAGGATTAACCTACTCTTCTCACCCATCCTGATTTTTAGAAGATTCCCACCCACAGTACCAGTCTAACTAGCAGCATCTGGGGTGGTATGTTTTGTTAGCTGAAAGAAGTAAGCGAACATTTAAAGCAGCAAAAACATTTATTTGTGAATGGCAAAAATACACAATAACTAAAGTATATTATTTCTAAGTGACCATTAAACTGCTGGAAAACATCTGAATATGCACATGCAAATCCAGCCTATGTCAGTTTTGCTTCCACAGTATCACCAATCTTACAAGCAGAGTTCTCAGGTAGTGCATGCGACCAGCAGATGGCAGTCTAATTACACAAAACCTAACACCTCTTATGCCATTTTTGTTGTTAATTTGAGTCAAAAAGATTGTGGTGATTGGGGGGGTAATCAGCTGTAAACCTGACAAATACTTAAATTTCATCCAAATGAAATAATCATGCAATTCTCTTAGCATGTTGCCCCAGCTTAGTGCATTATATAAAGAAGGAACATTATTACTTCTTACATATTTAGAAGAGCGACAAATTTATGTGACGTGGAACTTCACTGGCACGGAACCAATCAATAAAATAGTTCTTTGTGACCCTATCAGATGCGCCTGTAACTAGGTGAAGTACATCCAGTGGAAACCATGCAGATCATTTTGGCATGTCAGGGTTCTGCCTTGGGCAATGACAACTACATCCCCAGTGTAGAAAGCAGCTTTTCTTCTGCATCATCTTTTCGCCTTGCTGCCATCCCTAACAATTATGTATGATTCTTTGTTTTAGTCCCAACTATATCAACAATTTCTCCCTCTGAGGAAAATGACAGTGCATAAAGCCTAGTCATCAATAATCCATGGAATTACTTTGGACACACTAGAAGGAAAATTAAGTTTGTCATATCATGGCTAGGGAGAAACTTTGCAAATAGTCCAGTATAGCTGAGCATTTATCTGCAGCTCTCAGCAGATGCCTTTCAACCCACAGCTCAACTAGCTGATGTGCTCAGGTGGCAGTCTTAAATACACTTATTATCAGGAATAAAGTTCTGTAGAAGGTACAGAGAATTCCAAATAAAGAGGTTGTTATCAGATTGGAAGAGGAATTTTCATTGTAATGGTGCTCATAGAAAGAATATCATCAGATTTATATGCTTTGGACTAGTGAGTCTAGAAAAAACTGTTCTGGATTTAGTAGCACTCAAGGTTGAATTAGGCAACATTCCCTTTCCTCTCATCTATCTGGGTTTGTACATGGATAATACCACTTGTATAGTCTGACAGTTTCCCTTCAGGCAAGACTCTGCAAATGCCACATGCACACACTTTTTGCTTGATTGCTCTCATGTGGACAGAGAAAATGAAAAAGGATGTAGCTCACTGCATTCTAGAGGGAAATCCAGAATTCAAATCTGGCTCTAGCACTAGGAAATTGTGGGGCTCATGCGCTTGAGCCCCCAGACCTCACAAAGCCTGAAGACAGAAATGTGGGTGGATCACTCATTTGGCATATCAGCCTGAACCGCCCACGTTGTGTCTGAAAGGCTAAAAGGGCGCAGACATCTTACACTCGTATTCATGCTTCCTTTTGCTGACACATGTATTCTTGACAACTGCTGAGCTGGTATTAGTTTCTGTAGACTAGGCAGATACGACCTCATGGTAAAGGGGCGTATGTCTTCCTGTTAGTGCTTTTGTCTGTTCGATGCTGTAAGCTGGTTTATTTCTGGTGCAACTGATGCAGAGATAAATAAACCCTTGCTCAGAGAGGCAAGGCAGAAGCATTTTCTCCTCAACACGTGTGTTGTGTGGTTCTTTCCAACAAGTCGCGCACCAAAACAGGGACAGCTCACCGAAGCAAGGACAGCTCAGCTCCTGGGACAAGGGAGAGCTCCTGCTTTCAGGTATCATCTGGCACAGCCCAGCAGCTCAGCTCCTACTTATCAAACGCCTGGCAAAGGCCCCTTGAGTGCATTCTTCGTCGTTCTCAAATGACCCCTTTCATTTGGTAAGTATGGGTGGAAAGTTCTCTCAGGCTGAGCAGAAACATTTAGGTGAGTTAAAGTTTTTGATCCAAAAGTCCGGCGGGTCCATGACTTTGGCCAGCTTAGGACTCTGTTACAAGAGATCAGTAAGCAATGCCCCTGGTATCCGAAGGGAGGTTCCTTTAAACTTCAGGACTGGGAGAAGACAGGGAAGACCTTTCACACAGAGCCCCGAGCTTCTATGGAACTTCTGCAAGTCTGGCATAAATGCAGGTATGCAGTAGAGAAATTTATGCCCGTTTCTAACCCAAGCCAACTCTCCAAAGATTGTTCCCTAAAAAGCACTGATGTTCAACAAGTGCCCCCTGCCCACCCCCTTCTTCCTCCTCCTTTTCCCCCTCCTTCACCAACAGATCCACCCGTGGGCCCATCATCTAACACTCTGGGAATCATGGTCTGTGAAGTTTTGGAAAAGGAACTTGATCAGGCTAAATTGGAAGATGTCCCAGAATTGGCAGAAATGATGTCTATTTGCCCTGTACATTTGACAGGGGAAGAGCTGCCTGACCTTTTATCGGTAAAGGCTATCAGAGATGTGGGAAACCAATGTGCAAAATCTTTTAGAAGGACTCTCTAATGGCGACACTGTGAAATGTGCTTTACAGGCTTTTGTCAAGGTACCTACAGAAGGGAAACTAGCCCATAGTTTTGCAACTGTCTGTCAAAAGCCACAAAAGTCCTATTTAGACCTTATCAATTGTCTTCAGGCAGCAATCAGAAGACAGGTTGATAATCCTGATGCAGCAGAAAAATTGATAAAATTGGCCAAGGAAAATGCTAATTTGGATTCAAAAAGAGCCCCGTGGTGCAAAGTGTTAAAGCTACAGTACTGCAGTCTTGAGCTCTGCTTACGGCCTGAGTTTGATCCTGGTTGAAGCTGGATTCAGGTAGCTGCCTCAAGGTTACTCAGCCTTCCATTTTTCTGAGGTTGGTCAAATGAGTACCCAGTTTGCTAGGGGGAAGTGTAAAGGACGCACTTTACTTTGTGGCAATGCTCAGTGCAGCAGGCTGAAATTGTTACTATTCACACAGGCTTTCAACTTAAAAGTTGATACCTTATATGCCCTTAATTTGATTCATCAGTTTTAATGTTTTATGCATGTATCTCTCCAAATTGACCTTGATTTGATTGGCTATATTTTTAATCTTGCAGGTTTTAATTTCTTGTTGTTACTTTTCTTTGCTCACTATTTAAAGTCATTTTAATCCTCCTGGTGTGATTGCTCAGGGCAATGCATTTGCTGACAAGACTTTGAAAGATGTCACTTCCCTATTTATTCTTTCTTTCAGTTACCTAAAATGCCAAAACACTAGACAAACCGTTCTTGTTGCTTTTGACTAGACTTAGCAAAATTGTTCTCTTGTGTTCACATTGGGCTAATAATCCCAGGTTTGATTCCCCACTCCTCCGCTTGCAACTGCTGGAACAACCTTGGGTCAGCCATAGCTCTTGCAGAGGTTGTCCTTGAAAGTGCGACTGCTGTGAGAGTTCTCTCAGCCACATCCACGTCTGTTGTGGGAGAGGGAGATAGAGGAAATTGTGAGCTGCTCTGAGACTCTTGAGTGGAGGACGGAATATGAATCCAATGTTTTTTTTATGCATACACATATGCACATATATATACATATCTAGACTACTGTAATACCCTCTACATGGGCTGCCCCTGTACCGAACTCAGAAACTGCAGCTAGTACAGAATGCAGCAGCCAGACTGTTAGTGGGACTACCACAGTGGGAACATGTACGGCCTAGGCTGCGGGAACTGCACTGGCTGCCAATTGTGTACCGAGTTCGCTACAAGGTGCTGGTTATTACCTTTAGAGCCCTATATGGCCAAGGACCTGCTTACCTTAGGGACCGTCTCTCTCCATATGTTCCCCAGAGAGCACTGAGATCTAGTTCACAAAACCTTCTGAAAATCCCTGGTCCAAAGGAGGCCAAGTTAAAAACAACAAGGGAGCAAACCTTTTTGATAATGGCTCCCCAATGGTGGAATCAGCTGCCAGAGGAGGTGCGGGCCCTACCGGTTCTTAATCAGTTCTGTAGGGCCTGTAAAACTGCCCTCTTCCAACTTGCCTTTTAAGGTGGAACCTTGGCAATAATATCAAGCCATCTTTATATATGTACTGAAATTGTAGCACCATTAAGTTATACTGGTTTTTAGATTACTTATTTAATTTAAATTAATTTAATTTATGAATTGTATTTTAATTGTTGTTATTCTGATTTTATTGTTATATCATGGCTTGTACCATGTCTTGTAAGCCGCCCTGAGCCTGCCTCGGCGGGGAGGGCGGGGTATAAATAAAAATTTATTATTATTATTATTACTCATTGCTAACAACTCTGCTCTGAACTTGCACACCAGCCCTGCAAGGCGGGCCAAGTACAAATAACAGGCTTGTGCAATGAAGACAGAAAAACAGCCCACAAAGTCTTACTGCCAATAGAGGAGCAGCAGACAGACAGATAGCATTACTTTAAAAACCCCAGCCAGATTTTTTTTACAAAAGTTGCTCCTTCCCCCATAGAAGAATTTTTTTTAATTAAAACAAACAAAGAGAAAAGAGAAAAAACAGCCCTGCAAGCCACCTTTTTGTGTGGGGCAAGACTGACTCAATTTGAAAAGGAAAAACTGAATAATTACCAGAACAAAATACCAGAATGGCTTAGCGACATGAGCTTCCAGCCATTTCTCTCTCTCTCTCTCTCTGTTTAGAGAGGAAACAGGAAATGAGCAGAATTTCACTGCGCAATAAATAGCTTAGTGCTTTTTTGCATGGAGTTAAGGCATGTAACCCTTTATTGCCCTGAAAAGCAAACAGCAACTTAATTTTTAACCCTAGCTTTTCTTTTCAGGGAAAAAAGGAACAAAACATTCTTGATCAGCCATATAATATAGAATTAATTTTGTTTTCTCTTGATTTAATCTCAAGTGTGTTCTAATATTTTCCAGAAATTCCATTTTATTCTACCTGTTTTTCTGAATTTGCTGCTTTTTGTACACATTTAGTTCCAGCATGGCATTTCATGTAATTCCACAGGTCACGCTATTGTGGAACATGCTAATCATACATTAAAACAATTAAAAGGAGTGAAAATGAGGGTTCAAATTGAATTATTAACTTGGCATAGTCCAGCCCCCCTTACCTGGGGGTGCAGGCATGCTGCTGTGTTTTCTCTTGCAGGTCTTTTGTGGGTTCTGGCATGTTGCGTTTGCCTGGCTAAAGATGGCATGGCATCAGGGTCTCCCAAATCTGATTCTCAATTTCAATCTCAGCCTCAAATGCTGGAAGTGGCTGGGCAAGAGCCTTCTCCAGAGAATTTGGTGGCTGCTATTTTGCAACTCACAATGAAATCCATGACTAGTCTCTATTGTATTTATGTATTTTGTCTCCTGTTAAGGCTATTAGTTTTACATTTATCACAATTTTGCATCTTATTTTGAATTGCTTCACAATTTTTATTCATTTAAATTTAAAAAATTCTTTTTGTTGTTGGCTCTGAATTTTTATTTTCTGAAAAGAACAGTGTTTTAAAATTCTACCTCGCAAATTTTGGTTCCTACAAGACCTCTTTTCATTTGAAGTTATAGCATGTGTTATAGAAGAACATCTGTATCCTTCCTTGGATAAAACTACCCTCTCACTGTGCATCTTCTCTTTTAAGTCTTGAAAAACTAATACCTTGTCTTATCAGTGACCCAATTACTCTCAGTGTCATGTTTCTCATAGAAATACCTTTTCTAGATCTGTTGGTGATTCACTTGGCAGAATTCCTGAAAACTCTTGGTCTTCATTAGAAATCTAGACTTTAATAATGTTCTGCATTCCTCAAATGTATATCTTCATTTGCTCTCTTAATGTCATTTATAGTTATTTCCATCTATGAACTGTACATATCAGTCTTCCTATTTAGCTATTTGGTGAACCTCTTACCTGTGGAAAGAGGCATTTACATGCTTATCTATTTTATTTTATGCCTTGTAAGAGTTTGACCTTTTCTGAGTGTTTTGTTTAGAAAATCCTTTCTATATTTCATGTTCTTATCATGGTAGGACTCCAGTTCTGCTTGATTTTGTGTTTCAATCCAGTCTACAGTCCTGGCCAGGCTTGCTACTGGATAACACATTTCCATTTGCTTGTTTTAAGTTTCAGCCTTTCCATTATTTCAACCATTCTTCATCAAGGTGCATGTTTTAGCACCCTGCTTTATGCATCAGTTCCAAATTCTATCTTTGCACTGCCCCACACATCTTCTTGGCTGTGCAAGCTCCTTACTAGGTTTTCTCCTAAGTTTATATATATATAAACTTAGTTTATATATAGCATGCTTATTATAAATGGATTTAAGAATTGTTTTGTGTTTTTGACCAGGTATTAACCATAATTTAATTTCTAGGATTTTTTCATTGATTTATTAAGTTTGCTCATCTTTTCTTTCAATATCCTGTGCAGGAAATCTGGACCTGCAAGTCAAGTTTAAATGCATGTTCATTATGATAGTTTTAAGAATTGCTGGTGTATGTATGTTAAGAATTGTTTATTTAAGGATTAATTATTATTTGTTTTTAGGATTTTGTTGTTAAAGTTTGTTGAGACCCACAGAACAGATTGGGATGAGCTGGCACAGAGAAAAATGGGGTTCAGTGGAACTTGATCACCTCACTGATTTCCAATGGTTTAAATTCTCTGATCCAATTCTCTAATCATTTTGAGTCTGATCCCTCATATACATGTATGTTAAAAGCTGGCATTATTCTATTGAGGCCTCAGTTTTATTTTGTTTGTTTTTAAAGTTTTTTCTTATTTTTGACAATTTCATATGTTCCAAAGCTATAGCAAAAGTTTTTCTTTCCTTTTTGTGACTATTTTTATAATCCAGGGGTAATTTCAACTCTGGTAATCTTTTTTTTGAAGCTCCAATCTTGTGCACAATTTCATGTTTTCTTTTTCTTTAAAATTTATATCTGTTGCAACAAAGTAAAAAGCCTCTCAGGAATCTCTAGGTGCATGCTTTTTATATGGATGTCCACTAGCCTGAATCATGAGAAGTGATGCATAGGTTTATATTGTGAATTTGTATTCTGCATAATGTATGGTGTATAAAATTTGCCCTTTAACATTGGAAGGGCAGAGACATTGTCAAACTAAAACTTCATGTGAGGAGAAGAAAGTATCCAGTCCAAAACAAGTGTAGTAATTTAGTTATGGCAATTTGTGAACAGCCAAGAAAAGCTTTAAAAGAAAAGAAAAGAAAAAAATCTATTATTGTTACTTGGAGAAACAAACAAACAAAATATGTTTTCCAGGCTCTTCCATATCTACCCAGGGGTTCTGAAATTGCCTGGACATGCCTCATTGATGTTGGAAGGAAGGCCTCCCCCAAAACCCCATCCAAACTGAGTTATGGAGACCACTTATTTCCAGGGAAATTCCTCTGCCTAGCAAAAGGCTAGAGGCCCCAGCGAGATCCCAATAAGCATCCCCACAGCCACTTCCAAGTCATACTTCCAAATAAAAAGAATTCCTTTTGGCTGCAATAGAAACGCATTTCCCTGTGAAAAGATTGTCATGCATAAAGCACGCAAACTCTGCATGAACTCAAGAAAGAAGACCTTTTGTTAGACTAAGGGAGGAGGGGAACAAGAAATGAACAGTGAAATGGTTTTTATATTGTAATAATAAGCCAGTATGGACTGCCCATTTCTGGCACTGCTTTCACCTATGTTAATATGGCCAGTATGGACTGCCCATTTCTGGCCATGCTCTCACCTATGTCTGAATGTGTGTATCTTGATCACCTGGGCTACAATATGTTGCTTGCCATAAAGGCACATGAATTGATTCAGTTTATAACATGTCACTTGCATATGTCACTCAGTATTGCTTATGTGCCTAGAAGTTAAGATATTCATCTTATATTTTTGCAACATAGCTAGTAAAGTTTATTGATAAAAAATTTTCAGTATCAAGACACATAGCTTTCCCTCATGCATGAAGAGCTTACTTTTTGGTAATTGACATTCCCATCCCCCTCTTGTAGCAACTGTGTTTTAACCCTGGTTGTTTGAAACCTAAATGAGAGCACATCATGCAATTTGGCCTACACTCTCCAGGAATGGTACAGTGCAGGAAGGGGGAGAACTGATACCAGGGTGCTATTGTATAAAGAGGGTAGCCTAGCCTCAAAAGACATGGTGGGCCCTCTCACGCTAGCCTGCATACCCAGCCCCATGATGGAGACAGTTCTGTAGTGGAAGGCTGGCCTGCCTAGCCAAAAGTATTCCTCTGAATAACCCTTCTCCCCCTATACGTGCATCTTTTCTGGACGGACAAAAATTAAATACTAAGATGTGACAGTGCGAATGCATAAATCCATCATTGTTTGTTTCCCACCTGTGGCTTATCTATTACCCCATCTTTATTAGTACACTTTTTTTTAACTCATAATGTTATTTCATTCCTTCCTGGGAATGTAAAGATCAAATTGTTATTTTGCTGCCCTTTGCAAGCAGCCATATAAAAAAAGAATGGAATGTGGGGCTCATGCACTTGAGCCCCCAGACCCCACAAAGCCTGAAGACAGAAATGTGGGTGGATCATGCATTTGGCATATCAGCCTGAGCCGCCCACGTTGTGTCTGAAAGGCTAAAAGGGCGCAGACATCTTACACTCATATTCAAGCTTCCTTTTGCTGACACATGTATTCTTGACAACTGCTGAGCTGGTATTAGTTTCTGTAGACTAGGCAGATACGACCTCATGGTAAAGGGGCGTATGTCTTCCTGTTAGTGCTTTTGTCTGTTCGATGCTGTAAGCTGGTTTATTTCTGGCGCAACTGATGCAGAGATAAATAAACCCTTGCTCGGAGAGGCAAGGCAGAAGCATTTTCTCCTCAACACGCGTGTTGTGTGGTTCATTCCAACAGGAAATACTATTGTGCTGGAATAAACGTTGTTAAGCTGTTAAGGTATTGCCTGTTTTACTTTACTATCCACTTCAGTTACTCATCTCTAAAAGGAAGAGAATGAGGGCTGCTGATTGATTAAAGCACTTGTCAATCATTATCAGCTACTAAATAATTAAGTAAAAATAAGTCTGCCTATTAACTTTTGGAGATGATAAAAATATAATAGGACTTTTGTTTATTAAACTGTAAACTATCACTCACTTCCTGAAGAAAAGGCCATATTTAATATTTTCTAATTCTTTCTTACAATAACACAACAGAAATGTAAACAAGTGTGCCCTTAACTTGCAGCCTAACCAATCTAAATTAACCTCCACATATTAATCAAATAATGCTTTAGCTGAATTATTTACCAGTTATCGCCTGTGGCCCCTGAATACTTAGTAACCTTATTGATGCGTTAATAAGTTAATTGAGGTGATTTCACAAAGATCACCTAGCTTGCTGTCAAAGAATGGCTTATTTCAAACATTCTGTACGTGATACAGCTGTTTATTCATAACTGGGCCCTCGGAACATGATCTAAATGGCCAGGTTTAGTTTTGAGAGGAAATTAATAGATCTCTTGGAAATCCTTGCAGCATTTGAATCCTGCGTTCCTGTGCATTCCTGCTCAAGAAAAGTCCTGGTTGTCTTCAAAGACAGCCCAGCATAGAACCTATTAAAAGTAATTCAGCCATGAGATTATAGAAGGACAAATCAGTGTAGCCAGTTTGCTTGAGCCTAAGAAAGGAGAAGTTGGTTAACCAAATGTAGCTGTTAGAAGGCACTCCAGGTGCCAACTTGCTTTTCAAACAGCAAGGCCAGGAGGGAGGAGGCAGAATAAGGTGAGCTGGGAGAGTGTTCTCTGGGAGGGTCCATGATGGCACATGTGGGATTGCCGCTGCATAATGTGTGAAGTCGCCATGAAATATGGCTTGCTATTTGGAGTTACATTTATTAACACAAAATGGATGAAAAATAAAATATAAATTTATTAAATGTTTACTGATCCGATTCCTGCATTTTAGAGAGCCAGTTTGGTGTAGTGGTTAAGTGTGTGGACTCTTATCTGGGAGAACCAGGTTTGATTCCCCATTCCTCCACTTGCACCTGCTGGCATGGCCTTGGGTCAGCCATAGCTCTGGCAGAGGTTGTCCTTGAAAGGGCAGCTGCTGTGAGAGTCCTCTCAGCCCCACCCACCTCACAGGGTGTCTGTTGTGGGGGAGGGAGATAAAGGAGATTGTGACCCACTCTGAGACTTTTGAGTGGAGGGTGGAATATAAATCCAATGTCTTCTTTTATTTTGAGTAAGAATAAAGTCGCTTAGATTTACTTTGTGAGTGGATGCCAAGTTACAGGAAGTTTACAAATAATTCCACTTCAAAAAGTTTGAGAACCACTGGTCTGGGTGATACATCCTCAGTCAGAGCAAGGCCCCTCTGTTAGCAGAAGGGAGTGGCAGGATGAATCTGCTGAAAGAGAATTAGGTTTACCTTCGGTTTCCCTAACCTGCATAGGCCAGTTTGGCCTGAGCTTATTAGGCCTTTGGAGCTAAGCAAGGTCAGCTATGGTCAGTGCTTGGATGGCAGAACACCAAGGAAGACTGCTACATGGAGGAAAGCAATGGTGAACTTTCTTTGCTCATCTCTTGCCTTGAATGCCCCACGGCTGGGGTCGCCATGAGCCAGTTGTGACTTGACAGGATGTTCTTATTCTTCAGCATAGGTTTACATGGTTCAGTTATAATCTTCACAGCAATAGGTATATCTGGATCATCTATATATGATAAAGATTTCCTGGATTGTACCACTTCAGACTGCTGATCAAAGGGCAAACTTTTCATGCCTCTTTTTTTTTTTAAATCACCCTGTGTGTGCACAGAAAAAAATGTGTGCACATACGCAAATCCAGTTTAATTTTGTACAGTCCTCGCAAAGCTTTATCACTTGAATATGCTGACTATAGAAACTGGATCAAATACTATAAAAGGGAGAGGAAATTATTGTACCTAATATTCAATGTTGCTTCTACCTTTAACATTATAAAAACTTTCTTTTAGGGTAGTCTATATGTTAGATAAAGTACAACTGTATGCAAAGGGCTTAGATCTACATAGAATTGCACTGTAAACTTCACTAGCTCCTGTCCTGTTTGGGTTTCAGAATGTCTGGAGACCAAGGCTCATAAAGACAAGACAAATGTTCCTGGATTTGTCTAGTCTAACAATGTTCTGGTCAAATCAAATCAAATAGGTTATTACAGTCCATGACCAGAGTACAGGATGTAACATAAAACAATGCTCTGGTCACTTTCAATAGCTCGAACGTCTTCCGTAGTGGAATGGGAAGATGGGATGTATTATTCCTTTAAGTTTGTCCTCCACAAGTGCTGATTTAACTAGCCTACAGTTTTGTGAATACTTCTGGAAACCTATGAAGTAGTTGTCATTTTATATTTTTCCACCATCCCAGAGAGGTCTCTCTCTAGCTTCACAAGAGATGGAGGGGGACAGCTCTGATTCTTCCCTTCTCCATTATTTTTCTTCCTTCCCATCTCATCCACAAAGAGAGCAGCTTTACACAGAGAATGAGTTTAATATTCTGATAAGATCATATTCTTTAAGAGGTGCAGGATTTACCGCTGTGTTTCAGAGGAATTAGAACAGAGTAGCAATATTGTAAATAAGTACAATGAAAGCTGGAGAGGCCACTGCTGCATCTCTAGAAATTAACAAGGGCTGTGATTAATTCTAGCAACTGGGGCCCTGGGAATTATGAGAAAGAGGAATAACAAAGATGTAGAAGTAGTCTATCTGAAAAGACCCTTTTCTCAGTTTCCCTTGTTTGTTAAATTAGCAATTTTAAGCCAACATCTCAACAGTGCCCTAGCATATTTTTAAAAATATCTTGCAAATTGAGTGATAGATCTTATGCTACAGACACAGTGAGTATTGAAAGTCCTCTATCAGCATCTCTTAAAAATGGACATTATACTTTAGGGGACATATAAGTAAGCCAAGCTGATCACAAGCTTACAACTCAACAGATCATTACTCAAAACTAAACAAATTCATTTCCCTTCTAATTATCACCTCCAAGTTGCTTAGATTCCTGTGATTCTAATAATTTGGTGAGCATGAATGGTGATTTAAATACTGTAACATCCCACCACAATGGACAATACTGTCATGATTTGAATTTCATTAACCATTTTGCAGATTCTTTTTTTAAAAAGTATCTTTAATACAGCTCACCAGTCCTGTATCAGACGAAAAACAGACTCCAGGCTTGGAATATGTCTAAAGAACCGAGCAGTGCCTTTGTACGCACCAGGACTTCCAGTTTGTGCCAAGAAATAGAATCCACTGCACCTCTTCTTGCTCATGGAGGGGGGAGGTTGGTCATGGCAACAGCAGCAACTAATTTTTTGAAAGGTCTGTGACTCCTGTCTCTCAACTGCTTTTCACTCCTCTCTTGTGTTTAAATGTTGGCAGTAATTTGGGGGGATAAAAATAACACTAGCTGCAAAAGAGTGAACTTTGCGTGGGAAAGAGCAACTGATTTTGCAAAGCAGAATTGTATATGAAAATTCATCCTGGAAGAGAAGAGAAAGCACACATTCTCACAGGCTCCATCTTTTAAACTTATAGAAAAACAGTTCTTTCCCCCACACTGATTGTTGAAATCAGGTGCAACTGTTTCATCTGTAGACATCTTTTTGGTAGTGCATGTCTTTTCTATTTATGTTACTCTGTCCTCCTCTGAAACAGGGTGCTTTGTGGTACCCGGTGGGCTACTGCATGTTTCTGCTTTTGGTCTCAATAGGCTTTTGGTCTACAAAGTCCTTATGATATCTTCTCAACCATGCTTTGGATTTTACACACTATTATTTCTTATCATTCTTCATTCCTCCAACCCAGGACAAATCCAATCTATCAGCACAACTGATAGCAAAGATCTAGTCATGATCAATGACTGTAACTAAACTTTACTATACCAAATGAAATAGTTGAGCAGATGGACTTGAGAGGCAAGTGGAGGAAATCTCAAAGTGAATGTGACTAAACACAGGTGAGAGCACATTATCATGCCCATGATCCTCTCCCCTACTATCTAAACCCTCTTTCCACATGCCACTGCTCGCCCTCTAAAATCCTCTCACATGTGGTCACTGCTGCCTCTATATTTCCCAGCTCTATCATCCAAATCTCTTCCTTCGGACATAGGTTGTCTTACCATTTCATTTTCTTCCCCCTTGGCTGCACATTTCATTCACTGAGCAGATACCCAATCTTGCTGTTTCCCACTTCAGTTTGCTGCACTTCTCACTCACCACTCTATGACACTTTGCAATGCTAATTCATAGGGAGTGGTGAGAGAAGCTAATGCTGAGGCATGCAATTTAAAGTACTGCTTTGTCAATTGCTTTTCCTGTATTAAGGACATTAGCTTCCCAGCCCTGAAAAAAGTCAAATTTTTCTGTGGTGGAGAAGGCAGGCTGCACTGGAGTCCATAGAAGTGCATGAAAAAGCCCTTAGATCTTAATGTTCTGCTCTAGGGGAAATATTTATTTGTCCTGCTTTTTCATTAATATGTTTCTGGGCAGCTCCAAAAAACGTCAACAAATAAGACTCTGGCAAGGCAGCATGCAAATGTTCAAAATAAATAAAAAGTTGCATCAATATACCTACTTTTGAACTGCATGATAGAAGATATAATACAGTCACAAAACGGAGCCATGGACTGACTGAGGCGACATCTCTACAAACCTGAGGGCAGTTCCAGGGTTCCAAAAGCATCCGAAATCTTTTTTTAAAAATGCATTGTGGAATTATAACCCCAAATTAACTGAAACTACCCCACTAGCTTTAAGAAAAGAATTCCCCCTGAACTCTCAGTGGTGGTTCTTGGGGGCTGCTAGACAGTCACAACAATTTTGTCTTCTAAGTCATTGTTTCAGTGGGGCGGGGGGGGGGCAGAAGGAACACCAACAGATTCTGCCCTCTTTTCTTCCCATTCAGCTCATACCAATCAGATTACACTGAATGGAATGTTGGAGGGGAGGGATAGTTGTGATTTAACTAGGGTTGCCAAGTCCAATTCAAGAAATATCTGGGGACTTTGGGGTGGAGCCAGGAGACTTTGGGGGTGGAGTCAGGAGACATTAGGGGTGGAGCCAAGATCAAGGCTGTGACAAGCATAATTGAACTCCAAAGGGAGTTCTGGACATCACATTTAAAGGGACGGCACACCTTTTCAATTCCTTCCTTCCATAGGAAATAATGAAGGATAGGGGCACCTTCTTTTGGGGCTCATAGAATTGGACCCTCTGGTCCAATCTTTTTGAAACTTGGGGGGTATTTTGGGGAGAGGTACTAGATGCTATACTGAAAATTTGGTGCCTCTACCCCCAAAAACAGCCCCCCCCAGAGCCCCAGATACTTGCAGATCAATTCTCCATGATTTTCTATGGGAATAAATCTCCATAGGGAACAATAGAGTTCCCAGCAGACATTTCCCTCCCCTCCCCCTGCTTTCTGACGACCCTGAAGCGGGGGAAGGGTCTCCAAACCGGGGGATCCCCTGCCCCCACCTGGGGATTGGCAACCCTAGATTTAACTTCCAGTTGGGTTTTGGAGGGAAAGGAAATGGGAGGTATCTTGGAATTGGCAGGAAGTCCTAAAGGTAGAGCCTTTAAAAAGAAAAGATGTGGATGGTTATTAGGTGGTTTATAACCCTTCAGCTTGAGGGGCATTATGATACTGGCTGATTTGTTTTCAATTCCCGTCCTTATAATTCCCAGCATGGTGTTGGCCTTTTTTCCTTGCAATTGCACACTGTCTTGACATTTTCAGTGAGTTATCTACCCCAAGAACTCTCTCTTCGTCAGTCTCTGCCAGTTCACACCCCATCAACTTGTATTTGTAGCTGGGATTCTTGGCCCCAATGTGCATTACTTTGCACTTGGCCACATTGAACCTCATCTGCCACGTTGACCCCCACTCACCCAGCCTCAACAGATCCCTTTGGAGTTCCTCACAATCCTGGTTCTCACCACCCTGAATAATTTAGTGTCATCAGCAAACCTGGCCACTTCACTGCTTACTCTCAACTCCAAATCATTTATGAACAAGTTAAAGAGCATGGGACCCAATACTGAGCCCTGCGGCACTCTACTGCTTATCATCCTTCACTGCGAAGACTGCCCATTTATACTCACTCTCTACTTCCTATTAATTAGCCAGTTTTTGATCTACAAGAGGACCTGTCCTTTTTCTCCATGACTCTCGAGCTTACTAAGGAGCCTTTCATGAGGAACTTTATCAAAAGTTTTCTGGAAGTCTAGGTAAACAATATCCAGTTTGGACAGGTGGATGCTGCTGCTTTTATTTACAAATGTTTACAGTCCCCCTAAGCTACCATCACAGAATAAGAAGACTTTTGGGGAGCTTTTGTCTGATACTCTTGATATTCTGAGTAGTCATTTTTCTAATGCTCAAGTTGTTCTATGTGGTGATTTTAATGCCAGGATTGGCTCTGGCTCTGCAGGCTTATTGGCTGATGTTAAGACCTTAATTGCAGAACAAGCCTGTCTGCTTGACTGATCTTCCCACAATACGGTTGTTAACAAATCTGGTGTACGTTTTTTGGTGTTGCTTTCTCTTTTTAATTTGTGCATTTTGCATGGCACCAAATCTGATAACTCTGGTGGTACCTTTACCTATCTGTCTTCATACTGGGCTAGCACAGTTAATTACATTTCTATCTCTCTTACCTTATTATATCATGTGAATTGCTTTCAGATATGTTAATACTAAATAGAAACTAAAGGGCTGGCTCCTCCTTCACCTGCTGGCAGTTGGTGATATCACATGGTTGATATAGAAGTATTATTATTTTATTTACATTAGATTTTTATCCCGCCCTCTCCGCAAGCGGACTCAGGGCAGCTTACAACAGTCATTTACACGATTAAAACAATAAGTCAATAAAATCTATAAAACATTAATACAATTAAAAATTTAAAAACTATTCCACGGTGCTATACCATTACTATGTTGGCAGTTCTGCTTTTCAGACGGTTGGTCACCGGGAACTCTAGCTGATTATAAGAGGGCTTTTCTTGGGCCTGCCCTCTATTGTGGTAATTGAAGTTCTGTGCTGGTTGGTAAGGGCCACAAGGAATACTTGCCTTAAGCTGGTCACATCAGTGTGTTCATAACTATTAATATGTGCTAAGCAGCAGATGGTAGCACTTCATATTATAGTTATTTTTTTAAAAGCTGATGGCTTCAGAGAGGGTTGCCAACTTTGGCCTGAGAAATCCCTGAAGATTTGGTGGAGGGGTAATTTGGGGAAGGATTTCAACTAGAATCTATAGCATACCATAAAGTCTGCCCTCTGAAGCTGCCACTTCCTCCATAAGGATTATTCTATGTAGCCTGGAGATCAACTGTAGTTCTGGGAGGAGGTTGGCATCCTTGTTTCAGCAGTCTTCCTTGACAGAAAGGTCCACTGTACAAATTATTTTTTGTTGTTGTTGCTTTGCTATAGCTATTTTATCTTGGCTCACTGTTTTACTTACCTTGTCTAAAGTGGACTGATGATACAGAAAGTAAATAAAGTATTTTGAAAGCATCACCAAATCAGGACTATTTCCAATGCTAGGGAAATGTCAGGAATCTATCTAAGCAGAGTTATACCCTTCTAAATCCACTGAAATCAGTATTCTTAAGGGTAAATCCAGGTGGGCAGCCGTGCTGCTCTGAAGCAGTAGAACAAAGTAGGAGTCCAGTAGCACCTTTAAGACCAACAAAGTTTTATTCAGAATGTAAGCTTTTGTATGCATGCATACTTCTTCAGACAATGGAATGGAGTACAATGGGCAGTGGTTAAGAATGCAAAGTGGTACAAAGTTAGAAAAGTTAGTTGCCATTGGATTCTAACTTTGTATCACTTTGCATTCTTAACCATTGCCCACCAGCTATAACTAGCTCTGCTCACTGTACAAAGTTAGAAAAGTTAGTTGCCGTTGGATTCTAATTTTGTACCACTTTGCATTCTTAACCACTGCCCACCAGATATAAATAGCTCTGCTCACTGTACCCCATTCCATTGTCTGATGAAATATGCATGGATACGAAAGCTTACATTCTGAATAAAACTTCATTGGTCTTAAAGGTGCTACCTGACTCCTACTTTGTTCTATTCTTAAGGGTGTAACTCTGCTAAGGATGGCACTGTTAAGTGCCTGTCTTGTACTAACTCAGACTATTTGCGCAATCCTGAAGAACATCATCTTGCTAGCAGTAACTCACCATCTCAGGCCAAATATTTTACAGCCTTGCTACCTTTGGATTGCAGATGCAGCAAACGGAATCCAGAAACTCACATACATAAAACCCATATTTAAGTGTTTTCATTGTGTGTTCATTATGGACAAAAGTGATATATCTCCAGAGTCTTGTACATGCTGGGAAGCTTACAAATAAAGATTTTGGCCATTTCTGGCTGGCTGGCTGGCTGTCTAAAGGAAAATGTTATTTTGGAGATAGCCATCAGGCAAAGCAGAATGTCCAAGAATATTGTATAAGCCTTTCTTTATTGACCATGACCTCCCCTGGGATGCCTTAAGGCCCATGCAAAGCAAAGGCCTTGACCTCCCTATAATAATAATAATAAATACGAGTTTCACCAAGTAGATTAAATCATTCCAGCAGATTTAGAATACTTTGGTTTTGACATATTTAATTTATTGTTGTGTAAATGCATGTCAAATCCCAGAATAATCACTGAAAATGAAAATTATGGATTTATTAAGGGGAGGGAGACTACCTTTCCTCTTCTCTATCCTCTAAAGATTAAATAATCACACCAGGTCCAACATGTTGTATGACAGGCATATAACAACAGTAATTTTTTACAGCTGAGTTCTAAAGATCTAAACAAAAGTCTAAGTGAAATGCTGACAAAACCCTTAACCTGAGCAGCATCAAGGGGGCATTTCTATAATTTTAATAAAGCTGTCAGATTAGGTGACTGCATGGTTACAGCATGATATTAATACGGCTTCTTAACTGACAATTAGTTAACTGGCTCCTAAAGAGAAACCAGCTTATGGGATTTCCCTAATGAATATAATGCTTTGTTTCTGAGCAAAACATATGCTTTGGATATATAATTAGAAAAAGACTCCCCCCCATCGAAGGAGCATGTGCAGCTGAATAAAAGAGCTTATTATTATACCTGTGAGGGGTCAAAGTCTGTGGGCCTGTAGCTTATGGTATTACGACAGATTACAAAATCATTCTATTATGTTAGTCAATCTGTTTCCAAGCATCAACTAGCAGGGAGCTCTGTGCTGGAAAGTAACAAATAAGGTTCCCTTTGACTTCCCCACCCCACCCCCGCCTGAAGGTCTTGTGATAGGTCAGCTGTTAGTGGCATCATCATTCATGTCAGATCACATGCCAGACCCAGCTGATGACTTTGATACTGAGAACCATCTTCACCAACAATTGGAGGGTGCTTCATGTTGCAAAACAAATTTTTGTAAAGAGCTGGAACCAGTCTGAAGTCTTTGGGTAGCCTTTGCTCGTGCTAATGAGAAGGGGTGGGGGAGTGCTTACACTCCAACTGGCCTTCTTCATAAAACAGATTGCTCAAACGGGGGGTGGGGGGGTGGGGGGTGGAATCAGAAAACAGAATTTGCCATGATCAGCATCAATAAATTGGTTCATTGATTTAGAGAGAGAACTGGGGGAGGAAGGAACCCTGAGCATCAGAAGACATCAATCTTCCTAAAGTGAAAGCCAGTAGTAGTCAGGCTTTTTAGATGCAGAAGCCACCTATGATATAGAACCCACTTTTAAGTATACTTATTAATACTTATTAAACCATATTACGATAGCAATACTTTAGGCTGGCCACACCCTCCCACTTCCCTCACAAAGATCAGTGTGCTTGATGATCTGTGTAATATTTTTGTGGCTGTTATTCATTAAATCTTATTGGCAAACACAACCTCTTGCTAATAATGAATGTAATGGGCCCACATTTTCTCACATAAACCAATATTCAGGTTGCACTAAAATACAGCTTCATTTACTCTAACTAGTTATGATGCTGCCATATGCCAGGAAATCCCACCCTTCTTTTCAAAAATTTCCCTGCCAGTTACTTTCCCTCCAAAAATCTCTGCAAGCTGCTTTTATCCACACCATTGTTCTAGTTATCTCACAAATATGCGTGCCCCTACAAGAGGTAAATGCTAGGGGGAGGGGGGAGGTTGAAGATGAAAACGATTGGCACAGGAAGGGTTAAGCCCTTCCTTCCCTTTTTCAGTTTTCCTTCATTTTCAGTGCTATATTTACCATGTTAGCAAGTGTTATATTTGAAAGGCAAATTCAGATATAGCTTATACTTTCTTGACATTAGCATAGTAGCACCTGCTCTTCATAAATGGCACAATTTGGTCCTACGATGCATGTTCCTCACAGTTCATGACTTTTATGTGTTTCACAGAAAAGGCAATGAAAAGAGCAATTGATACGTTTATTTAGTGGATGAGATCAAAAGGTTCCTTTTACAGTTAATCCTCTCCATATTTTTCCACAATAGTGAATAAACACTTTTTAAAAATAACCCTGCAGGTGTTCAAGCATCTCAGTTTGAGAAATAAATAATTGTTGTGTATATGCTTTGCTCCTCACCCAGTAAGAACCTAGAGCTTCTCCTGAGCTTTACTTCATCTGTTTAGACTTCTGTTATGAAATGTCATTATCAGAATAAGCTCTCTCCAATCAACAGGCAGGCAGAAGGCCTCTGTCGGTTTGAGGTTGTTCTGAACAGATCAGGTCTGAGGAGCAGCAAATGTGTAAAGACTGGCCCACCATGTGAATTGCATCATACTGGACAGGATTCAACATGAGGCAGAATTTGAGATTAAGGAACAACATTAAAACTAAACCAGTGTTACCTAGGTCACAAGCATAAGGTACATGTTGGCCTCAGTTGTGGAATACATGAAGAAATATTAAAGCACTAGTGGTGGGCTCAGTGATCCAGGGCAATTGCCCCAGGACATGGGGGCCCTGACCACTCATGGTCACACCCTAGGGTTGCCACTTCTGGGTTGAGAAATATCTGGAGATTTGGGGGGGGGGGTGAATTCCAGGAAGGGTGGGGTTTGAGGAGGGACCTCAGCAGGGTACCATAGAGTCCAACCTCCAAAGGGTGCGCAAACAATTATCAGAAACTGACGATATCCAGAAAGACACCCCTGTACCAATTCCCAAGCCATGCACCCCTGGAATGTGATATTGCAATGTAACACTAGAATATTAATTTGACACAACAATGCCCATTTGAATTGGAATGGTTTTTCTTGCACATAAGGGGAAAAAATCCAGTTCCTTCTAGGCCCCAGGCAGGCTGGAATGATATCAAGTCTGGTTCACAGGCTGGACAGACATGGTGGCCATGCTGAAAGGTTAAGGAGCATCCATCTTTCTGCTCCTGGAAATGAAGAATTCCAGGCCCAGAGAGGGACGCGTAGTGGGCAGAGCTGTACAAGTTCCTTCACTTCTTAAGTCCTGTTATCAAAACATAAGAAAAAATAATAAGGGTTACCAGGACTCCTGCAACACAAATAAATGACTTGTATATATATGTTCTGTTATTCTTTAGGGCAAGACAGCAGAAACACAAAGGCTAAAGGTTAAGTGGCCATCTTGTTGTGAATGTGTGGTATACCTGTAAACTGGTCTCACATTTCTGCCAGGCAATCTGACTTTTAACAGAATTTCTATTTTTCTTTAATTACTGCTAAGGCTATCAAAGTCAACCAATCTCCTGAACACTTGATGAATGCCTATCCATGTTTGACATTAAGGGAGAAATCTATCACTTTGGGGAAGCTTCAAAGGAATCAGTTTGGAAAAACAAGGCCATAAAAAGTCATTTGGACAGTGTAATTAAAATTCCTCTTTTGGTGGTATGGGTCTATGACACAATGATCTCTGATTGGATATTCCACATATGACACTCTGATTTTCCATTGGTGTGACACTCTGCTTTCTCATTGGGTAATTGAATTGCTTGATGTGACGTAATTTACCCTAGAAAACAGGCAATCCTACCTGTCAAGATTAGGAATTCCTCCATCCTCTCCTCTCTCCATCCCTTCCTGTCTTCACCCCCCTCCCTTCTCAAGAGAAATCTCCCTCTAGAGGCCTTGTGTTTCCTCTGAGCCTACTCTGCAAGATCTAAGTATTGTATCACCTCTCTCCCCATCCATACTTATTCAGCTAACCACTGTATTCCTCTTGTATGCTTGAAATTGTTTGATTGGGATGTAACTATTTGAAAACCAATACCTATAATAAAATCCATTAATAACCAAAGGATTTTCAGTGGTCTATCTCCATAAACTTTGACAGAGATCTTTGCTCACCTCACCTCTCGTAGACTCACCATTTTGAGCAAAGAAATATTAATATTCCCCAATAAAAGGTTAGTTGAGGTGTAACACTGATATCTATATCTATTTCCTTAAGCCTTCTCCAGGGGAACTCATCTTGGTCATCTGGAGATTGACTGTAATAGTAGGAGAACTCTAGGTGCCATCTGAAGGTTGGCAGTGCTATCACACCCTATGATGGAGGGTACAGGAAGAGGGGAACTGACATTGATAGCATAGATGCACCCAGGGCTTTTTTGGTAGAAAAAGCCCAGCAGGAACTCATTTTCATATTAGTCCATACCCCCTGATGTCACCATTGTTTCACATAGGACTTTTTTGGAAGAAAAGGCCCAGCAAGTATTAATTTGCATATTAGGCCACACCTCCTGATGCCAAGCCAGTCAGACCTGTGCGTTCCTGCTAAAACCCCCCCCCTGGATGCACCCACTCCCAGACTTCAGCAGAAGCCTTCGCAGCTGCTACATTTGCCTCCCTACGTGCCCCCTCTGGGCCTATGGAGAGCAGTTGTGTCACATATCCCCTGCCACCCTTTGCTTGATGGGGTGAGGATCAGCAAGTCTGGGGACTTTTGGCCAGGGTCCCAGAATCACTAAGACCACCCCTGATAGAAACTGTTGTTGTATCTTGCTGCTTTTTACAGTGGTGTGCTTTATAGCAGCTTTACAACAGTTCTGTTGCCAGCTTAGTCAACTAAATTATTTTCACTTTGCTGTTTTCGTATAAAGGATAGAGATGGAGCTAGGGTTTAAGAAAATAGATATAGATGTGAGGTTTTGAGAATTGTTTGCACAGAGTAAGTTTTCTCCTGGATCATTTTTGTAGATAAATGGTTTCCAGTCAAATAAAAATATTGTTATTGAGCTTACAAAATGCTTACTGTAGTTTGGGATGGTGAGAACAAAATTCTCTGCATCTGAACACCCCTCGATTTATAGCTTTCTGCATTCAACACTGATTTTGAATGGAAGAAAAGAATCCCCTTCCCTTTCCTAAATTTAGTAACTTTGTCTCTGCCAAGACTAAAATGGCTACATTAAATTTATAGGAGAATTTCCTGCAACCCAGCCTGCATCTTGGGACTCATGAATAAAGGCTGTTGACTGGAAGCTAACAAAACTGATCATGTAGCAAGATGTCTCTTCCCAAGACAGAAATAATATGAGAAAACAATATGAGAAAAATTCCATGTATGATTACGCAGAGGCAGTCCTGAATACTCTCCAAGTGCCTCCTTCTCAAAGTTTAAATGGGTGGAGAAAGGTCAAGGCAGTTTTCCTGAGATGGAGATGCCAAGGCTTCTTGGCAGCTACAGCAAAAGTGATACTCCTTGACAACTGTTACGCTGGTGTGTAACATATTCCATTTGGTGTTAAGGGCAAGCTGAAAGAGTTAGACTGTACAAATGTAAACATCAAAGCTAAGAGCAGGGCTGATTGGTGACAACATGAAAATAAAGGCACAATAATTGATCTCTTAATAGGGCTGCCAATCCCCAGGTGGGATTAGTACTAACAAGAGAAGTCACAATAGGAATACATACATAACACAGCCCAAAGGTTATAGTGGCAAATTACTGATATAATAACAATAAACCATAACCATAGTCATAAAGAAAATGTGTCCCTATGAAAAACAGTCCCAAATGTCAATTCCAAGTGTCAACGTCTTGTTCACAAGGAAGAATCAATAAGTCTTATTCTGAAGAACCTTTTAATGCATGGCTTCAATTTTCTTTGTTCCAATGGTAACATATCTATGTCTTAACTTTTCTTTCTCTTATTTATCAAGTGTTGCAATTTTGCTGTTGTCAGAATATTCTCTTATGTTCTTATTCCACAGTGTATGTGTGTATATAAATTTTTTTGCCACTGTGTGACACAGAGTGTTGGACTTGATGGGCCGTTGGCCTGATCCAACATGGCTTCTCTTATATCACCAGTTCTTTCTAGAATATAATGTCTTTGTAATGGCTTGGAGCTACCACAACATTTCCATGGACAGAAGGACCCCATGAAGCGTGACTTTCTTGCCACCCTGCTACTGGAGCCTCAAATTCTGTTCCTGGGAGGTAACTGGGGAGATTCCAGGTTGGTGTGGGAGGGGCAGGCAAGAAGGTTATGGTCTAAGGGCAGAAATCCTGCACAAAGAAATGCCATATTGCACCCAAGGCGTTCTAATTGCTTTTCACAATTTTGTTGCATCTCTTCTTTTCTGGGAGTATTTCTTCAATAAATAAGAAACAGTTACTTGATATAAGGAAGAAATAGCAAAACTACCTGCATGATTACAGTGATGTGGAGCCCTCCCTTAATGACAATTGCTTTATAGTATCAGTAAACTCCATATAGCAGAGCTGAATCAGCAGCCCCAGGCAATCAAGTAGCTGGTCACTCAGGGCCAATTTCTTATCTTCTGTAAAAATCTTGTGGGAACTCTCATCAGTAACAGTGCTGCCCCTCCTCGTGTTCATTGCATCCATGCAGAAAGAATTACCAACCAGATGACAGTCTTGCCAGGTCTCTCCATACAGTCCAGCAATTCCCCCAAATAGCAATTAAGCTAGATGTTAAAGGAGAAAAGGCCCTGTTAAGAACATAAGAGAAGCCATATTGAATCAGGCCAATGGCCCATCCAGTTCAACACTCTGAATCACACAGTGGCCAAAATACACACACACACTGTGGCTAATAGCCATTGATGGACCTCTGCTCCATATTTTTATCCAATCCCCTCTTAAAGCTGGCTATGCTTATAGCCACCACCACCTCCTGTGGCAGTGAATTCCACATGTTAATCACCCTTTGGGTGAAGAAGTACTTCCTTTTATCCATTTTAACCTGACTGCTCATCCCTTGCATAATCTTGTAAACTTCTATCATGTCACCCCACAGTCGACATTTCTCCAAGCTAAAGAGCCCCAATTGTTTTAACCTTTCTTCATAGGGAAAGTGTTCCAAATCTTTAATCATTCTAGTTCCCCTTTTCTGCACTTTTTCCAATGCTATAATATCCTTTTTGAGGTGCAGTGACCAGAATTGTACACTATTCCAAATGAGACCGCACCATCGATTTATACAGGAGCATTATGATACTGGCTGATTTGTTTTCAATTCTCTTCCTAATAATTCCCAGCATGGCGTTGGCCTTTTTTATTGCAATCGCACACTGTCTTGACATTTTCAGTGAGTTATCTACTACGACTCCAAGATCTCTCTCTTCGTCAGTCTCTGCCAGTTCACAACCCATCAACTTGTATTTGTAGCTGGGATTCTTGGCCCCAATGTGCATTACTTTGCACTTGGCCACATTGAACCTCATCTGCCACAATGACGCCCACTCACCCAGCCTCAACAGATCCCTTTGGAGTTCCTCACAATCCTCTCTGGTTCTCACCACCCTGAACAATTTAGTGTCATCCAAGGGCCCCACTGCCTCCCTGGCTGGTTTCCTGCCTCTAATATATTTGATGAAATTTTTATTGTTGGTCTTTATGTTTTTTGCAATATGCTCCTCATAGTCCCTTTTTGCCTGATCACAGTCTTGCATTTGATTTGCCACAGCCTGTGTTCCCTTTTATTAATCTCACTTGGACTAGCTTTCCACCGCTTAAAGGAATCCTTCTTACCTTTTATAGCTTCCATTACTTTGTTTGTTAACCATGCAGGCCTTTTCTTATACCTGTTTGTGCCGTTCCTAACTTGTGGTATATACTTTATCTGAGCTTCTATGATTGTAGTTTTAAATAGCGTCCAAGCTTCGCCAAGGGTTTTGACTGTATTTACCTTTCCTTTCAGTTTCCTCTTCACATGCCTCCTCATCTCATAGAATTTACCCCTTTTAAAGTTAAACATGGCCGTGCTGGTCTTTTGGGGCAACTCTCTATTTATACAAATGGTGAAATCAATAAGGTTATGGTCACTGCTCCCAAGCGGTGCGATCACTTTTACATCTCTCAGCAAGTCTTGGGCATTACTTAGGACCAAATCCAGGATCGCCCCACTCCTGGTAGGTTCTGTGACCATCTGCTCCATAGCACAGTCATTGAGAGCATCTAGAAACTCAATCTCTTTCTCTCAACCAGAACACATATTGACCCAATCAATCTGCGGGTAGTTAAAATCACCTATTACGACACAGTTTTTACGTTTAGCCACTATCTTTAATCCTTCCATCATATTATAATCATCCTCTATCTTTTGATTTGGTGGGAGATAACAAACTCCCATAGTTAAATTTCCTTTTGGGCCCTTGATTTCGACCCAAAGCATTTCTAAAAGGGAATCTAATTCTCTGACCTCAGCATTACTGGACCGTATACCCTCTCTGACATACAGAGCCACCCCACCTCCAACCCTTCCCTCCCTATCCTTCTGATATAACTTATATCCAGGAATCACCGTGTCCCACTGATTCTCCTCATTCCACCAAGTTTCTGAAATTCCCACAATGTCTATGTTTTCCTCCAACACTAAGCATTCCACCTCACCAATTTTACTTTGAACACTTCTAGCATTTGTATACAAATATCTATAATTTCCCAGGCAAGTTAGGCCCGCAACCTTCCTCCTGCTGCCTCAAGACTTTGGCAGACAGTCCATACTGTTTGTCACCATCTCAGTGGACAACTCTGATCCATTACCCGGTAGAAAAGTAACAGCTAACCCTTCATCTCTTTGAGATGAGTCCTCCCGAACCAGAGACATCATCTCCTGTCGGCTTTCCCCCAAGATTTAGTTTAAAAACTGCTCTGCCACCTTTTTGATTTTAAGCGCCAGCAGCTTGGTTCCATCTGGGGACAAGTGGAGACCGTCTCTTTTGTACAGCTCCCACTTGTTCCAGAAAGCATCCCAGTGCCTAACAAACTTAAACCCTTCCTCCCTACACCATCGTCTCATCCACACGTTGAGACTTCTAATTTGGGCCTCTCTCTCCAGCTCTGCACGTGGAAAAGGTAGCACTTCTGAGAAGGCTACCTTGCAGGTCTTGGCCTTAAGTCTCCTGCCTAGCAGCCTAAATTTTTCCTCCAGAACCTCATGACTGCATTTCCCCACATCATTGGTGCCAAAATGCACCATGACCACTGGCTCCTCCCCAGCACTGTCTATCAGCCTATCTACAACACGCGTAATGTCTGCTACTTTCGCACCAGGCAGGCAAGTCACCATACGGTCAGTACACGGTTTTGCCACCCAGCTGTCTACTTGCCTAAGGATCAAATCACCAACTACCAAGACCACCCCCCTCTCCCTGCCCAGGGATGGTTCCTTGGTGTGAAAAGTTACCCTCTCGACCCTCATGCTCCGTGGCGGCAACAGGGCTGCCACGTTCAGAGTGGGGCTCATCTAATACGTCCCCAAGAGTCTTCTCCGAGTGCCTAACTGACTGTCTCTGCTTCTCCAGGTCAGTCAGCCTCAAGGGTACGAACTTGTTCCCTGAATACCAGGAGCTTCTTGCATCAAGCACACACCCAAGACTTCTGTCCTGTGGGCAGATAGTCATACATGTGATGCTCATTGCAAAACACTGGAAAGCCCCCACCCCCCTGCTGGCATTCTACCTTCATGATAGTTTTTTTTCTAAATATACAGTCCCCTTTTAAATCCTGTTTGTTTATGTGGCTCTCCTTCTGTAGGGTCTACTTATCTTATTGAGAACACAAGGAAAATAGGGATCTGGGTTCCTAGTCCTTACACAGCCCCCAGGCTAAGAGCCACAGGCCTCTGGCAAGGCGCAGCTTAATAATGCAAAGAGGGTGGGGCCTCAGTCTGCCCCAGGAACACAGCCACTCCTAATCAATCAGCAACAATCACCTTCAGCCCACTCAAACCAAACAAACAGCAGTTCCCCAGCAACCACAAACTCAGAATTTTCAGCCATCACACAAACTCAGAAATTCTCAGCAACTTCCCCAGCTGTTTAGAAAGCCAAACCTCACCCTTATAGCACTTCTTATCTGCTATAAAGCCAGAGTCATTATAAAACCAGAGCCATTTTAAAACTGGGGAAACTAGAATGTGGTTTGCTTGTCATTTTCTTTTTCTTCCCTCCTAATCATTCCCCTATGCCAGAGGAAACTTCCCACCAGGTACAAATGACCTGTTCCCAATTATAGAGGAAGTAGGAAGGCAGTCACTAAAGGATGCTTCACAGGTATAACTTTTAAGGTGTACTCGTAAGAATTTATCATACTCAGCATAGAATACAAATGGTACACCAATCATGGCAAGCAGTACAAGCTGACCTTGGCTTGGGAACATAACTGCTACTGCTATCTATTCTTATTACACCCGAGCCCACGGCTCAGAGTCCTTCAGTCATTACTGGCCAAGTTCATAACAGATGAATAGGTATGTTCATTAGGGCAACTAAATCAGTAATGCAAGGGATTATTGAAAAGGAAAGACGTGTTAGAGGTGATTAAGGCATCCTATTGATGTTTCCCTCTCATCTGATTTAACCTGCCATTTTCCAACAGTCACTTATAAACACTCATGGAGTGAAGCTTAAGCAGGTGGAAAAGCTGCCCAGAAAGAGCATTAAGAATAATTTAAGATACTGGATTTAATGGCAGCAGTCCATGATACTTATGGTGCTGGCCCCTTAATGGAATTTTTAGTATTTAGCTGAAAGCTTGACTGAATGATTAACAAGTGCCTCCTTTTATTAAATATTTTAAATAACTTTCTAATAGCTTGCCTTGCCTTGCTCATACAGGAAGACTTCATATGTTGCTTAATTAGAAAATTTTACAGGAAAACTGGCCATCTATATTGCATTGCTGTGGTAATAAAGCCCACCTAAGACACTGAATGACTCTGACATGGTAGTATGGAATGTTCAGTTGTCCAGGGGACTTTGGAATCCAATTTCTGTGCTAGAAAGGGAGATTTTCAATTTGGCTGGGCTTAGAACATCACAAAGGAGAGGCTCAGAACTGTGTAATGGCCTCAAGACATGGGGAAGTTAAGGGACAGGGAACCACAAGGCAAAAAGACTGAAGGGTATAGAAATAGCCACAAGTAGAGGAGGAACCAGAAATAAAGGTAAATATGAGTACATTTGTGGGGTGAGAAGATTAGTTTTTGAGTTTAAAATGAGCTAAACAAGGGTGGCCAAACTGTGGCTTGGGAACCAAATGTGGCCCTTTCACACATATTATGCGGCTCTCAGAGATCAAGGAGGAACTTAATGCAGGCTTACTCTCAAGTAAGTGTATCTATTTATTTAAATTTCTATCCTGCCCTCTCCGCAAACGGACTCAGGGCAGCTGACAACATTTATATTCACAAGTTAAAACCAATAAAACATAATTATAATTTAAGATTTTAAAACCATTTCGTGGTGCTGTATCACTACAATATAAGCGAGTTCTTTTCTGACGGTGATCACCTAGTACACCATATGATGTCAGGTGGTAGTTCCCTCCCAGTTAGATATCAAAGGCCTGTTGGAACAATTCGGTCTTACAGGCTCTGAGGAAAGTGGAAAGATCCCTCAGGGCCCTCATGGCCTCCAGGAGAGCATTCCACAATTCTGGTGCTGCCACCAATTCTGGTGCTGCCCTAGCTCGTGTCGAACGCAACCTAGCCTCCTTTGGTCCAGAGATGGACAATAGATTTTTTGTCCCTGAACACAGTGCTCTCTGGGGAACATGTGGAGAAAGGCGGTCCCACAGATAGACAGGCCCCTGACCATACAGGGCTTTAAAGGTCAATACCAACACTTTGAAACAGACTCGGACACAATAGGTAGCCAGTGCAGCTCTTTCAGTACTGGCTGAATGTGCTCCCATTGGGGGAGCCCCATTAACAGCCGTGCTGCAGCGTTCTGCACTAGCTGTAGTTTCCGAGTCAGCATCAAGGGTAGCCCCATGTAGAGAGCATTACAGTGATCTATTCTTGAGGTGACCGTGGCAATGGATCACCATTGCTAAGTCATCATGCTCCAGGAAAGGGCCAACTGCCGCACCCGCAAAAAAGGAAAAAAGGGGGTCTAGTAGTGGCTGCTACCTGGGCCTCCATTGTAAGAGAGGACTCAAGGAGCACACCCAAGCTCTTAACCTAAGGGACCTTAGGACCCCATCAAGAGCCAGCAGAAGGATCTCCCCTTCGGACCACCCCGGCTCAGGTAGAGAACCTCCATCTTCGTCGGATTCAGCTTCAGCCGACTCAGCCTGAACCAAGATGCTACTGCTTGAAGAGTCAGGTCTAGATTTTCCAGGGTACAGTCGGACTGGCCACCCATCAATAGATAGAGCTGGGTGTCATCTGCATATTGGTGACATCCCAGCCCATACCTCCTGACAATCTGGGCAAGAGGGCACATATAGATATTAAATAACATCGGGGACAGAACCGCACCCTGTGGCACACCACATATAAGTGGGTGCCTTTGGGATGATTCCCCCCCCTATCACCACCCTTTGTCCCCGATCTTGGAGAAAGGAGGCCAACCACTGTAAGGCAGACCCCTGAATCCCGTCGGCAAGGCGGCTAGTCAGTAGCTGATGGTCAACCGTATCAAATGCGGCTGACAGATCTAATAATAACAGCACTGCTGAGCTGCCCCAATCCAGATGTTGCTTGAGATCATCTATGAGGGCGACCAGAACTGTCTCCGTCCTGTGATCTGGTCGAAAGCCAGACTGGAATGGATCCAGTGTGGAAGTGTCATTGGACCCCAGTCAGCCTCTAAGCACTGACCCATATGTAGGCAACTATTTCTGCCGTGTGTGAAGCGGGGAAGGAGGTGGAAATAGGCAGGCTTGCAAGCTCTTCAACACCACAGAGGTCACCTGGAGACCTAGAGCAGGGAAAGAGAGCACAAGAGCCAAGGGAGCCACTGGAAGGAGGGACAGAATTAAAGAGGCTGGTGCAGGATTCCTCCTTAGTTTCATAGCTCTTGTAGGAGCTCTATTTACTAACATTGATGTCAAGCCAAAGAGATGCATAATGATGCAAATGGTGGTCAGTGTGTTTCCTTTTCCCACTGGTGCCAAAAAACTAATTCCCTAACCTTTCCCTATGCTGGTCTAATAGGGAGTGTTATTCCCAGTTTTTCGTTTTTAAAAAACAAATTTGGCCACCCCTGAGTTAAACTGTTTTGGATCACCCAGGCCCAGCCAACCCTGAAGAGTCAGAGGACTCTGCAAAGAGGAACAGGAAGGCAAAGGAGATCCCAGCTTGCAGTTGATTGCAGACAAATGCAGAAACCTACTGCCATCCTGCCAAGTAATGATTCACAGTCTGACTGTAGCATCCCAGTTGTTCAGGCCCACAGTTCAGAACCAGATAGCGTATCATCATCCAGCTCACCTTTCTTGTCTCCAGAACTGCTGGATTGTAAACAGAGGAGGATCTGTCATGAGATGCTGGAAAGAAGGCAGACTACATGATTAGTGGCCCAGAAACCCCTGGGTCTTGATAGTAAGGAGCATGCGCACATCTGCATGTGACCCAGCTGTGAGACAAGTATGCCTGCTATAAAGGGTGGAGAGGAGAGACTGGCTGTGGAAGCAATGCATCAAATTACTCCTGAGCTTGCTGCCACTGTCTCATGACTCCTTGGACTGTATCTAGACCTTGACTTTTGGATTTGCCCTAAACCTGCTCCTGCTACTGACTTTGTGTATGACCTTGAACTTTGATTACACTGTGGCTTTGCCTTGCATTTATCTTGCTTGCACCTTAGCCTCACTACCCTGTCCTGTGCCTAGTGTTCACCAGAAACATAAAGGGTGCTCTGAAGAAATTTCACAGTGCTTAAGATTCAGAGAGGCTGCATTCTGTGAGGTAGAAATAAAGGAAGATATGGAAACATGGCTGACAGGATTGCTAAAGAATTTGGGACAAAGTAGGTAGTGTAGGTAGTTGGCTCTCAGTATCCTCCAGATGCTGTTGCAACCTTGTGCTCCAAGCTGGTCAAGAATCAAGGGGATCTGGAATCTCAAAACTTCTTTCAAACTCTTCCTCATTACAGATTTGGACCAGGATCTGGGAGACCCAGGCTCAAATTCCCACTATACCATTAAACTCACGCTCAAGCTACTTACTTCAGTCAGGTTGGGGGGTCAATATTCAGTGTATATGCAACCCCATAGCAGAACAAATAATGCCCCCTGGACCATTTTGGCTCAGAAAAGGAATGCAGGGCCAAGATATACTATTCCCCTCTGACTCGAGTCTGGATCTAAATTGGGTCCTGTGGTGCTTGGGAAAGAAAATTCCCCACTGATGGTGTGTGGGTATAGGGAAGGCAAATTTGACTGGAAGAACTGCAATCTGTTACCTCACATATAGTTTGAGCCTCAGTGAGTCACTTTGGGCCAGTTTTTTCCTGTGAGCCTAAGATGATGATGATGATATTGGATTTATACCCCACCCTACACTCCAAATCTCAGTGTCTCAGAGTGACTAACAATCTCCTTTACCTTCCCCTCCACCCCCCTAAGACACCCTGTGAGGTAGGTGGAGCTGAGAGATCTCTCCCAGAAGCTGCCCTTTCAAGGACAGCTCTTCAAGAGCTATGGCTGATCCAAGGCCATTCCAGCAGCTGCAAGTGGAAGAATGAGAACTCAAACCTGGTTCTCCCAGATAAGAGTCCATGCACTTAACCACGACACCAAACTGGCTCTCATATGATTGTTGTGAGAATGAAACTGCAGGATGAACCACATATACTACTCTCTGAAAAACAGCAGGATACAAATGTACTTTATAAATAAAAATCAACAAGCTTGCAGAAGCCTATATTAAAGGGCCATGGCTCTGTGACAGAGTGTCTACTTGGCATGTAGAAGGCCCCAGGTTCATAGGTGATGTGAAAGACCTTGGCCTGAAACTCTGGAGAGCTACTGCCAGTCTCAGCAGGAAGCAGTGACCTTGATGGACCAATGGTCTCATTCAGTTCAGGGTACCTTTACATCTCTGTGTGTACATTGCCAGCCTTTTAGGAAGAATGCTTAAGCATTTTAAGGTATTGCTGGTTTTTTGTAGGTCTTAAGACTGAAAGCTTCCCTAAGTGCAACTTATTGCAAGCATCAGCCTTTGGACTCAGCCTCTGGACTGCATAGTCAAGACACAACTAACACACATTTAGCCTGTTGGCTGGGAATCCCATTTACAACTGCATGAATTTTAACTTTTACTTGATGGGAATACGGACTGTGACATATAGTCAGATCCTATCATATCCTCCTGCTTCAAAATATAACTCCCCACTCCCTCTTTGGCACCTGGTCAGCAATAGGCAAACATACAACTACACAATAGGGGGGAAGAAGAAGAGGAGAAGGAAGAGAAAGAGGAGGAGGAGGAAGAAGAATATACATATAGTATAGTATACACTATACTATAGTATACACGCTGGAGTATAGATTAAGTATAGAAGTATAACATCTGAACTGTTGGTTATACAGTACAATGAAATCTTCCTGCCAGTCAGTGCCCTCTCATCCCTTGAAAAACATGTAAAACAAGTAACAATTAGATGGGGGGAAACAAATCAGTAGTTTTGATATTTATCCTTCATGCTCTGTTTGAGCAATATAGAGAAGGGAAGCGTTAATATGTAATAGATTACTATACAAGATAATTTTAACCCAAAAATACTCCAAATATAGTGAGCAGCTTTACACTAGTGATGGTATTATTCAAATAAATCACAGATTCAGAGGAGGCCCAATGTGACTTTGCTGATCATATCAACCCCCCCGTTCCTCAAAAGAAACCCAGCATTCTGGGCACAAAGCCATATCTACAGATAACACAAATGTAAACAGATTTGGCAGTTGACACTCACTAAAATAATGCCCAGGTCAATAGAAGAAAATTAGAACATGCTTAAATATCATGAATTGGCTGACTTGGTTCTCAAGTTCTAGAACTGATGAAGGAATGTTGGTCAAGCTATTTGATTTAAAGATGGGATGAGATGCCAATGGAATGAGTTGCCATCTTTGCCAATAAATAACCTATCACCAATAAAATACACCTATATGGCTTGTAAGCATCAAGAGATCACAATGAGAAAAGCCATCAACAACATTTAAACACTTGGTGAGCTGAGTGCAAGCAGCTCTTGTCCAGAGACAGGCTTGGACACACATTTATTGTGCTACCATATTGGGTTGTGCTGGGTGTTATGACTGAATGAGGAAAGTTTAAACAATCACTAACTGGCCAAACTCACTATAGATTCATGTTCACAACTTATTAACCTGGCCCCAAAGTTGTATAGACTATCAAATGACTCATTTCCCAAGAAGGCATTAAGAACAACATGAATGTCCCCAAGAAAGGCCCTTATGCTTAAGGCAGGTGGGACAGTAGTAATAAGAAGCCATTCTAAATAACTCCTTCGAATCACTGGATATTGGACTGTAGTTTTTAATGTGCTTGTATCAAGATTTCCAAACTAATGGATGCTCCTCCACTTACACCTGCTAGCATGGCCTTGGGTCAGCCATAGCTCTGGCAGAGGTTGCCCTTGAAAGGGCAGCTGCTCTGAGAGCCCTCTCCAGCCCCACCCACCTCACAGGGTGTCTGTTGTGGGGGAGCCGCTCTGAGACTCTTCGGAGTGGAGGGCGGGATACAAATCCAATATCATCATCTTCTTCAAGCAGCAATTGTCATTTAACCGCCTTGTGGATTCTGTATCACCTGGGAACAGACAGGTTCTATCTCACCTGCCATTTTTCTATCTATACACTAGAAAACATTAAGATCACACTTTTATAAATTATATTTAACACTACATAAAAACATATTTTTTAAAAAGATCACATGTGAGTTGGGCAGAAGGCACTTCTGCTCATTTGAGATGGGGGGGGAGGTTTCCATGATTTTAGTGGATTCCCCACTCAAGATGCACCCCATGCTATTCCTGAGGGTCTGCCAATCCTCAGAACCAGCTTTTTGAGCAGCTGTACAGAGCAGGGAAAAAGGAAATCCACTCTGCAAGTGTGACTAGCTCATAGTTCTCAGAGGATGGAGATAGACAACATGAATTTTTCCACAGTTCAAAATAGCGCAAAGAATATTTGTCAAGTACAATTTGTGAATGTACATTTTAGGAGCAATGATACTAGTTTTACACCACCTTCAGCACTGAAAAAATATTATTAGTATCCCAGCTGAGAAGATTGACTGCTGAATTACCAGAAGGCAAACATGGCCCTTGTGAGGTCTAGGCAACAGGCAGGCCAGGCAAGAAGCAAATGTTAAAGATGCCATCGCTTCTCGGCCTTTTGGCTAAGATCAAGTGTAGTATCTGTTCTTATCAGTTTAATATCTGATACGTCCTCTATCTGAGGACTATATATTAAATGGATTTTTGAAACTGGGAGATGGAATAGGGGCTTAAAAAAAAAGATGCCAATTTGTATCTAAACAGTTGGCATTACTGTAGGAGTCAGCAGATTTGGAGAGTTTTAAAAAACTCTAAAATCACTGCATTTATCTGCAATAATCTCTTTAAAATTTCCATAAAAACACAATACTCAGTGTGAAGAACATAATTGCTGCAAAATGGAAATGGCAATTTTTTACTTTGGGAGAGGAAGAAAGACAGACCAGAGCACTTGATTAAGCAGACCATGAGAGCCAGACATAATACCATTAACACACTGTTCTAAAGCCATTTTGTTATAAATTAGTCATCAAATGTGAAGGACAAAATAAGTTCTCCTATACAAGAAGTGTCAATTCATTAATAAAAAAAGCATAATGTCTTTTTTTTTTTAATGTCCTTTACTGTAAGCGGTTTCTTTTAAATCCTCCATTGTTCACAAGGTTTCAGAGCTCTTAATACTAAGCAGGAATGCCAATTATAAACCTTGTTGAACAAGACTTGCACCATTACTGGTCCATATCTCTGAGATAAAATAGCTTGATGAAAAACAGCAATTATTTTTTAAAAAATCAAAAGGCAAAATTAGGAACAAATTACATCCCTCGCTTTATTTCTCTCTCCTTCCCTCCCCCTCTTTTTTCTCCCCTATAACTCTAGTAGTGGGGAGAATTTCATTCAAAGCACCTAAAATGAAACAATGCAAGAGAAGTATGACTGCTAACAGACAACTTCATTTTCTACTTAATTTGCAGGGTAACAGTTTTGAAAGAAGGGTATGATTTCAGTTGAAACTAGTCAGGGTCATTCGTGTGTTGTATACAGTTATGCCAAGGTGGCCAAACTTGCTTAACATAAGAGCTGCATGGAATAAATGTCAGATGTTTGAGAGCCACAAGACATGAACAAATATTACACACATATTTGTTAAAATTCTTAATACTTTCTTTGCACACAAAGATATAATATGTGTGCACTTTACAACACGACCATGCTAGAAGGAAACTTTTTAAAAGACAAAAGCTGGGAATAACAGCCCCCATAAGACCAACATAGGGAAAGGTTAGGTAAAAACTGGCTAATTAATAGGAAGCAGAGAGTGAGTATAAATGGGAAGTCTTCGCAGTGGAGGACGGTAAGCAGTGGAGTGCCGCAGGGCTCAGTACTGGGTCCCATGCTCTTTAACTTGTTCATAAATGATTTGGAGTTGGGAGTAAGCAGTGAAGTGGCCAAGTTTGCAGATGACACTAAATTGTTCAGGGTGGTGAGAACCAGAGAGGATTGTGAGCCACTCCAAAAGGAATCTGTTGAGGCGTCATCTGTGTATGAGTGGGCGTCAACGTGGCAGATGAGGTTCAATGTGGCCAAGTGCAAAGTAATGCACATTGGGGCCAAAAATCCCAGCTACAAATACAAGTTGATGGGGTGTGAACTGGCAGAGATTGACCAAGAGAGAGATCTTAGGGTCATGGTAGATAACTCATTGAAAATGTCAAGACAGTGCGCGATTGCAATAAAAAAGGCCAACACCATGCTGGGAATTATTAGGAAGGGAATTGAAAACAAATCAGCCAGTATCATAATGCCCCTGTATAAATCGATGGTGCGGTCTCATTTGGAATACTGTGTACAATTCTGGTCACAGCACCTCAAAAAGGATATTACAGCAATGGAAAAAGTGCAGAAAAGGGCAACTAGAATGATTAAAGGTTTGGAACATTTTCCCTATGAAGAAAGGTTGAAACACTTGGGGCTCTTTATCTTGGAGAAACGTCAACTGCGGGGTGACATGATAGAGGTTTACAAGATTATGCATGGAAAGGAGAATACAAGAACTCATGGGCATTCAATGAAATTGCTGAGCAGTCGGGTTAAAACAGATAAAAGGAAGTACTTCTTCGCCCAAAAGATGATTAACATGTGGAATTCACTGCCACAGGTGGTGGTGACAGCTACAAGCATAGCCAGCTTCAAGAGGGGGTTAGATAAAAATACGCAGAGGTCCATCAGTGGCTATTAGCTGCAGTGTGTGTGTGTGGATATATATAATTTTTTCGGCCACTGTGTGACACAGAGTGTTGGACTGGATGGGCCATTGGCCTGATCCAACATGGCTTCTCTTATGTTCTTAATTATTTTTTGGCACCAGTGGGAGAAGGAAACATACATATACCATATAAATCACTGGCCATTGTTTGCATCATTATGCACGTCTCTTTGCCTTGAGACGAAGGTTAGTAAATAAGCTGCTATAAGAGCTATGAAACTAAGGGGGAACCCTGCACTGCCCTCTTTAATTCCATCTCTCCTTCCACTGGCTCCCTTGGCTCTTGCAGTCTCTTTCCCAGCTCTGGGTCTCTAGGCAACCTCCGTAGGGGAGGAGAAAAGCTTGCAAACCTGTGTATTTCCCCCTGCTTGGCAGAAATAACTATCTACCTATAGGTCAGCGCTCACAGGCTAACGGAGGTCCCAATAATAAGCATGCTTATTTGAGAGTAAGCCTGCCTTAAGTTCCTTCTGGACCGCTGGAAGCTGCACAATATGTGTGAAAGAGCCACATGTGGATCCCGAGCTGCAGTTCGGCCACCCCTGTGATAGACAAATAGTCTGACTCAGTCTGAGGAACCTTTGTATGGAGGAGTCTATTAATTCATACTTGGAAATAAGGAGGTTACTAATACAACCTAGATCAATGGTAGATAAAGTAGTTAATAAAGTGATGGTCATTCTGTATCTTACTTCTTGTTGCACAGCAACTAAAATATGTCCAACATGTGTACCCAGATTGAAAGATGCATTCATGCAATGTATCAAATTATGACATTAATATTTCATATTAAGCTTTTCCAGTATGCAACTAGTTTGTGCTACTCTAACATATATAGGTTTTTTTAAAAAACATGTACTGTACACCAAACACATGAAAACAAGCATTTTCAAAGAAATCATCTTTATTATATCTAAGAACTGTCATTTAAAAAGAAATATTAATTTCTGTTACATATGTTTTGACAGTATCATGGAGAGTAAACTGAAAAAGAACACTAGAAGGTAGAGGTGGGGGAATCTAATAAAAGATGTGAATCCACAGTGTAAACCATATGGTGAAAGTACCATTATAGGGGGCAGGGAAAACCTTGTTAACATCTGAAGAACAAGTTATGTCCTTCATTATTTTAAGTTTAAACAAGAGCAACAACAACAAAATCACGAGTACTTGCTTTTGGCTTAGCAGCCAAGAAAATAATAAAAACAGGGTTTTTTTAAAAAAAAAGTGCTTAACAATCATGCCCAAGAGTAATGACTTTCAGACCTACTTAACGTGAATGCGCTCAAAAAGCCACTGCTTATGAGAGCAAAGCTGTCATTCTGTAGCCCTGGGCGCGCACACAAACTCTCACAGTATGAATGAAAGATTGCTTTGAGCTGCTCTCCATCATATGATGCCTCAAATCAACATAATGCTATTAAGGGCAGCAGTTGGCTAAAGCCAAGCATCTCAAAATCTGAATGCAAGCAGTACAAAAACAGACATCTTTAAAACAAATAATAGGCAACTTGCTCTAACAGTAACATATTGAACAACTGAAAGTTATTCTACCACCCTGATCTCATGAAGGGCATGTTCTGCAACTTGAAATCCTGTCTTATTTTGGCAGGAATCCGAAAACAGTTTAGACCCACACACTAAACATTTTAAAGCAGCTTAACCCTGCTGATTCGAGAGAATTAACCTGCCATAAATGCTATTATATCAACTTAAGTGTTTTGTAGATTTCATTAGTAGGCCAAAAGAACCACTCAAAATCAGTAAGGGCAATTCATTTCTATAAAAGAGGTCATTTCAAACACTTCGGATTACTCAAATTTCATAGTGATGTAGCATCAAGAGACGAAACTGACAAACATGTCAAGTGTTCAAGGGTGCATGGTTGGATGCATTGACACTGGCATTTTATGTTTCCACCACTGTACATTTTGCATTTCAGTAGTTTGCCATTAAATTTCTGCCACAAGATCCAGGGGTAGTCAGGGCCAGCCCAGCCACTAGACAAACTAGGTGACTTCCTAGGGTGCCCCCATGTGACTTGGTGATGTTATCAGTGCAGGGGGGGAGGTGCCAGATGTTAGCCTTGTCTAGAGTGCCAGACAGTCTAGGGGCAGTTCTGGGGGTAGTTTATGGGCATATCCAATGATCGCCTGAAAGAGGCCACAGAAAGAATTTTGGAATGAAATGTAAAAACTTCTGTCCTTCTGGGCAGAAATGTCAAAATTCCTTTTCACCAACAGTATGATTCATACTCTCTTAGTCAATGTAAAGGAATATGACATAGGTACTGTCCTCCTTCTCAGACTGTGGCTATGATAAACAAGTAGCAATAGTTTCCTTTCTACCGACATGGCAGTCTGAATGGTACAGAAATGGTTAGAGTGCTGGACTAGGATCTGGAAGAACCAGGTTTGAATCCCGACTCTGCCAAGGAACCTTTCTGGGTGACCTTGGGCCGGTCACACATTCTTAGTCTCATCTACCTGATGTGAAGGTAACATGGAAAGAGAATGATGTAAGCTGCTTTGGATCCCCATTGTGGAGAAAGGTGAGATATAAATGATGTAAATAATTTCCTCCTGAAGATGATGTGGAAACAAAACACAGCACTTTGAGAAGCTAGGAGAAAATACTTTCAATATATCCTCAAGCTGGATATTCAGTTTCAAAAAAGCCATGGTTCTTTAGTTATATTCTCACTTTTCACCCAAATTTCCAAGCATCATCAAAAGTACTAGATATTCTGAACACTCCACAAAGTGTTTACAGTTTATACCTAGAAAAAGATGGCTTCCAGGACAGCTTCATGCTCACATTCAACTTTGCAGAGAAAACTCATGAAGCTTATTGCTCAGTATGCTACTTAGGCCAAGAATGGTGGGATTAACAGATGAAAGAAATAACAGATAAAACAGCCAGGAAACACAGAGATTCTAGGAAAAGAGTATGGCTAATTGTCCTGGAATAGGATGTTCTCCTGTCTTTCTGTTTCTACATAAAAATGTCAGCATTCTGGTACAAGACTGATTTCTTTCTCCTCCTACTCTCCAAAATACCCTGGAGGAAGGAAAGGGTGAGAAACAGCCTCTGGCTTCACAGCCCTTTCCTGTTCTAACAGGTGCTTTTGGCCACAGAAGTTGTAGCTCTAAGCAGGAGAGAAGCCTGAGACAAAGAAGTATTGTTTTAGAACTGAGAAGCCCCTCTTCCACCAAGCTAATCTCACTGTAAAGTCTGCACATACACCTTAGAATACCCCAACTCATTTCTTAAAACAGCATAACAGCATTGTAGAACTGGATATACTATATACCCATCCAAAGTGAATGTACATATAATCTCAAATTAAGCTTGTTGGAGGAAATGATAGCACAGCCATGCACGGCCTGTCAAACTTGCGCCTCCAAGCCGGCAGTACTCCCACTGAAATCAATGCAACAACTATATGCACAGATCTGGGCAGATTTGCATCTTAGAATTCCAAACTTGTATTAATGCCTAGCAGTTATTTTTAATCAAAGGAAAGACTACTTAACTCTACGGAGGAAAACAGCACAACCAGATAAAGTGCTGTCAAATGCTCAGAACTGCAAGAGAACTGTTATATGCCCAATTACTGCAATTATACATAGGAATTGTACAAAAATCAGGTATGATTTTTCTCGTTACTTCTGTGTGCCAGTTTGCACACCAGTGTACATTCTACATATTGTGTGGCTTGGCAGTAACGGGTTTATGCATGCCTGCCCACACTACCCACAGAACCATTTGAACAAACATTTATTTATATATGTGCCTCACCTACATGTCCTGTCCACCTCCTTCTGGTAGATGGATCATGGTTCTGGCAGGCAGGACAAATGTGCTACAAATCCATTCTCACAGCACAGTTTACCTGCAATGAGCAGGCCTGCAGGAGTCCAGGACTCACCCTCTGCAACCTATTATAAATGCAACCTATGCATTAGGCCTGAGTGCAAAATCACCGTCTCTCTTACATCTTTCAGTTAATGTATAGCCCTGTTCACAAAGCATATTGAGTCCGTGTTAAACTGACTCGGTTCTGTTCTGAATATCTTTGTTCCGGATATTATCAATCAGACTGCCATACTGCAATTCGAATCACTCTGCGGTGAAACCGTCTTCTCCCATCCACACGACAGCACCATGCTGTTCTTTTTTCTTCCACTATTATGCGCACGTGTGCACTGTGCACATTGTACACATGCGCATAGGTGAAAACATCATGTGGTTATGCAGTTATGCGCATATTGCTAAGTAGTACCAAAAAATGGTGACCGTAAACCGGATGTCTGAGGCTCCTTTTGCTCTGGGACAGCCTTTAGACATCCGGAAGTTGGTTAATATCGCAGCAGAACTATCCAGACAGAGAAAACTATGAGGTGAAACCAGAGAACTCAAAAAACACCACAAAGGAGCAGGTAACAAAATAATCTGGTTCCAAGAAGGACTGGGGAGGGAGAAGGGCTACCATGAGTTAATACCGGGAGGCAGCTGTCTAATCAGTCACTTTAAATCCTAAAGGAAACAGCAGTGACATCTGATTATATTGTGTGTCTGAACAGGGCCTATGTGACTTAACAACAGTTGATATGGAATCTGAGAATGTTTCAAGGAGAAAAATAATATACTACTCAAGGCAGTGGCTAAATTTAACTTCCTATTGTTTATGTGTTCAGGGGAGGAAATTCAAGCCAGTATCTTTTTTTAAAAAAACAAACCTACTATCTATAAACACACTAAGTTCCTCCACAGATTTAGACACTAAAGCTGCAATCCTAAGGACACTTTCTTAGGAGTAAGTTCCAATGAATAACATAGGACTTACTTCTGAGAAGTCATTTAGGGCTTCTAAGGCTGATAACAGACGGGCATTTCGGAGCTGCTTGGAGGCGTCCCTAATTGGGACGGCCCAAAACGAGCTACCCTGGAGCCTCCCCACACTCACCCACATGCTACTCGTCTCTGGTCTGCACGGCTGCCGGGCGCCTCCACACAGGAAGGTGACCGGGAAGCCGGATTCCTCTTTGTTCCCCCTTGGGGGGGGGAGCGCTGATGTGCACGAGTGCTCCAGCGCTCTCATTGGGTCCTTAAAAAAAAAAACCCGGACACAGCTTGGGGCAACTTGACAGATCCACACTGCCAAGACACCTCACTTGTGCTCTTCCCTTCCAGACGGCCGGGAGGCGACTACCAGCCGTCTCAAATATTTGCTTCCACTTTCAAAGTGGCTGCTTTTCGAGCTGGATGGAGCGGTCAGAAGAACAGGGTGAGTGCAGGCTGGGGACGCCTGGCAGATGTTTCTGTGTGGAGGGATAAGTTGGGCCGACTTCAGAGGTGTCTCTGAGTTGGCCCAAAGTGCCGGTCTGTAATCAGCCAATAAGTCTGATGTCTCAGATTTAATAAAATGTTTATATATTGTTAAAATGACAAAAAAAATCTATGTGCCCAGTTTGTTACTAAATTTTTTCTACTTAGAATCCGTCAAAACTATGTGTAAAAACAAAAACAAAGCATTACAAGTTTCCATAAAATATATGTAAACTGATTTTGGTCCAAACAGTTCAGCATCTTCAGTGATTTTCTTTTTAAAAATTGTAACTTCTTCCTAGCAATATATACAAAAATAGCAAAATACTGTCTTTATAAATATATTTATACTTTGTATCATTAAATATACAGCCACTTCATAAAGTTTACCTTTGAGAAAAATAAACACTGTTAAAATTAAAGGTGGGAAAGTAACAATTCCTCAATCAGCATGGCCCCTCAGTTATTCTTCTCATGCAACTCTGACTCATGTCAGTGGAGCATGCTGAAGCACAGCTCTTGGGGGATTGGGCCCCAACCCACAGCAGTACCAGACACACACACCCCAGTAAAAACCTGCCAAGGAAAAATTCCACAAAATGTACTTAATTCAGTAGCAGTTCTGCTCTCTTATTGCCAGCTACAAGGCATTTAAAACTATAAACAGTGTATCAAGAAACTAAACAGTTCGGTTTGGTTAGAGAACTAATTTTATAACCTAAAATTTCACATAATTATTAGCAGCTAAGGTAGTCTGATAGTATCTAAAAAAAAGATCCACAAATAAGAACATTTCCAAATCAGAACACCATGAACCTTTTTAAACTCATTCATAGAAATTAAAACTACACTTATAAACTCAACTGAAACCATGTGGGAGTTAGGAATGTGTACAGAAAATAAGACAACATGAAACCAAGTGAGACAAAAACATATTGGGGGAAGTCCTCCTTTCACTTTGGAGGCCATATTGAGTCTTTAGTGGAAAACTTTTGCCCTATTAGTGCATGTAACCATCGGAGAGTCACAAAGCATTTTAATGTGTTACAATACATGGACTGGAGGGCTAAATCATAATCACCTCCTTTAGAACAATCAAGTATGCACTCTGCTGCGGTTTGCATTCTGCAGGATCAGTGGCATTTCTCTTGGATGTTCACAAGACTGGCAGTTGATCGTATCCGCTTAGCTAGAAGGAGAAAAACAAAATTGTTGTTGCTTTTAAATCCACAAAAGCAAGGCTTTTCACTTTGGTTGTTTGGGCATATGGCAGCCAAACAACAGCTCCAGCAACAGGACTATTTCCACATACAAGAAACAGAGAAAAGGCAGATTAAAAACTTGGAGCTAATCTATACTTGCAACCAGGTCTTTTTTTTCTGAAAAAAGAGGTGCCCGAACTCTCAAGAGGGCAATGAAGGAGAAACACATGAACTTTTAAAAGTTTTTTTTGAGACTTTTGTTTCCATAAAGAGGTTCCAGAAATGTAATCTGCCGCATTCCCCCAGAAAAAAAAAAGCCCTGCTTGCAACAGAATCACATGATACAGCTCTTCCTGCTGTATCACTTCATGACTATAGGAAGAGTCCTGAGCCAAACATGCAATGGACGATCATTCTAAAGAGAAAGGCGATTACAGTAAATGCTAGAGGGAGGAGTGACATGCTAAAGATTTTTAATCTGGTTCCAGCATATCTTTAGGTCTCAGACTTTTTCCACCCTCCCACTGACCACTGCACACTATTATGCAGCTCGGACATTCTGTTCCAAGATGAGACAAATGCAAAGAGCTCTTTAATCCCCTCTGATGTAGTGCAAAGAGCAAGAGAAGTTTTAGCAAAACTCTTCCCTTACTACAGATTTTACTCCTGTACATTAAGCCAGAATACTGGAACACGGCAACGTACAACTGAGCCATCCGAAGGAGGCTCTAGTAAAGCTCGTGCTACAGTTCACCCCAAGGGAAAGAAGAGGGGAAAGAGCCCTTGGCCTAGGTCTTAGCTTGCAGTTAGTGGGGAGAACCAATGCTGCTAGACTGTCAACATGCTCAACTGAAAACATGATCATTTTTTTTTAAATCAGCTGCTGATCAGAGTCATACAATCCTCTTCACTTCTGGCCTGAAGGGCTTGAAAAATCTAGCTGCACTGTTTGCAGCCCAGATCCCCAAGCAGTGCAGCTGTTGTGCATTTTATAGCTAGTGTCCTTTCCTGAAGGGCTCTTGGGCACCATCCATCAGCAATTTTAACAGAAAGAAGTCTCTGGAAAATGATACTTACGGAGAATCAGGATTCGCTTTTTCTGCTTCGAGTGAAGGAAGCTACTCAGGTAGAAAATAACAGGTAAAAAGAGAATGAATGAAGAAACAGCAGCCACTGACACCGTGTCACTGAAAGTGAGAGAACAATTGAAAGTCCTGCTCCAAAGCTTCCGTGTGATGTTCATCTAAAAAAGGAGAAAACATAGAGGTTTATTGTTGCTGTTTTAAAAAACTACTTGCCAACCAGAGCCACATGCAAACACCAATGGGTTCAAGGCTATCATTCTGCTGCTTTACCACTTATGGTTTTATTCTGATCGGTTTGTCTGATGGACAGAAGAATCATGGAATCACAGAGTTGGACGGGGTCATACAGACCATCTAGTCCAACCCCCTGCTCAGTGAAGGATCAGCCTAGAGCATCTCCACCAAGCATTCATCCAGCTGCTGCTTAAAGACGGCCAGTGAGGAGGAGCTCACATCTCCCTCGAAATTGATTCCACTGTTGAACAACTCTTACTGTAAAAAGGTTTTTCCTAATATTCAGCCAGTACTTTCCCACCCTTAATTTAAACCCATTATTGTGAGTCGTCTTCTCTGCTGCCAACAGGAACAGTTCCCTGCCCTCCTCTAAGTGACAGCCCTTCAAATACTTCAAGAGAGCAATCATGCCCCCCCCTCAACTGCCTCTTCTCCAGACTGAACAATCCCAAGTCCCTCAGCCTTTCCTCATAGGGCTTGGTCTCCAGGCCCCTGATCATCCTTGTCACTTTCCTCTACACCCACTGCATTCTATCCACATCCTTTTTGAAGTGAAGCCTCCAAAATTGCACACAATACTTAGGTGCAGTCTGACCAATGCAATGTACAGTGGGACTATGACATCCTGCGATTTGGATGTCAGGCCTCTGTTTACACCCCAAGATCGTGTTAGCCTTTTTTGTTGCTGCATCACACTTTCTGTTCATATTTAACTTATGGTCCACCCGTACCCCAAGATCTTGTTCACACACACTGCTACCCAGAAGTGCATCCAGTATGAATGTTCCTCATTTTTGTTACCCAGATATAGAACTTGGCACTTATCCTTGGCACTTATCCTTGTCCACTTTTCCAGCATGTTCAGATTTTGCTGAATTCTCTCTCTATCTTCTGGTGCATTCGCAGTTCCTCCCAATTTGGTGTCCTCTGCAAATTTAATGAGTAGCCCCTCCACACCCTCATCCAGATAACTGATAAAAAGTATTGAAAGGTGCCAGGCCCATAATTGAACCCTATGGCACCCCAATGGACACCTCCCTCCATTCAGATAAAATGCCATTGACAACTGCTCTAAATGCTGTTCTCCAACCAGCTCCCTATCCAACTAACTATCCTAGAGTCCAGTCCACAGTCCTCTAGTTTACCCATCAGAACATCATGGAAACCCTGTCAGAAGCTTTACTGAAATCCAGATAAACAACATCAACAGCCTTCCCTTGATCCAGAAAGCTCGTAACACGATCAAAGAAGGAAATGAGATTGGTCTGGCAAGATCTACTGGGGACAAATCCATGCTGACTTGTCCTTTAGACACTCACAGATTGATCCCTTTATTTATTTCTATTTATTTTATTTTAGTATATTTCTATTCCGCCCATTCCCCGTAGGGCTCAGGGCAGAGTACAACATAAGATAAAACAATAAAATACAATAAAAACATGTTATAAACAGACAACTCAACAGCACTCAGAAAATAAACCATAATCACATATTGCCCAGCCGTCTCATATCATGAATATCCCATAGAAATGGCAGATATTATTCTGTTTTATAGCACAGGTGACAGTGCTGGCAGGGGAGGCCAACCAGATCAAGAATAGATGCCTGCAGCCTCAATTAAAAGCCTGGCGGAACAGCTCTGTTTTACAGGCCCTATGGAAGGCTAATAAGCAAGGTAGGGTTTGGATCTCTGTAGGGAGCTGATTCTACCAGGTCGGGGCCAGGACTGAAAAAGCCCTGGCCCTAGTTGATGCAAGGCGGGCCTTTAAAATCTGCTCCAGAATCTTCCCTGGGACAGAGGTCAGACGTAGTTTCCTGTGTCATCCCTCCTCCCTTTTTTGAAAATTGGAGTATTATCTGCCCTCCTCCAGTCTTGTTGCACATCTCCCATCCTCTAAGAGGTCTGGAAGATGATGGACAAAGGCTCGGTGAGAGAGAGGGCCTTATCAGTGGCAGCCTCACAACAGTGGAACAACTTTCCTAGGGAGGCACACCTGGCCCGTAGCTACACCTTTGATCTTCAGGAGGCAATTGAAACAAGTTTTATTTAGGACTACATTTGTCTAATTTTTTTATCTATAGGCAATCCTACTTAGGGATTTTATATGTGTTTTTTTATAACTCTTGTTTTATTTATACTGTAAGTTTTCATGAGTTCCTCAAGGGAGACAGGCAGCTATAAATGTTTCCAACAAATAAATATCATTATGTATTTGATTGCTATTTTATGTGACTTATTTTTTAATGAATGTAATCCATCTTGAGTACTTGTTTGAAAGGCAGAGCATTAAAATTCTGAAAAATAAAAGCCTGCGAATAAGATAGCAGACAGCACTGAGATGGGTGCTGGTACAGTTTTAAAGGAATACTTACTGCATCTTCCACATCAATGCACAAATGAGATTGTTCTTCAGCATCATGTTTCTGACTGCTCTCTTGCATCCTCTTGTACAGAGCATTTAGGTTTTTATATGTCTCACTGCAGTTCTTGCACACTTGTGTGTAGTTGTTTACAAGACTGGCTTCTTGCTCCTAGAAGTAGAACCAGAAATTACATTTTTCCTCAGGGTGTGATTTTAAAGTAAACCTGATTCTTTTTTTAAATTGTATTGTGTGTATGCACACACCCATGCCTGGAAGTCATGGCGACTTCTTGGCAATTCCCACTGGGACACGGAGGACATTCAGAGAAGTGGCTTGACACAGCCTGCCTCTGCCTCCTGATATTCCAAGGAGGTCTTCCCCATCCAAGTACTTGCCAGGGTTGTCCATGCTTAGCTTCCAAGACCTGACAAGATCAGGCTTGCCTGAGCTATCCAGGTCAGGGCCAAATTAAACCTGATTCTGATGCATAATATAGATCAGGAAAACAGCATACATGTAAATTGTCCAAGCTGCTTTCCTTAGGCAACCTAATCAGCAGATCGGCTCATTTTCATGTGGTGATGGATGCTGGTGAAAATGTGTTCCCATGCATAAGAATGTTTAAAAAGCAGTTAAAATGGCCACAGATCTCTTAATTCTTCCTACTCTCTGGAACTGTATGTGTGGGATGGATTGAATCCATGTGGGTTTCAGAATCAAACTACATGAAACATTTTTTTAAAAGTCAAGTCAGGGTTTCCCTGACCCGACTTGCTAATCCCACAGCCAGGCACCAGCAAGTGAATCAAGCAAATGGTAATGAAGAAGAGTGGTGAAAAAGAAGAAACAAAAGGAAAAAGGGTGTGAGAGAACAAAAACAAATAAGCAGACAGCTATGCAGGATAGATCCACAGGGAAAGTACAGATATAATCTATATGATAAATTATTATATCAAGTAATTCTGATGTTTCAGGTAACAGTATCTCAGTGAATTCAAAGTACATCAGAACCATTTGTCCTGTTATTTCTGATAATAGAAGCAGATGGACAATAAAACATAACTTATTTCCCACAATGTTTCATAAAAGCCCTAATTCAGCAAACCTGTGTATCCCATCCAGAGCCTATAGACAGCTGTCAAAGGCAAGGATCTGTGAAGGCAAGACCCTTCCCCATAGCAGATGCTGGAACTGACCCAGCTGAGTTCACACTATTCAGCCACGGGATCTCATCCTACCTGGTTCCAGACTCTACATAAATATATGACAGGAAATAAAAGGGTGCTGTGTGTGTGTGGGTGAGAGAGAGAACTAAAATAGTGTCACTTTTATAGCAATTATTTTGCAAATGTGATACTTTAGGAACAGATACACAACAGCCTCCTTCAAAAAAGCAAATTGGAATACTGGTTTTCAAAAACCACTATTCAGAATCCTCTGCAAAACAAAATACACTAAAGATTACCTCTCCTGTTGATGTCTCACACTCTAAAATAAACATGGGAATGGAAATAATGGTAAGAAGGGGAGGATGTTAAAAGTACTTTTGCTGCACTGCTAATGTAAGTGCCTTGCATCATCTTAAAACAGGTAAGCAGATGAGCAAAGAAGAAACTAGGCAGAAAAGGCAAGGATGGTATGTGAGGGATACATATTGTACTAAAGAATGCGCTAAATAGAACCTTCCTGAAGAGGCTTATTTGGAGGTCTTTGGGTGAACTTCATTTATACGTTTTCAAGCTGCCAACAGATCCATTTCCTCCCCAACGTGCTATTCTTTTCATTTACCTCCTGCTGACAACACTTATTATTCAATAGCTATTGACTATTTCAGCATAAATGCAAAACATTTGTGCTAATGACTGTACATCAACAATAGGTGGTTTGTTTTTGTGTTACAGAAGCCATCACAACATCACATTTTAACATTTGATACTTTGATCAACAAAAGAAAAAAGATGTGCATGCAAATTATCTGTGTTTTTCCATTATCAGGAGCATGTTTGTAGACACAGGGTTCCTGCTAGGATCATCTACACACTCACAAAATTTTGAACGGTAACCAACATTAATAAATATTTAGCATAATAAGCACGATGCGTTAAGAACATTTACTGGGCAGTCATTTTTACAGAAAATAATGGGACATACTTTCAAAGAGTCTAACACTGAGGTGCATCTGTCAAATAAAGGCATACATTTATAGTTTTAGTTACATCTAGGGTGCAACAGGCTTTCATTAGCTACCTTTAGTTTTGCCACTGATTCTTGATTCAGAGAGGGCTATACTCATTCTTCAAACCATGTTGAACAAAGAATCCAAAATACCATGCAAGGTGCTGCCACTCTCAAGGGTGGTTGCCTTTGCGATTCTCCACAACCACCCCCATCCACTGAGGTGAAAGGCAAAACACTTTGCAAAGCGAACAAGAATTCCTAAGCACTCTGCAGTATAGATCCAAGATTAGATGGTTCTGAGATCTGTAGTGTGGAGAACTATGCTGAGCTGGAGACCCTCCAGAATAAGTTTAGAGCAGTGGCTGTACTTCCAGAGATGCTTAAGTCTGTATGTTCTGCAACATAGTTTACCGGATGGCAAAGCAACATCTGCCTAAGATTAATTTTAGAACTACCTTAAGAAGCTGGATGGGGATATATCCACTCGCTTTGGAGGAGTTAGTTTCATGAAGACCTAAAATTTTACATTTGTAAGCTGATCTAGACAGGATGCTATTATGCATGCAAAGGATTTGACAAAACTACAAACTTTCTCAGATGGTATACACTACTTAAAGAGGACTGTGTAACAGAATATGGACAAGAACGCACTTTTTCCCCACATCAGGTGGGCTTTTGAGCCTTTTATAGAAGTGAAGTTTCAATTTATGTCTTACACTTGTGGGACACACTGGCACACATCTGGCCATGTACTTCTGAAGTCTTATGGGCATGTCAATGTTTAAAAGAGAGGGCAGTAATTTGTCAATTCTCCCCTCCCAATGTGAATCCTCATTTTGCCATAATGTCATTCCCATGGGTCCACTGACTCCCAGGACCAGAATTCCATTGTGAGATGAATTTGTTAATTTTCCCTACCATAACCAAATGAGGAGGGTGCTGTCATAATATCAAATGGCTAAACACATTAAACGTGTCTTGATGGAGAATTCAAAGAAATGAGGAGGGAGGGTTACATCTTATGGGGCATGTTCAAGTTCTTCAGACTGCCTTTTTATTTTATCTAGCATACCCCAAATAACAGTTATTGGCCCTTCTTCTGATGTTGCTTGTTTATATGGTTTTAATTGAATTCTTTTGTCATTTAAAATGTATTGTTAATTGCTCAAAAGTTTTCATTTTTAATGTTCACCACATTGCAGATCCTGGGTGGGTAAAAACATGACATAAAAATGTTTTAAATAAATTCTAAACATATCATTCTTTGGATTGTGGTCATGGTCAATAATCCTATGCATACTTATCAGGCAAGGAAGCTTCAACAAACTCTGGTTACAAACTGAGAAGGACAGGTTTCTTACCTGTAACTGGTGATCTTCGAGTGGTCATCTGTGCAATCACACATATGGGTAATCCGCAGGATTGGCCCCGACCTCGGAGAGTTCAAAGCAATCTTGATCGTAGATCTGGCGCGCCTCCCACTTGTCCTGGGAGGAGGCAGCTACTGCGCATGCCTGGACAAGGGGGAGGTGCTTAGCCACTCAGTTTCTTCCCGCCGCCGGATAGGTGGAAATAACTGTGCTAACTAGCTTCCAGCAGCGGGGAAGGCTGGGTGGGTCTGTGTGATTGCACAGATGACCACTCGAAGATCACCAGTTACAGGTAAGAAACCTGTCCATCTTCTTCGTGGTCTCTGTGCATTCACACATATGGGTGATTAGCGAGCCATTTCTTCGGAGGTGGGTGCTGGATCTGTAAGAATATGTAAAGTTAGAGCGTAACGTAATGATAGTGGTACTCACAGTGGTTAGTCGAAGATCGACCGTAGCACCGCTTGTCCGAAGGAGGCATCTCGCCGGGCACGAACGTCGAGAGCGTAGTGCGAGGCGAAGGTAGATGTGGAGGACCAGACGGCTGCGGCGCAGATGTCCTCTATAGGGATGCCTTTCATGAAGGCGGACGAGGTAGCCACGGCTCTGGTTGAGTGGGCTCGTATATGTTGAGGGATGGGTTGTTTTGCCAGCTGGTAGCAGAGTTCGATGGCAGCAACAATCCATTTGGAGAGTCTCTGAGTAGATATTCTGCTGCCCTTATCATGGGTAGCGTAGGTGACAAAAAGTCTAGGGTCTTTACGGATTTGGCGGGTTCTGTCTATGTAGAAGGCTAGGGCTCTCCGTGCATCCAGGTTGTGGAGCGCCCTTTGTCCCGCGTCCGCGGGGTGCTGGAAGAAGGCTGGTATAGTGGACTGTCTTCCTAGATGAAAAGGAGAGACGACCTTGGGTAGAAAGGTCGGGTCAGGTCGGAGGATCACCGTACTGTTATGAAATATCGTATACGGTGGGTCTGCTCTGAATGCGCAGATGTCACTGGCCCTCTTACCTGTGGTGAGGGCCGTAAGTAATGCCGTCTTCCATGACAGCAGGTGTAGTGGGATGGAAGCCATGGGCTCGAAGGGCGGTTTCATGAGTTGGCTCAGGACTAGAGACAGACTCCAGGTGGGTAGAACTTGTTTGATTGGTGGGTGTAGGCGAATGATGCCCTTGAGGAAAGCTCTGGTCGCATGGTGAGAGAATACCGTTGTGCCATCGATGCGGGGGTGGAAGGCAGAGATGGCTGCCAGGTGTACCTTCAGGGAAGAATACGACAGACCCGCTCTAGAGAGCGTTAAGGTGTAAGTTAGTACCTGAGGTATAGTGGCATAGTTGGGGTCGAAGTTGTGCTGTGAGGCATAGTGTGAGAAGCGTTTCCACTTCAGTAGATAGGATTTCCTAGTAGATGGTTTTCTGGAGTTCACTAGGACCTGACGGACCTCCGGGGGGAAGTCTAGAAACTGATTCTCCAGGCTGTTAATTTGAGCGATGCCGGGTTGTGGTGAAGGACCCTGCCGTCCTGTTGAGAGAGGAGATCCCGTGTTTGAGGGAGTTGGATGAAGGTGTTGTTGGACAGGAGCAGCAAGGTCGTAAACCAGGGCTGGCGGGGCCACCATGGAGTTATGAGGATGCAGTTTGTGTGGTCTACCTGAATCTTCTGTAGAACTCTGGTGATAAGTGGAATGGGGGGGAAGAGGTAGTGGAGTGTTCCGTTCCAAGTTTGTAGGAAGGCATCCCCCCTGGAGAGGTGGGATGGAGGACCTCTCGTGTAGAAGCGGGTGCATTGGGCATTTGACGGTGAAGCAAATACATCTATCTTCGGTTGTCCGAAGATGCTGAAGATCTGTCGGATGTATCGGCTGTTGATGGACCACTCGTGGTTGTTGGTAGAGTGGCGACTCAGGGCGTCTGCCTGGGTGTTCTCGACCCCTGGTAGGTGTACGGCCGTGAGGAAGATGCCCTGGCTTATGCTCCAATGCCACAGTGCCAGGGCTCTCTTGCAGAGTCTGACGGAGGCGGTGCCGCCCTGCCTGTTGATGTAAAAGACTGTGGCGATGTTGTCGGAGGTGATCTGGACGTGCTGGTTCCTTAGCGATGGGAGGAAGGACCGCAAAGCCTTGTGCACTGCGATGAGCTCCAGGCAATTTATGTGGAGAGAGCGTTCGTAGTCTGTCCACTGGCCCTGCACCGTGAGGTCTTCCAAGTGGGCTCCCCATCCCCACTTGGAGGCATCTGTGGTTACAATCACCGAGGGCGGTGTCTGCTTGAATGGCATGCCCTTGTAGAGGTGACGTTCCTTGGTCCACCATTTGAGGGATGGCACAATGTGTAGTGGAAGGGTGAGTAGTGTGGATTGATGTTGTGTGTGGGGGCGAAAAGTCCTTACGAACCACATTTGGAGGGGACGCATGTGCAGCTTCGCAAACCGCAGAACTGCTGTGGTTGCTGCCATGAGGCCTAGCATTCTCTGGAAAGTGAGCGCTGTTTGGGAGCGCTGGGCGATGATAGTGTTGGCCAGTGACAGTATGGCGAGTGCCCTGTCCTGAGGTAGAAAAGCCGTTTGCGAGAGCGTGGAGATGTCTGCTCCTATGAATTGAATCCTCTGGGTAGGGACTAGTTTGGATTTTGAGAGGTTGACTAGGAGGCCTAAGGTGGCCAGGGTGGAGAGAGTGGTCGAGACGTCCAGTTGTAGTTGCTCCCTGGAATGGGCGACGATCAGCCAGTCGTCTATGTAAGGGAAGATTGATATCTGTTGTTGGCGTAATGTGGCTGCTACTACTGCCATGCACTTGGTGAAGACCCTTGGTGCTGTGGAGAGGCCGAAGGGAAGGGAGCAGAACTGGAAGTGCTGCTTCCCTATGGCGAACCTGAGGAATCTTCTGTGATGATGATTGATTGTAATGTGGAAGTAGGCATCCTGGAGGTCTATGGACGCCATCCATGCTCGTTCTGGGATGAGCGGGAGGATTGCCTGAAGCGTGACCATACGGAATTTCTTGTAGGTTATGTGTAGGTTGAGTTTGCGGAGGTCGAGAATGGGTCGGAGTCCTCCGTCCTTTTTTGGCACCAGGAAGTACCGGGAGTAGAAGCCGGTGCGATGGTATTGGGGTGGGACTGGTTCTATCGCGCCTTTGTCCAGCAGAGACGCGATTTCTGTCTGCAGGGGTGCGGACGGGGGTGTGGTGAGGAATCGGTGGTGCCTTGGAGTGGAGGTAAACTCTATTAGGTAGCCTCTTTGAATGATGGCGAGGACCCAGGCGTCTGATGTTATGGTCCTCCAGGCAGTGTAGAATGGTTGTAGTCGTGTTGATCGGTTTGGCTGATGGAGGGAGACTGGACGGCTCGGGGGAGGGAGGTCAGAGAGACGGTTTGGATGTGGTTGAAGGTTTCTTGGTTGTTTGGCGTCTGTTTTGAAAGGAAGGTTTGGACTGCGGTGGTTTGCGCTTCCATGATTCCTGTTGCCGTGGGGATCTGGTCCCTTTGTATTGGCTGGACCTCCAGTTCCTTTGCCGATTGGATTGGGTCAGAGGTTGGGAGACTCCCAGTCGTTTCGCCCTTTTCCTGCCATCGTCTACTGATGTGAGGATGTCATCTGTAGATGAGCTAAACAGGCCAAGGCCATCAAAGGGCAAATCTTCAACCTTATATTTGATGTCTGGTTGGAGGGAGGAGGACCTGAGCCACGCGTGTCTGCGGAGTGCTATGGCTGAGGCCAAGGTTCTGGAGGAACACTGTGCAGCGTGACGGGCAGTGTTGATTTGCTGTTTGCTCACTCTGGCCATCTCTTGCAGGGTAGTGGTGGCTGACTTTTGGGATGCCTCGGGCAGGGATGGTACCAATGCGGCGAGGGAAGTGGTCAGGTTGTGGGTGTATGCGGAAAAGCATGCCATGTAGTTGAGGATTTTGGTTGTGGCTGTAGTGAGGGCGTAAATCTTTCTCCCAATCGTGTCGAGTTTTTTGCCCTCCCGTTCTGGTGGTACCGGGTGTCTAGTCTGCTTCGACTTCGAAGACGAATGCACAATGATCGAGTTCGGAGCCGGGTGGGTGAACAGGAACTTGGAATCAGGTGCGTGTATCTTGTACAGAGCTTCAACCCTCTTGGATGTTGGCGGTACTGATGCCGGTTTGTCCCATGCTTCTTTGAGTGTTTCTAGGAGGACGGGGAGCATGGGAAGAGAGGAGCTGGATGGAAGATCCGCATGCACTAGATCAAATACGACGTCCGAGACTCTGGGAGCGTCCGTATTGAGTTTCAGATTTAGCGAGCTTGCCATGTTTGCTACGAGGTCGAGGTAGGATCTCGGGCCCTCAGACGGTGATAGGTCTGCTGGCTTGGCTATGTCGGAGTCTGGGGATTGTAGGTCCGAACCCGAAGAGTGGTCGGAGTCGGAGAGTTCCTCCTCGGATCCGTCGTCGGTTCCTTGGTGCAGGTCGGGCTGAGGTGTTGTCTTGGGAGCCGCGTGTAAGGATCCCAGTGGCGATGGGAGTTTCGGTTCGGCGCCGAGACTCGTAGGGTCGTCATGGTGGTGAAGCGATTCGACCGATGCAGTTTGGAGTCTGTGTGTGTGATCTCGGTAGCGAGGAGACTCTTGGTAGCTGTGGTAATGGCGATCGTAGGAGGGTGATCGTCGGTGTCGTCTTCGGTTCCGTGGGGATGGAGACCTGGATCTCGATGGAGAGTAATAGTAGTGTCTCCCCCTGCGGTGGCTGCGGGAGCGTCGGCGGCTGCGGGACCTGGTGCGGCGGCGACTGCGGGACCTGGTGCGGCGGCGACTGTGGGACCTGGTGTGTCGGCGACTGCGGGACCTGGTGCGTCTGCGACTGCGAGATCGTGGTCTAGTCGGGAGAGCTCTCGGGGTCGAGGGTTCTCTGATGAGCGCGTGGGCGTCTATTGGCTGTGCGAGATCTATGAATTTAGTGGGGTCGAGAGGCCGGGTCCTAACGGATGCGGTAGAGTGCGTATCCAGCAGCTGGTCTGGTGGGGAATTCGGAATGGACGGCGACTTCGATGAGATGCGGATGATTTCCAACGGAGTGATTGACGGTGTTGCCGTCGACTTCGACGTCGGAGTCTTCGGCATCGATCCGGAGGCAGTGGCGCTCGGGTTCGGTGCCTTCGGTTTGGTGGTCGGGTTCGAGGCCGAGTCGAGAGGGCGGTTCTTGTGCTTTTTCGAGCTAACGCTACCCGTCGGGTCCGAGTGGGCGGAATCGGAACGGCGGCGCTTTTTGGGGTCGTCCGACTTCTTGGAGTGTTTGCCGGTCTTAGGCTTACAGGGACTCTGTGCCACGGAAGCTGCCGACTGCGTCTCTCCCACGAGGTGTGGGGAAGATGGCGCGGGTTGTTTTTGTCCGCCATGCGGCATGGCCGGTCGGAGTGTGGTTTCCATGAGGTGGCTCTTGAGTCTCGCGGCGCGGTTCTTGCGGGCCTGTTTGCCAAATTGGCTGCAGTGCACGCAGGAGTCTGGACGGTGGGCCTCTCCAAGGCAGAACAAGCAAAGAGAGTGGCCGTCGGACGAGGGGATTTTGGATGAGCAGCTGGTACAGCGTTTAAAGATTATCTTGTCCCTTCCTTCCATCCGCCCGGGGAGGGGGGGGGGGGAGGGAGGGGAAAGTCCAGAAAGAATAGTAAGAGAAGGCTTTTTTTTTTTTTTTTTTTTTATACGATACCAGGAGGAGTAGAAGATGAAGAATTGAAGCGAAGAGAAGGTAATTGTTGGAGATTGCAATGAAGAAGTTGGAGATCAACGAGGAAGGTGCGATCCGGTCGGCGGTAAGGAAGAAACTGAGTGGCTAAGCACCTCCCCCTTGTCCAGGCATGCGCAGTAGCTGCCTCCTCCCAGGACAAGTGGGAGGCGCGCCAGATCTACGATCAAGATTGCTTTGAACTCTCCGAGGTCGGGGCCAATCCTGCGGATTACCCATATGTGTGAATGCACAGAGACCACGAAGAAGATCACACTGTTCACAGATCAACCCTAACCAAGTTTAAAAACCTGTTCCCCTCACTGCCTAAATCCACTGTTGTCTCTCTCAGGGTTGTTTTCTTTCCAGTTTTATCAACAGTCTCTTATTCATTCTCAAACTTACTCTAAAAAACAGGTTATTATTATTCTCAAACTGTTAGTCACTAACTAAAGCTGTATGAGCAAAAATGCTTTGCAAACTCACCACTGAGCTGGGATTACACGGTAGCCTAAAAGAAAGCCAGCGAAAGCATTCTGGGGCAAAAGGATTGAGGCTTGCAGTCTTAACTTGAACATCACCTTCTGTGCAGTAAGCTCCATTGCACCCAAGTAAATCATTTAATTAAATCAAATTTAGAGTTAAAGCCAGTGTAACAGATACACAACCACACCTAAGGGCTACTTTTCCAGAAGGAAAAAAAAAATCAAATTTTCACAATACAAAAAGATACTGGATTAAGCATTACTATCTCCTATTCTGACATATTAAAAAACCAACTGTTTAAAATGTATCCAATTAACTAGGCCTGTATGGCTAAATCCATGCTATAACAAAATACCAAAAGACCCATGTAGTTAAATCAGGAGGTGACAAGGCCCAGAATAAGGAAGGAAAGTAATTTACTATATGCAGAGATTACACGACTCTTCCTATATAATTACCAACTATTGTGAGACCAAAACAGCACCATAATTGCATACGAAACGGAGGTGAACATTAATTAGAATGCATTTTGTTCTCTCAGTGGTGAACACCTGCGTTTTATAGATAATTGTTCTACCTGCTTAAACTGCATAAGAGTTTGGGAATTGTATTTGCCGCATCTTGCTCTGAAAAAAAGATGTTTTCACTACACAATTAGAGGGCTCAACTGTACCCCTCTGTAAACAGCATTAAGTACCTGAAGGTTATGTTCAAAGCATGTCAACGATGCATTGAATAAGGCCAGGAACATCACTGTACTATTGGATAAGCCTTCACTGTTGTTCTTTAAACAATCTGTGAAAGAGAAAGACAGGCATGTCAGTATATCCCCAGTGTCTCCTTCCAAAAGGTACCTTTAAAGCCAAGCGTTGTTGCCCCATTTTCAAAATCTTGCCCATGTTGCTTTTCTTCAAGTAAGGTCATGATACTCCTGTAATTCAGTGGGCGTTCTCATGTCATTTGAGGTTAGACAATTTGTGCCTGAATTAACTGACCTTCATGCTATGAAAAAAGAAATTGCGTTCATTGTGAAGTGGCTTGGAGCTACCACTGGGCTTTCAGGCAACACAAGTGGTGCTTCACCCATGAAGAAGCTTGGTGCAAACAGGCAGATCAAGAAAGGGAGGGGAACAAGTTTAAAAAGTATACTGCATTTTTAAGAACTGAGGCCAAAAATACACACAACTCCAAAAGTGGGAGGGGGGGCAGACCATAACCAGTTTTGCCTGCTTTTTTACGAGCATTTAAGCTACTTGTTGAGGACACCACCCTCCAAGTATCCACTAAGGAATCTCTACAGAAATAACTGCCCTTAAAAAAAAAAAAAATAACTATTCTTCTCTTTCAGGCTTTAGGAAACAACTATTTCATTTGCAGGCTCCTCAATCACAATCTAACATACAATCTCCAAGACTTAAATGAAGACTTGAATTTTTAAAGAGCAATAAATAACCATTGTACTTTTAGAAAAATCAGAATAACTGCAAACCCCTTATATACTTTAAACATACACATCCCTCCCCTCAATGTACTTGAAGTGGCCTACAAGACACTTTTCAAGTCAACTAAGATCATGAAACCATAGCAGCAGTACTGCACAGCAATTTGTGTGGTCTAACAGAGCACAGAAAATGAAATGGGTTAAGACTGGGCAGAAACATGTTGCCAGAGCCATTTTGAAACCGAACCCCAGAATAAATAATATTTAATCAATTCTGGTTAAATATACTTCAGAAATCATTTGGCAGTTTCAAAATATCTCTACAGCCACATGGGGAGCATTAAAGACATACAACAGAAACATTAAGATGAGATTCTAAGGATAATTAGATTTCTACAGACCACATAAAACCGGTCATAGGTTGGATGTTGCCCACCAATTTTAAACATTCTATCAGACACAAATAAGAATAAAACAATATATTCCATGTTACTCCACAGTTATTTTTAGGAAGTTTGGGGTTATTTAAGCTGCAGTACTGCAGTCGGAGCCCTATGGTCATGACCTGAGTTCAATCCCAGGAAAAGCTGGTTCAGGTAGTCGGCTCCAGGTTGACTCGACCTTCCATCCTTCTGAGGTTGGTAAAATGAATACCCAGCTTGCTGGGGGGGAAGTGTAAATGACTGGGGAAGGAAATAGCAAACCACCGCATAAAAAGTCTGCCGTGAAAACGTTGTGAAAGCAACGTCACCCCAGAGTCGAAAACGACTGGTACTTGTACAGAGGACTACCTTTACCTTTTTTAAACATAAATTAAAATGGCCTATAAAATGGCAGAAATCAGCCCAGAGATGGAGGAACTTTCCCCTAATTCTATTTTCCTGAAGAAAATCACTCTCACCAAGCTGCTATTACTCCTGTTGGGAGAAAAGTAAACCCTGTATTTAAGTCCCCTCCCCCCACCGAAAGTAAAAACAGCTTGGTGGCAGTGGGCAGTTAAGAATTTTTAGCACTTAGACTCAATAGTCTTATGGTGGGGACCTCCCTCAGACCCAGTCACTGACACAAGTATAACTTGCAAGCTTATGCACATTTACTTGGAAGTAAGTCCAGTTTAAATAAGAAAGTATACCTTTAACATGCAGTTAATCCACAAGTCAATTTCAAAATGTTTTCCTCTCCACTGCTATAGTTATTTGAGCAGGTTTGGTAATGTTACTGGGTGTCAGACTGGATTTGTATGTATGTGTCCCAGTACACAGCCTGCTTCCACTCTCTCCATCTGCATTACAGCATAATGTTATGCATGTCTCCTAAGAAGTTCTATTTTGTTCAATGGGACAAATGTACGTAACAAATACTATTATTTACTTATCAAGCCCATGCTGCTACCGTATATGCCATTTTTACTTCTTGTTCTTTCCTCTTTTCTTCCCTACTCTTGATTTCTTCCACGAATATGGTTCCTCATTTTATTTATTTATTAGATTTATAGCCTGCCATTCACGTACAAAAGGCTTAGAGCGGGTGACAATAACATTCTTATTTTAAAATTATTAAAACTATTGCAATACTACTGGTAATTGGTACATTAGTACAAAAAAAGGGAAGCATGACATAGTGCCCCTTATCCAGGGGAGAATAGACATCATACAGAATGGTAAATGCAGAATAACCAACTGGAGAGGGAAAAGGGATGAGGGAAAAGGAAGGGAGGGATGCCAGTCTAGATGTAAACCACTGCTTTTCTCATCCATAGGCCTGGAGCAGGGGTGGCCGAACTTAATGTAAGAGCCACACAGAATAAACATCACAAGTTTGAGAGTTGCAAGACATGAACAAATACTACATATACGTTTTTATTAAAACTCTTAATACTGGACTCAGAGGCACTCAGCTGGACCTGGTGGTGCAATCAGCGACTTCCCTCCCCTACATGCTTTTCTCCCTTGGCTCTTGTACTTTCTTTCCCCCTCTAGGTCCCCTGGTGACCTAGAGGAGAAGAGCTTGCAAGCCTGCCTATTTCCCCCTCCTTCCCCCATGGCAGAAATAGTCACCTATTTCTGATTGAGGTCCAGATGCTACGCACACTTACACAAGAGTAAGCTGCATTAAATTTTCCCTTGACCTCTGGCAGCCACCCAATATGTGTGAAAGAGCCACATGTGGCTCCCAAGCCATGGTTTGGCCATCCCTGGCCTGGAGGAACATCTCTGTCTTACAGGCCCTGCAGAACTGCATCAGAGCCCAGATCTCACTTGTCACATTCTCAGGGTGCAGGCAGGCAGGAGTCCAAAGTCAGTCCAAGGTCAAAGTCCAGGAAGTCAAGCAGGAGCCAAGTCGCCAATGCAGAATCACAAACCGTAATCAGAAGTCAATGTCCAAAAGCCAAAAGGTCAGGGTGCCAAGGAAATCAAGCAGATCAGGAAGGAGCGTGGATGCAACCCAGAGAATGGACTTGTTGCTTCCACAAGGTTACCAGGTCCTGGGTGGGAACTGGTTGGCAATTCTTCCAGGTTTGTTAACCCTTCCAGCTCCTCCTCCTCAGGGTTCAGCAGAAAGTTCCACCAGGCCAGGGCCAAATAAGTCCTGGCTCTGGTTGAGGACAGCCAAATACTTTTCAGGCCAGGGATCACCAGTAAGTTGTTAACCACTGAGCATAATGCTCTTTGGGGGACGTACCAGGAAATTCAATCCCACAAATACATTGGTTCCAGACCACTTAGGGCTTTAAGTGTTAATACTAAAATGCTGAACCTGATCTGGTATTCGACCTGGAGCCAGTGAAGCTGATGGAGCACCAATTGAATATGGTCTCTAAATAGGTTTCCCATAAGAACAGGCACCATTGCCTTCTGGAACAGTTGAAGTTTCGGGGTCAGCCTCAAGGGTAGCCCTGTGCAGACCAAGTTACAGAAATCTAGTCTGGAGGTGACTGTTGCATGGATCACTGTGGCTAGGCCGGGTAACATAGGAAGGGAACCAATTGATTAACCTGACAGAAATTAAGAAACTCCAATCTAGCCACATTTGTGATCTGGGCCTCCATCAAAAGGATAGATATACCCAGACTCTTGGCAGCTAATGTTAAAGGCACACCATCAAGATCCAGGAGTTGGCAGCCTAGCCCCACATCCCCCTAGCCACAGAACCTTAGATGGATTTAATTTCAGCCAGCTCTGCTTCAATCATCCAACCTCAACCAAGTCTCAACCAAAATGTCTAGGGCAGCATTTTTAACACAAACCACAACCAAATGGCATTAAAGATGGATTAATAAATCAGATTCAAACCATGGTTTCAGATCCTGGTTTGACAGATTCTATGTATGTTACTGAAATAGCTCACATTCAGACAGACTCACTAACCACAGTTATTTTAACTGCATCTTGGTTTCCTGTTATGTTTGAACTGAGGCCATAATCTGACATCATGAAAAACTGTAGGTTATTTAATTTACAATTTAAGACAACCTACTCTGGTTCAAGTTCATTTTCCACATACAGGCCACAATGGAAAAATAAAATGACTGAATTAGAGAAGTAATTTCATAAGCACAAATCAAGCAGCTAAAATTTATCATTTCAAATTTAAAAAATTGATGGCATCTGTCATAACAAAGCATAATTGGATCTTGAGAATGCTAAAGCATAAGCTGCCAACCACTGTTATTTTCTGATGTTTTTAGCTTTAAAAAGTCCACCAGTTCCAACATCTAAAAATGCAGCAATATGTTATTAAGAATCCCTTGGTTTACAGCCTGTGCAGACCACCTGAAAATAAGTTATCACATAAATGTGCACAATGCCAATATTAAGCAAGAAAATCACTACATACTTGCACAGTTTGCTTTCTCCCAAGTGTCATTGAAAAATTTGGACAGGATCACAACAATCTGTAGCCTATCGGACATCAAGAGACTTTTGGTACACTTGCTCTCAGAGGTGTTCTGAAAAAGGTGGTGAGAAAAAGAGACAGAAAACATTGTTATACATTCATCCTTATGCAGGTCTTAACATTTCTTTAGCAGATCACAGCACACAGCTGTAAAGCACAGATTATCATGCTTCTTTTATTTTACCCAGGAGAAGAAAAATAGCCACTTAACAACAGGTTCTCCTGCTTCCAAGAACTCCACAGGGCAGAAAATCACTCAAAAAACAACAACCACATCTTAAAGGCTGGATGGAACCTGAAAAGCCTTGAAGTTCATTCCCCAGCCAAAGGGTTTTTCAAGCAATGCTCCCCCTTAAATCAATCTACAAAAATTCAGGACGTTGGATGCTGCCGGCAAAGAGAAGTAAATAACAGTAAGTTGCCTGTAGTGGAAATAGCTGCAGATTCTAAGCAAGCTACCCAAGCATCTTGCTGCAAATGAGAAGAAATCCTTAACTGGTAAGATAAATGTCACAGCAAAACAAAGAGGTTAAAATATTGTTCTGAACACTGAACTGCCCTGCAAGGTTCTTAGTGCATTCTCATTCAAAAGCTACCTTACAGCATGTCAGATCACTGATAGTTCTAGCATGGTGCTCTCTATATTGAATGGCAGCAGTTTACAGACAGGTCTTTGCAAAACCTGCCCACTTTTAACTGGAAGATGCCAGGACCTTCTACATTCAGTGCATATGCTCTGCCTACATATGAGCAACCATTTCATGGGCAACCAGCATTGTGACTGGAAATGATCTGAAATGAAGCAGTAATGGAAATCAGACACACCTTAAACTACTTGTATACTGGAAATACTGAATCTTCCGTTCAAAATTTTGAGGTGTGTAAACTGTAGAGAAGCTTGCATATCTCCTGAATAAGCAAGCTATAGAAGTCATTTGTTTGCAAATGGAAGCTTGACCTTCAAACATAACTTTCTACCTGAAGAGTTATTCTTAGGGTTGCTTTTATTATCATCACATAGTTGTTTCCCATCCTGGGAAGCTTTAAAAAAAATAGTGCTGAATGAAACAGTGGATGTTTCATTCTTTTTTAAAAAGAAGAATGTTTCTAGTCCTTATAGATGTAACAAGATGTTTGAATGAGCAATCACTGGTGAAACTGCAGAATCCTAAAGTGGTTGATGATCAAGCGATGGTAGGTGAGGCATCAGTACTCTGTATGGCCCATGATCTTGCCTATCACTAACGTAAGTACAACCAATTACACAAAAGAGTATACAATGCAAGATAAACTATATGCAAAAGATGAGATATTGGGTAAATCTACACAATTTATACAAGTTGTGGTATTCTACATTTCTTGGCACACGGGGGAAAAATGGCTAGGAAAGTACACTCCATGCATCTGAAGAAGTTAACAGACTCACAAGCTTTAAGGTGGAATAAATATATTTTTTTTATTTTTTTTTTTTATTTATTCGGGATTTGTATCCCGCCCTTCCCAGGAGTGGCTCAGGGCGGCTTCCAACAATAACAATTTAACAATTTAAATAGAACAATTAAATACTTCACATTTAAACATTAAAACCAATACATTTCAATTCATAAAAACAATGCAGCTTAAAACCAATAACATATCATTTTATATAAACAGATGGCAGGCCAGTTACGTCAAGTTCCATCCCGGCTAGGTGTAAGCTAGCCGGAAGAGGGTCGTCTTACAGGCCCTGCGGAATTGAACCAAGTCCCGCAGGGCCCTCACCTCTTCCGGCAGCTGATTCCACCAAGTGGGGGCCATAACGGAGAAAGCCCTATCTCGAGTGACTTTCAGGCGGGCTTCTTTTGGCCCGGGGATAGAGAGGAGATTTTGTGTTCCTGACCTCAGTGCTCTCTGGGGAACGTATGGGGAGAGACGGTCCCTCAGGTAGGCAGGTCCCAGGCCATATAGGGCTTTAAAGGTAATAACCAGCACCTTGTACCGGACTCGATACATCACTGGAAGCCAGTGCAGAGTCCGAAGACCCGGCCGAATGTGTCCCCACTTTGGGAGACCCAATAACAGCCGGGCCGCAGCATTCTGCACCAGCTGCAGCTTTCGAGTCCGGGACAGGGGCAGCCCCATGTAGAGGGCATTGCAGTAGTCCAACCTCGAGGTGACCGTAGCATGGATCACTGTTGCTAGGTCGTCGCGCTCCAGGAAGGGGGCCAGCTGCCTTGCCCGCCTAAGATGAAAAAATGCGGACTTGGCAGCGGCTGCTATCTGAGCCTCCATCTTTAAGGAAGGCTCCAACAGCACCCCCAAGCTCCTGACTCTGTCCGCCGCCATCAGCGGTGCACCGTCAAAAGCTGGCAGGGGGATCCCCCCCCCCGGGCCGCGGCGACCCAAGCAAAGGACCTCTGTCTTCGTAGGATTTAGCTTCAGCCCACTCAGTCTGAGCCACTCAGCCACGGCCTGTAATGCCCGGTCCAGATTTTCCGGGGCGCAGACCGGCCGGCCGTCCATCAGTAGATAGAGCTGGGTGTCATCAGCATACTGGTGACACCCCAGCCCATACCTTCGGGCTATCTGGGCAAGAGGCCGCATATAGATATTGAATAACATCGGGGAGAGAACCGCCCCCTGGGGCACACCACAATCAAGTGTGCGCCTCTGGGATAGCTCCCCCCCTACTGCGACCTTTTGTCCCCGACCTTCCAGGAAAGAGGAAAGCCACTGTAAGGCCAACCCCTGAATCCCTGCGTCGGCGAGGCGGCACGTCAGTAGCCGATGGTCGACCGTGTCGAACGCCGCCGACAGGTCTAACAGCATCAGCACCGCCGAGCCACCCCGATCCAGATGCCGTTGAAGGTCATCTACTAGGGCGACCAACACTGTCTCCGTCCCGTGTCCCGGGCGGAAGCCGGACTGAAATGGGTCAAGGATGGAAGCGTCCTCCAGGAAATTCTGTAATTGTATCGCCACTGCCCTCTCAATAAGTTTACCCAAAAAGGGCAAATTAGAAACCGGCCGATAATGTGCCAATTGGGCCGGATCTAAAGATGGTTTTTTTAGGAGGGGACGGACCACAGCCTCTTTGAGTGGCGTTGGAAAGTGCCCTTCCGTTAGGGATCTATTTATGATATCCCGCACAGGATATCTAAGATCCCCCTGGCAAGATTTAATAAGCCAGGAAGGGCATGGGTCCAATTTACAAGTTGTTGGGCGAGCCAATAAGAGAATCCTGTCAACTTCCTCCAGGCTGAGGGGTCTAAAGCCATCCAGAGTATAGTCCGAAGACAGGCTCGGGGCCTCAGGTTCGCTAACTGTCTCCAAACTGGCAGGGGGGTCGGGGCGAAGTGACGCGATTTTATCCGCAAAAAATTTCGCAAAAGCCTCACAGCCGATTTCCAATTCAATAGAATTTAACCTGCCTTGTGGCAGCGTTGTAAGTCCTCTAATTATATCAAATAATTGTGCCGGGCGCGAAGTTGCGGACGCAATCTTAGCCGCAAAGAATACTCTCTTTGCGGATTTGATTGCCATCTCATAGGCCTTCAAACTCTCTCTATAAGATGTTCGGGTCACTTCGTCTCGAGTACGCCGCCATTGCCTCTCTAGTCGTCTGAGCTCCCGCTTTTGTTGCCGCAGCTCCCGGTTAAACCAGGGCGACGGTTTCGGGCGGGGGCGCAGAGGGCGCCTGGGTGCGATCTCCTCAATGGCCCTGGAGAGCCCATCGTTCCAGGACTCTACCAGATCATCCAGGGAATCGCCAGCGGGCCAGGTATCCCGTAGAGCCGTTAGGAACCGTTCCGGGTCCATCAGGCTCCGCGGGTGAGCTAAAATACGCTCTCCGCCTAAACAGGTTTTGGGTGACACCTCCATACGGACCTTAAGGGCAAAGTGATCTGACCATGGCACTGCTTCCGTTGCAATATCAGTCACTGATATTCCGGCCACAAAGACCAGGTCTAACATGTGTCCCGCCTGATGGGTGGGTGTTGTAACAACCTGGGAGAGTCCTAGTGTCGCCATGGATGACACCAGGTCCATCGCCTGGCTGGACGCCGCGTCGTCGGCATGGACATTGAAGTCACCCAAGACCAAAAGCCTTGGGTGCTCCAGCGCCCAGCCCGCCGCGGCCTCCACCAGGGATGGTAAGGCGCCGGCCGGTGCGTTAGGCGGTCGGTACACCAGCCAGATCGCCAACCCCTCCCCAACATCCCACATCAGGCCAACACATTCAACGCCCGGAATCTCTGGAGCCGGAAGAGCCCTAAAGGAGTAAGCCTCTCGTATGAAAAGTGCCACCCCACCCCCCCGCCCGCTAGTCCGTGACTGATGAAAGACCGAGTATCCTGGGGGGGCGGTCTGAGAGAGAGCTACCGTCTCCCCTTCACGCACCCAGGTCTCGGTCACGCAAGCCAGGTCCATGTCCTGTTCGGTCAGGAACTCCTGTAGGACAGAGGTCTTATTATTAATGGACCTGGCATTGCATAACACCAGTGACGGAGGCGGGTGATTCAACCTTCAATATTGATAATCTTTAAGGTGCCCTGGGACTTGTTTTATTTTTCGTGGAACAGAATTTAGACTGCTTGTGCATATTTTAAGCAATTGTTGCACAGTAGCTAGAACAGGGGTGTCAAACATGCTGCTCATGGACAAGATCCAGTCCGCAGAGGGCTCAAATCCATCCACTGAGCAACTTCCTTCTCCTGCTTCTTTTTCCAGGGTGGCTGCTGCAGCTACACAGTAGCTTGCTATTTTCCCAGCTCCCTTAGTGGCTCTTTGCTCCTTGTTTCCTGCCTCTTGCCATCCCCCCCCCACCCCTCACTCTCCCTCACACATAAAAACAGGCACACAGAGAGCTCCATGGCTGCTTCCTGCAGGAGAGCTACAAAGACAAGTCAGCCAGTCTCTCTCTCACACACACATAGCTTCTGCTTCCTTCTCCAGGGCTGCTGCTGCTCCTCCTCTTTTGAGGAGGAAGGGAGGAGGAGGAAAGAGAGTCCCATGGCAGTTCATGATGAACATTTTATTCCAGGTATAAGCTTTTATGTGCAAGCACACTTCTTTGGATGGAGGGAGAGATTCTTCTGACAAGCACAATGTACACTGAGGAAATTATTTTGGCTTATTCTGAAAAGTTGGTTAAAAAAAAAACTGGACTTCTCTGTTCCTATCTGGACTTATTTTCTTTTGAAAAGACCCTGATTAGAAATTAGAACACTTGGATTAGAACACTTATATCTTGGAGAGTGGAGTGATTTCAGATGCCAAATGATAATAGCACATACTGGTAATGAGACAGGAAAACAAGCTCTCAATTCAGTCCAGGAGAATGCATTGTCTTGAGCAGCGGTGGCACCAGGATTTTCGGTATCCCAGGTGAGGCACCCACACCCACACCTGCCCCACTACCCCCACTTAGCCCCTTCCTCCTCCTCACTGCCACCGCAACCACCAGCCACCTGCAGCACTCCTCACACACGCCTCACAAGTTGAATCATGCTCCTCTCCAACTCGCTCCTTGGCCCCTGGCGCTGCTGCTGGGCTTTAATCAGCCAGGCTGGCTGCAGCTTCCTGCGCCACCAGGCTTCTTCCAGGCGGGGGCATCTTCCTCTTCCTAGCCTGCAGGAGTTCACCCCGGCTGGTGCCCCCCTGTGGCGGGATATCACTATAGGCAGCTGCCTACATTGCCTACTGGTTGGTGCCAGCCCTGGTCTTGAGTTTCATTATCAACTGCAATTCAGCAGTCTCTCTTTCTAATTTCCTTTTGAAATTCCTTTGTAAGAGCACTGCTACTGTCAGCAACTGAATGTGGTGGTTTCTAATGTCAGACTTATGTCCATTTACTCTTTGCTTCCTCCAGGACTGAATTCTCCTGGATGGAACTGAGACCTGGGTTTCCTATCTCATTATCAAAGCCAGTATCTCCATGCCTACCATCCCTCTGCATTTCACACCTAATCCAATCAAACCTGCTACTGTCATTCACCTGCTATTGCCATTCTACATCTGAAATCACCTTTATAAAGTTTAGATCTCCGGTACCTCGTGTTGCATTTAATGGCATGCCCTGCCCAACAAAAGTGACATTTGTGTCAGATCCAGCCCTTGTAATAAACGAGTTCAACACCTCTGTGATAGAATATCTGACTTTTCACCAGAAAGAATGGCACTCAGCAATGACACTCACTGGATGATCTTGAGACCATAGCATGTCTTTAGATGAAACTCCTTGGACAAAGGGCAGGACAAAATATAGTGCACTCACACTTTATTTTATTTTATTTTTTTTAAAAGAACAGATTAGACACAGCCTATCTAAAATGGCTTTGGTTTCTGTCTATACGTGATGAACAAGAACTACACACCTACCCTTGGTATGATTTATGCCTTACCAATATTCATAGTCAAGAAGAGAGAAATGATCAAGAATCACTCTGCTGCTCAGCCTGAGTAAGACATGACAGGACCACTTAAAATTCCTATATGGAAGCACTCTTATCTCATTTTAAACAGCCCCACAAGTTTGAGGCCATGTACTGCTATACATCCAGAGAAGTCAAAGAATTTTGTTTCCTTACCACCACAAGGTAATCTATCCAAACAATATATATATACACATCACATTTTTTATTCCACCACTCTTCTGTGGAGCTCAAAATGGTATATGTGGTTGTTTCCTTCTCCATTTCACCCTCATAATAAACATGTGAGGTAGGCCAGAATTAGATAAGGCAGCAGCCCAAGATCGCCCAGTAAGATTTATAGCCAAGTAGGGATTCAGGCCCAAGTTTCATTTAAGCCCCCCCCCCAACTTTTCCTTTTACTCTTTTGGAAAAACATCTGACAGCAAAAATTACAGACTGTGCAGAAAATAATATTTAGCATTTTTCATATGTTTATCCCACATGAACTACTTTTAAGCAGACATGGCTGACTGTACTTCACATCAACACTGTGACAGAATTAGTCAGACCCAGATTCATTTCCCTCCACTGAAAAAATCTCTGTTTTCCTGTCTCTAATGCAAAGCATCAATTGGTCTAGTCATATGCAGCAAACAGAACAGTCAATAGGATTACGAACACTTTCCGAAGACAACTGAGTGTTCAGTTTCAGGGTCATCCAGTGAGCTTCACTGCTGAGCACGGATTAGATTCTTCTTGCCTCTGGCTGAATTCAGATCCTTTAAAGTAAACTCAATAACCTTAGTACCAACCTGCATCATTTGTGGCTATTCCTGTGCAGGCCTACCTCACCTTTAATGTGGAATAGACAACTGAAAATCCACAGCTTGCCTACCTTTACCACAATCCAATATTGGTAAACAATCTCTGTTATCTGTCTGTTTCTTAGTGAAACTCAATATGGCTGGTCAACTCTGCTGTTTTTGGTGTATCATTTGACTGAATCATGGTACACTAGGTCAGCACCGGCAAAAATGAATGTCAAGGACATACATAAAGCGCAAGTCAGAAATCTTACCCAGAACTGCCAAAAACCACTACTGAGTCTCAAGCAAAGATACCCTCTGGGTGTTCCCTTATGCCACTCAAACCACAACCCAACTGTTCTGTGAAAACAGTGCACATTACTTGACCAGCTCCACAGCCCTCCAATCTGAGCAGGGTTTCCAGAATGTCATCTAGTCTCCCCTTCTAGCAGTCTTGGGCAACTCTGCCCTCTTAAATCTTCCAAGAAGAGAACAAATTAGGGTTGCCATCTCCAGGCTGGGAAATTCCTGGAAAGTCGAGGGCAGAGCCTGGGAAGGTTAGAGCCTACAGAGGGGACACAGCTCACCAGGGATGAGATGTCATCGATTCCACCCTCCAAAGATGCCATTTTCTCCAGGTGGAACTGATCTCTGTAGTCTTGAGATCAATTATAATTCTGGGAGATCTCCAGGACCAACCTGGAGACTGGCAACCCTAGAAACGCATCTTTTTCCTCCACCAGTCCCTCCTCCCACCTCCATGTAGTAACTCTGGTTTTACCACACGTCAGTCAGAGAAGTTACTGAGGTCCCAAAGTACCGTACTTCCTCATTTACAATGCAATTACTGCCATTTCTGGTTTTTTTCACTCTGGGAATTGTTTTTAGACAGACAACGCTTCAGAGATCAGGCCCAACATATGCTATAACACAAAATAAAATAAAATAAAACCCCGGACCACACTGAGAATCCGGAAGCAAGAGAAAGAAAGCGTATCTTTCCCAGCACCACACACTCCACCCCCAGTAGTTCCTGAGAAAAGGCTGCTGCTTGTTGATAATCTATTCCGACAAATACGCAAACGCACCCCTACAGCCCTGGTGATGTTCTCCAGCAGGCTGTTGATCTCCCGGAACTGGCGATAGCAATTCTGACAGAGTCTCACGGGACGAGCGCTCCGCACCAAGCAGCCTGTCAACTTCACACTGCTGTTGGCGAAGGCAGCCAAGAGCTCCCTGCACTCCGGCTCCAACTCGAGCAGGTCCCACAGGGACTCCAATCCTAGCAAAGAAAGGTCCTCCGCCTCGTCCAGCAGCTCTAAGGACAGAGGCAGGCGCCAGCCCCCCAGAGCCCTGCCTTCCTGGCCGCTCGGCAATACGAAGTGTCGGCTAGGAAACAGGCTGTCCCCGGAGCAGAGGCCCAGCAGGACCGCCGGCACCAAAAGTATCGTCGCCGGGCCCATCTCTGCCACCCGCGCCGGAGGAACCGGCACCGCCTTCCTATTGCGACTGCCGCGAGAACCGAAACACGGTCACGTGCAGCCGAGAAGAAAATTGTCAACATTCAGGAACTAAGTCTAACGCGTGCTCTCATTGGCTGCTGTGGATTAGACGTGAAATTTTCGCAAGAAGAGGCGGAGCCAATCCGTGTCTCCAGTTCTTAGGCGTAGTATGAGATGGTGGGTTTACTCTAAAGTGGGAATTTTGTTATTATTATAAAGTTGTTGAGGAAATCCCCCCCCCCATTCATGAGGTTAAACAATTTTATAAGATCAATAATATTGGTACGTAAACATTAGTAAATAAATCTAAATATATATATATAATGCACTAGGTTATACGTTTCTAAATATTTACAATTGTGCCTATAATAAAGGCCCTCTTGCATTAATTCTGGAATTTTTTCGGCTTTGGGGATTAGTGAACCTCAACAGAAAGAAGGCGCCGGGATGAATATTCTACAGCAGAGAATTACTTGCTTCTTCAATTACCCTCTAAAAACTTACAATCACCGTGTTAAAGGTGTGAATAATTTTCTCGTTTTCAGGACTTTCCGTTGTATGTTAAGTGAGGATTCGTGTCCTTTTTATTATTGCGGTTAATGGGGCACCTCCACGTGAGGCGCCTCTCGAAGGATGTGATCTGATAGGCGTGGCAATTCGGAGGGGGGTTTCCAAGATTTCAACAAAATTTCTCTATTGCAGTGAATCTGTCTTGATGGTGCTGCAGGGAATTTTGGGGGTAGGATCAACTTTTCAGAAGATGTCATATCTATCTCTCACTAAAACTGAAGCAGATAAATAGTTTAGGCGGGTGCCATTTTTCTTCTCATGTGCTGTGCTTATATATTGTAAATGTATTTATTTTACATTATAGTCCACCTTTCTCAATTGTACTGAGTGGATTACCCAGAGTGAGTCAATAGATGGGACATTGACTAAACAGTACAATAGAATTAGGATTGTAGAACCAACCAGAAGTCTAAAAATAGAACTGAAGCATAAGTATTAATGCCACATTAAATGATGCAAAAATTGCATAGTAGGATCCTAGTTTAAACATTAGTATAGACCACGGTAATAACAAAAAAGATAAATGTTCAAAAGATATCTACACCCAGAGCTTTTTCATGTAAAGGAAACTTTTAAAACAACTTACCATAGTGCTCCTAAAATTCTCAGTGTTTGTAAGTGGTATTGTTAGAGCACAAGGGTGGCCAAACTGCGGCTTGGGAGCCACATGTCACTCTTTCACATATACTGTGTGGCTCTCAAAGCCCCCACTGCTGCATCGGCCAGCTTCAGGAAGGCATTTGTCTCTTTATATCACTTCTCCATGTCAAGCTAGCCAGTGGCTTGGACAATGCATTTAAAGTTGCTTTCTTTCACCTCTCCTACCCTCCCCCCTCTTGCCATCTATTTCTTTCCTTCTTTCTTTCCATTTTTTCTCTCTCCCTTCCTTCCTGTCTTGTGGCTCTCAAACATCTGTTGTTTATTCTATGTGGCTCTTACACTAAGCAAGTTTGGGCACCCCTGTTATAGCATAACAAAGTTTGAATTCAATGGCACCTCCTTTTAAATCCAACAAAGTTTTATTCAAAGTATAAACTTTCATTAACAAGCACACCACTTCAGATACAATGAAACAGGATTTACTCAACTATTACATATGGGAAGAGAGGGGGAGTAGTGGCCAGGAAGGGCCAATTAGAGTAAACAGAAACAAAAATGGAAATTACCCATATACATACACATGTATAGGTGGAGGGTGAGCAGTAAATTATCATACAGCAGAATGACAGGATTATAGATTCATAGAATTGGAAGGGATCCCAGGGTCATCTAATCTAACCCCCTGCACAATGCAGGAACTTCACAGATACCTCCCCACTAAATTCACAGGATCAGCATTGCTATCAGGTGGCCATCTAGCCTCTATTTAAAAACCTCCCAGAAAGGAGAACCCACCACCTCTTGAGGAAGCATGTTCTCTACTGAGGAACCGCTTTAACTGTCAGGAAGTTCTTCCTAATGTTGAGCCAGAAACTCTTCTGATTTAATTTCAACCCATTAGTGCTGGTCCTACCTTTCAGGGCAACAGAAATCAATTATGCTGTATGATAATGTATTGCTCACCCTCCTCCTATATCTACAGACTGGTAATTTCCATTTTTGTTTGTCTGTCTTTAATTGGCCCCTCCTGGCAACTAAACACTCCCCAGCCTCTCTTCCTATATGTAATGTTTGAGGAAATTCTGTTTTACTATTTAAAGAAGTGTGTTTGCACACAAAAGTGTATACCTTGAATAAACCTTTGTTGGTCTTAAAGGTACCACTGAATTCAAATTTTTTCCTACTGCTTCAGACCAAGACAACCTGGATCTATTGTTGTAGCATAGTCATTATCCTTGAAAAGTGTGATGTGGCCAAGGAGATCCATGCTTTGATCATGTCTGGGGTGTATTACTGTTATGTGCTTTGCCTGTGGCTGATATTGAAGACTGGATACAAGAAACAAGTAGCCAGTGCTGGAAGGAGAGTACTAGAAAAGTTCAGTATGAACTTTTTGAACAGTATGAACTTAGGCTAGCAAGAGATGTTCAACACAACAAAAAGGTTTCTTTGGTTATGTTTGGAGAAAGAAAAAGAAGTGCTAGGCCCATTGCAGGAAGAGGAAAGAGAAATGCAGCAGGTGATGAACTTTGCCTTGGTCATCTCTTGCAAGTTGAAACAGTTCTCAACCTGGCAAGAAGAGAACACATGATAAAAGAAGGGTGTTGCAGCCTAGTATAGGCATAGGAGTGATATAGAAACACCTAGCTTCTTAAAATGAAACCAAGTCCTCAGGGCCAGATGAATTGCATCTGAAGATACTAAAGGAACTTGCTGATGCAATTTTGGAGCCTCTGTTCATCATTTTTGAGAATTTTTGGAGATCAAAAGGCAGGCAAATGTTGTCCCCATCTTCAAGAAGGGGGGAAGGAGGACCTGGGTAACTACTTACCCATCAGCTTGACTTCCATAGCTTGTAAGTTTTTAGAACAAATAATCAAACAGTCAGTACTTGAGCATTTAGAAAAGATGGTTGTGATTACTAAGAGCCACACAGGTTCCTCAATAACAAATCATGTCAGACTAATCTTATCTCTTTCTTTGAGAGACTTTCTGCTTTCTTGGATCAGGGGAATGCTGTGAAAATTCTTTATTTTTATTTCAGTGAAGCTATTGACAGGTTCCGCATAATATTCTTGTTGACAAGTTGGTAAAATGTGGTTTGAATCCTATTTAGGGTTGCCAAGTCCAATTTAAGAAATATCTGGGGACTTTGGGGGTGGAGACAGGAGACTTTGGGGGTGGAGACATTAGGGGTGAAGCCAAGATCAAGGCTGTGACAAGCATAATTGAACTCCAAAGGGAGTTCTGGCCATCACATTTAAAGGGACAGCACACCTTTTCAATGCCTTCCTTCCATAGGAAATAATGAAGGATAGGGGCACCTTCTTTTGGGGCTCATAGAATTGGACCCCCTGGTCCAATCGTTTTGAAACTTGGGGAATATTTTGGGGAGAGGCATTAGATGCTGTACTGAAAATTTGGTGCCTCTACCTCAAAAAACAGCCCCCCCCCCCCGAGTCTCCATTATTTTCTATAGGAATAAATCTCCATAGGGAATAACAGAGTTCCCAGCAGACATTCCCCTCCCCTCCCCCCGCTTTCTGATGACCCTGAAGCGGGGGGAGGGCCTCCAAACCGGGGGATCCCCTGCCCCCACCTGGGGATTGGCAACCCTAATCCTATTACTGTTTGGTGGACTTGTAACCAGTTGACGGATCACACCCCAAAAGTGCTTATTAATGGTTCCACATCCTCTTAGAGAGGAGACCAAGTCCTATGAGGAAAGGCTGAAGAAGATTGATATGTTTAGCCTAGAGAAATCATTGAGAAGTGATATGATAGCTATCTTCAAGTATTTGAAGGGCTGTCTTATAGCGGATGGAGGAGGAGGAGGTGGTGATGGTGATTTATACCCTGCCCTTCACTTGGAGTCTCAGAGCAGCTTACAATCTGCTTCCCTTCCTCTCCCCACAACAGATACCCTGTGAAGTAGGTGGGGCTGAGAGAACTCTGAAAGAGCTGCCCTTGAGAGAACTGTGACTGACTCAAGGGTACCCAGCTGCTACATGTGGAGGAGTGGGGAATCAAACCCTGTCTGGTTCTCCAGATTTGAGTCCACCACTATTAACCACTACACCAAACTGGCTTAGGTAGAACTTTCTGATGGTTTGAGTGGTTCCTTAATTTCCAGGTCAATCTTGCAGTAGTCCAGTCGTGACCATTGCATAAATCGCTGTGGCTAAGTCACAGGAAAAGAGACAGGGAACCAGTTGCCTAAACAGCTGAAAATAGTAAAAAGTGATTATGCATATGCAGGAACCATATGCAGGAGATGGATGCAGACCACATAGCACAAAACACTGTTGTTGTGTGATACAGAGTAGCCTAAGGCAGTGGGGTAAGGGTGACAACATCACCCATGGTTACATGCTCATGGATGCTGGTGCCAACATGCTGGCAGAAGTGAAGTGTACACCTCAAGGGCATTGTGTGCCTGGTGCACATGCTTCAGCTGATGGCGAAGGATGCTCTGGGGCTGGGGAGCATTGTCAAGGCAACCTGGAACATTGCACCTCTTGAGATGTGGTCCTTGCTTAAGACCTGCCAGCACCTGGCCACCCACTTCTCACACAGCCTCAAGTCTGCCCATCTACTGCACGAGAGGCAGGGGAGGGGGGATGAGGAACTCCACCTCTGCCATGATGGGGCATTTGATAGAGAAGAAGAATGCAGTGCAGGATGTCATCTCCTCCATGACCATACTGGATGGAGAAGAGGAGATCAGCATCAGCTCCAATGACTGGCTGACCCTCTCCCAAATGGTATGTGTCCTCAAGCCCTTCCAGGACACCACTGATATTCTGTGTACCCATATGGCCAGCCTCAGGCAAGTCATCCTCCTGATTTGAGGGCTGGACAGGGCACTGGTCTCTGCACTAGAGCTGGCTGTTCTCTAACAGGTCAGGACCTTGGCAGAGAGGTTGCAGGTGAGCATCACTACCAGGTTACATCCTCTCTACAAGAAAGGGCCAAGCTGGCCAGTATAGACTGTGACACTCAGATGAAAGGCATGAAGAGCTCTTGCGGTGGAAGAGCTCTGCAAAGAACTGTGGAGGCTACAGGCCAACAGATGTGGCCAGAGGAAAGAGTGAGTAGAAGAGGCTGGGGAAGAGGAGGTGCAGCCCAGCATCTCTACCTCAAAGAGCTCAACCAGGGAGAAGCCCCACTACTAGTTGTAAGTAGTGAACTGGGAGATCAGCAGTGGCAGGGATGTCAGACATGCAGTGGGGGAGGATTCAGCATAAGAACATAAGAGAACCCATGTTGGATCAGGCCAATTTCCCATCCAGTCCAACACTCTGTGTCAAACAGTGGTCAAAAAAAAAAACCCAAGTGCCATCAGGAGGTTCATAAGTGGGGCTAGAAGCCCTTCCACTTTGCCCCCCACCCCAAGCACCAGAGCATACCCAGAGCATCACTGCCCCAGACAGTTCCAATAATATGCTGTGGCTAATAGCCACTGATGGACCTCTGCTCCATATTTTTATCCAATCCCCTCTTGAAGCTGGCTATGCTTGTAGCCACCACCACCTCTTGTAACAGTGAATTCCACACCTTTGGGTGTAGAAGTACTTCCTTTTATCCGTTCTAACCCGACTGCTCAGCAATTTCATTGAATGCCCACAAGTTCTTGTATTGTGAGAAAGGGAGAAAAGGACTTCTTTCTCTACTTTCTCCATCCCATACATAATCTTGTAAACCTCTATCATGTCAACATTTCTCCAGGCTAAAGAGCCCCAAGCGTTTTAACCTTTCTTCATAGGGAAAGTGTTCCAAACCTTTAATCATTCTTGTTGCCCTTTTCTGCACTTTTTCCAATGCTATAATATCCTTTTTGAGGTGCGGTGACCAGAATTGTACACAGTATTCCAAATGAGACCGCACCATCAATATATACAGGGGCATTATGATACTGCCTGATTTATTTTCAATTCCCAGCATGGTGTTGGCCTTTTTTATTGCAGTCGCACACTGTCTTGATATTTTCAGTGAGTCATCTACCATGTCCCCAAGATCTCTCTCTTGGTCAGTTTCTGCCAGTTCACACCCCATCAACTTGTATTTATAGTTAGGATTTTTGTCCCCAATGTGCATTACCTTGCACTTAGCCATGTTAAACCTCATTTGCCACACTGATGCCCACTTGCCCAGCCTTGACAGATCCCTTTGGAGTGCCTAACAATCCTCTCTGGTTCTCACCACCCTGAACAATTTAGTGTCATCTGCAAACTTAGCCACTTTACTGCTTACTCCCAATTCCAAATCATTAATGAACAAGTTAAAGAGCATGGGACCCAGTACTGAGCCCTGCGGCACCCCACTGCTTACCGTCTTCCACTGCAAAGATTGCCCATTTATACTCACTCTGTTTCTTATTAATTTGCCAGTTTTTTATCCACAAGAGGACTTGTCCTTTTACTCCATGACTCTCAAGCTTACTAAGGAGCCTTTCATGAGGAACTTTTTCAAAAGCTTTCTGGAAGTCAAGATAAAAAACATCCATTGGGTCCCCTTTGTCTACATGCTTGTTCATCCCCTCAAAGAACTGTAACAGGTTAGTGAGGCAAGATCTTCCCTTACAGAACTCATGCTGAGTCTTCCTCAATAACTTGTGTTCATCAATGTGCCTACTCATTCTGTCCTTGATAATGGTTTCTACCAACTTTCCCAGAATTGAAGTCAGACTGACTGGCCTGTAATTTCCCGGATCTCCTCTGGAACCCTTTTTTAAAGATGGGGATGACATTTGCTATCTTCTAGTCCTCAGGAATGGAGGCAGATTTCAATGAAAGATTACATATTTTTGTCAGGAGATCCACAAGTTCAACTTTGAGTTCTTTCAGAACTCTTGGATGTATGCCATCCAGACCTGGTGACTTATTGGTTTTTAATTCATCTGTCAGTTGTAAGACCTCCTCTCTCGTCACCTCAATCTGACTCAGGTCTTTCAACACACCTTCCAAAATTAGCGGTTCTGGAGTGGGCAAACACTTCTCATCTTCCACAGTGAAGATGGAGGCAAAAATGCATTCAGCTTCTCAGCTATTTCCCTATCCTCCTTCAGTAATCCCTTTACCCCTTGGTCATCCAAGGGCCCCACTGCCTCCCTGGCTGGTTTCCTGCTTCTAATATATTTGATGAAATTTTTATTGTTGGTCTTTATGTTTTTTGCAATATGCTTCTTAAAGTCTCTTTTTGCCTGCCTGATCACAGTCTTGCATTTGATTTGCCACAGTTTGTGTTCCCTTTTATTAATCTCACTTGGACTAGCTTTCCACCGCTTAAAGGAATCCTTCTTACCTTTTACAGCTTCCATTACTTTGTTAACCATGCAGGCCTTTTCTTATACTTGTTTGTGCCTTTCCTAACTTGTGGTATTTATTTTATCTGAGCTTCTAGGATTGTAGTTTTATATAGCCACCAAACTTCCCCAAGAGTTTTGACTGTATTTACCTTTCCTTTCAGTTTCCTCTTCACATGCCTCCTCATCTCATAGAATTTACCCCTTTTAAAGTTAAACATGGTTGTGCTGGTCTTTTGGGGCAACTCCCTATTTATACAAATGGTGAAATCAATAACGTTATGGTCACTGCTCTCAAGAAGTGCAATCACTTTTACATCTCTCACCAGGTCTTGGGCATTGCTTAGGACCAAATCCAGGATCGCCCCATCCCTGGTAGATTCTGTGACCATCTGCTCCATAGCACAGTCATTGAGAGCATCTAAAAACTCAATCTCTTTCTCTCAACCAGAACACATATTGACCCAGTCAAACTGCGGGTAGTTAAAATCACCTATTATGACACAGTTTTTACGTTTAGCCACTATCTTTAATCCTTCCATCATATTATAATCATCCTCTATCTTTTGATTTGGTGGGCAATAACAAACTCCCATAATTAAATTTTCTTTTGAGCCATCTATTTCGACCCAAGACATTTCTAGAAGGGAATCTAATTCTCTGACCTTAGTCTTACTGGACTGTATACCCTCTCTGACATACAGAGCCACCCCACCTCCAACCCTTCCCTCCCTATCCTTCCGATATAACTTATATCCAGGAATCACCGTGTCCCACTGATTCTCCTCATTCCACCAAGTTTCTGAAATTCCTACAATGTCTATGTTTTCCCCCAACACTAAACATTCCAACTCACCAATTTTACTTTGAACACTTCTAGCATTTGTATACAAACATCTATAATTTCCCAGGCAAGTTAGGCCCGTAACCTTCCTCCTGCCACCTCAAGACTTTGGCAGACAGTCCATACTGTTTGTCACCATCTCAGTAGACAACTCTGATCCATTACCTGGTAGAAAAGTAACAGCTAACCCTTCATCTATTTGAGTTGAGTCCTCCCGAACCAGAGACATCATCTCCTGTCAGCTTTCCCCCAAGATTTAGTTTAAAAACTGCTCTGCCACCTTTTTGATTTTAACCGCCAGCAGCCTGGTTCCTTCTGGGGACCACCTCTTTTGTACAGCTCCCGCTTGTTTCAGAAAGCATCCCAGTGCCTAACAAACTTAAACCCTTCCTCCCTACACTATCGTCTCATCCACACATTGAGACTTCTTATTTGTGCCTGTCTCTCCAACCCTTCACGTGGAACAGGTAGCACTTCTGAGAAGGCTATCTTGGAGGTCCTGGCCTTAAGTCTCCCGCCTAGCAGCCTAAATTTTTCTTCCAGGATCTCACAACTGCATTTCTTCACATCGTTGGTGCCAACATGCACTACAACTACTGGCTCCTTCCCAGCACTGTCTATCAGCCTATCTACAACACGCGTAATGTCCGCCACCAGGCAGGCAAGTCACCATACAGTCAGTATGCGGTTTTGCCACCCAGCTGTCTATTTGCCTAAGGATCGAATCACCAACTACCAAGACACCCCCCCCTCCCTGCCCAGGGATGGTTCCTTGGCGTGAAAAGTTACCTGCTCACCAACTGAAGAAGAGGTCCTTTCTGAGGGCGCATTCCCCTTATCCTCAGCATGGTGCCCTATTCCCTCTCGACCCTCATGCTCCCTGGCAGCAACGGGGCTGCCATGTTCAGAGTGGGGCTCATCTAACACGTCCCTGAGAGTCTTCTCCGAGTGCCTGACTGTCTCTGCTTCTCCAGGTCAGTCATCTTGGCCTCAAAGGTACGAACTTGTTCCCTGAGTACCAGAAGCTCCTTGCATCGAGCACACACCCAAGACTCAAGACTAGATGATGTGTATGACCCTTTCCAACTCTGTGATTCTATGTTATGTTATTGTACACGGTCCCCATGCAGATAAATATTGTCAGTCATCAATAAACCATCAGGACTTCCCCAAATAAGACTGCAATTCTGTGCCAACATATTTTAATGAGAGAAAGCCCCATTAAATTCACTGAGACTTACATCCAAGTACCCAGAGATTAAGACTGCAACTTGCAAAACTCCCTTAAAGGTCAGCATATCAAATACGCAGACACATCAGTAACTCAACACATTTAGTATAATTACTGCAAGTCATGAATTTTGCTAGGAGTCTCTGTTCTCTGTTCCACTGTGCTCTGTTTGCTATACATTGGTGGTCAAATTCCCATGCAAAAAGGGTTGGGGCTTTTTAAAAAAAAAAACCAGCTATTAATGCAGAGTGTCACTATACTTCATGATTTTATCATAAGATTATTCCTGACTGGAGATATCATAATTGGGAATCACCTGCACTTGAACTCCGGTCATGAAATAGCTTGGTTTTATTCAAAATGTCAAAAGGTGTTTTAAAAAATAAACAGATAAAGGAACTGTAGATCTGCAGGAAGAATTCCATTTCCATTCTGTCCCCTGCCCAAGCAGCGGACGTGGGGGGTGGAATAGCCCTCATCTGCAGCATGGTTCACCCTGTACTGTAATTTCTTAAATATTTGGGGGGAAAGGGTGGATCTTCTTTGGCAGGCATCAAGTTCTATGTGAGTTGTAGCCTTAAAGCTGCATAGGCTATTGATATTGCACATGAATATTTCACTCAGGATTGGAATGTGCCACTGATTTGGGTCTTAATGCCAAGGTAATAGAAACTGAGCACTGATCAAGCTAAAGATAGCTGCCAAAGCAATGTGACTTACCGTACTTAATTTTGTTTAATTTTAGTTTGGACTGTGGTCTGCTCCATTGGTTTCAACATGATTTAGATGTGACAAAATAGCTGCATTGGGACCTTATTGTTTAATGCAGCACTTTATTGCTTAATGAGACAGTTTACTGGGACATTAAAGCTGCTTAAACAGTTTGCCTTTTTAATATATATGTATTTTTCCAGGTTGTGGCTGATATCACAATTATATATCTGTTTTAGTTTGAAAGGAATAAAATATCTGCAATAATGCAGTTATCGCAAGAATGCAAAATACTTTTTATGAAAGTATGATAACGATGAAAGTGGTTTTTCCAAGATTAACCTTGCAGATTTTTTTTTTAATGGATTTTAGTATGCCCAACCACAATTTTTGGAACAGGCTTTACATTACACCACTGCTGTCTTCTCTCTTAATTGTAAGAGAGAAGAATTACAGTTTTTCGTTTTGTAATTTCTAATTGCAAGTCGAATGGAAAAGGCATCTTTGGAAGCCTCTTCTTACCTTGCAATGTTTACATTTAATGTAACACAATAAAAATGGTATTTTAATGCACCTGTTGGCTTTTTTTTACAGAAAAAAGAAAGAGTTTCTGTTGGTGAAAGCATAACGAGGAAAGAGTTCAGTTTTAATAAGCAATCACTCTATTTTGAAAAGATTCCTCTTGAAATAAGTTTACATGATTTTAAAGGAAAAAGATTCTACATATGAGTAATTTAATGGTATGTCATTTCTAAGGATTTTGACAAGCATCCTTGCTTTACTCATATGCATCTAATTAAGCCATAATTGGGCCATTCGCTATAAAATGAAAGAAAACCTGTTATACTAGATATCTTTTGTGACAGGAGAACAGGATGATCTCTCCTGAAAGAATAAAACGGGGGGGGGGGGATTTAGGCATTTCTGTAATGTGTAAAATTTATAGTAAGAAGTATTACTCTTAGCTGGCATAATGTGTTCAGTGTTAAATGCCAATATGTGCTCAAACCATGCATTCTTTTTGAAAAGTGACTTGGTCTTAGTCATTCACCTCTTTATGTGCCCATGTGAATACAGTACAACAGACATGGATATTTCTCAGAACTGGCAACTTTCAAATCACTACTCAACTGTACTACTCACTAACAGCAACAACAACAATAATAATCCCCCATAGGATGCTAATTTACCATGCTGGTGGGTCTTGTGTGCTCTAGTGAAGCAGAGGGCTATGTTCTCAGTAGTGTAGCTGCAAGCAGTGTCTCCCATGGTAAACAGGTCTCTGCTAAGGAGTCAGACTAAATGAATCCCAAGCCCCCAGTCTATATGGGGAGAAAATTGAATTTGAAGACTTTATTGGCTTGGTCAAAATGTTTGAAATGCCTTAAAAATTATGATGAAGGGGAGTTAGGGAAAAATATTTTCTGTTTTATATAATCTGTGATATATCTTTTTGTATTCCTCATATCAGGGCTTTTTTGTAGAAAACCCCCAGAAGGGACTCATTTGCATATTAAGTCACACCCCCTGACATCACCATTGCTTCACACAGGGCTTTTTATAGAAGAAAACCCAGCAGGAACTCATTTGCATATTAGGCCACACACCCATGACACTAAGCCAGCCAGAACTGTGACCCTGCTCAAAAAAAGCCCTGCCATATATTACTATATAAATATAACCCTTTTTTTTCTTTTGTAACTCTTATATTCATTATTTTGTTTTCTAGTTTGGCGTAGTGGTTAAGTGTGCGGATTCTTACCTGGAAGAACCAGGCTTGATTCCCCACTCCTCCACTTGCAGCTGCTGGCATGGCCTTGGGTCAGCCATAGCTCTCACAGAGGTTGTCCTTGAAAGGGCAGCTTCTGTGAGAGCTTTCTCAGCCCCACCCACCTCACAGGGTGTCTGTTGTGGGGGAAGAAGATAAAGAAGATTGTAAGCTTCTCTGAGACTCTGATTCAGAGAGAAGGGTGGGGTATAAATCTACAGTTTTCTTCGGTCTTCTGAAGTAAAAAAAGAAAATGGCAGTTAAAGATTTTAGAGCAAAACCAACAGGCAAACAGGCCCAGCGCTAGGGGTTCTGGAGCCCCTAGGCAGAGGTCTGTTCCCTGCCATCCCCCGGTACCTTTTCGCGTGCGCAGAGCGCATGCACAGCAATGACGTCATCGAGCTGCGAGTGCCAGCGCTCGGCCCTTCCCTGCTTCGAAGGGAGTCAAAGCAGGGGCAGGCTGCGCATGCAGCGCCAGTGCTTACCCCCACCCTTTGCTGCTTCGGAGGGAGTTAACTGGCTCCCTTCAAAGAAGGTGGACGAGCTGCGCGTGCAGCGCCAGTGCTTACCCCAGCCCTTTGTTGCTTCGAAGAGAATTGGCTGGCTCCCTTCAAAGCAGGGGTGGGCTGTGCACACAGCACCAGCACTCACCTTGGCCCCTTGCTGCTTTGAAGGGAGTCGGCTGGCTCCCTTCAAAGCAACGGTGGGGCAGGGTGGGCTGTGTGCACAGCTCCAGCGCTCACCTCGGCCCTTTCTGCTTTGAAGAGAGTCGGCTGGCTCCCTTCAAAGCAGGGGTGGGGTGGGGCAGGCTATGCACACAGTGGCAGCGCTCACCTCGGCCCTTTACTGCTTCGAAGGGAGTCGGCTGACTCCCTTCGAATCAGGGAAGAGGCGGGCTGAGCACTTGCTGCGGGAAGCAGGCACGGGGGAACAGAGGGAGGCAACGGAGGGAGGTGCCCTAGGCCAAGTGGCACCCAAGGCAGCCAGTTACTTGGCCTACTCTCACGCACCAGCCCTGCTGGCAAATGACTTTGGAGGGAAAAATCAACAAAGGCCATTCAGGCTCAAGCACCTTTAAGGAATTTTTAGTTTTTAAAAGTTTTTATTAGTTTCAAAGCATTAGGAATAGGGGATAAGAAGGGATAAGAAATGAAGATTGCAAATCGGTCTTAATCTGCATAAAGAGTACATTCAAAAAATCTACATCTGCTATAATTTCTTAAAATATATAGATTGACACATATTGTTATCTCTAAACTTTGCATCATCAACATTTTGATATTTTGTATTATAAATCTTTTTGTTAAAATATCTACTGAATTTGACGTTTCCAATAAAAGCAATCTTGTAATACAGAATACAGGAAAAAGGAGATATAAATTCACACCAGAGAATCTTAAGAGTCTTGAGTATCTAGCCAGGCATAGAATTTCAACCAATATTTTCTTGCTTCTTCCTTAGATTTCCCAGCCAATAGCTGGGATAAAAAGTCCAGCTCTGCAGTTTCCAGAATTTTTCCCACCAAGTCCATTCTCGTGGGAATTTCCTAAAATTTCCATCTCTGTGTCAAAAGAATCCTGGCTGCTGTATTGAAATGCGCCAACAAATGTCTCATCTCTTTGGAATAGTCCTCAGAAAATATGTTCAATAAAAATAGTTCTGGTTTGAATTGAGTCTGTGTCTTCACAATCTTCTGTAATAATTCATGAACCATTTTCCAATAGTCCTTCACCATCTCACATGTCCACCACATATGATAAAAAGAATCCACCTGTTTAGCACATTTCCAACATTTGTTAGACATATTAGTATACATCTTACACAACTTCTGTGGAGTCATGTACCATCTGTAAAACATCTTATTCTAGTTTTCTTTAAAAGTTACTGACCTGGTTAATTTAATATTGAACTTACACAAGCTCTACCATTCTTCTAATGTAATATTATGACCCAATTTTTTCACCCATTGGACCATACAATCTTTTACAACTTCATCTGTAGTAGGTATGCGTATAGTTTAGAAATTAGCTTTTCTTGAGGGCCTAGAAAAATTTTTATCAAATGGGTATTGGTCTGTGTTAAAGCCTGTTGTCTTGTCTTTGATGTACCTAGACTTGACTTGCATTCTCAACCACCAATTCATTTTAATGTCCATGCTTTCCAACTCTTCTCTGGTTTTCAATTGATTGTCTTTTCCCAACAGGTCATCATATCTATAACTCTAGTTAGGTTTTAAAAGATTTGGATGAGTAAATGCTTCCACTGGAGACACCCATTTTGGAATTTTTTGATAAATTCTCATTTTTAACCATGACCATGTATGATACAAAGATTTCCAAAACCAATGGTTCTTAAAATAGGAATGTCCTTCAAATCTTTGATACCACAGATACACATGCCAGCCCAGATTGAGATCATGTCCCTCTAACAGCAATTGCCTCTTATCATTCAATAGTATCCAGTCTCTTACCCACAAGAGCACAGAAGCTTTGTAATACAATTGCCAATCTGGAAGGCCCATACCTGCTCTCAATTTAGAGTATTGCAATAACTTTAGTTTGATTCTTGGTTTTTTGCCTTGCCAAATATATTTAGAAACCATCTTGTTCAATTCTTGAAAAAACCTACTATTTAAAAATACTGGAATAGTTTGAAATAAAAATAATAACCTTGGGAGGATATTCATCTTTATTGAGGCTATTCTTCCGATTAAGGATAAATTCAAATCATGCCATTTTTCCAGGTCTTTTTTAATTTCTTTAAGTAGTTTATCATAATTGTCCATTTTTAAACTGCTGCACTTATTTGAAATAAGTACACCTAAATATTTGATTCTTTTCTCATACAAAACCCCTGATTTTTGTTGAAGAGATTGAATTTGTTCCATCGTCATATCCTTTGTCAAAAAAAATTTTTTGTGGTAGTTGATCTTCAGTCCTGCCCAGTAACCAAATTGAGTGATCTTATTTATAAGACAGTCTGTGACGGAAAGCAATGGGTTAACCATAAACTGAAGACGCACAGGGCTGCGTCAGGTGACCTGAGGGTGGGGGCAAAGTGCTCAGAGCTCTCAGGGAGGGAAAAATTAGTGGAGTGACAGAAGCTATTGAGTCTATTGGTTGTTCTAATATAAAAACTAGATCATCTGCAAAAGCTCTTAATTTGTGTTGTTCACCTTTTTACCACCGCTCCCTTGATACTTGTGTCTTCTCTTATCTGGTTATTCAATATCTCTAAATATAAACTAAAAAGGAGTGGTGACAGTGGGCAGCCTTGTCTTGTACCCTTCTGAATATTAATTGCTTCTGTTAGTTCCACATTCACCATCACCCTTGCTCTTTGGAAAGAGTATATTGATTCTACTGCTCTCAAAAAATTTTCACTACATTCCATACCTTTCAGTTGTAACATAAATTGCCAACGAACATTATCAAAGGCCTTCTCAGCATCCAAACAAATTAGTGCCAGTTGTTTCTCTGGATGAGTCTCATAATATTCTAAGATATTACAAACATTATCTTTCAAGTATCTTCTAGGAAGAATCCAGCCTGGTCTTGATGTATTGTAGACTGTAGAACTTTCTTCAAACGTGCCAATATAGCAGCAAAGATTTATAATGCACATTTAAAAGAGAGATTGGATGATAGTTTTTTATATCTTTCAAATCCGCACCTTCTTTTGGTATTAAGGATATTGTAGCTTCTTGGCAAGAAGCTGGCATTTGGCATTCATCTTGAATCTTTTCAATGTGACGTTTAAATGGTAACAGTAAAGACTCCTCATAAGCTTTGTAGAATTCCGCAAGCAATCCTTCTGGACCCGGGGCTTTACCATTATTTTGAGATGCCATTACGTCTCCAAATTCCGTTATTGTGATTGGTTCATTTAAAAATTTTTGTTGTTCTTCTGTAAATTTGTTAAGATTGTTTTGGTTATATAATCTTCTAAATCTGACTTGTGAACTTGTTTATCTTCATATAACTTATTATAGAATTATTCCACGATTTGACATAACTCCTGTTTTTGATCTTTCTCTTTGTTATTCTCATCTTTCAAGACCGATATTATTATTTTGGCATACATTTTTCTCATCCTATAGGCCAACCACCTTCCAGGCTTATTGGCATGCTCAAAAAAATTTTGTCTGGGATATCTCAATTTTATCTCCATCTCCTCTGTGAGTAACAAGGTCAATTGGTGTTGCGTTTCTTTAACCTTATTTTGGAACTCCTGTCTAGTTGGTTGAGTTTTTAAGTTCTTTTCAGCTTCTCCAGCTTGCAGCATTAGTTTTTGAAAATTTTCCGTTCTTTTTTTTTTTTTTGCAATATATCTAATTGCAAAACCCCTGAAGTTTGCTTTAGCAGTATCCCAAACTACTTGCATCTTTACATTTTGTGTTATGTTCGGTTTGAAAAAGGATTCCATTTCAACCTTAGATTCCTTAAGAAAATCTTTATCTTTCAGAATTGAGGTATTTAACCTCCATGATCTTCTCATTCATGTACCTTTGAACTTTTCTGTTACAGGACTATGATCTGATATGACTCTTATTTGAATTTCTGTCTCAACTAAATCTTAGACCAAATTTGTAAGAGAGCCAACACATATCAATTCTTGACCACATTTGATAACTAGGAGAATAATAGGTAAAGTCTTTCGAATTTGAGTATCTTGTTCTCCATGCATCAACCAGATCCAATTCCTCTGCTAACTTCCAAAAGCTTATTGACAATTGAAGACTTTTACTTTTAATCTGTTTATGTGGTTTTTTGTCCAGTTGTCTGTCAGAAACTGCATTAAAATCTCCTATTATACTGTATTTCACATATTCCAAATTTGATAATTTAAGATGTAAATCTTGAAAGAATTTCTCTTGATGATCATTTGGGGCATAAATATTTGCCAGTAGGATTTTTTTATTGTCCACTGTAATTTCCACTAATAAGGTTCTTCCATCTTCAGAGGCATACTGTAATTGTGGGTTAAATTTATCCTTAATATATATTGCCACTCCCCTTTTCTTTTTATTCATGTCTGTTGCTGTAAATAAACTACCAAGTTTCTTATTTTTCAAAAGGTGTTGGTCTTTAGTTAAAATATGGGTTTCTTGTAAACAAATTATATCCATTTCCAATTTTGTCAGATATCTGAAGGTCTTCCTCCTTTTAACAGGAGAATTGAGTCCATTCACATTAATAGAAATTATTGATGCCACTATGGATTTTTCTTATCGTTATCTTTTTTATCTTTTTTAGTCTGCTGTCTTGTCAGGTATTTCCGTGGTTCATCTGGATTCTCTTCACCAGAGCTTTCTTCTTCCTCTTCATAGTCCTTCTTTTCCTTCCCCTCTTTTTCCTTCGCTCTATCCAGAATATTCTGGGCTTTGAAGATGGAGTTTATCGTGTATCTATTCTCTTGGTAAGTAAAAAGAAGGCCTTCTGGCATTAGCCTTGTATAGGGTATTTCTCTTTCTCTCAGGAAGCTTGTTAAAGCTTGGTATTCTCTCCTCTTTTGTCTCACTGGCCATTGTACCTCTCTCAAAATTTTCACCATATTTCCAGCTATCATCATAGGTTTGTCTCTTGCTTGCTTCAAAATATCATCTCTGGTCCTCTTTCTTGTAAGCTTCAAGTGAACTTCACTGGGCAGTTTATTCCGTCTCATAAAGCTTGATGGCACTCGTTTGACTTGATCACACTCGTCTTCCATCCTTTGAGGAGTCACCTGTAGAATTTCAGCCAAGGCTTCACTTAATATTTTCTGTAAATCTTCAGTTTTTTTCTTCCGGTATGTTTTGGAACCTCAGCATATAGGCAGCTCTGTCTGTTTCCAAATGCAAGAGTCCGGAATCATGTATGTTCTGTTCTTTTCCCAATTGTTCCACCTTTTGTGTATTATCTGTCACCTGGGCATCTAATACCTTTAAGGCTTTATTGGTCTCTGCTGTTTGCTGTTCTCTAGAAGCTCTTATTTGATCTCTGCCATCTGCTCTCCTATATTATCTACTTTGTCTAGTCAGCTGTGCTATGGCAGTTAGTAGAGTATTTTGCATCTCTGTCATATCTCCCTGCATGGTCGTAAATTTCCCTGGCCCAGATGAGGAGCTGGGTGAATATATTGGTGGTTTACCTTCTCGGTTTTCTTTTTTTATTATTGTTTCTTTAAAGCCAATCGCAGCTTTGTTTTCCATCCTTATTAAAACAATTGCACTCACAGCCACAAAGTCCATATGCTGCCTCTTAGGGGGTTGTTTTGAAACTCAATATTCCTGTTTATAGTAGATAAGCTAATCTCTGCCAGACAGTGCCAATATTGTAGAATGATTTTAAAAGAAAAACAGCCTTCTAGCATCTGTCAACAATTTGCCAAACCCAAAACAATGATAAGACTAGTAGTAAACAAAATCTTTTTAGTACAACATCCTTATTATCACTTAGCCAAAACAGTTCAACTCACTAAAACAGAAACAATTCACTATAACAGGTCTTCTACCAATGACAGTTCAATTAAAATCCAAGTCTCAACAGGATCATCCGACTGCTTCAAGGTGCAAATTTGTAATCCAGGGCTGAATGCCCTATTTATAATCCACAAGTGAGATCAAAAATTAAAAATTAAACAAACAACCCAAGAGAAAAAGAAAAACACAAATTAGACCAGACACTCCCAAAAAGATAGTAACAAAAATAAGAAAGACTCCAAATATGGTATATATAAAAGAGGGAAAATGGAAAAATGAATCAAAAGCCAAAAATATTCAAACCATATAAAAATATTCAAACCATATAAAAATAAAAACAAAATTACAAGGTTATATCCATAACATCCACCATCAGAGAATTATAATCCACTTTGAGAATTTGCACAGGCATTCTTCCTTCAACCAACAATCAGGTTATGTTTTATAATCCAGTATACAATGCCCACCAGGATTTAAGAGACTAGTTGGAGCTCACATAAATTTGTTCAGAGCACTTCAGCATAAGCTTCAAATTACTTCTTAAGCCAGCTGTCCTTCTCATCCATATATGCTTGCAAACAACTTTCCCAAAGCCAAATCTTTCACCAGAAAGAAGTTTAAAACAAATCAGTTAAATTCAGGCATCAAGTCTCTTCTATGTTTAGAAATTAGTGTGATTCATATTTCTCATGCAGGGATTATAAGCATCACTGGGTTAGACAGAAACTTTAAGAAGCCTTGAAAGAGAAGGAGAGAGAGTTCCCCCCCCTTCTCTGCCTTTGCCTCTGTCTAAATTCCGCTTCAGCCCCAGTTCTCCGCTTTTCCTGCTTGTCAAAGACAATGCCTCAGGATTCAGTAATAAGAAAAAAGAAAACTTACAGTCTTAATAGTAGCAACGCAGCTTGTCCTGCTAATGCAGAGTCGCTTAAATCAAAAGAGGAAAAGAAAAAGTCCGGCAGTCGACCCTCGAGCCATTTAAAAATGACGATCGAGACAGCGAAACTTGGAGCAAGCTGGGATTGGGGGGTAGCTGTCACCCCCGTTCAACCGCTCGAGCTACTTGCCTTCCAGGACCCTTCCTGGGTCCCAGAGTTGAGTCTCCCCTCAGGGGGGACCCCTCCGCTGTTGGATTTAGAAGTGGTTCTGGACGCGCCGGTCCAAGCTGCTCCTAACAGCACGTCGCCGAAACCGGAAGCCTAAGGAATTTTTAAAAAGGAAACTCAAGAATGAAAAAAGAAAAGCAAACCTCAGGAAGAAATACCAGTTAGATATAAAAATATATACTAAGTTGCCAAAGAAATCAAACAAAGAATTGTTGCAATATCCAAGAAGATCAAGAGGTACAACAGTAGGATCCAGCAATATAGACAAAGCTTCCAAGTCCAGATTAACAAAAGACAGTCCTGCAAATCATTAGAGGGAAATGAAAAAGTAGAAGTAAAACCAGACAAAGAAAAGAAAACAAACTTCTGGAAAGAACTCTGGGAAGACTTGAAAGAACGCAGTAAAAAAGTCACCTGGATCACAGATGTGGAAAACAAACTGAAAGGAAAGCAAATGGCAGATCTTACAATAACCTTGGAAAGACTGCAAAAACAATTGAAGAAAGTAAAAAACTGGACAATTGAAGAAAGTAAAAAACTGGACAGTGCCTGGAAAAGATTAAATCCACAGCTAATGATTTAAAAATGGACAAGTCTTCATCCACAATGGTGCAACAGCTTAATGATGTGTTTCATTCCAAAGCAGTAGAAAATTGGGTAATAACTGGAAGGACATTTCTCATTCTGAAGAACAAAGAGAAAGAAGGAGTGCCAAGCAACTTCCACCCCATTACCTGTCTCCCAACAACTTTTAAACTACCAACAGGAATTGTAGCCAATTCCATTCAAGAATATATCTATAGTTCAATTCAATTTTACCACATGAATAAAAAGGAATTTTCTGAAAATTTCAAAGCATAAACAAAAAAGAATTTTCTGAAAATCTCAAAGCACTACAAATCAGTTACTTTTTGATAATGTGGTCTTGCAAAATTGTAAAAGGCAGAAAATTAACCTGAATGTCACTTGGATTGATTACAAGAAGACATTTGATTCACTCCCTCATACATGGATCCTGAAAACACATGAGATTATAGGCATCGGCAAAACCGTAATAACCTTTTATCAAAAAGGCCACGAGTAAATAGAACACCAGGTTGATATGAATGGAGAAAAAATTGAAACTGTTAATATCAAATGAGGAATTGTCCAAGGAGATTCACTATCCCTGCTGCTCTTTGTCATTGCCCTAACGCCACTCACAATCATGGTCAACAGCACAGGTCTAGGATACCAGCTTTCAAAAACAGACCCAAAGATCTCACACTTATTGTATATGGATGACTTGAAAATATATGGAAAGCCATAATCAGAGATTGATTCTTTACTAAATATACATCAAATATTCAGCAAAGATACAGCAATGGAATCTGACCTTGACAAATGTGCAGGAAATCAAGAAGAAACACAGTTGAAGATATGGCAAGAAATGAGAAAAAACTGTGTGATGAAGGCAGAAATGCAAAAGTTCATACACAAGTCCATACAAAATCATCTCAAATAAAGTCTCTCAAATAAGTGCTATTGCAGAAAAGTCTATATATCAGTTGCAAGTACTTGTAGACTAAGTTCAAGGCATAGTTGTCAAATGATGTCTTCTGTTTGCAAGAAGCCAAGGCAATAAGCCAGAAGTTCGAAAGGACCGGTTTTGGTGCTGCACCTTCCTCAGCCAAAGGCTTTTCCCACAGCTCAATGTGTAGTGGCTTCTCCCACAATGTTTAAAAATTACTTATCAAATGGAACTCCAGTCCAACAATTTAACCAGACAAACATTCCTTCAATTCTCCAGCTGGTATGGGACAATCACACAGCGCATAAATCCTGCTGGGTCCAGCAGTGGCTCCCAGAACCCAGGTGGGGTATGCTACCAGCAGTACCACACAGCCTGGGAGTTTGCTATCTAATTGGTATGGAATGGCCACACACAAAAAATAGTATTTAAAATTTGTCCTCCCAGATAATATTGTTGAAAAACTTAAATCCATCCCAACGTGAAGCCATGCAACAACTTGTTTCTTATCCACAATTAGTCTTTGATGTCTAATAATAAAAAGTTGTACAAAGACTTCACAAATATTGATCAGCAGTTGTGGTAACCACTTGATGACCACATGTATCTTCTGCTATCTCTCTCAAGAACTGCCAGAATCAGAAGTTTAGCATCTTACTTGCATTGCCAGGCAAATTTTCAGAAGCTGAGGAATTTTCAGAAGCTAAGGCCTTCATTCTTGTGTGATTGCCTGCTGAAGAATATGGAGAAGCCTGCCAACCACTAGCACCATACAGAAATTCCAGCTATAATACCTGAGCCCCACCCCCACATACAGATGAATGTGTAGTTGGTGCATCTTGAAAAAGGGTCATTGCCATTATGCAAATCGATGGTGTGAAGTGGGCATCCATACCCGTATAAGGTTCACCCAAATGAACTGGTAGCACCTCCATGTAAACTCCATGCTGGTCTGTAGACCTACAAGAAATGTTCCTGCAGGCAACTATATTAGGGTGTCTGAACCAAGTTTGCTTCAACATAGTGATGACTCTCTACAAAGCTTTCATTGCTGCTGCAAATGCAGTGACATTAAGGTGGCAATGGAGTATCCAAATGGCAGTTTTACCTTGTTCCTTCACACAAACCCCCCACAACTGGAGTGCCTTTATCAGGATGAGTCCAGGTGGGTGAGTTCAGCTGTGTCGATCTGAAGCAGCAGAACAAAGTTTGAATCCGGTGGCACCAAAGTTTTATTCAAGGTATAGACTTTTGTATGCACTCAGATACATTGAAATGGAAATGTATCTGAAGAAATATGAGTGCACACAAAAGCTTATACCTAAAGTTCTGTTGGCTTAAAGGTGTCTATTAGGAGAAACACTGTTGGAACCTGGTTGCCGTATAGATGTGAAATATCTCCAAATATCTCAGATCTGCCATTCAAGAGCCTTTCAGCTCAAAATGGTAACGGCTGAACCTCAACTTTCTGTATGAAAAGCATGCACCACACCATCATACATCCGTTATAGTGGCTGGGTTTTAAGACTTTGATTTACTAACTACATTTCAGGGGGTTCGTGCATATTAATGAAGAGGCACCTAATCTTTTGGCCAAAGAAAATTACACGTGCTGCTTTTGAGCTTTACCAGTGTAGTATCTTTAAAAACAAAAACATTACATTTCCATTTATCTGTATGTTTCCTTTGGGCATCCATTACAGCAGGGAGACATTACTGTATGGTAAGACTGCAGGGCAGTGAGACATTATTCAGGAAAGGTACCCAGGTTTGATCTCCCATCTTTGCCCTGTTCTCTGTTCAGAGTAGGATTCCACATAAGAAAAGTGAGCCATTGTAGAAACAGGGTGATGGAAACCATCTCATTCCTTAACATCGTCTCAGTTGCCTGCATTTTCTAGAACGGCAAATGCTGTCTGTGGTTAAGAGTCAGCACCCTTATGTGGATTCCAATTTCTCCAAATGTAACCATTTTAAATTCCCATTTTCATTGATAGAGTTATAATGAAGAGGGAACAGTATATAATTGCACTAAATAGAGCATATATCCTTATTAATAAGCTTAATTAGAATTTTACTAGAATAATATGTCTTCTCAAATTACCTGTGGCTATCACAAAAAGAATGACAGAGCAATAAGAACTCTGATATTATGATATTTAACGTCAGTGAACTTGCTTTGCCTTCGTTTTTTAAAAACATCAGCAGTTACTTCAGCAAATTCCAAAAGGGTAGTGTGTTGGGAGCCTTGAGGCATTTTAAAGGCTAACAGATGTATTGTGTCAGAAGCATTCATGGCCTAAGTCCTACCTCGTATATAAGTTATGTCAACAGATACATGTATGAATGGACATAAAGGGCAGGAGATTGTGATTTGTGGATCTAAAGAAACATGGAACACAAGAGGTACAAAGCTCAAAAGTTTGTAGCTCTTATTTGTGTGCTTTTGAGTTCTACGTATAAATGATCCATACTGTACTTTTTTTTCATTTTGTGATATTCCTAAACCATTGCTGGGGTTTCTCCCTATATATAAATGCAGAGTTAATGTGCAGTTATACTGCATCTGAGAACAGCCCTTACTCACAAATATACTTCAGTAAGATACACCCATTTTTGGAAGCCTATCTGTAATGAATTTAAGTAGTAGCTTTCTGTCAAGGCAATGGCGGGTTAAGAAACTAAGGGAAATTCAAACTATAGCATATAAACCAATGAGATTTTGAAAGTGAAAGATAACTTTCCAATCAGATGGTCAGTGTGTTGTGATCTTGTTAGTATGGCTGGAGAGCCAAGTAAGACAAATGTTTGGGGGGGATGAGCAGAGATAAAGGGGTAAAATAGGCTCCTGATCTCCAGTATAAATGCTGATTTACTAGTAAATGTTATAAGAAATAGTTTCCACTGATTAGTGTTCAGAATCTCTGTCCCCATTTCTCTGAAGTTTACTCTGTTTTGAGAGTTTGTGAGATGCTTGCTATTATCTGGCAGCATTTTCTAAATCTATGACTTTCTAAAGCGTCAAGAAAGTTTCCACTATGCACTTTGTTTAAATATTAGCCATGTTAAACTTTGGCTATACAATGGAAATACATTAGTATAGTATAGTATTTACTTGTTTAATCCCAGAATCCATCCACATTCTTGTTTGAAGAAGCTGGTTTGGTATCCTACAGGTAAACCTTTCCTACACAATATAATTTCTTATCTCACATGCTTTGGGTGCAATTCAGCTCCCCTTGAGGACAGTAGGAAAGTTCCCATTTTATTTATTTACTTTATTTCTACCACACCTTTGTCCTTACTTGGGACCCAGAAAAGCATGGTTCTCCCCTCCATCATTGCATTTTCACAACGTAGAAGGCGGAGAGTGTGATGTGCCCATGGTCATCCAGCAAGCTTCCATGGCAGAGCGTGGATTCAAAACCAGTTCTCCCAGGTGGTAGTCTGGACTGAGCCCCAATAATGCTTACTTGGAGAAAAGAAATCCCACTGGAATCAAGGAAACTTACTCATCAGAAAATACAAATAGGACTGCTCTGTTGTCCATTTTGTGTGCTGCTGGTGGGACAAAGTAAAACTGAAGAGTGAGTATAGCTGTGCTGGAAGACACCAGTTGTCCAGATTCACTCACCAAACTAAAGTTGCACTTTAAGGGAACCAGTTTGCTGTAATAGTTAAGAGCAGAGAACCAGGTTTGATTCCCCACTCCTCCACATGCAGCTGCTGAGTGACCTTGGGTCAGTCACAGATCTCTCAGAGCTTTTCTCTCAATAGAAGTTCTCTCAGAGCTTTCTCAGCCCCACTTCCCTCGCAGGGTGTCTGTTGTGGGGAGAAGACAGGAAGAATATTGTAAGTTGCTCTGAGATTCCCTGTGAAGGGTGAGGTATAAATCCAAACCTCCTCCTTCAAATGTACAGAGACTGAAAGATTTCCTCTCCTCCGTATAACAGACAATAATATTTTCCCTCTTCTCATTTCATTCTCACTTCCAAACCTGAAAAGTTCATGATTGGCATGGATCTGACATACTAAAGCCACCTGTTTCCAGTTTCTTCCACTAGGGGTCGACTTTGTTTCTGATTTATCCCATGAGCGTCGGTGGCTTCTTCTGTCAGATAAACGCGAGGGGGGCGGGGTAGTAGACGTGTCCGTTCCACATAAGCAGCCCTTTACACCTCCCAAAAAGGTTCTGAGCCAGCTTCAGTTTAAATACGTACCCTTATAACACTAGGAATGGTGCAGTAGCTAGTGCATTTCTCGACATCTGGATGCCCTCTCCGCCAGAAGTAAATGAGATAAAATCTGATTAGTTTACTTTTTTTCAAAGCCTTGATAGTTAAATTAACTTTATTAACGCATTATTATTTGTGAGAAAATGCTGGGTGGGAACGGGAGGATCGTTAAAAATGAACCACTTTTTTTTGTTACTAGGAGGTCCAGTAGCACTTAAGAGGCCAAACAAGTATAAGCTTTGGAGAGTCCAAACTCCCCGGAAATCTTGTTGGCCTCTTACGTGGATTCAGCCCTCGTTTCTCCTACAGCGGACCAAGGCGGCGAGACTCTGGAACTACCTTTTCGGTTGCGGTTGTCTTGCTCAAAATTGACCCTCTTGGGATAGCCTGTCCTTCCGAAGGAGCCTCCTGCGCCCGCACCTTCTGGGCCTCTTGGGTTTGTCCTCGAGCCGGAGCCTGGCCCTAAAAACTCGCGGGATCCTGACAGGAGGCAGCAGCAACGATGAGGTGGCTTTGACTGGAAGCGCCTCTTCCCTGCTGCTGCCGCCTCCTTTCAGGATCAGCCGAGTTTCGCGGGCCAGGCTCGGGCTCAGGGGGTGAGAGGCGAGGCTCCCGTCGTTGCAAGCTCAGCTGCGCCACCCTGAAAACTCCAGAAGGGCGCCAGGCCACTTCTCCTCCCCCGCCTCCACCCTCCCAAATAAAAACCCCGTCTCTGGTCAGGAGGACGTGGGCTCGCGCTCCCGCACCCGCCTTCCCTCTCAGCTGAGGTAGTGCGTGCTGGCTCACAGCGGTTTAGCCTCCAGCTCACACCTTTTTGTCTTAACTCAGGGAAAAATGGCCTCTGAGCAAAGTAATTTATGCAGCAGCTCACCACTTTAATGCCATAGGTCACAAAGCAGAATTTTTGCTCCCAAGACTCCACAGTTTGGCGGAAGGATTGTCCCGCACCTGTTGGGCTGCAAAGCATTTCTCTTCAAAGCCAGCCCGTTCTCCTGCGGCCATCAGCAAAGAGAATCGCTGTCCAGGAGGCAACGTATAAAGGCACAGCCCTAAAAGACACATCACCGGAGGAAGTCACAGGGGCTTCTTTCGCAGTCAGCAAAGTTTCGAAAGGGACTTTTGGGGACAGGGCCTGTGCTCTTCCCACCCCTCCCTCCCTCCGGGCAGCCCAGCTTGTGGGCTCGTGGTTTGGGATGAGACTGAACCGTTGTGCCTTCGACCATTTCACTTTCGCCGCCAGGACCAGCCGTGGAGACTTCCTCCCCCTCCCCCACCCCCACCCCCTCTTTTTTTTTTTTGTTATTTTCACCGAGACGATATTAATTAAAAGAAATACATGATTAAAAAGTAATGAGTTGAATAAAAATTATCTCCGCTCATTTTCTGATTATGTTAATTGTTAAAAACCCTTCAATCACGCTGTTGCAGTCAATGGGTTTTAATGTGAAATTAGTGGGCTCTTGATAACTTACAGTCCAGAATAATCCTGGCAGTTTAGTCATCATTCCTAATAACGAGGCTGTTGCTCGGCGGAGAGATTTCTACATGATTTGGCACCATTAAGCCCGCCCTGCCCCTCCTCCCCCCACAGCCAAGAGTGCCGCGCTGAAGTACACAACTTTCTGCCTGTGGTTCAGCAGCCCGCCCGAGTTGCGCTGGGCCACTGGCACCGGCGAGACCACAAGTCCCCCGAGGGGCGCCAGCTTTCCCGGGTGGGGAATCGGCTGCCTGCCTGCCTTGCGTAGGGAGGAGCAGACTCTGCACAAGGAAAGCCTACGACTTGCTGCCGCTCCTCGGCTTGGCATTTCGGCTCCGTGGGGCTTCCTCCCGCCGGGAGCACTTGGCTCCGAAAGGCGCCTCATTTCTTTGTACTGACGGGTGAGGCCCGCTTGCTTGTGGCCCTGGCCTGGAAAGTGCCGCGGCAGGGATGCCCGGGCCGGGGGCACCCGAGGTCGACGCGTTTCGCTCCGCGAGGTGCGTTTGGCTGCCTGCCTGTGCCTGTCTGCGGGCCTCTCCCCCACAGAGCTCGGGGCCCGCTGCTCAGGAACTCCCAAAGCGCCAGTGGCCTTTCGCAGGGAACGCCTGGCTCTCTCCTTCGCTTTTCCTTCTCTCGGGGGCCATTTTATGTTCAAAGTAGTTTATACTCCTGGTGAAAGAAGTGTGAAGCGCTGCTGAGGGACTTAAGAGAGAAGAAGCGTAGCCATCGTGCCATTTGGCGTCTGTACTTTTAACAGAAAGATGCAGTTGTCGAGTTTATTCCTGCTGTTTTTGAAGACTGGTGTCTTTCACTGGCGTTGCCTGTGCTTCGAAGCGCTTTCTTACTGCTTCGCCCATGTCGATTTTGTCACATGACTAATAAAGAAATTGGAGGGGTGATTGTTTGGAATGCTACCAGGCACTCTTGAGTCTGGAAATTCTCTAACCTAGTTAATCAGGAAACAGATCCAGGAAACCGACCTTTCCAAAGCAAACTTCCAGTACTGGTACCCACAGGAAAAATATTCAAAGATGTGAGACTCTGATGGATTCCAGTAACCTGAATTAGGTGGGAATGTTAACATTAAAAACCGATATACGCTTTTTTAAAAATAGGATGGGTGATTGTGCAAGCATAGGGGAATAGAGAGGGGCTAGACTAGGGGGACTCATGATTCTGAAGAAGTCCGGCTTCTTGTTACAAACAAGACGATTCCTCTCCCTCTTCATCGCCTACCTGCAGGAGTGAAAAAGAATTAAGCGGTAGTCATGGACCAATGGAAGGAAGGCTGGGAGGAGGGGGGGGTCCTCACGTGCAAAGTAAATAAATACATAAATCCAGGGCTCTCCTTCTCTCCCACCCGAGCATAAAGGCTAATAAACCGGCTGGAGGCTCTAACGTGTGCATGGGAGAGGAAGGGAAGAAGAGTCAGCGAGGCACTGGCGTGTAATAAATCCCCCCCCCCTGTTCATTTCCCCATTTGCATCCCCTGTTAGCTGAAGATCGTGTTAATAAATAACAATGAAAGGGAAGCGCATCTATCTAGAGGGCTTGTCGGCAACATTTAAAAAGCCAATAGAGTTTATAATTCTACTCTATCATTTCTTATTGATTAGAGTAATCAAGATAAAAAGCTAGCCGGGCCCGGCGAAGTTCAGTAGCATATCATTAAAGATAAGAGTCAGTTAATTCTGGAGCCGGGAGAGAGGGTGATGGTGCCTGCGCTGAAGAGTTCATTTGCATGAGATGCTGAGGAGCCCGGGAACAAGAGGACAAAAATCACTAATTAGGGATTGCAGAGGGCCTCCCGCGCTCGTCAAGCACCCTTCGCAGAGCGGCTATGATGCAAAGATCGCACTTTTATGTAAATCCGGGCCAGGACACCGCAGCCGAAAGGTTGCCTCTAAGCAGAAGCAGCGACTCGCTTTAAAAAGAAAGCGGCAGCCACGAGAAACAGCCCCGGAACCGCCGCCGAAGATGCCTTTCAAAACAACTCCCGAGTGGTCTCCTGCTTGCTAAAAATGGCTACTGTGCTGCCAGCATTTTCTACCTTGCTTTAAAATCTCGCCCCTAGCTCAGTCGCCCGCTCCAAATTACCAGCTAGTTTTTGTTCAGTAAACTTCAAGCACAGCATCCGAACGGAGGGTTTAGCAGAATTCGAAGTATGCTGGAATCCGACGCAGCGAGAAGGGAAGCTTTCAAAAAGACTCATTTACATTCCGGTTGTGATCCTCGAGCTACTTACTCTTAACACATACACACACACCCGCATTTGACTGAACGTGGACTACTCTGGAATAAGGGGCTTGAGCTAGTCTGAGTGACAACCATCGACAATTTCTTCATCTGAGAGCAGGCTCTAGCCACAACAGAGCGTTTATTTTAAACCGTTTCGGAGGGGGGGGGGAGTGCCATTTAAACGCATCTTTCCCCCTCCTCCATCTGGCCAGCTAATGGCTCCAGAAAAGAAGATGTAAGCAAGCATAGTCCTACGACACAGAGAGTGGGTTTCCAACAGGCACTCGAGCTGCAAAGATGAATCTGCCCAAAGGACAGAGTGACGCCCAGCTCCTCATGAGCCTAAATGGAAGCGGCACCCAGAGTTTGGATCCAGTACAGCACCTGCGTTATCTTGCACTTCTTCTTTAGCGAGCAGGGCAGCAGTTGTCACCTCACCAGCCAGCAAGTTAGGGGACAGACACTGCAGCCATGCCCCTTTTTGAAACCCACGGGATAAAATCGTCGAATCCGCTTCAGTTAAGGGGGGGGAAGACTTCGTGCCTGTCTGCCAAGCAGGGCGACCAGCACAGACTTGCCTGCAAACTTTCAGCATATTTCCTTAAAGTTAGAGAAGCTAAATTAATACTAAATACATTCTAGTGAAGCTCAACAAACGGGGGGGGGGGGGGGGCGGGTTCCAGTGCCTTTCAGAAAGCAGAGAGACTTAAACGACAACATCCAGCACATCTATAGAAAGTACAATTCTCCTTGAGTCCTATGGAGTAAAATAAACATCACTTCGTTCTCTTTGATTCTAGTTCTCACATACGCAGGTGGACGGATCTGATTTTACAACTAGAACTGAAACTTTCAAAAACATAAAACGGATCAAAACGTACTGAAATAATTTTGTGCTCGGCAGTTCTATGAACAGAAGTTTATTTGTAGTGAAGTGCACCATAAACTTTGGATAGTAATATTTCAAAGTTAAATTAGTATGCTAAAATTAATATTTTCTTCTTCTAGTCGGAGGTGTTACCGCCTTTCCTCTCCCTCCTGGCCCAGATGATTCAGAATGGCTCAAAAAGAAGCCCAATCCCTGCGTTTGATAGGGAGGGGGACCCCCTAGGCAAACCCCACTTTTTGAGGCAGTTCCAAAAGAAAGGGTAGGGGTGCCACCGTGAGCCTGAGGACTTCTCCAATCTATAAAGTTGTTTACTCCTCTCAGCCAAAGCCTCCATCATCCACTCCCCCCCCACCCGCCCCAGCGCTTGGCAGCCGGCTATTTAGCGCTAACCTCGCCTCTTGCTTGGCTGCGGAGTAAAGGAATCACGTCCTTAGATTGGTTAATTGTAGGTGTCAGCGTGGAAAGTGGCAGTGTTTGCCGTCTCTCTAGATTCTGCCGGCCTCTTCTTCCCTTCAATAGGTCCCTCCCTCCCTCCCTCCCTCCTTCCTTCTAGCAGCAGTGCCTCCTCCACCTCTCCCCTTCCTCCTCCCCACCCTCTCCTCCTCTTCACCCTCTCCAGGGCCAAGCTGATCAGACCAACAGGAGTCTCTGGATGGCGGGAGTCTTGCGCGTTCTCCGCCGGGCACGAGGGGTGTAACACAGGGTGCACTTGAGACGCACACCACTTCAGATTCCCCTGAGGCGCAGGCACAGCAGGTCCTTTCTTTCACGTGCTCCCCTTTCCAGCCTCCGGGACGCAGCGGCCTCCAGGCTCCTCTCTTGACATTGAACTTCCGAGCTGTGTCCCTCAGGGGGGCCTTCCTCGATGCACCATTAGGCTTGAGTCCAGCAGCACCTGAGAGACCCACAAGGGTTCCAGCGGGCCGGCGCAAGCTTTCCAGACTCCACGAGTCCACGCTCCCTACTGCAGACGAAGAGGGCTAGCTACCCTCTGACACTGTCTTGTTGTTACGGGTATCACGTACCTGTCACAGGTACACGGCAGGCACACACACACACACACACCAGTCGTAAATCTTCCTCTCTTATACACACCCTTCACGCAGAAGGTATCTGGTGGCTGTACTCCCGGTAGTAAATGGCATGGGGATGCGAGTGTGGGGCAGACAAGCGTGAGTGAGTCTGTGCGTCTTTTAATACACAGGAAGAAGAGGGAGGCATCCAGTTCCCCCTGAGAAGCGGAATGTCAGCTACACACGCTCTGTCTGTCCCACAAACTTCCCATAGGTGCAAGGCACACTATAGATTTGTAATAATGAAAAGGACACAGGCCCATTCATGTGCCTTCTCCCTTGTGGCCCCCGCCTTATGGGATGGCCTGCCTTAGGAGGTCAGGGAGGCTCGCTCTCTCCTGGCTTTCTGCAAATGATGCAAAACTGAATTATTCAAGAGGGCTTTTCTACGCTGGCAATAGGAGAGCACTGTACAAAATGATTCGCAAAGTTAATTGGACAAATTATTAGGGACTGTTACACTGCGTATAGTTTGCTGGAAATTGGATCCTACTAGGTATGCTTGCGTCATTTAACGTGTCATGTTAACACTTACGCTGTGCTTCAGTTCTGGTTGGTCCTACAATCCAAATCCTAGCTCACAGTTTATTGAAGACTCCATCCGACCCGTTGTATTGACTCTTTCTGTGTAATCCCCCTTGAGTCCAAGTGAGAAAGACGGACTACAAATGACGTAAATAAATAAATGCAAAAGCCCACAAGAGCAACATGTGATCTCGCCAGGGCTTTTTTTGTTGCAGGAGCTCATTTGCATACTAAGCCACACACCCCTGATGTAGCCAATCCTCCAAGATTTATTTATTTTTTATTTTTGAAATAATCTCTATTTATAATATACACCAATCCAACATGACACTGCATTAAACCAAAGAGGACTGACTGCATCAAGAGCGTGTGGCCTAATGTGCAAAGGAGTTCCTGTTACAAAAAAAGCCCCGGGTTCACTGGTTGAATTCACTAGCACTATTCACTAGGGTCTGGGACACTACACACACACTTCATACTGTCTGCTTTTATGAATTGTTGCATTATATATTTTGTATTATGTATTATAGGATTTTAACGTCTAGTTATTTACTGTATGCTCCTTTGTGTGGTAAGCCGCCCTGAGCCCTGCTTGCAGGGAAAGGCGGGCTAAAATTTTAAATAACTAACTCACACCTTCTCATTGCCTCTTCGCATAAGCATATTTCGGACTTTTTCCTCCCTCACATTCGCCTACAATGCGCAGTATTTTACTGTATATCTGACTTCAGGAAAACCTTAACTGAAAGGAAAGATTGGGTGGGAGGCTGCAGATTCGATAGAGGGCGCCGCCCCCAGCCCCCCCCCCCAAGCATTTGCACGCTCTTCCTCTTCTCCTCGGTGCCCCCTCTTCCCCTACTCTGTCCCCCACACACCCAGACCCTCCCACGTTCAGTCATTTCCTTGTGCCAATGCAATTGCTTCCAGAAACACACACATTTCCACGTCTTCCTGCTACGTAAACCTATTGCGGCCCCCTCACAAACACCTCCTTTGCCAGAACTCACATTATTTTGGCGGACGCTAAGCTTGACGTTCTGACGGCATTTCCCAGTACACAACCACACACAGTTTTCTTTTTTTTTTCCTCCATACACGCATACATTTTGCGGAGGGACTTCCCTCTCCCTGAAGCAGAACTGGTCCTGTCGTAACTGCACAAAACACCACACACACACACACACACACACTTTCCCGCGCTTTCCCTGCCCATGCCCTTCGAGTCATTCCATTTGTCAAGATGACTTGAAGCCTCCCCTCTCGCAAGGACACCATCAGGCACCTGGTGCAATCTCCTCGCAGCCCCGCCCGCCACAACGCCTTCACACACAGACACACACAACGAGGTGCCTCCAGTCCCGCTGCCGTCCCGAGCAATGGATTCCTGTGGCGGCGGCGGCGGCGGAGGAGGAGGCCGCGAGTTTCCCCATTTCTTCCGCCTCGCCTGACTGTGCCTGGCTGCTCGGACTTTTTTGTCTCGAGCTGCGGCGGAGGGCTCCTTTCCCCCCTCGGCCTTCCCATGCAGAATAAAGTCAGTCTGTATTTAATGGTTATGGCGGATGTGAGGAGGATTTGGCAAATGAAGAGGCCTTTTGCTCTCAAATATTGCTCCTTACGTCGTGTGAGTCTCCCAACCCACCACGACCCCATATTCTTCTCCGGGTGTCTGACTCGAATGACAAACGAGCTGATTTTTTCAGTACATCGCTGGGAAATGTAGTGGGTGATAATAGAGATTTCTCTTTCATTTTTTACGCTTGACTTGGTTATTGTTGCTTTTCTTTTCCCGTGATTCCTTCTAAGGATTAGCTCTGACTTCCCCACTATTGGCGGTCAAAATGGCCCCAACTCTGGATGACAATTGATGGGGATCAAGGGATTGCCCATTCTGTGCCTGGAAGGCCTGATTTGTGCCAGAGAAACTCATCAAGTACAGGCGAAGAATGAAGGGAAGGGGGGAAAAAGCATTTGGGGGTAAATGTATTCATTGAGCCGGGTTCTCTCCAATTGCTTCGAAGTTTCCCTAATGAAAAGTAACGCTTGCAGCAATCAACGGCTTTTTGACGGATTACAAACCTGGGTAGAACTATGGGGAGCTGAATTTAAAAAGTGCCCCCAGCTTTAGCATGGGGGCAACTTACCCACAAAAGTAAAACGACCAGGGGTCAGTCAGCAAAACACAAAGCTGAGGTTTTGATGCGTGTAGGAGTAATGAAAGGTGCATTAATTTATTAACGTGGTGCAAACCAGGAGGAGGAGCGAGAGAGCGAAAGAACAGTCCAAAGAATCATTAACTCCCTACTCCAGGCACCCACCCAAAAGATGGGAAAGAAAGAAAGAAAGAAAGAAAGAAAGAAAGAAAGAAAGAAAGAAAGAAAGAAAGAAAGAAAGAAAGAAAGAAAGAAAGAAAGAAAGAAAGAAAGAAAGAAAGAAAGAAAATCTGAGCAGGAACTTTAATCCTGAGCAAAATTCATTCATGCTGGGAATTATTGGAGGGGCCAGCTGACTTTATCCCCTGTAAGCACACTAAAAGACATTGATCCGCCCTTAATAGAAAGTTCTGTCTCCATAATACTGACCCTTATAAACACTAGCTATGGACTTTATCAAAGCGTAATTTCCATTAACGACAGTAGAAATGCTTTTACTGGACTTTCGTCTTCCAGAGAGCACCCTATTACTGTGGTATTAACTAGTTGGATTACCGTTGGTATTAGATAAAATGATTGGTATTAAATAAAATAATTAATGTTGGTATTAGATAAAATAAGAACTAATGTAAAAACATCTTAAAACTTCGTGGGTTTTCCTTATTTCCGCCACTAAAGCCCCCTTTTCATCTTCAATTTTTGTTGAAACAAAAGGCAAAGCCATCTTGTTTAATAGGAAACTTCAGGAACGTCCATCATGGAACATTAGCAACAAATTGGGACAACGCAGGAATCTGACTTTTTTAGGCTCTGCTGAACTGAAGCCTGGAAAAAAAAAGTAGCAAGTCCCTCTCCACCACCACTCCGTCCCTCCCTCCCTCCCTTTCTCAATTCCCTGACAGCCACTAAGCAAAGAGATGGCTGGGAGTTCAGAGAAAGAAAAGTCTCCTTGGAACTTTGTGACACAGAAGATATGTTGTAATTATTCCATGCAGATCACAGTAATCAAAGTTGTCAGAGAAAGGGCTCGGTTTCTCTCTCCCCCCCTCCCCCCTCCACCTCATTCCCACCCCCTTATTTATTCTCCTTTCCCGTTTCTGCCTCCCTCCTTCCTTCTCCTTCATTAACGTCCCAGTCTTAAAGTCCTTCTCTCAGCTCTTCCTTGAGCTTTGTGGCCGCTCCAGTCTCTTTCCATTTCACCTCTCCAAATGAACCGTCGTCTTTTAGGTGCTCATCGACTTGGTTAATTAGAGCAAGCCTGCAGAAACAGGAAGGGCGATTGTGGAGAGAAGTTAAGGGAAATATTTCGAAGGAAAAGACGCACACAAACACTGAAGCGAAAGAAGTTCATCTGGGTCCCTTTGAATAGTTGTAACCGGGAGAGGAGGGGAGGGGCAGTTGGGATCCTCTCGATCTATTTTGCTAAACCCTCCCAAGCCCAGGAATGATTAACTTTTTCCCTCCCTTCATCTTGTCAATGTTATCATGGCTTTGATGGGAGGATCTTCAAGGTGGCACATTTCTGAACTTAACCTCTTTTCAAGCTAACTCCCTACCTCCTTGTTAGTGCCCGGCTCTGAACTTCTGAAGAGTATTTTTGTGTGAGTCAGGGTTCATTCACTCGGGCTCTTTTGTAGGACTTTCTTCCTTTCAGCCTTCAGTGTGTTACACCAATTAAAGGACGACGTGCTGTAAATGTAATGGGCCGAGGAGTGATTGTTTCTGACAAGCAACAAAACACATAGATCCACCCCTTAGATTAGGCCGTTGAAGGGGAGGTTCAGGCCGGTCAGTTTACTGAATAGTTCATGAACTGTAATTCTGAGGGCTCGTGTGAAAGAAAATGTCTCTCTCTCTCTCTCCTGCCCCCCCCCCCTTTTAACCAAAAAGGAGAAGTAGGCACCCTCTATGGAAAATAAGTGGCTTGAAGGGAGGAAGAAGAAAAAAGGGGAAAGGCTGATGTCTGCCTAGTCATTTGGGGGGGGGGGGCAGTGTCTAAAAAACTTTATGGTGCCAAAGATGCCAGCTTTATGGCAAGGGACACTCCATTTATGGTGTGTAAAGTCCTTTCCTGGAAATCTGTTTATTGCACACCCAAAATATATATTCACTCTTTTGTGCAGTACAGATAACCTTGTTCAAAGATAACACTTCTGTTGCAGAATATTACATTTTCCTAATATCTAATGTGGCTATAGTTTGTTACAAAGGACTTTTCTGACCCCATCTGGACGATCTGAAGCTTCAAGAAAGGCAGAGGACTTATCAGGATACATTTTCTTACTGTGGTTTGATCTCACAGTACAGAAGTACAGGTTCACCACCTATATAACTCACAAGATAAGATGTATGTGTGAGAGAGATAGGCTAAGGAATGCTATTCATTTGGAATAGAATTCATTCTTTGACTTCAAAGTTTCAGTATGTTCATATTCTACTGGAAATCTTGATGTGGAGTAAATCCCCCCCTACAAGCAGAACACTGCATTTAACTATAGAACACCAGGTCCTGCCCCATATGTCCCCCCACAAAAAAACCATTTGCCTCTCATTGAATATCTAAGGCAGGTTAGGCCATTTAGGGAGATACGGAGATACTGTGTATTGACATATTTCTTTTAGAACTTTTGTTTTTGTTGCAATTATTATGAATAGTGTGATAATCATTTATTAACCAGATTTTTATCCTACTCTTCCCTCAGAAAGTTAAAGGTGGTAGATATAGGCTTATATATGCTTGTTCCAGTCGCCTAAAGCTAGGCTATGTAATGACTGCCACATATAACCTAGTGAGTTTGATAACTGAGCAGGACTGGAACCCAGATTCACTACAATACGCTAGGGCTCTTGTATTATTATTTTGTTTTAAATGGTATAAATATATATTTTAAATGTTCGTCTATATTGTGACATTCAGTCAAAGCAAATAAACTGCAGTTGATGAAAAGGAAATGTTGAGAACAGAAATGAATAAAGGCATGGAATTTAAATTAGGATTACTGAACAAAAGAGTTATTATCAAAGGTGAGCTGGAATGGATAGGTTCACAGTACTGGCAGAATAATTCATTCTGTTATCAATCAGTCTGTTTAGTGCCTAGTCCTAATAACCTCTAAGAAATGGTCAGCATCCATCAATAGAATAATCTAATTTACCTTCATTTTTTTTCATAAACCATGTAGTTATGGCGATTTTGATATGACAACACAAAGTGTGACTGTTTTGCGCTATAGCACTGACAATGTATGAGGATGGAGAGATTGCTCTGGATTTAGATGTGCAGATATTTCAGATCTGTGGCTGGGGAAAATGCAGAGTAAAACTCTGAGACTGAAGGAAAACCAGTAATTCCTAAATAAAGTCAGCATGAGCTTCCTTTTACATAGGTTTAGATTGTGAAGCTCTCCACCACCACTTTGTCCCTCCCTCCCTCCCTTTCTTAATTCCCTGACAGCCACTAAGCAAGAAGATGACCGGGAGTTCAGAGAAAGATATGATACCTATATGATATCTATCAAAAAAGAACAGAACTAGGTCTCAAAATGTTCCTAGAAGTCAATTAATACTATGTGTGGCTTTTCTGTAAATGGGAAATATCTGTGTGTGTGTGTGTGTGTGTGGAGAATGCACGACTGGGCAGTAAGACCTTCACCAGATAGTTGCTTTGTCCTAATGAAGAGCTTGATCTCTCCACCCCCCAAAAAACCCTCTAGATATCACAAAGGAGGATGTCTGCATTTAGGCAGGAAAAATAAATACATAATTTTAGGATGGTGGAGACTTGTCTTGGCAGTAGTGTGTGTGAAAAGGAGGGGTCTTAGTGGACCATACACCGAACATGAGTCAGAAGTGTGATGTGGTAGATGAACACATAAATGCAATTTGGGGCTGTATCAACAGAAGTATAGTGTCCAGATCACGCAAAGTGAAAGAAATAAATAAATAAATAAATAAATAAATAAATAAATAAATAAATAAATAAATAAATAAATAGTATCATTTTGCTCTGCTCTGGTTAGACCTCACCTAGAGTATTGTGCTCAGCTTTTGGCACCACAATTTAAGCAGGATATAGACAAGCTGAAACGAGTCCAGAGGACAACAAAGATGGTGAGGGGTCTGTAGACCAAGTCCTGTGAGGAAAGGCTGAAGGAGTTGGGTATGTTTAGCTGATACCCATCTTCAAGTCCTTGAAGGGCTGTCATATAGAGAATGGTGCAGAGCAGTTTTCTGTGGCCCCAGAAAGTCAGAAATATTAGCAGGTTGAAATTAAATCAAAAGAGTTTTCAGCTGAACATTTGGAAGAACTTCCTGACAGAGCAGTTCCACAGTGGAACAGGCTTCCTTGGCAAGTGGTGGGCTTTCTTTGGAGGTTTTAAAATGGAAGCTAGATGGTCATCCGACAGCAAAGCTGATTCTTTGAGCTTAGGCAGATCATGAGAAGAAGGGTAGGAAGGGTTGCATCAGTGCTTAGTTCTTGTGGCCCTTTCATACACGCCCAGGGAAATATTGTTTGCCACTTTGGGGTCAAGCAGCAATTTTTCTCCAGATCTGTTTGGCCAGAGATCCTGGAGGGTTTTTTTTTTTTTAAACATCTTCTGGATGTGGAACAGTTGTCACTGGGACTGTGTGGTGGGGAAAGGTATTTGTGAATTTCCTGCATTGTGCAGGGGGTTTGACTAGATTACCCTGGAGCTAGGTCCCTTCCAATTCTAAGGAATTATTGGCATGACAAGACACCCACATTCAGCAAAATCCGCCAGACAGTGAAGAAAGAGTAAAGGTGTCACCCAACCCTGAGTCATATTAATTTCATTCTGAGACACTTTTGTGTTCTTAATTTGTCACTTATATCCTTGAACATGTAGCTATGTTACATTTATTATCCATCCCTCTTTTCTATCCCAAGACCTGGAAAATTCTGCCCAACTTTTTTGTGGGGGAGGGGAGGATTTCTAATCACTCACATTTTTCTTGCACTTTCCCTTTCTCTCAGTGCCTATTTGTACAGCTGTTTACAGCTATTCAAATGTTGGCAATGTTCACATTACCTTTTTATCTGTTCTATTCAGAGCCACCCAAACTAGCCCATGAGGTGCCCATGAACTAGCCAAATGGGATAAGAGGAAGCAAGTTGCACTAAGCAGACCTATGTCAGCATTTAGGCAGTTCCAACATGACTAGATTTTAACCCTTAAATGATAAAACTTGCTCTAGCTCTTCCTCTAGTCTAGCTGCTAGCTTGTGAAGAAAGGGCCATAATCCTAGCCCTACAAATTAATCATTCCAGATATCCTTTTGGGCATCTTTAGATGTAGTTTTACTGTGAAGTGAAAGGACTTGGGTAACTGAACCATTTTTAGGTAGATGGAAATTAGTTGCTCCAGTGGTATCATTGCAACAACAGTTGACATATATGACCACTACAGGGACTTATGGTCAGGTATCAGCTGCAAGCCCTGCATGGGAACTCAGTTGTCAAGGATGCAGGCCCCTAGTTCAGATTGGGGTTGTGGTGCAGGGAGAGATGAAAATTCTGTCTCTCCTCCTCCAGCTGTTTTCCTGACTCAAACTAGCACTGGGGGCACTATTTGGTTCACTGGCAGTTTGTCAGTTACAGCATCAGTAGATGAGCAGTGAAGAGTGGGACACATACTCTTCCCCACCCCCAAAAAACATTCTGGGTCAGAAGGCTTGTACTACAAAACCGAGTTGTAATGGGAAACCTGTCTCACTGTATGTTCCTGGGGCAGTCACATATCAAACACAATGTGTAGTTTGGCCATCAGGTGCAGGGCAGAGTTTTAATATGCTTCAGAGAAGTACCTCAAGGATTCCAGGGACTCAGGCTTTGGGCTACTATGAGTTCTAAGGGAGCATTTGCTGAGCAGTAGATAACTCCTTCATATCTGAGATATTACTTGACTGAAAGATCAGAAACACACCATATATTTACAAATAAGTGGCCTAACCCATGAGTGCCAGTCCTGCACTCAGGTAGCTGATTAGCTATAGGTTTTTATGTTTTCATTTGAATGAATTCCATTTTTTAAAATTCTTCCCAACAGGTCAAGGATACAACCTGATACTAGCTCTGCTTTGTGTCTACTGAAGTTGACAGTACATCCCATACAGGATGTATCCAAGGGGCCTGAAGATTTCAAAAGACTTAATTTTTTTTTCCTTCCTTTCCTCCCCCCCCCCCCCACTCCTTTTTTCTAATCCAGACTGATGAAGCATTCTGTGGCACACAAAAACCTGTGCATTGTGTTGTGCTGTTTTTTGTTGGCCTTTTGCTTTTGGAACAACATAACTACCTACTTTGTTCCCATGTAGGGTCAAAGTCTGCTAAAGGGTGGGGTGGGTTAAATTTATTTTTCTTTCTTTGCATACTGGTAATTTCCCCATGGTTAGGAAAACTGGGATCCAGCAGGCACGGTTCTCAACTGTGGTGGAATCACTTGAAACAGCAGATACTCAAAACATAAAGGCTAACTCTCAAAAGAACACTGAAAATTAATTGCATGTTTGTAAAACATCTGGAGAGAAAGAGCCCCACAAACAGCTCACAGAATGGTATTTCCCCATAGTAGCTCCCAATAAAGTTGAATGTGAATTATTTCCTACCCAAAAATAAGCAGGAGTCTTGTGACACCTTAAAGACTAACATTTTTATTCTTATTCTAATCAATTTTTGTGAACCAGAGCTTACTTTGTCGGATGTATATATAGGGGTCTCACTCACTAGACTGACTTTTATACATATAAATTTATTTAAAAAATAAAATTGTAAACATCAGGACCAAAGGGGCATGGAATGCTGGAAGTATAATGTAATCAAGGAAAGCGAATGGATCACTTTCCAGAGGCAAATGGCCTGAACTGACCAGAACATTAAGCTTTTCATAGAAGCAATGATAGCAGAGGGGGAAAGTGTGTTTGTAAGTATATTTTGTTTTGTTTTACTCTCCCACTATAGTGGAATAGTCTTGTAAAAATTATTTGTGCTGTTGTAGGTCAGTTTTGGCACAATTCCAGAGCCACTTACTCTTTTTGTTGCCTCTCTTTAGGATGTTTGTAAACTAGGAAGACAAGCACTGAAAATGTGATAGAAAAGATTGTTTAGAACTGTGTAAAAGGCTGTGGGAAATCTGCTGTTTCACTGGATAACAATTAGGGTTGCCAAGTCCAATTCAAGAAATATCTGGGGACTTTGGGGGTGGAGCCAGGAGACTTTGAGGGTGGAGTCAGGAGCAAGGTTGAGACAAGCACAATTGAACTCCAAAGGGAGTTCTGGCCATCATATTGAAAGGGACTGCACCTTTGAAATGCCTTCCTTCCATAGGAAATCATGAAGGATAAGGACACCCTCTTTGGGGGCTCACAGAATTGGACCCCATGGTCCAATCTTTTTGAAACTTGGAGGGTACTTTGGGGAGAGGCACTAGATGCTATACTGAAAATCTGGTGCCTCTACCTCAAAAAACAGCTCTCCCAGAGCTCCAGATACCCGTGGATCAATTCTCCATTATTCTCTATGGGAATAAATCTCCATAGGGAATAATGGGGTTCCCAGCAGACATTTCCCTTCCCTTCCCCCGCTTTCTGATGACCCTGAAGCAGGAGGAGGGCCTCCAAACCGGGGGATCCCCTGCCCCCACCTGGGGGTTGGCAACCCTAATAACAATAGTGCCATCCTAAAAACAGTTGCATTCTTCTAAGCCCATTGGCTTCAGTGGATTTAGAGGGAGGTTACTCTGTATAGGATGTCACTGTCACACTATCAGACAAGAAGCTATGGAAGCCAATGGAAAAACTCCCCAGAAGTCTAGGATTCAACTAATTCTGTAACTCATTAGAGTGAACCAAAATAATTTTTCCATCATTCAGTAAAGCTATAGAAAGGCGGGGACCTGTATCTTTAAGAAGTGATAAGTTGATCATGATAATGAATTTCTGTCAACATCTCCAGATACCAGCAGTTAAGATCTGTCTCACAAGCACTGCTCTCTGTACCCCAACCTTAAGAGGTGAAGCAGGCAGCAAAGAGAGACAGGGCTTTTTCAGTACAGGCTTTTAGAATGCCCTTTCCCTTGAAGCCTGCCTTTCTTTTAGGTACAAGGCCCAAATGTTTCTGTTTAGCCAGGGTTTTAAGAGGTTGATCTTTTGACATTATTCTAGCCTGGAAACTGTTTAAATCTATCAGTGCTATGCCTTTGTGCTGAGTTGGGTTTCTTAATTCCTGGCTTTAATTAATACTTTTTAATTTTTTATTATTTTATTTTGTAAACCATCTCAGGCAGGTTCCTGGAGAAGCTGTGTGTGTTATGTCTAAACAGTGCAATCCTATATAGAACTAATCCAGTCTAAGTCAGTGGGTTTAGACCAGAGTAACTTTGTATAGGATGGCACTGCAACTCATCTAGTTTCAGGTCAGTGCCATATGTTCTGTGACCATGTGTCTGGTCAAAATATAAACAGTGGCAGATCTATGAACACCATTAAACAGATTAATGCACTAGCACATACCGGTACTTCTAAACAGTATGTATTGTGAGACAATGAATCTGAGCTATTTCTGAGATCAGCTCAAGAAAGAAATACGTTGGGTAGCTGAAACACCAACAGAATCTCCATCTTCTCTTAGGCTTCCAACCTCATGCGTTTTTATTGTATTAAACAAAGGTTACTTCAAAAGGCTGCTTCTATTGCTCTATGTCATCCCATCTCCAATATTTAACTAGAATAATGTGGACAAATGCCACAGCTACTATCCATGTGCCTACGTGTTGGTGATGTGCACAAGGTAAATGGCTTCATGCATTCATGAATTAAGAGTGTGTTGCTATTTTTACCACTGACCTTGCACTGAACAGTAGTAGGCTGTGGGACTCATTGCCCCTTTCTTTAAAGTGACCATCCTTGTTCCATTAACTCGTATTTCTTAATATCCTGACAAATTTAAAAAAGCAAGTTTGTTGTATACATGATTGTGAAATTACTTCCCAAACTTCATGCATTCTCCCCCCCCCCCCAAAAAAGGCCTCCATGATTAAGATGTGTACCTCCTATGTTCTGCCAAAAATATTTTCAGATTCTGCAAAATGTCATACATCAGGTTCAGCATAGGATTGTGGTTATTTTTATATAATAAATATATGAGCATTAAAATATATAGATCTACATCCAGAATTTGAATGTTCTTGGACTAGTTTAAGACTATAGGTTGGAGGGGGAACATTATTGATTATTCTCTTACTTTAAAAAAAAAGTTTCTAAAGTATTTTTGCACAGTTTTAAAGAATGAAGATATGCACTTAGCCAAACAATCAAACATAGTCTGATCTGCTATTCTTTAAGTACTTAAAGCTCTCACTAGATAGGTACAATGAATACAGGATTAGAGTTGCAATTCTTAAAAGGTAAACATGCCATTCTGGAGGAGCTGTTTTCTATGTTACACTATCTGCAAAGTAACACCCTTCCTTGTTTCCTACCCCCCACCAGATTCAATGTTGCTTAGATACAAGAACCCTGTACTGATGGACAGATGTGGCAGGTCCCTGTCCACTTTATTTGAAGAAGAGACATCAAATCCTTAAGTGCATTAATTGCTGTAAGAGGAATAGCTTGTTTAACTGGCAGGATTGAAAAAACTATTTTCTGAAGAATGTAAAATTATAAATAGAAGCACTAAACGCCCCCCACACACACATGCACACACAATTACCCAATCAAAAGCTCACAAAAATTCATATATGGAAATAATTAGAAGACTATGTTGTATTACATGATATTCTCAAGATACTTCTTTAGAAATGTTGCAGTTCACAGAGGAAGGTGACCTATATCTCCAAGTGGGGGGAAATCAGTGTTCATAAAGGCCCTTGAAAATGTGTCCCATGACAGAAGAAAGAATGTGTGCAGAATTTATCATACCAGTGGAAATTTTGCTATTCACCAGCAAGGTCAAAGTTGTTTATTTAAAAAATAATGATTATACCTTGCCTTTTACCAAAGCCGCACAATGTTTTAAAATAATAACAACAAAAACAAATCAAAGACAGAACTCAGAAGCACCTAAAATCAAATCATACAAATCCAAAAGTAGTTCCAGCTAACAAGAATGTGCAGACTCAAGTGTGCTTGGCCTACTGCAACTGTGCTGTCAACTTCCAGAGTTCCCTAAATCCAAGAGAGGCAAGACCAGCAGCAGCCAGCTTCCCCCACTGATTCCAGGTTCAATAAAGATTACATCATGGAAAAACTATGCTATGTAGCCTGAGAATCAAAGCCATCACAATTGGTGGCTGTTTAACTGTAATGTCACTGAAACACATACTTCCCACCATCACCCTGCACCCCGCGCCCCCCCCCCTTTCTCTCTCCTTACCATACTCAGCCCCTCTACTTTTCGAACCATTAAGGGCAGCTTTATTGGGGAGAAGAAAATCTGATCAAAACTGTCGACCGCCAACTGCCGATTTTCAAAGGATTCTATAAAGGCCACCTTAACGATTTCCCTAATTAATGGATGACATCTTTGGCTAGAGGAGAGGCGATGTATTCTACTCTGCCTTAGTCTTTGTTAGCCTTCTAATTAACTTTCGTAGGTCACCCAGGTCTCCCAAACCTAAAAGTGAAGAGGGCCATTGTGCTAGGAGCAGTAAACTTACTTTTCTCTTGCCTGGGTACTTATAAGTGGGGGGGATGATTACAGGCAGGGAAAAATAACTCCATTTAAAGTCTTTGTGCCTACAGAGAATACATAGATCCTTGCCTTAGAAAATAATTGAAACACCTTTTTATACCAATATTTCCATGCATAATAAAACAAATTAGCAAAGTCCATCTGAATCCAGATGCATTTTTTCCAATTACTTTGGAGGAATGTGAACTTCAGTAAGTCAATAAAGGGGTTTCAGTTTTGCAAACAAATTGCTACTGCAACAGCTATCAGCTGTGTAATAATTACAGTGAAGGTTGTTAGACCGTCTGAGTTCATAGTACTTTCTCATACATACCAATACTACATATTCTATTCACATAGAACTTATTCAGTTTATTGTTTAAATTAGATCTTGGTGGAACAATGGCAAAAAGGTGGAATTTCTGCCTCCAGTGGAATATCAGATAATTTGACTTTCAAGCTGTAGGCAAAAGTGGCAAATAGTTCTCTTTTAAAAGTGATGATCTAGCCAAAACACCACAAGACTCTTGCATATAAAAAGTATGTATTGCACTTGGCTTATTTTATACACCCCTTGAACCCAGTGGTTTTATTTGTTTGTTAAATGGCTGTCAAGAAGCAAAAGAATTTTTCAAGTACTTAATCAATGAACTAGTTAAATTGGGATGTATGGTCATAAGCCAAGTAGATCCAGTAGCTTCCTCCATCAGATCATTGCATTTAGTCACTGTCTAATCAATCCACTACCAGGGCAATCTTGAGGAGAATTAGGTTTTTCTAAGCCCTTTTAATTCAGTTGACTTAACAGAGCTTCTAGAAATATATTACACTAAAGTCCTGCCTAAGTGTTCATCATCCAGTCCAGATCTCATCAAAGGTGCTGGAGTACCTTGAATTTGGTTTGCCATAGTCATGAGCCCCCCAAAAAACAGTCATAGTAGCCTCAGAAGAAGAAGAAAACTGCAGATTTATACCCTGCCCTTCTCTCTGAATCAGAGACTCAGAGCGACTTACAATCTCCGACCTATATCTTCTTCCCTCACAACAGATACCCTGTGAGGTGGGTGGAGCTTAGAGGGCTCTCACAGCAGCTGCCCTTTCAAGGACAACTCTTGCAAGAGCTATGGCCATTCCAGCAGCTGCAAGTGGAGGAGTGGGGAATCAAACCCGGTTCTCCCAGATAACAGTCCGCACATTTAACCACTACACCAAACTGAGCTGAAGGTGAGGGAGAACATGCTCATCTTCAGTCCCACATACATCTCAAGATGAATTTTTAAAAATTTTAATGTATTTTTTAAAATGTTGTACGTCACCCAGAGCCTGGAACTAGCCAGGACAGGGCGATTCATCAAATGCAAGTAATAATAGTAATAACAATAATAAGGGAGGGCTAGGAGAAGACATAGCGCTGTGTTCAGAGAGCTCTGAGGACACACCAGGACCTTCCTGCAGTCTTCTCACTCACTGTGTCCCACAGACATCCAAGTGGAGAGGACTTTAAGGAGTTCCAACACTCTACATCCATGTCTTGAGACACATTGCTAGAGCTGACAGTGACGTCCACATTGTATAGTGTTTTCAGGTAGACACTAACTAGAAACATCATCTTGCTATCTTCAGCTAACAGAATAAATGTCTGATCATATGCATTAATTAATCTATCACGATACTTAGTCTTTATTGACATTAAATACAATATGTAGAATAAAAAAGGGATCTATCAACAGTTTAGGAGCCCTGTGGCACAGAGTGGTAAAGCTGCAGTACTGCAGTCCAAGCTCTCTGTTCATGACCTGAGTTTGATCCTAGTGAAAGCTGGGTTCATGTAGTCAGCTCAAGGTTGACTCAGCCTTCCATCCTTCTGAGGTCCATAAAATGAGTACCCAGCTTACTGAGGGGAAAGTGTAGATGACTGGGAAAGCCAATGGCAAACCAGTCCATAAAAAGTCTGCTGTGAAAACGTGATGTGACGTCACCCCAGAGTCAGAAATGACTGCTGCTTGCACAGGGGAATACCTTTACCTTTTTATCAACAGTTTATTGAAGTTCTCTTTTTTCACATCCCTAAAATTATGCATTTGGAAGGCAAGGAAGGGATCAAACCACCATTCTGAGGGATAAAGCATCATTCAGGGGACTTCTTCTGACACAGGAGTCTCCAAGGATCTTATTTTATACTCTTGTTCAACACCACTTTTATACTCTTGTTATACACACAGTGATATCATTCTCTAGAATAAAACAGCTACATTTGAATTAATGTCAAATTCTTGCTTGTTATGTTTGGTGACTCTTTTCACCATGTTGCTTTATAGTTTAATGGCACCTGACTAATTACATCAGACGTTACAACACCAAATGAACACTGAGGACTGGAGCTGCAATTTTTAAATAAAAATTAATAATTTCAGTAGAGGGTTTTTTTCCCCTTTAAAAGGAAACAATTTAAATTGTGTGACTGACCACCTTTTTCCTGTGGCCAATGTCAGAGTTCTGCAATTTATTTTCATTTCAAAATATTATTCATTTTCATTACATTTGGTATCATGTGTTTTAATTTCCATTGGAGCCAGTGCCATTACCTGCAGGAGCTGGATAGTAGCAAAGACACTGAGACTGCTATTGCCACCCTGCATAGATACACATAACAGGAGGAGGAGAAAGAGGAGGTTAGATTGATACCCTGCCCTTCACTTGGAGTCTCAGAGCAGTTTACAATCTCCTTTCCCTTCCCCTCCCCACAACAGACACCCTGTGAAGTAGGTGAAGCTGAGAGGGCTCTTTCAAGAAACTGCTCTTGAGAGAACAACTCTGAAAGAACTTGTGACTGGCTCAAGGTCACATCAGCAGGTGTATGTGAAGGAGTGGGATACCAAACCCAATTCTCCCAGATTAAAGTCTACACACCTAACCACTACACTAAACTGGCTCTCCACAGCTCATGATGCAAGTGTGAGGGTGCAAGTGTGCCTGGTGTGGTGTGGCCTACCTCAGGCACTGGCAACTGTTACTCTCCAGTGCACCCAGTGCCTGATGGTCCTCCAGTAAGGGTGACAGTCCCTTGTTCCCTTTCATTGGCATGGTGGCAGCAGAAGAAAACAACAAAGGTGCTACATCTGCTAATGCAGCCCAGTGTAGGCTAGAAGCTTCCAACACACAATATAGGCATTAGGCACAGCGAGCCATTTATCATCCGTCCATGTGCCTTCTTGAGGTGGCAATACCAAACCCAGTGTCTCTGCCACCACCTTTTGACACCCTCCAGTGAAGACCCTGAAATTTCTTTCCCAGGCACTTAACCAGCAATAAACAGTGAAAATTATGAATAGCCATAACAAATAAATTAATGACAATCGTTAATTCATTTGTTTTTGTTATCCTAACAAATATAATAACGTGGACTTACTTGGATTCTGGTTTTCATTTGTTTAGAGGTGTGTTCATAGCCCAGCTGCACTTCCTCTACAAATCAGGAACAAATATCAGGTGATACCTTTTAGTAGGACAAACTAAAACAATGTGCAAGCTTTTGAGTTCTGCAGAACTCTTCATCAGGCTGATTGTTACAAACAAAGGGCAGGGTGATAGAGAGGGAAAAGATGTTTCTGGCCAAGACATTATGGCCTCATTCTGCACATTGTATACAATGTGCTACACACTGGATTAGTTTAGGTAGTACTGGCTGGAGCTGGTTTCAAGCTGCACCTCGGTCTTCTGAAAAGAGTAAGGAGATACAACAATGTCCATGTTGGAATACAAAATCTGGCAAATAATTCAGTGTCTCTCCAGAGCCAAACAGAATACACAGGTCCCAAGAGCAGAGCGGAAACATGGTTATTCTTATATTGACAAAATTAGAGGTTTGTTCAGATGGGTAAAAAGTCAATGGAAACTGAACTGGGCTATATTACTTAGTAGATGGAGGATGCTTTGGCTATGTGGTGATGCTACTGAGAGCAAATGAGGACCACTGAGAGTGAGAATAGAGGATGACAACATAAATATTTTCTTAAGAAGTGATGAAAATTCAGTTAAAAAGGGGACTTGTGGGCATTGTGAAACATATTTCAAAGAAATTTGTAGAATTTTCAACTTCGCTTTCATTAGGAGGTCATTTTTCACCTGAAGGACTAGAGAAACTGATAGCTTGGTGCATATTTGGGCATATTTCTCCAAACTGTTGTTCTACAGCTTAATTTCTATTGTGAGATTTCTTCTTGTCTTTAATTTGTGTAAAGCAAATTTTAACCATCACCAGCCCTATTATCCAACTTTCCCCCATGTGAGTAGTAGGTTATCTGAAAACAAGACACTTTGAAAATAAGAGTTTCTTGAGTAAAATGTTCCAGTGTGTAAGCAGCAGTCTCATTAAGTGGAAGGAGGGAGAGAAACTGACATATGTTTGGAAAATGGAAATTAATCAAAATATATATTAAGACACCACCATTTTAAAATCCTATGCCAGATACTTGAAAGATTAGAAGTAAATTAAAATACTGTAAAAGTTAGGATTCTCCCATCAGATTACAAAATGAAGAGTTAATTGACTTAAGAGGACTGTTGTGATGGCTGATGGCTTCATGACTCCAAAAGCTTAGATCCACCCTGATTAACTGTGGTTATTCACACAGCTGCATCCAACTGGGATCATGGGGTCAGCACAAATGCTTCTGTAGGAAGCTGCACTCTTTCCAGAGACAAGTGCTCCTTGGTTAACTTTTCAAAAATATCTAGACAAAGAAGAGTAGGAATTTCAGCTTTTAAAAAGGTCTCAAAATGGGTTTTTAATATGCAGGCTTTCCTTTGTGGAAAAAAATCCTTTTGAGCCCTCAGAAGGTGGAGCTGATGCCTATGCATTTTGACATTTTTATCTATCCCTGTGCAAAACTGGTGCTTATACTTGTAATACTGGGATCTGTAACATTTCCCCCCTTGTCCTGTCTTTTTTCAACTATTTTTTTCATTCCACAGCCCACATTTTCCTTGTATCTTTTTCATTTTTTATTACCTTCTCAGCCTTTCCCATCTCTTTCTATGTCATTACATTCATTCTCTATTTGGCATTCCTCTCTTCAGATGATGAATTTACTCTTGAATTCTTCATTTCTATTCCTCTCTGATGCTCTCCAGTTTAGTTGCAGACACTTCACTCCGGTGGAGTTGTTCTCACTAAAATCACGAATGACCTTCTTTCAGACAGGTCAAACAGCCCCTTCTCCAGCATCTTTCTCTGTGATCTTTCCTCCACCTTGGATACAAAGTATAACTCCATTTCTGGAAGATAGCTTGGCCCTTGGTTACTTGCTCTCCTAAAAATAAGCACCTTCTGCTATAGAGTATGCTGGTTGAAGCATGATGATGATAATTATAAGGAGTCAATGGAATTACTAATTATAACTGTTGTCTGCCCCTTAAGGCTTCTAGAACTGGCTTTTAGGACAGCCAGTGTGATATAGAGGTTATTACAATGAGAATTTGAGAGATTTGCATTCAAATCCCTACACTGCCATTAAACTCCTGGAAACTCTCTCTCCTTCACCCTGATCTATTTTGCAGGGTTATTGTAAAGATGAAATTAGGAGAGAACTATGTATGTCATTCTGAACCCTTTGAAGGAAGAGTGAGATTTAAAAAATTATGGAGAATGCTGTTCAAAAATATCAAAATTTTCTTGAGATAGGCTTGCCAGGTTGTCTGTTGTCTCTTTAACAGTTCCACAGTTATAAAAAGTGGAAAAGTTTATCCACCACCACCAAAAGCCCTGAAGGGTATGCTTGTTTACTTTGAAAGTTGTTTTATACCTACTTTGGCAGGAGAGGGGAGGAGAAAGGCCAAAGCAATCAAAGGAAGGGCGAGATGTCCAGGTTTTAGCCCACAATGTGTCTTGAATTGGTAACTGGAAAGAATATCGCTTGTGAACCATCATCCTTACCTTCTACCATCTCTGCCTTAGCCTTGCCTACTCTCAGTGTTGGGAGTGACTTGGATTACTTCAATACATGATGAATGCATAAGGCATCATTGTACTGAATCAGACCATTGGTCAATCAAGGTCAGTATTGTCTACTCAGGCTGACAGTGGCTCTCCAGAGTCTCTGGATGAGGTCTTTCATATAACTTACTGCTTGATATTTTAAGTGGAGGTGCCAGGGATTGAACCTGAGCCTTTCTGCATGCCAAGTAGATTCTCTATGACTACCCACAACCTTTCCCCTTTTCCCACAAAAGTTGAAAAGGATCTTGGCCTGAAAGCCCTACTAGATTGGAGAGAATTAGAATTAGAAAGAATTTTCACTTCACATAAATAGGCAATGTTGGCATTGGTCATTAGAACTGGTTAAGCCTGTAGCTCTCCTTCAAGCACTCCTGTATATTTCGGTTGGTATACACATGAGCCTCAAAATCAATTTAATAGATATTACAGATAGTTTGTGAGCAAGCAAGCCTGTAAACTGAGGCTATCTTCCCAAACAGGACCTGTTCTTGAGAGTCTTTGTAAATGAGTTACACAGATGCCTCAGTAAACAGCACAGGCTTTTAATGGGAATACAGTAGGGCTGCAAATGTTTGCAACTTGTATTGGTAACTTAATCGGCTAGAGTGTTGAATGATAAACAAAAAAATTAATCAGTAAGGTTACATTTTAATCATAGGAGATATGAAATAAGAGTATATTTGCTTGGGCTTTTGGAAGGTTATGTGTAGGCTATTCTGATGTTACAGAAATGCAGAATTTAAAAATAAAAATAAATGTTAAATAGTTTTATTCTAAAAATAAATGTTAAGTTTTATATATGCTACATATTATCTTGCTCTCCCCTCAATATAAGATTGATTATTAAGATTATATTGAGCTTTAAGTTAACATAAAGTATGTTTACATATACTAAATTAATGTTTTAATGCAGGCAAATGATTAATTAAACATTTTTATTGTTTAACAGTCCTAGAATACACCAATGAAAACCAGCCAAGAAGTCATCCCAAAGATGCCAAAATGTATCAGCTAATAGTTCAAAAACAGTAAGCTTGTACAATTGTCTGATGCAAATAAAAGGTCTTTACACATAGTAAACTAGATTATATCCTTCTCTCTCTTATCTTTATGCAAGGGATAGTTTGGTTTTTAACATAAAATTGAAGGGTGGGGTCAGTTATTCAGTCCCCTGGCCTGCCATCTATAGTGGCATTTGATCTGCTGTTTATGTAGCCCAGGTCATGCTTGCAGAAGTGCTCCACTGAAATCAGTGGGGTTTTCGTCCCTCCCCTCAAAAAGAACATTTGGTTTTGGAGTTTTAAATTGTTTCTAACTACACATTTCACTGTGTTAAACTGACACAGCAGTTTGTACAACCCAATAATTTGCTGTCAACATCAGCTGTCGAACATTGTCGTACATTGCTGCCGTACATCAGCTTAGATCAAAGCTCTTTATCCTAATTGGTGTATAGATTCACTGCTATTCTTTTAAAAAGCAAGATTCCAAATAATTCCAAGATAATTCTTTTATTCTTTTAAAAAGCAAGATTCCAAATAATTAGATAATATTAGATTCCAAATAATTGCACCTAAAGCCAAATTGACTTTTAAGTGAATTGACAACAGTTTAATATTTTTTCTAATTTATTTCACAGAAGTTCACCCAAAATAGATGAAAAACAAATGAGAATAATTTCAAGATATCTACTGTAAGAATGGGGAGTGGGGATAATTTTTTCCTCTTTATAAATACCACTATGAGTAGGCATCCCAGGCAACTCAAGCAAATTTTTATTCTCTCCTATGCTAAGGAGGTGGAACAAGTCTATTCTACTGCACTAATGAAATGAGGGATCCAGCAGGCACAAGCTATGTTTTTGTTCTTTCCTCTTGTGTGGTGTTATGAGAACTGTGGCTTTTAAAAGGTCTGAATATGATGATGAAATAAGAAATCAACTATTATGCAATCATAATAATGACTGAAGTAATTAAGTAGTGCACAAAAAAATCCATTTGAAACTCTGCCTCTTGAAAAACTGCTGGAATCTGAAATCTGCAGGGAGCTGGGTATATTGATTTCCCCTTGCTTCTAATTTGACTGCTTCTGTTTTACATTTCTCTCCTGCTCATGAAAATTGCTAGTTATGAAATTTCATCTCCAGTTGCCCTCACTGTGCCCATTCTCATACTGATGTGTCACTGTAACGCATAACCATGCTAGTCAACTTCTGCTTCCCATTTTACATAGAACCCCTTCCAAAATAAAAACTAGACATGATCTAGATTTTCAAAATAGGGAGAATAATAAATGAGGGGCTGTTCCTTGGACATTTGTTCCTTGCTGCATTTTGATCTCTATTCTGTTTCATGCAGCTGTAATGTTCTACAGAAACAGATGCTCCTTAAAAAATATTCTTTCAGATAACAAACATCTCGGGCAACCATGTAAGCAACGTTAGACAGCAAAGCCTCCTCTCATTAAAATAAGCAATTATAAGAAAGGTCCCATCATAAATAAATTTCCAACCTTTACAGGAGATTTAGAATTACACCTCATAATGTACAGAGCCTGCACACCACCTTCTTGCTGGCATGTTCTCCTTACTAGTCTTTGGAGGGTATGTTAGTTTTAATTTATACAGTGCATACAGAGAGAGAGAGAGAGAGAGAGAGAGAGAGAGAGAGAGAGAGAGATGACTTGCTTTTACTTTTTTATTTTAGAAAAACCTTTTGTCTTCTTAGAGAGACAACTTTAAAGCATGGGAGAGACAGCCAGGGAGAGCATGACGTCCTCTAATCCAACAAGTCACCTTCCCCAGCTCAAACACCAAGTGATTTCTCTCTCTCTCTCTCTCTCTCTCTTCCCCCCTCCCCAACCTTATAAGAAAGAAATTGACTTTTGTTTGGAGTTTGTGAAAAGTGGGACTCGGGGCCCAGTCAATGGGGCTCCCTGCAGAGTCCTCTGAGTGGAGCCATCTCGAACCAGTCAGCCACAGCACCAATTAATCCGCCCTTTGTCAGAGGCCCAGCCCCAGCCGCAGCCGCAGCAGCAGCAGCAAAAGCAACAGCAACACATTTGGCCATTGTTCAGGCCTACATGCAATGGGATTTATCCTTTCAAAGAGCCAGTTTTGTCCCAAAGAGTTCGAGCGGAAGTTTCTCACTGACAATTTGCCCTAAATAGATAGATTTGTCAGCAGCAACCTTTAAAAACAAAATGCCACACTATTTTTTAAAAGGTGCATCTCTCTCATTCTTTCCCCCCATGTAGGCCTATCCTGGGCAGGTTCAGCAGGCTAAGAGTACACTGTCTGAGGTGGGAGTGAAAGAAGGGATCTGTGAGATGAATGAGGCGACCCTGTTCATCTGGAGACAGACCTCGCAGGCAAGTTCCTTTGGACAGCTGCTTTGACTTCTTAAAGCAGGGTGTGGGGGAGTATCTTACATGTCATTGTCATGATTACAACATAGCATTGTGTTAGGCCAGGCAGGTTTTGCAGCTTCCAGATACCTCACTAACAGATCAACATGAATTATCCAAACAGGATCTCCTAAAGCCGGACACATGGGGAAAGGGGTGGGGGGAAGTGGTATTTAATATATATTGAAACTGTCCACTGTGAGTCAGTAAAGAAACAGACTTCTGCCACTTTCCTACAATCTGGCTATATGTTTAGGAGTGGGTAGCAAAGCAATCTGGTTATGATCAATGCTTACAAATTCTATGGTGGACCAAAAAGGCAGGATGAGCTTTATAGAATAAAATTGACACAACATAAACACAAACTAGCAAAGAACTGTTGGAATGGATAGTCCCACATGCACATCAGAAGATGATAACAGCCAGTTCCAATGCTGATGGGTGGGTAGAGGACAGCAGCAGTAGTGGAAGATAACACTGGCCAAGAATCTTTAATAGACAATGGCAGTGGACACTGCAGTTAACCTTGGTTAGTACTACACAGAAGAAGGAAAAGGTAAACCACTTTTGATAATCTCTTACATTTTAAAAAAAAAACCCAGACTGACTAGGTGTACTGCCAAACAAATTTACCAAAAATTGTAGAAGAAATTGTAGAATTGTAAAATACATGGTGATGGTGGCAAGAATTATTTATGCAGTAAAAAGGAAACTAGATGTCTGTCCACACTTAGAAGAATGGGAAAATAAACTTGCTGAATATGCAGTAATGGCAAAAATAGCAACCTATTTAAGAAACAGGTCCTTTACAAAATTTGAGGAGAGATGGAGTATGTACTATGCAAGCAGGAGACAGGTTTAGAATGAGAAGCAATCTAAAATATTTCTATACAAATATATGGTAATGAAATAGAAACAAAATAAAAATTTAAATGTAACATTCTGAATATAAATGCATGTAAGAAAGTGGACTCTGCAGATATCATTGTCTTAATTTTCTTAAAATGAGATGTAACTGACCTTGCTACTGTATTTTTAATATTATTTACCCGTAAAAATTAATAGCAAATATGCAGCTCATCAGATCAACATATTTGAGAAATAGATCAATAACGAAACTTAAGGAAAGATGGAGTGTGTACTATGCAAACAGGAAGAAACAGTTAGAAATGTACATAAATGTATTGCAATATAGAAGCAGAATAGAATAAATTATAAATGTAGCATCTTGAATATAAATGTATAAGGAAGTGGATTTAGAGCTGAAACATCTTTTATTTTCTTATAATAAGATATACAGGCCAGTCAGTCTGACTTCAATACCGGGAAAGTTGGTAGAAACCATTATCAAGGACAGAATGAGTAGGCACATTGATGAACACGAGTTATTGAGGAAGACTCAACATGGGTTCTGTAAGGGAAGATCTTGCCTCACTAACCTGTTACATTTCTTTGAGGGGGTGAACAAACATGTGGACAAAGGAGACCTGATAGACATTGTTTACCTTGACTTACAGAAAGCTTTTGATAAAGTTCCTCATGAAAGGCTCCTTAGTAAGCTCGAGAGTCATGGAGTAAAAGGACAGGTCCTCTTGTGGATCAAAAACTGGCTAATTAATAGGAAGCAGAGAGTGAGTATAAATGGGCAGTCTTCGCAGTAGAGGATGGTAAGCAGTGGAGTGCCGCAGGGCTCAGTACTGGATCCCATGCTCTTTAACTTGTTCATAAATGATTAGGAGTTGAGAGTAAGCAGTGAAGTGGCCAAGTTTGCAGATGACACTAAATTGTTCAGGGTGGTGGGAACCAGAGAGGATTGTGAGGCACTTCAAAGGGATCTGTTGAGGCTGGGTGAGTGGGCGTCAACATGGTAGATGAGGTTCAATGTAGCTAAGTGCAAAGTAATGCACATTGGGGCCAAGAATCCCAGCTACAAATACAAGTTGATGGGATGTGAACTGGCAGAGACTGACCAAGAGAGAGATCTTAGGGTTGTGGTAGATAACTCACTGAAAATGTCAAGACAGTGTGTGATTGCAATAAAAAAGGCCAACGCCATGCTGGGAATTATTAGGAAGGGAATTGAAAACAAATCAGCCAGTATCATAATGCCCCTGTATAAATCGATGGTGCGGTCTCATTTGGAATACTGTGTGCAATTCTGGTCACCACACCTCAAAAAGGATATTATAGCATTGGAAAAAGTGCAGAAAAGGGCAACTAGAATGATTAAAGGTTTGGAACACTTTCCCTATGAAGAAAGGTTAAAACGCTTGGGGCTCTTTAGCTTGGAGAAACGTCGACTGCAGGGTGACATGATAGAGGTTTACAAGATTATGCATGGGATGGAAAAGGTAGAGAAAGAAGTACTTTTCTCCCTTTCTCACAATACAAGAACTCGTGGGCATTTGATGAAATTGCTGCGCAGTCGGGCTAGAACGGATAAAAGGAGGTACTTCTTCACCCAAAGGGTGATTAATATGTGGAATTCACTGTCACAGGAGGTGGTAGCAGCTACAAGCATAGCCAGCTTCAAGAGGGAGTTAGATAAAAATATGGAGCAGAGGTCCATCAGTAGCTATTAGCCACAGTGTGTGTGTGTGTGTGTGTGTGTGTGTGTATAAAATTTTGGCCACAGTTTGACACAGAGTGTTGGACTGGATGGGCCATTGGCCTGATCCAACATGGCTTCTCTTATGTTCTTATAATGGACTTTGTTATATTACCTATGTGTTAAAAGCAGTGTTTCCTCTAAGCTGAGTTAGTGTGTGCTAGCGCACAGATTTTTAGCCGCCAGCTCACACATTTTTGTCTTGACTCAGGAAAGATAACCCCAGAATACACTAATTTATGCAGTAGCTCACAACATTAATGGCAGTAGCTCACAACTTTAATGCCAATAGCTCACAAAGTAGAATTTTTGCTCACAAGACTCTGTAGCTTAGAGGGAACATTGGTTAAAAGTGACAGTGAATATGTAGAAGTGGAAAAATATGTAATATTTAATATGTAGTAATGATGAAACCAATAATGTAGTTGCAAAACAGATTAGTTACAAAATTCAAAACCTACAATGTTGGATATAAATGTACCCCAACAGAAATAAGGACTATTGTATTTTATAGACAATGTCTTAACAATTATAATGAAGGGGCTGTTGAGGAGAAACATTCTCTGTTTTATACACTGTTATATGTAATTATCCCTGATATACACAATTATGTTATATAATCTTTTTTCTTTTCTGTATCCCCTGTATACTGCTACTTCGTTTCCTAAAATAAATATATATATGAGAAAAAACAACAGCCCTATGATGAGACAATCCAAAATGAAAAAAGATATTATACAGGAAGATGGAACCTTCAGGTCAAATAGCACTCAATAAGCTACTGAGGAAGAGCTAAGGACAACTATGATTAGCGCTATTCCTAATTGGACCGAAGCCAAAAAGACATTCAGTTGTCGATGTGAGTGGATGCAAAAGGAAAGTCCAAAGCTGTTTTACGTATATAATAGGACCATGGAATGTGAAAAGTATGAATCAAGGTAAGCTGAAAATCATTGTAAGAAATGAAAAGTGGTCCCAAGAAAGTGTTCTTAGGATCAGCTAAGAGAGTGTTCTTAGGATCACAGGCTGGTTATAGCAAAGCTTTTAACTATGTGGATCATGAAAAGCTTTTGTTGGTTTTAAAAGGAATGAGTGTGCGAAAGCTTCAGATTGTTTTGATGCACAATCTGTTCTCTGAACAAGAGACTACTGTTCAGACAAAAAATGGAGAAACAGAATGGTTTCCAATAGGCAACGGTGTCAAGCAAGGATGTCTTTTATCTCGCTGTCTCTTCAATCTGTATGCAAAGCATATCATAAGGAAAGATAGATTAGATTTAGATGAAGGCAGAGCAAAAATTGGTGGAAGGAACATTAACAATCTAGATATACAGATGACACCTCTTTTCTTGCAGAAAATAGTGAAAACTTTAAATTACTACTACTGGAAGTTGAAGCAGAAAGTGCTAAAGCTGGACATCAAGAAGACAATAACAATGATTACTGGGGAATTACACAACTTTAATGCTGATGATAAAGAAAATTAAATTGTTCAAGATTTTCTATTCCTTAGCTCCATTATCAACCAAAAGAGAGATTGCAACCAAGAAATCAGAAGGAGATAGGAACTGGGAAGGGCTTTCATAAAGGAGCTAGAAGAGATTATTAAGTATAAAGATGTGTCACTGCCAACCAAGATTGAGATCATTCATAGTAGACTCCATGGCAGTTTATGGGCATGAAAGAGGGATAATAAAGAAAGCAGATAGGAAGAAAGTTGATTCATTTGAAATGTGGCATTGCAGTAGAATTTCATGAAAATTAATGACCTCCAAAAAGACAAATAAACATTCTAGATCAAATCAAGCCTGAACTATCCCTAGAAGCTAAAATGGATAAACTGAAGGTATTGTACTTTGGTCACATTATGAGAAGACAAAAGTCACTTGAAGAGACAATAATCTAGAAAAAGCAGAAGGCAGCAGGAAAGGAGGAAGACCCAAATTGATTCAATCAAGGAAACCATGGCCTCAGTTTGCAAGATTTAAGCAAGTCTGGTAAGGATAGGACGTTTTGGATGTCATTAATTCATAGGATCACCATAACTCAGAAGTGACTTAATGGGACTTAACACACACACACACACACACACACAATCTTCTCACCTGTGTTGGCTGTACCACATCACTGTGCAGAAGATCCCCTGTACAAGAAAATTTTCGCAGCACAGAAAGTTAGATGTCAGGGGAAAGGACACTAAGATAACTTTTGCCCTGACCTGTTAAATTTCCATACAGAAGCAATTTTTGAATGGAAAGTCTTCAGTCTTGTGAATCCCCCCATACCATTGGCAAGCCTTTCTACCTCACTGAGAGCCAGCTCATAATATAAGAATGCTTTTATTTGGGTTTTTCTTAAGGGTTGGAGACTGCTTGCCTTCTTTCAGAATTGCAGTTCAACTATCTAAACAACCTCTTTCCCATCATCATCAAATGGGAAAGTCAGGGCAGAGCATACTCCAATGTATCAACAAATTCATCACACAGCTGTATAAACTGGGTTCTGAGAGTAGCTTACTTTTGAAGTAAGTTTCTAGCTCTCATTGTAATCTCACATTTCAAGTGGGTCTGTCTTCAAAATCAGAGGAAGTTGATCAAGGTTTCAAGAGTTCTACAACAACCCTTGGTTGTCTTGCACCGTTACCTCCCTGCTATTCTCAAGAGTTGTTATTGTTACTCTACAGCAGGGGTGTTGAACTCATTTGTTCTGAGGGCTGGATATGGCATAAATGAGGCCTTGTTGGGCTGGGCCATGTGTGTCATAAAATGTAATTCCTGGTAGCAGAGATATAAATTTTATAAAGGACACAGAAAAACACAATTAAAGGGTTTTTAAAAACCCTCAAAATATACTTAAAAGACTCTGGCAATGTTTTATTTATTCAACAGTCTCTGATAACTGACAGCTTTTGCTCTGAATTATTGCATCAAAATCTGGAGACAATGTCTGTGCTGTAGCAATCCTGAGTATGCTGTTATGCCATTCAGGTGAGTGTGTGTAAGTTGCAAACCTACTTTTGATTTAATGACATTCATTACAGAAATCTCATGGTCAGTGCTTTGAGCTTAAGACCCAGAGGAAAACATGAAATGGCTGGGCATTGTGAATTTTTGTATATAAGTTGCTTCATGTGTTTGTCAGCCACTGGAGAAAATAGAGGCTTTGCTCTATAGCCCTTATACAATTGAGCAAGCCTGGCAAAGCAAGCTGTGATGCAGAAGGAAGCAAGAGAGAGAGAGGATGAAGCAGATGACAGTGAATTGCTCATGGGCCTCATAAGAGTCCTCTGGGGGCCTGATCTGGCTCTTGGGCTGCACACTTGACACCCCTGCTCTGCAGCTTCCAGTTATTATAAAGTGTTAAAGTAAACGACAAAAGTTACACCTTTTTCATAATATTATCTTGAATATGTTATTATCCAGGTCTTTGAAGCTTACCATGAATTCTGGATGCCCTACTGAAGTTGCTTCCTGTCTCTCATAGAATGGTGGGATAATGCCCTATTATTATTCCTTATCACCTGGATTTTGCCCAAGATTGAAGCCTAAAAAAGGATATGCCAATATCCTTCATTCATTGTCCACACAGAACAGATATTTTCTTTGTCCTGTCAGTATTTTGTTTCCCATAAATTCCCAAGGGCATGATATATTTATTTCCAGCTCAATTTATTTATTTGCATAAACTATAGATTTATAGATTACTGCAAAACAGCTTATAATAATGGGAAGGTGGTTTAAGAAAGATAAAAATGTAATACAAACTGAAATAAATTAATTTTCTGAAGCACAGTGAAGGGCATTAGCAGATAACACATCTGAGTTAAAATCCATTTAAGAAAGTGGCTAGTATTCAAAATAGCTGAGCACTGACTTTCCCCCCTTTATATATATTTTATAAACAAAAGCAAATGCAGTGGGTACCTTAGTACAGAGATGGGATTTTTTTCCTCCCCCCCCCCCCAAAAAAAATGTGTTAAGAACATAAGAGAAGCCATGTTGGATCAGGCTACTGGCCTATCCAGTCCAAAACACACAGTGGCCAAAACAGCCAGATACCATCAGGAGGTCCATCAGTGGGGCCAGGACACTAGAAGCCCTCCAACTGCGCCCCCCCAAGCAACAAGAATACACAGCATCACTGCCCCAGACAGAGAGTTCCAAAAATATGCTGTGGCTAATAGACACTGATGGACCTCTGCTCCATATGTTTATCCAATCCACTCTTGAAGCTGGCTATGCTTGTAGCTGTCACCATTCTAATCTATTGCTAACGAAAGGAAAGGACATTCCATTGCTAATCAAAGAGTGGAAGTCCTCAAACAGTGCAACTTCAAGGGGAGAATACAACATGAGATTGCTGAATTTGAGATTGTTAAATAATGAACCCCACTTCCCCAGGGCTGAATAGGGGCATAGGATTCTTATCTCATTACAGATGCTAATTTTCTGCCCCTACACATTTCTCCCCTGATTTAATCAAGCTGATTGCAATATGCATGGTATCTTTGCATCCCGAGTCCCTTCTTTGCAACATTCCTCCCACCTACTAACTGCAATATGTCGACTCAGGATCAAAAATCTTTTTGGCCTCTAAAATGCTGCGGGATTTGAATATTGCCCTTCTAGTGCAGACTTATATGGCTACCCTCTGAAACTATGCCAGATGGTAAAATGTGAGAGAACAGAAAGGTCAGATTAAGACTTTGGAACCTCTTTACGTTTTGTGTCCAGGGATGGAATTCCAGCAGGAGCTCCTCTGCATATTAGCCCACCCCCACCAATGTAGTCAATCCTCCAAGAGCTTACAAAAAAGAGCCTTGTAAGCTTCTGGAGGATTAGCTACATCGGAGGTGTGGCCTAATATGCAAAGGAGCTCCTGCTAGAATTCCACCCCTGCTCCTGTCTAGTGCCAATTGATATTAGGTGAGCACACAGATATTTTATTCTTGTTTGATTTGTTTTGTTCAAAAATATCATTGTGGTGTGTCTTCAGAAAACCCATTATTGTATTCAGGTGAAATTTACATTGGTTGCAATAGAAAACACATTCCCACCTATAACTTTTTTTTAACTGAGCCAAATGGAGAAAAATGATCCAGGTTTGTACACCTCAATCAGGAGGTCCTTCATCTCAGTTTTCCGGCAGATTGACCAAAGCCTCTTTGTTCTCTAGGGAATTAATTTTTTCACAAGAATGTGGGTAGAAAGAAAAACAATCTTTAAACAGTCAAGCACTTGATACAGTGAAAAACAGTGTGGATGTAAGCCTCCTCTCAACCAGAGCCAGTTTGGTGTAGTGGTTAAGTGTGCGGACTCTTATCTGGCAAAACCAGGCTTGATTCCCCACTCCTCCACTTGCATCTGCTGGAATGGCCTTGGACCAGCCATAGCTTTCACAGGAGTTGTCCTTGAAAGGGCAGCTGCTGTAAAAGCTCTCTCAGCCCCACCTATCTCACAGGGTGTCTGTTGTGGGGGAGGAGAGGTAGTGGAGACTGTGACCTCTCTGAGACGCCGAGATTCAGAGTATAGGGTGGGATATAAATTCAAATCCAATATCTTCATGTGCCTTACTTTTGTTAAAAGAAAAATAGACACACAATGTGCTTTATATGTGAATGGGAAACACAACTGGCCCCACTTGGACAGCTTTTAGGTGAGGAGAAAGATCCTTTCACAAAGAAAGTTCTGACCCTTCCCTTGCGTTGACCTCTGATACACAATTGTCGTGAGTTAGAGGGCAGAAGCCTTAACCTCCACTCTGCCCTGCAAGCAGCCTGCCTGTCTCAAGGTTGGAGAGTGGGTTGGCAAAAGGGCCAGGTTCTGAATCTTAGGCTTTCTCCAAAGGATTAAACATGGCTGTGGAAACCTCTGTCTTTACATTCTTTTCAAATATAGTGCTAGCATAGCATTTGCTGCTGCCATAAGGATAATAATGCCAGGTAGGACTGACTCAGGCAATAGCACCCCCACTTGTACAGAATGAGATCCTTCCCTGTGATTGAGAGAAACACTGCGCACATAAACACCAGTCAGGATGAAAAGATGGGCCATATGTTCTGGTCAGAGGTATCCGCCATATATCTGCTAACTCGTTTTCCCCCACACCCAACTGCTCCCACCCTGCCCACAGGAAATGGCAAAGTAAAGGTTTAGGGAACTGGCAATTAAAAGCAATGTGCAGCCACAGATACTGTGGCTTTATCAGGAAAACAGTCAAACTGGTACCAGTCCATTCAGATGCAAAAGTCAGAGCAAAATTCATTTGAAATAATTACCCTTCCAGGGTTAATGGACAGTGCTGGTTTAACCACCTTTTTATTAGTTATATGCAATGTCATTGAACATATTTACATGTGTGAAGATTCACATGCTGTCTTATCTGCAGGGTGAAAGAGGGAGGGTATGCTGTTGTACCACCACATTAATGCCCAAGTTAAGGTATGAATGAGTACTAAATAGCCATTTTAAGACATGATTTTCAGATGGTGCATCATGCATGTTTAGAAAATACGCCCAGTGTGAAACACACTGCAAGACATTACTGGACCCCTGCTTGCTTGGGGCACAAATGAAGCTATCTATAATTAGTTTGGGTATGGAAGGATGCTGTGCAGGGCTTTTTCATGGAAGAGACCACAGTGGAATGGAGTTCTGGAACCTCTTCATGGAGATAAAATTCTCAAATATGTTTAAAAGTTCATAAGGGGTACTTGTGTGTTTCTCCTTCATTTCGCTCTTGAAAGTTCCAGCACAGCTTTTTCCAGAAACAAAGCCCTGATGCTGAGGATTCTGATGTTATTCCCTCTAGACATGTTCACCTTGTGGTAGTTTTCCACTAATGCACACATGCACACACACTAGGTCAATTTCTATATTATGTGTCCTTTCATGGGGTATGTCTAAGATGCTTTAAGCATCCTCATGAAAATGTAAAATGTGAGCAAAGAGACAAACCTGGAACACATGAACACAGTTCTGGCTAGCTTGGCATCAGGTGTGGCCTAATATGCAAATGAGTTCCTGCTGGGCTTTTTCTACCAAAAAAAAGCCCTGGATCACATACATCATATACAAGCTCTTCAGGCAGTCAAAACTGATTGTGGCTTCGGAGCATTTTAAAGTTTCATCACTGCTTAAGGTGGGGGGAAACCTCTTAGCTTCCATAGTTTTATTCCTATACTGCTATTTGTAAAAAAAAATCCTGTGCACTTTGCTGTTCCAAAGCAAATAAAGTAGCTTGCTGGGAGTGGTAAGAAAGAACTGATTCTGGCACTATGTGTGCCAACATGGTAATTGTGCATAAATAAAATCAGCTGTGGCACTTAAGCTTCTGATATATTACAGTCCTTGGTGTGGCCCAGCTCATTTTCTCCTTCTAGTCTGGAGTGTGCACCTTGGTTACACACTGCTGAACATATTTCTGAGTCACTTTCTCATATGCAAAGAACTGAAAGGCAAGGACCTGTTGTTTATCCATGAGGTGATTGGATACTTCAATCTCATACAGACCAAACCCCAGGAGGTCTTTAACAAGTATTCACTAGTTTGAACCACTTACCATCAATGGCCTTAGATGCACAGTTTCAACAATATTTAAACAAATGTTCTTGATGCTGGGAAAGTGGTTAAATACTAGTGCTGTGGAATTGTACACTAATCTGTTAGGTGCATTTGCTTACAAAATATTGTTTGCATGCATGATTACAGTCCTTCTCAAGCAAACCATTATACCTGGAACTAAAGGTATTTATGATGAGACAAACCTCCCTCTTCTGGCTCCCTGCATTTGATTAACAGGCATTATGGGGTTTTATCCTCTGTCCATGTTATTGCAATAATGGTCTATTAACAAGAGGGATTTACTAATAAATTAGTAATGCTAATAAATTAGAAGAATCACTAATAATTGTGAATGCAGTTAACCAAATTGATTTATGCTAGCAGTATTTGAACATTTAATTGCACTCACTATAAATATTTTACTAATGATGGTATAAATATTTTACTAATGATACATGGAACTGTAATTCATTGCCCTGTTAACACAAACTATGATCTGAAGTCCTGCATGCTTTTCTCTTTCACACACACTACATAAAACAAAATACCACCCTGAATACATTGTATGGATATGTGAGAATCCTTCATAACTACCACAGTTATAAAAGCAAGGTACTATAGTGGATGGATGTGCAGTTACAACTAGTTGCCCCTGGGTTCAGATCCCCATTCTCCCATGTAGGCTCTTGGAGAATGTGCTGCACATCAAATGTAGATTACTTATGCTCAGAGAGCAAAACCCTATTAAGTAAAATTACCCCTTTCACAACACAAGATCTTTCCAAAGTACACAGAAGACAAACATAGCTGTTTAGGCATATCAATGCCCATTGAAATTCTGGACTATGTATACTATGCTTGGAAGTATTAATATTATAAACTTTCTGCAAGAATCCATTGAGTGTATATTAATCCCCTTTATAATCAGAAGCACACTGAAACTATTATGTAAGTAACATTATCATTGGAGTGGAGCCGGTAAAAATACAGCATGCAATTTAAAATTCAGTCCTAAGAACACTTTCCTTTAAGCCCACTGAGTAGACCAGAGTAGGATTCTGAGCAGATTTGTTTGCAATTGCTCCTTTAGTCTTACAAAAGGTCATCCTTTCTGCACTCTCCTTTTAATCCATGTTCACTGCGGTCTCCTCTAAGCAACTCTGCACTAAAATCAAATTCCACCGTCTTTTAATCCACACACCCCCCCCCATACACACGCATTAAGTTACCTCCCTTCGGTGGTCAGCCTGGTTTCAGCCCACTAGTGCCTCAGGTTTTTTGGATGCTGTTTTGCCACAAACTTAATCACCTTGAATCTAACACTGAAAAAAACTCAGAGTGAATGGTAAGTGTGGAAAGGGGCAATGTCAGTGCTTTCTTCATACATACAGGACAGCAACTAAAAAAAGCCAAATACTGGGCAGAGGCAAAATGCCTCACATGCAGGAGGAGGAGCTGTTTGGTACTCGGGTTGCTTTTCTGACATGTTAAGAGCATGGGAACCATGGCAGTAGGAATGGGGCGGCAATCCTAAGAGAAGCAGAGCTGTTCGCTTCTTTAGTTAACAATGTGAGATTATTACCATTAGACTCAACCTTGGCTGAAGTGAACAATTGGATTAAGGCATAAACTTCTCTAAGAAACAAATTAACAAGTGAATCCAGAGTCCTGTAAGAATCATTTGTAGGCCATTTGTCCCCAAATATTCTAACGGGCCGGATACCTATGGAGGCCTTTAAGCCAGAACAAGGCACGTCCTTTTCTAAAGGCATATGAGATTAATGGGCCGTTTCATTGCTGCAAGTGAACTGCAACTGAATTCCTTGCACTGCTTCAGCTCTGAATGAAGGGACCAGGAGAATGCTTGGTGACTGATAGCTTTTGTTAGTGCAAGCAGGCTAGGCTCTGGCATTATTCATCCGTTTGCCTCTCATTGAAGATACATTAGAGAGAGACGGTTAGTAATCAGACTTGCCTTTCTGGATCAGTTCAGCTCACCTGGGACTGACTTCTGTGCTCTGGTATCTTTAGGAATCTGCCTCCCAAGAGCCCCTATACAAGGAGGGCACTGGCTGGCTGTCCAACCAATCAGTCAAAAGCCTGTATCTGTCAATAGCTGATTGATCTGCTCCTTTGTTGTGTCTCTTTCTCTCTGCCCTGACCCTTCTGTTAACTCCTTTCTTGATATTCTTGTGTGCCAACAATCCTGCCTTTTTAACCTCCTTGAGTTTTCTTGCTCCTGATGCAGCCTGGTCTCATCTCCTCATTCCTTGATTCTGTTGTATGGTTTACCTCCCAGGAAGCTGGAGAAAAAAAGAAGAGACATCTCAACCAGCAAGAAGGAATGGGATGATAATGTTCATATATGATCTGCTTTCAAATATTCTTTGCTGTTCATGGTGCCAAATCTGTTATGTGTAATTCAGAAAGTATAGTTATATATTTCCAGACTAAATCGTAAGATGGGGTGGGGTTTTGGAAATACCACCCATAAACTCTCCCTTGTTGGGATTTTCTATTATCTCAGAGGTGTGAATAGCTTATTTCTCTACTCACCCCCCACACCCTTTATACTTTATCTAGCACTCCACTGCTTTCAATATTCAGTTCTTTCTGGAGTATATTTACTTCTTATACTCTGAGCCCTCGCACAATTATTTAGGGTGATTAGTTCAAGAACTTGCCTCTCAGAGGGGACTCAAAATGTTTGTTAATTCGACAGTTGGCTGTGAGGCTTTCACAAACTTTTTTGCAGATGAAATCTTGTTGCTCTATAAGGACCTGCCTGCCAGTATTGACACAGTATGAGAATGGGGGCCCCTTGGCCATCTTTGAGTCCAGTATTGAACCAATTCAGCTGGCTCTTATGGGCCAATGTTGATAAGATCCTGGATGCTGTGAAGCTTACCACATGTCTCTTGGATCTGTGTCCGTCATGGCTGGTGAAAGACAATGGTGATGCAATACAAGCTCCCCTGGAGGACATTGTAAATCTGCCCCTGAACTTGGGGGTCTTCCTGGGGAGAATAAAAGAGGCAGTGGTGAGGCTGCTCTTAAAGAAATCTTCTTTGGATCCTATTGATCCATCCAACTACTGCCCAGCAGGGGGTTTTTTGAGCAGGAATGAACTTCTAGCTGGCTTGATGTCAGGGGTGTGTGGCCTAATACGCAAATGAGTTCCTGCTGGGCTTTTTCTATGAAAAAAGCCCTGCCTCCCAGTATCAAATTATTATTCCTGAGTAAGATAGTTGAGAGAGTAGCAGCAGAGCAGCTCCAGGTTTTCCTTGAAAACACTTCAGCCCTAGGCAGTGGCAGTGGCAGCCGGCAGGCCACCCCCTCCCCAGTGCGCTCAGAGGAGCGACGCCAGCCTCCTGCTTAACCGCTTTGGCGGATATCTCAGTATAGTGTTCTGTCTTAATAGAGACAGTACGCTCTACTGAGATGCCCACCGAAGCGGGTATGCCTTGAGACTGACCCAGAAACTTCAATGGGTCCAGAATGCAGCTGCACATGTCCTTACAAAAACTTCTTTTAGAGCCCATATCCAAACAGTGCTCTGCCAACTGCACTGGCTCCTGGTTGAATACTGGATCAGGTTAAAGGTTTTGGTAGTAATTTTGAAAGCTCTATGCAGTCTGGGAACAGCATATCTTTGGGACCACAAGACCTCATGGGCATTCGATGAAATTGCTGAGCAGAAAGGTTAAAACGGATAAAAGGAAGTACTTCTTCACCCAAAGGGTGATTAATATGTGGAATTCACTGCCACAGGAGGTGGCAGCGGCCACAAGCGTAGCCACCTTCAAGAGGGGTTTAGATAAAAATATGGAGCAGAGGTCCATCAGTGGCTATTAGCCACAGTGTGTGTATATAAATTTTTGCCACTGTGTGACACAGAGTGTTGGACTGGATGGGCCATTGGCCTGATCTAACATGGCTTCTCTTATGTTCTTATGTTCACATTCAGCCAGTGCTGCAAGAGTTGCACTGGCTACCTATTGTGTTCCAAGTCCGTTTCAAGGTGTTGGTATTGACTTTTAAAGCCCTATATGGTCGAGGGCCTGCCTATCTATGGGACTGCCTTTCTCCACATGTTCCCCCGAGAGGGAATGCAAAACCTACCTATCCCCGGACCAAGGGAGGCCAGACTGTGTTCCACATGAGCTAGAGCCTTCTCAGTGGCAGCACCAGAAATGTGGAATGCCCTCCCGGAGGCCATAAGGGCCCTGTGAGATCTTTCTCAATTTCACAGGGCTTGCAAAACTGAATTATTTTGACAGGCCTTTAACATCTAAACCAGGAGAGGATTGCCACCCTACACTGCTGAGGAACTATGACCATTATAGGATCACTGCCAGAAGAAAGAAGATACTGAGGCTGAACAGCACCTTATTTTAAATTGTTATTTTATCGTTTTAAATTGTAATTGTAAATGTTCTTGAACTGACTGTCAGCCACCCTGAGTCCTCTTACGGAGAAGGTGGAATATAAGATTAAAGTAATAAATAAATTATAAAGATGTTGAACAAAACAGGTCCCAGGACAGATTCTTGAGGCACTCCACTTGTCACTCCTCTCCAAGAGATGAGGAATCATTCACAAGCACTCTTTGGGTGCAATCTGTCAACCAGTTACGGATCCACCTAACGGTAACAGGATCCAAACCACATTTTACCAACTTGTCAACAAGGATAGTGTATGGAAGCTTATCAAAAGCCTTACTGAAATCAAAATAAACTATGTCTACAGCATTCCCCTGATCCAGCAAGGTAGTCACTTTCTCAAAAAAAGAGAGACCAGGTTAGTCTGACATGACTTGAGAAACTCATGGTGGCTCTTAGTAATCACAGCCATCCTTTCTAAATGTTCCAGGACTGACTGATGATTTGTTCTAAAACTTTTCCAGGTATAGATGTCAAGCTGCAGGGTCGGTCTTGAAGATGGGGACATTTCCCCACCTCCAATCTTCTGGCCCCTCACCTGTTCTCCAAGAATTCTCAAAAATAATGACAGAGGCTCAGAAATTACATCTGCAAGCTCTTTTAGTACTCTTGGATGCAGTTCATCTGGCCCTGAGGACTTGGTTTCATTTAAAGAAACTAGGTGTTTATGTTCTACCCCTATGCTGATCCTAGGTTGGAACTCCATACCCTCATTATGCGTTCTGTTTTTGCCATGTTGAGCACTGTTTCCTTCAGAAGAGAAGACTGAGGAGAAGTAGGAATCGAGCAATTCTGCCCCCATAACTTGTTACAATTTCACTTTCCTGCCCTCACAACAGGCCTACCATGTCCTTGGTCTTTTTTCTTACTCTGAAAATAAGAAAATAACCCTTTTTTGTTGTTTTTAGCATCTTTGGCTAGCCTAAGCTCATACTGAGCTTTAGCTTTCCTAACTCTTTCTCTACAAGCACAGGTGATTTGTTTATATTCATCCTTGGTTATAAGGCCATCCTTCCATTTCCTAAATTAGTCTTTTTTATTTCTCAAGTCTTTAGAGAGCTGTTTATGGAGCCACCTCAGCTTCTTTAGGCTTTTCCCATTTTTTCTTCTCATAGGAATTGTCTGTAATTGTGCTTTCAATATTTCACTTTTAAGAAACTCCCACTCCTTTTGAACCCCCTTCTCCTTAAGTATTTGTGACCATGAGATTTTACCCAGCATAGTTTTAAGTTTGTCAAAGTTTGCCTATCTGAAGTCCATATACGTCTGACTAAAGGTAAAGGTAGTCCCTGTGCAAGCACCAGTCATTTTCGACTCTGGGGTGATGTTGCTTTCACAACATTTTCACAGCCGACTTTTCACAGGGTGGTTTGCCATTGCCTTCCCCAGTCATCTACACTTTCCCCCAGCAAGCTGGGTACTCATTTTACCAACCTTGGAAGGATGGAAGGCTGAGTCAGCCTGGAGGCAGTTACCTGAACTCAGGTCGTGAGCAGAGTGCTCCAACTGCAGTACTACAGCTTTACCACTCTGCGCCATGAGGCTCTTTATACGTCTGACTACATACAGCTTTTCCCTTCCCTAAGACTGTAACTACGTACAGTTTTTCTCTTCCCTAAAACTGTATTCACCCCCCAAAGAGCATTATGCTCTAAAGACAAACATTTATTGGTGATCTCTGACCTGAAAAGTGTCCCAGTTGTCCTCAACCAGAAAAGTCCTGGTTCTGACCTGGTGGAATGCTCTGCCATTTAAGATCCGAGCCCTGTGAGATCTGTCGCAGTTTGGCAAAACCTGCAAGACAAAGCTGTTCCTCCAGCCCTATGGTTGAGGGCAGTGATGTTGTCTATTCAGAGCTGGTCTCGCCTCCTTTCTTCTTTCTCCCTTCCCTCCCCTCCCCTCCCCTTCTCCTTATCAGATTGATTTTAGGATATTTATTGCTCTTCCAGAATAAGGAGCACCAGGTTCTGCTCTTTTATATGTCATATATATATTAGTTGTTGCTGTATTGTAGACTTGTTAACCTTAACCATTTATTGTTTTTATGAATGTTGTGACCCACTCTGAGCTCTGCTATGCAGGAGAGGCAGGAGGCTATAAATCAAATAAATTTTTACATAATGTATAGTTATCCTCCTCATCAGGCTGATTTTGAGGGCAACAACTTTTTCTCTGGGTTAATTTACAAAATCATTTTTGAGTGCATACCTGGAGTATTCCCTTAGGAGATAAAGTCCCTTTCTTCTTTGTGAGTGGTCCCCTTATGTGTCATTTATCATTCACACATGGACCGATATAATCCTCCCAGGGACAGTGGCCACATCCTTCTTTGGTGATGCCATCTTCTTCCCATCGTGGTGCACAAAGACAAATCAACACACTAGAAAAGTAACAATGGCACTTTAATTCCTTTGCAACTTGACAAAGCCATCTCTAGAAGCTAAGCACCACCCAATAGCCCTGCCACACTATCTCTCATTCTAGTTATCTCTGCTTGCTCATGCCAAGATGCCGGGCCTGATTTCCCAGCCTGAGCCCTTTCCACAGCCCCTTAAACTCAGCCCTTTTCTCCCTTGGACTTACTGCTGCTGTATGCAGCCAATCAGATAAATAAAAAGCAATCAACAAATATCAGCCAGTGGTTATAAATACTGTATTTGGTGTTTATTTGAGTCTGTGTTATGGATGTTATTTCACACATGAGCCTTATGAGCCATCACATCATTTAATCTCCTGACCCCACCATCCATGACTCTGGGGTAGAATCACACTGTGCAGATGCAAAAGCCCCCACACTACCACCCCTAGGTGCAATGTCACTGCAAAGTTGTTTGACAGCCATTCAAGATCATGAACACACAAATGGATCAAACCTTCAGCTCAAGAGTAATCAGTGTTGAACATGGTATGTTTGTCCATTGAACATGCTCTCTGTGAAGTATGTGGCATCTCTAATTACCAACAGAGATGGCTGGATCCACAGCTGCCATTTTTAGTGACATCCAGGCAGTTAGGGAAATATGTAATTCCCCCCTACTTTCCTGAGCTCAAAGAACATATATGGCTCAGTCTGCAGGTCTGAAGCAATATAATAGACAGCTAATCAACCAAAGTTTTGATCACATGCTAAAAACCCCAATTCTTAATTGCACTTATATTTATACTTAGAGCAGCAGATGTGGGGTACTCTGGTCTCCAGTCTGGAATTCTAACTAGGTTTGAGCCTGTGTGGGTTCAGAAACTGCAGCTTCTGTTTTGTGGGCACACCTTTCCTAATAAGTAAGTAAATAAGTAAGTAAGTAAACTCTTATTGTCTTTAGCATTCTAGAGCAAAAACATGGCCAAAAGGTCCAGTGTGGTGTAGTGGTTAGATGCTGGTCTAGGGCAGAGGTGGCCAAACTGTGGCTCTTTCACACATATTGTGTGACTCTCATCACCCAGATTGCAGAAGGCATTTGTCTCTTTAAATCACTTCTCCAAGCCAAACCAACCAGTGGCTTGGAGAATGTGTTTAAAGGTAAAGTTGGTTTTTTTCCACCTCTTCCTCTCTCCTTCCTCCCCCATCTATTTGCCTGCCTGCCTGCCTTCCAGCCAGTTTGGTGTAGTGGTTAAGTGTGTGGACTCTTATCTGGGAGAACTGGGTTTGATTCCCCACTCCTCCACTTGCACGTGTTGGAACAGCCTTGGGTCAGCCATAGCTCTGGCAGAGGTTGTCCTTGAAAGGGCAGCTGCTGTGAGAGCCCTCTCAGCCCCACCCACCTCACAGGGTGTCTGTTGTATGGGAGGAAGATAAAGGAGATTGTGAGCTGCTCTGAGACTCTGAAATTCAGAGTGGAGGGTGGGATATAAATCCAATGTTGTCGTCTTCTCCTTCCTTCCACCTCTCAAACATCTGCCTTTCATGTCTTGTGGATCTGTTAGGGATACTTAGCAGTGTTAAGCAAAAGGTAAAAGTACAAAGCAGCCAGCACACATGCATTAGCTTTAAAAGTAATCTTTACTTATCTAGTGAGGAAAGGGTAACTTGGAATTCTACAAAATAAGAAAAGATAAACATCCTGTCTGACTTCTCTATCTATATGCTTACTCTCTGAGGTCTAGGAAGCAACTGTTGAGGAGAGCTAGAGATTCAGACAAAGGATGCTTTCTCCCTAGTCCATCCCCAATGTATTGATTATCCAATTAGGGCATTCCAATACTGGCTAATATGCATATTGACACCTAGCTTATGGCGGGAAATATGTGCAGAGTAGCCCATTGGATCTACCTCTAAACTAACTAAGCATCAGCATGCATAAACAAACAATTATCTCATTACTTCAGGAAGTGAAGTTCCCAAAACCCAACAGGCTCTCAAACATCTGACATTCATGTCTTGCAGCTCTCAAACATTTGATGTTTATTCTGTGTGGCTCTTACATCAAGCAAGTTTGGCCATTCCTGGTCTAGGATACAGGTTCAAATTCCTACTCTGCCAGGTAAGCCTGCTAAGAGACCTTGGACCAGTCACATACGGTCAGCCTGACCAACCTCCTAGGATTGCTATGAGAGTAAAATCTGGGAGAGGAGAATGCAGAAAGTCACTTTGGGTCCCCAGTGGAGAGAAAGCCATGGTTCAAATGAAGCCAGTTAATTAATCAATGTTTCTAATAATTAGTTTATTAATTATTGGGATATCTCATACCCTCAGCAATCCTATGTATATTTGCTCAGATCAAATGTTCTTTGAATACCATGGGAGTGGGACTTTTGAGTAAAGGTGTAGAGCAGGGGTCCCCAGCCCCTGGGCCTTGGACCAGTACCGGTCCATGGCCTGTTAGCAACCGGGCCGCAGAGTGAGGCAGAAGCACCACACTGCCACCTGGGTCCCAGGTGGACGAAAGAGGCAGCGCAGCCTCACTCCAAAGTATTGCCTCTGTCATTTGCCTGGGTGGGCATGGCAGTCACCTTCGTCTACCCCTCATTTAAAGACCCCCATGGAGGGCAGGGATGGGGTGTGGGGGCAGCCTGGGACAGCAGAAACCCCAGCACCCCCACCGGTCCATGGAAAAATTGTCTTCCACAAAATTGGTCCCTGGTGCCAAAAAGGTTGGGGCCACTGGTGTAGAGGATTGAACTGAAATTCTGCAAGCAACTAGTCTGCTATTAAGATGTAAATCAGTCAGGGCATTTTTTCCCCTCTGTCAGTTGATAACCCTACAGGCAAATGACTGGAAGGTGAATTGGCTCTACTGAGCAACACTGCATGTGATGCCATCTCCACCTGTGGCATTCGATCTGTGATGGTCCTTTCACAGGATAGCAGAAGTTGCAGTCATCTAAGGCCTAGTTCTCATATTCATAACAGTGCCACATCAAGTGACAATATGCATGTGAACTGGCCATCCCAGATCTAATACCGCAGACAGTACTTTCATATAACTTCACCCCTAATACGGTAGCTGGCACTGGAGATAATTCTAACATTCAGCAAACAACCACTGAGGGCTGATCTGAACTTGACCAACTGTAACTTTGATTGCTGTGATTATAACATGCATCTGTGAATTGATCTTCATGGATATGTCATTATACATAAACTTTCATCTCATCCAAATGAAATATTTTTCATAGACTAGGCTCACAAGGCCAGGAGTCATCTTGAAGTGTACAGCAATGGACGTGTGTGCGTTTGTGTGTCTGAGCCAGCAATCCAAAGCACTACCATCTATTAATTAATCAGTTTGAATAATAAACGAAAACCAAATATCCCAAAAAGCAAGCAGCAGACTTTAAAAAAAAAAGTTAATACTTTGTTTAGAAGAAACCATAAGCATAAGCAAGAGAAGTAGCTTAAATGAGGTGTTCCTTCTCACACAACACGAAACACCTCTTCCAAAATGATGCCTGCTACAAAATATGTGTATGGCAAAAAAACTGAGTTGCCAACCACCTGGCAAAAAATGTCCTTCCACATTCATAGAGGCTATTTACCAGACAATGTCATCTACCTCCATGCAAGAAAAAGTTTTAGCTGCCGGTTTCTACACATTTCTATTAACAGGGCAGGTCATTTGTTTTTTCTCCAGTAACCCTGCAGGAAAATAAGACTCCCCCCTCAGCAGAATTCAGTGCTTTTCAGCTGCAAGGTTTGGAAAATACATGCAGGTGTATGCCAGTTAAATCAATGTATCAACAGGTTGAGCATCACTGCTCAGAAAGTAAATCAAATAGGGTGTCTTTAATAGGGTGAGAGCTTTACACCCACAAGAAAATAAATCCATAGAATTCAAAATGGTTCTTCAAATGAGTACCAGATTATAACTGAGATCTTCCAACTAAAGGCAGAGCAGCAGATTTCTCGTCCTCCCGGATGTATTCAAATCCAGGGGATGTTCCTCTACTTACACAAGCCACGGTTGATCTATGGGCCTGGTCGACCTTGTGTACTTTCCTAGCTCTTGTTCACCCATCCCAATCACCCCCGGATGCAGATGTTTCCATTTTATTAGATGCCGGTCTCTGATTCTAAATCCACCACTGGGACAAGCAGACACTCTCCCGATAACCTGCATTATCTATGGAGTCGATCCCCCCTCCCCACAATCCTCCTTCTAGCAAAAGGGTCATCTGCTGCAACCCCCCCCAAGCAATAAACACACCGTGACCAACGCTGCGCCGGAGCCCAGAGATCTCCCCTGCTCGTTCTGTCTGTCGCGAGGGAACTGTAGCCGATTTAGTTGAACGGGCTGACTGCTGATCTAGGATGCCTGGGGCCGTAAAAACGTCCTCTTGACACGCCGGTAAAAGAATGCTGAAGGCTCTTTACATCCCTCCTCCGCTCCCGTTGATGGGATTGAGCGATGGGTCTTCTTGCGCCACCCGCTGCCTGCCTCCCATCCACGCAGCCCCCGCCCCAATGGAAAAGAGATAAAGTCCCAAACAAGCCCCCTTCCCTGGGCGAGGTTAATAAGCTCTTGTTCTACTGACAGAGCCTCTGACTGGGTTGGAAAGTTCGAGTTTCATCATCTCTTAAAAGCTCCGGGGCTGGGGGATCCTGGCTCTTTCACGGGGCCCTTTCATCAGTCGGGGGCTGAGAGAGTGGGGGACAACTCGCACCCTGCGACTACCTCCCCCAGGCCTCGAACAAGTGCTTATCCCCAGAATTGGTACTGGTACTTTTTGTTCAATGGGATGAGGCAGCCTATAGAACTGGCAGACGAGGAAGTCAGATGCAAAGGCCTTCCCCAGGAACTTCTCACTCTGCCCGCCTGTGTTTGAATGAAGCATTTCTTGCAATAAAGAATAAGCCGTTCTGTTGTTCTATGAGACTTCCTGGAATCACTTTTACCCCATATTATATGACTGGCTACTATTTTCAACCTATGTTCTTTTGGTTTGCTTGTTTGTCTGTAAGTAAGCCGTTTGGGGCTCAAAGAGGAGAGGCAGCTTACGAATGAATGAAGCTTGTTCCACAGATGTCAATCAAGTCAATCCCGAGGGAAACCAATCGGGGTGAGGAGGTTTGCTGGTCCCGTTTTGGTGAAGATCCACTTCCTTTCCTGGACTTCAGTCAACTAGACACTGTAATTGATTTATTTCAAGTTTTCTCCCACCCCTCCCCCAGCAATAGGGGCCGGGGACCATTACCAACTCTCCGACGACACAGTTGGACGCGCTCTGGCAGGAGGCCCGGAGAGGCTCCAAGCAGACCCAGTAAGACTGCCTCAATGCAATACCCGGGAGAACCTAGAGAGGTCCCTCTTCGGACAGCCCCTTCCACCAGGCTGGCTCCAGGAGGAGGGATAAAGCCCAGGAGCTCCCGGAGGAGGGCCAGGCATGACCAGCAGCAGGCCTGCAGGTGGGTGGAAGGTGAAAGGAGGAGGGGGAGGAAGAGCCTGGTTTCGGACGCAGCTTCTCCTTCAGAGCGTTTCCCTCTCCGGATGATGGAGGACTAGCCATTTGGGGAGATTTGCGCCTGCGGCCAAAGTTCCGGGTCAGCCACATCCAGCCAAGGGCACTTCTCTGCTGACTTCACATCTGGTTGTTGTGACCTGTACTCTGCAAAAGGTGCAGAGGTGGGGATGGGGATGGTTTCCTGAGTGGCATTTTCTCCAACAGGTGATGGCTTTGGCTTTCCCGCTCCTGACGGGCAGGCAAGAGCAGACTCTGGGGAGCTCGGTAGTCGCCCCCCCCCCCCAACACACACACACACCCATTTCTCTCCAATGTATTATTTCTTCGAATTAATCCCACGTGAAGAACACTTTCCTCTCGGTCGCTTTCTCTCTCCAGTCGTAGTTGTCACCCACCCTGAGCATTTCTATGGCTGCTACAGCCCTTCACTGACGTGTGATCGCCCTCAGGGTCTTGACAGCAGCCCCCTCCTCGCTACTATCCCCCGTTTGCCCAAGCCTTGGATGGATCAGAGACTGAGGGGCACGGCCCGTGCCCCCCAGTCATCGGCTGCCCGCCCCGGTCCCCGTGGCTAGCTGGTGGCTCCGTCCCGGGAGAGGCAGCCGCCCTGGGCGAGTCCCGAAGAGGTCCCCGCTTGGCCCCGAGTGACCCTTGGCCGGGAGTTGCTTAGCCTGGCCCCGAAGAAGTCAAGACCGCGCCGGCCAGGAGGGGAGGCGGCCTGCCAGAGAGGCTCCTACTCCCCCCCCCTCAGTTCAGAACTTCTCCCCTCCCCCTCCAGGAGGGGCAGGGGGGAAAAGCATCTTTCACACACTGGCGCATCATTCTGCGGGTTGGGCAGCCCCCCCTCCCCTCCCTCCGCCCGCCCGCCCCTTCCCGCGCCCAGTGTCGTCACGCTCCGCCAAGAAGTGAGGGGGGGCAGGGAGAGGGGGAGAGAGGCGCAAAGGGAGCCCCCTCCCCCTGGGCTGCCCTGCCTGCCTGCCTGTCACAGCTCCTCCGGGGGGATATCTCAGGCGCTCCGGGCTGCGCGCTCAAAGCACAAAGTCAGCCAGTGGGATGAACTTCTGGAAACCCCCCACACACACACACACACACCACCCACCCACATCCCCGCGCTCCCTTTCCCCCCTCTTGGCTGGGGCCACTCACTTGCTGAGAACCAGCCCCTGCCCCCCCCCCCGCACCCCCGCGCTTTATTATTCCGCAGCCTCTGATCTCCGCCTAGGCTCCCGGAGCCTCGCCGCCCGCTTTCTGCCTCCCCACTCCTGCCGCCGCTGCCTTCTTCGGATTCCAGCGGGCCGCTGTTGAGTCCGACCAGCAGGCAAGAGGGGAGCGGAGCAACTTCTTCTTCTTCTTCCCCCCAGCTGGAGAGGAGATTCCCGCCGCCCGTCCAGCCAGGAAAAGTTCCCGCGCCTGTTTCCCCCATTCCCTCGCCCCCGCCCCGTTAAGCAACTGCGAAAGTGACTGCGGAGGAGGAGGAGGAGGAAGAGGAGGAGGATGCGCGGCTTCCCCGGGCGGCTGGGCGGCTGACGGCAGAGGAGGAGGAGGAGGAGGAGGGAGCACCTGCTGCTGCTGCCAAGGAGAGGCGAGGCGAGGCGCAGCGAGCTCCTCTGCGGGGCCTGGGCGGCGCGGCGTCCGGGGCCTCCAGCATGAGCAAGCCGGCCGGCTCAACAAGTGGGTAATGCTCCGACGGGAGTCCGGGGCGCTGCGCGGGGAGGGCGGCGGGGCGCGGAGGAGCGAGTCCCCCGGGGGGGCGGCGGGGCAGGCAGGCAGGGCTGCGGGGGGGGGGGTGGCGCCCGCGGGGTTTGGGGCTCCTGCTGCTTTGTCGGGGCAGGGCGCGGATGGGCTGCGGGTGCAGAAGGGACAGCTGGCCCGAGGGCAGAAGTGGAAGAGGCCCCTGCGGGCTTTCTCCCCCCCCCCCCCCCGTCCCGAGTCGGTCTGAAACTTGCGAGGTTGCCTGCCGCCCGGAATGGCCGGGCTCTGCTGCTGAGAGAGGATTTGAAGGCAAGGCTTAGCACACCGTTTCCAGTTCTGCAGAGTAATCCGGCAAAAGAGGGAAGCAGAAACAACTTAAAAGTCACATTTCCCTTAATCCCAAATCCGGGCACACCTCGGAGCGGCGGGATTTATTCCCCCCCACCCTCGGAAGCCACAAATCCCAGAAGGGAGCCCACCCGACGCGACCCGACCCGACCCGACCCGGAGAGCTGGCTGTCGCCGGCCGGCCGGGAGGGAGGGAGACCATGCAGTTGGAGGGCCAGGCCTTTCCGAGCCGGCTTCGGCGGCCTCGGCTACAGGTTGAGAAAACGCTGGCGGGGAGGGGGGCAGAATAGCGGAGAAACACGTGCGCGGAGCCTGTTAAAGCTGCGACATCCACAGCCAGGCCGCTTCTCCGGCCTTTGTCCTCCTTCTCTCTTCTTCTTCTTCTTCTCCTCCTCCTGTTTCTTGGCCCTTTGCTGTGGTGGCTTCAGACTAAGTTGTACTCGTAGCTTTTTTTACTTGGCTCGCTGCATTCACGCTCCTATTCAAAACTTTCTTAGGGAAGCCAAAATCAGGAGACTTTACTGTGTGTCGCTCCCAGGAAAGAATTTGATCTGAAAACAAGACGGTCCCGTGTAGTCTGATCACTTGCATTTCTAATCAGGAAACTTATTTTTTAAGAAGAAGAAGAAGAAAACACACTGCCCCGCCCCGAATGATTTCATATATTAGAAGTACCCAAATTCGGCGTGGGGAGGGGGCCGTTTTCTGGACGGATTGGATAGCAAAGCTTTTAGAAATCGATTCATTGGTTTTTTCCTCTGGAAAGCGTTTCCAGCCCCTGTTACCTGACTTTGGGAAACACTAGAAGGCAAGAGGGAGGAGAGCGGAGTTGCCGAGGGACTTTGTGGCCTCGGGGAAAAGGTCCAGTGAGCGGGGAGAATGATACCGTGGGAGACGCCCCCCTCCAGCCCGAATGCGAGGGAGATCTACTCGCAGGTAAGGAAGTTCTTGGACCCGCTCTTGGCCTGGGGTGAGACAAGCACCCCAGAGAGCCGGGAGGACGCCTGGGTCGGTCGGCTCCCGCGACCGGATCTTTGGTCCTGGATGAGAACCTGTCCACATGAGGAAATCCAGAACGTGACCTAAAAGCGAGACGGGTTTCGCCGCCCCCCAAACCCTTGTGCCTTTGAAGCTCCACCTGTGTCCCGGTAATAGTCCGTGGCGGGCAGAGTTCCGGCTGCGGGCGCAAACAGGGAGCAGCTTTAACATTCCCGGCCTTAAAGAAGGAGTTTTGAAACATTATTCGAAGCTTTCAATTCCAGCAGATTGCTGCGGATTTGAAGTCGGTGGCCACGGAGCGTGCTCCGGACCCGGGCCTTACACTGCGACTCAACATACTTAAAAAGGAAACGGGTCCGGCTGAAATCACCCATTCACATTCTCACTTTTTGCAGCCGGTCCGCGAAATCTTTCATAGGGCAGTTCGGCGTCGTTTTGGGGGGTTTTTTTAGCAAGCCAGTCGAGCTGCGGTCCGTTCACGTCTTTGTTGCCCTTCGTGATCTCTAAAAGCCCGACCGGCCTCGGTGCGGAGGGCCCGGGGATGCAGTCCACCAGCCAGGCTCCATTGGAGCGCCGGATCCAAGCGGCGGGTGCTGGGCGTCCTCTGGATCCCCAGGCAGGCGCTTCGAGGCGGCGATCCTGGCGGCGCCTACTTGGTGGGGCTCGGTGAGTGTCATTTCCGCGTCCAAATGCCTGGGACTGGGACTGGGCTGCCGGCTCCCACAGCTGCTCGCGGGAGGCCACTGCCCTCGAGAGAGTCCCGGCGGATTTACGGCGACCCTGCGGGGTTTTGGAGGCCAGAGGCGTTGGGAGGTGGTTTGCCGCTGCCTCGGCCCGGTGGACTTGCGGGCGAAGATGCTTGCGTGGCCAGAGGTGCGAGTTGCCGGGGCTTCGGCTTGAGGGAAGCAGCGGAGGCTGGCCCTGGCCGGGCGGGGATCGTGGCCGCGGAGTTGTGCTGCTGGGTGCGGGTCGGGGGAGAGGCGGTGGCGGCGGGGCGCGGGGCTGTGCTGCGGGCGGCTTTGCTTCTTGACCTGGGGCGGCGTGTGAGGCCGCGGCTTGGCCTGGCCGGAGCGGCTGGAGGTGCAGGTGGCGGCGGCGGCTGCTGGGCGGGGGCTGGCTCCGCTTTCCCTTCCGCCAGGCTGGGCTGGAGTGATGTCAGATGTGATCTCTCTGCTTGGGTGGTAATCAGACCCCGCCGCGGAGGCCTCGCAAAGCAGCCTCACTTCTTTCAACAGCCTCTGATGGTAATTACAGTAATCGAAGCTGCCATATATCTTTAAGCAATTAGGAGACACAAAAAGCCCCCCGGGACGCCCCGTCGAGGGATGTTCCAAACGGTTTCCCAGCCCAGCCCGGGCCCCGTTTGTCTTTCCCGGGAGACTTCTGGGGCCTTTAAACGGGGTCAATCAGTTAGCGGGTGACCTTGTGTCAAGTGAACGGGGAAGCCTCGCTCGCCTGGCAGCCTCCGGAGGCCCAAGAATTTTTCTCAGCACAGCAGCCCCGGCGGCTGGCCAGGCCTTAATGGGCCCCGAGAGTCTGCCTCCCCCCCCCCCCACGCCCCAAATGCCAGCAGGCCTTCAGGGAAGGAAGGAGGGGGACAGTTTGGAGCAGGGAGAAGCCGGGGAAGAAAGATCCCCCCCCATCCCTCCCCGCCGGCTTCCATAGGCAAGGCCCCCAGTAGATCTCCCCCCACGGCCATCATCAGTGGGCCCCGAAGGCGCTGAACTTTGCCCGGCTTGCCTCTGCTTAGTTACACTCTCCTGGTCTGCTGCGAATGTCGAGATCTAAGAAGGCTGTAGGGAGCGGGAGGAGGAGAAGGAGAATGTGAGAGGGGACCGACGGGGCCCTCGAGGGCGGGTGCCTGCCTGGGGGGAGAAAGCGAGCAGCAGGCCCACTCGACAGGCGAGAAGGTTTGTGCAGAATATCTCCACAGCGGCGGGATGGAGATGCAGTTGTCTAGGCGCGCTGCACATGGCCCGGGCGGAGCAGAAGCAACAGGTAGGGCAGGAAGCTTCCGGGGAAGAGTTAGCTCGAGGTGCCCGGCAGCAGCAGGGACTCGGCAAGGTCAGAAAGCGGAGGCGTCAAGAAGTCGGCTGCCGACAGCGATTCCGGCGACTCGCACGGAGCAAACGGCGGCTGAAGTCATTTCACAACCGGGCTCCTCCCGGCAAAGTTGAAGGCAGAAGAGCCTCGGGGCTTGGCAGCCGCAGCTGCGTTAGCAATAGGGAACGATGGACAATCGAGGTGTTTGGTGTAGTTGTGATTATTACACATTCACCGTGGTCAGAAGTGTTTCTCCACCCAGTCGCTTTCCTGCTCCCGCCGAAGTCCCACCGGGTCTGGCAGAATTTGCTGCTGCCCAGCAGAGCCGCCTGCTCCGAACCCTAAGCACGCCCGCCGGTGCTTGGAAGCCAAGACCCCCTTGGACCCAATGGACAGTTCAGTAATAATAATGAGAACGATGATGATGATAATACTAAATTATAATACTAAGTTTTAATAAATAATAATAATGCAAAATAGAATCGGGCAATCCACAACCCATTTTACAACTTGAAATAAGTGGGTCTGTTTCGAAATAAGTGGACGGTGGATATAAACTACATCTTCGTGAGAAAAATCTGTATTCTGATATTTCCCGTAATTTAGATGTGCAACTGGACATTCTATATACACAGCCAAGCAACACCAACCTCCTTCGATTGGTGTGTGTGTGTGTGTGTGTGTGTGTTGTGCTTTTGGAAACGGCGGGTGGTGTTTCACCCCAGCGAAAGGCGAGTTCCAGGCGGGGTTTTAGGCCAATCCAGGCAGGTTGGGAAGGGGAGGCAGCGCACTTGAGAACTCTACTCCGAAGGTCCTTCTCTGCTTCCTCCTCCGAATGAAAAGCTCACCTTGCCTGGCGCGGGGCTGCCTTGGAAGGGAGGAACCACCTTGCAGCCCGCCGCCTTCTTGTTCCTCCCGAGCAGGCGCGCCTGGGACCGCAGGAGAGAGGCGTGGGCTTCTGCCCAGCAGCGGGCAGCGGGCGGGACGGTGGGCCGGCCGGGGGGGAGGTGTGTGTGCTGGAGGGGTCGAGAGACGAAATCGACCAGCCAGCCCGGGGTCCGCGGCGGGGCCCTGCGGGGAGCGGGGCCTTCTGTCCGACCGAGCAGCGAGCGAGGCGACAAGGCTCCCGCAGGCCCGGGGCAGCAGCGGCAGCAGCAGCAGCGCCTCCAAGTTCCCCGCCTCCCCCCGCGGGAGAGTGCGGCCAGGCTGCAGGCAGGAGGAGCCGCCGAAGGCCAAGGGGGGGGGGCGGAGTGCTCTCCCCTGGGGCCATTGTGTGCAATCCGAATTCCCAGGCTACTCTTTTTGACGGGTCACTGGCGACCCAAGAGGCAGGTGGCAAGGAGGCCGTGGAATTACACCGCTCCCGCAGCCAAGCCCCGCTCGCCGCCCAGCGACCACCTTGCAGCCCGCCCGACCTCGGCTTCCACCCCCCCCCCTCAGTAGCCCCCTCGCCCTCCCGGACTCTCCTTCCTTCCTTCCTTCCTTCCTTCCTTCCTTCCTTCCTTCCTTCCTTCCTTCCTTCCTTCCTTCCTTCCTTCCTTCCTTCCTTCCTTCCTTCCTTCCTTCCTTCCTTCCTTCCTTCCCTCCTTCCCCCACGGCCCTTCCCGGCCGATCCTCCCCCCCACACACACACTCCGGGCCCTGGCGCGCTTCAGTGGCAGTGCCCGCATTCCCCGGGCAGCGGGAGAAGGGCCGCCCTCCTCTCCTCTTGGTCCCGCCGGGCGCAGGGGCCACAGGCTGGCAGGGGGCGGGGGAAGCAGGCCTCCCTCGGGCAAACAGGCTGCCTGGCCTCAGCTCCGGCTCCGCCCTTGGCCGCTCTGGCCCTTCCGTTCCCGGCCGCCTGATCATCGAGGCCCCGGCTTTGGCCCTCGCCTGACCCTCGCAGCCGCCCTCCGCTCACGGCGTGCGGTGCCATTACTCGGGAGGGAGTTCGGCGCTTGGCTTGTGCCCCGGCTGACTCCCAAAGCCCGCGGGCCAAGGAGGAAGGCCTGCAAGCAGCGCATCGACCCATCCCGCTGAAACAAACGCATCCCTCCGCCTCCACTGTGCGGCTGAGAGAGAGAGGCGGCTTCTAGAAGCCCAGGGTCACTCACTAGGAGGCAGGCGTCCCGTCATCCAGGCCACTGGGCTTAGACTGGAACAAACCTACAGGACTGGGGGGCCTCTAGCTGACCCTTCTGAGTAAGGCTGGAGCACAGGCAGCAGGCGAAAGTTTCGGATTGTTTCGAATCAGGCTCTTTCTCCTGACCTTTTCAAGAGCGAGCTTTCCTATTGGCTTCGGTGCTGGGCGGCGGGGGGGGGGGGCTACTGCTTGAGTGATGAGAAGCGGAAGGAAGGGAACAGGGTTGTTCCCACTGGGAAGGGCTTGTGAGACTTTCAGCGATGTGTGTGCGTGTGTATTCTGCGTTGCTGAAATTATAAAGGGCAAAGGCAAATTTGTTTGGTTTATTTTTTTAAAAAAAAAAAAACTTTATTTAAACTTATATAACACATACACTACTAAGACAATACAAATAACAAAGTAATGTCAGGGCAACTTTGTTACCGGATCGTAATAGTGCATTTACTTGGAAATTCCATTTAATTCCAGGGACTTTCCTCCAGTAAAGCCCCGAGAATGTTAACGATGCAAAGAGGAGGGGGAAAGAGACATCTTCACAGGAGCCACCTGTTTGCATCTCAAACGTTCCTTACTCCAGTTTTTAATACCCGTTTTTTTCATCAGTGGTGGTAATCGACCTGTCTTCCCGGAGAGTGAACGCAGTCAGACTCCGCTGGTTTAACTTGTGAGCAACCCAAACCCAATGACACTCAATAGATCTTACTTCGGAGTAAACCAGCACTGGTGGTGCTGTTGTTAGAACCGAAGGCTGCGGGTTGGACGCTGGACGCGCTCCTAGACCAAGCTCCTAAGAAAGCAAAATCCGGTGAAAGCCATACGGTTATTAGTGCTTTGGAATGAAAAGGCTGCGCTTGAGTTTATGTTTGCAAGGATCCCTTCAGGTCTGTTCCTCTTTGGTTCATATTCATTGAGGATCCGATTTCTTGTTGGTAAGGGGCTCTTTCCGGCAGACGCCTGTTTAAGACGCTTTGATTAGGTCTGCAGGACAGAGTCGATTGTGTGCACGTTCGTAGACTCTCCTGGCATGATAGTGTTTAGAATTTTCACTCAGTTAAACGCCCTTGAAGTTGGGCGGGGGGGGGCTTTTCAAGTTCGGCTGCACCCCTATAACACAAGCTTCGTTGACACGACACCCCCCTGAAAGTAGCTGGACTCGCTTGTGAGCACATATGAGTGGCAGAACCGGCTGGTTGAAGAAGGCATTTGTGCAGCAGTCCATCCTAGGAGACTTTCCCGGGCTGGAGGGCTGGCAGATCCCCGTCTTAAGGCTGCAAGCCCAGATTTACCAGCAGGCCCCATTGACATCCCCACTGGGTCGTGCTTCTTGAGGAGCAGTGGATCGGGCTGTACGTGCGCTGAGGACTGCAGCCACAGAGCCACCTTCTCTCCTGTCGGGACTTCTGCTGCTGCTCCCGCAACGAGGGCTGGGGGTGCGGTCGGCGTCCCTGATGCGAGGCAGCAGGCCAAAGCAAAGCAGTCTGGCTGCCCAAAGGGTTCACCAGACCTGATACCCCGCCCCGCCCCCCCCCCCCCCCCCCCCGCACACGGGTCGCTATTTTGACTCTCTTCTTTTTCCCTCTCGCCTTTCTTTCTGTTTCAGGCCGGATTTTAGACATCCCGTGTAAAGTCTGCGGCGACCGCAGCTCTGGCAAGCACTATGGGGTTTACGCCTGCGATGGATGCTCGGGGTTTTTCAAACGAAGCATCCGAAGGAACAGGACTTATGTCTGCAAATCTGGAAACCAGGTACCTGTTCCCGTCCCTACACTTCTTCTAACCATCCGGGCGCTTCCCCTCGTTTGAGGCAGGGGGTCCCTCTGGGCCTTTTCCATTCCAGCCACACACACCCTCCCCTCCCCTCCCCTTTGCCGGTTTGTTTGTACCTCTTGGAAGGAGCTAAGAAACCGGCTGGCATTAACCGCTACGCGCCAGTGGAAGTTTTAGTATATTCACGGTAAAAGCAAGTTTCCCATCTTCTAAAGAGGTCTGCGTGCGCTTGGGTTTGCTCCAGGGGTGGTTTTTTCAACGGCAGACAGAACCTGAATGCTGAGAAACTCATCAAGAGGAGCTGATGGTGAATTTTGGGACGGATCCCAGAAACCTGAATTGCCTGAGGAAAAGGGGATCGGCCACGTAGAGCTCGATCCAGTTAGCATTAGACTCTCCGACAGGGTTGCCAACAGGCCTGGAGAAAAATTGTCCTGTCCCTTCAATAGACGCCTAACTGGATGTTATTGACCGAGAGATGTCATTGGTCGCCCTGCCCTGAAAAGCTTCAGCTGCCCATTCCCACACATGAAGCAGCTTCTCATCCAGGGGCCACTTTTCTCCCGGCCTGTTGTCACCTCTGCCCTGGGATGGCTGCGGTCCTCTTTGCGCATTCAGCCGCTCGACCGCCCACCCACAGAGGCGGGACTCCTCGGCTGGGATCACACGCGCTCATTAATGCGCCTTCACTCCACTTTCCAACTGGATTTTGCAAGTTCACGCAGTAAAATCCAATTGTGAAGTGGATTGAAAGTGCATTTTGTGTGTGTGTGATCCTGGCCCCCGCCTCTCAGCTGGAAGCTCTGCCCCTGCCATGAAATGGAGGCTTTAGCCGAAGTAAGCCTGCTGGAGAGTAAACTCTTCCTGCCCGTGGGGTCTGTCTGGAGGGCTGTAATCCTGTTTACTAGGAAGTAAATCCCCGCCAACTTCAAGGGACGTGGCATCGCTTATCACGCCTGGGGATCGATGGAAGCCTTGACCGGCTGAGTGGTGTCCCCGAGGGCTCTGCGCAAGCCCACCCACACATCCTCGCGAAAGAGACCCCCGGAGTTCAGCGGCAGGAAGCAGAGCGCCCACTCAGGGCACCAGATGCAGCCGCCGGAATCGCGGGAGGTCGAAAAGAACAAGAAGACACCCCCCCCCCCTTTAAGGGGGTCTAGCAGAGCTCAGTGGAAAAGGCCCGCAGTGGCCCCCTGGGTCGTCTGAGTGTGCGGAGAGGAGCACAGCAGGCGGGTTGCAGCCCTCCACGCCACCCCTCCCCTCCCTCCCCTAGAACACGGTGGGATTCCCTCCGAGGAAGCGTGGACTGGCTCCGGCTGCAGGACGCATGGGCTTCAGTAGGACTCGGAAGATCGCTGCCTCCCCCTTCTCCACCCCGGCAGGTCCCCTCTGCTCTGCCTTCCTAACAGATGGAGAGCACGCGGGAGTCAAAGGGAGGAAGTTTCCCCCCTGCCTCCAGATGCGGTTTCACCCGCTGAATTGCTGCATGTTGCAGGCGCAGAAAACTCTCCTCTCGCCGGGCAAAACGCGCGTTGACTCGTGGCAAAACCGGTGTGCTGCGTTTGTAGGGCGGAGTATCCAGGGGGGCTGCACTATCCCACAGTTAGGCGTGCCTGACCTCCATTCCAAATTCGCCGGCTTGATGTTTTTAGATCCGAAGAGGGAGGCTGTTACGTGCCTTCGTGTCAGCCAGGTAATTCATGAAAGCATCTCGATGCAAGCGCCCGTTTGGTTTGGCTTTGAAAAACAGTCGTAAAGGCGTTGCTTGAGGAATATGTCTTTACAGGAGAACCGATGAAATGCACCCCCCCCCCCTTCCTTTAAGCAGGTAAAAATATCTTGTTAATATGGCCCGTCTTGTACTTTGCTAGTGAACTAGACAAGCGGTCAGTTGTATACTTCTGGTCAGGATGGGAGGTTTCTGAGTGAATTTCGAGGCAGCAAGGCGAGGCCCAGTCCAAGTCAGACCCCCGTTGTTAACTTTTCCATTCACAACAATGGGAATTCAGTACATGCCTTTGAGTGCCATCCTCTAGACTTACTCTAGAGTCTAAACCATTAAAACCAATGGGCGGAGGTTGGAATAACTCTACAGAGGAGTTATTCTGCCTTGTCAACTTCCCTCACTGAAGAACTGGCTGCTTAACTGCAGATATATTACTTTCAGTCTGTACCAGTTCCTTCAACCCACGGTATGCAGGAAAGGATGCAAGCCGTGACGTTGCAGCAAACTTAGCCGCCTAAGCATCAAGAAGCACAGTTGTCCCCCTTGCCCAGGACAAAGCACCAACCAGGTAACCATTACTCATTGGAGAAAGGACACCAGGCGTCCGCTGGAGCCTAGCCCCCTTTAGTGGGAAGGGCGCTCTTCACCCGCCGCGGAGGGCCTAGAGAAAAACCACGCGGCTGGCGGACTCCGCCCAGATGTTCTCCCATTGGCCGGCTGAGTAGAATCCGCCCCTTCACCTCTGTCACGCCCTGTTTGCAACGTGACTTTAGAGCGCCCAGCTTAGCGCCCTTGTGTCTGGGGGCGAGGAGTCAGGGGGTGATCCCATGTTTCCAATCTTCTCGACTTCTAACTAGAATAAGGATGTGACGGGGCTTCGGTTCACCTTTGTGTTGATAAAGCAAGAGAGTCTGGGGGTGTAGCCTGGCGAGGGTAGGGTTTGGAGGGGCCCGTCCACCCTCCAAAGCAACCATTTTCTCCAGGGGAGCTGATCTCTGTAAGCTGGAGATCAACTTGGCCCCACCTGGAATAGGATAAACTGTGAGCCGCCCTGAGCCTGCTTAGGCGAGGAGGGCGGGATACAAATCAAATCAATAAATAAAATAAAAATAAGGACCCTACCTGGACTACTTTCTCTAAATTGGCTGGTATTGGGTATTGGGTATGCAGTAAGGCACTTTGCCCTGCATGAATTGTCTCTAGGTCATTTTCAGTGCTGTAAGTCAACCCCTCTTCTGCATAAGTCAACCCCTCGTCTGCATAAGCATCTAAAGTTGAGCATAACCTCCTATGTTCTTTCTAGGGAAGGACTCAAGGAGTGTCTCTGGGAAACTGGGAACTAGTTCTGCTCAGTGCAAGTATCCAGTGTCAATCTGGAGCCTATATTGTTCCATTGTGCTTAAAAATGAAAACTCTCTGCTACTGCACATTTCCAACACATCTTCGTTAGGTGTTTTGAAGGCAATTCATTATAGGCTTCTGCTGTCAGGTCTTTAGGAAGTGAATTCCATTAAAATCAAAAGGAATAGCACTTGCAAGTAACGCAAGTGACACCAGTGATACCTCTTACCAAGAAAACTGGGTTTGGATCTGGCTGCTGCTTTGGGGAAAAATTAAACCAGATGCATATTAAAGCTGCAGGACAGAAGAAAAACACTGTAGTGGAGATTAAATATGATTTAAAACAATAAATGTATTATATATTTTAGAAGTAGGCTTGTAGGACTGCTTCCTTTATTCAGCTTTATGTATGTTGAGTTAATGCAGTGGCTATCTGTTCCTTTAAAACATGAGCCAACTTGTCCATTTAATGATGGGCCAGTTGTCCATGATGTTTCATCCAATCTACGTTGTTCTAAATTTTTTAAGTGAAAGTAGTGAACAAATAGCTTGTCTCTTTTTTTGGATGGTCTGCTAACAAACTGTACCCTCTCCCCTCCTCTCACTTTCACAGACATACACACAGCAGCTTGGCTCATCATATTCAGTTTTAAACCCAAATTATTTCTGTTCACTGATAGAGTCCCACTTAGCATCTATGAGCATTCTTTAACTTTATAGCTCTTGATCCAGCTGCGCTTGAAAACAGTGATCTCTGTGTCCATCATAAACAAAAGCATTAGGCATCTATATGCAGTGGATTATTGTTTCGTCTCCGTTTTGTTCCGGCTTGGTGGGTTTCTTTGTAGGTTTATTCCATGTAATTGGTTAGATACTGACTAACTGAGGCAGCAAAGAGGCAGGTCATTGAGTCCCTGATGGCAACAAAGGCCTTTCACAGAAAAAATTGGATCTGTGTGAGTGACCTGATGCATACAATTAATGAAACCCTGTGCTGTGAAAAGCAAGAACACACTGTGGGAAGAGGTCTAGGAACAAATGTGACTGCAAAAGTGCAAGAGATGTGGGGAAGAATGTAAGAAAGTAGGGGCTGGACATTGCGTGGTAGAGATCCAGATACCTGCATTATAAAGAGCAGACCTGGCTTGGGAGTGAGAGTAGCTGTCCAGAGTGCTGAAGGCAATCTAGAACTTCTAGAAAAAAAGGAAAGGTCCCCTGTGCAAGCACCGGTCATTTCCAACTCTGGGGTGATTTTGCTTTCACAACATTTTCACGGCAGACTTTTTACGGGGTGGTTTGCCATTGCCTTCCCCAGTCATCTACACTTTCCCCCCAACAAGCTGGGTACTCATTTTACCAACCTTGGAAGGATGGAAGGTTGAGTCAACCTCGAGCCTGCTACCTAAAAACCCAGCTTCCGCCGGGAATTGAACTCAGGTCGTGAGCAGAGCTTAGGACTGCAGTACTGCAGCTTTAACACTCTGCACCACAGGGCTCCTTAGAACTTCTAGAACAGGGTTTCCCAAACTTTTCTTTCCAGTGGCCCAGTTATTTTTACACTTCTCCTTCATGGCCCACTAAAATTTGGGGGTGGAGCCAGGAGATTTTGGGAGTGAAGTCGGAAGACAGGAATTATGTCATTTCCTGTGGTGTCAAGGACCAAGTGATATCACTGAACCAAAACCCCACTTTTCCCTGTGATGTCACTTCCAAGGCATGCCCCTAAACATGCCTTTTCTTTGGAAGTAAATTCATTTTCAGAAAAAATCTCTCTGAAACTCATGCTGAGCCAAAATGGGGGTGGAAAGTGGGCAGTCCTCTCTTTTCACCCCACACCTGCATGCACTTATCTGTTTGTGTATTCTTCTCCAGCTTGCAAGCACTCCTAATGCCCATGTTCAATTGCCTGCACCACCTACACATCCCTTCCTCAACAGCACTGGCCAGTGTATGCAGTTGGGAGTGTTGTTGCCATTGCCATCAGGAATGCCAGCACTGTGTACCGCCCACACTGGGCCCTGACAGCTGCTCTACCTCAAAATATGCTGACACATTTAGTAGGCCCTTCCTTCAGCTGCTACTACTGGAACCCTGCCTCAAGCTACAACCAAGCTTGCTTGGTTTCAAGAAAATCTTTCGACAGCTATTTTTCATACTTTCCTTTGGCTGAAACACTGGGAAATTGCTGTGAAAGGTAGCAGGGAATTGTACTGCAATTAATGAATTAATTTCAAGTTATATGAAGTTCATATAAGCTTTTCTGCAGTTATCCCAAAAAGGATATTTATGCGGGACTTGCAGCTTTTTACTGGCTGTGTTTCCCATGCCTTTAAAAGCAATCTGTTGTGCAGATACTTAGCCAGTGAACTATTTTAATCCTTTTTAATATCTACAGGAGGAGTTTGATTTTGGTGTCAGCCAGCTGTTAAAAGCAGGACCAGTAAAATGGTGCCAAGTTCATAGTACCATCTCTTCCAGTGCTGTTGAGATATACTGCAGTAATCTCCAATAATCTCTTTCTGCCCCACACCTCTTACTCTCACTCACTTACACAGAAATCTCATAGAAGGCCACCTGGCTACAACTGGGGGTGCCAACTTTTAATTGGCAGAGCTCCTATGTCTGCAACAACAGTATGATGAACAGAAAAGTTTCATCCAGGAAGGAAGGAAGAGAGAAAGAGAGAGAAAGAAACCCTCTTTCTCACCATCAGATGACCCCAGCCAGCAAAAATTCTGCCCAGGGGTCATTTGGTAAAAAAAAAAATAGCTACTGGAATGCCCACTCCCTGCCCCTCCCAGCTTAAGAAAACACACACACACCCTTCTTTGCCGCCCAGGCCTCCCAGGGAAATCTCTCCAAAAGAACATATTGCAAGGCACATGAAAGCTCATACCTTGAAGAACACTTCATGGGTCTAAAGTGCCAGTGGATGCTAGCTTTTCTCTCAAACACTGGGAGCGGGGGGAGAAGGAAGGAGAGGCAGCCCAGCTCCTCTCTGCACAACACAGAGATGGGGCGGGGCTAGCTTTTGCTTTTCTTGTGACTCGGTAGTGAGGCTTCCATGGCCTGGTACTGGGTCACGACCCTGCAAATGGGAAACACTGTTCTAGAACAACCTTCTAAATTCTCTTCTATCTCAAGCACTTTCATGGGAGAAAATATTGACTTGCTACCTAGTAGAAGTACTGTATAGATCCCACATGAACTGAAAGGGGGGAGGGTAATCCAAAGGGGAAGCATGTATGTATAACTTAACTTAGCTGGGTGATCAAGCAATGTTCTATTGAAGAAGTTCCTTACTGAGATATATTGTTTGTCCCTTTTTCATAAAAGGAATCTCTCTGTTTTAGGGAGGCTGTCCAGTGGACAAGACACACAGGAACCAATGTAGGGCTTGTCGGCTGAAGAAGTGCTTGGAAGTCAACATGAATAAAGACGGTACTTGTGCTTACTTTTTATCAGTGGAGGAATGGACACCAAATGTATGCAATGATTGAAAATCTTGGTCTAAAATGCGGGTCTGCCTTTAAGACAGTTTTTGTCTTTATTATCCCTTCCATATTGCAAAGGTAGACCTGTCTGTCAAACTTTCTGATTACAAATAGCTGTTCACAACTGTCCCAACTGGGAATACAGCTAAAGATATAAATGTCACATAATTGCCTGAAGTCATACACTTAACAGAACTACTTGAGTGTATGTCAGCAGGACTACATACCAGGACATGGAAGAAAAATTAACTAAGTTACTCCTTTCTATATCTATTATAATCAATGAACATAGAAGGGTGCAGCTCTATTTAGGATTGCACTGTAATGTGACTTTCCTCTTGCTTTGGTATGAATAGCCAGAGATCAATTTTACACTGTCAGCAAAACATATGGACTGTGTACAGTGATGTGCTTCCAGAATGCTAAACAGTAATGTTGTCATCAGGGTAGAACATCAAGCATACCCATATGCATTGATCAGAAAACTGTAATCTCTTTGTGGCCCTCAGCAGGCTTATAAAGCACTCATAACTGCCCAATCTAGTAACACTCATAACTGCCCAATCCAGTAAGCTGTTTAATGTTTGTATGTCTGTGTACATGATCATCTGTGTAAGTGTTATGCTAGATTGGGTGCAGCAACTTGCACAGTAGAAGGACCGACTCAAAGATCTACTTTTCATACACATTGTCTGAGTGTGGCTTTCAACATGTATATTCTCTCCCATGCTGGCTGACAGGCAAAGAATATATATGTGCATCCAGCAAAGTGACAGGCAAAGAATATATATGTGCATCCAGCAAAGTGACAGGCAAAGAATATATATGTGCATCCAGCAAAGTATCATCCTATGCATTCTCTGTTGTTGTTTGGTTATATGGAAGAAGGTGCCTATGAACATTCACACAAAAATCTTATTCATTAAGAAAAGAAGACCCATGCTGAATCAGACCAAAGGTCTATCAAGTTCAGCATTCTTTTCATTCAGTGGACAACCAGCTACTTCTAGGAAGCCCACAACTGGGGGAAATACTGTCTTCCCAGTTGTTAGTCCTAACACTTTATTGCACAAAGCCTGTCTCTGGATTGGAGCTACTAGGCTATATTATCCAATGTAAAATAATTGATTTGTATTGGAGATATAGAAATATGAGGTACCCTGATCACATCAGAGTTACAGTAATATAAATATTTGAATAATGGTCACCCCAAAGGAAGATCTGAATGTTTTTTTGCCTATATTTGAATGATAATGTCCCTTGAAGACTGCAGAGAGCACTCCTATCTAGATAGCAGCAAGTGTTCTCACTGTTTTTCCATATTCTCAATTTGTACAGTTATGCGAGGCACTTTATTTACCATGTTTATCCCCAAATTGGCTGGAGACAATTACGTTAAAAATTTGGCTGAGCAAAAAAGAGGCCGCACCAATAACTGGAATAAAAAAAGCCAAAGTGCGGGGGGGGGGGGAGTGCAGTGGGGTAATATTATCCAGTTTGACAGTCCGAGCATATTTTGCCTAAGTTTTATCAGGATAATCCATAAAATGGTGCTGCCAAAAAATTCTCACAGAAAATTCTACAGCTCCCTATGATAAAACATAGTCCTTTCCCTAACAATCATTAGCAACATTCTTCCTTTTCCAGTTACTTACTTAACTCTGTTATACCGATGTTTCTCATCTCTCACAGAAGTTTTACCATTTGTTGTTTTCCCCCAGCTGTTCAACACGAAAGGGGACCAAGGACATCTACGATAAGGAAACAAGTCGCTCTTTATTTCAGAGGACACAAGGAAGATAATGGAGCCACCCCTCATTTTCCCTCTGCAGCTCTACCTACCCCAGCTTTCTTCACTGCTGTCACACAGCTGGAACCCCACAATTTAGAACTGGCTGCAGTTTCTACAACATCAGAAAGGCAGACTTTGGTGGGCTTGGCTCAACCAACTCCAAAGGTCAGCTCCTTTTTTTTTATTGATTCAGTGAGAATTAATGTTAGCCTAACAACCTTATGAAAAATATATCAGTCAGGTTTCATAGTATTTATGCCTTTTCAAATGGGCTTTCTTTGGTGTGTGTGTGTATGAGAGCGTGATATATAGCCATGGGTATTGTTGCATACAATCTGCACATTACTGCTCTCTGACACAGCCATTATTGTTATTACTATTAGTATCGTATGGCATTGTGTGTAGTGTAACCAGGAGATCCTAGGATTGTCTGGCAGCCAGAAGTTCTAGCTCTTCCAGCATTATGCACCACTAGATCGTGAGCTAGACTTGTTTTTGAGAAACTGCCCCAGTAAGTCTAAAAGTGAAATACTGTTTGTTATTTTCCTTGGTCTCTTGGTGGTTGTTGACAGAAGTAGTATCCTTTTATAAGCAGTTGAATATAGGGGTAGGATTTGTCAAAAGATCATAGCCAAGAGGTGCATTTTCCAATGCATCCTACTGTACTGATTTGCATGTGTCAGTGTTACACTGCTTACAAGAACAGACTTGTGAATGGGAAGTTACCTGCTTAAAGCTGGGGAAATGTCTACATGGCTCTGTGTTCTTGGTTCTGCAGTTTTCCTTCCTGCATGCACTATTCTCACTACAGTTGCCTATGGATAATTGTTAGAGTTAACCCTGTCATTATAATGGATGGATTTCTAATGAGGGTGGGCCACCATTTGTCAAGGATCTTATTAATTTATTAAAATATTTGAATCCTGTTTTTCCTCTTGGTTCAAGGTGGCTTACAGGTAATATTTTAAAAAATTACATATTAAAACCAAACAAAATTAAAAAAAAACCCCAATACCTTTATTTCCCCTAAAAGATGCCAGCTGTCCATACACCATGAAGTGTCCTGGCAAACATACAAACTTTGCAGCACCTCCTAAAGATCTCCAGTGTGGGGGCTCCTCTCTTCAGAAAGCCTGTTCCACAGACTAAGGGCTGTGATGCAGAAGGTTGATGCTAGGCAGGCCACCCAAGCAGGGGAGGACAGCCAGGAAGTGGCAGCCTGAAGACTGCCGTTAGTACATGGGACCATATAGGAGGAGACAGTCCTTCAGATATGTGGACTCCAGGCTGTGTAGGGTCATGAATAGCAAATTGAACTGAACTCTGAAACAAACTCACAGCTAATGTAACTGTTTCAAACTAAGCAAGATAGCTCTTGCCAATAATTGACCAGCTGGATTCTGGACTAGCTGCAGTTTCCCAGTTGGCTTTGAGGGCAGCACATTAGAGTAATCTAACCACAGGTTTACAAAAACATGGTTCAGTATGACCAGATCAGCTAAGTTAAAAAAGGACAGAGTTGGCAAACTAGATGCAGCTAATAGAAGGCATTGTTGGTCACTTCACCAATCTGATTTTCCAATACGAAGGCTGGATCCATGAGTGCCCTCAAGCTCAAACTGCTATGAAAAAGCTAACTTCATCTAGGGGGCAAGTGAATCCAGTGTCTACAGCATCAGCCTTCCTTACCAGCAGGACTCACTTTGTAGCAGGAGCTCCTTTGCATATTAAGCCACACACCCCTGATGTAGCCTATCCTCCAAGAGCTTACGGTAGGTCCTGTAAGAAAAGCCCTGTAAGCTCTCAGAGGATTGGCTACATCAGGGGTGTGTGGCTTGATATGCAAAAAAGCTCCTTCTACAAAGTGAGCCCTGCTTACCAGCAATACTTCTGTCATGTGCATATCTCAGGACCTTCACAATATGGTGCATGAGTTTTTGGTTTTCCTTGTTCGACTAAATAGCCACCATTCCCTTGTATGGAATAAAGCGATAGATCTGACTTTCCAGTTATTCCCCACTTTGCCTTCAATAGTTCTTCACCTGGCTGCCCTAGAAAGGAAATAAAGGCCATGTTGGTACTCTCAGCTTCCTTTAGGTTGAGTGAAGACTTTTGAAAAGCAATAGGTCTGATCCCATTGAGAATTTCCATTGCAAAGAAGGGGGCAGAAAAAATTATGGAATAATTGGAGGCCTGAAAGTTCAATTCTGCTGACAGACATGCTATCCATTAGCAGAAAACTTAGTCTGGATAAAAAAAACCTTTTGAAGATCTAACCAATTTTCTATATTCAGCAACATCTTGTTGGGATGACCTTATAACAATAGCCCATGTTACTGGTTTCTGAAGTTTTGCCTACCACTGTCCATTTTCCTTTTTTCCTTTGAACATGCCCTTCTTCGTAAGGGATAAAAAATTCTCTATATAACCAAAGTTTAGTGCTTTCCCAAATAACTTTTTTTTTAAAAACCCTTTTTAATTAGTATCCACATGAAGTCAGCAGTACTCCAATGTATCTCTATGAAGTGGCTACAGAATCTGTCTGTGAATCAGCGGCAAGACTTCTCTTCATGAGTATTAAATGGGCCAAGAGTGTTCCAGCCTTTTCTACACTGTCACTGCAAGACCAGGTAAAATTTATATAGAATGATTTCTCCCCCCCCCCCCAGTAGAATTTAGGTAAGATGAAGGCTGTGAGTCTTACTAGAGAATGGTCCTATTAAAGTTATGTGACATTTGCTTCTAAATAAGCATGCTTAGAATCAAGCTGCTGGTTTTTCTGGCTCACAGCCAATAGTTTCAATTAAGCTGAGATTTAAATGAATGAGAATAGAATTTATTCCATTGGTTTCCCCCCAGATAAATTTGTTCTTACATTATGACAGTTTGTTGTGGCAGGCAATGTTGTGTGCAGTTAAGAGTTCTGTAGACTGTGTATTTAATGCCCCCCTCCTTAGATCATGTTTATTCACATACTTCAAATGTGCATCACATACTAAAATTCAACAAGAGATTCTTCCAACATATTAAATACTTATGCGAATGTTGGGTCAGTTTGTAGCTCTGTCTGACAACTGTAAACTTGCAGTGCAAAATAAGAAAAATTCACACTGTAGTTTCCACAATCAAAATGCACACAAGACTAAGAACACCTGCCAGATGTGGATGGTGGGATCCTTCCTGCCCTCTGCACACTCAAAAACCCAGTTGCAGGAAAAGAAGATGCAGGAGTTTAATTAAGTGATATTCTTAATTTTATTTACCAGCGAGCTTCTTCAGTAGTCACTATTTGAGACACCGAGCTCGTTAAGATCAGGTTTCTTACTTCTGCAATAGTGGAGGGGGGGGGGGAGAGAAGAGCAGCATTTTTATACCCTTCTAAATGTCAAATGACATCTTATCCCCTAGTTCCTTTAAACTGCATTTGTTTTCTTCTGCAAATGCAGCTGGCAAGGAGCAGTTGAATTGTTTAACCCTTTCTTCCCTTGGAATTAATGTCAGGGGTGGTTTTTCAGAGAGAAAACAGCAGAAGAAAAAGGGATTTAAATAGCTTCTCTCTTGTTCTCTACCTCTACAACAGCATTTGCAGAAGAAACAGATATTATGCTCCCCACAAAAAAGTTTTGAGTGTACAGCCTAAGAAGGCAGGGAAGAGATCTGCAGGGTGAAAGAGGCAAAGTAAAGGGAAATTTGATTAATGGGGGAAAGCTCCATGTTAAGAGGAAAGCAACTTGTCTCAAGTCCAGACTGCACAGAACCTGAATGTCAGCACCATCACTTTTTTAAAAGTTAAGAGTGAACCATGGCGAAGTCTCAGGTCAGAGTCATGACCAGAATAAGAATGATTTCAAAAATCCTTGATTTCCTCCTTTTCTTGAATCTGCTCCCTCCCTTGCAGCTGTTATTACTCCTGGTTAGGAATTGGGGTGGGGAGAGAGGGAGAGAGAGATTAGATAGGCAAAGTTTACTTCTCCTAGTTTTATTTCCTATTAAAGCTAACAGCAAGGGTCAATGTTTGTTTCACTTAAAGAACTAGGTTTAAAATGCACACTCTTGAAATGCTGGATAGAGAGTGTGTGATAACTGTGACTTCAGTCTGGGTTTGTCAAACTCTAAGTGGGGCCTGGAGATCTCCCAAAATTACAGTTGATCTACAGGCAACAGAAATCAATCCCCCACAGAGAAAATTGAAGGCTGGACATTAAGGCATGTACTTGACAGGCTCCATCTCCAAATCTCTAGGAATTTCCCAACCCAGAGTTGGCAACCCTACTGAATTCCAGTCAGATTTTTTTCACTGGAAGAAGGACATGTTGCTGAGAGGTGGGTATGGTGGGAGGGAGGGTGAGACCAAACCAGGAAGCCCTGCGGCTCTTGCAGCTCCAGAGGGAATGCCTGAGGAGACAAAAAAGCAGCTCTCCTGACAGTATTTGCAGCCTTGTGGTGCAGATGCACCCACTGGTCAGTGTCTTCGAAAAGTGGCTAGAGGTACATGTACTTGGACAGCATTTTGCAATGGTGGCAGTGCTGTAGGTTGCGTTTGAGGGCCTTTTGCTGAGCTGTTGAAGGTGAATTCAGACTGTAATGATGTTTCTTAGAATGGCAGTCCTTCACGCCTTTCCAATACTACTGAAAAGGGCACAATCCTGACCTTTGATGAATTTAAGACTTAACTGCTTCCAGCATTACTGCTGTCACTATATGGGATTTCTATTTAAGGCCCGGCTTAATTTGCTTTACCATGGAACTTTTGCCAAAAGTATGTTTCTGTTGAGAAAAACGGGACTTAGAAGTGAGTGAGTGTGTTTGTGAGAGAGAACTTTTTCTGAAATGAGAGTCCTCCTTAATATAGCAGGGATGGCTTAGTGCAGATTAAAGATATCACTAAGCATATCTCTGTAAAAGAGGCCTATTATCTATGACAGGAATCAGATTATCCTGTCATTTCAAATGAACTAGCTGCACATCTAACATTGAAATTAAAGGCAAATTTCATGTATCAATTCATGAAATTAATCTCCCTTTAAAGCCCAAGGATTTTATTAATTGCACCATTATCCTCTTTGGATTTTAGAGTCCAGGCAGTGGGTTGCAAAGTTTAGGCTTTCCCTAAATTCACATTTGCAGACTTCCATTTTTTTCTTCCATTGTTCTCCAACTTCCATGAAATACAAATTATCATTTCAACAGAAAAAGAAATTAAGTTGTTCTTTGTACTGTTGTTTATTTTATTTATTTATTCGGCTTATATCTTGCCCTCCCCACCAAAGCAGGCTCAGGGTGGCTTACATTCCACAAAAGTAATATAAAAACCAATATTGATATAAACCACAAACATAACAAATATACATAATAGATACAAACATAAAATAGTATCAGGTGCTATTTTGATCTTAAAATAGAATATGTTAATGTGTTGATAATGGTGGATAGCTGACAGTTCATTCCATGTTAAATTTTGTTGTTTGGCTATTACTACTAAATGTTCTATCAGGAAAAGGTCCTAAAGTCGCGATTGTGCATTTGAGGTGGGCCAGATAGTTCAATGTCTGTTGTTATTGTTCTATGTGTAGCCTGATCCTGCGCATATTTACTCCATTGCAAATCCCACTGAGTGCAATAGGACTTCATGAGGGTAGGTATAGGACTACAGCCTTAATTCTACAATTACTAGAAAGTAGTGACAGAATGATTAAGCAGGTAGGAGTGATTCAGGTGGGTAGCCATGTTGGTCTGAAGCAATAGAACAAAGTTCTATTGGCATCTTTAAGATCAACAAAAAATTCTGGGTGAGATAGGCACAACTTCATGACCACAATTATAGTCATGTAAGACCCCCACAAGTATGAAATAAAAAGCCTGTCTGCTGAGTCTCCTAAAGGCTAGGCAGTGGTAACAGAAGGAGTTAAATATTTAATTATGTTTTATATGTTTTATTGGTTTTAATGGTAGTAATGTAATGTTGTGAGCCGCCCTGAATCCGCTTGCGGAGAGGGCGGGATATAAGCTTAATGTAATAAAATTAAATAAATAAATAAATAAAATGCTGGCAGCAACACAATGAGAAGAATATGAATAGCCCCCTCTTATATCCCCACTTTTCCAAGATTTGCTATGTCTGTGCTGTGGCATAATTTGGGAGAAGGGTCCACCAGAATGGTTGACCCTTAAATTTGTGAGATGAAGGATATCAGCTTCCTCAATTGGCAAAGTCAAATTCTGAGTCTTCTTTGGACTGTTCCTCTTTCATAGTCAGTAGAAGCAGGACAATCATTCCACTGTTTTGTTCAAAAAGTCACTCTGGGAATTTATCATACATCTTTGACATCCTTCAAGAGAGTGACAAAGTTGAGGTGTTTATACACTAGTGTGGGGTTGAAGCCATCCTTTATATTCAGCTGAGCTACTCTTTACAGCAGGGGTCCCCAATGTGGGTGTCTGTGGGCACCATGGTGGCTGCTAACCCCTTTCCTGTTGCCCACCACTCCAAGTGCTTTTAGAAAGTGGCGTGGGCTATATGGGGCCTTTGCCAAGCAGGGGTTCTGATTGGCTCTACAGTTCTGCCTGCAGTGTTGAAGAGGTACTATTAGAGCTATATATAACCTAGCTCCAACATTTTGTGGCTAGTTCTGCCTCTTGCAGCAGCCAATCTGTAATTGTGTCCACTGCCCTGTGTCAGAATTTTAAAGGTACCCACAGGCTCAAAAAAGCTGGGGACCTCTGCTTTACAGGATACTTAGACCATTCCCTGGTAATTTAATGACATGATTATCCATCAGACAACCATATTATTCAGCATGGAGGGGCAGGTCCAAGTACTGTACTTGAATGGGCTGCACAGGCTTGGCTATATCAAAAGTGCTTTCACATGGCTAAAAGTGCTTTTCCCTACAGTCCAAGATGTGGTTATGCCTCAGCCTGTGTTGATCTTGCAGTTATCCAGTATAAGGCCAGCCCTACCTGTACACATCACACAGCTGGATTCCCACAATAAGCTGTGGAAGGGTTCTTTTCTTATGTTCAGAGTATAAAAAAGAGCAAGGACATGGTAGGCCTATTGCGAGGGCAAGAAAGTGAAATTGTAATGGGTAATGAAGAGAGGGTGGAACTGCTCAATTCCTATTTTTCCTCCTCTTCTGAGGGAAACGGTGCTCAACATGGCAAAAACAGAACATATAAGAAGGGTATGAAATTCCAACCTAGGATCAGCATAGGGATAGTACATAAACACCTTGTTTCTTTAAATGAAACTAAGTCCTCCGGGCTAGATGAATTGCATCCAAGGGTTCTAAAAGAGCTTGCAAATGTAATTTCTGAACCTCTGGCTATTATTTTTGAGAATTCTTGGAGAACAGGAGAGGTGCCAGAAGATTGGAGGCGGGTGAATGTTGTCCCCATCTTCAAGAAGGGGAAAAAAGACAATCCGGGTAACTCCCGACCCGTCAGCTTGTCATCTATACCTGGAAAAGTTTTAGAACAAATCATCAAACAGTCGGTCCTGGAACATTTAGAAAGAATGGCTGTGATTTCTAAGAGCCAGCATGGGTTTCTCAAGAACAAGTCATGTCAGACTAACCTGATCTCTTTTTTTGAGAAAGTGACTACCCTGCTGGATCAGGGAAATGCTGTAGACATCATTTATCTTGATTTCAGTAAGGCTTTTGATAAGGTTCCACATACTATCCTTGTTGACAAGTTGGTAAAATGTGGTTTGGATCCTGTTACCATTAGGTGGATCTGTAACTAGTTGACAGATTGCACCCAAAGAGTGCTTGTGAATGGTTCATCATCCTCTTGTAGAGGAGTGACAAGTGGAGTGCCTCAGGAATCTGTTCTGGGACCTGTTTTGTTCAACATCTTTATCAATTATTTGGATGAAGGAATAGAGGGAATGCTTATTAAATTTGCAGATGATACTAAATTGGGAAGGGTTGCAAACACAGAAGAAGACAGAAACAGGATACAGGATGACCTTGACAGGCTGGAAAACTGGGCTAAAATCAATAAAATTAATTTTAACAGGGATAAATGTAAAGTTCTGCATTTAGGTAGGAAATTCAATGCATGGTTATATGATATGAGACTTGTCTTAGCAGTAGTATGTGCGAAAAGGATCTAGGGATCTTAGTGGATCATATGCTGAATATAAGTCAACAGTGTGAGGCGGTGGCTAAAAAGGCAAATGCAATTTTGGGCTGTATCAACAGAAGTATAGTGTCCAGATCACGTGATGTGATGGTATCGCTTTACTCTGCTCTGGTAAGGCCTCACCTGGAGTATTGTGTTCAGTTTTGGGCGCTATATTTTAAGAAGAATATAGACAAGCTGGAATGGGTCCAGAGGAGGGCAACAAAGATGGTTAGGGGTCTGGAGACCAAGTCTTATGAGGAAAAGTTGAAGGAGCTGGGGATGTTTAGCCTGGAGAGGAGGCGGCTGAGAGGTGATATGATCACCGTCTTCAGGTACCTGAAGGGCTGTCATATAGAATAGGGGTCCCCAACCCCCGGGCCGGGGACCAGTACCCAGCCGCGGCCTGTTTGCAATGGGCCTCACAGCCTTGCCCTTCCACAGCCTTGCCACCCCACATGACACCTCCTCCTCCTCCCCCATTTTTACCATTTATGGCTGGGGAAGGGGCGGTGAAGTGCCTCCCAGGCTGACCTCCCCCCCACGATCAACTGATCAGCTGGGAAAACTGCTGCAGCAGCGATGAGGGATGCTGCCCTTGCCTCCTTCCCGGGGGGGGGGGGGTCGGCCTGGGAGGAGCTTCATGGCCCCTTCCCCAGCCTTAAAGTGGTAAAAAACAAGGAGAGGGAGGAGGCTGTGCAGGGGGCAAAAGAGGGAGGAGGATAGATTCAAGTGGGCAGCCATGTTGGTATGACGCAGGAGAACAAAGTAGGAGTCAAGTTGCACCTTTAAAAGGTGGCAAGGCTGTGGGGGGGAGGCAGGAGGAAACGGGGGAGGAGGAGGCGGCGGCAAGACTGCGCGGGAGGGCGAAGGAGGGAGAAGGAAACAGGGGAGGAAAATGGGAGAGGTGCCGTGGGGGGAGTGCAAATTGGGCACCCCCACCCTTCTGGCCCTGGGGCCGCAGTCAGTGGGCTGGCCCTGGGGTCAAAAAGGTTGGAGACCACTGATAGAGAGGATGGTGTGGAATTGTTTTCTGTGGCCCCGGAAGGTAGGACCAGAACCAATGGGTTGAAATTAAATCAAAAGAGTTTCTGGCTCAACATTAGGAAGAACTTCCTGACCATTAGAGTGATTCCTCAGTGGAACAGGCTTCCGCAGGAGGTGGTGGGCTCTCCTTCCTTGGAGGTTTTTAAACAGAGGCTAGATGGCCATCTGACAACAATGAAGATCCTGTGAATTTAGGGGGAGGTGTTTGTTGTGAGTTTCCTGCATTGTGCAGGGGGTTGGACTAGATGATCCTAGAGGTCCCTTCCAAGTCTATGATTCTATGAATGTCCTGAATAGAAAAATATGAGTTACCCCACTTAGAGCAACATGCCTAAACATAGAGTGAAGGAGGCAGGTACCTGAACTGTCACCTAAGTAAAACATTCTAGATACTAACCAGGCCTTGTGTGAGATAGTAATCATATTGTATAACTTGACCTCCTTGTCCAATCATGTTACCATTTAATTGAATAAATACTTATGAGAAAGTTGGCTGTGAGGCTTAAAAAAGCACAGGGGGAAGTCTGACCTATAAACTCAACTCAGATTTGAAATTTGCTGCATTGAATTCACCTCTTATTTGAGTAGGATCCAGTGTGGCTCATGCCTCTCCTGTGGCAGCCAGGCCAAGAAAGCCATGCTCTGAAGGCAGAGGTCCTTGCACCCGGTGAAAATGCTGGTCTGGCTCCTCTGTGAAGAGGAGTACATAGCTCCAACTAGCCAAGTCTGGATAGATAATGGTACTTCATGTATGTGACATGCAAGAATGTTTAGGTATTCTTGTTTTCACATGCCAGCCTCTGTATGAAGACTTTTACAATTCAAAGAAGTACCCCAATATTGATATTAATAATATAAATATATCACTGGAGGGCCCATAATTCTCAAGCTAAACAGACCTGGCCTGGTCCACACCTGGTCAGCCTCCCGCAAACCCAATGTATATAGTCTGGAGCTAGAAGAAAGGCAGGATAAAAATGTAATGAATATTCCTTGCAGCTCATGGACTCTTTTGTCAAAATGAGAAAGGGATAACTAAAATATTCTAAGGCGGAAACAGTGGTGCAGACCTTTTGAAGCCATTTTAAAAACAACAGAAATTTACATATTGAAATTGTTTATCAATCTATAAATTATACACTATGTTATATCGTACCTCTATTATATGACAGCTGATGCTTTTGGAAGACGCTTGGAGGGAACTGTTTGTTCTAGGAATAGCACAATGGGCCATTCCAGTTGATGCTAACACTCTACTGGCTGTATCGGGTAAGAATTGCACAATTTAATGACTTTGTTATAGAAATTACCATAAAAATACATTACTGAAAAAGGACAACATGTAAAGAATAACAAATCCCTTCTAAACAATAGAGTATACCTGTCATTTATAAATCTATATTTAAATGCAAATAATGTTTTGTTGCATTCACGACTGCCTGCATTGTCATTTAAATGCAAATTACTGTGTTTGTTATCATCCAAGAGAAGATTTCATACTAACTTTTCTACAATATAGTCAGTTTTGTGTGGAAGCGGATCTCGGAGAATAACAATTGAATAGCTATTGATACATGTGATTTCCCTACCCCCAGAAATCAATTTATCAAGTACTTCAAATGGCTTATTAGCGTATTTATTTCATATGTTTGTGTTCCAGGCATGAATGGTGACAACACAGATTCTCAGAAGCTGAATAAGATTATCACAGAAATACAGGCGTTACAGGAGGTTGTGGCCAGATTTCGACAGCTTCGTTTAGATGCTACAGAATTTGCCTGTCTCAAATGCATTGTCACTTTTAAAGCTGGTAAGAACACAAAAATAGTCTTGTTTAAATCAAAATCAAAAGGCAGCATGATAGCTCAGTGTCACATTGCAATAAGCATCACGCATTAACAATTATGCTATGTAAACTGCAAAGCAGAGCCTCTGTTCAGCTGGAAATGAAAATGCCAGTGTAAAAGCTGTGTGCCCATGCCCTTTGAACTGGATGCCTTTAAAATTCCCTGCAGATTCAGGCAGCTTTCTTTGGGAGAGCAATAGCTTTGTTCTCAATTGTGAAGGAGTCAAGTTTATCATCATAATTAACTTTATGTGATAGTATTGCCTCACAGTGACGGTCTAGTATGATGGTATCCAGGCCAATATGAGGACCAACATTGCATTGTGGAGGGATTTATAAGGAGCTCATTGTGATCTCTATGATCAGGCAACACTGCGCATCTTAGTGGTACAACGCACACAACATATTCGAACAATATAAACATACAAGTTTCTTCCCTTAAATATTTACTAAAGTCGATGCTTTGGTATCTTGTAAAAGCATGCCCATATTTGCTGGCTGATATTAAATCAGTAGCAGCATTACTTTAATCTCTTACTTGGTTTTCACTTCCCATTTAATGAGATTTTATGTTTTTTTAGAAAATTGTTATCCATTGGGGTGTTCTAGGGTGGAGTGCCCAAAGATCAAGCAATTTTGTCTTGAGCAGACAAAAACCCACCTGGGTGTGTCACACCTGTAGGTGTTAATATGAAATTGCTAGGTAATGAAATTGCTAGGTAATAAAGTACTCAGGTAATAATATAGTGGACTCTTTTCTTTTCAGTACCTACGCATAGTGGTTCTGAACTGAGAAGTTTTCGGAATGCTGCTGCCATTGCAGCTCTTCAAGATGAAGCTCAGCTCACCCTGAACAGCTACATTCATACCAGGTGAAGACACTGGATTTAATTTTTCAAACACAGAATTTGCTGTATCTGCAGTATAGTCAAGGCAGTTGAATTAGCTGAGATATGTTAGTAGAAATAAAGTGAATCTGATGAGGAGCACAAAGAATTCAGAAATATAGGAGGTTCTTATCAGCACTTTAAAGAAATGTTTCTAAGGACTGGCTCTCATTATGTAGGGTTCAGGAGATGTTTGGAACTTTTATCTTGTTGAGATTTAACAGACTTTCAGAGATTTGCATTTATATGAGTCTTTTCCAATGAAGGTTATATAACCAAAGGGCACAATCCAGTCAAAGTAAGCTCTGTTAGGACCCACTGGTTTTAAACAGGAGAGCTGTAGTACAACTCTATGCAGGAATATTTCACTCTAAGCCTATTTACTTTAATGGACTTACACTTGAGCAATTCTGCATAGGGTTGCTCAATTAGGCATCTTATGTTCACCTCTTTCCCACAGAAATCATTGGGATTTAAGTTCTTAACTGTGGATGGATCCAGGGCCAGTTCTCTGAGCAAGACACTTTTGGTGGATTGTTGTAGCATAATAAGGGATTGTAGCATAATTTTGGTACTGGTCAAAGAAAAGATGTATGAGATGCCATCATTCAGGTTGAATGGAAGACTCTGCAGGAAACCTGCCTCATTTTGTTCTCATGCAAGGACAAGGGAACAACAATTCAAAGTCTTTCTAGAATCCAGGTCTCTTATTAGCCCTTTGATAAGGTTGGCCTTGATAAGGAAATGTTTGTTATGCTTTCTGGTCAAAAGAGATTCATAGAGATGCATTTTTCCTGCTGTGCTAACCTGCAAACATTCTGGTTCCTGATGGGGCTAGCTGCTGCACAGGTGAACCCATGCATGTTGAATTTGCTCAGCCCCCATTCTAGAATCTAATGAAATGGAGGTTGCCCTTACACCTTCCTACCCATGCCAAGCCTGCCCCACTATCTTACCCAGCAAATGCCAATAAATGTCCATGCCTCTCCCCCTTCATTTTCCTCTTATTTCTTCTATTGCCTATGTATCTATTTTTCCTTCCTTTCCTGTGTCCTCATATAGGCAGTTAAAATTCTGTAGTTATTTAAAAGGTGGCAAATCTGATAGTAGTATGAGTCTGATATCACCCAGAGTATATTATGGTGGCTGTTGAACAACCTAGTAGCTATTGTAGTCCAGGGATGCCCTACTGTAATAAAATATGAAAATGTGCTTTCTAGTGAAGGAATTCACTGATTTATATGCATTCCTTGAATGCAAAGTGCGTTGAAATCTATACAGAAACAGATCTTAAATAAACATTGACAGGCAAATTAAATGTGGTAGCATAAAACCTTCTGAAGGAGACCGTGATACAAGTGACTTACTCAAGTACTATTTGAATCTGCTGGCTTTAGGATAACCTGTTTTCCAGGGGGAAAGAGAGGGTGGCCCAACACAGCTCCATAAGCTTCATGCCTTAATGAGGACTTGAACCAGTCTCCCCAGGGCCAACACTTGCTTTATCTACTCCAGTGCATTGCTTTGAGATTTGGATTCAAACTTTAAAAAAAAGATATGCTACTGTGTTGCAGTTTTCACCAAGACAAATAATTTCAATTTTTAAAACATTAATTTTTACTTTGCAGGTACCCAACACAACCCTGTCGTTTTGGGAAACTCTTGTTGCTTTTGCCAGCTTTACGTTCAATTAGTCCTTCAACAATAGAAGAAGTGTTTTTCAAAAAAACCATTGGAAATGTGCCAATTACAAGACTTCTTTCAGATATGTACAAATCCAGTGACATTTAAATTGACCTGGCAATTTTTAAAAAATCAGGATGGAAATTTCTGAAAACTTTTCAAGCTATGGAGAGTAAGCCTCAGCTTAAAAAAAAAAAACCTCTACAGGAAGCTGAAGCCTGAAGATGTTTACTCTATTGACAAAATGGGTCCAATAGATAGGATTCTGCTGCCTTGAAAAGAGTGACAAGTCCGTGGACAACTATTGTGCTCCTCAGAGGAACTGCAGTGGATGGAACTTGACTACTGCTTCTCCTGTAGCTGTGTGGTGGAGCCAATTCAGTTGTCATTCATAGTTAACAAAGGCTGTGCTAGTCTGTCATTTAGCTGACAGATTTGACAGGGTAAAGAAAAAGGTATAGTTTTGTTTTCATTTTTTGAAAATTTGGGTAACCAAACATTGTTGTAAAGTGTCATGAGGTGGCCTTCAAAAATGTTTTTTTTAAAGTAGCTTGTTGGTGAATGGTTTTTATATGACAGGCAACATTGAATACCAGGTTATCAAAACATTTACTTCAGTTGTAACATAAAAGTGGCCTTTGTAATGTTTTGGGGTTTTTTGTGGCAAACACATTCTGCGTTCAAATAGGCCAGGCCTCCCGTTGAAAAAAACCATGAATTTGGTGAGCTTTGCTTCTGAATCTTGCCAAAATTTCAGTTCATTTTAACATCTCAGACAGAAGAGCTTTAAAAAAAAAAGTTAAACATACAGTAAGTGAAGATTAAACAGCAAAACCAAATAAAAGCAAATAAAGAGGATTGATTCAGTGAATGGATCACTGTCCCACTGTCGTAGTGCTGAAACCAAAGGCAATGACGGCCAAACTCTTTGTCAATGAGATGTACAAAAAGGAGACCTGACTTGCCAATTACTGCAACAGTTTGAAATATCGTATCAATGATGGAAAATGGTTTCGCAATACAAACCTTTCCTGTGTCTTTATAGAAAACTTCCTGTTGAAAGCCTTGATATCTTTCATGCAACCACTACCACCTACAAGAATATATATTATGAGCTGCTTAATTTGTTGAGACTATTCTTATGGAAAATTTAGGGGGGAAATTTAAGATAGCTGCTGTACTTTTAGGAACTAGCACTGAGGAAGAAGAATCAGCACTTGAAGTATCATAGACTGAGTAAAACTTCTCTTGTACAAAGTGGATTAACTGATTTGTGAAGTTAAGATTGTACTCATTGTATTTACAAAGAATAAAAATATATTAAAATTTAAAATGGCTTCAATTAAATGCTGATTTTGCTCTATTGAACAAAAATTTGCAAAATGGCTGCTTTACTGCGGTATGTTTTAAATATGCACTAAGAGACTTAATAACACAGTTGGGAAACAGGAAGGACTGTAACATAAAAACCTAATACTTTAATTCCAAAGACAGGTGTCTAGAACCAGATGAGAGCTGGGCCTGGATGTGTTCTTCAGTTAGATTGACTGGAAAGCCACAGCCCCATTCACCCCAAACTGATGCTTAATTGAACAGTTAACCAATGAAGGCTGATTTTAGTTTAAACTTGTTGAAGATCTGTTAGACTAGTGGACTGAAACTCATATGCCATTTAACCATAACTTTGTACTTGCTGGGCCAACATCTCCATCCTCTCTTTAGGCATCCTTATGGAGGGTCCTTCTGTATGCTGGGTTGTCTATTTTGTTATTATAAAAGAAAACAAGAACTTCAGGCTTTTCAGGCCTCCCATCTTCAACAGCCCTTGTACTTTCGAGTCCTCAGGTTTAGGGAAGGTCTTGAGAAATGCCTAATACAGAACAGGAATAAGAATCAGGAGAACTCAGCAGTGCTTTGTGTGCTTTACACTCCTGGAACTCTTTGCAACTTGCCCACTGGAAATATGATACCAGCATTGCATCCTCTAGTTAAACAGCAAGTTCATGAACTTTAAAAGGTAAATATATCCCTTCCCCCAAATTATTTATGGAATTCTTTTAACATGATAATGTTTTGATACAGAGTAGTTCTAGGCAGGGCCCCTTATTAATGCAAGAATATATAGGGAAGCTGTTTCTATTAGGAAGAGCCTCTGAGGTCCTTAATAGCAACCAATATGTTCTATCAATAGGACTTCATACTAGAGATGTCCAGCATGGTCTATGATTAGGCATGTGATTAACAAGCTATCTTGGAGAAATTCAACAGTATGTTACTCTCTGAGTTCTTATTCATAGAACCATTTATTTGCAGCCTTATTTCAAGCTTACTAGGATAGCTCACCCCACTGGAAGTGTTTAAACAGTCTGAAGAAGTTCTACTAAGACCAACCTTCTGTATGTATATGCATTACTGAGCATTATGGCTCAAATACATTTTTACAAAGCAAATATCTACATCTAGATCTTCCTGACATCATTTGTGCTTTAGGGGTTGTTCTGTGTTTGATAGCAGTAGCCTACCCTGAGCCCAACTGGGAAGTGTGGGATACAAATAACAATAATAATAGTACTAGGAAATAGGAGTTGGACTCCTTTTCCAAACATACTATTCCCAGGTTTTATGGCACATAATGTAGATTAAGTAAAACCTCTCACCAACTCAGAGTAGGTGTCCTAAATGCCGGGGCAGCATGTTTAAATTGCTCTTTAAAAGGTAAAGGTAGTCCCCTGTGCAAGCACCAATCGTTTCCGACTCTGGGGTGACGTTGCTTTCACAACGTTTTCACGGCAGACTTTTTATGGGGTGGTTTGCCATTGCCTTCCCCAGTCATCTACACTTTCCCCCCAGCAAGCTGGGTACTCATTTTACCGACCTCGGAAGGATGGAAGGCTGAGTCAACCTGAGTCGGCTACCTGAAACCAGCTTCTGTCAGGATCGAACTCAGGTTGTGAGCAGAGAGTTCTTACAAATGCCCTAAAGCAAGCACAAATTTAATTGAGATATCTTCTTGCTTCCCTTTTATGATGACTTATCTGGTTCACTTTTAGAATACAGTGGATAACAGGTAGTCCAGACAAGCTACAGTAAAGTAACAGACTGACATGTCTGTGAAAAGGGGAGAAAGTATTCCAACTAGTCCAAAATTAAGTAGCCCAAGTTGACAGATGTAAATTGTAATGGATACTGGTTTGTTTCTAGGCACAATTCAAAATGCAGATGAGACCAGAGTACTTGAAGGGTTGGTCGTTTCTGTGTGTTCACTAGAGCTAGTATTTGATTGCTCCGCTGTTTGTGCCACCATTATCTACTATAAAGACTGTGGCAGTCCACTTGTCCCTAGCTTCAACTGTAGAATATCTTCCCTAAAGCTGTTTGGCTGGTGGCAGACTGGCAGACTTGCTAAACTCTGATGCCCATTTATAACTTAGTCCCTCAAGCTTTTAATTGAGGTTGCCTGCTTCTTATCATTTCAAGCTGCCATATTTAAAAGTCTCATTTTTAATCTGCTGCTGTTGTTTTTTTATATTTGTTGCTGCTGAGTTTTAACTGCCAGTAATTCAAGTTTTATATTTTAATGACTTTGGAAGCAGTTTCAGCATTAGAGATTTATTTCTAGACAGCAAATAAAAACCAGAGATACCCAAACTGAACTGTTCGCTCCCCCTCCCCCACAATAGCATACATTCACCTAAGGTTTAATTAGGTGGGTTTATGCTTGCTGTAAAATTAGATGGCCAAATGAGCTGTATGGTTTCATTATGTAGAAAATACTACTTTTGAATGCTGCACCAAGTTAAGAGAATTCCTCTCTGAAGTGATACAACCCATTTTACCAACCTGATATTCTACTGGATGCATAGAAAGGCTTAGCTCTTAAACATCCCTCCCTCAGTCCTATTAACGTAATGACTACCCACAAAAAATACATATATCTGCCTCTCTATGTTATTAGATATGCCATAAAGCACGGTAGAGTGACAGAGTTTGATATTTGTTCCATGGGCATTTATGTTTCCAATACATCCTTTTATATTCTTAGCAATTTTTTTTAGAAAGAAGGCTTACATTGAATGTGGAAGTATGTGGAGCAAAAGCAATAAAATGCTAGTCTTAAGCCATTTCTTAGAAGCCATATTTAGAAGATAATGTAGACAGAAATAATGGCTACTCTAGCACTAGATTAAGATATAAATTTAGCTCTCAAATACAAATAGCCCTGTTCATGTTCACTCTGGAGTACCCCTCACTTCAATAGGACTTACACCAGTGCAGGACTGTGGCTTCACTGGGAGAGTCTGATGTCCTTGTATAATACCGTTAGCAAGTATAGTAATAATCCTAGAACTGTTGCAGCTGGAGGGGGGACTGTATCGGGCTTGCAATATACTGCAACTAGGCACCTGTTCACAAAAACAACCAACCCAAAATATGGAAGAAGCAAATATTTGTCTACCTTGATAGGAGCAAAGACATGCAAAATGCATTTTTAGTTTTTATTTCAAAACAACTTTAGACAAATGATCTTAGTATACAAATCTGATTTCTTTTTACACAATATAAAGATAGTTCCCACATTGCTTCTCAGTACAAAGGCTCCCTCCCACCCCACCTTGAGAATACAACTACAGAAGTGCTTATTTTACACAGGGGATATTTAAAACAATGCACCATGTTAGTTAGCAGATTTGCAGGTTGAATACTAGTTATTTTACAGGAAATTTCTAGTGTCTTAATCAAATACAAGTGAACGTGCAACACCAGAACAGTGCAAGTTTGAGTAAGGCCAAGTCAGTAAACATCACAAGGTCATTGCAAATGAGAAGGAAGAAGTTCAAAATATTTCAATTTTTTAAAAAAAACAATTAATGAAAAATGACAGACTTACTTAAGAGTTCTTTAATGCCATAAAATGAATGCAAAGACCAAGCAGTGCTGATAGTATACTGAAGGCTTCTTGTGCCAGTTTGTCTGCAGCATGCTAAAACCTTAAACTACAAGTCTTAGACCAAGTGTGTTAATCACTAACATTTACGCCATTTAAGTGTTGTGCAGCATTCAAGCATGTCTTATTTTGGATGGTGTGTAGCTTTTGTCTATGACTTCATCTTGCAAGAACATATGAAGACATCGTTCATTCTGTGCCAGAGGGTGGCCTGCAACTCTAAAACAATTAAGATAGAAGTTATTTTCCCAGTAGTTTCAAATCTCTTCCTACCCCAAACTCCCATGAGAATTTTCCATTTAGAAAGATCAACATGTATGTTGCATTTGAACACACACCCTTTCTGGGAAGCTGGATCATTTCTCTACATTGAGAAAGGCAGTTCACTGACCAGCTTCTCATACTTCCACACAAAAACAGCACATGAATAAGACCCACCCTTCCCCCTGGGATTTCAGAGGTGACAAATAATTGCCAATTGTGTCTTTAACAAAGCACAACCACCACGAATTCAGAAGTTTTTTTTACAATTCAGTGTTGAATTTATAACAGATTCCTTAACTAGTCTTCCCTGAGAATGAGACATAGCAAAAACTCTATGCACACTGTGTGGTATAAACTAACTATCTCTATCCAAAAGCCCTGTGGTGAGTCTTTGACCACTTTTTGTCTTAGGTTAGGTTTAAGTAGATTTCAAGTGACCACAAAAACCTTGATAGAAAGAGGCAGTCTGTCCAATGGCAACTGCTTTCAGCCTCTGCTGTGGAATAAAGCAGCAGCCTCTGTGATCCTGCTACCTAAGCTTCTTAATTGAAGGAGCCTAAGCATGTGTTATGCTACCAAGCACCAACAGTAGCTACTTCTATCATGCATCAAAGTTGACTGCTATGTTTCCATCAATGCTCACAAGTCCTCACACAATTCAAACAATTCATCTCAGCTCTAACAGAAGGTTTAAGTCATCAGCTGTGCCTAAATGAACTTTCTTCATTTGAATTTCAGACACCAGGGCCTCCGGGGGGGGGGGGGGGGATTTGCATTGGTCTTAAAATGTCCAGGTCCAATTTTTCGAAATGGGAGCCAACAGGGATGCAGTAACATGCAGCCAAGAACGGTCAGCCTCTCAAGTGCTAGAAGGAAAGACATCTGAGCAGTAGGGAAGGGTCACCTCACAGCAATAAACCAAATTTCCTTCATATCTGCACAACTATTTTTCTCTTAAGGAAACGGGGCAAAACAGTATTTGAAAGAGGCCATCTGCTCTTTTTCATTTTACAATTTTGGGGCTGGAAATTGCAGGACCTGCTTGATAGTCCCTGTATTTTTCAGCTTCCATTACCCTCAAATAGAGTGTTACATTCAAGGCCAAGGTGGCAGTAAGCAAGTCTGACTGCATAGAAATCAAGTCAACACTTCATATTCAGGCAGCCCCAAATTCCCTGAACCTATTTTCCCCAAATTAAAAGCAAATATAACATTATCCTTCATATTCTGGAATGCTGATGATAAGAGATTTTAAGATCTGTTCTTCAGATGGAGCACACATCCCCTACCCATCCCTCCCCCCAGCCTTATTTGTACGATTCTATCTTTACATGCTGTAATTTTAGCAATTTGCATAAATTAAACCAAATTGAAACAAAACCCAGGTCACTACAAATACTTCAATCACTGCAGCATGTGTTAAGCATTTGTAGACTGTTCAGCTTATATATTCACAGCACTTACACAGCTCAGCCTAGAAAGCAGTTCAGGAGTTGTTAATAATTTTGTGCTGAGCTTTGCATTAGCAGAAGCACCACTGGCCCTGGTAGACATAAATGAGGCAACCTTTCAGGCACATGTAAGGTGACTGTAGGCTGCTTAACACATTGTTGTTAGCACCATAAATATCACTGAACTTGTTTCCCTGCTTCAAGAATTAGAATCTCACACTTACTTGTTTATAAATTGTTCAAGCCCTTGTTTCCTTTCTTCTATAAAGGAATCATCAAATATCCCATCATCTCCTCTAAAAGGCAGCTGGCGTAGAAAAGCTTTTCCAGGTAAGGGAGGTACAACAACCTGAAAGATAGGTAGGATCTAAAGTATAAGTTCTATACTGAAAACTAAAATGACTGTATGCTCCAGTTACTGTAAAGTTCAGGTTCAGAGCAGCTCCACCCTTCAACCCACACCAATCATTCACAGTAAGATCATGCAGCAAACTGCAGTGTTAACATGTTCTCTTGGATATTTTGCCTTACCTTACTCTCTCTCTCTAGTTCACTTCGGAGCCATTCAAAGTCACTGTATCGTCTTCTGACACAAGATTCCTTCAATTTGAAAATAGGAAGGTTTGTCTGAAAGAGATGTTTACTACTGTCAGTTCAAAGAGACCAACAACAAAGGTTTAAGAATAGGGACATGGGCTCCAACCTCTCCATTAGGGACATCAAACTCCTAAGGCTCACTGCTGAATTAAGAAAACCACAAGCATAAACATGTGCCAAGCATAAACACAGCTGCAAATATGCAGAACAACTTGTCCTAGTCTAGCTCCAGGGCTAAGGCAGGACACCCTATCATGTAGCCCATTGATCTCACTGCTAAGTATGCAAGTTAAAATCTATGAAGATGGCTCCATGGCCAACAAATTGCATTAGAACTACACAAAGTGGGTCACCTGTTTAGGGTTAAAAAAATTCCTAACAACTAGCAATGATATTTTCACCCTCTTAAGAAGCCAGCCCTTGCAATATCATAATCCAGCCTTATTTGCATCATATTGTCTTGCCACATCTAGAAGTGGCAGAATACTGCTGGTATGGGGCAATACTATTCTCACCAATCTCCTGGGGCAGCTCATCCCAACAATCTGATTGCCACATTGCCATTGATCCTGGGATATGCCAAGAGAGGCAAATTCTGAATACAATAGCTCAGACTGTGTTATATCACCTTTTAGTCAGCTTGCTGACTTGAGTAATAAGCTTTATGGCAAGAAGAGTGTTCGAACAATGGCTAAGTACACCAATATCTCCTTTTATTGCAACAGCAATTTGCATCAGAAATTCTTCAAGTGGTAAAGGCATTTCACAGCAGCATACGTAAATGTAAGTCTCTCACTAACTGTACATTCAATATGGATTGGAAGAGAATTCAAGTTCCACAAGATATACACATGTGAGTTAGATCCAACCAGCTCTTCAGCTGGTGAAAGGAGGAGAAGGCATCCACCTGACCATCCAAAAGTTATGCTGGGTATTATGATACATAAATATACAAGAGCCAGGGAGGATGGAGGCTGTAGTAAGGAGGAGAACTGAGTGAGACTAGGCAAAAAAAGGACTTGGATTAGGAGTTTACACTTAAACTGCAGTTCGTATAACAAATGAAGCAGCTGAAAATGCGTATACTTATTTTCCTATCTTGCTAAGACATACTAAAATTACTCTAGACATTTAAATATAAATTTGAGCTTTTAATTCAAAAGCTAGTTATGAGAGCAAGGAAACCCCCAGTTTAGCAGTGAAGTCCATGGCATTTCATCACATACAGCAGCATCTGTAAATGCACGCATGAAACTCAATCCAAGCAGCATTAGGAAGGCACTTGCGTTTTCCCAGGTAAGCACAACACTGTTCATTGTATTAATGTCTAAAAGAAAAATCATCGTTTAACAAGTTCCTTTATGCTAGAAGTCACGCTTGTATTTAAAAAGATGCTGGCTTTTGTGAAGGTATTTGTATCCCTGGTAGGGAACACCAATGCAGAGTTCTCTCAGAGCACAGCATAAAGATTCCCAGAAATAAAACACTGGATTATTGCTCTCTGATTTCACCTTTTGGCTTCTTAACAGTGTTCAGCCTTCCAAATTAAGTCATTGTAAGTGTGTAAATCCTGTACAGTTTTAGTGTTTTCTGCAGGTGAGATTTTTACCTTTAACATTCCATTCGCTCAAATTACTTAATCTTTCTTGTTAACTGCTCTTTTATTCAGTAAGTTAAGATTAAGCAGTGAAAGGAGTTCCTCAGATATTTTCCTCTTCCTTGGTACAGAAGCCTATAAAAGTTAATCTCTGGACAACACTCGGTTTACAAGCACAATGTTAGGTAAAATGAGCTGTACCAGTACTTCTACCCTTCATTTTTCCTTCTTTGAACTTTTGACATAATCATGTTTATACTTTAATGCATTTGACTTGCCCATCATTCCCAAATACCTTCCTCTTCAGCAAAAGATGCAAAACTAATAAATAGTCACTTGAAGTCTTAGCAAAAAGGAAATTTGCCATACTGGTTGTCATCTAAGCATCTAAAGAAACTGCTTCTAGCCTGCCTCCAGAAGTTTCAGTGTCCACACCAAATGCAACATTTGTTTTTGCAGTTCCACTATTACCTTTTGAAACATGAGACTAGAACTGCCTACAAATCCTGGTATATCAGAATTTTAACTAGAGATGCCACCAGTGTTTGGGGATATAGTATGCAAATTCTCTAATCTCATTTCAAGGGAGGCTGAAGATCTATTCTAATTTGGGTCCAATTTAATAGGACTTCCTTCTGTGCTCTCAGTACTAGCAAGTCTTTTCAATGCATCAATTGCTACTTTTGTTGGGTAGGGAAAATAGCCAACAGTTGGAAGAGCTTGTTAAACCTTCTTGCAACTGCAATAACTAATCTTCACTGGCCATTTTCTGTAAGAGACCAAAGGAAATTAATTTATCTTGGGCAAAAAATACAAAATCTCCCATCATCTCCATCTTAAAATGGCCAAGATAGATTAGGCTTACACCCATGATTTCAAGAACACTTCCCTGCTGCGGGTTACATCTTTCCTCTTCTGAGTAATCAGTTTTGTTGTCTAGAAAGAACTGGAAAACAGGTAGGCACCTATTCTGCAAGTGCTGACAGCAGCTCCAGAAAATGACAGATGCCCGTAAATGTAACAGTTTTGGGATGGGAGAGAAGGTTTCATTCATCACTAATTGCAACATGACAAAGAGGAGCCATCTACAGCAACATACATAGTAATTACAAGTATTACCATCACTCCAGTGTGGAGCTGGAGAAACAGCCGCTCATTCTGGCTAACTGATGCATGAGACCATCTACTGACCATGTTGTACACAACTGGCTATTCCTTCTTGTAATTCTTTGCAAGGATGCATGTACTATTCTGTCTTCTTCAGAAGAATTCAAATATGAAACAAAGCATAAGAGGGCCAAATGGCTACATTCAATAATGATCATATTTTGGTCCCTCAGACTAGATCCAGTTCTGTTTTCAGAAATACTGGTTCATAAAGAAAGCTTAAACTGTCAACGAATGAACTAGAAAATCTAGTGCAAATCTCACCTCTGCTATTAATTTATTAAGTAACCATCACCCGAATCCTTATGAACTGTAGGGCTCACCTTACATTATCCAGTAATTTCTTTTAACAGCACTGCATGAGAAGCTATTTGAGCACTCAAGAACATTTAAGCATTATTTATGTAAATGAAGACAAGCATAATATGCTAAGAATGCAAAAGTAGCCACTGAAATGTAGGCTTAGTTTCAATCAGTGAGGTGGACTGCCACTGAACCATAGATAGCTGTTTTGAAAAGGGATTTGAACCAAGGGGACACCACAAAGGTGTTCTGGGACAAACTTAATGTAGCTTAAGGGAGTAGTGGCTAGACATCAGAAAAATATCTGGATACAAGAGTGGAAAGATAAAGGAGCTTTGGGAAGCCCAGAAGGCAAGAGCAAAAAGATATGCTGGATATATGGAAGGGAACAGGAAGCTACTATTGGAATTTACAGTAAGAATGGACATCGCATAGTCTTAATGCAAAGACTAATGGTCTGGGGAACACAGCAGTGGATAGAAGCAGCAAGATATGCCTCTACTGATATGCCTTAGTGTCCCAAGATGACCAAATATGACAGAAAAGACTTCAGGCACAGTAGCTATCTTTACCACCTCCTGAAACAATATTCCCAGGTAGAGGTATAAGCACACTCTTTTTCCAGCTGTCTAAAATGCTACGGAACATGCCTGAGGTCAGTGTGTAACAACATAACCCTTCAGCAACTAGAAGGAGTATGTCCAGGAAAAAGATCAGCTAAACAGACACTTATTGCAGAAAATTTGTCTTGCTAGAATTAACAGGTGTCTGATAGGAAAGGTGTCACTACTGAAGCCCAGAATATTAGTTACATTGGAGGAAGTATACATGTACCAAACCAACATCTCCAGCTCCAGCTAAAAATGAGAGTAACTGAGCTATTTTATGTAGCTATATTCATTTGTTTCATACCACAGCTAACAAAAACATTCAGGAGAAAGAAACATTAATTGGTACTCTGATTTTGCACTGGACACTTCATTTTGCATTAGAAGTCAGGACTACGTAACTTCAGCAACATGCAATCACATTTTATACTGAATCAGACCACTGGTGTATGCAAGTCAATACTGACTTTCAGTGTCTCAGGGAGAAGTCTTTTTCATCACCTACTATCTGATCCTTTTAACTGGAGACTGAATCCAGGACCTTGTGACTGCAGAGCAGATGCTCTACCACTGGCCAAAGAGGCCCAGAAGGCTTAGCTCCTTGAAGGGAGCTGTTCTCCCATCCCCCAAAAGAGAAACACAGAATTCGGCCATCAGTCACCAACCAAAACAACAGGAAGCCTGTCATTACATCAGGAAAGAATTTAAAACTATTACAAAAAGGACAGTAGTAGAATTGCCATAGAAGAATTGCTATGACCCATATTGCATTTATGCTGCTTTATAGATCTTCCCATTTTGGTCACCAATTTCTATTTAAATCTCTAGTTTATCTGTAAATTAAGACTCCTTAACATACGCCTCTCCCCTCTGGAGAAGTGTAATTCTACACAAAATCATTCTGTTACCATAGCACCAATTTTTATGCTATCTATTGGTATAAGACAATCTCATACATTTAGATGTCAGAAATCAGTACATGGAATAATTAAAACCACCACCACTGGAAATGCAGATTATATACAGTATTTGACCAAAAGGATCATCACCCACCCACTAAAGGAATTTGTAAATTCATGAAACATAAATACAATTGAGAAAGTCATAATGTACTTCCACTGCCTCCTGCTGGTTGATTTCTAGTGATTAACATTTCACTTGCTTGTTTGGTACCTTAAGAACATTTTGGAATTTGCAGTTTGCAGTGGAATTTGCAGTGGAAGACAGTTATTTGGAAGTGTTATAGGTTGCCTCTCATGAAACCTGCTTGAAGCAGCTCACAAAGTAAAACAATGCAACAATAAAGCATAAGCTAAATCAACACTAGCAGCCACAATAAAATTAATAGATGCACTAAAAGCATAACAGTATAGTGCAGTGTAAACCAATATTAAAACAATTTTTGAGTGATAGATCAGATAAAACGCAGACCACCGAAACCAGGATGGGATAACTCTTTATTCAAAAACCCAGGTAAGCATTAGGTGTTTTGAACCTGGTACCTAAATGACATCAACATAGGCACCACACAAACTTCAAGGGGAGGGCATTACAGAGATTACAAACCACCACCAAGTAAGCTCTACAGAGTTTCTGCCCACCTCAACACAGAAGGTGGAGACTAAGAGAGCACGACTGGGGAGTAAGATCTTAACCACCAGGCTATATTGGAGGAAGGAGTCATTCAGGTATCTTAGCTTGAGCCCTTGAGTCCCTAGAGGGTAAGAATCAGCACTTGATTTGTGCCCAGAAATGAACAACGCTGACAATGCAGGTGTTTCTAGTAAACAAAGGTCTGAAGCCTTAGGGAAGCATCTGTTCCTTTTGAATTTTATTAGCATATTTATATGCTGTCTCCTTTGGCCAACAATGGCAACTCAAGATGGCCTAAAAAAAAGCCTGACCCATAAGCTTCTGCCTAGAATGTTCATCAATGATTTTATTGTATCATCTCTCAATTCTCAGTGGAAGTACAAAACTTGGATCCAACCACTACTGAAAAAGGGTGGAAGGGGTCTTCCCTGGCCACAGAAAAAGGCTGCATGGAGAAAAAGCAGCTGACATGGGAGCTACACAGAGAAAAGTTATGCAGAACAGGGCTCTAAATTATTGTGGGAATTAGCTGAGACTGGGCAAAAAGCTGGCTGGATTCAGTCCAAAGCTTTTTTTATCATTTTGTATCACAGTGTTTTGCTGTATGACAGAAGTGTGCTTCAAATTTTTGTCACTGCTTGTTTATATGTAAGCTTCACACCATTCACTGGTGGTGAATGAACTCATTTTTTAACCTGATGCTATCTATATTGGCTTTCAGTTAAATGGAGGTTTCAAAAGCAATAATGGAATTATGAGAAATTGGGCTAGGCTAGGATTAGAAGATACCTTTTTGCTGTGATGATGACATTCAGGGTTAGCCCTATATTTATGTATGGACTACAGCACTTCTGTCACATGATTAATAAAAATACAAGGAACAACAAAGAAGTCAGGATTAGGTTTTGTAGTAGCAATAATTAGAAATTTTGGTCATTAAAAACTAAAAACATGAAGATTCAAAAATTGCAAGTGGCTCCTAAATGTCACAACTGGCTCGTATAACCAAAGAAAATATGTCAAGGCCTACAGAAAGCCCACCTAAAAGTGACAGCTTTACTTGAAAACACAAGTTTTCAAACAGCCAGCACTGGAGTCTCACACTTCCCTATAGAGCACATCTTACACAGCTGTCAAGAGCCAGTTTGGTGTAGCAGTTAAGTGTGCAGACTCTTACTGGGAGAACCGGGTTTGATTCCCCACTCCTCCACTTACAGCTGCTGGAATGGCCTTGGGTTAGCCATAGCTATCGCAGGAGTTGTCCTTGAAAGGGCAGCTGCTGTGAGAGCCTTCTCAGCCCTACCCACCTCACAGGGTGTCTGTTGTGGGGGGAGAAGATATAGGTGATTATAAGCCACTCTGAGTCTCTGATTCAGAGAGAAGGGTGGGGTATAAATCTGCAGTCTTCTTCTTCTCCTTCCCGGAAAACAGGATTGTGATTGGCAGCAGTGGTCTGTGCATTCCCCCATTAGTGCAAATCATTTCAGAGCAAATGTTGTTATAGTGGTCAGCGTTTAGGACTAGGATCTGGAAGATCTGGGCTCAAGTCATCATTCCACCATGGAAACTTGCTGCATGACTTTGGACAGTCACCTGCTATTTTAACCTAACTCACAGGGCTGTTGTTGCAAGGATAAATGAGGAAAGAATGTTATAAGCTGCTTTGGGATCTCACAGGGCTGGTGCAGGGGCGGGGGGGGAGGGGGAAGCAAGGTATAAATATCCTAATAAATTTTCCCTGTATCCAGCCCATTGTAAGCTGGCCAAGTGGCTCTCCATGCCTACTTTGAGGGCAAAATAGTAAAGTAGCACATTTAAGACTAACGCATTTTATTGTCACATAAGCTTTCAAGAAACACAGCTCTCTTCGTCAGATGCATGGGTACAAAGAGCGCTCTGTTTCTCGAAAGCTTATGCTACAATAAAATTTGTTAGTTTGAAAGAGTCTATTGGACTCTTTACTATTTTACAGCAACATACTAACATGGCGAGACTGCTGGAAAAAAAACCCTCCTTGCAAATAACGGGTTGATGCTTTGAGCCAGCTTGTTTCTGCTGAATGGACCAGACAACTGGTGCCTAGTGAGTACTCTAACTGGGAACCCACAGCCAAAGGGGGATATTACACTGTAGAGCCATTGCCAATCTGAGTAGACTAGGGTGGGGGGAGAAGCTTGCAATGCCCAGCCATTTCATGTTTTCCCAGGCTCAGAGCATTTTAGATTTTCAGTTTCTGCTGTGATCCTTGTGCTTTTTCTCAATGCTTTATTTTAAAAATTGCATTGCCAAACCCCACTATTCTCCACCTTTCCATTTTAAACAAAATATCACAAGAGTTTTAAGCATGCTGGATAGATGTTGGAAATGTAAAAAACATGAAGGATCTTTCTACCATATGTGGTGGACTTGTGAAAAGGCAAAACAATTTTGGCAAATGATTCAGCAAGAGATTTCAAAAACTCTGAGTTATAACATTAAGAAGGCACCAGAAATCTTTTTGTTGGGATTACAAATGGAAAAAATTCCGAAACAAGATAGAACGATAATTTGGTACACACTTTCAGCTCCACAGACACTATATGCGCAGATGTGGAAGCAAGATAAAATACCAGAAAAATGGGACTGGACTTTAAAAGTTATGCATTAGAGTAAAATGGACAAGCTTACAAGAATCTTAAAAGAATATGATCTAGAGAAGTTTAAAAATGAGTGGGAAAAATTTCAAAAATATGTTGAAAAACAATGGAAGGTTAAAGGATACTTGGTGATTTTTGACAATAGTTGAACTTTAGAGGAATAATAAATGAACTACAGTTAAAAAGCGAGACTATGTGGACATATTTTTTAATTTTTTTTATAAGGACTAAAGGATTATAATGAAGATGGATTATAATTATAACATGTGTTTTTTCTCTTTCCTTTTTTCTACTTGTTTTAAGTTTGTTTTAATGAAGATTCTTTAATTGATAAAATTACCTTTTAATTTCAGCAATTTAATTAAAATACACCATCAGGGGTCATGAAAAGGGGGGGAGGGAGGAGAAAAATGTAATGTATTTGTATTAACTTTTTAATAATAGATGAAGAGTATTATTACAATATATTGCAGAATAATCAAAATTGGTTTTAAAAAAGATTTTTAAGCATGCTTGTATTTTAAGTAAAAAATTAATATCTTTAATTGTATTTATCTGTATCCTTTATAAACTTTATAACTCTGCTATCTGGCATTACATTTTATGACATGCATGGCTTGGCCCCACGAAGTCCCATTTGTGTTAAAGTCATCCCTCATAAAAAGTGACGTTGACACCCCTGCAGAGATCAGAACAAACCTATGAATCTGATATAGAAAAGTCCTTTGGTACATAACTAGCACAACTTATAAAACTAAGCAACAATGAGGCTTCATGAACCTCCTCAGGTAGGCTGTTTAAGAGAACAATGTGATTAGATTAGAGGGAAACTAGTATGATCTAAACAGAGCAGACCGAACTTTGTGGTGTGATGAAATCACAGGCGACTTTTGCTGAGTGGATGGGAGAATCATTCCTACAGGTATGTGGGTTATGAAGGGAATTATACAGTAATACTCAGCACTTTTAATGATGCTTCATTATGGAAGTCTCAGATGCTTGCACCTGTTCAGAGTGACCACAGCATTTTGTACTGACTTAAGTTTCAGGGACAATAAACACCAGAGAAAACTACTGAGCATTGATACTGTGTGACACTATCCACAATGTAAGGTGACCATGTAATATGACCAAGTCAACACAGAGGGGCGGAATCATAACATGGCTTAGCTACACTGCATGTGTCATAATTGAGTATGTTATAGAATCAACTTAGTATATATCAAGGACTGCAGGGTAAGGTAGCCTTGCAGGTATAAAAAAGGTAAAGGTAGTCCCCTGTGCAAGCACCGGGTCATTATCGACCTCTGGGGTGACGTCACATCAGGACATTTTCTTGGCAGACTTTTACAGGAATGTAGTAAAACGAAGAGTGGAAACTCATGATGTGGTATTCAATATCAAGCTTCAAATACAAGAACTGTTCAAGTAGCATGTAGGATTACAAGATAACATGTAGGATTACAAGATGTCAGCAGATCTATGAATACTTTACCCAATTCAAGAAGCCCCCCTCCAACACAATATCTACCTTTTTTCTTTTCATTTCTAGTTTCATAATGTACTTTTCAGTAAACACACACAATGCCTTGAACCACTAATGTCTTGGGGAAATTGACTAGACTGACACGCAAGTATTCATTGAGCATTGGTTCCAGGTATAAATAAGTTGTGTCAGATGTAGGGTGGCCAGACCGTCCCGGGAGCCCGGGAATGTCCCGGTTCTGGCCACCCAATCCCGCCTCCCGGGCTGCCTATACCGGGACCATTAAAGGTCCCGGTTTAGCCAGCCCCGGAGGCGGTGGGCCGCGGGCGCCGGCGGGGAAGGCGGGGAGTGAGGGAGGGAGCGTCCCTGCGCCTGCGCAGGGCCCCTGCGCACGCGCAGGGAAGCTCCCTCCCTCACTCGCCGCCTTCCCCGCCCGCGCGCGGGGCCCGGCGGCGGTGGTGGAGGCCTCCCCGCGGCCTCCGCTGGTCCCTGGAGGCCCTCCAGAGTCTCTGGAGGGCCTCCAGGGACCAGCGGAGGCCGCGGGGACACCGCGGAGCACCCGGCGCTGGTCCCGGAAGGCCTTCCAGAGCCTCTGGAAGGCCTTCCGGGACCAGCGCCGACCAGCGAAGGCGTCCCCGCAGCCTCCGCTGGTCCCTGGAGGCCCTCCAGAGTCTCTGGAGGGCCTCCAGGGACCAGCGGAGGCCGCGGGGACACCGCGGAGCACCCGGCGCTGGTCCCGGAAGGCCTTCCAGAGCCTCTGGAAGGCCTTCCGGGACCAGCGCCGACCAGCGAAGGCGTCCCCGCAGCCTCCGCTGGTCCCTGGAGGCCCTCCAGAGGCTCTGGAGGGCCTCCAGGGACCAGCGGAGGCCGCGGGGACGCCGCGGAGCACCCGGCGCTGGTCCCGGAAGGCCTTCCAGAGCCTCTGGAAGGCCTTCCGGGACCAGCGCCGACCAGCGAAGGCGTCCCCGCGGCCTCCGCTGGTCCCTGGAGGCCCTCCAGAGTCTCTGGAGGGCCTCCAGGGACCAGCTGAGGCCGCGGGGACGCCGCGGAGCACCCGGCGCTGGTCCCGGAAGGCCTTCCAGAGCCTCTGGAAGGCCTTCCGGGATCAGCGCCGACCAGCGAAGGGGTCCCCGCGGCCTCCGCTGGTCCCTGGAGGCCCTCCAGAGGCTCTGGAGGGCCTCCAGGGACCAGCGGAGGCCGCCGCGGAGCACCCGGCGCTGGTCCCGGAAGGCCTTCCAGAGCCTCTGGAAGGCCTTCCGGGACCAGCGCCGACCAGCGAAGGCGTCCCCGCGGCCTCCGCTGGTCCCTGGAGGCCCTCCAGAGTCTCTGGAGGGCCTCCAGGGACCAGCGGAGGCCGCGGGGACGCCGCGGAGCACCCGGCGCTGGTCCCGGAAGGCCTTCCAGAGCCTCTGGAAGGCCTTCCGGGATCAGCGCCGACCAGCGAAGGCGTCCCCGCGGCCTCCGCTGGTCCCTGGAGGCCCTCCAGAGTCTCTGGAGGGCCTCCAGGGACCAGCGGAGGCCGCGGGGACGCCGCGGAGCACCCGGCGCTGGTCCCGGAAGGCCTTCCAGAGCCTCTGGAAGGCCTTCCGGGACCAGCGCCGACCAGCGAAGGCCTCCCCGCGGCCTCCGCTGGTCCCTGGAGGCCCTCCAGAGTCTCTGGAGGGCCTCCAAGAACCAGCGGAGGCCGCGGAAAGGCCGCAGAGCAGCCGGCGCTGGTCCCTGGAGGCCTCCAGAGGCCAACGCCGGCAGCTCCCTCCCTCCCTCGCCGCGAGGCCGCCGCCGCAGGACTCGCCGCCGCTGGACTCTATGCCGTCGCCGCCCTGGAAACAGGTAAGGGGGCCGAAAGCGGGGGGGGGGGGCGGCCTTCCTTTCTTTCCTCCCTCCTCCCTCCCTCCCTTCCTTCCTTCCTTCCCTCACTCCCTTCCCTTCCTTCCTTCCCTCCCTCCTCCCTTCCTTCCTTTCTTTCTTTCTTCCTTCCCTCCCTCCCCCCTTCCTTCCTTCCTTCCTTCCTTCCTTCCCTTCCCTCCCTCCTCCCTTCCTTCCCTCCTTATGTTCTTATGTGACCAGAGTGGTGGAGTGGATGAGCCATTGGTCTGATGCAACAGGGCTTCTCTTATATTTTTATGTGGCACAGAGTGTTGGACTGGAGGGGCCATTGGTCTGATGCAACAGGGCTTCTCTTATATTTTTATGTGGCACAGAGTGTTGGACTGGAGGGGCCACTGGCCTGATGCAACAGGGCTTCTCTTATATTCTTATGTTACACAGAGTGTTGGACTGGAGGGGCCACTGGCCTGATGCAACAGGGCTTCTCTTATGTTCTTATGTGACGCAGAGTGTTGGACTGGATGGGCCACTGGCCTGATCCAACAGGGCTTCTCTTATGTTCTTATGTGACAATACTGACTTTGGTGGACCCAAGCACTGATTCAGTGTAAGGGAGCTTTGTGTTTGTGTCTTCTGGTGCAATTTTGTTCTCAGATCCTGCATTTACTTCATCAGTATATGGGATAAGGCACTTTCTCAACTGTGCTGCATAATGCAGCCTATTTATTTTGTCCTGTTGGCTCTGTCTGCGCCACCTTCATCACTTTCGGGGTTTGGATCCCCCAGTGGGGTGGTCTCGTGACTCCCTCCGCCGGCTGTTTCTGATAGCCCTGCGCCCCCTCTTTCATTTGATATGTGTCCCGTGCGGGTGCCACCCTCCCGCCGGGAGATGCCGCAAAATGAGCCCCCTTGAGGCTTATGGCGGCAGGGCTCGGGGGAAGCGAGCTAGACTGCTGTTCTTTTGAGGGGTTATAGAGTGTTTCGAGCCCGTCCCTGTGGCATCGGTCCCATCGTTGTGGGGCCCAGGGGGCCGGTGCAGCGGCACGCTGAAGCAGCCTGTCGGTCACTTCCGGGTTCCTGTCCTGCATCTCGACCTGTGTTATTAGTGACAGGCTGCTTCGGCGTTTCAGAACAAATTTGTTTCCGGCGGTGATATTTGGGGGATTTTTGGGGATGTCACAGGAAGTGCTGTGAAGTCACTTCCTGCTTCCGGCAGTGGCATTTGGGGGAAATGATGTCATTTGGGGGAAATGATGTCACAGGAAGTGATGTCACTTCCCATTTCCGGCAGGTGACGCGGGGAAATGATGTCACAGGAAGTGATGTCACTTCCTGTTTCCTGTGGTGGCGTGACGTCACCGGAAGTGACGTCACTTCCTGTTTCCGGAGGCGCGCGCGCACCCCTACCTCCCCCCCCCCAACGTGTCCCTGGCTGGCCTTCAGACATTATGGTCACCCTAGTCAGATGAAGGGTGTCTGCAACACAGAGAGAAAGAGAGAGAGAGTCATGATCAACTATTGTTTTGAAAACTTACATCTGTTGTGAAAGAAACTGACCGGCTTTTCGCACATCTGTATAGCTTTGCTCTTCAGCCTCGTGAACTCAGTTCTTCTTTGGTTTTTGTAAATTATTTTTCTGAAGTATGTTGCATAGATCAGTTTGTTCTTTACTGTTTCTTTATTAATTGTGGAATCAATTGTTAAATTGTTATTAGATTTCATTACAATACTGAATTGAAGTGCATAATAGTAACTGAGTGTTATAGTTATTTCTCACAAGGTTTTCTCCAGGCTAGCCACGTGGGGATTGGCAGCCCTATCCTGTGATCTTCTCTGCCATTGCCCAATCAGACCTGTGCCACAGATATTAAGTAAAAATGGCTTTAATTTTATTCATGGCAAAAAGCAACAAAATGGTAGAAGTTCTTTCAGTGCTCCCTGCAAATTCCAATTTTTTCTGTTGGGGGAAAAAAATGAAAAAAGGATCCTCAGGAAAAGATGTTTCCCCCATATTTTTATTTCCCCCCCCCCACTAGGTCTTCACATTTGTAATTTCACCCAATAGTCTTCTTGGCCACATCTGAGAACATCTCCAACTCTTTCCCCTACATCCCCCACAGTTTGTATTTGTCCTGGACCCTTCGATGCCCCCCCATCTATCTCACTGGCAATCTGCACACCCATTTCTGATAAAATTCTTAGAATTTCTTAGGCACTTACATGCAGACACTACTAAATAATGCCCTTCCTATGCATGCACCAGGGTCACTTTCATCCAGGCAATCCAGACCCATAAAGAAAACAATAGCTTTGTTTCCCTGATTATGATTTTTGCCTACTTCATTACTTATGACTTGAAAGCAACTGAAATTCCCATTTGCTGAAGCTCCGTTTTTTCCTTTACTGAATTTCCCAGCTGCCCAGCTACATGGACCTACTTCACCAGTGTTCGATACGCCACTCAACCCAGGTAAGCAGAGCTCTCAACACTTTATCACCACTGTGTCAAGGACCAAAATTGTGGGAGGGGAGTCACTGCTGCAACTGGTGTCCAGAATTACTGGATCTGGGGAGGCATGTGAAAGTACCGCTCAGAGGCATTTTGTTTTAACCAAAGATCTAACAGCAAGAGGCTTCAGGAAAATAAGTCATCCCCCTGCATTAATAAAGTGGTCTCTGGAACCCAAAGTGGGTTCCATTCAAAGAGTAGGACCACTTCCACACAGATGTAAAGTTTCTGAAAATTTTGAAGCCATAGAAATTCTGGATAAATACACAATACTAACTTTTGTATCAAACCTAAACCTATTATGCCGCTTCAACATAAAATTGTATTAATTGGCATAGTTACAAAATAGGTGTCAGAATATTGTACTAGGATTGAAGAAACCCAGCTTCAAAGCCCCACTGACATGGAAGTTTGCTGGGTGACGTTGAGCCAATCACACATTCTCAGCCTCACCAGCAGCCTCACAGGGTTATTGTGAGAATAAAATGGAGGAAAGGAAATCAATGTATGCTACTTTGTGCCACCAGCAGGGAGAATGATATGGTATAAGTGAAGAAATAAGTTTTTTTATAAATAACATTGCAAATACATTGAGTACTAAAGTGAAAGATAGCTGTAAATTGCTGCAGCCAATATTATCTCAGGGTATTACACCTGTGCCAAAAGAAAAATCCACAGGCATTTCAGTGTTCAACCAAATTTCCCTACAAGAGCCCTAAACTTCTTCCCCCCACCCTGAGCCTTCACATATCTAACAAACACATGTCTATTGTACATCTGTGTCTATCTATATGAGCTCCATACAACAGTGATTTAAAAATGGGAAGAACTACATGTATTGGGTAATTCCTGTGAAACTTTGGTCTCCTTGCTTCTTCCACTTGATAACACAGCACAGTTTTTTAGCATTATGCTGTTCCATATATGTTTGTTTTAACAGCAGGAGATGCAAATAAAGCCAAAACAAATCCTTCTATCTAGTCCAGCATTTTCAAAAGTAAGTAATACAAGGCAGCATGGCTTACTATAGTGGACTTTCGACTGCTGATACTAGTCAGCCAAATTTAGTACCTAAGTGAAGGACAGAACAAGCAAATCATGTGGTGAGTAACTGATTGATGTTCATGCTAAATCAGCATTAAAGGTCATCCCAGCTTTCAAGCTAGCAATTCAAGAATGGTATTCTGCATTTTCTGTCCCTTTGGTCAATCATCAACTGAAAGGGAGACTGCAACCAAGAAATTAGAAGGAGACTGAGGCTTGGAAGGACATTCATGAAAAAAAAAAACCTAAAAAAGATTCTTAAGTGTAAGAAAAATATCTGGAGACCAAGATAATGCATAATACTGTATGCCTCATTACTATGTATGGATGTGAAACTTGGACAATGAAGTAAGCAGACTCCTTTGCAATGTGATGTTGGAGGAAAGTTTTACAGATACTATGGACTGCAAAAGGACAAATAAATGGGTTCTATATCTAATCAAGCCTCAATTCTCCTTAGAAGTTAAAATGACCAAACTGTAGCTATTATACTTTGTTCATATTATGAGAAGACAAGAGTCGCTAGAAAAGACAATAGTGCTACGAAAAGCTGAACACAGCAAGAAAAGAAAACCCAACATGAGATGGATTCATTCAATAAAGGAAGCCCACTGCCTTCAGTTTGCAAGACCCTAGCAAAGCTATTAATGATAAGGCATTCTGTACATTAATCCATTGGGCCACCAGAAGATAATGCATTTCTGTATCTGTAAAGGATACTGAGTTGGATTTAGACTAAATTGACAATTTCTGCCAATTCTTCCCCTTCCTACTGTAGATCACCCTCATGTTATCCCTTAGGGTTCTCTGCTTTCCAGAAGCATGTTTTTGTGAAGATCAGTGGGCTGAAGTGAGAGGAGTTCAAGTGTCAGAAAGTGGCTTTTAAAGACAGTGGAAAGGAGGGGAAGGGAGAGAAAGGGACAACATTTACATTATCCACAAAGTCAGAGACAAGGAATCCTATCCAGAACCGAAGTAACACCTTCTGAGCACTACACAAGAAGCCATTATGTATTTTCCACCTCTCCTAGCCATAAGATTGACTGAATGGCTTTACCAGTCATATTTCTAATAATCAGATAAAAACAGGTCTTGCAACGTTTTTCTTCCACTAGTTATCACTGGTTTGGGGAGAGGGCTGTCTTCATTTTATATAAGCTGCATTCCCCCTCCCTTCCCCTAGTAACTCTCGGAGTGATCTAGCTGTCTTTGAGCGCAAGTGCTTTCAGGTACTTGACTGGTTTGGAAATTGTGTAGCTACTGGGGGATAGACCTGTGAGAGTGTTTCATTTGGTTGTAACAAGAGTACTGCTATACATTACATTTTTTCCTTCCTCCCCTGTCCTTTTCAGGATTAATTCTAATGCAAGTCTGCCTTGACCTCCAAAAAGTCATTAGTGTGTCAATATGATTTGTGCAGCACACAAAAATACAAACATCTCGGACATTAGGCATACCAGCTACAGACATTAGTTGTCCATTTGTTTGTGTCAGCAGGACTTCCATCAACTCCTGTTGTACTAAGCACATGGTGAGTGAACAAATGATCAAGATATTAAAGAAGGGATTATGTGTTCACCTCCATCTGGGAGAAGTTGCACAGATGTTGAGGAAGAAGTTATGCTGTCAGTAGGCTTGATGCCTTTCTGGAGATGCCAGCTCTTGGTGCCTGGTTTGGGTTGCCAGATACAAGCTTCTGTGTAGTCTACACTGCTTGCCTTCTTTGAGTTGTGAAAGGTCCACTTCTACAACTCTGCACAGTATTTTTATGCATTTATCTACTCAAAGCTTAGTAAACTGCTGAAAATATTTAGCATTAAAATTGGAATCTAGCCAGAGAACCACTGTTCCCCATTCCCCAGTTCTTAGAGATGTCAAAATGTAAACCTCTAAACCTTCCTTGCATTTCAAGTGCCTCTTAAGGCTCACTTTAATGCTGTCTGCTTTCTGAGAATGCTAAATGCCTGTCTTGATTAACTCCAGAAGCAAGAAGTTTAGTTGCCTAAAGAACTAGGGCTCCTCAGTCTTCCGGACATTTAGTACTAAGGGCCCTTTAAGAATAAATCTCTATAACAAGAGCATTTTTGAGCAGGAACGCAGTTCAAGCTGGCTTGGTGCCAGAGGGTGTGGCCTAATATGCAAATGAGGTCCTGCTAAGCTTTTCCCACAAAAAGCCCTGTATGAAATAATGGTGATGTCAGGGTATGTGGCCTAATATGCAAATGCTGGGTCTTTTCTACAAAGAAAGCCCTGTCTATATGACTTTGAACAGAAAACATAAATGTATGTCCCATGCAAACCCAATAGGAAACACAAAGCATTGTATGTAAAATATTTTAAAACACAAAAATTGTAAAGTCTTAGATAACGTGAAGCCTTCTAGAAAATCCATTCTTGCCCAGTATTACCAAAATCAAGTCTATCACCATTAGTGATCACATGATCCATGGGATAGTTCTTGGCTCATTTCAGTGTTGACTCAGATACACAAGGCTGGCAAAAACCTGGAGCCCATCATGCACAGGCAATCTTAGAAAAACAATGTATTTGACACCTGGCAAGATATTTCCAGCACCAAAATCCACCACTTTTTTTGAACTCTGCTATCTGAAATGAGGCAAGAAAAGAGAGAGAGAGAGAGATCCTTCTTCAAACACTGAGAGAAAAGGCTGTTCAGAGAACTTTAAAAAAGGAGATGTAACTCTTGCTTGGATCCAAAATAGCACAAACACAGAATAATGAACTTCCCACATTCCCTCTCCTGCTATCCACTATATCAGGGGTGGGGAACCTCTGTCTCGAGGGCCGGATGCGGCCCTCGAGGTCACTTGATGTGGCCTTCGGGGATTGCTGGGCCAAACCGAGCCATGTGGCAGCCTCTCTGGGGCCTGGCTGGCCAGCAAGGGTTGTGGGGCCCAGCTGCGCTGTGCAGCAGCCTCCCCAGGACCAGGCAGGGATCACAAGACCCAGATGTACTGTGCGGCAGCCTCCCTGGGGCCTGGTTGGCTGGCCGGAATTGCTGCAGGGCCTGGAAAAGTTACTGTCACAGTTCGGTTTGCACTTGATTATCCCAAACAGTGTGGCCTAATATGCTAATGAGTGTGTGACCTAATATGCTAATATTAGGGGATGTGGTCTAATATACTACTGAGTTCCTGCTGGGCTTTTTCTACAAAAAAGCCCTGGACCTATGTATTTGCCTAGGGCGGCGGGCCAGGCGTGTGTGTGTGTGCACGCGCGCCAGATTAGGCTCTCCCCACATGACTTCAAATAGAAAAACAATTATTTGCATTAATTTTGCTGGCCTGAATCATTCTCCCTTGGTGGAGCAGTGTTTTTTAAGTTGATAATTTTTTATGGTCCACGAATGATGTTATAAATATCCATATGGCCCTTGGCAGAAAAAAGGTTCCCCATCCCTGCACTATATGGATAGAAATCATGCTTCCAATCAGCAAAAATTGTGCCTTGTAGAAGACAAGGCTCGAATCTAGAATAGCAGTGGCTATAGCAGAGGTGAATGACAATCTACACTAGCAGCTTTCTCTTTAAATAATAAATATGCTTTGTTCTAGTTAAGGATGCTTTACAAGGTAGCATATTTTAAAATTCAGAAACTGTCAAAGGCCTTTTTAATTAACAGAATAAATTATCCTGTCACATACTGGTCTCAACAACAAAACCAAGAGTAAGCTAGCATGGTACAAGGGTTACGGGGCTAGACTAGGAGCTGGGAGACCCAGGTTCAAATTACCACTCTACCACAGAAGCTCACCTTGAGCCAGTAGCACTTGACACTTAAATCTACCTCACAAAGGCTATGAAGATAAAACAGAAGACAGAAGAACAGAGTTATAAGCTGCTTTGGATCCCCAATGAAAGGAAAAACCAGCGTATAAATATTTAAATATATGAATCATATGTAATTGTTTCTTCTTTAACAAGTCAACAAAAGCTTGCTTTAATTGTCCCAAGCTACGGAGACATTAATGACATTCACATTTTTACATTACACTTGAATCTCAGTGAGAAAGGCAGGCTACAAGTGAAGTAAATAAAATACATCTATATTAGGGAAGTCTCCCATTTTATGGGTTAATATTTTGAGAAGGAGAAGAAGATGATATTGGATTTATATCCCGCCTTCCACTCTGAATCTCAGAGTGGCTCACAATCTCCTTTATCTTCCTCCCACACAACAGACACCCTGTGAGGGCTCTCACAGCCGTTGCCCTTTCAAGGACAACCTCTGTGAGAGCTATGGCTGACTCAAGGTCATTTCAGCAGCTGCAAGTAGAGGAGTGAGAAATCAAATCCAGTTCTCCCAGATAAGAGTCTGCACACTTAACCACTACACCATACTGGAGTATCTGGAGCGTTTCAATTTTGAAACGGGAAGGTAGACTGAAGGGATTTATAAAATTATGCATGGTGTACTGAATTTCCTCTCTTTCCCATAAGACTAAGACCGATTTCGCACTCAGCTTACCTTGCTGTCACGTTCCTCTTCTCTGTGCAGCGTCCTTTGGATTTCACACTATCTGCTCCGGAGCTGCAGCAAACATTGCGGTTTTCGCGGGGCAAATGAAAATTGGTTTTTAGCAGTTTCCGTTTGCCCCACAAAAACCACGATGTTTTCTGCAGCTCTGGAGCAGATAGTGGGAAATTCGAAGGACGCTGCACGGAGAAGAGGAACGTGACAGCGGAGTAAGCTGAGTGTGAAATCGGTCAAAAACTCATGATCACACTAGTATAAGGTTCAGAAGCAACAGATTCCCTTCATAAATTTCTTCTGGAATTCAGTGCCACAAGATATAGCGATTGCCATTTGCTTATATGGCTTTAAAAAGCAACTAAATGTATAATTCCTATATTTGACAGCCCTGACCTGAACGGCCCAGGCTAGCCGGAGCTCATCAGATCTGAAAAGCTAAGCAGGGTTGGCCCTAGTTAGTATTTGAATGTGAGACCACCAGGGAAACCCAGAGTTGCTGCTCAGAGGCAGGCAATGGTAAATAACTTCTGAACATCTCTCGCCCTGAAAACCCTAGGGGCCACCGTAAGTTGGCCGTGCCTTGACAATGCTTTCCACCATCAAATTTGTCTACCAACCATGATAACTAGTTGAGACCACCCTCCCAAAGGCAGTGAACTGCAATCCGGTTTGCCCCTGCAACAAACAGTATGTCAGATGAGGTGGTCTCTTGATCTTATCAAGCAGGGCTCTTCCAACAAATCTTAAAGGTTTCCCAAAGAAACTAATTCAACCTATTTCTTTTCCCCATCTCCATTATATATCTCCCACTTCCGTCAGTCTTGTTAAATTTTAGTTTTTTCATCAACAAAACTGTATACAGATATACCTACTTGTTCAATATCCTAACATTAAAGTCAACCATTTTCAAGCACGCATACAGATTACCTCACTGTTCAATATAGCATTAAATACAAAGCATTTCTTTAACTGAAAAGCTGCAGACATTACTGCACATCTGCAGTTACCATTATCACCCATTTCACACAAAAGAAGTATGAAGTGCTATTAAAGCGAAGTTTTATGCCTTCCTCACCTTCAATTTTTTCACTAATACAGCCTCTAGATTCCTTTGTAATGGAAAGCCAAAAGGGTAAGAACAGGATTTGTATCTAGTTAGAGAGCATTATAACAACTTATCAATGAAGCTTTTCTTAGATGAAATGTTTAGGGGTAGCAATTACCTTTAAAGATTTCAACAGGAAGAATTAAATCCATGTGTTTTGTATTAAAAGTTAATACAGGTTAAGTGGTAAATGTAATAAATAGCTTTTAAGTATCTAATTTGAGGCTTACATAGAAAGGGGTTTCCATTAGAAGGATCAATACTAACTTTAAAGTAAAGTCATAGAAATGCTTCTGTCCTTGTCTTTTGTGAAGGCAAAGTACTCCAGTTGTGTGCAGATTCATGTAGTTGGTACCAGCCATTGCTTCAAAGCCTTCTAAGCTCTCAAATCAAGTGTAGTCTACAAATTAGTTTTAGCCTTGGGATTCTGAGCCACTTAAGGACCACTGTAATACATATATAAATGGTATAAAAGCTATACAAAAATCCTATTGCTTCTATCAGTGCTGTGGCTTGGGAGGAAATTTGTTTGGGTAGGCCCACTAAAGCTCCCATGGTGACATAAAACATTGACTTCAGGAATTCAATTTGTTTAAGTTATCAATCAAAGCAGACTCCAGATATCATATTGAATATAACTCTTTTATCTTTAATTACGGACACTAGTATTTACTTAGTGCCTCATAGGCCCCTACAGATACCACAGCATTGTCATTTCAAGAATCATCCCTATATCTGGGGATGCAGTGTAATAGGATGCAGCAACAGCACATTTTACAATTTCTATTTGGTCAGCAGTCTGGTGACACAGTTTTCCTTAACAGGTCAAATTTCCCCATGCCAGGCCATTTCAAGTTGGGAAAATAATACAAAGGAAGGCTTAAACCTCTTCTCTTGATCCTCAAGGCCTCAGGCATGTGTGTACCTAATGTAAGTTCCTAGCATAGAACTCAGAACACACATTTGACTTAACATGTATGTATACCCTGAGCATTTTGACTAGAATGAGTACAAGTTTAAGGACAATGACAACTTCTTAAAGTATCACTTAATGCACACACACCCTGCCCCACACCCCGTCTCTGGGCAGGAAGAACTATGTCACTGTTCTCTTCACAGCTCATATGGAAAACCTGAGTACTGGGTTCAGTAGCATTTACTCCAACTGCCTTCCAAGGATAAAAACACAGGTCTCTCCAGCCCTCCTACCAGAGTCCTTTTGACTGGTGACACCAAGAACTGAACCACAGTCTCTTAAGAAGCCAGGAAGAACAAAGTATAAGTACACATTTATGAACAAACACAGAATTGCATTACATAGGCAGTAGCTGTTAGAGTGATCAATATGTTAGCCAGTGGACTTAGTTTGTATTATCACTCTCAGCTTTCCTAAGAGAAAAAGAGTAAATACTAGAAAAGATTCTTTACTTGTTTCTAGTTATAAAGAGTTTCTTTAAATATATCAAACAGTTTCTTTAAATATATCAAACAGTTTCTTTAAATATATCAGAATAGTTCTCAAAGATTAGAAGAGCCTCCTTAGTCAAAACATTATTGCCAATGAAGAGTCCATAAACTGTTCCATTTAGGAAGTCTAGTCATGTGGATATTCTTTGGCTTCAGCCTTTGCTTCTCAATTCTAACCCATGACGTGGATATTTAGAGTGGGGAGTTTCTATTCCTTTCTGCTGTGCTCTTCCCAAACCGCACAATTGGCTGCCCGCTGACAATCAAAAATAGGAATTGTAACCTGTTTGTGATTCTTGATATACTGTTTCTCAGATACAGAAGGTCTAACAGCCTCCAGCCAACTGACAAACTGAGTCTGAGTGGGGAGGGAGAAAACCGCTAAGCCTCAGAGGAGGCTGCAGGCCATCCCTCTGAGATTAAAATTGCTCCGGAATTGCAGTAAGAGTGGCTGCGAGTCTCTGGGAGTGATTTAAAGAGGCTGCCAACCAGCTGGGCCTTTAAATCATTCAGAGAGGTGGGCGGCTGCTTCTGCCACACCTCCACAGCAATTTGAATCATGGAGGGGTGCCCCACAGCCTCCTCTGAGGCTTGGTAGCTTCCTCCCATCCCCCATGATTCAGATCACTCCAGAGGTATGGCAGAAGCAGCCACCCATCTCCCAGAGTGATTTAAAGACCCTGCCAACCAACTGGTCGGTGGGGTCTTTAAATCACTTCCAGAGGCCGGCATCTCTGGAGCAACTGTTAGGTGGGAGGCACTTTTTAAAAATTCAGGTGCCTCCTGAATTCTTTAAAAAACCCTCCTACCTTTAAATTTCTGGCTATGGCTCTGATTTCATTATTCTCCTTTTAAAAAATTTAACCTTCATAACTCTCTGTGAGGCAGGTTAGGCTGAGAGTGTGAAACTGACCCCAAGTTATACAAGAAGCTTCAATGGCAGAGCAGAGACTGAAGCCTATTATCCCAGATCCTAGTCCAACACTCTACCCACTATACAACATTGACTTCCCCTCACTGTGAACGTGTCTAGATCATCCTAATAGATGTCTATATATCTGCTAAGTCAGCACTGACTCACAAAAAGCTTACACCAGAGTGAGTTCTGTTATTCTTACACATGCTGGACTCCTGTTTTATGTTGCAGCAGAAAAGTGAACTGAATCAGTAACCCTGCAGGCAGCAGCATTATTTTCTTAGCCACTCCGTTACTAGTTTGCATAAGTCTTATTATGTACTGGGAGACTTCCAACTACTTTCACACTGATTGGGTAAACATGTGCTCAAATCATGCTGTAGAAATGAGATTCCTAGACATCATAAATGACTGCACTGAAACAGGTGGCCACAGAACCAACCAGAGGGACTTGCTTCTGAGTGGGTCTCAAGACCTGCACCGATTCTGTATTAGCCTGTGTCTTGGTCTTGTTCTCTGCTCTCTAGTTTGCGCAGGGCAGGGAGCAAGCAGGGAACACGTAGGCCTGCTCCAGAGATCCAATGCAGTATCCAGGAAAAAGAGCCACCATGTGGAGTCCTGCACAGATGGGAGGCAAGTGCTAAATGCAGAATCAGTCCTGGTGACAGATGTAGAGGTTGCTATACCAGTTGGAAATAGTGACCATAAGACTATTAAGTTCAGCATTCAAGCCAATGGAAAGTTACCCCCTAAGGCAGTGGCCCCCAATTTCTTTTGTCCCAGGGACCGGCCCCAGAGCCAGCAGGGTGGGGGCACCCAATTTGGCCTCCCCATTGTGGCACCTCCTCCTCCCCCCGTTTCCTCCTCTGCCCCGCCCCGCACAGCCTCACCCCCCCCCCATTTTCACCATTTTAAGGCTGGGGAAGGGGCTGTGAAGTGCCTTCCAGGCCAACCTCCCCCCCCCCGCCAATCAGCTGATCTGATCAGCTGGGAAGACCGTGGCAGTGTGGCTGTTTCAGCGGGTCATTCGCTGCTGCTGCGGTTTCCCCAGCCAATTGGATCAGCTGATTGGCGGGGGGAGATTGGCCAGGAAAACACTTCACGGCCCTTTCCCTGGCCTTAAAATGGTAAAAATGGGGGACGGTGAGGCTGTGTGGGAGACAGGGGGAGGCTGCGCGGGGAGGTGGGAGGTTATGCAGCCCACAGACCAGTACCAGTCCAGTGTCATGAGCCCTGACGAGGAGGAGCTGGAAGGGTTAACAGACCTGGAAGAGTTGCTAGCCAGTTCCTCAGCTGAACAAACAGCAGCTGGCCCATCAATCACTCTCCAGGCACCAGTGTCAGCTGTTGACGATCAATCTCCACCAAGCTCTCCTCCTCCCATCTCAAGAGTTCGAAGCAGGCTCTGGAAAGAACTTTCAGAGCGAAGACATGAGGCACACTGAGGCTTCAGATCTCTGAGCCCTGAATTCTAGCAGAGTCACTGCTACCCAGGGAGCAGGCTGATTGAGACTCCCATATAGCTCCCACCCAGGACCTGGTAACCTTGTGGAAGCAACAAGTCTGTTCTCTGGGTTGCATCCACGCTCCTTCCTGATTCTAACTTGCTTATTTCCTTGGCACCCTGACCTTTTGGCTTTTGGACATTGACTTCTGATTCTGGTTTGTGATTCTGCATTGGTGACTTGGCTCCTGCTTGACTTCCTGGACTTTGACCTTGGACTGGCTTCGGACTCCTGCCTGCCTGCATCCTGAGAACGTGACATCCGCAGCCCAGGGGCTGGAGACCCCTGCCCTGAGGTACAAAACTATAACACCTGATTTCAAAAGAGGGAACTTTACAAAAATGAGGGAATAGTAAAAAGGAAGCTGAAGGGAAACGGAAGAGAGTCAAATCACTCGAAGATGGTGGGAGGCTACTTAAGCCACAGTAACTGAAGCCCAACAGGTTAGGAAAGGTACTACCAAATCTAAACGAAAGCCTGCAAGGCACTGCCAAGTCTAAAAGGAGGCCTGTGTGGCTAACAATGCAAGACAACAAAGGTATAAAAAGTAAAGAGGCTTCTTTTAAAAAGTAGAAGGTCTGCCCCAATGAATTGAACAGGAGGGACCACAGGCTCTGGCAAAAGTAATGTAAGACAATAATTAAGTATGCAAAAAGAGATTTTGAGAAGCAGGTTGCTAAAGCATAAAGACAAACAATAAACATTTTAAAAAATACATCTGGAGCAGGAAATCAGGCAGAGGAGCAGTGGGGTTTTTGGATGACAAAGGAATAAAGGGATCATCAAAGGACGATGGAAAGATGGCAGAGAATCTCAATGAATTTTTCCTTCTGTGTTCACTGTGAAAAATGTGGGACATGTACCCATGCCACAGCCTCTATTTTCAGGAACGGAGTCTGAAGAACTGAGCCAAATTGAGGTAATCAGAAATGAAGTTCTACACCTACTGGAGGAAATTAAAAACTGATATGTCTCCAAGTCCTGATAACATGCACCCAAGAGTTCTTAAGGAACTCAAATATGAGATAGTTGATCTACCAACTGATATATGTAACCTATCACTAAATTCAGCGCTGTACCAGAACACTAGAGAGTAGCAAATGTTACACTGATTTTTAAAAAGGGATCTAGACACGAACTAGGAAATTGCAAGCCAGTGAGCCAAAGTCTGGACCGGGCAAATTAATAGAAACTGTAATTAAAACTAGAATTGTTAGGCATACAGAGGGACAAAGTCTGCTGAGAGAAAATCAGGATGGCTTCTGCAAAAGGAAATCCTGCCTCAACAATCTTTTGGAGTTCTTTTGAGAAAGTGAACAGGCATGTAGACAACAGTAATGTGGGAGACATTATATACTTGGACTTCCAAAAGACTTTTGACAAGGTGCCTCACCAAAGACTCCTGAGTAAACTTAGCAGTCATGGGATAAAACAATAGGTTCTCTTATGGATGAAAAACTGGATAAATGACAAGAAGCAAAGAGTAGAAAACAATATAGACAGTTCTCACAGTGAAAGAAAGTAAGCAGTGGGGTCCCACAAGGATCAGTATTGGGGCCAATATTGTTCAAGAAATGATCTGGAACTAGGGGTGAGCAGTGTAGTGGCCATGTTTGCAGATGACATAAAATTACTCAGGATGATGTAAACCAAACCTGACTGTGAAGAGCTCCAAGAGGACCTCCACAAACTGGGTGAGTGGGTGACAATGTGGCAAAAGAAGTTCAGTGTTGGTAAATGTATGGTGATGGGAGGGGGGAAAATCCCAACTTCAAGTATAGGCTAATGGGGTCTGAACATGCTGAGACAGAGGGAAAAGATCTTGGGGTTGTAGTGGATAGCTCAATGAAAATGTCAATGCACTGTGCTGCAGCAGTGAAAAAGGCAAACTCTGTTAGGGATTATTAGAGAATAAAATGGCCAATATTGTAAATGCCCCTGTACGCATCTACCGTGCAGCCTCACTTGGAAAACTGTGTATAGCTCTTGTCAGTATATTTCAAAAAGAACATTACAGAACTGGAAAAAAATACAGAGGAGGGCATCTAAGATGATTACAGGATAAGAGCTTCTTCCCTATGAGGAAAGGCTGAATAGACTGAAAAGACCTGACTGGGGGGGAGCATGGAGGAGGTTTATGAAATTTTGCATGGGGTGGAGAGGGCTGACAAAGAGAACTTTTTCTCCCTCTCCCAAAATGATAGAACTCAAGGGCATTCAATGAGACTGATGGACAGTAGGTGCAGGGCAGACAAAAAGAAATACTAGTTTGCACAAAGAGTGATTAAAATATGGCATTCTGTACCAGATGATGTAGTGATGGTCACAGGAATAAACAGCTTTAAAAGAGGATCAGATAGATTCATGGAGGATAAGTCTATCAATGGCTACTAGCCATGGTGACAAAGGGAACCTCCACATTCAGAGGCACAAAGCCTCAGAATCCCAGAGCCAGGAGGCAATGTCAGGGGAAGGCCTAAGCCTCTATGCCCTGTTGTTGGCCCTCCAGAAAAACTGGGCTGCCACTCATTTGAGACAGGATGCTGAACTAAATGGCTCACTGATCTGATCCAGCAGGGTTATTCTTATGTTCTTCTGCATTAACAGGATTAATCGGACATGTTAATAAAGGAGTGAAGATGTATTTATTAAAATCTTTACTGTAAATCTTTACTGTTACATTACACTATGATCTTTCTGATCTGTCCAAAGACACATTCAAACTCTATCTTCTCCTACACCCGCAACACCACAGGCCTGCACTGGTAGCCCAGCTTGTTGATTTAGATGCCACCTCTCCCTTCCATCTCCCCCTGAACACAGGTTAGCTTACCAACCAGAAACTGCCCAGACCCAAGCGTCAAGAAGTCTGTCATATCTTTTTGTTTTTGTTGACTAATTAGGGATACATGAGATGAAAACAATCAAGAACATCAGCCCTCCCCCTGCAATGTCAGCATCTTTGCTGAAAACGCACAATGAGACCTCACATAACGTATCGTGCCCTCTTATAAAGAGGAAGGGGAGGAGGAAGAGGAAACTCTCCCAGGACCCTTCAGTCTCTTGCAGCGACCCAGAGGAATGAGCGGGGAGAAAGGGGCCCTTCTATGTCTGGAGGCTCCAGCGACTGAGCCGGGCTAATCCGGGACCCTCAGTAGCTCCCCTTCCTCGGCCCCGAAGTCTCTCACCTTGACCCTGACTTCGTAGGTGGTGAAGCGGCCCCTGCCCACGCCGATGGTCTGCGGGTTGCTGACATCGATCTCGAGGAAGTTGCTAGGCGGCCCGTAGGCATCGTTCAGGTTCTGCGGCTTGGTGATAAGGCGCCTGGTGTCCGCCACAGTCTCAGCCATTGCCGATGCCCGCCCGCCCGCCCCTGCCTCGTCACCTTCGGCCGGAGAACTGTCGGAGAAGAGGCACCTGAGGGGTGCACGAAGGGGAAGAGGCGAAGACGGGGGGCGCTCGGGTGTCACGGCGACCCAACGCTCGCCACCTCTTGCGCTCTTATTCACGGGCGCAAAGCAAACACGACGCCCCCAAGACTCGCTCCGGCCCGGCCACCGCCCGCCGCAGAGAGAGAGCGCAACCTTTCGTTAGCGCGCAAAGCGGCATGGGACTTGTAGTCTTCTGCGACGTCCAGCAGACGAAGAACACTTTTAGTGAACTACAAGTCCCATAAACTGCAGAGAGAGGAGTTAAACGGGAGTCTGAAGAATACTCTTTAAGGGCCCGCCGGGAGTGAAAGGGGGAAGGGGCAGGATCTAAGAGATTGTAGCTCTGATCCGTCAAGTTCTCAAAACCCACAACTGGCAATGGGTGAATGGAAAAACAAGACTCCTCAGCATATTTCCCAAAGGGGTTTGGAGATATTGGCCTTTTGTGCCTCTCTTGCACTAGTTTAGACATGTGAATGTTAATACAACGTGGAAAGCGGAAGGTTGCTGTCAACGTAGCTGTGTCTTTAACGGCACACTGAAGACTCACAGTAGCGCATAGAATAAGTTTGCGATCCTATACAAATTAAGGCAGCTTCAAATCCATTGATTTGAATGTACCTTATTCTGCACAGAATAGGACTGCATGAGATTTCTGACTTCCACTACTGGAGTTCCCAATTCAAGACCCCTAATGCGTTATGGGATTTGCCTTTTAAAAAGAGATAGAGCGCATACTTGGCGTGCAAAAGGTTCCACGTTCAATATCAGTTGTAATTCCAGGAGATCTCCAGGCGCCGCCTGGACAAAGTCTGTGCTCCTTTCTATTCATCTCATTTGAGTAACCTTTACATTTTCAAAATGAAGCCTTTTTTGTCTTTTGGGAGTTTATGACATGGCAACTTCAAATGTATCATGTGGAAGACCCCAGCTTTGAGTGCCCACTCTGCCATGGAAATTCACTGGGTGACTTTGGACCTGTCACAGGGTTGTTGTGAGAATAAAACTGAAGAGATAACAATGGAAAAGAATTTACCCCTTTGGGAGTTTCCTTGACTTGGGTCATTAACCACACAATCTTGGTAGTAGCTTTACTAAGGGGAGGTATGTATTCTATCTGGGCCTCAATTAGTGTGGTTTTAAGTAGTTTCCCAGCACACTGGAGGTATGTAACTCTCCTGATTCCCATCCTCAGCTTCATTTTGACTAGTCACCTCTTTTTAGTACAATTCGCTCTTATTAGTATGGGTCATAAGAGAAGTATAATTTGTAATTAAATTAATTATTTCCTACCAGTTTATAAGAACTGTATTACTCAGGACTGTAGCCAGGGTGGACTCAGATCTGACTCAGGAAATATCTGGAGACTTTGGGGGGTAGAGCCAGGAACAAGGTTGTGACAAGCACCATTGAACTCCGAAGGGAGTTCTGGCCATCACATTTAAAGGAGCTGTGCTTCTTTTAAATGCCTTCCTTCCATCGGAAAAAATGGAGGATAGGGGCATCTTCTTTGGGGCTCATAGAACTGGATCCTTGGGGACGGGGTTGAGGAGAGGCACCAGATGCTATGCTGAAAATTTGGCACCTCTACCTCAAAAAAAAAAGCCCCCCAGATACCCACAGATCAATTCTCCACTATACTCTATGGGAGCTGGTCTCCTTAGTGTATAATGGAGTGCCCAGTGGACATTTCCCTCCCTCTCACACACTTTCTGCTAACCCTGTAGTGGGGGGAGGGCCCTCCAAACCAGGGAATCCCCTGTCCCCACCTCCAACCCTTCCCTCCCTATCCTTCCAATATAACTTATATCCAGGAATCACCGTGTCCCACTGATTCTTCTCATTCCACCAAGTTTCTGAAATTCCCACAATGTCTATGTTTTCCCCCAACACTAAACATTCCACTCACCAATTTTAGTTTGAACACTTCTAGCATTTGTATACAAACATCATCTAACCCTTCATCTCTTTGAGATGAGTCATCCCGAACCAGAGACATATCTCCTGTTGACTTTCCCCCAAGATTTAGTTTAAAAACTGCTCTGCCACCTTTTTGATTTTAAGCACCAGCAGCCTGGTTCCATCTGGGGACAAGTGGAGACCATTTCTTTCGTACAGCTCCCGTTTGTTCCAGAAAGCATCCCAGTGCCTAACAAATTTAAACCCTTCCTCCTTACACCATCGTCTCATCCACACATTGAGACTTCTAATTTGTGCCTGTCTCTCCAGCCCTGCACGTGGAACAGGTAGCACTTCCTAGAAGGCTACCTTGGAGGTCCTGGCCTTAAGTCTTCCGCCTAGCAGCCTAAATTTTTCCACCAGGACCTCACGACTGCATTTCCCCACATTGTTGGTGCCAACATGCACCACGACCACTGGCTCCTCCCCAGCACTGTCTATCAGTCTATCTACAAAACGCATAATGTCCGCTACCTTCGCACCAGGCAGGCAAATCACCATACAGTCAGTACGTGGTTTTGCCACCCAGCTGTCTACTTGCCTAAGGATCGAATCCCCCTCTCCCTGCCCAAGGATGGTTCCTTTGCACAAAAGGATACCCGCTCACCAACTGAAGAAGAGGTCCCTACTGAGGGTGTGTGCCCCTTATCCTCAGCACGGTGCCCTGTTCCCTCTCGACCCTCATATTTCCTGGCAGCAACCGGGCTGCCACGTTCAGAGTGGGGCTCATTTAATACGTCCCCGAGAGTCTTCGAGTGCCTAACTGACTGTCTCTGCTTCTCCAGATCAGTCACCTTGGCCTCAAGGGTACGAACTCGTTCCCTGAGGACCAGGAGCTCCTTGCATCGAGCACATGCCCAAGACTTCTGTTCTGTGGGCAGATAGTCATACATGTGACACTCAGTACAAAGCACTGGAAAGCCCCCACCCCCCTGCTGGCATTCTACCTTCATGATAGCTTTTTAAAAAATATACAGTCCCCTTTTAAATCCTGTTTTTTTATGTGGCTCTCCTTCTGGAGGGTCTACTTACCTTATTGGGAACACAAGGAAAATAGGGATCTGGGTTCCTGGTCCTTACACAGCCCCCAGGCTAAGAGCCACAGGCCAAGAGCCCTTTGGCTCAAAAGGTGCAGCTTAATAATGCAAAAAGGGTGGGGCCTCAGTCTGCCCCAGAACACAGCCAATCCTAATCAATCAGCAACAATCACCTTCAGCCCACTCAAACCAAACAAACAGCAGTTCCCCAGCAACCACAAACTCAGAATTTTCAGCAATCACACAGTCACAAAAATTCAGAAATTCTCAGCAACTTCCCCAGCGGTTTAGAAAGCCAAACCTCACCCTTATAGCACTTATTATCCGCTGTCTCTCAGAGCTCTCTGAAATGTGCTCAGCCTATGGCAAAAGGTGCAGCTTAATTTCAATACTCTTGAAGTAAATAGACAAATATATGAAGGCACAGCTTTGGCAATACATCTAGCAGCACATTATAGATTGGACATGGACAAAAAACATGACCCCGTGTACCAAGACAATCATGAGAGCAATACTAAGGAGTTTAACTCATTCAGAACTATTTATTTATTTATTTGCATTTGTATCCCACCCTCCCTGCGAACAGGCTCAGGGCGGCTGAGTAACATGATAAAATACAATAATCTATTATAAGACAATATTAATATTAAAAAATTAAGCAATTATTAAAACCAAATACATAAAAATAATTTCTTTGGTGCTATATCTGCTGATATTGAATGTATAAAATGAATAAATAGATGGATGGACAGCGTCCCATAGTTCTTCATGGTTTCTCATAGTTTCCAGACAAGCTGATGGTCTAGGTTGATGTCTCACAAAGTGCAATGATAGTAATATATCTGGCTTCTAGGCAGTTGACAGCACTCTCCCCTTAGTTCTTAAAAACAATGTTGTTTTACAGGCCTTATGGAACTGGACAAGATCTCGTATGGCCCTGATGTCATTTGGGAGGTTATTCCATAACATTGGCACTGCCACCAAGAAGGCTCTGGTCCTAGTCAAACTTAGCTTAGCCTCCTTTGGTCCAGGGATTGACAAAAGATTTAGGGCCCCTGAACGCCATGCTTTCTGGGGTATATGCAGGGAAAGGCGGTCCCGCAGGTAGGCAGGTCCCAAGCCATATAGGGCTTTAAAGGTTAGTACCAGTACCTTAAATTGGATCCGGTATGCTACAGCCAGCCAGTGCAGCGCTTTTAGCACAGGTTGGATGTGGTGGACATCGTTACGTATTGGGAGAGTCCTAGTGCCACCATGGATGACACCAGGTCCGTCGCCCAAGTGGAGGTCGCATCATCAGCATGGACATTGAAATCACCCAAGACTATAAGCCGAGGGTGTTTCAATGCCCAGCCTGCTACAGCCTCCATCAGGGACAGTAAGGCACTGGCTGGTGCATTAGGTGTATGGTACACCAGCCAAATTGCCAAATTCTCCCCGACATCCCACATCAGGCCAACACACTCAATGCCAGTGATTTCTGGGGACGGGAGTGCCCGGAAGGAGCAAGCCTCCCATATGAACAGTGCCCTCCCTCCCCAATGCCTGCTAGTCCATGATTGGTGAAGGACCAAAAACCCGGGGGGGAGCAACCCGGGAGAGAGCTACTATCTCCCCATCTCGCACCCAAGTTTTGGTCACACAAGCCAGATCCATTTCCTGCTCCAGCAGGAAGTCCCTTATGACTGCAGTCTTATTATTAATGGATCTGGCATTGCACAACACCAAGGATGGAGGTGAGTCTCTTCCATTGGCTCCTCTATATGTCACCTTTGGGATGGGACGCAGGCTGTAAGGCGAGCGAGCATTCCTATATCTCGGTCTCCTTCCCTTATGATTATGCCTGTTCCTTCTAGGAGAGGGTCCTTCAGATTGCAGCCTATACAAATCACTTCTGAGACTGCAATACATTGTACACCTAGGAGGAAGTCCTACAGGATCTTCTGAGTAAACATGCTTAGGATTGGGTTATTATTGTGTCACATCAGTCTTGTGAATAGTTCAGTTTGTCTTCAGACTGCATGTCATCATGGTTTGTTTAACCTGGTTGTAAAAGACTTTGATAGAGGAGATAACTTTGCAATATAAAATATGGTGCAAATGCAAGATTTCTTCAGTACTCCAAAACCACTGGAAAAGTGATTGACTACATTCAGCAATGCTTGTATAAAATGGTTCTCAGTTACTAGGCTTCCAGAGAAAACAGCTTAGTCATGTTCTCTGAAAGAATCTAAACCCATCCTGTCTCTTCACCATTCTTGCAGACAGTCAGTCAGTTTATTTATACGGCACTAAGCCAACGAGAAGTCTAATAATTAAACAAATTTAAACATCGAATGGCAAAATTGTCTGTGGTTAAAACAGAATAGTAAAATTAATAAAGGTATCAATAAAATCAAGAGATATATGCCTTTCTAATACAGAGACAAGCATTAAAAAACTTAGCTATCTGTTTTGTGATATTCTGAATGGCATCTGAGAGGAGATAGATTACCTGAGCAGACTCTGTTAGCCCTGGTTTAGTCTTAACCCAAGGGAGAATATATTTAGCACGGGCTAAACTATACCAAGGACATCTTAGAAACACGTTTGATTGTTTCTATTTCTTGAAACTCACACTGGGGAAGTCTCTGAGCAAATGGATTTTTTAAATATTTTCCTTCAAAAACAGCAGAAGGAAGGGTTGAACATCTTGCCAGGGAGAAAGCTGATGACAAACCATTAATGTCAGAGCCTTTCTCAGAATTTTAAGAAACATGTCTAAGCAAAACTCATCTAATTGTGCAATACTTATTTGTCAAAGAATGTTTGTTAATCATGCAAAGTCTGAGCTATATGTAGTGTGCTCAAAATTGTCCCAAAAATGAAAAAAAAAACCCTAATAGATACATTTTAAATGTTTCTGAATGGATATAAAACATAATTCAGCATTCTCTATAGCTTCCAATGTATTGTTGTTATTATTTGTTAAATTTATAAACTGCTCATGATGGTGTACATCATAAATTAAACATAAACCATTATAAATTATAAATAGAAAATTACATAGTTTCTCCAGATAAAAGACTGTGTAAACATAACTTCGCTCCCTTCATAAGGTGGATCACATGCTGGGATCGGTAATGCCAAATGGAAGCCATGATAAAAACCATTGGTGCCTCAACTGGTGTCCTGGTGTCCATTTTACACGCCCTGTGGAAATGAGCAAGGTTCCACAGGGTGCAGATGTTACTAGGTAGAGAGTTTCACAAGGGCCAGGGATCACCAGTAAGTTTTGATCTCCGGAGCATAAAGCTCTTTGAGAGGCATACCAGGTGATGTGGTTCCACAGATACATTGGTCCCTGACCATTAAGGGCTTTAAAGGTCAGAACCAAAACCTTGAAGGGGATTTGGTATTCAGATTGGAGCCAGTACAGCTGGTGAAGCACAGGTCGAATGTATGCAGTCATTGGGGTACCTGGTAAGTACCCACATGGCTGTATTCTGGACAAGCTGTAATTTCTGGATCAGCCTCAAGGGTGATCCAGAGCTATGTAGGGTGAGTTACCGTAATCCTATCCTGAGGTGACTGTTGCGCAGATCACTGTGGCAAGTCAGGGCTAGAGAGGTAGGGGGCAAGTTGCCTGACCTGGTGAAGTTGGAAGAATGCCAGTCTGGCAACATGTGCTACCTGAGCCTCCACTGATAAAGAAGAATCCAAGAGCATGCCCAAGCTCCTGGCAGTCAGCGCCACTGTTAGTGGCATGCTGTCAAGCATTGGGAGTTGATACCCTTTCCTCAGGTTGCTTCTTCCCAGGGATGTAGAGATATTTGTAAGGATTTCTTCCAACCTCTTCTAGTGCCCTTTCCAGATCAGAATAGAAATTACTTATAAAATCAGAATAGAAATTGTTTATTCCACAGGTCAATCCCCACCAGGAGCACATTCTTCAACTAGGTTAATATGACAAGGGCATTCTGCTGCCCAAAGAGCAAAAGATACTGCTTTGCTGAAGACCGATTCAGCAGTTTCAGATCCTGAATTAGAAACCTGTTCTTGATCCTAGAACATGAATCACCAACATCATGCATTAGTAAGAATTGCTATACTCTGCACTTACAAGCTGGGTGGAGTGTGTTTGAACATCTAGAGTGCCTTTCACTATTGCATAATTGCAACCAGCCCCTATTAATTTGATATTAAAAGGGAGGGCTTCTATGACAGTGAGTAGATTTCAAAGTGAGGAATGTTGGCTCTGTCTTTCACCTGATTTCATGTTGACATTTATGTCTAGTGATAAAAGTGTGCTATCTCTGATGGCAAGCTTTAACTGGTTTGATCTGTACACATAAAAGAAAATGTTAATTGGAGGGAAATTTAAATTGAGGAGGCTGAGAGTTAAGGGTGCCTGTTTATATTGTCAGACTATCTTGGTTATGATGTGTTTTTTAAATAATAAATGTAAAATAATTCACAATTATCCTTCCTTCTAATGTGTGTGTAAAGTGTCATCAAATTGCACCCAATTTACAACAACCCTGTTGGTTTTTTTTAATACAAGAGACATTCAGAGGTGGTTTGCCATTGCCTGCCACGTTATAGCTTCTGAGATCTGGCTAGCCTGGGCTATTCATGTCATGACTTCCTTTTAATGTGGTAGCTATTTATGAAATTGTCAAGTCATCTAAGTTTCTCCATGAGATAACTAGAAACCTGAAATGGTGATAAGCATACAGGTTGAGCAGGGAGGTAAGCAAGTCAATACATAATCAGATGGCCTTAACCCAAATGTGGTGTAGATCCTCCTACTGTTATGTGGATCTGTAACTGGTTGCCAGATTGCACCCAAAGAGTGCTTGTGAATGGTTCCTCATCCTTCTGGAGAGGAGTGACAAGCAGTGTTCCCTCTAAACTGAGTTAGCATAAGCTAGCTCACAGATTTTTAGCCTCCAGCGCACAGATTTTTGTCTTAGCTCAGGAAGGATGACCCCAAAGCACAATAATTTATGCAGTAGCTCACAACTTTAATGCCAGTAGCTCACAACTTTTTCACCAGTAACTCACAAAGTAGAATTTTTGCTCACAACACTCTGCAACTTAGAGGGAACATTAGTGGAGTGCCTCAAGAATTTGCGCTGGGTCCTGTTTTGTTTGATATCTTTAGAAATGATTTGGATCAAGGAATAGAGGGAATGTGTATTAAGTTTGCAGATGAAAGTAAATTGGTAGGGGTAGCAAATACAGTAGAAGACAGAGTCAGGATACAGGATGATCTTGACAGGCTGGAAAACTGGGCTAAAACGAATAAAACGTATTTTAACAAGGATAAATGTAAAGTTCTGCATTTAGGTAGGAAAAATGCAATGCATAATTATAGGAAGGGGAGACTTGTCTTGGCAGTAGTATGTGAAAAAAGGATCTAGGGGTCTTAGTAGACCATACACTGAACATGAGTCAACAGTGTGATGTGGTAGCTAAAAAGGCCAATGCAATTTTGGGCTATATCAACAGAAGTATAGTGTCTAGATCATGCAAAATGATGGTATCACTGTACTCTGCTCTGGTTAGACCTCACTTAGAGTATTGTGTTCAGTCTGGGGCACAACAATTTAAGAAGGATATAGACAAGCCCTAACATGTCCAGAGGAGGGCAATGAAGATGGTGAGAGGTCTGGTGACCAAGTCCTACGAGGAAAGGCTGAAGGAGCTGAGTGTGTTTAGCCTGGGAGGCAACTGAGGTGATATGATCACCATCTTCAGGCACTTGAAAGGCTGTCATATAGAGGATGGTGCAGAATTGTTTTCTGTTGCCCCAGAAGGTCGGGCCAGAACCAACAGGTTGAAATTAAATCAAAAGAGTTTCCGGCTGAACATTAGGAAGAACTTCCTGATAGAACAATTTCTCAGTGGAACAGGCTTCCTTGGGAGTTGGTGGGTTCTCCTTTGGAGATTTTTAAGCAGAGGCTAGATGGCCATCTGATAGCAATGCTGATTCTGTGAATTAGGCAGATCATGAGAGGGAGGGCAGAAAGGGTTACATCAGTGCTTACTTCTTGTCATTCTTTCTTACACACCCAAAGTAATGCTGATTGCCACTTTGGAATCAGTCAGCAATTTTTCTCCAGGCCAGTTTGCAAGGACTCCTGAAGGTTTTTGCCATCTTTTGGGTATGAAGCAGGAGTCACTGGGGATGTATGTGTGTGGGAGAGGTATTTGTGAATTTTCTGCATTGTGCAGGGGGATGAACTAGATGACCCTGGAGATCCCTTCCAACTCTTATGATTCTATGAAAGCAGCATTTATACAGTACTTCAGAATTGTAATAAGTCAACGAGAAATAGCCAAAGACTTATAGTCTCTTAGTGGACATTAAAGAACCACCTTCACCAGCAATACAGAATGAGTTGCTTGGTAGAATGGAATGGATCATAACACCTGCAGAAATACAAAAGAGTCACCTCTGTCAGTCTTTGCCCTCCTCCACCTCTTTCACTGGACTAAGCAGATACAGCAACATATATTTCATACCTTGGAATACTATCAAGAACAAGTCTAACCCACATTGGAAATTCAACTGCGCCCTTAACAACGCTTCCTCTTTTGTCTGGTGCTATAATTGTACAGCTGGATCAGGCATGCTTATGTCATTTTCACAGATGCACAATTAAAACCCTGCTGTTTGCAACTGAAAAGAAGGACCTGCATTTTGGGAAAGGTATATTCCAAGTAATGCAGACAAGATTGCATCCATCTTCTCAACACAGCCTTTCCTGTAAAAGTCTTCATATCTATATTTAGTATAAATTTTGTTTCAAATGAATTCCCGGATACTGTGATTGGAGGCCTGCCCCAGGGTCGTTTCAGCCCCAAGAAGGAAGGTACAGGATGCCGTGTTTGCTGCTTCATTCCACATGCAATGTGTTGATGTGAGAAGATGGAAAACGAGCACAGCACACGCACAAGCACAGTTTTTAGCTTGCTGGATTGCAGATCAAAAGGTTAAAGAGAGGATTTATTAAGAATGAGTAGTGACAATTTAAATAAATCAGATGTTTTTGCCGAAGATTATGCTGTGATTTTCTCCAATTATTCCTGACATTTCACCCATTCATATCGTGATGAGAGTTAATAATGCAAAGGGGGGGGGGGAGAAGACTCTTGTCTCCTTGTTTATTCATTGTTCTCAAGGAGCCAAGCTGTTTATAAGGAGAAGTTATTTGTTATTTAAATTACTTTTACTGAAGCTGTTTATTTCCATGTTTGAGTTTCTAAAAGTATTGCTTCTGACAATTGCAATGCCTTTTTGAGATGTCTGTTCAATTCAAAGTTATTTGTACTGGTGCTCACTTCGGCAGCTCGTATACTAAAATTGGAAAGTGATTTGTACTGGAATTCTTTGTTAAACAGGCCCAGGTGCTGAAACATCTAGCAAATCCAGAGTGAGGCAAACCCATTAAAAAGCTCAAACAAGAGACAGGGAAGAGAAAAATGGATTCTTGAAACTCATAAAGATATATTATGTTATCATTAAACAATGTACATATACAGGACAAAATTATTTTTTTAATGTTTTGCAAATCTCATAGGACCCAGGCCAGTCCTTTTAAAAAAAATCTAAAACAAAGGAAAAACAAAACCCACAAAGTTAAGCATTTTAAGGTCCCTCCAATTTTTGTGGAAAAGTTAGGCCTCATCTCTAGAGTATTGTGTTCAGTTGGGGCACCACAATTTAAGAAGAATGTAGACAAGCTGGAACATGTCCAAAGGAGGGCAACAAAGATGATGAGGGATCTGGAGACCAAGTCCTATGAGGAAAGGTTGAAGGAGCTGGGTATGTTTAACCTGGAGAGGAGACAACTAAGAGGTGATATGGTAACCATCCTCAAGTACTTGAAGGACTTTCATATAGAGCAGGGGTGGCCAGCGGTAGCTGTCCAGATGTTTTTTGCCTACAACTCCCATCAGCCCCAGCCAGCATGGCTGGGGCTGATGGGAGTTGTAGGCAAAAAACATCTGGAGAGCTACCGTTGGCCACCCCTGATATAGAGGATGGTGAAGAGTTGTTTTTCGTTGCCCTAGAAAGTCAGACCAAAACCAATGGATTGGAATTAAATCAAAAGGGTTTCCGGCTAAACGTTAGGAAGAACTTCCTGACAGTTAGAGCCGTTTCTCAGTAGAAAGCACAAGAAAGTAGACTTTCTGCCAAGTCAAGTGTCCCCAATTTATTAGGCCTGTGGGCACCTTTGAAACTTTGAAAAGGGAGAGTGGCGGCCATGGGGTTCTGGGGTTGATCCCAGAATGTTAAGAATTGCAAACCAAGCATCCTTCTACAATGAAGGCAGCTATTTCTGAATGCATGTTCCAATCAGATGAAAAAGTTATTGCCCCTTTGCCTGCGTCAGTGAAGCAGACGTAAAAATAGGATTAAAAATAGAATTAAGCAGTAAAGCTTCTTATTTAAATGGTATCTGCATTGGTCATATAAAATGATGATGTATGCTTTGAGTGCTGTGCATCATGAACACCTGCAAATTCTGCCATTACATGAGGCTCTGTCGATCAATAAGACAAGCACAGCACTATTTTGAAGGTATACTGAGTGACATTCACAGACATATATGTATAGACACCATGTTGTCTATCTCAGCCAGCACGCTCCGTGTATCTATTCAGGCTGAGCATGAGACATAGGAAACGCACACCACGTAAAAGTATAAGAGACAGAAAGTCTATAGCAGGGGTGACCAACCTTCTTACTGCAAGAGCCAGTCAGATGTTTGAGAGCTGAAAAACATGAATGCCAGATGTTTGAGAGCCGCAAGACATGAATGTCAGAGGGAGGGAGGAAGGAAGGAAGGAATTCACTGCCACAGGACGTGGTGGTGGCTACAAGCATAGCCAGCTTCAAGGGGGGTTTGGATAAAAAAATGGAGCAGAGGTCCATCAGTGGCTATTAGCCACAGCATATTATTGGAACTGTCTGGGGCAGTGATGCTCTGTATTCTTGGGGCTTGGGAGGGGGCAAAGTGGAGGGGCTTCTAGCCCCACTTGTGATCTCTGATCTGCCATGAAGCTTTCTGGATGGCATTGGTCAGGGTCAGGGATAGTTCACTGCCCAAGAAATCCAAAAGGTTGCTTGGGGTGCCAAAATGTGTGAGGCAACTAGCATGATATGTGCCTGGCCTTCCAGATAGCAACCACAGCAATGCTGATTCTGTGAACGTAGGCAGATCATGAGTGGAAGGGCAGGAAGGGTTGTATCAGTGCTTAGTTCTCATGGACTAGATGACCCTGGGGATAGCTTCCAACTCTATGATTCTGTGACTGAGTCTTAGGCAAGGTATGCAGTTGAGCCTTGGAGTGGCACCAAAGGAGGTGCATGCCATCCCACTGCTCATGCTGCCACCCAGCTCCAACTCTGCACCACTTTGGACCTGGAGCAGCAAAAGTAGAGAAGGGAGCATAGGCCTCTTCTGCTGCCATCTTGGCTCCATTAGATTGCAGAGTCAGTAAGGACACAAAGAAGGTGACATCCCCCCTCCTGCCTGGCTTGAATATGACCCATATTATTTATTTATTTAATTTATACACTATCTCTCTCCTGAATGGGAACCCAAAGAGGTTTACACATCATTCTTCTCTCCTCTATTTTATTCTCACAACACAAAGTTGTAGGTGAGGCTGAGTGTGTATGACTGGCCCAAGGTCACCGAGCAGGCTTCTATGGCAGAGTGAGGATTCAAACCTGATTCTCCCAGATCCTAGTTTAGTCTAACCATTGTATTACTAGGAACTGTGGTCATGCAGCAGTACCAATGGGGGTGTGTGTCACCTTCTCCTTCTCCCATGCTGCATTTCTGCCACTTGGGGCAGCCAATGAGTTGAATTGACCCTGACCTTGGGAGAGTTACTCTCTCAGTCTTATCTAACTCACAGGGTTGCTGCAAGAATACAATGGGGAACGGAGGTATAATATAGTGGGTTTGATGCAATGAAGAAGCTAGGTGGTAACGATCACCAGCTCTTTATTGGGTACAGCATAGTATAGGGCTGCACTCAAAGACCGAAGAACTGGGCCAAAGAGGCCAACTATATACAACTCAGGGTTCCATCGCAAGCACATTATTGGGTCATTCAAACCAGCAGGGGGCCCATGATTGGAGCAGGGCAGCAGGGATTTGGATCATGCTGTCCATTGTTCCCAAGTCCCCAAGCTCTGTTCTAATGGCTCCAATGAGCCAAGCAGGATCACCCATATCAGTCCTCACTTGAGTCCTCATAAACAACAGGGGGAAATCACAACTGCTACTCTCAGTTCCTTAAAGGAAGAGTGGGATAAACATGTTATGACAGATAGAATAAGGAGAGATTTCTCAGTAAATTTGCATAGGATTGAGCAGTAAATAATATTAGAGGCAATAAGGTGGAGGGAGCAATGGCTCAGTGGAACATAGAGCTGCCACCCTCCAGGTGAGGCCTGGGATCTTGCAGAATAACAACTGCTCTCCATATGTCCTTGGATGCTTTGCAGAGTGAACTCTATGGCATTATATCTCACTAAGGTCCTTCCCTTGTCCAAACCCAGAATCCACCATCAAATCTCCAGAAATTTCCCAACCCAGAATTTGCAACTCTAGTATTTGTACCTGGGAGCTTCTCCTTAAAACTCCATGCTGTTCTACCAGGGTTGTCAGTTCTGGTTTGGGAGATTCCTGTAGATTTTGGAGGAGGAGCCCAGAGACTCAAGGCCGGTGCTAGGGTTTTTGGTGCCCTAGGCGAGCTGTCCACTAGGCCCCCCCCTGCCCAAATTTAAAGAACAGAGAATTGTAGGAGAAATGAAGAAACTTTAAACTATTTACATTTTTAATTTACAGTTTTTTATTTTTAATTTTAATTTTTTAAAAAGAAATTGTGAAATTAAGCAATAAAAATTGTGAGAATACTACTTGATCCTGTTAGCTGGAGGTGCCAGGGACAAGACCTTGTGTATGCGACGAAGATGCTCTACCACTGAGCTATGGCTCCCACTCCATGGCTCTGTTAAAGTAAAGTAAGAAGGATGAGTGGCAGCATACAACTTCAACAGGAGCCAATTTTTAGAAACTGTAATTGGCTCTTCTTCAGCTTTTACAGTTGGTTAATTTAGCCCTGCCAGACTCCAAGGAGCACACTGCGCAGGCATCGTCCACTTTCCTGGAGAATGCAAAACTGGTTGGGGAGCGTCTATGCTCCATGGAGCCTTTCATTGGGGAAGGCAGACTCCAAGGAGCACAAACACTGCATGTGGGGAGAGAGGGCACTTGGCGGCACTCCCTAGGCCAGGTGGCACCCTAGGTGGCTGCCTACCTGGCCTACGCCCACGCACCAGCCCTGCCAGAGAGGGTGGACTGGGACTTTGGGGGTAGGGTGGGCCTCAGTAGGGTATAATGTCATAGAGGCTACCCTTTAATGCAACCATTTTTTCTTCAGAGGAACTGAACTGTGCAGTCTGGGGATAGGGTTGCCAGGTCCCCCTGGCTATCAGCAGGGGAAGGGGGGATAGGGTTGCCAGATCCAGGTTAGGAAATTCCTATTGATTTGGGGATGGAGTGCAGAGAGGACAGGAACCTCAGTGGGGGTACAATGCCATACAGGGCACCTTGCAAAATATCCATTTTCTTCATGAGAACTATCTCTGTAGTCTGGGGATGAGCTGTAATTCCAGGAGATCCCCAGGTGCCACCTGGAGGCTGGCATCCCTATAGATTTCTGGGAGAATTCCAGGCACTACCTACAGGTTGACATCCCTAGTACTCTGGTATGTATCAGTCAAGTTGGAAAGCTTACTCATGATTCCTCTCCTGTTTATTTGCTTTCTCCCAAATAAGCATGTGTAGCCGATTCGCTAAACATAGGAATTCTGAGTCAGCCCTCTGAACTATCAAGGTTAATATTTTCTCCTCTGACTGGTGGCGGCTCTCGGGTGTTAGGAAGGGGTTCCTGACATCATGCGCTACCTGAACCTTTTAAATGGAGACGTATGAAGTCGATTTGGAATGTAGTGTGGTACATAAGACATGCAGTTCTCTGACGTACAATAAGTGAATATATTAACGACTGGTGACATATTTTTTTAAAAAAACACACACACACCAAAACCCTGTACTTACAACCTGTATGCCTTGTATAATGCTTCTAAACAAGACATACATGTCCTATACTTAAGCCCTCCTTCTTCTGGATCGGTTCACTATGGCACGAAAACCCCACTTCCCAGCATGCAGTTGCATCCGGTAACTTTCTATGCGCATTCTGGATCGGCGCATTGCATTCTGGATCTCGTAGTCTTTCTGAGAGGGCTGAGGGGTTCGAGGGGAAGGTGACTGGAATCAGTGCAGTTAAAGTGGTGGCCGTCGTTGCAGGGACTGTTTCTTTTCAGCACAGTTTTGGGCGGGGTGTTGAAGCTTTGGCAAGATGGCGCCGCCCCTGTCGCCCTTGGTTACTGGGCGCTGCTTTCTGCGGGCAGCAGCTCGACATGTTGTCCTCTTGCTATCTGGATGGTCTGAGGCCGCCGCCCCACGGAAAGGTCAGTGACTCTTGGGGCGGCATTGGCCAGTGGTCCTTTGGAGGGGCTAGCATTGGGATTGGGCTGATGTCTCATCTCGGAGTCTCGAGAAAACCTTCCCCTACTCAGGAACGGGCATTACCGCGGTCCCACTCGCTGGCCCCTTCATTCCGGGCCAGCTAGGTAAAGCTCCTGCGGCTTCAACAAGTGAGCAAAACGTGTTGGTGATCCCACCTTGGACTACATAGCTACGTAACATAAGGGACCTTTGTGGAATTGCTATGATTGCTCGCTTGAGGCCTTGAAGTGGAAGTCTGAATTGTGTTGTGGAGATAACGACGTTTAATAGTAGTTTGTTTAATTAAGGAGGGCATCTGTTCACTTTAAATTCCAGAGGAAGTAGCTGTGTTAATTTGTTATAGCAAAAGCTTAAAAAGAGCCTTGTGCTCTTTAAGGACTAGCAGACTTCTTGTAACACAAGATTTCCTGGGCTGTAACACAAGATTTCCACCACCCGGTTCAGGAAGTAAAGCCTCCTGTGATCAGTTTGTATAATTTGCTGACTCAGGTTTCACTCCGGGCATCTAATGAAGGGAACTCCAGCTTCCCCATGCCTCCAGTCCTGGTCAGATGTACCTTAAAACCCTATAAGGAGTAGCCTATTATGAAAACAATTATGGTCAGAGCAGTTATTCTCACAATATGAATGCCTACTGGTGTGCTCTGATGGACTGTCAAAACATTTGACAGTTAGCTACAGACTAATAAATTGCATACATCACTTGTAAGACAGCTCTGCGGCTGGACTTGCATCAGGAGCTGCCCATGACTGTTCACATTCATCTACCTGACTACCTCTCTGCAGCTCCTTTGTGATATATTGGTGATTAAAGAATCTTATCAGAACATTAATGGGATTGATGGCTCAACCAACATTTTATAGGTTCTTCAAAGCCAAATGAGATGAGCATGAAGAGGGTACCACTTCTTTACTGTATTTAAATATATTCATTTCATTTGTACCCAAGCATTTTCCTCAGTGGGGCCCCAAAGTGGCTTACATCGTTCTCCTGCCTTAACAACAAATGTGATAAGGTCACTAAGCAAGCTTCCATGGCAGAGTGGGGATTTAAACCCTGGTCTCCCATATCCTACTCCAATACTAACTACTACACTGAACTGGCTCTGTGGTCTGTCTTGACTAACTGTCATTGTTGCCTTGGCTTCTCATGAAAATAAGTGTGTTCATAGCAGATTAGAGTAATGGTGCCTCATCTAGTATGCTTTGACAAAAGAGTGGCCAGATCCAGATATTGCCCAAGGCACAAGGTAATTGCTTCTGGGTACCCCTCCCCATGGAAAGAAACTAAATGGAATTAGAAATTTGCTTTCAACTCTCTATGCTTATGAAAGAATTGTTTGTCACAAATATGGATGAACATTTTTACAGTATATGGTTTTTATGAATCCCAGTCTTCTGAAACATGTCTTCATATTTTTTCTCCCTCCTCCCTCCCCCCCTCCCCAAAACCCACATGACTAGATTAATGATGGATTGATGTAAAGCAATAAATCTTCACTTGGCAATCAAAAATATTTTAACCAATGTTAATCAGTTCAGTTAGCTTACATTCGCATTGTTAATATAACCTTTTAAATTAGAAACAGCACAAGTAAAAAGATTGTATTTATGCTTCTGAGCAATTATGCACATTTACATAGTCTTATTTAAAATTGGCAAGTAGGTTTGGTATATAGTATAAAAGTTAAGTGACAGGGTATTACCTGAATTATCCAAATGGAAAGGTTTGAAGTTATTAGCCTGATCTTTGGTTTTTTATATCATAAATAGTAAATTGTCATCGAATATATTAAATGGTAAATATTAAAAACTTGAGTTGTGAGATATTGACGGTGAGCGAGAAGAACATACTGGAAGAGGGGTGGTCAAACTTGCTTAATGTAAGAACCACATAGAATAAACATCAGATGTTTGAGAGCCACAAGACAGGAAGGAAGGCAGGCAGGCAGTGGCCTGCTGGCTTGGAGAAGTGATTTAAAGAGAGAAATGCCTTTTCCAAGTTGGTGGATGGGCAGTGGGGGCTTTGAGAAACGCACAATATGTGTTGAAAGAGCCACATGTGGCCTCGGAGCTGCAGTTTGGCCATCCCTGTACTAGAAGTATGAACTTGGAAAATTACAGTTCTGTTAGTTTCACTTCTGTAGCTAAACTACAGATATAAGCAAAACAAAAAGTCTAGTAAGATCATCCTAGGATAAGGAGAGATAAGATGAGCAAGAGGGGGCTGTACTTACAAATTTAAAATACAACAGAAGAAGAACAGATTGGATTTATACCCTGCCCTTCACTACCAGAAGAAGTCTCAGAGTGACCTACAATCTCCTTTCCCTTCTCTTGTGGCTAACTAAAGGCCACACCAGCAGGTGCATCTCCCGGAAAAGGGTCTGTACAGTTAACCACTACACCAAACAATTGTTTACATTATTAACTGAATACTAGATAAGTTAGAATTCATGTAAGCTTTCTTAATTGTAGAAATATTCAGTGGAGAGCAAGCTGTGAAGGAAAGTTGTGGGGTAATTATTATCTCTCATAATATAAATTACAGCTAATTTATATGCTTTTCTCTGTGGTTGCCACCAAAAATAAATTCCCCATGTAGAAAATCCTGTGATGCAAAGTAACATTTAATGCCTGTAGTGAATATGCTGATATGAACAAGGCCGCAGTGTATAAGCTGTAACCCATCAACCCAGGCACAGCCCACTAGCTATTAATTATGAAATGGCAGAATCTGACAAGTGTTTTTGTAGTCTTAAGTAGGAAGTGAGAAAAGAAGCTTTATTGAGTATCTAATGAGCTACATTAGGATTGGTGGGTCACAACTTGTCCTTGTTTAGGCTAATTGTTGCCTGCATCATCATTGCTTTAAATCATCAGGCAGAAATCTACTCCAGCAAAGGCAGTGTTACTGTTGTTGATGACACTGTGTAAGAACATGGCACTTTTTCAGACTGACAAATAACCCCCATATTTTACAGCTTACGCAGTTCAGGCAGCTGAGAAAGGAACCAGTAGCACTCTAGCAGATGCTAATTCTAAGGCATTGTTGGTTTGCAATGGACCTTTAGAACATTATGACTTTCTGGTCAAAACAGAAGAACTGAAGAATGATGACCAACAGCAGAAAGTCATACAGTGCCTACAGAAGCTACACGAAAGCCTTAAAGGCTACAGTATCAGTTCAAAACACCTCTTATCAAAGGTAAGGCTCTATTGTCATCATTATTAGGCATCATTGTATTTCTTTAACATTCAAGTTAGGTTTCTTTTCTTACTCATGACCACGTTGTTATACTATTTAAGAACAGTTTTGAAGAAATAGTCACATGAGAAATGGGTTAAGTAAGCTCAGTAGTAGGAATGAGCTTGGCTTTTGAGCCATGGTATCTCATTTCCAAAACTGTCAATATGCTTTGGCGGCCTGAATCAGCAGCTTTTTTGAGGTTTATTTCCATATAAAATTAGATATTTATTTAGGTATTAATAATAGGCAAGGTGTTTGACCCAGATTTATCTGTGTGCTCTGATTGAGCACAGCTATAAGAACATTTCTTCTGCTGATTTCAATAGGTGAAGCTTCACAAGGTCAGCAGAAACATGTGAGCAAAATGAAAGGAGACCCTTTGCTTTAATGGGAGTTTTACATGCTCTATTTTGAAGCTCCAGTGCAAACTGAGGATTAGCAAATTATAGAAAAATCTTCCCCTCCTGTTTTCAAATTCCATTTGGTTGTCAATGAGCAGATGCTATTGTCTTTGCTTAGTTTATAAGTGCTCAACAAAATTACTGCAACAATCACTTCTTTATGCTAGAATAATCAGATTATTTCTTCTTTAATAGTGGCAAGGTAGTCTGGCCCTACAATGAACATTTTGCCAGAAGATGGCAGAGTCAGACTGTAAACGGTACTGGGTTATGGAAAATGGACTATTCCATTTTACAGCTCTTGCTCAAATAGCATTTGGTACCTGAAATTCTGGAGAACTGCCACCAGAGTGCTGAGTTAGAAAGAGGCAAACACTAAGGATTCTATGGATGACAATAGCCATGTACTTGCAGTTAACTATTAGCATACAGGAACAGATAGGAGAATAATAAAACAGAAATGATATATAGGACTATTGGCAAAATAATGAGATCAAGTACATTTAACAAAGTTATAGAGAGAGTTGATGGTTATAAATTGTTGTCTGGCATCACATCAGAGTCCAGCAGTGGTTTTCATCTGCTGTCCAAAACTGAGACCGATTCCCCACTAGGCTTGTTCTGGTGTCAGAGTGCTTTTCCCCTGGCTCTTCCGTCTGATTTTGCACAAGCTGCTGCAGGGCTGCAACTCGCCTTGCCTATTTCCTGCAGCAAGCAGAAACTGGTTTTCAGAGGATCTTGCTTGCTGCGGGAAAGAGGTGAGGCAAATTGCAGCCCCGTGGCAGCTTGTGCAAAATCGAATGGAAGCGCAGGGGGGGAAAGAGCTCCGACACTGGAACAAGCCTAGTGGGGAATTGGTAAGAGTTCATCTTTGTTACTTGAGATCATTGTACTTGGAGATATTGGATATTTATCATTGGAGACTTACGCATAATACTTGAGTAGCAGTTCTTCATAGTCAGAGACAGGATAGTGGGCCAGTTAGATGATAATACATGTTGTTCTAAAGGGGTTGAAATAGCAGATTGTGTCAGTAATACTCCTACCAGTCTGTACAATATATTTATTGTACTGTATTTGATGGAAGGGCCTTGGCTAAGCAGTAGTACATGTGCTTTACATGCTGAAGGCTCACTCAGTGGCATCTCAGGCTAAAAGGATCAGATAAGAGATGATGCAAAAGACATCTGGCCAAGACCCTTGGAAAGCCACAGTCAGGAAAAGTAGACAGTATTAACCTTGATATAGCCCAGTGGTCTGGCTCAGCCTCATGTATTCATGCAATTGGTTCACCTGTAGTTTTGAAAGAACCTATAAGGATTTGAAAGTAGCTGATGAGGACAGGATGATGTATTTAAGACCACAGATTTGTGGGGGGCTAAGAGAAATTTACTCAGAATTAAGAGATGAGGAGACCTTTGACTACCAGCTATATAAGGAGAGAGTTAGAGTCCGTTTTGGTTTAACTGCTGACCAAAGCAGGAAAACATTCAGAGACATTAAGAGAAAGCCTGGAGAAACATATTCCCAGTTAGGATGTCGTTTAGACAGAGTCCTGAATAGGTGGATTGAGGGAAGTAAAGTCACCACCATGGAAGATTTGAAAAATCTAATTGGCTTGGAACAGTTTTACAGCCAAGTCCCATCTCAGTATAGATGGATTCTGAGGCACAAAAAATTAAAAACTGTGGAAGAAGCTGCTGTTATCCTTGATGAAATAGAATCAGACTTAGGGAGATCTATGTGGACTGCTCCTATGAAAAAAGCCAGAGTCTGGAACCCTTCAGAAAAGTCTGGGCATGGGAACAACAACCCTGAAAAGCGGTCCAGTCCTCCTCCATACAGAAAAGGGGAGGCTACCTGTTTCCACTGTGGGGAGATAGGGCATTATATTAGAGCGTGCCCAAAGATGGAGAAAGGGAAAAAGACACCACCACCTAAAACTGTCAAAGTGGTGAAGTGTATAAATCAAGAGTCAGATAAAACACCCTCACTTACAGAGAACGCACCACAAGAAAGACCTAATAGTGTTTTGCAAGTGTGGAGAGTACAAGAAGGCTTGAGTGAGGAATATATTAAGACTGTAACAGTGAATGACAAGGAAGTAGAAGCTTACAGAGATACAGGGGCACAGGTTTCTCTGATCCAGCCAGGATTAGTGCAACGTCATCAATATTTGCCAGGAAAATCCTACACTATTAAAGGCATTAGAGGACCTGCATTTGAGGTGGCCCTGGCAGAGATTCCTATAAAATATAGAGAATTCCAAGGCAAGTGGATAATGGGAGTTCTCAATGACTTTGGAACATCGCTTTTGGTGGGGAATGATTTAGCTTCAGAGATAAAACAGCAGCAAGCTATCTCCACCAATATTGTTGCAAGAAGCAGACCAGAACAACCAGCTGATGAATCTGAGCAGCAACTAGAGGAAGAGGAAACATTGTTGCAGAACGTACAGGCAGCATAGTTTCTCGGTGAGCAGCAGCATGATGACAGCTTACAAGAACTGTGGCCGAGAGCTGATGTGAGTAATCAAGAAATCACAGTAGAAAAGCCTTGCCAATTTAAAGTAATCGACCAAAAACTGTATCAGGTTGCTTTAAGGAGAAAACATAATGTGGTCTGGGAGAGAAAGAAACAGTCATTCCAAGAAAATATAGGATGCAAGTGTTTTTGGCCAAATATGGGAAGAGACATTAGGGCTTTTTGTAAGTCTTGTCAGGCCTGCCAAATGGTAGGGAAGGCCCTAGATAAGACAAAAGGATTACTACAGCCAGTCCCTATAGTATCGGAAGCCTTTGAGAAGATAGGAGTGGACATTGTTGGTCCTATCTCAAGAGTCACCAGGAGAGGGAACAAGTATATCCTCACCATTGTGGATTATGCTACCAAGTTCCCAGAAGCATGGCTTGGTTTTCCAAAAGAAATGGTTACTGATTTAGGCACATCGTTCATGTCGAACGTAATGCAAGAGTTAATGAGAGCTTGTGGAATCTGTCATGTAACAACAACTGCATACCATCCTCAAGCCAACGGATTGAATGAAAGATTCAACGGGACCTTGAATCATATGTTAAAAACATATGCCTACAAACATCCCAACGATTGGGACCAGCGTTTGCAACACCTGCTCTTTGGGTACAGGGAGGTACCCCAAGAAAGTTCCAGGTTCAGCCCATTCGAGCTACTCTATGGGAGACAAGCCAGAGGACCCCTTGATGTTTGAAGGAGGCGTGGTCCGGGCACGAAGACATCCAGGAGACAGATGTCATCACCTATCTACAAGAGCTACAACAACATCTTCAGGAGGTAAGGACGGCCGCTGCAGACAACATGGGAAGAGCACAACATCGGCAGAAGTGGTATGACTCCAAGTCCAGGGACAGCATGTCAGACTTTTTTGTTGTAAAGTATATACTGTATCGATGTATTTTAGATTTTATTTTGGGGGGTTATACTGCACAGGCCCCCTATTTCTGAGTTTTACTAACGATATTGATGATCAAAATTGCCTTTTATTATGTCACTCTTAGTAGGGGTCTTCCAGATATGCAAAAAAATTGCTTTGCAATTTAAAAAACTGAAAAGGGAAATCCTTTCCCAAATAGCTTGATCAGAACTGAGTGTGTGTTTTTTTAACTCTAAGGGGCATGGAATGTTAAGCGTAGTTGAGCCAGTTAAATTAAAAAATAAAAAAGAACAAAAGTGGGAAGTGGGTTGGTAATTGGTCCAGCCCCGAAGTTCTGGAGGGGGCAATTCAGGTCAGTTGATGGTTTCTTAATTATTTAACCAATGCTTATGATTAGGGTTGCCAGGTCCTACCCGCAGCCATCAAGGGGATCCTTGGTTCTCTCCGAGATGCATATAGGATGATGACATCAACCAGAAGTGATGTCATCACGTCACTGATGTTGAGGGGTGACACTTTAGTTTGTTAGCAAAACTATGGTTTGTAACTAAACTATGGTTTGTAGCTGATTTCACTATAGAGTTTTGCCCAAAGAATCAAGTGTCGCTACATGATGGCAGCAATGTCATGATGTCACTTCCAGGTGATGCCATCATTTCCCCTTTCAGGCCAGTTGGGGTGGAATGTTTCCTTCATGCCAGCTGGCCAGTAGTGGGGAAGCACCTCACAAAAGTGAGGACTCCCCCGGTAGGGGTCTGTCAGTCCTACCTATGATTCTTTATGGTCTGCCAACTTTTAAATAGATGTCTGTAATTTTATTTCTAAATCCTTTGAACTGTGATCTAATGTGTTTGGTAACAGGTTGACTACTAGAAAATGTAGGTAAATTGTGGAGCTGTAAAATAAAGGCACTGTAATCCCTGTGGATCAAATATCAATCAAAATATTTTAACCACCAAAGAGGCTGGTTTACCTAGAAGTGGAATATTATGGGAATATCTAGCGGTGCACATTAAGGCCCATTTTTAAGGGGGGTTTTGTTGACAGGAATTTTTATGTCTCCATCAGTGCTGTTTCAGAACACTTGGTTGCATGTTAGTTTACTTCCATTACGTTCCAATGGAAGTAAACTAACATGCGTTCTCAGTGTTGTCTAGTAAGTTTCCTGACAAAGTAGAGATCTGAAACTAGGCTTCATCCAAATCCAGCATTCACTTCATTGCCTGATACTTTCAGGATGTCATCTGCCTTAAACACTTCCAAGCAATGAGTGTAATTTCCTGCCAAAGTTTAAAGCAAGAGCCAATTTGAGACATAAAATCAGCTCTTGCACTGTATTTTTAAAAATAATTATGGCTTGAATACTAATTTTAGATATTTGTAAATGTTGCACTATTATTTCCTTTACAGAATATATAGTTTTAATTCTCCCTTTCCTCAAATGAGCAATGTAAAATAAGTATGTTCTGGTTTTATCCATCTCACAATAGTTGAGTGGGGGGGGAGACTGAATGGTGCTGCTACAGTCATTGTAATGCTTTATAGTTACTCTTGGATAAAATGCCTTGACAAGACAAAACTTTCTTCAAATATGAGAAAAGTCCCAGGTTTGCAGAAAAATCTGAAAACTAAAAAATACCGGGGGGGGGGGGGTTAAAACTCCCACAAATGATAGAAGTAATGCCTGTAGCTTTAAGAAATAAATGTCCCCAGTGATTTTTGCTAGGCAACCACATAGGAATGCCAGCCTCCAAATGGGGCCTGGGGATCCCCCAGAATTACAGCTCGTCTCCAGACTACAGAGATCAGTTCACCTGGAGAAAATAGATGCTTTGGAGAGTGGACTTAGGGTTGCCAGGTCCCTTGGACCAACCAGCAGGGATTGGAGAGTGAACTTACCAGGAGTGGGGAGGAACACCAGAAAATAACATGATGTACCTATGTGGCCTAAAAGTGATGTAGGCATGTTGGGAGGAAGCATTCTGGTTTTGGGGCAAAAACTCTATGGTAGAATTAGTTTTGCCCAAAAACCAGAATGTGATCTCATGACATCCCTGATGTGCCTATGTCACTTTAGGGTCATGTAGGCACATGGAGTTAATTTCTGGAGTTCTTCCCTGTCTTTTTGGGGGGGCGGGGGAGGTAATTTCCACCTGAGGTCTTTGTCCTCCCCATGCTCCATCCCCAAATCTCCAGGAGTTTCCTAACCAAGATCTGGCAACCCTACCTCCTCATCCCCTGCAGGTGGCTGGGGGGACCTGGCAGCCCTACAACCACTATAGTGTTGCCAGGCTTCAAGGCTTGGTTTCTGTCAATAAAAGGCAGAGCTGAGGATCAGGGCCCTTTCCAGGGCTATTTTGGCCTTTGTAGGAGAACTTCTTGGGGCTGGGCCCAGCAGCAACCCAGGCAACTTGCTTCACACAGCTTGCTACCGCACAACTTGCCTGACTCACCTAGGACTGGCTGCTTGCTAATGTTCAACAGTAATCACCCCACAAAAGTCAGTATGGTATAGTGGTTAGATTTTCAAATTACGATCTGGGAGATTATGAACTGGGCTAGATTTTACCTGGGGAAAGGCTGCCATGGGAAGGAAGGAGGAAAAGCTGAAGACAAGGGGGCAGATAAAGGTAAGTTGGCTGGTGAGTGCAAAGGAGAGAAGGAAGCAAGGAAAGGGGAGATTCTGTGGAGCTTTCAGGAAAGGGAAAGAGGAAATAATGGGGGAGAGGAAAATGAAATGTCTCCCACAAGTCCTTGCAGGTCTCTTGTTTTTGCATCTGTTTCATGAACCGAGGAGGAATTCTACTGCACATTTGTTTTCTATAATGCTCAACATGTAGCAATAAGGACTTTATCTATAATGGGTCTTCTATCATATTTAAACAATGTTTATATATATAATTTATCATTTCATTTTTCCATTGTTGTGTATATGTGCAGGGATATGGGGGCTGACCCTACAATGGCTGGTATTCTTTCTCCAAGGTTGGGGACAAAGGGTGGCTCTTGGGGGCGAACTATCCCAGCGGCACCCACTACAATATGGTGTGCCGCAGGGAGCAATTTTTCCCCTGATGTTATTTAACATCTACATGCGTCCCCTTGCCCAGATTATCCTGAGGTATGGGTTAGGGTGTCGTCAATATGCAGATGACACCCAGCTCTTTCTGCTGATGGATGGCCGCCTGGATTCAGCCCCAGAGGAACTGGGTAGGGCATTGCAAGCTGTGGCTGGTTGGTTGCAACAGAGCTGGCTGAAATTGAATCCATCAAAGACAGAGGTCCTGTACCTAGGTTACAGGGGGCTGGGATCAGAGATCAGGCTTCCATCCTTTGATGGAGCAGCATTGAAGCCCACATTGAGGGTGAAGAGCTTGGGGGTATTCCTGGATGCCTCTCTGACTATGGAGGCCCAGGTTACCACCACTGCCAGATCGGCCTTTTTCCATCTGAGGCAGGTCAGACAGTTGGTCCCGTATGTCGCCCCCCACGACCTGGCCACAGATGGTCACTTCCAGGCTAGATTATTGTAACTCTCTCTACGTGGGGCTGCCCTTGACCCTCCTCCAGAAACTCCAGCTGATGCAGAACGCTGCTGCACTTATGTTGACATTGTCACTTATATGGACACGGATCCATCCTGTGCTGTGTGAACTGCACTAGCTACCTATTGAGTACCAGATCCAGTTCAAGGTGTTGGTACTTAAATTTAAAGCCTTAAACAGCCAGGGGCCAGCATACCAATGTGACCGCCTCTCCCTGTATAAGCCCTGTAGGTCTTTACAATCAGCAGCCCAACAACTTCTGGTGATACTCGTCCCCAGAGATGTCCATCTAGCCTCGAGAGGGCCAGGGCCTTTTCAGCCCTGGCCCCTGCCTGGTGGAATGAGCTCCCCCTGGAGATCCAGGCCCTGTGGGATCTGCTTCAATTCTGCAGGGCCTGTAAAACAGAGCTCTTTCGCTAGGCTTGTAGTTGAAGTAGTGGACGTCACTTGTTACCGGCTTCCCCCCTTCATTCCATCCCAGTACTATAAGACCTGCTGGACCTGGACAATAGGTCATGTCTGTGAGGCAGAATTTGCCATTTTAGTACCTATTGTTCTCTGTAATTTTATATTTTTAAATTGTTTTTTTAAAGCTGTTGATTGTTTTTATAATATAACCCGCCATGAGCCTGTTCTATGGGAAAGGCGGTCTAAAAATTGAATTAAATAAATAAATTTGTCTGTTTAAATGCATATGGGTTTTGCCTTTTTACTCAGTAGCTTGACTGTGCTGATGAAACTGTGCTGGCTCTTCTTTTGTTATGAATTCACATTTAGGGTTGCCAAGTACAATCCCAGAAATATCTGGGGACTTTGGGGGTGGAGCCAGGAGACACTAGGGTGGAGCTAGGGGGAGGGGGGAACGGTGCCGGGGAGCATGGCGAGCCGCCCCATCTCGGAGCGGGTGACGCCGCTGCGCGGCTGCCGCCTCTTCTCCGCTCGCTGTGGCTGCTCCTCCGAGATGGGCTCAGGCTGAGCCCATCTCGGAGGAGCAGCTGCAGTGGGGCGGCAGCGGCGCGGCGGCCTCGCCTGCTCCACCTCTGGGGTGGAATCGGGGGGGGGGTGGAGGCGGGCCAGGGGCGTGGCGAGCCGCGAGTCCGGGTCCTAGAAGGGCCCGAATTTGTGGCTCGCCATGCTCCTGGCCTGCCTCGCCCTCCCCTTCTCTGGTTTTGCCTCGCTGGTTTTGCCTGCACTGCTGCTGCCTCTTGGCTGCTCCTCCAAGATGGGCTCAGCCTGGGCCCATCTCAGAGAAGCAGCTGCGGTGGGCAGGGAGGGGGTGGCAGCGGCGCGGCGGCCTTGCCCGCTCCAGGATCGGGCGGCTCGCCATGCTCCCCGGCGCCGTTTCCCCCCCTCCCCCCGCTTCCGTTTTTTTGAGGAGCGGGGGAAGAGGGTGGAAATCCTGGGGTCCCTCGCCAGGGCGGGAGGGTTGGGAAGCCTATTCACATTTGTTGTTTCTTTTTCTTTTTTGACTTTTTTAGTATGGACACAATTAGATATAATATTTTTTTCTTCTTCATCTGTAGTTATTTACAAGACACAAACCTTCAAAAGGTCTTTATGTCTATGGAGATGTTGGTAAGTTTGAAATGTTTAACCAATGTGTTTAACCAACTTGTATCTAAATGTTTATCTAGCTTAATGTTTGCAGATTTCCTTCAAATTTAATAAATGGATATAATTTCACATTTTAATTTTTAATGACAAATAATATGGCTAAATAAATAGATGCTTCCTTTCTTAATTTGTATCTTGGTGCAAGGTAAATCTAGGTATTGACAGAGATCAAAGAACAACGGGATCTATCCATATTAATGTAGTTTCATTTTTGGTACACAGATTACAAAGGAACCTCCTGGTTCAAAGGGAACTGTAACTCTAAACACCAATTACTGGAGTAAGTGTGGAGACGAGGGCTGCTAGCTGGCTGTTTTGTGAGTTCCCCAGAAGTGTCTGGGTAGCTAAGGCTAGGAATGGAATGCTGGACCAGATGGATTTTTTTATCTGATCCAGAAGGGTGTTCTTACAGTTGGTGTATTTTTTTAAAAAAAGGAAAGAAGAAAAGATGCACTTCCCATTTATTCATTGTGAAGAACGCTGAAGTTATTTCAAATGGAAGCAACAGCTATGTTTGATAATATATGAGGTTCAGATTGCAATTCTGATAATGCGAACTTTCCTATCCATGTAATCTGAAGTCTTGCTTTCCAAAGATAATGATTTTGTACTGTTCAGATCACAATTATGATTTCATTAGCTCAATGCTAATGAACAGTCATTATTGTAATCAGTACATAGTGTTTCAGATTAACAACCTGTTGGGTGTGTGTGTTTTTATTTGAAGGCACAGGAAAGACAATGGTGATGGACATATTTTATTCTCATATACAAGTAGAAAGAAAAAAGAGAGTCCATTTTCATGGCTTCATGTTAGATGTACATAAAAGTAAGTTTAAATCTCTTTGATATATTGCAGTGTTGTATGGATATAATGCTCTGTGTTCTTAATTACATCAGTCTTTCTCTCTCTCTCTCTCTTGCATGTTTGGTTTTTATTCTTGAATTGTTCTGTTGGCACAGGTGGGAGAGCTGAGATAAAAAGCTGAGAGGAAATGGGTTGTTAATAGACTGTTGGGAAGATGTACCCTTTCACCTAGGAAAGAGCCGTCTTAAGTGGTCCTTCCTTCTACAAGCTGCTGAGGAAGTATGCAAGCTTCATTTGTTCTGAGATCTCAGGCAGTGGACCAGTTTTATAGTCACACCTACTTTGCTTTGTGTGGAGCAGGGCTGTCAAACCTATGGCCCACAGACCAGAACCGGCACACCTGGGGCTTTAATCTGACCCTGAAGTGGAGCTCTCTTCTTTCCCCCCTCTGCCCTTCCCCCCCCCCCCATCCTTGCCCTTCCAGGCTGCCTCTGAGTGCAAGGAACAGAGGGCAGGGCTGCCAAAGCTTGCTCAGCTTCATCTTTCCTGCTTCTCCAGTGCCCTGCTGGGCTCCACCTCTGGCTGGAAGCTTTTCTAGGCATACCCTGTCTTGCTGACCCTGGCCTATGACATCTCAGCTCTACCTGCCACCATTGTTCCCTCTTAGCTGAGTTAGCGTGAGCTAGCTCACAGTTTTTTAGCCTCCGGCTCTCACATTTGTGTCTTAGCTCAGGAAAAATGACCCCAGAGCACAATAATTTATGCAGTAGCTCACAACTTTAATGCCAGTAGCTCACAACTTTAATACCAGTAACTTACAAAATAGAATTTTTGCTCACAATAGTCTGCAGCTTAGAGGCAACATTGCCTGCCACCCCACCTCCACCCCTTAGAGCCACTCACTTCCAGGACTCTGGCCCTAGGTCATGATAGGCAGGACAGGCAAACAGTGACCACCAGGAATGGGGAACGGGAGTGGCCGGAGCATGGGTGTGAGGTCAGAAGAGGCCGGTCTCCAGCTTGTGCAGGTGGAAAGGCAGAAGAAAAAGAGTGAGAGAGGAGCACCTTAAAAAGTGAGGACCCCTTAACTTTCCTGGGAACTTCCTGGCATGGGTGGCAGAAAGGACTGCCTTACAAAAGTCTAGGCTGAACCTGGGAAGGAGATGTGGGGCACCCCAAGTGTGGGGACTGCACTCTTTAAAAAGAAGCTGCCTGCTCTCAGAGTTCCCTGACTATGTTGTGGCTTGAATTTGCAAGCCACAGCATCCCAAAGAGGCCAGCAGAGGTGATTCCTCCTGTTCAGGCAGCTTGCATGGATGGATGAGTGAGTGGACATCTGGAGAAGCCTCTGCAGTGGAGCAGATAACAGTGGGGCATGCGCTCACCCTGCTTCTCCTTCCAAAAGAGATCTCTTTGCAGCTGCTTTTGAATAGCATAATTTGAAGGGGGAGGGAGGATCAATTTTGGAGTTTAGCCATTTTCTTACTTGTTGCCTTTGAACCTGGAATGAGGCTGAGATTTTAAATTGATATTATTGGTGAGAGGGGAGCTCATCAGGACTGAGATGACTTGCATTTCTGGGAGAGAGAGGGAAAAAGAGGCTGTCAGGGAACTCCCTTGCATAGGCTCAGGCCCGTAGCTATGGAGGGGCTGGGGAAGCACGGCCCCTCTGTTTAAACCCTCCTTCTCTCTCCATTGAAGCCGCCCTCTAGGAAACTGAAGCACTTTCTTTCCGAGTGGGGTCTACTGAGCGGAGGTGGTGAAGCCGAGTTAAAAGGGGGGGGGACAGTGAGAGAGTGAGCAAGAAAGAGAGAGAGAGCAACAGCTCGGGGGGGGGGGAAGCGAGAGAAAGACGGACAGCAAGAAAGAGCGAGGGGAGAGTGAGAGAGAGAGCAACAACACCTGGGTGCTACGAACACCACAGACATTTTGGGGCCCATGTGAACAGGAACTCCATGCTACCACAGACCCTTTCCCAAACCATCCTCTGCCTCTGAGGCGGTGGCAAAGATCTGGAAAGGCAAGCAAACTGCAGGAGGAAGCAGTTGCCCGTCGGGCCGACCAACTTGCATCCTAAAAGGGGGCGGGGAGAATTATGTCTTTCCTGAAGCTTTCAGCAGCAAATGAAAGTCTCCTCAGCACAGCATGACTGTCACTCAGCACTGGCGGCTTAGTTAAAAGACAGCGACTTTGCCGAGGAGGACTGAAGCGCACCACAATATCTTGCTCCTCCTTGCTATAATAGCACATTCCTGCCTGACCTTCTTAAAGGGCTGAGAGCGGTAACAAATGCCTGAGCAGAGGGGGCTACAAGCCTCAACTCCGCCCATCAGCAGTCCATCTCACTTCTGTAAGTGGCTGACTGTTCCGCAAATTGCCAAGTGATTCATGGGGGAAAGCATCATTTTTCAGTACAAGGATTTTAGCTGCCTGCCGTAGCAGACTGAAAATTAGTAACTCATGATCCTTCAATGTAACTGGTTTTGTAGGAGCGCTGCAAATGTGCATACTAGGTGTGACAAGGTTCGGGGGAGTGGGCGACTTCTTCCCTGTTAGCATTCCCCCATTCACCCCCACCCCACGGTCAGACTCTGGCCTGCTGCAGGCTGCTTGGACAGGCAGGGGCTTTCTCATTAGTAGGGGGAAGTGATCCTTGCCTGGGGGCGGGTGGAGGCCAAAAGCAGAACCAGGAAGAAGCTGCCAAGCCCTATGCTCCCCCCCCACACCAATTGTTTTTTTCACCTGGGCCTCTCCACCCAAATTTTTCTGGCTATGGGTCTGCATAGGCTGCAACTGCTTGGGCCAACAAGCCTGCTTTCCATCTCTCTGCTTACAAAGACTTCCCCATTGGGTGAACTTCTTGGGCCAGGGCAAGAGCATCACCATGTGCACTCCAAGGGTCGCTTTTCAGAGCAGGTGACATACGCCCTTCTCCACAGCAGGGCACTTTCTTCTCCCTCCTTGGTTTCATTTGGAAAAAGAGCTGCTCAACGTGAAGGATGGGGAAGGGACCCTGCCTCCCCCCCCGCATAAGACATTGCAGAATTTTTCTGTCTCTCCTGGATAGTGTCCACACTCCTCTTGGCTTGAGTTCCAGCAAATCTGCACATGTTGCCATGGAAGTGCAGCCCAGGGCAGAGTTGCAAGGCAGGCTTTCCCTCCGTTAAAAGAAAACTTTGTTGCCTTTAGCTCAAAGTTTCAACTAGCTTCTCATCAGTTGTTAGTGGCAAGTGGGGATGGTGGTGGAAAGTGCTGTCAAGTTACAGCCAATTTATGGCAACCCTGTAGGATCTGGCAGCTGATTGGCTCTTTTTGACATCTGTCCTGTCTTCACAGCTCCCTGGCTCTTCCTTTCAGCTCTTGGCATGCAGACAGTCCCAGGTGCTATCCCTGGCACCTCCAGTTAAAAGGACCAGATGAGAAAGATTTCAATCTGAGACCATGGAGAGCCATTTCCATTCTGAGTAGACCAGGGGTGAGTGGGTGGGGGAGAAGCTTGCAATGCCCAGCCTTTTTGAGTTTTCCATTGGGTCCTAGTTGTTGTCATCATCATCATATCTTTAATGGTGTTTATCTGTGTCCTTTATAAAATTTATATCTCCACTACCTGGCATTACATTTTGTGATACACATGGCCCAGTCAAGTCCCATTTATATCAGATCTGGCCCTCACAACAAATGTTTGACACTCCTGGTCTGGAGAGTAGGTGCTGCACCTTCTTGTTATAAGGCATAGGATGGGTGAATGAGAGTAAGAAATAGGGATGCAGCCTCCAGGTGGGGCCTGGGTATCTCCTGGAATTACAGCTCATCTCCAGACTACAGAGGTCAGTTCCCCTGGAGAAAATGGATGTCTTGGAGGGTGAACTCCATGGCATTGTACCCAACTGAGACCCCTATCCTCCCCAGGCTCCATCCCCAAATCTCTAGGAGCTTCCCTACCCGGAGCTGACACCCCTATCCCCCTTGCTCCCCCACCAGTGACTTGGAGGCAACCCACAAACATTTGCTGAAGATAATATTACTATTTTTGTTCATAATACAGAAGAATTGCCCACACAGCTTTGATTTAATTGTGGTAATGTTTCTGGAGATGTAAACCAAATGTTTATTTTTAGCTTTGTTGAGTCATTCTAGCACATTCATTGACTTTGTCTGTATGTTGTGTTCATTTCAGGAATACATCGACTTAAGCAGAGCTTGCCAAAGAGGGTACCTGGGTTAATGGCTAAATCATATGATCCAATAGCACCTATAGCTGCTGAAATAAGTGAGGAGGCTTGTCTCCTGTGTTTTGATGAATTTCAGGTAAGAAGTGCATACTTGTTCCTCTACCTGGAAAACAGCAATGTACCCCAAAATATGTCCTGAGAAGCCACATGAGAATTTCTGGCTGATACTGATTACGAAGGTACCATGCGATAAGGCAATCTGTCTACCCTTGTACCTGAAAATGTTTGGAAATTTGAGATGTCTCATGGAACTGCTTCCAAATGTGTGACTCGCCTCCCTTTCACAACTGCATAGTCAAAGCCACCATATTGACTTCTGTGAATAAATAACTAACAATATTACCACGGTTTCAAATACTATTTTTCCTTGTATTTAATTAGTTATTATTATAATACACAGTCCACATCTATTTCATTCATACATCAATTTCTCAGCATGCTGTCTGTTTTGATATGGATTTGTTATGTTTTTTTGAGAAAGAATTATTGTTAAATGGCTTCAGAGGTTGTCGGTATTTTTCAGATGCCGAGAAACTGATCAATGCCGTCACCATAAGCATGGGACTTTGCACTGAAATCGACATATGAAATTGGAAAGCCTTTTTGCAAGCACTTTGTTCAAGAAATACAGGATCAGTACAAGCACTCTTTGCCTACACATGTGAGAGGTTGAGAAGATACTTGCGCTTTAAGAGACATTTATGGCACTTTATATTGTGGACTGTGCAGTTGATGTATGAATGAAATATATGTGGACTGTGTATTAATGAAGTTGAATATATGGAAAAATAGTATTTGAAATTGTGATAATAGTGTTAGTTACTCATTCATGATAGTTGATATTGGTTACTGTTTCATGGTAGTTGATACCTATTCCCATGAATCTCTTAGTTTGTAAACATCTACAAAGTCAGCAGCTGTTTGCTGCTCTAACCTAGATCAGGATTTGCAGTATGGACAGAGTTTCCAAATTTATGGTTTAGAACCACAGCATTGCCTTTCCAGATACATCCACTATATTCAGTCCAAGGCCTGAGACTCAAATGATGCTCCTGGTTTGGAAAAAGCAAAGGAGAAATTGTACTACTACATTTGCAACTGCTGAGGTGACTGCCTTTGATCTATGAATAAAATTATATAGTATTTCAACAACTGAGTTTTCTCAAAATCCATGTTTGTTGAGAGTATGTAAATGTTAGGGCAAGGTGGGAGAACTAGTGGTAAGGAGAACAACCTTTCTCATTAACCTTTCTAAGGTGCTTAATTTTAACCTTTCTAACATCCACCAAATTTCTGCTTCAGATGCTGTCCCAGGCCATTCCCCCTGTCTGATCTGGTAGTCACAAGGGGGGTTTTGTAGAGATGGAATCAGTAGGCTAATAAGTCCTCTCACCTCTTGCCTGTCATTCTTCCCTTTGAATGGCCCTACCCCATGGTAGCATTATCAGACACATGCAGGGTTGGGAGCTTCATGTTGGGCTTGTGAAGAATAGTTCCATTCCGCATTACGTTGAGAAAGAGTGAAATGTTTGCTGATTAGGGTACTGATCCTCAAGATGGCCTAAATGGCTTGAGCAGTGCTGGGGCAGTTTTCTGGCCAGCACACCTGCTTAAATTATATGGAGGTTGTATGTGGAAAAAGAAATGGAGCTATGGATACATTCCTGAATTTCACCACTACTGTAATCAAAAGAGTGCTTTATTCAGCAGAGTCTTGCTCTACAAGCAGTGCTCTCGCTGACCTTCTCATTTTTAAAGACTTAAAATAAGATTGTTTATCTGCAGTTCTGGGTGCTTCCTTTTGACAAGAGGCATTGTGAATTTATTCCAGTTTTATTGTTTTAAGAAGCCCAGGATTAGAGCTGTCTTTCCTGAGTGTAGACATTACTGTATGGAATCCTGCCACTTCCCATTTGCAATATACCAGTATTTTTTCACTTTGGCATGTGTAAATTCACAGCTGGGTTAAGAGTAATCAAGGTGGCACAAGGCAATCAAGTGTGTTTGTTTCCTGACAGGTGATAAATCTGTTGAGGAGTTCATCATTAAAATACTTGTAATCCCATTGTGTCTCTACCATATCCATTTCCTGAGCTATAGACCATTTGTAAATGACCAGTAGAGAATAGGATTATGATAAATAGCATGAATTAGCCAAATTATACCAGTCCAGCCTAATTTACTCCTTTGATAGGAATCTGGCATAGTAGACTATGGAGATGTAGTGTACATTGACTCTAAGGCCTTGGATTCTATTTAATGAGTAATTGAGGTAAGTGTGAACTCTGGAAATGTATTCAGAGGACTGTCATCATGCTGAAGTACGGTGAGGTATGATTTTAAAGGGGTAGCTGGTTGGACAATAGATGTGAGCATGGTGATGGTAGCTTTGGGTCTGAGATACTACAACACTAGCCTTCTCAAGGGAAAAAGGAGCATGGAAATTACAAAACATGGCCATTTGGAAGGGAATTATGAGCAGAGTACTGGACCACTGTGTACGTAACTTTTTGATTGATATTTAATGTATGCCAGATTGTTGGAAAGTGCCATTAAGTTACAACTAACTTACAGTGACCACATAAGGTGTTCAAGTGTCACCCATTGAGTTTCAGGGAAGTTCAGATCAGACATCAGGTCAGCGTTCCAACACTCTTCTACTTTCTGTGCTGGTAAAAAGTATTAAGAGCAACATTTGCTGTGTTTGTTTGCATGCATAACAGCTAGGGAGAATCTGAAAGAAAACTGGATGATATTTCTATCAAGTTTCTTTATAATCCGTGGAAAATAGTTCTTCGCATTGACCACTTAAGTGACCAGGCTAGAGTGACAGGTGTGATATAAATGTAGATGGCTTTCGCATAGGCAGTAGGAAACAGAACCATATCCAGATTTGGGAACTCATGGAGGGAAGAAGTAATGCATGAACAAATGTGTGTAGATTGGGTATGTTCCTGCCTCAGAAGAATGCTCCATGATTGGGATATGTAGTCCTGAAGCTTGTAATGTTTGGTCATGGCCATCATTAGAACACTTGCTTCTTATTCCTAGCTAGTGTTGACCCTCTGGGTGCCTAGGTACCTCTCCCTCATCCACAGACAGCTGAAACACTTACAAATGTTGTGCAAAATGAAATTAAACCAAACATGTAGTATCTGAAATATTGTTCAGGGAGGTATGTCTACTCCCCTACTAGACTGCAGCTTGATGTTGCCATTCTCTCCTCCTGCCTTAATGGTCGTAGTAATTTCATCCAATGCTTTAAGAAAATGTGTTCTTGCTTATGATTCGCCATTAAGAACACTTCTTGGAGGAGGCAGGCAAAGGCTTTCTGCAGATGCGTATACATCCTTTTGGTAGAATAATCCTAAACTGCATCCTTTGTGACCCCTTCAGGTATTTAAAACAGCTTTTTAATGCATGTCTTCACTTTATGATAGTTAACATCACCCCCAATCATTCATGCAGCTAGGACAGGAACTGAAAGCTATGGCCAGAGGACAGGGGAAAGAAAAGTATCTACAGGCATTGTTCCCCTCTAAAGAAGGCTAACCAGAGTTCAATTGGGTTATATCTATGTGATTTCATGCCCTGTCCCTGCCTTAAGGCTTTCATTCTGTTTGAATGCCTTTTTGGTACAGTTGTGCTTTTTCTTTATCCTCCATTAGTCTGTGGACTGACTTTGCTCTCCACCCTGACCCCCATTATTCCTGTTCTGGGCACAGTTAAGTGGACTTTTCCCCTACCAATAACCTCATCTGAATTATTAATAATTTTAGCTTCAGTGTACCAGTTTGTTCAGTGTGCTCACTTGGAGTTTTAGATTCCATTAGTTGAAAATGATGATATTGATGATATTGGATTTATATCCCACCCTATCCCACCCTATCCCACCTCTGAGTCTCAGAGTCTCAGAATGGTCACAATCTCCTTTACCTTCCCCCCCATAACATACACCTTGTGAGGTGGGTGGGGCTGGAGAGGGCTCTCACAGCAGCTGCCCTTTCAAGGACAACCTCTGCCAGAGCTATGGCTGACCCAAGGCCATTACAACAGGTGCAAGTGGAGGAGTAGGGAATCAAACCCAGTTCTCCCAGATAAGAGTCCGCGCACTTAACCACTACACCAAACTGGCTCTTATAGTTAGTTATTTTCCAATCCCCTGCTCAGAATCCCCTGTACAATCCCCAATCCCTTGCTCAGAATACTGATTTTAATAATCTGTGTTCTCATTAACTGCCCTGGTACAAGTGTTGATGTTCATATGGGAGATTTTCTCAACAGCTCTTCATTTTTAAGGAGATAGTGATTCCTGTGCATTGGGACTCACTGAGTGTATAGACTGCTAGTTTGCTTTTAAGTTTCCTTTTTTGTAAACATGCATTAAATATAAGATTCGTTGATGCAATAAAGGACCATATCAATATTAAACTGTTTTGCCTCCACAGGATCCTAAATAAAGCAAATGCTCTAAATATAGCAAAGTTCATTCTCTTTCCCATCATGATGGTATATTTGTATAAATATGTATGTGAAATCTGGAGTTTGCTTAGGGAGATGGATATTAAATTTTTGAGCAGATAGGCAGCCTTGCTGTGTTGATTCCATTTGTAGTTCTTCCTCTCTGGAGGTAAGTTCAGAACAACAAAAGCCCCAGTGCTGCAGTTGCTGTGCACAGAACTGATTTACAGCTACCAACATTACCAAGAAAGCTCCCTCCTTAATTAATCTGCAGAGCCATTTTGTCATGAATTCATCTCCTAAAAATTAATAGGAGATGAATGGATAAATAGATGGGCTTTCATGTGATACTTTTAAAAAATCAAAAGAAGAGGAGAATACCAGGGCCACAGAGTTCATAACATCAGTTCCTGAAGACTGCCAATGACATGAGAGAGTCCAGCAGAGACAGCTTCTTACTCCTCCCTAGGAGCTTCTCCTGTGTGCCCCCAAGAGAAGTAGAAGAGAAAAAGCCCAGGCCAGCGGGCTCATGTGATTCAGAGCCAGAGGACACAACTAGTGGGCTGAGTGAATTTCTCCTGGTTTATATTTCAATATTTTGGTAAATTGTAAGCTGTTTTGGCAACGGTATGTAAATGCAGTCCTAAAAGAATGAAGGGAGAAGAATTCATCTTGACCATGGGGTAAAGGAGAGGGAGGGATGGGAGTGAGAGCTATGAGTTCAGTTCACTGATATGTTCACCTGTCAATTTCAGTTGCAAAAACTGGGAGGAAACTGAGCTCCTCCAGTAGCTCCCAGCTATGGTGCAGGTTTTTTTTAGTCCTTTCAGTGATGGAGTGAGTAAAAAAAAGATGGAATCCCTGTTCCTTGAAACTCCAAATAATTGAGAATGCTGTGCAGTATTCTCTGGTTAAAAAGACATTTTAGATAGACTTTGTAAGGCAGAAGAGCTGTTAAAAGCATACTAATAAAAAAAATTAAGCTCTTATTTTTGTGCTAGCACTAATTACTGCTTATATGTGCTTATATTTGTCATTCATTACAAGAAACTGTACCAATCAGAGGATGACTGAACCCAAAGCACTTGTGCACATAAATTAACGAATAGATTTTTTTTTACTTAAGTGAAAAAAACCAACTGAAGTCATAAAAATCTTTTCTCTTAAATGCTAATGAAATTTCTCCATTCTCTCCATTAGTGGATCCCTCTTATTGGTAATTTGTATCCTTTTCTTTTGTTCCCCTTTGTAATGAATGCTAGGCACAGAAAGGACCAAAGCTTTGAGAATGTTTTCACTTTTGTCTTCCCTTCCAAGGCTACACAGGATCAAAAGGACATAAATTGGTACCCAAGTATGCAAAGTGACTCTTGCTTTTTTAATTATATAGCTTTAAAAGATTAATCTATTTTGGTAGGCAAATAGATTCAAATTTTGCAACATCAAAACACCAACCAAGGAGGCTTCATTGCTCTCCTTTAAAACATCAATAGTTTGCATTCTAATGTGCCTTGTCCATATCTTTCTGTTGCAAATCTAGATTGTTTATAATGTCTGTCCTGTCACTGTTTCTTAACTAGAAATAGAACATGTGTCTCTTCTCGTTATCCTTTCTGTCTGCTTGTTCTGCAAATTTCAGTGGTCTAATCAAAGAGAAATGGTAGTAGTGATTTTACTACTTACTGGCTTTTTTTAGTTCCATGCCCAATAATCCCAATTTTCTGCTTACTTGCATATCAAAATTGACTGCTTTCTTTGCATCTCTGCATGTGCAACTACCAACACTCATACAATTAGTCCTAGCACTCAGACTCAAAGTCTTGTGGACATTTATAAGACAAGACGAGGTCCTTTCCAAATGCCATACAAGTGACCTTTAAAGAACCACAGAAGAGCACTGTGGGTAGAAGCAGCATTAAAAACAGTTTAGGTACTGGCTGCCCAGTTACTTTGTCCAAGAGCACTCATCTCAAATGGCCTTTTCAGTTGGCTTCTCTCTGATAACTTTTCTATACTGATTCCCCTCTTCTATTACAAGTTAACATGTTTCTGAAAAAATTCTGCATATAATAAAGTTAGTGTCTTGAGCCCAGCTGTAATAATTTCATGAACAATAAGCAGGAAAGTGAAAATTCTCAGACAAAAGTTTCTTTTCATTATTAATTGTTGTCCCAATTTTTATTGAAGGGTGTGTGTATGTGCGTCTGTGAGAGAGAGAATGATTTGTGTCTGTGAAGGTTAGAAGAGGCTGACTGTGCTGGAACTGACTGCAGTGCCTTTTTGATTATTCATGGACAGTAATAGAAGGCACTTAAAAAGAACAATGAAATTGCTTATTTTTTGTGATGGGCCATCTGTTGAATTGTTTTGTGCAACAATCGCACAATAGTATCTATGTCATATTGTTCTATTTTCAACAGCAGCTAATTATGTATACTTGGCTACTTGTCCTTTTTTTCTAAAAGTTCCATGACCATTTAAAGTCACCTTCATGAACCTTTGCTGGAAAGGTAATAGAAATCTAAAGCAGCTGGTGTGTATTTTCTTTTCTTGAACTTCTGGGGCTCATGTGTGCATGTGTGTGTGTTTGCTGTTTCAAATTAATGAGGCCTTTTAAATGTTGAGATTTTGGGGGGGGGGCGGTGTCTGTTTCCCACCTGTAGTTTTAGAATGGAAGTTAACATGGAATTGTTTAGCAGTTTGTTTAAAAACCAGTGAAGCTCTACAGTAAAGAGCAGACTTGTTTGAAAAGACTGCCACAATCTCATTACTTATTAATTATCCCTTCCTTTTCTACTGCAAGTGGTAATTAGAATCTTCCACTGTTTACCCAAAGAATTTCTTTCTTTCTCTCTCTCAAGAAGTACAAAACCAAATCTGTTAACAAGTCAAAAATGGGACTTAATGATGATATCTTCCACAGGTCACGGACATTGCCGATGCCATGATTCTCAAACAGCTTTTTGAAAACCTGTTCCAAAATGGTGTGGTTGTTGTGGCAACATCCAACAGGCCTCCAGAAGGTAGAAACAAACAATATGTTGCTATTGGCTGTTGCAGTGAAAGTAACAGATGTCTTAATAGGCTAGCTTCACATGTATTCATTTTCTAGTTATAGTGGATCTCTTAGATTGGTTTCTGCTTTATTATTTTGTTTAGGCCTTACAGTATTCTATAAATGGCAGACTTCCATGGTTTCCATCACCACTGTGTCGGTGAGGAACACAGCTATGCTATGAAAGCTGCATGCGTTGCAAGTGTACTTTCTTGTAGGCTTGATGAGCCAGTATCCCTTGAGCAGCAAGTAAGGGAGGAGGAGGAATGACTAGGCAGATGAATGGGTGGATGGGTGACTGCTCTCTGGACAGCTGTTCATATGGCTTGAATTCTGCTGACCTCAGGAAGAATGGAACCATAAAAAAGGAAGGCTGATGCCTGATTAAATGGGAGAATGTTAGACAATATCCATCCATGTTTTCTGTGGCCCCGGAAGGGAGGACCAGAACCAGTGGGTTGAAATTAAATCAAAAGAGTTTCCGGCTCAACATTAGGAAGAACTTCCTGGCCGTTAGAGCAATTCTTCAGTGGAACAGGCTTCCTCGGGAGGTGGTGGGCTCTCCTTCCTTGGAGGTGTTTAAACAGAGGCTAGATGGCCATCTGACAGCAATGAAGATCCTGTGAATTTAGGGGGAAGTGTTTGTGAGTTTCCTGCATTGTGCAGGGGGTTGGACTAGATGACCCTAGAGGTCCCTTCCAACTCTATGAGTAATCCAAGTAATTGAGATCCACTCTGATGTAAGCATGTAGAGAAACAGCCCAAATGAATGAATGCAAAGTAGCAAGGGCTGTAATAATGAACTTGGAGCAACAGAGTAGAAAACAACTGAATACCACCAAAATAAAAATCAATCCTTTAAAAATGTTTTAGTAAAAAAATTAATTAACTATATAGAATTAAAAAACATTGAGGTCTGAAAATAAAACTCTTCCTATCTTTATTGCCATGTAAAAGCCTAAAACTGAAATCCGCCATCAACATCAACTAGAAGAGTGTCAAGGATAGCGTCAAAAATGTTTTAGTTAATTGTTTTAATTCTGGTTTTTAAGGTTAATTTAATGTTTAATTTAATGTTTTTAATGTAACTGTTTTATTGTTGGTGTACCATTGGTCACCGTATTGTTAGCCGCCCTGAGCCTGCTTCGGCAGGGGAGGGCGGGGTATAAATAAAATTTATTATTATATTATTATTATTAAAAGGAAGCAAACTTTTCTTGGAAGTATTTGCCTTTAATTTTTTCCCCCTTTAAATGTATTAAAGTGGAGACCAAAGAGAATCCACCAGCTGTGGAATCACAGAAAAATGATGTAGAGAGACTTTTTCTGTGCATGAATGGTGGTTTATAGTTGACACAGTAAATCTAATACAAAAGAATGGGGTGGGATGTTAAGTCTACTGAAGCAAAACTAACCAGGTCTTATGGCAGCTTAAAGGCTGACAGTGCCGTCCTAAGCTGGTGTACTCAGAATCTTATTCAGGTCTGCTTAATGGGGCTTACAGAAAAGTGTTCTTGAGATTGCACTGTAATTTTTAAAATTCTAGCATACTCTTTCTTTGAATAGTCCCCCTTCATTCACATTTCACAATGTGGGCTCAAGTCTACAAAAGATTATGCTAAAAACATTTTTGGTGTTCATTGTGCTGCCAGACAATTTTCTGCAATACTATGGGGCTGCCTAATAATTTCCTGATTTCTATACCTGTATCTGTACTAATATTCACTTCCCATGATCTATGTGGATGTCTTTATTAAGTTTCTTTGGGGCTTGCATGAAATGGCAGCAACTGTTTGTAGATCTGGAGAAAAATAAGCTGGGGACAAAATTTGTCTGCACAGTCCATCAGACTTCTTAATAAATTCAGGTACTGCCATAACTCTGGGTATAGTTTGTTAAAATTGACATGCATGGAACTCACATATGTTTATTTCAGGCAGACCTTTTCAAGACACAAAAATATATAACCAGCTTCATTCCCAAATGCAGATGTGAAGAGCAATGTTCACTCTAAGCTGTAGAGTCTTGTGAGCAAAAATTCTACTTTGTGAGCTACCGTACTGGTATTAAAGTTGTGAGCTACTGCATAAATTATTGTGCTCTAGCGCCATTTTTCCTGAGCTAAGACAAAAATGTGTGAGCTGAAGGCTAAAAATCTGTGAGCTAGCTAACTCAGCTTAGAGAGAACACTGGTGAAGAGGTGTGTGAACCACTACTGCCCAATGCTTCATCTGATTTGTTTGTTTTGATTTGAGCTCCAGTGTTTGGCACTGTTATTACATAAATGCTTTGCCCCACATTTTCATTGCATCTCATTTCCACTATGTACTACATTTCAGCTATCTGATCGACTTGGCTATAACTATTTGGGAGTATATTTCCTCTCCATTTATAGGGAGAAACCTGCATATGCTTCCTTCTTGAACTTTTCTGTAATAGTCATATTCTGAACTACATGTGTGTCAAATATGGACTTTGTGAGTGGCCTGAAAGCACCTTATTTATTTATTAATTATTGAAATTTATATTCTGACCTCCCCACGTGGGCTCAGGGCGGATCACAATATAAAATAAATATATAAAATCAATCAATATAAATAACAATTAACTTTGATAAAACAGTATATAATTGTTTAAAACACAGAGTTTCTAGGTGGATTTAATTGGTCTCCAACTTCATAAACTGGACTACATACAGTAGTGGGTGATACTTGAATAATATCAGTAGTGTCAGCAGCATCAAGGAGAGGCTAAGATCTTCCTGGATGCCTGGTTGTCTCAACCAAAGGCCTGGCAGAACAGCTTTGTTTCACAGGCCCTATGGAATGGCAGTAAATCTCACAGGGCCCTGATCTCTGCCAGGAGCAAGTTTCACTGGGTCAGGTCTGAGACCAAGAAAACCCTGGTCAAGGCTAAGTGGACATCCTTTGGGCCGGGGACAACTAGAAGTCCTTGATCTATAGAGTGCAAGACCCTCCAGGGCACATATGGGGAGAGGTGCTTCCTCAGGTATGTTGGTCCTAGGCCACGCAAGGCTTTAAGGTTTAATACCAAAACCTGGAATCAGATCCAGTGCTCAGTCATGGAAAGAACAGTTTGAGGCCCCTGTTTTAAGAGGTTTACACATTTTATGATTTCAGATTGTTCTAGAAGCACATATCCAGGATATATTTACATCAGATTTTGGGCTCTAGTTCAATAGGATGTATCCTAACTATTTTGATACCACTATGAGTGAGTGAGCTAATAAATCCGTAATGCCTGAGTGTATGTATAACATAATAAAACAGGAAGGAGAGCAAAGCGAAACTTTGTGGGACCCCTTCAGAGTTGCATCCTGGGGGAAAGATTCTCCATCGGTATCATTTGGGAAGACTTCATTAAGTACAAACAAAATCATTTAAGAATGGCCATACAGATTCATAATGGGCCAGGAATCCATGACACTAACTAAAGTTATAAAATATGTAGTCATACCCATAGGATAATATTAATATTTAGGTAGCTATTTCAACCAATACAGCTAGCATGATTTTGGAATTGTGTGGTGTGGGGACAGAAAATGGTATTCTGTGAACCTCTAGAAAATGGTATTCTGTGAACCTCTAGAAAGTTGAGAACCAACATGCCTTAGAAACCACCACATCCTCTATGTCCTTCACATTCTCTGAGATAATTGATGGTACCATCTTAGCAGGTAATTTTGTCTCAAGGACATAATATCAAGACATGCTAGATGATACTATCTTTACATATGTGGAACTCTTTCTCTTTGGAAACCAAGCAAAGTTGATTTAGAGTGGTGTAACTCTTGCTTATGTTTAAAGGATGAGGATCCTTTAGAGGATCCTTTAGAAGCACTATGGCTTTTGGAACTGATGTTAAAATGGTAGAGAGACATGGATTGGATGTCCCAGGAATAGACATGTTCGTACATATCTCTCCAGGATATCCCCACAAGTGCTGTAGGAAACCAGCCATGCAAACTTTATGGTTTGCATTGTGCCTCATCAGTTTTTCAGGCCAGCAGCCACCAGTGCTGGATCACCTGGAAATCCAGCTCAGATTTAGTGCTTGCAAGCGCTAAAACAACTTTCATTCTTTGCACATGGTCTCATTTAGAACTGCCGCATGTGTACAGAAGGTGATTGTTTGCTTAAAGATAGAGCTGACAATCCTCCCAAGTGGCCCAAGTGTTAGGTTTACTATCTCAGTAGAATATGAAAAAGAGCTTGGATCATCTTGCTGAAAGCAAAGTAATTTTGTGGATGGCTGCTATCAGCAGATCATTAGCAAACAGAAGTGGCCTGTTAAAATTATCCCTTTATTTATGTAAGTATTTTAAATCAATCAATCCACTTTCTTAATATTTTTAAAGCTGCATGTTGAAGGACTTAAGGGTCTAAGGAAAACAGTACATGACACCATTTGATGCACCTAGGAGAGGTGAGGTGCACCTAGGAGAGCCAGTTTGGTGTAGTGGTTAAGTGTGCGGACTCTTATCTGGGAGAACCGGGTTTGATTCCCCACTCCTCCACTTGCACCTGCTGGAATGGCCTTGGGTCAGCCACAGCTCTGGCAGAGGTTGTCCTTGAAAGGACAGCTGCTGTGAGAGCCCTCTCTAGCCCCACCCACCTCACAGGGTGTCTGTTGTGGGGGGAGAAGATATAGGAGATTGTGAGCCGCTCTGAGACTCTTTGGAGTGGAGGGCGGGATATAAATCCAATATCATTATCATAATCATTTGTTTGGAATTCACAAATGTATTTTATTGGTTCTTGGTGTAAATACTCTTCTTAAAATGGCTCTGGCTTCTGTGAGGTGCACCTGATTTCCCCCCAAGAGCTTTCCTTCTCCTCCTTTCTGATACAGCATATATCAGATGTCAGGAATTGTAAAGGGCATTTGTACCACTAACTATATTCCTCAGTTGGCCCAGGCTGCTAGTAAGTGCTGGAACCCCGTAGGGAAAATGTTGAGTAGTGCTAATGAAGTGGAGCTGCCCATCATAAATATTACATGATAATAAAGACTTTAAGGAGGAAGTTTCCACTGTAGTGAAAATGTTTATCCTTGGCTTCTTACTTGCAGGCACAGCAGAGTGCCCACACAAAGCACAGGGTACTGAGAAAAGTAATCCATGTGTGAAATTCTGTCTTTTCTGCTTTACTTCATTGCAAATTATTCCTAAACCTATAAAGTGTTTTTATTAAGCTAAAAAATAAAAGGTAGTCCCCTGTGCGAGCACTCTGGGGTGACATCGCATCACCATGTTTTCATGGCAGACTTTTTATGGGATGGTTTGCTGTTGCCTTAGCAGCCCCATGGCACAGAGTGGTAAAGCAGCAGTACTGCAGTACTGTGATCTGAACTCTCTGTTCATGATCTGAGTTCGATTCCGGCGGTAGCTTGATTCAGGTAGCCGGCCCAAGGTTGACTCAGCCTTCCATCCTTCCGAGGTCAGTAAAATGAGTACCCAGCTTGCTGGGGGGAAAGTGTAAAAGACTGGGGAATGCAATGGCAAACCACCCCGTAAAAAGTCTGCCGTGAAAATGTTGTGAAAGCAACGTCACCTCAGAGTCGGAAATGACTGGTGTTTGCACAGGAGACCTTTCCTTTTCCTTGCCATTGCCTTCCCCAGTCATCTACACTTTCTCCCAGCGAGCTGGGTACTCATTTTATCGACCTCGGAAAGATAGAAGGCTGAGTCAATCTTGAGCTGGCTACCTGAACCCAGCTTTCGCCAGGATTGAACTCAGGTTGTGAGCAGAGGTTAGGACTGCAGTACTACAGCTTTACCACTCTGTGCCACTGGGCTCTTTTATTAAGCTACTGAACTTTAAAGCCTTAGTATAGTTCTTCATGCCCTGACCTGGATAGTCCAGGGTAGCCTGGTCTAATCAGTTCTCTGAAGCTAAGCAGGGTTGACCCTGGCTAGTATTTGGATGGAAGACCTCCAAGGAATACCAGGGTCACTATATGGAGGCAGGCAATGGCAATCTATCTCTGAAATGTCTCTTGCCTTGAAAACCCTGCCATAAGTCAGCTGTGACTTGGCAGCAAACAAAAAATGTTCTTCATAATTTCCACCAAAACCTTAGGGGAAAAGTATAAAAACTCATACTAACATCTGTTTCCTCTTGAGCTTGATTCTGACTCCAGAAGTCAACCCTAGAAAACATTTTTTACAGTGCCTGTGATGCATGGTGAAACTTGAGCACTGTTGGATCTTCATGAGAAGACAGTCTCATAATTATGGCGCAACCACTGCCATTCTGCATGCTGTTTTCCTATGAACTGAATTCACCTAGCACTGGCTGCCCAGTGTTCTGTTATTGATACCAAACAACCATAGCAAGTCATTGTGTTGTATCCTTAGATGAGGATCCAAGGTGTTCATTAGATTCCTGACTGCTCAGTTTCTAACTGATCCCATTGTTTATTGCCTCCCCATTCTTTCTGTCTTTGCTGCTGTTACAAATAATATGGGATTGTATGTGGAGAGGTGGCCTGTAGACTTGGGAGAAGCTGTATGCCATGGACATAGGATGATTCCTTTTATTGTGTCTGACCATTGATCTGTCAAAAGTATTGTTTACTACGATAGGTGGGAATTATCTAGCGTTAGAGACATAGAGGTTTTTCACGTCACTGTGTATCTTTTTTTAAACAAAAGATGCTAAGGATTGAACCTGGACCTTTTGCATACAAACCAGATGCTGTATCACCAAACCATGGGTCCTCTCCTGTTTCATTTGATAGTGACTGGCAAGCTGCTCAGTTTCAATCCTTGGCACCCACCTTCAGTGCCAAACTGTATTCATTATATTTATGTTGCACCTTTCTTTTGTTATGGAGCTCAAAATGTAATACATAAGATTCCCTGGAGGTTCCCAGGCATTTCTTGGACACCAGATTGCTTAGTGGGTTAAGTGAGACTGTTGTACCTTCCAACTATTCTATGACTTTGTGGTTTTTATGCCTCTCTGGCAGTCAGTGTTGTTAGACATGATGGACTACAAATTTACAAGAGTGTAAAAAGGAAAACTTATATCCTATATTAATTGGACCTCTGTGCTTAAATGCAAGCCCCTATTCCTCTATCATATGTTGAAAAGATACCTCAGAAACATGTACAGACTTCCTACAGAATGAGCTCATACATATGATTGTAAAAGAGGTTGGACTTATATCTAAAGAAACAATTGTTATAGTCAGGTTTATCACCCCGCTTCTGTCTGGGTAGGAGCTGGGCTAAGTGTTTGGCTGGAAAGTACATGTAGACTTTACCTTGATGTGCTTTACTTTTGATTCTACTGTGTGTGTTTTTATGTGTTTCTGATGGGTCTGTTTGAAGGGGAGAAAATGGCTGCTTTGGAGGGTGGCCTCCATGGCATTATACCCCACTGAGATCCCTCCACACCAGATGCTCTGGCCTTACTAGGCTGCATCTCCAATTTTACAGGAAATTCCCAAGCTGGAGCCAACAACCATACCACCACATATGGTGTGGTCTGCTTTTTACTTGGAATAATGCTAACGCCATCTTAAAATAGATTTTAGCAATACTTCACATGTAGATACAGTATTCTTCAGACCTTTAAAATTATTCTGAGCCCATCAGGGGAGAGTGGGGATATAAATGTAATAAAATTAAAATAAAATAAATAAAAAATTATTTCTGTGTGAGAGCCAGCATGTTGTAGTGGTTAAGAGCAGTGGACTCTAATATGGAGACCTGGGTTTGATTCCCCACTCTTCCACATGAAGCTTATTGGGTGACCTTGGGCCAGTCACAGTCCTCAGAGAGCTCTCTCAGCCCACCTGCCTCACAAGGCACCTGTTGTGGGGAGAGGAAGGGAAGGCAATTGTAAGCCACTCTGAGGCTCCTTAGGGTAGAGAAAAGTGAGGTATAAAAACCGACTCTTCTCTTCTTCTGTATCATGACAGTGAATCACAGCTGCTGTCCAGGTCCCAAGCATAATTTTCTGGACCCAATACATACTTAAAACTCAGCTTCCCTCCCACACATGATCACAAGAGTCCTGGAATTACAGACAGTATTGTGATTATTGACTTGCAGCTCAGGCTGGACTCATCTGAACTCTTGGATAAAGTATAGCCTCTTCTTGGCCCAGATGCATTCAGATATGACCTGTAGTAATATGTTTCTTGCAGTATGATTACAAATGCATTAGCCTTTGTTTTAACATAAATTAATGAGTATATATATTTAGAATTGTGTATTAGTAAACTAACAGCAATCCTGGGGGTGGGGAAGTGATCTGGGAGCAGACTTACCCAGCACTTAGTCAGTGCAGGCGCGTTGCAGTGCCCTATCACTCACTGGCAGTAGGGTACAGCTGTCAGTGCAACTGAGAAATTGGCCCCTGCACTGGCACGGTTGTGGGAAGTGTTGGGGGCACAGCCAGAGTTTAGTTGACTCCCTAAGCCTTTTCAACCTGGGAATGCCCCCTGCCAGAGGTGGAAAATTATGCCAACTAAAAACATGGTGTAGTCCACAGGCGCCTATGGATCATGAAAATAAAGTCTTCCCCCACTGTTGTTTCCCTGTGCATTAGCCTTGGAGGAGCTCAGCCAATCTCCCCCCTTCTTGGGGCTGCCAAGCCCCCTCCCCAGCACCCAATCGCAGCTCTCTTATCCTACATAAACTTCCACCAGGACATCAAGCAGTAGGTATTGACCATGGCATTGGACTCTGTCTTGGAGCTCCCCATCATGGGGACAGAGCGAGGGGCAAGACACTTTGATGGTGGGAGATGCACAGAGAGGGCACTTAGCACTACAGGGTGAGCACTTTGGGCTGACACTCAAGGAGGAGAGCAAAGTCTATACTCTGTAATTGACCTCTCCTATTTCAGAATCACAACAGGTACCCAACCTTTGGAGGAGAGCAAAGTCTATACTCTGTAATTGACCTCTCCTATTTCAGAATCATAACAGGTACCCAGCCTTTGGAGACTCGAACCTTTGGAGGCTTGACCCACTGGGGCACTGACACACTGACAGGTAAGCATAGGCAAGCATCCCAAACCTGCTCCCCCTCCCCTCACTTGAGGCTGGGAGGTGACAGTGTCTCCTGCACTCAAGCCTAGCATTGAGCTCAGGTGTAGGATGGCGCAAGCTATGGCTGCACTGTCCCATGGCCCTTGACACACCATGGGAAAAATTCCCTAGAAAGTTTTCCATAAGATGGTCTGTTATTTGCCTGGTTCTCGTCCTCGACAGGGCACAGGCTATGACTGTGGGTAGTTGGGGGGTCTGGCAGCTGCTCCACTGCTTGTGGTGAACATGCTTGGCAAGTGTCCCTTTAAACAATTCCCTTGCCAAATCACAACCTTGAGCTGCAGCTGCAGCTGCTGCAATGGATGCATCACAAGCAATCTAGGAGCACTTCAGAATAGGACAGGTGAGTGTGAGTTGGCTGGTTCCATCATGCGCCTCAAAGGGGATGGTTCATGGCTAGTCCCCCACCCCAATGGGGCTGCCTTTGAAGATCCTGTCAGGACAAGACATCCATGGCAGTACTGGTGAGCGGCACTGGCATGGGGCCCTATATGACTCTCCCAGTATGCCCCAAGAAGAGTTCTTTGCTCTGAAAATAAGAACTTACTGGTAGTCCCCTGCTTGAGAGACCTGTCCTCAACCAGGACCAGGGCCTTTTTGGCCTGGGCTCCTACCTGGTGGAACTCTCTGTGATATTACATCCATACCCTGCGGGAGCTATTTCCTTTCTTCAGGGCATGTAAGGCAGAGATGTTCCGCCAGGCATTTGGTTGACGCAACGATTGTGCCCTGAGTAGTCTGGCACTCTCATACCACCCCACCATTCTCTATAACCCTCCCCCAGGAGCCACTGAAGAAATTATGCTTGATGCCTGTAAGATAATATAATGAATGTTTGTATTACTTAGTTTTAACATGGAATATTTTATTTTATTATGTTTTTAGCTGCCCTGAGCCCTGCTTGTAGGGAAGGGTGACATATAAATTGACTGTAATAAATAAATAAATCAAAATAAAATGGCACTCGTGCCCAGTTACCATGGCTCTGTTTTATTGTCTTGCAGGTGGAGATTCAACAAAGAGGCTTGTGGGTGTGGCAAGTCTTGCCCCCACCCCCTCCACTCTATTCAGTCAGCTGTTCCAGCCGCCCTCTTGAAGTAGAGCTTCACACCCAGCAAACCTTTCCAAGTTCTATCTGCAATACCGTCCCACTTAGCTGCATGGCATGCCAGGCATACTCAGTCCCCAGAGTGGGATGGAGCTGTCACCCCTTGGCATGGATTCTAGTGCAATAAAGTCTGTGTTGTGTCCCAACTTTGTCTCTGCTGCTTGGTTTCTTCTACATAACAGGAGCTGCACACTGCTCCCTGCCCCACTTCCTCCTCATCCCATCTGCCATTCCCCCTGTGGGTTTACCAAGGGAATGTCTGAGAGAGGGCTCACTCACCTTGCAGACTTCTGTGTGAAGGGGGAAGGTAGTCTGTGTGAAGCCGGAGGGTAGTCTGGGTGAATAAACTGGTTTATCACGGCACCTAGAGCGTGAGACTGGACCTGGGAATCCCAGCGTCTGTTCCCTACTTGTACCATGGAGACTAGGTGGGTGGCCTTGGGCCAGATGCACACCCTCAGCCTGACCATCCTCATGAGGTTGTTATGCGCATGGAACAGAGAAGAGAATGATGCAACCTAATGAAATGAGTGCATGGATGAGGCTCCTAAACTGTGTGTCTGCTCCAGGAAGGGATTCCTCTGGCAACCAAGGGGGAAGGCATCTGTGCAAGTAGTACTGGTGGGCACTGGGTCGTGGGGGTTCTCTGAGTCAGTAGGGAGAGACACTGCAATGGGCAGACTCAAAATATTGGTGGGGGGCTTGGCCATGGAACATTCTGGCATGCAGGGAAAGCAAATTATGGTGACCACATGCCTGTCATTGGTGCAGGTCTCTGTGAGGGACAGAGTGGGAGATGGAAATGGGACTCTCCCAAGCTGCCCTTCCCAACTCCCTAGCTGTGACATCAAACAGCATAGCAAGTAGCCGGCTACACTTTTCCCCTACTCCACTTGGCCCATAGGGAGCGGACTAGCGGCACCAAGATTGCACGGTGGCTGGCTGCTGCAGTGCAGAAGCAGCTCAGGTTGTGCTGTAAGTTTTATATTTAACATCGTCGGCATAAATCAGCGATCCCCAACCTTTTTGGCACCAGGGACCGGTTTTGGGGAAGACAATTTTTCCACAGACTGGGGGATGGTATAAATGATGCCACTGAAAGTTCAGTATTGGTTAACAATAAATGCCAAAGTTATTATATAAATTATCATATACTTCTCTATATTAGATTAAAATCTGATTTTGCTCAGATGCCTTCTATGAGACTTCCTTGGAGTATTCAGGGTTTTTTTCTTTATAATTGCTGCAGAATAATGTGTTTCTTCCCTTTTCCTTCCCCATGTCACAATTCATGTAGAACATTTATCCATAATTCCCCTAGACAATCTTGGTAGACAGCTAAATAGCAAAGGTAATATCAATGTATTCTCTTTCAGACCTCTATAAAAATGGGCTCCAGAGAGCTAACTTTGTGCCGTTCATTGCAGTACTAAAGGTAAGGAAGATGCACTTATTTTAGGGTTCTTAGCCTTGCCATGCCTTAATGATAAACATATATTTGTTGGTGAAGTGCTATGTTCATATTTATTTGTTTTAGTATGGTATTATAGGGGTTAACCAAAAAGGGATGGTAGGAGCTGCTATTTCCTGTGCCATAATTTAGAACTAGACATTTAAGTTCTGCTTCTGTTTACTGCTGCAGTCATTTCACCTTGCATATTGATGTGGCAAAACTTAGCAGTGAAAAGAAAGGAAACTATCTTGTTGGTTTACAAAACAATTTAGGGTTCCTGAAGACAGTATAGTCCCTAGGAAAGCTCAGTACAGCAGTATCTACAATTGCATATTTTTGTTATTTGAATAGCCAGCAATGTCTCTTCAGAAACAAAAGGCATGTTTCTTTTTCTGTGATTGTTGGATAGTCCATACCAGCAATCAAAGTTTGGATTTAGTTTTTTAAAAAGTATTTTGCTTTAGTGTTCTATAAATCTGGGTTTACAAATACTTAAGTAGAGCAGGAAAATTGGAAATTACTTAAGCTGCTTCCATATGAAGGTGTTTTGTTTTTTCCATTTTGGCTATCCAACACCAGCACTTTTTTTGGGGGGGGGGGGATCATCCTCACAAAATTGTGGTCTAATTGTATTCCAGTTTCCTTTCCTTGCCCTCTGTAACCTTCCCCTCCTCTCCTCGGACCTGCTGTTTTATCTTCTTTGGAAAAGCATAGTCTAAGTTATCAGGTATTCTGAACTGGAAGATGCACATTCTCCAAGGTCCTGCTCACATTGGGACAATTTTCTTTCATCTGTTCACAGCATCAATTTCCCCCACTTGTGTCACTAAAGGGCTATTTTCAGGTGTGTGGATTTTTTAAATTGGTGACTGCCACATTATAGTGATCTGTTGTCATAAACTGATAGCTTCTCTGAATTCCCAGCTTTAATTTTTTAAAAATTAGTTCTAGCTCTTTTCCTTGCAGAGATGTAAGGGCAAAAGTTCGCTCCCTGTATCTTTGCAATGAAGAAGGCTATGGACTTTTTAAAAAAATGGAACCTGGAGGAGCTAATAGATTGTGGCACTAGATCCTTTAGCAGTCTACCATTACTGGGTTTTTTTGCTTGACAATAGTTTTGTGGGAAAAATGGAGGCTGTTGGGTACTGAAAAAAAGAAAGTGTAGGGAAATTGCAGTGTGGGCACTTGTTGCTACTGCAAAAGCCTTTGCAGTTGCAGAGATAACAAGAGCTACATGAAGAATCATTAGTATGTGGAAGCAGGCATCTGAAGCGCTCGGATTTGGCTCTTAATTGTAAAAGAAGATGGATGAATGGCTTGCTGTAGTGAGCAAGATTTCATAGACTGCTCATATGTTTTGTTAAAGAGAGTGAGTGAGTAAATTCCAGCAGGCACTTCTTCCATCTACTTCACTGGATCTTGCAAAGCAGTGTCATACAGCTCAGCTGGAATTTTATTTTTATTTATTTATATATTCAATTTATGAATCACCTATCCCCCACAATGTAAGACTCTCGGCAATTTACAGACAATTAATGGGGGCGGGGGAGAGATAGCCCCTACATAGGGTATTAGTTGCAGCCCACTGACTGATTGCTTATTGACTGTACACTAACTTAATCTTTCATTGTTTAGATCAACGTTCATTGTGTAGAGAGGAATAAGAGTTACTTTTTATTGATGGTATTTTTTAAACCCTTCCTTAACACACATGTTATTTCAGCTTTGGTAGGATAGGAGCCACTGCCTTATATGTACAAGAACAAGAATCCTAAAAGCTAAACTGGTTATTTGGCAGTACTGAAATAATAGTTCACAATCCAGCTATGTGCTTTCAGTTTCAGTCTAAGGGATTAAAAGTGCTTCACAATTTGTTTATTCATTTATACCCCACTTTCCCCCCAATGGAATCCAAATCAGTTTACATCCCCCTCCTCTTCTTTTTTTATTTTCACAACAACCCTGTGGGGTAGGTTAGGATGAATGTGTGTGATTTGATCCAAGGGAACCCAAAAAGCTTTTGTGGCAGAGTGCTTAGATCACATTCATATAAAATTGACTCACAAAAGAGGGAGATTTTAAAATAATGTAGTAAATAGAAAGTGAATGTATTTTCTTACAGTCTGAGCAATTTATAAATCCAAGAGAACTGTTTAAGATAGTATGTGCAACTCAAAGCCTATTGGCATCCTTACATTCCACTGAAGTCAATGGTGACATAAGCACATGGTTTCAGTGAAACAGAACTTTCTGTGTTGAGTCTAACATTTTACTTAAGTTTCCTCCTTCCACCTGGGGGGTCCAGAGTAGTCATTCCTTGTCCCTTAGAAATGTTTTCATTAATTTCATGCTTCTTAGTCAACACAATGACCTAATTTCACACTAGGCATTGTGCTTGCTGGTGAGTCTCTCTTATGGTACTTGATACTAAGAAGACAATCCAGTACTTGGAAGTTAGCCTCATTTGACTTGTCAGTAAACATGTGTGGAATTGGGTTGTTAGTTTATGATTCTTCTGTTGGATTTATTTCCAATGCAGTGTCTGTCTAGTTCAGTTGCAAGCCCGTTATTAACAATGGTAATAATATTGAATTGCTCGCTAGAGTGAAATACATGGTCGAGGGAAACATAGTGCCTGAATCCCAGCAAAATCACTGGCAAAAGATGCAGCTTTTAATGCCATTTAGAAGATACAAAATGTCTTTGATTAAGTGTTCTGCCTTTGTCAAGCCACCTGTGTTATAGGCACATGGATTTGTCAATTGACAATTTCTTAAAAAAGTCATTTTGGTGATTAAATTGATGTGTCAGTTACTTCCATTCTAGTGCTGAAATAGACTAGTAGCTTTCAGCATGTTGAATAGTAGAAACTTGCTTTTGTGGTCAGTGTCAGCACCCTGACCTCTGCTGAGCTGTCACCTGAGTCAGAATTGCTAGGATTAAGTCTTTGATATTGTGATGTCTTCACTTATCAATTGACTTTTTCATTACTGAAGATGTTAGGCCTTTTGTTTCCCTACTTAGTAAGTACCCAAGCAAGTCTTAAATAGAAGACTCTTTTTTCCCAAGCTGTGGAAGTTGTAGGCTCTGCCTTTCTCTTTCTTCTGTATTAATTAAATGGATTACTTTTGGATTTACAATACAGTTCAGTTGTGAATCACTGTGCTTAGCATTAGAAAAGAGAGAGTGCACATGCACACATGCAGACACTCACTAATATAATGCAAGGACCGATTGGCTCAAATTCATGTTCACTTCACACTGTACTTTATGGATGTTTGAATGGCATTGTATCTTGAGCAAAATTTGAGCTTGCATGTGACTATAGTTTGCCCCACAAAATCAGAGCTCTAAATATTTGAGTGGCTTCTAATTCTCTGGGAAGGGTCTTGGGGTATAGCAATCTGTAACACATTGTGTATGTTTTTCGAGTCTTCCCTTAAAAGAACAGTGTACAAAAATCAGACAAGGATTGAAAAAAATATTTGGTTATGTTTAGGTGCTTTTTAACTCTAGTGCACGTACTAATGCAATTTAATATCTCCCCCAAGCTGTAACTTGCAGTCCTCCATTTTTGTTGTCTACCTACGGTAGGTAATACAACTTTAGCTAATGGTACAAGCTGTAACTTGCAGTCCTTCATTTTTGTTGTCTACCTATGGTAATACAACTGTAGCTAACTTTCATAACCTTTTCTACCATAATTTTAATAATTCACCTTTTCTGCTTCAGCAAATTGATTTGACTCAAAATTATGTGACATGTCTAATATTGCATTCTAAGTGTAATGGGATGTGTTCATTTAATCAGCACATGGTAGTTTTCTTTGCTCGTTATGTAATCTGAAATGAGGTCTTCCCTTTCTTCTTCCCTCCCCCACCTCAAAAGTCCAAGCCAATTAATGAAGCTTTTAAGTGCTTTGTCACAGGCCACCATGGAGGTCCGCAGAGAACAACTTTAATCCAATAAACATTTCATTTAGATCATGAAAAGAAAGCATGAGGAGACGCTCCTGTAAGAGATGGTGTTAACTGGCAATTCTCTCCATGTAGAGATGTTAGCGTTTGTCAAATTAAGAAAGAGGCTTTCATATATAACACACAAAACGTGTCAAAACTAATAATGGGAATAATTTAATTTTGGTTGAACCTTACATTGTGAATATTCTAAAAAGCCACAACTGTTTTCTTCAAAGACTTTACTGTTGAGCTGGATGGACAGGGCAAGGGGAGGTTGTGAGAAACCCAAATAGCAAATAACGCTGGCCGAAAGTTGGGGTGGGGGGAGGAATAGATAATTAGGTGTAATTAGTGTGTATGAATTGTTGTCTCCCTGCCCTTGGCTTGAATAAATTTGGAAGAAAAAATCCAAGGGGTGAAACTGCTTTGATGTAAGAGGAGTCATTGTAGTTTGGCAGCATAAAGGCAGTGTTTTATACTTACATAATGGTTGTGATACAGAAAGACTGAATGGACTGTGTCGCCCTCCCCCTCTTCCCAGTCTGCTTTACAGAAGTTTTCAGTTATTGGTAATGAGGTAGTAGACCTCATCTGAATTAGGTATAAGCCAACATTAGCTTTTACTTAGGTCTTAAACACTTTTTTTTTTGGTTTTGGGAAACCTGGTTCCTTAAACCGACATTTCTCTTTTTCTCTTCCCTGTTTGAAGCTCTGGCAGGATCAAAGGCTAATATAAAGAAATAGAAATCAAATTTGAAACAAACAAAGCACAGTAAGCAAACTTCACCCCAGGCACAACTGAACTAAAGAAGTAATTATCTTCTATATTTTACCAATTCATATTGAATAACTGCATTCTTGGTCTAGTACAAAATGTAGCCAGTTCTTTTCTGTTTTGCAAAAAGACATATATACTGCTTTATTATTTGAGTAAAGAGTTATTATTTGAATAGACTTAAGAGCATTAACAATAGGTTTATGTTTATCCTTCCAGTGAGTGATGTCTATACTTTTAGAATTTAGCACAAAATACATAATGAAAGAGTTAAATTAGTAAGATTAGGATAAGTTATTTCTAAAAGAATTAATTTTCTTTCAGAAAGGAAGCTATCTTGTGTGTGGTTTTCTTTTTTAAAAAAAGATTAATATAATTGCCTGTTGTCTTGTTGACCTACTAGTCTCAAAGTAACATTTTTATTTTAATTATGTGTATTTATGGAAATGTGCAATAGGAATATAAGTTTTGCTGGCTCAATCAAAAAGACTTAACCTAATATTCTGAGCACAATAAAGCTCAGAACATGAACTATCTATTGGTACGTATCTACACTATTTTTCCAGCAATCCAGTAACTAAACCGATTTGGAAATACGTAAAAATAGTAAAGTCAATACAATTCATTTCATTCATTCATAGGTACAAATTTTTCACGTTGCAGTTGTTGCCGTGATGCAATTTAACAGCAGCAGCAAAGCTCTGTCATGCAGTTGGTGTGTATCTTGAACTGTAGGTTCTGAGCAAACATCTCTGTGGCTGTGTTTTCAAAATGTTTGTATCTTTAGGTTTAAAATGTTATATATTTAAAATGTTAAAGATTTATATGCATAGATGCTATTCTCTATTTATCTCTATAAACCTGCCATGGTGTAGGATTCTACAGCTACTAGAAAATGGTGAGACAGAAGGAAACTAGCATTTTGCTTAACCCTTTGTGGATTTATTATGTCGAACAAGTAGCCTTTTGTACTTGAAGTTGTACACTCTGAAAAAAGCAACACCTGAATATCTCAGGAGCCTGAATAATTATGCCCGATTGTGTTTTGCTGGTATAGGTCACAGGAAATTCACTTAGGGTAGTCTCTCTACAAAGCTAAGATATATGCAGATTTTCTGTTGTTGGATTGTGTAAAAATTATTTACTGTTAATACTTGCATAAAGGTTAGAAAGGTTGATGAAGTGATATTTAGTATTGCTTTACTATTCACTGCGTGTCAGGATGTAATTATGACTGATTCATGGAACTGTCTTAGGAACGAACCATCTTTATTAAAATGCTGATCAAGATAAGAGCTGACAGTAATAAAGAATAGAACATTTTAGTCTTGTTGCTTTTCAATGATTGCTAATTACCCCAGAGGTCATGTATAGTGCTTGGGAGGATTCATTGACATTATTTTCTTTTAAGTCTGCTGTTTGAACAACATCTGAACATGAAGACAAAGACTGAGTGCATACAGAACAATAGTTTGACCAAGTTTTTTATTCCATCAAAAGCTAGATGATTCCCTTCCCCCCCATTTTGTTATAGAAATTTGTGTTACCATAAGAAGTGCTGAAAGCCAAAGATCTTTGTTTTAAAGAGCCCCGACCCTAATCATATCCATCACTGTCTTCGTCTTCTGTAGGTCGAACAAATAAAGAGGAAACAATACACTGCTAACACTCTTATCGTTGGCTGAATGCACAGCATAACCCCAGGTAGAGCTAATTAAAAGCCTAGTTTCTTTTCCGTGACTTTGGTCAGACCATAAATCAGAATCTTCTGCTTATTTTATTGGATCACAAGATGCATTTAACTTCACACTTACCCTCAGTGTGGGCAATTTTGTGGTGAAACTGAGGTGCACATGATATTTACATGGGATGATCTCAAAAATAAGCAAGTAGCCAAACAAAAGGAATATGGCTCATTTTCATGGATTCTGCAGGAAATTAGATGAATGAACTCAATGCATAGAAGAGAAGGGAGGCAAGTAAGCAGAAGTCAGACCTAATGCTTCACTGGAACTGGGAGGTTCTGGCATAAGTGCATGCAGGAGGTTAATCAGATTGCCCAGAACTGTACTGGGAGCATCAGAAGAAGAAATAACTTGCTTAACTCTGAAAGCAAGGGCAGATAATAATTTGCTGCATTCCCAGAGCTGATGGAAATGTAATGATAGGACCAAGAGATCTGGAGCAGATTGCTGCTATTCTGCTCCTCCTCCCATCTGGGATTTATTTAGTATATTTATACCCCACCTTTCTGTTTAAAGGTAAAAACTCAGGGTGGCTTACAATAATGCAATTTATATGAAACAGTTAAAATAGATAGCAGCCGTTAAAAACTTACAAACAGAGGGCAAGTTGACCACTTTAAAAATGCTTTCAATAATAACAATAAATTTCAGCTGATGCCAGAAGGCATCTATAAAAGGAGCTACAGTTCAAAGGGGAACAAGTACCAAAGAGCGGTGGTAGCTACTGAGAAAGCCATCAGGTGGGTTTTCACCATTCACATCTGCAATAAAATTTCCTTGGCCAACTTCAAAACATGAATCAGAATTTACAGAATGAGGCAGTCCACCCAGTAACCTTGCATGTATAATCTTAAAGATATTACCTGCACAGAAGTTTTGCTTCTCATTGGCTGTCAGAATGGACCGCTGTTTTCCAGAGCATCCACACATTGACCCCCCGTTTGTCCGTTCCAATGTTTCCCAAAAATGCTTTACTACAATCGTTCCTGAAACAAAGTCCTGAAACATGAAAGACTGTAGTCCAAGAGGCTTTGCATGTTGTGTGGATGAAAATGTGCCTTATTTTGAATCTTCCAACCACATTGGCACCATTTTACTACCATGCAGGGCTCTTTTTCTAGCAGGAGTTCCTCTGCATATTAGGCCATACCCTCCTGATGTAGCCAATCCTCCAAGTGCCTACAGGGCTCCTAGTGTAGGGCCTACTGTAAGCTCCAGGAGGATTGGCTACATCAGGGGTATGTGACCTAATATACAGAGGAGCTCCTGCTAGAAAAAGAGCCCTGTTACCATGCATATCGTTATAGCACCATAGTAATATAATATATATTTTTTAAAGCTGAGTGAGGGAATAGTGGCCATAACCAAGGAGGAAATATCCACGTGGATGCTCTGTTGCTGCTGTAGACTGCCTCTGCATTTGCAGTACTAGTGAATTCCCAACAGAGGATCATCACTGTGTTGATGCAGCTGAATAACACTTTGTACTGGGCCTGGAAGCTCACTGACAACCTCTGGTACTCTGTCAACTGCAGTTAGCCCACAATAGGACTAATATGCTTGCTGTGGCCATTCCTTGTAAGCATCCTGGCCATTTAGTGTTGGAAGAGAAGACCAAGATGCTGTCTCATCTCAGCCTCCAAAGGGGAGGGGTTGCAAACAATTCAGTGAGATAGACAGGCAGACTGTGGGTTTTCTTCCAGTTTACTCTCCTGTCACTGTCCTTTTGAAGTAGACTGATAGATCTCAGGAAATTTGCATCATCTTCTTCGTGGTCTCTGTGCAGTCCCACACATGGGTTTTCCCGTCAGGACGAACCCTACCTCGGAGATTTTAAAAGCTAGCCTAGGCGTTATTTTTGGCGCGCACTCCCTTCCGTCCTGGGGAGCAGGCATCCACTGCGCATGCCTGGAACGGGAGGGAGGCGCCCCACCCAGCCAGTTTCTTTCCAACCGTCGCCCGGGATAGTCTTACCTCGTTGCGCTCCTCTTTTACCTCAGAACCTAGCCTTCGCTTCTTCGTCGTTTTCCTCTCTTTATTCCATTTTCCTTCTTATATTCTTATACTCTTCATTACTCTTCAAAAAAAAAAAAAAAAGAAAGAAAAAAATATCTTTCCTGCTTTTACCTCAGACCTCCCTTCCCCTACCCCCCCTCCCCCCCCGGGCGTATGGAAGGAAGGGATAGTAGAATAACCTTTAAAAGGTGTTCGCGTTGTAGGGCAAAAATCCCTACATCGGACGGACATTCACTTTGTTTATTTTGCCTGGGAGAAGCCCATAAAGTAGACGCCTGTGCGCATTGCCTTCAATTCGGCAAACAGGCGCGGAAAAACAGGGCCGCTAGACTGAGAAGTCATCTTATGGAGTCTGTGCTTCACCCTGAAATGTCGCAATCCTCTACTACAAGTAAGTCGCCTCCCCTTCTGTCTCCCCAAGGGGACGGCGCAAGGTCGGCAGCTTCAGTGGCCACTGTTCCCAGCAAGCATAAGCCCGGCGATGCCGCGAAAACCGGCGACGGCGCGAAGACGTCACAACAAACGGTCGCGCCTATTAAATTGAAAACTGGGAAGCACACCAAGAAACACAAGCACTCCGATCCGAAGGGCCCGAAGGATTCGAGAAAACCTACCGACCCGAAGGAACCGAAAAAATCTACCGACCCGAAGGACTCGAAAAAACCTACCGCTCCGAACAAACCTTCGGAACAACACGAGTCTGACAGACATGGTGATCCGTCCACACCCGGATCCGATACCCAGGAAGCGGCCACTCCGCTTACGGACTCACCGCATCAGCAGACGGAGGAAGTTATCCCGGTTCCGTCCCGATCCCCTTCTTTGCAAGGATCCATACCAGACCCTTCGCTGGAGAAGATCCGAGACCCGCTGCAGTGGACTCAACAACACATCAACCCCAGATCGTTCCGCGATATGTCGAATCCCATCCAATATAGACACGATGCTCATCGCTACTTTGATACTCATCGATTCCCAGCCAGATCTCCGAGCATCGAGAGACATCGGTACCATCATACACGTTTCCCGGAGAGATCCCCTAGCAGGGGGAGGGACCGCTATCGCTACAACCCGAGATCTCGGTCTCCATCCATGTCCCCGAGAAGACGCTACTACACCTCGAGGTCTCCATCAATGGATTCCCATCAATGCTGCGGTTACCACCACTCTCGGTACCGTGCAGATCACCACAGGAACCAATCCAAGGAAGCAACTCCCGTCCAACGGAGTAAGCAGCCAACGAAACAGCCATCTCCGACTCCTTCCACTTCGACCTCTAAACCTAAGAACACGAGTCCAACCAGACCGGACCCGCAAGCACCCGAACCTGACAACTCCGATGTCGAATCCGACGCGTCATCGGACTCGATGCAATCGATGTCCTCTCCTGGATCCCCAGCTTCAGATATTGCAAAGCCTGCAGATTTGTCACCATCCGACGGAGCCAAAACATATCTGGACTTGGTCGCAAACATGGCTTCTGCTCTTAATGTAAAGCTGACATCGGACGCGCCCAAGGTCACGGATGTAGTTCACGATTTGGTCCATTCGGACCTACCCGCTGGTTCCTTTCTGCCAATGCTTCCGGTGCATCTAGATGCCATTAAAGAAGCCTGGGACAAGCCGGCATCTATTCCTCCCACGTCAAAGCGCATCGAATCCCTATACAAGATCCAAGCTACGGAGTCGAAGTTTCTTTTCAGTCACCCGGCTCCGAACTCGATGATAGTCCACTCTTCCTCCAAATCGAAGCAGACTCGTCATCCTGTACCCCCGGAGAAGGAGGGCAGGAAATTGGACACACTGGGAAGGAAGATGTATTCCATCTCCACAGCAAACGCCAAAATCAATAATTATTTGGCATATTTTGCTGCTTACTCCCACAATCTGTCCTCCCAACTGGGCACGCTTGTCTCGGCTCTACCAGAACCTGCTCAAAAACAGGCATGCACATTATTACAGGAGCTCAATAGAGTCTCCAAACAACAGATAAATACCATTCGTCACTCCGTGGGATGCACCTCCAAGGCGATGGCTGCCTCCATTGCCTTGAGAAGGCACGCCTGGCTTCGCTCCTCTTCCCTACAACCCGACATTAAATTCAAAATCGAAGATCTCCCTTTCGACGGCCAAGGCCTTTTTAATGCCACGACAGACGACATACTCACCACAGTCGACGACAGCCGCAAACGGGCAAAAAGACTTGGTGTGACCCAACAGCAACAGCAGGGCTACAAAGCCAGACCATGGAAGCCAATGCCATTCAAACGCTCCAGGTCCCCTCGACAATCGGAATACTGGAAGCGTAAGGCTCCACCATCTAAGCAACCTTTTAACCAGCGGCAGCAAAGACCACAACAACCTAAAAAGACTGCAACTGCATCCAAGCAGTCTCTTTGACTCTCCACCTCTGCCACCTCACAACACTTCCAGACTCCTACCGTTCTACGAGAACTGGAAGTTAATTACCACAGACAAATGGGTCCTGAATATCATTTTAAGAGGTTATTCAATAGAGTTTCATTCTCCCCCTGCAAGACACCACTTTGTTGCAACCCCTCCATCCCCTCCCCTCCAAGAAGAGATCATCACTCTTATGGCCAAGGCGGCCATAGAACCTGTCCCAGATCAGTACCATCGGACAGGCTTCTACTCCCGGTACTTTCTAGTCCCCAAGAGGGATGGAGGTCAGCGCCCGATTTTGGACCTCAGGGCTCTCAACAAGTTCATCCACCACAGAAAATTCAGGATGGTCACCCTCCAATCCATTTTGCCCCTAATCCCTCAAAATGCTTGGATGGCGCTGGTAGACTTACAGGATGCCTATTTTCACCTAACAATCCATCAAGGCCACAGAAAGTTCCTGAGATTTGCCGTGGGAAACAGACATTATCAGTTTCGAGCGCTTCCGTTCGGACTCTCCACAGCACCCAGGACTTTTACAAAGTGTATGGCGGTGGTCGCTGCATACCTCAGACAGCGCGGAATTGCAACTTACCCATACATAGACGATTGGCTCCTTGTGGGGCCTTCAAGGCCACAACTGGAAAAAGACATTGCTATAACCCTTGCACTCTTAGCAGACCTGGGTCTCCAAGTCAACCAGCAAAAATCGAATTTAATCCCCTCACAGGACATTCAATTCATAGGGGCTCGCCTCTGCACCACGGACCACAGGGCGTACCTCCCAACAGACAGAATAGCCTCTATTCACACACTAGCCACAGAAATAATGCAACAGCCAAAACAGACAGCTTTCACCATTCAACGCATGTTAGGACTCATGGCAGCGACAACGGCGGTCCTACCACATGCAAGACTCCGTATGAGGCCCCTACAAATCTGGTTTGTTCGTGCATATCGTCCCCAACACCAATCTCAACAAACCCTCCTAACTGTCCCAAACAACATCCTTCCCTCTCTGGGATGGTGGACAGTTCGAAATCATTTGCTGACAGGCATGCCATTCTTACGACCAAGCCCGTCAGCGGTAGTCACAACAGATGCATCAAGGTGGGGCTGGGGAGCCCATCTAAACACCCTCTCAGTCCAGGGGCAATGGACGCCATACGAACAGTCGCTCCATATCAACTGCCTGGAGCTCTTAGCCGTCCACAGAGCTCTGAAATCATTCCTGCCAACTCTTCACGGCCGTCACGTTCAAATAGCGTCCGACAACGTGGCGACTGTGTTCTATATAAACAGGCAAGGAGGGACTGCATCTACCCGTCTTTGCAAGCGAGCAATGCACCTCTGGCACTGGAGTATCGCGCATCAGATCCATCTCACTGCAGTACATCTCCCCGGTGCCCAGAACACACAAGCGGACACATTGAGCAGGTATCTCATCAACGACCACGAGTGGTCACTCCACAGGCAATACCTCCTACCAGTGTTCCAGAAATTCGGAACACCATCAATAGATGTGTTTGCTGCACCAGACAATGCACAATGTGCTCTCTTCTTTATGAGAGGTCCGCCCTCACCACAATCTGCAGGGGATGCCTTCATTCAGAGATGGACAGGTCCATTACATTTCCTCTTCCCACCGTTTCCACTGATAACACGATCAATACAGAAAATTCAACTGGACAATACAAATTGTATTCTAATCACACCGTGGTGGCCTCGCCAACCATGGTTCACAACGCTCCTTTTCCTATCGGACAATACTTACCATCACTTCCCCCGGGCCAAGAATCTCCTCTCACAACAGAACGGCAGGGTTCTTCATCACGACCCGGACAGACTCCGCTTGACAGCTTGGAGGATACTTTCTCAGAATTCCCTGAGGGAGTGAGAACGTCCTATTAAATGCACGAAAACCATCAACGAGAAAGTCATATTCCATGAAATGGAAAAGATTTTCCATCTACGCAACCAAGCATAACTTTAAACCTTTGTCTGCCTCTATGCCTCAAATCTTGGCCTATACATTGTCATTATCTGAAAAAGGGCTAACTCATTCGTCTTTAAAGGTGCACCTGGCAGCAATCTCAGCTTTTCACCCTCACATACAAGGACGGTCTGTATTCTCACACCCCGCTGCGAAATCCTTCTTGAAAGGAATTTTACACCTGCATCCACCATCACGACAACTGTACCCCAGTTGGAGTTTATCTCTAGTATTAAGCCAGCTAATGAAACCACCTTTTGAACCCATGGCTTCAATCCCTTTGCATTTCCTCTCGTGGAAAACGGCGCTGCTAGTCGCACTTACCTCCGCTAAAAGAGCCAGCGATATTTGTGCGTTTAGAGCAGACACGCCTTACACCATTTTTCATCACGATAGGGTAGTGTTACGACCAGATCCTACCTTCTTGCCTAAGGTAGTATCCACGTTTCACCTCCACAGGATCACAACTCTACCCGCTTTCTTTCAACGTCCTACGGATAAGGGCCAAGAAGCCCTACACTGCCTAGATGTTAGACGGGCACTCGCCTATTACATAGATAGAACAGCATCATTCAGGAAGGACTCCAGACTCTTTGTGGCCTATGGACGGCACAATAAGGGACAAAAGATATCTACGCAGAGACTTTCGAAATGGTTGGTTGCTGCTATAAAGCTGTGTTACAGACTAGCAAAGCAGCCGGTTCCAACTACACTACGAGCTCACTCTACAAGAGCTTTGTCAACATCATCTGCCTTAGCCAGAGGGGTCTCCATGGAAGACGTCTGCGCTGCCGCCGCCTGGTCTTCCACCTCGACCTTTGCTATGCACTACGCTCTGGACGTTCGTGCTAGGCAAGATGCCTCCTTTGGACAGGCAGTACTCCGCTCTATCTTCGACTAAGATACGATCTGGATCCGGTAAGTACCAACTTACCTTGGAGTCCAATACTTGCTTGACTGATTTGCATTAACATTGCATTAATTTTTCTCTCCTACTCTAGTGCCAGCACCCACCACCGTGCAGTTCAGCTTATCAGTCACCCATGTGTGGGACTGCACAGAGACCACGAAGAAGATAAACAGGTTACTCACCTGTAATTGATGATCTTCGAGTGGTCATCTGTGCAGTCACACACGCCCGCCCAACCATCCCCGCTGCTGGCCACTGGTACTCTGCAACCGCTCATCTACTATGTCGGCGGCGGGGAAAGAAACTGGCTGGGTGGGGCGCCTCCCTCCCGTTCCAGGCATGCGCAGTGGATGCCTGCTCCCCAGGACGGAAGGGAGTGCGCGCCAAAAATAACGCCTAGGCTAGCTTTTAAAATCTCCGAGGTAGGGTTCGTCCTGACGGGAAAACCCATGTGTGTGACTGCACAGATGACCACTCGAAGATCATCAATTACAGGTGAGTAACCTGTTTTTCTTCATGGTCTCTGTGCATCACACCGATGGGAGAAGGCGCCAGCGCCGATCACGATCGGTAAACTTCAAAGCTGCGGATTTCCGCGCCTCCGCCCCAGTGCGCATGCTCAGGAGCCCCACCACGCATGCCCACTGGGACGGGAGCGGACATCCCGCCAGTTCTCTTCTGACCGCCGCGCTGATCAGTCGATCTTTGGCTACGGTCGGTGAACTTCGGATCAATCTGTTGGTTGATTTATGTAGATAGTTGTTAGTTAGTTTTCCAGTTTAGTATAGTTAGTTAGTATAGCTTTTTTGTTGCCGCGGGAGTGTGGGGTGAGTTTCCCGCCCTTTGGGCGACCCCCCCCTTCCTCTCCTTCTATCCCTCCCGCGATCCCCCGCCATCTTCCCTCGCGCATGTAAAGGCGGTGGGGCTTCTTCAGACGGTGCGTTAAGTGTGGGAGCAAAATCGCACCGCCCGACGGACATTCGCTGTGTCTGCTGTGCCTCGGAGAACGCCACAAGCCAGACTCCTGTGCACACTGCGCTAAATTTTCTAAGCAGACCCGGAAGAATCGGGTGGCGAGACTGGCGGCGGCGCTAATGGAGCAGGCGCTTTCTCCCCGAAAATCGGCCGAAGAGCCGACGGTCGCCCCCGAGTCGGTATCGGCACTGAAATTGACCGACACCTAACAGGCTCTCTCCGACGCCGATCGCCCTCAGAAGCGCTCGGGCTCGGCTGCGAAGTCGGACTCCTCAGTGCCTGCTAAGCGGCACAAAGAGGATAGAGGAGAGCATGGCAAGAAGGCCAAGAAGACCGAGAAAGCGAAACCTCCCAAGGAGGATCCGAGGACTTCGCCGGATTCGGAAGGTCCTTCGGTCTCGACGAAAACTGTCCCTCCGCTGAAGCTGTTTGCCTCGCCACGTCGTCGGACCCCTCTGGAGTCGATGCAGACGCAACTAGTCATCTCGGACTCGGACTCCGAGATCGAATCAGCACAGCGTTCTGGCACCGATAGGAGCCCCCTCCCCCGACGGGAAACCCCTCGCTCTCGAAGTCCTCGGGACCGACGGGATCCATCCCGGGATCATCAGAAGGAGACTCGCTCACCACGCCACAACGAAGGTGACTGCTCTCCGCACCGGCCAATGTCTCATGTCCCTTGGGACCAGCGCCAGTGGCAGTATTTATACGGCGCATACCCGCCTTTTCCCTGGCTCCACCCTAGACAAGTCGAGTGGGACCTGCGCTCCGAGTCGTCATATCGGTCCCGTACATCCTACCAGACTCCGAAGCGTTCGGCATCGGTATCGAAGCCGCCCGAGGTGGAACCGCGTCGCGAACCGGTGCAACCCCCAGTAACGAAGCCGAAAGCTCAGGTCGAACCCGAGTCACCACTACGTGAACCGTCGGATCCGTTGCAGTCTCCCGGGGGCTCGACCAGGTCCATACGAGACTCTTCCCCAGAGGATCCCGGGGGTTCTTCCCCGACAGAACCGTCCCCACCGGAGAAGACGTCGGAGGAGCAACCCATCTCCCCATCTGAGGACTTGAAGTCCTACGGGGATCTGATTAAACGTATGGCTCTGACGCTATCGCTGCCGACGGAACAGCCGCAGCCAGTAGTAACGGACAGTGTATTCGACATAGTCCAACGTGACACCTCAACAGCGGTGGCACTCCCCTTGACTAACGTGATGCTCCAAACAGCAAAATCCTCATGGGATAAACCATCTTCCACGCCGGTGTCTTCCCGCCGCCTCGATCATATGTACCGGATCCAGGAGAGCACCGCGGAGTTTTTGTACACTCATCCAAAACCGAACTCGATTGTCGTGTCTTCCTCCTCGAAAGCGAAGAAGACACACTCCACGCCCCCAGACAAGGAGGGCAGGAAGCTGGACTCGATAGGTCGTAGGCTTTATTCTACAGGCTCTCTCGGCATGAAGATAGCCAATTACTCTGCATGTATGGGCAGGTACCAGTATGCATTATGGGACCAGGTTTCCAACATTCTGCATACTCTACCGACGGAGAGCAGGAGTGCCCTCAAGAAGTTGCAGAAAGAAGGGATGCTACTAGCAAAACAGCAACTCAATGCATCTAAGCACTCGGGGGACACTTGCTCAAAGGCCTTGACGACCGCCATATCATTGAGGCGCCACTCCTGGCTGAGGTCGACCGCACTCCAGCCCGACACTCAGACTTATATCGAAGACCTCCCCTTTGACGGGCTAGGTCTCTTCAGCTCTAATACAGACTCTGTCCTCCAGGAGATGGATAAGAGCTTGAAGACGTCCAGGAACCTGGGGGTGTCACCGTCCCGCCCGGCAGCGAAACGCCAGTGGACGAAGCCGTGGCAACGGAAGCCGTACGCAAAGTCCCCGGAGCGCTCCTGGCGCTCGAAGTCGACAGCTGCGTTCCCGCGCCAGCAGTACTCGGCAAAACCTAAGTACTCCCCGCCTGCTACCCATGCTGCCAGACAGAAAGGGTCCAAGCAGCAGAAGCAGAGTCTTTGACTCCCCCCTGGCAACTTGCCCTTCCACGGCTGTGGACTCTATCCGCCTTTCCCGTTTCCTCCCTACGTGGGGCCGGATTACATCGGACCTCTGGGTTCTGGCCATCATCCGACGGGGGTACAGGATAGAGTTTCTTCAAGAACCCCCAACTCCCAAATTTGTCTATACCTCCCCATCTCCAACCCTACTGGAGGAGGTACAATCCCTCCTCCTGAAGGAGGCCATCGAAGTCGTTCCAAGCACTCAACAAGGTCACGGTTTTTACTCCCGTTATTTTGCTGTTCCCAAACGGGATGGAGGCCTCCGACCGATTATGGACCTTCGTGCACTGAACATTTTTGTCAGGTGCGACAAGTTTCGAATGACTTCCCTGAAGTGCATCCTCCCTCTCCTCAGGCCAGGCATCTGGATGGCCACCTTAGACTTAAAGGATGCATACTTCCATATTTCTATTTTTCCCCACCACCGACAATTCCTGAGATTTGCAATTGGGGAGGACCATTTCCAATACAGGGCCTTACCCTTTGGCCTTTGCACGGCTCCGAGGGTTTCTACCAAAACTATGGTGGTCGTCGCTGCCCACCTGCGGCTGCAGGGGGTAGCTGTGTTCCCGTATATCGACGACTGGCTGATAGTCGCAAACTCACGGGAATCCCTGATACACCATGTCGACACCACCCTTGCTCTTCTAGTAGACCTAGGCCTGCAGGTCAATTGGGGGAAGTCTCGCCTCCAGCCTTCCCAACGAGTTCAGTTTATCGGGGCAGTTTTGGACTCAGTGGCTTGCAGGGCATTCCTCCCTCGGGACCGAGCGGCTGTAATCATCCAGACAATCGGTCTCCTTCGTCAAAATCCCACAGTGCGGGCTCGGCAGGTTCAGAGGCTCCTGGGACTTATGGCAGCCACGACGGCGGTTGTGGGCTTGGCGAGGCTCCGCATGCGTCCCTTGCAGCTTTGGTTCCTCAAGGTCTTCAACTGCAACAGCGACCCCCTGTCCCGACTATTGACGGTACCACCAGAGGTACTGCAGTCCTTGACCTGGTGGGAGTCGGAGCGCAACCTTCTGGAGGGGGTCCCCTTTCAGAGGGCCCCGCCGTCGATCACTGTGACGACGGATGCATCAACGTGGGGATGGGGGGCTCATGCGCTAGGTTTGTGCGTGGGAGCTCCCTGGCCCAGGCATCTGCTACATCACCATATCAACTTCTTAGAGTTGATGGCGGTGTCCCTCGCCCTGCACTCCTTTCAGACTCTAGTTCGGGGCAGGTCGGTGGCCATCTTGACGGACAACACCACGGCCATGGCCTACCTGAATCGGCAAGGGGGCACAGTGTCCCGCAGCTTGTGCGGCCTAGCGATGAACATTTGGGAGTGGTGCGGGTCCCTCGGGATATCCCTGATGGCCGCCCACCTTCCGGGGGAACAGAACGTCCAAGCGGACTTCCTAAGCCGAGGGGGAGCGTTGCTTCACGAGTGGGAGCTGAATTGGGTCTATCTGAAGTCGCTCTTCCAGCGCTGGGGCACTCCAGATCTCGACGTTTTCGCAACAAGGGACAACAAGAAATGCAGACTGTTCTGCAGAAGGGGAGGAGTGGACTCCAGATCCCTGGGGGACGGCCTGTTGACCCCGTGGCGCTATCACAGCGTGTACTTGTTTCCCCCCGTCCCACTCCTGACTCGGGTGCTGCAGAAGGTTCTGCAGGACCGGCCGGTGGGGATTCTCGTAACGCCCTGGTGGCCGAGGCAACAGTGGTTCCCCATCGCCATGGAGCTGGCGAACGGCAACTTTCACCACTTCCCGCAAGTGCCGGACCTCCTACTATCCCACGGGGGACGGGTACTCCACCACGATGTTCCGCACTTGAAGCTAACAGCTTGGCGTCTGACACACAGCAGTTATCAGAGAGAGTGAAGTTTGTCATGTTAAACTGTAGGAAGCCTTCCACGCGAAAGTCGTATTGGTACAAGTGGGGTAGGTTTTCCAGGTTTGCTGACGCTGTAGGGGTCAGCCCGCGGGCAGCGGGCCTTCCCGTCATTTTTGATTTTCTGGTTTCTTTGCTGGACGCGGGACTGACGGTGACGTCGGTGCGCGTCTACCTGGCCGCCATCTCGGCGGAACACCCTCGGGTGGATGGTCTGTCTGTCTTTGCCCACCCGGACTCAAAAAAGTTCCTGAAAGGACTAGCAAGGCTGTACCCGGCGGTGCGAATGCCCGCCCCAGCTTGGGACTTGAACCTGGTGCTGAAGGCCTTAACTGGGAAGCCTTTCGAGCCTTTGGCTACTTGTGCGCCCCACCTTCTGGCCTGGAAGACGGCCTTTTTGGTGGCAATTACGTCCGCCAGGTGAGTGGGCGAGTTGGCGGCCCTCTGCTGCGACGCCCCCTACTTGACATTCACCCCGGACAGGGTGGTGCTTCGGCCGGACATTGCTTTTCTGCCTAAGGTCCTGTCCTCCTTCCATCTCAATGCTGAGATCTTGCTGCCGGTGTATTACCCTAACCCAGCGTCCGAGTCCGAACGCCGGCTCCACGCCTTGGACGTTAAACGAGCCCTATCCTTCTATGTGCATCGTACAAAGGGCTCGAGGAAGGACTCCCGGCTGTTCGTGTCTTACGCGTCTGCAGCAAAGGGGAAACGGATATCGTCCCAGAGGCTCTCCAGGTGGATTGTCGAGGCGATCAGGTTGTGTTACCTCCTCTGCAAAACGCCGGTCCCTGGGCCTGTGAGGGCCCATTCCACGCGGGCGATGGCCACGTCGGCGGCGTTCATGAAGGGCATCCCGCTTCAGGACATTTGCAGGGCCGCTACATGGGCTTCACCACACACCTTCGTGTCGCACTATGCCCTGGACCTGAGGCGGCGTTGAGAGTCTTCGGTGGGTCGTGCTGTGCTTCAATCCATCTCCTACTGACGGACCGTGGCACCCGCCACCAGGTAGGACTCTAGCTTGCTAATCTCCCATCGGTGTGATGCACAGAGACCACGAAGAAGATAAACAGGTTTCCTACCTGTAACTGATGATCTTCGAGTGGTCATCTGTGCAGTCACACTACCCGCCCTCCTTCCCCTCTGCGGCCGGTCCGTCAGGGGCTGACGCAGCGGTCAGAAGGAACTGGCGGGATGTCCGCTCCCGTCCCAGTGGGCATGCGTGGTGGGGCTCCTGAGCATGCGCACTGGGGCGGAGGCACGGAAATCCGCAGCTTTGAAGTTTACCGATCGTGATCGGCGCTGGCGCCTTCTCCCATCGGTGTGACTGCACAGATGACCACTCGAAGATCATCAGTTACAGGTAGGAAACCTGTTTTTCTCTTCTTTCTGGTCCTCTCTCACACCCACCCATACCTCTCCTCTCACACACATCCACGATGGAGGCTGGATACCTCTCTTAGCAACTGTGTCCATCCAAGGTAGTTTAGATTACTTCTATCTCTGTCTGTTAAACTTCATTATCCAGAATGTAATTCCTGAATAAAAGGTCTATTATTAGTCTTAAAAACTGTAATGTGGCTCTGTGTAGCTTTGTAATTTTGCCAGCACTCTTGAGAACAAAATGCTTCTACTGCATGTAATCAAGGTGCACTTTGCTAAGTTTGAGATGGGATACTGGACTAACTAACCAGTTAACTCCCAATATTTAGTCCAACAGAATGTCACCAAATATGTGTGTATGTGGTCAGATCTGACTTCCCATAAAAGGCCACAGTTTGTGAATCAACTCAGTTGGAAAAAACTTTCCACACTGCCTATCACTTGGGCATCCAGAGTCAATGAGGTATCTAGGAACTCCTTCAGATAAGTACAATTCCATCCAGTGCAAATTGATCACCTATTCCTGAATCAGCTCTATCCTTAGCTCACAGCATCTCAATTTGGGGGGGGGGGGTAATTTTAGCTAGTTTTCTCTCATCCAGTCCCCCAGAACAACCAGACCCCAGTCCTCCACAGCTTGGATCTTGGTGGAAAGAAATTATTTCTTCCAGCATTTTCATGTAAAATTTAAAAAGCATAGGAGAAGATGGAACCTTGTGGGACTTTGTATATGCAGGCTAATGACAAAGTTTATTACTATCTGAGATTACTATCAGATTAGAATTCTGAATCAAAGTCTTCAGCAAACCTTTACATTGGTTCCATATCTTAAATACACTAGATACACTAAACCTATTTCTGCTGGGCGATTCATAAGGATACCATGGTGGGATGGTTCTGAATGCTGCTGGGAGGTCTGGGGGAACCAATGGGAATGCATCCCCACAATGGGAGAACAGGTGTAAATCAGTGTTTCCTCGGCTGAGTGAGCTCACAGTTTTTTAGTCTCCAGCTCACGCATTTTTGTCTTAGCTCAGGAAAAATGGCCCCCGAGCAAACTAATTTATGCAGGAGCTCACAGCTTTCTTCCCAGTAGCTCACAAAGTAAAATTTTTGCTCACAAGACTCCACAGCTTAGAGGGAGTATTGGTGTAGAATGTAGATCATCTATTTGCTCAACCAAATCTATTCTTGTACCATGAGGTAAGTAAAAGCTAGACTGAAAAGGCTCAAGATAATCAGTTTCCTCCAGAAAGTTTTGGAGCTGCATGGCCTCCAGACTCCAGTTCTCCAAGGTGAATTTACCCCCTCCAGATTAAGCACATGTAAGGGATATATTAGTGTAAATGTTAAATGTAATCAGAGTAATTTCTTAAGCTAAATCTGAAACTGTGCATTAAAGCTAATGTTGGTAGTGAGCCTTGGTTAAGAGGGAAGGGTATTAGTATTAACATTAGTCAGGGGTGGAATTCTAGCAGGAGCTCCTTTGCATATTAGGCCACAGCACCCTGATGTAGCCAATCCTCCAAGAGCTTACAAAAAAGAGCCTTGTAAGTTGGAGGATTGGCTACACCAGGGGGCTGTGGCCTAATATGCAAAGAAGCTCCTGCTAGAATTCCACCCCTGACATTAGTTAATGTCAGTTGGGTGTATTCCTTCAGCACATTTAAGAGAAGGGGGAATCTGTCCCTCAGAGAAAACAGCTGGGAACTGGGGCAGAAAGTGAATGATTAAAGGCTGATGGACATAAATCAGGCTGCTTAGTCCTCAGTAAGCTGGGAATGACTGGTTGTTAGAGGACTTGATAGTATATGACCTCATAAAGTCTTAGCGACTTTCCAGGGAAATTTCCATCACTCAGCTTGTTAACCTGTTACTGGATTGTTTTAGCTTTACTGTTCTTTTGGGTTTTGGAGATTAAGCATGTTCATCATTCTGCATAAAATAAATCCTCATTTTAGATTTGTATACTTGCCTAAACTATTCCAGAATAACAGTACAAAAAAAGGAGCAGAGCAGAAAACTGAAGGTATTCAGCTGTATATCATTTGGGTGTAATTTTCTTAATGAGGTGAAGATAATCAACAAAGTCTAAACTGGTCCCCATAATACCACCAGATGGGCTGTATTATCAAATGTGTCTGCCTCCAAACTCCTATTTTAAAAAGGACATAAAAACAGCATTCCAAATAAGACAACTTTGCATATCTTATACCATATGCTGATCTCAGGCATGAATTTATTGAGGCCTCCAGGCGATTCTTTAATGTTACATTGCTTTTCTACATATTTGATGCCATTTATTTGTTTGTGGTGTGGGAGAAATGTAGGATCTGGGGATGTGTGATCAGGTTGGTGTGACAATTTTCTTTTGTTAGCTGTTGGGAGCCATTGCAGTAACTCCTAAAATGCACATACCTTCCTCCCAAAAAGTTCTAATAGCTTATTGGGTCTTGTATGCCTCCATTAAAAATTGCTCTTCCTAGTTGCTAATTTAAAAATGTAAACGAAGATATTCTCTACAGAGATAGAGATATTTTAAATCCTGACAACATTAATTTGGCACTTGTTTAAAAGAAGGAGATGTTCTCACTTTAAGTGCTGTTTTCTATACCTTTTTTAGTTGCTTATGAACTGTTAGGGATTTCTAAGTGTACCTCATGACAAGGAAATCATAGAGAACTGTTCCAGTATAATTAGAACACTTTATATGTGCTCATGGCAGTGTTGTGGGCATTGTCAATGACTATGGACACAATCTAGACAATAGTGTTAGTAGCTCAGTGTACCACGTGTACTTTAAAAGTCCTAAGTTAGAACTACAGTTTCTCAAAAAACAGCCTTGTCCCAATGTACAGCAAACTGCATTATATAAAACCCAAAGGAATTGGCAGCTATGATGAAGTATGGCAGGGCCCTTTTCCAAGTGGGAACGAGAGTCAAGTTTCATGCTGTTTTTCTGCAAGTTCTTGGGCACTGGCTTTTTGCTATCTTTGCTGTGTTCATGCCAAATCAGTAGTTAAATTTTGCCATTCTGCAGTATCTATATATGAGTGCAGTGTTGAAAATGTAAATGTATAGTATTGGCAAGACAATAAAAAGTAACTGTGCACACATCCAGCATGTTGTTTAAACAAGGTGCTTCCTATATAAAGCTATGAGTGCATGCTAGTGCCAACACCAACCTGGGCTTTGGATCCCTGGTGTGGTAACTGAGCACATAAAGCTGCTTTGCACAGGTAGCAGGCTCTGCCAATCTGGCCACATAGATCCATGCCTCAGTAACCTTGAGACTAAACTGCCATAATGTCCCCTGCATGGATCTGCTGTTGAAGTCAGCTCAAAAATTTCAGTTGCTGCAGGTTGTTTGCATTAGGTTTACCCATTCTACAGCCACTCCATTGGCTACCTATTAGTTAACTGGTTCAATTCAGAGTATGGGTTATAACATACAAAGCCTTTCATAGCCCTGTACTCGCATATCTGCAGGACTGTGTATCCTGCTGTGGTCCACTGCAACTCCTTTGCTCATCTGAGCAAAACCTCCCAAAGGTGACCATTTTAAATAAGATTGACAGCTGCCTGTACATGTGCATCTTCTTTTCATGGCTCCCACCTTGTAGAATGGGCTGCCTGAGTTGGCCAGGAAGGGTCCCACACTTCTGTTATTCTGCAGATTGTGTAAAGCAGAATTATTCAGGAGGATGTTTTTAGAGGGAATGGGACTGTGGTGTAATGGACTGGGTCAGAAGGATGCTTCCTTGCTAACAATTACAAAAAGTATAGAATTATAGTTTACTCCTACATATACTGCATGTTTTATCCTGCTCTTAAATGTCAAGAAATTCTTCCTAACATGTAGCCAAAAACTCTTTTGATTTAATTTCAATCCATTGGTTCGGGTCTGCCCTGATGGCAACCCTTCATCTCCTCTCCAGGCTAAACATACCTAGCTTTTTCAACCTTTCCTCATAGGCCTTGGTCTCCGGACCCCTCACCATCTTCATTGCCCTCCTCTGGACACATTCTAACTTGTCTATATCCTTCTTAAATTGTGATACCCAAAACTGAATACAGTACTCTAGGTGAGGTCTAACCAGAGCAGAGTAAAGTGATGCCATTACTTCATGTGATCTGGACACTATACTTCTTTTGATACAACCCAAAATTGCATTGGCCTTTCTGGCTATTGCATGTTCAGTGTATGTCCACTAAGACTCCTATAAATATCCTTTTGGATATTTATAAATATCCTTTTGGATATTTATGCAATATATCCATTTCCCCCATCCTATAATGATGAATTTGATTTTTCCTACATAAATGCAGCATTTTACATTTAACCCTGTTAAAATTCCTTTTATTTGTTTTAGCTCAGTTGCTTTCCTGAAGTTCAGTCTATATGTCTAACTATGTATAGCTTTTCCCCTCCCCAAGCCTGTAAATTCCAAAATTACATGGTCACTACTACCCAGGGTGCTCATTACTTTTACCTCATCAACCAGTTCTTCACTGTGGATAAGAATCAAGTCTAAGATAGCAGATCCCCTTTTTTCCCCACTCCACTTTCTGGAAAATAAAGTTATCAGCAAGACAAGTCAGGAATTGTTTGACCTTTTGTTTTTCACAGTTGGACTTCCAGGTAATTGAAATCTCCCATGACCACTATGTCCCATCGCTTTGGGAGATTTGTAATCTGTTCTAGGAGTGCCTCATCCAACTCCTCTGATTTAATGCTCTATAGGAGACCCCCACCAAAATATCACTATTATTTCCTGCGCTTTTTATTTTTACCCAGGGACTCCCTACTGAACTTCCACATTCAGATTCATGTATTTCCTTACAAGTATATACCTTCACATATAATGCTACTCCTCTCCCTTATTTGTCCATCCCTTTTAAATAAGTTATACTTTGCAATCCTAATATTCCAGTTGTGAGTGTCATCCCTTTAATGCCTGTTAGGTCATAGTCCCCTTCCTGTAATAGGACATTGGGTTCCTCCTGCTAGTTTCCCATACTCTGCGCATTAGTTTAGAGACATCAGAATCCATGTTTTATGTGCCCTGAGATTTTCATATCTGTACTTACATGCAAGTTAATGCTACTTAATGTATGTGCCACTCTCTGCGAAACCTGAGCATTCTTATCTTCAGTTATCGGCATCATACTAGGCTTTGAATTTTTGCCTTGCTCTCCCATATGATTTTATTTAAAGCCCTCCTTATTAAGTTTGCAGGGCTGTTATCAAACACATTTTTTCCTACTCTCGTGAGCGGCCCCGTGGCGCAGAGTTGTAAAGCTGCAGTACTGTGATCTGAACTCTCTGTTCACGACCTGAGTTCAATTCCGGCGGTAGCTGGATTCAGGTAGCCGGCCCAAAGTTGACTTAGCCTTCCATCCTTCCGAGGTTGGTAAAATGAGTACCCAGCTTGCTGGGGGGCGGGGGGAGTGTAAAAGACTGGGGAAGGCAATGGCAAACCACCCCGTAAAAAGTCTGCCATGAAAACGTTGTGAAAACAGCATCACCCCAGAGTCGGAAACAACTGGTGCTTGCACAGGGGACCTTTCCTTTCCTATCAAACACATTTTTTCCTACCCTCGTGAGGTGCAAACCATCTCCTGATAAAAGAGCTTCATCTCAAAAGGGTAAGCCATGGTCCAAAAATCCAAGCCTTTTCTGATGGCACCATTTAGGTCATTTATTTGCCGTGTTCTTTGCAGCCACTTCCAACAATGTGAGGAGGCTGACTTGAGTTCTGCAGAGGGTTTTCTCTCCCCCACCCCTTTGCTCCCATTCCCCTGAACATTCTGGAGTGGTTTAAGTAGGCTAAGCTTCAGTAAGCAGCAGCAAGGTAAAACTACAATGAGATTTCTCTACAGGAGATCTTGGTTTAGAATAGGGACAGGAAGGAGTTTGAGAATGAGAGGATATAAGAGAGGAAGGGTGTCCAAGGCTGTCCCTGCCCAGCTGCCTGCCTCCTCCACCATAATGCCCATTAATTAAATTAAACTTAATTAACTTTAACTTTAGTTTAGTCACTGCCCCCTACAGACTCTGTCTCCTGACAAAAAATATTACTAGCTATGGAGCTGAGTCTTCTACTCTTTCAGTCACAGTCTGGATGTACACACCCAATAGACAGCATACCTCTTGAGATGACAAGTCCAGTCGGCACACTTTAGCCCCTACCCCTCTCAGTAAGGAATCCTCAATTATCAGACTTCCGGGGTTGGAAAATGCCGAGCTGAACTGCTTCTCAGAAGGGCAGCAGGCTGGAACCTCTGTTCAGGGTAGTGAAAGACAATCTACTGCCTACTTTTCTCAGTCAGAGATCAGTCCAAGATATGCACAGGAAACTTTGAGGAGATTTACTTTGGCTAAAAGGGAGTCCCGGCGGGGGGAGGCTCCTTTGAGGCTTTGAAGAGTCTCCGGAGACGAGTTGCATTTTCATCATCTGCAAAGGTTTCCAGAGTCATTTATTTGACTTAAGCTCGACAGGATCCTAATCTTCTTTGCTTCTACTAAACATCTAAAGCTATGCAAGACTGGTGTTGATCTGGATAACTACAGAAAAGGTACAGATCGCTATCTTTCATTCCAGGACTAATTAAAATTAAACAAAATAAAATCAGAAGGTGAGAAATTGAAATCTAGAAAGCTTGGAAGAAGAAGGGGAGAAGGGGTGAAATTTGGACTATGTAAAACTAAAGGACAGTGTTAAAAAGTGAGAAGGAATTTATTGTTTGGTCTACTTGCAGTTTCTGAGAATAAGCCCCATCGTCATAGAATTGCAACTTCCACAGACGGCACAGGAAATACGTCAAGTATCATGAGATCTCTCTACCAGCGAAAACGGGATTTGGTGGCAAGCAAAGCAGGAAGTATTGGGTGAAAAAGGGAAATCATTGAAGGAGCCAGCCTACTCTAGGACTGAATTATCATAGAAAAACATCGGCGGCCATTGCAAGGAGGTCAAAGTTTAAATAATAATTTTTAAAGTGTTCAGGACATTAAAAAGCGGTGGAGCTGGTAGAGGTGACGACTATAAGGTAAATATTATTGGACATTATTGCTAAAAACTACTTTAGAAGCCTCTAGAGGAAAAGAAAAAATTTTTTTTAAAGAGTGGCAGAAAGTCGCAACCACCATTTTGAAAAAAATAAAAACTTTAAAAATAAATATCTGAGCCCAGGAGGCTCTGAGGACGTCAAAATTAGGCTCATTGAAGAAAGCAAGTTCTATTGCTCATTGAAGAAAGCAAGTTCTATTCTTTTAAACTTGATAGTCGAAATTCAATTTGGTGAGGTCAAATTTTTTAGTATTTTTACATGTCAGACCATAAGCAAACCCGTGCAAGGACTGCTTCATTGGAGAAAAAGCAAGACAATTAGATGCAATGGAAGCTAGGATGATGAAAAGGATGAAGGAGATGATAACTGCTTCCAAAAAGGAAATTAGAAAGGATATTGAAGAGCTAAAAAAAGATATAGAGGATCTCAGAAATGAGACTGTGGTAACATCAAAGAAAGTGCAAGAGGTGGAAGGGAGAGTGAAAGTACATGATTCCACCTTGCAAAAAATACAAGAAAAAGTGGCAATACATGGCTGCAAATTGATGGAGACTCAGATACGTCTGAGAGGAGTACCTGAGGATGAAGAAACTGATCTGAAAGAATATATAATAAAAATAATTGCAGAATTGCAGAATTTTTGGAGGAAGATCCTGAAGGGACTAGAAATATGTATGACTATATGTATAGAGTGAACTCACTTTATGCAAAAAAAAAAATCTACCAAGAGATGTGGTTATAAGGTATATGACAAAAGAAATGGTGGGAAAGATCATGAATAAAAATTTTAATAATAATAATAATCAATTTTTATTTATACCCCGCCCTCCCCGCCGAGGCAGGCTCAGGGCAGCTTACAAGACATGATATAAAATATCATGATATAACAATAAAACAGTATACATCAATACAAGTAATATAAATAAATACAATATAAGTTAACATTAAAATAATCTAAAAACAGTATAGTTGTGCTATCGTCTCAGTTATACAAAATGGCTTGATGTTAATCCCTGGGTTCTGTCTTAAAAGGCCAGTTGGAAGAGGGCGGTTTTGCAAGCCCTACGGAACTGATTAAGATCCCGTAGGGCCCGCACCTCTTCCGGTAGCTGATTCCACCATTGGGATGCTTTTATAGAGAAGGCCTGCTCCCTAGTTCTTTTAAGCTTGGCCTCCTTAGGCCCAGGGATTTCCAGAAGGTTTTGTGAGCTGGAACGCAGTGCTCACTGGGGTACATATGGAGAGAGGCGGTTCTTAAGGTAGGCAGGTCCTCGGCCATTTAGGGCTTTAAAGGTAATAACCAGCACCTTGTAATGACCTCTGTATACAATTGGCAGCCAATGCAGTTCCCACAGCCTAGGCCGCACATGTTCCCACCGAGGTAGTCCCACTAGCAGCCTGGCTGCTGCATTCTGCACTAGCTGCAGTTTCTGAGTTCGGTACAGGGGCAGCCCCATGTAGAGGGCATTACAGTAGTCTAACCTCGAGGTGACCGTCACATGGATCACTATTGCCAGGTCGCCGCACTTTGAGAAAACACTGACAGTAGGAGGCAGCAGAGTAAGAATCATGAAGGAGTTGCCAAGACAAGTGATAAATGACAGAAGAGCATATAAGAAATTGACAGAAAAATTACAGGACAATGAAATGAGGTATAGATGGATAATACCTGAAGGTTTGAGTTTTGAATTTCAAGGGAGAAGGATTACAATTACAAATACACAGGAACTGTGGAGATTTTGTGAAGAACATAAAGAATTTGCACCATGATGGATTACAAATTATTATCTTGGAACGTAAATGGATTTAATTCACCACAAAAAAGAAAGGCAACGTTTCATTGGATTATAAAGCAAAATTGTAATATAATTTGTCTGCAAGAAGTACATATTAAACAAAAGGATTACACATTTTTTATGGAATAAGCAGTTGGGACTAGAATTTCATTCATTGACGGAAGAAAAGGGGAGTGATTTTTAATATTAAACAAGAATTGGATCCGAAATTATTGTTTAAAGATAAAGATGGGAGATTTATAGCGGTGGAAATAACATTAAATGCAAAAAACCCGCTGTTATTGGGATTGCATGCACCAAATGGAGCAAAAGATGTTTTTTAAAAAGACATTATACAACAATTTGATGAAGTGACATATGAACAAGTTTTGATAATGGGGGATTTTAATGGAACAATTAAGAATGCACTGGATAGGTCCGAGGGAAAAAAATAATAAGGGAAATTGCCAAAGTCTTTTTTTGAACTGGTTAAACAAGAAAATCTGGAAGATATATGGAGGAAATTTAATCCTGAAGTGCGGGACTATACTTTCTTTTCAGCAAGACATAATACTTTTTCTAGAATTGACATGTTGTGGGGTACTAAGGACTTAGGTCTATTACAAAGGAAATAAAGATCTTACCTAAAATAGGAGCTGATCATAACCCAATATTGTGGACTACAAAATTGTTTAAAAAGTTGAGAAGATGGAGATTAAATGATTTACTACTAAAGAAATAGTGACATCTCTAGAAAATGGAACTAAAGCTTTATTCCAAATAAACGATAACAAAGACATAGAATTTCAAACGGTTTGAAATACTTATAAAGCAGTAATGAGAGGAATATTGCTTACATTGAATAATAAAGACAAAAGAGCAAAAGAAAAACATCAGAAAAGAAAGAAAAAAACATCATTTTACTGACCTCGGAAGGATGGAAGACTGAGTCAATCTGAGCTGGCTACCTGAAACCAGCTTCCGCCAGGATTGAACTCAGGTCATGAGGAGAGAGTTCAGACTGCAGTACTGCAGCTAAGGAGCCTTACACAGTTGAAGCCTCACCCAGCAAAGGGCAGAGCCAGCAGTAAGCCCCAGGCAACACTGCTAAAAGCTGCAATCAATTATACCCAGGCAACAGAGACACGTACTGCAGTCCTAAGCTCTGCTCACGACCTGAGTTTGATCCCGGTGGAAGCTGGGTTCAGGTAGCCAGCTCCAGGTTGACTCAGCCTTCCATCCTTCTGAGGTCGGTAAAATGAGTACCCCGCTTGCTGGGGGGAAAGCGTAGATGACTGGGGAAGGCAATGGCAAACCACCCCGTAAAAAGTCTACCGTGAAAACGTTGTGAAAGCAAAATCACCCCAGAGTCGGAAACAACTGGTACTTGCACAGGGGACTACCTTTACCTTTTTAACAGAGATAAACAGAAACCACACTTACTCAAACAGGCAACACTCTCCAACAGGCTATACACACCCACATACCCTCAAACACTGTCCTCCCACACAGTAACTTCAGCTAATTCTCCTCAGCAGCTAAAGAAAGGCAAATTAGAACCACTCACCCCTCCAGTAGCTCACTATCCTGCTCCTCAGAGCCAAGATGATTTTGTTCTGAACTGGTGAGTTAATTTGTCTCACTAACATGTTTAAATTGGTACCATCTGCTGTGCTATCATAAGTTCTAACAAAACACAAGAGCTTTTTTCCCTTTATGGACTCTAACAACAACAATCCCATCATACTTAACTAAACATCGGTAATTATTCCTGAGTCTCACACAATTGAATTCCAGTATTTACCACCTATCAGTTAGTAAAATGTTGACAATTGTTGCTGTTTTCCATATTTTATCGCAGTTCTGCCTCCCACAAAAGACAAACTGGTCTGCCTTGACTATTTGCATCATAACGGACAATCAGATCTAGCTCTTCATAGTGTTTGGTGAAGATCTTAAGTCAGTCAAAAAACGCTGGCTGTAATTACTCAGTGGCTCCTGCACTGAATAACACTTATATTCAGGACTTTTTTTTGAGCACGAATACACAGGAACGCAGTTCCGGCTGGCTTGTCATCGGGGTGTGGCCTAATATGCAAATGAGTCCCTGCTGGGCTTTTCTACCAAAAAAGCCCTGTGTTAAACTGTTATTTATTTTAGATAATTTATATTCCACCCTTTCCCAGATGGGCTCAGGGCGGATAGCAACATTTTAAAACAATAGAACAATTAAAAGCAATAAAAACAAACAATACAATTTGGCAGCTCAGTTGGACACATCATAATATACTGTATATAAACTCAGTATTTCAGCAGAGGTGGTATTGCAGCATGGGGTCGGCCGATGGAATACGATGCCCACCGCCTCAACCAAATGCCTAGCAGAATAGCTCTGTCTTACAAGCCCTATGAAAAGGTAACAATGCAGTAAGGGCCTGGATCTCTGAGGGGAGATGATACCACCAGGATGGGGCCAAGGCTGAAAAGGCCCTGGCCCTGGTCGAGGCTAGTTGGATGTCCTTTGGGCCAGGGACAGTCAGCAGATGTTGAGTGCCAGATCGCAGTGTTCTCCAGGGCATATATGGGGAGATGTAGTCCCGTATATATGTCAGTCCCAGGCCGTGTAAGGCTTTGAAAGTTAAAACTAAAACCTTGAAATGGATCTGGTACTCAATTGGTAGCCAGTGCAGTTTGCATAGCACTGGCTGGATGTGTGCCCGGCTAAGCACTGGTATCAACAGCTGAGCTGCTGCATTCTGCACTAGCTGGAGTTTTCGGATCAGTCGCAAAGGTAAGCCTGCATGGAGCGAGTTACAGTAATCTAACCTGGAAGTGACCATTGCATGGATCACTGTACCTAGGTCCTGGGGGATAGGTAGGGCACTAGCTGCCTGGCCTACTGAAGATGGTAAAAGGCAGACTGAACAATAGTTGTGACCTGTGCCTCCATTGAAAGTGAGCCATCCAGAGTCACTCCCAAACTTTTCACTTTCTGAGCCGGCATTAAATTCCCAATCCTACCCACCCCACCCCCCAGCCCAGGTACAGGACCTCCGTCTTAGCTGGATTAAGTTTTAATCAACTTTGCCTCACCCATCCTGCCACAGCCTCTAAAGCCATAGTCAAATGGCCCGGGGCAGAGTCTGGGTCAGGACCGGATCTGCAAGTTTTTTGAGGGGGGGCAAAATTAAAAAATGATGCACCCTTATGGGCCCATTCTGTCTTATGGGCCCATAGAATAAAATGGACTCCCTACCCAATTTGACACCCCCCCCCCATCTGTTGGCGCCCCGGGCAAGCACCCCCCCTAGATCCAGCTCTGGTCTGGGTGGCCATCCATCAACAGACAGAGCTGGGTGTCGTCCCCATATTGATGACAGCCCAGCCCAAAACCTCAGGCAATCTGGGCAAGGGGGTGTATGTAGATGTTAAATATTATTGGCGAGAGAATAGCTCCCTGAGGTACACTACATTCTAACGGGTGCCACATGGAGGTCTGCTTGCCAAGCACCACCCTTTATCCCTGACCACGGAGAAAGGAGGAGAACCACTTTAAGGCAATCCCGTGGACTCCAATGTCAGCAAGGCAGTGGGCCATTATGTCATAGTCAACCATGGCAAACGCCGCTGACTGATCTAAAAGTAACTACAACGCTGACCCGCCTTGATCTAGATGCCTTCTGAGGTCATCTGCGAGGGCAACCAAGGCCATGTCTGTCCCGTGACCAGGGCGGAAGCCAGACTGGAAGGGATCAAGGACAGATGTCTCCTCCAGGAAAGCTTGGTGATGGTGATGTCAGGGGGTGTGGCCTGATATGCAAATGCATTCCTGCTGGGCTTTTTCTACCCAAAAAAGCCCTGACTATTAAGAACATAATGTTACAAAACTCATTGGACCTGTCATCATGATCTTAACATTTTACTAGTAATACTGACATATCCAGCCAGCCACTAGCAGCATGCTGATTTTCCTTGTGTCCCTTTCCTTCCCCTCCATCCCTGCCATGTCTCTGGCAGTTGCTTCTGACCCCCAGGGATGATATTCTAGAGGCATGGGATGAAATGGGGGAAATGACCCATTTTCCCTTGTCAGCCTCTCACACTGTATAGCTTTTTGTCTTCAGAGTCTATGTGACCTCAAAAAAGAGAATTGGGGGGAGGGGGAGAAAGAAATCAGCTATGCTCTGTTGCCTCTCAGGGCAGGTATTTGGCCACTTTGTGAAACAGGATGCTCAGCTAGATGGACCACTCCTCTGATCCATCAGAGTTCTTCTTATGTATTGTCTTTCTGGGGGTTGAAAGGGATTGCTGGACAGGGGAGTGCCAAGTCTGCTCATAACTCTGGTCAGGCCTGCACCTAATCTCTGGTTCAGGAGAAAAGCATCCTGGGTAAAGCCATACTGTATTCCATTGCTGCTAGCTTGAACTCTCCTCACCCCCCTCCTTTTTCTTTGTTATGTAGTATTGCTTTGAAATGGGAATATGTGAACAGTTTATCTGTGCCTTCTCAGGCTTGGCACCGGGGGAGGTTGGAGCCAAGAGACGCTCAAGGCCAAACCAGGCCTGAGAAAGAAATTGTAACATCAATGTGTGAATGTGCCCTGCATAGTACCCCTCCCTCAAGAATCCCTTTGAAGTATACCTTATATGCTTGCATTCTACTGTATGATCTTTAGTCTTTCAATCTTACTGTAGTCGAGAGCCATGATATCAATAAACTAGATACTTTGTTTCAACGAAGACTCGTTATTGAATCTGCCGACTTGACAGGGAGAGGAAAATTAGGTTTCCTCTGGTAATAGGCTGGATGTAAGCCACTATCTTTAACTATTCTGAATCATTTGTGTAAGCCCTTGGCTTGTGAAGACTTGAGTATTTCACCTGGAAAATGTCATGTTAATTCAATATTTTTATTTCATTAGAGTTAACACTCAGGCAGACTTGCAAAGTAAAAAACCTCCCTAGAGAAAAGAGGGTGCAGAGGAATCAATTTATAGACATCAGCATAAGTCTTTCTGCACTGGGAATGCCATTGTCATGTGTCATGTCAGGGAGCCACCCTGAGCCTGCTTTGGCAGGGAGGGCGGGATATAAATCAAATAAAGTAAAGCAAGTTTGTGATACCAGGCCATTTATGGCAAGCTAGAGCTTGTCTACTAGGAATTCCAGCCTCCAGGTTGGACCTGGAGATTCCCTGAAATTACAGCTTATATCCAAACTATAGAAATCAGTTCCCCTGTAGAAAATCAGTGTTTTGGAAGGTGGACTCTATGGCATTATGCCCCACTGAGGTCCCTGTCCTCTCCAGGATCCACTCCCAAATCTCCAGGAGTTTCCCAGTCTAGATCTGGCAACACTACCCCCCATCCCCTTCTGGTGACCGGGGGAGACCTGGCAACCCTATCCAAAACTTGCTTTAAAGCCTCTGTTGTCCTCTTCGTCATTGAGTCCCTAGCAAACTAGCTAGATTCTGTAGGAGTATTTCTGTGCCTGGCAGCCTAAAGAAGCATGGGCTGCTAGATCTGTCAAGGTCAAAGAGATACATCTTGGCACATTGTGTGTTCCAGCACAATCATGATATGCTGGGTACAGAAGCAGAGGAAGGGTGATGCTGAGATTTATGAAGGGAATCTGCCCCCTATTTGCATGCATGGCCCTTATGTCTGTGCTTACTAGACATATTGATTCTAGAAGAGATAAGATTGGTCTGTATCAGATGCTGTCTGGTTGCTGTCCAGGAGTTACAGAACTCCTTTCCTTGGAAAATTAATTTGGTTTCTCCTTGTTTTCTTTTTGAAAGCAAGTGAAAACTTTTGTTTCAGTGTGGCTTTAATAATTGTGGGTTTTAGTCTGCTGTTAATCTCTCAGAATTATTTTGTTTTGTTTGCTGGATTTTATTTTTTGTAAATTGTTTTGTGAATTCATTCTTACTGAAAACTCTCTCTCTCTCTCTCTCTCTCCCTGTATAGTGATTGAAAACCTTGAGTGTGTATGCTATATTAGTACCCCACAGCATTTTAAGTCTGTTATACTTACAGTTTGAATGTTACTGTCTATTTATAATACCTGTATTGGATAACTATGTTTCTCAATGGCTGTAACAACTTTAGGATTATTATTTTATTCTAAGGAATGGTTTCTTTTATTACTGCCTACACTGGGCTAAGTTGAAAAGCTTCTGAATCCAATTTTTCCCCCTCTTGCAATAATGAGTGTGTAATAATTTCTTTTTAAAAAAAACACCTTAATTACATTTTCAGCGTGTAATTGTGTTTGTCCTTGCTATACATAAATACATAAACTGATTCATAATAAATTGAGTAATTGAATAATTTGAAGCATTGAAATTGAATGGAACGAGAAGTCACATTCCTTTGAGGCTATGTTATTCAATTGTTCTTTTGCACAATGAGCAGCTATATAGTTTTCTAGCTTTTGCTTCCCTGGGGAGAAAGGCAGGAGATATTTAATACTATCTAGCATGAATGTTTAAGGATTTTGTTTAAAAAAATGTAAACCAATTGTTAGGCTTGTAGCTTTGACAATTAAAGCCTAAAATATGAAGACTCCAGTTAAAAGTTCTTTAGCCGCTGATTAGAATTCCCTGATGGTGATTAGTGAGCGTGGAATGCAATCATGCCTCTAGGCTTTAATCAATCTTGTGATGGAAAAGTCAGTTACCTAAACAGAGATCGAGTTTATGTACTGTTGCTATTGGACTTATTATTTTTCTTTTCAAAAAATCAAAGATGGAGAATAGGCAAACCTGTTCAGCTTGCATGTTCTCCTAAAACCTTCATCACAATTTAGAAGTGTGTGAACCTAAATGTTTAGTTCTGTCTCTTTTTACACTGTGGTTATTTATTTTTGCTGCATTGTATAGCACATCAGCATGCTTTCATATGTTCAGTGCCCCCTAAGCATTATTTTTCTTAGTGTACATATATGCTTCACCTTTGCAAGTAATATGTTTAGTTCTGTAGGAATTTCAAATATTGAGAAATCCCTCAGTTTTTATTTACAAGTTACTAAGATGTTTTAATGGGAGTGTTTACTACTGTAATGTGGAAACTTATTGCATACATTGTACTGTGAGTTTGTAAGAACATAAGATGTACCATGCTGGATCAGATCACTGGCGCATCTAGTCCAGCATCCTGTTTTACACAGTGTTCAACCTTTTTATCTGGAGGAGGGCCAACAACAGGGTATAGAGGCCAAAGGCTTTCCCTGATGTTGCATCCTGAGAGTAGTATTCAGAGGTTTGCTGCCTCTGAATGTGAAAGAAGCCCTGACAGGCCCGTAGCTACAAGGGGGCCTGTGGGGGCACAGCCCCCCCCCACTTCTGGCCAAGGCCCTCTGCCACCGGCCCCGCAAGTGATTTGCATGGTGGAGAGGTCGCATTTGGAGCCGGCACCAGCTGATCAGCAGGCCCTTTAACTTACGTGGGGTGCTGGGTGCTGCTTCTGCCCCCTGCCAGCATGCTATTTTAGTGGCAGGGAAGGAAGGCCGGCAGCAAGAGTGACTCTCCCTGCCACTCTCATTGCCGCCCTCCCCTTCCACCACTAAAATAGTGTGCAGGGCTGGGGGCAGAAGCAGCACCCAGCCCCAATTAAAGGGCCCGTGGATCAGCTGGGGGCTGCTTCTGCTCCCAGCCCCACGCACTATTTTAGTGGCAGGGAAGGAAGGCCAGCAGAGAGAGCAGCTCTCCCTGCCACTCTTGTCACCGCCCTCCCTTCCCCACCACTAAAATAGTGTGCAGGGCCAGGGACAGAAGCAGCCCCCAGACTCCGGTGCGTTAAAGGGCCCACCGATCAGCAGATCAACGGTCCCTTTGACTTGTGCCGGAGGCTGGGGGCTGCTTCTGACCCCAGCCCCGCTGACTGTTTTAGTGGCAGGGAAGGGGAGGCAGTGGGGAGGGTGGGGGGGAGTGAGGAGAGGAAAGGTTGTGTGGGGTGCCAGAGGGTGTGAGTGTCCCCCAGAAAATTCAAATGCCCCCAACCTTCCAAATCCTGGCTACGGCCTTGGGCCCTGACCATGATGGAACCAGATAATCTCCATGACTCTGACCTTGTAATTTACTGTAGGATGTTATCTGTTAACAATCCAGAGCTAGTGTGGCATAAAAGTTCAAGTGTCAGGACTAGGATCTGAGAGACGCTGAGGTTACAATTGATCTCAAGGGGACAGAGATCAGTTCTCCTGGAGAAAATGGCCACTTTGGAAGGTGGACTCTGTAGCATTACATCTCACTGAAGTCTCTCCCCTCCCCAAACCTCACCCATCTCAGGTTTCACCTGTAACCCTAAATCATAGGAAGCTGGAGTCCAAATCCCATTGAGCAGGGGTAGGTCAGGACTTCTGCACGGCATGGATCCTAAGTTTCCTCACAAAGCTCTTGATTTCCCTGGCCTCCTAGATCACTCTCACGCTTTGCAGTTTTCCATGTATTCTATCCCATTTAGCAATAAGAAACTGTGTTGGACCCTTTGGTGTTCTTGCATTGATGACACTAGAGCTTTCAGCAGTAGAAGGTTTGTTTTTATGGAGCGATGCACTAAGAAATGTACATTGTAGCCAAACTAATCCATCTGCTAGTGAGGTGATTCTCAATATGATGCTCCCCACAGTGACTTTTCTGGCACCTGTTTGTTTCATGTGTCTTGGGGATAAAATCCAAAGGGTCTTGAATGGATTTCTTTTTTAAAACTGGGAGTTGCTACCTACCCACTTACTAGCAGTACTGTCCCCATTTGGCTGTGATTCTTCAGGTCAGAGTACTCACTCAGGCACCCATCCTCAGGTCCATTCAGCACAGACAAGCTGGCTCAAAACAACCATTTGCAACAGGACAGCTCTCACAGTCAACAACTACAGCTAACATACAAAACAGGAAACTGAAACAAGAGCTGCACCCAATAACATAAAACTAAATCACACAGGTTTTGGGGGAAGCAGGCTGTTCCATTACATACACACACACACACAATACACACAAAATACAACACAGGGGTTGTTTTGTAGAAAAATAGGTGGTGGAGCTCACTAGCATAACTCATTAGCATATGCCCCCCCACCAGCCAACAGCAACCTGACACAAGAAAGGAGAGCCCCAGGTGAGTGAGGCCTGCTTGGACTGGCTAGAGATCCAGCCAGCCCAAGCAGACCTCGCTCACCTGGGGCTCTCCTTGGCTGTCCCCCCCCCCACAGTCAAAAGGCCAGCAAGCCACTCACGGCCCAAAATCACATAAGAAGTGGAGAAAGGGTGGTGTGGGCTTCTCCAGGGGTTAATGAGGGCTGCTGGGGGCGTGGCAAAGCCCTGGTGGCTGGCTGGCTGCCCGCTCTCCTAGTCCAGGGATTGTTATGCAGTTGCACCTACTATTCACTGGACTAGGTAGGTGTGCAGGAGGAGGGGGAACCCTCAGAAAGGTCCATTATAATAACCACCATAATAATCCTGGTAAAATGCATAGAAGTAATGGTTTTAACACATTCCTTAGAACCTACCTACTCCAATTGTACAATTGAATGCAGCATTTAAATAAATGATCAATAATAATCTAGATTACAAATTTAATTACATATGTATTGTTGAATCTAGAATTTGGATTTATTCACATGGTGTGCTTTGGCTTCACTTCTGTACATACTTGTTTGAGAGTAAATCCCACTGACTTCAGTAGGATTTAATTATAAGTAGGTATGAAAAGGACCGAGCTGTTCGACTTGCAGAATTGCATGCAAGTTACTACACTAATTGCAAGTATTCATTGCTCATTTTGTACGTAAATAACCCAAAGCACTGTGGTCTCTCCAGACTTACATCACTTTTTGTACATCTTTGATAAACATCTACTTAGTGGTCTGCTACCGTCAGGGGTGGAATTCTAGCAGGAGCGCCTTTGCATATTAGGCCACACCCCCTGATGCAGCCAGTCCTTCAAGAGCTTACAAAAAAAGAGCCTTGTAAACTCTTGAGGATGGGCTACATCAGGAGGGTGTGGCCTAATATGCAAAGGAGCTCCTGCTAGAATTCCACTCCTCGTAGCAATTTCCTTAATGGCTGACTGGAATAGTAAAACTTGAATTCAAGTTCTAAAGATCCCTGGGTGACTTTGGCCCAGTCATTATATTTCAGAGTAACCTGTTTTATAGGAATTGTATGGGGATAAAGCGAGGGGAGGGGGAGATAACCTGTATACTATCTTGAGCACCTAGGATAGTTTACATGTGCATTAATACTTTCTTAATGCTCTGTTATTTTGTATTAGAACTGTGGAGCAATCATTTAGCTAGTCCATTATCCAGAAGAATAATCCATCCTGGTGTGTAGCTTGCCAGACCCACTATTCGGTTTCCCTGTGATGCATGAGAAGGGAACAGTATGAACAGGTGGGCTGGTAAAATGTGTTATAAACAGATTTAAGGACAGTTTCTATCCAAGTGCTGTGGTTAGGTTAAATGCAGGGTTATGAAGGATTATCTGTTTTAGATGTATTTAATGGTTTGAATGGTTTTAATGGTTTTATGAATGTTTAATGGTTTTATGAATGTTTATTTAATGGTTTAAATGGTTTTAATGGTTTTATGAATGTTTATCCGTTTTAGATGTATTTAAATGGTTTTAATGGTTTAAATGGTTTAATGGTTTCAGATGTATTTAAATGGTTTATGAATATGTGTGTTTGATGTGTTGGTATGTTTGTGGAAGAGCACCTCATTTCGTTGCTCTCTTTTTGTTGAGAACAATGACAATAAATTCATCTATCTATCTATATAGACAGGAATTTTTTTTTATTATTATCAGCAAAATTCCACTTCACTTCCTTAACAGAAGTAACAACAGTGTCTTTTTGTTTCTGTATGCAGAAATATTGTAATGTCATCCAACTGGATTCTGGAATAGACTACAGGAAACAAGGGCTTCCAGCTGCAGGGAAGCTGTACTACCTGTAAGTTGTTGAAATTGGGGGGTGTTTTTCCCCTTTCTCCTATTAGCCAAATTCCTACCAGGAGTAAGTAAATGGGGGAAAAAACCTTCTTTCATAGAACTGGAAGACTGTTGCTGTATAGGATAGTCAGCCAACTGCTTTCCATGTTGCCACAGCTCTAATGCCATCAAGCAACATTTTCAGAATCTTTAGCAGCATAATTTAAAATGTGTGACTAAATCAAAATAATTAGATTTTTTGGGGAGGTGTGGTGTTTGCAGAACTGAAGTGACAGATGGCTATAAAGCAATGAATATCCTCTTGTGAAAGAGTGTGCAATTCCCTGGTAAATAAAAGAGCATCCTTTATTGTAGTAAAGTAATTATTTATACAAATCCTCTGACAAGGACTCATTTACTGTTGGGTGTTCCCATTTGTGGATTCAAAAACTTGTCTTATTTTGACAGATGATCTGCTTGTATCTAGGATGTTGATTTACTTCAGTATTTAGTCTGTATTTGAAAATGCTAAAAATTAAATGATACTATAATACAGCTATAAGTACAATTTATCTGTATAGCTCTGATTTCTGTTTCCCTAATGATAGTTTACCCTCAGAGCAATTTGAGAATACAAGTCTATGTGATGCAAAGTTGTTTCAACATTTAAGAAGAGAAAGTGGTTTTAATCAAGCCAATACAAGAACCAATCTACTCATAGCTTTATTGTGGCATTGTTTTCATATTTTTTATTACTTTTGAAGATGTTAAATAATTACAGGGCTTCTGTCAAGCAAAATGTGCAAATGAACAGCCTCTGTCCAAGACTATAATTGCAGTTTACTCTTTGGACTTACAGTATTGTTTTGTTCACCTTCTGGGATTACATAGGACCCTGAACTGAAACTTAATTTTTGAGTTTTATACTCAGGGTTGCTAGATCAGAGAGTTTGAACCAAAGTTTCCTCAGAGATTATGAGGAAGGAGTAAAATCTCAGTGGAAGGTGCTTCAGTGGAAAATTCTTGTGCTTTCTTTTTCCCTGTAGGAGGTGGTAAGTCATTTCATGCAGCAGATTCTGAACCAAAACTAGTGTATGATATAAATGTTTGAGCAGGGTTCAGAACTTCATCTCCCAAAGAGAAAAAGTCAGTATATTGGTACAATTAGTATTTGTCACTTAACATGTATTAAATGAGAGGGTCAGTTATTTGTGTGTTAAATTTAGCTAAGTATATATTTTGAGCACCATTTACTGCAGTTCTAAACTCTGCTCATGACCTGAGTTCGATCCCCGGTGGAAGCTGGATTTTCAGGTAGCCAGCTCCAGGTTGACTCAGCCTTCCATCCTTCCAAGGTCAGTAAAATGAGTAGCCAGCTTTGCTGGGGGGAAAGTGTAGATGACTGGGGAAGTCAGTGGCAAACCACCCCATAAAAAGTCTACCGTGAAAACGTGAAAGCAACGTCACCCCAGAGTCGGAAATGACTGGTGCTTGCACAGGGAACCTTTCCTTTCCCATGCCTTAGACTATTAAAGAAGAGTTATGTTATATTGCAGGGATGACTTGCACTATTTTCAGCCTTTAAGACAATTGTGTATATCAAGTCAGAAGAATGCCTCATTGCTTCAGAAGGTTCTTTCCCTAGGGGGAAGGTAAGAGGGAACAGTAGGCTGATAATGTTTTTGATGTACTTAAGTGGTTTTGTTGTGTATCTTTGTCTGAATTAAAATCAATGAGCCACTTCAGAGCTTCATTTGTCATAGTGGTCTCTAGTGAGAGAAGGAAAGAAAAAAAACCCATTGGAGATCTGCATTTCTGTAAGGAAAGAAATCCACAGATGGGCACCACAATAGACAGAGATTCATTTCTGGTATCTGTGCACGTAATTTCAGAAGGCTGTACAGATCAATGTCTCTAATAATCTATGTTGAAGGATTGCTGTTGTAACAGCTGGTGGGAGCATTTAAGTACCCATATCCAAGTCTGTTTAGGTTCCAGTGTGGTGATTTAAAAGATGGGTTTGCCCTCAGTCAGGGGAATGATTTCTCCCCCCCCCCCCCCCGTTTGCTATCAGCTATGCAATTAGCATAGAGTTGCCAGGTCTAACTCAGGAAATATCTGGGGACTTTGGGGGTGGAGCCAGGAGCAAGGCTGTGACAAGCACAATTGAACTCTGAATGGAGTTCTGACCATCACATTTAAAGGGACTGCATTCCCTTAAAATGGCTTCCCTTCATTGAAAATAATGGAGGATGGTTACACCTAGTTTTGGAGTTCATAGAGTTGGACCCCTGGTCCAATCTTCTTGACACTTAGTGGGTGTTTTGAGGAGAGGAACCAGATGCTATGCTGAAAATCTGGTGCCTCTACATAAAAATAACAGCTCATCCAGAGCCCCAGATACCTGCGTATCAGTTTTCCATTATACCCTACGGGGACCAGTCTCCGTAGGATATAATGGAGAGCCCAGCAGACATTTAAACACCCCCCCCCCCTTTCTGATGACCCTGAAGCAGGGGAAGGGCCTACAAACCAGGGGATCCCCTACCCCCAACTGTGGATTGGCAACCCTAAATTAGCATTGGGGGAGAGGAGAAGCACCATAGCACAGCTTTTGAGAGTCAGTCAGAACCTGGACTTGGGATCCTTTTGGATCCAGACAAGGGAAGGAAAAGAATACATAAAGCCTGAGATGGAAAGGTAATCCCTTTCTTAGTTCCATGTGGTAGTTGTGCAGAAGTGTTCTCTAGGCCTGCGCTAAGAGCACAAAAAGAAAATTTAGCAATAACTTATTCCAGATAAAAGCAAGGAAATGTGTTTGGATACCAAAAAACAGACAACATTAAGGAAGTGTGTTCAGAATAAGTATAAATCTGATTGAAAGTTTAAAAAAGACTCCAATGAAATCTTCAAAAGAAAAAGGAAAATAAATGCACAAATATATCAGCTGTCTAGACATATACTAAAGCAATCTCAAATACCTTGGAGATGGTATGATGAACTCTGAGGTTCAGACCTTCTCACTCCTCTTGTGGTGGTCAAGACAGAACAGCAAACAATGACTAAAGGCTCCTTTTATAGATTATTTGAAAACTGGCACCATGTATCCAAGTGACTTAATTTCAAATAGGTTAAAAGAAACAAGAAAAAAACAACCAACTCCTCAGTCTTTCCTGACCTGAGTTGCAGTTTGTTGGTCTTCATTCATCTCATGAGTGTCTCTGGACCTTTGACATGAGAGACATAGGAATGTGAGTCTGCTAATATTCTTGCAGCTCTCATTTTTTTTTTATACCATTGACCATTGTACCTTTCTGGGCTGGTTGGTGGAGAAGAGCATAAGAAGCACAGTATTCTGGTGGTTCTAGTACTATCTAGCTAAATTCAATCTCAGAAAGAGGTGCTGGCAGACTGCTGTCCAACTCACTAGCATCTATTCTATCGTCTTTCTTGTCTACTCTTCTGCTTAATATAAAACCTCTGGCAATAGTCATCTGGTGATTTAGGGTGAAACATTATTGTATATCTGATGCTAAACCTGCACCTCAATTTGAAAAACTCACACAATGGGGCCAGGTACACACTAGGGCAATGTTTGTACAAACTAGTGTTACCACCAGGTTTGCATACACACACACAAAGAAGTTGATGGGAATTTTTAAAACTTTAAAAATGGCAACGTACTGAGGGAAAAACTTATTGCTTGTCTAGTAGTTAAGAGATGTCATGATCCTATGCAGGGCTTTTTTGTAGAAAAGGCCCAGCAGGAGCTCATTTGCATATTAGGCCACATTTCCGATGCTAAGCCAGCTGGAACTGTGTTCGTGTGCGTTCCTGCTTTTTTTTTTTTTAAAGCCCTAATCCTAGGCCTAGTGTGGCCTACAGGCTCCAGGGAAGCCTGCATTACAGTAGCAATCAGGCCTACATTTCCCAGGATCCCTTCTGTCTCTCTGATTGGGTGGGCAGAAGTTTAGGAGGAAAAATTTGCCCAGTGGAGAACCGAGGGGCGGGATCTGGGAGGAAACAATAAAGTGACCAGCTAGAGGGAAAGAAGTGTTCTCTCTGGATGGGCTGAGCTGGAGAGAGGCTGCAGCAGGAGAGTTCCCTCATCCAAAGAGGGGTGGATGATTTGGAAACAGAAGGAGGGAATATGTGGTTAGTCGTATCAGGGGTTTTATTTTCTTTGTACCGCTTTTACTGTGTTTTCCTTTTTCACTGCTGCACTAATAATTAAAACCCACTTGTTCGTTCTTGAGAACTTACAATAAACTTTACAGTTGGTACTTTAATACATATTTTGTTGGAGTGTCACTTGGATCCTCTCCCCAAGTACTGTCCTCTGTTCCCAACCATGCAGAAAGGAGGAAAGCCATTGTAAGGCAAGTCCCCTATATCCCTGTGTCAGTGAGACGGCGGGTTAGAAGATCATAATCAACCATATTGAATGCTGCTGTTAGATTAAGAAGCAATAGCGGAGTTGACCCACCTTGATCCAGGTTTCTGTGCTACTGAAATTCCAGGGTGCTGGCAACAAGACTCAGCAGGAAGGTAGATGTTGTGTTCAGGGAAGGGGGACATAGACCCCAGAATTTGATGTTCCCTTGAATTCAGTAACTAGCCTAACTGGCAGATCAACAAATGTCTCCCACACCTTTTGATTAATATTGTATTTCCAGTAAATCAGTATGCCAATATAAAACCTGAAATCTGGGTTGGTAGTTTACAATATCTTCTGTGGTTCATCTCAAAGTTTTGAGGCACTTTCCTTGTTCATTGTAAATTGAGGGAAAGAAACATTGGCACTATAAGGGCGGTTTCTATAAATTACAACATGATTCTTAGAGCTGAAATATTTATCTCATAACCCCTATGATTTATATCTACTATATGGTCTTTCAAGGAAGCTAGTTATATGATGGCTTGATGTGTTTTTTGGGGACTGCACAAAATTGCATTGAGAAGGGTTTTCAGATGTTTCTGAGCTGATGGTATGCAGCTTGATCCTGTGCATGAACACTTGGAAATAAATCCCAGTGAATTCACTGGGACCTTTTCCCAAGAAAGAGTGAATAGAATTGCATCCTTAATCCTGAAAAGTGTCTGCCTGGTATATTCAGTTTTACTCATGCCTGCTTAAAGCTATTGGTGGATAAAAATTAAATTTGACTGCATTTTCTCACCGATTCCAAAAGGCTTTTCTTCAGAAGCTTGACAGCTTTTGCCTCTTTACTCTTATTTTGCATGCAAGATATTGACAGCAGCTTGTCTTTTTCATTGTGTACATGCATAGTGTTGATGGCCTTGCATTGCCCAAGTTGCCTCATTACTGGAAACAGCTTGAAACACAGAAGTCTTTCAGTGTATGCAAATAAAACAGAATCCTCTACCTGAGAGTTAATGTTCTCTGCTTTTAAGTGTATTCTAAATCTAATGTTTGTATTTACAACATAACATCCTGTTCGTTTTTTCTCTTTTTTTCATGGGCAAAAAGCTAAGCAAGCTCAGGCAGCTGTTTGATGTTGGCTTCAAGTGTTATTAATTTCATATTCTATTATTCTTTTCACTGTAGCACAAGTGAAGCTGATGTGGAGGCTGTCATGGATAAGTTGTTTGATGAGCTGGCTCAAAAACAAAATGATTGTACGTAAGTTAATTTCTCTTGAAAGAGAATACATTTAGAACACAATGCCCAATCTCCACTGACCAATTAATAAGTTCCACTGCTGTATATGGGTTGATGCCACACTCAAGTGGCAGTCATTGTATCAGCATTTTGTCTAATTTATGTGTTGAATCATGTGCTATTATTCATCAAGCTATGCATTTCCTATCTGTAAGAGATGAGTTTTATAGTAATTATCCAGACAAGATTGAGTCTTTGTTCATGTTCCCATAGTAACTAGACCAAGGATTTTAAAAGTACAAGGCAGAGGGCTGAGAGTGAATAAAGCATGTGGAACCGTTGCAGACTTCACGTTTGAAGAGCTGTGTGACAGAGTGAGTACCCAGTCAAATCTAGATCTGTTGGGCTTTTCAGGCTTTTTTTTATCCTATCCCAGCTCCAAACAAGCCTTCCAATCTCATTTGAACTAATGACAATAACAACAACAAAACTCGATTTGCAGAGTGGAAAGGTAAACACTGAACAGATGAAAAAGCATGGTAAATGGTTTCTCCTGAGAGGTGGCACAAGAAGTCACTCTTGAAAGTAATCGATGATGTGATTTAAATGCTGAAATGGAGCTTGCTGATGTATTAATGCCCCTAAACTATTCATAGTTCTTTATTGTAAAAGAAAAATTGAGGATGCTCAATTACAGAAGGATCATTTGAGGAAAAAAAACCCTAACAAAATATATTCCAATATAAACTTTCATAAATCAGGGCTCCCCTTATCAAATGGCTCTGAAGAAGTGAGCCCTGGCACCTGAAGGCTATGCTGGAATAAATGTTGTTAGACTTTAAGGTACCAATGAACTTCTGCTTTGCTGGATCAGACCAATGAGTAATCAGATTGTCAAATTCCAAACAAGGTTTTCTGCACTTTGGCCATGACGTGTACTGTTCATAAGTCCTGTTTGTTTTTTTAAAAAAATCTTACTGAAGAGATTAAGGTGAGAGTTCTGTTCAGGTTTCTTGTAACTGACGGACTTACATAGTATGTAGGCTTTATATGTACTCTAAATCCATGTGTACATAATGCAGCTTTTCCACAACACTCTCACCCTCTAAAATTCAATTTATAGGCAAGCATTTCCATGGCTAATTTAAAACCAGCCCTGAAAACAAGTGCTCTTATAATAAATGCCTTGGTGCAAGGTCATTTCTCTTGACAACAGAAATGTATATTAAAGAGGTAGCATGTAGTTACTGCCTTATGTGTTATCACTGACAACTTGATCCTGTGCAGTTGTACTTGGAGAAAATTCCTGTTGACTTCATTTGGGTTTACCACCTATTGATATTCTGGATTACATACTAAATTTTAAATGGGACAGAATTTATAACTGTGGAGTATTCAAGCCACATAAACTTTCAGAGAGAGAGAGAAACAACTGGTAGTTCTGCACTGAAGAGAGTTAACTGTACCTCTTATAGACTGTGAGATAGAATATATATTCATGATTTATACAACAATACAATATTTTGGAATGGGAATATAGGTCTTTTATTGTTAGCTAATTCAAGGCATTGTGTATTCTAGGATTTTTAACTATGACCACCCGAACAATGTGTACAGAGAGGCTTACCTAGAAATACACAGGTGCTCAGAGTAAGAATTTTCCAAACAACAACCTTGTACAGATTTTGATTAATTTTGTTTTGAGGCATTGCAAATTGAACTCTGGATTGTAAGCAATCATCATAATAAAGTATGATCAGGTATTTTCAAGTCTTTTTTAAAAAGTTGGATCTGCGTATTTTCTCTGCAAAAGTTATGCAAAATTTTACATATGGACCTCCAAATTATACATACACTCATTGATATTAGAAATATTGATTTTTATCAGGTCGTAGATGCTACATAGCAATTAGAAGCAGAAGTTCCAATAATCATTTTGCAATAATTATACAGTTGCATTTCATACACCACCATGTAGTATGTCTTGTCACTTCTGTTTTTTTCTTCAGACCATTTAAAATAAGAACAAAGCTTTTATCAATATATGGAAATCAGTATTGATCTAAAGTGTAGATGAAGTATCATTGTGTTTTTAATGTCTTGGGACATTTCCATTATCAACATTTCCCAACTCCTTTCAAATTTTGTCATGTTTATAATAGCAAATACTGCCCTCTGATGGCAGTAAGAGACTTCTTAAGGTAATTAAGAATGTTTACAGTCAATTACTTCTCTGTAGCAGCAGGACCAAATTTATTCCTTACCAGTAGCTGTAATAGTAGTAGCTTGATAACAGTAAAAAAAAAGTCATGCAGACATACTATGGAAGTAAAAGCCTATTCATTATTTTCCAGATTGAAGCTGCTTCCTCTAGGAGTAAATTTTAGTATGAAAGAAAGCTTAATTTTTTTTCTTTTAAAAAGAAAAGGTGGAAAAGTATATGCACTTATCCTTTATTGAACTTCAAATATTAATTTAAAATATGTAATATATTATATAGAAGGTTTTCAGGCATGCAGCAGTGTTTTGTGTCAGATGGACACTATCCAGTAGCTACCCTGAACTGGATAGGCTAGGCTAGCCCAGTCTCATCAGAACTTGGAAGCTAAGCAAGGTCAATTCTGGTTATTACTTGGGTAGGAGACCTACAAGGAAGTCTAGAGTTGTTGTGCAGAGGCAGGCAATGGGAAACCACTTCTGAACATCTCTTGTCTTGAAACCCTACAAGGGCACTATAAGTTGGCTATAATTGACATCACTTTCCACCACCATATGCAAGAGCTGCCTGTGTTGATCATACCAAAACATAGACACACTTCTTGCAGTAGTACAATGTAGGTCTGGAAGCTGTTTGTTTTCCTTCTCTAAGATACACTTGAAGAATTGGGGTCTAGTTTATGCAGTGAAAATTGGCTGTGTGATGAATCTGGAACCATATGTATTCATGCATGTGCCCACAACTGCATGGAGAATATAGTGGGTGAATCAGCCCATTCATAAAGCCATAATGACCCAACAGCCATTTCCACAATTGCAGGAGCACTTTCATAAGCTCCTACAATCTTGAAAATTACTATTTTGTCACTGGCTATATCTTACAGACAGGTTGATTCATCTGTTGCATTCTCCCCTTCTGTTATGATGTTGGGATGCTTCATGCGTCCTGAGTCACACTGTACTAACAGTATATCAGAACAAAGTTTGAATCCAACGGCAGCTTCAAGAGCAACAAATTTTTATTCAAGATGAAGCTTTCATGTGCAAGCCCACTTCTTCAGATACAATGAAACAGTTTTCCTGAAGCCTTACATATAAGTAGAGAGAAAAGGTGGGGGTTAGTTGCCTAGAAGGACTAGTTAGAGTCAAGACACATAAGTAACTGGGAAATTATAGCTGAGATTGGATTAAAGCAGTGGTTAAGACCTGTGAGTGGCAGCAAATTAGTATACAAATACAAGAATTAACAAATAGATGTGAGAACTAAGTTGGAGTCAGATGGCACCTCCAAGACCAACAGAGTTCCATACCTAGAATTGTCAAACAGAGACCTGATCTGGAAGAACAACCGGGCTCAAAGCCAATTCTGTGTGTTAATTGGTGTGTTTGATAAACTGATTGGATAGTTCTAATTTATCAGTGTTTTCAATTGGCTAATGAGTTAGTTTCTTACTGTCAAGGTTGTAGAAAAAGAGGTTAATTGTCTATTAGCCTCACCTTCCTTGTCTATGTACCTTTGTACCTGTTGCAGCTGCTGCCTTGTTTTATGTATTAGCCCATTTGTAAACTAAATATATGTAGTTTTTTAGAACCTTTCTTATTTTCTTAAGGACCACCCACTCTTTCCTCTTCCTAATAGATTTAGATAAAGAACTTTATTTTAAAAATAACAATCCGTTGCCTCCATGCCTTATTTACCCATAATTCACATGTAGAATTCATTGCCACAGGAAGTGGTGATAGGTACAAGCACAGACAGCTTCAAGGGGGGACTGGAGAAACATATGGAGCAAAGGTGCATCAGTAGCTATTAGCCCCAAGGTATAAATGGAACACTATGTCTGGGGCAGTGATGTTTCGTATTCTTGATGCTTGGGGGGACAACAGTGGGAAGGCTTCTGGGGTTCTGACACTGCCTATGGATCTCCTGATGGCCCATGGGTTTTGGCTTCTGTGTGACACAGGATGTTGGACTAAATGGGGCATTGGCCTGATCCAGCATGTCTTTTCTTATGTTATGTTCTCTAGGTAAGCTTCAGTGACTTATATGCCTCGTTCAAGGAAATAAAAACCATTTTCCAATAGGCTGAACTGAAGAATGTTGTTTCAGAGTAATCAGTGTCAGTAACTGGAAACTGGTGTATTCTTTTTTCCCTTACAGCTAGAAAGTGTATTTCATGAAGAGATTCAGGTGGGTGACTGTGTTGGTCTGAAGCAACAGAACCAAGTTTGAGTCCAGTGACACCTTTATGACCAACAAAAGTTTGAGTCCAGTGATACCTTTACGACCAACAAAATTTAATTTTGCATGTAAGTTATGCCCAGAATTAAACTTTATTGGTCTTAAAAGTGCCACTCAAACTGTGGTTGTGGAAAGTACCGTCAAGTCAACATATGGCAATCCTGGAGGGATTTTAAGGCAAGAGATGAGGGATTTCAAGGCAAGAGATGAGCAGAGGTGGTTTTCCATTGCCGGCCTCTGCATAGCAACCCTGGACTTCCTTGGCAGTCTCCCATCCAGGTATCAACCAAGGCCAACCCTGCATGTCTTCCGAGATAAAATTAGATTGAACTAGCCTGGTACCTGCAGGTAAAAAGATCGTCAGTGGCATAGCTAGGAAGAACTTGGGGCATTGGAGAACTACCGGCAGTCAGAATAAACACTAAGGCAGCTTTGTATATTCACAGGGCCAAGCTGAATCTCAGACTTCGTCAAGTTTATTTTTTCACATTTATTGTGTATTGGCTTTATCAGCTCACTTGGATTTGAGTAATTCAGTCTGTTTTCTTCTTTCAAAGAATTTTATTTAAAAATATGCAAGTTGTTTGACTAATACATTTTAGAGTGGGGGGGGGGTCGAACTCATTTGTTATGAAGGCTGAAACTGACATAAATGAGACCTTATTGGGCCAAGCCATAAAATGTCATAAAATGTAATGCCAGGTAACAAAGATTTAAACTTGATAAAGGACACAAACACAACAAATATTTTTTGTAAACTTAAAACATGCTTAAAACATTAGCACTCATTTGTATCTCTCCCTTGAGATCCAGGGAATTGGCAAAAGAAGTTCTGGCTCTTTTCTTCCTTCCCCAGGGGACTAGGAGGGGGAAGAGCCTCAGCCAATAGAAGGAAGAGAGGTTTCGCTCAGTAGCTCTACTGTGTGACTGAGAGAGCCTGGCAAAGCAAGCTATCCCTCCCACCCCCACAAGGGAGGAGCTTCAGCAAATGCATAAAATAGAGGCTTTGCTCTGTAGCTCCTGTGCGATTGAGCAAGCCTGGCAAAGCAAGCTGTGATGCAGAAGGAAGCAAGAGAGAGGGAGAAGGAAGCAGATGACAATCAGTTGCTTAGGGGCCTGATAGGAGCCCTCTGGGGGCCTGATTTGGCCCATGGGCCGTACGTTTGACACCCATGTTTTAGAGTCCTTTGCTGTTGAGATTCCTGGCGCAAAGAAATCTCATTGTCTATGAAAACACAAAGGTTGTGTTGCCAATGTCAGGCTGCCAGTATCCAGTTCTGTATATCTTTAGCAGATGTGCCCAACACCCTCACAATGCCTGCAAAAGAACATCAGCTGTATGGTGGGCAGCTGGCAATACTGAAGTGATGCTTTTGAGAAGCTCTTGGGGCAGGGCACATGTTTTCTTACAGTGGCACTAGATATTTTCCAAAATAATGAAACAGAGAACATCTGGTCATGCACCTATTTCATGCTGCAAAGACAAGAATATCTGGTTATAAAGCCAGTTCAGAAATGACAGTATAGTTAATGTAGAGGGATAAGTCCACACTGGTTTCAAAACATGACTGGGTAAATTGAACAATATTTTTGTTATATAATCTTGTGCCTCAAGTATGACACACTGGGATCATGGAGGTCCTCAATAAACAAACATACCAAATTCATCTGCCCCTGAGTTTTTATTACTTAAAAGTATGTATTATTAAAACAGTTCTTCATGGTTCACAGCCGCTTACAATAACAGTTTAAAAACACTCTCAGTTAAAACTAAATAAAGTAACAGATCCCAAATGTTTTCCTCTTCCCACCTGCAATTACCAGCTATATTATTTCACTTGAGATACACTCTCTTAACTTGACGAATCTTAAAGACGCTTCAGCTTCCAGTAACAGGAACAACCTAGACTTCCTTGTCCAGGATTTAGTTTGTTATTGTGAGCAATCCTAAGCAAGTCTATTCAGAATCCTCCTGAAGTCTATTCAGTGGGCATATTCTCGGGAGAGTGTTTTTAGCATTGTACTATCTGTTTTCTTGCAATTTGTAATTGCTGATTAGTCTGCCAGTCTTTTTCAAAGAGTCCTTTGCTCAAGGTGTGTTACCATAGTGTATTAAACAGAATTATCTTTTCATGAACTGGAAGTACTTCCCTCTCGGTAATTTTTTTTATTTAAGTAAAATATTTATATCCCAATTCTCCCCAAAGAGCCCACGGCAGCTGACTACGGTTATGTCCATACATCAGTAATTACATTTAAAATGTTAAAATTACATTAAAAACAATTGAAACTACGAACTCTTATACCAAAAAATAAAACCAAAGGGAGACAAAACCCCTCAGTAACACTGACAGAAGTATCCTAAAACAGCTACAGAATGCCCTCTTAAAAACAAAACTTACTTAATGTCTCTTCTTAAAAACTGATAGACATGAGCAGGAGGAGTCTGGGAACAGGAGTTGATCAGAACAACATAATTTGTACATGGAGAGAGACAATGTCTCAGATATGTAATATCTAAAATGTAAGAGGTTTCAGGTTAGAGCCAATACCTTAAATTGAACCCAGAAACAAAAGGCCAAACCAGAGGTAGGATAGTCCCAGACTTTTCAGGCCTTTATAGGTCAAAACCAGTACTTTGAATCTACACCAGAAGCTGCCTGGAAGCCAGTACAGGTGCCAAAGTATTGATGTTATATGCGCAGACCAGGGGGACCTGGTCAACAATCTAGCAGCTGCATTCTGAATCACCTGAAGTTTTTGAAGCATTTTCAAAGGCAGCCCTACATAGAGAGTGTTGCACTGGTTGGTGAACTATCGGCCGGCGTTGAACCTACCCTTTTTGGGTAAGGTCATAGAGCGGGCTGTAGTGGCTCAGGTATGGGGGTTCCTGGATGACACTTCTGCACTGGATCCATTCCAGTCCAGATTTTGCCCAGGTCACAGGATGAAGACGGTTTTGGTTGCCCTCACAGATGACTTCCTGCGCCATCTGGATCGAGGTGGCTCGGTGGTGCTGCTATTATTAGATCTGTCAGCCGCATTTGATACAGCTGACCACCAGCTACTGACTAGCTGCCTTGCCGATGTGGGGATTTGGAGGTCCGCCCTGCAATGACTGGCTTCTTCCCTCCAGGGTCGGGAACAAAGGGTGGTGATAGGGGAAGAATCATCCCAGAGGCACCCACTCTCATGTGGTGTGCCACAAGAACGGTTCTATCCCCGATGTTATTTAACATCTACATGTGCCCCCTTGCCCAGATAGCCAGGAAGTATGGGCTAGGGTGCCATCAACATGCAGATGACACCCAGCTCTATCTATTGGTGGGTGGCTGATCCGACTGCACCTTGGACAACTTGGACCTGGCACTACAAGCCGTGACATCCTGGCTTAGGCTGAGTCGACTGAAGTTAAATCCGATGAAGACGGAGGTTCCGACGAAGACGGAGGTTCTCTGTCTGAGTCACGGTGGCCCAGGAAGGGAGATTCCCTTGCTGGCTTTTGATGGGTGCCACTAATACTGGCCCCTAATGTCAGAAGCCTGGAAGTGCTCCTGGAGACCTCTCTGACTATGGAGGCCCAGGTAGCAGCCACTGCCAAGTCTGCCTTTTTCCATCTGCGGTGGATACGGCAGTTTGCTCCTTTCTTGGAGCACCACAACTTAGCAGTGGTGATCCATGCTACGGTCACTTTGAGGATAGACTACTGTAACGCCCTCTACATGGGGCTCCCCTGATGGGAGCACATTTAACCGGTGCTAAGAGAGCTGCACTGGCTGCCTATTGTGTACCGAATTCATTTCAAAGTGTTGGTAGTGGCCTTTAAAGCCATATATGGCTGAGGACCTGTCTATCTAAGGGACCACCTTTCCCCATATATACCCCAGAGAGCACTGCATTCAGTAGGTCAAAATCTGTTATCCATCTCCGGACCAAGGGAGGCCAGACTAAGCTCTACATGGGCTAGGGCCTTCTCAGTGGCAGCACCAGTGTTATGGAATGCTCTCCCAGAGGCCACGAGAGCCCTGTGGAACCTCTCCCAATTCCGCCGGGTCTGTAAAAATGAACTTTTTTGACAGGCCTACAACAACTAATGTGGGAAGAGGCTGCCGCTGCTATGTCGCTGAACAATATTATCTTCTTCTTCTCTCTGTCTTTTCTCCCCTAAACAGGGGAGGGAGATGGCTCAGTGGTAGAGCATCTGCTTGGGAAGCTGAAGGTCCCAGGTTCAATCCCTGGCATCTCCAAAAAAGGGTCCAGGCAAATAGGTGTGAAAAACCTCAGCTTGAAACCCTGGAGAGCTGCTGCCAGTCTGAGAAGACAATACTGACTTTGATGGACCAAGGGTCTGATTCAGTATAAGGCAGCTTCATATTTTCATCTGTAAGACCGCTAATAGATTAACAAAGGAATAGAAGAAGAAGAATTGCAGATTTATACCCCACCCTTCTCCCTGAGACAGAGCAGCTTACCATCTTCTCCCCCCCACGACAGACACCCTGTGATGTGGGTGGCACTGAGAGGACTCTCACAGCACCTGCCCTTTCAAGGACAACCTCTGCCAGAGATATGGCTAACCCAAGGCCATTCCAGCAGGTGCAAGTGGAGGAGTGGGGAATCAAATCCAGTTCTCCCAGATAAGAGTCCACACACTTAACCACTACACCAAACTGGCTCTGAGAACTGAGATATTGATAAACCGCCTATGTTATAAAATCTTTCCTATAGCACCTAATATTTAGGGTTTTCTAATTGTTTATATATGTTTTTATGCTTTTATAATTGTAATTTAAATTGTTTTTTATCATGACTGTTGGCTGCCTAGAATCTGCTCGCAGAGCGGGCAGCATATAAATAGTTAAATCTGGAGGCAACTGTCTTATGGATCACAGTGGCAAGGTCAGAGCAGAACAGATAGGGGCCAGCAGGTGAAAGGTGATAAAAGTCTGTCTTCAACACCTTGGACATGTGTTTGTTCAGGGTAATGGAAGAACCAAGCTACACCCGTAAACTCTTAAAGGAACCCACTGTAGATAGCTGGACCCAGTCAAGAACATTTAAAGCTTGGCCTCCCTTGATCCCCAGACCTATCCAACCACATGATCTCCATTTTTGAAAGATTTAACTTCAGCCAGCTCTCATCTAACTAATCCACTGGAACATCCAGGCACAAGTCCAGGGCTGAGATCCTGGCAGCTGTTTTTCAAGCAGGAGATAGAACTGTGTGTCATCTGTATACTGATTGCACCCAACTCAAAACCTACTGACAATCTCTGCCACAGGGCACATATAGATATTAAACAGCATTAGGGAGAGGATCCTGCAGGACCACAAAGGCTAGGGCCTAGGGAGCTGACTCTCTCCACTGATGGCTACCCTCTGTAAGTGCCCTGGAGGAAGGAGAACCACTTTAGTACAGATCTCCTCACCCCCAGAGAGGCTAGGCATTTGACCAGGACTGAATGGTCTACTAAAGGATCAGCAGCACTGGCCCACCTTTGTCAAAGTGTAATCAGATTGTTGCGCTCCTGGCCTGGAACTAGATTGGAGGGGATTCGGGGCCAGTGTTTCATTCATAAAGTCTTGAAGCTGCTCAGCCAGTGCTCACTTAATCACCTTTCCCAGGAATGGAAGATTTGATACCATGTGGTAATGGCTAGGTCACTGTCATCTAAATATTTTTTTCAGGAGAGGTGTCACCACCATTTCCTTAAGGGAGCTCAAGAAAAAGCCCTGAAAGTTATTTATCCCCTATCATTCAATGTTGCTACATCATAAATAATTCCTGGTGCGATTAATCCCTCCCTAGTACAGTCCCAATCCATATCAGGGGCCCACACAGTTTCTATTTAAAACAAAAATGGGGAATTCTGACAATAGCAGCACACCCTGTTGTTTTTTAGAGATCAGGAAGATGGGGGGGGGGGGAATTGGAGGGAGCAGCAAGTCAAAATGCAGCCACGCAGCAACTGGTGGGCAATCTACTGTTTGATCCGGAGAAAGCAGAAGCCCAGGGGTGGAACAACCGCTACTGCAGAATCAGCATCAGACTTTTCACAACAAAATAGGACAAGTAGCTTTGCAGTACAGCATAGCATTTAAAACTGTGTGTGGTTCCCGTCTTTTAATTTTCTGATTTATCACATTTCTCATTTTCTCTTTCAGCCACTTGGTGCCAGTGATTATTTGGAAATAGCCACACATTTTGACTTGGTCTTCATTCGTTACATACCTCTGCTTACAATGGCAAAAAGGACTCAGGCTCGGCGCTTCATAACTCTCATTGATACATTTTATGACAAAAAGGTAAGCACCCTGTTTGTAGATTCTTACAGATTTAACACATTTATACTATTCTACAGGACAGCTTTCAAGAGAAGATTAATATATTTTCTAGTGTTCTGGGTCATTTTATTTTTCATCACTTTTTTCTGTTGCTTTTTGGAAACTCGTTACCGCATATGTGGTGAACAATTTACAGAACAATCTAACGATGTTTACACAGAGAAGCCACTGAAGTTGCAGCACTATAAGTAGTCACTTAGAATGGTCTAGTTGGAGTACCATAGTTGCAAAGAGATTGAACTATATCCCTAGGTGAAATTTGCTTCCCCAAAGCATTGGATTTGGGGGCAGATAAACCATTCAGAAATGGCCTTTACTGAGGTCTTTTTCCCCTCAATACTTAACAGTGTTATAAAACCATCTTTAAAGCTTTTTTCAAGGTTTGTCAAAAACAAAACTGCATCATCTGCATATGTTCCAAATATAGAGTATACAGTGACAATTATTACCTTCAAATCCCAAATAGTGGGAGACTGACGTGTTAATATCACCAAAGATTCAACTGCTATTGCAAAGAGTAAGGCATAGGCAACTCTGGCATATCCCTTCAAGATTTAAAGGGTGGGGGTAAAAAGGTACCCAACATTACTAACTTGCCATGAAAACTGAGTATATAATTTCAGCCCATCAAATAAATTAATCTCCAAGCCTTATCTATGTGATTTAAAGCTTAAATTAATCTCAAAGATGTATCTATGTAATATAAAGCTTTCTCCGTGTTGAAAGAGAAAAGCAGAATTTAGTTTTAGTTTTTTACTACATGATCCATAAGGTCAATGAGTTCTCTAATATGAGTTGTCAGACATCAGCTGGGAATGAGACCAGTTTGATCTGCATCAATATATTTGCTATGACCAGTTTTTGACATGACACAAGAATGATCGTAGCTTAATGGGCTTTTAGACTATAAGGTACAAGTTCTCTTATCTTTTCCTGACTTCAGAATCAAACTAACCTTGTTGACAGTCTATGATTGTGGACATTTTTTCATTATGTGCTATGTACAGTGGTAAACACACAATTTCTGCAAAAGCTTGTGTAAAGCCATCAAGGTCAGAGGATTTATATTTCTGAAGATTCTTAATCACAAGGTTTGCCAACCTTCAGATGATGACTGGAGATCTCCTGGAATTACAGTGGATCTCCATATGACAGAAGTTTGTTCCCTTGGAGAAAATTGCTGTTTTGGAGGTGGACTCTGTAGAATGATACCCTGATGAGGTCCCTTTCTTCCCAAAAACCACCCTCACCAAGCTGCATGCCCAAATCTCCCAGATTTTCCCATTCTGGAGTTGACCATCCTATTAATCGCTTTGGCACCTAACATTTTTCTAACCTCACCTATTATTTGAGGAATTTTCAGATGACTCAAACATTATCTGTCATTTTGTGGAGGTTGCTCTGCTTTGTACAGCCCCCCCCCCCAAAAAAAATCAGTGAACTCTTGCATAATAAGCTCTCCTTCCTTACAGCTGCAATTGACACTTTTGCCTTACGTTTGTGAAGAAGGCAGGTCCCATTGTGCCTCTCTTAATGCAACCAATGTAGAATATAGTGAGTTCAAAGCAACGAGAAGACGTTGCATCTCTGATAAGACGTTGCTCTTTATTAGAGGCAACATGTTAGATGGCTGACTAACAAGACTGGTGAATGGGCCTACAGGCCAAACCTATATACAACTCTAGGTTCCCGCACAAGCATGCCATTGGTTCATTCAAACAGGCAGGTGGCCTGTGATTGGTGTAGGGCAGCAGGTCTTTGAATTCTACTGCCCATTGTTCCTCAGTCCCCAAGCTCTGCTCTCCTGGCTCCAATGAGCCTGGCAGGAATCATATATTGCAAACTATATACATAACACAATGAGAGCTGACAGAAACCTGAGGGGAGGCTGATGGTTAGCTGTGGGACAAGGGTGTTTGTGTGAACAAAAAATGGAATTGGGAGACTGAGTCTGAGAGTGAAAGAGACTGAGTTAGAAGATGACTGAAAAGGGGGAAAGTTAGTTTGTAACTGAGATGACTGAAAGAATGAGCAGAGTTAGAAATTTCAAGTACTGAGATGTATCCATGTATGTAGATCATTCCAGTGTTATTTGAAGTTTTAAATAAAAGTTAACTGTTTTTTGTTCATCCATTCTTACTGAGAGTGAAGAGTCTCAGCGAAGAAACCGATAAACACACAAATCTGTAAGGCCCCAGCCTGTATCTCTAGAGATATGGTGGCAGCATGGAAGGGGAAGCAGCATTTAGTTCTCTACTTTAATAGCTTGGGAGAATATCTGGTTGAGGAGTGGTTGATGAGAAAATTGAACTGCCCTGTCTGATGGTTTCTCAGAGGAACAGAGTGGGAAGGAACCCGTTGTTTAAAAGTGGCAAGGCTGTTGTGAAAGTAAATAAAGGCTAGGGTGGGTGATGAACCTGTGATTGCCTATCTGGACCCTGAATGGAGAGAGAAGGGGGATCCCAAGTGGATATATATATTACACTCACATAACTCACATAGTTTACCAGCTCTCCCTCCCAACTCAGAAAATTATAGTTTAGCATATCATCTCTGCTTCCATCTCTAACCTTCTTTTCTGTTCAGAGACTGCATGCAACCTCACTTGCATCAGCTTTGAATCTAGTTTCCAAGGTTTTCTCTAAACACTTGTTTCTCTGATGCTTTCTTTGCATCTTTAGATGGGAGACTTCACATACCACAATTCCTCTAATGCGGACTTCACTGGCTTCCCAAAATGTTTCATCCGAGATTCCCTTTTGTATGTTTATCTAAAAATGTTCAGTAAATTCCAGTTCTTTGAGAGTTCTGTGGGCAGCTGCTGAGAGGAAACTCTGGAAAAGAATTTTGGTTCATCTTAAGATGTGCTCCTTCTGAGATTTTTAAAGACAGATGTCATATTCTCCATTCCTGCACCACTCTTCTCCTGCCAAAGTAACCTTTGAGCTAAACTGTCAAGTCTTTATCATGATAGATGACAAACTTTTCATGGGCCAAAGAATAGCCATGTTGAAATCATCCGCAAACTGCTGATATCATCAAGCTGTGTTTCTGTTCTGATACAGCTCTTATCTGCCTTTCTACAGCACCAGAATGCACTAATTCCCCAAATGATTGCCAGTCACAATCTTTTCACAGTGCACCAACCAGTGAAGTGTTAATGGATTTGTCCCAAAGTGATATTAATTTTTGAAGAAACAGCCACTCTGCTTTAGTCCAGGTTGTGTGACCTCTAATGAAATAGTAATGATGAATGCAGTACTTAACTTGGATTTGAAAAGGTTTTCCAATCATGGAAGCAAAATCAGCAATATTAAAACAACTTTTTAAAAGGCTCTTTGTATTTAAGCTGATGTTTTAAAAAGCAATAGAAGACATTAAGCTTCACCCATTGTGTGATTATAGGTACACACTTAAATATTCATGCAATCAGGAAATATCGATTGAGATTAAAACCTTTCTCAAGAATGTCCTGGTAAAGAATTCCACTAAATACTCTCTAACTCAGCAAGATCCTTGGGGGCCATTTTCACAATCATTGTTAAGCTCTTTAAATGCTTTGAGGTTACCCATCTGTTGTGGTGAGTCTTGGTGACTTTGTTCAGAATAGCAGCTTTGTCACTGGAAGTGTAATGTTTTTTCTCACCTCATCCTAATGTATGCATTGTAATTATGGTAGTGTTGTCACTGTATGAGAATTGTGTGCCCTGTTGACTGTGACCTTGCTAGGGATGAGTACTATAAACCTGCCCCTTTCCAAATCTGCTTCATTTTGTAAATGTTTTGAAAGTTGTATTGTTCTGCCTCTACAGATTATCTCCTCCTCCATATAACTGAAATCCAGACATACTTATGTAACGCTCCGGCAAGACTCTCCTGTCTACCACAACCAGTGTTTTACCGTTTTGTGTGTGGGGTTTTTCCAAGTATGATTTTTTTTTAAAAAAAAACCCTCCACAAACACCGTATTGTTAAAGGAAGTACCAGGCTGATACCAGACCAGACAATTTCCAAATCTTAACAAGGAGATTTTTTCTCTTCCAGCTCCCCGCGCCTCAATGGAAACAAGAAGTTGTATTTGAAGTGACATTAACAAAGTTTATGAAATGGGACTTTCCCACATACGCTCACCTACTGGAGCCCCCTGAAATTTTATTGCTGGGAGGCTGGGAACTCTACCAATAGTATGGACATCTGAAGTGTGAGAGTGAAAAAATCAGCAATAATCACCTTCCGTCAATGGAAGTGTCTTTGCACTAGTACTAGCATATTTGGATCGAACCCAATGTAGGCAAAAAAATGTATAATGTAGTCCTTGCACCCTTCAAAACCAGAATGAGAAGGGTGTAACTGCTGAGGGTTCATGGCTGACTGTTGCCTTTTATTTCATGACTACAAGCAACTCTCCTTCCTTCTTATTCTTGTTTCTGCCTCTCATTTCACTCTTCTAGCCAAAACTTCTGCTTCCTTTCTAGAAAAAAGTGATCATTCCCCTTTTATTCTTGGTCAAAGCCTTTTTTCCTGTATCTGCAAAAACTTTCTAGGAGATTCCAATAATTTGTGACTAGAGTCATCTGTAACTTTTCCTGTGAACTCAGGAGTATGACTTCCTTTTTCTCGCTTAGGACACCAATCTACATATCAATATGTTTTCTTCCAGGGTAGCTAGATTTCCAGCTGAAAAACTTGGAAATACTGATTTCAAAACAGCATGCTTCTGGAGAGGCAGATTGACGTTACCATCTGAACATAAACAAATAAGATATTTTTCACCAACACTATAAATTTTATAAAGCCTTCCTGTGGGAGGAGGAGTCATTCCACTACATTCATTATTATTTGTACTTATTTATGTATTTATTTAATTCATTTATGCCTTGCCCTTCTCCCCAGTGGGGACTCACGGCAACTTACATCATTCTCCTCTCCTTCCTTTTACTCTCACAACAGTGCAATGAGGTAATTAGGCTGAGTGAGTGTGACTAGCCCAAGGTCACCCAAGGAGCTTCTGTGACACTAATGGAGTTCTAAGCCTCAGCCTCCCAGATTTAACCACTACATCTTGCTGGCTTTCATTACTGGAAATCTGTACATACATACGTATCTTATTATTTATTTGTTTGTTTATTGTATGGCAGAGTTACACACAGGAAGCATATAGTAATATAAAATATGTAACGAAATTGATACAACAGATATGCAGACCGATTAGTTAATCCCCCTAAATGCTAATATCTAAATTTTCAGTCCACTTAATTGCAGCTGAGGAGAATTCAAAAAACTCCATCACATCTCCCTGGAAAGCACCACAGTCACATTCCTGTGACTGATGGGAGATAGTTTGGCAGGCTGCACCACAGTCTCATTCAGGTCCTGGTATTTTGCCCCATTTAAACAACAGGTCTGCACAACTGTCAAAGTCTGTTCATATTCTGTTAGCCTTGTTCAATAATTTATGTGGCAGGCCTCTCAGTGGGGTTTACCAGGTTATGGATATTGGGTGGAACTGATTTTATCCATGTTTGCAATCATTCATTTCCTGGATTGAAATTTTATGATTGCAGAATTTGTGCAGATCTTATTGCTGTGTGTTGGGATCTTAATCTGGATAGGCCTGCATCAGCCATGTCTTTGTAGATGGGCAATTCTCTGTTTACAATTTTTTTTCATATTCATGAAGAAGAGCATCTTTGGAGATGTACAGGAGCAATGTGGCACAACATGGGTAGTCAATAGGTTGGAGTGGATTTAATACATACACTGATGGTTCTCACTGTTGTATTGAGTTGGACATCAAGTGTGTAGACATAGGGGCTATTGAGCCACATGGAAATACCATATTCTGTAGAACTATACACCAGCCCCAAAGCTGAGCATCTATAAGTTGTAGCAGATGCACCGCAGGTTGTACCGCATAATGTTTGGAGAATGTTGTTTCATGTGCATATTTTCACTGCTATATTGGTAAGCTGGTGTTTATAGCTCAAGGTCCTGTTCAGGGAATGTCAAAGTACTTAGGTGTATGGTTGTGTGTAAATTGGGTGCCATTAAGTCAGACATTCCGTTCACAGTCGGAGCATGGGGAGGGGAGAGGCGTAGCTTGCCATGAGGGAGAAGGTCGCCATGGCAACACCGCTGGCATAGGCACAAGGGAGGCGGAGGCAGCCAGAGGGGAGAGCCAACCCACCCATCCCATTGGCCAGTCCTGGCGCATGTGCGCGACTCATGACTGTCAGGGATGGGGAGAAGCGGCCCCAGAGAGGCTGATAGCCATTGGCCAGTCCTGGCGCATGTGCCACGACTCATGACTGTCAGGGATGGGGAGAAGCGGCCCCAGAGAGGCTGATAGCCATCCCCAACCCGCCCCCAAACAGAGAACGGAGCCAATGATGGGCGGACCATGACAGGCAAAGGAGAGACCTCCCACCAACACGGGGAGGGAACAGGAGTGAGGCTGGGCATGTGCACACGAGAAGCCTGGCTTGGTGGCAAGGCGGGGGTGGGGGCAAAACAGGCCTGCACGGGACCACAGAGAAGCCGTCAATCCTCGCACAGCCTCCCACTGTCAGAGACTCTGCCAATGGCAGGCAGAAAAGCAGGAAGTACCAAGTGCAGGAGTTTGCTGTCATAGAAGCAGCTGGAATGTGTGTCTGGGAGTGAGCAGCCCAGCAGCAGACACCCCCCCCCCCACTGTGTTGCCCTGACGCCCCCTGGCATGTGCACAGAACACCTCCCCCGGGGGCTGTAGAACTCTGAGTCCACTTCATCAGCCCCTCCTTAGTGCCCTGCTCACAACAGCCCTGTGGGGTCAGTTAGGCTGTCAGCCCGGGCAGGCTGAGAGGTAGCACTCGCCTCCCCCATCCAGCCGTGTGAAGGGCAGCGTGGCAGCTCATTGACCATCCCCCCAAAACCAAGTCTACCCACCCTCCCAGGCATTCCCTTGGAGAGGCCACTGATGAGGGGTGGGGTTGCCCAGTGAATGTGCAGCAGATGCCAAGCAGGAGAGACAACAGAGGGCACAGCTCAGACTTTATTTTTCCGCAACAGAGGGCACAACTCAGACTTTATTTTTCCGGAACACAGCGCAACAGTCTCCCTGGTACGCACCGGGCAGTCTCACCATGGGCGGGGCTCCATTCTGAGCGGCGGGCAGAAACAGCTGAGGGAGTGGGGGGGGCAGTGGAGAGGCATACACTGCACATGCGGAAGGCTCTGTGTTGGAGTCCCACCTGCAAAACAGAGATAGAGATCAAGAGCACCTGCAGGGGCGGCAGCTGGTAGAGCAGGCTGCATTTCAGCCAGGCGCTCTCTTAAAAGGAGAGTCTCTGACCCACCTCCCTGCAGTGGGGCAGCTGACATACACATACACCCTGTGCCCTGCCAGGGGATGGGAACGTGGCAGAGGGTAGACGCAGGGAAGGGAGCAGGTGGAAGCACAGGGGAGCGGGGTCAGCAAATGCCCACTGCCAGAGCCCACTGCCTGGTTCAAGTGCCAGAGACGCTCGCACACCAAGCGGTCGAGGGGAGGGGGAGGCTGGGGGGGGACAGTGGAACTTACCCAGCCATGGGCAACAGTCCTCAAATGCAGAGCCTCCGGGAGCCCGGAACCTGTGGAGACCTGGAAACAAGAGCAGTTAGCCCTCGCAAGTCAAAGATACTGTCAAAGCAACTGCCGGGTGCAAAACCCGTCACCAACGTGCCTGCCTGTCCCTCACTCTAAGTCTGTATGACTGGGAGCTCACCGGCAGAACTTCCCGCCACGCGCTCCTCTCCCTAACAACTGAGTTGTAGGAGGCCAGAGTGGAAGTATTTCTAGAAGGGGGGAGACTGCGATTGGGTGCTGGGGAGGGGGCTTGTCAGCCCGAGGTGTGAGGGGGTTTGTGAGCTTCTGCAGCAGCAGAGGCAACCTTTGTTTTTTGTTTCAGCGAGTGCCTATGGGCCATGCCGCTATTTTTGCTGGCATAAAGTTGCGCCTCTCGGGGGGGGGCATGTCCTGGGCCAACAACTCAGGAAGCCGCCTAAGCCTGGCTGCACCCTCAACTCCACCCCCTCCTCCGCCTGAACACCGCTCTCCACCTCACTTCCGGCCACGCTTGGGCGCAGCCCTCAGGCACCGCTGCCTTTGGGCGGAGTGGCGCTCGGGCGGTCCCCCGCCCACTTAACTCCCCCCGCTGTGGCGGCACCAGTCGTGCGTCGGTGCAAACCCTTCCTGTGCCCACGTAGCGGCTCATCTTTTTCCAAAAGACTTTCCGCCCCCCTCTCTGAATTGTGCTGTTACTTGTATGTTATTAATTGTAAAAGTAAAGTGTGAGAGAAAAGTCTTAACAGTAAGATGATAATTTAAATAATGTTATTTATGCTGTTGTTAAAAGCATTTATCAATTATATATGAAAGATATAAAAATGCATACAAAACTATACTGATAAAGCATATCCTATATGCATGCTCACACTTTTTAAAAAGGATGGCTAACCATTTTGATTTTGAGAACATTTTCTTCTAAAGGACTGAAAATAAGTAACGCTAGCTCCTGACTGGGTTGCATTATTGCCAAACAAGAGACTAAAGTTTGTGTTTATTGTTTGGATAAATGGGTTATTATCCAATGGTTGAAAAAGTTGAAGAAAGTATGACAGTATAATCCACTTATATTTTATAGTCTGTGGACAGTTACATGCATTCAGGAAAACCCTAAACAATTTTGGTGGTTGTCTATACCAGCTACTCTTTATATTAGATATAATAATACACTTTGGTGATTTATTTTTTAAAATGGATCTCACAAAAATCTAGTACAAGAATATAAGCAGTAGCCATTTCCCTCTCTTCCAGGTACGCGTCATTTGTTCTGCATCAGCACCACTTCAAAGCATATTTCTTCAAGAACACCATGATAGTGGCCAGGACGAAAGTAGGATACTGATGGATGATTTGGGGTTGAGCCAGGTAACCACTATGAACATTAGGGCCTTTGTTGCAAAAGGGTATAATTGGCTTTGCTCAGAGTATTGGCACTATTGAAAAAAACAAAACCAAAACAATTAAGCATTTAATGGGTCATTTTCTGCTTTCTGGCAGGATCAACATAGCACCTTTAATGCTATTCTAATTTAAAATAATACTGTTCATAAATAATTAGTGAAAAGGTAGGTGAGGCACAATCAATTTAGTCCAATTCCAAGGATACGTCCTACCTTTATTTTGTATAGGTTTCTAATATACTAAGAATAATGGCTTGGATCCATCCTATGCAGTGGAGAAGAGGCGCAATACATAAATAGCAATTTCCTGCTTCCTATCTCTTACTGCAGTTTCCCATAACCTCAAAAATTGTGCTCAGTGGATCCCCAGGAACACTGGGGTGTGTATGTCAAGGGGAACTGCAATGAAAGGGGAGAATTGGCAAAATTGTCCTCCCAGTCTTCCATAAGCAGAAGGGGAGGTTATGTTTCAAGCCAATCTCAGGCTAGCACTTAATGCAAATGATTCAACTTCAGTGGGCTACACAAGGTAGTAGATTTGTACATTACACATCTTTTGTTCAGTTATTGGTTAGTAAATACAGAGGTAGTAAAAGAAACCCTTTTGCTCTGGGAATTGATATACTATCATGCTAATGGACACAGTATGTCTATATAGAGCAAGAGAGTCTCTGACATTTTTGGCAAGCTGTTTATTCAGTAAAAGTAGTACTCTGTAATTAACCTATACCTTGGTATATCTTTTGAAGAGAGACACAACAGCTTATAACTATAAACAGTTCTTGCATGTACATTTCCCACAAGAATTCTTGTAATCTTTTTGTTTCTGATCTCTTTGTATATGTTGTTAACTCATTGTAGGCCTGGTCAATCATTTTCCCCTCCTAAAACATGCCATTAATCCCTTGATAAAATCTTGAGGTTATTGTAAGGAACCATCATGGTTTTAGATAGCAAGCCAACACAAATTTTGGATGCCTACAAAACCTGTACTGGTCAATCCAAACATATGCACTCTTCATATAGCCCGCAAAATCTATACTGTTCAAACATATGCACTCTTCATATATTCCAGTTCCATGTTGGTCTGGCTGTGAGGTGGAATGGAAAATATGTTTGAAGTGAAATAAAAATAGTTTTGCCTCTGGAAAATGTTGGGAACACCCATGTTGTGCAGCAATTTTACACAAAACTGTGAAGTTCACAAATGGATAATAGAAGATGGAACTCCTTGTGCATTCATCCCATTGGCATTTTGACCCCATAAAATCAGTAGTATTGTGCAAATGTATGTACCTAATAACGGCCTTTTTTGTAGCAGGAACTCCTTTGCATTTTAGGTCACACACCCCTGAATGTAGCCAATTCTCCAAGAGCTTACAGTAGGCCTTGTAATAAGAGCCCTGTAAGCTCTTGGAGGATTGGCTACATCAGGGGGATGTGGCCTAAAATGCAAAGGAGTTCCTGCTACAAAATGCCCTGTCTAATAATTAGTAGTGACTTTCCCATCAACTATAAACAAAAGATATGGTGGTTGTTATGAGAATGCCAGGCCTGTTTGTCCATCATAAAGAGTAAACAACATGCATAAATAGCACTGTTTGTGGCACAGAGATGAATTTTCCAAAACAACCACCACCTATGTGGGCTGGAGCATATGTGCTGTTCATTTTATAAAACGTTTTTAAATAGTAAAAATCAAACAAAGCAACCCTTTCCCTCAGTTTCAGATTTAGTATTTTTAAAGGATAAGGGGAACTCAAAACAAAGATTATTACATGTGACAGGCAACTGCCTAAAAGCAAACATCACACAAAATTACCTGTGCTGCTAAAAAGAAAAGAAAAAGGGGCACATCCTGTTAGATCATTCAGAGAAACATGTCCATAAGTGTAGTTCTCATTTGTATAAAGTATTCAGTTGCACAGAGACTCATTAGCAGCCACCCTGACCCTTTTGATATCTAAAAAACATTGGTTTTGCTGTTTCAAAGAAGCAAGATTGTTGATGAAAGCAGGAAAAGGAGTTGTGAACCACACACAATCTGGGTGGGTATCTTGGGGCCTCAGATGACAGTGTCTATAGGTGGAGGTCTTCATTTATTAAAATTGTGTTGATCCTTCAGAAACAATATAATGTAACTTTTTATTAGAACAACCCAAATGACACAGTGCAGCTTTTAAGTTCTCTGAGGTCTCATAACCTGACTGTATGTTAAGTACAAAAAGGGAGGGAGGAGGGGAAAATGTTTCTGAGCATGTAACTTGGAAGAGTCCTAAAGTCTCCCTCAGACTCTGTAGAAAATTTTTCCTAGTTTCTTTTTTATCACTTCCTACATTTGTTTGTTGTTTTGTCTCTCTCTCTAGGATTCTGCTAAAGCCCTCTCTATGTTTACTGGAGAAGAGGAGATTTTTGCTTTTCAGCGTACCATCTCCCGACTCACCGAAATGCAAACTGAACAGTACTGGAAGGGAGGAGAGAGGAGCAAGAGCCTATTATAGCTTAAAATGATACAGTGTCAATAAACAAACAGAGATTATAGCAAATAAAAGTTTTAACTCAATTAGAAAATATTTTTGATAATTGCATCAACTGTTGTTGCACTTAAGCATTAAAAGTGCAAAAGTTTGGGAAATAAAGATGAAGGGTTTACTTGCTAGGACATACGAGTGGGGGCAATTTTATGTCTTTTTATAAGAAATCCATTTTTCCAACTTAAAGTGAAGTCTTTTGAAACAGAATTAAATAACTCTTCACTCTGTGAATGGAGCAGAGTAAATGGGCAAACTGTCCCTCCATCTGCAGCCTGAGCAAAACTACAGCTTTAACAAAGTGACGACCCAAGCCTGGAAGTTCAAAAGTACATTCATTTGCCTTCAAGTCTTTTGCCTAAGCTAGGCATGAGGTGCAAAATTGCAGGTTCTGTATGATCTATTTGAATTATTCTGGTTTTGATCTTCCAGTAGTCACTGAAGTTTCAGAACTACCATACCCAATAGCATATTGTTGTAACTAGTTTCTCTAAAGTACTTTTATGCCTGAGTATAATTATTTTAAGAATCTTTTACTGACACAATACAAAGGACCTGATCTCTCTAATAGCTGAAAGTATTGGCTGTGTGTGTGTGTATATAAAAAATTAAGTGAATGCATAGGAAGCACAAGAAAGGTAGTGTTTGATGTGAACTGCCACTGAGTACTGTAAAGACAGATTTCTTATGTAGGAGAGTCTTAAAACACGTGGGTTGAATTTTACCTATATTCAGAGCTGAATCTCAGCAAACCCTGAAAGATCATGTTCTCACATATATACATGTATGTGTGTACATTGAGGACCTTCTTTGTGTTCACAGAACAATTAATGACATGCAGTTCTATTGTGTAACAAATCATTAGCCAGCTCCAATTCAGTAGCAGCATCATGCATAGTCATTATGCTGTGTGCTTCCAATAGCACAGGAGAAAGCAATACAGTGCTAGCAGAATCATGAGAACATTGCAACACTGGCAGACATGCCCACAGTAAGGAAGGTACACAAAACGGTACACAATCATGAGAACATTGCAACACTGGCAGACATGCCCACAGCAAGGAAGGTACACAAAACAATCCTATGATGTCATCTTGAGATATACAAAACTCACAATATGGAGAGCATAATCTGCAGACTATCAAAGCAGAATAAGCAGAAGGCTAGCAATTAATTTTTAGCTTGAACTTCCTGTATTTACTTACCTATTTTAAATGTTTCCACTCTACTTTGTCTCCTTGGACTCAGGGTAGTGCACAATGTAGCAATCAAATTACACAAGTTATAGATTAACAAAAATTAAAAGATTTAACATTTTCCATCCAGACATTCAAGAGTTTCTGCAAGAAAAGTTTTGTAGATACAGCAAGGAAAGGTGAGCTCACGTGACTGGGCCCATGGAAAAGGCCCATGATCTTGCTGCAGTTGTGCGCACAGTCCTAAGGGAGGGCATCTTAAGAAGAAGGCTGTCTGAAGAGCATAACTGCCACAAAATGTTGGATCCCCAGCAGTACAAACTTGGCCTGAAACAACCACCTTTTTACTGGCAAACCAACAGGAAAGACTGGCCTACTAGTTAGAAAAGTCAGATGGGGCATGCTGGATTTCATGGCGGTCACATAGATTCCTTTTTCTGATCCATTCCCACCTCTCTCCCATGGTTAAACCTCTTCCTACCCACAAAAACAATGAAATAGACTATGGGGCAATCCCAGAAAGAAAAAAGAATGACTCACTGCACAATTGCAGTACTGATGGTTCATCCCCAGCGAAGAACAGAAGAGATGAAGGGAAAAAGCGGCAATCTCCCCAAAATGGTGGTGTCCATAACCAGAGGATTCAGTTATGGCTAATCTCTTATAAATGACCCTCCAAACAATGATCCAGTTGATGGATAGAAATCATACAGATACTTAGGTAATCTATTTGAAACAGCTGGCTGACCAATTAGAAGAGACCAAGACCACCATGACAACAATTAGCCAGAAAGCAGAGTCAGTACTTGAATTTGGCCTTTAAGAAGAGAACCAGCAAACACAGGTGGAGCTTCAGCTTCTCCAGGAAAAAGTGCTTCAGTTGGAGAGCACTGCAAAACAAGGTAAACTGAAATTCTGGGTGTTTAAGGAGGAGGTGGAACAAAAAGGTGACTTAGTTAAATTTATGGAGTCTTGGCTTATTGCTGTTCTAGGAAAGTCTGAACCACAAGACTTATCTATTTAAAAAGCTTATAGAATGGTTTGACCCTGCTAGGGGAGGGATGGTAGCTCAGAGGCAGAGCATCTGCTTGGTAAGCAGAAGGTCCCAGGTTCAATCCCCGGCATCTCCAACTAAAAAGGATCCTAACAATATTGGTTGATATTGAAAAGGCCTTTGATAGCCTTGAAATTTCCTATCTGAATACTCTGTTAATAGAAATGGGCTTTGAAGAATAATTTTTAAATGAATGTGAGCTATTTATTCTCACCCAACAGCAATACTCAGAATAAATGAACCAAATTCCAATCAATCAAATTTCAAAGAAACACCAGACAGGGTGGTCCCCTGTTGCTAGTTCTATTCGTCATTGCTATGGAACCATTGGCAGAGCAAGTTAGGAAACATATGAATATCCAGGGGATAAAAATTGGCTGCTATGAACACAAAGTGTTGCTTTATGCAGACTATCTGGTGTTATATCTGATCAATCAAAATCTTCTCTGTTACAACTACAAGAAATTTTAACTCACTTTGCAACCCTCTCAGGTCTGAAAGTAAATTCTGTAAAACCTTTCATCTACGGAATTTTTATGTTTTCTTTGGAAGCTGAAATAAAAAGGCTTTTTAACAATACTTAAATCTTGGCAAAATATACTTTTAGAGGTTTTTTAAAATAAAAAGTCATACAGAATATTCATCTGGAAGAAAGCCATAAACAGAAGGAAAGATGAGAGGAAAAATTAAGGGAGGTCATGGGATGCAGATTCTTCTTAATAACTCAGTGGGAAAGAATACTACAATGAAAAACAGGAACAGAGGGTTCAAGACCTACTATGGGAGAAGTAAGGAATCACTCAAAACGATAGTAGTTTTGTTGGCTGCACCAAAAAACAATGCAATGGATGTAGAAGAAGCAAGGCTAGACCCATAATGCTCACTTCTTACAGCCACTACAGAAAAGCAGATGCTGGGGCCTTTGTGATCTCCCAGGGGTCAAAGCCATATTCTCACTTCCCTTTCCTTTGCTGTATGTGCCCAACCACAGAGACAAGACCTAATATTGGGGAAAGTTTGATATGGAGCCTTAGCCATGTAGCCACAGGCTTGCCACATACTGTATATTTCTTGAAGAGGTAAACATGCCTGACAGGAGTGCCAAGTGGTCACATCATAGACAAAGCAGAAACCTAATCATTGCATGCATCTTGGGGCATGCAATGATTATTCTTCTATGCAAAGAAGAATAATCATTGCCAGGACCGGATCTACATGTTTCTTGAGAAGGGCAAAATTAAAAAATGGTCCCATAGAATACAATGGACTCCATACCCAATTTGGCGCCCCCCCGTTAGTGCCCGGAGCAAGCACCCCCCCCTTTTGCCCCCCCCCCCTAGATCCGGCCCTGATAATTGCATGCCCCAAGATGCATGTCATATTGCCTAAGCCAGACATATTGTTAGCAGTCAAACAACAACTCTCGCTGAGGGGCAGTTTATATAAAGGGAACAGAAAACTCCTAGGTCACCATCTGGGATTTCCTAAAATTCTTTTATTGCTGGTTTTTAATTCATTAAGCTGTATAATAACTTTTAACTTGTGAATTGTTTTTATGGCATTATGCCGTTGTACATCGCCCAGAGCCCGGCATAGGCTTGGATATGGTGATTAACAAATATAATAATAATACAGCTAGAAAACAACAAACACACACACATACAAACACATATATGCTGAAATATCATATGCTGCAATGTACTGCCTGACCTAAAAATGACACAATATGGATGCCAGCCAGGACACATCTGAATATATAGTTTGGAAGTGTGGAAAACAGCAGCTGACTTGCTAATGATCTCCTCTCTACCCTAAAGAGATGCATATTCTAGGACAAAGGGTTTCTCAAGAACAATGCACACTTATTCTGTGCAGGAGAGACTGCTACAAGCTCTTGAGGTAGGGAGGATTTTTTAGCCAGTATGTGCTTTTCCAATACTGCTAGAGAGGAAACTCAATAAGGCATATTTAGTGGTGAAATGTGGAGAAGCACTGCTTTGAGCCATTCTCCCCCTTGCTTACCTGTGCTAGGATTATTTGTCCTTGGATACCCAGTTGTAGGAATGGAGGAGAGGTTCCTGTTGGATGGATTCTAGAGATAACCCTATATTCCTTTGCTGCTTTATTGTCATACTTAGTGTATTATACAAAGTGTCCTTTCAACAGAGTTCTCATGGCTAACATTTCCAGTTCCTGTCTGGGGCTTATAAACTGCATGTAGTGTTGTAGTTGGCTTAAGAATTAGTTGGAATCCTGTCCAGTGTTACAGCAGTGGGGCAGAGTTCAAGGGACAGTCACTTGTATGCAGTACTTTTTTGTAGAAAAAGCCCAGCAGGAACTCATTTGCATATTAGGCCATTCCCCCTGACACCAAGCCAGTCTGAATGGCGTTCCTGTGCGTTCCTGCTTTAAAAAAAAAAAAAAAAAAACACCCCAAAACAAACCCTGCTTGTATGGATTTTTCACCTTCCACCTTTTCCACCTCTTTGACATGTATAATGTTACACCATCAGAGCTGGAGATTACTGTGGGCAAATATACTTTCCTCCAAATTCTTACACTTCTCCTCATATGCCCTTGTGCTGGCCCATCTGTGCACTGGTGGTAATGTTCTACCCATATAAATATCTACATCAGCATAAATTGTGTTGCACTGTGCCCTGTTGTTACAGGCACGCCTAAGAATAAAACCAATTCTATCCAGTGGGTATAACTTGATGATTAATTCAGGCCCTTGATAACAAATATCTTTAAAATGAATAAATTTGTGTTTGACTTTGGTGTGTGTGTGTGGAGGGGTATGTTTCTGAAATGATCTTAAGATTTCTATTTCTATCTAATGACTGAGAACACTGAACAGCTGGGGGCTTAGGGTGTAGGCTGGCCACAATACTCAGTGCTGTTATGTGGAAAAATTAGAAATGACAGATTTTGCAGTTAATAATGTGGAAAATATTACCTGAACTTCTTCGCAAATAATATTATTGCATTTTAATTCATCTTTCCATTTCCATACCATTAAATAGCTCTAAACATATTATCCAAAGAAAGATAACCATGCCTAACTTCTGTGGAAACCAATGAGAGTTACATTTGTTGCAAATATTTTACTAATCATCTTGATATCAATGGCGCTTAAGCATCACTAACAATATCTGGATTTGTTTCCTTGTCTCCTTTGGCTAGTGGCTCCACTGATTTGTATTTTCCAGTCCTTCTATGCATTCATATGGAGCATTAATAGAAGACCTGAAAATATGTGGCTGGTATAGAAGGCCAAGCCATACTTGGTGCTTTGTGGGGGGAGGGCATTTAATTGTTTCTACAATTACTGTGATTGCAAATATTGAAAAATTAGGTAGGGAAACACCTGTAACTAAATTGTATGTGCAAAATTTATGGCAAACACCGTGCAGAGCATCTTTATTCCAATATTAAATATAATTATTTTCATACAAGCCAGTGTGAAAAGGAGATTTTGCTTTTTAATGGGAAAGCAAGTAATATATCATGATTATGTTGTTTAAAAGTGTCTATGGTTTATTATATTTTGATAATATACCAGAAAATATACTAGGCTCAGGTAGAATGGAATTGGTGAACATAGTCATTTCTCCTTTCTGTAATGATAATCCCAGATTTGCCAAATGAATAAAATTGTTAAAAACATTCCTATCAGCCAAACACTGCTGCTAACCAGGGGCCTAAAATACCGTTACTTTAATTAAATCTGCACTCAAATGTGTATTCATATTGTATCACATTGATACATTTTTTAAAATTACACTGCACAATAAAATAGTGGATGGGCAGGCCAGTCAGTGTAATCCTGTTGACATCAATAAAATAAATCAGTGGGAGTAGTTTCAAATGTGATCTTGTTGATATGGCCTCATCTGCCTTAATAGCTACAAAGTTGCAATGTAATTATATAGAAACAAGCAGGGAATCCACATGGACTTGCAGAGGGCATCTCATTTCATCTACCCCATTATTTCATCTTTCCCTTCCCTGAAAGCCCCCAAAACCTTTTCCCTTTTCCTGCCTCCTCTCATTTAAACCTACCAGCCATCCTACCTTTATCTTCCACCCTATCTTCCACTTTCCATCCGTCTTTGGCCCAGACAGCTTCTATTTAAGAAAACTGTGACCCAGTTGTGTGGTGCATATCTCCCTTCAAGAAGGGCAGATGGGAAGACATTAAACCAGACCAGAGTGAAGGCTCTGTGGTATTTGGGAAATTCTAATGTATAAAGGTAACTTGATGGAATTAAATGTTGTTACAGTTTCCCACCACTGGAGCAGAGTGGACCTGTGATCTGTTGACTTGAATGCTGGTGTCCCATAGTTTCTGTTTGATTAGTGCTCTGGCTCTTGGGTACCCAATATGCAGTAAGGCTGTACAGGAGAAACCAAGTAGTTGTTATTTGTCCTCTATTGCTCTCACCCACCTTGAGTAAAAATTGTCTGAACAGATTAATGAAGTTAATCCAGGAGGGGAGAGGTTTAACTTTAGCCAGAAGCATGTAGCTTGGAACCAGACACACACTTCTAGTAGAGCTAACCCTGCTTTTAACTTAAACAGGGTATTGGGTACAAAACAAGGTACTCCAAATAAGGATCTGGGGAATTTGGATTGCATCTAGTTTAGTGGTCATTGTACAGACATGTTTGTGAACCATATGCAAACTGGAGAAACACCTTGCCTTGAAAGACTTTCAATGAATGTGATTTATGAGACCCTCCTTTTGTAAAGAAGAACCTTAAAGTTGCTGTAGCTGTTTTTTTTGGCAGATTCAGACACATGGGAAAGCTGAATTGTCCATGAGCGAGATGGTTGGAACATTACACACCTAAATATCTGAACACTTTAACTTGTTTAATCTCATGGCCGTCAATCTGCCACTTTTTAGAGAAAAAAACAATAATTTTGATCTTTGATAGATTATTAAATGCTCTCCTTTGCAGTATGCCGTACATTACCAGAGGGCTCTTCCAAACCCTACTTCCGTGTAAGATAGAATAACTGTGTCATCAGCATGTAATAGTATGGAGATTGGTCTTTGTCATATTGGTTGGATGGAAGTCAGGACTCAGGATTGGATAAGGTCTGCACCATGGAGCTTATATATAAGTTAAATAAGGCAGCAAGAATGCAACCTCGCTTCACAAATCTTCTGACTAGAACCATGTGGGACAGATGACCTTGTGAGTTACATCTCACTGGCAAATAGTTGTTCTCATGTAGTATGCATATAAGGGCAAGCAGTCTATTGTGGAAACTTCTAGTTTTAGCCATAATCTGTCATGTGAGATGCTATCAAATGCTATTTTATAATCAACAAAGGCAGCATAAACTGTGGCCTGGTATATTTCTCCACTAGATGGTGCAGAATCAAGCACTGGTTCACTGTGGAATTACTGCTTCTAAAACCTGCTTGTTCCTCAGCTAAGATGTTCTCCTTATCAATCCAGTCTCAAAATTTCCAGAATAAGTCTTACCCACCAGACTAAGCAGTCTGGGCAGTAATTGAAAGGGTTTGATTCACCCCTTTTTAATATAATGGGATGACGATGGTCTCTGGGGACCTGTGCAATATATGTTAAACAAGAATGGTAAGGACCGATGTCCACCATTCAGTGTCCATTTTGATCAACTGTGGAGGGATCAGATCACTCCCCGGGTCATTCCCCAACCTTAGCTGGGCTACAAACCTCTTGACTTCTGCAGCTGAGACTGGAGGCCAGGGTGGGAGGTTTTTCATATTAATAAATGGAGGGGACACCCCCTTTTCTCATATTGCAATAGCTACCTGTTTCATTCCTCATGTACTTTATTCCTATTAGATATATTTATGATAAAAATAACTGTTAGTTTGTTGTGGTGTTGAGCAATGCAATAATAGGTTGCCCAAATTATTTCTTGTGATATTATCAATAATAATGAAGACAGGTCCATTAAAAACTGTAGAGGTAGGTATTTCTGAATAAGGTTCTGAAATATTATATCTAAAACCTGACAATATGTAGTTAGGTTCTTCTGAATACAGCTGTAGCAAAACACTGATACTGAGCACATGTGTTCTTTATGCATATGTCAGCATCTAGCGCCATCAAGTGTTTGACTAAATTTGTGTGCAACAAAAATACATTTGACCTTTTCTCTTTCTGTCATTGTTGTAGCTACTGACCTATTCAAGTAACAAGCCACCCAATGCTAGAACATTTCTGCCTTTTTCAGTAGTTCCACCACAGACTGATTGGAGTAAAAATCACAGTATTAAACACCAAGCTACTTTATTATAATATATATATATTGGGCTTACTTAACAAGACACATTGAAAAATGCCTCTATCATTTTGTGGCTTTCAATGGATGTACTGCAACTTCAAGATATGTGTACTGTTTTTATTTTTAAAAAATGTCAGGTTTTTTTGTTAAACGAATTATTTAAACTGTTATTTTATTTTTAGTTACTCAAAATAGTTTCTGTTTCCATTGATTTCAGTGGGAAATGCATTTATAGCTGTAATTCCTCTCCCCATCCAGTGGAGATGAAATTGTCAGATACTGTACTAGTCACTCAAAGGATCTTACCTGCCAAATTTCAAAGAGCACCCCTTGTTTCATACACAATTAAAATTCTCACTTGCAGAGCAGAATGGGGAAGGCATTTGGCAATCCGAGAAAGCAGGTAATGTAGCAGCATGGATACAAACACAGACACACATATATCAGGAACGTGAAGCTTTCTGGTGCTACAGACTCCTATAGAGATTGGGCAAAGATGCCGGACAAGCAAGTCCTCATTTGTACTTCTGTGTTCTTTTTACTGACTTCCCTCCACAATTGAATGCAATCCCTTGGCTGTTATTTCAAGAAGGCATGTTTGTGGGGAGAAAAAATAATATGTTCAGCCTATTCTCTTATTATATTTTCCCACCAAAGCTTATGGCACTTTTATTCCCTGCTGGAGAAAACTTTCTTGCAGGTGAAGATTACAGAAGGGTCCATTTCAGCAAAGTTAAACGGAAGTCAAGTGGCATCTTAAAAACTAACCACACTTACTGCATCGCCTGACTGTTAGTCTTTAATGTGCCACTGTATTTCTATTTAATTTCACAGTTGAGTTCCCCCCTCCCATCCAATGTTACTGACTGTAGTGAGCGCAAATTATTGAGAGAAGATAACACATGCTACTGGGTAAATGTAAAAAATCAATTGTCTTGGAAGCACAGAAGCTTTACATAGTGTATCTGATCGTCCATGTTTCCCAGTTAAGAGGAAAATGCTGTTCAAACAAATTACAAATATTATTTGATGCCAATGGTAACGAGAAGAAATTTTACTTACAAAAATAGGACATCTTCATGTAGGTACATGTAACTTATTGTGAACAGCTTAATTTCAAAAACGTTATTTTGCTACAGCTCTAAGCCCATGTAAAAGAGAGAAGAAGCGAAGTTCTATATAAGGTAAAACAGAAGGCCAAAGAGGCTCAGCATCTAACCAAGAAGAGGATTGGACCAACTGCCAAATATGCCTGTGTGAGAGAATTTTCTTAACCCTCCCAGATCCTCTTGCAAGCAGAGTTACAATATCCAACAGATATTGCCTAACAGCTGTGGATAGTAAGTGCATCATTTGCCTTTAACCAGTTCCCCAGTCTACACTTCTGCATGTGGTCCAGGAGTGCAAGTGAAATGCTGGTCTTTGCCTGACCTGGCAACGTGGCTACTGGGTTGACTGTGGCAGAGGGGGGAAGGAGCTTCCTTTGAATATTACCATATTTTATTTTATTCAATTTTTAGTCTGCCTTTCCCACAGAACAGGCTCAGGGCGGGTTAGATCATAAAAACAACAGTTAAAAACAATTAAAATATATAAAATCTAAAATTACAGAATAATAATAGAGATTAAAATGGCAAATTCTGTCTCACAAACATGGCCTATTGTCCAGGTCCTACAGCTCTGGAATGAAAGGGGGAGGCTAATAACAAGTGATGTCCACTGTCTCAGCTGAAAGCCTGGTGAAAGAGCTCTGTTTTACAGGCCCTGCGGAATTAAAGTAAATCCCGCAGGACCTGGATCTCCAAGGAGAGCTCATTCCACCAGGCAGGGACCAAGGCCAAGGCCAGATGGACGTCTCTGGGATTAGGTATCATCAAAAGGTCGCTGATTGTAAAGACCAAGGCTCATACAGAGAGAGGCAGTCCTGAAGATATGCTGACCCCTGGCCGTGTAGGACTTTAAAGGTAAGTACCAGCACCTTGAATCAGATCCAGTACTCAATAGGTAGCCAGTGCACTTCACGCAGCACAGGATGGATCCATGCCCATACAGGCAACGATGTCAAGGAATATAAAGAATGGAGGAGCACTATCCCAGTAGTGAGGTAAAATAAGCAGTTACATCCTTCTAAGTCCATTGAAGTCACTGTTAGTTGGTTCATAAGGATGGGATTTTTGGCAGGAAATTCAAATAAGGTCAAGATAAACAATAAAACGGGTATTTTGCTCTGCTAGATGCGTATATCATAGGGAGTTATCAGATGCATGTTGGCATTGGTCAGTATTGATGCAAACATTTTCTCAAGGTGAGCTTCTGGAAAAGCCAAGGCTATTGGGAAGAAGTACTGAAAAGTGTGGGACACATAATTCCATCTTCCCTCCTGTTATCTTGATTGAAATTTGTTTTGGAATGATTTGGTATATAAGCAGCATTAAGAAATGGTCAATATGTTAATTATAGCTGCCTTAATTGAGATGGCATCCATGTGGAAAGAAAGCAGCATCCCACAGCAGGAAGATTTGATTCTTGTTTCAAACCATCCTGCCCCAACATTATATCCTTCCCATACTGATTGGGAAGGATATAAAAGCAGGAGCATTTCACAAGAGATCTGTGAGGGGTGGGATCCTGGTTACTGATCCAACAGCACACAAGATTGTAGTTAAAAAGAAATATTGTCTGTCGAGACATTTTGAACGGCTACCTGCTTCCAAGGTAATCTTAAATGATTGTTTCCAAACAAAGACCCTCTTTGCTTTAATACTTTGCAGTGGCAATCCAAATTCCAGACACTCAAAGAATGTAGTCACTTGACAATAACTGATGGATTCTCATTCTTTATCATTTTATCATATCCAATTAAGATTCCAATGGCTCATGAAAGCTATTTATGCTTCCTTACAATCATATAAAAATAAACTACACAGAAGTAATTCCTGCTGATTACAATGAAGCCAGTTTTAATATAAGCATGCTTAGAATCACAACTTTAGTTATCTTATGCAGTTACTGAGATTTTATGATGATGTAAATATGTCCTTCCCTTGTTGTCAAATAATTTGTTGTCATTTTTCTAAAAAGAGACCATGAAAAATAACCAGTGCACTAAATGTGCACAAATGCATGTGGAAATATTCATATGCAAAAATATACATAAATGTACAAAAATATACCTAAAATCCAACTGATCATAAACAGAAGAAGAAGAAGATATTGGATTTATATCCCCCTCCACTCCGAAGAGTCTCAGAGCGGCTCACAATCTCCTTTACCCTCCTCCCCCACAACAGACACCCTGTGAAGTGTGTGGGGCTGGAGAGGGCTCTCACAGCAGTTGCCCTTTCAAGGACAACCTCTGCCAGAGCTATGGCTGACCCAAGGCCATGCTAGCAGGTGCAAGTGGAGGAGTGGAGAATCAAACCCGGTTCTCCCAGATAAGAGTCCGCGCACTTAACCATTACACCAAACTGGCTCTCCAGTCACATTAAGCTAAATATTAAAAATTAAAATAATGTTGTGAGATTTCACAGAAAAGCTGAACTTTAGGTACAACTTGACTTCTACTTTGAATGGCTGGAGTTCAGACTCTTAGCATCACAAACCTGAATCTGAACTGAAATGCCATTGAAGAAGCTGAATAATGACTTCAGGCTAGAACTTCTAAGAGATGCTGGAGTATTCCCATTTTGGCTTAAACTTTTCACAAGAGTATATTGTACTGTACTGACATCAATTCCATTTGAGAAGGACTTGTATTAATAGTTGGTTTAAAAATTGTGGTGCTGGAGAAGACTTTTGAGAATCCCTTGGAGTGCAAGAAGATCAAATCAGTCAGTCCTAAGGGAAATCAACCCTCACTGTTCCCTGGAAGATCAGATGCTGAAGCTGAAGCTCAAATATTTTGGCCACCAAATGAGAAGGGAGCACTCACTGGAGAAGATCCTGATGCTGGGAAAGACAGAAGGCAAAAAGAAGAAGGGGGACGGCAAACAATAAGGTGGCTGGACAGCATTACTGATGTAACTAACATGAATTTGAGTGGACTTCGGAGGATGGTGGAAGACAGGAGGGTCTGGCATGACTCGGTCCATGGGGTTGCAAAGAGTCGGTCTTGACTGTGCAACTGAACAACAAACAGTGATCTGAGGACTAGTCTGATTACCCCTTTGCTTGAAAATACGGAGTTGCTCGATGCGAGAGCCCACGTGACATAGCTACTATCGGACACAATCTTGTCACCCTTTCAGTGGCAAAAGTTATAGGAGCAATAATTAAATACCAGGGAAATAGCATTAAGATCTTTTATTTTAAATTTTTATTTTAATTTCTGCTTAAGATGTATGAGTAGTACTAAACAGATAAATAGAGTTTAAGAATTCAGACTGGAGTTTGCCTGCAAGTTTGAACAAAGCCACAAGATGGCAGAATAAAATCACTTTATTTTGGGACCTACACTTTTGTTTTAATTTGAGTATAGTTCTCATAACATCATTTGTACTGAGTTGCTGGCCCCCATGCCCTAACACGTGGTTTGCTAGCTCAGAGATTACAAAGAGCAAGCCTTTGTAAACCAAGCATCTAGCGCTATAACAAAGGGACCCATTTCTTTCAATCCTGTACTAGGTAATGGTATTCTGTTTGGGGGTTCTGTTATTTCCTGAGTGTACGCCTGGGGGCTCCATTACAGTCAACGATTTAAAAAAAAAGATATTGGATTTATATCCTGCCCTATACTCTGAATCTCAGAGTCTCAGAGCGGTCACAATCTCCTTTACCTCCCCCCCTCCCCCACAACAGACACCCTGTGAGGTGGGTGGCTGACCTTTACAGCAGCTGCCCATTCAAGGACAACTCTGCCAGAACTATGGCTGACCCAAGGCTATTCCAGCAGTTGCAAGTGAAGGAGTGGGGAATCAAACCTGGTTCTTCCAGATAAGAGTCCATGCACTTAACCACTACACCAAAGTGGCATATGAATGGGAACATCCTTGTTCTGAATCTCAGTGGATTTAATCTTCTCCAACAAACTCTTTTTTTTAGTTTGATTTCTCAAAACATCATAAGCATCATACAGCTTATATCTTTGGAGACAAACCTTCAGAGTACATATCTTCATTACATTTGTCATTCTACTGCAGAAGAAGTGTCAAGTTTTTCAAGAAATTAGTTAACAGGTTGCTTACCCTCACATAGAATTTACTTCATTGTTTCTACAACATGCCAAGTTTTAGCCAGTCACACAGAAACGAAACTCTATAACTGCTTCTAGCAGCACAGGGTGTTGACAATAAATTCTATATCCCATTTGTGCACTACTGTACATTTTATAGCCTTAAAGATCACATTATGGCTATTATATTGTTCTTAAGTCGCACTGTACATGCCAGTGGAGTCCTAGGAATCCAAAAAGTGAATCAGTGTGATACCATGTCTGACAAACCCTTAGGCTGAGCAAGTATGATGACTTGCCTGGGATTATGCAGGGAGGGATCCTGGTTTAGTGACATAGTACATGCTTTGCAGGCAATGAGTTCCTGCATTCTCTCATTAGCATCTCTAACAGTGAATCCCACACTGGAAAAGAAAACTTCTGAAGATCCACAGCCAGTCATAGTAATTTATTTATTTGTTTTTTTCCCTGTATTTATACTCTACTTTTCTTACATCATTCTCTTTTCCTCCATTTTATCCTCACAACAAACCTGTGAGGTAGATTAGGTTGAGGGGAGGAGGAGAAGGAGATTGGATTTATACCCCACCCTTCACTTTACTCTCAGAGAGGCTTACAATCGCCTTTCCCTTTTCTCCCCACAACAGATACCCTGTGAGGTAGGTGGGACTGAGAGAGCTCTTTCAAGAACTGTGACTGACCCAAGGTCACTCAGCAGCTGCATGTGGAGGAGTGGAGAATCAAACCTGGTTCTCCCAGATTAGAGTCTGCACACTTAATCACTACACCAAACTGGTGACTGGCCCAGGGTCACCTAGCAAGCTTCCATAGCATGAATGAGGATCCAAACCAGGATCTTCCAGATACTAGTCCTACATTCTAACCAGTACAGATAAATTCTGTGGAGAGTCTAACCAATTTCTGGTGTCTTGTTTCTTTAAAATCTCTACAGTTGGTACTGGCATACCATGTTAAGATTTCCAGACCCCTTGATGGAGGCGGGGTTCCCTGTTGAAAGCTTCACCTCCCTGCAACTGCTGAGTTGCCTAGCAGGGAGGAACTTACCCCCCTCCCCAAAGGAGGGAAATCCATTGAACATGCAGCAATGTATCCAACATGCAGCAATATATCATCACATCCTGAACGTTGGGGTGATGCTCTAGTATTTGGGCAAAAACTCTAAAGTAGAAACCAAATTCTCCATAGAATTTTTGCCTAAATACCTTGACATCCTGGATGTGATTCAGGTCACGTGGGCAGTGACATAGACGCATCCTCACAAGGAGAGATCTGTCAACCCTATAGCTTGTACAGCATGAGGATAAATTTAGATTATTGCCAGAATCCTTTAGATAGAGCTGAAGATTCCCTTTGGCTGTGAAGATTCTTTTGCTGATAGAAGGACTCTATTTCCAATAGAACATCTGAGGAAACCTCATTGGATCCAATCTTCTGCCACTTTCTGCCCTGGTCTTCCAATATTTCCTTTTCCCACTCTTCTGTTTCACCTGCTGTGAAGTCCCACTTGCTACAGCAGACAGGAATGTACAAATGGACAAGTGGGGCATGAGGATGGAAGACTATAGGGCTACCAATGGATATATACAATTTTTTGAGATTTTTGGCAGGTGACTTGGTAATGATAGAAAAAGACAAAAAGGAAAGGGGAATATATATATATATATATATATATATATATATATGTATGTATGTATGTATGTATGTATGTATGTATGTATGTATGTATGTATGTATGTATGTATGTATGTATTGGCTTGCTGTTACCAGAGCATTTCCATGGATGGAAATTTCTACCCACAAAGGACAATATTTGCACCTCTTCTCTCCTGATGGAGCCCCAAATGCCTCTCAAATACCGACGGTCCCCTGTCTCCAAGGAGTAGTATTTTGACCTGCAATAGAAGAAAAGTGATGAAATTGTGCTCCATGGGCAGAAATCCTTCTATCCACAGAAACATTCCGGTGAATCCAAGCCATTAGGGGTTAAGCAAAGCAGTAGTCCAGTTGTATTCTTGTGGGAGCTGACTAGCCATTGGAAGTGAGACTGGGGCAGATTCAGAATACTTGTGCTCAAAGGACACTTGAAGTGGCACACAACTTATAATATAGTGGGTTTGAAGCATGGCAGAGACAAGATCATTGTGAGGACAGCTCTTTATTAAGGGAAGCATGATGAAGGCTGCTCCCAGCAAAGACTGACTAAGGGCCTGTGGGCCAAACCTATATACAACTCTAATCTCCTTTGCTAGCTTGCCATTGGTTCATTCAAACAGGCAGGGGTCTGTGATTGGTGCAGGGCGGCAGGTATTTGGATTCCACTACCCATTGTTATACAGTCTCCAAGCTCTGCTTTCCAGGCTCCAATAAGCCAGCAGGAAGTACATACTTTAAGGAACATACATAACACAACTCCATATACATACTAACAGAAATTGCTGCAAGATCTCTCCATGTAAATGGACCATCTTTAGAGATGTTGTGATGGGCAAACCCACTTTGTAATCTGTATCTGCTAACATCTTGCTCACTTTTTCCCCATAAGGGCCATATTTACTTTTCAGATCTCGTAGAATTGGTGTTTCAACTTTGCCTGGTTTCAGAGTCCCTTATCTCAGCCAAAAAAAATGTCAAGCTGTGGCCCCATCCATGCCAAAGAGCTAAGAGGTAACTATGTTAGGGCATTGTCTGAATCCATTTTGCAGAGTACACAGTGACCACACATACCAATCGTGTAGCTGTCTGCTCAGGGGTTTTCCATGTAAGTCACAGAAAGGGCTCTGACAACTCAGGAAATTACCAAGGGGACATTTTGAGTGCACCTCCAGTCAGATCAACACATACGATATAGCTTGCTAATGTTTGTGTGAAAACAGATATGGGAGAGCAAGAGCTGTGAAGACATTAAAGGCTGCCTGTTGCAAAAGTAGTGGAAAAAACCCAACTGCTTAGAGTTGCCAATGCCTGAAAATTCTGGCAAAAGGACAATTGTTCAAACAAGCTGAGAACCTGAGGTCATAAGGGTTTGTATATCATGCGGTTAAGTGTTAACATTTCAATCTAGTATAAAGTGAATGAAAAGGAAAACACCAATGGGAATAGTTCATTCCTTCATAGTATGTGTACTTTGACACATAAAGAAAATAGTATGACCAAGAAACTCCGGGAATGGAATTAAATTGCAAATATTGCTGTAAGTTCAGCATCAGCTGCTTAATCAAGCCATAGATTGTCACCTTTCTATATTTGTTCTTGTACCTTCAGCAGCCATTTGATCAGCAGTCATTGGCAAGTGCCAATGCTCCTCCTCATACCATGGTAAGTTTCACTTGTGGAGTTCTGCAGGTAAAAGCTGTTTGTTTAAAACGCATGAGCAGACTTGGCAAAGTTTCTTCTGGCTTCTTTATTTATTTAAAAATATGCTATGTAAGTCTCCAGGGAACTTGCCTGAAATCAACAGAAAGCATTAACCAATATAAATTATTAGACTAGAAGCTGACCATGAAAACAACTACAAAAAGATGAAACCCCTCAATTAAAAGCCTGAATTAAAAGAAATATTTGGTCTGGTGCCTAAAAAAGTGTAGGTACCAAGTGAGTCTCAAGGGAGAAACCATTCCAGGGGTGAGGTGCCACCACCGGAAAAGCTCTGTCTCTGGTTGCTATCTGATTCATTTCTGGAGGAAGAGGCATAGAGAGCAGGGTTTGGAAGCAGATCTTAAGCAGGGTTGCCAACTCTGGCTTGGGAAATTCCAAGAGATTTGGTGGAAGTGCCTGGTGGCATTCAGGGCAGAGGAGGCTCAGTACCATTGTGTCTGCCCTCTGAAGCTGCCATTTCTTCAAAGGGACCTGACATCCACATATGGAGATAATCCACAGCTCTGGGAGAACTGGAAGCCTCATCTGGGGGTTGATAACTCAAACTGGTGTGCTGTTGTTAGCAGGGCTCTTCTTTTGTAGAAAAAGCCCAGCAGGAACTCATTTGCATATTAGGCCACACCCCCTGATGTCACCATTGTTTTGCACGGGGCTTCTTTCTAGAAAAAGCCCAGTGGGAACTCATTTGCATATTAGGCCACATCCCAGACACCAAGCTAGCAAAAACTGCATCCCTGTGCATTCCTGCACAATTAAGCCATGGTTGTTAGCAACCCTACAAAGCTATTACAGGGAGATTAAATAAACACACGTTGATAGTGGGAAAAGGACTAAAAATTAAACATGGTGAATGATTTTGCTACCCTTCCCCCCTCCACACACACACACAACCCATGTGCACAGACACCACAGGGAAGCTCGAGATATGAATAACAGGAGGTATACTTGAGAGCTGCATAATAGAAGAGTAATGTAAGCTGCTTTGGGTCCTTATAGGGGAGAAAGGTAGAGTATAAATGAAGTAAATAAATTAATAGTAGTAGTATATCCCTGAATAGTAAAATAAATGGAACCCCTTCAAAATACAAATGAAGAATTGCATTTTAAAAATCTGCCTAGCTGAAAATTCCATGCAATTGAAAGGCAGACACAACAAGCAGTGGGCTGGACTAGAACTTCTCTCCCTGTTGTACAAAGCTTTTACTTGAATCTTTAAAGGGGGAGATGTTTAAAAATAGCATTTCCCCCTCACACCTCACTCTTCTACATCCATTCTACCACCTCAGGATTCTCTCATCTCTGTTTTTTGCATATGGAAACCAGGCCTGACATCAAGGATACAGACCTTGGGAACATTGCACATGTGAGACATCTGCGGGAACAGAGTTCAGGTTTAGTTATTTATTTTGTTTACAAAATTTATATCCCACTTTTTTGCCCTTATAAGGGCCACCAAGGCAGTGAACAATTTTAAGTATAAAGAATAAAATCAGGTGGACGCCTGAAAGAGCTGTTCCCTCTCTGATCCACGCAAATTGCACATTCCTCCCGGCTAGGGACCACTCCTTATCTCAACATGATGGTTGGAAGAGCGAAGGGTAAGTCCAGATTTCCTGGGCTGCCCAAAATTTGGGGAATTTCGTTATGGTAACAGGTACTCTCCCTACTGTAAATTTTCTACTTGCTCTCCAAGTAGTGATGGTTAATCGTTGGAGGTTACTAATGGTTATAGCATGGTATTCATTACAGGGGCTGCAGTCAGTTCATTTCTGCCAATACAGGATCTCTTGGAAGTCGGCAGTCTTCCGATTATACTCCTCCTCTTCTCCTGAATTAGAGCAGGTTTCTCATGTGGTTCTCTCCTGTACTAAGGGGCTGGCACTCCCTCTCGTTGGATGCATGGCATTCTTCAAGCTAAAGGGGCTGCCACCCCCCAAGCTCTATATATGGTTTTCCCCCGTACAGACCGGTGGCCTGCACCCCAAGCTTTCTATATGGTGATCTCCTGTAAATTGCATGTCACGCCTAAGCTATCTGAAAACTACGGTGCCCTGCCTAAAGACGAGCCTGCAGGCAGGTGCCCAAGCATTCTATATGGTGATTCCCTGTATATTATACTCTTGAGTTTCCAACAATTTTATTAGTAATATATGGCAATATATTTAATTTCTTATATCATTAATAACTACTTTCTTCCATATATTACTTTCTACCTACCCCTCCCTTTCTACCTACTACCTACCCCTACTTGACCCCTGCCGATGTACTAAATTCAAAACATCATTATAAAAGGTACCCCTAATTAATAAGAACCAAAATTCGTATCCTCCCCCCACTTGTACTTAATTATTATCAAAGATTGTCCAATGTCCTTTTACTTTCCATTCTTTTTCTACATATCTTCTGAACTTCTTCCACTCAATCTTAAATACTTCTAAATCATAGTCTCTTAAAGTTCTCGTTAACTTATCCATTTCACTCCATGTCATAACTTTAACAATCCAATCCCATTTCTCTGGTATTTTTTCTTACTTCCACAACTGCACATACGATGTCCTAGCAGCTGAGAGCAAGTACCAGATTAAAGTTCTATCTTCTTTTGGAAATTTTTCCATTTGTAATCCTAACAGAAAAGTCTCTGCAACTTTGTTAAATTCATATCCCAAGATTTTAGAAATCTCTTGCTGAATCATCTGCCAAAACTTTTTAGCTCTTTCACAAGTCCACCACATATGGTAGAAAGAACCGTCATGCTTTTTACATTTCCAACATCTGTCTAGCATCTTGTTATTCATCTTTGCCAATTTTTTAGGAGTTATAAACCATCTGTACATCATTTTAAAACAATTTTCTTTAATATTCTGACATGTTGAGAGTTTCATAGAGTTCTTCCACAAATATTCCCAAGTTTCCATCTGTATTTCTTTATTCACATTAATTGCCCATTTAATCATTTGAGATTTCACTACTTCATCTTCTTTAGACCATTGTAGAAGTAGTTTATATACTTTTAAATTAATTTATCATTGTCTCCAAGCAGAACTTTTTCCATTTCTGTTTGCTCCTTCCTTATTCCTTCAGTTTTAATATCATTCTCCACCAAGCTCTTTATTTGTTGCATTTGAAACCAATCATATTTATTATTCAACTCTTCAGCAGTTTTCACTTCTATTTTGGCACTTTGTATTTTTAACAGTTGACTATATGATAACCACTTTTCTTCCCCTATTTCAGCTGTTATTTTTATTACTTCCGCCGGTACTATCCATAACAGTCTTCTCTCATCTCCATACTTCTTATATTTCATCCATGTAGTTAACAAATTATTTCTTATCTAATGGTGAGAGAAAAAACCATCCATCTTCTTTTTTCCATAATACAAATATGCATGCCAGCCAAATTTATTTCCGTGACCTTCCAACACTAAAAGTTTTCTGTTTAACAATGTTATCTATTCTTTTATCCACACTAAGCAAACTGCTTCTTGATATAATCTTAAATTCGGTAATTGAAATCCACCTCTCTCGTTTGCATCTGTCAAAATTTTCATTTTAATCCTTGGTTTCTTCCCAGCCCACACAAATTCTGAAATTTTTCTTCGCCACTTATCAAATTGTTTTCTATCCTTCACAATAGTAATAGTTTGAAACAAATACATTATTCTTGGTAGAATATTCATTTTAATTGCAGCTATTCTACCCAACAATGACAAATTAAGCTTGTTCCATTTTAGCATGTCTTCATCCATTTTACACCATAACTTCCCATAATTATTTTTGAACAGATCAATATTCTTCAATATTCTTCATTGTTATCTCCACCCCTAGATATTTTACCTTGGAGGTGACTTTGCAGCCCGTTAGCTTCTGCAATTCTTGTTGTTTATTTATCTGCATATTTTTACACAGAATTTTTGATTTTTCTCTATTAATACAAAGTCCCACCAACTCCCCATATTCTTGTATTTTAGCTAACTACAGAGGTGTAACTTGTATGGGGTTTTCATTTATAAACATTATATCATCAGCGAAAGCTCTATATTTGTAAGTGAATCCTTTTATTCTTAATCCTTCTATATCTTTTTCTTCTTGTATCTGCATCAATAATATTTCAAGAGTCATTATAAACAACAATGGTGAAAGCGGACAACCTTGTCTAGTACCTTTGCTGATTTTCATATCTTCTGTAAGATCTGCATTTATGCATAACCTTGCGCTTTGTTCAGAATATATTGCTTTTATCATTCTTATAAAGCTTTCTCCAAGCTCCATTTTTTCCATTACCGCAAATATAAAGTCCCAGTTTAAATTGTCAAATGCTTTGTCTGCATCTGCAAAGAATAATGCAACTTCTTTTTCTGGATGTCTTTCATAATATTCTACAATATTTACAACAGTTCTAATATTGTCTCTTATTTGCCTTTTGGAAGAAAACCTGCTTGATCTTCCTTTATAAAGTTTATCAAATGTTGTTTAAGCCGTTCTGCCAAGATTCTTGTATATATTTTATAGTCATTATTTAATAAAGAAATTGGTCTATAATTTTTTACATTCGTGACATCTCTATCTTCCTTAGGTATAAATGAAATAACAGCTTCCTTCCATGTGTTTGGTATTTTCCCTTTTATTCTTATCGTATTCATCAACTTCTGCAACTTTGGTATTAATTCCTCTTTGAAAGTTTTAAAAAAATTAGCTGTATATCCATCTGGCTCAGGTGCTCTTCCATTTTTCATTGCGTTGATTGCTGCTTCAATTTCTATTCTTTCAATTGGATCATTCAAAACTTTTCACATATTTTCAGTTAAGGGCTCTTTTTTTTTCTTTTGTAAATATTCATCCATCTTCTCATTCTTTATTTTAACACCTTTAAATAATTTGGCATAATACTTAAAAAAATTTCTTTTTATTCCCTCTTGGGTAACCACTTCTCTTCCATCTACCACAATTTTATTAATAGTTTTATTTTCCCTCTTTTTTTTCAATTGCCAAGCCAAATACTTTCCCGGTTTATTTGCTCCCTCAAAGGTTTTCTGCTGCAATCTTTTCAAACTCCATTCCACTTCTTTATTTAACAAATGTCTCATTTGAGTTTGTAATATTGTAATTTTCCTTATAATTTTCTTTTTTCCCTGGCCTTTTTCTCAACTCCCCTTCTTTTTTCTTTATTTCATTTTGAATGTCCAACATCTGTTTCTCTTTTACTCTCTTGTCCTTATTATTCAAAGTAATCAACATTCCTCTCATTACTGCTTTATAAGCATCCCAGACCGTCTGGAAATCTATGTCCTCTTTGTCATTCATTTGAAAAAAAGCTTTACTTTCATTTTCTAAGTATGTCACTGTTTCTTTATTCTGTAGCAACTCTTCCATCTTCATTCAATCTCCATCTTCTCATCTTCTTGGACAGTTTTGTAATCCACATTATTGGGTTATGATCAGCCCCAATCTTAGGTAAAATCTCTATCTTCCTTATTATAAGACCTAAATCTTTAGTTCCCCACAACATGTCAATTCTAGAAAAAGTTTTATGTCTTGCTGAAAAAAAAGTATAGTCCCGAACTTCAGGGTTAAATTTCCTCCATATATCTTCCAGATTTTCTTGTTTAACCAATTCAAAAAAAGACTTTGGCAATTTTCCTTCTTTACTATTATTTTTTTCCCTCCAGATCTGTCCAATGAGTTCTTAACTGTTCCATTAAAATCTCCCATTATCAAAACTTGGTCATAGGTCAGTTCATCAAGCTGTTGTATAATGTCTTTTAAAAAAAGCATCCTTTGCACCATTAGGCGCATACAGTCCCAATAACAACATTTTCTTTCCATTTAATATTGTTTCTACTGCTACAAATCTTCCCTCTTTATCCTTAAACACTAATTTTGGCTCCAATTCTTGTTTAATATAAAAAATCACTCCCCTTTTCTTCTGTTCAGCCAATGAAAAAAATTCTACTCCCAATTGTTTATTCCATAAAAATTTATAATCCTTTTGTTTAATATGAACTTCTTCTAAGCAAATTATATTACAATTTTGTTTCTTAATCCAATGAAATGCTGCCCTTTTTTGTGGTGAATTTAGTCCATTTACATTCCAAGACAATAATTTGTAATCCATCATGGTGCAAATTCTTTATTTCCTGTACATTTGTAATTGTAATTCTTTTCCTCTGAAGTTCAAAATTCAAACCTTCAGGTATTATCCATCTGAACCTTATTCCATTGTCTCTTAATTTTTCTGTCATTTTTTATATTTTCTTCTATCATTTATCACTTGCCTTGGCAACTCCTTCATGATTCTTACTCTGCTGCCTCCCACAGGCAATGTCTTTTCAAAATTTTTATTCATGATCCTTCCCACCATTTCCTTTGTCATAAATCTTATGACCACATCTCTTGGTAAGTTATTTTTCTTGGCATAAAGTGAATTCACTCTGTACATATAGTCATACATGTTTTTAGTCTCTTCAGGATCTTCCTCTAAAAATTCTGCAATTATTTTTATTATATAGTCTTTTAGATCACCATTTTCCTTTTCAGGTACTCCTCTCAGACGTATCTGAGTCTCTATCAATTTGCAGTCATGGATTGTCACTTTTTCTTGCATTTTCAACAAGGTGGAATCATATACTTTCATTCTATCTTCTACCTCCTGCACTTTCTTAGATGTTTCCTCTGTTTCCTTTCTGAGATCTTTTTTAATTTCTTCAATAATTTCTTTTTTTGATTCAGTTATCATCTCTCTCATACCTCTCATCATTCTGGCCTCCATTGCCTCTAATTGGTCCTGCATTTTTTCCAATGATGTAGCCCTAGTACAGGGTTGCTTGTGTTCTGATATTTAAAAAAACAGCGAAAATTTGGACCTCACCAATTTCAACTTCAACTATCAGATTCAAAAGATTAGGACTTGCCTTTTATAACAAGCCTAATTTCACCGTCCTCAGAGCTCCCAAAGTCAAGATATTTATTTTGAAAGTTTTTAAATCTTTCAAAATGGCGGTCGCGAATTTTTACTGCTCCTTACAATTTCTTTCCCCTTTTAAAAACGTCTAAAGTCCACACAAATATTATGTCCAATAATATTTATCTTATTATCCTCTTCTCAATTAATTCCAACAATTTTTAAAAACACTTTAAAAACTTTATTTTAATTTTAACCTCCAAGCAATGGCCACTGATGTTTCTCAATGGTGTTATATTCCTAGAGTAGGTTTTCCATCCACTACTTCCTGCTTTACTTGCCACCAATTCACCCTGGTAAGGAGATCTCACGATACTTGACGTACTTCCTGTATTGCTTGAATGTGCTGCAGGTCTGTGACGATGGTGCTCTTTTTTCAAAACCGCAAGTAGACCAAACAATAAATTCCTTTCCACTTTTTAGCACTATCCTTTATATTTACAAAGTCCAAATTTCAGATCTTCCTCCCTTATTCTTCCAAACTTTCTAGATTTTCATTTCCCACCTTTTAAATTTATTCCATTAAGCTGTAAATAGTCTCGGAATGAAAAATAGTAATCTGTACCTTCTCTTCCAATTATCCAAGTTCCCACCGGTCTTGCATAACTTTAGATGTTTAGCAATGTCCAAGAAGGTTAGGATTCTGTCGAGCTTATGTCAAATAAATGACTTTGAAAACTTCTGCAGATGATAAAAATGCAACTCTCCCCGGAGACCCCTCAAAGCCTCAAATGAGCCCCCCCCCCGGGACTCCCTTTTAGCCAAGGTAAATCTCCTCAAAGTTTCCTGTGCATATCTTGGACTAATCTCTAACTGAGAAAAGTAAGCAGTAGGCATTAATTTGCCTTCCATTACCCCGAACAGAAGTTCCAGCCTGCTCCCGTTATGAGAAGCAGCTCAGCTCGACATTTTCCTCCCCCGGAAGTCCCTGTATATTATACTCTTAAAACCCAATAGAACAAATGACTAGGGGCAATAGGTTTATTTCTTTGAATTGTCGTTAAGAAAAAATGTTAAGAAAAAAACAGCTTCAATCTGCGCTAATGAAACTTCAACCTGACCTGTTTTTTTTACAGGAGACTCACCTAAAAAATGTAAACCAACCCGTATTTCGAACTAACTGTTTTTCTTTTCAGTATCAGGCGGTAGGCACTTCTAAATCTCGTGGGGTTGCTATTTTAATTTCCAATAGGGTCCGTTTCACATTTGTAGCTCAAGAGGTGGATCCTCTTGGGCGATACATAGTTGTAAAGGGATGTTTGGATGACACTCTTTTTACGTTGGTAAGCCTCTATTCCTCTAACAATGGTCAGCTCCAGTTTCTGCAGGATGTTGTGGCAAAACTATCATTATTCCAAGAGGGACAGGTGGTGGTAACAGGGGACTTCAATTTTATAATGGATAACACCTGGGACTGATCTCATCCTCACAAGAGGACACCCAAAGACTCCTTAACTCCATTGCACTCCGTTGTGCAGCAATATCAGCTCTGTGATATTTGGCGTATACTTCACGAAGGAATATGTGATTATACGTATTTCTCTCCTTGGTTCAACATTTATACTTGAATTTTTTTTTTTTTTTTGGTTTCTAAACCTTTGATTCATCAAATTTGCCATTTGGACATAGGCCTTCGAATGCTGTCAGACCATGCCTGGGTGGAATGTACCATTAAAACTTCGCCACAAGAGCAATCCACCCAGTCATGATCTTTCAACAAATCACTTTTACTGGACTCTGGCACTTGCATAGAGAGAGAGCAGAAAATCAAAACTTATTTTGAGCATAACTCAGACTGTGGAGTAGCAAAACCAACAGTATGGGACACATTCAAAGCGGTGCTCAGGGGAAAATGTATTTCTCTGAGCTCAGCATACAAAAAAAGAAAGCAGCAGGCCAGATCAGCCCTTCTAGACACAATTCGCAAATTAGCGGAGTCTCACAAACTCACAGGTTCCGCCAAAACATATAGCAAACTATTAATCAAATGCAAAAAATTAAAATTACTTGAATCTAACAATATTAAAAAAAACATCTTATTTTCACCGAGCAGAAATACTGGTATAGCCATCCTAGGTCTTTAAAACTCCCTTCGTGGAAACTACGCACAGAAATTGCAGACAGGCAGATCCATTTGATTAGAGATCCCTTGGGGAAAGTCCGCTTATCGCCAGCTAAAATCCACCAAGTTTTCCAGGACTTTTACCAAATGCTATATGCCTCCAACAATCCGAATCTATCATCAATCCATAAGTTCCTTAATCAGCCCAATATTGTCCCTAAAATAGCACACATACACAGGACACTGGTTGATTCCCCAATTACACCCCTAGAGGTACGGGCAGCCATTAAGGATGCAAAAATTAATAAATCCCCAGGCCACGATGGCTTTCCGTCAGATTTCTATTAAAAAGTTCATGGGCAGTATTCTTCCCCACTTCACAGAGCTTTGTAATCACATTCTGGACTCTGGTACCCTCCCAGAAAGTTGGACCTCGGCCAAAATCGTTCTTATTCCCAAAAAAGACAGAGATTTACTAGACCCGAAATCTTTTAGACCCATTTCACTCCTCAACAAGAATTATAAACTTTTCACCTCCATTCTGGCTAGAATTATAAACTTTTCACCTCCATTCTGACTTGGTCAATATATACATGAAAACCAGACAGGGTTCATTCCCCAGAGACAAATAACGGACAATACTCGGGAGGTCCTTAACCTCATTTAATATGGCAAATGCCAACTCTATGAATCTTGTGTCTTAGCCTTGGATGTGGAAAAGGCATTCAATAGAGTCGAACCCAAATATTTAATAGCAGTCCTGCAGTCAATGGGGTTTGGCCCAAAATTCCTTTCCACTATAGAGGCCTTATACTCTCAACCAAAACCCCTGCTCAATATTAATGGAGTCTCAACCCCAGATTTTGTTCTTTCTAGAGGAACACATCAAGGATGTCCCCTTTCCCCTTTACTTTTTGCCACCGCCATTGAACCATTGGCAAACTGGGTCAGACAATTGGCTTCAATCCCTGGTTTTCAAATAGCGCGCATGGAATACAAAGTAAGCTTATTTGTGAATGACATGGTCCTTTTTCTGCAAGACCCATGTGTGGCACTGCAAGCCTTAAGTCCACTTTTTACTGAATTCCATCAGATTTCAGGTCTGTCTTTTAATCTTACCAAGTCCTTGATTTATCCCATCAATATATCTTCAGAAACACAACGATTATTACAAGACAAGTATTCATATCTCTGGGTTACTAAACACTGGTCCTACCTAGGGGTCTCCATCCCCTTACACCTGAAAGACTTGATTAAGGCCAATTTTACCGCAAAATACCACCAAATCAAGCTGACCCTCCAGTCTTGGAACTCCTTAGTTCTATCATTGATAGAGTGCATAAGCATTATTAAGTCTTTTATTTTCCCGAAATTTCTTTACTTATTTTGTGCTGTTCCTCAATTTATGTTATGCAAATGGCAAGCACTTCTAAACAGCTTCATTTGGAGCTACAAATCCTATAGGGTCAGTTTCGACAACATAAAGAGGCCAAAAATCAAAGGAGGGCTGGCACTCCCGGATCTCAGCCTATATTATAGGGCCTCTGTACTGGACTCTCTGGCCAAAATATTATATTTTCACCCAAACCCGCCATGGGTACACATTGAGGAGACGCACATAACACCTTTTCGCTACTCTGAATTTATTTGGCTCAAGAAAAAGGAAAGACCAGTTTGGCAACTCATCAATCCATTCATGCAAGCCTTACTTGCAGTCTGGGAACAGGTTCGTAGAGACCTGGCCCCTGATTTGTCTTATATAACTTCGTTTACAGGACAACCATGGTTTCCCCCGGCACAACACTCTGCGTCATTTTCTATTTGGAAAAAGGCATCAGTTACATTCATCTTCCAACTTTTTTCAAGGAAAAAGTTATTAACTAAAGCTCAACTAGAAGAGAAAACAATGACCAAAATTCCATGGTTTGAATACTTGCAGTTGAGCCACTTTTTGAATAGTCCCTCAGGTTGAGAAGTCACCTCTCGCCCCCAGACAGAATTTGAAAGTCTCTTTTCCAGATCCTGCCCTAAACTTAAAGGCCTTATTTCTCAAATTTACAACATATTAATACACAAAGCCTGCAAGAATTTGCCCTCATATTGTGCACATTGGCAGCAGGAAAACAAAATCTCCTTAACTAGTTCTCAGTGGGACTCCATTTGGGAAACAGCAGCCTTTCAAATGAATTCAATCAATATCCTGCAACAAAACTATAAAGTAATGGCACAATGGTACCGCACACCAGGCCAACTAGCCCATATTAATTCGCTGTATTCTCCACTCTGTTGGCGACAATGTGGAACTGTCGCTTCCTCCACTCACTGTTGGTGGGACTGCCCGGTCACCCAAACCTTTTGGAACAAGATCCTGCCCCTAGTTGAAAAAATTACAGGTATAAAGATTCATAGGCTGCCAGAGGTTATTCTTTTAAATAACTGGCAATCAGTCAAGGCATCAGAGTCCAAAACCTCCCTACTTATTTCACTTATAACAGCGGCTAAATCCGTCATAGCACTGAATTGGAAGTCCACTGGTCCCTTGAGTGTAGACAGCTGGATGCGCAAGATATGGGAATACATTACATTAGAGAAAATTACCGCTGACATAGTTGCCCACGATCCTGTTAAAGCAATTGGGAAATTCTATGCTAAATGATACCCAGTTTTGGGCAAAATTGACATTGACCCCTGGTATATTGACTCAGTCAACAAATGTGAAATATATCAAACTATTATACTATCTTGACTTGTATTGGAGAGATGTTTTATATTATAACCTTCATGTGTACTTTACCTGTTTGACAAATGATGGGAGAATATGTTACTGGACAAAGAAGAGACACAGATGTAGCAATGTTATAAGTCTGTCTTTATTTGTAAAAAAATATAAAAAATAATAACATGGGGAGGGAGAATAAAATCACATTTTTAAACCATTAAAATCAACCTCCTCAACACACACATCATTAAAACAATTAAAACTAAAGTCAAAGTATATGCAAGATATTAATACAGCAATTAAAAGACTGGTTAGGAAGAAGAAATCACTGAGAGAATGTCAAGTGAAAAAAAAGTTTTAATTGGCTGGTGGAAGATGGCAACAGAGGAAGACAGACAAGTCTCCCTGGGGAACATAAGAGAAGCCATGTTGGATCAGGCCAATGGCCCATCCAGTTCAGCACTCTGTGTCATACAGTGGCCAATACACACACAAATATACACACACACACATACACACATATACATATACATATATATATATATATATACATACGCACACTGTGGCTAATAGCCACTGATGGACCTCTGCTCCATATTTTTATCTAACCCCCTCTTGAAGCTGGCTAAGCTTGTAGCCGCCACCACCTCCTGTGGCAGTGAATTCCACATGTTAATCACCCTTTGGGTGAAGAAGTACTTCTTTTTATCCGTTTTAACCTGACTGCTCAGCAATTTCATCGAATACCCATGAGTTCTTGTATTGTGAGAAAGGGAGAAAAGTACTTCTTTCTCTACTTTCTCCATCCCATGTAAACCTCTATCATGTCACCCCGCAGTCGACGGTTCTCCAAGCTAAAGAGCCCCAAGCATTTTAACCTTTCTTCATAGGGAAAGTGTTCCAACCCTTTAATCATTCTAGTTGCCCTTTTCTGGACTTTTCCCAATGCTATAATATCCTTTTTGAGGTGCGGTGACCAGAATTGTACACAGTATTCCAAATGAGACTGCACCATTGATTTATACAGGGGCATAAATACTGGCTGATTTGTTTTCAAGTCCCTTCCTAATAATTCCCAGTATGCTATATTTTATTGCACAGCACACTTTTTTATTGCAATAGCACACTGTCTTGACATTTTCAGTGAGTTATCTACCACGAACCCAAGATCTCTCTCTTGGTCAGTCTCTGCCAGTTCACACCCCATCAACTTGTATTTGTAACTGGGATTTTTGGCCCCAATGTGCATTACTTTGCACTTGGCCACATTGAACCTTACCTGCCACATTGATGCCCAATCACCCAGCCTCAACAGATCCCTTTGGAGTGCCACACAATCCTCTCTGGTTCTCACCACCCTGAACAATTTAGTGTCATCTGCAAACTTGGCCACTTCACTGCTTACTCCCAACTCTAAATCATTTATGAACAAGTTAAAGAGCATGGGACCCAGTACTGAGCCCTGCGGCACCCCACTGCTTACCATCCTCCACTGCGAAGCCTGCCCATTTATACTCACTCTCTGCTTCCTATTAATTAGCCAGTTTTTGATCCACAAGAGGACCTGTCCTTTTACTCCATGACTCTCGAGCTTACTAAGGAGCCTTTGATGAGAAACTTTATCAAAAGCTTTCTGGAAGTCAAGGTAAACAACATCGATTGGGTCTCCTTTGTCCACATGTTTGTCCACCCCCTCAAAGAAATGTAACAGGTTAGTGAGGCAAGATCTTCCCTTACAGAACCCATGCTGAGTCTTCCTCAATAACCCGTGTTCATCAGTGTGCCTACTCATTCTGTCCTTGATAATGGTTTCTACCAACTTTCCTGGTATTGAAGTCAGACTGACTGGCCTGTAATTTCCCAGATCTCTTCTGGAACCCTTTTTAAAGATGGGGGTGACATTTGCTACCTTCCAGTCCTCAGGAACAGAGGCAGATTTCAATGAAAGATTACATATTTTTGTCAGGAGATCCACAAGTTCAACTTTGAGTTCTTTCAGAACTCTTGGATGTATGCCATCCAGACCTGGTGACTTATTAGTTTTTAATTCGTCTATCAGTTGTAGGACCTCCTCTTTTGTCACCTCAATCTGACTCAGGTCTTTCAACACCCCTTCCAAAATAAGTGATTCTGGAGCAGGCAAACACTTCTCATCTTCCACAGTGAAGACAGAGGCAAAAATGCATTCAGCTTCTCAGCCATTTCCCTATCTTCCTTCAGTAATCCTTTTACCCCTTGGTCATCCAAGGGCCCCACTGCCTCCCTAGCTGGTTTCCTGCTTCTAATATATTTGAAGAAATTTTTATTGTTGGTCTTTATGTTTTTTGCAATATGCTCCTCATAGTTCCTTTTTGCCTGCCTGATCACAGTCTTGCATTTGATTTGCCACAGCCTGTGTTCCCTTTTATTAATCTCACTTGGACTAGCTTTCCACAGCTTAAAGGAGTCCTTCTTACAGCTTCCATTACTTTGTTTGTTAACCATGCAGGTCTTTTCTTATACCTGTTTGTGCCTTTCCTAACTTGTGGTATTTATTTTATCTGAGCTTCTAGGATTATAGTTTTAAATAGCCACCAAGCTTCCCCAAGGGTTTTGACTGTATTTACCTTTCCTTTCAGTTTCCTCTTCACATGCCTCCTCATCTCATAGAATTTACCCCTTTTAAAGTTAAACATGGTCGTGCTGGTCTTTTGGGGCAACTCTCTATTTATACAAATAGTGAAATCAATAACGTTATGGTCACTGCTCCCAAGTGGTGCGATCATTTTTACATCTCCCACCAAGTCTTGGGTATTACTTAGGACCAAATCCAGGATCGCCCCACCACTGATAGGTTCTGAGACCATCTGCTCCATAGCACAGTCATTGAGAGCATCTAGAAACTCAATCTCTTTCTCTCAACCAGAACACATATTGACCCAATCAATCTGCGGGTAGTTAAAATCACCTATTATGACACAGTTTTTACGTTTAGCCACTATGTTTAATCTTTCCATCATATTATAATCGTCCTCTATCTTTTGATTTGATGGGTGATAACAAACTCCCATAGTTAAATTTCCTTTTGGGCCCTCTATTTCAACTGAAAGCATTTCTAGAAGGGACTAATTCTTTGACCTCAGTCTTACTGGACTGTATACCCTCTCTGACATACAGAGCCACCCCACCTCCAACCCTTCCCTCCCTAGCCTTCTGATATAACTTATATCCAGGAATCACCGTGTCCCACTGATTCTCCTCATTCCACCAAGTTTCTGAAATTCCCACAATGTCTATGTTTTCTCCCAACACTAAACATTCCAACTCACCAATTTTACTTCAAACACTTCTAGCATTTGTATACAAACATCTATAATTTCCCAGGCAAGCTAGGCCCGCAACCTTCCTCCTGCTGCCTCGAGACTTTGGCAGACACTCCATACTGTTTGTCACCATCTCAGTGGACAACTCTGATCCATTACCCGGTAGAAAAGTAACAGCTAACCCTTCATCTCTTTGAGATGAGTCCTCCCGAACCAGAGACATTTCATCTCCTGTCGGCTTTCCCCCAAGATTTAGTTTAAAAACTGCTCTGCCACCTTTTTGATTTAAAGCGCCAGCAGCCTGGTTCCATCTGGGGACAAGTGGAGACCATCTCTTTTGTACAGCGCCCACTTGTTTCAGAAAGCATCCCATTGCCTAACAAACTTAAACCCTTCCTCCTTACACCATCATCTCAGCCACACATTGAGACTTCTAATTTGTGCCTTTCTCTCCAGCCCTACATGTGGAACAGGTAGCATCTCTGAGAAGGCTACCTTGGAGGTCCTGGCCTTGTCTCACGCCCAAGACTTCTGTTTTGTGGGCAAATAGTCATACATGTGACACTCAGTACAAAGCACTGGAAAGCCCCCACCCCCCTGCTGGCATTCTACCTTCATGATAGCTTTTTTAAAATATACAATCCCTTTTAAAATCCTGTTTGATAATGTGGCTCTCCTTCTGGAGAGTCAACTTACCTTATTGGGAGCACAAGGAATCTGGGTTCCTGGTCCTTACAGAGCCCCCAGGCTAAGAGCCACAGGTCAAGAGCCCTTTAACTCTCGCCCTTCGGCTCGCGCCTCTAGCAAGGTGAAGCTTAATAATCCAAAGAGGGTGGGGAACACAGCCACTCCTAATCAATCAGCAACAATCGCCTTCAATCACCTTCAGTCCACTCAAACCAAACAGACAGCAGTTCCCCAGCAACCACAAACTCAGAATTTTCAGCAATCACACAGTCACACAAACTTAGAAATTCTCAGCAACTTCTCCAGCTGCTTAGCCAAACATCACCCTTATATCACTTATTCTCTGCTCTCTCTCAGAGCTTCTCTGCTCTCTCTCAGAGCTCTCTGAAATGTGCCTGGAGGGAGTTCCAAAGTTTTAGCGCTATGACTGACCACGTTCTCCTCTGCCTGATCTCAGAAGCAAGGCCTCTGGAGATGACAATAATAGCCCAGCAGGTTCATAAGGCAATTGGTGGTTGTTTGGGTATGTTAGACTCAAACCATGTAAGACTTTGAAGGTCAACACCAGCATTTTGAATTTTGTCTGAAAACAAATAGGGAACCAGTGTAGATAGGGAACCAGTGGAAAGCCAGTTTGGTGTAGTGGTTAAGTGTGCAGACTCTTATCTGGGAGAACCAGGTTTGATTCCCCACTCCTCCACTTGCACCTGCTAGCATGGCCTTGGGTCAGCCATAGCTCTGGCAGAAGTTGTCCTTGAAAGGGCAGCTGCTGTGAGAGCCCTCTCCAGCCCCACCCACCTCACAGGGTGTCTGTTGTGGGGGAGGAAGGTAAAGGAGATTGTGAGCTGCTCTGAGAGTCTTCAGAGTGGAGGGCGGGATATAAATCCAATATCTTCTTCTTCTTCTAGATGGGCTAAGACTGGAGTAATATGGTTCCTGTGACCCATTCCACTGCATATGCTGGCTGCAGCTTTCTGTACCAACAGAAGTTTCTGAACACTTTTTAAGGACAGCTCCACATATAAAGTTCATTGCAGTAATTTAATCTAGATGTAACCAGGGCATGCACCACAGTGGCCAGATTTTTTTTCTGTCCAGGAAATGCTGCAGCTGGCTAACCAGTCAAAGCTGGTACGGCACTCCTGGCCACAGTTGCCACCTGCTTACCCCACAAGAGGCCTTTGTCCAAGAGTATCCCCAATTATGCACCTAGTAATTAAAGGTGACTGCAACCCCATTCAGAATGTATGAAACATTAAATCCTGGGTTAGACCTTCCACTCACCAGTAGCTGTTTCATTTTGTTGGTATTCAACTTTGCATTTAGCCTGCATCCGCTCCAAAACTGCCTCCAGGCACTAGTTCAGGGTTTCTACTCCCTCTCTGGAATAAGCTGGAAATATGATATAGAGCTGTCATCTGCTGGGTAATAACCCAGCCCAAATCTCTAGATGACTTCACCCAGAAGTTCCATGTAGATGTTTAGGAGCATAAGAGATAGGATCAAGCATCACAGGACCTTACAGGCCAAGAGGCTTAGCAGCAGTCCCTCAGCACCACCTTCTGAAACCTATCACACCAGTACCAGAACCACCACAGAATTGTGCCTCCCAATCCCAGCTCAGATAGGCTGCCCAGAAGAATACCATTATTTATGGTATCAAAAGCCACTGAGAGGTCCAGAAGAATTAATAAAGTTGCACTCCTTCTGTCCATCCCCCCATGCAAGTCATTCACCAGGGTGACCAAGGCTGTTGCAATCCTAAACCCAGATTGGCTTAAACCAGGCCTAAAACCAGATTGGAAAGGATCTAAACAATTTGCCTCATCGAAGAAAGATTGGAGTTGTCCCACCACCACCCATTCAATCACCTTGCTCAAGAGTGGAACGTTTGAGACTGGTCAATCATTACTGAGATCTTCTGGGACCAGGGTAGACTTCTTTAGAAGTGGATGCACCACAGCCTATTTAAAATCTGGGACAACCACTCCCTCTTGAACCCAATCAGCCCCCACCCAGAAGATTTAAGTAACCAGGAAGGGCAAGAGTCATACAAGTAGGTGGTAAGTCTCAAAATGCCAAGGATCCTGTCCACATCCTCAAACTAGTGTTGCCAGGTCTGATCATCTTGGCAGCAGGGAGTGGGTGAGAGGGAGCCATCTGGGGGTGGGGAGCCATGTCACTGTGCGACATTGTTGGTGCAATGACATCACGTGGAAGTGACATCATCACACTAGGGACATTGTGCGTTGACACTAGTATTTTGGCCAAGACTTTATGTGTACAATAGAATTTTTGGCCAAAATGCTAGAACATCAACACAGCATGATGATGTCACTTCCATGTGATGTCATCATGCTGACCACATTGTTGTGTGACAGGCCTCTTCAAGGTGGGGCTTCCCCTGCTGGTCAGTGGTGTATTGGAGCCCCAAAGACCAGGGGATTCCCTGACTGGACTGGAGGGTCTGGCAGCCCTACCTCGGAATGCAGGTCAAACAATAAAGATGCTTGGATACTTTGCAGACCAACTATTTTATTGTGAGATTAATTTTCATGAGCCAGAGCCTGCTTTGTGACAGATTTCTGAAGCCATCTTTAAACAATCACTAATCTTTATACTTTATTCAGCATCTTTGGCCTAGAAAAGACAGTTGGTTCACTAGGAATAATAATAGATGCCACTCACATATAAAAATGGAGTCATACTCCTAGGGACCTTTCTTTTGGGTAAATCACAATCAGAGTCCTGCCAGCAATTCCGTGAGAGCTAACATATGGATTTAAGGTTGTTGCCACTTTCTCTTCTGTTGAATTTTGATTCCCTAACCTTGCTTTCTTTTGATCAGTTTCACTTCCCCTAGTTTTTCTGAACATTAAATTAGGGCTTCGATCTAGTGGAGATTTCTGCAGTCTCAAGGAATTTCTGTCAGAGCAGTGTGATTTCTATGCCTATCCCACCCACCCACTGCAATCCTAAATACCCTCAAAACTTCTGCCCTGGGGTGGCTCTCAAGGAAGACATATAGGGAGTTGGAGGTCTGCAACAGAAGAGGGAATTGGTGAAATTCACCTTTCTTTTTGGTCTATAGAAATCTTCCATGAGATCCAAGTCTCTGTTTTCAAATAACAAGTGTGGTCCCTCTAGGCAAGCTTATTATGATAAATTTGCTAAACCTGAGCTACTGCACATACCTGAAGGACTGTCTCTTCTCAGTATGAGCCTGGGCACCAACTTAGATCTATTTACAACTCTCTTCTGGTTGTCCCATGTGATGCTACAGTTGTGGTGCCAATTCTCCAGAACAGTGTTCCAGAAGACGTCAAGAAGGCACTCTGTTTACAAGTGCAACTGATGTTTTTGAGGCTGGGTGGTTGTAGGACAGGTATAGTGAAAGCTGCTATTTTGTAGAGATATTTAATTTTTGTTCAGTGCTCATTTACATTTGCTTTTGTAAACTGCCATTAACCATCATGGATGATGGTAAAGGCAGAGTATAAACATTTTAATAAATAAAAATAAATAGGAGGTTCAGGTCTAAGGACTTGCAAGGTCTGCTTAGCTTTCACAAATCTACCTTAATAGACTCATTAATTAGCTTCTATGCCAGAAAGCTATGAAAGGGATTGCCCAGATTAGATTTATACAAATGGAGCAGAATAATACATACATCTATTGCTCAGCCTTAGTGTAGCAACTCAAGGCAGCTTAATATTTCTGCTCAGAATGCACATTTTATAATAGGACTTGAATGATTACAAATATCCACAAAAGATATATTGACATATTCCAGATATTAAATTAATGAATTAAATTAATTATATTAATTTACCACTTTTAGGCGATATGGAAGCTGTAATTCTAAAACCACATCCTTCAGTCATAAAACCGAAGCTGTGGTGGCACATTCCAGCATCCTGATTCGTTGCAGTCACCGGGACTTACTGAACCAAGTATTGGCTGACACTGTCTGTCACCACTTTCCGCTACCATTGGATAGCTTCTCTGTCACCCACCCACTCCACCTTCTCATTTTTCTTTCTCTCACTCCTTCCCCTCTCCTTTTTCTACCTCCGCCTTCTGTTCTTTCTCTGTATCTCTGTCTTTCAGTCTTTTTATTTCATTCTGTCTACCTTCCTGCCTTTAATCCACACACACGGTAGCAGTTAACATCTCATCAATTGACAAGGAATGTTCATTCACAGCAGGGAGGGGCCACTTCAGAGGTAGAGAAAGGGAGACTTGCAATGGCTTTCTTCACTGTGTCAGCTGCTTGATGCTACCAGCTATTTCCTCCCAGGAAACCACTGTTACCAACCTTCAGGTGCTTGGTGTCCCCCCTCCACTGTGAAGAAAGATTGCTCCTTTCCCATGTAGAGGCTGCCAGGTTGCCAACTCCAGGTTAGGAAATTCCAGATGGCAGAGATCACCTCCCCCTGAGGTGTGCTTGAGGGGGCCATCCAGTTTGGGAATTAAAGCCCTTTATGGTCAGGGGCCTGCCTATCTACGGGACTGCCTTTCTCCACATGTTCCCCAGAGAGCACTGTGTTCAGGGACACAAAATCTACTGACCATCCCTGGACCAGAGGAGGCCAGGCTATGCTCCACATGGGCTAGGGTCTTCTTGGTGGCAGCACCAGAAATGTGGAATGCTCTCCCGGAGGCCATAAGGACCCTGCAGGATCTCTCTACTTTCTGCAGAGTCTGCAAAACTGAACTGTTCTGGCAGGTCTTTAATATCTAACCAGGAGAGGACTGCCACCCCACAACATTATAGAGCTAAGATACCATATGATCACCATAAGGAAAGAAGAACCTGCCTATATTGAAGTGGCACAGCACCACAGAATGGTTTTAATCGTAACTGTATTTTATTGATTTTAAATTGTAAATATAAATGCCTGTTAGCCGCCCAGAGTCCGCTTGCGGAGAGGGCAGGATAGAAATTTAAGGAAATAAATAAATAATGCCTTCACTTTGATGGGTGGGAAGACAACGAGGCTGGGGAGGGGGGAGAGGCCTTTACTGGGGTGGGGGAGGCCTTACATGCCCAGAGGCCTTTACTGGTACTTTTCCAGGTTGGTGGAAAATTACTAAAGTATCAATGCACCCTCTCCCTCAGAGAGCTTTCCTCCTGAGAACCACTGTTGCCAATCTCCAGGTGAGGGCTGGAGATCTCTCAGAATTAAAACTGCTATCCAGATAGATGGCAGTGATCAGCTCCTCTTGAGCGGGGAGGGGGGAGTGAATGCGTTCACTTGGGTGGGTGGAGGGGTGCTCACACAGAGGCCTTTAGTGGTACCTTTCATGGTTGGTGGGAAATTCCTGGAGATTCTGTGGTGGAGTTTGAGGAGGGCATATGAGTTAAGGCATCAGAGTGGGGTCTGCCAGACACAAGTTCTTACTGTGGAAACTGACTGGGTGATTTCAAACCTGCCACAGACTTCTAGCCTAACCTGCATCACAGGGTGTTGTTCAGATCAAAGAGGGGAGAGGAGAATGATGTAAGCTGCTTTGGTCTCCCCCACACTGTGAAGAAAGACTATCTTTTTCCTATGTAGAGGCAGCAGGGAAGAGGAAGGTGATGGAAACCTGAAGTCAGAGGGGCAGATAAAGGGATGACTCCACTTGGGGGTTAACTACCCTACACCTGGCTGCTTGCTATTGTTCAGCAGCAGCCACCCTATGACAGCCACTATGGCATAGGACTTCAGAGTGGGATTGCTGTGGAAGCTGACTGGGTGATTTTGGACCAGTCACAGACTTCCAGCTTAACCTGCCTCACAGGGTTGTTGTTCAGGACCCATGAGGGGAGAGGAGAATGATGTAAACTGCTTTAGTCCTCCCCACCCTGTGAAGAAAGACTGTCATTTTTGTATGGAGAGGCTTCAGGGAGGGGGAAGGTGATGGAAACCTGAAGTTAGAGGGGCAGATAAAGGGAAGGAGATAGGTTGCCAACTCCAAGTTAGGAAATTCCTAGAGATTTAAGGGGTGGGCCTAGAAAGGGTGGGGTTTGAGGAGGGATAGGACCTCAGACAGGTTCAATGCTATTTCCTCCTGGGGAACCACTGGAGGTCACTGAGATTTACAATTACTCTTTAGATGGCACAGCTCAGCGCCCCTTGTGGTGGGGGGTGGAGTCAATGCCTTCACTTGTGTGGGTAGGAAGACAGCAAGGGTGGTAAGCACCCACCCAAAGCCTCCTTCTTGAGCCTGTTGTATTTTTCTTCACAATGTGCTTTATTCCTAGTATATATATATATACTAGTACATATATGTATATAAAGTCATATGCTTGGTGTAAGGTTTGGTAGATCTCCCTTTTGAGATGCCAATATTTGATTCAGATGAACAATAGGGTGAATTTAACAGGATGGGGCCAGAGGAAGAAGTTACATGGTATTAGTTCTGCTATCACTTTTGGTTTTTGAGAATGTACACTGTTAATTAAAAACAGTAGAAGCAACTGTGTGTACAGTGTGTGTGTGTGTGTAAAGAACTTTTAGAAATCATACTGGTTCATGTCTCCTCAATACAAAAGTAGTTAGTTACAATACCTGAGGTAGTCACAATTCTCTGTCTATGCTTTTGCTACTGTGGTGGGGGAAAGTACCATCAAATTGCAGCCAAAATGACAACCCCATAGAGTTTTCAAGGCAAAAGACAAATAAGGATGATTTGTCACTGCCTGCCTCTGTGTAGCAAGCCTGGACTTCCTTGGTGGTCTCCCATCCAAGATTAAGAAACTACGTAGTTTCTGTGATCTGAAAAGATTGGGCCATCTAGGCCAGGACCTTGCTACTGTATTGAAAGTACAACCAGAAACAGAAATAAGCAGCTTTAAAAGGGGATTAGGTAGATTCATGGAGAATGAGTCTATCAGTGACAACATCAGGGGAAGGCCTTATCCTCTATGCCCAGAGGAACTAGTTGGCCACTGTGTGACATAGGATGCTGGATTAGATGGACCATTGGTCTGATCCAGCAGGGCTCTTAAGTCCTTATGTTCTTGTTGATCTTCATTATCTTTGTGATGCAAGCAATAGAAAATGATCTCTGAGGTATTTAGCAGCCAAATGATTTATGGCTTTGAAAGCAAAAAACAGCACTCTGAACTAGCTCCCACCCCATTCTCTCCACAGGCTCTTTAAAATATTTATATATGTTGTTTCTATAAGACGTATGGAGAACAATAAAAAATGTACTGATGGACATTAGTATAAAGGCAAAAAGAAAAAACATAGCATCTATCATTGCTTTTACAAAAAGAAAGGAAGGAAAATATGCCTTATCCTGTGGTAAAAATCAGACTGATCCTATGGCACACCCATGTTCATCACATCAGATGGATTCCACTCCTGGTTTTAGACTCATATGCAGTTTCTAAGACTCCACTTGTAGTCTTCACCCGAGCAGAAGCTGCCATTCGTAGATGGGGAACAGGCCCATCTCCAGGGGAAAAAATTCTTTTGAGTGTCATTATGTGAACAACTGAGACAGCAAAGTGCTGATGTGTTGAAAGGCAACCTATTCAGCCTTCTATGGACAAGGTCATTTTCACACAGAAACTCAACACAAAAACTGTTTAAGTACTGAAGGGAAATATGCTTCTCTCAAGATAGGGTTGCCAGGTTCCCCATGCCACCACCAGCAGGTGGGGAGGTAGGGTTACCAGCTCCAGGTTGGGAAACTCTTGGAGATATGGGATTGGAGCCTGGGGAGGGAAGGGATCTCAGTGAGGTACAATGTCAAAGAGTCCACACTCCTACGCATCCATTTTCTCCAAGGGAACTCATTTCTGTAGTCTGGAGATGAGCTATAATTCTGAAGGATCCTCAAGTCCCACCTAGTGGCTGGCATCCCTATCTTGAGAAGAAAATACAACATTTTAAAAAGCCAAATTGGACACTTCTGTTAATTTCTGGGCAATGAAAAATAAGTTGAACTTGCATGCACTATGAAACATTATGGAAGCAGCAGGAGGCTGGTAGGTTATAGATTGTACATGGAGTTCATATAAGCCATTTGTGTGTGCAAAATGGGTGGACTGATCCAATGAGTAAGGCCTATTTATACAGCAATTTGTGTAATTTATACACCAATACACTTTTAAAAACTTATATGTGCAGTGAAGCAGCACATTTGAATATAGCATTTGCAGCCATGTGGGTCATAAGAGAATCAGCGTTATATATTTGAGTGAGCACATGCATGGGAATCACTATTTACAGACAGGTCACAGGACCACCACCACCCCGAACCAAACCTACTGCTTAAACCAACAAATGCCTTTAGGAATCATAGTTTCCATTTTGATTTAAAGAATATTTTCCAGTGCTGTTATGTAAGGAATAGTTGCTTTATAAATGTAGTCCCCCCCCCTATTATTTTCATTTTCACATTGCAATCTCAAAAACTCTAGATTCATTGGTCTGTCTTTCTGTTGCCTGGCTGGTTTGTGGACATTGTTTACGTTACAGCAGTCTGAGGCAAGCAGTAGTCTGATACAGATTTTGTGACCCTGCCACATTAAATCACACATTGCAGCACTTCACTCCTGCTCCAGAAGACTTTCTGCATTAGTGGGTACATAAAATTACACCAGAAAGATTGAATACATTCTGCAAAGTAATAAATGACACCATATGGTCTTCATTTTTCAAAGCAATGTACCAGTTTTAAAGCTATGGGTCTAATATTCCATTTAAAAGGCTTGAAATAGATTTGCTAGTACTGGAATGCAGAAACCATTCACTTCAGGAATTCTCCCCAGCTAAGAGATCAGGCAAATTAACACCTCTGACAGTCAAATGTTACCTTTAGTCAGGAAGGGTTCCATAAATCTAGTCAGTTTCTTCCTACTTCATATCAGCAACTACTGATATCATTATCATTGCTAAGACATGGGACCCAGCCCTTCTGAATATACTGGAAATGGGTATGTTTCCCTTAAGCCTCTTGGGACTGAACATATGTCAGCCTTGAACTAGGCCTCTACCCCCGCTTTCTCACTCAATTTGCAGAGAAGGAAAATCTATTTTAAAATAGCACATCTTTGCAGTGCTCTTCAGCAAGAAGCTATTTAAGCAACAGCATCTTCTCCCACAACAGATCTTTTACTTCTGGGTTATTTGAAAAAATGTTATGCCACCGACAACTATCAGCTTTAACGGTATTATTTCTCAACCATGGCAAAGATGCAACAAAAGTGAGATCAAGAGGTAGAAGATTTCTGTGCAACATTGTTGTTTGAATTCAGTGAGCTTCTGGGAAGACAGTAATTCTTATCTTTGTTATTAAATAAAAAGCTATCTTCATTCACAGAGCTGCAGGAGCCAATACTAAAGATACGGCTGAGTTTTGAATGATATGCATGTGCATGTGAAAGAAAAAATGAGCATGTCTGATTAAAGGATATGCGTACTTCTGTATGAGACAACAGGAGCTATGAACACTGACTTGATAGCATCTTCCATTGAACTTTTAAAGAACTGTGCTGCATGTGTTGTCCTAGTTGAGGCTAATTTGTGCTTATTTTGCAAAACATATATTGGCTAGAATGTATATCTATGGCCCCACTTCCTTGGTATCACACTTACAACATGCACACATAACACAAATAACGCAGGAAAGCTTCAAGCATGTTGTTTAATGCTTGAGGAAAGAAAATATACACATCTAGGTATACAAGCATGCATGTTTCTGAACACATCAGTAAAGATGGTACCAGCCAACATGCTATGTTTATATAGTGACTGACCTTAAATAAAGTTTATACCTGAGCTAGCTTTGTCTGCATATACACATTTCTACAAGTGCTAGAACATATCCAGAATAAATAGAGGCATCCCAGCATCCCCATGGGCACCACGTGTAGGCATGCAGAGGCGTCTATAAGGATTGCAAAATGATAAATGAAATTTAGATTTGACACTGTTGAAATATTTTACTGCTGAAACCTCAGGCCTTTAAAAAATTAGAAGCCTTAGATCAATCAGGTCCAGTCAATTCTCTTTTGTAGAAAACATGCAAACAATAGCATATGAGGCCATGGCTATACACCAGTTATGCTTACCTCCTTCTATTCACCTTTCACACTTAACAGGATTCTGTTAAATAGAATACTGTCCAGTGTGTACATAAATTAGAGAGAAGTAAATATAGTGACAATTCTCTTACCCTGGGCACAGATGAGAAGGAAAAACAGCTGAAAGGATAAGAGACATATAGCATATATGCTGATGCAGCATATATGCTGTTGCTAAATACAAGAGAAAGCAAGATTATGGTTTTATTATTAACTGTATTCACTTTATCGGCATTCTTGGGCTGACAGGGGGAAAAAAAGGCAGCTACTGAAATAAATAAACTGCATACCACAGATACTGTGGAGCTGTTTCCTCATCTACAGAACACACGTACTACCTACTGCCCTGTAAGACCATTGCTCCACTCAGTACTGTGCTATCCACAGTCTTCTGGTCTCATTCTCTCAGACTCCTGTGTTCATCTGTACACATGCATTCAAGATGCTGTGCTTGTCCTTCGATATGGGCTACGTTTGATCCACAGGCAACAGTTCTCCGGCATCTTCCACTACTTTAGAGGCTCAACTTTGAGTCACGACCACTCAGAAGATGCCACCTTCTGTTAAATTCCCTCGACCTAGTCTACGGCAGACAGAGACGCTCAGGCCCTCTCCCTCCTTGCCTGCCAGTGGGAGGTGCCTTAGACAGAAGCCAGTCAGCAACAATGGAACGAGAACATTAGCAAGACCCAGCTCCAAAGCACGGGAAAAGAGCTTTTCCGCTGGAGGGGGGGGGGGCAGGATGCAGCAGCCAGGCATTGGCACACACTAAAGGGTCTCACCCTCGCCCTACACTCCCGCCACTTTGGTCCTCTATCTGAATTTCACTAGATTGTTTATTATTTTGTAGGGGCGGAGGCGGGATTAGGCGATCGCCCAATCACTGCCTCCGCTATCTAGACGGACGGCACCTTCCGAGCAATGCGAAAAGAGGGAGGGCTCCTGCGGTCACGCGCTTATTTAGAGAATGACATCATCGTTTTGCACGCGGCAGCCTAGCTTGGTAGGCAGAGGCGTTGCTGATAGGAGTGGCTTGCGGCGAACGAAAGGGAGGAGCCGGGGAAGGGCAGGGGAGAGGGGGCCGAGGCTTCTGGAAGTCGGGTTATTGAAAGCTGCAGTGCGAGTTGGAGTTGTACTACGTTGCAGTTGTTGGCGTGTCGGAGGTTTGGGATGTCCTGCGCAAATCCATTCGGTTCTTGAGAGCGGCACGCAGCTTGGCGCCAAAGAGGATCACGCTTGAAGTAGTCACTGTGAAATGGGTCGCACGTTTTGGGTGCTGAGGAAACGAGCGCTTTTGCTAAGGACTCGCATCTGAAACGCTCCTTTTGTGCAGAGGGTTCCGCAGGTCATAGGTTCTAGTGAGCAACGGAGGCAGATGTGATCGGACAAAGGAAGCATTTTCTGCAGAAACGGCGGGAGAAAGTTAGGGGTTCATCTACTAACAGGAGGCACAAACCTTGGCTGTCTTCTTAAGTGGTGTTCTACCCACTGTAGTTCCCGCAAGGATTTAGCAGTACTGTTCCCGAAGACTATAACATCTGTTTATGTTACTATCCCACAGTGCAGTGATGCGTTTGTTGGTCGTTGCACACGAGTTCTTTTGCGGACGCCTTTGAAACACTTCGTTAACCTTTCTCAGTGCCTAGCCAAAGCTCTTTCAAGCACAATTCTTTGATTACAGAGAGGGCTAATAATTAATAATTTTTATAATAATATTATAATTACGTGTTCTTCAAGTGCTATTATCCATATTTACATATGGGCAGACTCGGGCAGAAATCAGGCAAAACCAGTTATATGACTTATGCAAGGTCACACGGGTGTCACTAGCAAGGGAAAGACTACTGTGTATTTCCTCATTCAGCCTCTTTCTCTCTAGTACTTTACAAGGTACTTTTATGTAAAATATACTAGCCTGCAGTTTGGGGGCAGCTACAATAATACATGGAATATTTATTGTATATGTAAGAGTCTGTGTTACAGTCTTACATAATAAATTTTCTCTAATTTCAAATTGCCCAAGTAAATTAAATCCAGGAGGACTTCACTGACATAAAAATAGCTGAGGTTCTTCCATAAGAGACAGAAAGTTAAACATTATACCCACATTTTTTATTACTAGAAAAGGCCATTTTACCATTCGTAATCAAAATATACACCTTGAAATATTCCCTCCTTAAAGCAGCTGCTACTCCTACATATATCAGACTGTACACATCCCCTCGTCTGAAGAAGTATGCATGCATACGAAAGCTCACATTCTGAATAAAACTTTGTTGGTCTTAAAGGTGATACTTGACTCCTACTTTGTTCTACATGACAGAGGAATTATGGTTTCCCCTTTGATATTTCAGCAAACTGTAGACTGGGTGAGTGAAGATTTTGACAGACAGGAGTTGATCTGAAAAGGGAGTGTGCCCCCATGTGTGACAGAATTGAAGGATATGAAAGTTCCTCTTCTACCAGGACCAAATCTACATTTGAGGTGGGGCAAAATTAAAAAATGATGCCCCCTTATGGACCCATAGAACAGAATGGACTCCATACCAGTGTTCCCTTTAAACTGAGTTAGTGTGAGCTAGCTCACAGATTTTTGTCGTAGCTGAGAAAGGATGACCCCAGAGCACAATAATTGATGCAGTAGCTCACAACTTTAATGCCAGTAGCTCACAAAATAGAAATTTTGCTCACAAGACTCTGCAGCTTAGAGGGAACATTGCTCCATACCCAATTTAGCACCCCTCCTTCCGGCGGCCCCCAGGGAAAGCACACCCTCTGCTCCCCCCTAGTTCCGGCCCTGCCTTTTACACAATTTAACAGTCCTCGGACTGAAAAAAGGTTAATTTCCAGTAGCAGGCATGAATACGTGTACAAGCACCTAACAAACTGGATTTCCTTATGTGAGAATACTGTAAAAAGGGACATTCCCACTTATGGAATATTTATTTGCAAATGTTATACTGCAGACCTACATACTATTACCTTCATAAACATTACCTTTTCTGAAGTAGATCAGTATGGTAAGTGGATTAAACTTAGTGAATCAAACTATTTCTCCCAATGATCAGGTAAACTTGAGATGAAATTTCAGCCGCCACAGAATTACATATACTGTAAACCACTAAGATCCCCCCCCACACACAGACTAAGCCTGTCCTTGGAGGCTACCTATGTGGCCACCTTGTCAATTCTAACAGAGTAAGTATAACAGCTTCAAGACTGATATGAATTCAATAGATGTAGCTTTCCCAGTCACCACAAACTCATGACAGGAAGACTTTTGTATCAATTACATTTCTACTTGGGGGGGGGCACAGTGGGAGGGCTTCTAGTGTCCTGGCCCCTCTGGTGGACCTCCTGAAGGCACTTGGGTTTTTTGGCCACTGTGTGACACAATGTTGGACTGGATGGGCCATTGGCCTGATCCAACATGGCTTCTCTTATGTTATGTACTATAGTCTTGCAACCCTATCAGGAGAATGGTGGCAATCCTCTGGTCCATAAACAATGCCCTGGCCTACAACACGAGTAATTGTTTGTTTTCAACAGTCTTTATGGGAATATAAAAACAACCTTGCTGAACTGGTTGATAACCCGTCTTTCAAAACCAGAACTAGATATCTGCAACAGGCAGACAATGGAGAACACTTTAACACGTATTGAGTTTTGTTTGGAACCCCTTCTCCAGTTAACAAAATTAGTCATATTATGTAACAATGAGTATGTTATAAATAATTAAGCCATCTCCTCCAACTTTTTGATGTCTTTTCATAGTTGCTGGCCTCTCATATTCATTGTCTATCTCATTGTTATGTAGTACTAAAGAGTGACTAGAAGTTTCCTGAGTTCTCTCTTTTAACTCCCTCATTATTTACATACCTGCATCATCTATCCTGTCACTCCCTTTTATTCATCACAGTCTTTCGAGTCCCTTAGTGTGTTAAGTTTTACTATGGCCATTTTTGTTCAGTGATCCTGAAGTCTTTTCTACTTCATCTTTTTAATGTGGATCTTCCCATCTTTAATGTGGATCTTCCCATTTAATGTGGATCTTTAATGTGGGTTTTCGTTTTGTTCAAAATATAATATCGTTGTCAGAGGAAACAACGAGAAGCCTCCTGGCTTGGATTTATGCTTTTCTAGGATATATCTCCTTCACAGACTTGAGCTGGTCTAATAGTGATTGCCTGTAAACTTGGAGACTTGTGGCTTTATAATGTGAGCTAGGGAACTCTAATAAAGAATTCTTGGCTCTATCAGCAAACTACAATGTCCAGGAATATAAAAAACAGCCATATTGAATTCTTTGGGGGGAAAACCATAACAATTAAGGAAGGGTGAATGTGCGTGTGATAGTGATATAAATCTAGACCTGGGGAATCCTTTCAATGATTTGAAATCAATCTGGTTCTGCCATGTCTTTTCAAATTCTGACACAATTTACATGAAAATAAAAGGGCGTGGTAACTGAGACATTTTTATTTTATAAAGACTGAAACTGCATACCTTGTTGAATAGCATGACTAGCACCTTGGCCTGGATGGCCCAGGCTGGCCTGATCTTGTCAGATCTCAGAAGCTATATTTTACAACAATATAAAAACTTAAGAAATGTCTATTTCTATTCAGCTTTGTGGTATGTCTTGTTATTATCTTGGTTTATTCCAGAATGAGAGAACTTGAGGTAGAAGATGTAGCAGAAGAACACATGGGGTTGGTACTAGAAGTTGGTAACCCTGGAAGAAACATAGAAAGGATTACTCCTGAGGAAGTCCATTGACAAAATGAGCCTACACCCGGGTGCTCATAGGACTTTTGAATGTGAGAATTGGACTTCTGTTACAATATGATGTATAAAAAGATAATATGAAGATTTTAAAATGGTTTTTATTAAACATTGTTAGCCAGCATATCACAGTAGTTGTTCTTTCATTGCAGATCTCAGAAGCTAAGCAGCATCAGCCTTGGATGGCAGCCCACCAAGCAGGCCACATTAAACCATCTTTGTTCAACTTTTACCTTGAAAACCCCATGAGGGGACACTATAAGCTGGTTGTGACTAGATGCCACTTTCCACCATCAGCATGAATAGCAGAGAAGTGATGGGCACTTTCCATTACAAGTGACTGCTTTGCCTGCCTAAAACATTTGCAGTTTATAGGAGTTAAACATACCTCAACTAAGATAGCTACTTGGCAACTTTTAAGTAATCCTGATTTTGGCATGGTGGTGGTGGGGAGAACTGTCATCCTCAGTGGTAGACAACAGAGTACCTTGATGGGTTACTGATTGTGCTGACCTATCCTAAGCATAAAAATACTTGATATTTCATGTCTGGTTTGTGACAGATTAGTTTCAAAGATAACAAGCATGGCCATTTAAAAGAGATAAATACTGATAAGATGGAAAGTATTGTAACCAACTATCTATCAACTACAGCCAGTCGTATAGCTGCAAGAGGCCAAAAGGCTATCAACTCTTATCCCCCCAGTGCAAACCAGGACTTTGCTCAGACAAGCATCTGGAGAGCAGTTCAAATCATAATGTGCCACAAGCAGAGACTAGATGCACAAATCTTGGGTGCCAGCAAAACAGACTGATGATGATAAAATTACTGTTCCATCCATCTATAGCTTCTGAATAGTTGTAAGACAAGCCATAACAGTTAAAAGGATTTTGGCTGTGGCCAGAGTGACTCTTTCTGGTTTATCTCTCAGAAGCCACGTAACCCTAGCATGGGGTGACACAGAGGACAAACCTTCAAGAGGAATAATCATCTAATTTCTGTACTCTGAATTGATACAGAAGTCAAGCAGGATATTGTCTAAAGCCTCCATTCTGCCACTGCCACCCAAGCATAACCTTTCTGAATATGGTTGCTTTACATCAGGGGCAGGGAACCTCCGTCCCAAGGGCTGTATGCAGCCCTCAAGGTCACTTGGTGTGGTCCTCGGGGATTGCTGGGCCGAAACGAGCCTGGCTGGCCAGCAATGATTGTGGGGCCCAGCCACGCTGTGCAGCACCCTCCCCAGGGCCAGGCAGGGATCACAGGGCCCAGATGTACTGTGCAGCAGCCTCCCTGGGGCCTCACTGGCTGGCCAGAATTGCTGCAGGGCCTGGAAAAGTTACTGCCACAGTTCAGTTTGCATTTGATTATCCCAGATGGTGTGGCCTAATATGCTAATGAGTGTGTGGCCTAATATGCTAATATTAGGGGATGTGATCTAATATACTACTGAGTTCCTGCTGGGCTTTTTCTACAAAAAAAGCCCTGGACCTATGCATTTGTCTAGGGCAGCGGGCCATGTGTGTGTGTGTATGCATGCGCACGGGCCAGATTAGGCTCTCCCCGCATGACTTCAAATAGAAAAACAATTATTTGCATTAATTTTGCTGGCTTGAATCATTCTCCCTTGATGGAGCACTGTTTTTTAAGTTGATAATTTTTTATGGCCCGCAAATTATGTTATAAATATCCATATGGCCCTTGGCTGAAAAAAGGTTCCCCACCCCTGCTTTACATAATGCCCACTGGTAACTGCTGAGGGCTGTACATTAAGTCCTCCAAGAATAAAAGCTTGTCTATGTTTTGAAGTAGTTAAATTTTTAGTATAGTCTGGCATCTTTTGGGGAAGTGAAATTCCAACCACAGCTGAGAAGCAGATATATATGGACCTCAGAGCAGTACTTAAATAACCAGGCTTCTCAGTGTGTTCTTTCACTGTATTGAAAAGTTCTTTGATGTCCCAAGAGGTACTAGCAAAAGAAACTGTTAGGAAGAGCTAGCAAAACAAACTGTTTCAGATGCCGCATCCTACAGAGGAAAAGCAGAGAACCCAACCCAAATTTACTAGCCAGTATGACTTGGGAATTCTTTCTCAGCCCGAAATATGACTTTCTATGAGATCCCAAACTTGACAAAATCCATACATGAATCTTAAAACAACATTTCATTGGAAATCTCCATTGGTGGGCTAGACAATATGTGAGACCACAGCCCTCCAAGTGCAACAACCCCAAGCCATTTATACTGCTGTCCTAAAGAACAGTTTCCTACAAGTAAGCCCCATAGAAAAGATGTTAGTATGGCTTTGAATAGAACCACTTAGGGTTGCTGTCTTAGGACTGTATAAGAACCAGCACTTTGAATTGTGCCTGAATTGGAAGGGTAGTCAATGTAAATTTTTCATTATGCAGGTGATAATATAAGAAACATATTTGTATATGTGTTAGGGAGAAATGTTGGGAATACTGGGAAACCTGAACAAAAATGTGGGATCCTGAGGGAGATTTTGCTTGTATTAGAATTAAATTACTGTTATAAGTACTCATACCAGTAAGTCAGTGATGCTGTGCTCTGTGCCTGCATATCTATGTTGATGTTAGTAATTCAGTCTCTTGGAATTCTGAAGCAGTTATGCAGCAGGAAGCAACTATTTCTTTAACATAAGATAGTTTATACATATATACACATGCATACATACCTACACATACATAGGACTTCTCATCAATGAACCTGGAACCTGGAAGGGCAGGCCTGAACGTGTCTAAAGCTGTTTGCCCACTGTTAACATTCAAAAGTCAATTCCAAGTTACATTTGAATTCATCTTTTTGGTTTCCTCAACTTTAATGACGCTGCTACAGAGAATTTATCTCACATCATTAAAACAATCCTATCCCCAAACCCCATCCAGCAGCATTTTGTCATAGAAAAGGCATTGTATTGGCATTTGACAACCCACCTGCATCCTTTGTAGTAAAACAACAGAGAACTGTAAAGCTTGCCCCAGTGTTCTAGGGCAGGAAAAAAAGCGGTCAGCATCAGCATGTGTGCCACCATTTCTCCAAAAACAAAAAACACCGAATGCTGTTTCGCTTTGTATTCCAAAGTCTATTTTACAAAGTGCAAAAGGGAACATATTGCTGAATCAGGGGGGCAAAGGCAAGAAGAAATGAAAGAGAAGAGGAAAGAAACGTGTTGCTCGATTTTAAATTGTTGTTGTCATTGTCCTCGAAGCGAGACGGAGATGGTTTTCATACTGTTTCTCAAGGCACAGCGTTCTTAGATCTGCTTCTCATTGCGGTGGGGTGTGAAAACTAATCTCCAGAGCTTTTCCCTAACCCGGCAGGCTGTAGGACAAGCCGCTCGAGAGCTGGTTCCTTCGCTGACTGCGTTAGCCCTTCCCACTTGTGGGCGGCGACCAGGCTGCTACGGAGTTAGGTTGAGGCTCCCTGCGTGTGTCTATAACTTTGTGTTGCCGCTGCTGGTTGTTAGGAGAAGGAATGTGGAAGTCAGCAGAGTGGAGGGTGACAGGCTGCTCGGGCAGGCGGGCTGCGGCGACGGTGGCAGCAGCAGCGTTTCTCCCTGGCGGCGCCTTCGCTTTGCACAAGGCTCGGCCGTGCTTTCCTCCTCCCTTTCCATCCCCTGCTTCGTCTCCTACCTAAAGTGAAAGGAGCTGGGGACGCAGCCCCAGGAAGTGTGCAGCAGCAGCGCTGCCGTTTTCGCCTGCGAATTTCTGTCTGGGAATTTTGCTTCCTTTTAAAATGTTCTTGTTCGGATTCTTTTGACTGGGAGCTGCCCGCTGATTCTGCCTTCTTTCGCCTGCGTGGACCTCGCACTTTTTTTTATTTTTTTGGGCTAAGGCTTTATTTATTTATTTTTTTACATGACTTGAGTGAAGGGGGGAAACTGTCAAGATGGCAGCAGCAGAAACGAGGAGGTTATGAATGTAGTGTTGATGCTGGAACAAAACCCATCTTCTTGGCAGCCCCGCGGAGGACTTCGGGCTTCTGGACCTGTTGGAAGATCGGTGATTTGACTTGCTTGGTTTTTTGAGCTTCTCCCCTTCTCCACTGAAGGATTGTTTTTAAAAAGTCCCAGCTGCCTCCCCTCGTTCAAAAGATTTGCTTTTCCTTTTTTTTTTTTTAACCCGTTCTTTCCTTTGAGGGGAGGGGAGGGGAGGAGAGAAGGCGATATGCACAACTGTAGCAAATGTGATCGGATGCATTTTGAGACTTCAGCTCCCGAGCAAAAGGCGCTGTGAAGGAAAGGAGGGAGGACGAGTCATCAGTGGGGACTGCTACAAGAGAAGAGAGAAGAAAGCAACAAGCAAAGAGGCTCGGCCGGTTTTCGGATTTTGAAGCGAGGGAAGAGGGAGCGGGGGGGGGTCTCTTTAAAAAGACCCAGCGCGCTGCTATTGGAGCAATTCTGCACGGGGCGAAAGATAAACAAACATACGGCACACTGTCGCTGAGACTGCTGCCAAGTCTGCGGGGCTTGGGGGTGTCTGCACGGCTCGCGGTCGGGACCAGGAGGAGCAGGAGCGCACCTGGATCCCAGGAGCTGGAGGCTGGCGAATCGATCTGCTGCTGATTTCAGGGCGGGGGAAAGAGGAGGAGCGGCGGCGGGGTGGGAAGGAAGCGACCGGACCTTTAATGGAGAGTGGCATGTTTGCTCAGCCTCGCTGATCGCTCCGAGGAGGCGGCGGAGGCGGGACCGGGGTACGGATCGGGCTTCTCCAGCCCCACTTCTCCCCAACGGCAGCCGGTCGGCAGGCGAGACTCCGGAGTGGGGGGGAGGCCAAGATGGCAGAGGCGTCTCCCCCCGCCCCTTTGTCCCCTCTGGACGTGGAGCTGGACCCTGAGTTCGAGCCCCAAAGCCGCCCTCGTTCCTGTACGTGGCCCCTGCAGAGGCCTGAGCTGCAGGCGAGCCCGGCCAAACCCGCTGGGGAAGCGGCCGCCGACGCAGCATCGATGATCCCGGAGGAGGAGGACGATGCGGACGACGAGGAACAAGGGGCTGGTTCGGCCATGACCGTCGCGGTCCCTAGCAGCGGCGGGAGCGAGGCCCTTGCCCCCGAGGACACGGCCCGTCTGCTGGCTCCGCTGCCCGGGCTGTCCGGCGAGGGCTCCGGCCAGGGCGCCAGTGCGCTTAGCGGCGGGCAGCAGCAGCAACCTGGAGCGGCTGCGGCGCCGAGGAAATGCTCGTCCCGGCGCAACGCGTGGGGGAACCTGTCCTACGCCGACCTAATCACCCGCGCTATCGAGAGCGCCCCGGAGAAAAGGCTCACCTTGTCCCAGATCTACGAGTGGATGGTGCGCTGTGTGCCCTACTTCAAGGATAAGGGCGACAGCAATAGCTCGGCCGGCTGGAAGGTAAGCACGAGGCGGAAAGTTGGCCGGCGGGAACTGTGGAGGGGGCGTCGCAATGGCGGGCGCTTTGCAAAACAACGGGAATCCGAGACACGGATAGTCCATGATCCCGGAGTCCCGTATAACCACACACATACTTTTTTTTTTAGGTGGTGGTGGGGGGGGGAGAAGATGTTTTCTTTCCGTAGTTAGTGCTGCTGGCACCAAGACCTTCCAGTCCCGCCTTCCTGTGGCAGGGTGAGCAGTACACTTAATCCGCAGACACACGATCTCCGTGTTAATTAGTGCAGAATAACGATCTCCGGCTGGTTACGCCATAGATGGAAAAGGCTGACGCTGGTTAGAAGGCATGGAAAGGGCGGGAAAAGAGAGACACCCTCTTAAACTCTTCACCGACCTGATTTTGATGGGGAGGGGGAGGGGGAAGGGAGTGGTTGCCTTAAACACCTAAAGTAATTGTTCAGTGATTACTGTGCGGTCCTCAAAAGGTCACCCTACATTACCACACATATGTAACATTAACCCACATAAGATGGTTTGACAAATTATAGGGCTTCTCCAGTAGAAACTGGAAGGAGAGAGCCTGTGTGTGAATGAGGCGGTTAGGTTGTGCTGAGGACATACCAGGGAATCAGGATGTGCTTTCACAGCACATTCCATCCAGCAGCACTGTCCCATCCTGGTAGGTCTGTGGGTGCTGAAGACGTAGCTTAGATTTGTCTTGTTCACATGGCTTGCTGTGGGGACAACTTCAGGAAACAGCTACTTCTCTGCTGTTGGTGTAAAGGGTCTCTCTTTTCCAGGGACACTTGTTGTCTTTTCAGTTGTGTTTTACAGTGCCTGGCCAACCCAGAGAGTTTCCATACGGATGTGCCTAGAAGGTACATTCTTACAAGGATTGGAACTGTAGGCTTGACCCTTCTCTGCTTCCCAGGAGGGTAATCAGATCAGGCATGCTCTGCCCTGTACATTTTGCCAGTTAAAGATTAAACAGTGGTGTGATGTTGTAGAAGGGCAGATGGTGGTGGAGGGGGAATGATCAGAGTTCAGGGTGCTTCCTAAAAAGCACTGATGAAACTTACTCTATTTGGTGCTTTGCTATGTAGCCCCAGCATCGGCTGTTGTCTATGTCATCGTAGTGTTTGCTGGGCTGACTACAACCTGAGGGTACCACCCTTTTCTTTTAGGGATGCCAGCCAGGAGGCTTCTAAGCAGTGTGAAAGAAGAAGCAGGGGTCCAAGATACAAACAGTTTATTCCTTTAGGTACACCTAGGTGGTGGGTTTGCTTTGGTTCTTTTGCTAAACAGCCAAGGCATGTGTCAAAAAAGAAACTGGAGTAACAAAATGAATCCACTCCCAACAGCAGAGAGCTGAAATGATCCCCTTGTTCAGTCTGTGGCTGCTGAGTGACAGGCTGATCCCTGTCTTTTATTTGATGGGATTATATGTACACAATCGACCTTAGAACCTATTCAGTACTAGAATATAAGTGGAGGGACTTCACTGGTGTTCCTCTCTCAGTCGTTGTAGCTTTATGTAATGCTAATTCAATCCATTACTTTGACTATTGAGTTCTCTTTGTTGAGTAAGAAGGGGGAAACTAGGTGATATTTTGATAACAGACTTTGAAAAATAGTGCATTGCAAAGTGTGGCCATGAATGTAACATTTTTAAAAATCCCAAGAGGTCAGATATTTAACAGCTAGAGAAAGTACTATCTAATGCTAGTAGGGATAGACTGAGGTGCTCTTTTTCATTACACAACCATCTATTGTATTCCCATGCATTAGAAGACAAATGTGCATTTTCCATGCGCTGTTTTAAACCGCTTTGTATAAAAAGTTGAATGAGGAAGGTAATACTTTGAAGCCCCACTGGTGCTTTCATGGTTTGACATTTTGTTGCTTTGACATTTTGATGCATCAGTACACAATGAACAGTCACAGCTGAAATGTGTCTGTCTGTTTTAGGATAAGTATAAGCTGTTCTAGTTATGTTGTATATACCACTTACAGGTAGTTTGTTTTATTAAATCCAAGACTGACAGTACTGCCCTAAGTGGAGTTTCACCCTTTTATGTCAATAAATTCTATGTCCAATGGGTTTAGAAGGATATAACTGTTTTAAGATTGCACTAGAAGTTTGGTAGCAGTCTAATTATGGTTTTGATCTTGAACTTACTTTTTCAGAAGCAAGTTTTAGTGAAGAGTCAACAGTGTGCACAGTTTCTTGAGATTAAGTCCCACTGAGTAGAGTGCCCTTATATGTATGTAAGATCAGGCCGATAGTGTGTTAAAGGATCAGAGTGCCAGGCTAAAGTGGCTGTTCACGAAATTTGAATCAGAGAATCTAAGTACACATTAGGTGCCCTGGAGAAGTAGCAGGGTGAAGGGAATTGCTTGGATAACTGGAAAACAGTGGGCAGGAAAAGGTTTATAGATGCATCTCTCTTCCCATCACTTCGCTGCTCCCAGTAGAACAACAAATTGAGCCATTGTTACTTGTATTTGTACACAATTTGTCCCTTAGGGCATGACTAAGTATACAGATTTTCTTCTTTTAAAAGCCGTTGCTGGACTCATCTATGGCCCCCACAAGCCCTGCTACACCTGCATGCAGCTCAGATGATTCCTGTGGTCATCTGTGTGAAAGATGCGGGTTACTGTTGGGTGTGTAAGTCCATGTAGGGGAAGAAACGACATTGCTGTGTGAAAACCAGTGTCATGTTGACCCTTCCTTTCTCAGAACCTCTCTTTTTAGTTTTCATGAAAAGTACCAAGGATGGAAAATTCCCATCAAGGCTGAAGATGGATAGCATTTTTTCAGAGAGAGTGTTGAAGGTAGTATGAGAGGGATACTGGTGACTGTGATGTGTACACTAACCCCACTATTGTGTTTAGTCACAAGTTTTGGATGGTTTTGAAGAGCTTCAGAAACCAGCAAAACCTGTTTGACCTGACAAGCCATTGCAACAAAAGCAATTACTATGTAGGGCCAGGCTAGTGACATCTTTGTCACTCCACCTTAGATGCTGTTTTAAATTAATATATGTCTCCACCTGCTGAAATGGCTTTGTAGGTAAAAACAGAAATATTTCATCATATATTATAACATTTCTCTATAGAAAATAAAAAGTAATTTTTGTACAGGAATGCGATCATTTGCATGGAAATTTTGCTGCAAAACAGCCTTCAACTACAGCTAAAATTTTCATTATGGGACGAGTATGCATGACAACCATGGGTTGTATGATGCGTCAGAATTTTGTAGTGTGCAAAGTGACCCAGAGTTGTTCACATGTGAATATTGTTGTAAAAGATTAGAAAGAAAATACCATCTTTTGTGCTTAATTGTATAGAGAGAACAGTTATGTATCTTTTATGAGGATACACAGAATCAACATATAGCAAATGTAAAGATTTCTGGAAAAATGAAAACTCTTTCATACAGATTGAGGTTCATTTCTGCTCAGCATGATTTTATCTTACAGCACTCAAATAAACATCAGTATTTTTAGCTTTGCTGAAATGTTGTCACTCTGTTTCACTTGCCTGCTGCTAGTTTTGTGTACAAAGAAGGAAGCAGAGCCCAGTTCTGATACAGTGCCTGCATCAAAAGCATGAATGAGTCCATTCATTCTGAACTCTAGTATATTTACAATTTAATATAACCCTCCTTTCCCATTCTGAGTATCTTCATTTGATGAGACTAAAGAATACAATGCTATATAGTCATTTGAAGGCAAAAACAAAGCAAAACCAGATTTTCTTTTGGTCTGTTGTTCACATGCTTCTTGGTAGGATACATTACGGGAAATATAATTTAAGTGCAAGTGAAAGATTTCTTCCAGTCTGAGCACCTGATTGTGTATGTCCCTTTGGCTTGAGGTACAGTATACACTCAAATGCAAGACTAGGGTTTTTTTTTACAGATACATCATAAAAAAGGAGGTTGTCTTACATTTGTATACAAATTAGTCACGTCCAATAATAAAAATGTTTTGGAGTATAACATTTTTAAGGAGCTCATCTGACATTCAGTGTTATCTTCCTTTTGAGTAGATAACAGTAAATATTTCTGCCCTGTTAGAATAATGTTCAGCAGTTTAAAAAAAATTCAAGGCTCGTGTCTCTCTCTCTCATCGATGTATTTTGATAGCTTCTTTATATAGCGTATTGGCATGAAAGTCTATATGTACAATGCAATTGCAGTTAAGGGCTTAAACTGCTTTCCATCCTGAGCACAGGTGTCAATTGTGATGTGTCAGTCTCAGACTTACATCTTATTTGTCAGGAGAAAGCCAGCTTTTTAGCTTTTACCCCGTGTGCTCAAAAAACTGCTGTCAAGCACCACGTAGTAACTTGCAGGCCAGAAAGGTTGACCGATTTTGCACTAGGCTTGTTCTGGGTGGAGAGCCCTTTTGTTCCCGGTGCTTCTCTCAATTTTCACACAAGCCTTCCCAGAGCTGCGAGTTGGCGTGCCACTTTTCCACAGCAAGCAAGATCCTCTTACAAGCGGTTTCTGCTTGCCACGGAAAAGCGGCATGCCAACTCACAGCTCTGGGGCAGCTTGTGTGAAAACCAAGAGAAGTGTGGGGGGGGGCAAAAGGGCTCTCCACCTGGAACAAGCTCTAGTGTGAAATTGCTTGTAGACTTTTTCCCCATTCAGTGTACTGTGAAAATATTAATTGATTTTAGTAGCAGTAGTATTTAAACCATACAGCAAAAATGATTGAATTAATTAGGTGGCTTATTGTTGTTTGAAATTTTCTGACCATATATAGCTTTAAGTTGATTTTTATTTTATTTCTGAACAGCCTTCCATGGTGCTTGCAGCTAATTAACATGTTGAAACTAAGATTTCCAGAGACATGATGATAGAAGTCAGAAAGAAGAAATTTCTCAGTGCCCTCTAATATGACCATATTGGAAGATATAATCACATCAGAAATCTTAGGAACATGGGCAGGCTTTGAAATGCATGTTAACCCGTATTAACTAAGAGGCCTGTTCTCAGTAATACAAGTTGTTGACTTTTCAGGGCTGAAGTCCTTCAGAGTAATTGCACTTGTTTCTGTACAACATTAGAGAAAAGCATTTGGAGTTATAGGCTCAGAGTAGATTGCACATAATATTTTAAAAAATTTATTTGACATATTTGTAGGGCTGTGAGGAAGGAAGAGAATATTCTTGGTGGGTATGAAGAAAGTTTATTTTTGGTTTTGCCAATTACATAGATATACACATTGAATGGAGGGGTTGTGTGCTACCCTAGAAATTCATAATTTTTAGCTTTTGTATTTTGAAACAGGCATACTTATTGTGGAACATTACTTGGACCGTCTGTGATACTAATACTAAACAACTAACACAGTTTGGTTAAGAAGTATTTTGATGCATTTTCAGAGGATGCTTTGCAGAAGTCCATGGTAGGGCTTATACTACACTTGCTAAGCATACTTTGCTATGGTTTAATTACTTACTAAAAACCTTTTGCAGGGTCTGGACACGTCCACTTTTTCTTTTGGCATGTATCTACTGCAGTACATTGGAGAAGGCAGTATCAGGTATAGTAAGATAATAGCATTTCGTAATCTTCATGATTTCTAGGTTATATATGTTTTAACTCTGTAGGGTAAAACAAGATGGTATATCGTCCTCACATAGGGACCATATGATTTGTCAGCTGCTTACACCCTTTTTTCATGGAGAGTATTCATGCTATTCCTGGTTGGCATTGACATGAGAGTCTTCACACTCCTTTTACAAACATTGTGGTTCTGTGAGTGGTTGCTGCAATGTTGGAAATGGTTTTGATGATCTCTGCATGGGTTCCTTAAAAGGTGAACATCAACAACCACTATGGCAGATGGTGTGCAACAGAGGAGTTCTATAAATATGTAGATTTACAGTAATTGATTTATTGTTTTGAAAATATATTAATAACCAAGGAAGAATGCTATTAGTGTTTTCTATTTGCCACAGATAATATTTGGTCATATATAGGGGGCTGAATATACATATACAGGCCTTGCTTGATAGTGCCTTGGTAATTCCATAACTGATGGATGAATGGAAAAATGTTGACACATACATTATGTATTTAATAATACAGATGTTTTTCATATGATTCTTAGATGAACATATATGACTTACTTATATAATAGGATTATAGACTTTGAAGAAAGCAAGGGTATTTTCAGAAACTAATGCTTTGTGAATATATAGGAATTATCAGTGCTTCCTGATCTAGCTGTTGTAGATTTTCCAGGCTGTATGGCTGTGGTCTTGGCATTGTGAGACCTGACGTTTCGCCAGCAACTGTGACTGGCATCCTCATAGGTATAACCCAGAAAACTGGAGTTCTCTCTGGGTCAAAGTGAGAAGAAGATGGTAGGAAGGGATTTTATATCTACTCAAGAAGGTGGGGTAGGGCTGAGTCATTATCTTGTAAGAGCTTCCCAAGCTGTGACATTGTAATGGAGGCACTTTCCTGAGGAGGTTTGTTTGTATATGGATTGGCTATTGAAATTCTAATCTTATATGTAGTGCTGTTGTAATCTGCAGAGCATTTTGTGTTTTTCAGGACTGAAAACCATGCCCTATTCACTCTCTTCCTTCCTGTTGAAATTATGTTTATGTTTATGGATTTAAATGGCTTCCCTGTATAATATAACATGGTAATTGGATGCATTGTCCAGCATTACAATGTCTTGGAATAAGATACTGTGTCCTGTTTGAGTTGGGCTATGTTCAGCCACTGCTGATTTTTAAGGTTGGCCGAGTCTGCAGTGTCTTTCATGTTCTTTTATTCTTGTCTGGATGCTATGTTGTGTGGTCCCAATGTAAACCTGTCCACAACTGTAGGGTATGTGGTATTCTCCTGCAGAAGTGAGAGGTTCCCTTCTGTCTTTTGCTGATCGTAGAATCTGTTGTATTTTGCTGGTGGGTCTGAATACTGTCAGGGCCAGCTCACCCACTAGGCAAATTAGGCATTTGCCTAGGGCACCCGGAGTGGGGCGCTGAATTGTGCTCCTCCCTCCTGGTACCCCAGACAAATGCTTAATTTGCCACCACCAGCCCGGCACGCTGAGAGGAGCGACGCCAACCTCTCCTTACCTGCTTCGATTCGGGCATCTCCTTAAAATGTTCTCTTATAAGAGGGCAAGACATGACAAGACTTCGCTCACCCCTCCCTTTCGGGAGGGGGGAGAAGCCTCTTTGTGTCTTATGCTCTCATAAGAGAACACTTTATGGAGATGCCCGCATCGAAGCGGGTAAGGGCAGGCTGGTGTTGCTCCTTTCAGCACACTGGGGGGGGGAAGGTAGCCTGCCTGCCCCCCGCGCTCTCACAGGAGCACACCAGTCTCGCCTTACCCAGAGTGCTTTGCTCCCGGGCATTTCTGTAAAGCGTTCTCTTAAGAGAGAGCGTGGTGTGATGAGATTTCGCTCGGGAGCGAAGCCTCGTCATGTTGCACGTTCTCTTGAGAATGTGTTACAGAAATATGTGGGTCGAAGCGGCCCGGGTAAGGTGAGGCTGGTGTGCTCCTGTGAGGGTGCAAGAGGGTTGGGACTGGAGTGCGGCACCACATTGTGGCACTGCAAATAACACAAGGGCAGGAGGGGCATGGCGTGGGCAGGTGGGCAGAGGGGAGGGCTGATGGGGCTTGGGCACCGCAGAGAGGGTGCCATGGGGCAACTTGCCCTGGAGCGCAGAGCACCTTAGGGCCGGCCTTGAATACTGTTTGTAGACTGTGTTTCTTCGTAAGTTTTCACATCTGATCAGTGATTCCTTTGATATATGGCGAAACTGTTTCATGGGAGACTGTTTTTCTTCGGTTGTTTGTTTAATCACTCTTCTGATTTCATTTTTGGAGTAGCCATTTACTTGAAGTATGTGGTTTAGATGATTTAGTTCATCATTGAGAAAATGCAGTTCACATATCCTCCTTGCACAGTCTACTAATGTTTTGATTATGCCTCTTTTTTGTTGAGGGTGGTGATTGGAGGGTGGTCTCACAATGCCAAGACCATGGAAAATCTACAACTAATGAACTCCGGCTGTGAAAGTCTTTGACAACATATTGCTTCCTGGATTCCTACATATCAGTATATTTAAAGCTGCTGTTAGTAGATTGTTGTGACCACCCGTGCAGGCCCACAGACCCCCAAGTTTTGTCAGACCCCCTGAGCAATCTGCCTGAAAGAAAGTATGGCCAGGCTGGGGAGGATGCAGGGATTCTGCGTGAAAAATTGTGCTCTGGCAAGCCAAGCTGTCAAAAGATGGTTGAGAAAAGCAGAGGGAACAGCTGAATGGAAGGAAGAGAAACTGCACGCCCAGAGACTGCCAGAGGAGGGAGTAAGCAGGAGGCTGGCCATGCCCCCACATACCAGCAGCTGCTCTGGAGTCAGGAGGGACAGGGGGAGACAGCCAGCCCACCCAGAGCCCACAGGAACACACCAGGATGAGACTGACCTGGAAGAGATGCCTGAGAATTGGAAAGCCCGGGCATTGCCACAGTTAACACTGACAGCAGCCCAGAAGATGAAGGTGTGACAAGGAGCACAATAAGGGGGGAGGAGCACAACTGCAATGGCCAAGGAGCAACTGTCAGGGTCTGCCCTGTGATTAAGTATCCAGAACCCTAGTTTGAGGCCTTGGTGAGTGTGGCAGTCATCTGGTGCAAAAGTATATTCTGCTACAGCATATTCTATATATCAAGCACTCGTAATGAACGTTATTTTGGCCCAGAACTTTGAAATATGTGTTTCAATTCTAGGTGTAAGCCACTACTTGTAACACTATTAAGCCGGTGTTTGTGCTCACTGCCTCCCTCTTTGTTACCATCAGCATGCAGGAAAGGGGAGATAGAGGTTTTAAGACTGAACTGAGTTTGATACAAGCAGAAACACTCTCCTTGAACCAAAACTCAGTGCCAGATGAGAGATCCCGCCTCCATGCAGTCCTCCATGTATGCCAAGTGTCTCAGAAGAAGGGAGGGGATCTGTCATATCTTGAAATTTTGGAGCAGGAACGTATCTCAGTGCCTTTCAATACCATCAGTCATAGTATTCTTCTGGACTCCCTGGGGCTGGGGCTGAGAGGTGCCATTTTACAGTGGTTGTAGTCTTACTCAGAGGGTAGATTTCAGAAGGTGGTGCTGGGAGACTTTTGCACAGCCCCTTAGCGTGTGCGAAAATGTGAACCGGTGCCTGGAGGCAATTTTGGAGTGGATGTTGGTTAATAAACTGAAACTTAATCCCAGCAAGACCGAAGTACTACTGGTGAGTGGAAAGTCTGCCCTGGGACTTAAGGTATCACCCATTCTGTGTTGGGTTGCACTCCTCTTGAACAAATAGGTCCATAGTTTGGGGGTACTCTGGACTATATTGTATCACACATATATTTTAATTGTTTAAATGATGTGTTTTTGTTTAGTTGTATTGTTTTTTAAAGATTTGTTTCTATCTTGTATGTTTAATCTGTTGCCTTCCATGGCGGCCCTTATGGGGGCAGAAAGACAGAATATACATTTTGTAAATAAATAAAAGTCAGTGTGGTTTAGAATATTTGAGTAGAACCTGAGGGGTCTAGGTTAAAAATCCCCATTCAGTCTTGAAGCTTGTTAGATGACCAGGAGCCAGTCCTGTATTCCCATCCTGACATATGTCACAATAAAACTGGATAACTACTTACATAGCTTTGTAGAAGGGCAGGATAGACAACCAGACAGAGAGCTACCCAGTGTTCAGGATATAAAAAAACCCCTTTATTTACTCATCTGTGCATAAGACAGGGAAGAAAAAGTTTCATGTAGGAATGAATTTTGGAGCAAGTGGATGCTCCTGTGTGCTCCAAAGCTGAGCAGGACACAAGTCTTCCACCACACAGAGTTTACAGAAAAATGGAAGAGCAAGGATCTTGTTTTGTACTGTGCCTCAGCAGAGAGCCAGGGACACTTGAGATATGTACAGAAGGTTGGCTACCATGCTGATGTTGCTGTAATCATAACCAACAGGGTTTCCCCCCCCCCCTGGGTGAACACAGTGGAATGGAGTTTTGGAACCTCTTTGTGAAAACAGAGTTCTCAAAAATGTTTAAAAGTTCATGAGGGGCATCCATGTATTTCTCCATTTCCCTATTGAAAGTTCCAGCATCTATTTTTCCAGGAAAAAAGCCCTGATAACCAGCATTTTGGTAATGTGGTTTAAGCCTGGCATTGTTGCTAATCTTTTAAATCAGTAGATATCTGGGATAAATTTGGTGCCATAATCTCTCCAATTTTCCTTTTATTTTCCAAAAAAACACATGGACATCATTTAGATTGTGTGTGTTTTAGAATGTTGAAAATTGACTTCAGCAATGATTAGACAAGTATTACATTTCCTGTAACATAGATAAGACTTTACCCAGTTTATCATCTAGCTTGTTCTTTGTGTTCATACCCTGATAGAATGTTAGCTAATCTAATGTTGGCTCATGGATAAGGACAGCAACAGTGTACATTAATCCTCTCCAGATCTCATGCCATCTACATTCTGATAAACATATGTGCAAGCTATTTTAACACTCACCTACACATTTCCAAGCTGCCCCACAGTGATTTATTTATATGACTCAGTATCTGCATACTCCTTTAAAAAGCTGATGAGGGTACAGAGGCAATGTTTCAATTTCTGGTTTCCCTGGAGGGAAGAACTGTTGAAAGGAGAATGTTCTTTTTCATATTAAAAAAATGTTTTGGCTCTCTCTCTCCTTTCCCCCCCCCCCCTGTAATTTGGGGAGGATGGCTTATCTTTCCACACAGTTTTTGTTCAGCATTACCACAACTATTTATCACTATTTTATCTTTCACAGGGGATTGCCTTAAGAAACAAAGTACTGTGTAAAATACTCCCAAAATTAAAAAAAGATTAAAAGAATTATCATGTTCACCTTTGCCTAGAAATAGAATCAAGGTACATGAATGGCAAAAGAAGAAAACAGGGCAACGATATGCTTTAAGGAAGAACTCTAGGACAGCATTATATTTGGCATTACATTCACATTACAGTTCACTAGACAGTATGGTACAAAAGGCAGACATCACAACCCAATTGCTTTACTTGGGAAGGAGAACGAGGAAAGCACTTAATTTTCTGAACCAATTTCACATGCAAAACAACCCTAGAAAAGAGGGAGGAGGGAAGAGTTCAAGCCTTCTCTAGAAACCAGTCCCTTCTACTGATGGTCTGCCTCTGAGCTGAAATATTCAGTGACCATTAGCAAAATGCTGTATTATAAAAATAGTTCATTAGATCTTATAGAAAAAATGAAAATATTGATACTTTAAAATTCAAAAAATGAACCAAATAGTACAATTTTATAAGTGATGCATTTTATGTTCAGTTAGTATGCTAAACTGTCCACTTTCACTAGTGTTGCCAGCCAGCAGTTGGTAACCGAAGGGAGTCTAGGGGGATGGATACATTGGGGGGGGGGGTACCAGTGGGCAATGACATTACAGCATTTCCAAGAAAATCCAGAAGTGATGTCATGCGGCTCTAGGAATTGCTGGAAACTCTATGGTTTCTCTCACATACATTCTTAGCCTGTAGAATTGGTAGGGTTTTTTTTTTTCCTATAAAGCTATATCAATAATTCCTGAATTTAGAAGCAGATCATTTGTTTTATTTTGTTTTTATATCAGAAGCTTAATTAATCTACATCTGGTATGTTTATCTTCCTTGTGAGATCTAAAGACCAGCTGCTGGTGTATTTTGATTTTTTTATTTAATAAATTGAAGCTTCTGTTTCAAGAATGTGATGCCATGCAAAAGCATATTGTAATTTGACTTTAAATTTTATTTGCTGTAATAAAATATTTGCTTAGTCAGTTTAGGTCTTCCCCCCTTCCTTTGGCCAAGAAAAATGCTAAGCTTGGTCAAGAAAGATGTTTGTTCAAGAAAAAAAGATGCATTAATAGATGACAAAAACCATTTAGCTCTGAGTTAGAATAGCAACTTAGTGTGTGGTGATCAGGTATGGAAACATTACGGAGGCTGTTTCTTTTTTTCCTACATATACAGTCTAACTTCTGTGAATTTATTCAGCATACCATATTAGCCTTGTGGATGACTGGAGCCCCTGATCATTTAGGAAACCCTTACTGCAGCAATATCCCACTGTAACTATCTCAGTTAGAAATGACGTGTTGATACACTTCACCTTAGTCATCTGTTTTGCAGCGCTGCAAATTTTAATTTTAAGCTATAGATCTAATTTTTCTTATGCAAGATCTGAGAGTGTGGGATTGATATAATTGACATCCTGGTTTTCAATCCTATTGGGAAGGCTCCCAGACAAGAAGCAGCATTCCATCTTCCCATTGTACTATAATTTCTCTTCCAATAGGATTTTCACTTTACTTTTAATCTTAAATGCCGCTGGCTTGGAAGCAATGGATATTGATAGCAATGGATCTTATTTCTAAGTAAGTGTGCTTGAAACTACAGTATTTTGCCAGTATGGCTGAAGCACATTTTCCATAGAATAAGTTCATTGAGCTTTTTGGGTTTGCTTCTGAGATGCATGTGTAGGGCTGCACTGTCAGTCAGTATGTTTGGAATGTTGGTTGCCTTTTTCAGCATCTGCAAAGAAATCACAGGATTGCTTTACTATGTGTGTGTCTCGCAGTATTTTACTGTAAGGTTCTGAAAAATGATTAGAGTATTGAGAAGCAACAAATATAGAGAGAGAGTTTTGGACATATAATGATATGCTCTTGCCTCTTTTAACATGTGCCAAAATTGGACTAGCTGATCTGACTGTGTAAATTTTCCCTCCATAGGCACATAGGAGTAGGCAATTGAGGGAAAACCCCATTTTTTTAAATGTGGATTTCAGAAATGAGTTCTGCACATTCCTAGAAGCAGTTGCTAAGAAGAAAGCAGTTTTTGTCTGGACTACCTAAATTTATATGTGAAGATGGAACTGAAATTTTGGAGGTAGATGTTTACTCTGAATGGCTAAGACCTAAATTATCCATGTATTTTTTTTAAAATTGTTTTTGTTCTTCCAGGCTATGATGGATTATAGCTCTTATGCATGGAGTAACAACTGTAGGCTCAGAGATGAACAAACATAAAGGGGAAAAGACCCAATTTGCCTGATAGGTTTAAAACATGTTCAACTAGACTTGCCAACATCCAGATGGCATCTGGAGATTTCCTGCAGTTACAGATGATCTCCAGCCAACCAAGTGAAGTTGCCTTGGAGAAAATGGCTGCTTTGAAAGGTGGACTCTATGGCATTATAACCTACTGAGATCCATCGCCTTCCCAAATCCCACCCTCTCCAGGCTCTACCCCCTATATCTGCTAGGATTTCCCAACCCAGAGCTAGCAACCCTAAGTTTAACACCGGCAAGCAGGGCTTTTTTTGTAGAAAAAGCCCAACAGGAACTCATTTGCATATTATACCACACCCTTTGACATCACCATTGTTGCGCACAAGGCTTTTTGTAGAAAAAGCCCAGCAGGAACTAATTTGCATAATAGGCCACACACCCCTGCCACCAAGCCAGCCAGAACTGTGTTCCTGTGTGTTCATGCTCAAAAAAAGCCCTGCTGGCAAATAAGAAAACTGTAAACTGGATTTTGACAGAAGCTCCTTGGCCTTACTTCGTTGGAGTTGCCAGGGTCTAAATGGATTTCTGCAACTGAAGTTCGTTGCAAGATTAGTATGTAGACATGGACAAGTATACTTTCATCAGAGTAGTGAACTATTTTTCTGTGTCTTGAATTGGAACGTTGATGGCTGTGTGGGGAATATAACTAGGAAATTCAGCTGAACAAGTTATAACATATAATTCTAAGAGGTTCGTAAGAGGTGGTTCTCAAAGTCATAAAAAATAATAAATATGGCTGGAGTGTTTTCATACCTGGTAATTTGCTAAATGTGTGCATAAATGTGATTGTTACTGATCTTTTTTCACAAGATATGTGCAAGTTTACTCATTTGCTACTATTGCATTTGCATTTATTTATTTATATCCCACTTTCCTCCCCAGCGTAGAACATCATTCCTGCACTACTCTTCCACAACAGCAATTCTGTTAGGTTGACAATGCTGAGAGTTTGTGAAGTTACCCAGCAAGCTTGCATGGTAGAAGTAGGGATTTGAACCTGGGTCCCTGCTAGTCCAACACTCTATTCACTATGCCGTGCCAGCTCTCATTACTATGGTTAATGTGTAACACAGTGGTCGTTTTCGCACTCACCTCCAGCCGGCGCGACCCCCCCTCTTCACCGCGCAGGATCTGTGCGGATTTCGCACTAAATGCCGCGGAGCAGCCTTTTGCGCCGGAAACTCCCGTCGCAAAAGCCGCGCAAACGCCAAACTGCTTTTTGGCGATTTATGTTTGAGCGGCTTTTGCGCCGGAAACTCCCGTCGCAAAAGGCTGCTCCGCAGCATTTAGTGCGAAATCCGCGCAGATCCTGCACGGTGAAGAGGGGGGTCGCGCCGGCTGGAGGTGAGTGCGAAAACGACCACTGTGTTACACGACCAGTGTAATAATAGCATTCTAAGGAAGGTAGAATTTTAAGGAAAATATGCTTGGGTTCTTGAATCTCTCCCTACATGGTGAATCTTGTCTCCTGCTGTACAACATACCTTCACAAGTTGCTTTACTTTGCAGTGTTTGAGAAGAGGTTTCCCAGTGTAGCTACTTTGCATGTTATTGATGATTTGAAGAGGTGAAGTCCATTCTACCCCTTAAGGGTCTGTCATCTCATTCTGACCACATTCCCTTACATCCATGTCTGTGTGCCAGGCCTAAATGTACTCCTTTCCAAATACGGTGTGATAATGAATGCTACTGGCATTCATTCACACATTACTTGCACCTTGTAATATGTGACAAATAATTGCATTTCGCTTAAGTGCCTAATGTGATGGATCATGTGGGGTTCTTCTTCCCTTCATATACTCAACATGTTATCCATACTGTGGATAGGCACAGTATACCCCATAGTGGAATCCTAAGCAGAGTTACACCTTTCTAAGTATGTTGAAGTCAAAGTAAGGTAGAAGTAAAGTTTCTTCCTCCTTCAGCAACATATTTATCCATTGCTGATTTACACACGTTTAATCATTTATGTGTGAGTACGAGATAAAATTGTGCCTTGACTGAACTGAAAACATGCTGTCAAGCTGGTTCAAAAGTAGCCCATGGGCAAGCATAGATTAAAAGTAATAAATGAGGGACCTGATCCTGGAGCCTCCTGTAGAGACAGCATTTAAATACTAAAGACTTTCAATCTTCATCTTTAGCTGGGATAATGTGAGCAGGCCTTGGAATGAATGAGTTTTCCATTCACCGATGATAGGACATTTCTTTTTAATATATCATGCAGAGGGTACACAAACAAATTCTTGATTAGCACTGAACACAGTAAATGTCTGTGCTTAGTACCTGAACTATAAGAGGATGGGCGCTTTGCTGTGCTTTTAGTTTTGTCTCATGGTCTCTGTCCATTGAAATGTCTGGTGGCAAAAGTTTTTAAAATGATGGTTGCAAGGGGACTATTCTTCCAGCCACTTGCACCTACCAAAACAATAATTGAAAGAGAAGGTATCTACAATTAAGTTCTTAAAAATCTGTTTACAATAAAGTTTACATTTCTGTTTTACGCTCTTGTTAATAGCTTCTCCAGTGATAACAAATAGTTTCCAAAATTTCCTGAATAAAATAAGTCCTCATTCTCAAATAAGTTCATAGCTCTTAAGTATTAATTAACAAGTTATTTTTAGTGGTATGAATCCACACTCCATAGCAATATTTTTGTAGTTGGTAATTTTATAATTTTTTTCCTAAAGTGTTTCTAGAATTTTGGCTAAAGAGACAGTCTGGCTGCTGCTTTCTTAAAAGGATGCCATGTTTTATAGTGTTACCTTTTTCAAATAACTGAACAGAAACACCAGGGAATCTGTTTCAATTGTATATGCCAGTGTTTTATATCTTGAAGTCAATATTGGCCCAGTTTATATTGATTTGGGGAGGTAAAGTGGTGGTGGGGGAGGAGGAGGAGATGATGATGATTGGATTTATATTCCGCCCTTCACTTGGAATCTCCGTCTCCTCCCCTTCCTCTTCCCACATCAGACACCCTGTGAGGTTGATAGGGCTGAGAGAGCTCTGAGAGAACAGCTCCGAGAGTTATGACAGACCCAAGGTCATTCCAGCAGATGCAATCAAACCCAGTTCTCCCATATTAGAGCCCATGCACTTACCCATGACACCAAACCGGCTCTTTGATCTCATCAAATAGGACAGTCTCATCAGATCTTGGAAGCTAAGCAGGCAAGCCCGTAGCCACGGGAGGCATGGCCCCCCCACCCAACCCCCTTGGGTCTTTATGGCCCCTCCATTTCCTGGCCTCGCTCTCTCAGCTCCGGTTTGGCAACCCCCACTCCACGGGTGCCTTCCCCCTCCCAACTCACCAACACGGGGAAACAGTGAAGAGCGGGCTTCAGGGGCTATTTCAAGGAAACACACACACACCCCTGCCGGTCACGTGACTGGCAAGAAAAGCAGCTCTGAGGCCAGCAGTTCATATGCTGGCTTTCTGGTGAGCTCAGCAAGTTCAGCGCTGGGGTGGCCAGCGCTGAACTTGCGGAGTGTGCCTGAAAGCTGAGGTATGAACCGCCAGCCTTGGAGCAGCTTTTCCCGCTGGTCACATGATCAGCACGGGGGGGCCTTGAATAGCCCGTTTTTCAGTTTCCCTGAATTGGTGAGTTGGGGGGGAGGTGCCGCGTGGAGGGGGACGGGGCCACCAGAGCGGCGCAGAGATCAGGGCCAAAGGGGAAGGCCCTCCATCCAAAATTTTTCCATGGGTCCCCCACCCCATTTGGAATTTTCTAGCTATGGGGCTGTAAGCAGAGTTGGCACTTGAAAGGGAGACCACAAGAAAGACTCTGCAGAGGAAAGCAATGGCTTCTCCTTGAAAGCTGGGGTCACTATACATCAGTTGCTACTTGCTGACACTTTACACATGCATGCACACAAACGTATTGATTTTGGTGCAACTCCATCTTTCAGGAAAACATGTGCATTAAAAATCCTCATAGGCCAGTACGCATTAGAATATTCATTTTCATCTATAAGGAAGCATTGTGCCAAAGGTGGTGTGACACACCCCATCTCCAGACCCAGAAACTAGACACTAAAATTTCACACCCTACTCACTTCCTTTTTTTCCTTTTATACTTTTTAAATAATTGAGATGACTAGACCATCTGTCTTCTGGTTTTCCATGAGGGCAGTGCCTGGACTCAGGGTGCCACCCAACATTTTCTTGAGTGGATTATAAGTTTAGGGGAATCACACTGTAGGCTTAATGAAACCAAGAAGTTATGTCATTGCATTAGGTGATGTTGGGGGTGACTCTCTGGTTTTTGGGCAAAACTATGGGTTTTTTTTAAAAATCAGAGTATCACCACATGATGTCCCTGGCACAATGACATCACCCAGAAGTAATGGCATCACATTGGGGATGTTGCATGACAATGTCACTCTTTGGGGGTGGGGTTTTACCTGCCAGCCAGCTGGTTGGCAGTGGGCTGAAGCTCCCAAAAGCAAGGGAACCCCTGCCTGGACCAGGGGCTGGCATCCTACTCCTAATCCTCCCACCAAAACGCAACAACTCCAAACTCTGTCAGATGGTGAGCAGTTAAACTGTCAAACTCCTCCTTTTCCCCTCTTCTTTTTAACATTCCAGCCCCCCCTTTGAAAATGAAACTTGAAACCACCCATCAGAGCAGGATTTAGCAGAATCTTTCTTTATAGAGTACAAAGGATGACATCCAGGGCTTTTTTATAGCAGGAATTTCTTTGCATATCAGGACACACACCCCTCATGTAGCCAATCCTCCAAAAGTTTAAAGGGCTGTTATTACAGAGCCTACTGTAAGCTCTTGGAGGATTGGCTATATAAGAGGGATGTGGCCTAATATTCTAAGGAGTTTCTGCTACAAAAATAGCCCTAATTGACATTTACAGGAGATTTAAAAAAAAAGTTAGAGTTTTATATGGCTCACTTTAGGCTCTTTCTCTTAATAGTGAATCCAACAGGATATTATATATATATATATAGCCTATTAATCATTTAACCCTCTCATGTTCTTTGTTTAGGCATTTCTTTTGTAATGCACACTGCTTTATTTGTGCATGCTTGCCTGTTACCAAATGCTATACTGTCTACCTTTTTTCTAGACAAGGAAATGAGATGTGATTAGCAATTTTGATAAGTAGCATGTGTTGACTTGACACATTTTCAAACTTTACTTAGTAGTGAGGATAAACAGAAGGAACACTTTGCTTCATATATATAACAAGGCTTCTCTATCCAACTAAGATAATCAAGAGGACACACCCTTAGAAAAAGGCCTGTTTATGACTAAAGACTATTTATGATTGAAGACCAAAGAGCTGGGGAGTCCTGCCTTCAGAGACTTGCAGAGTATTTACACTCTCACTGAACATTTTAAAGTACTTCACAATTTTTTTTTTAAAAAAAAACCTATGCATCCTCATCCTGTAAAGAAGCCAATTACCAACTTACAGTCTTTGTCACGTTGAATTTCTGATGAGTCTTTATTGTATTAAAAAGCCACTAAAAGTCCAATGAAAGCAGGACATAGCAGAGGCAATGCATGTTGATATGCACAGTGCACCAAGGAGGAGGATCATATCCCTGCCCTGTCATTCATCGAGCAAAGTCTGAAGCCTTCCTCCAGCTGAAGGACTCTCTAATGAAAGAGCCACTTACTCTGGAGGAGTGGTAGGATATGATTGGGGTAGGATCTACCCATACTGTTTCAGCCAAAAACCCAGGCAAACTGCTCATCTTCCTTCATGCCTGGATTGCCTCCTTAGGAAGACCAGGTCAGACCACTCAGAGTTGCCAGGTCCGACTCAGGAAATATCTGGGGACTTTGGCGATGGAGCCAGGAGCAAGGTTGTAACAAGCATGATTGTACTCTGAAGAGAGTTCTTGCCATCACATGCTCCTTTTAAATGCCTTCCCTTCCTTGGAAATAATGGAGAAGGGGGCACCTTCTTTTGGGACTCATAGAATTGGACCTCCTCATTCAATCTTTTTGAAACTTGGGGGTTTTGAGGAGAGACACCGGATGCTATGCTGAAAATGTGGTGCTCCCACCACAAAAATCAGCCTCCTCCCTGAGCCCCAGATACCCACAGATCAATTCTCCATAATACCCTGTGGGGACCAGTGGACATTCAACCCCCCCCCCCCGCTTTTTGGGGAAGAGGGCCTGCAGACCATGTGATCCCCTCCTCCAACTGGGAATTGGTAGGCAAAAGAAGCAACTCTTCCGTGTAAAATGTCCAAACAATACTGTTAAAGAAATAATTACCAGTAATAATAATAATAATAAATTGGATTTATATCCCGCCCTCCACTCCGAAGGGTCTCAGAGTGGCTCACAATCTCCTTTACCCTCCTCCCCCACAACAGACACCCTGTGAGGTGGGTGGGGCTGGAGAGGGCTCTCACAGCAGCTGCCCTTTCAAGAACAACCTCTGCCAGAGCTATGGCTGACCCAAGGCCATGCTAGCAGGTGGGGAATCAAACCCGGTTCTCTCAGATAAGAGTCCGCACACTTAACCATTACACCCAACTGGCTGTCTTGGAAAATTACCTTGAGTTCCTTAATAGTGCATAACAAGGTAAAAAAAAGGTAAAGGTGCAAGCACCAGTCGTTTTCGACTCTGGGGTGACGTTGCTTTCACAATGTTTCCACAGTAGACATTTTATGGGGTGGTTTGTCATTGCCTTCCCCAGTCATCTACACTTTCCCCTCAGCAAGCTGGGTACTCATTTTACTGACCTCGGATGGAAGGCTGAGTCAACCTGGAGCCGGCTACCTGATCCAGCTTCCGCTGGGATCAAACTCAGGTTGTGAGCAGAGGGCTTCGACTGCAGTACTGCAGCTTTACCACTCTGAGCCACGGTGCATAACAAAGCATGCACTTATAAAGGACAGAACAAAAGAGTACATTTAAACAGGAAGGAGAACAATCAGTTCCCAAAACCTAACAGTTCAACAGGGTAAGTTCATTTTTCTTTCTTTTTTATGTTGATTGTCCACTCCCGTGGCTTTTTCCAAGCTTCAGTACATGATAAGGCACTTTAAACTGATCCAGTACTTCACATTCTTACACTTCCCAAAAAAGGTTTCAATCTTGGGAAGTGTAAGAATGTGAAGTACAGGATTGGTTGGAAATGCCATGTCATGTACTGAAGCTTAGAAAAAGCCCTTCGGGTGAAAACAAGGTTCAAAAGTCCCGGAAGAGCCCATTCAGCGTATATAAGGATTAAAATATCACTGTACATCAAAGAATCTCGTGGACTGCAGTTCGCTATTCTCCTTGCGTCCTGAGGTCCATCCTTTCAGTATCTACACCACAGGAGGAATGGACAGTCAGCCTAAAAAAGAAAGAAAAATGAACTTACCTATTGAACTGTTAGGTTTGGGGAATTGATTGTTCCCCTTCCTATTTAAATGTAATTTTTGTTCTGTCCTTTATAAGTTTATGCTTGTTATATACTATTAGGGAATTCAAGGTAATTTTCTAAGTGGTTGTTATTGGTAGTTATTTCTTTAATAGCATTGTTTGGACATTTTACATGGAAACATTGTTTCTTTTGTCTACCACCTCCATCCTTGAGTCTCATTTTGGTTGCCATATCCAACTGGTTCCCTCGTTCAGATGGAAAGAGCATACTTTCCCTTACTCGTTTATTCTAGACTTGTTGATCCTAGGTGGGGGAAAGGCAACTGACCTTGGGGGTGCATTAGGTTGATGGACACAGAGGCCTGTGTTGTCACTAGGGAAGGAGAACAAAGTGAATGGCCATGTACCCATTTATCTTATGCTTGTTTACATGGAAGTAAGCCCCACCAAATAACTGCCAAGGGAATGTACATAGGATTGTGGCCTTCATCAGTTTAACCAGCAGTTCTTAAATGGTGCGGCAGCAAGTCTGCTATTACAGCTTTCCAAGGGTAATTAAGATCACAGTCAGACTATCAGCAGTTCTCCCTCTCATCTAAGGTTTGAAGAAAGACAAGTGAAAGGTTGCAACACATAGGCTGCTTTAACACATGCCAAATTTACTTTCAATCCACTTCTAATGCACTTTGCAACTTGATTCTATTGTATGAAATAGCAAAATCCACTTGCAAAAAATCATCTTTTCTAACACGAAAATATCGTAGTAGGTCAAATGCAGATGTTTATGCTAGCTTGTTTTAAGGATGTAGCTGCAGTTGCAAATACAATGATGATCATTGTTATCTTGCTATTATGAACTGGGACGACTGGCCTACTTGCGGTGCCAAGAGTTTTGGCTTGGTAGTTTCATTTCTGTATGTAGCTATGAAAATGATTAAAATAAGCAATCTAAGGCCCGTGGCGCAGAGTGGTAAAGCTGCAGTACTGCAGTCTGAGCTCTCTGCTCACAACCTGAGTTTGATCCCGGGGGAAGCTGGATTCAGGTAGCCAGCTCAAGGTTGACTCAGCCTTCCATCCTTTTGAGGTCAGTAAAATGAGTACCCAGCTTGCTGGGAGAAATGTGTAGATGACTGGGGAAGGCAATGGCAAACCACCCGTAAAAAGTCTGCCATGAAAATGTCGTGATGCAATGCCACCTTAGAGTCGGAAATGACTGGTGCTTGCACAGGGGACTACCTTTACCTTTTATCATCGTCAATCTAAGGAATGCTTAGAGTTGCTAATTTGGTGTATACCTAATATTGCTTAATACTCTAACCCAGGTATCTCCAGTGTGGTGCCCATTGACACCTTTCTTGGTACCCTCCAAATGTTTTTTAGACAGTGGGAGGGGTCAGATGGCATTTTTGCCCAGCAGGGATTCTGATTGGAAATTTGATTGACTTTGCAGATTTTTAGAACATTGCTTTGGTAACAGCTGCCATGACAGCTCAAGGCTCCTCACTGTGTGACTGAAGGTAAATATCTACAGCCATTTTATGACTGGCTCCACCTTCTGTGGCAGCCATTTTGTGGCTGTGCCAGAATTCTTCAGGTTCAAAAGGATTTTTAAAAATAGCCATTTATAAGCAATTTACCAAGGAAATAAACAAGCTGCTAGAAGTAGCAGTTCATTACTGGGTATAGGTTCATGAGTCTCAGTATTTTTGTAGTTAATCTCCACTTTTTAAAAAAAAAAGAAGTGTAATAATGTTTTATTAGTATAAAGGCTTTCATTTCTGTCTGCTAGGGAGGTCTTATTCTTATTTATCTTGAAACAAACTAAACTATAGAAATCAGTTAGTTATGCTAGATTATTTTTGTGTGTAAAATGTTTTTGTACAAGCAGTTTAAAAACAACAACAACCCTGCTTGCATTGTTTAAAAAGTCATTACATTTCCAGAATAGAATTTTGCCAGAAATTCAGAAGAATCTACATCAGCATAGACAAGTTATCTTATCCTGGTTGAAATTGTTCAGTCAGTTGGAAAAGAAAAGGTCTGGTGGGGGGGAACTAAAAAGAGTTAAGTTAAATCGCTTACAATAACTGCTGTTGCATTGGTAAACGGATGTTCATCTTTTGGTGAACTCATATTTGTGGATTATGCAAATTTATGAAAACATCAGAGTATCAGTAGCTATTAGCAAGATGGACAAAACACATATATGTATGTTTTGGGTGTCCCTTAAATCATATGTAGCTAAAAACTGGAAGTGATGTTCACTGAACAAGTTTTATGCACATTCTAGGCAGCCATTTCCTGTCTTTTCTTAAGATGAAAACAGGGGTTCTTCTCCCCTTAGGAAGCTATATGCTGTATTGACCCCTCTGCCTTGAAAGTGGTGATAGCTCAGTGGTAGAGCTAGTCTTGCCAGCACCTAGGTCCCAGTGGGAGATCCCTTGGTTTTTCAGGCTTCTCCCCACTGCCAGCCAGCCAGCTAGCTCCAACCCCTAGGCTGCTCCCTGTTTTCTTGTGTTAGTCTGAAGAAGTTGGTTGAAATACAGCAGATAGTTACATTCAGTAGCCCCTGTGAGTAAATTGCCCCAGTGACATCACAAAAGTATGTGTGTGCAGTGTTTATTTTGGTTGCTTTGTGAGTGTGTGTGTGCATGTTCACTTTCATTTAGTGCAACTGCAGTTGCTGGGGGGTTAAGAAATGATGTATTCAGGGGAACTGCACTGCTGAATTTTTATTTATTTTAGGGAATGGGAATGTCTCCTGGTTCCACCCCCAAAGTCCCCAGATATTTGCTGAGTTGGACCTGGGAACTCTAGGAAGAACACATGCAGAAAGACCCATAATCTCCTAGGAAAGCCAGGAATTTGTTTCCATTTCCTAGTTGCTGTAGGTGTTTAAGATCATTGCAAATGCTGACATTGGTTTGAAGATTGAAACCAACCTTGTATATCTGTTCAGATTACGAATCTGAAGAAGATTCAAAATGTGTATTATTCAGAGTCTTGTGTCTTAACATTTTGCGCACATGACATTCTATTGATAGATTGTATATTGTTGTATTCATCTTTGGCAATATGTATACATATTTTCTTGTGGTCCTTTGTGTTTTCCACACTGAAGTCTACTTGACAACAGTGATCACTTTTAATTTTTTTTCCATTTTCTATTAGACAGAAACAATAGTATATTCATCTTGCCCACACTGAAGAAGAGGACCATCATCCTATCTGAATGGGTAAAGCTGGAAGTTCTGAACTGATATAGGTCTTATTTTTTTATGAGAACCCTGCAATCATACTTTCACTGAAACTTTAGTCCATATGCATTCATGCCAGGACTTGGTGTGTATTTAATTGAAAGTAGTTTTCCAGATCAGGGAATTTTCAAACATGCAAAAATGTGCATAATGAAAATATCCTACTGGGATTATGTTAAATTTGGATGTGTTCAGGGTGTCTTGGAGATTCACTTTTATAAAAGGCTTAAAGATAGGTCTTATTTTTTTACAAAGACTGTGTTTTCATGAGAGATAATTCCTGCTGATAAAAGTAAACCAGTGTGTTGTAGTCAGGGCTTTTTTGCAGAAAAAGCCCAGCAGGAACTCATTTGCATATTAGGCCACACCCCCAACACCAACCCAGCCAGAACTGTGTTCCTGTGTGCTCCTGCTCAAAAAAAGCCCTGGTTGTAGTGGTTAGTGTTAGAGTAGGACTGGTGAGACAGAGGTTAAATGCCTGTTCATCTATGAAATTTATTGGCTAATTTAGGGCCCCTTGCTCTCTCTTGGCCTCATTTATCACAGGGTGAGTTGTAGTAATGATAAAATGGATCCTGCGCTCCTTGGAGAACAAGTTAAATAAAACCACAGCAGATAATTTTAAGTTGTCAGAGGACAATAATGAACTCTCATATGCAGGGCCAGCTCAGATGGAGATGGGAAGGTCAAGGTGTGAGAAGAAGGATTTAAATACTCTAAGCACTGGGGAATGTTTTGGACAATCTGACCCTAGTGAGGGAGATTCAGAATGACTTCTATAAGGGAAAGTACTGTCAGACCAACCTTTTGTACTTCTTTGTGTTGATTAATACAGACATATTCAAATGCAGATTTATTTGGTCAGAAAAACACATTTCATAATTAAATCTCTATGAATATGAAAGATATTGTTCAATGCCATGGAACTAATCAGCCACATATGCAGAAATGTATTTTTATGCTTGCTATGAAAACAAAAGAATACATTTTTTATATTACAGTTCTGTCATGTCTGGCAAGAAGTAATCAAGTATTTCAGCTAATGATCCTTCATAGAAAGAACTGAAGCAAAATATGCCATGTGGGGGGGGGGGTGTAATTTACTACAGGAAGTGGAAAGTGGATTTGTAGCTTGCTTTCTGTTGCATGAACTTCCCTGGAAGCTGATGGAGCTGTTGGAAGAAAGGGAAGGCAGGAAAAATCCATTCCTGTGATCTCTGTGTCTTTATGGAGACTAAATCTAGCCCATTGCCTCAAAAGTTCATTTTTTTGTAATGGCTACCCTGGATTGAAGTGGGCAAATACTTAAACGGCTAAAGAGTCATATATCTCCTCATTGAATATTTAGTCAGAGTATAGAGGTAGCTTTCATGCCAATGAAACTGTGTATGTATAATATGAGACAGCACAGTATGACGTGGCCCTCAGTGTCTGTACTTGGCAAGCACATTGTCAAATCTAATGCCTTAATAGGTTTTGTAATATTAGCTGTCTGTAGGAATTTGAAATAGGTTACTACCTCTTGGACAGGTGGTAGCAATGAGATGATTGCAGGCAAGTTGCATAAGCTAATTATTGAAACTATGCAAACTGGAAAATTCCTCTACTTACTAATATTAAGGGTAAACTTGCAGGGGGAAACTATTCAGGAAACAGCTCTCTTACTCTGCTATCTTGGTCAACTGACAACTTTATGCTAAAATTGTTTGAGCTCAGAATTTTTTTTTTAAAGTCTTCCATCACGGTCTTTAGGACTGTGTTATAAATATGTAATTGCATGTCTACAAGTATGGGCAGTGGGATGGTGCAAAGCAGAATCCCAGTGATTAACCTTGTTTCTCCTAATCCTGTGTAGGGACCATTCCCATATTCTATAGTAGAAGGAAGGGGGCAGCCGCAGCCATAAGGTGAGTTTCCAGGTGGTGTAGCCATCTTGCAAAGGTAATTCTGAGGATCTGAAAAGAGCAGGTAGGGATTAGAATTAAATTTAGAGCTAGTCATCTCTCCTTGGTCTGAATCCTAAGTGCTTTACATCTGGTTCTATCTATCATACACTGGCAAAATGGGGCTTGGCTGGCTGGCCAGAATTGCTGCAGGGCCTGGAAAAGTTACTGTCACAGTTCAGTTTGCATTTGATTATCCCAGATGGTGTGACCTAATATGTGAATATTAGGGGATGAGGTCTAATATGCTACTGAGTTCCTGCTGAGCTTTTTCTACAAAAAAACCCTGGACCTATGTGTTTGCCTAGGGCGGCAGGCCGGGTGTGTGTGTGTCAGATTAGGCTCTCCCCACATGACTTCAAATAGAAAAAAATTATTTGCTGTAATTTTGCTGGCCTGAATCATTCTCCCTCGGCGGAACACTGTTTTTTAAGTTGATAATTTTTATGGCCCGCAAATGATGTTATAAATATCCATATGGCCCTTGGCAGAAAAAAGGTTCCCCACCCCTGGTCTACTGTAAAGAGTTCTTGGACAGCATGTATTTTGAGAGCAAACACCAGGCTTACATATGAGGGGGAGGTGAAAGAGACTGCTAAAGAAAGGGTTTGAATCATTACTGCCTCAGGGAAGTGATTTCCAGTTTTGAAACAGAGTCCAGAACTGTTGATATGAGTAAAATGTTGCTACTGACTTCAGTTAAATGTGGAGTGTATAATTACAGTATGTAGATATGATATAGGTGGAGCAGAATGAATTCCTATTTTTAGAGTTTTACAAATTTTCCATTTTGTGACACTTCTTGAGATACATTAGTTTTTTTGTGAACTTCATAAAAATCAAATAAGTGCTACCAAAGGATGTAGATAGAAGGAAGAAGGATTTGTGTGTGTATGTATGTCTGATGTCTTCCAGAGACTTTGTGAAGCATCATTGTATATATGGACAGCTGACCAATTTGAGATTGAACTGTTGTTCCTCTGCTAGGCGTGTCGTGGAGCTGCCCTGTAGAAAGGAGCCTCTTGTTGGACATTCTCCATTTCAACCAATTTGGGGTCATATTGGGAGAATCTCTGCATATGGTCAGTTGTTGGTAGAGTTATTGAGTGCTGCCTGAATACGGCTGTGCAAAGATCTTATTGTGTGTAATTATGATAGGATAAAATAATATAAACCGGAGATGGGTACTATGAAGAGAATGTGCTTTCTTAATGTGGTATCTGTTGATAAAATTTAGAAAGCAAAGAAAAAACCCTAAAGAGATTAGGGCTGGGCAACATAGCACTCCCTGTTGAATTTCACAGTGAGCAAGGTCAGCAGAATGGTAACTACAGCAAGTTAATAATAATAATAATAATAAAATTTTATTTATACCCCACCCTCCTCACCGAGGTAGGCTCAGGGCGGCTTACAGAGTGTGTAAGATTAAGGACTATGATGATTAAAAACAAGTTCAGAAGATTTGGTAGCATCATCACATTCTTTGTAGGTTTAGGACACCATGACCTACAGTATCAGTCACAGCTGGTCAGTCCAAGAATATAAATAGTGAAAAGAACATTGAATTGGTGGGGGGAGGGGAGTTCACTCTGGGCCTTCCCAACAGCTGTCTACAGGCTGCAACTCTGAAACTTCTGGTATATTTATGTCAACTCGTGGGCCTGAGAAATCACAATAAGATATTTAAATGTCTTAAATTACAGCTATTCTGTATCACTTGGTGTCACTGTGCCTTTCTCTGTACTTATTTTAGATATTTGTATCCTGCTTTTCTTAGTGGAGACTCAAAGCTGCTTGCATCAGTCTCCTCTCCTCTGTTTTATCCTCACAGTTTTTTATCCTGTGACTGGCCCAAGGTCACCTAGTCAGTTTCCGTGGCAGAGTGTGGATTTGAACTTGGGTCTCTCAGATCCTAGCCCAACACGCTAAGCACTACACCACACTAGTTATCTTTTGATTCTGACTGACTTGGGAGTCCTCTGTGGCCTGCAGTATATGACCACTATGGCTGTTGGCTGTTTGCTGATTTCTGATGCTGTATGCTGTATCTGTCAACTGTGTCTTCAGTTTGGTATATTGTTAGAGGACTGCTCCAGAGTGTTGATGGCCTCTTTCTACTTCTTGCTGCTCGAAGAGTGTGCTTCAGTTTTTTGGTGCACCTCTATTCTACAGTTCAAACCCATGCCTTTTTTCTCCCACGTGTATGCTTTTCTCCAGTGAGCTAACGAGAGCTGACAGGCATGTTCTCTGTAAATGTGCAGTGGTTTATTCTCTTGTTGCTGTCAACCTGGCAAAGGTTGATGCTCCTTAGCTCCCTTTCTCCATAAGGATGCTTGGTTGCTTCTGCAGAGGTATATGTGTGTTGTGGTTGCAATGTCTGTGTACCTGCCTGATTTTGCAGGAAGGGAACTGAACCTGAAACTCCCTGGAACACTCATGCCAGTGTTCCTGTGGCAGTTCGTGACGTGTCCAACCTATATTTGGAAAACTATTTCTTTTGTTCCTTTTCTTGTTGTGTGTATATGTGTGTATCCATGGACTGATATCAGATGTGTGCTGATATTCACATATGCTGGTTATCTGTTTTGATCTCTAGCTGTCACAGGAGTATCATCATTATGCCATGATTGATGGATTTCAGTGGGATTTGCAGAAGCCTCTAGTGCAGGGGTGTTAAACATGCAGCCCGGGGGCCAAATCAGACCCCCAGAGGCAACTGGCTGTCATCTGCTTCCTTCTCTCTCTCTCTTGCTTCCTTCTGCATAACAAATTCTCTCCTTCTCTTGCTTCCTTCTGCATAACAACTTGCTTTGCTAGGCTTGTTCAGTCACACCGGCAATACAGAGCAAGGCCTCTATTTTCTCCATTGGCTGAGGCTCCTCCCTTGGGGAGAAAGGGAGGAGGAATAGCTTGCTTTGCCAGGCTCTTTCAATTGCACAGGAAAGCTACTGAGCTAAGCCTCTCTTCCTTCAATTGACTAAGGCTCCTCCCACTCTTGGTACCCTGGGGAAGGAAGGAAAGCACCAGAGCTTCCTTTTCCCAATTCCCTGGCTCCCATGGGAGAGATACGAAGAAAGCACCTTTGAGACCAATGAGTGCTAATATTTTAAGCAGGACAGTTGTTGAGCAGGAATGCACAGGAATGCAGTTCCGGCTGGCTTGGTGTCAGAGTTGTGGCATATATGCATTTGAGTCCCTGCTGGGCTTTTTTTTTACTTTTACATTTTGGTTTTAAGCATGTTTTCTTTTAAGCTTTAAAAAAAATCTTTGTGTTTGTCTGTGTCCTTTATAAAGTTTATATCTCTGCTACCTGGCATTACATTTTATGACACACGTGGCCTGGCCTGACAAGGTCTCATTTATGTCAGTTCCAGCCCTCAGAACAAATGCGTTCAACACCCCTGCTCTAGTACAGTTACCAAACTCTCCACACCTTGGATTTGTATTTTTTGGGGGGAGATATTTGCTTCTGCTGAATGAACATAGGATACCACAACAAAAAGAAAGAACTCTCCGTGTAAAATGCAGTTTTAGCTTGTTGTGAATAATCAGTATCAAAATACAAAATGAATATTAACAGTACATATCACCAAGTTAAAACCTCATAAGTTACTCAGTGCTCCTACTTCCCTTATGTGGCTGAAAGCCACTAAATTACATTCAGTCCAGTATTAAAAATAGGTGGTCCAACGGAGAAACAGTCTGCTTTGCAAGCCGTGTTAGACAGTAACCTTTGCAAGCCATGCATTGACGCCTGCATTGCTGATAAGAATAGTACTTACTATGGCGTTCCCACTATTATGCGTGCTAATTAGAGAAAGCTAGGAATTCATTTGGCACTACTAGACCTGGAAAACTATACAATACTCATAAGAATGGTCCCTAGAAGAAGGATTTGAGATCCGAAACGGCTTGCAAAGCGGACCGTTTCTCCGTTGGACCACCTATTTTTAATACTGGACTGAATGTAATTTAGTGACTTTCAGCAACATAAGGGCAGTAGGAGCATTGAGTAACTTATGAGGTTTTAACTTGGTGATACATGCTGTTAATATTTGTTTTGTCTTTTGATACTTATTATTCACAACAAGTTAAAGTTGCTTTTTACACTGAGAGTTGTTTCTTTTTGTTGTGGCTTAGTCTCTCCTCCGTGGTCCTGTTTACATTGTGAGCATAGGATACCAGCAGAAGCACTGGCAGCCAGGGCTCAAGATTTGGCTGCAGATTCTATATTTATAATTTCTATACAGGAGCCAGAATGAACACAGAGAAACAGCCTAAAGTTGTTGGTTGGTTGGTTTGGGGTAAGGTACATTAAATAGGCTTGCTGTTGTAGCATCTTGTCTTTGAAAGAACATAGCAAAGACAGATGTAGGTATTTAATAGTTATTTTTTGTCTGAGCTAGTAATAGTTTTAGCTATTTGGCAGTATCTAATTAATGATGAGTCATGATAGTTCACACAGAGCAGCACATTGCCATAATAAATTTGCTGCTTAGGTGTTCTTGCATTTTTTATTCACTTATGCATGGTGGTGCCGACCCATGAGTAGACTTGGAGGATTATTTTGGTGAAAAGTGGAGGCCTATGCCTTAGCTCTGTTGAGCTACCTTTCCTCACTCAACATGTGCTGGTCCTGGATCCTTTCAGAAGAGCTGCTTTCATTGATAAGGATTAAGCGTTTGACTAAGTGAAGTTTAACCTTTTGCTGTATTGTAGTTTTGTATGTGAGTTTAATGTTGGGGTCCATCCCAAGCCTGAGGGATAAGGTGGATGAATACATTTACAGTCCTAAAGGGGGTAGCATTTATTTATTTAGTTTTTTTATAGACCGCCTTTCTCACTGAGTCTCGGCAGATTACACAGTATAAATCTAGTACATTCAACAGGATGAGATATCCACTGAACAGGACTATAATGTTTGGACTACAGAAATCTGAAAACCAATCTAAAGCTCAGTTGAAGCAAACCTGAAGCCAAGCAAAAGCATTTAAACATGATTAATTAAATGGTGTAGGAGCTACCTAGTCTGGCACATACTTAGTGATAGGCCAAAATACAGTTGTATTGGCCGTAGTCCCTGTGCAACTTTCTGAACTATTTCAACGCAGGACCATCCTATTTACCTGTGGACAAAAAAAAAAGCCTTATTGAGTAATTCAGTTTTGCATAGTTTGCAAAAAGTCAGGAGAGTGGGAGTTTTCCTGACCTCCTCAGACAGGCTGTTCCATAAGGTGGGGGTGACAGCAGGCACAAGTGAAGTGCTTTTGCCTAGTTTTGAAGCCTGTTCCACAGAACACTGAACCTCTGGCAGCCCATGATAGCTCTGAAAGGTTTCAACAACCTTTTCAAACAGAATAATTTGAAGCTTGGTTAATTTATTGCTCCATGGCATGGGATCCTAATATTAGTAGCAATTTGGGACCTACTGACTGCCAGTGTCCATCACTCTTCCCACCCACCCCACCCCCCAAACAAGGAAAGCCAGAAAGGATGCTGCAAAACCATCTGTCATTCCCTAAGGGGTTTGAATGAATGAATGAAATAAGCTGCATCATAATGCTGGAAAAGTAAAAGTAACTACATCTCTACATTTAGAGGACAGAGGTACAATTCCAAGTTGAGTAAATGAAGGTCTCCAAAAGTACAACCTGTTGGTCTCTGTGGAAATTAAGTATGTCGAACTTTTTCTGCCCCTTAAGTGGCAAGTTGTAGTATCTCTTTCCACAAGACTGGCCTTTCAAGATTATTTCCCTAAATGGGATTTCTTCCATTATGAATGCCCAGCTGGGTGGCAGGTTGATGGGGACTAATCCATAGGAGTAGTTTCCTTTTTTGCTGTGGAATAATTGTCATGATTAATGGCTCTTTTATCTTCTCTCATCAGCTTTGAAAAACCATGTGTGCTAATGTGCATATTCTTTGAACTCCAGATACTCTAGTGTCTGCCTCTTTATTAAACCTTGCTCCTATTTCATAACAGGGAATAACTGTGAGTGACCGGGGGCTGGGGGGCATGTTAAAAAGTTCCTGCTTTAACAGTTCTAACAATTCATACAACAACAGGTTTCTGACATTTACTCACATCAAAGCTGAGTATTTAGCATACCTAGCTAAATATGACATAGGTTTAGCAGTATAACTGCTTTTTCCAAAGCTGTGTCCATGTTGGTTGAAGACCATGACACAACACAACTTGTTGCTATTAAAATGAAATTAATATCTTTAAAGATTCTGTCACCCTTTCTGGTTATAAACCAATGCAAGACCAGTCTTCTAACTTTGGGACTTATTGTATGAGGAATAAATTGGGATTCTTTTAAATATGTGAACTAAAGCATTCTTTCAGTTGTATGTCAGTTCATGTCTCTTTTCTTTTGACCCATGGGTACTGTGGATAGTTCTTCTGGGCTATCTGCAGCATGAGTATGTTTCTTTAATGGAACTGCAACTAATTACTAATGTTTTCAACATGTCCAAATGTGATATATCTACAGGATTTCCAGAATATAATTCCTGAGCACTTTTATGGGTGTGCAGAAAGTGAGCTGACAGAATATGATGTGTATAGATGTAGGTAATCTTGGTGTAAGTCCCTCATCAGTTTTGTAGTTCAGCAGGCTGAACACATGAATCTTCCTTATTCTGAATCAGATCACTGGTTCATTAAAGTCAGTAATATCTTCTCAGACCGGCAGTGTCTCTCCAGGGTCTCAGGTGGAGGCCTTTAATATAACTTACTACCTGATCCTTTTTTAACTGGAGGTGCCAGGGATTGAACATGAGACCTTCTGTATGCCAAGGAGATACTGTACTACTGAGCCATAGCTCTGCTTCTCAGAGTTGCTTGTCTGAGTCCTCCAAAAGGTTACAAAGGCTAAAATGCTGATCTGATATGTTTTGTAGAAGGGTAGACTACAACTATAAGAATTAAAAATACCACGTTTTGAATTAGGTGACTCTGTGTCTCCTGTATGCTTCTATGATGCCCAATGTTCAGCAGGCCTGTGAGGATCCTTATACTGTGCAATTCTTTATTACCCTAAGACTGCTGTATAGTTACAGATCCCTAGGTCATTATGAGCTTTTCTGAGTGATCATAACCTTGAGGTTGTAACCTTGGAAAAGAATTAGGCTGCATATAATGTTTCCTAGAATTGGAGACACCCTGCCCTATTGAGCTGGTACAGATCTCTGGATCAATTACTAGCTTTGGCTCAATACTGCTGCAGGGGAATCTTGCTGCTATATTGTAAGCTTGTTACTAATAGTTGGTTAATTGGGGTGTATGATTGAGACAAACATGTCAATGGAGCAGAATGAAGGAGCAACAAGTTTGGCTAAATAATTTTTCTACACATAATACTAGTGAGCATATCCTTCTGGTTAATATGTGTCCTTTTTAATATGTTGCTTTAAGGGAGATGTTGAATCAAATTATTTTCATGCAGAAAATGCAGATTTTTGAATTATGTAGAGCTTTTCATCAGGCAGAATGAATAAGGTAGCTAATTCTCATTGACATATAAAGCAAGATCAGACACAATTAAATGCCAATATTAGGGTTGCCAAGTCTTACCAGGCTCCGGGCAGGGGATTGTTTTCACATGCGGTGCAATGACATCACCCAGAAGTGATGGTATTATGCCGAACACATTGTGCATATGACACTCTAGCAATTGGTGCAAACTTTATGGCACCATAGAGTTTTTTACCCAGTTGCTAGAGTGTTGCATGCATGACATGCCTAGCACAATATTGTCACTCCCAGGTGATGTCATTGTGTCAGGCACATTGCAGTGCACCAGAGCTTTTCAGGGGCAGGTTCCTCCTGCTGGCCCATTATGTGCCTCAGACAAATATCAACTGTGCCAGAAAGAACAAAAACAAAGTCTTTAGGAAATTGTACACATTTATATCAGAAGTTCTCAATTAATGTGATAAAAATCCATTCTGATATGTCGACCCCTGAAGAAATTTGCAACTCCCAGTGGGTCAAAAAACTTCCTTCCTTACAACACACAAGGAGTCCAACCAATGACTTCGGCTTCTAAGGTAAAAGTTACTTCACATAATCGCTAGCTTGAACCACGTTCCACTATAGATAGCTTTTTTGAAAGCCGAATGATAAACCTGAAAGACATAATATGACAGCAAACAGCAAACAACATACAAATGATACCCTCTCTAACAAAATACATGAAATAAAACAAATACCTTAACGCATCGTTCTATCACATTCTTATCAACGCCCATTCTTAACTTCTTAAAGACGGCTTACCAAAGCATCTTACCATCTGCTATAAAAAGGCAGATGACAGCTGTTGCCCATCAAACAACTTAAAGGGGACTTCCACAAAGCATACATAATTTCACTATCAGAACCAACAGGTATTTAAATGTTTTTTAAATAAAAGCATGCCAATTCATTGCACTGATTTAAACCAAATGGTACAGTTGTATTCAAACGATGGATCCACCTAGCTTCACACTGGAGTAAAGTTTGTTGAATATTACCACCTTTATACAGAACACTCTCTATTTTCTGAATTACAAAAAATCTCAATGTTTCTATATCATGGCCCGTCTCAGCATAATGGTGAAAAAGAGAAACATCAGAAATTTGATGACGGACCCTCGAAATATGTTCCAAGGCCCTCATTTTCACAGCTCTACGTGAACATCCAATATACATTTTTGAGCACTCCCCACAAATTAAAGCATAAATAACTCCTTTTGAATCACAATTTGTAAAACTAGTCATTTTATAGTCACATTACTAATTGGATCTATATATGACTTTAGAGGTAAGGAATATTTACATGCTTTACAGCCTTTACAGTGAAAATGCCCTAAGGGCAAACATGATGGCTTTGGAGTACCTTGTGAATCAGTCTTAACTAAAATGTCTCGTATGTTCTGAGACCTACGAAAACCAACCATTGGGGGAAGTGAGCAGCCTGCAATGCCCGACACTACATTCCAATGTCAGAGCACTATCTTTTTAATTTCTAACGCTCTCATTGTATATTGAAAGGAACAAAAAACTTTTTGCATTATGGGGCAGCAGATTGGAGGCTCCGAAATTGGGGGAGTTCCTGACCCCAGTGGGAAATTGGGAACCCTAACCTGTATCCAGATAGAAATGTAAACTGTTTGCTCTTAGGTTACTGTCTAACACATTGCTTTGTGTTTAGGCATGTGATTTATTTATTTTTTTAGTTCCTTTGTTTTTAGTATTGCACCGTAGCTTTTTAAATGCATCTATTTGTTATTTATTTTGGTTGCCTGGTTTTGGGGAATTTTTTTCTTAAGAGATTGGGCCTGCTAGAAATAAAATTAAATGTACTATATATACTATATTTTGAGACAAGATAGAGTCAGCTGTGTAAATAGACAGTAGGTTTCCTTAGACAAACCCAGTTTAGGGGAATGTTTACTCCACCATGTTTACTCTTGAGTTCAAAGTTAAGATTACTGCCAATTATTGTTTCCATGGTTTTGTCCATACTTGTTCAGATTGAAGGCCCGGGGAAAACAAGCAGAAAAAAGTTTTAATTTTTCTGCAGTGCACCAGCTTTCAAGTTAGAGAATGAATTCATGCTGAGGTTACTTAATATTCTTTGTGGTTTGTAGTGGCAGCAGTAAGTAACAGAAGAAGACATTGTCTTTTTGTCATGTGGAAGCACTTCAGATATCCAGTAAAACTTTAATAAACCATGCTGATGTTATTGGCCTCTCTAAAAAGGGAAGAAAAGGTCCCCTGTGCAAGCACCAGTTGTTTCCGACTCTTGGGTGAAGTCTTTCCAGTCACATCAGCCATTTTGTAATATCATCTTTCATCTGGCCTGTTATCTCCTCAGTGTCATTGTAGTCATATGTGTCTGCACAGTTTCTTTATTGGTTGTCACATGTTATTTAACTGTTTTATGGCTTGTGCCATTTGGGGATGGATTTCTTCAGACACAATAAACACTGTTTAGCTCTAATAGTGTGTACTTAATTGTATAAATGTGTATGGACATGGTGTTTTTTGTCTGTCAATGTCCATTTTTGTTTGGCAGAAGAGGAGAAATATGTTGTGGGGGGGGGTTGTTTGTTTTTTACATGGCTCCTAAGATCATACATTGTTTATTTAACTCTTTGTTTTGGTAAGAAGGCTCATAAGAGCCTTCTGTGGAACACCATGTGATCCCAGTTTTGTATGAGTTTGCCCTCTTAATCAACAAACTGCATGTATTTCAGCCCACTGTACCTGATCCCCTCATCTGAAGAAGTGTGCTTTTAGCACACGAAAGCTTACGTTCCGAATAAAACTTTGTTGGTCTTAAAGGAGCACTTGACTCCTGCTTTGTTTAACTGCTTCAGACCAACACGACTGCCCACTTGGATCTAATTGATGACAAAGTTAGCAAAGATTCAATTTTTTATTTAAAATATGAGAGGAAAAGTTTACATTTCCTCAAGAAAAACTGTCATTTAAAAGTCAATCTATGCATGTGTTGACAGTTTGCATGAAATTTGTGTGTGTGAACAGAGAACTTAGGCAGTTCATGATTATTTGAGTAAGCCCAACTGAACTGAATAAAGCTGCTTAAACATGCTTCAGACTGAGTGATATAGTTCTTAAATAGATCCAAGTGGGCAGCTGTGTTGGTCTGAAGCAGTAGTACAAAGTAGGAGTTAAGTTGCACCTTTTCCAACAAAGTCTTATTCAGAATGCAAGCTTTAGTGTGCTCTAAGCACACTTCATTAGACATCTGATGAAGTGTGCTTAGAGCATATGAAAGCGTACATTCTGAATAAAATTTTGTTGGTCTTAAAGGTGCAACGTAACTCCTACTTTGTTCTATAGTTCTTAAATATAAGCTGTCTCTGAAGAAGTCCTCCTTTCCCCACTCCCTGGCAGTAGTACTGTAGTTAACAACTGGGAGACCTCTGACGTGTTATGTTTCATAACTCAGAGTTAGGCATTCTTTACAGGCTATCATATTTAGTGCTGTGTGCATACATATACACAGAGAGAACATTGTTTACTTCCTCTGTAAGTGCTGGGACATTCAGTACTATGAAGTATGATACGCTTGCATAAACACTGGGGCCAGATTTATCTCTCACTCCTATCTTCCCTTTGCAGACTTGGAAAGTGATTAATCTGCAACACACATTTTGTTCTTGGATTGCACTGCATTATTCTCTAATTGTTTCCAGTTTTGCTGAAGTCTGGTGCATTCTTGAAAGAACGTTTCTATGCCACACAGCCACTTGAACATGAGCAGGTGGGCAGAGCCTAGGTCTGCTTGTAGTTTGCATTTGAAAAACTTCATACTCTATGCCTAGGGAAGACAAATATTGTGCCATCTGCTTGTCTTCACCAGGGGCTGTTCTTCCATGGTGCTCCTGGTCATTTGGTCCCCATATTTCTTTATGTTTAAGTGAGCCTGGAAGACAATCCTTGTTTCAAGGTTTTTTTTGTTGCTCTGTTTGTTTAGATTATTTAGTTAAGGTAATTTTTGTACATTTGTATTGCTGCAGTTTACTATGACTATTTCCTGTGGTTTTAAAGGAAGGTCAAGGAAAGGTAGGACACAGATATTAAAAATAAAATGTAGCAAATCGCGAGCAAAGGTACCACACAGGAAGGTGGAATAGCAAGAGAGGCAGGAATGGTGTCTTGGTTATATCACTTCAGACTGCAGGTGAGGTCTCCTCTAATGTAATATTTTCCCCATAATATTTATTTATTTGAAATATTTATATGCTTGCCTTTCGCTCAAATTCTGGGCCCCAAGGAACATAGAACAGATATAATAAATGACTCAAGGCCACTACAAGCAGAATATACAATAACAGTTCCTCCCAGATGGCAGTTATCAAACTGCATTATCAATGAGAGGTATGCACAGAAAAAAAACTAGCATGTCAGGAAAAGGGACTAGGGAAGAATCTTGTGCTAGCTCAGAACTGGCCAAACTTGCTCAATGTAAGAGCCACATAGAATAAACAGATGTTTGAGTCGGAAGGAAGGAAAATAGATGGGGGAGGGAGAAGTCAAAAGAAAACAACTTTAACTTTAAATGCATTCTCCAAGCCAGCCTATGGGATGGGGTTGGGCTTCAAGAGGCATACAATATGTGTGAAAGACCTGCAGTTTGGCCACCCCTATGCTAGCTTTTTGTACGTAGGGCTTTTTTAAAAAATGGAAGAGCATCCAATCAGTGTGAGCTCGTATTAAATCTATCCTCTTGTGAAGTCTGCTCCCAGCCTTCTCTTAATTTTCTCATTATAATGTTGCTCATCAACTTACTGAATAATGACTGTATTATTATAGTTACCGGAATACTTTTTTTTTTATTATTGCAAAAACCAATTGTAAATTGGCACAAAATGTGGCTGCAGTTACAGTCATTATTTTAGGTAGGCAACTGTTTCCCGACTTGCAGAGAAAGACATCAGCTGTGCCTGCCACTTCCCATTGTAGTGTTCACCCTACATCACAATGAAGATTGCTCCAAATTTCAGCTTCCTTATTACTGTTTCCCTCCTTTGCACATTTTGAGCATTTCCAGTTGAATGGGAGTATGCAGCTGTGGCAAAACTAATGGAACATTTCCAAGTACACAAAGAATGACTTTGTTAAAGGTAGATGGGATTGCTGGTAGGGACTATAAGATGGTAGGGTTGAATGGCTTATTTTCAGAACTATCATGTGTTGCATGATACTCATCTGAAAGAAAGCAATATATTTTTGTAACATGTTTTATTCTATCAGTGTAGTTGCCACAGCTTTGTGGACTGTTCTTTCTGAAAGCAATAATAATAATTTAAAAGTCTTGCTCACCTGAGCTTCAAGCACATTGGTGCCTTGTATAGGTGGTTTGTAGCTGTGCTGCTACATGGTTCATGGATCACAGTGATTTCTACTCTTGGCAGAGTCTGCATTGACCAATAAATCCACAAGAGGAATTGAGAATGGTCAGTTTTATACAAGCTAAAGAGAAGTCCTGTTACATTCCTTTCTTCCATCATTATATAATGCAAAAATGCAAAAATGTACAGTTGAAGTTTTCAATTTGTTTCCAGAATTTGTAATGGTATCACAAAATGTTGGATCACAAAAACGTTTTCCCTTTCTTTGGGACTCAGATGTCACTTTTGCTCCACTTTTCTGTTACTGCTTGAACTATGATAGCCTTATCTTTCCCACTCAGCAACTTGGCTTTTTGAGGAGTTCAGGCTGACATTTGGAAACCACTCCTTTTTAGGAAAGTTTTGGGTCAGCTGGAAAAATGATTTCTTCCATTGTATTAGTTGCTGATTTTTCTTTTCACAGTAAACATCTCTTCAGAGACATATATTAAGGAAGTTAGTACAGAAGTGAAATCAGAAAAGTTTGCTGTTATAAATAGCTGTGGTAGGAAAGTAGGTGTTTGTCTGTGGAGCCAGTAGTGTGTATTTTAAGAAAAATAGACCTTAAAATATTGTATTTTAAGAAAAATAGACCTTAAAATATTCTAATGGAATAGATTTACAATGAATTACTTAACTGTGAAGCCACCATGTAATCTGAAACGGGCATTCCTGTGCTCAATGAAATAGTAATCTGACTACTCTTCAGTTATATCTCCTGAATTTAGCATATGATACAGTTTGATTTACAAACAAGCTTGAAAACATGATGTTCCAGTAACTGGATACGTCTCATTCATATAAATCTTAAACTGTATTTCTATCTTTTCTTACCCCCCTCCCCTAAAAAAAAAACTACAGAAAAATTAGTGGTGTTAATTGTTCTGTTTTGTCTGTATACAAATAAGCATTTTGTCTTTACCTAACCTGAATTTTAAGTTTGTAAGACTAGCAATCATTAGTGTAACAGGCAGCAGAAATGAGAACATTTAAATAGTACAGGGCATTGAAATTTTGTGATTGTAACATGTTGTTTGGCTGAAGAAAAATCAACCAGGAATATTGGTTTTCATTCCAGACTGACAAATTCCTGGATATTGGCGGGTTGGTACCCAGGGAAGAATTGCAGTAAGGATGTGATACTATAGAAACTGCCATTTCCTTTGGAGGAAGGGAGAGAAAATGTCATCCGTAACTAAAGTTAAACTTTGAACCCATTTTTTAAAATTCATCTCAAACATTAAGAGAATATGAGATACTTTATGATTCTTGTGGAATAATTAAGAAAGAAAATATATCTGAGAAAGGGATCACAGACACTAGCAGAAAGACAAGAGTAAACAAGAGATTAAAAGCATAAGCTATAATATGAAGATTATTGTAGAATTAATGAAAACATCTTTTTTGTAGTTTTAACAATCTTTTTGTTGTTTTAAAGGAAAACAGCATGGTTCTGTCAAAGAGATTTAGCACATGTTTTAAAATGTGTTTGTATTGGTGTTAACTTATGAAAAAGAGATACTTGGATTTGTCTGCTACAGCTGGGGCCTTTGAGCCAAATTCAGCATTTGTAGTGGATTTGAGAGGCTTGTCTGGGAAGCCATTTAACTAGCCCAGTTCCAGTGAGAGATCTGATAATGGTCAGTGAAAACAGTAATCCCAAAGGCCCAAAGGGCTAACAACAGTCAATAGCATGGCTGCCAATCTTTAAACTTAATCATGACATAATGGCCGAGGTCAGACGCACATAAACTGACGAGATGGGCATGAATGAAAGCCAGATGCATGTTGGATTTTATGTGGTTGTCCAAACGTCAGCATCTGGCAATGGTCATTGGCTCATTCGTGTCCCGAACTGCCACGACTGAGATGCGGACTTTTTTGATAGTACATTAAATCCGGAATAAGAATGCTTCCGACGACTCCCGCGCGTACTTTCTGTTTTTGAACGCTCCATTGTACCCGACTCGTCGCAAGCGCACATCCGCTTCCCTGTGAGAGCCCACTCCAAATGATATCATTGCGCCAGCAATTGTTGACTCAGTCTTCCAACCTTCCGAGGTCGGTAAAATATGTACCCAGCTTGCTGGGGGGGGAAGTGTAATGACCGGGGAAGGCAATGGCAAACCACCCCGTAAAAGGTCTGCCGTGAAAACTTTGTGAAAGCAGCATCACCCTGGAGTCGAAAATGACTGGTGCTTGCACAGGGGACCTTCCCTAAATGGGGGGGGGGGAGGCAGATGACCCACCTTCGCTGTCTCCCTGCCAGGGGAGGAAGATGACCCACCTTTGCTGTTTCCCCGCCAGGCGGAGAGACAGCAAAGAGAGTTGCCATGCTCCCCCTGCATTTAAACACCACAGTGGGCGGGGTGTTTAAATGGGGGGGAAGGAAGATCCCCCACCTTTGCTGTCTCCTCGCCAGGTGGAGAGACAGCAAAGAGAGTTGCCGTGCTTCCCCCCCCCCATTAAACACCACATCAGGGTGTTTAAATGGGGGGGGGGAGGAAGATCACCCACCTTAGCTGTCTCTCCGCCAGGCGAGGAGACAGCAAAGGTGGGGGATCTTCCTTCCCCCCCATTTAAACACCCCGCCCGCCATGGTGTTTAAATGTGGAGGGGGGGCATGGCAACTCTCTTTGCTGTCTCTCTGCCTGGCGGGGAAACGGCAAAGGTGGGTCAGGCGGAGAGACAGCAAAGAGAACTCCTGGGCTTCCCCTTCCTTTCCGGGTGTTTAAATGGGGAGGGGGGCAAATCGCCCACCTTTTCTGGCACCTTTAAAAAAAGCAACCAAGCACGATATCCCACGGTACTGCGCTTGTGCGAATGTGGAATTCCATCTCAAAAGGTTGAGACCTCTGATCAACCAACGACAGGAACCAATGCTGCTTAGAACTGAAGGATGGAGGGATGTCTGATCAGGAAATTCGTTGTAAAAAGCTGCGGGGTATAATAGCAACGGGTTAGGGATGGATTTAATTGACCGCAGCCAATGACATCCCTAACATTGAAAGGAGGTTACTGTTCTAAATGTGTCTATAGCAGACAGACTAGATAAGCATTGAGAAACAGTGACCTGAATGAAATTGTACTGTGTAGCCAATAAGGAATGTTAGAGTTCTCTCATTGTGTGATAAGAAATGTATTTTGTTGAAATTAGACTTGACTAAATACAACTGTGAAGTATTGTACTACTACATGAAATTTTTTTGATTGTCACATTGGTAAGAATTTAGGTAAAGTCTCTACCAAGTTTTGCCAGTTTGCTACCTGGATATTTCCCTGTTTACCTTTAAATCCACTGATGAATCAGGAGAGTGCCTGTTCTGTGAAAGTGTAACATTGTAGACATTTGTATGTACAACTGTCAAGATGTGAATGTGGGGGTAATTAGTTACATATATTGCATAGTATTACCAGATGTCAGTGCCAAAATCTTGCCTGGAACGTTAAAATACCAAAAGCAAGGATGCATCCACTGTCACCTGCCCTGTTTTCCACTAGTTGCTTTGCTTGCTTTGCCCAAATCTAAATTTGGGACAAAACTAAAGTTGTTCCTGCAGGCAAGAATATAGGGCCTTTTAAAGGTGCAGTCAAGTTCTGAGCAGACAAACTCAGGCATACAATAAATAACGGTTATCTCTAGAAATGTTAACTGTAAAATTACCTTAGAGGTTTGAGGCCTACCACCTGCTTGTATGATTCTTGTCCTTCCTGGCTTCTTAAATCTGCCTGGGAGAAGGGTGAAGGCTGGCTGTGAATGCAAGAGGTAGTCTTGAAACAGGCTGTGGTGCATCCACTTCTAAAGACACCTACTCTGCACCCAAGAGATCTCAGTAACTATCAGCCAGTCTCAAATGTTCCATCCTTGCTCAAGGTTGAATGGGTGATGGCTGGGGATGCCAGCCTCCAGCCCCTGGAATTACATCTCATCTCCAGACTTCAGAGATCATTCTTTTTGGAGAAAATGGATGCTTTGGAGGGTAGTCTTTGTGGCATTGTACCCCACTGAGATCCCTGTCCTCCCTGGGCTCCACCTCCAAATCTCCAGTTTTCCAACCTGCATCTGGCAACCCTACCCCCCCATCTCCCACCAGTGGCCAGCGTGGAACTGGTAATCCTAGTGATAGCTGGGCAGCTTTCAAGCTTTATTGGATGAGATGAATTGTTTAGATCAGGGTGGCCAAACTATGGCTTACACACACATTGTGTGGCTCTCTGCCTCGTTGGCTGGCTTGGAGAATACACTTAAAGTTAAAGTTGCTTTTCCTTCCTTCCTTCCTTCCTTCCTTCCTTCCTTCCTTCCTTCCTTCCTTCCTTCCTTCCTTCCTTCCTTCCTTCCTTCCTTCCTTCCTTCCTTCCTTCCTTCCTTCCTTCCTTCCTTCCTTCCTTCCTTCCTTCCTTCTCTCAAACATCTGACATTTATTCTATATGGCTCTTACATTAAGCAAGTTTGGCCACCCCTGGTTAGATCTTTTCCAGTCTGCCCTTTGTATAATAGCCCTTCTTCAGAGCGGGCTTTTTGTAAGATTGATGTTCTGGTCCTGGAGTCTGGAATAGTAGCCCAAATATCCCATGGAAAGTCTTTGGAATTAGCTTGCAAAGTCCCCAAATGATAGGCAGAGTCTATAAGCAGGGCGACTCCATCTTGGAGCATAAGGGCTGAGGCAAGCCACGTGGCAATAAAAATTTTGATTTCTTGTTTTTCCTTGGATTGCTCCAGCAGTCCACAAAATTTTAAGTTCATTGCCCTCAGTTTGTTATCCAAGAAGAATACCTTGTCCTGAAGCCAAGTGTCTGAATGTTGAAGGTGCTCCACTGCTTCCTGGGCATTGGGTACCATTTCAAAAGCTGCGTTTGCTGTTTGGGTAACTGCCATTAGAGTCTCATTCATTTTTTTAAGCTCATCCTGAATGGGAGCTGTTGTGGTGGAGACTCTGTTGGCAATAGTCTCTTCTAAATGCACTATGGTATCATAGAAGGCTTGTGAGGTAAGAAGGGATCCTTCATCCAATTCGACTGATTTTCCTGTCGTCGGGTTTTCTGCCGCAATTTTTTCTGTTTCGTCAGACCGGGGAGAGTTGTCTTTGCAATTCTGGCGTGTGGAGAAGAATTTAGTCACTGTTTGAGGTGTGGAGGCTGCTCTATTTCTTCTAGAATTGTTTTTTCTGCTAATGCTCAGGTAAAGCTGAAACGTTTGAAGGGAGCAGGAAGGGTAAAAAGGCAGCTAGTCGGGAGCTCTCTTCTCAAGCATCTGCCATACTCCGTGTCGCCCTGCCCTCCCATCTTTTCCAGTCTGGTTGCCCTTGGTTGACCTGCTGGATGACTAGTACCAGTACCAGGATATTGACCTCTCTGCAGCTTTCAGTATACGGTTGCCAGGTCTAAATCAGGTGGAGCCTGGAGCAAAGTTGTGACTAGCACAATTCAAAGGGAGTTTTGGCCATCACATTTAAATGGACCGCATTCCTTTTAGATGCCTTCCTTCCACTGGAAATAATTGAGGATGAGAGCATCTTTTTGGGGGGGACTCATAGAACTGGAGCGGCCCCGTGACGCAGTGGTAAAGCAGCAGTACTGTGGTCTGAACTCCCTGCTCACGACCTGAGTTCGATTCCGGCAGAAGCTGGATTCAGGTAGCCGGTCCAAGGTTCACTCAGCCTTCCATCCTTCTGAAGTCGGTAAAATGAGTACCCAGTTTGCTGGGGGGAAAGTGTAAAATACTGGGGAAGGCAATGGCAAACCACCCCATAAAAAGTCTGCCGTGAAAACGTTGTGAAAGCAACGTCACCCCAGAGTTGGAAACGACTGGTGCTTGCACAGGGGACCTTTCCTTTCCATAGAATTGGACCCTCTGTCCAATCTTCTTGAAAGAAGCACCAGATGCTGTGCTGAAAATTTGGTGACTCAAAAAAAAAGGCCTCCCCCTGCAAGATCCAGATACCCACAAATTGATTCTCCATCATACCCTATGGGGACCAACCTCCATAGGATATAATGGTGCACTCAGCAGACATTACCTGCATCTGCTTTCTGATAACCCTGAAGTGGGGGGAGGAACTCCAAACCAGAGGGTCCCCTACCCCCAACTGGAGATTAGCAACCCTATTTCTGTATCATTGGATATGGTGTCCTTCTAAACTGCCTTTCTGGACAGGGAATGGGAGGCACCATTTCGTTCCAGTCACAACTGGAGGACAGATTTCAGAAGGTGATGCTGGGAGACTGCTACTGAGCTCCCTGCTTGGAGGCAGTTTTGGAGTAGATATCAGCTAATAAACTGAAGGTTAATCTTAACAAGACAGAAGTGCTACTAGTAAGCAAAATGCCTTACCTAGGCCTTAAAGTGTCACATTTTCTTAGTGGGGTTGCACTCCTTTTGAAGAAACAGGTCTGTAATCTGAGGGTGCTCTTGGGACCCAGGCCTGCAGCTGGATAAACAGGTGGCGGCTGTGTCCAAAAGGCCAGAAGTGCCTTTTACCAGTTTCAATTTGTTAGTCAGCTGCAGCCTTTCCTGGACAGAAAAGATCTGACCACTGTGATGCATGCTGTGGTTACATCTAGATTAGGTTACTGCAGTGCACTGTACATGGGGCTGTCCTTGAAGAGTATTCAGAAACTTCAATTGGTTCAGAACCCTGCTAGCAGGTTGACTGGAGTGGGTCATAGGGACTGTATAACTCCAGTAGACCCATCTGTTCTGGGCAAATTCAAGGTATTGGTGTTGACCTTGTGTGATTTGGGACCAACACACTGAAAATGGCAACCCTGGTGGTGGCTGGACAACTTTCAAACTTTATTGGACTGAAAACCATTTACTCCCTTTTGAAACCTACCTGATCACTATGGTAATCTTCAGAGGCCCTGCTTTGTGTGCCTCCTGCCTTTTGAAATTAGATGGGGTAACATCCTGGAATGTGGCCTTCTCATTCATGGCACCAGAACTCTGGAACTCTCTCTTCCAGAGATGCTTGTCTATCCCCTTCTGTTTGCATCCTTCATTGGTGGGTGAAGACTTTTTAATTTCATTTGGTATTCCCTCAGGTATTCCCTTACCTCCAAATGTTTTAATCTTTAAAATGTTTTTGTATATACTTAAGCTCTGGTTGTAATTATTTGAATGGGTTTTTTTGTTTTTAAAATATAGTTTTATTGGTTTTAATTTGTCAGCTGCTGTGATAGCCTTTATGAGGGCAGAAAGGCAAGATATAAATTTGTTAAAGAAATAAAAATAATGCCTAGTAACTGAATTCAAACAGCATGCTCCTTTACAGATTTTTCCAGCAGGCATCAGAAAGCCTACTGTATAGTATGATCCCATTTTTGTTTCTTAAATTCAATGGTAAAAACACCTCAAAATGAAATGTAAAGAGTGCACTATGTCAGCCTACTACTCTTTGCATAGTTTCTTGACTAACCAGACTACATTGCTGGGTAACAATATGCCTGAGGGGTCTCTTAGTTGAGTTTCTTCTTGTTCTTCTTGTTGCTGTCACATAAATGTTTTTCACGATGAGTTTGCAGCCTACTTCAGTCAAGACTAGCTTCATGTACGCTGAGAGTTAATACCTTGTTTGCCTGTTGCTGGCTGCTGGAGTCACACTGCTTTTGTTCTGAGTGCAACTGCCACTGTCACCTCTAATAGTTCAGAAAGCAAACCTGTGTGGTGCTGGACTGGCTGTCTTCATATAGGCTTTTATTGGTCCCCTCCCCTCTGCCTCACTGGTTAGCAGTTTTTAGCTTGGCTCAGCTGACTGGGAGTTGAGATAGGGAGATATTGCAGTGTGAAATTAACTTCTTGTTCTCATTCCCAAATACAGTTTTTTTTAACCTGGTATTTTGCCAAGTTCTGTATAGTCTCTGCACTCTGCTTCTGTACCACAGCAAGACAGGCCAGAGATGGGTCGCTTTCAGTAGACATTTTTCCCTTGTCTTTTCTGATAGGGAAGGAAGGAAGGAAGGAAGGAAGGAAGGAAGGAAGGAAGGAAGGAAGGAAGGAAGGAAGGAAGGAAGGAAGGAAGGAAAACAATTAAAACCACTTGGAGTTTTCTTTTTAGCTAATTCTAGCCCATAAAAAAGTTTAAATGTTGTTGAGTAAAAGCTGGAGGCATAGTCACAAACTTTCTCAATAAGCAGAAGGAAGGCATTAAGAGCCAGCAGCTCCCCTGTGATGGTTTCAAGCACTGGCAGCTTCTGTTGACCTTAAGAAGGCAAGCTATCACCCACCTACCCCCGTCCAAAATCAGGTCACTAGCTCAAAAGTTCATTGTGATGCATTAAGATACCAAGGCCTGACAGTTCTATTTACTGTCACTAAATGCCCTGCAATTTAAGGTTTGGCCCTCACTGGAAAAGTTTGCACAATCCATTACAGCTCCAGCTTTATTAGAATGGATATAAATAGCTTCCAACAGGCCATCACTTTGAATGCTGATCTTGCCCTCTGTCCCCAGATGTAGTTTATGACTGGAACAAGCTTCAGACCCATCAGGAACTTTGCAGGGTGGAACCATTTGGGAATCCCCTCAATATTTCTCTTCAGGATTCTCTGATTTCTTGAGGGGTTTGAACCAATTGATTTATTTGCCAGCCTTTTCAATTTCAACTGACCCTCAGTTACTCCCAGCATTCCATCCCTTCTGACTAAAGCATATGTAGTCTTGTCAGACAATGCTGGTTCTCCCCCCCCCCCTTTGTTTTTCCATTTTGGTTAATTTAAAAAATAATTGGTTCATACTAGTACCTGAGAATCTCTTGAGTAGGTTTAGATCCCTATGATGCAGGTTTTATCACCCACACAGAGGGCAGCCATTTTACTATAATTAAACGCAACAATAAGTATAATGAACATTCCCCCTGTTTAGGAAGGGGGGTTCTGGAGACTTAATCTGAACCACAGCACTATGTTCTCCAGTGGTCCAAGTAGTGGGTCAGTTATGACCATTGGAATCTAGCTCCTCCTCTCCGTAGGCAGGATCAGCAAACAAGTTCCTTCCAGGAGGGGAGGTGCCTTCCCCTTACTTTCAGTTTTGCTTGGCTCTGCCTCCAGAGCAGGACATGCCAGCTGAGCTCTTGAGCTCAACCACAGCTACAAAAAAAAAAGAACAACCAAAAACACAGCCACGAGGAAAGGGACGGAGATTTTTACCTTTCCCTCGGCGCCCAGAGTGCCAGTGAGACCGGCCTGATGCTGGGAAACTCAGGAGCACGGCAGAGGCCTCCCCACACCTCCCAGATAGGGAGGCAAAGACATGCCGGCTCCCGCATGCTGGTCGACGGCACAGCTGAGCTGCGGGTAAACAAACGGCAGCGGGAAGCGACAACCTGGGGTAGGCTAAATCAGCAACTGATGCTTGGCGCTCTTCCCCCTCCCCCCCGTTCCCTCTTGGACAATACAAAGCCTCAGGGGACCCCAGTGCTGGAACCTCAATGGTGTGGGGGGGAAGCACACAGGCACCCTGGCTCAGGGGATGATAATTCCTCCTGAGGGGGAAGACCTGCAGAGAGGAGGTCAAGGAGAGAAGGGGAGTCGCACAACCCATTAGCAAAGCTTGCACAGGGCCTGCAGGGTGTGGAACGGGAAGCAGAATGTAGGCGGGAAAGGCGGCCACTTTATGCTTTCTCTTCCTTACGGTATTCTCTGCGAAATTCAAAATGGCTACCCCATCTGAATTCCCCACAGCTAAGGACACAGATACTTGTGACCTGGACCTGGATACTTGTCTGACTCTCCCCCTCAAGAAGAACAGATGGAAAGCCCAGTAGTGAACTTAGCAGGAGCGGAGGCCAAAGCAAACCTTTTTGCCTGGATCCAACAGATAGTAAAAAAGGAGGTTTAGGAGGGGATCCCAATCAGGACCCCAAGATGAAACCTAAAAATGTGCAAAAAAAGACTAAAAATCTGGAGGAGGACGTTGGTGTTGTCCCATCCCAGAGGAAAAACAGACGCATGGATGTGGAAGGTTTTCAAGCTTCTGAGCTGGGGGAAGACTCTGAAGACTCAGAATTATCTTCCTCCAAGGAAGAAGGAGAACTTTCTGAGGAAAAGGTGGAGACAATCCAAACATCTCAAAACGGGTTATTCCCCCCATGACATTTATTCATGCCTTTTTCCAAAGAATATCAGAGCTTTGGAACTGAACTATGGGCGTTTTCGCACTGACCTTCTAGTGGCGCGACCACCCTCTTCACACCGGAGGATCTGCCCGGATTTCGCACAAGAAGCGCCGGCGCACCCAAAAGAGCCGGCGACTTCCGTCGCGAAACCCGCTCAAACGGAAACCGCCAAGAAGCAGGAAAACGTTTGAGCGGGTTTCGCGACGGAAGTCGCCGGCTCTTTTGGGTGCGCCGGCGCTTCTTGTGCGAAATCCGGGCAGATCCTCCGGTGTGAAGAGGGTGGTCGCGCCACTAGAAGGTCAGTGCGAAAACGCCCTATGACTCAAAAGTTAAAGAGGAAGAGGAAACAGACTTTCCAGTTGGGTCAGAGAAAACTATTCCTAAGGCTAGATCTAAGCCCCAGCTGGTACCATTACCTGCAGGGTTTTTCTCTATAATGAAGGCAGAATGGGAACATCCAGCCAAACCGAAGGCAACCCATTCAGTGTTCTCCAAGCTTTACGCCCTCATTCCAGAGGCTATGAAACGGCTCAAGCTACCCAGGGTGGACGACCCAGTTAACAGCCTTGCCTCTTCCTCCTTATTACCACTGGATGCCGATGGCACACCCAAGGACCCTGCAGACAAGAGAATTGAACAGGCGCTATCCCTACAAAAAGGGGATTTTCTGGCATTGATAAATCTGCTTAAGGCCTATTTACACATCCCAATTCTACAGGAACATCACCATTTTCTGAGATTCTCATATGACGAAAGCCACTACCAGTACAAGGCCTTGCCATTCGGCCTAAAATCTTCGCCCAGAGTCTTCACGAAGATACTGCTGGCCCTAGTGGCAGTCTTGCATCTCAGGGGAGTGTCAGTATTTCCATATCTGGATGACCTCTTGGTCAAGGCAACATCGTTTGCACAGACGAAGGCAGCCATGAAAGAGACAATGGATGTTCTGTCATCTCACGGATTTGTCATAAATCGGGAAAAGAGCTCCCTCATCCCAGCTCAATCCATCCTTCATCTGGGGGTGCATATCGACACGAGATAGGACAGAGTCTTCCTCACTCTGGAAAGACAATCGAAGCTGAGACAGCTGATTCCAAATGGACAATATGATGGTGAAAGCCTTCGTGAACAAGCAAGGCAGGACATGGTCGAAACTCCTGCAGAGAGAGGCAATTCTTCTGATGGACTGGCGGAGAAAAATCTTCAGTCACTAAAGGCGACACACGTTGCGGGGAAAGAGAACATGCTAGTGGACTGGCTCAGCCAACAAACTCTGTGTGACAACTCTGATACCCCAGCCTAGTCTTAATCTTTGTACCCAACTCTAAAAGTGGGAAGTGTAAAACACATGTGAAACTTTTTATTAAGCTGTACAAATTCAGAGGGAATATTTGCACTTTCTGATTGTTCAAAGGAAACTCTGACATCTGACATACAGTTCCAACAAGGAGGAATCTTGTTATCAGTTATTAGAACCAAGGCATTGACGGCATCTATCTGACTTTGTCAGCTATGAGAGCTTGCATCTCCGATCTGTAAACTTTTAAACACATCTCCAGATGTCAGGGCAGTCCCAAGGGATTTTAGTGTGCTAGGCAGCCCATGGGTGCACGTGGTGCTGGGAAGGCAAGGAGCTACCACTGCTGGCCAAGCAGTGTGGAGCCAGCAGCCACCTGCTCTTCTTTCCTCCCATGAAGCCAGTTGTCTCCTGTTCTTTCTTTCTATTTTCTTCTGTTGGGATGCTAGGGCTGTGGCCAGAAGTAGGGGAAGGCAGACCAGATGAGCACTCCCTGGGCTCCATTGCTAATTATGCAGTCTACCTGGATAGTGATACAGGGCTTGGTGGTAGTGCCCTTGGCTAACATGTGACATGGCTCCTCTGGCCCCAGCCAGAACTTGTTCTGAGCCTTTTTTGGTGCCTTGGCACCAGAGGCAATTTCCTAGGTCTGCCTAATGGACCAGCCAGCTCTGAGGAAGTTGTAACTAATTAGATAAAAAATCTGTATACTTTAACTGCATAGTTAGCCTGAAGCTGTATTTCTTTTAATTTTTCATTCTGTGTTTCCCATTCTAAATTTCCATTTATTAGATTATTTTGTGTGTCCTTAGAAATTAACCTTCCAAACTGGATCTTGTACTTGGAGAGGCCCACTGTGTTCATTCCTCCTCATGCACCCTTCCCTACTGCTTTTTGGTCAGGAAGTGATATTCTTCCTATATTCCACATGCTCAAAAGCAGACACTCCAGAGCCGGGGTGGCCAAATTGTGGTTCAGGAGCCACATGTAGCTTTTTCACACACATTGTGTGGCTCTCAAAGCCCCCATCACCCCCTCAGGCAGCGTGGAGAAGGCATTTCTCTCTTTAAATCACTTCCCCAAGCCAGATTACCAGACATTGCATCGGGGGGTGGGGGCACCCCTCTATAGGGGTGAAGGAGAGAGGTTCCAGCATGGCAACTGTCACTGTCTTTATGCAAAGGCTTGGTGGAACATTTCTACCTTATAGGCCCTGTGAAACTGTAAAAGATCTTGCAGGGGCCTGGTGTCTTCTGGCACAGTGTTCCACCAAGTCAGGGCCAGGACTGAAAAAGCCTGGCCCTCATTGAGGACAGCCAGACCTCTTTAGGTCTGGGAATCACCAGTAAGTTCCAACCAGCAGAATGTAATGCCTTTCCAGGAACATAGTAGAGGCAGCCCAATAGATATGTCGGTCCCAGACTGCTCAAGATCTTAAAGGTCATAACCAAAACCTTGAATCTGACTTAGTACTCAACCAGAAGCCGGTGCAGTTGGTGCAGCCCAGGTTGAATATGTGCCATCCATGGTGTTCCCATCAGGACTTGCACCACCACATTCTGGGCCCATTGGGGCTTCCGGGTCAGAATCAAGGGTAGGCCAGCATAGAGTGAGTTACAGTAGTCTAATCTGTAGGTGACTGTCATGTGGATTACTGTGGCCAGGTCTGAGCAAGGCAAGAGGAAAGCCAGATGCTGGGCTTAATGGAGATGAAAAATGCCACTTCAGCAATATGTGTGACCTCCACTGAGAGAGAGGTGTCCACTAGTATCACTCTTAAACTCTTGATGATTGGTGCTGGTGTTACTAGCACCCTTCAAGAGTCAGCAGTCTTTGGTTCAGGTTGTCATCTATGAATACCTTAATCATCTCTATCATTCTGCAAAGTGTTTGCAGTGATTTTAACCACACATCGAATGTAGATGTGTTCTAAAATGACTGTCTGTAGTCTATACATAGGGGAGTGTCCGTGGTTCAGTAACAGAGCACACATGCTTTTGCATGCAGAATGTCTCATTCTCAATTTATGGCATCTACTGGTTAAAATATTTAAAATAACAGGTGCTGGGAAAGAACTTTTTGTGCCTGAAACCCTGGAGCTGTGCTTCTAGTCAAAGATGGTAACACTGAACTTGATGGACTGATGGCCTTACTTAGTAAGGCAGCTTTATGTATGTTCAGCTAGTTTAGCAAGTGGTTACATGTATATTATGGTAAGTTATCACTTATTATGCAGTCATCATCAGTATCCACCCTGTGCTTGTTAACAAATAGGGATCATCTGTAGAATAAAGAGCTCTTCTGAAAGAATCTCCTTTGTATGTGCATGTAGTCAAAGACCTGACTGCTTGCAACCAAACAGATTTTACTCACCATAAACTGCAGCTGTTGTATAGAGAGTGAAGTGAATATGCCTTGGAAGGGCTGTTTTGACCAAACTGTCATATAAGGGAGATGTTGAAATGATCTCTCTCTACATGGGTGTCTCTTTCTCCTCTTCTTTCTCTTTTCATTTAGTGGGAGCGTTTTTGTGAGCTTTTTGGCACTGGCTGTTCCTTGGTGCTGCCTTTCTTTATTATGTGATTAAAATGCCCTGTTCAGCGCTATCTAATCTAACTCAGGCCATTTCTAGAGTCCCTGTTCTGTCATCACTGTGCTTTGTTTGGTCCCATTTACAGAGAGTATACTTTACTCAGCAGATAATTGGCTCATACTGAGTCTGATAAAGTATTTTCTTCTTCTTTGGATCAACTAACCTGGACAAAAATCATAACTCGTGGATATTTCTGTCCCTAGCTGCAGGGAGGGGTTTGGTTTACTCCCCTTTTTTTTCTCCTTTGAATTAGAGGTGGTTCCTAATGTTTTCTATAGTTGTAACCGTTGTGTAGTACCACAAAATAGAGAATACTGAGCATTTTAACTGGCTATCACATAGTGTTTTTTGTCCATAGAATATTTTTTGTTCTTTTCCTTGAAGCTAAAGCTCCTGCTTGATATTGAGAAAGGGGTGACAGTTCCTAAAATCAGATGTGGAAGTTGTCTAAGAAAAAGCTTTTATTCAGGCTTGTATGTAGATATTTCAGCATCCCTCCATTTATTTACCTTAATCCTGAGGAAATGAATAAATATTTAATCAAAACTCCATTCCAAGTTCATCGGTCCCACTTCTCAGGGACAAAAGAGCTATTGGCCTAGAATTCAGAGCACAGTTCCCCCGAAAATGTAGGATTTCTCTTATTAATGGAAGAACTATTGGATTGGCTGCTGTATTTCTATACTGAGCCTTCATATAGGCAGGAGCTGCCACTGGTCTCCACAATAGTCAGCAAGGCATTCCACACCCCACCAGCTATATGTGTCTCTGCTTACTGTACCTCATTCCTTGTCTGAAGAAGTGTGCATGCACACGAAAGCTTACGTTCTGAATGAAACTGTTAGTCTTAAAGGTGCAATTGTCTCCTATTTTGTTCTACTACTTCAGACCAACATGGCTGCCTATTTGGTATTCTCAGAGTGTTTCTTTCCCAAAATGATGATTCCCAAGAGAGACTAGAAGCTTCTCTGAAGGGATGATGATATTCCTTTAAAGGTAATGTGGAGTTGTAGCTTAAATGAAGAGTCACAAGTACAGATAATATGTTACTGTAAGTGAAAGAGTCAGTTAAGTCGAAAGACATCTCCTGAAACTGAAGGAAGACTTCAAATTTTGCTCAGTGTAATGGGAAGATAGCGGTAGGATCCACCCCACTATGTTTTCTGAAAAGTCTTCAGAGTTTACTTCAGAGGTAAACACTATCAAGGCATGAATGGCAATGGCTGAGTCCTTGCGTAATTGTTGGAATGATGGAGTAGGATATGAGCGTCTCAGGTTCAGATCTCCACTCTGCCATGAAAGCTTACTGTGGATGACCTTGGGCCAGTTACACAACCCCAGCTTAACCTGCCTCACAGAGTTGTGAGGATGATGGGGTCCCCATTTGAGAGAAAAGTGGGGTATAGATATCCTAATAATAGTCATGGGACATAACTGGAAAAGGCTACTTGTAACTGTTGCTGTCCAAGCATCAAGCTGTAACATCTGCTCAAGGAGGATTCTCAAATAAGAAGTGATACTTTTATAGGGAGTGTGATTCCAAGCAGAGCAGATTTCCCACTTACACCTGAATAAGCAAGATGATCAACAGTCAACATTTCCAATTGATCTGAATAGAACTTCAGTCCTTTGGCCTTCCATATAGCCCGTTATTGTGCATGGGCTCTTGAAAACACTTGACAAGTGCTGTGACTGGCTTTGACCTTAAATGCCAGGTTTTTGGATTGCACTTGCTGCAAAATAAACACATTATTATCCTCAAATGTTATCAGATGTAAGCATGTACCTGCTCAATCTTTTAAATATGCCTGTTGAAATTATAACATATGGAATGCCCTTTAGTGAGTTCCTTTCACAAGAATTATAACATACATCTTGCAAAGCATTTTTGATTTACAGATGCTACAGAAATGAATATTAACAACCAACATTGCAACAATGGGTAGGCTTGGTTTTGTTGTTTTTGCTGCCAACCTGCTTGCTTGCAGTTAACCAGTAGATAGCTAATAAGGAAATGGTTAAAGCTGAACTGCCTCTGCAGTTTAAAGAGCCAAATACTGGGAAATATTTGCTTCATTGAAGCAGATTTTTTTTATCACCTTCCAGTTCTCTCAGTAGCCTCCATCTCATTTGTAAGCCATTTCAAGCAGTGAGTTCCCATGAAGGCTGACTAGTGTTGCTTACCTTTCATGGGGGAGGGGAAGGCAGGGAGGCACCTCCTGAGCCAGTGGATAGAAGTGAAATTTTCCGCTGTGTCTACTAAGCAATGTCTGGATAATGGACTTGCTCAGGGAAACAGGACATGTTATATAGCAGGGATGGCCAACGGTAGCTCTCCAGATGTTTTTTGCCTACAACTCCCATCAGCCCCAGCCATTGGCCATGCTGACTGGGGCTGATGGGAGTTGTAGGCAAAAAACATCTGGAGCGCTACCGTTGGCCACCCCTGTTATATGGAATCAGAAAGCCTTCTTACTGCCACTGAGATGGTGCAGACAATGCTGACCAGTGGGTGAACATCCTTGCCATTTCTGTTGATGCTAAGTCACTGGTTACTCTCATTGTCTCAGCTCCTCTAAGATATGGATCACTGACAATATTTTTAATTTAGCAAAGTTTCAAAAGTACAGCTCATGCTTAGCAAAGTTTCAAAAGTACAGCCCTAGTTATTTCAGGACTCCATAGATAAGAACACTTGGGAAGCTTCCAGTGGAATTGCTAAACATATTTCTTTACTGTGATTCTCCAGTGCAGCCTCTATATATAAACAAAGAGGCTAAATTGACACTGAGCTTGCAATGAAAATGTCTGTATTATCATACTTCTACACTGTATCACTGTGTTCCTAACATTGTGATTTATTTAATTTGCTGTCATGAGTCTGATTTAGAACCTTAACAGGAAGTATGTGATTTGGACTGAAAATTACAGCCTTTTGCAGTTATGTTGTAATTCTTGGGATCAACAAGTTAAGAACATAGTCAGAATATATTTATCATTTACTTGTCAACCCTTCCTATGTTTTATTCTATAATCACTTCACACAATGCTTTCAGATGACCAGTGCAATACCCCTGTGAAATGCACCACAAAAATAATTATTATTTTTCTGGAACCAATCTGTTTGCATAAAATATAATTTTAATCTATTTCAGACAGGCAGACTGAGATCCCAACTGGCTGAATTCACTTGTATCCGTGTGTCAGCTTTGTCTCCACTCCAATGGTTAACAGACAGGAAATCACCCCCATGTGTTACTCTTCTGTACACATAAGGCTTATATCTGCCTTATTCTGTGATTGACTTATGAGCTACTCAAATTCCTTTCTTGTGATTTGGCAGTGGAGGCAGGCAGAAACAAGTGGTGCACTTGCCTGGGCCTTACAGTTGACTCCACTATGAGAGTTTTTACTCTCATGTTGGTGTAATGGCTGCAGTGTCCTTTAAATGAGCATAACATCAAATTCCAGTGTCATTCCTTTTACACCAGAGGGTCACCAGTAGAGGGCTATTAAAAAAAAGGTAAAGGTAGTCCCCTGTGCAAGCACCAGTTGTTTTTTGACTCTGGGATAACGTTGCTTTCACAACGTTTTCATGGCAGACTTTCATTGCCATTTCTTTTCCCAGTCATCTACACTTTCCCCCAAACAAGCTGGGTACTCATTTTACCTACCTCGGAAGGATGGAAGGCTGAGCCAACCTGGAGCCGGCTACCTGAACCAGCTTCTGCTGGAATTGAACTCGGGTCATAAGAGCAGAGGGCACTGACTGCAGTACTGCAGCTTTACCACTTTGCACCACGGGGCTCTTGTAGAGGGCTATACCAGTGGTAAATGCTGTCTGCATAATGGTGGTGCTGTGCCAGCAAAAATGCATAACATTGTTGTAGCTTCTCCTTGCAATGGTGCAGTGGAATGTAGTGGCCTTCTTATCTCTACCCAGTAGCCATCTCAGGGTTACAACTGCATTCTTGGGAGGCCATAAAGAAAACCCAAATATTCCTGGATTGTCTGCTTTTGAATGATTATAAACATAAAAGACAATGCAAGCACCTCAGAAATTAATAGACCCTCACTAGAATGAAGGAAACCATTTCTAGATCAAAGGAAATGAGGTTCTAATTTCTCAAATATATAAGAATTACAATCAGTGCTGTGGATCCAGCCATTCTACAGGTAGCTTTTGTTCAGCCTAAGCAACCTTCCTCTAACTTAATTAGTCTTCCTCCAAAGGCAGAGCCATTCAGGTTGGTGGAAATCTCCCTAGATTGGGTGAAGGTTTCAAACTTGATCCAAAAGGAAAGGTGGGATGTCAAAATATTTAAATAAATAGACAAACTTTGCTCAATTGCAGTGGAAGGATAGGAGTACGCTTGCAGTGCAATCCTATGCACAGTTATACCCTCTGTAATAAAAGTGCTTAGCTGGAACTTGGCCAGGCTCATGTCCACAGTTATCAACTATAAGTATCTAAATATTCAATAGCATTTTTCTGAAAGAAAGCAGCACCACTAATAACGTTTGCATAGTATACTATAGCATAACTCCAACCCAGACTTGTGCAGTTATGGTGGGATAAATGACTCTATTTGATGTTTTTCTTTTCTTCGCTTATACTTTCAAGATATGACAGGCTTAATATTTCACAAAATCAGGAATGCATACTGCAGTTCAAACTGTGGTATCAACTATTCAAGGAACATATAGAGCAGGTGCTTTTCTTCTTTAAGCATGGCATAACATTTGATAAAAAGGTAAATGTAGTCCCCTGTGCAAGCACCAGTCGTTTCCGACTCTGGGGTGAAGTGGCTTTCACAACGTTTTTATGGCAGACTTTTTACGGGGTGGTTTGCCATTGCCTTCCCCAGTCATCTACACTTCCCCCCCCCCCCCAGCAAGCTGGGTACTCATTTTACCGACCTCGGAAGGATGGAAGGCTGAGTCAACCTGGAGCTGGCTACCTGAACCAGCTTTCGCTGGGATCGAACTCAGGTTGTGAGCAGAGGGCTCCGACTGCAGTACTGCAGCTTTACTACTCTGCACCACAGGGCTCTTAACATTTGATACAAAGTCCTTTTCCAGGCGTTGCTTTTTGTTATCTGATTTCTGGCTTGTATGGTGCTTTTGAAAAGCCCTTACATTGCTTACATATGTGTGCCCTTGGTCCAGCTAGATGTAGTAGCCATAATCCAAAAGTCGATGCTTTGGCCTTAGATGAAGAGGTAAAATTCAACCACTTGTAGATAAACATTGCTTGCATTGTTGAGTTATCAATTAGTTGTTTGACTAGGTGCTGAGATTAGAGTTGCCAGGTCCAACTCGGGAAATATCTGGGGACTTTGGGGGTGGAGCCAGGACCAAGGTTCTGAGAAGCACGATTGAACTCCAAAGGCTGTCACGTTTAAAGAGACCGGGCTCCTTTTAAATGCCTTCCCTTAATCGGAAATACTGGGGATGGAAGCACCTTCTTTTGGGGCTCAAATAATTGGACCCCCTGGTCCAGTCTTTTTGAAAGGGAAGGGGTTGGGAAGAGGCACCAGATGTTATGCTGAAAATGTGGTGCCTCTACCTCAAAAACAGCCCCCCAAGCCCCAGATACCCACAGATCAGTTCTCTATTATATACCATGGAAACCCATCTCCAGGGGGTATAATGGAGTGCTCAGTGGACATTCCCCCCACACAACATTTTCTGAAAACCCTGAAGGGGGGGAGGGCCTCCAAACCAGGGGATCTCCTGTCCTTAACTGGGGATTGGCAACCCTAACTGAGATTAGGGCTGCCAAGCTCCTCCTGGAAGTGGGGGATCCCCCCTCCTGGGAGGGCCCCAATCTGCCAGCAGGGAGCAGGCAGTCAGGGGAAATCCCCGCCCCCAAAGAGCCCCATCAGCATGTGCCATCCCTGGCGTGATGATGGCATGCTGGGGATGCTCTAGGACTCGCGCTAAAAACTCTATGGTTTACGGTGTGACGCTCTAGGAATCGCAGTAAAACTCTGGAGCCATAGAGTTTTTAGAAGAAGAAGAAGATATTGGATTTATATCCCGCCCTCCACTCCAAAGAGTCTCAGAGCGGCTCACAATCTCCTTTATCTCTCTCCCCCACAACAGACACCCTGTGAGGTGGGTGGGGCTGGAGATGGCTGTCACAGCAGCTGCCCTTTCAAGGACAACCTCTGCCAGAGCTATGGCTGACCCAAGGCCATGCTAGCAGGTGCAAGTGGAGGAGTGGGGAATCAAACCCGGTTCTCCCAGATAAGAGTCCGCACACTTAACCACTACACCAAACTGGCTCTCTAGCACAAGTCCTAGAGCATCCCTAGCACAATGACATCACTTCCGGGTGACATCATCGCACAGTGCACAAGAAGAACAAGTCCCCTGCTGCAGTGACAGAGGGATTTGGCAATCCTAGCTGAGATGTGGATGGCAGCTGTAATCCTTAACATTATGCAGCAATAATAATAATTTTTTAAAAACAGCCTGAGCTACTCAAAAAACACAGATTGAACGTTATGGCTGTGTGAGTGGAACAGTCACAGTAGTGATCTTTCCCCACCTCTTCCTCCCTTGAGCAATCTTCTGTGAAACCAGAAAGGGCATTTGAGGTAGGTGTGGTGGTCAGGTAATCCCTGTGAAACAGCCCCCACCGAAACTTTTTTGAGGAGGCAGAACTGGTTAAACTCAGCTCATTAATTAGTAGTTGTTTATTAAATTTACTGAATCGCCCAATCCTGGCTCTGGGTGATGAACATCAGGTAAAAACAATACATAAGTTAAAATCAACAAAATGATACAGATTAAAACAGTAAAATTTCAAAAACCCTGATGGCATCCTACTAATTATGTTCTTTGTCCAAATTATTGGAGTACACGGGGGGGGGGGGGGGATGGAGGAAAAACATCTGGGAGGATGGGAAGAAAGCAAAAGGTGACAGCTGTCACCATCCTCAATCAAAAGCCTGGCAGAACATCCCATATAATCTTGCATAAGATTCCACAGGGCTCTGATGTCATCAGAGAGTTCTACCAGGTTGGGGCCAGGACTGAGAAAGCCCTGGCCCTTGTTGAGGACAGCTGGACCTCTTTAGGGCTGGGGATCACCAGCAGATGGCTGCCAGTAGATCATAATGCTCTACCAAAAACATAATGGAAGAGATGATCCCTCAGGTACATTGGTCCCAGACCCAGTTATTAGCTGAATCACAGTTGTCCTCATGTGATCTGCTGATGAACTTCTTTGAGGGTTCTTCCCATGCGCAATGATGGTTAGTAGCTAGGAACTGAGGAACTACCAATTTGTAGTTTTAAAGACCAGCTGTAGAATTGAATGTGCTCTAGGTGCCATACTTGTGGTTAAGTCTCCCTAAGATGGCTGAGAGCTGTTTGGCAACACTACTCTGGCCAAGAACTCTTTGTTCAAAAAAGAAAGTTATGTTTTGTACTCTCTAAAATGATTGACAGACTACTTTCTGTCTGTCTGTTCCAACCATAAAGGGTTGGCTGTATAGGAACTGTTTTTAATTAAAGGAGCAGTTGTTTTTTTAAAAAAGCATTTTGCACGTTTTTTCCTTTTTAGATGTTTCAAAACAGTTGTTTTACTTAAAGTGTGAAAGGCTGAAGTGCTGGCTTTTTTAAACTGTAGATTATCACTGCAATGATTTCAACATGTACTGATCAGAATCATCCTGTGGTCCTGTCCACAATCATTAGTGTAGCTGTGATGTTACTTAGGCACGAGAGTTCTTGGTGGTAGCATACCGTCGAGATAAACTGGTGTATGGAAGTTAATCAGTTATAACTGTAGTTCTCCAGCCTGTGTAGCAATATTTTTGGACTGTGTTGAAAATCTGTTCCACTGGAATAAGTGAAATTTTAAAATGTTCATGCCCTGTCTTTGGTTCTGATTAAGGAATTGTGCGGTATTTTATTTTTCAAAGAGAACAACAAGCATTTTGGGGCCATGCCTGTCATTCTAGAGCACAAAAGGTATTTCTGTTCACAAAGAATGGATTCAATTTCCCATGTTCTTATCCAGTCTCCACTGAAATGTGTGGAAGTTGTAAAAGTGAAATATGGTGGTTGATTGCACACAAAATGTACATAATATGTTCTGAATTCGTTATATTGCCCCTTACTTAGTGCATATGTGTTTTTATTCTGGGTTAGTATGAAGTTGCCAGAATACTCCTGAACAGACTGGTGCCCACCATTGCAGAAGAACTCCTCCCAGAGAGCCAGTGCAGCTTCAGAGCTAACAGGAGCACCACCGACATGGTATTTGTTCTCAGGCAGCTCCAAGAGAAATGCAGGGAACAGAACAAGGGTCTATATGTGACTTTTGTTGACCTTACCAAAGCTTTCGATACCGTTAGCAGGAAAGGCCTGTGGCAAAACTTGGAACGTTTAGGATGTCCCCCAAGGTTCCTCAGCATGATCATCCAGCTACATGAAGACCAGCGAGGCCAAGTCAGACACTGCAACGACCTCTCGGAGCCCTTCCCAATAGGCACAGGTGTAAAGCAAGGCTTCGTTCTCGCGCCAACTCACTTTACGATCTTCTTTAGCATGATGCTTCAAAGAGCCGCAGTAGATCTAGATGATGACGATGGTGTCTACATCCGCTATCGCACTGATGGCAGCCTGTTCAACCTGAGGCGACTAAAGGCTTACTCCAAGACAATGGAAAAACTTATCCGAGAGCTACTGTTTGCTGATGATGCTGCACTTGTCTCCCACTCGGTATCAGCTCTGCAGCATATGACGTCCTGCTTTGCAGAGGCTGCCAAGCTATTCGGCCTAGAAGTTAGTCTGAAGAAGACAGAAGTTCTCCACCAGCCTGCACCCCAGGAAGATTATCACCCTCCCTGCATCACTGTGGATGAATCAGTTCTGAAGACAGTCCAGCAGTTCAGCTACCTGGGGTGCATCATCTCCTCAAGACACCAAGATCTGAAAAAAGGCACAAAGATCAATGTTTACAAAGCGGTTGTGATGACAACCCTCATCTACGGCTCCAAATCGTGGGTTTTATACCGTCATCACCTGCGACTCCTTGAGCGCTTTCATCAGCGCTGCCTTCCCCCCATCCTCAACATCCACTGGAGTGACTTTGTGACCAACACTGAAGTCCTCAAGAGGGTGGAGGTTACAAGCATCGAGGCACTGCTGTTGAAGACGCAGCTGCGCTGGGCAGGGCATATTTCTAGGATGGAAAACCACCGCCTTCCCAAGATTGCTCTGTATGGCGAACTTTCCACCGGCCATCGAAATAGAGGGGCACCAAAGAAGAGGTACAAGGACTCCTTGAAGAAATCCCTTGGCACCTGTCGCATCAACCATCACCAGTGGTCTGACCTAGCCTCAGATCGCAAAGCATGGAGGCACACCATCCACCAGGCTGTCTATTCCTTTGAGAACGCACGCATAGCTGGTCTTGAGGACAAAAGGAGATTGAGGAAGAATCGCACTGCTACAGCACCAACCCCAAATCAGACTTTTTCCTGCAGCCACTGTGGCCGGATCTGCCTGTCCCGCATTGGTCTTGTCAGCCACCAGCGAGCCTGCAGCAGACGTGGACTACTGCACCCTTCTTAAATCTTCGTTCGCGAAGTCAAGCCGAGAGAGAGAGAGAGTATGAAGTGCTACATTTCCCATATTGGGATTCTTTTAACTTTAATTGTGTAAATTGAGAGGATTTTGATAAGTTTAGCTTTTCAAATCACTGCAATGTGTTAGATGACGAACTGCAGCAGCTGAAATTGCCAGTTGCACATAAGTGTTAAAGGAGCAGGATTCCAAATGTTGAAAGGCTGGCCATCACTGCATCATATATATTGCATATGTAAATTATTTGTAGCTCTTTAGTTCTCAAGGAATGCAACCATAGAACTTGCCAAGTGCTACAATATTACAAAATCTACCATCATCTGACTGCTGCAATAATTAGCACCAGCACTGCAGGCAGACATGTTGGGATAGTGTTTCAGTTAGAAGTGTAAAAGCACTTTCTTCCTTCTTCAGCATTATGAAACTATTTTTGAACAAAGGCAATGTAATGACTCAGAGACTGTCATATATATGATGCAAGTGGAGCTTTCCTATCATTGGTAGTAGAAGGATGGGACGTCTGTGTTCCCCTGCCCATCAGTAGAGGTGCATATACAGAATGGTAACTGCTCATAGACGCAATTGAAACTTTCAGGTAATTTCATTAGAACTTGAAAACTGTGCTTAGACTGTACAATAAAGGGGTTGGCCTGAGAAACTCTTTTAATTAGCACTCCAACTTATTTTAATTCCTTCCCCATTCCAGTTACTTACAGGAAAAAAACATAAGAGATCTCATTCACATCATCCAAGCTTGAATAATTAGTTCTGAAAGATTAAACTTTTGTTCTTGGGATCTGCTGCCAAGATATAGTTGTTCAGCCAAAAAAACAAAACAAAAATCTCTTAGATACTCAGTTATGTATTATTTTAAGAATATACAAGGACTGGTTTGTAAAATTCCATGTCTTACAAAAAAAAGTTTGCATGGAACTATAAAGCAAACATTACAGACGGAATGGCTAAAACTGAATGACAGCATGTTGTTTACAGCAATCCTTTTTTTAACGCAGCACTTCAGAAACACCTCTGCATTTTCAGAAATATGCATCAACCAAAGAGCCTGACCCACAATCCATGGATGCTGGAATTACTTGAATTGGAATATAGTAGTCCCTGCCCAAGGCTATGTGCGTGACTAAGGCTACAATCCTAGGAACACTTTCTTGAAAGTAAACCCTAATGAATACAATGGCATTTACTTCTGGCTAGACATGCACAGGGCTTTTTTTTTTTTTTAGTAGGAACACACAGGAACAGAGTTCCAGCTGGCTTGGCCAGGGCTTTGGCTAAAAAAAAGGTCTCTTGCAGAGGAAAGGCACTAGGCAGCCATGCAATCCCACACTACACGCTCCATCTTCTCTGCTGCCTCTAGCCTCCAATGGGCTTGTGAAGAGAGTGAGAAACGTAGAGCTGCCCAGAAAAACCCCATCCTGGTAGAAGCTACATGTGGCTATCTCTCTCTCCGCTCATTTTTTTTTTGGGGGGGGGGGGGCGCAAAACAAGGTCTCTCATTAGGTTGAGAACACACATTCATGAAATGCAGCTGATGGTACTGTACCGTTCTGTGTCAATATGCAGAAAGTAACCTACTGAATAGGTGATGTCACTTCTGGTGATGTCAGGGTGTGTGGCCTAATATGCAAATGAGTGGATGGTGACTTCCATTCAAATGTAGTTGAGATTCCAACTGAGAATACTGTATCCTGGCTACAGGTGGACCAGTAGAACAAAGCAGTAGACAAGTGCACCTTTAAGATCAACTAAGTTTTGTTTAAAATGTAAGCTTTCGTATGCTCTTAAGCATTGGAGAATGTTAAAAAGCAGACTGCTGTTGTAGGTGTGGATGCTATAAATCTAGGTATCACTCTCCAATGTTTTTTCAACCCTGCTTTGTCCTACACTAACAAACACAGATCCCTATTCATGATTCTTTTAATCTGCTAAAAACATTCCCATGATTCCACACTGCCCAGTTACATTAAGTATTGCTGCTTGCCATTCCCATTTTATCTGATGAAGTCTGCTTAAGAGCATATGAAAGCTTCCATTCTAAATAAAACTTAGTTGGTCTTAAAGGTGCATTTGTCTACTGCTTTGTTCTATTGCTTCAGACCAACACGGCTGCCTACTGGGATCTATCTAGATGGACCAGTGTTTGCCTTCAGAGGCTGACTTGTGATGCCTGTTTTGGCGCATATGATTGGTGCTCACAGTTCCTAATTCAGCAAACGGTATGCATGCATAAGCTTAGTTGAATCAAAGCAAGTCTCATCCCGTTTGCTTCAGTGGTACTAAATTGGCTCAAATATTAGCATGTTGATTTCAGCTGGGTTTTGACACAAAACAGTGAATTGCATGTGTTCCAGTTTGTTACAGCATTTCACTGAACACTTTTTCTGAATGTGTTTCTAGAACAGACAAGCAAGGTTATATAGATGCCTACGACCAGCAACAAGAGGTCTTCTTCCCCCATGGCTTCCCATCTTGGAATCCCACAAGTACTGAGACAAAATCTCAAGATATACAGTGCCATCCTAAGAAGAGCTACACCCTTCTAAGTCTGTTGAAGTAAACAGGCTTAGAACAGTGTGATTCTACTTAAGATGGTGCTGATAGACTTTAATCCTTTGTTTCCCAGTACTCTGCAGCAGAGCCTTTCTCTTACTGAACATTCAGCTATTCTAAAATACATGCAAAGAGTTTGAAGGTCTTCACTGACCAATTTGGCTACAAATCAGGTTCAGATTTGAAGTTCCTAGATGAAATAACTGTGAATTAGAACAAGGGGTCATTTAACGCCCCCCTATCACCTTTAGCTTTAATCTAAAACATCCCTAAGAGATGTCCAGCCCTTTTCCTGAAAACAAATCCAGCAATCCATTGTCAGTTTAAGGCATTGGTATTTTCACACTTGAAACTATAATAGATTTCTTCTTGACTTCTTTTTATGATGTAGATGTAAAACATGCAATAAGGTATACGGCTTACATTGATACATGGCACAGGTAGTGCAAGAGCAGCTTAAAGTCAGTGCTGAGTTCTCATGTGAAAATAGTCTTATTCCCCATTGCTGGTCTACTTTATTTTAAGGGATGATTTTCCAGTCTTTAATGCTAATCTAGTATCATGTGGTCCAGTGATCTGTCATGCTTGCCACTGAGTTTCTTGGACACTGTTTCCTTCTTCATCTCTTCCGCAAAGTAAAGAGTCAATCCTGGCAATCCTATATTTCCTCCTGGAGCAGAGAGAATGCATGGCTTCAAACCTGCCAACATTTTGCAGCTGGCCTAGCTTTCCATACTGGTGATGCCAACACCCCATTCTTAAAATAGCACCATAATGTGATATTTATAGTTTTTAGTTTTATATTGTTTTAATGATTTTAATATGTAATCCTTGGTTGCTGTTAGCCACCCTGAGTCCGTTTGCAGAGAGGGTGGGATATAAGTTTAAAGTAAATAAATAAATAAAATTAAAATATCAAAATTAGGTACTTCCACTGTAAAACCCATTATTTTTCATCCAGACCCTGATGTGCTTCTGGGAAGAGATGCATGTGATGCTCCACATGTTTTTCTCTCTGGGATACTTTTAAATATTTAAAACTGCCATTATGTTTCCCCTTAGCTTTTTTTGACTATTTCTGGAAGACAGGTAGAAGAAAAGGTCCAAAAATAGCTAAAACCCATGAATGCAGGAAATAAGAGCCCCTGGTGTACTCTGTATACTATGTAGTAGGGTCCAAAGGCATAACATTCCTCCAGCGTGTCCATCTCATTAACTGTACTACATTTCTGAGGAAAGATAATGGATGCAAACTGAAGACAGATCCTATGCTTTTTTCCAGAACACTAAAGTAGTTCAGTAGTAGGTGCCTTGGGAACTAGAATAGTTTTGAAAGCACTAAATGGTTTTTTGACAGGAAAAGGAAGGGCAGGGAGAAAGGAAGTAATAAGGAGAAATGTTTTTCACATATTGGGCTAGTGCAGATTTTCCTGCTGAAATTATGTGTAATAGTTATGGGAGAAGAGAGTAAGAAGTTAGGACTGCAAAAATATGGAAGGTTTTTTTAGTGTTTTAGGAGAAGCAACATTTTGTTTGGAAGTGTCCTTTGGAAGGAGTGGAACAAACAATGCTATCACAATGAATCTCTCTTTGCATGCAGTTGTCACTAGAGATTTGTAACTCTTTTCTTGATTCATTGTTCCCTGGCCAATGTGTACTCTGCATTCATTAGTGCCAATATTAAGATGAAGCCTCCCTGTTCAATAAAACTGCTTTGTTGTAAAAATGGCAATACTTGTATAGAAATTGGATTGACTCCAACAAAGCTTGCACGATACACTGCAACACTATTGTCATATGATCCCTTTTAGTACTTACAAGCCTTTTAAAAAAAAAGTTCTTTCTCTCCCACTAACCCCCAATTTCAGTTGGAGGGGGGGAAATACCAAGAAATTCCTACTGTGGATAACTTATTGTAACTTTTAAAACTAAGTCTGATGAATATACTTACAAGATCAGATTAAGTTAATGCTGATGAAGGCGATGATCGATTCATGTCAGGATAACCAACTTAATTGTACTGAATTTATGAGTTACTTCAGTCAGATCACCCATGTGCTCCACCCAGGCCCATGGAATAGAATAAAAGAGAGTGAAAGAAGGTGGATGCTTCTAAGTGCAAGGAAAGGAATGTATTTGGTTTTGGGGGGGTGGTTTCAGTGAGGGACACCACACAATAACAGTCCTTCAGTGGAATGAACCTTTGTGTTGGAAAAGAGATCCAGCCTATGTGAATATCACAGCCCCCCCCCCCATGTACGCATGATTGAAAGCTGCAATAATTCTTTGCTAAGAACGCACATAGAGAGTGGCTTCACAGTTTACATGATAGACAATATTTTTAAAAATTACCAATCCATGTGTGTAAACACTCAAGATCCCTAATTGTGGGTGTTTAAAGATACAGGTATGTTGTCCACATGTTATGTGATCACTGCAACGAATACTTGGTAATGTTGGTGTGCATGTAGCAGTTGTGTTTGCTGCATGAAATGTGGACTTCATCTGGAATAGAGGTGTCAAACTCATTTGTTATGAGGGCCAGATATGTTGTAAATGAGACTTGTCAGGCCAGGCCAGGACCGGATCTACATGTTTTTTAATTTTGCTCCCCCTCAAAAGTGGCCTTGAAGTGGCTTCTACCTCAAAAAACAGCCCCCCCCCCCAGAGCCCCTGATACCTCCAGATCAATTTCCCATTATACCCTATGAGAATCGATCTCCACATAGGGAATAGTGAAGTGCCCAGCAGACATTTCCCTCCCCCCCCCCCCCGTTTCTGGCGACTCTGAAGCAAGGGATTGGCAGCTCTACTCACGGAGTTGCTGCCAACTTCTTCAAAGTAACACAGACACACCATCCCAAGAGGAAGCCTTTCCAATCTGAGACTGAAGCCTCTGGAGGTGAAAATTCATATGGTGGCTGTGGGGGCAGGGCTTTCCCCCACCAGCCAGCTGACTGGGGGCAGGAAGGAGCCTGGGAAAGCAGAAGAACCCCCATTGGGACCTGGGGATTGGCAAGCCTATTCAGGTGTGTATCTGTAAGTTGCAAACCTACTTTTGATTTATTGACATTCATTATAGAAATCTCATGGTCAGTGCTTTGAGACTAAAATTCAGGGAAAAACATAAAATGGCTGGGCACTGCAAGCTTTTGCACATAAGTTGCTTCATGTGCTGATCAGCCAAGGGAGAAAATAGAGACTTTGCTCTGTAGCTCCTCTGCGATTGAGCAAGTCTGGCAAAGCAAGCTGTGGTACAGAAGGGAGCAAAAGAGGAAGAAGGAAGCAGATGACCATGAGTTGCTTGTGGGACTGATAGAGGCCTTCAAGGGGCCTAATCTGGCCCATGAGCTGCATGTTTGACAGCCCTGGTCTGGAATGTCCATAATCAGGAAGAAGAAGCAGTTTAGTCACGACTGCTGGGTTTTTTATTCCATGCAAAGCAATTTTTGAAATTATTCCTCCAATGAGGACAATACGTTTATTTATATATTCACTTCATTTGTGACCCACCTTTTACCCCAGTGGGGATCCAAAATGGCTTACATCATTCTCCTCTTCTCCAATACAGAAAATGTTACTTTGTAATCAGCCCAAAGCTCTAAAGAAGCAGAAGAATGCTTGAAAAGCTATTTGTAAAAATAGTTTGATGATAACTGCTGGAATGAAAAACATTGTAATCAGCAGCACCCATTAGGCAGTAATCCCAGGCCTATGTACTGAGCAGGAAGCAGCACTGAATTTAGTGGGACTGACTTCTGTGTAGATCTGTGCTGCCAGTAGTGTCTTTGCACACTTTCGTTGGTCTTAAGTCAGTCGTCAGTGTACTGTTTCAAATACTTTTGCTCTGGTGTAAAGAAAGATTTGTTTGCCAATGTGAAACTAGAATGGGAAATGGAGTTGTTATTCATGTTTCATTATTGGCATATGTATTTCAATATAAAATACTGAAGTTTTCAATAATATATGAGGAGTTACAAGCTAAAAAAAGCAGTCATTTTAGAGGTTTGAATAGGATCATTCAGCCCCCCCCCCCCGATTTCTTTTCTGTGTTATCAGAAAGGGACCACTGAAAATTGCCTGCCTTTTAATGGGAGTAGTCTAAATGCCAGGTTGTGACTAATTACCGCGTGCCGATTTTTTTTTTAAGAAATTGGGCAATCGGAATGAATTTTCTCTGGAAAGGGAAGCTGAAAAAACAACATGTGTTTGGTTTAGAAACTTGTATTGCAAGTGGTCCATATGCTGGCTTCTGTTTCCATGTTGCTAGACTGCAAACACACAGCTGCACATTTGCAGTTTTGAATTATGGCCTTTTACATTCATGCAACTGAGAATATTCGAAGCCTTTTTCAAAGTGGATTTGCTGTTTGTTCTAATGTGACTCTTGCATAGCTGTAGAACAGGGGTGGGGAACCTCTGTCCCGAGGGCCGTATGCGGCCCTCTAGGTCACTTGGTGTGGCCCTCAGTTGCTAGACCGAACTGAGCCATGTGACAGCCTCCCTGGGGCCCGGCTGGCCAGCGAGGATTGTGGGGCCCAGCTGCGCTGTGCAGCAGCCTCCCCAGGGCCAGGCAAGGATCACAGGGCCCAGATATACTGTGCAGCAGCCTCCCTGGGGCCTGGCTGGCCGGCCAGAATTACTGCAGGGTCTGGAAAAGTTACTGTCACAATTCAGTTTGCACTTGATTATCCCAGATGGTGTGACCTAATATGCGAATATTAGCGGATGTTGTCTAATATGCTACTGAGTTCCTGCTGAGCTTTTTCTACAAAAAAGCCCTGGACCTATGCGTTTGCCTAGGGCGAAAGGCCATGTGTGTGTGTGTGTGTCAGATTAGGCTCTCCCCACATGACTTCAAATAGAAAAACAATTATTTGCATTAATTTTGCTGGCCTGAATCATTCTCCCTCTGCGGAGCACTGTTTTTTAAGTTGATAATTTTTTATTGTCCACGAATGATGTTATAAATATCCATATTGCCCTTGGCAGAAAAACGGTTCCCCACCCCTGCTGTAGAATTTAACAGCTGTTCTCTTCCAAGGTTTGTACTTATGAGTCAATAGAGTACGGATATTACATCTACAGTATTAGGGAATATTAAGTTATATGATAATCCTTTATTGTGTGGAAGGAAAGGATGGTGACAGATTCAAGGTATTTTCTGTTTTGAATATAAAAATAAGCTGTGGTCTCACTATAATTCTGTCTATTTCTAAATATGTATCACTGTCTCTGGTTGTCTGTATGAATGGATGTGTATACTTTCAGCAAGACCATAGAATCTGGCCCAGTGAATGATGGGAAAGAGAATAGTATTGAGAAATACAGTAGCCGTCATTGGTCACTCAGTCCTTTTACTCTGCAAAGTGTCTTCTCATTCCTGAACTTGGTTGAATTGTGTGGAATGCTGTAAGGGTGTTGCACTCTTTGACAGCCCTGAGCTATAATAGATGGGCTTCTGGCACAACTTTTAGCACTCTGCTAAAGTTGTTCAAGGCATCTGATCATGTATCAAGAAGGAAAGAGATTCTGAATTAGCCCTGATGTTTCTCTTCTTACCTCTTCCCCTTCTTATCATATGGTGGTTGCCATGGGAGGTGTCACTTGGAAGTGTTTCACTGTATCACCACACTTGATTTTAGAAGTGTGAGCAGAGAAGGGCCCGGGAATATCTACCTCCCCCACCTTCTGCTTTCCAATTCCTGTTCTTGAAGAACTGGAACAAAGCTTTGATGTCTGCATCTCTGCATTGCAGCCTGATTCAGGATAAATGGTACACAATGAAAGTGCGTGGAGGGTTACAGATGTGTCCACTGTCTCCTTTCTTCCTAGCAATCTTTCAGCTCAGTATCTTCTTCCACGTTGAGTTTGTGGAAGCAATACGCATACAATATACCACTATGGAAACCACTGTTTTCATTGCCATTCAGTAAATCATAACACCATTACCTGGTGTTAACAACATTGTTAACATTCATCTTACTTACATCTGTTGAAAAACATTCTTAGGCTGGAATTAGATGTTATGAGAGACACGTGACTGTCACCAAAAGTGGCAACCCTTAATCTGTTTATTCTAGATAATTGCTAGGAGTAGAAAATGCATGACAAGAGGCCTCTTCCACTCCACTTTGTGATTGGATCTCTACGTGAGCAGGAGAACCTTCAGCACCTCCTTCCATGCACAGCCCCAGTGCAGAAGACCTCTGTGCGTTTGTCAGAATCAACCCCTGGATTGTGTCCACCTGTATTATACTGGAGTAACACAAATGTATGGCATTAGACAAAGCTTCAGGATTGCATAGATTTAATAATGGGTGATGTGCTCCTTTAGTCATAATCGCGTTTTTCTACTAATTTCTACAGCTGTGCATTTGTTTGGCCTATCAGGATAATTGTGCTGTATATTTATATAACAAGAAAATCACTAAATCATATAGTTAATCAGACCTTATCTAAGTCAGCTCAACCAGACTTTGTAACAACCAGGGGTCCTCAATCTTTTTCAGCCTGCAAGCACCATTGGGGTTCTTTCTCCTCCTCTCCCTCAAACCCCAGGCTCCACCCACAAATCTCCAGAAATTTCCCAATCAGGAGTTGGCAACCTTAGCACTGCAGACCCCATGAGAAAGCAACATAAATCAATGGATAAAACAGGAGAAAGAAAATTGAACATGGTGGGGAGGAAGAGAATACAAGACTGTCTTCCCCCCACATACAATTCCCCCCTATTACAAATTAGAGAGATTTTCTATACAACCAGATAAGGAGAAAAGCAACCTGCAATTCCAAATTGCTTCTTTTAGGGACAACTGTGCCCCCCTCCCTTCATATATGGGGGGCCTTTGTATTTCTCACTGTTAAACATGCAGATGTAAGAGCACAGAGTTTGGATCTTTGGAATTCTGACATAGAGTGGTGAGTGCAACAACAAATGATTGCCACAGGAGGTGGAGTCAACCATAAAATGTCATGCAGTGAAGCTATCCATAACTGTATTAGTAACTCTTCTACATTTCAAGCAGAAGCTCCAAAGCTGGATTAACAATTAGGCCAAGTAGGCACTGGCCTATGGGCCTCCAAGCCCCAGGCCAGTTTGACTCTCCAGGCCCAAGGAGATCAGAGTGTGTGTTTGCCTTACTTTGCAAAAGCCCAGGGGGGTTGAAAAAAACTCACCTGCACCTTAACTCTGCTTGTCTGTCTTTGGGGTGGGGGTGAAAGGAAACTTTTTCTTGCCTTGCAAAAACCCAAGGAGATCGGAGTGTGTGTTGCCTTGCCTTGCAAAAGCTCAGGGAGATTGGACAGTCTGTTTCCTTGCAAAAGCCCAGGGGGTTGGAAAAAACTCGCTTGCACCTCGACTCTGCTCGTCTGTCTTTGAGGTGGGGAGAAGGGGAAACTTTTACTTGCCTTGCAAAAGCCCAAGGAGATAGTCTCTGGAAGGTGTGTTTGTGTGCCTTTAAATCTCACTGACTAGAGCTATATGGGCTGGGTGAGCAGGCAGAGCAATATGGCTCTGTGAAGCATTGTGAGAAAGGAAGAAAAGCGTTTATTTGGAGTAAAACTCCACCCCCTGTAGGCTACTCTCTGTTTTCCTGTTAGTCTGGAGAAGTTGTAGAAATGCAACAGATGCTTATATTCACCAATTCCTGTGAGTAAATTGCCCCAGTGAGATCACAAATGTGTAGACCTGAAAACTCTATTTTGGCTTCTCTGTGTGTGTGTAGTAAGTAAGAGAGAGAGAACCAAAATGAAGCAGCAGCAGAAAATTCCTATATGAAAAGAATGGTTTATAGGCAATTCTTGGGTCCGAGTCATGTATGTCTTCCCACAAAGTATGCTTCAGAACTGCTTTTCTTTTGTGGACAGCCTTCTGCCTGCAGGAGATATTAGGAGATAATTTGCAAGGGGGCCCCTGAGATTTCAATTGCCTAGGGGCCTCCACAGGGTTTAATCCAGCACTAAGAAGCTCTGCTTAACATGATGACCTTTTACTCAGGGTGGCTTGTTTAAAAGTATTGTCTTGCTTACAGATACCTTACCTTCAGTCATGCAATGGTGAGCCTTATTCTGTGGTTGCTTGCCACTGTAGCCGGTGAGATCTTCAGTGGCCAATCAGAAGCCCCTTTGGGCAGAAGCTCCATCTTGACCCACCCATGTTCTAAAAACGTCTGGCAGTGCTCCCTCTAAGCTGTGGAATCTTGTGAGCTAGTGAGCTACTGGCATTAAAGTTGTGAGTATTGCATAAATTAGTTTGCTCTGGGGCCATCTTTCCTGAGCTAAGACAAAAATGTATGAACCAGAGGCTAAAAAACTGTGCTAGCTCACACTTACTCAGCTTAGAGAGAACAGTACCACAAAAGGTATCGGCAGGCACCATGGCACCTAGAGGTGCTGTGTTGAGGATCCCTATATCAAATTGTTTCCACTCTCTTGAAGCTTGCAAGCTAGAAATGCAGCAGAAATTCTTTGCAGATTACTAAGTAATACAGTTCTTGTTGCTGAAGAATATGGTACTGAAGTTCATGGGCAAAAAGAGGACCATGAGGAGTGGCAACTTCTGTCTGAAGTGGTGACTGTTATCTCTTGTGAGAAGTCCAAGGTCCAGTTCTTGCACAGGAGTTCTCTAAGTGGCCTTAAGCAAGTCACTGTGTTCCCCATCAATCCAGGGATAATGATACTGAAGTACTTCATATGACTGTTGTAAGGATCACTGAGATGGTACATGATATGTGTTGTACACTTGAGCACAGTGAATGTGTGTGCAGCAAAGCATTTATTTTTATTCATTTTTTTAAAATTTACATAATTTATATTCTGCCCTTTCCCAAACAGGCTCAGGGCAGGTAACAACATTTTATAAACAGTATAAAACAGTTAAAACCAATAAAAGTGAACAATACAGTTTGGTGGCTCAGCTGGGCACATCATATTATACTGAGAGTCTCAAACAGCAAGTAGTATAAAACTAGTATTTCAGCAGAGGTGGTGTCACAGCATAGGGCCAGCCAATAGAATGGGATACCCACTGCCTCAACCAAAAGCCTGGCAGAATAGTTCTGTCTTGCAGACCCTACGAAAAGGTAACAATTCAGTAAGGGCCCGGATCTCTAAAGGGAGCTGATTGCACCAGTCTGGGGCCAAGGCCGAAAAGGCCCTGGTTGAAGCTAGTCGGACTTCCTTCGGGCCAGGGATGGTCAGCAGATGTTGTGTGCCAGATCATAGTGCTCTTTGGGGCATATATGGGGAAAGGCGGTTCCATAGATATGTCATTCCCAGGCTTTAAAAGTTAACACTAAGACCCTGAAATAGATCCAGTGCTCAACTGGTAGCTAGCGCAGTTTGTGCAGCACTGGCTGAATGTGTGCCCAGCTAGGCACTGTTATGTTTCCATTTGTCCATCTGCATGCAGGTTATCTGCTAATTCCTACGTGAATTTGTATATTTTCTTTTGTTATATTTAAAGCAACTCTAACAGAACTTAGAACTATATGTGCAGTTGTAGTGGATAAGAAACAAGGTACATTCCTCATGTAAATCCTTTTGCTTTTCTTCTATGTATTTCATAGAGGGAATGGTATATAGATGGGCTTCCTAATAGTATCCTTTGGTAGGAGGAATTGCAAGCCCAAGATAAATATTTTAGTGTAAGTTAATATAGATTTCTTAGTATTAAAGATTATTCACTGTTACTGTAATCAAGTGAATATATTTGATAATTTTAAAGATTTATATTGTTCAGGAAAGATGATATATGTTCCTACTGTTCAGGTATGTTAGGAATCTCATGAGCTAAGGATGAGAAGCTGATATACCTAAGTTCATTGGCTTTTGTCTTAATAAATCTATATTTGCCTCTGTATTTAGACAAATAGCCTGGCCATGGTGACATTGAACCCACTGAGAAAATTATAATACATCTGTATGTAGATTGTAATTTGCCACACAGCCTTTCAGAAAAATATTCCTAGTCTGCAGTGAAATTATCCATAATTATCTGATGATTGGGGGAAAAAAACCTCTGTGGTAAATCCCAGACCTAGGGTCAGAACTCACAAAAAGGAGATGGTCAGATTTCCTCAAGTAAAGAAGTTCATGACAACTATCACATTGAACTGTATTGTGAGAATACATGCCGCAAAAGAAATGACCACATGGCAGACAGCAGTGGTCTTTAGATGCAGACATTGACTAAATAAATAAGATGGTATTTGCTCTAAGAAGACAGGAGTTTAACAAGTATGCTGTTTAAATGGAGATTGTACATTGTTATCCAAGCCTGAAAATGAAACACAAACAAAGAAGTGGTTTCTTGCAGTGCAACTCTTTCACATTGCGATTAGAGAGGAGCAGTATAAAAAGAATAGTGTCTGTTGAAGTGGTTCTTGCAGGAAACTGGATGCCAAATTCATAATGGTTATGGGCACTCAGGGCAAAATGTTTAGCCATCATACTAGTTCCAAGAAATGGGAGGGAGAAGCATTAAAACAAGTGTATCTCTGTTAATCTGTCTGAATGCTTTTGAGATGGTTTGGACAAATGATTCCTTCCAGGCATATGGTGCAACTATCTTCACTCAGGACTTTTGTGCTGTGAAAGATTTACCTTTAGCTATTTTTAGTGTACTGAGTACTCCTGACTTGGGGGGGAGCTACATGGAGAGGGTCATTTAGGAGAATGCCTGTGCATTATTTTATGAGATTTCTGGAGGCAAAGCAATCTTTTTCTTTCAAGAGAACATTAATGCTGTTGATAATCTAATGATCACATTTGCAGAAACAACAGAAACCATATGGAGTATGACAAATCTCCAAGATATACTCAGCAAGGGTGTTCAGGTCAGTGCATGCAAATATACTGGGTGCCACCACAGTGTGTGGGAAATGCTGTTTTTTTATTATATAACTGACCTGGACTAGTTGGGGAACACTTGTTGGGGAACTAGTTGCTGGAACAGACAGACAAACCAGGGAAGGCAGCAGCAAGCTGGCAAGAGCCACAGGAGGGAGCAGAGAGGTGGCCAATTGGCAAGGTTGGCAGAGCAGCAAACAGGACCCCTGCCTGGCATCCAGCCCAGGGAGCTGGGAAGCAGCCAATAGCAGGTCCGAGCAGCCCCCAAAGCAGCAAGAGGCAAGGGAGGAACAGCTAATCTCAACTCAGTGGTCAGCGAGCACCTCACAGGTCTTTGGGTCCCAAGCAGTCCCATCAGAAGGGCAGGGCAGGACATTGGCTATGGCAGCCTCCCTAGGCCCACATGAGCTGTAGATGTGTCCCTTTAGAGAGAGCCAGGAGGAAGGAATAAAAGCGCTGGAAACCCTATCAGACAGCCCAGTGGCTGGGGAACCTGCTGTTCTTCTAGGCCCAGTCCCTGGGGCAGAAGGAGTGAGTGAGTCTAGAAGTGTCCTTCTCACAGGGGAATGCTTTAAAGGGGTGAATCTTGGGAAAGCTGGGGAACAGGAGCCAGGCTTACCCTAAGAAATCCAGGGCAGGAACCCATGAACCTACCTTATGCGGAATCAGACCCTTGGTCCATCACAGTCAGTAACGTCTTCTCAGACTGGCAGTGACTCTCCGAGGCAGAGGTTTTTTGAGGAGATTCTGGAGATTCTGAGGATTGAACCTGGGACCTTCTGCTTGCCAAACAGACTATGCCACTGAGCCATGGCCCCTCCCCTCCTAAACCATAGCAGGAATGGGAGATTGACCAGGATTGCCTTTATGGAGATTGCCTTTATGGTTTAGTGTCATCTGCAAACTTGGCAATTTCACTTCTTACTCTTAACTCCAAATCATTTATGAACAAGTTAAAGAGCATGGGACCCAGTACTGAGCCCTGCGGCACTCCACTGCTTACCGTCCTCCACTGCAAAGACTGCCAATTTATACTCACTCTCTGCTTCCTATTAATTAGTCAGTTTTTGATCCACAAGAGGACTTGTCCTTTTACCCCATGACTCTCGAGCTTACTAAGGAGCCTTTGATGAGGAACTTTATCAAAAGCTTTCTGGAAGTTAAGGTAAACAATATCTATCGGGTCTCCTCTGTTCACATGTCAAAGAAATATAACAAGTTAGTGAGGCAAGATCTTCCCTTATAGAACCCATGCTGAGTCTTCCTCAATAACTTGTGTTCATCAATGTGCCTACACATTCTGTCCTTGATAATGGATTCTACCAACTTTCCCGGTATTGAAGTCAGACTGACTGGCCTGTAGTTTCCCGGATCTCCTCTGGAACCCTTTTTAAAGATGGGGGTGACATTTGCTACCTTCCAGTCCTCAGGAACGGAGGCAGATTTCAATGAAAGGTTACATATTGTCAGAAGATCCACAAGTTCAACTTTGAGTTCTTTCAGAACTCTTGGATGTATGCCATCCGGACCTGGTGACTTATTAGTTTTTAATTCATCTATCAGTTGTATGACCTCCTCTCTTGTCACCTCAATCTGACTCAGGTATTTCAACACCCCTTCCAAAATAAGTGGTTCTGGAGCAAGCAAATACTTCTCATCTTCCACAGTGAAGACGGAGGCAAAAAATGCATTCAGCTTCTCAGCCATTTCCCTATCTTCCTTCAGTAATCCAAGGGGTCACAAATTGGCTAATTAATAGGAAGCAGAGAGTGAGTATAAATGGGCAGTCTTCGCAGTGGAGGACAGTAAGCAGTGGAGTGCCGCAGGGCTCAGTACTGGGTCCCATGCTCTTTAACTTGTTCATAAATGATTTGGAGTTGAGAGTAAGCAGTGAGGTGGCCAAGTTTGCAGATGACACTACATTGTCCAGGGTGGTGAGAACCAGAGAGGATTGTGAGGAACTCCAAAGGGATATGTTGAGGCTGGGTGAGTGGGCGTCAATGTGGCAGATGAGGGTCAATGTGGCCAAGTGCAAAGTAATGCGCATTGGGGTCAAGAATCCCAGCTACAAATACAAGTTGATGGGGTGTGAACTGGCAGAGACTGACCAAGAGAGAGATCTTGGGGTCATGGTAGATATCTCACTGAAAATGTCAAGACAGTGTGCGATTGTAATAAAAAAGGCCAACACCATGCTGGGAATTATTAGGAAGGGAATTGAAAACAAATCAGCCAGTATCATAATGCCCCTGTATAAATCGATGGTGCGGTCTCATTTGGAATACTGTGTGCAATTCTGGTCACCGCACCTCAAAAAGGATATTATAGCATTGGAAAGAGTCCAGAAAAGGGCAACTAGAATGATTAAAGGTTTGGAACACTTTCCCTATGAAGAAAGGTTAAAACGCTTGGGGCTCTTTAGCTTGGAGAAACGTCAACTGTGGGGTGACATGATAGAGGTTTACAAGATTATGCATGGGATGGAGAAGGTAGAGAAAGAAGTACTTTTCTCTCTTTCTCACAGTACAAGAACTCGTGGGCATTCAATGAAATTGCTGAGCAGTCGGGTTAGAACGGATAAAAGGAGGTACATCTTCACCCAAAGGGTGATTAACATGTGGAATTCACTGCCACAGGAGGTAGTAGCAGCTATAAGCATAGCCAGCTTCAAGAGGGGGTTAGATAAAAATATGGAGCAGAGGTCCATCAGTGGCTATTAGCCACAGTGTGTGTGTGTGTGTGTATAAATATATATATATATATAAAAAAAATTGGCCACTGTGTGACACAGAGTGTTGGACTGGATGGACCATTGGCCTGATCCAACATGGCTTCTCTTATGTTCTTATGGTTCTCTGGTACAGAATATCTAATATCACTGGATGTGAGGTAACCATCAAAAGTTGCTTACTAAGGTGAACATTCTGATGTATGGGTGAAGTCTTCAGACTATCCAGATATGATTTACTTTATATAATTTTATATTTTATAAGAAGCAACATCTGGGTTTCTGTCATTTTATTCCTGGATGTGTGTCTTTGTGCATTTTTAATATATTGACCTCTGAAGAAGGCCTTTAGGGGCTGAAACATGTATGGTTATTGTAGTGATTGGAAATCCATCAAATGTACATGTGAAATTATATATGGTTTGCAAATTTTATGCAGTCTGATATTCAGACAATATGTTTTAAAATTCATTTTGGTGTATGTTTTATTTTAAATGTTATACATTTTATGATTTGTGTTATAGGCAACTTGACCCTCCATTACAGTTTAGATTTGGGTTGAGTTTTTTCCCCTTCCCCCTTTCTTTGTTATTTCCCTAATGTTGTCATCCATCAGGTGGGACCTGGTGATGTCACACTGAATCGTAGTACTCACAGTACTCTGCCATGCACCACCAAGTACCACCAGATACCACGTGGTATTTGGGCAGTAGTAATCATGTGACATTGAAGAGAGGGGACTAAACAGCAAAAAATAATATGGAAGTTAATTACGTATTAAATCCAAAATGTTGAGCTGCTAGTATCAGATTATTGCTTTCCACCTCCAGTTCACATGTGTAGTAGTTATCACATACCATCAGCTATCCAAGAAAATGTGATTTATTTATAATCATACTGTGGGTGGGATCTGACAAGGGATCAGCCAATGCTTTTTGAGGCATGCTGTGGTAATCACATGGGCCGCACACACACCAGAGGAGTATTCACACTGCTCCTGCACATGTGCAGCGCATGCATGATGCAGCCCAGCCATTCAGATGGCCAGAAATGCACAAGGGAGGTGCTGCAAGCAGTTTGCCCAGTGGAGTTCCTGGTGACTCTGTTTTTGAGCTGTTGCAGCTACAACTTTTCAGGGGACAGATGTGCGTGTGTGAACACACCTCTTTGATCCAGGGTGGGGGGTGGCTATGGTGCGGCAAAAGTCCTGTCTGATCACACCCTATGACTCTTTTGTTAATTTAGTTGACATACTTATAAACATCTCTCAAGAGATGTTGCAGGGCAGATGACAGGGGTGGTGTAAGATTTAAAACTGTGTTAATAAAGCTGAGGGATGAGGGACATGCCAATTACTAAATTGGGAGACAGGTGTAATGGATTTGTAGACTAATTTTTTTCTCTACACCTCTAGTAAAAGATCTTTCTTTTTGTTGGAAGTGTTTGCCAATGCCTCAGTTTTGGGCTGGATTGATCCACATTTTGGTAATTACTGGGCTTCTATACAAAACTGCTTTGCCAGGTTTTATTGTATCTTGTAATAGAGGTGGCAAATTTCAGTTTCGTAGAGTCCACCCTATACTCCACACAGCGATCTGAGGACTGTATATTTTGCCACCCAGCCAAACCTGTCCATGGGTGGCCATGCTCTATAATAATGCCAATACTATCTAGCAGGAAGGGTTTCTTAGGTATAGAGTGCATTATGTACATAAAGGTAAAAGGTAGTCCCCTGTGCAAGCACCAGTCATTTCCGACTCTGGGGTGATGTTGTTTTCATAACGTTTTCACAGCAGACTTTTTTACGGGGTGGTTTGCCATTGCCTTCCCCAGTCATCTACACTTTCTCCCAAGCAAGCTGGAGTACTCATTTTACCAACCTTGGAAGGATGGAAGGCTGAGTCAACCTTGAGCCGGCTACCTGAATCCAGCTTTTGCCAGTATCAAACTCGGGTCATGAGCAGAGCTTGGACTGCAGTACTGCAGCTTTACCACTCTGTGCCATAGCTAAAGCATTTACATGTAAACTCAAAGAGACGTAGTAACACTGAAGTGTATAATAACTTTATCTCTCTCATCTGTCGGAAGCAAATTTCTTCTCAGAATAAACTGCTTTTGGAAATAAGAGCTGATTTGGACAGTCAGCTCATGTATCTTCAGCCAACTGAAGACAAGGTTTTCAAGCACCCTACAAGTAATGTACACAGAGTTGTAGATACATGGAACATAAGGGATGGTTAGTTAACAGCAATGTGAGACTAGGACCATTTTCGCACACAGCTCACCTCGCAGTCACAATCCTGTTCCCTCCGCAGCGTCTGGTCAGATTTCCCACCATCTGCGCCGAAGTTACAGGAAGTGCCGCAGCTTTTGCGTAGCAAACGTAAACCGCTAAAACCCAGTTTACATTTGCTACGCAAAAGTCGCGGCACTTCCTGTAACTCCAGCGCAGATGGTGGGAAATCCGACAGACGCTGCGGAGGGAACAGGATTGTGACTGCGAGGTAAGCTGTGTGCGAAAAAGGTCTCAGTCTGCCAAAGGTGCCTCAAGGCCTGAAAGAGAGTGGGGAAAAACCCTAACAGCAACCCCACTGTGTTGATAAAAAGTAATAATAAATAAAGAATTTATAAGCACATTACCCAGATTACTTAGCAAAAAAAAAAACATATGTAGTTTCTCCTGAATTTATGGGTCAAGCAACCGCTGCATACAGAGGCTGCCTGGTCTGTGTGCTCACATTGGTGATTATGCATTGTTTTCCCCCCACACCCTAAATCATGTTTACAGAAAATGCTAGTTTAGTGTAGTGGTTAAGAGCATGGACTCTAATCTAGGGAAAGGAGATTGTAAGTCACTCTTGAGACTCGAAGTAAAGGGCAGAGTATAAATCCAATTCCTCTTTCTCCTCCTCCTAAGTAGCTCCTAGTCTGAGCCTTTTGCTTGTCTCAGGACCAAACGAATCTTTGTCTATACAAATGAATCTTTATATAGGTAGTTCCTATCCTAAATAGAAGGGCAATTATCTGTTCAAAACATGCATGCTTGGAGATTAAAAGATGGGAAAGTCAATCCTGATTCACAAATTTCAACTGTTTAACATGAAGGCAACTCATTTTACCCTCTATTTTAAAATGCTGCAATAAACAACATAGGGATAGGAAAGTCACTCAATTCTGTAGCAGCAATTCTGTGACTGCTGCTATTAGTAGACAAAAAGAAAATCAAGAATTTTAAATGAACCACTATCAAGTAGCTAATGCGACACAGGCCAGGGCTGGAGCCCTCAGAAGACTGTGGAGTAGGTGGCAGTGCCTTAACTTATGTTAGGGTAAACATTCACAGCCAACTTTTGGGGGGGATGAAGGAAACTGGTTGGAGCCCCCAAAATGTTCTTTTGCACCACACCTTCACAACCCCGATTGGCTGTAGGTTCTGTACTGTTTTCTCTTTCAAGCCTGCCAGGTCTCTTTTTTCCCAGGAGCATGCAACTCTAGCCATTGAGCTCTTGCTGTGTGATGTCACTGATAGCAAACAGACTTAATTCAGAGTGAAGTCTCAGCTCTTTTTGCCAGAAGTTTCTAAAACCACAAGACCTCATATCCCCCCAGCAATTCTGCAGATTTACAGGTGAAAGAAAGTGTTCATTGGACACTTGTAAAGCAGAACTCTCTCAATGAGAAAAGTGAACTATAAATAAAATAACACACATCCAGCCATATGTACCTCCTTCAGACTTTTGGACTACTGTGTTGGTCCACTAGCAGTCCCTTCACAGTCCTGATTAGCTGTTGCTTCAGCAAAAGGAGTGATGATTTTCAGCATTCCCATTTGTCTCAACCATAACCTTAACCCAAATCTGCTTGGAAACCATATTCTCCTATATTCAACTTTATTCTGTATCCTGTTCATTTAAATGAGCATCACAAGCAGCACTCACTGTACCCAACCTGGCTGGGCTCTGTGGTTCTGCAATACCTGGAAAGCTGTCCAAGGTCAAAGATGCAGACCAGATTTAGCTGCAAAATCGCAGTTGTTTATACCTAGCATGATAAGGCCCTGTGGCGCGGAGTGGTAAAGCTGCAGTACTGCAGTCCAAGCTCTGCTCACAACCTGTGTTTGATCCCAGTGGAAGCTGGGTTCAGGAAGCCAGCTCCTGGTTGACTCAGCCTTCCATCCTTTCGAGGTCAGTAAAATGAGTATCCAGCTTGCTGCGAGGGAAGTGTAGATGACTGGGGAAGGCAATGGCAAACGACCCGTAAAAAATCTGCCGTGAAAACGTCATGATGCGATGTCGCCCCAGAGTTGGAAATGACTGGTGCTTGCACAGGGGACTACCTTTTTTTTAAAATATACCTTGCATGAGCTATGGGATTGGACCAAACAAAACTCCCTCTAAATGAAAATACAAGCAGGGGAGGAAGGAGCCTTTCCCTCCAAGGATTCCTTCCTTTGAAGCAAGACTGTTCACTTAACTAAAGTGAATTATAGGTATTTTCTAACCCAATTTGACTTTGCAACCTTTGCAACTTAAATCTTGGGACGGGTGCCCCTACTGCAGTCATTGAAATTTCTCTGTAGTGCTGTTTTTTTTTAAAGAAGCAGCAGCACTCTTGCTTTCCTCTCAGCATTTCTTTGGTATATGATCTGAGGTAGTAGTCCTAAACTGCATCCACACATCATGGTATATTGTGCTATCATTATGTGTGTGTGTTCTGTCAAAAGTACTGACTCTGCTTAGCTTCTGAGATCCGACAAAATCAGGCTATACCATTCCGACTTCCCTCCCTGTGTTAGCATTGCCCTATGGCAATCATTCACAACTGGATTTTCATGTGCAAAAACAAGACAATCCACTTACACATTATTTCTGTTGGGCAACGATACCACAAAATTTAAGAATGTATCGATGCAGCCCTAGATGCATTAAAATTTGCTTTAATTGAAATTTCTGTGGCAACTGCAGTTTGCCAGTAATCCTAAACCAAGTTACACTGTTGTTAAGTCCTCTGTTTAAGATTGCACTAGACATCTGTGTACTGGAAAGATTTCTGCAGATACACAAAAGAGCCTCTGTAGTTGCCAGTGATACAACTACCACATAAGAAAATTTGAGTCCAGTAGCCATGTTAGTCTAATAGCAGAGCAAAATTCCAGGAGCACCTTAATCACTAACAAAATTTTCAGGGTGTAAGATTTCATGTGTCAAAGCTCACTTTGTCAAAGCTTACAGGAACATTTTATTGGTTTTTAAGATGCTACTTGTATTTTGTTCTGCCACTGAAGACTAGCATGCCTACCCACCTGAAACTACTACATAGTAACTCTCACAATGAATTAAATGAAGTCTCTTCTTTTGAAACATAAACCTGGATATCCATGTGTGGCTTTATGATGCAAGTGATATTTAACATCCTCTGGCGCAGCCTCCATTGATCTATGTATTGAATGGAAGAACATTTATCAGATAATTTTGTTCCATTGACAAATGGTTGACTACTGAACACAGTGACTTAGCAGCGACCCATTTGGACTCCTGCTGCTTGCAAGTGCTGTTGAATAGGGAATTGTGACATAAATTTTGGCTTCACTTTTATGTAGAGGATTGATGAGTCTCATTTCATGAATGTTAATCAGCCCATTTGTGTTCAGGTATTAAGTTATTTCTTACATAACTGTCATTTAATACAGATTGAATTCATTTGACCTTTGCCTGTCCCACTTCACTTCTGTCACAGTTTTACTACAGCACCTCATGTAGCTCTTTTCCATTGAGAGGTTAATACCTCTTGATTATGGCTAAAGGCAAAGACCTACAGAAGCATATGTTGCACGTTGCCTTATCTGCAGTCATGAGAATGTGATTAATAGCTTTAAGAGTTTTAATTTGGTGTGGTTAACCATTACAGCTCTCTCTCCTGAGGTTGCAAAGCCTGACAAATGACTTTTACACACTTCTGGAGGCTGAAAGTGGCTCCAGGTCTTGAACAGCCCAGAATGTTCTAGTCAACCACAGAGTGCACTTTGATCCAAGTAGAACCATGGTTTAGCTTGCCAAGCTAAGTCCTCCCCACACAGAATATTTACAGGGCTACACCTGCAAGATCTGCCATTTTGTAAGCAATGTGACTGTCATGGTACAGAAAACACCTTATCTATCTAGGTGCAGATGTACTGTATATACTCGAGTATAAGCCGAGTTTTTCTGCCCAAATTTTGGGCAGAAAAAACCCCTCCTCGGCTTATACTCGAGTCAGTGGTGTAGGGAGGGGGGGGCACGCACTCCACCGTGGAGTTGAGCTCCCTCAAAGCGGCGGCCGCCGACCCGGCTTTGGAGCGGCCCAGACGGCTCTCGCAGTGCAGGACCTGCCTGTGGAGGTTGTTCAGCTCCACCACGTCGTGGTCCACCAGGCCCAAGCGGCCCATGCCGGCCACCGCCAAGTACAGCGCCAGCAGGCAGCCCAGGCCGCCGCAGCCCACCACCAGCACGGAGCAGGCGGAGAGCAGCAGCTGCCCGTGCACGCCGGTCTCCGGGAGCACCAGCTGCCGCGAGTAGCACTCGATCTCCAGCCGGCTCAGTTCTGTGCGGAGGGGGAGAGGAGAGGGAATGATGATCTCCTCAGAGGCCGCGCTCGAGCCGTCGGCCTCTGAGAGGCGCGCCTTCTTTCCCACGCGCTCAGACATCGCCTCAGCGGCCGCTTCTTCCCTCAAATTGAAAGGGGGGGAGAAAAGAAGGTATTAATTATGGATCCGAAAGAAGCTTCACAAGGTGGGCCTCGCCTCTTCCGTTTCCGTCGCGGGCGCTGAGGCAAAAGGCCCGGTTGGCTGGTTGACACGCAAGCGCCGTCTCCTCTCCGAGGGCCGCCGCCATCATGGCAGCCTCACGGGACAAGTACTCGGTGCTGCTGCCCACCTACAACGAGCGCAAGAATCTGCCGCTCATCGTGTGGCTGCTGGTGCGGAGCTTCCAGGAGAGGTGACTACGGGGGTGGGGCAAGGAAACCGGGGGGGGGGGGTTAGTTTCCATTTCTTTCTCCGCACCGCCGCTAAGATTTGAGCTAACATTGTAAATTCAGACAAATTTTGCACTCCGGATTAGTTACTCCGGTTCAAAAGAGTACTCAGTCTTTCTCCCCCCCTTTTCAAAGGCAACTCCGCCACTGTGTTGGCTGCGTAAACAGAGAACATATGAACATATGAAGCTGCCTTATACTGAATCAGACCCTCGGTTCATGCACATGTCTAGAGTGCTTGCTTTCAGTTCCGAAAAGTCTCTGCTGCGTTTCCCACACTCGGCTTATACTCGAGTCAATACGTTTTCCCAGATTTTTTGGGTAAAATTAGAAGCCTCGGCTTATATTCGGGTCGGCTTATACTCGAGTATATACGGGTAATTACAACTTAACCATGGTTAAATGAAATCATTGCTTATAAACTCATTTCAAAACATAATTTCACATTCTGATTATAGCCAGTCCATAACCACGGTTTAGGTAATCATATACAATGCTGTGCCCCACAGGTAAGACAACTAAATCATTCACTGCTTCCACATGGGGGTAAAAGGGCATTTTCTGGACATTCCTGGATCTTTTCCCTTTAAGCCACAGTAAAACAAAACGTGATACTGATTTTGCACTAGGGCTTGTTCCAAGTGGCGAGCCCTTTTGCCCCCGGCACTTCTTTCCATTTCCGCACAAGCTGCTACGAAGCTGCAAGTTGGAGCACCGCTTTCCCGCTGCAAGCAAGATCCTCTTACAAGCAGTTTCGGCTTACCGCAGGAGAGTGGTGCACCAACTTGCAGCTCCACGGAAGCTTGTGCGAAAATGGAGAGAAGCACTGGGAGTAAAAGGGCTCTCCATTGTAAGCCAAAATGCCCTCAAAAAGAGGTTGGGGAATTGTCAGGTGGGCACCTGGCTCACTCAGGATCTTTTTACCTGTGTATACAGGATTCCACGTACAGAAAAGTAATGCTTAAAATATTAGGGACTCTTAATTAAGTGAAACAATTATAATTTATTAAGAAAAATATAGGCTTCCATACAAGATAAAATACTCATAAAAACACACATTCAGGCCTAGGAAACATAGATAGAGAGATAGGGGAACATATGGGTAGACAAACAGGGCGATATTTACCTATCGTAGTCTTCGAGGAAGGCTCCAATGGCGACAAGCGAGGAAGTGGGAGAAGGGACTCGAAACTGATCAGGAATCAGGGATGGATCTATGCAGCGGAAGTTGGGATACTGATAGAAGCACACCTGTGGGTAGCTAGTCCACAGATTATAAGGACTCTCTTGAGCCCTTATGGGATGGGAGGTACGAGGGAAGAGGAAAGCGGTCAGCTGGTGCATGACCTCACAAAAAGGGGAGGTTTCGCAGTGACCATGAGGGCTGGACCACTGCGACAACCAATAGAAAGTTCATTGGTGGCACCTAATTGGGTGCTTGCACTGGACCAATGGACTTGCTTGGATCCTGGATACCTGAGTGAACTTTCAGGTTGAAATGGACCAAGGGGAGGCTCCAAAGTGACAGTTGGGAAGAAGAATAGAGAGATTACTTGGGTGGGGAGATATTTAGGACTATTAGACTTATCTAAAAGGGTGACAATAGAGAGTCAAATCATGGCCTAGGTAACACCCAGTTTGTACAAAGGAACTTGGCTCTGGCTGAAGATGATCTTCCTCTTCTTCTGTCTTCTCCTTGGCACTAGTCTTTGTCTTGAGTTCCGTCAAACAAAGAAAGTGGCGGTTGGACGATTAACCACTCCTGGGGTGGGTAGGTTGCTTGCAGGCATAGGTGACATCTGGTGTGTACGTGAGTCGTCCACTTCGCTGGACATCTGGTGTGTACGTGAGTCGTCCACTTCGCCTGGTAGGAAGATAGCTGCGTGTGGTGTTAGCCCTCTACGGTGGATTCCATGGTCAGAACTTCAAAACTGTTCGCCTGGATAGCTCCTGGCGGCACAGCCTCTTCCGCTCCATGGCTGGATGGATGTCATACGGAATGATGGGAAGCCGTCCGCTCTCCTGGTGGGCACTCTTGTACCAGTCTAGAGTGCCTTTGTAGCGTTATGGCTGCTAGTACAGCATAAGTCCGTTTTGCCCCTGGATAGGTTTACCCACACTCTCTGGCCAGATGTGTGTGAGTCACTCATCCAGGTGCTCTGGCAACCAAGCTGATTACAATTTTCTGTAAGGGGGTTTTTCCTCACACCACCCAGAACAAGCCTAGAATGAAATTGGTCAGAGTTGAGCAACAATCTGGGCACTCCAGCTGTAGCCACTAAAGGGATGGGGGCAAAGTTAAGATCCACTTTTGTTCTCGTCCTGTTTAGCAATTTAAAGGTGTTTTAGTCCATTTCCTTGCGACGCCCAACTGTAATGGAGGAAGTGGGTCCCAGTATGAGGGAGGAAAGGGAGGAGGGGGGTGAACCCCATTGCCAACTTTACCCATGCTTGCTGTTGCAGGGGCACAAATCTTTGTTGTCTTTTAGTTACTTTCAAAAGTACAATGGCATTTTAAAAATAGTTACAGACAACTCATGCCATCCGCATAGGCCTCAATTTCCCTGTAAACAGCAAATACATTTTTTTACACTCTCTAGTATTACGCCAGTAAAAAGTACAAAAACAAACAAAAATGCATAAACCAAATCTTGTTTTTGGAGTCTGTTAGTGTGATGCAAGTTGTACATATAGCACAATGGAAACCAAAGACCCAGACTGGAGGGCTTGATGGGAATGCAGTGATGCATTCCAGACTGATGTATCGTCATGCTTGTTAGTTTTACAAATTAAGCATGATTTGGTTGGGAAATTGAATATAAGGCCTCTTTAAGCTCCAGAAAGTGAGGTAACATCCTTGTCAAGACAGATCCATGGATTATTAGGCAAACTAGTGAGATCATATTACCTTTACTGTAAATAAAATGAAAATTATTAGTGTTTTAGAATGGAAAAGGTGAAGTTTGATGTCACTCCTGCTTTCCTGAAATTTACACATTTCTCTCTACAGAATTTACTAGTTAACATGGTGATTTTCTAGTCCCACAAAACACAGTCCTGGGTAATTATTTACAGAGAAAAAGCACACAGACATTGCAGTGAATCACGTTAGGCAACCAGATGCTCTAGATTTGGGATATACCTGTACATGTTCTTAGAATTATCACTTTATTTTGGAATTCTACACTGTAGAGAAGAGATTATGCATGGCAAAACTACAGCGAGGAAGCCAGTACCAAGAACAAACTGACAGCACACATCCTTCAAAGTCAGCCTCTGATTTTTTTTTTTTTTGGTCCCTTCTTGTACAGTTGCGGCACAGGCAAAAGTGAGCCTAGTCAGCTTATGTGTCTTCTAGCACTCAGACTGGAGAACCTTACATAAAACACGCCTTAATGAACAAGGGAGAGAAGACAAAATACTGTGCATACACTGCCTTGTATAATAGGAGTTTATGAAACAGGATTGGGAAAATACACAGTGTAATTGGGCACATCCTGTACTTAGTGAATCACTCTGTTCCAGTGTAATAAACATTGCTCCACTCAGGAGAATTCATTCCCTGCTCTGTCGCAAGTGTTGGGAATTGCTGAGGAGAAGGAATTTATTAAGCGCTTACCTACCAGCATGTATGTGGCACAAAGCTCTCATTCTTCATCCAACTCATTCATTGGTTTATTTCAAGATACAGGCCACTATGCAATGGAGTGATTTAGGATACAGGCACCTGTCCAAATGGGTGAGGTCTTTATATGCCTGCCTATAAAAGTTCCAGCAAAACACCCATGCCAATTAACAGCTGATGCTGCATGCTTGTATATGGTAACAGAAAAGAATAATTTTCATGCAGCATGTGGAAAGAATATGCATAGCAGAAAAATATTATCTTAAGTGGTTCTTGTAAATGTAACATAGGGACATAGGCTGAGCTTCTGTCTTGCTTTTAGATCTGTAGTTCTCAAATGGGTTTTTATGCCTGGCCACAGAAGATGCAAATCAACAAAGCAAACCAATGCTACATCAAAAACCTCTGGTGGCTGGATTGCACAAACCATGTCCTAGAATATATCGATGCTTTCAAAAGTTTACATCCATGTTTTTAAGACCATCATTTCCAGGCTTGTTGTGACCCAACATGATTTGTAACTAAGGCACCAGTTTAAGGTGGGTTTTGCAAACACCATCAGCACTTGGTTCTTTTCTTGTTTATTTTCCATGAGAAATAGAAAGGAAGAGAAAGACAAACAAAAAACAAAGTTACATGTTTACAGTCATAAATTTAAAATGGTTTGTGACTGAAAAGAGTGAAGACTTCTCTTATAACTTGAATTTCCAACATCTGGCTAATCCAGCCAACAAAATTATTGCTATGCATCTAATGACTCAGGAATAGAGCAACTCTTGATGTGCTACTCTCCTGTTTAGATAATTTGTCTTCTTGATTCTTCACTCTTAAATAATGAACACAGCTGTGTTTGTTTACTTGGTAGAACCGCATGCTGCTTCTCCAGAGAGCTGTTTGTGGTGGCTCACACAGTAAAAACAATACAATAAAATCATAAAAACAGCAACCATAAAATTATCAATATTAAAACAAGGCAGAATATGGCATAAGAACAGCATAAAACAACATTCAGAAGCTTAAAAGGATATCTATAAAACAGTCCTGAAGGTAGAAGCAGTCCATAAAACAAGCTTAAAAACTTTGAAACGTGGGTAAGCAAAAATACTTTGTCCTGGTACAGGGCTTGTGAACAGGATGTTAACTGGAGGGCTGGCCAGTAGGTGCCCTGGCATCATGTTGTTTAAAGCTTTAAAGAACCGACATTTTGAATTGTGACTGGAAACAGAACGGTAGCACTGGGTGATTCCTATACCCAGCCTCCAACAATATGCATTTACCATAATGCAAGTCCCTTGGGGGTTTAAGGTTGTGTCTCCATGATGATGTGCCAGTGTTCAGTTGGTCCTCACAACATTAATTCCATCCTTGACTTGTCTTTGCCAGTCTGTACTAAAGATTGTAGGTAGAGTTGCCAGGACTCCCAGCAGGTGCTCCTATCAACCACTCAGCTGGGCAGCAGTGGGGAAAAAATGATGCCAAAATTGGGTGAGGGACATCAGCAGCATACCAGTGTGCCAGCATCGCTTCTTGGGTGCCCAGAAGTGACAGCAGCACATCACTGGGGGACACTGGGAACACTCTGGAATTAGGGTAAACATCTATGGTTAAACTGGTGCACACAGGACGTGATGAGTGTGTCAGTGGTGACATTAGTGCCCCCCCTGCCCCCCACCAGTTGCTAGGGAGGACCTGGCAGTCCTAGTTGTAGACCAGTATTGGCCATTTAGTGATATTAGAGGCCAGAAAAGTGCTTTTCATTCTTAGGAATTTTTTTTGGCAGTTCCCAGAAGTCGAATGTAATATGGAGATCAAGAGCATAAAAAACTTGGGCACGTTTGTGCCCTCTTTAAAAAGGAAACTCAAATGGTTCACAAAGAAACCCATTCTTTATTAAGGTAGATTCCTCAATCTCTATAAATGTGGTAAAATAAGCATTACTTTGCTTAACTTCATAAAGTATTCTGGCTTTGCCAGCATTCAGGAACTGAGTACTGTTGTCGTTCAGTTGTACAGTCATAAGAACATAAGAGAAGCCATGTTGGATCAGGCCAATGGCCCATCCAGTCCAACATTCTGTATCACACAGTGGCCAACAATTTATATATATATATATATATATATATATATATATATATATATAAATACACACACACACACGTATATATACACACTGTGGCTAATAGTCACTGATGGACCTCTGCTCCATATTTTTATCTAACCCCCTCTTGAAGCTGGCTATGCTTGTAGCCGCCACCACCTCCTGTGGCAGTGAATTCCACATGTTAATCACCCTTTGGGTGAAGAAGTACCTCCTTTTATCCGTTCTAACCCGACTGCTCAGCAATTTTATTGAATGCCCACGAATTCTTGTATTGTGAGAAAGGGAGAAAAGTACTTCTTTCTCTACTTTCTCCATCCTATGCATAATCTTGTAAACCTCTATCATGTCACCCCACAGTCGACGTTTCTCCAAGCTAAAGAGCCCCAAGCGTTTTAACCTTCAGTTGAGTGAGTACTGATAGTTATATTATTTTATACCCACCACCATGTACTGCCACAAAGCCAGCATGTGTATTTCTTTCAGCCTTTCATTTGGTGGCAAGAATGGGTATCTCAGGTCTTCTCATATAAGATGTGATATGGGAACTCTGTGCAGGCATCATGCAGTTTATCCCTGCAAGAAAGGGAGAGTTTATTCATTTGATAATTGTTTATTTTGAATGTTTCTATTCTGCCTCTTCAATTTTTTTTGCCTGAACTGGCTAACAATAAATAATACAATTTGTTTAAAAATTAAGCCAGTTGATAAAATTCCAACAATTAAATCGTCAGCAATAAAATCAGCAGTATAAAAATTTTTATACAATGGGTGGACTACGGTGAGGAGCCAAAAGTGAATAAAAAGTTATTTCAAAGCCTGGTTTGTTTCCACTTGTCTAAAATTCAGTAAAGCTGACACTAGGGACAACAGGGTCTCACAACAAAGAATGTTGTATCCCTAGTCACCTCACTTCTGCAGACGGGCACTATTAGGAGAGGTTGTGATGACGATCTTAGTCTGCTAGCACAGCAGTAAAAGAGAATATACCTGAACCTCAAATCATTTAGGGATTTAGATTGCATGATTCATCCCTTTGCATTTAGGCATCTGTGCATAGTGTGATGGTGTGGGGTTAAGAACTAGGGTTGCCAGACACCAGGTGGGGCCTGGAGATCTCCCACTTTTACAATTGATTGTCAAGCACCGATATTTCCCAATAGCAGTGTCCTTTTGTTTTGAATCAAAAGATATGTTTATTGCAAGAAACTCAGGAGCTTTACCAAGGACATAAGTCTTGGGAGCAATGGAGTATCAAGTTACACAGTAGCTATATAGGGTATCATCAAAGGTTACATTACAGATGCATACTTGAGTTCAAAGGTTACCAGGCATCTATCTATTTATTACTAAGGCATCTTAAGCTATTGAAGACATCAGAAACATTCTCACACTTCTTTGTGAACAGATAAGGGTTGTCTGTGTGAAACTAGGGGAGGCCGCTTTGAGGTACCAACTGCCGGCCTATACCATAAACATTCCAGGGCCAGATGTTTTTGCTACATGTCTTCTGGGTTGTAAATAATGGGGGAGAGCTGGGAGATTTATTACTATATGTTACCAATAAAATTGTTTTAAGAGAGTAAAAAAAAATAATGAGGGAGAGCTGGTGACGTGCTCTCTATATAGTAAAATGCGGTCCAGAAATGAGTGTGCTTGACATACTGCCCTCCCCTAAGCTCCCCTTCTGGACTTTGATGGATATTTAGCATAGAATTGTTTAATTAATGCTGGGGACCTCACATTTCAACTGGGAGAGCCAGTTTGGTGTAGTGGTTAAGTGTGTGGACTCTTATCTGGGAGAACCGAGTTTGATTCCCCACTCCTCCACTTGCACCTGCTAGCATGGCCTTGGGTCAGCCATAGCTCTGGCAGGGGTTGTCCTTGAAAGGGCAGCTGCTGTGAGAGCCCTCTCCAGCCCCACCCACCTCACAGGGTGTCTGTTGTGGGGGAGGAAGGTAAAGGAGATTGTGAGCCGCTCTGAGACTCTTCGGAGTGGAGGGCGGGATAGAAATCCAATATCTTCTTCTTCTTCTTCTTACTACACATTCGCCATGGGCTGTTGAGAAATGTTTCCACCTAATTAGAAAGCATAACACACCCCGCTTCAGCTTAGCATCTAAGATCTCTTTTACTTCATGATGATTCTGATCTCCCACCGGGATAAGATCAGGCGCTTTTGGTCTAGGGTGCCAAGGCATCACTCCAGGATCTTTTCGAAGTAAACTGCAAGGAAAAATTAAGTGTATCTTACTAAACAATTTTTGGCAATTCTAATTCTACAGTCACTTTGTTGATGACACGTTTTATATGAAATGGTCCTAAGAATTTGTAGGCCAGTTTTTTAGACATTTGTGGTAACGGCAAGTTCTTGGTGGATAGAAACACTTTATCTCCAAATTTAAAATCCCAAGCGGGAGAGTGATGCTTATCATAATGCGTTTTGTATGTCTCTTTGGCTAGTTCCAAGTTTTCCTGGATGTGCTCCAGGCCTTCCCCAATTTCCCCCACCATTGCTCGAAGGTGGATGGGCTTTCTGCTGTCAGTCCTCCTGGTAACTGGGGGAAGGGTTTTCCTTCATAGTCATTCACCACTAGGAAAGGGGAAGATTTGGTGGAGCTATGCAATCTGTTATTATAACCATATTCTGCAAAGAGGAGCAACCCTACCCAATTCGACTGCTGGTAGTTCACAAAGCACCTTAAATATTGTTCCAGCAACACGTTCACTCTTTCAGTCTATCTGTCCATCTGAGGGTGATACGCGGAGCTCAAACCCTGCTCAATACCGCTTAATTTACAGAACTCCCACTAGAAGTTGGCAACAAATTGTACTCCTCTGTCACTAACCAATTTATCTGGGAAGGAGTGTAATTTCACCACGTGTTGAAAGACTAATTGGGCTAGTTTCTTAGCCATCGGTATTTGGGAGCATGGGATAAAGTGCGCTTGTTTAGAAAAGGTGTCCACTACTACAAGAATTACGGTTTTTCCCTGGGAGGGAGCTCCACGATAAAGTCCAGCGACACTACCAACCAGGGTTGGGCTGCTGTCTCTAGTGGTTGTAATAGTCCTGGCGGTTTTCCTCCTCACTGTTTTGCCATTAGACAAATTGGGCAGGAGGCCACATACTCAGATATGTCCCTTTTCATAAATGGCCACCAAAATTGCCTGTTCACTAGGTGCAGGATTTTGACATACCCAAAATGACCGGCTGTCTTGTTGTCATGACAGTACCTCTTTTCGGAGGCTCTCTGGTACGTATAGTTTATTGTCTTTGTACCAAAAGCCTCCCTCCCCTCTTTTCACCCCCTCTGGTTTTGTATCTCCTTCCTTTTCTACCTCTTTATTCAGTTTCTCCCCCCATTGCTCTTCAGTCACTTCACGCTTTGATTGTGAGCGGGTGGTCACAGCTCCCCCCAAGTGGTTGGGGGAGATTAACGAATCAATCACCTCCTCTCTTTGGCTGTTGTGCTGGGAAAGGCGTGATAGGGCGTCCGCTAAAAAGTTCTTAGACCCCGGTATGTGTTTTAGCTTGAAATCGAATTTGGCAAAGAACCCTGCCCACCGGATTTGTTTCTGTTAGAGCCTCCAAATTTTTATGGTCTGTCCATATCTCAAACGGGACCCTCACTCCTTCGAGCCATGATCTCCATATTTTTAACGCAAACGTTACAGCAAATGCCTCTTTGTCCCACACTGACCAGTTCCTTTGGTCTTGGGAAAATTTTTTGGAGATGTTAGCGCAGGGCTTTAGGTCCCCTCATCTGGTTGCATTAGAATTGCCCCCACAGCGACATCACTGGCGTCGCGTTGAACCACAAAGGGTTTAATTCATTGGGGTGGATCAGGATTGGTTCACTGGTGAACAATTTCTTTAATTTTTTGAACGCCTCTTGGCAACTTTCTGTCCGTTTCAGTTTGGCTCCTGGCCGTTTGGCCTCGGGACCTTTCCCTTTTGTTTTAAGGAGGTCCATCAGGGGGAGCATTGTATGGGCGAACCCCTGTATAAAATTACGATAAAAATTTGCAAATCTGATGGATTGTAGCTGTCTACATGTCCTCGGGGGTTCCCAATCCAACACAGCTTGTATTTTGACTGGGTTCATCGCCAATCCCTTCCCCGACACTCTGTAGCCCAGGTAATCCAGTTCCGTTTTATGAAACTCACACTTAAGATAGTTTTGCATACAGTTGGTTCTCATAGAGGGTTGCCAGTACTTCCCTCACTAATCTCACGTGCGAGGGGAGGTCTCTTGAATAAATAATTATATCATCCAGGTACGCCACTACCCCACAGTACAAATACTTCCACAGCACCTCATTTATGAAGTTCATAAAGACTCTGGGGGCCCCCTGTAAGCCGAATGGCATGACTAAGTATTCAAACTGTCCCATCGGCGTGTTAAACCCTGTTTTCCATTTGTCCCCCTCTTTGATGCGCACCCGGAAGTAGGCATCCTGCAGATCTAGCTTGGTAAAAATCTTTCCCTCTGAAACAGTGCTTAATAGGTCTTTTACGAGGGGTATGGGGTACACATTGGACGTCAAAATGGACATTTAGTGTTAAGCCCCCTAAAATCCATGCATAGTCTCAGCCCCCTGTCTTTTTTCTTCCTAAAGAGCACCGGGGTGGCATGAGGGGTGGTGGCCAGCCGGATGAAACCACGTTTTAGGTTCTTCTCTAAAAGCCTTTTCAGCCCACCCCATAGAATATATTTTCGCTCTGCCCCAGTATTAATGCTATGGCACAGTCAGTGTCCCGGTGGGGACACTAAACACTTGTTTTAGGTCGTGATATTCCTTCAGGATCGATCTCACTTCCTCTATGGTGACGCATAGTTTCTCGTTTGGGGCCCCACCCCTCATTCCACTTGTGGGGCTCGCACACGGAGTCTCTAAAGTCTATGATTTGATCCCCCCATCTGATGTTAGTATCATGTTTAGCCAGCCATCCCACCCCCAAGACGATGTCAAAAGATGATGAGGGGGCCACAACAAAAATCGCCATGTCCCAGTGGTCTTCTATCCCTACCGGCATTCCTTGGGTTTGTTCCGTGCAGGGCTCCCACTTCATCACTGTTCCATCCATCTGCTCAAATTGGATGGGATGCTGCAAGGGACACATAGGGAGTCAGAGAGCCTCTACTAGTTTGGGGGTGATTATGTCTCTGGTGCACCCAGAATCTAGTAACGCTGGGGCATGTATAAAACGCTTAAGGTTAGGGTTCAGTAAAGTCAGTGGGATGAAAAGCAAAGTCCCCATAATTTTCACCCTCAGTGGCGCCATTAGTTCCACGACCTGCTGCTTGGCAGTTTGCTCCCGTTTCCTGCCGGCTCTTCTTCCCAGGATTCTTCCCTCAACTCATCGATGACAATGATCTCTTCTTCCCATGGGGTTGCAGCTGCCAAGCTGCCCTTCGCTGGTTCCTTCGCTCGTCCCTCCGCTTTCTTCGCTTTGGGTGCACTGGTCTTCAGAGTGAGGTGGGGGCCTCGAGGCCTCTCAGGCCAGTTTGCGGCCATGTGGTTAGGGTCTCCACCTCAAAAGCAGCGCCGGGTGGTGGATGGTTTGGATGCCCCCCCCCGGACTGACCTGTCTTCCACCTTTCCACCTTTGCCCCCGGCCGAGACTCACATCCCCCGTTACTCCCTTGCTGCTGTTGGCGCTGGAGAGCCACTCTCTTCATGTTGGTTTCTACTTCCCCCGCAAGTTGCACCCACCCTATCAACGAAGTAGGGCAAGCTTGTTGGAGGGCTCGATCCAGCACGCTGGCATTCAGACCTCTCTGGAATTGCTTGATTTTCATCTGCTCACTCCAGCCCCGTACTTTGGTGGCATTGGCCCGAAACTCAGCCGCGTACTCTCTCACTGCCTTGGCCCCCTGTTGTAGGTCCCGCAGGGTCGTCAGCGCTCAAGTCTCTTGTAAGGGGTCTTAATACTGTGTCGGTAGGGCCGCAGGAATGCCGCCACCATATCTAGCTTCGGGTTTCATAGAGGTTCACATACCATCTCTTGGCAGCCCCTTTCAGTTTGGATCCTAAGTAATCCACTCAGCTGAACTCATCAGGGAAGGTGTGCCCCCAGTAGTAGATGAAGCTGTTAGCTTGTATCGAAAAGTATTCCACCTCTTCAGGGTCCCCGTCGAAGGTGGCATCCAAATCTCAGCCCCTGCCATAGTCTACTGGCCTAGGTGGCGCCAGCGGTTGCTGGGGTTGTGGTGGCAGCAGTGGCAGGGGTTGCTGCGGTTGGGGTTGTGGGGGCTGTTGTGGTTGTCCCTCCCCCCCACGCTGGTGGTTGTAGCATCCGGTCCAGCTGCCTCCTCACTTCTTGAGTCATGAAGGCGTTGTTCGCTCTCATTTCCTGAGAGTTCTGGCCATCTCCACCATTTCAAACCTCATCATTTGGAGGAAGTCCCATGGGTTGGGATCTTATTCCTCCTCTTCCTCGTCTGGGATCGGGTCGGTACCCCGGTCTTCTCAACCATCGCCCCCACTTGCCTCGGATGTGCTTTGATCACTATCGTCCCCCATTCATGTGTGTAGGGGTGGTAGTGCTAAGATCGCCTCTCTCTGTGCTGGTGCTTCATCCATCAGGCTAGTAGACCTTCTGGGGCCCCAATCCTTTGGGGTTATGAATAGTCGCTGTATGTGCAGCGGGGACCCTCTCCCAGCCGGCCTCCTGGAGTCAAGTATGTGCCATGGAGGCTGTCTCGAGACTGTATCTGGTCCTTGATCCTTGCCAACCAGCAGTTCTGGGTTGTTGGAGGCCTCTCTGTTATCTGGAGCTCTCTCCGCCATCACGGTAGAAAGTTTCCAATTTCAGTTAAGTCCTCAGATGGGATTACTCCCAAAATGTCAAGTGCCGATATTTCCCAATAACAGAGTCCTTTTGTTTTGAATCAAAAGATATGTTTATTGCAAGAAACTCAAGAGCTTTACCAAGGACATAAGACTTGGGAGTAATGGAGTATTAACAGTTACACAGTTGCTATATAGGATATCATCAAAGGTTACATTACAGATGCATACTTGAGTCACGGGTTCAAAGGTTACCAAGCAACTATCTATATATTACTAAGGCATCTTAGGCTATTAAAAACATCAGAAACATTCTCACACTTCTTTGTGAACAGATAAGGGTTGTCTGTGTGAAACCGGGGGAGGCCACTTTGAGGTACCAACTGCCGGCCTATACCATAAACATGCCAGGGCCAGATGTTTTTGCTACGTGCCCTATGGGTTGTAAATAATGGGGGAGAGTTGGTGACGTGCTCTCTACATAGTAAAATGTGGTCCAGAAATCAGTGCGCTTGACACTGATCTCCAGCTGGCAGAGATCAGCTCTGCTGGAGAAAATGGCTGCTTTGAAGGGTGGACTTTTTGGTATTGTACCATGCTGAGGCCCCTCAACTCCCCAAACCTTGCCCTCTCCCAGATCCACCTAGAGTCTCCAGGTATTTTCCAACACAGACCTGGAAACTCTAGTAAGAACATAGGCCCACACTTCCATCAGAAAGATGTTACTTTTGTCTCAGGTAAGCACCTGAACAGAGCCTTATGAACATGCCCTGAGCCAATGAATATGCTGGCACAGATACTATGCTAGCATTGGCTAATACCATATTAATTGTATTAATATTGATTGAATCCCTACCACTCAGTCATCGTCTTAATGGCACATTGTAAGTCACACGCCTTGCTTCCGTTTCCTGCCATTTCAAAGTGGTGGCAGAGGAAGGTGTGAAGGACAAGCCTAAGAAGCCCTTCAGCAGAATACTAGTATTGCCTTAGAGGCAGAGTATCTACATGTTCTGGATTAAGGACCAAGTGAAATAACTGGCTTGAACATTTGCTTGCCCCACAATACAACTGCACAGCCTTTTAGGCTGCAATAAAGACTTTTTCTCTTTGTTGCTTCCTTTGAAGACTTGCCACTTCCTCTGTCACCTCGCCACTCCCCCCTCATTACTCAGGACTATGCCCCTGTTTGAGCTGTGCTCTCAGAGTCTTTTAGATAACAAGACATTCACTGTTCTGGTCAGCCAGATCCCTAAATTAATGCAGTATGTGATACATCAAATTCAGCAGAATTTATTGAAGGGACAGCGGAAAATGCTGAAGATATCCAGATGAAATAAAAGCTTTAACAAAGAACCTACATGCAAGATAGATATGGGAAATCAGATAAGTTTTTAAAGATCCCACAAGAATCCATCCATTATAGACTGAAATATGCTTCTCATGCTCAGTGCACTGGTGAATTTGAATGACACTAACTTCTTAACACAAACAATCAAATTCAAAGGGTAGCTGTGACAAAGAAAATAGATGCACTCATATATTTTATTAATGTAAATGCAGTGTAATTAATCTCCTGTCCATATGGCAGGTGGTGTTTTTGCTAAGAAGTGAATAATCTAAGCTACAGGCTATGGGAAAGGCGGGGTGCAGAGGAGATTCAGGTCATCTGCTCAGAGTTCATAAATAGGAACAAGGAACCCTTTGTCTCCTCTGTCTCCCAATCCTTGTCAACCTAAAGCCTTTGTTTGTTTTTATTAATGGGTTACTTAGCTTTTCTATTCAGAAACTGTTTGTTTGTTGACTGATGGGGCCATGTGGAGAAACTGTATCTGAAAATAAGAACGAATTCCTCTGGTACTTCATTGTAGTTGGAAAGCTACACACCCAGTTTTGAACAATACACCTGCTATATCATTGTAAAGACAGATCTATACATTGCTGCTTTTTGAATGGCTCCCTTATTTATGCAGCCGTGCTTGGCTAGCTCAGCTGGCATTTACCAATGTAAATGCTCAGTGAATCCCTATATGTGCATGTTCGTGTGCACACACAAACATCTGTTTTGGTGTGCTTCTGTTCTCAGGCAAAAAGTTTCTGACATCCACGTGGAAAGCCCTTTTCTGTCACTAAGCCCTCTTAATGCAGTACTTGGCACAGAGCAATGGCAATGTTCCTGCTTTGGTCTTTGATGGATAGATACACATGTTCTGGCCTAGTTCCGTGAGTGTCTCTGTGAGGATAAGATTTGGGAGAAAGCTATCAATGTCACCCGGCCAAGGGTGTATGTTCTTGGCTGAAGACTGTTGAGGGTGGAGAGAAGAAATAAATGGAAATATTTTAAACATTGTCTTTTTGGATCAGTATATTGTTTGTTTTATTGAGTGATTCTTTTAATTCATGCAATAAAGGTAGTTGTAGAACTAAAGGCTAGAATTTTGTAAGAGAAAGATTCATTCAGATACATGGGCCATGCGGAGAAATTATATTCTGAAAATAAGAACTAATTCCTCTGGTGCTTTGTTCTAAAAACCTGTCCAGAGACATTCAAAGCATGGGGGGGTGGTAACTATAGCCACCCCTACCCAAGTCCAAAATCTTCAGGATAGATAAGAGGTATTCCATATTAATCAGTTGTTTAGTCCCTATTTAAAGGTTCACAGTTTTGCAATTAATCAAATACCAGGAGGTTTCCAAGTGTGTTCTAGTAAAACATAGAATTCCTTAAAAGCTTATCATTAGTTTCTCAATATGAATATCAGTAACAGAAAAGCTTCCCTAGATGACACCCAGTTCTACTGACCTTCCTCAGCAATGCAATTTTGGGAGACTGTATGGCCAAGGACCACTCACCCACCTCAGAAATATGCAGGAGGGGAGAGCAAAACACAGAGATTCTTTGGCAGACAGGGCATAGGTGTGGTGGGGGGGGGGGGAGATTATCTGCAGGCAGTAAGTATGAAAAATGATAAAAATAGAACAAAGGGGAATAGCAGGAAATATCCAAGAATATGTAGAGCTGAACATTTTTATGTAAGTATGAATGAAGATCCCACTGAATCATATGCCATGGCTATCGATGGATTTAAGAGGTTTAAGCTTCCTTATTATGCACAAACTTACAGTTTTAGTATTTTGGAGCTGATATGCTGTACAGAAATTCATATTCATGGCTTTACTTCATTTATTGTAAGCAAAAATACATGTTGCAATTAGTATTTTAAAATTTCTGTGGCAAGATGGCTTATCTCCAGGCATCTATTCTTTTATCTATTCTTAAGAGCCACTGGCTTTGGTCATAATTGACCTTGGGCAAGTCATTCTTTCTTAGCCTGGCTTACCTTGCAGTGCTGTTGTGAACTATGAAGACTGTAAAGACCATATGTTAGAAAATGTGTACAATAACTAGGAAAAAATGATACCCTTATGGAGATGAAGATGTTTTGTTTCTAATTGTAATTCTAGTAGTAAGACCAAAAACCATAAACATGAATACATCCATATCTCTTCCATGTGGAAGAACATACGAGAAGCCATGTTGGATCAGGCCATTGGCCCATCCAGTCCAACACTCTGTGTCATACTGTGGCCAAAATACCCAGGTGCCATCAGGAGGTCCATCAGTCGGGCCAGGACTCTAGAAGCCCTCCCACTGTTGCCCTTCCCAAGCACCAAGAATACAGAGCATCACTGCCCCAGACAGAGGGTTCCATCTATACTCTGTGGCTAATAGCTGCTGATGGACCTCTGCTCCATATGTTTATCCAATCCCCTCTTGAAGCTGGCCATGCTTGCAGCCACTGCCACCTCCTTTGGCAGTGAATTCCATGTGTTAATCACCCTTTGGGTAAAGAAGTACTTCCTTTTATCCGTTCGAACCTGACTGCTCAGCAGTTTCATTGAGTGTCCATTGAGTGTACAAGAGTATTGTGAGAAAGTTACTTCTTTCTCCACCTTCTCTATCCCATGCATTATGGGTTCCTAACAAGTTGACTAAAACAAGAGAGGAGGAGTTTTGTTTTTATTGTTGTTGCTATATGTCCTCGGGACTATATTCATTGATGACTTGATGACTAAGGACATCACTGTCTCTCAGATAAGCAGACATAATTCACAGCAGTCAGGTCATTCATTCTTTAAGATAGTAAGCAAATACAGGTCATAGGGAATTGTAGATAAAGATATTATATAGTTCAAGGTTTTGAACTTCTCTGTCTCCTGCCTTGACCCAGCAGTCATTTGCGGTTGATTATATAGCTATTTGCATTTTTCAAGTCAAAACACTCTTACAGCAAAAAGTCTTAAGTGAATGATCTGTCCAGCACAATATTGACGGTATATCCTGATTGATCATACACATTTGTGGTAGTTGAAATCTGACCAAGGCATGTGTGGGTGAAAATGTGCACTTTAAATAAACGTATTATGTGGTGCCTGACTGCACATCCACCACTAATGTTCTGTGATACCGAAAATCTAATAACGAGAAGGAAGGAATATACTAACCTTAATGCAAAGAACATTCACAGCTTGTTCCTTTAACAGACTATTTCTTTCCATTTTCATTGTCCGTGTCTGCCTAGCAACTTTAAAGCAGCTTAGAACCACTGATTATTCTGAAAGTATAGTTTGGGGAACATCCTGATAATTTTATGGAAAATTCTGAGCTTCACTACATAATGATAGCCCCCCATAACCCCCCCCCCAAATAAAATAGGTTGCCATTTATAGGTAACTACTTCTTTGCCACTCCACTGCATCACAGCATGATCTGAGAGATGTTTCCAGGATTTCCTGTTGGTTAGTCTTAGTTTGTCCATGTTGGTACCATAAGGAACTCCCGCCACATGAGATCTTCTCATATTAAGCTATGCAGTTGCAGTTGTCCAGGCCTGACTTAGAAAGGTGGTGCTATGTGTTGAATGTAGGTTAGATTTCTGCAGCTACAATGGGAGAGGCCAGCTTTACATCATCCCTTTCTGCCATGATGAAAGCCTCAAGAGATCACCTACACACACAAGCAAGGCTAGGTTTTGGATACTTTTCGGATATAGCCTGCTTCACTTGACAAAGAAACAAAATGATGTAATAAAGTGAACTGCAGGTTAGTTTTCAAGAGATCAACACCAAATGTGAAATAAGGCTACTTGTCATCCAAATATGCTTCCAGTCTATATTTGTAACACTTGCTTGGCGCTCTATTCTATTATATGCTTGTAACAATGGCTTAGAGACAGAATAAACAACTGATTCCTCCACAAGACAAGGAATTTCAGCAGGTGAAGCTTTCCTTACCTCTGCAATGACAAACTGCTGTTACCGCAACTTCTAAAAGGTACAGAAGCCCTGCCCAGATCAGGATGTTTTTTCTTCTACCATCATGTGACTCTTTCATGATTAGTGTTGCCAGGTCTTACCTGCCTGCTGGCAGGAGATTTTTTTCACACACAGATAGCAAAGATGTCACTCAGAAGTGATGTCATCACACCAGGCACATCGCATGGGGGATACTCTGTGGCACCATAGTTTTTTACCCAAATGCTAGAGTGTCCCTGCGTGATGTGCCCAGTGCAATGATGTCACTTGCGGGCGATGTCATTGTGCCAGGAACGTCAAGCAACAATGGAGCTCTTCAGGGGCAGGGCTTCCCCCCCACTGGCCATCTCCTTGCCAATGGGTTGGAGACCCCAAAATCAGGGGAACCCTTGCCAGGAGTAGGGGAATGGGAACCCTATTCACAAGCCCTTTTTCTCTATCAAACCCTTCTCTGTCCTTGAAGAGGGAAGACTTGTTGGCCAAAATCATGACACTCTGATACATTGTACAAGAGCTAGCATGCTGTCTCTCTGACCGATTTCCCACTAAACTTCTGCCACTCTTACTCTCCTCCATGGGGCTGCTGCTAGATTTCACACAAACTGCCCCGGACCAGCGAGTTGCTCCGCCTCTCTTCAAGTTCCCTCACAGCAAGCAGGATTCTCTGAAAACTGGCTTTTGTCTGCTGCAGAGGGAACTTGAAAAGGGGCAGGGCAACTCACTAGCTCGGGGCAGCTTGTGCAAAATCCAGCAGCAGCAGCCCCGCAGGGGAAAAAAGGAGCAACAAGACCAAAACAAGGTGAGTGGGAAATCGGTCTCTGTGTTGTTGTTAGAATTCCTTCCTATTCCAGCAGAACCAAGAAACCAAACTCAATTTCATTCTTAACAAACAGGGCCACCAGCAGCCAAGCTTTAACAGTCCACCCTGCCCATTTCTCTCATAAGGCAATAGTGGCACTTGCTCCTATAGGGAAAACAGAAGTGCTGCATCTGAGGATGACTGTAGAAGGAAAAACCTGCTCACTGCCTCTGACAGTGGGTGGCCTGGACCTCTTCCTTCCACTGGGCACTAATATACTGGCCTTCCCTCCACACACATCCTGTTGGTCATAATGGCAGTCATTTAATCTGCATTTATTAAGAGCCTTGAGAAATATTACTGTAGAACAGGGCCAAGTCAGCTTGCTTCAGGGGCAGATCTGGAAAGAGGATGCCTAAGGCAGTTGGTGGTGGGTGGCAGGGCTGGAACTCTCAATCCATCTCTGCTTCCTCATCCATCAGACTTGATAGGCCTGAGCTAGTACAGCAGGTAGTGGTAACAATCACTGCCACATTGGCCACCCTTATTAATGTGATCTTTATTAACATCTTTATCAATATGACTTTGTACAAGGGTAACAGGAGCTGGAGTTTTTTGTGAGGCAGAGAGAAAAGTTAGGAAGCCATCGAATTTAGGCAGCCTGAAGAAATGATTGAAAGCAGACAATAGAACTTTATGTTATGTTGTACAAGCTGATGAATAAAGCTAACTCCATGGCACTGCCCAATGATAGTTCTGCTGTTTCTACTTTGCATGTGATCAGGGTCCTCAGAGGGAGTCACAAATTTGAGAAGGGTATATTTAAAAAATTAACAAGTAAATGCTGCTCAATGTTTATGAAAATTAAGTATAACCTGAAAAAAGTGAATCTGTGCAAAAATTATCAGAGATGGGAATGAAGTTTTTTTAAAAAAAATCCCAGTCAGCATAATGACCTAGGGTGAGGCCAGACATTCAGAAAATCCCGCTACGGGCATGAGTGGAGTTCGGATTTTAAGCGGTTGTCCAAACGTCAGCATCCGCGAATGGTGGTTCGCTCGTTTGAGTCCCACGTTGAGACGACTGGGGCGCGGACTAATTTGATACTGCTTTAAATCCGGAACAAAATTCTTCTGATGGTTCCTGAGCGGAATTTCTGTTTGAATGCTCCATCGTTGGCAACTCATCAGAAGCGCACCACCGCTTCCCTCCCAAAGCCCCCTGCAAGTGATATCACTGCGCCAGTGAATGAGCGAGCGAATGTTGGCTCGATAAATTGTTTACCCGCCCCATGTCCGGAAACAAAACTCACTTTTGAAACTAGATGTGAACTGATTTGAATTTCTGGGTTTTTTTCTGCAAGCGTAGTGCTCGTGCTGGAAAAGTAGTGCCAACGGACTAGCAAAACTGTTAGTGATCCGACCCATTTAAAAATAACACACATCCCCGCCCTCGAGAACAAGGTCATGGTGGGTGTGTGAGGTCTCTTGTGGAGAAGGGAGGAGACGCTGGATCTGCTCGATAGTGCATCACTACGCCTGCGCTAATGCAGATTTGATGTCTCATGAAACGAGGTCCGGTAGAGCACTCTGATCGACCAGCGACGGGACCCACATGGGATAGAACGGGAGCCTGGCTGTTGTCTGATTGGAAAATTGGTTGTGCGGATTATAATAGAGGCGTGTTGCAGATGGATTTAATGGTGAGTGTGACCGCACCCCTAGTAAACATTTTCTGCACAGTATTTAGCCGACACTAAAATAAGATGCTGGCCTTGTGCAACTGCAACAAGGTAGAAATATTTTGCAACTCAAAATTGGGAGAAAGGAGGAAAATGGGGGAAAGGCTACTTGAAATAGCCTGGTTGCACCAAAAACAGAGTGCTCATCAACAGACTGAAATGTATACTGACTTAGGAAGTATCAGAAATTCTGCACTAAGAAATGTCATTTGAATGGCAGGGGGAAATAACTGCATAATTCCGACCCCCAAATAGTAGACTAGGATCCACCCATGAGTCACCACAGCTCTATTAGTGAATCACCAAAATTGCTGACAGAGAGGCCATTGAGTTCAACAGAGCACAGAGAAGGAAGAATAAAGAGACAGGCCCTGGACACAGGAATTATTCCTTTGGTGGATCACTGAAGTACAGTATTTTGAGAACCTCAGCAGTGTCCTGTTTGCTGGATCTTACTATGCCAAAACAGCTTAAACTAGATGCACAACACACTAATGAAACATTGAAGGGTTGGGTAGAAAAGACAGCCACAGCTTGTGACCCAAAAAAAGGGTCAGCCCACCAGCTGTATAACAGACCACTTGAGAGGAAGATTACTGAATTGAGGGTGCTACTTTTTGTAAGCAATTCAGGCAGCGAGGATATCCAGAAAACATAGTTTCCTCTGCAAGAAACAGAGCAGAAAGGGCACGACGTGAAACATTGCTGAAATATAAGGAAAAATCAGAGGAAAGGACTCTTATCACTTGAGCTATGTCCTATACACCTCTGGCGCAGGAAGTTTCAAAAATACTTTAAAAACATTGGCATTTGGTGGAAGGTGTTCCAGGGTGCCAGCAACTCCCTCAGATAGGTTTTAAATGGACCAAGAACTTGCATAATACTTTGATCTGCTCTGATACTGCAAAACTGGAGAAGGAAACTAACATCTTACCAGACAATTTCAAATGTGGAGCATGCCTAGCATGCCAGTTTTGTCTCCAAATAAGGGACTTTCCACATCCGCAGACAGGGAAAATGATAGTTTTAAGACAGCACACCTCATGCTCAGCTAAAAGGGCTGTGTACGCCATTTTGTGCCCATGTACACGTGTCTATGTAGGAAGTACCATGCGAATGGTCAAGACACGTGTACTTGAACACCGCTCTAGATTTAAACATTTAGTGAGTGAGGCTCCCCTTGTGGAGCATTTTTCAAGTATGAGTCATGATCCAGACTCATTGAGGTTTTTTGTTTTGGAAAAATTACAAGGCTTGGAATTTAATTCGGTGAGTGCAGAGAAATTATTGGCTCAAAAGGAAATAAGGTGGATTTATCGTTTACAAATGTTGCAACCCTTAGGATTAAATAATGAATGGGATCTTTCATGTTTTTTAAAACAAAATTGAAGTTGGGACCAATATATATTGTCTCCGCCTTTAACAGATTATTCTGTGTGGTAAGTGGTTGCACCTGTGAACGGGTATATCACGCGCCTAATTGAAGTACAAGTTAAGGCACTAGTAAGTGGTGGTAAAGTGAGTAAGGTATATTATTGATTGTGAAGAGTGAAGCAATACAGTGGTGTGTGAAGCCCGTTCATAGTTTGCGTATTAAAAAGTAAAGTATTGCATACTGTATACATTTATTAAATATTATTTTATAGATATGAAATTCTAGCTTGGATAAAGCAGCAATGCAAAACAGGAAGTTCAGACTGGTTATGCCTGTAAGCTGATGGTATTTGGAAAAAATATATGAATTACCTGTGCATACAGAGAGCTAATCCAGAATGACTATGAATGTTGTATGAACTTTGTGATACCAGTAAAAGATTAATTTTTCTATTTTTGGAAGTCAGTATATTTACTGGAAGTTTGGGAGTATTCATCAGTGGATAAGAGGTACTTTGTACACAGAGCTTTTTCTTTTTCTCAAACCTCCTATCTGTGTGACTTTTTGTTGCGTATAACAGACCCTAGCAGGGAAAGGGAGTGTTCAAGATTTTTGCTTGCTTGGAACCATTAAAATAGGGATTGTTATGCATTTGGTGGTCCCAAAGCAGAGTAGGTAGTGTTCAGGTTGCTCAGTCATCAGTTGTGCAGCCCTGATGCAAAAGATGCAGCTTTTACTTATTCATTACATTTTTATCCCACTCTTCCTCCAGTGAGCTCATAACATATTGTAGTTCCACTCACTGCTCCATTTTATCCTCTGAGCAACTCTGGGAGCAATCCTAAGTGGACCTACTCAGAGGCAAGTCTATTCAGTGGGTCTTATTGTCAGGAAAGGGCTGTTACAACTGCAGCCTCTCAGAGGCAGCAAGCAGAAAGGTAGTAACTAGCTCTGCCTTTCCAGGGACTTTAGTAGCTGAATGGGGATTTGAACTCAGGTTTCCCCAGTGTCCACTCTAGTGCTCTTACATACTGGTGTGACAGTTACTTCTCTTTGTACCACATCATTCATTTCCTGTTCTGTTACTTTTCAAGAAATGATGGTAAAATTTTCCCTTAAACAGTTAAACATTACTGTCATGACTCAGGGGGGTATTACTAATTGCTGTCACCACTCTGGGTTAAGGGTTTCCCTTGAGAAGGCCCAGAGTTGCCTCCCAAGCCCTTCAGGCCCCCTTTAGCTTAGGCTAAATAATAGGTGTGAGGACCACGCAGAGTGAACAACAGGGAAAAAAGGCTTATTTAAATAAAAGATCAGTCAGTGCAATATAATAAACAAGGTGCATTAAACAGTCAAAGGGGTGAAGGGAAAATAAACAAATGCCATAATGTGTCTGGACTTACTGTCCGTAGACTGCCTCAGTCAGACCTGGGCCTACTCACCCTTCCTCTAAAGGTAAGGGTCTCTTCCTTGCAGCAAGACTCCCTCAGCTCTGCCTCCTAGGAAAAGAACACACCCTGCCTGGGCTTGGTCCTTTTATGTTCTCCTCCCAGGCCCCACCCCTCTCTCAGCCAGTTTCCCTCCAAAACCTTGCCACCCAGTCAGAGGGACAGAAGGGATCCTGGGAAATGTAGGCTCTTTTGTAACTCCTGGGCAGGCTTCTCTGGGGCCTGTAGGCCTGACTAGGCCCAGGATCATGATAATTACATATTGTTGGGAAGTGATAGGCTTCCCAACCCTCCCGCCCTGGCGGGGGACCCCAGGATTTACAGCCTCTTCCCCCGCTGTCAAAAAAAACGGAAGCGGGGGGAGGGGGGAAACGGTGCCAAGGAGCGTGGCAAGCCGCGAGTCCGGGTCCTTCTGAGCCTCAGAAGGACCCGGACTTGCGGCTCGCCATGCTCCTGGCCTGCCTCCACCCTCCCCTTCTCTGATTTTACCTCAGAGGCAGAGCGGAGCCGGCGATGCCTCTGCGCTGCTGCCTCTTCTCTGCTTCACCGTAGCTGCTCCTCCGAGATGGGCTCAGGCTGAGCCCATCTCGGAGGAGCAGCTACGGTGAAGCAGAGAAGAGGCGGCAGCAGCGCAGCGGCATCGCCCGCTCCGCCTCTGAGGTAAAATCAGAGATTGGGTGCTGGGGCGGGGGGAGGGAGAAACAAGCAGCTCTGCAGCCTGCCCCCCTCAGCCTTGGTGGGTTGGCCGCTGGAGAGAGGCAGGCAGCGAGTGGCAGAGGAGGAGCTCTGAGGGGACCACGCCTGGCCTCCAGGACGGGGTGGAGGAAGGCCGGTTGGGCAGCCAAGAGCTGAGTTGTCTCGCGCTCTGCCAGACGGTGTGGACCCCGGCGGGCTTCTTTTCCCCACAGCGATGCCTTCTCTGCTGCCGGCCTTGCTGCTGTCCTCCGCCTATTCCTCCCCTTTGCCGGCAACTGCTTGGCGCACGGTGGGTGGGGATGAGGTTTCTTCAAAGTCTTTGTTTGCAAAAGGGGAAACTTTGCAGAAAGGGAAACCCTCGCCCCCTTGGGCGACGCTGGGCTGGTCGCCGCTGCATCTCCCAGGCTTGTTCCTTGCTGCCTCCGAGGCCTTCGTCCCCCACCCCCCCAAGTCCTTGGGATTTCCCATCCACCACCAGCATCCTGGGTTTGGCTCTAAAAAAATTTGCATCTAGTTTTTGGCTTTGGTGCTTCCAGGTCGTTTAACATAGTGGAATTAAATAATTGTTCTATGGAGGTGCATCAAGTAAACACCTGTTACGGCCTCTTAAGTTGCTGTTCCCTCAAAGCTGCAAGAGTCTTGTGAGCAAAAATTCTACTTTGTGAGCTACTGGCATTAAAGTGGTGAGCTACTTCAAATAAATTAGTTTGCTCTGGGGCCATTTTTCCTGAGCAAAGACAAAAATATGTGAGCTGGAGGCTAAAAAACTGAGCTAGCTCACGCTAACTCAGCTTAGAGGGAACACTGCTTACGGGAGGGGGGAAAGTGGTGGGGGAAAACTCACCAGTCCAGCTATCTACAGAGTGACTCCAGTCTAGGTAAGCTCTTTCTCATTTTGCAAGGCAATCCTAAAGAGTTGCACATTTCTAAACCCATTGCACTGTCGGTTTTGGTTTCTAAACCTCTTCATCCCAGACACCAACAGAGATTTGTTGCTGTTCTCTCTGTGTAAAGGGCAGCACTGGTTATTTGAAATTCAACAGTTCTGTGGTCCTAAAGGTAAAGGTAGTCCCCTGTGCAAGCACTGGTCGTTTTCGACTCTGGGGTGACGTTGCTTTCACAGCGTTTTCACGGCAGACTTTTTACGGGTGGTTTGCCATTGCCTTCCCCAGTCATCTGCACTTTCCCCCCAGCAAGCTGGGTACTCATTTTATCAACCTCAGAAGGATGGAAGGCTGAGTCAACCTGGAGCCGGCTACCTGAACCAGCTTCCGCTGGGATTGAACAGGTCGTGAGCTGAGGGCTCTGACTGCAGTACTGCAGCTTTACCACTCTGCGTCACGGGGCTCTTACCCAGGGCTTAATTTAAATTCCAGGAATTATTTTTTGAAGATCATAAGTCTCAGAAATGTGTGAAGCGATGCCTGAAAAAAAGGGTTCCTGGGCATGTGAAGACTGGCTTGCTCTGTCACTGAAGAACGTGTTCTGGCACATTTAAGTGTTAAGTAACTGTATTTCCAATGTTAGCTGGCTGCGGGTTTGCCCCATATTTCTGCTTGTTTTTTAGAATTTGAACTTCCCTGGATCAGAATCCACACTTCTAGATTTCTTTATTATTAAAACAAGCACCCCCCCCCAACTGAAGCTCAGCCTGAGCCCATCTCAGAGAAGCAGCTACGGTGAAGCGGAGAAGAGGCGGCAGCAGCGCAGCGGCGTCGCCCACTCCACTCCGCCTCTGAGGTAAAATGAGAGAAGGGGAGGATGGAGGGAAGGAAGACATTTAAAAAGGTGTGCTGTCCCTTGAAATGCGATGGCCAAAACTCCCGTTGGGGTTCAGTGATGCTTGTCACACCCTTGCTCCTGGCTCTACCCCAGTGTCTCCTGGCTCCACCCCCAAAGTCCCCAGATATTTCTTGAATTGGACTTAGCAACCCTAGGAAGTGGTCCATGAAAAGGCTTCATGTTTTTACTTTTTTTGGCAGCCATATGATTTTTTTCTCACTTGCAGGCATCCCTCTTCTGCAAATGGAGAGGAGAAACATTCTAAAGATTTCAGAATGACACAAATAGGGAAATTGAAATGATAGCGAATGATATTTTAAAAAACAGCAACAACCTGCCTTCTAGAAAGAACATAAGAGAAGCCATATTGGATCAGGCTAGTGGCCCATCCAGTCCAACACTGTGTCATGTCCAAGATTCTGAGCCTTCCCTGGTGTACTGCAAATCATAATTATCAGACATCTCTGGTAGGGATGGGGGTAAAGAGGAGAGAACCCCTTATACTTATCGCTTTTACTAATAAAGCATCTGTTTCCATGCATCTCATAGGATTTCCTATATGTGCAGTTTTAGTTACAGATTTAACTATTGAGTTAAACTCACACTTTTGTCATCATATTTGCAAGCTAATCAAACAAGTGCTATGGAGTGCAGGCTGTGTCTTGAAGAATACAGCTCTTTTTAGGGATAGAAAGAGCACAAAAGTTAATTTGTTTGGAAAGGAGATTTTAAAATGTAGCTTTTCAGGACATAACATAGAACTAATTTCCTTAGATCTCCTTGTATTGTGTCTGTTGCTGAAATCCCTTTTTCTCCTTACCTGAAGGTTATTACAATTTTTCACATATACATTAATAAGTTACCTCAATTGTGTTCCTATGTAGTTCAAACTGCACAAGCAGCAGCCTTTATTGACTGTGAGTTTTGTACTTGCTGTATAGTTTGTAAAGACTTCAGCAGTAATGCGTTCATTAGTGACCCCTTGCTCTTCTGAACCCTATTCTTATTCTTAAAGGTTTATAAAGGTAGAAATGAATAAACTGGGAAGTTGTGGTATGTTCCTCATTTCCCATAACTGTAAACTCTTTCTTTATGCAGTAGGCAGGAAGCAAAGCTTGAAAGAGCAAACAAACAATGCAGAAAATGTATGTTTTAAACAAATTATAGCAAAAAATTGCCTTTATTTTACTACCTACAAAAAAAGTTCCCAGCCACATGCAGAAAGCAAAACAACTGGGTGGGTGTACAATAACTTGTCAAACAGAGATTAGATTACGTTCAACTGGTTGTTTCGGCTTCTGTCAGCCAGTTCTGAAAGAATCTCGAACAGAAAAAAACAGACAAAATTGGAAATATAATATTTTTCATTGGACCAACAATCCTATTTACTTCTGTGTCAGCACTCAGTCCAGTCATAAATGTATTTTCTTTATTTTAGTTGGATTAATTTTCAAAGAAGTATTTTGTGGTTGCAGATGAAAGAGCACACTGTAAACCCAATGTGGCACTATGGCACCTGCAGATATATTTTCTGGTGCCCACCAAGTCCTTTTTGAAAGTGGGTGGGGTTCTTGCCAAGCAGGGCTTCTCATTGGCCACTGGAGATCTGACTGGCTTTGCAGATGAAAATAATATTTTTGGTGGCAGCTGATGCCACTATGTTAGTTTTATTCTGTCTCTCAATTCTCTTTCCCAGTGTACTTTAAAAATTACCCTACTTCTCCCCCTGCACTTGGCCTTTCTGTGAATGTGTGGCTCTGCCTCCCACAGCAGCCATTTTGTGGTTGGCTCCACCTCTCCTGGCAATCATTTTGTGTCAGAATTCCAAAGGTACCCACAGACTCAAAAAGTTGGGAACCCCCTCTAAAATAATATCATACTTCCTTGCCTTTATCTAATTTCTCCAAATTCAACAAAGTGACAGGTTCTGAGAACTGCCATTACATGTTCTACTGCTTTATTTTTCTGTGGAAATTTTTCAATTTCTGAATATTCATGGTATCAATAACCATGAATGGATACCATTGTCAGTTCAATATTAGGCAAGACCTTGCAGTTTCAAAATTATAATCTGGGTAATTATTGCTCGGAATTGTGTGAGAGAATATATGTATGTTTGTTGATCTGTAAATGGGGTAATGGAATAAAACTACAAATATATACACTAATCTGAATAAAATATAAAGTCATGAATTTACCTTATTCTGTTTGCAGGTCAAAAAATAACCAAAGCTAACATTTTTATGTGGATGTGCCCTATCAAATCATGTTTGTTTATTTATTTAGGGTATTAACTTCACCTCTCTCCTGACACAGTCAGGACCCAAAGTGAGTGACACAATCAATACAATACAAAATAATATATATTAAAAGAGATAAGCAGAGCTCAAATCTGTAGACTTCTAGATTTTTTTGGAAAGGATACAGGATGTTCTAATTAGCCCTATTTTGCATAATAGGCATAGCCTCCTAGAAGTGAGACTTGTTTCCCTTCTTTTATAAGATCAGTGTTCTCATATCATCTTCTCAGTAGTGGGCTTTCTTCTGATTGCTATGAGAATCAGGGAATATAAGATTAAAGTTCTGGAGATATAATTGATTTTTTTTTTTTATTGTACCCTGTATATTGAAATACTGGCTTTGTTTGATTTTAATTTATGCTAATAAAGGTATTGACTGACTGATTTTGGAAAGGATATTGTAATCATCAGTCTGATATGACACAAGTAACTAGGGGTGCCAGTCCCCATGTGGGGGCAGGGGATTCTCCATTTTTGGGGTTCTCCCTAGACACCAGCCATCTGGCTGAGGAAAGCACCTCCCCCAACAGTTGTCCATGGCCCTGCTTGAAAACAGCAGACAGCGTGTGCTCCTGCCCCACAAGCCGCATGTCTGCAAGCGATGCATTTGCAGCTTGTAGGGCGGCACACAAGGCGCCTGCTCTTTTCAAGTGGGAGCCACCCACTTCTGCCCTGCAAGCGGTGAATTTGCAGCTTACAGGGCAGGTGCATGAGGCACCTGCTCTTTTCAAGCAGGGCCTGTGTTTGCTCATCTTTTCAAGCAGAGGCCACATATGCCAGCCCTTTGAATCACTTGGCCATCTGAAGGTTTCATTCAGTCCTCACTCTCATTTCTTATAGTCTGATTCCAGTGTAGCTTTTTGTAATTTCCATATCCTGATAGAACTTGACTGATAGAACTTGGTGACATGAGCTCATGTCAATTTGCTGCTTGCAGCACAGGCACACAAAGGCCTGCTTTCTACCCCCCACCCCAACCATGTAAAGGTTTCCTTTAAATGGTTGGGGAAAAGTGCGGGGCATGTACACACAGCACTGCATCTTCAACATGATGATGTCACTCTGCATGATGTCATTGTATCGGGGATAGCCTTGCCCCCTTCCAGAATACCAACCAAGGAGAAGATGGAATCTGGCAACCCTACAAGTAATGCAAGTGACAGAGGACACCAATGACCTCTATGGCGGATAATCAAATTCTGTTAAAATAGATGAATGGACAATCATGTCAGTAGCAAATCATGCACAGTTCTTTTAGTGCACTAAAATCAGTGGGAGAAGAGTTTTCAATGCCTTTCGGTTCCCCTCCCCCCTGTTAAATTTGAACAATGTAGAATCATAGAGTTGGAAGGGACCTCCAGGGGCATCTAGTCCAACACCCTGCACAATGCAGGAAACCCACAAATACCTACCCCAAATTCACAGGATCTTCATTGCTGTCAGATGGCCATCTAGCCTCTGTTTAAAAACCTCCAAGGAAGGAGAGCCCACCACCTCCCGAGGAAGCCTGAGGAATTGCTGTAATGGTCAGGAAGTTCTTCCTAATGTTGAACCTATCTTCTGGGGCCACAGGAAACAATTCCACACCATCCTTTATATGACAGCCCTTCAAGTACTTGAAGATGGTGATCATATCACCTCTCAGCCACCTCCTCTCCAGGCTAAACATCCCCAGCTCCTTCAACCTTTCTTCATAGGACTTGGTCTCTAGACCCCTCACCATCTTCGTTGCCCTCCTCTGGTTCCGTTCCAGCTTGTCTATATCCTTCTTAAATGTGGTGCCCAAAACTGAACACAGTACTCCGGGTGAGGTCTTACCAGAGCAGATTAAAGCGATACTATCACATCACGTGATCTGGACACTATACTTCTGTTGATACAGCCCAAAATTGCATTTGTCTTTTTAGCCACCGCATCACACTTGTTGACTCATTTTCAGTGTATGATCCACTAAGACCCCTAGATCCTTTTTGCACAAACTACTGCTAACACATGTCTCCCCCATTCTATAACCATGCATTGGATTTTTCCTACCAAATTGCAGAACTTTACATTTATGCCTGTTAAAATTCATGTTATAGGTTTTAGCCAAGTTTTCCAGCCTGTCAAGGTCATCCTGTATCCTGTTTTGTTCTAAAACTTTTCCAGGTATAGACATCAAGCTGACGGGTCGGTAGTTACCCGGATCCTCATTTTTCCCTTTCTTGAAGATGGAGACAACATTCGCCTGCCTCCAGTCTTCCAGCACCTCTCCTGTTCTCCAAGAATTCTCAAAAATAATAGCCAGAGGCTCAGAAATTATATCCGCAAGCTCTTTTAGAACTCTTGGATGCAGTTCATCTGGCCCTGAGGACTTAGTTTCATTTAAAGAAACTAGGTGTTTATGTACGACCCCTATGCTGATCCTAGGTTGGAATTTCATACCCTTCTGCTCACGACCTGAGTTCAATTCCAGCGGAAGCTTGTTCAAGTAGCCAGCTCGAGGTTGACTCAGCCTTCCATCCTTCTGAGGTCGGTAAAATGAGTACCCAGCTTGCTGGGGGGGAAAGTGTAATAATCGGGGAAGGCAATGGCAAACCACCCCTTAAGAAGGTCTGCCGTGAAAACATTGTGTCGGAAACGACTGGTGCTTGCACAGGGGAACTTTCCTTTTCCAATTCCTAAAGGAGTCTTTTTTATTTCTCAAGTCTTTAGAGAGCTGTTTATGGAGCCAACTCAGCTTATTTACGCTTTTTCCATTTTTTCTTCTTATAGGAATCATCTGTGATTGCACTTTCAGTATTTCACTTTTAAGAAACTCCCACCCCTCCTGAACCCCCTTCTTCCTGAGTATTTCTGACCATGGGATTTTACCCAGCGTAGTTCTAAGTTTATCTAAGTTTGCCTTTCTGAAGTCCAACCTATAAGTCTGACTATGTATAGCTTTTCCCTTCCCTAAGACTGTAAATTCCAAAATCACATGGTCACTACTGCCCAGGGTGCCCACTGTTTCCACTTCTTCAATCAATTCTTCCTTGTTGATGAGAATTAAATCCAAGATAGCAGATCTGTCTTGTAGCCTTTAGTTATTTTTTCTTAAATTTAAACAATTCAATTGTAACATTTAAACTACATTTAATTTATTTATTTTCCCAATCAAATATTTAGAGTTTGAGTATTTGTTGCTAAAGGGCCATAAAATTAATATAAGGTAGTTTTACCATTTGTTTACTAAACTCAGGGCCAAATAAACATGGTAAATAAGGTCATTTTCTATTTTGAGCACTGGAAAACTTTCTAGAAAATTTCCTGCAATATTTTCCTGTGCAGTTTTTTTCTGGAAACCCCACATAACCTTATATCTGGTAATTCAGAGAGAAGAGAAATACAGAACATAGAGCACACAGCTATTCTCCCATATCCATTATCGGGGGGTGGGGGGACTATGGAGACCTCACATGTTTTTGGCAAAGGTGTTTGAAATTCTCCCAGGGGACCACAAATGCTTGGAAGAGGATGTGCAATTGGACATTTCTAAAAGATCATTCTAGACATGCAAGGTGATTCTGTCCACGATGTATCTTTAAATTAATGTATTCATTTTGGTGTAATTTGTTTCAAAATTTAAACTCTTGATATGGTCTTTTTATCATGTTCTCTTGGGGTTGATAGAACAGCAGAATATGGAAGGAATCTAAAGTATTTTCAGGGACATAAGTTGATATAGTATAGTGACAAAGAGACTGGGTCAAGATAAGAAGATATTGAATTTATACCCCGCCCTACATCCCAAATCACAGAGTGGCTTACAATCTCCTTTACCTTCCCCCCCCCACACACACACACAACATACCCTGTGAGTGGGACTGAGAGAGCTCTCCCAGAAACTGCCCTTTCAAGGACAGCTCAGAGATAGCTATGGCTGACCCAAGGCCATTCCAGCAGCTACAAGAGGTTCCTAGTTTGAATTTTGCTGACCGTGAACTCACTAAGAGGCTGTAAACAAGTCTCTCAGCACTGAGTACCATCACACCAAAAAAGAAGACAAATCTTGAAGCATATTCATCTTCAGTTTTATAAACACATTACAAGGCTGCTTTTAAATTTCATTAATTATTACAAGTCTCTTCACAGTGAGAGTCACAGCCACAGAGATTTCATGTAGACAAAGAATGAGAGAGAAACTTTAGCATGGAATGTTGCAAGCAGCCCTTAAGTATTCTACCCTTAAATTTGGGAGTGGTTGAGATTGATAGGGAGATTTAGGCAGGCTATATGAACAAATTGAAGTTCTATATAGGGGAAGTAATTACAATGTGATTAAAGATTTCAGCAGAGACAGAGTAAGTTATGGACCAATTCTGGCAATGTTTCACAGCTGCTGAGAGGTTGACAATTACAGTGTAGTAAGATGGATGGTTTGGGGGGGTGGTCAAGGATTAGTGCAAGAGCTGGTAAAATTAAGGCTGAAGCACAGGTAATTCTAGTGGATAGGAAAGCATGGAGAACATCTTTTTTATTGGTGAAGAGGATTTTCTTTAGTTGTTGAACCTTTCATTTGCAGGATGTCAGGGTGTAGCCGGAGTCTGGTAAGCAAATTGGTAGGAAATGGGATGGATCAGAGATTGAGTCAACTACTCTTAGAGGTGGGAATCATCCACATACAAAGTAAACAATTATAACTTTTTTATTCTCAAGAACTTGCCATAAAGAAGCTTTACTCTTTTCTTAAGAGTTTTTGTGCCAGACAGAATGCATGTTTTTAAATTATAATATAACTTTTTTATCCCCTAAAGATAGATCCAGGTGGGTGGCTGTGTTGGTCTGAAACAACAGAACAAGTTAGAGTCAAGTGGTACTTTTAAGACGAACAAAGTATCATGGTATTCTACAGACACCATTTGTTTAGACAAAGAATGTAATAGCAGTTGGTTGCTTGAGGAATCCATTGTTCAGTGGACTTTTTCAGACCACCTTGTACTTCTGATTCCCACTAATAAGCAACAGGAAAAGTAAACTCTTGTGGCTGAAGAAAATGAGTTCATTAGGTCACAGCTCTAAGTTACTATTTCTGTACTCATAGTTTCCCAGCTTCTGTACAATGATTATTGTCTTCTCTTCTAGGAGAATGAGGAGCAGGATTTTTCAGTGTTCTCAATATGAACATTTTATAAGTTTCTCTTTCACTGTCTATGACTCAGTTCTCCTCATTTAAGATACATATTTATATGATATCATCCACCCTACCATTAAGCATTCTGTCATCTTTGGGTCACTCATTCTCTCATAGCCTAACATACCTCACAGGGTTGTTGTGAAGATAAAATAATAGGAAGGATCATGTATGCTGCTGTGTGCTTGGGTTGCCAAGTCCCCAGCTTCCTGTAGTGGGGGACTTTCACGTTCATGCAATGCAATAATGGTGCCCAGAAGTGACATCATCAAAATGGCGGTGTGCATGCAGGGCCGCTCTAGGCATTTCCAGGAAAACTCTACGGCTTTTGGGAGGTAAGAACCTCTATGATACCTATTGTACCATAGAGTTTTCCCTCCAAATGGCTAGAGCGTCCAGGAAAACCATAGAGTGGCCCCTTGTGTGCACTGCCATTTTAATGACGTCACTTCCGAGAGACATCATCACACCAGCAACTTAGGGGGAGGTTCCCCCCGATGGCCCAATGTGGGCCAGCGGGTTGGGAACCTCCTGGGTGGGGGAATCCGGACCGGTGGCTTGGCAGCCCTATGTGTGCTCCTTACATAAATGGTGAAAAGTGCCAACAAGTCACAGCCAACTTATGACCACCCTGTAGGGTTTATAAGGTGCAAGAGACATTCAGAGGTGGTTTGCCATTGCCTGCCTCTGCATAGCAACCCTGTACTTCCTTGATGGTCTCCCATCCAAATACTAACGAGGGTTGACCCTTCTCAGCTTTGAGTTCTGATGAGATTGGGCTAGCCTGGGCCATTCAAGTCAGCACCTTTAGATATTGAATGCTTTAAAATATGCAACTGTTCTAATCTGTTCTGTTGTATTTCTTTTGGAACTTGAATCACTCTCCTTATATCCTATATTTTAAGAAAATAATTCAAAAAGTAGGTATGTCAGTTAAGGTCAAAAAGGGGGGAGCTGGTATATATTCTGCTTCTAAAAAGAAAAGCAACATATTCTAAACTACAGAAGAGAGAGACTGGTGTGCATGTGTGCTGAGGGAGGAGTGGGTGAACTGATACTGTGCTGTTGCTGTAGTTTTGTTTTTTCATTACTGAATTATTTGCTAAAGAGACAGCATGCACTTACACAACACACCCTCACCCTGATTTTAAGCAATTGATTTACTTTCTGGATTGGATTAGACCTGATGCAATATAGCTTGTATAAGGGGTGGAATAACCAGTTTGTCAATCTCCAGCCCAAATATTCATATTATGACTGGGTTGTGGTATTTCTGCTGTTGACATTTGTTCTTTGAGTAGGCTTTTTGAGGTCACAAAGGTTGTTCTACTTCATGGTGATAAGACTTCCATCCCTTCTGCCTCAGTATCATTTCTAGTTCTCTTTTATTTTCATTTATCCAGCAATGCTGATTGATTTTGAATTTTTAACATATCTGTTCCCCCGCCATGTTATCAATACTTCTAATAAATGGATTTTTTTAAAAAATAATTCAAATTCAGTCTTTGGTTTTCTAAGAAATAGACAGTTATTCTTGCACAATCCTTACACCCTGATCCTAAACACTCCAATTTATCTGAAAGGAATTTATTTTCAATCAAATGTGCTTAAATGTGTTTAAAATTAATCTATGTAGTTTACCTTGAATTTTAAAAAGTATCTGATGATCTTCCCCAATAATTTGTTGTGCATTCTCTGCTGGTTTCCATTTTCCTATATCCTTCCTCTTGTAATTTTTCAAACTGTACTTTGTATTCTGCTGCATTCTATCCCATTGATTAATATTTAATATGTATGCACCACATTTCAAATAGTTGAAGATTCTATGGCCAGAGTTGCATGTAACTTTGTGTTAGATTGTGGGACCAATGCATATCGCATGTATACAGCCCATCTATAAGTTAGGACAGTGTTATTATCCTAACACTGCAGCTAGAGGATAGTGCATATGTTAAATCACAACATCATTATAGTTTACTTTAGGCATCCAGTGCCATAAATGTATTTTATTCTAATTTTTACAGTACATTTTCCAGCTATTTTTCACTTAATCTCCATTTTATTATAGGCAACCAAGTATCTTGAATACTATTTATCCATGCTTTGACTGCCAATTGTTGCGCAGTAAGTTATATGAAGTTATTTGTTGATATTCTTATTCTTATTAAATTACATCATGTCAGACTTAATAAGCTGAACCAATAAAAGGTTTTCATTTACCTGGGCTGGTCTATTAGCATCCTAATCTAGGGAACAGTTCAGATCATTGCTGTTTGTTTAGTGTAGTTGACTCCTAGCTTTAACCACTTGTAGCACAGCTGACAAAGTAAGTCAGAGGCTCATGCCTGTTTATAACAGAACTGCCTTTATTTTTTGGAATCATTTGGCTATCTGAAGTTTTCAGTTAGTCCTTGCTTTCATTTATTATAGTCTAGTTCCTGTCCAGCCTTGTACATTTTCCATATTCTTAGACTGATAGAACTTGGTGTCATGAGCTCATGTCATATGAACCTCTGAACCACGCGCAGATAGCATTGACATGTAAATGAATTGTTATCTCATTATTGAAAACTTTTGATGTCATCTAGGCTTCTCTATCCCTTCATTCTCCCAAACTCATACATGTGCTTGATCCTGGCAATGAGATGTACTACCGCCTGCCACCCATAATTTGTCACCCAAAAAGAAGAGTTGCAAAACTCAGATTAGTTGGTAACAATTTACGTCAATCTTAAATGCTACTCTCACAATAATATACATAATAACAGGTGCTATTATAAGGCAATGTTTCTCTGGATTATGAGACCTGTGCAGAATGAAGGGTTGACGACTCACCTTAATTTACATCCTGCACTTTTGTTCTTTCCAAGCATCTGTGTCCTGTCATTTGGGGTAAGGCAAGTTGAGATTTTATTTTTGTTATATAGGCAGAGAGAGAGAGAGTTGCATTCTGGGAGCACGAGAAATCAAGGACACGATGGTCCTACTATAGACCTTCATTTATACAATTACTTACTAATTATGACAAGTATGAGTGTAGAGAGAAATGGCTTTTCTGCTGCAAAGAATCCTGGTGTGTGTGCATCAGTGCATTCACCGTAGACTGATAGACTGCAGCATTGTGTGATCTTACAGACAAACATTTGGGTCTCATTGATCACATTTTGGTTTCATTGTTTTGTTTTGTTTTCCCATTCACTCTTATGGGAAAGAGGATTGCTTATCCAGTAGGTATATAATACATTGGAGGTGGGAGCTAATTTAACTCCATGGTGATGCAAAACGTCTGTATAGCCCAGCCTATACAGTGGGGGGGGGGGGGTCACTGTAAAATTGACAGAATGTTGAAAAATTGACCTTTCAATAGGTAAGTGGTCAAATAGCACTGCTCATCTAAAAACATTTGAATGTACAGAGAATGCAACAGGTCTTTGTAAGGCTGAAATTACTTGCAGCACCCAGCATGTTTCATCTTGTGACTGCAAAACCTCAGGATATTGAACACTGAGAGGTGTTGAGTCTGTGCTTCTCTTTCGTAGTTGAGTTTCGTTCCAGAACGTATGACATTGTGACTATATATAAGCCTATCCATTTATTTAATAAATGGAATGTTTACTCATTCATCCTCAGTGTTTTATCGCAAGATTAAAAAATTAGTTTGTGTTCCTTGTAAGCAGTGTCCAGTAATTATTGAAACATGACAGAGAGGACCAAGATGACCCAGAACAGCTGCCCAGTGGTGTTTGTGGAAGAAACCAGTACAATTTGTCTCAGGGCAGAGATAACAGTGAGATAACATAAAGCTAGGATGAGCACAAAAAAGATAGCAAGAAAATATTCTTCACTGCAGCTCTATTTGTTGCCGCACACGTTTCCTTTTGCCTAGCTACAATTGGTTATACTAGATCATTAATTTGCAAACTCTGAATTGAAATAGAACTGCGAGGGCACCACAAGGATTAAACTGATTTTAAAAATAATTGGACCTCTCTTTCAAGGCCAAAAGTGTGTGTGTGTGTGTGTGTGTGTGTGTGTGTGTGCACGCACACGCGTGCACACACACACACAGGAGGAGGAGGAGGAGGAGGAGACAATCTGCTGGATTTATTCATGATGCACTGTTCTGCTGCCTTTGGATAGTGGGTGAAGCTGCTGCATCTTTCCATTGGGGATCACTGGATCATTCCATCTCTTCTAAAGCAAAGATGCTGCAGGATGATACTGTCTAAAGAGTGAGGCCTAGAACCATAGTACGTACAGAGACATGGGCTGGACTTCTCTGCAGGATAGTAGCCCTCCCTTTTGCTAAAAACAAAGCTTTTGGGTTACACAAGAGAAATCTGTCTCTAATTTTTATTCAGAAGAAAGTGTGTCTCATTTGTCAGAAGTTTTGGCAAGATCCAGAATTAGATGGATCCTGCAGGCACCTCCCAATATATGACTTTTTAACATTTTATTTCATGCTATTTTAGCCTCTCAGTAACCACTGTGTACATTTGAGAATGCATGAATCAAATTAATTATAGCCTTTTGGCGGGTCAGCTACTCTGGATTTGAAAGAAATGGATTGCTTGCTGTTTTTTCCTCCTTGCGTGAATTTTATTTTTACTCCAGTTGTAATCTAAATACACAAAGTCCTGCTTTGCATTTCTTTTGCACAGAACTCCTGCACTTTATCACCAAAGCCTGAGAAATGATCCTGTTGCCCTACAGTAGCTCTGTTTCTTGTCATGTGTTACAGCAGCTAGCATCATATCAAATTAAAATAACTTCCTGATTCAGAGGTCAGGGACACTAAAGTAAGATCTTTGTATTTATCAACCAAGATGCCACACAGAGTGAAGGAAACTGTCCTGCTGAACCATTTTATGGCCTCCCATTGTCAATGATCATTTCTCTTCTTATAGATTATTTTGGCATATGGTCAGCAGTTCAGTCTCACACCAGCTATTTGACAGGCAAGTTAAAAACAACACGCTGAACTAAATTTCTTGTCGCAGGCCAAAGCGAAATAGGAGATCTTACAAAAAGAAAGGGGAACCAACCATACAGTGCCAAAATGTAGAAAAAACCTAGCAGAAACTCATTTGCATATTAGACCACATTCTCTGATGCCAAGCCAGCCAGAACTGTGTTCCTGCTCAAAAAAAGCCCTGCCAAAATGTATTGAGTTAAATTAGTCTGTAATATATGTACAGGTTTTTTTTCCTTTTAGGACCTTTGAGTTCTGAACCAAGAATCTTGTTTCTTGGCACATGCAAATTACTGTTACTCAGATTCTGCCGAGAAAATTCTGACTAACAGCCCTCTCCCCCCAAGTTTTTGTGAATACTTTTGAATCATAAGGGCTTACACACCCTGGGTTCTCTTCCAACAAGAGTAAAGGAACATAGTATACTTAATGCAAATACCCAGGAAGACAGAGAGGGAGCAGATAATCCCATCATGAAGTAAAAGACATGGTGTTGAAAGCCGTTTCTTCCTTAAGCAGTGGTGATTGCTTGTGGGCTGGGGCGCAGATAGTATTCCAGCCTCCACCACAGTGAGCTGAGGAAGGGAAGGCATTGCTGGCTGGAAGACAACCCGAGGCAGCAATAGAGCTGCTGGTGTACAAGCTTCCATGTGGCTAGTGGAACTTGGGAACAAGCCTGGGGCTATGACATCTCTTGCTGGCACCAGGTTCAAGCAACCACTCAGAAGCTTTACACCAGCCCAGCACTGCTGCTATGGTTCCAGTTAGGGTTGCCAGGTTTTATCTGGCTCCTGGTGGGGGATTTTCTTTGTGCATGCAAATGTGGTGCAGTGATGTCACCTGGAAGTGATATTATCGTGATGGACACATCGCAGGGGGGGATGCTCTAGCACTTTGAAAAAACTCTTATGATTATCATATAATTCTCCCCCCCCCACTAACCCCCCCCCCAAAAAAAATGCTAGAGCTTCCTCACTGCAATGTGCCTGGTGTGATAATGTCACTTCTGGATGACGTCATTGTGCTGGGCATATCGCAGCACACCAGTGTTCTTCAGGGGTGCGGATCCCCCCCCCCCTGCCAGTTCCATGGCAGTGGGTTGGAGGCCCCAAAATTGGGGAGAAACCTGCCCCTAATGGGAGACTGGGAGCCCTAGTTCCAGTAGCTTGGTTGGTGCTTCCCATTATCCTCCGATAAGGACACTGCTTTGCTCACCATCTTCAATCACACACAAGAGTGTGGAGCCTGAGACAGTCCCTCCCTTGCCAGTTTGGTATAGTGGTTAAGAGCAGTGGACTCCAATCTGGAGAACCGGGTTTGATTCCCTACTTCCCCACATGCAGCTGCTGGTGTGATCTAGGGTCAGACACAAGTTCTTTCAGAGCAGTTTTCTCAAGAGATCTCTCAGCCCCCCTACCTCACAGGATGTCTGTTATGGGAAGAGGAAGGAAAAGAGTCTGTAAGCTGCTCTCAGACTCCGAGTGAAGGATGGAGTATAAATCCAATCTCCTCCTCCTCCTCCTCTTCTTCCTGCCACTGCTGTTCAGCAAGACTTGTTGAAGCCAACAAGGATGTCTTGCTTGAACACAGTCTGTTTATGTTTATATTTTGCAGGCGCATGTTCTGCTTAAAAGGTAATACCATTAAGTTTGTTGTTACAGCCACTGAATGCTTCAACTGGACTAACTGGAGACATGCGCTGGGTGTATGTGCGCTGCAATGCCAAGATCTCTCACTTGAAGAACTTTCAAGAGCTGGCCCAGGTTTTGTAATGATGTAAAATGGCAAATATAAGACTGTAACCAGGGCTTCTTATGGTCACCATGGCAACCTTGGTCCCAGTGACTGCTCCCTCCCCGGATGTTCCCCAGGCTCTCCATTTGCGGTGAACTTGGAGGAGGAAAGATCTTTCAGCATGCTGGCTTTTGCAGAAGGCAAAGGCCATGAGGGGCTCTTTCATTTGCACCCAGCACTGGGAAATAGGAAGCAACAAGAGGAAATAGGAAGCAACAATACCTTTTGCCAGCATATCAGAGAAATTTGTTCATTCTGGGTTTTTGTAGGAGATGGAAGTGGTGCTGAAAGTCTGTCTTACTGAAATGAGCAGAGACAATGCTTGTCACTCAAAGGAAGTGGAGTGTTTTGAGCCAAACTGCTTTTAATGCACTCACTGGTGAGGAAAGAGACAGAGAGGCTGCGATCCCACAAGCTAAATAATGCACTTTCAATCCACTTTCCAACTGGTTTTTAGTGTGTGAACTGACAAAATCCAGTTGGAAAGTGGATTGAGAGTGCATTAATTAGTATGTGTGAACTTAGCCAGAGAAAAGTTTCTTAAATGTTAAGCAAACAGAATCTCATGCATAGAAAATTCTTTGTAGTCTAAAGCAGTCAAACCTCTGGCTGTAATGTTTGTTGTTGTTGTTCAGTTCCACCGTAGAATCCGACTCTTTGCGACCCCATGGACAGTCACACCAGGCCCTCCTGTCTTCCACCATCCTCCAAAGTCTGCTCAAATTCGTGTTTGTTACATCAGTAACGCTGTCCAGCCGTCTCATCTTTTGCCGTTCCCTTCTTCTTTTGCCTTCTGTCTTTCCCAGAATCAGGATCTTCTCCAGTGAGTGCTCCCTTCTTATTTGGTGGCCAAAGTATTTGAGCTTCAGCTTCAGCATCTGACCTTCCAGGGATCAGTCTGGGTTCATTTCCCTTAGGACTGACTGATTTGATCTTCTTGCAGTCCAAGGGACTCTCAAGAGTCTTCTCCAGCACCACAACTCAAAAGCATCTGTTCTTCTGCGCTCGGCCTTCCTTATGGTCCAGCTCTCAAAGCCATACATTACTACAGGGAATATCATCGCTTTGACTATACGGACTTTCGTTGGCAGGGTGATATCTCTGCTTTTTATTATACTGCCCAGGTTCGCCATAGCTGTCTTCCCAAGGAGCAAACATCTTTTAATTTTATGGCTACAGTCACCATCTAAAATGAACTTGGATCCCAGAAATGTGAAGTCTGTCACTACTTCTATGTCTTCCCTTCTATTTGCCACGGTGTGATGGGGCCGGATGCCATGATCTTAGTTTTTTTGATGTTGTGTTTCAAGCCTACTTTTGTGCTCTGCTCTTTCACCCTCAGCAAGAGGTTCTTTAGGTCCTCCTCACTTTCTGCCGTTAGAGTGGTATCATCTGCATATCTGAGGTTGTTGATGTTTTTCCCAGCAATCTTAATTCCGGCTTGTGCTTCATTCAGGCCAGAATTCCACATGATGTACTCTGCATATAAATTAAATAAGCAGGGTGACAATATAGATCCTTGTCGAACTTCTTTTCCTATTTTAAACCAATCATTTGTTCCATATCCCGTTCTGACCGTTGCTTCTTGACCCTAATACAGGTTTCTCAGAAGACATGTGAGGGGGTCTGGTACTCCCATCTCTTTTAAGGATTTGCCACAGTTTGTTGTGATCCACACAATCAAAGGCTTTAGTGTAGTCAACGAAACAAGAAATAGACTTTTTCTGATACTCCCGTGCTTTCTCCATAATCCAGCGAATGTTGGCAGTTTGATTTCTAGTTCCTCTACCTCTCCAAAACCCAGCTTGAACTTCTGGTAGTTCCCGATCTACATACTGCTGAAGCCTAGCTTGTAGGCTCTTTAACATGACCTTGCTGGCATGTGAAATGAGTGCAATGGTGCGATAGTTTGAACAATCCTTGGCATTACCCTTCTTTGGGATTGGAATATAAACTGACCTTTTCCAATCCTGTTGCGTTTTCCAAATTTGTTGACATAATGTGTGCATCACTTTAATAGCATCATCTTTTAGGACTTTGAATAGCTCGACTCCGATTGCCAAGTTTGGCCTTGGAAAACAAAATGAAGCCGGGTAAAGGCTAATAGAGTTTTGTCAAGAGAATAAACTGGTCATAGCAAACACCCTCTTCCAATAACCTAAAAGGCAACTCTACACTTGGACATCACCTGATGGGCAACACAGAAATCAGATTGGCCTTTCTTTCTTAGGACCTTTGCTGCAATTTTCAGCATTTTATGAGAATATCAAAAGAGAGCGTTTTCTCTAGGTCTAATTCTTTCTCTGATGGTACATTAGTTCTGAACTGGTAAACCTGGTTCTGGACTGTACCACTTGGATAGCACGTGGAAGACTTACCTAATTTAACAGTCCTAGTCACAAACAATGGTTTGGTGTAGTGGTTAAGAGCGGACTCTAATCTGGAGAACCAGCGTTGATTCCCCACTCTTCCACATGAAGCCAGCTGGATGACCTTCGGTCAGTCACAGTTCTCTCAGAACTCTGTCAGCCTCACCTACATCATGGAGTCTGTTGTAGGGAGAGGAAAGGAAGGTGATTGTAACCTGCTCCGAGACTCCTTTGGGTAGTGAAGGATGAGGTATAAAACCAACTTGTCTTCTCCTTCTCCAGACAGACCATTAACATTCCAGGGAAAAACTTAAGATCCTTTCTCATTGCATCGTATTTTCTTTGAGCTGGGAGTTGTTTGAATCGAGAAGCTATGCGCATCCTCCTCTTCAATCTGAAGTGGCACAACCATTTATAGATGTACCACTTCAGTGAGAACTGTCCTTATCTTTCATTCCCTCCCCCCTTTCTCTTGTTCTATCTGTATGTGACACAGGCAAGACAATCAGTTGTAATTATGATGGCAGCCTTAAATTCACAATCTGAAGCAGCTGGCTTGCTAACTTTATGCATTATTATATACATAGTATTTCGTTTCCTGGAAGAAATAACTTGATTGTAAAAAACAGTGACTCAGCTATCACTATTTTTCTTAAGGCAAATGATCTGTCAACAACTTTTCTATTTGTCTAGTGACTTGAAATGATGTTGAAAACATAGAAGCTGGAGACTAACATGCTGCCTTAAGACCTGGATCCAAATTCTAGCTTGTTTAGCTGAACAACTGCTGAGGGACTGTCCCTCAGCCTCAGTGTCCCATATGTAAATTGAGACCATGCTTTGCTGAGTTGTTGGGAAAGGGGTAGGCACAAGGATTTGGATGCTGTATATATTATAAATTACGTTTTAATATTAGAGTGAGATAACTGTTTCAATCATTATAAAATGAAATATTTAAAAGGTCGGAAGATCTAAGAAACAGCTCATGTATGGTTTCCCCACCTGTGTGTTAAACTGTCCTTTACCAGAATTTCCTAATCCAGTAGTGTCTCTCTTGATAGACTAAGAATAATTCCATGGGTGCATATATATGAAAATATTTTATCCAAGTAGGCCATTTTCTTTAGTTGTATCTGGACTGAAATTCAGGGACTTTGTGGTTTGCAGAAGGAGCTGCCTTCTGCTTAGCCTCTGTTGAAGTACACAGAGCTGTGTGCATTCTGGTTTCAGGGCCTCCTTCAAGCACAAAAGTGAATAAAGGCATGTAATATCCAGTCCAGCAAACGGGCAATGTAAAGCCTCAGGACTGACCAGGCCCAGGACAAATACTAGCAACCCAGATTTCTGCTTTTGCATGGTCAGCAGGCAACCTTTTGTCTGCCAGTTGAAGCACCTAGTTCTAGCAGCTGACATTAAGGATCCAAAACAGGAGAAAAACACCCTTTAGTTCTACATTTTGGTATGGCCAAGACACCAGAAGATATAATCTCAATTCGCATTCACTTGATATTACAGTCATTGTTTATTTCATATTTACATAAACAACATGGTCTTTCCTATCTCCCGTTGTCTTCTACAGCTTTCTGCACCATTCAGAAAAGCCGAGACAGTTATGGCTGCAGTATGAGGGACAGTAGATCAAGTAGGAAATCTGTGGAAATTACAAAGCATATCCCCCCCCCCCCCGGAAGAACAGCCAAGGTCACCCTTTGGATCCAGTTATTCTGTGTTTTGAATAGTAAAATTATCTTTTGTACCTGGAAAGTAATTTATTAAGCAAGGGCATCATTTGCTCTGGTCTGCTTTTTAAAAATAGTCTTTGTCACATATCACACCATTGTAAAGCGATTATAGAGCTGGTTTATCTCTTTAGTCACCATATAACTGCCAAAGTTTCCAGCTGTGTGCAAAAGGGAATGTACTTGTAATTATTCGCCAAACTACCTTCCATTCTGGCCTTTCCAGTTCAACTGCAATTCAAGGTGATCTTGCATCACAACATTATATATTAACAGTTGACCACACACCTGTAATGACGTATGGTAAAATTGTCCTTTCTACTTGGCAAGATGAAAGATTCCAAATGAAGCCAACCTTCTGTACAGCCTCTGATAATGTGTTCATAAGCAGAATCACACCCTCCAAAGGCCACTGACTGCGATGGAATTAAATGGGTGTAGCTATGTTTAGGATAACACTGTAATTCTTTGAAATATCGAGCATGTATTCAGCCAGAATTCTATGTTTTTTTCTCATGTTGTCATCCAATGAAACTGTATGTTTCCTTGACTTCTCTTTTTATTTTGTATCTTGTGCTTTGGTGTTGTACATTCAGTGACCATGGCAGACGTATCTTGCTTGTGATGGAAGGACATTTTATGGAGGATTTGACAAGTTTTATTTGTTTTGCTGTCGCTACTTGAAGAATAATCTACCTTCTGTAATGAAACAGAATCTCTAAAACATTTCAGAATGAAACTCCATACTGAAAACCATGTAGGCATTCCATTGCTCCATAATCCATGATTCCTCTTCTTTCTAAACAGTAAAAATTACAATGTTATCTGTATGGTAGTTTTGCCATTGCGCTGAAGGGGAGATGGATCTACTCTGGTCAAAGCATTCAGATATTAATGTCTGAATAATTCTGGGCCACTTGTTTTATTTTGTTGTTCAGTAGACAGTCGAGTCTGATTCTGTGCAACCCCATGGACCAAGTCATGCCAGGCCCTCCTGTCTTCCTCCGTTTCTCATTGCAACAGAAATCCAAAGGATCAGGGAAATCCATTGAGAGGCAGAATAAAGGGGAGATCAGATTGCCAAAAGAAAATCTGATCTTGTTAGTGTCAAGTAACTTTTCTAAAATGCTTTAGAATTTGCATACCTCCATCTTTATGTTACTAGGATTGGGATTAATGTGAGATATCTACCATGGTGGAAAAAAAATCCCAAATCTTTTGAAGATCAAATTTTAAAAAGATGTGAAAGATGTGGTTTAAAAAATAAATGTAGCACTTGCATTTTAGATATGGCTATTACCTATGTGGGAGAGAAAGCAGCATGGTGTAGCATGATCTCCTTGGAAGCTGAAAAGAGTCATTACTTGGAAGGGAGACCAACAAGGAGACTCTGCACAGGAAGGCAATCACAGACCACCTCTGCTTCTCACTTGCCTTGAAAGCCCCTTGCCCAGATTACCATGAGTCAGCAGTGACTGGATGGCATTTTACACACACACACACACACACAACCCATGAAAATGTCTCTAAAACAATTTCTAAATATACAGAAACCCCATGATAAAAAGGGAAATCAAATGCTGTTTTTCCTTATGAGGGGGTACAAACTATTACATTTGAAGTGTTCTTTGTCTTTTGGCAACTGGAATGTATCATATTTTAAATTCCAATTTTTAAAAACCAGGTTATCTATTCTGTACAATAATAAACTAATTACATATTTTAAATTACATGGAACAGGGGTTGCTATTTCAGATTAGTATTTATAATAGAAAAATCCAAGACAATTCAGAAAGTGACCTAAAGCCCCTGGCTAGGAGGATTATTATGCCATGTAAATTGCTGATGGGCCTTTACAGGCCTGCTAAAATATAGTGGCTTTGCAATATGTAGATGATTTTAGTCACAGAGTAGCTATATCCAGTCCCCAGATATGGTAGTTAATATGTGCAATTCACAGCGCCTAATTAATCCAGCCTACAAGTTACAACCTTTTGCTGAACTAGCATTTCAGCATTAGATCTTTGATGAAGGAATCTTAAAGGGAGTTGGGTTGGTTCAATCCAGAGAGCAAAAGGCATGTGCCTAAATCTCATTAATGGGATTTATGTGCAGAAATGTATGATTAAGGATCACTGTATATTCTTTGCCTTTTAAATGCAGCAGTCCTATCTGTATATTCATACAAAATCATAATTTCCCCCCTATTTTAATGTTTCATTTAGGACTCTTAATGTTTTTTGTAATGAGGCCTTAATAATGAGGTTTTTGCTTTTGCTTTATGCCTTCCCCTGAAAGTATTCTTCTCTTTTGTATCCATTGAAATGCATTGTCAGCTTTTCACAGCATGACAACTCATTCAGAAGGCTTCTGTAACTGCTGGTAGGTTATCTTTTGGGCACTGTTGATCAGTGTTATCAGTACAGCTGATATATTGGTGGTTATCTTCTGTTACTCTGAGCTTAGAAGGGTGTAACACTTTTAAATTGTGCTGTTAGTCCCAGAGTTTCAGGACCACTTCATATGTACTTTGTTTTGCTTACATGGATTCCAAAACCACAAATTAAACAGTTATATTCTGACTCCAACTCAACTGACATTAGATCCATTGACATAGGATCCATTGAAAACTATGGGGTTTAAGTTAATCACAATTTTTAATTTATTTATTTGCTTCATTTATATTCTGTCTTCCCAGTGGGGGCCCAAAGCAATTTAAATTGTTCTCCATTTTATCAGTAGATTAGCCCTGTGAGGTTGGTTAGACTAAGTGCATGTGCCTGGCCCATAGTCAGCCAGCAAGCTTCCATGACATGGTGGGGATTCAAACCTGAAATGAACTCCCAACCCCTAGTCTGAAACTCTAACCACTGTTATGGATGAGAAGGAGATGACACTGATGGACACTGACCATTGTTTGTGACAGTAGCAAGATTTGGCGGGGGTGGGGGGGACTCTTTCTGTTGGATTTTTCACTTTCCAGAGTGTTGGCTGAGTAGTTCTGGTGGGCTGTTACTGTCAGAACTCAAAACACAGATTGGCTAAGAGCTTTCTATACATGTGGGAGGGAGAACTGAAAAAGAGCTGTTCCTTTTCTGTGGCGGGGGGGGGGGGGTGGGGAGGGAAGGGTGGAGACGCTTTGGGAGGAAGTGTGACCATACAAAGGACCTCCTCCTCTTTAACACACACCCTCCTGAATTTTCCAGTAGGGAGATCAGATGCCCAAGTACTGTAAGTGTTGACCTGGGTTAGCAGTCTTTCTGTTTCATTTGTTTTATTAGTCTGCACCATAGTTCATAGACCAGGAGACAGTGCAATATGACTGTTGATTCTCCTGGACTTTTCTGTGGTTTTTAATAACAGCAGTGATGGCATCCATTAGTGATGGAATTCCACAGGGGTGGAATTCTAGCAGGACCTCCTTTGCCTATTAGGCCGCACCCCCCTGATGTAGCCAATCCTCGTGGAGCTTACAGCAGGCCCTGTGAGAAGAGCCCTGTAAGCTCTTGGAAGATTGGCTACAGGGGTGGAATTCTAGCAGGACCTCCTTTGCCTATTAGGCCGCACCCCCCTGATGTAGCCAATCCTCGTGGAGCTTACAGCAGGCCCTGTGAGAAGAGCCCTGTAAGCTCTTGGAGGATTGGCTACAGGGGTGGAATTCTAGCAGGACCTCCTTTGCCTATTAGGCCGCACCCCCCTGATGTAGCCAGTCCTCTGGAGCTTACAGTAGGCCCTGTAAGAAGAGGCCTGTAAGCTCTTGGAGGATTGGCTGCACCAGAGGGATGTGGCTTAATATGCAAAGGAGGGTAGGGTTAGGATCCAGCCCACCTCCTGCAATGGTGCTTGGCCAGTTTTTTTTGTTGTGATCTTTATAAGTGGGGGGGGGGGGTGGGCTCCCTCTGGGTATCCTACCCCCCCAGGGAAAGTGTAATACATAGCCTCTCCTCTCCCGGTGTAGTGAATGCCACGTGGTCACTGTCTGGCTATGCCTGGCAGATGGGCACTGCAATGGCCTCTCCTGCATTACTGCATCCGTAGCAACACCTTCTCGCTGGTCCCCCCCGTTTTTCACAGAGTTTGCTACGTCATGGTGCGACCGAATTGTCCGGCGGTATAACCGGATGGGCAGGCTGGGCCCACCAACCTTGCCAGCCTAAGAGAAGGAAAACTCTAACATCAAACCCGGGCAGATAGAGCTCGTTAATGTAACACCTACCACCTGGAGGACTCGCTGCCGGCGTCCCGGCTTACTGGGCCATGGCAGATGACCCCCAGGTGAAAGGGTGGAGCCAGTACCGCGCACACTGGGCTTCACCTAAAAAATTCTTCTGCGCAGGCCTGAAGGGCATATCCACATACACAACCCACAACGCATCAAGTCCTGCAGCGATGGGCAAGGGGCGAAACGGCAGGTGGAAGGTGCCACTGGAAGCCGCAGTCCCGATCCTGCATGTAGGCGGTTCAGGGTATTGGTCGCCTGATGCTAACCCGGAGACGAAAGCATTTTTCGGCAGCACCCTGAACGACCAAGCAGCCTTATCTAGGGTCAGCACTGCTTGCTCCACACGGAGAGGGGCCTAGAAAAGGTGGCCTAAACAAAGCTCATCTCCTCCACCCCAGTTGGCTAGCCGCGGTCAACGGGCATCCTTACTTGCGGTCAAAAAATAACAACAAAGAAAAGGCATGCACCTGCCTCACAAAGTGTGCAAAGACTAAAGCTTGCGTGTTGGAACATCAGAACCATGCTTGACACAGTAGACAGTGGTTGCCCTGAACGACGCTCTGCTCTAGTTGCCCACGAACTTCTCAGGTTGAATATCGACATAGCAGCTCTCAGTGAGGTCCGTTTCCCTGAGGAAGGTAGTCTTCAAGAACACGGTGCTGGCTATACCCTCTACTGGTCAGGTAAGTCAAAGGCTGAGAGCCGCCTTTCTGGCGTTGGCTTCATGGTCAGGAACTCCATTGCCTCCAAACTTGAAAACCTGCCAACAGGTCACTCAGATCGCATCATGTCCATGCGCCTCCCACTTCAAAACAAGCAGCATGCAACACTCTTCAGTGTGTATGCCCCAACCCTTCAAGCAGATCCTGCAGAAAAGAACAAGTTCTATGCTGATCTACACAACCTCGTACGGAAGACCCCTACAGAGGACAAGGTGATCATCCTTGGCGACTTCAATGCCAGAGTAGGTAAAGACTCGGAAGCCTGTAAAGGAGTACTTGGCAAACACGGCATTGGCAACTGCAATGACAACGGGCGCCTCCTGCTAGAATTCTGCATGGAGCACCAGCTCACCATCACCAACACTATCTTCCAGCAGAAGAACAGTCTGAAGACAACTTGGATGCACCCACGGTCCAAGCACTGGCACCTTATCGACTACATTCTGGTGCGCCAGAGAGACCTTCGAGATGTCTTACACACCCGAGTAATGCCCAGTGCAGAATGTCATACAGATCATCGTCTTGTACGCTGCAATCTCCGTCTTCACTTTAAACCCACACCCAGGAGAGGAGGTATCCCTCGGAGGAAGTTTCAGGTTGGCAGTCTCCAGTCAGCCGAAGTTAAAGCTGCCTTCCAGGCAAAACTCCAGTCAAGAATTGAGGACCCCAGTTGCCCCACAGACCCTTCTCCAGAAGCACTCTGGGAACACCTAAAAACTACCGTCCTGCAGATCTCTGAAGAAGTCCTCGGGTTCTCCACAAGGAAGAACAAGGACTGGTTTGATGAGAACAATCAAGAGATCCAAGATTTACTGGCGAAGAAGAGATCTGCCTACCAAGCACATCTTGCTCAGCCCTCCTGTCCTGGGAAAAAAGCAACCTTTCGCGCTGTATGTAGCAACCTCCAGTGCAAGCTTCGAGACATTCAGAACGAGTGGTGGACCAAGCTTGCTGAGAGAACCCAGCTGTGTGCAGACACTGGTGATTTAAGAGGGTTCTATGAAGCCCTGAAGGCAGTATATGGTCCATCATATCAGACTCAGAGTCCCTTGCGTAGTGCAGACGGCCAAGTGCTCCTCACAGACAAGGCATCCATATTGAACCGGTGGTCGGAGTATTTTCAGGTTCTCTTCAGTGCCAACCGCGTAGTTCAAGATTCAGCAATTCACTTCACCCCACTTCAACCAGTGAAAACAGAGTTGGATGAGATCCCCACTCTAGAAGAGACTGTTAAAGCCATCAAGCAACTGAAAAGTGGCAAGGCAGCGGAAGTTGATGGAATTCCACCAGAGAGCTGGAAGCATGGGGGCACAGTACTACATAGCTCACTTCACAAAGTACTTGTCACCTGCTGGGAACAAGGCAAATTACCACAGGACTTTCGCGATGCAATCATCATCACCTATACAAGAACAAAGGGGAAAAGTCAGACTGCTCCAACTACCGGGGGATAACCCTGCTCTCCATCGCAGGCAAAATCCTTGCCAGAATACTCCTGAACAGACTGGTGCCCGCCATTGCAGAAGAACTCCTCCCAGAGAGCCAGTGCGGCTTCAGAGCTAACAGGAGCACCACCGACATGGTATTTGTTCTCAGGCAGCTCCAAGAGAAATGCAGGGAACAGAACAAGGCTCTGTATGTGACTTTTGTCGACCTTACCAAAGCTTTCGATACCGTTAGCAGGAAAGGCCTGTGGCAAATCTTGGAACGTTTAGGATGTCCCCCAAGGTTCCTCAGCATGATCATCCAGCTACACGAAGACCAGCGAGGCCAAGTCAGACACTGCAACGACCTCTCGGAGACCTTCCCAATAGGCACAGGTGTAAAGCAAGGCTGCGTTCTCGCGCCAACTCTCTTCACGATCTTCTTTAGCATGATGCTTCAAAGAGCCGCAGTAGATCTAGATGATGACGATGGTGTCTACATCCGCTATCGCACCGATGGCAGCCTGTTCAACCTGAGGCGTCTAAAGGCCCACTCCAAGACAATGGAAAAACTCATCCGAGAGCTACTGTTTGCTGATGATGCTGCACTCGTCTCCCACTCGGTATCAGCTCTGCAGCATATGACGTCCTGCTTTGCAGAGGCTGCCAAGCTATTCGGCCTAGAAGTTAGTCTGAAGAAGACAGAAGTTCTCCACCAGCCTGCACCCCAGGAAGATTATCACCCTCCCTGCATCACTGTGGGTGAATCAGTTCTGAAGACAGTCCAGCAGTTCAGCTACCTGGGGTGCATCATCTCCTCAGATGCTAAGATCGACAAGGAGATTGACAACAGGCTGGCAAAGGCAAACCGTGCCTTTGGCCGACTGCACAAAAGAGTGTGGAGCAACAAGCATCTGAAAAAAGGCACAAAGATCAATGTTTACAAAGCGGTTGTGATGACAACCCTCATCTACGGCTCCGAATCGTGGGTTTTATACCGTCATCACCTGCGACTCCTTGAGCGGTTTCATCAGCGCTGCCTTCCCCCCATCCTCAACATCCACTGGAGTGACTTTGTGACCAACACTGAAGTTCTCAAGCGGGCGGAGGTTACCAGCATCGAGGCACTGCTGTTGAAGACGCAGCTGCGCTGGGCAGGGCATATTTCTAGGATGGAAAACCACCGCCTTCCCAAGATTGCCCTGTATGGCGAACTCTCCACCGGCCATCGAAATAGAGGGGCACCAAAGAAGAGGTACAAGGACTCCTTGAAGAAATCCCTTGGCACCTGTCGCATCAACCATCACCAGTGGTCTGACCTAGCCTCAGATCGCAAAGCATGGAGGCACACCATCCACCAGGCTGTCTCTTCTTTTGAGAACGCACGCATAGCTGGTCTTGAGGACAAAAGGAGATTGAGGAAGAATCGCACTGCTACAGCACCAACCCTAAATCAGACTTTTCCCTGCAGCTACTGTGGCCGGACCTGCCTGTCCCGCATTGGTCTTGTCAGCCACCAGCGAGCCTGCAGCAGACGTGGACTATTGCACCCTTCTTAAATCTTCGTTCGCGAAGCCAAGCCGAGAGAGAGAGAGAGACCATAGTTCTGAAGCCTGTACTTTCATCTAGAATTATGCCAGTAGAATAAAGACTGTAAATGTTTAAGAGAAAAGTGATTTCCTGGATTCCTACCTGTGTGCCTCACTGTACCAAAGCAGCCCTGAATTGATGCTCCTCCTGCCATCAAATTAGAGAGGGGGCAAAGATCAGGAGGTCATCCACCCTCTGATAACTGAAGGAATAGTTCCTCTTCAGCTATGAGAGCTAAGTAGACTATCCATGTCAGTGTCCCTCCTCGAGTGTTTTTTGTGCATTCCTTTGTCTGATTTTTTAAACTTGATTTTATGATTTTCAAATATTGAATTCTATAAGCTAACTATGTGTTGTATTAAGTACACTTGGTGAGCTCAGCATACTGCTTTTCACAAGTGAGTTTGTGAGAGTTTTTTCCTACATAGATAAAATCTCCATGCCAGGAAACCATTTGTTTATATCCCTCAAGGTCCAGGGATGCAGTTTCATTGTAAGACACAATAATTACGGTAATGTGAAACTGTGTAGAAAAACCCTCATACAGATCTATCTGATGTAGCACACTTCCACTCTTTGCAGATCTGTGGCATTTAGAATCAGGCTCTTTGAGCATGCTGTACACAATGATCTCATTAGTTTTAGTGTTTATTCCCTGTCCACTAATACTCAGCATTTCCTGTTATGGAATAGCTAGTTTACTCACAATTTCCAAAGCTTATTGCTCTCAATAAAATGGGTAGATTCATAACAGGAGAATTAACATTGACTCACACTTGTCATCGTCCACATAAACAGAACAATGTAAGAAGTGCATGCTAATTGGATATTTATAAATTGACCAAAATAAACAATGTGTTGTAAAGGCTGTAGGTTGAAAATGAAATAAATAGTAGTGCAGTGTTAAAATCCTCACATAAATTCAAGACTTGTTTGTAGACTAATTTCACAGGAGCAAAACTGAATCACTGTTGTTCTTTGCCATTCACACATTTTTTGGTATGGTAAATGTGGAGAAACGCCATTTTGGCTGGTGTTTTACTGGGAGTTGGCTGAAGGAGTCTATTAAACTCTGGAAGCAGGCTTTGGCCTAGTCTCTTCCTCCTTCCCCCTCCCCTCCTGTCTGGAACCAGCAATTCTGGGGGGAGCCTCCTAGAGAGAGACAGGAAGTCCTTGAGACCTGTCTCCCAGAATGCTGCAAGAGAGGTAAACCAGTTCCTGGGCAGGAACTGGATTTTACATTGGAGATTTTGGGTGGGAAAACAGTTAAAGTAGGCAGTCAGTATGAAAACAGTCTGAGGAAGGTATGGTCAAGCTTGCAACAGTCTAAGTAAAGTGCCTGCCCTGCATGTCATCCAGATAGGGCAAGTATTATAACAGGGAGAGAAGGAGCGTTTCCCTACTTTGATTTATTTCTTCTGTTCACTTTTCTTTAAAATGCCTGTGTATAGTTAATTACTGTATATAAATATTTTGTCTGTTTAAAGTGGAGTCCCTCTGTACCACATAGTTCCCCCAACTGCTTGGGACATTAGGAGTGGGTTGAGGAATCCCTAGGGTGGAGAGAAGTGGCACAGCAGCTTTTGCCAATTCTCCAGGGGAGCTCCAAAGATCCATAGGAAGCCCCAAGAAGTGTTTTTAGCGAGTCCAGGAGGAGGTTAGGAGGCTGACCCGCCTAACCAGAGCCCAGATAGGGACAGTGGTGGCAGTGACTACCCTGAGGCAGCAAAGAGGAATAGCCCTTTCAGGTCAGTATACCAGGAACGGCTGGGCAGGATCGGGGCCAGCTAGCAGATGCAGGACCAGTCTGCCACAGTGCATATCCCACTTTTTCTTACCAAGGGTATTCTAGTTAAACAGAGTAACATGGGAAGGTTCCACAACTCTCCTTTAGTATCCATTCCACTAGTTCCTTTGTAGGTCCTCAGTGAGCTTTATGTATACTGAAGTACCATAAAGAGTTAGTTCTTCTAAAAGAAGTGGCCTTCATCTCTTTTGATCCATGGATCACCAAGAACGCCATCTATGAGTGGCAGTAGGAATTTAATTAGCAGATTTCATCCCAGGGCATAGTTATAATGTTTAAAAGCTTGCAATCAGGGTTACCATTGTAGAGCCACTTGCAAAGACAGAGAACCCACTAGTGACTAGAGAACATGACCCCATCCACTCCTACCAGGAATGGGAAGTCACCGCAGAAGCCATTGTGATATTTCAGTGCTTCTTGGACAATCTGCCATTACATGCTGGGAGAAGCATTTGGAGTAAGCAGAGTACAACTGTTGTACTCCTTTTAGCCAGCACCAGCAGGGTTTAAATAATTGTAAAAAACCAGCTCTCTGCTACCTTCTACAGGGGAATGTGTGTGCACAAGTGTGCCTGTTAAGATGGTGTGCTTAATAAGGGAGGCTACTGGATGGCATCTTGCCCAAAACCTGGAGCTAGTTCTGTTTGCAACTGCATGGATGGAACTGATAGTGCTAAGAGAATCAGTTCCCCACAAAAAGGGAGGATGCTGGCTATGGACAAAGAGCTACACAATTATCCCCACCCATGTGCTTGCAGGCTTTTAAAGAATACAGGCACGTGGTGGGATGAACTTGTGTCAAAGTGGCTTTTATGGTGCAGCTGTGACAAGAAAGGACATTTAAGTGATAATGGAAGGTGTCAAAGTAGGTTGAAAGTTTGTTGGACTGAAGTACATGAGAATAAAGCTTACCATTCACCTCTGTTCCCATTCCACCAACTTGGCAGTCCTTTCCTCTAGAAGCCTCTGGGCCTATGCAGATGCCAATGCAGCGCAGCAGCAATAAAGTGTTTCCCCTGTCCAATGCCCCGTAGTAGCTACCCCCCGCACACACATACTAGGTGGAGGTGGCTTTTCCCAGGGTTTTCCTCCTGGACCAGTAATGGAATACCATTATACGGATATGCCAGTTACTGTTTTTTTTAAAAAAAAAAAATCAGAAAAGTTGCATGGTAGCATGCAGGACTGGGAGAATAACTGCTGTATGGTCAAGGACCACAAAAAATTCAGACTTTCTTACCTACATGGCAGCCAGGACCACTATGCTGTGATTTTCCCTAAAACATTGCAGCAAAGTAGATTTAGTGGGATCACAGAAAAGTTGAAGAAATCACAGGTGGTGCATGGAAGCACCAAAATGCTTGGGGGGGGGGTTGCAAGAAAACAAACCCATACCCAGGGTCGTTTTGTAGAAAAAGAGGTGCTGGAGCTCTTTGGCATAACTCATTTGCATACGCCACACACTCCTGACATCACCGGAAGGTGTACTCAGGGCCAGCATGTCCATTGAGCCACAGTAGGTGGCTGCTGGGAGTGACAAGCTGGGGAGAGGACGCTGGTTTGGGCCCTCCCACCTGCACTTCTAAGTGGACTGAAATAGTCTGCTTAGAAGCAACAGTGAGGCTCCCAGTGTCAGTGTGTGCGCTGCTGCTGCTGCCCTCCGTCACTCTGCCTTTCACATCACAGATGCAAGAGACAGAGCAGCGGTAGGCAGGGGCTGCATATATGCTGACACCGGGAGCCTCGCTACAGCTGTGCTCACCCTTCCCGGTGCTGGTGTTGGGGCGGCAGCAGCACCTTGCCTGGGGCGCCAACCTCGGGCTAGTGTTCTAGCACTGCTGCTGGGTGTACTAAATTGTATAAGTTAAGCATCCACCATAAAATGCTGCTTGAATTATAAACTGTCATAATAAAACCTTACTCCCATCATACTTTTGAAATTACTTTCTCCTATGTGACCACAGTGGCATGATGGAGATTTCCATCGGTCTGCTTTATATGTTTTGGTTATTTTCCCTTTTTTGGTGGGGAAAAATATTAGGAAGTTTGTCAAATCTTAGAGTTCAGCAAAATTCTCTCAGGGGGTTTGAACAGAAGCAATTTTTTTGAGGGGGGGAGTTTAAAAAAGAAAGAGCACAATAAAATGTAGGGTTTCTGGAGCTCAACTCTTGTGAGCTCCTGGCCAAAATGAAGCCTGCCCATACCAGCGTAGAGATGGCCTTCTTCTGGCTTTGTCTTCTGTCATGATCTGTGCAGGACTGAGAAACAAGGCCTAGGGAGACCTGGGCCTAAAGACCAGTGTGGGAGTAGAAAGCAGACACAGCCTACAATCCCCACAATGCTTGGCACCTACTGTTACCAATCAGTGTCCAGGGATTATGTGAGGGAATTGCTACATAAACTTTGTGGGCTGTGGAACTGTGTTCTTGTCTCTCAGAGTCAGGCTGGGAGGACAGTCTGTGGCTGAGAGAAGGATCCCTCACTCAGAAGGTAGAGTGAGTCACAGGCAGTCGGCCTGGGGAAAAGGGCTGTGGGCTCTGACGACTAACAGGCTAGGGGGAAGTACAGGAAGCTGCATTAAGGTTTATTTTCTTTTTCCTTTATACACTGTTATATCTATTAAGCATCTTGCCTTGTTTAAATACCCATCCCTGTATTAATAAACCTTTATCTTTTTAATGTTCTCTGCCTGGTCATCACACCTGTGTTTCTCAGCTAAAAGGGGCATTTTTGGTTGGGCTTGGGAGGGTGCTCTGGTCCTTCCCAAGGGACCATAAATGCAGAGTGGTGGCAGCATCAGGTGGCACCCCCATCTGGGCCATGACATCTTCCCACTGCCTTGTAGAAATAACTTCGGTTTTTGAAAGGTGATTTAAATCATTGGAGTTTCAAATGCTTTTCCTTATCTTCAAAGTTGCTAAATGGGACTGCTAATTACCTTTGAGGGTGTTGCCTCAGGAGATCCTCAACCAGGATTTTCCAGTCATACCTGTGTTGACCTTAAGAGAATGAGACCTGCTAAAGAAAAAAAAGTGCTTCCCATAGTTTATTCCTCCCAGTTATGTGACTGGCAACTAATCCTACAGGTTTTTAAATGACCTTTTTTTTTTTTTTACTGGGCCATCTACCTCTGTGTTCTGATTGGTCACTTTTACAGCCAATCAGGTAGCCTAATAATGTTTACAACTATCAGTTTTTTTAAACACAATTTTTAAATTGGAATTTGGTCAAGGTTTTTGAAGCATCTTTAATGTTGATTATGCGGGTATACGTGGGACATGCCAGGCAGGGAGGGCCTTGTTGAAGATGAGTCCCCCCCCCCCCACACACACACACCTTATTTTAATAATACATTAACCTTACCTTGATTTGGTCAGTTTTAATGTGGGGTAAAATTTAATCTGGAAAATACAGGCAGTCATTTCAATCCAAGAGTTTCTTGGATATATAAGGATACCACATGTTCACAGGCTTTTCTGTTTACTATTACGTTGGACACAGAGCTGTCCCTGTGCTAAAGTACACCAAAAAAAATCCTCTTGTTGGATGCTTTTCTTGCACACTGGAACACCAGTGGACTTTTGTGCTGGAGCTACGCATGCATACATGCATGCGTCTTATGCTAACAAGAGCTGCCGGAGTGCTTGGCAGAATGTCAGGGGATGGGCGGGGGGCGGGGGGGGGCAACGTCTATGAAAGCTGCTTCCAATGTCCAATATGTGCCGGAAGTGCAGGTTTGGTGGAGTGGAATGGAATGTTCTCTGTAGTTTTCCAAGAACAAAAACAGCTGGGCAAGAAGCTACTGAGACAGTTTCTAAATTTGAAAAATAAACGCTGCACAACCACTTAACTGTTGCCATCTCTCCTTACACAGTTCCTTATAAACAGGGAACACTTGGTATGCTTCCTTAGAATGAGAGACTGTTGCTGATTCTCCCTCCCTCTTTCATCCTTCGAATTCCCCTCCCATCTTTTTTGGGTCAGAGATCTTCAAAGTTAAACTATTTTGGATTATTGACAATTAAATCTCTCCCTGTATTTTCCTCCCCCACTTCCCAGTGGAAAAGCAAACTGCAAGCAGCATGCTCTCTGAAAGCAAAACAAATGTTACTTATTAGAGGTCTCCTGTGGTCAGCGGAAGGCTGCCTATAGGATAACTGGAAATGTTGCTGTTAACTAAAAGTCTGATGTGTTCAGCCAATTCCCAGATGCTATATTTTCAGCCAGGGTGGATCTATTTATTGTAACAGTTCAAAATGTCATTTTTAAAAAGTTCTAAGAAGATAGATATTCTGGCCCTGATCCAGTTCTAGTTCTGTTCAACTGATGTTCCTGATGCAACTGACATACATCTTCATCTAAAGACATATCCAGCCACTTTGATTTCCATCAAATAATTTCATAATTTGAATGGTACATAGTTCTTCCCCTGTCTGCAGGATGTCAAAAGAGCTATGATTAGGAATTTCAACATAGCTGTCCTAGATATTCATAATCCTAGCCCTTTTGGAATCCTGGGGACGGGAAGAGCTATGTGGCATCTATAAAAGGATGGATCTTTCTAGTTTTGGCATCTGTGGACTTTCAGATTTAGGATGACAGACGGATTTTTTTTTTAATATACCAACCTATTTTGTTTCATGCAACAAAGTTTGAATCCAGTGGCATCTTTAAGACTTAAGTTTTGTTATGTTTTGTATAGTGGCCCTGAGCACATGCAGAGAATCTTTTCAAAGGAACTACAACCACCTTCCTTCAATATGATATTCGGGGCAAGGACTTTTAAAGCAGAACATGTGAACCTGAAGCCCAGCTCCTTTAATTAAAGTTGAGAGAGAAATAATCAGTGTGGTACATGCATAGTTTTGAGAGTTTGCACCACAGACAGCTGGGTTCAGCCATGAACTCACTGACAGTGCAGTCCTCTCCCCACTGGGTTTAGGAAATGTGTAACTCTATTTAGAACTGCATTCTTAGTAGTAGGGTTGCCAATCTCCAGTTGGAGGCAAGGGATCCCCTGGTTTGGAGCCCCTTCCCCCACTTCGGGGTTATCGGAATGTGTGGGGGAGGTGAATGTCTGCTGGACACACTATTAATATTCTATGGAGACCAGTCTCCATAGGGTATAATAAAGAATCTATCGAGGGGGGGGGGCTTGTTTTGATGTAGAGGCACCAAATTTCCTCAAACCCTCACCCCCCCAAGTTTCAAAAAGATTGGACCAGGGGGCCCAATTCTTTGAGCTCCAAAAGAAAGTGCCCCCATCCGTCATGATTTCCAAGAAAGGAAGGCATTCAAAAGGAGCACAGTTCCTTAAAATGTGATGGTCAGAACTCTCTGGAGTTCAGTCATTCTTGGCACAACCTTGCTCCTGGCTCCACACCCAAAGCCTCCTGGCTCCACTTCCAAAGTCTCCAGATATTTCCTGAGTAGATCCTGGCAACCCTATTTATTAACCTTGATTCAGTTATGCCTAGGGCTTTTTTTTGTAGAAAAAGCCCAGCAGGAACTCATTTGCATATTAGGACACACCTCCTGATATCACCATTGTTTTACACAGGGCTGTTTGTAGTAAAAGCTCAACAGGAAGTCATTTGTATATTAGGCCACACCCTCTGACACCAAGCCAGCCGGAACTGCGTTCCTGCTTTAAGGAAAAACCTGGTTATGCCTAATGTCAATCACAAGGTCACTGTGAGAATACAATGAGATAATACCTCATACCACTTTTAAGGTAGGTGCAATACAAGTGTAATAAACAAATTTTAAACCCTAGCTACTACACAACTAAAGATGCTTTTCACTAGGGCCCAGAGAACAATCTGGTAATACTGCAGAGTTTCTGAAGAGCAGAAATTGCAGACTTGATCAATAACCTGGATAAGTGGGATATAAACACAGGCTTATATCCAATTAACTGTGAATGTAGCTCCACATGTCAAAGATGGAATTTCTGTCTCTTTCTGGATATGACTGCAGCTAGAAGGGTCAAAATCACACTTCCTTGCCCATGCAGAAGGTTTATTGTTTTCCATTTTCTGCTGTCTTTGCCTCCTTCCCTTTGTTGTTTCCATTACCTCAAATTTTAGATTTTTAAGCTCCTTGGGATAAGGGCCTGCCTTATTTTCCTCTATAAAAAGCCATAAGCTTTGATGGCACTATACAAATAAAAACATATAATAACCAACATTTATGGGTTAGTGAGACAGAGTTTGGCTTGTAATGCACTACTTCCCAGTGACCCTTTTGAAAAAATAAGCTTCTGTTTCAGTCATTATCACATAACAGAGCTGGTGTAGCTTTTTCTAGTACACTTTCTCTGGGATAGCAATCTGACTGGTACCAAAATCAAAACAAAACACAAAGAGTCGGACAGACTGCATAGCCACCATCTGTATTTCATCTTGCTAATTGTTAGGCTTTTTAAAAAAACAGAAAAGGGTAAAAGGACCTTTAAGAGTTAAAGTGTACCACTTTTTATTTTAAAATGAGTGGATTCCTCACTACATTGTTGTGAATGATAAATTGATACCACATGTTGATTCCAGACAAAAAAGCCTCTGTATTCCAGTGGAGGCGCTTGCAGCTGGTGTCTGAATTAATGGGCAAGCTCCATAAGGTAAACATGGTATGGAAGAGGCTAAAACAGACACTGTGCTAGGAGGATTGGGGAAATTCTTGTAGGGGGAGGACTGGCCAATTTTCCTTGCCCAAAGAAGAAAAAAAATGAAACGTTTACAAATGACAAACTGAAATAGGAAGGGCAATTAGTGGTACACATGAAATGGGCTAAACAACATAAATGTTCATGATGTAAGGTATTCCATGGCATTAACCCTTTGAAACCTGTGAATGAACAAGGTTTTTAGATTACAGTGCTATTTGTTTTGTGAAATGATGTAATCCTGTTTTTTCTTAAAGATAGTTGCTCATAGTGCATTGGAGAGAAGATTTGTTCTAAAGCAGAGGTGTCAAACCCATTTGTTATGAGGGCCGGAACTGACATAAATGAGACCTTGTTGGGCCATGTGTGTACCTATTTAAGATTAGGTAGCAGAGATATAAACTTTATAAAGGACACAGACAAATGCAATTAAAGATTTAAAAAATAAAACATGCTTAAAACATTGGCACTTGTTGGTCTTAAAGGTGCTTTCTTTGTATCTCTCCCATGTGATCCAGGTAACTGGATAAAGGAAGCTGTGGCTCTTTTCTTCTTTCCCCAGGGGAAATGGAGCCAATGGAGAAAATAGAGGTTTTGCTCTGTACCTCCTGTGCGATTGAGTAAGCCTTGCACAGCAAGCTGTGATGCAGAAGGAAGCGAGAGGGAGAAGGAAGCAGATGATAGCCAGTTGCTTGTGGGCCTGATAGCAGCCCTCTGAGGGCCTGATTTGGGTCCTGGGGCCACATGTTTGACACCCCTGTTCACAGGAGTGCCTTAGATACATTATTAGAGGAATACATGTCTTGGAGGGGTCTTTGCTTCTTTCAGGTCATGGGGAATTTCAGCATTAGGGCAGAGTCCTGCACATATGTTTTCAAAATGGTTTATTAAAATTGGTTGAAAGGTAGCAATTGGACTTCTTAAAGGCTGGTAATTCTAGTTTCAGGCAGATTGTAAATGTGGGGGGAGGATGCACTCCAAGGACTATTTTAATCCTATATATAAACTAACTTAATTCAGCTGTTAGCTGGTATTGCATATCCCAGAGAAACTTAATTGATACAAAAGTATCAGTTGAGGGCAAAAACTGAAAGGGGGAGCACTTAGCATTGGCCTAAACTCTTGCGTTACGTTACAATTTACAGTTTACCTTTGTTCTCTTCAGGGTCATTTGCCATGAATACAGTAATTCATTCTGTTAGTACACTGTCTGAGCCTTTCATCACTATTATGGATTGTTCATATAACGTGTTCATGTTCAGAGTGCCCTGCATTTTTATTTTTTTTATTTATTGGCTGAATAGGTAGAGTTTGGGATCAGAGAATTCTGATCAATCCCTCTTTACTCATGGACTAATTAGATGATGCTCAACATCTCAGTATCTCCCAGATTTTGTCAGTCTCTCTCCGACTTTGTTCTCTATCTAAAAATGGGAATAATAGTGCCTATGTCATAGGTATGAGGTAGGCCACTATTATTTCATTTGGGAACTCTGTGAGGTAGGCAGCACTTGTCACAACCCTTGATACAGTCCTTTATCTTGTTATTGTATCATATACCACTTTGCTGACAAAAAGCCCCTCAGGCTAGTGAGTTGTGTTCTACCTCACCACCCACACCCTCCTTTTATATTAATATTACATTCACTGTCCCTTTAAGTGTGTGAGGTGAAGTGGATTTGTTGTTATTAGATTGCCCACTTTGACACTTACACAACATTCCGTAATCCTGAAATAGAGAGCAGATCAGTTACAAATCTAGACCTCTGTCCATCACAGCACCATTACCTATTACCATTTTCAAAGATGGTGAACTAAGCTGGAAAGAGAATCAGACCTCTGGAAGGCTCCTATCAGGCTCCCAAGCAACTGGCTGTCATCTGCTTCCTTCTCCCTATCTCTTGTTTCCTTCTGCATAACAGCTTGCTTTGCAAGGCTTGCTCAATTACACAGGAGCTACAGAGCAAAACCTCTATTTTCTCCATTGGCTAAGGCTCCTCCCTTGGGGAGGAATAGCTTGCTTTGCCATGCTCTCTCAATTGCACAGCACAGCTACTGAGCCAATCCTCTCTTCCTTCTGTTGGCTGAGGCTTCCCCCCCCCCCGTCCCCTGGGGAAGGAAGGAAAGAGTCAGAGCTTCCTTTGCCCAGTTCCCTAGATCCCATGGAAGAAATACAAAGAAAGCATCTTTAAAACTAATGAGTGCTAATGTTTTAAGCATGTTTTATGTTTTTTAAAAATACATATTTGGGTTTGTCTGTGTTCTTTATAACATTTATATCTCTGCTACCTAATCTTAAATAGGTACACACATGGCCCAGCCTGGCATGGCTCGGCCCAACCCAACATGGCCGGGCCCAACAAGGTATCATTTATTTCAGATCTGGCCCTCATAACAAATGAGTTCAACACCCCTGAAAATAGTCCATGTCTAAAGTAGGGTTGAACCCGGCCTTCTGATCCAGAACTCTGTTCACTCAGCCATATTAGCTGTGCTAACAGAAGAGAAAATGTTTTACTTTAACAGTTGTCTTCTAAGAAGGCTATTCTTCCAAAATTATCTTGTCCCTGTCACCTAAAGGAATCTTGTGCCTCCACACCAGTAATTCAGTTTAAGTGTGAGAGCTCTAGGGCATACATGGAGTATTCTACTCCAAAACAACTTGGTCCTTCATTCAAATAAGGAAAGCTATTGCTGTGCATGTTCAGAGCTGCTCTTTCTAGTCAAGTGAGTGGGGAAGCCAGCTAAAACAGATGTTCCATGAGGCTATCAGAGTGCATGGGGGGGGGGGGGGTTCAGGCACTGTGAAAACAGAAAACACTCTGGTATCTTCTTTTTTTAAAAAAAAAATGGAGTCATAGTTAGAAACTACTGAGCCAAGCCAGTATGCTTTCTCTCCTTTTCCTAAATATGATAGTCCATGGTGACTCTTCTGTACATACAAGTGAGAGGAACAGATTTAGCTTTTTACTTTAGCATCCCTGACTGCACGCACAATACTTTTAAAAGAAAAATATACTTAGCAAGTGAATGAAAGAAGCATGTGGATCACATTTCTCTGCACACCCCAGATGTCTTCCATTAACTTAATGTCATTTGCTGTCTGTGTCAGTGGTAAGAATGCCAGGGTGACTCATCCATCTTCAACAAGAATCCCTGTGGTAAATTATAACAGAAATTTAACAATTTGTGTGATCCTGTTACCTTTTAGTTTTCAAAATAGCTGGCAGAAAGCACATGTTTGTCTTTTCCACATAAATAAAAAAATTCTGCATGCCGGTTTTTAAAAGATCTATATATTTGCCTTCCATGTAAGCATGCAGCACCATTACAGGTGTTTTGCCAAGGTGCCATGAATCCAGAACACATCTTTATGTATAAAAATGAAGAATATAATTCAGAAATGCATTTTAAGCTCAGGTTCTGTAGCCAGGTTTTTTTTCCTGGGTTCAACTAGCCGAAACTTGTGGCTTCTCAATAGAGTTGATGGAAATGGCCTTTGTCTTACTGGCACTTTACCATGCAGGGGGTCTGAACACCATAGCATGACTGAAATTGCATAGAGATTTCTGGGAAGCTGGTGTGTTTTCTCTTTTAGTACAGGCAGTTATAATTGCACCAACAGTACTTCCACTTCCTATGTATGATGTGTGAGAACTTGGCATTGCTGGGTCTTTTTACAGATCCACTAGATGTCTAACCAACAGCTGACTGTGCTGTATATAATGGCAAGTCTTTGAAAAAATTATGACGATAGTCTGGGTAACAAATTAGCAACCTGCAGAAAAGAGGGCTGTACCAATGCAGGACCAAGGAAAGGAAGGAAAACATGAAGGTGCAGTGTTTCACACACTGTGTGTTTCAAGTGATCTTTGGTAAAACAACCATATTTTAGACCATATCCTAATTATGGTGAGAATATGCTACAAGATGGTTAAAGATCCTCTGGAGCTATGTGCAAAATGTATAGGGATCTTCAAGTGAATTAAAATTTCTTTTCCCACTGCGCCATCATTTTTTCCTAGTAGAGTAACAAGCCATTTAATTCATTCAGTGGTCCATGAATGAGAAAATAATGAATTGTTACTATGGGGGAAATTATTATAGCAGTTGCTGCTTGCTTCAGTTTAAACATGGTTTTACACCGTGATTTTAAACACATGCAAAATTTGATGTGCATTGTGTTTTTGAACATCAGTGCTTAGGGGTCACACCTTATCTGTATTCATAGCCTTCATTTCACATAATTTTTTGTTTTGTTAAGATAATCCCCACAGTATCTCAATAAAATACTTGAAGAGGAAAGTCAATATTTAGTTGAATAATTACTTATATTTAAATAATCATCTTCACCGGTCAGAATATACAGAATTATTATTTGGGAAGCCTTAATAGAGCTGTTGAGAATATCATACCAAACACAATACCTGTCAGCTATGAAATTACAAAAGTAGCATCAGTGCTGAACATTGTTTCCTACAAAAGAACTTCTAGGAAAGATCCACATGAGTTGTATGTTCAGTACAATGTCTAGAACTTTGTTCATGTAAACTTTGCCAATAAGAAGATCTGTTACTATTACTGATTGGTAGAAAATCTGCCTTGTACACAGATGGTCCCAGGTTCAGCCCCAGGATTAGTTAATGTGAAATATCACTACCTGAGACACTGGAGAACAGCTGCCGGTCAGAATAGACAGTACTGGTCTTAAGAGACCAGTGATCTGATTCAGTCAAAGGCAGTAGTAGGTGAAATAGTAGTAAGATCACTTTTACAAACTGGAATGAACATTTGTCCTTTATAGTCATCATGTTTCCCTCCTTTTTTTTTCCTTGCAGAATTCCATCAGGCACAATTTGTCCCTTCACAGTCGATTCATCAGGGTACAGAATGAAGGAACTGGGAAAAGCTCATGGTGGATGATCAACCCAGATGGTGGGAAAGGTGGGAAAGCACCACGGAGGCGTGCTGTTTCAATGGACAACAGCAACAAGTACACAAAAAGCAGAGGACGAGCAGCTAAGAAAAAGGCAGCTCTACAAGCTGCACAGGAAACTAGTGAAGACAGCCCCTCCCAGCTCTCCAAATGGCCAGGTAGCCCAACCTCACGTAGCAGCGATGAGCTGGATGCATGGACGGATTTTCGGTCTCGTACAAACTCAAACGCCAGTACAATAAGTGGCCGCTTGTCCCCAATATTGGCAAGTACTGAGTTAGATGATGTCCAGGATGATGATGCTCCACTATCACCCATGCTGTACAGTAGCCCACCCAGCATGTCCCCATCAGTAAATAAACCCTGTAATGTTGAACTGCCTAGGTTGACTGATATGGCTGGCACCATGAACTTGAATGATGGCCTGACAGATAACCTTATGGATGATCTTCTGGATAATATCACACTCCCCTCTTCCCAGCAGTCACCCACAGGAGGACTCATGCAAAGAAGCTCAAGTTTTCCTTATGGATCTAAAGGTTCAGGTCTTGGTTCTCCTTCAAGCAGCTTCAATAATGCTGTGTTTGGACCTTCATCTCTGAATTCCCTCCGTCAGTCTCCCATGCAAACCATCCAAGAGAACAAGCAAGCTACATTTTCTTCCATTTCTCACTATAATAACCAAACTCTGCAGGATCTGCTGGCATCGGATTCGCTTAGCCACAGTGATGTCATGATGACTCAGTCAGATCCACTCATGTCACAAGCTAGCACAGCTGTGTCTGCGCAAAACGTACGCAGGAACATCATGCTCCGGAACGACCCAATGATGTCATTTGCTGCTCAGCCAAGCCAGGGCAGTTTGGTCAATCAGAACCTGCTCCACCACCAGCATCAGTCCCAGAATTCTTCTCTTAGTGGCAGCCGTGCCTTGTCAAATTCCATTGGTACTATAGGCTTAAATGACACAAACAACATTGGGTCAGCCAAACACCAGCAACAGTCACCTGTCAACCAGTCTATGCAATCACTTTCTGACTCACTCTCAGGCTCTTTATATTCCAACAGTGTGAGCCTTCCAGTCATGGGGCATGATAAATTCCCCAGTGACTTGGACCTAGATATTTTCAATGGGAGCCTGGAATGTGACATGGAGTCCATTATTCGCAGCGAACTTATGGATGCAGATGGGTTGGATTTTAACTTTGATTCCCTCATCTCCGCCCAGAATGTTGTCACTCTGAATGTGGGAAACTTCACTGGTGCTAAGCAAGCTTCATCACAGAGTTGGGTTCCAGGCTGAAGGATGTATGCAAAGAGGGGAAATGGTCAAAGCAGGTTAGCAATGTTTAGTCTGCTGACATTCATTTGACTAGCGTGAACTGTGAAACAATAACATGTAATAACATAATGTTTTCTAAAAGAAAGCAGTCTTTTTGGGACAGTCTTGCTAGATCTTAGTGAACGGGTTGCAATATTATGTAGTACAATTATATATAATGTGTCCTTCCTTCATCAGTGGCTAAGGATTGGTTCATGCAACCAGTATTATCTTTCTATAAGATGATCTTTTCCGACAAATTTTACCTGGACCAGTATGGAGTGGTCTTATTCATTGATGCCACCCATGGTTCTTCCCTCAGTAGCTCCCAGGTACATAGTGCTGAGGGAAGCACATTCTTTGTTAAGAGGGGATTTTGATGCAGAGGCATTCAGGCACAATGCCACAGAATGTCGCTTCATCCTATTGGCTCCTCACCCAAGTACTTTTACCAGAGATCTGAGCTTCTCGTTTCTCTCATACTGAGCAAAAGTACTAACACGATCATGCATCCTTAGTAGGATTCCTGTATTTTCCCCCCATGCAAATGAAAAAGCAGCTGAGAGATGCAATTCTGGGTAGGAAAATGGCCTAAAACAAAAGAGTTCAATAGCACTTGTCTCTACAGTTCCATTACCCCTGACTGCTGCTGCTTGCAGCTGCTTTTCATTTTAAAAATGCCAGGAGAGTATTGAATAGATCTCCTAGGAAATGTTTAATTTGGCTCTGAGGATCTGTGGTTTAGACACATTTGCATCTACTAATATCTACTAATAATATATTACCGTTTGTCCATTGAGCATCGAGTCTGAGCAATGTATACAACTGCTACCAAAAGATACCTTTGCATATTATCCTGTGGTCTCAAACACAATCATCCTTAAATGCAGTTGATTATTTTGTTTAATATCCTCTATAATACATTTCAAATTTCCACAGACCTGAAAAATGCCTATATATTGCAGTCTAATTTATGGGGGCTCGTTTTCCTCTTTCAGACACCAAGGTTTTCTTATATACAGTTACATCTGAATAAATTAAAACTTCCCAGAATGACATATTAATACAGAAAACAGGCTTGGAAGACTGTTTTCTTTTAAAATGCATTTGTATTGTTTAGATGTAGGCATCTCTTAAATCTAGCATTTGCAAAGTTCAGTAGATATGTAAAATGATAGACTTCCATTGAGGAGTCTCAGATCTAAAGACCATTGATATGTTGCTTGACAAGATCATGCCTAGTGGAAGGGCACCCAAGGTATCTGACTTAATTAGATAGCACAGGTACTCATACAAAGTGTGGTCTGGGCTAGGTCACAATGAGTATGCCAAAGAACACTCTTGAAGAGTGCTCTCAACAGCCTCTTAAATGAGCACCTTTTCATAATTAATGGAAAAATACCATCCATGTCCTTGTGCATTTTTGAACAAACTTCCTTATAGAAGGAAAGATTTTCCTGTGATATACTGTATGATGCTGTTCTGGGGACCTCCACCTTTATCGTCTGACCATGTGGGATTCTAGGTAGATTTGATACAGAGCAAGGCAGATATCATTTGCCTGCTAAATAATCCCATATGAAAATATGACCCCTTATTGAACACCTTATACAAACAATCTCGTGGTGAAGCTACATTAAACATGTCCACTTGTTCAAACCCAGGGATAATCTGAAGCCCTTTTGATCTTATTTTTGTTGATCAGTAGAAGTATCCTGTATATCAGGCAAAGTACGAGAATAACAGTTTTTGTGGATGTCACCCCTTCTGTGAATGTAATGCCACACTTTGGCTGAAAACCAATGTACCAAAAGTTAGCAAATTGTTCTAATTAGCTCTCATTCTATACCCATATTTTTCAGTCATTTGCCAGTCTATTACCAATAATTTCAGCAATGCTCAGAACTTTGTTTTTTTACCTTTCTAAGAAAATGTGTGCAGTGCACATGCCTGAAGATGTTTTCTCCAATCATTACAAGATTTAGCAAGCTTGTCTTAAAATACAATAATTATTACAACATTTGCCTTTATGTACTCAGACAGAAGCGAACATCAATGTCATTTAGCTATCAAAGATGGTATGAGGCCTTGGTGTATAGTGTTGGTTCACAGAGCCCTTACTAAGGAAGTTAATATGTTTCTTCAGAATGGTGACACTGACACAGGCTGAACTTTAGGGTGTCTCAGTCAGGCCCAAATTGGTACCCTTCTTGTTTGCTACCCTGGTGCCATGTAAACAGGAATACATTGAATGGCAGACACATTCTCTTACCTATGATGTGATTCTGTGAGTAGTTTATACTTGCTGCAATAGCTAGCAAATGTCTGTTTCTTTGTGCTTTTGTCAGTGGTTGGAAGGAAGTTTACACTTTGAAATTCATCCCTTGATTTGCAAGATTCTGCTTGGGGGGGAAAGGGTTTCAGAAGTCCTGGCAAGTAGGTTTGAGGATGGCTGGCATAATAATAAGCTTTCAGTAGTTTGGAAGAAGGGCAAGGTGGGGATGAGAAATGCAATCAATTCCTTCTATTTTTTTTTCTTGTAGAATTCAACTTCTTCCATGCAGCATTCTTGTTGTGTCTCACATCAGAAAGGAGAGGAGAATGGTTGAGGAACTGCCAGCTTAATATTTCCATTTTTGTCCTGGCTATAGTTAGGGAGACTCAGTCATTGTTTCCTTGACTTAGGGAGACAACAGTGTGTGGGAGTTCATGCAGTAGGCAGTCATGCCATAATCCCAACACACCAGTGAAACTGGGGTTGGGATGTTGATGGGGATTGACCTTTATTTTGTAGCCTAAGATGAATTGGATTCAGTTTCTAAAAAAGCAGAATGTTTTCTCCAGAGATATACAAGTTTTAGCTTAAACTGGCTTCCAGTGCAATCTCTCTTCCATTCTTATTCCTTGTATTTTCTTGGTTTAGAATTTTACTTTCCAGATTTGCACAGAGAAGTAATTGTACCAAAGAGAGGTGAAAACAATTTAGGGCAGAGGTGTCAAACATGTGGCTCCTATCAGACTCCCAAGCAGCTGGCTGTCATCTGTTTCCTTCTCCCTCTCTCTTGCTTCCTTCTGCCATCACAGCTTGCTTTGCCAGGCTTCCACAGGAGCTATAGAGCAAAGCCTCTATTTTTTCCATAGACTGAGGTTCCTCCCTCAGGATAGCTTGTTTTGGCAGCCTCTCTCAATCGCACAGCAGAGCTACTGAGCCAAGCCTCTCATCTATTGGCTGAGGCTCCACCTGGTCCCCTGAGGAAGGAAGGAAAGAGCCAGAACTTCTTTTGCCCAGTTCCCTAGATCACACAGGAGAGATACAAAGAAAGCACCTTTAAGACCAATGAGTGCTAAATATGTTTTAAGCATGTTTTATTTTAAGTTTTTGAAAAATCTTTGCATTTGTCTGTGTCCTTTATAAAGTTTATCTCTCCACTACTTGGCATTACATTTTATGACACACATGGCCCAGCCCAACAAGGTCTCGTTTATGTCAGATTCAGCCCTTGTAACAGATGAGTTCGACACTCCTGATTTAGGGAGTATCTTCAATTAAGCTTTCTTTTCTGAACGTTTCCCTGTGTTCACATTCTTGGGCTTATTTCCTTTTCTGTGAGATATTGTCGCAGCATAGCCTCCATCGGAATGATGTGCTTTGGCTTTCTGATCTGAGAACGTGCAATGGTCTGAAGGGATTGTTTTAAAAAATGAATATGTACCTAGAATGTACAACCCCACAACCAAAAAAGAGAAAAGGCAACAATTCTGTTAATGTCAAAAAGAGAGCTCAGGTTTTCCGTGGAATAGCAAATCAAAACACATTAAGGCAGAATATTAAGTGAGTAATGGTTATGAATTTGTTCATGTCTGTAGCACCTTGACAAAACAATCCATAGCCCTCTTAAACTGAGCTGCTAAGTGTTTTGTTTCAGTTTGTTCTTTTAACTAATATCTGTCTTACCGGGCTATGAACTGAGCAACTGCTGAAACAATATAGCGTGATTGCTCCCATTTTTAAGGAAGAGATTGGCATGGCCTAGGACATCCTGTTGATAGGATACAAACTTCATCTTCCAAGGTCTGTCATTTATGCACTACACCCGAACTGGTCTTACTTCGTTCTACTTAACCCATGATCCAGCTCTCTTTAAAGACCACTTGGAAATTACCAGAGACTTTGAGGTTATAAAATATTACAGGGAAATAAATCTACTTCAGATCATCTTGAGTGGCCATCCATTGAAAGTGGACATCTTATTCATCTGAAAGAAAAGAAAATATTGAGTTTATAAGCAAAATTGTTCACAAATTCTTCTTTGAAGCTGTGGGAGTGATTTTTTTTTTATTTATTAAGAGGCAGGAGAATAAAGCCTTGTTTGATGTGCTTATTCATGTTCTGTCCATCTCTATGGCTACCATACTATTAAAATATGGTTCTTACTTTGTTCACACCTATTGGTCTATAGAGAATAAAGATAAAATCCTCTTCTGAGTTAGCTTTATTATATTCAGTGGGGCTGCTCTGGAGTCTGATTAGCATGAATATTTTAGCCTTTCAAGTTAGTCCATAAATCAAATATACCTGCAGACAAGCTGGTTTAATTTATTTGAAGGTCAGATCATTAGGATGATATTTTTAGTTGGTCCTAAGATTTGTGCTGTAGGAACTTGGAAGTACTGTGTGTCACACTGGGGACCCCACTGTTTTAACTTTAGGGTTACCAGCTCCAACTGAGGAAATATCTGGGGACTTCAGATGTGGAAACAGGAGACTTTAGGAGTGGAACCAGGAGCAAGACTATGACAAACACAATTGAACTCCAAAGGGAGTTCTGGCCATCACATTTAAAGGGACCACCTTTCCTTCATTGGAAATAATGGAGGATGGGGGCACCTTATTTGGGGGCTCACAGAATTGAACCACTTGGTCCAGTCCTTTTGAAACTTGGGAGGGGGATTAGGAAAGGCACCAGATGCTATGCTGAAAATTTGGTGCTTCTACCTAAAAGAAGCGGGGGGGATACCCACAGATTGATTTTCCATTATGCGCTATGGAGACCCATTTCCATAGACTATAATGAAGTGCCTAGCAGAGATTCAACCTCCCCCCCCCCACACTTTTTGATAACCCTGAAGTGGGGGGAGGGCCTCAAAGCCAGGGGATCCCCACCCCCAACTGGGGATTGCCAACCCTAATTTTTCTAAATGTTTGTATTGGAGAGAATGTTATAGTTTTCCCGTTGATCCAGTTTCACCACCCACACATTAACAGTATGTTGCACTTGGGGAAACAGTAATGCGTCACCTTTCCATTCTGGATAAATTTCCAGTACAGCATAATTAACACCTGTGGGAACCAAATGGGTATAGTAATCTGCATTAGGTAATACTTTAGAGCTTCTCTCTTGACACTTCAGTTGAGATCAGAGCTTGGAGGATTTAACTCTAAGCTAACAGTAAAGGAATGAGGTGCAAACGTAGCAAATGAAATAGTTCTCCAATCCAAAATACATACTCACAGGCTTACTATTAGGACAAAATGGACTAGGATGAGGGTGATGCAAGTATAAACTTTATAGTTTGCTATCTCAGTGCTTGCATAAAAATTTAAATTGAGAATGAATTTGATTCTTATGGTTTTTTTGCATGGGGGAGCAAAAATCTAGCAAAGCTGTCATCTAACAATATCATATTATGTTGTTTATAGGAAATAGCAATTCATATAAGTTCCAAACAAGTGCTACTGAGTGCTTCTCTGAACAGCCCTCACATTTATATGGAATGGCAAATTGTCTTGAATTTTTTTCCCTCTGGGTCTTTATATAATCTCTTCTAAGAAAGTTTTTTTCTTGCAGAACAACTGCAGATAATATTTTTATGGCTCTTATCTCAGAATTTTGTATATTTGTTTATTTAGAAAAATGTATATTCTGTCTCTCCAGATACCTGTTCTGCAGCAAATCACAGAACAGACTCCACAGTTCTGTGACACTGGTTATTTTTACAAAGTGGAATACCAAATCTAGATCCACATGGCCCTTAAGGTGGTTAGCACAATCTTCAGTACAAAATATCCATTCCCATCTAGCATATGCATACGAGTAATAAAATAGGTGTAAAACATGACATTTTAAGACGGTGGAATATGGGGCTAGTTTATATATAGCTGCTCGTGTCTTGATAATCGCCATGTCAAATTATGACTTGCATGTGCAAAAGGGCCACCACAGATGGAATTTTCATATCTTCTCCCATCATTTCAAATACATTGCTTTTCAGTGGAGTCAGTTTGACATTCAGTTCAGTTCACACATATGAATATCACTTGGTTCCTACAGAATTATGAGTGGCAGATGTATAATTTATTTTACGTTACAAGTACCTGTCTCACTGAGACAAGGGTAGATTACAAGATGTACGTAAATCCATGCAATCGATAGGATAACATCTAATAAGCAATGTAATAGGACTTGGAATTGCAGAAATTTTGAAATGGAGGTGCCATCTGAACAGTGTAGGTACTAAATGTGACATGTTAAACAGTGCAGATACATGGTATTACATCAATAGAATCACAGTGCATTTTCCAGGACCAATCTGTTGTAATGTAGCCCTCTTTCCATTTTACATTTCCATTCTGAACAACTCTGTTTTGCATAGTTTGCAAAGTGCCAAGAGCATGGGAGCTTTCCTGACCTCCTCAGGCAGGCCATTCCACAAGGTTGGGGTGGGGAGTCACTAAAGAGAAGGCACATGTACGGGCAGTTGTTGATCTTGCCCATCTGTAGGGTAATAGCTGCAGAACACCTTATTTGAGTAGAGCTGTCATGACAGGACATAGTTGGATAGGTGGTCTTGCAGATATGAGGGTCCAGGCCATGAAAGTCTTTGTAGGTGATTGAATTGAGCTTGGTAACTCATGGGCAACTAATGAAGTGACAGAAGAATGGTTGTAATATGTATTCTCTGCCTAGTTCCCAATAATAACTAAGCTATGGAATTCTGCACCAACTGGAGTATCCAGGTTGATTTGAAAGGGGGGGGGGCTAGCTAGAGTGCATTGCTAGTCTAGTCTCAAAGTTTCCTTGGCATGTATTCAGGTATGTGAATTGGCTCCACTGAAAATGATAGGGTTGCCAGTCCCCAGTTGGGGTTAGAGGATTCCCCTTTTTGGAGGCCCTCCCTCCACTTCAGGGTTATCAGAAAGGTGGGGGAGGGAAATGTCAGCTGAGCATTCCATTATTCCCTATAGAGATCAGTGTCCATAGGGTATAATGGATAATCAAACAGTGGGTATCTGAGGCTCTGGAGGTGCTGTTTTTTGAGATAGGGACATTGAGTTCAGCATAGTATCTGGTGCATCTCCTCAACCTTCCCCCCTCAGGTTTGAAAAAGATTGATCCAGGGGTCCAATTCTTTGAGCCCCAAAAGATGATGCCCCTATCCTCCATTATTTCCAATGGAAGGGAGGCATGTAAAAGGAATGCGGTTCCATTAGATGTGATGGCTAGAGCTCCCTTTGGAGTTCAGTCGTGCTTGTCACAACCTTGCTCCTGGCTCCACCCCCAAAGTCCACAGATATTTCCTGAGTTGGAGCTGGCAACCCTAATTGTGACTCAGATGATAAAAAATTCTGTCCCTCATATCTGTGATTCCCCATTCACACATGTTCGCTGTAATCAAATGAAAGGAACTTCAGAAATGTATATTTACATGTGAACACACTGGAGGCATGCTTTGTGCTCCCCACACAGAGTCATTATGACTTGCCATTTTGTCATCTGCTGATAATAGTGAAACACAAGTATTTTTGTTTAAACCAACAAACTTTTAAACTTTTCTTTGTTTAGGGTGAACAGATGCAAAAGTGGATGGGAATCCTGTACCTTTAAAAAATGAAAAGTAATCCACTGCTGAAATGTGCTATTCTGCACATTCAGTAAAGGTCTAGTCTTCCTTTGCACCATTTGTTGGCCTGGACTTCTTTCTGGACAATTCACAGAAAAGCATGCAAAATATTGCCAGTAGCTCTGGCCTTCCACTCCAAGAATGGTGCCAATGGAGTTGAGACAACCAGATGGTTTCAGTGGAATTCTAGAAAGTGGATAAGTAGGGATTTATCTGCACCTAGTTAATGAGGTGGGAGTTGTGAAGGATTACACACAAAAGATTCCCTGAATATCTGAGCCTAGGTATCTCATCTCCTACTTCACGCAAAGCCACACATGCATAAGCCCTAAAACACTGAGCAGTTGCATTTATGTACTCTATTACTCAGATTGTATTGCAAAGTCTGAAATTTGGCTCTGTGTCAATAAATGTCCCTATACTGACATCATGACAGATTTCCTGGATGGGATTCTGACTAGTCAGCCAAACACTGTGATGCCTGATCCTGATGTTTACATTGCAACAACAGAGGGGCTAAATGCGTTGATCCATCCAATTGCTTATTCATAAAATACTTACAATGCCGAGATTAATGACAAGCGAGTTTTGATTGTATAAACTACACAATGCTTTTGTTCTCCAAGTTTCTGTGAATGAAACTTTTCTTTAATCAGGAGCAGCTTTCCCCTGTGCAGGTTTTTTGGATGTTGCTACAGAAGTGTGACTAGTGGAAGGTCACTTGTCCAGCTGCTTTCAGCACTTGCTGTGATGTCTGAAGCCACTCAATGCATGTATCAAAGAAGGAAAAAGTGACTTGTCGGGAGAGGGGTGCACTTCGACATGGAACATGGAAAGGATGTGACATTGAGTTCTGACTTCTGTAGTGCCTTATGTGTGTGTATGTGTGTACACACACTCACATTTTTGCCTTTAGGGCTACATTCAGGCTTCATGATAAACATGCTTGATAAACCCTGGTTTGTTCCAACCATGGTTAGTTGTGATAGTCAAATGCAGACCTTTTATGTGAGAACCAAACTGCGATTACAAACCTGGATTTGTAGTTCATTTGTTAACCACAGTTGGTACTAATTCTTAATTGACAAAGCACAGTTTGTTGAGCAGTACCAGCCATTGGGGTGCCTGGCCAGAAAGACAACAGCACATGGAAAGATGCTATCTGTACTAAGAAACAAAGAAGAGGCAAGAATAAAAGAATCCAGGCTTTACTCATGAACAGGGATTTGTTTGTACACCTTTGCAGCACAAATCAGAATTTAAAATACCAACAATTCATCATGATATCCGAATATAGCCTATCTATGCCAGTAGAACTCTATCATTTGGTAGCATTTATCCTATCACTGTGCATAGAATGCGGAGTTTCCCTGTATTCCTCTCTTTGTTCTTGCATTCACTTCTGACCTCCAGAAGGATCATTCTGAGGATCATGGGACCAGCTCAGAGTTGTGTGGGTTGGGAGGATGGAGTAAAGAAAGATAGTGGGTGAAATCACTCAATACAACTGTGAAAGCACAGTTGTAGTGAGAAAAGGGGCTGATTTCACTCCAGCGCACTGACCCACATAGCTGTTCCTCTGCATGTATCCCACAACCATATAAATGCTCTTTCCTGGGTTTAGAAGGGGCTGTTGGAACCGAGAGGAATGAGGAAATCTACACCCGCCTGCTCTGCATGAATGGGTGGATATACAGCAGTATTTAATTTTACAATACAATTTCACTGAACTAACTGCTATGCAATGAGATGAGCCTCTCTTACTTTCCTTATGCCACTCTTCATGCCCTCAGAATTGCACAAATCTTAAATATATTTTAGGATAGCAAGTGGAGGCTTCCACAACAAAACACTGTACTATCAGTAGGCCAGGGTTTACAATAATCTAATCTTGATCAGTTGCCAATTCACTGATATTATTTACCCTTTTCTTTTTTTTTTCCAGGCCCTTATACTGACATGAGAATGAAAGAAAGAAAAACAACCCTTTGCCAAATCAACTGTCAACAAGTGGACAGAGATACCGTTTACAGCTTATAACCTTTGTGAATCCTGTATTATTTTCCTAATGAAACAGAGACTGTTAAGAAGCCCCAGAATCTGATTGACAAACTGCCTTTTCTGGAACTCAATGCATTCTTGAAGTATGCAAAATCTTCCTATAGTGGGATGGGCAAGCACCAATTTGTGGATACCACATTCAGCCACCATCCTGCTTCAGAACACACTGTGCAGCCTTTAGGATAGTTTCTTTGTCAAACAATATATGGTGTTCCAGTATGTCACTGGGTTGCAGAATGCTTTTGGTTGGCTTTTGTTTTCTTTTGCCCAAAGTTTACCCCACCCCTACTCACCCTCTCTAAGGTGGTTCCCCTGCCCTGTGAAATGCATCAGTTGTTCTTTTTTCTCTTTTTACATGCTGATCCCTCAAGTACAATATAGTATATGCACAATGAAAAACTAAATCAATTTCAGTAGACCAATACCACTTGAATGCTGCAGCCTTTATAGGATCACCAAGTGATTGGATTCTAGAAGTAGTTTATGGAAGGGTTATAATGTTTTTGGTTTGGTTCCCCCCCACCCCGGTTGGTTGATCTGACTCAGATCCTGCAACTCCCAAGTAAGTCTTTTCCTAAATGTCAGGGTATACCTTCTGTTTATTCTCAGCACCAGGAAGGTGGATTTTACCTCACAAAATTAGCCACCATCAGTGCTGCATCCTTGCCAGTGTTGAAAAGGTATAAGGAGAAGGCCATTTCATAGTGTTAGTCACAAACTAACTTGCTGTTGGTCAGATTAAGCCTAGCCTTGTGTGTTGTGCTAGCATGTTCTGTCCAAACAGCCACAATGAATTTTTTCATTTGCCTGGATGGCTTAGCAACTGGATGGTATGCAAATGATTAAGTGAAGCTGCACAGTTGATCACACCAAACAATTTGACCATAACCATCTAGAAGGCAACAATTTGCTTTCCAATAATAATAGTAATAATAATAAAGTATAAAAAAAAAGTGTAGACTTACTGAATTTTTAAAAAGTTTTATGTATACACATCATCCAGAACTTGGGTGATTTATTACATTGGTTATTTTTACATCCTCTCCTTGACTGGTCTTTCCTTCTTATGAATGTGTCACTGAAATCTGGGAGGAGAAGCTGAGGAGGTGGCAGGAAGGAGAGGCAAGGGAGGTCAAACCATACAGACAGCTTTTCATAGGAGCGTAGACTGTAATTGGATAAATTCCACTGAAAAGAAAATAGTTTTTATATATTTTGCTTATATGGGTTTCTTTTGTAAATTTTAATAGTAATGACGAACAACAGTGATGGTGCTGTGCAGATCCTCTCTTCTGATTATTTTTTACTGGCATCTCTTTTTTGTGGGGAAAGGGGCGAAGAGACACAGAAGGAAAACCCAGTGGTACATTTTAAATTTTAAAAAATGGAGTGAAGACACTTTGGCTAGGACAATGTATACGTTTCTCGCCAGAGTGATATATGAAGATGTTTTTCTCGGCATAAAGACATAATGCATATAAATATATAAATATATTTTATTATGTACAGAAACAGATCATTATGCATGAGTGTTAGGAGAACAGACTAGCATTTTAACCCAAAGTTTCAGTGCATGAGTTTTCACTGGCACATGAACCATGTACAATGTGGTGCAACTCCCCTTCAGCAACTACATGCAAGTGTGTGTGTACCCATAGACACACACAATCACGCACACACACATCTGTGGGCCCCATATTGCTCCTTCTTTTCCAACTCTCTGAGGTAAACTTCGTGAAATCACAGCTCCTAGTGTGATGGAAGTTTTGTTTTGTACTGTAGCCTCTTCATGCTCGTACTATGCTATTCTATAGATGAACACGTGAACTCCATCATGCAGTTCATAAATGAATTATCTGTGCTGTTGTGATTCTAAATAGATTATAGAACATAAACTTTCCAGTCAAGATTTTTATCATTAAAAATACTATTTTTTTAATAATGAAGGTGGTGTATTTGTCAATGGCAGGGTCTAGTTTATCATATTTCTTTAATCAGAAGTAGCCAATGTTTTCATTTGCTCTCCGCATTGGAAAGGGCTTCCCCAAGAGGAAAACACTATATGAAAACATCATCTCTGACCCAGGGATCTAGGAAAGGTGTCAGTTTATTTAGAGAAACTCTGATATAGGTACCTATTACCAAAGCTAGTTAAGAATTTGCTTATTTGCCTTCACTACATAAGAGTATCTGGTACATCATCAAATGTGAATTCAGCTGACAATGTCATTTTTTTGTTTTTTGTTGCTGTTCTCAGCAATGTATTTGGTGACTGACTGTGTATTTTATTTTATGTCTTTCTTCCCTCCCCAGGAAATCTGTGCACAAAAAAAAATCTGGTACACAGCAGGTTTTATGGTTTCCTCACTTTTGCTTCTGTTAAGCTTCCATTTAAAGGTGTAGTCTTTCAGGGAGACAATGTAGAAGAAGATTGTCTCTTTTGCAAGCTTTAATTTTATCTAGGTGATTCAGTTATATAAAGTGTAGACATGATAGGTGCAATCCAGCCAAAGTTTAGCACTTTCTAAGTCCCACTGGTTTTCATGGGAAAGAATTGTCCTTGTTGACCTCTGCCTGCAACATCAGAGGGGTTCTAAAGCTGCAATCCTGTGCATACTCAGCTGGGAATAAAGCCCCCTGACATCAGTGGGATTTATGAATAAACATGTTCTGGATCAGGTTTCACGTCTGCAACCCTAAATGCAACTAGTAGAGAGCAAGGCCCCTTCACTGATCCAGCAGGGCTCTTATTCTATTCACTACTATGTAAAAAGTCCACTCAAGTGGCTGAGCTTGGTTCAGTCCACATGGCTAGGCTTCCTTGTATGTTTAGAAGTATGCAGACTTCCCTAGAAGATAAGACATTACTTTTAAGTTGTGTAAACATGCATGGAAGCTCAACCATGTAGACCAAAATCACATTCCCAAGAGTGCTGTGGGAGTTATCCTGTTGGTGAAGACAACTGTGTCACCCCAGGGTATGTGTAAAGGAGCTGTATATCTAAGAAAACAGGAGATCATATCACAAACCAGTTAAAGGCAATTTGGTTTTCTTTTGGGTTATATACATCTACTTGGTAAATTAAGGATGGTGCATTCCATGGGCACAAGGTGCTCCCCCCCCCGGCAAAAGGCTCTTCTGCTAGCAGGATGCGTCTTTAACATACCTTATGCCAGTGGAATACACTCAGCCTTTCACTGAGCAGAGTGTAGGATACAACTAATTTATTCCAGTAGTATAAATTCAGTGTCTAGAACATCATGCTAATAAAATAAGGGTTTAATGTAGCCATATGGGATGTAGTCCCACCAACTTTACACACACTGCAGCCTAATCCTGTGTATAGTTCCTCAGAGGTTATATCTCCTAATAGAGTATTGCATTCATCTCCTAATTATAGAAGTATAAATCTGGAAAGAGATTGTCAATGTATATCGGTTGATCTTCGTGGTCTCTGTGCATCACATTGTTGGGATTAGGCGCCAGCGCCGATCTCGATTGGTAAACTTAAAAGCTGTGGATTTCTGCGCCCTCGCCTCAGTGCGCGTGCCCAGAAGCCCCACTGAGCATGCCCACCGAGGCAGGGGCGGACATCCCACCAGTTCTCTTCTGACCGCCGCTAAGATCAGTCGATCACTCTTCCCTCCAGTCTGTGAACTTTCATTTCTGCTAGATTCTGCTAGATTTCTCCACTACTTAGTTTTCATTTATAACAGTAAATTATGTTATTCTTTTTTTCCTTTCCGGGAACGTCTCCACTTCCCACGGGAGAGCGGGGAGGAAAGAACTTTTTCCCGCCTTTTCCCCCCTCCCCCCCCCCCCATTTGTATGGAAAGACGCTGGGGATTTTTCAAAAGGTGTACCGAGTGCGGGAGTAAAATCGCCCCACCGGACGGCCACACACTGTGCCTACTGTGCCTTGGAGAACTTCACAGGAGGGACTCATGCACGCACTGTGCTAAATTCTCGAAGCAGACCAAGAAAAACAGAGCAGCCTGCCTCACAGCGACCCTGATGGAACAGGCACTGTCCCTGCGAAGAACGTCTTCGCTAACGTCGACAGATCACACTCAAACCGACCAACCGATCCCAACTACCGGATTGGCGGCTTCGAAAATGGTCGATACCAATTGCTCCCCTTTCGATGCCGACCACCCTTATAAACGGACGGGCTTGGCTCCCAGGTCAGAGTTCTCTACGCCTGCAAAAAAGCACAAAGAGGATAAGGGGTCTCACTTGGAGAAGAGGAAGAAGGAAACAAAGAAGCTGAAACACAGGAGCAAACCTGTCTCTCCATCCTCTCCGGCATCACCATCGGACCCGACAGCACTGATCATTCCCCCATTGAAACCTTTTGCTTTGCCAGGTAGTCGGCCAAGCCCTCCAATACTCACCTCGATGTCCACACAACTCGTGATGCCTTTGGACTCCGATTGCGATATCGACATCATGCAGCACTCCGGTACCGAGGGTAGCCCCTCTGATCTGTCACATACAGCAGCTAAAACACCTCGACCCCAAACCCCTTCTCCTCGAGGCCGATCGAAGGAACCACAGAGGGATCGATCTCCATTGAGCCGCTTTCCAAGATATAGAGCCAGGGACGACTCTCCATCTCACCGTCTACCACCACTGATCCCATGGGATCAACGTCAATGTCAGTACTTATACGGGGCATACCCAATGCACTCGGCTTTCCCTTGGCTTCCTCCACGTCAAATGGACTGGGACCAATATTCAGAAGCCTCCTGTCGATCCCAAACCTCCTTCAGACCACCAAGGCGGGTCCCATCTGCGTCGTTATCCAGACCACCTGACGCCGACTTGAATCGACAACACAGAACCGTACACCAAGGACCTATCGAGCAGGTCCCCAAGACTACAACACCGGAACCCGTGTTGGCCCCAACGCTGCATCTTTCAGATCCTTCTGACTCTCCTGAGGGTTCCCCGAGGTCGGAGGAAATGTCGATACCGGAAGATCCAGAAACATTTTTCTCGCCAGAAGAACTTTCTCCCTCTCAGAAAGTAGCCGAGGAACAACCTATTTCCCCGTCAGAGGATTTGAAATCCTATGGAGACCTGATCAAACGTATGGCACAATCTCTGTCCCTACCTACAGTTCAACCACAACCCATCATTACAGACACCGTCTTTGACATTGTACAAATGGACACGTCTACAGCAGTGACCCTGCCTCTTACTACTGTTATGCTCCACACTGCCAAATCCTCTTGGGAAAAACCAGCTTCTACCCCTATCTCCTCCCACAGATTGGACCACATGTACCGAATTCAAGAATCCAGTGCAGACTTTCTCTTCTCCCATCCCAAGCCCAACTCTGTGGTGGTTTCTTCATCATCAAAAGCGAGGAAGACTCACTCTTCTCCCCCCGACAAGGAAGGGAAGAAACTGGATAACTTAGGACGACGTTTCTATTCTGCCGGATCACTGGGCATCAAAATGGCCAACTATTCCGCATGCATGGGACGTTACCAATATGCCCTTTGGGAGCAACTATCCAGCATATTACCAGATCTCTCTGAACAGAGTAGATCTGCTATCAAGAAGATCCAAAGAGAAGGTATGACCCTAGCCAAACAACAACTGAATTCATCCGAGCACTCTGGCGACATCTGTGCTAAGACCGTAACTACAGCCATTACCCTGAGATGGCACTCTTGGCTTCGATCTACGGTTCTTCAATCTGACACACAGGCTTACGTGGAAGACTTACCTTTTGATGGCAATGGCCTCTTCAGCTCCAACACCGATTCCGTTCTGCAAGAAATGAATAAAAGTATTAGAACCTCCAGAAACCTAGGAGTCCCTTCTTCATCACGCCCCCAAAACAAACACCCATGGTCTAAACCATGGAATAAAAAGCCATACTCAAAACCACCGATGGAATTTTTATTAATTTTAGAATTTTAATAGACTTTTAATTAAATTGTTACTTAGTTTTTATTTAAATACCTTGTATAACTAATGTATTGATTGTGTTGTTAGCTGCCCTGAGCCTGCTCCAGCGGGGAGGGCGGGATATAAATAAAAATTGATGATGATGATGATGATGATGATGATGATGATGATGATGATGATGATGATGATGGAATAACCGTGACATCCCAAGGGTGCAACAACTTTCTCCAAACCAACCTATGGCTCAAAATCCAAATATTCTACTACATCCTCTCAGTCATCGCGTCAGAAGGGTCCTAGACAGCCTAAACAGGGGCTTCGGCTGCCTTTTCCTCCCTGGCCCCCCTTTCTACTCACCTTCTTCGGACCATACCTGCCTTTTCCTATTTCTCCAGGCGTGGTCCAAAATAACTTCAGATCAATGGGTTCTGATCAATCCGTCAGGGTTATGCGATCCAATTTCTTCAAAGACTACCCACTCTGACCTTTGTCTCCACCACCTCCTCCCTCACATTACAGGAAGAGGTTCAGTCACTTCTCCTCAAACAAGCCATAGAACAGGTTCCCTTGAACCAACTGGGACTCGGGTTCTACTTCTGCTATTTCACGGTCCCAAAGTGGGACGGAGGTCTTTGGCCAATCATGGACCTTTGAGCCCTCAACCTGTTCATCACCTACCACAAATTCAGAATGACCTCACTACCCAACATTCTCCCTCTTCTCAATCGAGGGGTTTGAATGGCCACACTAGATTCACAGGACACTTACTTACCAATCCCACAGGAAATATCTACGATTTACCATTGGAACAACCCATTTTCAATACTGAACCCTACCATTCGGGATCTCTACAGCCCCCAGAGTCTTCACAAAGAAGATGGTGGTCATTGCAGCCCATTTGAGACTACAGGGTATCACACTATTCCCGTACATAGACAATTGGCTTCTAGTTGAGTCCAGATCTCGCCTCTTGCAACACATCTCCATCACCCACACTCTTTTACAAGAGCTGGGACTGCAAATCAATCAGAAAAAATCTCACCTTCAACCCTCCCAGAGGGTACAGTTCATAGGAGCCATAATAGACACTCTTTCCTGCAAGACCTTCCTACCACCAAAGCGAGCAGGACATTGTCTCTGGTACAAGTTTTTCTGCACAACCCTACAGTCACAGCTCATCAGGTCCAACGTCTCTTGAGACTCATGGCGGCCACCACTTCAGTTCTTGTCTTTGCCAGACTCCATATTTTGCAACTGTGGTTCCTCAGGCACTTCAGGTGCAACTTCGACTCCCCATCACGTCAGATGACCATTCCCCCGGAAGTACTCTTCTCCCTCACTTGGTGGCAACAACATTATCATTTGCTGGAAGGAGTCCATTTCCACAAGCCATCCCCTTCAATCACTGTAACCACCACCGCATCTCTATGGGGCTGGGGAGTGCACGTGAATGGCCTCTGTTTGGGGAACAAGTGGCCCGAACACCATGCACATCACTACATAAACTTTTTAGAACTGTTAGCGATTCACCATGCCATCCATTCCTTTCAGCCATTAATTATGGACAGGACGGTGGCCATTCTGACAGACAACACAACCGCTATGTCCTATATAAACAGACAGGGGGGCACAGTCTCTCACAAACTGTGTCTACTAGCTCTGAACCATATGGGAGACTTGCAAAACTATGGGCTCCATGTTGATGGCGTTGATGTCCTTCCGGGGGACCAGAATGGCCAAGCGGACCTCCTCAGTCGAGGGGGAGCATCCTTCCACGAATGGGAACTCAACTGGGAGTTCCTACAGCCCATCTTCCTGGACTGGGCACCCCGGAGATAGACGTGTTCGCCACTCGCAGCAACAGGAAATGCCAATTTTTCTGCTGCAGCGGAGGGGTGGACCCCCTGTCCATGGGAGATGTTCTTCTCTTTCTGTGGCATCAGCGTCATGTTTACCTGTTTCCCTCCCATTCTCTTGATCACCAGAGTGGTACAGAAGATATCAAGGGAGCGACGGAGGGGGATCCTCATCACTCCTTGGTGGCCCAGACAACATTGGTTTTCCCTGATCCTCCGCCTGTCCAGGGGAATCTTCCGTCAGCTTCCTCCAGTCACGGATCTCCTCACCCACCAGGGTCGGGTGGTACATCACAATGTACCTCATCTGAAATTGACAGCATGGCGCCTGCAGTGAATGAGTTATCCGACAGGGCTCAGTACATCCTCCTGAATAGCAGAAAGCCATCCACTCGCAAGTCGTATGCCTATAAATGGTCGTGATTCGTTCAGTTCGCTACTGCTCTTTCCCTCTATCCACCTTCAACAGGCTTATCCTCCATATTCGACTTTCTTCTCTCTCTGTTGGACAAGGGTTTATCCGTCTCGTCCCCACGTGTGTATCTGGCTGCCATTTCTGCCAGCCACTCTCAGATTGATGGACACTCTGTCTTTACCCATCCTAATACAAAGGAATTCCTCAGGGGCCTTACCAGGCTGTATCCTCCTACCAGGCAACCTGTCCCGGCATGGGACCTATCCTTGGTTCTTCACATGCTCTCTGGGAAGCCCTTCGAGCCCATGGTGACTTGCTCCCTCCAACTCTTGTCATGGAAGATGGCCTTCCTGGTGGCGATTACATCGGCACGGAGGGTGGGTGAGCTTATAGCACTACGATGCAACACCCCATACCTTCGTTTCACTGATGAAGGCATCTTGCTTTGTCCAGACATCACCTTCCTTCCCAAGGTGATTTCCACCTTTCACCTAAATACTGAGATTTATCTGCCTGTGTATTTTCAGAATCCAGTTAATGTCTGAACAGAGACTGCATGCCTTGGACGTGAAACGAGCATTATCCTTCTACCTTCATCGGTCAAGTCCTTCTCTGAAGGATTCCAGACTTTTTGTTTCCTACTCTCCCACTTCTTTGGGGCAACGAATCGAATCCCAGAGACTCTCTAAATGGCTGACTGAAACCATAAGACTTTGTTACCTATTGGGCAAGAGACCTCTCCCAGGTCCTATCCGAGCCCATTCTACTCGAGCCATGGCTACATCTGCGGCCTTCATGAAGGGCGTTCCCCTTCAGGACATTTGCAGAGCTGCCACCTGGTCCTCCCCGCATACCTTTGTCAAGCATTATGCGCTGGACCTGCATCTACGTCAGTATACGTCGGTGGGCCGTGCTGTTCTGCAGTCTCTTACCTGCTGATGGACCATTGCAGCCTCCTCCAGGTAGGCTTTTGTGGCTTGCTAATCTTCCAACAGTGTGATGCACAGAGACCACGAAGAAGATTAACAGGTTCCTTACCTGTAACCGATGAACTTTGAGTGGTCATCTGTGCAGTCACACTACCCGCCCTCCTTCCCCTCTGCTGCCGGTCCATCTGAGATCATGCAGCGGTCAGAAGGAACTGGTGGGATGTCCGCCCCTGCCTCGGTGGGCATGCGCACTGAAGCGAGGACATGGAAATCCGCAGCTTTTAAGTTTACTGATCGAGATCGGCGCTAGCGCCTAATCCCAACAGTGTGACTGCACAGATGACCACTCGAAGATCATCAGTTACAGGTAAGCAACCTGTTTTTCTGCCTCAGTTGTTCAATAGCTGATTTCCAAAATACACAATCCTTAACTGGGAGCATGATTAAGGAACATTCCTGATTAGGCAACTTCCCAGAGCCTAGTTCCAGTTTAGAGACTGAAGTAGTCTCTGTGCTTTCTTTGTTATCCTTCAATGGCCATGGAATCAATTGCTTTCTCAAACCTGCCTCTCTTAGAAGGCATCTACAGCAATGGTATATGCAAAGGCATGAAGGAAATAGGTGCTCAGTGAAATCAAGTACCTGAATAGTCATCTCCCAGTTATTGTGCCAAGTAGTCAGTTGTCTTTCTAAAATCAAAGACAAATGTAACTGGTTGGCAGCTACCCAGAATAAAACTTTGTTGGTCTTAAATGTGCCACTGGAGTCAAACTTTGTTCTGCTACTTGGTAATATGACTGCATTCTTGGGCTGCACATTTCAAACCACTTCTTCTGAAGTAGTCCTGGAGTTCTTGCATTGACAAGTGATTTGAATTTCCCAGTCCTGCAAACACCACACAAGGGCATAGTTGTGAACATCGCTGAATACTCCCATCCTAAATCCCAAACAGCATTCAAGCATGAAATATTGCCCTGAAATTAATACACTAGCCCTGTGTTTACATTGTTGGGTATATGATCATTGTCAATATCTGTGAACAACCTCTGTCACTCTAATGACTCTATAGGCAATTTTACAGATTTGTTGAAATATTTGTGGGACTGTACTTTTAGTATAGAATTAGGTAAGTAGTTCCAGTCACTTCTGTTGAATACCAATTTGGCACAGATTTACAGACTATTTTCTTTAAATGTCTGTTGAGTACATAGTATCCTGTTTTTAACTCACTGAATATTTCTTATTTGATTTCTGTCTCATGAATTAATTTCTCTGATAATAGGTTACCAGGCTATTGCCTATCATAAGACTGTTTTCAAAAACTAAATGTTAGAACATTTATCTCTTGGAAATTATGTCATTGCTTGGCAACCAACCTTCTTTCAGTAGTTTCTGTTCACGATGTCTATCAGAACTACCAGCAGATGTGAATGGGGACCAGATACTTTTATTTACTATGGGGTGGGAATGGGAAATGTATTGTACATTTTGGTTTCACGTGTGAAACTTTTTTTACCAAAAAAAGTTGCATGAATGAACAAATATGTATACAGTATCTGTAAAACTGTCTTATCTGGGTTCTTTATTTCACTGTCAAACCACATGCTTTTGAAAGAATATTCCATCCACTGCCTTAGCGCATGGCCATCTTTCCTAAGAGGTACATGATTTTTACTTTTCTTATGAGCTACCTTGCAGTTTCATTAAAAAGCCAGCACTGTTGTTAACTAAGGCTTTTGTGGAAACCAGTTGCTGACATGGGTGAATATACTACCTTGTTACATAATGATTGGAAGTCAGTTTGATTTGGAAATCTTCCCCATTTGCAAATGAAATAGCAGTGCAGCGCTTAACTCCACTTGATGTTAGTAGACATTGCCTTGTGTATTCCATTCTCAATTGTAATCTAGTTTGTAAAAGAAATGGTGACGCATGTAAATAAAGCATTATGGCTCTCTATGCGGAAGATGCAGGTCCACTTTTCTTTCATTATTTTATCCTTGTAAAGTTGTTTTGAAACTAGATGTCTTAAGGAGAAAATAATAAATGTATTAGATTATTTTGAAATTTGAGCTGAGACTATCTAGTAAATTTTTAAACCATCATATCTCCAGGGTTAGGATAGCTCCCTTTCCCAGTTCCCCAGAACTGCCCTGTGAGGTAGGTTAAGCTGAGAGAGAGTGCTGGCTCATGGTCACCCAACAGGCTCCATAGCTGAGTGGGGATTTAAAATCAAGTTTTACCAGCAGCCCTAAGTCGACTATTTAATCACTGCCTTGATCTCACAGGTCCTAATCATGCACTCAAACTTCTACACCACATTGTTTTTTCTTTTTAGAATATTTTTCAGTATTCCCCTGCATTAAGCCCATCCTGTCAGTAGAAAGTGAAGAAGTCACAAAAAAAGACTGCCCTTTGCTATATTTTCTTTGTTTACTTTTTAAAGTAATTTTCTTTGTTAACTTTTTAACGTAATGTACATTTTGCAGGATGGGAATGTGGAACAATGTGGTATGAACCAACAGACAGAGCCATTGGCTTTGTCTCAAGTTCATGTATCAATTCAATCTGTAATTTTGCACTCAGTGCATACGGCCAATGGCTGCCTCCTCCAGATCTCAGTTAAGAGTTCTGTCTGCCCCGTGGCGCAGTGTTAAAGCTGCAGTATTGCAGTCCTAAACTCTGCTTATGACCTAAGTTCAATCCCCAGCGGAAGCTGGGTTTTCAGGTAGCCAGCTTGAGGTTGACTCAGCCGTCCATCCTTTCGAGGTTGGTAAAATGAGTACCCAGCTTGCTAGGGGGAAAGTGTAGATGACTGGGGAAGACAATGGCAACCCACCCCATAAAAAGTCTGCCATGAAAACATTGTGAGAGCAACGTCACCCCAGAGTCTGAAATGACTGGTGCTTGCACAGGGGACCTTTCCTTTCCTGCTCTGATGGACTCAACACAAAAGAGACTTTCCTCTTGATTCCCCTGAGTTTTATCACCTCTTTTCCCTCCCATTCACTGACCAGGTCAGTGAAGCTTTTCCTGAAGTTCCCTGAAATTTCCTTCCTGAAGTCTCTCTAGTATTTAATTCCTTCAAATCTCTATTTCCTTCTTAGGAGAACTTGACGCACTCATTGCCTCTCCTATATCTTAGCATTTGTATGAAGGTGCCGTGAGGTAAGTCTGGAAAACAATTGAACTGGCTTCCCCTCTTCCTCCTTGCTCTATGCCCGGAGAGGGAAAAACTTTTAAGCTCAGTGCTCAGTGTGAAGGTTTTACTAATTTCAAACCTCCAAAGAAAAAATGCATTTATTTGCAAAAAGTAAGAAAGAGTGTCAACTGAGAAATCCTTGCTTCAAATTTCACCTCAGCTGTGAACTCACTAGATGGCCTAAAGCAAGTTGTTGCTGTGCCCCAGCTCCAGTTTGCAATATAGAAATAATATCATACTGGGCTACCTTGCAGAGTTGTTATATGACTGTAGAAGTAATGTTTGGGAAACATTTTGGACACTTCAAAGGTGCTATATCAATGTTGTAGGCACACTCCAGCCCTATCTCAGCAGAAATTGGCATAGGGCTCTATGGAGCCCCATTTCCTTCTGCTCCTTTCCAGGCCAACTTTGGGTCTATGTGGTCTGCAGTGTACTAACTAGCCATTGAATAGGTGGTGGCCCTATCCATGCTGCCTTGCATTCACCCAGTCAACATTCTTGCTCAGTCAGGGGAAAGCAGAGATGGAAGGTGGGGTGTGCAATAATTTGAGCTGTATGTTGATCTGGTCTTTACGCATGCTTGAAGCTGCACACAGCAATGAAATATGCCTTAAGTATTAGTAGTGACCAGCTAAAAATCTGCGAGGAATCATGGATGGGAGCAACATTTGGGAAATCCCACCACACCCCTCAAAATTTCAATAAGCTCTGGGGCTCAGTAAGCTCTGAGGAGCTTGAGCAGGCTAGCAGCCCATTTGATCACCTTTAACTGACACACAGCTGCTCTTGACATTTCTGCCCCTCAGAAGCATTTTCCAACCTTTTCAAGTTGGTGTTTTCTTTTGGTTAATTTGCATATTCATATCTTTTGCATCCCTGAGGAGTCTCTCCCAAGTGTGTAGTGACCCCCGTCTTGTCTATGGGTCACCCACATTACAACCAGCCAATTTATAACTAGATAGAGACTAATTTCACACTAGGCTTCTTCCAATTAGAGAGCCCTTTTGCTGCCAGGGCTTCTCTCAGTTTTTGCATAAGCTGCCGCGGAGCACCACTTTCCCGCTGCAAGCAAGATCCTCTTACAAGCAGTTTCTGCTTGCCACAGGAGAGTGGTGCACCAACTCCCAGCTCTGTGGCAGCTTGTGTGAAAACTAAGAGAAGCACCGGGGGCAAAAGGGCTCTCCACTGGGACAAGCTGTAGTGTGAAATCGATAAGATAGTTTTTGTTATTTTTAAGACCTAGTCTCCTCATGGGTGGTAATAAGGGCCTAAATGAATAAAAACAAGTGTCCTGACAGATCATCAATACCCAGCCTAAACCCCTGGACCTAGAACCCAAAATTTGGGGAGTGAATTTTCTTCCATGACATCAATGCCCAATAAGAAGGAATTTTTAGAAATTCAACTCCTGTATGGGTGAAAAGGGGTAAAATGTGTTTTCCCAATGGGATAAAGCTTTGCTGTGTGCCTGGCTGCCTGTTTCCACCACCCCCTTCTCTGCTTAGTCAGGTGTGGAGCTCTGTGTTCTGAGGCAGCAATCAGTTAACAGAGACCACAGAAAGTTGAACAAGGTGTCCTGACTGACTCATCAATGCCAAGCCCAAACCCCTGGACCTGTGTAATAACACTACTGCTGCGAAGAAGATAGGGGTGCCAACTCCAGGTTGGGAAATTCCTGGAGATTTGAGGGGTGGAGCATGCAGCGCCAGAGCCAGACATTTTAGCACTGTAGATAAGCCCCCCCCAATGCCCCCACAAGCTTTCTGCCCTCCATCTGATCTCTCTGAGCCCTGGATCCCACCGAGCCCAGGAGGAAATAAGAACATGGAGGAGAAAGCCCAGAGCCACCAGCTATCTTGGGGGGTTGAGGAGGGCTTTTCCCAACTGTTCTTTTTTCCTGCAGAGAAAAGCAAGTTTGATTCAGCTGGCCAATCATCAGCCCACTTTCCAAGGGCCCCCTTCTCAGAGCTGTTGATGCCTGGTGGGGTGGGCCTCTGAGGGTCAAGGGAGACACTGATGATGCTGCCAGCCCACTGGCCCTTGCCACCGGGCACCCGGCTCACCTGCAGTGATGCCCACAGGCTCAGCTTCTCAGTATAGTAGACCAGCACTGGCCAATGTACGTTCAGCTTCAGGAACTGGAGGCTCCAGTGCTCACTCACTGTCTCCTCCTGCCAAGCAGCAGAGCCCTGGAAGGGAGTGAGGGTGCCATCCCCAGGCCAACCCGCCCTGCCTGACTGACTGACCTGCTTGAGGAGGAGGCTGGCGGTACACAGGTTGCACAGGAACTTGCTGCATCAGTGCTGGTGGCGCAGGTCAACTTCCTGCTACTAGGCCAGGCGTGGGCATGGCTCCTCCTCCAACTGCTGCTGCTGCAGCTCCTCCCACACCAACACAAAGTCTGCAGGGGAGGATGGGCTAGCGGCAGCAGCAGAAGGGTCAGAGCAAGAGGGTGGTGGTGCAGGCCCAGCAAGGACCCCCTCTCCTGCCCTCACCCACTGTTCTTGGTCCACCTATATCGAAAGAGGTTGGGGCCACTGGCACTGCATCCTTTGCAGCCCAGCATGCAGAGGGGCTGCTTGTCGACTGGGCTGCCTTAGTTGCAGGCACCGACTTTTGACATTGGAGGCAGCTGGAGGATGTGCCAAGGAGGTTCAGGGAGCCTTCCTATGGCCAGGCAGGTAGGGGGAGGGGGTGCCCACCGCCCCTGTGGCCAGGTTGGCGCCCTAGTTGGCCGCCTACCTGGCCTACTTGGCTGCGCCAGCCTTGGGAGCATGGAGAGGGTGGGGTTTGAGGAGGGGTGGGTCCTCAGATAAGTACAATGTCATAGATTCCACCCTCCAGACCAGTCACTTCTTCCTGGGGAACCATTGTTGCCAGGATCCAGGTAAGGGCTGGAGATTATTCTGAATTGCAACTGCTCTCCAGATGGCAGCGATCAGCTCCCCTGGAGAAAATGTGCTGCTTGAAGGGCACTTGGTGTGATTAGTAGACTGATCAAGGCCACCAAGTACTACACCGTCTTTCAGTTCACACTGAAATTAGAAGCTTGATGCTGTGATTAGAGAATGTAGAATGGGGTTCTTAAATAATTGAGCTGTTAAACTGAAGAAAGAATTGAAATGTCATCAAAATCTAGAGAGATGTCTTTTAAGAAAGTGGCTGCGTTGAATCAACGTTCCTCAGGAGCACCCACTTTGTGAGTTCCAGTTGGACTATTTCCACGTTTGAACTTATATTTATTCATTTGGAGATTGGGGGGGGGGAGTTTCTGTCACTTTAAAAGGTCTTAGCACTTCTGACCTTTATCATTATTGTATTGTTTAATTTGTGTTGTACACGACTCTTGTAATATATATTTTTACAACTTGAAAGACGGTATATTACTTGGTGGCTTTGATCAGCTCCCCTGGAGAAAATGGCTGCTTTGCAGGTGAAACTGTGTAATTATACCCTGCTGAGTCTGCTTGCTTCCTGCTTTGGTCCACACCATGAGTTCAGACCACTCATAGACTTTCAGATGAACCTACCTCACAGGGTTATTGTGCAGATCAAAAGGAGAAGTCAGCTCTAACCCAGAATAGGCATTTTTCATAACAGTCAGTATGGCAATTGAGTTTCTAAATCTTTCAAAACCAAAACACCCCTCCTACCTAAAACAAAACAAAACAAAAAATTAAAGATAGTAAAAAGCCATAGCAAAGCATGGGTTTTGGGCTAATGTAGGATAGTTCTAAAACCAGTGGGTGTGGGTAGTTTTTTTATTCTAAATCAATCCAATATATCACTTGCAATGCCTTACAAAGGGAGTAATATATTTCTTTTTCCTACTAAGAATGTTTCCAACTGCACCTGAATTTGAATGTGTTCTTTGTGAGTAATCTGACCACAGCCCCTTGATTTGTGAGGACGGGTGAGATTAAGTTTCACCTCTGTGAATACCATCGTCAAATTCAAAGTTAAGACAAGCAATAGTTTGGATTGCTAGCTAAACCACATTTAGCAGGTGCGGTTGAGTATGATTTTTCAATGTAAGCCATAGTTAGGTCTAAGCATTTATTTTTGCAAGGAGGGTAAGAAAGACATTTTAAACAGGACTTTTTTGTTGTTGAAAAAGCCCAGCAGGAACTCATTTGCGTATTAGGGCACACCCCTTGATGCCAAGCTGTTCCTGTGTGTTCCTGCTTTTTTTAAAAAAAGCCCTGATTTTAAAAAATGGTATTGTGGTTATAGAAGCAAAGCCAAATTTTACTTCCTTCTGATGCTCCAGGTTTTGTTTGGAGGTTTTTTTGCAATGAGCCCTGCTTGATAATTCTCCATGGTTTTGAAATGGTGCTCTTAGAGCTCTGTACAATGTCATTGTCTGCACAATATATATGCAGCAAGGAACCATGCATGTTAAAAATGGGGCATTTCAGTACAGACAAAACATCAACAAGAAGCCACCCTTAGGGGCAAACTAAATGAGAATATCTTGTAATAAGTTGGATCCATGTACCTGGATGAGACTCACTTTTGCCACAGCCACAGCCATACAGCAGCTGCAAGGAAGGTCATTTTAAAAGTCTGCATGGTAAGAACATAAGAACATAAGAGAAGCCATGTTAGATCAGGCCAATGGCCCATCCAGTCCAACATTCTGTGTCACACAGTGGCCAAATATATATATATATACACACACACACACACACTGTGGCTAATAGCCACTGATGGACCTCTGCTCCATATTTTTATCTAACCCCCTCTTGAAGGTGGCCATGCTTGTGGCCGCCACCACCTCCTGTGGCAGTGAATTCCACATGTTAATCACCCTTTGGGTGAAGAAGTACTTCCTTTTATCCGTTTTAACCTGTCTGCTCAGCAATTTCATCGAATGCCCACGAGTTCTCGTATTGTGAGAAAGGGAGAAAAGTACTTCTTTCTCTACTTTCTCCATCCCATGCATTATCTTGTAAACCTCTATCATGTCACCCCTCAGTCGACGTTTCTCCAAGCTAAAGAGCCCTAAGCGTTTCAACCTTTCTTCATAGGGAAGGTGTTCCAGCCCTTTAATCATTCTAGTTGCCCTTTTCTGAACTTTCTCCAATGCTATAATATCCTTTTTGAGGTGCGGCGACCAGAACTGCACACAGTACTCCAAATGAGACCGCACCATCGATTTATACAGGGGCATGGTGGGGGTGATTTGGCTCAGGTGGTGGGACCAGGGGCTTTTGCCATTCAGAGAGGCCCAGACCCAACTAGTTTGGTTCAGTTATGCCACAGAGGGCTGAATTCTGCAAATAAATTCTCTTGCAAGCAGTAGTGCATCAGATTTACCACCAATGCAAATATGATTGCAGCTTTAGTGGAAAGAAAAATCATGACATCGGATCCAATTACATGCTGCTGGCTGACTTGTGCTATCAATGTGGCAAAACATAAGAACCACAGTGTTCCAAGTTCAAGTAAAGAAAATAAATAAATGTGACCTGGGGATTCTCCATACTGGTTCTTCACCTTCCTTGGAATGCTGGTATTAATATGGAGGGGGGTTTTTGCCCTACCAAGGATATCCATGAGATTGCAATTGTCATGGCTCCGACATAGACACATCACATGAGAGGGAAGTTGTTTCACTGCTCACCTCTCATGAAGTTCTAGTTGAGCTCTCTTTCAGTACACAACTGACACTAAAATGCATGATCTGGAGGTGGCATTTTCTGTGATAATCCTCTTCTTTAACGCATATTATAGTATCAGTGTGAATGCAAACTCCATGTGTTTTGCTGATTTATTATTTATTATTTTATATATATTTTCCAGCCCAAATAGGACCACTAAGATGGCTAACAATTAAAAGCAGAATTTGATATAATATAAAATCAGTTAAAACCAGCAATTAAAACATAGGGTAGGAATCCTGGTCAGCTGGGTGACCTGACACTGCAAAAAAACAACAACAGTGAGGCAGTTTTCTTTGTTTGTTTTACATCTCTGCTATTTTTCAAAAGCTACTTTTCCCTTTTGATTAGAAAAAATTACTAATGAATTACGATGGCAATAGCAGCAACAAACAGACATTTCAAATCATGAGAAACAGCTGTTTTGCTGCCTTTCCACTATGATGAACTGGCTAGATCATGGCACATCCTCCTGTACAAGTCCAAACGGACTGGCTCTGGTGTCTTTCCACAGAAGTCATAGGAGAAGACACATTTCTTTATAATAGGGGGGAAATGCCATTGCAGTATTGTGGGGAAATCACAAAAGGCTGTGCTCATTTGATCTCCCATCATTAAATCTTTTGTGTCAATCCCCAACATCAAACACATCTAATAGGTGTACGTGTGTGTGTGCAAATCCCATTAATGTACATACACAGAATTTAGCCTTTGGCAAGTCATACTTGCACATGCAAACAGCCTCAACTGGAAAATACTGTGTTTGAAGCAATACAAAGTGATACAACAATGGACCATAATAGTAAAAGGTTTGATTCTTCACACAAGTAATACTGCAGTCTATGAGTGATTAGAATGCATGCATGAGTTTGTCTTAAGAAGAATGGGAGACAGTATTCTAGATCATAGCAGTTTATTTGATCCAACCTGTGTATGTATATTCAATACTGTGCAACCCAATCCTGTTCATACTCATTCAAACTCCTTCTGAGATCAATTACCCTTATTTCCAAGGGAGTGTGCGCAGGATTGGAGCCATAGTCCAATTACTTAAGAGCAGTTTACAAATGCAAACTGGATGATTTTTTCCCCTCCATTTAAGTTCCTCCAGTTTAGATATATGAACTGAACAGTTCTTTTAGCAGCTATCAAATTTAAAAGTTATAAAATGTAGTGATTGTATTCTGCTGCATGAATAGGCCAACACTCAGCTTTCTGCTTTCTAAAGAAGATCTCTGTCATTTCCAGACTTGTTGCAAAATCTGTTGATCAATGACTCAGGAGTTCACTTAAGGACTTGGACTTTTCAGTCTTACACTGGCAATGCTAGTCTTTTATGCATTCTTGTCACTGAATTTCCTCATTACCATGGAAGATAAAACAACATTTTATGATAAAACCAGAATATCTGGATTTAAGGTGATTTTGTCTTTGCAAATCCCAGTGCATTTCAACAAAATTACTTCCTCACCTGCAATAGATGGGTTTTTAAAAGAGTTGTTATCTTCATATCACAGTATTCCAAAACAAATATACTTAGGACAACTGCCATAAGCAATTTAAATACTTTGTTTTAAGGTTATCATTATATCCACAAACCTGTTAAACCATATCACCCTTGGATTTAAGCCAATTTTACACCCATTTACGTCAATAGAACTAATTTGATTGAAATCTAGGCATTCCAACTTAATTGGTTTGTAAATCAGGTTGTTACTCATAGGTATCATTAGGATGAAACTGCTTCATTCCAGGTCTTTCAAATTAACTAGTTTATTATCTTACTGCCCAGTTCTTTGAACCCCGTGGCACAGAATGTTAAAGCTGCAGTGCTAAGCTCTGCTCATGACCTGAGTTCGATCCCCGGTGGAAGCTGGGTTTTCAGGTAGCCAGCTCGAGGTTGACTCAGCCTTCCATCCTTCTAAGGTCGGTAAAATGAGTACCCAGCTTGCGGGGGGGGGAGTGTAGATGACTGGGGAAGGCAATGGCAAACCACCCCGTAAAAAGTCTGCCGTGAAAACGTTGTGAAATCAACGTCACCCGAGTCGGAAACGACCGGTGCTTGCACAGGGGACCTTTCCTTTCCAGTTCTTTGAACTGAAAATGCCAGGGATACAAAGCAGCCCCTCCCCCTCTTGTAATCTTCCCCAGTATCTTCCCTTCTCATATCTGAAGAAATAAGCTATGACTTTTAAAAGTGCATATTGAAATTAATGTTTATTAGTCTTTAAAATGCCACACTACAATAGACTAACACAGCTACCCCTTCACAAACAATTCGCCTTCCAGGCCAGCATCACGTCAATACTGGCTGGATTAAGCAAAAGTTTGTTCACTTTCAGCCACTTGATTACAGCCTCAAACTCTGGCCCAGGACCCTCACAGTTGCCTCTGAAGGCTTGAGCTAATGAGACAGAAAGTTTAGTGTCATCAACACATTGTTAACAACCCATTCCAAAGCTTTTAATTATCTCAGCCAGTGGTCTCAAAGATTAAAGAGCGCTGGGTTTGAAATGGGGGGAGATGGCAAGGTCACCACTAGTCCTATCATACTTTGTGGGGAGAACAGCTAGCAAAAACTTTGGGTAGAAGACAGTGGGACTAGAGCTCACATGGCATTCTCCAAAGGTCAATCCCTCAGAAGCCACACAGCCCAAGAAGACTAAGAATGCATCATGGGGCTGCCCAAGAGCTTAGACCATTACAGCCTTTCCTCCCACAAGCACCATAATGGACACAGCAGTACTGATCAAACAGTTAATTCTATAGGGAGCTATGGTCTACTGCAGGGCTGGCCAACGATAGCTCTCCAGATGTTTTTTGCCTACAGCTCCCATCAACCACAGCCATTGGCCATGCTGGCTGGGGCTAATGGAAGTTGTAGGCAAAAAACATCTGGAGAGCTACTGTTGGCCACCCCTGGTTTAGTGGGAAATCACAGGCTTAGTAAATATGAAGTCCATCTACAATCTCTGGAGATGGCCTCTCAGTTGAAAAGAGTTGCTTAATAGAGTTGCAACTAGAGTGAGTGGAGTGTGGCTGGGTAGCTCCACTGAAATAATTACCAGGCTAATGTATGCCCCAGGATGTCTGTCATTTTGACCAGTCCAATCCTGCCACACCTTCACCCTGTTCATTTGCTTGATTGCAGGTAACCATTGGTTATTGGCCAAGCATACCTTGTCCCCCACCACCTACCTCTGGTTGGTTCACATCAGCACCATAAAGAGGAGACAGGAAGAGGATAAGCTGTCATGGCTCAAGTTATCACTCTGACTGGTGACCCAGTGGCATGGCTCATAACAAGATGCAGACTCTATTGGTGGGTTGTTGTGGCTGAGAATCCCCCTCCCACCAGCTGTAAATTAAGACAGCCAGTATGGCAGTGAAGGGGGAGATCTACTGTTTGCTTGCTAGTGTACGGACAGAGACAGCTGAAAGAGTTTCATCTTTAATTGAACAGCAGCAGTTGTGGAGTGGGTGCTGACAGCAACAGAAAGGAATGTGGCTGCCAACCTTTTTTGTTCCTTTGAAATCTACTGGGCAGATGAGGGACAACAGGTGCGGCTGATACATTATTGTCTATAGTATCTTGACAGGCAGCAGAGGCCCGAAAAAAAGAAAGGTGGTAATCCCACAAAGAAACAGCTGGATTTCCAACAGTCACAGCTGTTGCCAGTTTTGTTGTCAGCCTTGCATGTGAAATGAGAAATATTCATGCCTCTGCACTTGTTAAAGGGCTGCCTGGTTGCCTGTGAAGAGAGATTCAGGGATGGTAATGAGTCATGGGGAGCACTAGATATTCGTTGACTAGGTGCTCTGTTGAAGGTTAAGTAACTGAGGATGCATACCATTTATCGGTGTTCCTCCAAACGCCCTGCCTCAGTCCCCTCCCTCAGTGATAGTTTTGCAGCTGATATTTACATTTGGTGGTTCTGCCTGTGACAGTATGTATCCCTTCTTATAAGGAGGTGCACTTGAACTGTGTCTCCAGTAACTGTGTATAATGGTCTTCATGAGGCAAAGAAAAATATGAGTTTATCATCACCAATAGGTGCATTACGCCGCCTAACAGTTAACCACAAAGTTAGATTTACTCTTTATTGACTTACCAGGAGCACAGTGGTAGCTGATCTGGGTTGGGAGATAGGGTTGCCAGCCTCCAAGTGGATTGGAGAAAACCTCAAAGGTTTATTTATTTATTTATTTTATGGTTTATATCCCGCCCTTCCCAGCAAATTATATATTACAAATAATTAAATAACATAATACAAGAGATAGAAACAGCACAAATTTTATACATTCAAATAGCAAGCTCATGCTAGTTTCAAGTTTCAAGTTTATTTCAATTTATATCCCGCCCTTCCCACCGAAGTGGCTCAGGGCGGCTCACAGCACATAAAATCTAACATAAAATTATTGAATTTAAAACATCTTACACAGTTAAAACAGTAAAATAAAACATATAACAGCGGTCTATTAAAGCTACACTCAGTTTCCAATGCCAGTTAGTATAGGCCAGCCGGAAGAGGGCTGTCTTACAGGCCCTGCTGAACTGGCCAAGGTCCCGCAGGGCCGTCACCTCTTCCGGCAGCTGGTTCCACCAGAAAGGGGCCGTTACAGAGAAAGCCCTGTCCCTGGTAATGTCCACAAGAGTCCAAATCAATTTCCTATCAGTTGTATTGGCAAGTCAAATTTCAGTAAGCCACTAAGGCCAGTAAAATCCTCCAAGATGTGCAGCAAGCATGAAAATCTTCAAAGCGAAGAGGCAATACTTTGATTCCTCGTTTCACTTCAGCTTTGTCTGAAGAATATCATGAATGTTTATATACATAAAAAAGAACAGGGAGCACCCCACTTAATAGTCCTAATATAAACATACCTTTTCCAAAAATATTTATCAGCATAGCAAGAACACAAAGAACCATCTCCAAGTATCTTTTCAAAAGGTCTTGCAACTAGCCCAAACTTTTACACAGCATTTAAAGTGCAGGTAGAACCATTCATACAATCAAATTGTGTTTCTTAAAGTTACAGCAACCCATTATCTACAGTTAAAATCTCCTATTACAGATATCTTACATTACAAAAATTATTGAAAAGTTATAGGGGTCCATTCACAAATGTTAGTAACCACCGAATATTTAGAGAGTAACACAAAACAGAGCTATTATGAGAAACAAGATGAAATATCTAGAACCCCATTTTTGCAAGAAGCTTTATCCAAGCTATATTATTTACAAAGAGGTTTCTCATAGATCCCATACCTCTTCACACTTCAAAGTTCCAAACAGGTTCATTAGCTGTGTGACTGAATGCCTGAAGTTTTTATCTTGTCTGGAGCAGAATCCTCTTCTTCAGTGGATGGAACGGGATCTGTTTTGTGTGAATAGAGGGGAAAACATGAATGGACTTGTCTGTTAACTACCATGAAGGACTTTGTGTTATACGTCTGACATTTACCTGTTCCACCTTATGGTTGTTCCATGGATTGCTAACTAATTATTCTACTGTTTGTACAAGAATTAATACTAGTAAGTTTGTGTTCTGAGCATTCTGAATGTGTTTGAAGTGTTGAGTTACAGGACAATTTTCACGGGGACCTGGGGACTGACAACCCTAACTGGCTGGGTGAGTGGGTGGGTGGGAAGGAGAGAAGAAAGATGGGAATAATAAGGATATGGGGGGTTGCCAGGAGGAAGTAAACAGAAAATAGAGTGATTTAGGAGGGAATGAGGTGCCCCCCACAAGTCTTTGAGGGTTCTTCCTAAACAACTGGGCTGTAGTTTCCCCAGGTAGAAGCTACCAGCAGGAAGTGGGGGGAGCTGAAGACAGAGGGGCAAATCAAAGTAGGCTGGCTGGTGGGTGGTAAGGAAAAAAGGAAGCAGGAAAAGGGAAGTGACTAAGGGGTAGTGGAGTAGTGCAAAATAAAATGCAGCTCGCAAGTCCTTGCAGGTCCCCCCTCTTGTGTGTTCCACTTATGCATCACTTTAAGTCTTCAGAATAAAATAATTTTAACAAAGACTTTGTCTGTTCTGTCTGAAGTTAAATTTGAAAGCCTTTTTATTGGATCCTGGATACAAAAAAATGTTCCCCAACTTTGCATTACCCCATATGGAACAAATTAAGTAATTTCATAACTCCAAAAAATGTGTAAGTATGATGGTAGATATATTGGTGAACAAGTTTAGAGTCTTCTTTGCATCAGTTTAGATAACATAAAACCAGCTTGAGAGAAACCATTTGCCAAAATGGCAAAGATTCTACCTAGAATTAAGATCCATTAATTTCAAAAGCCACCCAAGGCTTTTCCGTAAATAGATTATTTGCCTCTACCCACTATGTCATACTGTCCACTTTCGCTTCTATGGCCTCTTTTCCTTGGACACCATATAAAATTAATCTCCAGTTTTGCTACTACAAGGATTACCAAAGATTTTGTTGTTGTTGATTACTTCAACTTTCTGCCTTGTGGACAAGGAGCTGAACCACTACAATTTTAGGTTCAGTTCCATTTCATATAGATAGATAGATAGATAGATAGATAGATAGATAGATAGATAGATAGATAGATAGATAGATAGATAGATAGATAGACAGACAGACAGACAGACAGACAGACAGACAGACAGACAGACAGACAGACAGACAGACAGACAGACAGATAATTTTATTTATATCCCGCCCTCCCCGCCGGAGCAGGCTCAGGGCAGCTAACAACATCATTCAGTTATACAGAAAACAAAGTTACATTTAACATTAAAATTCTGATAAATTTAAAATTAATTAATTAATTAAGTGATAAAAGTGCTAATGCTATTTGTTCTTTTATGATGGCGGTAATCATTAGCAATTACTTTCTTCGTCAGCGAAAGCCAGTTGGAAGAGGAAGGTCTTGCAGGCCCTGCAGAACTGTTCAAGGTCCCGCAGGGCCCGCATTTCCTCTGGAAGTTGGTTCCATAGGTTCGGGGCTACAGAGGAGAAGGCCCGATTGCGGGTGCATTGCAGCTTCACCTCTCTTGGTCCGGGGGTGGTCAACAAGTTTTTTCCAGCTGACCTCAGTGCTCTCTGGGGTTCATATGGGGAGAGACGGTCCCTAAGGTAGACAGGTCCTCGACCATATAGGGCTTTAAAGGTAATGACCAGCACTTTGTAACGAACCCGGTATATAACTGGCAGCCAGTGCAGCTCGCGCAGTCCAGGCTGTATGTGCTCCCATTTAGGGAGCCCCAGCAACAGTCTGGCCGCTGCGTTCTGCACCAGCGGCAGCTTCCGGGTTCGGTACAGAGGCAGCCCCATGTAGAGGGCATTACAGTAATCCAGTCTCGAGGTGACCGTTGCGTGAAGTACCGTTGCCAGATCTTGGCGCTCTAGGAAGGGAGCCAGCTGCCTTGCCCGCCTCAGGTGGAAAAAGGCTGACTTGGCAGTGGCTGCAATCTGGGCCTCCATTGATAATGAAGGCTCCAGTAGAACTCCCAGACTCCTAACCCGGTGCGCCGCTTTCAGTGGCGCCCCGTCGAAGACCGGAAGAGGTATTTCCCCTTCCCGGGCGCCCCGACCCAGGCAAAGGACTTCTGTCTTCGCTGGATTCAGTTTCAGCCCGCTCCCCCTCAACCACGTTGCCATATCCTGCCCGGTCTAAATTCTCAGGGACACAGTCAGGCCGGCCGTCCATCAGCAGATAGAGTTGGGTGTCATCTGCATATTGATGGCACCCAAGTCCATATCTCCTGGCAATCTGGGCAAGAGGGCGCATATAGATATTGAATAACATTGGTGAGAGAACTGCCCCCTGAGGCACTCCACAATCCAGTGTGCGCCTCCGGGACCGCTCGCCACCAATTGCCACCCTTTGTCCCCGATCCTCGAGGAAGGAGGAGAGCCATTGTAAGGCAGACCCCCTCACCCCTATATCGGCGAGGCGGCGGGTCAGTAGCCGATGGTCGACCGTGTCGAACGTGGCCGACAGATCTAACAACATCAGCACCGCCACGCCGCCCTGATCCAGGTGCCGTTGGAGATCATCTACCAGGGCGACCAGTACTGTCTCTGATTCCAGAGAGTATTTTTAACTCTCTGATTCCATTACAGTTCAGTCACTAGGCTTAAAAACTAACTGGTTCACTAACAAATTTGGAAACTTTGAGCAGGTTGATATTTCATGAAGAATAATAGATTCAGATGAGGTAGTCATGTTGGTAGAAAGCTTATACTATGAATAAAACTGTTGGTCTTGAAGGTGCTACTGGACTCAGACTTTGTCATGAAGCTATCACACCGATTCCTTGTATCAACATTACATCATGATATAAGGAATTCAGAGCATCTGACTGAGCCCTTCTCCCCATGTGTAATGACAAGTTTGCATATAGTGAGATACGTAGAACAAAGTTTGAGTCCAGTGACACCTTTAAGACTTGGAGCCACACTTGTGTATGCACGCCTGCCTGTTCACAAATCTTAACAGACAGAACACATTTGACCTCTGGCTGTGCATTTTCAGTCTCTCATCCTGCATGCTTATTAAGGTTGTATTCCAACACACACATCACCTTTTTTAAAATGTTGGGGCACTTGCCAATGTATTATCATACAAAAGAACTATTCCTGCACGCAAGAACTGTTTCAATGTATCTGAAGGAGTGATCTATACATGCTAAGTCTCTAAGTTCTCACATCCAGAATTAAACTTCGTTGGTCTTGGAGGTACGACTGGACCCAAATTCTAAATTTGTCTCCTGCTTGCATAATACACACTCCATCTCACAAATTTTGTAGCTGATCTGCTTCTCAAATAGGTTGTTAATTTCACCATTACTGCAAAGTCTGCATGTTTATTTTCCCACTTCTAATCTTGGACAGACATCTAATTTCCATTTTGCGCATAATTCTAGCCATTGTTACCATATATTTGAATATTTCTCCCAGCATTTTTGGTAATGTAATTTTGGTAATTTTTGACAGTATATCTAATAGCATATTCTTAGCTGACAACCTTTTGAAGTTCTTTGAGAAAGCGAACAAGCATGTAGGCAATGGTGACCCAGCAGATGTTATCTACTTGAACTTTTAAAAGACTTTTTACAAGGTACCTCATCAAAGACTTCTGAGTAAACTTAGCAGTAATTACATAACAGGATAGGTTATCTTCTGAGTTGAAAATTGGTTAAATGACAGGAAGCAAATAGTAGGAAAAATGGACGGTTCTCACAATGGAGGGAAGGAAGCGGTATGGACTCACAAGGATTGGTTTTGGGGCTGGTACTATTATTTATTCATAAACTAGGAATAAGAACCGTTATGAGGAAAAATACAACATTAATGTTTCTAAGGTTTTAAATGTTTTAAATATTTTAAATGCTTATATATTTAAATGTTAGTCTAATTTTATGTTTGACTCTTTGTTGTAAGCCGCCCTGAGCCACTTCATGGGAAGGGCGGGATATAAATCCTAAATAAATAAATAAAAAACAACGGGCTCAAGAAAGAGGCTCTGGGTGAGTGCCCTCTGACCTTTGCTGTCTTCCCACCCACCCAAGTGAAGGCATTTACTCCCTCCACACCTCCAGGGGAGCTGATCTCTGCCATCTGGAGAGCAGTTGTAATTCTGAGTGATCTACAGCCCTCAGACAGAAATTGGCAACAATGGTTCCCCTGGAGGAAATGGCTGGTTTGAAGGGTGGAGTCTAAGGCATTGTATCTGTCTGAGGTCCCACCCCTCCTCAAATCCACCCTCTCCAGGCTCTACCCCCAGGGCAGATAGTGTGAAATCCGACAGAAGCCCTGCGGAGAAGAGGAGAGTGAAAGTGACATAAGGCTAGTGGGAAATCAGTCTGGGACTTTTCAGTTTAGAAAAGAGACAAGGGGAGACATTGTAGAGGTTTATTAAATTATGCATGGGGTGGAGCAAGTTGACAAACAGAGATTTTTATCCCTTTTCCAAAATACTTGAACTTAAGAGCATCCAATGAAGCTGATGGGCAATAGATTCTGGATGGACAAAAGGAAATTCTTTTTTACACAGAGAGTGATTAAAATGTGGAATTTGTTGCCAGAGGATGTCATGATGACCACAGGCATTAACAACTTTAAAAGGGGATTAGATAGAGCTATCACCCATAAATCTATCAGTGACTACTAGCCATGCTGACTGAGGGGAACCTCCACATTCAGGGGTACAAGACCTCTGAATCCCAGAGTCAGGAGCAGGCCTCAGATTCAGTGGGAGCTCACAGGAGTACAGCTCCTGAACCTTTCTGAGAGTTCCACCTCCTTGTCCATTTAATAGTATGTGCAGCTGCATTACAATCCCTGGATGAGCTCCACCACCTATTTTTCTACAAAACCACAACTGGTCAGGAGGCAACATCAGGGGGAGGTCAGGACCTCTATCCCCTTTTGTTGGCCGTTCAGAGGAACTGGTTGGCCACCGTATGAGACAGGATGCTGGACTAGATGGACCACTGGTCTGATCCAGCAGGCCTCTTCTTATTAGATTCATTTTCTTGAAGGGACTGTTCTCTATAGTCTGGACGTTGTAATTCTGGAAAATCTCCATGCCCCACCTGGAGATTGGCAACACTAAGTGCTCCATAATAGAACAAATCAGGCAACCATCAGATTACCAGCTACACGCAAAGGTGGTCAACAGTAGCTCCCTAGATTTTTTTTTTGCCTACAACTCCCATCAGCCCCAGCCATTGGACATGCTGGCTGGGGCTGATGGGAGTTGTAGGCAAAAAAAATCTGGAGCGCTATCGTTGGCCACCCCTGATTACTACAGGTTTGGAAATATATGGAGATTTGAGGGTGGAGCCTGGGAGAACGGGGTTTTCTGAGGGGAGGAACTTTAGGATAAAATGTCATGTAGGATATAATGTCACCTTCCAAAGCAGCCATTTTCTACAGGAGAAGTAGAATAAATGTTATATGCAAATAAATAATGAGTAACTGATTTATGTAATTTGGAGATTTATGTAATTTGGAAATCTCCAGCCCCTAACTAAAGGTTTGCAACCCTAGAACAGGTTAGAACCAAATCTTTCTGAATTCTCTCCAGTGATTTTTAAAAATGTAATTGAATTATCTTGAACTATCACATCTGGTCCCTCCCTCTGCCTTTGCAATTTGGGACTTGCCCTGCAAGAATGACAACTTGTTTTGTGTAGCCTATATAAGGTAGTCCCCTGTGCATGCACCAGTCATTTCTGACTCTGGGGTGACGTTGTATCACGACGATTTCATGGCAGACTTTTTTACGGGGTGGTTTGCCATTGCCTTCCCCAGTCATCTACACTTCCCCCCCACAGCAAGCTGGGTACTCATTTTACCAACCTCGGAAGGATTGAAGGCTGAGTCAACTTTGAGCTGGCTATCTGAACCCAGCTTCCACCAGGATCAAACTCAGGTCATGAACAGAGCTTGGACTGCAATACTGCAGCTTTACCACACTGTGTCACAGGGCTGCTGTAGCCTATATACCACTTTGCAAATTTAATGGCAAAATTGTGTGCTTTAATGTCAGTTGTTTGGGGCTGAGAGACTGAAACTTTTTTTCATCTAAAAAAATCCATTTGGCTGGCACCTTGAAGGAAGCACATATCTTTGAAAAACAATGAAGAGTAATTATTGGCTTTCCTTATGTTGCACCATCCCTACCCTTCTGCTACCCTTAGATGCCCTTGGGAGATGATACTAATGAGATGACCTACTGCCACCAATATCTGCCTCTTTAAGATTATGAAACTGAGTTATACAAGTAGATGAAAGCATAGAATTAAAAATTATACATCACCTGCACATTCGGGCTATGTGCTTTATCTAGATTTGCCTAGTAACACCTGTTTTGAATAAACACATTTGTTCCTTGTTCCTCCTTAGGAAGGAATCTTTTACTGTTGATGATGTTTCCCCAGAAATACAAGAAATGACCTATCAATCATCTCTCTAATAAAAACCTATTAAGGAAGTAATTACCCTGTATTTGGAAAGGAATTATTTCCCTTCCTTCCTGCTTTCATTTTTGCCTTCCCATCTTATGTCTGCCAGCCTGAGAAAGAGAGAGAAATCACATTTTGACAAAAATCTGCAGTGAACATAGAATCATAGAACCATAGAGTTGGAAAAGACCTCCAGGGTCATCTAGTCCAACCCACTGCACAGTGCAGGAAACTCACAAATACCTCCCCCTAAATTCACAGGATCCTCATTGCTGTCAGATGGCCATCTAGCCTCTGATTAAAAACCTTCAAGGAAGGAGAGCCCACCACCTCCTGAGGAAGCCTGTTCCACTGAGGAACCGCTCTAATGGTCAGGAAGTTCTTCCTAATGTTGAGCCGGAAACTCTTTTGATTTAATGTCAACCCATTGGTTCTGGTCCTACCTTCTAGGGCCACAGAAAACAATTCCACACCATCCTCTAGATGATAGCCCTTCAAGTACTTTAAGATGGTGATCATCTCACCTCTCAGCTGCCTCCTCTCCAGGCTAAACATCCCCAGCTCCTTCAACCTTTCCTCATAGGACTTGGTCTCCAGACCCCTCACCATCTTTGTCACCCTCCTCTGGACCCGTTCCAGCTTGTCTATTTCCTTCTTAAATGTGGTGCCCAAAACTGAACACAATACTCCAGATGAGGTCTTATCAGAACAGAGTAAAGTGATACTATCACGTCATGTGATCTAGACACTATACTTTTGTTGATACAACCCAATATTGCATTTGCCTTTTGAGCTACCACATCACACTGCTGACTCATGTTCAGCATATGGTCCACTAAGACCCATAGATCCTTTTCACACATACTACTGCTAACACAAGTCTCCCCCATCCCATAACCATGCATTGGATTTTTCCTACCTAAATGCAGAACTTTACATTTATCCCTGTTAAAATTCATTTTATTGGTTTTAGCCCAGTTTTCCAGCCTGTCAAGATCATCTTGAATCCTGTTTCTGTCTTCTACTGAATTTGCAACCTCTCCCAATTTAGTATCATCTGCAAATTTAATAAGCACTCCCTCTATTCTTTTATCCAAATCATTTATAAAGATGTTGAACAAAACAGATCCTAGGACAGATCCTTGAAGCACTCCACATGTCACTCCTCTCCAATAGGATGAGGAACCATTCACAAGCACTCTTTGGGTGCAATATGTCAACCAGTTACAGATCCACCTAACGGTAACAGGATCCAAACCACATTTTACCAACTTGTCAGCAAGGACAGTATGTGGAACCTTACCAAAAACTTTACTGAAATCAAGATAAACTATGTCTACAGCATTTCCCTAATACAGCAAGCTAGTCACTTTCTCAAAAAAAGAGATCAGGTTAGTCTGACATGACTTGTTCTTGAGAAACCCATGCTGGCTCTTAGTTATCACAGCCGTCCTTTCTAAGTGTTACAGGACTGACTGACTGATTATTTGCTCTAAAACTTTTCCAGGTATAGATGTCAAGCTGAAGGGTCGATAGTTACCTGGATCCTCCTTTTTCCCCTTCTTGAAGATGGGGACAACATTCACCTGCCTCCAATCTTCCAGCACTTCTCCTGTTCTCCAAGAATTCTCAAAAATAATAGCCAGAAGCTCAGAAATTACATCCACAAGCTCTTTTAGAACCCTTGGATGCAGTTCATCTGGCCCTGAAACTAGATGTTTATGTTCTACCCCTATGCTGATCCTAGATTGGAACTCCATATAGGGTTGCCAAGTCCAATTCAAGAAATATCTGGGGACTTTGGGGGTGGAGCCAGGAGACTTTGGGGGTGGAGCCAGGAGACATTAGGGGTGGAGCCAAGATCAAGACTGCGACAAGCATAATTGAACTTCAAAGGGAGTTCTGGCCATCACATTTAAAGGGACAGCACACCTTTTCAATTCCTTCCTTCCATAGGAAATAATGAAGGATAGGGGCACCTTCTTTTGGGGCCCATAGAATTGTACCCCCTAGTCCAATCTTTTTGAAACTTGGGGGGTATTTTGGGAAGAGGCACTAGATGCTATACTGAAAATTTGGTGCTTCTATCCCCAAAAACAGCCCCCCCAGAGCCCCAGATACTCACGGATCAATTCTCCATGATTTTCTATGGGAATAAATCTCCATAGGGAATAATAGAGTTCCCAGCAGACATTTCCCTCCCTTCCCCCTGCTTTCTGATGACCCTGAAGCAGGGGGAGGGTCTCCAAACTAGGGGATCCCCTGCCCCCACCTGGGGATTGGCAACCCTAACTCCATACCTTCATTATAGTATGTTCTGTTTATGCCACGTTGAGCACTGTTTCCCTCAGAAGAAAAGACTGAGGAAAAGTAGGAATTGAGCAGTTCCGGCGTTTCTTCATTACCTGTTACAATTTCACTTTCCTGCTCTCACAATGGGCCTACCATGTCCTATGCAGGGCTTTTTTTGTAGCAGGAACTCTTTTGCATATCAGGCCACACAGCCCGATGTAGTCAATCCTCCAAGAGAGCTCTTAGTATAGGACTTACTGTAAACTCCAGGAAGATTGGCTGCATCAAGACTGTGTGGTCTAATATACAAAGGAGTTCCTGCTACAAAAAAAAGCCCCAGACGTATGTAAGCTTTAAGAAGCACACAACTCATTCCTCCCTGTTGAATAATTCTGTAGCAATCCAAAACCTGTGCATGCTCACCAGTAGATGCCAGTCCAATCCAAAGCAGTGATGTTCCATTACTCCTTTTCTCAAATTGCAATTTGATCAGAACTTAAAAATAGTCATATTGAATACTCACGGGCGGCTGCTTCCTACTAAGTACTTGATTTCTTTTCCTAAATCACACTGCAAAACTTTTGTGGATGTGTGATCTCACAGTGCTTTCCTGCAGTTGACCCTGTACACTCCCAATCAATCACTGGTTGAAGTAATCCAGAGGGGGGATAAATTATAACAGATTTTTCTTGGCTGTCTGATTCTTTATGGGGGGGGGGGGAGGTGTGTTCCTTGTTTCTTTGGCCCAGTTTGCCTGCCTGACTCCCCAAGCTGAACGTGTTTGTTTTAGTTGAATGTTCTAAATTGGATTAGACTACATTGCACATCCTTACACTGCCACCTGGGACTATGGTTCCATCCACTAATTTTGGGCATGCATCAACATGATGAATGCTGCTAACTGATGGATGCCACCAACTATACAGACACAAAAGCAGCTCATACATACACTCAAAATGTAGCTGATATTCAGTGGTGCATGACTTGCCTATGATAACCCTGGGGCATACATAATCCAAGCTTGCCAGAAGATTGTAAACATATGCAAAAAGCATCTACCATGCCAGACAATATGCTAAATACTACCATGCAGAATACTCCTCTTTTTAAGTGGTGAATAAGTCATCAATATGATGGTGTTCAGCACCAAAGAATATGATAATTGCAAGCAATTTAAGTTTGCTTTTTTGATGTCTTATTTACACAAAATTATTTAAACCAATTTAAAAGAAAACTGGTTTTACCCCAGTTCTTTTAAACTGGCATGAGAGAGGTTATACATTTATATGGACTGCTTTGGCACATTTGGATGGCCTTTGCTTAAGAAATTAATTCTGTAAAATAAATAAAAGAGTCCAGTACAATTCCTCCCTCTTCCTTGTGCATGCTACTTTAAAAAAAAGTTTTAATTTTTAACTAAAAGAATAACAGAAAAATAACAACAAAAAAGGAAGAAGAAAAACTCTATCAAATAAAGGAGTTTTTAATCAAAACTACAGATCATCAAGCCAATTTTATGTGCTTCGTGCAGTCTATAAGGGGTTTCCACTCACCAATAAACATATTTATTGTCCTTTCTCTAATTGATTAAGTAAGTTTAGCCACATCTGCAAGTTGCAAAATATTCACCTTTAAAAACTTCTCCTTCTTTGGAGGTTTTTAAGCAGAGGCTAGATGGCCTTCTGACAGCAATGCTGATTCTGTGAATTTGGCAGATCATGAGAAGGAGGGCAGGAAAGGTTGCATCCGTGCTTGGTTCTTGTCTCCCTTTTTTACACACCCAGGGAATGCTGATTGACACTTTGGGATCAGTCAGCAATTTTTCTCCAGGGCAGTATGGCAAAGGATCTTGGAGGTTTTTGCCACCTTCTGGGCATGGAGCAGGGGTCACTGGGAATGTATGGTGTGTGTGTGTGTGTGTGTGAAGTTCCAGCATTGAGCAAGGGATTGGCCTAGATGACTCAGGAGGTCCCTTCCAACTCTATTATTCGATGATTCACCCACCATTCCTCTACTGTGGGCAATGTCAAACTCTTCTACTTTTGTGTATATAATAATCTTGCTGCAATTGTCATATATAAGAACAAAGTTCCATGACTTCCTTCCAGTTGAGTGTCCATTAATCCCAAAAGAAAAGACTCTGGTTTCAGCTGTATATTAATCTTTAAAATCTTCTAAATTAATAAATGTATTTGTAGCTGGAACTTTTTGGATTTTTAACATGCCCACCACATATGATAAAATGATTCTTCATGTTGTTCACATTTCCATCATAGACTCGAAGTACCTTTATACATTTTGGCCAATTTCTCCAGACATATACATCACAATACATCATCTTATAAAAGTTCTCTTTACAGCTAGAACTTACTGTAAATTTCAGTCCTTTTAAGCACATATTTTCCCAATGTTCCATTCATATGTCATATTCAGGGTTATTTGCCCATTTTATTGGCTTCTTGTTCATTCTCTGTCTCAAATGTAGTTTATATATTTTGGCAATAACATGTTCATCATTTGTACATAATTCTGTTCCAAATTCAGTCTTAAGTTGCTCAAAACCATAAAGCCTTTTATATACTTTAAAGTTTTTAAAGATTTGTCAATAAGAAAACCATGGCAAGTATATCCTTCACTTATCAAATATTTCCTTTATTATATTTTATATTGACATTGTGAAAATTCTAGTATATCATGGTATGTTAACCATTTATGCAAACTTGACATTTTTCTTTTGTAGTGAGCTTTTTGTGATGACAGCCACACAGGTATTTTTGGAAATATCCTGTTTATATTTATTTCACATTCTCAAAATGGCCCTTGCTCATGCTACTAATGTAGCAAAGATGCTACTTCATTATGATTTATTATGCACAAGTAATACAGCTGAAGAAAGGTGGCCATGTGATCCAGAGCTTTTTTGGTAGAGAAAAGCCCAGCAGGAACTCATTTGCATATTAGGTCACATCCCTGATGCCAACATTGTTTTACACATGGCTTTTTTGTATAAAAAGCCCAGGAGGCATATCAGGCCACACACCCCTGGTGCCAAGCCTACTAAAAAACCACCCCCCAAAACCTGATGTGATCTAAACTGACCCACTTCATGAAAAAACACCATGTGGATACAATATGGTTCCTGACAGTTCAGGAATCCTTTGTCCAGGTGTGGCCACTATCAGTACTCATGGCATACTTACTGTCATCGCAGTCTGTTAAGAACTTCAACAGTTTAAACAGAATGAACTAATGAAAGGGGGAGCAGCAATGGGATAATTTGGTTCTCTAACAATGTACTCATGAGCAGAGTTATACCCTTCTAAGTTAACCAACTCTGTTACTCTGTATAACTCTGCTTAGGAGTATGCTGTAAATGTGCTATTATATGTTTTTTTCTGCTTCAGCAAGCATCGTATGACCACATGGAGTGAGAGTGAGGATGCTGGGGAAGGAAAGTGCCACAATTCCTCAGCTCTGGGGGGTCGGGGGAGCTCCTGCAGTCCTTGAGAGCCGAAAGAACACTCAGCGCTTTGCTTCCCCAGTGCCCTTGGAAGATGCTGGGAAAGGGAAGCACCGCACTTCCTCGGCTCTGGGGGATCAGGGGAGCTCCTCCAATCCCTCAGAGATGAGGAAAAAAATGAGCCAGAGGCTCAGGGCCAGTGCGAGTGGGGAGGGAGCACTAGCCCCCTGCCCCTGCTGGGACCTGGCGCCCTAGGCAATCACCTAGTTCGCCGACTCCCATGCACCAGTTCTGCTGATGGGAACATCACGGACAGCATACATTCAGCCTGCGCTGCACCAGCTACACTGGCTTCCAGTGGAGTACTGAATCCAGTTCAAGGTTTTGGTGTAGACCTTTTAGGGCATAAGCAGTCAGGGACTCATGTATCTTTGTGACTGCCTCCTCTGGCATGCCCCTTAAGTGTGTTATGCTCTGCTGGGAACAGTCTGCTGGTGATCCCTGGCCCCAAAGACATCCAGCTATCTTTGATCATAGCCAGGGATTTTTCAGCCCTGGCTCTGACCTGGTGAAACTCTCTGACAAATAACATCAGGGCTCTGCAGGATCTAAGGCAATTCCACAGGACTTGCAAGGCAGAGATGTTCTGCCAGACTTTTGGTTGAAGACAGCGATGGGTTATATCATGGCTGGCACCCCCTCCTTTCTTCCATCTTGTCTCTTGGCCTCCTCCCTATCCTGTCTGCAAGGCAGCAACACAGTCTGGAACTGGCTTAAGATCTGATTTATGGACACCATCTGGGAACTGTTTTTAAAATTGTATGTTTATATTGTATTTTATTTACTGTTGTATATTGTCCAGAGCCCTGTGAGCTTAGGGTTTGGTCATTATATAAATTTAATTTATAAATGAAGGCAGGCAATGGTAAACCATCTCTGTATGTCTCTTGCCTTGAAAACCCTATGGGTTGCCATAAATGTCCTCAATGGTAGTTGGCTTTCTATTTGTAACAAAAAGTACCTGTTCTTAAACTACCTTTTCTGATTCTAGTGAAAGTTCTTGTGCCTTTTTGGAAAGTGAGGTCTACTTATCTCTACTCAAAGAGGCAAAACTCCATTTTCTTTAAATATTTTCCCCTAGTGTTTTGGCCTTTCTCAGATAGAAAGTATAGTAGAATTTTGATGAGTATGCCAGATCTCTTAAGGGTATTTTGTACTTGACAGTGCTAAACATACAATATTTATAGAGTGCATGTTTCTTTCAACATGTGTGCTAAAAATAGAACACATCCACAGGCCTATCACAAGTTTGCCTGAAGAGACAGTCTAGTGTCAGGATGCATCAGCAGTGACATTAACAGGGAGTCCTGTGGCAGGGTCCCAAGAATATTCAGCTTCTCATTTGAGATACCTCTGGTGAGTTTTGTGCTACAGTGTAAAGTGCACTAATGGGACAGAACAAACATAAGTGGAAGGAATGTAATGGTCTGAAGGAAAAAAAAACCTCCCATGCTTCAATCTGCAGCCAGTAAAAATCCATGATTTTCAAGCATGAGGATAAGAGGTCTCTGAAGTGGCACCTCGTTCAAATTGTCTGAAGAGGACTGTAATTTGCAGAGCAGAGGACTGTTCTGCTAAAAGAATATAATATTCAGAGCCATCTACCTGTTCAGTTCATGCAATCCTTTTAGCAGGTCAGTAGCTCAACTCAATCCAAAAAGCACTTTCCCCTATTGTGAAGCCATCTTCAATATGTGCCCAGGTATCACCAGCATGCTGCTGTCTCCCTGTTACTGAAATTCACAGGGACACAAAAAGTTTAAGGCTTGAGACAGCTGGTACTGCTAGATTAAAATAGGCCAACATTTACATTAAAGATAGACGACACATGATGTAGTTGCAAACAAGCTAGGATTGAGGTTGGGGTAGCTTCAAGCCAAGGTGGCAAAGTTGGTCATAGGCAGATAAGGATTAAGGCTTATCCAGCCATGACTGGAGTAGCAGAGAAGTTCTACCAGGAGAGGTCTGACACTGGCTGATACCACAAAGACTGGTAAACTGGGAGAAATACTTCTGGGACACACCCTCTCATATTGAGCTGCTGCAACTTGAGTGTTATAAAAGATTTTATTAGTTTTTAACATTAAAAGTTTATACATTTATACTAAAATAATCTTAGGAATTTAGTAGGCAATATGAAAACCACCTCAACATACCATCACATCACAATATACAGCTTTGAAAACATAGAACAAAATGATGAGATTATACCAGGCCATGCCAGTTTAACAGTATGGTCAACATTTGTAATAAAACACTACAACACCATCCATTATCTTATGATTAAGCCCCGCCTTTCTTCTAGGAGCTGTTCATAAATTGTACACAGTTGGACAGTTTGACTAGCTGCAGATCATCATTTTGCTTACAGGAAGAAGCTTCATTGCTTTCATTTGCCAGTATTATTAAAATGCACTCAATTAACTGGCCAGTTTGCATTTCCCCCCTAATATTTTACAATGCCCTGTCATGAAGAGGAGGATCCTAGTCTCTAAATCTACCTGATCTGAAAAGGAATCCTCTTGACTGTTGAGTGATCTTGCCTTATTGTCCTGCTGTTCTTCTCAGCATGCTTGCAAAACACCTCCAGTCTCTATTGCTGCAAACTAACAGGTCTTTCCAAAAGAAAAAAAGTAGCTCTTTAGATTCTCATGGCCCACATGAGTGGTATACCACACAGAGGTACAGTATCTCTAGCACAGGGATCATTTAACAAATGGTCAGTGCCAACAGATATTTGCTTTCCCTTGGCTCTTCATTTCATCATAGCCAGCACCCTCCTCTTCACTTCTCCCTCTATCTTTGCTTCAGCGCACTCCTCACTCGCCTACAAGCAGTTGCGGACTGGCCAGGGTGTCAGCTTGCCCAACGGCAAGTGGGCCCCTGATAAAGTGGGCCCCCTTAAATGTTAGACAATATGTTAAAAATGTTAATGACCTTTTAGTAGTTTGAAAATATAATAGACATTTCAATATTACTACTGTAATGCAACTAAATTTATGTTGTATTTAGGGTTGCCAGCCTCCAGGTGGGGCCTGGGGATCTCCCACTTTTACAACTGATCTCCAGCTGGCCAAGATCAGCTCCCCTGGAAAAAATGCAATCTGTATTTACATTTAGTATCTTCTGTATACTGCCAATAATATGTCCAATATATGTACACAGTAATTACTAAAATACATATACATTTATTTTGCAAATGTTTTAATTGTGCCTTTTTTCCACTTCTGTATTTTTGAAAATTTTATGTACTTCTCATAAAAATTAAATGCTAACCTTAGAGTTGTGGGTGGGCCCCCTATGTCTCTTGGCAGCCAATATTTTTAGACCCAGTCCGCCACTGCCTACAAGTCTAAGGTGCAGTCCAGAGTATGGATGTAAATATCTGATGCCATCTGAAATAATGTAGTTGTTTCTTGGTTTCTGCTTTAAACTGTTTTTATTGGTTGTAAATAATCTAGTTTACACTAGTAGCGAATAGGTGATTTAGAAATTTAACATGTTTCATATGACCTCAAATGTACTTAAGATTGCCTATTCTTTTATATCCATCATCTGCTTTCCCTGTATCTTTTTTTATTTTCTGTCTTGTTGCTGAGGCATCTGTGTACATGCAGACAAAACATGCTGAAGTTCTCTTGAAGCTGTATATCAGGGTCTGTATTCCCTACTCAGTCTGGCAGCAGCTTTCTAGGGTTTCAGGTGGAGGTCTTTCATATCACTTACTACCCACTCCTTAACTGGAGATGCAGGGGTTTGAAACTGGCTGTATGTAAAGCAGATGTTCTATTATGGCCCTTCTTCCTGAGACCTCCCAAGAAGCCACTGCAATAACTTTTTACTGTGCCCGCCCCCCCCCCCATAAGAACATAAGAGAAGCCATGTTGGATAAGGCCACTGGCCCATCCAGTCCAACACTCTGTGTCACACAGTGGCCAAAAAAACCAAGTGCCATCAGGAGCTCCACCAGTGGAGCCAGGGCACTAGAAGCCCACTGTGTTCCTCCCCAAGCACCAAGAATACAGAGCATCACTGCCTCATACAGAGAGTTCCAATAATACTCTGCAGCTAATAGCCACTTTGCTCCACATGCTTATCCAATCCCCTCTTGAAGCTGTCTGTGCTTGTAGCCACCACCACCTCCTGCGGCAGTGAATTCCACGTTACTTTGGGTGAAGAAGTACTTCGTTTTATCAGTTCTAACCCGACTGCTCAGCAATTTCTTTGAATGTCCACGCATTCTCGTATTGTGACAAAGGGAGAAAAGAGTTTGTTGTGGTCTGTGTTGTCGGTGCAATATTTCTAGTAGTTGAATGCAGCAAACTTCTTAGTCTAGTTCAGGGTCTTCCCTCAACAGCTTTCTTAAATGGGCCAATTTGTCAGTAATTCTTGACACACATTATATGTAGGCAGACTAACAGACAAAAATGCATGAGGAGAAAACACCACAAATTCGTTTTCCTAGTAGCCCAAGGAGATTTTATTAACCTATACCTGTGGGACTAAAAGATTAGATGAATTCAGATATATTTTCTGTATTTATAGACTCAAAACTACCATTTATCTCATCTTTGCCCCTTCTTTCTGAGCACAAAGAGCCTACAATTTCATGCCATTTCCAAGGCTAATGGTTTCTGCTGTTGAGTGCACAGGAAATGAAATATCTTTAGAAGACACCAGTGTTTGTGCCAGTAACATTCAATTAGACCTAATTGGTGCAATGATTACCAAATAGTTTGCTAAAAGGACAAGCTACTGGAAATTTGTTTTGGGGCCTATTTTCTCACTTCAAAGTCACCCTTCTGTTTGCCTAGTGCAGGCCATACCTCCCTATCAAAATAACACCATGAAATGCAGTTTCTGAGCAGCAGGAAAACACTCACCAAAGGGGAGAAAGACCTTTTCATCTGTGGTTTTACAAAGTACTGTCCAAGGTAGCCCCCTACATGTGCCTTGTGATATAAGCAGTCTTGTAGAATTTGAATAGGGAGAAATTAGGATTTTACTGGTTTTAACATGTTACTAATAGCTTATTTTGTGTAACACATATGATATTCAATCAATATTTATAAAGCAACAAGGTAAATCGGGTGCATGTTCTCCAATCATTTGTTCACCTCAGAAGTAAACACATTAAGAAGGAAACATGAATAGGAAACAAGCCATTATTATACTCTAAAACAATCATTGTGTTGCTCCATTATATCTTTCTGTTTGTTCCAATATTTTTGAATACCACTCAAGTTACACTGAAACTATTTATCTTTGGCAGGCCTTCTCTAACACTTATGTAACTGGGTAATTGGTTTCATTTCAACAGTATCCTATAATTTGCAAATCCATTCATTTCCATTATCTCACCATGCCTCCCCCACCCCATGTTTCCCATTTATAAGCATATTTGTTATGGTCTGGAGAAATGTTTCCCAAGGAGATAGAGATATGACACTTCTGTAGCTGGTATTCTACATGAATGCACTAATTCTGGTTTCAGCATGGAAGTTAAAAAGATTTTCATAAGGGGAGAGTAGGATTTATAGTATATTTGCAGGGGCACCACCAATTCATCGGTTTTTGCTGCCACCATTGTCCCTATTACAGACTTCATATAAACCATTCTTCAGGAGCATCTATATCACTAATTATTATTAATTACTTCAAAGTAACTACAATAACTGCTTTAAAAACTGCTTGGGAATTTAATCCTAAATCCTGACTACACCAGCCACACAAACCTTCCTTCCCTTTCACTACAATATCAACGTCAAACAGTAACATGTAATTTAAAAACATTTCTTGTGATCACTTTCCTTTTCATATTTGTAATAACCATAGTCAGTGTGATGTAGAGGTTAGAGTGACGGACTAGGATCTGGGAGACAAAGGTTAAAATCCTCATTTTGTCATGGAAGCTTGTTGAGTTACCTAGGGCCAGTCACATACTCTCAGTCTAACCTACCTCACATGCTTGTTTGAGGCTAAAAATTGTTAAGAGGATTGTTTTGAGGGAGAGGAAAACAATGTAAGTCATTTTGGGTCCCCACTGGAGAGAAAAGCAAGTTAAAAACAAACAAATATAAAGACAGGACAAATGGGCACTTCCATTCTAAGTAAAGGCTTTGTGCCTTTGTCACGTATAGGTCCATACACTTATTTGTAACAATAACGCAGCCTGGCAGGCTCTCCCCATGAAAAGTCTGGTCAGATTGCACAGTGCCAGTTCAGTTCTGCAGTTGGGAACAGGGTTTTTTTTTCTGGGGGAATGCACCAGAAGAGTTCTGGAATCTCTTAATGGAAAAAACATTCTCAAAAAAATGTCTAAAAGTTCATGAGGGGTTCGAAGGGAGCATGACAGTCTTTAGTGCAACAAAGTATATTAAAACACAGTTGCTTCAAGGTTATCACTCAGCATTAGGCACCAAAAGCAAGACTCAAAAAAGAACTGAGGAAGTTCATGACATATCTAAAGTTTATAAACTGCTTTAAAGTAGAGGTCAGAGGTCAGTGCATGAAAATAATATTGCTTCAAAGAAACCCATGTGTTTCTCCTTCATTTCCCTCTTGAGAGTTTTAGCATCTTTTTCCAGAAAAAAAGCCCTGGGGAACTCGCAAAGACTTGTGAGGGGCACTTCAGTTTTCCCTCTACTACTTCCCCATACTATTTCCTGTTCTGTCCTCCTCACAACAACCAGTTCTCCAACTTTTCTGCTTCCTTCTCTCTTTTCTACACGTCTATAAACCTGTTTTATTGCCCACCATCTTCAGATAAATTTATTATTGTCTACATTTATACTTTACCTTTTCCAAAATGGAGACCCAAAGCAGCTTTACATCATTCTTGTCAATTTTATCTTCAAAACAACCCACTGAGATAGGTTAGGCTGAGAGGGAATTACTGGCCCTAGATTACCCAGCAAACAGAGTAGGGATTCAAACTTGAGTCTCCCAGATTCTAAAACTCTAATCACTACACCACACTGGCTCTTCTGTGGTGGCTGCTGCTGAGTAATGGAACTCATGTAGTATCATGTTACCTGGTAGTATCATGTTACCAGCTGAGGGCAGGGGATCCCGGTTTGGAGGCCCTCCCCCCCACTTCAGGGTCATCAAAAGGGAGGGAAATGTCTATTGGGCACTCCATTATACCCTATGGAGACTGATTCCCATAGGGTATAATGGAAAATTGAACCATGGGTATCTGGGGCTCTGGGGGAGGCTGTTTTTTTGAGGTAGAGGCACCAAATTTTCAGCATAGCAACCGATGCCTCTTCTCAGAATAGCCCCCAAGTTTCAAATAGATTGGACCAGGAAGTCCAATTCTATCAGCCCCCAAAGAAGGTGCCCCTATCCATTATTCCAAGTGGAGGGAAGGCATTTAAAAAGCATGTGGTCCCTTTAAATGTGATTGCCAGAACTCCCTTCTGAGTTCAATTGTTTGTCACACCCTTGCTCCTGGATCCACCCTCAAAGTCTCCTGACTCCACCTCCAAAGTCCCCAGATATTTCTTAAGTCAGACCTGGCAACCCTGACTAATGGCCACTGACTGAAAGCATTTGTTTCTTAAAGCTATAGGCACTGCTTCTGTTATTTTGGGCAATTTGAACTCCAACCCTAGTGTATTTATTTTTAGATTTCAGATTTTTCTTCCAATCTTTGGTTTTTCTTTGCCTTGTCTTTTCATGGCTCCAAGTTCTGGATTTATGTTTTCACAGATCTGGTCATGTTAAGAATTAGATATATTAATTATACTGTACTTGAATTCTACATGTGCATTATAACATTTCAAGATGAAATGAGACAGTGGGCCTTTCAGTCTGTTCACGACACATTTTTTCATATCAAAAGTGTTACGTGATTTCACATCTCACAAAAAGTGAAAGAGTAAACTGTTATTTTTATACTTTTAGTTAGTGAATCTTGAAAATTAATTCCTTTCAGAGCTCATCTATTTTCAGTCTGTGAAAAACTGAACTTTACTTCTGAAACCTTAAAGGTGTTAGGATGCTATTAAAATCTGAAATTGGATTCTTTTGTCTGTGGTTGGCTTCTTGGACCCTGCAGCCCCTTAAGGATATGCAGAGTGCATATTCCTTCCATTAAAAGGACCCTCCGGCTATTGTATTAAAGTACAGCAATAAGCCACAGTTCTTTTTTAGAAGTTGTGCTTTTGAGATTGCATGGAAAGATCACACACACTGATTTATATTCCCACGTAAAGCTTTCAGCAAACAAATATTGTAGGCAAGCACCTTTAATTAAAATGAAAAGGAGACTTGTGATGCTTTAAAGACTAACAGATTTATTGTGGTATATACTTTCTGAATTAGTCCCACCAAAGTAGTAACAGAAAGGGTGCCCCTCTCTGACTTATACACATACACACAATGCTACACTCAATAGTATAAAATTGCTATCACTGGGGTCAAAAGTCCAAGACAAAATGCAAGAGGCATCGTTTTTGACAAGCTTACACATAGTTTAAATACAAACAGCAAATACAATCTACATTCACAACAACAACATTTGGAGATAACAGTTTTCCTATCTTTGCTAAGCAATTCCACACCTGAGGAGGGTGAGGAAAACCTCATCTTAGTTGACTGGATAAATACAGTGATAAATTCTAATTCAGCAATTTCACTTTGGAGTCTCCTTTTAAAGTTCCTTTGCAGATAAACATGGTGCTTTCAAGTAAGCACCAGAGTGTCCTGTAAGACTGATATGTTCTCCCACTGAATTCTGGGTGATGTCATTTTTATATCTGGTTTGTGGTTGCCAGGATTGCTAACAGGCCTGAAGGAAAATGTCCTATGCCTTTAACAGAGGCTTAATAGGATGTTCTTTACCAGGTGATGTTATTTATTCCAAGCCATTAAAAGCTCTAACTGCCCATTTTCACACATTATTAAAGGGTTGGCACAGGCAGTTGGCAAGTCTATTTTTTATTTTTTGTAAAGTTTATTTATTGGATAGATTCAAGGCAGACTACATAGAGTAAATCAATGCAATTAATAGGATGATATATTTAATAAGCAATATAGTAGGACTAAGATTACAGAAATCTGAAAATAAAGCATAAAATATCGGGCACGATGTGTTATACAATGCAGAAATGGTGTCACGTAAGGCAATGTACTGAGAATGGGATAATACATACAGCAAACAGTACAACTGAATACAGTGATATAGTTCACAGTCTGGCTCCCTTTATAAAAAACACCTTCCTGAACTGCAGGTGCCACCCTACAAACACCCAAAATCAACGACTTCCCATACATGTGCATTCTGTGTTGTGGCTTCCGCATTATAGAATGGCCTGCCTAATGAGGACATTCTCCTGGCTTTTCGCAAACTATACAAAACTGAATTATTTAGGAGTACTTTCTTGCACAGGTAATTAGGGTTGTACTGTGAAAAATAGTTCACAAAGTTTATTTAGTAAATGATCGGGGAGTATGGGCTACAGTACTATGTATCACTTGTAATGTCTTTTGTTGCAAGTCTGGATCCTGCTATGGTTAGATGTGTCATGTTAATGCTTATGCTTTATTCAGATTACTGCTTGGTTCCAGATTTCTGCACTCCAAATCCTATTACACTGTTTATTGGCTGTCCCATCCTGTTGATTGTATTGATTTACACTACATTATCTGAATATCAGTAAGACAACACTTTCTGACCACGTTGCCAATGCCCTTTCTCCTCAGAGCAAGTTATAAAAGATAATTTTCAAAGACAGGTTGTGGAGTTCCCTGCACAGAATAGCAACTGCATTAATATTTGTTACCTAAAACCTGAGTCTGGCACATGTGTAGGCATCCCCATAAGTGCACACCCCAGCAGTGTAGGAATCGCTTAGGCCTATGCATACACTGGCTTGCACGGACACACCTCTTCCCCCAAAAGGGTGGGAAAGAAAGACACCTCTAATAAGTAATAGTAAACTTCCTTGACTAAAAAGCAGATAGATCAAAGGAAATTTAAAAAAAAAACATAAATTAATCAATAGCAGTTCATGCATATAATATTGACAATCACACCCCTAGTGTGATTATTCTTTTTTACTCTTCCACCTTCTTCTGATTCTAGGGTGGGCAATCAAGTTCTGTCAGGGATGAAGAGAACGAAACTGCCAAGCTGAGAGAGACAGATGGATATGTAGACAGCAGTTGATGGGGGCTACAAAACACCTGGAAACACCGAGTGTTTTTGCTGAAGAATGTTGCAGAGGATGGGAATGAGGGAAAGCTGCTGAGGTGCAGTGATGCCTGGAGAGGAGGAATGAAGAGCCAGAAGGAGAGAAAGAGGGAAATTAAAGCAGGATGGTGCAGTGGGATGGTATTTGCAAAAGCCTGGCATAAATCTTTCAGAGAGAAAGATTATATTGGATTTATATCCTGCCCTATACTCTGAATCTCAAAGTCAGAGTGGTCACAATCTTCTTTACCTCCCCCCCCTCCACAACAGACACCCTGTGAGGTTGGTGGGGCTGAGAGAGCTCTCACAGCAGCTGCCCTTTCAAGGACAACTCCTACGAGAGCTATGACTGACCCAAGGCCATTCCAGCAGCTGTAAGTGGAAGAATGAAATTCCTTTCATTTTAGGGAATTCCTGTGATGATTTCAAATTAAAGTAACTTTATCTGTTAGTTTCTTACTTCAAATAAATGATTTGTTTGGTGTTTGTTTTTTGGCAAAAGCTGACCATGACATGATTAACTGAAACAGAATGGGAAGGAGCTGTGGCTCAGTGAAAGACATTCTGGTTAGTATGCAGAAAGTCCAAGGTTCAATCCCCAACATCTCTAGTTAAGAGAATTGGCACGTGATGTGAAAGACCTCTGCCTGAAATTCCAGAGAGCCACTGCCAGTCTTAATAGACAATGCTGACTTTCATGGACCAAGGGTCTGATTTAGTATAAAGCAGCTTCATGTGTTCAGTGAATGAAAATGGTGCTTGTGGATATGTTGAGACTCAGGAGATGAGTATTTGCCCTCATAATTAATTCAGGAAGCAAGGAGACTAGGTTGCTTTCTTGAACGTGACAGACATGTGTCTTAAGAAAATCCATTGTCTTCTGCAATATTTGTCCTTTGTTGTCACAAACACTGACCAGTTCTTGTGGCTGAAATCTGAAATGATCTCAGCTAATTAAGATGTTTGTTTTTAAGATTAACTTTGTTGCAAAAGGGTACCTCACTCTACATTTTAATTAATTTTAACTAACCGTTGATTTTTTTTGTGTGAGGCTCAGAGTCTGATCCATTCTACTTCTTCCTCATGCATTTTGGAAGCTGTTCTCTGGGTCTAAAAGTTAACAGAGTGCCTTTAGCTGCTGCTTCTTTCTGAGGCGGCCTGAGGCCCTCAGGTGACCTCAGTTCTGGCCTAACAGATTTTAATACTGCTAATTGAATTCAAAGGATGTCCCTTCTTTCAACATATCCTCCCTTGTTACAGAAAAAAAATCAGAGTTCAATCTTTTATGAGAGATCCTTAAGGTATCAGATGTATTTTTTTTAATTCAGCCTCAGTATTATAGCAGGTAATGTGGAAGAGTGCCAAAAGTGGGCAAGCACCCCCATAAACTACCTCCATGAGACTGAAAGCCTTGAAGACTGAGTAAACAGGGAAAATAGACAGAAGAGGTTCTATCATTCTGGTGCTGGTCCTGCTCCTTCTGACTAGGGTGGGGCTCTCCAACATGGTGCTTATTGGCACTCTGGCATCAGTTGACACCCTTCCTTTTGTAAATAAATAAATACTTGTGCATCTTATAAATAAAAGGGGGGGGGGTTGCTGGCACTGTTTTAATTCCTCAGTTCTGCACTTTGACCTCATGGGCCTTGACCCCACTGGCCCTCCTCCAGATGGGTTGGCCCTGCTATGTCCCTTGGTGAGCCCACTCCTTGCCCAATTTGTCGTCCTCAAGAGCCGGCACACCCAACTTCATCATATGACTAGAAGACAAATTAGGCTCTCCTGGGTCCTTCCTGCCATCTCCTGGAAAACAGCCATCACCAAAATAATTGCCTACTACCCTGACCCCTCCACATGCATTTTGCAGAGAGCCATCAAGAGTGCTGGTAGAGAGCTGTGGTTAAAAGTATGTCTTAATAAGCAAATATGTTTTCTGCATATTTGATGACGACAATGACAATGATGCCCCTCCTTTGCTATGGGTATTTAGCCTGGGCACAGATGAAGCATTTCTAGTGCAGGATGCAGGTTGGGATGGTGAACATCTTCATGTTAGCTCCGGGCTGATTTGTTTTCACATGAGCCTGAGGAAGGCCAGAGGCATGAATTTTTGGTACAAGAATAAAGGACAAGTGTGAAAGGACTCTTGGCTTTAACATTTATCCTTTAGCTCTCTGTGAGCCAGATCAGAGGATTCTGAACTACTCCAGGTTGTGGTGTATTATGCTGGTTTCCCCCCTCCACCAAATTATTTAAATTGTAAGCTGTGGTGGGTCCCCACTGGGAAGAAAAGAGGAGTAAATATATATGAATAAACAAAATTCAGAGCCCAGTTTTTTTAGGGCAGAGAACTCCAACATGGGTGCCATGATACCTGCTAACACAAGGGTTGCCAGGTCCTTTCAAGCAGCTGGCAAGGGATGAGGAGTGGGCTCAGCTGGAGCAGGGAACACATTATTTAAAATAGCTTATTGCATACATTCAGCTTACCTTCAGTCATGCAGTGTAGATCGTAGCAACTTAAAAATCTGCACAGCCAATGAGATCTCCAATGGTCAATCAGAAACCATGCTGGGCAAAAACCCCACCTGGCCCAATCTCACCCACTTTCCAAAGGCACTTGGCAAGTGCCAGGAAAGGCGTTAGCTAGGGATGTCAGACCTCCTGGTGGAGGCAAGGGTCCCGTTCCCAGGATTGCCCCCCCTGCTGCAAAAAAGAGAGTCTCACATTACATTTTAGCGACATCCCCAACATGACTTCCACTGTGACCCAGAACTGATGTAGGCATGTTGGGGTGATGCAATAGTTTTTGGGTTAAAACTCTTATGTTAGAAGCTGCTACCCATTATGTGTACCTATTATGCCTACTATGTGTTTTCATTGGCTGCCAAATATCTGCTTTTGCCTTTTATGCAACTGAGAGTTTTAATTATCTATAAAAGGTCAGGAATTTGGTGAGCAGCATATTTTGGGTGAGGGGAAATAGTTATATTTTCTAGTGAAACCAATGGAAGCAAAGACCAGAGTAAGAAAAATGAATGTGTATAATAACTATAATAGTAATTTTTAAGTAACTAAAATGAACCACAAATAACAAACATATCCACATTTTCCATGAATTTACCAGAAAAGGGTCCTCTCAATTAATTCAAAGCATAGGATCTGTTTAATGAGCATCATCAGAATCTGTGTACCTTAGTGAAGCAGTATGATATACACAGGGATGTCAAACATGCGTCCCCCAGGTCAAACCGGCTCAACCAGGGTTTCAATCAGGCCCGTGGGGCTCTCGTCTCCTCACCCTGTAAAGCGCTGAGGCTGCGACGATGTTCCCAGTTCCTTCTGCCTTCTCTTTGCAGAAGCTTGCGATGCCTTGCCATTAAAGTTTTTGCTGTGATCTTTGTGCTTTTTCTTGATGTTTTATTTTTTAAAATTGCACTGCAAAATCCCACTATCCCCCTTCTTTTTAAAATAAAATATTACAAGAGTTTTAAGCATGTTTGTATTTTAAGTTAAAATTTTATATATTTAATTGGCCTGTGTCCTCTATAAAGTTTAAATCTTTGTTATCTGGCATTACGTTATAGGACATCCATGGCTCGGTCCCACGAAGTCCCATTTATGTCAGATGCATTCATCCCAATGACTACAGCATGTCTTTGTTGGAGTGAGTGACTCAGCATGCCTGGAGATTGATAGGTGCTACATCACTCTAAGGCTGTATAGGTGTTATCTCCTTCAATGGGATAGAATCATAGAGTTGGAAGGGACCTCCAGGGTCATTTAGTCCAACCCCCTGCACAATGCAGGAAATTCACAATGCAGGAACATTTAGTTTGTTCTGGGGCCATTTTTCCTGAGCTAAGACAAAAATGTGTGCGCTGGAGCCTAAAAATCTGTGAGCTAGCTCACACTAACTCAGCTTAGAGAGCACACTGCAGACAACATAGCTATCCCAGAATTTTTTTAAAAAATGCCTCTGTACCCTTCGGGAGTATTGGCCCTCCATGCTCAGACTGGTTTAACAGTTACTCCCTTTAACAGTGGGGAGTGCAGTTCTAGAGGAGAGGAAGCTGAGGAATCACTGGTTTTGGGGGTTTTTTTGCAATTGTACCAAATGTCTCTTTGCCTTAACCTCAGACCTGCCCTCTGACTCCTACTCTTCTTTCTTTGCCCTATCTGCACAAGGCTTTCCATGGAGACCGGAAGATTCTTTTCACTTACCGTGAAGTCTTCCTTCTCTGTGGTCCCGGAGTGGTCCAGTCCTTACTCTTGGGATCATAGCTCCTCCTTCTCGACAGCAGGGCTTAACAAACTTGACCCGGAGGGGAGGTGCTTGATCCTCAGAAACTCAGATCGTCTGCCAGCTACCACACCTCCCTAAGTATAACTCCAACATAAATAGGAGAAAGGAAACTTCCAGGGAACAAAAACACAACCCTCTCCTACACATATCCTGAGCCCCTGTCTAAAGGACTCTATGGCGGAAAAAACCCAAACCTAACAGCGTACTACACCGGATTCAGTTACGACTTCCAACCCCGAGGTCCCAGGTCAAAGCTGAAACCCGTTAGACACAACTGGGTGGGTAGGACTGGACCACTCTGGGACCACAGAGAAGGAAGACTTCACGGTAAGTGAAAAGAATCTTCCATTCTCCAGTGGTCCCAGGAGTGGGCCAGTCCTTACTCTTGGGACGTAAAAAAGCCGTTCCCAGGGCGGGCCTCTCAGCTTTGCCCAGAGACCATGTGTTGGAGGACTTTCCTTCCAAATGCAGCCTCAGCCGAGGCCACCTTATCAATCCTGTAGTGCCTAGTGAAGGAGTGAACCGACTTCCAAGTAGCCGCCTTACACACCACCTCCAGGGACGGAAAAGCCCTATAGGCCGCTGAAGTAGCAGCCCCTCTAAGTGAATGAGCCGTCACCCCTACCAGGGGCTCCAGTCCTGTTGCCTTATAGGCCACACTAATGCACCCCCTGATCCACCTGCTAATGGTGGAAGCCGATACCTTGCGCCCAGTGTCTGCAGCCCTGAAAGAAACAAACAAGGAATCAGACCGGCGAAAGTCCTTGGTTCTGTCCAGATAGAAGCTAAGGGCTCTACGAACATCCAGACAGTGCCATGCCTTCTCCTTCTCATGAACCGGATTAGGGCAGAAAGAGGGAAGCACAATGTCCTCTGCCCTATGGAAACGGGAATTTACCTTTGGCACAAAGGCCGGATCAGTGCGGAGCACAACTTTATCCTGGTGGAATACACACAAATCCTTATGTATGGACAGAGCCTGAAGCTCTGACACTCTACGCGCCGAAGTGATACCCACTAAGAATACCACCTTAAAGGTGAGCAACTTCAGGCTGCATGATGCCATAGGCTCAAAGGGCTTGCCACAGAGCGCCTTCAACACCGTGTTCAAATTCCACGATGGAAATCTATGTATCTGCGGTGGATTAATCAAAGCCACCCCCTTCAGAAACCTCCGGATGTGTGGATGTGTTGAAATAGCATTGCCCTTCTTAGATCCCCTCACTGCTGCTATGGCCGCCACCTGTCTGCGTAGTGTACTGGTACTAAGGCCTTTCTCTAGTCCCTCCTGTAGGAAAGACAACACCACAGAGACCGAGGCCTGTAGAGGATCTTCCCCTTTAACCCCACACCAGGCATGAAAAATCTGCCAAGTGACATTATAGCTTCTGTTAGTTGAAGCCTTTCTAGAGGACAACATGGTGTCTATTACTGGAGTGGAATAACCTAGCCTAACTAACTGCTGCCGCTCAATCTCCAAACAGTGAGCTGAAACATTTCTGGTTGCGGATGCTGCAGGCAGCCCTGAGAAAGTAGATTCCACCTCGTAGGAATCTGCCATGGCTCTACTAGTGACAGTCTTTGCAGTTCCGGGAACCAGGCTCTCCGAGGCCAAAAGGGGGCCACCACAATCACCTCCGCTTTCTGTTCCTGGACCCTCTGCAAAAACCTTTGGAGGACTTGGAACGGAGGAAAGGCATACAATAGAGTCTTCGGCCAATCTGAATTTAGAGCGTCGATAGCAACTGCTCCTCTGCTTCTTGTCCTTGAGAAATACTGTGGCACCTGATGATTGTCGTCCGACGCAAACAGGTCTACACTCGGTGTCCCGAATCTTTGACAAATCTCGCGAAATGTCTCGTGGTGAAGTGACCATTCCGACTGGTTCAGCGCCTGTCGGCTCAGCCAATCTGCCACCACATTGTCTTTTCCTGCCACGTGTGTGGCTTTGATGGACAGAAGATGACCTTCCGCCCATCTGAAAAGGGCCTCCGCTTCGTCTTGTAGCTTTCTGTGCCTGGTGCCGCCTTGGCGATTTACATAGGCTTTTGCCGTCATATTGTCTGTTTGTATCAGGACGTGAGTCCCGACCACCCATTGTCTCATGTGAAGCATGGCCAGACGTATGGCTCTCAACTCCAGAAGGTTTATGCTTTCCCTGGCTTCCTGGTCGCTCCACTGACCCTGCGCTACTGCTCCTGACATGTGGGCTCCCCAACCAAAAAGACTGGCGTCTGTGGTCACCACCACTCTCTTGGGTTCCCTCATCTCCTGCCCCAAGGAAAAAAGGCCGGGAGCCTGCCACCACTCAAGGGCTCTCGATAGGTCGGCTGGCAGTGTCAGAGAGATCAGGCTTCTGGCACCTATTTGCTTCTGAAAAGGTAAAAGAAATTTCTGAAGTGGCCTCGTGTGAAAACGTGCCCACTGAACTATGTCCTGGCACGAGACCAGCATTCCCAGTAATTTTGCCAGTAGCATCAGTTTGACTCGCTTCCTTTGCTTGACTTCTGCCATCAGCTGTAAAATCTTTGTCTGTCTCTCCGGAGTCAGAAAGACCTTGTTCTTGTTGGAATCGATCTGAACACCTAGGTGCGTCAGAGACTGGGAAGGAAGCAAGAAACTCTTCTGAATGTTTATGACGAACCCATGCGCCCTGAGCAGCCTCATGGTCAGGTCGAGGTGTTTCTTCGTCTGCTCCGCCGACGGGGCCTTGACCAGAATGTCGTCCAGATAAGGAAAAATCGACACCCCCTGTAACCTGAGGGCTGCCACCAGAGTGACCAGAACTTTTGTGAACACCCTGGGAGACGACTTGAGCCCAAAAGGCAAGGCTCTGTATTGGAAATGGTGCCCGTCGTAAGAGAAACGAAGAAACTTCCGATGACCCCTGGCGATTGGGATATGAAGATAGGCTTCCGACAGATCTATGGAGGCCATGAAGTCCCCCCGCTGGATGGCAAGAAGTATGGACCTCAGTGTCTCCATCCGGAACTTTTTTGTGATAACCGACCTGTTCACCCACTTCAGATCCAGTATCGCCCGAACATCCCCATTCTTTTTGGGTACCACGAAAAAGACTGAGTATGTGCCTTGAAATTTCTCTGACGGAGGTACCGGTTCGATGGCTTCTATCGAAACTAGATGGTCGATGGCTAGCAGTAGTGTTCGATGCTTCTCGGGAGACTGTGATCTTTGTACTTCCAAAAAACGGTGTTGGGGGAGGGAGTAAAACTCCAGAGAGTAGCCGTTGGTCACTGTGTCCAACACCCATCTGTCTGAAACTGTTTGATGCCACACATGGGAGACTCTCTGAAGTCGTCCCATCTGACTTGTGTCCGTGGACTCGTCCCAGTCACGCTGAGGTGGGCTTCTTTTGGCCTTTAGCGGGCTGATTCTGTTTCCCCGTGAAGGAAGGTCTACCATCTCTAGGCTTCGACTGCCACTTTGTTCTGTATGGCTTGAAGGATGCTTGCCTGGACTCTCTCCTATTGCCACGAAAGGACTGAAACCTTTGTCTCGTCCTGTTATCTCGTTGTTTGGATGGCAGAACTTTTTTCTTATTTCTGTCCTCAATAAGGTATCTATCCAAACCTTCTCCAAAGAGTGAGGACCCTTTAAACGGAACTGCAGCAACCTTAGCTCTAGCCGAAGGATCCGCATCCCAATTTCGTAGCCAGGTATTTCTTCTGGCCGTAACGCTACAGGCCATAGCTCTAGCTGACAGCTGAACCGCTTCCAGAGTAGAGTCTGATGCAAAAGCCGTGGCTAATGTTATCTTTTTAAGAGAGTCCTTGACGTCCTTAGGCAGGTCATCCCTCTTAGCCAGGTCAGATAGCCAAATATATGAAGCTCTACAGAAGAGAGACGTGGTGGCTGACACCTTCAAGGAGCTGGCCGAGGCTTCAAAATCCCTCCGCAGAGCCTGCTCAATGCGTTTTATCCGTAGGGTCCCTTGGCATTCCATCCGCATCCATCGGGAGTATGGAATTAGAAGCCAAACTATTGACCGGGTCATCTACCACCGGTAACTTCAGCCTCTTAGCCGCCTCTGGGATGAATGAAAAGAACTTGGAAAAATTAGAAGAAACTGTTTTCGGCTTGGCCGGGTGCTCCCACTCTAACCTGATAATAGAAAAGAAACCTGATGGCAATGGCACCTGTAGGGGTTTGGCCCCTGATTTTGGAATGATGTCTTCCATACCCAAAGGAAACTCTGTATCCTCCTCATCTTTGCATTTGGGGGTGTACTGAATCTGCAGCGTTCTAATCACCTTTGGGAGTAAGCATGTATACACGTCCGCAGGAAAAAGTTTGGAATGAGTAGAGGCTACCCCCTCCTCTTCCTCAGAGAGTTCCCCAGTATCTGGAGATGAAGAGGCATCCGATAAGTCAGAATCCTCTTCCTCTTGATCAGAGGGACAGGAACGTATCTCTGTCCTGCTGCGCTTAAGAGGTCTAGGGGAAAAACTTTCCTCTTCCTTATCAGCCTCTAAGTGTTTAGTCTTGGATGTTCTTTTGAGTGGGGGGGTTGGAGTAGCCACAGAGGCTGCCTGGACCTCCTTTCTAACCAGTTCTTGTATCCAGGATAGAAGATTTGACTTTGCCTCATCTGCAAAAATATCATCATGATGAACTTCTGCCCTTTCTTCCTGTGCTGGTGAATCAGCCAGCTCCAAATCACAAGTGCCCTCCTCCATTACAGCTCCCTTGGGGAATCTGGTGGAAGCGGCCATCTTAGAATGTATGGCCCTGCAATAACAAAAGAAGGCACAACCAAAATGGCTTCCATTCTCGCCAAAATCAGCTCCTCCATACACTCCTTTCCCCCACCAGCTCAACACTGGGATCCTCTCAACAAAAAACCAAACATTCCCTTGTTTTGTTTCCTTCCCCTTTTCCCAATGGCCAAATAGATAGCCAGACCTCTCTATACCAGAGAGGCTAAGGAATAGGGAATGAATGGGAGGGGGGAAGGGGGGGGGAAGCGCTGAAAACCAAAACTGGCTGCCAGTAGCTCCCAACATAAAACTTTCCTCTTCTGGAGGCTTCCTGGGGATGGGATCATAAGGGCTAGGTCAACTGACCTCCTCTAATCCCCCACCACTCTGCAGAGCTTTCCCAATGCAAGCCTTACCGCTGCTGGGTTCCAAACGCTTCTGCCTCCGTCGTTCCAGGAGGGCTGCGTGTTAACACGAGTCCTCTCCCAGCTGCTCGCTCCCTCTCTCCTCCTCTCCCTTAATTCCTTTGTCCCCAAGGCCCCTGGGTTTGCCAGAGTGCCTTTGCAGGGCGACTAGGAGAAGGAATGATCAACAGCCTTCGGCACATCCACCAGGCTGGAAAAAGCAGAGGGAGGGCTTCGCGCGCGCGTGCCTCACTCCGAGGCTCCTCTGGCGCCGTTGGAAAAAAAGCGGAAGAGATCCTCCCAGAACGGCCACAAGAGGGAGCTCTTGCCTTCCCTTCTGCCGTCCAGGAAATTTTCAATAGGTATGTTCCTCTTCTTCTTTCTTCTTTATTTCTTTCTATAATTTACCGTGCCAGGAGCCACAAAGGGGCTCTATAGAACGTCCTGCTTCAATGGCAGGGCTAAAGAAACTGAGTTTCTGAGGATCAAGCACCTCCCCTCCGGGTCAAGTTTTTAAGCCCTGCTGTCGAGAAGGAGGAGCTATGATCCCAAGAGTAAGGACTGGCCCACTCCTGGGACCACTGGAGAAAGGTGTATCTATCTCCTGTAGATACAGTGCGCTCATACTCCCACACATGTGATGCTGGACAAGCTGACCATTTGTGATACAGAAAGTACTCTTTAGATCAGTTTTCTCTGTCCTTTCAATTGCAGCCTGAATGTAAACTGAATCAACTTGAATAAATGTAAGTTTATCTTTTTTGCAATGTACTGCTTGGGAGATTTATTTACTGCGCTCAGTATCAGTATCACTTTTCTATGACCTGGCAAAACTCTGCTATATTAACCAAATATCCCAATAGACTTCTGACATTGGTTATGGCTTGAAAGAAAAATCAAGACATCTTTCTAAGATACAGGAACCTTCTAAAGTGCTGTAGCAGGATGTTCTTATGGAAGGCACTTCAGAAGACATTTCTACCTAGCAGCTCCTCCATCTTTGGTGTGGGGCCCCTTTGTGGTGAAGCTAAATTCTTATACTTCCTCTTTCCAGTGCCTAATTTATCACTGTGAGAAGGTTCTTCTTTCAGAATCTTCCACTAGTTCCTTTTGCCTGTGAGGAACTCATGAACAGAGGGAGCTTTTGTCAGTGTGAGGATGCTTATGAAATGGATGGTTTCATGCATCAGTGTGGGAGAATTCCCATTCCCATCTATTCAAAACCATGTGCCAGGTGCATCCACTTACCCAACTCTGAGGAGCTACTGGTGCATCCTTTGCTGCCAAGAAAACTGTTTACTCTGTAGTCATAGGCCAAAAAGCAAAACAAGAATCTTTACTTAGAGAGAAAAGAAGAGTAAACTGTCCCTCTCACACAAACTGGTGCATAGCTCCCTTAACTCTCTGTGGGTCTATAACACTGAAGAGATTAAGCCAAGAAGAATGTATGCATATAAAGTACAATTCTGACACAAAGCAGGGTTCTGTACTGCATCACTGCCTTGGGACACAGCAAAAGTGATAAAGAGAAACTCTAGTCTAAATGAAGAGCAGCGTTTTTCTTTGCTTGGACCACAATGACTACATTTGTAATGAACAAAACTGCTGGATCAAGATGACATGCATGCCTGATGAGTAAGAAAAGCTTGTCTGTACCCACTACATTAGAGAGACATTGTTAAAAAATAGTTCATCCTTTTGTAAATATTGCCCAATGCATTGGTGCCAAGGTTACTGTCAGTTTAGGTTATCTGCTAAATAAATAAAAATCATGAATGTGTTGCCTGAGGGAAACTTTTAACGTGTGCCCCAGATTTAAGAGTTCTTTCAAAGATCCTACTGTGCTTTTCAAATATCGCCTTACTTGGATTCTCTTCCAATCTTCTTTCAGCCTTATTCCATTTACTAGGATGTTTAGTCAGCTTTGTAGCCAAACAGGACAATTGCAATCCATCATTCACTCACCTTCAATAATAGAAATTAGATTTATTCCAAATATTTTCTCCATCTGAGTTTTCCTAGATGACTGGCCGTTTTATAATTCTATACATTTGTTGGAATTTTAAACTTTTGTCAAAATAAATATATGCCTGTGAAAAAATGGGGCATTTAAAACTGGCTTCTACATGAATTATCTTTCCAAACTAGATACCTGAACATCCCTGTTTCTCTTCTTGTCATTCATTGAGCCTCTCCGTTTCATTGCTGTAGCTGTACAGTTTACAGAAAACTGGGTTAAAAAGACTGTGCTTCTACTTTCTAAATGCAAGTTATGCGATAATTATTCATACAGGGTTTCTTCCTTTTCATCTGAAAGGTTAAAACAGGTACTTTGCAAGCAACTTGACAACAGCATAGTTTTCATGAGATATTGCAAGATACAGAACAGATAATCCTTTATTTTGTTTTCCAGACTAAATAATGACCACTTGGAATTTTGCTCCAAGATTTTAAAAATAAATTTGTCACAGCTTTTTGCTATTTTAAGCTGTCAATAGAGGTTTGTCACCAAAGTATGACTTTTTAAAAATAATTCAACACAATACGTTGCTATGTATGGATTCACTTGCTCGTTGTTCTGAAGAGCAATCAGATATTAAACTTTGGACCAATGCATTTGCCAGTGATGCTACTGTAACAATGCTGTCATGCCCCGGCAGTGTCATGCTTTGTGCTAGCTGAGAGCTCATATCCTAACCAATGATAGCTTTTTCCCCCAGTGGGTTTTTGCTTCAGATTGACTTCCACGTTCCTAATTGCATATGTTTCTCCACCTTCCTTATGCACAATATTATTTGCCAATAGTTGTTGTCCTGTTCTTCAAGTTTTTCCTGTATGTTTCTTTCCAGACTACTGCAGGAAAAGTACAGGGAAAAAATCAGGAGGCCAATGAATGGCCAGTATGCAAAAACGCTATACGTTGGGCAAGTACATCCAGGGCTTTTTTGTAGAAAAACTCCAGCAGGAACTTATTTACATATTAGGCCACACCCCCTGACACCAAGCCAGCCAGAATTGTGTTCCTGCTAAAAAAAGGAAAAACCCTGGGTGCAGTCAGACGTACCATTAAAAGCGGGTGTGTAGCACTCAAATTTAAACCGCTGAATATTGATTCGATGCAGGGCCATTCAGACGAGCATCCAAGAATGCGACTCATTCTGTTGTTGAGCAATCAGACATCCAATACTATCACGCTCTTTTCTTGGAGCATGTGTGATCAGATGGTGATTTCTGGGAGGGGGGGTCCACTGAACATGTGCCCAACTGTTTGGAGGTGGGAAATCAAACATTGCTTCAGAGGTGGGGGGAAGGGGGGAAAGTTTCCAGAATTAATGTTGCCGATTCAAACCAAGGAACTGCCAGGAATTACTTTCCTAGAAATTTGCAGTGACAATGATATCTGGAAATCCTCCACATTGAAAAAAAAGATTTCCCCCCCTGTTCTGAATAGTGGGATAACATCCCCCCCTCCCCGATCCTGTGTTGATTGGAGAAGCAGAAGCGTCACCTCAGATTCCCGGATGATCTGGCAATGCGCATGTCTGCTTTTTAAAAAAAAAAAAAGGTGGGAGGGGCGGTAAACATTCCAAGGGGCAGTATCGCGCGTGAGCTGTCCAAACAGGAAAAAGCTGATCTTGTGCCGCTTTTTTGAAAAAGGGCTGGACTTTGTGCGCTGTCAAATTAATGCGGCATTGAGGTGCAGCAAGCTGGGATGACCCTGGATGACGCTCGATTGCCAGATGTGGATGTCTGAACGAACACATTTAATCCGTCAGCGAGACGGCGCTGTGTCCCCACTAATGGTATGTCTGAACGCACCCCCTGAGTACATCTTATCCCAAATTGATGGTGCAGTCTCTTTTGGAATACTGTGTACAATTCTGGTCACCACACCTCAAAAAAGGATATTACAGCATTGGAAAAAGTGCAGAAAAGGGCAACTAGAATGATTAAAGGTTTGGAACACTTTCCCTATGAAGAAAGGTTAAAATGCTTGAGGCTCTTTAGTTTGGAGAAACGTCGACTGCGGAGTGACATGATAGAGGTTTACAAGATTATGCATGGGATGGAGAAAGTAGAGAAAGAAGTCCTTTTCTCCCTTTCTCACAATACAAGAACTCGTGGGCATTCAATGAAATTGCTGAGCAGTCAGGTTAAAACAGATAAAAGGAAGTACTTCTTCACCCAAAGGGTGATTAACATGTGGAATTCACTGCCACGGGAGGTGGTGGCGGCTACAAGCATAGCCAGCTTTAAGAGGGGATTGGATAAAAATATGGAGCAGAGGTCCAACAGTGGCTATTAGCCACAGTGTGTGTGTATGTGTATATATGTGTGTGTGTGTGTGTGTACATACAAATATATTGGCCACTGTGTGACATGGAGTGTTGGACTGGATGGGCCATTGATCTGATCCAACATGGCTTCTCTTATGTTCTAAATGCACAGATACACCAAAAGCCTTTTTTCACTCCTATCATATCAAGTTTCTGAATGCTGGTGGGCATAGAGGGGGTGTGTGTTGATTTACAATCACATTTCCACACTGCTGCATTTTACAATGCACATGCAATTTCAGCATTAGCACTGGGTTTTTGAAAGTCAGAATGGCTGGTTGCTAATCAAAAATATTTTAAGCAAAAGATGGGGAAAGACTGCTCAGCCTTAGTCTCAGAAAAAGTTTAAACTTCATTATTTTGATTACTTACTCACAGAAGCATAAATGTGAGGCAACTAATCTTGGGCACTGAGTGCTGTCACATTCATAGAAAGGCACAATAACTCTTAACTGCAGAGGCAGAATTTACTACTGACTCAGTTGATGACCAAAAGTGAGTACTGAGGAAAAACAAACAACCAGAATTATACTGTGCCTTTGCAGTCATAATGAACTCTTGACCAGCCAGTCCAGAACAAAATGATTTTTCTACTTAAATTACAGCTTGGTTTGTGAGAACTTTAGTATTTGGTATACATAATTCCCTTATTCCTCTCCCCCCCACCCTTCTGCCATTTTATCCTGCATCTTAGAATTCAGATACCAACAGCTAAACTATATGTGATGGCTGCTATGGCCATCAACACCATTTTACAGTGGAATTTAACCATTTAAAAACTGTAGTGAACACCCAATCCTGATTGGGCCCACAGTATGGTGGTGAGGCAACTTTGTTTCTCCCTTCTGCACATTTTAAAGTGCTGAAGCAGCCCCTCTCCCATTAGCTATTTGGGCATTTTAAGAGGCCTACAGGGAGACAAGATCACCTGTTGCTGTTGCACCATGAATCTGCCCTCACAGCAATTTTTAAATGGCTAAATTATCCTCTAAATTGGCCATGGGTTTGCCCCACAGCTACTGTCATGTCTAGTGTAGCCCAGAAATAACTTATTTGTTTTAAAAGACAAAGCAAGTCTTACTGTTTTAAATACTATTAAATGAACAACAATTTTAGAACCATAAAGTTTGTAAATAGGACATAATACCACCATCTTTAAAATCTTGTTATGGACTGTTTGTTATGGCTAGAATTTTTGTAAGGAGTATACCTGGATTGATTTCTAGTGTTCTGTCAGGAGAAAAAAAGGAAAAATAATTATGTATCTTATCAGTTACAAGCCTGAGATATGTACTAATATGTTTGAAAAGAAACACAGTGGACAAGGCATAATCACCTGCCAAGGCAGTCTCCTAACTAAATGATTTTTCTTATAGCTTTTCTTATCTGACTATGTCTTTTTTAAGCACCACAAAACCCACTGAACCGAATACTTTGTGAGAAATAAATTATATTAAATGAATAAATATGCTGCATTCACAGTGCAACACATTCAGAATAACTTACCACACAGTAAATCTGATGGATAATAAGAAAAAGCAAATATATGCAGCATATTCCACAATATGGAGTAAACTAAGCCACATTTAACCCTCTTGCATTGACATGTATAACAATACATTTGTGTTGACTCAGACTCTTGTAGCAGTTTCTGACTGTGAATGGTACGATCAGTCATATATCGCCTGGCAAGGAATGAATACAATATGCTAAATAAACAAACAGCCTGGGAGGCAGCAAGAACCCTGTAACTCCTATTAATGGTCAGACTGATGCACTCTCATTTGCAACTACAAAGCAAGCTTCAAATATAATCCCATTAAGAGCCTCTACGAACACACAGAGGCAGGGGTAGACTGGTGTGTGAAAACATTCTATGAAATGTGGCCTATATTTGTCTCTTGCACCAAATGGCAATCATGAAACACGTGACGTAATGTTACTGGCCATCTTGCAGATATATCCCTGATTAGCATGTCTAATCATTACATTCAAGGTGGTGTCAGTATGGCTGAATGAAGGCAGACAAACACATGAATTGGTTCTATTACTTCCAAAATGCTGGAGTTTGTCAATTACTATAATTAGGCCTGGTTCATCACTCTTTGTTAAAATACCTGACAAAGGCTTGAACATTGTGAACAGGAAAAATACATCCTGGTCTATCTACGTTTCATAGAAAGATTTAACGAGATAATGATCCTGATGTCCTTTGGTATTTCCAGAAAGAGCACTATATTGTGCCTTCTCATTTTATTTAGAGATTAACAATTAACACATCTTAGTCAAATGCATATCAATCAAATCTGTTAAATCTGAACAAATGCATACATAAATAAGCAATCATTTTCAGGTAAAACACATTTATTTTGATCTTAGAATGTGTCTGTGAACCTATAGGCATAATTTTAAGAGATTTTTAGTACAATCCTAAGAACATATACTTGGAAGAAAGCTCCACTGAACATACCTGTGTGGGATTCTGAGCGGATTTTTTAGGATTGTTCTCATTCCCTATTACATGAGATAAAGGGCAGGTCTTTTTTCTGAAATTACACCTGCCATCTTCAGGTTTTATTAGATATTAAAGATAAATCAGCAGCCCCGTAGAGCATAGTGGTAAAGATGCAGTACTGCAGTCCAAACTCTTTGCTCACGACCTGAGTTCGATCCCGGTGGAAACTGGGTTCAGGTAGCTGTCTCAAGGTTGACTCAGCCTTCCATCCTTCTGAGGGTGGTAAAATGAGTACCCAGCTTGCTGGGGGGGAAGTGTAGATGACTGGGTAAGGCAACCCCGTAAAAAGTCTGCCGTGAAAACATTGTGATGTGACATCACCCCAGAGTTGGAAACGAATGGTGCTTGCACATGGGACTACCTTTACTTTAAAGATAAATTATTTTTAAAATGTGTTGCCAATTTAACTGACAGCAATCTTTTTACACTGCAATCCTATGTAGAGTTACTCAAGTGCAGGGCTTTTTTTGTAGCAGGAACTCCTTTGCATATTAGGCCACCCACCCCAATGTAGTCAATCCTCCAAGAGCTTACAGGGCTCTTAGTACAGGGCCTACTATAAGGCCCTGTACTTATTATGCCAAGTGAATATGATTATCCTTAAATAGCATACCCTGAAGCAAAGATGTGCCCAATTTAAAATAAAATCAATAAAGAACATTCAGGTACATTGGTTCTACCATATAACAACAATAGAAATTTACAGGGGAAAATGTCACCCCCAAAGTATCTACAGTTTAAGGCAAGATGTGAATGATATTGCAAAGTGTCTAAGATAGGAAGGACTAGGTTTGTAAAGACACTGCTGGAATCCAAAGAACTGCATGGCTAGTTCTGCATGACCAAGAAACTTCGAGCTTGTGTTCTTAAATAGCAGCTCCTCCACCATGTGAGACTGAAAGGAGTTTCAAAAACTGTTTGTGACATGGCATGGAGTCTTGCCATTCCAAAAGGTCATTCCCACTGGACATACCTATGCCCTGGAGGACACCAATAGTAGTTATTTTATTTATTTTTTAATTTATTTAGTAGGCTTATATTCCGCCCTTTCCCATAACAGGCTCAGGGGCGGATCACAACATAAATTGAACAATAAAAAACCCACAATTCAAAATTAAAGCAATACAATAAAAACCAAAAACAACAGAATAGAACGAAATAAGGTGCATCACAGGCAGGAAGGGCACATTTCACAAAATACAGCCGTTTTTGGCCCAAGAAGAAGTAACAGTGTTAATAACAAGATTCAGCACGTTGATTAAGCTGCTGCCCACAAAAATAGCATAACCATGATCCTAGGTAACTTGCTGTTTGGTTATCGTCTTATAAAAACAATCTTAACATTCTTGTGGCCAGATATGAAGAGCAGGAAAAGAACTGAAGACATGAAAAATAGTACAGCAACCCTAAAATAACTTTAACACATAAAGTACTCAAGTCTGTTTGTTTTCAGAAGATTATTTAAATGTTGATGCAATTCTTAGGTTTTCCATAAAACAGAAATGCTATTATAAAAAGAAGGGGAGAGAGAGAGAGAATGATTCAATTAATAAATTCTGATTGCAAGGAGCACTAGGAAATATGTAGGGAAACAGCTAGAGCAACATTTAAGTAAATATGGAGTTAGCTAAACAGTCAATACAGGAATTATGAAGCTGGGAATTGGTAAAAAAAAAAAACAACCCAAAAATGCTGGATGTAATTATGCTTTAAAAAAATGGGGTTAAATTAAGATATCAGATCAAAATGTCAGTGTTTAGGATGCTGCCAGGCTTTAAAGTTTATGGAGTTTTATAGAGTTGGAAAAAAATAAGGAGAATTCTTATTACATTTATGGAGCTATAGTATTCTGAAATGAGGAATGATCTTTTTAAATAAAAGAAGTCTGTTATAGGAAAGAGACATCTGGTTAGGTTACACAATGTTTGTGCAGTCTTGTCTTTGATTCAACTTTGTAGTGGGCTAGGAGACTAATTTTTTTGTACTTATGCCAACACACAATTCAGCTTTTGCACACTTAACTAAAAGAATATTTTAAAAGCATATCAAAAGAGATCAAAAGTTATTTTGTGGACTTTCCCCTTCTTGTTGTCCAAAATTTTCAGAGACTTTTAAAAATGTTTGTAAATTAGTTGCTAAAATATAGCGCTGCCACTTCTCAAACTACGGGGCACAAATGTCCTTAAAACAAGTAATACTTAGCGTATATATTTTAATCCAGCTCTCATTATTATGCGTGTGTACTGTCACTACTGAAGAGTGTAATCCATATTCCATTTTATATAACAATAAAGCTCCCACTGTTTTAATGAGCTTGGATAGCACCTGGTACTTTTTTCATACGATTTGTTTTTACTGTGCTTGAAACGGCATGGACACAACACTTTCACATACATAAATATGGTGATTCTGTTAGTAGCTCTGGCTTCTCATTTCCAGTGCTGCAATGTGATGTTAAACATAAAAATTTTATAAACTAAACATATATTAAGCAGGGTTTTTTTTTTTTTAGGAACACAGTTCCAGCTGGCTTGGTGTCAGGGGGTGTAGCCTAATATGCAAATGAGTTCCTGCTGGGCTTTTTCTACAAAAAGCCCTGTGCAAATCAATAGTGACATCAGGGGGTGTGGCCTAATACACAAATGAGTTCCTGCTGGGCTTTTTCTAAAAAAAAAAAAAAGTCTGAGAAGGCCTTGTCTTAAAATCAAAGATAAAAAAGCATAAATCCATTAGTCAGGGTCAAGAGCCTGGGGGTGCTATTGGAGCCTTCTCTGACGATGGAGGCTCAGATAGCAGCCACTGCCAAGTCCACTTTTTTTCATCTTAGGCGGGCGAGACAGTTGGCCCCCTTCCTGGAGCGCGACGACCTAGCAACAGTGATTCATGCTACGGTCACCTCGAGGTTGGACTACTGTAATGCCCTCTACATGGGGCTACCCTTGTGCCGGACCCGGAAACTGCAGTTGGTGCAGAACGCTGCTGCCCGGCTGCTATTAGGGCTCCCAAGATGGGAGCACATTCGGCCGGGGCTCCGGGATCTGCACTGGCTGCCAGTAACATTCCGAGTCCAGTACAAGGTGTTGGTCATTACCTTTAAAGCCCTGTATGGCCTAGGACCTGCCTACCTTAGGAACCGTCTCTCCCCACACGTTCCCCAGAGAGTACTACGTTCCGGCTCACAAAATCTGCTGGTAGCCCCTGGGCCAAAGGAGGCCCGCCTAAAATCCACCAGGGATCGGGCCTTCTCAACAGCGGCACCTTACTGGTGGAACCAGCTGCTGGAGGAGGTGCGGGCCCTGCGGGACCTAGGGCAGTTCCGCAGGGCCTGCAAGACAGCCCTCTTCCGGCAGGCCTATAACACCTAACTGATACTTTGGATGGAACATCTTTGGATGGAACAAAATGCTCTTATAGACCGCTGGCTTTATTTTATCTTGTTTTATTAACTATGCTTTTATTGTATCTGTAAATGTTTTAAATGGAATTGTATGAATCATTATGTTGTGAGCCGCCCTGAGACACTTCGGTGAGAAGGGCGGGATATAAGTCCATTAAATAAATAAATAAATAAATAAATAAATAAATAAATAAATAAATAAAATCCACAGCAACATTAATTGATGGACCGCCTGCTCCCTTATGAATTTACTGTCCACTTTGGTCATCTTCAGAGGGCCCTGCTTTGGATGACCCTGACATCTGAAGCTAGGCAGGTGGCAACCCAAGAAAGGGCTTTCTTCGTTACAGAACTCCCTCCTCATGAAGCTTCATCAGTCTCCCTTTCCTGTTGTCTTCTGCCAGTAGGTTTTATTATTATTGTTATTATTGGGCATTCCCCTACCGTTATTGGCTCACCTCCCTCCTTGTGTTGTTATGTGTGCGCATATGTTTTATTGAATTGCTTACATATTTTATATACACTTATATTTTAACATTGAAATGTTTTAATGTTCTGATATTTGTAGCCTGGGGATCCCTAAGAGGGTGGAAAGGAGGCACAGAAGTGTTTTAAATAAAAATAAATACATACATTAATCAGAAGAGTGGATTTTTAAAAATTCAGTTGCAGTTAGACATTTAAACTGCAATGACAGTTGGTGGACATTTCTTGATTCTTGATTCTGACTAGGTTATTTCTAAATAATAAATTTGTCTATCTTGTACAATGAGGTAATATTATAAAATACACTCAAAATATATGCTGCCTTGAGGTATTCTATTAATTCATACATCAGTTATCTATCTAGTATGTGTTTGTCCCAGACTTTTCCAAGGAGTTCAGGACAACATACATGGTTCTTCATTTATTTGACCCTCTCAAGAAACCTGAGATTAGGCTGCGAGAGTGCTATTAAAAGAAGAGACCCATGTGATTTTAAAACTTTGAAGGGTTTCAGTTCAAAATCTAAAGACACCAAGATTTCAGTAGTGACCAGGACCATTTATGTAACAAAACCTTGTACAGTAATACCACCAATATTGTGTAACACAGCGCCTTAATAAGCTAATTTTGCACCTGAGGCAAAAAATAAAATTGTGTCCCCTTATACTTTCATAGTAGTTATTCTGTTAAAACAATAAATATCTAAGTAACAAGCTAGAATGATAATGGCACAACTTTTATTTCAGTAACGGATCATGAACATACATGGCATAGGGTTGCCAAGTCCAATTCAAGAAATATCTGGGGACTTTGGGGGTTGAGCCAGGAGACTTTGGGGGGTGGAGCCAGGAGCAAGGGTGTGACAAGCATAAATGAAGTTCTGGCCATCACATTTAAAGGGAAGGCACACCTTTTCAATTCCTTTCGGCCATATGAAATAATGAAGGATAGGGACACCAGGGGCAGCAGGGCCGGGTCGGGGCGGCAGTGGTGAGGCGGCGTGGCGGAGAGCAGGAGCCCCGCAGCCAGGCCCAGCACCAGCGGCACCGCGGGCAGCCCCAAGGCCGCGGCCAGCAGCCGGAGGAGGTGGCCGGCGACGGCGACGTTGCGCAGGGCAGGGGGCAGCAGGGACACCAGGGGCAGCAGGGACGGGTCGGAGCGGCGAGATGTGCCAGCAAGTGGCCTCGGGGCTGCCCACGGTGCTGCTGGGCCTGGCTGCCGCTTGCTGGAACATCTCAGCCCAGAGGAGGATAGGGTTGCCAAGTCCGATTCAAGAAATATCTGGGGACTTTGGGGGTGGAGCCAGGAGACTTTGGGGGTGGGGCCAGGAGACATGGGGGCGGAGCCAGGAGCAAGGGTGTGACAAGCATAATTGAACTCCAAGAGAGTTCTGGCCATCACATTTAAAGGAACAGCACACCTTTTAAAATGCCTTCCTTCCATAGAAAATAATGAAGGATAGGGGCACCTTCTTTTGGGGCTCACAGAATTGGACCCCCTGGCCCAATCCTTTTGAAACTTGGGAGGTATTTTGAGGAGAGGCACTAGATGCTATACTGAAAATTTGGCGCCTCTACCTCAAAAAACAGCTCCCCCAGAGCCCCCAATACCCACAGATCAATTCCCCATCATTCCCTATGGGACTTGTTCATGGAGGTGCATAATGGCTTTGGGGGCAGGGCTTCCCCTGCCGGCCAGCTGGCTGGGGGAGGGGGGAAGCCTGTAAAACTGGGGGATCCCCCGCTGGGCCCTGGGGATTGGGAAACCTAATCCCTACTGTCCCCAAACTACCCTTCCCAAGCACTACCTGCAAATCTCCAGGGATCCCGCAAGCAAGAGCTGGCAACTCCAGCTGTCTTCCTCTGCATTTTCCTAGCCAAACCCAGTTGTCTTCCTTTTCATTTCTCCAGTCATTCCTTTAAAAATCCCATCCTCACTTTTTGTTCAGAGGAAAATATTGCAAAGTTACTGTCTCAGGGAAAAACAGTCCAGAGCTCAACTAGATACGACAGGTTTTTAAAAAAATTGTTATGGACCTTTAGGACAAGTGAGCTGATTTCTTACCAGAGTGGCCCTGTAACAGTGATTAGGGTTGCCAGCCTCCAGGTGGGGCCGCTTTTACAACTGATCTCCAGCTGGCAGAGATTAAATCCCCTGGAGAAAATGGCTGCTTTGAAGGGTGGACTCTATGGCATTGTACCATGCTGGGGTCCCTCCCCTCCCCAAACCCCGCCCTCTCCTGGATCCACCCCCAGAGTTGTGATGTCCCAGAGTCAATCTACCCTCTGATGTTGCCCTCCCCTGGATCCACCCCCAAAGTTTCCAACACAAAGCTGTCAGCCCTACTTCAGAAGTGAAACTGGCAGCAGCCACCAGAAAACTTGCACCTATCATGTTCTTTGCTCATGTCTTTCTGCCTCAGCAAAAAGCCCCAAATAAAAAGCTTAGTGTTTCCTGAGAAACTACACACTCTTCGATCCTCAGCATCTCGAACTCCCCAGCAGGACGAGAGGAGAAATTCCTACCAGTTCACATTTATGGTTCAGGAGTTCAGTGAAACCACAAGGCATGATTTGAAATTTAACAGTAAGCACAAAGGCCTGGCAAAGCAGAGCAGTAAACATGATGATGCCCACTTTATTGCGGGGCTTCTACAGGAACTAATTTGAAGCGGTTGCATTCCCCAAGCAGCAGAGGTGCGGCAAGGCCTTAGCTATAGGGTTTCCAAGTCCAATTCAGGAAATATTGGCAGCCTGTAGCTCGGGCGGGCCGCGGCGGCGGCGATGGCGGCCTGGTGGGACTGAGGGAGAGGAGACAGGCAGCCTGTAGCTCGGGCGGGCCGCGGCGGCCTGGTGGGACGGAGGGAGAGGAGACAGGCAGCCTGTAGCTCGGGCGGGCCGCGGCGGCAGCCTGGTGGGACGGAGGGAGAGGAGACAGGCAGTCTGTAGCTCGGGCGGGCTGCGGCGGCCTGGTGGGACGGAGGGAGAGGAGACAGGCAGCCTGTACCTCAGGCGGGCCGCAACGGCGGCCTGGTGGGACGGAGGGAGAGGAGACAGGCAGCCTGTAGCTCAGGCCGCAGCGGCAGCGATGGCGGCGGCTGCCTGTGCCCAGGCCGGCGCTGGTGGCGGCGGCGCTGTGAGGGGGAAGCGCCGTCCCTCCTCCCACTTCCAGATTTTTGGAGAGCGGGGGAGGAGGCTGCAAAACCGGGGGTCCCCCGCCATAGCGGGGGGGTTGGGAAGCCTAGTGTATGCACAAGAGAAATTTAAAATCTGTATTTAAAAAAATAAAAAGCCAAAGCCATGCAGACCTTTGATTAATACCAACCAAAATAATCCAGAGCAGCATGCAAGTTTTCAAATTCTTCAACAGGCTGGATGTTAAAAAGCAAACAGAAAGTGGGGTGAGAGGAGAGAAAGTCTCCCAGGCAGTCTCATGGGAGGAGGGTAGACAGATTTGCAGCACAGTCCTAACCATGTTGTTGACACAGAAGTCCAACTGAGCTCAATGGTGCTTAAACACTAGTAAGTGTGTTTAGGATTGCAGCGTTTGTGTACTGCATCTGGGGGGAAAGTAATTATATGATGGGAGGGATACACATGTCCTTGATTACAGAAGAATAGTAAAACAAAAAACCCTTCTATTACCATACTTCTAGACAGATTTCTGTTACCCTTTGTGAGTGCCTGATTGATCAATAAATTCTGTAAGAAACCAATGATCCATCCTATCAATCTTTCCTTCTTTTAATATACCTCACCCTCTTTCTAGTTTTGCATTAGGCAGTCATGGGCTTTAGCCAAGATAAGATCCTGTGGGGAAGAAAACCTTATAGCTTGAGCTTAGGGAGGAACTTGGCTGGAGTCTGGGAGAAAGACAAGCAGGCAAGGCTAAGATTGATTAAGGAGGCAGCTGACAGCCTGCAAATTGTCTAAACTGGTAGTACGTTAAGTCCTTAGTTTTACTTCATTTTCACTGCAAAAGAGGCAAGCAGCAAAGAGCTACAATTGCTGGGGCACTTTTCTTTGTCCTAATGCACCAGCCACACTTGCTTGGTTGGATTTGAATTTACAGAAATGCACCCTTTTCTTAATGGCATTGGTGGCTTGGGGTTAGCAGATGCACGCTTTATAATTTTCCTGCGTCCCCTTAGCTTTGTGAGGCACTTGCCTTACTCTTGTTATGACTCTGGTGTAACAACCTGGGAATACAGCTATCTCCATTTTGATTATGATTATATCTCATCAATAGGGTACTTCACAGTTCTCAGCTATAGAACAAATCTGCCTTGAAGTTGATGCTTCTTTAAAGTAGTGGGAAATGGTGCAAAGGGGCACAAATCCATAAAAAGACCAACTGTTTAATGTCTCCATTGCAAATGTTGGAAATTCATCCATTGCATCCAGCTGATATCAAGTTTAAGAAGTTTCTAGAAAAGATACAACTTAGCTTTCAGATTGTCGGGTCTTCGGTACCCCTCCCGGTCTCCCGGCGTCGCCGTTGCCCCTCCCGGGCACTCTGGGGCGTTCCCCGGAGGTCTCAGAAACAGGGGTGGGCGCTGGGTTACATCACCGCAGGCCCCCGTTCCCCTCTTGGCTGTGCTGTGGCTCCTGTCCCTCTCTCTCGCGAGGCAGCCTCTTTGCGCATCAGCCAGTTTCCTCAGCGACCTCCTCCCTCCCTCCTTTTATGCTCCCCGACCCCTCCTTCCCCCTTCCCGGGTCCTGCCCCCCTCTGGCCCCTCCCCCCTTCAAAGCCCCCGACGCCCAGGAGAGGCGTGCCGGGGCTGGGCTGACTGGGCGTGCCTCGGGCGTCCTAGCCCTCGGCTGCGTGCTGCGATGGGGCGTCTCGCGCTGCGACGAGACGAACGGGTCTCCCCCTCTGGCGCCGGGCTCAGCTTCTCCCTCTTGCTTCCCGGCGTCTTGCCCTGGCCAGACTTCGCGGACTCGAAGCCGGGCTCGCCGTCTGGGAGGTGTTGCTCGGGCGGCTGCTGTTGCCCCGTCAGTCGAGGTGAGGGGTGGGGCCGCCCCGGGGGCTTGGAGAGGTGGGGAAGGCTCTTGGGGCGATGACGGGGGCTTGGAACGGCTGGCAGGCGCCGGGGGGTCTCCTCCGCGCAGTCCCTGCCCTGGCTGGGCGGGACACAGATATTCAGCACAAGTAGGTATAAAATGTAAAGAAAACGCAAGAAAAGAAATACTGTACATTGGTGTCATATGAACACACTTGAGTAGTTGGGTTTCCCTACTCTATGCCACAAAAACCAAACACACAGGCACTGTAAAATTCTGCAGCCGTGCCTATCACATTATACTTAGCAAAGTACATGCAAATTTAGGCAGTGTCCTATTTTTTTTTTAATTTAAACTGTAAGCCTGCAGGCAGGAACTTTGTATTTTTATATAGTGTATATAATTATTTTAATTATCAAGTGTTATTACTACTTATAGCCCAATCATATGTGTATTTACTCAGATACAGATCCCACTGAGGTCAGTGTAAGTGAATTCCTACTAAATGGGTTTAGGATTGAAGCCTGAGGTGAATAAAATAGTCAAGAGACCTAGATTCATAACCTTTCTGCACATACAATAACCTCTTTAATAATATAAATCATCTGAGTTTTCAACTGCCAAATTAATGTTTATTTTGTCATTTAAGCTTGTTGCTGATGTAGAAGATATCAGATTGTGAATCTAGACATTTTTATTACTGGCTTTGTTCATATTTGTGCAAAAATTAAGTGCTCGTTTTTAAAATCAAGCAAATGTTGAAATATTTCTTTATTCTGCATGCACTTGTGTATTAGCTGGCCATAAAGAAAAACCATCACCTGTGAAAGTTTTATCCATTGTTCAGTTGCACTGAGACAATACCTCTAGATATCAGATCTAAGTGCTTTCCTTTCCCTGCAGATAGACCCAGTACATTTGCAGTAGTGAGAGAAGTGATATGATATATCCAGTTAAATAATTACTGTTAAAATTTAATTTTCTCTATGGCTTTAAATAGACATGTATGTGGTTTCAGAAATGCCTATCGCCTGAAAACAAATAGCTGTCCTTCGTGTACAGTTTTGGTGGCACTCTCATAGCATCTTTACATATTCTGCAACAAAAAAAACCCCTCATAATTACCGCATTTTTCGGTCCATTGGACGCTCCAGACCATTAGACGCAGGTGCCTGGCTGGGAGACAAGCGGCGAGATCACTCTCTCCGCCCCCACCGCAAACCCAGCACTTCGCAGGGAGCGATCTCGCTGCTTGTCTCCCAGCCAGGCACGCAGGCTCCCTGCGAAGTGCTGGGTTTGCGATGGGGACAGAGGGAGCGATCTTGCTGCTTGTCTCCCAACCAGCCACGCAGGCACAGAGAAAGCACGCCGCCCCCTCCACAGCCGGCGCTTGCGAAGCGCTGGGTTTGCAGGGGGGGCGGGTGCTTCCTCTGTGCCTGTCTGCCTGGTTTCATCTGCTGCTTACAGCAAGCGCCAGGATCGCTCCCTCCGCCCTCCGATCCCAGCGCTTGCTATAAGCAGCAGATGAAACCAGGCAGACAGGCACAGAGGAAGCACCCGCCCCCTCTGCAAACCCAGCGCTTCGCGAGCGCCTGCTGTGGAGGGGGCTGCGTGCTTTCTCCCTGCTTGTTTGCATGGCTTCAGCGCTGATGCTTAAAGCAAGCGCTGGGAATGGAGGGCGGAGGGAGTGATCCTGGCGCTTGCTATAAGCGTCAGAGCTGGAGCCAGGCTGGCAGGCGCGGGGAAGTGCCGGGATGGAGGCAGCGGATCGCCCCCCCCCCAGGAGGAAGGTACGTACGGTACCTTCGCTCCATAAGACGCACACACTTCCCCCCCACTTTTTTTGGGGGGGGGAAGTGTGTCTTATGGTGCGAAAGATACGGTAACTCTGGCAAAAACTAACAGCAAATTTGAGTAGCAAGCTCCACCTCACCACCACTGCATTCTTTTCATTGTGTTGAGTCTTGCAGGAGATATCAACAGACATTCAATCAAAAAGGTATCAGAGAATCTCCAAACAACATTATTTTCCATTGCAAATCCAAAGAGGAAATATTGGCCCTAAATAGCTATTCTTTCTATGTATCTCTGACAGGACTTATGGGAGTACTCCTAAATATCTCCTGCATTATTTCTCAACCAGTATTCACAGGGTTATGAATAATAAAACAAAAATATTGTCTACTTTACTTTCTAGTCCCAGATATTTAAAACTCAAAAGCAGGATCTACTGAAATACTGAGATCTGATTACAACCATGTGCATTTTAAAGATTAATTTCATTCTTCTTTTTAAGACAAAAAATATGCCAAATTTCTATGGTTGGATCAAGATGTTAATATTTTATATTAGAAATTTACTAATTTATAATGGAACTGCCAAAATCACCTGGATTCTCAGCCACTTGGAAATCACTATGTGCTTATCTGTTCTATGTTTTTTGTTACCAATACATTCACTTCTTAGTTTTACTTTTGCTTACAAAGTCCTGCTCTTTCCATTCACCGCTGTCTTACCTGTGTTAACTTCAGCTTTTTGGGCAGAAAGTGCAACATCTAACAGCTACTCAAAATATATATGATAATAATTTTGAAAAAAAAGAAGTGTTATTAAATTCATAATTATATTGCCAGGAATTCATGGATAGCATGAAAGAATATGACCCAGTTAATGTAGGCAAGCACTCCAATTTGAGTGACAGGAGCACAGTTTCCCCTCCCACCCATGCAAACTGGAGAGCTGGTTCAATGAAAGTATGTGTGAGGCAAAGCACTCCTGGCCTCCTCTAAGGGGTCAATGTGAATAATGGGCCTGGTCTGTTCTGCTGGGTCTACAAAGCTCTTACCATTGTCAAGGTCAAAGTAGTTAGCCTGTTATCAAAACCTGCAGTCTGTGGTATGGGAAGGGGAGGGCCAGAGGTGATAAGGTAATATTCAAGAGGTTTCTCCAGATAATGTGTTCTGATTGGGTATCATCCTCACCAGATGTTGATGGGCCAAAATTATAATGCAGCTATGGCTCAGAAGAGGAGACACTAGCTGAGATCTGAGTGGTCTAGAGGTTTAAACTATCTCAAATGGATAGCAATTGCTCTACTTGACTTTGGAAACTAAGGCTGGTATGTCTAGAGAGCCAGTATGGTATAGTGGTTAAGTGCGTGGACTCTTATCTGAGAGAACCGGGTTTGATTCCCCACTCCTCCACTTGCACCTACTGGAATGGTCTTGGGTCAGCCATAGCTCTGGCAGAGGTTGTCCTTGAAAGGGCAGCTGCTGTGAGAGTCCTCTCAGCCCCACCCATCTCACAGAGTGTCTGTTGTGGGGAAGGAAGGTAAAGGAGATTGTGAGCCGCTCTGAGACTCTGAGATTCAGAGTGGAGGATGGAATATAAATCCAATATCTTCTTCTTCTTCTAATGCTAGCCCAAAGAGGGTTAGACTGTTAAACTAGTTTTTCTTGCTTCCTGATTCTAGAGCAATGTGTTGGCTATAGAATAATTTCCTGCATTAACTGAATCTAAGATAAATTTTATAAAACTTTTAAAATATACTCAACAGTCTGGTTGCGAGTGTACAACTGCCCTGAGAACCCACAGGATTCAGGCCTGGAACTCCTTGACAGGATGTACTGGGCCAGCGCTTCAGTGAGGTGACGTATGAAAACAAGAACTGATGAACACTCGCCAGCATGTGTGGAATCCTATGGTAATGGCAAAATAAGGCCATCTTTTATCTCCTGAGGGGATTCCTCCCAGGAATATCTTTCACTATCTGCCCTCATGTTTTTGCACGACCCCTTCCCTCCCTCAAACAAAACCAGTTTATGATGAACTGAGGTAACGAATGATCCTATTATTTACTGCTGCAGCAAATAGTTACTTTGAATACTACACTAAGCCTTTCAAGAATTAGGAACATAATTTTTAGCTTATGATAAGATTGTCAAAATTACTGAGGTTTGGGTAATAGAAGTCCCCTGTATAGCACACCACCACCAATAAGTTTAGTTATAAAACTGCAAACACTAAGTCTGGTGCCTCATCTCAATTTTTAAAAACGGTATTTCCGTTTATAATTCTTATCATTTCATTTCTGATTAACAACTGAATTAAAACAATCTACAATCCATATATGAAGTTACTTTTCATCATCTGTGAGACATCCCTAAAATTTTACAGATTGGTTAATGACTGTAATACTGACTGAGATACTGACTGTAATACTGACTGTATTTCAAATGACAAGTTTGAATGAAGGTGGAATATTTAAATCCACCACTCCCTCAAAAGGAAGAGATTTCTTTATTGTAAATTTCCTTGGTGAAAACCTTGTCAGCCCCCTACCACCATGCATATACATGTAGATGCCTCACCAGTATAATTTCAGTGCACAACTTTGGTACATTGTGAACTAGAAGTCTGACATTCCCATAGTGAAAGCAGACTGCCACCTATAGGTGTGAGTTAATCTTAGCAAACAGGCTCATATTTGGGGGCATTGTAACATATTGTTATGGATTTAATTTACAATAAACACAACGAGCCAATCAATTTTATTTATATATTTAATTTTATATACAATAGTTTTACTCCGTTATCCACTGCAAAAACTAAACAATTTAAAGAATTATTTTCACCTGCAAGATGAGTCAAAAACTGAAAAGGTTGCTTGATACCTGTAAAAAGCAATATATATATATATATATATATATATATATATATATATATATATATATATATATATATATATATATATATATATATATATATATATATATATGTATAGTTTCAATATCTAGGAATTATTTTAGTAAGCAAAGAATGTTCTAAATATTAGAAGGTTTCTAGGTAGCAAAACTGTTGATAATGTCCAATTTATCATTTACATAATCATCATTTTAGTCATGCAGCCAGTATGTTTCCAGAAAAAATAATATATGATTGGAATAATGTGTATTAAAAATACTGGCTGCACTTCTTTAACTTATTTTAAATTAAATTTAGTGGTATATGGAAATACAAGAGGTATACAATGCATGTCTTGGTTATGTAACACTTGGATATCACAATCATCATAAATAGCACATAATGCAGCACAAATGGAAATTGACATTACATATCCAGGTGCATAAGATCTCAGACTATTATTATTTACAAATCAGTATATTTCTTAATTATCTTAATAGATCTTGGAGCAGTAAAACATGCATAGCAACTCTTTTTCTTTTCTAATTTTGCAGCTTTGGTTGTTGCTCTGTGCTATTACTGCATTCACATGGATGTCAACAGAGAATCTCCTTAAACTAAATCCAGTAGTAAAAGTAGCTATAAATGCCATAGCAGTGCATCTGTGTGTTTTTTTATTTCAAGGAAATATAAAGTTTGATATACTGAGCAACAGTTTATTAAGAACGTTATCATCTGTTTTCAGCAGGATAAATGTTACTGAGAAAACGGTGGTGAGGAAGTCCTTTTTCAGAACAAAGAATTAAAACTGACGTATCAATCCGAATTTCAAAAAATTAGATGGTCTTATTTTTAAAAACCTCTTAAAATAAGCTCAGCCATCAACCTCTTGAAATGGCCCACTTTGATTTGTCCTGCTTTCTCAGTTTCTTTAGCTTTTCAGGGAAACAGATACTGTAGACTTCGAAAACAGTTCTTATAAGTAATATGCCTATAAACCTGTACAATATTCATATAGATGTCTGATCTATATCACATTATCTGAAATTGTATTTTGTGTTATGAATGCCCAAGCTTGTGAAGATCCAATCTGTGATGCAGAATTTGGACATGTATTAAATAACATGACAGTGCTGGAATATAGCACCATCCATTTAATCAGGTTCCACCCACCCCCTCTGGTTTGTAAATATTCAGTCCTTGTCTGCAGAACTACTCTGCTTAAATGGCATTTAAAATTTGAATAACATTTTCAGACTAAATCATGTTTTGTAAATGCATTCAGAAACCATTTCACATAACTCTTGACACTCCTATTTGGATCTGGCTCACCAGTTTGCCATTTGGAACTGAAGGCTTCGTTGTTAAATACAAATTTCACTACCCTGTAAAGAATCAGCTTCAGGAAAGTGATCGACCAACATGAAAAACAACATACACAGCCATAACAGTTTCTATTTGCTTTATGTCTATATGGAATATGGCCTTCTTGTTGTGGTACTAAAACATGTTGTACAGGACATTAAAAATGCATTTGTCACACACCAGATTAAAATCCACATGTAGTATAATACAGCAATAAATTAATATATTCTTAAAAGGAAAATATGTTTTTTTAATTCCCCTCCCCCCCCAAGGCTGGATGAAATCAAGAGCAAATAGTACTTAAGACGTACAGGAAAAAAATGAAAGGGGAATTCTGCTCCGCTAAGTTGTGTTTTATTGAAGAGACCCTTGTATTTAAGAGAGAGAGAGAATGAACGAATATAATTTGGCCTTTTGTTATATAATTAAAACCTTACAATACCTTCATCCTGGAGTCCTGCTCAAGCTGGAACATCTATCATTAGGAAAACAATTATCAAGCAAATGCCTGTGAGGACTTGAGAATGAGGGGTCATTATGCATGGAGAATTTAAAAAATAAATATGAAGTAAAATTCTTAATTCTGTCTCGTTTCTTATGTCACCTTCATTTTTAAACAAAAGTATGAAGAAAATGTCCTCCTGTTTACATAATATATAGGACAATCTTAAGATAAAATATAATTTCTGAAATACTTGCTTTTGGCTGCAATATTTGCTACTTCTATATCATAATCACACCATCATTCAGTAGCACATTCTGCAGGACGAAAAGTTTTAAAAATATTCAAGTACACTAGAATTCTTTAAATAACTCTGGCTTGCTTCTCAAGGAAGACTGAGTAGCAAAACACCCTACCAAGTATCTACACAGTAAAATACCCTACCAAGTAACACTCCTTTCATGCCACATTAACACTTACTGTTTGGTTTATTTTACCTTTGCTCAATAGGAATACTAACAACAAAAAATAAATTCAAAAATAATTCTTCCAGAGGTGACTTTTTTTTAACAGGGCATAGATGTTATATAAGGGAGAGGGAGGGGACACAAGCAAGAGCAGCACACACCTCATGCAGATTCTAGAACTCAAATGTCTACATTATAAAACAATAAAGAATGTAGCTAAGTCATCAACTATGAAAGCCATACAAGAAGTTTGTTACATAAGATGATAATGACAGATGGTGCAAGATTGATAAGAGATATTTCAAAGGATATCAGTTCCACATGTGATGCCAAGCGTTATCACTGATATGTATATTTTCTGACACTGGGGCCTGGACATGCAGCAAGTTTGAGCACAGTTTGGTCTTATCTTAAATACAACATCCTGTAGATTATATGGCTATAAATAATGGGTATTCTAAACAATTACAGTCAATATTGGTATCAGTTTTATACCAGCTATTCTAATGGATAAATCAAAGCCTATATATGATTTTATTAACACAGAGAAAACAGTTTTTAGCAGATAAAAGTATGGACTGAAGAATCTCTAGGAAAAACAAGCCAGTCTTATATAAAGTGGAGAAAGGGAAGTGAGATGTAGTATCATGGTTACTCCATGACCTCAAAGGATGCCATTAGTTGTTATATAATCATACATATTTGCTCCTTTTAGAATCTGTTTATATCTGATATTTACGCTGTATATTACAAAACAGATACAATGAAGGTAAAATATCCTCCCATAAGAAGAATTTAGGGATAATCTTTTCTTTACTTCTTTCCTTTCGATGTATAACCGAAACTGAGTTAATGTTTAAAAAATGACTGAGATTGTCCTTTTGTATATCAGCTAGGATACTGGATTAATAAAACATATATTGCATCCAGTCGGTACAAAGTTTGACCAGTTTTTTTAAAAGCTATAATTTAGCTTTCAGATATTCAGCACAAGCAGATATAAGATGGAAAGAAAATGCAGGAAAAGAAATAACAGTATATACTAGTGCAACATGAACACATACTTAAGCATTTGGGCTTCCTACAGCATACCACAAAATTAAAAACACACACCATAGAAAGCTGAGATCCATAGGCAAAGGATAAGCATTCTTAAAATTGATTAAACTTAATGGAAGCAGTTCTCAAAATGAAAAGAAACAACTGCAGGGCTCATCTGCACTAATATTTGCATGCATTGAGACCAGCTTGCACTGATTATACTGTGCATCTGATCTGCATCATTTGCTCTATCATCTGGAAATCAGTCTTGCAGAGTTCTACCTAATGGAGAAGTATACCTACTTCAAGAGAGGAAAACGCCTTCTCTTGTTCGAAAATGTCTAGGTTACAGCTTCCCATTCTGCCAGTTATGTGCATAGTTTCCCACTGCATTCTCTTGGGACACCTCTGGCCTCTGTGTAAGATGTTATGTATGTTCGTCACGTAACAAGGACTAATACAGAGATAGTTGTGCTAACTTTTCTCAAAAATACTGCTATAATTTTTACTTTCATGTTGGGATAGTTTTTCCTACTTTTCTGTTGCTTCTTATTACTTTAAATCCCTTCATTAATGCAGTGCTTATAGGATTTCATTATATTCGATTTTTGTAAAAGTTCCTTGGACATTTTGAAGAAGAAAGGCAGCACAAAATATTTTTAAATAAAGGCCATTGAGAAGCCAATGTGTTTAGAGAATAAAGATTAGAAATGGTGAAATCTTTGATCAGAAATTTTACTAACAGCAATGTTTATACCCCAGATTTCTCAAAATTCAAACTGGCTGAAAAGTTTAAATGCGTTAAAGAAAGTGAGGATTGTGGAAACCAAGTCATGTTGATATATCCCAAAGACTGGCCAGTTGTCTCAAAAAAAAAATATCAATACACCCAAATATCAAAGAATTTTTCTTACAGCAGTGTCCACCCAAAGACTGCAGGTTCAGATAATAAATGTGTACAACAATGTAAACTATATTACAAAAACCATGTGAATGTACAGTACAGATAAAACCCAATTTACATGGAAGGAGCATTTAAACAGCATTTACTGTTTAAACAGTCCTGTTTAGGCTCACTGTGCATTCACAGAAGAGGGAAATTAACCTTGTTAAAGGTTAATGTTTATTGGCCTAAATATTGTGGGAATTTTAAAATATGCATTTTAAGGAAGACAAATTTCAAGCTTTTTTCTTTTTTGAATCCTCTCATATTTTGCAAGAGGTCCACCTGAATCTTTAAATAAATAGCTGGGAGAACTTTCATGATGCAATCCAATGCCATTGACAAAAGTAAAAACACTTTACCATGTATTGAAAAAGCATACTATTTATTTATTGGTGTGGTTTAATATATGTATTTTCAAACCATATCAAAATAAGAAAGTACCAAAGGAGAGATATAAAAATGTAGGTAATTAATTGTAAGTGATTCATTGTTGTTTTTGCCATTAAGTCACAGCTGATTTATGGTGACCCTGTAGGATTTTCAAGACAAGAGACTTCAGAGGTGGTTTGCTATTGCTTGCCTCCGCATCACAATGCTGGTATTACTTGGAGGTTGCCCAGCCACATACTAAACAGGTCCAACAATGCTTAGCTTCCCAGATCTGATGAGACTGGGCTATCCTGAGCTATCCAGGGCAGGGCAGGTAATTCAAAGAATTCATAAAAAATACAAAATCTGTTCGATGAATTCAGTGTCCCAAAGCATATAAAAACACTGGACTATGAGTTCTGGCTGTGATCCCCTGGAGATTTCTGCCTGTGGAGGACAACTTCCAAGCCTCTGCACCCCAAATATTCTCAGGACACTTCTGGGGAAAGCATGAGGGAAGTCAGAGGTCTGTAGCAGAAGAGGATAATCAGTAAAAATCACTCTTTCAACCATGGGATCCAAGCCTTTTCACTAATTTTGGACATTCTTCAAATTTATACCAACTACCCCCTCCCAATATGGTACCACTCAATTCCTGAATATGAACTGCTAAATGACACAGCTGAATCACAATCCGTCCAAAATCTGAATTGAGTGTAAAACAGAAAGGAAAATGAATACTACTAATAATTGCAAACAAAGCTGGATTAAATCTTCAAACAGGCAGATTCAACATCAAACTTGCAACTTTATCAGACTAGTATACCACAGGTCAAACATGAAGTAAATCTCTGTATTGATAACCTGCTGCTGTTATATTTTGAAATGATTTCCTAGAATTGAGCCAAAAGAGGCTCCAGCCAAGCAGCAAACTTTCCCCATAACATGGGGTGGGAAAACCACCAGAATTTATTTGGGAGTTTCAGGGACTACATACACACCCGTCTTCTAAAATGTATATTACTTTGCAAGACCTGTGCAGTTTAGGGCTGCCAGACATGGCAACCAGTGGGAAATGGGGGAGGCAAAGCTTTCCTGACTCGGGAGAGAGGATCAGTATCCCTGGTGCAGTGGCCACTTGGGTTGTAACCTGTGATGCCATCATAACAGACTGATACTCCAGCATTTGCCCAAATCTCTATGGTTCAACCATAGAGCATCACCCAGTGCAATGATGTCACTTCTTTGTTATACCAGAAATGACATCATCACCAATCATGCCCTCCCCTGTTTCATTGGGCATTTCTTTCCACTGCCCAGCTGAGTGGCAATGGGCAACAGGAACTGGGGCTGAGAGATTTCCCAGCAGAAGGATGGCAACCCTAATGCAGATACATAATTTAGTAAACAATTGTAAAATATGTATTACAACTGGATACATTTTTTGTGATCTTAGGCACTACTCCATACTAACATTATGAAATTACCACAGACTGGCAGTTTCCTTTAATTTGCTATCAAGACATGGGAATACACTCCAATTCTTGTTACTGAAATTTCAGTACAGGTTGCCTCTTGCCATATTTTGTGGACAGGTATCTTTCACATGTTGCTCAATTTGCCCCAAGAAATTTATTTTATTGACTTAATTTATACCCCTCCTTTCTCCCCAAAGGGGACCTAAAGCAGCTTAAGAAACATAAGAGAACTCATGTTGGATCAGGCCAATGCCCCGTCCAGTCCAACACTGTCACACAGTGACCAAAAAACCCAAGTGCCATCAAGAGGTCCACCAGTGGGGCTAGAAGCCCTTCCACTGTGCCCCCACCCAAGCACAAGAATACGGAGCATCACTGCCCCAGACAGAGAGTTCCAACAATAAGCTGTGGCTAATAGCCACTGATGGACATCTGCTCCATATGCTTATCCATTCCCCTCTTGAAGCTGTCTATGCTTGTAGCCGCCACCACCTTCTGTGGCAGTGAATTCCACATGTTAATCACCCTTTATGTGAAGTACTTCCTTTTATCAGTTCTAACCCGACAGCTCAGCAATTTCATTGAATGCCCACAAGTTCTTGTATTGTGAGAAAGGGAGAAAAGTACTTCTTTTTCTACCTTCTCTACCCCATGCATAATCTTGTTAACCCCTATCATGTCACCCCGCAGTTGACGTTTCTCCAAGCTAAAGAGCCCCAAGCGTTTTACCCTTCCTTCATAGGGAAAGTGTTCCAACCCTTTAATCGTTCTAGTTGCCCTTTTCTGCACTTTTTCCAATGCCAACTTTTTTGAGGTGTGGTGACCAGAATTGTGCACAGCTTATATTATTCTTCTCTACTCCTTCCCACAACTCTGTGAGATAGGTTTTGCTGCAAGTGTGTGACTGGCCCATGGTCACTGAGTACACTTTCAAGGAAAGACATCAAGACTAAAAGTAAGAAATATACATATAATATTCAGAGAATATTATTCAGAGAATGTTGCTATAATGTTCCTAAACCAGATACAGAATGGATTGTTGTAACATGCTCTACATGGGGCTACTGTTGGAAAGCGATCAGCATTTGTGCAAAAAATGCTGATGTGATCAGCTCTGAGATCATCCACAGGGAGGGTGGAATACAAGTTTAAATAAATATAAATGAACAAATAACCGGTGTAGATTGTGGCTGTAAGATTATTAAATTATGCCTGCTAGTTGCTTGAGCACGGGATTACAATATTTAACCATTTACATGACTGCCAGTTTATTTACAGGCCCAATTCAAATGGCTGTTTTTTAATCTATAAAGCCTTACAGTTGAGAAATAAGACTGTCCTCCTCTCCCATAAAAGTCTACGTACATAAGGCTGCCAGGTCTATTGGTGTTCTGGCAGGGGAATTGGGGGGAGGTGTTCCAGGAGTGGCTGGGGACTTTTCATGACATGCACAATTCACCTGGAAGTGACGGACATGCCAGTGACAATGCTTGGGACTTGGGATATAGTAAAATCACCCTCAAACCATAAAAGTTTTCCCCAAAACCAGTGTCACCCTCCCACCATTACCAATGTGCCTACATCACTTCCAGGTGACATCTACCCACCATGTTGCTGTCTATGGGGGGAATTTCCTCCTGCTGGCCAGCTGGCTGCCAGCAGGTGAAGCTTATAAAAGCGGGGGATCCTCCCACCACCACCTGGGAACAGTAACCCTTATATACATCCAGGTCACCTTCATGGGTCTCCTCTTTGTAGAACCACGTTGTCTAAGGTCTGGTGAGTGGTAACATAGGACAAGATCTTTCTAGGGAAGTTTGCCCTGAGATGCTAATTTAAGACAGAACTTCTAGAGGTATACTGGGTCCTAGAAAAAAATTCAGCTTATTTTCCAAGATCTTAGTTGTTTCTTTTCAGTTGGCTATTTTTAACCACAATTTATATTGTCAGTATTATTCTTTTATTGTGACTTCAATAATCATAGCTGCCTTGCACATCCCTATCTCACTGGGTCAGTATACATATTTTTTTTCTTTTCATATCCTCCTTGTTTAGAAGGCTGCATTGTAAGTATACAAGAAACACCTCTTCTTCGGTGTCTCAACTGAATGCCTCAGACCGACCATGGGTGCCAGCATTCCTGTGTTTGCCAAGGCCACTCACTATACAACTTTAAAGTCTAAATTTTTGGAATGTTAGGTTAAATTAGGTTTATTGCATCATGTCCTGCCTAAATTATAAAAGCTTTAGGAAATATTGTAAGACCTTGGGAAAAAAGTTGTTTTTCTGTCACTTAAATTAATCTGGTTGATTTTAATATTTGTTTTACATATACATTCAACTGAATTAAATCCCTGAAGAGCTGAGAAATAATTTCTCTTTTTAGGAAATGTACAATCATTGTTTTTTTTTAATTTGGCTTTTGGCTCCCATTCCATCCCCAAATATTTTCTCATTAGCTGTGACCGGTTTGCAAGATTTTAAAGGATATTTTTACTACACATTTTGTATAACTGGTTTTTTTTTAAATATTGTATACTGCTTTGAATTTTTTCAGTCAAAAGAGGCATAATGCTTTAGACAAGCAGGCTTAAGATGACTATATTATATATGATGTTGTGCTACTTTGATATTACTTACCCAAATAATGTGGCTTTAGGTAGACTTTTTAAAAAGGTGAAAAGTAAAAGAATACCCAGAACAATTAGTTGAGCTCAGCTTATACCATGGTTTACTCTGCGCTGTGCTTCCTCTTCTGCCCTCAAAGTGGCTGGCATGAGGCAGTAATTGCAGAGACAGAAAACAAAGATGATATAAGGGATCAGGAAACCATAGGAATGTATCTTCTAAATATCTGGTCCCTGGACCTTGTTCATGCTGGTGAGCTCTCTCTAAATGCAGGCAGTGGTTGCAATATTTTTGGTATAAAATTGTGACAAATATACTGGGAAGGAAGGGAAACTGTCAACTTGATTCTAAGCTTATTTAATCAACAGCAAATCTTCCAGTGTTCAGTTCTATGGTTAGGAGTGCAGCCTGATTGTCTTTTTGAGACACAAACATTTCATACCTTTCTAAACCTAAATCACTCAAACACTTGGCTTCAATGATCTGAATGCTTCCTGTACTTGTGGTGACAGGAGTATTTAAATTGTTAGTGTTAGTGTTAATTGTTTTTATTTTGAGCATTATTAATGAGGGTATGAATGCATTATCTACAGCGGGGCTTACTGTGAGCTGTTGCTGTGACCTTGATCCCACCCTCTATGAAGTCAAGGGAAAGATTAGAGGGCCACCATTGTAATGGCTCTATAATCTTGGGGCAGCGGGGGGTGTGTGTGTGTGGAGTTTTCCATTCAGATCTCTTCATACTCTGAGTTTGGGTTTCTGTGATGTTCCGCATTGATTTTCTTCAGCTCCAAGCCAAACAAAAGCATAATTTGATAAACATTATGATGTGCTGATGGGAAAAGCTCCCAACGCTCTCTTTTTCTAGTCAAAAATCATTTTAAAAAGTTTAGAGAAAAACACATTTTAAAACCTAGCTATTTAATTAAGAAAGGAAATACAAGAAAAACAATATTCAAGAAGAAAACAATCATTGCTTGGAAATGGTTCTGAACAATAAAGTTATCCTTTGCTGATATTTTCTGTCACATGAAATAAGTCACTTAGTCTCAACTTTAGCTGCTCCATTTTGGAGGAAATTATATTTATTCCAAAAAGTGATCCTCAGACAAGAGGATGCAGTCACGCATAGTATACCACATCTTTTACTTCATAATGCAAAGTGTCGATAAAGCCTTATAACACTGTTGTAACAGTTTGGTTTTTTAAATTATGCCAGTTGTTCATAGATGTCTAGCTTTACAATACATATCTTAAGTATATTTAATCTTGAGGAGGAAGATTTCTTTTTGTCCTATTTGATTTGAGGTTCAGCCCCAGAATTAGCAGCAGGAGGGCACTAGACACTATAACTGAGGTAAACAGAAACTTCCCCCTGAACCTAACATTGTAATGCTAAATATATTTATGCTGTTCTACTGGCTTTAACAGATTTAGAAGAATGCAGCTCTGTTCAGAATTGCTCTGAAAATCTCTTCCAGATTCAGACAAGATTTGGCTGCAAAGTTACATATATCCATTCTGCATTTCTGGGTTGTAAATCCTGCTTGTTTCCCCTTTCCCCCATATGCTCCCAATTTCTGTCTTCCTTGCTGGCTGGCTCTGCTTTATATAAAAGATTCACACTGTGATTGGTTTGGATGAAGAATTGGTAAAAGAGGCTTTTACATATTACATCATTTGCTTGAGCTGCAGCACTGTGTTACATATCTATTTGGCTCGTCATCGTAATGTGAATTTGTTTTGCCACTGCCAGATTACAAACACAAAAGTATCCATAATGCTCTTCTACAGCCTACAGGTACTTAACCTTTCTTTATGCTAAAAACATGAACAGAGATTATAAAGCCAAAATAACAGCGTGGGTTCTTTCATATCCCTAAATAATCAAGTACTTTCTTCCCTTATTTTATAATCTAAAGATTTGATAGGAACAGTTTAACTCTCCTCCTCCCGTTTCCACTTAATTTTCTTAACACACGAAGGAAACACAGACACACACATATACAGGTATCCATGTAAATAATTTCTTTACCTTTCTTCTTCTTTGCGCTAAAAATCACTGTGAGACTATTACATCGTAGTAGATTGCTTTACTCAGAAGCCACCATTAGCGTTTTTTATAAAGCATTCTAAGAAAAATGTTTTTTTAAAAAAAATCACATTGGATCTATATTTTTGCATATTTAGCTACATTTCACTGCCCTAAGGATCCTTTACAACAAGGGAGAAACTGTAGTTACAATATTTTCCTGCAAATCTCCTCCACCTCGCCCCCTCCCCTTTTACAACCTGATAGTACTACATCACGTTGCTAGTAAGTTCCATTATCTGCTTATAGAATAACAACCCGTGGGAAGAATCGACTAAATATCTCCTTAATCTACATTCTGAAATGATATTAAGATTAGAATGAAAATAAAATCACTGATACGGCATGAAAATATTATAATACACATGACAGACCTTTTATGCTTCTATGTATTTCCCTCCCTTAGTGACAGACGTTTCATTGGATTCTTGCAACCACAGGAACTGTGCTCCTATTGGTTGAAAAGATCGGGGTTATCCCTGTTGGTAGGTAGAGGCTAGCTGCCGGGTTGACCAATCAAATGTTTTGTTTCCAGGAGAAACATGGTTTGTATAGCTATTTAAATCCTACTACGGTGATGTAAGCAAGGGAGATTGTTGCAAGGCGGGGAAAGGAAGAAAAAAATGGAGGGGGGGGGGAAGGAAAGAGTTGAGTAGTAAGGCAAACTGAAACGAAAATGTTGTCAAGCTGAATTATTTACAGAACGCCAGCTAAATGCAAGTGGAGACAATTGTGACCCACCACACCTACACATTGAACCAGACGCTAAACCTCCCCCACTTCTTCCATAGAAAATCTTATACAAATTTGTATCTTAAAGTGCAAGTAATGTGGAGACACTGTTATTCTCCTGGAAAATCTTTAAAATTCCGGATGCACCAACTCAGATTTGTTTCAAGTTTGCTTTATTACATTTATTTCTAAATCACGTACACCACAGTAAAAATTATCTTTTGAAATGTAATGTTATTTCTTACATTACAGGCTATATATAGCTAACTTAGGGTTGCCAGCTATCGTCTTCTTTTTAGGTTTTATCTCTTATTTTAACAAATAGTGCCTGGTTTCGGAGCATCATAGCTAGCACTAAGATAATGATTAGGAGGGCAGTGTGATGCGATGTCACCCCAGAGTCGGAAACAGCTGGTGCTTGTGCAAGGGACTACCTTTATCTTTTTTTAATGAACAATCATATTCTGGGCATCTCACTCCTTAAACCCATATTTCCTTTTCTTCTTATATTCACAACAGACAGTAAGAGGGATTCACCCAGAAACCATTCTTCTGTCACATCATACCACCAAATGACAGCAGGCATGACCACATTCTGCTTCATGCTGAGCATGTTACTACCTTGAGGTGGGAATTTTACAGGAACAACTTGGCACACACAATATGCTTGCACCTGGGAATAAAATAACACCACAACATGGGCTTGTATTAAACTGGAGAAGGGATTGTTTTGCTGTCCTATGTGCAGCTATGAGGTTCTTTGAAAGTAAGTATGATGCAGAAGTCTGTCCACAATTCCGTACCATGCAGGCACAGAAAAATATTACACAAGTTCTAAGTGTACCCTAATGCAATGGAGTGGTAAAATCCAGTAGGAAGGGTCAGAGGCCTTTAGAACTGTCTACAATATAATGGAATTCTTTTTATTTATTTATGTTATATTTATATCCTGCCCATTCTGTACAGACTCAAGGCAGCTAACAGCATAAAATAGACAGTAAACAAAAGCAATATTAAAACAATAAAACAATCAGATAAATGGCAATGGTGCTACTTCAGGCGGATCATGTAATATTTTCTTTCTCACATGCACAGATCCTAGGTAGTAATAAAAGCGCAATGGATCCAGATGTGGTGGCAGCCCTCTCCCATTAGATGTTATATGCCATCCGAAACAGTTCAATCTTGCAGGCCTTGCGGAACTGCAATAAATCCCGCAGGGCCCTGATGGCTTCTGGGAGGGTGTTCCAAAGTATTGGGGCCACAACCGAGAAGGCTCTTGCTCTGGTGGAGTTGAGCCTAGCCTCCTTTAGCCCAGGGACAGCCAAAAGATTTTGAGAGCTTGATTGCAGTTGTCTCTGGGGAACAATGCAGCAATGCAGTGATTCTTTGGCAGATGAGTTTAATGTGGAAAGTTTGAAAACCACTGAGCTATATCTTGTGTCTCCATGCACTTAACCAAGAAATACTGAATGATGCGACACCAAATGGCTGTTGAAATAATCCCCAACCCCACTTCTGAATGGCCATAGAAGAGCAATGAATTTCCAAATGGCTATTTCAATGCATTAAACTAAAAAGAATGTCACCAAATGGTCACAGCAATGTAATAGTTCTTTCTGAATTCATTATACTATTATATCAAATAAATGCATTATACCAAAGGTGTTTCTTGTACTGCTAAGGCACCAGTGTTCCACACTCTGCTGGAAGTGGATTTATTACACTTATTCTATACAGGTCCTAAACAGAGTGCTATGTTCCCAGTTACAATGTAGGTAATATATTACTATATCAAGCACAAAAAGTGCAATTATTTGTTCACTAATGGTTTTGTCTTGTTTTTATTGGTGCTCTTTAGCACAAAAACAAAACAAAGAGAATTACTGTTGAAAATAAGGGGATAAGTGACTGCATTATATTGCAGATCAAATGACAGTGGAGATGCAGGCAGCCAGTGTTCATGAAAACATTGTCAGTCAGCTGTTTGTCAGAGGTGGGGAAGGTGAAGAGCTAGGCCACCCTCTCAAAATCAGGTAATCTGTGAAACTAAATTGTTTGTTAAAGGACTGCATGAATGCAGAACCAGAAAATTAGGTCAAGCAATATAGACAAACTGGACTTTGTCAACCAGAGGGGCTGGTTCAATGTATGGCCTACTTCCTTAAAACTTTTCATGACCATTCCAACAAAATTAAGGTCTCAGAAGGGGAAATTCTCCCCCATTAGCCTATTGGAGTAAGTGACTCAGCATGCCTAGACATTGGGGGCACTACATCACCCTAAGTATGTATAAGTGTTACCTCTTTGAATGGGATATCTGTCTCTTTGCTTTTAACCTGGGAGCTTCCCTTTCACCCCTCCTTTCTCAATGTGTCCTTTGTTCTGCCCATTCTTCCCACAGCTTGTTGTGGAGTTGCACATCTCTACAGGTCTCTTCTGTAAAAACAGTGACCTTATTCTTCCATACACATGATGCTGGATCAGCTGGCCACATGATAGGGAAAGTACGCTTTAGATTAGGCTTCTGTTTCCTTTTGACTGCAACCTGAATGTGAATCTACTTGAATAAATGTAAGTTTGCTTTTTGCAATATACTTGCGAGATTTATTTACTGCACTCAGTATCATACTTCTATGACTCAACAAACTGTTATATTCATGAACAAAACTGAAAAATCCTCTCTCTAGAGCAGGGGTGTCAAACATGCAGTTTGGGGGCTGAATCAGGCCCCTCGAAGGCTCCTATCAGGCCTCTGAGCAACTGGCTGTCATGTGCTTTCTTCTCCCTGTATCTTGCTTCCTTCTTCATTACAGCTTGCTTTGCAAGGCTTGTTCAATTGCACAGGATCTACAGAACAAAACCTCTTGTTTTCTCCATTGGCTGAGGCTCCTCCCTTCAGGAGGAATAGCTTGCTTTGCCAGGTTCTGTCAATCACACAGCGGAGCTGCTGAGCCAAGCCTCTCTTCCTTCTACTCACTGAAGCTTCTCCTTCCCAAGTCCCTGGGGAAGGTGAAAGTTTGAAAACCACTGAGCTATGTCTCCCCCCCCCCCCAAAAAATATGCTTTTATAGTATAACACATATATACAAACAAAAAAGAAAATATATACTGTCAACAGTCATTACAGTCAAGATCTTTCACCCATCCCCCTGAGCTGGAGGGGTAAATTTACAACACCATTTCAGATTTCTCATGTCGATTCCCATGCTATTAATCCATGAATACAGTGGATCCCAAATCTTTTGACGATCCTGAAGGTTACCCCCCCTTAATCTCATGGTTAACATGTCTAACTCTGCAGCTTCTAAAACCTTAAGTAAAAATTCATTTTTGTCAGGTATTTTAGGGACCTTCCAATATTGTTCATATAACAATCTAGCTGCTGTGATTATATGTAACAACAATTGCTTAGATGTCTTAGACATTTTCCCTTTAACAATGCTCAGTAGATATAATTCGGGGGTATGAGGGAGGCTTAATTTGAAAATTTTCTGACACCAATCATATATTTGGGCCCAAATTTTTTTTGCAAAGAGTGCCTTTAATTCTGCCGCATTTCCAGCATTTGTTGGAGTACTTCGTATAGATCTTAGCCAATCGGGCAGGGGTTAGGTACGCCATCTTGTAGAGGTTTTCTTTATATATAGTTGATTTAGTTAGTCGTATATTCTGTCGCCAAATTTCGTCCCATTCCTTCAGCTCAATATTATAGCCAAAATCTTGAAGCCATTTTATCCAACTCTCTTTGATTGATTCGTCTTGCATTTTTCCCTGTAACATCCAATTATATATTTTTGAAATAAGTTTCTGCTCGTCTTGCATTATCATGTCCAATTCATTTAATTTACTATAAAACCCCATTACCTTGTCAACTTGGAATTTAGAATTGATTTGTATCTTAGTCCACCAATCTACCTGGATGTTATCTTCCGTTAGTCTTAAATTGTGAGCGTTGTCTAATAAAGTACCATAATTGTAGTTATAGTCCCAATTATATATATTAGGGTGTATAGAGGCTTCAACTGGTGATACCCAATAGGGTACCTTTGTATAGAATGTTTTCTTTATTTCAATCCATGTCTTAAGAATAGACTTCCTAATTATATGTCTGCAAAAAACGTTCTTTCCCGAAGGGATTTTGTACCAAATATATGAGTGCCAACCACAGGTTAGACCGGTACCTTCCAGCAATAACAGTCTCTTATTTTCTAACAGAAACCATTCTCTCGCCCAAACCAGGCAACAAGCCCGATAATAAAGCTTCCAGTCGGGTAAGGCAAAGCCGCCCTTCAGCTTGATGTCTTGCAGAATCTTGAGTTTAATTCTTGGTTTTTTATTTTGCCAGATGAAAGCCGAAATTATCTTGTTAAGTTGTTTGAAAAAAAATTGGGGTAGTGTAATTGGAATCATTTGAAACAAAAAAAGTATCCTGGGCAGAACTTTCATTTTAATAGAAGCAACTCTTCCCAGCAATGAAATTTGTAGATCTTGCCAGCGGGTCAAATCAGCTTGGATTTCTTTTAATATTTTATCATAGTTGTCCTTTTGTAGTGTTCTCAAATCGCTGGTTACGTAAATACCCAAGTATTTCACTTTCTTCTCATGTTTAAATCCGGATTCTTCTTCCAAATGTGCTATTTGTTCCTTTGACATATTTTGTGATAGGAATTTAGTTTTAAAAACATTCACTTTAAAGCCAGATACCACACTATATTGTTTAAATCTCTCCTTTAGTTGGGCAATTGAGTGGATGGGATCTTCTATGGCAAACAATACGTCATCAGCAAAGGCCTGAATTTTAAAGATGTTGTCCTTAATTTTAACTCCTTTAATTTCTACATCATCTCGAACACTCTTAATAAGGAATTCTAGAGTTAGTATAAAAAGCAGTGGGGACAACGGGCAGCCCTGTCTCGTGCCTTGTTGAATCTCAATCTTATCTGTGAGGTGACCATTGAATTTAATATTGGCACTTTGCCTGATATAGATGGCGTTCACCAGTCTAATGAATTTCTCACCACATCCGATGGCCTGCAGAGATTTTAATATGAAATTCCAATTTACTTTGTCGAAGGCCTTTTCAGCATCCAGCATAATACCTGCAAACTGCTTATCCGGGCGCTCACGATAGAACTCCAAAATATTTATTAGATATCTTATGTTCTGGGTCATCTTTCTTCCGGGAATAAATCCCGTTTGATCAGAGTGAATTACCGATGATACTACGTTTTTAAGTCTATTTGACAAGATAGCTGCAGATACCTTGTAGTCCGCATTCAAAACCGATATATGTATAATTTTTAATTTCATGAGGATCAGTTCCCTTCTTGTGTATTAAAGAGATTATCGCTTTGCTCCATGATGCAGGAATTATAACTGAGTCTTGGATATCCTCTATCAGCTCCTTATACGGGATAAGCAGGACCTCCTCAAATGTTTTGAAGAATTCGATGGGTAAACCATCGGGGCCTGGGGATTTATTTTGAGAGCTTCACATATTTCATGCATAGAGATAGGTTCTTCCAGCCTATCTTTTTGGGCTTTGGTTAACTGCTGAATTTGAACTTGCTTAAAATATTCTTCTTGGGACTGTTCCGAGATCTCCTGATTGGTGTACAAATTTTGAAAGAAGTTTTGAACTATTTCTTCCATTTGAGTTGTTTGAGAGACTTCTTTGTTTTCATTCTTAAGTGAGGTGATGGTAGTTTTCGCTTTTTCCTTTCTTAGCTTGTATGCCAACCACCTGCTGTTCTTATTCACATGTTCAAAGTGAAACTGTTTCGCCCATTTCATTTGTTTTTCTAATTCTTCTGTGAGCTAATTCTTACCACTGAGCTATGTCTTGTGTCTCCATGCACTGAACCAAGAAATACTGAATGATTTATTTTTATTTATTTACGTTATATTTATATCCCGCCCATTCTGTACAGACTCAAGACGGCTAACAGCATAAAATAGACAGTAAACAAAAGCAATATTAAAACAATAAAACAAACAGATAAATTGCAGATAAATAAAACAATCAGATAAAAGTCCCTAGGGAAGGAAGGAAAGAGCCAGAGCTTCCTTTGCCCAGTTTCCTCAGTCCCATGGGAGAAATACGAAGAAAACATCTTTAAGACTAATGAGTGCTAATGTTTTAAGTTTTTTAAAAAATATATTTGTGTTGGTCTGTTGTTTTTTATAAAATTTATATCTCTGCTACCTAATCTTAAATTAAGGAGAGCCAGTTTGGTGTAGTGGTTAAGTGTGCAGACTCTTATCTGGGAGAACCGGGTTTGATTCCCCACTCCTCCACTTGCACCTGCTGGCATGGCCTTGGGTCAGCCATAGCTCTGGCAGAGGTTGTCCTTGAAAGGGCAGCTGCTGTGAGAGCCCTCTCCATCCCCACCCACCTCACAGGGTGTCTGTTGTGGGGGAGGAAGGTAAAGGAAATTGTGAGCCGCTCTGAGACTCTTCGGAGTGGAGGGTGGGATAGAAATCCAATATCTTCATCTTCTTCTTCTTCTAAATAGGTACACACGTGGCCCGGCCTGACATGGCTTGACCCAACCAGACATGGTCCAGCCCAACAAGGTCTCATTTATGTCAGATCTGGCCCTCATAACAAATGAGTTCAACACCCCTGCTCTAGAGCCTCACCCTTACCCCACCTCTCCTTGGTTATGGTGAGATTTTTGCTCTACAGGACTTTTTATTGGTCACTGGAGATCCAATTGGCTGTGCAGAGTTTTTAAAAGTAAACTTCTTTCTTGTACTGCAGGAAATCCAGCAAACAAGTTTTCCTTTGTGCCTGTCCATTTCTCTTTTTTTGGTACTTTAAAAACTCCTATGTGATGAAGGGAGTTTTGACTCTTGAAAACTTATATCCCTAAAATCTTGCTGGTCTTTAAGGTGCTCCTGAACTTGAGTGTAGCTGTTATAAGGTCTATTTACATAACAAAACTGATGTACTGTGTTTGTAGGGAGACAGACTCTGCAGCAATCTCTGATCTGTTAAGTATGGGTCATACAGTGGTGATGGGCTGAGCTTTGAATAAACACACAGTTGCTTTATGATTTCCAAAATCTTGATTAAAAACTCAGGAACAGAGCTGTGTAGTTAAACATCACTTGTGAAAGGAGCTGATGCCTTTGAATTCTCATGTAGCAATATATTAGTATTATCAACCATCATGAAATCATGTGGTCTCTTTCTCTCTTTTTACATTAAGTTCTGTTATCTTTGTATGAGTTGAACCTGACTTCAGACTTGGTCACTGGAGATCCAATTGGCTGTGCAGAGTTTTTAAAAGTAAACTTCTTTCTTGTACTGCAGGAAATCCAGCAAACAAGTTTTCCTTTGTGCCTGTCCATTGGTCACTGGAGACGAGGTCAATTGATGAGGTCAATTTTCATCCTCCTGTTTTAAGAGGCTTTTAAAATGTTCTGTGCATGGACAAAGGGAAAGTTTTCCATTTTTTAATATCTCTGTGCTAAATAATTACCAGGTTCTTTAGGCACTACTTTGCATTTTCATATTTCATCTGTTTATTGTAATAGTAACTCTAATCCTAAAGATCAACTGCAACATATTTGGTAATTGTGGATGCATAAAGAAAGTAAAATTTTAATATTAGTCCTCTGTTATTTTACCCAGTAGAGAAAAAAAGCAGATGAAGAAGTCTACTGAACAATTCTGTCTATAAATAGAGCTTCATCTGCACCAGAGCCCTTATAAGAAAGTTAAATCACTATTAGCATAAATTGTTAATACGATGGAAGGATGAGAACAGTAGCATAAAACATCTGTGGCAACAGGTTCCATTTTAATATCATCGTACTCAAGGTACAATGGTTTGCTTATTTAATTTCTGGAGCAATGAGAAGAGCTGAAGATCTTGTGTATTATAATTTGTCATTGTTTAGAAATAAACTGTTGTGTCCTAGGCTCAAATGGGAGAACTGTTACTTTTGGAGGGAAGCTGAACAAGCCAAAGCTTGTACTCCACACCAGGGTTCCAGAGAAGGCCTAAGCGTGCCCAATCAGGGGAAGGATTGAAACATAAGTAGCCAATCAACATCTAGGCTCATACTGTACCCTGATAGGCCCTTAGGGCCCTGTAAATAGCCAATCCATGTACATAGTTAAGGACCAATCAGAAGGGGGCAAGAATTGTATAAAGGAGCGGGAAGTTTGAATAGAGCTCAGTCTGTGTGTGTGTTCCTGAAGTAAAGCTTGCTGAAATCACTCTCCGACTCTGGTCTCTTACTGCGCCGACCCCAGTACTTTACATAAACCACCACAGATTATGTCTGAAAAAACGTGGAAAAGCAACTCAGAAAACACTGGAATGCAACAGGTCGTCATATATTATCTGGATTTTCCATTAAAACTGAAACCCAGGGCTTTTTTTGTAGACAAAAGTCCAGCAGGAACCTATTTTCATATTAGGTCACACCCCCTGACATCATCATTGTTTCACACAGGGGGTTTTTTTTGCAGAAAATGCCCAGCAGGAATTTATTTGCATATTAGGCCACATCCCTTGACACCAAGCTGGCCAGGACTGCTTTCCTGTATGTTCATGCTCGAAAAAAAGCCCTGCTGAAACCTATGCAGAACAGACTATAGCAGAATAAATGAAGAGTCCACATAGTGGGCAGAATTCAACCTCCAGCAATGGGTAATGGTGATGGTGGCATGCTAATTTGAGAATAACTCAAATAATAGCTATATAATAGGTATGCAAATATTTTCGCGTGAAATGTTGGAATGCTTTAGCTGTGCAAGAAACCCTTGTTAGTGATATGTTTTCCAGAATGCAGTTTCTAGGCAATAGGGTACTTTCTTAGAGAAGGTCTGTGCTTATTAGATGGCACTCCATTTAAACTCTCTTTTCTACAATGTTAAAGGTACTGCCAGCATTCTAATAAGGCTTCCATGCACACAGCCCTGACGGATGTAACAGGGTGGAGAAAACATGCAAGCAGCAGAATTTTACACGAAGGTCTCCTTCTTACATGAATACAAGCACTGAAGACTGTTTGCAAGTCTGTTTCATCCCAAACTGAACAAAGGTAAGTGGTTTTTATACAAACAGTGGGATTTGTTTGGAACCAGACTCTTGTGACTTGAACTCAAAGACTCTGATCTAGAGCTCCTCACATTCAGAAGTGTGTGACATGCATTTATTTATTTTATTTGCTGTCATTAAAATTCAAGGTGGATTACACAGTGTAAATCAATGCAATCAATAGGGTGAGATGTCCAATCAGCAATGTAATAGGACTAGGATTACAGCAATCTGAAGCAATGTTTAAGTATTGGACATGATATGTTAAGAAATGCAGAAATTGTATTATGTAAGTAAAAAAAAGCAGTGAGAGTAGAATAGGAAGTGAAGAGCCCTGCTGGATCAGATGAGTAGTCCATCTACTCCAGCATCTGACTTGGTGTCACATGGGGCCTGTTCCTCTGGAGATCCAACAGGGCATAGAGATCAAGGCTTTCTCCTGATTTTTCCTCCTGGCTTTGGTATTTAGAAGTCTACTGACTCTGAACATGTTGGTTTTCATTAGTCATAACAGTTATCCTTCATGAACCTGTCAAACCCCCTTATAAAGCAACTTGTGCCTGTGGCCATCACAACATTTTCTGGCAGTGAGTTCCATATTTTAATGACTCATTGTGTAAAGTAGTATTTTCAGTGCTTTTTTTGTAGAAAAAGCCCAGCAGGAGCTAATTTGGATATCAGGCCACATTGCCTGGGTTGGGAGCATGTGGCTGCTGCACGGCAGGTTGGGTCAGCTGGAGCCCTGGCCAGCCCAAGTGGAGCTCTGTTCTTATAGACTCCAGCAAAAAAAAAAAAAAGCCTTGAGTATTTCCTTTTCCCATCCTGAATCCACTACCCATCAGCTTCATTGGATGCCATCTAGTATTTTGAGAGAGGAAGAAAACGTTCTCTTTGTCAACTCTCTTCACCTCATACATTATTTTATAAACCTCTAACATGTCCTTCCTTAGTTGTCTCTTTTCTAAACTGATAAGTTCTAGACTTTTCAGACTTTCCTCATAGGGAAGATGCTCCAAACCCCTTATCCAGGCATGCCAATGGGCCAGAACCCCCCATCCCCGAGCTTTAATCAGGCCCATGACTTTTGTCTCCCCCTCCTGCCTCATCTTTTGAAGCTCCAAGGCTGCCGAAGTTCCCAGTTCCTTCTGCCTTGTCTTTGCCAGCTGCAGCAGGAAGTTCTTCTGGGCTTGCAAAGCTGCAAATAAAATGTGGAATGGATTTTCCATTTAGGTCTCTGTGCCAAAATACATAGTCTTCATTGTCTGTGCTGCAATGTGTTTCAATGGACTGGAACTCAGTTTCACTTTCCAGCATTCCTACGGCCCACTGATACTGGTGGGTACTGGAGTTGTGCCCTTGCAAATAAAGTGTTGATGCTTTGAGCCAGCTTGTCTTTGCTGAATGGACCTGAGAACTGGCGCCTAGTGAGTACTCTAACCTGGGAACTTACAGCCAAAGGGGGATATTACACTGGAAAGCCATTGCCAATCTGAGTAGACTTGGGGGGGGGGGAGCTTGCAATGACCAGACATTTCATGTTTTCCTAGGCTCAGAGCATTTTATATTTTTAGTTTCTGCTGTGATCCTTGTGCTTTTTCTTGATGTTTTATTTTAAAAATTGCATAGCTAAATCCCACTATCCCCACCTTTGCATTTTAAACCAAATGTTGCAAGAGTTTTAAGCATGTTTGTATTTTACCAGAAAAATTAATATTTTTGTGTTTGTCTGTATCCTTTATAAAGTTCATATCTCTGCTATTTGGCATTACATTTTGTGACACACATAACCCAGCCCCACAGTCCCATTTATGTTAGATCTGGCCCTCATAACAAATGGGTTTGACTCCCCTGCCCTAATCATCTTGGTCACCCTCTTCTTTACTTTTTCCAGGTCTGGGATATCTTTTTTGAGATACAGTGAACAGAACTGTACACAGTATTCCAAATGAGGCCACACCATAGATCTGTACAGGAGCATTGTGGTATCAGCCATTTTATTTTCAATCCCTTTCCTAATAATTCCTAACACAGAGATTGCTATTTCACTGGTGCAGCATACCGGGTTGACAATTTAATTGAGCTATCCACTATAACCCCAAGATCTTTTTCCCTCTCAATTTCAGCAAGTTCAGACTCCATTAGCCAGCAAGTTCAGAGCCCATTAGCCTATACTTTAAGTTGGGATTTTTTTGTCCAAATGTGCATCACCTTACACTTCTCTCTCTCTCGGCTTGACTTCGCGAACGAAGATTTAGGAAGGGTGCAGTAGTCCACATCTGCTGCAGGCTCGCTGGTGGCTGACAAGACCAATGCGGGACAGGCAGATCCGGCCACAGTGGCTGCAGGGAAAAGTCTGATTTGGGGTTGATGCTGTAGCAGTGCAATTCTTCCTCAATCTCCTTTTGTCTTCAAGACCAGCTATGCATGCGTTCTCAAAGGAAGAGACAGCATGGTGGATGGTGTGCCTCCATGCTTTGCGATCTGAGGCTAGGTCAGACCACTGGTGATGGTTGATGCGACAGGTGCCAAGGGATTTCTTCAAGGAGTCCTTGTACCTCTTCTTTGGTGCCCCTCTATTTCGATAGCCAGTGGAAAGTTTGCCATACAGAGCAATCTTGGGAAGGCGGTGGTTTTCCATCCTAGAAATATGCCCTGCCCAGCGCAGCTGCGTCTTCAACAGCAGTGCTTCGATGCTTGTAACCTCCGCCCTCTTGAGGACTTCAGTGTTGGTCACAAAGTCACTCCAGTGGATGTTGAGGATGGTGCAAAGGCAGCGCTGATGAAAGCGCTCAAGGAGTCGTAGGTGATGACGGTATAAAACCCACGATTCGGAGCCGTAGATGAGGGTTGTCATCACAACCGCTTTGTAAACATTGATCTTTGTGCCTTTTTTCAGATGCTTGTTGCTCCACACTCTTTTGTGCAGTCGGCCAAATGCACGATTTGCCTTTGCCAGTCTGTTGTCAATCTCCTTGTCGATCTTGGCATCTGAGGAGATGATGCACCCCAGGTAGCTGAACTGCTGGACTGTCTTCAGAACTGATTCACCCACAGTGATGCAGGGAGGGTGATAATCTTCCTGGGGTGCAGGCTGGTGGAGAACTTCTGTCTTCTTCAGACTAACTTCTAGGCTGAATAGCTTGGCAGCCTCTGCAAAGCAGGACGTCATATGCTGCAGAGCTGATACCGAGTGGGAGACGAGTGCAGCATCATCAGCAAATAGTAGCTCTCGGATGAGTTTTTCCATTGTCTCAGAGTGAGCCTTTAGTCGCCTCAGGTTGAACAGACTGCCATCAGTGCGATAGCGGATGTAGACACCATCATCATCATCTAGATCTACTGAGGCTCTTTGAAGCATCATGCTAAAGAAGATCGTAAAGAGAGTTGGCGCGAGAATGCAGCCTTGCTTTACACCTGTGCCTATTGGGAAGGGCTCCGAGAGGTCGTTGCAGTGTCTGACTTGGCCTCGCTGGTCTTCATGTAGCTGGATGATCATGCTGAGGATCCTTGGGGGACATCCTAAACGTTCCAATATTTGCCATAGGCCTTTCCTGCTAACGGTATCGAAAGCTTTGGTAAGGTCGACAAAAGTCACATATAGACCCTTGTTCTATTCCCTGCATTTCTCTTGGAGCTGCCTGAGAACAAATACCATGTCGGTGGTGCTCCTGTTAGCTCTGAAGCCGCACTGGCTCTCTGGGAGGAGTTCTTCTGCAATGGTGGGCACCAGTCTGTTCAGGAGTATTCTGGCAAGGATTTTGCCTGTGATGGAGAGCAGGGTTATCCCTCGGTAGTTGGAGCAGTCTGACTTTTCTCCTTTGTTCTTGTGTAGAGTGATGATGATTGCATCGCGAAAGTCCTGTGGTAGTTTGCCTTGTTCCCAGCAGGTGACAAGTACTTTGTGAAGTGTGCTATGTAGTACTGTGCCCCCATGCTTCCAGATCTCTGGTGGGATTCCATCAACTCCCGCTGCCTTGCCACTTTTCAGTTGCTTGATGGCTTTAACAGTCTCTTCTAGGGTGGGGATCTCATCCAACTCTGTTTTCACTGGTTGAAGTGGGGTGAGGTGGATTGCTGAATCTTGAACTACGCGGTTGGCACTGAAGAGAGCCTGAAAATACTCCGACCACCGGTTCAGTATGGATGCCTTGTCTGTGAGGAGCACTTGGCCGTCTGCACTACGCAAGGGACTCTGAGCCTGATATGATGGGCCATATACTGCCTTCAGGGCTTCGTAGAACCCTCTTAAATCACCAGTGTCTGCACACAGCTGGGTTCTCTCTGCAAGCGTGGTCCACCATTCGTTCTGAATGCCTCGAAGCTTGCGCTGGAGGTTGCTACATGCAGTGCGAAAGATTGCTTTTTTCCTGGGACAGGAGGGCTGAGCAAGATGTGCTTGGTAGGCAGATCTCTTTTTCGCTAGTAATTCTTGGATCTCTTGATTGTTCTCGTCAAACCAGTCCTTGTTTTTCCTTGTGGAGAACCCGAGGACTTCTTCAGAGATAGACAGGATGGTATTTTTTAGGTGTTCCCAGAGCGCTTCTGGAGAAGGGTCTGTGGGGCAACTGGGGTCCTCAATTCTTGACTGGAGTTTTGCCTGCAAGGCAGCTTTAACTTCGGCTGACTGAAGGCTGCCAACCTGAAGCTTCCTCCGAGGGATACCTCCTCTCCTGGGTGTGGGTTTAAAGTGAAGACGGAGATTGCAGCGTACAAGACGATGATCCGTATGACATTCCGCACTGGGCATTACTCGGGTGTGTAAGACATCTCGAAGGCCTCTCTGGCGCACCAGAATGTAGTCGATAAGGTGCCAGTGCTTGGACCGTGGGTGCATCCAGGTTGTCTTCAGGCTGTTCTTCTGCTGAAAGATAGTGTTGGTGATGGTGAGCTGGTGCTCCGTGCAGAATTCTAGCAGGAGGCGCCCGTTATCATTGCAGTTGCCAATGCCGTGTTTGCCAAGTACTCCTTTCCAGGCTTCTGAGTCTTTACCTACTCTGGCATTGAAGTCGCCAAGGATGATCACCTTGTCCTCTGTAGGGGTCTTCCGTACGAGGTTGCGTAGATCAGCATAGAACTTGTTCTTTTCTGCAGGATCTGCTTGAAGGGTTGGGGCATACACACTGAAGAGTGTTGCATGCTGCTTGTTTTGAAGTGGGAGGCGCATGGACATGATGCGATCTGAGTGACCTGTTGGCAGGTTTTCGAGTTTGGAGGCAATGGAGTTCCTGACCATGAAGCGAACGCCAGAAAGGCGGCTCTCAGCCTTTGACTTACCCGACCAGTAGAGGGTATAGCCAGCACCATGTTCTTGAAGACTACCTTCCTCAGGGAAACGGACCTCACTGAGAGCTGCTATGTCAATATTCAACCTGAGAAGTTCGTGGGCAACTAGAGCAGAGCGTCGTTCAGGGCGACCACTGTCTACTGTGTCAAGCATGGTTCTGATGTTCCAACACGCAAGCTTAAGTCTTTGCACACTTTGTGAGGCAGGTGCATGCCTTTTCTTTGTTGTTATTTTTTGACCGCAAGTAAGGATGCCCGTTGACCGCGGCTAGCCAACTGGGGTGGGGGAGACGAGCTTTGTTTAGGCCACCTTTTCTAGGCCCCTCTCCGTGTGGAGCAAGCAGTGCTGTCCCTAGATAAGGCTGCTTGGTCGGTCAGGGTGCTGCCGAAAGATGCTTTCGTCTCCGGGTCAGCATCAGGCGACCAATACCCTGAACCGCCTACATGCAGGATCGGGACTGCGGCTTCCAGTGGCATCTTCCACCTGCCGTTTCGCCCCTTGCCCATCGCTGCAGGACTTGGTGTGTTGTGGGTTGTGGATGTGGATATGCCCTTCAGGCCTGCGCAGAGGAATTTTTAGGTGAAGCACAGTGTGCGCGGTACTGGCTCCACCCTTTCACCTTGGGGTCATCTGCCATGGCCCAGTAAGCCGGGACGCCGGCAGCGAGTCCTCCAGGTGGTAGGTGTTACATTAACTAGCTCTATCTGCCCGGGTTTGATGTTAGAGTTTTCCTTCTCTTGGCTGGCGAGGTTGGTGAGCCCAGCCTGCCCATCCGGTTATACTGCCGGACATTCGATCGCACCATGACATGGCAAACTCTGTGAGAAACAGGGGGGACCAGCGGGAAGGTGTTGCCACGGATGCAGTAATGCAGGAGAGGCCATTGCAGTGACCATCTGCCAGGCATAGCCGGACAGTGACCGCGCGGCGTTCACTACACCGGGAAGGAGAGGCTATGTATTGCGCATACACTTCCCCTGGGGGGGCAGGATACCCAAGAGGGAGTCCACCCCTCTCCCCCACTTACCAACACTGAACTTAATTTACCACATTGTCTCTCACTCACCCAGTTTGTGGAGGTCCTGTTGGAGCTCTTCACAGCCAGCCTTGGTTTTTATCATTCTGAATAATTTTGTGTCAACTCCAAATCTGGCCACTACACTACTCATCCCAAGTTCCAGATCATTTATGAATACATGAAATAGTACTAGCCCCAAAACTGATCCTTTTGGAATCTAACTGCTTCCTTCCCTCCATTATGAGAACTTTCCATTTTTTCCTACTCTTTGCCTCCTGTCATTTAAACAGTTTTTAACCCAGAAGAGAATCTGTTCTCTTATCCAACACTGCTGTTTATTTGGGAGTCTTTGGTTGGGTACCTTGTCAAAAGCCTTTTGAAAGTCCACATATATAATGCCTACCAGCTCACCTTTGTCTACTGTGGCGGAATTTATTTTGGGTTGGCCCTCTTTATGATCTTAAACATACTCTTAAATATACTCTTTATGAAATTGGCTACAAGAACTCTTTCTGAAAGTAGCTATGCTCTCATGAAATGAGCACTATCAAACACCTTAGAAGCCTCTATATTTCTCTTTGTTGCAGTTATAGCATTTGGCCACCAGAGGCTCTGTCTTTCAGAAACACAGAACCAAGCTATGTAAACGCTTAAGTACGGTAGGTTACTGGGTACGAGGTCAACCACTATGGCAGCCATTGGCATAAGCCCAGCAACTAGATTTAGGGAACTGGTTGCTTGAGGCATTCCCAGCCTTTATTGTTTATTTGGCTGAAAAATTGTTTGCTGCTGGATGACATAAGTAGCTGTATGTATGAGGTCATAAAAGCCTACTTAAACTGTGGATTTTTTGGTTTACGCTGCTGATCTGGACCAGAGGGTAGCAAGACTCCCTCTGTGTCAGATTATGCCATACTAATTAGGACAGAATCTTGGACTGCTCTGCAGAGATAGTTTCTTCTGCTGAACAGCCTAAGAAAGAAAACAGCCTTTGCTGATTTAAACCATCTTTGGTTTGAGATTTCAAACACTGAGAAAATGCTCAGATTTATAATCTAGAGCATGGCATCTACTAAGACAGGGGACTTTGATTGTAAAAGGGAAAATGTAACTAATAGGGGAAGCCAAAAACCAGTTTACATTTGCGATGCAAAAGCCGCGGGACTTTGCGGCTGTTTCTGGGTTCTGCGGAGCAATTAGTGCAAAATCCGCGCAGAAGCTGCGCGGTGAAGAGGGACGTCGCTCTCGAGTAAGGTCAGTGCGAAAACGCTCATAGTTTTCATTATTGCTTTATTGTATTGTATGCTTTATGCTCTAAATGTGTAACTGTTTTTTTTGTCTTGTTCTCTATCCATATATTTTAAGCCTTCTAAAGGAGCGTTATTAAGTCTAAAGGAACTGTAAGAGCAACTGTACTAATTTAATCTCTGTTCTGTCTTTCTATCCATATATCTAAACTGTTTGCCTTCTGTCTAAAGAGAAACTTGGAGTCTAATGAACTGTTTTTGCTTTGAGAAGCCTGGAGTCAGATAAAGTTTAACTACGAGGTCTTAAAACTTATTAGTGGGTATGTATTAGCCTTCTGATAAGTGCAGGTTGTTTTAGTTCCTGCAGGGTTTTGATTTTGGTATTTTATATTGTTGGGGGTACAATAGAAATCTCCCAACATCTACATGCTTGATTTTCCCTCAGAAGGCTTTGTTTTTCTGTCTTTGAAAGAAGAAGAAGAAAGTGATGATGATTTTGTATTTATATCCCGATCTATACTCTGATCTCAAAGTGGTCATAATCTCCTTTACATTCCCCCCCACAACAGACACCCTGTGAGGTAGGTGGGGCTGAGAGAGCTCTTACAGCAGCTGCCCTTTCAAGGACAACTACGAAAGTTATGGCTGACCCAAGGCCATTCCAGTAGGTGCAAGTGGAGGAGTGGGGAATCAAACTCAGTTCTCCCAGATAAGAGTCCACGCACTTAATCACTATACCAAACTGGCTCTCACACTAAACTTACTACTAATTTGCCTGGGACAGACATGCCAAATGGCCTGTAATTTCCTGAATCTCTCTTTAAAAATTGGTGTAACATTTGCTAATCTCCAGTCTTCTGGTATAGCAGCTTAATTTAGTGATAGGTTTTATATATACAGGTTAGTAGATCAACTACCTCCCATTTGAATTCCCTAAGAACATTCAGGTGTATGTCATCAGGAGCTGGAGACTTATTAATTTTTCATTTCCTCAATAAGACTAAAACATGGGATAATACATACAGCAAATAGATTATACATTGTGGTGTAGTTCATAGTCCTGTTCCTTTTATAAAGTGTCTCTTTGAATGATTTTGTTATAATATAGTCCTATTACATTTACAAAAGCATCCTCCTGAACAAATCTGTTTTACATAGAAGCCTTCCTGACCACTTCAGGCAGGCATTCAAAAAGGTGGGAGCCACAACAGAGAAAGTGCATTTATGAGCGGTTGTCCGTTTGTGAGATGGCACCTGCAGAAGGCTATGCTCAGATGAAAGCTGTTGTGGCAGAACATAGCAAGAAAGGCAGTCCTGAGTGTCTAAGAAGACTATGAAGGCCTTTGTATGGGATAGCTGGTACCTTGAACTGAAGCTGATAAATGATGAGTGGAATGACTGTAGAATGCATGTAACATTCATGCTCTGGTTACCTCATAATAATAGGTGAGCTGTGTGAGGAAATGACCCCTCTTTCCCTGTTATCATAGTCACAAGCATGGATGCCAGGGCGCCTGGAGAAGTGAGCTCGCACACCTTTGGCCAGAGGGTGTGAGCAAAACCATCCAGGGACCAAAAGGGACTCATGTGTACAAACCGCCTAAGTGTGCAGGCATTTTAAACCGGTATAGAGTGCTTGCCAACGTGCACGGACGTTTCCCCCGTCACTGCGTGGATCCGCCATGGTAGGGAAGAAGCTGCGCTGCCACGGAACTATCCAGGCGGCCGGTGTTGAAGCGCTGAGCATGGAATCCACTGTGTCTCGCTAACAACACTTGTAGCCATCTTCCTGCCAGGCTGGACTTCATTCCTTCATAGTGGGAAGCTCACGTACACACCCTGAGTCACCCTTAGCCCGCAGCAACCCATTTGCTCCATGAATGGATTAATAGCTCAACTGTTAGTCCTGATTGCTTAGCAATACCCTAAACAATAACTCTTGCCCAGAAGTCGATGAGAAAAGAGGAAGAACTTCTCCTGTCACAACCAAGTCCTTTTGTTTCCACCGGGGATACCTAGGTCAATATTTGATTCCCTATTGTCACCTTCCCAGATAAGCCCACTTAATCCCAAGTATCTAGCCATTTCCATACTGACACCTTTGGAGCCACCCCAGGCCCTGTCGCAACCTGGAAGTTTCCAGGGTGCCCAGGACGAAGGTGAAGTTCATTGGTCAAAGCAAACACCCAATCAGGTGTCACCAAAGGACTCGCCATTGGCTCCGCTAATGTCCAGCCTTCATGGTCATCACAGAGCCTCCCATTCCTCCTCCCCGTTGCCTCCCATCCCCTAAGGGCACAAGTGAGGCCTTATAACCTGTGGACTAGCTATCCACAGGTGTGCTTCTATTCAGCAACCCACCTTCCGCTGCATAGATCCATCCCCGATTCCTGATCAGTTTCGGGTCCTCCCCCATTCCCTTAACTGCCGCCACCGGAGCCTTCCTTGAAGTCTGCGAGAGGTAAATATTGCCCTGTCTGTCTACCCTTATATGTTCCCCTATCAATCTATCTGTGTTTCTTAGACCTGTGAGAATGTGTGATTGTTTGTATTTTTATCTTGTATGGAAGAACTATTATTCTAAATAAATTACAATTGGTTTTTATTAAATTAGAGTCCTTTTATTGAGCAATTACCCTCTGGATGGTTGAGCCTGGTATAAATTGGTAAAAAGATTCCTAGTGAGCCAGGTGCCCACCTAACTAATTCCCCAACCTCGTTTTGAGGGCATTTTGGCTAACAGCTGTGCCATTCTATACCAACCGGCAGCTCTGAACTGACTACAAGGGCAAACCCACATAGAGTACATTACAATACTCATGATGTCAGTGTGGCATAGAGCCAGGCGGTCAGATCAGTCAAGTCAAGGTAACGGGGCATCTTCCTGGCTAAATGGAAGAAAGCTTTTTGGGAGGGGATGATCTGCATTAATGATCCAGTGTAACCTCTAGGCTCATAACCAAGTCAACAAGGCTCAGTTGCACAACAGTAAAGGAGGGAAGCACAATATCCTTTAAGTCCTCAGCCTTCCAAACCAGAATTACCTCCATTTTGCCAGGGTTAAGAACATAAGAGAAGCCATGTTGGATCAGGCCAGTGGCCCATCCAGTCCAACCCTCTGTGTCACACAGTGGCCAAAAAACCCAGGTGTCATCAGGAGGTCCATCAGTGGGGCCAGGACACTAGAAGTCCTCACACTGTTGCCCCTTCCAAGTACCAAGAATACAGAGCATCACTTGCCCCAGACAGAGGGTTCCAACAATACACTGTGGCTAATAGCCACTGATCGACCTCTCCTCCATATGTTTATCCAATCCCTTCTTGAAGCTGGCTATGCTTGTAACCGCCACCACCTCCTGTGGCAGTGAATTCCACATGTTAATCACCCTTTGGGTGAAGAAGTACTTCCTTTTATCCATTCTAACCCAACTGCTCAGCAATTTCATTGAGTGCCCACGAGTTCTTGTATTGTGAGAAAGGGAGAAAAATACTTCTTTCTCTGTTTCAATTTATTTGCTTTTTTAGACCATTTAACCACAGCAATCAGACAGTGGTTTAGGACCTCCACCACATTAGTTTTTATCTGGATAGATATAGAGCTGGGTGTCATCATTGTATTGATGATACCAGTTCCACAACTATAATTATTCTACGGATTATTCTAAGGATAATACATAGAGATTAAACAGCAGGGGTGATAGGATTGCAACCTGAAGAATCTCAAAGGACAAACCCCACACTGATGTGTCTGTTCTGTAAAGAACAATTTAAACCAAACCAAAATAACTCAACAAGATGGCAAGGTCCACTGTGTCAAAAGCTGCAGATAAATCCAGTAGGAGCAAAAAGAAAATAACCTTTGTCTACATTCAGTTGCTTTTGATTTTGCCCATTTACAGGTTGGCACCTACAGTAGGCCATGCCACAATAGCTATCATGATAGATCATGGGGGGAAAGGCAGTCCTGCAGATATATGGGGTGAAGACCTTGAATGGCACTGTATATGATACAATGAGTCCGGTAATCGATGGACTGCAAATGAAGTGACTACAGGACAGGAGTAATATGCAAGTTCTGCCTAGCTCCTGACTGCAGTAAAGAAAATAAACTGTGCAAGCCAATATTCAAATTGTTTAATTTATACACACTCATCATAGAAATTAATATAATATACAATAGAATTTACACCATACAATCAACAAGATTTACACAGAATTTATAAACATCCAGCACTCAGCATAAATCACTGCATATATTATTAACTTTCCTCGAAGTCTCCCCCTCAGCCACCAGTTCAAAAATCCAATCCAACTTCAGATATTGTATCCATAATCCCAGTAGAAAATTCACTTCAGTGGCTCTTGTAAGAAATAAATCCAGGTCGCTTAGAATTCTATGTAGCAATGTTCTTCCATAGGCTGCTGAAGCAAAATCCTTCATGAGCTGCCAAAGCAGCCCCACCCCAACACCTCCGCGGACTTGTGACAGTGTTTCACGTTCACAGCTTCCTCAGGGATTATTCCTTAACGAACTATAACCAACTCATACATTCACAAACCTCTCCTCAGCTCAAAATACACAATCCAAAGCATGTGCCGAATAAAGAGCTACTGAACTGGATTTCCTACCGGGTTTATGGATACAATATCTGAAGTTGGACTGGACTTTTGAACTGGAAAAAAAAAGTCCTGGAGGAAAGTTATTTATATACACAGTAATTTATGTTGAGTGCTGGATGTTTATGAATTCTGTGTAAATCTTGCTGATTGTATGGTGTGAATTCTATTGTATATTATATTAATTTCTATGATGTGTGTGCATAGTTTAACAATTTGAATATTGGCTTGCACAGTTTTTTTCCTTTTCTTCAGTTGTTCCTGTGCATTCCTTTTCTTAGCTCCCGACTGCAGCATTTTGCGCCAACTGGAGTCTCTGGGCTTACTTTGAGGGGAGACCATCAAAAAGTGCATTATAGTAGAGTAGCCCAGTTTTGATATCACTGTGGTATGGATCTAAGTTAGCCAGACTGGACACGTCAAGGGGACCACTTTCCAGGCTATACTGAGTTGAAAGAAAGCAGCTGCTTGACTATTTCCTAATTAGGGTTTGTAGAATCTTTCGGGATCAAGTGCCGTGTTCTACTGGAGAAAGTTTTCCTTCCAGACGTTTCGTTCTCAGCTGCGGAGAACATCCTCAGTGGCGTTGAGGATGTTCTTCGCAGCTGAGAACGAAACGTCTGGAAGGAAAACTTTCTCCAGTAGAACACGGCACTTGATCCCGAAAGATTCTACAAACCTTAATGATGTTACCAGCCGTGAAAACCTGAAATCTTTGATATTTCCTAATTGCTAGATTATCTACAAGCACAGAATGCTGCCTTTATTGTTTGCACAAATGTTAGTGAATGTTTCATATTTAAATTGCTAGACAGTAACTACAACACATAAAATGTATGAAAGAAAATTATAAATATGTCTTAGCTTGTGGTGGGAATGGAATTAATAATACTAAAAATAGTTGGCTTTTTATTAGCATCCATTCCCCAAATTTTTCCTTTAGACCTGTTTCCAGTTCCTTGAGGACTAAACATTGAAAAAATGTTTTAAAATAATTATACATTTTAATGTAAAGTGACATCCCTATGAGACACCCAATTTGTTTGTTCATAGTAGGTTGATTTAAAAGACAATAAGAAATCATATAAGCATTTATTCTCAGTGGTACAAAAGCACGTTTAAATGCGTTTGCTGTTCAATACAAAAGAAACTACACTTGCAATATGTTTTCTGATATCTTAAATCATACAAAAAATGTTCAGACTTCAGCAAGGCAGAGTTAATTTTTTATATATTCAGGTAAAGTGATCGGCTATAATAATTCTTTGCTGCCATCCATTATACTGAGTGACAACATTATTATGGAAACTATTTCAAATGTGGTAGATGTACATATCTGTGGATTTTGTGCTTATAGATATATGGTTGGACAAGAAATTATGTACCACAAAAAGAAGAAAAGAAGTGGGCCAATAAATGATACAAACTGAACCCGTAAATCATATCCTATTTTTTAAAAAAGTAAACTGGGCTTCTTTTTAAGAAATAGGAAAATAATATCTCACTTAAGAACTGGGTGGCCAATGCCTGCAGCTAAAAGAAGCCTGGAATGAGGCAGAGGTTGAGAAAAATCTGATATACGATGGAGGGTTGTTAATGGAAAGCCAAAAGAGAACAGCTGTTGACATCAAAATGATGGTGTTCTTAGAAAGAATGGGCAGGGCTAGATAGGAAACTGGATCATCAATATGGAATGGGGACTTTGCAATCCATCTAGAGAAACTTTATGGAACAAATATCTATATTTATTTATTTATTTTTCGTATTTATATCCCGCCCTGCCCACTGAAGCAGGCTCAGAATGATTTATATAATGAGAGGTAGAACGTAACAGTTTAAAATCCTTGCTGGATTAGACCAATAGTTTGTCTAATAGTAGATATTCTGTTTCCAGCTGTGACCAGCTGGATGCTTTTGGGAAGCCTACTAGCCGAGCCTGAAGGCATCAACCCTCCCCTATTGTTTTTTCCCAGCACGTGGCTTCACAGCTATGCTGCCTCTGAACATAAAGGTTCAATTAAATTATGACTAATAGCTGTTGATAGACCCATGGATTTGTCTAATTATCTTCTAAAGCTATCTGAGCTATTGTCTATCACTCAAGCAAAACCTTATGATGAAACTTCTCAGAAACATTTTGGCATCAGTCCACCCATCTTTTGGGATCACTAATAAAAGTTCTCTCTGGTGAAAATTGTACTGAACTTCTATAACCAAAACTTGAAGTTCTGTGTGTGAGTGACATCATGCAAGTAGCTGTTGCTATACTGTGAATATAATGGCTAAATCTTATTCTCCCTAACACTTGGTACTATTTTCACATTTGCTTTCATATAGCCTATTTTTCTGCTTTGGAAGTGCCAATAAGCCATTATTACAAAATAGTCTTTGCAATGTAATTACTTTGTATACAGATCTCAATATAATATATGTCACACAGCTGTATTAGGCTTTTTAAAACGCACTTTTAAAATAGCAACAACAAACTAGCCCATGTTTGCCAATGTAGATTTATAATTTCATATACTATATTTAATTTATGAATGGTATGTGATTTGAACATTCTGAAGATAAAGTTAGGAATTATCTTTTAAACCAAATTTTAGGTATAAAATTGGCATTAATAGGCGATTTGTTCAATGCTGAAAACACATTATGCCTTGTGGCTGTCTCTTTAATTAGCAATTTTTATTTTTATCTAAGTAACAGAATTTTCACTATATGTTGTATACATTTGATAGACTGCAGCATTTGGCTGGGGTAGAGATATCATTCATTTATACAATACCACTCACCAATTTCAAGAATGAATCTAAATGCAATAGTTCTTGGGATGTTTAAGAGACTACTTGCAGTTAGTTAGGCTTTGGGTTTATTTATTTATTTTATTCAATTTATATCCTGCCCTCCCTGCCGGAGCAGACTCAGGGCGGCTCACAACAATAAAATGAAAACAGTCGGTTTAAAAATTGCATAACATTAATACAACAATTTAAAGTTACAAAGTGTGTCTAAGTTCATAAACTTGGAGATTCCAGTTGGCACAGAATGCCACAACTTACTTTACAGAGCTAGGCATACGTGTATAACACGTAATCTGCAGCCACTTCATCAGTAACTGATCACTTACTGGGCTCAATTCAAGATTCTAGTTATCACCTACAATGCTTTTATTAGCCTAACCTCACATATGTGCAAGACTGGCTCTCCCATTGTGCTCCACCAAGATAACTTAATTCATCTGAACAAAGCATTCTGAGGAGGTCTTCCTGCAAACAGGTAAGATTAGCTCTCTATACATATGCATTCCCTTTTGAGGCTCCTACCTTGTGGAACAACTTACCTGAGGACATCAAGAAGGCTCACAAACATAGTTCCCTCTAAGCTGCACTAGGGGGTGCTGATGCACAATTTTTTAAAAAGCTGCTTACAAATTTCTGCCCACATATACTGCTTCAACCCAATGGAAACAATGGGGGATGGGGGCACCTCCTTCTGGGACCCATAAAATTGGGCCCCCTGGTCCATTTTTTTTTTGAAACTTTGGGAGGTTTTTGAGGAGAGGCACCAGCAGCTATGCTGCAAATATGGGGGCTCTACCTCAAAAATCAGCTCCCTCAGCTCCAGATACCCCCAGATTGATTTTCCACTATAACCTATAAGGTCCATTGACTATAATGGTCCCCATAGGCTACAATTGAGCTGGAAAAAAATTGCAGACCCCTATTATGCTTTTCAGTATGATTTGTAAGCTACCTTGAGTCACAGGGAAAAGTGGGATATCAGTATTTGAATAAATAAGTAGTTTGGGCAGGTTGATAACATTTAAGCAACTTCCTGTTTGTTAGGTTAGGCAGGGTTCTGACAGTGATTGTTCCTCCTCTGTTATACTTGGCTTGTAATGCTGGTTTTCATATTTAACTAAAAAACCAAAGTAGACTGCAAAAATCCACCACCACCCCTCCCCAAGTGCTAGTATGTTTTCTAAGGCTAAGTGCAGGGTGATGGTCCAAGGTCAAATCTACTAATACAGTGGACTGGGGCAGGTAGACCTGTTCTCTAGAGGCCAGGTCTACCAATATAGGCCCTTTCTACACTAACCACTTGATCCTTTCTTTGTGCACATTCCAAAGTGACCTTCTACATTACCTGCCTCCTTCAGTTCTGTCTTGTCTCACAATTTCTTTTAGCTTCTACATTTTTTTAATGCAAATGTGTACCAACACCGCTTCCACCCTGCTGTTGCCCTGAAGTTCTCGAAACTAGTTTTGGTCTGGACCTTTCAGCTCTGGATTGAAGTCTGAACTGTAGAACTTTTCCTTTGTGTTTTCAAAGGAAAGAAAAGGTTCCCTTGTACAAGCACCAGTCATTTCTGACTCTGGGGTGATGTTGCTTTCACAATGTTTTCGCTATAGACTTTTTATGGTGTGGTTTGCCATTACCTTCCCCAGTCATCTACACTTTCCCCCCAGCAAGCTGGGTATTCATTTTAACGACCTTGGAAGGATGGAAGGCTGCCTCAACTTCAAGCCGGCTATCTGAACTCAGCTTCCACCAGGATCAAACTCAGGTCATGAGCAGAGCTTAGGACTGCAGTACTGCAGCTTTATCACTCTGCGCCATGGGGCTCTTCTGCGTTTTCAAACTCCTCCCCAAAGCTCTGTCCCACTTTTCATTTTTTTCCTTTTGCCCTTCCATCTCCTGTTGATTATATTCTCCAACTTTCCACCTCCTTTTTTATTTTCTCCAACTTTCCATAGTTTTCTTCATGGCTTTTTTTGAACAGGAATGCACAGGAACACAGTTCCAGCTGGCTTGGTGTTGGGGTGTGTGTGTGTGGCCTAATATACAAATGAGTTCCTGCTGGGCTTTTTCTACACAAAAAAGCCCTGGTTTTCTTTATTTGAAACTCACTTTCTGATTTGTTTTTACTATTTTTGCATTGTGGAAGTTTTCCTGGACAAAATTATATGCTTTCTCTTTTTTGTTTGGAGTGGAACCTCGAGATATTATTGAGACCAATGTCACAAGCACTCCCACTCTTCAATTCATTCACACACACATACATCTTCTCCTGATGGTCCTGGCTGGCATGCCAATTTTTGATGGGGAAAAGAACTCACGTGGGCTTCTCCCCACTACCACTCTCCCAATCATTCACACACACACATCTTCTCCAGATGGCACTGGCTGTCATGCCAATTTCTGAGGGGGAAAAAGACTCGCGCCAGCTCCACCCCCCCGCCCTGCTAACACTCTCATACTCATACACACACACACACACACACACACATCTTCTCCTGACAGCACTGGCTGGCTGGCTGGCTACTTGCTTAGGGGGGAAAGGACTCTCATGGGCTCCCCTACCTCACAATCCCAGCAGTGTGTTAAACAACACAAATGCAGAAGTAAAAATCCACAGATAAAACTGTTTCCTGTGAGAAGGTGCAAAGCAATATTTTAAATGCAGAATCAATTTAGGTGATGTGGATCTGTAGCAGATGGATCAAGTGCTCACAAAATCTGGAGCAGAACTTACTGTAGAAAGGGCCATAGTGGAAAGGGGTGGATGTGGGCAGACCTGTTCTCTGGTGGCCTGGTCTACCAATATAGTGGAAAGGAGCGGGTAGACCTGTTCTCTGGAGCTGACCCTTTTCCCACTTCATATCTTATCCTAGTCTTATAATGCTCTTCACTCTCATCCTACCTGCTTACAGCATGCAGGATTTTCATCATGTTCCACTCAAGGTGAATGAAGGACGAAGCAGGATGGGAGGGCTTCTAATAGGAGGGCTTCTAGTGTCCTGGCCAGACCTGGAGCTAAAGGTTCTGCCGCCCCATGCAGAACCTGGCCCCCAGCCCCCCCAGGAGTTGAATCGCACATGGCATGATGATGTCACCTAAAGTGATGTCATCGCGCTGACGTGCTCTGCTGGCCCAGCCAGCTCCCTCTGAAGGCAGGAGTTCTTGCTCGGCCCACTGCTTGCTGAGCCCTCCTGCCCCCTTCAAAGGGAGCTGGCTGGGAAGTGGCCACTGCATGCTTCTTCCTCCATTCTGATTTGGAACGGAGGAAAAAGCATGCGGGCAGCCGCTTCCCAGCCAGCCGAGTCCCTCTGAACTGGGGAAGTGGGCTGGGCAAAGGGCGGGCCGAGCAAGAACGCTTGGCCCACACCTCGCCCAGCCCCCCCCCTTCAAAGGGAGCTGGCAGAGAAGCGGCCACCTGCATGCTGCTTCTTCTGTTTCGATTTGGAACAGAGGAAAAAGTATGCTGGCGCCCGCTTCCCAGCCAGCTGAGTTCCTGTGAAGGAGGGAAGTGAGCTGGGCAATAATGCTCAGCTCACACCTTGCCCAGCCCTCCCCCACTTCAAGGGGAGCTGGCGGAGAAGCAACTGCCTGCATGCTTCTTCCTCGGTTCCGAATTGGAATGGAGGAAGAAGGACATGGGTGGCCACTGCCCAGTCACCTGAGTCCCTCTGAAGAGGCAGAGTGGAAGGGCTGGGCAAGGGGTGGTCCAAGTGAGAATGTTCAGCCTGCTCCTAGCCCAGTTCACTCCCCCCCTTCAGAAGGATTCGGCTGGCTGGCAAGCGGTGCCCGCGTGCTCCTGCCTCCGTTCCAAATCGGTATGGAGGAAGAAGCATGCAGGCAGCCGCTTTCTAGCCAGCTCCATTGGCATGAGCAGGGACGGGGAGGAGGCACCTGCCCCCGCCTTCCACCCCTGCAGCCAGGTGGTGCCCAAGGCAGCTGCCTACCTGGCCTACTCCCACATGCCGGCCCTTGTCCTGGCCCCACTAGTGAACCTCCTGATGGCACCTGGTTTTTTGGCCACAGAGTGACAGAGTATTGGACTGGATGGGTCATTGGCCTGATCCAACATGGCTTCTCTTATGTTCTTATGAGAGAAACTGCTGTTGTAGAGTTATGAAACTGGAAAAATCTCCAAGCTGCAACCTGTATGAGATCTCCAAGCTGTATGAAATCTCCAAGCTGTATGAAATCTCCAAGCTGCAAATGTATGAGATCACTTACATGGAATGAACTTGAAACCCATTTGTCTAGCCTGAGCCCCAGCCCTCAAGTCCAGACTCCAAAACCATTCCATCTGGAGTAACCCTCCAGTTGCAAAAGCCCGGGTAGGGTAGGTGTACCCCACACAAAGGGCTAAGGTAACAAGGGGATGGAGTCTCCTGGGCCCAGGCAGGTTAGCCAACTAGTGGCCTAGTCTTATTCCTGACAGGCAGGGCCTAGGACCAATGGAAGGGCCAGGGGTAGAAGAGCAGGTGGGAAATGGGGAGATATAAAAAGAAGCTCCCATGATGGCCAAGGAGGAGTTGAAGGTGCATCTGCTCATGCTCAGGACTGGCTTCTGGGCATCTGGCACCCAAGGCAAAGCCCTGCCCCCTGCGCCACAACTCCTGTCCTCTGCCCCACTGCCCACACCCTTCCTCCCCCCCACCCTTGCCCCTGGAGAGGGCAAGCACCACTGCAGTAGCATGTTGTGGCTCCTTTGTGTCAGAATGCACATGCTGCCCAGCCACTGTCACTCAGCCTCCTGAGTCTGCACTTCTGGAAGCTTCCGGATACACAGACCTGGGAGGATGAACAACGGAGGTCAGGGAGTGCATGCATTCTGAGGCGCAGGAGCTGTGCCACCACGCTTGCCTATTTCCTCTGCCGAGGAGGCAAGGGTGGGGGGAGGGCCCAAATCAGCACCTCTCCAGGGCTGCATCCTAGGCAGCTGTCTAGGACTGCCGAATGGATGGGCTGCCCTGCTCATGCTGAGGAGACAATGTGTTGACAGAGAGGAGGAGGAGGACAAGGGTGCAGAGAACTGCCTCCCTTCCATTGTTGGTCTAAAGAATCATTAATGAGAATCATTAAGGGTGGTATGCATGAAGAGGGAAGCTGGCGGGCAGACTAAGCCTGACACTATGCAATCATTGTGCCTTAAAACAAGATCTCTTGAGCAGCTGCCTCAGAGATAGCAGCTTCCTCTGAGGGTGGGTGTTTCTATAGCATATCTGCATCAGGTATGAGTTAATTATTCAGTTGTTCTCAGTGTAAAGACTAAACAGAGTTATCCCATCCCAGAATTGTGACTCAGGTTCAGCTATAACAGGCAGTACCCTCCCAAATGAATTGTTTGATCGCATTTCTGCATCGGGTGTGATTCAGTCACTCAGTATAGAGACAGTATGGAACTATTCTCCCAAGAACAGTGGTTAATACAAAGACTTAACAAATTATCTCTCCTTAAAATGGAGAACGATGTTGAGAGTAATCAAATGATTCGATCACATTGACCAAAGGTAGTATGGAATTGTCCAAACACAGAGGAGGCTCTTTGTTCTAGCTGTATGTGAGTCATTGCTTGGGCATCTCTCCTTTCAAGACAACCCAGAGCAATATCTAATACATGGGAAAATGTTGAGAATTCTTACATAATCACAATATAAATCCTTTGGAGTGTGGTTTTTCTAAAATTATTTTGTAATTTGCCATTTACAATCCTCTTCTAAATTAAATACATCAAAAAGTGATTCAGTTATATATTTCTATATATAGCACCAATATCCTAGAACATATAATTTATATATTTATCCAAATTTACTGGTTAATAATGTTGATAAAGTTGTATCATAATCTATTTCCAGCAGCAGCCAAAAATAATGCTGGCACCTAGATTTTAAATACTCAGAATATGGGGTATATGTTTTAATTCCAAAACAAACTTTCTCTTGACAAGCAGAAACTGGGGGGACAAGCTAAAAAAACAGGTTACTCACCTGTAATTGATGATCTTCGAGTGGTCATCTGTGCAGTCACACACATGGGTTTTCCTATCAGGACGAACCCTACCTCGGAGATTTTAAATAGCTAGCCTAGGCGTTATTTTTGGCGCGCACTCCCTCCCGCTCTGGGGAGCAGGCATCCACTGCGCATGCCTGTAGCGCGAGGGAGGCGCCCAACCCACTCAGTTTCTTTCCCCGCCGCTGACATAATAGGAGCGCGGATATATAAGACAAGTAGCCAGCAGCGGGGACGGCTGGGCGGGCGTGTGTGACTGCACAGATGACCACTCGAAGATCATCAATTACAGGTGAGTAACCTGTTTATCTTCTTCGTGGTCTCTGTGCAGTCCCACACATGGGTGACTGATAAGCTGATCTGCAAGGCGGTGGGTGCTGGCACTAGAGTTGGAGGAAAAAATAGTGCAAAGGTTAGTGCAACATAGGCAGCACATTATAGGCTATAAGGTAAGTAACTACTCACCAAGCCCGGACCAGCTTCTTAGTCAAAGATGGAGCGAAGAACTGCCTGTCCAAAAGATGCATCCCGCCTAGCACGAACGTCCAAAGCGTAGTGCGTGGCGAAGGTCGAGGAGGAAGACCAAGCGGCAGCAGCGCAAATGTCCTCCATGGATACACCCCTGGCAAGGGCAGATGACGTTGACAAAGCTCTTGTAGAATGAGCTCTTATGGCAGATGGAACTGGTTGCTTCGCGAGCTTGTAGCACAGCTCTATAGCAGCAACCAACCACTTTGATAGTCTCTGCGTAGATATCTTTTTTCCCTTATGACGGCGGCCGTAGGCCACGAAAAGTCTGGAGTCTGTGCGGAACGATGCAGTTCGATCTATATAGTAGGCGAGTGCTCTTCTCACGTCTAGACAGTGTAGAGCTTCTTGGCCCTTATCCGTAGGCCGTTGGAAAAAAGCAGGTAAGGTAGTGGTTCTATGCAGATGGAATGCGGAGACCACCTTCGGTAAGAAAGCGGGATCTGGCCGTAACACCACCTTATCATGGTGAAACATGGTGTAAGGCGAGTCCGCTCTGAACGCGCAGAGATCACTTGCTCTTTTAGCCGAGGTGAGTGCAACTAAAAGAGCCGTTTTCCATGAGAGGAGGTGAAGTGGTATCGTAGCCATAGGTTCAAAAGGCGGTTTTACTAGTTGGCTAAGCACTAGTGACAAACTCCAGCTAGGATACATTTGCCGTAGTGGTGGGTGCAAATGTAAGATTCCCTTTAAGAAGGATTTCGCAGCAGGGTGTGAGAAAACAGTTCGACCCTGTACATGCGGGTGAAAAGCTGAGATTGCTGCCAGGTGCACCTTCAGAGAGGAGTACGTAAGGCCCTTTTCTGACAAATGCAGTGTATATGCTAAGATTTGAGGCATGGAAGCCGAGGAGGGTCTGAAATTATGCTTGGTAGCGTAGATGGAAAACCTTTTCCATTTCATGGAATATGACTTCCTTGTTGACGGTTTCCTTGCATTAAGGAGAACGTGTCTTACTCCTTCAGGAAAGTCTGAGAACATATCCTCCAGGCCGTCAGGCGAAGTCTGTTCGGGTCGTGGTGCAGAACCCTGCCGTTCTGTTGGGACAGGAGGTTGTGTGCCAGAGGGAAGTGATGGTAAGTGCTTTCTGACAGGAGGAGAAGGGTTGTGAACCATGGCTGACGTGGCCACCATGGCGTCACGAGAATGCAATCTGTGTTGTCCAGTTGAATTTTCTGTATGCACCGTGTTATTAACGGAAAGGGAGGGAAGAGGAAGTGTAGTGGACCGGTCCACGTCTGTATGAAGGCATCCCCTGCAGACTGTTGTGAGGGCGGACCTCTCATAAAAAAGATCGCACACTGTGCATTTTCTGGTGCAGCAAACGCATCTATTGACGGAGTTCCGAATTTCCGGAATACTGGCAGAAGGTATGACCGGTGGAGTGACCACTCGTGGTCGTTGATGGAATATCTGCTCAGTCTGTCCGCTTGAACATTCTGTATGCCAGGAAGATGTACCGCAGTGAGGTGGATCTGATGGGCAATACTCCAATGCCACAGGTGCATTGCTCTTTTGCAAAGGCGGGTGGATGCTGTCCCTCCTTGCCTGTTTATATAAAAAACCGTCGCCACATTGTCTGAGGCGATCTGTACGTGTAGGCCTTGAAGAGATGGAAGGAACGATTTTAACGCTCTGTGAACGGCTAGAAGCTCTAAGCAATTGATGTGGAGCGACTGTTCGTACGGTGTCCATTGCCCCTGGACCGTGAGTACGTCGAGATGAGCTCCCCAGCCCCATCTCGAGGCGTCTGTTGTAACCACTGCTGATGGACTTGGCCGTAAAAAGGGCATTCCCGCAAGCAGGTGAGCTCGAACTGTCCACCATTCGAGCGAAGGGAGGATGTGGCTCGGAACAGTGAGGACCGTTCCTTGAGATTGGTGTTGGGGTCGAAACGCGCGGACGAACCAGATTTGTAGGGTTCGCATGCGTAGTCTTGCGTGTGTCAGAACTGCCGTTGTGGCTGCCATAAGTCCTAACATGCGCTGAATGTTGAAGGCCGCTTGCTTGGGTTGTTGCATTATTTGTGTGGCCAGCGTCTGAATGGAGGATATCCTGTCCACAGGAAGATACGCCTTGTGGTCCGTGGTGCACAAACGAGCCCCAATAAACTGAATGTCTTGAGTTGGGGTAAGGTGTGACTTTTGATGATTGACCTGGAGGCCCAGGTTTGCTAGGAGCGCAAGTGTGATGGAAATGTCCTTCATCAACTGTGTCCTTGAAGCTCCCACAAGGAGCCAATCGTCTATGTATGGGTAGGTTGCAACGCCGCGTTGCCTGAGGTACGCTGCAATAACCGCCATACATTTTGTGAATGTCCGTGGTGCCGTGGAAAGTCCGAAGGGCAGAGCTCGGAACTGGTAGTGGTTGTTGCCAACGGCGAAACGCAGAAACTTCCTGTGGCATTGGTGTATTGTCAGGTGGAAGTATGCGTCCTGTAAATCTACCAGTGCCATCCAGGAGTTTCTGGGGATTAATGGCAGAATCGATTGTAAGGTGATCATTCTGAATTTTCTGTGGCGGATGAATTTGTTTAGGGCTCTTAGATCCAGAATCGGGCGCTGTCCCCCATCCCTTTTCGGGACTAGAAAGTACCTGGAATAAAAACCTGTCCGATGATACTGGACTGGGACAGGCTCTATAGCCGCTTTGGCTGTTAAGGTGTCTATTTCTTCCTGAAGGGAAGGTGATGGGGGAGTGGAAACAAAATGATGTCTTTTTGGTGGTGCTTGGAACTCTATGGAGTAGCCCCTCAAAATAATGTTCAGAACCCATTTGTCTGTGGTTATTTGTTGCCAATTGTCGAGAAATGGAAGAAGCCTGGAGACGTGCTGAAGTGGTAGAGGTAGAAAGTCAAAGAGACTGCTTCGATGAAGATGCAGCCTTTTTAGGTGGTTGTGGTCTCTGCTGTCTCTGGTTAAAGGATTGCTTTGGAGGAGGAGCTTTACGTTTCCAGTATTCAGATTGTCGAGGGGATCTGGAACGTTTGAAGGGGGTTGGTTTCCATGATCTGGGCTTATAGCTCTGTTGTTGTTGCTGCTGTTGGGCTACCCCCAATCTTTTCGCTCGTTTGCGGCTGTCGTCCACGGTGGACAGTATATCGTCCGTTGTGGCATTAAAGAGACCTTGGCCATCGAAGGGAAGGTCTTCTATCTTGAATTTTAGATCAGGCTGCAACGAAGAGGATCGAAGCCAAGCATGTCGTCTTAGGGCAATGGAGGCGGCCATCGCCTTGGAAGTGCACCCCACAGAGTGACGGATGGTGTTTATCTGTTGCTTTGAAATCCTGTTGAGCTCCTGAAGTAGCTTGCAGGCTTGTTTCTGGGAGGGCTCAGGCAGGGCAGAGACTAGCGTATTCAGTTGGGAGGAGATATTGTGGGAATACGCGGCGAAGTATGCTAGGTAATTGTTGATCTTGGCAGTTGCCGTCGAGATTGAATACATTTTCCTTCCAAGAGTATCTAACTTCCTGCCTTCCTTCTCAGGGGGTACCGGGTGGCGGGTCTGTTTGGTTTTAGAAGATGAATGCACTATCAGAGAATTCGGTGCTGGATGGCTAAATAAAAATTTCGAATCCGGTGCTTGGATCCTATAAAGGGATTCGATTCGTTTTGAAGTCGGGGGAATGGAGGCTGGGTTGTCCCAAGCTTCTTTGATGGCTTCTAGGTGTACCGGCAGCATCGGCAGAAAGGAACCAGCAGGTAAATCTGAGTGCACCAGGTCGTGTACCACGTCTGTCACCTTGGGTGCATCCGAAGTAAGAGTTACGTTAAGTGCAGAGGCCATATTGGCAATCAAGTCCAGGTATGTCTTTGCCCCTTCGGAAGGTGACAAATCCGCGGGCTTGGCGATATCTGAAGCAGGGGACCCAGGGGACATGGACTGTATCGAATCCGATGATTGAGCTTCGGATTCAGCATCAGAGTCAGGTTCGGGTTCAGGTAGGTCCGGTCTGGTTGGAGTCGTGCTTTTGGGTTCCACTGGAATCGCACCCCTAGGTTTAGAAGTCGAAGTGGAAGGAGTCGGAGACGGCTGTCTCGGTGGTTGCTTGCTCCGTTGGACAGGAGTCGCTTCCTTGGATGGGTTCATGTGATAATCGGTTCGGTACCGAGAATGATGGTATCCGCAGCATGCATGGGATTCGATGGAAGGAGACCTAGAAGCATAATGGCGTCGCCTCGGGGACATGGATGGGGACCGAGATCTCGGGTTGTAGCGATGGCGGTCCCTCCCTCTACTAGGGGATCTCTCCGGGAAACGCGCATGATGATACCTATATCTCTCCATGCTGGGAGACCTGGCTGGGAACCGATGCGCATCGAAGTACCTGTAAGCATCATGTTTGTACTGGATGGGATTCGACATATCGCGGAACGATCTAGGATTGATGTGGTGTCGAGTCCACTGTTGCGGGTCTCGAATCGGCTCCAGCGCAGGGTCTAGCATGGATCCATGCGGGGAAGGGGATCGGGACGGAATGGGAATAACTTCTTCCGTCTGCTGGTGCGGCGACTCCGTAGCCGGGGTGGTCACTTCCTGGGTGTCGGATCCGGGAGTGGAAGGCTCGCATTGCGTCTCAGGCTCATTCTGTTGTTCGGAGGATTTTCTCGAGTCCTTCGGAATCTTCGGGTCCTTCGGGTCTGTCGGTTTCCGCGGAGCCTTCGGATCGGACGGTTTTCTCGAATCCTTCTGGCCCTTCGGGTCGGAATGCTTATGTTTCTTAGTGTGCTTCCCGCCCTTTGGTTTAGTCGCCGCGGCCGTTTGTTCTGACGTTCTCGCGCCGTCGCCGGCTTTCGCGGCATCGCCGGACTTATGCTTGCTGGGAGCAATGGCCACTGAAGCTGCCGACCTTGCGCCGTCCCCTTGGGGAGTCAGTAGGGGAGGCGACTTACTTGCTGACGAAGATTGCGACATATCAGGCTGGAGCACAGACTCCATTAAGTGGCTTCTGAGTCTAGCGGCTCTGTTTTTTCGCGCCTGTTTGCAAAATTGAAGGCAGTGCGCACAGGCGTCCACTTTATGGGATTCTCCCAAACAGAACAAGCAAAGCGAATGCCCGTCCGATGTAGGGATTTTCGCCCTACAGCGCGAGCACCTTTTGAAAGTTATTTTACTGTCCCTTCCTTCCATACGCCCGGGGGGGGGGGTGGGGGTGGGGGAAGGGAGGTCTGAGGAAAAAGCGGGGAAGATATTTATCTAAATCTTTTTTTTTTTTTTTTTTTTTTTGAAGATAAGAATATGAAGAAATAGCGAAGGATGAAATAAGAGGAAACTTGAGGAAAACGAAGGCTAGATATCTGAGGTAAGTGAGGAGCGCAACGAGGTAGGACTATCCCGGGCGGCGGTTGGAAAGAAACTGAGTGGGTTGGGCGCCTCCCTCGCGCTACAGGCATGCGCAGTGGATGCCTGCTCCCCAGAGCGGGAGGGAGTGCGCGCCAAAAATAACGCCTAGGCTAGCTATTTAAAATCTCCGAGGTAGGGTTCGTCCTGATAGGAAAACCCATGTGTGGGACTGCACAGAGACCACGAAGAAGATCAGGGCAATTGTGTGTGTGTGTGTGTATTTTAAAAACCCTGTGAGCTCCACAAAAAAACATCTGCCTGGCTAACAACTCTGGGGCTTGTTTTGAGAAAAGTTTTTATTATTTTCTTCAGCCATTTTCAAGACAAAGCACAGATGTCAAATAGTAACTTGTGCATCTAATTTCGAACTAAAAGCATCTTCCTCTAGCACCCTACAGAGATGATTTATTCATTGAATACTGCAATATGTAAGAGTAAAAATAATTGATATGCCCTTTCTGACTTCAGTATTTTTTCAAATTAAATTACATATAAAAATAACTACTTTGACATTTAGTTTTGATAAATACCCTTCTGGAGCACCAGTTAACTGCAACATGCTGCTTCCATTTACATTCTCTCTCCATCAAATCAGTTTTTTACTCAACTAAAATGACACAAAACACAGAAGGATTTGAAGAGTCTACTTTTGTTACAGTGCATAGACATTAAGCTTTTAACAATTTTATTGCAAATTCTGTTTCTCCCCCCCCCAATGTTTAATTACTGGGTCACTAGATAGGTAGCAAAGCTGGTGATCATAAAGAAAAAGAAATTATTACGTTTTTGTTTTTTAGTGTAAAAATACTTCAGACTCCACCCACAGAAATGTACTTGGGTTCTGAGGTCAGTTGAAGAGGTCCTGCAAAGAGCCCACATTTCCAGTATAGTATCACATAGGTCACACTGACAGCGACCTATGAGAGATCATTTTTTGTTGCAGCCCTCTCTCCAGAGCTGTCACGAGCCCCAACGAGGGGGAGCTGGAAGGGTTAACAGTCCTGGAAGAGTTGCCAGCTAGTTCATCAGCCGAACAACCAGCAGCAGGTCCATCAATCACTCTCCCCACATTCCAGATACCAGTGTCAGCTGTTGACAATCAATCTCCTCCAAGATCTCCCCCTCCCATCTTAAGAGTTCAAAGCAGGCTCCGGAAAGAACTTTCAGAGCGAAGACATGAGGCACGCCAATGCTTCAGATGTCTCAGCCCTGAATTCAAGTAGAGTTGCTGCCACCCAGGGAGCAGGCTGATTGAGGCTCCCATATAACTTCCACCCGGGACCTGGAAACCTTGTAGAAGCAACAAGTCTATTCTCTGGCTTGCATCTACGCTCCTTCCTGATTCTGACCTCTTGAATTCCTTGGCACTCTGACCCTTTGGCTTTTGGACACTGACTTCTGATTCTGGTTTGCGATTTTGCTTTGGTGACTTGGCTCCTGCTTGACTTCCTGGACTTTGACCTTGAACTGGCTTTAGACTCTCACCTGCCTGCGCCCTGAGAACATGACAAGAGCTTTGCTTAGTAGCACCTCTTTGGGGCCTTTTGTCATAACATTTAGGTTGGTTGGTTGATTTATGAAGAAGGATGAAACTGTTTTATAGACTGCCCTGAGATGTAGTTATTTTATAGTTACTTTTGAAAAATAATTATAATTATTATCATATGGCATTTTGTGTGGTATAGCCAGGAGATCCTAAGATTCTCTGGCAGCATTAAATTCTAGCTCATTCAGCATAATGCACCACTAGGTTGTGAGCTAAACTTATTTTTTTGGGCTTAGAGAGCTTAGGAAGAACTATGACTGACCCAGGTCACCAAGCTGGCTTCAAGTGCGAAGTGCGGAATCGAATCCAATTCTCCAGATTAGAGTGCACCACTCTTAACCATTACACCACACTGGCTGTCTTATTACTTTTTAATGTCGATGGTTTATATTCAATTGTTCTAAACTTTACTATTTCAGAGATTATTCTGACATTGGTTTGAAATTAAGAGTTCCTTTACACTGTTGTAAAATGCTTCAAGTATTAATTTAAACCTTAATTTTTATTGATTTTATATAGAGAATATGTACAATAACAAAATAAAACATAAAATAAAAAGTTTCAGAAAATTGATACCAAGTTTGATTTTAAATTAATAAAATGCAAAGTCCTTATATTTTGTTTGTAATACACAGGTATCAGATGATCGTTTAGTTATATAATTAAAAAAACCCAAAGCATTTTTCTTCAAAAGTATTTGGTAACTGAGGATTGTCCACTTGAGCTGTGAGGCTAGTTTGTCCATAACCACCATGCCAAATATCTTAGTTTCAATGTTTCAAAGAAAGTATTTTGTTAGGTTTCCAATGCTGAGTCAAAATAGTCTTACCTGCCAGTAATAATAAATATATTAGTTCAGCTGTTAATTGTAGATAAAAGTGATCTGCCATAAGATGAGTAAAACAGATTGCGATGTATTTGGAATTGTATGGCCTACTGTCTTACTGGTAGTTGATGTTATGTTTTCCCAGTATTCTTGAATTTTAGGACATGCCCCCAGCAGTGCAAGAAAGTTCCTGGTTTGCCGCAGCCTTTCCAGCAGTTAGGGTTGGGTTTGAGCTGACAAAAAAGCTTAGATGGTGTTATATACCATCTAGTGAATATTTTATAGTTTTGCAATTTAACATTAGTTGATTTAGAATTAAAGAAGATGACCAAATGTTTTTCCATTGGACCTCATTGATATCTATATTGCAGTCTTTGTTCCAGCCATTTTGTTAAATACCATTGTTTGTTATTTAACAATTTATATAACATTGAGATCATGCCCTTAGAGTTTGTAGTGTCATTCTTTATAGAATTTTCAAACGAGGTGTGATGTCTATTAATTTGTATAGTTGAAATAACTTTGTGTAGCGTATAGTGAACCTGGTAATATTGAACCCAGGGAATTTTGGTGTTGTATTTATAGTTGTGCATGTGAATACATTTGCCCATTAAAACTGATATCTATTAAGTCTAAATTATTTTATTGATTTTCCTGGAATAAACCAACCTTGACCTTAAAAAGTCATTACAGGTGATGTCTGGGGCTAATCTGTTCCTTTGTTTATCCCATAGATCAAGTGTATATTTCAAGAAAGGGTTCGAAAGCTTATCAAAATTCCTTTAAGTGATTGTGTTCCAAAGATCTTTGTGAAGGTGGATATTTGGAAAGCATGATTTTTCTATTTGCACCCAGGCTTTTGTGTTTTCTGAAAAAGCATATGAAATTATGGGGTTTTTTAACTGAGCTGCAAATAGTATTTTTATAATATGGGATATCCAAGACTTCCTAATTTAACTGGTTTTGATCATAACTGGAGTTAAATTTGAGGTTCTTTGTTACCATAAAAATAAATTTGTCTGTCAGTTCTGTATGTCTTTCTGTGACAGTGGTATAGGTAAATTTTGAAACAAAAATAAAAATTTAGGAAGGAGAAAAGTTTTAATACTATAAGTTTTCTCTAATAAAGACATTTAATTTTGACCAATCTGCCAATGAATGATCAGAGTTTATTCTGCATCCTTTGTCTGATGTCCCTATACAGTGTAATAAAGATTTTGTTGTCAAAAGGAAATCTATTTGTGTATAAATGTCATGTAGTGGTGAATAATAGGTAAATATCACCAACCATAAATTCAATTCTTATCACTGAAAGTTAAGAAAAAAGACTACTAACATTATAGAGTGTACTAGAGTTAAATGGCATATGTGTGGTATTAGATCTATTGTTATGAAAGCAGTCTATTAAAGGTCTTTAGGAAAAAAGAATTAAGAAAATGTTGCTAAGTATAAAATGCCAGTATAGCTATTAAGAAATTGCCCAGTATTGGTTACAAAACCTTTAAACATATGTAAAAGTATAGAAAAACGATAAGGCACACCACCAGAATAGTAACATATATAAGTTCAGTCAGCTCCAGATAGCTTTGGAACTTCTTCCAATGGGATTACTCAACTGAAAATCTCTTCCTCCTCAGGTGTAAGGTAGAGGTGGCGGGAAGCCAACATTACTCTTCCAGAAACTAAATCAGTTGCTTTGTGAATGACACCATTTTTATAGCAAGTCTGAAGTCATATCCCAGTTGAATTTAAAGTTGACTTTTGTAGCAAAGACCTTCAGTAGTTTGCATTTCTCCAACATCTCTGGGGAAAGATCAAGGAACACCAGTCCTAGAGATAGATTCCATAACTAAAAATTGCTATATTTAAAACATAAATATTATGAATTTTGTAAGAAGAGTTCCAAGTTATTAGCAAGTAACTTGAGCAAATGTAATAATAGAAACAGAATATCAATGATATAATGTAACAATAAAATACATAATACAGAACAAATAGCTCAGCAGTTTGCAAAATATTTTGAAAAATTGTATTCTTCGGAAAATCCATCTACAAAAATTTAATATTCCCAAATTGAGAAGTGAGCATAATAATATCTTAAACAAGCCAATGAAAAGCAAAGAAATAGATGAGATCATTAATTTTTTTTAAATGGAAAATCCCCAGGCATAGATGGTGGTGTCCCAGAATTTTACAAACAATTCAAAGTCCTATCACTTCCATTTATGATCAAATTATTTAATCAAATAATGAAAGATAAACAAGCACCACACTCATGGGGAGACGCAAGAATTACAGTGATCTTAAAAGATGGCAAACAAATAAACTAATTAGATTCCTAGTGACCAAGAGCATTCACTGCAGTTCTTGCATCCAGACTAAACATAACTAAAGATTATGTTTCTCCAGACCAATCAGAATCTGTACTTCCAAAGGCAAATAACAGACCCAATATGTAGAATGCCATTCACATTAGTAAAAAAAAAAAAGAAAGTGGGGTGTTTTCATTTTCTATGGCCACAAGGTTTGTCAGTTGTGAGTCTGGCACCATGTTAGAGTCTGCAGAGGAGCCACAGCCTGAGGGCTTTGGTGAGTTCCCAGGAGTAAAAAAAGGTCACCTTGTTGGAAATCAAGTAGATCCTTCAACTTATTTTGAATAAATTCAAGTTGGCTGCAATACTCCCTCTAAGCCGTGGAGGCTTGTGAGCAAACATTCTACTTCGTGAGCTACTGACAATAAAGTTGTGAGCTACTGCATAGATTATTTTGCTCGTGCCATTTTTCCTGAGCTAAGGCAAAATTGTGTGATCTGGAGGTCAAAAAACTGTGAGCTAGCGCACACTAACTCAGTTTAGAGGGAACACTGGTTGGCTGTGATTAGGGGCATAGACAGAAGCTAATGTTACAGGCTTACCATCCAAGGAACAAGAGAATAAAAATTACTCTATTTCAACTTTATAATTAAAAACCTCATTCCTTTAACTACCTTCAGAGTTACCATTTTTTAGTTATAATTGCAAGTGGAAATAATTATTATAGCAAAACTGTTGATTTCAGTCCACAGTAAGAGAAGTTACCTAAAGATGAAGATAAAGAAGATGAAGAAGATATTGGATTTATATCCCGCCCTCCACTCCGAAGAGTCTCAGAGCGGCTCACAATCTCCTTTACCTTCCTCCCCCACAACAGACACCCCGTGAGGTGGGTGGGGCTAAGAGAGCTCTTACAGCAGCTGCCCTTTCAAGGACAACCTCTGCCAGGGCTATGGCTAACCCAAGGCCATTCCAGCAGGTACAAGTGGAGGAGTGGGGAATCAAACCCGGTTCTCCCAGATAAGAGTCCACACACTTAACCACTACACCAAACTGGCTCTCCACACCAAACTGGCTCTTTTGTAAAGATAAAAGCAATACCTTAAGAACAATGTATTTGTTAAAGTGAAAGACCTATTTAAAATCCAAATAATAAGATATCACCCACAATAAATTAGGAATAATCAAATACAATACTATAAAAATTAATCAGGCTCTTTATAACAAATAAATTAATAATATTATACAATTGATTTGATCAAATTCCCCTCCTGAAAAACAAATATCAGAAGATTAATTAATTAGAAGTAAAATTTGATTATACAATTTTTTAAAAAACTATCACTAATCAATAAAATATCTAAAAAGTTATCATGTACCTAGAACAAGTTAAAAATAATCAATTGGAGAGCTATTAAAAACTAATCAGGTTTCACCTAATAAATTAATTATATAATTAAACAATTACGGTAGTTATTTTTTCTAAATTCTTCTTTCAAAAATAATAAAATGAGATAAGATGAAATAATAATTAATTAGTAGCACAATTTCATAGCTAGTATAAATGTAGTTAATAGTAAATAAAATGTGTCATAACTAGCATCACAACTCCTTCATAGATATGAAAAGAACAACTATTTTCAACTGGGAGTTACGTAAACAATTCCCAAGATTATTACCCTACTAATCATACCACCAGAATATTAATAAGTCAAAATCTATATCAAAGCTGCCGTTACTTTCCTATACTATCATAATCAATGTTCCCTCTAAGCTGCAGAATCTTGTGAGCAAAAATTCTACTTTGTGAGGTACTGGCATTAAAGTTGTGACTGTGAGTTACTGCATAAATTACTGTGCTCTGGGGTCATCCTTTCTGAGCTAAGCAAAAATATGTGAGCTGGAGGCTAAAAATCTGTGAGCTAGCTCACACTAACTCGGCTTAGAGGGAACACTGATCATAGTTAAAACTAAGAATACACAATATAATAAAGCAGAACAGTTCAAAAGTTTGTGAAGTTAGGACTGTAAAGGCAAAACAGATTGGAACCTGGGAATAGCATAAAACCAGATCAAAACAACAAGTTCTTTCAGGTTCAGTAGGCAATGGTTCAGCTGCATGGGAAAGACAAGAAGCAGTTCTTCTTTTTCCTCATGTGTAAGTTTAAGATTAAGCTTGTCAAGTAGCAATTTCCCTGTATCCAAGTCAGAGGCTTTGTATAGTGTTCCACTCTTATAGACAATTATGTCCAATGTGGGCTCCATCTGCACCTGATGTTTGAATCATGCAGCTTCATAGCAAAGAGCTTTAAACATAATCTTTTATCTAGTGTCTCTGCTGATAAGTCAAGGAAGACTAGAACTTTTTTACCATTATAAAGGAAAAAAACTTTTGAATGGACTTTTTAAAGTATTATATCCCTGGTTCTGGGATATACAAACTGTGCCAAAATGTCTCTCGGTCTTCCCTTTCACACTGAAGCCAACAGACCCAGCCCAACAGCTTTGGCTACTGCAGGGACTGATCCGTCTTCTAGCTGGAGGACCTTAGCTAGCTATTTAGAAATAAAAATTGCCAGATCCATACTCCCTTCAGCTTCTTCTTCTATCCCCCTAAATTTTAAGTTAAACCAGCGGTTTTCCAACTCAAGAGTTCTATTGCTTAAGAGATTCCTTAGCTTGGACCTTCTTAACCTCCCCTTTCAGGGAAAGACTCAGTTCAGCCGCATGTTCACCATTTTGGAGGTTATTTCTAATTTATTTGAAACTTCTACAAGTTTATCATTGATTGGTACCAAGCATTTATCAAGAGAGTCTTAAAAATATTTAAAAATATCCTGCCATAGTAGGAGTAGGTCTTTTCTAGTAAGGGTCATCTTCATCCTGTGGAGTTTTATCTGGATTTTTCTGTTTTTTGGTGCCATTGATCAGGCAGTCCTGACTGAGCAGGAGAAAGATCTGGTTGAAAATAGCACCTTATATGATTGACTGCTGTAAGGGTTTAGTCTTGTTCTTGGAGGGTTTACCCATTGAAGCTTAGAAGTTTTTGCTGATTTTTGTCTGCAGTTTTGCTGATGCACACAATTTCGAGGATCAGGAGCATTTTCAAAAGGCATCTGCCATTTGTCCATTACACTCCGCCCCATCAACAAATATTCTGTAGTCTGTTAACAATATTATAACATGTAAATACAACAAAATTTACCTCAGCTTTTTCATCGCCTGCCTATCCCTAACCCAGCTGTGCCTGTTAAATAAAACGGTTATTTCAGATTTAATTTTACAGTGTCTCAAGTGCCATTTTAAATAAAGGGATTATCAAGAGGACTTCTGCTTATCCTCAACAAATCTCTGAGCTAGGCAAAAGCCAAATAATTTCTCTGACAAAAGAGGCGGGACACAGAAATTTAAAAATCTAGCTACAAAGCTACGACACCGAATTTGATTCCAATTCAGTCTCTAGGTAGAAAATAACTGACTACATGCATCCCAGGTTGAAAATGCACATATTTCAATCACAGAAATCTTCCTCAAGTATATTATTAGCAGTGGGTAAATCAGCTGGGGGTGAGTTTCAGATGAATTATAGTTTATATTAGTTTACTTATTGTAAAATTCTATTTTTTTTTATAGTTCCAATGTTAAATAATAATAATACAACCTAAGGAAGACTTCTGTGATTGAAACATGTGTATTTGCAACCCAGGATACAGGGCTTTTTTTGTATCAGGAACTCCTTTGCATATTAGGCTACAGTCGTGGACTGGCCAGGGTGTCAGCTTGCCCGATGGCAAGTGGGCCCCCTTAAACAATGTTAAAAATGTTAATGACCTTTTAGTAGCTTGAAAATATGATAGAAGTTCCAATATTATTAATGTACTGCAGCTAAAATTTACTTTGCATTATTATTTTAATAAAAAAAATAATAAAATCATTTTTCAAGGATACCTCTGTGTTTCTCTTCTGCACTTTCCCTTTCCTCTTTATTTACCTTCTGCCTTCAAGTTTTCTTGCCCCCGGAGACAGGTTGGCTTTTATAGCTACTGGGGAACTTCCAGGTGGGCCAATGGCCTATTCCCCACCCCCCTCACACACAGAGGCATAAAACAAAAAGTTTTGCCAGGAAATCAGTTGGTCTAGCAAACCTTTTATTTTTCCTTCCCCATGTTGTGACCCCTGCATTTGTAAATGAAGGGCACCTTGCTACCTTTGGGACAGAGCATCTTCAGTAGAACTACCAACCTCAAGATGGAGACTAGAGTTTTTGTGCTGATCCAGCCCAGAGAAGGAGGGCTGGGGAAAGAGGCAAGCAGTACATGGCCCAAGCAAGCAGCATGTAGCCAGATGCCCAGTCCAGAGAAGACTCAGACAAGCTGCAGGCAGATGTGCTTTAGCCTAGCAGAGCCTGGTTTAGCATACTGATGGACACACATAAACTCAGCAGAACAGTGGGAAGTGCCCAGTCAAGTCATGCAAACTGTAAGGCTGGCTGGCTTTTTCTTCTTCCCTCTTTTTCCCTCTTTTCTGGGGGTGTTGCCAGGCTGGGATGTGGCTATTTTTCTCTCTTGGTTTGGGTCTACTTTTCCTACCTAATAAGTATAGGAGAAATGACCCATGAAAAATACCCATGGGACTTCTCATCACGCTTCTTATCTCAGCAGCAGGATAACTGTCCATACTCTTCCTCTGGCTGGACTCTCCACACAATTTAACCACAAGTAATCTGGGTGGATGTTCTTCTGGAGGACTTTCTGTTGTTTATTCTGGAGTCTTGTGTGTCAGTAGCACATTCAGTGAGTTTTGTATATGTACAGTCTCTTGAGTTGAGGCAACAGACATGTCTTAAGAGGATTCTACTCCCCAAACCTTTAGTGCAATTGGGACATCACCATCTTCTCTTACCTGAATGTTAACTGGGAGGCTGAATCACAGCCTGTGATTTATTGCACAAAAGTTTTAATTGTAGCTTATGCATTTTTTGAAAAACTTATTTCTTATTAAAAATTGATAGCCTTATAGTTATGGGTGGGCCCCCTTTGTCTCCTGGCAACCAATATTTTTAGACCCAGTCTGCCACTGTTAGACTACACTCCCCTGATGTAGCCAATCCTCCTGGAGCTTACAGTAAGCCCAGTAAGAAGAGCCCTGTAAGCTCTTGGAGGATTGGCTACATCGGGGGGGGGGGTGTAGCCTAATATGCAAAGGAGTTCCTGCTACAAAAAAAGCCCTGCCAGGATAGATGTAGTTGGTTATTTTCCACTTAGAGGCTGAACAAGACTATCTGCAATCAAATTTGGTATTGTAGTTTTGACACTATCAAGTTGCGTATGGAAAAGAAGAACTAGTGACTTAATTATTTGGACTTCGAAGTATAGTCTTGTATTAGAAAAGGACTGTTTCTGAAAGAATTTAATACTTGAGTGTTTTGTTCATATTATAGAACTGTCTAGTATTGTACACAGCATTGTTCTTACTGTCTTTATCCCTGACACTATGGTTTTCCTTTATTGTTGCTATATATGGAGGTAAGGCAAGCATTTTAGGGGGGGAGGAAGAAATCTGAAGCTTGTCAAGTAATTCAGCTGGATCCAAGAACCAGATTTGAATGCCATACAATATGCAAAATAAAACCAGCACCCTTTACATTCTCAACAATGCTATGATAAACTGAGTGCCTTGAACAAAAAAGAATTTCTTAAGTGCTAACAATGGCAATTCAGTTTTAAATTCAGATGGGTAACTGTGTTGGTCTGAAGTGGCAAAATGACGTTTGAGTCCAGAGGCACTGTGATGAACTTCACCTTTTTGAAAGCCTCAAAGCTTTCAGAGTAAAAATATGGGAAGGGCTGATTCTTCACAGAGTCAGAAAGACTTCGAGTGCAGGCTGCTCTGAGCAATCTAGTTGGACAACATCAGCTGAGCAGACACAGCCTTAAGAGAGCTGGATAATGAGGAGAGTCAGTTAGATTTGTGCCTTAACTAAAGAAAGTTAGAAGTCTGCCTTGACAGAGAGAGTCTGATCTCAGCTTTAGCTGATAGCGGTTTAACACAGAGAGGAGAACTGGGGAAACTGGCTAAGAGATTTGGGGTAGTGTACGGAAACTCTCATTCAGGCCAAGGGAAAGAGAAAGATCTTCTAGGGAGAGTTTTCCTACCCAGTTGAACAAGGAAAATAACTCCGAAGAGATCCCTGGTCTGGTGTGAATAAAAACTGTGTATAGATACCTAAAGATAGATCCAAGTGGGCAGCTGTGTTGGTCTGAAGCAGTAGAACAAAGTAAGAGTCAAGTTGCACCTTTAAGACCAGCAAAGTTTTATTCAGAATGTAAGCTTTCATGTGCTCTAAGTATACTTCATCAGACGAGGAATCAGGTACAGTGAGCAGAGCTACATATATCTGGTAGGCAGTATTTTAGAATGCAAAATGGTACAATTTTAAGATCCAATGACAGAATAGTCCTAAAGAGTCAGTCAAAACCTGGCATTTCAAGAGAAGGTATTTGGGTACTGAAAAGAGTGTACCAATCTTCTGGGAAACCAAAAAGTTTGAGGGATATTAAGAAAAGTGGAGTGTTAAGGAAAAATACTGGAACAAAAGCCTCTCAATATAAAGTTTAAAGAAACTGTGAAAAAGCTTATGAAACTAATTAGCTTGTACATAAGAATTAAAGTCTGTACAAAAACTGGTTTTATCTCAGAAATTTCAGCCCCTGAATTCAGCTGACTTTTCACCCAATGCCAAATAAAATATGTTGTTATTTTTGAATGTTCAAATAATCTAAAGGGGCCATTATCAATGGTTAAAGTTTAAAAGGGCTCCTGATTCTTCTCTCAAGGTCCTTGGCTGTACCAAAAAGCCAAAATACTGAATTGTCAAAGGGTGGGCCAGCCAGAATTCTTAGCTAAAGAAGACAGTGGGAAAATTCTGCTTCTGAGGGAGGGAACAGGAAAGGGTTTGTCAGAGACAACTTTAAGACCAATGAAGTTTTATTCAAGGTATACACACACCTGAATAAAACTTAGTTGGTCTTAAAAGTTCAATTTTATGTTTAACATACTGAATATGCTTAAACCAGGATAAATCTGACCTGAAGACAAGCCCCAAATATCTAAATTCATTGACTACTTGCATCAAATGTGGGCCAATTATCCACCTTTTGATTGGTAAATTCTTAGATTTTGCAAAAATCATAATTTTAGATTTGACAGTACTGACTCATACGCTTATGTTTCTGAACTTCCAAGAACAAAAGCATTGCCTATAATTTACACCTCACAAGTGATGGTGACCTCAGGAAAGACAGAATCATTCACTTATTCTCAGACTATAGTGACTGTTGGCTACAATTAGCTTTTTTTTGAGCAGGAAAGCACAGGAACTCAGTTCTGGCTGGCTTGGTGCCAGAGTGTATGGCCTAATATGCAAAGGAATTCCTGCTGGGCTTTTTTCTACAAAAAAGCCCTATGCGAAACAATGGTGATGTCAGGGGGTGTGGTCTAATATGTCAATGAGTTCCTGCTGAGCATTTTCTACAAAAAAAAGCCCTGGCTACAATCACATACACTAAATAACACACTTGGAAAGTGCATTAAAAGTGGATTGAAAGTGCATTATTAATGTGTGTGATCAAAGCCCTTGATGCTCTATTTAATAATTTAAAAAGTCTCACCTTAACTTTGTTTCTAGCAAACTACCTACTTGGTTAGTCTAGTGCACTTTAAATAGCTGCTAAAACAGCACCTTTTGTGCCATCTCAGTTGTCATTGGCTGCATTTTTTTTTTACTCAAAGATTTTTTTTTATACAAAGATTTATAAAATGAGTGGATTGGATTCATCAACTAACAACCATATGATCTCTCTCTAAATATAGTTTGATGATAATCAAAAAGAAGAAGATTACATGGTGGGAGTCATTGCTTTCAAAAGAAAAGATTTAATCCTTACATCATCTTGTCACCTTTTATTATATTATTATATCATACTGTTGTTATGCTATAAGTTTCCTTAATTAGATCTGAATGGAGAAGTGAAGCAAGATTGTAACTAGAATATCAAATAGGAAGGGGACAGCCTTGGCACAAGTTTAGTTTTAGGTAAAATCAAGGCCTATCGATTTAAATAGGCCTTGGTCATGCTGTATTGATTCCCCACATTAAAAAAAAATCTTATAATTTAGAGGAGTAAAGTGCAAGGTGATGTTTGCCAGATCCATGTGAGAAATATTAAGTCTTAGCAACAATTAGAGACAGATACATCTCCCCCATGTTCTATTGTAGTCCATTGGCACTGATAGGATCATTTGTTTAGACATTGGAAACATGAAGACGAACATACTGATACTGATTCTACTTTACTGGCATTAGGCGGTCATTAGGAAATAAATATATAGTCACACAAACATAAGGGAGAAAAACCTAGTTAAAATACTGAAGCACCAAAGTACCAAAGAAAATGAGAAGAACCCATATGGCTTCTTATTTGAGAACTTTTAAAATCCTTCTTTACAAATAACCAGGAGCATACAATACTGTTGTAAGACACAATATTGTCAGTCAATGTGCTGGCATGTGGTATACAAATGTAAGCCTGAAAATGGCAGAGATCAGGGGCCATTTTTGTAGAAAAATAGGTGGTGAAGCTCATTAGCTTAACATTAGCATATGCCACCCCTCCACCAGCCAAAAGCAACCCAATGCAAGAAAGGAGAGCCCCAAGCCTTGCTCATCTGGGGCTCTCCTTGGCCACGCCCCCCCCCAGTCAAAAGGCCAGCAAGCCACCTGCCACTTGAAATCACATAAGAAGTGGAGAAAGGGTGGTGTGGGCTTCTCCAGGGATTCATGAGGGCTGTTGGGGGTGTGGCAAAGCTCCTGGTGGTTGGCTGGTTTCCCACTCTCCTAATCCAGGGACCATTATGCAGCTGCAACTACTATTCAATGGACAAGGTAGGTAGATGGGGAGCAGGAGGGGGGGCGTCAGTAGATATTGGATTTATTGGATTTATATCCCGCCCTCCACTCCGAAGAGTCTCAGAGCGGATCACAATCTCCTTTACCTTCCTCCCCCACAACAGACACCCTGTGAGGTGGGTGGGGCTGGAGAGGGCTCTCACAGCAGCTGCCCTTTCAAGGACAACCTTTGCCAGAGCTATGGCTGACCCAAGGCCATGCTAGCAGGTGCAAGTGGAGGAGTGGGGAATCAAACCCGGTTCTCCCAGATAAGAGTCCGCACACTTAACCACTACACCAAACTGGGTCTCCCCAAACAGTAGGGGACTTTGGGGGTGGAGCCAGGATACTTTGGGGGTGGAGCCAGGAGATATTAGGGGTGGAGCCAAGATCAAGGCTGTGACAAGCATAATTGAACTCCAAAGGGAGTTCTGGCCATCACGTTTAAAGAGATGGCACACCTTTTCAATTCCTTCCTTCAATAGGAAATAATGAAGGATAGGGGCACCTTCTTTTGGGGCTCATAGAATTGGACTCTCTGGTCCAATCTTTTTGAAACTTGGGGGGTATTTTGGGGAGAGGCACTAGATGCTATACTGAAAATTTGGTGCATCTACCCCCCAAAACAGCCCCTCCCCAGAGCCCCAGAAACCCACAGATCAACCATGATTTTCTATGGGAATAAATCTCCATAGGGAATAATAGAGTTCCCAGCAGACATTTCCCTCCCCTCCCCCCGCTTTCTGATGACCCTGAAGCAGGGGGAGGGTCTCCAAACTGGGGGGTCCCCTGCCCCCACCTGGGGATTGGCAACCCTAGGCATCAGAAAGGTTCAGGAGCTGTGCTCCTGTGAGCTCCTACTGAATTCAAGGCCTGGCAAAGATTATTTGAGAAAAAATTGTATGTTTTACAAGTGTTAAAGATTGCTTGCTTTATATATTAACATTTCCTACACAGAAAGCACCTCTATGTAGGAAGTAATTATTGTCCTGCATATGAAGAGGGACCCCTGAATAATTAATGAATACCTGAATAATAATAATAATGGAAAATATGGTTGTGCCTTCAAAAGAGAAGGTCTGATGCAACATTTAGAATGACTGTTAAGAGGCCCCTCAGAGGAGCTTCTGCTAAACTGTTAAAACCAGACAGGCTAAGGGTGTGAATCCAAGATAACAGGGGCCCCGCAGAGAAGGAGCTTCTTGCTGACAACACAGAGGGACAGAGCAGGGGAAAACTACAAGAAATTACTGGAAGGAAAGCAAGAGGTAGAGCACTTGAATTAGATAAGAGGGGGCTTGTCTGCTTGTTTTGGGGATGAATAAAAATGGTCAGAAGGCTGATGATTTTAACTTTGTCATTCTGAGCTTATGCTGACAAGTTCTACTTTGATGTCAAAGTAAAATACCTCGCTTCAAACCAAGCAATGTGTGGGGCTTCGTTATTTACCTGCTACACATATACTGTTTTTATTTTATATATAGATGGTATTCATGCAATGAGGAAATATGGGCCAGAAGTTCTTCCTAGTCCTTGTATGAGAAAAAAAAAACCCCTCAAGTACAGTAATATGTGACAAGTTGCACATTATTTGTAAGGCTGAAGACAACTTCTGTTGGGTAGTTTTGCTTAGTGCAAGACAAGAGAAGCTTTCAAAACGAGTAATGATTCTAAAATGTTTTCCAAAGTTTTCAGGAGCACTTGTTTATGGGATCATCTTTATCATCTGTAATGCACAAAGTAATAAACAGCTACTGAGATTAATAATGAAAGCAAAGTTGAGGCATGCAATCAATCTCAAAAGCCATTTATTTCAAGTGCACTTTGAAGTGACAGAAACCATTCGAGTTTCATAGCAAGCATCAGTTTTTTAAAAAAATGGGAGATTTAATTATTTATTTCTTTGGGCAACATTCAGAAGCACTGAGGTCTTTGGGTTCAAGGGGACCCCCAGTCCCTGCAGCAGAGTGTGTGGGAATATTACATATTCCGCTCCAAGAAAGAAAAGAGGGATGTTTACAGTATGATGACAGCTCTGGGGGATTTTCCTGCTTCTGGAAACTGGCCTAACAACTGAGAGCAAGTACCAGATTAAAGTTCTATCTTCTTTTGGAAATTTTTCCATTTGTAATCCCAACAGAAAAGTCTCTGCAACTTTGTTAAATTCGTATCCCAAGATCTTGTTGAATCATCTGCCAATACTTTTTTGCTCTTTCACAAGTCCATCACATATGGTAGAAAGAAACTTCATGTTTTTTTATATTTCCAATATCTATCTGGCATCTTATTGTTCATCTTTGCCAACTTTTTAGGAGTCATATATCATAGACCGCTGGTTTTATCTTATCTTGTTTTATTAATTATGGTTTTAATTGTATTTGTAAATGTTTTAAATCGAATTGTATGAATTATTATGCTGTGAGCCGCCCTGAGACACTTCGGTGAGAAGGGCGGGATATAAGTCCATTAAATAAATAAATAAATAAATAAATAAATAAATAAATAAATAAATCTGTACATCATCTTAAAACAATTTTCTTTAATACTCTGACATGTTGAGAGTTTCATAGAGTTTTTCCACAAATATTCCCATGTGTCCATCTGTATTTCTTTATTTACATTAATTGCACACTTAATCATTTGAGATTTCACTACTTCATCTTCTGTAGACCATTTTAAAAGTAAGTTATAGATTTTCGAAATTAATTTTCATTATCTCCAAGCAGAACTTTTTCCATTTCTGTTTGTTCTCGTCTTAATCCTTCAGTTTTAACATCGCTTTCCATCAAACTTTTTATTTGTTGCATTTGAAACCAATCTTATTTATTATTCAACTCTTCAGCAGTTTTCAATTCTATTTTACCGCTTTGTATTTTTAGTAATTGATTATATGACATCCTTTTATCCTCTCCTGTCTCAGCTGTTATTCTTATTACTTCTGCTAGCACTATCCATAGTGGTTTTCTCTCATCGCCATATTTCTTGTACTTCATCCAAATATATAGTAGATTATTTCTTATATAATGGTGAGAAAAAAACCATCCAACTTTTTCTTTCCATAGTACATATAAGTGTGCCAGCCGAATTTATTTCCATGACCTTCCAACATTAAAAGTTTTTTATTCAACAGCATCACCCAATCTTTTATCCACACTAGACTTCATTGTTATTTCCATGCCCAAATATTTTACTTTAGGGGTAACTTCACATCCCGTTAATCTCTGCAATTCCTTTTGTTTACTTACTTGCATATTTTTACACAAAATTTTTGACTTTATTAACATAAAGTCCCACCAATTCTCCAAAATCTTGTATTTTGGCTAACAACAAAAGTGTTACTTGCATAGGATTTTCATTTATAAACATTATATCATCTGCAAATGCTCTATATTTATAGGAAAATCCTTTAATTCTCGTTCCTTCAATTTCTTCATCATCTTGTATTTGTCAGAACTGGGAAACTTCAAATGAGACACGTTACTTTGTTTCAAAAGTTAAGGCGTTTATTGAGAACTACATTCAGCGATGAAGCAAGTTGACTCTGATAACCGGTGCGGCTATCGGCGCATTCTTTATACAGGGGTAACAGAAACAATAAAACCATTTCTCACACTCGGGGAGACAGTTGTCTGTTCCCAGGCCCCTTATCTCCAATGCGGAGGAAGGAACCCTGCTGCTTTGCTCTGGCAAGCCGGCTTCAAAAGACACCTGCAGATGCTTCCCAGAGCCTAACAGTCACCCTTCAGTGATTTGGGTTTGTTTGAAATGCAAAGGCATTTGGTTAGTAGGCCTAAAGGCAAAGGTTAGTAAACATTTTCAATATGGAGTCGGTCAGGCTAACAGTACTAAGTTCAGCATACAGGAAAGTTACAAGTTCTGACAGTATTTTCAGCAATAAGATTTCAAGAGTCATTATAAACAAAATTGGTGAAAGCGGACAGCCTTGCCTTGTACCTTTGCTGATTGTTATTTCTTCTGTAAGATCTGCATTTATACATAAGCTTGCACGTTGTTCAGTATAAATTGCTTTTATCATTCTTATAAAGTTTTCCCCCAACTTTATTTTCTCCATTACTGCAAACATAAATTCCCAATTCAAATTATCAAAAGCTTTTTCTGTGTCTGCAAAGAATAATGCAACTTCCTTCTCTGGATGTCTTTCATAGTATTCTACAATATTTACAACAGCTCTAATACTCTTATTTGCCTTTTAGGGAGAAAACCCGCTTGGTCTTCCTTTATAAAGTTTATTAGATATTGTTTAAGCCGTTCTGCTAAGATTCTTGTGTATATCTTATAATCATTGTTTAATAATGAGATTGGTCTATAGTTCTTTACATTAGTGACATCTCTATCTTCCTTTGGAATCAACGAAATTACTGCTTCCTTCCATGTATTTGGTATTTTCCCATTTATTCTTATCACATTTATTAATTTTTGAAGTTTCGGTATTAATTCTTCTTTAAACGTTTTAAAAAATTTTGCCGTAAATCCATCTGGTCCTTTCCAATGTTCATTGCATTAATCGCTACTTCAATTTCTATTTTTTCAATTGGATCATTCAAAACTTTTTCCATATAATCAGTTAAGGGTGCTGTTTTAATCTTCTGCAAATACACTTCCATCTTTTCCTTCTTTACTTTAACACCTTTAAATAATTTAGCATAATATTTTAAAAATTCTCTCTATTCCTTCTTGAGCTACCATCTCTCTTCCATCAGCCACAATGTTATTAATAATTTTACTTTCTCTCTTTTTCTTCAATTGCCAGGCCAAATATTTTCCAGGTTTATTCGCTCCCTCAAAAGATTTCTGTTTTAATTTCTTCAAATTCCATTCCAATTCTTTATTTAACAGATGTCTCATTTGTGCTTGCAATATTGTAATCTCCCTTATAATTTTCTTTTTCCCTGGCCTTTTCCTTAATTCACCTTTTTTCTTAATTTCATTTTGAATGTCCAACATCTGTTTATCTTTTGCTCTCTTGTCTTTATTATTCAATGTTATTAGTAATCCTCTCATTACTGACTTGTAGGCATCCCATACCGTCTGAAATTTTATATCTTCTCTGTCATTTACTTGGAAGTACGCTTTGGTTTCATCTTCTAGAGATGTCACTATTTCTTTATTTTGTAGTAAATCTTCATTTAATCTCCATCTTCTTGACTTTTTCGACAGTTTTGTAATCCACATTATTGGGTTATGATCAGCTCCTATTTTAGGTAATATCTCTATTTTCTTTGTTATGAGTCCCAAATCTTTAGTACCCCACAACATGTCAATTCTAGAGGAAGAGCTATGTCTAGCTGAAAAGAAGGTATAGTCCCATACTTCAGGATTAAACTTCCTCCATATATCTTCCAAACTCTCCTGTTTAACCAATTCAAAAAAAGACTTTGGCAATTTCCCTTCTTTATCATTTTTTTCTTCCCAGATCTATCTATCGTGTTCTGAATTGTTCCGTTAAAGTCTCCCATCAATAAAATTTGCTCATAGGTCACTTCATCAAGATGTTGTGTAATATTTTTAAAGAAAATGTCTTTAGCACCATTTGGAGACTTGATTGCTCCTGAGCATCCTCTCTCTTTCACACTGCAATCTATTTTGCTCCTTGGTTCAAACCAGAACTGAGGGATTTGGACCCCAGAGGCAATGGTCAGAGTGACAGTAAGGGAAAACCAAATCTTAGTAAATACAGTTTAGAGCACTTTTATGAGCCTAATCTGTGGTTGTGATGACAGTAAAGTGAAAATACTCCAGTGCCACCATTGCGTTTGTGCAATGTCATCCAGCAACACTATTTAGGCTTGTAAGAGGCTTTTTGTCTCTAGGTCTCCACGAGCAAATATCTGTGCCCTTGATAAGTTGCTGTGACCATTATGCTTGTCAGTTTGCTAGTTAAATCACTGGCATCCATACAAACTTGGAATTCCGCTTTAAAAACCATAACAGTGAATGTTTCTGATAGGGTTGCCCAGGGGTTGTTTTGTAGAAAAATAGGTGGTGGAGTTCATCCAAGGATTGTTATGCAGCTGCACATACTATTCAATGGACAAGGAGGTGGAACTCTCAGAAAAGCTCAGGAGCTGTGCTTCTGTGAGCTCCCACTGAATCTGAGGCCTGGGGTTGCCAGGTCCCTCTGGCCAACAGTGGGGGATGAGGGGGTGGTATTGTCAGATCCAGATTGGAAAACTCCTGGAAATTTGGGGATGGAGCCTGGGAGTTCAAGGACTTCAGTGGGGAACAATGCCATAGAGTCCACCTTTCAAAAGATCCATTTTCTTCAGGTGAACTGATCTCTGTCATCAGGAGTTCAGCTGTAATTCTAGGGGATCCCCAGGACCCATCTGGAGGCTGACATCCCTAGTTTCCAAAGCACTTACGTGTCATGATTCTATGCATTCTTGCACAAGTTGACTCAGGAGTGGATGATTCACCTGTCGACAGAGGTACATTCCCACTGAATTATCAGGTTCACAGTTTAGGGGGTTATTTTCAATCCTGTGTTGTTTCTGGACAAGCAGGTATCCTAAAGTGTCCAGGTGGCCTTTTACCCTCTAAAGCTAGTCCTGTCATCTGTGACCATTTCTGGGAAAAAGTTTGCATTAATCATGATGTGGTATGTAGAACAAAGGTTGAGTCCAGTGGCACTTCTAAGACCAACAAAGTTTTACATACATAAACATACAACATGATGAAGATTTTTGAACAGATGCAAGGACTAAACAGGAAAAACAAGCTAAGTTTATATTGTCACCATTTATTTGGACCATATATAGCTGTGGGAGCAGGCAAAATTGGAATGGAAGGAGATTGAGACACAAGAGGGCTCGCTCCCCTTCCAGCCTATGTCCCATCCCAACGATAGTGGGTATGGGGGCCAAGTGAAAGCACTCGCCTCCGTCCCTGGTCTTGTGCAATGCCAGGTCCATAAATAATAAGACCTCAGTCCTGCAGGATTTTTTAATTGGGCAGGACATGGACCTGGCTTGCATGACAGAGACCTGGGTACGGGATGGGGAGACGGTTGCTCTCTCCCAAGTAGCCCCGCCTGGGTTCTTCGTCCTTCACCAGGCTCGGACTAGCGGGCGGGGGGGAGGGGTGGCGTTTTTCATATGGGAGGATTGCTCCTTTAGGGCACTCCCGCCGCCAAAGATCGTGGGCATGGAGTGTGCTGGCTTGATGTGGGATGCTGGGGAGAGGTTAGCAATCTGGCTGATGTACCGTCCGCCTAATGCACCGGCCAGTGCCTTACCATCCCTGATGGAGGCTGTAGCAGGCTGGGCATTGGAGTACCCTCGGCTTATAGTCCTGGGTGACTTCAATGTCCATGCCGAGGATGTGGCTTCCACTTGGGCGACGGACCTAGTGTCTTCCATGGCAGCATTGGGACTCTCCCAATATATAACAGCGCCCATGCATCGGGCTGGACACACATTAGACCTGATCTTTGCGGCAGGAGTTGTATTGGATCAGATTTCTGCCGAGGCAGTGCCATGGGCTGACCATTATGCCCTGAGGGCCCGTGTGGATACACCACCCTTACCCCGTTTAGGCGGCGAGCAAGTTTTAGCTTGCCCATGAAGGCAGATAGACCCCTTGCGACTTCAAATGGCTTTGCGGGATCCCTGGCCCTCTAGTGACTCGTTAGATGAGCTAGTGGAGATCTGGAATAGCCAGCTTTCCACAGCCATTGACGAGATCTCTCCCCAACATCCTCTCCATCCCCATTCACGATCCGCTCTGTGGTATACCCCGGAGCAGCGATCAATGAAATGGCAATTGAGACAACTAGAGAGACAATGGCGACGTACTTGCAACAAAGCTTCGAGAACATCTTATAGGTAATTTATGCGGACCTATGAGATGGCAGTCTGGGCCACAAAGAAGGTTTACTTTGCGTCCCGGATTGCGTCTGCGACCTCACGGCCAGCACAATTGTTTGGTATAATTCGATCATTAACAGTTTTACCGCAAGGTAAACCAAACGTTAGAGAATTCGGAATTGGCTGCGAGGCTTTTGCGCGTTTTTTTACAGATAAGATCTCGTCGCTCCGACGCGACCTCCCCGCCATAATTGAAACAGTGAAAGAACTTGAGGCACTGAGTGCGTCTTCTGGTCCAATTCTGGACTCCTTCAATTCACTCAGCCTGGAGGAAGTCAATAGGATCCTTTTCGCTGTGCGCCCTACGACGTGTGGGTTGGATCCGTCCCCGTCCTGGCTTATAAAAGCTAGCCAGGCGCTGTTACGTGAGCCACTACAGGGTATTGTCAACAGATCCCTGGTAGAAGGGATCTTTCCCACACCTCTTAAAGAGGCGGTGGTCTGTCCCCTCTTGAAAAAACCATCTGCAGATCTGGCTGTATTGGCGAACTATCGGCCGGTATCAAACCTTCCCTTCCTGGGTAAGGTCATAGAGTGGGCGGTGGCAACTCAGCTACAGGGATTCCTAGATGACACTTCCACACTAGATCCATTCCAGTCCGGCTTTCGACCAGGTTACGGGACGGAGACAGTTCTGGTCGCCCTCATAGATGACCTCTTGCGACATCTGGATCGGGGCGGCTCAGCAGTGCTGTTATTATTAGATCTGTCGGCCGCATTTGATACGGTTGACCATAAGCTACTGACTAGCCACCTTGCCGACGTGGGGATTCAGGGGTCTGCCTTACAGTGGTTGGCCTCTTTCCTTCAAGATCAGGGACAAAGGGTGGTGATAGGGGAAGAATCATCCCGAAGGCATCCACTTATATGTGGTATGCCACAGGGTGCGGTTCTGTCCCCAATGTTATTTAACATCTATATGCGCCCCCTTGCCCAGATTGTCAGGCGGTATGGGCTGGAATGTCACCAATATGCAGATGACACCCAGCTCTATCTATTGATGGGTGGTCAGTCCGACTGTACCCCGAAAAATCTAGACCTGGCTTTTCAAGCTGTAGCATCTTGGCTCAGGCTGAGTCGGTTGAAGTTGAATCCGACGAAGACGGAGGTTCTCTGTCTGAGCCGGGGTGGTCCGGGGGGGGGAGATCCCTCTGCCGGCTCTTGATGGGGTATCACTAATCCCGGCCCCCAAGGTCAAGAGCTTGGGTGTGCTCCTGGAGTCTTCTCTTACAATGGAGGCCCAGGTAGCAGCCACTACTAGATCCGCCTTTTTTCATCTTCAGTGGGTGCAGCAGTTGGCCCCCTTCCTGGAGCGCAACGACTTAGCACTGGTGATCCATGCTACGGTCACCTCAAGAATAGATCACTGTAATGCTCTCTACATGGGGCTACCCTTGGTGCTGACCCGGAAACTACAGCTAGTGCAGAACGCTGCAGTGCGGCTGCTAATGGGGCTCCCCCGGTGGGAGCACATTTGGCCAGTGCTGAGAGAGCTGCACTGGCTACCTATTGTGTTCCGAGTCCATTTCAAGGTGTTGGTATTGCCCTTTAAAGCCCTCTATTGTCAGGGGCCTGTCTATCTGCAGGACCGCCTTTCCCCACACGTTCCCTGGGGAGCACTTCATTCAGGGACAAAAAAATCTGTTGTCCATCCCTGGACCAAGGGAGGGTAGGTTGCGGCAGACGCGAGCTAGGGCCTTCTCGGTGGCAGCGCCAGAATTGTGGAATACTCTCCCAGAGGCCTTAAGGGCCCTGTGGGATCTTTCTACTTTCCGCAGGGCCTGTAAGACCGAACTGTTTCGACAGGCCTTTGAGACCTAACCTAATTTGGGAGAGAGCTGCCACTTTACACCATTACAGAGTACCATGATCACCATTTACATTTATATCTACGTTAAATTATATTATAGTGATACAGCACCAAAAATGCAATGGAATGTTTTAAATGTTTAAGTGTTTTAAATAATTTTAAATTGTAGTTTTTTATTGGTTAAATTGTAAAAATGTATGTTGTTAGCCGCCCTGAGTCCGCTTGCAGAGAGGGCGGGATAGAAATTTAAAGTAATAAATAAATAAATAAATAATAAATGTAGTGTGTTATTCCTATTTGATCCTTACAGGGCTTTTTTTGAGCAGGAACGCAGTTCCGGTGGGCTTGGTGTCAGGGGGTGTGGCCTAACATGCAAATGAATTCCTGATGGGCTTTTTCTACCAAATAGCCGTGTGAAACAGTGATGATGCCAGGGGGTGTGGCCTGATATGCAAATGAGTTCCTGCTGGGCTTTTTCTACCAAAAAAGCCCTGGGTCTTTACATCTATTAAATGCTCATTTGCTGTTCACCCTCTAGCTATTTGTATGGACTGGTAACTTCCATTTCAATGTATCTGAAGAAGTGAGCATGCACACAAGCGCTCATACCTTAAATAAAACTTTGGTAGTCTTAAAGGTGCCATTGGACTCAAACTTTGTTCTACTGCTTCAGACCAACATGGCTACCAACCTGAATCTTTTTGGAAGTCATTTTGTCTGGATTAGAGATGCTACATGATTTTACCTTATCCCTCTATTTTTTGTTTTGTTTTATTGATTGGATAATTATGTTTGTTTTTGTTCCTCCTCCAAAAACCAAACTAACAAAAATGAGCTCATGCACGGCAGAAATAGGAACTGAGAATTTCATTATTTCCCCTCCTCCAGTCTAAACATCTTTCTGACATTTCTAGTTAGCTGCTACAACTAGATTTCACATCATATGATTTTTGCTTCCATTAGCATGAAATACTGGTTTTGAACTACATTAAGGCCACTGTTCAGTACAGGTTTAAGAAGGAATTACATTTCTGAAGAGCACTAGGATTCTTTTCTTGGCATTATTCCATGCAATTATAAATGAGGCTCAATCCTAATTTATCTTGATGAGTTTGCTGACACATTTTAATGCAGCATTGTCCAGGTGTACTGAATTAATCAAGAAGTATGTGTATCTGAAAGACAGAAGGGATCTTCCTCCAGTGGAAAAGAAAGTAGAGATGCACAGGATTTCAGTGAGAGTTACAACAAATAGGACAGAGCAGAGAAAATCACAAATAAAAATGAAGAAGTAGAATAAAAATTAACTGTTGAACTTGACTAAAGAATTGGAAGAAATAATGTGCATATGAAAAGGATTAGAGAAGGAGCCAAGAAAGCTTAGTGACTTCTACACAAAAGTGCCTGAAAGAAATGTTAGATTATGATAATCACTGGGAAAAGGTTCATGCTTATTATTTTGCCAGGATCATGGAACTAGACTCAGAGGTTTTGACTTGGTAAAGAAAAGATTCTGGGGAAAAAGCCAGAGAGAACAATGAATAGGCCATCATGTGCCAGAAAATGTCTTTTGAAATATTTTATTTTTGTGGCTCTTAAATCAAGAGGGGCATCAAAGAACAATGGGATACCAAGAAAAAATTTTTCACTGCAGATGGCATTTAGTTTGCTTAGTGATGCCTGTCCACCGAGGAGAATATGCTAAGAAGAATATATATAAGAAAGATATTAAAATAATAATATTCTATTTGTGAACTTGGTGACTCCTTATATGCAACAGGAAAAAGTTCAATAATAATATTAGATGTTTGAAAACATGAATAAAAGCACATAGAAAATAATATATTTTTTAAAATCTCTCTTTTACAATCTAATCCTAACCATCTTTATGAGAAAGAAACCCTAATTCCAGGAGAACCTACTTTCAAACAAATAAAATCAAAGGCTTAGGCATTATATATATATATAGGGAAAATAGGCTGTATATATAGGAAAAGGTTTTAGGAGACAATATCATAGATAGTCATGTTTAAATGCTTATGCTTTGTTTCAGCTCTATTTTAGATGTCTGCTTACTTTCTGATCTGTAGTCCAAACCTTATTCATTGGATGTCCCATCCTGTTGATTGTATTTGATTTACACTAAGTAATCCACCTTCAGTCACAGTGAAAAAGGTCAATAAATAACATAAATGAAATAAATAAACCATAGCTTCATAACTGTAAATGTATAATGTGGGAAGAGATGCCCACATGGGTGGACAAACAGATAATATTCAGATAGCAATTAACAATCAATTACTCAAGGCCAGGGCTTCTTTTGAGCAGGAACACACAGGAACATAGTTCTAGCTGGCTTGGTGTCAGGGAATGTGGCCTAATATGCATATTAGTTCCTGTTGGGCCTTTTCTACAAAAAAAGCCCTTCTCAAAAAGACTGCCTTCACCTTCCCCCATTACTTGTGACTAGTTATAAACAGGCCTTGAATTCAGCAGAAGCTCACAGGAGCACAGCTCCTGAACCTTTCTGATGCCCCCCCTCTTCCTATCTATCTTGTCCATTGAATAGTAGCTGCAGCTGCATAACAATCCCTGGATGAGCTCCACCACCTATTTTTCTACAAAACATCCCTTGGTTATAAAGCTACCACTGCTGTATCACAGCTATTGCTGTGGTGGTATTAATAAGAAGTAGGGCCGGCTCGCCCACTAGGCAAACTAGGTAGTTGCCTAGGGCGCCAAGAGGCGGGGGCGGTAAATTGGGTTCTCGGCTCCCCCTCTGGTGCCCCAGGCAAGTGTTTAGTTTGCCTCCCCCTCGCTGCTGCCACAGCCACTGCTAGCCCCTTCTGGGCCACCGCCACCCCCCATCATTGCCCCCGCCACCCCCCCGGTGCTCCGCTCACCTGCCCGCTGTCACTAAAAGCAGCGGTGCTCTGCTCACTCCCTTCTCCCTGCTCGCCGTGGCTAAAAGTAAGCTCTGCCAGCTTTGCAGCTTGCGCCATGGAGCGGCCAGGATGCCAGGGGGGCGAGCAGGGGGAAGGGAGCGAGCAGAGCGCTGCCACTTTTAGCAGTGGCAAGCGGGCGAGTGGGGGGGCAGGCGGAATACCAGGGGGTGGGCGGGACATCAGGAGGGTGCCGGGGGGGCTGCCTGCCTAGGGCGCTATTTGCCCTAGAGCCACCCCTAATAAGAAATTATTCCCATTGTTCCTCAGAAATGGCTGACTGTGTACACAATATAGAAAGTGCTTTACAGGTTTGTCCTCAGCAACCCTGTCAGGTAAATCACTACATCTCATTTTACATTATGAGAACAGTGGGTTATACTTTCACTTATGATTAGTCATCATGAATATCATTTCCAAAGAACAAGAGCTGTAAGGCAGACATGCAGCCCTAATAGCCAATGCAGTTTTTTCTGAGGCTGGTACTATAAGGCTTCAGCAACTCATCTCCACAAAAAGGCAGTCTCCTGTGTTCCTCACCAACTGAAACTTCCACGTGTTCTTCAAGGTTGCCCTGCATGAAGAGTACTACAGCAGTCAACCTAAGAGACTATGGGCCTGTTCAGACGCACAGTTTAATCAGTTGTCGCTGCTGTTTCCTACAGGATTAAAAGTGGCTGATCAGACAGCAACATCTGTCTCCCAGTAGTCAATCGTTATCGCCCCCCCAAAATCCTTCTCCAACCTGGATTACTTTGTTACCTGTTCCTTTGCAGTGTTTTTTGAGTTGTCTGGTTTCACCTCATAGTTTTCTCTATCTGGATAGTTCTGCTGCGATATTAACCAACTTCCGGATGTCTGAAGGCTGTCCCAGAGCAAAAGGAGCCTCAGACATCTGGTTTACGGTCATCTTTTTTTTTTTTTTACTACTTAGTAATATGTAGTCCCAGGGGCGTGGCCACTGTTAGTCGGTTTCCTAAGACCTTTCAGCCTGGGAACGCACCCCACGAGAGGTGCAAAGTTACGACAACAACAATGTTGGCGTATCTCATAGAGACCCATGGATCCTGAAAACAAAGCTTGCTGCTGCTCCTGGCGCAGCCTCAAAACCCCTTTGGGAGCTGATTAAATGGCACATCAATCCCCGTGCACTTTGGTGGTGGACACTGCACAGCAAGGCCGCTTAGACAGTATCTTTGACTTGCAAGCAGGTGAGCAAGGTCTTTCCCCTGGGGCTAACAGCTCTTGTTTCCAGGTCTCAAGAGATACCTGGCCTCGGAAGGCTCAGTGTATGAGGACGGTCGCCCATGGCTGGGTAAGTGTGACTGTGCACCCCCACTTTCCTCCTCCTCCCCTCACTCGAGGCACTTGAACCAAACAGCGGGCTCATGCAGGGGGCGTTTGCTGGCCCCCCTCTCCCGTGCTGCTGCCACTCCCCTTCCCTTAGTCTGTCCTCTGTCACATTCCCACCCCTGGAAGGGCATGGGGGGGGGCAGGGTCTGGCAGATGATCCGATGCGGGGAGGTGGATCAGAGACTCTCCCTTTAAGAGAGCCCCCAGCTGAAATGCAGCCTCCTGCTCCAGCTGCCACCCCTGCAGGTGCTCTTGATTTCTGTGTCTTTGGAAGTGGACTTCTGCACTTTGTACTTCCTGTTTGCTTGTGGCTAGCCAGGGGGCACATGCCTCTGCCTGTCTGCCTGCCATTGGCACGAGTCTCTGTCAGTAGGAGGGTGCGGGCAGTTGCCAGAGTCTCAGGAGCAGACTTTCCGCCTCCCCTCCTGGTCATGTGCAAAGAACTGGCCAATCCTGTGGTCCTGCGCTGCCCCTTCCCTTCCCCCTTGGCAGCGAACCAATAGCATATGCACAGGTGGGATCACCATGGTGACGGTTTGTCTCTCCTGACAGTTTACACTCTGTCCCCCTGCCTGCCTGGCATAACTTCTCCCCTTTGGAAGCTGACTAGCACCATCCACGTTAGTTCTACACTTGGGCGGGGCTACGCTGCGGATCTCAGGATTGGGCTGCCCAATACTGTCAATGACTGTGTCATGGAGCAGATGGTCACTGAACCTTCCAGGAGGACATGATCCTGGACTTGGTCCTAAGTAATGCCCAAGACCTGGTAAGAGATATAAATGTGATATCTTCAGCTGAGAAGGGTGCCCTTAATACTATTAAGTTTAACATTTATGTAAATATCAAATTGTCCAAAAAGACCAACACAACCAGATTTCACTTTAGAAGGGGCAACTTCTCTCAAATGAGGGGACTTGTGAAGAAGAAGCTGAAAGGAAAGGTAAAAAGTAGGGATGGGCACAAAGAAAAAAAATTGAGGTCCATATAGTTTCAAGCTTTGTGGGTTTCACAAACCCCAAACTTCAATGGACTTTTCTGGTTAATGAACCAGGTCATAGTTTGTCAGGTTTGTGATGTGGTGCAGTTTGCAAAAGCCCTCCAGAGGGAATGTATTCCCTTTAAATGGCATTTACAAACTGTGCTGTGTGTGAGTAAAGTCCAAGCGGAGAGTTCACTCACTTCCAGTTCACTTCTGGGTGAACAGGAAGTGGATGAACTGGCCGCTTGGAATCCAAGCTTGCAAAAGCTGCCCCCTGTGGACCTCCTGATGACACCCGGGTTTGGGCACCATGTGACACAGAGTGTTGGATCCAACTTGGCATCCAACAACATGGCTTTTCTTATGTTCTTAAGCCAGGAGTTTACAAAAGATGAATGACAGTTACAAAATTACTATCTCTTTAGAAAGGCCACAGCTTACAAACATAATGGAACTGATAGCACCTGTTATTTTGCAATAGACTCTACATATATTTATAATAGGTAAAATGTAAGCAAAAACAAGACCTGGAGCTGACTGCGGCTCAGATCATGAGCTACTCTTTGCAAAATTCAGGCTTAAACTGAAGAAAACTGGGGAGGCCATTAGGCCATTCAGGTTTGACCTTGATCACGTCCTTTATGAATATACAGTGGAGGTGAAGAATAGGTTTAAGGAACTAGAGTTGTTAGAGTGCCTGAAGAACTATGGACATTGTACAGGACTACGAGACATTGTACAGAAGGCAGCAATCAGCACCATCCCAAAGAAGAAGAAATGCAAGAAAGCAAAGTGGCTGTCTAATCTGGCTTTACAAATTGCTGAGGAAAGAAGGAAAGCGAAAGGCAACGGTGAAAAGGAAAGATTCATCCAACTGAATGCAGATTTCCAGAGAAGAGCAAGGAGAGATAAGGAGGCCTTCCTGAAGGAACAATGCAAACCAATAGATGAAAATAATAGAATGGGAAGGACAAGAGATCTCTTCAAGAAAATTGGAAAAATCAAGGGAACATTTCATGCAAAGATGGCCATGATAAAACCTTAAGGACCTAACAGAAGCAGAAGAGATTAGAAAGAGTTGGCAAGAATACACAGAAGAATTATACAAGAAGGATCTCAATGTCCTTGACGACCATGACGGTTAAATCACTGACCTCGAGCCAGATATTCTGGAGTGTGAAGTCAAATGGGCCTTAGAAAGCATTACTAACAACAAAGTGAGCAGAGATGACAGTATTCCAATGGAGCTATTTAAAGTCCTAAAAGACAATGATGTTAAAGTGATGCACACATTATGTCAGCAAATTTGGAAAACGCAACTGTGGCCACAGGATTGGAAAAGGTCAGTTTATATTCCAATCCCAAAGAAGGATAATGGGTAATGCCAAGGAATGTTCGCACCATTGCACTAATTTCACACGCCAGCAAGGTCATGTTAAAGATCCTACAAGCTAGGCTTCAGCAGTATGTAGATTGGGAGCTACCAGAAGTTCAGACTGGGTTTTGGAGAGGTAGAGGAACTAGAGATCAAATTGCCAACATTCACTGGATTATGGAGAAAGCATGGGAGTATCAGAAAAACGTCTATTTGTTTCATTTACTATGCTAAAGTCTTTGATTGTGTGGATCACAACATACTGTGGCAAGTCTTTAAAGAGATGGGAGTACCAGCCCACCTCACATGTCTCCTGAGAAACCTATATAAGGATAGCAAAACCACATACTGACCGTATGGTGACTTTTCTGCCTGGTGTGAAGGTAGCAGACATTGAGCGTTTTGTAGACAGACTGATAGACAGTGCTGGGGAGGAGCCAATGGTCGTGGTTCATGTTGGCACCAACAATGTGGGGAAATGCAGTCATGAAGTCCTGGAGGAAAAATTTAGGCTGCTAGGCAGCAGACTCAAGGCCAGGACCTCCAAGGTATCCTTTTCAGAAGTGCTACCTGTTCCACACGCAGAGCTGGAGAGACAGGCACAAATTAGAAGTCTCAATGCGTGGATGCGACGATGGTGTAGGGAGGAAGGGTTTAAATTTGTTAGGTACTGGGATGCTTTTTGGAATAAGTGGGAGCTGTACAAAAGAGACGGTCTCCACTTGTCCCCAGAAGAAACCAGGCTGCTTAAAATCAAAAAGGTGGCAGAGCAGTTTTTAAACTGAATCTTGGGGGAAAGCCAACAGGAGATGAAATATCTCTGGTTCAGGATGACTCATCTCAAAGAGATGAAGGGTTAACTGTTACTTTTCTACTGGGCAATGGATTAGAGTTGTCCACTGAGATGGTGACAAACAATATGGAGTGTCTGCCAAAGTCTCAAAGGCAGCAGGAGGAAGGTTTGGGGCCTAACTTGCCTGGGAAATTATAAATGTTTGTATACAAATGCTAGAAGCGTCTGAGGTAAAATCAGAGAGTTGGAATGCTTAGTGTTGGGGGAAACATAGACATTGTGGGTATTTCAGAAACTTGGTGGAATGAGGAGAATCAGTGGGACATGGTGATTCCTGAATATAAATTATATCAGAAGGTTAGGGAGGGAAGGGTTGGAGCTGGGGTGACTCTGTATGTCAGAGAGAGTTTGTCCAGTAAGTTTGAGAAGGTCAGAGAATTAGATTTCCTTCTAGAAATGCTTTGGGTTGAAATAGTGGGCCCAAAAGGAAATTTAACTATAGGAGTTGTTATTGCCCACCGGATCAAAAGATAGAGGACGATTATAATATGATGAAAGAATTAAAGATAGCGGCTAAATGCAAAAACTATGTCATTATAGGTGATTTTAACTACCCGCAGATTGATTGGGTTAATATGTGTTCTGGTTGGGAGAAAGAGATTGAGTTTCTAGACACTCTTAATGACTATGCTACGGAGCAGATGCCCACAGAACCTACCGGGGTGGAATGATCCTGGATTTGGTCCTAAGTAATGCCCAAGACCTGGTGAGAGATATAAAAGTGATTGCACCGCTTGGGAACAGTGACCATAACATTATTGATTTCACCATTTGTATAAATAGGGAGTTGCCCCAAAAGACCAGCACAACCACATTTAACTTTAAAAGGGGTAAATTCACTAAGATGAGGAGGTATGTGAAGAGGAAACTAAAAGGAAAGGTGAATAGAGCCAAAACCCTTGGGGAAGCTTGGAGGCTACTTAAAATTACAACTCTAGAAGCTCAGATAAAATATATACCAGAAATCAGGAAAGGCGCAAATAGGTATTTTAAAAAGCCTGCATGGTTAACAAACAAAGTAATGGAAGCTATAAAAGGTAAGAAGGATTCCATTAAGTGGTGGAAAGCTAGTCCAAGTAAGGTTAATAAAAGGGAACACAGGCTGTGGCAAATCAAATGCAAGACTGTGATCAGGCAGGCAAAAAGGGACTATGAGGAGCATATTGCAAAAAACATAAAGACCAACAATAAAAATTTCTTCAAATTAGAAGCAGGAAACCAGCCAGGGAGGCAGTGGTGACCAAGGGGTAAAAGGATTACTGAAGGAGGATAGGAAAATAGCTGAGAAGCTGAATGCATTTTTTACCTTCATCTTCACTGTGGAAGAAGAGAAGTATTTGCCCACTCCAGAACCACTAATTTTGGAAGGGGTGTTGAAGGACCTGAGTCAGATTGAGGTGACGAGAGAGGAGGTCCTACAATTGATGGACAAATTAAAAACTAATAAGTCACCAGGTCCGGATGGCATACATCCAAGAGTTCTGAAAGAACTCAAAGATGAACTTGTGGATCTCCTGACAAAAGTATCTGATCTTTCATTGAAATCTGCCTCCTTCCTGAGGACTGGAAGGTAGCTAATATTACCCCCATCTTTAAAAAGGGTTCCAGAGGAGATCCAGGAAATTACAGGCCAGTCAGTTTGACTTCAATACCGGGAAAGTTGGTGAAAACCATTATTAAAGAGAAAATGAGTAGGCACATTGATGAACAAAGGAGAGCCAGTTTGGTGTAGTGGTTAAGTGTGCGGACTCTTATCTGGGAGAACTGAGTTTGATTCCCCACTCCTCCACTTACACCTGCTAGCATGGCCTTGGGTCAGCCATAGCCCTGGCAGAGGTTGTCCTTGAAAGGGCAGCTGCTGTGAGAGCCCTCTCCAGCCCCACCCACCTCACAGGGTGTCTGTTGTGGGGGAGGAAGGTAAAGGAGATTGTGAGCCGCTCTGAGACTCTTCGGAGTGGAGGGCGGGATATAAATCCAATATCTTCTTCTTCTTCTTCAAATGTTATTGAGAAAGACTCAGCATGCGTTCTATAAGGGAAGATCTTGTCTCACTAACCTGTTAGAGTTCTTTGAGGGGGTGAACAAACATATGGACAAAGGGGACCCCATAGATGTTGTTTACCTTGACTTCCAGAAAGCTTTTGATAAAGTTCCTCATCAAAGGCTACTTAGTAAACTCACAAGTCATGGAGTAAAAGGACAAGTCCTCTTGTGGATCAAAAACTGGCTAATTAAAAGGAAACAGAGAGTGAGTATAAATGGGCAATTTTAGCAGTGGAAGATGTAAGCAGTGGGGTGCTGCAGAGCTCAGTACTGGGCCCCATGCTCTTTAACTTGTTCATTAATGATTTGGAGTTGGGAGTAAGCAGTGAAGTGGCTAAGTTTGCAGATGACACTAAATTGTTCAGGGTGGTAAGAACCAGAGAGGATTGTGAGGCACTACAAAGGGATCTGTTGAGGCTGGGTGAGTGGGCATCAATGTGACAGATGAGGTTCAATGTGGCCAAGTGCAAAGTAATGCACACTGGGGCCAAAAAATCCTAGCTATAAATACAAGTTGATGGGGTGCAAAATAGCAGAGACTGACCAAGAGAGAGATCTTGGGGTTGTGGTAGATAACTCACTGAAAATGTTGGGACAGTGTGAGATTGCAATTAAAAAGGCCAATGCCATGCTGCGAATTATTAGGAAAGGAATTGAAAACAAATCAGCCAGTATCATAATGCCCCTGAATAAATCGATGGTGCAGCCTCATTTGGAGTACTGTGTATAATTCTGGTCACCGCACCTCAACAAAGGTATTATAGCCTTGGAAAAAGTGCAGAAAAGGGCAAATAGAATGATTAAAGGGTTGGAACACTTTCCCTATGAAGAATTGTTAAAACGCTTTGGGCTGTTTAGCTTGGAGAAACATCGACTGCGGGGTAACATGATAGAGGTTTACAAGATTATGCATGGGACAGAGAAGATATGAGAATGCATGGACATTCAATGAAATTGCTGAACAGTCGGGTTAGAACTGATAAAAGGAAGTACTTCTTCACCCAAAGGGTGAAATTCACTGCCACGGGAGGTGGTGGCAGCTACAAGCACAGACAGCTTCAAGAGGGGATTGGATAAGCATATGGAGTAGAGGTCCATCAGTGGCTATTAGCCACAGCCTATTGTTGGAACTCTCTGTCTGGGGCAGTGATGCTCTGTTTTCTTGGTGCTTGGGGGGTGGGGCACAGTGGGAGGGCTTCTAGCCCCACTGGTGGACCTCCTGATGGCACTTGGTTTTTTTTACCACTGTGTGACACAGAGTGTTGGACTGGATGGGCAATTGGCCTGATCCAACATGGCTTCTCTTATGTTCTTATGTCAAGAAGCAACTGTCAGAATGGGACATAGAGCAACTGATTGGTTTAGAATAGAAAAAGGAGTTCGACAAGGATGTATATTGTCACCCTGCTTATTTATATATGCAGAGTACATCATGCGGAATGCTGGCCTGGATGAAGCACAAACTGGAATTAAGACTGCTGGGAAAAACATCAACAACCTCAGATATACAAATGACACCACTCTAATGTCAGAAAGTGAGGACTTAAAGAACCTCTTGTTGAGGGTGAAAGAGGAGAGCACAAAAGTAGGCTTGAAACTCAACATCAAAAAACCTGTCATGGCATCTGGCCCCATCACACCTTGGCAAATAGAAGGGGAAGACATGGAAATAGTGACAGACTTCACATTCCTGGGATCCAGGATCAGTGCAGATGGTGACTGTAGCCATGAAATTAAGACATTTGCTCCTTGGGAGGACAGCTATGATGAACCTAGGCAGTATAATAAAAAGTAGAGACATCACCCTGCCAATAAAAGTTTGTATAGTCAAAGTGATGGTATTCCCAGTAGTAATGTATGGATGTGAGAGTTGGACCATAAGGAAGGCTGAGCGCAGAAGAATAGATGCTTTCGAGCTGAGGTGCTGGAGAAGAATCTTGAGAGTCCCTTGGACTGCAAGAAAATCGAATCAGTCTGTCCTTAGGGAAATCAACCCTGACTGTTCCCTGGAAGGTCAGATAATGAAGCTGAAGCGCAAATACTTTGGTCACCAAATGAGAAGGGAGCACTCACTGGAGAAGATCCTGATGCTGGGAAAGACAGAAGGCCAAAGAAGAAGTGGATGGCAAAAGTTGAGATGCCTGGACAGCGTTACTGATGTAACTTACATGATTTTGATCAGACTTCAGAGGATGGTGGAAGACAGAAGGGCCTGGCGTGACTTTGTCCATGGGGTCACAAAGAGTCGGACTCGATTGTGCAACTGAACAACAAAATGTAAGAAAATTATATTCATGTTACTTTTATACCACACTAGTTTGGCTTTACCATTTGTGTTCCGTACTTTCAGAGATTCAGATATCATATACTGGATTTGAAACTGGGCCAAAAAACATGAATTAATATTTCAGCAAGATGGAACTAGAAGGGACAATATCACTATTAACCTGAAGAAAGTTTGCTGGAAAATCTGAAATCTAAAAAACAAACAAACTAGGGATTAAAACTGTGTTATCAGTTGCCATTCTGGAGGTTGCTAGGTAACCTCAACTATATTGCTGAGTCTACCAAGCCTTGGTTTCTGTAAAGCAAAGCCAGGGTTGTAAAAGCAGGGATGGACTTAGACAAAACAGACCTTGGAAGAGTCCCATCCTCCTCCCCTGTTATGTCTCCTGACAGAGGATAATTTGATGACAGGCCTGGTGACAACCATCAGACACACTACTAACAACAGCAGTGCCAGCCACCATGCAAGTGGGCCTGACCCTGCCAGCTACCAAGCAAGTGGCCTGGTCTGACCTCATGGCTCATCATTAGGGTTGCCAAGTCCAATTCAAGAAGTATCTGGGGACTTCGGGGGTGGAGCTAGGAAACATTGGGGGTGGAGCCAGGATCAAGGTTGTGACAAGCACAATTGAACTCCAAAGGGAGTTCTGGCCATCACATTTAAAGGGACTGCATACCTTTTAAATGCCTTCCCTCATTGGAAATAATGAAAGATAGGGGGACCTTCTTTTGGGGTTCATATAACTGGACCCCCTCGTCCAATACTTTTGAAACTTGGAGGATCTTTTGGGGAGAGGCACTGAATGCTGTGCTGAAAATTCAGTGCCTCTATCTCAAAAAACAGCCCCCTCAGAGCCCCAGATACCTGCAGATGAATTCTCTATTATACCCTATGGGAATCATTCTCCATAGGGAATAATGGAGTGCCTAGCAGACATTTCCCTCCCCCCCCTGTTTTCTGATGACCCTGAAGTGGGGAGAGGGCCTCCAAACTGGGGGATCCCCTGCCCCCACCTGGGGATTTGTCGTGACGGACTACCAGGTCTACGGAGTAACTGCTACTAACCACCTGGTGAAATAACTCTCCCACCTGGGGATTGGCAACCCTAGTCATCATGCAAGTGAGCCAGAACTTTCCTCAGGAGAGGATCCTAGGTTGTCAGAACGAGATAAAGCTGATTTTTTTTATTTTTTTGATGACTGGGAAGCAGATAACAGAGGGGTAAATTACGGGGTGGGGGGCTCAGGGGCTCGAGTCCCCTCTGGATTTTTTTTTGGGGGGGGGTCTGAGCCCCCTCTGTGCAACCAATACAGGCCTTGGGGACTTGGGAGCTCAGGCTTCCTCCAGGCAACCAGTGCCAGGCACAGTGACAAAATCCTTTGAGTGTATGAAAATGTTTTCCAATCCATTTTCAAGGAGAGAGAATGATTTTCAAAGGCATAAATGGGGTAGTGGATCCTGTGAAGAAATGCATTTTTCTCCTGGGACATTGTAAGGCAGGAAAACCTCCCTGTGTGTGTTTTTTTCCTCTGGGCTGGAAAGAAGGAAGTCCAAGCTCACCTTCTTACAAATGCTAATTGAGCTAGCAGAGCAGACAATGGATAGATAGATGGATAGATAAACACACACCCTTCTCTCCCCTCCCTTCTCCAAGCAGGAAACATATACGTGAAGGTATCAAATAGGAAGACTATCTCTGGAGACAGGAAAAGCTGTTTTGACCTGAGCAGACCTGGATCAAGGGGGTGGGGAAAGAGTTTTGATAATGTTTCTGTGCAACAGGGGAAAAAGCTCTCTTGCTTCTGGATCCATTAGGGAGGGCAGATCTCTCACCTGAGTTCTAGGAAAGGTGGCTATTTTGGCCATCCATCCGGCTGGCCGAGAGGGTTGAAGGATGCTTGATATTGTAAAAGGTAATTGTGATCTGCAAAATTTTTGGGCTATATCTTTAATTACTAGGGTTTTGATATCCAAAACACATCAATACTTAAATATGTTCAGTGTCTGTTGGAAAAGAAAGTATAGTCCTTAACCCTGGCTGACAGCATCCACTTTCAGTGTGGCAACAGTCAGACTGCAAGGCCTTTGTTGGGCTCAACATACTAGCTTGGTTCTAATTTACATTTGGAGGAAAGGGAGATTGGGTAAAGGGCACATGAAGATCAGAGGCCTTTTAACATTTCCTTTTGTCCTGTGTGAAATCCAGAAACAACATTGCCAAGGAATGTGCACTTTGTACATGTTCATGCTTTTCATTTTGCTGTTACCTAAAATGGTGTGGTACAGGTTCAAAGGGGCAACCAATTAGCTAATGGATCCAGGTGGGGTAGCTGTGTTGGTCTGAAGCAGCAGAACAAAGTTGGAGTCCAGTGGCACCTTTCAGACTAACCAAGTTTAATTCTAGGTAAAGTTTTCATGTGTATGCACACTGCTTTATTTAGATCCAGGTGGGTAGCTGTGTTGTTCTGAAGCAATAAAGTCTGAGTCCAGTGGCACCTTTAAGATCAACAAAGTTTTATTCTGGGTATAAGCTTTTGTGTGTAAGCACACTTCATCAAATACTGGTGAAACAGAATTTAGAGTCAAGATGCATAAGTACTAGGTGATTATAGCTGAGACTGGATGTGTGAGAGATCTGTGAATGGCAGTAAATTAGCAAGGAAATATAAGAGTTAACAAGCAGGTGTTTTGAGTCCAGTGGTACCTATGAGTCAAGTAAAGCTCCATTATGGGTATAAGCAAGAACTGAGAGACTTAGTATATTCACTCCCTAAGATTAACTGAAACAGATTTCTTCAAATCAGATTTCTTCAAATAAAGGGGGGGGGGGGGGTTAAATTGCCAGGAAAAGCTTATTGGAATAAAAATGTCTAAGTAACAGAGCAATACATACAGCTAAGATTGGAATAACACATTAGGTAAGATGTGAAACTTGCAATAAATTGATAAACAGATAATAAAGCAATTAACAATGGATGTGAGAACTAAGTTTGAGTCCAATGGCACCATTAAGAATAACATAGTTTGATTTCTGGGTGTAAGTGAGAACCGAGTAATGTAGCATGTGTAGTGAGAGAAGAAGCCAGTATCTCTGTTAAGTCCTGGGGGTTCCATTGTTCTGAGTGTTGTAATAGCTTGCAATTCAGCAATCTCCTACTCCTATCTGTTTCTGAAGTTCCTTTGCAATAAAGCAGCTATTTTGAGGTCCCCCACTGAGTGCCCTGAAAGGTTGAAGTATTCTTCTGTTCTTGCATATTTTGGGGCTACTCCTTCAGGCACAGATGGCAGAAAAAGTCTTTCAGGTCCTCAGACACAAATCTGACATCAAGAATCACAAGACTGAGAAGCCTGTAGGAGAACACTTCAGCCTTCCAGGACATTGAATGGGGACCTCAGAGTGGCTGTTTTATTGCACAGTTCCTTTGAATGCACAGCAACTGTTTTCTATTCTGCCCTACCTCAGAAACTCCAGCCATGCATTTACCAAATGAAGGTATCTGTGATGCCATAATTTTGTAAATTTCAGTACAATGTTACCCTTATGAATAAGGCAGAAACAAGATACCTGTAAATGAACATCCAGGGAAACTTTTTAAAAAGTTCCCCTAAAGGCTTTTCTGTGTTGCCTTTTACTGTCAAATTTGTGACCATATGTTTATCCTATGCACATGATATGCATGTCTGCAGATCTTAAAGTGACTATTCATTCTAAAGATGAATTTCAAAAATGGGACACAGCAGGAGACTGCTGAGATACCACTGAAACCACTGGCCAACTCCCATGTTTTCCTGCGTTTGGCCCAGTACAGGGGCATTGTTAGGGGGGCTCCCGCTATATTTCTGCATAGTGATAATGGAGGCCCCTCATTGTAATGTCACTGGCCCCTCCCTCTGAGGTCATTGGATCCCAGTTCTTTTAGGGACCTATCATATTAATGCCTCTGGCCGAGCCCCAGCCCCACCACCCCCAGGAAATTGGAAAGTATACACGTCTGGCAGATGATAGGTTGCCTGGTGGGTGGGAAGACCAGAAGGAAGCAGGAAAATGGGAGAGACTGCTAGGGAAGGGAGAAAGTAAATAGTGGGGGAAGGGATGCAGAGGAAAATGAGAGGGTCCCCCCATGTCCTTGTGAGTCCCCTGCTTATAATCTTCTAGTAGAATGTAACCATTCTGTTGACTATAGTACAAAAAAATAAACATGAAGTTTATTGTATTGGTGTGTTCTTAATTTATAACCTCAGTAATGTCAAAGCAGAAATTGCATTTGTTGAAGTCAAATCTTGTCAGTAAACAAAAGCAAGATGTGGGAGAAGACACAGACCATTTCTCTGCCTAATCATCTGAGACTGGGGTGGCAGCAATGGATAAAATGATGAACATGGCTTATACCCATCATCACTTCCCAGATCTATTCAGCCACCAGCCAAGTCCCAAAGCCAGTGTGGCACAGTGGTCAGAGTGTCAGACAAGGACCTGGGAGACCCAAGTTTGAATCTCTCTCTGCCATATAAGTTTGCTGGGTGACCTTAGGCCAGCATGGGTTGCAGACCAACAAGGAACTTGTATCTATCACATTTGCCAGAATCTCATGCTATATCATGCAAACAGATATATGCAACATTTTTGGACCAAGTGTCAAAAACACACACAGCATCTACCTGTAAAGATGTGGCTTTTGTCATGATCTGTGCAGGACTGGGAGACAAGGCCTAGTAGGATTGCCAAGTCCAATTCAAGAAATATCTGGGGACTTTGGGGGTGGGGTCAGGAGATATTGGGGTGGAGTCATGAGCAAGGTTGGAACAAGTACAATAGAACTCCAAAAGAAGTTCTGGCCATCACATTGAAAGGGACTGCACCCCTTTTCAATGCCTTCCCTCCATTAGAAATAATGAAGGACAGGGGCACTTTCTTTGGGGGCTCATAGAATTGCCCCCCTGGTGCAATCCTTTGAAACTTGGAGGGTGTTTTGAGGAAAGGCATCAGATGCTATGCTGCAAATTTGGTGCTACTACCTTGTGACGGTAATGAACGGGTTAACAAGAAAACTAAGGACGCATAGAGCCTGTGTCAGGTGACCTGAGGGTGGGGGCCAGAGTGCTCGGAACTCTCAGAGGTGATTGACAGCTAACGGCTGAGGGCAGTTAGTGACAGACGGAGTCTGAGGGAGACTGCTGAAGAGAGCAGTTGGTCTGAGAAGGAGCTGAGACAGGAGCTGAAGAGAGTCTTTGAGAGAAGCAGAGCTCACTGTTCACTCTATAAAGACAGCCAAGGGGCTGTGTGTGACTAGAGAAGAGTCACAGTAAAAGACCTGAGAGGTCACAGACACAGAGACACTTCTCTTAAGAGCTAAAGAGGTGGTTGAGGGAAAGATGTGGGTGTAGAAGTCTGAAGGGCTGGGAGAAGAGACACCAGTCGACTTAAGGAACTTGGCACATTATACCCAAGAGGCCAACCCAGAATAGTGTTGGAGAGTGAAAGCTGTATGATCTGTGAAACCTGAAAGACCTAAGCGAAATTGATATTACAAGCCTGAACTATGAAGAAACTGAGGCTGAAGAGGGGCTGGGGTAGCCATAAGCCGCATATAGAAGCGATCCAGTGAGACCGCGAGGCGTGCTGCTATATACCTCAAAGAACATCCCCCCCCCCCAGAACCCCAGATACCCGTGGATTAATTCCCCATTATTCCCTATGGAAATCGTTCTCCATAGGGAATAATAGAGTACCCAGTAGACATTTCCCTCCCCCCTGGCTTTCTAAAGTGGGTGGAGGGCCTTCAAACCGGGGAATACCCTGCCCCCTCCCTCTCTCACACGCACACACACTTACTGCATCTGGTTCCTCCACAACTTTACTTGCTCTGAAAACGAAAGCAAAACAGAGGGTCTGTGCTCTGATGAAACTGCTGCTGACTCTTCCCCAATAAGCACTTCCTGTTTCCTGCTCAACTTTAAAGGCATACATTTTAAAAACGGACCTGTTTGCAGGTTTCTAAACCTGCCTGAGCTCTAGAGGTACATGGTGACTGTAGGGGCGGGGCTTCCCCTGCCAGCCAGCTGGCTGGGGGCAGGGGGAAGCCTGTAAAACCGGGGGATCCCCCGCTGGGACCTGGGGATTGGGAAGTCTAGGGAGGCTTAGGCCTAGAGATCAGTGTGGGAGTAGAAAGCAGACACAGCCTACAATCCCCACAATACTTGGCGCCCTCTGTAATCAGCATCCAGGGACTGTGTGAGGAGACTGATACTTAAACTTTGTGGGCTGTGAAACTCTCCTAGGAGAGCAAAGCTTCGGAAATTTTCCTAGGAGAGCAAAGCTTCAGAATTCTTAGACATTGATTCGAATCTTTATAATGTACTTTTGAAGTTTGTGGAAGCTATGAGTGAAACAGAGATAATAGCGCAACTCTGTCGCGTTCTGATGCCTTGTGCATTACATCAATCTACTCTTCCTCTCACCAAGAAAGACTGGAGTGTTGTACTTTGTTTGAATATCGACCTTTTTCACCACAACTCAGATCCTCAGTTTGAGAGTCTTCATACTTCGTGTTTAAGTATTCAAGTACTTTGAGCACGGGCGTAGTCAGTGTTCTGTCACCTTAAATGTGATTTTCACTTTTGATATGTCTATCTTTGTAAGTTTTTTGTAAGTTGCACTTAAATTTGTTTATTTCTGAGGCTGGTTCTCGCGGAGGTTTTTTTACTTTTACCCTGCTTTTCTCTGTTGTGTTGCTAAATCCCCAGGGGATTCCCCAGTTTGGAGGCCCTCCCCCTGCTTCCAGGTAATCAGAAAGCAGGGGTAGGGAAGGGACATGTCTGCTGGGAACTCTACTATTCCCTATGGAGATGTATTCCCATAGGAAATAGTGGAGAATTGATCTGCGGGTATCTGGGGCTCTGGGGGGGCTGTTTTTTGAGATAGAGGCACCAAATTTGCAGCGTAGCATCTGGTGCCTCTCCCCAAAAGTTTCAAAAGGATTGGATTTGGGGGGGGGGGGAATTCTATGTGCCCCAAAAGAAGGTGCCTCTATCCTTCATTATTTCCTATGGAAGAAAGGCATTTAAAAGGTGTGCAGTCCCTTTAAATGTGATGGCCAGAACTCCCTTTGGAGTGCAATTATACTTGTCACAACCTTGCTCCTGGCTCCACCCCCAATGTCTCCTGTCTCCATCCCCAAAGTCCCCAGATATTTCTTGAATTGAACTTGGCAACCCTACTTGGAGGTTGAGTGACTAACAGGCAGACGGCCTAATAAAGAAGGCTGTGGGCTGTGAAGACTAACAGGACCTTTATCTTTTTAATGTTCTTTGCCTGGTCCTCATGCCTGTGTTTTCTCAGCTAAAAGGGGCATGTTTGACTGGGCTTGGGAGGGTACTCTGGGCCTTCCCAAGGGACCATAAATCCAGAGTGGTGGCAGAGTAAGGCGCCAACCCACAGGGTTCATGGCAGCTTTGCTGGCAAGCCAAAAAGGAGAGGGGTGAATAGAGTTGTACTTGGTGACTGCCAGGCAGGCGAAGCTGAGAGGGAGTGACTGGACTAAGGTCACCCAGCAAACTTATATGGCAGAGAGAGATTCAAACTTGGGTCTCCCAAGCCCTTGTCTGACACTCTGACCACTGTGCCACACTGGCTTTGGGACTTGACTGCTGGCTGAATAGATTTGGGAGGTGATGATGGGTATAAGCTGTGTTCATCATCGTATCTGTTGCTGCCATCCCATTCTCAAATAATTAGGTAGAGAAATGGCTGTGGAAGCAAAGCAAAATGGTATGGCCTGAAGCTTTTGGGTGCCAAGGTTTCCTGCCTTGCATAAAATCATTCTGCTGTAGACTTCTAGCAATCAGTTTAGGTATGCTTATCTGTTATGGGACTCAAAACTGTTATTTTAAGATTAAGGAATAAACTCTTCATGTGTATTAATCCAATATGAAGAAAAGGAAAAATCCATAATGGAATTTTTTTAAAAAACATATCTTACAAATATCTGCCTTACTGTTAAGTATGAACATTGGAAACAGACTGTGGAAGGGACATAAACCAAAAAGATACATGAAAGAAAAAAATTACAGTAGTGAAAGCAATTGTGGTTTTTGCAGACAGGGGGAAGTGAGCCTCATCTATTTTTCTATTACTTCTACCCAAAGTAGGTCAAAAGAGAGTAAGAGATTGTTTTTGCAGCACAATCCAAAGCATACATACTTGAAAGTAAGTTCTGTTGTTTTTAATGGGACTCTCTCTTTCTCTAACAACTAGGGTGGCCATAATGTCTGAAGGCCAGCCAGGGACACCTGGGGGGGGGGGGGGAGGTAGGGGTGCGTGCGCGCTCTGCGCGCGCGCCGCCGGAAACAGGAAGTGACGTCACTTCCGGTGATGTCATGCCACCGCCGGAAGCAGGAAGTGACACCACTTCCTGTGACATCATTTCCCCCGCGTCACCTGCCGGAAACGGGAAGTGACATCACTTCCTCTGACATCACTTCCCCCAAATGACATCATTTCCCCCAAATGCCACTGCCGGAAACAGGAAGTGACTTCACAGCACTTCCTGTGACGTCCCCAAAAATCCCCCAAATATCACCGCCGGAAACAATTTTGTTCTCAAATCCTGTATATACTTCATCAGTATATGGGATAAGGCACTTTCTCAACTGTGCTGCATAATGCAGCCTATTTATTTTGTCCTGTTTGCTCTGTTGGCTCTATCTGCGCCACCTTCATCACTTTCGGGGTGTGGATCCCCCAGTGGGGTGGTCTCCCGACTCCCTCCGCCGGCTGTTTCTGATAGCCCTGCGCCCCCTCTTTCATTTGATATGTGTCCCGTGCGGGTGCCACCCTCCCGCCGGGAGATGCCGCAAAATGAGCCCCCTTGAGGCTTATGGCGGCAGGGCTCGGGGGAAGCGAGCTAGACTGCTGTTCTTTTGAGGGGTTATAGAGTGTTTCGAGCCCATCCCTGTGGCATCGGTCTCATCGTTGTGGGACCCAGGGGGCTGGCGCAGCGGCCCGCTGAAGCAGCCTGTCACTAATAACACAGGTCGAGATGCAGGACAGGAACCCGGAAGTGACCGACAGGCTGCTTCAGCAGGCCGCTGCGCCGGCCCCCTGGGCCCCACAATGATGGGACCGATGCCACAGGGACGGGCTCGAAACACTCTATAACCCCTCAAAAGAACAGCAGTCTAGCTCGCTTCCCCCGAGCCCTGCCGCCATAAGCCTCAAGGGGGCTCATTTTGCGGCATCTCCCGGCGGGAGGGTGGCACCCGCACGGGACACATATCAAATGAAAGAGGGAGCGCAGGGCTATCAGAAACAGCCGGCGGAGGGAGTCGGGAGACCACTCCACTGGGGGATCCACACCCCGAAAGTGATGAAGGTGGCGCAGATAGAGCCAACAGAGCCAACAGGACAAAATAAATAGGCTGCATTATGCAGCACAGTTGAGAAAGTGCCTTATCCCATATACTGATGAAGTAAATACAGGATCTGAGAACAAAATTGCACTAGAAGACACAAACACAAAGCTCCCTTACACTGAATCAGTGCTTGGGTCCACCAAAGTCAGTATTGTCACATAAGAGAAGCCCTGTTGGATCAGGCCAGTGGCCCATCCAGTCCAACACTCTGCGTCACATAAGAACATAAGAGAAGCCCTGTTGGATCAGGCCAGTGGCCCATCCAGTCCAACACTCTGTGTCACACTTAAGAACATAAGAGAAGCCCTGTTGGATCAGGCCAGTGGCCCATCCAGTCCAACACTCTGCGTCACATAAGAACATAAGAGAAGCCCTGTTGGATCAGGCCAGTGGCCCATCCAGTCCAACACTCTGTGTCACACTTAAGAACATAAGAGAAGCCCTGTTGGATCAGGCCAGTGGCCCATCCAGTCCAACACTCTGCGTCACATAAGAACATAAGAGAAGCCCTGTTGGATCAGGCCAGTGGCCCATCCAGTCCAACACTCTGCGTCACATAAGAACATAAGAGAAGCCCTGTTGGATCAGGCCAGTGGCCCATCCAGTCCAACTCTCTGCGTCACATAAGAACATAAGAGAAGCCCTGTTGGATCAGGCCAGTGGCCCATCCAGTCCAACACTCTGCGTCACATAAGAACATAAGAGAAGCCCTGTTGGATGAGGCCAGTGGCCCATCCAGTCCAACACTCTGCGTCACATAAGAACATAAGAGAAGCCCTGTTGGATCAGGCCAGTGGCCCATCCAGTCCAACACTCTGTGTCACACTTAAGAACATAAGAGAAGCCCTGTTGGATCAGGCCAGTGGCCCATCCAGTCCAACACTCTGTGTCACACTTAAGAACATAAGAGAAGCCCTGTTGGATCAGGCCAGTGGCCCATCCAGTCCAACACTCTGCGTCACATAAGAACATAAGAGAAGCCCTGTTGGATCAGGCCAGTGGCCCATCCAGTCCAACACTCTGCGTCACATAAGAACATAAGAGAAGCCCTGTTGGATCAGGCCAGTGGCCCATCCAGTCCAACACTCTGTGTCACATAAGAACATAAGGAAGGAAGGAAGGAAGGAAGGAAGGAAGGAAGGAAGGAAGGAAGGAAGGAAGGAAGGAAGGAAGGAAGGAAGGAAGGAAGGAAGGAAGGGAGGGAGGGAGGGAGGGAGGGAGAAAGGGAGGGAGGGAAGAAGGGAAGAAAGAAAGGAAGGAGGGAAGGAAGGAAGGAAGGAAGGAAGGAAGGAAGGAAGGAAGGAAGGAGGGAAGGAAGAAAGGAAGGAAGGAGGGAGGGAAGAAAGGAAGGCAAACCCCCAACCGCCAGCCCCCCCCCGCTTTCGGCCCCCTTACCTACGGCGGCGGCGAGTCCAGCGGCGGCGGCAGCGGCGGCGAGTCCGGCGGCGGCGGCGGAGAGGCCTTTCCGATGCCCTCCCGGGCCTCCGCCAGCACGGGGGGGTGGGTGGTGGTAGAGGCCGGGGAAGCGTCGGAAAGGCCCGCGGGGGTCGCTGGAGGACCTCCAGCGACCACCGCGGGCCTTTTCGACGCCCTCCCGGGCGGAGGAGGACGGGGGGTGGGGGTTTCGAGCCCCGGGAAGCGTCGGAAAGGCCCGCGGGGGTCGCTGGAGGGCCTCCAGCGACCCCCGCGGGCCTTTCCGACGCCCTCCCGGGGGAGGAGGACGGGGGGTGGGGGTTGAGAGCCCCGGGGAAGCCTCGGAAAGGCCCGCGGGGGTCGCTGGAGGGCCTCCAGCGACCCCCGCGGGCCTTTCCGACGCCCTCCCGGGGGAGGAGGACGGGGGGGGTGGGGGTTGAGAGCCCCGGGGAAGCCTCGGAAGGCCCGCGGGGGTCGCTGGAGGGCCTCCAGCGACCCCCGCGGGCCTTTCCGACGCCCTCCCGGGCGGAGGAGGACGGGGGGTGGGGGTTAAGAGCCCCGGGGAAGCCTCGGAAAGGCCCGCGGGGGTCGCTGGAGGGCCTCCAGCGACCCCCGCGGGCCTTTCCGACGACCTCCCGGGCGGAGGAGGACGGGGGGTGGGGGTTTCGAGCCCCGGGAAGCGTCGGAAAGGCCCGCGGGGGTCGCTGGAGGGCCTCCAGCGACCCCCGCGGGCCTTTCCGACGCCCTCCCGGGGGAGGAGGACGGGGGGTGGGGGTTAAGAGCCCCGGGGAAGCCTCGGAAAGGCCCGCGGGGGTCGCTGGAGGGCCTCCAGCGACCCCCGCGGGCCTTTCCGACGTCCTCCCGGGCAGAGGAGGACAGGGGGTGGGGGTTTCGAGCCCCGGGAAGCGTCGGAAAGGCCCGCGGGGGTCGCTGGAGGGCCTCCAGCGACCACCGCGGGCCTTTCCGACGCCCTCCCGGGGGAGGAGGACGGGGGGTGGGGGTTGAGAGCCCCGGGGAAGCCTCGGAAAGGCCCGCGGGGGTCGCTGGACCCCCGCGGGCCTTTCCGACGCCCTCCCGGGGGAGGAGGACGGGGGGTGGGGGTTGAGAGCCCCGGGGAAGCCTCGGAAAGGCCCGCGGGGGTCGCTGGAGGGCCTCCAGCGACCCCCGCGGGCCTTTCCGACGCCCTCCCGGGCGGAGGAGGACGGGGGGTGGGGGTTCAGAGCCCCAGGGAAGCCTCGGAAAGGCCCGCGGGGGTCGCTGGAGGGCCTCCAGCGACCCCCGCGGGCCTTTCCGACGCTCTCCCGGGGGAGGAGGACGGGGGGTGGGGGTTGAGAGCCCCGGGGAAGCGTCGGAAAGGCCCGCGGGGGTCGCTGGAGGGCCTCCAGCGACCCCCGCGGGCCTTTCCGACGCTCTCCCGGGGGAGGAGGACGGGGGGTGGGGGTTGAGAGCCCCGGGGAAGCGTCGGAAAGGCCCGCGGGGGTCGCTGGAGGGCCTCCAGCGACCCCCGCGGGCCTTTCCGACGCTCTCCCGGGGGGGGAGGAGGACGGGGGGGTGGGGGTTAAGAGCCCCGGGGAAGCGTCGGAAAGGCCCGCGGGGGTCGCTGGAGGGCCTCCAGCGACCCCCGCGGGCCTTTCCGACGCTCTCCCGGGGGGGGAGGAGGACGGGGGGTGGGGGTTAAGAGCCCCGGGGAAGCCTCGGAAAGGCCCGCGGGGGTCGCTGGAGGGCCTCCAGCGACCCCCGCGGGCCTTTCCGACGCTCTCCCGGGGGAGGAGGACGGGGGGTGGGGGTTGAGAGCCCCGTGGAAGCGTCGGAAAGGCCCGCGGGGGTCGCTGGAGGGCCTCCAGCGACCCCCGCGGGCCTTTCCGACGCCCTCCCGGGCGGAGGAGGACGGGGGGTGGGGGTTAAGAGCCCCGGGGAAGCCTCGGAAAGGCCCGCGGGGGTCGCTGGAGGGCCTCCAGCGACCCCCGCGGGCCTTTCCGACGCCCTCCCGGGGGAGGAGGACGGGGGGTGGGGGTTGAGAGCCCCGGGGAAGCGTCGGAAAGGCCCGCGGGGGTCGCTGGAGGGCCTCCAGCGACCCCCGCGGGCCTTTCCGACGCTCTCCCGGGGGAGGAGGACGGGGGGTGGGGGTTGAGAGCCCCGGGGAAGCCTCGGAAAGGCCGCGGGGGTCGCTGGAGGGCCTCCAGCGACCCCCGCGGGCCTTTCCGACGCCCTCCCGGGCCTCCGCCGCCACCGCCGGGCCCCGTGCGCGGGCGGGGAAGGCGGCGAGCGAGGGAGGGAGCGTCCCTGCGCGTGCGCAGGGTCGCTCCCTCCCTCACTCGCCGCCTTCCCCGCCCGGGCGCGCGGCCCCCGGCTCTCTGGCTGGCTAAACCGGGACCTCTTAATGGTCCCGGTATACCCAGCCCGGGAGCCGTGAATTGGGGGCCAGAACCGTGAAAGTCCCGGGAGACCGGGACGGTCTGGCCACCCACAACTGTGCACAGCATTGCAGCTTTATCTTCTAGCTGTCTGGTTGGAACTAATGCCTACTGAGCAATCTGTCACACTTCTAGCCCCATCCTTCCTGTACTGTTCAGCCTGCATGTGTGCCATCCCCCTTCATTCTGACCAGAGTTCAGCCAGAATTGCTGTTTGTCTCACAGGTAGCACTCAACAATGCAGGTCATTTGGTGGCCCAACATTTGTTTCATCTGTTGAGCTGTTTGTCTATTTGATCTACCAAGCATTAGCATATGCTAGTTTATGTCAGATCTGCAGTTTCTCATCTTATGTATTTATTATTTTGTTAAGAGTTGTAGACCATCACCATAGCAAAGGCTCCGAGCTGGCAGCAACATCAATGAAAAAGCAAAAAAAGACACTAAACTAATAGGTACCCTGCAAGCTGCATATTTGAATCCCTTCCACCTTGTCCTGAAACAACTCCCCCACTCCCCAATTTTTGTTGTTTTGTTTCATTTTTTGCCTTTGCATTGATCAAATAGCGTGATGATACCTGCTGGAGAATGCAAAAGTTTACATGTTTTGTGACATTTTGGTTGGCCTTCACAAAAGGTATTTTTGATTTTTGTCTGCAGATACCTACTTGCTATCTGACTATCTGGGGAACATCCAGCCTGATGAAGCATTTTAAACCTTGCACAATGTTTTGTGATATGGTAGTTGATCCTAATCAAAAGGCACCAGGCAACATTTTGTTAAATAATGACAAACTGATCTGTTCTCACAGCTAATGGGAGGGGGAAAAGGAATAGTTTAGGGGAATTAAAAAAATCTAAACATTTTAAAACTTAAAACTGCACACAGAAGTCTTGAAACCATATTACTGATACAGAGCTACCGTAATAACTGTGAAATCAGCTGCCAAAAGTTCTGGAAAAAGCCAGCCAAGACTGTAAATCATAAGGAACAGATGGAATAAATGTAGACAAAATAAAAGGCAGCATGAGAGGTCTTTTGCAGAAGCAATGACATTAACCAAATGTTATCTATATGAATTTAAGGGCCATTATGGCAGGAAGAAGAGTCTGACCAAATCCCCAACAGCAATTACCGTACTTCCTTGCCAACTGATGTTAAAAGAATATTAACCCGCTTCCTTTAGCAAGATCTGACTACTATGCTTCCTTTTCCTGATACAACTTGCCCAGTTGGACGGAACTAAGAGGTAAGGTATGACTAGGGTTGCCAGATCCAGGTTGAGAAGCTTTTAGAGATTCGGGAATTGAGCCTGGGGGAGGGAGGCAGGGACTTTCGGGTGGCATAATGCCATAGAGTTTACCATCCAAAGCATCTGTTTTCGTCAGAGAAGCTGATCTTCATACTGTAATTCAGAGGGATTCCCATGCCCCCACCCTCAGGCTAACATCTTTAGATATGACTCTCTCTGCCACTGAACAAGCTCACTTTTATTGGGAATACTGATACTCAGTATTCATGAAGCCGTGGTTGCTAAGGGCAGAAGCTTCAGAAGCAGCTGTTGAGCATGCTCAGTTCTGTTGCGCATGCTCAGTACCAGAGAGACAAGCGCGAGACGCCAACTTTCATGGTACACCGGCTGCGACAGGAGGAGAAAAACGACCACGGCCGACAGTGACGACCTTCCTTCTTGCCTCACAGATCCTCCGATAAGAGTTTTTTTGTTGGTTTTTTTTTTTTTTTTGCTTCAGTAGCCTTGAGGAAACAGGAGCCCGAGGTGTGGAAAGTCGTCTAGCTATACAGCTAAACGCGGCTTGTGCGCGCGCGCGTGTTTATGGTTGCAATGGTAACAGGCTGCCATCGGAACTGGCGGACTAGACTGGAGCAGATACGGCTGAGGGTCCCTGGCCTGATTTCGGAGGTTTATCTTCCATAAAGAGCAGGAACTCCAGAGAGTTCTCTGTGCTCTCAACCTTCTGCAAGCTGATTGTATCAGCTTGCAAAGCCGGCGCGTGGGACTCGGCGCTGTAGGCAGCCGTCTTGGGCGCCCCCTCCCCTCCGCTTTCTGCTTCCCGGGGAAGCTGAGAGCTGCGGGACAGTGCCTCTGTGTATGCTCTCCTCCGACTGAGCCAGGCTTCCCTTGCAAGGAGAACACCCCCGCCCAGCTGCTCTCGCCCTCAAGGCAAAAGCAGCTGGGTGGGGCGTCGCCACAACTTCTCTTAGGGCTTCCCTCGCAAGGGAAGCCAGAGGGGCGCTATGTGTGGTGCCTGGCGCCTGCAGCTCAATTGCAGCAGAGCTGGCTGGGAAGCCTTCTGCAGGCTTGGTTGGAGCACCCTCTTTGGTGCTGAGGCGACCTCCGGGATTAAAAGGCAGAAGGAGGGGAACTAAAAAGAAATCATTCCGAAGGCGATCAAAAAGGAGGTGGTTAATCAAAGTCTCCCCTCCCTGCCAAATACAACGTGCAGAGTTCGGAAGGGTTAAGAAGGTCCTTGGAACTGCAAGGGTCAGAAGAAGCGTCCCCCCACGCCTTCAAAATAAAACTGAATATTTAAAATACAGGACACTTTTGGAGTTTGGGGAAATGCTTTGAAAACTGAACATCGGGCACTCTGGATGCTTGCCCAGTCCCGGAGCCAGGTCACTTTAAGAAAACCGGCACTCTTCCCACCTCTAGCCATTACACGTTGCTGTGGCAACAGAGTTGTAATCACGGTCGGAATCATGGCGGAACTCTCCTTTGGAGACTTTTGGGCTGGTTTTGTTGACGTCAGAGAAGAGCAGGCAGAGAGGTGCTCCTCCTCCCTACCAGACCCAGCTCCGCAATGGAGGTAACGAGGCAGGAACTTGGCTGGGGAACTTTGCTTTAGAGTATGCCTCCTTAGTATCAGATTAAAAGTCTTCTGGGAGATTTTGTGTTTATGGCATTTAGATTTGCATGAGGTTCAATTTTGTTTCTTAGTCTGTTTGCCTGTCTTCAGTGGGCTGAAGGGAGAGTAAACTTCAGCCCACCCCACACGAAATGTAAAATGCAGGTGATGGTGTGCCTCACTTAGTATCTCAATCTGTTTAAGGATTAAGGACATGTTTTAGAGGTTCTCCTGGCTTCAGTACTAATCAAGATATTCCAGGTAATAACTATTTTACCCTTTCAGAGTACCTCTGTCAGTTCCATTCTTGAAGGTAGAGAACTTGCTTGCATATATCATATATGTGCAGTGTTCCCTCTAAGTTGAGTTAGTGTGAGCTAGCTCACAGTTTTTTGGCCTCCGGGAACTTGTTTAAACTTTTCTGTTATAAGTAAATGGAAGAAAACTTTTCAAAGAGTGAAGATTATTGACATTAGAACTGCTAAAAGATGTTATAAAATTTCATAATTCTTCAAGGAGAAAAATGGAAACAGAAAAAAAAATGTGTTTATGCTTTTATTTCTTTATGCAGACCAGTTTAGCTTTTGATTTGGCTGTGAAAAATGTTCATACAGTGTAAGTGAAATGTAAATGTTCTTTGTCAATGGGGTCACAAAGAGTTGGACTCGACTGTGCGTCTGAACAAAAAGAATGATCTGGTATGTCTGGGTGCTGAAATCCTGATTCCAGCTTGACGATTGTAATGAAATAGAAGTGACCAGCCACTCACTACTCACAGCAAAGTCATATTAAGTGTATATCTGTTATCTGCACTATAAAAGTTTTATCAATTTGATTATTGTAAATTCCCCGAAGAATCTCAGAGAGCAGTTTGGTGAGACACCTGATAAAATCTGTTAGAAATTCCTAGTTCCCATTACAGAATAATAGTTCTGAATGTTCACTAGGCAAAGGGAATGTGGTGTATTTAGTGTTGCAATGGTCTGTTCCCTCTCTGTTATTTGTGTGAGTTGGTTTTATCTCATCCCCTTAGTTCTGTTTCTTAGTTAGAACTGCAAGCTGCAGGAGCACTGTTGTCTTGAAACCAATTACTCCCATTCCTGTATCTTTTTGTTAATAATGGATATTGTTTTGAATATACCCACGTCTGCTGTATGAACCTAAGAGCAGGAACGTGGGTGAGTGATCTGTGGTTTAAATCTGCAGTGAAGAGCTGTTGTTCAAATATCAATTAAGAGCATTAATGTTTAGAGTTTCTGTGTGTTTTAATCCTTGAGGATGTATGAAGTTAATTAGGATGTTGTTATTTTGACTTTTTACATAAGTCACTTTTTGATATGTATACAAATTGTGAGTTGCATTTTCGTATATGCAAATTGGTGTAATTTTTGAAGTAATGAGACATGATACCAATACTTTATCTTTTGGTGCATCCCATGGGTAGGGTAAGATCTGTTGTGAAGCCCTACCCTCCAGCCAAGTTCCTGTGCACACAAAAAGGGAAACACTGAGCTGCATGTAACAACACCTTAATAAATCTTATACAGTGTGAAAATCGTTATATAATAAAGCAAAAGTTTAATCCAATCAGAGTCTCTATGTTGTATGTTCTATGCAGTTTCGGTCACCTTCAATCTTCCTGATGTGATAAATAACTGAAAACTTCTAGAGCTGAATAAGGAACCAGATCAGAAGCCCCAAAAGTGTGCTTACAGGCACTCATCCATAGATACATTCCAATACAAATAAGTGCACATGGGCACTCTACAAAATCCCAAGTTTCTACCAATAATAACAAATAATTTCATGAAAATCTAAGTTGTTCCATACATATACTTGTAGGAGAATGTCGAAATATTCTCTTGAATTTTTTATAGTTCATTTTTCTTGGAACACTTGTCTTGATTGAATTGAGATATGTGTCCTAGTTAAATGTTGCAATTCAAGTCAGAATAATTATTTGTAGATGGAATCCATGTCTAACAGCTTTCACATCACACACTGAGGCTGAGTATTTTACACCAGAATGAAGTTTTGTTATTGTTGGTAGAAACTTGTTATTGTTCGTGGAAACCTGGAATTTGTAGGATGCCTGTGTGAACCTATTTATATTGGAATGTATCTATGGATGAGTGCCTGTGAGCACACTTTTGTGACTTTCAAGCTGGTTGCTTGTTTAGCTCTAGAAGCACATTAGGAGGATTGAAGGTGACAAACTGCATAGAACATACAACATAGAGACTTTGGTTGGATTAAACTTGTATTTATTATATAATAATTTTGACATTGTATAAGGGTTATTAAGGTGTTATGTCCAGCTTGGTGTTTCCCTTTTGTGTCAGTTTCATATGCTGAGTGCCCTGTTTTTTTGTATTACATTATAGTTCCTATGTGCAGTGCAGGATTTTCTTCATGGGATTTGTAGAGTTCAAAGGATGCATAGTTCTTGGATACATTTTCTGTGTTTTTGATGCAGAAGCCAAATTGCACGCTTTAGAGTAGTGGGTTTCAAACCTGTAGCAGGTTTGAAATCCTGGAGTTTCTCAGAAATGTGTTAAGGATTCATCAATAAAAAGATTGGCAATGGCAGACAAACTTTGCTGAAACAGAACCCCTTGAGCTTGCTACACATTGTGAAAGCTTTCGGCATGCCAGGCTAGCTGAGCATTGCCCTAGTCCCTAACTGTTGAGTGCAACTGGAGATAGTTGAGCTTCAATTGATAGCTTCTTATGCTAAATAAAATTACCTTAAACTATGCTTAAGATGAGAGAACTCATACTGCGATTTGAGAGAGGCTAAGTCAAGGAAGTCAAAATCAGGGTTCAAAATAGCTAGTTGGGAAAGAAAAATCAGAATCTCAAAAAAGAAACAGTATGGCTTTGATGGAATGAGAGAAGGATGGTTTGCTTTGTGTTTTTGGAAAAGCATATGAATATTCCACAAAAAATATGTCTTGGACATGCTATTTTAAAAGGCATGCTGGGGGAAGACAATCAGTTGGCAAGTGGCCCTTCAGGGGTGCACAATGCAGTAAATGATCCTTGTGGTGATCAGGCATTGGGCAGCAAGAGACACAGGGGCAAGGTCTTAGAACTTGGAAGGGAAGCTGGGAGTCCTGACCCTCCCAGGGAGCAATTCCTACAAAGGTCAGATGGTGGCGGTGGGTTACTGAAGAGAGAGAAAAGCTTCTCCAGTTGTTGGGAAACCCTTGGAGGGCATGGTGCCCATGGTGCCCATTCTGCCATAGCTTTTATTGTTTGTTTTGACAGCAAATGCTTTCTCTGTCATTCAAATCCTGGTGTGATACTGTATTATTCACCGACTCTTCAGATTGTCAGTGTTTATATGGTTATTTGATGAAATTTTCTATGGATTCAGGAAGCTGTTTTGTTTTGTTCTGAAGTGAATAGTACTTGAAACCGTTGGTGAGTATCTTCTGTGTGTGTTAGACTGACTTCCTGTATTTCATTTCTGCTTCTTTGCCATTAATAATAAAGTGGTAATGCAATAATCATTTGAACTTTAGTACTACATGAAGCTTTGAACTGACCAGGGGAGGGTCGCTTTTCTCCATAAGGTTTTAAACCAGTCTTTTCATATGTGCTATATTAAATCAAGCATACCATTTTTGATAGATATTTTGGGAATGCTAGACCATTCTTGATCAACAAAATTCCATCTCAAAATGACACCAGTGTCTTCTCTATTGTATTCCTGAAAAGGCAAGTAATGTATTGAAGTAGTCTGTGAAGGCAAGAAATAACAGAGGGTGAGTCAGCCAAGGTAGGCGGATGATAGGAATATAGGCAGATTCTGAAGGTGGCTCCCAGCTTCATACTCAGTCCATAATTCTTCGAGCTTTTTTAATGTAGACAAAATGGAGAAGGGGGAGCCTGGGGAGGGGGAGAGGAAAATTTGGGGAAAATTTCTTTTCAGAGGCCCCTTTTCAAATTTTCTGGAACACAGATGGTAAACTACATCTTGCAGCTGTCTCCAAGGTGATCGGCAGATCTCTATATGCCACCCACAATAAGCAGCCAGAAGTGAAACATTTTTTGCTAAGCTCCTGTAAAAACATAAGAGAAGCCATGCTGGATCAGGCCAATGGTTCATCCAGTCCAACAGTGGCCAAAACCCAGGTGTCATCAGGAGGTCCAATGGGGGTCAGAACTCCAGAAGCCCTCCCACTGTGCCCCCCCCCCGAGCCCTAAACATAGTGTTCCATCTATACCTTGTGGCTAATAGCCACTAATGGATCTCTGCCCCTTAAGTTTATCAAATCCCCTCTTGAAGGTGTCTATGCTTATAGTTGCCACCACTTCCTGTGGCAGTGAATTCCACATATTAATTACTCTCTGGGTGAAGAAATACTTCCCTTTATCTGTTCTAAATCTACTGTCTTTGATTTCATTGTGCCCAGGAGTTCTGGTCTTGTGAGAAAGGGAGAAAAGTACTTCTTTAACTTTTCTATTCCATGCATAGTTTTGTAAACCTCTGTTATCTCACCTCTCAATCATCATTTCTCCAAGCTAAAGAGTCCTAACCTCTTTCTTCATAGGTAATGTGTTCCATTGCCTTAATCTTTTTAGTTGCCCTTTTTTGCACCTTTTCCAGAGCTGTAATATCTTTTTGGAAGTGCTGTGACCAGAACTTTATGTAGTATTCCAAATGCGACTGCACCATAGATTTATACAGGGTCATTATGATACTGGTTGATTTGTTTTCAGTTCCCTTCCTAATAATTCGCAGCATAGCATTTGCCTTTTTTATTGTAATCATACACTGAGTCAACATTTTTAGTGAGTTATCTACCATAACTCCCAAGATCTCTCTCCTGGTCAGTTACTGCCAGTTTGGACCCCATCAGTGTGGATTTTTTTGTTGGAATTTTGGGGTCCAATGTGTATTACTTTGCGTTTGCCCATGTTGAACATTTGCTATGTTGATGCCCACTCGTCCAGCTTCGACAGATCCCTCTGGAGTGCCTCACAGTCTTCCCTGGTTTTCACCGCCCTGAACAACTTAGTGTCATCTGTAAACTTAAGCCATTTCACTGCTTATTCCCAACTCCAAATCATTAATGAACATATTAAAAAGCACTGAACCTAGTGCTGAGTCCTGTGGCACCCCACTGTTTACCACCTTCCACTGTGAAAACTGCACTGTGGATGTCCATACAGTGGACATAAAATTTGTATAGGGCCTCTGCATGTAAAATTCAATGCATGTATGTTTGAGCCACATGATCATTAAAATACAAATCTAAGTTTTGACTACAAATTTGGGGGCTACATGAATCAATATATGTCCTATGCTAATCCACAGATGAAGGGCCGTTTTTCTAAGATACTTTCGGACCAGCGCTTCTGTGACTGCATTTTGGTAGAACTCAATTCATTATCCCACACATTCTTTTACTGCCCAAAGTGTGCAGCAGCTCAAGAAAGATTTATCAGAAAAGGATATTGAAATATTTAACCATTCCTGATACCCAACGAGTTCGACTACTCCTGAGCAGCCTCCGTGAAAATATGTATAGTCGATGTGGCAAATTTCTGTTTTATTGTGATTCTTCTTAGCTCTTTTAAATAGTGTATGGCCTGTAGGCTGTTAAACTTAATAAACTTGAACTTATTACATCATGATTATCTTGTAAGCTGGAAGGCAGCAGTCTTGTCTGATATGTTGTCCCATGTCAGACACAGGATCTGTGCACCAAGAAGTCATTCTGGAGTATCCTCTGATATTCATGATGATGTACATTTCTTGGTGGTGTGTGATTGCAGAAGAAACTGGCAAATGTAGCAATAATAGTAGGAACAGTGCAGTATTGTAAAAATACCATTTTGTTAGAATGCTGATTAGTCTGACTGTGCTGTATTAGACTGAGCTCAGGACAATTGCAGTGCAAACCATGGGGACTGGATGTGCATCAGTGTGCAATGTGAACTGTGAAAATTTATGTAGTTTATAAGCCCCCAGTAGTTTAATGTTTTCTGTTTCTTCTATACAGCATGTGAAGTGCTTACTTCAAGATGTCGTCAAAGAACACAAAAATGGAAAATTCAGAAGCTTTCTATAGGCCTTCATTAGTTGTTCAGAAGACCAGTGCTGAGATTATAAATGAAGCCCGAAATGCATTAAGAACATTAAGAACTAGAAGACCATTTACACCAAGAGAGGAACAAAGGAAGCTTTTTGGATCCACCTCTTCAAGGACTCCTGAAAATAGGCCACCTTCTTCTTTTAGGTATGGGGGCTTAGGAGCAATATATATTCTGTCTGAACAAGGAATGAAGTTCACTCTGGGAGCATTTCACCACTTTTGATTAAGTAATGTCATGAAAATACAAAAGGCAGATTTCAAATAGTCCAGCTGTTCCAGTAGGAGATAATTCCTTCCTGCCAGATATGTGAAGAGACTAACAGATTAGTGCAGAAGTAGTTTAAATGTAATTCTGACTTCTTGTAAAAATACATAGTTATTTTCAGTGCAAAACTATTCTTAGGTTTTGTGTGTATGAATCAGACAGATTTACTATGTGGTGGTCTCACTGAGAGCCAGTTTGGTTAAGAATGGCAAACTCTAATCTGGAGAACCAGGTTTGATTCCCCACTCCTCTACATGCAGCCAGCTGGGTGATCTTGGGTCATTCACAGTTCTCTCAGAGCTGTTCTCTCAAGAGCAGTTTTCTCAGAGCTCTCTCAGCCCCACCTACCTCACAGAGTGTCTTCTTGTGGGGAGGGGAAAGAAGGATATTGTAAGCTACTCTTGAGTGAAGGGTGGGGCATAAATCCAACCCCCCCTCCTCCTGCCATTTATTTCTTTCTCCCCAAAGGAATTATTTCTGCAGAAGAAGCACTATTGCTGTACAGATTGCAGTTCAGTAGCAGGCATAGAAGGGATCCAAAACGCAGTGGCGTAAAGTCTTGTTCTGTATAATAAGCAGGTACCATGACATAGATAGCTTCTTACTTTTTTCTTTAACCTCCATTTTACTATTTTGCCAAAAATTCCAAGAAAGCTCTTTGGGATCATATAGAGCAATTTGGGAAAGTAGCACTTTCACTGTATTAGCATGTGCATAGATTCCCATTTTAGGGAAAAATAGTTTTTGCATGAATTAACATTAACATAGTCTGTTTTTATTTCAGTCTTCATGCTTCCAGCTTTGAATCAGTTGAACCAAGGCTTGTGTCTTGTACACGCCTTAGCCCCCTGGATCATGTGCGTATTACCTGTTAGCATAGTTATGTGTCCTCTGCACTAATATTTTGCGCCCAAGATTAAAATCAAAGTTCTGTAACCTGTACAAATTAGGCTAATTGGCACCTGAGTCTCTCACTCAACATGCAACCCCCCCCCCCCCCCTTTTGGTCATATTGCTAGCTTTAGAGTTTTAAAAACTGTTTTTAATTTTAATATTTCCTATGACAAAAATAGTATTAACAACAATAATAGACTACAAACAAAAATACACAAAGTGTTCCAGTAAATAATGTTTGTTTTTATTCATAGTTAAATTGGATATATTACCATTTTGGGGCTTTGTGAAAGTTTTTGATATTCTTTAAGAGAGGACTTTGCTCCTTTTAATAGTATGATAGAAATTATCATCATACTAGAAGTAGTATGATAGAAATTAAAATACTGGTGTATACAACATTAATCCCAATAGGTAGAACAGTATATGTGCAGTGATTCCACAGAATTAGAGAGACAAGGATAGAAAGGGCTAGCAGAACTATAATTAACTTTACTGAGAATTTCAGTTTTCATTATTTTAAACGAAAGTTTTCAGCCCTTGTGGTAGGAACTAATTTTAGTCCACTTGCATTAACAGGTATTGTAATGTAAAGCCAATTAATACGTTGTATTTTGTTGTTTATATTGCAACAGAAGCCAAAGTTGCTGTTATCTTTAACAAGCAATGAAGAGTATCACATTCCCCCCTCTAAATTGCCGGTGGATTCAGAGGAGATTGGAAAGGTCAGAAATGCCCGTGCACATTTGTTTAGAACGGCCTCTCATGGAAATCTCAATGATAAAATACTCAGTTCTCTTGAGAGTAAGTTCACTTCAATTTAAATTTTTTTACCAACATTTTCTGTTAAATAATTTGTTTTAAGATTGTAAAGTTGGCCTATCTTAGTGGTTCCCAAACTTTTTTGGGTCACCACTCTCTTGGTTTCATAAACTCATCTCCAGTACCCTGCCCTATAAAAGGCATATTCAGAATAGCAGTTGCACAATCTATTAAGGATGATAATAACAATAAAATTAAAGTAAGAATTAATTGCACATTCATTCAAAATCTGATTAAAACATTTTAATTTATTTATTCAAGAAAATGATGAACTTGATCCAGTGATACCAGCTTTTCAAAGTCTGATGTCATTTAGCAAGAATCTTAGCTACTATGTTTAGTAACTACTTCAGTGTTCAGTAAATTCTTAATATAATGGATGGCCCTGATGAAGTAGTACCAGTTTCTTAATGAGTGGTTTAAAGTCACTTAGCAAGAGTCTTAAATCACCATGTTTAGTAATCTGGAGTTGGAATCTTTGCTTGGAAAACCTGTTGTATGACCAAATTACAATCACATTCCACCAAATACGTTGGAAAAGCAACAAGGAGCTTCTTAACTACAGTCTGTAGTATTGGACTGCAATCAGAAATTTCCGTCTGTAACCTAAAGTTTTTGTATGATTTCTTAAACTTTAGCTTCAGCTCAGTGTCATTTTGTAGCTCAATTAGTTCCTCCCTACTCAGGCTTTCTCAGTATTTGAAAATGGATTTATCATCCAATCTGGAATTTTCATTGAAAGAAGATCCTCAGGTCGTTCTGACATATCTTCATGCAGCATATCCAGACAGTCTAAAAAAAATTTGCAGATTATCATCTTGTATCCTACCTTTCTTTTCTAACACAGAAATTGGTATAGCTCACAATGGCCTATATTGTGTTTGAATAGATTTAACTTTGAAATAAAATGTAGAGACAACAGATTTGGCCTTAATAGTATTGCAGCACTGGTCCACCAAAACAACTGTTATTTATTTTGCAATGTTAATATAGATTTGTGCATCAGTTTGATAACATATACTGGTAGTGCATTCAGACAGTGATTGATTAAACTTTTAAATAATAAATACAGCATTTCTCGTGCTCTGAATCATGCAGTCTTGATACAAGTCATTTTCACAATAATCTTATAAAATTTGCTTTGTGCAACCATGAGCTTGTCTGAACGCATTATTACTAATGCTGCAGGATACAAAATATTCTTGTGCAGAGTTTTTAGCAAACTCTGCACAAGAAAGAAAAGTTTTTGTATAAGTATAAAGAGTCAAGCCCTTAATATGAACTTAATTTTTAATCCTGATTTTTTTGTAAGTACATGTTTTATTGGAGTGATGCTTGCTACAAAGAAAGCTAACCTGTATTGGTTCTTTTTATATAGATGTAATTTTGTTTAAGTTGATGATGGTTAGCAAGGGCAGTTATTAAAAAATTAAGGAAGATAAAAATTTCAAAGATGTCTTGCTGTGTTTTGGCCTTGTAAGAATATTTTAGTAAAGTAGTGACTCTTGGTTAATTCAGGCAAGAGACTGAGTCTTGAAGGACAAGCTACCATGGGTGACATTCCAAGAACTAATGAACACTTTTCAGCAAAACTAACCGACCAGTCAGACTTTGAAGATGCGGGTCTTTCATTAGCCTACAAAGATAAGGTGGAACAAACTTTTTCTGAAATGACGGAAATAGCAAAGCCATCTCATGTCATTAATAAAAGGTCAGTCCTTTTTGTCTTTATTGCTGGGGGGGAGGCATTTTCACACAAGATACTTAAAAACATATCGGCACCTTTCGTAGTATTTGTTTTATATGTATAATTTTGTTTTGTATGTGGGAGAGTATGTGAAAGATGTTCAGATCTAAGTAGCAGCACTGATATACTAAAACAACTATTATTTCTTTTGGAGCTTTAGTATAGATTTGTAAATCCATTGTGTGACATATGCCTGCCAGCAAAAGTCCGTATAGTCAAAGCAATGGTATTCCCAGTAGTAATATATGGCTGTGAGAGTTGGACCATAAGGAAGGCCGAGCACAGAAGAATAGATGCTTTCGAGCTATGGTGCTGGAGAAGAATCTTGAGAGTCCCTTGGACTGCAAGAAAATCAAATCAGTCAGTCCTAAAGGAAATCAACCCTGACTGTTCCCTGGAAGTTCAGATGCTGAAGCTCAAATACTTTGGTCACCAAATGAGAAGGGAGCACTCACTGGAGAAGATCCTGATTCTGGGAAAGACAGAAGGCAAAAAAGGAGGGGATGGCAAAAGATGAGATGTCTGGACAGCGTTACTGATGTAACTAACACAAATTTGAGCAGACTTCGGAGAATGGTGGAAGTCTGGAGGGCTTGGTGTGACTTTGTCCATGGGGTTGCAAAGAGTCGGACTTGCCTGTGCGACTGAACAACAAAAAACAAAACTGTCAAATGGTTATCATGTATATAGTATTCGTAATGTGCAAAATCATGAGTCTTGAACTGAATAAAGTTTGAGTCCAATGGCACCCTTAAGACCAACAAAACTTTAATTCTGGGTATAATTAAACTTTATTGGTCTTAAACTGGACTCAAACTTTGTTCTACCCACCTGAGTCTTGAATTGAGTCACTTCAACAATAATTTTGCAGAATAAAATCTGGTTTCTGCAGCCAACAAGTGAAGCTGACTGAATAAGGCAAGCAGCACCCTTTTTGTACAGTTCATCCTCCCCTTTTTGTATGCTGCTTTGGTAGTTCTGTGAGAATGAGGATACTGAGGGGCTGCTGGAGGCAATGCATTTTCACATGAATGCCATTCACTCCCAATGTTCCTTCCATGTGCTTTTTCACTTTATATAGAAAATTTCTATGCTATCTGTCCAGGGAAGCTGCCAAGGTCGGCTTACAAAATGAAAAGTGTAAAAACACCATAAGTTATTCATTAAACCCCAGCCAGAGCATAAGAATATAAAAGACTGATCAGCTTAAAATGAGTCTCACAAAGGTCTCAATCTGCAAGCAGGTATCTGCTGGTACACAAGGCAAATTGAGCTGCAGAGAGGACAGCAAGTGCTTTCCTATTGCGCTGGAAATCTATCGCTTGATCTTCCTGTTTGCTGCTGCTAAAAATTGCAAATAATAATAATAATGAACAGTTGGTAGATTCCTGTTTGCCACGTGTTCCTTAATTTTGTATACTCCTGTTTTTTGTTTTGTTTTTTGACAATAGCAAATCAGGAGAGAGACATGTATAGAGCTATGCATTCAGGATCCAGAACACCAGCTATTAATACAGTTTCCGGTTGATATCACTTTCTTGTACTTTTTCTTCTTTGAAAAGCAAAAATATGTTTCTCCTAAATTGCTCTCAGGAGGATTATTTTGTTTATTAATAACTATTATTAATAATAGTAAGGTGCTTAGAGGCCTGGTTGCAGGGTTTTCTCTGCATCCCCTAGAAGAGTGTTCCTGAGCGTGCATTAGTCACAACAGCCACAAAAATTAGACCAATTTTATTCACTGGTAGTGACTGTTGGCTTGTGATGTCCTTAATGCCATTAAGGTGAGTAAGATGCTTGTTTTGTTTCCATTTGGTATTGAATTCACTAATGGTTATTGGCCCCTAGGTCCACTTATCTTGCTTGCCAGTGCATCTGCTCTGCTTAGGACTGTGTACATGCAATTACATGCTGTTGCAGATGAATCTGACAGTTTTGAGAGGTCAAGGGATGTAATAATACCTAATTAATTCTTACATTTGGTATTCAGAGCTTTCTTTCCCACCAAATAAAAGCTATTCTGTGTCAGATCTCCTGGCTGTGCCAGTAGCTGATCAGTGCCCACATTTTTAAAATAAGCTTTCAATGTTAAAGTGCCCTGTGGTTGTTTAAAAATATTTCATAGTAAAACATAGTAGTACAATCAGCTGAAATGTTGTAACTGTGACCCTGATAGCATTGATAACTAAACCCTGGTTGTATGAGGAGCATTTTTAGAACCTAATTAATGAAAAACAGATTTATCCTGGAGGCAACCTAAGTCTGTAAGACCAAAACAATAGAGAGACTGGAAGGGAATGCTAAACACTGGACAGTTGAAATCATTTTCCGGGGGCGGGGGGGCAGGCAGGGAGGGAACAAGCAATGTGGGGGAAACCGATAGTGGAAAGAAATAGATATAGAGGAAGGAATACTAATTTGATTTGTGTTACTTCATATTGCTTATTTGGTACTGTAAATTCCATAAGCTGCATACCCATATATTGGTCTTCCAAAATTTGCTTTTGTTCTGCTCTTTTATAAGGCAGAAAGGGTGGAGATTAATTTTGGTACCTAGTGAATACTTGATTGCAGAAGGTTTGGCCTCTACTGTGCTTCATAATTTATGAGACTCTGCCTCATACAGAGTGATAATTGTTAAATTCCTGGGTATGCTCAAGTGTTTAATTTGGAGCTTACTTTCCAAAATCATTGTTGCAGAGTTATTTATTCACCTTCATATAAACGGATATTTCCCTCTCTACACTCCTTTGTATTTCCTTGACTATTATTTCCTTTGAACACTAGATGTGTAACTGCCCTGCATTTGAACCAGATTGTTCTATTTTAGCTTAGTTGTGGTTACTGAATATGGGTTGGCAATGCCTAACTGTGGTACTGAAATAGTCTGAAGGATAAAAAAAAATCTAATAGAAGTTGATTGATGCCCTTTAAGACCAGATATTTGTACTGACAGGAAGAATATTTTTTTAGGCATCTCTCATTTTAAAGAATAGATTCTAATAGGAATCTCTCATTTTAGAGATGTGCAGTTTGTTCAAGTTTGTGTTTGGAGTTACAACTTTTTTCCAGCTGCGTGATTGTAACATCCTTTTCTGACTGGTGCTTTTTCCATTTTATTTTTGTCTTGTGTTCCAGTTCTTGGAATATAAAAGTGGCACAACTATGCCATCTGAAGTACTGCCCAGTAGTTTCCTTGGCAATGTAGGCAATTGTAGGAAGCAACCAGACAAGACACATGTCCTGGGAGAATTGCTCCGCTTGCAAGCCAGCAGTCTTTATTTTTATAGGATTTTGGTCTTAGATTTTGTCATCACAATCACAAGACTCGCACAAGGGACATGCAAAACATTTACCGAAATACTGAAATCTACCATGACAATTATCCAGAAATAACTTATCTCAAGGTGACAGACGTAAGAACATCTCTGTTTCCCCACATTTGAGAAAGTCCCTGCTGACCTTTGTCTGGGTAGCTAGACTCGTGATCTTCCCACCCATCTAGTGGTTGCTGGGTCAAAAAGTCATGTAACTGCTCTCTATAACTGGGGCAGTGTTAAGTCTTTACTGCATGATGGGTAAGTGCTATGTGTTACTGATTCAGGGGTCCCTGGTCATGTTGAATGGTACCACATGTCATTCTTTTTTATTTATTTATATATTTTTGTGAGGCTGCATACAAAGGGCAGTGGAATAATGATTTGAGCTTGACATTCCCAGGAAGGAATGAAAACATAAAAATGGGATAAGAAAAATATGTTGATACGGATGGGGTGTTAGATAGGTAAGTGGGAAATAGGAGACAGGTGCTTGCATACTGGCACATCGTAGTATTTCACTTTATTCATCCAGAGAATGCATATGTTGGGGGAAAAGGTCCATTTCAGAGGCATACTTACGGGCTAGGCAGGCCAGCTTTTCTACCACAGAGCTACTGGAGTCTCTATCATGGGGCTGGATGTTCAGGCTAGCTGGAGAGGGCTTCTGCAACCTGCCACCTCTTTGCTGGAGAGGATTCACTAGGCCGCGTGACAAGCTACTCTCATGGTACTTAGCACTCTTTAATGTTCGCTTTTCCACCTTTTTGCATTGTTACCTTCTGGAGAGTGTATGCCAAATTGTATGATGTGCTCTCTATTAATCTCAAGCATTCAAGGTTGGGTATATAGTTAAAACAAAGATAGAGTGGGAATGTCAAGTATCAAAAGGTAATTTCTATATGTATGAGGGAAAACTATGTGTCTTGGTATTGGGGAATTTTTTGTCAATGGTCACTATTAGCTATGTTATAAAAAAATTCAAGATGAATATACATAAACAATAATAAGAATATAAAACTCATTTTAGCTTCTAGGTACATGAGCAGTAATAAGGGACATATACAAGTACATGTTATAAACTGAATCAATTCATGCGCCTTTATGGCAAGTAACATATTGTAGCCTAGGTGATTAAAATACACACATTCAGACATAGGTGAATATATGGCCAGAAATGGGCACTCCATACTGGCCATTATTACAATATAAAAACCATTTCAATGTTCATTTTTGTTTTAGTCTAACAAAAGGTCTTCTTTCTTGAATTCATGAAAAGTTTGGGTGTTTTATGCATAACAATCTTTTCACGGGGAAATGTGTTTTTATTGCAGCCAAAAGGTATTCAGTGGGGCTGCTGTTGTCATCTTGCTGGGGCCTCTAGCCTTTTGCTAGACAGAGAAATTTTCCTGGAAAGAAGTGGTTTCCATAACTCAGTTTGGATGGGGTTTTGTGGGGAAGCCCTCCTTCCAACATCAATGAGGCATAATTAAGCAAATTTTAGGACATCTGGGTAAATATGGAAGTACCTGGAAAACATACTTGGAGAAACAAACAAACCAAATAACAATAATAGATCTTTTCTTTTCTTTTCTTTTCTTGGCTATAAGTTGCCATAACTAAATTATCATATTTGTTTTGGACTGGAGACTTTCTTCTCCTCACATGAAGTTTCAGTTTGACAATGTCTCTGCCCTTCTAATATTAAAGGGTAAATTTTATATACCATATATTATACAGAATACAAAGTTGTAATATAAACCTATGTATCACTTCTCATGATTCAGGCCAGTGCACATCCATATAAAATAAAACATGCACCTAGAGATTCATGAGAGGCTTTTTACCTTGTTGCAACAGATGTGAATTTAAAAAAGAAAACATGAAATTGTATATAAGATTGGAGCTCCGGAAAATTAACAGAGTTTGAATTATCCCAGGATTAGGAAAATGGTCACAAAAAGAAGAAAGAAAAAAACTTTTGCTATAGCTTTGGAACATATGAAATTATTAAAAATAGGAAAAAACTTTAAAAACAAACAAAATAAAACTGAGGCCTCAATAAAACAATGCTAGCTTTAATCATACATGCATGTGAAGGATCAGATCCAAAATGATTAGAGAACTGGATCAGAGAATTTAAACCATTGGAAATCAGTGGGTTGATCAAGTCCCACTGAACCCCATTTTTCTCTGTGCCAGCCCTTTTAAAATTTGTTTTGTGGGTCTCACACAGGTGTGAGAATGGGTTTCAACAAATAACAAAATCCTAAAAGCAAATAATAATTAATCCTTAAACAAACAATTCTTAACAGACATACCAGCAATTCTTAAAACTATCATAATGAACATGCAGTTAAACTTGTCTTGTAGGTCTAGATTTCCTGCAAAGGATATAACTTCTGGTCAAAAACACAAAACAATTCTTAAATTTATTTATAATAAACATGCAATATATATATAAACTTAAGAGAAAACCTAGTAAAGAGCTTGCACAGCCAAGAAGATGTGTGTGGCAGTGCAAAGACAGAATTTAGAACTGATGTATAAAGCAGGGTGCGAAAACATGCACCTTGATGAAGAATGGTTGAAATAATAGGAAGGCTGAAACTTAAAACAAACAAATGGAAATGTGTTATCCAGTAGCAAGCCTGGCCAGGGCTGCAGACTGAATTAAAACACAAGATCAAGCAAAAATGGACCTCTACCGTGGTAAGAAGATGAAATATTGAAAGGATTTTCTAAACAGAACACTCAGAAAAAGTCAGACTCTAACAAGATACTCTAGAGGTATAAAACTAAATAGATAAGTATGTAGATGGAAATAACTATAAGAGAACAAATGAAGATACACATTTAAGAAATGCAGAACATTATTAAAGACTAGATTTCTAATGAAGACCAAGAGTTTTCAAGAATTCTGCCTAATGAATCACCAATAAATCTAGAAAAGGTATTTTTATGAGAAACATGATACTGAGAATAATTGGGTCACTGATAAGACAAGGTATTTAGTTTTTCAAGACTTAAAAGAGAAGATGCATAATGAGAGAGTAGTTTTATCCAAGGAAAGGTACAGATGTTTTTCTATAACACATGCTATAACTTTAAATGAAAAAGGTAACCAAAATTGGTGAGTCAGAATTTTAAAACATTGATCTTTGCAGAAAATAAAGATTTAGTATCAACAATAAAAAGAATTCTCAGATTTAAATGAATAAAAATTGTGAAACAATTCAAAATAAGATGAAAAATTGTGATAAATGTAAAACTAATAGCCTTAACAGGAAACAAAATACATAAATACAAACAGTAGAAACGAGTCATGGATTTCATTGTAAATTGTAAACACAGCAGCCACCAAATTTTTCTGGAGAAGGCTCTTGCCCAGCCTCTTCCAGCATTTGAGGCTGAGATTGAAATTAAGAATCAGATTTAAAAGACTTTGATGCCATGCCATCTTTAGCCAAGCAAATAGGACCTGCAAGAGAAAACATAGCAGCATGCCTGCGCCCCCAGGTAAGGGGGAACTGGATCATGCCAAGTTAATAGGACAAAATTCAATTTAAACCCACATTTTCACTCCTTTTAATTGTGTTTGAAAAGTGGTTTTAATGTAGGATTAGCATTTTTTTTTACAATAACTTGATCTGTGGAATTACATTAAATGTCATACTGGAATTAAATGTTTCATTGTATACAAAAATCAACAAATTTAGAAAAACAGGTAAAATGGGATTCAACAAAAGAAATACAGAAAGAGAGATAAAAGCCTTATTTAGCATATAGAAAACTAACAGGCACATAGCAAGATCTGTTATTATTTCCCCTGGTGCTCTTGCAGCAGGGAGGATGTATATCTGTACTCTATGCAAAAAAGCACTACGCTATTTATTGCACAGTGAAATTTTGTTCACTTCCTGTCTCTGTTCAAAAGGCAGAGAGAAAAAAAATGAAATGGCTATAAACACGTCTCTAATAAAAAATCTGGCTGGGGTTTTTAAAGTAATGTTATCGGTCTGTCTGTTCTCTATTGGCAGTAAAAAAAATTTGGGCTATTTTTCTGTCTTCATTGTACAAGCCTGTTGTTTGTGCCTGGCCCACCTTGCAGGGCTGGTGTGCAAGTTCAGAGCAGAGTTGTTAGCAATGAGAGAGACAAAAAAAATGGGTACATGTGTCAATGGCTTTTTGTTCCTACTAAGCATGCAATGAAATTACTAAGCAGGCAGGTTAAAATAGAAAAAAGGAAGTAGTGTTTTACTGTTACAGGAGGTGGTGGCACCTACAAGCATAGCCATTCCCAAGAGGGGGTTAGATAAAAAGCAGAGGTCCATCAGCAGCTGTTAGCCACAGTATGGATATACATATATATAGACATGTGTAAAAAAAGATCTTGGATTAATATTCTGCCCTCCACTCAAAAATCCTGGAGCAACTCACAATTTTCTTTATCTCCCTCCCTCACAATAGAGGTGGGTGGGGCTGAGAGAGCATTGACAAAAACTGCCCTTAACCAGAACAACCTCTGAGAGGGCTATGACCACCCAAGGTAGTTGTAAGGGAAGGAGTGGGAAATCAAACCTGGCTCTTTCAAATAAGACTTACACACATTTAATCACTATGCCAAACTGACACATATATTGGTTGTTGAATGACACAGAGTGTTAGACTGGATGGGCTGTTGGTCTGATCCAACACAGCCTTTTTTATGTTCTTATGTTGATTTGCACACTACACCGGTTAATAGCATAATCAGGAAATAATTAGTAAAGTTCCAATGTGCTAAATCTGATCAAAAACAACAAAAACTGGTCGTTTTGGCATTTTAGTCAAAAATAAGTATGACTGAAAGAAAGAATAGAGAAGTGACATCTGTCTTCAAATGCATTGCCCTGAGCAATCACACCAGAAGGATAAATAGTGAGCAATGAGAAAAGTAAGAACAGAAATTTAAAACCTGCAAGATTAAAAATATAGCCAATCAAATTAAGGTCAATTTGGAAAAATACATGTACCAGGAAATTTGATGAATCAAATTAAGTGTATATAAGGTATCAACTTTTAAGTTGAAAGCCTGTGTGAATAGAACTGAAAAGCCATTGCTCTGACAACAATCTCAGAAAAATGGAAGGCTGAGTAAACTTGAGACAACTATCTGAATCCAGCTTCCACCAGGATCAAACTTAGGGTGTAAGTAGACCTCAAGACTGCAGTACTGTAGCTTTAAAGCCATTGCTCTGCACCACGGGGCTCTTTTTGAATCCAAATTAGCATTTTCTTTGGCCAATTGCATCATCAATTTTCCTGCTGCATCAGGATTATCAATCTGTCTGCTGATGGATGCCTGAAGACAGTTGAGAAGGTTTAAATAGAGCTGTTGTGGCTTGTAACAAACCGTTGCAAAAATATGGGCTGGCTTCTCTTCTGTAACTACCTTAGCAAAGTCCTGTAAAGCACATTTCACACGGTGGTCATCAGAGAGTCCTTCTAAAAGATTTTGCACATTGGTTTCCTCTGTGACAATATCTTTGACAGTCTTCTGAGTTTCACTCAAGACAGAGTGGGGCAACACAGCAGAGTTAACAGCATGTTGCCTATTTTCATTCTGTACAGATGTTACTGGGCATATCGATAAAGAGTCAGACAACTCTTCCCCTGTCAAATCTACAGGGCAAACAGACAACATTTCTACCAATTCTGGGACATTTTCCAATTTAGTCTGATCAAGTTCCTTCTCTAAAACTTCACAGACCATGTGTCCCGGGACTTCAGATAGTGAGTCCACAGGTGGATCTGTTGGTGAAGGAGGAGGAAGAAGAGGAGAAGGAGGGGCAGGGGGCACAAGTTGAACACCTGTGTCTTTTAGGGAACAATTTTTAGAGAGGTGGCTGGGGTTACAAATAGGCATAAATTTCTCTACTGCATTCCTGCATTTATGCCAGGTTTGAAGAATCTTAACAGGAGATCGTGGTTCTATGTGGAGACTATAGCCAATTTTCTCCCAGTCTTTTAGTTTTAATGAACCACTTTGGGAATACCATGGACATCGTTGCCTAATCTCCTTAAGAAGACTCTGTAACTGAGAACAAGACACAGACCCGCTGGTCTTTTTCACTAAGAATCTCAGTTCCTCTACATGTTTCTGCTCAGCCTGTGATAAATTTGAACCCATTACTTACCAAGTGAAAGGGGTCGTGTAAACACGACGACGAGTGCACTTCTGGGGCCTTTCCTTCTAGGCGGTTGGTAAGTAGAACTGAGCGGCTACCGAAGCTTCTCTGCTATCGGAGTCGAATGCCCCACGTTGGGGCGCCACATGTAGGAAGCAACCAGACAAGACACATGTCCTGGGAGAATTGCTCCGCTTGCAAGCCAGCAGTCTTTATTTTTATAGGATTTTGGTCTTAGATTTTGTCATCACAATCACAAGACTCGCACAAGGGACATGCAAAACATTTACCGAAATACTGAAATCTACCATGACAATTATCCAGAAATAACTTATCTCAAGGTGACAGACGTAAGAACATCTCTGTTTCCCCACATTTGAGAAAGTCCCTGCTGACCTTTGTCTGGGTAGCTAGACTCGTGATCTTCCCACCCATCTAGTGGTTGCTGGGTCAAAAAGTCATGTAACTGCTCTCTATAACTGGGGCAGTGTTAAGTCTTTACTGCATGATGGGTAAGTGCTATGTGTTACTGATTCAGGGGTCCCTGGTCATGTTGAATGGTACCACAGGCAATAAACATACTTTTAAAATTTTTACTCCTAAGAAGTTGTCACCAAATTACCATTGAATGGCATAAATGGGAAGGACCACTGAAATCCAAGAAAATTTCTGTCTTAATGATTTATCAAAACTCAGATGATTGCCCTTATCCAGGAAATCCTGTAGATCCAAGGATCGTACAGATTAGTACATACATTGTCTCTGTGGAATTTTATTGCTTGTGCTGAGAAATGGAATTGAAAATGCACTGCAGGTTTCATAGATAACTGCTTTGTATGTTGAAAGGTGCAGCGGAAATTACAGATAATTTTAACACATTTTTGTATGTACTATACTATGTTCCCTGATTTTTTTAAAAAAAGTTAATCTATAAATTTTGTATAACAGATTACTCTAAGAGAGTGATGTTTTAAAAGTTTAAACATAGCATCCAGGTCCAGTTCACTGTCTCCTGATAGTGATCATCATGAACCTTTCAGGCCTCAATAGAAACCTAATGATGCCAGGGTTTTGTGTTCAATAATGGTGACCTCTTGTGGTATATGGTTTTATTGCAATATGTTTAGGTTTCTTAGCGAAACACCATATTTGGGGGGGAGGTGGATATACTCCCACATGAGATTATATTCCCCTTGAAAGGCTAGGTTCACAGTTTGGGAGTGCTGCCTAACACAGTGGTCGTCTTAGAAAACCAAGTAGCTGCAGTGGCTCAGAAAACTTTTGCCCAGCTTTGGCTTCACCTGTTCCTGGTTCAGTTAGATCTAGCTACAGTGATCCATGCCTTACTTAACTGGACTGTTGGGGCTACCTTTGAAGAGTATTTGGAATCGGAGCTAGTGAACAATGCTGCAGTTAGACTGCTGGTCAGGGCAAGTTACCAGGAGTGTATGACCATTACACTGGCTACTGATCCATTCCCGAGCACAATTCAAGGGGTTGTTTTTGTGTTTTAAAGCCCTATGTGGCTTGGGACCGGGGTATCTGAAGGACACATTTCTCCCATATTTTCTTGCCTTGAAATAAAGATAGCAGAAAGTGGAATTTTTGATGGCCCCACCAGTCAAAGAAGCTCTTCTAGTAGGCATATGATAGGGCCTTTTTGGTGTTAGCTCCACTATTATGGAACAACCTCTCCAAGGAGGTGTGCCTGGCCTCCTCACTGTTGATCTTCAGGAGACAGTTGAAGACAGTTTTATTTAGGACTACGTTTGACTGATTTAGTTTTATTTTTTGGCTGTCCTAATTGGAATTTTTAAAATCGTTATTTTATGGGGTTTTATAATTGTTTGATTTAAATTATTTCTGTTGTGTGTTTTGTAACTGTTTTATTTGTATTGTAAGCTGCCTTGTGTTCTGAAAGGGAGAAAGGTGGCTAATAAATGTCTTAAATAATAAAGTTCTGTTTAAAGCTGACATAAATCTGAAATTCTAAACAATGTATTAGTGATCTGACAATCTGATTTATGACACAAGGGGTTGTAATTTTTTTTGGGGGGGGGCGGATGTGGTAAGGATAAAATTCCTCCTTTTTTCGTTTTAATTATCCCAGTTAGGAGTTCCTATATAGTTTGTGCTCCTCCCCTTAAATGGATATGTGCACAGTCTTCCCACAGGATTGACTGACAGAACTGGTTGGCGATATAACATATTGTCAACTCCAGCTAGATCATAAGAGGATTTTGGGGAATGTGGACTTGACAGAAACTCAGCTTTTTATTGGAACCTTTCCATCCTTATACTGACCTGGAGTTAGCATACATGCACTAGTGTTTTTGCCTGAGTGGAGAGTATGTGCATTAGCTATGGAAATGATTTGAAGACAGGATGAAGGGATTGATTGGTCTTCCACTATTTTTGATAAAGGTGTGCTTCTGTTATAGGATATGCATCCTATTTGCCAAAAGCCTTCTAAGACTTCTTGGAAGACTGAGAATTCTTTGATGTATTTATTTATTTCTGTTAACTTATAGTCCGTCCTTTCCCATAATGGGCTCAAGGTGGGTTCCAGCACAATAAAACAATCAGATCAACAGTAAAAACAATCAAGAAATAAACCATACATTAATCAAGCAGTTAAAACAGATTAAAATATAAGCTAGTTAAGCCATTCAGAAGTTGAATTTGAGCGGCATGGCATGGTGTGGACACATCATTTAAGTCAATTGTAATTCGCCTGAGTTAAGCAACAGTGTTGGGAGGCCAGTGTGATGACATAATAGGATAAGGATGTCCTCTTCCTTAGCTATAGGCCTGGCGGAACAGCTCCGTTTTACAGGCCCTCTGGAATGGCAACAGATCTGGCAGGGCTCGAACCTCTAGAGGGAGCTGATTCCACCAGGCTGGGGCCAGGGTCAAAAAAGCCCTGGCCCTAGTTGAGGCAAGCTGGACGTCCCTTGGGCCAGGGATGGTCAGAAGATGTTGACCAGCAATGACCTCCGGGGCTCATATGGGGAGAGACGGTCCTGCAGGTATGCCGGTCCCAGGCTGCGCAAGGCTTTAAATGTCAGTACTGAAACCTTGAAGTTGATCCAGTGCTCAATTGGTAGCCAGTGCAAACTGCGCAGCATCGGCCATCTGCTCACCTGTATAGGCGATTCAGTCAGCAATCGTGCTGCCGCATTCTGCACCAGCTGGAGTTTCCGGGTCAGCCTCAAGGGCAAGCCTGCGTAAAGCGAATTACAGTAGTCCAGTCTGGAAGTGACTGTTGCATGGATCACTGTAGCTAAGTCCTGAGGGGCCAAATAGGGTGCTAGTTGCTTGACCTGCCGGAGATGGTAAAAAAAAAACACTGTGCAAACCACTTGCTTTGATCTATTTACTTTGTAGCCACTTTGTTTCCTGTCTTTTTGGAGATGGTAAAAGGCAGATTGTACAACAGCTGTGATCTGGGCCTCCATAGAGAGGGAGGCATCCAGTATCACACCCAGACTCCTCACCCTCTGGGCTGGCACAAGAGGTGCGCCATCCTGGTTGGGGAGCTGGATGCCTGATCTTAGCCCTTCACGGCTCATATACAGGACCTCCGTCTTGGTTGGATTAAGCTTCAGCCGGCTCAGTTGCAATCAACCAGCCACTGCTTCCAGCGCCCTGGTTACATGGTCTGGGGTGGAGTCTGGGTGGCCGTCCATCAACAGATAGAGCTGGGTGTTATCTGCATACTGGTGACAACCCAACCTAAAACCTCTGGCAATTTGGGCAAGGGGGCGCATATAGATGTTAAATATCATCAGCGAGAGAATAACTCCCTGCGGCACACCACACTCTAGTGGATGATGCAGGGAGATCTGCTCATCGATCGCCACCCTTTGTCCCCACCACGGAGAAAGGAGGAAAACCACTGTAACTCTGGACTCTAATGTCAGCAAGGCGGTGGGTCATTAGATCGTAATCGACCGTGTCAAATGCTGCTGAGAGATCTAAAAGCAGTAGTCGTGCTGACCTGCCTTGATCCAGGTGTCTTCTGAAGTCATCTGTGAGAGCGACCAAGGCAGTCTCCACCCCATGACCAGGGCGGAAGCCGGACTGGAAGGGATCAAGGACAGATGTATCTTCCAGGAAAGCTTGAAACTGCTCTGCCACTGCTTTCTCAATTATCTTGCCCAGAAACGGTAAATTTGAGACTGGGCGATAATTGGCTAGGACCAAAGGGTCCAGAGATGGCTTCTTCAAAAGCAGGCGAACTACTGCCTCTTTAAGCTTGGCTGGAAATACCCCTGACAAGAGGGATAAGTTGATAATCTCAGCCAAGGGCCCCTGAATATCATCCCCACCCACTTTAATAAGCCAAGTTGGGCATGGATCCAGGGGCCAAGTGGTCGGCTTCAGTGCAGCCAAGATCCTGTCCACATCCTCCTGAGAGAGACAGCTGAAGTGGTCCAACTTGGGATCTGAAGATGGACAACAGGCTTCCAGTTCCTGTACTGTGTCAATTGTGGTTTGGAGATTACAGCGGAGAGTTGAGACTTTGCAAAATAGGTCACAAAAGCCTCACAGCCTATATCTGATTCCCTAAACTTCTGATTGCCTGTCAGCACTGTAGTCAGCGATTGAATCGTTCTAAACAATTGGGCTGGGCGCAATTTTGCAGATGCAATGGAGGCCGCATAGAAATCTCTTAGTGGACTTCACTGCCTTCTCATAGACCTTCATAAACATTCTATAGGAAGTTCTAGACTCCTCATCATAAGATCTTTGCCACACTCGCTTTAGCTGTCTAAGCTGCTGCTTCATCCTCTGAACCGACATGCCTTGGGATGGGACGTAGGAGGGAAGGGGTCCGAGCCTTCCCATATCTCTGACCTCTTCCTAGTCTCTGAAACCTAGTCCCACCGCCTTATCTCCCCTGCCCCCAGATGACCAAAATCCCTGATCCAGGTAGCCTCCCTCACACAGTGCTATCGGGCCAAATTGGTCCACCTAGCCTATATGAATTGAATTGCTTACATATATGTTGATCTGTGTGAATGCTTTCCCCTATCTTTTGTTTTTAGTGACCAGGATCATCCTAAGAGATCAGGCAGGCCTTCATCATGTCCCGACAATACTAACTGGATTAAAGCTGACACTAAGACAGGTACATCATGTAGTACTGTTTAAGCATAGATTTGTTTAAAGTCTTTATCAGTTCCCTTTCTGTACTGTATTAGCAGTTACAGAAAACATTATCTCCTAGGGAGTGTGAAGACCACTACTTGTAGCTTAGATCAGTGTCTTTCTTGGCTTGTAAAATCTTATAGCAGGCACTAGGTAGGAATGGGCACAAACTGAGAAAATGTGGTTCCATAAATGGAACGGAACCAGGAGGTTTGTTTGCAAATCGAATCAGTTTGTGGCCCCACAAATCCCATTGAAAAGGACTACAGTCCCTTTAAGCAGGGTTTGCAGAAAGCCCAAAAAACACACACTGCTGCATACTCCTTTAAAAGGTTGTGGAAGTTCATGATGGTAGACTGGTCATGAACTCTGTTAGCAAACCATGCACAAGGCAGAATTCATGATGACTTTGTTGTTCAGTTTGTGCCCATCCCTAGTACTGGGTTCTTTAACATGGAGAATTGTCGATGCCTCTTTGATAGAAAAGATTTTCCAAAGCTACTAAAATAGGCAATTATGGGACACTAAGAGTAAGGCCCATTGTGAAGAAAAAAGGCTCTAGGAGACTCTGGGCGAGTGCCCATCACCCTTACTGTCTTCCCAGCCACACAAGTGAAGGCATTGACTCCCCTCCCCTACCTCAAGGGGAGTTGATCTCTGCCATCTAGAGAACAGTTGTAAATCTGAGTGATCTCCAGTGGTTCCCCACTTGCAGTAGGAAATTGTCTAAGGTCCTACCCCTCCTCAAACCCCACCCTCTTCAGGCCCCACCCCTTAAATCTCCAGGAATTTCCTAAGCCTGGAGTTGGTAATGCTATCTCCTTCCCTTTGCCCCTCTGACTTCAGGTTTCCATTGCTTTCCCCTTCCTGCAGCCTCTACATAGGAAAATAACAGTCTCTCTTCACAGTGGGGAGGCAAAGCAGTTTACATGATTTTTCTCTTCCCCTGTGTGATCTAAACAACAACCCTGTGAGGTAGGTTAGGCTGGAAGTTTGTGACTGGTCCAAAATCACCCAGTCAGCTTCCACAGCAAGAACCTATGTCTGGCAGATCCTGCTTTGCAGCTCTAACTCCTGTGCCACAGTGGCTGTCATAGGGGGACTGCTGCTGGACAGTCGCAAGCAGCCAGGCATAGAGTAGCCAACCCCCATCATTTTATCTACCCCTCTGACTTCAGATAGGGTAGCTAACCCCCATCATTTTATCTGCCCCTCGGACTTCATGTTTCCATCACCTTCCCCCTCCCTGTCTCTACATAGGAAAATGATAGTCTTTCTTCACAGTGTGTGTGTGTGTGGGGGGGGGGGAACCAGGAGAGCCAGTTTGGTGTAGTGGTTAAGTGTGCGGACTCTTATCTGGGAGAACCGGGTTTGATTCTCCACTCCTCCACTTGCACCTGCTAGCATGGCCTAGGGTCAGCCATAGCTCTGGCAGAGATTGTCCTTGAAAGGGCAGCTGTTGTGAGAGCCCTCTCCAGCCGCACCCACCTCACAGGGTGTCTGTTGTGGGGGAGGAAGGTAAAGGAGATTGTGAGCCGCTCTGAGACTCTTCATAGTGGAGGGTGGGATATAAATCCAATATCTTCATCTTCTTCAAAGCAGCTTACATCATTTTCCTCTTCCCCCATTTGATCTGAATAATAACCCTGTGAGGTAGGTTAGGCTGGAAGTCTGTGACTGGTCAAAATCACCCAGTCAGCTTCCACAGCAAGAACCTGTGTCTGGCAGAGCCCACTCTGAAGCCCTAACTTGTATGCTCTTCTCAAACTCAACCACAGAATCCGCAGGAATTTCCCACCAACCTGGAAAGGTACAATTAAAGGCCTCTGTGCCCCCTCTTGCTGTCTTCCTATCCACTCAAGTGAAGGCATTCATTCCTCCCCACACACACCTCAAGGGGAGCTGGTCTCTGCCATCTGGAGAGCAGTTCTGAGTGATCTCCAGCCCTCACCTGGAGATTGGTAACAGTGGTTCCCTGGGAGGAAAATGGCTGGTAGCAACAAAGCACCAGAGGATGCTGCAAAGCCTAGTATAGCCAATCTCCAGATGAAGCCTGAAGATCTCCTGGGATCACAATTGAACTACTGAAAACATCTCTCTCTCCCCATCATGAAGAAAATCACTGCTTTGGAGGGTGGACTGTATGCCATTCTGTTCACCTGAGTCCTCTCCCTTTGCTGACCAACAGCCTGTGTTGCCTAGCAATAGCCTCTGGTTAGCACTTTCCAGGCAGCAGGAAACGCTCCCAGCAGGGTCAGGCGTCTCTGGCTGTTTCTGTGGCCTTCGGAAGCTGAGTGTGCTGAGAGGCCTTTGGCAAGGCTGCAGCCCTTTCTGAAGCTGGTTGACAGAGGGGACACAGAGAAGAGTTAGAGATGTGGCTGTCTCTGAGAGAAGACTGCTTCTGGCATTTTGTTCAACATTCCTGGGCCTGAGTAGGCAGGGCAGGAAAGTCAGTCAATGGGAGGCCAGAGATAGTGACCAATATGTGATGGGCCAATAGTTTGTTCCAGAAATATTAGCCAATGGCCATCCTCGATTTGGCCATGGCGATAAGAGAATAATTACTATAGATTATTCACGGATGTTTATATGGAGAGGCAGAGCCTGTTTTAAGTAAAGAAATACAAAATGATGTTAGCAGCTTGAGAATGTTACAATGGCACATTCACGTCTGTCTAGAATTAGGGATCAAATCTCCCAAATGATTTTCTCATGCAGTACAGAAAAGTGTAAGTTAGAAAATGAAACTATTTTTCAGTATTTATAAAGTACAAAGTATTTATATTTACCCAGCAGATTGTTAGATAAGCCTTTTTAGTCCTAAATGCAAAATATTAAACTAGGATGATATTGTGGCTGTTGTACCAACTCTAAACTGTTGAAAATGTGACTGTTGTACCAACTCTAAACTGCTGCTTTGGGTTTTTTCTCCCTAGTCTATTTTTGCAATATGAAAGTGGGAAAGTGGGTGAATGGATTTGGTGCTGTCAGAGCTAAGAGTCCAGATCACCTGCCTGTTACTTATTTTGTAGCTCTGAACTAACTAGGCATGCCCCTTGCACAGCGCCAGCACCTCCCCACTCATTCAGAACGCTTTTGTGCTTGCAGGATCCTTTCCAGAAAGGAGATTTGTGTGACCCAAAAATGTTAATCCTCCAGATTGATCCCCTAATAAGTTAAAATTTAATGTACTTATAGCCAAATAAGCGATCAAGTGAAGACAGTGTTCAACTTGCTAAACCTCAGTGTTGCTAAGGCTCTTGCACTTCCATGCTAAAAACAGCAGCCAATGAATGTAGACCAATGTCATCTCTGTGGCCAAAATGCAAAGCTGTGGTTATGACAGATTAACCACAGAGACAGAAAAATATCTTGAACTTGTGGGTGTCTGGTGTGTAGGGTTTCTTGTTCCTTTTCTAGTAAAACAGAAGAAGATTGAGCTTGCATTTCAATTCTATATGTTGTATCTTTCTTCCTGTTACCAAATTAGAAAATATTACATTTGTAGTATTTTCTCAGCATTGTATACATTTGTCCTGTAAGCATTTGAAAACTCTGTGTGTTTGTGTATGTGTGTTTTTAAAAATATGGTTATAAATTTCAGAAAACAATTTGGGAGCAAATGAAACAGAAGTGGAAGAAAACTACTGGAATATGAGAATTTTGCCAATTTTACATGAATTAGAGACTGGTTTGTAATCTTTTTTAATATAATGTATTATAGCTGCTGTAAAATTATTTGTTCGTTGCTTAGAGAAATTCACAAGTTGTGAGTGGTTCTGATTTTGCTCCCAAGTTGCCTCCTAATCCTGCAGGTTGCCTATAGATCTGCATTAATATGCCTTTCTATACATTCTTATCCTACCAAGGATATTACATTTTCATCCTCTAAGAAGTTCAGGGTGGCATATGTGCCCCCCCCCCTCAATTTTGTACTGAGAATAGAGGATGTGAGGTTAGGCTGACTGGCCCAAAGTTACTCATTGAGCTACTTAGCTGTGTTAGGATTTGAATCCTTGTTTACCAACTCCTAGTTCAACATCCTCAGTGGGTATACTGCACTGACTATGGCTTTGTGGTTTTAAGAGCCTAGTTACTGCTTCTAAACCCAGGGATCAACAACCTGGTCTTTGAATTGCTGAAATACAAAACATAGCCCTGTGATGAAACAACCTATTAGGATTGGGGTTGGACGTTTCTGTTTCTAAATATTAGTGGTAGGGGTCAGTTTCTTCACAGATCCACAGAACCCAGGATTACTGTTTGGAGGCCTTCTAGAGTCCCATTCTTGGGCTTTACAGTGCTGCAGGAAAAAAAATAAGAATTCCCATTGTCTTTTTGTTGTTGAGACGGAAACTGTTTGGTCATCGTCTCTCTTCTCCCTCCCCTGAACATGGGAGCTATGGAGAATTTTTCTTTCCTTCCTCTCATAAGTCAGTATATTGACTGGAAAGAAACTGCAAGCCATTTCTTTCACTCAGCCTGTCTAAGAGCAGAATGAAGACTTGTTGCTCTGCCATCATGCTGTCAGGATTTCATGGCAGCACAAGTCACTTGCCTCGCCTCGCCTCGCCTCGCCTCCCCTTCCTTCCTTCCTTCCTTCCTTCCTTCCTTCCTTCCTTCCTTCCTTCCTTCCTTCCTTCCTTCCTTCCTTCCTTCCTTCCTTCCTTCCTTCCTTCCTTCCTTCCTTCCTTCCTTCCTTCCTTCCTTTCCTTTCTTCCTTTCTTTCTTTCTTTCTTTCTTTCTTTCTTTCTTTCTTTCTTTCTTTCTTTCTTTCTTTCTTTCTTTCTTTCTTTCTTTCTTTCTTTCTTTCTTTCTTTCTTTCTTTCTTTCTTTCTTTCTTCAAATACCACTTAATTGTGTTACTGTTAGGGAGGACAGGGAAGGCATTTTGGCCGATAGCAGCCATGGAAACTGCTGCAAAGTTGTACTTGCAAAATCAATAGTAAAAGCGAGGGGTGAGGAAATAGGGTTTTCTTGAGTTGCAGCATATGCTTCATTGGGAGCACCTAATGGAGGTCTCTAGATTGAAACCATAGTGCTTAAATTAGAAATTGTGTCTGTTCCTGAACATTTCACAACTTGCTTTATTTTTCTTCTGGTTAATTTTTCTTTTTGTTTTGCTCAGCTGTTTAATTATAACTTGATAATTAATTTTGCTTTCTTCTTTTTCACTTCAAACAGAGGACAATGTAGAAAGACTTTGCCATTCCTGTGACATTCTCTATCAAGCTTTGGAAGACAGAAATATGCTTGGCAAGCGATTTAAAAGGAGAACTTTGTTTCTGAAGACTTTGTATAAATTATGTGACATTGCTTCAGATCCTCTTGGCCTGAAATTAGCAAAAATAATTCTGGGCGTGAGTTGAACTATTTAGTCATTATGGGCAGTATGATGGCTAATATATCTGAGCTTGGTGCTTGTGTGAAGTTGCATTTTGTGTCTTGTGAAATGCATTGAATTTAATTAAATTGCTGGAACAATTATTCAGAATAAGCAGCAGAATTCTTCAGTGTATGAGCAGATCAAAAGTTAGCTGTAATTTTTTACATTTCATATTTTGACTGTAATGGTAGATTTGCTTTGAAATCTAGAAGCTTAAAGTATGGAAAGGAAGTCTTAAAAGTATAAATAACCCTACCTTAAACATACATTAACTGGGATAATCATGGTTATACCCAGGAGAGGTAACTGTAATGCTTTGAGAAAGTCACTGAGCTCATTTTTTTCAGCATTTCTCCATCAAAAGCCTCTTTATACTTATCCAAAGTGTTTAGTAATTGTTGATTCTGTCTCACTGTTAAATTTCAAATTAATTCCTGGTCTTTAATTTATAATGGTAGCCAATACTACCACCACCACCACTACTAGTAGTAGTAATGGGGAATACAGTATACACCCCATAATGGTGCTAGAAGTATTTTTTAAAAATTCCTTACTTACATCAATTGGTCAAACTTAAAACTCATTTGAATGTATATTTATCATACAGACCTGATTCAAATGCAGCATTTGGCAGGAACTTCTAGCGTAAGTGTGTTTGTCATGAGTTATAGGAACTTGATGCCTGGTTCTTAGTGAGTGGCATATTGAACTATTCTGCCCCCATTTACTTAAATAGGGTACTAGACAGGCTAACTATATTCAAGAGCCATGACCTGAATGGCCCAGGCTAACCTGATCTTGTGAGATCTTGGAAGATAAGCAGGGTTGGCCACAGTTCATACTTGGATGGGGGACCACCCAAAAAGTCCAGGGTTGCTATGCAGAAGCAGACAATGACAAGTCACCTCTGTTAGTTTCTTGCCTTGGAAGCCCCATAGATCATCATAAGTTGACTGTGACTTCACAACATTTCCCACCACCAAATGTGCATATGGACACACACACACACACACATACCCCAATATGTGCAGTTCTACCTAGGGGAAAAAATCATGGTCTTAATCAGGGCAGAGTCATTCTCTGTGTATGTGATCTTTGGGAAAGAAACAACTAACAAGAATTGTTGCTCTGGAACAACAATAGTCCAGTGAATGTTTTCCTGTATGTGCTTGGATTGTTTTGCCATCATATTGGACTTACATTGTCTCAGTTGAATAGAAGAAAGACTCATGGGAATCTGTGCTGAACTCCATTTGGCCTTTAATAGATGAATACTCAATCAATTTCATCTTCAAATTAAAAAGCCAGGAGCTAAAATAAAAACAATGTAGCGATCAAGAAACCTAGTTATTTTTCAAAAAACAAAAATCACACAGTAAAACTGACCTGGTAGTTCAGAACTATTGGATTAACAGATAAATAACAAGTTTAAAAAAACTGCTATATTAAAAGAGTCCCTGTGTTTTTGATCACTAGTATCCCAACATAAGTACTTTATTGTTGGTTAGTGCACACTTGTGCGTTCAGTATCATCATTTGTATTTTCATGTTGTGCTATGGGTCAAACTGAGAAAAGTGTCCAGTTGGTAAATAAAATATGTTTAATTCTACAAAGCTTTCTTCTTTGATATCTCATAATACAACCATTACCATGAAAAAGAGATCCAATTTATCACATTTTTACTTTTATTTATTATTTATTACTTTCTATTTATAGCCCACCCTTTCCCAAATGGGCTCTAGGAGGGTAACAACAGTATATGTTTGGATACTTTTACCATGCTTTTCTCCACTGAGTGTGGACTCAACGTGGCTTACAATATGTAAAAACAACCGACCATGGAGTATAACAAATACTTGTCAGCAACAAACTAATCTACAGGACAAGGAAGGGGAGCAAAACAATTCGTAAAAGCTATACCCTAATGGCAATAGTGTCCTCCTAGTCCTTCCAAGAACTTAAGACTGTGTATCTGCAGTTGTTCCCCATTTTATATTCACAACAGCCCTGTGAGGTACATTTGCTATGAGACAGAGACATTTGCTATGAGACAGAGACTGACTTGCCTTGACTGGATAGCCCAGGTCAGCCTGATCTTGTCAGATCTCAGAAGCCAAGCAGGGTTGACTGTGACAAGTACTTGGATGGAAGACCTCTTTGAAATACCAGAGGCGGAAGGTAGACGCAGGATTTATTCAGCCGCCTCTCTGAATATCCTCTAGGCCCCCAGTAGGGGTCAGTCACCAGAGGGTCACCATGACTTCCAGGGGCACACACACACACACGGTAAGATGGCTGGCCCCAGCCTAGTGAAACAAGCTACCAACTGAAACCAGGGCCTTGTGGAATCTATTGAAATTCCGCAGGGCCTGTAAGACTGAGCTGTTCCCCTGGATTTTTAGTTGAGACAGCAGGCATCCAAACTTTTCTATCTTTTCACCTATCCTACTGGTAGGCGTGGCCAGTGGCCAACATCACAATGCCACTTTAGAAGAATATATATTCAATTTAAATAGAAGAATATATTATATCACCATCACCACCAAGCCAGTGTTATATACTGGTTTTATTAACATTGTTTTCACTCTTAATTTTAATCTATGTTATCTCTATAATATATTGTTTTATGTTACAGTTTGTGTGACTTGTATTGTAACCCACCTTGAGCCCACTTGAGGGGAGGGCGGGATATAAATTGAATATGATAAATAAATGAAATACAAGAGAGAGGCTGACTCAATTTCACCCAGTAAGTTTCAAGGCTAAGGAGCAATTTGGTCCATCCTGCACTCCAGTCTCTTCACCACACTGGCCTTTATTAACAAAGAAAGGATCTGAAAAATTTCCATATTATTCATATGTTGTTACTGTATTTTGTAGTTATAGTATATTGGGATGTTTTTCTGCACAAATTATTTGAAAAGAATCTAACCTGTGCAGGAATTAATTTATCATGTCGTGGTGGTGCTGCCTTTGTTTCAGTGTTGTTGATTTTGGTAGGGATTGTTAGCTGAATGTTATATTTGGCATTTTCATTTGTTCACATATCTCAGTGTGATGGCTCTTTTTCCACTATGAAAACATGGGGGGTGGGAGCCCAGAAAGATAAAAAATACTTTTCAATTGCCACTAGGACTTGGTAGTAATCTCTGTTGTGACCTGATTTTGAACATTTAAACTAGTTGTGAAGTGTTTACTTCTGTAAAATAGACTCCAGGCAGTGAGTACAATTCAGATGAAATGTGGAACTCCTTAGTCTCATAGAATTCAGTGTGACAAACACATGGATATAAATATCTTTTCAGTTGTATTTTGGTTTCTATGCATTTATTTTGGTTTCTGTACATTTAGTATATTGCTCAAGAAGGAACACTCCTCTAATGAAATCTGTTTCCCCTATACTGTGTCTTGCATATTGTAAATGGATATTGCATATTGTAAATGGGTATTAATGATGTGGTGACAAAGCCCTCTCTACCTGTTTGATGTTGTCTGGTATGCAAGTATTAGAAGGACAGGACTTCAAGTGGTGCACGTAATGCAGAAGTAAATATGGAAATAGCAAGAAAAGGGTTTCTAGACCCAGTGAGGTATAAGTTCTAGAAGATTATAGTTGAAATGTGATCTCAGTGGAAACCTTCAGGTGTCTACGTTTCTTTTAGGAAAATTTCCAAGTGCAAACGTTATCTGGGGTTGCTCTATCTAGTGGTGTATCCCAGTATTTTTCTAGATCCCACCTCAGACTCCATGTTTGAGAATGTTGCAAAACCAGTTAGGTAAAAAATGGGACTCCTTTTATCCTGGAAACACTGTAATTTCTAGCGCTCCAGAATAAAATACTGTATATGTTAGTAAAGTTGGATTCTTAGTAACCTTCTTTGCCAGCCATCCTCTAGGTTTTAAGAACTGAGGGCCAAAGTACACATTACTGAACCCAAATCTTTTAAAAGAATAACATTTAGTTTGGCACTTAACCAGTGTGCTGTAGTGGTTAGAGCATTGGACTAGGATCTGGAAGGCTGAGATTAAAATTTCCACTCTGCCATGGAGGCTTGCTGGGTGAACTTAGAATAGTGCCAGAAGAGAACAGTGTAAGCTGCTTTAGGTACCCATTGGGAACAAAAGTAGGGTATAAAGTAAGTGAATAATCACAGATATTCCTGTAAAAGTGCACATACAGAAACTCGGGGTATGTGCATTATCCCAATTATCCTTTGTTAGGACAAAACATAAGGTTCCTATGTCTCAGATTTTACACACTAAGTTAAAGAAGAAATTAATTGCAAATCAGATCATATTTTAAGTCAAATTATATATTTTCTCTTGAATAAGTAGGTGAAGGATCAGCCATGATTTCGTTATGACTTTCCTTCCTCCCTTTCCATCCTATTTGCAGTTGAAAGTGAGTGGAAAAAATCTGCTTAATGTCTGCAAACTTATATTTAAAATCAGTAGAAATGAAAAAAACGATTGCCTCATTCAGAGTGATCAGATATTAGGTATGTACTTTATTTTATACATATTACTGATAACTTCTTAGTTTGTGGTAAATATTGGGTGGAGATTAGAACAAATGTGTTCCTCTGTTATGTGCTCATCATTTTTAATACAGTGATTAAAAATTTCCATGAGTGGCAATCTGCATTCAAACAAGGACAATAAATCTGATTTTCTTCTATGTTCTGCCATTTGTTACAACCTTGATATTTCAACTACCTGGATCACTTAAAAGTAAACTACAGCATGCTGTAAATTTGCACTATAAAAATGATCATCATCATCATTGCTTCTGGCTTTTTCATAGATTCTCTGCTGGAAGTTTTGAGAACTGAAGACCTGCAAGCCAACACAGAGGCCTTTATCTATTGTATTGGTGCTCTAAAATTTATTTCTGGAAATACAAGCCTCATTCGTGAGATTGTCAACAAGGGAACAGTTGAAATTCTGGCACAATTTATGAAGCAGATTAATTTAATTAATGAAAATGAGGCACAATTTTGCAGCTCAGGACACCTCTTGGTCCAGGTCAGAATTAAACTTTTATTTCAACAAGTCAAGAATTTGTATCTGCATTGCTGAAATAGATCTGTATGTATTTAGACCATTATATTACAGATACAGTAATCAAATTGTAACTTTGACTAAGTTTCCTTGGTTCCAGTGGGAAGTTATTATATTTTTCTCTATACAAGAGCCAGTTTGGTGTAGTGGTTAAGTGTGCGGACTGTTATCTGGGAGAACCGAGTTTGATTCCCCACTCCTCCACTTGCACCTGCTGGAATGGCCGTGGGTTAGCCATAGCTATCGCAGAGGTTGTCCTTGAAAGGGCAGCTGCTGTGAGAGTCCTCTCAGCCCCACCCACCTCACAGGGTGTCTATTGTGGGGGAGGAAGATAAAGGAGATTGTGAGCCACTCTGAGACTCTTAGTGGAGGGCGAAATATAAATCCAATGTCGTTGTCGTCTTCTTAGTGTGTGATATTCCATCTAACAGGAAGAGAGGGGAAGAGAGAGGAGAGATATGAGTAGGCTTAAGTACTTTCAAGGATTGTTCATGTAGCTGTGGGTCATGGTTTGCCATTATGACTTGAAACCACCAGAGTTTTTCTTCTGCCTGTGAAGCACAACTTTATTCTCTCCAGCTTCAGCCCCAAATGCCTCCTGAAATGCTGTTCCACAACTCACAGGAGCAGCAGGGTTTTTCTGTTTTTGCTTGGTGGGGGCTGTATTTTGAGCTTCGGTGTGAGGCAAGGAAGTTGCACTCCACAGCTATGGTAAAGCTGTGATGCATCTAAGTCTGAATCAAACCTTACAGTGCAATCCTCAGAAGAGTTGCATCTGGAAATATTACTGTCCTCTGCTAATATGTTGTAGGTGAAAACTCTCTTATGCTTTTGGAAAATATAGTATACCTTTGAAGTATTGCAATAAAGAAGACTGAGAAAGCCTGCAGTAAATGAGCAACAAAACAAAACAGCTCAGTAAGAAAAATATAACACAGGAATTGATAGAAATGGGATCAGTGCTGAAAATGAGTCACTGAGAAGAAAAATTCCAATAATAACAGATTGCCAAATTAACCATTGTAACAAAGTTCATAAAATATTTGCAGTTCAGGGCATTGGACCATCAGCTTATGATATATTCAGAGTGTGACCCAAGAAATATTATGAAGTACTTTTGTATTACCTAACCTGGCAACATCACATGCTAAACTTTAATATCGAGCACAGCTTTCTATAAATTATACACATTTCATATGCAGAAGAATTAGAAAAGAAAATCTCAAGGATCAGAGTTCAAAATCTAAAGAGTATATTACTGGGCACACCTTGAGAGCACTTCTATTGGGAATGGAGAATTCTTACTGCATTGTGTAGAGCTGGTGAATAGTGTTGCAAATGGATGAAACCCCCTCCTCTCCAATCGAGGGGCTTTCCAAACAACAGAGGCACAGAAGAGTTGATTTGCAGATTCCTTTTATTGTTTTTCTCACATTGAATGTGGGAAGGAGAAACAAACCCTTAACCCCTTTTTCCGTTCTCCTTCAAAATTCTTCCCCATAGTCACAACATCTTATACCTTTCTGTAAACAAAGGCCAATTTGGCTACAGATTGGCTACACCGGTCTTTGCCGTTGACATTCTGATTACATTCATTGTTCAAATAAGTCCCATCTCCCAACTTAGAAGCGAGAGATGAATAGATATCACCCGAGGGCTGCTAATCTGAACCCCCATGCCCCACTTCCCCATACTTCATATCTGCGGTTTCGCCCCCTTCCCTGTTCGACTCCAGTGTAGGCTTCCAGGCCCAATTCTAGGATGAGTAAGCGCAGAGCTCCTGCTGTAGCAGGGAGATATGACCTTCTCCAAGAGATAGGTTCCCGATGACTCCCGGAGGTAGAAAGATAGCTTACTTTCCACCAAAAGATGTTTACAGAACAAAATGAAGATAACAAGTCTCTGCTAAAGGGGAGACTTCCTCTCATATCTAACAGTAGCCCATTGTTCTTGGTTAGGACTTTGGAACCAAAATCATAGAAAAGGCCCTATAATACTTTTAAGGCAGGCTCCGCAAATATAATACTGCAAACATGATACTTTGAACACATATATAATACTTTGTTAAAGCTGGTTAGTGCAAATGATCAAGATTAGTACAATTCTATTTGGCTCTCTGTCCATGCTCTAATGCAAATCTGAATCTACATCCAACAATAGCCAAATTCTACTATTCAAGAGCTATGAATGGCATTTGTTGCTAATACAGCACTATCAATCCCAGAGCTATGTAAGTTTAACTTTCTTTGTTGTATCCTATGAATTGGTTACAGCAATACAAGGAGTCTTGTTGTGATGAAAGAGGTGGAGAGGAGCAATTTTGCATTCTTCCTCTCTTTAGTGTGTTCTATGGCTTTTTGTCCACAATGGTCCATCCTATATCATCTTTTTGGCAGTCACAGGAGCTGCCAGTGGAAAGAGAAGGTGGGCAACATCTTTGTTAGCACCATCTGTGTGTAGGTACCAACTCTCTCATCTTCCTTGAACCACAGACAGTGTATTCCTATTGCATAACAAAAATAAATATTGACATGCCATGTAATAAGCAGCGACTGCCTACTCTAGATAACTATTTTGCCTCCTTTTTTTTTAGTATTTACCCAACTTCTTTCTAATGTTGATTGACAGATGTATTTGAGTTAATTCTACAGTCTGCTTCCATTGCTTATTGCATGTTGTTGGGGTATTAGAATTCGTAATTTAAGATTTACTTATAATTTGTTCAGATGGCTGCTACGTGTGAGAGTTGGTGAGCACCTCACTAAGGAAACTTTTATATGTTATACAATTGCTGCTGTGCAGTCATGCAGATCTGCTAGTCCATTTTAACTAATGATAGTTTGCTTGAAGATCAGGCCAGTTGCCATGAAGGTATCAAACATGCTGATTAAGCATGCCTGCTTTCAGTTGCAAAAGCCTCCATCTGGAAGTAGAAAACAAAATTGAGAATCATAGAGAACTGAGGAAAGCTCCTGTCAAAATTGCTTGAATCATTCGCTCACTCTGACTCAGGTGAATGCATCAGTTGTGAAGTGTTGCAAAGGTCAGACATACAAATTAGATGCTTGCTCATAATAACTAATTAAACTGAGTAAATGAGCTTGTTGGTTTATTGGCTAGCATTATTTTTTAAATGCAAATATTTTATTAACTGGAAAAACTGTGTATATGTGTATACACACATATACACATGAATTACAGGTGAAACTCATACAGAATAAAACAGTGTATGCTAGAAAGTTAATGATCGATATAATCTAAAATACTGTGTTGAATCTGTTTTCTAATAAATGATAAACAGAATTAGGAGCTTGGTAGCTTCAAAAGTGAGTGTTCTGACTTACAAATTACAGACTAGTGGAAAGCATCATCTTGCACCATGCCAAGGCTAGGAAAGATATGTAATTAGATAAATAGATAAAGAAAAAGAATAAAGAAAAGGAAAGTTCAGAAGAGAAAAGAGGGCAACAAATTATAAAGAGAGGAATTGATGATATGTCATATTGGTTAGAAGGGTATCACAAGTTGTAACTTGCTAGTATTAATAGTTTCCTTTCATGTTAGAAAAGGCAGTTGTATGTCTTTGTTTTAAAATATAACCTCTATTAGATAAGGACAACCCAATCAATTTTAGATCTTTGACAATCTGTTTTGGCGGTATCAGCATGTATTGGCAAAGGAACTTACAGGCATTTCTGAATGCTATTTTTTTCTTAGCTCTTTTATCTCACTTCAGACCTGGATTTGGAAAAGATATTTTTTGGTAACCATGGAGTATGACCTTAAATCTATGGATTGACCAGGGAAATGTTTTGGTGATGATTCTGTTGAACCTGTAAGCTGTTACTAATGCAGTTGATTATTCAATTGATAGCAGCATTCTTTTTTGAATACTTGATGTATATTTCAGGATACAGTGTTCTAGACCTTTGTTTGTCTGAAAAGACACATTTTTCAATGGGGAACCACCTGGGTACCTGCATATGTAGTCCTGCAGGGATCAGTTATCCTCCCTGTACTGTATTATATCTACAGTATATGAAGTTGTTGAGTCAGATCATGTGTACTTGTAGGAGACAGAGTCGATGTAATCAATATGTTCTTTATTTTACTAGCAAAGTATCCAGGAATTAGTTTATTCATAGACTATTTATTCAACTAAAATGTCCAAGGCAGTTTACAGCAAAATAAAAAAACAACCAAGTGAAGTACAGTTAAAATAAAGTAAAAATAAGTTTATCAGTACTGTGATTCCTCTTGCCGCATTATTTCTTATTGATCTTGCTCATCTGCTTGTATCCTGAGCCAGTATCTTGAAATCTTGGCCAAATGGCTGAGGCTGAACTGAAACCGAGCCCTGAAAAGATGGGTGTGATACTGGTAGTGGATGTGGATGTTCTCAGAGGAATGGAATTATGTCTAATAGATGGGATTATTATTGCTCTGTCTAATCAAATTAAAAGCCTGGATGCAAACCTTCCCAGGGAGAAATGGGTTAGTACTGTGTTCAGAAATGTATCCTTCCATTTACATCTTCTTCAGAGGCTATTTTCCTTTTTGAATCAGTCTGTCCTGACTATATTGATACATGTCTTGGTAACTTCTAGGCCTGACTGTTGCCTTTAAAGCTAGTCCCATGTACAGTGCTCTACAGTTCCCTGCCTGTGCTTAGATCCTGGGTGGCCATATCTTATCAGTGTTGTGTCAACAGTACTGTTACCAATTTACTTGCATGCTCAGTTCAAGGTGCTCACTTTAAATCCCTTTATGTCCTGTGCCCCACATATCTGACAGAACACCTCTTTCCCTACTACATTGGCTAATAACTGGCCAACAGGCGTTATTAATGTTCTCATTTAGACCTTTGGAATCCAATTCAGGAGGTAGTAGACAAAGTTTGACTCCTTATCAAACTTCTGCAAAGGATGCAACATCTTTCTTTTCCAACAAGCTTTTAGCTGAATTTTTTTGTCTGCTATGGCTGGCTGTTGTTTCTTTGAAGAAGAGCCAACAATCAGGAGTTTGATCCTTTTGACTGCTCTGTACTCTTATGGCACATTCAGAAAAAGTGATAGAATTGGTATCTCTCCCCCTCCCCATTCTATTATTTAAGGAATATGAACAATCTCAGAGAGAGGCAATTTTCAAAGAAGATTAGAAAAGGGATGGAGAATTGGTGAAGCAAAGAGCTGTGAGATGGATGTTCTATGTAGCTGCAGCAGTGGATGAGAAAGCACTTTCCTCAATACCTGTGGTGGTGGAACATGGGAAATAGTGTCTTCTGACTGGCAAGAGTGGAATACAAAAAGGGGAAGCGTAGATCAGATTAAGGTCCTCTCAGACTAGTGCTAAAGAGGAATGGGAATCAATTTTACTTGTGTCATATAGAAAAGTTGGTGCCACTTGGGTTGATTTTGAGCCACCTTGAAAATATTGTTATGGAGAAAGCAGGTTATAAACGTTGTAAGTAAATAATACATTGATTAATCACCATTATCAGTATTAATGTTGTGGTCATCTCTGACCAGAGGTAGGGACGGGGTATGCGTCCAAGATAGCTATATTCATTATAGGACTGAATTCATCAAGTACAGCCAGGAAAGGTGCAAAAATGGCAACTAAAATTATTAAGGGCTAGCACAATGCCTGTTAGAAAAGGCCCTCACAAAAAACCTCAAAGGCTCACGGCTGCAATTACTGACGAACAGTTACATAACAAATTAAAGAGTGTAATTATTTCAAAATTCAAAAGTGCAGTATGAACTTTAAAGGACAATTTCATATGTGTTTGTTCATACAACTTTCACTTCAACCCAACAAACTCCCGGTGTAACTGGGAGACAACAGATCAGCAGTTCAAAATCCATAATAAAATAAATAAACAAACCATCCTAAACACTCCAAATGATCCGTTGTCTACAGCCACATCTATTTCAGTTCCTTGGACAGAGATTCTCACCTGTAAGATCTACAACAGACATTCTTGGAATTGCAAGACCCACCTGCTGTAGTAAGGAAAGCGATCAACAAAGCCAGAATGATGCTAAGGGATAACTTGCTACAAGATAGGCCCAAACAAAACAGCAACAAAGATCACTGGTAGTTACATACTTTGCTCAGCTCAAACTAGTTCAACACATCATTAACCTGTGCTGGACAATGATGCTTCTCTCACAGAAATTGGGAGGCAAACATTTCTTGCTCAAAGATAGCCTTCTAACCTTAGACAACTTCTCACCCCCAGCAGTACCCTTCCAAACATGAACATGGACTCTGGGACCAGGGCCTGCAACAAACCAAGATGCCAGCTCTATCCCTGTATCCACTCTGATAACACAATACCTGGACCTAACAATCCCTGCCATACCATCGCAGGTTCATTCATTTGTCCGTCCAATGTTATATAGTCCATATGCAAAAGAATAAATAGACATAAATCCAATATTAAAAACTGCAACACTAAAAAAAGGGAGAACATTTTAAACCTCTAGGTCATTTCACGGCTGACCTAAGAATGACAGTCTTCAAACAAACCAATTTCAAGGGAAAATTAGAATATGAGATTGCTGAACTTGAGTTTAGTCATGTTCAAAACAAAAGTACCACCACCCCAGACTGAATGGGGACATAGGATTCTTATATCACTGCAAATGCTGCTTTTCTGCCCCTCTGCTCTAATCAATTTTCCCTCTGCTCTAATCAAGCTCATTACAATATGCATGGTACCTTTGTATCATTTACAACATCCCCCCCCACCTTCAGACTAGAATAAAAGGACTCCAATATCTCCATTTCTACTTGTGTCTGATGAAGGGGACTTTGACTGTCCAAAGCTTACACCCAGAAATTCTTGTAGGTCTCTAAGGTGCTAGTCTGTTTTACTGCCTTCTGAAAGTTAACTCCAGCAGTGTATCTTATAACTGGGCTTCCCCATGGACAAGTAGCTACATCCTCACTATTCTGTTTTACCAGTACTTCCCCTCTTTAAAATCAGTACTATTTTAATAATGATGTACTTTAAAAGAATTTTTGATATTGGGCTTGTTATACATTAGACTTATTATAACAACAGAAATTTCAGTCCCTAAATTCCACACCATTGAAAATACCATTCTCCCTGCCAACATACAAATATTATATATTTTATATAAAAGCCCATTGTTTAGCTAGTTGCCAAATAGAAAGCTTTATTTCTTTTTTGGGGTACAGTATATAGATACTATTGGATCTGAAAATACTGACATTTCTTAGTATGATATACAATATATGGAATTAATTTACAGTAACTGCCATCCTAATCAGGTCTATTCAGAATCCTTTTCAGATGTATTCAATGGGGCTTTCTCCCCAGAAAGTATTCTTATGTCTTCACTGTTAATCTAGCAATGAGATCCAGCATGATAAACCTACAAGAATCTCACCTGCCCAGGTGCACAAACAGTTGCAGCTGCAAGAAGCAAAAATATAAATAAGAGTAAATGCAGTTATGTGTAATTGGGCTTTTAAATTGCAATTAATATCATTTTTTTATATTGCATAACATTCCTTCTCTAACTGCTAATGAAAGAATGCATTTAGTTTATGTACTTAAAATCATTATTATCCAGAGCTCCTTAAAGGAAGAAAGGTATATAAATTAATTATTATTATTTCAAAGCATAAGATGCAGCTTGCTAGAATGGACTGAAAGGGCCGTCTTGTAAAATGTTGCCAGTAAGTATTTAGTTTTCTTAAATCTTTGTATAGGATAACAATTTGAGCTGTACCAAATTCATTATTTTAGCATTATACTTATCATTTTGCTTCTCAATTAACAACATGCTAACTGTCCTGGAGACAAGGAACATTTGCCTAACCTCTACCAAAGCTAGAGCCTTCTTGGCAATAGCCCCACCTTGGTGGAATGCACAAGTGAGATCCAGGCCCTGTGGGACGTGGCTCAGTTCTGCAGGGCCTGCAAAATGGAACTGTATCACCAAGTTTATGAGTGAAACAAGAGAGCTCCTATTTGGCCTTCTGCTTCATCCTTCCCCTTTTCTTTCCTGGGAACGGTTTATACACCATCTGATTAATGTGAAGTTGTTTTTTTACCAATTTTAATTGTATTTTACATTACTTATTATATGCAGGGCTTTTTTTTTGAAGAAAAAGCCCTGCTAGAACTCATTTGTATATTAGACCACACTCCTGGCATCACCATTGTTTCACGCAGGGCTTTTTTTATAGAAAAAGCCCAGCAGGAACTCATTTGCAAATTAGCCCACACCCCCTGACACCCAGCCAGCTGGAACTGCATTACTGTGCGCTCCTGCTCAAAGAAAGCTCTGATTATATGTTGTAATCTACTCTGAGCTTCCACAGTTGTGGAGGAGAGTGGAATAGAAAGAGAGAGAGAGTAATATGGCCTTCCTTTTGTTAAAAGCATCATCTGTTATTTTTATCAAACTATATATGCATTATAAGGAAAAATAATAATTATATATAAATTATATAGTACCCCAAATGCATACATTTTCCTACCGTTTTTAACTTACACATTTTGGTCACTGGATTGAATGTTGGGATATGACAGTATCCCAGTATATCCAGTATGAAGACTAATGAGTCTTTCTTATGCCATACCAATGGAAATAAGCTGTATCTGGCAAGTTACGAAGAGCAATGCAAGGAAAATATAACCCATCTTGAATAGGGATGGGCATGAACTGTCTGACAAACTCAAGTTCGTCATGAATTTTGACCTGTTTGGGACTTGCAAATTGAAGAACCCGGATAAACTACCATGAATTTTGGTGGAATTCATGGTGGCTCGTGATGGTTCATGAAGAGCAAGGTTTACCCCTGTTTTCTGCTCTTCTTGAGAAACAGCTGAGCTGCTGGGAACTCCCTGCTTGGAGCCATTTAAACCCTGCTTTCAGCTCTCGATTGGTCAGCAATTTCATTGAATGCCCACAAGTTCTTGTATTGTGAGAAAGGGAGAAAAGTACTTCTTTCTCTACCTTCTCCATCCCATGCATAATCTTGTAAACCTCTATCATGTCACCCCACAGTCAACTTTTCTCCAAGCTAAAGAGCCCCAAGCGTTTTAACCTTTCTTCATGGGGAAAGTGTTCCAAACCTGTAATCATTCTAGTTGCCCTTTTCTGCACTTTTTCCAATGCTATAATATCCTTTTTGAGGTGCGGTGACCAGAATTGCACACAGTATTCCAAATGAGACCGCACCATTGATTTATACAGGGGCATTATGATACTGGCTGATTTGTTTTCAATTCCCTTCCTAATAATACCCAGCATGGCGTTGGCCTTTTTTATTGCAGTCGCACACTGTCTTGACATTTTCAGTGAGTTATCTACCACGACCCCAAGATCTCTCTCTTGGTCAGTCTCTGCCAGTTCACACCCCATCAACTTGTATTTGCAGCTGGGATTCTTGGCCCCAATGTGCATTACTTTGCACTTGGCCGCACTGAACCTCATCTGCCACGTTGACGCCCACTCACCCAGCCTCAACAGATCCCTTTGGAGTGCCTCACAATCCTCTCTGGTTCTCACCACCCTGAACAATTTAGTGTCATCCGCAAACTTGGCCACTTCACTGCTTACTCTCAACTCCAAATCATTCATGAACAAGTTAAAGAGCATGGGATCCAGTAGTGAGCCCTGCGGCACTCCACTGCTTACCGTCCTCCACTGCGAAGACTGCCCATTTATACGCACTCTCTGCTTCCTATTAATTAGCCAGTTTTTGATCCACAAGAGGACCTGTCCTTTTACTCCATGACTCTCGAGCTTACTAAGGAGCCTTTGATGAGGAACTTTATCAAAAGCTTTCTGGAAGTCAAGGTAAACAACATCTATCGGGTCTCCTTTGTCCACATGTTTGTTCACCCCCTCAAAGAAATGTAACAGGTTAGTGAGGCAAGATCTTCCCTTACAGAACCCATGCTGAGTCTTCCTCAATAACTCATCAATGCGCCTACTCATTCTGTCCTTGATAATGGTTTCTACCAACTTTCAAGAAGGAGCAGGAAGGAAGGAAGTGTCTTCCAGGAGGCCTTCCACTCCCTCCTTTTTGCTGGCCAGGGAATGCTGTGGCCAGTAGAAAGGGAGTGGGTGAAATGCCCTCTGGGAGGCACTTCACCCCCATATTTAACCCTCTGGTTTTACTCCTCCCCCCCTGAAAGTGGCAGGGAACGAAACTGAGGGGTTAAATGGCTGGGAGTTTGGAGGAGGGGAGCAGAACTGGAGGGTTAAAGGGTTCATTTGAACATCTGCTTTTCCCTCCTGGCAGCTTTTGTGGGGAGCAAAAACAAGGGTTTAAACTTCAAATGTCTCATAAACCTATATGGATGGTTTGGTTTGCTATTTCTTTGGTTTGGGAACTGGCATATCCATTCAGTTTGGTTCATGGTTCAGTTTGTGGTTCAGCCATGTGATTTGTGCCATCCCTTGTCTTGAACCATGGGGAAATGTGGGGTATAAATGTTTTAATAAATCAATAAAATAAATAAATATGAGGAGACACAGCTGCACTGAGAATCCTTTGGGAGGTGTTACACATCTCAATTCACCTTAGTTGACTTGGCCTTTCCCCACTCCTTCCCAAAGCCTTGTAAGTTCTCCCTACTGGCAAAGTGTCAATTGCAGTTGCTGACTCTGACTCAGTATGGGGATCAGGGCTGCACAGCAGAACTAAAATAGAGGGCTGTTTAAATGCACTCTCAGTTGTACTCACAGGTAGGGTCAAGATGAAAGTCTGTAGGAAGAGGGGCAAATATTTATCATGGGAGCCAAGCCATAACCCAGAAAAGAGGCCCTTGGATAGCTCCCTGAAACTACAAACTTGATCAATTACAGGGCAGATAACACCCTCTACTTCCCTTTATCCACCCTCCAAAAGCAACTATTTTTGTCTTAATTGAGCTTGGTCCAGACCATTTCAGGCAGTCTTTCTGAGAAGAAATACTACACACAGTTCTGGGAGAAAGGAGAAATGGATCTGTTGCATCTAAATCTACTGTCTTTTCTAGTTGTTTTATGAGAGAGGCAGTATAGGTCCTTGCGAAACTCCATGGGAAATTCCCCCTGAGAAGGGCAGCAATCATCCAGTACCATTTTCTATTACCTTCTAGTGAGACAGGCATAGAACTGTAAAATATTGCTTCCTACTCCCATTCTACAATGATGATCCAAAAGGAAGCCAAAGTTTATAATACTACAGATGTCTGAGAACCTGGAGAATCTGTCTCTGTCCTGAACTTCCACTACAAACTGGACGGAAATGGTCTGCTTCACCCAAGAGTACCTGGAACTACCCAACCACTGCCTATTGTACTACATTGTCACGTTCTCAGGGTGCAGGCAGGAGTCCAAAGCCAATCCAAGGTCAAAGTCCAGGAAGTCAAGCAGGGGCCAAGTCACCAAAGTAAAATCACAAACCAGAATCAGAAGTCAGTGTCCAAAAGCCAAAGGGTCAGGGTGCCAAGGAATTCAAGCAGGACAGTATCTGTAATCAGGCAGGAGCCTGGATGCAAGCCAGGCAATTGACTTGTTGCTTCCACAAGGTTACCAGGTGGAAGTTATATGGGAGCCTCAATCAGCCTGCTCCCTGGGTGGCAGTGACTCTGCTAGAACTCAGGACTGAGAGATCTGAAGCCTCGGCATGCCTCATGTCTTCACTCTGAAAGTTCTTTCCGGAGCCTGCTTCGAAGTCTTGAGATGGAAGGGGGAGAGCTGGGAGGAGATTGATTGTCAGCACCAGTGCCTGGAATGTGGGGAGAGTGATTGATGGGCCAGCTGCTGGTTGTTTGGCTGAGGAGCTGCTTGGCAACTCTTCCAGGTCTGTTAACCCTTCCGGCTCCCCCTCATCAGGGCTCATGACATACATCAGCTAAAAAAAGATAATTAGTTACATACTTGTACAGTTCCCTGCTCAGATGTGAAAAGATGCTGTAGGTGAACAGATGGCAACCCCCCCTCCCCCAAAGGATAAGCAAACCATTCATGTGTCTCCTGTAAACAACAGAAAAATTTTGATATTTTTTTAAAGTGAGAAAAGAAAAATGTGACATATACTGTCTTTTTTAGCTTGTATCACTGTTTCATGTTCTTACGTCTAAATAACTCATAGTAGGAATACTAATGTCTGCAGAGATTGACATGGCAGCCTGCGGAAGATGCCTCGGCTAGATCTAATCTTGTTAAATTTTCAAAAGTGCCTGAGATTCATAACGATGTGATGATTTATTAATGCTTAAATGTCCTTCCTACAGCTAACTGCTACTTTGCGGAACTTAGTTGACTTGCCTCAATCAAGGCGTAAACTCCTGAGCTATGGAGCAATTCCAGAACTTTGTCTGATGATGGAGAAACATATGAATGACAAGGATATAGGTACCAATGTGGCCAGAATATTCAGGTAGCCAATTTTAACTAAGCCTATATCTTAGAAGTTGCTACTTTATGGCAGTTACAGATTTTGGATTTTATTCCTTTTGAAATACTGCATGCCATCATGTTGTGTTTGTACATAGTTTCCATTGCTGAAACACTGTTTGGTTTTTGTCTGGGTGGGAAAACATTGGGTTGGGTTCAACAGCCATGAATGAAGAGAACTTTGGAGATCTTTTCTAATTCCTTCTTCTCATAGCACCACCTCCCTCCCACAACCTGCTTTTGACAGTCAGGAGACCATTGTAGATCTTTCTCATACTGTGCCCCTGACACTCTCTCCCTGTTTATTTTATTTGAAATATTTTTTAAAGCTGATGATGCCATGACACCTTGTAGTGTGCGATGTGATGCAGTCACCTCCAGTGAGGAGGGGTACTCTTGCACAAGGATATGTGGGGAAGTGATTTCCACCAGTTCTCCCTCCCACTGGAGACCCTGCACTGCATCCTGTGCTGTTTCTAAGGGTTCCTCAGGAAACACAGCTCCACTGATGCTGCTTTGAAGCCAAGCCATTCTGTGTTGTGGTTCAAACTCTATATGGTCCAGTACCTGTGACATGTTTTTTTTTTAAAAAAATCCTCTCTGACCACACTCTCTAGTCTATGAGAGTTGCAGTTACAACTGGGCTTTTCATTGTCTGATAAGCCATTTGTGTGTCTTTCTGAGCCTTTATAAAAGCACTTGGTTGTGCATGTGCTGTGGCTGCTTTCTGGTGGGGCAAGAAAATGCATTCAGGTGGCCGGGGCAGCAAGCAATGCAGGAGCAGCACTCACACACCACTGTTCCTGCATCATGCATCCTGCTGATGTTGTTGGACCTATCGGTGGCGTTCGATACGGTCGACCATCGGTTACTGACTTGCCACCTTGCCGACGCGGGGATTCAGAGGTTGACCTTGCAGTGGCTTTCCTCTTTCCTTGAAGGTCGGGGACAAAGGGTCGCGATTGGGGGGGAGCTATCCCAGAGGCTCACACTCGACTGTGGTGTGCCCCAGGGAGCGGTTCTCCCCCCGATGTTATTTAACATCTATATGCGACCCCTTGCCCAGATTGCCCGAAGGTATGGGCTGGGGTGTCACCAGTATGCTGATGACACCCAGCTTTATCTGCTTATGGACGGCCGACCGGTCTGCGCCCCAGAAAATCTGGATTGGGCATTACAGGCCGTGGCTGAGTGGCTCAGACTGAGTGGACTGAGATTAAATCCTGCGAAGACAGAGGTCCTTTGCTTGGGTCGTCGGGGACCGGGGGGGAAATCCCCTTGCCAGCTTTTGACGGCGTGCCGCTGATGGCAGCGGATAGGGTCAAGAGCCTGGGGGTACTATTGGAGCCTTCCCTAAAGATGGAGGCTCAGATAGCAGCCACTGCCAAGTCCGCGTTTTTTCATCTTAGGCGGGCAAGGCAGTTGGCTCCCTTCCTGGATCGCGACGACCTAGCAACAGTGATCCATGCTACGGTCACCTCGAGGTTGGACTACTGCAATGCCCTCTACATGGGGCTGCCCCTGTGCCGAACTCGGAAATTGCAGCTGGTGCAGAATGCCGCGGCCCGTCTGTTATTGGGCCTCCCAAGATGGGGGCACATTCAGCCAGGTCTTCGGGCTCTGCACTGGCTTCCAATAACATACCGAGTCCGGTACAAGGTGCTGGTTATTACCTTTAAAGCCCTATATGGCCTGGGACCTGCCTACCTGAAGGACCGTCTCTCCCCACATGTTCCCCAGAGAATACTGAGGTCGGGAACTCAAAATCTTCTCGCTATCCCTGGGCCAAAAGAAGCCCGCCTTAAATCGACTAGAGACTTGTCCTTTTCTGTTATGGCCCCTACATGGTGGAACCAGCTGCCAGAGGAGGTGAGGGCCCTGCGGGACCTTATTCAGATCCGCAGGGCCTGTAAGACAACTCTCTTCTGGCTAGCTTACACCTAACTGAGATGGGAAACAAATGTAGCTTACTAGACTCTTGCTATTTATACTGTTATAAGATTTGATGTTTTAAGGTTTTAAATGTTTTGACTGTTTTAACTGCTTATATATGTAAATGTTAATTCAAATTTTGTTTTATTATCTGTTGTGAGCCGCCCTGAGCCATCTTTGTGGGAAGGGCGGGATACAAATCATAAATAAATAAATAAAAATCACTTGCTGCTGTCACTACAGCCTAGCTCCTTGCTCCTCCTCCTATTTCTGGTAATACCAGAATCCCCCATGGCTCAGACCCTCCCTTTCCATACCAAATTATATTCTCTATGCTATCTTAAAAGCAGAGCTTAGTTCTGCAGCTCCTCCTGGCAGTAGTGATGGAGGGAAATATCCACATGGATGCTTCCATGACCTAGAGAAAAACAGGCTAATTTCTCCCCCTCTGACTTAAAGTGGAAAACCATGTTTCGAATGAACATGATGTCATGTTGACAGGACCGGTGCATAGGAGTCAGCAAAGTAGGGGTGGGTGCCCCCTCCCCCTCCCTGCTCATGCTGACCCGAACCTGGCGGCAGGAGTGACTTTCAGCCACTCTTGGGGGGGGGGGGAGGAAGGCAGCATCCGGGGCCTTGACATCCACTCCTCCCAAACCTGGGTCAACTGTCCCTTGCTGGACGGCAGCAGGAGTGACTTTCAGCCACTCTTGGGGGGGGGGGAGGCAGCCTCCACAGCCCTGGCACCAGCCCCTCCCAAATGCGGCTCGTCCCCATCCCTTGCTGGGCAGCAGCAGGAGCTACTCTGGACTGCTCTTTGAGGGGAGGGGGTGATCTCCAGGGTACCAGCCTCCACCCCTCCTGAACGCAGCTTGTCCCTTCCATTGCCCATCTCCCTCCCTTTTCAGAGGGAGGTGGGAAGAGGCCACCACTGAGAGAGGTGAGTGGGATGGTTTTGTTGCTTGCCTCTCTCTCTGTCCACCCCCTCCTCCCCCCCCCCACTTTTTGTTGTCTTATTTCTCCTTGCCTCCTCTGCATTGAAAAAAAAAAGCTGGGACTGAGTGTTCGCCCTTCGCATGCACAGCCCAATGACATCATGTCTGCCAGGATGATCCAGCGTGGAATGGAAGGGAATGAGTCATTCTGATGTAAACCTCCAGGGGTCCAAGATCCTAAACACTCTAGGACAGGGGTGTCAAACATACAGCCTGTTGGCCAGAACCAACCTGTCCAGGGCTCTTATCCAGCCCACAAACAACTGGCGCGAGTGAGGGAAAGCAGGCTATTGTGGGGGGGGGGGGAGCAGGTGCATGGGCTCACACAGTGAAGTGTGTGTTGTCAAGAAATGAAATCAAATGGCTTTGGGGCGAGCATGGTATTCCTGGAAAAAAAAATCTAAATACATTTATTGGTACTTTTGTGGATTCCCCACTGAATCAGTTGTTTTCACTCCTAGGAATCAATTCCTGTTGTTTGTATTCTGAGTAAAAAAATAATATTGTTAAAGGTTTGCTTGTGTCTTTTATAAAGTTTATATCTCTGGCACCTGGCATTACATTTAATGGCAGATGTGGCCCTTTTTATGTCAGATCTGGCCCTTGTAACAAATGAGTGTGACACCTGTGCTCTAGGTGGTTCTCTTGCCTTAGGGGTTATGTCACATCATGGGGTTTACAAGGGTTTACATAGCAAAGGTCTTCCTTGGTGGTCTTCCATCCAAGTACTAACCAGGGCTGACTCTGCTTAGCTTCCAAGCTCTAGTGAGAATGGACTAGCCTGGACTAAGGCTATCGTTCTTTTTCATAAGTCTTTTCTATATGGAATTGCACTAGAATAGAGAATATGAGCATTTCGGTACATGTACTGAACTTGTTTAAAAATTTGGGAGAGGAACTATTTAGCTTGGGTAGAGAGAACCTTGACAAAAAAAGTTCTTTTACTCATGTGTATTTCTTTTTTAATATATAGCAAACTTTCTTCCTTCAATGATTGCTGCTCAGCTTTGGCAGATTGCTCCAGATGTTACATCTTATTTTTAGCCCTGCTAAACAAACACCCAAAGAAGCAGGTCAGTTCCCCCCCCCCCCCCCCCATATCTCTGTTTTATATTTTAATCCTCCGATGTGTCTGTGGTGTTGTATGTGTGTGAATCCATTTTCATTGACCTACTTTCATATACATTTATATGATAAAATTTTTAAATGGTTGACTGCATTTCTAAGTAGTAAATTATTGAAATGGACTCAACTTAGATTAACAGTTCAGGAAAACATAAAGGAAAATTGATTAACTTATTCTTTGCACAGAATTGTTGTTTGGAATATTATTTCATTTTTAGACACTTTATGTATTTAGGAATCAGGAGTAGGCAATGAAAGGGCCATGGGCTGTTTCTGACCAGAGTAGATTTTTCCTTAAGAAAACCTGTTTTTTCCAAGGCTGCAGGTAAGCTGCTGTACAATAACAGCATAAGACATGTGCATTGAGCGAAACCTTGGTCCCAAGGTGTCATTAGCAGGCACACAATATAACGGAAGCTAAGGAGATATGAGTCTGGTCTGTGCCTAGATGGAAAGATCTGGCTTACCTGGGAGATGGTTTACCATTTCCAAGATATACAGTTAGAGAGGGAGAAAAGCCTCAGCAACAATGCAACCCAAACATAGACCTGAGTACCCCCTAAGCCCATAAGGGAAGGGCACCCATTCAGTGGACAAAATGCCCCCCACCCCTGGAAAGGATCTGACTAACAGCAAAAGTAATGCCCGCACACATCCATCCCTGCTGAAAGCCACAAACACCCTTCCCCTGAAAAAGTTAAAAAGGGGGAGGGGGGGCAGGCATGAGGCCAGGCTCTAACACACAGCCCTAAAAACCCAAGATTAGCATCCTAACCACTTGCCCAGGTAGCCAGATGGAAATGAGGCATGCCATCAGGCAGTAGGCACTCCATTGTAGCCCTGACATTACCTCCAGCCATATGGAGGCAGGCAGAGACCATTGCAAAGACAGGCATGGCTTAGCGAGAAGGCACTGAATAGTATAACCAGAGCTCCTAGCTTTTCTCACAATGGCAGGCAAAAATCTCAGAGCTGAAGCTTTCCCTCCTCAAGCAGCAAGGGGGGACAGAATGGTACAGCTGATGGGCTGACTTGGATATCCTTCATTTTGGCAGGAATGGCCCTTCACAACCCCTCCATGCTGAGCCCTCAGCAACAGCTCCTTAGTGTCCCAGCCACCTTTTATGAGCCTGCACCACCAAGTTGCATAGCTTCTCAGATGCCAGTAGTGCTGTGGGAAAACGTTGGACCCAGAGACCATCCCTCTATGCTACAATAGACATCCCTCCATGCAACAACAGAGTGGTCCCTTGGACCACTCACCAGCCCATTCCTCATGCAAGCTGCACACAGCAGCTAGCAGAATGTATGTGTGGAAGGGGGTGAGAATCAGTATTTGTAGTCAGTCTTCGGTGCTACTGGACCTTTGTTACATTATGCAGGTGAACAAAACAGAAGTCCAATGGCACCATGAGCACATGAAGCTGTGTTCGTGGTGCCAGTTATACTACTGAATCAGATCCTTGGTCTGTCAAGGTCAGTATTGTCTACTCAGGCTGGCAGCAGTCCTCCAGGATCTTAGGCAGAGATGGGTATTTCACATCCCCTACTGCTGAATTCTTTAAACTGGAGATGCCAGGAACTGAACCCACGGCCCTCTGCATGCCAAGCAGATGCTCTGCTATTGAGCCATGGCTTCTCTTCATAAAGACCAACAGCAAAACCAGCATGAGATTCTCTAAGCCAGAGCCCATCTGCTCAGACATGTGAAGCCATGGATGGGAGCAGAGAGGAGCTGGGACAGGGAGGGGCATGGAGCCTGGTCTCATCTGCTCAGAAACAGGAAGTTGAAGAACATCTCTCTGACTTCATTGAGAAACATTCTACCTGCAGTGGCTCCTGTGCCTTTGCAAGCTGCTTCTGGAGCCATGGGAATTCTGAGCTGTCCCTAGCACAGCATGTGTGTGGGTAGGATGGGCTTGTCAGATAGAAGGCTGCCCAAGGCATGATGCTCCAAGAGTGACTGAATAGAGTGGCAGGAGCTATACTAATCGTGCTTCCACAGGTTTCCTGCAGAGATGCCACATGGAAATGTGATGGAAAACAGCACAGACATTATGCCAGATACAACCATGCCTGTGGGGCCCCAGCAGGGTCTGCACCTGTGATTCTACCCCTGTGAGTTGCCAGGGACCACCCCACCCTGAGGTGCATGTGGTAGCCATCCAGATGACATTTACTGATCCTGTGAGGGAGTGCTCTACAACTGCTCCAACCAATGCTGCTTCATAGGGCTCTGGTCCTACAAGGTCCCAAGGTTGCTTGGCCAGCTGAATCATAGAGTGTCAGCTACCAGTCACCCCTAACCATGTTTGTGCCCTGTTCCCTACCTGGGGGGAGGAGGTGAAGTGTGCTGCCAGCCCAGTAGGAAGCTGAAAGCATCCCTGGTCTCCTCCCACCCCCCATGTCTAGACAGCTCTCTGGGTGAATGTCCCATCGCATGACATGGGATTTAATGCTGGGTGGGTTTGGCTCAGGTTGTCTCCGTGCACACACACACTGCTAGCTGTTGCTGTGGGAACCAGCACTGTTGTTGTGGCATTTATGCTAGAAGGACAGTGGTGCAAATTTCCAGTCCGGAACAGCTAGATTCCTGCCCCTGCTCATCTGTCAGCGTGTGGTCACCCCTTCAGGTTGAGTCTCTGGGGTACCTGTTAAGGTTCTGGAATGAGACATGTTATCCACATAGCAGTAAGTGCTTGTTCAGTGGTGCTATGTTCCCTTTCTTGATCTCTCCTACCACCAGAATGCAACACTGTGCATTCTAAATGTGCACATTAGTATCATGTATGCATCTGCTTCTGGAAAGGAATGGAAGTGAGGTTGCAGTTTCTACAGATTTCTCCATCAGAGACTACAGCCATCTGAGCTGTATTGCACAACATGCTGGGAGTTTTCTCTTGTTGGTGCCTGTGGTATCTCCAGTGGTAGAAGGTTGAACACAATCCCAAACTTCTGATGGTAGCTGATCAGATACATGGGATCAGTGTTCCCTCTAAGCTGAGTTAGCGTGAGCTAGCTCACAGATTTTTAGCCTCCAGCTCACAGATTTTTGTCTTAGCTAAGGAAGGATGACCCCAGAGCAAACTAATTTATGCAGCAGCTCACAACTTGAATGCCAGCAGCTCACAAAGCAGAATTTTTGCTCACAAGACTCTGCAGCTTAGAGGGAACACTGCATGGGATCTATACACTGCATCTTTTCATAACTGCCCTGAGAATGGAACTGATTATTAGCCTGAGGCCTTTGAATCCAAGTCATGATCCTCTTTTGTGAAAGACAGATAAATTTGTGGTACTTCTAAAGTTCACAGTTTGAAGCTATCAGTAGGCTTTGTTTTGGGAGTCTGTAGATGGAAGTTGTAAATTTAGATCATGGACCTTAAAATATACCAGTCTACCCAATCATTGTATATTGGCTGCTGTCCTTCAGAGCGCAGCAATTCCTAGTCTTCTTTTTCTTTTTTGCATTTTTATTGTATGTCTGTCAGTACCCCCTCCTCCCCCCTATCTTGGGGCAGCAGTTTAGGGGTTGGGAGACTACTGCCTTTTTAAAGGCTTGGGAGGGGAATCCCATCAGGGAGACCCTCCCCCCCAATATACACCTTTGGCTCTTACTTGTAAGTAGGGAAAGCCAAGAGGGAATGACTATCTTGATCACGGGGGAGAGGCAAGCCAGTGGGACTTCAGCTTGTGGGCCAGGAGCTTCTCCAGGCTGCTTCTGCAGCTGCCGCTGTGGGAGCTTCGTACTTCCTTCAGCAGCCTTTTGGAGCCTGGCTGGGCACATCATGCAGCAGCTTGTTGTCTACAGTGCCTTCCTCCAGCTGAGCTTCTGAATCCTGGTAAGGCAAGGCCCTTTTTCTTTTTGAAGAAACAGGAGAGTCTCCTTGCCTTCCCTCCTCCAACCCCCCCCCCCCCGGAAATTTCTCTAGTGGTGGCTTGAGTGGATCTCAGCCCCACCTGAGCCCTCTCAGCCCCACCTACCTCACAGAGTGTTTGTTGTGGGGGGAGAAGACATAGGAGATTGTAAGCTGCTCTGAGTCTCTGATTCAGGGAGAAGGGCAAAGTATAAATATTCAATTCTTCTTCATCTTTCTGAGTGTACTCCTCAGGAGGGGTTGGCCTCAAGCCTGAAACTTGACTTTCCCCCTCTCCCCTACCTCTGCTCAAGGTTCCCTTCTTGAATTGGAACCAGCAGAAAGTCCTACTCTGGATTTGTCAGGGGACAATGCCCAGGCTGAGGGAGGGACGGTGGCTCAGGGGTAGAGCATCTGTTTGGGAAGCAGGAGGTCCCAAGTTCAATCCTTGGCATCTCCAACTCAAAAGGGTCCAGGCAAATAGGTGTGAAAAACCTCAGCTTGAGACCCTGGAGAGCAGGGGAGGGATGGTGGCTCAGGGGTAGAGCATCTGCTTGGTAAGCAGAAGGTCCCAGGTTCAATCCCTGGCATCTCCAACTCAAAAGGGTCCAGGCAAATAGGTGTGAAAAACCTCAGCTTGAGACCCTGGAGAGCCGCTGCCAGTCTGAGAAGACAATACTGACTTTGATGGACCCAGGGTCTGATTCAATATAAGGCAGCTTCATATGTTCATATGTTCAGGCCAATCTTTTTCCTTGGATCAAGGGGGAAATGCATAAAGAGATCAGAGTGGCCCTTTCAGAGGCCATCCCTGGTATAAGAGACCTCTCTAGGCCCTCCAGCAGAATGAGATGCCACTCACCCTTCAATTCTGGTGCTGGAAGAAGCAAGCAGAACAGGGACTCTATTTAATCTCCACATTCAAAGAGATGTAAAGAAGCCACACCTAATAAACTGTCCACTAGAGCTCTAAGTCCTTTGTTGGGTCATTATTCTGAGGAGTCTGACCTCTTTCTCTTCCTTTCTGAAAGAGGAGGGAGAACTATTGGAAAAGGAAGCTCTATTAGTAACAACTATGCAATCTCGTCTTTTCCCGCAAGAGGTTTTCCTAAGCTTCTTCCTATGGTTTCACGCATTTTGGAAATTTCTTACAATGGAAAGGAGATAGTAGAGCTTGATCTGACAAGACCAAACAACTTGGCCAGAGCTTTTCCAAGGTGGGATTTTTCCGTTGGGATTCCTTTCCCATCCATCTTTGGCAAGGTGGTCAAAACTGAGTGGGAAACTCTGGCGAGGTTTACTCCTTGGTGCCCAAGGCAGCAGAGCTTTTTAAACTTCTAGTGGTGGATGCTCCAGTCAGCAGCTTGTGTTCAGGCTCCATCTTTCCTGCAGTGTTGGATGGCCTTCCTAGGGACTTTTGTGACAGGAGGATAGATCAGTCCCTGTACAGGATTTTTGAGGCCTCTTTGGCTGCCCTCATGGCCTCTATAGCTTGCTCCCTTTTTCTAGGGCAGTCAGTTTCAGACTGTTCAGCAGCAGAAATTATATCCTCAAGGAGCTTAAAGATGAGTTAAAGAAGATTGCGCTTATGGCAGCCTTCTCTGCAGATGCATTGCTGGACACAATTCAGTTGTCGGCCAGGGTCATGGCATCCAGTGTCACTGCCAGACACAACACCTGGCTCTGCAACTGAAAAGTGGACTTTGCTTTCAAGCTCAGGTGGCCAGTGTTCCCTTTGGGGATGGAATGGATAGATACCTGGTGGTAGAGGATATGTATAAGAAGGCATTGACCTTGCATAAGAAGGAGAGCAAGCCCAAGAAAGGCTTTCATTCTTTTCATGAACCTGAGTGCTCCTCTGGCTTTCAACCCACCAGATCTCTCAAGGGATAATGGCAGCTCAAGCAATCTGGTACCTTCAGCTTCTCTTTCCAGAGGCCAGTGAGCCAGAATGTGTGAGGCCCCCAAAAGAGCCCTGCATGACAACTACTGTCAGTTAGACCCACCAAACTTTGGAGGACAACTTCAGTCTTTAACACATTGTTGGGTGTCTGTAGGCAACAGGTGGGCACTCCACAGTCTTAAGTGATTACTCTCTGGAATTGTCATCCCTCTGAACAGGTTTATTCAAGTTTTAAGAAAGCAGGGGACCAGCAGGCATTTGGGGTCTACTCAATTTTCTTAATAATTCTAAAGAAAAATGAAGATGTGAGAACCATTCTATAGACTTCAAGTGGTTAAACCACAAAATCAAGAAGAGGGAAATCCAGGTGGAAACACTCAAGTCCATGGTTTTATCAATTCAAAAGGAGGATTACCTGGCATCAATAGATCTGATAGAGGTCTGTTTTCACATGGCCACTATTATTATTGACTGTAGTTCGTTGAATATTACACCCGTTTTTATAGTATGATTTTAAATATGTTATTGTTTTATTTTATTTATTGTTGTGATTTTAATTGTTGGAAGCCACTCCAAACCATTTTTGGGAGGAGCGAGATAGAAATGTACAGAAATGATAAAAATAAAGATTTGGGAATCTCATTGGAGGTTTCAGTGTTTGTTTGTTTGTTTACAATGGAAGCTGTTTTTGATACTGAGCTCTCCCCTTCAATCTCTCCCTCAATCTCAACCCCAAGAGTATTCACCAAGGTGCTGGTTTTGCTAGTGGGACTGCGATGAACTCAGGCAGTTAGCCTGGTAGCTGGGAATAGCTTAAACTGATTGGCTGAGCAGCAGTCATGGTTACAAAATGTATCAATTTTGAGAATGCTTGCAGAGTGAGTAAAAAACAGCTCACAGAGTTAGTTCTGCTGAAGTACTGAAGCTGGGAGATAGCTCTGGTGTTACTTCAGTCTGGGAACTGAGGAAAACAGTTGTGAAAATCATCTGGGCAGGAATTGAGACAGTTTGTAGGCCGAGTTCCTTGTAAGGCAGAACTGGATCTGGGAGTTCTATCTGAGAGTGAGAGAGTTACAGGAAGAAACTCTCGGACTGGAAGCGGAGGAAACGGAAGGCTCTGCCAAGGAGTCTTGTCAGCACATCAAGGCAGACTCCTGTTCAATTAAGAACACCAACACAGAGAAAGTGGGAGACTAGATTCTTGTGGTTGAGAAGAAATCCCAGGGTACAGAAAGGGAGACTAGCTGGGAGGGACTGAGACACAGGATTGAGGGGCTTGGTAATAGCACTTAAAAGGTGTGAGTCCTGTATGCCTAGTAGAAAGGAGTGTCTGTGAGGGAATTTTTCTGGCACAAGTCAGAAGTCCTCAGTATGAAAGGCAAAGAGTGTGTGACTCTTTTTTTATTTTGGGGGTTGGGAAGCATAGAGTGTTCCTGTAGTGCTGTAGACACAGTTCAAGACAAAGTTTTCTTGTCTCAGGAGAGAAAGGAGAAGATGGTATTTATACGGGAGATCAACCAGCAGCCTCATGTGGAGATCATGGTCCTTTGGGGGGTATTTGTGTCTTGTCCGGTTGCCATTCCATCTTCAAGGTTTCATGCTCGTCCTTTCCAAAGGCTTCTCCCATTCCACAACATAAAAGCCAACAAACAGAACAAGCTCATTAAGTGGGAAAAAGCTGAAAGCCAATGTGAAAGAATTTAGACATCCAGTGGTAGTATAAATACTAACAATTTTTTGTATTTTTAAAGCACCTTTGGATTTCAGTTTTTGCTCTGAAGCTGTTAACACAGGTTCTCTTGGGGAATTAAATAACATGAGACAGTCATAGTCTACCTTCAATTTATGATTCCTTCTTCGTGGTGGCTAGTCTCCATTCTTTCCCTTTAATCTTGCCATTATTCCACTCACTTCCAGAAGGCTTTTTGCTGTGGGTTGTTTTTTTTTAACCGCAGTTTGTATTAAAATGTGTAAATACTATAACAAGGATGACAAACATGCAGCCCTAGGGGCTGAATCAGGCCCTCAGAGGACTCCTATCAGGCCCCCAAGCAATTGGCTGTCATCTGCTTCCTTCTCCCTCTCTCTTGCTCCTTCTGCATCACAACTTGCTTTGGCAGGCTTGCTCCATCGCACAGGAACTACAGAGCAAAGCCTCTATTTTCTCCATCAGCTGAGGTGTTTCCCTTGGGGAGGAAGGAGGGAGGAATAGCTTTCTTTGCCAGACTCTCTCAATCGCACAGCACAGCTACTGAGCCAAGCCTCTCTTCCTTCTATTGGCTGAGGTTCCTCTCCCTCCTGGCCCCCAGGGGAAGGAAGGAAAGAGCCAGAAATTCCGTTGCCCATTTCCCTGAATCCTATGGGAGAGATACAAAGAAAGCACTTTTAATGTGCTAATGTTTTAAGCATGTTTTAAGTTTTCTTAAAAAATCTTTGTGTTTGTCTGTGTCCTTTATAAAGTCTGCTACCTAATCTTAAGTAGTACACAAACGGTCTGGCCTGACATGACTCGGCCCAACAAAGTCTCATTTGTATCAGATCTGGCCCTCATAACAAATGAGTTCAACACCCCTGATTTAAAAGGAATGATTCAGAGGACAGGTTAACTTTCCTATATCTTATCTTCAGGGCTTTTTTTGTAGCAGGAACTCCTTTGCATATTAGGCCACACCCCTCTTATGTAGCCAATCCTCCAAGAGCTTATAGCGCTCTTCTTACAGAGTACTTCAGGGGTGTGTGGCCTAACTTGCAAAGGAGTTCCTGCTACAAAAAAGCCCTGCTTATCTTTCAAAAAGGGGTGAAAGAAAGAATGACACAGATCCAGAATTATCTTTGTAGGCCTTCTGTTCCATCTTAAAACTGGCCTGGGGGGACCTTCAGGCTTCCAGACCCTCCAGTCCTTGCCCCAGGGTGCCAAGTTACTTACTGACCCCCTCCTTTCTCCCCTCTGGGGTCCCAAAGTGGCTAACATCATTCTCCTCTCATCTGCTTTATCCTCATAACAGCCCTGTGAGGGAGGATAGGCTGAGAGTGTGTGACCGGCCCAAGATCAGCCCTCAAGCTTCCATGGAAGAGCGGAGATTCAAACCTGGGTATCCTAGAGCAGGGATGTCAAACATGTGGCCCGGAGGCCGAATCAGATCCCCAGAGGGCTCCTATCAGGCCCCCATGCAACTGACTGTCATCTGCTTCCTTCTTCCTCTCTCTTGCTTCCTTCTGCATAACAGCTTGTTTTGCAAGGCTTGCTCAGTCACACAGGAGCTATAGAGCAAAACCTCTATTTTCTGCATTGACTGAGGATCTTCCCTTGGGGAGGATGGGAGGAGGAATAGCTTGCTGTTCCAGGCCCTCTCAATCACACAGCAAAGCTACTGAGCCAAGCATCTCTTCCTTCTATTGGCTGAGGCTCCTCCCCCTCCTGGTCCCCCTCGGGAAGGAAGGAAAGAGCCAGAGCATCCTTGGCCCAGTTCCCTGGATTGCACAGGAGAGATACAAAGACAGCACCATTAAGATCAACAAGTGCTAATGTCTTAATCATGTTTTATTTTAAGTTTTTTAAAAAATATATTTAATTGTGTTTGTCTGTGCCTTTATAAAGTTTATATCTCTGCTACCTAATTTTAAATAGGAACATAAATGGCCCAGACCGACATGGCCTGGCTCGACAAGGTCTCATTTATGTCAGATCCGGCCCTCATAATAAATGAGTTTGACATCCCTGCACTGTAGTGACATATCTGCTAATGATATATTTTTAAAGTCCTCTGGAGGGGGTAGGGAGATGGTGAATAGGAGGGGAAATGGCATCAGATGAGAGTGGGGAGGTACACAAATCTGCATCTTTCCACTGTGCTTTCCCCAAACCTCCTTTAGGTAAGATTTTTTAGAAAAGATCATACCAAAGCAGGTTTAGGAAAACTTCCTGTGGAGCTGGAGAAAACCCAAAAGAGAAGTGACTGGACATCATTTCCCATTTGGTTGTAGTTTGGCTGTCATTTGGGAGGCAAAGTGAAGGAAGAGCTCTATGTGGAGCCAGTCTGCGTCGTTTTCTATGCATTCATCAGAAGTAGCCAACTCCTCAAGTTTGTCAAGACTCTGAGAATTACAAAGAGCTATACTGCACACGTGCATCAGTTTTATACCAGTCAAATGGTCATGATTTCTCCCCTTGCCCAGTGAATCCTGGTATTGTAGTTAGGTGGTGGGTACTGACAGTTTGGTGTTAAAGATTACTAGCCCAGCCTGCTGAAGTGTAGTTGCCTGGAAAGAGAGAGTGACTTTTAAACAAGTCTGTCTGTGGGATGTACTTGCTGAATTGAACAATGTATAACAGTGTGACTAAATTACCACTCATTACAATTCCTCAGATACTAAATATTTTTACTTGGGCATTCCGTTGAAGTTATTTCTAAGTATGTGTGTTTAAAACTGTAGGCTAAGTTGTGCTCTGAAAAATATTCGCATCCATGGTTATTGGTTGATGATTATTGATCTCAGCTGTTTTGCCTGGACGCGGGTAATGAAACCAATATAAAGCCTATTGTTGTGGTTTAAACTGAGTCCAGTAGCACTTTAGAGACTGACAAGATTTTCATAGTAGAAGCTTTCAAGGGCCAAAGCTCCCTTTGTCAAATACTTTCACTGTGGCAGAACAGTCCTGCTCTGACCTGCAAACTCTATTCTGCAGTGCTTTCTAAGACATCTGGCTACCAATGACTGTCTGAAGTTTCTGCCTGGCATATGCTTCCCACCTGGAGGGGCTTTTCTCGCCCTTTCCCAGTCCAGCTACCGCCACCATCTGGCCTTTGGAGGAATGGCCACGGAGAGGATCAGGGCTCCCACCTTCCCTTTCTGTTCTGAGGCCTCTGTCTTCTGCTGTCCAGTAGCCAGTTACCATGAGGACAGCTCATAGCCCTATGTGCCACTGGGGAAGTAGCCACTTGCCAGCTACATGCTACTCCCCCTCTTTGTGGTGTTCGCCTGGAATGATGAAGGTTTTACATGATACAGAGAACTGCTTTAATTTTTTTTTTTGTTTGCTGTCAAGTCACAGTCAACCCATGGCAACCCCATAAGATTTTTAAGGCAAGGGACATTTAGAGGTGATTTGCCATTCCCTGCCTCTATGAAGCAACTCTGTCTGACCCTGTTGCCATCATTAAAAGTTATAAAATATCTGTCTGTGTACTCTCAACATAGCATCAAATTGAGCAAGAGATCTAAAAGAAAGGGTGAATCGCAGTTCCTCTGTCCCTCCCTATGTGCATGCCCTGGTGGATGTTTGGTGTAGTGGGTAAGAATGGCGGACTCTAATCTGGAGAACCTGGTTTGATTTCTCACTCCTCCACATAAAGCCAGCTGGGTGACCTTGGACCAGTCACAGTGACCACCCCGTAGGGATAGGGAGGGGGCCCTTGGGGCAGCACCCCCCCCCCACAAAATGCGACACTCACAAAATGGCTGACTGCCCTGCCTGCCCCCACTTTTTGCCATAGACAGGCAATCATCAAGTCATGGAGGAGGTAGTATTTTCAGCAATTTTAAGTACCTGCTGCAAGAATGACAGACTTTTTCTATTCTTCATAACTATTAGTCATAGGAAAAGCTGTCATCCTTGCAGCAGGTACTTAAATTGCTGAAAATATTGCCTCCTCCACAGCTTAATTAAATTAATTTAATTAGCTGCTGTGATGAATTGCCCCATCAGGCTCCCTAATACCCCCCCCCCCAAAAAAAAATCCTGGCTGTGGGACCACAGAAGCATAGCTCTACTGAGGACCATGTGATGAAGTTGCTATTAAACCAGTGTAGTGAGAGTGTGATGTAGTTATTAAGAGCAGCAGACTCTAATCTGGAGAACTGGGTTTGATTCCCCAGTCTTCCACATGTAGCCTGCTGGGTGACCTTGGGTCAGTCAGTTTCTCAGAGCTCTCTCAGCCCCACTTACCTCACAGGGTTGTGGGGAGAGGAAGCAAAGGTGATTGTAAGCGGCTCCAAGGCTCCTTTGGGTAGTGAAGGGTGGATTATAAACCAAATCTTCTTCTTCTAATATAAGGCAGCCTCTTTAGCTTAAAATGTTATGAAGGAGTTCCATTATCTTGAAGTGTCTGCTCAAGTGTGCAGGTTGGCACATGGCAATGGCTGCTTCCTGCAGACCTCAAGAGTCCACCTGCATCGATGAAATCAGCATAATAGAGGCCCTCCAGCTTTCTCCCATTCCCAGGAGTTTTATCATCTTTCTCCTCCCACTGATCAGGTCATATAAGGCAGAAGATGTTTTTCCTAAAGTCTGCAGGAATTTTTTTTTCTGAAGTCTTTCTAGCCCCTTGCATCCTCCAAATATCTCTTCCTTGCTTGTTATCATCTGTCTAGCTGGAGGGATGAGTGTGTGTGTGTGACTTGACCATTTCATTGTGTCTGCTATTTGCATATTTTAAGGCTTGGTGGGTGAATCTGGCCAACAATTGATTCCCCACCCTCCCCTGCTTGTACTCTGCCAAGAGAGAAAAAATCTTTTGTAACTCAGTGAAGGTTTTACTCAGTTTAAACCTCCAAAGAAAAATGCATTTCTCCACAATGCTACTGCACTCGAAATTAGCTCTTCAGCTGCAAACCAGCATGGCTACCCTTTGAAATTATGTTATGTTATGCTGTTCCTTTCACTTCAAAGGGAAGATTTCAACTGAAATAAACATGGTATACTTTTCACAAAGTATTATCTACTTTAACTTACAGCAGTTTTGGTTTGTTTGTTTCGTAAATTACAGGATTTAGTCGTTCGTGTCATTTTCATTCTTGGCAACCTAACAGCAAGGAACAATCAGGCTCGGGAACAATTTTTTGAGGTGCAAGGAAGCATTAATACCCTGGTAACTCTATTCCAAACTCATTGTGACATTGACTCTAATAGTAAACCATGCAAAGATGATGGTGAATTAAGAAATGCCAAGCATCCTTCCGAAGCAGAAGATGTCCTTGTCAAACTTGTAAGAGTGATTGCCAATTTGTCCATTCATCCTAGTGTCGGTGCAAGTCTAGCAACTAACTATCAGATCGTGGGGCTACTTATTAAAGTGCTAGGTAAGAACTGATATTTTGTTTATTAATAATGAAGAATACTATAGGCTCCTTGTTGTGATTCATCAAATCCTGCTAGAGTGTGTGCTGAAATCAACATTAGTGTATAGGATACCATAGAACCCCCCCAATCATGTGTGTACTAGGAAGTGGAATTCTCCAGTATTCTCTTCTGCCTCAAAATTGTTATTCTTCAGTTGTCCAGGGTGGGGCAGTCTCCACATATGGGAAGTAGCTCCTTTCTGGAGGTAGGTGTTAACCTATGTTGTATCTGAACTAAACCCCTTGGCTGCAAGAGGGAACCTTTTAGAACTTTACTCTGGGAAAGATACCTCCAGGGAAAAAAAAAACACTAGGCACCAGGTTCATAATTTTATGAAAATGTTGTTAATACATGGCCCTTTTCAAAAGATTTCCTTTATTTCTATTCAGAATTCTCAAATCCATTCTTTGACACAAAGAAATGCATTGGGTATGCAGTTACATCTACTAACTTGATGGCTAACCATTACTTTTTAGTTAAAATAGCAGAAGCCACACAAAAGCATAGCAGCAATATATCTCACCACTCCTATGGAAACCTTGGTAGGAGAAGATCTCACCTTCCCCAGGTTCTATCTTGAGGTCATTTGCAAGAGAGAAGCAAGGAAGAGAGGGACTGCAAGTGCAGTCCTCTCAACCTGGCTTCTACTGGGCTTTTCCCTCTTCTTTTGTACGCCTTTCAGTGTATCTGCCCACCTCTTCTGACACCATCATAAGGCATCATCCTTGACCAGAAAAGTTAATGAATCAATAACTGGACATGGCATTTACAACTATTTTGGAATGGAGGTTTCCAGTACTTCACCATCCCACAGCATTAATATCTTAACCCGACCCAAACAGAAAGGCAAGGTGCTCAATAGCATCCAATACTCTTGACTGTTGTGAGCCATCCTGAGCCTGCTTCAGCAGGGAGGGCGGGATATAAATCCAAGGAATAAATAAATAAATCATAGTGAACAGCGCTAATCAAGTAATAATAATGCCATCTAGAGATCAAAATTGTATGTGTTTGAGATGTTTTTAATAACTTGTGATTTTATTGTAATGATGTAATTTTATGTTGTTTTAATTGATGTTAGCCACCTTGAGCCCGTCAGGGGAGGGCAGGATACAAATAAAATAAAAATAAAATTCCCCTCACCAATAACTAGGGGCTTTCTCTTTCCAAGGACATTTACATATGTCTCATCTACACTTCTTTGCCAAGGGCATCTTGATCTTGATTACTTCTGGATTTTCCCCTTGGCTTTACTTAACATTATCCTCTGACATCCATTTTAAATCTGAGCATCCGTTGTAGAGTTCACATTAGCTTCTATTCCATTCCCTGTCTTTCTACTATGACTCAACTTATGTCACGCCTAGGCTCATCACTGCCCCACTCCTGCTGTCTGTGCACTTAGTGACACGGCCGGGGTCTCAGAATTGAGCAGGAGATCAGGTTAATGTCACCCAGGTGGTCTCTCTGCCCCCACTGGTTCTGGCTTTCTTTCTCTTGGCTGCCTAGTACTCCAGCATTTCTCCTCTGACCCCATCCAGCCTCATTCTTTTATACTTTCCCTTGTTCTCTCCCTCTCCTTCTGTCCTGGCCCTATCCCCCTTTATCAGTAGAGATGCCCAGACACTGGGTGTCTCCATTTTCTTCTCTCTGCTTCCTGAGGGGCCCGGGCTGGCTCCCTTCAGCGTTGGAGCCTGGGTGAGCTTGCCTGGTGTGTGGCTAGGCCTGTCCTTCCCCCCGGGCTTCCCCCGTGGTGCTGCATTGTTCTTCCGTCGGTGGTAAGTGAAACAAACCTTCCATTTACTCCTGTAACACTATCAGCTCCACCTTACAGGCTTTTCCGATATCCCAACTGCTACCTCCTTCCTCTGCCTGTGTGCTGTTTTTATCTTCCCTTTAGTTCCAACTGAAGCTAAGCATTTTTTAAAATGGAAACACAGTTCTGCTATACTCTCTTGCTAGCTCCAGGTCCCAACTTCACAAGCCCAAGCAGCTCTTCTGGAAGCTCATTAAGAAAACCAGGCAACCTGCCCTGGCCTTCTTTCATTTCTTATCAGGAAATAATACTGAAATGAGCTGGGAGAAGATGAAGCTTCCAGCAGTTGGACTGTAGAAGCTGAAATTTGTGTCATACTGTTCCTTCACACATTTTTCTAGCCTTATTGACTTAAATGAAATGTACTCATAGGGTTGCAGCATGTTTATCACCAGTACAGTGGAAGAAACAGCATCAGTCATGAAAATGTCTGTGTGAAATGAGTTCATCGGATCCCACAGAAAACTTTAATTCACTTGTTTGGTCTACTCTTCTCAGTTGTAATATATGTAATTTAAATGCTGTTTTACACTAACTTAAAATTGACGGTTACTAAGACATGTTTGAAAGCTTCCCCCTTCCCCCAACTTCACAAGGCCCTGCCGTACGTAACACAGTATTAAGGTGGCAGTGTGAAGGACTTCCTTTTTTATTTGCTTCATTTATATCCCACTTTTCTCCCCAAAGGCAAACCCAAAATGGCCTGCAACATTTTCCTCTTCTCCATTTTATCCTCACAACCTTGTGAGGTAGGTAGGGCTGAGAGCGTGTGACTGGCCCAAGATCACCTAGGCAAGCCTTCTTGGCAGAGTGGGGATTTGGACCTGGGTTTTCCAAATCATACACCATGCTGGCTTCTTTCATTTTAGCAGGATTTAATGGCTACTCTCTTCTAGCTGAAAAACCAACAAGATCACATTGTAGTTTTAGAGTGGCCTGAAGAACAAACTTTGAAACCGGGAACCAAATTTTGCAGAAATTGTATTCACACGTAGCAATTTGGTGGCTGTTTCGTAGACTTCAGAATATTCTGTGCAATATACTTACTGTGGTTGTGCCTGATTGCTAATGTTTTGACAAAAGACTGATGTGTCATCTTTTCAAAATTATCAGAATACAAATCAGTTGACAAGTGCGAAGAGTTGGTTATTAACACTACTGCAACGATCAACAATTTGTCCTACTACCAAGTGAAAAATTCTGTAATCCTAGAGAAGAAATTATATATTGCAGAGTGTAAGTATTTATACTTGCTAATGCTGCAGCACTGGAACAGGATACACAGATTTTATTGCAGCACATGTACACTGTGAACAAGGTTTGACTAGGTGTGGCCAATACCAGCTATTTCACCATTTTGTAGATATAGATTGGTTTTAAGGCTCTTCTAGATGGTAGCTTCCTACATTCTCAATATAATGCTAGTGAGGTTAACCTTAAGTTTGGGAAGGAGAATCTTCAAAACTCTGAATTTTTAAAAAGTTTACAGCGTGCCTTCTGTGGAGTAGCAGCCTGTATACTCCCACAGGCCATCCTTCAGTTGCTGCTGCTGGCATACTAGGCATCACCAAAATCTCTGTGTTTTATGTCTATTAAGGGCTATCAACCACACAGTGCTTCTGTTTCTAACAGCCCTCCCAAGCACTGGGTTTTCCCTGCCCCTCTCCTCCTTAGGAAATAGTTAGAGAACAGAGGCACCTTTAAGACCAACGAAGTTTTATTCAAGGTATGGGCTTTCACGTGCATGCACACTTCTGATATATCTCGACATATTTATTGCTTGAACTGTTGTTCCCCTTTAATTAAATCCATACAGCTGTTGACCCTATATGCCTCTTTCTGTATATCCCCGGAGAGTTTTACACTCCATGGATCAACATTTGCTGGAAATCCCTGGTCCGAAAGAAGCCCATGTAGCCTCAACCTGGGCCTAAGGTTGAGCCCAGGGCTGCAGTTCAGTAGAGCCTGTAAGACAGAGCTGCTCTGCCAGGCTTTTGGCTGAGGCAGTGGGTGCTTCATCAATATGTGGCCTCCCTGCTGCAACAGCCTTGCTGAAATGATTCTGCTGAATCGACCCTCTACCTCAAGGGCATGTCATCTGTTTTTACCAGCTGGGATATTTAGGAGAAATTTACAAGATGTAATCTTATACTGCCTCTATTGTACTTGTTTTTTTAGTAAGTAAGACTTTTTAATTTTTTTAATTTTTTACTTTATATACTTATTGACTGTTGTTACCCGCCCTGAGCCCACAGTGGTAGGGGCAGGTTGTAAACCAAAAATAATAAATACATTTGTTCTTCCTGTTTTATCTCCGTATATCTTAAAACATCTTCATCGTGTTATATGCTGATTTGCTGTTCCACTTCTGTAAGTTTGGTTTTCTTTCATTTCATTGTATCAGAAGAAGTGTGCACACACACAAAAGCTCATATCTTGAATAAAACTTCGTTGGTCTTAAAGGTGCCACTAGACTCTAACTTTATTCTGCTTCAGACCAACATGGCTACCCACCTGGATCCCTCTCCTCCATAGTCTGTCAGTTCTGTTCCTCCAGCCCCATCTATGATTACAGAGTGTCTTACCCCTTGGGTTGAGTCCTACCAACTTTTCTGATATCACAAGTGGAAAGATAGCCCCCCTTTTGATTTCTGAAAAGGCTACGCTAGGATTCATGCAGACAAAAAGGCATGTGGGATAGGTGCTTTGGCGAGGAGAATTGCATGAGATTGCCTCTTTGTCTCTTTAGAGTTGAGATCATGCTGCTGTCACCTTTTCTCATGTTTGGGCTAGAATAAGAGGAAAGTGCAAATGTATGTCTCTATTGTACACCCAGCACATGAAGAGCATCTTTAATTTCTGTTCACCTTCCAGAATTTCTTTGCAACTGCATCCAGCTGGTGACCAGATTGGCTGTGTTCAGCTGACAACAAATACTAGAGCTAACTGTTCCCTAATGTGTAGTTTTCTTTTTATTCCCCATATCCCTCTTTTTCATCTGAGGTGTGTGCACTTTTCCTGAAAAACACTCTCTTGCTACTTGCAGAAACTTCGTTTAATTTAGCTGTAACAAAAATACACTTGATTGTTGAACTTAATGTGTCTTTTCCATTATTATTATTATCTTGCTGACAGTGCTTGTACAGTTATTAACAAGTAATAATATGGATGGGATTCTGGAGGCTGTTCGAGTCTTTGGCAATCTTTCCCAGTATGATGAAATCTGTGGCTTCATCGTTCAGAGAAAGGGTGAGTTCAAATACCATTATCAGGAATCAAGTTTTATACAATTGCACACTAGTCGCATCACTGCTTGTTTTCATTTAGGGGCTCTTGGACCAAATTAAATACTATATGAAAGCATGGATATTGCCCTTGCACAGGGTTCAGATTCAGATTCAGTGGTCCTGAACTTTGGGATCTAGATTCTAAGGTTTCCCCACTCTCTGCTGTTCCACGCCAAACCTGGAAAAATTCTGTGTAACATCAGAGCAGGTCAATAAATTGGAGCCAGAGTGAGCACAATTAATCTATGTGGTTATGGCTGTTATATGAGGCCCCACACAGCTATTAAGTCACAGGTGCAAATGAGTCTTGAGGGGGTTCAATGATGCAGTCAGAGCCCTTGCTAAAAAAAATAATAATAAAAAGAACAACGAATCTCAGTATAATCAAGAGTGGGTTAGTAGTAAAGCACTGCTGCAGCTGAATTGGCTTCAAAGGAGGGGCTGTGGCTTGGTGATAAAGCACTTTCTTCATAAACAAATGGTTGAAGGTTCAGTCCCTGGAATCTCTAGTTAAATAATCAGTGTCAGTGCTGGGAAAGATATTTTCACCCTGAGATCCTGGAGAGCCATTGCAAGTAGAAGTAGAAAACTAGATGGACCAACTGATCTACATAATGAAACTTCATGTTTCATTGTGATCATGTTGTTCTAAGATGCAGTATATCCAGTATACATGTGCATGCTCCATCATGGTCAAGGCCGGCCCTGCCACTAGGCAAACTAGGCAACTGCCTAGGGCACCAGCCTTCTGGGGGCACCATTTGGACACCCCCGTGTGACTTGGTGATTTTATCAGTGCAAGGGGGGCACCAGAAGTTAGCCTTGCCTAGGGTGCCAGACAGTCTAGGGCTGGCCCTGATCATGGCTTCCACCATGTGGAATCTGAGGCAGTCAGGGAGGCTCTGCACTTCTATTATTCAACAGAATATGTAAAATGAAATGGTTCAGGAGGGCATTTTATGCAAGGAACAGGGCTACAATATAATGGAATGGTTCAAGTTGGTTCTTTATAAGCAATGTTTCGATAACCTCTTGTTGCCTTTGTTTTGCTTACATTATTTGCCATTCTATTATCCTATCCCCACTTTATTGTTTGTCATACTTTGTAATCTGTCATAATTTTCACTGAGAATACCAGCTCATGAATAAAATTAATAGTTAAATAATAACTAGCATTAAGATTTTAAGAGTGCAGTATTTTAACACAGCAACAAGTAGAATGTCTAGATCAGGAGTGTCAAACATGCGGCCTGGAGGACAAATCAGGCCCTTGGAGGGCTCCTGTCAGGCCCCCGAGCAACTGGCTTGTGTCTGCTTCCTTCTCCCTCTGTCTTACTTCCTTCTGCATAACAGCTTGCTTTGCAAGGCTTGCTCATTTGCACAGGAGCTACAAAGCAAAGTCTCTATTTTCTCAATTGGTTGAGGCTCCTCCCTAGGGGAGGAAGAGGGGGGAGGGAGAGTTTGCTTTGCCAGGCTCTCAGTTGCACAGCAGAGCTACTGGGCCAAGCCTCTCTTCCTTCTATTGGCTGAGGCTCCACTCCCTCCTGGTCCCTGGGGAAGGAAGGAAAGAGCCAGAGCTTCCTTTGCCCAGTTCAGTGGATCCCCTGGGAGAAATACAAAGAAAGCACCTTTCAGACCAATAAGTGCTAATATTTTAAGCATGTTTTATTTTAAGATTTTTTTAAAAAAAAATCTTTGTGTTTGTGTCCTTTATAAAGTTTATATCCCTGCTACCGAATCTTAAGTAGGTTCACACACAGCCCAGCCCAACATGGCTCGGCCCAACAAGGTCTCATTTATGTCAGATCCGGCCCTCATAACAAATGAGTTTGACACCCCAGGTCTAGATAGTTGCGCGTTTCAAGCTGTACACAAACTACTAGTTCAGTGAATACTGTACAGATACTTTTACTTAAAAACAAGTCTGAAAAAGTTGTTTCTTATGAAATCCAGTGTACAAATTCATGATTGCATTACTCGATGCCAAAAATCAAGATGTCTGCTTTTCGGCCTGTGGAGTTCTTCTCAACCTTACTGTGGATAGAAGCAGGCGAACTATACTGAATGAAGGTGCAATTAAAAAGTGAGTGCAGGAAACTTGCCTAAGTAAGGGATCAAAGGAGATTTTCTAATTTTTTACTTTAAATTCACAAGGGGGTGGGGAGATTTAATCTCAATCTGCATTCATTACCTCCTTAAAGAAGGCTGTAGTCAACTTGCTTTGCTGAATTTTAAGAAGAGCTATAGAAAGGCAAACCTTGTGGATTGGGAATATTGGCTTTTTCTCATTATTATGACAGGTTAATTGATTGTTTAAGAGACTTTGGGCCTACGGACTGGCAGCTGGCTTGTTTGATATGCAAAACCCTGTGGAACTACAGTGAGAATGTTACTAGTGCTGGGTCCTGCTTAGAAGAGGAAGACTCCAACACCCTGTTAATTCTCCTAACATCATTTTTAGGTGAGAACTAAAACCCAGCCTCATTACTGTTCCATAATGTGTAGAGTTAAAATCAAGCAAACTATGATGCTTTGGGGAGGGTTTCTTTCTGGATCTCCTGCAGGCTTTTAGTCATGATATCTTTTTATTCACCTCAGTACCGGAGGCTAAGGAAAACATGTGACATTGACACCCTAGGTTCCCAGAGACCTCTCTGTGATTTTCTAGCTGAGAACCTTGAACAGACAGTGATGGGGTCTGAACTTTGTATTGTATTCATGCAAAGTAAATATTGTAAGGTTGCTCCAGTAGGGCTCTTAGGTGTGGTGGCATTTTAAATTTCTGTTTGCAGTAATATTGTGGCAGGAGATTTCTAGACCGACAATTTGTCTTGTCACATGACAGCAGCTTTAATGAGAGGTTGTTTAAAATGGCCGCAACTTGTTTACTTCTTTATGTGTAGCAGTCCTTTGCAAATTCATTTATTACTTTCTAAACATTGATGCCCTGAGATCAGGTAGATCTTTCTGTCTTGAACATTCTTAGGGTATTATGAACTATATTATTACTAAGCATAACATTTATTTCCAAGTTTTTCATTTTACATACTTTGTTACTTTTCTAGTAGCACTTTGATTCCTCCATACTTGATCGTGAATACCATAACTGCAGCACTGTTATCCTTCTTGAAAACTTAGTTTATTTATGGTTGACCATTTAAACTACTATTTCTTGACTGGTTCATTAGCAGCCTGGTATTTTCTTCTAAGTTACTAGAAAATATACATACTAATTTCTTATGCATTCATAGGTTTGCATGGAATTTAAAGTTGTGACTAATTAATATGGCAACTTGCCATAGAGTAGTCAGAAAAAGCTTCCACAGGACAGGCGTGAGTAGAGTAATTCACTTGCAGGAGTTAGCTTTCATGTACATACCTGGAGCTTTTTCATATTTTCCAGCATGAAACAAAATTATGTATGTACATCTAGCTGCTTATGTGATGTGACTATAATAGTTTAAGTATATGATTTTTAGACTTTACTGATATAGGTATTCCCCTTCTCCCTGCAGATGAAGAATTAGCACTGGACTACAATTTTGACATTGATTTAAGGGATTACCACAAACTGTATTGGGAATCAGAGTTCAAACCTGTGGCACAGAAGCTTCTCCAGAGAATTCAAAATTGAAACTCATTTTTATGTCCTTTAAATATTAATTTGAAGGTGGGTGGTGTTGAAATAATTCAAGGACACCGCAAGGGCTGTTTCAGTGAAAAATGGTCCTCAGATTTTTTTTTTAATATACCTTCTACACTGCATAACGCCTTTGCTTAAATTTCCAGTAAGATTTGAGGATACAAAAATAAACCATCTACGTCATCAGGACTAAGTGCTTTTTTGAACAACTTAAAGCTAATGTGTACTTGACTATAGCTTTGTTAGAGGCTGACAGAACATTACAAATGCATTTGGGTTGGAACTGGGACGCTGGCTCTGCTGCCATGCAACTAATGCGGTGCCAGCAGGACATGGTGGCAAGCCTGCCTGCTACCTCGTTATTCTCCCTCTCATTATATTTCATTGGGGGGAGGGGCTTCACTTGTTACAGTATTACCACATGCATCAGGCTTGCTCTACAGATTCATGTTCTTTTAAAATCCACTGCAATAGATCTTTCCCCCAAGAGTGTGAAGGAATGATGGTTCCATATTCCGTGGCAGGGAGTAAGAGCCCCACTTTTTAATAATCAAAAGGACACTCCTATTTAGGTTAGAATGTGGAAAAAGCCATTCACAGTATGATAGAATGGTGGAAAGGAGGCATAAACAGTGGTTTCAGAGCTTATTTGTTACCAGGTGATGCAGGAATTCAATAGTAAATCTGTCTTCCTACACAGCAACAGTAGGTTTAAAAACGTGTGTTTCATACATGTGGAATTCAGAAGTGTTTTTGGTGACATGTTATTGACTATTGCTCAGATAAAAGTCCTTGATACAGTTAACAAAGGGTAATACATTTATTCAGGTCAGCATGTTTTATATGTGGTGTTCTGCTACACAAGAACGTCTCATTCCCTGCGGCTTGATACCACCAACTTTCTTACCATGAATTCTGCTCAGCCACTGTTGTGGTTAACATGTTGCACATTCAAATATGTATCTGCCAACCTGTCCCTTGCAGATGCTTTCCGCTTAAGCTTTAACAAATGTAAGTTAAAAGGTTTCTATATGTTACCCTTTCGCTATTTATGATCAATAGTATGTTACTTCAACACGTGCTTTTCCCCTTTGCACAAGTTGCAGTTTTAAAAGGAATACTGAAAGAATTTATCTCTAAAAGTTTTGCCTTAATATGTTCAATAGTCTAAGTTTAGAGTTTAAGGTTCTAAATACAAATTACCTTTATTCATGATTCTTGATGGGCTGCGTCATGAGGTGATAGAACTGGCTTTGTTACTGGTGTGTTCCTCCCTCCTACACCACCATTTTTGGAAGAAAAGTTACTTGAACAAATCTTAACTTGCTCTACTAGCGCACCTGACAAATATGCACCATTTGCTCCTGAGTTGTTTACCTGTGCTTACTTAAGCCCATAACAGAGATGGACTTGAGAAAAACTGCTAGCTGAAATCCTTGCATAACTTCATTTATCACACTTCAGCACTAAATACAGAAGGCACATACTCCTCCTCCATCATTAGCTGTTGTTTAATAATCAGCTTCTCTGTTTGCAGATGGGCAAGTCCTGTCTAGTTGAAAGAGACTTCACAGATGAAATGTGTGGAAAGGATATTTCAGTCAAATTTTAACACTGTGCATGTAGCCTATGGTTTTGGGGTCAGCATAAACCTTGTACTTTTTGAATAGAGGAAATAGCAGCTGCTTCCTGTTAAACGGTCAAGGATTGCAGTTTAGCCTTTTGTTCTTTTCCCTGAAGCATAAATCTCTTATACAGCAAAGATTCGTTGCTTTGTTCTGCAATGGGCAATAGTAGTTCAAACAAAAAAAAAATCCTGAGAGGAGAAAAAGGTTTATTTCATAATTCAGTAATACTGAGATTTGAGAAGCAGTTCACGCTCATACAAAAGTATCCAAAAAACCAGTTGTATACCAAACTTGCAGTTAATGTTTTATACCATTTTCCTACTTAAGCTGCTGCTAAGTGACAGACCATAGCTGTGAGTAAGCAGTGTAGTAAGGGGTTGCTTGATAGTCTGAAATCACATTCTTACAATGTAGCTAGCTTCCTAGGAATAACAGAAAGAGAACTACACTCATCCTTGTTCCCAAGTATTTAGCACATAGTTGCAGACTTAGCAGCTTTAAAAATTCCCATCCCTTCTCATTCTTATATTAACCACACTACTATGAACAAGTCCAAGCCACTAGCATATTTTAAAACTAAGCAACAGTATTTAAAAAAAATCCTGTTGCAATTATAAGAGTTAGTATGGCATACAGTAGGGTTATGAGCAAGGACTTTATCTAAAACCATATCAAATATAGGCTCAGACAATAGCAGTGCTTATGTTCACTTGTAGCTTAATTGGAATTGCTAGTCTCTTCATTCCACCAGCAAATACAGCAGCATCAGAACATTCCTAAAACAATTATTCTTGTATCAAAAGCCGAAGTCCTCAACTTCTTGTGCTCCAGATTTTATCTACTTGCAGCAGTACAAGATCTGCATAATTAACTACTTTGCTACCATGAATCATGGTTTCCTGTGCTACCAGAAGCAAGGCTGTAGTGATCAGGGAGCATGTCTGCACAGTTGTGTCCCCCTACCACCACATCCAGCAGCAGCAGTAACATTCTATCAAGGGAAGAGCTGAAACTATAGAAGTTATGGCACAATGGGTCTCAGCTTTTAGCCACCACTGATTCAGGAGCTTGTTACCATTCTCTGGTAGGTAGAATATTCTGCACCTTCCATCACTGTTAACTGATGTTTCAGGTCATGTAGCGAGTAATGGCTCTCAGAACATAAAGCAGTTCAGCCTGCATCCGCGCTTCTATAAGAAGCAAATTGACATGAACCTTTTAAAGAAAAACACATACAATGAATTAGTTTTGAGTGAATTCCATGTTCACAGAATTGCTATTTTTCATAAGGCATGCATCATTTCTCTGATTGAAGTATCAACCATGGCCAAATTCATAAAGACAGTGCCTTCCACGCAACTGACTTCAGAAATACAGGAAATTTATAGGGTATCATCCAAGGAATATGTGGACCTACTAGTTACATGCTGCCTTGGTGGGACAGATGCATACACAGCTTCCATGATTTGCACAATTATAGTGACTTGTGCCTGCTGAGACTAAACTGGCTGTAGATCAACATTTAATTCCTTATAGTAGTATAGTGCTGTTGGAACATGCAGTGATATCTACAAGGACCCAGCTAACTGAGGTATCACTAAACCTAAAGTTTCCTTTTAAAATCGAGTTTACAGAAAAAAACGTAAGAAAGTTTGATGATCCACTGTATATAGGCATCACTGGGGAGTATTACTTCAAATACTTCAGCTGGGTGTGCAAAATGAAAGTGTTCCAGAAACAAGACCAAGCTGCATGGGTTTATAGTTTGGTTTAGTTAGTAAAATCTATAAACTTGCTAGAGATATGTGGAACAGTGTCTGAACAACTGCTACAATCCTAAATCTAGTGTGCTAAGAAATAATGTGGAAATACTTTCTGGAGAAATGATAAAGATTTATTGTTACAAAACATGAGATTATTTATGGCAACTGCAATTTAACCAGTATGAGGTCCTTAGCCTCCAGAATTGCTTAGTGACACCACTATGCAACCTAACAAGTAAAACATATGCATGTAGAATATACCTTCTCAGAGTGTTTGAATTGCCTCCAGAAGCTATCATACATTCTTTTTGTGGTCTTTTCAGGCATACAAACTACAGTTTTGATGTAAACTTTAAAGCTGCGGTCCAGTAGCTGGTTAATTTCACCATAATCATAATCATCATATCTGTGTGGACAACAGGGAGATATTCTTTTCTGAATTACTGATGCTTATCTTTCTCAATATATAATTAATCATATAGCAACGTCAAAAATAAATACAGATACCGAGCAAAAAATAAGGGATTCTGATGGAATTTGTACTAGCTCCATTGAAACTTCAGCCATATCTTCAGCACAGCTGCATGCCAATAGCCTTCTGAATACTTCTGATGCTTCTCCATGGATATCAATACAAAGTTTTTTCTTTGGTTCTTTTGCTCTGCTTCCCATAATTCCTTTAATAAGTTCCTTAGAAGACCAGGCACCTGGCAATGAACTAGCTACTTGGCCCACACATTTAATTTGTTTCCTGCCACTTCCTAGCCATTCACTATTCTACAATGACCGGCTTCCTTAATATCTCCACATTATTTCCCAACAGCAGGTCTCCATTAAAAAAAGTAATAAGATGACTGGCTTTACCAAAGCATAAGTTCCTATCCTAGGAAACTGATAAAGCATTATTCAGCTATTATGTTCCTTTGCTCTCCAGCCAAGTCATTTAGATATAGGATCAATTGCAATTTAGATACAGGATCTTGATGTAACCTAATCTAATAATCTGTATTTATAGCAAGGCATGTGTAAAGCTCATAATAGCAGTGCTATTTACCAGAATGAAGACGAGAGCCTAAGTAAACCTAGTCATTACACACAGGGATAACAGGACCAACCTTATTCCAAACATACAGTGGATATAATTCCAAATTGCACGTCTAAGCATTGAGGTATCCACATCTTTATGCATGGCCATTGTGTTATAAGTCAGGTTGTAAGCAATATGAAACTTCTCATCAATCAGCTGCCCCACATCTGGATATAGACGATTTACCAGTGAATATCCATGGTCCTCCCATGAATACTCCTTAAAGACAAAATGGGTACAACAAATATTTTAAAATTTAACTTGAGAATAATGTTAATGGTTTAGGGAAGTATTCTCTTATATACGTAGGATAACAGTAAAACCCTCTAAATGGGCCAAATGTAATGCATGATTAGAATACAGATTACACAGTGCATTCTCTAGAGCAAGAGTGTTGAACTCATTTGTTATGAGGGCTGATCTGACATAAATGAGACCTTGTTGGGATGTGCCATGTGTGTCATAAAATGTAATGCTTAGTGATGGAGATATAACTATAAAGGACACAAACACAATTGAAGATTTTTTTTAAAAAAAAACCAAAATAAAACATGCTTAGCACTCTTAATTAGCACTCTTGCAATATTTTGTTTATTTAACAGTCTTTTATAACTGATGCCTCTTGTTCTGAATTATTGCATCAAAATCTGGAAACAATGCTTGTGCTGTAGCAATCTTGACTATGCTGTTCAGGTGTGTGTCTAAGTTACAAACGTACTTTTAATTTATTGACATTAATTGAAACAAGGGAGGGAGAAGGAAGCAAATGACAGTGAGTTGCTTGCGAGCCTGATTCAGCCCATGGGCCACATGGGCTGTTCTAAAGCTTGTAACAATCTTGATTATGCTGTTCAGGTGTGTGTCTAAGTTACAAACCTACTTTTAATTTATTAACATTCATTCTAGAAATCTCATGGTCAATGCTTTGAGCCTAAGACCCAGAGGAAAACATGAAATGGCTGGGCATTGCGAGCTTTTGTACATGGCTGGTCAGCCAATGGAGAAAATAGAGGCTTTGCTCAGGAGCTTAATTGAGCAAGCCTGGCAAAGCAAGCTGTGATGCAGAAGGAAACAAGGGAGGGAGAAGGAAGCAAATGACAGTGAGTTGCTTGCGAGCCTGATTCAGCCCATGGGCCACATGTGCAACTCCCTGTTCTAAAGCTTGTAACATAAAATGCTACCTGAGCATGCAACGTAGGCACATGCATTCCATGCCTGGAGAAATCCTTGTAACCATAACTCGTATCCTCAAAATGGCGAGACACATCTCTTGTTGGTGCCATTTCTTCATCCTCTGTTAAAAACGTAAACCATTTTTAGTAATACAGAAAGCATTAAACACAGAAGCAAACTGCAGAATTATAATGTGCTGTCAAATCACAGCTGACTTATGATGACCCCATGGTGTTTTCAAAGCAAGAAACATTCAGAGGTGGTTTGCTATTGCCTTCCTCTCTGCTGCGACCCTGATATTCCTTGGTGGTCTCTCATCCAAATACTGATCAAGGCCAATGGAACTAGCCTGGGCTGTCCAGCATGAGTATTATAACAGACAAAAGGAATTATAATAGACAATGTATAACCAGCATAGGAAAAAGTTTCCAGACAAAGAAATTTCAGTTTCAACTATTACTATTTCAAGTAGTAGTTCTTTTTCAAAAACATGTAAGAGACTAGAATTTCCCCATAAAAGGTATGCTTTTCCCTTGATGGCTTTTATACATACCCCAATAGTCAATAGATTGGACAGGAGATAGGTTTTATCATAAACAGGAAGAAATCCAGCCTATGTCCTGCAGGGGGTACCTAGAGTGAATCTAAGATTTGCAGCTAATTTGTCCAGGGAACCATCCACAAAAAGCCAGTTATCAAGGCAAGGATAGACTGTATCTTAATCTTATATAAGAAATGACTACTGAAGTACACTTTGTAAACACCCTAGGTTCTGTGGCCAAGCGGAATGGGAGTGCTGTGTACTCACAGGCAATCCCTCTGTATCTAAATCTCAGGTCTTTCCTGCAGGCCACATGAATCAAAATATGAAAGTAGGTATCCTTCCAATCTAATGTTGTAAAACCAAACATTAGTCCTTGTTACCACATGAATGGACAACATTTTGAATTTTGACATCTGTAAATGCTTATTCAGAGATCTCAGATCCAGAATGGGCCTCTTGCTTACCCCCCTTTTTATCAATCACAGAGTACTCAGATGGGGGGAAAAACCTGAGTCACTACCAGGGATAAGCTTTGTAATGGTTCCTTTGACATGAGGGAAGAGACCTCTTGTGACAAGAAAGGCTGAGGTATTACAGAAGGAATTACTGAGGACTGAAGTGGAGGCAGTGATTTAAACTCCGAAAATAACCTTTATTATCAGTAACACATACCAAGCATCGATAATTTGGCACATCTGTGAAAAACCTTTGATAACCCTTCAAAGAACAATTTGTCCAACCCTGGCCAGGCAGAAAGGTGTTTGCCTCTGGGTTATTGAGAAGGATTCTTTCCCTTTTGCTTGCCCTGCCTCCTGGTCTGAGATTGCTACCTATAGGTAGCTCTATAACTCTGCTGATGGGGCAAGGGGTATCTATAATCTGCAAAACAATTGGATGTCAACTGCTGATACCTTTGCTTATATGGGGGTGTTTTGAAGAAAATAAAGACACTGCAGAGAACATGAACACTGAATTGTAACAAGAGGCTGGTAACCTTGAAGGAAATAGGAATACTCCTGAGGAAGTTTTTTTTTACAAAATGAGCCTATATCTGGGTGCTCACTGGATGGACCTTTCTTGTAATATTTTAAGGCTGTACTTCTTTATAATGTGTACAAAAGATTTATGTGACTTTTAAAAAGGTTTTACTAAACATTGATAGCCAGTATATTACAATATTTGTTTTTCAAACTGCCTGTAATATGAACTGTGATCCCAGATTGTTGGTTTTTCTGCTTGTATTGATGCTGGAGATGAAGTAATTTGGCCCAAATGGCCATGGTTATATCTTGAATCCCTTGGAGCATAGGAAGAGCTTTGGGGCCAGAATCAGGGCTGTATAAAACTTTCATTATTGGGTCTGTTGGTTGAGGCAAGACTGAATGCTATTGTAGCCCCAGTAATAGCTGTTCTGAGTACACCTTTAGGTTCTCTGTGGGGAAGGGTGCTGATGGATCACCCAAAGTCTCGTCTGGGGAGGGCACAGATGTGCTCACAGATCCTGCATCCAAAGTTTGGTACAGTCCTTCAGTGTGATCCTTGATGGGAGGGATCTTGCCATGGACTAATACTGTACACAATTTTGGAAGTTGCCAGAGGTATGGACCTTGTGAAGATTTCCAGGGCCCCCATTGATTTGGCATCATGAAGGGGAAGGGAAACCAAGGCTTCTCCAGGGGTGGCCATTGACTTGGAAGCGATTTAGCAGTCTCCTTTTTTCTGGGATGTAGAGGGAGCTGATGGCGACATCTCAAAAAACTTTGTCCTCCAATGACCTCAGGAACTAGACAACATGCCTAGAGGGTGAACTTGTTTTGGGATACAAAGAGAACTTGAGGTTGATTCCAGATGTAGAATCACTGCGTTGAGGGATTTCAATCTGAAAATCATTGGTGTCGAGCCCTGACTTTAAGGTGAGTCAGCCTATTGAAGTAGCAATTCCTGTTGACTTTGAGATGATAGTGACACCCAGCCTCAAGGGGATGGATACCATCTGTTCCAAGGTGAGACAGATCAGTGCTGAGACAAGGACAACCTGGGCAGATTGCAGCAGGTAAGGGTATGTGTTCAGTATAAACTGAACAAATTACTAGAAAATACATTATCATTCTTTTATGGGTATTAATTCGGCCCAATACTATGGGTATTAATTCAGCCCAATACAGATCAAAGGATCTGATTGGCTAGAAGAAGAAGATGATGATGATATTGGATTTATATCCCGCCCTCCACTCCGAAGAGTCTCAGAGCGGCTCACAATCTCCTTTATCTCCCTCCCCCACAACAGACACCCTGTGAGGTGGGTGAGGCTGGAGAGGGCTCTCACAGCAGCCGCCCTTTCAAGGACAACCTCTGCCAGAGCTATGGCTGACCCAAGGCCATGCTAGCAGGTGCAAGTGGAGGAGTGGGGAGTCAAACCCTGTTCTCCCAGATAAGAGTCTGCACACTTAACCCTACACCAAACTGGCTCTCCAATATAGCTAACCCCGTATAAAAGCCAATCCCAGCCCCCAGCTTCTATTTGGGTTATCTATACCAGTGGCCCCCAACCTTTTTGGGACCAGTTTCAACGAAGACAATTTTTCCACGGATTGGGGGGGTGGGTACTGGGGTTTTTGCCCCCCCTGCTCATGCCCATCCCTGCCCCCTTGGGAGTCTTTAAATGGGGGGGGGAGACTGCAGCTGTTTCTGCCACCACCCCACTAGGTGGCCAAGCAGCAGAAGGCCAATCTGCCTTCCCCTCCCATTTAAAGAGGGGAGGGAAGATTATTATAAAGAGCCCCACTGATCACCTGATTTGTGGGGGTCTATAAATGAGGGGTAGGCTAAGGTCACAGCAGCGCTGCCTCTTCTACCAGCCCAGGACCCAGGCGGATGAAAGAGGTGGTGTGGCCTCACTCCAAGGCTGCCTCCCCTGCAAGGGGAGGAAGCTTCAGAGCGAGGCCACGCTGCCTCTTTCGCCTGGGTCCCAGGGCAGGCAGTGGGGCTGCTCTGCCTTGTTCTGCGGCCCGGTTGCTAGCAGACCATGGACCGGTACCAGCCCGGTGGTTGGAGATGCCTGATCTATACCAAGGAGAGGAGCTGAGAACTCTGTGCTGCCTCAGCGGGTGGGCTCCTCAAGTCAGGCCTGCATGTGGCAGCAAAAGACCTCCAGGCAGGAGAAGCTTCCCAGCCAGGTCTGTGTGTGGCAGCGAGAGACATCCTCATTGCATGCAGATCCTGAGGCCAGCATTTCCTGGGTCCACAGTTTAAACCGGGGGCATAAGAAACCTCCCAGCCAGGTGTGGTGAGACGAGATCTCCCTACCGCACGCAGATCCTGGGGCCAGCTCTTCTTGCCCAGCAATTCTCCATTATAGCTTATGAGAAACACTGACCATAAAGGTTCCAATAGGGTATAATAGAGCTGAAAAAAAATCAGCAATCCTGAATATTTATCGAATCTCAATACAATACCAATATTCAGGAATTTAGGAAAATGATAATTTTCATATACCCAAACAAAAAAACCCACTTTTTTTGGTGGAGTGTTTGGTCTTTTTCAGTGGCAGCTCTGATACCAATCTTGAGATAGATGACTGACTTTGAGCTTCCGATACCAATGGTGTCGGCACCAAAACCATTGACTGAGCTCTCATCCTTTTGTCCATCTGGGCCTATTTTTCCCTATGGGTGTCTGAGGCTCCCAGGGCTTTCTCCCACAGTGCAGCTTTGTCTTGCTTCTCTGCCCTCTCAGGCTTGAGGGGGGAGCTGGTGATAGGCCCGGTAAAAAGCCATATTGTGGCCCTCTCCCAAACACAGAAGGCATGATCTATGATCATCACAATCTTTCCATTTTTTGAAAAGGGCCAATCCTACCAGTACTTGTTGGAAGTATTTTTCAAAATTACTCACTGGTGATCTCACTAGAAAAAACTTGTGAGCCACCATGATCCAAAGCAGCTCAAGAATTCATCACTGGAAAAAGAGAGGCCTCAACCTCCCCCCCACCAACCATTTTCCCAAGCTAAAACCTTCCCTGCTGTGGGGCTTCATGTGCTACCAGTGCTGCACAAATAGGCCCTCAACAGCAGTTTCAGCTCAGGAAAATGGCATGGGAAGGCTGGAGCTTCTCCTCCCCCTGGCATGTTCCCAAGCCAGAATGGGCCCTGGTGCATTTGGGAATATTAGTTCTTCAACATGATGTCTGTAAAAAGAACACAGTTCAGCCAGGAGAGCCCTGACCTGGTATGTCTAACAGGTAAAGGGTACTTTGGCTTGAACATGGTTACCCATCTGAAATTATCTCTGCAACCAGAAGATCTGGGAATATTTTACTCCATTCAGTTTGAAAGTTGGAACTTTAAGGATTTGGAACAACATGCACCATACATGTAACAACAGAATTCTAGTGGACATATCTTTATGTGTCAAGAAGCACCTGAGTCCACTTGTGTTCTTTACAGCTGTCTGCTATTCACTGGGCAGTATGCTATTTCACCAACAATATCTTAACCTTTCTAGATAGACAGAATACGGAATGATAATGGTTTCGAGATCAACAGAAAGCTACTACAGTTGATAACTGGAAACACCCGGCCCCTAGTTTTTGCTGGGTTGGAGAGCAGAATATAGGCTATGAGCTTTAATCTTAAAAATGTGGCCTGAAGAGGGAAAAATTATTTTGTTTATATATGCTTTCCTAAGTACATACACTGTGTCAAAGGAAAACAATTACTTAATCAGATGCTAAAATGGTCAGAATGGGCCCCCAGTGTGGTTCTGTGGGCACCATGGTGCCCAGCAAGTTTTTCCAGAAAACAGATGGGGCTGGGTGGGGCTTTGCCCAACATTGTGTGCAGATTTTTTAAAATGTTGCTTTGGCAACAGCTAGTACCACAGCACAAGGATCTTCATTTTGTGACTCAAAGTAAACTGTGACAGACATTTTATTTCTGGCTCTGCTTACTGAGGCAGCTCTTCTTTGATAGCCATTTTGTGACTCTGTCCACCAAGCTGTATCAGAATTCCAAAGGTGCCTGCAGGCTCAAAAAAGCTGGGGATACCTGGGTTAAAATGCTAGGACAAAAGTGCAAAGATCGACTTCTAATGCCCGTTTGGCCATGAAGATTTCTTAATGATTTGGTCAGTCACACTCTTTCAGCCTAATTTACTTTACAGAATTGTTATGAATATAAAATACATCTTCCAGCTCATTCCTGTGCAGTTACATGAATACATGTGTCCTGGCGGTCTGATGTAATGGCTATAATGTCAGACTAGGATGTGGGAGACAAGGTTTGACTCTGCCATGGAAGCCTGCTGGGTGACTTTGGGCTAGTGACTCTCTCTGCATAACCTACTTCACAGGGCTGTTGTGAGGATAAAATGGAGGACAAACCAATGTAAGCTGCTTTGGGACAACACTGGGGAGAAAAATGGGCTATAAATATAAATACACTTCATTTTTTGCTTGCTGTCTTCCACCAATCAAACTGAATACTAACAACAGATAAATAAACTCCTTTATCTTATTTCCTTTCTTTACCCAATCTCACCCGATCCCCGTACCACTTATCCTAATTCTTATTTTAATCATAATTATATTCCTCCTTTTTGTTTCCAAAACTTCTTTCTTTCACGGACTACCATCTTTACACACTTAATTTTTTAAAACTTTAACTATCTTCTCTCGTGTCTGCAAGAGAAAGCTGGACAGGGTTACCTCCATAACTGGATGCTGCGGAAACATCTCCACAGTCGGAGGTCTTGAGAGGGCACACCCACCACCTCCTTGCTAATCCATTGGCTTTAACAATTCAATTCCCATTTTCCCTTCCCATTTATCATATCTTTATCCTATCTTCTAACTATATGCATATTCTCCTATTAATTGCTCTCAACTTCTCTTCAAGAAAACATAATTCCTGATTCAAACTCTTCCAGTCAAGTTTAATTACATTATTTATTAATTACTTGGCTGATGCCTCATTATATGCAGTAAAAGTTTTGATTTTCCATATTGACCACTAGATGGCCTAGCGGTAACCATCTATACTGAATTCCTTTATCACGTAGAATCTTTGTTGTTTTTCTCAGTCTCCTCCTTGCATTAATTACTTCAGCTGGAATATTAGGAAATAAAAAAACTATCATGTCTTCAAGGCACAGTCCCTGTTTTCCCTGGCAATTTTAAAAAGTTTGTTCTTCATCTGTAGTTGTTTAAATTCAACAGCAATGTCTGGGGGAAATGTTGTCAGGAGCCTTTTTGGAAATGTTTAGAGGGAAGACAGAGGTGACAATCTCTTGGGAAGACTCTGCTTCTCCTTCTGTGAGAATCTGACTCAACCATCTATTAAAAGCCATAGTGAGGTTTTCTGTCTCTCCAAAATTTACAGATATTCCACAAAGCTTGGCCTTTCTTTCTCTCAATTTTAACTCCTGAAATATGATCTTATTTTTGGCCCAGGACTCAAAATCCTTAAAGCCTCTGCTGTCTTTTTTGCCATCTGATATGCAGCTTCAGCTTTCTTATCAGTTGTTTTCAACACTGCATTGAATTCATCCAATTTCTTGTTAACTGGTTCGACTGACTGTTTAAGAAGTCCAAGTTCCCTTTTTAATTGTCCAACCTCTCCGCTAAGAGGCCTTATATCATTCTTAATTTCATTCTTTGTCTCCATTAGGGCATGCAATATCTCAGTCTGTTCGCTTTGGGGAGGGTAACTCCCTTCCGCCGCCATTTCCTCTAACACAGAAGTCTCCAAGTCAGAATCTTCAATCTCTTCTAAGTCAATATTACCCTTTCTAGGAGGCCTATAGGGAGGGTTTTTAGTACCTTTCTTTGTTCTATTCCTTCCCATTCTTGACTTTGATGTTCTTTCCAAAATTGTGTTTTCTGGGAGTAGTCATTAATCTTCTGCAGGAATAGCAGGAGCACAGGAGGGATGCAATCGGCCTGAAGCTCAGTTACCATGCCCCCCCCCCCCGCCAGTTTATGAAGTATTTCATAATGTACTTGCACTACAGAAAATTTTGTTGTGGCTACTGACAATTCCAAACAGTACACTATTTAATTTTGATGGACACCAAGTAAAATTCAAACATACCATTCACATTAAAATTGGACCTACAAAAATGCCACTGTAAATGCTAAAAACCACCTCAATGTAACATATTTACAACAGGCATATGCACCCACCTGAGCAACAGACTAACATGCTTTCTCTTTTCTCTTTCTCAAAACGAGTGGCCTTTTCTTCTTTGCTGGCTTTAGCATCATCTCTGCATTCCTGTAGCTGCTTCATTTTTTCCATAAGTGCTTCCACTTCACTGGAAGGCTCCGTGGTCTTAAAAGACAAATAATCACATTTACTTAATCTTGAGCTATAGTGCTGCTGTCATATATCTCCTTTGGTTGTTTGCGACTGAACACACACACAATAAAATTCACTTTGTATCCTTACGTCACTTCCAACCTCACTATATTTGATGCAAAGAATCCCATGTATAGAATTAAAACAAAAGATTAGGACAATAAACTGCTATTTATTCTCTCAATAGCCTTCACTCTGCACTAATATCAAGCAATAAAAGCTGCAAGGTCTCTATAGCTAGTGCTATACATCATCAATGGACACCAGGCTTAAGGTTCACTCATGATTAAAAAATCAATTTAAATCTTTTTTTTAAAAAAAAAAATTAAAATAGTAATTGCAAACCATGTTCTTTCAAATGTGTTAGTGCTTCATGTAATCTATCAATTCAACAAGGAAGAAATCCAAGAACATATAGTTGCTGCAAGTGAATAAAGATGGAGCCACCATGGTGTAGTAGTCAGAGTGTCAGGCAAGAATCTGGGAGGCTTGTGTTTTAATCCCACCCTGCCACGCAAACTTGCTGCGTGACCTGAAGAGGAGAATGTTAAGCAACTTCCTCCCCATTGAGAACAAAAGTGGGTACAAATGAAGTAAATAAATAGGATTAATGTCTGCCTTATTATATAGTGCTTCTGTTATGCATGTAGAAGACAATTTGGCCAAAGAGCAATTTTGGGGGTATCTTATATGAATAACTGAAGCATGCATCAGGACCAGATCATTCCAGAAGATTCACATTAAAAGTAGCACCCCATCCTGGTGCATACCAGCAGTCAATATACACATCTCCTGACCCCTTCTCCAGTGTTTCTCTCTGTGAAGCAAACATTTCCAGGGGCAGGTGTTCTGGGAGTGAAAGGGGAGAAATCAGTAGGATTTCCAATTGCTTGAAGAAAGAAAATGTCCTGTCCCTTTAATGGGATGTTATTTGCCTCCATGGCATGAAAAGCTTCAAGCTTTCTGTTTCCACATATTAAGCCTCTATTAAAAGGGATAGGCCTGTATACATGCCCCCATGTACTCAAGAACACATTCTGGTAGAGCCAGAAAGCAATTTTTCAACAGTTCATGCAGAAATTATACTCCAATTGCAGCATGTCATTGTACATTACTATTCTTACGCAGTCAAAGATTAATATAAATACATCAAACTTTCAATAGGTCACTCTGTGTATGTCCTTCACAGTTAAAAAAACAGCAGTGACGCATCCAAGTTTTCCAAATATGCACATGTAAATAGGAAAGCTTCTGTTTTCCAGACACCTGTTTCATTTTGCTACAAAAGATTAACATGCCTACCCCTCAGGAAAAGCCAACAAAGATCTAGGAAATACTTACCAGAATATTTCTAACTGGGCTCTGTGTCTCACACATACTGTGGTTTCCATTTGTAATATCACAAATGCAACAGTCACTGACAGAGGGAGGCCTGAAGGTGTGACCACCATCACAATGAATCTCTGGGTTGATTCCACAGCCAAATGTGAAGGAGGCAAGAGAATGGTAGTGTGTAAGAAGAACTACAGCATGGATCAGTTCTGCCAATGACCAGCTATGTTCTTCAGTCTTTAACAGTTGCTTTGGGAAAAGAGAGAGAGAGAGAGAGTTAAAGAACTGTCAGTCTCGGACACTCCATTTTGTTTATATTACCCTCATACATTTAACTGCAGAACAACCATCAGATCTTTCTAGCAATAAATTACACTGGTAGAAGATACCAGTTTGTTACTATTTCTCAGAAAGCAGGAAACTTCCAAGGTTGCCATCAAGGCTGGAGAAAAATGCCCTGTTCTTTTAATAGTGGCTTAATGTTTGGAAATTGGCAGCTAAAGCTTTTAATGGCAAGAAAATAAATAACATCCCATTAAGCTTGTATTAAAAGGACAGGCCATTTTCCCTCTAGGCCAGGGGTGGACAACGGTAGCTCTCCAGATGTTTTTTGCCTACAACTCCCATCAGCCCGTCATTGGCCATGCTGGCTGGGGCTGATGGGAGTTGTAGGCAAAAAACATCTGGAGAGCTACCGCTGGCCATCCCTGCTCTAGGCTGTTGGCAAGAAGACTTGGTTTTATACTCCACTCTTTACTACCCAGAGGAGTCTCAAACAGTTGATAATCTTCCCTTCCTCTCTCCAAAACAGTCATCCTGTAAGGTAGGTGGGACTGAGAGGGCACTGAGAGAACTGTGCCTGACCTAATGTCGCCCAAATGGCTTCATGTGGAGGAGTGGGGAATCAAATCTGGTTCTCCAGATTAGAGTCCACCACTGGCATGATCCTAGGCCTAGTGAGGCCTACAGGGAAAACCTGTGTAGCAGTAGCTACAGGGTATACTTCTTCTAGAATCTCTTCTGTCCCTCTGATTGGGTAAAAGCAGATGGGTGGGAACTGGGAAGAAAGCATAAAAAGGCCAAGCTACAGACACAGTTGCTCTGCCTGGAAAGGGCTAAGCTGGAGGCAGGTTGCAGTCAGAGAGGGATCCCTCATCCAAGGAGGGTGAGTGAGACTACAGGGATTAGAGGAAAGGAATGTTTAGGTAGTTGCATCAGGATTTTTATTTCTTTATACCAACCTTTATTGTTTTCATATTCACCATTACATGAAAAAGTTTCACAACCCACTTATTGTGTTTGAGTACTTATAATAAACCTCACATCTCTTTGGCCACGGTTAAAAGGTACTTGCTAATAAGGAAGACAGGGGTGGCTAGGTGCCCTGGGCCCTCCCATATAGACCCTTACCAGAGTGGTGGCAGGCAGCAGGAAACCCTTTTCTTGGCCCTCTGCTATGTGACAACCACTCAACCACTACTGGCTCCCATGGCAACCCTAGCTGAGGATACTGGAGACATGATGGAGATCTGCAAGCCACCTTAGGGCTTTCTCAGCAATGTACTAAGGAGTACCTTTTAGTTATCTTCTCTCTAAATCCATGTTATGCAATTGGATCTTCCTGCAAACAGAGATATGAGCAGTTCCCCAATTCCTCTCTCGTTACAGTTGGTATATATACTGGGTGGACTTGCAGACAAAGCTTCAAGTTAAGGCCTTAATTCATTGTGGTGCAGAAGATACATACAGCTGCTTATGTGCAGAGTGCTGCAGACAAATAACATAATATCCTATTTTGCACAGCTTTGTGTTTCTGTGGTTTCAGAACATTTTTGTCTGCTTATGTTCTGACTCAGGAAGACAGTTCAAACCCTGAAAGTTTACTTGGTTTGACCTAAGATTAAAAGCAGATTAATGCCCTTTAAGATGGCTCACTGCACCATATTGGAAAGCCCTGTTTGAGAGAGACCGAATACTCTGCCCTAAAACTAGATAATCTGTATCCTGCTTAAACTTTGCACATTTCATAACTGTTCTGAAACCCATGGCAAGAATTTGCACAAGGCACAAAAGCTTCAAGGCCATGTGCATCCAGGTCTACCAGAACCAAAAATATACCCAAAAAACACGTTATCAGTGAGGCACAAAGATCCTTGGTCTGATTCCTTCTGCAGCACAGTTTAAATAGTGCCACAGGAGAAGCTGATCCAGCCAGGATCTGCATGCCTCAGGGAGAGATCTCCCCAAGGTTATGCAGATCTTGGAGCTGGCTTATCCTGCGGTACAGTTTAAACCAGGCTGCAGGAGAAGCCAAGCCAGCCCTAGCATCAGGTTGGCTTTTTTAGAAAATCTGAAGAAAAATACCATTTTTTTTTAAATTGCACACCTATAGTCACAAGCAGTAGCAATCCATCTTCCACTAGGTGACTCTATCAGCCTGAGCAAAATGTGGGAAAGCATTTTCAGGCTATGGCTAAATTGGTTCACTTTCTGCTCATTCCCCTGAATGCTTGCTCAAGTAAGCTCTTCCAAGTGCACTCAGACTTTCTCTCCAGTGTTCAAAGACTGCTTCCTCAGCCTGTTAGTATGAGAAACATAACTAGGCCTTCTACAAGTTGAGTTACAGATTGGGTTACTTATCTAAGGTACTGGGGTTTTTTCTAGCAAGTACTGCTATCAGTAGGCAGTTGGTTTGGTAGCAGTCTCGGTATCAGACAACATTTACTCGTCTGCCATACAGTTTATGAGTTGGGGATAACTGGAAGACGCTGTTAAACTCTGCAAAGCTCCGCCATAAACATTATTAGCAGCATTTTGATACTTTATAACAACATCCACATGTTTAGAATGAAATTCACTTAGTGTGAGAAAGAAGAAAATTAATGGTATTTGAAAGAAAATACAGTTTAAATTATAGCCCTTCCTTATTCTAAAAAATGAGAATTATGTATTTATAGTTCACCATATTTCATAGGTTCAGGGAAGACTACATAATTTATTTTTTATAAAGCTAACAGTGGGCTATGGAAGAACAAAAAAAGAATAAGTAGGGAATGACTCTGGAGAAAGTAAGTTCTACTGACTTTTACTCAGATACTGTACTGTTAAAAAGTACTGAACTTTTAGCAAAGATCTGTTAAGCTGAAGTTTCACTAGTCAGATGTCCACTGACAGAGTAATTAATAATTTAAAAAAATGCCAGGAAGAAAAATGCCCAGTAAAAAGCACAGCACTGTAGAATTCAAGGAATGGTGATTTTGAATATTATAGTTTGGCCTCATTTGTTCAAGTTAAATAAGTTTTAAAAACTATGTTTTGATATATGCAAGACAGCAGACCCAATAAACCTGAGTTCAGAAAGAGACAGCACTAAGTATTTCGGAAGCAGACCCTGTGGTATCCTTAAATGACCCTTCAACATCAGATGCTACATGAATCATAGCTTAAGTAACAGTGTCCATTCACTTGAGAGTTATATCAAGACTGTCAAGTACCAGAGCACTAAGCCATGCTCAGTAAGCAACACTTGGAGTATTCCAGTAGCAAACAGGACTTCCAAAACAGAATGTTGTTTAGCATAACCATTTTATGTTTCTCTTAAGACGGCTGGAATGTTAAAGCATACATAAACACTTAAAAATCACAGAGTGAAAGTTACAGAGTAAAAAACTGTAGATCCACAAAAGCTAAAGAAAACATGTATATACATTTTTAGTAGCATATTCTATACAGATAAGAACTACTTACTTCAATATGTTCCTTCGTAATGAGCCATGGTCTGTGTGCCAAGATTTTGTTCAATTCACCCAAATTCTGTAGTTTCTGAGGTGCATTCTCTAGACCATTCAGCCATTTAGGGTCTCCCCCAACATGGAGAAAGTCACTGACATGCAGATTAACCAAGTAAGAGCACTGGTGCCTAGCAGCTGCCTGGAAGAACATACAAAACTATCAAAAATAGAAATTCCCTGTGGTGAAGCTCCTTGACTATGGATAGGTGAAGAAAATGTTAAATAGCAGATATTAATCATGCTACACTGCAAAGATGCTATCATGTTTGTATTGTTTTGTATTTAATAAAATACTATAAAGTAACACAAAACTCTCCATTACAGTAGCTTCTACTTCCTCACCATACAGAAACATTACCTGGTGCCTGAATAGGTTCAACTCAGAAAGGAATGCTACTAAGTTTATTGGGTGTTAAAAAAAGGTAAAGGTGAGCAAGGTGCAAGCACCAGTCGTTTCCGACTCTGGGGTGATGTTGCTTTCACAACGTTTTCATGGCAGACTTTTTACGGGGTGGTTTGCCATTGCCTTCCCCAGTCATCTACACTTTCCCCCCAGCAAGCTGGGTACTCATTTTACCGACCTCGGAAGGATGGAAGGCTGAGTCAATCTGAGCCGGCTACCTGAAACCAGCTTCTGCTGGGATCACACTCAGGTCGTGAGCAGAGTTCAGACTGCAGTACTGCAGCTTTACCACCCTGCGCCACAGGGCTCTGTTACTTGTGTTACTTGTACATAAATTTATTTTATCCAACAAACCAAAAGTCCATCTAGCCCAGTTCCCCATTTCCTAGAGCAACCAATTAGATGGCATGAGGAAACAGGGCCCACTTGCATACATCATGAAAATAGAGCCATTCTGTTATTTTAGTCCACTCTAAGTCTATCTATATATTAAAGTCGTGTAAACGATCAGAATGGCATTTTAACAAGAGTTGTCATTGAGTGTTGTTTACTCTGGACTGTAGATCGACTTGCTATTTAGACTTCCTGAAAAACTGTGAAAGTACTACTAGAATGTCAACATCCACCCCTTTGGAGCCCAACTAAATAAAATATAGTATAGCTGAGTAACAGTAACAGAATACACCCTGGACCGATTTCCCACTAGCCTTATGCCGCTCTCTTGCTCCTCTTCTCTGCAGAGGCTTCCATCCGATTTCACACTATATGCCCCAAGGCTGCAACTAGCTTCGCCTTTTCTGCAAGGCATCAGAAACTGGTTTTTAGAGGATCTTGTCCGCTGCGCGAAAGAGGCTGAGCAAGTTGCAGTCCCAGGGCAAATAGTGTGAAATCAGACAGAAGACCCACAGAGAAGGAGAGTGAGAGCAGCATAAGGTTAGTGGGAAATTGGTCCTAGTTAAAATAGTAACAGAATACAACTAGTTAAAAAAATAAAGAGAACTGCTATTCTAGCTATTCCATATTCCACTGAAAGGCTTAAAATAGCAACTTTAATTAGCAAGTGTCCTAAATTAAGACAGAATACTGAATATTAGATTCAAACAATATATTATACAAAGAAGTTATCATGTTCTAAATGAAGGATTCATTCTTTATATTTTGTGATCCTGGTTGTAACTGTGGGGCAAATACTGAGAGACAGTATTTCTGCTAACTAGAAGAGTTTACAAAATGTCTAAGTTTGTTAAAGAGTGGATCCTATGACTACCTTCCATTAAGCTAAATCCTACATCTCTCTTCTGCTAAATCTTTCTTCAAGAGAAAAATACTTCCTCTAATTGATAATTTAGTTTTTCTGGTAGAGAACTCTTATAGAGGAAGATTTGTTCCAATCCTATATTTCCCCACATATGACCGATATATATTTAAAATAATGTTAAAAGTCACACAAAATTCCATTATAGCTTCCCATTTCATAGGTCAACCAACCATACAAACTACCAGATTGATGGTTTAACAGGAGCCATCATTGGGTGGCTGTTTACTTCCCTACTTCTACTTGCTAAACAGATGTCCTGATTTTACTAGACATCAGCAGACAACCCTTTTGGTACAACAAAATGATAGAGCTGTGCAAGATACCATTATTTATTTATCCATTTTCATTTATATTCTGCCTTTGACTGAGATTCAAGGTGAATTTTATGTATGAGAGGACTGGTCAGTCAATCAATAAACTGACTACAAAATATAGCAATATTTGAATGATAACAATATGGCTTCCAGCTTCATAGGCTTAACCTACCATGATACCTATGTAGTGTCGATAATGAAGAGGCAGTGGCCCATCCATCTGCAACAAATAATGCTGAGTTTTCAAAAAGCTCTCTAGATACTGTGGATGGAAAACCATCACTAAGGCAACGTTGTCCAAACGCCCTAAAGTTGTAAAAGACTCTGCAAACAAAGTATGCATTTGGGTATCTTCAGCACTCACTTGAAGAATCTGTTTAAATTAAGGGGGGGGGGGAGAAGAATATTAGCAATGTTTTCAAAAACAACCACCCTTCTGCATATTTGTTAATAGCTCACAATCCCAAACTAGATTTTGAGCCTAATGTACGAAACGGGATTTTATTCATAACTTCTAAGGTTTTCAGTATTTGCCCACTAAAAACAGTTCCTTGCCCGATTACAACAAATCAATCACTTCCAGGAAGCATATGAAGGACTGGATTTCAGGCTCTAAAGGTGCAATAGCAACTTTCCCAATATGCTCAGAGCTATTTTGGTAGTTGGTTACAGCAGGGAAACATGTTTATTATTATCCATGTTACTCAGATTGGAATTTGAACTAATTTATTACCATCAGGGTCATCCAGTCTCATAGCAATCAACTAACTGTAGAGACAGAACAGAGTGGTAGCGTATTGGTTAATGTAACCCCTATAGTTGAGGAATGGCAACTTATTCTTTAAACAGTAGGTACCACAGTTAGAAACACTGGTGTCTTTTTTAAGATGCACTAAATTTAAAATGTGCTATTAAATACCAAAATTCCACACAGAGATTACTGTTTTCTAACTCAGCAGATTCAGTGCCAAACTCTCACGATGATTTACAGCAGTCATCACAGCATGCCATACTCTGAACATCAACAGCTGGTTTCTCAGCCAGAAGTAGACTCCTAAAAGTTTTCCTGAAATGCAGCAAGCTCACCATGTACTTGCAAAACAACTAGCACCATTACGCACCTCCATCTCTGGGATGAATCTGCTTGGTCCTTGTCCCAGTGGTCTAGGAATCCTAACTCCAAGTTCCTAGAAAAGAAAATTACACTATCTGAACTTTTAGCTATAAACATTTCAGCTGTGGCTCCAGGGAGAAGCAAGAATTCACCACGGAAACAAACAGAGCTGCCCTTGTTTCAGAACTGCTGTCTATGTGCATGGAAATTTTCTATCCGTGCTTCATAACCAACCACACTTGTTTACAGTATACCATATCGCTGCCACTAAAAACAATGAAACTTGGTTCACTGAAAACCTTGTTTTGCATAAAGTACTTGGCAAGGTGTCTAGAACAAGGAGTTCAGTACACAGCTGCCAGAAGAGTAATGTCAGTGATACCAAATGTGTTTGAAGTACATCTGTAAACCAGAATCGAAGCCTTTTGGTATGTTTCAGGAGGTAACAGAGTTTTAATCTTATCTAAAAAGCTGTTCTATATTGTAACCACAAAATTACATGATACAGGCAAGCTGGCCACTTAAAATGACAAAGAACAAGTAGTGATTTCTCACATAAATGTACAGTCTACTTAAAATACCACCTACCACAAAACTTTCACTGAAACCACAGATATTTTATGCAGAACTCAGATTCTATAATGAGAAGAAAGAAGTCACTCCATGAGGCCTATAGGGTCAGCATATATAATTAGCAAACCCACCACATGAACAGAATACATTTCCCTCAACAACTCGGCCAATTACAGTACACATACAATAAAAAAGGTGAATTTCCTAACATTAAAATTTATCATAAAAACAGGTTTCAGTAATTCTATAATGCTCAAAGTGATTCAAGAGTTCGTTTTACATTGTTAGCTGCATTGGTAGCCCTTGTGCAGGCAGAAATGCAAAATATAAGCTTTGTAAACAAACAAAATAAAAAATTAAATATAGCTTCACTGAATACTTTAAATGGCTGCCTGTACTTTTTTGTGTAAGATGACTTCATTAGGGAGAAAAACTTCCCCTTTTTTCAGCCATCACAAATCTGATGCAATCTTCTCATCATAAAAAAGAGTATTTTGTAGCATATTAAGGTAGGCAAGCAGCAATCATTAGGACATCAAACTACGGAGATCTGAGTTCCTCCAGTTCCAGTTAGCTATGAAGCTCACTTATATAAACTTAACTTTTTTAAAAAAAAACCTGTACATGTACTGTAATTAGGCTTCCCAAATCCCCCGCCTGGGCGGGGGACCCCCGATTTGGAGCCTCCTCTCCCTGCTCGGCAAAAATCCAGAAAGCAGGGGGAATGGCGGCCCTTCCCACGCAGCCTAGATCCCAGCAGCTTCTCCTCTCCCCTTCCCACCGATCCCTGATGCTTCTCCTCCTCCCTTCCCTTCCCTTCCCTTCTCACCTTGGATTGCAGCAGCTTCTCCTTGCCCCTCCCCTTCCCACCCAGCTCCATCGCAGCAGCCGGAGCTTTCCCAGGCTGCTTCCTGCCCCGCCCCAAAGGACCATGTGCCTTTGCACCTCCTGAGGTGGTGAAAGGCTTCAACTTTCTGTAGCTGTGTCTTTGTTGCTGTGAAGAAGCTGGCTGGTGAGTAGAGAGCCAATCCCCTACATCAGATTTGCGAGAGGGGTGTGTGTGTGGAGGAGAGGGAAACGTCTTCATTATTCCCTATGTGGAATATTTCTCATAGGGTATAATGGGGAATTGATCTGGAGGTTTCGGGGGCTCTGGGGGAGCTATTTTTTGAGGTAGAGGCACCAAATTTTCAGTGTAGTATCTAGTGCCTCTCCCCAAAATACCCTCCAAGTTTCAAAACAATTGGACCAGGGGGTCCAGTTCTATGAGCCCCAAAAGAAGGTGCCCCATCCTTCATTATTTCCTATGAAAGAAAGACATTTAAAAAGGTATGCTGTCCTTTTAAATGTGATGACCAGAACTCCCTTGGAGTTCAATTATGCTTGTCACACCCTTGTTCCTGGCTCCACCGCCAAAGTCTCCTGGCTCCACCCCCAAAGTCCCCAGATATTTCTTGAATTGGACTCGGCAACCCTAACTGTAATTGGCCCAGTTGGAGAAAAAGTGCACCCTTCTAACTCTGCTTAGAATCATGTTGTTAGTGACAGTGGGCCACTGACTCGCTTAGCCTGCCCTACCTCATAGGGCTGGTGATTGGTGAAGATAAAATGCTTAAAAGGAGATGTAACCCTGCACTTCCTGTAGTGAGATGAAGATAATCATTAGCAGCTAAAACTTAACATTTATGAGAGTAGTAATATAAATATCAACAAGTCATGTATTCAGGTCAGACTGACAGATCTCCAAATTGCAGAAAATAATTCTACTTATTTTATTTCTGGTAAGGAAATAGCTATGTTATTGAATAAACTGGCACTTCCTGAAATACAACAGAAAGAAGGAAAATCTCTGCAACATACTACAGAGGCCAGTTATTTCTTGCCTTGGACATCTTGCTCTTGCAATAAAAGAATAAAACTGCCACAGAAAACATTTTTTTTGCAACGGGGTAAATTTATTTGTAGGTCATTAACTGAATGTCTTCATGAAAAAGTGAATCTTGTAATTTTATAGACATACTCACTTCCAAATTCTCAAGTAGCTAAAATATACTGTCTCTGATGTAACCATATAAAGCAATTAAGAGTTTTAAAAGTCTTTCATGATCATACTACAAGTAGATCCCAGTATAAAACAAATTAATAAAATAAATATTACTATGCTTATTAGCATAAGAAATATAAAAGACATCACAGTAGTCTCCTATTTTCTACTACATTAAGCAACTCTGTAACTCTGTTCCTGCCTAAATTGTTTAGTTTTTGAAAATTCTATCTTGCCAAGGCAACAGTGATAACCTTAGCCAACTTTTTAACCAATGCAATTACTTCATGTTGTCCTTGTGTGCCCCTGTCTATCATTAGCCCTATCAGAATGGCATGCAGGGCCTAGCCAACTGCAAGGGAGAACTAGGAATTTTCTTATCGGCTACTGCACCTTGCCTTATAATGCCTGCTTCTGCAACATACGTAGTTGAAATGCTGCGGACTGAGGGTACAACTATGTCCCTGCAGCAACTGTCACCTGTATTGCATAAGTCTGTTTCTGAACACAAACTGCATATTGGTGCATGTTGTAGCTGTTTGGTCATACATGCACACAGTGCAATGCTTTTGCAGTACTGCTAACATGAGAAGCTAAGCCCTTAGTCACAAATGGCCTGAGTTGGCTATCCCCAGTATTTCTACACACATACCAAATGAGGAAATGTCAGCATTATGCTATTAGATTAAGCTGTTGTCATAAAACAGAAATACACTCAATCATTTATAAATTAACTTTTCAATATAATCTTATAAGAAGCTAAGTTGAAGCATTTATACATCACATACAATGCATTTACTCACGTCTGCATTATCTAAAGAATGTAAATACTTCCTTTTCTCATTTAGAGCTACCCTGCAGAGATTGCAATCCTATTTTAAGGCTGCGCAGTGCACACTTGTAAACAGGAATGGATGCTCTGCCTCTTCAAGGGAGACATATCCAGCTTTCAAATTAAGAAAAAAAGTAACTGCTACTTTATGCACACAGGAGAAGTAAAGAGGAAGATGCCAACTACTAGCTTCCTCCAGGCACACTTTGCATGCTTACTTTCTTAAAACATTTGCATGGTACCTCAAGACTTTTTCTCTTGAAAAATGCTTCCAGATAGAGGGTGGTTTTGACTGACAATCGATCAGTCAGCCAATCAGCACTGTGCAAATCCAGTTTACACTACAAACCAGAAAAACAGGTTTCCACTGAACATAATAATCTAGGAGAGAAATTGCTCATGCACTCAAAAAGTGGCAAGTGAGTCAGGGCTCACTACACCATACACTCTGTTTCCTAGTTGAATAACATACACTGGTGGGGAAACTCATGCGCCGTTCTAACAGAGCAAGCAGCAGCTTCCTTGGGGCCATTTTAGTTTGGGAAAATAGTGGAAGAAGGGAAAATCTTAAGCCTCCTCTCCCTGCATGCCACCAATCTAACTCAAGGCACATGTGCTTCAGAATTATGGAATTCCCAAAGACACACTTGTTGATCCAGCCCAGAGAACAGCACATCATGTAGTTAAGCCCCTTAAGTTTCCACAACAAGTGAGTTCCTTAAATGATGTTTCCTTACTGATGGGGAACCAAACTAAAGAGAGATCAAATTGCCCAAAGCTGGACCAACTCCATTCCTGAGCCAAAGTTTCTTAACACCTTAGAATTAAAACCCAAACAGTCCAATTATGTTTAGAGAGGCTATCTTTACCTTAAGGGCAATGCTTCTTCCAAAGTTCATCATGAGGTTCAGCATGCTGGCTAAATATAAAGTTGTTATATGCCTTACATATTTTTTGAGAACAAACTTTGAGTTCAGTGGCATCTTTAAGATCAACAACATTTTATTCTGAGTATAAGCTTTCCTGCACATGCACACTTCTTCAGATATACTGAAACAGAAGTCACCAACATTACATATAGATAGAAGGTGGGGAGGGTGTTGCCAAGAAGTGCTAATTAGTGTCAAGACGCCTAAGCAATAAAAATAGCTAAAACTGGATGAAGGCAAATGGTAAGACCTGTGAATAGCAGATAATTAGCATACAGCATGATAGGAGTTTACAAACCAATGCGAGAATTGAATGACATTAGCACGTGTAGAGCGCGAAGAAACATATCTCTATAAAGCCTTGAGGGTTCCATTGTGCTTAGTGTTGTAGTAACCTGTAACTCAGCAACCTTCCATTTTAGTCTGTTTCTGCAATAAACTTTTCTTTGCAATAAAACAGCTGATCTGAGGTCATCTGTTTCTGCAATAAACTTTCCTTTGCAATAAAACAGCTGATCTGAGGTCACCCACTGAATGTCCTGGAAGGCTGAAGTGTTCTCCAACAGGATTCTCAGTTTTGTGATTCTTGATGTCAGATTTGTGTCCATTTATCCTTTGGCATAGGGTTTGCCCTGTCTGCCCTAGGTAGAGAACCAAAAGGCATTGCTGGCATTTAATGGCATATACAATGTTAGAAGATGAGCAAGTGAATGAATCTGAGATGGTGCAGTTGATGTTAGGTACTGTGATTGTGTTGTCTGGGTGTATGTAGCAGCAAAGCTGACAACTATATAATAATACATAAAACTTCATTGGTCTTAAAGGTGCCACTGAACTCCAAGTTTGTTCTGATGATGGCCACCTGAACATTATTTTTAGAATAATCCAATAGTTCAAGGAACAATCCATAAAGGTATCACAAAGAGCAGGGATGGCCAAATATCAGTATGCAGGTATCATTATATAAATATTTGTTCAGTCTGTCTTGGAAAAGAAACTGAATTTGAGCCATTCAGATAGAGTGTTTCTTGGGGGGAAACCCTCATACTTTTCTTCAGAGTGACCAACCCTTTCTTTTTTCTCTCACATTCACATAACAGTGCCCCCTCCTGCAAATACTGCAGACACAGAAAAAAGAACACACAAACACAGAAAATAATTTGCTCCTAAAGGATACTCCCACATTGCCTGCCCATCTTCAAAATGCAAGCATTTTTCTACTTAGAAAGTAGGGGAAGTCTTTTAATTGCTTATGGTGAGCACATAGAGACTGAAGGTGAAGAACAGGAATTTATCCCCATATGTGATTAACGCTCAGGGGGACATGTCAGTGGGTGTGAGTATGGGCTAAACTGAAAGTTAAAAAATCCTCCCCCACAAGATCATATTTGCAAATCTCAGTCACTGAAACTAGCTATGGGGTGGATTTTTTGAAGACTGTAAGCATCAGAAATGCTGAGATAATTTTATGATTTATGTAAAGATACCTCCTTAGAGAGAGATGACAGATGAACATTAAGGTAGGCAGTGCTTGCAACAGAACTGGGAGAGGAGCTTCCAGTATTCTCACCCCTGTAGGACATGAGTTGCCACCACATCTAGAGACAAAGTCTTTCCATCCACACGTATTCTCAGCCTGACAATGACATCTCAGCTGACCATTCTCCAGGCAGCATAGCTAGGGAGAAGCCAAACTCCCAGACTAAGAAATTGGCTACTGATGATCTGGAATAAATCTAAATGATGAGCAACTATGAATGTTTTAAGAATTTCACTGGTTCCTTACTGCTCTTTGGTACTGAACCTGTTGCTTTTAACCTACTTGTTCTGAACATCCAGAACCTTCCAGATCATCTTCTCTTTTAAAGTGAACTCTCTGTTATCAGTCAAAAAAGACCAAGATAGTTCCCTTCTGGCCATCAGCATGAGCAGGAATGGTGCATGCCCCATGTACCTCCACTGCAAACTTGATTCTTCCTTCAAAGGCTCATCCAAATTCAATCATTTTCCAAAGTTAAATTGAAAGTTAGATCTTTCTTGAAAATCTCATTTCAAAATATGTTGTTTATCTATTATCAACCAAAAACAACAGATGAGGAGCATTATCACTTTGCACACACTATTTGTTAAGGGCTGTCTCAGTTCCCAAGCCTGTAACTTTATTTTATGGAGTTCTAACTTTAATTTTGAAAGGAGAAACAGTATAAGAAAGGGAGCTGTATGCCCAAAACCAGATCCCTTGAAAACACTTGGAAACCATAAGTGCCCTAAACAGTGTAGGCTTATGAAAACATATACCGGTACTCATTGCTTTGAAATCTACCAATGAGGACCTCCCTGGGGTTCAACCCTTTGCAGATGGAATGCTATCAGCTACTAGAAGCAAGGCCTTTTCAGCTGTTTTTCCAGTATCCTCCCCAGCACATTTAGCATTGGCACTCTCCTTCATCTAGTGGCAGATAAAAAAAAAAACAGTTTTGTTCCACTTGACCTTTAAAAAGAATGCCTCTGTTAACTGAGATGATTTCTTCTAATTAAAATTCCACCATGCTGTTCTTTTTTAAAATTCTACCTTCAGTTTCCATTGATTGTGATATTTAATATTTTTATACATAAAGCACTCTACTGATGGAAGACAGGACTGGAATTCTGCTAGTGCACTGCCCACCCCACTGCCCAACTGTCTCCCTGCCTGAGCTTGTGTTGCTGGCCTCAGATGTGATGATGAGAACTCCTATACAGGTTGTCTAGGGAGACTTCAATATCCATGCCAAGGCTACCTAGTTGGGATTTCAGGATTTCATGGTCTCCATGACAACCATGGGCTTGTTTCAGGTAATAATAGGGCCCATGCACTGTGCAGGTCAGATTCTTGATCTGCTGCTTTGTTCTGGACAGTAAGAAGGTGATCTAAAGCTGGGGGGGTGAAGACAGTCCCCTTCTCATGGACAGATCACTATTTGCAAGGGTTTAGACTTATAAGGATACCAAGGCTCCAGGGGTGTGGATTGCGATGAGCCATCCCCAGTCTGATGGATCCACTAGGTTTTCAGAATGCATTGGGGGATTTTTCTGCTGATACTGTTAGCATTCCTATCTAGACCCCACTGACTTCTGGAAAGGGAAAATGACCAAGGAAATTTACACAACTGCACTTAGGAGCCCTCTCTCAGGTCAAAGAGTCCAGACGACCCTTTGGTTTACTGAGAAAAATGAACAATGAAAAGACAGGGGAAACGGCTAACAATGGTGAAGAAAGACGGGAATAAATGTGATAAGCAGAGGTCCCCAACCCCCCAGATTTAACCTTGTTGACAACAAGCAATAAGTTCTACATGAGCATTAAAAGAAAAAGATTTAAGTTAAACTGATTCCTGCTTTGCTTTCCATTGAAAAAATATATGGGTGTACAATAATTGATGTAGTAATTTCTCCAGTTCTCTTCTCATATATCGGGACAGGAATAATCTGCAGTTTCCGTCCCATACTACTGAATCTCTTAGTTTCATGCCCCAAGTTCCACACCTCTCTCAAATGTCATTTCAAGACAATAACTCACTGATCATGACACTGTTGATACCAGCTACTGGTAATTCTTTTAATGCAACAACTGGTTGCATTAAATACCTATTCCAGGTTATTTTGACATCTCTACACAAGTTGATACACAAAACTAGTTTTCATGTTTTCATTTCTGCTTGAGACAATAACTACAGTGTCTTAAAGGGAGGCCAAGCCTCAGTGATACGCCTTATGAGTTTTAAGAACTGCTGTATCTAATAGTTAATTTACTGGTCTTTATATACAAACAGGGAAGTTTCTGATTGTGATGAAAGCATTATGTGGTCCATGAGATCTCTTTCATTGGTCTGAAGTTTTTCTCCCACCAACTGCTTCAACGGAAGTCTATATGCTATGAAAAATTATAATAATGACTCACATATGTACAGCTTTAAGGTATTATTTTCTTGTCTATCATTTAACATTTTGGCACCTGATCTCCTGAAGAGAAACATTTTAAAAACTAAGCAAAAATGACTGCTCTTCCACATTATGTATGATTTTAAAACATCCCCATTACATTCAGCTACTAATGTGACAGGTCTATTTTCATTGGTGGGCTGCCACAACAACTTATTGGTGTAATTCAAATAGATGTTACACATAATTCACTACTTATACAGACTTTGGAATTCCTACACAAAGTACTCTCAACCACCATCTTCCTCAAGAATAAGAAAGCAAGAGATGAGAAATACATATACTAATTTTTATATACAACTCCACTACTGTGTACAGAATTGTGTTAGCTATTTGCTGCATGTACTACCCTTTTCTTTATTATATTTATACTCTGTATAATGCATAATACATTATACTCATTCAGTAATACCAGTCTATTACTCATTCAATGTCACCTCATATTGATTGTACTGATCAGCACTGTGCTTGTTAGATGTCTATGTGTATGGAGTGTTATCAATTTACACTGTGTCTTTGAGTCCCACTGAGCTTTGAGCCTCAGTGAGAGAGAAAGCTGAACCAGAAACGCAGCATATAAATAAATAAAATGTATTAACTTTGTGGTTACACATGAAGCTCCATAGTTTACTTCTCCAGCAATGCATTTACGATGACTTGCTCACAATACCCCAGCTATGCAAGAACACAATCTACAATACAATGCAAGCAGTGGAACTATCCTTCTATATTCTGTAAGGCAATTTTGACAGGACTAAAGGAATGTTTTTCATGCATTGAGGGACTGTCTCAGAACAATATGCCTAGGATTTGAAAGTTAGCACACCTTTGACTATTATTTTGGAATATCTACATTTCAAAGATTGTCTCTTTTTCTTAAAAAAATGAATTGTTACAGCTGCAAGAAGCTTTCAAATTAGTGAAGCTGCAGTCCACAATCAAACTACATTGCATATTTCAACCTATTCAAGATTTTAAAAGATCAATAACTACAGTGTAAGGAGTGCAATTCTGTTGACAATTTAAAACATTATACTCAGAGAATTAAATTGGTCTGTATTACTTTGACTTCAATTTTGAACTGCATTAAGCTATTTTTAAAGGTAACTATTATACTTATCTGTTCAGAATCAATGTGCTCTTCATCAATGTAACCAGAAGAAGTTAACAGAAACAAATCATAACACTTGTTTTCATTACCACATCTGCAATGTGCAAAAAACCCTGGTCCTTCCTAGAAGGATGACAAGCACCAACTGGGCAAACCTCATCAAAATACCACCCACCCACCCCCGTCCATAACATTACTGCTGTGAGCTTTGAACCATTGCTTCGATTTGCATTAAAGTGATCAGAGTTAAAAGCTAGCAACGGGGTGACTTGAAGTGACACAGAGCTGCTTCCCTTAATGCGTTCAGGGCAGAAGCGGGACGCCTTTCAGTAAACAGCAAAGCCTTTCTGGGCTCCATTAAACAAGCTAAGGAGATAAACGCCTTTCCGAACTGACTGGTTAAAACACGGCTGAAAAAGCCGCCCAGACCCCAACCCAGTCACTGCTTCAGGAGACCCGAATGCCTTGCCCCATCCCTCTACCTTGCGGCGCTGGCTCCCACAGCAGTTGGATGGAAAGCCCTGCACGGCTGCATAGCCCTGGCTCGCCAGCTTCATGCCTGTCACAAGGAGCTACTGCTGCTGCCGTCCAGCCCAGTGCGCGCGACCACCGCCTCGCGTCCCACTGCAGCCCCCGCACTGAGCTTGGCAGCAGCGTGCTCGGACTAAGAAAACAACCGCGGGGAAGGCGGAGAGTCTCAGGAACAGCACAAACAACAGGCCCCGCAGAGCCCGCCCCTTGACTGCTGCCTACCAATCACCAAGACGCAGAGGGACTCGGGGGGTGGGGCAAAGCAAACTACCTGGAGACAGGCTCCGGCCAGAGAGCAGCTCTGCGATTTCAGGCGCACAACGACCCTGAGCGACTGTTTAAAAGAGATTTCGGGGAGAATCCGCCTTCTCAGGTCCCGTTTAGTAGATGTGTTTGCAGTGGCAATTGAGCCAACAAGCACAGCTGTGCGATCCGAGCATGCAGAAGGCATTTTTATTAATGATTAAGCTGGATTCCGCCCCCCCCCTCGCCCGCGTTTCTGCAATGCACACTTTAAGAATATTCAGGGATTTTAAAAAGAGAACTCTTGACATCATTCATAAAGTTGTGTCTTCTGTAATCTGCAAAGAAATCGCTGCCTAGGAAAGATGGGTGGTGACAAAAATGGGGAGATGGGCAGGAATTGAGAGTAATACATACATTTGAGCAAATTATTGGCAAATACATTTTATTTTAGACTCAGGTGATTGTCAGGCTGATATTGTCAGAAAGGTTTTATGTCTGAATTATTGCATAGTTACAAGAAAGGGCTTCTTTTTATGACACAGCGCAGATGAAATTGTATTTTAAAAGTCAAAGAAGCAGACATAGAGATACCAACTATTTCAGTTGCAGAATGCTTTAAATTTACTTAGACTAGATGACAGGTGCAGGTGAAATGGGACAAAGGCAGTTCAGGAAAGATTTGTGAAGAAAATCTTGTTAGATGGCATGTAAGTTCATGTCCAGCTATCCTAGCCACTCCATGCTCTGTGACATAAAGCTGCATCCTCTCAAGGAGGACAACAACAAAAAACAAATATTCTGCACTTTGACCATTCTAGTCATTCGACCCATGGTACTGAAGATACCTCTTATATTCTTGAAATCTTTTGTTTCAAGTATACTAATAGCCTAGAGCTTGGTCAGATGATGTGTTGATACTCAGAAAGTTTATACCTCCTTAAAGGTTGAGATATGCAAAGGTCATCAGTACCCAATCTCACAAAGCTAGGTCAAGTGAATAGCCGGATACCTCACTTCTCTTTCTCTGGATCACAAAGGAGCCTTTGACCTCTTCTGAGGCACATATGCTGTCATTCTTTTCCCAATGCAGATACTCCTTATTCCCTGTCTGGTGTTTTGTTCTATGTTTACGACTACAAAGACAAACCAAAGTCGCCTTCTAGCTACTGAGTTCTTGATCTTCTCTTTTCCTGGCTTAGTGATGCCATTTCCTCTATCTTGTCAGTTTCTTTCTTCCTACCATTTGCCTTCATCACCTGCAGGCATTTCCACAGAGGCTACAGTAATACTCTGATTGCAGTTTAGTAAATACACTAATTTTTTAATATTCTTTGTCCCTTTACTGGCCACATAGTGTGAGATAAAGACTATTTGTTTATTTGAACATTATGGTAGTGAGGCTCACTCTTTCCCCTTAATGCCTCCATCTACTCTAGAGAAGGCATGCTTGCAGTGTAGATAGCAGAGACAAGATGACCTGGGAATGCTATTTCTGGGGGTGGGGGTGGTATGCTGTATTTAGGCCCAGAAGCATTTATGAACAGCATAGAAGCAAGGCTCACATTTCTGAAGAACTGCACACAAAAAATCTCCCAGTGACACCTGCTTGGGCCGCATTCCCATAATAAGTAAAAGAGCTTATTTGTGCACTATGAGAAGCATAAAAGCAGCACCTTGTATTTCTGAAGGAAAGTACAGAACACAGGCTCAACCTGCCACAAGACTCATGAGCTCAAGGCCCACAAGTCTCCTTGTGGATGATAAGTGTAAATCAGCAATCCTATTCCTGCCTCCCACAGCTCCTGTTCTCTTCCCTACTCCAAGTAACACAGCTAGTGGCAGTAACACATTTCAAACCTTTCAGTCATCCCAGGGGGCATTTTGTTGTTGTTCAGTCGCACAGTCGAGTCCAACTCTTCACAACTCCATGGACAAAGTCACGCCAGGCCCTCCTGTCTTCTACCATCCTCCGAAGTCTGCTGAAATTTGTGTTAGCATACAACTCACCATTTGTAAAATCTTGAGCCATAACCATATCTAGTCGTGTTATTAATCATATATACATTTATTCACAATTCAGTGCCATCCTAAAAGCTGATGCTCCAGCTATGGAAAGGCTTAAGTATTATGCTTCTGTGGGTACCAGCAATACCATTACAAATATGCACTGCTACTGCCATTCCATTACTGGTAATGAAGATCTTCAGTTGGCTTTGACATATTACCCAACAGCATTCAAGACCTCTGGGTTAGGGAAAAAATCCTCCATGCACTACAGTAACAGCCCTTATGTTTTTTCTCAGGTCATTTTTGTCTTCAAATACCAACCATTATTTCCAAAAACAGCTTGACTCGCTTTATATCACAGATTAAATAAATGCAATCTTCATCAAAACTCAGTCAAGAAAATTAATGGGAAAAGGCAACTGTCTGAAATGTTTAAGACTACTTTTTTTTTTTGCTTTACATCATCAAAAAGAATAAACTATTGGACCTACTGCAAATTATAAAGGGAAAGCTATGAGTTTCCAGTCTATCATACTTTCTCAAAAAGTACAAAGGGAAGAAAAGTGAAGCAGGAGACAGAACTGAGGAAAGCAGCAGAAAACAGTTCAAACAGGTCATGCTCAACTTTCTAACTTTGCCCAGGAACAAAGAGGTAAGCTTAGCAACAGTTTTACCCAATCAGAGATCAGACAAACAGGTACAAGGCTCAACTTATCAAAACCTCAGAAAGTCCAACCTCCCCAAGCAGGCTCTCTGATTGTGCGTTGTAGAAGCCTAGTTTCATAAACAAGACACAAACTAACAAAGCCTTTATGTTTTAACATTCCCCACTGGTTGAATCAAGCAGATGTTTTTAAAGAGAAGGATTTTCTCAATTTGGCTGCCTCACTACAGAACTCTTCTTTTGTGGCAGTCATTCGACCCAGACATTACTGTTTAATTCTGTTCACTCCCTTGTCCATCTGAATGTCCCATTAAATTTTTCAAGAGCTTACTACATTCCCAAATGTAAAGCTTCTAAAGTACGTCAGTATTTTTATTTCACAAACAAGACATAATCAATTGCTATCCACTATATTCCCAACACATTTGTGTTTCAGAAACAGTACTGCAACTGCTTTATGCTAAAAACTGGAGTGTGTGTGTGGGAGGGAGATTTTTGCAGTACAAGTGACTGTCGCTTTTATAACCTCTGGCCATTCACACTGAACAGTAAAACTATTTTAAGTACAGCCAGTTTAGTTTCTAGAAAACATGTTTACAGGCATAAAGCCTGTTTAAAGACGTGTCGTTCATTATCAACACAAAACCTTAAATAAAACTCCTAAACCTCAGCACAAAACCTTAAATAAAACTTCTAAATCTCATTAACTTTTAAAATAGTCTATAAATATATCAGCCCAACCATCTGAAAATAAATTGGAAGGCCAACACAAGCACCAATGCATTTAAATAATTCCCCTACACCCACAGTGTGTGGTAAAGAGAGACACTGTTTTTTACTTCCAGAATGAAATTAATATTATTTTCATACAGGATAATCTGAAATATTTCTCAGAACTATTACCATATAAAGGGGAAATTAAAAGCAAAGACAGTGATGAATTTGTGCAAATAAATGAGGCAAAACAAGTCACTGAAGCAAGTACCAGCTACTCCTAAGCAAGCAAGCAAACAGCAGTATTTTACTTTTCCTTCCTTTTCAGCTACTCAATGATCTTACCCTGGCTTGCTAAGAATCACAGAGCTCACTCTCCCATACCATTAGAGACAACAGCAACAGCTATCTAGTAGACATGCAGTCCAGACAAACAGCAGCAATGCACAGTTAGGGTTCTATATACCAGTGATTTCCAATCTGTTTGGAACCAGGGACCAGTTTTGTGGACAACAGTTTTTTCACGAACCAAGAAGGGGGGGGGGTGGTTTTGGGCAATGTTCCCTCTAAGCTGTGCAGTCTTGTGAGCCAAAATTCCACTTTGTGAGCTACTGGCATTAAAGTTGTGAGCTACTACATAAATTAGTTTGCTCTGGGGCCATTTTTCCTAAGCTAAGACAAAAATGTGTGAGCCAGAGGCTAAAAAACTGTGAGCTAGCTCACACCAACTCAGCTTAGTTGGAACACTGTTTTCAGGATGAAAATTGTGCACTTTATTTCTATTATTACATTGTAATATATAATGAAATAATTATACAACTCATGGCCCTGTTGCTAACAGGCCACAAACCGGTACTGGTCCATGGCCCTGTGGGTTGAGGACCACTGCTATACACCACTTCTTTAAGAGTCATTTTGTTGCAGTATTCCTTCCTATTCTGGGCCATCATACATGCTACTCCTAGCTTCAGAGAGTTTCAAGATGTAACCACCATGATGCTATGACACTCTTTCCACTAAAGAAACAGTACTGTACAGCAGACAGAGAAGACCATGAGACCTTTGGAGAACTATTTGTAAGACTCAATTAAAATAATGAAATAAGTGCACCCTTATGCAAGATGGTAAAACTGATGACTGAAGTGTTGCTTGTAAACAATGAGAAACTTCAGCAGAGTACTCAAGCAGTGACTGTTGTGCTCTTGTGTGGACCATCAGCAGGAAATACAAAACCCACACACAGGTTCGCCTTTTTAGCAAGTTCCTCAGATTATGTGAACATTCTGTTGAACATAAATTACTAGAATATTTTCAGCCTGTTCATATCATACTGCTAATAAACAAGAATGACCTCCCACCCCATGAAGATCAGCACAAGGATAAGGGAAATATTTCTGGAAAACTAGATTTTTAGTGAAATACAACTGTAAGGGAAAAACTGAGGAGGTAACCTCCCCCTGCATCCCTCCTGAAATAGACAAGAAATGTTTGTGTGTGAATAGATAAAATCACAAAACTTCTATTACAGCAGAGATCTTGTGAGAACATTTTGCAAAATGTTGCTTGCCCCCTTTTATCAAGGTAATCTACCACAACAAGGTACTCATGTTTCCAAGAAGCCCACAAAGACCAAGGGGCAGCAATAAAAATGATGAGGAAGAAGAGAAAGACAAGAGAAGTATGAGGGAAAATAGGTAAAGAACCAGCAGTGTGTGTATGTGTGAATGGTAGATAACTCACTGAAAATGCCAAGACAGTGTGCGATTGCAATAAAAAAGGCCAATGCCATGCTGGGAATTATTAGGAAGGGAACTGAAAGCAAATCAGCCAGCATCAAAATGCCTCTGTATAAATCGATGGTGCAGCCTCATTTGGAGTACTGTGTACAATTCTGGTCAGCACACCTCAAAAAAGATATTATAGCATTGGAAAAAGTGCAGAAAAGGGCAACTAGAATGATTAAGGGTTGGAACATTTTCCCCATGAAGAAAGGTTAAAACCCTTGGGGCTCTTTAGCTTGGAGAAATGTCGACTGAGGGGTGACATGATAGAGGTTTACAAGATTATGCATGGGATAGAGACGGTAGAGAAAGAAGTACTTTTCTCCCTTTCTCACAGTACAAGAACTTGTGGGAATTCAATGAAATTGCTGAGCAATCAGGTTAGAACTGATAAAAGGAAGTACTTCACCCAAAGGGTGATTAACATGTGGAATTCACTGCCACAGGAAGTGATGGCAGTTACAAGCATAGATAGCTTCAAGAGGGGAATGGATAAGCATATGAAGCAGAGGTCCATCAGTGGCTATTAGCCACAGCTTATTGTTGGAACTCTCTGTCTGGGGAAGTGATGCTCTGTATTCTTGTGCTGGGGGGGCACAGTGGAAGGGCTTCTAGCCCCACTGGTGGACCTCTTGATGGCAGTTGAGTTTTTTGGCTACTGTGTGACTCAGAGTGTTGGACTGGATGGGCCATTGACCTGATCCAACATGGATTCTCTTATGTTCTTATGTGTGTGTGTGATATTGTGGGATGGAGTAGGAGAAAGAGAAACTGGCCAAGAGCCAGAGAAAGCAGGACAGACATAAGGGTAAAAAAAATTGGGCAGATAGGAAAAAAGTGAGCAGGGAGAGTGGGTGGGAGGGAAGTTGGAACCAGAGTGGAAAGAAGGAAAAGGAACAGAAGCTCGGGGAGGAGAGGGAGGATTTCCCCTCCACCATGAGTCCCCACTTCCAGTAGTCTCCATGTCCATTAGAGACATCTATGGAGACAGGCATTCACATTTATCCATTATGACACAAAATAAAAGGAGCACCCAGAATGACTTTGCATACTTTGTAATCCTCTAAAATTACATGTACACAGTAGTATATCAGCAGGACCTATTACAATTAGGTCAAAAAGAATAATTATTTTATGCCAGATAAATCAAATATTTGCCTCTTGGCTTTCCATGTTCAATTATATTCTTCCATATTAGAGATGCACTCCTATGTACACTATACACCCTACTGAAGACAAAGGTACTTGCGTTCCAAGAAGGAGTTATAGCAACTTGTATTCATACTGGTACTTTCTCCCCTGGGGAGGGGTCTTGAAGCAAAAAATGGGAGGTATCACTTTGCCATTTTCTTACTGGTACTCAGTCTGTATCAGTTTACTTTAACCTCTGCTTCCAAGTAGGACTTCGTCCTAGATGGCTGTCATCTCCCTTGAACTATCAGTAGAACACCAGAACAGAAGAACATTCTGATCTCTGTCCCAGAAGTGCCTGAAGCCTCACATGTACCTAAAGAATGATGACAGCATCAGTTATGCAGTGTCAAGAGGATCATGGATGCAAACTTGTTATATACCTGAAGAAACCCCCAACTGCAATTTTAATTCACTTACTTTATTTATATCCCACTTTTTCCCCAATGGGGATCCAAAGTGGATTTCCTCTGCTCCATTTTATTCTCATAACAACCCTCTAAGGCAGGTTAAGTTGATAGGGTGAGACTTGCCAAGGTTACCCTGCAAATTTCCACGGCAGAGCTGGGATTCAAACACAGATCTCCCAAATTCTAGTCTGATGCTCTGACTACTACACCACGCTGACTTCCAATACAGTGGCTGCAACTGAACAAATTCATTTGGATTCCTTGCTTGGATTCCTTCTTAGCTGAATGGAAAGACTGCATGAAGTGTTAACACATTTTAAACAGCATGGTTAACATTGCTGGGAAATTCTTGACACCTAACACCCCAATCTATCCTTGTTATCTGTTTTGCCATGGATAAACCAAGCAGGCTACAGTTTACAAATGCAAACAAACCTTTTTTGAGGGGGGGGGGGGGTTGAATAAGTTGAGGTCGAAAAACAGAACGTTTATTGCCTGCCAAACAGACACTTTCCAAACCTGCATGCTATAAATATATAGGCATTCATGACTCTGGGATACAGTTTACGTCTTGTACAGCTTTCTAGGCTCCATGACTAGCTGCTGTTGACAGATGAGAATTCTCTTTATGCAGACTAATGAGCATAGTTACCAATGTCTGGTAATTGTTGAACATATGAAACTGCCTTATACTGAATCAGACCCTTGGTCCATCAAAGTCAGTATTGTCTACTCAGACTGGCAGCAGCTCTCCAGGGTCTCAAGCTGAGGTTTTTCACACCTATTTGCCTGGACCCTTTTTTTGGAGATGCCAGGGATTGAACCTGGGACCTTCTGCTTACCAAGCAGATGCTCTACCACTGAGCCACCATCCCTCCCCTTTACCAGAAGTGTTTTGTAATGGTGATTTCTATGAATGAGAAAAGCAGAACACTTCCATTCAAGTTGCGTTAAGATTCCTAAGATACAGGATGGGTCCTACCCTGTACCTTCCACTCTCCATCTAGCAAAATTCAAAAGCTCCCTCCAACTTAAATAGCTCTGCTGTTGGAGGAACAGCCATTTAAGTTGGATCCACCCCAATATAACAACCAGTTATTTATTTAAATATTTTGTCCACACCAGGCACTCAGAATGGCCTTACAAAGTAAAACACCTAGAACAGATTTGAACAAAAATATACAATCCAACAACCCGCCAATATAAACTTCAAACAGGTGATGAACCAAAAGGATGTGCTAGTGCTGCCAGCAGACATGGCTTACACAAGGCCACAGGCTAAGAGCACCTTGGTACAAGCCGAAGGACAAGAGACTATGGCTTTAAGTTACCTGCAAAAAGGAAGGGGCAGACACTCTCATTCAGCTGCCTCACAAGTTCCAAGTTTCCTCACTTGCTTTTCCTTGTCCTTGAATACAAGAGTCCCATCTATATATACTTGTCTATACACTGATTAAAAATAGTATATTGTACTCTAAAAATGTATTTCTAACTAGCTCCACTAGTCTGCACAGATAGTTAAAAACGTAAAAATCAAGATATCCAGTACAGGTTAACTTACACTAAAACATTCCATCATCTGCCAATCCTTACCAACTTAACAGTACTCAAAGCTACTTCATTTAGTTTTTGAAACCCTCCTTTTTCACATACCTTACACTCTTTGTTAGGGATGGGAACAGACCAGGAAAGCCCAGTTTGGGGTTTGCAAGCTGGGCGGCCCAAACCAAGCCCCCAAACAAAGCCTGCCCAACTGAACAAGTTTGAGGTCCCCCTGGTGATGCGTGCACATCACTTCTGAGCAGCGTAGGGGGCTGCATCTGGTATACCTGCATCATCTGGAAGTGTCACAAGTGAGCTGGCCCCGACGCATGCATGCCACGAGTGGCATCGAGCACTGCTCTAGTGCGCCTGCATTGCCCAGAAGTGACACAAGCACATCAGGAGATGGGCTCACGTCACTTCTGGATAATTTAGGCACACCAGGGGAGGGTGCCTGACACTGCCTGGAAATGGTATATGGTTGGGGGGGGGGGGGGTGAACACCAACACTCCCTCTAAGCAAAAATTCTGCTTTGTGAGCTACTGGCAATAAAGTTGTGAGCTACTGCGTAGATTACTTTGCTCTGGGGCCATTTTTCCTGAGCTAAGGCAAAATTGAGTGAGCTGGAGATAAAAAAAACTGTGAGCTAGCTCATACTAACTCAGCTTAGAGGAAACTAAAACCAAACTGAGCAGAAGCTTCGTGAGTGTTCGGCGAAGGCTTCTTCACCGAACATCGCGGTCCAGAGTTCATGAACTGGCTAAAATTCAGACTGACCTTTGGCTCAGGTTTGGATCTGTGTCCATACTCTTTGTTTATAAATCATTCCTCACCTGCTGGCACAAATGGACCATCCCAGGATTAGCCTAACTTTGTCTCTATGTCTATTCAAAGGATATGGTCAATCCCCCTAAGGACTCACTCACTTCTGCGTCCTCTAATATGATATATGTTATCATGTGCCAGCAATACTCTCCCTACCACTCACACTGGCCATACTGGACACAATGCACACACTCAAATTACACACTAAAAATTGAAACATTCAGAAACTCAATCAGGAGCACTTCAATTTCCCTAACCATTCACTAATACACTCATAGGTTGCAGCAGAAGAGTTTGAAAGGGAGACTCCAGAAATGACAGAGTTAAAGGTCATATGTAAATCTGAGACAACCTAAGCTTGGTCTGAGGAGGAAGTCTCTTCTTACTGATTTAGTGTACACTATTCAGCCTAGTTTGTTAATTCCTCAACAGCTGGGAGTGAGCCACACCCACTCTGAGTAGATTGTTTACTCTTAACTGGATCTTGTTTTCAACTGTGTTCTGCTATGTTATATAACAACATATCTTAAGAAACTGGGTGAAGGTCTCTCTTTTTAACAACTTCTCTGTACCATCCCTTCTTCTGTTCACAGCTGTAGAGATTTTTATATATAAACAGCTCATTTCAGTGGCCACCAGTTCTAAACAGCACAGACATAGTCAGATTTAATTACCACTTGCTAGTTACTCATGCAATTCTGGAACAGAACAAAACTTAGAAAAAACTGCATAACTATAAAAGTTAAAATAATTGCATTTAAAAATTCTATAATAATCAGAGCAAAGGTTCCTCCAAATAGGGTAAGTAAGTAAATGGGGGAATTGATGGCAAAGCCTCAGCTAAACTATATTGTGCTCAATGATTTGAGGATGCCTGTTCAGCTGGCAAGGAAGAATCAGGGTCCCAGGATCTAAGTAGAAATGAAGAGCCTTGTTTTCTTGGATTCAAGAAGCAACAGGAAACGCACACTGTAGCACATACTGTGCGTTATTCTCAGTGGCATACCTAGCCTATTTGGTGCCTGGCACATATGATTTTTTTTAACACCCCCCTCCTCTTTTTTTGCTGCAAACTTCTGGCACCCCCGTGGAGTTTTCAAGGCAAGGCATGTTCAGAGATGGTTTGCCATAGCCTGCCTCCACATCAGCCCTGCTTAGCTTGTGTGATCTGACAAGATCAGGCTCAGCTGGGGCTACCCAGGTCATGGGACCCTCTCTTCATATGACAAAATTATTTTCAGTAATAATAATCATGAAATAAAATAAATAATAATAATGGCCAAAAAACAGGTTCAAGTGGGTAGCCACGTTGGTATGAAGCAGTAGAACAAAGTTTGGTCTTAAAGCTTCCACTGGACTCAAACTTTTTTTTCAATGGCCAGAAAAAAATGCAAACAGTAACAAAAAAATATTTCATTTAATTTTGTATAAATAATACTGCCAGTGAAAAGAATCAAATTCCAACATGCTATTTCATTATGAGAGCCAGTGTGGTGTAGTGCTTAGTTGATCTAGGATCTGGGAAATCCAGGTTCAAATCCCCGCTCGTGCCATGGAAGCTTGCTGGGTGACCTTGGGCCAGACACATTGCTCTCAACCTAAGAACTTAGAAAAGCTTCTGTTTTCCATTTTGACACCCAAGACTTGACCATCCCAAACATGTACAAGGCATTTTGGAGAACTAGGAGTCTACTTTTGTACAAACTTTTAAGAAGAAGAGTTGGTTTTTGTACCCTTTCACATAATTTTTCTCTGTCCCCTCTCCTTTATTTTCACTTTTGGATCTCAGGATCTTCTCATCCCTATCCTGCTTAGTGATAGAATGTATTTAAGAGTAGTATAGTAGCAAATCTTTGTTAGTATTATGAATAGAAGGCACTGGATTGGGAGTGAGCAGTGAAGTAGCCAAGTTTGCGGATGACACTAAATTGTTCAGAGTGGTGAGAACCAGAGAGGATTGTGAGGAACTCCAAAGGGATCTGTTGAGGCTGGGTGAGTGGGCGTCAACGTGGCAGATGCGGTTCAATGTGGCCAAGTGCAAAGTAATGCACATTGGGGCCAAGAATCCCAGCTACAAATACAAGTTGATGGGGTGTGAACTGGCAGAGACTGACCAAGAGAGAGATCTTGGGGTCGTGGTAGATAACTCACTGAAAATGTCAAGACAGTGTGCGTTTGCAATAAAAAAGGCCAACACCATGCTGGGAATTATTAGGAAGGGAATTGAAAACGAATCCGCCAGTATCATAATGCCCCTGTATAAATCGATGGTGCGGTCTCATTTGGAGTACTGTGTGCAGTTCTGGTCGCCGCACCTCAAAAAGGATATTATAGCATTGGAGAAAGTCCAGAAAAGGGCAACTAGAATGATTAAAGGGCTGGAACACTTTCCCTATGAAGAAAGGTTGAAACGCTTGGGACTCTTTAGCTTGGAGAAACGTCGACTGCGGGGTGACATGATAGAGGTTTACAAGATAATGCATGGTGTGGAGAAAGTAGAGAAAGAAGTACTTTTCTCCCTTTCTCACAATACAAGAACTTGTGGGCATTCGATGAAATTGCTGAGCAGACAGGTTAAAACGGATAAAAGGAAGTACTTCTTCACCCAAAGGGTGATTAACATGTGGAATTCACTGCCTCAGGAGGTGGTGGCGGCCACAAGCATAGCCACCTTCAAGAGGGGTTTAGATAAAAATATGGAGCAGAGGTCCATCAGTGGCTATTAGCCACAGTGTGTGTGTATATATAAAATTTTTTGCCACTGTGTGACACAGAGTGTTGGACTGGATGGGCCATTGGCCTGATCCAACATGGCTTCTCTTATGTTCTTATGTTCTCTTAAGCTCCACGGAGGGGGGCGGGGGGGCACGGCGCTGCAGAGGGGGGCAGTGGGTGGCAAGTCTGCCTGGGGTGCCATGCTCCTACAAACTGTTGTATCTTTCACCAATAATCATGGCTTGCAATACTTGAAAAGAAACAGGGAAGATCAAAAATACGTTTAAGTTAAGACTCAACTATTAAAATGTATTTAATAGAGCTGTTTTGGTACTGCTGCACCATCTCTCATATGAGGACAGCAGCACATTGCCTAAACAATGATAACACAAACAGAGAACAAAGAACAGCAAAGAACAATTAGGTTTAAAAGGAGGGGGAGGAAAGCTGCCTCCTACATTCTGGATGATGTGCCAAACAAAGTAAAGAGTCTCTACAGAGATCTCTATTGCTCAATATTAATCTAAAATCAAATTCACTATTTATATTATTAACTTGACCATTGATTGATTGATTGATTGATTGATTGGATTTGTGAATCACCATCCCTGACACTGCAGGGTTCTGGGTGATGTACAACAGAGATAGAAACATCAAACATAAATAAACAATTAAAATAACAATTATTTACAGTCTAAAATGATTCCATCACCATTCCATCATTACAGTCACAGACTGCCAGCAGGTAGGGGGGGAAGGGCAAGACAAACGTGAAGAGCAGAAGATGCTGTCAGCCTAGATAATAACTGTCGCTGCCTTCAACCAAAAGCCTGGTGGAACATCTGTTTTTCAGGCCCCATGGAACTGCAAAAACCAGCAGGTTTTTGATCTACATAGTAAACAGATAATATTTTAAAAGTTTGTTCATTTACACCATCTGGAGACAGAGGCTGAGAATGTCCTCTGTGTCTCCAGAGACAAGGAGATGAGTACCTTGTTAATTGCTGCATAAAGCATTATGTCTTTGAAGTTCAGGGGTGGGGAGCCCACAATGTCCTGAAATTAGTTAATGTTGTTTGTGGGTTTTAGTTCTTCATGGCAAGAACTCTGTAGGGAAAGGTCTGTACTAGTAACATATAAATAAAGCTTCATCTATGCTTTTGTAAGTAGAAGTCTTTCTGAGTGTTACCTGGCAAAACCTCACAACAGTCACAGTATAGTATTATTATCAGCAACTAGTTTTATTAGTAGATCCCTTTAAATAGGCTATGGTGGTTGAAGAACCACACCAGAAAAATCAAACTCCATTTCCTCCACTTCCAGTCTTCCTATCATAACAGTCTGAAATACAGCAAGGAGAGAATACAAACACAAACTACAATACTCTCTCAAGCATTTCAAATTAGGGAAAAGAGAACACCAGGATGATGGAGACTGCAGTATATGTGTGATGTCAGTACTCTACCTTGAGCTAGTTCTAGATTATCTCCATTCTATCTTTTTGCTTCTGAAGGACAGCAGGAATACAGACACAACAATAAAGAGGAGTCCACAGACTGCCATCTTGCGTCCATACCCACAATTCATCTTTTACAGAAAAAGGAAAGATTAGCAGGTAGGGAGCCAGACCACAACTTCCAAGGGGCTTGACTAATACTGTATTCCCTTGTAAATATATGTATTTGCTAACCTCAAATATAGTGTGAGTAACAGGTCAAATGGGGTATGAGTAGCAAAGATACATTGAAAGAAAGGAAGGGTTCGGTATTGGTACCAAGAACATCGCTATTATGAAAATGTTCTCTGTTACGAAGGGATGTGAAATGTTGTATAGAACATGGGCTGGCAAAAACCCAAAAACAAAGCCTGTGTTGGCAATGTAAAGAGACAAAAGAAAGACTCTATGTATGCTAGATTAGAAATGGGAAAATGGCAGAGGGATTGCTGGCAGCATGAATATTAAGTACTTATGTAAGGTGTGAAACAAACACATGATAGAGATAAAATGGGTATGAGAGGTGCAGTAAAGAGCAGCTTCTCCTCAAAGCACACATACAAGGAAGTCGTTTACCCTGCCCTCTCTCAATTTAGTTAATTCCCCACAACTGGTCTTCCATGTTGGTTCTTTTCCTCTACCTGGAACTAATGCATATCCTTCTAACTGCCTCCAACAGGCTTTTGGGGTTTTTTTTGTCAAAGCACAGTTGCATTTTAGCTTGTACGTATGTTGATGCTTAGATGACTGAAGTAAATGATTTTATATACAATGCTTTGGATGAGTGCTGTAATTCAGGGGCGGCCAACAGTAGCTCTCCAGATGTTTTTTGCCTACAACTCCCATTAGCCGAGTTGTAGGCAAAAAACATCTGGAGAGCTACCGTTGGCCACCCCTGCTGTAATTTATTTAATTTGTTTACATCATACCTTTCTCCCCCAATGGGATCCAAAGTGGCCTACTTCATTCTCCATTCCTCCATTTTATCCTCACAACCTCCCTGTGTAAGCTGAGAGAGTGTGATTCATTCCAAGTGGGTTTCCATGGCACTAGTGGAGATTTGAACCTTTGTCTCCCAGATACTTAACTGTCTGACACTTAACTACTACAACTCTCCAGGTCTCAATTACATATGCAACTAGAGAAGATAACTGTAGTCTTCAGCTGCTATTTAAGCAGAAAACAATGATAATTTTCTTTCCCAGCAAACTGTTAAGTTGTGAAGTTTCTTTCTACTTGTAGCCAAATATAAAGGTTAACCTGTTTCCAGGCCTGCCTTTATGTGGGAGAGATCTGCTTATCTTGTATTTAAAAACACTGAAGATGCAAAGATGTTTCCTGTTCAGCAATGTATCACAATCAGATTTTTTAAAAAATACTTTCATAAGGAGTTGTAATGAAAACATGCTGGAAGTCTCTTGAATAAATAGTGGGTTAGATCCAGCCAACCACAAATGAAGCAAGTTCATGGAAAGGATCTTTGCCCCATCCCACTACAAGCACTTGGACCCATCAAAACATTTCTCATTCAAGGACATTCTCAGCTATGGTGTATGAAGCACCAGATGGGATTGAAACAAGAATAAGGGAATAGCTCTTGTCAAAGATCTTGCTAAATTTGCAGAGCAGCTTGTGGAAAAACGAGATGATGTTGATCAATAATCCCTATGCCATCCCCAAAAGTCTCTCACACCCTCAAGAGCAACCCAGGGAATAGTGATGTCATCAGCGTATTTCAAATTATTAATTTTCATTCCAGCAATTTTCACTCCACCCTCATCTAAATCTAATTCAGCTTTCATTTACAGATTGAAGAGTCAAGAAAACAAAATGCATCTTTGTCTGACACCTTTGTCAACTGGAAACCATTCTGTCTCTCCATATTCTGTCCTAACAGTAGCTTCTTGTCCAGAGTATAGGTTGAACATCAAAACAATCAGCTGTTGCGGCATACCTATTTATTTCAAAACCAACCACAGCTTTTCATTATCCACACAGTCAAAAGTTTTGCTGTAATCTAATTGAACACAAGCTGATTTTCTTCTGAAATTCTCTTCTCTTGTATGCTTCAGTAACCAACCCAAAGTGTAATATGAACTCTAGTGCCTCTTCCAATTGGAACATCTGACATTTCTCATTCCATATATAGTAACAGCCTTTGTTGTAATGAGCAGTACTTTACTGCACAAGAAATTAATGTGATGATCCAATAATTGCTGCAGTCTTTGATATCTTCTTTTTTTGGAACTGGAACATAGATAGTTTGTGAGCCATTGGTTTGTTTTCCATATTTGTTGGCACAATCTTGTTAAGATTTTGATGGAATCCATTTCTGTGGCTTGGAACAGCTCTACTGATAACCCGTTTACACCTAGTGATTTGTTTCTCATAACTGCTCTCAGTGCAGCTTTCACCTCACTTTCTAAAACTGTAGGCTCTTCTTCAAAAGATTCAGTTCCTAGTCCTGTTTTAGCAGAGAGAACAGAGCTTCTCCATCTTGTGCTTCCAATTATATAATCTATTTGTTTTCTATATTGGCTATTCAGTGATGTTCACATATGAAATCATCTGTTTGATTGCTTGAAATGTGTTTGCAAAAAAACAGTTGTCCTTGTAGAATCAGTGAGTCACTCTCCTGCTTCATTTCATGCTCCCAGCCCAAATCTTCCTACAATGTTTGATTCTGCTTTGTTTCCTACTTCCAGTCATCTATGATTATCAGTATATCTTATTTAGGTGTGTGATTGATTTCTTCCTGGACATTTGCATAAAAGCTCTCAGCTTGGTATTGCTCTCAACTTCATTGACATACACAACCCCCCTTGCCACATTTAAGATGTGCATCCGAGAGGGGGAATTTAAGAGTACACATGCATTATTGTGTATTTACATGCACATAACAGCCCACTTAGTCTGCATTCACCAGAGCCTGGGAACTAAACAAGATCAGCCACTGAGGAAGATTGGGGTTGCTACACAGAGAAAGATTAATGTCAAACTACCTTTGTTCCTCCTCTCTTGACTTGAATGCCCCATGGCTGGAGTTGCCATGAGTTGATTGAAACATAATGGCATGTTCTTCTTCTACATGAACATGAGACAAAAGAAACCTACTGCATCCTCAGCTATTTTAGCATGGGTATCTTAATTTAATTCTGAGAGGTAAGAAAAAATAAATATTGAAACGAAAGAACAAATTTTGTAGTCAAGGAAAGAAAGTGCATTATTTCAAAGAAACTGCTTCATACAGTCACCATAATGCTATCAGCATGTGGATACTGGCTGAACTTTACAACACTGAAGGCACAAACTCTTCAATATTATATTGTTGTCATACATATTACAGCCAATCAAATACTACAGATCTCGTCTACAGTTAAATAGGAATAACTGAAAATATTTTAAGTCTCTTCAGTATATACGGGAAGTTAAAACATATTTGTAGTACACACAGAGTAAGTACAATCTTGTCTTTAAAAGCATTTCATTCTATCAAAAGAAAATTCTTTATAGGAATATTCTATTGTTTTTCAAAATTTCCATTTTTTTCTTCTGGAAAAAGTCCTCATGGTAGGAAGTTGCCAACAATGGGTTCGGAAAGTCCTAGAAATCTAGGGGTAGAGCCTGAGGAGGGACCTCAGTCAGGTATAATGTTAAAGAGTCCACCTTCAAAGTAGCCATTTTCTTCAGGGGAACTGATGTCTGTAGGATTAGTTGTAATTCTGGGAGATTAACAGGCCCTACCTTGAAGTTGGGAACTTTACCTCAGGAGGAAATCCTTTTTTTCCTGATCCTCCCTTCCCTGCCCCAGGTTTTCGTATCTCTAATGGTGTTTCTGCAAGCAGTTTATAAAGGCATCTTTAAAAAAAATAAGCTTTAATTTTTGCATTTCTGCACAGAGCCAAAAAGCCTCCTAGTGCAATCTTCAGCATTCTTTGACCGACTTCACACTAGGGTTCTTCCGAGTAGAGAGCCCTTCTGCTCCTGGTGCTTCTCTCAGTTTTTGCACAAGCTGCCGCGGAGCTGCAAGTTGGAGTGTCACTTTCCCGCTGCAACCAAGATCACCTTACAAGCGGTTTCTGTTTGCTTTGGGAGAGCAGCACACCAACTCCTAGCTCCACAGCAGCTTGTGTGAAAATTAAGAGAAGCACCAGGGATAAAGGGCTCTCCACCCAGGACAAGCTCTAGTGCGAAATCGGTATTTGTCTTTAAAAAGAAGGTTTACCATACACATGAAACTGCCATCAGTCCATCAGGGTCAATACTGGCAGCAGCTCTCCAGGGCCTCAGGCAGTGTCTTTCCAATCATTTGCAACCTAATCCTTATCTGGAGATGCTGGAGACTGAACCTGCTGAGACTCTCTCCATGCCATGCAGATACTCTGCCACTGCTGATTTACAGTATTCAAGTGCAAGTATTATTTTTTCTATCATACATATTTGTTCTTAAATCAAATCAGAGAATTTAAATAAATTTGTATGTAAAACCTTCAAGCAAATTGTTTATTTAAATTAACACAATTATCTCTAAGAATATCTTCTTAAATGTTAAAGACTTTGGCTTATTTTTCTTAGTCAAAAACATGACTGCAATTAAGAAATACTCTGTGCTCCTACACATACAATAAAAGTGTCTCATTTGGGCTCTCACATAACTTCTTATATGTGTCAAAGCACTGCTAGGCTTGAAAAACCACTCTGAGTTTCACAGTTGTTGTTTTAAGTGAATATGGTTTTCTATCCAAAACTCTACCCACAAAATGAAAAAAAGACCGAAAGAACAACCACCACCCACCACATAGGATTTACTGTTCTCAAAAGAAAGAAAGAAAACACTTATTCCTTCCCCTTATTCCCAACTAACCCACACAAGTAATTTGCAAATAGTGTAATTATATTTTTTTAATATGAAGAATTGCACAAAAGGTCTTGCTGAAATGCTCAGAAGACTCTCTTATTTTTTAGGGATAAACAGATTCCGGAGGTGTGATCTGCCTCAGCCAATCACAAAGCTAAGCCCAATGCTGCCATTTCTCCATGTCCTATTACAGCAAAGGGAGGTTTGTTTTTCTGCTTTTGTGAGCAACCTTAATGATGAATGGTTGCTTCAGGGAAGAGATCATGCTGTGCAGCTGAGATGTAATATAAAACAGACACAACGACCAACAAGAAATCACTCTCTAGGAATATCTGTGAAATTCAAAGAAAACGTATTCATCTCTGGGATTTCCCCAGCTATAAAAATTACACGTTCCATCCAAATAGACTGAACAGCAGCAGCCTATGCACAGAATCAGCTCTGCCACTGAATCTCTACAGTGTCAAGGAAAATACAAACCACAGCACAGTGGACAGGGGAGCTAAACCCACCTGCACCTTTCCCCACAAATTGCTCACTTCTTTCAAAGTCACTTCTCTTCACCTGGGAACCCTTGGAAGGAATCCCTGCTGGGAGGAAAGGAGATACACACACACAAACACACACATATATATATTGTGGAGAAAAATGCTGCCTTAATAGGCAGCAGGGTTCAGGCAATGCCTCTTTCACATCAAGGGAGGGGTCATAATTCAGTGGAAGAGCACAAACTTTGTATGCAGGAGATGCTAAATTCAGTCCCCGGTATCTCCAGTTGTAAACTCTTAGGTAGAAGATATTGGGAAAGATCTTTCTTCCCAGAGACCCTGGAAAACTGCTACCAGTTAAAACAACAGAAGGACCAGTGGTCTTACTCAGCATAAAGGTGCTTCCTGCAACATCCAAAAGAGGTAAAGAGGATTAGTTAGAATACAATAACCTCAGGAAAAGCTGTCATATACCATAATTATACATCAAATAGTGTCAATTTAATGTGCACACATGCAGCAATATTCCACTATCCTGCCAGTTCTCCAGCAAGCTTAGTTCCCCTCTGCCATTCTACCATGGCCACATCTCTGCACAGCAGGTTAGGCTGAAAGAGTGACTACTGGCACAAGACAACTCATTGGGCTTCATGGCCTCAGAAAGTAACCCACTATACAGCACTGGCTATAATTGTTCTACACATTTCTGAATAACACTTTATCAATATTGCTACCCACAAGTCTGGATCAGATGCCTCAGTAGTCATCTTTTCATGCCATTCCATGCATTATAAAATTCCTATGTTCTGCCAGGCTCTCTCAATTGCACAGGAGCTACAGAACAAAGTCTGCCTTCCCTCCATTGGCTGAAGCTCCTCCCTTGGGGGGGGAGGGAGGGAAAGAGTGAGAGCTTGCTTTGCCAGGCTCTCTCAATTGCACAGCAGAACTACTGAGCCAAGCCTACCTTCCTTCCATTGGCTGAGACCCCTCCCCCTCCTCATCCCCTGAGGAGGAAGAGAGGGGGAGGGAAGGAAAGAGAGATCTTACTTTGCCTGGTTCTCTCAATCGCATGGGAGAGATACAAAGAAAGCACCTTTAAGACCAAGAAAGTTTTATTCAAGGTATGAGGTTTGGCTTGCTACAGAGAGAGACAGAGACAGATTTGTTGGGCTCATTATGCCAGGGTTCTCCTGGGTGTAGGGGTGTAGCCAGGATTTATTAATGTGGGGGGCCTTGGAAAAAGTCAAAGGGCACCAAGGGAGGAGTGGAAAAGAAAGCAGGAAGAGTAGGAAGAAACTCCCACTGTGACACAGCCCAGACAGAGCCTCCAACAACAGCAGCAGCAGCAGGCTCCTGGAAGCTCCAGGCAGCAGATAGGAGGCCCTGACTCAGAGGACCCCGTCGCTACAGGCCTGCCTGGGTGCAACTGGGTTCCCCTCCTCTTTTTCACTGTACTCGTATCCTCATGATCCACTTTCTCAGTAAAAAAGCAATGTGAACTATTTAGATGAGGAATAACAAGCCAGTGAGGTGGATTAGGCTGAGAGTGTGTGTCCAGACCAAGTTCACCCAGCACATTTCCTTTGTAGACAGCAGATATTGACTTGAATATTGATATTGAATGTAGACTTCCCAGATTGTAGGCTGATACTGACCATTATACACTGCTGTCTCTCTATTATTGCATTGCCACATAAGAGTTATAGTCATTTCTCTTGGGAAGACTAGTTTTGTAGACAAACACATAGCCATCAGTCTGTGTCATGGTGCCTTCACATGTCCTTGAACAGCACACAAAACAACTTTACAAACGCTTGCAATACCCACCATGTCATGTTTTCCTCTTGGTCTTAGACTCAAAGCACTGACCACAAGATTTGTATAATTACATAAGGAGTAGAAGTAGAAAAGAGTAAGCCAGCCATCTTCATCTATAAGGAGCGGAAGATACTTTAACTAAAATAGCATTCTTTCTTTTAATAAAATCTTGAATATAAGACTGACTATAGTAGTTCCATGCTTAAATAAATACAGAAACCATGAAGGATACAGAGTTGCTTCTACAAAAAAGCCCAGCAGGAACTCATTTGCATATAACCCCCTGACACCAACCCAGGCAGAACTGTGTTCCTGTGCATTTCTGCTTGGAAAAGAAAAGGCCCTGCTTATTTGTTATACTTGTTAAAAAGGTAAAAGTAAAGATAGTCCCTTGTGCAAGCACTGAGCTGTTAACGATCCATGGGGCGATATCACATCATTACACAGCCATAATGCTGTTCCAGTCTTTTCTGTTCCTAAGGAATTATCTGGCACAAAATACTTTGCATACTGGCCATGGATCTACTGCATGTTTTGAGGATTCATACCACATATCTGGAATGGTAGTATTTTATTTTTTTTAAAAAATGTTGAAACTGGTTTTCTTTTAAAATGTGCTTTAATTTCAATATAAGCAAGAAAGCTCTGTTTTACAAAAAACTTGTCTTCCTTTGATTTGCTCTTATCCTTCATGATTGGTAGTCTAAATATACACATTTGCATTTCTCAGGTGTGCAGATTAAAAAAGTATGAAAAGTAGATTAAAGTATGTATGTATATGTAAATACATATAATGTGGGACACTAAGAACAAGTTAAATAGGATACAGACAGGCCTCAGATTCAGCAGGAGCTCACAGGAGTGCAGCTCCTGAACCTTTCTGAGGGTTCCCCCTCCTCCTCCCCACCCACCTTGTCCATTGAATAGTAGGTTTAACTGCATAAGAATCCCTGGATTAGGAGAGCAGGCAGCCAACCAGCCACCAGAAGCTTCGCCACACCCCCAGCAGCCCTCATTAACCCCTGGAGAAGCCCACTCCACACTTTTTCCACTTCTTATGTGATTTTGGGTGGCGGGTGGCTTGCTGGCTTTTTGACTGGGGGGGGGGCAGCCCAGGAGAGCCCCAGGTGAGTGAGGCCTGCTTCGGCTGGCTGGATCTCTAGCCAGCCGAAGCAGGCTTTGCTCGCCCGGGACTCTCCCTTCTTGCATCGAGTTGCTTTTGGCTGGGGGGGGGGGTGGCTTAAGCTAATGAGTTATGCTAATGAGCTCCACCACCTATTTTTCTACAAAATGACCCCTGGATACAGATATGGCTACTGCCACAAAAAGCCAACAGATTATCTTCTAAAATTATAGATGAGGCCATGTGGGGGAAAACTGTACTGTAGTCAGAGTCGGAAAAGGGAGGGTGCCTGAAAGGAAGGGGGAGACAAATTGTTGGTGTGGGCGGCAAATAATGAATGTGTATGATTAAAGATGGTAAAATGGCTGTAGAAGGAAAAGTGTCTTCCTCTTAGCTGTTTTCTTACAAGTGAAATCTTGGGAGCCCCAATAATATATCAGCTGTGTTTTCCACAAGGGACAGGCCTGTGTAGCTTCCCTGTTGCCAATACAGTGCAGTGCCACTAGGCTTTCTGCTTGGCAGTCCCCTGGTAGCAGCCACCCCACCCCACACATACCACACAGGCTTTTATAATTCAACTCAAATATTATGTTCTTATTAGCAATCTGTATATCTGTTTCTCTGAATTCCCAGCATTTGGAGTTCTGCTAGCTGATTATGATCATTGGTCATTTTTCTACTGTTGCTATACTGCTCATTTTCTTAGACTTGTGTTTGACCAGTTTTTATTAGATGCTGATATCCAGGCCTTGAATTCAGCAGGAGATCACAGGAGCACAGCTTCTGACCCTTTCTGACAGCCCCCTCTCCTCCTCACCTACCTGGCGTATCCATTGAATAGTAGGTGCAGCTGCATAACAATCCCTGGATTAGGAGAGTAGGCAGCCAGTCACCAGGAGCTTTGCCACACCCCCAGAAGCCCTCATTAACCCCTGGAGAAGCACGCACCACCCTTTTCCCACTTCATATGTGATTTTGCGTGGCAGGTGGCTTGCTGGCCTTTTGACTGTGGTGGGGGGAGACCAAGGAGAGCCCCAAGTGACCAAGGCCTCGCTTGCTCGGGGCATCGGGTTGCTTTTGGCTGGTGGGAGGGGCATAGGCTAAAGAGTTATGCTAATGAGCATCACCACCTATTTTGCTACAAAATAATATATCAGCCGTGTGTTTTTTTTTTTAAAAAAAAGGTTTTTAAAAAAGTTTTTAAAAAAATAAATAAATCTGAAAGCTTTAGTAAGAGAAAGCCAAGGTAAAAATATTTTGAATTGTATCATTTGTGAATCATCAACTAACCAGGAATTACAGATAAATGTGGCAAAAATTTCCTTTATTTAAACAGTGCTTTTAAAAAGTCGATTCTAACTTACAAACACAGAGTACTTCCTTAGCAAAAGAGTGAAGTTACAGTGCCCCCAAGTGAGGGGGGAGATGAAGGATTCAGAAACATGCAGAAACAAGAGTATCAAGAGATGAAGCACACACAATATTCAAGCAGGACTCCCTTTTAGTAGGTGCTGATGTACCTGGATCTCACATCCAATCATCAGCCGTGCTGCCTTTTTAAAAATAAATAAAATAATATATTTGACCATGACCAGTATATTGGTTCAAGTTCAAAAAATTTGTTTTTGTGATGGGTTTTTCAGTGTCAGCTTCAATTTCTCTCTGAAGATAGTTATGAAGTTGATTTTGATGGTGGGCCCATAATGTGAAGAAAATGAAGAACTGGTTTTGGTTTCTTTATTCATCCTCCATTGTGTTTGGTTCCATGAATTTGCAAGAAACCTAGCAGGCTCAATCTCCAGAGTTGTAAAATAAAACCAGATTATCAAACAAATCTTGCAAATGGGCTCTCAATTTTTTTAAAAAACAAAACCAAAAACCTGTTGTTGTTACATGCATTCCCTGCCTTTATATGCAGCTGTCAGTAACTGTCTACACAGATTAATGATCGGGTCCACGACATCTTAGCTCAAATTATGCATCATCATCTGGTGTTCTCATATTGTTCACTGGACACACACGTTTTAAACCAACAGTTCCCAAATTGGGCAGTACCACCCACTGGGGTGGGGAATGGGAAGGGTGCTAAGAGGCAAGGGACTGCAGGAGTGCTGGTGGTGGGTTCCTTTGACCACATTGTTCACATATTTATGACTGACTAGGCCAGACCCTAGAGTGAAACATCTTCCTTGCTTTACCTTTAAAGTGTTGTTGCTTTTACTGCTTTCAAAGTTACTTCCTTTGGTCACATTTGTTTGTATTAATGATTCTGAGTTGTCACAAATTATAAGATATGCAATAATTGGTAATAGCTACTGATTTTTTTAAAAAATAAATTAGTTACTGTACATCTGTAGTAGGTGAAGGTTTGCACACGCTTGGTAAGTAATAATATATAAATATTTTATCCTATCAATTTTCTCCACCCTTTTGTTTTCCTTCGTTCAAATGTATAAAAATATTCATGCTATACACACACACAAACAAAGATTAGATCACAGTTTATATGTATTTTTGTGTGCATAAATGTCACACACTAATATCTAGAAGTTAGTTTTTCTGGGAATCGAAGGTGTAATCTTTTCTTTGTATTTTTAACTGAATACAGAGATACCAAATTCATTGTGTACTTACTGTACACATGCATTAGTTTGCACTCAAAAAAGCCATAGAAAATCATCCTTAATAGCTAATTGTGTTTGTGGAGATGCATGTTTTTTCCAAATATCCTATGTTGAAGCTAAATTCTTCTGATTTGGGGGTTTTTTTACATACAAGTATAATTTTATTGGTAATTAGCTGAACCACTTAATTTAAACAAGATAACATAATGTAAGTGTGTTAATTTGATTGGACATTTAATTGGTCCTCTATGAATATGCTATTTTATTTGTCTGTTTTTACACATGATTCATGTGCTGATTATCACAAGTAGAGATGGAAGGATTATGGCACTATGCTGGCAAATGGCACTTCCAGGTTTCTGCCCTTACATAATGCTGAACTCTGTTGAAAACAATGTTAATTTTTAGTAAACTTGCCATTTGTGACTGTTTGGATATGCTGGATAAAGATGCATCTAAGTGATTTGAAGATTTTCTGTTAATGGGAATTCCATATTGAGTGGTAAATCTCTTTTCAGACACTTAGGAAGCTGAGGTAACGGAGGAAGAACTAACCAAGCTACAAACACTGAGCTGAAGCCAAAGTTTAAGAAATCATACCAAAACGTTTGGTTATGGAAGGAAATTTTTGATTGCTATCCTGGACTACTGAGAGTGGTTAAACAATTCCTTACCAACACCATATTTGGTGGAATGTAGTTTTCATGCGGTCAACCAGTCTCAACAAATAAATCAGTTCTAGATTACTAAAGTGGTGCTTTAAGACTCCTGCTTAGTAACTTTAAATCAGACATTAAGAAACTGGTATCACTTCATCAGGCTCATCCATCACATTAAGAATTTACCAAACAATGAAGTAGTTACTAAATGTGGTATCTAAGATTCTAGATAAGTGACTATCAGACTTTGAAAAGCTGGTAGCACTGGATTAAGTTCATCAATTTTGTTCAGTAAGTTAAACTAAAATGTTTTAACTGGATTTGAATAAATGTGCAACTGTTTTGAATTTTATTGCTATTATTTTCCTTAGTGGGGCATGCAAACCACTATTCTGAATGATGCTTTCTACAGGGTAGGGTAGTGGGCACTGGGAATGAGTTTATGGAACCAAGGGAGTGGGGGCCCAAAAAAGTTTGGGAACCACTGTTTTAAGCCATTGTTATATAGTGGGATCTTTAGAAAGATGACAACACTTTACCGAGAAATTCTGAGTTAACTTCAGTAGCATATACAAATACTTGTATTACCATTTGAAAGTACAGCTTATTTTATGAGATCAGAAAAAATATTTTCCATCTTCTAATGGAAATAAAGCATTGTTTGGAATGGTCGCAAACTCCTCATACGATTCAAAAGAACAGCCTTAAATGAAAGACTGAAATTTTATTTGTAGGTTTCCAAGAAAATTGTAATTTAAAAATTATCTTCCTCTCAAACAAACACTAGCCAATGCAAACATCAATATTTTGGGCAACTAAAATGAAGAAAAGGAATGGGCTTGGCCAGTTTGTGGACTGAAATTTGTGAAATGAACTGTGATGACCTTCCACAAATATTGATGCAATTCATGGCGGCTTGTGGCTGCTTGTGAAGTGCAGAAAACAGGGATCTACCACAGCTTTCTGCTCTTCACAAGAAACAGCTAACCCACTGCTCAGCTGTTTGGTTTAAATGGCTGTTTAGTTCAAATGCTGTTGTGCACTACTAAGTATTTATCTGCCATCTAGAAACTAAGCAACCCTTAAGACAGAGATCAAACAAGCATCTCAGACCTGGTCACATGCAGCTTTCTATTCTTTTCCAAAGAATTACAAATCCTCAAATTAATTCTATAGCTAGGGAGGCAAAGAGAAGAGGGGAATAACTGACGAAGCTGTTTTTGCACTGAACAGCCTGCTGCTGTGTAAATATACTTTTCACTTATCATTTGGCACCAGCTCGGTCAGCAGTCACATTCAAGGCAGTGCAAGTCCTATGAACCAGCATAACAAATAAAATTTGTTTAAATTACTCCTTTCTGTCATTTAAAATATTTATATGCTTTTTTTTCTGAGTATCTCAGGGTCCAGGACATGATAAAAAGAATTTCATAACGTACAGATTAAGGTATAAAACTTTGCATGCACAGCAAAAAGTCAAAAGAAAGTGAACAACCACATGCAAAGCAATCCAAAAGAGAACTGGACCCTTCTAAGAACATTTTATTTAATTTTAGTTATTTATTTAAAATATTTATTGGCCCCTTTTCTTCCTTATGGAGCTCAAGTAGCTTCAACATACATAAAATAGATTACATGAAAGACATAAAACCAAAATTTTAACACTAATGGGTTACAGCTTAAAAGGGCATATCTGGTGTCTTAACTGCAGGAACACTGTTAAAAGAAAACATAGCCGTCACTTCTAGAATCACTTGTTCTAGCAGTACACTTTTTTTCCTAACCAAAAATGATAATCCAGACTCTGAGTGCCTTTTTTAAAAAAGTCACAGTTAACTAGTAATGATAAACATCTAAATACTGTAGTCAGACAGTATAAACCACCACAGCTCAGGCCAGTAAGGATAAGGCCTGGCTTTTAAACTCATGTTTCAGACTCACAAGACTTTAAATCAAGTCTCCATGAAACGCTGGAATAGAGTGGAATTAGTACAACTAGTAAAACAAGAGGGGACCCAGAAGGCTTAAAGAGGGGACTCTCATTCTTCCTCTGCTTACCTGCTGAGCAAGCCACTTGCTGGGCAGTCCTTTCCCAGCAACGCTACCACTGCTGCTGCCCCCTGCCCTATCTGCCACCCACCTGCTCACCCACTTACCAGCTCCCAGTGTTTGTGGGGAGAATGCTAACAGCTCCTGCCTCCCAGGCCACACTTCATAGATTACATGGCAGTTGTGGTGGAGCACTAGCTCCCACTCATCCCTTTGTGTTCCAGTCCATACTTCTTACCCTCTCAACTTGCAGTGAGTTGGTGGCAGCAGCAGCCCCTAGACTCCCTCCCAACAGCTGTTCTACCACCACATTACCTCTGCTCCCCACATCCCCATGAGCTTCATGGCAGGGTATGTGTTTTGCCGCTTCCTCTACAGCGCCTTGCTGCTGTCACCCCCTCATGGGCAGAGTGGACCACAACCCTTCCTCCTCTCTTTCCTTCTCTCCAGCTATGGGGGAGTGTGTGTGGTGGCAGCAATGACTTCATTCTTCCTGGGAAAGGAGAGCTAGTAGTCTTCTTCCCATAACAGAGGGAGGAAGATACTATGGGCAATCAAATGAGCAAAAATTAAGCCAGCTTGGAAAACTGAGGGGGACAGAAAGCTTGTTTATCATTCCCAGCACCGGGGCTTTTTTTGTAGCAGGAAAGGATTGCATATTAGGCTACACCCCCCGATGTAGCAAATCCTCCAAGAGCTTACAATAGACCCTGTAAGAAGAGCTCTGTAAATTCTTGGAGGATTGGCTACATCAGGGGGTTGTAGCCTCATCCCTCAGGGCTGGATTAACAATTAGGCCAAGTAGGCACTGGCCTATGGGCCCCCATGCCTTTAGGGGCCCCAGGCTAGTTTCCCCCCTGGTTTTCTCCCTGCTTACAGCCCTTCCAGTCTGCATGCACAGCCAATAACTGAGCTACTCTTTGCCCAACTTGCCTGGCATCATTACCAAGTTTGTCTCTCTCTGCCTCTCCCCTGCAGCTTTGTCAAAGGGGCTTTTGAGAAGCTGCCTGCAGGATTCAGTAGGGGCTGTGAGCGGCAGGATGGGCACTCAGACTCTGAGATAATTTGCAAGGGGTCCTCCAAGATTTCTACTGCCTAGGGGCCTCCAGAGTGTTTAATCCAACACTAATATGCAAAGGCGTTCCTGCTACAAAAAAAAGCCCTGCCCAGCACCAAAGCTGCCTTTTGCTACCTCCTCCCAGTCCTGAACAAAGCATCAGAGGCTCTCCTGCTCACAGCACTGGTGCCCTTCTCCTACACTGCACCTATATGATACAAGCAGCAGCTCCCCTTCCTCCAGTATCTGCAGCACACAGTAAGGAAGGTGGATGCTATCCAGCCAGTGGAGATGCAGTATGTGAACAAGAACAGTCAATGCTTCTCTGTTTAGAGGGATTTAAACTCCCCCCCCCATCCTTTTTTCTGCAAGTTCTGGGGTTCACCAAGCTGGCTGAAAAATCTTACTGCTGTGTAAATGGCCCCAAACCACAGATTTAAGTACTCACAGATTGGGGCACGCTTCACTGTTAAATATAAGCTAGAACCAGTACAGCGCCATTTAAAATCAACACAAATATACATAAATAATGGAGATCGCTAGGATCTGAGAACACAGGAAAATTTAGAGAATTCATGCCATCTGTATTTCTTTATTGAAATGAGTACAACAATAGTATATGATGAGAAAAGGCTTTGTCACCTTAAGGAACGTCTGTTCGCATCTCTTATAACATAGTGTTTATTTTATTGTTTTTCCAATACTATAGTCATTTATTGTTCCCTACTGTAGGTATTTATGAAGAGATGCAAATTGCAGATTATAGTCACAATAACGTAACAAATGTATCTTGATTACATGTTGGAAAATATCATAACAAGGAAATCAAAGGGCTAATTTATCTGCCCACAGAGCAACCTGGAGCACTTACGTAATACAGTACAGAACACAGGAATTCATAATGGTTAACACAGCCATCCTAAAATGAATTGAGTAGCCTAAATAGCCCAAGCTTAGCCCAGGTTTGTCAGAGTTTGGGAGCAGATGGTCACAGCCCATACTTAGATGCAAGAGCACCAAAGAAGACTGGTGTTGCTCTGCAGAGGAAGTCAACAACAAATTACCTCTGCTCATCTCTTGCCTGAACTCATCCTCTTGCCTGTTGATGAGTTTGCCATGAGCTGGTTGTGTCTCAGTGGCACATTCTTTCTAATTCAATGGGCCTAGAAGGGCTTAATTCCACTTCTGATGGCACTGGAAGTCTCTGAACCCTAAATTCTAGGTGCTTGCAAATTCTTCATTGTTAATGAAAATTTCCATAATCAAGACTAGACAGATTCTTGAAGCAGCATCTGATGTACTACAAGAAAGCATTTGTTACAAAAACATACTGCAAGTTATCTTTGAGTGTTCCATTTGAAGATTACCCCATTAAGCACACTGCTCTGAGTTGGCAAAATGATTGGAAAATTCTCTTCTCAGTTTAGGAATCACACACAGTTTTTCCACATAACATTTTCTGTCTGTGCTTGTCAGGTGTCACTTAAAAATCAAACATTCTTTCAACAGCTCTGTGCATCACAGTAACCTTTAAAGCCGCTCTCCATCTACCAACCAAGGAAAACTCTCTAGTATAGACCAGACACGGGCAGAAAGTAGACTACAGTCTATCAGTGGGCCATTACTTAATTAACAAAGGACTAGCAAGGGTGACTGGGATTATTACTACAAATGCTAGATTATCGGTATAGTCCTTGGTATAGTCCAGCAGGGCACTTCTGGACTATACCATAATATACTGACTGCACTTTGAGGATTACATAATACAGAGACCTGGATAAAGCAATCCTTTATCTTAATATTTTTTTTCTGTAGGTGGGAAGTAAAATCGCACTTCCCCATCCTATCCCATCAGGCTCACCTAACATTAACACATTTGATGGGGTAGACACACGTAATATCCAATACAAAATCAGCCCAATATTTCGTACAGAGACAGTCCTTTATCAAGGCAAAAAATATAGCTGAAACAAATCTCAAGGATAAGATCCCTGTACAGTTGGAAGCAGGAGTGAAAGTAAGCAGATATAGGCCAGTATAGAATACTGTACTGGAAGGAAAGTGGCTGAAATGGCACTTTCCATTCTCTGCTTTAGACTCCTTTACCCAAAGAGACTGTGCCAGTAAAAACAAGTTACTTTCATCCCTGCTGAGAATTCCTGATCAGCAGAATATCCACTTCTCCTCACAAGAACCCCTTTAAGTTTATTTCCCATGCTTATGGGTAATTAATTCCTGATCAGCAGAATTAATTCCTGATCAGCAGAATATCCACTTCTCCTCACAAGAACTCCTTTAAGTTTATTTCCCATGCTTATGGGTAATTAATTCCTGTTTGCTTTGATATGCCAATGAACTCCAAAATTAAATTCTCTCCCTTTCCCTTTTTTTCAGTCATCCGCAGCTGAGCTTTTAATTACTCTTATTTTTCTTTCACAGCAAATGTGACTATTGATCCTTTCAAAAATTGTTCTGATTGGCAATATATTTCAAATCATCACCAAAAAGGAATGGGAAGCAATTAATTAAGCACCACAGAGAATCAGAATCAGATTTAGAAAATGACAATTAAGAGTGGTGTGAGGCTTTTGCTTTGAAGAGTGTTCACCTGTATTTCTCACTACCATATTTTTTCTTTGTAATATGGTAGTGAGAAATACAGGTGAACACTCTTCAAAGCAAAAGCCTCACACCACTCTTAATTGTCATTTTCTAAATCTGATTCTGATTCTCTGTGGTGCTTAATTAATTGCTTCCCATTCCTTTTTGGTGATGATTTGAAATATATTGCCAATCAGAACAAGTTTTTAAATTTTGGAAGAAAGTCACATTTGCTAAAGAGAAGAAAATCAACTAAGGAATGTCAGGGTACAATAACCCTGGCAAGTCTTAGTTGTATTTTGTTGGTCCACATGTGGACAGGTGACATTGCAATTTAGTTTTAAGGGAAACAAAATCTGGTCTTTTAAAAGACAACTAAAATATAGAGAACCTTGAATGTAATGGGTAGCTTACAACAGCATCTGGATCAATTAACAAATTTTAGTAATTATAGAACAAACAATCATTTGGAACCTATAATAGAGTAGGCTGACTATTAGGTGAAACAATACAAAATAGCTCCTCACTCAGCCATGAAATTCAGAGAATGACCTTGAGCTAGTCACTACACCTGGACCTAACTACCACATTGAGTTTTTGTAGAGATGATAAGAAAAGGTGCACATATTCCACCTTAGTGTCAGAAAGGGATACATGTACATTTTTCTTTTTAAGCATACACAAGGTTGGCAACCTTAGTTTGGGATCCTAAGCATCCTGAAACAAAAACATGCAGAAGTCTGCAAAAGTTTCCAGTGGGTTCCAAGATGTATAGATGAATGGGAAGAGTTCTAAATAGTCTTGGAATTTTCAAGAGATCACTGGCCTGGCCTGTCGGCTGCGCCCCCCCTCCCCCCGCCAAAAAGAGCCATTTTACCTGAACATTTCTCAGAACAGCCTCACTCTTCTCCCGCACATCTCTGAAGGGGCACCTCTTGGACAGCATCAGCAAGCGCGCCAGCATCTCATTTAGCCCTCCTGAAGATCGGTGAACAGAAGGCAATACCCCTTCTGCGGCGGGAGGAGACGGTTTTGCTTTTACAAGAACCATGGTCTCACTTTTCTTCAGGACCACTTGCCTGATGTTTTCGAAGGCACTGTCTCTGGCGCTGACATCCCTACTGCAAAGCCCATCCCACCTCATTTCTCCATCTCGGTCAGCAGCCATTATTTGAAGAGGCACCCCGATTCAGAAGATGTTCCTGAGTCGCTCAAAAAACTCACTTCGTCGTCATCTTTGGAAAAGTCAGACGAACAAACAAACAATACCAAACACAGACTAAGGGTCCCCCGAACTCCAAGTCACCTGTCAGTCCTCATGATTACGCCTGCCTGTATGGCAAAGAAGCGCAGGCACCCTCGGCAGCAAGAGCAGGGAGGCGGAGGCGGCGAAAGGGCTGTCTTGGTTAGACAGCGAATCCTTCCACTTCTTCAGCCCATAAAACTTGGAACAAGGCACGGCTGGAAGTTTCCCTCCTGAGTCGAAGCGTATGGGAAGGAGAAAGGGGCTCTGCCTGGGCGGCTCCCACAATGCCAGAAGCGGCGTGAGGCAGCCAAGGAAACCTAAGGGGAGGTACGCCAGGCGGGAAACCGGTGCCTTCTTCTGGTCGTCGTCGGGAACCGCTTTCACCTTCAAAGGGAAAACCGAAGCAAAGTCCCCATCCAGACTTTCCTGCTCCGGACCCACAACGACTGCGCGCCCTCTGTCTTCTCTCTTATCGACCGCTCGTACTTCGACCAAGCAGGGAAGCGACCCATGAGAAGAAGAGGACAGCCGAAGCTCCGGCTCTTACCGCTTCTTCGTGGTGAGAGGGAAGTCCGGACGTGCACATACTAGACGCTACCTGAAGGGCACGTCCAAGAACCGGACGCGGGTAAAGCAACAGGGGCCCCCACTGCCAACTCCCGCGCCGCCGCCGCTACCCACCCAGAAGGCGGCTATAGGCCTTCCCTTACTATTGAGCACGAATACCTCCCTACTGTGTGGAAATATGATAGATAGCAGCTTCAGCCAATCCTATTTTAGTTGCAGCCAATCAGTGTGACTCATTCTCGGGGTATTGGTATCTGGGGCTGCCTATCAACGGGAGCTTTAGAGTTTCCGGCTTTAAACAGAACTACAAATCCCAGAAGAAACCGCGGTTCGCATAAGGTATAGGGGTGAATATACGGTGGTGTCCCGAAAGCAAACATGCCTGGTTCAGATTGTTGATAAGGTACGGGCTGTTGAAGTCCTGATTAAATATTTCAAAGATTTCCTTCTCCATATCCGCAATACGTCTCAGGAGACCATGGAAATGTCTCCAGTATATCTCAAGGAGAGGATGGGCATTAAGGGAAAGGACCCGAGGAAGAGTTGCTGTCTCACATACATGCTGTATGAATATCCACTGTATATAAAACTGAATTTACAAACATTCCCAAATCTGAAATAATTGTGATGGGATACAGAGTGGCAAAGCTTTGCCATAATGGGTGCTGTCATCAAGGATGATATTCCCAATGATTAGTGGTGTGTTTTTGTGGGAGACATTGAAGTGTAGAGGCTCTACATTCATGGTGCCCAGGCTGGTGTTTTCTGGGAAACTCATAGGCTCTAGTTTCCTCAGGAAATCAATAATGTCTTGCTCTAGTACTGAAAACAGATTGTAGTTTCCTCAGGAGATCAAAATTTCTTAAGAGTACCACTGAAAACAGTTTCAACTGTGGGGTTTTTTTTTGTTATCTTGGCTTACTGTTCATCAGCTACATCTCCACCTGCCATCTGCTTGCATACTGCCAGTGCTGTCACACATTTAGATCTAGGTGGGCAGCCATATTGGTCTGAAGCAGTAGGCAGGGCTTTTTTGGTAGAAAAAGCCCAGCAGGAATGCATTTGCATATTAGGCCACATCCCCTGACATCACCATTGTTTCACACAGGGCTTTTTTTGTAGAAAAAGCCCAGCAGAAGCTAGTTTGCATATTAGGTAGTAGGAAAAAAATTGAGGCCAGTGGCACCTTTAAGACCAACAAAATTTTTTTCAAGGTTTGAGCTTTTGTATGCATACACACTTCAATCTTCCAGGACATTCAATGGGTTACCTGAAAGTAGTTATTTTATTGCAAAGGAACTTCAGGAACAGAATTGAAAGGGATATTCCTGGATTACATGTTAGTACAACACTCTGAACAAACATCCCCCAGAACTCAACAGGGATATTGGTTTCTTATCTAATTACATATGCTTAATTCATTCAGTCCTAGAGAGACTATTCTTTCCCTAGGTAGAGGCTGCATGGAGGGGGGAGGTGATTGAAAGGAATAAGGTCTGTTGAAGAGAAAAATACAAAGGGCTCTAGGAAGAGGCTCTGGACAATTGCTTTCCCACCCTTGTTGTCTTACCTCCCACTCAAGTGAAGGCATTAATTCCCCACCACCACCACCTCAAGGGGAGCTGATCTCTGGCATCTGGAAAGCAGTTGTAATTCTGAGTGATCTCCAGCCATCACCTGGAGGTTGGCAACAATGGTTCCTGAGGAGAAAATGGCTGGTTTGGAGGGTGCAGTGTATGGTATTGTACCTGTCTGAGATCCTACCCTTCCTCAAACCCCACCCTTTCCAAGGTCGATCCCTTAAATTGCCAGGAGTTTCCTAACCTGGAGTTGGCAAACCTACCTCCTTCCCTTTATAAGCCCCTCTGACTTCAGCTTTGCATTGCCTCCCCCCCTCCCTGCAGCCTCTACCTAGGGAAAGGACAGTCTCTCTCCACAGTGGTGGGGACCAAAGCAGCTTACATCATTCTCCTCTCCCCCCTTTGATCTGAACAACAACCCTGTGATGCAGGTTAGGCTAAAAGTCTGTGACTGGTCTGAAATCACCCAGTCAGCTTCCACATCAAGAACCTGGATCTGGCAGACCCCACTCTGAAGCCCTAACTCCAATGCTGTCCTCAATCTCCACCACAGAATCTCCAGGAATTTCCCACCAACCTGGAACTGGCAGCTGTAGTTAGGACTGGCCCCAATGAGTTCTCCCTCAGAGGCCTTTAGTGATATTTTTCAGAGCAAAACTCTCTCTCTGATAACACTGTTGGTCTTAAGAACAGGACTTCAATCTTTCTCTATCTCTCACTTTCTCTTCCTATCTCTTTCTCCGTATCTGGCCTGCTGGTACAGGATGCCATTTCTCCCCCTGTCTCTGTCTGTTTCCCTTCCAGAGGAGGATAGGGAGGAGACCTCAGCCAATCAAGGTAGTCCTCAGCCAATCAAGAAAAAGCCTTCCCTCCTCCTCCCTCCCTCAGCCAATCGTGAGAAGTCTTTCTCTATGGCTCTTTCCTTCCTCCTCCGTCCCTCAGCCAGTTGAGGAAAGGCTTGCTTTCTGTCCTCTGCAAAGCAGAGTGACAGGCGGCTTGGCCAATGGGAGAGCAGGGAGAGCCTTTAACTGCCAGAGCCAAGGTTGATTGCCTTTGACTGACAGAAGCAGCTTGGCTGGCTAGCAACAGCCACTCAGGCAGGAAAGAGGAGCGGAGTCAACCAATAAGTTGTCCCTCAAAGGCCAAAATAGGACTTGAAAGGGCCTCCCCCACTGTCTTTTATTGAGAGAACCTAGCTTTGTTACTTTTTACTGAGAGAAGCAAGGTTAGTTGCCTAGCAGCTGCTGCCTAGCAGTTTCCCCAGAGGACCAATCCTCATCTGTCCTGGGGTGGGGGAGAGCAGAGTCAGCCAATGCGACACAAGAGCAGTTGATTCATGGTTTGACAGGCCAAAGTTTAATGCACCACAGTCCCACCCAGTCCCAATCAATGAAGGAGCTCAGATTTGCCAAGACGAAACAAGCTTTTTTATATATAGGATTCCCACCATGAAGGCCTATACATCCTCTTGTATTTTAGTGTATTTCTTTTTTGAAATAGTATATTGAAATAGTGATTGCAATGCAATACAATATATTGGAATGTATTCCTTGAGCCCCAAGAAAAGGATACTGTTAAGTCCATGCTTGAGAAGAGACCTATGGAGTGCAACAACTAAGTAGGACATTTTTACACATCCATTTCCTATTTAGACGTATTTATTGCTTTGCTGTTCCCCACTCCCCAATTAAATCCAAACAAGTGATGACCATATGGTAAATTTGTCTCTTCCATACAGTCGATTTATTTCTGTGTTCAAAATAAAGACTAAATCCAAATAAAAGTAATTGTAGCGGGAAAAGCTCATATGTTACCAATTTCAGCCGGATCAATAACAGAGGCAGCGTGAGGCGAAGTCAGGAAAACAGCTTTCTTTATTTAACGTGCACATGGGCCCTGTACACGGGCTGCAGACTCGAGAGTCTGAGCCCGGACCACAGAGGCTCGCAGGCCTTATATACCCTTCTGCCCAATCATTACACACACACATTTCCGTTTGAAGAAGCTATAAACATTTCCGTTTTACCAGGGCTGTAAACAGAGCTTGCTACCTTTCACCTGTGTTTCAGCTTCCTCCTTCTTGGTCCATCGGGCCGCCAGGCAACCCTAACCACAAATCATTATATAGTTCTGCTTTTGCTTCCTCAGGGTTGGCCTGATTGCCCCCACCTTTGCACTTCCGTTGCTCTCTGCTCTTACTTGCATCTGTGTCTTTCAGTTCCTCTTTTTCTATAGCAAGCTTTAATATGAGCTGATAACGTCTCTAGCTCAATCTACTAGCTAAACAATCTCAGACCTGCCTAATAGGCTTCTTTCTATTGATCCTTGTGTTCTAAAACATTCTAAAACCTTCTTCCCAAATACTCTTCCATATTTCCTTCTTGTCCTCCTGCCTCATAATCAGTTTTCGTTAATGACACTCAGGGTGCGATCACATGAGCAATTTGATCCATCCTAGCTAACCCTTCCCTCTGGATCAAACAGTCATGATCACACATGCACATCTCCCCCCCCCCCACCCTCCGCTCGCAGCCCACCTGTCCTTACCTCATCATAGGATGGGCTGGGAACAGAATAAATAGCCACTGGGTACTTCCCGGTAACAAACTCTTTGCCATGCCTCCATGCCGCATTTTCAACCATCTGAACAGCCAGGGCATGCCATTGATGTGAATGCGCAGCAACTGTGTGAATATTCCTCTAAGTGCATGTGCAGTCTGTGCCTATTGTGGGCGCAGTGTGATTGCCACAGCATATCTCTTTCTGGAGCAGCTTTTTCAAAGACAAGAGACTGCTGCAGTAAATTCTAAGTGTGATCGCACCCATAGTATGTTTAGTACTTAAGTGATTTTCAATGTTGCAAAATGCTCTGATCAATCAAAATGTAACAGTATTGTAATACAAAACACAGTTTTAGTTTTGTGGCAAAACCTGGTAAATATTCACTATAATTCTGTAGCGAATATGAACATTATGAACTTGACATATACCTCATGGTCACTTGGAAAGTGATCAAAACGCATTTATCTCAATCTCAATATATTTGTCAACTTTCCATATTGAACATATTGTCAACTTCTGCCAGTCTGAGCTAACAATACTGACCTTGATGGACCAATGGTCTGATTCAGTATAAGGGGACTTCATGTGTTCCTGTATTGAACATTATTTGAGGGTATACGTAGGCACAAGAATACATCAAATGAATGTCGTCTTCATAAAAAATCCTGCCAAAGTAAGCTTACAACTTTTGGGGGTTTGGAACATACTTTGTGAAAAATAATGTAATTTATTTCATGGATCCTGATCAGAAGAATCTCAACTAAAAAAGGAAGATTAAGCTGTGTAGAACCACTTATCATAAGCACAAATAAATGGTTTTGGAAATTTTGGAAAATGAAACAGATCAGGAATTTGAAAGCACTGAAGGAAAAGAAAGCAAATATGTCCCATGTAGATTTCAGTAGCTATTTATCAGTTGAGAAACTCTGCTTTTTGCAGAGCACTGGTATATCAGATTACTTTGGAGCCATACTCTAATTTTATCTTCTTCCTACAGACAATTGACTACACAGCTTACTGTTGTGCTTTCCCAGTTAGGGAACAGTAGCATCAGATAGGTGCTCTGCTTTTGTATCCTTATGAAAGAGAGTTCCAAAACAATTGATGGTCGTGTATGGCTATGTAAATCCACTTGTACAATCCCCCCCCCCCAAAAAAATCAATAGAATCCATAAGACGGTTTCAATATGCCAAGTTTTCTTACTCAATCATGGCAAGAGATAACAGAATGGAGAGAAAATTCATAGAGGTCACAGTAAGTCACTGTGTTGCCCCAGCTCGAAAATACATCAGCATATTAAGGCAGCCCCATAGTCTTGGTGCTTATAAGGAATTCTGGTTCACTACAAGTTTTGCACAATGTAAAATCATGGTTCAGGCTTAACGGGAGGTACCATCCTCACCTGGGCTTCGTAACGGTGAATTCCAAACATCTGACGAAACAACCTTGTCAGGTTCTTTTTTGTAGCAAGAACTCCTTTGCATATTAGGCCAATCTTCCAAGAGTTTCCAGGGTTCTTAGTATAGGGCCTACTGTAAGTTCTTGGAGAATTGGTTACACCAGGGGTGTGTGGCCTAATATGCAAAGGAGTTCCTGCTACAAAAAAAAGCCCTGAACCTTGTACCTGGGAATCTGGACCGCTAATCTGCAGTAAGGGGGTCACGTGTTTCAGCAACAAAAGAGAGTTACAAAGTTTCAAAAAAGTTCATTACTGTAAAATTAGGTAAGAAAGTAATTAGAATAATCCAAATAGTCTGGAACCATGTAAGGCTACAATCATAAACCTAGTTACCAGGAAGTAAGCCATATTATTAATTTATGTAGACTGCACATTTCTCCACAATAAGGGCCCAAACTGGCTCATCCTGTATTTTATCACTACAACAATCACGCGAGGTAGGCTAGGCCCAAGGTCACCCAGAAAGCTTCCTTAGTTGAGTGGGGATTTGAACTTAAATATCCCAGATCCTAGTCTAAGCATCTAACTACTACATGATCATGTTGAATTTAATGTGATTTACTTCAAGGTAAACTACAACTTGTTTCCATGAAAGCAAGTTATTTAAAGTTTCTATACAGTATGTTCTTAAATGATTTGCAGGTTGTTTTGAAAGTTAAGTGGCCCCAACATTAGCATAATCACACTAAGGGAGTAATAATAGCCTTTGCTTTATAGTTCTGTAATCAGATATTTGATACAATCAAATTCTACTGCACTGGAACTTCAAAGGAACTGAAACAATTACTCACTATGTATCTGACAAGCAAAAACTAAAATTCAGCAAAAATTGTCTTTACTAACATTTTCTAACCTGTTGACTTTAGCTCTACTGCTCAGAGCCAAGCATTCCTGGCATGTAACCATTTGGATGCTTCTTTCTTGTTATGACTGAAACTATTTTATGACTTGTTTTTCTTCTTTCTTGTCTGAACAGAACTAGAAACAGAAAACAGCTCCTATCTTCTTAAATTAGCAGAACTTTTAAAAAGATACAACGGAAACTACATTTATGCAGTTTATAGGCTGATCCTATGCAGAGTTGTTTTTAGCGACCTTAGGTGCACTTAATATTTGTATAGGGTTGATTTGACAATTACTTCAAATGACAAGTAAATTACATTTATGAGTGGTAATTGTTTACTTTAATGACAGAAAATAAATGACCTAGTCCAGGGGTGGCCAACGGTAGCTCTACTGATGTTTTTTGCTTACAACTCCCATCAGCCCCAGTCATTGGCCATGCTGGCTGGGGCTGATGAAGAAGAAGAAGAAGAAGAAGATATTGGATTTATATCCCGCCCTCCACTCCGAAGAGTCTCAGAGCGGCTCACAATCTCCTTTACCTTCCTCCCCCACAACAGACACCCTGTGAGGTGGGTGGGGCTGGAGAGGGCTCTCACAGCAGCTGCCCTTTCAAGGACAACCTCTGCCAGAGCTATGGCTGACCCAAGGCCATTCTAGCAGGTGCAAGTGGAGGAGTGGGGAATCAAACCCGGTTCTCCCAGATAAGAGTCCGCACACTTAACCACTACACCAAACTGGCTCTCCCAGTTGGGAGTTGAAGGCAAAAAACATCTGGAGAGCTACCGTTGGCCACCCCTGACCTAGTCTATAAAACCTTTGAAATTGGGAGCCCAAAATGTGCCTATTCTTATGACAAAGAGTCAGTGGTCTTTGAGGCAAAGGACAACATTGGGGTTTTGTCTCACTTGTACACAGGAGTCATTGTGTAGAAAAAAAGGTTGTGGAGCTCATCCAGGGATTGTTATGCAGCTGCACATACTATTCAATGGACAAGGAGGTAGAACTCTCAGAAGGAGGAGGTGGAACTCTCAGAAAGGTTCAGGAGCTGTGTTCCTGTGAGCTCCCACTGAATCCGAGGCCTGCTTATACAGAGAGCCGGTTTGGTGTAGTGGTTAAGTGTGTGGACTCTTATCTGGGAGAACCGGGTTTGATTCCCCACTCCGCCACTTGCAGCTGTTGGAATGGCCTTGAGTCAGCCATAGCTCTCACTGAGTTGTTCTTGAAAGGGCAGCTTCTCTTTGAGAGCTCTCTCAGCTCCACCCACCTCATAGGGTGTCTGTGGGGGAGGAATGTAAAGGAGATTGTGAGCCGCTCTGAGATTTGGAGTGGAGAACAGGATATAAATCCAATATCATCATCTATCTCTGGCTGTCTCTCAAAGAAATGAGTGGCTTCCTTTGACTGTTTATCCAAGTAACTGGTCAGACTATAAATGGGAAGAAACTGCCACAGTCTCTTGACGGCCGCAATAACCTGTATCCAGAAGGGAGAGAAAAGTTTTCCTAATTGCCTTGTATGTGTCCTTGATTACAACTCCATTACTGTCCAAAACTGCAGACTTCTGATGGGAAATAAGTACCATCAAAATATTGCCAGCATTTTCCCCTTTCCTTTGAAAAACATTTTTAAAAATGTGTTGAGTATAGATAGATCACAGCTAAACCAGACCCTTTCAACTTGCAGATACTGGCAAATGCTTAATTCTGGTTCAGAAACATGAATAAAGTGACTAACACAGTCCATTTAAGAATTCTGAACCAGTATATTCAAATATATATTATATAAAGAAATGTTCATATGAGGAACCCATTTGTTGTTGTTTTGTTGTTGTTCAGTTGCACAGTCAAGTCCGACTCTTTGTGACCCCATGGACCAAGTCACGCCAGGCCCTCCTGTCTTCCACCATACTCCGAAGTTCACTCAGTAATCTTGCCTTATATCAGATCAGATCATTGCTTCCATTGAGGTAAGCAGGGCTTTTTTTGTAACAGGAACTCCTTTGCATATTGGGCCACACACCCTTGATGTAGCCAATCCTCCTGGAGCTTACAGTAGACTCTGTACTAAAAGCCCTGTAAATTCCAGGAGGATTGGCTACATCAGGGGTGTGTGGCCTAATATGCAAAGGAGTTCCTGCTGCAAAAAAAGCCCTGAAGATAAGTATTGAGAAAATGTATTCTATGGGGCGGGCGGAAAAAAACGAACTACGTAAATTCTTAGACAAGAACTTAGAGCATGGTTTTATCCGCCCTGTTGCAGCACCCCATGCTGCACCGCTACTGTTTAGCAAGGAAAAAAACGGGGGGGCTGAGGCTTTGCATGGATTTTTGTGGGATAAACACGATTTTCACATCGAATGCGTACCCAATCCCCCTCATAAAAGACCCCCTAAGCACGGTGTCCCGGGGGGAAATATTTACTAAGTTGGACCTGAGAGATGCGTGCTTGAGAGACCGCATAAAAGAAGAGACGAGTGTAAAACGGCGTTCGACAAACCCATGGGACAGTTTGAGTACTTGGTAATGCCATTTGGATTACAAGGAGCACCCAGGGTGTTTATGAACTTCATTAATGAGGTGCTTAGGAAATACCTATACCAAGGGGTGGTGGTGTACCTGGATGACATCATAATTTATTCAGAACAGGGGTGGCCAACAGTAGCTCTCTAGATGCTTTTTGCCTACAACTCCCATCAGCCCCAGCCATTGGCCATGCTGGCTAGGACTGATGGGAGTTGTAGGCAAAAAACATCTGGAGAGCTACCATTGGCCACCCCTGATTCAGAGGATCTCCCTATGCACATTAAGTTGGTACTAGAGGCATTCTTTTCCCAACAAGGTAATTAGTGACAGAAAGTCTCAGTTTGTTGCCAACGTCTGGTGGGAATTTTGCAAATTAGTGCTATTGAACAAGGACTCAATTCAGCATACCACCCACAGACAGACAGACAGACCGAACGAACCAACATGGTGCTAGAACAATATTATGAATCACCAGCAATCCAACTGGGCAGAATTACTCCCGTTTACGGAGTATGGATACAATAACAGTGTGCACAGCTCCACAAAGGCTACAAATTTCTAAGATCTTTTTGCATTAAATGGATTATAAATAAAGTGACTGTAGAGTTAGATTTGCCTAAGATGTTTTGTAAAGTTCACCCTGTTTTCCATTCCAGCTTACTCCAAAAAGACCCTGGTGCAACACGTTGGCACCCTCGACCACCAGCGCCGAACCCAATCCCAGTGGGGAGGCAAAATCACCACAAAGTGGAAGAAATTTTAGATGCTAAAGTGAAACAGGGTGTGCTGTATTTTCTGATTTTCTGGAAACATGGATGTAGAAGCTCCGTCATTAGTCAGACAATTCTATACCAAACATCCACACAAACCCCGGGGGCAGGCCTAAGGGGGGGCAGTATGTCAAGCCCGACTATTTTGATATACAGTAGAATGGCTGAACAAATGTCAAACCAATGCTCTGGCCCCTCTCCATTATTTACAACTTGTCCACCATGTCTGCCTTGCCATCTGGCCAAGAATGTTTATGTTACTGGGAAAGGTATGCTGTGTCTGAAGAGTGCACTCCCTAATTTTCACAGGCTTCCTTCACAGGCTTGTTATCAGTTTGAGATGTAGTATTAGAATGCTTTTGTAGTGTAAAAGAAAGTTACTGCTGTACCCTTTGAACTTTAGGTTTGAATGAAGCGCTTTTTTGTTACGGTTTATGATACTTATATAGCACCATGTAACCTCTGGTATCTCAGTATTTCCAAGGACCATGTTCCTTGGGCACCTTTGAATTTCTAAATAAACCAGTCTATTTGAAATAAAACAAAGGACTTCTTTATTGGGAATATTGGGGCTTGACAGCTCTGTACTAAGAGCCCTGTAAACTCCAGGAGGATTGGCTACATCAGGGGTGTGTGGCCTAATATGCAAAGGAGTTCCTGCTGCAAAAAAGCCCTGAAGATAAGTATTGCGTACTTTGACTGCCAATAGGTCCCTAGGGTTTTAGTCAGAGGTCTTTCATATCAATTACTATCTAATTTATCCAGAGACACTTGGGATTAAATTTGGAGCCTTCTGCATACCACACAGATGCCCCAGCCTCACTCCAGTATCATGGCACCAGTGATGTAAGTGTCCCATATGTCACTATATAATCCATACTCCAAACAGATGAACTGTCAACAAGATTGTTATGGTTTCTACAAAACTGGCATTATTTTAGCAACTTGACATGTATTTGAGATGCAATTTTACTGTGACACAGTGGAGGTTTTCCTATGATATTTTGGCAAAGCTGGGAGCAGGAAGACAAGAGAACAGTATTAGAACACATTATGTTTCCACTAACAAATAATCACTGTAGGAGGAGGAATTTTCAAAGAAACTGTCAAAATAGCATGTGCAGATGTTCAGCCAACTGTTTGCTCAGTTCTGGATGGAAAACAGGAAGGAGGAGTTTCACATTCCAAACTGGTCTTTCTAAATAGTCTCTTGCCAATCATATTGGCTCCACAACAACAACCAGAAAAGCAAGGACTTTCCCAATATTGCTGCTCATATTGTAGCTATTAGCTTGAATTTCTCTTGGAATGAGGTCAGAACTTTTGAATGATTCATATAGCTGAAGGCTGAAATGAGAACAAACATTGTCTGAAGATTTCAATCCCCAGTAAACCACATTAGAAGATTAATAGAATTGTTTTGCTGAAATATAGGCTGCAATTGCCATGCTCAGACCAACATTTTCATAATCAAATCTGAAATTAAAATGTTATTCATAATCTTCAGATCTTTGGTTTCAGATTAATTTACTTCAATAAGATTATAGAAGTGAAAATCATAAATAATCTTACTGAAGTAAATGATTCTGAAACCAAATTTCAGAAGATTGCGAATAACATTTTAATTTCAAATTTGAGTATCAAAATGTTGGCTAACCTTCCTGGCACAAGTGTTCTGTAATTTTTCCAGTTCAACATGAGTAAGAATAAAACAGATCTACTTTCCTTTGAGATACATTTTTATTGAAAAAATGACAAATATATATTCAAGCTAAACCTAAATTTGGGGAAAGTACTTGGGCAGACCAATCCTAAATTCCGCTGCAGAGGCCCACCCGAGCATAGAACTAACGTAGGCAGCCTTAGTTGGCATCCAAAGGGGAGAAGATATGCCAAGCGGGGAGGGAAAGGGAGTGCAGCTGGATGAGCAGGCACAAGAGAGAAGCCGTCGCCATGGTGATCCCGCCCGTGCGTGTGATATTGGCTCACTGCCGAGGTGGGGGAGGAGGGAAGGGGCAGCGCAGGACCACAGGACTGACCAGTCCGTTGCATGTGACCAGGAGGGGAGGTGGAAAGCCTGCTCCTGAGAGGCTGTCAACTCCCTTGCACCCACCCACTGTCAGAGACTCGTGCCAATGGCAGGCAGATGGGCAGAGGCATACACCCCCTGGCTAGCCACAAATAAACAGGAAGCACAAAGTGCAAGAGTTCGCTTCCAAAGACACCAGCCGGAATGTGTGTATGGGAACAAGCAGAGAGTCCTAGCATGCCACCAAGTCCAACAGGCAACCTCCCCTCAACACAGACTCAGAGACCCCCTGTGATGTCCTGACGCCCCCTTCTGTGTGCATGGAATTCCTCCCCTGGGGGCCATAGAACTCAGAGTAGGAGACACTGGCCCTGCATCTATTCCATTAACGCCCCCCCCCCCCGCTGTAGGTTGTGCCACGAGCACAGCTCCCTCTCATGGAATGCATGGGTAAAGGCCCCCCATCCCCTGTCCAGCCTCGCAGCAATGAGGTGATTCATAGTTTCCCCAACTCCCTCACCAAGAAACAAGTGCGCCCACCCGCCGAGACATTCCCTTGGGGAGCCCACTGACAGCGTGGCAGAAGGTGGGGGGGAGAAAGGGGCAGAGAGGAGTGAAGCAGAAGCTAAGCAGGAGAGACAAAGTAGTTGTACATCTAAGGCTTTATTGTGCTGGAACCAAGTAGAGCAGCATCCCAGGTGGAAGTTGGAAAGTCTTGCAGGGCAGGAGGCACCACTCCAAGGGAAGGGTAGGAACAGCTGACTGAGAAGGGGGGGGGGCAGGGTTTGAATTGCTGCACACAGAAGCCTCTCTGTTGAATTCACACCTGCAAAACAGAGAAAGAGACCCATTGCACTCAGGGAGGAGTGCCGTGCCACTTGTAGCCAGGGATGTCTCATCCTGACAGGGGCAGCAGAGGCAGTGTGTGTGTGGGGGGCGGGTTTGACAAAAATCAACAACCCTGCATCACATGATGGAACCAGCCAACGCACACCCACCTGTCCTGTGTTACAGTGTTCCTGGCTTGCTTGTAATTCCCCAGCCATGGCAGCTGCAGCATGAGGCTGTGTCTTAGCCAGGAACTCTCTTAAAGGGACAGTCACTAACCTGCCTCCTCACAGGCAACGGAGCAGCTGCCAGACCCCCCCCCACACACACACACAGTGCCCTGCCAGGGGTGAGAACGAGGCAAAGGACAGACGGGGGGGGGGGGGGGCTCCAGCGGCATGCAGGGGTACGACAACCACCTGAGCTCGCTGTCAGGTTCTAGTGCTGGAGATGCTGTCAATCTGCCCAGCCTCAAGCTAGGGGAGGGGGGGCAACTTGAGGGTGCGCAATCGCACTTACCCATCCATGTGTGAACATCCTTGCATACTGAGCCTCTGGAGGCCGGGTACCTGTTGAGGCTTGGAAACAGGATAGGTTAGCCAAAGAGTAGAGACTTTGCTCTCTACCTCACAAGTCAAATAGCTCAACCTGCACTGTCTACGTGCCTTCTCTGTGCAGCTCCCACCACCAAAGTGCTCCAGACCTCACATTATGTCCACACAGCAGGGAACTCCATGGCAGAGTCCTGTGCCGCACGCCCTCCCCTACCTGAAGAGTTGTGCAAGGCCAGGGCAGAAGCTTTTCTAGGAGACAGGGAGCAGTGATTGGGTGTTGGGGAGGGGGCTCGCCCAGCCCGGGACATCAGGGGATTGGTGAGGCGATTACACAGTTCCCTAAGGGGTTTGCAAGCTCTTGTGGTGGCAGTGGACTTTTTTTCCTGTTTCAATGAGTGTCAATGGGATAGGCCAGCATTTTCCTTTTAATTTAATTTCATTTTATTTGATTTGATTTATATCCCACTCTACCCCACCAAGGCGGGCTCAGGGCGGCTTACAACATAGAAATTCTAACAATAGAATTTAAGAATTAAAATACATCATAATTTACATAATTAAAACAACTAAAATATCAATCGATCAATGTCAGTGTCAGTGTCCTTGGCCCAACTTTATGCCTTCTGGGGGGCATGTCAGGGCCCGAAGTTCTTAGGGACTCAACTAAGCTGGGGCACACCCCTGACTCCGTCTCCTCACACTAGCGTAGGCCACTCCACCAAACCCCCCTTGGACCTGTATGGCCACTCATTTCCTCGGCCCAGCTCCTCCTGTAGGGTGGCCACCAAACCCAGCCACAGAGCTGGCGCCGCCAAACTTCCCCACCGCTGCTCCGTGCCCACTGCGTGCCTTTCGTTCGCTGCGCTCCACCGGAGCCAGACCTGACCCCAGACTCTGGGGCCCAGAGCAACAGGGACCAGCCCTCTCACCTTGCCACCCCCAAACCACCCCTGATCTGCGGCCATATACGTTTCTCTGGTGCCGCTGTCTGCCTGTTTGATTGCTTGGGCTGGCTTGGGGGGGGGGCCGCGGTGCATCTTCAGCTGCTGTGAGCGGCCGCAACTGTCCAGAATCACATCCCCAGCCAATGGCAAAGGTCGGAGGGCAGTCGGGGGCAGCTCAAAGTCGCAGGCAGGGAGGGACGGAGGGCAGGCGCCTCGAGGACAGCAGCAGTGCTCAGGTTGTCCAGCAAAGAGGCGGAGCCGGGGGCAGGCAGGAGTGGGGCCAGGCCCGCTCCGGCTGTCTCTCTCGCCCCAGAGCCATGCCACTTCCAAGACAGGCGAGGCCAGGAGGGTGCCCGCTTCCCCTGCCAGGCGCCGCTGGGGGCAGGGGGAGAAGAGGAGGGGGCTTCTCTGGCTGTTGAGCAGCCAAGGAGACAGCCTGGTTGCAAGCCGGGTCCGCTGCTCTCAGCAACTCCTGGGAATTTTGAGGTTTTCCCTCTCTAATCTGGGCTTCTAAAAAGGTGCTCCAGTGATGATTAGGGCAGGAGAAAAGAACATCTCAGCACTCGCCCTCACCCCCAGGGAAGCCCAACAAAGAGAGCGAGTGGGACTGAGCGGGTGGCAACAGTGGCCATTGCTCCTGCTGCCTCCTGGCTTGGGCCTTAGTTTGCTCCCAAAGGACTTTTGCCCCCCCCTTAGGATTGCGCTGTTCATTATTTTTTTAGACTGCAGCAATATTAAGCATTATTATGAAACGAAGTTAGAGTCCAGTAGCACCTTTAAGACCAACTAAGTTTTATTCAAGGTTTGAGTTTTCATGTGCACACACACTTCCTCAGCTACACTGAAATGGATGTTAACAGTTTATATACAAAAACAGATGCCTCTACATAGGTGAACAGCAAATTACCATACAACAATGAAGATATTATTTGTTAGTTATTTCATATTATTATGAAAGGATAACTTTAAAAAAAAATCAGAAACCAGTGGTGTCTATTTTAGTTTCCTGATCTGGTCTGCCACTGAGCTGATAGTCACAATTATTCAACAAAAGAAATTGTTGAACTGTAATGTCATACTGTCCAGTTAGGTCTCAATTAAGGATATGGGTTACTCTCACACTATGGCCCTGTTCACACAGCATGTCGAGTTTGTGTTAAACTGATCTGGTTCTGTTCTGAATGTCTTTGTTCCGGATATTATCGATCAGACTGCCATACTGCAATTTAAATCACTCCGCGGTGAAACTGTCTTCTGCCGTCCACACGATGGCACTATGCAGTTCTTTTTTTCTCCACTATTACGCACATGTGCGCATTATGTGTGTATGCACATAGGTTATAATATTATGTGGTTATGCAGTTATGCGCATATCGCTAAGTAGTAAAAAAAAATGGCGGCCATAACCTGGATGTCTGAGGCTCCTTTTGCTCTGGGACAGCCTTTAGACATCCAGAAGTTGGTTAGCATCGCAGCAGAACTATCCAGAGGGAGAAAACTAAAAGGTGAAACTGGAGAACTCAGAAAACACTGCAAAGGAGCAGGTAACAAAATAATCCGGTTCCGAGAAGGATTGGGGGGGCGGGGCTACCACGAGAATACCGGGAGGCAGATGTTGCTGTCTGATCAGTCACTTTAAATCCGGAAAGAAATAGCAGCGACATCTGATTATACTGTGCGTCTGAACAGGGTCTATGGGTGTTAAATTAGCAGTGCCAGATTAAACCCTGTGAAGGCCCCCCTTGTCAAAATCTCGAGGCCCCCCTTGCAAAGAGCAGCTCAGTTGCTGGCTGTGCTTGCAGGCTGGGAGGACTGCAAACAGGGGGAAAACCAGTACAAAAAACTGGCCCGGGGCCCCTAAAGGTGTGGGGGCCCATAGGCTAGTGCCTATTCAGCCTATTTGTTAACCCAGCCCTATAAATTAGTTTAGAAAGTCTGGCCAGATTATATTCTTATTACTGCAGATATGAAAGATATCTATTTGAGCTTTATATCAAAATGTTGCACACAGACCGTACCTGTTGCATTTCGTTAATTTTTTATCTCAAATTTTTTAATATGCCTGTGTGAGAAACAATGTGTGTATGTGTGTGCGCACACACATGCATGTGTGCTAGGGTTGCCAAATCCAATTCAAGAAATATCTGGAGACTTTGGGGGTGGAGCCAGGAGCAAGGTTGTGACAAGCATAATTGAACTGCAAAGGGAGTTCTGGCCATCACATTTAAAGGGACAGCACACCTTTTAAATGCCTTCCCTCCACTGGAAATAATAAAGGATAGGGATACTTTCTTTTGGGGCTCATAGAATTTGACCCCCTGGTCCAATCTTTTTGAAACTTGGAAGGAGAGAGGCACTGCATGCTATGCTATGCTGAAAATTTGGTGCTTCTATCTAAAAAATGAGCCCCCCCCCGAGAGCCCCAGATACCCACGGATTTTCCATTATACCCTATGGGAATCAGTCTCCATAGGGAATAATGGAGTGTCCAGCAGGCATTTCCCTCCTACCCACCCCCATTTTCTGATCCTAAAGTGGGGGAAGAGCCTCTAAACCAGGGGATCCCCTGCCCCCACCTGAGGATTGGCAACTGTAATGTGTGCACACGCCGAGGACTCAGGGTTGCCAACCTTCTGATGGAGTTTAGGAATTTCCCAGAATAACTGATCTCTGGACAACAGAGATCAGTTTCCCTGGAGAAAATGCTTGCTTCGAAGGGTCAATCATATGGCATTATGTTCCACGGAAATCCCTCTCCCCCCCAAACTCCATCTTTCCTAAACTCCATCCCCAAATCTCCAGGAATTTTCCAGCCCAGTGTTGGCAACCCTAGACATACTTCATGTATCTGATGAAAGTCTAGTCCACAAAAGATTTTGCTATAAGAAATCTTATTGTTTTCGGTTCCTGAAGACAACCTTTTTGTTTTTGCTCCAAAAGACTAAAAATATTATTCCTCTTCAAGGTTGTCGATAGGTCACATATGCAGAAATAAGTTATTCCACCACCTTTCCGTATACCACACTCAAGCATTAACATGTTAATATGCTTTTAATCCCATTAGTATATGTATAAAAGGAGTCCAGTGGCACTGTTAAATACTGGGTTCGATACATGAGGAGACACGTTGCATAGTGATCAGCTTAATTTATTGTGATTACAGCATATCAGTTAAGAACTAGAACTGTCTGAATGGGCCAACAGGGCCAACTATATACACCTCGGATTCCTGCACTGGCACGCCATAGGTCCATTTGAACCAGCAGAGGAAATCCCAATTGGTCCAGGGAGCACAGGATCCTGCTCCCATTGTTATTGCAAGTCCAAAGCTCAGCCATAAGGCTCACTGAGCCTCTGTATGAACGCTAAATGCATAGAAACCCAGACACAACAGGCACCTTTAAGACCAACAAAATTTTATTCAAAATGTGAGCTTTTTGTGTGCTAAAAACACACTTCATCAGACAATAGTATAAAATGGAATTAGCAGTCCTCCATATAGGGAGTGGGCAGTGAATTAGTATGCAAAATAGTGAAAAATGTTTTTAACAGGTTAAAAGAATAACAAGTTTGGTTCTGGTTATTATATGCATGGGTTTAACTGGGGGAGGAAACAGCAAAGGCAATAAACATGTTCAGACTTGGAGATTGATGTCTATGTCATTAGATTTCTTAACTGAGAAGAGTAATAAATTTAGAGTCTGTGGTAATGTTGGTGCAGTTATCATGGGTACTAAGCATCTATAAATGGAAGATATGAAAATATCAATGTGCTGCAATCATATGCATTGCAGCCCTGATTGTTAATGAAAATCAAGCATCTTTTAAAAAATTAAAAATTATTATCATTGGAGCTAATTTTGTTATCATTGGCAAACTACCGACCGGTCTCGAATTTATCATTTTTAGGTAAAATTATAGAGAGGGCAGTGGCGTTGCAGTTGCAGGGTTTTCTGGATGACGCTTCCATCCTAGACCCTTGCCAGTCTGGCTTTCGTCCAGGCCATGGGACGGAAACAGTGCTGGTCGCTTTAGCAGATGACCTCCAGCGGCATCTGGATCGATGCGGTGTGGCGGTGCTGATGTTGTTAGATCTGTCGGCCGCGTTCGACACAGTCGACCACCGGCTACTGACCTGCCGCCTCGCCGATGTCGGGGGGTTGGCCTTACAATGGCTTGCCTCCTTCCTCGAGGATCGGGGACAAAGGGTGGCAATCGGGGGGGGGGAGCTCTCTCAGAGACGCACACTTCTTTGTGGGGTGCCTCAGGGAGCAGTTCTATCGCCGATGCTATTTAATATCTATATGCGCCCCCTTGCCCAGATTGCCAGGAGGTATGGGCTTGGGTGTCACCAATATGCAGATGTCACCCAGCTCTATTTGCTAATGGACGGCCGGCCTGGATGCGTCCCAGAGAGTTTGAACCTGGCACTGCAGGCTGTGGCAACTTGGTTAAGACTGAGTGGGCTGAAACTGAATCCAGCGAAGACAGAGGTCCTTTGCTTGTGTTGGGGCGCTCTAGGAGGAGAAATACCTCTCCCGGTTTTTGATGGGGCGCCGCTGAAAGCGACGCGCCGGGTCAGGAGCCTGGGAGTTCTACTGGAGCCTTAGTTATCAATGGAGGCCCAGATAGCAGCCATTGCCAAGTCAGCCTTTTTTCACCTGAGGCGGGCGAGGCAGCTGGCTCCCTTCCTAGAGCGTCAGGACCTGGCAACAGTGATCCATGCAACGGTCACCTCGAGATTAGATTACTGTAATGCCCTCTATATGGGGCTGCCTCTGTGCCGAACCCGGAAGCTGCAGCTAGTGCAGAACGCGGCTGCTAGATTACTGCTGGGGCTCCCAAAGTGGGAGCACATCCAGCCGGGGCTGCGTGAACTGCACTGGCTATCAGTTACTTACCGGATTCGTTACAAAGTGCTGGTCATCACCTTTAAAGCCCTATATGGCCGAGGACCTGCCTACCTTAGGGACCGTCTCTCCCCACATGAACCCCAGAGAGCACTGAGGTCAGCAGGGAAGAACCTGCTGACTATCCCCGGGCCAAATTTGGTAAAGCTTCAAAGTACCCGTACCCGGGCTTTCTCTGTTATGGCCCCAAAGTTATGGAACCAACTTCCAGAAGAAATGCGGGCCCTGCGGGACTTTGAACAATTCCGCAGGGCCTGCAAGACCATCTTGTTCCAAATGGCCTTCACTGATTAGAACTGCTAATGTAAATTCGCCATCTAGATAATAGCACAAAATATTAATTTTACTGTTTTAAAATTTTAATAGATTTTAATTAATTGTAGTTTAAAATGTTGTACAATGTTTATTGAATTTTGTTGTTAGCCGCCCTGAGCCCGCTTTGGCGGGGAGGGCGGGATATAAATAAAAGGTGATTGATTGACCATTTAATGTAAGCCTTTTAAGCCTTTTCTGCATAATGTAAAATGCAGTCAAATTGCAGCCAACTTACGGTGACCCAGTAGGGTTTTCAAGGCAAGAGATATTCAAAGGTTTGCCATTGCTGACCTCTGCATAGCAACCTTGGACTTCTTTGGTAGTCTTCCATCTAAGTACTAAGGCTGACCTCGCTTAGATTCCAAGATCTGATGAGATCAGGTTTGCCTGGGCCATTCAGGTCAGGCTTTTTCTGTATCATGGGGTCTATAAAAATTGTATGCTAACGAGAGAGTTTCCCCCCATTGTTACATCTCCATGCTAGGAAAACTTGTTGATTTCTGTATGCTGGCAGATGCTGAAAGTTATAGAGCTCTGTCCATAAAAAGTGCCAGTCTTGCTTCATTTTGTATGTTATATACAAGACTATCTCAGTGAGCATTGATTAATACATGACAGTGACTGCAACTATTTTTTTCTAGAATAAATAACACAGGCATGTTATACTCCTTCCTCATTAGTCCCAGGGTCTCTTACACTGCCCCCCCCCCAAAAAAAAACAAATACAAAATACCAATGATTAACTTTACATATGCAGATCCAAGCTTTATATTGCCACTGAATGCAAGGCAACCACTTTCTTTTTGCTGGCAGGGTTTTTGTGCTGTTAAAAGCTGCTCAACAGGCAGAAATTCAACAGATGATGTCTTTCCTAGCAAAAAAAATGCAGAAACGGAAATAACTGCATGTTCAATTTCTACATATCATGCCGTTGCAAAAGCATGAGAGCCCTTGAGGTGGAAGCGGTAAATGTAGGTTACCGTTACCGGTGAGGTGAGCGCGCTTTTTTGTATGGCCGAAGCCTTTTACTGGTTTATTATTCTGCCTCACCTTTCTAAGAGGGAGAAACGGGTTGAGTCAAACTAAGCAAACACCAGAAGCATACGCCGGCTTAGTAGGCTCCGCACTCCCCAAGGGGCGGCGCCAGGACCCAGGGGAAGGAAGCTGTTTGCAGTGGAGGGGCGTGGCCAATGGGGGTCAGGGAGAGGCGGCGGAGAGTGGCTCCGGGAGCGGGAGGAAAGGTGGCCTGTTTAAAATCGATCCTCAGTCGGGCTGTCCCTTGCAAGCAGCAGGTCAGGAGAGGTTCAAAAGCGGGTGTGGTTGTAAGTGGGTGCAGGAGGTGAAGGTGGGAATCGGGAAGGTGTCTTTCCTCTTACGACCCATTGTTTTTTCCCACGTTGGGCGGGCGTTGTATCTCTGCCCGTTTTATGCTCGAGGGCAAATGGGAAGTAAATGGCCAGCCTTGTCTCTCCCTTCTCCGGATCCTGCGTCTTGTCTGATTCCTTTGATGGGAACTGAGCTGTTTTTTCTCTGGGACCCTCCATAAAGACATCCACGCCTCAAGGATGGCTAATGAATAAAGTTTTGGCAAAGGAGGGATTGTGCTATAGATTTTAAGAGGGGGTGGTGGTGGTGGTTTAAAAGCTACTCAGAAGTGTTTCCTGCTTCTTAGGCGTTCTCTGGCCTTTCTCTTCTGCTCACTTTGCTGATAACAGCCTTCGGGGTAAGTACTGCTATCACCTGCTTGGGCGGCTAAATGTTTGCCTGTGCTTCCCCTTCTCTTCCTCGGGCCCCCTTCGGACAAGGCTCGCGACAACTGACGCTGAGGGGGCTGCTACATGCGACTTGCACGATTTTGCGGAGGGTGCTCTCCAGGCGGGCATTGCTTTTCTTCTTACCTAAAAGGGATAACGGGCACAGAGCAGATTGTCTGCCCTCACAAGTTCTCTTTTCATTTTCAATGTTAATATTGCAGTGTTTGATCTCTTAAAGTGGAGGATGCCTGTGTTTGCCTAAAAGTAGCAGGCAAGCAAACACTCAATGACTATTGTTGCCCTTCAACATCAATAGCAGGGGAATATTTGGTGCTTGTTAGCCTCCCAAGTTAGAAGGAAAAGCATTTTGCATCCACCCAGTGATGCTATTTTCTTACTTCCATATCCCAGCATTTTAAAAAAGAGAGAGATTCTGGATTTTACCACCTTTGCCCTCAATTGCTATTTGCAGAACTGGGGTCAGAGTGGCAGACCCAAGGGTCAGAATTGGCCTCCAGCAGTTTGAATGCCACTTTTTTCTGCTCTTCAAAATGAGTTTCTAAAACAGGAAGAGAGTGGCTTTATCTCCGCTCTTTAAGTGGACTTTTTGTCTTAGCTTTCATATTGGGGGGTAATAAACTGTGTGGCCTCCTTCAGCCTTGTGATTACTTTAAAAAGGTAAAGGTAGTCCCCTGTGCAAGCACCATTCATTTCCCAGAGGTGACGTCGCATCATGACGTTTTCATGGCAGACTTATTATGGAATGTTTTGCCATTGCCTTCCCCAGCCATCTACACTTTCCTCCCAGCAAGCTGGGTACTCATTTTACCGCCCTTGGATTAATTACAAAACACATTTACAACATACATTGAAGTGCTGCTGCCATTATAGCAGCTGCTTCGCTAATGTTGAGATTCCAAGGGCTGGAGAAGTCCAGCAGTACCTTTTCCATTCCTATGACAGCATAAATAAAAGCTGTTTGTGCAGCAGCAGCATAAGTTGGAGAAGTTGTGTGTGCACTGTGGTACACCTGATTTTCTAATAAACCCAGATCATTCTCCTTGTTGCATTTAATTTTGTGTGCAGCCTTCTCTGTCTTTTCAAATGGATCTTTATCCCTATGCAGACCTTGATTAAGAACATAAGAGAAGCCATGTTGGATCAGGCCAACGGCCCATCAAGTCCAACACTCTGTGTCACACAGTGGCAAAAAATTTTTTATATACACACATACACTGTGGCTAATAGCCACTGATGGACCTGTGCTCCATATTTTTATCTAAACCCCTCTTGAAGGAGGCTATACTTGTGGCCGCCACCACCTCCTGTGGCAGTGAATTCCACATGTTAATCACCCTTTGGGTGAAGAAGTGCTTCCTTTTATCCGTTTTAACCTTTCTGCTCAGCAATTTCATCGAATGCCCACGAGTTCTTGTATTGCGAGAAAGGGAGAAAAGTACTTCTTTCTCTGCTTTCTCCATCCCATGCATTATCTTGTAAACCTCTATCATGTCACCCCGCAGTCGACGTTTCTCCAAGCTAAAGAGTCCCAAGCGTTTCAACCTTTCTTCATAGGGAAAGTGCTCCAGCCCTTTAATCATTCTAGTTGCCCTTCTCTGGACTTTCTCCAATGCTATAATATCCTTTTTGAGGTGCGGCGACCAGAACTGCACACAGTACTCCAAATGAGACCGCACCATCGATTTATACAGGGGCATTATGATACTGGCTGATTTGTTTTCAATTCCCTTCCTAATAATTCCCAGCATGGCGTTGGCCTTTTTTATTGCAGACGCACACTGTCTTGACATTTTCAGTGAGTTATCTACCACAACCCCAAGATCTCTCTCTTGGTCAGTCTCTGCCAGTTCACACCCCATCAACTTATATTTGTAGCTGGGATTCTTGGCCCCAATGTGCATTACTTTGCACTTGGCCACATTGAACCGCATCTGCCACGTTGACGCCCACTCACCCAGACTCAACAGATCCCTTTGGAGTGCCACACAATCCTCTCTGGTTCTCACCACCCTGAACAATTTAGTGTCATCTGCAAACTTGGCCACTTCACTGCTCACTCCCAACTCTAAATCATTTATGAACAAGTTAAAGAGCATGGGACCTTTAACTACCGGTAATTCATTCATGGGATTAACTACCGGTAATTCATTATTTGTTGAGTACCTAAATCCTAACTATTGTGCAGAACATTTAAAAAGTCAGGCTTGCTGACAGGTTTTTGGTGGCACTCAGATATTGTGACGCATCCAAATGCAACTTCTTCCAAAAAGGAAAATGTGCCATATAAGTTGTAGTGTATGATAATGGCTACATTTGTGGGGGTGGGAATCCCTTAAAGAAAAAACTAATAAATATAGAACAGGGACCACTGAGATGAACATAAGTTGTCTCAAGATAAACTGGGCAAAAGTTTTAATTTCTTTAATTATGTATAAACTTACACAAAAGATTCTGAAATGGAACTTGAACAGCAATGGATCAGGAAATAGAACAGACTATTATCTCATAGTGATTTTTCTGTTTCAAATTTTGTTGGGAAACTGCCAGACTGAACTCTTTACCTTGTTTGTAAGCATATACTCAACCTCTTCTCTTTCCACTTACATTTCCCCCCTTTTTGATATTAGAAAAGAAATTGTACTAGAAAACAAAATGTGGAGTTATATGTGGATTGCTTCCTTTCTCTTTTTAGATGATGGAACACTGGATCATCTGTAATGGAGGTGAGTAATCTGCCATGTATCTTTAGCAGCTCTTCAGTTAATTCTCAGTTCCAAAGGAGCAAAACTCCTTTATTATAGCTGTGGAAAGCAGAAAGCACTCCTGCCCCATGGATTTTTTGCAGATGCTATTTTTTAATGTGTGTATAAAGTTCCATTAAGCTACAGCTGATTTATGGTGACCCAGCAAGGGGCTTTCAAGGCAAATGAGAAACATAGGTGATTTGCTATTTCCTTTGCAGAGACTTCCTTGATGATCTCTCTTCCAAGTATTGACCCAGCTCAACTTCTGAGATCTGACAAGATAGGTCTATAGCATGCCACCTTCCTTCCTGCAGTTTTTTATACATATGCTTTTATAATCATTGCTAGAAGATTAGCAACTTAAGCCTTTGTATATCTGATTTCAGTGGAACTTACTCCCAAGTAAAGTGTGCATATGATCTGAGCCTTAAGAGGTGATGCTTTATATTCTGTATTGGGATAAGAATCACTCATTTAAGTAACTGAGTGGTGACACATAAAATAACCATCATCTGGTATGTGTATATTAGTACATATAATTTTCACAGTTTAAGAAAAGTGTGAATAATGCTATTAATGGAGACAAAAATATCTCAGATGTTTGACCTTTAGAGAAGCAAGAAGTCTAGAGTTTCTGTGTTCAGTTTTCTGCAATGATGCCAAAAGGCATTCTTAATTGTGAAATCAACTGTGGTAAGTAAACATACAGGATTCCATGTTACTTATACACAATAACTGGTAGCCTGGGCTGGGATGCATCAGACACATCCAGCCAGTTCATTATCACATTCATTTCTGGCAGCATCTTTGCCTTAGAAAGAGCCATTTGAGCAATAGTGATTGGGTCTTGTTGTTTGGAAGGTATGAAAGTGCACCCTGCTTCTTCTTCAAAACAGATCACCATCAACTGGTTATTCTTCTCCAGAAGTGAGAAATGCCAGCTGCCCATCAGATTGACTCCCACCCCTAATCTCAGGTGAAATGTGAGAGCCTTGCCAACTCCCTTAAAATCTCAGGACAAAGAAACTCCAGAGCACATTTCCATTCAGAGGGCACAGATTGTTGGTTTTGTGGGATGTGTCCATGCTGGGAAACAGGTGCTCTGATCTGTGGAACTCCAGAGTAGTTGATTAATGAGACTTCAAGTTTGCTAGAAAAATCTACAGCTAGCTTGAGTTGCAGTTCTTTTTGTTTCTTTGGACTACTTTGCATTTCCAACCAGAACTATCCCCCAGCCAGTTCTCCCCTCACTTTGGTTTTCTCTGTTCAGGTGATGCCTTTAATGTGGTGATGCCTCTTTCAGGTGTTTCTGTATTGCTAAAGCAGTCTTTAGCATTCCCTTCCCTCATATTTCTAAACAAAGTAAGTAAAGCTTCTCCCCCCCCCCACTGCAGCTGACTATGTTTACATAATTTTTGCACCTTATAGTGGCTAAGGAGTTTTGAGGTGAGTCAGTGAGCATCTCTAGCTGCTCTCAGTATGCCAAAACCCATTTGGACAGAGTTATAGTGCTACCATAAATCCAGCAGCTTCTGTCATGCATGAGCAGGAAAAGAGTGAGATGCACCAGGAGGGGAGAATGAGCTAACACTGCTAAGGAAATCCTCTTGGGTAGAAAAGTGGTTCCTTTTCCCATTCCTTTCCATCGCAAGCTACCATAGTTGTTCGCTTGCAACAGGTAACAGGAAGGATGGTGTAACTAAGTAAACGAGTAAATATTCTGACATCTTTTAAATTGTTTTATTGTTTTAATTGCTATTATAAAAATTGACTTTAATGTTTTAATACCTAACATTACCTGCCCTGAGCCTGCTTGCAGGAAGTGTGGGATATACATTCAATAAAATAAATAAATAAATGTGTTATGGTGCTTTAGACACAACTCTCTCAGGAAACATACTTATTATTCATTTTGTATAAAAATAATAACACTGTGGATGATTTTTTGGCATGAATGAATAGTCAGCATGACAGTATTAAATTTGAAGGAAACTGGCATGAGAAAAGGATTAATTATTTAGATACCATTGTTGAAAAGGATGAAAGGAATATTTTGTTTGTGAAAACATATCATAAACCTATAGACAAAAATATCTCGACTTCTAATCATGTCATCCTAAACACATTTGAACAAATCTACCATATGGGCAGTTTTTACGCGCACGTAGAAAATCAGCAAGACTAGAGGACTGTTGTAAGGAAGTGGAGAAACTGACACAACAGTTTGACATAAGAGGGGTATCCACATGAAGTAGTGGTCAGAGCAAAAAGCAGGGCAGAAAGTAAAGATAGGAAAGAACTACTGAAGGATGTGGTGAGAGAGAGACAGGAAGGTTTGACCTGTGGATTTATGAATTCAACAACAGCATATAAGATTGGCAGATCTATTAAAAACTTATGGCACACAGTGGAGCACTTACCAGGGTGCAGATTTCCTCCTAGAATAGGCTACAGAAATCCTGACAGTTTAAGGAATAGATTAGTGAAAGCAGATTTTAGAGATCAACAAGAGACAGAAGAAAAAGTAATAGGAAATCACCCTTGTGGTAATTGTGCAGCGTGTTGTATGATGTTGACTATCAGGGAATTTATTAACCCTGCAAATGGAGAAACAATTAGATTGAAACATTTTTCAAACTGCAACTCAAAACAGCTGATTTATGCAAAAATATGCAAATGTGGGATCTGGTACGTAGGAAAAACAATGAGGGCCTTCAAGGTCCGAATTTTAGAGCATAAAGCTCGTCTTGAGAGGGGGGTGCCTGCGGCTCCAGTGCACCAGCATAAGGGGAGTGGCCATCAGGTTGGGGATTTGAGATTTTTTGCATTGTACAAATATAAACCCAAACCTTATGTGAAAGAAAATGTGGGGAAAATTTTATTGCAACAAGAAAGTTATTGGGCTTATAGACTTCAAACGGTAGCACCTAAAGGAATGAATTGTAATATTGATTTCTATGCATTTTTAGGTATGTAGGAAATAGGTCTCTTCAGTTAAATGAACTCTGTATTTTATATATGTGTATTTTATGTGTGTGATTATATATATGCATTGTTAAATGATGGTGGAATATATTGAACTCCTTATCAACTATTGTGGCATGTCTCTTTAAAAAGCTTAAGAGGTATAAGCAATGGAGAGAGTTATAGCGGCTGAGAGCCGGTAGCAGGGACTTGAGCATGTATGCGTTGATCCATGATTGAATTCGTTGTACTGTGGGTAAGCGCATCACTGTAAGAGTGGGAGGAGATGGTGGTGATTAGTGCCAAGATATTTATAATTATTTTGATAACAGCTCCAGTTAAAACAGTATTGAGAGAAGACTGACGAAGGGTAAAACCAACGAAACCGCAGAAAATCCAGGAAATACGGTCTTTTGATCTCTTTGTGAGAAGTTGTGCAGAATGACGCCCCTGTCTCCACCCAGATTCTGAACTGCAAGAAGCAGCTGAAGGCGGTGCCTCTGAGACATGACTTTAGAAAACAGTCTGGGGGAGCATTGTGTGGATGTTTGTTCTATTATTTTGCTATATGGACTTATTATATACTGTGCACCAAATGTTTATTTACACACTTTTTGTGTGAGAATGATAATTCAACCGGTGAGGTTTTGAAGGATATATTGTTATCAGAGGGAATATGGCTGATGTTAATGCTCAATTAATGCTGTAAGTGTTATTATGTGTCTTTCTGCAGTCTTTAGATATCGAGTCAAAGCATAGCTACATAGGAAGCTTTATTCAGCCTCCACATAAAATATCCATTCCATTTGCTGATTTATGGCCAAAGAAGACAACGGCTGTCACAGCAGACACTCCTGCACCGAACAGCCAAGGTAAATCACTGCAATTTGAATTATTACTAATGTGAAACCTAGTTAGCAAATTATCTTGGCTTCTGGTGAATGAATTTGGGGACCCTGGTTTGAGCATAGAGCGTTATCAGGATCTAAGGAAAATGTCTGAAGAACAATGTGGAATTGAGTTACAAATAGTTACAAGGTTATCTGTAGTATTTATCAGAGTTGTTATCTCTTTCAGGTGCAACTAGCAGGGGTGGGGCTTTATAAGTTTCAGGTGTAGATTTAAGGGAAATTGCCTGAGAGGAAAGACATATTCCTGTTTTAGCTTGCTTTGTTTGTTACGTGGCCCTCCCTGGCAAGATACTGTGGCTGTATTGAGTTGTTGTTCAGTTGCACAGTCGAGTCTTGACTTTTTGCAACCCCATGGACAAAGTCACGCCAGGCCCTCTAGTCTTTTACCTTCCAAAGTCTGCTCAAATTCATGTTTATTACATCAGTAATGCTGTCCAGCCATCTCATCTTTTGCTGTCCCCTTCTTCTTTTGCCTTCTGTCTTTCCCAGCATCAGGATCTTCTCCAGTGAGTACTCCCTTCTCATTTGGTGGCCAAAGTATTTGAGCAAAAATGCCAAATCATATCTTACATTAACCATTTGCTTAAAAGATGGGATACAAATCTTTTAAATGTGTAAACCATAATTTAGAACACAAATCTTCCAAAAATACAGGTGGGATATTGTATTGTTTTCTAATAGCCCTTGTATAAGGTAAATTAGGAGCCCCATGGTGCAGAGTGGTAAAGCTACTGCAGTCCAAACTCTCTGCTCATGACCTTTGTTCGATCCTGGGGGAAACTGTGTTCAGGTAGCTGGCTCAAGGTTGAATCAGCCTTCCATCCTTCCAAGGTTGTAAAATGAGTACCCAGCTTGCTGGGGGGAAAGTGTGTAGATGACTGGAGAAGGCAATGGCAAACCACCCCATAAAAAGTCTGCCATGAAAATATTGTGACGTCACCCCAGAATTCGAAACGACTGGTGCTTGCACAGGGGACTACCTTTACCTTTATAAGGTAAATTGGAACAAAACTTGCTTGCTAACTTTCCAAGATAGCTGGCGTATTTATTTTGTTTCTAAAATGTAAGCTCCACCTTTCCAGTTTCTGTCCAAATCAGCTTATAACACACACAGTCAAAACACTAAATTGCAATCGTCTACCACAAATTTTAAAAAAGAGGAAATTTGCCCTATAGTACAAAAATTCATTGTCCCTTCCAAACATCAAATCAAACAGATGTCCATACAGAGAACAGAAGAATCAACAGTTGGCCAGGGCCTTCTGCAATAAGGAGCCTGCCTTCTTTAGCTGAATTTAGAAGGAGCTTTCGAGGCATTCTAAAGAACGGGAGTGGCAGCAGAAAAAAATATTCCTTATAGATGCCAGAATCAGTATCCTGATTGAGGATACAAATAGAAGAGCTTGATGGAAAGCTCTAAGGGACTTATATCAGGAGAGTTCAGGCTTCAAGTAAGAGCCTACCCAAAAAGAGATTCACAGAAATAGGATAGAACAGAAGAAACAATGTGAATTAATAACTAACAACCATTACGATGTACCATTTTAATAAATATTTATAACCAATATTAATGTGTCAATATTTCATTCCAAAACATATAAAAAATAATTTTCTACTCATGTTCCTTTACATAGTTCCACAGTCTCATATCTATTTAATAAGTCCCAATAAGTTCTGAAGTATTTAAAATGCCAGTAGCAGTCTTTTCATGATTAAAGTGCTTCTGGCTTTTTAGTGGAAGAAAGTTCTTGTGCTTGAAATATTCAATCCTGGATAGTTGATTGGACCCCTTCTCACAACAGAAGAGTGAGAGACTGTGTTTATGATGTATGCTGTGTTCCTTTTGATGGATTGGAAGTTTTGAAAAATAAGGACTGCATTCAAAACCCCTTTGAAAAAGCATATGGAAACGGACTTGCAAAGGCTGGCTGACTGTCAGAGGTGGTGGTCAGAGTAGGTCCTTGCCAACCATTTCAGTGCAGGTGTGATGTGAGTTGTTTTCTCTTGAGTGACTGGTGCAGCCCTTTTATTTTTTGCACACTTGTTACTGACATGTGAGTTTGCTCAGTCTTTGATGTTTAAATAACACCTTATTATCAATGTATTCCTTTTGTATTTTGATCTCTGGTACTTGATACTTCCTTCTATGTAGCAGAGGTCTGCCTTTCTTTTTTTCTGCATTATAAATAGACCTTAGAAACAATCCAGTAGTTGCTCATCTGAACAGTATGCTGCCATACTATTCAGATTACATTATCTATAATAAACTACCAGCTGCTCTGAGATAATCCATATATGATTAGATTAATGCTAGATTGCACTTTTGTTTTTGTAATGGCAGTTAAAAGGAAACTTGGGTTGTCTCTATGTCCATTCAGGCTGTTTGAGAGAAGAAACACTAGGATATTGAAGCTTTAGGATTAAAGAAAAATCTGAAGAACATTGATCACATTCTAACTGATGGCAAAAACTCAAGTTAGATACCTTTCGTGATTTTAAGGTTCAGTTCAAGATGCTGCTTGGTATTGTTTGTGTAGTTCAAGAAGAAGATAAGATGAAGAAATTGGATTTATATCCCGCCCTCCACTCCAAAGAGTCTCAGAGCGGCTCACAATCTCCTTTACCTTCCTCCCCCACAACAGACACCCTGTGAGGTGGGTGGGGCTGGAGAGGGCTCTCACAGCAGCTGCCCTTTCAAGGACAACCTCTGCCAGAGCTATGGCTGACCCAAGGCCATTCCAGCAGGTGCAAGTGGAGGAGTGGGGAATCAAACCCGGTTCTCCCAGATAAGAGTCCGCACACTTAACCACTACACCAAACCAGCTCTCCACGCCAAACCAGCTCTCTCAGAAATAGTTTTAGTAGTACAGAAATAGCTCCCACCACCACCACTTTCTCTAATACAAGTGTGCATCCCCATCTTCCTCAGTTAATTAATTTATAAATTGGTTTTCCTAGGCTGCCCTTCCTGCAGGTATAGCTTAGGGTGGCTAACAACAAACTAGAACAACAAATAAATACAAGTTAAAACCAGAGATTCAGATAACAATAATACGCAAAGAATAAAACTTTGTATTCCAAGATGGTGGAAGAGTATCCACCATCCAGGAGCTGCTGGGGGGGGGGGAGGAGGGGCTTATAGGGGGGGGGGTGGGGAGGATGAGAGTGCCAGATCATTATTCCATTACTTATTTTATTTATTTTATTTATTTATTTATTTGGTGACTTCTATCCCGCCCTTCCCACGAGTGGCTCAGGGCGGCTTACAACAACAATAAAACAATAGAACAGTAAAATCAGAGCAAGTTATTACCTCTAAAATCAGACAATTAAAACCTAAAAAACCTTAAAATTAAACATTAAACTATACAGTATAAACACAAAAATCTGGTAGCTACATTATCTCATCAGGCATAGGCTAACCGGAAGAGGGCTGTCTTACAGGCCCTGCGGAACTGAGCAAGGTCCCGCAGGGCCCTCGCCTCTTCCGGTAGCTGGTTCCACCACATAGGGGCCATTGTGGAAAAGGCCCTGTCTCTAGTTGCCTTGAGACGCACTTCCTTGGGCCCGGGGATGATGAGCAGATTTTGAGTGCCAGACCTCAGTGCTCTCTGGGGAACGTGTGGGGAGAGACGGTCCCTCAGGTAGGCAGGTCCCAGGCCATATAGGGCTTTAAAGGTGATGACCAGCACCTTGTACCGGACTCGGTATATTATTGGAAGCCAGTGCAGAGCCCGAAGGCCCGGCCGGATGTGCCCCCACCTTGGGAGGCCCAGTAACAGCCGGGCCGCGGCATTCTGCACTAGCTGCAATTTCCGGGTCCGGCACAGGGGCAGCCCCATGTAGAGGGCATTGCAGTAATCCAACCTCGAGGTGACCGTGGCATGGATCACTGTTGCTAGGTCGTCGGGGGCCAGGAAGGGGGCCAACTGCCTTGCCCGTCTAAGATGAAAAAATGCGGACTTGGCAGTGGCCGCTATCTGAGCCTCCATCTTTAGGGACGGCTCCAATAGCACCCCCAGGCTCCTGACCCTGTCCGCTGGCCTCAGCGGTACACCGTCAAAAGCTGGCAGAGGGATTTCCCCTCCCGGTCCCCGACGGCCCAAACAAAGGACCTCTGTCTTCGCAGGATTCAATGTCAGTCCACTCAGTCTGAGCCACTCAGCCACGGCCTGTAGTGCCCGGTCCAGGTTTTCTGGGGCGCAGACCGGTCGGCCGTCCATAAGTAGATAGAGCTGGGTGTCATCAGCATACTGGTGACACCCCAGCCCATACCTTCGGGCAATCTGGGCAAGAGGTCGCATATAGATGTTAAACAACATCGGGGAGAGAACCGCTCCCTGGGGCACCCCACAGTTAAGTGAGCGCCTCTGGGACAGCTCCCTCCCAATCGCGACCCTTTGTCCCCGACCTTCAAGGAAGGAGGAAAGCCACTGCAAGGCCAACCCCTGAATCCCCGCGTCGGCAAGGCGGCAAGTCAGCAGCCGATGGTCGACCGTATCGAACGCCGCCGATAGGTCCAACAACATCAGTACTGCCGAGCCACCCCGATCCAGATGCCGTTGAAGGTCATCCACCAGGGCAACCAACACCGTCTCCGTCCCGTGACCTGGGCGGAAGCCGGACTGAAGTGGGTCAAGGACGGAAGCGTCCTCCAGGAAAGTCTGTAGCTGCCTCGCCACTGCCCTCTCAATAAGTTTGCCCAAAAAGGGCAGGTTTGAGACCGGCCTATAGTGTGCCAATTGGGCCGGGTCTAAAGATGGTTTTTTTAAGAGGGGCCGGACCACGGCCTCTTTAAGGGGCGCCGGAAAAAGCCCTTCCGTTAGGGATCTGTTTATGATATCCCGTATAGGATATCTGAGATCCCCCTGGCAAGATTTAATAAGCCAGGAAGGGCATGGGTCCAATTTGCAAGTTGTTGGGCGGGCAGATGAGAGAATCCTGTCGACTTCCTCCAGGCTGAGGGGGCTGAAACCGTCCAGGATATAATTCGAAGACATGCTCGGGGCCTCGGTTGCGTTAACTGTCTCAAAGTTGACAGGGAGGTCGTGGCGGAGTGACGCGATCTTGTCCGCAAAATAGTTCGCAAAAGCCTCACAGCCTATCTCTAATTCAACGGAATTTGGTCTGCCCTGGGGCAGAGTCGTCAGGTCTCGAATTATTTCGAACAATTGTGCCGGGCGCGAAGTTGCGGACGCAATCTTAGCCGCAAAGTATGTCTTCTTTGCGGATTTGATTGCCATCTCATAGGTCTTCAAACTCTCTCTATAAGATGTTCGGGTCGCTTCGTCTCGAGTACGCCGCCATTGCCTCTCTAGTCGTCTGAGGTCCCGCTTCAATTGCCGCAATTCCTGGTTGAACCAGGGAGACGGTTTGAGGCGGGGGCGCAGAGGACGCCTAGGCGCGATCTCCTCGATAGCCCTGGAGAGTCCATCGTTCCAGGACTCGACCAGAGCCTCCAGGGAATCGCCAGTGGGCCAGATATCCCGTAGAGCCGTCAGGAACCGTTCCGGGTCCATCAGGCTCCGCGGGCGAGCCAAAATATGCTCTCCGCCCAAACGGGTTTGGAGTGACATATCCACACGAGCCTTGAGGGCAAAGTGATCCGACCATGGCACTGCTTCTATTGCAATATCGTTCACTTGTACTCCCGCCGCGAAGACCAGGTCTAACATGTGTCCCGCCTGATGAGTGGGCGTTGTAACAACCTGGGAGAGTCCTAGTGTCGCCATGGATGACACCAGATCCATCGCCCGGTCGGAGGCCGCGTCGTCGGCGTGGACATTGAAGTCACCCAAGACCAATAGCCTTGGGTACTCCAACGCCCAGCCCGCCGCGGCCTCCACCAGGGATGGTAAGGCGGCGGCTGGTGCGTTAGGCGGTCGGTACACCAGCCAAATCGCCAACCCCTCCCCAACGTCCCACATCAGGCCGGCACATTCAATGCCTGGAATCTCCGGGGCCGGGAGAGCCCTAAAGGTGTAAGCCTCTCGTATGAGTAATGCCCTCAGCCAAATGCCTGGCAGCATACCTCTGCTTTGCAGGCTCTGCAGAAAGGCAGTAATTCCTGCAGGGCGTGGATGTTCTCTGGCAGAGAGTTCCACCAGGCAAGGATCACAGCTGAAAAAGTACAGTGTCATCCTTGCAGCTTATCCCATTACTGTATATGAAGACCATTGCACAGTGAACTCCTCCATCAGTGATCATATTCTGATTTACTATTACTGATTGGTAACTTCATGAAGCAAACACTTGTGTAAATTCGATGTTGTAGAGATGCTATGAAATTGTTTAGAAGCTTTGAAAATTTTCATGAAAACTTGTGATAGGGGATTTGTTGAGTAGATTTATAAAATCTTGTCATATGTACTTTTTAGTATGCTCCTTAGTTTGCTGGGTTTTGTATTTTTTAAATATCTCAAATAAGAAAAATGAAGGCAACTTGGAAAGTGCTACTAATTTCTCAAAGAAATGTAAGAATGTTCTTGTGCTCCATGGGTGCATTAATGGAGTGATAATGGCTATGTAATTTACAGGAATGGGTAGGAATTTGTTATTTTTTTCATTTTAGATAGGAATTTGTTATTTTTTCATTTTAGGTAGGAATTTGTTATTTTTTCCTATATTGAGCAGGTGGTAGACCAGATGACCCTGGATGTCCCTTCCAACTCTATGATTCATGTTTCTTTGGAATAGCTTGAAGTACAAGAGACTTCAGAAGAGGTTCTCTGCTGAAATATTTCCGATAATTTCCTCCATGTGTTTTGGCATGAAGCCATTTTTTGGGCTGAAAATGAAATATATATTTTTTTTGGTGGACTATGCAGGAGATATCTCTTTAATATTTTACTTCACTTGCCCTTGGACTATTTCATTATCTGAAAACTCTGTTGGTTTTCTGAGTAAATCAAACATTGTATGTGGGGTGGGGGGAAGGAGAGAACTTCAAATGCATGAATGCACTTGAGTCACCTTTCTTCTCTTGGTCAAATATCATTCAGTGACTAACTATATCATTTGGTGTAGACAAAGGTGCGTGGTCTGCCAGCTGTGCAAAGTTGATTCGGGTCACCTTCTGTATTAAGACCTTATTAAAGATATTTGTCCACACACCTTTCTCATCAGTCTATGTGATGCCCCAAATGCTGGCTACACATGACTGAATCCCAAAGGTCCAGTGACCAATTGGCAAAGTCCACCCTCAGCTAAGAAATTCCCTTCTACTGTTTACCTCCAAAATCACAGAAAGTGCTGCTTACACCTACAGTCTTGACTTTCCTCCAACTTCTCTATATCTACACAATGCCTTCAGATAACCTCATGAAATTCTATGGTTTTCAGTATGTTAATGTCACCCAGCTGTGACCCACCCACCCCTGAACTTTTCTCTCTCCATCCAGTTCTGCACCTCCCAATTTTTTTGTGGTGACATTTACACTTGGATGTCTCATTGCTGCCTCAAATTCCAGGTGTCCAAAACTGAGCTCTTCATTTTTTCTGCCAGTCCTCCTGCTCCTTGTATATTCTCCATATCCATTGGCATAATCATGTTATGCTCCATAGAAAAGGCATAACATCATGGCTTTGTCAGTGACTGTTCTCTCCCCTTTATTATTCTGTCTGTCAGTGTGAGGTCATTATTTTAGCATTGCAAAAATTGAGCACTTTTTCTCTGCCAGCTCAGCAAAAACTCTGATTCATGTTTGGTTTCTCTCTCTGGATTTAACAAGTTTAACCACCTTTTTCTGTGGTCTTTATTGTTCATTTGTTGCCTATCTTTACTTAAGTGCTGCTCTTTGCTTTAAAAAATTATGCACCTTTCTTATCATTCTGACCATGTGATGCCCCTCAAATTCCCATTGCTGGCTTTTGGTCCAGTCCTAAATCCAACACAATCTCCTTATCGTCAAAGACCTTCATGGACTTCTCCCGTATTTTTTACTTTGATATCCTGATAGGTTCCTTCCTCTGGCCCTTGCTTCTCCAATTCCAGTTTGGTGTAGTGGTTAAAATGTGGACTCTTATCTGGGAGAACCAGGTTTGATTCCCCACTCCTCCGCATGCACTTGCTGGAATGGCCTTGGGTCAGCCATAGCTCTCGCAGAGGTTGTCTTTTAAAGAGCAGCTGCTGTAAGAGCCCTCTCAGTCCCACCCACCTCACAGGGTATCTGTTGTGGGGGGAGAAGATATTGAAAGCCTCTCTCAGTCTCTGATTCAGAGAGAAGGGCATGATATAAATCTGGAGTCTTTTTTCTCCTCCTCCTCTTCTTCTTCCATCACTGTCTGCCGTATGTCCTCAAATGACTCTATTTCCTGTTAATACACCTCCTGCCTGAAATTGCCTCCTAAACCATGTGCATACACCACCAATCTCATTGACTTCAGACCACCCTCAAAAGCTTTCTTTTCCATGAGGCCTTTGACACAACTCCTTAGTTCTCTTTTTCTACTTAAATTAACTCCTAAGTACATTTAACTGAAAGAAAATGCACATTTTCCCCTTGATTCTCTCCCTCATATAAAATTTTAAGCTGCTTGCGGTAAGAATGTATCCTGTACTGTAGTCTAAAGTACCACTTGCACCAATAGTACTATATCATAAATAACTATAGTTATTTTTGGCAGAAAATTATTATTATTCTACTATACTTTTTGCTCTTTTCTCATGGTCTAGTTGGCATAAAAATATTTCTTCTAATACCCCAGAACACAACTAATTCCAGGAGGACCAATGGAGATACTACTTGAACTGCAAAGTCAGTCTCATTTCTGTTTGTGTGACTAGCTAGCAACAGCTATCTGTTCATCTTTTTCAACTTGAGTAGTGGCTGTGTAAGAGAACTGGATGTTGTAAGAGACAGTGAAAGAGATCATCTTATCCCTGTTTCTTCATCTTTCCATTCAAATGAAGGGTGTGTGGTTGTTTATACAATTGTATGTTTCAGGCAGGTAAAGAGGCGTGCAGAGATAAAATGACTAGTTATGTAATATCTCATCTGTTGCAGGTTGATACAAGGTGGTCTATTAATATAATTTAATTTGGGCTCTTGATATAGTTGGGCTTCAGGCTACTTGAACTCACTTCTCCAAACCCACTGTCCTTTCTTTTTAGACAGCCATGAGTGATTTATATATGAAGAATAAAAATAATTAAGATTTATTCTATATGAAATATAAAAATAATTGAGAATTAAATTGCCTGTTCACTAGCTCTGCTGTCAGCTCTGAAAAGTCTTCAAGAAAAGATCCATCGCCTTGAGTTGGAGAGGTCACAGGCTGAAGATGACCTGAACTGCCTGTCCAGAGAAGCTGCTCAGTATAAAAAAACTTTGCAGCATGAATCAAATGAGAAGGACATAGTTCATCAGAAACTGATGCAAGACAGAAAAGGTATTTCCTGGTATTGCTGATAACAGCCTTACCAGCCACATCTGTTACACCTTAATTTCAGAGGTGTACTAATGTTGCTGGTTTGACATACTTTGTTTATTCTCTCTCCTAATGTGTAATTAGCATCTGTAGTAAACAAGGCTCTCAAGTGATTCAGTCATTTTTAGGTGATGCTCTGCCTTCCGATTCCTTAATCTGTTGATTGAATTTGCATATTGCCCAAACCTTAATGTGAGTTTGAGACAGTGAACAAGTATGAGATAACTTACAATTTAAGGAAATTTTGCTTTGTCAACAGTGTAGTAGTTTTCCCAGACAATCATTTTCAGTACATCCTTTTAAAATTCTCCATGAAACTAATTGCTAGTGCTATTCCTATACTGGTTTTATGTGAGTTATAACACATTTCTAGATTTTATTATGGGTTGAAAACAATTTAAAAGTTCCTGAGTGAGGTTCTGACTGGGCCACAGCAAGTAATGCCTCTCTGCAGCAGATGCGCAAATACAAGCAGGGTAGAATAATGGTATTAATTCTGCAGCTGTAAATTAGGCCCTAGCTGTCATGAAGAATTTTATTGCAATAATGTTTTAACCTGAGTTGTAAATGAAGCTATAAATGGAATAAACATTCACCCTTCCTTTCCCCATATATTAGATGTGAGTGTTCAGTTAAGTGCAGCTCAGTCTCGCTGCTCCTTGTTGGAGAAACAACTCGATTACATGAGGAAAATGGTGACCAGTGCAGAGTTGGAAAAGAAATTGGTTGTGGAACAGCAGGTACAGAGCTATAATTCTTCATATTCTATCTTTCATCTTCCTTTTTTGCCCTATGTCAAAAAGGCTGTGCCATAACTTCATTTGTGCAGCTTTCTTCCCTTTTCTTGGTTGTCTACCATCTTCATAGATGGTCTTTTAAAACAAAGATACCCTGGTAAGATTCATGCTTAGCCTTCATACAGCAGCTACAATGACCAAGCATAAAGTCATCTTTCATCTTGTATTTCCTGCACTGATGAGTATGTTTCTCTTACTGGCTAAATTAACCTATCCCGATCCCACAGATAACAAAACTAGCAAAGACCCCTTTTGGAAATATGGGCTCATATTTGTTTATCATTAATTTCTTATTTTGTTTTCCCTATCTGTGTTGTTGGGTATAGAATAAATCAAAATAGGTGCTCAAATATTATTCCTGGATTTTAAAATAAATAAATAAAAGACATTTACAGGATTATCAATTGAGATTTTAAATTTTTTTAGAATAGATGGATGGGCAGGCTTTCATAATTATACATAGAGGTGTTCTGGTGTCCAAGGAACATGTAAACAGGTGAGGATGGTTTGGGGTTGAAAGATAACGATAACTAATATATTCACTTTTTCTAGCTGTCTGAGAGCCTGAATAAAGCGGACAGCTGAGAGCCTGAATAAAGTGGAAACATTGGAGTCTTGTATTTGTGCACAAATTTATAATTGTCAAATGCAAATGTTTCAAAAAACTAGTAAAAAGAGTGCTATGCACAACAGACTTTCTAAGAATACATATTCCTAATCATATTCTGTGATTTATCAAAAGATGCATCAGTGCCTGGGTTGAGAAATGTTTAGATGGACTGCATTAACGCAAAAGGAATAAATTGAGTCACATATGTGTGTGTGTGCGTGTGCACCTTGTAGTGCATGTGTGCATCCAATCCCTCTCAATCTGTACCACCTTTTGCACAAATGGGTTAGTTTAGTGTTAGCCAGTTCCAGCTGTTATGTGTAGATTTGTATGTACGTATGCCTAAGACACTTGCTGAATCAAGGTTCTGACATCTTTTGTGGCACTGGATTTGCATGAATCATTTAAGCAAGGTTTGCAGTTGGTTGATAAATCATTATATCATGTATGTTTCAGAGTCAGCTCCAGAAGGAAAAAGATCAGAATCAAGCAGAGATATGTGCAAAACTTGACAAGCTTGAAATTCTAGAAAAAGAGTGTTGGCGACTTACTGGCACTCAGAAAGCTGCAGAAGTAAGTAAATTTTGAGTCCGTTGTTAGCTTTCAGGTAGCATTAGCCTAAGATTCGCAGCACATTGCTGGAGAGGAACCAGTACTGCTAGTCAGGATCCTATACTTGTCCAGCAGAGGAATATTTGAGAAATAAAAACTCCTTTTCAAGAGTCAAAGAGCATAACAGCCTCAACCTCTACCAGTAATGGAGTGGTGTGTCAATTGTATCTCCATGATGAAGAGACGGATATTATCAACTAGCACTTGCTGACATGGCCACACTCCTGCAATGTCAGGCCAATTCTACCCCACATTCAGACCACATCAAGGGAGGGAACAAGGAAACACAGCATTTTCCACCTTGGAGGAGCACCATGGTGTGACCAGGAGGAGTCCAGAACTAAATATTCTCCAGGGTACTACTCTGCAGACATGGAGAACTGAGTTCCCTTATGCTAGCTCCACATACAGAGAAAGAAACTTGCCTGTTCTAGTTTTAGCATCCATATTCTCAAATAGACCATTAATGGATTTGGGTCTTGGAGCACACAGGTTTGCCAGATTAGGGGGCTGAAGACACTGGCACAGAAGCAAAGGAACATGCAGTGGCACCTTCACAAAAGGCATTCCTGTCAACTCCTCAGTAGCTCACTGGGGAAAGGAATCCATGTGTCAACTAGGGGCCATGAGTTCAGATCCCACTAGGGGATCCCGCAAGAATAGAAACCTAACTTTGAATAGAAACCTAACTTGGAGAGCCAATTTGGTGTAGTGGTTAAGTGTGTGGACTCTTATCTGGGAGAATCGGGTTTGATTCCCCGCTCCTCCACTTGCATCTGCTGGAATGGCCTTGGGTCAGCCATAGCTCTGGCAGAAGTTGTCCTTGAAAGGGCAGCTGCTGGGAGAGCCCTCTCCAGCCCCACCCACCTCACAGGGTGTTTGTTGTGGGGGAGGAAGGTAAAGGAGATTGTGAGCCGCTCTGAGACTCTTCGGAGTGGAGGGCGGGATATAAATCCAATTTCTTCTCCTTCTTCCTTCTTCTTTCTTCTCCTTCCTCCTCCTTCCTCCTCCTTCCTCCTCCTTCTTCTTTCTTTCTTCCTTCTTCTTTCTTCTTCCTTCTTCTTCTTCTTTCTTCTTCTTCTTCTTTCTTCTTCTTTCTTCTTCTTCTTCTTTCTTCTTCTTTCTTCTTCTTCTTCTTTCTTCTTCTTTCTTCTTCTTTCTTCTTCTAACTTTTGGCCAGTAGCACACAACAGAAAGACAAGTCATTCAGTTTGAGAGCAGTCTTCCAGCCCAACCATACAGGAAAAAGACTTTGTGGTCTATACCAGCCATGTATGTCAAGGCAGGGAGGACAATGGAGAATGGCATAGACATCCAATGTTTCTGGTTCAGATTCAGCATGTGACTAGGAAGTCCACAATACAGCAAAATCTCAGCTATGCCTTGAACTGGGAAAGATACTCAGATATCAGCTCCTTCAACTGACAGGTTTTTAAAAAACCTTGCAGGGGTTCTTGCTGATAGCATGTTACACTGGCATCAGGAGGTGAAGCAGCCTATGATGCTGACAGAGTCCTGCACCTCCTCTGACATGCCTCCATTTGTGCACTGCCTCTAAGGTTGCACTGGCTCAGCACATATTCCAGCTATGCCAAGCACAGGGTTTAGTTGCCATCCTGAGATGTTCAAAGATAGAGTTTAGGATTACACTGTGAGCCTAACAAATCACCAATCTGTTTGCTAAGACTTCTCATAGGGATTTATATGTTCTTTTGGTACCATTAAGACAATTGGTGTGTCTGTTCTTAATCTCAGTTTCTTTCATTTGAAAGCTTCGGTCCTACTCTTCCAAACAGCATAAGCATTATAAAAATTTGGTTGATCTTTGTTCTCGTGTGCTGTTTCCTTTGATTTTCCCCTGCATTTTTAAGGAAAAGATCAAACACCTCGAGGCAAGGCTTCAGGAAGAACAACACCATCGTAAGCTAATACAAGACAAGGCAGCCCAGGTAGGAAAGCCAAGCAGTAGCATTTTTCACAATAATACAGTGAGCTGGATCCAGCATCACAAAGAGTGGTCTAGGTGCTCTCCTTTCATTCCTGGCTGGTATATCTGACCCGCAAAGGTTTTTTCCCAGGGTTGCATGACCAATCTGGAGTAGTAGCTGTGAAGATAGGAAGGGGGCAGAAGCTTCTTCCGCTTCCCTCTCAAGTGAGCATAACTTTGCTGAGGGACAGGCAGAAGAGCGCAGTTTCCCACTGGAGCCTCCCAACCTGCATAGTTCCATGTAGATCCTGCAACTCTGGGCATAAACTTTTCTGGGGTTGGAAATGACTGCTGGGGGACGGGAGAGTGGAGAAGATCAGAAATCCTTGTGCTGGATCCAGGTTGATAGCAGGATCTGCAGGCAAACCTGTGATTCATTTCTAGTGTAGCTGCCTGTGGTACTGAAAACAAACCCTTAACATGACACAACTGTGCATTATTTCCTGTACCAGTGTTAATTTGGACAATTATTATGTTGCACTAACTGTGCAACTTGAGTCACTTGTGAATAAAGCATATGTAACCTTTCTCAACCCTGCCCTGCTCTGCTTTTGGAAAATTTCAGTGTCTTGAGAATTGGGTTGCAAGATAGATATTGGAGCATTACCTTATAAATTCAAAGTGAAACAGTACTTTATTGTAGTGAAAAGAAAGTGCTCTTGCCATCTTCTCTTTCTAAAAAGACGCTATTCATTGGCTTCTGCTAAACAATGTTGTCCTACATGGAATCTGACCTTTTTCAAAATGCTTCTGCCACTCATCAGTAATGAAGGTCTGTCTCCCATTTGTTTGCCACTGTGCCTTAAATCTCCCCAGCTTGCCTTCCTGTCCACCCATCTTCCCTGCCAGTTGTGGTGGTTATTGTAAATGCTAAATTTCTCTGTGAGATCTGTGCCTGTGCAGAAACATTTACAAAAGCATAGACTTATGTATTTGTGAACCATCCTAGGAACTATGGTTGAAAGGTGCCTTAGAAATGTACTTAACAAATATTTATTTGGTGGTCCATTGTTGGGGCAAAACTTTTCAGCACAGCAGCTGCCTAAATGGGAAGTAAAAGCAATTACTCTTTCCTAACAAAGTACTATCTACTTTCCTAAATAATGTGCCACTGTCCAAACTCTGTCATGCAATGGGATAGGTAGATACTATCACACAATACACTTGGCCCTGAACTGATGCTTAATGAAGGTTGTTGTTCTGTGCTCTGCCTGTTAGTAGAGCGGGTTATTTAGTCCACTTCTAGGTGCAACTACACAGAGACCATGAAGAAAACAAAAGTACAGCAAATACAATGTGAGTCTTAGGTTAATATAAATCTGCACAGCTTGTGATCCACCAAATCAGATGCAAACTGGCAGCTATGTATGGTGGCTCATGTCTTCTCCCTATTACCTGTTTAGGATTGTGAAAAAGTGGTGAAGTTTGGATACTTTTACCTTTCTTTCCTCCACTGAGTGTGGACTCAAAAGCAGCTTACAATACAAGAAAACAACCGGTTATATGAGTACAAATATACAATTCCTCCCGGCGGTAACAAACTAATCTATAAGGAAAGAGAACAGAGCAGGTGATACAAGTCATGCCCCAGAAGGCAGCAGTCTCTCTCCAGGTGCTTCCTTCGTTCCAGCTTCCTTTAAGTTTGCTGGGCTGGAGGGGAGGAGCAGGAGCAGGGCTCCACCCCTGATGGCAACAGTCTCCCTTCAGGTGCTATATTGGTCTCATGCTTTGTTTCGTAGCCAAGCAAAGTATTTATGCATAAGGGATATCTTTCACTGAAAGACTGAGTAGCCCCAGTCTCCTATCTGCTAACGCTGGTGTCAGCTGCCTACCATATGTTTACAAGTACAAGCTGATAATGATTGGTGCTGCACAGAACAGATGTTGCTAATGAGTTCAAACATGCAACGGTCTGTTGACAAACATTTTGTACTGTTACCATATGCTAAAAAGTGCAGTTTAACCCATTAAGAATATGAGCTCCTTGAGAGCAATCCAGATTCACTGGAGTGATTTTGAATTACTCAGATGGTTCAGACAATCTATTAAAGCTAGTTACTTTGTGATCTGTACTTCTCTGAAGAGGTAAGATTCCTGTCATAGTGGACTTCATTGATGCCTGTTTCTTAAGTGATTAGTTAGCCATGAACTGGCCTATTTCCTGCCTTACTTATGGATTAAGAGAAAGGTCTTGCTTTTTTCCCTTAAAAACACCACAGCTCCAAACAGGACTTGAGATGAATAGAATTTTAATGACCTCTCTTTCACCTCAAAAAGAAGCAAAAAAGAAAAGTGGGAAGAAGAAAGCAGTAAAGGTAAAAAGTGTTTGAGTTCATAGCTACACCTTGGATGCTACTGAGAAGTTAGGCAGGTAGTTTCTTTCTCTTCTGCATTCTTTAGTTCCAGTACTACTTCCCAGTGTTGTCTAGGAAAATGTCACTCATCTTGGCAAAGAGATTAATATAAAATGAGTCATAATTATTGCCATGTCTGGCTACACTTTTCTAGTTTAAAAAAATGATCTGGAATTCCTTAAGATCATTGGCTTTAGGCATCTTTTTTGCATGCTTATATTTCAGGAGTTGTAATGACAGCTTCTAGGTAACGTGCAGAGTAAGGTTGTATTCACAGCTCTGGCTCCCTTGCCCCTCCAAAGCAGCAAAAGTGTCTAGTTTTCCAGTTCTTTTGCATTTCAAATGGTTAACTTCGCAATCAATTGCAACTCTGAAAGAATTGGAAATTTGGGTTAATAAGTTAAATCATCAACAGGAAGGGGGTTTGTAATTCTGCAAAAAGCAAAATATGGCATTCTGGATAATTGTATGGAATCATGTTCTATCTGCTGTGATTCTGTTGTATCCTTTCAAATGTGGAGAAGTCCCAGCTGATTGGAAACTCAAATCAGAAGGACAACATCTCCAGCACTGACATGTTCATGGGATGGTTTTCTAACTTCCTGTTTCAGGAAGTTAAGAAACATTAGGGAAGAATACTGTGCAAATGAAAAATAGGCTGGCTGACTCTGCATGAAAAAAAATGTGAAAAGAATGTTTTAAAATCTAAATCATGATAACAACTCGACAGTGGGAGAGCAGAGTTCAAGCTGATGCCAAGGGATGAATGTCTTAGTATAATGTGAGCATGGCAGTGGTGCCTAAATAAAGAAGAAATAGGTGTAATGTAAATATGAAGCATAGCTAAACGGAGAGTTTTTTAAAGGGTGGGGCATTCTTACATGCCAGAACCAATCCAGTTTTTAATTTTCAGAAAAATTCTAGTTTGAAGAAAGAATGCAGCTCACAACCACACCTAGCGGCTGGAGCACTACCTTTTGTTGCTGGCAAGGTAATTATTATTGTCTTAAATTAGGATTTATTTAGATTACTGCCTATTGTTAGTGATTTCCTAATGTGCTGTTTTCCCTCAAGTCTGCCAGCTCAAGTCATTCTGTTGCTGCAAATGTTCAGAGTGTCTTGCATATGATGAAAAGTCGTGGTCCACATTTAATACCACAAGGTCCAGAAGGAGCTGAAAAGAGGATATCTAGATGGACTGGTGTGTGCAGATCTGGGTCTTTTTGTTCTACATCTTCTGCTACTGACAATCTTTCTGACCTTCTCTTGATCATGCAGGATGAGCTGGGACAAATGAGTTTGTAAGCACTTCTTTTTTCATTTGTATATGAAGGACTGTGATCATTTGAATTCAGAGCAAAGAGTTTTGAAATCAGTCTGGGAACAGGCAGGGAAGAAAGGCTGTTACACAAGTAATGCCAGAAATATTTCTATTTCTGCATTCCTCTTGAAAAAAAATGTAACATAGAAATCAGACGAATCTCTGTTAAAGTTGGATTTACTTTATGGTTAATGTAGCAGTTTGTATTTGTAAAATAAATAGATTCACTTAAACTTAGATCCAAGGAACCACATGACTAACTAGTTCCTGCAAGTCCCAGGGAACTTTGAGCCTGTGTTTCTAGAAACAGCAGTTCCTCCTGCAGTGTAGAAACTTCTTTTGAGACTAAAGACTTTGCAGTGCAATTTGGGGCCTAACATTGTTAAAGAAGAAAAGCAGTTACAGTTAAATTAGAACACTGGGACCCAGCCTCATCTATATAGATAGTATAGCAACTAAGGTTCCAAACAGACTGATGTCCACATAGGAATAGAGTGGGGCTCTATTGATGTGTGCATTTTTATACTACAAGAAGTGATGTGTTTTCTAGAGAGGATTGTAGAATAGTTCTCATGCTGTATTAACATGAGCCATAATACTACTACTTCAAAGAACATACATGCCTTACGTTCTGGAATGAGCAATATTGCTGAACAGTGCTATGGTTGTCATTTGCTATTGTATGATTAAACAACCCATTTTGTATGGTGGTGAATAAGTGAAAATTCACTGAAAAATTAGTAGATAGGAAGAAATCATAGGAAGGATGGTGGACTGTTGATGTAGACAATGACTGACAAGAGTGTCCTCAACAGTGAACATCAGGAACTGCTAAAGCAGATACAAGAAACTAAAAACCATGAAGTTCGAGAAGACTTGGAACGTGAACTGGAGTGTCTGGTTAAACAGATGGAAATTAAAGGAGAGCAGATCACCAAGCTGAAAAGACACCAGGAGAGTGTAAGAAACTAATTCCAAGATCAGGAAAAGACAGAGCAGTTCTTAGATGATGTGAATACTGTAAAAATAAATCATAATGGACATTTCTTATTAGTGTGCTGATACATAATGGCTGTTTAGCTTTGATTATCAGGACCGATTTAGACATTACAGAGGAGGTATGTTTTTGTGGGGCTGGGAGTAGTTACTACTGAGAAATACTTGGAAGCTATCATCAGGAAGGAGAGTTACTTAATCCTTTCTCTTCTTGTTGTCTGTTCTGCATCACCTCCTTTCTCACCCTTGGTAGGTAAAGATATGGGGTCACCTGTATATTACTCTCCACAGTGAGAGAAGTCACTTAGATCAGTGGTCTTCACCCTCCTGGGACCCACCTTTAATGCCCAGGTTGCACTGTGGCTCAGATTTATATGACATTAGAGTCACATAACAGGATGAAAAGGAGCCACAGAGCGTTGGAAAAGTGACTGGCAAGGAGAAATGACCTGGCAAAGGGAAGAGAACCCTTCTGTAGGGTGGTGGATGTCTCTAAACCTACCATTGTTCTTGGTGTGTGTGCAAAGTGATAAGGATCTGTAAACCGTCTGAGGTTCTGACACATCAGTTGAAGACCACCAGTGTTGACAAGGTGATCCTGAGCAAATAAACAGCAGGAGAAGAAAGGTTAAGCAGCCCAGACCAGTCTCAAAACGGGAGCTTCTGTGGGTATTTTTGTTCTTATTTCTTTTAATGCTTCAGGAGAGTTTTTCCATGTCTTTGCTGTTACTTATAATTTGATCCTCAGTAGTAGCATTGAGTAGAGGGTTTAGTTTTTATTGAACTTACCAGATACTTTCACAAATACTTTATAGAATATAGAGCATTAAATGAAAATGTTCACCATTTTTCAAATGGGAGAGTAGCTGTTCATTATCTATAAGCTTGTGCCAGAGGAATTAACTATTAATTTATTGTTGTTTGAACATACATTCATACTACTATACTGTAGCTTTCTTGTTTAAGGTTGGTGCACACTTCAGTCAGTTCAATATTGTGTGAACAGAGAAGTGTTCTCTAGTGTTGTCTTCCGTATTATATGTTGAAGTTCAGGTTTCCTATAAACCAGGGAGGACTATGCGGTAAAGTGTGCTCCTGGAAACAGTTGTGCTAGTGTCCAAGGGCATTCTAATGTTCCTTAGGCATAAACAGCGAAACTATGGAATTTAAATTGAATGTTAAAAAACTTGTATTCTAGCTTCTATTTCAAGTTCATGGAGACAACCAGGATCCTCCATTGCATAATTAGCTTTGTACTAAAAAATAAACATTAGAAAGCAACTAGGCAAGATTTGACATGTGACATTATGTATCTGTGCCATATGATTTACAGTGATATTTCTGCATACAATAAAATGTTATTATGTCAAATTCATACCAGTTTAATTTGCTTATCTATTGCCTTGTGCATGCAACACTGTAAGGCACAAGTACACATTCTTATCAGAATCGATCTTTTTCTTTGTAGGTTTATAAATTGAAGCAAAAGGCTCAAAAACTGAAAAGAAAAGCAGCTAATGTTACATCAAAGCCTGATGACTGTAAAGGAACTAAGGAGGTCACAGTCCCTCCAAGAAGCAGTGTGCATGGCACTTGTTCTGTGAATAAGAGTACAAATTCTCTCCAGCTGTTAAGAAGTGCTCAGAAAATTCAGTCAGTGTTGAAGAAAGATGACATCCTTTGGGAACCATAGCTCTCAAAACTAGTCCCATAGATCGCTACCCACCAGGAGCTGTACTGAATAGAACTTTGATGCTTGACTTGTCCACACATCCATAAATTCTGAGATTTAGATCTAGAGAAATGAACATGTTTTTCTATATTTTTAAAAATATATTTGTAATTTGGTTTTAATAAAGTGTACATTTCTTTTTAAATTAAAGGCTCTGTCAATCTGTATGAAGAAACGTGTTTCTTGCAGCATTAGGAGACAAATTTGGACTATCAGTGATTTCAAAAATGAATACTTGTGTTGTTTCTGTAGTTATAACATGATGAAAATCTTACAGGGACTGAGTATAGGAGCCACATTCTTATTTAGACTTAAAGTTCATTTCTGTTCTCTTTATCAAGTGTGATCTCAAAATAGTCTAGCTAGTTAAAACCTAACTAACTAGAGGATGAAGAACATAAATGCTGTAAAATGACTACAGATTTGAAATACATCTCTGATTCTTTTTGAATTTGTTACTAAATGTTCATCAATCAAATTCCTGTAAAACGTAACAGAATGGCAACACTGGAAGAGATTGTGAAGCCCTACCCTATTCATGCTGAAGTACTGATGCTATAATAGCAAAGGGCACAGGCTAATCTTCAGCGTTAATAGTTATAGATAGATGACTGGCTGTAAGTCATGGCTGTAACCTCCTGTAAAGGAGTCCGTGCAAATGATGTAAAACGTTTCTGAATTTGGTATTTGTCAGGTCATATGTGGTGGCCATACCTTATCAGTGCTGTGTATTTGCAGTCCATCTAAAAGTTAGGTAAAATCCCTACTAGGGATAGGCATGAAACATGAAAATGGTGGTTCATTTTGTGGTTTGTTTACCCGATTTGGTGGTTCAGTTCGTGTTTTTTATTTTCTGAACAAATTGTGGTTCATTGGTTTGGGAGGGCTAGAAAGTGCCAGCACACTGTGACTGTGCCTGGTGTGATAATAAGAACATAAGAGAAACCATGTTGAATCAGGTTAATGGCCCATCCAATCCACTTTTATAATTTTTATTGGTTTTAACTACAAAAGAAAAAAAACATAGATACAGAAAAAGAGGAGGGGGAGGGTATATACAGAACGGAAAAGGCAGGGGGAAAAAAAGAAAAATACAAATATATCAATTTTAAATTGCCTCCAAATAAAATATCCAATTCGTTCTACCTGCAAGTATAAAATTCTCCATATATTTTACCATCTTTATCTTCCATTATAAAACATTTTTACTGAGCTGCTATTTGCAATACAAATCTAAATAGTTCTTCTTCAACACACATAAGAATGTACAAGTCAGAGTAGTCTCAGCACGAAACTAACTGCTTTGGCTTAACCTTGTTAAAAACACAGACTAATTTGTTAGTTTAGCAATATCCTCATTAACATAGACACAAAAAATTCATATGTTTATCCTTAAACTAAAAAGAAATACAACATGGTATTTTGTCTATTTCAATATAAACAGTTTCTTGTGGGAGACATATTAAAAAACAAATCCAGCAGTTTACATAACATCTGTGTTGTCTGCCTTTTTAACAATTAGTCCACCTCTTATATCCCTATTGGACTAGGAAAAACAACTTTTTATGACCCAAAAATAAAAATCCCATGCCTGTTCTTATTGAGAGTTACATACCCAACTACCCACCAAAATAAGAACATTTCAGGAAACCCTTCTTACTAAAAAATCCATCTCCTGAGTTATAGATTAACTTGCAGAATTACCCATATCTATAACAAGCATAGAAACTAATATCATTATCTATTAAAAACAAGTTCAGCAATTTGTCAAGAAATTACATTATCTGCCTTCTTAAAAGTTAATCTAAGGTAACTATTTTTACACAAAATTCTTTTCAAAGACTTTTTAGTCCTTTAACTTTTAAATCCATATTGTTTAAAACAAGACAACTTATTGTAGCCCAAAAACAAACAAAAACAAAAAAGGAAAAGAAGTCTCACTTAGCCTTCTAATTTCACATATCAGATTTTCTTACAAAATCCATGTCCAGCTATCCACAGAGAAAAGTCTAGTTCAGGAGGCTCTTCTTTCTGAAAGATTTCCACATCATGATTTTCTGGTTAAAATGCATCTTCTTACTTCTTAATGCAGTCATCCTCGAAGGAAGTGAGAAAAATTCCACGGCCTTTGTTCTTTTCAACCTAGCTTGAGTCGGTCTCCATTTCCAGTCTTCTTTTTTAACTACGCCACAAGATTCCATTTTAAATTTCTTTTGTTGATTTTCCAACAGCTCAGTCTCCCATTTCAATTCCACAGACATCACCAGGTTTTAGCACTCTGCTCATGTAGATTTGAGATTTTGCTAGCTTTCAGCAAAAAAGCTCCCATTTGCTTCTTAACTAAGTCTGCCAATAAACCAAGATCTTGCCTCAGAGATTTCAAACTGCTTAAAATATCTTTTTATAAGAAATTTCGCTTAGCAAAGCCATTTTTCTCTGTCAGCAAACTCAGTCCATTAATCCTGTTTAAAAAGTATCTCAGAGTCCCAGATAGCCCATCATTTCCGGTCTCCTCCAACTGAAGTTTTAGATGTTAACGTATGAATTCCAAATCAGACAACAAGGAAAAATCCCTCTAACAGGTATCTCATTTTGTTCAGACCGTATTGCAGCCAAATAATAGTCTCTTTAACAAATATCCAGTTATGATCTGGGTCAATTTAAATGTCCATATTCTGATTAGTTCAAATTGTTTCCAGTACTTAGAGATGTTCTTTGACTTTCCACGGCCTCATTCACAGGGAAATTAGAGATATCGATCTCTTTCCCTTCCTTTGAACTACCAAGTCATTAAAATGTAAAAAGGACCCATTAGCCCTTGGTAATGGAAAGCCGACTTACTTGCGTTGCAGAATTGTCATGCTTGAGATAGAGGGGTGATAGATCAAAAGTTTATTGAAGAAAAGAAAGGCAAGCAATCGGGTGTTCACCTCTTGCTGCTGTAATAGCGATGGGGAGAGCTTCAGGGCACACAGAAGGAACATGAGCAACTGCCATTGTGCCCCCGTCCCACTGTGAAAGCCCCATGCCTAAGAGACTCCCCCAGGGTCTCTTTGGGGGTGTCACATCCGTGGCACTCCTCCCCCTGCCTGATCGGGGGGGGGGGGGTCGCAAGCAGGAGAGCTCCCGAATCCACCTGATAGCAAGGCGATGTAGCCCGGAAGTCTATGGCCCATCCAATCCAACACTCTGTGTCACACAGTGGCCAAAAAAACCCTCAGGTGCCATCAGGAGGTCCTTCAGTGGGGCCAGGACACTAGAAGCCCACCACCTCCTATGGCAGTGAATTCCATGTGTTAATCACTCTTTGGGTGAAGAAGTACTTCCTTTTATCAGTTCTAACCCGACTACTCAGCAATTTCATTGAATGTCCACAAGTTCTTCTTTCTCTGCCTTCTTTGTCCCATGCATAATCTTGTAAACCTCTATCATGTCACCCCTCAGTCGATGTTTCTCAAAGAGCCCCAAGCGTTTTAACCTTTCTTCATAGGGAAAGTGTTCCAACCATTTAATCATTCTAGTTGCTCTTTTCTGCACTTTTCCCCAATGCTATAATATCTTTTTTGGGGTGCGGTGACCAGAATTGTACACAATATTCCAAATGAGGCTGTACCATTGATTTACACAGGGACATTATGATGCTGGCTGATTTGTTTTAAATTCCCTTCCTAATAATTTCCAGCATGGCATTGGCCTTTTTTATTGCATTTGCACATTGTCTGGACATTTTCAGTGAGTTATCTACCATGATCCCAAGATCTCTCTATTGGTCAGTCTCCCAGTTCACGCTCCATCAACTTGTATTTATAGTTAGGATTTTTGGCCCCAAGGCGCATTACTTAGCATTTGGTTTAGGCTTGCCAATCCCCAGGTCCCAGCGGGGGTTCTCCCACTTTCCCAGGCTCCTTCCAGCCCCCAGTCAGCTGGCTGGTGGGGAAAGCTCTGCCCCCACAACCACCATGTGACTTTTCACCTCCGGAGGCTTCAGTCTCCAATTGAAAGGCTTCTTCTTGGGATGGTGTGTCTGTGTTACTCTGAAGAAGTTGGCAGCAACTCGTGAGTAGAGATGCCAATCCCTTGCTTCAGAGTCGCCAGAAACGGTGGGGGGGGGAGAGGGAAATGTCTGCTGGGCACTTCATTATTCCCTATGTGGAGATCGATTCTCATAGGATATAATGGGGAATTGATCTGGAAGTATTGGGGGCTCTGGGGGGATGTTTTTTGAGATAGAGGCTCCAAATTTTCATTATAGCATCTAGTACCTCTCCCCAAAATACCCCCCAAGTTTCAAAATGATTGGACCAGGGAGTCCAATTCTATGAGCCCCAAAAGAAGGTGCGCCTATCCATTATTTCGTATGGAAGGAAGGCATTTAAAAAGGTGTGCTGTCCCTTTAAATGTGATGGCCAGAACTCCCTTGGAGTTCAATTATGCTTGTCACACCCTTGCTCCTGGCTCCACCCCCACAGTCTCCTGGTTTCACCCCCAAAATCCCCAGATATTTCTTGAATTGGACTTGGCAACCCTAGGTCACATTGAACCTCATTTGCCACGTTGATGCCCACTCACCCAGCCTCAACAGATCCCTTTGGAGCGCCTCACAATCCTCTCTCATTCTCACCACCCTGAACAATTTAGTGTCATCTGCAAACTTAGCCACTTCACTGCTTACTCCCAACTCCAAATCATTCATAAACAAGTTAAAAAGCATCAGACCTAGTACTGAGCCCTGAGGTACTCCACTGCTTACCACCCTCCACTGCAAAAATTGCCCATTTATACTCTCTGTTTCCTATTAATTAGCCAGTTTTTGATCCACAAGAGGACTTGTCCTTTTTTCTCATGAAAAAGTAGTCTTTGATGAGGAACTTTATCAAAAGCGTTCTGGAAGTCAAGGTAAACAACATCTATTGGGTACCCTTTGTCCACATGTTTGTTCACCCTCTCAAAGAACTCTAACGGGTTAGTGAGAAGATCTTCCCTTACAGAACCCATCCTGAGTCTTCCTCAATAACTTTTATTCATCATTGTGTCTACTAACTCTCTCTTTAAGAATGGTTTCCACCAACTTTCCTGATATTCAGGTCAGACTGAATGGCCTCTAATTTCCTGGATCTCCTCTGAAACCCTTTTTAAAGATGGGGGGGACATTAGCTACCTTCCAGTCCTCAGGAATGGAGGCATATTTCAATGAAAAATTACATATTTTTGTCAGGAGATCCACAAGTTCACCTTTGAGTTCTTTCAGAACTCTTGGATGTATGCCATCCGGGTGTGGTGCCTTAACAGTTTTTTAAATTGCCTATCAGTCATAGGGCCTCTTCTCATGACACCTCAATCTGACTCGGGTCTTTCAACACCCCTCCCAAAATTAGTGGTTCTGGAGTGGGCAAACACTTTGGATCTTCCACAGTGAAGACAGAGGCAAAAATGCATTCAGCTTCTCAGCCATTTCCCTATCGTCCTTCAGTAATCCTTTGATCCCTTGGTCATCCAAGGGCCCCGCTGCCTCCTTGGCTGGTCTCCTGCTTCTTATGTATTTGAAGTCATTTTTCTAATGGTTTCCTGCTTCTAATGTATTTGAAGAAACGTGCCTGGCACAATAGTGTCACTTCTGGGTGACATCATCATGCTGGGCATGTCACAGCTCATGAGGAGGATCCCCCACCAATAACGACACAGATGAACCGCCCAAAAAACAAGCCACTTCATTTTGCAAGCTGTGCATAGCACAAGTACCCAAACTGATTTCGAATGAACCACAAACCGACTATTTTAGGCACAAATTAGGCCAGCTGGCTCCCTTCAAAGCAGGGGTGGGGTGGGCTGAGCGCTCATGGTGGGAGGCGGCAGCGGACGCAGGGAAACGGAGGGAAGAAGATATTGAAGAAGAAGATGATGATATTGGATTTATATCCCGCCCTCCACTCCGAAGAGTCTCAGAGCGGCTCACAATCTCCTTTACCTTCCTCCCCCACAACAAACACCCTGTGAGGTGGGTGGGGCTGGAGAGGGCTCTCACAGCAGCTGCCCTTTCAAGGACAACCTCTGTGATAACTATGGCTGACCCAAGGCCATTCCAGCAGGTGCAAGTGGAGGAGTGGGGAATCAAACCCGGTTCTCCCAGATAAGAGTCCACACACTTAACCACTACACCAAACTGGCTCTCCAGGGAGGCAGTGGGGGGGGGTGCCTTATGGCGCCCCAAGGCCAAGTGGTGCCCGAGGCAGTCGCCTACTTGGCCTACTCCCCACCAGCCCTGAACACGATACCCAGCATGTCCAGGCATGTCTTCACATGCATAACAATTATCATCAATAGATTTTGCCCAGGCTGAACTTGGAAAGCTTTCTAGTTCTAACAGGTGAAAAAATAATAAAAGAAACCTAATAGTACAGCTTGCAATCTTTATCAGTGGAAGGGAGCAAGAGTCCAGTAGCACCCTAATGACTAACAAAATTAGTGGCAGGGCATGAGTTTTCATGAGTCACTGCTCACTTCTTCAGATTTATGTCAATTTATTCTTTGCATCCTCCTGGACCAAACAGACCTAGGTTTCCTGTCTCATTACCAGTTATGATATCTCCATGCCTACTAAATGTAAAGGTAGCCTCCTGTGCAAGCAGCAGTCGTTTCCAACTTTGGGGTGATGTCACATCACAACATTTTCATGGCAGACTTTTTATGGGGTGGTTTGCCATTACCTTCCCTAGTTATCTACACTTTACCCACAGCAAGTTGGGTACTCATTTTACTGACTTCAAAGGATGGAAGACTGAGTCAACCTTGAGCCAGCTACCTGAACCCAGCTTCCACTGAGATCAAACTCAGGTCATGAGCAGAGCTTGGACTACAGTACTGCAGCTTACCACTCTGTGCCATGCCCACTACCCCTCTGCATATCTGTCATGGGTGGCGATGACCTCACTGGGTGCTTGCCTGAGTTGGCAGCACCACCAGAGTCAGCAGCACCAGAGCTGGAAGCCAGCCACTCTGACTCCTCGGAAGTTGACAGTTTGTCGCTGCCAGCTCTCAAGTCAGTGACCCCGGCACCTGACCCAATAACAGTCGACAAGGTGCAAGTACAGGCAGCAAGCCTGCCTGACTCACCTTCGCAGGTGGCTCAGGTGAGGGAGTGGCTCCACAGGGACTTAGCAAGTTGCTACTGGGACACATGCTTGTTGAGTAGGCAGACTGATCCCTGAGTACTGACAGGAACCATACCACCCGTTAAACACTGCTAATTGGATCACTGCCTGAGGCGCATATAGCCCCTGCTCCAGGTTGGGCTGTCCATGGAAGCAAGACATCATGATCACACTCATGCTGACCTCGCATCCACCTCTGGTTCCTGACCTTGCTTCTGCTCAGACTCCCAGTTTCCTGACCTCTTACTTTGGACTACTCTCTTGGACTCTTGACTCAGTTACTGTTCTGTCTCTCTCAACAAGGAGGAGGAGAAGAAGAACTAGAACTATGATCACCGACCAGACCTGGACCCCACCCAACGCATGACAATATCACATGTAATCCAATCAAGCCTATTGCCATTCGGCATCTGAAATCATCTTTATAAAGTTTATAGCTCTGGTATCAAGTGTTATTTTTTATGGCACACATGGTCCAGCCTGACAGAATGACATTTATATTAGATCCATTCCTCATCACAAATGAGTTCGACACCTCTGGTTAAAAGCTGGAGACATGAGAGAATTTTGTATTTTAGAATTGGGGGCGGGGTGGGGGAAGGCTAGATGTTTTAGCAATTAGTCTGAAGATGGAATTCACAGTAAAGGAAAATTAAATGCCATTCTAAAGGAATTATATTCATTTAAAAAACTAAAACTTTGTGTCCAAAATGGTTAGCAGAAATTAAAGACAGAATTATTTTATGCAGACAGTGTCAAAAAATTGATTCTTCAAGGGCCAGTTCATCTTATTCTGATGCGTTTAAAGCAATTGCAATGTTTCTACTTCACAGTTTCATGTTGCAATGGCTGTTTACTACAAGAGGAATCCTATTTTCAGTGTTGTTGTCTGACACTCCTATATTAATAATAATCATTTGTATAAACTGAATTTAAAATATGATCACAATTCACATCAGTGCAAAAAACCTGCAGATCCTAAATATAGATGAAAATGAACAGAAAGACGTCCTCTTATGTCCCTTTATTTGAAAATGTTGATTGCTAAAAATTACTATTTATACTAAACTTTGAATGTGAAATTAAAGACTTGGCCTGTTCCGCCCCCCCCCCCCCCAAACACATGAAAGCCAGCATGGTGTAATGGTTAGAGTTTCAGAGTACAATCTGGAAGACCCAGCTTCAAATGCCAACGCTGCCATGAAATCTTGCTGGGTGACCTTGGGCTAGTCACACAACATAAGATAAAATGGAAGAGAATGGTATAAGCTGCTTTGGGTCCACATTGTGGAGAAAGGCAGGGTGCAAATGTAGTAAAAGATAATAAATATAGTTGAAGATGGTGGGAGATAAGATGTAGGTAGGAGGGTATGTGGGAATGAGAAAAGGGGCTGCCAGGGTTAGCAGGGCCAATCCTAGACTGTCTGGGACCCTAGGCAAGGCTAACTTCTGGTGCCCCTCTCCCTGCACTGATAAAATCACTGAGTCACATGGTGGGGCAATTTGGCACCCCCAGTAGGCTGGTGCCCTATGCAATCCCCTAGTTTGCCTAGTGGCAGGGCTGGTCCTGAAGGTTAGGGAAGGAGGAAAAGTTGAAGTCTAAAGGTAAAGGTAGTCCCCTGTGCAAGCACCAGTCGTTTCCGACTCTGAAGTGACCACACATTAGGACGTTTTCATGGCAGACTTTTTACGGGTGGCTTGTCATTGCCTTCCTCAGTCATCTACACTTTCCCCCTAGCAAGCTGGGTACTCATTTTACTGACCTCAGAAGGATGGAAGGCTGAGTCAACCTGAACCCAGCTTCTACTGGGATTGAACTCAGGTTGTGAGCACAACTTGGACAGCAGTACTGCAGGAAGCAGGCTATGGGGATATCAGGGAAGGGAAAGAAAATAGTGGTGGAGGGAGAAAATCACATACTGCAGCAAGTTCTTGTGGGTCCTTTACTTGTCAATATATCTAATTCCCAACATGACCCCATCTGTGGATACTTAAATTCTGAGATTGGGACAATGTACAGACACATCAGATCTTTCTACAAACCTGAAAGCCCCAGGTTCACAGAAGGAAGCAGGGGAAGGTAAGAATGGGGGAGTACTAAGAAGAGGAAGAGAGTAAATAGTGTGGAGAGAGCAGGAAGTAAGGAAAATAAGTTTTCCCTGCAAGTCTTTGCAGGTCTCCCACTGCTCAATTGAGTCTGGCCCAGCCACCAGAATTGCACAGATTAGTCCCAAGGAGAAGCTGTCATGGGGAGGAAAGCAGGGTGGGGGGAACTGAAAGCAGAATTGCATGAATATAGGTTGCCTGGTAAGTGCGTTTTCAGAGGATGGAAAGAGGAAATAGTGAGGTTGAAAAAAATGCTATGACCCCCACAAGTCCTTGCAGGTCCGAGGGTTGCCAAGCTCCAGGTGGCAGCTGAGGATATATTGGATTTACAACTGATCTCCAGACTCTATAAAACACTTATTATTTACTTATTTAAAACATTTATTCCATGTCTCCTGGAGAAAACGGCTGCTTTGGAAGAAGAAGATATTGGAAGGTGGGCTATGTTGGCATTATACCCTACTGAGTTCCCTCCCCTCTCGAAACTCCACTCTCCTGGGCTCCACCCTCAAATCTCCAGGTATTTCTGAATCAAGGGTTGGCAGGCTTACCTACTAACCATTTCTACATCTTTGCCTGATTCTCCACTTACCATCTCATGAGCCATGAAAAAAATCCTCATTATTTCTGAAATGTCCTAACTAAACCATATTATGATTATGGATACTGCTGCCCAAGCATTCCTCCATACCTGAAGCTTTCCCCTCCCCCATGCTTGGGGGCCTGTTGCACAAATATTTTGCCATCAACATTATCTTGCTCGGTCAAAATGCATTTTTCTGCCTTGTCCTGGTCTCTGAATCTGAGAGTATTCATTTCTTCCCTGGGCCATGCTTTGTGGGCTGAAATAAAGTGGTGTGTCTTATTCACAAGCATATTCAATTTCTGTAGACAGCTGTGTGTACTGAGGTTGTTATGGTTACAGCTAGGCCTGTATTATGCCCTGTGGATACTCTTGCTGCTCCATTGCTACTTTAGTGTTTGATTGTGTCAACTATAGTAACCTGTGGAAGAACAGGTTTGCTGCTACAAGTTCCAATAACCAACAGAGCCTTTTCTTTTCTTTTTTGGATGCTGTTTAACTTCTGGTCCTGGGGAAGCTGTGTGACCTTGCCATCATGCCAGGTTGTATTGGTCTCAAGTTATTGCTCTAAAATGGAATGAAGTTCATAACAAATCAGTTGCTAGTCTTATCACCAATACTGAGGTAAGTGTAATTACTTAAGGATTTTTTTGTTGTTGACATTTTCTAATTCCTGCTAAAATAGCCATAAGAAGATTTTTTTGTGGGGTAAAGTATCATATACAGTCTGTTATATACAGTACTATGTCTCACACAAGGCAGTGTGCTGCTTTGACAAGTCAGAGGACTAACAACTGTGGCTGCATTTCTCCTCCTCAGAGTTCTAATATCTGAACAGGGGTGATTTTGGACATGTAGGGAGAAGCTGCTTGTGTAGAAGGGGAGGGGTTCAGCAGCACCTCCTTCATTTGTGTCCCTGTTGCCCTAAAAATGACCTTTGTATAAAGACTCTGCTTCCCACACATCGATTTGTTGAGCAAAGTTGGAGAACCCTGTCAGCCTTGTGCTGTATCCATAACAAAAGGATTTAGATGTACCTAACATGAGACCTTCTAGACTGGTGAAAGCTCTCTCTGTGTTCATGGCCACTGTAAAAGTTTCCCACCATTCTACTTTCACAACATTCAGTGCAAATATTAAGAGAGCAACCTTCTTTAAAGTAATACATAAATCCAAATGGAAAGCTTTGAACCTTTATTTTATTTTTTGCTCTTCACCAAATCTCCTTGGAACAAAGCTCAGGAGGAAGGTGTATGACCTTATAAAACAGCAAGTCTTAAGAAAGCAGAAATGCAGTGGCAGATTTCTTATGGGGAATGAAAGGTTAGAGGAGAAGATATAAACAAAGAAGATATTTTTGTGAAAATGGGTGTGGGTATCGTAATGTCAGTTTTCCTTATTATTAGGTACTTGCCCTTTGTCTGTGGTTGTAATATGATCAATTGGCTAAGCACAGAAATGCTGTTTGGCACAAAAAGACATTCTAAACCATTCCAAAGTGGGGAGGATCAGTTGTGGCTAAGGGAAGCAGGGCAAGGGTACTGCAAGCAAAACACTCTAACTGAAAACACAGAACAGCAAAAGATAGCCAGCCATGATTTTCTGTCTTGCTTTTCTTCCAGTTCAAAAGCATTGGATTAATGTTTGTCCTTTACTCTGGCATGTTGTCCAAATGCCCTCATATGAAATGAATTAGCATGGAAGCATGTATGAAATTACAGCAAGTTATGCAGAAAGATTAATGACTACAGGTCACAAACTCCATATTTTAAGGGAAGAAAAACTGGCAAAAAAGAGAGAAGCTTTATCTTTTACTCTATTAAACTTCTGCATGTAATCCCTTGAAAACACATTCAAACATCCTGCATTCATGTCCCTTGAAAAGAAACAAACCTAGATTTCAGACCCTCTCTTGTCCTGCACAGTTTCAAAATATTGATTTTCGAAAATGGACTGTTGTTGGTGCAGGGAATGTTCACTGTGAAACTTCTTACAGATAGTGAAATCTGTAGTGGCACTCCTGAGAGGATGCACTGTTGCATCCAATTTGAACACCTGTGGGATGAATTAGGTTGAAAGAGCAATGGTGTCACGGTCCCCTAGTGAGCTTCATGACAGGGTGGGGATGTGAACTCTGGCCTCCCCCAGCTCATGTCTATGCCAGTTTAATATTAAATCTACTATTACACCTAGCATTTCATGACTTTGTCGTGCCAAGGTTTACAGAACTGTTTTCTGAAGATAAGACTTGATGTATCAGACAAAGACATCTCCATACAGGTTATTTGTCCTTGTTTTGATGCTAAAGAGTTTTCTCCTGCTTCCCCACAGCATTGTGGCACATTTGCCTGCCTTTTCTTTAATCCTTCTCAAACCTTCTTGGCTGTGAATATTTGGGAAAGATTGCAGCAAAGCCTGGATAGCTGCCATGTGAGTGGACAAGACTGGATTTTCCTAGTCCTATCCACACAGCAGCATCCATTTCCTCCCCTCCCCCCACCACCAAGGAGGCTCTGAGCTTTTAAAAAAATTGGCAATGGAATACTGCTATAATAATCTGTCTGTAAGGTGCTCTGAATTTAATTTTTTTTAAATGTAAAAAAATATATATCCCCTTTCATTGCAGAGATTTAAGAGGGAAAGCATACCGGAGACTTTTTAAAAATGAAAGCTGGGAATTCAGAGAATCTAATGTACTTATTGAGATAGTGATATAACAATATTCTATTGCTGGGTTTTTTTCTTAATGAAGAAGGTTTTATGGGGAGGGGACCGACACCTTCTGAGGGACTGGGGAGGGAAACTATGGGGGAGCGCAACATGTGGCAATCCTGTTCCACTATGCTATATTGACAGCTGCAGCTGCAACAGGAAAACCACACAAGCCTGTCCCCTGTGGAAAACACCACAGGGCTCAAGTACATGGATGTTCATGTTGCAATCAAATGTGAGTGAGTTCTTATTTTGTTTTGATTCTCCCTCCCTCCCCCCCCCCCAAAAAAAAGAATACTAAGCATTTACAAACACAGGTCAGAATTAACTAATAGCTGTTTACACTACAGGATGATCTGGAATCCTCCTGATTTATCACAAAATCTTTCCTCTTAACACTAAATCCTAACATCATTCAAAATCACAGCCAGGGCTTTTTTTTTTTTTTTTGAGCAGGAACATACAGGAATGCAGTTCTGACTGGCTTGGTGTCAGGGGGTGTGGCCTAGAATGTAAATGAGTTCCTGCTGAGTATTTTCCACAAAAAAGCCCTGTGTGAAACAATGGTGACATCAGGGGATGTGGCCTAATATGCAAATGAGTTCCTGCTGGATTCCCACCCCGCTACAAAAAAAGCCCTGATCACAGCAGTAATGGAGTTAACAGAGTAGTGGATGGTTTCTCAACCGTAGGAATGTATACCCAGGATGCTTGTGTTTTGTAGTTATCAGTCTGATGAGTTGCAATAAATTGTCACTTTAGTAGATTTGTCTGGCCCACGCCCATTGCAAGAGCCACTCTGAAACTTACTCAGAAATCATGGGATGCCCCACAGTGCCAGCAATAGGGGAGCCCACCAGAACAATAGCAACAAGAAGAAATTTGCAAAACATTTAAGGCCCCAACTCAACCACACCCACCAATCCAGCCAAGACAACAGCAGCAAGGAAGAGAAATGCTGCAACAGCAGCAATGCAGTAGGGATCCTCTTCAGTTGCTGCTAACAACTGGTGGTAGTTTTAGGGCAATGGGAGGGGAAAAGAGGCTCCAGATGCAGCCCAAAATTCTCCTGAGGTTTAGGACAGGGGTGGCCAACAGTAGCTCTCCAGATGTTTTTGCCTACAACTCCCATCAGCCCCAGCCATTGGCCATACTGGCTGGGGCTGATGGGAGTTGTAGGTAAAAAACATCTGGAGAGCTACCGTTGGCCACCCCTGCTCTAGGGAAATAGACTGAGAATGTGCTGCCTACCGCACTAGCTGCGTAAGAAGCTTAGGTGTCATGTATACCAGTTAAAATTTAGGTGGCTGGATTCTCTCTTCAGGCTACACAAGAAAAATCCAGGGAAGAGAAGGAGGAGGAACCAGTTGCTGCAAACCCCCTTCTCTTTCCAATTCCGAGGCTCTGCAAGTCTGAGTAGGACAGAAAAGGATATGATGGATAAGGGAACTGCTGAGGATTGGGGCAGGTTCCCAAACCTCACACATTTTAAAACTCCTCTTCAGGGTATTTATTCTAAAATGTGTATTGCACATTATCCCTACAGCAGATTAACAAATATTTTACCAGTTTGTATGAATAATTAAATGAAAAAAAATAGTTTACTTCCTTTAAAGGATTCATAGCTTGAATTAGCAACTTTATAAGGGAAGGGAACATATTAATTCACAAAACTGACTTTCCCTCCACCCATTCCCAAAATCTTCTCTCTCATCTGAATGGGACCTCTCCCTAGGATTGCCAGGCAACTATAATGGCCTGGCAACTAGTTGGAGGCTGGGGGGAGGGGGCAGGAACATGGGTGTGGCCATCAGCAATAGTGTGATGTTACTTCTTGGGAAAACCCAGAAGTGACAACACTCCTGTCTAGGAATCACTGGAAATGCCATGGTTTTATCATAGATTTTCAGACAATTCCAAGAAAGGATTGACCTTTTGGTTATATTAAGTTGAGGTCCTTTTAATAAATACAATTGTACAGAAACCTGAAACAGTACCTTATTCAGGTGATATAGTAATACATGAGGAAATGTAGATTTTTAGTTCTCATACCAGAAGAATTTCCAGCATAAATGATGACCAATTTCTAAATTTCTTGTGCACAGGAGCCCACACTATTATTCACGTTTATGTGTACATTAATAGAATTGTGATTATACATCTATACTTAGAGCTGAGAATGCATATGAACTAGGAGCTTACACTGTATTTCCCTTTTATGATTCAAGGCAAAATGGATGAAATTTACAAGATCTCTTCAACTGAGAGGGTACAGCAGGTAGAAAAGGAGTTAGCAGTACAGCTGGCTGAACTGAAGACAGAAATAGAGGAGAATGGAGTTCTACAGGGAACACCACACAAGGCTTATAGGTAAAGACCTCGGTGGGGTAGGGCGGGATATAAATCGAATAAAATAAATAAATAAATAAATATTCATCAAGAGAGCAAAAGGCTATACTGTAAGTTAATTTCTCTGTCCAGTGCAACCTACTCCCATAAATGACCTTGGTGTTTATTACAATTAACTTTAAGGGCAAGTTCTGCATTGTTGGATATTTGATCAATATTCTGCACAGGTTGATTTATCTGTACAGTGTGCGTGTGTGTAGTTCTATCAGACACTGAATTTAGTAGTGCCAGTTTTCCATTGGCTGAGGCAGATCTGTCCCCACCTTCTCATTCTTTCAGCTGCACCTTGTGAACTCTTCCCCAAACCTTATGTCAGTGGTTGTGGAACACTTCTATGGGGCAGGGGTGGTAGTGAGAAAACTGGGCAAGTTCATCCCTGTTGTTTGAGAACAGTGGCCTTCGGTTTTTCTTGACTTTTAACCCCAATCACATAATGGAAACAGCTTAATTTTTTAAAATAAAAAAATCTCATTTTTATCTTATTCCATCCAGTTCTGTCTCCTCTGTCATACTATCTTTTCCTCTAGTCTCTGATATCAAGTTTTCTCCTTCCTCCAAAGAGTGGTTGTGGTGATATAAACTAATGGGGTGAGTTGGGCTACTTGTTGAAGATCAAGGTATTAAGAGCACAACTGGCACCAAATTCTCTCCATAATTAGCATTTTATCCAGGAAAGCAGTACAAAACTATTTAGAAACCAGTGGTAGTCTGCCATTTTTAACCAAATATACTGATCTAATAAATGCAGTATTATTTTCATCTTTGCAATATTTTAACCTTCTACCATATGCGCAAGAATTGTCAGATTACAGATACCATGCAACTTGAATTTGAATAAGCTATAAAACATTCATGTACATGAAGTCCAGGACCTTTACTGCAACTTAATTGGTACAGTGAACTGGACCATCTGAGCACTGAATGAAAATCATACAATAGGGATTCAAAAAGTGTTCTAAATGTTTTGTATGCTTTAACTAAAACAACCATTTGAATAAACAGTTGAAATTGTGTTGAGTGAGGGTGATCCATACAATGTCCCTGTTTCTGATGGACACTTGTTTCTGTTTGATGGTTCCTTGTAGTTGTTTGGCTTGTTTATCACATGGATAACCTGGAATTTCATATGCCATCACTTAAGCCATATTGAGAAAGTTCAAAGCTTCAATTTGTGATACTATATGAATGACTTAAGGTATAAGTGGGCAAAAATTAAATTCATAGGCAGCAGAGTGACCATGTGCATTGTTCCTGAGTTGGACAGTTTTTTAGAAGGTCATAAACAATGAACCTTTTCAAAAGAATAATATGTTAAATTCTAGTTACACTAATTTACATAATTTGATGCTAATTTTACACTTGTCTAAAACAATTTTACCATCTTTCATAGCTCCATTCGCCTCCCAAAAGATATTTATTTTTTCAGAAGAGAAAGAGAGTTGGCACTGAAGAAATGTTTACAGGTATGCGATGGAAACATCCTTGTGAACTACTTAATCAGAAAACATTACAACAGATAACAGAAACAATTTCAGATAATGCTAGGGTTACCAGCCTCCAGGTGGGGCCTGGAGATCTCCTGCTTTTACAACTGATCTTCAGCTGGCAGTGATCAGCTCCCTTGGAGAAAATGGCTGTTCTGAAGGGTGGACTCTGTGGCATTGTACCATGCTGAGGCCCCCCCCAAACCCCACCCTCTCCCAAATCCATCCCCAAAGTCTCCAGGTATTTTCCAACACAGACCTCACCTGGCATCACTAGTGCTAGCCTAAACAAGCTTATTTGGTAGCAGGGCCTTTTTTGTAGAAAAAACCCAGCAGGAACTCATTTTCATATTATGCCACACCCCCTGACATCACCATTGTTTAGCATAGGGCATTTTTATGGGAAAAGCCCAGCAGAAGCTCATTTACATATTAGGCCACACCCCCTGATGCGGAGCCAGCCAGAACTGTCTTCCTGTGAGTTCCTGCTCAAAAAAAGCCCTGCTTGGTACTGAATTTATTAGGGTTTCTAAATAAACGAATTTTGAATATGCCTGACATTAGAGCTGGGAAGCAGGGGAGTTGTCTATGAGATTTACAAAGTGAGTGATACACCCACAATAATTGATCCAATATGAGCAAGTGAGTCCATATTAATCTTCCACAAAGAGTTGATGGGGTAGATGTTTGAATATTCTGTTGCAGTGCACACAGAAACTGGTAGATATGGGGGTGGGAGTTTTCAAAGATAGTCAGTGATAGGGAAGAGTGCTAACTGCTTATCTGTCCCATCTGAAGAGATGCTGGTATAAAAGCCTCTATTTTCTCCACCTCTTCTTTAATATTGTGCAATAATAAATCAGTGAGGAACAAAACTGAGCTCCTGTCTGGGTTGCTGGAGGAGGAGAAAATTGATCTGGCTTCCATAACCAACACTCAGTTGAAGGGAAATGGTATAGTGCATCTGTCTCTGTCAGCCCCATCTGATCATGTGGTCTTTCGTCAAGGGGTGGTGATAGCTATCATCCTCCTTGGGTTTTTTTTCTTTTTTCAGACACTTTAAGTGCAAACTATGCCAACAGTGATTGTTTGCTCCTTATGTTGATTCTAGGGATAGGCTGGGCATTCTGCTTGTTTTTCTGGCTGCCTAATTCTCTGGTGGGTACCTGTATGAGCTTGTGAAAGTGTTTTCTGACCTGGGGCAAGAGACTTTTGAATCCTACTGAATTCCAGAATGCTCTGCAGGATCCCATTGACAGCTCTGTTGGGTGTAATGGGAGCTTGGAATGTGAAGCTCCTGGAAGCTATCAACAAGGCCCCTTCTCAACCTCTCCCACCTCAAGGAAGAACTCAGCCCCTTGGTTTAACTGAGGGCTGGGTGACCTAAGAGGTCCAGAAGACTTCTAGAAAGGTGTCAGCAGCATGATGTGCTATAGAGCTCATAGAAGACCTATGAGACATTACAGACAATGGCAAAGAAATTTTACTTTTCTGCTACCGTTAATCAGCCTGATTCCTGACAAGACACAGGTCATGCTGGTTGGGAAGGCTGAGGCCTTGAAGAACATTGTGCTTCTGCACATTCCTATAGAAGCAAGTTTCTTTAGTCCGGAAGATGGCTTCCTACCTTGACTCAGTCAACCTGGCCATGTGGATCCATGCAATGGTAATGCAATTTGCCTTGAGTCTCAGTGAGAAAAGTAGACTGTAAATAATAAATAAGTGACCTCAAGATTAGACTATTGTAATACATTTGCCCTTGAAGTCAGCTTGGAAACTCCAGTTGGAACAGAATGGCACACCTCAGTTGCTCTCAGGCACTAGGTAGAACATGCACATCACGCCCATTCTTCAGTCAGTCCATTGGCTACTCATAAGTTACCAGTTACTATTTTAACTCACAAAGCCCTTAATGGCCTTGGATGAACATATACACAGGACCCTTATGCCACTGTGTTTTACACTGGGTAATCTCTATGAGAAAAGTAGGCTACAAATAATTAAGGGTGATTTCAGATGCAATCTTGCAATTTTTACTTACGTAAACTTGTTTTTTTAATTTTTGAGTCAAATATCTATTCTTCAATTATTACTATTTTTCAGTCAATTTTAATTCATTAATTAAATCTTCTCTGTTATAAGAACTGAGGATGGAGAACATTAACGGTAATAACCCCCTGTCCCATGATTCAACGAGTTCCAGGAAAGAAAAGAGCATGATGAATTCCACCTGCTAGGCTCTCAGTCCATGATAAAACAAACAAACTGAGTGTTCAAACAGAGCCTGTGATGTCTGCTGAATCCAATTGTCACATCAAAGGTGTTCTAAATATACACAATTTCACTTCAAAGCTGCCCAATTTTGTTCCGTGTCTTTATAGGTAGCAGGGGCAAAGCCACTTGTAATTCAGGCTGATGTCCTGCAGAAGGAGCTAGAGAGCTGTCTGAAAAGAGAATATACTTCTGAAAGCTTACCTTTGTTACTGCATCAGGTAATTTTGTTGCTATCTTTATGTGACTTGAAGACCAAAACCTGTTTAGAATTTTCCAGCATGATTTTTTAGTATGGGTGAACATTATGGCTGCTTAAGCATTAAATGAGGCTCCATACACAAGCCATCATGGCTCTGATTACAGGTAAAGAAAATGTTACTTGTTTTGCATTGGAATCTTTCTGCCTAATAACCATGAGTGCCGCAGATACATTCTGATAAATCTAAAGTACTCTTAACTTTTCAGAGTCAAGAGCACAACAAATAGCCATGGCCCTGTGAAGCAGACAGAGGTGTAACATGTGGCAAAGCAACTATTAGGGGGAGGTACTTATGATTTCCCTGCATTGCTCAGGTCCCAGGGGTTGGACAATGACCCTTGAGGTGCCTTCCAGATCTATGATACTCTGAGTCTATGATTCTATAATCCTTTCTTAAGATGATTATTTGCTAATTGTCAGGAATGATTGCTTTAAATTTCCTCAACAGAAGCTTATTTTATTTTACTTTATTCATAATGGTCAGTTTATTGCAGCATATAGTTTGAGTTTAGTGTTCTGCCAGTGTTTGCATATGTCAGAAAAGAAGCCATGTGCAACTAGGACTGAGAGCCAGAGAGAGAGAGCAGGGAAATGTATATGGGTTAAAAATAAGATTAGATTCCAAGCTGCTGCTCAAATGCACAGTGGCTGAACTATGGGAATCTAATGCTATTTTCACATGCAATATGATGTAGAAGTCTATTTGCTGCTACTGTATATGTATGTGTAAGTAGATATTGCAAGGAGATAAATAGGTATTGTTTCCTTGTTGGACAGACTTCTTCCTGCTCAGAGAAGTGGAAATGCCTAAAAATTGTCTGGACTCCTGGGTATGGGGGAAGAGGCGAAGGGAAGCAATACTCTTGTTTTTCCCATTATAAATGTTGTTTGCATATGGTGTTCTGCACCACAGTAGTACAGCAAAACTGTCCTAAATAACTGCATACACTTGTGTTAAGGCTTGTGCAACTCCAGCAGCATTAATGGTTTTCTTGTATGTTTGAACAAGTCATTTTCAATGCCTCCCAATGAAAAGTTGGAGGAAATGCCTAAGAAAAATAAATCCAAAACTTCTTGATGCTTACAAAAGAAGTGTCATGGTTCTTTGGATCCCAGCCATGGGTTCTTTAAAAAATCCAATAAAGAATATCAATTTTTCCCCAAATATTGCAAGATTATTTGGAATTATCTCACTGCTAGATGCAATCTTCACAATCTCTATAGCAGAAAATTGCAGAGCCTCCATGGAATATCTAATTTTTTTCTAATATAGTATGGAGGAAGAAGAGGTGCTAATTACATCACATATGTTGAGCTCAATGGGATTTACTCCATAGTACATGTGTTTAGGATTTCATCTTGAGGCTGAAATCTTAAAAGGATTGTCCTGGGCATAAATGCCATTGAATAAAACAGGACTTACTTCTGGTAGACCTATTTAGGATTGTGTTTAAGCTGCTCGCCCCTTTTTGTCATAACACATTCATGAAGGATAGGTTCATCAATGGCTATTAGCAGTAATAACTGAAGTGTTCAGAGGCAGTAAGCCTCCAAGTGCCAGCGTCAGGGACACCATTTGGAATAGGATTTGGTCTCTGTGCCTTCTCATAGGACTTCTGGGGGCATCTGGTTGCCCACTGTGTGAAGCAGTTCTTCTTCTTGATTGCCTTATCTGGTTTCCATTTTTGAGCACTAAACAAAATATTTTGCACTTGGAAAGATGGTACTGCAGCCTTTGGAAAAGCCATGAAGACTGAGTGTAACAAATAGCAATTAAATGGAATTAAAAAGCCATCAGTATGAGGGTACAACTACCAACCATGATCCAGAGATCCTAAATGATCTTCCTGTGTTTTTCTGATGAACTAATATTTGTAAGTCAGACTATGCTATAATAGTTTGAGCAAAACTTCAGTTGGTTGCATTATAACTTCCAATTTTTGTCATTTTAAAATGATTTTATTGAGAGTAAGATAAGAATTATGAGCAATTAGTTTTTCCCATCTGCATGTGTTATGTTACTTTGTTAACACCCGATGTGGAAGCAATTCTGCAGTTTTAATATGTGACTTCCAATAAAGTTTTTTACAGACCGAATTGCCCAGTTGGTCCAAAGCAAATATTTATACATGCTTAGATGGAAGAGATTTTGCCAGCACAGCAGTGTTATTGAGCAACTATATCCTCTTTACCAGGTATGGAAATCTCAGAGTGTTACAAATGCTAAATAGAAGCATGTATGTTTTCTTCCACAATAAATAATAGAAGTCAACTGTGCATTTTTCTGGTTTAGGCTTGTTTTAAATTGAGTGATATGGCTGTAAATAATTTATTTATCTTTTTTTTATTTTTATCTGAGATTTATATCCCGCCCTTCCCACTAGGTGGCTCAGGGCGGCTTACAACATGTAAAACTAACATAAAATATAAAATTAAGCATTAAAATTAACATTACATTTTTAACAAGTAAAAGTAACAAGACATTTATTTCCTTTCATTAAACGTTGCTGGGTTTAATAGGGTTGCCAATTCCCAGTTGGGTTCTTTCTATGACTAAATGGACCATGGTGTAAAGATTATAACCATAAAATACAGGGCACCATGTGCAGAAAAAATCTAACTGTTATGTTAGAAAAAAGTAGAACACCATATAATATTGCTTTGTCAATATACATAAGTTATCAAAGTTGCTATACAGTATCAGTTTTGTTACAACAATATGATGTTCCACACGCAAATCCTTTTCTTTATCTCTACAAGGTAATAAACCTCACATCTTAAACAAATATCAACTCCATACACAATTAGAAAAACCAGACTTGGATCTTGGCCAAACTTTAGGGCTGCCAACCCTGCCCCCCCCCCGGTCTGGGCGGGGAATCTCCCACCTGGGAGGTTCTCAACCTGCCAGCCCAAATTGGGCCAGCGGGGGGAACCTCCGCCCACGTTGCTGGCGCAATGACGTCACCTGGAAGTGACATCATCAAAATGGCGGTGCCCTATGTGGGGCCGCTCTAGGTGTTTCTGGGGAAACTCTATGGTTTCTCCGAAAGCTCTAGCCATTTAGGAGGTAAAACTCTATGGTACAATAGGTCCCCCACTGGGGGATGAAGAAGACTTGGTAACCCTACCAAACTTTAATCTGTATAGGTGGCTGCCATGGTTTAAAACTCTCTGGCTACTTCCTTTAAATATCTGAAAAGGTTTAGAACTTTCATGAGTCCTGCTAGTAAGTGTCCTAAATGTAACAACATTATACAGCAGATTGTGAAATCTTTTAGACCTGATAAAAGTCAGACAGAAATGGGCAACAGTGGCAGCTTCCTGTAGTCTGCAACAGCAGCAACTCCCCATAGTCTGATGGGCTTCTAACTTCTGTTTTTCACTAACTTATGCTGATTATCAACTTTGCAATTTTTTTAGATATTGAATACCTACGTTTGGTCTTTCTAATTGTGTATGAGAAATATACTGTATGGAGTTGATATTTATTTAAGATGTGGGGTTTATTACCTTGTAAAGATAAAGAAAAGGATTTGAATGTGGAACATTGTACTATTGTAACAAAATGGATATTCTATAGCAAATTTGATAACATGTATATTGACAAAGTGATATTATACAGTGTTCTACTTTTGTTAAATGTCTGCTGGGCACTCCATTATACTTTATGGGGACCAGTCCACATAGGTTATAATGGAGAATCAATATGTGGGTATCTGGGGCTCTGGGGTGGGCTGTTTTTTTAGGTAGAGGCACCAAATTTTCAGCATAACATCTGGTACCTCTCCTCAAAAAAACACACACCCAAGTTTCAAAAAGATTGGTCCAGGGGGTCTAATTCTATGAACCCCAAAAGAAGGTGCCCCCATCCTCCATTGTTTCCAATGAAGGGAAGACATTTAAAAGGAGTGTAGTCCCTTTAAATCTGATGGCCAGAACTCCCTTTGGAGTTCAGCCATGCTTGTCACAACCTTGTTCCTGGCTCCAACCCCAAAGTCCCCAGATATTTCCTGAGTAGGAACTGGCATTCCTACTGGGTTAGATACAAAGGACGACGAGCAGATTCACTCACAAAACAGATCTTTCTTGCTATGTCTTCTTTCTGAAGCCCACTCTGCTCCCCAAAATACTGCTCCTGAGAATTAGCGGACTCTTAGCAACATCATGAGGTATGATGTGGGGGTCTGCATGGGAAGAGGAAATTAGTAAAAATCACCCCCTTCTTCTGCTAGTTGAATGCCTTTCTGTTAGCAGAAAACAACTTTAGTTTTATAATGTTCTGTTCATGAGAAAAGTAAAGATGCATGATTTAATTCTGGTACTCCTCCAACATTTTTAGATATATGAAATGGGGACTTCCATATTCATAGAAACCAGGCTCTAACTGCTCCCAGTGGTGATGCTAGTTGTCTCTCTGCAGAGGATTCTTGGTGCAGAACTGTAACACTTCAAATTTCAAAGCTCTAACCTAAAAGTCCAGGAAAAGTTGTACTAGATTCTTCTGCTGCATGTGAAAATTGGTTCTCAGGGCACTGGTAACAGGATGTAGACTGTAACAGCAGTCAGCTGTGCTAGCCATTGAAAAGTCAGCAGCACATGGTAGTCTTTAAGGATTCTAGAAAATACCCTGATGCTTATGAGACCTGAAGGTTAGCTCAGAAGGTTTTAAAAACAAAAAGGCCTTTCCAATGACTTTTGAATGCTTCAGTTGTATCTTGAGGACAGCCCTGGCCTCTACAAAGGTCACACTCCTACCCGTGAGCAAGGATTTCTCACCTCAAGGGAAAGGCCATCCTTTTGCATTTCTAGCTAATTAATAAGTCTCACTAGAAAATAAAACCTCTTCTTTCACTGTCTTATCCTCTCCATAGAAACAAGTGGCTCACATTATGCAGGAGTACAACGATGCAGTTCAGAGGGCCACAAGACTGTCAAGGGCACGAGAGAACTTCCTTTCAGGACAGGAAAATCCCACAAGTTTAATGACCCAGGAAGACCTAGTTATTTACACACAATGGCTAATATGTCACCTACACTCACTTAAGGCCATCCACAACTACCTTGGGGTAAGAAAACTGACTGAAAAATAATTACAGAACCTTTGAGCCATATTTTACATCATTAACTTCTGCGAACTGCAAAAAGAAGGAATATATATACCAGTGCAAGATTGTTGTGTGAGTGTTTTGGTGGTGGTGGGAGAAGTAAGGAATGGGACCTTTTCATCTTTGGAGAAAGACCCTGCTCAGAACTTTAGGAAATTAGAATGCTAACTGGATACCTTGGAGTACAGTTCTTCCCTGCTTGTTATACATCAGACACAGCATAGTTAGAAAAGGCTGATGCTGATCCTGATCTAGAGCAGGGTAACATGAAAAAGGAAGGTAAGCATCTTTAAATCTCTTTGTTCTGATTACATGATTAAATGCATGTAACACATGGTAAGGTTCACTATATAAAATGACAGCATTCTGTCATGCCATGTCCAAAGTTCCAATCTCCTGTTTCCCAATTTTCAGTTGGTAGAATGGATCTACAGTTGCTTACCTATAATCCACTGGCAAGAATCTACGGCAGTGTTTTGTGGGGTCCAGAGATCAGGGCACCAGCAAACAATGTAGCATGACTGATCAGGAAAGTTATACCAGTTGCAACCCCCACTATCCCAAATACATTGGTACCTCTACCCCAATATGTGTATTATTCAGTCAGTATGTAGTATTCACCACTTCCTTTTTACATGATTCACATATATAGCACATTCAATAGCCCATAGCTACTTTAGGTACTCCTAAAAGATGTCAAGAAAGTTAAGTCTGCTCAGCACAGCAGCCTGCTGTGATTGTATTCCAAGAAATATTAATTGTATTTCTGTGACAGGGCTGGCAAACCCACATGATGAATTCTGTACAAGGGAACAGTAACATCAAAATGTTTTTTTGGGAGAAGGCACAAGAGCTGTATTTCTTTGAAGTCTAATTGATTTTATTTTTTCTTTTATCCCAGTTTTCATAAAAACAAGATGTTTTTTTACTCCTGTAGGTACTCCAGTACTTGCCTATCTCTCACAGGACGGAGGTGGTCATTGGTAGGCATCAAGGCCATGGTGATAGGGATAAAGACAGAGCTTCCAGAAAACTAGAATCCTTGTCTTCTAATATTCATTTCGTTATGTCACCTAATGCCTCAGCAACAGATGGTAAGAAATAATTATTACAATCACATGGCTTGGGATCTTTCTCTACAATGTGGTTGTTTTAACATTAATTGTGCAGTTGCTTGAGGGTAAACATCTTCCTTGAGATCTGTTTGTTTGTTTTTGTATTCTGCCTTTCTTCCTTCATGGAACTCAAGGAGACTTACAACTGCTTAGCTTCAAAAAGCTAAGTTGTCATGCAGGCTCTAACCACACTATGCGCTCTGCTTCTGTTGCAAAGAAAGTGTATTTTCCCAGCACTCAAATGGCACTATTTTTTCTCTCCTCTGTTAAAAAAAATGTGAATGCATAATTGTCCAGTTCAGAGCTTTTTTTTGTAGAAAAAGCCCAGCAGGAACTCATTTGCATATTAGGCCACACACCCTGACACCAAGTCAGCTGAAACTGTGTTCCTGTGCATTCCTGCTCAAAAAAAGCCCTGGTCTAATTACATGACTGGAATGGTTTAAAATTTAGCAGAAGCACATGGTCCATTTCTCACCATGTGCTCACAAAATGGTGCAATTTTGGGGATTATTCCAGGCCCAGTATTTTGCTGGCCTCCTTAAATAGACCCCTTCCATTCCCTCCTCCAGAGGCTAGATTTTCCCGTCATTTTTCTGTCTCCTCACTAACTGAGCAGCTCTGGTAACATGTTTCTTCTCTCCTGAAGAAACTTTGGCCATCCCATCCTGTCAGTAAGATATATTTTGACTATTTGCTTAGCCCAGGAACCTAACGGAAGGGATAATATCACCCTTTACATTAAACCATTGAAAATGGCACTTGAAACACTTTTAAAATTAAAAAAAATAACAAAACATTTTATTTAACATCAAAGGGAAAGGTCAGGTGAAATCAGGGGTTGAAATTACTGAGGTAAAACTAGTACAAGCACAGCCTTTTGATTTTATATAGCAGGCTAATGAGAGGTTCTTAATTTATTCACAGTTACTCGTATCTTTATATTGAGAGGCTTTTGTTTCAATGTTTTCTGAACACACTAGTTCACTTTATTTGAGTAATTGCTGACTCTTAGTGCCCAGGAGGCTGGTACCCTCTTCCCAGTACCCAAACCCCTTCTCTTGGAACATCAGTACTCTTCTTGAGTTGTTCATTGACTTTTATGGTCTCTACAGGCAATTTCTAATCACACCAGAATAGGGAATTCTGTACTCCTCAGAGATAACTCTCCCTCAGTCAATCTTCTTCTCTGGAAGATCTGTCCCTTTTCCTTTGGCCTGAATGGCAGTCTTCTCTACTACCTAAACTTCCTTGCCAAACCTTCCCCAGTTTTTTGTCTGTGTTCAAACTGCTCTCAGCTAATGCTGAGTTCAGACTGCATTCATTCAAAGCTGAAATCTGACTCTATCAGCAATAAGCCATTTTTCTATCAGGGTTATTCACAGATGGTCTCTTCTCAGTTAAGACAGGAATGTGACTGAATCGCTTCAGCATCTAGTTCTCTCAAGACTTTCTCTGCTTAGATGATGCTAACCAATCAGATTGCTTGGAACAGGCTGTCACTCAGGGCTCTTTGGCTTCTATGAAAAATTAACCCACAGTCCTTTAGTTGTTGGTACAGCACTTCTAAGCCTCTTATATTCTACACAGGGTCCCTGGGAACTTGGTGTGATCTAGGGCTGTCAAGCCCCCGATCAAGGCAGGGGTTCCTCCGCCCAGGAGGTTCCCAGCGTTGGCCAGCGAAGGGAACCTCCCCTTATGTTGCCAGCATGATGACATCACCCGCAAGTGATGTCATCACACCAGAGATGGCATGCAGTGGCCGCTCTAGGTGTCTCCGGGACAACTCTATGGTTTTCCTGGATGCTCTAGCAATTTGGGAGGAAAAATTCTATGGTACAATAGGTCCTCCACTCCGGGACGAAGAGGACTTGGCAACCCTAGGGTGATCCCACCACTGAAGCACTTAAATGGAAAGGTCTGTGCTTCTGATCAGAGTGGAGAGGATTCCTTCCAAATCAGAGGCCTGAAAAATTTCTCACACATTGTACTTCCAGACTCATTCCCGTTTTGATTAGCTCTTTTTGGCCTCTCTACTTTAGTGTTCCATCTATTAGTGTTGCCCTAAATACTTCCATGCCAAAACTCTCTGAATGGACAAAGCTAACCTATCAGGGAGATCCCTTCTGCCCTTTTTCTTTTTGTACAAGCGGAGACAGGTAAGCTGTTCTAGTTCAAACAGTAAATGCTACTGGTGTCTTCTGCTTTAAAAGAAACAGTAGTTACTGCCACATATGATTTGAGCACTCTGAATCTAGTTTGTTTTGATAGGTTTGGTGACTATTCTTCTGAAAAGTCCTTAGGTACTTTTATGAAGCTGAAATTTGAAATAGCATAGCAGAGTAAGAATTTAAACTCATGCTTCCTAACACTAAATCCAATAGTGTCATTTCTGGTTTTAAATATTTTTTCAGTTTAGAGAAAGAAAAGGGGAAGGGAAATCAGGAGAATACTCCCAGTACTCTCATTGCTATAGTAAATGCCAACATTTAACCCTGAATGTGTTTAATGTGAACGGGGACTGTAAGCTGACATTTACTCCATTCCTCTTTCTACAGGTCATTGGGAGAAGTCTAGAATTATATAAAGATTCATTTTCAGACAGTTGCCCAGTAATTTCTGGATACTTGGGATTATAGTTTGCAGAATTTACATTTAATACTGGCTCATATTAGGATTGGCAACCACTCGGACATCTTTTGAAATCCAATGAAAACAGTGCCAGGTTTTTAAAGTACTGACTGCAACTTCATTTTTGGAACTCATTATTGTAACTGCACAACAGAAAGAAATAGGGTGCCATCAACCAGCTGATAACTTCCATAGTTCTATCCATTGGATTAAATAATGGCAGGATTCAGAATCTTTAAATCCTGTGCAAGGATCACAGTGACCTTTATGATAGTTGCAAATACACTATAAAATGCAGGAGATCTTTGGCAAACAGAAGTTTTAAGAAAGAGGTCAACTTGGAATAGCAGCCAGGTGGGACGTAGACCACGCAGTCCAGATTTGGGAATTGGTTTTGAAGGGAGAATGGATTTTTATGGAGAGGAAGAGACTGACTTCTTTGCTGTTTATTTTCCATAACAAGTTACCCAAGGTTTCATTTGCTTCACAGTGTAAAATTAAATAAAGTTTCCACCTTCATCTGCTGTAGTGATCTGAACTGAGTAGATTAAACAGAAAATGATTAAACAAAACATTAAAAGCAAAGATGGGGGAAGTGTAGAATAGGGGCACAGATGGCCCATTACTGCCAAGCAGTGAAATAATAAATTAGATTACATATAGCTCTACAAATCCTCATGAGCCTTGTTGAACTTTAGCAAGTTGTTGCATAGCAATTAAAATTCTCTCTGTGCTGTTAAAACTGGTAGGCAAAGGACATCTGTGTAATATAATTTTATTTAGGCTTTTAAGTATATAACTTGGAAAAAGTCCCTCTAAAGAATACACTAACCAGGGAATACATAGTATTATTATTTATATAGTGACATCATATAGAGCTTACAATGTAAAATGGAACATGAGGTAATAAATTCAATAGGGAGAGACAGAGAAGAAAATGCATAAATTCTAGTTCTATGTGCTTAGTTTCAGTTATTTAGGGTTTATGCCAAGAGCCAGGTTGTAAAGGTGGCTTTGAGGAGGAATTTGAAGGAAGTGAGGAAGGACTCATGCAAATGCTCTGGGGGACACTTCCAGGCATCAGGAGCAGCAAGGGCAAAAAGGCAGGGCTATTTAAGGGAGCAGGTAACTTGCTTATGATTGTTTTTACTAGAAGAGCAAAGGGATGTGGGTATGAGAGCAGAATGATAAAAGGAGGATTAACAAAATGTTTGCCACAGAGGCAGGGCGAATCACAAAACACTGGGCATTTTCAAACCAGGCATCCTCCTACAACAGAGGCAGCATCTTCATGTGCACTCCCTGCAAATGCACAGCTAATGCCTCCTGGGCTCTTCCAAATCAGAGATGATGTTTGATTTCAGTTTCCAAAAAAAGAGGAGGGTTTGCTTTCCACAGAGCCACAAAGAGAGGTGGCCAAGCCCAGAGACATGAGACAGTTTATGTCTTTGGCCAGACCAAGGGCTGAAGGCTGTGATGGACTAGGATGAGCTCTTCACTGTCAGCAGGTTGGAAAGGACCTGAAGCACTCTAATTTTTTATATGCTGTTCAAGACCATCTGGATTTTATCACTGAGACCTAAGCTATAAACAGGTAGCATGGCACCCATAGGTACCACATTGGGGATTACTGACGTATAGGGATTTAAGAAGAGGGGCATCTTGTGGTCAGACAGAAGTGAATTATTTTGGTGGTGGAATATTGCATAAAAGATTCAGGATTGAGAAAGGAAGAAAGTTCAGAAAGAGTAAGTGCTCAGTGTCATTAGCATGTAAATGGAACAGAAAATCATTCAAGATTTGACAATACAGAAAATCATTCAGGATTTGAAGTTACTCATGGACAACGTGCTGTTTTTAATCACTGGAAACGAACAGAGGTTCTATATCAAATCACACCCTGAATGAATGGCTTTGATCCACCACAGCATTTCTTTGGGCAAAAGGATTTCTGCTTATGGAGCACAACTTTCGCATCTCTCCCTGCCCAAATGCCCCCCTGTGTAGGGTGACCATAATGTCTGAAGGCCAGCCAGGGACACTTTTTTTTTGGGGGGGGGGGGGGTGTGCGCGCGCGAAGCGCGCGCGCCGCCGGAAACAGGAAGTGACGTCACTTCCGGTGACGTCACTTCCGGTGACGTCATGCCACCACCGGAAACAGGAAGTGGCATCACTTCCTGTGACATCATTTCCCCCGCGTCACCTGCCGGAAACGGGAAGTGACATCACTTCCTGTGACATCATTTCCCCCAAATGACATCATTTCCCCCAAATGCCACTGCCGGAAACAGGAAGTGACTTCACAGCACTTCCTGTGACGCCCCCAAAAATCCCCCAAATATCACCGCCGGAAACAATTTTGTTCTCAAATCCTGTATATACTTCATCAGTATATGGGATAAGGCACTTTCTCAACTGTGCTGCATAATGCAGCCTATTTATTTTGTCCTGTTGGCTCTGTTGGCTCTATTTGCGCCACCTTCATCACTTTCGGGGTGTGGATCCCCCAGTGGGGTGGTCTCCCGACTCCCTCCGCTGACTGTTTCTGATAGCCCTGCGCCCCCTCTTTCATTTGATATGTGTCCCGTGCGGGTGCCACCCTCCCGCCGGGAGATGCCGCAAAATGAGCCCCCTTGAGGCTTATGGCGGCAGGGCTCGGGGGAAGCGAGCTAGACTGCTGTTCTTTTGAGGGGTTATAGAGTGTTTCGAGCCCGTCCCTGTGGCATCGGTCCCATCGTTGTGGGGCCCAGGGGGCCGGCGCAGCGGCACGCCGAAGCAGCCTGTCACTAATAACACCGGTCGAGATGCAGGACAGGAACCTGGAAGTGACCGACAGGCTGCTTCAGCGTGCCGCTGCGCCGGCCCCTTGGGCCCCACAATGATGGGACCGATGCCACAGGGACGGGCTCGAAACACTCTATAACCCCTCAAAAGAACAGCATTCTAGCTCGCTTCCCCCGAGCCCTGCCGCCATAAGCCTCAAGGGGGCTCATTTTGCGGCATCTCCCGGCGGGAGGGTGGCACCCGCACGGGACACATATCAAATGAAAGAGGGGGCGCAGGGCTATCAGAAACAGCCGGCGGAGGGAGTCGGGAGACCACTCCACTGGGGGATCCACACCCCGAAAGTGATGAAGGTGGCGCAGATAGAGCCAACAGAGCCAACAGGACAAAATAAATAGGCTGCATTATGCAGCACAGTTGAGAAAGTGCCTTATCCCATATGAAGTAAATACAGGATCTGAGAACAAAATTGCACTAGAAGACACAAACACAAAGCTCCCTTACACTGAATCAGTGCTTGGGTTGGTCCACCAAAGTCAGTATTGTCTACTCCAGTCACAAAAACAAAGCTCCCTTACACTGAATCAGTGCTTGGGTCCACCAAAGTCAGTATTGTCACATAAGAGAAGCCCTGTTGGATCAGGCCAGTGGCCCATCCAGTCCAACACTCTGCGTCACATAAGAACATAAGACAAGCCCTGTTGGATCAGGCCAGTGGCCCATCCAGTCCAACACTCTGCGTCACATAAGAACATAAGACAAGCCCTGTTGGATCAGGCCAGTGGCCCATCCAGTCCAACACTCTGCGTCACATAAGAACATAAGACAAGCCCTGTTGGATCAGGCCAGTGGCCCATCCAGTCCAACACTCTGCGTCACATAAGAACATAAGAGAAGCCCTGTTGGATCAGGCCAGTGGCCCATCCAGTCCAACACTCTGCGTCACATAAGAACATAAGAGAAGCCCTGTTGGATCAGGCCAGTGGCCCATCCAGTCCAACACTCTGCGTCACATAAGAACATAAGACAAGCCCTGTTGGATCAGGCCAGTGGCCCATCCAGTCCAACACTCTGCGTCACATAAGAACATAAGACAAGCCCTGTTGGATCAGGCCAGTGGCCCATCCAGTCCAACACTCTGCGTCACATAAGAACATAAGACAAGCCCTGTTGGATCAGGCCAGTGGCCCATCCAGTCCAACACTCTGTGTCACATAAGAACATAAGGAGGGAGGGAGGGAAGGAAGGAAGGGAGAAAGGGAGGGAGGGAAGAAGGGAAGAAAGGAGGGAGGGAGGGAAGGAAGGAAGGAAGGAAGGAAGGAAGGAAGGAAGGAAGGAAGGAAGGAAGGAAGGAAGGAAGGAGGGAGGGAGGGAGGGAGGGAGGGAGGGAAGGAAGGAAGGAAGGAAGGAAGGAAGGAAGGAAGGAAGGCCACCCCCTCCTGCCAGCCCCCCCCCTTTCGGCCCCCTTACCTGCGGCGGCGGCGAGTCCGGCGGGCGGCGGCGGCGGCGGCGAGTCCGGCGGCGGCGGAGAGGCCTTTCCGACGCCCTCCCGGGCGGAGGAGCACGGGGGGGGGGGGCGTGGAAGAGGCCCGGGAAGCGTCGGAAAGGCCCGCGGTGGCCACCGCGGGCCTTTCGATGCCCTCCCGGGCCGAGGAGAAGGGGGGGGGAATGGCAGAGGCCCGGGAAGCCTTCGGAAAGGCCCGCGGTGGCCGCTGGAGGGCCTCCAGCGGCCACCGCGGGCCCTTCCGAAGCCTTCCCGGGCCGAGGAGAAGGGGGGGGGAATGGCGGAGGCCCGGGAAGCCTTCGGAAAGGCCCGCGGTGGCCGCTGGAGGGCCTCCAGCGGCCACCGCGGGCCCTTCCGAAGCCTTCCCGGGCCGAGGAGAAGGGGGGGGGAATGGCAGAGGCCCGGGAAGCCTTCGGAAAGGCCCGCGGTGGCCGCTGGAGGGCCTCCAGCGGCCACCGCGGGCCCTTCCGAAGCCTTCCCGGGCCGAGGAGAAGCGGGGGGGGGAATGGCGGAGGCCCGGGAAGCCTTCGGAAAGGCCCGCGGTGGCCGCTGGAGGGCCTCCAGCGGCCACCGCGGGCCCTTCCGAAGCCTTCCCGGGCCGAGGAGAAGGGGGGGGGGGAATGGCGGAGGCCCGGGAAGCCTTCGGAAAGGCCCGCGGTGGCCGCTGGAGGGCCTCCAGCGGCCACCGCGGGCCCTTCCGAAGCCTTCCCGGGCCAAGGAGAAGGGGGGGGGGGGATGGCGGAGGCCCGGGAAGCCTTCGGAAAGGCCCGCGGTGGCCGCTGGAGGGCCTCCAGCGGCCACCGCGGGCCCTTCCGAAGCCTTCCCGGGCCGAGGAGAAGGGGGGGGGAATGGCAGAGGCCCGGGAAGCCTTCGGAAAGGCCCGCGGTGGCCGCTGGAGGGCCTCCAGCGGCCACCGCGGGCCCTTCCGAAGCCTTCCCGGGCCGAGAAGAAGGGGGGGGAATGGCGGAGGCCCGGGAAGCCTTCGGAAAGGCCCGCGGTGGCCGCTGGAGGGCCTCCAGCGGCCACCGCGGGCCCTTCCGAAGCCTTCCCGGGCCGAGGAGAAGGGGGGGGGGGAATGGCGGAGGCCCGGGAAGCCTTCGGAAAGGCCTGCGGTGGCCGCTGGAGGGCCTCCAGCGGCCACCGCGGGCCCTTCCGAAGCCTTCCCGGGCCGAGGAGAAGGGGGGGGGAATGGCGGAGGCCCGGGAAGCCTTCGGAAAGGCCCGCGGTGGCCGCTGGAGGGCCTCCAGCGGCCACCGCGGGCCCTTCCGAAGCCTTCCCGGGCCAAGGAGAAGGGGGGGGGGGAATGGCGGAGGCCCGGGAAGCCTTCGGAAAGGCCCGCGGTGGCCGCTGGAGGGCCTCCAGCGGCCACCGCGGGCCCTTCCGAAGCCTTCCCGGGCCGAGGAGAAGGGGGGGGGGAATGGCGGAGGCCCGGGAAGCCTTCGGAAAGGCCCGCGGTGGCCGCTGGAGGGCCTCCAGCGGCCACCGCGGGCCCTTCCGAAGCCTTCCCGGGCCAAGGAGAAGGGGGGGGGGAATGGCGGAGGCCCGGGAAGCCTTCGGAAAGGCCCGCGGTGGCCGCTGGAGGGCCTCCAGCGGCCACCGCGGGCCCTTCCGAAGCCTTCCCGGGCCAAGGAGAAGGGGGGGGGGAATGGCGGAGGCCCGGGAAGCCTTCGGAAAGGCCCGCGGTGGCCGCTGGAGGGCCTCCAGCGGCCACCGCGGGCCCTTCCGAAGCCTTCCCGGGCCGAGGAGAAGGGGGGGGGAATGGCGGAGGCCCGGGAAGCCTTCGGAAAGGCCCGCGGTGGCCGCTGGAGGGCCTCCAGCGGCCACCGCGGGCCCTTCCGAAGCCTTCCCGGGCCGAGGAGAAGGGGGGGGGGAATGGCGGAGGCCCGGGAAGCCTTCGGAAAGGCCCGCGGTGGCCGCTGGAGGGCCTCCAGCGGCCACCGCGGGCCCTTCCGAAGCCTTCCCGGGCCAAGGAGAAGGGGGGGGGGAATGGCGGAGGCCCGGGAAGCCTTCGGAAAGGCCCGCGGTGGCCGCTGGAGGGCCTCCAGCGGCCACCGCGGGCCCTTCCGAAGCCTTCCCGGGCCAAGGAGAAGGGGGGGGGAATGGCGGAGGCCCGGGAAGCCTTCGGAAAGGCCCGCGGTGGCCGCTGGAGGGCCTCCAGCGGCCACCGCGGGCCCTTCCGAAGCCTTCCCGGGCCGAGGAGAAGGGGGGGGGAATGGCGGAGGCCCGGGAAGCCTTCGGAAAGGCCCGCGGTGGCCGCTGGAGGGCCTCCAGCGGCCACCGCGGGCCCTTCCGAAGCCTTCCCGGGCCAAGGAGAAGGGGGGGGGGAATGGCGGAGGCCCGGGAAGCCTTCGGAAAGGCCCGCGGTGGCCGCTGGAGGGCCTCCAGCGGCCACCGCGGGCCCTTCCGAAGCCTTCCCGGGCCGAGGAGAAGGGGGGGGGAATGGCGGAGGCCCGGGAAGCCTTCGGAAAGGCCCGCGGTGGCCGCTGGAGGGCCTCCAGCGGCCACCGCGGGCCCTTCCGAAGCCTTCCCGGGCCGAGGAGAAGGGGGGGGGAATGGCGGAGGCCCGGGAAGCCTTCGGAAAGGCCCGCGGTGGCCGCTGGAGGGCCTCCAGCGGCCACCGCGGGCCCTTCCGAAGCCTTCCCGGGCCGAGGAGAAGGGGGGGGGAATGGCGGAGGCCCGGGAAGCCTTCGGAAAGGCCCGCGGTGGCCGCTGGAGGGCCTCCAGCGGCCACCGCGGGCCCTTCCGAAGCCTTCCCGGGCCGAGGAGAAGGGGGGGGGGAATGGCGGAGGCCCGGGAAGCCTTCGGAAAGGCCCGCGGTGGCCGCTGGAGGGCCTCCAGCGGCCACCGCGGGCCCTTCCGAAGCCTTCCCGGGCCGAGGAGAAGGGGGGGGGAATGGCGGAGGCCCGGGAAGCCTTCGGAAAGGCCCGCGGTGGCCGCTGGAGGGCCTCCAGCGGCCACCGCGGGCCTTTCCGATGCCCTCCCGGGCCGAGGAGAAGGGGGGGGGAATGGCGGAGGCCCGGGAAGCCTTCGGAAAGGCCCGCGGTGGCCGCTGGAGGGCCTCCAGCGGCCACCGCGGGCCCTTCCGAAGCCTTCCCGGGCCGAGGAGAAGGGGGGGGGGAATGGCGGAGGCCCGGGAAGCCTTCGGAAAGGCCCGCGGTGGCCGCTGGAGGGCCTCCAGCGGCCACCGCGGGCCCTTCCGAAGCCTTCCCGGGCCGAGGAGAAGGGGGGGGGAATGGCGGAGGCCCGGGAAGCCTTCGGAAAGGCCCGCGGTGGCCGCTGGAGGGCCTCCAGCGGCCACCGCGGGCCCTTCCGAAGCCTTCCCGGGCCGAGGAGAAGGGGGGGGGGAATGGCGGAGGCCCGGGAAGCCTTCGGAAAGGCCCGCGGTGGCCGCTGGAGGGCCTCCAGCGGCCACCGCGGGCCCTTCCGAAGCCTTCCCGGGCCGAGGAGAAGGGGGGGGGGAATGGCGGAGGCCCGGGAAGCCTTCGGAAAGGCCCGCGGTGGCCGCTGGAGGGCCTCCAGCGGCCACCGCGGGCCCTTCCGAAGCCTTCCCGGGCCGAGGAGAAGGGGGGGGGAATGGCGGAGGCCCGGGAAGCCTTCGGAAAGGCCCGCGGTGGCCGCTGGAGGGCCTCCAGCGGCCACCGCGGGCCTTTCCGATGCCCTCCCGGGCCTCCGCCGCCACCGCCGGGCCCCGTGCGCGGGCGGGGAAGGCGGCGTGTGAGGGAGGGAGCGTCCCTGCGCGTGCGCAGGGTCGCTCCCTCCCTCACTCGCTGCCTTCCCCGCCCGCTCGCGCGGCCCCCGGCTCTCTGGCTGGCTAAACCGGGACCTCTAAATGGTCCCGGTATACCCAGCCCGGGAGCCGGGAATTGGGGGCCAGATCCGGGAAAGTCCCGGGAGACCGGGACGGTCTGGCCACCCTACCCCTGTGATGCTCCTGAGAGGTGAAAATTCATTTGCCAACAGAAAAATTGTGCTGGATCAAAGGCCAGATGTGGAAGGAAAGATGTTAGTCTGAAAAATGCTAACAAAGGGATTCCCATCAGAGCTGCTGAAAAAGTCTAGAAGACTAAAATGCATCTCGTTTTGTAGTTTCTTGGTGCCTAAACATCTGGGATTGTGTAAATTAACCTGTGGTATCATATGCTGGAAGATCCTTCCTTGAAGCATAGAACTGGACTTTCTTTCTGCTCTATAAATCTGTGAAAAGAGGCACACACTGTTAATCAGCCCACAGGCTAAAAATTTACGCTACATATTTTGCTGACTCCCCAGGTATCAAGGCTTTGTAGTGAGAAGAAAGAGTGGAAAGGAAAGTTCTTCCAATCTATGCTTCAGCTCAGCTCAGCCTGTGGATTCTGAGCTTGACTGTGGATTCTGAGCTAGACTATGAATGAGATCTTACTAATGATTTTCACCTGGAGATATTTCAAATGCTAAAACAGACCTCAAATGTCAAGGACATATGTAGCATTTTTAAAAATTGTTTCAGAAGCCCACTTGTGGGGAGGGCAGGATATAAGTTGGAATGAACGAACGAACGAAGCAAGCTGCTGCCTCTCAAGGTTTCTCAGTGCGTAGCATTTCCTGTGCTGTTCATTTGATTCTTCTCACTTCTAGGATTCCCATCACGGGAAGCCACCTCTGCTCTTCCCCAGCACAGAACAGAACTTGATGAACTCAAGCCTCAGCTCAGTCTTTTGCTTTCACAGTTTGGTATCAGCTACAATGTGGAAGCCCTGAGGCATTCTGCTGATGAAATGGAACTTTTTTCTGTGGTAATTAAACAGTTATTTCAGCATATATCTCAAGAGTGTTTAAATAAGTGTTGGCTTTTCAGTACTGGGGCTTCAGTTGCACAATGACCTCTCTGCACGGTTCCCCTAATGGCCTACCTGTTATTTTTGAGGTGCCAGGTGAAAACAATTACATTTGTTTGGGCTTTTTGTTAGTAAATTTTGCTATTATTAGATAATATGTGTTTTGCATTTTCTGTTGCTGGTTTTATACTGTTTTTCTATTTAGAGTGTTGCTTTACTGATTTTTATATCCCTGTTCTCTTTATATTTTCCTGTGTTTGATTTTGTTTTAATATAATTTACTGCAATCCACTTTGCGTTTTATATACTTATTTTTAAAAAAATATCAGCCAGCTTTCTTCCTTACAAAGTTTAAGGCAGATTACATCTTAGATAAAACACATAAAATAAAGCACATTAAAATTAAAACCAAAATTTAAAATCACAATTCAGAACTGCTAACAAACTTAACTAAATGCAGCCCTCAATAAAACTGTCTTCAGCTATCCCCCACAGATCAAAAGTGAAAAAGCCAGGCACAACTCCCTGGGGAGGTTGTGCCATAATCATGGGGCTGTCACTGAAAAGGCCCTCTTGTTTATTCACCAAATAATCTTCTTTGATTGATGGGGCAGTCTTGAGGGCTTCTACCTGTGTTCTTAATTCCCATATGAGAGAAGATAATCCTTCAGATACCCTGGTAAAAAGCCATGTCGAACTTTGAAGGACAAAGTGAACATTTTGAATTGGGCTCAGGGTGAATTGGTAGCCAATGTACATGCTGTAATATCAGTGTCGCATGCTCCTGATAGCTGACCCCAATCCGCAGTCTAGCCACAGAGCTCCAGACTAGCTGCAGCCTCCAAACACTCTTCAAAGGTAGCTCCAGTTAGAACACATAGGGCGTTTTCGCACTCACCTTCAGCCAGCGCGACCCCGCTCTTCACGGCGCAGGATCTGCGCGGATTTCGCACGTAAAGCCGCGGAGCAGCCGGAAGAGCCGGAAACTCCTGGCGCTTTTGCGGCGCAAACGTAAACCGCCAAAAAGCAGTTTCCGTTTGCGCGGCTTTTGCGCCAGGAGTTTCCGGCTCTTTCGGCTGCTCCGCGGCTTTACGTGCGAAATCCGCGCAGATCCTGCGCGGTGAAGAGGGGGGTCGCGCCGGCTGAAGGTGAGTGCGAAAACGCCCATAGGAATAGTCCTGTCTAAATGTAACTAAGCAATGGACCGCTGTGGCTAGATCTGAGCAGCCAAGGAATTCACACTGTTAATGCACCAGGAGAAGCTGGGCAAAAGCATTCCAAATCACTGTGGTTTTCTAGGGTGGCTACTAGGGATGTGCAATTTTTTTTTTTTGTAAAATTCAGATCTGGGGTATTTGGGGGCAAATATATTCAAGGGGTCGAATATCACTGAATATCAGATTCAGTGGCTGAATTTGATTTGGGAAATATTTGGCTATTCCCAAATATATTGCTCCATTATACCCTATGGGCCATTGAAAGTGGCAAAACATACATGGGGGTGGGGGGGCTGGGAGTTGATGGAGAGGCACCAAATTTGCGAGTAGCTGCAGGAGCCTCTTCTCCACAGGACCCCCAAGTTTCAAAAAGATTGGACCAGGGGGTTAAATTCTAGGGACACTCAAAGAAGGTGCCTTCATCCCAAATCTGATTTGGCTGTATTTGGTTTGGCCGAATGGAATGCACGCCCCTAGTGGCTACTGTGTCAAGTAGCACTCCCAAGCTGTGATTCTGGCTTTTTCAAAGGGAGTATAATCCCAACCGAGACAGGTCTGCCTTCTAACCCAGAAAACCTCTGTCTTGTCAGGATTAAGTTTCAGCTTATTCACCCTCATCCAGCCCATCCAGACTCCAAGCACTGGTTCAGAACATCAGTAGCATCCTTGGAATTAAGTGGTGGGGAGGGAGATAGAGCTGAGTATTACCCATATATTGGTGACAACAAAGCCCAAATATCGTAATGACCTCTTCCAGCAGCTTCTGTAGACATTAAATAGCATTGGGGGATGGGGGGAGGAGATTGAACCCTGCAGAATCCCACAGGTCAACAGCCATTTTTCATCTAATTTAAACATACTGCAATAACAAATTTGACTAGACAAGGATATCCCTTTATAGCATGTTGTCGTCTTTTATGCAACTACTGAGTCAGTGTATATTTTGTACAATGGATTACTTTTCAAGGTATTTCCTTTATTGCCATGGAAAATTCATGACTAAAAACCAAACAATAAAAAAAATCAGTACAAATAAAATACATCCCATTCTCTTCGAATATCCCATTTCTGTAGTCCTCTAAAAAGATAATTGGGACCTTTGAGTGCCATTGAAAGGAAGCTTATAATTCAGTCCTGCTTCATCTAATAAACTGGAGAGCATCAAGGTTTCAAGATCTTTAAGTTTCTTCCCACTCCCAGAGAATAATTGTGTGTGGAACAGAAGCCATGATAGTGGAGAACTCCCAAGTCCCCACTGGGCTGAGCTGTCTAAAGGCTATAATTCTGGCTCTGAACTTGAGCACTAATAGCTGTACAACACAAGGAAGAGAATTGTAGAATTTGGAGCTGCGTGCACAGCAAGCCATGTAGCCAGTCTCCAATATAAAGAGTGCTCCAGAGAGGGAAGAGTGAGAATTCCTATGATGTCTGGCTGAATTGCTTTTCTTATTCTCTCTCATTTGCTGTCTTGTTGTATAGGATGTATGGATGAAGCAATGGTACCTCCAGGACCAATTTCCCAACTCCCATATCATATGTATGTCAGCACTTTAAACTGTTTCTAATGTTCTGTACATTTGAGATTTGTACATGCCTCTACTTTGTTGTGTTTCACTGCCCTTTTGATTGGCTTGGAGGCTATAAATTTGCTTCTTGGAGGCAGGAGGGGGAATGAAATATTTAGCAATCCCCCCAGTCCAAAGCCCTTTCCACCAGGATTATGTAGACTTTCAGACCTGATCAGGGCAATTTCCTCATGTTCCTCTTTTTTTTCTTTTAACTGATTCTCAACTGCTCTTGGCTTGACTGAATTTCAGTGTTGGGTTCAGTGGTAATTAAGTGGAAATGGCTTTCTTTGTGTTGTCCATAATGCAACATGTAATGGAAATTGTGATTTTTCTGTAACTTGGTGGGCCTTTTTCTCTACATATGATGACTAGGTCACACAGAAGTTTCATAGCATCTTCAATAAACAACAGACAATGAGAACATTTCCTATTTATGATTCTGGAACACCGGGATTAGAAACATGGGGTACAGTAGACCCCAAAATGGTGCTGAAAAAGAGAGCCAACTGGATTCCTTTTATAAAGGTAAATAAAACTGTACTGGAAAAGATAAATTGTTTACTGAGTCTAATAATAAATGCAATAAGTTGTGTTTGAGTCTCTAACTTTCCAAAACGCACCCTGAACAATCATTATGTACCGATACTAAATGAAAGTGAATGTAATGGTTTCAATCCGGAAGGTGTCATGTACACGCAAGGTTCCTCCTTCCAAACATATGATGGGCATTGTTATGTCTGATGGATCTAATCAAAGGACAGAAGATCATGGTGGTGCCTGGTTTCAGTCCCTCAGCTGATCATTTATACTGTCAGGGAGGACAAGCATCGGACAGGTAAAGGTGGTGGGGAGAGATGCTCACATGAATGATTTGCACATAACACGCTGACCGATTTCCCACTAGACTTACCTCGCTCGCTCTCTTCTCTGTGGGGCTTCCATCAGATTTCACACTATCTGCCCTGGGGCTGCAACTAACTTCGTCTTTTTCACACAGCAAACAGAAACTGGTTTTTAGAGGATCTTGTTTGCTGCACGAAAGAGGCGAAGCAAGTTGCAGCCTCAGGGCAGCTTGTGCGAAATCTGACAGAAGCCCTGCTGAGAAGAGGAGAGTGAGAGTGTGGTAAGGTTAATGGGAAATCTGTTTCTGATGATCTGGATTTCACCCAAGTCTCCTGTGTACTCACTCCCCTCCCACTCTGCTCAGCAACCTTTTGAATGCATTGGAATTAGGACAATCTGCACATCGGAATGGTTCATCTGCACCGATCACTGGATCTTCATGATGAGAAGAAAATGGTGTTTTCTGTATTGCAGTTTTACTTGAAACATGTAGCACTTTTGGTTTCTCTTTTTGGTCAAACAGATTAAACCTAAAAAAGACCCATGGCAAGAAAAGCTGATCATGAAACTGAAACAATGGAAAAAAGTAGATCAATGGCTACAGCTTCAGTCAAAATTTTTAGAGGTAAATAGCATAGAGCAACTTCTTCATGACTTAAAAATACTTACCAAATTTTGTGTCAGATTTCTGGTGAATAATAAGTGATATACACACAAGTTAGGATGAGATGCTTTAAAAAACTTTCAGTGAACAAAGCAACTGAAAGTATATTAAGATGAAATTCAGAAATAGAAAAGATCATAGAATAGTGAAGGGTCCTGTGGACACTCACTGGAGTCACCTTATTTACTCAAGATAGAGGGTGTTTTTACACTGAAAGTTTGTGACTCTATCACGGCATTGGAAACTCACCTTTTACATTATCGAACATTCTCACAACTGTTTTGCATCATTGCTACCCAAAGAATCTACATTTGTTTCAATGAGATGAGTTCTGGTACTGCTGCTGCAACGTTTTTCTCAAAACTAGTTTTGATCCAGTCATTTCTCTGCAGGCGTTTCAAACTTGTATTGTAGAAGTTTTCATGCATTTTAAAAGACTCCTCCAAAAGCCACAAGGTGAAGTAATTTGCATGAGAACTGACAGCATTTGAAATTTTTACATGTCATTGCTTGGTAATTTAAATTTGTATTGTTTTTGTAGTGTTGACATGATTTCCAGCAATCGTATACATTTAACTAAGCACTGGTATTCCGTCTGCCCTCTGATCAGAGACCACCCCTCCCCTCAAAAAAAAAAAAAAAAAACGCTTTCAACAGGAAATATAGAATTTTGGCTATGCAAAATGAGCACAGCAAATCCACCAACGTAAAAGGAAAATAATTAAAGTGGAACGGTGGCAGGCGATTTGAAGACTCTAAAACTCTGGATCAAACTGAATGTAAAAACACTCATAATGATGTTTCCCTTGAACATACTTCTTAGCCATCCTATACCTGCAATACTGTTTATATTTGATACTGATTATATATATGGTTCTCCTTAATATTTAATCATGTTTGATGTTCCTGTAATTTTGTCCTTTGTCCAGTGCTCTTCCTATTCTCAGTAAAATTGAAATGCTTTACAGACACTTAAATCGTGGAGATGCTACTAGTGTGTTTTCCCTTATCAGTATCCTTTTGGAACTTCCCCCCCCCCTCCCACGTGCTCTAGTACCTGAAAGATATGCACAAAAAGATCTTTATAAACATAGATCCATATTATGAATAAACTAGCACCCTTTTGTTTTTCTTATATAATTTCACTTGCAGCCATGTTTTCTGCTGGGAGAAAAGGAAAAGTCTGGTGGGTTATGGAAGTTGTTATTGATCCATATTTATATTATATTTCAACTGTAGTTTGTATAAATATACATCTAAATATGCTGATATAATTTGAAATTAGGTTTCCAATGTGAAGCAGGCAATGGAGGTCCTTCAAAAGCATGCAGCAGCAGTAACAGAGATGAGGCCAATGACATCAGCTGTTAGGACTTCTTTTAACTTAGAACAATATAATGAAATCTGGAAGAAGATTTATTGCTGTCCTGAACTCTCTCTGGTAATATCCTATGATAATATCCTTTGATGGACTGGTATCATTTGCAATGCATGTGTGACTTAATGCCAATTTTGTAACTCTTTGACCGATTTCGCACTAGGTCTTGATCCAAGTTAGAGTCCTTTTGATCCTGGCTCTTCTCTCCATTTTCACACAAGTTGCCTTGGAGCTGCGAGTTGGCACACCATTCTCCTGCAGCAAGCAGAAACCACTTGGAAGAGGATCCTGCTTGCTGCGGAAGAGCTCTGTGCCAACTCACAGCTCCAGGGCAACTTGTATGAAAATGGAGAGAAGCCCCGGGAGCAAAAGGGCTCTCCACCTGGAACAAGCCTCGTGCGAAATCAGTCTTCAACTGAATCCACTGAGCAGCTCTGAACTGTTCAATGTTCCAAAATACAGTCTGTCTCTCCCAGTTGTTCCCAGTACTTTGACTTCTGTGAGAGATTCAAATACTGATTGGTTCAAAAGTGATTATGGATGTGCAAACTGAAACAGAAACAGCATACCTTTTAGTGGACTCCAGCTAAAAATCATAAAACAATGAGCTAGCATTTGACTTCCACTGACCTCTTTCCCAGGCTGAATATTAAACAAAAAAATGGAAGAAGGCAAGACATGCTGATAAAACAGTGTGTTGGAAGGTCAGCCTGCTTTATATTGCAGTCTAAAATGGAGATCCGGGAATCTCTTTGCCAACTGTTTCAGCCACAGAAGATTGATATAGCTACCATTTGTACTTTGCAGTTTAATTTCATTAAATTATTTCCAGTTAGGGAGAACACAGTTTGCACCATTGTATATAGGGATAATGAAGACCTAGCCACTGTCCCTCTTAAAATTTAACAGCAGAAATAAACAAAAAAATGTAAGTTTTATATTAAGGAAAACTGGAAAATTTTAGGTCACACATTAGATGCAGAGCCTTGGATCCAAAGCGTTGTGTGCAAAAGTGGAAGTCTCTCTTGGAGGCCATCAAGGGGGTCACCAACTTCTTCCAGTTCCTCTTCTGCATTTGGATTGCATGTGATTTCAGGCTATCCCTGATGATTGGGAACTGCAGGGGGTCAGAAAATCTCCAGTGTGTGCACCAGATCCTGCACATGATTTAAATCCAAATCACCAGCATGTTACAATTCCTAATTTTTAAAGAAGAACTTCAGTCTGAAAAGAAGTCTTCATTGACTTTTTACATTCCAGTTTCAGACCCAGTTGCAGATCTGAGTAATGCTGGTGGATGATCTGCAACTATAGATCAGTTCCCTGTACACTCCTGATTGTGGATAGCTGCCTTTTCAATATGTCTGACCATCCCATTCTTCAGGATAATTTAAAATACCTACTGGTAGTTAGGGAAGGCTGTTCAGTTGTTTTATTTTAGAGACTAACAGAGTTATCATTGGTGATGCTAAGTTATCCTCTTAGGATTTGTTATATGGGGCTCAGCGGGGGGTCGGTGTTACATGAATATTGTTTAATGTATGAAACCACTGAATGAGATCGTATCTAGTTTCAGAATAGGGTGTGATCAGTACACCCATTCTATGTTTCATTAACTAAGCATCCAGGAACAGCCCTGTCTACTGTGAACCAATGGCTGACAGCAATGGTGCAAGGGATGAGGGTGAATAAACTGAATTAACAGCTGCCCTAAGCGAGCAACAAAAATAAGTGTATTTCATCCACAATACATGGCCTACAATTACCTTAGTGGGTCACAAATGTCTGTAGACTTGGTAAAATACTTGCTCATAATTCTGTGTTCACATAACAATGGAAAATGAAAAGCTGTGTGTGTATCTAACCCTAATAATCAATTATTCAATCTGGACAGGACCAAACAAGTAATGACGATAATCCTAGTGTGCCAATCGACAAGAAGGATGTAGGAAGCGCTAACCATAGTAAGGGTTTCACATTATCAAGTAAGAAGAAAGACACAAGGTAATTATTATATTTGCCTCTCTGTGGACTGATATTTTTATACATTCAGGTGGGTAGTCATATTGGTCTGAAGCGGCAGAACAAAGTAGCACCTTTAAAACCAACAAAGTTTAATTCACAGTATAAGCTTTTTGTCAAGCATGCATATTTCTGTGTGCCATGATGGTTCCTTAGACAAAGAACAGGTCACCAGTCTCTACCCCCCCCCCCCTTTACAACCTTTGAACAAGTAATAACTCCATCTAGCCCAAGGATGTTTATGCTGCAGCCTGGCTGGTAAAGCTGTGATATGCCTCTCCCCCAGATTCACACAGACCGATGTTATCTGGTCCCAGAGAAGTGTGAGAAAGGGAGATGTTTTTAATAACCTAAATTCCTTAGTAACAAAATAGATACTGTGTAGTAACCTTTGAACCCGTGACTCAAGCTGCATCTGCATGATACCCTTTGAAGTTATTCTATATAGTAACTATGTCATTACTTCCAAGGATTGTTTCCTTGGTAAAGCTTCTGAGTTCCTACAATAAAAATAACTTTTGATTCAACAATAAAAGACTGTTTATTGAGAAATATCAATGCTTGACACTTCTCTGTGCAGGCACACTTCTTCAGATACAATTAAATGGAAATTATAACTCCATACGTATAGGTAGAGGGTGAGCACTAAATTAGCATTAATAAAGATGTTTAATGTATTCAAGAACCAAACAGGAATAACAAAATTAGTTTATATGGCTATCATTTGTTTGGGTTTAATTCTGGGGGAAAACATAGTGAAGGAAATAAATGCATCAGAATTGGAGATTGATGAGCAGGTTATTTAATTTATTTATTTAGTTCTGTGTACATCCCACCCTCTCTGCTGAAGCAGGCTCTCTCATATTTTCACTCTATTACTCCACACAGGCTCTCACTTTTCTTCTCCTGCTAATAGCCTTTCCCTGTAAAAAGTCTGGCCAGATTGCAAGAGCTGTTTGCTAGCAAGTTGTGTAATGAATTGTAATGAAAGGTGAGTTGTGTAATGGATACTGCCAGGGCCACCAAGTCAAACAGGTCATGCAGAGGCTACTGCTGGGCCCAAATGAATTACATAATCTGGTAGCACATTACCTGGTGGTTGCTGCTGGGCCTAGCTCTGATGAGTCCTTCCTCCAGAGGAAAAGCAGACTGGAAAGCCAAACTAGCCCTGGAAATGGCTCTCCCCCTTGCCTCTTGCTGATAGAAACCAAGGCTTAACTGCTGGCAGTGTTGTTGTTGCCTAGCAACCTCAACAATGGCCACAGAAGGCATTCATTCATAAACTACAGTTACTGCTTTTATTATTTGGGGTTTTTCAGATTTCAGGTTTTTCTGAAATCTGTCTGTAGAAAGATCTGTCTTGTCTGTTCATGGCTCCAATCTTCAGATTTAAGTATCCACATATAGGGCCATGTTGTGAATGAGATATACTGATCGATCCTCTGGTGGTTTTCAGGAGCTGCTTTGGGCATTCACACGGGAGATGACACAGCCCCCTTCATTGATGCCTCCAACCTGATTGTAGGGTTATAGTCAACAGCTAATGATTCCTGTCTCTTGTGTATGTCATCCCAGTTGTCTGAAAAATCTGAAATAGTCTCTTCTGTAACACTCCTCTTGCACTAAGATTTGGGAAAGTTTGGCCTCCCTGAGTACTCTGCTCTCACTTGCACTGAAAACTACAATAACCAGAGATGCTTCTTTAACCTCCTCCAATACATATGCAGTGGGAGAAGCTGCCACTGCTGAGCCTCCTGGACATTCTTTTCTGGGTCACATTGTTCATCCTTGTGCTTTGTCATGTGTCAAACAAAACCCATTTACTTCAGCAACTTGGGAAGAAGACTAGTAATGGTAGCTATGTACATGTACATGCGAGCATGTGTGCGTATATGTGTATGTGCTTTGTGTACACTGGCATAACTATTGTGGACTTTTCTATATGAGCACTTCAATTCTAGAAAGTAAATATAAAGAGATTATTTAAATCATATTTAGTTTAGAAATCTCTTTGAGGAACAGTGATTTAATTAAATTTTCTCCTTCTTGAAAAACAGATATGATTACACAACCACTTTACAGATGCTGGGGTTAGATGAGGGCATGGAGGAGACCAGCAGCAAAGAACTTATCATGATGAAAGGGGCCTACTTGTCTCTCCTTTATTTGCGTCATTTAAGAATTAGAGAACTGCAGGTAAACAAAGGCCTCATGTACAAGTTATATTATTTAGAGAGGCAGAGTCAGTGTTAGATAGTTATGCATAATTCTCTCATTATTTTGCCAGCGCATTTGCTTAGGAATCCTCAACTACTTCAGATCTATTGAAAGAACGCTCACAATCAGTACCTCCGGTCTGGCCTTGAGTGCTGGTAACCTGGTCTCCACTGCTGAAGATCCTTGTTGGGTAAATGCAGCCAAAGGAGGTATTGGTGCCTTTGGTGGTCTTGGCTGCCACTGGTACATGCATTATACACCAGCTGATTATAAGGTGAGGCATTCAGTAACTTTGTAAAATGTAATTCTACAGTTCAAATAGGCATGCCACATCTTACAAAAAAAATCCCATATTTTATAGGACATTCCTTAATGGAGTCCTAGAAGTTCTCAGTTTTCTTTCAAGAGATACACAAGCCCTGTATGGATAAAATGTATTTACTTAAGTGTGAAGTGGAGATGAAAGCCCATATTACTTCTATGGAAGAATATTTTGGTCTTACTGCTCTCTGATGCAAAGTAATATTTTCTCAACTGCCAGCATGCATCTGATCCTGACCAGTGTGGCAGTCACAAAAACAAACTCCAACCAACCTCCTGGACCCCAGTTTTTCTGAAATACTGAAAGTGTTTGATTCTATAGCTTAGCCAGTCTTCCAACATTCTACTAGAAGCTTGTTTGCTTCAGGCAAACAAAATAGATGCCTTAATATTATAAACCACAGGGCAATTTAAATCAATGATAATTTAATGATGCCCAAAGAGAAAAAGATGGAAAGCTCCAAGGCTGATAATAAGGGTCAAATTTGGCAGGCCTCTACAATAAAACCTATGATTAATCCTATATCTGCAAAATGATAATGCTGCTGCCTAAGTGACTTAACTCTTTATCTGCTGGGAACTGTGCCTCTTTCTGCGTCTTCCATACTTTCCTGTTCCTACTGCATTCTTTCCTTCTTGCTGTTTCCCAGAAAGAGTATTAGTTTTCTAAGCAATTTAAAATAAATCACATTGGTTCCTTAGTGCCTGTCCAAATAGTGTCAAGATACAAATTAAGTTTAGTTCTAAGTCTTCTGTTCTTCCACCTGTTTTGAAAAACAACCAATGTTTGTTGGGTGATGTCTCCAGCTTCATAAGGATAAAAACAATGTGATGCTGCTGTTCTGTGACTGGAATTCCAAAGATGTTATATGTCCCTAAAATGAAGCTGGGAGGTGATTTGGATTGTGGCGAGAACATACCCAGAGATCTTTTTCCTGTTGCAGAAAATGGGGGACAGGGAGAGGAAGGAGAAGGTAATAATTCCCAGCACTACAGCCCCAGCCATTTTTAGGCTGTTCTACAGGTTGTTTTTTAGAGCCAAATGACATACCTATAGTTGCTGTCACAGAACTCCAGCATCACATGAAGTTTGAGAAGAGACACAGCACATTGTGACTACAGTATTTTAGAAGTTCAGAAAGAACAGCAGTTTCAACAAATGTTATGTTCGCTTGGAAAGACATGCACAAATATCTGTACATTATAAAAGCTTACTGGGGTGGAACCTTTGATTTTTTCCTACTGGTGCAAGGGTGCTTGCAGCAAAGCAGAGAGGGAATTTTCACAAATTTTGGGGAAGGGGAATGGATCCACCAATTTGAGAGGGAGGTGGATTTCCACATATGTTTCCAATATCTGGAAAAACCCTAATTTGTCTGCCCCCCCCCCCAGTTTCTCCTCTGTCAAGGTGGACATGTAGAGGGGGGTTCCTACAGAAGTTCTGAAAAGTAGATTTATATAGGTAGAGCTGCTCCTTCAGTTTCCCTGGAACATTTAAGGTTCAAATATCATCACTTATCCTTTGAATTTGACTAAAGAACAAAATGGCAATCAATGAAGGTGAAACAATAATGGAGTTATATACCGTCCATGACAGATGCCTGTCAGAATCCCTGCCTCTGTACTCTGCATCATTTGTAGTTTCTGAATATTTTTTTAAATGCAGCCCCATGTAGAGCCCCACTTTTGCAAACCCATGTTGTTTTTAGATGGCAAAAAGTTTACAACACACTTCAATACTTCTTGTAGTTTGTTTAATCATTTCTTGTCATCTGTCACTATACAGGTTCACAGTTTGCAATTTATGGAATTTGCAGAGGTTGAAAATCACGATGATTTTTACACCACAGAAGATGCCTACATTCACACGCAGGATCAGCGAGGGTTTTATGTGATGTATGATGTTGCTCTCCAGGATCTGAAAGATCTAGAGAAGGAGCTTTTGCTTGTGGCAACACAGTACATCGAAATGGAGAAGGGTAAGACAGTTGCATGATCCTCCAGTTCTGCGGTTTCTTCAGTACAGACATTCAGAAGGGGCAGAGTTTGGATGGGGATGCTGATTGCACAGAGAAATATTCTGCTTGACTGTTACTGTACTAACTCCTTAGGCTTCTTTAGCTTGTGTGGGTGTTTCTATGTGTAAAAATCTGCATACAGTTTTGTGTGACTGTCAGGGTCTATATGCATATAAATAAAACTGCTGAGGTTCTTGAGGATAAGATGTATGAAAGAGGTAAGCCAATTATAATATAGTGGGTTCTAGGCATGGCAGAGTCTCACGTAGTGATAACAAGCTCTTTATTAGGAATCACATAGTAAAGGTTACAATACAAGACTGGGGATGGGGCCTGCAGACCCAACTTATATACATCTCTAGGTTCCCGCGCTAGCACATCATTGGGTCATTCAAACTGGTGGGGGCTTGTGATTGGTCTAGGGCTGCAGGAATTTGGATCCTGCAGCCGTTTGTTCCTACGTCCCCAAGCTCAGTCTGCCTGGCTCAAATGAATTGGCAGAAATATCCAAGTCTTCCCTTGAGTCCACCTAAATAACATCCCTCCCCCCTTAGTTCACAAGCCTAGTGAACATAGTCTTTAAAGTATGCGGGCTTACAGTACTTTCGCGTCGACCACCTGAGCACTGGAGCTGATGGTGACGCAGTTTCTGCGCCAGGCGTTCATGGCGGAGGTCCAGGTGCCGAGGAGGATTCTGTCGCCTGGACGGGGCCTCTGGTGCTGAGGGTGATTCCATCTGTTCTGCTGGAGCTGGCTCCAGTGTAGCTGCGGGCTCTTCCGCTTCCTCCGGTTGTTTCGCCTAGATCAGGCGGGGTGGTGGTTGCATTCTCATCTTTTCCCCCAGGCGCCTCTCGCCTGTGTAATTGGTCATTGTGCCGTCTTATTGTGCATCCCCCCTCTGTGATGACTTCATACATGATGGTCCCTAGTACCCGGGATAGTCGTGCTAATATCCAGGCTGGCCCTCCCCCAAAGTTTTTGGCAAACACCAAGTCCCCCGTGTCAAACTCCTGGAGGGCCCGGACCGCCTCTGATATCTCATGTAGGTTGGGTGCGTGGTCTGGGTGTATGCGATCCAGGAGGGTTGTCAGCCGCCAACCCATGAGAAGCTCTGCTGGGCTGCAACTGGTGACAGTACTGGGGGTGGAATGCTGTGCTAAGAGGCACTCGGTGAGACGCGCTTCCCATATATGATGCAGCGGAGTGTTTCCTTCATAGCCCACACCATTCTTTCCGCTTGGCCATTTGTGGTTGGGTGGAAGGGGGCCGACTGTATGTGTTTTATTAAATTCTGGCCACAGAAATCCTGAAACTCGGCTGAGGTGAAGGCCATCCCATTATCGGATACCAACGTGTCTGGAAGGCCATGTGTGGCAAAAACCCTGCGGAGCGCCCCTAGTGCCGCCCGCAAACAAGTGGAGGCTACAGGCACTACCTCCAACCATTTGGAGCAGGAGTCCACAATGAGGAAGAATAGATGCCCCTGGAAGGGCCCCAGCGAAGTCGAGGTGCAGGGGGGACCAGGGGTTGCGAGTGGACTCCCACTGTTGGGCCGGGGCGCAGGGCGATGGTTGTGTCTCCTGGCATGGCTGACATTGGGCCACCCAGGATTCTATGGCGTCGTCAATTCCTGGCCACCAGACATAGCTGCAGGCCAGCGCTTTCATGCGTACTATCCCCGGATAGGTTTCGTGCAGCGCTGTTAGGATGTGCTGCCGCAGTACTGGGGGACCACCACCCTACTTCCCCACAACAGGCACCCTTTATGCACAGATAGTTCGTCCTGGAGGGACGCAAACGCAGAGAATTCCAAGCCCACCACCCGTCCTTCAGGCCACCCCCTCCACGCCCAGTTCAGAACTCGGGAGATAATTTTGTCCTTGACATAGCAGCAGGCAATGTCCTTCGCGTGCAACGAGCGGTCTGGGAGGGCTTCCAGTGACATGATCTAGAATGCCAGGGCCGGGTCTGGGTCCATGGAGGGCAGTGGCAGTCGGCTCAGAGCATCCGCATGACCCATCGCTTTCCCAGGGCAGTACTTAAGGTCGTACAAGTAACCCTCCAGGAATAGAATTTTGCGCTCCAGACATGACGGCCATGATCGGGCTGGGCAGCGGTGCCAATTGCGCGGTGGCGCTGGAGCTCAGTGCACTTGGCAGTGCCGGGGTGCCCTGGACCTTGCTCATCCAGATCCCACCTTCATCGCCAGTATAATATAGTGGATTCTAGGCATGGCAGAGTCTCAAGTAGTGATAACAAGCTCTTTATTAGGAATCACATAGTAAAGGTTACAGTACAAGACTGGGGATGGGGCCTGCAGACCCAACTTATATACATCTCTAGGTTCCCGCGCTAGCACATCATTGGGTCATTCAAACTGGTGGGGGCTTGTGATTGGTCTAGGGCTGCAGGGATTTGGATCCTGCAGCACTTTGTTTCCATGTCCCCAAGCTCAGTCTGCCTGGCTCAAATGAGCCGGCGGGAATATCCAAGTCTTCCCTTGAGTCCACCTACATAACACCAATGCCTTTATTAAGCCAGCTTTCGTGAGCGCAAGATTTTGAGAGCTCTCTCAGAAAAACTTGCTTCCTTATTCCTGTGGCAATCAAGTTTTAGTCCATTAAGTGGGATCTTTATCTAGTTTGCATTTCCATTTCCAACAACAGCTCCTTCCACAGGGAGAACTGGATTAATTTGGTAAGTGCAGGTTACCAAATCTGTACTGGCCATAGGGATGGGCATGAGCATCATTTTTGCAATTCAGTTCATAGTTCACCTGCACAAATGGATATGCCAGTTTGTGAACTGAGATGTTTGTATAGGTTTGCGAGCCACTCTTGCTTTCTGTTCCTGTACTGGCTTGCCAAGTATGGAAATCAAGCTTCAAAAGTAAGGCAGGGTGGGGTTTATCAGTGCAAAGTCAGGGTTCCAAAAGTAAAGCTAGGCAAGATCATTCAATCCAAGGTCAGGCTCCCAAGAATTAGGCAAGGCAGAGTTGATGGCTTAGAATCTACTGTATGTATTGCATCCACACGTAACAGCCTCTCTTGGCTGGTTTTTGTAGCCCCATGCCTAAAGGTCATGCTTGCAGCCAGCTGCTTTGAAATAATCCGGCAGCTAATCATCCTCACCATCAGCAAGAAGCTGGCATCAGACCAGGAGGTGAGCACTCTGCCTTCTTGCCTGTAGTGTTGTTCTCAGGCTCTGTCTGTGGCACACTAAAGGTATAAGAGATACCGGTGGTCTGGGAATGGCTAACTGAAGTTCACCTGCTGAATCAGGGCTAGAGGGTGTCAGTGACTCTGCACCAGCTGTTGGCTGTGAATGAAAACAACCCTGCATCTCACTATCTTGCTGATAAACTTCTGTTAATTCAAGGCTGGCTACATGGGGCTCCTCTTCTCCTGAGGAGTCCTTGCTATTGCTGAGCCCTGGCTGCCCCACCACAGCTTCCCACAAAAAGGAGCTGAAAGCAGGGCCATTTAAACCCTCTGGTTCTGTTCTTGGCACTTTTAAGTGGTGGGGAACAGATCAAAGGGTTTAAATGGCTCCCAGCCATTTATCACCCTGGTTTTGCTCCCTGCTGCTTCAAAGTGTGGGGGAGCAAAAACAGAGGGTTAAATATGGGGATGAAATGCGTCCCAGGGGGCATTTCAATCCCACCTTGCTGCTGGAAGTGCCTCCCAGGGGGGCATTTCAATCCCACCTTGCCGCTGGCTGTGGGGTGAAATGCCTCCCAGGGTCACTTTCTTCACCCTTTTGAAGGCACTACCTCTTCCTTTCTGCTAGCTGTGATAAGCCATGGCCTGCAGAAAGGTGGGGGTGAAGTGCCCACTGCAAGTGACTTCACTTCTTCCATTTACACCCTTCTTTCTTCTCCCCACAGCTTTTCATTGCGAGCAGAAAGCAAGGCCACTTAAACCCTGCTTTCCATACCCTGTAAAAAGCTACAGGAGCTAAAATCAGGGTCATTTCCTTTCCATAACTGGAGAGCTGTTTGTTGGTTTTTTTAAAAAGTGAATATTATTATAATATTATAAGAATCTCTCTCTCAGGCTTTATGCATTTTTATCTTTCATGAAAATTACAAGTCTTTAGCATATTTTGTTGTGGAAATATGCCCCAGAGAGGTACTATTTACTCCACTGAGAGATATGGAGAAGCTGAGGACTATAAAATATGATTAAGCTACTCATATATGTGTACTGCTGATTTATGAGTTGTATGAAGCAAGGAAGTGTTTTGCCAAGAAATATAGATACATAGAACAAAGAAGTGTGTTTGTATTTGAAACAGACATAATCTACAAATGGGCGTGGATGTTATTGTTGTGCTATTCTTTTTCTTTCAAAGTCCACCCAGCATGCAGTGATTCTAGTACCAATACTTATTCAGGATGGGCTCGTGCCTCTGTGGATCGATCTGCAATACTGCTTGACCTTTGGACTTGTGAAAAAACTTTTTTAGAAAATAAATGGCAGGTAACATATATGCAACCATATATTTATTTTAAAATGAAAAATCTGAGAATCTACATTACAATCCATTTGATATATTTGTACATTTGTTGTAATGCATATATGAGAAAGCTACATTGACTACCTTTTGTTGTGAGCTAAGGATAGATGTTCAGAAAAATGGTTGGAGGAAGGCGTTAATCATTGTTTTCCCTTCCCACTACCTGCAAATATTCCACTCAAGATCACATCCTTTTGTTATTGCTTTTGGTGATTTTTTTCAGGTTGGATAGGAGGGGCTGGGCAAAAAAATGCACACAAAATTATTTATTTATTTCCATTTTTTATTTATTAATTTAATTTATATCCCGCCCTCCCCACCAAAGGCAAACTCAGTGTGGCTCAAATGTGTGTTATTCTGCCCTCCCTGCAAGCGGCTCAAATGTATGTTTAATTCTGCCTATGAATGCAAAATTGTTAACTCTGAGGAATGGGTACCAATAAAGAAGATTTGTGGAATAAAGTAATTTTATCCAAAATATTATGGGTTTTTTTCATTATTTCTAAATCAAAACCGATTTATTAGTTTTTTAATAAGAGTTGGTGCAGTGTGGTAGCTAAATCTCATGCTGAAGTCTAAACTTTGTAGGCATTTGTTTCCTATTGAAATAATTTGTTTTATTAGCAACTGAATATGAAGTTCATTTTAGAAGTATAGAGCAACAAGACACTTAAAAATGTTTTGCATATCTCTTCAGCTTCTGGATAGTTACTTCGAAGCTTATCATCATGCTTTAGATTCAGAAGAAAGATTTGCTTTGGCCCAAGTAATAACTGACATCATGTACCAACGCCCTCGATTTGATTTCCACCTTGACTATTTTGTGAACATCTATAAAGATGAGTGCATTTGCCTAAGTCGTCACCTGCAGCTCATAAAAGATGTATTGAATAAACAGGTGAATATAATCAGATTTTTAAAAAGCAGTGCTCATGTTTAGTCCAAGACTGGAGACAAGCTTTGCAACTTGTTCTGAGTTCCAGGAATGGTTTTGATATTACATCAAGTAATTCCCATGGTATATGCTTGAATTTCTAAAGCTTTCTTTCTAACAGCAATATAAATGTTAAATATGTATTAATTAATATATCTAATTCTCAACGTAGCCAAATCTGTAAATATCTAAATCCAGTGACTGGACCACAAACACATGACAGAGCTTTCTACAATCCTGAAAAGAGCTCTAGGTGTGCAGAAAAATCTGAAATCTATTAGAAAAAAAAAACTGGGGTGGTTTAAGAACCCCAAAATAACAGAAGTAGTGCCTGTAGCTTTAAGAAACACTTTCCCAGTGACCATTATAGGGGTTAGTAAATGAATACAGCAGTATTGCTCAGCTTCAAGCCTTGGTTTCTATCAGTAAAAGGCAGGAGGGTGAAATCAGAACACTTTCCAGGACTGTTTTGGCCTCTGAGGGAGGATTTATCAGGGCCAGGCCCACCAGCAACCACCAGGTAATTTGCTACCACCCAATATGTATAATTCACCCAGATGTGGCTACTTGCCACTGTTCAACAGCTGCCATCCTATAAAAGCCAGTGTGGTGTAGTGATTACAGTTTCAGAGTGGGGTCTGGGAGACCTGGGATCAAATCCCTACTCTGCCATTGAATCTTTCTGGGTGACCTTAAGCCAGTCACACATTCTCAACCCAACCTAAATCACAGGGTTATTGTAATGATAAAACAGAGGACAGAAGAATGATGTAAGCTGCTTTGGATCCCCACTAGGAGAAAGGCAGAGTAAGTAAACAAATAATAAATGTAGCTGAAGGTAAGGAGCAAATAAAGAGTAGATTGGTTGGCGATTGAAAAGGAGAAAAGGAAGCAGGAAAAATGGAGATGCTATGGGGACTTTCAGAGGAGAGGAAAAGGAACTAGTGAGGGAGGGGGAAATTAGATAACTCCTCACAAGTCCTTGCAGATCCCTGATTTGTAATAATATTTAATGTTTCTCAAAATGTTTAATGGGAAAGAGTATGGAATGTGTTTTTTTACTACTTAATTGCTGCAAGTTGATTTTAAACACTACTGTCAGCATACCTGGAGAGCCAGGGTAATGTAGCAGTTAAGAGTGTCAGGCTACTATCTAGGAGAGTGGGTTTCAAATCCTCATTTGCGGGGGGGGGGGGTTCTGGGGGAATGCAGCGGAACAGAGTTCTGGAATCTCTTTGTAGAAACAAAATTCTCAAAAACTGTTCAAAAGCCCATCAGGGGCATCCAGTTGTTTCTCCTTCATTTCCCTCTTGAGAGTTCCAGCACCTCTTTTTCCAGAAAAAAAAGCACTGCTCACTTGTGCCATGAAAGCTTGCAAGGTAACCTAGGGACATTCACACTCTAACCTACCTCACAGGATTATTGTGAGGATAAAATTGAGGAGAGGAGAACAATGTAAGCCTCTTTGGGGCCCCACTGAGAAAAAAGGTGGGGTATAAATGAATTAAATAAACTTGCTTCTAGCATTCTTGTAATAACACAGAAAACTTGCATAATGCTATTTTTTTTATAAAAAATCCACAAATCCTTTAATTTAATCTTAGAAAATATTTTTGTTTGTTTTGACTTACAGATAGATAACCAGCGTAAATATAACCATAAGATTTGGCGTGACAACCTCCAAGATGGCATCAGTGAATATGGTTTCCCTCCATATATCATTACAAAACAATTAATTGCTGTGAATAACAGTCCGTGAGTAATTCTTGGCTTTGGTTTGCTATGCTTGCTTAATTAAAATCTTGTATACTCCCCCAAAAGTCCTGTTATTTACTCTTTAATTAAAGCAGCTGTGAATAAAATAAGTCACTTAAACTGATCAGCTGATATATGAATTGCTATTTATCATGCTTGAATTTTAAAGAACAATTCAGTACTGGTATCTGGATGTTTAGAGCTCCGTGGCACAGAGTAGTAAGCTACAGTACTGCAGTCCAAGCTCTGCTCACGACCTGAGTTCAATCCCAGCAGAAGCTGGGTTCAGGTAGCTGGCTCAAGGTTGACTCAACCTTCCATCCTTCTGAGATTAGTAAAATGAGTACCCAGCTAGCTGGGGGTAAAATGTAGATGGGGAAGGCAATGGCAAACCACTGCATAAAAAGTCTGCCATGAAAACATTGTGATGCAACATCACCCCAGAATCGGAAACAGCTAGTGCTTGCACAGGGGACTACTTTTACCTTTATCTGGATGTTTTCCCATGTATGCATATATACACTTATTTAAAAATTAATACATATGCATTCACCTCTTATTCTATAACTCTCCATAATCTAATTAACCTTCTTTTAACTTTTATTATAGATTTACCTGATTTCAAGGTGATCCAATTAAAATTATCATGATCATAATACTCCATTAAGATAAAGGACATTGTATAAATATAATCCTTTATTTTTCTCCTTTCTGGGATGTTTTTTTCAGTTCCTTTATCCTGGTTTGACTAGGGAGATGATATACCATCTCAAAAGTTTTTCCATTATATTTAAAAAGCTCGTTCTCTTCTACCCAGTCATAATTACTGTTATTGTTTTCTAAAGTCCAGCTCTGAAGAGCATTTATTTGCTGGAGTTCCACCCCTCCCTTGGCCTGGTATCTTTAATCCCAAAAGCTTTGGATCACATCCTCCAGGAATTTCAGCAAATCTGTAGGCCAAAAACTGCCAGTGATGTAATGAATCTGGAGAAACATGTACTGCAACTTGCACTGGATGAGTGGATGACCATGGAAAGCCCAGAGTCTTTTTATGGCTCTCAAACGGCAAAAGATGTAAGTTTGCCCTCTGTTTCCTAAATCTGAGGCAATCTCATGTTATATTTAAGCAATCTAATAATTTGCAGTCCAGGACACAGATTGTGATGCTCATTATAAAGAAAAGTTCTACCTAGTGCAGTCATGTTAGCTATTTCATCAAGGAATTCATAATCGTGCTACACTGAACAACCTTGAATCATAGAATCATAGAGTTGGAAGGGACCCCCTAGAGCTTGCTATGCCAGGGTCTCTCAATTGCACAGCACAGCTACTGAACCAAGCCTCTCTTCCTTCTATTGGCTGAGGCTCCTCCCCCGCCTGGTCCCCTGGGGAAGGAAGGAAAGAGCCAGAACTTCCTTTGCCTGGTTCCCTTAATCCCTCTGTTTAAAAACCTCCAAGGAAGGAGAGCCCACTACCTCCCAAGGAAGCCTGTTCCACTGATGAACCACTCTGTCAGGAAGTTCTTCCTAATGCTGAGCCAGAAACTTTTTTGATTTAATTTCAACCCAGTGGTTCTGGTCCTACCTTCTGGGGCCACAGAAAACAATTCCACACCATCCTCTAAAAATATGACAGCCCTTCAAGTACTTGAAGATGGTGATCATATCACCTCTCATCCGCCTCCTCTCCAGGCTAAACATGCCCATCTTCTGCAACCTTTCTTCATAGGACTTAGTCTCCAGACCCCTCATCAGCTTTGTCGCCCTCCTCTGGACCCATTCCAGCTTGACTATATCCTTCTTAAATTGTGGTGCCCAAAACTGAACACAATACTCCAGGTGAGGTCTTACCAGAGCAGAGTAAAGCAATACCATCACTTCACATGATCTGGACACTACACTTCTGTTAATATAGCCCAAAATTGCATTTGCCATTTTAGCCACTGCATCACACTATTGACTCATGTTCAGCATATGATCCACTAAGACCCATAGATCCTTTTCACACATACTATTGCCAAGAAAAGTCTCCTCCATCCTATAACTACGCTTTGGGGTTTTTTCTACCTAAATGCAGAACTTCACATTTATCCCTGTTAAATTCATTTTATTGGTTTCAGGCCAATTTTTCAGCCTGTCAAGATCATCTTATATACTGTCTCTGTCTTCTACTATATTTGCAACCCCTTCCAATTTAGTGTCTTCTGCAAATTTGATAAGCATCCCCTCTATTCCTTCATCCAAATCATTCATAAAGATATTGAACAAAACAGGCCCCAGGACAGATCCTTGAGGAACTCCACTTGTCATTTCTCTCCAAGAGGATTAGGAACCATTCACAAGTGCTCTTTGGGTGCAATCTGTCAGTCAGTTACAGATCCACCTAACAGTACTGAGCCAAATAAATACCTGAAAAATACCTTATTGGTATTTTTTGGGTATTTTATTCAGCAAAATCAGATTTTTCTAATGTAATTCAGCTACTGATCTAGTTTAACTCAAATTAAAGTTGAAATTATTTGACTTTTATTCAGGCTCAACCTTCCAGGTGATCTCGCACTACTTCCATGTTCCTTGTTTGTGGCTTTTGCAAATCAAAGCAACATGGGTGCCTTCTCTTTTCTCCCAGAGTCATGCTGCAGCTGGGACACACATCAAGTGAAGGGAAGGCATTTAAAACTTCCTCCCTGAGTCACACCGTAGCTTTCTCAGTTAGTGGACTGAGTGAATCCACAGCTTTCTCTTGTGGACACAGGGGAACTGAGGGAGGGAGGGGGTGCTGCTGAAGCAAAGGACAACCTGACAAAAGTGGTTTTGGTGAAACAGGCCACAACTTTTATTGACTCCATCACAGGAGCATTGGTGCTACATTGGGATGGATCCTGAATCAGGCAACCCAGCTGCCTCCTGATTAACCCCATGCCCCCAGCCTATCTGCTAGGTTGCATCCAAGAATTGTCAAAGCAGCCCTATAGGATCCACATGGCAGCCCCCAAGCTAGGCATGCCAATTATTGACTCCATCCTAGACCACTTATTGGGGGGGGGGGGTTCCTCAGAACTGTGGGATGTGGGCCTGAAGGGGACAGATCCTTTGGCTGCCTCCCTAGCCAAAGGATCTGTCCCAATGCTCCAATCACCATAAGAAAGGGGATAACCCCTCCACCACCCATGTTCCTATGCCTGTAGCCAACCAAGTAACTCATCCTTGATACCACGCAGTCAAATATCTGAGCCCCAATTGGACCTCATCAGCCCTGTAGAGGACTGGTTGCCAAAATGTGATGCCCACGTGCCTAATGACACCTGTCCAGGGATTCCACCACTTGCACTGCCACCCTGCATGTCTTCCTCCTAGCCAAGCCTACTCCAGCTGGTGAAATGGCCCCCTCCACGAGAACCACTCAAGAAGGGAAGACCTAATGACACATGTGTTGGGAAGCCAGGATTAATGAGTCTTTAAGACTGCTGTACCTGGGTGAAGCCCACAATCCCATTGACTGATCTGTTCCTCAGATGGTGGTGGACCCAGGAAGCTTGACCGTCCCCCCCATTGAAGGACCCATTATGGACATAGGCCCCTGTCACCCAATAATTACCCTCCACATGGACAGATTCCTCCTCCGATGAAGATTCACCCATTGTGCCAGTGCTGCTGGAAGAGTCCTATTTCCTGGGAGGCCTGTGGAACTTGTTCTATTTTGCTCCTCTTGGCAAGGGGGGGGGGCACTGCATCATGATGCTCCTCAAAGCACTGGACTAATCAGACCCAGCCAGTGAACACTGCTGTCTCCTACTCCATGGACACGAGGCAGCAGGCCCCTGTTAGCTGCTGGAATGCTGTTTTGTTGGTCAAACTGCTCTGACAGCTGGGCAGTGGCTTGTGCAATCCCTTGTAGAACAGTCATGTAGTAATGGGCCTGAGCATCCTGTGAAGTCATTGCCAGGGTAGGCAAATGCATGGGAGTCGGTGGCATATTGCTGGGGTTGCATTGCTTGGTGTCTTCTAAACCTGTGGAGATTTAAAGGCACATGGTGGTTGTTGGGACAGGGCTTTTCCCCACCAGCTGGCTGGCGGAAGGAAGGAAGGAGCCTGTAAAACCAGGAAATTCCTCACTGGGGACTGGCAAACCTAGGCTGGTTCCCCACACAGGGCACATTAGACTAGACTTAGATGTCATCTTGCTCCCTGCCACATACTAGAGGCATGTCCCTTGTCATTTGCTGTTGCAAATTGCCCCTTGAATCTGATGGCCACCCCACTCATGCTGGCTCACAGATGCTGCCACCGCTGTGTGAGGATTTGCCAAGTAACACTCAGATAAACTTCCATTATGCAAACATAGGTGAAGTTTTATTGATATGTTACAAATTCAGACCTTTCACTTACAGAGGCCTTGCTAGAAGTTAAAATATAAATAACATGCATCATTAAGTCAGGGAAGCATGGGCTCCCCCCCCCCCAAGTCCTTCTAACACATAGTAGTTCAAAGGGAACACATCTCCTTATCTCCTGAGAAGTTAAGGCTATTCCCAGCCTCCATCTCCAGATGGTGGAGTGGGAGGAGGAGGAGGAGGAGGGCCCCCACATTCCTAGGCAGCCACCATAATCTCCACTGTGAAAAACAAATAACTTTTCACAGACCATCCCAAGAACATTACATATTCAATATGCCAAAACCCCATGATATACTACTGTAACAGTTACATGTAAAAACTAAGCATGGAGGAAGGGATGCGGGACCCGGATCTTTCTTGAATAGGCTGAAATGAAAAACAGGATGTACAGGTCTCAGATTTTTAGGCAACTCCAGGGAAGGTCATGGGGAGGTGGCAGAGAAGCTGTGGAGTAGCTGGTAGCAACCAGCAATTGCCAGGAGAGCGGCAGGAAGGGAAGGCAGTGGGGCAGCTGCAGGGAGGGGGTGGCCATGGGGTGGTGAGCAGGCAACCCACATGAACATCCTCCTTTCTTAAGCCGTGGTAGTGGCAGGAAGGAAGGCCAGGGGGGTGGGGCCGGTAAGTGCCCCCTGAAAAATGAAAGGCCCCCAAATATTTTAAATCCTGGCTACAGGGCTTTGTGAGATATCCTACTATTAGTAAAACCTCACCTAGCATTAATTGAAACTGTGATAGCATTAAGATACTGACTGATTCCGCACTAACCTTGCTCCATGCCAGGCTTCTGTTTCTCTCTTGAGCAAACTAGCGATTTCACACCAGTTGCTCCGTGCTGCCATTTTGTGCGGGAAAACCCACAATTTGTTGCACCGCAGCATAAACTTGTTTTTTAAGGTTTACATGGCGCAGCAAATCATGGGTTTTCCCTGTGCAAAATGGCAGCGGGAGCAACTGGTGCAAAATTGCTAGCTCGCTTGGCGCGGGAGCAACGTTAGTGCGGAATCAGCCTTTGTCTTTAACTTCACCAAATTAGATCATCTTTTTCCAACAATATGGGCAGAATTTTAAAAAGTTACAGTGATAAAAATGTATTCAATATTTTATTTTTCTTGCTTGTTTATGACTAGTATGCTTTCCTTATAGTTGTTCATGGATGTTCTGGCTGAAGATCCTTCTCTTGTAAGAGAGATTGCTATGTCAGCCCTGAATTCTTTAACAGAGGGAGAACAGAAACAGGGCAAAGAAAAACACGTGTTTGTTGTGGATGTTTTCTCAAGGCTTCTGGAACTTCTTACTCTTCGTCATCGATTGATAGAAGCTGCAGTAGAGAGTGCGTGGCTGGGCAGGTTAGCAATGGCCTCTGAGACTGACAATTACTGAAATTCTGCCAAACTTTCTGTGCAGAAATATTGCTAAACATTTTTCACCTTCTACTTTCATCATTTGGGGTCTTTTTATTAAAAATGTGCATTCTGGTTATGGGCAATTATAATATTAGCATTCTTGTTGTCATTTATTCCAGCTTTTATTTATTGGAATAAAAGTTGTCATTTATTCCAGCACTTATTCCAGCTTTTACTGGAAGTCCCTGGTCCAAAGGATGTCCATCTAGCTTCAACCAGGGCCAGGATATTCTTGACCCTGGCCCCTGCCTAGTGGAGCAAACTGCTGATAGAGAGCTGAACCCTGTAGGACTTGTTACAGTTCATCAGGGCTGTAAAATGGAGCTGTTCCACCAATTTTTCTGGGTGAGGAGGTAGATGCCAAATACCATCAGGCCCCTCCTACTATAGCCTGTTATATTGTTGGGTCACTGGACTACAATGCCTGCTCTAGATCCATATGAGAGCACTGAATTGTACCAACTGAGAACTTTATAGTCCTGGCCTCTTCTTTTGTTGCTATGTTGTGCCAGTGATGTTGCTATGTTGTGCCAGTGTAAACAATGATTATTTCAGAACATCATCTTGTTTTAGGGGTTAATGGTTTTAGAGTATTAGAATTGGTTTTACTCTTTATCCCTAAATGTGTTTTTATATGTAATTGCCTTGGGCCTGCATGCATGAAGGGTGGGGTGGAAATTAAATAAAATAATAAATACGATTAATTATCTCCTGTCTTATACCCTCAACTAAAATGCCCCATACACATATTCATCCAGGCCCAATATGGCTTAAAACTCATCTTTTGATTCTAGTACTTGTAATATAAATCTTCAGTGCATGTAGTACTTTCTTTTGATTGCAAGTTTAGTACTTGTACCCTCAAACTCTTGTAATTAATAATTATGTTTTGCCAACTGATTTTCTGCATGGTTGCACTTATTATACAAGGCAACTGAGGTCAGTAGATGCTGTTGTACTTACTGAGAAATTGATTATTTTAATCATTTGTTGGGGCTTTTGTAAAGCTGTGCTTCCTTCCTGTCAGGTTAAATTTAGTCAAGTTTTCATAAAAAGCCACTGTAATTTACAGACCGGTGTCCGATCTCCATATGCGGCTCTGCGATCTAGTAGTTGTTTAGGCAATGCAATGCTGCCTGCCAGGCCCTGCCCTACAATTCCCAAGCAGCACTGAAAGAACAAGTTATAAGTGTATTTAGATCTCATTTTTCTTAAAAAAGCAACTTTTTCCAGATTGTTCACTAGGAAGCTTGTCATTTAAGCCCAAATATGATTCAAATGGCGTTGGATTAATCTATTGCTATTCTATACTTCTGTAACCTTATCAGCATTAAAGAAAGATTGACATTATCAGAAGCAGCAATATTTGACAGTATTAGTAAGTTAAAAAAATACAGAGCTTAATCCTGTTTTTGTTTGAAAAATATTATAACGGGTTTTGGAATATGTGTATGTTTTCTTTCCTGTAGACTGTACAAAGAATTTGCAGGAGAAATGGGTTTTGATGAATTTCATTTGTACTTAAGGCCCGTGTATTTTGAATTTGCAATCCACAAAGAGAAAGCTGATCAACTCCCACCAATATTCATTACTTCTCTTCTTGAGGATGACAGTGGTGTAGATAGGTAAGCTAGGTGTTTGTGGATATTTCAGTGGTTTTCTTATGTATGCAGATCAAGAGTAAGCTTAAGATCCAAAGCACAGCAAAGTTATTAGCCATAGATCAGTGCACACTTGTTTCCTTTTCATATGTCTCATATAAACACTTCATATAAACTTTTGGATTCTGATGTAATCTGATTTTCGAGCTTTATGTTTATTTTAACTTCACATTTTCAAGATGAATAAACCTTTAAGTCAATAACTTTAATACAATTTTTGCAGTAGGGAAAATTGAGGGAGCCCATAATAAGGAATGGACTTTGGGTTTTTTATGCCAGATTTCAGTCTACTTCAGGGTTCTTTCCTCAACGATATTTATTAGGACAAACAAGCTGAATGTTTATTCTATCATAGCTAGAGTATAAAAGAGAATTTGGAATAGTGGTTGAACCTTGGCTGGTTGAACTCTCTATGAAAAGTCCATGCAAATATAACTACACTTAAAGTCAAATATGCAAAGATGCCAGTACCTTACCTGGCAACCATCCAATGCTGAGTTGCAACATGCACAAAGAGCATCCCCTCTTCACTACAGCCATTCTTTCTGCATGCCAATGCATCGGGTTATGGTACTTGTCCTTGCCAGAATGTAGTAGCCTAAATCCCACTCCTGCACCCCAGGGCAACTCATGCCAGGAGCACAACTAAGGTCTGAAAGGCAAGACTTCTGGTCATTGGATGTTTGTTAGGGTAATATATTGTGATAGTCTCAGAGGAAGCAGAGGTGCCACACTGCTGTTGGTGAATGGCAAGCAAGAGCAGACATGAACTATACCATGCAAAGTAAATGCAGCATAATGTCTCTGGTGTTGTAATGCTGTATTGCTGTGCTTGTGAATACCACTCGTTCATTGTTAGGGATATCATTTCTACAGTTCTATCCACATGCATGCACAGGGGTTACTTCAGATCCCAGACACATTTTTATGGACTTTGCTTAGGAAGGAAGAATTTCTAGTTTAGAAGATTAATTTAATCAAACAAGTGGATTTTGAATTTGTTCAGAATCCATGTACTGTATGATATTGGACTGATCCTATTTACTTAGTTACAAATGTGTGCTTTGACCATAACATGATTATAAAACATGCAGTCGCTTTCAGAAATGGATAATTTCAAATGAACACAAAAGTATGTACAAAAGATCTCAAATGTCCCTCATTGTAAGGGGTAAAGGTAAAGGTAGGGGTACCTGTTAATAAATGGCCTGTCAATGGGAAATGATGCTACAAGGTCTTTACATCAAGTATACTTTAAAATATGTTTTATTTCATATTAACTTGCTAGTAGTGAGGTATTAGATGCAAACATTTTCAAAAAATTAATTTATTGTTTAAATAATTTTACAGATTTTCAATATATAGCAAACTAAAAGGGGGAAGGGGGCAAAAGAAAAATGCTTCACAGTCTAATCTATAACCACTATCCCTCAATTTTTTTATTTTCTTGCATTAGTAACGTAATTGTTATTACTTTGTCCCTAGCCTATTTTTGGCTGTTACTTTCCCCAGGATTCTCCCAGGTTCTCCTCTCAGCTGTTAAAAACTACCCCTAACTGTCCAGTCACCATTGATATTTTTAATGTCCAACTAATCATGTTTGTAGTTCACAAACCCAACCTATTACAAAGGAGTGAATTAATAACTTGTCCTCTTCAAGTTCTGTATTTTCTTCAGTGAACAGGAAAGGAAGTTTTCTAAACCCTTTTATTTTTTTTGAACTGCCTTCCTCAGCTGTAGTTATTTTGCTTTTTTGCTGATTTCTTTGATGTGGAACAATCCCAGTTTTCTCAGTTTGTTAATTGCATTTTAACTTTGTACCACTTTGCATTCTAAACCACTGCCCACCAGCTATATGTAGCTCTGCTCACTGTACCTCATTCCTCATCTGAAGAAGTGTGCATGCACACAAAAGCTTAAATTCTGAATAAAACTTTGTTGGTCTTAAAGGTGCTACTGAACTCCTACTTTGTTCTAATCCCCCTTTGTTGTCACACATCCTGTGCTCATATTTTTAAAATACTGCTTTAGAGTTGTTCGGTATGAGGCAGTGCATCAAATATTGGCTATCCCTTTGTAGTACATTGAAATGTGAGTAATGAAGCTGAAACTGTGAGTAATGAAGCAATCCAATATGTCAGGTATGTCCAACAGGTAGATCGTGATCTACCAGTAGATCACGGAGGGGTCAGAGGCAGATCACCAGCCCTACTTGGTCGCATGGTTTGCTGGACAGGTGTTTGGGTTTTTTTGATGATTGGTGGTATTTGATTATTGGTGCCAGTGTGATGAATTCTTATTTTTACTTTTAGAACTACATGTGTGGTTTTGGCATCATCCAGAGGTCTTCAGTTCCTGTTGATCTTTAATACTTTGGGACAGTGACAGTTTTGGACCAGATTCAGCCAGTGTTAACTTAGCACCCCAGCCACCCCAATATAATGAAGATGAGTGTTCCAAAGAAGAGCAAAACCTACCACTTTCATGATTAATGGGAAATGGACTACTTCTTCATCATGGTGAAAGACAAGTGTTGTTGTCTACTTTATAATGCCGCTGTATCCTTGCTCAAAAAGGGTAATCTGGAGCGTCATTATAAGGCTTTGCATAGCAATAAGTTTGATGCTGATTTTTCACCCAAAAGTGAAATTCGTAAACTGAAGCTCAAAGAACTAAAATCTAAATTGGCTGCACAGCAATAATTGATGGCGAAGCCAAGGTCACATTCAGTCAGTGCAACCATGGCATCCTTCAAGGTCAGCAACTTGATCGCAAAGAAATGCAAACCTTTCAATGAAGGTGAATTTGTAAAAGATTCTTTTCTTGAAGCAGCAGACAATCTTTTTGAAGGATTTAAGAATAAGAAAGAGATCATAGCTGCTGTTCAAGATGTGCAATTGTCAAGAAACACCGTCATGCGACGAATAGAAAAGATGTGTGGAGATACAACTGAACAATTGTTGGAGAAAGTTTCAGTTTGTGTTGCTCTCACTCCAACTGGATGAATCTACAGACATAAGAGACATAGCCCAGTTACTAGTCTTTATCCGGATGGTTTTTGAAGACTTCAGTGTTAAAGAAGAACTACTTGGAATGATTTCTTTAAAAGGGAGAACTACCGGTCAGGAAATATTCAGCTCTTTCCATTCTTTTGTGACAAAGTGTAATCTTTCATTGCATAAACTTGTTTCCATCACTACTGATGGAGCAAGAGCAATGACAGGTGAGGTTAACGGTTTCATAGGCCTCTGTAGACAGCATGACGACTTTCCAGATTTCCTTTCTTACCACTGCATCATTCACCAGCAAGTTTTGGCAAGCAAGAGACTCAGTACAAAGAATGTCATGGACATCACTTTTAAAATTGTAAATTCAGTTAGTGAAAGATCACTTCAAAGGCGGCTTTTCAATCTTGATGAAGGGGCAGCAGAAATCATTTTGCACACAGATGTAAGGTGGCTGAATGAAATAAGGTTTTTGAAGGGGGGATGACAAAGCAGAGTTGGAAGATGAGGAATGGTTATGTGATCTGGCATTTCTTGCTGACTTTTCAGGCGAACTAAGTGATATGAACATTGAACTACAAGGTAAAAACAAATGCATTGGCGAGATGATGAGTACAGTTTCATCCTACAAGAGCAAATTTGAGCTAATGATGACTGACCTTGCAAACAACACTTTTGATCATTTTCCTAATAGTCAGGACCATCTGTGACAATATACAAATTTTGTTTTTCAGAACAAGTAGTATGTGACAGAAATCTGCTCTGCTATCCAGGAATTCGAAAAAAGATTCTGTGACTTCCAAAGAATTGAAAAAGTTGTGGAGTACTTGTCATACCCATTCAAAGCAGATATGGACATTAAGGAAACTGCAGCTGCTATCAGTAAAAATTACTCATTGAAAAAATGAGTAAAAATTACTCATTGAACAAGGCATCTCTTGAAAACGAAATAGTAATCCTTAAAAATGACATTTTTCTCTGTTTATATAAAGTTTCATTGATTTAAACTACTACAAGACAGAAGCATTGCAGAGAATACATAAAAGAAAGGGGAAAGAGAGAAAAAGGGAATACAGAATGGGAAAAACAGAAAACAAAAACCAGTATAAATGTATGTTATAATTCCACCTCTCAATATAATACTCTAATCTTTCTACTTACAAGTATAAAAATCTCCATTAAATGTTATCTTCCTTTCTTCTTTTACCAGGACAAGAAAAAAAGAATAATTATTTTAGTAAACTAGTAAAGCATTGTACAACTAAACAATTCTTCTTAAACACAAATCACACTGTCTCATCCTCAAATTTTACTAAATTAACTTACAGCTATAACAAGCACAAATTAGATTATTAATTTAGCCAAAACCCTATAATAGAAAGCACATGTATTTTCTTTATTCATAGCAGATTGCATAAGGTACCTCAAATGCAGTCGTTTACTTTATCAGTCTCTATCTAAAATATTTCTCCTACAGGCACGTTAAAGCAAATCTACCAAATTACGAACTTGTTCAAATTCTGCAGCCGTTACGTTATCTGACTTTCCACCATTAATCATATTTTCACCCCATTAGCAACAATCTCTCTAAATAGGCAGACTATCAATATTTACCTATTCACCGGGGAGAGAAAAAAGAGAACAGAACATTAAAAAGACCCAAATTCCAAAGTCCTTCTTCCCCAGAGTTAAAAACTTTTAAGTTCCTTTAGTTTCTACGTCCAAGTTATATCCGAGGCAGCCCATTTGTCCATGGCTTATCTTCTAGTGTCATCTTATATTTCTTAGTCAGAGTTCCTTGTTCAGCCGTTCACCAAAGCAGAAAAAACAATCCAAAATCTTTTTTGCAGATGGCTTTTCAAATCCAGATTCGACTATTGAAGTGCAATTTTCCTCTTCTCGACATGGCCCGCCTCTTCAACCACCAAAGAAAGAATTCTTCGCCATTTTCCCTTCTCCAGTTGATCTTTTTAACGGTCAGCATCCGGTGAAGAATTAAAAATGCATAAAACGGGGCCATTTTCTTTTCCCTTCGTTTGTTTCGCATAATCACAGTTTCCCCTTCTGTTTTCACTGCCACCGATTCACTCTTTTTAATGAAGGGCTCCTGTAGATTTGCCCTTTCATTAGCTGTTAAATCCTCTTCACTCAAATGGTTAGCTGTAAACATGAAGTAATCTTTAAGAAGCTGTGTGAGTGAAATAAAATCCTCCTTTAGAGATCTGAAATCTGCACTGATATGTTTTCCATGTGCCATTTCATTAAATGATGCCATTTTAAAACTCAGATTGTGCATAAACTCAGTCTCTTAAATCAGATTATTTTTTGCTTCTCTCTTGTTAATTCTCGTTCCACAGCAACTTTAACAAAAGTTGTTAAGAGACATTCTTTCAGCTACCAAAAGATAAAGGAGACAGAACTTTCTGTATTTCCCTTTTATATTCAGATCATATTGCGGATTCTTGATGATCTTTGTAATATATGTCCAATTAAAGTCCAGGTCAGTTTTATTGTTTATATTCAAGCCAGTTTGAATAATTAAGACTGCTCATCACATTCCAAGGCTTTTTGAAGTAATCCTTGAGCTAGTCTATTGATGGTATATTAAGTGACCCATCGGGGGGTAAGGTTAGAGAAAAAAAACACCTACTTGTTAGGCAGAGTTGTCCCTTTAGATGTGGAGAAATGTTGCTTTAAAGAATGTACTGGAGAAAAAGAAAGCTGAAGCAATCGGGAGTTCTTCTTTCATTGCTGTCATCAGCGTTCATAGCCACAGAGCTTCAGGATGCACGATGGGTCTCGGGGGCCGTTGCCTTTGGCTCCTCCCCCCCCATGGAATTCCCACACCAAAGAGAAGGCTCTACAAGCCCCCCCTTTGGGGGTATCACTTCGGTGATACCCCTCCAACGACCAGATTTAGAATTGCTGCAGAGAGCATCTGCAGAATCTTAATAATAGAAGCGATAATTAATGATTTAAAAAAGTGTTTGTTGCAAATATATATGCCCCAAACGAGAAACAAGAAAAATTTTATAAAGTGTTGCACGGGAAGTTATTGGATTTGGGTGTAGAAAATTGCTGTATTATTGGGGACTACAATGTGAGGTTTACTGTTAAAAAAGATAAAAAATTGAGAAATCAAAGAAAAGCATATCACGTAGCGTTTTACCTACGACTTTTTTCAGAATGGCAAAAGAATTTAATCTGATTGACGTCTGGAGAGTGAAAAATCCACAGACAGAAGATTTTACACACTATTCTCAAGCACATAGATGTTGGTCCAGAATTGACATGTGTTGGATGTTGACGGATTTAACTTTGTTAATTAATCAAGCCAATATTTTGCCGAAAATATTTGCAGATCACAATCTCGTGCAAGTGATTATACAATATCCTTTAAGAAACAGTCGTTGGACCTTAAATTTGCAAATTCTAAAAGAAATAGCATTTTTGGAAATAGCTAAAAAAGAAATAAAGACTTTCTTTGAATGTAACTCAGATAAAGACACAAATATGCAAGTAATTTGGGACACTCTCAAAGCCTTTTTCAGAGGTATTGCAATCAGCTACACCACAAGGAGAAAAAAAGAAAGAATGAAGTCATATAGTGATTTGGTGACAGAACTAAAAGAACAGGAGAAGCAGCAAAAAATTAGGAATACAAAAGAAATAAAACTTAAGATCCAAGCCATACAGCATGGAATCAATTTACTGTTAACGGGGGAACTAGAAAGAAAATTGAAATGGGCCAAACAAAATTATTTTGAAAGTGCCAACAAAACTAGTAGATGGCTGGAATATAAACTTAAGAAAGAAAGAGAGAAAAGAATTATAAAATCACTAAAAAATAAAGAAGGTGAAGAAGTTACCCAGGAAGATCAAATGAGAAAAATTGTTCAAAATTTTTATCGGAATTTATACAAAAAAACAGGAGATCACAGAACAGTTACAAGAAGACTGCATAGGAAGCATTAAGATGAAACAGCTAATGAAAGAACAGCAGGAGTCTTTAGAGAGCCCTATCACAATACACGAAATAATTGAAGCAATTAAAAGACAGAAAAACAATAAAGCTCCCGGACCGGATGGTTTACCGGTGGAAGTATATAAATCTTTCGAGAGCTCCCCCTGATTCCTTACAAGAAGGTGATAGAAAAAATTCAAGAATCAGCTGTGATGCCAGCATCTTGGAGGGAGGCATTGATTTCACTAATTTACAAAGAAGGGACGGAACCATTGATACCAAGAACTACAGGCCGATTTCTCTCCTGAATGCTGACTACAAAATCTTTGCGGCAATATTAACTAACAGGCTTAAAAAAATTATAACAACCATAGTGCATGAAGATCAAACGGGATTTATACCGGGAAGAATGATGCGACAAAATTTAAGATTCTTTTTGAATATTCTAGAATACTATAGGGAACACCCGGAAAAGCAATTTGCGGGCATCTCGCTAGACGCTGAAAAGGCATTTGACAATGTTGACTGGAAATTTATCAATAAAGCATTGGAACCGGTAGGCTGTGGAGAGATCTTTAGAAAGCTTGTGGAGGCTATATATACTAAACAAAATGCGAAAATAAATATAAATGGACGCAACTTGGAATTGATTGAGATAGAACAGGGCACCAGGCAAGGGTGCCCTTTATCTCCCTTGCTTTTTGTATTAACTTTAGAATTTTTGATAAGATAAGAGATGATACTGAAATTAGAGGTACAAAAATTAAAAATGAAGAATTTAAAATTCAGGCCTTTGTAGACAATCTGCTATTTACATTGGAAGATCCTATCTCCTCATTCGACAATTTGAAGATAAGGTTAAAACAATTTGGAGAAGTGTCTGTATTTAAAGTCAACATACAAAAAACCAAATTTTTGACCAAAAATATGAGCAAGGAGCAAGTCATGCAATTAGAAACTAGATCCGGGTTTAAACGTGAAAAGAAAATTAGATACCTAGGTATTTACTTAGCAAACGAGCTGAAATCTATTCAACAAGATAATTACGAGAAGATCTTTAAAAAAATTGGATTAGATCTGGATAGATGGAGAGATCTGCAAATTTCTCTTTTGGGGAGAATAGCTACAGTCAAAATGAATATCTTGCCCAGAGTTTTGTTCTTGTTTCAGATGGCTCCAATTGTTTTATCAAAATCCTTCTTCCCAAAACTTAACAAAATGGTCATGGCTTTCATTTGGCAAAATAAGAAGCCGAGGATAAAACTAAAAGTGCTGCAAGAGAGTAAATTAAGAGGTGGTTTGGCATTACCGGATTGGAGTCTATACTATAAAGCATGCTGCTTAGCCTGGGCTAAAGATTGGCTTCTATTGGAAAATAAAAGATTGCTAGTACTTGAAGGTGCAGGACTGGTTAAAGGTTGGCATGCATACATTTGGTATCAGACTCCCCAGAGAAATAGTATTTTCTTGAATCACGAAGTAAGAAAAGCAATCTATAAGGTCTGGATGGAAATTAAAAGCAAGCTTTATACTTATACTCCACTTTGGGTATCTCCGGTAGAGGTGGCCATGCATCCAAACTTATAGGATTGGGTAAGCTCTTACAAATATGGTACGTTGCTGGATACTGAAAATAAAATTAGATGGTAACATAATATCGGATTGGTGGGTCAGATGTCAAGTAAAGTCAAGATATCAATCTGATAAAGAATTAGGCTTTCCCAAAAATTTGGAATTAAATGAATTTGATACACTGATCCATGATTCCCAAAAACTTATTTCGCAAATTTATAATTGGTTATTACAGATTAAGATGCAAAGTGAATCTGTAAAAGAAAGTTGGATAAAATGGTTAGAGGATTTCGGATACACTATTGAATTGGTGGAATGGGAAAAGGTTTGGGAACAAAATATAAAGTTGACCAAATCATCGGTTTTTAAGGAAAATTTATAAAATGATTTACCAATGGCATCTTACCCCGGAGAGATTGGCTAAAATATATCCAAGTTATACAAACAAATGTTGGAAATGTAGGAAAGTTAAGGGGACACTTTACCATATTTGGTGGAAATGTGAAAGTGCCAAAAAAATTCTGGACTCAAATTAACATCTGGATTCAAAGAATTAAAAAAAAAAGGTTCAAGCACTCTCCGGAATTGTACTTATCGAGTATATGCAAAGAACATTTACCTATATCTGATAAAAAAATTATTAATTCATATGATTACAGTTGCTAGAATCCTATACACGAAGTATTGGAAAGTCCCCAAAATTCCTGATAAGGAAGAATTTTTATCTAAGTTATTGGAAGCTGCCGAAATGGATATTTTGACAACAAGGTTAAGAGATGGGAATTTGCAGGAGTGTAAAAAGACTTGGGAACCAATATATGTATGGGCCAAAAGTATGGGCCAAATAGAATTTGTATATAGTAATGCCCTTATACTCCTTGTATGAGTGGGTGGGTAGGTGGTGGTATGGGTGATGGTAGGAGGTTTATATTTGCGTATTTGTATGTGTGTTTTTCTTTACAATAAAATTAATTCATTAAAAAAAAAGAGAGAGAGAGCATCTGCAGACAACTCTGAAATTAAGATGAGGGATCCTGGAAGTCAAAAATGACATTTTTCTCAAGACCTGTGCTGAGCAAGAATCGTTTTGGAAGCTAGTTCCTGGAGACAAATTTCCCAACTTGAGAAGATGCAGTGAAGCGGTACACTCCTGTTTTGGTTCAACTTATTTGTGTGAATCTGCATTTTCTCATCTGAAAATGTCAAAGAGTACACAGCGTTCTAACATGACAGATGAACATCTCCAGGATTCCTCGAGACTGGCCCTCACACAATATTCATCCAACTTCAAAAAGCTGGTGGATGAAATGCAGGCTTAGACATCTCACTAATTAGCAAGAGCAAAGTTTTAAAGATTGTGCAAGATCAGCTTGGATCAATACTTGACCTCCATTTAACACAAATTACTCAATAAAAGTTAAAGAAAGTTATAATAATAAAAATTTAAGAAAAACTGTTCGCAGTTCTTTCTGGATCTTTATCTCTCTGTTTTGTTTTGCTTATTTTGCTTACCAGTAAATGACAGAAGGTGCATTGTAAATGGGGGGGGGGGGGTAATGGAACCCAACTTTGGTGGGTTAAAATCTAATTCAAAACTAATTTGAAACATAATTTTCATGGTGGTAGATCACCAACACTTTTGTCCGGAAAAAAATAGATCACGACCTGTTCGAAGTTGGACATGCCTGCAATATGTGAAGACTATGAGAAGTCTTTTTTGATTTTATTTTAATGTGTAGTTTGTGTTCTCTAGTTGTTTAGGAAATATTTCTCTCTTGCAGATATATTCCATCTAGCTTAATGTTAAGCATCCAAGATATTGACGATCAAATTGGAAAATTTAGCTTTCACACAAGAGAGAACATTATTCAGGTGACAATGTTTTTCTATCAGTTTATCATAACTCTGTACAATAAATATATTTTATTTCTTCCATTGAGCTCTGTTTTGTATGCAGCACTGTAATTTGTATCATCTTTGTATCATGTATCTACTTGATAATTTCAGTCAATTTTTGTCAGGGGTCATTTTGTAGAAAAATAGGTGGTGGAGCTCATCCAGGGGTTGTTATGCAACTGCACCTACTATTCAATGGACAAGGTAGGTAGGTGGGGGGGGGGGAGGGGGAACCCTCAGAAAGGTTCAGGAGCTGCACTCCTGAGAACTCCTGCTGAATCCAAGGCCTGATTTTTGTAAACAAGTTTGGTAGAAAAAGAGAAACTGCAACATGGGGCCTCTCCAACAATTCATAAGAATAGTCATGCTGGATCAGACTGGTGATCCATATCGTCTAATCATTGTTTCACGCAGTAGCTAACCACTTACCCTGGTGGACCAACAAACAGGGCATAGAGGCCATGGTTTCCTGCCTCAGAATAGGCAGGTTCTTTTTAACTCTCCATGACTAGTAGCCACTGCTGGACCTATCCTTCACAAATCTATCTAATCCCCTTTGAAAGTGCTCTGATGTTCATGCCATGGCCATGGCTACATCTACTGGTAGTGAATTCTACAACATAATTACTCATTTAATAAATAAATATTTATTTTTGATGGATGAATTTTGTAACTTTACATTATAGGTATATAATCTTCCTTCACTTTTTTCCTCCCCCACCACTTTACTTTTACCTCTACCTTTCAGCTCTTACTGCCATCTGGGATAGAAAACTTGCAGATTGTTCTCGCCTGCCAAATCACTCAGAAAAATACTCTCCTTGTTGCTGTTCAGCAAGCTGCATTGTGCCACATGATGCATCCCACACAAACTCTAGACATGAAAGTAAGTGTGTTTGCAGATGTGCCTTTCCTGCCTGTTGAAATCTCCTGTACCCCCAGAAAAGCAGGTCCTGATGGAGGACCCTTAAACAGCTTGGAATGTGGCCCAGGGAGTTGGATTGGCAGAAATCCCTTCTCTCCTTCTTGCCACAAACATGTAGAATTGCTTATCTGTTTTATATAATAGGCAGTGGCAGTGTTATGTGTAAAGACAGGATGGATGTCCCTAATATTTCAGGAAGGAAGCCAGAGCATGCGGAGTCAGAGCAGCTCAGCCAGTGAAAGAAGTTCCACTGTTGGGAATGAAACAGAAAGTCAATTGCTGGCAACAGCACCACTGATCTCATATTCCATTGTGCGTTTTGCAGCTGGACACAGGAACTTAAAGAGGTAGCTTGATACAATAATGGAATATAGGTCCTTCCAAGCTTGTTTCTATGTATATAACTGATCATTTAGATTTCATAGAGAGGCTGTAATTCTAAGCATGTTTACCAGGAAGGGGGTGTCACCTCTTCCAAACAATTAATCAGCTGTCATAGGCCCCATCCAGTCACACTTAATTTTATAGCATATGTAAGCCATATCCCCATTATGTGATCTAAGGATCTGTGGATGAATACTGGAGTAGTGTGGATGGAGTCAGTTGCATGGGTCTTCACCAGCTGATCATGGTTGTAGGGCTATGTGGGCCAGGATAAATATAATTTGGCCCCATTAATTGCACACCAATGTGAACATAACCAGAAATGTCTATTTGATGGACATAATTTATTTGTAGCTGCATGAACTAGTACAAACAGAGTCTATGGGGGTATAGAGTTAGAAAACAAAACTGGGCTGGCATGAGAGGAAGATGGCAGGCTCACATGTTAACGATTTTAACAGATTTCTTTAGACAGGTAGGGAATTGTTAGAGAAACCAGATAAGACATCAGGGTTACTTGGGGCTAAAAGAGTCTTTGTATAGATTATATATAGGAGAATGGGAAAGTGATTTTTACACTGCTCAAATGAGGCACATGCAAATGGGTTCAGTCTGTTTAATCATAGCATAAAATATTTAAAATCTATAGCTATATCTAGTAAATATTTCCATTGTTCAAATATCCACCTTGGCTGTAAACAGAATAGCGTCAATTTATCCAGTTAAACATTTCAAAGACAGTATTTTCGTTTATTTCTCAGACCCTCAGAAGCTTTTATTTCAATTCAGTTGGAGAAACAAGGTCCACGGGACATTATGCTGAACACATTCATTCAAAAGAAACAAATACTGGGTAGCAGAATGCAAAATTCAGTAAGTAAATGAAGAGATTTTTTCAGACATGTCAAGAGATCTTTAAAATACCTTCAATAGAATTAACAGGTTCGCTCATAGTTTTGAATATTTAAAGAATCATACCAAGTCAATTTGTCATCTGATTTATAGTAAACAACAGCAAACTTCTTGTTAAAAATTTGAACTACTAGAACAGTTATAGTATGTATATTGAGGAGAAAATGATATGATTCTTTAGTTGGCACCCCAGGACGCATATTTAGATCACCTTAAAACTGACTGCTTTATATGTGTCAGCTGCTATCAGAAAGAAGCCTCCACAGTTACTAGAGCAAATCTGATTTCCATGTTGTCGTTATCCATTGGACTTAATAGCTGGGGCTAATTAGTGCATCTTTCAGGGAGGATAAGGTGCCAGACAGTTAAAAGTTGTTGACCCTGCTTGAATAGTTGAATTTTGAAGATTTATCAAATGTTTCCCTATTTTGAGCCTTGTCTCTTTGGGGGAAAGTTTGTAAGCCAAATTGCCCTCAAAAGAGGTTGGGGAATTATTAGGTGGGCAACTATGGCTCAAAGGGATCAAGAATCTATATATACAGGATTCTACTTCCAGAAATTCTTACTAAATTGACCAAGGACACTAATTAAGTAAAATAATTACGTTTTTATTACAGAACACTATAGAACACACATACAAGGTAATGGATACATACAGTACACATACGGACTTAAGAAAATTGATAGAGGGGTAACACAAGGGTAAAAACATAGACAGGGTATATGACCTGATCCTGGTGGGCTTTAGGGTTCAGTTCCAATTAGAAGTTGCAGACATGAACTGCTACGTGCCATGTCTGTGGACCCCCTTATATAGAGTAATGGGGGGCACCCATCTGGTTCCATGTGCTGAGCTTGGAGAGAGAGAGAGAGAGAGAGAGAGAGAGAGAGCATGGCTTGGAAAGGAAGAGGTTCTCTCAAAAAAGGGGCTGGCTTGTTTGTGGGCAGTGTTTAATCTATTCTGGGTATCTGATTGGGTGCCCAACTCAGGCCAATGAGCAGAACTGCAGAGTCACTTGGAGATCACCTGAATGGATCTCCAAGTAACAATAGATAGTGCTGGTTTAGTAATGTCCACCCTTAGATTACAATGGGTCAGGATGCAGTTGATGGTTTGGGCAATTTAGCAAAGATACCCCTGAGGAGAGGCAAGCATAGAGAACACAGAATTTGTCTAGGTATCAGACATTACCATAGCAAGAGACAAAGAAAAGCTGAGTTGATGCAAAGAGCCAGGGAGGTGGTTGATTAATCAGTAGCTGAGGATTAGGGTGTGAACAATACTTACCAGCAGTCACCATTGTTATTATGCACTCTTTGGGCGGGGGAGAGGGCCATGTTCAGAGGGTGACTTTTAGGTGGGGATCAGAAGAAGCTCTCTACTGGGTCTACTCCATTTTGAATGGAGTATTTTCTTGACCTGTTTCTGATCAGACTCCATTTTGTTTCCAGGAATAGGAGCCCCACTTTCTCTCTAGCTATTGGGGTGCTCTGTATGAACAGGCAGGGCCTCGTGGTTACAAGTTGTGTAGTGAGTGTCAGATCTATGGTTGCAAGCCAGATATCATCACCTCACATATACAACATTGCAGTAATCTAATCTAGATGTAACTAGGACATGTACCACAGTGACAAGATCTTTTCTGCCCAGGATAGGCCACCGTTAGCTAATCAATCAAAGCTGATAAAAGGCACTCCTGACCACAACTCCCACCTGCTTATCCAGCATTAAGCCTGGGTCCAAGAGCACACTCTGACTACAGACCTATTCTTTCAAAGGAAGTGCAACTCCATCCAGAACAAGATAAGGTGACACCTTATGTCTTGGGTCAGACCTTCTGCTCACTGGTAGCACTTCTATTTTGTTGGAATTAAGCTTCAGTTATTAGCCTGTGTCTACTTCAAAACTGCTTCCAGGCATTGGTTCAGGGTTTCTAAAGCCCTCATGGGATCAGCCAGAAGTCCAAGATAGATCTGTGTGTCATCTGCATAGACAATTCATGTCAAAGGATGACCTCAGCAAGTGATTTCATGTAGAAGTCAAAAAGCATAAGGGGCAAGATGGAATCTCATGGTAACCAACAGCCCAGAGGCCAAGGGGCTGAGCAGCAGTCTCCCATCATCACCTTCTGAAACTTGCTTGTCAGGTAGGACTAGAACCACTGCAGAACAGTGTCTCCCAATCCCAGTCTGAAAAGGTGTTCCAGAATAGTATTATTATTGATGGTACTGAAAGCCATTGAGAGGTTCAAGATAATAAAGAGAGACATATTCCCTCTATCCATCTTCTGGTGCTGGTCATACACCTGTTTACCAAGGCTGTTTTAGTCCCATAACTAGACCTAAAATCAAACAATTTGCTTCATCCAGGAAAGCTTGTAAGTTGTCCTTCCAGGAAAGCTTGTAAGTTGTCCACTTAACCTTACTCAATAATAAAGAATGGCACATTTGAGACTAGTCAGTAGTTACTGAGATCTCCTGGGTCCAGGGTAGGCTTCTTTAGAAGTAGGTACACCTTATCTTGTTTCAAGGCTGGGGTAACTACCCCCTCCCTCAAGGAGGCATGAACCACCTCAGGCTCGGTCAGACCTCCACCCCTAGTCTCCAAGGATCCTATCCACATTCTCAAACTGAAAAAACTTCCCTTCCCTTCTGTTGCTCTTCCCCACCCCAGCTCACCGCAGCAACCCTGAACCCTACTGGTGAGGCAGCCACACGTTTTTTGAAGGCAGTCCTGCAGGAGGCTTCACTCCCCCTCACTTCCAGTTCTGGAAAGGAGGAGGGAGAAGACTCCTCCTGCACTACATTCAACAAACATGCAGCTGCCTCACTGGTAGGGCTCAGCGTCATTGCAGTGAGCTGGGGTGGGGAAGAGCAGCAGAAGGGAAAGGTGGGGGCTGGCAGTAGCGGCAGGAAGGCAGGCAGGCAAACTAGGAGGTTGTCTTGGGCACTGGGAGGGGGGAGCCCAATTCAGTGCCCCCCCTTCCTGGTGGCCTAGGCAATTGCCTAATTTGCCTAGTGGGTGAGCTGGCCCTGTGTGGGGTCCAAGTCAGAACAGATATGACAGATTTTATCTACGAGGTCCTGAGCAAAATGATCTCAGCAGGTCACTGAGTATTCCACCTCCTCCTATAGGCTAAATCACAACAGGCCTCTGGCCACCCAGAACAGCTCCACTGGTGTACAATGGTGGTGGATGCAAGGGTGGTGGGAAAATGTTATTTCTTTGCTGCCATCACTACCACAGAGTACACTTTACAAAGAGCTATTGTCCTTGTCTTATGAGATTCATTGAGTCTATCCCTGCTGTTACTCTAGCCATCTCCCTTGCCATTTTATCACTTGCAGCCCCACCGCAAACCAAGTGGCTATCTGAGCTCTAACACTTGAGAGAGGACTTATGGAAGCAATTGTGCCAACCACTTAGGTCATTCTGTCATTTCAGAAGTCCACCACAGCATTGACAGGAGCAGTCTGTTGAGTCTGAACACACTGGGATTGATCTAGTTCATTACCCTGAGATTTGGGAAGTGTGTTCAAAACTCCTATTCCATGAAATAGCTTGGCATTCTGAATAAAGGAGGCAAAACAGACCTCTATTGTGCCCTGTAAGGACTCTTTTGCATGCAGGTGCTATAGTCTCAGCTGAACTGCAAATAGTGGGGCTGGGGACACAAATAAAAACATATGTGATTAAAGCTTTCTTTTTGTGATATTTTTGCTTTTATATGCATAATTATGTAAAATTATAGGAATCTAATGTAAAGACTCAATGGTGTGATTCATTACAGGATGAAGTTAATAAAGTCAAAAGGAAAGTTATTGCTGAATACTGTCATAAGTAAGTACATGCAGTATATACAGAATATATCCCCAGTAGTCATCAGTGTAAAGTTTTGTTTCATTGAGACAGAAAAAAAAGACTCACTGTGTTTACAGAACAGGCTTGTCATCCAGAAATGCTAGTGTGATGCAAAGGTGAGAACTGAGCTTCCTTCAGCCATCAGGAACTGTAGTGCTACATGCTCTCCACTACTCTAATGGCCTAATTTACATTTTACATGTCTCCTCCCTGTGAAGACTTTTCTACTGCAGGGGTGGCCAACAGTAGCTCTCCAGATGTTTTTTGCCTACAACTCCCATCAGCCCGAGCCAGCACGGCCAATGGCTGGGGCTAATGGGAGTTGTTGGCAAAAAATATCTGGAGAGCTACCGTTGGCCACCCTTGTTCTACTGGATAGTAGCTGTGAGTTAACAACTGGGAAGAGTTCCCAAGTGCATGGGGACCTGGTTTGTACTGAGACCACAGTGCAAGGGGAGAAGGCGCTTAAGCTTCACTTCTTTTTGCTGTTTCCCCAATCTGAAGTGGCTCAAGGGAGGTACTGTTTTCCCAGTTGTATGTTCCATGCATCATGAAGAGGACATACTAGGTTCCCCTGTTAGGACACTTGACTGTAAGAGTCTGATTACATTATACATGAAATGTGAAGGGAGCCTAACTTGTGAATAACATGTGATCTGGGATTCCCCTTAAAATATTTTGAGGGAAATCAGTTCCCAAGCATAACACAGCTGCAGGAGAGGCTTCAGCATTCCCTCCTTTCCTCCATCCCACATGCTTATGTTAAAAACAACAACAACAATGGCTGGGGGGGGGGGGGCTGTTTCTTCCATTGATTGGATTTCTATATCCATAGAGCACAGATGAAGGCAAAGAGCTGTTCTTATGGGTCATCGTATAACATTAGCGTCCACTGAGAAACATTAAAATTGTTCTACCAACAACAACAAGCTGTCACTTTTCTTCAAACCCATAGTCAAACACAAACCCACTGTCCCTTAGTAATCAGATAACAGACCCACAGGACTATGCCAGCAATTCTGGATCAGGGTGTAAAACAGGCAGAACACAGAAATGTACCCCAGAGAAACAACAGCCCAGCAGAGCAGACCTCTGAACCAGCCAGTGGGAGCTGTGTACTAGGGAAAAGATCTGACAATTGAAGGTTATGAATTGGAAGTTAGATTTTAAGGATTAGAGATTTGAAGTGATGAGTGAGAGGTTAGTTTTAAAAGAGTGTGATTTAAAGATCGGAGGAGATGATCAAGTTTTCTTGTCCAAGGACTTGAGTGTGCAAATGTATGCCAGCAGGGTTGCTAGGTCTGGTATGTAACTTAATTGCAGCAGAATGTTATGATGCCTGTTTACCTCACTTATTAATCTTGGTTTGGGTTAGGGTTGCCAAGGTCCCTTCTGGCCACCAGCAGGGGTGGGAGGTAGTGTTGCCAGATCCCAGATTTGGGGATGGAGCTTGGGGTGGTCAGGGACCTCAGTGTGATGCAAGCCCATAGAATCCACCCTCCAAAGCATCCATTTTCTTCCAGGGAACTGATCTGTGTACTCTGGAAGTGAGCTATAATTCCAGGGGACTCCCAGGTCCCACCTGGAGGCTGGCATTCCTAGTTTGGGTGAATTCAGGCCCAAATTTTATCCCCTCAAATAATTTTTTAAATTTATTTTTATTTGTGTGGTGGGATAGGTGAGAAAGTGTGTGATGGGAGGAAAATTGTGTAGGGTGGTATCTAGCCCCAGGAAATCTGTCACAGGGTATAACAGGCAATTTATCCTGCTAGTTAAGGTTAATAACAGAATAAGTCCAGATTCTTAAGTCAACAACAAAACATATTGTTGAAATGTAACAAAATGTCCAATTTCGCATTAGGCTTGTTCCGGGTGGAGAGCCCTTTTGCTCCTGTTGCTTCTCTTGGGTTTTGTATAAGCTGCCCTGGAGCTGTGAGTTGGCGTGCCGCTTTTCTGCAGCAAGTGAGATTCTCTTACAAGTGGTTTCTGCTTGCCAAGGAAAAGTGGTGTGCCAACTCGAAGCTTGTGTGAGAACCAAGAGAAGTGTTGGGGGCAAAAGGGCTCTCCACCTGGAACAAGCCCTAGTGCAAAATTGGTCAATGTCACTATCAGGATAAAAACTAAACTTGGTGAATAACCACTAAAAACCCTAAGAGTGTCATTAGTTTATAGGCTGCTTACACATTTGATACAGAACTAAGTTGTAATAGTGAATTACTTAGAGACAGGCCTCAGATTCAGTGGGAGCTCACAGGAGCACAACTCCTGAACCTTTATGAGAGTTCCACCTCCTCCTTCTGAGAGTTCCACCTCCTTGTCCATTGTATAGTATGTGCAGCTGCATAACAATCCCTGGATAAGCTCTACCACCTATTTTTCTACAAAATGACCCCTGCTTAGAGGCAATTAAAAGTGTAGAGTCCCATGGGAGTGAGCCGGAGCTAAGCAAACTTAACTGTGAGGATCCAAAGGGAATAAACCAGTTCTTAAAAAAATGTTTTCATTTGAGACATGAGTTGAAATTTTTTCATTTTCATTTTTCATTGCTTCTGGATCTTGTAATGTCAGAGTCAGAGTCCCCAGTACGTTTGCTTGGCCCACTACTTTAAACAATCCTCCAAGACTTTGACAAAAAGGGGTATTTCATGGAAGCACATTTTTGCTGCCTTCCGCTTCTCTCAGCAGCCTTCTGAAGAGTTGTTGCTGAGGCTCAGAGGACCTTATGGGACAATAGATGGGACTGCAGGGGGGGCAATGACTTGTGGTCTTAGTGTTACAAAAGCCAAAAGAGAATTGCCCATGGACACAAAAGAAAGCTATGGCAAGAGAACACACTAGATACTAGATACTGTTACAAGATACACACTAGAACACACTAGATACTGTTACAAGTTATATACTGTTTTGTTAATGCTCGTTTTTGATACAATTTAGGGTTACCCATCGTATGTCACAATACTCTCTTCGAAGCCAGATCATTGCATATTACAACAGTATAAAAGCTTTGCTAGAAGATCTCCCCAGCATAAGAGACAAATACTTCGTTATAGGGTTGCCACAAGAGAAGAAAGGGGGAAAGGAGAAACTTGAGAATGATCCCAGGTTTGTAACTGCTTGACTAGATGTTTCTAGTTTCTACAAAACATACCAAAAGATCTTATAGGATAGAATGGCTTTGCTTCCATTAGAATAGAAGACAGCAAAATGCTGGTGAGTTTTATGAAAATGGAGGATTTGGTGGAAAAATAAAGATGAATAAACGTTTAAAGTTCTATTCCTAAAACAGGTTGAACACTTCAGTTTCTAAACCATTAATTAGCAGACTTGTCATAGAATAAGAGAGGGAGAGGTGATCCATTGGAGGGGACTGCTCATTGTTCCATCTTGTATCCAACTTTCACTTTCAGAAGCTCAAAGTACGGTAAATCATAAGACTAACAGAAGTCTCTCATTTAGGCACTGTTTCATTTCACAGTGTTTGCTAGATCAGAGTCCCCAGTACGTTTGCTTGGCCCACTACTTTAAACAATCCTACAAGAATCTTTGATAATCCTACAAGACTTTGACAAAAAGGGGTATTTCATGGAAGCACATTTTTGCTGCCTTCCCCTTCTCTCAGCAGTCTTCTGAAGAGTTGTTGCTTACGGGACAATAGATGGGGAAAGGAAAATTATTAAAGCTGAAAAAGCTTTAATAATGTATCAGTACTGATAGGGAGATTGGACCCTCAAGGCTGAGGTTTGTCTTGAGCCTTGAGGGTCCAACCTCCCTATCAGTACTGATACATTATTAAAGCTTTTTCAGTTATTCTCTCCTTCCAGGATCTCCCTGTGTGTTTCTTAATTGGGCTGAGAAACACAATGGCCCACAGGTTTCTGTGCAACAAATCTGGCACCTGAACAGGAACGCTCAAGCCTCGAGGTGCTGCTTTTGGAAGCAGAGATCAACTCATCATGGGAAGGTGCACCCAGTTGAAATTTCAACTGCCCAGACGTCTTGGGTCTGCTCTTAAAAATGGTAGACCTGAGCAATGAGCAACTCCTTTTTCTTTGAGGTTCTGGGATGAAGAGACCTGGTCAAGAACAGCATTGGCTGATGGGAAACAGCCCACTGTACCTGATCCCCTTGTCTGAAGAAGTGTGCTTTTAGCACACAAAAGCTTATGTTCTGAATAAAACTTTGTTGGTCTTAAAGGTGCAACTTGGCTCATGCTTTGTTTAACTAGAATTTATGTATTGAGTATGCTGCAATGAGAAATCAGTATTTATTATGCAACCTCACTATCCTATCTTACAATAGTATAGACAAGCCATAACTATATGTCATGATTGTCTTAAGTAATCCATGATTCCTTTTGTAACAATTCAGGTCATTCCATCCACGGCCCCGTTGTTTGCTGTCTGCTGATGGGCAATCCTTTTTGAATCTGTGGTTCATCCCCTACTCCTCAGAAACTCTATTTATGTTTAAAATGCTGCCAGAGAAGGTTAGTATGTTTACAGTCTTAAAACACTCCAGATTTAATCAGTCTGTTTCATGCATATAATGAAAATGAGTATGGCTTGACACAAGAAAAGTTCAACATTGGCGTTGGAATTCTAGCCATGGTATTCTACGGTTGAGACAGCATAATGGCTAAAGATTCAGAGGCAACACAAGATATTCTGGAGTCCATATCTATCAAGGTGGAAAAAATAATTAAGTAATTGATAACTTTTCACTGTAACTATAGAGGTAAATTTGTCTTTATGACTGGCATAAGGGCTAATAGAGCTATGCACAACTCTGTTCTGAGAGAGCACAAAGCACACAAAGCACTTACACAAAGCACAGAAAATTCGACTGCTGTGCCCTCCAGTTCCTGGCTGCCTCAGTGCCATCAGATAACTCCAGGTGGGACCGGGGAAGGGGGTACAGAGAGGACTTTCAGCTGTTCCCACATGATCATGTACAGCAGGTCAGCTGGCTGGAGTGCCCCATGAGCGCTCATCCTGGGCGGCCCCATGCTAAACTGGCAGTTGAGCCACCACTATGATGTGGGCTGACCCAGACCAGCTTGCCTCTGCTTCGCTGGCCCCTTGCCTCTGCCTTTACCCAGACTGCCCTCACCATGCAGCTTCTTGCACGCCTTTTGCTCATTTTGGACCACAGAGAGAGGGGCAGGCTGAGCTCCCAGAGAGATGGCTGGTGAGGACCATGGGGTCAGTGCACACTGAGAGTGTGGTGAGGCCAGAAGAGGCTCTGTCGATGGGCACACCTGCTGCTACTGGGGGAGTTGCCCTCCTGCTGGTCAGGGGCAGCTCCAGTGACTGAGCAGCCAGGGTGGGGCTCCAGTTCACCATGGGGAAGGAAATGACTGGAGGCGCCTGCCAGTTTGGGAACCTAGGCTATAGAAGGGACAGTGTAAACCTCCTTCTGATAGCTCTGCCAGGACGTCACTCACCCTTGGAAACAGACCTCTGCCTGAAAAAAGCCCAGCTCCTCTCCAGGAGGAAGAGAGGGAAGGTCCCTCCCATGAACACAAAGGGAGTCTTGGGAAGAACCAGATCTGAGTAGAGCCTAACAAGATCCTCAAATGGGGCATGAGCTTTCAAGAGTCAAAGCTCCCTTGGTCAAACACAGGCCGTTTTCCCACTTAGCGTTTGCTCCCCTTATTCCCCGGCGCAATTATCTCCGGATCATTTTTTTCGTTTTCCCACTAGTGACTCTTTGCGGAGTCGCCTTCCCTGAAGCCCCGGCTCAAATCGTTTTCCCACTGGCATCGGCTTGAGTTCGATGCCCTGTCAATCTTTTTTTTTTTTAAGCGCAAGTCTGGTTGCGTAATGACGTACTAACGTACTAACGTACTAACGTAACATCGAGCTGTTCCCTCCCCTTCATTTCGTGGACAAACCGCATCACGTGTGCTGCTGCTGCTCATGGATTGGCTGCAGCTGTAGAGTCCTCCACAGTTCTTTATGTATTAACAGAAGCATTCCTAGCACTATATCCCCCCCCCAAATTCTGAATTTGCGAAATATCGCAATAACGAAGAGAGAGAAATCGAGGGGTTTGTGTGTGTGTGTGTGTGTGTGTGTGGCAGCTTCTTCCCTTCGCTCCCTCCCGGGTGGCGAAGCTGGGATTTCCTCCGCTCTCTTTCTTTCCCCTCCCCGGCTGGCGCTTGCAAAGGGGGACCTGACTGATTCCTGCTGCCAGAGCTCCTCCCCCCCGCCCCATTCTCTCCTTCCCCTTCTGTGGCGGGTGTGAAGAGCGAGCTCCGTCTATTTTCTAACCGAGCGGAATGTAGCCAGGGAGAAGAATGCAGGACTCCAACTTCCCATTTTATACATGGCGATTTTGTGCAGGTCCAGAAATCCTGGTGGCACAGCTGAGGGAGGCATTCCGTTTTTAACACACACACATGAACGCTTTGGCCCGCACCGGCACTAGATTCCCCCCCCCAACAATGGAGAAGCGCCGCCGCCGCCAAATGTCTCTGGGCGGCTGGGCTCCCTTTGCCAAGGCGGCGGCGGCAGCGGGAAGCTGGCGGGGTCAAGCGGGGCGCAAATGGAAGTGAAGTGGGGGGGTTTGAGCTGGGGAGAGTCGAAGCTGCCGGGGCCCCTCCGCCGGCCCGCTGAAACCGCCTCCTTCCCGCTCGCCCTCCCCAAACTAGACCCGAAACGAACTGGCTGGAAAAGGCCTGCTGGGGGGGCTGCCGCGGTCCCCCCACCGGGGCCCCTAAAGGGAGAAGAGGCGGGGGATAACGCAACAGCGAAATAACGCAACTATTCCAGGAGGGGTTTTTTTTTCCCCTTTGTTAATTTCGAAATATCGCTATTACGCAAAACTGTGAAGTTTTAAAAAAAAAATGGCCGCGCCGGCACTTCGGGGAAGCGCCGCGAAAGGCTGATGATTGGCCAAGGGGGTGGATGGGGTGGGAGGACGGAAAGGGAGAGGGTGCCGCCCACAAAGCAGTCGATCCGGCGTGGATGGATTTCCCACAGCAAACTCCGCTGAGTGGATCCGGAGTGGATCCGGAGGTTTTCGGAAACTCCGGCAACATGCTGAAAAACATACTCCGGCGTAAAATCCCTGTAGCGCCGGAGCAAACCGCAGCGCCGGAGCAAGATGTGCGAAATCCAAGAGAAGATCCGGAGGTAAATGGGGCGCTACGACGGAGCAAACGCTAGTGCGAAAATGGCCACAGAGTCTTGAGAAGCAGCACAAACTTGTGGCCGCTTCCTGGTTTAGGTGACCCAGTAGATCTTGGCTGCACAAATATTTGAGGCATTTTTATTTTATTTTTGTGGTGTTGTTTTGGGCCCCACCACTTTCCCCAGTTCCCCCCCCACTTAAAATTTCCTAGCTATGGGCCTAGTTCTCTTGTCTCTACGTGCTATTCACTGGAACATCACCTTTTAGTTTTGCTTCTTGTCTATCTTTGGCAAGTTAAGAGTTTCATCACTGATCCACTGACGCTTTTCATTTCTTTGTGCTACAGGAATAGTCTTTGTGCATTCTTCCTTGATAATATCTCTGGTTTCAACTCACAGTTCTTCCAGTTTTTGTTCACTTGAACTTAGTAATGCAAATCTGTTCTTTACATGGTCTCTAAACCATTCAGGAATTGTTATAAGACCCAAAGAAGAAGAGGAGGTGTGCATAGCATAGGCAAAATTCTTATTCATTCTTGTAAAATTCTCAAGATGGAGCAGTTTAATGTTGTTCTGAGTTCTTCTGAAAGGAAGAGGCCCTGACTGAAGCAAATGCACCATATTAGGATACTCAGTGGGTGTTCAGCTTGAGTGCCACCTGAGAAGAAGATAAAGAAGATGATGAGAATGGCTCACAATCTCCTTTACCTTCCTCCCCCACAACAGACACCCTGTGAGGTGGGTGGGGCTGGAGAGGGCTCTCACAGCAGCTGCCCTTTCAAGGACAACCTCTGCCAGGGCTATGGCTGACCCAAGGCCATGCTAACAGGTGCAAGTGGAGGAGTGGGGAATTGAACCCGGTTCTCCCAGATAAGAGTCTGCTCACTTAACCACTACACCAAACTGGCTCTGAGACTGCCTCTGCTTGACACCACGGCCTTTTGCCCATGTCCTGCGGTCCCCATCTTCCCACTGCACTGCCAGTGGCCACCATCCCTGCTTTCACTCAAGAGCTGAAGCTACTTCTCTCCTTGTTCCTCAGGGGTCTTAAAGACAGTATGGCAAGTAGCACATGCCCATTGGAGATCCTTGAGCTTTGTGAATCCTGAAAGCATGTGAAAAGCCCTACTGGACATGGATGACTTGTCATGCTATTATGGGGAACCATTTAGCTGCTCCATTTTTGTATAGGAACCATTTTGGATAGGAAGCAGTACAGTAACAGTGATTAGTGTGAGGCAGGGGCAAAGGCTGTTGGTCCCAAAATCCACCACCTGGGGCCACCATCTTACCAGGCATTATCTCATTGCAGTGTGGCTGAGAAGATATTAGATCTTCTGAGATTTCTGTGTTTACCTAATTATCAAAGGAGCAGGAGCTACCCCCTCTGAACATGGGGGTGAAATCCTGTCTGACAGGAAGGAGGAGGTTGTGTGTGGAATAAAGGAATATGAGAAAATATACAGAATAAAAGATTGAGACTGCAGAAACAACAGACAAAAGAACTGTTCTGGAAAGCTTGCACTAGTCCAATGAAAGTTTTGTATATCTTGCTGTGTTTCATAGTCTCAGAGTGCCTTACAGCAGTTCTTCCTCCAGCATAATCATTTCTGTCCCTAAGAGACTCACAGGCTAAATATGTTTGTGCAGTACACTCCCTTGTTATATTAAGATTACTTGTGAATCTCCTTTCAATTTCAAAAGTAGTTTGTCAAGAAAATGTTTAAAGAATCTTTGGGATCACCATCAGAAGTAGTTTCATGATTCTTTGGACTGTAACCAGTGTATTCACAGGAATCTCTGTTTTTACCAATAAGTTTTATTCTGCTTGTGCAAGAGGCACTTCTACTTTTGCAAGATGTCCATCCATTTCCCCCTGCTGATGTCAACCCCCCCACTCTGTCTGCAAGAGTCCACACTCCCAGGGGCTGCACTGCTGGCTGAAGTGGTGTGGAAAATTTCTTCTGTGCAAGCACAGCTCTAATCATAGTGCATGGGGTCCAGCCCATCTCCTAAATCCGGTGCAAGATTCAGCAAATACTGAAAGACTTATTGAGTCCAACTAGAAGTGACTGAAATTTCACAAGTGTTTTCTGTCCCCCCCCCCCCCCCCAAATTTGCAAAATGGAATTTTGAGCACTTAATAATGGTGTGAATCAGTTCTAGAGTAGATGGAACAGCCATTACTTAACAGAACAATATGATCTGTGAATATTTTGAAAGATTTTCTCCCTTTTCTGTCTTTTCTTTAGGTTGGCTACAAAGCCCTGAGACTGACACTGCAAATTGTAGCAGCTTTCCATGACATTATTTCTTACATTTTCAGCTTTGCTCAACTAGGAAATGCTCCAAACTGCTTTGACTACTTCTGTCTTGAGCATCTAACTGCAGACTGGGGAGGGACTGAGCAGATTGGTTAGTAGCAGGTGCTCTGTCTTTAGAGAAGAGAGTGTCTTATTTTAAGTGTACATTTCAACAGAATATATATTTTGTGCTGTGTGTGTTAATTTAAAGAGGTAAATACATCCAAATTTTTAAAAAATCTAAGATGAAATCACATATACTGTTTCCCAATGAAGTTCAGTCTAAATAGATCAGTTTGTGACCAGCATTACTGGTAAACCGGAATGCTGTAGGATTACCAATACAATTCACTGTGGTCTGCAAAATGCTGCTTTATTAATTCTTTAAAAATTATGTGTTGGCTCTCATCCATGTCTATTGAAGCAATTTACTAAGTAAAATAGACATTAATACCAAGTTTAAAATACATTGCTTGGACACCTCAATGTGCCTTTCTTTCTTGGATCAGTAGAATAAAAGTTTGGGAGTGTTTTGTTATCAGTGGTGAAAGTGGACAGGTGAAATTCTGAAAAGACACTTTATTCTCATTCTCCAATCAGTATAGACTTCTATCAAAACACAATTTATGATTATACATATTCATTATTTATACAAATTGTATTACTAGAAAAAGAATAAAGTTGTGTAAAACAAATATTCCCTTCCTTCCCTTTCTTCCCACCATCCTTGCCCAAGAGGCAGAGGGGAATTCATGGGCACATGAGAAGGCTTACCCCCACTAGCCCCTCCCTTCTATTGTTCAGAGTATTGTGCCCCCACTCAAGCTGTGCCTTTTCACTTTCTACCCACAGCTTGAGTCACAGATGGGGCAGCAGACATGTGTCTTAATTTTCTCTTGAATTGAAAGAATTTTGTGGGATTTTTCCAGCTGTTGGGTTGTATCTGACTCAGAAGGGTGTTTTGCGTGTCCTAATGTATTTTCAAACAATGTTACTTTTATGCATATTTGCATCTGTGTATTCATTCATTTATTTACTTCAATTATAGCCCACCTTTCTCCCCAGTGAGGACCCAGAGTGGTTAGTATCATATACATTTTAAATTATTAGCCACCTTGGTGGCCCTTGTAACAGCAGTAAGGCAGCACACAAATTTTGTAAGTAAACATATCATTCTCTGAGTCCTCCCTTCTATATTTTACCCTCACAGTACCATTTCTCACTGGCTTTCATGGTGGGAGGCTGCTATTGAATGGTTGTGAGCAGGGCCTGGGTGAGTCATGCAAGTCTGGTGATAGAAAGTTGAGTCCCTGATGGTTGCTGGTAATCTTGGCCCAGATGAGTCCTCCCTCAAAGGTAGTCCATCAGCTGTAGTGACACAAATGCCTTCAAAATCCTTTCAGAAGGAAGGTCAGAGCAGGCCTGGTTCTTAGCCCAAGTAACCCAAGTAACTGCTTGGGGTGCCACAGTCAGGTGACCCCACCAATGGATCCCTGGGGCTTTGCTTGCTCCCAGCTGCTATTGGCACAGGAAGAGGCAAGAGGCATGCCTTGCATCTATTGTTGCCTCCTACTGCTGACTGGGTCTGAGACAAGCCCTTGAGGTCCCTCTATAGGGTTGCCAAGTCCAATTCAAGAAATATCTGGGGACTTTGGGGGTGGAGCCAGGAGACTTTGGGGCGGAGCCAAGAACAAGGGTGTGACAAGCATAATTGAACTTCAAGGGAGTTCTGGCCATCACATTTAAAGGGACTGCACATCTTTTTAAATGCCTTCCTTCCATAGGAAATAATGAAGGATAGGGCACCTTCTTTTGGGGCTCATAGAATTGGACCCCCTGGTCCAATCTTTTTGAAACTTGGGAGGTATTTTGGGGAGAGGCACTAGATGCTATACTGGATATTTGGTGCCTCTATCTCAAAAACAGACCCCCCAGAGCCTCCAATACCCACAGATCAATTCCCCATCATTCCCTATGGGAATCGTTCATGGAGGTGCATGATGGCTGTGGGGGTGGGGCTTCCCCCGCCGGCCAGCTGGCTGGGGGAGGGGGGAAGCCTGTAAAACCGGGGGATCCCCCTCTGGGACCTGGGGATTGGGAAGCCTATCCCTCTATGCCCCTAGCACTTGCCTGGCTTGCAGTCAAAGGCAATTCACAGGAAGAGACTTACTGCATACAGGCACTAGCTGGAGCTGATCCCCATGAGGTGCTTGCCATTTCTGTTGATATTCATTTGGCTCAGAAAGAGCTCATGTTGCTGCCAGTAGTTGGGGTAGGTAGCACAATGACTCTGGGACAGGCCTGATTTGCCTGTTTTGTAATTTTTGAAAGATGACAGTACATTTGAAGCCAGCTTCCTTCTATTATTCAGCCAAGTCTTAGCCTTGAACTAGAACAAAGATGGAATCCAGTAGCACCTTTAAGACCAACAAAGTTTTATTGGGAAATAAGCTTTCGTGTGTTAGAAAGCTAAATGCTAGAAAGCTAAATGCGGTACAGTTAGCAGTGCTACATATAGCTTGTGGGTAGGGTTAAGCATGCAAATCAGTACCTTACCCACCAGCTATATGTAACACTGCTATCTGTACCTTATTTCATTGTCTGATGAAGTGTGTGTGCATATGAAAGCTTACATTCTCAATAAAACTTTGTTGTTCTTAAAGGTGCTACTGGACTCCAATTTATTGCTTCAGACCAACACATCTGCCCACTTGAATTTAGCTTTGAACTGAATTAAGTAGAAGGTTTCAATTTGGAGACTGAAATGAATTTAACCAATAACTGCTAATGTACAATTGCCAATTCTCTATTTGGAATTCTAGGAATGGAGCTCCAAGAGCTACAGAAAATGATAGACAACCTTCATAATCCCTCAGATCCAAATGAAGTAGCCCAGATGCTGAGTTTGCACAGAGAAATTATTTTTCTGCAGTTCGATGCAGCTGTTAGACATTCAATGAGGTAAAAGACCAAGGCTGCTCACTTCTTCAGATCCTAGATTGACAAATAAGTTTATCAAAGGCTGGTTGAGGTTCAACATAAATCAAGAATCAGGATGTATAAAATAAAACCATAAAATAGAACTTGAAAATAGATACTCATAGTATTTAAATAAGGAAATTATATATTCCTGTGTCCATGCTCATTCCCACACTTTGTTTCCAAACATTCCATGCCCTGAAACTCAAAACTGCCATTCATTGGTGGAGATATCAGTAAGCATGGATAATATCACTTTGTCCTAAGAAATCACACATTATTGCTTTAGTTTTGAGCCACAATGCAGCAGGAAGTTTTGAGGTACACTTACAATTTGACCAGCCACCCTATGCCTAAACTATTAGAAATTCCAGATAGATAATTACTATCTTTTTTGCGGGGAGCATGCTAATCTTCTCTGTATCATTCCAATTTTAATATATATGCTGCCGAAGCAAGCACAGATAATTACTATCTGAGTACTAGGTTGTATCTACACTACAGAATTAAACTGTCATTTGCTTTCACCAGGGAATAATAGGGAATACAATTCTTTAAAGAAAATTTGTGTGAAATAGCAGAATTCTCAGCATGCTCACCAAACTACAATTCTGAGAATTGTAGTTTTAGGAGAAGAACCTGAGGAGTTATAAAAGCATAAAACTTTTTATAACTGCTTTATAACTTTTATAAAGTATTATAGTCCAGATATGCTTCCAGTAGTCTAATAAGGCATTGTAAGGACCTACTTTTTATCATCAGCATTCAGCTGATGAGTATCCTAGTGGAATGCATTCGGCAAGAAGAAGATTCTGCTTCAGGAAATGACAAATGGATTGCTGTGTTCACCTTAGGGAAGTGTGATCTCTCATTAAGACACATTTGTGTCATTTCCAGGAAGGCCTTGTTTGTTTGTTTTTTACAAAGTTCTATCTCACCTGTCAACTGTAGACTTTAAAAGAGGCCTCTAATAAAAAAGCACCAAAATACAATTCAATAAAACTTTAAACGTCATTCATTAAAATAGCATGTCCCAGTATCAGGACTGATGCATCTTAAAAGCTGGCAGCTCTATACAATTGCTTTTTAAAAGATAGGTTTATGGTGGTGTTTTAAAAAGCAAAACGGCCCCATGGCACAGAGTGGTAAAGCAGCAGTACTGCAGTACTGTGGTCTGAACTCTCTGCTCACGACCTGAGTTCAATTCTGGTGGAAGCTGGATTCAGGTAGCCAGCCCAAAGTTGACTCAGCCTTCCATCCTTCTGAGGTAGGTAAAATGAGTACCCAGCTTGCTGGGGGAAAAGTGTAAAAGACTGGGGAAGGCAATGGCAAACCACCCCGTAAAAAATCTGCCATGAAAACGTTGTGAAAGCAACATCACCCCAGAGTCGGAAACGACTGGTGCTTGCACAGGAGACCTTTCCTTTCCTTTCCTTTCAAAAACAAAGAAAATAATTGACGACATTAGGTTTTAAAATGTGATTATTATTTTTTGTGATCCTTCAGAAAAACATTTTTATCATCTGGAAATGTCTCTGCCTATCAGAGTGTTACAGACAGCATCTACCATGGGTTACCTCCACTAAGTAACTCTATTGTTAGAAGTGCTTTTGCTTCCCAGCTCCTGATTCCGCAGCTGCTAGATCCATATGGCCACAGAGTAAGTACAGAGGAGTTTCAAAGATTTTCCAGATTTTCCCCCATAGCCTTTTCCTCCTCATTTGTGTTGCTGTTCACTGTGCATGTCTCTGTCCTGAAAATGTCAAAGGGGGGGAAAGTGCAGTAGAAAAAAGAATAGTTTATTCTGTCATAGTGCCCTTATACATTTCTTCAGAGGAGTCTATAAGAATACAAAGAAAAACAAGAGCATGTGAAAAGTTCATAAATATATACAGACCCAAACAGGTATTATAGAGTTACAGTGTATAAATACATGGTTGGGAACACCATGGATCTAAATAAACCAAGTTTTCATTCAGAGGCTGTTGACTCTCTATTAAACTTTCCAGCTCTTGTATACCCTCAGAACTAATTTTGGGCAGGAGCTCACAGGAGCAGAGCTCCAGAACCTTTATATATGACTTGAATAATAATCTCAAGAACTTCCCACAGCAACAGAATTTTACAGAGAGAAATGCAGTACTCTGGCTTGGATTTTATCTCATATGAGAGATTACAGTTTGAGGCTCTCATTTAATCCATGAGGGACCAGAGTTTTCAATGTTAGGATCCACACCCTCTTTTTTGAATAGCCCTTTGTTCCTGTGGCATTCAGATTTGTAGATAGCTCAAAATGTAAGTTCTGTTGGATCATGGTTATGTTCCAGGAAATGCTGAACCAAGATGACACCTGTTTTTATTAAGATTAATGTTGCTTTTGTGTTCTGCAATGCCTAACGTAAGTTTCCTCAAGGCTTTGCCAACAGACAGGAACTTTTGATATTGAGAGAACTCTTCTGAGGTTTCCAAAGTTCCTGTCTGTTGGCAAAGCCCTGAATAAACTTATGTTTTACTTTACATCTGTTTTACTTTACATCCTGTTTTTACCAGCAGTGATAAAACTTCACCTACAATAGCAATAATTAAAGATATGATGTGAAGAAGATTCAGACTGAAACTTTAAATTCTCTTGGCTATTTGGGTGCCCTCCTTATGGCAACCAATGCTCTCCTTTCCTATGTCAGCTGCCTCCTCATAATGACCAGGTGGCCCAGTGCTTTTGCCAAGAGCAAATGCTGTCTGCCATTCCAAATTATGTTGGTATGGGTTGAGTAGTGGCATACAAAACTGAATTTTCTGTGCATTGTGTTAAGCCTAATAAACCCATTCATTATATGCTGGTAAATTTCATGGGCATAGAACAATGATTAGTATAAAGCAGGGGGATTTGCATACTGGTCCTTAGATATTGGTAAGAATCTAAGATCTTAGGCACATGTTTCAGCAAAATCCCATGGTAATCTTTCTTAGTGCGTACTACTTCAGATTACATTTTTGAATCCTCTTACGTATCATAAATATTTTGCTTCTAGAAAACTAGCAAACAAGGTAGAAAGGCTCCACACAAGCTTTCTTTCTCCTGTCCAAGTTTTCTACTTGCATTTTTATGTGAGGAGATACTATTGGTACGTTCACACTGCACTAAATCATGCGTTTTACATCTGGATTTTTGCTATTCGTACACAGTAAAAATCCGGATGCAAAACACATTATTTAATGTAGTGTGAACACTCCATATAAGATGCCATCTGTTCACATGATCTGAAGTGGTACAATCCAGGAAAGATTCTTAGCTAGGATTTCACTGGATGTGTATGTCTTCTCTAAAACAGCTATCAGGCCCGGCACTGAGGTTTCCAGTGCCACAGGCTGAAATTTGCCCCCCCCGCCCCCTCCTTTTTTCTTTTTCATAAACTTGTGCATGCAGCCCGATGACATCATGATGATGTCATCAAGCTGTGCGTGGCGCATGGGGCCCCCTTATTCTCGGCCCTCTCCTGCTTTGAAGCAGGAGAGAGCCGGGCACCCCCCCCCCACCTTGCCAAGGCTTGCAAAGTCTATGTCGCCCACCCCTCCAGGCTGATCCTTAAGCCCCCCTTCCTTCCCTCCATCATGGCACTACAAGCCAGACTGCACTCCCTCCCCACTGCTGTTGCCGCCACCGAGGCTGGTCCTTACCAGCTTTAATGTGCCTGCATGAGGCTTCTAAGCCTTTGAAGGGCCTGTGGGAGGAGAGTTCGCTCCCCCTCCTTCCTGAAACCTCCTTCCTGAAACCTATTGCGGGCCCTTCAAAGGCTTAGAAGCTGTGTGCAGACACATTGAAGCTGGTAAGGACCAGCCTAGGCTTGGCAGCGTGGGGGGGGGGCGCAAGGTGAGCGGAGCACAGCGCTGGCTTCCAGTGCTGCAAAGGGAGGAAGGGAGGAGGACGGCAGCAGGGGGAAGGGGCCAAGGGGCACAGTTGATCCTGACAGAGGGAGGGAGGCACCTCTGTGAGAGCCGGAACCCTAGACCATTGCCTAGTTCACCAACTCCCATGCGCCAGCCCTGATAGCTATAAAGACTAACAAGAATACTGGTGGAATTTGAAGGCATATCAGCTATGCTAGAGACACAGGGAGTGAAATCAACAGTACTAAATAGCTGGGAACCAGCTGATTGCCTCCCAGTGTCTCTCCAAATACCTGCAAACCAGTTCTCAAAGCCCAGTTGGAACAGCCACATAATCACTCATCTCTTTCATTGCAACAAGTTATTTACTGCCATTTTCTGTCTATCAAAGACTAGTGTATGCTTTATTACCAGTGGAGATTGGTTTAAGAATGCCAGAGTGTATCGTGAATTATTGTCATTTAATATTACATTACTGACCTAGCAATTCCTTGCTGCAGACCCTGAAGCTGTTTCCCTGGAGAGCATTCCTAGCAAATGGAGGTCCATTCCCCGTCACCATTAGCAATCTAAATCCCATAAATAATAATATGCAGGTAATGTATTTTTATCCCATTTTGTTTTTGCACATTTTCCAGTTATTTCTGACGTTTCTAGTGATGTTGCTACTGGACTTGAACAAAATAAATTCCTTGATATTACTTTCAGCGCTAAGAGGATTTTAGCCATCTTAATTTTCCTATACTATTATCAGCCTCTTATATAAATCTTTTCTAGTTGAATTCAATATTCTCAATGTCTCGCACCTTTTCTAGTTGTGTCTATGTGGTCTGAGTGATGAGGATCGAAGAGTTGCTCATGGGGAGCTGATTGGGATGCAGTTTGAAATGGAGGACATACTTTGGAATAATTATGAAGTTCTGAATGATCAGAGAGAATGGAGAACATCTTTTGCAAAGGCAAGAATATAAATAACAGCCCAACTCATTTATTTACTTAAGTTTTTTTAAACTAAAACTATCTTTATTTCTAGTGCTGTAAGACAACAACAATGATGTCTGGAACTAGGTTCATGTTAACAACAGTATTTAAATTCCTCAATTATATATATCACAAGGAACAAAAACTATGATACTCTAGGACTTTGATGCTGTGGATTTTAATGTGGTTCCTTTTCACACGAGCTGCTAATTTTAGCATGCAGTACACTTGAGACCCCCATTAGCTCTTCCCCAATAACCTCACTATTTCTAAGAGTTCTGGTGGAGTGGTCAGGGTCAGAGTCTTTTTTCCTGGCAGGGCTGCTTCGCATGGTCTTGTTAACTGTTTGTTTCTCTGTAGTGTTTCGTGGTTGACTCCTCTCCTCTCCCTGATGGTCAACTTCTTCCTGCCCCACTTCTCCCCTTAAATCTGGTAGCTCCCCTTTCTTACCCCGCTCCTCCTTCAAGGTACCACCTTCTTCACCGCAATGTATTTTTACTTCTAGAATCATAGAGTTGGAAGGGATCTCCAGGATCATCTAGTCCAACCCCCCTCACAATGAAGAAAACTAACAAATACCTCCCCCCACACCCCGAGTTAACCCTGCTCCATGCCAAAGATGCAAAAAAACCCCCAAACCCAATCCTCCAGGATCCCTGGCCAAACTAGCTTGGAGAAAATTGCTTCCTAACCCCAAAGTGGCAATCAGCATTTCCCTGGGTGTGTAAGAAAGAGGCATGAGAACTAAGCACTGATGCAGTCCTTCCTGCCCTTCCTCTCATGATCTGCCTAAGTTCACAGAATCAGCATTGCTGTCAGATGGCCATTTAGCCCAGGGGCCTCATTGTAGCTATGTAGCTCTGTTTAAAAACCTCCAAAGGAGAGCCCACCACCTCCTGAGGAAGTGTGATTCACTGAGGAACCGCTCTAATTGTCAGAAAGTTCTTCCTAATGTTTAGCCAAAAACTCTTTTGATTTAATTTCAATTGTCGGTTGTGATTCGACCTTCTGGGGCAACAGAAAACAACTCCGCACCATTATGTATATGACACCCCTTCAAATACTTGAAAATAGTTATCATATCACCTTTCAGTTGTCTCCTTTCCAGGTCTTTAAACCTTTTCCTCATAGGACTTAGTCTCCAGACTGCTCACCATCTTCATCGTCCCCCTCTGGACATGTTCCAGCTTGTCTATATCCTTCTTAAATTGTGATTCCCAAAACTGAACACAATACTCTAGGTAAGGTCTAACCAGAGCACCATCACATAATTTGGACACTTCACTGCTGACTCATGTTCAGTGTATGGTCTGCTAAGGCTGCAATCAACACACACTAAATAATGCACTTTCAATGCACTTTCCAACTGGATTTTGCCAGATCACACAGTAAGTGCATTATTTGGCATGTGATCGCAGCCTATGACCCCTAAATCCATTTTGCACATGCTACTGCTGAGACAAGTCTTCCCATCCTATAATTATGCATTTAATTCTTCCTACCAAAATGCAGAACTTTACATTTATCCCCATTAAATTTCATTTTATTTGTTTTAGCCCAGTTTTCCAGCCTGTCTGTATCCTGTCGTCTTTCTCTACTGTTAACAAAAGCTATGGGATCAGCAAAACTGCACAGCTCTTGGTGCACTACAAACTAAGAGGACTGTAGACGGGATTGTATATTTGAATGTTCCAGTGTAGAAAAATAACTCCACAGATTAATGATTCAATGAGAGCACTGATTTTAAAAAGGGTTTAGATATGCAGGTTTTAGTCATTTGGTATTGTTGTTTATAAGTATGGATAACAGTGAGATAGCTGCAGCTCTTTTATCTTTTTAAAAATATAATTCTTTTTATTAAAAGATAGAAAATACACTGATGTACAATTCTCAAAAAGTAGTTTGAGTATCTTATACTTGAATAGAAAAATAAGATCCCAACAGTAACTCATACATGAGGGTTTCTTAAGGTTGCCAATCCCCAGTTGATACAGAAAGAGATGGCTATACAGAAAAGTGATATTGTAACAAAAGGGGGAAAAAAGGATAAAAGCAACAACTGTTGATACAAGTCTTGGCTTGCTACTCTATATTTACAGCTTTACCTAGTGCATTGCAGCCTGAAGAAGGTGAATTAAATGGATCGTTATCTAGGCAATCCATTGCTGCTGCTGTTGCTGTAACATCAACCTTCTATTGTAATTTTGCCAATGTTAAAATCTGGCATCTAGTGTGTAGTGTTTTTCTGTCAATAATATTGATAATAAATTGTTTGTTTCAAAATATAGAGTAGCAAGCCAAGGCTTGTATCAAGAGCTGTTACTTTTATTCAGTTTTTTCCTTTTGTTACAAAATCCCCAGTTGATGGCAGGGGATCTCCTGGTTCCGAGGTCCTCCCCCCACTTCAGGGTTATCAGAAAGTGGGAGAGGGGTTTGAATGTCTGTTGGACACTCCATGATACCCTATGGAGACCATAGGGTATAATGGAGAATCAATCCATGGGTATCTGGGGGGGGGTTGTTTTTTGAGGTAGAGGCACCACATTTTTAGTATAGCATCTGGAGCCTCTTCATAAAAAACCTGCCAAGTTTCAAAAAGATTGGACCAGGGGGTCCAATTCTATGAGCCCCAAAATATGGTGCCCCCATCTTCCATTACTGCCAATGAAAGGAAGGGATTTAAAAGGAATGTGATGGCCAAAACTCCCTTGGAAGTTCAACTGTGCTTGTCACAACTTTGCACCTGGCTTCACCTGCAATGTCTCCTGGCTTCACCCATAAAGTGCCCAGATATTTCCTGACCTAAAAACAGAATATGTCTGAAAAAAAGAGGAGGTTTTTTTGTGTGTGTGTGATGGAAGGAAAATACCAGGGTCTGGGAGCTCACAGCTGAGGGAACAGCATCACATTTTATAGAAGTTGTCTGATTTTTAATTTTGAAAGTAATATTTCCATCACAACAGTGCCGGATTAAACCTGTAGAGGCCCTTAGGCAGTCAAAATCGGGGGGGGGGGGCCTTGCTAATTATCTCAAAGTGGGAGCACTTGCCCTGCTGCCCATGGCCCCCACTGCAGCCTGCAGGCACCTTCTCAAAAACCCCTTTGACAAAGCTGTGGGGAAGAGGCAAAAAGACAACACCAGCAGCCGCCCCACCAAACAAGTTGGGCAAAGAACAGCTCAGTTGCTGGCTGTGCATGCAGGCTCCGAGGGCTGCAAGCAGGGGGGGAACCGGGGGGAGGGGGGAGCCAGCCCAGGGACCCTAAAGGCGAGGAGGGCCCATAGGTCAGTGCCTACTTGGCCTAATTGTTAATCCAGCCCTGCATCACAGTTAAATGCCATTAAAGATGAGTTTAATTTTCCAGAACTGTGAAATTATTTGTTTTATAGCCATCATGAAAAAAAACTGAATTAGTTCTTTTTGAAATAATACACTGGGACAATTTGTACATATTCTCAGAAGAGCTAGATTCTGCAAAGCATCTTGCTAATTTATGAAAGAAATCTCTACACATTTTTTAGCCTTTGAACATGGGTCAAAGACTCAGTCTTTTGTTTTGCATCAGCTCTTTTATCTTTTAAACAGAAACTGTTCTACGTTTTCCATTTAAATGGCTTTGGGAAATTTTTATGACCTATAGCTTAGATTAATGCACAGGGGCTTAATATTCTGTTTCTAAAAATGATTTCTGATACATTTACCCATAACTATTTCAGCAAAGTTCAGGAAGACTTGCTGAAATAAGCAGAAAGCCTTCTAGAGTTCTGCTGGAAAAGCCTAATTCAGTGGCCTCATGTGCCATGTTGAAATCTTACCTGATATTATGGAAACAATTGGAAGTGACCAAGACAGAGTGGGGAAGACTCAAGCTGAAGGTTGATGATATCAACACAGTTCCTCTATACAAGCAGTTTTCTGAAGTATACAAGTAAGTTTCTTGTTGAAAAAGTATATGGACATACAGTGCAATCCAAAACAGTTACATCCCTCCTGTTTACTATCTGTTTTATGCTGTTAGCCACCTTGAGTCTGTATGGAATAGGCGGGATATAAATAAATGTAATGTAAATAAATATATAAATCTGTGCTTAGGCCAACTATAGCATGTGGCATTTCTGACTGATGGTAGATGCCAGACAATCCTTTTATCATCAGTTCAGCCTGTAAGGTGGGGCTCTCGAGCTGCTCCATCAAAAAACTTTCTCCTGTTGTAAATTAACATCATGGCGAAACCGCCCTTTCTGCTTGATATTCTAATTTTAGTATTTTACTAAAACATTTATATCCCATCTTTACCATTGCTGAATGCATAATTAAATATTTAATATCAGTAAGACCCCAAATTACTCCCATCCCAACCTAATAAAACCTAAAAAAAATGAGTCTCCCATGTATGTGCATTTTTTAAAAATGGGGGAGCATTCAATTGTACAGACTCCTACTAGAAGTCTCAGGTGGGGACAGAGCAGACAGTTTTCTATCTGGGCCTACTCTTTGTGAAAATTTAGGCTCAGTATCAATTTGGTTTAGTTTTTTAACCAGGATACCATTCACACAGTTAACTGAACTTTTGACTGTTAATGAACCTGTGGAAACAAAACTCATATGAACTATTTTGTTTACCACAATGCATAGCAAAAAATGGAGGGGGGAATGATAGGGAAATATATAGAAATGTATAAAACTAAGGGTATGAAAGAAGATAATTGCAAAATAATTAGGAGCTAGTGTCTTTTATTAATATATGTACAATATATTAATAAAAGAGAAGACCACTCGGGAGAGAGTGTCTTCTCCTGGGAAGGGGAATCTCCCTACCAGCTTTTGATGGTGTGCCACTTGCAAAGGCACCCAAGGTCAGAAGCTTGGGGGTGCTACTGGAACCTTCATTGACAATGGAGGTCCAGATAGTAGCAACTGCCAAATCCGCCTTTTTCCATCTTAGGCGGGCAAGGCAGTTGGTCCCTTTCCTCGACCACGGCGACCTGGCAATTGTGATCCACATTACGGTCACCTCGAGATTGGACTACTGTAACACCCTTGTCTCAAATCCGGAGACTGCAGCTTGTGCAGAATGCAGCTGCTAGGCTGTTATTGGGGCTCTCCATGCGGAAGCAGATATAGCCTGGGCTGCGGGAACTGAACTGGCTACCGATAATGTATTGGATTAGCTACAAAGTGCTGGTTATTACTTTTAAAGCCCTATATAGCCGAGGACCTGTCTACCTTAGGGACAGTCTCTTCCCATATGTTCCCCAGAGAATACTCAGATCAGGGACACAGAACCTGTTATTGATCCCTGGGCTGAGGGAGGCAAGATTGAAGACCACTCGGGAGAGCGCCTTCTCTATAGCGGTCCTCTATGGGTGGAACCAACTTCCGGAAGAAGTAAGAGCCTTGTGGGACCTTGTCCAGTTCCACAAGGCTTGCAAGACAGCTTTATTTCAACTTGCTTTTAATTGATAGCTACATATTAGGATACTCAAGAAGACTGAAGTTACTGGAATCTACTATCAGCACCAAATTGTTTTAATATGTTTTAATTGTTATACTGTTTAAGGTTTTAATGAGTTAATGCTCAATATTTGTAAATGTTTTTATTGTTGTATGCTGCCCTGAGCCTGCTTTGGTGGGGAGAGCGGGATATAAATCCAGTTAAGTAAATAAATAAATAAAATATATGTAACTGCATTTTTTCTTAGTGTTGAAATTCTTTACCCTGCTATAAGATCTGTAGCCATACATATGGGCCTAGAAGATGAATTCGAAGGATTTGTAACTACATCTCAGTGTATATTTCCCCTTAAAGAAACTTCAGAAGCTGAGCTCAAAACACAGCAGGTAAAGCAAAACAGAAGACAAGGTTGTATAGTCTGTAAAGCATAGACCAATATGTTTTCCTTAAAATATTAGAATCAATCCAACACTTGCAAGAGCTGTACTATGAATTTGAATATAAAGGTCTAAAATTGATTATCTGACTGTTTTGAAATAGCTGATCTTTAATTGTAATAAATTATTGGAATTGGATTATCAACTGATTATGAACTAAAGTACAGTCACAGGTCATTTTGTAGAAAAATAGGTGGTGGAGCTCATCCAGGGATTGTTATGCAGCTGTATGTACTATTCAATGGACACGGAGGTGGAACTCTCAGAAGGAGGAGGTGGAACTCTCAGAAAGGTTCAGGAGCTGCGCTCCTGTGAGCTCTCACTGAATTTGAGGTCTGAGTACAGTATATTCTTTTAACAAGACATCAACACTCCTTGATATCGAATCAGTTACTTAAGGGTCAACTGAATGTCTGTACTTATTAAACATTATATGATGACTATTATTAATAAATTCATGTATACCTCATCTTTCTCCCCAGTGGGTACCCAAAACAGGTTACATCATTCTCCTCTCCTGAGGTAGGTTAGGCTGCGAGAGTGTTATTGACTCAAGGTCACCCAGCAAGCTTCCATGGCATGAATGGGGATTCAAACCTGGGTCTTTAAGATATTAGTTCAACACTCTAACCACTACACCACACTGGCTCTCTGCTTTCTACACTACTCAGGCAAGGAAAAATTCTCTGTCAGCTGGAAGACATATGCCTAGCACAAGTGTTTTCCATCAAAAGTAATCCTGTACTCTGCCGTTGTGAATACTGAATGTCTGTTGTCTTTGTATCCTCTTGTCTTTCTAAAGTACATAAAATATCTTCTGGTTCTAGCTTAAAAAACTCTTGGAAAGTCTAGAAATACACATGATTCATGATGTGCAAAAGAAAATAAACAAGGAACTGACATTGGTTATGTCTGAAAAAGCAAGAGAAGAAAGAAACCTTCCTACTGGTAATGATTGTACATGGTTAATATCTTGCTCATTTTAATAAGGTCTATGTCAGGGGTGGCCAACGGTAGCTCTCCAGATGTTTTTTGCCTACAACTCCCATCAGCCCTAGCCAGCATGGCCAATGACTGGGGCTGATGGGAGTTGTAGGCAAAAAACATCTGGAGAGCTACCATTGGCCATCCCTGGTCTATGTTATCTTCTGCTAACTAAATCAAACGATAATCTGCAGCTTCATACCATGAACAGGGGTGGGGCAGCCTGTGCTTCTGAAATAGTGGATGTCAGTTTAGAATAACAACCGTTCTGCCAGTTCGACAAGGATGTATATTGTCACCCTGCTTATTTAATTTATATGCAGAGTACATCATGCCTGGCCTGGATGAAGCAGAAGCCAGAATTAAGATTGCCAGGAAAAACATCAACAACCTCAGATATGCAGATGACACTACTCTAATGGCAGAAAGTGAGGAGGACCTAAAGAACCTCTTGTTGAGGGTGAAAGAGGAGAGCACAAAAGTAGGCTTGAAACTCAACATCAAAAAAACTAAGATCATGACATCTGGCCCCATCACACCTTGGCAAATAGAAGGAGAAAACATGGAAGTAGTGACAGACTTCACATTTCTGGGATCCAAGGTCACTGCAGATGGTGACTGTAGCCATGAAATTAAAAGACGTTTGCTCCTTGGGAGGACAGTTATGGCGAACCTGGGCAGTATAATAAAAAGTAGAGACATCACCCTGCCAACAAAAGTCTATATAGTCAAAGCGATGGTATTCCCAGTAGTAATGTATGGCTGTGAGAGCTGGACCATAAGGAAGGCTGAGCACAGAAGAATAGATGCTTTTGAGATGTGGTGCTGGAGAAGACTCTTGAGAGTCCCTTGGACTGCAAGAAGATCAAATCAGTCAGTCCTAAGGGAAATCACTGGACTGTTCACTGGAAGGTCAGATGCTGAAGCTGAAGCTCAAATACTTTGGCCACCAAATGAGAAGGGAGCACTCCCTGGAGAAGATCCTGATGCTGGGAAAGACAGAAGGCAAAAGAAGAAGGGGATGGCAAAAGATGAGATGGCTGGACAGTGTTACTGATGTAATAAACACGAATTTGAGCAGACTTCGGAGGATGGTGGAAGACAGGAGGGCCTGGCGTGACTTTGTCCATGGGGTCACAAAGAGTCGGACTCGACTGTGCTACTGAACAACAACAACACACCAGAATGCTTTAGAGACAGGATGCACAGCCTCTAAGTAAAACAAAAAAACCCACCAGAACACAGGAGCTTACTAGTACTTTTAAACAACACATATGCAATACATATGTAGTTGGAAAAGTGAATTTTTATGTGAATTGAGTGATATCATAACCGATAGTCTTAAGGTATTTAGACAAATGTTAGTCCACAGTGAAACATACAATATTTGTGCTTGTTGGAAGGAGATTCACAGTTGTGCCTGGATTGGGGACCAGCCCATGAGAGGAAGAAGAGAAAAGGACAGCACAGACACACCCTGCTAGGGAGAATCAGGCCACAACTTTATTGATTATATGTTCCTCTGGTCCTGGTGCAGCATATGCTGGAGACAACAAGTGTAGCTGATAGCCCAGCTGCTGTCAGCATCTTCCCCAACCTGTCTGTTTGGGTAACTGAGGGAAGAGGGCTGGTACCAGGGCTGGAAGCAGCAGAAACTATTTCTATCTGTTGCCATCCTCCTGGGGATGTGTTCAATGCATTGGCACCAAGGTTGGCTGTCATGCACTCCTTCTCTCCAAGCCCTTTAAGGGGATCCTCTTTTTAGTCCTGCCAAGAGCCCACTGTGTACAACCTGCACTGTGTTTCCCAGCCAATGCCTCAATGTCAGCAGCCAATTTTGACGGTTATGGTTTTTTAAACTGAACAATCATGCATACACTGGATATGGGGAAGGTGAAAACCCCATTAGAGCCAGGGTAAAAAAAAAAATTCTGGTCCTGTTAACCCGTGAGCCCTTGCAGACATAGCAAAGGATGGTTAGCCACATAGAAAATACCCTCTGAAAGCATGGGGTTGGAGGGGGTAGGTCTTTCCTGGGAGAGAAATTCTAAATGCCAAGTGCAACTCAGCACCTTCAATATAGGCTACAGACCAGAAAGAAGCCCACAACCTCCAAGTCCACCGCCCTGTCCTTCCCAGTGATGGGCTGGCCCCTGGGAGTGGGCTGCTTGAGGGCTACCTGGCTGACAGCCAATGCTGGGCCCAACTGTCCAGCCTTGTCTCCCTCTCCTGGCACAAATGCTGCTCCAGTTTAAGACTGAGAACTAGACTTTTACAAACATTTTTTTTCAAGTGTGTGTGTGTGTGTGTTGGCGGGGGTGGGGGGAGAATCCCCCAGTCTATATGGTGCTTTCCTGTACATGAATATCCTGCCTTCTGGAGGCAATTGCCATTGGGAGCATTGAAAGCAGCCTCAATAGCAGTGCTACTTTATGATAGGGTATGAACTTTCGAGAGACAGACTCATGGAAGTTCATTCCCTACTACAAATATTGCTAGTCTTTAAGGTGCTACTGAACTCTTACTCTTTTGTATTGCTGCAGATAGACTAACATGGCTACCCATCATCTTGATCTAGAACTATTTCATATGCACCAATACCAATGATTTCAAGGAAATTTTATTCAAGTAATTGGTGTTGAAGATTGAAACTTCCATAATTCTCTTATTCTGAAAATTGCTGATGAGAATTTCTGATTGAAACTTCCATTGTTCTCTTATTCTGAAAATTGCTGATAAAATTCTTTTCTTATTCTTTCAGAGCTCTGGAAACATCACACCATGCAAGAAAACTTCTCAGTTACTAGGCCAGAAATAGCTGAGTCATTTATTCAGAAGCTAATGGAAAATCACCATGAAACTGATGCAGAGGTACTCAGGTTATATTTCTTTACTAGAGATTCAACTCTCATATAGCAAGACCATTTTAAGAAGTTATAGAGGTCATGACAGAGCAGAACAGAAACTTCTAATTAATTAAATTGATATTAATTGACTACTATAATGAACAGAAAAGCAGTAAAGAGTCAAGTAGGACTTTAAAGACTAATAGGATTTATAGGCATGGCATGAGCTTTCATGAGTCTCTGCTCCCTTCTTCGGAAAAGCAAGGATGGCAAAAAGGGAGATTAAATACACACAAGTGAGGACCTGAAAAGAATTTATGGGAAGGGGGAATTCCCATTCCCCCTACCTTTGCTTCCTCCCCTCTCCCCCCACCCCTTCTGTCATCCATGCCTTCTCCCCTTTTTCCCTCACACCCTTCCTCCACCCTTTCTCTGTCACTCTTCCACTCCTCATTCTTTCTCCTCACCATCACTGTCATTACCCCCCATAACTGGGCTGCTCCCCCCTTTCTTCTGGGATGGAGTGAAGACTTTCAGGAGCAGCGGTTTTGGCAGCAGGTGGGAGGATGCAGGATGTAGGCTTCCCCCCTTTATTGCCAAACTGTCCACCTCCAGGCTAGCTGCTTCAGCAGCATTTCAGGAATGGGGGAAGGTAGAGGCAAAGGCTCCCCTTCTTCCTCACCAATCTACCCTGTAATGTACTGAGTGACGAGACGTGTTGAAAGCAACATACTTTATTGGCAAGTACATCACAAGAGAGAGAAACACGGGCCGGGCCCCGGTTATATACATACCCCGAAACAACCCTCTGTCTGGCCAGGTCCAATCCTAGCCAGTTAAACTTCCCGCCACAGATCTTGATTGGCGGGGCGTATTAGCGAGCTACATCCGGGGACCAGTGGGCTTCCACTGGTCGCCTCTGTAGCGTTCACTATGTTGTAACATCAAGACTGAAATGCAAGACATAACATACCCATTTCCAGGCCAGGCAGTGGTTCCTCCTTATATGCCTAAGACATCCCCACCTCACTGCTTTTCCCAGGCTTCATAGCAACTGCAGCATGTCCTCCTTGCCCACGTGCCCACTACTACCTCCCTGCTGTGAGGCAGGGCTCACAGTGGTTCCTCCTTGCTTGCCTGAAGCACAGCTGCCTCACTGCTTCTCTTGGGCCTTGTGGCAACAGCAATGGTTTCTCCTTGTCCACTTGCAGTGCCACTGCTGCATCACTGTCAGAGTGGCAGCAATGGTGGGGCTTGTGGCAACAGTCATGATTCCTCCTCAGAGACTGTGCCTCCACCTCAGAGGTAGTTGAGATGTGGAACAGGCACCAGCAGTTCTGCACAAGCTCAGAGAGGTTTGCTGGGGGGGAGATTAAAGCTCCCCTGTTTCAATTTGGGTAAGTTTTAGATTTTTCTGCTAAGGGCAAGTTTGCAGTGTAAGCCAAAATGCCCTCAAAACGAGGTTGGGGAATTAGTTTAATGGACACTTGGCTTTAATAGGAATCTTTTTTATCTATGTATACCAGGCTCAACCATTCAGAGAGTGATGCTCAATAAATGGACTCTAATTTAATAAAACCAATTGTAATTTATTTGAAATAATAGTTCTTTCACACAAGGTACAAAAACAATCACACATTCACACAGATCTAAAGAAATATTGAGAGATCGATAGGGGTAACATATAAGGATGGACATACAGGGTGATACTACCTCTCGCAGACTCCAAGGAAGACTCCGATGGCGACGAATGAGGGAATGGGGGATGGACCCGAAACTGATCAGGAATCGGGGATGGATCTATCCAGCGGGATATGGGGGTTGCTGAATAGAGAGCACACCTGTGGGTAGCTAGTCCACAGGTTATATAGAGTCACCTCAGTCCTGAGGGGATGGGAGGTGACGGGGAGTGGTAATGGGAGGTTCCGCTGATGACCAAGAAGGCTGGACATCGGCTGGACCAATGGCGAGTCCATGGCGACACCTGATTGGGTGTATGCTTCAACCAATGAACATCTCCTTCATCCTGGGCATCCTGGAAACTTCCAAGTTGCGACAGGGCCTGGGGCGGCTCCGGTGATTGGGATGAGAGGGGATTATCTGGGAAGCTGACAATAGGGAATCAGATATGGACCTAGGTATCCCGGTGTAGACGAAAGGGTTTGGAGGTAGCAGGAGAGATCCTTCCTCTTTCCTACCATCTCCTGGGTGAGGACTGTTGTTCAGGCTATCACTGCGTAATTAGGATCAACAGTTGAACCATTAATCCATTCATAAAACAGATGGGTTGCTTGTGGGCTAGGAATGACTCAAGGTGTGTACGTGAGGTTCCCACTAAGAAGGAATGAAGCCCAACCAGGCAGGAAGATGGCTACAAGTGGTGTTAGCGAAACACAGTGGCTTCCATGCTTAGCGCTTCAACACCGGTCGCCTGGACAGCTCTGTGGCGGCGTAGCCTCCTCCTCGCCATGGCGGGCTCCACGCGGTAGCGGGGAAACGTCCGTGTGCGTCTGCAGACACTCTGTGCCTGTCTCAAGCACTAATATACTTGATGGTTGGCACACATGAGTCTTACATGGTTCCTGGATAGCTTTACTCGCATTCACTGGCCAGGCGGATGCAAGCTCACTTCTCCAGGCGCCCTGGCAACCATGTTTGCGACAGAGGGGTCATTTTCTCACAGCAGGAAAATCTTCTTGCTCTCCATCTGGCCCTGATCTGCATTTCTGAAGATCAAGGCACATTTGACCATTAGATTATATGCATGTGCGCGCGCACACACACACACACGCAAGATACAATGCAATGAAATAAAAATTACACATCCTGAATGCAAAAACGCAAAATCCTGAATGCAAATGCAAAAAACAATTCTGAGCAGAAAAAGTTATGTTAACTAGATGTTTCCTCCCATGGCTAGTCAAAGTAGAATTCACTCCTGAATGTATGTATCATGTTCCTGAGGGGGAAAGGTAAAGGATCAGTGGAAAGAGAAGGTATTATAATGAAGATGGTAAAAAGGGACAGGTTGATTAGACAGGCTGGAAAGGATAGGATCAGGCTTAAAGTAGAAGCAAGTGGGCATAGCATGAGATTCTGGAGTATTAGTAAGAACAGGTGGAGTAAGAATGTAACTACAGGGAAGAGGTGGTGGGAGAAATGTAGCATGATTCCTGAGGCTGGTTAAAAGCAGAAGGAAAAAGCAAGTAGAAGAGGAGCTCCAGGAGAGTGAGGAGGTGAGGAAGGCCAAGTGTGGGAATTAGAGATAAGAATATGGGGAACTGTGCTGGCATGAGAAAGACAGACAGAGGGAGATGAGGATCAGGAGAGAGATTCATATGTTACCCAATCCTGAAGTGTGAGCATTGTCAAGAATGCTTGTGGAGGGACAACCCCGAGCTGAAACTGAACCTAACTAGGAGTACTAAGTGGAATTTTTTGTATACTCCAAAGCTATGCTCTTCTCTACCTTGGTGGGAACAAAAATGTTTCCCTGGTTTGTATTGTTCAGAATGCTTGATGAGTAGCTTGGAATGTCAAGCTATTGTCCAATCATTCATTTTGGTCTAGATATGGGGAGATCCCATGGAGTCACAAGACAAGCTCCTGATGGAAGGGTGTGACATTTCCCTGGCTGTCTCTTTGTGGGAGCATTTTGTTTCACAATTCCAATTGTGATTCTCTAGTTTGATCAAAAATATTGTCTGCCTACGCCTTTGACTTTGTGGGCACAATGGGTTGAGGTGGGGGACGGTAACATACATTGCTCAAGCTGTGTGGTATCAATATGTAACATGTGCTAGATCAGCTTGTGTTGGTGTCTGAAAACATTGATGGGAAGCATTTTGTTGCAGGAGTTTCAAATTTGAGTAGATGGATTATAAACTGATTCTACATATAGCAAGCTGTGTAATATAGGGATGCCTGCAAACTTCTATGAAGTGTGGTAGTAGAGTGTGATATGCATAGCACAGATGCATATGAAGGACAGTGGGGTTTCACAACCACCAATGCCCAGATTTAACTGTTTATAATCAAGCAAAGGTCTAACTTTCTGCTGAAGCTAGTGATGTCTATTCCTGTGGGTTATCCATACAATACTGAAATTTCTAGGAGCCATTCCTTATAGTTTTGTTATACAAGCCATATTCTTAAATTGGCCCCATGTTATGTACTTACTGTACTTAGGTAGTTGTTGTTGCTTGAACAGGGAATAAAAGGGAGAATGTAAAATATACTTTGCCTATCCAATGAGAAAAGAAGGGGAGGTCTGCAGTGTTGAAATTCTTGAAGATATTGGGGGAAGGCAGTCTTTGGGTGAGACTTTAAGCCAAACAAGACATGTCACTCTCTTCTACAACTAGTTATTTGACTTGTTAACATATAAGGCTATAATAACATAAGGCTGAGCCCTGTTGAAAATGGTAATCTAACATTATTTTAAAGGTTGTTATTGTTATTTCTCTGTTAATGATAATTGTGAAATTTGGATGTAGTTGCACCATATAAAGTATAGTAGCCTATATATCACAGTGGTTGTTCTTTGTACCTACCTGGCGGTTGGCAACCCTACATCAAATGTTTGAGGTGTATTCTGTAAGATTAGTGAAAAATCACTGAAAGCAGCACACCTGCAAAGCAACATACTTCTGAGAAAACTACCATTTGGACTGTTATTTTCTGGGGCAATTTTTTTTCCAGATCACCATTGGAAAAGACCACTTACAAAGATGCCTCACTGCTCTAGGTTGTGACATCATGGCCAGAGAGCGCAGCAACTTTGAGACCTACTCCATGTTCTATGAAAATATCCTCCAGCAGCAGCAGCAGCTACTGTATCATAAAGAACAAGTATTCTCATGCTATTGATTTCATGCTGGGAAAGGGAAATGTGTTGCTCTAATTCCTCTTCCTTGGAAGAGATTTGCATGGTTGTACTAATCAGTAGAAAGATGGTAATTTTTCATGGAGATGGAAGATGCTTTTTAATTCTCTTTCAGGAAATGAATGCAACAGAAGACAAAAGCAGAAATGCCGAGTTCGGGCTTAGTCAGGTGGGTGGCTGTGTTATTTTTCCCAGCCAAACCCAGGAAGGTCTCTTGTTGCTAGTTATATGTACACACTCAAAGGAGTGTTTTAAACCATAATTATGAATTTAGAGAGAGGTACATAGTTTTTATTGCATTTTCTCTTCGTTATTTAGGTAGCAGAACTGAGCCATGAGATGATCATGGAAATAACAGTCCTGAGAGCCAGATTTGCTGACCTACATAGAGAAGACGACCACTTCAAAGAACAAATAAGAAAAGAAGCACAACAGGATTATAGCGCATTAGTGCAAAGTTTATTTTTGATGTGTTTGCAACTGAAAGTAAGTACACAGTGGGCATGTGTGTGCAAAATGTAAGACAACTTAGTCTGCTTATTCATAGACAGCCATGGTGAAGAGGGTAGGGAAGGCAAAAAATATTTGTTAGATTTTGTTAACACTTTCCTTGGACCCAGCCCAGCCCTGGACAATAGGCCCTTTACACAAAATTATCCCACCTTTCAGATACTGTTCCACTACATCTCCTATGCCTCTCACAGTTCTTTCCATCTTCTTACCACTTCTCCCCTCCACTCATTTATTTTCCATACCGTGGTTGTCTCTGCCTAATACCTATGCCACCAGTGAAAATAGCATTTGGCTAGTTGAATGCCAAATTCTACTCTGGTGTCTTGTTTCAATGGTTTAACTAGAAGCTCTTTTAGAGAAACTGGGAACAGATATCCTCTATTTACACAGTTCAAATGTCAGTGGTAGGGGTGTGCAAAAAAAAAAAAATCGGAATTAATCGGATTCGGAAATATACCGGGCAAAAAAATTCAGAATACTGTATATTTCCAAATACGGATACTTGGAATAGCCACATATACGGCAGATGTGCGGCTATTTCCGAATATATGGCCCCATTATACCCTAGGGCCGTTGAAATCAATGGCAAAATAGGGTATATTGGAAGCTGCTTGGAGGGGAGGGGGTTTGAGGGAGAGCCCCCAAATTTGCAGGGGAACCCACAGGGGACTCTCCCCTACAAAACCTCCAAGTCCCAAAAAGATTGGGCCAGGGGCACAATTCCTGGGGCACCCAAAGCCAAACCTAACTTCACACCAGAGAATCTCTATAGGACCCAAATGTACTACATCCATCTATATGAACCTTGCTGGCCTGGAACCAATATAAACCCAGTTGCCAATGCCAACGTCACTGCCACACAAAACACAATCTGCTCAAGCTCTGCTCTGCAGACCTGGCTGCAGCAAACCCAGATGCCAGCTCCCCAGCTCTGCCCCAAACAACATGGGGAGAGCTGGCCAAGCACAACAAGCATGCTGGTTCTGGGTCTCTCACCCAGATGCCAGCTTCCCTGCCACAGAACACACAATCTACAGATGCCAGCTCTCCAGCCCTGCCTCAAACAACGTGGGGAGAGCTGGCCAAGCGCAACAAGCATGCTGGCTCTGGGTCTTTTACCCAGATGTCAGCTTCCCTGCCACAGAACACACAATCTACAGATGCTAGCTCTCCAGCCCTGCCCCAAACAACACAACTCTCAAACAAGAGAAGCGGTGGACCACACCTAGCTCCACATCATTCTGTATCTAACACAAAGCAAGAAGCATTTAGACTTACCTTGAGTGATGGATGGTTGGCTGTCCAGGCTCTTTTACGTTACCCAGGGTGCACCACGAGGAGGCAAGCCAGAGTTGCACCCCAAATGAGGAAGATCACTTGGAGGGCCTCAGATTGTGTGAGAGGAAGGCAACCATTCGTTCTCTCTCAGCTCAGCAGCAGCACACCAGCTATCACTATTCCATTAGAGGGACCTCAGCATTGGTATGGCTGCTGGCTGCCTGTCATCATCACTGGCACCTCCCTCTTTCATCCTCCTGCCCCTGAAAAAAAAAACTGGGTTATCCTGGCTGGGCCTGTTGGTGCTGTCAGTTACAGTTGGGGGCTGCAATGGCCCTTTCAGTATTATTAGGCATGTGTGGATGGGGATTGGGGAAATTTGGATTGCTTTGCAGATTTTAAACCAGCATTCACTTTTGGTTTGGGGATGGATGAGGGGTGGGGGTGGGGGATGCACTGCCAATCAATTTGTGAGTGAGTTTTTGGGCTGTCTTTGGACTCTAGTCTATTTTTGGTGGGAGAGCATTTTACAACCGCCTTCCAAGCACGGGCCAAGAGAGGATGCAGGCACAAGTAGGTGCTCACTTCATTCACTCTCAAAGTCTACGTTTGAGGAGCCGAACAGAGGCAAGTTGACCTTCAGGAAGACCAACTGCTCAACTGTCCAGGGTTGCAGGCGATTGTGATGTGGGCAGACAATGTCGCCCATATGCAAAAAGACATGCTCGCTCTGCACGCTTGTCGGTGGGCATGAGAGGAACGCCTTGGCCACGGAGGAGAGGGCCGGCCGGACCCCCTCCATGTCCCAGTAGTCCAAAGGAGACGTTTCCTGTAACTTGTTGAGCTCTGAAAGATAGTCCCTCACCATCACAGCATCCGTCTCCGTTCTCAGGGGCCTACCGCTCCCAAAGGGGCCAACGAGCCGCCCAATGAGTGTCATCTCAGGATTCTTTGTGGCGTGAGTCTGGCGGGCTAGTCTGCGTAGCCGGGGAGGTTGAGGATGAACAGCAGTGGAAGTGGCATATGAGCTGCTTCCACCCCCCTCCTCCTCAGTTACCGGCACTGGGCCTGCCCTGACTCTGCAACGCTCGACCTTCTGGGAAAGCTCGTCTTGCCAGCGATCGAGCTCGTTGGCCTGCTCGGCGACTGTGCCCTTAAGGCACGGGTCTAACATGGTTGCCATCATGTAGACCTTATACTGGGTGAAAGTCTGAAAGTGGGCCTCAAACCCTTCCTGCATCCTAACAACCAGGGCACGCACCACTGGAAGAACGTCTGCACGGCCTTGAGCTGGCACTAGAAATGAGGCCAGGTCCTCATGAGCCATGTGGACCACAGGGACGACCAGTGCAATGCTCGCCGTGTCAGACGAGAGCATTTCTGTGTGGGTCTTGAAGGGCCCAAGAACCTCCACAGTCTGAGAAATGACCACCCAATCCTCTTGGGTGAGACGGTTCTCATCCTGAAAGACCCTTGTCTCAGAGACAAAGGCATCCAGGGCTGCTCTCTGCTCCACCATGTGCTCCAGCATGGCACAGGTGGAGTTCCAGTGTGTGCTGACGTCACCGATCAGGCGGTGCCCTGGCATGCCTGTCAGTGTCTGTTTCTCATGCAGTAGATACGAGTCTGTATTGCTGCATGAGAAGTGACCCGTGATGTGTCGACACTTCTGGAGCAGAAGTCGGTACTCATGGGTCGCGGCTAGATACTGACGATCCTGGCTTTTCGTCTGGCCCAATGCGTCCTTAACCACGAGGTGGAGAAGGTGGGCCACGCAAGGAAGGCGTTGTAGGCCCCGACACTGGACAGCCGCCTTGATGTTGGAGCCACCATCAGTCACCATGAAGATCATGGCAACGTCCCCACTGCCTACCCAGCCCTCTAACTGCCATGAGAGGATGGCTCTGAGAGTGTCCGCCGGGTGTGGCACATCGACTGCTTTGGCATGCAGCAAGGCCCAGCGATAGCCGGCCTGGCGGTCCTGATCCTGCCTACCGCTACTACCAGTGCCACCCCTACCCTGCAGCTCTCTGGGTTGCCACCAATGCGCAGTCAGGGAGAGATACCCCTCGAACGCATGTTGGGAGCTCCAGATATCTGAGGTGAAATGAACAGTCCCCCCAGCAGCACGGGACAAATGCACCTTCACCACAGATCTAGTCGCCCTGAAAACAGCTGGCACAATGGTCCTGCTAATGGTGGTTCTAGCAGGAACTTTGTACCAGGGCGCCAGGTACTCGAGCAACCCTAGCACCCCAGGATTCTCGACCACTGAAAATGGAAGCCCATGGGCAATCAACCTGGCAAGGTTCCAGGCGATCACGCTCCTGCCATATCTGATTCCCCCTCTTGGCACACAGGTGCCACCCCCACCAAACATCTCAGGCAGAGATGCCTGGCGTCCCTGCACTGCCACGGAAGTGTCCTGGAGAGCTCTGGAGGTAGTTGCAATGGGACAGACCTTCTGGCTGGGTGGTGTTGGCCGCTTGGGCACCCCAGCACCAGCCTGCTTCTCCCCTTTAAGAAGCACCACCGGGTGGTGCTTCCGCAGGTGGTTCCACATCCCCCCCCCCAGAGTAAGGTGGGCAGCATCCTGCCCATGACTGATCCAGGCCCTGCACAGCTGGCACTGTGCATTGCGTGGATCCTCCATATGTCGGAAATGCTTCCAGACTTCGGAGGTGTACGGATGCCCAAGCTGACTGGCAGCTTGGGTGTCTGGAGCCACCTCCTGTGAGGGGCTCGGGGCAGACGCATTGTGTCTTGGGGTGGCAGGAGGGGCTGGCTGCCGGGGGGAAGTGGGCGGAGTTGGAGGCATCTCGTGTGTCTCCATCTCTTCCCCCTCCACCTCATGCGGCCTCTCCTCCTGGCCATCCCTTGAAGGACTGCTGGTGCCCGAAGGAACCGAAGAAGGGGGCTGGTCCTCCTCAACCAGCTTCTCCTCCAGCTCCTGCACGACACTCTGCACCTTCCTTGGGGTGATCGTTTTGGACAGAAAACTGTCCCCAAAATTCATCTCCAAGGAGGGCTGCTCTTGCTGCCCCTCCTCTGGCTGCTGAGGCCGAGCAACATCAGCTGGAGGAGAGACTGCCCAAGTAGCACCTTGTGCTTCTTCAATTTCTCTTTATCTTTTTCATCCAAATCTTCCTTCTCCTTTTTCTCCAGCTCCCGATAAGAGAAGGGAGAAAATATCTACATAGCCTCCCTTTAAATTTTTTTCCCTGGTTGTGGGCAACAAATGGTCCCCCAGAGGCAAAACCACATCCCCAAACGGTAAGGTGGTAAACAGAACCGCTCCATAAGGGGATGGTGCACCCCAACTCCCCATAAAGGAACCTGGCAAACCCTGTTGCCCCACACCCAGCCAGGCACCATAAGGTCAGCACTGCCTGGCTGGCCAGGCTCAGTTTGACAACTGACTGGCACCAGAGGTGGAAAGGGACCCCACACCCCCAGCCTGGAAGGCCTGCCCCCATGGCCCCCAAGGCCAGGCAGACCCAACAAAATACCTGCGGAAACTCACCAGCCTTACCAGTAAATCCAGCAGACACCAACGATGCCCCTGCTCCAGCCGCTCCTGTCGACAGGCCCGCTCCATCATCCGAACCACCGAGACCAGGAAAGAGTGCACCAGACCTACCCTCAAGCATAGACAGCCTGGTCAATACATTAGCCTGGATTGCCCTTTCTCCCTCAGCCCCCTCAACAGGAGGCAAACCAGACAGTTCCTTCAGTGCTCTAAGCCTCTGCACAATATTTGCATTAACCACCTCATCGCTTTCATCGTCAGACAATGAGAGCGGGGGTGGAGGCCTTTTGTCAGGGGCCTTTGGTGCAGGTTGCTTGCCCTTTGACTTACCAGCCCCCTTTTTACCTGACATCCTTGCCCCAAAAGATAACTATACTACTTAAAAGGCAACTAATCCTGAGAAGGCAGACCCACAAAATGGCCTCCACAGAGGACCTACTTAAAATGGCCGCCTTCCCCTGAAGAAGGAAGGAGACCCAAAATGGCTGCTACACCACTAAGAAGGGACCTTATAAAAATGGCTGCCACCTTAGGAGGTTGCAGGAGCCTCAAACACACCTCAAAATAACACGGCTCCCACCAGAAAAAAGAGACAGCCCCCACACACCACACAGCTCCCATGGGGAAAAGATAAAAATAGCCCCCAAATTGCACCACGGCTCCCCAAGGGGAAAAGTTAACAACAGCCCCCTAAAATACCACCCTTTAAGAAACTGCAGGAGCACCACCGGACTCTCCAACCAACACAGCTCCCCCAGGGAATAGAGGCAGCCCCAAAAATCAAAGCAGGAACCTCAAACAGCTCCTGCGATGAAAAGCGCCCCCCAACCAGGCCAATAAAGGCAGCCCCCAACCAGGCAGATCAAAGCGACCCCCACAGGACACAGCCTGTAAGGTGAAGGATCCAGTCCCCGAACGCCTCCTGAACTCCTCACCGCTCCCGACGCTCCTCTTCAGCCCTAGCGCTGCTAAACACAACGCCAGGACCCACACTGCAAAAGACCGACGCGCCTCGCAGGCCTGTGCTGACGGAGCATCTCAACACATTCCCAGCCAGGCCCGAACACAAAATGGACTGCAAAGAGGAGCGGAGGCTTGGCCATTAACAACGCCAAGCCCCGCCCCCTCCAGTTCATGCCTAAACGGGCCAAATATCCTCTCTTCCCTCACCAGGGAAAAAAATCTTGCTATCGCAGCCTAGCAGCTTTGCTGCAGGCTACAAGCAATCCAATCTTTGGTAGGCTAAAGCCAAATAAATCTGTTAGTCTTTAAGGCGCTACAGGATTTTGCTGCTGCTGTAAACTGGTGGCTTCCTCACTATAATATCTTTTACATGGGCTATTGAGAAAATGATTGACAGAGCTTTCATAAAACATGGAGTAAACTTAGAACAAGGTTAATTTACAGTATTTGATAGGAAAGGTTTTTTAATCAGGGAAAAAATTACAGAATTGCATGCCTTCCTTTCAGCTCACATACATTTATATAAAAAATTCTGACCTCTGGCTGTGGTTTCAGGGAAAACTTGATGAGTATCGCTTAAGCATCAATCGACATTTGTTTGAGATCATCAGTGAGGTGAGAAGAGATGGGGTGGACAAAATTATTGACCTGAAGAAGAAATTTGGCTCTACTAAAGACAACAGTGAGCTCAAAGAACATTTGACTCAAGTAAGTTGAAGTGTGAGAGATATTTTGAATGTATTTTACACAAAAGAGAACAGAAAAATTTCAAACACTGAGACAAATTAGGAGATCACATTCAATATAGATTTGATATGATTACTTAATTGTTTTGGGGCACTTTCTAAATAATGAATGGAAGTGACTACAGATGCAAATGTATAGGAAAGTGATATGGAAAACATATCTAATCAGGAAACAACACCTTGTTCATTTCCTAGAACTCTGTGATGTTGCTAACCCACAAACAGACGGGAGAACATAACTTACCCCTAAGATTGTTAAAGTGGCTTTCTTCTGAGAAATTTCAATGTTCATCTCTTCCAAATCTGCAAAGATTGCTGGTAGAGGCATGTACCAACCTATTCCAGCTGGAAGCAACCTATTTTGATGTCTTGTCTGCGTATATGCCTCATGGCCAGATTTTCAGGAGCAGAAGGAACACTAGTGTGCAAACACTTCCCAGTACTAGGAAACTATCATCAGGCAGGTGTGAGGCATGTAACTGCACAAGCTAAAACTGATTTACATTTAGTCAGAGCGCTGAACTGGTGCTGGATACAAAGCAGAGAGAAGGAACAGAAACATATTAAGAAGAAAAAGATTGACTTGATAAGCTGAGGGGGGAAAGGTTGAGAGATAGCACAGTGTTAACACAGGCCAAATCTGACCAAGGCAAAAGCACTTTCCAGTGGAACATAGCATCTTGTTTAAACTGAGCTGCTACCTATGCAAAGTATCCGAGAAGCACGTGTAGCTGCTTTGCACAGATGACAACCAGTTTACATGGGATGCTGTTTGAGTGCAGTATTGCACAGGAGAGTGCTTTTGTGCAAACCAGTATTGTCTTTGAGTCTAGCTACAGTGGAGGGAGATGAAATGTTTATGTTAAAGTACATAATCGGTAGCTACAGACTGGCCACAACAAAATTTAGATGATTTTTTTAAACATCAGTAGTCTAAATTTCTGAAATAGCCCCTCCAGAAAAAACAGTGAACAAATAATATTATGGGTCCAAGATGGTCTTCATAGATAATTTATCCAATGTTATCTTGCAATTTCTTCATTAATTCATGGTGTTTTTAAAGAACTTCTGACATCTGACTGTACTCCTGACATCTTCTACATCTGATATAGTTTGTGTTAAGAAGATAGTTTCAGACGGTTGGTCCGCAGTAGAACAGCTAGGTTCTTAGAGCTTTTGGGAACCAAAGCTCCTTTAATCATTTATCTGATGAAGGGAATTTTGACTCTCAAAAGATTGGTAGTGGTGGTGGTGCTGGTGCTGTTATGTCCTTTGCAATGTTCTAAAGTTCCAGTCATTATAGGGTTAACACTGTGCCTGATTCCCTATTGTCTGCATGACCTAGGAAGAAGATACTGACTGCTGTCAATCAAGGTCTAGAAGTATATCAGCTACCATAGCTTCTGTACAACAATAGTCTATCTTAATCAGCCCCTTCTGGTGTAGATCTTTCACTAGCTCACATTTAATACTAATAGATCCACTTCTGGCTGTTCTACTTTCCCCTTTCCATATAGCAATATTTAAGCTTGATAAGCTTGATTATCTTCAAACATTACAATAGGTACAGGTTCTTTTATCTTGAAGTCTTTCAGCAGATGAAAAATCCATTCAAGTTCACTGTAGGCACTGGCTGCTGACACACACTCAGCTTCTGCTGTAGCTTGTGCCACTATAGTCTATTTTCTGGTAGTCCATTCTACAAGTCCATTTCCATAGAAGAACAAGTATCCGCTGGTCAATCTGTAATTGCACGATTCTTCTGCATAGTTGGCATCCATGTATCCAACTAGTTTGGGATTCTCAGAAGGTTCAATGATCAGTCTTAAGTCCATAGTCCCTTTTAAGTATCTGGCAAGTTTCTTTACTGCATTCCAATCATGGTGATTAGGCGAACTTACTTTTCTGCTCCATATCCGACAGCAGCTGTGATATCAGGTCTGGCAGTTTTACTCAGGTACAGGAGTTTTCCTATAGCTTCTCTGTACTCTCCAATGTCTTTGAGTGGTTGACCACCTTGAGCTCTCTGGTATGCAGGCTCAAGAGGTATCGTAGATTCTGTACAGTCTCTCATGCCAAGAGATTCTATAAAGTCCATAACCTTTCGTCTTTGGTATAGTTGAAAGGTTCCATCCTCGAGTCTCTCAATCTGTATTCCTAGATAGTGTTTAATATCTCCAAGTCTTTTGACTTCAACCTCTTTGTTCAGCTTTTCAACAATGTCTTTAATGTCCTCTTTGTTCTTGCAGCTCATGACCAAATCATCAACATAAACCAGAATGTATTGATATTCTCCATCTTTGAGTCTAGTGTACATGCAGGGTTCAGCTTTCCCTTGCTCAAATCCTTGTTGCTGTAGTAGTCCAGTTATTTTGTCATACCAACTTTTTGCGGCCTGTTTCAAACCATAGAGTCATTTGTTGAGTTTGAAAACATAGTTCTCTTTGCCAGGGACTTGAAAACCTTCAGGTATTTCCATATAGATTTTCTCTGATAACTCACCATTAAGAAATGCTGTCCTAATGTCTAGGTGCTCCATGAACATATTTCTAGATGCTGCCACACTCAGTAGTGTTTTAAGTGTAGCACTATTGATAACTGGTGCAAACGTCTCTGAATAATCAGTTCCAAATTCTTGTGCATAGCCTTTGGCTACTAGCCTTGCTTTGTACAAGTCTATAGTTGCATCATCTTTATACTTTATTTTGTAGACCCATTTGCATCCAACAGGCTTTCTTCCTGCAGGTAGCTTTGTAAGAGTCCATACATCTTTTTCATAAATGGATAGTATCCCTTGTTCCATTGCTTGAATCCATTTCTCCTTTTCTTCATTAGGTAGATCACATACTTGTTTCCAGCTCTTGGGTTCCTCTTTAGGTTTCAGTCTCTATAGATCTTACAGTATCACAATATCCATATTTCTGTGGTGGTTGTCCTTTTGTGCTCCTTTCTGATCATCTTAAAATGAGTGGAGGTTCTGTCACTCCCTGCGGTGCGATCCCCATTTCCCCTTCTGGTTCAGTAGAGTCTTCAGAAGGAAGACCTGCCGGTTCACCGGTGTTCACTACAGGTAGCCAACTATACCAATCTTCAGAAGCATCATCAGTAACCTCAGAATCAGATTCAGGTACACAGGGTGCTTTAGGCAAATTACTGTCATCCACAAATACAACATTACAGTGTTTAGTCTTATTCAGCTTTGGATCATAGACTCTGTAGCCTTTTCCCACTGAGGAATATCCTATTATGAACCCAATCTCAGTCCTTGCATCAAGCTTCCCTCTATTTTCTCGAGGAACATATGCATAGGCTTTAATATGCTTAAATCCTGGCTTCTTGCCAAACCAAGCCTGGAACGGAGTAATTCCTGTTACTTTTGAAGGTATTCTATTGTGAATATACACTGCTGTATTTACAGCTTCAGCCCACAGGCCTTTAGGTAATCCAGAATGCATGAGCACTGCTTTGGTAATTTCCTGTAACACATGATTAAGTCCCTCTGCACTCCCATTCTGCTGTGGAGTGTATAGGACAGTCACTTTGTGTTCAATCCCTTTTGCTTTCAGAAATTTCTTAAACTCAGTGTTGCAATATTCAAGCTTTGAGGTGCACGCCCACATCTGTTTTTAACCATGGTAACATATTCTTTAAGTTTATCAAGAGTCTCATCTTTTGATTTGAGCATATAGACAGTGCTATATTTTGTCTTTGCCTCTGTGAATACTGAAAAATATTTATTTTTCCCAATCGAAGCTTTTATAGGCCCAACAACATCACTGAATATTGTTTCCAAAAACCTTTCATTAGGCACACTACTTTTTCCACTGAAGCAAGGTGTGGCTCCCTTTGCTCTCAGACAAACATCACATCTTTCCTTGGATTTATCACAATGCACAACATCAAGTCCACAATCCTTTAGCAACTTATCAACACTCTGCATGCTTCTGTGTGCTAACTTTACATGCCAAGGATAAACACATCTCCTATGGTCACACTTTCTGTCTTCAGTCTGGCAAACAGTCTTTTCCACAACATTAACAACATCTGACCATTCACTTAAGTCCATAATATAATTGGCTCCATTTCTTTCATCCAGTTTAAAACTAATTCCAGAATTCTTCTGAATAAAATCACAATCATCTCCTTTATCAAGATATACAGCATAAGTATTTCTTATAAGCACTTGGCTTGAAAGTAAATTCTCAATTGATTCAGGTGCATAAGCTACATTTTTCAGTCTTACTGGCATTAAATCTCCATCAGTGGTCAGCAATTTCATTTTGATCTCACCCACACCACAAACTTGTAAGGGTTTCTGGTTGGCACCTATCATTTCAGGTCTCTGACTTTCATCCAACTCTGAAAACAATTGAATCATCAAAGAGAAAAAATAAAAATGTGCTCCAAATGACTTAAACTTAAAACCTGCTTCCAAATTAAATCAGATTTTGTAGAATCCTCTTTCTCTCTCTCTTTTTGCAGGGCTGATAATTTCATATATAAATAAAATAAATAAAAATCTGTCACCTAATCTACAAAAGACTTTCTTGTTATAATTTTTCCTTGTTTCCAAAGTTTGGCAAATATTAATGTAACAGCTGTAATAACTTATAAGAAAAATACCTGCTTTTTATTTGGAATAGGCACTGCATAATTCAACAGATAAATTCAACAGATAAAGCTTGGATGTACCAACAATATTAGGTCAATACCCTTTGATCATCTTCTAACTTATAAGAAAAATACCTGCTATTTATTTGGAATAGGCACTGCATAATTCAACAGATAAAGCTTGGATGTACCAACAATATTAAGTCAATACCCTTTGATCATCTTCCAATATTTCTTGGCTCTAGTGTAACTCCAGCACGTGTGGAAAATACCTGTGTTAGGCTTATTACAAAACTAATGATAATTCTTAATTCCTTTATACATTCTGGATAACCTAACTGGGGAAAAGTACCAATGATGAGGCATATTTACTGCCTTTTTTCACAAACTCAGACTGACAGAAATAGGTAAGCCTGTGAGAACAAAACTTCCAAGCTTGAGTGTCAAGCTCAGAACCTAAACAACATAGCCATTTCTTTATATATATTTGGCCTGAGCCCTCCTGAACAGCCATACATAACAGCTTATAATATATCAATAATGAGCCACAGCTGTTTGGGGCACTAAGAACTTTAAATAGAGTTAACCCAATTCAGAATTCATCTTTACATATTCTTGCAACAAGCAAGGTTTTTATTTGGAGATACTGCAATACAGGTCTTGATTCATTACTGTTTTCAAATACAATATTATATTGAACTTTAAAAAATATATTTCACTATATTGCAGTATCTGTCCAATTCTGCTCTTCCCCATACAGAGCTGGCCCTGGGGCACATAGCGTCCCTGGCAGACTCAATGCCTGCTGCTCCCCCTCACCATAAGAATGCCCAGGAAGGAGTAGTGAAGCACTGTGCTTCCCGGGCTTTTTAATGCCCCTCTGCCAATCAGCTGATCAGTGGGTAAAACACTACTGCCCCCCTGTCCCTTCCTTCCCCTCTCCCTTCACTTCGGTGGTGGTGGCACTGCCACCTCCCACCCCCGCTGTGTGCCCAGAACAGGGACTCTAGAATTGCCCTACTGGCTTAAACATTACCTGGGCCTGTCATCGCTGAACGAGGCTTTGCTCCTCCCTCAGAGAGGCCCGGGCTGCGTTTAAGCTGGTAGGGCTGATTCTAGTGCACCTTTGAGCACGGGGGGAGGGGGGAGTGGTGGAGCATGCCACTGCAGAAGGGAAGGTGAGAGGCAGGGAGGAGGACTCAGTGCCACTAGAATCAACCCTACCCACTTAAATGTGGCTGGGCCTCTCATTACTGAACGAGGCTTTGCTCCTCCCTCAGGGAGGAGAGAAGTCTCATTCAGCGATGAGAGGCCTAGGCTGCGTTTAAGCCAGTAGGGCCGATTCTAGCACTCCTTTGAGCATGCGTGGGTGGGGGGGCAGAGCACCGTCACAGAAGGGAAACGGGGAGGGAAGGGAAGCATTTTACTCACAGGGGAAGGGAGGAGGCGGTGGCAGCATGGTGAGGACGGCACAGAAGGTAAACTCGGCATTTGCCTTGGGTGTGGGAAGGGGGGCGAGCCCATTTTGGCACCCCCACCCTCCTGGTGCTCTAGGCAATTGCCTAGTTTGCCTAGTGGGCAAGCTAGCCCTGTCCCCATATTAGACTATTTGTATTTCTCTCCACCCTCCTCTAGGTGCCAGTTTCCGTACTATTGAAAGTAATGGAGAAAACTATGATGATAGTTTACCGCTAATTTTATTCCAAGTTTTATGATACAATATAACTATTATTATTATAACGATTTGTCACAGATTTTAAAAATATAAACCAGCTTTGCAAATTATTGTTCCATTTTAGCAGTGTCTCTGTGCTGTTACTTCATGAAGCCATCCAGTGTAACCGTACTGTATGATAATATAATAAATGTGACTATTTTTAAAGCTTTTGCTGATTCATCTGCTGTGTACTGTCCTGGAAAAGAAAGATCTTGCCTCTCTCATAGATGCCTTGGTAGCTGCCAGATTATGTTAGTGCAGTGGGCTTTCTGTGGGCTGCCCTTGAGGATGGTTTGGGAAATTCAGTTGATCCAACTATCTGATGCTAGTGCTTAGGGTAGCACTTGTTGCAAGTTTGTTTCCAGGGTAAATTCAGGGTACTGGTAGATAACGTGCTTAGAATTGCTTAGTGTACTTAGGTGACTTGCTTTGTGTACTTAGCATACAGCCATACATAACATAATATATCAATAATGAGCCACAACTGTTTAAGGCACTAAGAACTTTAAAGAGGTGGGGACTTCCTGTTTGGCTGGAAGACAGTCTGCAGCTCCCTAACAGAGGGGGATTTTATTGTCACTGTTCAGGGTATTAAAGACCCCTGATAAGGTCTATGCTCATTAACCCTAGGCAAGGGTTAACCCAAGACGACTTATCTTCCTTTAATGCTGTTGATATCGAACTGGAGCAGTCAGAGAGCTGACTCCTTCATTTCTTGATGTCCGGCAATGGAATGTCAACCATCGTCTGCAGTGACTCTAAAGTGACTTCGGTCACTTAAGGCTGTCGGAATCCAAGCACGCTAGAAGGACTGATTTTAATTGCAAGAAAATAGCAGCCGGGGGAGTTGAGAACATCTAAAAGGTAGACTCATCATTCTTATCTTCACTCTGAGAGACTTTGAATATAGTTTAAACACTGAGTGGATTAATAACAGACGAAGGCAAAGCATAATTGAATGAAAAAAAAACTTTTACCTTGTTAAGCTGAGCTCTGTGGCTTTGGATGTGAACAACAGCAAAAAAAAAAAAAAAACCTTTCAAGATAAGAGTGAAAGTAGGCAATGGGAGGTTGGTGACGCAGAAGAAAGAAAAGAGAGTTGCCGTGTATATATGCCCATAAACTGCAGAACCTAGAATGAACTGAGCTGAGTGGGGGCACAGCAGGAAAAGAATTCAGCTTGGGAAAACTGAACGCCGTAAAAACAATTGCCTTCAAAGATATTTTGGAGAAAGGACATATTGTTGTGAATTTTTGTGGTTGCGGTTTCTTCATGCAGCTCAAAAAACTGCGAGACTAGACACGAGATCAGTCTAAGCTGTGACAGGAAGTGAAACTAAAAGGGGCTGGACAATAAATCAGAGCCTATAAGGACAACAAGAGCTGTGACATCCGACCTTTGAACTAGGAAGGAATTGAGTCCAAGACTCAGATCAAGAAAGACGAAGAGAGACCTCTCTAGGCTGGAACTGTACCATAGAGAAATAACGATTGCCATTTTAAAAGGGAGAAAAACTGTCAAAATTGTTAAAATTCAATATCTTTGCTCAGGAAGAAGGGAGAAAAACGAAACTAGTCTCATCTGAAAGAACTGGCTCTAAGCTATTGGATTGGATGCTAAATTTTATGTGGGGATTTTTTTAAGGTTTGGTGATTTTTTATATGTCAGTAGAAAGAACAACACGTGCAAGAGCCCAATCATTTGACAAGATGCAGGCTCAATTTGACGCTCTGGAGGCAAAAATGTTAAAAGCTATGGACAAATTGCATTTGGCAATAAAAAAAGATATTAAAAAAGAAGTTGGAGACCTTAAGAAGGAGATAGAGAATTTTAAGGAAGAGACTCAAAATAAAGTGAAAGAGGTAGAGATGAAAGTGGATACACAGGCCTCTGCCTTGCTAAAAATTCAAGAAAAGGTCATAATACACGACTGTAAGTTGCTGGAGTCACAAGTGCGTCTAAGAGGGGTACCTGAAAAAGAAGACACAGACTTAAAAGGCTATATGGTGGATATCATCACTGAGTACATAGAAGAAGACCCTGACAGATTTAAGAGTATGTTGGAGGGTGCCTACAGAGTCAACTCAGTTTATGCGAAAAATAAAGGTCTGCCAAGAGACATCGTCATAAGATTAAGATCAAAAGAAGTGGCAGAGAAAATTTTGAGGAAAGGGTACCAAAAAGCCTGGGCAATAGAAGGGAGCAGAGTTAAAATAATGAAAGAGCTACCAAGAGAAGTGATCAGCGATAGGAAAAAGTACAAGAAGCTAACCGATCAGTTGCGTGCAGAGGGCACAAGATATAGATGGATAATACCAGAGGGTCTTGGATTTGAACAAAATGGCAAAAGGATTACAATAAGAAGCGAACAAGAGATGCATAGCTTTTTTGAAGAAAATAAAGAACCAACATCATAATGGAGTACAAATTACTATCTTGGAATATAAATGGACTAAATTCACCACAGAAAAGAAGGAGAACATTTCATTGGATTAAAAAGCAAAAATGCAATATAATTTGTTTACAGGAAGTTCATATACAACGCAAGGACAGTAAATTTTTGTGGAATAGAAATTTGGGGTTGGAATTTTTTTCACTAGCAGAGCAAAAGAAAAGAGGGGTGGTTTTTTACATTAAAGAACAACTTGACCCAAAATTAATCTTTAAAGACAAAGAAGGAAGATACATTGCTGTTGAGGTGACGATAGAGGCGAAAAAAACGTTACTACTAGGACTCTATGCACCCAATGGAGCGAAAGACAAATTCTTTAAAGACATAAATAGACAAATGGACGAAGAGACTTATGACCAGGTATTGATGATGGGCGATTTTAATGGGACAATACAAAATAACCTTGACAGATCAAGTCCAAAGAAGAATGATAAAGAAGGGAAGCTGCCCAATTCTTTCTTTGAGTTGATTAAACAGGAAAATCTAGAAGACATTTGGAGAAAGTTCAACCCTGAGGTAAGAGACTATACATTTTTCTCAGCAAGGCATAATTCTTTTTCCAGAATTGACATGTTGTGGGGCTCCCAAGGCTTGGGCCTCATAACAAAAAAAATTGAGATTCTTCCAAAGGTTTGGGCGGACCATAATCCAATATGCTGGTCAACAAAATTGCAAAGAAAATCAAGAAGATGGAGAATTAATGAGGATTTACTACAAAATAAAGACACTGTATCATTCTTAGAAAAGGAGACTGCAGCATTCTTCCAAATAAATGAAACGGATGATATGGAATATCCAACAGTATGGGACACTTATAAAGCAGTAATGAGGGGTATATTAATTACATTGAATAATAAAGACAAAAGAGCAAGAGAAGAAAGGCTGTCAGCACTGCAAAATGAAATAGATAAAAAAGAAAAGGACTTAAAAAAAAGACCAGGGAAGAAAAAATTAATAAAAGAAATTACGATATTACAATCCCAAGTTAAACATTTGCTGAATAAAGAATTAGAATGGAATTTAAAAAATTTGAAACAGAAATCGTTTGAAAGTGCAAACAAACCTGGTAAATACCTGGCCTGGCAATTAAAAAAAAGGAAAGAAAATAAGACTATAAATAAAATCATGGCAAATGGGAAAACAGTAGTGGATCAAGAAGGAATTAAAAGAGAATTCTTTAAATACTATGCAAATTTATTCAAGGGTGTGAATGTAAGTAAAGAAAAAGTGGAAGAGTATCTACGAAACATTCAGGTGGCACCTTTGACGGAACATATGAAAAAGATATTAAATGACCCAATAGAGAAAATTGAAATAGAAGCAGCAATAAAAGCAATGCAAGAGGGTAAAGCTCCAGGGCCAGATGGATTCACGTCAAAATTTTACAAATCTCTCAAGGATGAATTAACACCCAAACTGTTGAAGTTGTTAAACACGATAAGAGAAGAAGGGAAAATCCCAAAGACCTGGAGGGAAGCTGTAGTCTCTCTGATTCCTAAGGAAGATAAAGATAGCACAAACGTAAAAAATTATAGACCAATCTCATTGTTGAATAATGACTATAAGATCTATACAAGAATTTTAGCAGAGCGACTGAAACAATACCTGACCAACTTTATAAACAAAGACCAAGCGGGATTTCTTCCTAAAAGACAAATAAGGGACAATGTACATAAAATCAGAGGGGATTAGACGAGAACAAACAGAACTGGAAAGAGTCCTGTTAGGTGACAATGAAAAATTGATATCAAAAGTATATAAGTTATTATTGAAATGGTCTACAGAAGAAGAAGTAGTAAAGTCTCAAATGGTCAAATGGGCAATTAATGTGAATAGAGAAATACAAATGGAAACATGGGAGCACCTCTGGAAGAACTCAATGAAGATATCAACTTGTCAAAGCATTAAGGAGAACTGTTTTAAAATGATGTATAGGTGGTATATGACTCCGAAAAAATTGGCTAAGATAAGTAAGAAAATGTCGGATAGATGTTGGAAATGTAAAAAACATGAAGGTTCTTTCTTCCATATGTGGTGGACATGTGAAAGAGCGAAAGAATTCTGGAAGATGATACAACAAGAAATCACCAAAATTTTGGGCTATGATTTTAAGAAAATTGCAGAGACGTTTTTACTTGGATTACAATTAGAAAAATACCCAAAAGAAGACAGGACTTTAATTTGGTACCTGTTATCAGCTGCTAGGACTTTGTACGCGCAGCTTTGGAAGCAAGAAAAAATACCAGAGAAATGGGAATGGACCATGAAAGTTTTATCATGGTGTGAAATGGACAAATTAACCAGAACACTAAGAGACTATGATTTAGAGATATTCAAAAGGGAGTGGAGAAAATTTAAAGGATATATGGAGAAAACTTGGAAAGTAAAGAAATATTGGACATTTTTTTAGTTGTAAGAATATATATACGGAACTTTGAGCAATCAGAAGTGCCTTTAGTATGGATTTGAACTTATAACCTCGGGGAAGTCAACATTGGAGGGAGGGGGGATGGAAATGTCATATGGGTTAATGTGAAAAAAAAGAAAAAATTAAGAAATAGATAAGCTTTGTAACCATATGCTACCAATAAATTGTTTAAAACTAAAAAAAAAAAAAAAAAAAAAAAAAAAAAAGAACTTTAAAGAGGTGAGGTTTCAAAATTCACCTTTACATGTTCTCACAACAAACAATGTTTTTGGGACCTTAGATCATCTGCAGGGGTCCTGCTCCAGGTCCAATCTGTGGTGAGGATGGCTTCTCATCGCTGGAGAGATTTCAGTGAAAGCACCCCATTAGTACAGGGGTCTCCCACAGAGCAGCCACTCTTTTGAACTTCATGACAACCTGTTTTTCACCAAACAATAACATGTATCATTTAAATAAGATTGGTTCAACACAACAAAAATTCCCTCAGGAATTGATCCTAAAAGGGATATTTGTTTACTATTGTATATTAAAGAAAACATGTCTACTAACATGTTTTAAATCTATTGTTTTATGCTAAATGTTTTCAGTTAGTCATCTTGCTGTATCTACAAGGGTTAGACTGGGTAATAAATGAACTGGATGCTGTTTCAGTCATATGTACTTGAAATGCTTTTTTAAAATGGGACTGGGCTGTAGCCAAAATTTTAGCTCTTCAGATTATTAACTTAATCAGAAAGTAGATATTCTAACATGTAAATATAGCACAAATGGAAGGAGGACATCATATTAAATAAATAAATATGATATAACCCAGAATTGAGGAATAAAAACCATCCTAGGTAAAATGTGTGCACCATTGTGGTAGTGCTACAATGCAAAAATGAATTTTTCGAAGCCAGTCTCCATATGATAATAAACCAAAGCCACTGTTTTAGATAACTTTGATCAGTAACAAACAGAATGCTTCTATTTCATTTTGGGGTATATTATTTATACACTGTTTCCCAGGTTTAGATTCTGCTTGCACCTTTTAATCTTCCACAGTACAAAATCTAATACTTAAAATTGCACAACCAAACAGCTGTTGGTGAAACAGTAGATTTGTTAAATGAGGACTTGATGGAGATTTTTCTGCCTTTATTAGCAGGGGCAACTGCAGGAGCTAAGAGATGAAAACAGACGTTTGGGGGAGCTGGTGTGCAAACTGAAGACCATTAATTGCTGGAAAGAAACGGTCCAAAAAGCGAAATTGTCTGCCTCCTTGAGAGAGATGGAGAAGGTAAGAGCAACATAAAGCCCTTTTCTTTCATAAGCTTGTTGAAGCAAAGTCATTTATAAATTAGATGATAATAGTGGTTTCATGTCTTCAAGTCCTTATACTTGGTCTATAACTGCAATAAACGCATATTTAACCACCTATGGGCTTTGTACAGTGGAACTTTCTGACTTCCTCCTCCTGCTGCAGCTCTGAGCCCTTCTGAAGTTTTGTTCTAGGTGGTGGGCAACAGATCCTCGGGATCAGCATAGGGATAAAGTGGAGATCTGAAGGCAGAAGTGGAAAATTGTGGAAATGGCCACCCCTTCTTTCAACAAATGGAAATTCCATTTCAGCAGAGGAGCTGAGTGAACAATGAATGCATGTTTTTAATTTTTAATGATGAAACATTTTGAACTTTATATATCTTACAGCTGTTTGATGCAGCCACCAAATGTGAGTCATCATGACCTTTTGCACTTGCATATTTCTTATGTGCAATTCCTTTTATTTTATTTAAAACATTTGTGCCACCTTTCTACCCAAATTCAGGATCCTGAGGCAAACATTAAGACATTAATAATTATTTAAAATATAAATATATTTAAAGTAATTAAAACATATAAGCACACAAATGGGGAGGAAGGCTAATAAGAGTTAGTGAGGAAACATCAACCCCTCCCCCCCCAAAAAAGTCTTCACCTGCTGGCAACAGCAGAGGTACTGTGTGTGTGTGTGCGCGTTTGTGTTGAGTAGTTTCTGACTTACGGCGACCCTATGAATTAATGACCTCCAAAACATCCTACTGTTAACAGCCGTGTTTGGGTCTTGAAAACTGAAGGCCTTTGTTTCTTTTTTGAGTCAATCCATCTCATGTGAGGTCTTCTTTCCCTATTGCCTTCAAATTTTCCTAGCATTATTCTATTTTCCAGTGATTCTTCTTATAATGTGACCAAAGGATGATAGCCAGTGTTTGGTAATTCTAGCTTATAGGGAGACTTCAGGCTTGACATGATCCAGAACCTGCCTATGTGTCTTTTTGACAGTCCATGGTATCTGTAAAACTCTCCTCCAATACCACATTTCAAAGGAATCAACTTTCTGCCTGTTAGCTTTCTTCAACGTCCAGCTTTCTCACCCACACATAGTAATGGGGAATAGTATGAATTACCTTGATCACCAATGATGTATGACCAAGATCAAGAATTAATTATACCATGTACAGTTGTGAACATTAGAATGAGAAGGGCAGCCATCCTCCATAGCTGCCCTTCTCATTCTCAATCTCCTGTTTTCTTGGTTGCAGTCTCCCTTTTGTTTGATGATGGAGCCAAGGAATAGGTAATCTGTAACAATTTTGATTGCTTCATCATCTTTAATGTTGTATAATCAGTAGTCATTACTGTTGTTTTCTTGGGGTTCAGCTGTAATCCAGCTTTGACACTTTCTGCTTTAACCTTCAGATCTTGATCTTGGCCACTAGTGACACATCCTTACATTTAAGGATCTTTTCTAGTTCCTTCACAGCTGCGTTTCCCAGTCTTAGTCTAGTTCCTTTACAGCTGCCTTTCCCAATCTAGGTCTTCTGATAATTTTTTGGTTGCAGTTAGCAAAAAAATTGGTATTTTTGGAGTTTCTGTATATTGAACTTGGGGGAAAAAATCAGAATTTTCCAGTCTTTTCAAATCCCAATATTGGTATGGCATTGGGAATTTTTTGGGAAAACCCCAAATTTTCCAGCTCCATTATACTCTATAGAGACTGTTGGTGGCAGAGCTTGGAGGAATAGCTGTTTACAGAGACCATCTCTTTTAATCCCTACTGCCTTCTTCAAGCACAGTGTGGCAGCGTGACTCAGCAAGTGAACTCAGAAGGCATATACCATGATATTTGTAAAATAATATTTGATTCCATTTTGTTCCCCTCTTTTGCATATCAGTCAACTATGATTATCAATACATCTTATTTAGGTGTGTGATCAATTTTTTCCCTCAACACTTGCATAAAAACTTTAAATTTCTTCTTCAGCATTGGGAGTTTGGGCATATGCTGGAATGATAGTTATATTGATAGGTTTTCCATGAAGTCTAATTTTTATTATTTGGTCATACTTTGCATTATAGCTGAATTGCTTATTCTACATCTAGCCTCACTACTAAAGCAACTCCATTTCTTCTGTGTCTTCTCATTTCCTGAGTAAAACATTTTTCTAATTTTCTGACTTAAAATGTCCTAATCCAGTCCATTTTAGTTCACCCAGTATTACAATCTTTAAATATTCCATATCTCATTTTACAATTTCAAGCTTACCTTCATTAGGGGGAACTATATATGCAAAAGCATTTTGGATTTGCTTACACTTGAAGGAAGTTAGAAACACACATCTTGGGTCACATATGACCTTACATGCATAGTAGACTGCACACAAGTTAGCTGCCACACTTTTTGTAGAGGATTATTGGTATGATGAATATGTAGGGGTCCCAACCCTCCTGCCCTGGCGGGGGACCCCAGGATTTCCACCCTCTTCTCCTGCTCCCCCAAAAATGGAAGCGGGGGGAGAAGGGGGAAACGGCAACCCTACTCCAAGCCATTCCTCAGGAAACGGTGCGGGAGGGAGCCCCTCTCGCTCCTCCCGAGGAGACCCTACCACCAGGCACAGGCTGTGCCTCGAGCGCAGCACGGCCCGGGCACCTGCTGGCTGGCTCCTCCCCCCCTCCGCATCCTGCTGCGCTCTAAGGCCCTGCCGGCCACAAAGGGCAACCCCCCCCTTTCCTTTCCCCCAGGCCAGCCAGAAGGGCGCTCAGGAGCCCGCTGGCCTCTCGATCAAGAAGGCCCCAAAAGGCAAGGAGGGAAGGGGACGGGAGGGAGGGAGCCTTCGCGGTGGGGGAGGCCAACGTGCAGGAGCTCCGGACCGGAGAAGGGCAGCACACAAACACACACGGCCCAGCAGGAGCGCCCCTGCCCAGCGCGCTGCCAAAGAGGCAGTCCCTCTCTCTCCTCCCGAGGAGCCCCTGCCAGTTTGGTGTAGTGGTTAAGTGTGCGGATCTCTTAAGTGTAAGGGTCTCTGTTGGAGAGCCAGTTTGGTGTAGTGGTTAAGTGTGCGGACTCTTATCTGGGAGAACCGGGTTTGATTCCCTACTCCTCCACTTGCACCTGCTGGAATGGCCTTGGGTCAGCCATAGCTCTGGCAGAAGTTGTCCTTGAAAGGGCAGCTGCTGGGAGAGCCCTCTCCAGCCCCACCCACCTCACAGGGTGTTTGTTGTGGGGGAGGAAGGTAAAGGAGATTGTGAGCCGCTCTGAGACTCTTCGGAGTGGAGGGCGGGATATAAATCCAATATCTTCTTCTTCTGTTGTGGGGGAGGAAGGGAACGGCGATTGTGAGCTGCTTTGAGACTCTTCGGAGTGGAGCGCAGCCAGCCACGGGAGAGGGCGACTCCCGCTTCTCCTCAAGACCAGCCGGAGGGGGGCACGCTGGAGGGTGAACCCAAATGGCAAAGAGGGAAGGGGACGGGAGGGAGGGAGCTGTCGGGGGTGGGGGGAAGGCGAAGGCGCCAGAGCTCGGGAGAAGCGCAGCAGCCCCCGTCCTAGCGCACTCCCAACCCTTCCCTGGGCAGCCCCCCCTCTCTCCTCCTGAGGAGACCCTACCGCCAGGCAGAGCCTCTTCCTTGCTGGCAGCACGGCTGGCTGGCTGGATCCTGACGCCCTCTCCCCAAGACTCCACCCCGAAGGTCTCCAACGGCCCACCCTTGAATGTTGCCAAGCCCAGCCAGGCAGGTGATTGGCCCCGCTCCCCTTCGCCCGCTCCCTTTCCTTCCCTCCCTCCCCTGGAAACTAAACAATCTTTTCTGCCTCTTGAAAGACTCTTCTACATATTAAGAACGCCTGGATTTTCTTAGTGACCTTCCTTGGGGAGTCCAAAAGAAGGTTTTGTCCGTGGGTGCAAAGTTACCATGATAACACCAAATTCATAAAAAGAAAAACCATATTTAAAATGTAAGGTGACGAATGTGGAAAGGGGGGGAAGGGAAGTGAGCAAAATGTTGCTAACTACAAGGCAAATCATAGAGAATTGATCCACGGGTATCTGGGGCTCAGGGGGGGTGTTTTTTGAGGTAGAGGCACCAAATTTTCAGTATAGCATCTAGTGCCTCTCCCCAAAATAACCCCCAAGTTTCAAAAAGATTGGACCAGGGGGTCCAATTCTATGAGCCCCAAAAGAAGGTGCCCCTATCCTTCATTATTTCCTATGGAAGGGAGGAATTGAAAAAGTGTGCCGTCCCTTTAAATGCGAGGGCCAAAACTCCCTTTGGAGTTCAATTATGTTTGTCACAGCCTTGATCTTGGCTCCACCCCTAATGTCTCCTGGCTCCACCCCCAAAGTCTCCTGGCTCCACCCCCAAAGTCCCCAGATATTTCTTAAACTGGACTTGGCAACCCTATGAATATATGAACAAGAACTTAGAACGTTTCTATAATATAGTGGGTTTTATGCATCGCAGAGTCTTGGAGTAAGTGATAACAAGCTCTTTAATAGGAATCACATAGTACAAGGTCACAGTACAAGATTGGCGTTGGGGCCCACAGGCCGAACTTATATACAACTCTGGGTTTCCGCGCAAGCACGTTATTGGGTCATTCAAACCGGTGAGGGCTTGTGATTGGTCCTGGGCTGCGGGGGTTTGAATCCTACAGCCCTTTGTTCCCAACTCCCCAAGCTCAGTTCATATGGCTCCAATGAGCCAGGCGGAAACACCAAAGTCTTCCTTTGAGTCCACATACATAACAGTTTCTCTTTCTCTGCCAGTGTTACTTTGGGATGTGGAACTATGGAATGCGTAAATATGGTTTACCTGTATTTTTTCCATTAGTGGGCAAATTGGTCACATAATTGTTTCATTACACAGATTCTGATTTGTGATGCCACTGCCAAGCTTAGGCTGAGCAACACATGGCATGGCTAACTGTAGCCACCTTATATAAAACCATATGCTGGGCAGGTGCTGTTGTTGTGAAATGATCATACCATGTCTGTTAGGCTTAACTTAAACACGATGCTGGATGAGCTGAAAACTCAGTGCTGCAACTTCATACTCATACAGCATCTCATATGCACTGCTGCACAAGCAAAACAGCTGCACATGCTTAATTAACATGCCAGTGCAACACCTTTCCAGACTACAGCATTCTGGCAGACTACTTAAGTACACTTTGCTACTTCGTTTGGGTAGTAACTCACATTAAATAAGGCATTGTACAAATAAAAAGGGTCATGGATGCTTTTGGCTTGTCAGCATCATGTTTAAATCAGGCTTTAGAGACATTTTGCCCCTTAATAAATGGTTATTAGAGCAACCCTATACTTAAAAAATAAACTGAAGTTTTGTGGCACTTTATAATAATAATATTTAATTTATATCCCGCCCTCCCCACCGAAGCAGGCTCAGGGCGGTTCACAACATAAAAACTTCAATAATTAAAACAAGACCAACACAATTTTATTCCACTGTAAAGGTTTGTTGATTAAAGACTATTTCCATTGATATAACGAAGTGGATCCTCACTATGCATAATTTTTTACTGCAATTGATTTTTATATATATAATATATATAATATATAATACATACATATATATATATATATATATATATATATATATATATATATATATATATATATATATATATATATATATATATATATATATATGTATATATGTATATGTAGATATGTATGTATGTATTTTTTACTGTTGTACAATGCCCTGAGCCTGATAGGGAATAGGGGGATATTATAATAATAATAATAGAGGAAAGAGGAGGGGACACAGCAGTAGGGCCAGGAGCCATGAAATGCAGGAACTAAAGTGTGAAATACCATTATCTGAAATTCAAATCAAGAATACAGGAACTAAATCCTTCAGCAGGGTGGGGGTGGTGTAGGGTTGCCAAGTCGAACCCCCAAAATATCTGGGGACTCTGGGGGTGGAGCCAGGAGACACTGGGGTGGAGCTAGGGGAGGGGGGGAAACGGCGCCGGGGAGCGTGGCGAGCCGCCCCGCAGCTGCCGCCTCTTCTCCGCTCGCCGTGCTGCTCCTCTGAGATGGGCTCGCCTGCTCCGCCTCTGGGGTGGAAGCGGGCTGGGGGCGTGGAGGCGGGCTGGGGGCATGGCAAGCCGCAAGTCCAGGTCCTAGAAGGGCCCGGATTCGCGGCTCGCCACGCTCCTGGCCTGCCTCGCCCTCCCCTGTGCTGCTGCCATTTCTTGGCTGCTCCTCCGAGATGGGCTCAGCCTGGGCCCATCTCAGAGAAGCAACTGCGGTGGGTGGGGAGGGAGCGGCAGCGGTGCGGCGCTGCAGCCTCCGGGCGACTCGTCATGCTCCCCGGCGCCGTTTCCCCCCTCTCCCCCTGCTTCCATTTTTTGGGGGGAGCGGGAGAAGAGGGTGGAAATCCTGGGGTCCCCCGCCAGGGCGGACCTAGGGTGGTGAGGAGTCCTACTAAGATAGCTAATGTTAATGATTGCAGAATCCCAAGTCCTTGTTCAAACCAGGTGGGGGGAGTATTATATTTCTTTTTCATACCCCTGCATATAATGCCTGCACAACAAGGATCCATTCATAGAACATGCACTTAAAGAACATGAAAAACCATTACCTAATGTAACACTATATATATTTAGCTTTCACTTTCCAGAGAAAAGAATGTAAATTTTCAAACAAATCTAGAAATAGCACAGAAACTAAAATAAACTTTACGGTTCTTGGTCTTTTCACAGTAAGTACAAAAGAACACAAAGTTACCTAATTACAAGGCATCCAGAGTTATCTTTGCAGAAATGTTTGTGGCTGTGAAATCTCTAATTTTGCATCCTGATTTTGCCCTTGTAGGAGGCCATTCAAAACAAAAAAGAATGTCTGAAATTCAAGATGATGGCAGAACAAGAGGTCATTCTATTTCATCAACAATTGGAGGCTGCCAGGAAAGCTCTGGCACAATCTCAGGCAGAGAATAAAAGGTTGAAGCAACAGCTTGACAAACAGGTTTGCAATTTATCCATTCTAGATAGAAAAAGGGAATTGTCTTATTTTCTTGGTACTGTTGATGTCAGTGCAGTATATTATTAAGGTGTGAATATATTTTGCACTGTAATTTTTAATCTAACCCCCATTCATGACTGTAAGAAATATTTTGCAAACTTCACTAACACATTAGTCTAACCATGAAGTATCCTCTGGAGGAAAATCAAAATGGGCACACATACACCCTATGTTAAAAGTTTACAAATCCTGATCAAAGGTCTGGGGAAAGATAGAAGACTCTGTTGTTAGTGTTTCTTAAAATAAAGGCAGACATCCCGGCCCTTGTGTTCCATGTGGGCAGAGGTGCCCATGATATGGAGTTCTCAGAGCACTGTGGGGTTCCTAACCACTTGCACTTTCTCAAGGACAATCTGATTTCCCTATGAAGAGTTCTAAGAGGACCTCTACAAACTGAGCAAGTGGGTGAGAATGTGGCAAATGAAGTTCAATGTTGATAAGTGTAAGGTGATGCACGCTGGGCAGAAAGTACCATTATTGGATAGCTACATCCAAGAAGTCAAAACTGGCTATACCTCTGCTGGAGCTTAATCAGAAATGTTTTTACCAACCATTTTACCATGTCCCTAAGCCAGTTTTCCTTAAACATGCATTTTAAAAAAGCTACTCCACTACACTTTCAGTTTTACTTCACTACCCTTTCAAATATTTCAGAGTGTCTTTTTTCACCTTGAGAAACCCTCAAAATATATATATATATATATATATATATATATATATATATATATATATGTATGTATGCGTAGGAGGCTCCCATACTACAATAATTCTGTAGACTGTGCAAAACAGAAATGTTTAAAAGGACATTTTTGTGAAGGAACTGTACTAGAACAGAACAGCATTTCAGGTGAGCAGCTTTAGAATGGAATAGGATTGTATACTACTACAATGATTATGTTTTTATTCTGCATTTACTGCAGTGTCTCATACCTTTGTAATTTTATTGTCTATAGTATACATTGCCTTTGTTAGTTTGTTTGTATTACCTTTTAATTCTGTATTGCTGCATTACTCACTGGAGATGTCTTTGCTGTATGTGCATTATTTTTTTCCCCCTGTAACCCGTTTGAGTCTCAGCAAGAACGGTGGGCTAAATAAAATAAGCAAATAAAGAGGTTTAATCTGTGGAGACTATGGGTTCAAAAGCAAAGGATTTGTAGCAGTTAAAAGGTTTGTTTCAAGTTTAAGAAGCTACCTAAAAAGGTAAAGGTAGTCCCCTGTGCAAGCACCAGTTGTTTCCGACTCTGGGGTGACGTTGCTTTCACAACATTTTCATGGCAGACTTTTTACAGGGTGGTTTGCCATTGCCTTCCCCAGTCATCTACACTTTCCCCTCAGCAAGCTGAGTACTCATTTTACCGACCTCGGAAGGATGGAAGGCTGAGTCAACCTGGAGCCGGCTACTTGAACCAGCTCCCGCTTGGATCGAACTCAGGCCGTGAGCAGGGGGCTCCGACAGCAGTACTGCAGCTTTGCCACTCTGTGCCATGGGGCTCTTACCTATATGCAGTCAAAACAAAGGGAAGTTTATTTGAAAGCCAATCAGAGTGACATGACATTAAAAGGGAAAAACATATTTTGGAGACTGGTTAAAAGGATGCAGTTGCCCTGCAAAGATGATAAAGAAAAAAGAAATGAAGTGTGTGTGTAGCATAGTTATAACATAGTAAAGCCCATTTTAAGAGCCTGTTATAAACAGTTAAGAGCCCCATGGCACAAAGTGTTAAAGCTGCAGTACTGCAGTCCTAAGCTCTGCTTACAACCTGAGTTCAATCCCTGGCGGTAGCTGGGTTTTCAGGTAGCCGGCTCGAGGTTGACTCAGCCTTCCATCTTTCCAAGGTCAGTAGAATGAGTACCCAGCTTGCTGGGGGGAAAGTGTAGATGACTGGGGAAGGCAATGGCAAACCACCCCATAAAAAGTCTGCTGTGAAAACGTGAAAGCAACGTCACCCCAGAGTCAGAAACAACTGGTGCTTGCACAGGGGATCTTTCCTTTCCTATAAACAGTTACAACATTCTAGATAGTAAAGCCTGGTCCTAAAGCCTGGCCTGCCATGAAGCCTGAGTATGCGTGGGGTGGGATGGGGGGAAGAAAACAATTGTATGTTAAGAAGCTCCCACAGATGCTGGGAATACAAATCTGAATTTCCTGAAAATTAGATCCCAGTGCTTTCTAGGGAAATCCACCCACTGGAAATGACAAAATGTTCTTGTGGCTTAAACCAATCATTGTCTTACCTAGCTTGGACAATTTATTTATTTGATTTATAGCCCACCCTGCCCTGTATAACAGGGCTCAGGACATGTAACAACATTCATAAAACAATTCCCTACAGTTTCCCATGACTTGATGTGTAAAATATGAATGGCATTGGGTTGATAGCAATAGATAACACTTGCTCAGCAAAAGGATTAACAGTTCAAAAGTTTGTAGGACATTTTGAGTTCTGGTATCCTGTGGAAGATAGCAGTACAGAAAACACTTTCTGGTAAGAACTGGTCAGAGAAATGGGGGTGCAGAATGCAGCAGCCAGACTGTTATCGGGGCTGTCCACGCGGGAGCACATACAACCTGGTCTGCGAGTACTGCACTGTCTGCCTGTGGCATACCAGTTTTATTACCAGATGCTGGTTATTACCTTTAAAGCCCTATATTGCCTGGGACCTGTCTACCTGAGGGACTGCCTTTCCCCATATGTTCCCCAGAGGGTACTTTGATCAGGAGTTCAAAATCTATTATTGATCCCCGGGCCAAGAGAAGCAAAGCTTCAAACCACATGCACAAGAGCCTTCTCTGTTGCTGCCCCTAACTGGTGGAATCAACTCCCAGAAGACGTCAGAGCCATGCGGGACCTTACTCAGTTTTGCAAGGCCTGTAAGACCACACTATTCCATACGTCATTTGATAGTTAACTAAGGAATCTGATGAAATGCTCACATCAAATCTGCTATGTTACCATCGAGACCAATAGATGTGGCTGGTGCCTGTTAAGATTGTTTGAAGAGAGGGGCGGCGACGCGGAAGATGGCGGACGCTTGAAGCAGTGGCTCCCGGCTCACAGTCCCTTCCTGCTTCTCCCGCTCCCGTTCCCAACCATTTCTTTCACCTGGCATGGGCAAACGAACTGCAGGGAACACCAAGGCAGCCAAGAAAACTCCTGCGAAAGCCACACCGACGCAGCAGGTATTAAACTTTCTTCCAACGAGCCCCGGGCCCTTACCTCTTTCTGAAATGGCGTCCAGCCCTTCCCCCGGCCCTGCTCAGGAAGAGGGCTCTCTATTAACGACCCAAACATTTCAAGAGGCGATTTCACGCTTGGAGGTCTCAATAGGGGTCACAATGGGGGAAAAGATCAGCAAAGCTATTACCCCCGTGCAATTAGAACTAAAAAAAATTAATGAAACGCTTTCAACAGTCACTCAAACTGCAGACTCAGCGCTGGAAATGGCTACGGTGGCCCATGAGGCTGTACAAGCCCTGCAAAGCTCAGACTTATGGCTCCATGAGAAGGTGCTTTACCTGGATAACAGATTAAGGGCTGCCAACCTGAAATTTAGATGCCTGCCAGAACATGCGGAAGAGAATCAGGAGGTAAAAACCTTCTTAGCCTCGTGGCTTGCTTCAGCCCTCCACCTCCAAGATGGAGTCGCCCCTCTTATTGATTCTGCCTACCGTCTGGGGGCATTACAGCCCAAGTCAAAAGACTTTTCAAGAGACATACTTGCCACGGTTCCAGACTCCAGGACCAGAACCCTGATTTTACAGAGAGCCCGATCTGAAGAGAGTCTACTCTACAAGGGCAAAAAGATCTTGGTTCTAGCTGATCTTTCACCAGAAACCCTGCAGCATAGGAAAGAAATGAAGCCGATTCTAAATTCACTATTTGAACACAAAATACGCTTTCGCTGGGCTTCTCCTATCCAGATACTGGTTGTTCACCAGGGCAGCTTCTGACTTCACCTCCGGCTGTGATCTCCTTAAACAACTAAACATTGACTCTCCTTCATCTCCTGACTCAGGTGGGGCTACTTCATCTCGTTCAACTAACCCACCATTTTCTTTCAAGCCAAGAAGACGACGCTGACTTCTTCATGGACGTTCAGTTCACCTCCTGTTACTTCCATCTCCTGCTACTGAACAGTCGTATTTGCACTGCCCATGCCATCTTGTTCTGGTTTAAGGGAGCGGGGTTTTTCTTTCCTCTTATTATGTCACATTGTTAAGGGAACAGCCGGGATGTTCCTTCCTTTTGCTCCCTTCATATTAGATTGTATATTTCTTATATACTGAGTAAAGTTGCATTGTTTCCTGGTAGGAAACAATTAACAGTTTGGTAAGATTTATGTTGTTAATATTGTTGATTTGTTTTTTCAAAGGGAAAAGGTACCTTTTACTGGTGTTTATTTATGGCCCTCTTCAGACGGTGCCTTTTGACCAGCACTGGTATGTCCTGGTATATTCTGGCCACGACCCTCGAACTCAGTGGATCCCTTTAGCGGTGTTTAGGTTTTTGGAAATTTTTACATTTATACTGAAAAGTGTTTTGTGTTTGTTCAATTTGGTTCAGACAAATATGGTTGTTGTTGTGAACCTAGACTTTGGCAGCCAGGTCACCAATCCTGGTACTCCCACCCCAATGTTCTCTCTTTGTTTATTCTGTGTTTTGAGAACAAGGGAAATCTGGTCATTGTCACCTGTTTATTCTATTTTTTTTTTCATCATTGTTATACTGAGCCCCAGTCTGGGTTCTGCAGGCGTTATATGGATTTTAACAATGTTTTTTTTTTACTTTAATGTACCTAAATTATGTCTGACTTAAAGCTAATTTCTCTTAACTGTAGAGGTCTCAACAACATTATTAAAGCCAAGCGGCTTTCTTCTGCTTTGACCAAATTACAACCTGATCTTCTTTTTCTACAAGAAACTCACATTAGGTCGGCAAGCTCCACCATACTTCGATCTAAATGGTTCCATACACAGTATGTAGCTCCCGGTTCTTCTAAATCACGCGGAGTCGCCATCCTACTTTCAAAAAATACCCGATTCGTTTTGTCAGCTCAAGAAGTCGATCCCCAAGGACGTTATATCTTTATAAAAGGTACACTCAATGACTCTCCTTTCACTTTGGTTTCTCTATATGCTCCCAATTCCTCACAAATTACCTTTATAAAAGATACGCTTTCTAAACTTGCCCTTTTCCAAGAAGGGGCAGTCATTATAGGGGGGGACTTTAACCAAATCATAGACCCCAAGTGGGACAGATCATTTAAGCCACACTCTCCCCCGACTTCTCTCCCAGCACCTATGCAATCTGTCCTTCATAATTTTAACCTATGTGACGTTTGGAGATTGCATAACCCGGGGGTTAAGGACTACACCTACTTTTCGGCACTACACAATACCTTTACAAGGATTGATTATTTTCTTATTTCTCCCTCCTTATTGAACCAAGTTTCTCACTCCAATATTGGCCTTAGGACACTTTCTGACCATGCTTGGTTGGAGTGCACACTGCACGTTGGTTCTCAGGACAGGCCTTTATTCAATTGGACATTAAATAAATCACTCCTTCTGAACCAAGAATTTTGTACACAATTAGAGCAAGAGATCAATCTCTATTTTAAAAACAATCTGGATTGTGGGGTTTCTAAAGAAATTGTGTGGGACGCAATGAAAGCTGTTCTGCGAGGCAAGTGTATTTCCCTGCATTCGGCCTACAAAAAAAGAAAATTAGAACTGAAACAACTCATTTTAGACAATATTAAACACTTGGAACAAAAACACAAGCAAACCTGCTCTAATAAAGTTTACCAAAAACTTGTTCTCGAAAGACAGAAACTAGACTTATTGGAAACATCCAATATTCGAAAAAATCTACTATTCGTGAAACAAAAATACTGGTATAACCACCCCCGTTCGTTGAAACTACTCTCATGGAAACTCAGGAAAGAGTTAGGTGAGAGACAAATTAAATGTCTTAGAGACAACTCTGGCAAAATACACTCATCAAACAAAAAAATCTTGGACACTTTACATCAGTTTTTTCAACAGCTATACACCTCGTCCAATCCTCCTTCTCACCTAATAGACCACTTTTTTCAAAACCAGAAGATCCTTACCCAACTCTCCCACGAACACCAAGCCTTTCTAGATTCTCCGATTTCTTCTCTTGAAGTTGTTGACGCCATTAAGGCCTCTAAAATCAATAAAACCCCAGGTAGAGATGGACTACCTTCAGAATTTTACAAAAAATTCAATCTTTCCCTGGTACCTCACCTTACCACTGTTTGCAATTTCATTCTGGACTCCGGCTGTATGCCTCCCTCCTGGTCCCAGGCGAAAATAGTTATGATTCCCAAAAAAGACAAAGACCCATTAAATGTTAAATCTTACCGCCCCATTTCTTTACTAAATAACGATTATAAAATATTTACTTCCATTTTGACTGCTAGATTGAACACAATCATAGGGCTCTATATTCACACCAACCAATCAGGCTTTATTCCGAATCGCGATATCACAGACAATACTAGACAAACAATTAACTTAATTCAATATTGCACTTTTCAGCCATACGACTCTTGCATTCTTGCTTTAGATATAGAGAAGGCCTTTGATAGTGTAGAACCTCTCTTCCTTAAAAAAGTCTTATATCATATGGGTTTCGGACCTAGGTTCAGAACGGTTATAGATTCTTTGTATTCCTGTCCATCGGCGTTTATACAAATTAATGGCCAACAGTCCCCTTCACTTATCCTAGAAAGAGGAACTCGTCAAGGGTGCCCCCTATCACCACTGTTATTCGCCATGGTCATAGAGCCCTTTGCAAATTTGATACGGCTTTCTTCAGAGTTTTCTGGTATCACTGTCCAAAATTCTACTTTCAAAATAAGTTTATTTGCCGATGATATAGTCTTATATATTACAAATCCACTACAGTCTATTAAAGCTGTTTCCTCTCTCCTGTCTGATTACAGTAAACGTTCAGGTCTTACAGTTAACCACTCAAAATCCATTCTCTACCCAATTAAAATCTCCGATACTTCTAAAAAAGACATAATTGCAAACTACCCCTTCCATTGGGTCTCTGATTATTGGTCCTATTTGGGGCTGAAAATTCCCTTAAACATAGCTGGCCTATTAAAAACTAACTACACGGCCACGGCTTCTGAGATTACTACCACGCTAAAGCAATGGGATAAGTTGCAATTATCCTGGATGGAAAGAATCCATATAATTAAATCTTTCATTTTCCCCAAGTTTTTATATCTCTTTCGGGCTCTTCCTATTGAGATCTCTCAGTCTATCTTAAAATCCTGGCAACAAATACTGACCTCCTTTATCTGGAAATATAAAAAGCCTAGAATCAAAGTTTCAACTTTATGTCCATCAAGACAAAAAGGTGGCCTAGCAGTTCCCGACATTGCAAAGTATTATAAAGCTACTATTTTATCCCAGATGACCAAAATACTGTACCAACATCCCCCACCGCCATGGACGCCCATAGAGGAAGCTCACTTTACCCCACTGAAATACTACGAACTACTATGGTTTAAGAAAAATGAACGCCCACCGTGGCAATTTATGAACCCATTCCTCAGGGCGCTCTTGTCAGTATGGGATTCGGAGCGTTATTTTCTAGCTCCAGGTCTCTCTACCATCTCATCCTTTGTAGGACAAAAATATTTCCTCCCTGCTCAACTACCCTTCTCTTTCAAGGTCTGGAGAGACTCCTCAAAAGTTTTTTTCTTTAATCTTCTTTCATCTTCTAAACAACTTCTACCTAAAAATGACCTAGACCAAGTTTTGACCAAGCCAGCACCTTGGTTTGAATACTTTCAAATCAGGCACTTTCTTCAGGACCCTAATGTGATTTCTTCATTTTCTCGCCCTTCATCTGACTACGAATATCTGGTTCTTCATTTTCACGAAGAGAGAACGCCTAAAAGTCTCATTTCACGGCTGTATCGAATCCTGTTGTCCAAACTTGAAGCAACCTTACCCTCTTACACCACTCAATGGCATAAAGACTGTGGCATCACCCTTTCCCCCGACCAATGGGATTCTATATGGGCTAGTGATGCCCTACAATCTACTATTATAAATATATCTCAACAAAACTTTAAATTGATTGCACGTTGGTACCTTACTCCTAACCAGTTCTCCCATATGACCCAGTTAGGCTCTTCAGACTGCTGGAGAAACTGTGGGCTCAAAGCCTCTTATTTTCACTGTTGGTGGGACTGCCCTAAAATCAGATCATTCTGGACCTCAATTTGTGCCCATCTCTCCTCCCTAGTTGGGGTCCTGATCCCAGATGACCCATCAAGGATACTTCTTAATCATTGGTCTGATACCCGTCTCTCACCTTCTAAAAAATCCTTGATAGTTAAACTCCTGACAGCGGCTAAAACCACGATCGCGCAGTCCTGGAAAAACACATCGAATTTGACACTTGACAACTGGCTACTTAAGGTCTGGGAACACATTGTAATGGATAAAATTCAGGCAGCCATAGACCACAAAGATCCATACCAAGCCTACGCTAAATATCTGGCAATTTGGCTTCCCATTCTGGAAAAGCTTGACACCGATCCATTTTATGCTAACTCTTATTCTAAAAATAAAATGTATAAGGATTTCCTGTTGTTATAAAATTTGTTTTTTAACAAGTTAATTTCAAGTTACTTAAAGGGTATTATATCTTCCTTTTTCCTTTCCCTGATCTTATTTTATTTTTAAATACTGTGTTATAACAACTATAATTATTATTACCTTCTGTTTGTATTTTGTTTATTTTGTTTTTTAAATGTTGTTGGTTTTGCTCTGTATTTTGTCTATTAAGCTTACGACGTTATCTCTGTTAATTTTCACGGTAAACTTCTTGTGTTATGGATTGTAAGCTACTTTTATACCTCAATAAAAATGTTTAACTTGGGAAAAAAAAAAGATTGTTTGAATGCTGCCTATTTATTTATTTATTTATTATTGTACTGAAATAGCACCTGTTATTTTAACCTAACGTTTTTATATTGTAAGCCGCCCTGAGCCTGCTTCGGCGGGAGGGCAAGATATAAATCAAATAAACGAACTAACAAACTATCTAGGATACAATAGAGGAGAAGAGAACAATGTAAGCTGCTTTGTGTCCTCAAAGGGGAGAAAGGTGGAGTATAAAGGAACTAAAATATAAATAAGGGTATAGAAGTCCTACTATTTATATCAATCAAGAGCACACAAGGAAACAAAATGCAATACAACAATTACAAATGTATGTCAGACTGTGGCTAGTTCTTATGAACCAGGAGTCCCCAATATAGTGCCTGTGGATTCCAAAGTTGCCCATCAGGTGCCTGTCAAATGCTTTTACCACTTGGGTGGGTCAGGTGTAGCTGCTTCTCAGCATTGGCTACGCAGATTAAAAGGCATCATGTTAAGCAGAGTTTTAATCTGAAATGTTGAAGAGTTACTTTTAGGCTTATATATCGCATTCATCCTTGCCATTTTGTTGTCGGCTCTGCCTCTTGCAGCACCCATTTTTGTGACTGTGCCCACTGCCGTTGGCCAGAATTCCAAAGGTTCCAAAGTTGTGGACCCCTCTTATAGACCTTAGGTTTTAATAAAAGTGGAAGCTGTTATGATTAAATTAGAAATCAGGCCCATGTAGACAATGTTATCCTGCTGCAAGGACAGTTATTAAAGCTTTTAGAAATCTTTAACGAGGCGATTCTCCTTCAGATGTACATTGCCATAATGTGGTAAATAGATATTTCTGTGTTAGGTTTGCCAGGACTGATTACTTTTTACTGAAGAGATCAGCTTGTATTGCCATCGTTTTGAAATTAAAACCACCTAAAGTGCAACACTAGGAAAGATAACATTAATTATCCATACCAAATTTACTTTGTAGATTTTTACAAACAAGCTGCTGCTTTACATCCCTACCAACATTTCAGATGAAAATAGCATTATTTTGTGTTTGAGCAGGCAGGGCTGTGGGAGGGGTCTGGCATCCTAGCACTGGGATCTGGTAGATGCTGGCTGGGCCAACTCTTCTGCCATGAACAGAAAGCAGGAACTGCTTGCAAAGAAGCATTTCCAAGACAAAAGCAACAAGGCAAGTAAAATATATATAATATATACACATACATGCACTACGTTACACTAATAACCATTTATAGGATATTGGTCTCAGTTTATTGCTCAGAAACTGAGGCCCAACAAAAGTAACTAGCCAGTGTCTCAATGACACTGAGTTTTTAACCAGGAATCACAACTAGTGCCTTTCAGCAGATGTCAAGCAGTGTTCCCTCTAAGCTGAATTAGTGGAAGCTAGCTCACAGATTTTTAGCTTCCAGCTCACACATTTTTGCCTTAGCTCAGGAAGGATGACTCCAAAGCACACTGATTTATGCAGTAGCTCACAAAGTAGAATTTTTGCTCACGAGACTGCAGCTTAGAGGGAACATTGATGTCAAGTACTTTTTCCTCCGTACTGAGCACTTACAGAATCTCTCACACACCTTGAACTTAGAATTAAAAAGCAGGGCTCACAGAACAATGGCATAATTCCCACATCAGTTAAAGCACCACTGATTCTTCATTAAATGACCTCATAGCCAAGGCCTTCAAACCACAAAAAGAGAACTCATGCAAACTGTTCTGTTCCATTCAGTAATATGCTCATTTCCCTAACATTGTTAAGCAACGCTTCCTAAAAACATGCCTCCCCTCCAGAACAGCTGTACAATCCCTCTCATTCTAGGCAGACTCTCTATACTGCTACTTAATTTTTGTCTGTACCAATGGATATTTGGCCCAGGACAAAGCAAATTACTTGGTCCTCCTGCACACACACCCTTTGCACACATACAGAACAAATACATTATTTAAAAAAGGAACTGTATACTCCCTCTCTCCCTCTCCTGCCCTGAGATTAATCTTTTTCCCCGCTCCAGTAAATCTCACTTGCATCTCTGATCAGCTTTTCCAGTCTTAGCAAAATGACATTTTTAAAAATTTGGATTTAATAGTGAACTCTTGGTGCAAAAGAGGGGAAAATAAGGAAATTTTAAAGCATTATGTTTCTGTTTTGTTGCATATTTCACCAATTTAATTATGTGATAACTGTTGAGTTATGGTGATACTGAAAAACATGTGACATATATATATACACACACACACATACACACACCACTTTGAACCTTTACCATTTTTATATTACTTTTACTGTTTTAGTCATTTTTAAAAATCTTGTCATTGGATACAATTCTGAATCCCTGGTATTTTTACTGATCTCTGATATGCTTACTTTGGGATATAAATTTCTTTGGAATCACATGTTTGAGAAAAGATGTGATATACATTTTGGAAAGACATTAATCCCAGTAAATATATTTTCTCTCACATTACAGTTGACGTTTACTTAATTTGTTGCTTGACCTGCATAGGACCACTTGCTACATGAGGCAGAGCACAGGATGGATCAAGAGGTCCACAGAAGGCAGAAACTCGATCAGATTAAGACAGACAATTTGGATAGGATGCTGGAGTATCTTGAAGAGAGAGAACAGAGACTTCAGTGCTTGTCAGCAGAAGCTGAGAAATCCTCAAAGACAAGACAGCTTCAAGGAAAAAAAGCAAAAAAAGAAATTCACCAAGTAAGGCCATAAATAACATCTCAGTGTTTAATAATAAAAGAAACTGTTCAGCAAAATACATACCAGCATTAATTTAGTGATAGTAAAAAAAATCCTCTTGGTTGCTCTGTATAGAGCTTTATCATTTATTATTTTCAATTTATAACCTGCCCTTCCCTCAACAGGCTTTGTAAAGAACCTTTCATGGGCAAGGTTAGCAGTTTCCTGTTCCTTTTTCTACTCTATGCATGACTTTCATGAGACCATAAGGTTGAGGGGTTTGGAATGGTTTTATTTGCATTAAAATATATCTTTTTAAGATAAGAACCCGACTGACCCAGGAGCGCAATTTAAAACTTGACGCCTTCCAGATGGTGGACAAGCTCCAGAGTAAGCTTTATGACATGGAAGCTGCAGCATCCCAGAGCAATTTCTCTACAGGTATGAATGTAGTTTGTATGATATCAGCCTGGACTACAAATGACTGGCAGTTGCAGGGATATCTGTCAAAGTTATGTTTTGAATAAATAGTGATTGGGGAAGGCCTCAGTCTTGTGCAGACAATAGGTAGCAGCAATGAGAACCGCTAGTTCTTTCTCTTTCAGCCGTTCTTCTATTCCAGGGGTGGCCAATGGTAGCTCTCCAGATTTTTTTGCCTACAAGTCCCATCAGCCCCAGCCATTGGCCATGCTGGCTGGGGCTGATGGGAGTTGTAGGCAAAAAACATCTGGAGAGCTACCGTTGGCCACCCGTTTTATCCTACTCCAGTCTTCTCCCAGGCCACACCTAGATCATTCTTCCTCTGCTGCCGCCCCCCCTTCCCTGAGAATTAGCTGCAAGGTGAGGTATTTTGATTGGGAAAATCTCAGTCTTCTACAGTTAACTGAAATAATGGGGAAAATACATAACAGTGCAATCCTATCCAAAGTTTCTCCCATTTAGAGCAACTTGATTTAGACTGGAGTAACTCTGCAGTTCACACATTCATTAAAGGTGGAACACCAGTCATTCTTATAATTCAGAAATTATTTGTTGACATTTTTCAATAAGATTGTGCATTTTAATTACTAGGCATGTCTTGTGCACAAGAAAAATCAGGGTTGAGACATGAGATAAATGCTTAGTTAAAGTTTACTTAACCCTAGAGTTTGTCCTATTCTGTATACATTTTCCTCCTCACAGATTATCTAACATAGTGGTATTACTTTCACAGGTCTAAAAAGGAGGTCGCCTAATCTTTCACACAGTGCCAACAGCATAAATCGTTCTTCTCCAGGTAACAACATACTAAAGTTCCTGCAACAGCTCCAGTTCTTTAGCAAGAGCAGATGCTTTTCAAAATTTTAAACTCCAAGCTGAAAGTTGTAGTTGTGTAAAAAAATAATTGTGGAAATAACCGACTTATTCTGCTAAACTTCCTTATATTCATACCAACTTGTTTGCCAATGAGCCCATTCTTGCAAAGAAATGTGGCGATGGGTATTATCAAGTTGTACTCAGTTCACCTGGAGAGCTGAACGTATGCCCTCACCATACATCTAACCCCTCTTTGGCTGTTTGTTGCACAACTGATTAGTGGCAGGCAACTTTCTCAAGGAAGCCCTATTCAAAAACTTTTAAGCAAACCAAGTAATGGTATACACTTTAACTTTCAAAAAATCAATGCAAGCCTCAGCTGCAAGTGTCCATTCCATGCTTGTTATGTAAGTGGTGCTGATGATGCAACCAGATTTTGATTGGTTCAATTTTCATTCAGATCTTTTCCATGTTGATTGCCTGGGTATTTTGGGAAAAGGTGCCAATTAAGTCCTTTGGGGGAACTAGTATATATGCAAAGGAGTAGTATCAGAATACAGTTATTCTGTAAACAGTTACCATGATTCTTTTAGCAATTCCAGGCCTGTCTCCTGCAAGAGGGATGAAGAAGGAAGAAAGCAGGCAGTATTTGAGAATAGTCTAGCAAGGCAAAGCATTGTGAACCTTTTTCCTTTCTGTAGTCTCAGGAACTGGTACTTGCAAATGGAAACACAGTAGTATACCAGGCAGTTCCTTAGCATTCCTACCCTTTACATTGGCACTTACCTTATGCTTTGTTACATGACAAAATATTCTTCAGAAAGGTTTGTAAGTGAAACACATTTTGAGTTCTCTTCCATGAATTATTTTGCTTCAAAACTTCTGACAGGAACCCATACAACTGTATCACACTGCAAATTCCTAGCCCCCATGCAGATAAGCAAAAGCAAGAGGGACATAGAAAAGGGAGACTAAGGGTGATTCCGCATTAGCCTTTGCTCCGGCTCCGACGCTGTGTTTCCGCCCAGTTATTTCGTCATAATTCCACAATTTTACTCCCTTTGAAAATTATGCAATATTTTCCTGAAATTGATTTTTTAAAAAAACAACTCGTTTCACGTTACAACACGAAAACAATATAACGATGTAACGCTATTTTCTTTTCCCGAATGCATCACTTACTTGCACCCGCCCCCCCTTTTTTACTGTATTCCACGTGAATTTGATGTGCCATTGCATTGTGATTATGTTCTCCCTCCCTCCGAAAAAAATCAATCCTGACTGCTGTATTTTTTTCCAAATAAGATCATTGCAACGCAACTAAATAAAAAGTGATGTTGCACGAACTACTTTAAACATGCATGATTGCCACCTTTATCGATCCCCCCCCCCCATGGCCTCAAACAGGAGCAGAAATTTGATTGTTTACAGCTTTATATTTTTGATAGGTTGGGGAAACTTTCTCCCTTAACCCCTCTGCATATTTCTTCCCCCCCCTTTCACACATCTGTTTGTAATTTGTTATAGGTTTTAACGGAAAACTATGTGCTTAACATTCAGCGTGTGTAGATAAAAACGGTGGATCGCCGACTCAGATTTCATGGGGCTTAACCTGCCAATGGCAGGGCGAAAGGAAAACACATGACTTTGCCAGTATTATGCCTCTGGCATTACGTTTTAATGCAAACAAAGACGTTATGTTGTAACGCAAATACGCATGCGTGTAAAAAAAAAGGGGGAAACGTATGAGGGAGGGGGAAACTCTGGGAGCAGCGGTAATGCGGAATCAGAAAATATGGAACAGATTGGGAATTGAATCCGGGGGAAATCCTCTAATGTGGAATCGGGATATCTGGCCCGCATGGAACAACACCGGAGCGAAAGGAGGGCAAATGTGGAATCAGCCTGAGTCTTCACATCAGGGAAAACCCCTAGATGTGCAGATAGTTTTGTCTGGCTTGTCTCCCATCCCCTCCACCCTCAAAAAAGGGATCACTGCCGTTTGACTTTTACTTCTTCCCACTGCTTGTCTAAAGCAGCCAGTTTTCAGCACCTTCCTAGGAATCAATCAGTTGACAATATCTAGCAAGCTGTTCTTATATGTTTTAGGGTCTACATCATGGATTCAGAACACAGAAATATCAACGTTGGCATTAACCAGGCATTTCAAGCAGCGCTTTTTGACTACTGACTCTATGCATAGGATCATCAGTGCAACTGAAGAGAGTGAACGACCTAAAACAGTGAGTAGGGATGGTTTTTGAAGAACAAGAAGTGTTAGCAAGAATCTCTGCTGTATGATGAAGTGAACGTCATATACTGATGTTTTTATGAACACTGAATAGAGCTACAGAAAATCATCTGTGTATGGAAGCAGCCTTAGGTGACTGGCTTTACCCTTCTTCCTGGGTGTTGTCATCTAATAGTGTTACTATAGGTCAGCTTCTGCAGTTTTCAGGGGCCAAAACCTCATAATCCATTAGTATTTTATCCATGAAGACACAGATGTGTATAATACATTTATTTATATTGCTAGGTACCACCAAATGGATGGAGAAACAGAATAGTAGATGCTCTCTTGCCAAATCTTACAGAAAACCCCCATTCTATCCTACCTATGCAGTTCTATGAAAAGAGGAAATCTCAACACTGTCCACTAGGGCAGCCACATCAGTAAGCAGAAAGTACTCCAGCTGGAAACTTTTGTACTGGTGGGATCTGCAAAAGGAATCTGTAGAAAACTGAAGAAATACCATCGCCACTAAAACATATAACAAAGTGATTAGCACCGAACTAATTTTTATTGTTTTAATTATAGAATGTGTAATTTTATAACTTGTACTGCTTTTAATTGTTTATTGTGATTTTATATTGTGAGCTGCCCTGAGCCTGCTTCGGCGGGGAGGGCGGGATATAAATAAAATAAAAATAAAATCTGTTAAAAAAAAGTTCTTATCCCCCACACCATTTTTTCTAGTGGATTTAAAAAATCTGCCAAGAATGAAACTTATGAATTGCCACAGTACATCTGCTCACAGTATGTTCAGGCTGTTTCCATGAAGGCAATGTAAAATTGCATCAAGCTATGGTATAGCATAATGCATCATCTTGCTTCCCCCCCCCCCCGAGGCTTGCATGCAGGAGCCCAATCCACATGTACACAGGGCAGGCTTACCATGAACAAGGCCTGAGCTGCCCACAGCTTTCAAAAACAGAGTAGAGATCAAGATACCATCAGCAGAAAATGTATTAGGCTAACAATCTTTCCTCCCTGTGTGCCAGAACTTTGACCTGCACAAGGAGAGCAAGATTGTATTCCTCCTCTGCACCTAAAATACTACAATCAAAATAGTTTTGAAACTAAATTCTCAAAATGTTTATGTAATCACCATTCAGCACATACTCCAGTTGCAAATTTATGGACAGATGCACAGAAACACTTTAGTAATCATTTATTATTTTTGGTTTTGTGATTATAAATTTGCATTTCTTCTACTGAGGACAACACATATGCAATACGGTAAGGTCTGAACATTCCATTCCTGATGCAATATACTTGCACACCTGGGGTTTTGAAACAGATGAAGCCTGAAAGTCACAATTTACTGCTTTAGAAAGGCCATATGATTAACTGTTCATCAACACATATAGGTTTTTAAAATATTCTTTAAAACCTCTTCAAACAAGAGACAGATGTGAGTTATCCTAGGTATTTGCAAGTTAGCCAGTTTCCAAAACTGCAAACAAAACACTCAACCATCCATTTATAGAAGGATAAGTGGCAAGCCCTCAATCTTAGCCTAAATTTTGGTAAGCTGCTGATCAAACATGGTCTAGATAATCAAGTATTTATGCCACTGCATGAAGACAGTTATCCTGAACACTACACACAAAGGTATATGCTAGCCAAGTAGAAAATGCAAACTTCCTGAATAGAACGAGTGGCACCTGAATTTCCTAAAGTCCTTGGAAAATCGCAATTGCTGGCACTGGGGCAAGTTTAGTGACTAAGTCTCCCCTCCTCACATTTCTTCAGACATGAGGCCAATCATTAAGAAAGTTTAAGGCACTTAAAATAGAAGTCATAATTTTAAGAGCAGCACAGAACACATGGCTGTTTGATGTTGTTCGAACAGCAACTATTCTTGGGTCAACAATAATATTGGCTTAATTTTCAGTTATGAACATGTATGTGGCACTGTTTCTGTCTTGAACCCTTCTGCTGTAAGAGTGAGAAAGAGCCAGTAAGGAATCAACACTTAATTGCTTTTAAGAATCTACTTATCTTATGGATAAGCTTATGGAGGGGTATACATATCCTTTTCAACAACTGCCACCCCTTTAGAAGTGCACAAGTTTATACCTATACCTATTATACTTTATCCTATGTTTAGGTCCTCACCTTAAATTTATGAACTGTAAGAGATAGGAAACTAAATTAAGTGACTGTTGCAAGGCCATAAATACCACCCAATTCAGACACTGACTTGGTCAATTTACTGTTTAATACACCTGAGCTGATTGTCTTATTTTGAGTGCATTTGCCTGAAAGTTTAAATTACAGTACTATTACCTATGTATTCTTATAAACAAACTTTTATGCAACGTTATTGAAGTGACTATTCAAACCAGAAGGGCTAGCGACATAACATACTTTCCCCACGATAAGCTAAAACCCAGATATTGCTATTGAGCAAATTCCTAGGTAACCTCCTCTAGTTTCACAAGGGCTCATCCAGGAGCAGCACAACAGTGAACCCATAAACTGAATTTCTACCATTTTAAGCTATGTTCATCATAACCTGCAAAATAAACATCGATCTGAAGCTAAAGTAGCTCCAAGTGCTCAATCTGTTTAAAGATATTGCTTTATGGGGACAGAAAATCAAGTGTATTAGTTACAAAGCCATCAAAAATTACAGTAACTTTGAAATATCCAACAACAGTGAGCACTAAGAGCACCAACTGAAAATAGTACTCTCAATAGAGAGAATGCTAATGGTACTTTCCAAGGCAGGTAATTTAAAGGCTATGAAGACATGGCAACAGAAGTAGCATGTGAATAAAGAGAACAGCTGTCTCTTTCCATGTCCATTTTCTTTAAAATTAAGGATGAGCATAATTCTCAAGTTTGTATCTACTAGAAAAACATGTGCTGAAAGTAGAATGACATTCACTGTACCTAAAACAAATAAAATGTCACAAACATTTTAGTTTGCAGCCTAGTCATTAAGGCACTGGTCTTTCTCCCCCACACACAAAGGAAAAAATGCATCTTTTGTTCACCAACATCTTCCTATGTCTCCTTTAATAAGGATGCAGTTTTCTTTCAGTTACTATCCAATATAGAAAAATATGGGCTTCCATAAAAAGGGGGAGAAGAGATAGCATCTACTTTGACAAATCTATCCCAGTGAACTAGCAATACACTATATAAGCTATAGTTTTCACACAAATAGTGTCTTATGCCAAATCATCAGTAGTTCACATTTTAATAACATCATAAAGGGATACTAAAACTAAGGCTAGCTAATTTAACCACTGCAATTATCTACTGAGACACTGCTGCCATTGAATACAAATCTACATTTGGCATGTCAGGTACAGCAAAAAGGTTCCACAGCAGCCAAAGTAATTTAATACAGCCAATAGGGGTTCATGCAGAATATTGTATTCTTGCAGATTAAGACATGATTCACACAACCTTCTTCTTCCAAGCATGTTGCAAAAATATTCTTTTAAATAAATCTTGAGGAATAAGAATATTTTGAATTGCAGTCTTCTATGTGGAATAAAGGATGTTTTGATTCATCTAACCACAGATGTTGAGCTATGAGTCCACTGAAAAGCAACATCCTAGAGGGTATGGTAGTTTTGATCTTTGGACTTGCAAAATTTATACAGGAAGAAGATTACAGCTTGAAGACCCAGCACAAGGACAATCCCACCAATAAAACTGGAAGCATCAAACGTAGATTTGCGGGGTGGTTGCGTGCCTGCCAAAAAAAGATTAGGGTTTGGCTATTAAATCATATTGCTTTTTGAATCCTCTTTTCATTTTATAAAATCCAAGCCCCATATTGTAGCTACCATTCTATTAATCAATCAATCTTTATTGCATTAGCAACAAAATGCCATAGCAACCAACAACCAGACACAACATTAAAAAAACCCTCAATAAAACATTCAATACAACAATAGAAATATTAATCATGATAAAATTTAGGCTGAATTATCAATACAATTTATCCAATGACATCCTAAGAAAACAACCCACAGTGGTAAAAAGGGGAGTAGTTAATATATCTCATTACTCTTTTTAAAATTTATAATGGCAGCCACAAACCTTGCCACTTGGAAACTAATATATTTATCTCTGACAACAGGAATGCTAATTTTTCTTGCTCTGACTTTCCAAGATGGTGAGATAAAATGGTAAACAAAAATCTATTTAGATCCACCTCATGTTTTACACAATAAAATATGACATGACATAGGCATAGGTCTTCAACAGACATTTGATCACAGGGGCAAACTCTTTTCTCATAAGGTATCTGTTTTAAATGACCTTCATTGGCCAGTAATGGCAAGATATCAAAACAAGCCCTAGTAAAAGCTTTTCAATACTTGAAATTAATTAGATTAACAAAATATGGAGAAGATACCAGAGGTGAAGGAGATAACTGTTATAAATCACAGAAATTCTCAATTTGCCTAATATTCCCACGTCGGCTTGAATACACTGATCCAACAATCTTTGCTTGACAAGAGATATGCTTGACAAGATCCAAGGAAGCTCAGATAATCAACTGAGAAGCCAAGCTTGGCCACTATTCTCAAAACAAAGCTGTATCAAGACCTATCCTTCATTTCCCCATATGCCAAAGAAAGTAATTCAGAAGTCATATGAAAAATAATCTTCAACCAAAAATTGGTAAGTTATTTTATAAACTAAGGTTGTTATTATCTGAGATTAAGATAATTCTAGTCATTACAGAAGGTGTTGAAGGTGGGACAGCAAGAAGTCTGTGTGTAAATTTTGGGAAATTTCTAAAGTATGAAGATTTTCAGAAGCCCATACTGGCACTCCATACAAAAGCTGGGGTAATAACTGCATTTTGTAGATTTCTACCATTCTATCAGTGCACATCCAGAAACAGCTCTGCCAATGGAAGCACAGTGGCAAGAGCAATTCTTCAGAGACCTCAGAAAAGAACTACAGCAACTCCTAGATCAGGGGTATTACTAATTTGTCAGGCTCTGACATAAATGAGACCTTGTCAGACCAGGCCATGTATGTCATAAAAAGTAATGCCAGGTAGCAGAGATATAAATTTTATAAAGGGCACAGACAAATACAAAGGTTTTTTTTTTTTTAAACTTAAAATAACATGATTAAAATAGCACTAATTGATCTTAAAGGTGCTTTCTTTGTATTTCTTCCATGGGATCCAGGGAACTGAGCAAAGGAAGCTCTGGCTCTTTTCTTCCTTCCCCAGGGGACCCGGAGGGGGAGGAGCCTCAGCCAATAGAAGGAAGAGAGACAGTAGCTCTGCTGTGTGATTGAGAGAGCCTGGTAAAGCAAACTTTTCCTTCCCCCCCTTCTTCCCCAAGAGAGGAGCCTCAGCCTATGGAGAAAATAGAGGCTTTACTCTGTAGCTCCTGTGTGATTGAGCAAGCTTGACAAAGCAAGCTGTGATGCAGAAGGAAGCAAGAGCGAAGGAGGAGGAAGCTAACAGCCAGTTGCTTGAGGGCCTGATAGGAAACTTCCAGGGGCTGCATGTTTGACACCCCTGTCCTAGATCTTTCTAACCTGCTGCTATTTTAGTATAGATAGAAATAAGGTTCAAAATGAACCTAAATAAGTAGCAACATTTGAAACCAAATATACAAAATATCAATTTTATAGCTCATTGATCACACATTATAGTTTAGTTCCACATATTACAAGACAGCTTTGCCTTAATATGATTTTGCAATAATAAAATAGTACCTGGTATAGTAGTAGAGATTACTGTAGCGGTTGTTACTTTAGGTGAAGGGATGTGTGTTGTATTACCTGTTTTCAAAAAAACATTCCATTTAGGTTGAATCAAAAAGTTATTTTAACTTCAAAATCTCTGCCTATAGTTATAGAATACAAACATAATTAAATGAGTTACAAACTAAGTATATGTTCTTCTAACAGCAACCTGGATGTTTCAATGCTTATCAGCTGCATAGAGAAATGGAGCAACCCACAGACAAGGCAGGGTTTTCTACATGTTTTGAGAAGACTTCCCCAGTACCAGATATTTACAAACTAAGAAAAAACAAGACCCAAGCACAAGGTATTCTCCTAACATTCCAGAGCTCCCAGAGACCACAGGGGATTTGATTCCAATGGATGGGGGAGAAGCCATGTTAGATCAGGCCAATGGCCCATCCAGTCCAACACTGTGTCACACAGTGGCCAAAAAAAAAAAAATTATATATATATATATACACACTGTGGCTAATAGCCACTGATGGACCTCTGCTCCATTTTTTTATCTAAACCTCTCTTGAAGGCCGCCACCACCTCCTGTGGCAGTGAATTCCACATGTTAATCACCCTTTTGGTGAAGAAGTACTTCCTTTTATCCGTTTTAACCTGTCTGCTCAGCAATTTCATCGAACGCCCAAGAGTTCTTGTATTGTGAGAAAGGGAGAAAAGTACTTCTTTCTCTACTTTCTCCATACCATGCATTATCTTGTAAACCTCTATCACGTCACCCCGCAGTTGACGTTTCTCCAAGCTAAAGAGCCCCAAGCGTTTTAACCTTTCTTCATAGGGAAAGTGTTCCAAACCTTTAATCATTCTAGTTGCCCTTTTCTGGACTTTCTCCAATGCTAGAATATCCTTTTTGAGGTGCGGCGACCAGAACTGCACACACTACTCCAAATGAGACCGCACCATTGATTTATACAGGGGCATTATGATACTGGCTGATTTGTTTTCAATTCCTTTCCTAATTTCCCAGCATGGCGTTGGCCTTTTTTATTGCAAACGCACACTGTCTTGACATTTTCAGTGAGTTATCTACCACGACCCCAAGATCTCTCTCTTGGTCAGTCTCTGCCAGTTCACACCCCATCAACTTGTATTTGTAGCTGGGATGCTTGGCCCCAATGGCCCCATTACTTTGCACTTGGCCACATTGAACCGCATCTGCCACGTTGACGCCCATTCACCCAGCCTCAACAGATCCCTTTGGAGTTCCTCACAATCCTCTCTGGCTCTCGTATAGCGAAGATAAGTCAAAAATAGTTTCAAAAGTGTATAAGATTTTATTAGGTACAGGGAAATCCCCGAGAGAATTTTTGAAGGAACATTGGGAAACAGATATTGGAGATAAAATTTTAAATGAAGATTGGGAGAGGATGTTTAGATTACCTCCCTTTGTTACAACATCTAGGTTAGTGCAGGAGCAGGGATTGAAGATGATACAGAAATGGTATTATACACCCATTAAGATGTATTATATTTCTAAATCAGGGAGTAAAAATTGTTGGAGGAAATGTGGAGAAATTGGAACTTTCAGTCACATGTGGTGGGATTGTCCCTTAGTGAAAAAATTCTGGTTGCAGGTTGGCGTAGAGATGACAAAGATTATGGGATGGAAAATAAGTATATCTAAAGCAATGGCAATTATTAATTTGGATGGTGTGGGATTAAGATCAAAAGAGGATAGTAAATGGATTAATTTGATGTTAGTAGCAGCAAGACAAGTGATAGCAAGGAACTGGAAAGAAGCTGAGGAATTGACAATTAATCACTGGAGGGATAAAATGAATTATATAATTATTTTGGAGTATTTAACGATGAAGATACGAAGAATGAACGGATTAAAGGCTAGGGAACAGGAGGAGGGGTGGTTTAGGAAGATGGTGAGATATTTGGAAAAGTTTAAACAATTTAAGACGATTGGTTGGTTAATAAGAAAATGAATGGATAAGATGTTTAAATAGAGTGATGGAGTTGTATTTGGATGAAATGTTAATAGTTATAAATTTATGGAATATTATAATGTATCTATGGCCTGGGACTCTCACAGAGGTGGATTGGTGTTGGAATATATAACAATAAAAATTTTTTTTAAAAAAATCCTCTCTGGCTCTCACCGCCCTGAACAATTTAGTGTCATCTGCAAACTTGGCCACTTCACTGCTCACTTCCAACTCTAAATCATTTATGAACAAGTTAAAGAGCATGGGACCCAGAAAAGAAAAAGGGGAAATTATTACGCTCAGCCGTTAATAGCTAAGTCTAGGGGTTTGTGTTAAGGTCTACCTGAACTGAAAACATACCCAAAAAGCACCTTATTGGTATTTTTGGGTATATTTTGGCACCCCAAATGTATCCAGGGTTTTTTTGGAGAACCGGGAGGGAGGGGGAATCACATATATATTTGGGAATTACTGGAAAACCTGAACAACAGCTGAGGGGCTGGAGCAGACTGCTCTCGCAGATCAACTGTTTTGGGGCTTTCTTCTGCAGTCTCTTTTAACAGGGGTATTTAAAGGGACTGCAGAAAACAGCCTGCAAAACAGCCAAGGAGTGGAGAGCTCTCCCACAGGATCAGCTCCTTTATGGGCTCTGTTGGGCAGTCTAGTTTAAACTGGGCTGCCCAGCAGAGCCTGTGGAGAGGACTCTCCCAGCAGGATTGGCTCATTTGTGAGCTCTTTTGGACAGTCCTGTTTAAAAGGACCACCCAAAAGAGCCCCAGCTGAGCCATCTCTCAGCTGTTCTTTGCAGCGTTGTCAGGGCTTTTTTCTTCTCTGTACTTTTTGGTTCAAGTCTACTGGACTGGGGGGGGGGGGGGGATTCCCGATCCAAATACTTTGCTGGTATTGGTATCTGGGTTCTTCCAGAAATCACTTTTTTTTTGGGGGGGGGTGTCCAACAGACCCAACTGAAAAGTACCAGGGGAAAAAAATTGTGCACCCCTAGTTAAAACACCCACATCACAGGACTAGACCTTTGGGATTCAGGGCTAGCTGGGAAGCAAAGTATTCATCATATTATCTATTGGTGTATCTGTTCTTCAAGTGTGGGTGGATTTGCAGATATCAAAATCCATGGATCAGGCCCCCACTAAGATAAAAAAGATTTTTCTCCAAAACTAGGGGGACCCCACCATTTCAGAAAACCCTGAAATTGGTTTTTAAAAAATTACATGGGGTAGGTTAAATCCACTCTAAAAATGAAAGTGTTGTCTATGCATGTGCAAACACATTGCACCTACCTGCTGTGAGTATCAGCAGTGACTCAAAGTGGGGGGAGAGGAGTCTGGAGCTGCATGGGGCTTGCCAGCATTGATGCCAGTGGGATGGAGTTTGCGGGGGGGGGGGGGGGGAGGAATGCAACATCCCAGCAGCAGAAGCTCTTAAGGGCGGAGGGAGCCATACCATGCCTGATGGTAGACGCCTACAGCCATGGTGAGCTTGCCAGCATCAATGTCTCTTAGCTGGCACTGACTCAGGGGGATTAAAGATAAGAAGGGGAAGGGATCTCCCCGTGCTATGGGTTCCCACTTGTGTAATTCTAGTAACTAAGCTGGAAAAATCTGAGCATGTTTAAATCCAGTGACTGGAGCTGTGAATGGACAAAACAGATCTTTCCACAAACCGGAAGAATGTGTCAGGGCTGCAGAAAAATCCAAAAGACACTGGTGGTGGTGGGGGGGGGGGGGGCTAAAAATCCAAAATGATAAAAGGAGCACCTGTAGCTTTAACAAATCAAAGTCATGGAGGTTCACTAGATACTGTGCTGCTAGTCATATACTATAATCTACCTCACAGGGTTGTTGTGAGGATAAAAAGGGGGGACAGGAAAATGAAGTAAGCTGCTTTGGTCCCCACTGTGGAGATAGAAAGGGTATAAATTAAGTAAACAAATACCACTGAAGATAGGAGGCAGATAAAAGGCAAACTGGTGAATGGCTGAGGAGGAGGCAGGGAAAGACGGAGAGGATATGGGGAATTATCTGGAGGAGGGAAAGGGGAAACAATGTGGGGAGGGGAAAGTGCCCCCCCCAAGTCCTTAAGGGTTCCATACCAAGCAAGTGGGCCTGACCCAGCACCTGACAACACACAACTGGACCCTAGTTTTCCTAAAGTAGAGAGGTGGGAGCTGAAATCAGAGATGCAGATAAAGATAAGTTGGTGAATGACTGAGGAGAGAATGAGTCAGGAAAAGGGTAGACACTATGGGGGCTTTCAGGGAAAGGAGAGTAAATAGAGAAGGGGGAAATGAGATGACCCCTCACCCCCAAGCAATACTCCCTCGAAGCTGTGGAGCCTTGTGAGCAAAAATTTTACTTAGTGAGCTACTGGCATTAAAGTTGTGAGCTACTGCATAAATTATTTTATTTTATTGATCAGGCTCAGTTTGCTCTGGGGCCAGTTTTCCTGAAGTAAGACAAAAATGTGTGAGCTGGAGGCTAAAAAACCATGAGCTAGCTCACACTAACTCAGCTTAGAGGGAACACTGCCCCCAATTTCCAGCTTGTACAGCCCTAGTACTCAGGTGTGTCGCATTCAACATTTCACTGAGTAGAGGGATTTGTTTTATCTTTATACACACACACACATACAGTGCCTCACGGACCATTCAATTCTGGCACAAGATTACAAGTGGGGAGTATGAACTCTATAAATGAAAAGTTTTATAAATGGTGGGATAGTAACAACTGAAAAGCTGAAATTCCATCTTCTTGCGAAGTAAAGGGAGGTCTCACGCAGTGCTCTTAACATATGAGTTGTATTGCCTAAAACTAGGTTATAGAGCAAACAATTTCTTTACCTGTGGTAGGAGAGCTGGCTGTGGTTCTGGGAGGTGTGATTGTTGTGTTGCTGGTAGGAGCTAAAGAAATAATGAAATACAAGAAAAACTATTTAGAAAACTATTTAGACCCATGTTTAATCTCAGTAGCCATCCCAGCTCCAGAGATTCTTGTGAAGACATAATGTAAAACAGGCAGACAGAAAATCACTAAGGAGTAACCAGTCACTCTCCAAGCAATTAGAAGCAGCTCTCTACTTCCTTATCCTTCCTTCTGAAGTTGCCACAGCAGCTGCTCTCCTTTTTCTTGTGTAGAGGCACACACAAACACGAACTTCTATTCTGGATGGAAAAACAGCACCAACATTCTTTCTCCTCCCCACCCCTTTGCATGAGAAAAGAACATGGCACCATTTCTTCCTCCCCCCACCCCGCCAAACAAAGCTGCTACCTGATTTCTCTAGGAAAACACTAACAGTTTACTTTCCCCTACAGAACAAGCTAAAACGGGGGGGGAGGGGGGGTGTTTTGGGGAAAAGAGCAAAGAAAAAATTTCCCAACCCAAGCACTTCAGACGTGATCTGAAATGCTATGGATTTTGTACAAGCTTTCATTTTGTGATTGGGTCCACCCATTTAGCTGCTATACTGTGAATGGTGGCTCTCAAAACTCTTGAAAAAATTAAGCAGTTTACAGAAACAAAGTCTGTCTGACCTCCCCTGATGTAAACCACATACTGGATGAGACAAATTCATTAAATGCAACTAGTAGGCATATTACCCTATGAACACATCTGCAATAGTGACAGAGCAAGGCAATGTTCAGGGTGGCTAAACAAGCTCAGGATATCTTATCCTTAGTAGTGAGGATATCAGTCAGTCAAATGGGGCCACTGGGTATTTCTCAACTGTTAACCAGTGATTCAGCATAAACTCACTTAAAGGACTGCCTGGAATATGGATAGGCTGCTGCTGAGAAGTGCTTAGAGTTCTGTTCCCACATTTTAAAAGGGAGATATGGTAGGAAAAGTAGATGAACACTGCAAAGTGTATAAGAACTGCCAGTAGTTAAATATATAATATAGCACATGCAAGGAGTTAAATACTTACCCAAGCATTGTTCATGACCTGTAAAAATACTACAATTTCCATGTTCATTTGTTTTATTTGTACATCGGGACTGATCCACTTCTGCCAAGAAGAAAAATATTCAGCTTATAATTTAAATAATGAAAGTAAAGCATTTAGCAAGATATGTTATCTATATGCAGTTTTGAGGAATATTTTGTACACTCTTCTAGAAATATTTTACAACTATTAATTTGCTCTATCTGGGTATTCTATTTTTCCCAAACTAGAACAATCCTCTGGTTCAGCCAAAGAGCTGTTTTAAGAATAGATGGCTAAAGACTGGTTGCTAGCTAGAAGGCTGTTAGACTAGAAGTCATTTCCTTCCATCATCCCTAAATACCTGCAAAAAGTCAAAGTACAGCTAGTAGCTGCTTACATAAAGAGCAACTACTTCACTTCAGAACTGCATCTGAGCCCAGGTATACACATACAACTCCATGCTTAACAACAGAACCACTTACAGATACTAGTTTTTAAAAGTATTTTATGCACCATTTTCCTGCAGCTCAGGAACTGGGTGCTTAGTTTAGATCCCACTCTCTTGGTTTATGGCCCTTGCTGTCTGCTGTCTCTTCAAAACAGCACTAGTAGTACTTTGCAGCACATTGCAGCACCAACAGCATCTACAAATCACAAAATTTCTCTATTGTGTAATCTTAAAGGAACAACTTCATTTGGTGGGTTCTAATAAAACGTATTATGTAATTGTTTTCTGGTTTTGTTTGGATTATACTTTGGAACCAATACAGCCGCTGTCAGCTTCTTTCTAAGTTTTAAGATGGCCTAGCAATACTAGGCCTCTTCCATATTTAATTTTTAATTTCATTTTCTGATTTATACCCCACCCTATCCCACAAGTGGGCTCAGGGCGGCTTACAACTTGGCCTGTAGCCCCTAAACTTTCCATGCCTCCCTACTTTTTCTTTCAACCATGTACACCCCTCCTGTTTCTTACCCATATGAGATCTGGTCAACTTTCCTTATATCTTCCTTCCACTTCATCTCTCCACCGCTGAAGGCTCCTTCAACTGTCTACCTGATCTCACTTCTTTTAACAAGCCCGTCTCTCAGTCAAACTTCTCTACAACCCCACTCCTGCATGGCACACAGCTTCTCCTGCTCTTCAGTACTTTATAAAGTTTCTTGCTTTAATTCTAAACTTCCTCTGCTTTCTCTTCTTGCCTTAATTCTAAACTTCCACTGCAATTACTTATGCAGAGTTCCTTCCTGCACATCTGAGTCATACCACCTAAGCCAGTGACAATTTCAATACAATTTAGACTTTGCTCTCATTGGAGCAATAGAGTCTAGAGTTCATCTCTTCAAGCTGCAGGCAGGTAGAGGTTCATGCAGGTAAACATTCCTACATATGGTATAAAAAAAATCTTACACATGTACTAATCAGCTTCTTCATAATATGCTGCCTGTGATAATATTTATGTAGGAGTCATTTTGGTGTGGAATAATCATGTAAGTCTCCAACTGATGTTGGTGAGTTGACACAGTATATACATACTTTCCTCCAATTTTTGGTAACCCTCCCCCCCATGGCTTCTGAGGCACAGCAGGGCTGGGGGCTGGTTAAACTCTTCCCTTCTGGCTGTTTTTCCACTCACAGTCACCACCAGTTGGGAGAAGAAATGTGGGTAGAGATATAAAGGCCTAGAAAAAAGTGTTTTCTCTTTTTGAATTGTGTGAAATGCTGTTAACATGTTAGTTTCAGAGAGTAGCTGTGGTCTGCAGCAGAACAACTAGATTTCAGTCCAGTAGCACTTTAGGGATCAACTAGATTTTTTGGGTGTAAGCTTCCAAGAGTCAATGCTTCCTTTTGTCAGATAAACATATTGTTAAACATGCTGTTACTCATCCAACAGGTGTAGTGTGTATTGTATGAAAATTTTTATGTATGACAATCTACATCAGGGGTGTTGAACTCATTTGTCATAAGGGCCAGATCTGACATGAATGAGACCTTGTTGGACCAGGCCATATAACAGAGATATAAACTTTATAAAGAACACAAACATAATTAAAGATTTTTTTAAAAAAAATTAAAACATGCTTAAAACATTAGCACTTATTGGACTTAAAGGTTCTTTCTTTGAATTCTCCCATGGGATCCAGGGAACTGGGTAAAGGAAGCTCTGGCTCTTTCCTTCCTTCCTTAGAGGACCATGAGGGGGAGGAGCCTCAGCCAACAAAAGGAAGAGAGGGCTGGCTCAGTAGCTCTGCTGTGTGATTGTGATAGCCTGGCAAAGCAAGCTCTTCTTCCCCCCTTTCCTCCCCAAGGGAGGAGCCTCAGCCAATGGAGAAAACAGAGATTTTGTTCTGTAGCTCCTGTGTGATTGAGCAAGCCTTGCAAGACAAGCTGTTACACAGAAGGAACCAAGAGAGAGGGAGAAGGAAGCAGATGACAGCCAGTTGCTCAGGGGCCTGATAGGAGCCCTCTGGGGGCCTGATCTGGCCCCCAGGCCAGATGTTTGACACCCCTGATCTACAGCATTAAATGATACATTTTTGTGTATAGTGTAGAGACATACAACATGTTTTGAAAAATACATTCATAGTTTAAGTGTGACAATTTTTGTCCACAATACAATATAATATGCATGCCAGTATATTATAAAGTTTAATCCAATATAAAATATGCTGCTAATCCTATATGAAACTATTTCTTGCCTCATCAATACATTTACTTTGTTTACTACAAAGCTGTTCCCCCCCACTATTTTTCCTACCTCTCAGATGCCAAAAACTAAAGATGTGCTAAGTTCACATAGGAACTCTTTCCAAATATTGGGTTTATTCACAATTTTGCTCATAGAAGACTAGGGCACCAGTAATTCTAAATTCTATATTCAAATAATACAATTTTATATGCTAAACTACATGTTCCAGAGCACTAAAGCAGAACAATAAATTTGGGTTTATTAATGAACTTCACACAAAAAGTTCAGGAAATCTTAAGTACTGCATATATTCTAATTACCCTCATTTTTACGTGTCCCCTCCCCAAGAAGAAAAATCTATTTTCCCTATCAATAATAAAAAGGCAAAAGCAGAAGTTGACTCTGAGCAAAAAAGACCTGAACAGCCATTGTCCCCAATTTTTCACAACTTACCGTAATTTCAGTTTTTAAAAGTCATGAAAAAGTACAAGACTATCTGTAAGGTGGCTGGGTTCTAAACAGTAGCCCTAACACAGATCAAATAATTGAGAGAACTTGGTCAGAAATTAGCAGTTATAACATTGTTATTTCATCATGCCCAATCACAAGGTTATCTCAAGTGTCTTAAGTTTTATTAAAGTGTCCTAGTTTTTAGCTGAAAGCTGGATACAGCCAACAATTGCCTTATCATTTCAAGATCTGGTTGTTAATGTTAATAATAGATGATGAAGAAAAAACTGAGTATTAAAAACTATCCACATTCTCACTTAAGGAATTCAGAGAAAGCAAATATATATACACTTAGAAATCATAGATTCTGTGCACATGCCAGCCTGGCCAAGCTGAGAGCTAATATGTTAGAGAATTCCAGAGGTGAAATTTACAAAGGAACCAGAGTTCAAGAAGTTTGAAAAACGTTACCTTTGCAGTCTAGCCACTGACAGCTAGAGTTTAAGGTACTATTAAGATTAAGACAGGAACTGCAGTTGGTATGGATTGCACAGTCAACTGAAAAGAAAGAACAAGGTTTTTCAAAAAACAAAAACAAAAAATAAGATTATTAAAAAGGAGCGGATCAGTAGTTTCAGTAGTATTTGACACCAGAACCTACTGCACCCATTGTAATGTTGAAATAGTATGTGAACTGATCCTCAGAAAACTAGAAACTCTGTATTTTTAATTTAAATTAAAATTTAACATGCAAAACAGGAGAAAAACCCACAAAGAAGTGAGAACTATAAAATATTACAGTTCCTCCAACAGATGAAGGTAGAAAGTTGGTGATTAAAACCTTGTAGACCTCTCTAAATAGCTTTCAGTCTGCAAAGAACCAGGCTTTTGAACAGCAAATCTTAGCACCTTATACTTTGGATTAATGCAAATCTGGTAAATGGCCTTACACCATCAGAGCAGGAGAAGAAGACTGCAGATTTATACCCCCCCTTCTCTCTGAATCAGAGACTCAAGAGCAGCTTACAATCTCCTATATCTTCTCCCCCCACAACAGACACCCTGTGAGGTGGGTGGGGCCAAGAGAGCTCTCTCAGACACTGCCCTTTCAAGGACAACTCTTGAGAGAGCTATGGCTAACCCAAGGCCATTCCAGCAGGTTCAAGCAGAGGAGTGGAGAATCAAACCAGGTGCTCCCACATAAGAGTCCGTGCACTTAACCACTACACCAAACTGGAGATGCAAGTCTATGAAACAGACAGTTTTACATAATATGCATTTTTGCTACTAGAATATTCCTGAACTTTCACAGTTGATGGCAGCACATATGTACGAACACCACTCTCTAACAGCAGAATGCGCACATCAACTATTAGTCTGGGACCTCTGGAAGAACACATCAGAACTCCAAAGCTCCAGCACCACCCTAACTATTACATCCTAAGTTCTTTTACTGGAGAATCAAACCCTTTCTGCAACCACAGCAAACAGTATGCATCACCAACCATGCCTCCCTCCCCACACCTCCAGCATATCAACCACCTAGGAAGGGGAAGAGCCATTGTCCTGCCCGCCCAAATCCACCTTACTTGTCAAAGGAAAAGCAAATCTAATCTTTAAAAATGTCAAGTGGTTAATCACACACCAGGTGGGCTAGTTCCCACGATTTTGTTAAATTGTAATTTCTACTAAATGCTGGCAATCCTTAGCGTGTTTTCACTCTCCCGCACTGCCGACCATGCCCCCCTCCCTCCATTAACAGTACTTCCCGATACTGTGATATGTCCCAGGTTGAGTTTGGAAGCGCGAAGAGAAGCATCATATGGATTCAGCGACGGTGGCTGCCCCCGTCCGTAACCGAGCAGGCAGAGTTCTCGCTCTCCCGCAGAGACCACCGCCCTTATTCAAGAAAGTTCGTGACCCGCATTCCTTTCCCCCGGAAAACGCCGGCTCAGCTGCCGGGCTCGGAGCAGGGCAGGAATGCGGGAGGGCCTTCAGCCCTGGAGGCTGACCAAGGCCAGGGTTGCACCTGAAGCGCAGAGCCCGTCCCCAACAGAGCGCCTCCGCCCCCTCCCCCGCATTTCTCCTCCCGGACTCTCAGAAAGGGCCGCGAAGCAGCAACCTGAGCCCCAGCCCCTCTCCCTCAGGGCAAGCCTCCTGCCTTAAGCGACACCGCCGCCCAGCCCTCACCTTCTTCCGTCTCCGCAGCGACTCCATTCAGAGAAGTGAGGCAAGAGGCGACAACAACCAGCAGTATCGCCAGGTCCAGGGGAGTCGAGGGGCGGCGGGAGGCCATGGCAGCGACGACCGGCGAGGGGAACACGAAACCTTCGCAGCGCGGCACGAGGCGGAAAGGAAACCGTTGGCGCTGCCTGCCGCTCAGTTCGCGTAACACCCTCCTCCCGCGCCGCTCGTGCGTCACTTCGCTCCCCCACCGAACGCTGGATCATGTGACGTGGCCGCTGCGAGGGGCCACGCGAGAAGACCAGAAGCCTTAGAAGAGATTGAGGGAAACGAGGCTTCCCGTGACTGCGAAACGCTCCCTCTCCCAGGAAGGCGGGGCTTCGATGCGAGGGAGGGGGGGATGCAGGCGGTGCTGGGGGGGGGGCGTGGCGTGGCTGCGTCGAGGCCCGCGTCCGTTGAGGCGTTAGTCTGTTGGGTAAAGGTGTGCTGGTATTATCACAGTGTTAAAGGAAGGTGCCTATGGCCTGGCTAACTTGGAGGAGCCATGTTGAGCTTGAAGGCTGGATTCACACACTAGCTTTTCTTCTGCGGCTTAAACATGTTCAAAAAAACACATGTGTATTGAGATAGGGTTCCCAGGTTCAATTCAAGAAATATCTGCAGACTTTGGGGACGGAGCCAGGAGACTTTGGGGGTGAAGCCAGGATCAAGGCTGTAACAAGCACGATTGAACTCCAAAGGGAGTTCTGGCCATCACATTTAAAGGAGGAACCACACACCTTTTAAATGCTTTCCCTCCACTGGAAATAATGAAGGATAGGGACCTTCTTCTGGGGCTCATAGAATTGGACCCCCAGTTCAAGCTTTTTGAAACTTGGGGTGTTTTGAGGAGAGGCACCTGATGCTACGCTGAAAATTTGGTGCCTCTACCTCAAAAAATAGAGTTTCAGATACCCACAGATCAATTTTCCATTATACCCTATGGGAATTAGTCTCCATAGGGAATAATAGAATGTCCAGCAGACATCCCCCCCCCCCTCTGATGAGCCTGAAGCAGGGGGTGGATCTCCAAACCGAGGGATCTCCTGGGGATTGGCAATCCTATATTTAGACCACTGATTCATGAACCTGAATCTAAGCATGAATTGTTACTGAAGAAGTGTGTGTGCACACAATAGCTTACACCCTGAATAAAATTTTATTGGTCTTAAAAGCAGTGCCACTGGACTCGAGCTTTGTTACGGTGTAGCTGTTGGATTAACCAATTCCACTTTGAGAAATTCCTGAAGATTTGGGTGCAGTATCTGAGAAGTCTCAGTGGGAATGTGATACCATAGGCCAAGCCCCTCACCCCCTCCCAAAGCTGCTCTTTCCTTTGCTGGGATTTTGAAGATAAATTATAAATGTGGGAGAGCAGGCTTTGCCTTGCGGTTAGCAACTGTACTAGCCATGTGTCTGTAATGTTTGAAGCATTGATGAAAGCGTTGAAAACAACCAGTAGAAACAACTCCCACAGTTAACACTATGGTGTTCATATAATTTTACTTGCAAAAACGTGGCAAGAGTCCTGGGGATATGTGCTGGAGGAATCAGCAAAAGCCCAGAACTGGTTGGACAGGACAAGGAAACAAATCAGCTGCCTGAGGTTCCAATGTTGTAATGTGATCTAAGAGGTTTGCCATAGGCTCTTTTGTAACATTGGAGAGGATCCTGGGGCACAGTTGTTCAATTGAAGTCATCCAGGGCTGATGCCCAGAATCCTCTGCCATGCTTCCCGAGAGCCTGAGGCTGCTTCCATATGGTGATGGTTCTCTGTATCTCTCCCTAATGCTGTGAATACAGAGGCATCCATGGGGGCAATGCTGCATCTCCATGGCAGTTTTCTCCATGCTTTCTTTAGGCGCTGTGTCTACTACCTTTTCCCCTGTCCGTGTAACTTAATGATCTATTTAGGGAGGAGCCATAGCTCAGAAGCTCAGCATTTGCTTTGCATGCAGAAAGTCACAGGTTCTGTCCCTGGCATCTCCAGTTAAAAAGGGCAGGCAGTAGGTGATGTGAAGGACCCTGGAGAGCTGCTGCCAGTCTTGAGAAGGCAATACAGACCCATAACTATGGTGGGGGCAGGCCCTTCCATCCTCATCCCTGCAGAAATTGGCTGGCCCTACCATTTATGGCTGTCACTGCTGCTTCTCATGCATGCCACCACCGCTTTCTGCTGCAGAACACAAAGCTGGCTTCAGCAGAAGCACATGCTCTCTTCAGCTTCACTTGCTCCTCGCGTTTGCAGGTGCTGCTTTTTTGCACTTGCTGCCTCCACCATTTTTCTTTCTACATACGTTAAGTAGTTCTGTTGCATTCAACACATGCACAGCTGAATGTGTGATTCATATTCCACATTATTTAGAAAATGTTTATGCTAAGCTCTGCTCACAACCTGAGTTCAATCCCTGGCGGAAGCTGGGTTTTCAGATAGCCAGCTCGAGGTTGACTCAGCCTTCCATCCTTCCGAGGTCGGTAAAATGAGTACCCAGCTTGCTGGGGGGGAAGTGTAGATGACTGGGGAAGGCAATGGCAAACCACCCCGTAAAAAATCTGTCTAAAGGAGAAACTTGGAGTCTAATAAACTATTTTGCCTTTCTAAACTTGGGCTTTTAGCTCCCTATTTCCACTTTTTAACTGATCCTCACCAAAGAAGAGCACTCGTGCTGGCTAGATTCAATGCACTACCATCGGCCATCCTTTTCAGAAGATACCATAGAATCCCCCACAATCTTAGACGATGCCCTTGTAGCCAAGGAGTCATCGAAACAGTCCCTCCTGTTCTTCTGGGCTGCTCTTTCTATAGCAGTCCTCGAGCAAGATACCTAGATGCACTGCTCTCCGACCATCAAGGCCTTTCTTACAGTGCCAAGGTCCACTTTTTACTCCACGGGAAACACAATTTTGTCACTACTCATGTTGCTTGCTTTTTACAGGTTGCGATCCAAATCAGAGAGGCTTTTATTCATGCATAGCCCACAGCTAGTTTAAGTCATTTACCGTAATTTTTGCTGGTTTTTAAGATTTTATTATATTCTATAGTGTTACTGTTCGTTTTAAACTATACTGTATTCTTACATTAATGCCAATAAAGGTCTAATGAATGATTAGACTCAGCCTTCCATCCTTCCGAGGTCGGTAAAATGAGTACCCAGCTTGCTGGGGGGGAAATGTAGATGACTGGGGAAAGCAATGGCAAACCACCCCGTAAAAAATCTGTCTAAAGGAGAAACTTGGAGTCTAATAAACTATTTTGCCTTTCTAAACTTGGAGTCAAATAAAGTTTATCTATGAGGTCTTAAAACTTATTAGTGAGTATGTATTAACCTTCTGATACCTGCAGGTTGTTTTGGTAACTGCAGGTTTTGGTTTTGGGATTATGCTGCTGGGGGTACAAAATAATTCCCTTCTCATGCTATCAATAAACACCAAGTACAGCTTTTAAAAAGTCCATGACAAATAGCTTCTGTAGTCCTGTGGTATGCTGAAACAAACTGTCTTTTTAAACTGAAAAGTTTTTTAGATGATGCCATGCACGTAATAAGGGGAAAGAGATTTCCAGTGTTCTGATGGTGATCACTGAAGATTCCAAACCAGTAGAAATAAACAGCAGTTCCACAGGAAAAGATCACAGGAGAGGATGAGAGAACTTGCCAAATCTAGACCTTTGTAGCAGTTTCGCAACCTTCATCTGCTTTCTCTCTCATGTATACAGTTCCTTTCACGGAGCCACAGTGTACAATATTATAGGTTCAACACATACTTCTTATCATTCTGTTCTCAGTGATTTCCATAATATTGTGTTATCTATGCACCCAAACTTATCTTAACTACAGCTGCTTGAAGACTGGCAGTGAGGGGGAGCTCATCACCCAGGCAGCTGATTCTACTGCTGAACTACTCTTAGAATATATCATCTCTCTCTCTCTTTTTTGTTTTGCACTGCTAATTTTTGTCATCCTGGTTCTATTGCACCATTTATTGAATGTTTCATGTTAACATGATTGCATTGTTTTATATGGTGTAATCCTCTCCTCTTCTGAACTGTATTATTTAATTTAAATAATACAGTTCAGAAGGGGCACAATGTAATGTACATCCATTAAAATAACAGTAATGTTCAATATTCTTCTCACATTGCAAACATGCTTTTTTAATGATAATTTCTGAGCCACTTCCCTATGTGTGTTTTTATCAAGTGTGGATATAGGAAAAAGTAATATCTGAAGCAGCCCTTAATTCAAATAACTTATCTGCTGTTGAGTAAGAAATGGGAGTAGCATTGCCTTATGGAACAGAAGTCCAGATCATTTGCTTGGATATAAAGTTCTTTGTTTTGATTCCTCACCCACTTTCAGGTGCTTACACACTATTGCATCAGTTCTTTCAGCTGTCAGCTCTCTTTTGATGAAGGAAGTAAACAGCAGTTATGCTCTCAGTTTAGCTTTGGTTTGCATGTAGTTTCAGCTTCTATTTTGGTGAGAATTTTCCCAATGTTGCTTTGTTAGCAAATTGTACCAATAATACTTTGTGGGAATTGAAGTCAGGGGGCTTAGAAGGGTGTACCTCTGCTTAGGACTGCATTGTAGGCTCTTTTTCCTGGATAGTTATAGCCTGTTTAAGCTCCCTGGTATAAATGGAATTTTCTGTATTCACTACACTATATTCATATTACTTTGGTTTAGTCTCTTCTGCCATCCTTCTGCTCAGATAAAGGGAAATCATCTTGGAAATCTCCAAAGTAGGGCTGCAATTGGGGTATGCAAAAAAAAAAATGGGTTTTTTAAGTTTGGGCATATTGAACCTGAAAAATAATTTCCAATATTCCCGAATTGTAATATTGGTATATGTCACAAGCAGGAGACTAGGGAGTGCCTTGCCTTCTACTGGCTGCCAATACTCTGGTATGGGTCAATCTGGGAGGGCCCAGAGCACCTAGCCAATCCCTGTTTTTTCCTTCTCAACAAATACCTCTATCTGTGACCAAAGAGATGTGAGGACCCAGGCAGTATAACAGCAATATTTTTATTGTAAGTGCTCAGGAATAAACAAATAAGTTTTAATTATTAATGCAACAGTAAAAAGTAGAAACAGTAAAGGTGATGCAAAGAAAATAACAGCCTTCATGTAACTAAACATTCCCTTCCTCTAAAGCCAACAGACTCACCACACCTTGGGTTAACCATTAGGGAACCCTGCTGCAGCCTCCCCAGAGAGATACAACCCTCCTGACTTAAGCCTCTCCTGAGAGAACACATTTCCCTTGCTAGCTGGGCCATTTATGCTTTCCTTCCAGATCCCACCCTCTGATCCTCACTCGGCAAGTTTTCTTCCCTAAACTTCTGCCCATCCAATCAGAGGGACAGAAGGGTTCCAAAAAGATGAAGAGATTGGATTTATACCCTGCTCTTCACTACCAGAAGGAGTCTCTTAGAGTGGTTTATAATCTCCTTTCCCTTTTCCTACCCACAACAGACAGCTTGTGAGGTAGGTAGGGCTGAGAGAGCTCTTTCAAGAAACTGCTCTTGAGCAGAACAGCTTTGAGAGAACTTGTGGCTGACCCAAGGTCACATCAGTAGGTGCATGTAGAGGAGTGGGGAATCAAATCCAGTTCTCCCAGATAAGAGTCCACGCACTTAACCTGTACACCAAACTGGCTTTATAAGCCAGATACTAACAGGATGCAAACCTAAGTGAAAGATATCACTTTTATTGCTTTTGTATCCAGAACACGTTAGGCACCAAAAATGCCTCTGCGGTTTTTTTGTCCTCATGTTGTCAGTTATCCTGTGGTAACGCCATCTAGTAACTTATTTAAATAGTGGATTTGTCTAAAGCAGGGATGTCAAACACCCAGCCCGCAGGCCACATCCAGCCCACCCTAGTCTTTGATCAGGCCCGAGGGGCTCTTTTCTCTCCCTCTTCTCCCCCTTTGAAGCTTCCAGGCTCTTTGAGTCTCTTTCAGTTTCAGGCTGAGTCTCTCCGTTTCAGCCTGGGAGCTTCAAAGGCTCTTTGAAGCACCCTTTGAAGCTTGCAGGCTGAGTCCCTCTTCCCGCTTTTCTTTGCTGGCTGCTGCAAAGAAAACATGGGGTGGATTTGAAGATCCATTCCACATTTTCCTTGCAGCTGAAGTGGAGATGGTTACATTTTCAGCTTTCCTATAGCTAGCTGAAAGGCATGCATCCTAGAGATGTGTCTTTGCAAACAAGGGTAGATGCCTTCAGCCAGTTTATCTCTCCTGACTGGACCTAATCTAGTGAGTACTCTAGTGTGGGAACCCACAGCCAAAGGAGGATATTATATTGGAAAGGCTTTGCCAGTGTGAGTAGATTGGGGGGCGGGGAGAGAAGCTTACAATGCCATTTCATTGTTTCCACAGTCAGAGCCTTGTGCTTTTTCTTGATGTTTTATTTTAAAAATTGCTTTTGCAAATTCCACTAGTTCCCCACCTTTCCAACTTAAACTATTGGAAGAGTTTTAAGCATGTTTGTATTTTAAGTCTAAAAAAATATCATTAATTGGGTTTGTCTGTGTCCATTATAAAGTTTATATCTCCACTACCTGGCATTATATTTTATGACACTCATGGCCCGGCCCCACAAAGTCCCATTTATGTCAGATCTGGCCCTCCTAACAAATGAGTTTGACACCCCCGGTCTAAAGGTTCTAAGCAGTTGTAATAACAAGTATGAAAAAGGAGTGTGATATAGTCAGTTCCTTAGTGTTGCCTCTATGCAGGCCCAGTGCTGAGGGTTCTGCCACCCCAGGCATAGCCCCACCCCCTGCCCCTGACTTTCAGTAGGAGGGGGGAAAGAGGGCAGTGGGCTGCTCAGAGCTTGGCTCCGAGTGCACCCACTGCCACACCACCCCCTGACCTCACCCAGGCTTCCTGGTGCCCAGGAAGCCTGGATGAGGTCAGGGCAGCAGCGGGCATGCTCAGAGCTGGGCTCTGAGTGCGCTTGCTGCCAGGCCACCCCCGACCTCACCCAGGCTTTTTGGGCTCCAGGAAGCCTGGGCGAGGTCAGGCCAGCAGCAGGCACACTCAGAGCTGGGCTCTGAGCATTCTTGCTGCCATGCCACCCCCAACCTGGCTCAGGCTTCCCGAGTTTCGGGAAGACTGGGTGGGGTCAGGGCAGCAGCGGGTGTGCTCAGAGCCGGGCTCCAAGCACACTCACTGTTGAGGCACTCCGCTGACCCTGCTCAGCCTTCCCAGGGCCCAGAAAGACTGGGTGGGGTTAGGGGCCGGCCGCCTTCATGTTCCCTGGGTCTGACCTGGGGAATGTGAAAGCGGCCAGGTGGCACCTGCACTGCACAGGCACCACCCACTTTCACATTCCTTGGGTCTGTAACAGATTGAGGATAGGCTGCAACACACTGCATATACCCTCCACATACATGCATGTGTATCTTATATTCTAATAGCAATGTCAGGATATCGTTGAATACTTAAGTCCACTGACTGGATCTATGAACCAGCAAGACAGATCTTTCTACAAACCTGAAAAGGGCCTGAGATTTGTAGAAAAAGATGTGCAGGAAATGCAGGCCTGGTTAGTACTCCAATACAGGCTTCCCTGGTATTTGCCATTTACATTGTGAAAATTGGCAGGCCTTTGCCGTTTACATTGCCATTACATTACATTAATCAATAGATTACATTTGCCATTTACATTGTGAAAACTAGCAGATTCTATGGTAGTAGAGTCCACTACCTTTGCTTACTTTCACTACAATCCTAATAACATTTTCCTAGGAGTAAGCATCACTGAATAGATCACGTGCTTAATATAGCACTGAGTTGCAAGAGGTGAAGCTGATGCTAATTGCTAAGTGGGTAGTGATAAGGTAAAGACAGGATATAGAGAAGGTAAACATATTTAAAGATCTTTTATTTTCACTGAGCAATATGCATACCATAAGAAATGGATAATACTATTTAAAAAAATTCTCTTCACTCTGGGGAATCTAGAGAATTCCTAAATATGGCTTAGGAATTTATCAGTAATAGCATTTGAGAATTACGCTAGTGATCACATATGACAACCAACTTTGGTTACTGGGCTTAAATGAGACAATCGGTTTATCAATTAGTATTTCTTAGGGCACTGTCCACAAGCCAATTTCCTCATAATAGGCTTTGAAGTCACTGATATTCCAGAATATGCACTTGCAGACTGTAGTCATATTGCACTGTGGTGTATTTAGACAGCTAACCAAACATCTGTTTTCTATTAAGTGGCACAGTCGTTACTGTGAAGGACTCAAAATAGTACATTGCTGGAATAACATGCTAAATATCTCTAAACAGATGCTGAGACTATTTCCATTAACCCAGGAGTTTGCTGTAGAATCTGCTTTTGTATTAAGAATAACACTATTTGGTTTGATGTTAAAGGAATAATTGTTTAAACTAGGTGTGAAGTAGGATATTCAGTACAATTACGGTTGCCAGGTCCAACTCAGGAAATACCTGGGGACTTTGGGGGTGGACCCAGGAAACTTTCTCATTCCCTAAAAACATAAATAAAAATACAGCAGCGCAATTCCTCTGAACACAATCTTCATTTCCTCATCCTCTTTTTTAAAGGTTTCCCCAGCAGCTGCACTTCCACTAAATAGGAAGTGAAATTTGTCATACCCCCACAAGTCTCTTGCCATGGCTTAATTAAGACACACACACACACACACATACAAAGCTGCCAAAATAAGCACACACTTTTATGATCTCACTGGGCAATTTATTTATGGGAGTTGTTGAATGTAATAGTCTGCTGTATTTCAACCAACTTCAACCAACACAGGAAAACGAAAGTAAAGAACAAAGCAGTCTAGGGGGGTGGTGGAGTCTTCCTCCATCCCATAATCAGGTTCTAGTTAACTCTTTACTATCTATTTTACTATGCAAACAACTTCTGAAATGAATGCAAAACAAATGGAGGGAGTGTGCTCTCTTATTTTCTCACAGTTTCACACACTTACCAAGAAGAGCCATACGGCTCTGCCTGCTCACCCTGCCCCCATCCAGCTTGCCTCCTACTGAGATTTAAAGGTGCACACACCTTCCAAAACAGAAGCAGTTTCCAAGCATCTTCTAAGCCTGCTGAGATTTAAATGCACATGGTGGCTGTTGCGGCAGGGCTTCCCCCCACCAGCCAGCTGACTGGCGGCAGGGAGGAGAAAACTGGGGAATGCCCCACCAGAACCTGGGGACTGGCAAGCCTAAGTACAATTCATTTACTGATCCACAAGCTACAGGTCATGACATAAAATAATTTAAGGAAAAGTTAAGATGAAGTGGCATAATCAAGGGGAACTGGGAATGGTTACTTCAGAAGCTTTTATTAAATAATGGAGGATTTCAGCTAAGACTTTTAAATTATCAAGTAAATGGAAAAAGTCAAATTTATGGCTTAATAAAATGTTCTTTTTCCAGATGTGTTGTTCACTAAGGCAAGTAATCATTCTAATATATAGGTTTTGTTATAGGTTTGGTACTGGGTAGAAGGAACCTGGCAACTGGGACTTATGAGGAGAAAGAAAAAGGCCTAGGCTTCGCGGCTGGTGTTGTACAGGAAGCGATGTCATTATGCCAGTGACATCCAGGCAACGATCTGGTATTTGGGCAAAAACTCTATGGTAAAACCAACTTCTACCATAGAGGTTTTGCCCAAACCCCAAGGTTACCTGGATGTTGCTGGTGTGATGACATTACTTCCTGTGTGATGCTGACCACAAGGCCTAGGTCTTTTCCTTTCTTCTGGTAAGTTCCCCCAGCGGATCAGCAGGTGGAGTAGGCCCTGGTGATGGGGGATCCCTGCCTCCACTGTGGGATGTGCCAACTGGGTCATGTTTAGTGCCACTTCATCTTTCTCACCACTAATCAATTAGGCAGCATTACTAACAACTCTTCATGTAGATGTATTCTCACTGATTATTCTTCATGGGCAATTTAAAGATAAAAAGTAGGAGGCCTTGCACAGTACTTAAGCTTGGTAAAAGAAGACCATTTAGAAATCTCATATTTTAAAAAGTCATGTAAGAAATATCTAACCCTGGGTTTATAGAAAATATTCCTTGCTTCCTTCTGTCTTGCTGTTCCTCTATATGAAGGTTAACATCTATTGTGATGACCCATCCCTTTCTTCCTAGTTCACAGAAACAGGCATCTTTAAAGCCCTTCCTGTGCATACCACTCAGATATGTTAATCTATTTCATTACAAAACATTTCCCTTGGGAAACAGGCTACTTATTATCTCTGCTGATGCTTGAATGAACTTGGCCAAATGACTTGTGACATAACTTTGCCATGACATTTTTAAAATGAAAAGCAGATTCAGGAGCTTGAAATTTTGAGTACAAGAATGGCAAAATGGGAGGAGGTATTTACACTCTTAAGCAGAGTTGAGCCTTTCTAAGCCCACTCACCTCACTGTCAGTCTGTTTTCTACTTGCATGTGATGAAGAGAACTTTGAAACTTAGAAGCTTATACCCTGAAAATCTTGAGGGTCTCTAAGGTGCTATTGGGCTTGACATCTGGCTCTTTAAAAAAGAAGAGATCTTCAGATTCTTTACTGTTATATCTGGGTTGAACCTTACACACTATCAGGGCTTTTTTTGTAGCAGAAACTCCTTTGCATATTAGGCCACACACCCCTGATGTAGCCAATCCTCTTGAAGCTTACAGTAGGCCCTGCACTAAGAGCCCTGTAAGCTCTTGGAGGATTGGCTATATCAGGGAGATGTGGCTAATATGCAAAGGAGTTCCTGCTACAAAAAAAAGCCTGCACACCATGTTACACCATCTCTGTTCTGCTACCACCATATCTAATTCTGGACTTAATTCAGATAACAAAAACTTCTCAGTGAAGTCAACGTTAAAGGAAGGAAGCAGGAGACAGTTCTCTGTATCTGGGGGAATCCAGGTATTCAAAGAAATTAGGCCTCCTTAACTTCCAAATTCAGCCCCCCCCCCCCCCCCCCAATGTCATGTGGCTACACACACTTCTGGTTTACATCACAGATTGACAAATTTACAATGGCAAACAAAGCAATGCCCTAATTTCCTTAGTACCAGGCTGGATATGAAAGTTTAAGGCTACAGTTATCCTGATTTTTGGTGTCCACAATCTCAGGTGTTTGTAAGAATTTCAGTGCCATTTTTTGGTTCCTGAAGCAAATTAACAGGATGCAGAGGGTGATAGATTTTTGTTTGGGTTCACCCAACCTTCTGTCATCTATTGATAACTTTTACATTGATTCGCACATGGAAAGTGACCACTTGCCCCTAATTCTATCTTTAAAATTGGATCTGGAGTAGGGTTGCCAAGTCCAACTCAGCAAATATCTGGGGACTTTGAGGGTGGAGCCAGGAGACTTTGGGGGTGGAGCCAGGAGCAGGATATGACATCACCTTTGTGATTTCATATCCTGTGATGTCACTTCCAGGTCAAAGATCAAGTGATGTCACTTCTACGCTCCACTTCTTTCGATGGTGTCACTTTCAGCACACTGCACCCAAATACCTTCCCTTCCTGTGATGTCACTTCCTCCTCTTTATCTCTTTACATTGCTTTCTGCTACTCAAACATTTGTTGAGTAGCAGATCTCCAGCCACCACCTGGAGGTTGGCAATCTTAATTTATATCCTACCTTCCATGGGAACCCAAAGCTGCTTCCATCAGAGGTTGAGAGTATTCCAATGTTACCCAGCAAGTTTCCTTGGCAGAGTGGGGATTCAAATCCAGGTCTCCCAGACCCTAGTCTAGCACTCTAGGTTAGACTTAACCCTTTTAAGCTTAGGATCCCCAGGTAGTTCCCTTCTTTGGTTTCCAAATAGTTAGCAAAACTGATTTACTGTGTCTCTCCCCACTCACCCCTCTACAAATGCGATGCTGAGGAGGACAGACCCAGCCTCTCTTCCCTACCTGCAGCAAACTCTCAGTCTCTTTCTCTCACGCAAACACACACACACACAGGAAGAGGGAGACGTTTGTTGATGGTAAAGTGCTGCTGGGTCAAACATGATACTGAGGAAAGGGGGCAGGGAAGCAGGCACTGTCTTCACCCCCAACACACAGAAAAACTCAAGGAGGGGGGGGGGAAGCCTCCTTGATCTTAAAGGTGCAGTGCTGCTGGGGAAAACAATCCCGAGGAGAGTGAGAAAGGATGGCATTTATAGCTCCCTTTCACCTCCAGCACACACTCGCTCGCTCACTCACTCACAGATGAAGAGAGAAAAAAAACTTTGTTGATCTTAAAAGTGCTCCTGCTGGGTCAAATGCAATGGTGAGGAGGACAGACCCAGCCTCCCTTCCCCCACTTGCAACGTCGGTTGAGCGGACAGCTGCTTGCACTCGTCCCGTTCTGTGGCTCACTTTCCCCCCTGCCTCCACCCTCCCCTTCTCTCATTTTACCTCAGAGGCGGAACGGGCGACGCTGCTGAGCTGCCGCCTCTTGTCCGCTTCACACCGTAGCTGCTGCACCGAGATGGGCTCGGAGAAGGACTCAGACTCGCTGTTTCCCCCCTCTCCCCCCCCGCTTCTGGATTTTTGGAGAGCGGGGAAGGAGGCTGCAAATTCGGGGGTCCCCCGGCAGGGCGGAGGGGGTTGGGAAGCCTAATCTGGAGATTAATATGGTATCATCTTCCCAATCTGTGAAGGCCTCTGAGAATGTTAAAAAAAAAATCAAGTGGTCCCTGGCCCTAGAAAGGGAGTTTTCTTCCCTCTTTGGCTCTGTAGCACTGTGTAGATTAAGGGATTCAATCACAAATTCCAATTCAGATGATACAATCCTTTCAGGATTCTCATTATTAATTGATTACTGTAGTGCTAAAGCTAAACCTGTGATCTTGCCTAGGTCCAGTTTCTCTAGCTGGTTTGATACAGATTGTTTAGCTTGGAAACAAGAACTGAGAGCACAATTTAAAGAGGCCTGCCACTCCAAAGACCCAACAAAAATTAAGGCCTATATTGCTTGTAAAACAGCCTACCTGGAGCTTATTACATCCAAAAAGAAAGTTTTCTTTCAGAATAAATGGGACCAATTTTACCACTCGATAAAATCTAATGATAATAAGGCTTTCTGGAGAATCATTTCGAGTAATCTAAAAAATAATTCAGTTACTGACCCAAATATTTCTGCGCAAACATGGGTTGATTACTTCTCTAACATTTTTGCTACTCCATGTGTATTCCCTCCTATCTTAGCAAACCCCACCATTACTGATATGCCGGTCTGGCCTCTAGTAACTCTAGAGGAAATCAGTGATTTATTGAAGGATTTAAAAGCGGGTAAAGCACCAGGCCCTGATGGCCTTCCCACTGAGGTATTCACAAAGTTTGCCGATTGCTCCTTGCAAAATTGTTCTCTTTCACTTATCTGCATGGCTCCATCCCAGACTGTTGGCTTGATTCTATAATTATCCCAATTTACAAAAAGGGGGGGGGGGTTGGAGTTACCAGAAAATTTCCACCCCATTAGTTTATTATCTGTAGTGAGCAAATTGTATGCCAAACATTTAGAACTCCGATTAACTGACTGGATGCACCTAGGCAACATCATAGGTCCTGAACAAATTGGCTTCTCCAAAGGCAAATCTGCTATGGACCATTGCTGTACTCTGGCCTTGCTTGCTGAAAAATATATGCATACCGGAACAAAAAAATTATATGCTGCCTTCATCAATTTGAAGGGCGCGTTTGATTCAATAGATAGAGCCCAACTATGGATTAAGCTAGGTTACCTGGGAATGGACCCTCATTTGCTGCTTCTCTTGAGGAAACTTCATTCTAATACTTTTTGCCAAGTGAAATTTTCTTCTAGTGGTGACTTGACTAGCAAAATCCCAGTGTTAAAGGGGGTTAAACAAGGTTGCGTGCTGGCCCTGCATCTTTTTAATTCATTTTTAACTGACCTGGTACAATTTTTGAACCCTATTAATGGTCATCCGCCTAAACTAGCAGGCCAAGTGGTCCCCTTATTACTTTATGCCGATGATACTACCATCATCTCTTGCACAAGTGTGGGCCTGCAAAAGTATTTGAATGCCTTCTATGTCTACTGTAATTGTAATTCACTCTCTATCATTTATGCCAAATCTAAAGTAGTTGTCTTTTCAAATTGCTGGCGCCCACAGATATGGTTTATTGGCAACTCAGCAATTGAGCAAACAAAATTTTCTAAATACTTTGGGATCACTTTTAATCATACTTTAAGCTGGGTTTCACATCGTAACAACACCGTAAACTTGGCTAAATGTTCGGTTGCTCAAATTAAACAGTTTTTCTTTACAAGGGGCAACCAATTAGTTCCGGCAGCAATTAAGGTGTTCAAAGCTACAACACTAGCCCAAATTCTCTATGGTATCCCTATATGGATCTCAGCATTTACCAGGAAAGTGGAGGGCATTCAAGCCTCATTCTTTAGACAAATTCTTGGTATGCCAAAATGTGTGTCCTGCTTTGCTCTCTGCTCTGAAGTGGGTCAGTCTTTGGTGGAGACAAAAGCCTGGATTGCAGTGTTTAAATTCTGGCTCAAAATTCACTTTAGAACAGATCCTAATAGCCTTCTTGATTGTATGAAAAGAGACCCATATATATCATCCTGGTCAGCAGTGCTTATGTCCAAACTTAACCAGTTGGGGATAGAGGTTGATGATTTTTTTTACTTCTGATGAGTCCTATATCTTCAGATGTATTAAATTGAGACTGTGGGAGTTGGAGGAAACGAAACTACGTCCAACAGACCCTTATATTTGCTCCCCAACTTCCTTAGGTCTTTATGCTTTCTGCAGCAAAATGCCCCATTATCTATCAGACTTAACCATTCCAAGTCATAGCAGGGCATTTATGTCGGCTAGACTAAATGCGTTTCCCTCCAAAGTTTTACAAGGGAGAGATCATCGAATCCCTTTAGGCGACAGACTCTGTTCCTGTGGAGCAAATATTCCTGACTCAATTCAGCATATATTGCTTGATTTTTCCTTTCATCATAATCTCCGTAAAGATTTATTTTGCAAGCTTTCTTTCTCCCCAGATTTGTCTATTCTGCCACCCTGTTATTATTTATTGAATGATACTGAGGGGGAGGTTAGCGAGGTTGTGGCAAAATTTTTGGCTGACATCCTTAAATTTAAATCTGACTATGTATGAATGCATCTGTAAGCTGGGTTTCATTTTGATTTTATCTCCAATGTTAAAATTTTTATATTCTGTGTATTTTTATTTGCAACTGCTATGCCATTAAAGGTTTGGTATGGGTGATAATGGCAGGAGATGGATAGAACAGGAGAAGGAAGATTCCTTGAGGTTCGCCTACTTATTCTGTTCTATTCAGTATAGAAGAATCTTCAAAGATGCAGGCTATAATTTTGGTCATATTGAAGAAAGTCCTGCTGAAATGACTGGGACCTGAATCACAGGAAATACGAATGGGGCAGACTTTTAAATTGAATAAACAAACAAGTGTTCACCAAAGACCACAGTTTAGGAAGTAACACACTAGAAGTGATACAAATGCTCATAAATGCAAAGGGAGTTTTGGTGTACAGACATAATAATCTGAAAATGAAAACGTAGGTTGCTGGTGGGGAGGAAAGGAGAGACAAAGAATTCATTTGTGATTTCTGCTTCCATACATCAATGATTCATCTGTTGTTGGTTATCACATATTAATGCGACATTCTTAATGTCTATAGGAACATTCTTAATGTCTATAGGAACAACACAACTAATTGTACACATGTAGTAGGACTTTGTGTTCATTTATTGTCTGAACTTATTTGATCTGCCTTATTTGACCATCAGTTTTTGAGACTTTGGAGTTTACCAATTAATTGGGGGGGGGGTGTCAGAGGAGGCTGCTCTTGGAAGAAAAGAGGTCCGAAGAACAGAACATGTCATTTTGGGTGCGCTTAATGGAGTTTTCTGAAATGTAGCTACACTGAAGCAGTCTTAGGTTCCCAAGCCACTGAGTTATCAAATGCAATGAAAATTTCTAACATTGGAAAGGACACCAAAACTATTAGATTTGATTTCTAAAGATGAAACAAAATTATTTTTACATTTGTCAAACATTTTCCAATTATTATAAAACCTACAGTCAAAAAACAATTGCACTTTTTTTAAAAAAAAAAACCCTAACCTCTATAATCAAGGCTTAAAAATTCCACAGCCAGTAATTTTACATTCTACAACTGGTCTCTCATTGAATGTTTCTGTTGCTTCCAGTTTCTTCAGAACTTCTGAACCCTCGATCAGTTGCCTGCAACAGGAAAAATCTCAATAAATATCAGGAAGTCACATCAGTTAATTTCAATAACAATCACTGTCATCATGCTATTCAAGTTTAAATGCTTTATTCTGCCATTAAAGCAATACTGCCTCCTCCCAAATTTCAATTATAATATGTGCAATATAAGATTAGTTAATTATACCTTAATTTTCTCATCAATGGGGACCCAAAGTGACTTATAACATCATTCTCCCATCCTCCCAATTTGTTGTTGTTCAGTTGCTCAGTCAAGTCCGACTCTTTGCGACCCCATGGACAAAGTCATGGCAAATTTATCCTCCCAATAATCCTGTGAGGTAGGTTAGGCTGAGAGACAGAGTGGCAGTAGGGATGTTAAACTGGGTCACCCAGATTCTTGACCAGCACTTTCACCACACTCATATTTGTTTTTGAGATCTAATACAGAGCTGTTATACATACCCAAAAGCAACGTATTTTTCATTCAAATAGGGGGCAGGCTGTAGTGTGATGTAGAACTGGGATCCATTGCTGTGGCGTCCTTTGTTGGCCATTCCAAGAACCCCTCTTTTGTTATGGAGAATGGCAAAGTTTTCATCTAGGAAACATACAGATTTATGTACAATAGTTGTCATTTTCCTTTTCCCTGATTCAGTTTTTTCTTACATCGAATGTACATCTCCCTGTTTCATAGTCCCTGGCAATAGGTAATTTGTTTAGCCAATATTAGTATCAATTGTATGATCAGAAAACATACTGATATTTACCCAACATTCTCAAAACCTGGAACAACTTCCTAAGTATGGTTTTGAGGTCCTGCTGCCTGAAGCGGCATTATCATATCTGTCAGGGGACAGAGCAGATCTCAACTCCATGTATGCCCCCCTGGTGGTGGAGAAGCAACAATGACCCCATTTGGCTACCACTGGGAACAGCTGCTTTAAAGCAGTCTCACAGCTGAGTGGTGATGCTGGGCTCTTTAAGATACTATCTAAGTCACAGCTGATCAGAGGCACCAGACTCTTAAGAACCATCTGCTTGTTGATCAGCTATTTGGTGGCAGCCTATCAAAAGAAGGGGGAGAAATTAGGTAATGCCCAGAAAGCAAGCACCATCTTCATCTCTGCTTTAATAAAATGGAGGGGGAGGGGGAAATGTTGGCTTTGGCTATAAGCTGCACAGGAGCAAAATTAGGGAGGGGGAGGAGGAAGACCTGGGTGCTTTGGAACCCCCTTCCTTCATGATGATGACGGGGATGAGGATGATGTTGATAGTGCAACTAGGTATGGTAGAGAAAATGGTCAAGCAGAACATAAAAGTAAAACACCTCAAATGAGCAAGCTGAGAATGAGGGTTGTGCAGAAGTCATCTTGCCAGGAAAGGCTTACACTATGTGTGTTTTCTTCGTTGGTGGCAAGTGGGTCTTACAGTTTGGAAGTCTACAGGTCTTTCCTGGTAACCAGTGGATGGCACAACTAAGACATCATTCTTGTTCATGTGTTGTTCAGTATCCTGACACCTTCACTCAAGGACATGCTTCTATTAAGGATATTGCATTTCCTCAGCATTCAAACCACAAATACAGGTGGTATAGTCTATGAATATTTACTCAGAAGTAAGTTACACTGTATTCAAAAGGACTTATTCTAAAGTAAAACTGGGCACAAGATAAAAACCATCAAGAAACCCCAGCCTTCCAAGATAAAAATATATGGGGGATGAGAGACTATAGAAGAACAAAACTAACAAAGGCAGGAAGGCATCCTCTCCCTGTACCCCACATGACCATCCCCCTAGTGTGTGGCAAGTAGCAGAAACTACCCTTTCCTCCCTTAATATGGAGGTCAGTTTCTTCTGCCTCTGCCTGGCTCCACTCTACTCCTTTCTCTGCTCCAGTTCACAGGATGGCTCACCTGGGCTGCTTAGAGGAGCCCAATGAAAATATTTTTTGCTTAGGCTTGGTGGCCTGGCTGCTCCTCCACAAACTGTGGGCAATCAGGCTTCCATGGAAGCAAGCAGGTGTGGTGTGTGTGTGTGTGTGTGGTGCACAACGTGGAGAGACAAACAGTTGGAGGCAAATATGTGAGCTGTTCCCCTATGCTAGTTACAGCCTCCACTCAGGGAGGGTTCTGCTGGGACCCAGACTTCTGCCCCAAAATGTGGCCCTGATGGGGCTACCAGTTCCTATGTGAGTCCCACTTTGCGGGCAACCCCGTCTGATGGAATGGAGAATGATGTAAGCTGCTTTGGGTTCCCATTGTGCAGCAAGGTGGGGCATAAATGACATAATAGATATAGCTGACGATATGAGAGAAACTGAAAGGTGGGGGTTGGCTGGTAGAGAGGAAAAAGAGAGGAAATTAGAGAAAGGTGAGGATATGACTTGTCAAGAAGATGGAAAGAGGAAATAGTGTGGGGAGGGGATGCAGCAGCCGCTTGCAAGTTTCCCACCATGCAACTGGGCACAGCATGGTGGCCAGCACTATCCAAATGGGCTGTAGCTTTCCCTGGTAGAAGTTGCCAGAGAGAAGTAAGAAGGGAAAGCTGAAGACAGGGGAGAGGATAAAGGTAGGTTGGTTAGTGAGCGGGAAGGAGAAAAATAAGCAGGAGAAGAGACTATAGAGGCTTTTAAGGAAGGGAAAGTAGAAATAATGGGGGAGGGAAAATTAGATGCTTACTATTCCTTGTGGGTTTCCACTTGTCAATATATCTAATTCCCAATAGGACCCTATCTGTGGATACTTAAATCCAGAGACTAGAGCCATGAACATACAAAATGGAAGTTCTCACAAACCTGAAAAGTTCCAGTTTTCAGAAAAAAACTGAAATCTAAAGCAACTCTCCCAAACAACCCATCAGGATTAACCTTCTCCACCAAATAGTTCAGTTCAGTTCAGTTTGCTTTATTACAGTCCATGACCAAATACACAGCACAATGCAGACCAACAACAACCACATAAAAATTGTAAAAATCAAGATGGACCTAAATAAGTAAAACGTAAGATATTTAAAAAATAAATGTGAAAATAAAATATAGGACATTAGTATGAATAATGAGATCTGACAAATAATACAGTAGAGGTCAAACATCCTCTAGCTTAATAAATATAGTACATATAATAAAAAAATTAAAATTTAAAAATTATACAGCTCCAGAAGAAATATTAACTAGAATACACTGGTTAAAATTACAATCTGTTACCTCGACATTAATTTGTAAGAACCATAAAATGCAATTTGATTGCATGGGAACAAAATTTGGTAACTTTATGCATGGTCTCTGTATTTATATCAGTTTCAGTAGCATTTGTGATGGTATAAAGAGTACTCAGGCATTTAAGAAAAGATAAAATACAAGCTTGGAAATATTCAAAAAACAGTCAGTTCAGGACCCCTTCCTTACATAATCCTCATGAATTCTCCTAGTTGCCACCATAAATTTGGCACAATTAATTGTGAATTGGGGGTTAAAATCTGATAACAACGTATTTCTGATTTTGAAATCAGAAAACCTGAGACATCCCTCCAACAAAGAATAAATGTACCTGGCTCGTATGCCAGGGTATAGGCCACACCCAAACAAAACATGGTCAATCATTTCAACTTTATCTGCACCGCAAGGACAAACCCGCTCAACCATAGGCACCTTTCTAAAGCGGCCCTCAACGACTGCTGAAGGAAAGATATTACAACGGGCCATGGAAAAGGCCCTTCTGTGAGATGGTATTGTTAGAGTTGAGAGATAGGGGGCTGGAGCTAACACATATCTCCTTTGAGGGGGAGCTAGATAATCCGGAACCTTGGCAATTCTGTCTCTCAATGTCTTGTAGTCTCTGTTTGACTATGTCCCTGGCTTGGTCCAGGGCCATTATCTGGAGAGATTCAGGTGAAAAGCCAAGCGTAGACAATTTCTGATGGATGGCTCTAACCCAAGAGGAACAATAACTATCCTTTAAAATCAACAATGTGATATTAGTGGAGCAATGGCTGAGATTAAGCCAAGTGGTGATTGAAAGTAGGCTCACCCTAGCCTCTATCCTTACCAAGCCAGTTTCCAAGCGTAGTACTGCATTGGAAACGCAGGTTGGAAAGTGGAAAATGGCTCTCAAGAATTTGGACTTAATTTTCTCAAGGGGATCAAAACTTAATAAGGATGGACCCAACATAGTTCCATAGGTGAGTTGGGGTATTGTTTTGGCCAAGTAGAGTTTTAATGCAACTGGTATAAAATGCCCCCCTTTCGTGAGAAAAAACCTAATGGTGGCCTGGGTCGATTTGCGACCAGAATTGGCAGCATATTCGTGGTGAGCCTTCTTTGACCCTGAGGACTGAATCATGACCCCCAAATATTAGTAAATTGTTACCTGTTGTAGACTATATTCCATCTCCTTAGCCTGGGTTTTGGGCCAAAAGCCATTACTTTTGTTTTCTGATAATTAATCTCTAAGAGGTTATGATCGCAATAAAGACCAAATTGAGCCAATGCCCTTCTAAGGCCTACTGGTGTTCTAGACAGCAAGATTGTGTCATCTGCAAAGAGTAAGGCTACCAGTTGCCTCCACCAAATAATGGAAGCAGTGTCTGTAGTCTTAAGAAACAAATGCCCTCTTAGTGGCTGTTGCTAGGCAACCACAACAGCACTGCTGAATTTGTTACTGTCAATAAAAGCCAAGGCCCTTTGCAGAGTTGTTTTGGCCTGGTAACAACTACTGATAATTTGATACCTCATGACTTACATGACTCACCCAGAACTGGCTGTTCACAGTGTTCAGTAGCAGGCACCACATAAAAGCCAGACACAGCTGTGGATACTAGGCTTGACAGTCCCCAGGTCCCAGCGGGGATTCTCCCACTTTCCCAGGCTCCTTCCCGCTCCAGTCAGTTGGCCGATGGGGGGAAACCCCACCCCCACAGCCACCATGTGTCTTTCCACCTCTGGAGGCTTCAGACTCCACATGGAAAGGCTTCCTTTTCAGATGGTGTATCTGTGTCTTTAAGGCTGAATGGGGGTGGGGGGAGTAGGCAGAAGAACATGGCTGCTTCCAGTGGATGTGAAAGCAGCCCAGACCCTCCATTGGTTGCACAATCTTTTCAAAGGTCCTTTGCATAGGAAAGGTAAACTTGAACCTTTGGTTGCTCTGTGTTACTTTGAAGAAGTTGGAAGTTCAGCAACTCATGAATAGAGATGCCAATCTCCAGGTGGGAGCAGACCCTCCCCTACTTCAGAGTCATCAGAAACAGGTTGGGGGGGAGGGAAATGTCTGCTGGGCACTTCATTATTCTCTATGGAGATCGATTCTCATAGGGTATAATGGAGAATTGATCTGGGGGTATCTGGGGCTCTGGAGGGGCTGTGTTTTGAGATAGAGGCACCAAATTTTCAGCATAGCATCTGGTGACTCTCCTCAAAGTGCTCTCCAAGTTCCCAACAGATTGGACCAGGGAGTCCAATTCTATGAGCCCCGAAAGAAGGTGCCCCTAGCCTTCATTATTTCTAATGTAGGGAAGGCATTTAAAAGGTGTGCGGTTCCTTTAAATGTGATGGCCAGAACTCTTTGAAGTTCAATTGTGCTTGTCACAACTTTGCTTATGGCTCCACCCCCAAAGTCTCCAGATATTTTTTGAATTGGACTTGGCAACCCTAGTGGATACTCACTGGGTAACCTTGCACACATTCTCAGCCTAACCTACCTTACAGAGTACAGTGATGATAAAATGGAGGAGAGAATGATGTAAGCTGCTTTGGGTCCCAGTTGGGGAGAAAGGCCCGGTATAATGAAGGGGAGAATGGAGAGAAAACTGAGGACAGGGGGCTGGTAAAGCCACATTGACTGGTGGGTCTGAGAAAGTGAAAAGAGAGCAGGAAAAGATGAAAAGTTAAGGGGGGCTGCTAGGGAAGGAAAAGAGGAAATAGTGAGGTGGGAGAAATGAGACACTTCTAGTCCCCACAAGTCCTTGTTTGTATTTGATATTATTGTAGCCTTTGAATGGGTACGTAAATGGTTATCCTGAAACATCAAATACATTAAGTTCAGTAATGGGTGTATTTGTAAGATATTGTACAAAGAAGCCACATAGAACCTCTGAGATGAAATCAGTCTTGTCACTTATATGCACGCGCACACACACACACACAAAGACACTCAGTTAAGTCAGTGATCAAACAGTTTGCTGTATCTTCTGCCTGTCCTTATTATGAGTAACATTACCATGGTGCCGACATAATCTGAAATTTTGGGCATGCTGTGCTGGAAGCTTTTAGAATATCAACTGCCCTGAATTCTTAGACTAGCTGTAAAGGGGACATTGTTGGCGGGGATATGCATTTGTTACAGAAAGACTCAGGTTTTGTTTCAGAGTACTCTGGAAAAGTTGAGCCATCACTACTGAGCATCCAGATAGTCTCCCACAATTTGATGCTCATTTAACAGAAGCACCACCTGCTTCAGTTTCAGCAATCTTGTATCACTGTGATACCTATGGGCTGAGTTGCCTGCTGGGTACTATTTCACCATGTTTTGAACTCTGCATTGTGAATTCTCTCAGCTCACATGCTCAATTTGCTAATCTGATTATGTGAATTAGACTTTTGTACTGGGGACAGAAGATTGCAGACTGGGTGTTAGGGCTTGGAGTGTGAATTTCCAAATGGCTTTGGTGAAAGGCTAGGAGGAATTAGCTTTTGACCAGCAACTGAGACTGGTCCAGAAATAAAAAACAACCCAAGATTTTTCTGTGCTCAACAATTGTTCAGGCAGATATGCAAACAAGAACTCAAAACCAAAGTGATGGAATGTGCTGCTACTATATGGAACAGTTGTTCAGGATTGATAAAATAGCTGCCATGCATTTACCAAGGAGCAACTGCTGTCCATACTGCTGCAGGTAAGCACTGGGTTGGTGCGCATGAAGGTAGCCAGCTTGGACAAATTTTGTGCTTATATAAAATATACCACCAGCAAAGGCAGATGGTGACTTTTAAAATTCCAAGGAAATGTGATACCAGTCCAGCTGGAAAAGGATGCAAAAAACAAAACCTATTGTGTCAGGAAACAATTGACAACTTCCAAAAAATTAATACATTGTATTATAGAAAATATCCAGACCAAATACCAATATTCAGACATTAAAGAACAAAGAACAATCCCATATAAACATTATCAAAGGATGACTCTGAAACAATCTTGAGAATATGGAGAATATAATATTCTATGTTAGGTTTCTGGACGACATTTTTTTGATTTTGAAACATGGGGTAAGAGTAGAAGCATTAGTGGAATGGATGGATGCATGCCATTCTAGCATTAAGTTTTCTTTCAAAGAGGATCGAGACATGATTGTATTTTTAGATACAGTTGTGTTTCGTACCACCCACAACACGTTGGCAATTAAGAACCATAAGAAACAGGTTGCCAAGAATGGTTATCTTCACTATACTTCCTTTCACCCCCCCCCATATTTACGTAATAATGTGCCTTATGGCCAATTCTTGCATATGAAATGGAATAGCACATTGAGATCTGATTACGTGCAAGCAAGTAACCAATTAGTGGCTCAATTTGTAGAACGGGGATATCCGGAAGCAATTATTAATAAATCAAGAATGAGGACAATGGGACAAAACCGGGCACAGATGATACAAAGTTGGGAGGGGCGGGAGGAGAGAGGGAGATTTAAAGAAACAAAAAAAAATTTTGGGTCTTTACAGTATACCCCTAAGGCATTAGCTATAAAAAGTATTATTTATCGCCATTGGGGTATTGTTTCTAGTATTACGGGATGTAGGTCCCCACCTACAGTGGGCTTTTGGCGCTCACGGAATCTACGTGATTTTTGGTTCATACTGACTTGCAGAAACTAATAAGACTATCCCACCTTCCTATTGGGCATTATCGTTGCAAGGGCTGCAAAGCTTGTAAATATTCTTTGCAGCTGAAAGAATATGTGGATGTAAGGACTGGAATTACTATTAACTGTGACTCTAAGAGAGTCATTTATGCCTTAATTTGTGGGGTTTCTTCAAAAATTTACATAGGATGCTCTCGGAGAGCTGTTAAGACTCGTGTCTTGGAGCACATTTCTAGGGTTCGTCACCAAATTCCTGGCGTTCCTCTATCCCAACACTATAAGGAAAAAGACCATGATTTAGAATTGTTGAGATTTTTTGTGATACAGAAGGTTGAACTTTATAAAGGTACAGGCAGTGATATACAAAAAATTTTGTTACAGAAAGAGGCTAGGTGGCTACATCGCCTAAATACAATAGAACCCTTTGGCCTTAATTTATATAATGATCTCTCGTGTTTTGTGTAATTCTGGGGTAGGTGCTTTCAGAAATTTATTGAGATCCCCTTGAGTTTCTTATTGTTACCAGCCGTGACTTGTCTTTTTAGGACGGAGAGTCTTGTCATTAATGTGATTATCCTGTATGCGCTGGGAGAGATATTGGTCTGAGACCTTTTCAGGTTGTATGTTGGAGTAGTTTCTATGTCTATTTATGTATTTAATTATTGTATATTAGGTATTTTGTTATTATATGTGTTGTCACATTTGGTTTTAGAGTTGGCTTATGAAGAAGCTGTAAAGGCAGCGGAACGCAATTCAAACCGGTGGTTGCGTGAAGGAAAGAATTTCTCCTTGGAAGGACTCCGTTTGAACTTTACACTTGAGTCTTAGTACTCCTTACAGACTGTATGAAGATTGTTTGAGTCATCCTTTGATAATGTTTAAATGGGATTGTTCTTTGTTCTTTAATGTCTGAATATTGGTATTTGGTCTGGATATTTTCTATAATACAATGTATTAATTTTTTGGAAGTTGTCAATTGTTTCTTGACACAATAGGTTTTGTTTTTTGCATCTTTGCTTATATTGTGTTGCCATTGTTTAATTGCAGCTGGAAGAGGAGTCTTGTAGGTCAGAGGATAAAGTCTACAAGAAAATGCTCTGACTAAACAAATCCAGGCTAATTTCAAACACTGTGTATGTGGAAGAGAAAGCAAGGTCTAGAGATGCTAATGACCATTTTGGCTAAAATTAATATTTATATCACAAACCTAATTAGACCAAAGGACACTTCATGTAAAAAGACACTTCAAAGACTCTTCATTCACTGTCACAGCAACTGATGAGTTTCTAGAAGGCAGCAGATGGCTCCTCCCTAGTTAGACTCTACCATGTACTTGACTTTGTGCTATTCAGGTAATATCCTCACCTGTATTAATAATGGCTTCTAGCTTACTATCACTAGGGAATTTTAACTCCATCTTACCTTCAAAGATAGGTCCATAAATTGACTCGCCACCATTTCCTTTCCCTTCTTTTATGTCTGTATATTAAAGGGGAAAAATAAGGTTATAAATTTGCCTTTTTTGTATTGTGAAAAGGAACACAAAAATTTAACATGACATCCTGTACTATTCACTAGCAAGAGCGGCACTTAGGCTTCATAGGTGTGTCAATGACTGTTTTTTCCAGAATCTGAACTCTGTACTTGATATCTCATGTTGAATATCCAAAAGCTATTTTAGGTTTGGTAGTATTTGGCCAATAAGCTTTGATAGTAATATTTGCATAAAATCCTCAGTATGATTCTTATATATTAATATTAGCAGTTTTTTTAAAACTCCTAAAATATTCTTGTCAAGCTATTTTGGAGAACAAGCAATAATAATGTAGGCAACCACTGTCTAGGACTTCCATATTTATCCAGCGCTAGTAAGAACAGGCATCAATCACTTCAGTGGAAGGACAAGGTCAATGTAAGCAAAGAAATGGGTGTGTATGATGCCTCCCATACTCCCAGGGATGTACCATGATGTAGTAGGCTTGCCAGTCCCAAAGTCCAGGTGGAGAATCCCCTGGTTTTGTAAGTTCCTCCCCGCTGCCAGCCAGCTGGCCAGTGGGGGAAGCCCCACCCCAACAGCCAGGAAGTGCCTTTAGATTTCAGGCAGGGTTAGAAGCTTGCAAAACTGCTTCTGTTTTGGAAGGGGTGTGTGTGTGCCTTTAAATCTCAGACTGAAGCTTCAGGGGGGTGGGGTGAGGAGTCAGAGCTATGCATGTGAGAGAGGAAGCCAGGGAGTCCAGTCCCTCTGTTTGTTTTGCATTCCTTTCAGAAGCCGTTTGGGATAGTAAAGAAATAGTTTGGTTGTTTTTTTTAAAGCTTAGTAAAAAGTTAACTATAGCCTGATTATGGCATAGAAGAAAACTTCACCTCCTAGACCTCCTTCTGGTAGGGTTAATGCTAGCAATAGCTAGGCCATCCAGGTCTGGCCAGTGGTAGTTGTGGCCTCTTGGTTAAGAATGCCTCTTTCCCCATCCAGTGGAATCTTGTGTCACAACGCACTGTAGAGAACTCAGGCCTGGCTGGCTACTCTCCTCCCCAGTGCTTAGCAAGTGTCAGCCAGGTACTCTCCCATTACCTCCTTCAGCTGAGCCCTTTTAATCCTCCTTCTCCTGGGCCAGCACAGTTCCTACTGACCTGCACTGACTTCTGAGGAGGTCTTTTCTTCCAAGGATAACATTTCCTTAAGTAGGCCTTTTCTGATATTAACCCTGGGCTTCCTTGGTGGTTCCTATCCAAGTACTGACCCTGCTTAGCTTCCGAGCTCTGATGAGATCATCCTAGCCTGAGCTAGCCAGGTCAGGGTGGTTAGCCTGCCTTAAACTATGGTTGGAAGGTGAGGTATATATAAATAAACAATAATGTAATCACCAAATCTGAGTTTTTCCTGATTGATGAACAGTTATACATACTGAGCCATCAAAGCTACCTTTGTGTTCTAAATAGCTTCTAAAACCTACCTCCTCCTTGTATCCATCCATTTTTGACAAGACGATGAAAGATAGAACCACTGTAAGTGAGTGGCAGCCCAGATTTAGACATTCCTTTCTCCCCTGTACACAAATATCGGAAGTTCCGGCATGTCTTGGGGCATATATCAGAATAGAGCTGCAAAATGAACAGAGAAAGACTACTTGTTTCCAAAAACTTAATTCCCAGAGGCAGCCCTTTGTCTTGTCAGTGAAGACAGGCATGATATGAACCCAATGGAGTCCATTCCTCCCTGTACACACTGCCTAAGCTTTAAGTATCTAAAGTAACATGCTTTAAAAACAAGCTTGGGCAGGTCTTCCAATTGTTACAGGGCTTCTCTTTGTTTACCTCCAACATAACTGTTTCCTGCCTCAGTCCAACAGCAGTGTTATTCTCAACCATCAGTACCTAGGACCAATCAAAGCAAGGAGAACCCTTTCCCCCCAAAACATTCTTGCTGCTGGAATTTCCTACTTTGAAAGATTCACATGCTATATCCATCATATTGGCTTTTAAGAGGCTGATCAGGACCTTTTGTCCAGAAGGTTCAGCTGAATTAGACTGTAAGATTAAGAAACTGACATTTTAATCCTGGCTGAATTTATTTTTAACGTACAGCTATGCAATTCTTGTATTTATTTTGTTTTGATAATCAATAAAGCACTACATGATTTTATTCTTTGTGTTATTTAATTTTTCAGCTAACGTAACTGAAAACCATGCTGAAGTTTGGCTTTCATCAGAAGAAGGAAAGATTCTGTTTGATTCTCTAAAAAGTAATGCCAGGGATTGTGGAGTCTACAGCTACTGGGGCAAAAAAGCACAAGGGAAGGGGCTGCAGCGTGGAAGGTCACCCTCTTTATGGCAGCAGAAAAGTTGTAGAGAATGGTTTTGAAATCTGATATTACAAATTGCATGGTACAGTTTGTGCCTACTAGAAGCTTCCATTAATTGAATCTCTTTCTCCCAATACACAAACATATCTTGGTGGCTGCTTGCTATTAGCAAGTAATAAATACTGTAATATAGTGGGTTCTATGCATTGATGAGGGAAGGTGGTAGTGATAATCAGCTCTTTATTAGATACAGCATGGTAGATGGCTGCACTACAAAGACTGGGGAACTGGGCCAACTATATACAACTCAGGGTTCCTGCACAAGCATGTTATTGGATCATTCAGACCAGCAGGGGGTCTTTGATTGGTGCAGGGCAGCAGGGATTTGGACCCTGCTGCCCATTGTTTCCAAGTCCCCAAGCTCCGTTCATATGGCTTCAATGAGCCAGGCAGGAACATTTAATTCAGTCTTCACATGAGTCCAGTACACAACAAATACATAGCTATTTCTTCCTCTTCAGCTGCTATTCAGCAGTGCTACATTGCAGCTCTGACATTAAGTAATGTTGCTCCAACCTGCCCTTCCTATGCCTTGTAACTCCCACACTTCCTTGTCTTCTACCATCTCAGTCTTTGAGGGAACTAACATTCTACCTACTTCCTGAAGGCCTAAAATGCAACCTGGTACTAGTTTCACTTCGCAGTATTTTTTCTATTCAAATGTGCCTGAAATCTGCATAGGATGCAAGAAAGGCGCCTTGATTTCTGCCAGAAATCAACACCCTCAACTTTCTCCCTCAACACCATCTTTTTTTAAAAAAAAAATTCAATCCAGTATAATGAGTTCTAGAGAACTCAAAAAGATTTTGTATGTTTATGTGTTATTTTATGGCTTTTCTTTTTGAATTTTGCTTTAGGCCAGCATGGCTTCCTGAACCCTGAACCCTCCCACAAACCAGTGATACATTCAGAATGAAAAAGCTGAAGCATTTGAAATTACATTTAAATCATAGGCATATTTGTTTAATGGGAATTATTTCCATTTCCTTAATAGAGAAGCCAAGTCTTATTACATGTTGACTACTGGACCCAGACTTACCTCAAACAGCAATTGTCCTATAGGTTCCTCCTGAATAGCGATGTCCAAGTACACAAATACATGCTGTAAAGATAAAGTAAGCAAACCCAGTTCTCAAAGCAGAATATGCTGAACACTCAGATAAAGAATTTTCCATTCTGATTCTTAGTCACACTTCTAAAGGTGAAGGGTTGAATGCTAGCAATTAAGAAACTAATGAAAATGTTCTACAATTCTCCAAAGGTGTGGTTTTCAGTTTTCTATTTTCAGCAAACCTTTTATTCATCAACTAGTCTGCCAAGAAGGATACCAGTATTCCATTTATGTTAATTTTTCTGCTCTTCCTCCAAGGTGCTCTGGGTAGGATACATGGCTCCCCTTCCATTTTGTCCTCACAGAAAACCTTGCAACCTAATGAGGTAGGTTAGATTGAAAGAGAGTAATTGGTCAAAGATCACCCAGTGATTTTAATGGCTGAGTGTGGAACTGAACCTGGATCTCTTCAATGTGAATCATTTAGGGATGCCAGCCTCCAGGAGGGACCTGGGAACCCCTGGAATTACAGCTCATCTCCAGACTACAGAGATCAGTTCCCTTGGATAAATTAATGCTTTGGAGGTTGGACTTTCTAGGCATTGTACCCCATTGAGGTCACTGTCTTCCCCAAGTTGTATCCCCAAATCTCCAGGAGTTTCCCTACCTGGAGCTGGCAACCCTCCCCCAGCCTTCCCAGCTGGTGTCCAAGGTGGAGCTGACAATCCTAAATTGTGTGTGCTGATCACCCTGGGTGCCAGCCTTACCATAATCGCATGTGATCTGATGATGATGATAGTTATAGTCTGCTTTTCTCATTGACACTCAAAACAGATTACACAGTATAAAGTAATAACACTCAATACAAAGAGACATCTAATAAGCACACTGTAGGCCAAAACAATCAATATGAGGTGAGATCAAATCATCAATGTACTAGGGTTAGGATTAGTAAAATCTGAATGAGAATGGGATAATAGGCATAACCACAGAGTGTGATTACAATAAAGAAAAATGTTATTCATATCAGTAGAAAACAATAGAATGACCATGGAGTAATACATACAACAAACTGATAATATGTCTTATACATTATGTGGTATAATTTACAGTCCTGGCCCTCTTTATAAATCATCTTCCTGGACTACACTGAGCAGGCTCTCAGATCAGCACTTTACATAACTGGGATCCCTTCAGTGATCTCCCAGAAGAGCTCTGTTTTCTTTCTATTTCGTAATTTGGCCTTTACCAGAGTTTTAAATAGTAGATTGGAATGTATTTCTCTAATCTCGGGGGGCAGAAGGGAAACACTGCAGCAAATCACACCTCCTCAAAGAGAGGATGTAATCACGACCGGATCTACATGTTTTTTGAGGGGGGGGGGTGGCAAAATTAAAAAATGACATCCCCTTATGGGCCATTCTATCTTATGGTCCCATAGAATTAGGGTTGTCAAGTCCTCTTCATCCCCCGATGGGGGACATTTGTGTGTGTAATGCATGAGCACGTGACGAAATGACGTCTCCCGGAAGTGATGTCATCAAATTGGCAGGGCCGCTCTAGGCGTTTCCAGGAAAACTCTATGGTTTTCCCAGATGCTCTAGCCATTCGGGAGGTTAAAACTCTATGGTACCTATCGTACCATAGAGTTTTACCTCCCGAATGGCTAGAGTGTCCTGGAAAACCATAGTTTCCCCAGAAATGCCTAGAGTGGCCCCGCATGGGCACCGCCATTTTGATGATGTCACTTCTGGGTGATGTCATCATGCCAGCAACGCAGGGGCAGGTTCCCCCTGCCAACCCAATGTGGGCCAGCGGGTTGAGAACCTCCCGGGCCGGAGATTCCCTGCCCGGACTGGGGGTTTGGCAGCCCTACATAGAATACAATGGACTCCATATCCAATTTGGCGCCCCCCCATCAGCGCCCAGGGCAAGCACCCCCCTCTGCCCCCCCTCCAGATCTGGCCCTGGATGTAATGCAATTACCTTCATGCTTGGGAAAAGAAAAATGCAAGTGAACTCCACCCCCACCTCCCATTCAAAGGTAATAACAGTGTCTCCATTAATTACATTTGGCATTCTACAAACACTAACAGGATCTGAACAAAATGGCACCTTAAAAAGCAACAACAAAGTTTTATTCAAGGTATAAGCATTTGTGTGCATGCACACAAAAGCTTATACCTTGAATAAAACATATTTGGTCTTAAAGATGCCACTGGACTTGAATTTACTTCAAATCAAAACAGCTACTCACCTGAATCAAGAGCTCCATCAACTCATCACTCTTTAATTTTGATATATGTCCCTCAGTATCTCCACCCACAAATTAAATCCAAACAAATGGTGACCATATGACCTAAGGTTATTTCATTTGGCCAATAAATTTCACCAAAGTAGTAATCAATATTCTTAATTTTCCCTTCTTTGCTGATCTACCAATGAGGTTTAAAACTTTTTACTCCAACCCAATCTGCTTTGAGAGAGATCCTATTTCCCCCTCTATCTTTCCCTTTTTGGGGTATAAAATTATCTCCAAGAATACCAGCGTATGTGTTCCAGCTGGTGGGTCCCATCTCAAATATGGGATCCAGCTACTGGCTCCAAACTCCTGGGTGAAAACACATCTTGGGGACAGGTGTGTGTGACTTTGCATCAGCTCTGCCATTCCAATGCAGGCATCTGTAAAGATTGCACTCCTCTCTTCTCCTTGCTTTCACCTAGGTGGCTTTCTCCTCTCACTGGCAAACCTCACTGGGCATTAATTGCTGGACCTGGCCTGTTTGTTTTCCTTCCACGTTTCTCCTTTCTACCACTCTGCTAGTAACATTTGCTTAGGTTAGGATTTAGCAGAAGTTAGGATATGTAGTCTTTCAAACTCGGTATTCAGTTTGCTTATTCCCTTTGCTATTATTCTTTTATTAATAAATCCAGTTTGGTGTAGTGGATAAGTGCACGGACGCTTATCTAGGAGAACCAGGTTTGATTCCCCACTCCTCCACTTGCACCTGCTGCGATGGCCTTGGGTCAGCCATAGCTTTCATAGAAGCTGTCCTTGAAAGGGCAGCTGCTATGAAAGCACTCTCAGCCCCACCTACCTCACAGGGTGTTTGTGGTGGTGGGGGGGGGGAAGGTAGAGGAGATTGTGACCGTTCTGAGACTCTGAGATTCAGAGTATAGGGCGGGATATAAATCCAAAATCATCATCATCTTAATTTTAAACCAATGTCTGTTTATTCTAAGAAAGTCCACACCTTTATGAGATGTTACATAAAATCCTGGATCTTGTTATACATCAGGTAATACAGTCCCAATAATATTTGCTCTAAGTACAGGTTTTTTGTTCAAAAATCCAGTGTGATAGATTTGGCTAAAAATGCAACCTGTAGAAATTAAATGTCGAATTTCAGAACAAACTTCACATTCTAGAATTATGTAGGTGGGGCATATCTACACAACTTGTCTCTAAGATGTGAGAAATCTCATGGATTCTGAAATTTAGAAGATCAGGAATGCACTCAGGTTTATGTGCACCCTTCCTTCCTTTCCTTCTCATGAGATGATGGCCTTCTCTAGTTCCAGTTTTATTCTAATTGTACTTCATCGTAATGTCCAAAATGGATTTGCAAATGAAGTGGATGACTGGAATTTTACACTGCCATTGCTGCCTGATTTGGACCTCATAGCAAACTGGTTACAGCAGGCGGAAATAAAGAAAATCTGTTTGCAGGATAAGAGGCATGGTGGCATAGGTACACAGGAACAGCACATTCCCAATCCTCCAAACTTTGGCTTGGATCACCATGCGAACTGAACATACAAATAAACAAACAGGCACTTGCCAATCTGTACCCAAATGTGGTGCTTGCACAGGGGACTACCTTTACCTTAAGCATTACAATATTTTTATTCTGTTAGGCCCCAATTCATCACAAACTAGCCTGTTTCTTGTTGAAATTATGAGCTTACCTTTTTGCCTCTCATGTATTTTGTGAAGAAATCCTCTGTAATAGCATGGTAAAGGGCTGTAGGTTTAAAATCTTTATAATCCCAAACATCATAAGCCCACTTTAGCAGCATTTTTTCATCTCCAACAAGCTGGTCGTCAACAAAACACATCACATTGGAAGGATATTCCCATACTTCTCCTCTCAGCTCCTATCATTAGAAAATGAAATATCAGGGTCTCAAGATTAGTTGTGTGTTTAACATAAAAGCCCCCCCCCCCCCCCCCCCCCAAATTAAGCATGCAGACAGGAGAATGGTGGATGAGCAAATTACAAACATACAGAAGAATTGATTCCAAAATGTCAACTGAGTTTTCTGTGCAGATATTTACAAACTGCCCTGGACTTCTGTGTATGTTTTGACTGGTCACAAGACAGAGTGTCCACCTATGGACACTCTGGTGCCCTGATTAGTCTTCACTTCTTAGTTTTTGTACTAAGACAGGGAAAGTCATAAAAATCAAGCACAACTCATAATTTTGTCACAGTAACAGAACAATCTGATCAAATATTGTGAGGAAAAATGTCCCCTTCAGGTTTGCTCCTTATTGGAGCGCCAACCTACAAGCAAACCCCCTTCTGCTGTTTGAAAATGAGGCAGCTACCAGGTGCCAAGAGTTACAGTTTTTGGCAGTACACTTGCATATCTTATTCCTTAAAATTATGCTGATTTATATGTGTAGTTACTGAAAACACACAAAGATAACAGCATAGCAACAGAAGGGGAATGACAGACAAAAACATGATTAATAAGGCCTGCTCTGCACAGACAGTAGAATGAGGTGGCCACATACTGAGGAAATTGAATGGACATTGCCGCTTGAGACTGTGGATGAGAGGCTTATTGTTTCAAATTTTTTCTAATAACCTGGTTTAATAATTCCCTGTAAATAGAAAATAGTATGCAAAAGGCTAAAATTGGACCTTGATTTGCTAAATTTTCATAATCAGGGGATTTGGACATGAGGGAAATTAAGCATGTCCCCTCCTCCTTCCCTGGAGCCAGCAGTACAGAATAGGTACACTTACAGGCCATTCTAACATCCTAGAATTCTACCACCTCAGGTTTAGGGTTGCCAAGTCCAATTCAAGAAATATCTGGAGACTTTGGGGGTGGAGCCAGGAAACATTGGGGGCGGAGCCAGGAACAAGGGTGTGACAAGCATAATTGAACCCCAAGGGAGTTCTGGCCATCACATTTAAAGGGACAGCACACCTTTTTAAATGTCTTCCTTCCATAGGAAATAATGAAGGATAGGGGCACCTTCTTTTGGGGCTCATAGAATTGGACCCCCTGGTTCAATCATTTTGAAACTTGGGGGGTCCTTTGGGGAGAGGCACTAGATACTATACTGAAAATTTGGTGCTTCTACCTCAAAAAACAGCTCACCCAGAGCCCCTGAAACCCTCCAGATCAATTCCCCATTATACCCTATGAGAATCAATAGGGAATAATGAAGTGCTCAACAGACGTTTCCCTCCCCCCTCCCCCTCCCCTTTCTGGTGACTCTGAAGCTAGGGATTGGCCTCTCTACTCATGAGTTGCTGCCAGCTTCTTCAAAGTAACACAGATACACCATCCCAAGAGGAAGCCTTTCAATCTGACACTGAAGCCTCCGGAGGTGGAAAGGCACATGGTCCTCTGGGGGTGAGGCTTCCCCCCCCCCCCCGACAGCCAGCTGACTGGGGGCGGGAAGAAGCCTGGGAAAGCGGAAGAACCCCCGCTGGGACCTGGGGATTGGCAAGCCTACTTAGGTTACTGCTGCATATGTAGTTCAGGCCTGAGAAATAAAGGCATGCCCTTAAGTACAGGTTTAGAATTAAACACAAGGGAAACCTTTAATAAGGTTGCCAGCCCTCAGGTGGGGCCTGGAGATCTACTTTTACAACTGGAGAAAATGGCTGCTTTGAAGGGTGAACTCTATGACATTGTACCATGCTGAGGCCCCTCTCCAAACCCTGCCCTCTCCCAGATCCACCCCCAAAGTCTCCAGGTATTTCCAACCCAGACCTGGCAACCCTAATTCTTGATCACTTGTGTACTTAAGCATTTCTCCATGTTTTTTATATTGCAAGAACAAAACTTGGCCGAGCACTGTTTAGAAAATAATGCAACATCCAGTTACAGGAAGAGTGGTAATAAGACCGAAATCAGACTAATTTGAGCTGCCTTGAAGCAAGAGGACAGTTGGGATAGAAATTTCTCAACAAATAAGTAAACAAAATCTGCTTTGGAAGCGCAGAAGTGAAACACACCTTTTTTTTTTCTTGTAAAAACTCAGCCCATGCAAATTCCAGCAATGGAAACAATTTAGGTTCTGCTATCTTGGTTGGAAAATTCTTCTTCAGAGCCTAGATAGTCAAGATAAAAAGAACACAATCCAATGATGTTTTATAATTATGTTCTCTAAAACATAATATTGATGTTGATGGACATATGGAAGCAACCCAATTAGAATTATGCATCAGTATAATTTATTTGGGGACTGAATCATATAACCATATTTCCCTGGGTTTGCAGAGATGGTTGTGAGACTGCTTCCTGACCTTCTGCTCTGTAATTCTACTACCATTTATTGTGCAACACCAAAACGGATGAAAGCAAGCTGAACAACAGGAAGAGTGTGGCTAAATATATGAACTGAGTGTTGCAAAGTCCCCAATTTTTACCTTGGGTCAGTCAGGAATTCACTGGGTTCCCCGGATAAGCCACTTATTCTCCTACTTTCAATCTCTGTCTGCAATATGGAGATAATACCACTACTTTACAGGCTTGTTTTATGGAATACATAATCAGATCACGGGATGTATGGTAAAATGGACATATTTTTTTTCCTGTGCTTTGCCAAAACTCCTTGCATCCCTGGATAACTATAGTGATTACTGTTAGATGCTCTGGATAGGGTTGCCTCTGAAGATAATTCAGAAGCTTTCTCCAGTGAAAAATGTGGCTGTGCATTTGCTTATAGGGCCACACCACATTACATCTGTGCTAAACTAAGCTGCACTGGTTTTCTCTTTGCTTCCAGTAGGGTTGCCAAGTCCAATTCAAGAAATATTTGGGGACTTTGGTGGTGGAGCCAGAAGACATTGGGATGGAGCCAGGAGCACGGGTGTGATAAGCATAACTGAACTCCAAAGGGAGTTCTGGCCCATCACATTTAAGGGACCGCACACCTTTTAAATGCCTTCCTTCCACAGGAAATAATGAAGGACAGGGGCACCCTCTTTGAGGGGCTCATAGAATGGGATCCCCTGGTCCAATCTTTTTGAAACTTGGAGGGTGTTTTGAGGAGAGGTACCGGATGCTATGCTGAAAATATGGTGCCTCTACCTCAAAAAACAGCCCCCCCCCCGAGACCTGCAGATCAATTCTCCATTGTTTCCTATGGGAATAAGTCTCCATAGGGAATAATAGAGTTCCCAGCAGACATCTCCCTCCCCTTCCCCCCTTTCAGATGACCCTGAAAACACACAAAGATAACAGCATAGCTCCAGAGGGACAATGACAAACAAGAACATGATTAATAAGGTCTGCTTTGCACAGTCAGCAGAATGAGGTGGCTACGTACAGAGGCAATTGAATGGGCCATTGCCACTTCAGACTTGCTTTATCAACTCTCTTGAGTTTTAGGAAAGGCAAGAGATACATGTTGTTGCCAATAAAAGAAACAAATAAACCCATTAGTCATCATTAACCTGCCTTTTTTAATCCCCTGCTTTTTACTCCCTTTGGTTTGAATCTATTTGAAGGTATATTATACCAACTCAGACCGCTGGACAATTTGACAATATTGTCCATTCTGACTGGAAACTGCTTTCCAGGGTTGCAGACACAGAAAGATATTTCCTGATGTCTGTTAACTTAAAACTCTTTAATTGTAGAATCTGGGAAAGTAGGTGTGTCTGTTGTGTGTAAACTAGGTTAGATGTTGACACTTCACATAAAATTTCCTCCACAAAAGACTGGGTGAAAGATATTGTAAAAAAGTACTTTATAATTATACACTGTGGACAACAAGCCAATGTTTTGCTCTTTAATAAACTATGTCTTATCATTTGCCTAATCACAATCATGGTCTTGAAAAACCTGCACCTAACTTTAACATTTCTTTGATACCACTGATCGCTACACAGCTTACAAGAATACAGCATTAGAACTGAGGTTAGCAAGTAGTTATTGTTATAGCAGGAAAAGAGGGCTGATGAGAATTTACCTCTGCTGCACACACGGCCATGTGATAGGAGGGCTCTGTGAGAAGCCCGACAACCATGATCTCTTGCAGCCCCACTGGCTCCATGGCATCTTTAGCCCACATTTGTTCACCAGCATTCCTTCTCGGCTGGTGGCTGCTTCTCTTGTCCTTTCGCCTTGCTAGAGAAGGAATATAAACAGTTCCATTCACCATAGTAACTCCAATCAGATGCACCTGTGATATCCCACAGGGAGTTCTGCTAGCCTTTGATTGGTGCTGTTTCTTTTGTATTTATACACCATCAGACAATGCTAAAAAGCAACCACCTCTTACATTACTAGAAGCTGAATTTGGGTTGCTAATAAATGTATATTCTGGATTTCCACTTTTGATTGCAGTAGTGGCAAGAGTGTCAATTTTATGAGTAAAAATTGCTACAGTGACTGAAGTAATAGCATTGTTAAACTGAAAGATTACTCTTAATAGTTCTCATAATCTAGGGATATTTATTTTTATATCTGTAGAAATGAGCTAAAGTCTCAAGCAGTCTTAAGAAACATGAGTGCTTTTAGAACAACAGTTTTACCTACAACCATGTTGTATGTTATTTCCCCCCCCCGTTATAGTTACTTGGGTTGTCAACCTCCAGGTGGTGGCTGGAGATCTCCCATTATTACAACTGATCTCCAGGGAATGGGGGTAGTTTGTATTTTTCAAAAATTTGACAGCCCCAAAATATCATGAGTATACACGTATGAAACTATCACAATGAAACACGCTGGATAAACATGCATTAAAACTGTAGTACAATTATACTCCTTTCTAGGCTTTAATTAACCCCTTTATTAATATAAATGTTGGGAATTAATAGCTGAAAAGTGCAGCTCTCAGTACAGTAATACAAAGATCTGTGGCTGTACATGCAGTTGTATATAATTAATATAGATAACATGAAATGAACATCGCTTTGGAATACCTTGAACTGTAGCTAGGATACCAGCTCCCATTATTATAAATTACTGGAGCCATGCTGCCGAGGATTTGAGAAGTTATGCTCATGAACGTCTCTTTCCCTCTACATATCTCTTCTGTTCTCTCTCCTAGTTTGGCTTGTTCTCAGGACCAAATTCTACATAAAGTTCTGTGAAAAGGACTCCCATCTAGATTATTTGTCCCTAAGGAGCAGCTGTAGAGGTGGGGGAACAAATTAATCAGGTAACTGGCACAAGACACTTTCTCTCCACACACCATTTCTGGGCCTGTAGAGAAGGAGCCACTTGGGAACAGTATACCTGTTGTGTGCACTTGTCCTTTGATCACTGTGTGTGCTGTCTTTCCTATGTGAGGAAGGGAAAGGAAATGTGTCTTGATGACTGCAGACACCACCTTGAGTATCTGGAAATTGTTTTAACTATCCATCAGAGATTGGAAGAACTGAGTCCACCCACCCACCCCTGAGAAAGGGAACAGGTTGTATCTGCATGAAAAGAACTGTTTTGAGATGCTAAATGGGACAGAAGAGCTGAAGCACCTATGGAGAGCACAAGATCTCTCCCTCTGTCTGGGTACTGATGTATGATAGCAGATCTTTTACCCTGGAGGATTGCCTACCAAATGAATGATGAGTTACTAAACCCATCCTAAACAATCAATTGAGTACATTTTGAACGTTATAGTACTTTGCATTCATGCAGATGGGGATAGGGTATTGTGGGTAGTTTTGTGTTTTGTAAACACTTATATGGTTTTTAAGGAACTGGATGAAATGTGTTTTCTAAAAAAATGTAATTATAAGGGGGTGTTGGGGGAATCTTTATAAGCAGCTCAACCAGCATGTATGAAGCCATTTTAACCCACAATAAAATATATTTTCACAACAAAATATGATTTAAAAATAGCCACTGAATTTTATACTAAAAATATGCTGCACATTTGTAGAACTTTCTCTCATCTGAGAACAATCAAGGTGCTTTGCAGAGGCAATGATTACTTATTTTCATCTTGCATTTGTAAAAGCTAAGGCACAGAAATGTTTAAATGTTTTGGCTTTGGTTACAAAATACACTGATGGTACAGGAAATAAATGAACCCAAGCTTCCCAACAGTTTATTTTAACCAAGCAGCCAATAGTATCACCATTGCAGTACATACATTAGGATGAACCCATATAAGGAACAAAAGGCAGCTACCTTGATCCAGCAGTTTACCATATGGATTCACACTCACCACACTCAGTTCCTCAAAGGATTCCCTGTTTGCATAAAAGAAAAGGTCAGTTCTGTATGTGTACAGAATTGGCCTTTTCATGGAAGTGAACTCGGTGCCTGTTTGTGCAGTAGTTCTAGGTACGCAACTAGGGTTGCCAGGTCGGACTCAAGAAATACCTGGGAACTTTGGGGGTAGAGCCAGTAGCAAGGTTGTGACAAACATGACTGAACTCCAAAGGAATTTTGGCCATCATATTTAAAGGGAGTGTGCATCTTTTAAATGCCTTCCATCTATTTGGAAATAATGAAGGATAGGGACACCTTCTTTTGGTGCTCATAGAATTGGACCCCTTGGTCCAATCTTTTTGAAGCTTGGGGGTTGTTTTAAGGAGAGGCACCAGATACTATGCTGAAAAATTGATGTCTCTACCTCAAAAAACAGCCCTCCCTCTGAGCTCCAGATACTCACAGATCAATTCTCCATTATACCCCTATGGGAACTGGTTTCCATAGGGCATAATGAAGTGCCCAGCATCCCCCCTCCACTTTTTGATAACCCTGAAGTGGGGGGAGGGCCTTCAAAATGAAGGATCCCCTGCTCCCACTATGTGCAACACAATTTGGGCTCTGGAGCAGGAATAACATCACAAAATAACAGGTGCACTGACTGCAGTTAAAGCATACACTTTCTGTTTCTAATTAACTGGAGACAGTGGTAATCCAAGAGATAATGTAGATATGATGTGACAAAGCTCTGGTCTTTTAACTACCGTTAAAGAGTCAGAAGTAGTCTGCATGCTGTTTGCCTCCTTCCCTATTAAGCACCAATTCCCACTGCCTCCTCTTTTTAGAATTCAGTGTTATTTCTAACCATTAACCATGGTTAACACTAGGAATGCCACAGTAATGTTGCAAGGCTTAGTTTCCAACATGGCTATTTTAATACTGGTACCGATAATTACTGGAATCCTCCTTATGCCTGATTCTATGAAACCTACTTTGCATAAAAAAGTGGCAGTTGGATGTACAAGTTCTTGTGCATGCTAGGAGAGAGAAGCTAAATGTACCTCAGTATATCTGACTGCAGCTGACAGTCACCATTATGTAGTCCAATGTGCTTTCCGCTTCACAACTAATCATGTGTAACTCTGTGTTACTAGGATTGGGTCAGGACATATCTTATGAGCTTGTAATTGCCATTTTCCAGAATGTGCATGTGCTGCTTGCAAATCCAATTGTGCTTATCTTCCCTTCTCAAAATGCACATTGTCCTACATATTAAGGCAGGTATGCAAAAATGGAATGAAAATTGTGGGGAGTGCTCTGCATTTGTAGAATTTCAATACACAGGGGTCAGCCAGCTATAGTAATAAGCAGTTTGCTGAAATGCTTACTTGGGGGTGGAGGGGGGAGCACAGAAAAGGAACCCTCCAAAATATATACGAGATACTTCATAGACTGTGGAGATATCCAAGAGCTAAGGAGGTAAAAGTAAAAACTCTACAGAAATGAAAGGTCAGATCTCATACATTCCAGACAAAAGTACATTACAAATAAAGGGTGAGCTTTTTTTTTTTCTTTGGCCATACAGGATTAATTGGGTTTCCACTGGGCCCAATCTGCACAAAAGGAACACAAAGGAGAATAACCATCAAATATATCTGTTTTAAACTTTGTTAAGCCTATACAGCAAGAGCCAGTCAAAGTGAAACTTTTTTGCATCTCATCAGTTTCAATGAAAGAGTTTGAGTTCCAGCCCATTAAAATTAATAGGATTGTTAAAGTACATGACTTTGGCTAAATCATGGTCACAATACTGCATTACTACTGCAATTCAGGTGAAACCATTCTATCAACCTTAAGTAAATAAAGCTGTTTGGAAAAAGAAAGCCATCCCAACTACAATAAGGCATCCATCAGTGTCTCCAAATGTAAAGTTAAGAAGTCAGTGGACCAAACACAATGCACCTGGTATGAAATACTTCATTTCACTCCTGTTAAATAAATAAGAGGCAAATCAGTCTGCATTTTAAAAAGTCTGTCTCTCGGTATGATGGTCACCAGATGACTGGTCTACAGTCAGGGACTGCTGTGGTGGTTCAGAGGCATGTAATGTTTGGGCCTGTTCTTTGCTCATTTGTGGAGGTAGGACTGCATCTTGACTGATGTGAAAGTGACTAGGTTCTTGGGGCACCTGCAAATGCTGGGCTGGATGTGATGTTCCCGTTGCTATTTGAAGCACCTCTGCTGGACTTTGATTGGCATGAAGATGTTCCAGAGCTTCTTTTGACAGCGTGATAACATGCATTTGCTCAGCCTGGGCAGGTTCCATTTGGCTGCTCACCATACTGATACTCTGCATTTGCTCTGCTGGTTCTGGCTGGGATGCAAGAAGCAAGTTCTGCAATTGCTGTGGCGGCTGGGTCAGAAGGGTGAGACTACCAGAATGGTCTGTCATTACATTTTGGGACCCATCAGCAGTGACAATGCTGATACCTTGGTTGTGACTGGGCATAAAATTTATGTTGTGCACTGAATCTGTAACCAGCAGCTGGATCTCTTGCGCACCAGTGGTGGACAGTTGATACTGTTGTAGCTGAAGGATGTTCCTCACTTCCTCTGTACCACTGCTGCTGGATACACTATTCACTTCTTGCAACTGCTTTTCTTTGGTGTGAATCTTCAAATGAGACTTCAAATTGTCCAGCCGTGCAAACTGCACATTGCACTCTGAGCAAGAGAAAGGTTTTTTGCCAGTGTGTAAGATGCAATGTCTCCTCTTGGCACTGGAATCAGAAAAGGATTTCCCACAAATCCCACATGAGTATGGTTTTTCTCCTCTACAATAGAAGAAAATATTTTTCAGGCACATTAATTTTTCATAGGACACACACAGTAGCTGAACATGGATACCATGTGAGTGCTTTTTCTAGACTGTATTTTTACTGCAACTACAATGTGGGTTAGAACTAACTGTTGTGGCCAAATTTTCCTATTTTTTTACTAACTATACCACGAGTCATAAGCATGGTAAGAGACAGTGTCACTCCAGCTCACGTTGCAATACATGTTCTTCCTACTGTTTCTTAACATTCCACCAGCCAACTGAGCTGGGGAGCAGAAGAGGCAGGCAGGGCTGCAAGCCACAGCCCAGTATTTACTTTTGTTCACATCTCCACTAAGCCCTTCTGTTTCTGACACTTATGGCACTTGCTTTGTAGGTTTTAGCTTCTTCATACAGAACAACACAATTGAATCTACCCACTTGGCATTCTAATGAGATGGAGCTGTTCAGGCTAAGCTGCTAAAGGAACACAAACAGGAGTCAAGGAAGCTTTGTGATCCTAGTGGAGTCCAGCTTAATCTTCTCTAAATCCAGTCCAATATGCTTTAATTCAAAATTATAGGAAGATTCCCTTGCCACAAACATCACTGTATTATACTCAAGCACACACTCAACCATCACTGCATTCAAGGTTTGCCAGTTTGAAATACTTGCTTCTGGATTCCTAAGCATGTCTCCACTACATCTACAAATCATTTAAATCAACCTAACAGCTATGGCTTTCCTAAAGCAATACTAGGATTTAGAATATTTTGATGGTATTGAGATTTTATATTATCTACAATAGCCCACTGATGTGATGAAAGAGAGGTCTTGTGCAGGGGTGGCCAAACTGTGGATCGGGAGCCACATGTGGCTCTTTCACACATATCGTGTGGCGCTCGAAGGCATTTCTCTCTTTAAATCACTTCTCCAAGCCAATCTAACTGGTGGCTTCGAGAAGGCATTTAAAGTTGTTTTCTTTCCACTTCTCCTTCCCCCATCTTCCTTCCTTCCAGCTCTCAAACATTTGATGTTCATGTCTTGTGGCTCTCAAACATCTGATGTTTATGCAATGTGGCTCATATATTAAGCAAGTTTGGCTACCCCTGGTCTTGTGGATTACTAAGCAGGATAAACCAGATAACTGAGTAGTCCACTGCAGGCGATGGTAGTACTGCAAAGTTCCTCACCTCTCTCTTGGGTCACAGAGTCCCTTTCCCTACAATTTTCCCAGTCCAACCAGGAAGTGGAAAAGAATGCTCAGAACATATGAGCAAAGAATTTCACTCTTCTCTTGTTGGCTTCAAATTCAAAGTTACCAAGAGACTTGTTAAATGACCCAGAGACTACATTTTATACACATGATAATTATCTAGCAGCCTTACAGAATGTATCAAGAAATGTTTCTGATTGTTTTCTTCCACTTTCCCAGCTTTTAGTGCTGGGTTTCTAAGGGCGTTGGTGAGTGACCAAGAAAAACATTTTTATACATATGATGGTATTATTAAGTGGCCTCACAGAATACAGTTTTTACATTTCTTTGAGAAAAACCATAACAGGAAACTGCCATCAAACATTTTTAGCATGATTTTGAGAAGCAACTGTGGTTTTATTCCCCTACCACCACAGACTTCCTGCAGAAGAACACATGACTTTTTATATGCATCATTTCTCATTTAAAATGATAGAAAAAGAGACTTGTTTGTTCTTTAACCTGAAGGCCTTCATATTTGTGCACTGACTGAAATACAGTGAGTGCAAATATTAATTTATTGTAATAGATGGTGCTGTGTAAAACAGCATTTTCTTAATTTGTAGTTGTAGTCACATGCCAAGCCACCTTAATTGCCCCAGATAATATTTAAAAGGTTTTACACAAGTTTCCTATATAAACTCACATAGAATGAAGAAAATAGTTGTGTACCTGTGGATTCTGATGTGAGTTTGAAGAGAGCTTTTTGCTGTGAAAGACTTGCCACAGATTTCACACGTGAATGGTTTTTCACCTAACAAAAATACATTGCTGTATTAGTAAGCTATCACTGGTTAATTAAACAATATCTTAGCACTTACAATGCACAAGGATAGGGTACGCAGGTAGCATGCCTCTAATAAAATAGCAACAGCTCATTCCTACATTTTGTTTTGCCAGTATACAATTGCAAAGGATGGGGCATATCAAGAGGGTTGTCAATAAACACATTTAGCCCAATCATTTAGGACTGATTTTTTAGGAGTTAAAAAGCAGTAGAAGAGACCCTTATTCATGCAAGTAACACACAACAATCTTGTACCAATACAAGATAGCAGCTATGCTGCTTTTTTCCTAACTCTAAGTCCCAAGAGCAGGCCAAGAGCTATGATAAATCATGTCCCTTCTGCGATGTTCCAAGAACATTATAAGAACTAGGCTGTATGGCCCCCCAGAGTAGTGCCACAGTCACCTATTCTCTAAACTCAGGACTCCTGCTTTTCATCACTAAAAGTGCTGCGCTCTGTGGATGCAGCACTGTAAGGGCTCACAAAGCAAGAACTTGCTACAATACTGTTGATTTTCTTGAGCACATTGCTGCCTCTGACTTCATTTGTGCATCAGCTTCCCTCTTGTACAGGATGTGCCTAGCTGATGCTACACTCTCCCAGTAGGAAAGCAGACCTCTCCTCCTACTGGTCCAGCAGCCAAATTCCATTTATCTGACTGTGCAACTGCCAAACCTTGTGTGTGACATCACTCAAACAACTAACTTTGTTTTAAAGAAAGGAGTGGTATTACCTGTATGTGTTCTTAAATGTTTCTTTAACTGAGCCGCATCCATGAATTTGCGATGACATTGGCTACACTCTGGCAATGAATGCCCTTATTAAAAGAAGAAAAAAATCCATGGTTTTAGGTAGATTTTATTTTAATTAAAATTTCTATCCAAACAGAATTTCTCAAGGTGGCTTCTGTTTCTGTTTAACGTTACATAACTGACAAAGTACTTGACAGTTTCTAGTCCAGACCTGGTTTCAGGACTAAGTCACCACTCTAGGGTTGCCAAGTCCAATTCAAGAAATATCTGGGGACTTTGGGGGTGGAGCCTGGGGACTTTGGGGGCGGAGCCAGGAGCAAAGGTGTGACAAGCATAATTGAACTCCAAGGGAGTTCCGGCTATCACATTTAAAGGGACAGCACACCTTTTTAAATGCCTTCCTTCCATAGGAAATAATGGATAGGGGCACCTATATATATAATTTTTTTGGCCACTGTGTGACACAGAGTGTTGGACTGGATGGGCCATTGGCCTGATCCAACATGGCTTCTCTTATGTTCTTAATTGAACCCCTGTTCCAATCGTTTTGAAACTTGGGGGGCATTTTGGGGAGAGACACTAGATACTATACTGAAAATATGGTGCATCTACCTCAAAAATGCCCCCCAGACCCCCCAATACCTCCAGATCAATTCCCCATTATACCCTATGAGAATCGATCTCCACATAGGGAATAATGAAGTGCCCAGCAGACATTTCCTCCCTCCCCTGCCCTAGTTTCTGGCGACTCTGAAGCGAGGGATTGGCATCTCTACTCACGAGTTGCTGCCAGCTTCTTCAAAGTAACACAGACACACCATTCCAAGAGGAAGCCTTTCAGTCGGAGACTGAAGCCTCTGGAGGTGGAAAGTCACATGGTGGCTGTGGGGGCGGGGCTCCCCCCCCACCGGCCAGCTGACTGGGGACGGGAAGGAGCCTGGGAAAGCGGAAGAACCCCCGCTGGAACCTGGGGATTGGCAAGCCTACACCACTCTAGTGAATGACCTCTGGCTTCAACTGGATCGAAGTTTCTGATTTTATTAGACACACTGCTGATTTTACTAGATCTGTTGGCAGCATTAGACACAGCTAACCATTTGGTCCTGGTTAACTATCTGACCTTACCAGGGGTATGGGTTACTGCCTTGAGGTGGTTTTCCTCATTCCTCCAGGGATGATCTCAGAGGGATGCCATCAGGGACAAAAAATATTCCATGTCGGCACTAGATTGTGGTGTTCCAGAGGGTTCAGTCTTGCCCACAACATTGTTTTAGATGTGTTTGTGTTTGCGTCCTCTAGCAAAGCACATCAGGGAGTATGGAGTTGAGAGCCATCAATATACTGATGACATCAAACTCTTTCTGCTGCTGGATAAGCAACCAGCCACATCTCTCTCGGCCTTGAGCCACTGCCTGGATGTCATGGTTGGATGGCTGAGAGAGAGAGCTGCTTGAAACTAAATACATCAAAGATGGAAGTCATTTGGTTGGGGGTTACAGCTACCAGCTCTTGATGGCGTACAGCTGTCACTGGTGTTTAAACATTTTATTATTTGTTGCCAACGTATTTTTATGACTTTTTGAATTTCAGCATTTAGGCATGGTAGAATGCTAGAACAAGCAAAAAACCAAAAATTTTGAAGAATGCCACTTAGTGATATATACATAATTAGATAGCTTCTTATTAGAAGCTTTAAATTGACAGCATTATTAAAAAGCATAACTAGCATAAAACTGAATTTAAACACATTCCTCCTTCATACTTCATATTTGAAATTAAAAAAACAGCATTATGTCAAAATACTTTTAAAGCTTTGATTCAAAAGGCATTTTTTGCAATTCATAGTAAGCAATTAGAGAATTGTGAAAGGTAAATGAGACATAATTAGAAGCACACTGAAAACTTAAACATCCAAGAATATACACCATGCATCTGAATGTGTTCTACCTGTGTGAACTCTGTAATGACTTTTAAGTTGTCTCTTTTGACTGAAGTATTTTCCACACTGATCACAAGTAAAAGCTTTCTGACCTAAAAAACAGCATAAAAAAAAAAGCATTTCAGGAGACATTTTTTAAAAATCCTAAATGTTATTACTGTGAACAGCTTACAATGGATTTTGCTGCAGTGCTATTTAAAATTGTTGCAAACATTAAGCAACACTAGATTTTAGGAAAACTCAAAATATGCAACAGCCTCCAGGCTGATGACCAGAAGATAAGGTAATGGACAAGAGTTTGGATGGTTTTCATATTCAGGAAAGAGAGGATGATGAATTAGCCAGAATGCTCAACAGAACCGCCATGTCTAAGGCAGAGTACCTTTTAAATAGGTTCTGTGGACAAGCAAGAGAAGAATGTCCTTCCCTTTGTGCCCTGCTTGTTAGTTTTCCAGAAGTTTTCCTGAGTGACTATTGCTGGAAAGTGAACACTGGACAAGATGTACGTTTGGTATGATCTAGCGCGGCAGTTCTTATTTTCTTAAACACTCTTAGCACAGCTAGACTACTACTGAATTTGGCTGTTATTTACCTGTATGCAGGCTCATGTGTTCCAGAAGTGAGTGCTTTGTTGTTAAAGCCTTATTGCAAACAGTACAGGTGTATGGCCGTTCTCCAGTATGCATCCGCTCATGAACTTGGAGAGAGTGTTTTTGGGAGAAGCCTTTTCCACATTCACTGCACTTAAATGGGCGTTCCCCTAAAAACAAAATAACAAGTTTAACAATAGCAAATGATTTGACAGCTCAAGTTGAAGAAAGATGCTTCAAACTGCATTTTTAACAAACAAGCCAATCCCCAGTTTTCAGTAATGCTGGAAACACACGCTTCCACATACTGGAGTAACATCTGGAGTTGACTGGTGTTAAGCACATTACATGGGGCTGCCTTTCAAAAGTTCTTAAAACGTCTGCTAGTCTGAAATGTGGCCGCTCATTTGTTCACCATCAGCATAACAGCTACTTTGATTCAGTTACACTGATTGTTAATTTGTTTCCAGGCGCAATTCAAAGTGCTGGTCTTGATTTTTAAAGACTGAACAGCTTGGGGCCAGGGTACCTGAAGGTCACTTTCTCCAATATGAACATTATTTAGATGCTGAGATCAGGCCCTGCTTTAAGTGGACCTCATTCCATTATAGGGTTTTCTCAACAGCAGGACTTGGACCGTGGAAAGCCATCCTGGGAAGCAAAATGGCCATTGTTTTTGGCAGGTTTTAGAAAGCCAGCTAATATCCATATTTCACTTGGCTTTTTCAGCTGTCTTTTTGGCTTCTGTAAGTTTTAATCTTTACCTGGTTTTTTAAACCCATTTTATTATAGCATCCTTTACTTCTAGTGCTTTTATTGTTACTAATACGATACTGTATAACAGGGGTGGCCAACGGTAGCTCTCTAGCTGGCCAATGGCTGGGGCTGATGGGAGTTGTAGGCAAAAAACATCTGGAGAGCTACCGTTGGCCACCCCTGCGTTTACCTTGGGTAAACGTGGGGTGCCAAAAGGTGAGATGCAAACCTATCTTATATTCTAACAGCAAAGTTGGCCCATCTTTGGATACTTAAATCCAGTGACTGGAGCTATGAACAGGCAAAACAGATCTTTTTGCAAATCTGAAAAGGCACCAGGTTTGCAGAAAAATATAAAATCTAAAAAAGGGCAGTTTTTTAAGCATCTGGTTGTTATTTACCTGTATGCAGGCTCATGTGTTCCAGAAGTGAGTGCTTTGTTGTTAAAGCCCTATTGCAAACAGTACAGGGTGTATGGCCGTTCTCCAGTATGCATCCGCTCATGAACTTGGAGAGAGAGTGCAGCTTTAAGGATCAGACTCCCTAAGTGGTTGTTGCTAGGCAAACACAGATTCCAAGCTTTTCTGTGAGTATCAGGCAGCGGGAGAGGGCAGGATCCATTCCAGGCCTATTTTGGCCTCTGAGGAAGGAGTCACTGGAGCCAGGCTTGGCTAGGGTTGCCAGCTCTCAGCTGGGAAATTTGTATTGGGAGTCTGAAGATGGAGGGTTTGGGAAGCAGAGAGGCCTCGGCTGGATATAATGCCATAGAATCCACCCTCCAAAGCAGCAAACAGGTCACTGTTGTTTCCAGGAAAACAATGTCATTGTTGTCTGGAGTTCAGTTGTAATTCTGGGAGATCTCCAGGTCCCACCTGGAGGTTGGCAACACTAGGTTTGGCTGCTTGTTACTATTTAACAGCAGCTACTTTATGAAAGCCAATGTGGTGTAGTGATTAGAGTTTCAGAGTAGGGTCTGTGAGACCCAAGTTTGAATCCCCATCCTGCTGTGGAAGCTCACTGGGTGATTTTGGATCAGTCACATACTTTCAGCCTAACCTACCTCACAGGGTTGTAGTGTGGATAAAAAGGAAAGAAGAATACCGTCAGCTCTAAAATCCTACAACACAAGTCCCTGAAGGTTTTCTACCATGCCAACAGGTCTGGCCCAGCATCATACAACTGGGCCACAGTTTTCTTAGGTAGAGGCTGCCATAGAGGGAGAGGGAAAGGTGAAGACAGCAGGACAGATAAAGATAGGTTGGCTATTGGATAGGAAGGAGGTAGAGTTGCCAACCAGAGATGGAGGTGGAGCTTGGGGAAAGGTGAGATTTGAGGAGGGGAGGGACTTCAGAAGGGTACAATGCCACAGACTCCACCCTCCAAAGCAGTCATTTCTCCCAGGAAAACTAGAGTTGCTACCCACCAGGAAGGAGCTGGAGATCACCAGAATCACAACTCCTTTCCAGATGACAAAGCTCAGTTCCTCTGGAGAAAATGGCTGCTTTGGAGAGTGGACTCACTTAGGCCAGGCTGCTTGCTACTCTTTCACAACAGCCACCCTACAAAAGCCAATGTATGTAGCAGTTAGAGCTTCAGAGCAGGGTCTGGGATCCTGATTCAAATCCCCCATATTGCTGTGAAAGCTCACTGAATGGTTTGAGGTCAATCACATACTTTCAGTCTAACCTACCATACTGGTTTCTTGTGAGGAGAAAAAAGAAGATAATGATGTAAGCTGCTTTGGTCCTCACTGTGGAGAAAGGGGAGTGAATAAATTAAAAATATAGCTCAAGATGGGAGGCAGATAGAACGCAGGCTGGTAACAGGGCTGTAGCTGGGGGGGCACAGGGGAGTGCCCCTATAGAATCTGCAGCATCCTCACCCAATCTTCCCTTTTCAAGGGCATATTGGGGAAGATTGGGTGGGGGTGCTGCAGATTCTGTAGGGGGCACCTGTGCCCCGCCCCCTGGCTACAGCCCTGTTACCAACCTACGTTCTACCTGCCTTCCAGGGGGTTGACAGGAGGATGGAAAGAGGAAATGGGGAGAGGATACAAGAGAAAGGAAGGTGCCCCTCTCAGGTCCTTGAGATTTCCTACCATGTAAGTGGGCCTGGCTCAGGGGATGGCACTATACAACTGGGCCACAGTTTTCCTTGGTAGAGGCTATTGTGGGGAGAGGGAAACCTGAAGACAAAGAGGCAGATAAATGTAGGCTGGCTGTTGGAACGGGAGAAGGAATCAGAAAAAATGGGGAGAGGCTATAGAGGCTCAAGGAAAAGGGGAACTAGAAGGGGAGGGGAAAATAATATGTCTCCTAAAAGTCCTTGTGCTTTCTCACTTGTCTATATACTATTAGTCACCTGTAGCCCCAAAATGCAGATAGTTACATGGGGCCACATGGAGGCTAAGATTTTTCTGCGAACTTGAGGCATTTCCCAGATTTGCAGAAAAGTCTGAAATTAACATTAAAATGTATACATAAAATGTATATTAAAAATTTCCTTTCCTATTCAGAATGCAGTGGCTACAGCCCATCAGTGGATGCTGGCAGCTATGCTAGTGGTATGATTCACTATCAAGGGATGCTGGCAGCTGCATCAACCTAGCCACAGTGATGGATGCCTGGGAGTCTCTGCAGCCAGGCCACAGTGGAGAAAGATGCCCAGAAGGTGCTGCAACCTGGCTGCAAAGGATGGTCAGCAGCTGCACAGGGCTTGGCCACAATGGAGGAGGATGCCCAGCACTCACTGTGGCCCAGCTATGGTGGAGGAGGACTCCTGGCAGCTGTTACGGTCTGACCATGATAGTGGAGGATGCCTGGCATTCATACCAGCCTGACTGCAGCAGAAAATGCTGGTTGCTGTGCTGACAGTGGACGAGGATGCTAGGCTAATTTCCCCCTGCAAGTCTCACCCCGTCCTCCAAGCTGGGCAAGCCACCACTGGGGCAGTCTAGGAGCCGTGCTGGCCATGCCACTGCTGTTGAAGCCCAGGAGCCACACTGGGCATTCTGCCATCATTGGCACAGTCCAGAATCTCTGATAGGCTCGGCAGCATTGATGCAACCCAGGGCCATGCTGGGCCCAGTGGTGCCACAACCCAGGGAGAGCCTAAGGATAACTACCAGAGAGCCCAGGGCTCCACACTAGAGCCAGTGGTGGCTGCCAGAGAGCCCAGGGGTCTTACAGGCCCCCACTTGTTAAATAATAAATCCTAATAATATTTAGAGTATTTAAAGTTCTTCACAGAAATTGTTCTGGTAATCTGTGAGCTAAATCAGTATCATCATCCCCATTTTACAGATAGAAGGGCTGAGATGAAAGAGAATGGCCAGGCTAAGTCCACCTACTAATTTATGGATGAGCATCACCCAGTTTGCAATCCAAAAATAGGATATCTGGTCATAACAATAATTTCAAAGGTAGTCATATATTAAATGGAGATGTCTACACCTCAACTTGGGTAAATAACTTGTTACTTATATAATAGTTGATGTGGAAGGGCTAGACTTCTTTTATGTTACAAGGCCAGACCTGGCCTTGCCACACCACACAGGGGCATTATTTACATGACCCCCTGTAGTTCACCATCTCTGAATTAGAGAACTGACGTGGACATTGGTTTTGGGGATGCCTGACAACTCTTGATGTATGAGAACTATGCATAGGTAGACACCCAGTTACAAGAGCTGTCCAACCAAAAAGGTGGAGAACATTTGACAGGATTATTCATCTAACAGATAATTAAAGAGGGATCAAAGCAATGCATCCTGTGTAGTGGCAGTTCTCACCTCGTTTATAAGCTCAGCAAACCCTTTCCCCCATCCCTATTGTAGCAAAAGGGGATGAGTCACAGAAGGGGAAATTATTCAGGGAAATTCCTGGAGATACTACAATTGTTCATCACCTGAAATGTATGCTAATTTTTTTATTTCAATAAATCCCACCATTGAAATAATCAGACAGCAGGCTATAGTACTTATGATACAAATGATATTTTGATGCCTTCAGTGCTTACCTGTATGACTTCTTCGGTGAATAGCTAAAAAATGGTTATATTTAAATAGTTTCCCACAATCTTTGCACTGGACTTCAGAAGCTGTACATTTCCTTCTCTCCCCAGGCCTCTTTTTTAGCCCATTGCCCTCTTCATCACCAATAAGTTTATAGTCTTTTAATTTGATTGATCTTCGAATCCTACGTTTACTGTATCGACCCTGACCAGACTGGATATTTTGGGACTTTGGATCACAGTTCTCGTCTTTTTCAGTAGAGACAGCCACCACGGCATCTGAACTACAAGCATGCTCAGTTTCTTCTACTTCTTTGCTTACTGTGGTCAACTCATCAGAATTTCTGTCTTCTCTGGCAACACCCTTTTTCATAAAATCTTGCTTATTGTGAACTGAGTTGTTCTCTTTCAACTGTGCATCCTCAGCTGAAGGGGTGTCCAATTTTTCCTCCACAATACTCTTAACTTTTCTTGGTCTTCCACGTTTTCGCTTTGGTGGATCTTCACTTTTTGTGTCATCCAAAATAACTACTACTGTGGCTCCATTGTTAGGCACAGCAGAGAGAGTAGTATTTAGACTGTGACTTTTTTGATGGTCTGTGTATGCCTTTATTAAGTCATTCACTTTGAGAAGATGAGCAGTGGCCAATATTTGCTCTGTACTTTTTTCACAAGCGTGCAGATAGCCTGTGTAGATAAATTCCAACAGGGCACCAAAGGCATCTGCCACCATCCCTTCCAACATATAGATGGACTGGCCTATCTCTCCCTCATCAACAAACATCATTGAGAAATATTCACTGCTGGCAGCAAGTAAAGCTTTGTGTGCTCTAAAATGAACATTTTCTACTATTAAAGTGATATCGCACAAAAAGTCTTTCTTCCTCTGATCTTCAAAGTTAGCCAGAACAGTATCTCTGTGGGCTTTGGAATGGATGACAGTAAGCTTCTCAGAACTGGCTGGTAATGCTTCATCCATTGTGGCTGGAAATGAACACATAAAAAGAGTTATATAAAAATTCAGATCTAACAAACTCCTGGATAAATCAAAAGTATTGGTGCATTTTTAGAGGGCACTTGCAGGTTTTTTCTCTTCCACAGCATCCCCTTTGCACCTCATTATATGTCTCTGGGAAGGGTCTGCTTTTCCAGAGTCAATTTTCAGGGGGCCCACAGGCTCCGAAGCACACACGAATACTTCATGTGGGACTTTGGATTCCATTCATAATTATTAGGAATGAGACATCCTAAGAGTATTATTTGAAGTACTAAAAGATAACTTACACAGATAATTAGATAATGAAAAAAATCCTAGCTCCATTTGAATTAGTGGCCAATTTCTCCACTGATTTCTGTATTAGAAGGACAATACCCATTGCTGATAATGTTCAGGCTACAAATGGAAGCACTTGGTAAGAAAGGAGTCAGTCCATATCAAACAAGAAAACAAAGAGCTGCACCAGTCACAGGAGATTAAAAAACAAGGACAAGGCTGATGATGCAAAATCAGGCAAAAATATATCTTATTACTCAGTTAAATTTCCAAAAAAATTCCCTTCAGCAGGGAAATCTGTTCGTCTCACAGCAGTTCTTCAAAAGGGGTAAAGCTACTTATCTTTTACACATTTATTTTAACTTATACTGGTTTAAATAGGAGCTACAGAAATGTAATGAAGGTGGGACACGACTGAACAGAATATACATTGTGGCCATTCCAAAATCATATTCACGTTCGCTTTCAAAGGGGAAAGGATGGGGGGAGACCTCTGATGAATAGGAAGCTTTAAATAACTAAAAGCAGCAAGAACTGGGGAAAAGGAGAAAAGATGATGGGCAATACACGAGCAGAGCGCGGCCGGAGGGCTCCTGTGCCCTCAACAGGTGCTTTAATAGGAAGTCGCTTTTTTCCCTCCCGATGCAGCACCGGTAATGAAAGCTGACCTGCTGAATTTCTACTCGTAAAGCAACTGTTAAAGGCACAGAAGCTCTGCCAGAGAACAAGCGACGGCAACCAAATGCCGCAGCCTCCCGTTCGCCGCGAGTAAGACAAGAGCCGGGGGAGGGATTAGACGCAAAGTGCGCCTCTCGTCTGCTTCTGGCGAAGGTAGGAAAAGGCGAGTCTTCAAATACCTGGGGAGGAGGGGGAGACTAACCCAGCGCCAAGGAAGCCCCAAAGGCGGAACTCGCTGAGAAGAACCCGGCAGAGCAAAACGGCCACCAAACTCAATATGGTCGCACGTCTCGGAAGTGACGCCACCGCAGATAAGGAAACGAAAACCAGAGAGTCGGTGTCTCTAGAGCGGCTTAAAGACGGCTGCAATGAACATGTTGGGGAAGGTGGTCATTTCCCCGATGTTGTGCAGGAAAAGAACAGGGGCGGGATGACGCTGGGAAGAAGGTGCAAGCTAAGACACAGTACAGTATCATGTAAACATTTGTTCCTAAAGCTCACCACAAGGGGCCGAATTCAGGGATGTACTATAAGGAATGACAGGCTTGCCCATTAGAAACCTTGGGAGAGATTTGAAGGTGCATAGGAAATAAGGGGAGATAGTAATGTCAATTGACTGGCATGGGATCTGTTGAAATAAATTACAACTCAAGAAGAGTTGCAAAGAAACTATGGAATAGAGTTTTCATTAAGCTCCCTGGGCCCAAATAGACGACTCTGGGACTGGAACGACAGTCCCTAGGAGTAGCAGAAGTGTCCTGGGACTGGAATGACAGCCCCCAGAGTGGAATGACAGTCCCTGTGCGCAGCAGGAGTGTTGTGGGACTGGACTGGTAGCCCCCAGAGTGGAATGACAGTTCCTGCAGGTAGGAGGAGCAATACTCCCTCTAAGCTGTGGAGTGTCGTGAGCAAAAATTCTACTTTGTGAGCTACTGGAATTAAAGTTGTGCGCCACTGCAGAAATTAGCCCGCTCCGGGGCCTTTTTTCCTGGGCTAAGACAAAAATATGTGAGCCAGAGGCTAAAAAACTGTGAGCTAGCTCACACTAACTCAGCTTAGAGGGAACATTGAGGAGTTTTCTGGGACTGGCATGACGGGCCCCAGAGTGCAAGGATAGGACCTAGGAGTTGCAGAAGTATTCTGGGAGTGGAATGAAAGGCTCCAGAGAAGCATGACAGTACCTAGGAATAGCAGGTGTGTTCTAGGACTGGAATGATAGGTCTAGAGTGAAAAGACACTCCCTAGGGGTAACAGGTGTGTTCTGGGACTGGTATGACAGGCCACAGAGTGAAGAAGATGATATTGGATTTATATCCCGCCCTCCACTCCGAAGAGTCTCAGAGCGGCTCACAATCTCCTTTACCTTCCTCCCCCACAACAGACACCCTGTGAGGTGGGTGGGGCTGGAGAGGGCTCTCACAGCAGCTGCCCTTTCAAGGACAACCCCTGCCAGAGCTATGGCTGACCCAAGGCCATGCCAGCAGGTGCAAGTGGAGGAGTGGGGAATCAAACCCGGTTCTCCCAGATAAGAGACCGCACACTTAACCACTACACCAAACTGGTACAACAATCCCTGGAAGTAGCAGATGTGTTTTAGGACTGGAATGACAAGCTCCAGAGTGGAATGACTGTACCTGAAGATATCAAAAGTGTTGTGAGACTGGAATGACAGCCCCTAGGAATAGCAGGAGTGTTCTAGGACTGGAATGTGGAATGACAACCCTTGGGGTAACTAGTGTGTTATGGGACAGGGATGACAAACCCCAGAGTGGAATGACAGCCCCTGTGATAGCAGGTGTGTTTTAGGATGTAAATAAAAGGCTCCAGGGTGGAATGCCAGTCCCTAGGAATAGCATCTGAAGTTGTATTTATTCTCAGGATGCTGAGGATTATCTTCATGCAACGAGGGCAATTGACACAATATTTATGCTACGTTTACACCGTTGGTGCCTCAGTAATCCTTTCTGATGTCTCTCTCTCTCTCTCTCGAGAGAGACACCGTTGGTGCCTCAGTAATCCTTTCTGATGTAGGTGATATGAAAAGAGTCTTCCTGAATATGGTCAGTACCTTTTTTGCACAGTGGCCACCATGTTGCCTTCGAGTGTCACCAAACAGCACAGAGGCCAAGGCCACCCAGCCACAGTATATCCTAGCAGTGGTATTCAAGAAAAGTTCTTTATCCAGTTTCTGTAAGTTTATAAATCTCTATTATGTGCTCACCTTGTCATCTTTTTTTCTACACTGAAAAGTCACAGACTGTTCATACTTTCTTAATTGGAAAGTTGCTTTAGCCCCTTGATCATTCTGGTTGCCCTCTTCTACAATTTCTTTAGCTGTAATATCATTTTTGAGATATGAAACGTGAACTTTACACAGTATTGTGGAGGGGTGGGGCTGCATCATAGATCTGTACAGGGGTATTACAGTATTGACTATTTATTTTCAGTTCCGTTCCTAATAACCCCCAACAGTGAATTTGACTTCTTCACTACTGCCCCACAATGAGTTGCCATTTTCATCAAACTATTTGACCATCCCAACATCTCTTTTTGTCTCAGGTTCCAACTTAAAGAGCTATCTTGTAGTGCTTCACCAGTTGCCTTGATTTTTGCCAGCTTGAACAATTTGATACCATCCACAAACAAGGCCTCTGTTTGACTCACCTGCTTCAAGATAATTTATGAATAAAATGCCACTGGTCCCAATGCTTATCCTTATGGGATCCTACTCCACTCCATTGTGAGAACTCTGTATTTATTCATACTCTCTGCTTCCTGTCATTTAATAATTTTATTTATTTCTATTTTATTTCTTGAGATTTCTGTCCAGCCCTCCCCCACAAGCGGGCTCAAAGTTGGTTACAATAATCAATGGTCAATAAGACAGATAAAACCAGTTCTGCATAAAATACAAATTAAAACCTAAAAATTAGGTGATTAACCAAGGTGGCAAGGTAGAAACCAAAGAGAGTCAAAAAGTCGCATAAGGCTCGCATATTTAGTACAATGTACAGCATGGGCCAGGAAGGCTGATATAGCCAGACACCCATCACCTCAACCAAAGGCCTGACGGAACAGCTCCATTTTGCAGGTCTTGCAGAATTGTAATAGGTAGGTCTCACATATGAGCATGTTCCACCAGGCTGGAGCCAGAGCTGAAAAGGCTCTCGCTTTGATTGAGGCTAAATGGACTTCTTTTAGGTCAGGAATTACCAGGAGATGTTGTTCTGAAGAGGATAAAGCTCTCTGGGGAACGTACTGGGAAAGGCAGTCCCACAGGTATGTCAGTTCCTTAAATTTAACCACAGATATGTTGGTCTCTTAAATTTAACCAATTTTTAATATATAAAAGGACTTGTCCTTTAATCCCATAACTAGGTAACTCTGGAGTATTTGGTGATGTACCTTCTCAGAAGACTTTTGGAAGTATACAATGACTACCCAATCACCCTTATTTAGGGTTGCTAGCTCTGCATTAGGAAAACCTGGATATTTTGGGGGTGGAGCCTGAGGAGGGTGGGGTTTGGGGAGGAGAGGGAACTCAGTGGGGTATAATGCCATAGATTCCATCTTAAAAAGTGGACGTTTTCTCCAGGTGAACTGATCTCTGTCACCTGAAGATTGTTGTATTAGCAGGAAATCTCCAACCACCACCTGGAGGCTAAGTACAAAGGCAAAGGGGAACTTAACGTAATAAACTGAGTAAAAGAGCAAGCCAAAAACGCACAATAAGGGATTACCATAACAAAAATGTATCAGTGTAAACTGCTGTATTACAAGATGGATATAATAAACTGAGTTGGTGGTATACAACACAGAAGCAATATTCAATTTCAGTGCTCGCAGGCACCATAAAATGCTTACAGGCACCTGGTACAAAAAAATTGTGCTTATATATGTCAAAGCGTAAACATATAAAACAGCTTGAGTACTGAAATTGATAACACTGTAGTCTCAGTAAATGTCAGTCTAATGATGAGTACAAATCAAAAAAGGAATACAGTGACAAACTGCACTAAGGCAGAAAATAATAATCCCAATTGAGCAGCAGTAAGACATCCATTCCAGATATTGTGGTGTTTCATTTTCTCTTCATCAGTTGTAGTTTTCATGTAGCAGACTGCTTCATTGGAACCCAGTTTCAACATCTCCATATTCTGGACACACAAAGTTCACAGCATAGTAATGGAATCTTTAGGTTCTTCCCTGAGAATATTATAATATTGACTCCACAATGGTAGTGAAAGAATTGATGTCTCCACAGAACGAGACATGTATATAATTTGAATTTTTCTATTGACTCCTAGCAATATAGCAAGTATCTGTGTAGTAAGCAGAGGTTTTTTTGTGATGCTATTTACCGAATCCTCATTTTCATTAACTAACCTGTGTGTTTAATTAATTAATTAATTCGCTCATTTACAAACCTGTATGTTTAATTAATTTTTACCCTTTCACTAAATTTGCTATTTTAATGAGATTTCATTTAGCTGCAATTTTGAAGTAGCCTACACAGAATAGGAAAAAAGTAGAAAATATTGAAAAAAGTATTACACATTTTTAATCCATTATTCCTGTTACAGCCCACCCACATGGATGAATTGACCCAATTGACTTCCAGTAAGCTCTTGGAGGATTGCAGGAATCTTATCTGCAGCCCTGTTGATGCATTGGTTGGGACCTGGAATTCCATGTTCTCATAGTGTTACCCCTGACATAATTATTAATTATTGCATTTGATCTTTATATGGGGAAATTAGCATCAAAAAGCAGAGCATAGGAAAGAGGTGGGGCAAAGCAGGATATTTTATCTATTTTTATGGAGATAGTCCCAAATAGACCCTCTTATTAGAGCCAATAAGCAGGCCAGCTAGTAAAATAAAATAAATTTTATTTATAAAAGAAAATGATAAAATCTAAACATACATGCACACAAATTGAATAGCAGTCACACAAGATATTGAAATACAGTGAGGAACGGATTCTATAGAGGGAGGGGGAAGTAGGCGTAGTACTGTACCAGATCTTGGAGAATGGTTCATCCTGAAGATGAACAAAAGAAGGGGAGTATGTAGAACAACCAACACTATACATGTAAGAAATCTGATCGGGGTGTTGCTTTGTGAGTGGTCTGCAGAACACATCATGGCAAAAATGGGATATATTTATACCCCAAAATGTATCCTGAAGGTATGTTAATGTGGATGGACTAATATGATAAAAATACTTGAAGGTTCCGGATAATCCTGAAAAAAACAAGGTCTATGTTCTCTCAGGTGTTAGACAAAAAGAAGGATGTATCTTAATACATGTGATGGCAAATTCTATAAGGTGGTAGCTGGATGGAGCAGCGAGTGGAAGTAGGCCAAGAAGGTGCCTGCCTGGGGCCGGAGGAGGTGTGGCAGTGAGTGCACTCGGGGGGAGAGGTGGCAGCAAGTCTCAGGAAGCCTGGGCAATGTCGGGGAGACATGGCAGCAAGCGTGCTCGGAGCTCGGCTCGGAGCCAAGTTTCGAGCAGCCCATTGCTGTACCTCCCCCGCCCCCATACACACTGGAAGTCGGAAAGGGTGGAGTGGGGTTCTGCCTTGGGCAGCAGAACTCCCAGTGCCACTGCCAAGCCTGGGAGCTACCTAGGTAATGTTTCCTTGATAGCCTTACCTGGAGAGGGGAATGCAGGTTTTGGAAGATTTACTTAAAATGATTACCTGGAGGAGGAACGCACTAGAAATTCTATAGTATGGCAGAAGGGAAATTGGTTATGTTAATACCAATACTAATACAAACACTAGAATAGGTGTGTCCAGGGGTTGTTTTGTAGAAAAATAGCTAGTGGAACTCATTAGCATATAACTTATTAGCATATGCCCCCCAACAGCCCAAAGCAACCCTGTGATGGTAATGAACAGGTTAACAAGAAAACGTCGCATAGAGCCTGTGTCAGATGTCCTGAGGGTGGGGGCCAGAGTGCTCGGAACTCTCAGAGGTGATTGACAGCTAACGGCTGAGGGCAGTTGGTGTCTGACAGAGTCTGAGGGAGACTGCTGAAGAGAGCAGTTGGTCTGAGAAGGAGCTGAGACAGGAGCTGAGGAGAGTCTTCAAGAGAAGCAAAGCTCACTGTTCACTCTATTTAGACAACCAAGGGACTGTTTGTGACCAAAGGAGAGTCACAGTAAAATACATGAGAGGTCACAGACACAGATACACTTCTCTTAAGAGCTAAAGAGGTGGTTGAGGGAAAGATGTGGGTCTAGAAGTCTGAAGGGCTGGGAGAAGAGACACCAGTCGACTTAAGGGACTTGGCACATTACACCCAAGAGGCCAACCTAGAATAGTGTTGGAGAGTGAAAGCTATAGGATCTGTGAAACCTGAGAGACCTAAGTGAATTTGATATTATAAAGCCTGAACTATGAAGAAATACAATATAGCTTGAGATACAATATAGCCCATGTATATATTTCCCATTCCCCAGTTGAAGACGGTGTGTGTACATTAATAAATTTCTGTGGTTTACTTTAAAGTTCGCTGGTGCCAGTATATTGGGAAAACTATCAAAGCTGCTGCAGTCCCCTACCTACCGACTGAGTTCTATATCCATCTGAGAGCAAAACAAAACCCCCGAAGAGACTAGTATTGAGAAATCCATATTACACCCACCACTTGAGTTTCGTAGTCGTGAGGTAAAATTCAAAAGGAAGAACTGAGGTGGAAGAAGGGCTGGGGTAGCCATAAGCCCCATATAGAAGCGTTCCAGTGAAACCGCGAGGCGTGCTGTTATAAACCCAAAAAAGGAGAGCCCCAGGTAAGCGAGGCCTGCTTGGGCTGGCTAGAGATTCAGCCAGCCCAAGCAGGCCTCACTCACCTGGGGCTCTCCTTGGCAACCCCCCGCCCAGTCAAAAGGCCACCCAAAATCACATAAGAAATAGAGAAAGGGTGGCATAGGCTTCTCCAGAGGTTAATGAAGGCTTCTGGGATCTTTCCCTGCATATGATCACTCAGTTCTATTGGATCATATAGAAAAAAATGAGGAGGGAGATGGGCATCCCCCAGCTTCTCCAGCTTTCTTTACTTACCCCCATGGCCCATTGCCGGCCCTAGGGCCTGCAGCACCCCAGGCAGCCTTGTTACCCACAGCCTTCCACCACCCCCTCTCCCTGCTGTCCCTTCACAGCAATGGAGGAAGACAGCAGCGATCAGAGGGAGGGAGGGGAAGGAGGCGGGGAGAAGTGGTGGCAGGGCAATGGAGGAAGATAGCAGTGATTGGGGCAGGGCAGGGAAGGAATTTTTTAAGCAAAAAGGTGGGGCCGGTGCCCTAGGCAAGCGCTTAGTTTGCCTAGTGGAAGAGCCAGGCCTGCCATGGCCCTTAGCTATATGGCTGTTCTCCCCACATTCAGTTTGGAGAACATAAGAGAAGCCATGTTGAATCAGGCCAATGGCCCATCCAGTCCAACACTCTGTGACACACAGTGACCAAATTTTTTTTTTATACACACACACATACACATATATACACACTGTGGCTAATAGCCACTGATGGACCTCTGAAAATTCAACTCTGGCAAAGAGCCCTCAATAAGTTCATTTGGTCTTATCGCAAACCCAGAGTGGATTTCAGACATTCTGCTGGCCTTCAAATTTGGGAGGTCTGAGCATCCCGAACCTGGCTTTATATTATGCTGCTGCTTCTCTGGTTCCATTGACTCAGGCTCTAAAATTGAATTCAGTTGAAGCTTGGATTTCAATAGAAAGCTTTTTTCCCCTCACCATTTTCATTATCTATAACCATCTGGTCCCCTTCTAAAAATAGGCCTAATTTGATTTTCTCTAACCCTCTACTGGACAACATGCTCAAAATATGGGACAAATACAGGAAAATTTTAGCTCCAGGTATTTCCCCTTTAATTACCTTAACCAGGATTGGTTTCCAGCAGGGAAGGATCAGGCGAATTTAAGGAATGGAGATCCTCTGGTCTGTTGTTTATAAGTAACTGGATTAAAGATGGGGGACTCTTAGAAAAATCCTCTATGGAAAAGAAGTTTGGAATTAAGGTCTCCTGGTTTAGATATTTCCAATTAAAAAATCTTATCACTAAACTAATCAGGTCTAAAAACTTACTCCAGCCATTAACTTCATTTGAGGAATTAATTCAGAAGGGGAATGCAGGTAAACAAGGCATGATTTCAGCTCTTTATAAATTATTAGTAGCAGTAGTATATATGGACCCTCTACCATATAAAAAAATAGTCAAATTCTTTAGAACTTTCCCTCTCCGAATCTGACTGGAAACAGATATGGAACTCTCCCTCCAATAAATCCCGCTGTTGGAATATTAAACTCCACTTTTATAAGTTGCTATCCAATTGGTATTTAATGCCACACAAACTAAGCCTAATAAACAAGTCTTTGAGCCCATTATGCTGGAGATCTTGTAAGCAGGAAGGCAACACCTTACATATGTGGTGGGAATGCCATATTGTTCAGAATTTTTGGAGGGAGATTCATAAAGAGATTTCCAACATGGTGGGTCTTCTATTGCCTTATTCCCCAGAATTCTTATTATTGGATCTTTGGGCTGATTCAATGATAGATAAAACAATCAAAACTTTTGTCTCAACATTGGTTGCTTCTGCTCGCTTGGTTATTGCCAGGAATTGGAAGTCCCCCACAAGTTCTTTACTTAGACAATGGTACCAGAAAATCTGGGAACAATTTTTGATGGGCAGGATTATGGATAATCCATTTTTGGGGACTCTTGTGTGGTAGTTCCCTTATCAGAGTATGATGAAACATGGAAACCAGTTTTAGAGTTTTTGTGCAATAAAGATATAATTCCGTCAATGCAACTAAAGCTAGATGGTTGGTAACTGTGAACATAAGGTTTGTAAGAGTGTTGATGGTATTCCTGGCTATTATGTTTTATAGTTTGGTTGTATGTTTTTCTGTTATGGTTAATAAAACAAAAGAAGTGGAAGGTGTGGCACCCAGGCAGAGCCTCTAAACAGCAATGCAGGTACTTAGTGCTAGATGAGCAGCTATGTTTAGCAGCTATCAGAGTCTGGCAGGGGCTGCGCAAACACCTCAGTGTTCTTCTGTATAGTGCTGAAGAATGCCTTTTACCAGAGGCATCTGGTACAGAAAGTGTCTGAGTTTTATGGATCAAACTATGCTGATCCATGCTTGTGTAATTTTGATCCTATGCTATTTTAATGCACTGTATGAGGAACTGCCTATGAAAATTATCCAGAAGCTTCAATTGGTGCAAAGAGCAGCTTGCCTATTGGTTTGAGCATACAGAAGGGAACATGTTCTTCCTATCTTAAAACAGCTACATTGTTTACCACTATGTTTCAGGATCACTTCAGGGTACAGATTACAACCCCACATAATAAGGATGGTTACAAACCACAAAAATGAAGTTTGGTTTGTGGCAAAACTCACAAGCTTTACCACAAACAGAACCACTGAACTTATCCAGGAGGCTAGTGGAAGAGGAGGCTGGCAGTGAAGAAAGGGTGGCCAGATGAGGCAGTTGGCAGAGTCGACCCCAGGGTGGGGGAGGTGGCACTGGGAGGGAAGGACACTGCAGCTCAAGGAAATGTGGGTTAGAATCACAGAGTTGGAAGGTACCTCCAGGGTCCCCTGCACAAGGCAGGAAATTCAAAAATACCTCCCCCTGAGTTCACAGGATTAGCATTGCTGTAATGTTGGGCATCCCCTGTGACTGGCCTGCTTCCTGCTTGGCCCAGCTTTGCCATCACCACCAGATGATGTGCTGAAAAGGCCTCCTTCCCTGCTGGCATCACTGCACCACCTCAGATTTAAGGGATGGGCCCAGCTGCTGTACTGCCAGTGCAGCCTATGACTGAGTTGCTGCTCTGTGGCTTGGTGCGGCCATCTCCTCAGCCAATCACATCAGCTGTTGACCCCTTTGCTGCCAGTAATGGCATAGTTTACACCCAGGTTGGTTTACCATTTGAGTAAAACAGAGATCACTATACTTGCAACATGTGAAACATGGCTGCCTGCTGATATGAGAGGAAGGCAATGCAATACAGATAGAAAGCATGTAAATAGACATCTTGATTGGGTATGCTGCCACCTACCAGTAGAACATGCTTGAAGTGCCTCTGTGTGCTGCAAATCCATCATATGTATACAGCGTAGGGAGATGCAAATAAGTACACTCATTAGATTTGCACAGAGGTGATGCAGCAACATTAAATATGATATACTTTTAAAATCTGTAACGTTTAGTGGCCTGTGGTTCTGAAGAGACTGAACAAGTACATATGACAACTCTGTGCATAATAATGCACAGGAATACAATATAAGACATTTATTCATTACTGGTTAGAAGAGTGTTGAAGAAAAAAACAATAGTTATAGGCTGAATCTTGTTTTATTTCAAGAAAATGAAAAATTTTATTTCATAAACTTAAAGGAACACAAAACTTGAAAACCAAAAGCATTCAATTAAATGCTACATAATGATTAAGCACATAGCAACAATTGATTGAAAAGTCAGCTTGAGTGATCACTTGAAAACATTTTTTTAAAAATTAAACATGTATTCTTTTAGTGTTGGCTGAAGGAGTATACTCTACGTATTAACACAAACTTAAAAGTAGTGCTCTGAAATCAGTGCAGCTTATTTCCCAAGTAAAGATTGGTTAGGATGAAGTAGAATCTTGCAAACCTGACAGGAACAGTTGGCAAACTGTTTAAATACATGAAACATACAGTTCAGTGTTAGCCACATCGGCTGGAAAAGGCCTAACTGACAGCCTGGTCAGAAGCTCATTTTGTAATCTACTCAAAGAAGTTAGTCTATTCAGAATTTTGCATTCAGATTTGACTGTCTTGACTTTTTATTGCTATGCAATGTTCCAAACTAAAGAGAAGCTGGGTCCACACCTCTGAGAGACAGAAAGGTCCGTAATTTGTGGTCAAAATCAATTGGTCGATTTTGAGGCTCTTTGTATTTCTTTGTCATTTTGGTTCCTAAGTATGGGATAAGTTCACAGTTGTCTATGAATCGGTCCAATTTCCTCTTGTACTTTTTTTGCACATAGTCAGAGCTTCTGGGGTTAAATGCTATAGAAAAATGAAATCATATTATCCTTTGTCACCTGCAATACATGATACATATTGCTCACATCATGACCTCTGAGGACATGTTTTATAATGATTTGTACTAACTGCCAGCTATTTCCTCATATGTGATCGGAATTTGTGATTGTGATGACAGTGGCACTATTTGTCACCTTAGGCTAGAATTCCATATTTTGGCTACACTGCCAGTTATACCAGGCCCAAACATGTCAGTACAAGAAATGTGAATTTTCTCCATTCATACGTAAAACGGAGTAGCATGGAGGAATGCAGTGTCAAAGTCCAAAGGAGCATGTAGGTGTTGAACAGTGGAACTTCTCCCAAGGCACCTTCTTCCAATCACTTTCTGCCTGTCTTATTTCCACAATTAGTTCCAGTGTTGCAGGAAGAAAAATGCCTGGAGGAAGTAGCTGAAGGAATAAGACTGGGGAACAGGTTTAGCAGCTTCTTCCCGGCCAGTGCACTCTTTTGGCTCTTGACGTGTGTAGGGTGGACCTAAGATGAAGATGTGGGTCTACTACATTATTATTTTATACCCCACTTATCTCTCCAATAGGACCCAAAGAGGCTAACATTGTTCTCCTCTCCTCCATTTTATCCTCACAATGACCTTATGAGGTAGCTTAGGCTGGGGATGTTTGACAGGCCCAAGGTCACCCAGCAAGCTTCCATGGCAGAGTGGGGATTAAAATCTGAGTATCCCAAATCCTAGTACACTACTCTAGCCACTACACCATGCTGGTTCTCATTTACCTTCATATTTTGTTTGGGCCTCTAACTCATCTGGTTTAAGATGTCACTCTGCCACTATCATATGCAGTTTCAGCCTGAATAACTTGAAAAAGTGTTAGCTCATACTTGTAGAGCAGTAGTTTTCAAACCACGTTCACAGGAACTCTGAGGTAAATCAGGCAATATGAGAAATGAGAATATGAGTAATGGCGAACCGGCTTTCATTAAGGGTGTGTTTATCATTACCAGTCTTTCCCCAACTATACAACTGCAATGGAGTATTAGATGCTTGGAAAAGTTTATATTAAGTTTGTGTGCTGCAGCACCAAACTGGCTGAATGAACATAATACCTCTTAGAATGTACTCCAGCCTCCTCTGCCACTCAAGAGGGATTCCATAGATAGAAGATACAAACTAATCTGTCCCCCCTCCCCAGAGGTAATTACTATAGAAACAATTCCTGGAGGGTAGGAAGTTTAAAAACAGGCGATCTGTGGCTAGTACTACTTCTTGCTGCGATCTTGAATTCATACAGGGACTTCTAATTTTGTTTTTTAGAGATTAACTTATTAGCTCCCAGCTGGTTTCAGGACTGAAATGTTTTGAACTAGGAAAAGGCCAGATATCTGATTAATAATATCCAGGGCTTGAATTCAGCAGGAGCTCACACGAGTGCAGCTCCTGAACCTCCAGCCAGGTTCTGCATGCAGTGGGGAGTTCTCTCCCTGCTGCACACAGATCCCGGGGCATATGCAAATGAGATATGCTACTGAGCTCCTGCACCATTTTTTCTACAAAATGACCCCTGATAATATCACCTGATTAATAGGTGCAGAGAGAAGGCTAAATGCTGCCAGTCAAGTGGTGGTTTATGAAGATAAATCGTTTATGGGCACATTTGTAATACAAGTATCACTACAGGTATAATATTGTACCTCTGGTACCACTGGCAGAAGCCCCTTTGGCTAAGTCAATTAGGACTTTTTCTCTATTGCAGACAAATCTGCAAGGTCTAAAGTGACAAATTAAGTTTGTGAACCTAAGCATGCCGATTCTGATGTAATCTTGCCCATCTTACATATGTTGGTAACTTAGAGAAGCCACCAGAAGAGACAGCTGTTAATGGAATGAGCAGACATGGCTATGACTAGGGCAACTGGAAAAGCTGCTCTGTTGGCCTGCCATTTGCATCTGTCAGACACACTCCTTATGGTCTCCCATTAAAAAGGTTTGCAAGTTTGACCACTTGGAAGAAAAGTTCAGTTGAAATAACAGTAAGTTATTGCCAGGAAAATGTATTTAGAATAAAGGTGTTGGAAATCTATTATTTTGTCAGAGTTACAGTAATATAATGTTATGATAAAGAGAAAAATGAAAGTGAGGGACTGCACATACAGAAATTCAGTAACTTTTATTTTAGTTAATATATTCTACTGTACCTTTCAAATGATAGGCTACGAACAGGAGTGCAGATTTTTTCATACTTAGGAATGGGAATTTTGGCTTTAAACAGCCTACTTCATTCATTGCTTTTATTAGGGCTGTTGCTACCCCCTATAGAGATAAAATAAAATATTGATGTTAGAGTAGCAATATAAATTGATAGATTCTTAAATATGGTTTCTGTTTGTAGCCTTCACTGTTCTGTGTATGCTCACATATATCTTGGCCTTTCACATTATCCTCTGTAACGTTTTCAGGGTTGTCCTTTTTGTGTGTGTATCACTTTAAAATTTGGTCTGCATACCTACTTCTGTCACTAATTTGCATGCTGAACAGCCACAGATCCTGAAGATTTATGCAACACCTTCTTCCAGAAAATATCCAAAGAGATTCACAAAGATCAAACTTTTAAAACATTCCTTTTAATTGTTTATGGTTTTGTATCTTTTTTTTTTACTATGAAGTCTGGCCACATTATTGGATCCTACACACATATACTGTAGAACAAAGTTCAAGTCCAGTGGCAACTTTAATGTTCTATTGTTTCAGACCAATGCTGCTCACCTGAACACTACTGTAGCAGTCTCTTATTGAGTTTAATTAACTTGTCTTATGAATAGCTTATTCTAGGGACTGGAGGAGCTTATTGTAATAGAGAATAAGCCATCATTATGGAAATTCATAACCGTTTAGTAACTTGCATAATTTTAAAGTGGCATTCCAGGGTGTTCTTCTGTATCCATCTACTTAAGAAAAAGTATAGAAAGCATTGGCTATCTATAATGGCGATAAATATCTTGTGCATTATTAACCAAAGATCAAGCACTGTGCATTCTCTTTCCATTCATTAGTCCAGAGTCTAATTTGGGAATTAGGGATGAGAGCTGTTCAAAGAATAACTGGATGGGGACAGCACAGTAAATTTGCCCTCCCCCCAAGTTAATTTAATATGAACATAATTAATGAATAAAATTAACCTGTTCAAGATATCCTGTCAAGGGAAGAGCTGTCAGCAATACTGGCTCCTTTTTGGGAGGAAGTTTATGTGGCAGTGTTTGCTTCCAGTATTTTTCTGGCAGTCTAAGAACAAAGAAGTTATGGCTGATCAAAACAAACACTGAATAATAGTTAGGTAAAAATAATGTTAATGTGTTTGGTACCTCATAAACTTCTGAAGTTTTTCCTCACTTTCAAAAATATATAGCTTTTTGCAATACAGAACTGCATATTCAATGTCACCAGGCACCAGTGCTTCATACCTCAGAAGAGATGGAAAAAGAAAGCCGTTATATATAAATGGGGTCTAGGGGTGTCAGTCCCAAATTGGGGGTGGGAGATTCCCCGGTTTGGAGACCCTCTGCCCATTTCAGGGCTATCAGAAAGAAGGGACACCAGACCACTACCCCCAAGCTGGAAATAAATGCAACTTACCAGAAGCTGGGATGGAAGAAGTAGGACGTAAACTCAACATGCCTACATCACCCAGAAGTGACATAGGCACACTGGTGACATCTGGGGAGCAATGCTCTGGTTTTGGGGCAAAACTCTATGGTTTGAAGCCAGCTTTACCATAGAGTTTTGCCCAAAAACCAGAGTGCCTCCCCTAATGTCACCAATGTGCTTACATCACTTCCAGGTGACATAGCACATCGCGTTTATTTCTGGATATGGCACTTCCCACTCCTGGAATGCTCCCTCCATCCCCCTGCCTGTGGGTCCAATAGACCTAGCAATCCTAATGGGGTCTAAAGAATACTTCAAACAAGGTTATTCAAAAAGTCCACAATTTACAAAGTTATATGAATGCAAAAGCCTATGTGCTTATCATGTGATTGATGAGGCCACATCCAGTTTAAAATCTGCATTAGAACACTGCCTCACTTTGTCATATCGTCTGGGAAATAAACAGTCTTTCAGTTGTCCCACATAATGCCAGTATTTACCTTTGCTTCCCTTCTAGGTAAGTGACTGGACAGTATCCTTGCATTTCAGCTTGCATGGGGAATAAGGCCTTCACTTCTGTTGCAGTCAGTCTCTTTGGTAATTTACTCGGGAGAGGAAGAGGATGAGGTGCTAATGGGGGCACATATATTTCTGGTGTATTCAGGAATTTCTGTATTAACAAGAAGTCAGACATAAGAAAAGCAGTAGCACCTCATGTTTTAACTGATGAACAAAATGCTTGTGAATTTTTTAAACAAGAATTGTTATTGTCTTCTTAAACATTATTGCTGTTTAACACTTAGTACCAGCTGCATGTTGGATGCTCTCCAGAATGTAGATTATTCTACCCTGCCATCCTGAGCAGAGTTATCACAATTCCAATTCAGCTGAAGTCCAAAGAACTGGGTGTAAATAACTAGCAAGAGAAAAGTGCAGCATAATAAGGTGACATTTTCAGGTTCCAGAAAGATTCTGCTGACAGGGAAATAATGAGAGAGGACAGATGGCTAACCTACTAGACAAAGGCTGGTGCTTGTGAATCACCATTCTTTCTCAAAAATAATCTTTAGTCATTACTTTTTAAATATACGAATATGGATGTTTGGAAGAGAAATGTTAAAATTTAAAATGCAATTTTATTTTGACTGGAATCATTTTCAAGCAACTCTCACTACAGAATTTGCTTTTAAACCCTCCATGATTGTGTAATAACTGAAGCATTACAGTAAAACAATTCCCTTAGTATCATTGTTCTTAAAAATGTTCTCGTGGGCATTCAATGAAATTGCTGAGTGGTCAGGTTAGAACTGATAAAAGGAAGTACTTCTTCACCCAAAGGGTGATTAACGTGGAATTCACTGCAACTGGAGGTGGTGGCGGGTCACAAGCATAGACAGCTTCAAGAGGCGATTGGATAAGCATATGGAGCAGAGGTCCATCAGTGGCCACAACTTATTGTTGAAACTCTCTGTCTGAGGCAGTGATGCTCTGTATTCTTGTGCTTGGGGGGGCACAGTGGGAGGGCTTCTAGCCTCACTGGTGGACCTCCTGATGGCACTTGGGTTTTTTTGGCCACTGTGTGACACAGAGTGTTGGACTGGATGGGCCATTGGCCTGATCCAACATGGCTTCTCTTATGTTCTCAAGCATGTTGGGCCCAGTTTGCTTGTGAATGTGATGTGGAAGGGAGGCGTTTCAGCCTTCCCCACAATACAGTTTTTCTGAACAGAAATGTTTGGGGGTGCATGTTTGCCCTGCTGTGGGCTGTATGAGTACTGACTTCAATATGCAACACATGACAACTGGGCAAACTGCCCCCCATGGCTATTTTGACTTGAGAAAATGGCATTGGAGGGAAGACTGAAGCCTCTTCTTTTCCCATGTCATGCCAGCATGGTGTAGTGGTTAAGAGTGGCAGACTATAATCTGGAGAACAGGGTTGGATTTCCCCACTCCTCCACATGAAGCCAGCTGGGTGACCAGTCACAATTCTCTCAGAGCTCTCTCAGCCTCACCTACCTCAAGAAGTGCCTGTTGTGAGGAGAGGAAGTAAAGGAGATTGTAAGTCACTTTGAAACTCCTTGAGAAAGAGAAAAGTGGGGTATAAAAACCAACTCTTCTTCTTCTCTTGAGAGCAGTTGGGCCCCTGCATAATTGGGAATGTTAATTCCCCACTGGCATGTATGACTGCAAGTCAGGACTCCTTTTATGTTTTGTAGGAAAGTAATTATTGCATGTTTCAGTTTTTCCTCAATGTCAATTTTTTTACATCTCTAGGAATTTCCTAATTCACAATCACTTTCTAATGACCAGATATTTATCAAACATATAATACAATTTGGTCCTAAGATGCATGTCCTAAGGTTGAATAGGATGCAGCAGTTTGCAGCACTCTCTGAAATACTGACGTTATCTGTAGGCAGTTATTTAAGGCAGTTATAGTTTTAAATTCCATAAATATGCCAATTAGTACAATTTTATGTGCTAAGTTATAAACAATGCATGACTGTAAAGCAGTAAAACAAGTTTATGTTTCATAAAGGTAAAGGCAGTCCCCTGTGCAGCACCAGTCATTTCCGACTCTGGGGTGACATCGCTTTCACAACGTTTTCATGGCAAACTTTTTATGGGGTGGTTTGCCATTGCCTTCCACAGTCATTTACACTTTCCCCCCAGCAAGCTGGGTACTCATTTTACTGACCTCAGAAGGATGGAAAGCTGAGTCAGCCTTGAGCCGGCTACCTGAAACCAGCTTCTGCCGGGACTTAACTCAGGTCATGAGCAGTGCTTGGACTGCAGTACTGCAGCTTACCACTCTGTGCCACAGGGCTCCTTTTATATTTCATAGGAAGTAATTATTGCATGATTCAGTTTTTCCCCAATGTCAATTTTTTTACATCTCTAGGAATTTCCTAATTCACAATCACTTTCTAATGATACCTGAATCTCTCTCACATTATGTTAATACCAGTTTACTTTCCAAATCAATAATAAATGTGTCCTACCACCTCTGATACTTACATCCAGCTCTTCTTGTCCAGCCATTTTGTAGTAATGCCCTCGAAACTCTGCTGCAAACCTCAGAGAAGGAGTTACAGAACAATCAACAAGTTCTCCCTTTTCTGCAAGGCTAACAGGACAGTATTGTCCAAACTCTCCCAACCGAGAGAGCAGTTCTTGTGGTGTGATACACAAATCAGCAATACTTGCTGCTTTCCCTGTTAATGATTGGACATAATATGTTGTGTTTCAGCTGTGACAGTAAATATTTGGAAGATGAACTTACAGTACATAAAATATCATGAGTTACTATGCATGATTAATTTATCAACAAGCTTTCTACAAGTCAGCAGTTCCAGCAGTATACTCTTTCATTCCTTGCTAAAGCATTTCATTTACTAAATGGATTCTTTATACAGAGGCACAAAAGTATAACTACATTTTCACAAAATACTCCCCCCTCCCACTTTAGTTTCAACATAATCTTGGATCTTCTTACAAACTTCTTCAATATCTCTTTGAAGAGAAAAAAAGGGAAAGAACAATTATTTGCAGCCACTTGTATGAAACTAGTGCTCTCCTATGGCTACCTGCCAGTCCTTGGCCAGGGAACTGGCTCCATATCCTACTGCTGTAAAGTTCAGGTTTTTTCTTTGCCCCAGAAACAAAGAGTGTCACCATCTTTACTACACAGTTTTATTTGTAACCTGCTTCGAAGACTGTGGTAAAAGAGCAGGTGATAAATTTATACATATAATAAATATTGCAGCTTGGATTGATATATTTTGCTGACAAAGGGATGACTCCTGTGATCTGTTGTTGGGCTGGGTTGAAAGATGTGGATATTTATCTTGTTCCTCAGCTGCTAGCAGTACTTTAGGTCCCCTGGGAAACTGATTTCTGGGGTTGCAGGATCTGTATAACCATACAGGTTAGGAGACTGCAGTGGGAAAGAGCCAAAACTGCCCTTCTTGCTTCTTCCATTATGGGGTAGCATGTATGCTACCATGTACCCCATAGTGCAAATGGAGTCATCAACAATAATATGCCTTGAGCTGTTCTGGGTCAGGAAAAATGAGCAAAGGGAGGAAGGGAAGGCTATCTGTATGCATGGTCCTGATCTGAGTTGGCCCCTTTATGCTTGGGAATTGAGTTCCTAGCAAGAAACTTGCAATGTATGTCTGAATCAAAAGCCTTGTGGTGAACTAAAGCGTAATTAGGCTTTAAGCCTAGCTACCACAGAAGGAGGGGGTGGGCTGCAGATGAGTATCCAGAAACACAGAGATGTTGACTTTAAATATTGTGAACTCCTTATGCAAGTAAGTATACCTCCATACAATTAGTAATTGCAGTTTGTTAGAACATGAAAACAACATTTTCACTCATAACAGAAATAGTAGGTTTATTTGCAGGTATAGTAAAATAACAAGGCAAGAATTTTAAGCCTATGTACCCATTCATGTTGACTACACAACATGTCTCATGCTGACTATACCACATTTAAAAAACCAACATATTCTCTTTGCTATTACAAAACACTGTCCTTCCCATTCTAAAGACAGACTGAGCGGGGATAGTATATGCGACTAAATGAGGTATAGCTAAAACCTGACTGATGGCATTTTCTGTTCTCATTCCCACCAGGAGGTGAGAGTTACCACATTCCTGAGAGTCTTCCAGACTGGTTTAAAAAGATCTTTCTAGTCCAGGAAGCCTTTGATTTCGATGGAGGGTTTGCTATGGTGGTTTATGCTATTCCTTGGGCAGGGATGGGAAAATTTGTTCTCAAATACCCTCTTGAATACTTCTCAAAATTAGTTCTCAAATAGCTCCCGACTTGGAAAATGTCCCCCTGACACCAGCATCAACGAAGAGCCTGGGCATGACTCCTGACACCACCTTGTCAATGGAGGCCTAGATCATGAACATGGTCATGTTGATGTTTTTCTATTTACATCAAGTTTGACAATGGGCCCCTTCCTATCTCACCCAGACCAAGCCACTGTGATCCACACAATGGTCACCTCCAGACTGGATTCTGTAACTCCCTTTATACAGGGCTACCCTTGAGACTGATAGGGCTCCGATCTCACATTTTCAGAACCAAACCCCCACATCCAGCAGTGGGAGAAAAATGGTGGCAGTCAGCCTTACCTTCCTCCTAGTCTCTATGGTACCACAGAATATAAGGCTAGATCATCAGAGCTGCTGGAGGACTAGAGTTGCCTCTTCCGCCTAGCCAATGCTGGCTCACTGAAAGTGCACAAACTTCTCTGGCTGGGAGGAGTGGGATTCTTGCCCTCCTGCTTAGCAGCATCGCAATTCTTATTTCGGTGCACAGAGGACTCAAGGCCTCCAAGCCCCGACTCCCACCAAAGACCCCACACTCAAGTCCAGTCATTGTTGGGTTGCCATTGGGAAGGACTGCTGAGCAGTTGCTGCCACCATCACCAGGATTTGAAGGTAGCCTGGGGGTAGTGCAGTGTAACTGTGGCCATGTGCTCCAAAGTGCAAGGTGTTGGCATGGGTGGGGGGTGGTTTTACCCACCCCTGGATCCCAGACCAATGCTGCACTTCTAGGAGCTGTGGGGAGGTGCAGGCCCTGCCTCACTGCTGTCAGGAAGTTCCTGCCGGAGGCCACCAACTCTGAAGAAGTAGGTGCTTCAGCTATCCTTGGTAGGCTCAGGCCCATGCTGTGGCCACGCAGCCCACGTGGCCACACTTTGGAGCCATCAGGGATGGGGGGAGGTGGAGAAGATGCAGGCAAGGGTTCTGAGAAGCTTTCCTGGGAGCACTGGGCCAGTGTGCAGCCAGGAATACTATGAAGAAGCAGGTGCAGAGTGCTTTCGCCCATCTCTGGACCCAGATGCTGTGCCCGCACTATGGAGGAGTGAGGGGGAGGATGTGGGCCAGCACAGGCCCCTCCTCGCTGCAGGGGAGTTCCTAGCATCCAGGCATGCTAGGAAGAAGTGGGTGGGTGAGCGGGTGTGGTGGTTAGCCTAGATTTTCAATTTGTGAGTGCCTGTGTGAGGAAGCAAGCAAAAGCTGAAAAGAAAGGAATGGTGTGTCTGTGTCCTGTCCTGTTAGTAAGAAAGATTTGTGGAGCCTGCACTGATATCCCTTCCCCCAAACTGTGGTTGGCTCTTTTTGAGCATGTAAATAAGCATTCCTTCCAAGCATGGACAAATGTAAATAAGCATTCCTTCCAAGCATGGACAAAAAAGAGTCTTGTAAGCTCTTGGAAAATTGGCTACATCAGGGGTGTGTGGCCTAATATGCAAAGGAGCTCCTGCTAGAATTCCATCCCTGGTGTGGCCTAATATACAAATGAGTTCCTGCTGGGCTTTTTCTACAAAAAAAGCTCTGCCTCCTGGAATTCAGCTCATCTCCAGATTACAGAAGTCAGTGCCACTGAAGAAAATGGATGCTTTGGAGGGTTAACGCTATGGCATTTTACTCCATTAAGGTCTGTGTCCTCCCCAGGTTCCACCTACAAGTCTCCAGGAATTCCTCAACCTGGAGCTAGCAACGCTATCTCCCTCTCAGGTCAGGGGTGGGGCTGTTAACCCAAGGGCTATTCTATTACATGATGGTATCCAGAGCTGCTTGTTAGGGTTTGAGGTAGGGGTGATCTTTGCAAACCTTGTGAAGGCGTTATGTATGCAAACTTCCCCTTCAAATTGGTAGACATAGAGGAACACTAATGAATCCTAGCAGGCACAGACACTGACAGTGAAGTGCATAGAAAAGAGGAGGATGTCATATGCTCTAGTGTACAGATAAGAATTTCCTCTGGTGTGAATTATCTTAAGCTTCCAAACTGCCTAGTTCCTGAAGCATAAAGAGCTGCAAATTATTTTCTATAGCAAAGCAAATGCAATTGACAGATACCTGGCCACAGAGTTACTGGTGGTCTGATGGAGCTATTTAGGCTTGCATTTGTGTGTGACCTGAGAAAAGAGCAGTAAATCTTACCAGATTGGGAATGGCTTCTAATATTTAAGGGGTAGTCCAGATTCGTTGTGAATTAAGTGATGTTATCTAGCAAGCTTCCATGCTAAAGTAGCCTGTGCGTATGAGTAAAGGTGGGGTAGAGACAGGTTTGGGGAAGTGCCCTGAAAGTGATGTCACATGAAGGGGTGGGGTTTGGTGCAATGTGTTGGAAGTGGGAACATTGGAATGGGGTGTGGCTTGGGAAGTGACATCACTTTTGACCTGGAAGTGACATATCAGGACACTTCTGTGATGTCACATACTTGCTAGGCACCACCCCCAAAGTCCCCAGGTATTTCCTGAGTTGGATCTGGTAACCCTAGAGACTGGCTTGGAAACTTCAACTGGTCCAGAATGCAGTGGCAAGGGTTCTAACTGGAACCCCTATTAGAGCACATATCCAGCCAGTGTTCTGCCAGCTGCACTGGCTCCAGATTGGATTCCAGATCAAGTTCAAGATGTTAGTTTAAACCTTTAAAGCCCTTTATAGTCTGGGACCAACAAATCTTCGAGACTGCTTCTCCAGGCATTCTTCCTCCCCCGCCCCCACAACAGTGTTACACTCCTTAGGCAACAACATGCTTACAATCTTGGAGCTAAAGGCCATTTGCCTGGCTTCAACTCAAGCTAGTCTTTTTGGCGATAGTTCCTATTCTATGGAATGCACTTCCAAGTGAGGACCTAGCTCAATTCCACAGGGCCAGTAAAACAGAACTGTATCACCAGGCATATGGGTGAGACTAGGGAGTTGTATTTATACACTGCCCTCTGCTTCCCAACTCTCTCCCTGGGAACAGTGAAACAGTTTCCATGCCATCTGGTTATAAATCAACTGGTTAATTGTTTGACTTTGTATGTATAGTTTTTAACTGTTTTCAATTGCTTGTTTATGTTGTAATCTGCTTTAAGCTGCACAATCATGGGGGAAGGACAGAACAGAAGATGAACAAATAAAATTTATTGTTGTAACAGTTCTGATTTTATGTCCTTTGGTTTAAAATTGTATTATAAAACACCTTGGGGACAAGATAGGCAGTCTAGAAATATACAAAATCATATAATAATCAAAACCTCCATTAGTTTAAATTGGGATTCTTTGCTTACCTTGCCTTATTCTTTCCAGATACAACTGAATTTGTTTAGCGATTATCTGTGTTTCCTCAAGTATTTTGTTCCAGTTCCACCATTTGCTGTGGAATGCATCGATTGCATACCAGTTCTGGTGTTGCACTTCATAGTAGGGCCTGATTTCTTCAACTTGTGTTTTGTAACATGAATTCTTGATAGAAAGAATCTGAGAGCTGTCATGTAGTGGATAAGGAGGTCTGAGAAGATAATTAGAAATGCATTAATTATGTATGTTGTCTCCTAAACATTCTATTGAGTGTTGTATCATGGATGGGCATGAAAGTAGGCTATGTATATTTTTAATAAATAGTTTAAATAGCAGCAAACCCAGACCATTCACAAACAAGAAAGAGCTTTATACTGACTCAGAGAAATCCTCAGTTTTGTAGAAAAACATGACTTTCTAAATTAACCAAAAGTCTCCTCCCCAATGGCATGATAAAACAGGCTCTAAGAGTCATGGTGTGTTGAGAGTTAGTTAAAGGAAAGAAGGGGCTGCGAAAATTAGCTTGCTCATGCCCTGAGCATTTATATCATCTTGGGCCTGAACTACAGGAGACATTTATCATGATGGAAGCTGTGAGCAACGTAAGTTAGGTCATGAAAATCCCCCACAAAACTCATGGCAATTTTTGTTTGGGCCTTGAAGAAATAGATTTTGGAAGGAGCGTTGGTTTTCTAAATTGTTCCCTCCTCCCATGAGTGGAGCTCCCAACTCATTTCTGTATCTATCCACATTGCCAATAATAAAAGCAGCAAGACTAGGTCATTTATGGACAAGAGGGGTGTTGGTATAAGGAGTCCTCCTTTACACAGCCTGACAGGTGCAACGTGCCAGCAGGAGATCTAACTGACAGGTCAGGTCAGAGTGGCCTTGTCAGCAAGCCGGTTCTGGCTGGATAAGGACAAGGGGAAAGTACCTGCTGGAGTCAGCAAGATTATGGACTGCCTTGATTGGCTGATGTAAATATATAAGGACTGCATTACCTGTGTATAGTTCTCTCACTGGAGAGGTGAATGCTGGCAGAGCACTTTGTCACTGAGATCTAAGTTACTTTGTATATAGCTTGTAAATACACTGTTTTAATACTAGGTGCAGGTGTCTGGCTCACTTCCTTACCGGAGCTCACTATTGTACATATCTCAGTTCCTCACTCTGCACACACACGCACCGATAAGGGGACACTCAACACTCATGGTATTCTCCAGGTATGAAGAAAAATCTGATTATAAAACAACCAAAAACCACTCAACTTGATGAGGACTAAATGTGCTCCAGAAGGCAAAGAATGTTGTGAACAGTGGGAGTCAGTTAAAGAAAATTAAAGGGAATGGAAATCAGCCTACTCAATCCCCTCAGGGTTTAGAGAATTTTTTTTAGGGGTGGGGGATGGTGACAGAGCTGTGAAGTGAAATTTCCAAATAATTCACATCCTGCAATTCCTTGCAGGTCTCCATGTTGCAGTCACTGCCAACAGTCACTGTCTAAGGTCCAAACTACACATTATGCGTACCATGATCGCTAAAAGGACTTGTAGCAGGATGTCAGATGCAAACTCCTCATGGGAACTTAGTTCTGAAGTACTGAAAGGACCTGATTTGGATCACAGTCATTTCAGCCACTTCCCCGGTGCCATTTTTATGACCCCAAACAAAGCCGGCGTGTGGGAGTAGGCCAAGTAGGCGCCCCCTCTCCACGCAGCTGCTGCCGTCCATCCCCTTCCCTTGGCTGCCTGCCCGCCACCGTTTGCCTCCCTGCAGCTGCCCATCCGCCGCTGTTTGCTTCCCCATGACTGCCTGCCGCCGTTCACCTCCTCGCAGCTGCCCACCACTGTTTGCTTCCCCACCCACCACTGTTCGCCTCTCCGTCCACTGCCGTTCGCCTGCCCGTGGCTGGCTGCCGCCCTCCCCTCCCAGCGGCCGCTTGCCTGCCAGCCACCACCTGCTTCCCCTTGGCTGCTGTCACTCCCTGCCCACTGCCGCCTCCCCTGCACCAGCTCCCGGATGGGCAAAGTCCGGGGGGCGTGTGGTGGTGATGCCATTATGACGCACACAAAAAAAAGCTACAGGGGCGGAGGTCGGGGGTTCGGCCTAGGGACGCAGGCACCCCTAGCCCTGGGCCTGACCCCAAACAACTATGGGAATATTTATTTGCCCCGCTGTGGGTTCCACATCAGCAATACTATGTGTGGGGAATGCTGAAGCCCCTCCTCCCCCTTCCTGTACTCCCCCATGATTGTGCAGCTTAAAGCAGATTACAACATAAACAAGCAATTGAAAACAGTTTAAAACTATACATACAAAGTCAAACAATTAACCAGTTGATTTATAACCAGATGGCATGGAAACTGTTTCACTGTTCCCAGGGAGAGAGTTGGGAAGCAGAGGGCTTGCCTGGGTGCTTGCCTAGGGTGCTGGAAGGGAAGGGGCACTAAATTGGGCTTCCCCCGCCCATGACAAGCACTTAGTTTGCCTGCTTGCCTGTCTCCCCTCCGCCACCACCTTCCCTTCCTTTCCCTCCCCTCCCTTTCTGCCTGCCCCCCAATTGCTGCCGGGGCACCTTTCCTTCCCTTCCTTTCTGCCCACCGCCTCAGACTGCAGGTGCGGCACCTTCCCTTCCCTCTCAACTCCCCCGACTGCCACCATGGCACCTTCCCTTCCCTCCCTTTCCTCCCGCCCCCCCCAATAGCCACCACTGCTGTACCTTCCCTTCCCTCCTGTTCTGCCCGCCCTCCCTGATTGCCGAGGCTCGGCTCTACCAGCTTCCACGTGGCCAGCATCTTATCTGCACACCTGCTTCCTACTTGTGAGTAGCCCTGCACCTACTCGCAAGTAGGTGGCAGGCATAGGGCTACTCGCAAGTAGGCGGCAGGCCCAGTGACTCAGGGCGGGGGTGGAGCTGTGCTGCCTAGGGTGCCAGGAGAGCTAGGGCCGGCCCTGCACATAACATACAGTTTGAGCCTAATAGCCCTGTCTACTGTTATCATGGCAGACAAACAAGAACAAACATAGATGGAGGAAACAAGACTTGTGGAACACATGGAGATGAATGAATGACTTTGAAGTGATTTTATCTATTTAACAGTCAGAATACAATTTTAAGGGAAGAACTTTGATATAATTTGTTGTTGAATTGTTGTACTGTAGAAACTTTAAAACATTAAGCATTCTATTCTGTTCTATTGTATTAACTCTTTTAAGCGTAATAGTAAGCCATCTCTTACTGTGATTTTTACCTGTCAGCGCTTTGTTTATCCAGAAGTGCTCTTCTGAAAACTTCTTTTGCATCAATTTGCATCTCAAAGATTTTAACAGGAATAATTTTCATATATTCCAAAATGTTTACTTGTTTTCTTGTTACAGGGTATCCATCAATAACAAATCTATAAAAAAATGAACCAAATTATGATCTGGATTGTGTTTGGCAGTTATCATAGAACAGCCATATGGTTTATTTATTTATAAATTTATTTACAGCATTTATTGGATCAAATAAATTGTCAAAATAGCAATCAAGCTTTCATGTTTCCCCACACTCTTCAGCAGTCTGAACGTTCAATTAAAAAAAAGGGGGGGGGGTTGTGGGAATTAGGGAAGAGCCTGAAGTTTATAGCCTTGAAATGGATACCAGAAAGTGCTGTAGACTTAATTACTTGAAGTGTGCTTAGAGATCACATGAAAGCTTACGTTCTGAATAAAACTAAGTTGGTCTTAAAGATGCAATCGACTCCTATTTTGTTGCCTATACTGGGTTAGACCATTGGTTTGCACCTGGTTTTCTACAGTTTTTCTCCCTACTGGTGAGGTCAATTTTGTCTTCATGTTTCCAGAAGGCCAGTTCATTTTATTGTAACTTTGCTACTATACTACTAAAAACATTTAGTAGTGCAAACCACTACCTACCAGCTATATGTAGCTCTGCTCACTGTACCTGACTCATTGTCTGATGAAATGTGCTTAGGGCACCTGAAAGCTTACGTTCTGAATAAAACTTAGTTCGTTTTAAAGGTGCTACTTGACTCCTGCTTTGTTCTAACATTTAACATAGACATTTAAGATCCATAATATTCAGTAATTTCTAAGTACTATACATTATTAAAGCCTGATACTGTTACCATTAATTATTTTTATTAACATTGTTTCGTTATTTGTTCTAACACAGGGGTGTCGAATGTGCCTCATACAGCCCCCACAGGGTTTCTATCAGGCCCACAAGCAAGTGGCCATCATCTGCTTCCTTTTCCCTTCTCTTATTCTTTTGGTCACCATTTTTGTATTTATTTGGTGTGATGCAGCTGAGCAAAGTCACCCAAGACTGGGAGGTTTGCTGACTCCAGAAGGATGGTAAGGCTCAGCCTTGTGAGGACCAAGACTGCTGGTCTTGAGGTGAGACTGAATGGCGTTGACATGACAGCAATTGAGCCAGACAGTGGTAGGAGCATTTGGCCTTTCTCGGAGGTGGTTCTGAAACTGATCTGATGACAGAAGGTTGGGCTTGTATCTCCAATGTCGAGGTTTTGGTCCTAAAGTCACCAAATGGACCTTTGCTCCCTTATCAAATTGAGGCTGTTTTTCCCTGCAGGGATCTGGGACATGCAGGCCTTTCTCCCATAAAGCAGCTTTCAGCCTTGATACTCTCTGCCTTCTTGGGCATCAGGGGTAAGTCAACAGCATGTTTGGCAGGAAGCCATTTTGTGGCCCTCTCCTAAACATAGAAGACATGGTCTATAATCATTATTCTGGGCCATTTTCACACCACAATCATCACATTTTTTAAAAAAAGTGCCATCCTACCAATTTTGTAGGTAAGAATTTTTTAAGTTCTTTGAGAAAAGCCTCATTGGAACTTGTCTTTGAGGCCCCACAAAGGATCTCACTGGAAGCATGTCCTCTCTTCCCAGTGGCAAGAAGAGAACTGAGGGAGGAGTGCTTGCCCTGCCTCTGTCACATGACCCTTTGGGCAGGAAAGGGATCTGTACAGACAGAGGGAAGTGGGAGCACTCCTGGAGCCTAGAAACATCTTTAAAATCTTGGAAGCTCTTCTCTGCAGCAGGCCTGTGATCATGCAATCCCCATGTGGGACTGCACAGAAGCCATGGCAGATATAGGGCATTGTAGCATCAGGGAGGTGATATAATAAACATTGCAATAGACTACAATATTTGTGCATATAATGATTTTGTGATTACCTATTGACCTAAGAAATCTCAAATTCTTGTTAAGTTCTCAAGAGATAACACCAAGCAACAATGGTTGTCATCTACAACTCCTAGCTCTGATACACCAAAGATCTACAACCTATATTGGACAATTATGCCCCAGGGAGAGACAGGGAAAATCAGGAATTGGGTTTCTGCTGGAGAAAGCCTATATGCCAAACAGAGGAATGGCTGCTGGTCATAAAAACCTGATGGTGAGGGCACTAGGGAGACATGGGCTAAGTGCCAGATAACCGGATTGGAAGAGGTTGGGGTATCTCCCCATGAAGACAGGATTCCTGAAATGGCAGGATGTGTTCACCAAAGTAGGCAGAATGGTGGAATCTTCTTTTGTTCTTGCTTCAGACACCTTGCCCACATGCTGTGACCGGCAGGGACCCAAGCTCTTCTGCAGAGCTCCACTGTAAAGGGGGCAGCAGGGAGTTTGTGGATGTGTTTGTTCCATCTTGCATTGTAACTTAGCTAGTTTTTGTATTTGATCCATATTGTCAAGTATGCTATTTCCAAATGCCAATTTCTTCCATGCCTTTCTTCTCTTTCTCCCCCCTTTCTCTCCCTTCCCCCCTGTGGAAGCATAATAAATCCCTCTGAATCCAGGATGTTTAGTGTAACCTTGTATTAACGGTGTAAAGTGCCTCTCCCCCAGATTCACACGGCCATGTCTTATCAGCTAACAAAGAATGTGTGAGAAATGGAGATGTTAACATTCTTTAGTCATGAAAGAGATACTAGCAAGTAGCCTTTGAACCTTCAACTACATTGCCATCTTTATGTTATTCTTTTGAAGTTATCTGTAACCCTGCCTTTTGAAGTAGTCTATAAGATACTATTCAGTATTGTATCAATCATTACTTCCAAGGTATCCGTCCTTGGAGTAGGTCATGGAGTTTCAATAAAACAAGTCTTTAATTAAAAACAAAAGCTTGATTATTGCGAAATATCGATGCTTGACATGTATCTCCAAATCCTATTCACATGCTGAAGATTGCTCTTATGCACTAAGAATATGCATGCATTCAGGAGATGGAGCTAAAGTAATTGGAAAGCTATGCTCTTGGTACCCCCTCAGAGACAGCCAAGACACTGGTTAAGTTATAGGCTGGGTTTTATATCTCAGAGTGGTGGCATGAAGACAAACACACTTTTACATGCAGACAATCACACAGCATGCATGTAAGAACACACAGATCGAGAGTGAGTCTGTCTGTGACACCCCCAAAATTCTAAGTCAATTTAAAAACTGAAAGTTACTCACCCTGAAGTATTGCATACAGTATCCATCAATGCAATGTCTAGAGCCTGGATGGCAAGTTCATCAGGTGCAGTCAATCCTTTGTGAAGGTGCCACTTCAGCATAAGTGCTAATTCAGTATCTGGTTGATCATTTAAAATCATACGTATAGCATCTCCCATGGAAAGCCGCTTTAATCCATATACACTTGCAAATTTGTTGGCAACTGTAAAATGTTTTTGTTATGAATATGAAGCTTCTAATCATAGCCATGTAATTTATTCATTATTTATTCATGATTTATAAGGAAACAGTCTTCCAGAATATGAAACCTTCAGAGACAGGATCCTTGCATTTTCCTTGCATTTTCAACACCACCACCAATACGTGGACTCAGAAAGTACTTTGCATTTAAATTTCTTATTTAACCAAAAGCGGAACCTAACTTGTTGAGCCCCTACAATTCTCTTTTCGGGGTGGTAGGGATTATTGAGATGACTGATTTTTCTGAAGCACTACAGATGCTGTATGGTATTACCTACCATCAAAGGACACTAAATATGGAATACAGTATGCAAACATATTGTAAGAAGCAGTATTCCTTTTTATAAATATATTACATCCAACACCCAAATCATATTAACACAGCTTGTATCTATTTATGAATGGGTCTTCACAGACCTACCTGTTGTCTTTCCAGATTTTGGAGGCCCCACTATTGCAATCTTGACTGGCACGGTAGGTTTAGGTTTGGGCTGACGAATGTATTTGATAGGATTTTTCATAAACTTGTCTCTATTTTCTTTGCTTGCAAAAAAATAAATAGAGTTTCGATGGATAAGTGGAAAAGTTGGAGTGTTGGGACTTCGAAAAGATTTGATGGTCTCTCCTTCACTTAGCTGCAGAAAATACAAAGCTGCTGATTTCCATTTTATAACAATAAACACAGTGAATTTTAACAAGCCAAACTTAGGCCTAGGCAGGGGGTAAACGTTAAGCAAAGCTTCTACATTATTCCATTTTGTTTTAAACAATTTTATTGATAACATATGGTAACAATTTCCGTTAGTAACTTCTTTTCATCTATCCCATATGCTTATTTCTAATCACCCCTCCCCACATTACTTGACCCCTGCCAGTGTTATTTACTCAAAATACTAACGTTAAAAGGTACCCTTAATTTCTAAGAACTAAAATTAATATTCTTCTTTCTTCTAAAATTTAATCATCATCAAAAATTGTCCAAAGTCCTTTACTTTCCACTCGTCTTCTACATAACTTCTAAATTTTTTCCACTCCCTTTTAAAATCTTTTAAATCATAGTCTCTTAAAGTTCTTGTTAATTTGTCCATCTCACTCCATGTCATAACTTTTACAATCTAATCCCATTTTTCTGGTATTTTTTCTTGCTTCCAAGATCCTAGAAATTTCTTGTTGGATCATCTGCCAATACTTTTTCGCTCTTTCACAAGTCCATATACGATAGAAAGAATCTTCATGTTTTTTGCATTTCCAACATCTGTCTGGCATCTTGTTATTCATCTTTGCCAATTTTTTAGGAGTCATATACCATCTATATCAGTCATATACCATATACATCATTTTAAAACAGTTCTCTTTAATACTCTGACATGTTGAAAGTTTCATAGAGTTCTTCCATAAATATTCCTATGTATCCATCTGTATTTCTTTATTTACATTAATTGCCCATTTAATCATTTGAGAATTCACTATTTCATCTTCTGTAGACCATTTTAAAAGTAACTTACAAGTTTTTGAAATTAATTTTTCATTATCTCCAAGCAGAACTTTTTCCATTTCTGTTTGCTCTCGTCTTATTCCTTCAGTTTTAATATCATTTTCCACCAAACTCTTTATTTGTTGCATTTGAAACCAATCGTATTTGTTATTCAACTCCACAGCAGTTTTCAATTCTATTTTGCCACTTTGTATTTTTAATAGTTGATTGTATGACAGCTATTTTTCCTCACCTGTCTCAGCTGTTATTTTTATCACTTCTGCTGGCACTATCCATAATGGTTTTCTTTCATCACCATATTTCTTATATTTCATCCAGGTATTCAACGAATTATTTCTTATATAATGGTGAGAGAAAAAACTATCCATTTTTTTCTTCCCATAATACATATAAGCGTGCCAGCTGAATTTATTTCCATGACCTTCCAACGCTAAAAGTTTTTTATTCAACAGCGTCACCCAATCTTTTATCCACACTAAACAAACTGCTTCATGATATAATCTTAAATCTGGTAATTGGAATCCTCCTCTTTCTTTAGCATCTATTAAAACTTTCATTTTAATCCTTGGTTTCTTCCCAGCCCATACAAATTCCGAAATTTTCCTTTGCTATTTGTTTACTGTCTTTCACAATCAGAATAGTTTGAAACAAATACATTATTCTCGGCAAAATATTTATCTTAATTGCAGCTATTCTTCCAAGCAATGACAAGTTAAGCTTATTCCATTTTATCATATCTTCATCCATTTTACGCCATAGCTTTTCATAGATATTTTTGAACAGGTCAATATTCTTCATTGTTATTTCCACACCCAAATATTTTACTTTAGAGGTAACTACACATCCTGTTAGTCTCTGCAACTCCTTTTGTTTATTTACTTGCATATTTTGACATAAAAATTTTGATTTTTCTTTATTAACATAAAATCCCGCCAGTTCTCCATATTCTTGTATTTTAGCTAACAATAAAGGTATTACTTATGTAGGATTTTCATTTATAAACATTATATCATCTGCAAATGCTCTATATTTGTAAATAAATCCTTTAACTCTCAACCCTTCTATTTCTTTATCATCTTGTATTTGCATCAATAAAATTTCAAAAGTCATTATAAACAACAAAGGTGACAGCGGACAACCTTGTCTTGTACCTTTGTTGATTATCATTTCATCTGTAAGACCTGCATTTATACATAACCTTGCACGTTGTTCAGTATATTTTGCCTTTATCATTCTTATAAAGTTTTCCCCCAACTCTATTTTCTCCATTACTGCAAGCATAAAGTCCCAGTCCAAATTGTCAAAAGCTTTCTCTGCAACCGCAATGAATAATGCAATTTCCTTCTCTGGATGTCTTTCATAATATTCTACAATATTTACAACAGTTCTAATATTGTCTCTTATTTGCCTTTTAGGGAGAAATCCCGCTTGGTCTTCCTTTATGAAATTTATCAATTATTGTTTAAGTCGTTCTGCCAAAATTCTTGTATATATCTTATAGTAATTATTTAGTAATGAAATTGGTCTATAGTTCTTTTACATTCGTGACATCTCTATCTTCCTTAGGAATCAAATAAATTACAGCTTCCTTCCATGTATTTGGTATTTTACCTTTTACTCTCATCATATTCATCAATTTTTGAAGTTTCGGTACTAATTCTAATTTTAAAATTTTTTGCCGTATATCCATCTGGCCCAGGAGCTTTTCCAATTTTCATTGCATTAATCGCTGCTTCAATTTCTATTTTTTCAATTCGATCATTCAATTTTTTTTTCATATATTCAGTTAAGGGTGCTATTTTAATCTTTTGCAAATACGCTTCTATCCTTTCCTTCTTCACTTTAACACCTTTAAATAATTTAGCATAGTACTTAAAAAATTCTCTCTTTATTCCTTCTTGACCTACCATCTCTCTTCCATCAACCACAATTTTATTAATAATTTTACTTCCTCTCTTTTTCTTCAGTTGCCAGGCCAAATACTTTCCAGGTTTATTCGCTCCCTCAAAGGACTTCTGTTGTAATTTTTTCAAATTCCATTCCAATTCCTTATTTAACAAATGTCTCATTTGTGCTTGTAGTATTGTAAGCTCCCTTATAATTTTCTTTTTCCTTGGCCTTTTCCTCAATTCCCCTTCTTTTTTCTTTATTTCATTTTGAATGTCCAACATCTGTTTTTCTTTTGCCCTTATTGTTTAATGTAATCAATATTCCTCTCATTACAGCTTTATAAGCATCCCACACCATCTGAAATTCTATATCATCTTTATCATTTATTTGGAAGAAAGCTTTAGTTTCATTTTCTAGAGATGTCACTAATTCTTTATTTTGTAGTAAATCTTCATTTAATCGCCATCTTCTCACTTTTTTAGACAATTTTGTAATCCATAATATTGGGTTAAGATCTGCACCTATCTTCGGTAAGATCTCTATTTTCTTAGTTATAAAGTCTAAGTCCTTTGTACCCCATAACATGTCAATTCTGGAAAAAGTATTATGTCTTGCTGAAAAAAATGCATAATCTCGTACTGCAGGATTAAATTTTCTCCATATGTCTTCCAAGTTTTCTTGTTTAACCAGTTCAAAGAAGGATTTTGGCAATTTTCCTACTTTTTTGTTATTTCCCCCCCCCAGATCTATCCAATGTATTCTGAATTCTTCCATTAAAGTCTCCCATAATCATGACCTGGTCGTATGTCACTTCATCAAGTTGTTTTATAATGTCTTAAAAAAAACATCTTTTGCACCATTTGGTGCATACAGTCCCAATAATAAGTTTTTTTTCGCATTTATTATTACTTCTACTGCCATAAATCTTCCATCTTTATCTTTAAATATTATTTTTGGGTCCAATTCTTGTTTAATATAAAAAATCACACCCCTTTTCTTCTGTTCAGCCAATGAAAAAAATTCCAGTCCCAATTGTTTATTCCATAAAAATTTATAATTCTTTTGTTTAATATGAACTTCTTATAAGCAAATTATATTACAGTTTTGTTTTTTAATCCAATGAAATATTGCCTTTTTTGTGGTGAATTTAGTCCATATACATTCCAAGATAATAATTTATAATCCATCATGGTGCAAATTCTTTATTCTCTTCATAAAATTTACGCAGCTCCTGTTTATTTGTAATTGTAATCCTTCATCCTTGTAGCTCAAAGCTCAAACCTTCAGCTATTATCCATCTATACCTCATTCCATTGTCACACAGTTTTTCTGTTAATTTCTTATATGTTCTCCTGTCATTTATCACTTGTCTTGGCAATTCTTTCATTATTCTTACTCTGCTTCCTCCATCAATGTCTTTTCAAATTTTTTATTCAAGATTTCCTCCACCGTTTTTTTGTCATATATCTTATAACCACATCTCTCGGTAAGTTATTTTTCTTGGCATATGATGAATTCACTCTATACATATAATCATACATATTTCTAGTCCCTTCACGATCTTCCTCCAAGAAATCAGCAATTATTTTTATTACATGTTCTTTTAAGTCTGTCCCTTCTTCTTCAGTTACTCCTCTCAGACGTATTTGTGTCTCCATCAATTTACAGTCATGGATTGTTATTTTTTTTGCATTTTTAATAAGGTGGAATCCTGGAGTTTAACTTTCCCTTCTACCTCCTGCACCTTTTTTGACACCACCACTGTTTCCTTTTTAAGCTCTTCCATTTCTTTTTTAAAGTCTCCAGTATCTTTTTAAAGTTCTTTTTTTGCAAGCATTTATCATCTTTTCCACCCCTTTCATCATCCTAGCTTCTATTGCTTCCAACTGATCTTCTCAATGAGGCAGCCCTTGTTGATGCGCCTGTGCTTAGTGAGGGTGGTCTTTAGTGATGCAAAGAATGAAGGCTTGCACACAGTAGTGTTAAAACCACTATATACAATTTATTTACGCCTCCACTCTCCAATCCGACAGAATGCTCCGCTGCAACACCACCATACATATCCCACACACAGTAAAGTGTCTTTGTACATTTATACATAAGGTCCACCCAGGTAACCAATCAGCTTGCTGCTGAGTCATGCTGACATTGCCCAGGCTGATGCAATCTGGCAACCAGCCACCTTCTGTCACTTAGATGATCTACCTGGCAGTTCTGTTACTTTCACTTTCCCAGCATGTGCATAGAAACTGCTAGGCTTTGCATACACACTGACACCCCTCCTCAGTTTATAAGCACATAGCTGCAACATGAGAGATCCATTTCTGATTGTTACTGCCTATCCGAGCATTAAAATCACCAAAAATCATGAGCTGAGCAGTATGGAATTTCCTAGACAAAGACGTCACATAGTCAGAAAATTTCTCCCAGACAGCATCAAACTCCAGCTCACCATTAGAAGGGGCTAAATAAACATTAATCATGATTAGGGTCAGTGCTGGGGAGGACAGCAATAAAGCCTGGGCAATTGGCGGGCAAGGATCCAAGAGGATCACCTTAAATGGTAAGCTGGATTTCACCAAAGCAGCCATGCCTGCTTTACTGCGACCTTTAGAGTGAGATCTATAAGCGGGGAGATTAAAAACTTTAAAATCCGTCAGTCTAAAACTGTCTTCTGCCCATGTTTCCTGAAGGAAGACACAATCAAAGGATTTCAAAAAGTCCAAAAAATCTGAGTCATTCGCTTTACTCTTCCACCCAGCAATGTTCCAGGAGATGATGTGGATCTTCCCTGTGGCTTCCCTAGCTGGTAGTCAATCGATAATGGATATCCTTTCTAGAACCCTGGAGTCATCAGTGAAAATACAACCATTATGTTGGGGTGCCCTTGAGCCAGTTAGAGAGAGTTCCATAGACAGATCAATTAAGTCAGCTGATGGGGGACAAGGGGGCAGGGGGTTGCTTGCAGGATCTAGGTTGATTGAAGGAACTGATTTCCCCGGCTCTAAAGACCTTTGCCATAGCTGCAACATACTTTAACACTGCATATTACACATGTTACATAGTAACATTGATACATAGTTTACATTCACATTTGCTTTCATATTTACAACCATCACCATTCAGTATACTGCCTCTGAGATTTTGTGTTGGCACACACGTTTAGTTCTGTTTGTTAATTACTGTTCCAAGTACATTCTTATCAGTTAGATAGCCTCCCCCGGCTCATCTCTTTTTCTCCTCTGGCTGCTCTGCCAGAGCACATACCGTATCATCTGTATTACAGAGGCACATTATTTTTCACAGTATTTTTACAGTTTTGAGTTTACACATTAGTTCGTCATACGGAGTTTATTTCTTTAATTAACACATTTGTAGCAGCTAGCATTGTCTTTGGAGTTACATTCTTTGCATTAACACTACCAGTCTGCTGGTACATAGACCCCGTTATCCAGATACCTTATTGAAGCCTCTACTTTTTCAGGACGTTTAGCTAGTGACTCTTCCTCCTCTGTGGAAGAGGTACCATAATCTAGATCCAGTACACTCTGGTAACACCTGGGCTCCCCATTAGACAGATAATTTATGTCACTGGCATAGCCATACCGTTTAGGTGGTATTCCCTTATTCTCTCTAGCAGACACTCTGACCTCAGGCGTTTTGCACCTTACAGCCTCAGAGCTTTCCTGTTTCATACTGCCTGAACTGCCAGCACTTTCCTCTCTCTGTTTCAGTGAGGGAGATTCTCTGTTTACATCACCGTGCCCCTCCTCACTCTGTAGAGATAGCTGCAATTCAACTCCTTTAGGCATTTCATTGGCATGGATTCTAGACCAGTTCTCGTCCTCACAGAACGAAGCTGCTCGACTCAGCTTCACCATATCATTTGAATCCACAAACCTATATGATTTCATGCCATTCTGATAGCCCACAAATAATAGCTTTCTGGCTCCGGCTCCCCCTTTCCTCCTCTTGTCCAGAGGAATATTCACCCATGCCTTAGACCCAAAGATCCTAAGGTAGTCTAGGTTTGGCTTTTTGCCATACAGTACTCTATATGGTATATCATCCAGAGCCTGAGTCCACAATCTATTAGAGATAAAAAAAGCTGTTTTAATGCTTCTCCCCAATATGCCAACTTCAGTGCACTATCTGCCAGTAAAGTGTGGCACATGGTTTGGAGGACGCCTCCTCTGCATTCGGCCACCCCATTTTCAGCTGGAGAGGAGACGTTGGCAGAAGCGTGCTGGGCCCATAACCCTGTTGATGCGCCTGTGCTTGGTGAGGGTGGTCTTTAGTAATGCAAAGAATGAAGGCTTGCACACAGTAGTGTTAAAACCACTATATACAATTTATTTACACCTCCACTCTCCAATCCGACAGAATGCTCCGCTGCAACACCACCATACATATCCCACACACAGTAAAGTGTCTTTGTACATTTATACATAAGGTCCACCCAGATAACCAATCAGCTTGCTGCTGAGTCATGCTGACATTGCCCAGGCTGATGCAATCTGGCAACCAGCCACCTTCTGTCACTTAGATGATCTACCTGGCAGTTCTGTTACTTTCACTTTCCCAGCATGTGCATAGAAACTGCTAGGCTTTGCATACACACTGACAGCCCTTGCACGGGTTACCTTTGACTCTGACATTAAAAAAACAGAAAAAATTGATATCACCAAATTAAATTTCAACTATCACGTTTGATAGATTAGAACTTGCCCTTTCAAATGAGCCTAATTTTGCCATCCTCCAACCTTCCCAGGCTCAGATATTATTTTTTTTTAAATTTAGCCTCCCAATAATGGCCGCTGATGTTTTTCTATGGTAGAACAATCTTAGAGTAGGTCCACTTCTTCAATAGTTACTTCCTGCTTTGCTTGCCCCAAGTCACGTTCTCACTGGTAACAAAGTTTCACGATACTTGACGTATTTCCTGTGTTGACTGTAGAAACTGCAGATCTCTGACGATGGTGCTTTCACTCCACGACCGCAGGTAGACAAAACAATAAATTCCTTTCCAATTTTTAACACTGTCCTTAATTTAACAAAGTCTAAAATTCACCCCTTCTCCTCTTCTTCTTCCAAGCTTTCAAACTTTCTCTTTCCCACCTTCTAATATTATTTGTTTGCTTTAAAATAGTCCCGGAATGGCAGATAGCAATCAGTACCTTTTTTCTAAGGTTATCCAAATCAACACTGGTCTCGTACAGCATCAGATGTTTAGCAGTCTCAAAGAAGATTAGGATCTTGTCAAGCTTATGTCAAATAAATGACTCTGTAAGCTTCTGCAGATGATGAATATGCAACTCTTCTCTGGGGATCCCTCAAAGCCTCAAAGGCCCCCCCCTGAGACTCCCTTTTAGCCAAGGTAAATCACCTCAAAGTTTCCTGTGCATATCTTGGACTAATCTCTCATTGAGAAAAGTAGGCAGAAGACAAAAATTTGCCCTTTACTACCCCGAACAGAAGCTCCAGTCTGCCCCCCTTAGAGAGGCAGGTCAGCTCAGCATTCTCCAAATCCCGGAAGTCCTACGTTATTCCATTTTAAGATCTTGAAAATGTAGGTCATTCAACCATCAGTTAAACTATGTCAGTACAAGGTTGTTTTATAGGATAACTGAGAGACTTTTGTGATTCTTGAGAGCTCTCAAGCCATGGCACTGGCCTTCCAAATATCTTACGTGTTTCCTGTAGCCGCCAGCCAGAATAACTGTAGATGCAAAATGTATGCCCCAGGTGCTCTTAAGGCATTATGCTGGCCACTCCATTGTCCTCCTGCCCAATGGCTCAAGAAACTGGTAACTAGGAAGACCCTCAGTGGTGGTTGTTGCATTTCTTGCTAGTAAGAGGGAGGGGCCAGGGGGAGGGAGAAGGAGCAGTGCCCTACCCCTCTCACACAAATCCTTTAAGGTCCTACATACAGTTAATAATAGCATTTATTGTTTTAGCTAGACCATAACTATCAGAACCAGCACAATAATTCACATCTTTAAGAAACCATTAAAAAAACAAACACAAAAATCCTTCACATACCTCAATAGGGTCCCATTCCCCAAAATTGCTTAGATGTTTATAAGAGAGTGCTATCATTTTGTGTGCAAGTGACACACTTAATGGATAACATTTCTCAAAAATGCTTTCACGATTTTCCACTAGGTCCTTTAGCTTTTTATACAATTGGTAACACACAATGTGTGGTTTTCGCTTGCTTCCTATAGTTACTTGAGGTGTCAATATTTTGTCAAATTCTTCCTAAGAACAAAAGCAGAACATCACATTAATCAAAAGCATGGTCAAGAACAATAATGCAGCAAGTGAAAGAAGGAAGCATCTTTAGTATAGCTTTGTTGATAAGACAGCTAGCTTAAAACCTCATACAAAAAAACTTAGCAGCCTTTGTTTGTCTCAGAGCAGTTTGTAGTTGGCAAACCATATTGGGGGAGGGGGGAGTACTACAAGCAGGAGGGATTGAAGTTTGGCTAGCCAGACTGGAAGTTTAGTTTTTCTCCTGCCTTAAAAACTTTGCCTGAAGAAAGGACTTCCTTTTAGGGATGGGGTAGTTTATATACCTGGGTTCTCTTTTAATTCTTTTTGTTTAGGACCTTTGGAAGTACTGATATTTTGAAAAATAACCTGTCTTTCTTTTGAAAGGTTATGGCTGTTTGGTGTGCATTTGAGATCTGATAAATAAGCCACAGGACCTCTAGTAAGCCCCCTTTTTCTCCAACCTGGGGGGGGGGGGAGGAATGGCTGGTCCCAGCCCATCTTTCAGACCGTCTAGGGGGCGGGGCTGGCAGCTGTGCACCAACCAATCCTGCTTCCTTCTCACAGGCAGTGTCCTGGATGGAGTGCAGTTCTATACTAGATGGAGGCTCAGCTGGACTAGGTAGCAACTGTACAGCAGCACCTGGAGAGAGAAAAGATCAGTACCCAGATGCTGCTGCACAATAAAGAGTGGCACACATGTGACCTCCTAGTGGCCATTGTGTGCCTGCCCTTAGACCTTGAGGGCATGGATAGACTGTCATACTTGCAGCACTGCCAAAAGATGGGAAGAGGGCAGGAGGTGGTGCCCCTGGCTGAAAGATGGTGCCTATGTGGTCTGATTTGTTGTTTCCTGATGGTGGTGTACTGTATGTTTTGGGGTTGCTTGTGTTGCACTTGATGCTGAATTGTTGATATTCACAAGCTTACAATAAAATTGATTGTTAATTTATGATTATGTACTGTGTTGTCTCTGTCAGAGGTAGACTCCACCTTTCCCATCCTGCATGACCACACAGCAGGTCACACATCTGCTTCTCAGGTACAGTGCTCCTCAGAGTCCCAGGGCTGTGTTGCAGGGCCACTGGCTCAGGGATTAGGTGGAGGGTCCTCTGGGTGAAACTGTACCAGCTGTGCAGCTGCCATAAATAGTTCTGAACACCAGCTGTTCAGCAGCTTGAGGACTGATCGTAGGACAGATCCCATCTGGGAAGAAACGTCAGCAATGGTATACCCATTGGGATGTGTCACTGATGCCTGGGTACCTGCATGGACACATAGCCAGCCACTGGAGATCAGCCAACTGGCCCCCCATACTCTGTGGAGGTCCTGGCTTGGCAGTGGGTGAGAGAACTGAAATTGGTCACAATGATGGGGTCATAGTGTGGGCCCCACACTATGTTGTCTACCTGAGGTCCTTGTGGCTGCTGGTGAAGGAATTGTTTTTCTTGGGCTCACTGGATGCTTATGGGTGGCTTTTGCAAATGAAAATCTGCACGATGGCTAGGGAGGTTCCCAGCTACAGAGACTTAAGGAACTGCCATGCCCCTGGCCCTGTCCACTCTTCCGTCAACAGAGGGGGTTGTGCCAGTAGTGCTCTGGCACAGAGCCATGATGTTGTTGCTGCAGTGTTTGTTAACAAAGCAGCAGCCATGGGTTGTGTTACTCCACCGTATCTTTGGTTGAATCAGCGTATCCCAGAGATCCCTGAGCACTCCCCTCCTAGACTGTACTGTTAGTATGAAGTTTTATGCAAGAAGGCATTAATCTATTATTGCCTAGAGGTATCATCATCAGGAGTAGTGAATTACTAATAAAATGACAGATGTGGAAAGAGACTGAGGCTTAAACAAAATGCATTATCCTTAAAAGTAGGGGTGGAATTCTAGCAGGAGCTCCTTTGCATATTAGTCTACACACCCCTGATGTAGCCAGTCCTCCAAGAGCTTACAAAAAAGAGCCTTGTAAACCCTTGGAGGATTCGTTACATCAGGGATGTGTGGCCTAATATGCAAAGGAGCTCCTGCTAGAATTCCACTCCTGTTTAAAAGTATTTTTTTCTTGCTTGGGTAAAGTGGATTAAAATGAATTTTAATAAATTGATCGCAGAGAAAGTACTTCTTTAATTTTTCAGTAATCTGACTTTTAATGACCGAAAGTTTGTAAAATGACTTAGGATCTATGACAAGGCAGAAAATAATATCCTAAACGATGAAAAAAGTACCTGTACGGTTTGAATGTTATTCAAATCGGCTTCAAACTTCTCTGCAATTTCTAGTTTTAAGCGTTCAATTGCTTCAGACTCCTGCTCCTCATCCTCATCTTCTGACTCATCCTCGTCTTTTGGAAACTCTTCTTCCAAAACTGCTTCAATATCATCATCTTCATCATCTTCATCATCTTCATCCAGAACCTCACTTTCACGCCTAGCTGCAGCATTCTAAATTGTGAAATACTTACTTTATGACTACTGAACAGACTTCCATACAAGGAAACAGAAAATAATAGTTATACATTTCTCGGCTTCTCAGTTATATATATGATGATGATTTGCAGAAATGCTTCACGATGTAAACATCTGACAATTAGAGAAATCCTACTGATTTCTGTAGGATAAATTATTTAAGGCATTTTATGCCACCTCACCAGAATCCTACTTGAGGTAGCTTACAAGTAAAAATAATTTAATAAACTGTTGAAAAATAAAAACAACCCTTTAAAAACAGCCAGAAAGATAAAAACAGATTAAAGTACCCATAAAATCATCCAGAATAAGAATAAACTATATTATCAACTTTCTCTCTGACATCTTAGGTAGGTTTGTATACTAAAACTGCGTTAACCATTGCATATTTGTTAAAAGTATTTCAAGCCCCCCCAAAAGTCCTAATCAGCAAGTTCCCTCTGAGTAACATAGTTTTGTGACTTGAAAAGCACTCATTTCTTGACAAAAAAGATTATACTTTATACTATAGCAAAGTTTTCATCTGCAATGAATAAAAACAATTATGAGCACAACTATGCTGATTTTTAAAAAAGCATGCTAACAATCAATTTACAAATTTCAATTACCAAGTGATCTCAATGAATTCTTTTTAAAAATTCTATTTTGCTTTTCTTACCTGTTTCCTTTTTGCTTGCACTGCTAAAAGTTCTGCCTTTCTTTTGTTAATTTGGTCTTCCTGTTAATAAAAGATTTTAAGCACTTATTTCATTTTTTTCTTTCAGCAGCTGACACTCTAAAATTCAATATCAAAGTCTTTTTTTAATGGAGACAACACTGGAAAAATGAGTGAATAACAGGGATGATTACCTTTAGTTCAACTCCTACAGAAATAAACCCAAATCTTTTCATATGCACACTCCATTTCAGTTACATCACTTGCATTGTGTGAAATATTTGGATAAAATAAACAGCTGGCCAGCTACAAAAAGAGTTCCAGATTTTGCCTGGAATAATAACCTTTGTTTGCTCAGGGTTTATAGTACAAAATCAGGTGGGAGAAGCTTGGATAAGAGAGCATATAAAGTCATAAAGGACATGGAAAGGCACTGAAACAGAGAAAAATCCTTCCTCAGATTTCAGGGAGAAAAGACAGATACATGGTACAAGAAAATTTTCTGATGATTCATTGTTACATAAAGAAAAATAATATTTTTGAACCCAGTTCCTTTTTCTGGTCCAGCTATAAATGCTGGAGGCTCATCAAGGATCAAATCTTATTCAGTCTAATCATTTCATGTTGACAGAAACACTATGACTAGATTAACAATTTGAATTACCAGTACTATACGTGTACTGAAAGTTGGCACTGAAAAATAAATGGTGAGCCCAACTGTATTTATTTCACATGTGCTTCATATGGCAGAGGTGACAAAGTTGTTGAAGTAGATACAATAAGATCTCCTTGCACAACTTGTAGTGGTATGCCCAGCCAGTCTGAACCAACACATCAATTTCTAAATAAAAGAGTGTCCCCAGCTACAATGAAAAGTGCCAGATTGGCCTAATGTTATATAATTCCCAAGAGTTTTAAACTATAAGTACACAAGCAGACCATTTTTTTTATCCATTATGTAGTACCAGGCTTCTGGTAAGAAATAATAATTACTCTCATTTTTGCTTTCTGCTCTTTTATACGCTGCTTCTTTTCCTTTTTTTGGTTTTGTTTCTCCTGCCATTTTTGCAAAAGTGTGGGAAGAATTCGATCAGAAATGTCATCTTCTTCAACTTCAAGATAGACGACAATGTCTGGACAAAGTCCACGCTCTGCTAAATATATAGCTTCATCTGCTGTTCGAGGGAAACCATCCAATATAAATCCTGTAGATCTAAATGAAAACATTAATTGAAAACCATAGTGTCACTATTTTATGGGTTTTCCCCCTGCTGAATGGCAGAAATGCAAAATTGTTTATCAAATGGACCCTTGTAGAAAAAGGATGGACATAACTACAAGGAAAAGGTTTTAATGATCAGTGAAACATACTTCTTCTAATGTTACTTCTGTTTACATTAGAATTGTGAGGCTACAGAACAGGGGTGGCCAAACTTGCTTAACCTAAGAGCCCCAGAGAATAAATATCAGATGTTTGAGAGCCTCAGGGAAGGAAGGAAAATAATCTGGTGAATAATAATGATTTACAATTCTGACTTGAAAGTCTACTATGGATCATAAAACTAACACTGCAACAAAATAATCAATACAGACAAGTAGTAACAAAATGCCATAACTATCCAACTCTAAAACAAAGTCATTAAAATCAAAAGCTCACCTAAAAAGAAAGGTCATGCAGTACCTATAAATCATATGCAGGACTGAGCTGTTGGTGTGTACCAGTTAGTAAATGAAGGATGAAGGCACAGTTTGTTGTGAATCATGTCAGGCATTTTTTAGTGTTTTTATAGGCTAATAAACTTTATAAAGAAATAAAAATAATAAGACAGACGCCACTTCCCAAATAGAAAGTGTTATAAGTAAGACCTCCCTTCAAACCTTAGAGGACACTCAAGTGTGCTCACGAGGGGAGATTAGATTCATATGGTTTATTGCACAAAAGCTAAGATGTTCCCCAGAGAGTACTGAGATCGGGAACTCAAAACCTCTTCGTTATCCCCGGGCCAAAAGAAGCCCGCTTAAAATCTACCAGGGACAGGGCCTTCTCTGTTATGGCCCCTTCCTCGTGGAACCAGCTGCCAGAAGAGGTGAGGGCCCTGCAGGACCTTGCTCAGTTCTGCAGGGCCTGTAAGACAACCCTCTTCCAGCTGGCCTATGACTAACCGGCACAAGAAGCTAAGTGTGGTTCTATTAGACTTCTGCTGCTCTTAATGTTTTAAATGTTCTTAATTGTTTTAACTGTTTAAATACCTAAACTTAATTTATGTCGGATTCTATGTTGTAAGCCGCCCTGAGCCACTTGGTGGTAAGGGCGGGATATAAATCATAAAATAAATAAATAAAAAAATAAGATCTTTATATGAAGTGGGATTTAAAAAAAAAAGAAGAGAGATTCTTTTATGTACATGACAGTTACCGAAAGGGTTCCTTTGTCCACCATTCAAGAACAATACTATCAAGCACCTCTGGGGGCAGGGCTTCATTTTCTATCAAGTTTGCCTTGATTGCCTCTTCTTCATCTGTTAATTGCAGTTCTTTCTGCTGAAATGATTCAAAACATATGAAAACATGTGATATTGCCGTTGCTTGATGAAGCAATGATTGTTGAATGGATTTTGCATTGTTCTTCTCATTCAGATTCTTTCAACAACAACATGCTTCAGTTTGATAATTGTTGCAATGTGGGGTAGGTCCTACCCCTTATTCTCTCACTCCATTGAGCAAAGTGTGAAGCCCTCCTCTAGTCTTAAGAAGCCACAGAGTCACAAGAGTAGCAAGTTGTTCAGGTGGCTGTATGGTAGTTACTGCTGAGTCCAAGTTATGCGAGGCTGCTACTGAGCCCAAACTTGTTGGGAGTTGGGAGTGAGCAGTGAAGTGGCCAAATTTGCGGATGACACTAAATTGTTCAGGGTGGTGAGAACCAGAGAGGATTGTGAGGAACTCCAAAGGGATCTGTTGAGGCTGGGTGAGTGGGCGTCAACGTGGCAGATGCGGTTCAATGTGGCCAAGTGCAAAGTAATGCACATTGGGGCCAAGAATCCCAGCTACAAATACAAGTTGATGGGGTGTGACCTGGCAGAGACTGACCAAGAGAGAGATCTTGGGGTCGTGGTAGATAATTCACTGAAAATGTCAAGACAGTGTGCGTTTGCAATAAAAAAGGCCAATGCCATGCTGGGAATTATTAGGAAGGGAATTGAAAACAAATCAGCCAGTATCATAATGCCCCTGTATAAATCGATGGTGCGGTCTCATTTGGAGTACTGTGTGCAGTTCTGGTCGCCGCACCTCAAAAAGGATATTATAGCATTGGAGAAAGTTCAGAAAAGGGCAACTAGAATGATTAAAGGGCTGGAACACCTTCCCTATGAAGAAAGGTTGAAACGCTTAGGGCTCTTTAGCTTGGAGAAACGTCGACTGAGGGGTGACATGATAGAGGTTTACAAGATAATGCATGGGATGGAGAAAGTAGAGAAAGAAGTACTTTTCTCCCTTTCTCACAATACGAGAACTCGTGGGCATTCGATGAAATTGCTGAGCAGACAGGTTAAAACGGATAAAAGGAAGTACTTCTTCACCCAAAGGGTGATTAACATGTGGAATTCACTGCCACAGGAGGTGGTGGCGGCCACAAGCATGGCCACCTTCAAGAGGGGGTTAGATAAAAATATGGAGCAGAGGTCCATCAGTGGCTATTAGCCACAGTGTGTATGTATGTGTATATATATATATATATATTTGGCCGCTGTGTGACACAGAATGTTGGACTGGATGGGCCATTGGCCTGATCTAACATGGCTTCTCTTATGTTCTTATGTTGCGTGCCATCAAGTGGTCCAGTAGCCAATGACACATCTGAGCGAGTTGTGCAGATTTCATGGTAAGCTGATATTAAGAGATAGATCATTCAACCCTCAAACTCAAGTGGTTGCTCCCACATGAACCCCACCACACCACCTTGATAAAAGGCAGTATAACAGAGAAGGATTCTGCCTAGGGTTTTTTTCTATCAGCAACTGGGGGTTTTTTTGTGGGAAATGTTCCAACACACAAACTTCCACATGCTGCCTGAAGTTGCATAGTTCAGGAATATCATTATTAATTATTACTTGATTCTAATAATAATAATAGAAACAAAGGACATAAAATCCCTGCTGGATCAGACCAGCAGTCCATCTAGTCCAGCATCCTGCTTCATATAACTGGTCAACCAGTTACTCTAGAAGGCCAACGACAGGGCATAGAGTCTGAGGCTTTCTCCTGATGTTGCCTCCTGGCACTATTGTTCAGAGGTTTACTGCCTCTGAAAGTGGAAGTTCTCATTAGTCACCATGGCTACTAGCCACTGATAAATCTGTCCTCCCATCAATCTGTGCAATTCCATTTTAAAGCTGTGTATGCCTGTGGCCATCAACTACATCCTCTGGCAGCAAATTCTACATCTTAATCACCTGTTGAGTAAAGAAGCATTTTGCTTTGTCTGTTGTTTGTATATTCTGCACCTCAGTATTTAACCTTCTGTCCAGGAAGATATTCTTATTTTACCTCTGGAGACTGCTTTTCCTCTTCACTCGTCATATCTATTTCAGTTGCACTGCCAGGAACAGGTGCAGTAGATTCCCCCATTTCTTGCATTGCAGCAGCCTCTTCTTCATCATCTTCTTCAATTTCTGGCCCAACTCTGACCCCAGTTTTCAGCATGATCAGTTCCTGTAAGCGTTCTTCAAACTGAATATGGAAAATTCCTAGTTTATTTGCTAACCACCTAGCACAGATCGTTTTACCAGATCCATGTGAACCTAAGAGACATACCCTAAGAGGAGGGACCTGAAAAATAAACATATGAATATAACTTTTTGTTGGAGGGGATGGAGTGGATTTCTGATTAATAAGGTTTACAGCTGAATCCTATGTTATGAGATATTTTACAGGCACTATGGAAGACTCCCCCCATTTTTTTTTATTAGCAGAGGCATTGGTATTGGTAATAAAGATAATTATGCATAGAGAGGACAACATTATTAAACAAATTCCTCATTTATCTCTATTACCTTACTTAATATTTCCCCCTTTCTTTATGCCACTCAATTCCACACCCTTTTATACATACAGCGTGCCAATCTGTAACTAGGGCAAGGGCACTAATATTTGCACTGTTGTTGTGCTACCTATATTTTAAAGTCTCACACAAGTGGATGCAGAACCTAGACTCTTGTCAGTTGATCTAAGACAGGAACCAGACATATCATGAAGGGACCTAGGCTTGTAAGCTACCCAGATTTGTGTGTGCTCATGCCTCAGTGTACTTTTCAGGCACAGAAAGGAATAAAGGACTCCAGCTGGCCAAACTTGGTATAAATACCACGACTTGGCCTTCTTTCCTTACTGGTTTACTCAATGATCAGTGCATTCTGCCTGCTGCAGTTCAGATTCCAGTCCTTGACCTAGATCAAGCACTTGCTCTAGCTTTGGCACACAACTCCTGAACTAGGTCTGGATTTTGAGTATGGCCGGCTTATACCTCACAAAATCTTGTTGGGCTCTAAGGTGCTACTGTTTTACTGCAGAACAACACGGCCACCCCGAAACTATTGCGTGTAGATGTCATTCTTTATTCTGGAATAGCTGCTCACAAGTTACTTTGCAATGGATATTGGATTTATATCCCGCCCTCCACTCCGAAGAGTCTCAGAGCGACTCACAATCTTCCTAAATTTCCTGAATGGGAACTACTTTTGCAGATCACAAATTAGCCAATATAGATTTCTATTGGGCCAATTTTTTGTGATGCATAATCCTGATCTATATCAGTTCTTACATCTAATAAAGAACTTTTTTGGAAAATCAGACATATTATTATGAAATGACACCAATATATACGGTATTTGGACAAAATAATATTAAATCATGGTCAATATAAATCTAATCTTCATAACACCAGAACATAAAAGATTTTGAAAGCTTTTCATACTTTCAATGGCTCATTATGAGACACATAAACTTCAGGATTTTCCAAAAATTTGTCTCTGTTTTCTGGAGTTGAAAAATAATAGTAGTTGTCTTGATACTTGGCTCCATTGTCATAACTTCCTGGGTAAAGGATAAAGTTTTCCTTTAGAACCACTGGACAAAAGTGTTTTGTGTCTCCCATGTGCCTCTTCCTCTCAACAATCTTTTCTTCATCCTAAAAAAAGGCAAAAAAATTCTGAGAAGGATTGGACATTTATTATACAAGTAGTTCTGATCCAAACCAAGAGGGTAGTAGAAAGCTGGGTACTCAATGCTGCTCTCATAGAATCCTCTCCTCACCTAAGCTATGATAACTATGTTAGTTCTGATGGTTAGATCACTTGTAAGCAGACAGGAAAATCAAATAGTGCTTTGAGTCAGGAAACATCTCCTCTCCCACATCAAGATCTGGTGATGGGTGCTGTCCAAGCAAATGCCTCAAGTGCTAGTTGCAAGGTGTGGAGAATTTGCACACACACCCCAGTTTAAAAAGTGTTCCTTTCTCCCCACCCTCCCTTCCCTTGGATAGCAGGAAGCCTATCTCAATTACCTGCTAAATTTCAGCTATGGAAATGCAAATGACTTGGCTAGCCAAGTTAACTGAGGGATTTGGTGTCAGGAATCTCCAAGGGACTCCTGGAGAACTCCTAGAATGCACCAGCATGCTCCAGGATGTACCTGGGTGTCCTAGGATCCACCTGTGTGATCTGGGTGGACTAGGTCAAAAGGGGTGAATACAGTGATGTAAAATGGGAGGAATCAGAGGAGGAAGAAGAAGATGAAGAAGAAGATGATGAAGAAGAAGATGATGATGATATTGGATTTATATCCCGCCCTCCACTCCAAAGAGTCTCAGAGCAGCTCACAATCTCCTTTACCTTCCTCCCCCACAACAGACACCCTGTGAGGTGGGTGGGGCTGGAGAGGGCTCTCACAGCAGCTGCCCTTTCAAGGACAACCTCTGCCAGAGCTATGGCTGACCCAAGGCCATGCTAGCAGGTGCAAGTGGAGGAGTGAGGAATCAAACCTGGTTCTCCCAGATAAGAGTCCACACACTTAACCACTACACCAAACTGGCTCTCTCTTTGCTCCAAGAAGGGGGGGTGTCTCTTGGAGCTGGTCCTTGGAAAAGGGCAGACTGCTGAGCTCTGGTCTGCAGGCCAGCAGCCATCTTGGACCATGCAGTTGGTTTATCTGTCTGCAGGGAGCCGGAGGTATGGGACATCTTTGAATTAAGAACTTAGTCAGCTGAGCTGGGGGAAAGAGCTGGAACAGAACTGCTGGCGAGGTGAGTGTTGCTTTTCCTAAACTGATGGGGAGCATTAACTGAGGACTTAGGGTTGCCAATCCTCAGTTAGGGCAGGGGATCTCCTGGTCTGAAGGCCCTCCCCCATTTCAGGGTTATCAGAAAGCAGTATCAAACCAGATCTGGGGCAGGGGGAACATCTGCTGAGCACTCCATTATACCACATGGAAACAGATTCCCATAAGGTATAATGGAGAATCGATCTGTGGGTATCTGGGGCTTTAGGGTTTGTTTTTTTTTTGAGGTATGGGCATCAATGTTTCAGCATAGCATCTGAAGTCTCTTCTCAAAAAACGCCCCAAGTTTAAAAAGATTGGACCAGGAAGCCCAATTTTATGAGCCCCCCAAAATGTTGCTCCTATCCCCCATTATTTCCAATTAAAGGAAGGCATTTAAAAGGAGCATGGTCCCTTTAAATGTGATGGCCAGAACTCCCTTTGGAGTTCAATCATGCTTGTCACAACCTTGCTCCTGGCTCCACCCCCAAAGTCCCCAGATATTTCCTGAGTCTTACCTGGCAGCCCTAACTGAAGTTGTTGTGTGACAGAACATTGTATGAGGGGGAGTAAGTGCTTAGAGCCAGCTGGAGAGGGGTTTCTAATTCCTTCTGTGTGTCAAGCATGTGGGTTCAATGACAAGTCGAAGTTGATACAAAGACTACGCTCATTGATAAACCGATACTTTCTGTGTAACAGGTTCTTGAGAGTAATGCTGCACATACATTGATACAATACTTTTAAGGCTTACTTCAAAAGGATTCGAAAGGGTGGGTGTGTGGGGTAGCTCTCACACATAAACTATCATAAATGTCTACATTCTCATAGTGTTATCAGGACTCTGTCCTTGCTTTCCCCAAATGTGTCGCACTCCCTACCAAGAATGTATGGGAAGGTGCTGATTACTTCTTCTCAAGTTAGTTTCATTTCTCACTACTTCTACTTTTCAGGCAATTAAGCAAGACGGGGGAAGGGAAAAAATAACAGAGCTAGCAAAGTTTGGTCCTCCCTGATGCTTCACAGACCAGTGTTAGGAAGGACCCTATAACAAATCAATTATCAATGGAATTTCACCATACTTGACACTGTGTGCCTTTGTCTGGTTTGCTGCTGAGAGAGGATGGCCTGTTTGGCTGGGGTTGGTTGCTGGCCCTGCCTTCTGCTGTTGCTCTGACTGTTGAGAGGTGGGGGTTGTGAGCCTTTGAATTGCAAGGCTCCTCCTCGCCAGAGGTGTGAGCTTAAAAGGCTCCTGCCCTGTGGCTCTTAGCCTGGGGATGGGGATCCCATAAGTAGTTAAGGAACATTCTGCAACTTTCTAAGCTTGTAAGTGCCTACTAGTTAGAGTAAGTTTTAAATCCAGGCAAAGAAGGATGTGTTTATACCTAACTTTTTTCATTTTTCTGATTGTTGATCTGGTGTTGTGATTAAGTGTGCTTACACTCTTTTTCTCTTTTTAATAAATATTTTAGTCTTTTGAATGCTGGCAGTAAATCTCTGTGTCACATAGTTCCTCAAACCCCGGGACACACTAGTTGCTGCATAGGGAAGACCCAGGGAGGATGGGAGCATTTAAATGAACCCATTGCCATCTCTTCAGGACAAACCCAAAGCTGCTTATGGTCTCTATGGTAACCAGGCACTGGGTAACAGGAGGTTTTGAGGCCAGACCTCAGAACTGAGAAGGAGGGTCAGGAGTCTGTCCCTCCTCGTAGGAAGACCCTAAGAAGACAGTGGTGGCAGTGGTACCCTAGTGGAAAGAAATGGATTAGCTCTCTTCAGAAGTTGGCAACCCAATGGAAGGAGTGGGCAGAACAGGATCTGTTCCACCACACAAGTTTTAACAAGGTTGTATTACCTGTAACTGCTGTTCATTGATCTGAAGAAGTACCGTATGTGTGTACATGAAAGGTTATACCCAGAATAAAATGTTGGTCTTAAAGGCGCTACTGGACTCAAGCTTTGTTCTGCTGTTCATTGACTTGGACATGCTCAGTTTCCATGTGACTGCACTGAGGCTATAACAATGAACCCCTCTTCCCTAACAGGGTGCTTTTTCTTTCCTAAATCAAAACATGGAAAACTGCTTCTGCTTTGGGACAGCTCTTACTGGATGTGGAGCAATCCATCATTACTGCATTGTGCTGGTGTGGAGCAATCCAAAGAAAGGTAGGCACTCTTAATTTTAAAAAGATTTTAAAACGCCATTTATAGCCTGCCTTTCTTCAGTGGCAATGCAGGGTTCCACAGCACTTACCCAAACAGGCACGGAGCCTGTTTAGCTTCAGCTTAGTTGCTAAATCATGTGTGTTCAAGTCCAGGTCTTTGGGACCATATAAGTCCTATTAAATATCGTGGAACACACATAGTTAATGTCCTTAGGCACACCAACATTCTCTAGATAAGGCGTGTCACACTCAAATGGTTTGAATGGCCAAATTCCTCACCAAGCACATATGCTAGGAGCTACATTCACAGCTTCTACCCCAAATGTGTGTTATCCACATTTCAAAAGTATTAGAGCACATTATTATATACATAACACTGAATGAAAATCCCAGATCCTAGTACTTCTTTATGATATAAAAGGAACATTGTTGTCTAAAATGCAATGTGTTTTGGGTGCAGGGCTTGAAAAAATGTTTAAAAATATAACTAAAGGTAATCAACAAAATGCATGTTGCTTACTTCTTCTTCTTCTTCTTCACCTTCATCATCATTTTCTTCTTCCTCCTCCTCTTCCTCCTCTGCCAGTGCATCTGCTTCAGCCTGTAGATCTTCTTGTTCTTCATCTTCATCTTCTTGAGTTATTTCCCAGCCACGATGTTTAAGAGGTCCTGGAAAAAAGAATTCATCTTTAAAACATTTAAAACAGTATGTAAGCATGTAAGAACAAAGATAAACCACATCAAGTACTTTGAAATGTTGAAGATAATGCCAAGGTTAATCAATTGCTAAATTGGAGACAGGAAGATCTATTCATCTCCCAGACATTCCCCCTCGCATCCCTGTATGACAGATTATACAAAGAGACAATCTAGATGAGGATAGCTACGAATATCCTGAAGACAATGCTGAACTACTAAGGTCAATGTGAGTTTCATGAATATTCAAAATGCAATCAAGAAGGAGTTTGCACTGCTAATGCATCTTCCACAGGCAAATTGGAGATACTCTCACTGGCTCAGATAGTTCAATATAAAGGTATATTTTGGCACTGTCTATTAAAGACAGCTATTCCCCTTGATGAATTACTTACATAGTGATCTTTTCAGGATCTTCATGACTCTTTAGTGGTGATGTCTTCCCTTTGGCATATCTTCCCCCATAAGGCTCACCTGATTTACCTTGAAGCCCCAAGGAATGTTTGGCTGGCAACCTCAATCTTGGTGCGAGGTGGGGGGACAAATCTGTCACAAGAACTCTACAGAAGTTCTGTAAGTAATTCTCTATGGGTCTGAGCAATCAATTTGTCTGTGGAAATGGACTCCTAGGTTTGCTAGAAGTATTGCAGATACTTCCTCCCCTCCCCCACTCAGGAAATATTCCCTGATGTTGGTGTTTTATACTGCTTGCTGGCTCAGAGGAGAAGAAACCTGTGGTATAAGTGGATGGATGGTGAAACCTGTGTTAGTTCCAGAAGAGGTTGAAAAATCTGAAGTCTCTTGACCAGGGATCATTTTGTAGAAAAACAGATGGTGGTGCTCATCCAAGGATTGTTATACAGCTGCACATACTATTCAATGGACAAGGAGGTGGAACTCTCAGAAGGAGGAGGAGGAACTCTCAGAAAGGTTCAGGAGCTGTGCTACTGTGAGCTCCCATTGAATCTGAGGCCTGCTCCTGACCTATATTTTGGCTGAAAGGGCAAAAAGGAGTTGAAATGTGGTTTAGAGGGCTTTCTGTCATCTTTTTTAGAAACAGAAGGCATCACCTTCTTTTTATCATTTTGTTTTATCTGTAGCCTTCACTAAGATGTCTTTGAGATCAGACTCTCCAAACAAGTTGTTTCTCTGGACAGCAACCCCTGCTAAATTACTTTTGGATGCTAGATTCACATTCCAGCGTCTCAGAAGTGGTGCCTGGCCATGATGCCTGCTGTCATATCTCTGTAAGATAATTCAATGGCAACCACACTGAAATTTGCTAGATAACTGTTTACTTTATGAAGCTCTAGGATACTCCAATGCAATTTGGTAGTGAGGGATTAATCCTGTAATATTTGTTTCAGCCACAGAATAAATGCTCTGGTGAGGATGCCAGTTGGCTGCAGATGCTCTACATCAGGCCCCAATGAGACTAAGGGAGAAATGATTTCAACTTTCTGCTCTCTTGATTTTTAACAGAAGTGTGCCCATCTTGAGGTATCATAACACAACAAAAATGAGCATGCATATTATGGAAACATGTAACAATTGCATCATGAACAATTGCATAATGAACTGAATGAACTGATATAGATGCCTGGCAGAGCCCAAGTATTCTTATTCAAAAGTGCATATTTTTCTGTCAATTCTCCTTTCAGACTTCCTTGTCTCAGGACAAGCAAAACATTATTGAGAATCTAAAAAAACAGACAGAAAATCTTCATGATATGAGGCACCTTGAGATTTTTGTGGCACATCTGTCCTTAGTTGCAGGATAGATAGATAAAAAGAGTACAGGAATAAAATCTTGAAACTGCAAGAATTGGATAGATGCTGTCTCTAAGAGAGTAGACTCTATTCAATATGACTTTTCCCAGCGCATACTTGCTACCCCCAGATGTGTTTCAGGTATAGAATTGAGAGATGAATTGAGCAAATTATTGATAGAGGCCAAGACATGGATTAAAGCAGGAGTGTCGAACTCATTTGCTAGTGGGCTGGATCTGACATCAGTCTTTTTTTCTATTTAGAAGCTGCAGGGAAGGGGAAGGTGATGGAAACCTGAAGTCAGAGGCGCAGACAAAGGGATGGCTGCACCTGGGGGTTAGCTTCCCTATGCCTGGCTGCTTGCTACTGTTCAGCAGCAGCCACCCTATGACAGCCACTGTGGCATAGGTGTTTCAGAATAGGATCTGCCAGATCCAGGTTCTTGCTGTGGAAGCTGACTGGGTGATTTTGGACCAGTCACAGATTTCCAGCCTAACCTGCCTCACAGGTTGTTGTTCAGATCACACAGGTGAGAGGAGAATGATGTAAACTACTTGGTCCTCCCCCACACTGTGAAGAAAGACTGTCATTTTCCTATGGAGAGGTTGCAGGGAGGGGGAAGGCAATAGCAACCTGAAGTCAGAGGGGCAGATAAAGGGAAGGAGAGAGGTTGCCAACTCCAGGTTAGGCCATTTCTGGAGATTTAAGAGGTGGGGCCTAGAGAGTGTGGGGTTTGAGGAGGAACAGGATCTCAGACAGGTACAATGCCATTTCTTCCTGGGGAACCACTGGAGATCACTCAGATTTACAGTTCCTCTCTAGATGGCAGACAGGGCCAGCGCATGGGAGTTGGCCAAGTAGGCGGTGGCCTGGGGCACCACCTGGCCTAGAGGCACCAAGAGACACAACCCATCTCCTCACATGCTGTGCCCACTGCGTTCCTGACCTCCCCGAGGCTGCCTGAGCCTCGGTGAAGTCGGGGGTGGTGGTGGCAGTGAGCGCGCTCAGAGCCTGGCTCTAAGCACACCCGCTGCGTTCCTGACCTCGGTGAGGCTGTCTGAGCCTCAGCAAAGTCAAGGGGGTGTGGCAGCAAGTGCGCTCAGAGCCTGGTTCTGAGTGCGCCCGCTGCCATCTGGGTGCAAGTGCGGCCTGCCCTGTGCCCGGCCCTCTCCTACTTCAGAGGGAGCCCGGAAAATGTCTTTCCAGCTCCCTTTGAAGTGGGAGAGGGCCAGGCACAGGGGTGGGCCGAGTGCTTGCACTTTGCACCACCTGATGACATCACTTCTGGGGCGCAGGGTCAGTCTGGGGTGCTAGAACCCCTAGTGCCAGGTCTGATGGCAGAGATCAGCTCCCCTTGAGGTGTGTGTGGGGAGTCAATACCTTTACTTGGGTGGGTAGGAAGACAGCAAGGTTGGCAGGCACTCACCCAGAGCCTCCTTCTAAAGCCTGGTGTATTTTTTGTCACAATGGGCCTTACTCCTTGTTCTTCCATAAGAACATAAGAGAAGCCATGTTGGATCAGGCCAATGGCCCATCCAGTCCAACACTCTGTATCACACCGTGGCCAATATATATATACACACATGCGTGCACTGTGGCTAATAGCCACTGATGGACCTCTGCTCCATATTTTTATCCTATCCTCTCTTGAAGCTGGCTATGCTTGTAGCCGCCACCATCTCCTGTAGCAGTGAATTTCACATGTTAATCATCCTTTGGGTGAAGAAGTACTTCCTTTTATCCGTTTTAACCTGACTGCTCAGCAATTTATTGCATGCCCACAAGTTCTTGTATTGTGAGAAAGGGAGAAAAGGACTTCTTTCTCTACTTTCTCCATCCCATGCATAAGCTTGTAAACCTCTATCATGTCACCCCACAGTCGACGTTTCTCCAAGCTAAAGAGCCCCAAGCGTTTTAACCTTTCTTCATAGGGAAAGTGTTCCAAACCTTTAATCTTTCTAGTTGCCCTTTTCTGGACTTTTTCCAATGCTATACTATCCTTTTTGAGGTGCAGTGACCAGAATTGCACACAGTACTCCAAATGAGTCCGCACCATCGATTTATACAGGGGCATTATGATACTGGCTGATTTGTTTTCAATTCCCTTCCTAATAATTCCCAACATGGCGTTGGCCTTTTTGATTGCAATCGCACACTGTCTTGACATTTTCAGTGAGTTATCTACCACGACCCCAAGATTTCTCTCTTGGTCAGTCTCTGCCAGTTCACACCCCATAATCTTGTATTTGTAGCTGGGATTCTTGGCCCCAATGTGCAATTACTTTGCACTTGGCCACATTGAACCTCATCTGCCACATTGACGCCCACTCACCCAGCCTCAACAGATCCCTTCAGAGTGCCTCACAATCCTCTCTGGTTCTCACCACCCTGAACTATTTAGTGTCATCTGCAAACTTGGCCACTTCACTGCTTACTCCCAACTCCAGATCATTAATGAACAAGTTAAAGAGCATGGGACCCAGTACTGAGTCCTGCGGCACCCCACTGCTTACCGTCTTCCACTGCGAAGAGTGCCCATTTATACTCACTCTCTGCTTCCTATTAATTAGCCAGTTTTTGATCCACAAGAGGACCTGTCCTTTTACTCCATGACTCTCGAACTTACTAAGGAGTCTTTGATGAGGAACTTTATCAAAAGCTTTCTGGAAATCAATGTAAACAACATCTATTGGGTCCCCTTTGTCCACATGCTTGTTTACCCCCCTCAAAGAACTGTAACAGGTTAGTGAGGCAAGATCTTCCCTTACAGAACCCATGATGAGTCTTTCTCAATACCTTGTGTTCATCAATGTGCCTACTCATTCTGTCTTTGATAATGGTTTCTGCCAACTTTCCCGGTATTGAAGTCAGACTGACTGGCCTGTAATTTCCCGGATCTCCTCTGGAACCCTTTTAAAAGATGCAGGTGACATTTGCTACCTTCCAGTCCTCAGGAACGGAGGCAGATTTCAATGAAAGATTACATATTTTTGTCAGGAGATCCACAAGTTCAACTCTGAGTTCTTTCAGAACTCTTGGATGTATGCCATCCAGACCTGGTGACTTATTTGTTTTTAATTCGTCTATCAGTTGTAGGACTTCCTCTCTTGTCACTTCAATCTGACTCAGGTCTTTCAACACCCCTTCCAAAATTAGTGGTTCTGGAGCGGGCAAACACTTCTCGTCTTCCACAGTGAAGATGGAGGCAAAAAATTCATTCAGCTTCTCAGCCATTTCCCTATCCTCCTTCAGTAATCCTTTGACCCCTTGGTCACCCAAGGGCCCCACTGCCTCCCTGGCTGGTTTCCAATTTTTATTGTTGGTCTTTATGTTTTTTGCAATATGCTCCTCATAGGTCCTTTTTGCCTGCCTGATCACAGTTTTGCATTTGATTTGCCACAGACTGTGTTCCCTTTTATTAATCTCACTTGGACTAGCTTTCCACTGCTTAAAGGAGTCCTTCTTACCTTTTACAGTTTCCATTACTTTGTTTGTTAACCATGCAGGCCTTCTCTTACACCTATTTGTGCCTTTCCTAACTTGTGGTATATATTTTATCTGAGCTTCTAGGATTGTAGTTTTAAATAGCTTCCAAGCTTCCCCAAGGGTTTTGACTGTATTTACCTTTCCTTTCAGTTTCCTCTTCACATGCCTCCTCATCTCAGAGAATTTACCCCTTTTAAAGTTAAACATGGTTGTGCTGGTCTTTTGGGGCAACTCCCTATTTATACAAATGGTGAAATCAATAACGTTATGGTCACTGCTCCCAAGCGGTGCAATCACTTTTACATCTCTCACCAAGTCTTGGGCATTACTTAGGACCAAATCCAGGATCGCCCCACCCCTGATAGGTTCCATGACCATCTGCTCCATAGCACCGTCATTGAGACCGTCTAGAAAATCAATCTCTTTCTCTGGACCTGAACACATATTGACCCAATCAATCTGCGGGTAGTTAAAATCACCTATTACGACACAGTTTTTATGTTTAGCCACTATCTTTAATCCTTCCATCATATTATAATCGTCCTCTATCTTTTGATTTGGTGGGCGATAACAAACTCCCATAGTTAAATTTCCTTTTGGGTCCTCTATTTCAACCCAAAGCATTTCTAGAAGGGAATCTAATTCTTTGATCTCAGTCTTACTGGGCCGTATACCTCTCTGATATACAGAGCCACCCCACCTCCAACCCTTCCATCCCTATCCTTCCGATATAACTTATATCCAGGAATCACTGTGTCCCACTGATTCTCCTCATTCCACCAAGTTTCTGAAATTCCCACAATGTCTATGTTTTCCCCGAAGACTAAACATTCCAGCTCACCAATTTTACTTCAAACACTTCTAGCATTTGTATACAAACATCTATAATTTCCCAGGCAAGTTAGGCCTGCAACCTTCTTCCTGCTGCCTTGAGACTTTGGCAGGCAGCCCATAATGTTTGTCACCATGTCAGTGGACAACTCTGATCCATTACCCGGTACAAAAGTAACAGCTAACCCCTCATCTATTTGAGATGAGTCCTCCCGAACCAGAAACATTTCATCTCCTGTCGGCTTTCCCCATAATTTTTTTATTCCCTTATTCATCCTTAACAGAAAATTGAAGCAATGAAGCATTTACTTACTCTTCATGGCCCGATCACATAGATCAAGCAGCACCTCTGGAGATTGTCCTTCAATTTCAATATCAGCAACCTGAACTAAAGGTGTCTCTGCAATAAATGGCTCCAGTTTTTGCCAAAGATTCATGAAATGGCTGATTTTGTTTCGAAGTGGCTCCATTTCAGGCACATCTGGGAAAGCATCCTCAGGAAATTCAGGAAGCTTGATTCCTAAATTGAAGTTTAGAATTTTTTTTAGAAAAAAGTTGAAATGATCCAAGTATGAGTCATCGATCCCTTTCACATTCTTCAAATTAATTGTTCTTTTCAGCACAACTTTACGTTTGCTGATTTCTTTTTCTTATTATCTTAGAATCACATTTTGTAATTACAAGGTCTGTTATTCTCTGATATTGTTTAAGCAAAAGGGAAATAAAGATGAGCATGTGTTATTTAATGACACAGCAAGAAAATCCAGTTCTTTACTGAAGGCTTGGGCTGCTACCAAATGGCAATAAGTCTTCATGTAAGTCTCATTGCCACTACCAATGCAGTGGCATTCACAGTGGCAAAGGAATATCCACATAGCAGATTTTCTCCCCCTACCACCACTGAAAGGTTTTTTAAAAAATGCCAAAAAACAAATAGGCAATTGCTAGATTGCTACAGTACAATAATGTTATAATGATCTATTGCCACAATCCACTAATTCCTAGCTTGCCTTTTTTTTTTTAAGGAACTATCTAGTCCTTTTATTGTGGAGCTATAAGGAAGAAAGTACATCCTTTATTTCTTGGCAACAAAAAGGATTTGAGACTTAGAGCTGGGAATTCAAATTAGAGACTCACATAGAGTTGGGAAATCACATGAACTAGTAGAAGATGGCAATAACTTATTATAATGTTACTATGCTACAGCTATCTAGCAGCTGTTGATTATAAAAAGTGTGTTGGAGGAAGCAGAAGAAGGCACCCAGCTGTGGTCATTTAAATGTTTGTAAGGAGAGCTGATGTGGCCCATGTATATCAGAGCTCCTTCCTGGAAATGCTTCCTACGAGAAAGGCTGGCAGTTACTGTTATGATTGGGTACCTCAACAGACGGCGCAGGGCATGGAACCAGAGCCCTGAAGCTGGCCAGCCATGTAGAGCAAATGCCTTCTTGTGGTCGTCTCCCAGCCCAGGCTGCGAATTCAGCCCCCTGTAAGTTGGGTTTGCTAATTATTTAAAAAGCCTAAGAAAGTCCTTCTCTAGCATGAGGGGAAATGGTGGTCATGGAAGACTGAGACAAGGCAAATGGTGCCAATGTAGGTGAGACCTCCAAAATATATATCTTCTCATCCACATGGCATCCACTTTCTGGAGTTTTCCTTGCTTTGCTATATTCTTTCCCAAACCTAAATTGATACAATTTTTTTGCAAATAAAACCACTTTTTAGAAAGATCGTCTTGGCAAAATGTTGCAACAAAGCAAGAGAGTGGGGCGAACATTGTGCAGATGCTCAAAACAAACAAACAACAACCCCCTCCTCTCCGATCTAACTTGAATGTCAAACTGCAACAAGAATTCTGTATGAAAAAGCAACTCTGGATTACTGATACAGAAAATGTGGCATGTGCGTATAATTACAATAAAAAAATAATGGAAGGTAGCAAAAAAAAGGGCAAACAAACAAAAAAAAATTTGGCTTCCAACCTAGCTCAGATACAATATCTTTAGCTTCTTGCAGCTGTTCAGATGATTGCAACTCAGTTATTCCTTCACTTTCAGAGTATTCTTTAGATTCTGTGACAAGCAGAGAAACTTTATTGTAGAAAATTCTCAAAATTTTCAAAACAATAGGGAAATATACATCATTTTACATCAACATTTCTTTAAAATTTTGAACCATGTAAGCATCATCCGACAATTGACTTCCAATAAAACTATCACCCAAGAGACAGGTGGCACCCTTGAAAATAACATTATAAAAAGTTCAGCTTCTCACAAGAACTAGGAACAGTCTCCAAACATTCATCTTTCCACAACAGCAAAGACAGAACTGGGAAGGAGATGTAACTGGGTGGTAGAGCATCTGCTTGGCATACAGAGTATCCCTGGTATCTTCAGCTAAAATGATCAGGTAGAAGTTACTGGCAGTCAGATTAGACCAGGGGTATCAAATTCATTTGTTATGAGAGCTGGATCTGACATAAATGAGACCTTGTCAGGCCAGGCCATGTGTGTCATAAATGCAATGCCAGATAGCGGAGATAAAAACTTTAAAAAGGATACAGACAAACACAATTAAAGATTTTTTAAAAACTTAAAATAAAACATACTTAAAATATTAGCACCCCTGCAATATTTTGTTTAACAGTTTCTGAAAACTGACACCTCTTGCTCTAAATTAGGGCATCAAAATCTGGAGACATTGGCTGTGCTGTAGCAATCTTGAGTATGCTGTTCAGGTGTGTGTCTATAAGTTTCAAACCTACTTTTGATTTATTGACATTCATTACAGAAATCTCACAGTCAATACTTTGAGCCTAAGACGCAGGGCAAAACATGAAATGGCTGGGCATTGCAGGCTTTTGTACATAAGCTGCTTCATGTGCTGGTCAGCCAATGGAGAAAATAGAAGCTTTGCTCTGCATCTCCTGTGTGATTGAGCAAACCTGGCAGAGAAAGCTATGATGCAAGAGGAAGTGAGAGAGAGAGAAGGAAGTGGATAACAATGAGTTGCTAGAGGGCCTGATAGGAGCTCTCTGGGGGCCTGATCTGGCCCTTGGATTGCATGTTTGACACCCCTGGATTAGACAATACTGATCTTGATAGAGATCACTGGTCTGATTCAATATAAAGCAGCTTCATATGTTCAAAAAAAGCATTTAAAAACCCAGAAACAAAATATTTGACAGCTTAAAAGATAGTTACAGCTGTATAAAACAACTTTGTACAACATAAACAATAAAAATGTTCAAAATAGTGTGAAAGCTGCTTATAATAACGTCTCTTATAATAATATTACAAAACCTCACAAAAGTCACACTCACAACATTTGAATTGTATGAAAACTTAAAATCACAGTGCGAAAAAATTGTCAGATGCCTCTTGTAATATTTGGAAGTGTAGTATGTCTCAATTTCCTCTCTCAATGCATTTGCTAGCTGAATTCCAACCATGTTTCATGCTGGGCTTTTTTAAGAGCCGATATCAAAACCAGCATTCTTCTATCATTCTCCAGTCTGTCCTCTGCTCCTTTCTGGCTACCCAGTGGAGAAGAATCTTATTGGACTGATTTAAATATATGAACATTGTTGCACTTGAAATATTTCAAGTCCATCCTCCAAATATTACAAAGAGGCATCTGACAGTTTTTTCCAGCATTGTGAAGTTTTCATACAATTCGGATGTTGTGACTGCTTTTTTGAGATTTTGTACTATTATTATAAGAGAAGTTAGAATATGAGACTTTCACACTATTTTGAGCATTTTTATTGTTTATATTGTACAGAGTTGCTTTATACAGCTTTTGGTATTTGCTGTGTGTCCATTGTTCCTTAAAATATACTCGCAACAGTCCTCATCATAAAAGCAGACTGTAAATTTTTTTAAAAAAAAGATAAGCCGTTTTGTTGAAACCCTGGGTAAAAAGAGAAGTTTTGGCTTGGCATCTAAAAGGATTGGTATCAAGCAAACCACAGGGAGTGCATTCTACAGGTGATGATGTATCACTACCAAAAAAGCTTTCTATGGTTGCCACCAGTTTTGTCTTTGCAGGTAGTTGCACAGGGAGTAGGACTTGCAAGGAAGTACTTAATTAGTGGGCTTTGTAGTACAAGAGGAAGCAGTCCTAAGTGTGAGTGGGAGCAAAATGTGTTGTGATTATAAAGAAAGGTAATGGAAATAAGAAATACACATCTCAGAAATGAACAAATACTTAAATATAACAAAAAATGCATAAATCTAACCTGGCTCAGTTTGAGACTGCTCTTTAGAACTCTCAGATGGTACAGGCTTCGGTTGCTGAGATACTACTGATTCTGATTGCATATTAAAAAGTAACACATTGTTAATGATGAACTGTTATTCTTTGACAAATTCCTAATTCATTATCAATGCAAGCAGACTTTATTGCTATAGCCAAGGCCACTGCAAAACATGTTAGAATTGTTACTAAAATCAAAAACTCCACAAATTAAACTCATTAATGAAATGCAGAAATCATGTCAGTTAGCAGTACCATATCTATTCAAAAGGAGGTTAGCTAGCAGAAAAAAAGTAAAAGGTAAAGGTAGTCCCCTGTGCAAGCACCAGTCGTTTCCAACTCTGGGGTGACGTTGCTTTCACAACATTTTCACGGCAGACTTTTTTACAGGGTGGTTTGTCATTGCCTTCCCCAGTCATCTACACTTCCCCCCCAGCAAGCTGGGTACTCATTTTAATGACTTCGGAAAGATGAAAGGCTGAGTCAACCTGAGCTGACTACCTGAACCCAGCTTCTGCTGGGATCGAACTCAGGTTGTGAGCAGAGCCTCTGACTGCAATACTGCAGCTTTACCACTCTGCATCACGGGGCTCTTAAACTAATCTGAGATTTGGGGAATAGGAAATATGGCCCTTTTAAAACTCCTGAAAAACAGCTTCTTAACAAAGTCTCTATTAGTATCTTTTGGAACTCCAGAAGCTATTTTGAGAGCAGGCAGGTCTCGCTTTTAGAGAATCTAGAATAAATAAAAGGTGATCCAATATTGGTGAAGGTTACATAATAAGATGGATTCTAAGTTACCAAAAAATGCTGTTATGAGCAATTTAGACTGGGGGGCTGGACCCAGATCTGTCATGGTAAAATGAGGCAATATTCAGTATCCTCAAAAGAAGCAGTTACAGACAGTTTTCAACAAACTCTTAATAAGCAGTTCTCTAAATCTCATGTAAACCTGGACAGAGAAGTAATAAACAATAATTGGTCTTCTTATTGGTATACAAATTCATGGTAAACATCAAATCTGCAAGTGGAGGCCCTCAGCAGCCCCATTCACTTACAACAAACACACAGATGTGCTAGCAAGGGTGATATGTTAGCTGTGGCAGGTGCCTCACAGAGAAATATTGCAGATGCAGATTCTACTTGAAGAGCAATTGTTGCAGCCTCTTAAGACCTACACAAGAGAGGCATAACAAAACTATATCATCGATATACAAAAAAGTGGAAATTTTCTGTAGCTGAACGAGCTTGGAGGGAACTCTGGCCCTCACAGCCCCTCTGTTATTGATATACAAATTAAAAACAAATTAAAAAAATTGTGCTAGGGCACAACCCTGTTTTTCTATTTATTGAAATATTTTCTATGAGCAAACTGGTGATTCCCGCTCTTATTTTGGTAGTAATGGTATCTGCCAGTTTAAACCAGACCCGATTTCTGCCAAATGAGTTAAATGCAGCAGCCACATGAAGATGGGACCCTTAATACACTGTGTGCCAAGGCTGTATAAGGTCACACTGTGATCAATAATACTTTGTCCTTTCCTGACATCTGCTTGTTCTTTATTAAGGTTTTTCTCAGTCTTCCAGCTTACCCAGAAAATGTTTATTATTACACTTGGAAGTCATATCAACAGGTTTCGGGTAATAATTACTGGGATTCCATTTATTGCCATTTTGGGAAAATAGGAACAATGGTGCTTTGTTTCCAACCTGTAGGAAAAAGCCCAGTTGAGTTGATCTGGGTGAACAGTTTGGTAGGCATTGGTATTCACCAGCAGCAATAGTCTGATTACAATTCTTATGAGACATGGAAGTGGCATGTGACATAGGTGATGTCACCACATCACTTCCGGGTAGAGTCGCCAGGTCCCCTTGTCCATCCAGCAAAGGGATTTGGAAGTGTTCTGGGGGTGGATGAAACATCATGTGACATCCCCAAAGTGATGACATCACCTCAAAATGATGTTGTGTTGGGGATGTCACATGGGGGACACTATGGTTTTGGGGCAAACTCTATGGTTAAATTATGCTTAAACCATAAAATTTGCCCCAAAACCAAAGTGTCTCCATATGATGTCCCCAATGTGATTACGTCACTTTTAGGGGAGCAGTTCTCCCCTACCAGCTGGTCCACAGCAGAGAGGAGCCCACAAAACTTGGGGATCCCCCACTGGGACTGGGAGAGCTAGCAACTCTACTTCCAGGTTGTTCCAGGTAGCTCTAGGAATCTCCATAAACTCAATATTAAAACTTTATGGTAACATTTCTGGTTTCAGTGTGATGACGAGCGGCTGTGTCCCACAATACTCTTGCAGAGGTGCGTCGGACCACACAACTTTGGGGGGTCTTCAGAGGAATGAAGACCTGGCAGAACCCTAGTTGAGGGGTTCTCGAGGCAGAGGGAGCGCTGGGCAGTCTGCGCCAAGGTGTTTGGCTGAGGTTTGGGTCCTATTTCCCCCCCACCAAGCCCAGGTTGTTGTGGACACCATTTTGGTGGCACAGCTGTGATTGCCAGATAGGAGGACAGCAGCAGACATCAGTAAAACAACAGAGGAGAGAAATTACCCCCAAACTTGAGAAGAGCTTCATAAGCGTGTTTTCTTCCTTTGGAATACAAAGAGGTAAACAGCACAGAAAAGATAAATTTCGGAGTGGTGGGAGGACAGTTACTATTGGCAGTGTGTATGCGGAGATGGAGCTAAGTGGAGGAAAGCGGTAGAGTCCTTCTACAAAGTGGATTACAACTTCATAGAGTGGATTATAATTAAGTGTATTGTTTTTTCAATAATTTCTGGACTACAACGTTACAGAGTGGATTATAATTTGATGTTTTCGTCAGTTTATGGATTACTACTCAGTCGGTGTTTAAGTGATTGCATGAATAATTAAGAATTGCAAGGATTAAGAATGGAGTTGTGAAGGAAATAAATAAATGGAGGAGTAGATTGGACTGTTTTAGTAGCTGGGGAATGTGTTTGCAGCTTATCTGGAACCTTAAAGTGATATATACTCTCCAGAAGATGTTTGGTTTTTTACTTAATATTTGCTGTTCGTCTTTCTTCTGTTAGAAGAAGAAGAAGATATTGGATTTATATCCTGCCCTCCACTCCAAAGAGCTGTTCACAATCTCCTTTACCTTCCTCCCTCACAACAGACACCCTGTGAGGTGGGTGGGGCTGGAGAGGGCTCTCACAGCAGCTGCCCTTTCAAGGACAACCTCTGCCAGAGCTATGGCTGACCCAAGGCCATGCTAGCAGGTGCAAGTGGAGGAGTGGGGAATCAGACCCGGTTCTCCCAGATAAGAGTCCTCACACTTAACCACTACACCAAACTGGCTCTCCCTGTTAGAGAGTTTAAAGGTGCAGAACAGTTTGGCAGGAAGGAGAAAAAGATCCTGAAGATTAAGATTAAGGCTATTTTTATTTTATTTTTTGGCTCTTGAGCAATATTAGTTGCTTATTTCTTGCTTTATGTTTTGTGTGAGAGGGCATGGGTGTTGTGTGGGTGTGTGTAGGTGTGCATAGGTGTTTGTGTGAGAGTGTGGGTGTGTGGAATTGGAAGTGAGTGTGTGTGGTTGTGGGAGTGTGGAGGACTTTATGAATTACAAACTGAGTTGCTACAAATGGATTATAAATTGAGCTATATCTTGAAAAGCATATCTGGACTATAAATTGACTGGGAAAGAAAAATGTATATATACATATTATATATATATAATACTGAAGAGACTGAAAGGATTGAGGAGACTGGGAAAATTGTTATGGATCAACTCTGATTGTTTGAACTATGAAATAACCTTAAAAATAATTATATATGTCCCAGAGGTGGCTGAGTAAGGGAGGGGAAAGGGAAGGTGCTAGTTTATAGTTCTCAGGGAGAGTAAGAAGGTAATCCCCCCCATTTTGTTTTCCTTTCCTGTCTAAACTTGTCAGTGGTTCTAGTAAAGATATAGAAAACTGTAATTCTTTAAGAGTAAATAAAGTGTGGTAAATAAAGGCATATTAAGGGAGGTTGCCACTTTATATAAAAATGAGTAAATCAGTTATCAATCCCCTCACCTGGTATCCCAAAATCAATAGGGGCAGTAGTATCACAAGATGCTATAAAAGAGCTACAAAGTACTATGCAAACTTATTTTATGACAGCACTAAACCAAGTGCAGGCTAATTTAACAGAACAGATTGGAGGATTGAATTTGAAATTAGATGGATTACAGAAACAAATAACAGAAACAAAAGAAGGAATTCTTGGTTTAAATCAGTCTGTAAAATCTTTTGATTCTAAAATGAAATCAAAGTAAAGAATGGATGTTACTGAGACAACTCAAAAAACTGAAGAAGATAGGTTAATTAAACTTGAATTGGAACAGGCAGCACATACTTTGAGACTACGAAACATTCTGGAAGAGAAGAATGAGGATTTAACATACTTGTTAGGTGATGCGCTGGCACCTATAATGTAAGCAGAGATTTTAGATTTGGAGAAAGAAATAGATTACATATATAGGGTCAACTCAGCTTATATAAGAAAGCACTCTCTTCCAAGGGAAGTAAGTACTTGCCAGATTTAATAGAAGGCAAGTAAAGGAATCAATTTGAAGGCAGTAAAGAACCAACTGTTAAAGATCAAAGAACAAAATGTTAAGGTTTTGAGAGAAATCCCCTGACAGGTGAGAAAGAGAAGATTAGATTATAAACCTCTGGCTACTTTCTTACAAGAAAATTCTGTTCCATATAGATGATTACTGCCAGAGGGTATACAGTTTTCATTTGATGACAAGAGATACAATATTGACTCAATATTTAAATTATAAGATTTTCTGGAAAGACAAATTAAGAAAGGATCAAAAGGGAAAGATGGAAAGGAACATAAGGAACAACAGAGAGTTGATAGCCAAGGACAAGTGTTACAATCTGAAGAAGATTAATCAGACTTATAACAAGGATCAGAAGAAGGTGTTGTGGCAGGAGACAAGGCTGCAGAAGAAAAAAATATAAATAAGGTAATACAGATACTCAAATATAATGGAAAGAAATCAGTTGAAGTTAATTTCAGTCAATATTAATAGACTTAACTCCCCCTCAAAAAGAAAAAAAAATTCCTCCAGCTGAAAAAGTTAAATATAGACATTTGTTTACAGGAAGCACACATCAGGCAAAAAGATAAACACCTTTTGGAAAATAAAAGATTAGGGAAGGCATATAATTGTGTTGGATCCCAAGAAGAAAAAGAGGGGTGTAGTTACATATATAAATGAGAAATTTAAATCTTACTGTATTTTTGTAGTGGAAGATGTGAGAACTTTACTAGTAGAAATTCAAAGAGGGGATCAGAAAATATCAGTGGTGAACATATGTGCACCAAATGAGAATCAAGAATATTTTTTTAAAACTCTACAGCAAAATTTAAAGAATTATGAATATGACAACGCATGTATAATAAGTGACTATAATGCAGTTTTTGACAACAATGATGATAGGAAATTATCTAAACAAGTGAAGAAAGGAGGTCAGCTATTACCAAAAAGCTTTTTGGTACTGGTGGAAGAATACACTTTGGTAGACTTGTGAAGAACATGTAATCCTACAGCCGAAGACTTTGCATTCTACTTGCATAGACACGAGTTATGGTCACACATAGACATGTGTTGGTTTACTGCAGCGATGATGAACGAACTTGTAAAAATAGAAATTTTACTCAGAACATTTGCAGATCATAGTCCCTTGTTGATGGTTTTGAAAGATGAAGAAATTTAGATTGAGACTAAATAAACAGATTTTGAAAAGTGAACAGTTTGTTATGGAAACAAAAGAAGAATTGCAAACTTTTTTAAAAAATTAGTACACAAATGGAAAAATCTTACAGTACAATCTGGGATACCAACAAAGCTTTTTTTAGAGGTCTAGCGATAAAATTTAATGCAAAACAGAATAAAATAAGAGGGCAGAGGTTTGAAGAATTGTCTCTGACTTTGAAAAACAAAGAAGCCTTAAAAATAAATTCTACAATTCAGAAACTGAAAATGGAGGTTAAATTGTTGCAACACCAGATTAATGTTTTATACTTAGATGAGATGGCAAAAAAAACCATGCTAAATACGCTAAACAAACCTTTTTTGAGTGGCAAATAAACCTGGGAGGTGGTTAGCTTATAAAATCAGAAAAGAGAAGCAAAAACAATCATATATATTCGTTAAAAGATAAAATAGGGGAAGAAAAATTTTCAATGGCAGAAATAAAGGGAACTGAGAGAGATTTTTATAAAGAATTATATCAAAAAGTTGAATTTGATAAAAAGGATCAGATAGAGTACTTATAAACACAGAATCTCCCAAAATTAAGTGAAGACCAGAAAGCAATACTGAATGATCTAATAATGATACAGGAAATCAAGGAAGTAATGACAAACCTGAAGAAGGGGAAATCACCTGGTCCAGATGGACTACCTCTGTAATATTACATAGCTTTTGAGGATTGTTTAATATTACCCTTTAAATGGTTAATTGAGTATATTTGGACCACAGCAAAAATACCCGAGACATGGAAAGAGGTCAACATAACGTTAATACCTAAAGGAGATTCTGATTTAAATGAAATTAAAAACTATAGACTGATTTCATTGTTGAATGCAGATTATAAGATGTTTGCAGCAATTCTGCCAAAAAAGGCTGAAGAAAATCTTAGTACAAATTATACACCAGGATCAATCGGGCTTCTTGCCCAAACGACAAATTAGAAACTATGTTAGAATTATTTTAAATGTTTTGAAATACTATGGGGCCCATAATGAAAAAAAATGGTGTTAATATTTCTCGATGCTGAGAAAGCAGTTGATAACCTAGATTGGCAGTTCATATTAGAACGATTGAGAGAGATGCAATTTGGGGAGAACTTTGAAAATATGGTGCATGCAATTTATTCTAAACAAAAAGCAAGAATAATTGTTAATGGAGATGTAGTAGAAGATATTGATTTATGGAAAGGGCCCAGACAAGGTTGTCCCCTGTTACCATTGTTGTTCATATTATCCTTAGAAGCATTATATATAGCAATTCAAAGGAATAGGAATATACAAGATCTGAGAATAAAAGGGGAGGAATATACAAACTTTTGCGGATTACCTAATTTTTATTTTCAATGACCTGCTCACTTCAGCTGAAGCTCTGTAAGAGGATTTGGATAAGTTTAGAAAGTGGCAGGAATGAAAATTAACCTCGAAAAAACAAAAATCATTGTTAAAAACATGTTGAAACAAATGTGGAGGGCAATGCGCACGCGCTAAGACTCGGACGCCTCGTCCCCACTCTCCCTAAGAAAACAAAGATACAAGCTGTAAAAGAACGTAATTAAAAGCGGGAGTCATTGAAACTGGCTGCGAGACGTCTAACATAAGGAGGAGCAGAGTGAAAAGATAAGTGGCTTAAAGATAAGCGAGCTTAAATAAGCAATAATATCAAAGAAAAGGAGGGGAGGTTGAGGAAGCTGAGATAACATGGCGGTCACTGTGAAAAGCCTCTCAGAGCAATTAGCACAGTTCCAGACTTTAATGCTTGAAGCTCAAGCTAAAGTACATGCAACGTTGACTGACTTAACAACACAGATGCAGAGCTTAGGCACAGAACTTAAGACAGTCGCTGGCATTGCGACAGAAGCAAAGGCTCTTTCACTGCAAAATAAAGGGGAAATTGACCTTTTGAAAAAACAATCCACAGAACTTTCAGACCGAAGCAGGAGGAAGAATGTTATCTTCTTTGGCATTTCAGAAGAAGTTAAGTCTTGCGATTTAGAGCAAACACTGGTGGATTTGTTATTAGACCAGGGCATGGAGATACAACTAGAAGAAGTAGAACGTGCTCACAGACTTCAAACAAGAAGGAAGGGCGGGGCGCCCCGCCCAGTTATAATGAAACTAGCAAGAGAGAAACTGCAGCAAAGGGTCCTCAAAACACTTAAAAAAGCCAAAGACTTAACTTTTAAAGGCAGAAAAGTTTATGTGAAAGAAGACTTTCGTAAAGAAACATTACACCAAAGGTCTCAAATGAAACCCTATGCACAGAAACTTAATCAAAGCGGCATTAAATTTAGCTGGGCATATCCAGCGTCTTTAGTTATCTACCAGGATGGAAGAAGACTTTGTGCACGGCACCCTGAAGAGGCACGGGAGCTATTAAAGACATTGGGAGCAGATGAGAGGAGCAGTGAACCAATGCCTATGGAGGAACCTCACCAACCCCAGTCACAGGAGCAGGACCCAGAAGAAGGATCATCCACCCGATCGGAGAAAAGGATAAGACTGTCTCGAGACTGAGACATATTAAGGGAAGTATCCAAATAAAAACAAAATGGTTAAATAAGTAGTAACATAACCTGGGAGGGGGGGGAGTGCGCTTGCTCAAGGTGTAGAGAAGGGATGAGTGATCATCCTCAGTCTATGGCTCTACACAAAGGGGGGGGGGAGAGATGGGGAAGGGGAGGGAAGAGGTATTTGGGAATGGGAAGGGGTACAAAAGTAAACTAGGTATTCAGCCAGGGGTACAAAAGAATGGTAGTTTTCGATCTAAATATGGATAAAACATTAAGGATGCTGACACTGAATGTCAATGGCTTGGGATCAGACTTAAAGAGATACAAGCTCTCTAGATTCCTTAAACAACAAAATATAGACATAGTTTGGCTCCAGGAAACTCATAAATCTAAAAGAGATAAAAGACCCTTGATTAGTGACCCAAATTGGGAAATTTTGGCAGAGGCACGGGGATCAAATAAAGCAAGGGGGTAGCAATCCTAACTTATAAAAGGTATGATATAAGAACAATAGAGGTGATAAGAGATGCTGAAGGGAGATTTGTCATGGTTAAGTGTTTGATTGAAAATAGGTTAACATCATTGATAAATATATATGCTCCAAATACAGGACAGAAAACCTTTTTATTAAAAGTTCTAAAAAAAGCTAGTAAATTTATTGAAGGGGAGGTGATATTAGCGGGAGACTTTAATAAGGATGTTAATAAGGATAAAATAATAAATTGGAGACAATGGAACTTTATTGAAGTATATAAAGCTCTTAAATTGGTGCCTGAGCCCACATACTTCTCAGGGAGATATAAAACGACTTCATGTTTAGATTATGTATTAATTAATAGAACATGCAATTGGGAAATTTAAAAAGTTATTACCCACCCAATATGGATATCGGATCATGCCCCGATAAGTGTAGAATTTAAAACAACACATAAGCAAACCAAAAGAATATGGAGATACAATAATATGGTTATGGTTAAGGATAAGGATAAAAAACATATTATGGAACAAACGAAGCTATTCTTTCAAGAGAATAGAGGCACAGTGGGAACAAATATCTTATGGGACGCAGCTAAGGCGGTGATCAGAGGACAATGTATTATGAAAGAGAAGGAGATAAAGAAAAAATGGTATGCAGACAGAGAAGGCAGGCTTCAAGAATTAGGTAAACTGCAAAAAGACCAAGCTCAGAAGTTTTGCCCCATTAGACACAAGTTAATTAGGGATTTACAGAAAAAACTAGATGATGGCATTATGGCATTATGGAGGAAACAGGTCATGGTAAAAAATGAATACCAGAGAAATACTCTTAACTCAGCTAAGAGACTAGCAAATTTTCTAAAAAATAAGAAACAAAGGCAAAGTGTGAGAAGTATCAGAGTGGATAAAAAGCTAACACAGAATTCAGAGGAAATAAAAGCAGCATTTGAGACTTTTTATAAAGATTTATATGGTGAAAAAGGAGTGAAAGATTTTGAAGAAGAGATAGGAGTAAGGTTGACAGATACAGAGCAGAGAGGATTAGAGGACAATATAACAAGACAAGAGATTGAAAGAGTGATAGATAGTTTAAAGGTAGGAAAATCTCCTGGACTGGATGGATTCTCAGCAGAATTTTATAAGGAAATGAGAGAAATATTAGTACCAGAATTGCAAGAAGTATTTAATAATATACTTAAAGGGGGCATAGCTCCAGACACATGGAGAAAGGCAGAAATCACAGTGATTTTAAAACCCCAAAAGGATCCTCAAGAAGTAGGATCATACAGACCAATTAGCCTATTGAATCAGGATTATAAAATTTTTGCCAAAGTAATGGCCAATAGGCTTAAAAATATTATACAAAAAGTTATAAAAGAAGATCAATATGGTTTTGTAGAAGGTAGGAACATTGCACATCCAATCCGAAACATAATAAATGTTTTGAGCCATAACAAGTCCGGGAAATTGGCGTTATTGAAGTTAGATGTTTATAAAGTCTTTGATACATTGTCACATCATTTTTTGTGGACAGTTATGGATAAATATGGGATAAGTCAATCAACAATAAGGGTATTTAAGGAGATATATAGAGAAGGTACAGCTGTAGTTAGACTTAATGGAGAACACACGGCACAATTTGCAATCCAGAGGGGAGTTAGGTAGGGATGCCCGATCTCCCCCTTTTTCTTCATAATGGCAATGGAACAGTTAGCCCAACGTCTCAGAAATTCGGGGAGAATTGAAGGATGTCATTTAGGCAAGGAAGAAATTAAGTTGAACTTGTTTGCAGACGATCTGATTATAGTCATAGTTAATCCAATAGAAGCAGTAAAGGAGATACAGATTATATTAGAGGACTTTGAATCAAACTCAGGACTAAAAATTAATACGGCAAAATCAGAAATAATGTACATTAATGTAAAAAAAGAGGAAAGGAAAGAGATTCATGAACGAACAGGGATAGGACTAGGGGTCAAGAAAATCAGATATTTAGGAATAGACTTAGTCAAAAATGTTAAAAAGTTGGTAGAAAAGAATTATAACAGAATATGGAGTACGATAGTAAAAGATATGAAGAGATGGGGCAAGAAGATGTTAAACATAACAACTAAGATTAATATAGCGAGAATGTTTTGGACTTCGAAACTACTGTACTTATTCCAAACGATACCTTTAGAAATTAAAAAACAAAAACTCGATAGTTGGAACGCGAAAATAAAAGAATGGATATTCGGTAGCAAAAAAAAGTAGAGTTTCAAGGCATTTCATATATGCGCATAATACAAACATGGGTTGGGGGGCCCCAGATCTGAGGAGTTATTATGAGTCATTTCAATTAAAAGCATTAATGGAAATAGGAGAGGAAAGGGAGAGGAAGTGGGTAAGAGTAGAGAATGAGGCAAATAATGGAATAGGGAATTTAGGGGTTTTCACTGGACGCAAGATCAAAGTTAACATATTAGAAACAGGACCGAGGAAAACAGCACTAATGATTTGGAGAAAATGGCAATTAAAATGGTTAAAGGGAACATCTAAACAAACCCCATTAGAGGCCTTGGATGAAAAGAATGACGATAAAGGATGGTGGAGATTACTCAGTAAAAAAGGGTATAACAAGCTACAAGATATGTTAGTTGGGCAGACACTCAAACCATTGCAAACGCTATACGATGAAATAGGTAGGAAATATTGGCTGAAAATAACAGGATTATATAACAGAATTAGGAAGACAATAGAAGACAGATTGGTGACTGAAGGAGAACCAATGGAGGAGTTGTTAAAAGGGATGATAAAAACAAAGAAAGGGACAGTAGGAAGGATATATAGGAAAATGACGACGGATAAGGAGGAGATAAAAAATTTAGTTCAAAAAAAATGGAGCTCTGAAACTAACTTAGCAGATAATGTATTTGACAGTCTCAAGAAAGGTATACATCAGCTCAAAACGCATAAATTTAGAGAACTGGAGTTAAAGTTCCTCACAAAATGGTACAGAACACCAGCAACATTAGCCAATATGTTCCAGGGTTTGAATTCTAACTGTTGGCACTGTGGAAAGAAAAAAGGATGGTATTCCCACATGTGGTGGGAATGCTCAGAAGTTAAACCCTTTTGGGAAAAGGTAATAGAGCATATCCATAACTTTTTGCTATAAGACCAACGATAGATCTAGATTTAATGTTCGGGAGCATATTAAATAAATACGGAATCAATAAAGAAGGGCTGGATCTATTCAAAGCAATGGTGCTAGCTGGCAAGGCTGTAATAGCCTTTGGCTGGAAGGATAAAACCAAATGGACGGAGCAAAACTGGCATAATTATTTATTTGAATATGTTCAGTCGGACATTATAGCCATGCTTAATCGTGATGAACAATGGGGGTCAAAAACAAAAAGGATAAAGGAGAAATGGTATCCATATTTAAAGTGGTCACTAGAAGGTCAACGGCGGGACATTCGGTGGAAGCTTTTTAATTTGTGCCCCTGGCTAGAAAGTTGAGCATGCAAGGGAGGGAGGGAGGGATTAGGGAAGAAAAATAGATTGATGAATGTGATAGGAAATCAAATCCTATGTACTAAAACATTCTCATCCCTATCGTCAGGGCAGGAAAAGCTCGGAAGTGACAAGAATATGAAGGTGAAAGAGAAAATGGACTTAATAAGGCCTAGAAGGAGAAGACCAAAGAACGACAGTACTACTTGAAAGCGAGAAGACCTCAATATGGACTGATATAAGAACATTTAAACTAAAAGGACCGAGCAAGAATACCTTGTAAAGGGGGATAGAGATTTAGATGTATACTCTGTATGAGAAAAAGGATAAGCTCAATGTAAATGACTAAAACAATAAATATATTTATATATAAAAATGTTGAAACAAATGTGTACAGAACTAGCGAAAATATCAAATTTTCAAATTGTAAAAAGAGCAAGATATTTGGGGGTGCAGCTAACAAATAGATGTAGTTCAGTTTACATGGATAATTATTTAAAGCTTGTGAAAGAAATAGAACAAGATATGAACAGATGGCAAAAGTTACAACTTTCATTTATGGGAAGGATTTCTGTATTAAAGATTATTATATTGCCAAAAATTATATTTTTATTTCAGGTCATCCCAATATTACAGAAAAAAAAACTTTTTCAAATGCTCAATAAAATTATCAGCAATTTTATTTGGCAAGGCAAGAGACCTTTAATCAAATGCAAACTTTTACAAGATGTTAGAGAGAGAGAGGAGGCCTAGCTTTACCAGACTGGGAGCTTTACTATAAAGCAAACATATTGGTCTGGATTAAGGATTGGATAAAATTAGAAAATAGGAGGCTGTTAGCTATAGAAGAACTTGCCCTGTAATTGGGTTGGCACGCCTTTCTGTGGTATAAAATTGAAGGACATAAATATTTTCAAAACCATTTAATTAGGAAATCTTTAATAATGACGGATCAAGTGAAGATGGTAACATATAAGAAAATACCTGGGTGTCTTCTATTGAAGCCTTCGCACAACCCCATTTGTCAACCTATGATATCCCAATAAGATATAAAGATCTTTTAGGTCAAGACGGGTCCTTGAAATCAAATAGTGATTTGGCAGCACAAAATATTGTTCTAGACTGGTGGCACATGACACCAGATAAAATTGCAAAAATGTACCCAGGTTTATCAAATATATGCTGGAAATGTGAAAATCACATAGGTACCTATTTTCATACACAGTGGTCTTGTAAAAAGGTTGAGGGTTACTGGATAAAAGTCCATGAGTTATTGCAAAAAATTTTTAAAGTGGTTTTTCCATTTAAGCCAGAATTGTTCTTGTTAAATTTGTTACCCCATAAGATGGAAAAACAACTGAAACACATGATATTATATATGGTTACTGCTGCGAGAATCATATTTGCAAAACATTGGGGGAAAAGGGACTTACCACTATGGATGAACTTTTAGCTAAGATATTGGATAGATCAGAAATGGACATTCTGACAAATATGTTGAAAGAAGAACCTAAACAATAAGGAACAGGAAACTGGACTCTATTTTATGACTGGATATGTAAAAATTTGGATTGATTAGATACTAATGCCAATTAAGATGTTAATAATTGAGAGACTAGAGATTAGAGAGGTCAAAAACAAGTTTAATGAGATATTTGTTATATATTGTTGCTTTAATATTTGTAGAAACCACATTCTCCATCCTCTATTTTTTTCTTTTTTTGTTATGAAAATAATAAAAAAATAAACTGCAAAAAAACCCCAAACCTTTATGGTAAAACATAGAGGCCATCTAATTTTTTGCTCCCACTGTCATCCAGAATGGTGGCAAGTAATGGCAGTGATTGGCAGAAGGCCTCCCACCAAACCAGAAGGCCTGGTAAACCTAGATTACATTGCAGTACCTAAAGTAAGGGGGAAAATTGGGCTGGAGTGTTTGGTTTTGTATTTAGGGTCCTGATTCAGGCCTGCTGAAACATTGTTTGCATGATGCTATCTAGCATTAAACCAGGGTGTAGCCAAAGGATGCATTGCCATACCTGCTGATTTGCCCACCTAAGGATGTTTTGAAAAACAGGCATTTTAATTTGTGGCATGTCAGCTCACATTTATATAATGAAATCTTGTGTATAAAATAGAGAGAAAAAAATGGCTGATATCCCTCCAAAAACCTTTTCCACCCAGTCCATGCAAGACTGACTTCAAGTGTAACTCCTCTATGTTATTTAACATCTACATGCACCATCTTGCTCAATCAATCTGGAGGTTTGAGCTGGGTTGCCCTCAGTATGCAGATGACACCCAGCTGTATCTGTTGATGGACACCAGCTAGACACCACCCCAGAGATTCTGGCCAGAGCATTAGAAGCTGTGGCTTGCTAGTTATAGCAGAGCCACCTGAAACTGAATCCATAAAATATGGGGATCTTGTGTCTGAGTAGTGGAGGGGTAGATTTAGGGATCCAATTCCCAACCTTTGGTGGGGCACCATTGATGCCAACGCTGAAGAGTTTGTATTTGGATGTCTTGCTTTCTATGGAGGCCCAGGTCACAGCTATTGTCAGAACAGCTTTTTATCATCTTCAGCTGGTCAGACAACTGGTTCTCTATCTCTCTCCTCATACCTAGCCACAACAATACATGCAATGGTTACCTCCAGGCTGGACTACAGTAACTCGCTCTATGCTGGGCTACCCTTGAGGCTGACTCAGAAACTCCAACTGGTTCAAAATGCAGCATATCCAACCAGTGCTTTGCCAACTGCAATGGCTTCCAGTACAGTACTGACTCCTGTTCAAGGTTCTCCTATGTCCCACAGAAAGCTCTACACTCATCAAATAACAGCTGCTGGTAATCCCTGACCATAAGGACATCCATTTAGCCTCAACCAGAGACAGAGCCTTTTCAACTCTGGTCCCAGCCTGGTGGACCACACTCCTGGATGAGATCAGGGCCCTGCAGGACCTGCTTCAGTTTCATAGGACCTGTAAAACAAAGATGCTCCACTGGGCCTTTGGTTGAGGCAATAGGTGTCTTGTTATTTTGGCCTCCCCTGCTCTACCCCACCCCCAATTTGGTATGTTCAATGACTGTGGGGGGAGGGGGTGATGGCACACTGCCCATTGTTCAATTCTGGTATATAATATAGACTTATGAGAGCATTATGCCCTATGTTTATGGGCTATCTGGATCTGATTATTTATTGTATAATTGTGGAAGGTTTTATCTATTGTTTTAATTGTGTTTTAATTGTTGTGAGCCACCCTGAGCCCTGTTCACAGGGAAGGATGGGATAAAAATCTAACTAATAAACAAATAACAGCTTGTTTAAAGGGAGTAACTGAGTGAAATGATTTATTTTAAAGGGTGTTCATTATGAGAAGGAAAGAGCACTGAGGAACCTGAAAAGAACTGTTCTTATTCAGTGGATAGTATTTTGATATTGACAATTCATAGATTCCAAAAATACAAATATTTCTTTGGCTTGTTGACAGGCCTATAAAAGCACCTGCTGCCTTCAGATAAATCAATCATTTCCCATTTTTTGAAGTTTCAGAGTATATGCCCCTGCTAATGAGGAAAGCTGGCTATGGCCTTGGATGACCCAACACCACACAAAAACTATCTTGTGCAAAGAGCATTACACTCTAGTGATCAAAATCTGCTGGTGGTCCCTGGCCCAAAGATCATCTGGCAGCAACTGTCCTTAACCAGTGTGGTGGAACACTCTTCCGGGAGAGATCAGGGCCTGTGGGACTTGTTACAGTTCTGCAGACCCTGTAAAACAGTGTTGTTCTACTGGGTTTATGGTTGAAGGCAACAATGGGCTCCTTTCTGATGGGTTCCATCTACGATTGGCCTCCTCTCCTTCTCCTTACTCTCCTCCCTCCCCTTGCCTTCTCATCAGATGGGTTATATTGCCCTCTTAAGAATCCCACCTTTTAGCTATATATATTTTATGGTCCTTATGGTATTTATTTTAACTTTCATAATTTCTAGTGTATTTATTGCATTTTAATTTTTTTAGAATCTTCTAAGTTTTTTTAATTGAGGGTTCAAGGATGGTTCCAGGAGAGGTCATACATTGAAAATACATATAAATCAATAAAACTATGCCCAACAAAATGTAACAAAAGATCGTGAAAATGATGTTATTTTCTGAACCTATAGCATCAGTGGCCTTATATAAAAATCTCCTCACCATTTGGAACAGATCAGCTCAATAATATAGGACAGATTTGATGGCAACAGAAAAATATGAGCACCTTGCCATTACTAGCATAGAGAGACACTATTCTAACTGGTCCCGGAGGCTCAAGAATCTAGATGGCTTCCTGATGGTTTTCACATTCGCTACCCCTGCAAGGGCTGCATCACTGTGATTCTGAATGTCTGAACTACACCTCAGTTATTATCAGAGAATATGGTAAAAAAATGGGGAAAGGAAGCCAATGCAAAATAAATAATTCAGTATTCTCAGCATTTACTAATAAATGGCAGTGACAGCATGCACACTTTTAACAGAAGAATTATACCATTATGATATTGCTATATAATGTTATCATTTAACAAATGGTACTTGAGAAATTATATGCAAAGAAACAGAAAAAGTCAGCACACCATTTCTTTGTGAGGAGAATGGGACAAAACACAAGTCAAACCTTTAGATTTTTTCTCTTCAGATGCAGCAGAATCAATAGATTGTTCTGTCTGGTCTTGTTCAGACACAGGTAGTTCCTCAAAAGATCCTGTGGGTACATCTGAGGAGAACAGCCATTTTGAATCTTTAGATAGGACTCGTAAACAATGCACTTATTCACAAACGGTTACAAATTCACTCCCAATTTAGTGGTGATATAACTTTAGATAAACATGAGGTGAAAACCTTTTCTTTCCTTTTGTACCCTTAGAAGCTCATTGATTCATGAATCTTAAGCAGCAGAAGACACTTTTTTTTTTAATGTAATAGTTAAAAGAACTGAGTCAAATTTTGCAATTGCTAGAGTGTTCTTTGGATTTTTGTAACTGAGCAAAAGAGCCAAGGTTTCCAGAGTATGCCTTATAAAAGAACTATTTCACCCCAAACTCTGCTGGAATTCAGATTTTTTTTGAGATTATTTATTTATTTATTTATTTTATTATATTTATATGCTGCCCTCCCCTAGTGGATTACTGCATGAGGAATTACTATATTAAGCTTTTATTCAACCAATCAACTTTTCATACTCCAAAAACTCTGGCTATTTTGCTCAGTGATAAGGATCCCAAGAACACTAGCAATTGCAAAATTTGTCTCAGTCCTTTTAGCCGTTGCATCAAAAAGAAAAGAAAAGAAAAGAAAAGAAAAGAAAAGAAAAGAAAAGAAAAGAAAAGAAGTCCTTTCTGCTGTTCAAGATTTGTAAGTCAATGAGCTTCTAAGAGAAGGCTGGAACACAGTGGGTTTCTTCACTAAGTGCATTTTTAATGGGTACACAAAGCATTTTACATCTGACTCTGGAATTAAAATGTGTGCATGTGGCAAAATACATGGTTCTGGCCATGTGGATGCACCATGTGGATGTACCAGGCAGATTTGCCTATTTCCCATCAGGGATGGGGGATCACCTGCCCCTAGCTCTCATTTCCCGTTGATGCTCTTGCAGCTCAGGGGTTTTTTTTGAGCAGGAATACACACGAATGCAGTTTCGGCTGGCTTGGTGTCAGGGGGTATGGCTTAACATGCAAATGAGTCCCTGCTGGGCTTTTTCTACAAAAAAAGCCCTGTTGCATTTGGTGGGGAAAAATGCTAGGGGAGGGAATGTGACATCACTGCCCAGGAAGACATGGAAGTAATGTCAGCCTGCTTGAAGAATTGCCAGAAGCATTATGGTTTTACCATAGAATTTCCAGCAGTTCTTCAAGAGGCATGATGTCATTTCTGGATTTTTTCCTTCAGAAGTGATGCTACACCTGGTCTCCCACAAGCTACCCAACAACAGAACCAGGGAACCCGAACCAATGAGCTGTAGATTTGCTGTATATATGTGTAACATGTGAAATGACACCTCATGCTTTTTTTAAGGTCCATGTATATTAAAATATAAATTTATTTATTTAGAATATTTTTATGCAACCTCTTCAGAGACCTGTTTGAGATAGCTTACAATTAAAAAACACATCGCGTAAAGCAGGGGTGGCCAACGGTAGCTCTCCAGATGGTTTTTTGCCTATAACTCCCATTAGCCCCAGCCATTGGCCATGGCATAAAGCACAAGCCATTACACATAAGTGACATTATAAACTATCCATCAAAAGCTGGGAAGATAAACCCCTAAATTCCTAATTCCCATAAAGCGAGGATGTGGCCATGTTTAAAAATGTGTACCATACAGACACATTCTATAATATGTTTTAGTTAATTGTTTTAATCAGGTTTTTAAGGTCAATTAATGTTTAATGTTTCTAATGTAGCTGTTTTATTGTTGGTGCACCATTGGTCACCGTATTGTTAGCCGCCCTGAGCCTGCTTCGGCAGGGGAGGGCGGGGTACAAATAAAAATTTATTATTATTATTATTATTCCTCAAACAGTGAGGATCTCAGTTGAGGTCTTTCATCCTGCCCTTCCCCTCAATGGGATACATGATTCTCTTCTCCTTTTATCTTTAAAACAACTCTATGAAGTAATGTAGGTCAAAAGGGTATGATTGGTCCCAGGGCTGGCCCTAGAATATCTGGCACCCTAAGCAAGGCTCACTTCTGGTGTCTCCCCTGCACTGATAATGTCACTAAGTCACATGGCGGTGCCCAATTCAGTGCCCCCAGAAGGTTGGTGCCCTAGGCAATTGCCTAGTTTGTCTAGTGGCAGAGTCAGCCCTGATTGGTCTCCAGAAAACATCCATGGCTGAGTTAGCAACTGGGACAATTTGAACCCCAATAGTTCTGGGCCTAGTCTTATGTTCTAGCCCAGGGGTGTCAAACATGCAGTTCCGGGGCCGATCAGGCCCCTGAGGGCTCCTATCAGGCCCCCGAGCAACTGACCGTTATCTGCTTCCTTCTCCCTCTCTCTTGCTTCCTTCTGCAACACAGCTTGCTTTGCTGGCTTGCTCAGTTGCACAGGAGCTACAGACAAAACTTGTTTTCTCCATTGGCTGAGGCTCCTCCCTTGGGGAGCAAAGGGGGAGGAATAGATTGCTTTGCCAGGCTCTCTCAATCACACAGCAGAGCTATTGAGCTAAGCCTCTCTTCCTTCTATTGACTGAGACTCCCTCCCCCCCAGTCCCTGGGGATGGAAGGAAAGAGCAAGAGCTTCCTTTGTCCAGTTACCTGGATCCCATGGAAGAAACAGAAAGAACCCTTAAGACCAATCAGTGCTAACTTTTTAAGCATGTTTTAAGTTTATATATATATATATATATATATATATATATATATATATATATATATATATATATATATATATATATATATATATATATATATATATATATAGGCTCCAAAGACTGCACTGCACAGGCACCAACAAGCCACCTTAGCATTCCCTGGGTCAGACCCAGGAAACGTGAAGGTGACCTCCCCCCGACCTCACCCGGTCTTCCCGAGCTTTGGGAATCCTGCGCGAGGTTGGGGGAGGCGTGGCAGTGAGTGCACTTGGAGCCTGGCTCTGAGCTCACCTGCTGCTGCCCTGAACTTACCCAGGCTTCCTGAGGTTCAGGAAGCCTTGGTGAGGTGGGGGGAGGTGTGGCAGTGGGCATGCTCAGAGTCAGAGCATGCTGCTCCACCCTGACCTTGCCCAGGCTTCCGAGACTTGGGAAGCCTCAGTGAGGTTGGGAGGCATGAAAGCAAGTGTGCTCAGAGCCTGGGGGTGGCAGAACCCCGAGCACCAGGCCTGTGTATATGACTTATTAACCCCAGTGCAGGCCCCCACAGATGCGCCATCAGACACAACACTGCAGCAGTCAGCTGTTCATGCAACAGAGACACAGATCCCTGCACTAGCATGGTTGTGAGCAGGCCTAGGGGACGTAGCTGAAATTAGTTTATTTATTTATTTCTCAGATTTATATCCCGCCCTCCCCATCGAAGCAGGCTCAGGGCGGCTAACAACAGTCAAACTAGAACAATAAAACAGTAAATAAACAATTAAAATTTTAACAATTAATTAATACCAATTAAATAATTTTAAAACAGTTTAAAACAATTTTGGCGCTAGTGGTGATTTTATTAAGTTCAGCGATGCTGGGCATATATTATAATTCAGCTAAAGGCAAGTCAACCTAGTTGGTTTCCTAAGGCCTTTCACCCTGGGAATGCCCACTATCAATGGTAGAAAGTTATGACATTCAAAACAAATAAGACATTTGATGGCTCATATCATCACTGCAGCAAGGATTTTATTAGCAAGGAACTGGAAACACCCAGAAACACACAAAAAAAAAGCTGATTGAAAAAAATATTAGAAACAGTGGAATTGGACACACTCTCACCTTTATTGAAAGACAGAACTATAAAAGAAATAGAAAAGCTTTGGAATCCCTTCTATATATGATTTGATACATTGTTATTATCCTACTTTCTATATGTAATATTAATAGTATGAATCTATTTACTTTTGATTGACTGATATACAGTGTAAGAAGATGTTTATAGATCATAAGTAAAATCTTGCTACAACTTACTTCTGTTGATAAATTTCTGTATGTTAATTGTGGACTTATTTACCTATGTAGATAGATCCAAGTGGGCAGCTGTGTTGGTCTGAAGCAGAAGAACAAAGTAGGAGTCAAGTGAACCTTTAAGATCAACAAACTTTGCTGGTCTTAAAGGTGCACTTGACTCCTACTTTATTTACCTATGAACACTGCAGAAATGTAATAGTGAACCTTCTTTCCTTATTGTCTTCTTTTCCCCTTCCCTCTTATTTCTTCAAACTGAATAAAATATATTTAAGAAGAAAAAAAACCACAGTGTAGCTTATAGGTGCCCATGGACATGAAATTCAAATGCTCCTTTCACTGGCATGGTCATGCCCATGAGGCCCAAAGCAGCTTAGAATATCTAGTACGGGAGTGACCAACTGGCTCCCTTCTTTTTGGCAGCCAAGCCTCCTCTCTCCAGCACCTAATCCCTGCCCCTCAGCCCTACAAACTGCCTGGGGCTAAGACACCACACAACTCATGAAGTAGGGTGCATGGCATAGAATTCTGTCTCAGAATTCCCTGCTATGCAGACTTAGAACAAGTTGTGAGGCACTTTGGTGGCAGGAAAAGCATAGGAGTAAAGTCTCTGGCACACTACAACTAACATGGCTGTACTCAGCAAGGAGTTTATGGCTGCTTGTTTCTCCCTGTAGTTACCCTTGCTATCTGGCTTCCAACAGTGTCTGTGTTTTTTCCAGACTCAGACTATTGTTTCTTCACACACATCTGTCTCCACCATGCATTGAGGGAGGGTCGCCTCCTTGAGCTTGTAATAACTACTTCAATACAGCCATCAGAAAACAAATTAATTTGCACTGAGAATATGTCCACAATTCTTAAGAACCATTACTAGGATTTGGCTTCTGGCTTCCCCCACTTGACTCACTTTCATGTAAGCCCATAGGATACACACATACACTATAACCAGATTCCAAACCCACAATTTACCTCTTTCGCCAACTGATTCATCAGCTTCTAACCTCAACATTTCTTGCAGTTCTTTCCTGAAATTAAATACATGCAATGATTATACAACCACAGAGTTGGAAGGACCCTTGTAAATGATCTAACGTAACCCTTTGCTCAGTTCAGGAAATCGAAATCTAGAGCATTCCCTACTGATAATATGACTGAAACAAGCAAGAACTTTACCAAATGCAAATTTATGAGGTAGCTTAGAACAATAATTAGAACAATTAAGATCTAATAGAATGAAAGCAATGGTATAAATTAGCCAAAAAACCTAGAATAAAATTATCTATACTGCACCACATTGTAAAACTGTAAGGTAAAATAACAATAGGTATCAGAATTATCAGACCCTCCTATAGTCTATAGGTGGAAAGGTAGCATGGTTTAGCCCAGTCTCATCAGATCTTGGAAGGTAAGCAGGGTCAGTAGTTGCAAGGGAGACCATTAAGGAAGACTCTGCAGAGGAAAGCAATGGCAAACCAGCTCTGCTTTTCAGCTGCCTTGAAAGTGCCTTGCTGGGGTTGCCATAACTCAGTTGCAACTTGACTGCACATACATATGAACTGGAAAAGAAACATTTTTTTTTGTCTACCATCAGAACGTATTAAATTTGGCACTGGGTGCATAGCTATAGGGTGGATTTTCCAAAGACAACAGAGAAAATCTTGTTCTCTAGATACCATCTACTTCATTTCAGATGGGAGAGCCAGTTTAAGATCTTAGAGTTAAGAAGGGGATAAAGCGCTTCTTTGCCGTTCTGATCCTAACTATGCACTGCACACAGGGGAACGGAGGAGAATGCAGAACTCACATATGATTATGCTATGTTTGACTTAGTCCCAATTTCTGTATTCCATATTGCCATAGGAGGCAATGGAAGTCTATAGTTTTAAAAATTTAAGTCTCTGTATCTTCCATTAAATTTTATCTATATAAATCAAAAACAGGTTACTGAGACATAAGACAACAAACTATTTTAACCAGTCTGTAATAAACCAATAACAGATAGATGATATTTTCACCTTGTTTCTTCTTCCTCCTGTTTCCGCTTTAAAGCTTCATCTGTTAGTCTTTTTAGAATCTTAGCATCAAGTTCATCTTTATTTGCTACATATAGTCTATTCATTAAACACTTTCCTACAAATCAAACAGAAAGGGATATATGGTTACATACTAGGAAATGTTCAAAGACACAAATATTTCCTGTGGTCTAACAGCTGCAAAATGCTAATGCTCAGGTATCTGGGAACGCACAGGGGAAAAAGACACTCAGGACAGAGGGCTGTAGCAAGCAGGCCAAATCTTTGGTTAACAGCAAAATTATCCAACTTAGATTGTCCAGGTGAGAGAAAAAAAGAAGACATCAAATCTTAAAAACTAAAAACTATATTATGATTTCTGGTATTGAGAGTTAAACCTGAACATTGTACACTTTATTTTTGTAAATTCTACAGTTCTTTAAATTGTTATACTTAGTAATATAAATAGTTAATAATTGTTCTAAGAATACTGAACAAGTGGTAGCAATTTAGCTGCAGTAAGTATAATGATTTATAGTCTGCTTGTTTCACTGAGCTGTTTTAAAACCTCACTACAAATGGGACCATTTCTTTAACTTGTTCCATGAATTTATATAAATGCAGATGGTGTGTATGTTTTTATGATATTGCATTCACTGAAATTTAAAATTTGTACAATATACATCAAAATGATTATACCAAGGCTGGCCAAACTTGCTTAATGTAAGAGCCACACAGACTATATGTTAGATGTTTGAGAGTCACAAGACAAGGAAGGAAGGAAGGCAAACAGACAGATGGGGAGGGAGGAGAGGTGGAAAGAAAGCAACTTTAAATCATGTCTCCAAGCCACTGGCTGGCTTGGTTTGGAGACGTGATTTACAGAGAGAAATGCCTTCTCCAAGCCAGCCAATGGGTGGGGCATTGAGAGCCACACAATATGTGTGAAAGAGCCACATGTGCCACCACGATATATACTTTAAAAAAGTGTAATGTACTGGGTTCGGACATGAGTAAAAACAGGTTACTCACCTGTAATTGATGATCTTCAAGTGGTCATCTGTGCAGTCACACACATGGGTTTTCCCGTCAGGACGAACCCTACCTCGGAGATTTTAAAAGCTAGCCTAGGCGTTATTTTTGGCGCGCACTCCCTTTCGCTCTGGGGAGCAGGCATCCACTGCGCATGCCTGGAGCGAGAGGGAGGCGCCCCACCCACTCAGTTTCTTTCCCCGCCGCTGACATAGTAGGTGAGCGGTTGTATAGGACCAGTAGCCAGCAGCGGGATGGCTGGGCGGGCGTGTGTGACTGCACAGATGACCACTCGAAGATCATCAATTACAGGTGAGTAACCTGTTTATCTTCTTCGTGGTCTCTGTGCAGTCCCACACATGGGTGACTGATAAGCTGACCTGCAAGGTGGTGGGTGCTGGCACTAGAGTTGGAGAAAAGAATAATGCAAAGGTTAATGCAACACAGTCAGCACATAACAGGCTACAAGGTAAGCAATTACTCACCAAGCATCCTTAGTCAAAGATGGAGCGGAGTACTGCTTGTCCGAAGGATGCATCTCGCCTAGCACGAACGTCCAAAGCGTAGTGCATGGCGAAGGTCGAAGGGGAAGACCAGGCGGCAGCAGCGCAAATGTCTTCCATGGATACACCCCTGGCAAGGGCAGATGACGTTGACAAAGCTCTTGTGGAATGAGCTCGTATGGCAGATGGGACTGGTTGCTTTGCGAGTTTGTAGCACAGCTCTATAGCAGCAACCAACCATTTTGACAGTCTCTGTGTAGATGTCTTTTTTCCCTTATTAAGGCGGCCGTAGGCCACAAAAAGTCTGGAGTCCGTACGGAACGATGCTGTTCTATCTATATAGTAAGCGAGTGCTCTTCTAACATCTAGACAGTGTAGAGCTGCTTGACCCTTGTCCGTAGGACGTTGGAAAAAGGCAGGTAAGGTTGTGATTCTGTGCAAATGAAATGCGGAAACCACCTTGGGTAAGAAGGCAGGGTCTGGCCGTAACACCACCCTATCGTGGTGAAAAATGGTGTAAGGCGAGTCTGCTCTGAACGCACAAATATCACTTGCTCTCTTAGCAGAGGTGAGTGCGACTAATAGTGCCGTTTTCCATGAGAGAAGGTGAAGCGGTATCGTAGCCATAGGTTCGAAAGGCGGTTTTACTAGCTGGCTTAGCACTAGCGATAAACTCCAGCTAGGATACATTTGCCGCAATGGTGGGTGCAAATGTAAGATTCCTTTTAAAAAGGATTTCGCAGCAGGGTGTGAAAAGACAGTCCGACCCTGTACATGCGGGTGAAAAGCTGAGATTGCTGCAAGGTGCACCTTTAAAGATGAGTACGTGAGGCCCTTTTCTGACAAATGCAGTGTATATGCCAAGATTTGAGGTATGGAAGCCGAGAAAGGTCTGAAGTTATGCTTGGTAGCGTAGATGGAAAATCTTTTCCATTTCATGGAGTATGACTTTCTCGTTGCTGGTTTCCTCGCATTTAAGAGGACATGTCTTACTCCTTCAGGAAAGTCTGAGAACATATCCTCCAAGCCGTCAAGCGAAGCTTGTTCGGGTCGTGATGGAGAACCCTGCCGTTCTGCTGAGACAGGAGGTTCTGTGCCAGAGGAAAGTGATGGTGAGTATTTTTTGACAGAAAGAGGAGGGTTGTGAACCATGGCTGGCGTGGCCACCATGGCGTCACTAGAATGCAATCTGTGTTGTCCAGTTGAATTCTCTGTATACATCGTGTTATCAACGGGAAGGGTGGGAAGAGGAAGTGTAGTGGACCGGTCCATGTCTGTATGAAGGCATCCCCTGCAGACTGTTGTGAGGGCGGACCTCTCATAAAAAAGAGAGCACACTGTGCATTGTCTGGTGCAGCAAACGCATCTATTGAGGGGGTTCCGAATTTCCGGAATACTGGCAGAAGATATGACCTGTGGAGTGACCACTCGTGGTCGTTGATGAGATATCTGCTCAGCCTGTCCGCTTGAGCATTCTGGACGCCAGGAAGATGTACCGCAGTGAGATGGATCCGGTGAGCAATACTCCAGTGCCAAAGGTGCATTGCTCTTTTGCAAAGACGGGTGGATGCAGTTCCGCCTTGCCTGTTTATATAAAAGACCGTCGCCACATTGTCTGAAGCGATTTGTACATGTCGGCCTTGAAGAGATGGGAGAAACGATTTTAAAGCTCTGTGAACAGCTAGAAGCTCTAAACAATTGATGTGGAGCGACTGTTCGTACGGTGTCCATTGCCCCTGGACAGTGAGTATGTCGAGATGGGCTCCCCAGCCCCACCTCGAGGCGTCTGTTGTAACTACTGCTGATGGGCTTGGCCGTAAAAATGGCATTCCTGCAAGCAGGTGAGCTCGTACTGTCCACCATTCGAGTGAAGGGAGGATGTGGTTTGGAACAGTGAGGACGGTTCTTTGAGACTGGCGTTGGGGCCGAAATGCACGGACGAACCAGATTTGCAGGGTTCGCATGCGTAGTCTTGCGTGTGTTAAAACTGCAGTCGTGGCTGCCATAAGTCCTAACATGCGCTGAATGTTGAAGGCCGTTTGTTTGGGTTGTTGTATTATTTGTGTGGCCAGTGTCTGAATGGAAGATATCCTGTCTACAGGAAGGTATGCCTTGTGGTCCGTGGTGCACAAGCGAGCCCCTATAAAATGGATGTCTTGAGTTGGGGTCAGGTGTGACTTTTGTTGATTGACCTGGAGGCCCAGTTCTGCTAAGAGCGCAAGTGTCATTGAAATGTCCTTCATCAACTGTGCCTTTGAAGCTCCCACGAGGAGCCAATCGTCTATGTATGGGTAGGTTGCAATTCCGCGTTGTCTGAGGTATGCCGCAATTACCGCCATACATTTCGTGAATGTCCGTGGTGCTGTGGAGAGTCCGAAGGGTAGGGCTCGGAACTGGTAGTGGTTGCTGCCCACGGCGAAACGCAGGAACTTTCTGTGGCATTGGTGTATTGTCAGGTGGAAGTATGCGTCCTGTAAATCTACCAGTGCCATCCAAGAGTTTCGAGGGATTAAGGGTAGAATCGATTGTAAGGTGATCATTCTGAATTTTCTGTGACGGATGAATTTGTTTAGGGCTCTTAGATCCAGAATCGGGCGGTGTCCCCCATCCCTTTTGGGAACTAGAAAGTACCGGGAATAAAATCCGGTCCGATGGTACTGGTCTGGGACAGGCTCTATAGCCGCTTTGGCTGTTAAGGTGTCTATTTCTTCCTGAAGGGAAGGGGATGGGGGAGTTGAAACAAAATGATGTTTTGTTGGTGGTGTTTGAAACTCTATCGAGTAGCCTCTCAAAATGATATTTAAAACCCATTTGTCCGTGGTTATTTGTTGCCAGTTCTCGTGAAATGGAAGAAGTCTGGAAATGTGTTGGGTTGGTAAAGGTAGAAAGTCAAAGAGACTGCTTTGATGAAGACGCAGCCTTTTTAGGTGGTTGTGGTCTCTGCTGTCTCTGGTTAAAGGATTGCTTCGGAGGAGGAGCCTTACGTTTCCAGTATTCAGATTGTCGAGGAGATCTGGAACGTTTGAACGGCGTTGGTTTCCATGGTCTGGGCTTATAGCTCTGCTGTTGTTGTTGTTGCGCTACCCTGAGCCTTTTTGCTCGTTTGCGGCTGTCGTCCACGGTGGTAAGTATATCGTCTGTTGTGGCATTAAAGAGACCTTGGCCGTCGAAGGGAAGGTCCTCAATTTTGAACTTAAGATCAGGTTGCAACGAAGAGGATCGAAGCCAAGCGTGTCGTCTTAGGGCAATTGAGGCAGCCATCGCCTTTGAAGTGCACCCCACAGAGTGTCGGATAGTATTTATCTGTTGCTTTGAAACCCTGTTGAGCTCCTGTAGCAGCTTATAGGCTTGTTTCTGGGAAGGTTCAGGTAGGGCAGAGACCAGCGTATTTAGTTGGGAGGAGATATTGTGGGAATACGCGGCAAAGTATGCTAAGTAATTGTTGATTTTGGCATTTGCCGTAGAAATTGAATACATTTTCCTTCCTAGGGTGTCTAATTTCCTGCCTTCCTTCTCAGGAGGTACAGGGTGACGTGTCTGTTTAGATTTAGAAGAAGAATGAACTATCAGAGAGTTCGGGGCTGGATGGCTAAATAAAAATTTCGACTCCGTTGCTTGGATCCTGTAAAGGGATTCAATTCGTTTTGAAGTTGGGGGAATAGATGCTGGGTTATCCCAAGCTTCTTTGATGGCTTCTAGGTGTACCGGTAACATCGGCAGAAAGGAACCAGCAGGTAAATCTGAGTGCACCAAGTCGTGTACCACGTCTGTTACCTTGGGTGCATCTGAGGTAAGGGTAACGTTAAGTGCAGAGGCCATGTTGGCAATCAAGTCCAGGTATGTCTTTGCCCCTTCGGAAGGTGACAAATCCACGGGTTTGGCGATATCCGAGGCAGGGGATCCAGGGGACATCGACTGTATCGAGTCCGATGATTGTGCGTCGGATTCGGCATCAGAGTCAGGTTCGGGTGCCGTTGGGTCCGGTCTGGTTGGAGTCGTGCTTTTAGGTCTGGTTGGACTCTTAAGCTTAGAAGTCGAAGTGGAAGGAGTCGGAGATGGCTGTTTTGTTAGTTGCTTACTCCGTTGGACAGGAGTCGCTTCCTTGGATTGGTTCCTGTGGTAATCGGTACGGTACCGAGAGTGGTGGTAGCCGCAACATGGATGGGAATCCATTGATGGAGACCTCGAAGCGTAGTGGCGTCGTCTCGGGGACATGGATGGAGACCGAGATCTCGGGTTGTAGCGATAGCGGTCCCTCCCCCTACTAGGGGATGTCTCCGGGAAACGCGTATGATGGTACCGATGTCTCTCGATGCTGGGAGATCTGGCTGGGAACCGATGAGTTTCAAAGTACCTATAAGCGTCATGTCTGTATTGGATGGGATTCGACATATCGCGGAACGATCTAGGGTTGATGTGGTGTTGAGTCCACTGCAGCGGGTCTCGGATCTTCTCCAGCGAAGGGTCTGGTATGGATCCTTGCAGAGAAGGGGATCGAGATGGAATCGGAATAACTTCTTCCGTCTGCTGATGCGGTGATTCCGTAATCGGGCTGGCCGCTTCTTGGGTATCGGATCCGGGTGTGGAGGGCTCACATTGTCTGTCAGGCTCGTGGGCTTTCTGTTGTTCCGAAGATTTGTTCGGGTCGGTAGATTTTCTCGAGTCCTTCGGGTCGGTAGATTTTTTCGGGACCTTCGGATCGGTAGGTTTTCTCGAATCCTTCGGGCCCTTCGGATCGGAGTGCTTGTGTTTCTTAGTGTGCTTCCCACTTTTCGTTTTAGTAGACGCGGCCGTTTGTTCTGACGCGCCGTCGCCGGCTTTCGCGGCATCGCCGGGCTTATGCTTGCTGGGAACAATGGCCACTGAAGCTGCCGACCGTGCGCCGTCCCCTTGGGGAGTCAGGAGGGGAGGCGACTTACTTGCAGAAGAAGATTGAGACATTTCAGGGTGAAGCACAGACTCCATAAGATGGCTTCTTAGTCTAGCGGCTCTGTTTTTGCGCGCCTGTTTGCCGAATTGAAGGCAATGCGCACAGGCGTCCACTTTATGGGTTTCTCCCAAACAGAATAAGCAAAGCGAATGTCCGTCTGATGTAGGGATTTTCGCCCTACAACGCGAACACCTTTTAAAAGTTATTTTACTGTCCCTTCCTTCCATACGCCCGGGGGGGGGGGGGGGTAGGGGAAGGGAGGTCTGAGGTAAAAGCGGGGAAGATATTTATGCTTTTTTTTTTTTTTTTTTAGAGAGTATCAGAATATAAGAAAAATAGCAAGGGAAATAGAATAAAGAGGAAAACGTGAAGAAACGGAGGCTAGATGTTTGAGGTAAACGAGGAGCGCAGCGAGGTAAGACTATCCCGGGCGGCGGTTGGAAAGAAACTGAGTGGGTGGGGCGCCTCCCTCTCGCTCCAGGCATGCGCAGTGGATGCCTGCTCCCCAGAGCGAAAGGGAGTGCGCGCCAAAAATAACGCTTAGGCTAGCTTTTAAAATCTCCGAGGTAGGGTTCGTCCTGACGGGAAAACCCATGTGTGGGACTGCACAGAGACCACGAAGAAGATCAGTCAACATATTTATTAGCTAGTACATCACAAAGACAACAAGGTGGGACAGGGTCCCCGATTATATACATTACCCAGAACAATCCTGACCAGTTAAACTTCCCGCCACAGAACTTCATAGGTGGATTGCATTTGTCCCTTACATCAGGTGACCCACGGTTTCCCACTGGTCACCTCAGCGCATGTAGTCGCACTGTGTTGGAAATTCAGGGACCAACAGGCAAGACACAACAAAAAGGACTGTGCATTTGTTTCTATACAGACACAAAAAGAACCAAGAAAGATCCCCTCATTCCACTCCTTTAAGCAATCAAAACCAAGGGAATATTCTTTCTCCCTAAGGCTGCAGCCTTCCCCTTCACCACCATGGCATTGCTGGGTTGCAGGTAGCTGCGACGAAGTGGCCATGGCTGTCTAGTCCATGGACAGAACTTTGATAGGGGAGTAATGTGTGGGACTGCACAGGGACCACAAAGAAGATAGGATGCTTTTTGCCCTATGGCTTCAAAATTTCTGAAAGACCAGTAGAATTATTTTCAGTTTTTAAAAAGACTCAAAATTGAATGTAGGCATTGAAGTATGGAACCAGAAAAATATAACTGAAAATTTGAAAAATATGAACAATGCATTTAATCTACATAACTGAAGTTGAAAGAACTGCTTCAAAAATTGTGTTTTACTTTTAGCTGTTTATTTATAAATATTTACCAACCATTTTGTTCAACATTCTTCAAACAAATCAGAATATCTGGTAGAAGTTCTTTTTCTGTCAAAACTGCCCAGTGTTCAGCTGATGGAGGAAAATTATCCACTACCCATCCTCCATTCAGTGGAGCACCCACAAATCTGTCCAGATTTGATTTAGTGAGCTGTAATAAAAAATTGAGATTAATAAGAATACATCTGGGGGGCTATCTCATTTCTCCCTTCCCCACTATTTCCTCCTTCCTTGAAAGCCTCCAGTCTCTCCCTTTTTTCTGAATCCTTCTCTTCTTCCCACCCACCAGCGAGATTACCTTAATCCAGCGGTGTCAAACATGCAGCCTGGAGGCTGAATCAAGCCCCCCAGAGGGCTTCTATCAGGCCCCCAAGCATCTGCTTCCTTCTCCCTCTTTCTTGCATCCTTCTGCATAACAACTTGCTTTGCAAAGCTTGCTCAATCACACAGGAGCTACAGAGCAAAACCTCTATTTTCTCCACTGAATTAGGTTCCTCCCTTGGGGAGGAAGGGGGGAAGGGAGAGCTTGTTTTGCCAGGCTCTCTCAATCGCACAGCAGAACTACTGAGTCAAGCCTCCCTTCCTTCTATTGGCTGAGGCTCCTCCCCCTCCTTGTCCCCAGGGGAATGAAGGAATGAGCCAGAGCTTCCTTTGCCCAGTTCCCTGGATCCCATGTGAGAGATACAAAGAAAGCACCTTTAAGACCAAGTGCTAATGTTTAAGCATGTTTTATTTTAAGGTGTTTAAAAAAAAAAACCCAAAACTTTGTGTTTGTCTGTGTACTTCATAAAATTTATCTCTCTTATGACACACATTGCCTGGCCTGACAATGTCTCATTTATATCAGATCTGGCCCTCATAACAAATGGGTTTGACACCCCTGCTTTAATCTGATTCCTCTATCTTCAGCTTTTTCTCCTTCCCTCCTCCTGGCAGTCTTTACCTAGGAAACTATGGTCAGGTTGTGCAGTGCTCACCATCAGGCTGGGTCAAGTTGCACAGTTGAAAAGCCACAAGAATTTGCAAGGGACATCTCATTTCCCCATGTGTCCTCTTCCCCACAGTATTTTCTCTTTCTTTCTTCCAGGCAGCTCCCATATACTCAACTTTTCCTGTTTCTTTCTCCCTGCAACCCACCAGCCACTCTATCTTTTATCCGCCTGCCCCCTGTCTTCAATTTATAAGGTTGCCAGCCTCCATGTGGGGCCTGGAGATCTCCAGCTTTTGCAACTGATCTACAGCTGGTAGAGATCAGCTCCCCTGGAGAAAATGGCTGCTTTGAAGGGTGAAATCTATGACATTGTACCATGCTGAGGCCCCTCCTCTCCCCAAATCTAGCCTTCTCCTGGCTCCACCCCCAAAGTCTCCAGGTATTTCCCAACACGCAGAGCTGGCGCGTGGGAGTAGACCAAGTAGGTGGCTGCCTAGGGGCGCTATCTGGCCTACGGGCACCATGAGGCACCCCCTCTGCCACCGCTTCCTGACGTTGCTGAGGCTTGGAAAGCCTTGGCGAGGTCAGGAAGACAGTGGGCACACTCAGAGCCAGCTCTGAGCGTGCTTGCTGCCACGCCCCCTTCGGCAAAGTTCAAGGGGCGTGACAACGAGCATGCTTAGAGACGGCTGCTCTGAGCATGCCTGCTGTCTTTTAGACCTTGCTGAGGCTTTCCAAGCCTTGGTGAGGTTCCGGGGGGGAGTGCCCAGCCCTCTCCTGCTTCAGAAGCGATAGAGGGGCGAGCACAGGGGTGGGCCAAGCACGCACAGCCCAATGATGTCACTTCCGGTGACATCATCAGGCCGCATGTGGAAAAAAACGATGGGGGCAGAGGAACAGGTTTTGGTATGGGGCGCTGGAATACCAAGTGCCAGGCCTGCCAACACAGATCTGGCAACCTGATTTATACCCCACATTTCTCTGCAAAGAAGGTCCAAAGCAGCTTACTTCATTCTGTTCTTCATTTTATCCTCATGACAACCCTGTGAGCTTCCATGGCAAAGTGGTGATTTGAAGCTGAAACTCTAACCACTATACCACACTGGATTTGTGGGATCACTGCTGTTGAACTGGAGCAAGCAACTGGGCCTGGCTGAGTCATACAAGTTGTGTGATAACTTCTCTAAGAACTCCAAAAAGCTGTTGAGACAGGACTTTGGGGGATTTCCCTCAGCAAGTCTTGTAACAACAGCTTGACAAGTAATTTACCCAAAGCGGGTTTTAGGTTTAGTGACATGTGATTTATGGATTTCCTTTGGATGCTTTAAAAAAAAATCTGCTACTTTTCAGTTCTCTGGAAGGAAGGTCAATTTCTGAGACAAGTCATATATAGTAGCTTGTATTCTATTTGAAATGTCCGCAGCTAGAAGAATTTCTGTATGTGAACCACAACCTCTCTTCCATACTACTGCCCTCCACCCAAATAGTTTAGCGGGGAGTCAAAGTTGTGACATGGGACTGGGGACTCATCAAAAATGCCCTCCTAATCATGGAACTTCCTAGTGAAATCCAAGCCAATGGTTAGTTGGAAGAGCAACAATTACACATTTGAGTTCTTTAACAATCATTGAGTAGATACAAACATCAGATCTGTTTTAATTAACTTTCAGTAAATGTATTTTGGACTTACCGGTATATTTCATACAATTGTTAAAATCTATGATAAAGTAAAGACAATGATTCTCTAAAATTACTTATATTTGGTATTGGAGTTTTTACCTCTATAATGGCTTCTTCTAATACAGTAACATATATTTCTGGTGGCAGTAATATGGGTGACTGCAGTACGACTTCAATTGCTTTATCTACTATATCTTGAACCTCTGGATGGTTGGCACTTACATTTGAATCTAACGTTTGTAATGATGAGTCTGTGACAATGTTAGAAAAATACATATGTTAATATGATGATAAGCTAATTTTATCAGGCATTTTATAGAATGTTTTATGTAAAACATTTATATCCCACCTCTCTATAAAGCTACACCTGAGGCAGCTTAGTATATAAATAATAAACAACGTAACCAATCAATTAAAAAACTGCCAATAAAGCATGAGATTCAGTGTGATGCAGTGGTTACAGTGCTTGATTACGTCTGGAAGACCAAGGTTCAAATTCCCACTGGCCATGCAACAAAATGGGTGACTTTGGGCTAGTCACTCTCTCTTTGCCTAGAGGATAAAACAGAGGAAGAGAGAGAACCATGTATGTCACTCTGAGCTCTTGGAGAAAGGACAGAGTAAAATGTACTGAAGAAATTAATATGAGTTGGAAAGATAAGATCACAAATATCCTAAAATAAGCAAAAGTCACCAGGAAAGTGAACAACTTCAGTCTAAAGGAATGGATGAGTAGACAGATCCTTGTGAGAGAAGAACTTATTTACTTGGTGCCTAAAAGAATATATGTTTGGTGTGAGGCAAGCCTCTGTAGTGAGAGAATGTCAGAATACAACTATCAAGAAGGCCCTGCCTCTGGAGCACACCCACCTAGCTTCAAAACGTGGAGGCACACAGAGCAGCATCTTCAATGGTGACGTCAATTGGCAAGGAGCTATATACAGGAGAGATGAACCTTATATGACTGTATTGGTCTATTTCAGTACTTTGCTCTGAAACAAACTGGCAGCTATAGCCTAGTAATAAGATCTTACACCAGCCAGCTACCAGTCTAGACATTGCATTTTGAACCAGCTCAGCCTTCCAAAGTGCCTTTGTAGGCAGACCAACATGGATTGCAGTACAGTAGTCGAAGCTGGATTCAAAGAGAACATGGATAACTACAGCCAAACCCTGTTACTCCAGGTAGTTTGTAGTTGGTGAACCAGCCAAAGCTGGTTAAAACTGCTACATGCTATAGGCAAGATCTGTGACTCCACATGCAGTACTATATCAAAAAGGCCCTCAAGCCACAAACCTGCAATTTAATGAGGAGTGCTACACCATCCAAAAATAGATACCAAGCACCAGAGTTTGAAACAGCTCATTGTGTGTGTGTGTGTGTGTGGTGGGGGGGGGGGAAGGGCTTGTCCTGCAAGAACAGAAGGATAGATTTTGAAAATCTTGAGTGGCTTATTATGAACTAACAGCATTTCAGTCTTATTTGGACAGAGTCTGCTTGCGGAGCAGGCAGCATATATATATAAATATATATATATATATATATATATATATATATATAAATCTAAAGTAAATAAACAAAATAAAAATAAATAAACTTCAATAATTATTCCTCATTCAAATCATTATTACATCCAGACACTAGTTCAGCAATCAATTATGGCAGTTACATCATTTTAAGGCATTGTACATATGCAGTAAAATGTAACTTCTAGTTATTGTTATAAAAATACAGAATTACTTTAGTTTTTGTGTTAATAAAACAGGTCTCATCTCAGAACAGGATGATCACCAACATTTTTTTCCCCTCATGGAACTCCTAATTCATCATATTTTAATCATATGTATTCTGCCCCTGCTCCATTGTATTCTCCCTGCAAACTTTTAAAATGTTAGGTTGAGAGACATTGACTAGTTCGAGAGCATCCACTGAGTCCACAGATGCAGTGAGATTTGAATGGACATCTCTCCAGTCCTACTACAACAGTCAAACCAATACACCACACTGACTTTAAGGGTTTTCCTATCTCATGATGTCACAATACATTATATCTGTTAAGGGCTGTGTATAGTGAGAAAAGTTCTTACTAGTTTTCTTTTTCTTTTTGTTGTCAAGTCATAGCCAACTTATGGCGACCCCACAGGATTTTCAAGGCAAGAGATGTTTAGAGGTAGTTTGCCATTGCCTGTCTCTGCACAGCAAACCTGGACTTCCTTGGTGGTCTCCCATTGAAATACTTAATCAGAGCTGACCCTGCTTACTTTCTAAGACTGACAAGATCAGGCTAGCCTCAGCTAGCCAGCTCAGGGATTCCCTTGAGTCTCTCTAAATATACAATGAATAAGTAGAAACAGAAAACGCTGCACAGGTGGTGTGTCTGTATGCGGGTAGGCATATAAAATTATAATAAGAATTCTCGGATATCTCACAGGGCCATTTATGTTTTAGGAAAGTTCCTTAGATAGTGATAAATGGCCACCATACACTGGTTCAAATGGCCAATACACTTCTCCTGCTTATTCTATTAGACCACCACCAGACTTTCCATTACAATTATTACTATAATTGCTGCTACAAATAGTACCAGTTTGCTCTTCTATCTGGGATGTGGAAAACTCTCGCGATGCCTCTTCTCTTATGGTACTTTCCGAGGTAGCTGGTATAGGTACAGAAAAGAATACACTGAGTGTTTTGAACAATGATTTTTTGCATCCATTTTATCTCTCCCTATGTAAGTGTAAAATCCAATCATCAGTGAGTTAAACCAATCTTTCAAAGAGTACTTAAACTGGCAATAACTCACAAAGTGTACACCATACAACATAATTAAATATTATGTGCCTGAAGTACTCACCCCCTAAGAAGTGGTTGGCTGGACACAAATAACAAAGTTTGAGACCAGCGGCACCTTTAAGACCAACAAAGTTTAATTGTGGATATAAGCTCTTGTGTGCCTGAACACTTTTTTAGATAAACTGAAACAAACTTTTGCCAACTGTTACATTGTGGGGGGGGGGGGGGAGGGTGGAATTGCCAGGAAGGGCTAATTAGAGTCAAGATGCATAAGTAACTGAGAAATAAGTATTGCTAAAATTGGATTAAAGCAGTTGGTAAGACCTGTGAATAGCATCAAATTTGCATATAGCTAAAAAAAGAGTTACCAAATACATACAAGAACAAAGTTGGTGACATCTTATTCCTTCAGATCAATGGTATAGACATGGGTACCTGCATGGCCCTCCAGTATGTTAACATCTTTATAGCCAACTTGGAATTCTTCCTAAGCTCCTACCCACTCCTGCCTCTCTTATACCTGATACATGGATGATGTTTGGACACATGGTAAATAAGCACTGGATATATTTCATCAGGCATTCAACAACTTTCATCCCACCATCAACCTGATAATGAACCAATCTATGCAAGAAATACATTTTCTGGACACTACTGTAAAAATACACAATGGACACAAAGACACCAGATACCTACTGACCAACAAACATATCAACATGCCTCCAGCGATCATCCTAAACATACCAAACAATCCACTGTATACAGTCAAGCTCTGTGCTACAACTGCATCTGCTCCACTCCTACAGACAGAGATTCTCATTGGAGGGATCTACAACAAACCTTTTGGGAACTAAAATAACCACCTTGATATAATCAAGAAATAGACCAAGTCAGAATGGTACCCAGAGAAAACCTAATGTAAGACATGCCCCAAACAAACAATGACAGAACACCACTAGTGGTCACATACAGCTCTCAACTCAAAATAGTTCAACACAGGACATACAACCACCTCTACTCGGTAACGACAGTTCTATTTTACAAGTACTGGGGAGGGTGGGGCAAACTTTTTCCTGCCTACAGACATTCCATCACCAACTCCTTACCCACAATTATTCATCGTCTAATTTGAACATGGACACTGGTACCAGAGCCTGTAATAGACCCAAATGCCAATGTTGCTGCCACATACATCTGAATCTAACATTAACTACACCATCTCACTCTCATTCACTTGCTTATCTTGTAACAATGTATATGCCATTAAATGCCAACAATGCCCTTCAGTTTCCTACATAGGGCAGACAGGTCAAACCTTATGCCAAAGGATAAATGGACACAAATTTGATATCAAGAATTACAAAACTAAGAAACCTGTAGGAGAACAAAACCTTCCAGGACACTCAGTGCGGAACTTCAAAGTAGCTGTTTTATTACAAAGGAATTTCAGAAACAAACTAGAACAGGAGATTGCTGAATTACATGTAATTAAACACACAGGACAACAGAACCCCCAGGGCCTAACAGAGATAATGAGTTCTTATCTCACTACACATGCTAAATCACTCAGCTGACATCTGTTAACTCTTTTATTGTTTATATGCTAATTTGCTGCTATTCACAGATCTTACCAGCTACTTTAATACAATTTTAGCTATACTTTTTGTTGTTCAGTCGCACAGTCGAGTCCAACTCTTTGCGACCCCATGGACAAAGTCACGCCAGGCCCTCCTGTCTTCCACCATCCTCTGAAGTCTGCTCAAATTCATGTTTGTTACATCAGTAACGCTGTCCAACCATCTCATCCTTTGCCGTCCCCTTCTTCTTTGGCCTTCTGTCTTTCCAGCTTCAGGTTCTTCTCCAGTGAGTGCTCCCTTCTCATTTGGTGGCCAAAGTGTTTCAGCTTCAGCATCTGACTTTCCAGTGAACAGTCTGGGTTGATTTCCCTTAGGACTGACTGATTTGATCTTCTTGCATTCCAAGGGATTCTCAAGAGTCTTCTCCAGCACCACATCTCAAAAACATCTATTCTATGCTCGGCCTTCCTTATGGTCCAGCTCTCACAGCCATACATTACTACTGGGAATACCATCACTTTGACTATATGGACTTTTGTTGGCAGGCTGATGTCTCTGATTTTTTTATTATACTGCATCTTGACTTTAATTAGCCCTTCCTGGCAACTACCCCCTCACATCTACATGTAAAGGTTGGTGATGTCTGTTTCAGTGTATCTGAAGAAGTGTGCAGGCACACAAAAGTTTATACCCAGAATTAAATTTTGTTGGTCTTAAAAGTATCACTGTACTCAAACTTTGTCTTGTTGCTTCAGACCAACACAACTACCCAGCTGAATCCATATGGACACAAATAAGTAACTCATGCTTCTGAGGGCAGGTAAATTCTGATATACACTACGATGTAAACTTTTCCCACTGTAGGAATGAAGGGGCCTTCCAGATCTAATTTGGGGAGACAGAAGAGTGCCTCAGATATCAAAATCTTCTTGGGGAATTTTTTTTAAGCCTAAATTGATACTACTCTGTTCACATGTACCACTGTTGCATAGATATAAAAGGATCATACAATGCATCAAACCAAACATGTACAAGCTGCACCTGCAAGGCTTGCTTCTGCTGCCCTGACCAAAGGAACAGCCTTGTATCATTGGTTGATAAAGTACATTACTTCCCAGAAGTGCGTAAGTGTGAATATTACCTGTCAGTTTTATTTGAACATAAGCAAGGATTTCATAATTCTTTCAAAATGTTGACAGATAATAGTAAATATATTTAGAATGATAGCAGAACAGGGCTTTTTTTTGGTAGCAGGAACTCCTTTGCATATTAGGCACACCCCTGATGTAGCCAATTTTTCTGGAGATTACAGTAGGCCCTGTACTAAGAGCTCTGTAAGCTCTTGGAGGATTGACTACATTGGGGTGTGTGGCCTAATATGCAAAGGAGTTCCTGCTACAAAAAACCCCAATTAACATCATATGTTGTTAATTTTCAAAACCATGGCAAAGTTTCTATATTTCTGCAGGTGTTCTAGATCCAAGGTGGAATTCTAGCAGGAGCTCCATTGCATATTAGGCCATACTCCCTGATGTAGCCAATCTACCAAGAGCTTACAAAAAAGACCAAAAGACTGGTTACACCAAGGGTGTGTGGCCTAATATGCAAAGGAGCTCCTGCTAGAATTCCACCCCTGTCTAGATCTATTTTACAAACCAGGGCTTAAAAATAAAAATACATAATCATGATTAAAAATTCAGTTATTTACATTTTCAATTAAGAGCATAACTTGCAGCACAATCCTGTGCAGACTTACTTCAGTCTAAACCAATGAAATCAATTGAAATCAATGAACTCAGACTGGAGTAACTCTGCATAAGATGGTATAATGCCAGGGTTAAGTTTTAGTGACTACGTTCTGCAGGATTTTTCACCTTCTGTTGCAAGTCCCAGGGTGGAACCACCAGCTGCAAGGCATTAGGCCTTGATTGCCAATTAGAGGCTGGTGGGCTAGTAAAAGAGGAGATCTCGCCTTCTAGTTTTAGTCTTCTAGCTCTTTGCTTAGGCAAGGAGCTATAGTGACCTAAGGATCAGAAAGAATAGTATTGGGAATTCTGGTGGGTTTGGCTGGACTGTCCCAGAAGGGAGTGCCTGTGGAACTCTGAACCTTTTAGCTCTCTACAATTAGCCTCAGGGTCAAGGTAACTAGACATCTTTTAAAGTTTTTTGTTATTTTGTTACATGGTGTTGGGAAAATATGTGTACTGTTATAATAAATTTTTGTTTAACCTTTTGTTTGGTGTCAGTGGCTTGCAAAGGGACCAGTGCCTTTTGGCTTTACTCAGAAGAGTGTGTGAATGCTGTAAGCATCTCTTTGGTTATCTGGAAATTGTTGATCCTTCAGGGGAAACAGGGGGTATTGGGCCCTGCTAAAATACCAGTCTGGTGGCAGCAACCTTGGGGGAAGGTGGAAGAGCTTTGCCTCCCCCTTGATATTAGACTTAAAGTGCCCTGCTAGTAAGTTTCTAGACTGGCCTCCTCACAAGTAGCTGGGAGGTGGCTAGAGGGTCTACTGGGCACCATAGTTAGTGTTGGAACTCAGTCCTAAAATGGCTGACTGACTCAATCTTAGTAATAGTAATGTTGTTTCTGCAATGTCTTGCTGAGTCATGCTGCATCATGATCCAGCTGTTACCTGTTACTGAGGTAAGGTGGGATGACCTCACCTGTAATTAGGCTTTGTGCTGACTCACAGAGCTGATGCAACCTTGCATGATTGGTACGTGTACTTAGGGAAGCTCAGTGAGCCTGCTCAGTCTGCCTGTAAGGATTGTGGGTACTGTGCGGCCCACTGTCTGGGTGGCAGCAGACACTGCTGGTGTTGGATCCTAGGCTACTGTGCTTGGATCGTGCTGTGTATACTTACTGCTGTATACTGTTATCTATCGTGCTGTGTGTACTTACTGCTGTATACTGTTATCTACTGAAGTGTGTACTGATTACTGTGTATGACCTTGGCCTGGCAACGACTCTGAATATTGGATACTATCACTGGTAAATATATCTACCATTGAATACATCTGTTTCTCTTGTCTATTAATTCCTGTGTTTTGCCTGTCCCTCTCCTTCAGCTCTTCTGCTGCGTGCAAAATACTCTAACAGTTAGCCCTGTTAATCAAAGAACTATGCTATCATAGATATATGGTACCTCCTCATAGCTCATGAATTTGGTGTAAGGAGCTGAGAGTCAGCCATGTCTTAGTAGTTTCTAATATGCATGATGTGAAATAGAGCAAGACAATGCTGCTTAGACAAGTGATTCTTACACCATCCAGGACTTTATAGGTTTTTGGTTACTGGATGTGGCAGACCTTGCCACTAGGCTTTGGTAAAAAAAGAAAAGTAGAACATACAAGCTACAAGTCTGCCCTTCCCTGCTACAAGCTGTATTAATATGAGCGATACAAGTTACTATACCATCTCTTTGGCTTCTAGATGCTGAAGCAGAAGGTTGTTCTGAGGAACTTCTTTCATCAACAGGGATACTCTCTTCAAAATCCTCTAACTCCTTATCACTAGATGCCTCCTGGGCACTAAACGCAGCTGTAAGAAATTATTAATTTACATGTGGATTAATAATTTACATATTACTACTGTTCCTTATTTAGTGAGCAATTTTTAATTATGCAAAACATGTTTGGACTTCTAGACACTTTGGTTACTAGATAACTGATGTAGTCAGAACCTACCCAAATCTCACTTACAATGTGTTCCCGTGATCAATCTGATGTTCTACTGATGGCCATTTAAGTTCTAAAAGTTCTTTAAAAGCTACCTGTGGCTTTATTTATCATTCAGCTGTAGCCCTGCTCTGAGTGACTTTTTGGGTAACCATCTGGGACAGAAAATTTACTTTGCTTTGGAACCCCCGGAAAGTCTGCTTTGCTATGTAATTCCTTGCTTTTTGGTGGCATCTATGAAAATCCTAATCACTGTTAACCTCTGAAGATCCTCTGGTTACACTAATGGGGCCATTTATCTTTAATTTCTCTATTTCCAAGTATCAACCCAACTTTCCTTACTGCTAGTTAGTCCCCTTTCTCCCAGGTTTTTCCTCCTATATATACTGTAGCTCATTCAAAGGTAGGCTATGTAAAGGCTTTGCGTTTATTGTGTAACACTGTTTTATTGTTGTTGTTTTGCTATTCTTGCACTTTTTACCATTCTGTATGTTGTTAGGGGCATTAAGTTTTTTCTTATTTATGTTATTTCCTTTCTCATTCTTTTGGAGTGTTGTCCTGAATTGGGACTGTGCAACATATAGGCAGAAGACCCCACATTTAATTGCCCAGGTGATGCATGTTAGACCTTATGGGTGTAAAGGATGCTTGGCAGGTTAGATCCCTGACATGGATACCTATCTGTGTAACACAGGTGTGCTCTAAAAATGTTCCTGTTCTAGAAAGAATAATGCTTTTATTATGCAGCTGCTGTTTTCAGTGTGTTTGGACTGCAGTTACTCTGCGTGGTACTGAAGTATCAGTTAATTAGTAAAATGTTTGAGCTACTGTTTTTTTTTAAATAATCATTTCTATAATTTCCTTTACATTAATATGTGAATTTATATTTGTTAGATTTGTTCCTGCCATATGGGTGGGATAAATATATTCTAAATAAACACATCACTTTAATGCCCTTTTATTATGTAGGTAAACCATAAACCATTGCTGACTATCATCAAGGACTTATCAACAATTATATTTTTTTCTTATTGATACTTGGATGAAGATTATTTGGTGCATATTCTTCCAACGGTTGCATGCATTGAATGCCTTTCATTTTGTTACTACAGTATGCATGACAGATCTCTGATAATGAGTAATCATGCTGTTAGTGTAATAAAATCTCACTTATATTTGGGAATAATGCTAAAAGGATATCCTTCCAATGTGGCCCAAAGCACTGAGCATCTTTGAATAAAACAAAGGACTATGAACCTCCTCACCTTGCTCCCTGTATAGTCGTTCTATTTCTATTTTTTCTTTCACTTTGGCAATGCCTGCTGCTGTTGCTTCAGCACGAGTCTGCTCTATGAGTATTGATCTTGCTTCTTCTAAATGTCCCTTAAGAAGAACATCCATATCAAGAACCTAAAAAAGAGAATTAAATCTTATGAAAGGACGGGTGCATTTGTGTTTGTGTGATCCGTTTTCTACTGATCAAGTCTCAGTCCAAGTTCCAGGACCTCTTATGTGGTCAGTAACTACAACAGCTCCAAGAAAGTTCAGCTTGTGGGTAGAAGAGAACTCTGGAAGACTGAAAGCTAATTCCTCAGCAAAAAGATACAGTATAGTTTAGGGAAGGGATGAATTTTATTAGGGAAGGGTGGCATTCTATTAGTGGTAACAATTCAGAATCAGAAGAGCAAGAACAAGAACAATTTGAGTTACAGGACTAGCAAGCACAATCTGAGCTATAGGACTTCATTTTCCAAAATGCACAAAGTTCTGCTATGGAGCCTCTCTTCATAGAAGCTTTACATTAGCCTGCTACCTCTATGCATTACGATAAGCGAATAATCCTTTTGGAAAGGTGTATTATTTTGGGAGTCCATCTCGGGCACGGTAGCCGTCAGAGCAGGCCCTTGATGCCTGAGCAGTGTCAGGCATTTAAAAGGAGGCAGTGAGCAGATGAATGGGGGTGGGTCCTGGCCCATAGCCATGAGGGGTTCTGTGGGGGCCCTGCCTCTGACCTTGGGCCGGGGCCCCCAACTCAGGGCTCCTGTCTGCCACTCCTGTGGCTAGAGGGCTGCAGCTATCTTTCCCCAGCCCACCACAGCCCTCCCCACTCTCCTCCACGACTGAAATTGCGGGGAAGGGTGGAACAGCTGCTGGCCTCTCATGCTATTTAAACCGGTCCACCGATCAGCTGATTGGTGGCCCTTTTAAGTAGCGTGGGAGGCTGGCAGCTGCTCCAGGGGTGGTGGAGAATCTGCTGGCCTCCCACACTATTTAAAGGGCCCACTGATCAGCAGGTCTTTTAAATAACACAGGAGGCCGGTGGCTGCTTCACCGCCTTTCCAGTGCGATATGAAGGGGAGGGGGCAGCAGAAGGGAGAGTGGCCGAAAGAGCTGCTGCTGCCTCCTCCCACCTTCCACTGGGGGAGCCCCTAAAATATTGAGGGCCCCCCCAAATTTCTAATCCTGGCTATGGCCCTGGGTGGGGCAGAGGTGACGATAAAAGCAGATGTTCTGGAGCCCGCATATGGCTGGTAGAGCAAAGAAACAGCTGAGATCAGTGAAGCAGCTAAAGCAGGGAAAGCCTTGGGAAGCTCAAGAAAAGACTGCACTGGTCACTAAGGGCAACTGGGTGCAGCAAGAGAAAACAAGGCAAGCACAAGTGGCTCTGCGGCTTGAGGAGACAGCATGGGTGAGAAGCCCTGGTAGGGGAGCACAGTGAGAAGGCCGAAGAAGACACCCTGCAGAGTGGAATCTAGGTTTAAAGGGCCAACTCCCAGTCTCAGGTCCCTCTGTTACAGGCACTTTGTCAGGAAAGCCACTAAATGCCTGTGAGCCCTAGTTTTATTAACTAAAATATTCTAAAAATTCATTTCTCACATATTAGATATACAAATTGATTTATATCTACCTTTCCTGTGTAGTAGTTTGCAATTGCCTCACACAGGGTTGACTTCCCAGAAAATGGAGGTCCAATGACTATCACTTTACAAGGTGGAAGTGGCATAGGTGGTAGCAGGTAGGGGCGAGGATTCAGCATGAATGTTTTCAAGGCTTCCTCAGTTGAAAGTGTGTACATCTTGCCTAAGAAGCTAAAAAGAAAACAAAGACATGGAGCTATAGGTTTAGAGGAGTATTAGAGGAACAGAATTCACATTAAGACAGACCGAATTCTGCCTTACCTGACTGCAAGGTCTGGTGATCCCATGACAATTTCACCATCTTTTAAAGCCACGGGACATGCTCGTCCCCACCTGCTGCGCCGCCATCTGTACCTAGGTGCTACAAGTTTGTAAGCTGCGAGAGACCGAAACATTTCGTCCTGTTTTTCAGAATGACAATTAAAGCATGTGTAAATTGGGCTACATTAAAGAAATGATCAGAAAATTTACCTTCACACAATTGCAAAATACTATTGCAGGGGTGGCCAACAGTAGGTCTCCAGATGTTTTTTGCCTACAACTCCCAGCCAGCATGGCCAATGACAAAGGGCTGATGGGAGTTGTAGGCAAAAACATCTGGAGAGCTACCGTTGGCCACCCCTGTACTATTGCACTGACCTTACACACTATAAGAAGTAAAAAATCATAACTTTTTGGAAATTATTTGTTTTGGAAAGACAGAACATACATGAAATGAAAATTAAATGATAGAAAACAATAAACACAGTGGCATGCTGACAAGTCAGGATCAACTTTTTATCATCCTCTTGGATTCTGTTCTTCCAGTTGTGCAGTACATCTGCTGTGTGTGAAACCATTTTCATGTCTGTAACAGCAATCCCATTCTTACAGCAACACACTATCACTGCAGCCAACCAATCACAACACAAGCAAATATCAGGCTTACATTTTCTACTCCTTCCAGCATTTCTTCCTCTGCACTGTGAAGTCTGGTTATAAGAGCTCCATTTCTCAGGCCCATGGACTGAAGACGGGATATTACTGACTAAATAAACAACAGCCTTTTCAATACATTATCATTTAACGAATGAAACAATAAGGCTATAATATAGTCAGCAGGAATATGGAAACTTATTTCAGTGTTACTCAAAACCATCAATAATTTTAGTTTATAGTCTAGTGACTCAAGCTTGTGATCTGTTGCAGAGCCAATGCGGACATTGAGACTTTCTGCTAATAAGATTTAAATGGATGATCTTGTTCTCTCTGTGCATATATTCTTTCATGTTTAAGCATGCAGGCAAGCACCTCATGTAGCAGCTATGTGTAAGAATCAGAGTATTCATAAAACTCTGGATAAGAACATATGTTTGCATCACATATGTATCAAAATTTGCCATGATAAAATTATATTATCTCTGCATACATAACTAAGCACTTTTGGACACCATATTCCAAAAATAATTATTTAATTTATCCATTGAACAGAGGAGAAGGGGCCATGCCTTCATGGGAAAACACATGCAGAGTCCCTAGCTGAATCCCTGGCTCGCATCTCCACTTACTGGATCTCAAGTAGCAAGGCTGGCAAACATCTCCAACTGAGACCCTAGATAGCAGTTGCCTGTCAAAGACTGCTCAGCTAGATGGACCAATGGATTGATCCATATATTTAATGTATTTACTGGTAAAAAGTTTCTATTCTAATAGCTGGAATTAAGGCTTATATAAGGCATGGAAATATTCTTGAGAATATATCTCTTCATATGAGAAGACAGAGATGATCAGCCTGACCCAGAAACCAGTTCAGTGAAGATTTGTGAAGCTAACTAATTTGTAACTAATTTTCAGACTAGCTTGCCCCTTAAAGCTAATCATATGAACTTGAGCTTTTTGGGTAAAAGCTACAAGCATATCACTATGCAACTGTACAATGTTTGCTGACATTGAGCAAAGTCATAGCTCTGACAAATGTGCTTGATAAAGTACAACCATTATTTTAAACAGAGATCCTGAAATTGCACAACGGCCCATAAGAATAAATGCAATTTGTGCCAATTACTTACTGTAAAGAGTTCATTTGGAGATTTATTTCCATCAAGTTCAATAAGATATTGGGAATCCTGCTCGGCCATTAATTCCTGAACATTTTAAAGACAGAATGCTTTTTAAATCAGAACAGTGATTGGAAAAATTATTTCATTGGATTTGATTCTGTTCCCACAAAATCTAATGGAAAAACTTTCCATTGATAAGCATTTGAAAATGGTTTGTGCAACTGGATTCACTTCTAGAAACAGACATCTGTATTCACAGGATCTGTAAAACTGTAGTTACTCTGTATTATACTTGGCAAGAAATATATGAATATTAAAGTACACTTCAAGTGTCTTGTGCTGGCACATACAGATCCTATTGGCTCAAAAACTCATGGGGTGGTGTTACAATCATACTGCTTTGTCATACAAGACATGGCACAGGACACACCTCAGAAATAAGCAAAGAAAAAGGTTACATGGCAGCCGACTGCCAATATTATTTGCTCCCATTATAAAACCAGAGTAATTTCTTGAACCAACGCAAAGCCTTATCTTAATCTTGACTCTAAACTACAATATTAGTCAGAGGAATGCTATCAAATGTTGCAGTGCTGCTGGCTTGATTAAAATATCCTTGTTTTCATTCTGCTTCTCAATTGTGTTAATTGCCAATCTTTATTTTTGCCCAGATTTTCCAAATGTTTGTATGCCAGATTTTTCCATTAAACTTATACATTTTTTAAAATTATTTTTATCCATAAATCAACATTAACATTATACATTTATTATATGCATATGCATAATATATACTGTACTTATAAGTACTGTCTAAAATACACAAAAGAAACAAATTAATTGTCAGTACCGGCAACTTAAAGCATCAAACCTGACTAACTGGGGACCAAATTTTGCAGCCTGAGCCAGGAGAAGAGCCAAGAAGATGGATGCTGGCTGCAGGCAGTCTCGTGGCTGATTCATTTGAATCTGGGGATGGGTCACATCCAAATGGTGACTGGTTAGTTTACAGTGTCTCTAGCTGACCAGTCGTAAGGGATGTGGTGCAACCATTATATCAGGACTGTGGCTATTTAGACAGCTGCCACTGGGTACCTTTCCCTGCTAACCTTTTTTTGGGGTCTGCATCAACAACTTGGGAGATGGAGCAAATTTTTGGCTTGTCTGAAGGGTGATTATGGATTTCAAACTAACACGACTAGCAAGACAAAGCTAGGTTTTATAGGAGCAAATTGACTGCACTTCAGAATTTAAAGGGGCAGTGATTACAAGAGCTGTTTTTTCTTTTCTGTGTGCATTTGCTGATCAGCAGCAAAAGCTAGTTAGCATTTAAACACATAAGAAGCTACAGCTTTCTCTTGCACATCTGTTTTTGCTGGTCTTCTGGAGTCTCAGCATTTTTGGGGGTTTTATTTACAGTCCTTTGGCTGACTCCTAACCAACAAGGAGCAAGGCCTAGTGGATCAGCTTGCAATCCAGCGTAGCAGAGTGCAATTATTTATTTACTAATTGTTTTTCCTCTAGCTTGGGTGTAATGTACTGAGTGACAAGACGTGTTGAAGGCAACATGCTTTATTAGTGAGTACATCACAAGGCAAGGCAATGCAGGCTGGGTCCCAATTATATACATACCCGGGAACAACCCTCAGTCTGGCCAGGTCCAATCCTGGCCAGTTAAACTTCCCGCCACAGATCTTGATTGGCGGAGCGTATTTGCGGAGCTACATCCGGGGACCAGTGGACTTCCACTGGTCACCTCTGTAGCGTCTGCTGTGTTGTAATTTCAGGACTGAAATGCAAGACACAACACTCCTCCCCCCCTAGTCCAAGACACGAAGTCTTTCAAGTAGGCTGGCGCCCTGCGTTCCCGGGTCGACCTCCTCGGGGTTATTTGGGGAGTTGGAGCGGACGCCGTGGCTGGCGGGGCAGCTGGTTCCTCGTGGTGGGGTGACGCCGGAAAAGGGCTATCCGTCACCTGTTGCTGTTCCAGAATCGCCTCTCTGGGGGGGGGGGTGCTCCATCCGCTGTGGTGCTCTTCTGCCCGCCTAGTCGGTGCGGCCAGCATAGGCTGGGCAGCTTCCGGGGGTGTTGCTGTTAGTACTCCCCTGCCTCCCACTCCCCCAATTGCTGTTGGTTCTTCCGTCAATGTGCAATGGCGCAGCTGGTCAATATGCCTCCTTAGGATCTGGCCCCCCTCCAACGAGACTTCGTAGGAGCGGGACCTGGTGACCCGCAGCACCCGGGTGGCTAACCACTCCAGCCTGCTTGCAAAGTTCTTTGCGTATACCGGATCCCCTGGAAAGAATCCCCAGCGGCTTCCCTGGTTTTGGGGGAACTGCGGAGGTCCATAGCCCGGTTAGGATGCAACCTGTCTAGCCTCGTGATCAACTTCCTCCCCATTAGTAACTCGGCAGGGCTTAACCTGGTGATGGGGTTGGGAGTGATTCTGTTATCAAATAGGAAGGCTGCCAGGCGGTGATCCAAATCTCCTTGTACAATGTGACCCAGGGCCTCTTTAGTGGTGCGCACCATGCACTCTGCTTGGCCATTGGTGGCTGGATGGAAAGGGGCGGACCGAATGTGCTGGATGAGGTACAGTTTCAAGAACTCCTGGAATTCCCGGGACGTGAAAGTGGTCCCATTGTCCATGACGAGGGTCTCGGGAATCCCATGAGTGCAAAAGACCCTTCACAAGGCTCTGACCGCCGGAACAGGGTATGGGTTGTCCTGAAGTGCCTTATTTATTGTGCACTTGTAATCAGCGCATATGCGCACATCTCCATTCGGCTTCACTGGAGTGACTATGGGTGTTTCCCATGCAGCATAGGATACCGGTTCTAGCACTCCCTGGGCTGTGAGGTGGTCCAGCTCCGCTTCTATTTTTGGTTTAAGAATGAACGAAACTCGCCTGGTCTTCAGCCTTATTGGTCTCACGTGGGGATCGAGGGGTAAGGTGATGGGAGGCCCCTTGTAGCACCCCAGGGACCCATCAAACACTTCCGGGAATTCCCGGCACACGTGCTCGAAATTTTGTGTTCGCATCTGCTGCACCCCCACTATTTGAATACCCAGCGGTCAAAACCAGGCCAGCCGCAGTAATGTGGTAAGCTGGCGTTTGACCACGAGAATGTCCAGCTTGCCCTTAAAGTTCTTAAACTCTACCCTTACAGTGGCCCAACCCCAAATCTGTACAGGGTTTTTTTGGAAGTCCCGCAGTATGAAGTCCACCGGTCGCAGCCGGGGCTGGCCACGGGGACAAAGTTTTCTTAGAGACGCCTCCAAAATTATGGAGATAGAGGAGCCCAAGTCCAGCTCCATTAGGCATGGAGCGCCCTCGATTAGGACCGACACCCTGACCTTATCTGGGGTGGTGAGGGGCAAGTTCATTACCTGCAGGCTAGTCGATGTGGTTGAGTAGGCATCAGTCGAGTTGTGGTTGGTGGCCTGGCGTCTGCGGGTGGCCTTGGCCCGGCAAGCCCGCGCTATGTGGCCCACTCTTCCGCAGTTCCTGCAGTCCACGTTGCGGTAGGGGCAGTTCCGGCGCTTGTGTGGATCCCCACAGCTGGCGCACTTGGTGTTGGCTGGTCTCTCTGTCGCTCGTGGGCATGTGGGTGCTCTCGGCCCCATTCCTGGTTGGCGACGTAGCTGGTTTGCTTCCTCTGGGTTGCCTGGTGCCATCTCCTCCTGGTGGACAGCTTCCGCTCACGGGTTGTTGTAAGCTTTGGTTGCTCTCTCGAACACAGTGGCTTCGTTGAAGGCGAGTTGGAGGGTGAGCTCTTCCTTTGAGAAGAGCTTTTGCTGCAGTCTTTCATCTTGGAGGCCCCAGATGAAGCGATCCCTCAGGGCTTCATCTAGCTTGTCGAAGCTGCAGTTCCCTGCGATTTGGCGGAGGGCGGCCAAGTAGACAGTGGCTGTCTCTCCCGCCCCTTGATCCCTCTTGTGGAAGAGGAATCGGCAGGCAATGATGGAAGGCTGGGCCAGGAAGTGCCCGGTCAGGAGTCTGACTATCTCCTCGTACGTTTTCTCCGTGATCTTCGCAGGGGCCGAGAGACCCTTTGCGATCTCGAATGTGGCCTCCCTGCAGACACTCAGGAGCATATCTCTCTTACGGCTGTCGTCTGTAATCATGTTCGCTCGTAGGTAGCAGTCGACCCGCTCCGTGTAGGTCTCCCACCTATCGGGGTTGGCAGGGTCGAACTCTGCAAGGTGGCCCGTTGTTCCACTTGGGTTAGCCATGGCAGCGGCGGGCACTTCCATCTCCCTCAAATGTGTGCCTTCCTTGTCTCCGGCCAGGTCAGCGACGTCCCGCTTGGGGACTTACCTGGCTAGGATCTCATCCTCGTCGCCACTGTAATGAGACGTGTTGAAGGCAACATGCTTTATTAGCGAGTACATCACAAGGCAAGGCAACGTGGGCTGGGTCCCGGGCCAGATCTTGATTGGCGGAGTGTATTTGCGGAGCTACATCCGGGGACCAGTGGACTTCCACTGGTCACCTCCATAGCATCCGCTGTGTTGTAATTTCAGGACTGAAATGCAAGACACAACATTGGGGATCAGCTTGCTTTAGAAACAAAGGTTAGTGGGTTGTTTAATTGCTGTGGTGCTGCTGACACATGGGCTGCTGTTTATTGTAGATTGGTTAACAGCAAAGCCACTCCCCTCATGCACATGGGACTTCAGCAGGACACTATTCTGACCACTATTGGTTAATAATTCATGGCATTTGCATTGGTTCAGTACCATCTTGAGGGAAGAGAAATTCCTAAGCCTGCTGGCATTTTTGGGGGGATGATTAATTAACCCTTATTTATCATACCTGAGCTTGACCCCTGCCTCGTGGGTGCAGTCCTTAAGGCAAGTCTATTTCATTACTTGCTTTTGTGCATAGCCTGTAACTCACAATTGTAGTTTGGTACTTACATGTGCTATATTAGGGGAGTATATGTATTAAGAAATTTAATAAGAACACTAAATTTAATTTGAAAACAAATAAATAAAATCACATATTTGGATAGATACAGATATTGATAATATTATATTGTGCTGGTTTAAGTATCGGGACAGATCTATTTTACAGAAGCTGAGCCTGTGTGTCCATCTCCTCTGGTTGGGGACTCCCTTAAGGGGTCTTTGGGCAGACTCATTATGCAGCATGCTCAGATTAGGGGCTGGTTCTCACCTCCAGGTGGCAAGAAAATCACACAGTGGTCACCATCCATGTGGTCCCCACTGATATTACCACTCTATTTTCCCCCTAGCTGATGGGCTGTGGGGAATGGGTTCATCTGGCAACAGGCAGGTTGTCCAATGCTAGATCTCTCATGCTGCACCAATGCTCCTTAGTCTGTTCTCAATACAGCTGCGGCATTTTTCTTCCATCAAAAATCTGGTTGTGTTTTCTTCTGCATGCTTTCTCCCTAATATGCCATGGGACCATAATGTATGGTTCCAAAGAGTTCATATTTAAACGATAAATGAATTAAAAAGGACATCCATCCATGAGCAGTCGGTGTACTAGTCGACAGGACAAACAATACAGCCCACAACCAAGTACAAATGGCAATGCAGTGTCCCCCACAGCAGTTAACCAAATACAGGCCTCAAATACATAGACACTACCCATCCATCGCTACCTCCTGCACATACACAAGGACATAGCTTAGGAAAAAGGGGGGGGGGGGACACAAACAAGGATGAAGATGTTGGAGCAAGAATCTACATAAACCCAGTCTGACAGCTACAGTATGACAGCTGGTGATCTAGCTGCCAGGCTAGGTCACAGTGACCTGATCAGCAGACCGGCTTGAGCCGGCAGAAGCCAAGTGATGCAATCTGCTGAGTCAGCATGGCCAGGATTGGCTGCTTGGACTATATATGATCTGTGTGTGCATCACACAGGTCTCTCCCTGTGAGATGGTGGTTAGGCGAAGCACTTTGTCCGTGGAGGTGATATTGTATAGACTGCACAAGAGAGCACTTGTTGTGTATATATGTTAATACACCTTTTGGCACTAGTTGCACGTGTCTGCCTGGTTTTCTTTCCTGAAGCCCTGTGTCGGGCAAGTCATCTCCCTCACTCTGCTACTCCCGCTCCGACAGGGTTATGGGCCCAGGGCGGTTCCGCTGCGCGGAGGAGAGAGTTGAGAGTTGAGCTGACTGTGAGTTTGGAAAGAGCCGGAGGCGAGGAACGCCGGTGAAGGACACAGAAGCACCACCGTTCTCTGTTTGAGAGCCAGAGGGACGTCGGCAGCCAGCTGTGAGGAGGAGTCGGCACGATGGCTCAGCAACAGCTTGGAGTAGCCGTTGAGAAGCTCACCTCAGCCAACTACGCGGTGTGGAGCCTGAGAATGCAACACTACCTCAAGCGTGAAGGGCAATGGCTGTTCGTGAGTAACCCCCCTGCTGACTTATCTCCTGCCGAGACTGTGTTATCGGATAAGGCACTGGCCAACATAGTGCTATCTATAGGAGATGACCAGCTGGTTTATGTGCGAGGGAAGGACACTCCCAAGGCTGCCTGGGACGCGTTGAGTGCGGTGCATGTCAGTACCACTGCTGGTTCCCTCATGGCCTTGACAAGGAGGATGTTCCGCACCGTTATGCCGGCTGGAGGGTGTGTGAAAGATCACATCAAACGGCTAACGGACTGTTTCGTTGAGCTGGAGGCAAGAGGCAAGACTGTAGCTCCAGACGACAGAGTGTACATTTTGCTGTCGTCGTTGCCACCTGAGTACACTCCCCTGATAACTTCTCTGGAGACGGTGGACGTAGCGACCCTGACCATGGAATACGTCTGTGCCCACCTGCTTGACTTCCAAGAGAGAATTGCGGCCGTGAGCTGTCCGGGGGTGTCGGCCGGGCAGCGTGCTGTTATCGGTGTGTCCGGGAAGACAGCCAAGAATGAGCCAGCTTCTGCTGCTGGCAGGCGTCCGAAGGTGGAGGAAGTGGAGCCGACTGCGTTTGCAGTCCGTCGCTGCTATGGATGCGGGTCGTCGCAGCACCTGCTCCGAGCTTGCCCTGAGAGGGAGAAGAGGCGGGGGCGTGTGCGGCGAGAGCGGAGGACCGCCAGCCCGTGTGAGGAAGCAACCCGGCTGGTCACGTCTGCAGTAGAGAGCACAGGGTCTGCTTGGATTTTAGACTCCGGGGCAACGAGCCATCTCTGCTGCGAGAAGGAGTTGTTGAAAAACATTGACAGTCCTGAGCATAAGTATGTGAGATTGGCTGATGGGACCACTGCCAATTCTGTTTGCTCAGGCAATGTGGAATTTCCTGCACTGAAATGTATGTTGCAAAATGTGTTGTATGTACCCTCACTGCAGTCTAACCTGTTGAGTGTTAGCACACTGTTTGACCAGGGATACCAGGTGAGATTTGAGAAAACCTGCTGCAAAATCCTGGGAGGTGGGGGAAAGTTGCTTGTGACAGGAAAGAGGGAAGGTAAACTGTATGTGGTCCAGAGTGATTGTGCCCAGGTGGCTCAAGTGTCGAATGAGCCTGTGCACAATAATTGTATACATTTGCTCCATAGGAGACTCGGGCACTGCGGATTTAGGGCGTTAAAGAAAACCCTGGAGCTTGTGCCTAGTTTGAAAGTAAATCCTTGCAAATGTTACTTGGATTGCCAGGTCTGCAAGAAGACCAAAAGCAAGGCGTGTGCTGTTGCTAAAGAAAGCTCAAGGGAAAGCACACGAGCCCTGGAACTAGTCCATTTAGACGTTATTGGCCCATTGCCAAAGAGTCTGTCGGGGAGGAGATACTGCTTGGTGGCCACCGACGACCACACGAGGTACGCGTGGGTTTTCACCATGGTGCATAAGTCTGAGGTGTATAAGACATTCACCAAGTGGGTCAAAGCAGTGGAGAGACAATTAGGGGTTAATCTCCTGGCTGTACAAACCGACAGAGGGGGGGAATTCTTATCTAACCAGATGAAACGTTGGCTGGAGAACAAGGGCATTGCCCACCGTCTGACGAACCCGGCAACGCCCCGAGAAAATGGGCATGGGGCTGTATTGCAGAATGTGATGTATTGCATGTTAGAGGATGCACAACTGCCAATGTCCTATTGGGCAGAAACCATACATGCAGCTGTTTTTTTGCAAAATAGGGTTTGGTGTAATACTGTGAAAAATGTGCCTTACAGGTTACTGTTGAACAAGACCCCAGATTTGAGTTCTTTAAAAGTCTTTGGGTCACGGGCTCGGGTTGGCATCCACTCCACGAGTAGCGGGGAGGGGGATGTCCGGGCAGAGAGCCTAATTTTTCTGGGCTACAAGCCAAGGGCCAGGTGTTATCGTTTCTGCAATAGCAAAAGCAAGATAACACTTAGTAAGAGTGCCCAGTTCAATGAAGAAAGCAGCTGGCCAAGGTTGCACTCCTTGCAGAAACAATTTGTCCTGCTGCCAAGTAGCGATAACGATGTTGGAGCGCAGCCCAGAACTCCAGCCCAGGAGGTGGCACCCAGTGGGGCTGGAGAAGGTGAGCCGAATGCTGGCACAGAGCCCGACGAGCAGAGTCAGGAGGCAGAGCCTCAAATGCAGGAACTGGAGGTAAAGTGTGAGAGTCAGGAGGTTCAACGCCCAATTACAGGGGCAGAGCAACCAGCCCAGGAGGTGGGAACAGAGCAACCCGAAGAAGACAAAGCTGGTCCAAGCACAGGGCCACGGGTGTCTGCCAGGTCCACCAAAGGCCAACGTCCCGCTAGGTACAAGTGTCCCTATGTCACTCTGACTGTCAATCCAGACCCACCCGGATTTGAGGAAATGTTAAAAGAAAAGGCTAAGAGATGGAAAGCCTGGGTGGCAGAGTGCGAGGCAAGGGAGAAGGAGGCTGAAGCCAAGCGTCTGAAAGAGCTGGCTGAACAGGAACACGATGATGTGTTTTACAATCATGATGAGTTCCTGAACGAATTCCGGAAAGGGTTCCGAGCTACGTAAATATGAACTGTAATGTTGCTGGTGGACATGTATGTAAACTGTGTAAAGTGTTTTGGTGCACTGGGTTTAAATAGATTAGGAGGTGTGTTGGAGCAAGAATCTACATAAACCCAGTCTGACAGCTACAGTATGACAGCTGGTGATCTAGCTGCCAGGCTAGGTCACAGTGACCTGATCAGCAGACCGGCTTGAGCCGGCAGAAGCCAAGTGATGCAATCTGCTGAGTCAGCATGGCCAGGATTGGCTGCTTGGACTATATATGATCTGTGTGTGCATCACACAGGTCTCTCCCTGTGAGATGGTGGTTAGGCGAAGCACTTTGTCCGTGGAGGTGATATTGTATAGACTGCACAAGAGAGCACTTGTTGTGTATATATGTTAATACACCTTTTGGCACTAGTTGCACGTGTCTGCCTGGTTTTCTTTCCTGAAGCCCTGTGTCGGGCAAGTCATCTCCCTCACTCTGCTACTCCCGCTCCGACAGAAGACAACACAAGGGCAACAGTAGGGAAGAAGAGAGAACCATAAGAAAGCACAACAGGCAAACAGCAAGAAATTTAATGCAAACTGAAGTGTGGCATAATGAAGTATCCCTGCATGAGTGTCACAGAAGTTGGGAGGGTTTTTTGGGGGGGTGGGGGGAGGTTGGCTGAGGCACCCTTCCTGGATGGCAGATGAACATGCATCCTCTGACCCCCTTCTTATCCCTCTCTTCTTCCAGCTCCTGTAAACAGAATAGGTACAGTAACCCACTTTGACAGGCCAAGGCTGCTTGTAGGAGGTTGGAGACCAGCAGCCCAAAGGCTCTGCCACTGCTTTTTAGGGTAGCAGACAAAAATGTGGATGGAAAATAATTCAGAAATGAGTAAAACAGTAGAATTTTGGGTGCATGGTAAGAGAGACATCCTGATACTTTGACATCACTTCCAGGTTGTGACAGAAATAATTATAAAATGATGGAAGAATTAAAGTTTTAGAAATGGAAAAGGGGGCAACAACTTCTCTAATGTCGTCACAGTGGAGGGTGGGCACGCAATGAAATTGTTGAGCAGTCGGGTTAGAACAGATAAAAGAAAGTACTTCTTTACCCAAAGGGTGATTAACACATGGAATTCACTGCCACAGGAGGTGGTGGCAGCTACAAGCATAGATGGCTTCAAGAGGGGATTGGATGAACATATGGAGCAGAGGTCCATCAGTGGCTATTAGCCATAAGGTAAAGATGGAACTGTCTGTCTGGGGCAAGTATTCTTGGTGCTTCCTCCCACTGACAAAATTTCCTTTACCAAGAAGAGAGCACTCCCTGGTCTAGATGCTTATTACCCTAGCAGAATTCCAAACACTTTATTTAAAAAATACACCCAAAGCATAAAAAGAAAAAGGTGCAACAAGTCATATAAAAGAAAGGAAATTCAAAAACACTGGAAAGCTTGCACATTCCAATCAGGACACAAAAGGATACGTAAGTAACAGGATAATATTTGGGTTCCATATATACAATAAAGAACTACCAGTACAAAACAGACTATCTGAACATTAAAAAAAAAAGGGTAAAGGTAGTCCCCTGTGCAAGCACCAGCTGTTTCCGACTCTGGGGTGACGTTGCTTTCACAATGTTTTCACGGCAAACTTTTTACGGGGTGGTTTGCCATTGCCTTCCCCAGTCATCTACACTTCCCCCCCCGGCAAGCTGGGTACTCATTTTACCAACCTCGGAAGGATGGAAGGCTGAGTTGACCTTGTGCCGGCTATCTGAACCCAGCTTCCGCCAGGATCGAACTCCAGTCATGAACAGAGCTTAGGACAGCAGTACTGTAGCTTTACCACTCTGCGCCATGGGGCTCTTACCATCTGAACATAAGACCAGTACAAAATGGAAGGAAATTTGTAATGGAGGACCCTACATTTATTACTGTTTAATAAGCACCCAGAATATTAAAGGTTTCTACATAAAGGGAGGCCTGTCATGGAGAAGGGTGCCTCACGTTCGGCAAACTAGCTGTAATACTATATGATCCTTTTTCTTGCTTTCACTCCTATTCTTAGAATGGAAAGCAGCAAAGCTCATTTTGTCTTAACTACTGATATAATTAAAGGCTAATTTATTGCTTCTGCCTGACAGCTCCATAACAAGAAGTGTGCCTATGTGAAAAGCACATGATCGGTAACATATGTTTTGCTAATTATTCCAAAGACAATCTTTCTATCTTCCTCCACTTAAAAACACATTTCTCTAGAACAACCACCTCAGCGCTGGGCAGTGGAAGTCTTCCTCAGATCCCCACTTTTAACAGATTGCTAGATGACAGATCCTACACCAAAACTACATTAACAAAGAAATGTAGCAATGCAGTCTCTTTTTAAAAGGAAAAATCTATTGATAATTTCCACAAAAATAATTGTTGGGAAAGAATGGCACTTTGTGGTGTATGAAAGCAGAAATGAAACTGTCATTTGTTTTCAGTCACATCGCAGACATTATTCAGTGGGTGAGATTCAGACTGCACAATCCATATAGCTACACATTTGAAATGTTGCGATGTTCTGGAAGAATCATTGTCCCAGCACTGAGATATTTCATATAAAAGTTTTAGTCTGTCAGTCCAGCCTTTCATTTGTGGGCTATGGTTTTACCACTATAAAATATCATTCTATGTAGTGGCAACTGGTGTTTGAGTTAATTTAATTTATTAGTACAGCTCTTGGATCCATGGGTAAGATAAAGCTGGTTATCAATATATATTAAAATGATCATTTGAAATTAAGTATTCATTGACATTTTTATTACGTAGAAGTTATAGTACAATGTCTAAAATCTAAAACTGGCAAAAGGGATTTTGTCAGTGAAGCAGAGCTATCTTGCCTTTCCCCTCATTGCAACCCCAAACATCCATTGTCTCCCCCTCAAAAAAAATTCTGCTCCTGGAAGACAGTGTCCTCAGGAATATCATGAAGAGAGTAGCTGGAGCTCTGCTGCAAGAGAAGGGAATTAATGGATCTCCCCTCTCCTGCTAGATCCAATACCTACTTCATTCTTACCTCTAAAGGATGTAGCACAGTATCCCTGTACAGATCAATTTTCCGTTGTACATTTTCTAAAAAATCTTCTGGTCTCTGAACCAAATGAGGTAAAATTTCCGTCAGCATAAGCAGATCTGCTGCTGCCTAAGAGAAAAAAGATTCTTACTTGGTTTCATGATCATTGTCATCACTCCTAATAGCAAATTTGATGGTTAAACAATGTAATGAAATGGATCCACTGAAAGACTTGGTAAGGATTTTGCATGCTGGTCAGTATGCAGAAAAATACTACTTTATAAATTTTCAAGTATTTCCAAAAACAGTCTAATGAAGACTATTCCAGTTCTCTGTGTTAAACATCAGTTAAGGCAACGAGAAGAAAGCAGAGAGAAGGTCAGTGAGATTTGAATCTCTTTATTGCTAGTTAGGGCTGATACAGGCATAGCCTACATTCAGATATAATGAGAGCTCATCTTGAAAATCTTGGGGGCTCACACTCAACCTAAGCTTTCTTTATAGTGATACGAGTTCAAACAGCTAAATATGAAAACAGACATTCTGCATTTTTTGAAGCATGATTATAGCTGTGCAGGGCTCTGGCTTAGATGCGGGAACCATGAAGATGTGGGAGAATTAAATCCCTGTCTCTTCCCTGTGCAGGCCTGCAAATCCATACCACAACATGCCCTTGAATAAGCCTGAAAACTTGAACTGGTACAACTGCTTGTCTGCTGACCACAGCATGTAGGTTTGACTGCATCATACACATTTTATAAGAGTTTAATTGGTTTCTTGTTTGTGAGTTCAATTCAAGTTACAGGTTCCTACCTTTAAAGCACTTAATGACCTGCAGCCCACATACCTAAAGGACCAGCTCTGCTGGTATGAACCTGTATCCAAGAGGCAGACTTTCCAGAAATTTGTTCTGGCTCTTCCCCCACCACCAAGGAACACTCCATTTGAAACTATCTTCCAGAAGAGGATGAGAAGGCACCTACTTTCAGCACACGTGACAAATCAGTTCTGTTCAAGAGGGCTTTTGAAAGAGCCTAATTTGTCCAGCTGATGCCTGCTTTTAGGGGACAGGTGAATGTTTTGTGATTTCTAGTTGTAGTGATTTTGTTGTTCATTTTTTGGTAACTTACTGTGCACCAATTGGCACAACACAACTTTTTAAGCTACTTTGAACCCCCATGACTGGAAAAATAGGCAAGATATCTAAATAAATAAATTCTTCAAGACAAATGGAGATCTGTAATCACCATCTCATCTATTATTAACCTGAATAATTTACCTGGTCAGGAGAAGATTCTTCCATATTGCATAGTATTGTGTTGAGCACACGTATGGTTATAAATTCACTGTAAATGTAGATGTTTAATAATTTGCATGGCAACTTTTTATTGGAAATTTTATTTGAAAATTCTTATACTTCTTTCTGCTGAGGAATAGATTTTGTCTTCAGTTACGAACAGAACTGAGGCAAGTGTATTCCACAATCTGTTCCTTTATGACTAAGTTTTCACAATATTCTTAAAACTGCAATACTACCTCGGCTGCCTCCTCCTCCTCCTCCTCTTCTTCTGCTTCCTCCTCTTCTTCTCCAGCTCTATTTGGCTCTTTCTTCTTTTTCTTCCGTTTTTCAATAATATCAGGATCCCATTGTTCTCTTTGAAATATCTGCCCTGTTGTATAAAGCTGTCTTTGTCCAGAGAGTCTTTGGCACAAATCATAGTCAGGACACTAATTTAAAAAACAATGACACACCACTGGAAATATTCTTATTTACATAACACCAAGAAAGTTACAGCAGAAATTCAAAAGAATATGAATGATATTGTTTCCCAATGTTGTGTCCCAACAATGGCAAGTGCTGACTTAAGAAGGAACTATAGTTCAAAAACTACAGAAGCACAAATATTAACTATTTATTAAATATAAGATTAATTTGCTGAACAGTTATGATTGGGATTATAGCACACAACTTCTGCACCTCGGCATTTTTAATAAGTGTAATTCATTTTTGTCTTGGAAATGGAATCTGTTAAATGGTTTTCTATCCTAGTTAAGAGCCTCAGCTACTTGTAGAACCCAAGGTCATATATTGATGTCACACTTATACCTCTGTAAAATGAAATTAAGCACAACAGTATCTTGAGACTAAGAGAATCAGAGACCACTTTGAGACAATAACAAAGAGAAGGTTTTTGTTGCTAACACTAGATAAAAACGAGCGTAACTTACTGATCATTTTGCAATATGCAGTCATCATACAATGGAATGCCTTTTTCTAAAGGAATATCTAACTTGTATAATGACTAGAAGTGATATAAAGTTTGAGTAAAGTGGCACCTTTAAGAACAACAAAGTTTGAATGAAGCTATCTTAAACAGAGGTGTCAAACATGCAGTCCAGGGGCCGAATCAGGCCCCTCAACAACTGGCTGTCATCTGCTTCCTTCTCCCTATATCTTGCTTCCTTCTGCATAACAGCTTGCTTTGAAAGGCTTGCTCAATTGCACAGGAGCTACAGAGCAAAACCTCTATTTTCTCCATTGGCTGAAGCTCCTCCCTTGGGGAGAAGGGGGAAGGAGGCAGAGCTTATTTTTCCAGGCTTCTCAATTGCACAACAGGGCTACTGAGCCAAGCCTCTTTTCCATTGGATGAGGCTCCTCCCAGCCCTAGTCCCCTGGTGAAGGAAGGAAAGAGTCAGAGCTTCCTTTGCCCAGTTCCTTGGATCCCATGGGAGAAACACAAAGAAAGCACCTTTAAGACCAACGAGTGCTAACATTTTAAGCATGTTTAAAGTTTTTTTAAAATATATATATTTAATTGTTTTTGTCTGTGTCCTTTATAAAGTTTATATCTTTGCACCCTAATCTTAAATAGGTGCACAGATGGCCCGACCCAACCTGATATGGCCCGGCCCAACAAGGTCTCATTTATGTCAGATCCAGCCCTCATAACAAATGAGTTTGACACCCCTGATCTTAAAGGTGCCACTGGACTCAAACTTTGTTCTGCTACTTCAGACTAACACGGCTACCCACCTAACTCTAGAAGTAATATAGTTTCGGGGTGGGGGGGAATAAAGTGAAATTGACCACCAAATTGCTACAATTTTGATTCTAGGAGCTCTGTAGCAGAAGATAAAAGGGAAAGGGAAACCCTGAGCAAGTACCAGTCATTTCCGACTCTGGAGTAATGCTTCTTTCACAGCATTTTCATGGCAGACTTTTTATGGGGTGTTTTGCCATTGTCTTCCCCAGTCATTTATACTTTACCCCCAGGAAGCTGGGTATTCATTTTACTGACCTCAGAAGGATGGAAGGCTGAGTCAACCATGAGCCAGCTACCTGAACCCAACTTTCCCCAGAATTGAACTCAGGTCGTGAGCAGAGTTTGGACAGCAGTACTGCAGCTTACCACTCTGCACCATGGGGCTCTTGTAGCAGAGGGACAACACTTCAAAAAAGGTAATGGTGTCTACAGGGTGTGGTGAAGCTGTGTGTGTGTATACATACACACACACACACACATATATACACACAAACACAGACAGACAGATAGTGATTCAGCAGTCCACATCTTAAAAGAGCACACTATCAATGTGATGCAACCTATAGAAATAATTAAAAACCAACAATATAAACTATCAAGATTGTACCTGGGAAAAATGAACATGCAATGGTTTGAGTGAAATGTTGTCTAGAAGCTCAGGAATAACTGAGTAAATTAAAGGTATCAATACTAGAGAATATTACATAAAAAAGGATTGTAAAAGCACCCATACTTTTAAAGACAATGAATATATAATAACTTGTATATAGAAATATAATATTTTACACCTAAAGAATAGTAATTATATATGTAGAATAATCTATGAAATCGACTAAGAAATGAAGCAAACAGATATTACCTTAATATTAATCAAGAAATCTGGTTTTAATTTTAGATTTCTAATTATTTCTATCTGTTCTGTTATAGTCATATATTCCTCAGAAAGAGTAGGAAAATCACAGAGAACGTAGCCTGCAAAAACAAACAAGCCCCCCCCAATCCTATTAAACACATTTTTAAAAACAGCATAAAATACATTAAATTGATACAGCTATGAGATGGACATGTGACACCAAGAAATTTGTGTATAATTAGTATCAAAAAAGGGCCCCAGATAAGTGGTGGAAAGTCAGTGAATGGTGTTCACCCAATTATGGGCAGTATGGGCTGTTACGATACATCAGGTACTCATAGGCACCATGGTACCCACCAACACCTTTTCTGGTACCCTACAAAGTGGCTGGGTCATATGGGCTTTGTTCAGCAGGGCTTTTAATTGGCTATGCAGCCTAAAATAAAACTGTTTCAACAGCAGGTTCCAACACAGTTGTGGTTTTAGTCTATCTCACTCCTAGGGAATTTTTAAAATTATCCCTCTTCTCTGCACTTTAACTTCCTCTATGAGTGTGACTGCCTTCTGGGGCGCCCTCTCTGTGTGTGGCTTTGCCTTGTGTGGCCACCTATGTATCTGGTCAACCCCACTTAGTTAAGGAGAAAATCAAAGATGGAATGTAGCACCCTCAAACAATTCCAAAAGCACTGATTCCTTTTCCAATTAGGCACAGCATTCTATCTGGAAAAGGAATCAGTTCTTTTGGAATTGTTTGAAGCTGTTATGTTCCATCTAAATGGGGTTGACCACATACGTAGGATGTTGCTAGCTCTTGATAAAGAGTCTTCTTGAAATGATTAGTATCAAATGATCATCGAGTTCATCCAGTTGCTGACAAGTCTTTGCAAGAAGTCCTTGTTGATTATATCATGGATGAATTTTCTGTACAAGTTTCATTGCTTTATATATAGGGACTACTGCTTCTACAGAATTCCACTTTAAGAGGTCTCTTCTTGATGCAGACTTTGTTGACACATGTTTGGAAAATTCTGTGTGTTACTATGTCTTTTATCAGATGAATCTGGAAATTGATTGTTATGTATTTTGATATTATTTTGCACTAGCGTATACCAACAAAATTGACACTCAAATTATTATAGTTACATAAATATTTGCACTGTTATTTTGCTCTGTTATCTTCCATGACCCATTTGATATTTAGCACGTTTCCTCTGTGGCACAGAGGATACTGCAACTACAGCCAATCCCAGAAAAGTGTGATCTGGCCTCAATGGGGTGTGACCACATGTTTGCCTCTGTTTCTTATGGTAGTACAGTTGACATGCCACCTTATGATCAGTGGCTTGCAGCTGGATTACTATGGTCTCAAGTGCAATTTATTTGGTCTTGTTGAGTGCTATTTTTTCACATATTTCTCCAATGCAAAGTGAGAAGAGAACACTGCCTAGTCAAGTCAGCACCACACTAGCACCAGCATGAGCAACATGCACTTGTGTCAGAAGATTTGGTTGCCCAGCTTAATTACTTTATACCGAATATGTTATTTGATGCACTGTTACTTGTAAAACACCATGTGGAAATTAACCCTATGGATATTTCCTCACCCAAGGCTATTTACTTTACATAAAATCTAACAATAAAATCAAGTGTTCTGGTTTTATAGAATGATACATAGATATGTGCTACTGTAGAGCATGCTTAGATAAAGATAAAAAAGAAAACAAGGCAAAGAAGAAAACAGATACCGAAGTGAGAAACCTCTGGACTTTCAATTTTGTGCAGAAACATCTTTACAATCAATTCTTCAGGAATACTTTGGCCTTGATATAACAATTCCATAAGCTAAAGGGGAAAAAATATAAAGCATAGTATCAATATACACATAATATAAACAGGGAGAAATCCTAAACAGGTCTACTTTGAAGTATGTGTCACTTTATTAACTGGTGATTACTCACAGGAAAGTGCTCTTAGAAGCACAGCCACAATGTAGTACCACACATAAAGAGAATTCTTCACAGTCTTGCCACTATTACCGTGCAGCTAAACCTCACAAAAACCTTCCCCCCCGCCACACACACATCCTCAGTGACTCCTGCTCCATGCCCAGAAGATGACAAAAACTTCCAGTATTCCTTGCCAAACTGGCCTGGAGAAAAATTGCTGACTGACCCAAAGGGCAACTGACCTCTGGGCATGTAAGAAAGGGTGAAAAGAACTAACACTGATGCAACCCTGCCTGCCGTCCTTACGATGTGCCTAATTCACAGAATCAGCATTGCTGTCAGATGGCCATCTAGCCTCTGTTTAAAAACCTCCAAGGAAGCAGAGCCCACCAATGTTTAGCAGCAAACTCTTTTGATTTAATTTCAACCCATTAGAATCATAGAGTTGGAAGGGACCTCCAGGGTCATCTAGTCCAATTCCCTGCACAATGCACGAAGCTCACAAATAGCTCCCCCTAAATTCATTAATTTTGATTTCATTTCAACCCATTGGTTCATGGTCCTGGTAAGCCGGACTGACTTGGCAAACATCAGCCCAGGATATCTTGTCTATTTTTTAAAAAAAAAATACTGCCTCTGTAAATCTGTTTTAAGTTATATTTTTGCAAGTTGCTTTGGAAAAATGTGGGATAAAATATACTAAATAAACTAGAAGGAGGTAACTCTTCTTAGTGCACTTGCCAACTGCATGGAGGAAAAAAGTCTTGCCTCTTTAATGGAGGCTTAGTCAGATGGAGTTTTGACTGGAAAGCTTATACTTTGGAAATTTTGTTGGTATTTAAAGTGCTACTGGGTTTCTACTGCAGCCCAAGACAGCTACCCAACAGAAGGTATATTAATACAACGTTATTTAGCAAGGGAAATTATTTACTTCCACGCCATAAAAGTTTCAGCTGCCCATTTCTACATATTAAGCCTCTGTTACAGAGAAAGGACATTCCCCACAGCAGCTCTTTATGTTATTTAAATCGTTTTTATCAGGGTTCATAAGGTGGTAAATATTAAGAAAATGTAAAAAATTAAAAATACAATTAAAATGATTTTAAAAGGCAGTCCCATACAAAGTGTACTGCAGTAATCAACTTAGAGCCTACAAGGGCATAAATCACAGTGGCAAGACCTTTTCTGCCTGAGAAGAACCGAAGCCGGTGAGCGGCACCCCTAGCCACTGTTCCCACCTGTTTATCCAGCAGAAGTCCTGGATTCAGAAGCATGTCCAAGCTACTAACTTGCTCTTTTAGGGGAGTGCTACATAATCCAGAGTGGGATAACCTATCAGACCTTCCTCACCACCAGTAGCCCAATCCATTCCAAAACCTCTAGTTTCTACAGCCTCTCTGGGATCTGCAGGTAGCACAAGACAGAGCTCAGTGTCATCTGCATACTGGTGGCAGCTCAGCCCAAATCTCTGGATGACTTTTCTTGGTGGTGTTACACAGATGTTGAAAAGCATAAGAGATGAAATTCAGGGGAAACCTATAGGCTAAAGGCAGAACAGCAGTTCTCAAGTACCACAGTCTGAAACCTACCCTTGTGGTACAGCCAGAACCACTGCAAAACAGTGCCTCTCAATCCCATTCCTGAAATGTGATCCAGAAGGATACCATGATCAATGGTATCAAAAGCTGTTAAAGTCCAGGATATTTTATAGGGTTGCACTTCACCTTTCCATATACCCATGCATGTCATCTACAAGGGTGATCAAAGCCATTGCAGACCTGAAAGCAGATTGGAATGGATCCAAACAATCGGCTTCATTTAGGAATCTCTGAAATTGGCTAGCCACCACTTGTTCAATCATCTTGTTCAAGAATGGTATATTTGAGACTGGATGGTAGTTATTCAGCTTTCCTGGGTCCGGAGTAGATTTCTTTATGAGTGGATACACCACTGCCTGCTTCAAGACAGTACTGACTAATCCCTCTCTCAGGGAGCCTATCCACTTCCAGCAAATTTACCCAGTTCATGAGCCCCCTCCTTGCAGATTTAAACAGGCAGGAAGGACAAGGGTCATACAAGCAGGTGGCAAGTCCCAACCTTCCATGAACTCTGTCCAAACCCTCAGACTGGACAAGCTGAAAGGTATCTCATACAACTGGCCGAACTGGCACCCTGGGATCATCTGATCTTTAGCTGTTAGTGCAGACTTCGTCAAAATAGATACAAGATATTTTAGCTGCAAAGTACTTAGCAAAATGATAAAAGCAAAGCTGCAGAGCAGTCTACTTCCTCTTGTTGGCCAAAACCTAGTAGGCCCCTGACCACCTGGAAGTTAGCAATTTTGCTTTTTAGGCTGGCACTGATATCCATCTTAGCCTGTTGCAGCAAAGAACAAAAAGGAGTCTTATGGTACCTTGACACATTTATTGAAGCCTAAGTTTAAGTGGACTAGAACCTGTTTTATTAGATGTATGCAGTGGATCCTGAGCCAGTCCAGTAAACCTAATTTAACAAATGAATTTTAGATTTTACCTTGACTCCATATTCTGTTCTTGCTGATACATTCTCATCTATAAGCTCAAAAACTAAAAATAATAAATCAGACAAAAGAAAATTTTAACTGTTCTGTAGTTACGATGTACATGTCAATTAAACTGTACAGAATCTGTTTCTACAACTTTAAATAGTGATTAAATAGCAACAGAGAATTATGTTAGCCTTCAGTTTATAACTCTCCCAAAGACAGAGCCGGTGTGGTATAGTGGTTAAGAGCAACAGATTCTAATCTAGAGAACTGATTCTGCACTCCCCCACATGAAGCCAGTTGGGTGACCATGGGTCAGCCGCAGCTCTTTCAAAGCATTCTCAGCCCCCAAAATGGTTTAAGGTTTATTGGATTTATATCCCGCCCTCCCCGCCAGAGCAGGCTCAGGGTGGTTCACAACCAGTAAAATCAGACAATTCACTCATATTGTTTACAATCTAGATTAAACAAATGCTAATATCATTTGGTACTGTTCCATTTCAGATGGGGTTCAGTGTATTTTAGATGTCATCCCCTATTACCATATCAGTCATTCTAGATTAATTGAAGGCCAGCCAGAAAAGTGTTGTCTTACAGGCCATGTGGAACTAGGCGAGGTCCCGCAAGGCCCTAACTTCTTCCAGCAGCTGATTTCATCAGTAGGGGGCAGCAAAATAAGTCTAGCTCGTCACCTAGTGGTGCTTAACGCTAAAGAGCTAGAACTTCAGGCTGCCAGACAATCTTAAGATCTTCTGGCTATACTACGCACATTGCCATGCGATCATCATTATTAATTATTCTGTTCCCAAACACTAGCCATCTACAATTGCTCCTCTGCAGTGAGTTGTAGCAAGAAACTGCACACCTCACTGTAGGGAAAATATGAATGTTCCACATTAGGCATTAAAAAAAACCTGTGGAAAAATTTACAAAATTATAGAATACATTCATTAAGGGTGCACACGTGAATATTTGTGAACTAAAATAGTGTCCCAAATTCCCTGTTTAGTTTTGGGAATTGGGAATTATGGGCACTGTTTCAGTTGAGAAATATCCACAGGCACACCCCTAGCATTTGTTTACTGATTTCCTTGCATTACACTGATTAAGATAATTGCAAGCAACATGTGAAACATAGCTTTCCTCCCTCTTTCTTCCTGCTGAAGCTCTGAGTACTCCCTGGAAGCCACACATGAGACTTGGGAAACTCAAGAATGGTGAAGGATGCTACACAGAGAAGGAAGAACTGGCAAAAATTATCGTTTTGCATTAATGGACCTGACCTTCTGTAGTTAGCTAACTTGGACACTGTTCAGGGCAGCTTGTTGATCAATCAATAGCGTTTTACCCAACCTTAACAGTTTAGTAGAACAGCAGACTATAAAAATATTAAATACAATCAAATGAATAAATAACTGATAAAACGGCTGTCTGAGAGATGTCACCTATTTCACCCTAGATATTAGTATTCTTAGTTAAAACAGAATGCATTAATCTAGATCTGAATGAGCAAAAAGACATTAATGTAGTTTAACACACGGAGAGTGAAAGCTGAGTCCAAATGTGACCCAATTGATCTAAAGCTACCCTATTAAGTATATAATTTTCACAACAATGGAAATACTGTTTTAGCCAGCAGAGGGCTCCCATGTTTTTCTTAAAAATATAGATATAAGCATACCAAAGTTTGCAGAGATAACAGTTAAGATCAAAACAAAGTTGCTTTTCTTACATTGAATTAAAAATATATATTCCAGTCAAAAAATGCAAAAATCCCAGTCTTGCAAATGCATGCGATTTTTCAGAAATTAATATAAGCGCAGAGGGGCAGAATCGTATAGAAATAAGTCTTTGGGAACAAATTGGTTAATTTGCAATGCTTCCTCACACTATCAGCTTTTTACTCAGAATCCTGCTGATACCAATTAAGCCCTAAATGGGTGAACAAGCTCTTTGTTCCCATCTGAAAACCTAACTAAATTAACTATCCCTGAAGCATGAAACCCCCTTGGCAATTATGTTCTGCCTAAGGGTAGCTGCTGGTTTCCATGGACCATGCAGCACAGCCTGTTTTGTGTACTGCAGCTCTCTTCTCTTCCCCATCCCTCATCAAAGACACATTTCTCACCCAATAGTGGTTGTTTTTATTTTCTCCCATGAGTCCTTTTCCACCCCAATAATGCCTATGTTGGTGATATTATAACAGTACTGATGGGACATTTCCTACATTCAGGGAGGAGCCTCCCAAATAATAAAATCTTTACATGGCAGAGTATCTCATGGAAAGAGTAAATGCACTTTTTTGGGGTTATCATTTTTGTAAATGGCATTTAAGCAACCATGTGACATAGGAAATATTTACACTTTATCAAAAGTGCTCCAAAGATGAGCATTGTGTGCATCTTGTCATGACATCATGGTCATGATGGTTATGATAGTGAAATTATGGTCACTATCCACAAATGCTTAAGACCAACAAATAAAGCATGTATTTCTACAGTACAGAAACATTAGTTCTGCTTCTATAGGCATGTTTTTAACTTCAGCAGGCACCACTGGAATCTTAGGAAACATACAAAAAGGCATAGCATAGAATGATAACAAATGATAAAAATAGTTACCATCTATGAGTGTGCATTTCCAAATCTGCGCTATTTTTGTAGCCAGTGTTTTCTTCCCAATTCCCTTAAAATGAAAAAAAAACACACACACAATTTAAAACTGCAATGATTTTGCCTTACATCAAGAATAACAAATCCCAATTGCAAACACATAGATTGACATACTTAAGTATAATAGCAACTAAAACATTTATTTAGGCTAGATGCTATTAAGTTAGAAATCCTGCATTTTATCCTGGTACGTTATATAGTTTATTTTCCATAGTTTATAATAAACAAAAATTGTGCCTGTGTTGTCCTTGGTGGCTTTCAAAGCAAAAGAACATTGGATGCTTTTAAACTCGCTAACCCTAGAAGCCAAAATAACAAAAGTAATCCAATTCTGTCTTCTCTATCACATACACATATTTATGAGAGTTTCATCCAGGCTGGGGGTGGGGGGAGACCCTAACTGGAGCTATTTTTCCCTGCTAGTAGGAAAACTGATAGTGGTGCCAAATAAAACCCCAGCAAGTTATGGTCACCCTGTTGTCTAAGAAAAATGCATATCATCACAGAGGGAACTCCACACTGGAAACTGGCAGTTTCTACATTGCTGTTCATGTCCTCAGCCTTGTATTGAGGATCAAGCTCAGGGGAAACAAATGTTACCAGTGGATGCAGTAGTACTCATTGACTGGGCAGAAGTAACAACCTAGGGATAGACATTGTATGATTATTTTAATTACATACAGAGCACTTTTTAGACAAATAAAAGGAAGATAACCCAGCATAAAGCCAACAAACAGAGAAATCAGCATTTGCTATGACAATAGGTACAATTGTTATTTGGAGAATGATAGAGAAAATGGGCTCATTCAAAAAACCTGAATTATTAAACTTTAATTTTGTGCTTTATAGATTGCAGGAAAGCTTTTGACTGTGTGCATCATGAAAACTATCCATGGTTTTAAAAGAGACAAGTGTGTCAATGTCTGACTGTTTTGATGAACAATCTGTACTCTGGCCAAGAGGTAGCTGTTAGGACATTCACAGTGTGTCAAACTAAATAATAAGATAAATAAGGACATATATTAAATGCTATAACTATCAAAAGAAGTATTTCTCAAGGATGTGTTCTTGCACCTCATCTATTCAGTCTATACTTAAAATGACTTTGTCTCAGGTCTACAAAATATATCTATTCATGCATCATATGTGTGAAACCAAAAGGTGGTTTCTATACCGTATGCTGATGACCTTGTCCTGCTCTTGAGAACTCAGATTGGCCTAAAACATGCCATTAAAGCATTCATTGCCTACTGCAATGACAAGCTATTAGAAATAAATAACTCCAAAATTATGGTTTTTACAAAATCAACAAAGAGATCTAAAAAAAAGATGGAAAATCAGAACATACAAATTACAACAGATCGATATTTTAAACAGAAGATCGACCTAGCCCTACTAGCCTTGAAAAAGTTCTTCTATATCCAAGGAGCTCAATATGCGCCAGTGCTCCTGAAATCATACAAGCCCTTATACTACTGTGCATACTATATGGTTCTCAGATCTGGTTCTTAGGTCAACCAGAACAACTTGAAAAACTTCAACAAGCCTTCTTCCATAAATCATGAATCGTCTCTGCAGTTGTATGGCTTGAGCTAGGCATACCCAGAATTTCAGTTCTGATCTGAAAGGTCATAGTTGACTGTCTGATGCCTAAAATCTCTCAACCTTTACCATATTGACTACACGTGCATGCTGCTGGTCTAAATAGAATGATGCTGTAGATGCAAAAACAAGCCAACTGGGTTTACAGAATACAGAGAACCTAACCAAAAAAAGACAAACGTTACACACAGAGAAACTGCTCAGCTATTACTGGAATGCTGTTCTAAAGGATGCTACACAAAAATGCTCCCCACTTCATCTAGGAATCAAATATCCCACCAAATTTGACCTGCCTCTTTAAACATATTGACAGTTTCAAAAGTGAGGTGGTCATACATGATTGCACGTTGTAAGGTGCTTCTAATAGCCAGATGAATTTTCTCAAGATATCCCTGACCAGCACTATTGTGACTGCCCTTTGATAGAACTTCACTCATCATTTCATATTTTCTTCTACTGTCCAAAATATGAAACAGCAAGAGAAATATTCCTTAAAAGTGGCTGTTGAAATATTCATCTTTTCCTGATACTCAAAAGATTAAGACTACTTTTGAGCAGACTCTGCCAAGATTGCATAGTAGACTTAGCAGACATAGCAAATTTTTGTTTTACAGTGCTCTTAAATTACTTAAAAATTAAATATGGGCTATTAAACCTAAACAATAATAATAATAATAAATTTTATTTCTACCCCGCCCTCCCCGCAAAGCGGCTCAGGGCGGCTGAACTAGAACTGAACTAGAACTGAACTGAATGGTTTCCTACTGGAGAAAGTGCCAGACAAGGATGTATTTTATCTCTGTCTATTCAATCTATATGCAGAATACATCATAAGGGAAATTGGATTAGATTTAAATGTTGGTGGAGTGAAAACTGGTGGAAGGAATATTAACAGTTTGAGATATGCAGATAACACATTACTGGCAGATAATAGTAAAGACTCAAAATGACTGCTGATAAAGGTTGAAAAAAGAAAGTATCAAAACAGGATTACAGCTAAACATAAAGAAGAGAAAATTGATGACTATGGAGGAATTATACAGTTTTAAAGTTTACAATGAACAAACTGAAATTGTTAAAGATTTTCTCAGGGCTTTTTTGTAGAAAAAGCCCAGCAGGAACTCATTTGTATAGCAGACCACGTCCCCTGATGTCACCATTGTTTCACATAGGGCTTTTTTGTAAAAAAAGTCCGGCAGGAACTCATTTGTATATTAGGCGACACCCCCTGATGCCAAGCCAGCCAAAACCATTCCTGTATGTTGCTGCTCAAAAAAAGCCCTGGATTTTCTATTCTTTGGCTCACTCATCAACCAAAAGGGAGACTGCAACCAAGAAATCAGAAGGAAATTGCAACTCAGAACAGCAGCCATGAAGGAACTAGAAAAGATCCTTTAAGTGTAAAGGAGTGTCGCCAGACACCAAGGTCAAGATAATTCACACTATGGTATCCCCCATTACTATGCATGGATTTGAAAGTTGGAAACCGAAGAAAGCTGAGAGAAAGAAAATTTAGTCATTTGAAATGTGGTGTTAGAGGAGAGATTTATAGGTATCATGGACTGCCAAAAAGACCTACAAGTGGGTTCTAGATTACAGCAAGCCTCAATTCTTCCTAGAAGCTAAAAGGACTAAAGTGAGGCTATCTTAGTTTGGTTACGTCATGAAAAACAAGATCCAATGGAAGAGGCAATAACGGTAGGAAAAGCTGAAGGCAGTGGGGAAAAAGGAAGAGTCAACACTGATTGCAAGACAAAGTAAATTAGGTGGACAAGAACATCACTAGGAAATACATGTCCTTTTGTTTTACCTAGACTTGCACCAACAGCAATTAACAGGCAACTTTTATTGCTATCCAGACCAAATGGTCTTTCAGTTTATTACTCTATTTTGCCACTTGATCCTACACTCTTAGCCCACCGGCTACATGTATTTCAGCCCACTGTATCCTATCCACTCATCTGAAGAAGTACGCTTACATTCTGAATAAAACTTTGTTGGTCTTCAAAGTGCAACCTGACTCCTACTTTGTTCTACTGCAAGACAAAAATTACTGTGATAACTAGAAGACTCAAACATCAAATCAGAATAAGATGCCCAAGTTTAAACAAACTGCAAATTCTGTCTTACTGGTTTTCCAAGGATGAGGAAGCAGGTAGGCTTAGACATAAGAAACTCTTTGTCAGCTTCATCTTCATCATATATATCTACAAAGGGATAAGACTGCTTTTCTTGAGGAGATGCCATCATTACACCTACATCACAAAGGAAAAGATTACTGTTAAAATTATCAGAACTTGAGTGTGCTTGGCTTACAGGTATGCAGGCATTCTGCTCCTAAAAAATATTATCTTGCCAAAAAGCCACGGGTCAGTTTCCAAGACATAGCTAGACTTTCCTTTCCAAAAGGAGTTTTCTTAAGTGGTTATTAATCTGCATTAATAAACAGGAGTCTGGTGGCACTACACATTTTATTCCAGCAAAAACTTTCATGGACAAGAACCCACGAAACATTGCTAACCTTCTAGAAAATCTGCACGAATCAACATTGAGTACGCAAATAGAGAGTAGGATAGTGAGCCACCCAGAGACCACTTACTGTGAGTTGAGCTGCTCGTGACTGTGATAGGGCCGAGATTTGTGTTTTCCTCGTAACCTTGGAGACCGTTACCCGCCCCGCCTCTCCCTTAGAACCTCCCAACTCGTTTAACCCAATCAACAGAGCTGAGGTTGGGCCGCTTCAAGAACCTAATTTTTGAAACGGCGTCGCTGGTAGTTTAACTGGCTAACTGCGACGATAACCCACGTTGGTTGGGCTGTTAACGCCTATTGAAGCGCTCGTGATGTGCGCGCGGCTTTAGAAGCGTCGGAATTTTCGGAGCCTCTTTAGTAGGAGCCAAAGGGAAGAATCCCCTTCAAGTTGGCGGGATGCATTTATTTTGACCCCATCTCTCGTTCTCGACCCCTTCCCCCCAGGCGGTTTATACAGAATTCTGAAGGAAAATATAACTGGTTTGGAGATGCTTCCATTCATTCTTCAGGATTACATAATGTCAGCTTCCGTGTCAAGTGAATAGGTCCAGGCTCGGCTTTTTTTTAGCAGGAACGCACAGAACGCAGTTCCGGCTTGCTTCGCATCAGTGGGTGTGGTCTAATATGCAAATGAGTCCATGCTGGGCTTTTTCTACAAAAAGCCCTGTGAGACAACCGTGATGTTAGGGGTGTGTGGCCTAATATGCAAATAAGTTCCTGCTGGGCTTTTCCTACAAAAATAGCCCAGACCAGGCTGCACGCCTTTGGCCACCCAATTCCAAACATTTTGACTCAGAATTGTGTGTTGAACCCGGCTTAATCCTTAAGGAAAGGCGCTTCAGATTGCCCAGCACCTTACTAACGGCTGCAGTTCACATGACACTAAATAATGCGTTTTGCAACTGAATTTTTGCTATTTTACACAGTAAAAATCCAGTTGCAAACCCCATTATTTAGTGTAGTGTTAATGTACAGAATAATAATCCGATCCACCCTACCATTAGTGGCAAACGGAATTATTGCGCAGTACCTCTACCCTACGCGCCTCCCCCTGACGACGAGCAGCAGTCCCAAACCTAAAATGGCTACCAGAGCGGCAAACGCGGTCATGTAATCTCGCGTACTTCTTTTGTCATTATTTTGCGACCGCGTACGATCTATACTGGATTACCCGCTATTGTTTTGTTTGTGAGCGAAGTTACTGCTCAGTCTTCCTTTTTCATTGGGTGTGTCCCCTTTGTTGAGCAGAGGAGAAAGCCGCTCTGTGGTCCTCACTATCACCCACTCCCTCCAAAGGGGAGAGAAGTGACGCCCCAGCAGGCCTGGGAGTTCGCAGCAGACTGAAGGAAAGCCCTTCCCTCTTCCCCCACCATGCCCGCTGCGGCTCCGATCATCAGCTCTGTGCAGAAGTTGGTGCTATACGAGACCAGAGCTGTAAGTAACGCTCACAGCGCCTGCCGTACACTCCTACCACTGAGTTGACAGCTGTGAGTGCTGCGGAAGCAGGCGAGGCACTTGATAGTTTCACTGAAATATTTTTTAAAAGCGGGGGTGGGGTCAGTGAATGCAGTTTAGAGCCTATATTCAGAAGTCTGAAGGGGCTCGACGTTTTCGGAGTACGTTTTAAAATTTACACACCTCCTCTCTCCCCCACCCCCGGCCGCGTGGCATTTGTTTCGGAATAAATTCGTATGAAGTAGGACTGTTTTCAGTTGCATATAGACTGGATTGCAGATTTAAGTACCAAACATGGAAGCTTTCACTGCAAGTATTTCCCTTGAACCCTTCCAGTCCATATATTTATCGTCAAGCAGATGCCTATGGTAGCTATCAGAGCTTGCTGCCTTTAGACGTAAGATCATGTGTAGGAGCACATGATATGGCTTGAGTAATCACAATGGCTGGGGAAGGCTTGTGTTTCGTTAGCAATATTGTTTTATCCCATGTTTAAAGTAACATAAATCAGCAATCAAAATGAATGCAGCAGATAAAACAGTCAAAACAATATTAACAAAATGTTGGGAAAATGGTTGCTATATTGAAATGAAGCCTTGTTCTGTGGTGGTGCAGCTCTCTGAATATTGGTGGCTGGCATTCATGCCTCCGCAGGCTTTGAAAAATCATGTGGTTAACTTGTTGGAGATGGGGTGCTGAGCTAGATATGCCCATAGTCTGATCCAGTAGAGCTCTTACTTTTCTTTATTAATCTGTTAACTACTATGAAGCAGCATGATTGGCTTTCCTACAACAACTAGGGGTGTTTTTGCACCTGCTTTTTCTCACTTGATCACTTAGCAATATATCACTTATATAAATCACTTATATTAGTGTTGTGCTTCCAGCTCCTTTTGTATAGGGATGCTTGCACACTTGTCAGTTTGGCTAACACTTTGTGTGGCAGTGGTGATGATGAACGCAATAAATTACTGAGCTGTTCAACAGTTTGTTACCAGGACAAGATACTGGCAGCTGACTTTCAGCTGCTGAGAGATCACCTGGGAATCAGTTTCTAATCCCCCATCCTGGCAATTTTGTTGTGTCCCAGAGTTTCTGAAATGCAGTAAATGTGGTGGAGGGTTAACAAAAAGCCCCACTGATTTCCTTTCTCCCACACAAGCTCTCAGTTGGAGAGAAGGGAGGACAAATCACTTTTCCCCACCCCAAGCTCTTGGCTTGGGTTGCAGAGAAAAGGAAATAATAGGGAAATAAAAAAACATTACTTCTATTCCCCTTTCTCCAGGGAAAGAGAAATCATCTTTCTCCTTTTCCTTTTGCATTGCTTCTGCTGTCCAACTTCACTATGTAGTGATTTTTCTAGGGTGGTGAGGAGTGTGTGAAAGAAGCCTTTCCAAGGTAATCCCCAATCAGCTTTGAGTTGGTATCTGATTCCTCCTGAAACGTTCCTGTGTCTAGCCAGTGCTACAAGGCTAGGGTATAGGAAAATGCTGGGAGATCAGTTCAGGTTATATGATGCAAGCTGAACATATCCCTGATCAGCTCACGGTCTGATGGTTGAACAGGATAGTTTAAACCTCTAAATGGGGTTGCTGAAATTTTTGCAGCATCCCTGCTTTTTCCTAGGGAAGCAAATCCCTTGTTTGACACTGGCCACTGCCTGGGGAATGTATCTACAGGTGGTGGAAGGCTCTGTCTTGTTGCCCCAAACTACCTCGGTGGGGTAGGGCGGGATATAAATCAAATTAAATAAATAAATTAAATAAATAAAGCCGTATACTATTCCCACTTTTAGTTTCACACCGCATAGCGGGTTCCAACATCAGAGAGCCTATATGTGAGTAATTGCTTGAGGATATAATAGACTGGAGTGCTTATTCACAAACAGTTCTAGTGCACAAAGCAGGAGTCAAGTAGCACCTTAAAGACCAACAAGCTTTTATTCAGAATATAAGCTTTCTTGTGCATGCACACTTCTTTAGATGAGGAATGAGGTACAGTAAGCAGAGCTACATATAGCTTGTGGGGTTTAGAATGCAAAATGGTACAAAGTTAAAATCCAATAGCAGAATAGTAAAATTAACAAATTTAGAAAACCTTTAATCTGGGTTGCATTAGCATGGGAAACCAATAAAACAGTAACATGTCAGAATGTGAGAATGTCTGTTAATTATTTTATTGCTAATAAGTCTGGGTCAAAATGAGGGCATTTCTTTCCCAGAAGTTTTTCCTGTCCAACTAACTTACCTTATAACATGTAACATACAAATATACTTCATTCTAGTTTGCCATTAGAAAAAAATACATTGAAATATAGTGGAAGATGGGTTTAGAATATATAATGAGATAAACAGCCAATATCCCTTGTTTGAATTTGTCAATACAAAAACATTATACTGATACACTATCCTAAAAGAGAAATACATTGGAATATTGTGGCTATATAGCCATACTTGGTGATGTAATGAGATTAAAAAAAATCCCTGTTCAGTCCTGGGGAGGTGTTTGTTCCAAGTTTCATAATAATTTGTAATTCAGAAATTTCTCTCTCCATTCTGTTCTTGAAGTTCCTTTGCAGTAAAACAGCAACTTTGAGGTCACCCAATGAATTTTCTGGAAGGTTAAAGTGTTCTCCCACAGGTTTCTCAGTTTTGTGAATCCTGATGTCAGATTTGTGTCCATTTATCCTTTGTCATAGGGTTTTTCCTGTTTGCCCTATGTAGAGAACTGAAGAGCATTGTTGGCATTTAATGGCATATATAATATTGGAAGATGAACAAGTGAATGAGCCTGAGATGGTGTAGTTAATGCTGTTAGGACCTGTGATTGTGTTGCCTGGTTGTATATGGCAACAAAGTTGGCACTTGGGTTTATTGGAAGCTCTGGTACCAGTGTCCATGCCCAAGTGAGATGATGTATTGTTGTGGGTGAGGAGTTGTTTGAGATTAGGGGGCTGTCTGTGTGCAATCCCTCAGTACTGTTGAAAGAGAGCTGTCACTGTCCAATAGAGGTTGTAAGTCATTGATGATATGTTGAACTGTTTTCAGTTGAGAGTTGTGTGTGACCACTAGTGGTGGTCTTTTGTTGGCTTTTTTGGGTCTGTCTTGTAATAGGTTTTCTCTAGGTATCATTCTGGCTTTGTTAATCTGGTTCCTGACTTCATCAGGTAGGTACTTTAGTTTCAGAAAGGTTTGTTGTAGGTCCCTCAGGTGAGAATCTCTGTCAGTAGGACTGGAGCAAATGCAGCTGTAGCATAGAGCCTGGCTGTATACAATGGATCGTTTGGAATGGTAGCTGGAGGCATGCAGGTATGTTTGCCAGTCAGTAGATTTCCAGTATAAGGAAGTATCTATGCATCCATTGTGTATTTTTACAGTGATGTCAAAAATATATTTCTTGTGTAATTGGTTCATTGTCAGGTTGATGGTAAGGTGAAAGTCATTGAATGCCTGGTGGCATGCATCCAGGGCTTCTTTTCCATGTGTCCAGACCATTAAAATGTCATCAATGTAACACAGGTATAATAGAGGTAGGAGTAGGTGGGAGTCTAGGAAGCATTGCTACAAGTCAGCCATAAAGATGTTAGCATATTGTGGAGCCATGTGTGTGCCCATGACTGTACCATTGATCTGTAGGAAAAGTTCATTGCCAAATCTGAAGTAGTTATGGGTGAGAACAAAATGGCACAGTTTGGTGGCAAAGTCAGCTGTGTTTTTGTCAGAGATTATATTACTTATAGCTTGTAATCCATTTTGGTGTGGGATGTTGGTATACAAAGATTCCACATCCATGGTGGCTAAGATAGTATTTTCTGGAAGGTTGTTCAAAGATTGTATTTTCCTCAGAAAATCTGTAGTATCATGAACATAATTGGGAACACTGGTGGCATAGGGTCTTAGAATAGAGTCCATATATCCAGATACCCCCTCAGTGATGGTGCCTATCTTCGACACAATAGGACATCCTGGGTTGCCTGGTTTGTGTATTTTGAGTAGGAGATAAAAAGTACCTGGTCGAGCTTCCTGTGATGTGTCCGACAGGATCTGTTCCTGAATGTTCAATGTAATTCCTTTATAATCTTGTTTAGTTCTTTTTATATTCTTGTGAGGGGTCTGAGTCCAGTGGTTTGTAAAGAGAAGTATTTGAGAGTTGTCTTGGAGCTTCCTTGATATAGTCTGATGTGTTCATGATGACAACAGCTCCTCCTTTGTCTGCCTCTTTAATTGTAATATCCATATTGTTCCTGAGACTGTCTATGGCCTTCCTTTCAGCAAGGTTGAGATTCTGCTGTGTATGGTGTTGTTAGAACTATTTTGCAAAAGCATTCAATGTAGTGATCCAGTGTGGCATTGTGACCCTCAGGGGAAGTCCATGTGTTTTTTTTTTCTTGTAGTGTTGTTTTGTTGGTATGATGTGGGAAGTATCCTGTTCATTGTTTGGTTGGAGGGAAGGGGAATGTCCTCCAGTGGAGTGTGTGATGATATGTTGTGAAGATGTAGCATATCCTTCCTTGTTCTGATCATGTGTATGTTGGAAATATTCCTTTAGGCAAAGATGGTGGGAAAAGGTTTCCAGATCCCAACAGAGCTCAATAATCTGTGTGGATTTGGCACTGTACCTGAGCTTTGCACCTAACAAACAACATAAGAATATACACCATGGGTGCAAGATATCTGATTAAGTGCATGTATCTGTAAATTTTTTTGTGGGTGACTCCCCAAAATTTACTGAGGCAGGTGGCCAACGTCTATGGTTGACAAATATTTGGAGCAAAAATAAAAATCTGCCCTGGGCTTAATGTGTGGAAATGAGCTACTGAAGCTTTTCATGGCACAGAATTGCATTTGATAAATAATATCCCACTAAGCCTCTATTAAAGGGACAGGACATTTTTTCTCCAGGGAACTGGGAACCCTATTAATGTCCCTCCAGCCGCCAGGTAGCACAAGACAGACCCAGTGGCTTAGTCTACAGCTTCATCTCCTGGGTGACTTGTAAGCACAATAGATCAGGTGACAACAGAAGCTACTTTCCCAGGTCTCTGGTTCTCTTTCTGACCGAGAAGATCATAATTGGTTGTTTGGCCAAAGTGATGCTACTGGCTCCTACTCTAGTTCTCAAGCTACCAAGAAAGGCTGCTGAGTAGACATGATGGCATATATAGGCTACAGCTAGTATTGATTTCTCTGCTCTTTGATACATTATCTGCAAATTGTACAATGTTATGAAACTATTATTGTTTCCTAATCTTGTGATCTCAAACAGAAATACAGTTTTATAAGCCCATCAACTTCAGTATGTAATTTCGCTTATAGTCTTTAGGAGGGAGCTGAGGACAGTTTTGTTTAGAAAAGCATACAATTAATTCTATTCCTTGGTTGTGTTAAATCATGATTTTAAATTATGTTTATGTATTTTATGGGTTTTTTGCTTATAAATTACCTTAAGTCCCATAAGGTAGCTAATAAATATTTTAAATAATTTGATTAAAAAGAACTCTGCTTAAAATGGCACTGTAAGTGTGTTAAAACAAACTGCAGCCAACTTTTCATTGGTAGTTAAGTTGTGCTGGACTGTGATTGTAATGGTTTGTGTGGAATGAGGTCATGGCCATATGCTTTTCCTTGTTCCCAATTTAGTGAAGCAGTAGGGTTGCTACCTTCCCAGTGTAAGACATCCTTCAAAAGAGGTTTAATAGAATGCTATTTACCCCCATGCCATGAAAAGCTTCAGCTTCCCATTTCCCCCCTTTAAGCCTCTGTTAAAGGGAAAGGACATTTTCTTGGGCAGTGGTGCATTTATCATTTTTTTCTCCAATGGGTGCTCTCTAGGTAGCTATAATTAATTTATTTAAAAGTTTGTAATAAAAAAATCAGGCTTTTAAATTATTTTGAGCTTTTTTGTTGCAATTTTGGTCTTTGCCCCAGAGTGCCCACCCTTACCAATGGAAAGATTTCTTACTGGTTGTGTGAAGATCTTTCATAAATCACTTTACTTTCTCTGGATATTTTTAATTATTTGACATTTACTTTTTTAAGGAATTAATTTTCTTTCTAATTAGTCAATTAATTGTTTTCTGGTTGCTTGCCCTTATGTGGATAGCTCAGACTAACCTGATCTTGTCAGATCTCAGAAGCTAAGCAGAACTGGCCCTGACTAGTATTTGGATGGGAGACCTCCAAGGAATGCCAGGGTTGTCACATGGATCTAGGAAATGGTGAACCCTCTCTGAATGTCTCTTGCCTTGAAAACCCTATGGAGTCACCATGTCCACTGTGACTTGATAGCAAAAAAATAGGGGGCTTATATGAAATTCAGACAACAAGCCAAGAATAAATGACCCTCATATCTTATTTTCTGAGTAGATAAGTTTATAAATATTTGTGCATAATATTGTGCTTTTAGCTTGTTACAACCTAGTTTTATACCCTTGTGAGCATATAATACTAATTATAAATAATTAGTAAACGCTATTAGCTATTGACACTAAAAGCTATTGATATTAGCTCAGAATGTAAGTTGTAGCTGTAAATTCTGATATATGATATCTGTTTTATTCTACAACAACCAAACATATTGGCCAATTCTGCATTAGATTTTTAATCCTGGTTCAGCCCTGTCCCCAAACAGATATTTTACAATTGAATCATGGAATCATAGAAACTATGATTCTAGTGTAGAAAATCGGTTTGGGGGCAGGGCTGAAGCAGGATTAAAGGCCTAGTGTGGAATTGCCCATCATCTCTGTGTTGCATAGATTGTGGGTCAAAACCCCCACAAAATGAAGGCAGGGACAGAAAGGGGAGACCTCTCTACAAATCTTAGGGAACTCCCAGGTTTACAGAAAAATCTGAAATCTAAAAATGGATACACTGAGGGACTAAATTCACCAAAATAATAGAAACAACAACTGTAGCTAAGAAAAAAATGCTTGCTGAGACTACATTCTGAGATCTTAGGGGTCATCTTGAGCATTGCTAGGCAAACATAATAACATTGTCCAGCCTTCTAAACCAAAGCTAGGCACAGGGAAAGCAGGGATAACCTGGGAAGCAAAAAAGCCCTGCAAAAAGTCCTCATGTCTCCTGATGGCAAGCATTTATCAGGGACAAGTTCAGTGGTGACCACTGGAGAGTCAAACAACGCCCACAACACAGCTGGGCCTGGTGATGGTAGCCATTATGCAACTTGGCTAAAACCAGTGGTGGCAGCTGCCACATAACTCATTTGGGTCTGACACTAGCAGCCAACATGGGATTTGGTCAGATTTTTTCCCAGGGGGATTCTGCCACAAGAGGAGGACAAAAGAGAAAATCGAAGATGGAGGTAGATAAAGGTAGGTTGGTGGATAGGTGAGAAGAAGTAGGAAAAGGGAAGAGGTTAAGGCAGGGGTGGATGAACTGCGGCTCGGGAGCCATATATGGCTCTTTCATACATAGCATATGGCTCTCAAAGCTCCAATGCCCTGTTGGCCACCTTGGAAAGGGCATTTGTCTCTTTAAAGTCACTTCTCCAACCCAAGCCAGTTGGCGGCTTGGAGAATGCATTTAAAGTTAAAATTGCTTTCTTTCCTTCCCTCCTAATCTGTTTGCCTCCCTCCCTGTCTTGCAGCTCTCAGACATCTGATGTTCATGTATTGCGGCTCCCAAACATTTGATGTTTATTCTATGGCTCTTATGTTAAGCAAGTTTGGCCACCCTGGGCTATGGGGACTGTCGTGAAAGGGAAGGGGGATACAGGGAAAATGAGATGCCTCCTGCAAGTTATTGCAGGTCACCTGCTTGTTTGATGCTCTTCAATCAAAAGCATCTAAAGGAAACAAGCAGGCATTAGGAAATGGGGTCTCTGGCTATTCTTTTTTAATCTAATATGCGTAAGAAGTTCTTATTGTAAGATTCTCATTAGCAAAAAACTAATAAAATTGCTTTATGCAGGTTTTTATCTGTCTTCTTACACTTTCGTAAGAAACTAAAGAGGCTTTGGGTCATGTTGGTACAAACAGTATCAAGATAATAAATTTTATAAAGAATATTTTGTTTTGTAATCTGAAACATTGTTAATAAAGCATACCTTGATGCCATGATAAGTACATCTATAAGTGATTTTTGCCCCAGGCTTCAAGCTATGTACTGTTTGAAATTATAGCAAGACCAGGTGTGGTTAAAATTGGGCTTAAAAGTTTACACAGATCTTGATTTTTCAAAGTGTGGATAAGACTTTCCACTCTACAGGAGGCAGTTATTTGGTAAGATGTAGGGTTTGCATTATTGCTTTTTGAACACTACTTCACCTCATTGATCTTATGCCTCTGTCTCGGTGGGGTGCAGTATGTTTACCAATTCTTGGATCTATATTTGAACTGAGTGTGTTTTATACTATTTAGTTCTTGTATCTCTTTGTATTTTTAAATCTTAAGGGGGAGACTGGGTAGGGATCGCAGTTGTGCTAGGATTTGATCCAATGACAGCTACTTTACAACTGGCTGATGTGGGACTATTTCAGTATGTCCCCACCTCCTCCTCAGCTGTGAGACTTGAAGTCACAGAGCATAAACTCTTCCTTGGCATTGAGACATCCTGGGCTGAAATGTGTTATCTTTTCCATTCTTTCAGTCCCTGAGTCTGGTGGTATAGCCAAGATACGGGCTGTCCCTTACTTCCTAATAGGTGTCGGGAGTGGAAATTAAAACAAATCGCTGTTGAATGTAAACTAAAACATTCATATTTTCATATATGATTTTTTTTTCTGTTGGCAGACTAGGGCACCTCAGTATGGGTGCACTTTAAGAGGCAGGCAAGAGAGTGTATCCATCAGAGACAGAGCTCCTACCTTTACAGAAAAATATTGGGGTGGGGTGGGAGAACAATCCTTCATTTTCTCATCCCCCATTTACAACACTAGCAGGAACCAGGCTGCACATCTTGCAAAATCCCAGGGGATAAGATGAGGATTTTATTATATTTATTTAAGAAAAAACAGAGGGGAAAGAAACTTAACTCAAAGACTGGAGTAAGAAACCTAAAAGGTTAATATGCAATTAAAGGGCCAAACATTAAAAGCAAACAGAAGAAGACCCTGTGAAGTGGGTGGGCCTGAGAGGCCTCTTACAGCAGCTGCCCTTTCAAGGACAACCTCTGCGAGAGCTATGGCTGACCCAAGCCCATTCCAGCATGTGCATGTGGAGCAGTGGGGAATCAAACCTGGTTCTTCTAGATAAGAGTCCACACACTTAACTACTGCACTAACCTGGCTTTCATAAGCAAATATATGTGTATTTATTATAGAAAACTAAAACTATTTAGGGGCCCATCATTAGCCTCTATCCTTTGTACAATCATAAAACCACAATGGGAATCCACTTAATGTAACTTGAAGCTGACGCGTTTCGACCTAGACTGGTCTTCTTCAGAGGTCAGAAAAGTAAATACACGTATTGGCTTATAATACAGAATACAATAAAACAATAGAACAATGCTGGACCTTAAGGAAATTTAATGAAGTGACAAAGGCTTAAAGATACTCTTGTGGCCTCTTTTCTCCTAATCAAGGGCATATACATATTGCATCCAGTGTCTTATTGTATGCCACATGGTCCAAAATTGATCAAGGTAGGTGTGAGGTCAGAGCCTATGTGCCAAGAGTTATGTAACTCTACAAATTTCACACACAACGCAGATACCCTGAACCCAAGCCTTGTAGGATTTTAAAGGTCAAAACCTACATCTTGAATTGGGCTTGGGAGTGGATTGGAAGCCAGTGTAACTGCTGTAAGATTGGGGTTATATGATCCTGGTAACTGACTCCAACCAGCAGCCTAGTATTCTACATTAGCTCAAGCCTCTAAACAGTCTTCAAGGGAAGCCTCAAGTACAACATATTGTAGTAGTCCAGTCTAGATGTAACTAGGACAATAGTCTATATGCACAAGAGGTTGCATGTCCTGTGATCCGAAAGTCTCCTCATTTGAATAGTGAGGGATGATGTCCTCATTGCCGAATGGATAAGACGGGGATTTGAGTTCAGAGAACACAGCTTGCAGGTTGGGCATACTCGAAGACCAAATATCTCCTCTCTCTCCCCCCCCCCTTCCCTTTTCCAGGCTCCTGTGCAGCTTGAAGAAGTGGGGGCATTGAAGTAAAAACTGGTGTTAGAGAATATGCATCCCTGGCTTGCATTGTCCAGGTCCAAATCTTCTTAAGCTTAGGGACCTTTCATTGGCTAAAAAGTATCATAAAAGGGGGCATTTGTGTTGAAAGATGTGTGTTCCCTGAGTCCAGTTGCTTCCCCATAACCAGTGCAAGTTTATTCCCTTGTACATAATACATTTTATGTTCTCAAAGAGATAAATTAAGTTTTGCTTTGATAAAAAGATCCATATTGTATCTATTTCAATTGTACCTCAAATTTCCATTTTCCCCACATACTCCTAAATACTTTTTCTCCCCTGTCACCTCATCTCACTCCAGTATTCTAACTGCCTGCAGATAGTCTCTCAAGCAAATCTCTTTCCTAGCTCTGCTGCCTAAGATCTCCAGTTATTGAATCTAGGTATTTCTACCTGAGCTACTGCCATTTCATAGGGCCTATAAGATGGAGCTGTTCTGCTGGGCTTTTGGTTGCGGCAGCGGGCGTCCTATTCCACCAACTATTCCATCAGTCGGCCTCCCTTGTTATGACATCATTCTTTATAGCCTTGTTGAGGTGCTGAATCTGATTATTAACACCATCACCTCTTCTTGGGCCAAAAACTGTATTTTATGAAATGTGCCCTTTCCGCCAGTGATGCATTTTATTTCGTTTTATCATCCTACTGTTTTGATTTTATTGTATTGTTTTAAATTTGACTTGTAGGTTTTTATTGTCTAATTTATGCTGTGATCTGCCCTGAGCCCATTATGGGAAAGGGCGGAATATAAGTCCACTAAATAAATAAATACATTTCTGTGTTCAAACTGAATGCTTTTACCACTGAGACTGGCTCCCTGCTCTCCCATTAGGACTTACCAATACCAGAAATGCTCATATGGCTCTCCCCCACCCCCAGCTGTATGGAACTATATAGGATTGTTGAGTACATACTTAAGTGTAAACACAGAGGATCACACTGCATGCATATTATCAGGTTCCTTTTTGCATCAGCACCAGTATGAATAGCTTGCAGAACATCGCTAAGACAAATCTTTTAAAAGTGCAAAGCAGAAGCATGTATCTCTTTCCCCATTTGTATTTGTTTTGGTGGCTTTTTTTGCTTTAGGGATAATAGGCTGGAAGGTTTAATATAGAGTAATGCAGTACTGAAATTTTTTCTCCTGAGTGTTTGAATTCCCTTGAGAAGATAGTGAACTTTCCCTTTTAATCAGTTAAGATGGTTGTTTTATAACCTTTGATGAAACAACACATTTGCAATTAAGCTAAAAGATTCTGTTACACATAATTCCATTGTCAGAAGTTCTAGCTTAGGCAGAGTTCTGATACTGAAAAACCAAGAAACAGAGGGATGAGTAATTCTGAGAGATCATAGAATCATAGAGTTGGAAGGGACCTCTAGAGTAATCTAGTCCAACCCCCTGCACAATGCAGGAAACTCACAAACACCTCCCCCTAAATTCACAGGATCTTCATTGCTGTCAGATGGCCATCTAGCCTCTGCATAAAAACTTCCAAGGAAGGAGAACCCATACCTCCCGAGGAAGCCTGTTCCACTGAGGAATCGCTCTAACGGTCAGGAAGTTCTCCCTAATGTTGAACCGGAAACTCTTCTGATTTAATTTCATTGGTTCTGGTCCTACCTTCCAGGGTCACAGAAAATAATTCCACACCATCCTCTGTATGACAGCCCTTCATGTACTTGAAGATGGTGATCATATCACCTCTCAGCCGTCTCCTCTCCAGGCTAAACATGCCCAGCTCCTTCAACCTTTCGTCATAGGACTTGGTCTCCAGACCCCTCACCATCTTCGTTGCCCTCCTTCGTTCTAGCTTGTCTATATCCTTCTTAAAATGTGGTGCCCAAAACTGAACACAATACTCCAGGTGAGGTCTTACCAGAGCAGAGTAAAGCGATACCATCACATCACTTGATCTGGACACTATACTTCCACTGATACAGCCCAAAATTGCATTTGCCTTTTTAGCCACCACATCACACTGTTGACTCATGTTCAGCATATGATCCACTAAGACCCCTAGATCCTTTTCACACATACTACTGCTACGACAAGTCTCCCCCATCCTGTAACCATGCATTCGATTTTCCCTACCTAAATACCGAACTTTACATTTATCCCCATTGAAATTCATTTCATTGATTTTAGCCCAGTTTTCCAGCCTGTCAAGGTCATCCTGTATCCTGTCTTCTTCTGTGCTTGTAACCCCTCCCAATTTCGTATCATCTGCAAATTTAATAAGCATGCCCTCTATTCTTTCATCCAAATCATTGATTGAACAAATCATTGTTGCATAAAACAGGTCCCAGGACAGATCCTTAAGGCACTCCATTTGTCACTCCTCTCCAAGAGGATGAGGAATAATTCACAAGCACTCTTTTGATGCAATCTGTCAACCAGTTACAGATCCACCTAACGGTAACAGGATCCAAACCACCTTTTACCAACTTGTCAACAAGGATAGTATGTGGAATCTTATTAAAAGCCTTAATGAAATCAAGATAAACGATGTCTACAGCATTCCCCTGATCCAGCAAGGTAGTCACTTTCTAAAAAAAAAAGATCAGGTTAGTCTGATATGACTTATTCTTGAGAAAACCATGCTGGCTCTTAGTAATCACATCCATTCTTTCTAAATGTTCCAGGACCGACTGTTTGATGATTTGTTCTAAAACCTTTCCAGGTATAGACTTCAAGCTGACAGGTTGGTAGTTACCCGGATTGTCTTTTTCCCACTTCTTGAAGATGGGGACAATGTTCACCCACCCCCAATCTTCTGGCACCTCTCCTGTTCTCCAAGAATTCTCAAAAATAACAGCCAGAGGCTCAGAAATTACATCTGCAAGCTCTTTTAGAACTTTAGAACTCTTTTAGAATGTCAGTGAATCCTGAAACTTCTTGTTCATATGCGAGATATAGACTCCTGCACAGCTTCTGGCTTCCCTACTCAGTGTAGCATTATAAACTAGTTCTGTGTTCACATCTTTGTTATGTATGAAGGGCCCTTACGCCCACCCTGGACCCTCCAATGAATAAGGAAGCCTGTGTTTGTTGGGAGCTGCGTGCATATGAAGTACTCAGTGAGGCTGAGTGGTATGTTCTTAGGGAAGTAGAAATATTGGAGAAGTGTTTCCCTTTAAACTAGTGAAATAGGTACTTGTCTTTTCCTTTTTGTGAATAATGAATAGGATTGACATTCTTGCTGAGGCTTTATCAGTACTTAACTGAATCTTGAAAGATTTTTGGCAGTTGTTGATATAGTAATATTGGCAGGTACTTCTAATTTCATTTAGCATAGACACACTTATTTCTTTTCTATGATATCCATAAAGTATTTCTTTTCTGTGATATCCATAAAGTATTTATAGGGGATTTGATGTATGCCGTAATATGTAGGTGTTTTTGGAATACAGTATGAACAACAACAACATTTGGATTGTTGGATTGGATTGGATTTATATCCCACCCTCCACTCAGAGTCTCAGAGCAGCTCACAATCTCCTTTATCTTCCTCCCCCACAACAGACACCCTGTGAAGTGGGTGGGGCTGAGAGGACTCTCACAGCAGCTGCCCTTTCAAGGACAACCTCTGCCAGAGCTATGGCTGACCCAAGGCCATGCCAGCAGGTGCAAGTGGAGGAGTGGGGAATCAAACCCGGTTCTTCCAGATAAGAGTCCACACACTTAACCACTACAATTTGCTTTATTACGGTCCATGACCAAATACACAGTACAATGCAGACCAACAACACCCCCAGTAAAAATGTAAAAATCTAGAGGGACCTAAAAAAGGTAAAAGATATGATATAAAAAATACAGATAAAAAATTAAAAGATTATACAGCTCCAGTAAAATATTAACTAAAATACACTGATTAGCATTTGTTTCAGTTTCAGTAGCTTTTATGGTAGTATACAGAGTACTCAGAGATTAAGGTAAAGTAAAATACAAGTTTGGGAATATTCAAAAATAATTAAAAAACAGACAGTTTCAAGACCCCTTCGTTACATAATCCTCACAAATTCTCCTAGCTGCCGCCAAGAATTTGGCACAATTAGATGTAAATTGGGGGTTAGAATCTGATAACAGCATATTTCTGATTTTATAATCAGAGAACCCCAGGCATCCCTCAAACAAAGAATAGATGTACCTGGCGCGTATGCCTAGGTAAAGGCCACACCCAAGCAACACATGGTCAATCATTTCCACTTTATCTGCACCACAAGGGCAGACCCACTCAGCCATAGGCACCTTTTTAAAGCGGCCCTCGACGACTGCTGAAGGAAAGATATTGCAGTGGGCCATGGAAAAGGCCCTTCTGTGGGATGGTATTGTTAGATTTGAGAGATAGGAGGCTGGAGCTAGCACATATCTCCTTTGGGGGGGAGCTAAATAATCTGAGACCTTGGCAATATCATTCTGTCTCTCAATGTCTTGTAATCTCTGTTTGACTAGGTCCCTGGCTTGGTCCAGGGCCATTATCTGGAGAGATTCAGGTGAAAAGCCAAGCAAAGACAATTTCTGATGAATGGCTCTAACCCAAGAGGAACAATATCTATCCTTTAAAATTAGTGATGTGATATTCGTTGGGCAATGGCTGAGATTGAGCCAAGTGGTGATTGAAAGTAGGCTCACCCTAACCTCTATCCTTAGCAACCTGGTTTCCAAGCGTAGTACTGCATTGGAAACACAGGTTGGAAAATGGAAAATGGCTCTCAAGAATTTGGACTGAATTTTCTCAAGAGGGTCGAAGCTTGATAAGGTTGGACCTGACATGGTTCCATAAGTGAGTTGAGGTATTGTTTTGGCCAAGTACAGTTTTAATGCAACAGGTATAAAATGCCCCCCTTTAGTAAGAAAAAGCCTAATGATGGCCTGGGTCGATTTACAACCAGAGTTGGCAGCATATTCGTGATGAGTCTTCTTTGACCCTGAGGACTGAATCATGACCCCCAGATATTTGTAAATTGCTACCTGTTGTAAACTATGGCCATTTATACTCCATCTCCTTAGCCTGGGTTTTGGGCCAAAAGCCATTACTTTTGTTTTCTGATAATTAATCTCTAGAAGGTTATGGTCACAATAGCGACCGAATTGTACTTATGCCCTTCTAAGGCCTACTGGAGTTCTAGACAACAAGATTGTATCATCTGCATAGAGTAGGGCTACCATTTGCCTATCGGCCAAGGAGGGGGGATGAGTATCGACTAGATGGTGGTTGCTGATCATATCGTTAATAAAGATGGCAAAAAGGGACGGGGCCAGGATGCAGCCTTGCTTGACTCCTTTCCGTGATGGGATAGGGTCAGTAAGGAGACCTTGCTTATTACATCTGACCCTGATAGACGTGTTGGTATATAATGCCTGGATCAGGAATAAAAGTCTCCTGTCAATTGAGGTGGCACTTCTCATATAATTTCCCTCTAGGAATGGAGTCAGAAGCAGATTTTAGGTCGATAAAGGCTGCATAAAGAGAGACTGTTGTACTGGTTGCATATTTGTCAATCAAATGGGATAGGATCAAAATATATTCCAATGTGGATCGTCCTTCCCTAAACCCAGCCTGCTTATCTACCAAATACATTTCCTGAATCAGCCAACACTGCAATTTCTCTAAGAGATGACTAGCGTATAATTTGCCCAAAATACTCAGGAGGCTAATTGGCCTATAATTGGCTGGATCATCCTTCTGCCCGGACTTGAAAAAAGGAATGATGATAGCCTCTCTCCAGGCCTCAGGAATATCCCCTGTTGAATCAATATTTGTGAACAATGGGGCCAAGAGAGAGGCCCACCAGTCAATATTATCTTTCAATAGATCTGGGGGTATGAAATCCGGGCCTGGAGCTTTGCCTCTCTTGAGTTTGCTGATCAGAGATCTGACTTCTTCAACCGTCACCGGAGGCCAAGGTGGCAGGTCTGAAAGGGCCTCATGAATCAGGGGAACTGCTGAATGGTGGGGATCAGAATACAGCTCTTGAAAAAATGATTCCAATTCTTGGGGATAACAAAAGAGTCAATGGGGGAGATATCTTTGTAGGAATGACTCAAGATCAATTTCCAAAACCCTGTTGAGATCTTCTCCTTGGATTACTACACCAAACTGGCTCTCAATAGGAATGATATTTTTAAAAGGGTGTTGTGGGTAATATTTTTAAAAATTAATTTCATGAGCAGTGTATACACGCAAACTACTTTGCCATTGTCCTTCATTCTGCTAGGCAAAATGACTGCTTAGAAAATTATCCGCGCTGTCATTTTCCATGTTCTTGCATTGTAGCTTTAATTACTTGCATGCCTATGAAATTGCCTTCTTCAACTCATGAATTATATTTTTGTTTTTTAATTATTTAAATTATTTTATACTACATCTCAGCAATTAGCTCCCAATGCAGTGAACAAGCAGTAAAGCAACCATTACAATACATTTAACAGCAAACAAAAATGTAAAAACCAGCTTGGCCAGCAGCTGTGTTTACCTGAGACATTGTTGGCCAGCCATGGCTGCAGATGTTGTAATGGTCTTTGAGAAGTCCATTGAAAATGTGTGAAATTTCAAGAAGTCCTCACAAATGCATTGTTTTGCTAGAATTATTTAAAAGCTTCTGCTTTTGGAATAGTTTGTCTGGAGTGTTAGGGAATTTCTGTTTGAAATTCTATTTCTCTTTCTCAAACAGTACGATGGATCACTGGATCAAATAATTATTGAGAGGCATTTAACATGAAAAAGCAAAAACATATTTATTACTACAGGGAAAGGATACTGGGAGGTGAAAATAACCAACACTATAGAACTACATCCTCACACTAGAAGATCATGTACTTAATGGAAGTCCACTTCCTCCTCCTTCTTGAACTCTCTGCCTGAACAAAGGAAGTCACCTGATTAACTGACCAAACAGACAAAACAGGTTTTCTCACTTCTAGACCTTGGGCGTTTTCGCACTGACCTTAATCGGCAGCGGCGCCCCTCTTCACCGTGCAGGATCTGCACGGATTTCACACCAATTGCCGCGGAGCACCCGGAAGAGCCGCAAAGTCCCGCGGCTTTTGCGGCGCAAATGGAAACTGGTTTTTGGCAATTGGTGCGAAATCCGCGCAGATCCTGCGCGGTGAAGAGGGGCGTCGCTGCCGATTAAGGTCAGTGCGAAAACGCCCCTTGATTGACAGCAGTCAGTATTTTCTTCCCAGGTCATGTAGACAATAGGGAATCAGGCACAGTGTTAACCCTATAATGACTGGAACTTTAGAACATTGCAAAGGACATACAGAACAGATATTTATTTCCATCATGGAGGACGTATACCGATAGTGAATGGAGGATTTGAGCCACTTCTTTTAAATTCAAGTTAACTTTTTGTTTGTCGGGGTGGGATTCAGAACAGATATTATTTCTCAGGAAGCAAATGGTGAGACTGTGGCACCACATTTATATTATTATTCTCCACGAAAAAATAAGGTTGTATCTGTAAGCTTGCTTGAATTTCATAGAGTAAGGATCATGGAGTTTAAAATTAACTTCTGAATAAATATGTACGGAATTGTGCTGTTGCTGATATTAATGACACATGTTGTTTTCTTTTTAAAAAAAAAAAATGAACAGCCCACCACATCCAGTCCTGCACTTTGTTTGTGCTTTCAATTATACTCTGTATAGAGACTAATTTAGTTTTGTTTGCTGTTTTGTCACGTAACGTATGTGGTACAGCTGGCTAGAAGTCTACATAAAGACTGAAGAGTCAGAAACAGAAAATGTAGTAAATGACCTTTAGGATTAAAAAAAAGTTTACTGTGTCATAGTGCAAAAGCCAATTGCATTAATAGCAACAGATTCTAAAAAGCAGGTGGCCCTTAAAATGTCTCAAAGAGCTGTAGTAAGGTTAATGTCATTAGACATTTAAAAATAAATCCAACCAAGATGGTACCTCTGTGCTGACTGAAGGCTCCACCATAAGCAGATAAGAAACTTTGGATCAAGCCCAGTATGCTTTGGATTTTGAAAAAAATAAAATAACTTGTAAGTTGCTCATGTACACTCTCTGGAATACTTTGATATAGGTTAATATTTGTTTTGTATTTGGATCTTTTATCTTTGTACTATTAGATAGCAATTGGTGTGAGCAAAAAAAAAAACCTTCCAAAAAATCCCATACTGGTATTCGGATCTGGGTTTGTTTGTTTTTTTGAAATATCACATTTTGGGGGTCCAATAGACCCAAGAAGCCAGCCCAACTTTGGGTCTGGCATGACATCTCTTGCAGCATGGTTTAAACTGCCCTGCAGGAGAAGCTGGCTTCAGGATCTGTGTGCAACAGGGAGGTCTTTCTCCACCACATGCAGACCTGGCTGGGAGGGCTTTTTCTCTGGCATGCTTGAACTGCACCACAGGACAAGCTGGCCTCATGATCTGCATGCAGCAGGGAGGCAAGAGAGGATCAGCTGGAGCAGTTGGAGCTGAGTGCTCCGTGCTGCCTCAGCTGGCGCTGGCTCCTCCTGCAGCTCTGTTTAAAACTAGCTATAACTAGAGCCTATCAGCCTTCAGTATAGCTGAATATACTGGAATAAAAACGAAGGGGAGAGGGGGTCGGCTTTATCCAGGCTTAGATATACCAGTAGCTGAACAGATTCTCTTATCTGTATTTGGCTTAAATAAAACCAGTTATTTTGGGAGTATTTTATTTGATCGATTTATGCTGAATGCACACCCCTGAATGGCAACAGTTTATTATTTTACTAAAAGTACTAGTACCTCTGTGATTACATTATGATTATGTTTATCAAACTGTTCTAAGTGCAACTGTGCAGGTTGCACTGTAATTTAAATAATATCCATTTTACATAGGTAGTAATGTTTCCATTTATATGCCTTATTAGCAATATGGTTAGATGGATGTATTAAAACACTGAAAATACTGTCAACAGTATCATCAATAATAAAAACAATGAAATGCACAAAACTGAAAATCAGTGGGAGAAAATTAAAATTTAGAGACTAACCAATTGAAAAGGCCTGGCAAAAGAAAGTAGTTTTAAAGGGCCAGGGGTGCAGATCTAATCCATTTCCCTTGGAGAGTGAGACCAATTTCCTACTAGCCTTATGTTGCTCTCACGCTCCTCTTCTCTGTGGGGCTTCTGTTGGATTTCACACTATCTGCCCTGGGGCTGCAACTTGCTCTGCCTTTTTCATGCAGCAAAAAAGATTATCTAAAAACCAGTTTCTGTTTGCCATGCGAAAAAGGCAAAGCTAGTTGTAGCCCCAGAGCAGATAGTGTGAAATCGGATGGAAGCCCTGTGGAGAAGAGTGTGAGAGCAGCATAAGGCTAATGCAGGGCTGGTGCATAGGAGTAGGCCAAGTAGGCAAACGCCTCGGGCGCCACTTGGCCTAGGGGCGCCATGAGGTGCCCCCTCTCCCCACGCCCCACTGCCATTCTGACTTTGCAGAGGCTTCCCGAGGCTCAGGCAGCCTCCGCAAAGTCGGTAACGGGCAGTGCCGGTGCTCTAAGCGCGCCTTCTGCCTTTGGGACTTTGCGGAGGCTTCCCGAGACTCAGGCAGCCTTCGCAAAGTCGGGCAGGGGGAGAACTTTGCAGAGGCTTCCTGAGGCTTGGGCAGCCTTTGCAAAGTCAGGCTGGGGGCGGGGGAGAGCTTTGTGGAAGCTTCCCGATACTCGGGCAGCCTTCGGAAAATTGGGCATGGGGGAAAATGCTTTGCAGAGGCTTCTCGAGGCTTGGGCGGCCTCCATAAAGTTGGGTGCATGTGACAGTGATGTCATCATGATGTCATCAGCATTCACGTGCTCTGCGCGTGCATATCAAGCCATGGGGGGTGGGGTGGAGGAGAAACATCTAGCCTGGGGCACTGGAAACTCCAGCACCGGGCCTGGGCTAGTGGGAAATTGGTCTGAGTTTGACAGCATGAGAAAGGGCCATTTATATAGTGTGTTAATCCAGGAGTAGGTGATTTTTCACTCTTCTGTGGTGTATAGTGCTTAGGGTATTGATGTGCATGGAATGATAGTGGAAACTATTTTTCCTCTGTTGAAAGCATCTGTACTCTGCATAAAGGTAAGAGTAGTATTGTGATGCAGAGGTCCCCATGAAAATTCTTGCCCTCTCTCTCTCTCTCTCCCTACCTGACCCATCCCTGCCAGTCAAGACTCCCATCCTTCAAGCATGTACTTGTGACAGTGAGCATCCTCTCTCCAAGAAATTTAACTTTCATGGGTATGAAGGGCTCTGTGTTGCAAACTTGGGAAGCAGTGTTACAAGGCTAGGTTGTAATGAACAGGGAGAGAGAGAAGGCAAGGGAGAACATGTGGATCTCCTTGAACCTGCCTGTGTTGACTGTCTCCTTGGTATGGTGTGTGTCATGGTGCTTAAGTTGTGTTTCCTGCCCCCAGATCTTTTGGTCTGCTTCCCATGGTCCTAGCCAGGGCTTTTTCCCAGGTGGAACAGAGTTCTGGAACCTCTTTGTGGAAACAAAAGTGTTTAAAATTCATGAGAGAAATCTGTGTGTTTCTCCTTCATTCCCTCTTGAGACTTCAGGCACCTCTTTTTCCAGAAACCGCCCCCCTGGTCCTGGCCTTTATACTCCTTCCTGGCTTTATAATCCTTCCTTGGCTTCTCCTTTCTGTGGCATGGCTGTCATATCATGTGACTTTCTGTCATGTTAATGAATCCTATTTTGCCATCTAGAAGTTAAAGATGTGTTTGTGAAGGTCAAAGACCTGAGAGGCAGTTTGGTGTAGTGGTTAAGTGTGCAGACTCTTATCTGGGAGAACCGGGTTTGATTCCCCGCTCCTCCACTTACAGCTGCTGAAATAGATCCAAGTAGTCAACCGTGTTGGTCTGAAGTAGTAGAACAAAATAGGAGTCAAGTTGGGTTATGGCCTTGGGTTAGCCATAGCTATCACAGGAGTTGTCCTTGAAAGGACAGCTGCTGTGAGAGCCCTCTCAGCCCCATCTACCTCACAGGGTGTCTGTTGTGGGGGGAGAAGATATAGGAGATTGTAAGCTGCTCTGAGACTCTGATTCAGAGAGGAAAGTGGGATATAAATCTGCAGTCTTCTTCTTTAAATAAGCAGCTTGCTGTAAAGCTTTCTATCAAGACTGCTTATGGAGAGCCTCGGCTTAGTTTTTGCTAGGGCACTAGTCTGCTTATTCTTCCATGAAAAAAAGGAATAATATAATGGCAAAACTGGGCTTTCTGTTTACCAAATTTTGATGTTTTTTCTCTTGAGCCTTGCAACTGAGAATAAGAGTTCTATATAACTGGGGGGATTGACTCTTTGTCTAATGTACACAAGTACTTAGCAGAAGAGCGCTTACTTGTACTCTTCCAAATACTTTCGTTATTTAGAGAGATTTTGTCTGCCACTGCTTGATATGTTTATAGTTGTGTTAATAATGGCTTTGTTTCTGCTGTCTTTAACTTGCTGCAATATCTATTTCTGTTACATTTAGCGGTACTTTCTTGTTGGGAGCAATCATGCAGAAACGAAACACCGTGTTTTGAAAATTGATCGCACAGAACCGAAGGATTTAGTTGTTATTGATGATAGGGTGAGTACTTCACAATTTCAGGCATTATGATGAAGAAAACAATATTACAGAATGATCTTAATATTTCAGCATATTATATTCCTTTGAGTTTAAAAGGACTGAAACTCTTATCAAGTTGCTTTACAAAAGTGTATTTCTTATTTGATATAGTTTCCTAGTAGAGAAGATAAACTGGAATATATTATTTTATTTTTTTTACTTTAGCTTGGAATGATTTTTTAAGAGAATGTGTCCTGGAAAAGTGTATCAAATAGAAAAAATAGGGTGTGCATACATTTTTTAAAGATGAACGTGTTTCTGCTGCATAGGCTTCCCAACCCTCCCGCCCTGGTGGGGGACCCCAGGATTTCTACCCTCTTCCCCCGCTCCCCAAAAAAATGGAAGTGGGGGAGGGGGAAACGGCGCCAGGGAGCATGGCGAGCCGCCCGATCCTGGAGCGGGCGAGGCCGCCGCGCCGCTGCCGCCCCCTTCCCGCCCACTGCAGCTGCTCCTCCGAGATGGGCCCAGGCTGAGCCCATCTTGGAGGAGCAGCCAAGAGGTGGTAGCAGCGCAGGGGAGGGCGAGGCAGGCCAGGAGCATGGCAAGCCGCGAATCCGGGCCCTTCTAGGACCTGGACTTGCGGCTCGCCACGCCCCCGGCCCGCCTCCCCCCTCCCCTCCGCTTCCACCCCAGAGATGGAGCGGGCGAGGCCGCCGTGCCGCTGCCGCCTCTTCTTTGCTCGCCGTGGCTGCTCCTCCGAGATGGGCTCAGCCTGAGCCCATCTCGGAGGAGCAGCCACGGCGAGCGGAGAAGAGGCGGCAGCTGCGGGGCGGCTCGCCACACTCCCCGGCGCCGTTTCCCCCCTCCCCCCTAGCTCCACCCCAGTGTCTCCTGGCTCCACCCCCAAAGTCTCCTGGCTCCACCCCCAAAGTCCCCAGATATTTCTGGGGTTGGATTTGGCAACCCTACTGCTGCATGGGTGCTGCATTGGAAATTGGAACTTGTGGGATTCATTGAGGGTGATTCATGAGTTCCATCTCTTATGCTATAATAGAAATGTGTTTCTGGGAGAGGGGGACGGATATTTCCTCTTCTCCTAGTAAATTTATATACGTAAAGTTTCTATGGAATTCTGTGGGAGAGATCCACCGACAAGCTGCATGATGAAAGGGCAAGTTGGTTCCACTATATTCCTCCTCACCGCAGCCTCTCAACTTTTGTGGGTAATAGACCATGTGGGTCCTGGGACCCCAAGATAAACTTTCCTGGGGTCATGGCTGTTGGGTATGAAGGGAATGTGGGAAAGTTCTGTGGTGCCCAACCCATCCTGCTGATGGATTGCAGGATCCAGTTCATTTATTTGGATTTTCTCCTGATACTCAGCTGTAAAAACTCACAGGTATAAATAAACTTGTTCATGTATAACAATGTATATACACACCTGTGAGTCTTTAGTATTATTTTACTTAACTGTAAGAAACAACTACTTTAGTGTGTTTTATGTGAATTAATGTTAATTAAATTGTGTATGGTTATTCCAATTTGCATTTTTTGTCTTGTGAGAATCCTCTAAAGCAGGGATCTCCAACCCCCGGGCCACGGACCAGTACCGCTCCACGGCCTGTTAGCAACTGGGCCGTGAGTTGTATAATTATTTCATCATATCTTACAATGTAATAATAGAAATAAAGTGCAGAATTGTATCATTCAGAAACATTCCCCCTTCCCGGTCCATGGAAAAATTCTCTTTCATGAAACTGGTCCCTGGTGCCAAAAAATTTGGGGATCATTGCTCTAAAGAATAGGAGAGTAGATGAATAATGCCACAAATTGGTTTTTCAATAAGAAAAAGATGCATTCCTTTCTATATACAACAATCCAGTGTCATTTTAAGGGAATTCATTTTTGATGTTGACTGCTCATTTGATTTTTAAGCATGTATACACCCAGCAAGAAGTGAGAGAGCTGCTTGGCCGTTTAGATTTGGGAAACAGGACGAAAATTGGACAGAAGGGCACCTCTGGACTATCACGAGCAGTCACTGCTTTTGGTATAGTAGGTAAGGAGAGTCTTTTATTTATACTTTTTTAAAAGATCAGCTAACTTGCATAAATTAGAATATTATCAAGATATTGCAAATAGAAATGAAATATAAAACCACTAAGAAAACAAGAACACAATTTTCTACTTCTCCTTGTAATATAAACGGGGACACTCACACTAGTAATGTCACAGTACATCAGAACTTAACAGCCACTTTTCATGTGAAGAACAAAAAAACAACATTGGCTGGTGATGCCTTATTAACTTGTAGTGACTCATTTTTAAGTTTGAGTATTACATTCCATTTTTTTAGTGTGTGTGTGTGTGTGTGTGAGGGAGAGAGAGTGTTTGCATGCCTGGAAGTCGTGGTGACTTCTGGTGACCCCTAGTGGGGCTAGGACTTTTTCAGAGAGGTGACTTGTATCACCTGCATCTGTGTCTTGGCCCTGGTATTCCTTGGAGGTCTCCCATCCATGTACTTGCCAAGGTCAGCCCTGCTTAGCTTCTGTGATCTGATGAGATCAGGCTTGCCCAGTCAGGGCTATTACATTCCATTTCTTGAGCTGCTTGCCTTCAGGAAGCATCCATTTCTGACCTCCATTTGGTTACCTTAAAGCAGAAGCCATCAATCTTGCTTAGCTTTTTGGAATTTTTAAATTCAAATGACTGCAGTGGGAGAGGGAGTCAGTTAACAGCCACCATGGGAGGCAGCACCAGGTCTTTGCTTTGTTTAAGAGATGCTGTTTGGTATCGGTTCCCAAGGAAAAGGGAGAGCTTGCTTCCTGCTTTTTTCAGTATTGTTTTAGTTTATAAGCTGTCTGTAAGTAGTGATTGGTGATGTTTAACACACTGTATTCAACGATTTCACATATATTCTCAATTGTGCAAAAACTCTGGTTGTGCCTGCACATTCTCATATTGCAGATTTGCTTTGGTTATTGGAGCATATGAGGGAATTTCAGAAGAAAATCAGCTTGTACTCCATAGGTTGCAGCAAAGCTTTTGACTGTGTGGATCATGAAACGCTATGGCTGGTCTGAAAAAAAATGAGTGTGCCATAGCATCTGATTGCTTTGACACACAACCTGTGCTCCAGATAAGAGGCTGCTGTTAGGACAGAATATGGAGAAACAGAATGATTTCCAATTGGCAAAGGTGTCAGCCAGTGATGCATTTTATCTCCCTGTCTCTTCAATCGATATGCAGAACATAAGGAAAACTGGATTAGATTTAGATGAAGGTGGAATGAAAATTGGTGGAAGTATTGTTAACAATTTGAGATATGCAGATGACACCACATTACTAGTAGAAATTAGTGAAAACCTGGAATGACTACTGATGAAGGCTAAACAGAAAGTGCCAAACAGGATTACAGGTGAATATCAAGAAGACAAGCGTAATGACTACTGGGGAATTACACAACTTTAAGGTTGATAATGAAGAAATTGTTAGAGATTTTCTATTCCTTGGCTTCATCATCAAGCAAAAGGGAGACTGCAATCAAGAAAGCAGAAGGAGACTGGGACAGGGGAGGGCAGGCATGAAGGAGCTAGAAAAGATTCTTAAGTGTAGGAGTGTGTCTCTGGTGACCAAGATCAAGTTAATTCATAGAATCTATGTATTGGTGTGATAGATGGACAAAGAAGAAAGGTGTCAAGAAGAAAGCTGATTCAGGTGTCAAGAAGAAAGTTGATTGGGTTCTAGATCAAATCAAGCCTGAACTCTCCTTATAAACTAAAATGACTAACATGAGGCTATCATACCTTGTTCAGTTTATGAGATGGTGAGACTCATTGGATAAAATAATCCAAGGAAAGGTTGAAGGCAGTAAAATAAGTGGAAGACTCAACATGAGATGGATTGACTCAATAAAAGAAGCCACGGCCCTCAGTCTGCAAAACCTGAGCAATAGTGTTGTTAACAATAGAATGTTCGGAGGACATTAATTCATAGGGGTGCTACAAGTCAAAACTGACTTGAAAGCACTTAACATACATACACATATACACTCATTCTCATGTTGATCATGAGTTTACAAATTCTTAGTGTCCTTGGTGACCAAACCCAAACACATCATGGAATCTGTGTTTATGGCCAAGCTGAAGTTGCATGGTTATAATGAACTTGCCTGGAATGAGCTCAGCACTTCTCTAGTCAGCCAGCTGATATGAAGCAAGCTAAAGTTCCCTGTTTTTTGTTTTTCTGTTTCACTCTAGACCTTTTGCCTTTTATCTGCAAAACTCAAGAAGTAAGCAGGTACCAGGAAACACAGCTGCAGGCACCACATTAAGTCTTGCTGACATAAAGTATGAATATTCTCTTTAGTGAGGTTAAGTTTATTGGACTTCATTTAGTGTATATTCACCGTAGAAAAATCAGATGAAGTCTATAAATGTTATCTTTCTTTTGCTTCAGATCTTCTTTCTGCTTATAGCCACATAATTTTGTTCTTGAAGATATGATCCATAAACAGATGCAGAGCTGAGCACACAATTTTTTTGTGTTGGATTATGGCCGAGATTTCAAGTAGCATCTGTCTAGTGGGGCAGACTATCATTGTTGGCAGACAGGATCACAAATTCATGTATAAACAAAGAGAACAAGCTGGAGGCCTGCAGGGAATTTCAGGAGAGGAAACATTGGAAGTGACGCATACCCATTCAGTATTGTTTAAGCTTTCAGGGGCTCGAACAGACTGATTTCCCCTCTCTTCTTTTTTTCTTTAGTTGACTCTCAGCTGCAGCTCATGTCCTTGTATCCTGGACCACATTCTGTTCTTATCAGGCTGGGTTTGTTTGGGGGTCATGATGATTTTTTTGTTCTGAACTGAATGAAGGCTATCAAGTACAAACTCAGTTCTTCTGCATACTTGAGGAGTCCCTCTGAGAATGTAGAGCCCCTTACCTTGTCTGTTGGTCACCTGGTTTTGCCATTTTGTGATCACAGTGGAGGCCACTCAGTTTTCTAAGAAATAGTGGTGAAAAACCAGAGAAGGTGTGCTCTGCTAGCATGGCATAAAACTATGGAATAGGCTATCTCAAAAACATATGTTATGCTAGAGAAAAGCTTTACTGATTTTACACACTTCTGAAAGGTTTTTATAGCAGATGAAATAACTCTGTCTATATGTAACTATAATTAATTCCTATTCCATAGTACCACAACAATAAACCTAGTAGCAGATTCCCTAGCAAAAAAAGCTTGATATCTAAATATAATCAGAAGAATGAAAAGTTCCTCTAATCCATCACGGCAAACATTATGGAATGCTGAAAGAACATCACATTTCAGTAAACAACCTGATCTGCTAGTATGGCTATAATATTGTCTTATACTGCTAGCAGGGATTCTGTACCCTGAGGTGATGAAATGTTTTTCCAAGTGGAAGCTAATAAGGACCATGCACAGTCAGATACATTGAAACATTAGACATTGATAAAGTTTCCATTGTTCACCCTGGTTAACCTTTGTTTTAAAATGTTTTTAGAATCTAGCAAATAATTTTGCAAATTGGAGAAATGTTTGAATGAGCAGCCATTTTGAAAAGATTTTTAATTTAGGTTAATTAATGATTTAGTATATAATTAAAAATAACAAATACCTGCTATGCTACTGCTAGCCAAATTCTGTAAGGAAAATAATTCACAAATGACAGTTTTTGCCATCTGACATTTTCTGAGTTGTTGGAAACAAAAAAGGAATTGTAGAAAACCATACAGTGCTTTTTTGTGGTATATGAAGTCAAAAGCAGGTACAAATGAGCAATTTAATGTTTTCTCTAGGTTTTGTCAGATTTTTAGAAGGTTACTACATTGTGCTAATTACAAAAAGGAGAAAGATGGCAGATATTGGAGGGCATGCAATATATAAAATAGAAGATACAAATATGATCTATATTCCAAACGACTCTGTACGTATGACTCATCCTGATGAAGCAAGGTAAATGATCCTGTACCTTGATGCTGGTTTTCTTTTGAAGAGTTTAACCTCCCAGATGGATAATAAGGGCTTATTTAGTTAACATCCTTTGGAGGGAACTGACTGATAGTTTTGATAAACCTATAATTCTCATAACTGTATTTCTGATGAAAAGAAGCCAACAAATGGCTTGGTTTGTTGACATCCAAATGTGAAACTTACTCACCACCCCTGTACATCTTGGCCATTGCTGCCTCCTTAGGCTTGCATGCTCACATTGGACTTCTGTGTCTTCCAGCTGCTCTTTTCCTGGTGTCCCCCTATCTTCCTGCTACTTACTGCTCCCCCTTTCTTCACTTTGGTTCTTTGTCGCTCAACCTCTAGGAGGTTTCCAGTACTCAGTGTTTGTTCCTGCCTATATAGCTCTTCTTGTTCTTAAGGACCGTGTTATTTCCGTCCCTCATCATAAGCCCTCTGCTAAACATGATTTTGAATTCACATGTAGAAATTGGACAATTCGCAGACGTACGGCTGCTCAGCTGTTTCATTATAGTTGATGAACATTTTAAATGACCACCAGAATGTTTTAGGATAGTTGTGTATGCAATTTTTTTCTATATGAGATGGTGTGATATGCTACAGATTTGGTGCATCTTCCTCAGAAAACAGCCCCTCTGAGCTCCAGGTCCTTGCTGTAGGAGATCGATGGGCAGAAGACAGTTTGGGAATAATAAAGGAGGTATTTTTTTATAGACAGGAATTCTGTGTGATCTCAGATACTTCGTCTGTATACTTTGTCATGAGCACAAACATTGGTGTCTTGCTTCTTCCACGCCCCCCCCCAAAGCATTTTCATTCTGAAGGAAAATTTTTGCATTCACTAACTAATATTATAACCATTCAAGCCAAACCAGATAGACAGATTAATCAATGTCTGTTGCAGCAATAGCACATTATACATTATTGTTATTGGACAGGACAGAGTTCCAGGGACAAAGAATTTGTGTTGTATAACAATGCTGTTTTAAATAAATCTATACTCTTTTTGTTTAGATATCTTCGAATTTTTCAGAATGTGGATCTGTCTAGTAATTTTTATTTCAGGTATGTGTTTTGCTTCAGATATATCGTATTATAGAGTTACTGCAATATTTAATCAATGAAGGATCAGGAATTGTCATACTACCTTTTCAAGAATAATATGGAAAGACGAAGATGTCAGAGCAGTATTTTCATTTTTGTAAAAACATAGTTATTATCAGCTTAAATGCATCCTTTATGTAAATGCACAGAAACATAAGTACATTGAATTCTCTGTGTAATATCTCAGTATCACCTTTAATTCAGAGGCCTCTGATCATTGCAGAAACATCAATGAGCCACCTTCTTGTCCATTAAATGTTAATGTGATCATTCTTCCTGACTACCACCTTCCGGATCCTAGGGTTCTTCTATTTTTACATAGAAGGTAGTTTTCTTTCTCTGCTCTTGGCTCTATCTTTATGCCTACAGGGGTGCTTGATCACTGAAAAAGTAAAAAGCATAAGCGTAGTTCTTAGCAGATATTCTAGAAAATTTTATAGCATTGACAGAAACACGTGATCAGTGGCTAGTGATGACAGAAACACCACAAAAACCAGTTTAGAGCAGGGTGAGCTATTGTTCCCTCAGATTAGAAAATAACTCATTCTTTTCATGTTTATCCCATACATTGAACCCCTGTGATCCTCCTTATCTGGAATGTGATGGTGTCTAATGACTTTCTCACATCTACCCATCCATCATTCATATGGATGGCATTCATATGGATATCTCCTTTTATGGGTTTACCCTAATCTTACAAGGACGCTAGAGTAAAGAGAGTTACTTGACTAAGGTCATCCAGGTTGCATTATGGCTGAGCAGAATTCACAAATTCCATTCACTCTACTTTCTTTTGATTTCTGGGTTAGCTGTCCGTTATCTAACCAAATCACACCTTTTTTTTTAATTGAGTTCAAGGAAAAAGAATTCAGAAGCTGCCTGAAGAAAACTTTGAAGATGGAATATTTTAATTGATTAACTGTTTCAGAGAAACTTCAACCTTATTTCTTTTTTGTCTTGTCTTAGCTATAGCTATGATTTATCCCACTCTCTTCAATATAACCTTACTGTTCTAAGAGTTCCTCTTGAGATACTTGGGACAGAAACAGCTCGAACTCGGCAGGAGAGTTTTGATATTTTTGAAGATGAGGGTCTTGCTGCTCAGCATGGAAATGGTATGTATGATTAAAACAGAAATAAGTCATTACACATGTATTTGGAATTATTTTAGCTACAGAAACATCTTTTTTGTTGATCAATATTGTGTTAGCCTCAGGTTGGAAAAAGATTACATAAGTTGCCAATTACAGATGAGCAGGGGTTTTTTTTAGCTTTAATTGTGTTGATAACTTGGGAGGACATTTGGATATGCTGACACTTTTAGAAAAATGATCATTCAGCTGATTTGTAGGCTGAATTTCACCCTAAATTTTCTGATTAGTTTTTAAAATAAATAAATGTTTTACTGTTTAAAATAAATAAACATAAATGATAAGTGATTGCCTTACACTATCAACAAAGTAAATAAAATTAAAAAATTAAAAAGAGGCACATTCACATGTATGAACCTAGGCATTCATTCTTTGCCTTAACAAACACTTACAATGGGGCTTTCATATTTAACTATAGGGATGGCACGGGTGTTAACGAATCAGTTCCTGCAACAATCATAACCACACAACTTTGGAAAAGACATTCTCTCAGGAGGGAGTTTCTTGTCTTGTCTTTCTGACTTGGTCTCAGTAAAATCCCAAATTAGCAATTTGTTCAGGCTGAGAACTTTACCTGGGAGAGGGGGAAAAATGAACTTGCATATGGCAGGCAGTGATGTCATTTGCAAAAACATGGCGCAGATAGCCATAAAGTGGAGGGATTGCATCTACTAGTCTGTTCTACTAATGGCCAGACATCCCTGTGGCCCTAGAAGTCCTCCTCTGATGCTAGATATTCTCACTTTTCTGGGTCATCTGAATGCAATCGAGTCTAGCTGCTATTACCTTAAGTCCATTCTGTTAAGGATGCCAAGGCCCACCTTGGCTCCATGGCCACTTCCCAAATTTTCTGGTTATTTAATGTTTTGTTTGGTATTTTAGTTATCCTTGTATAGTTTTCTCAAGATAATGGAATGAATGGCTAACTTTCTTTCATCAAGATGTAGTGAAGATTGAGAGGCAAGCTGTTACTACTAGGTAATGTCTTCAAATTCCATAAGACCATGAATAACAACTGGATGAGGTGTCTCTTGGACAGTCTGTAAAGTTGCCATTTTTCTTGCACAAAAGTGTTTCTAAGCACTCTTTTCCCATAGTATTTGATTCTAGAGAGCTGAGCATCCCTAAGAGCGGTCAGCATCTCTGCCTACGCAGCACATAGTTTTCATTGACATTATAGTTCAAGACTATAAGAAATCTGAAGGATCCGAAAAGACCCATCTAGGCAACTGCATTGTTTCCAAGAGTAGCTAAGTCTTTTTGTTCTCATAATGGTAATTCAGGGACTCTGTATCTGTTTCTCTTATACAACATCCTGGGACCCCAGTAAATGTATGAATGTCATTTATTCATTAACCCAGGCGTATCAAATTCATTTGTTACGAGGGCCAGTTTTGACACAAATGGGACTTTGTAGGGCTGAGCCACGCATGTCATAAAATGTAATACCAGGTAGCAGAGATATAAACAAATAGATACAATTAAAGATATTAGTTTTAACTTAAAATATGAACATGCATAAAACTCTTGTGATATTTTGTTTAAAATGGAAAAGTGGGGGAACAGTGGGATTTGGCAATGCAGTTTTAAAAATAAAACATCAAGAAAAAGCAGAACATCAAGATTGCAGCGGAAACTAAAAATATAAACTAAGAATATAAAATGCTCTGAGCCTAGGAAAACATGAAATGGCTGGGCATTGCAAATTTCTCCCCCTATCCCACCCTCATCTACTCAGATTGACAGTGCCTCTCCAGTGTAATATCCCCCTTTGGCTGTGGGTTCCCAGGTTAGAGTACTCACTAGACATCATTTCTCAGGTCCATGTAGCAGAGGCAAGCTGGCTCAAAGCATCAACCCTTTATTTGCAAGGAGCTTCAACTGGCCATAAACTCCACAAAAGTGAAACTGCCTTATATCCACTCCATTGAAATACATTGCAGCACAGAGTTGCAAGAAAAACAGAGTGGATTTTCCATGAAGGTCTCTGGGCTCAGATAGACCAGTCCATTCCATGTTCCATGTTTTCCTTGCAGCTTTGCAAGCCCTGCTGAATCAGGCAAAGACAAGGTAGAAGGAGCTGGGAATGTCCTTGGCAGTCTCTGTGCTTCCAAGGGTGAGGACAGGAGGGGGAGGAGGGGGGACAACATTGCCTTAGGCTTGATTGAAGACCTGGGCAGGCCAGTTCTGGCCCGCAGGCTGGGAATTTGACAGCCCTGCATTAATCTATGAAAATCTTTCTTTCCCCATCAAATATATTTATTTGAACTGAAGAAGAAGAATTGCAGATTTATACCCCACCCTTCTCTCTGAATCAGAGACTCAGAGCAGCTTACAATCTCCTATATCTTCTCCCCCCACAACAGACACTCTGTGAGGTGGGTGGGGCTGAGACGGCTCTCACAGCAGCTGCCCTTTCAAGGACAACCTCTACCAGAGCTAATGGCTAACCAATGTTAACCCACTGGGAGATAATATAATTAGACTTTCTAAAACCCAAATTACACAGATTCTAAAGTTTAATTTCCATTAATATTCCAGGTGTATTTGGCATTTGCAGTGAACCTTATAGAAAATATGTGTGGAATGGCAAGCTGCTGGATATAGTCAAAACCGCTGTTCATCATGACTGGCTGTTGTACGTCATTCATGGATTTTGTGGGCAGTCAAGTATCCTTCTACTGTTGTCTGTTAATGTTTATTATGGTAAAAGCTTTCATTGTGTATTGCTGTTAGGAAAGTGGATTCTGGTAACATACAAGATTTTGCTAAGCATCTTTATGCATGCAGATTAAGAAATCATTTCGCAGCTTTAATTAGCTGGATTTCAAGAATCTCTTGGATCTAAGAAAGGAGAGATGAGTTTCTAGACTAATTGGCTGCATATGTAGTGAAACATGCTGAAGATAAATTCTTATTCTAAGCATGCACGTTATAAGAAATCATGCATGAGGTGGTATTGCCAGAGAAGAAATAGGGTCCGGACAGACTTCATTTACCTACCACAGTGGCAATGTCTGTACTTAGCGTCATTATTCATAGAGTACTTGGAGACACTTATTTTGAGCAGATAACAGGAAAAATAATAGAGCAGAATTACTGTAAAATGCATTACTAGTAAAAATAGCCTAAAATGCTTGGAAAACAAATGGATAAAATACAGGGCCTTGTTTTTATTACAGCTATAACTAGTAAGTGTAAAATATTAATCTGATCCATTCCACCTTTTCTTTTCAGAGTTTCAGTTTGAACCTGGAACAAACAAACAAACCTCAAAACAGATAGCAATACAAATAAGCTTTTAGTATCTTTCTTTGAGGATAGAGTAGATCTTTAAGAAGGAGGGGCTTTGGCTCAAAATTAACTCAAAATTATTCCTGTGGTGTATTAGAGTTATCAGTTCCAAAATATGGTTTCAAGTTCCTTCCTTTTTCCTTTCCAAAAACGCATTTAGTCTAAGGTTCATTTCTTACATCCATCATGTGTGCACATTTTACATTGCATTCTGGACATAGCTTTGGATTCTTGACTGAATCTTTACACACTTTTGTCTACTTCCTTAAATCTAGAATTTGGCAGATGTTATCATAGTAATTTGGATGCATCTGCACATAGATAGGCTATTAAGTATACCACAGCCATTTCTTACTGGGCTGTTCAGTTGTGGGTAAGAAGGGTTTACTATCTGTCAGAGCTCAGAAGAATTCAGTGAGAATTAACTCCCCAACAAAAGTAATATAGGTAGAAATACTGGGTCATAAGAGTTACTTAAAAGTGGTGTTGTATTATCATCCATCTGATCAAACCCTTGAGGCTGATTTTGAGATACAGAAGGAAGGTGACTAGAGCAGATAATATTATACTAGCAGATTTCAGCTACCCTCACATTAACTGAGTAAATGTGTGCCCAAATCATACTGTAGATATGAAATTCATAGACATCATAAGTACATGGGAACCATTGGCCACAGAGCCAACTAGCAGATAGTGACCACAATACTATTAAGTTCAACATTCAGGTTAGTGGAAAGTTACCCCGAAAGTCCAAATTGGTAACATTTTATTTCAAAAGAGAGAACTTTACAAAAATGAGATGACTAATTAAAGGGAAGCTGAAAGGGAAACTTAACCGAGTCAAATCCCTAGAGGATGCTTGGAAGCTATTTAAAACCACATTAATTGAAGCCCAGATAGAATGCATTCTACAAGTTAGGAAAGGCATTGGCAAGTCTAAAAGAAAGCCTGTGTGGCTAACAATGCAAGACAAGGAAGATATAAAAAATTAAAGAGGCCTTTTTAAAAAGTGGAAGGTCTGCTCCAATGAATTGAACAGGAGGAACCACAAGCTTGAGCAGAAATCAATAATTAGGCATGCAAAAAAGAGATTTTGAGGAGCAGGTTGCTAAAAGCATAAAGACAAACAATATTTTTAAAAATACATCTGGAGCAGAAAACCAGCCAGAGAAGCAGTGGGGCCTTTGGATAACAAAGGAATAAAGGGATTGCTTAAAGAAGATGGGGAGATGGCAGAGAAGCTAAGTGACTTACTTGCTTCTTTGTTCACTGTGGAAAGTGTGGGGCATGTACCTATGCACAGCTACTATTTTCAGGAAGGTAGCATAAAGAGTTGAGTCAAATTGAGTTGATGAGAGATGATGTTGTAGACCTACTGAGAAAATTAAAAACCAAAAAGTCTTCAAGTCCTGATGACATACACCCAAGAGGTCTTAGGGAACAAAAATGGGATCTACTAACCTGTTTATGTAACCTATCACTAAATTTTCCTGCTATACTAGAAGGCTGGAGAGTATCAGATGCTACACCAATTTTTAAAAAGGGATCCTGAGGGTAACCAAGAAATTACAGTCCAGTCAGTCTAATGTTTGTCCCAGGGAAATTAGTAGACATTATTAGGCACATAGAGGAAAAAGGAGCCCTGTGGCGCAGAGTGGTAAAGCTGCAGTACTGCAGTCCTAAGCTCTGCTCACAACCTGAGTTCAATCCCAGCAGAAGCTGGGTTCAGGTAGCGGCTCAAGGTTGACTCAGCCTTCCATCCTTCCGAGGTCAGTAAAATGAGCTTGCTGGGGGGAAAGTGTAGATGACTGGGGAAGGCAATGGCAAACCACCCTGTAAAAAAAAGTCTGTCATGAAAACGTCATGATGCAACATCACCCCAGAGTCGGAAAGTGACTGGTACCTGCACAGGGGACTACCTTTACCTTTTTAGAGGAAAAAACCTCACTGAAGGAAAATCATCATGACTTCTGTAAAGGGAAGTCCTGCCTCCCCAACATTTTGGAGTCCTTTGAAAAAGTGAACAAGCATGTAGACAACAGTGACCCAGTAGACATTACATACTTGGACTTTCAAAAAGGCTTTTGACATCAAAGACTCCTAAGTAAACTTAGCAGTCATGGGATAAGAGCACAGGCTCTCTTATGGATGAAAAACTGGTTAAATAACAGGAAACAAAGAGCTGGGATCAATGGACAATTCTCACAGTGGAGGGAAGTTAGCAGTGGGGTCCCACAGGGATCAGTAGTGAGATAGGTACTATTTAATTGATTCATAAATGATCTGGAAGTAGGAGTGAATAGTGTAGTGGCCATGTTTGTAGATGACCCAAAATTGTTCAGTATGATGAAAACCACGGCTGACTGTGAAGAGTTTCAAGAAGACATCCACAAATTGTGAGTGGACAACAATATGACAAATGAAGTTTAGTGTAAGTGTAAGGTGATGCACATTGAGACAGAAAATCCCAACTTCAGGTATAGGCTAATGGAGTATGAACTTGCTGAGACTGAGAGGGAAAAAGATCTTGAGGTCAGAGTGGATAGCTCAATGAAAGTGTCAACAGTGTGCTCCAGCAGTGAAAAAGGCAAACTCTATGTTAGGGCTTTTTAGGAAAAGGATTGAAAATAAAATGGCCGATATTATAATGCCCCTGTATAGATCAGTGGTGTAGCCTTACCTGGAAGTCTCTGGTCATTGTATCTCAAAAATGAGATTACAGAGCTGGAAAAAGTGCAATTAGGGTGTTGGAGCACCTTCCCTATGAGGAAAGGCTGATGAATCTGGGACTTTTCAGTTTAAGAAAAGAGATGACTAAGGGGGGACATGATAGAGGTTTATAAAATTATGCGTGGGATGGATACAGTTGACAAAGAGAACTTTTTCTTCCTCTCCCAAAATACTAGAACTTGAGAGTGTTCAATGAAACTGGTAGACAGTAGTTTCAGGATGTACAAAAGAAAATACTTCTTTGCACAGAGAGTGATTAAAATGTGGGATTTGCTGCCAGAAGATGTAGTGATGGCTAGAGGAATAAACGACTTTAAAAAGGGATTTGATGGATTAATGGAGGATAAGTCTGTCATTAGCTACTAGCCATGGTGAGTGAACCTTCATATTTACACTTCAGAATCCGAGAGCCAGGAGCAACACCAGGGGAAGGTCAGGGCCTCCATGCCCTCTTATTGTCCCTCCAGAGGAACTGGTTGGCCACTGTGTAATACAGAATGCTGGACTAGATGGATCCCTGGTCTGATCGAGCAGGATCTTATGCTATCACACACAGAAAATATATGTATCGGTTGTACATTCAGAAGAGTTCAGTACCTATACAACTTTGAAGTTCTGGGTCTGAGTATTCATAAATATGTAGGAATCTTTCTGTTTGTGGTTTCAAGAGGCTTATCATTTCTACATACATCTGCACAGTAAGTGCTAACCTAAAATTGAATCCTGGCTCTAATTGGAGGTTGATGTTCTATGGCACAAGCTTACTGTGACTTGAATGTCATCCTCCCATTTCCTTTTCCAAAAATAATATATTGGGTCTGATCTAAAATCAGTTCCCATTAATACAAGGCACTTTTATTAGTAATTAGTAATTTCCCACCTCCCCTCTCCACTGTAGGCTGCTGAGCTCCCAAAATGATCCCCTATCCCATAGGAGCAACATTTTGGAGAGACTGGTGGGTCATAGCTAAAGCTGGGAAGTAGCAGAGTTCCATTCTATTGATGGAAATGCTTTCTGTTAAAGGAAATTTAGTTTGGAGAGAATACAACCTGTTATGATTAAGGCAGCTTCCTGTTTGTAGAGGCTTTGAATAGTAACACGATTTAATACTTTAAATATAACAAGGTTGATACATTTTGTGAACATACTGTTTTTTTTATAAAATACATTTGATTTGTATTTTTCATGTACGTGCTACACTAAGGGACAGTTAAGAGAAAAAATTGAACAAAGAATTATCTATAAACCTTAACTTGACTGCTAAGAACTGCTCATTTATGGTCGTCCAGTGTATGTCACTCTTATAGCTAGAAGATCAAGTAAATTTGCTGGAACACGTTTTTTAAAACGAGGAGCGAATTGTGAGGTAAAACATAAACTGTTTCTTCATCGTATGAACACTGTATGAATGCATACTCTTGCTATGGGTGACAAGACCAACCAAGTTCTTATGTATTTATTTATTCGGTTAGTTAATTATTTGATATCAAGCCCACTCTCCCCTACACCACAAGGCTCAGAGCAAGTTACAATCGTGATAAAATACAATACAACAAAATAATTAAACATAATATCAATGATTATTACAATCTAAATATGTCATTTATGGTGCCGTTTAATATCACATATGTGTGCTTTTGATCATTGGTCCCCAACCTTTTTGGCAACAGAGTCCCCAACCTTTTTGCTGACACTACCACAGCCCCGGCCCCTCCCTTCCCTTCGTTGTGCCATGCCCCCCCTCCCCCACCCACTATCAGAGGAGCGACGAGGCTTGGAGTCAGCCCTACCCACTTCAACAGGGCCCGGGCTGATTCTAAGTTGTTTGAAGAGCAGGTTGGAGGAGGACTTTCGCCCCTCCCTGAAGGAGGGAGAAACCTTCTTCAGTGTGTTCTTCAAACAACTTAGAATCAGCCCAGGCCCTGTCAAAGCGGGTAGAACTGAACCTCATTGCCCACCCCTTCCCCCGGCGTGATCAGAGATCGCACTGTTACGAGGCTCAGACTGCTTTGACAGAGCCTGGGTTGCTTTGGCAGGGCCTGGGCTGCTTCTAAGTTATTTGAATAACTTTCAGAAGTGAGGGAGGGGCGAAACCCCTCCTCCAGCCTGCTCTTCAAACAACTTAGAATCAGCCCAGGCCCTGTCAAAGTGGGTAGGGCTGACTCTGAGCCTCATTGCTCCTCTGCTTGCGTGGGCAGGGGAGGGGGGGCAGAGCATGGTGCAGCACAAGAGAGGGGGGGTCGTGGCGGAGAGCTGAGCCTTGTTGTGCAGGGGGGGCGACGGAGCACTGCATTGCAGTGCAGTGAAGGGCAGGTGGGGGGCGGCAGCAGCAGGGGGGCGGAGGGCAGGGAGTGGTGGCCTGGTTGCTAATGCCCCGGACCAGTCCACGGCCTGGGGGTTAGGGCCCCTGCTTTAGATGGTAGCTGATACTACGGGGAGGGGAGTGGACAGGCAAGTAGAAACAGTAAAAGATGGAAGCACACTGGGGGAGGCCAGTGCTAATAGGTCATCAGAGCTCAATAGGTCTCTATTGCCTTGTGGAACATCTCTGTTTGCAGGCCTTGAGAAATTGCATTAAGTCTTGGCAGGGCCCAAATCTCTCTTGGGAGAGTGTTTTACCAAGCTGGCACCAGAGCAAGTAGGCTCTGGTAAAGACTAAGCAAACTTCTTCTGAGCCAGGAATCACCAGCAGATGTTGATCCATAGAGTGTAACACTCTGTGAGGGATATACTGGAAGAGACAGCCCTGAAAGTTGGCCCCAGACCGCATAGGGCTTTAAGGGTTAAAACCAAAACCTTGAACTTGATCCAGTATTCATCTTGCAGCCAGTGCAGCTGGTGGAGCACTGGTTGTATATGGGCTGTTAATGGTGTCCATGCAAGGACACGTGCCACTGCCTTCTGGACCAGCTGAAGTTTCCAAGTCTGGGAAGTAGCAAAGTTCTATTCTTTGGTGGAAATGTTTTCTGTTAAAGGAAAATTTAGTTTGGTGAGAAGGGTAGCCCTGCACAGAGAGCGTTACAGTGGTTCAGCCTGGAGGTGATCGTTGCATGGATTACTGTAGCTAGGTTGGAGGGAGTTAGATAGGTTGCCTGACCTGCTGAAGATGAGAAAATGCTGATCTGGCAACAGTTATAACTTGGTCCTCCATTGATATGGGAATGGATCCTGGGGTTGCCAGGAAGAGGAAAAGAGGAATTAGTGCCAGGAACAGTATACAGAGAGACAATCAGGTATCCACAGGAAGACTTAGCTGGTTCCCCACCATGCAATTGGGCCAGTCCAGAGGCTGACACCATACAACTTGGCCTGGCTGGGCAGTACAGCTTGGTCATAGTTTTCCTGGGTAAAGGTAGTTGACTGGTGGGTGAGAAGGAAGCAGGAAAAAGATAAAAGAAGGTGCAGAAGATTTCAGTTGTTGCAAGCCTTTGTTGGCATATATAGAGATATACAATAAAAGGTCAGACAGATTACAAATTAGAAGAGTACAGAATCCTTACAGAGTAAGATTAAGAATACAAGATTTAAAAAACCCAGAGTAATGGCATAATAAAACCTAACATATAGCATTACTTATCAAGACATTTAATCATAGCTCTATAAAGAAATTTTGCTACTATTTCAGTTATTTCAATATCTGGGTTATTGAGCAGAAAGAGAATCTTAAAATCTAAACGCTGGACCAAGTTATAACTGTTGCCAGATCAGATCAGCATGGGATATGAAAAATAGATAGAAAATCAGGTAGAAAGGACACTGAAGAAGAACATGGGAGACAGTTTCGACACAGTCCTTCATACAAGGATAGCACTTGCTAGAATAGGGAATCCCTTGGAATCTGCCAGATAAAATAGGTGTTGGAAGAATATTGAATCTGGCCAAGGAAAAGGCTCTATGCAAGTTAGGAGCTAGGAGTTGATAGAGGTATACAGCTGGAAAGCTCAGATTTGGAGCAATCCCTAAATAAGGGAGAACAGGTTCTGTTGGCAAGGCTATAGAGAGCTTGTAAGTCTGAACCCAATAAACTAGATTTTGTTTTTTTTAAAAGCCTCAGACTCAGAAAGCAGAGATAAGGATTCTAAGAATAAATTCAAGGAACTTATTTTGGCTAAAAGAAGGGGCAGGAGGAAGCAGGGCAAAGGAAGAGAGGAAGGAAAAGCTGAAATGAGGGAGAAAAGAAACAAGTTTGTAGGTGTGAGAGGAGGAAGAGACTGCTGGGGGGAAGCTGAAGACTGAGGGAAATAGCAGTAGATTCAATGAGTGGAAGAAGAAAAGGAAGTAGAGTAATGGGAGAGGTTGTGGGAATGGGGAAATGGAAATAGTTTTGAGAGTGAGATATAAAGTGAAATTAAAAAGGTAAAGGTAGTCCCCTGTGCAAGCACCAGTCGTTTCCAACTTTGGGGTGACATTGCATCATGACATCTTCATGACAGATTTTTTACGGGGCAGTTTGCCATTGCCTTCCCCAGTCATCTACACTTTACCCCCAGTAAGCTGGGTACTCATTTTACCGACCTCAGAAGAATGGAAGGCTGAGTCAACCTTAAGCCAGCTACCTGAACCCAGCTTTCGCCGGGATTGAACTCAGGTCATGAGCAGAGCTTGGACTGCAGTACTGCAGCTTTACCACTCTGTGCCACACGGCTGATAAAGTGAAATTAGATCCACCCAATAAATTCTGATGGATTCCCCACTTGCAATTTTATAGTAGCCAATCATACCTTGTGCCTTTTGGATGTAAGATATCTCTAATAAAATAGACTTAACATGTTGTCATGGTGTTTGTTGAAATGCACTCTTACTAAGAAACCATAAATGGTATTTGGGTTCCACTGATTTTTTATTATTCTGTGGATAAATTAAATTGTGGAATTCACTGCTAGTGGATATAGTGATGACCAGAAGGGTAGATCACTATGACTGACTCAAGGAGAATAGTTCCTTCAATGGTGAGATAAGGGAATGTCCATATACAGAGGCAGCAGACCTCTGAATATTGGTGCTAAGAGGCAGCATCAGGGAAAGGTCTTGGCCTCTGTGCTCTGTGTACTGGTTCTCCGGGACAATTGGTTGTCCACTGAAACAGTTTTTTTGATCCAGTATGGTTCTTTGTATGTGTCCTAATGTTTTATTTTGTGGGCCCAGGGGATTGTTCAGAATCCCTGACATAAGTTTGTTTCAGTGTCCTTTAGTCACTGTTTCACTGTAGCAATTGGAATTGAGTGACTGTAGAAATTGATATTGAGGGATGAGCACATTTGGGACTGCATTAGGGAAATCTAATTCATGTTTATTAAACTTGTGCTTAGTTTTTGGTGCAGCCTAGGAAAGCTATTATAGAAAGAAGCACAAATGAAATTGACTGGGCATTCTTCAAAACAAATTGTCTTAGTATTGCTAGTATTCTAAACACTGTGGTTGCATTGAGACAAGAGGGTCATATACAATAGAAGTGGGGTTCAGTATTGCCACTGCTGGAATTTGTCAAACCAAAGGGTAGTTGGCTTTTCACTTCTGTATAAGTAACTGAAAATGTGAAATATAACAGTGTTGTCTACCTTTGTTTTTGTATAGGGAGATGTAGCTAATGAAGTAGAAACTGAACAAATACTCTGTGATGCTTCAGTGATGTCGTTTTCAGCTGGGAGCTATTCATCTTATGTCCAAGTACGAGGTTCTGTGCCTCTGTATTGGTCTCAAGATATTTCAACTATGATGCCTAAACCACCAATTACATGTACTGACTGCAACTTATAATATTTTAATACTTATACGTATTTAAATGATGTTTGGACTAGGCCCCATTAACCCTTCAGCTGCAAAGTTTATAGATGTGTTCTCTCCAAATTATTGCTGGAGGTCATAGAAACTGCTTTTGGACTATGCTCATTGCAAATTGTAGCTGCTGGCATAAGGTAACTAATGCTAGTGTTGATTAGCAGATACTGCTATTACGTTTTCATTACTAGTACATTTTGAGCAGTGAATATGACTGAGATGCTTATCACAATCCAATGTCCATGTTTATTCTTTTTAATTTTTTTTAGTTCCCTAAAAGATGAACACTTTCCTGGGATACAATAAGAGCACACATGTAGCCTTTTTCAAAAAAGAAAAAAGTATTATTTGTTTACTAAAACATTTATACCCTTCCTTTCCTTTATTGCTAAGTGGCGCAGAGTGGTAAGGCTGCAGTACTGCAGTCTGAACTCTCTGCTCACGACCTGAGTTCGATCCCGTGGAAGCTTGTTTCATGTAGCCGACTCAGGTTGACTCAGCCTTCCATCCTTCTGAGGTTGGTAAAATGAGTACCCAGCTTGCTGGGGGGGGGGGGAGTGTAGATGACTGGGGAAGGCAATGGCAAACCACCCCGTAAAAAGTCTGCCGTGAAAACATTGTGAAAGCAACGTCACCCCAGAGTCGGAAATGACTGATGCTTGCACGGGGGACTACCTTTTGGGGTTTTTTAGCTTATAAATCCAAACCTAAAATCTACAAAGTACAATAAAACCACAGTTCTCTCCTCCCCAAAATGCGTACAGCCCCATTAAAAACCCTAGGGGAAAAAACTTCTAGGCTGCAATCACACATATTATTTCCAGCTGGAAAGTGCATTGAAAGTGCATTATTTAGTATGTGTGATCACAACCCCAGTGGCAGTGCCTTTCTTATGCAGCCCACTCAGACGGTCAGCACTTCTATAGAAAAAAGTATAGCCTGGAGCAGCCAGTTGGTTGCAACTAAAGGTAAAAGTAGTCTCCTGTGCAAGCACCGGTCGTTTCCAACTCTGGGGTGACGTCACATCACGATGTTTTCATGGCAGACTTTTTACGGAGCAGTTTGCCATCGCCTTCCCCAGTCATCTGCACTTCACACAGGAGAATTAAAGCTGCTTAATTGCTCTTTCCTATGATATGTTTGAGTATTTATAGAACCTTTGCCAAAGACCAAACTGGACATTACAGAGGATGATGACATACTTCTTGGTTTTCATGTTGGTTGTCCCAAGACAGTAAAGAGACATGGACAGGTGGCAGCTCTGTGTCTCAGTAATTAGCCTCAGTATTTAATTAGTCTGTAGCCTTCAGTTGGGGAGGGAGGGGATTTCCTCTTTGTGCTGTACATCTGTTTCCAAATACTCACCTAGGACTGTAGTTCTCTTAAACATCTTCATTTTATTCTCCCTACCAGTCCTCTGCTGCTAGCTGTAGACCACCTTTGAGTCCTTGTTTCAGAATTAGCTGTTTGGTGTGTTCTTTTAACACTCCTGTGGGCCAAGCCAATGTTCATGTTCTGTTTTCTTATTTTAGACAACTTCAGATCCCTCTATACAATTTCACCTTGTAATAATTTGCTCTTTTCCTAGTGGACCAAGCAGATCCATTTGCACGTGTCGCTGCACTTCATTTTGATCAGATGCTACAGAGGTTTGGTGCTCCCATCATAATCTTGAATCTCGTAAAGGTAGAGCTTTGTTTTATTTTGATTTACATTAGCAACACAGAAGTTAACAAACTGCTATATGGCTTGAACTAATTTCTTGTAGTTATTTTTGCATATTTAAAAGATTATTCAGACCAGAATATTTTTAAGAGCAAACAAGTTGTAAAAAGTATCTCTTATCTGAAAATATTACAGAGTAGCTCAGATGACTGGTAGGACATTTGTGCTCTTCACAGAACGTTTCTTTAACATTCTGTTGTATTTACAGATAAAATGTCTTGCTGCTTTTATTAACTTAATTTGTTTTATATTTTAAACATTATTTTCAGTTTTTTAATTATTCTATGTGAAAACTGTATAGGTTGCCTTGCCCTTTTAAAAGGAAGGCATCTGGATGCAAGCCTATTTATCCACAAGCCCACTGTCTTCTGCTTATGTATGTTGCCAACAATCCCTCCTCCTCCTCCCTCATTCTTGGAGCCAACTGAGTTTTAGGCCATTCTACAATTGCGTTTTGAAGTGTCATCAGTTTTTTTAATTGTTGCTTACCGGTGACTGCAGTAAACTTTTCTCAGATGAAGATATGTGACTGACTACACTTTAAAAGCTCAAAAGTGCTGTATAAATATGCAAAGGACTGTGAAAGGTTAATTCCTCAGAGAGCCTTGAGCGACAGGTTGCTCCAAGAGATCCGAATGGTTATCATCAGTTGAACAGAAAAAGACTTGAGAGCTGAATGCTGAGGAGAAGTGAGTCTGAATTTGGCCCTGACTGAAAGAGTCTATTACTGATGAGTCTATTACTGATAAGCCTGACAGAGAAGGATTTAGTATTGACAGGGTTTGTTTTTATCCCTCACTGAGAACAGTTTAACGCAGATGGAATACTGGAAAGGTTGGTAGGAAGAATGGGTAGTTAGGTGAAAACTTCCATTTGGGCCAAGAAAAGGGGATAGATCTACTGAGAAAGAAATTTCCTTACCCAGTTAAAACAGCAAGATATCTCTGAAGAGTGGAGAGATCCCTGGTCTGGTATGTTTAGAAACTGCCTTTCAAATCCTGAAGAGTTAATTAAAAACTTAAGAGCATTGGTGTATTTAGTGAAGGAGTTTGTGTACCAGACAGGGTATCCCTGCCTTTTGGAAACCAAAAGAGTCAAATATGCGGAAGAAAGTATATTAGTGTGTTTAGGAAACACTGAAACAAAAGCCTCTCATATTAAAGATTCTAAGTCACTGTGAAAAGCTTAAGAAACTCTCAGTTGCTTGAAACATATGAACTGTAGTCCGTACCTATATTGATTTACCTCTGAAGTCTTACCTCTGATTTCACCTGACCATTTCCTTCTAGGTTGAATAAAATGGTTTTTTTTAATTTTTGAACTTTTAAAGAGCCTTGAATGCCATTTCAGTTTAAATTAAAGGGGGATCTTGACCCTTACCTCAGGTTATTGGGCTGAGCCAGCAGCAAGATTTCATACTGTTACAGGGTGGGACAGCCATAGTTTTTCAGAAAAGAAGAAGATTGATGAATAGGGCTGCTCAGTCAGGATTGGAGAGAAAATGGAGGAAAAAATCTTGCCTCTGGGGGAGGGAAGTGGGTGAAGTTTCCATAAGAGATTTCTACAGTGAAATGTTTTGAGACAATTGGATACGTTGTCAATATGTTATGGATTTCAGCTGTTTTCTGGGTACATTAATTGCTTTGAGCTTTCAGTCATAAGTTACTACTTCGTGTGTGGTTCTCGAGTATCTTTATTATATTCATAAATAAATAGTAGAAAACTCTTGTCCTTTTTAAAAAGTGAGATACATAATGCATCACTTTGAGCATTGATGTGAGGGAGAGTGGTGCTCTAGGGAAGAGTATTTAGGTTTGCCGTGTTCACTGTTGTGGCTTCTGTGCAGTCCTGCATTGCTTTTTCTTTGCCACCACAGGGAGAAGTCTTGCTTATAGCACTCTAGTTCTGTTCTTTTGCCCTTCAGAATGCTGGACTTCCTATTCCTTTCATTTTGTGTTTTTAAAAAATTCCTGTTAAGATTGTTACCCACCTCTGTCACTGTCTCCCAGTCTCATCTGAGGTAATGGTGCAAAAACAGTTGCTTAAGAAATTTTCCCACTGTGGAACAGAGATGTCTCACAGAGATGAACATGATCTGTACCTTTTATGATTGGGTGAGCACCACAATGTCTCCGACTGTAGACATTGTGAGCAATTTATGCTAAAAGTCCCAAAGGAGACAACATCATGCTTCAATGCAACCTTATCGGAGAAAGCCCTATCAGTGCCTGAATTCCCAGCAGCTAAGTCATCTGCCATAGTTGAGCACCTGTCCAGATCATTTTCAATAATACCGGTTCTACCAGGTTTGAGATCGGAACTGTCCAGATCAGTTCAGCCAAAGCACAAGTCTCAATAGCTGACTCCATCTATGGTCCCGAGAAGCGCATCTGAATTTGGCAAAAAAAAAAAAAATCTAATACTAAGACTGAGCATTGTCAAAAGCCTTCATGAATTTAGGCTGTGCTGGAGAAAGCCCCTGCTTCAAAACTGGAGGGTCTTCAGTTTCTTCTGCCCCCTCAGACCCCATCCATTCATGACAGATTACTGGTTCCTTCTGGGTGAGAGACTGAGCAAGATTTACCTCCTTTCCATGATGTGCACCTACCTTTCCAATTGGATCCGAAACCAGCTCCCCAATGACCTTCGTTCTTTCCTACACCATGGCATCTGTATCCATATTACTTACTTCCTGTATTTAACCTGGAGTGGAATGATTATTTCCATCAGGCACCCAGGGAACACATTGGATCCATTCAACAGATTAAGCACAGATCTTTGCTAAGATATTTATCTTTCTTGTTTTAAAGTGCGGTGTGGAATGCATCATTTTGAACATTGATCTAAGAGAGAGTGGTGCTCTGGGGAAGCATATTTGAGTTTGCATTGTTCTTACTTAGTCTGGTCTAATTGCTTTAGGGATAAAAAACAACCATTTTATTTAACACCTTCCATAAATATGGGGATGGAAATAAGCACTTCCATCCCATCCAAAATTAGGGGAAGGAGACTGGACATAAAAGGTGAGATTAAGAAAAGTATTTTCCTTTGTAATTTTTTAATATGTCCTTACCATGGTGGTTATTTTAAAGTCATAAACAAAGTATGAGAGGCACAGTCTTCATAAGCCACTTAATATCTGGATTTTCCTATCAAACTTATCCTCCATTGGTGCCTTTGGACCTTTGCAAATGCAGTTAGAAGAACTACTTGTAGAACTGAACAAACAGCATAATTCAGGTGTTTAATTATTACTGGCTATTGTAAAAGGCATTTAAAGAATGAGCATCTCAATTTAAATAATTCTTCATGCAAAATTTATTTAAAAGCACTTAATTAGGGAGCTTAAAATGTGTAACCTTGGATTTTTCTAGTAGTCTTGTTAAACAGTAATTTCAAGCATGTAATGTCTTCTGCATTTTCTTTTTTACCCACATTTTTTTCTCACCCACATTCATTTATGAAAGCCTTTTGCTCTCTCTTGGAAAAAGTTAATCAGAAGGAACCATGCAGTGGGAAGAAAATTAACTTAGCAACAAAAATAGTTTCTACTTGCTTTTTTTCAGTTCAGAACAGCTACTCAGCAGTCAGTATGATATTCTGAAAATCTTTTTGCCTAATAGGATATGCAAGTCCTGTAGGAGTATTTGAATACCTCTTTTTGTTCCATCTGCATCTGCTTTTATTAATGTTCAGCCGGGGGAGGGGGGATCATAGAGCTGTCATTATTTAAGAAACTATGAAATTGGGTTAAACACATGCATGTAAGGCCACACACCAGAGATTTGAGATAAAGCAGGGCATATCCAGAAGGGCTTTAATCTACAGAGAAGCAAATTATTTAACGGCTTAATGTTCACAAGGCTTGGGTTCACCTCAGCAAATCGGAAAAGACTAAAGAGGAGAAGATGCCAGCTTCTTGAAAAAATGTTCCTCTGGTTAGCAAAACCGTGGGATTCTGCACTATCTAAGTGTCAAATGTCCAGTGGGACAGAACTGGCCCACTCAGGGCTTTAATCAGGCTCATGGCTCTTCTTTTCCCCCCTCCCCCCCTTCCTATCCCCAGAGCTTTGAAACTCTGAGGCTGCCAAAGTTCCCAGCTTTTTCTGCCTTGTCTTTGCCAGCCGCAGCAGGAAGTTCTTCTTCTGATGATGATGATATTGGATTTGGGCTTGCAAAGCTGCAAAGAAAATGAAGAATGGATTTTCCATTAAGGTCTCTGCACCCAGATAGGTAGCGACCTTAATGGAAAATCCATTCCATGTTTTCCTTGCAACTTTGTCTGTGCTGTAGTGTGTTTCAATGGAGTGGAGCTCAGTTTCAGTTTTCCAGCATTCCTATGGCCAGCTGAAGCTGTTGCTTCCTGGAGTTGTGTCCTTGCAAATGAAGAGTTGATGCCTTGAACCAGCTTATTTCTTCTCAGTAGACCTGAGAATTGGTGCCTAATGGGAACCCACAGCCAAAGGGGGATATTACACTGGAGAGCCATTGCCAATCTGAGTAGACTGGAGGTGGGGCAAGGGGGAAGCTTGCAATGCCCAGCCATTTCATGTTTTCCTAGGCTCAGAGCACTTTATATTTTTAGTTTCTGCTGTGATCCTTGTGCTTTTTCTTAATGTTTTATGTTAAAAATTGCATTGCCAAATCCCACTATTCCCTCATCTCTCCATTTTAAACAAAATATTGCAAGAGTTTAAAAAATCTTTAATTGTGTTTTTCTGTATCCTTTATAATGTTTGTTTATTTACTATTTATTTATTTAAACATCAGGGACAGAACCACACCCTGTGGCATACCACATATAAGTGAGTGCCTTTGAGATGATTCTTCCCTTATCAACACCCTTTGTCCCCAACCTTGGAGAAAGGAGGTCAGCCATTGCAAGGCAGACCCCTAAATCCCCACATCGGCAAGGCAGCTAGACAGTAACTGATGGTCAGTTATGTCGAATGCAGCTGACGGATCTAATAGTAGCAGTACCACTGAGCCGTTCCAGTTCAGATGTTGCATGAGGTCATCCATGAGGGCGACCAAAACCGTCTCTGTCCTGTGACCTGACTGAAAGTTGGACTGGAATGGATCCAGTGCAGAAGTATCATCCAGGAATCCCTGTAGCTGGATCGCCACCGCCCGCTCTATGACCTTACCCAAAAAGGAAAGGTTTGACACCGGCCGATAATTTGGCAATATAGCCAGGTCTGCAGATGGTTTTTTCAAGAGGGGACGGACCACAGGCTCTTTAAGAAGTGTGGGGAAGATCCCTTCTAAGAGGGATCTGTTGATAATAGTCTGTAGTGGCTCACGTACCATCATCTGGCTAGCTTTTATAAGCCAGGACGGGCACGGGTCCAACCCACAGGTGTCAAGAATCACTCCATTTTGTTCCTCTTGTCATATGTATTCAATTTTACAATGCCATGCTTGTGCTTGCTATGCTGCCTTTGATATAACTTGTTGCTTGCTACTTATCTGGAGGGAGGATGGCATGTCTGGGAACTGGATAGTTGCTATGCAACCAAGGTTGAAGAGCTGGAGGAGATGCGAACCATGAACTGATAATGACACCTGTGGTGATGAGAGCTTAGTAGAAACCCCGCGCAAAACCCCTGCTTTAGTTTGGCGCGCTTTGGCTTCAATTATAACAGTCAGGGCAAAGGTTTATAAACTGGAGGGATTGGCAGGGAGGTCAGTTCTGCCCATGAAGCTGAAATAAAGATCTTGAACTCCACTTGTCCTTTCCTTTGCTCTGGGTCTGACAACAGGTAGTAGGGCATACAGCAAAAAGGATCCTGTCAACCTCCTCCAGGCTGAGTGGAGTGAAGGAATCCAGAAATGGACCAGAAGATGTGCTTGGTGCCTCGAGTTCTTTCACTGTATCAGTTGTGGTGGGGAGGTCGTAGTGGAGTGATGAGACCTTATCTGCAAAAAAAACTTGCAAAAACCTCACAGCCAATTTCCAATTCTCTAACGTTTGGTTTACCTTGTGGTAAAGTTGTTAATGACCAAATTATACTAAATAATTGGACTGGGTGCGAGGTTGCAGACGCAATCCGGGATGCAAAATAAGCTTTTTTTGTTGCCCAGGCTGCCATCTTAATTAGAACCCAAAGCATAACTACACATAGTATCTCACATAATAGCCCATGAAGCCAGATGGACCCTATGCCAAATTATAATGGTTGCCATTTTGTTTTCCAGTCCTATTTAAAGTGCTGGTTTAGACTATTAAATGATGGTATATATCATCATGAAGATAGAATGCCAGCAGGGGGAGGCTTTCCAGTGTTTTGCACTGAGTGTCACATGTATGACTATCTGCCCAAAGGACAGAAGTCTTGGGTGTGTGCTCGATGCAAGGAGCTCCTGGTCCTCAGGGAACGAGTTCGTACCCTTGAGGCCGAGGTGACTGCCCTGGAGAAGCAGAGACGGTCAGTTAGGCACTTGGAGAAGACTCTCAGGGGCGTATTAGATGAGCCCCGCTCTGAACGTAGCAGCCCCGTTGCTGCCAGAGAGCGTGAGGGTCGAGAGGGAACAGGGCACCGTGCTGAGGATAAGGGGAATGCGCCCTCAGAAGGGACCTCTTCTTCGGTTGGTGAGCGGGAATCCTTTCGTGCCAAGGAACCATCCCTGGGCAGGGGGAGAGGGGCGGTTTTGGTAATTGGTGATTCTATCCTTAGGCAAGTAGACAGCTGGGTGGCGAAACCGCGTACTGACCGTATGGTGACTTGCCTGCCTGGTACAAAGGTAGCGAACATTACGCATGTAGTAGATAGGCTGATAGACAGTGCTGGGGAGGAGCCTGTGGTCGTGGTGCATGTTGGCACCAACGATGTGGGGAAATGCAGTTGTGAGGTCCTGGAGGAAAAATTTAGGCTGCTAGGCAGGAGACTTAAGGCCAGGACTTCCAAGGTAGCCTTCTCGGAAGTGCTACTTGTTCCACGTGCAGGGCAGGAGAGACAGGCACAAATTAGAAGTCTCAATGTGTGGATGAGACGATGGTGTAAGGAGGAAGGGTTTAAGTTTGTTAGGCACTGGGATGGTTTCTGGAACAAGCAGGAGCTGTACAAAAGAGTCGGTCTCCACTTGTCCCCGGATGGAACCAGGCTGCTGGCGCTTAAAATCAAAAAGGTGGCAGAGCACTTTTAAAACTAAATCTTGGGGGGAAGCCAACAGGAGATGAAATGTCTCTGGTTCGGGAGGACTCGTCTCAAAGAGATGAAGCGTTGGCTACAATTTTTCTACCAGGTAATGGACCAGAGTTGTCCACTGTGATGGTGACAAACAGTATGGACTGTCTGCCAGAGTCTCGAGGCGGCAGGAGGAAGGTGGTGGGCCTAGCTTGCCTGGGAAATTATAGATGTTTGTATGCAAATGCTAGAAGTGTTCGAAGTAAAATTGGTGAATTGGAATGTTTAGTGTTGGGAGAAAACATAGACATTGTGGGAATTTCAGAAACTTGGTGGAATGAGGAGAATCAGTGGGACACGGTGATTCCTGGATATAAGCTATATCGGAAGGATAGGGAGGGAAGGGTTGGAGGTGGGGTGGCTCTGTATGTCAGAGAGGATATACGGTCAGAGAATTAGATTCACTTTTAGAAATGCTTTGGGTTGAAATAGAGGGCCCAAAAGGAAATTTAACTATGGGAGTTTGTTATCGCCCACCAAATCAAAAGAGAGAGGACGATTATAATATGATGGAAGGCTTAAAGATAGCGGCTAAACGTAAAAACTGTGTCGTAAGAGGTGATTTTAACTACCTGCAGATTGATTGGGTCAATATGTGTTCTGGTCGAGAGAAAGAGATTGAGTTTCTCGATGCTCTCAATGACTGTGCTATGGAGCAGATGGTCTCAGAACCTACCGGGGTGGGGCGATCCTGGATTTGGTCCTAAGTAATGCCCAAGACTTGCTGAGAGATGTAAAAGTGATTGCGCCGCTTGGGAGCAGTGACCATAATGTTATTGATTTCACCGTTTGTATAAATAGGGAGTTGTCCAAAAAGACTGCCACAACCACGTTTAACTTTAAAAGTGGTAAATACACTGAGATGAGGAGGCATGTGAGGAGGAAACTGAAAGGAAAGGTAAATACGGTCAAAACCCTTGGGGAAGCTTGGAGACTATTTAAAACTATAATCCTAGAAGCTCAGATAAAATACATACCACAAGTTAGGAAAGGCACAAACAGGCATAAGAGAAGGCCTGCATGGTTAACAAACAAAGTAATGGAAGCTGTAAAAGGTAAGAAGGATTCCTTTAAGCGGTGGAAAACCAGTCCAAGTGAGATTAGTAAAAGGGAACACAGGCTGTGGCAAATCAAATGCAAGACTGTGATCAGGCAGGCAAAAAGGGACTATGAGGAGCATATTGCAAAAAACATAAAGATCAACAATAAAAATTTCTTCAAATATATTAGAAGTAGGAAACCAGCCAGGGAGGCAGTGGGGCCCTTGGATGACCATGGGGTAAAAGGATTACTGAAGGAGGATAGGGAAATGGCTGAGAAGCTGAATGAATTTTTTGCCTCCGTCTTCACTGTGGAAGATGAGAACTTTTTACCCGCCCCAGAACCACTAATTTTGGAAGGGGTGTTGAAAGACCTGAGTCGGATTGAGGTGACAAAAGAGGAGGTCCTACAACTGATAGACAACTTAAAAACTAATAAGTCCGGATGGCATACATCTGAGAATTCTGAAAGAACTCAAAGTTGAACTTGTGGATCTTCTAATAAAAATGTGTAATCTTTCATTGAAATCTGCCTCCGTTCCTGCAGACTGGAAGGTAGCAAATGTCACCCCCATCTTTAAAAAGGGTTCCAGAGGAGATCCGGGAAATTACAGGCCAGTCAGTCTGACTTCAATACTGGGAAAGTTGGTAGAAACCATTATCAAGGACAGAATGAGTAGGCACATTGATGAACATGGGTTATTGAGGAAGACTCAGCATGGGTTCTGTAAGGGAAGATCTTGCCTCACTAACCTGTTACATTTCTTTGAGGGGGTGATCAAACATGTGGACAAAGGAGACCCGATAGATGTTCTTTACCTTGACTTCCAGAAAGCTTTTGATAAAGTTCCTCATCAAAGGCTCCTTAGAAAGCTTGAGAGTCATGGAGTAAAAGGACAGGTCCTCTTGTGTATCAAAAACTGGCTGAGTAATAGGAAGCAGAGAGTGAGTATAAATGGGCAGTCTTCACAGTGGAGGACGGTAAGCAGTGGGGTGCCGCAGGGCTCGGTACTGGGTCCCATGCTCTTTAACTTGTTCATAAATGATTTAGAGTTGGGAGTGAGCAGTGAAGTAGCCAAGTTTGCGGATGACACTAAATTGTTCAGGGTGGTGAGAACCAGAGAGGATTGTGAGGAACTCCAAAGGGATCTGTTGAGGCTGGGTGAGTGGGCGTCAACGTGGCAGATGCGGTTCAATGTGGCCAAGTGCAAAGTAATGCACATTGGGGCCAAGAATCCCAGCTACAAATACAAGTTGATGGGGTGTGAACTGGCAGAGACTGACCAAGAGAGAGATCTTGGGGTCGTGGTAGATAACTCACAGAAAATGTCAAGACAGTGTGCGTTTGCAATAAAAAAGGCCAACGCCATGCTGGGAATTATTAGGAAGGGAACTGAAAACAAATCAGCCAGTATCATAATGCCCCTGTATAAATCGATGGTGCGGTCTCATTTGGAGTACTGTGTGCAGTTTTGGTCGCCGCACCTCAAAAAGAATATTATAGCATTGGAGAAAGTCCAGAAAAGGGCAACTAGAATGATTAAAGGGCTGGAACACTTTACCTATGAAGAAAGGTTGAAACACTTGGGACTCTTTAGCTTGGAGAAACGTCGACTGCGGGGTGACATGATAGAGGTTTACAAGATAATGCATGGGATGGAGAAAGTAGAGAAAGAAGTACTTTTCTCCCTTTCTCACAATACAAGAACTCGTGGGCTTTCGATGAAATTGCTGAGCAGACAGCTTAAAACGGATAAAAGGAAGTACTTCTTCACCCAAAGGGTGATTAACATGTGGAATTCACTGCCACAGGAGGTGGTGGCAGCCACAAGCATAGCCACCTTCAAGAGGGGTTTAGATAAAAATATGGAGCAGAGATCCATCAGTGGCTATTAGCCACAGTGTGTGTGTATATATAAAATTTTTTGCCACTGTGTGACACAGAGTGATGATGATGATTAATAATAATAATAATAATAATAATAATAATAATAATAATAATAAAAAGAGTGTTGGACTGGATGGGCCATTGGCCTGATCCAACATGGCTTCTCTTATGTTCTTATGGTATAGCATCAGTATATGTAAAGGGCTCCCTGCAGTCTTATGAGTTTGCCTATGCTCTAAAATCAGCATCTGGAGCCCTTTTTCATAAACTTGCATTAGGGCGAGGTGAGGCAAGCAAACATGCAGGATAGAGTGTTTTCAGCTGTGGTCACTGGACTTGGGAATTCCTGTTCCAGGAGATGTGTCCAGCTCCATCACTATTAGCCTTCTGAGAGTCTGTTGAAACTATGTTATAGAAGGCTTTTGATGCCATTGACAGTCACAGGTCATCTCTGCGCTCTCCATCTTCTCAAAGATATCTTAAGCCTTCTATGCACTTGGGGAGATGTCTTGAGCAGCAATGGCAGAAAACTCAAGCAGAATCTGGCAGAAAATGTTAAATAGAGTTTATTGAAAGGATAGTGATGGCAGTGATGAAGATACTGTTCTCTCTGATTCTCTTTTGTTGTATTCCTCTTACATTATGCTTAATTTGTTTTAATCTTCGGATATATATGGTTTGATCTGGCAGTCCTGTAAAGCATTTGGGGGGGGGGAGGTGGGTTAGAAGCTTTTAAAAATAGGTTTTCTGGGCAATGTATTATATTCATTCAGCATATTTGGAACAGTGGATATATATAAGAATCACTGCAGCCAGAGTGATAACTCCCATTTGTCATCTTTAAATCATTGTATCCATTTTGTAGAGGAAGTGGAATCCAACTCTGATGTTTCTTGAAATAGCTCTTTAAAGGCTAAAAGAGAAAACTGCAAATGAGAGCAAAATATTCATTAGAATGATTAAAATGAATCCTAAGGTTGCTGGAAAACAGAAATGAAGCATATGGAAGAAGCTTTCAAATGATCACCAAAATGTTAACAAAAAGTTTGTGCAGAGGTGTGGAAGGAAAATATTGTACTCACAGAGTGCTGGAAGGATTTTTTTTACTAAGGTCTTACACATTTTGATCAACAGATATCAATCTTGGTATTCCATTCACGTCCTTGAAAGCAAATAAAAAGAGAGAGAAAGAATCGTTAAGAGTGCAAAAATGTACACACATCCTAGCAGAACTGTTCACATAACTCACTTGACTCACTTGTAATATTCCTTCTGGTATTGGCATTCTTCCTTAATATGTTAGATACAGTCAGCAGCTTCCATTGCCCCCCTAAACCTTTTGGATAGAGAACTGTTCTTTCCGTTTGTCATCCATCTACTCTGCCTAAAAGTTGTATTGTTGTACACTTTAGAACAGTTTGACAAGCATCATGAACAAGAACAATAAAGCTCTGGATTTTCAATATATTTTAAATTGTGCACATCTTTAATTATAATGTACATAATTTTATACAGTTGCTTCATAACTGTTATGGTCTGATAATCTGCTAGTTATAGAAAAGGTACATTAAACAGAACTTCAGATTGTACTGTAATTGACTGATTTATGCAGCCCTGATGGGACCAAGAAAAGCCTGTGCCTCTAATTTCCAAAATAAAACCAGGATCATGAATATGACAAATATTGAAGCATTGACCAGTCTCCACCCACTCAGTGTAGACTGACTTCCATTTGCCTGCATGTCCTGCACTGACTTACTAAAGGGTGAGAGTTACCTGTTCTACATGGTTGTGGAAGTGTGCAAGACAAGACTTGCCACTTTGTATGCTTTGGCTGATTCCTTACGAGCAGTTGTTCTGCCTCAGTTCTTCTGCTTTCTGTGGCTTAAGCAATCAATTCCCCACCAGTTGTTGAGTGGGCTCATTTTGATCCACGGCTCCCTCCAGTTTCTCTGTCAGTTTATTTACGGTCACAGACCAATTAAAAAACCAAGAATTTAAAAGCTTCAACAGTGAAGATAAAATCTATACTATAATAAGTATTAGGATGTGTTCATTATAAGAAATTTCATCAAGACACAAGTTAAAACAGAAAATGTTAAAACTGAGAAGCAGTAAAGCGAGTCTTTCGGATGCTATGGCAGGCAGCATAGAACTTGGCAACAGCTTCGGAAATGAACTGGTTTTCAGCTGAAATCATGAGATTAAGACATTCTGATTCCAGCAGCCTAGAATTTGCCCTTAATATAAGCTCTATATATTTCACACGGGCCTCTTTACACCAGGAACACCTAAGAATTATGTGTGTAGTAGATTCAACTTCCCCTAAGCCACAGTGGCAAAGCCTTTGTGCAAAAGGGATCCCCTTGTACCTGCCCTCGAGAACTGCTGAGGGAAACGCTGGGCATCTGGCCAGAGTTAAAGCTTTTCTGAATGCAGCCTTATTGGAGAAAGGTGGATATCTGGCAAGATCGGACTGCCTCTCAATGTTCTTAGTTCTTCCCTTCACATTTTCCTCGACCTGGTTCCAATTCAGAGCCAGAATGGTTTCGGGGGGGAAAACCGAGAAGGTGTAATTTGTTAAGAACAGCTTTCAACCAATTTGACTGAAAATTACCTGCAAGTACCATATGCACAAGACCACATGGATGAAAGTTGATCCTAAGCCAGTGTCTGAGCGAGTTCAGGGTGATACTTGCAGCCATCAGCATGCCTGTTTCCAGATGAATGAAGGAATTAGGCACACACTTAGGGATCTGCAACACAGCTCTTAGAAATTTTGACTGGACCCTTTCAAGTGGGGCAAAAGTAGCTAGGGAGGGACCAAGAAAAGAGCCATAAATCTTTTGAGGCAATACTTTTGCCTGATACAGTTTTAGAGCTGCTGGGACAAATTTTGCTCCCTTTATGAACAAGAACTTGAGTATGGCGTTTGCTGTTCTTTCCCCTTGAGCGGAAGCCACAGATCAAAATGTGCCTGCACAGTAACTGGTGGGAATTGATCTCTTGAGCCAGGAAAAGCAGAAGCCCAGGGGTGGAGCTTCTGCTAGTGAGGAATCAGCCTAAGTGCAAGTGAGATGGGGATCACAAGATTCACAGGGAGCTCCTATCGCCCTCCCAGCTGACTCAATCACTTGCTGGACAGCTCACCGCTCTCTCTTCCCCATATCCATTAAGAAGTGCAGGGGGCCATTATGCTTAGCTGTCTCCCTCTCTGCTACCATGTCTGTGTCCAGTGGTGGAGGTGGGATAGGGGAGGGACAGTGGCTCAGTGGTAGAGCATCTGCTTGGTAAGCAGAAGGTCCCAGGTTCAATCCCTGGCATCTCCAAAAAAGGGTCCAGGCAAATAGGTGTGAAAAACCTCAGCTTGAGACCCTAAAGAACCGCTGCCAGTCTGAGTAGACAATACTGACTTTGATGAACCAAGGGTATGATTCAGTATAAGGCAGCTTCATATGTTCATGGACAGCAGAGGTCCCCCACCTTTTCACTTGCCCACTTCCCATGCTACTGCCTTAGCTGTGGTTTTGACTGGAGGAGCAGTGCCAGTAGCTCCTGTTCTTCCTCACCTGGCTGCCCAGTCACTTGCATGCTTTCATCAAGGTTAACTCAGCAGTTTTCTGTTCAAGCAGAGACAACTGCTCTGTTTGGACTCTGTTATCTTCCCAAAGACATTGTGAATGCTCTCCATTTTCTTCAGTGGATGAACTACTAGCCTCTCTAATACCACCTTAGATCCCACAGATGAGGAAAGTTGTTGAACAGCGAGTTTTTTTCTGTAGCTATGTTCAAGATTACTTTAAAACACTGAGCGTTTTTTATGCGTTTTCTTTGATAATTCTTTAAAATAGGAACTTATGAACAGAAATTACGCTACTGTATTTTGAGTGATAGGTTTAAAATAATTCTGAGTACAAATTTTTGAGGAAAGAACATTTTATAAAACATAAAAATACACTTAACAGGGAGGAAGGGTTGAGAGATTGCCAAACAAAACAAGTTTTCACCCATTTGCAGAAGATAACGATAGAGGTAGACCGACAAATCTCCCTGGGGAGGGAGTTATGCTTGGACTTGAAAAAGGAAAAAAAATTAGATATAAAAATGTTGGCGCTTCAGACTTGAGATGCTTCCGCTATAATATACTGAAGAGCTAACACTATATGATTTGAAAAGGCCATTTTTAAATAACTTTTAATCCACTTAATGAATTAAAGGCTAGGTATGATTCATAAGTTACTTGTTGAATCAGGTTTTTACATTTCTGTTTCATCCTTTCTTTGACATTTCACTCTGCCTGTCAGTCTGTGGGGTCTCTAGTGTGTTTATGTGTAGTTAACAAAAATATAAGAGTTATCTATCAGCTGAAATGAGTTAACAAAAATATAAGAGTTATCTATCAGCTGAAATGGTTACCCCCCCCCCCCAATTTTTTTTAAATGACTTTTAAGAAGTCATGCATAAGGCTGTTGTAAACAATATTAAACATAGTTAGCTGCCAACAAAATCATTTTGGGGGTTATTTTTAAATTTGGCTAGAGATAGAATATGTTTTCTAGGCTCACATGACTCTGCCACGTGAATTATTATATGCTCTTATTCACAGGGCTTCTGCAGAGTGGTGGAAAATGTGTTTCCCTGTAGGTGCTCAATAGTAGGAGGCTAAAATTAATTCTCTTCAACATTAAGTAGAGAGGGAAAAATATTATTCTATGCATGTGAGTATTGAATCATCTTCTAATCAGCCAGACAACCTTTTCAGTTCAAGTACATATATCTTCAAGAGAAGTTTTTAAGGCTGAATGGTTTTTTTAAAAGTGCATTTGTTTGTCTAATGGAAAGTGGAAAGTACATTAATTAGTAACGTGCATGTCCTAGTTCTCTCTCTTTTAAAAAACATAACTATGACTTCCGGTGCAGATATTTTAAGTCTTCTGAAATGCAGAGTGATTCTCAGACTCGGGAAGATATCAAGTTCAGAATTTGGCACTCAGAACTTCTGTTGTATCAGCACTTCCCAGTGTGTGGGGCATAACCCAAAAATAGGTCATAGACTTTTGTAGCTTTGTTGATTTAAGTAAATTTTTGCTTGGATGCCACAATTATTACTTATGCAACAGCAGACCTCAGATTCAGTGGGAGCTCACAGGAGCACAGCTCCTGAACCTTTCTGAGAGTTCCTCCTCCTTCTGAGAGTTCCACCTCCTTGTCCATTGAATAGTATTGCAGCTGCATAACAATCCCTGGATGAGCTCCACCACCTATTTTTCTACAAAACGACCCCTGTGCAACATGCAAACTTAAAATTCATAAAAATGATGACTGCCAAAGACCATAGGTCCAAAATTTATGTGACAGTAGATTGATGGAAAATTTGGACTCCATTCTAAAAAGGTTGAAAGCCATTGTATTATATGGCAAAGTGCTAGCAATGTAAGTCTTGTACAAGGTTATATGTATTGGTTCACTGAAACAAAAAATCCCAAGTTAAATCTCAAGTGTAAGCTCAATAAGGGTTGGACTTGCTTGAGAGAAATTGCCACCTTGGAATAGTAGTGGATAGCTCCACAAAAATATCTATCCAGTGTGACACAATCCCATTGCTTTCAAATTGGGTTTATAAGAAATTGAGTATTACTTGTTGATGCCATATCATTTCACATAAGAACAGACTTTAGAACTGAAGTGAATTGGATTCATGTTGGCAGAACTACAATATGGCTCATTTGAGTTGTATTTTGTGGAGGGGGGGGGGACCTACTGCTGAATAGTGAAAAATTAAGATAGAATACTATTTTCATATATTTACATTGTGACTGATTAGTACTACCCAATGGAGAGCAAGCACACCAGAAGCACATGTAATAATAGTTGTCCTATATAATTTCAATATCATGCGGAACTATTTCTTTTTTAACAATAATCAACCCTATGATTTTGTAGAAAAGACAAGTTGTTTTTTTTAAATTACAGGTTATAAATGAGTACTAACAAAAGATCCCATCTTTGCCCCCAAGCAACTTGGTACTTCACGACCGTGACCTTTCTTTCCTCCGTTGATGTATCTGAAGCAACAAAATGCTCACAATACATGAGGGCCAGCATATTGAATTTAGCAAAATGAACTGGTAGTAGGGTTAGCAGTCTGCAAAGTTTAAAGAGGTTAGAGCCAGTGACTCCTTTTCTGTGATTTTGTCATCTTGATGTCTTCAGTGACTGAATGTCCACAAAATACTACCTAACCTTTGTGAAGGCAGGAACAATTTCTTCTCTGACGCGTTAGAATTATATGTACCACTAGTTGTGTTCTGTATTCTTGCTCTGAATTCACATTGCTGATGTCTGTGTACCATGCTCAGTTAATGTTTCTTTTTGAAGGAGCGTGAAAAAAGAAAGCATGAAAGGATATTGAGTGAAGAACTTGTTACTGCTGTGACCTACCTCAATCAATTTTTACCTCCTGAACATGCTATTGTTTATATTCCTTGGGATATGGCCAAATACACAAAGAGGTGTGTGTGTTTTTATCTAAAGCAGCAGTACTAAAAACATAAACCACCACTGCCAATTTTGAGAGCAAAAGGAAGCAATCCAGCACTGTCTTTTAGAGAGGTTTTTGCTCTTTGGGCTTTAGAGCACCCCATAAATGTCCTGCTCTTTATTTTCTTTTGTACGGCTTATTCAAAATGCCTAGATGACTAACACTAGCTGAGTTATCTGAGCTTGTCTTATTAATGCATGGGGAAAGCAGTAGAACATTTCCTTTACTTAGAAGGCTCACTCACTATGACATAGTTTGCAATCCCTTCCTCTAGAAATGCTGTGAAATTCGTTTTGACAATAACAAATGTCACTAGTTAATGTTATAGTTTTTCTGATAACGTATCTGTTCCACTTCTTAAAGGTTTCCTGGGTTCTTTTTTAGGATGCAAAATTGCATGACCCATAATTACACTGTGTGCAGACAAGGCAGGTGTAAAGTAAAACTCACTGTGGTCATTCTTTCAAAGAGAGTAAATCCATGTTTGCTTTTATCCCCTTCTAGCAAACTATGTAATGTCCTTGATAGGCTGAATGTGATAGCAGAGAATGTGGTGAAGAAAACTGGATTCTTTGTAAATCGTCCTGATTCCTATTGCAGTGTCTTACGCCCAGATGAAAAGTATGTATGAGAGAAAAGCATATTGTGCGTAATTTTATAAAGATTTTCTAAAGTACTTTGAAGTCCTCATTTATTTAGTACTGTTATAGACAAAAATATGACATTATGCTACCGTTGTTTTCATAAAAATAGGATAAGCAATCCTTATGCATTGCCCACTAATTTTAGTTTCATTGGAAGATGACAAATATTTCTAAGAACTGTAATTGATTTAAGAAAAGAACATTCATTTTACATTCTTATTTGTATAGAAAGCCAATCTGATGAATAGCTACAATAAACAAAATGTGAAGCACAGTTTGTTATACAACCTGTTGCACTTTGGTTTTCCCTGGAGTGATCTGAAATGTACTGCATAAGTTATTTATTCTAAAAACAAAGCGAGTTGGAAACTGGACATAGATAGTTAAACAAATCCTATTGTATAGTAGGGGTGCTGTGAACTTCAACACAAGTGAGTTTGTATGACAAACTTACCATATTTTATGGGAATTAAGAGATGAGTTTGCTTGTACGGCAAACATCCTGAATGCTGTATGAGCTGATTGACAGTTGCACAGTAGTGGGTTGTGGGGTTTTTTTTTGTTTTTGTTTTTCCCCAAGAGGCATATTATTTGGGTAATCTCTTGGCCTAATTAACAGATAGACCCAGTGAACCTGATTGTTCTAGTGAATCTGGTTCTGGATCCCTGAGGAAGTGTGTGTAGAGTGGAAATCAGAAACACCATGGGTATATACATTCAGATTCCAAAAAGGGTTTTGGTGGCATCCAACTATTTCAGTTCTCAAAGGTTTTCTGGGTTCTTTTTCAGGATGCAAGGCAACATGGTGATCACCCTGCGATTACATTGCAAAACCCTGCTCACTTGTGCATTAATAGCAGCAGTTATCGTTTACCCCCGTTTTGCTCAAGTATCTGGTAGTCTTCTTGCCTTGTATAGCATTTCTCCAGCTATGTTAATAAATTCTATGCAGACATGTGGTGGGTCACAGGTTCACCTTATCTGTTTGTGCAGGCCCTGGGGTACGATAGGGAGGAGAATATTAAATCCCCCACCCCAACTGATATATACTTACAAAAAAAGAAGCAGGGTTGTTGTTTTTTTCAAAATCCACCTCAGAAGTGGTACAAGGAGATGTGGTTCCTTGTTTCTTAAGCAATTGCTGTTTGGTGTACCACAAAATACCAGGCCCGTAGGCAGGATTTTTTTAAATTGAAGGGCATTAAATGTTTTGGGGGCAGATAACCTAATAAAAGTTGATTAATTAATATAATTACCTTTAATTTAATTAATTATATAGTCTGCTCTGGGCAGGGACGGAGAGAGAACAGAAAGATAGGAAAGAAAAAGAGACCTGGAGGTTGGCATCCCTAGGTGGAGGGAATCCTAGAGGATTTAGGCTGCTGTCTCCACCTTAGAAATACAGCTGAAGACCCCTTCTTCTGTGGCTAGCACCTGGCTGGCACCCACCCACCAAAGCAAAGATTCACAGTGGTCTCTCTCCCCAGTAGCTTCAGCCTCTCTGGGCAGGGCCTCCTCCTCCTCCTCCCCTTCCTGACTCTTTAAAGTGGAGCAAAAGTGTGCTGCTGCCGCAGGCTCCCTTTACCCACCCACCACCACCCCCGCCACTTCCCAGTGACCAGTTTGCGTCCATAGCCTGGTCTCCTACCTTGCCTTCACTTCCAGGAAGGCTGTACTTTGCCTCCCCTCCTGTACCGAAGCTGGGAGGTGACCTGACCCCAGGAGGCAATCTGGCTCCTCCTCTCTCTCTTTCTCCTTCCTCCAGCTTAGACAAGGAGGTCTACCGTGCCTGAGCAGCTACAGGCAGCACTGGCTACAAGGAGCTGGAATTTGTAAGATTGGGGGAGATTGGGGTGGGGCACCCCTAAATCAATAGGGGGCACTGCACACACTGCCCCAGTGCTGGGTGTGGTCTTGCAAAAGACACAAAAGAATTTGTTTGGGTTAACTGTACTTCCTAGTCCAGTTTCCTAGGCTACCTGGATCGCATGCTGTTTTTTGCAAGAGTGCAGAAAACTTTGGAATTGTGTTTGTGTTAAGTGCCATCAAGTCACTTCTGACTTATGGTAATTCTATGAACTGATGAACTCCAAAATGTCCTACCTTTAACAGAGCTGCTCAGGTCTTGCAAATTGAGGGCAGTGGCTTCCTCAAATGAGTCAATCCATCTCATGTTAGGATTTCCTCTTTTCCTGTTGCCTTCAACTTTTTCTAGCATTATTATCTTTTCCAGTGGCTCTTGTCTTCTCATAATATGACCATACAGTTCAGTCATTTTAGCCCCAAAGCAAACAGAATATTTATAGTGAAACAGAGCTTTATGACACTTTCTATAAACATATATTGTGATACATTGAGGTCAACATTCTGAAGTACCGGAGGAAGAGAGATTAGCATTTGTGAGTGACATGGGGTGTGAGTGACTGGATAGTAGTTGTAAAAAAGAAGCTGTTGCTAACTAGTGACATGGGGAAAATATACATCCAGTGGATCTTTGCAAAACCATGCATGCGTTACACAGTAGTACAGTAATTTTATTACAGTCCGTAACCAGCACGAAACAGTCCATGTTGGAGACCAAGTAACAAAATACAACCATAATAATATAAACATTTGGATACCGATGTATAAACAGATTAAGAGTGAAACATTTACAATACCTTGCAGTCCATATGACACTTTTGCATACTGTTTACAAATTCTGTAATTCTGCTGCTAAAAATTTGGCACACGCCAATCAATGTTACCTGAGGGTTAGAGTCTGAGAAGCATATTATTTATTTATTTAATCTAATTTATATCCCCCCCCCCAATGGGCTCAGGGCATCTCACAACAGATAAAACAATATAACATTTAAAACAAGATATACACTAAAATCATTTCCATACATTTTACAGTCATTACGTTCAAGATGTGCATTGATATTCCGATGTTTTTAGTTTTGGTTCTTACAGTTCAGTGAGATTGCCAGTGCTGTGGAATAATAACCACCTCCCCTTAGCTATTGAAAGCAAGTTTAAACAATTCTGTCTTACAGGTCCTGCAGAACTGTGACAAGTCCTAAATGGCCCTAATGTTTTCAGGGAGGGCATTCCACAGAGCTGTTACCAAGAACGCTCTGGTGATGGATAATCGAGCTTCTTTTGGTCCAATGATCTTAAGATTTTGGGTCCCTGAATGTAGTGCTCTCTGGGGTACATATGGGGAATGGCGGTCCTGAAGTTAGACAGGTCCCAGGCCATATAGGGCTTTAAGGGTTATAACCTGCACCTTGAAACGAATCCAGAACGCCACCGATAGCCAGTGCAACATTTTCAGCACAGGTTGAATGTGCTACCGTACAGGTAGCTCCATTAACAACCTGGCTGATGTGTTTTGCACCAGCTGCAGCCTCCAAATTTAAGTCAGGGGCAGCCCCATGTAGAGGGTGTTATAGTAGTCTATTCTCGAGGTGACTATTGTATAGATCGCTGTTGCTAAGTTGTTGCGCTCTAGGTATGGAACCAACTGCCTTATCCGTCTAAGATGGTAAGATGTGGATTTGGTAATGGCTGCTACCTGGACCTCTATTGTCAGCGAAGGCTCCAGGAGCACCCCTTTGACCTTTGGCACTAATGGCATCCCAACAAAGGCTGGCAAAGGGATCTCCCTACCCAGACCGCCGCGACTCAGGCACAGGACTTCTGTCTTCGCTGGATTCAATTTCAGTTGACTCTGCTTGAACCATTTCACTTCAGCTTGCAATGCCAGGTCCAGATCTTCCAGGGTGCAGCTGGACTGGCCCCCCATCAATAGATAGAACTGGGTGTCATCCGCATACCGGTGACAACCCAGCCCATATCTCCGGACAAGGGGGTGCATATAGATGTTAAACAACATCGGGGAGAGTACTGCCCCCTGGGGCACACCACATACAAGTGGGTGCCTCTGTGACGATTGTTTCCCTATGGCCACCTTTTGTTCCTGACCTTGGAGAAAAGAGGTAAGTCATTGAAGGGCAGACCCTGAATCCAAGTGTCGGCAAGGCGACAGGACAGTAGCTGGTGGTCAACTGTATCAAATGCAGCTGACAGATCTAACAACAGCACTGCCGAGCTGCCCTGATCCAGATGTTTTAAGAGATTATCCATGAGGGCAACCAGAACCATCTTTGTCCTGTGGCCCTGCTGAAAGCTGGGCTGAAATGAGTCTAAGACAGAAACGTCATCCAAAAATCTCTGTAACTGAACTGCCACTGCCCTCTCAATGACTTTACTCAAAAAGGTTAAGTTCGACACTGGCCAATAGTTTGCCAATACGGCTGGGTCCAAAGATGGTTTTTTGAGGAGAGGGTGTACCACCACCTCCTTAAGGGGCGTGGGAAAGGTTCCTTCAATCAAGGACCTGTTGATAATCTGCAGCGGGGCTCGCAATTCCATCTGGCTAGCACGTATCAACCAGATCTGACATGGGTCCAAGTCACAGGTAGTGGGACATACAGTACAGAGAACCTTGTTGGCTTCCTCCAAGCTAAGTGGAGTGAAATGATCCAGGATCAAACCAGAAGCTGCTCTCAGGGCCTCAAGTTCCTGCATTATTCAAGAGACCTGAGAGTCTTTCCAGTATAGGTTGGATAAATCTAGCTTGTATTTTATCAGAGTACCCACAACTGAATAGAATATGTGTAATTGTATGCACTTCTCCAGCACTACACAGGCAGACACGCTCTACCATCGATGTCTTTCTGTAGTGGCCCACAATAATTTCCGAGGGGAAAATATTACAAGCCATTGAGAAGGCCCTTTGATAAGATGGAATGAATAAATAAATAAATAAATAAATAAATAAATAAATAAATAAATAAATAAATAAATGTGATAGATATAAGGCTGGGGAAATGATATATCTTGTTCGGTGAGAGGCTAAAAAGTTCGGGGCTCTGGCAATGTTGTTTTGCCTCTCTACATCTAATATTCTCTGCTTAACTAGAGCTTTGACTTGATTTAGGGCCATTATCTGTAAGGACTCAGGAGGGAAGCCTAGCATAGACAGCTTCTGATGTACAGCTCTAATCCAGCAGGAACTATGTATTTCCTTTAAATCAGGGGTGGGGAACCTCTGTCCTGAGGGCCGTATGCGGCCCTTGAGGTCACTTGGTGTGGCCCTCGGGGATTGCCGGGCCAAACTGAGCCATGTGGCAGCCTCTCTGGGGCCTGGCTGACCAGCGAGGATTGTGGGGCCCAGCCACACTGTGCAGCAGCCTCCCCAGGGGCCAGGCAGGGATCACAGGGCCCAGATGTACTGTGCGGCAGCCTCCCTGGGGCCTGGCTGGCCGGCCAGAATTGCTGCAGGGCCTGGAAAAGTTACTGTCACAGTTCAGTTTGCACTTGATTATCCCAGATGGTTGGCCTAATATGCTAATGAGTGTGTGAGCTAATATGCTAATATTAGGGGATGTGGTCTAATATGCTACTGAGTTCCTGCTTGGCTTTTCTACAAAAAAGCCCTAGACCTATGCATTTGCCTAGGGCAGCGGGCCAGGTGTGTGTGTGTGTGTGTGTGTGTGTGCCTGCCAGATTAGGCTCTCCCCACATGATTTCAAATAGAAAAACAATGCATTAATTTTGCTGACCTGAATCATTCTCCCTCGGTGGAGCACTGATTTTTAAGTTGATCATTTTTTATGGTCCACGAATGATATTATAAATATCCATATGGCCCTTGGCAAAAAAAAAGGTTCCCCACCCCTGCTTTAAATATTTGTAAGTTGCTACTTGTTGCAGTCTATCACTATTTAGGGCCCATTCCCTAACCTTAGGTTTTAGACCAAAAGCCATGATTTGTGTTTTATGATAATTGATCCCCAGATAATTTGACTCACAATACAGGCCAGATTGTTTTAATGCCCTTTTTAGGTGTCCTAGACAGAACTGTATCGTCTGCATACAATTAAACTGTCAAGTGGCTAATTCCAAATATCCAATCAGGTTATTAATATAAATGGCAAAGAGGAATTGGGCTAAAACACAGCTTTGTTTAACTCCTTTACCTGTTGGAATAAAATTAGTAAGGAGGCCATACTTATTACATCTGACCCTAATCGCAGTGTTTGTATATAATGATTGGATCAGGAAACGAAGTCTCCTGTCAATGGAGATTTCACTTAACTTTTTCAAGAGATTCTTCCTGGAAATAGAATCAAAGGCTGACTTGAGATCAATAAATTCTGCATAAAGAGCTGTTGTCTTATTGAAAACATATTTGTCAATCAGATGGGATAAAATTAAATTATGTCCCATAGTAGAACACTTTTTCCTGGACCCTGCCCGTTTGACTCTTAGAAAATTTTCTTGTGTTAACCAGCTTTGTAATCACTCTAATAAGTGGGAAGTATATAATTTGCCCAAAATGCTCAAGAGGCTAATACACCTGTAATTGGCCAGCTCCTCCCTCTGCCTGGTTTTATAAAAGGGAACAATAATGGCTTGTCTTCAGACTTCAGGAACATCTCCCGTTGAGTCTATGTATGTAAATACTGGGGCTAAAAGGGGATCACACCAATCAACATTTTCCATTAACAATTCCAATGGCATAAAATCCAGGCCTGGTGCTCTCCAAGTCTGCCAATCAATGTCTTTGCCCTCTCTAAATCTGCCAATCAGTGTCTTAATCTCTTTGGTTGCCACCGAAGGGCAAATTTGCAAATTTGACAGAGCCTCTTTTTTTGGTGAAGATGATGAATAGTTGGTGTCAAAGTAGAGCTTGCAGAAGAATGTTTCCCATTCTTAGGGGAAATACATGTGCCAATTGGCAAGAGGTTCTTAGAAGAATGGATCGTTATCTGTTTCCAAAACTGCGTTGAAATCCTCTCGTTAGATTGGATTACAATTTTCCAGAGTTTCTTCATTTCCTTGTGTTTTTTTTAAATCACTATTTTTTTATAATATCTCTTTAATTGCCAAAGGTGTTGTTGGCATACAGGGTATCATGACCCAAGGAGTTCTTATAAACTTTATAAGTGTCTTTAAGATCTTTTTTTGGCTTTTGGCATTCTTTATCAAACCAACTCTTTAAAAGGTTCTCTGTTGCACAAAGTCCAATTGTGTGTGCATGCTGTTGTGAGAAACACACAGCCACCAAGAAGACTCCAGTGAATGGCTTGGCAAAGACTCAATCTGGTCATCAGTGGCTTTTAGATTTGGCTTGTACAGAATGGAACAGAATATTTTTCTTCGCTCTTATGGTGCTAGTTGATTATATTTTATTTTCTGTGCCACCGTTGTCGAGGATTAAGTATTTTGACATACACAACAGAACAGAAAGTGATCATCTGCCGCTGGTTCTACTAATTTCTGCTTTTTTAAATCCATCATTTAAGTCATGTTATACCAATGCTGGACCAAAGACAGGCAAACACCGCCTGACATGGTGTGTTAACCTAGAAAACAAAATGAACATCCTTCTTAATTCTCATCAATTTATGGATTTGAAAAATTCTATGAATCTTTTAGGGTCAGATATCTTAAGCAATTTTTGATATTATCTCTTTACTCAATTCCTATTTGACTACAGATAGCCAAACAAATCTGGGGCACCGTAGAAAATCTTGGTTTGATCAAGAATGTTGAGCCATGAGGCATTTTTTATGCCCATTACAAAGTAGACTTAGGTCTGAAACCTCAATCCAGTTCCTATCCCAGTTTCGTTCTGCTTATAAGCAATTTCTGAAGGGAAAAAAAAATCTGCCTTCCATAAATCCCAATGGGAGGAGTTGAGGCTCTTCATTTTACAAAAAAAATGATAAGCAATTCTGGTCATCATTTGGGTCAATATTTGTGACTAGGAGTTGCGGTGTAATTAGAGCCCAGATGAGTTCAGGCATTACTGCTGTAGAGTAGCCTGGCATTTGTTAAAAAGGCACATTACCGCTTTTGACATGTTATGGCTAATGTGAGGTCCATTTTGTGTAGTATGCAAAGATACCATGACTCCAAGCCAATTAAACTTAATCTTGCTGAAGTTTCATTGAAATCAATTGCAATGTTAGTTGTCATTGAGTACGATTAGTTTTTAAAATGGGGCCTTTTTTAAGGGCTCTGTAATACAGTTTTTAAAACTGGGCTCTGTGATACAGCCAAGCTTTGTTGCAAGATAATCTAGTAGTTATAAAATTTTCTTATAAGTATAAAATTATTAAATAAACTCAACCATGTGCACCGCATTGAGTACCTTAGGGGAAGAGTGAGATAAAAAGACACATAAATAAATAAATGATTCTGGTTTTGCTTTTGAAGGTAGAGGAGGTCAGCTTTTGAATAGGCTCCAGTCTAGAGCTAGGAGCATCAGTGCAAACATTTGTAGAAGATATTCTTCCTCACCATTTTCTCTCTTGACAGAAAAGAAGTGTTTTAGCTGGGCTGTGTGATTTATGAACCTAGGTTGCTTAGTGGAAAGAAAATAATAGTAAAAAGAGGAGAGCAGCATAAGGTGCACATGTTCACTTCTCACTTACCAGAGTACTTGTGAGATTGTACATTGTTACAGCTGCTGTTGCCTGAGCTCTGTGCCTTTCCTTGATCAGCAAAAAGGTCCATAAAGGAACTGGCTTCTGTTCAATGCCGGTAGCATAAACAGTGATGCTTGCTAGACAGGCATTCTTGGATGCATAATGATATATTGGTTGGTGTTGAGCGCCAGTGGTTTGACTGCCATGCTACAAGATGAACAAGTACCTGGTCAACCATGTGAAAAATTCACTGATAATCCAGGCATGGTTTTGGACTAAACAGTCAGCATGCTCCAGAATTCTAGCTTAGTGACTAGGTGATGATTTATCCTTTTTTAGACTGCTAGAGCTTGATAGGCAGCTGGAACTGAGGAGGAAATGCCTGAAGTTTCTGTGGCAAAGCTCCATTCTGGCCCCATCTTTCCATGTCCCAGAATCTGATTGCCACCAAATAAAATATAGTAGTAAATTTCTGTTCTTGAAGGTTAAAGGCTGATCCATCCTGCTTGTTTTTCTAACAACGTTTTCTTCTAATCGAGTGGAGATCAAATCATGCTTCCTCTGAAACGTTCTGTGCCTGCATTCTTACATGGGTCTGTTAAAGTTTGGCTAATTGGTTCCTTTCTAGTGGTTATTTTATTAAATCTTGGTGGTATCTATTAGTCTGAAATCGGAGACAAAAAAATCTCTCCAAGCAATGAAGAAGTAATTAAATTCAGCCTCCTAGTTCCAGAAATGGAGTAATATCCAAGCTTTGCTTCTTAGGGTTGCCAGGTCTGTGTTTGAAAACACCTGGAGACTTTGGGAGTGGATCCGGGTGGGGTTTGGGGAGGGGAGGGGCCTCAGCATGGTACAGTGCCGTAGAGCCCACCCTTCAAAGCAGCCATTTTCTCCTGGGGAGCTGATCTCTGCCAGCTGGAGATCAGACATAAAAGCGGGAGATCTCCAGGGCCCAGCTGGAGGCTGGTTACCCTAGCTGCCTTGCTTGAAAAAGAACAGTGAAGTTTCCTTGTTTTTCTTAATGCAGCATTCACATGAAAATGAATTGTTCACAGTGAAAGGCCACGAACAAAAAACAGTGGGAGCATTTTCTGAGCAAGCTCCAGTGTGTCTCATGCTCAAGAACACATTTCTACTGGCTCTTATGCATTTCAACTTGGTAGAGTAGCATTCATTAAGACACACAGTTCTTTTTTTTTTTATGAAAAAGACAGGTTTTATTAAGCATTTCATAAATCAATATACAATTAAACGTTCCATAGTTCCATAAATATAGTTCAACAGCATTGTGTTGTAATACATAAGAAGAAAAGGGAAAAACAAAACCTGGCCCCACCCAACACCATAACACCCCCCTCCACCTCCCTCCACCAAGGAGCTTCTAGGAAAATTTCTGAAAAGGTGCTTATTTCCTTAACTATCTAAATTATTTATCCATAGATATAACTTATTCCAAGTCTTTCTACATTCTTCCAAATTGCCTCCTCTTAGTCTTACAGTGAGAGTGTCCATCTCTGCAGCCTCTAGCAGTCTCTGTACAAATTCGTTTCTAGTTGGCATTAGGGAGGTTTTCCAATATTTAGCATAAAGGATTCTCGCAGTGGTAATTACATGTAACAGTAATTTTTTGTCATGTTTGGGTAAATTTTCTTTACATACATTTAGTAAATACATTTCAGGGGTGTGACGAATTCTAATTTTTAATATTTTCTGAGTCCACATATTTACTAAAGCCCAGTATTTGCTGGAAATGCAGAAAGGTGAAAGGATCTCTTTATCATATCTGGTGGAATTGTGAGATAGCCAAAAAATACAAGACACACAGTTCTTCATGCATACAGGGAGATAATTCAGAGCAGTGAAAGAAGCAAGCAAAGAATGTTCAACAGACATACTAAAGAGACTGAAGCTGTGCTGCTTTTCATTATAATTCATAAATTAATTTGAGAATAGCTATACAACTATCGATGTACCGCATACAGTTTGTTGATATTATTTAAACATACTTTTCCAAGTACTGTTCAACAGCCTTTAATGTCATTTAATATTAAGTGAAATTTATAGATTTTGTCATGCACTAGGAGTTGCTGTTGAAGAACAATTTTTCCTGAGGCTTGACGCTCCTATTCTGGCACTATACACTAATGTAATTTGCCATTACCGCCTCTGTGTAAAGGCTTGATAAAATTCTCAGTCTTTGGAAATTTGGGGGGAAATATTTTTGTGAGTGACTTCCTCTTCCAAAGGAGAAAATATCACATTCCAGTTTTGCTGGTCCTGTGACTGACTGGCTTCTCAGAAACTAATGAGCTGCTCAACGTTTTATTAATGCCCCAAAGAAAGAACAAATAGAGCAGACATCTTGAACAAGGAAAATCTGTGGAACTGGAAGGAAGAAGACAACATCCCTGTTATTCATGGCAAGGTTGGGAAAGAAAAATCAAAGTACTAGTCAGAAAGCTTCGCCTTCAGATATCCTCAGTTGTATATTTGGGCAATACCTTTTATTAGGACCAACCAAATGACAAGATAGTGTTCAAGCTTTTGAGTTTCCTAGAACTCTTCTTCATGGATGTTACAGATTTTAAAAAGGTAGGCAGGGGAAGAATATATTTCAGGTCATGATTTTTTAAACTATTCTCGTCAGCATTCCTTTGCTTAATGCTGAGCAGGCATGTAAATATAAAGTGGTGCTGTTGGTGTCAGGCCAACTTCAGTCTCTTCAGTATGTGGGTTCTAACATTTTTTGATTGCTTCTTTCACTTCTCTAAAATATCTGCCTGTATGCATGTAAAACCGTGTGTCTTAATGAATACTACTCCAACCTTGGTTTATTGTAAACAAAAAGGAGGCGGATATCCATTGAAAATACAAAGACCAGCAAATTACCTTATATCTCTGACACAATGAGATTCATGGATCTCTGTAGGCCAGAGGAATTATTTGTAGTCATCATAGTATTAATAATTCTGAACATATACATTATCTCTCACAGTTTTATGTTGTAATATTAAGTCGGATAAATAGTTATGCTGAACTTGAAAGCTTGCCCATTGTTCTGTGTCATTTTGATTTGTCCTGATACAAGATACTGTGTGGCTATGCTTTGTTTCTGGATTTTGCTTTTAGACCAGCATGGCTGCAAACAGCTGTTGTGTTTGAGAGTGAACATTGTTGCTGGTCTCCTCTTGTTTATCATAATAGCAAACTGAAAGGCAAGATTTTTTTTTTAAAAAAAATTATTTTTAGTCATGCTGTTGTAGGCCGCTTTTCTCACTTGGACTCAACACAGTGTCAGTTAATATAATCAACAGTAGGGGATATTCAGTAAGCAGTGCAATGGGATTAGGGTTGTAGAACCAACCAGAAATTTAAAAAAGTATAAGTGTTAACATGACCCAGTAAATTATGCAAAATTACATTGTAAGATGCTGCTTGCAGCAACTTATACACAGTAGTATAGACCACAGTCCCTAATACTTTGTTCAGGTCACTTTGTGAATAATTTAATAATCCAAAGGTCATCTTGAATAATTCATCTTCTGGTATACCTGTGTTACAACTCACATCCAGATCAAGGCGTATTCTTGATATTTTATCATCAGGTTGTTTTTGGGTTTTTTTACAAAGTATCACAGCTGATGATCTCTTCCTGAGACAAAAAAGATTCAGATTTTAGTGTTAGCATTTTCTGAGCTATCTTGGACGCCTAGGATGGTTGTGAACTAGCTGATGCTACAATAGCAGAGTAGTAGTATTTCTTTGCTGCCACTTCATAAATCTTTTAAGGACTGTATAATAATCTGTCATTCTGTATGAGTTCACTGCAGGTGTTGTTCTCTAGAGATCTCCCATCCCTCTTGAAATCACCCAGTCCTGTGGTAAACCAGGGGGCAGCTTACACCCCAGGAGAGGGAGTGGTTGTTGACAGTCAGTATTGTCAGTAGCTTCATGTTCCGCACTTCCACTGCAGCCTCAGCTCAGCTTGCATTTGTAATCCTAAAATTTCCCAGACCATTCTGAGAGGACCATTTTAATTGAGCCCCCCTAAAGCAGGTAGTGATCAGACAATGCTTCGGGTTGAATCTCTAACCCTGAAACAGACCTTCCCCCAACTGATCAGTGCAAAAAAATTAAATGCAGTGTGTGACCACTTTCATGTGTCGGGCCTATCACAATTTGTTAGAGGCCCAAGGCAGTCAACAAGACTATAAATCATAGGCTGCTCCTGGCAAGTTATCCTTGTCATGGATTTTGAAGTCCCCAGAACAATCAGTCTAGGATTCTCCAATACCATCTCTGACAGTACCTTTGTGAACTCATAAAGGGTGCCCACTGGAGATCTAAGCAGCCGGTAGACAAGAAGAATGCCTAATCTGTCCTTAGTCCCTAATGTAAGAAGGATACAGTCAATGCCAGTGTTCGTTTACACTAGAAGTCTGCAGAAGCTGAAGGATTCACAGAGAACAATAGCCATATCACCAGTTGTACAGGGCTGGTGGAGGACAGCATAACCAGTTGGGGCAGACACACCATGTTGTTTTCTTCCAACCATGTTTCGATTAAGCAAGCCAGGTCAATTTCTAATTTCAGCAACATCTCATTGAGGTTTGTGGTTTTGTACTTCACTGATTGGGTATTGTGCAATAGTAGTGCAGATGTGGGAAGGAAAGGGCCCTGATGTTGTCAACAGTTGGGATGCTATGGAGGTTAGATAGGCAGTGAGCATCCTTACCAAGTGCTGTCCATCATTGATAGATTCCACCCCCATACCTGCCAGCTTCCATTTGCACTCAGATAGTGGATTCATCAAACAACCTGTTCCAGATAAAGACTTCTCCCAACTGCTACCAATAAATCTCCGCAGCAACCCACAATCACCATTCTAGTGAGGCCATACAACAGTTCAGGGCACAGTCATGGTGTGCTGGGGATAGTGTTGTCCAACATGTATTGTTCTATGTCAGTATGGCCCCTGGCTTCCAGTCAAGTAACTGGTGTAGCTCTTTCTCTTCAGTGGTGGAGGACCTTCTTACTCACTGCATATAGTGCCTAGGCCCCTTTGCACCCCAAGCAAGGAACCACAGACCAAAAGCCCTTGTGCTCTTGCCCTTCGACTTGCACCTCCAGTGCAGGCTTCCTATTTACATGTGTAGCTGGAATGAAAAGAGCAGAAGTACCGGTAAGCAATGGCGGGGAGCTTTCCTATCTAGCATCCAGCTATTACCTATTCTCATATCAAAGGAGGCATCATCTCCTGTCTTCTCAGGAGTGAAGCCTGTTTAAATGTATACCTGGAATGAGAAGATAAGAAGAAACAGGGACTGATGGGGCCATTTTGAGAATCAGATATATGGCATTTACTGTAATCACAGGTATATGAATAAGGTATTAGATTAAAGCACAAAATGCATAGATTTGTAAAACAAATGGTGTTTCTGCCAGTTTGGTTTTAAAACCAGAAAATTAAAAAATAAATTCAGTATATGCAGGCTGCAGACTTAGAAATCCATGCAAGTGTCTGGATTTTAAAAAATTAAAATGATCCCTTCTAGTCATTGGCTTAACTGTTGAAGTCATGGAATGTGCATGGACATGAATGAGTTCAGGAGTTAGAATTTTCATCTCAAAGAGCTCAGGTGCATGTGAAGTTACAACTTGTTGAGGGGAAGGGATGCAAAGAGATGAAATCATCATTGTTTCAAGGCTAATAGACTCAAAAAAGGAAATATCTTCAGTACAGTTAGAGGAATAATGATATGTAGACTAATTTCAAATGCCCTCACTCTGCTTCTTATGATCATTACGCAGTAGATATGGCTCTAGAGACCAGGAGTGCACAAGCTAAGTTCCTTGGGCTACCTCTTCTCCATCTTCCTTTGTCACCTACATTGAAGGATAAGTATTGGATGCTTGCCTCCTATCTTCCTTGAGATATTGGAGGCAAGGAGAAATCACTTTACTTATCCTGTTTTTCAGAGGGAAGAAGAGAGCTGCCTCACTCCCAGTATAATGCAGAGCTCTCCATATAATCCAGTAGCTGAACTGTGGCTCTTCTCTCCTCTTGGATTTCAGCATAGAAATCTATTTGTAATCTAATTGCAACCCATTGCTATTGCATATTTTAGTCATTCATATTGCTTTCAAATATCTCTGATGTTAACTGAACATACATCTTACAGTATATGCCTTGCCAGACTATGTTCTGTCTTACAGGTGGAATGAGTTGGGAGGATGTGTGATCCTCACTGGCCGCTTACAGGTATTGAACTGAAATTGATTTTACAGCTGTTGTTTAATACGTCTTGGTACTTAGCCAAAAAACATCTACAAGATAATAACTATTATTGTTCTTTAGGACTGGGTAAATGTCATGCACCTGAACCATTCTTTAATTATCTGTATATACTAATAGCAAAGTTGGCCAAATCTGAGGATCCTGAATCAGCACATGGGTCTTTGTACAAACCTGAAAAGGGGCCCGGGTTTGCAGGAAAATGTGAAATCTTTTTTTAAAGGGTTTTTTCCCTCCAGGGGGACATTTTTAATATTTTTTTTGAACCTCAAAAATGATTAAAAGAGTGCCTATAGCTTTAAGCAATGAATTCCCTGAGTTGCTGTTGCTAGGGAACCACAGTATTCCTATCTGGGTTTTTGTGAGTAAAAAGGCAGAGGGAGGGGGTGCATTCCTAAGCTTGTTTTAGCCTTTGATAGAGGATTCATTGAGACCAGGCCTGACTGGAATTACCAGCTCTGGGCTGGGAAATCCCTGGAGATTTTGTGGTGACATCTGTGGAAGGCAGGGTCTGGGTGGGAGATAGGTCTCAGCTGAATATACTGTAATACCATAGATGCTATCCTCCAAAGCAGTCATTTTCTCCAGGAGGACAAATCTCTGTCTTCTGGAGATGTTGTAATTCTGGGAACTCTCCAGGCCCTATCAGAAAGCTGGCAACCTTAGGCTGGGAACCATCTTCTGGGTGACTTAATACCACCCAACTTGCATGATTCAACTAGGCCTGGCTGCATGCTACTGCTCAGCAGCCACCCTATGAAAGCCAGTATGGGATAGCAGTTGGAGCTTCAGATTAGGATCTGGGAGACCCAGGTTGGAATCACCATCTTGCTGTGGAAGTTCATTGGGAGATCTTGGATCAGTCACAGAGCTAACTTACCTCACTGGTTTGTTGGGTGGATAAAAAGAGAGAGAGGAGAATACTGTAAACTGCTTTGATCCTCACTGTGGAGAAAGGTGGGGTATAAAGGAAGTAAATAAATATAGCTGAAGATGAGAGGTGCATAAAAGGTAGGTTGGTGAGTGGCTGAGAAGGCAAGAATGAGGGAGATGGAAGAAGATATGGGGGTCTCCAGGAGGAGAGAAAGAGGAAATTGTATGGGGAGGTGATACAGGGGGAAGTGAAGTGACCTCCCCTCCCCCCAAAAAACCCTTGAGAGTTCCCTATCATGCAAATGGGCTTGGCCCACTGGCTGGTACCACACAACTGGGCCACAGTTTTCCTTGGTAGAGAATGCTGATGAAGGGAGGGAAAAGGGAGAGCTTAAGATAGCAGGGCAGCTAAAGGTAGGTTGGCCATTAGGTGGGAAGGAGATAGGGTTGCCAACTCCACGTTATGAAATTCCTAGATATTCCTGATCATTAACATGGATCTTCTCTACCTCCCCCTTTCCCCATCGAATCCTGAGACTTCGCAAAGGCTGCTGCTGGTCATTGCAAGAAATATATAGGAAAAAAGCTATGTGAACTGGGGGGGTGGGGCTAAAGTGAGGTTCACCTGCAGTGTCTTCATTTGTGCCAAAAGAAACACCCCTAGCAAAAGAGGAAGATAACCTTTGATTGTACCTGGTGGTTTCTCCTCATTGCAGCCTCCCAACCCACATGGTTGTAATAACCCCAGCATTAACTTTTCAGAGGTCTTAGGTGGTGCCTGGAGGATAGGAGAGGGCAGGAAAGATCTATGACTCTCCTGCAGTAGCATTTCATTGGATCCAACTCAGTGTAAATATTCCTATGCATTCTTTATTTAAAACATTTTTATACCACCCTTCCACCCAATTAGGGTTCACAAGGCTGCAGACATATATTAAAACATTTAACAATCAAAATACAGTTATAAAATTCAGTTTAAAAACGCCAGGGTTTTCTCTCTCCGTCCTCCAAGAAGCATAGGGTAGCATTCACAGTTCCCTCCCCAGTTTTATCCTCACAACAACCTTGATAGGTTGGTCTGAGAAAGGTAGTGACTGGCCCAAGATCACCCAGTGGACTCTGTGGCAGGGTAGAGACTGGAACCCTGGTTTTCCCATGCATCATCTTAATTCTAAATATATGGATTCCCTCCTCCATTATTACTATTAACTATAGACTAAAAATATTTTAAGATTACATCCAGCACTTTCGATAATATTATTTTACTTTATCAATAAATGTGGCTATAGTATGTGAAGAAAGATCTTGTGTGCTTGAAACATTTTTCAGTTTACACAAATTGTTCAAGTCAGCTTGATGCAAACGTGAGAGGAAAATGACAAGTGAACCATGGTTGGAGCTTAAAGAATTATAATTGTTGCTGTTTATTATTTACTTCATTTATACCCCATCTTTCTCCTCAGTGGGAACTCAAAACTGTTTACATGATTCTCTTCTTCATTTTTCCTAACAACCAACCCTGTGAGGTAGGTTAGGCTGAGTGTGTGTGGCTGGTCCAGGGTCACTCAACAAACTTCCATGGCAGACTTGAGATTCAAACCTGACTCCCTGATCTCTAGTCTAACACTACCCACTACACAATACTGGATTATCTTCCAAATACGCAGTTCAATTTGGTGCAAAGTTATCCTAATGAAAAATCAGAATGGGTAGCCATGTTGTTGTTAAATTTATGAATCGCCCAATCCCTGCTACTGCAGAGCTCTGTGCGAGGTACAACATATGATAAAAACATTAAAAACTATAGAATAAAATACATAGATAATCCTAATACAACAATCTAAAAGAATCAGATGGTGAAATTACACAATTTCTTTTCACTCTGGACTATGGCCACCTCATGGTGGGGGAAGGAACAGAGCAGTCTGGAAAGGAGGATAGGGTGCCTGCCAGAATGGAAATCAATGGAATGGTAATCAACCTTTGCTGTCCTCAGCCAAAAGTCTGGTGGAACATCTCTGCTTTACAGACCTCAGAGAATTGGAGAAGCTCCCACAGGGCCCTGGTGTTGTTTGGCAGAGAGTTCCACCAAGTTGGGACCAGGACCAAAAAGGCCCTGGCTCTGGTCAAGAACAGCCAGATATCTTTAGGGCTAGGGATCACCAGCAGATTGCTATCCAAGGAGTGTAATGCTCTCCTGAAGACATACAGGAGGAGATGATCTCACAGATACATTGGTGCCTGACCACTCAAGACCTTTAAAGGTCACCAAAACTGTGAACTTGACTTTGTACTCCACTGGAAACCAGTGTGGCTGGTGCAGCTCAGGTTGTATATGTGGCATCTGTGATATTTCTGTCAGCAGGGTCTTTTTTGTAGAAAAAGGCCAGCAGAAACTCATTTGCGTATTAGGCCTCATCACCTGATACCAAGCCAGCCAGAACTGTGTTCCTGTGTGTTTCTTTTAAAAAGCCCTGCCGGTCAGGACTCATTTGCTTCATTCTAGATCAGCTGGAGCTTCCAGGCCAGTTTCAAGGGCAGGCCAGCATAGAGCAAGTTATAGTAGTCTAACCTGGAGGCGACCATTGCATGGATTACTGTGGCTAGGTCAGGGTGTGACAGGAAAGGGGCCAATTACTGTAGTCTGTCTATAGCAGCAGAAGACAGCAAAAGTTCAGTAGTACCTCAAAGACTGACAAAATTTGTGGCAGGGTGTGTGCTTTCATGAGTTAAAGGTTATGAACTTTCATGAGTCACTGCTCACTTCTTCAGAACTTCTGGAGAAGTGAGCAGTAACTCATGAAAGGTCATACACAGCAACAAATTTTGCTAGTCTTTAAGATGCTACTGGACTCTTGCTCTTTTCTACTCCTAATGAAACATGTCATTGACAGGGTTTTTTTGAATTTGTAGGTCCTCACATTTATTATAATTATTATTTTTTTTAGACTGGAGTTCTTCGAACCAATTGTGTTGACTGCTTGGATCGCACGAACACAGCCCAGTTTATGGTTGGGAAGTGTGCTTTGGCCTATCAGCTTTATTCCTTAGGGTTGATTGACAAACCCAACCTGCAGTTTGACACAGATGCTGTTAGGTAAGAAGGTTTACCATAATATGGTGCTTGTTTTTTCTCCAGAAGTTTGCTGAATCATACTTTTCTAGCTTCTGTATTTCTGCTTATACTGTATATATTTATTGAAATTAAGTCCTCAAACATTTAAGAATTTGAATAAATAAATGTAGCTTTATTTATTATGGGTTCACTTCCTGCACCTGTATGAGATTAATTATATTTCTACACTTAATTTTAAGTGTATTCCTGTTAGCTTATTGCTGTATGAAGTCATAAGAGCTATTAGCTTGATATCCCTGCTGTTATTGTGTATACTGGTGGATTTTATGAAGATTTGTTTAAGATATGTTTTAATTTCTGCTTAAGGCGATAGCTGTATGAGCAGGTCTAGATAGATAGACAGACAGACAGATCCATGATTCAATTTAACAACTGAAGTGATGTGGTAATACACATCTAATTTAATTTCAAAATAAAGTGATAATCTGTTTTGGTCCATGGAATAAAAAAGGCAGGTGGAATGGTGCTTGGAAGAGAACTTCAGACCCTTAGTCTTTTCAGCCTGTCATTCCCCAATTTAAAACTTTAGTTTTATTGCCTCCCTCTGTTCCAAAGTAGATTCCTGGGTCTGGAGAGAAGAGTCCAGTATATCATGCTCCTTGCCCCTAGCCAGAAGCTGTTGCTAGGAAATCAACTTCCATCAGTAAAGGGAGAGGCCTCAGGTGAATAGAATGGGATACAGTCCACCCTGCAGTCCAAAGCAGTTATTTTCTCCAGGTTGGGGAGAGAGATCTGTTGTCTGGAGTTCAGTTGTGATCCCAGGAGATCTTCAGGCTCCACCTGGGGGTTGGCTACCCTAGGCCTGGCAGCACCCTCTGGGTGACTTGATGCCACCTGACTGACATGACTTAACTAGGCCTGCCTGCTTGCTCTTGTTCAGCAGTGGCCCCCCTAGGACAGCAAGTGTGACTTAGCAGTTGCCAACTCCAGGTTGGGGGATCCCTGGAAATGTGAGGGGTGGCGCTTGAAGAGGGTGGGTTTGAGGAGGGATGGAAGCTCAGACTGGTACAATATCATAGACTCCACTCTCCAAACCAGCCATCTCTTCCTGGGGAACCACTGTTGCCAATCTCCAGGTGAGGACAGGGGATCAAAATTAACAACTGCTCTCCAAATGGCAGAGATCAGCTCTCCTTGAGGTGAGGGGGGAGTGAATACCTTCACTTGGGTGGGTGGGAAGACAGCAAGTGTGGGGCGGGTACTCACCCAGAGCCTTTTCTAGAGGCCATTGTATTTTTCTCCACAATGGGCCTTATTCCTAGTTCATTTATCAAGTGCTTAAATATTTACTAAGCTTTGAAAGCAAGTTTCTGTTTCTTAACTTTTTTGACAGCAATTAATCAAAGCACACATTTTTAAAACTGCAATTGGTTATACATTATACCTGTCTTTTATGTTAAAGAGAAATTGTGCTTGCCTGTGCTTAAGACTGATTATGAAATAGTGGAAATGCAAATCAACTCTATTTGCTTATATGCTTTTATTCTGGGTTATGTGGCATGAAGGAAGATGTAGTAAAAGGCAGATGATCCAGAACCCTGACCGCTACTTGTTGTATACAGTTGTTGGCATTAAGGGCTGCCAATGCAGTAGTGATCAGTCCCCTTCTGGAGCAGTATGTAGCTGTTGCTCTAGATACTCAGAAAAAGCATGTACTGTGTTCTCCCAGGAAAGTAGGTGGGGGATCTGGTATGAATTTTCCCTTACTTCAAAAATTTCTTTCTTACATAGAGAAACATTGTGGAGAAGGCTTGGTTAGTTCTGCTTCCTAAACTTTCATATACAGAAAGTTTTTAAAATAGAGGAAGTTTATTTAAAATATAGGGGAACATAGCAATGTGATTTCCTTCACACCCCCAAACACACACTCACAAAGGGTTTGGGGGTAACTATATGTTCCTTGGATTTATAAGATTTGATCACCACTATATTTGTAGAGGCAAAACTCTTGAGTTGTGTCCTACTGTTCTGTTCAGCTAAGTGTGGAGAATAGCTTCTTGTCCCAAAAGAAGGCTCTATATTAGCTGAGTTTAGGATACATGCCCCTTGCAGAGTTACTCACCTGGTAGCAGTCACCAGCGACTAATATTAACTAATATTATCAGCCTTTTCTGTGTGGGTTTTAGTGTTATGTCTGTTTATATATTTTTATTGAATTGTGTATATAATTATTTTATGTGTGTTTAATACTGAAATGTCTTGATGTTTGCCACCTTGGGGAATATATTTGGGTGGAAAGGCAGCACGGAAATGTTTTAAATAAAATAAAATACCCATACCACTCAGCTCACTTGTGGAAGCCACTGTACAAGCTGGGCCCAGCCCTGCTAGCCACCCTGTGGCTAGACCAGACTATTCCCAGGAAGAGGCTGCCATGGAAAGAATATGAGGCAGAGATGAGGATAGAAGAGCATATAAAAGTAGGTAGGTAGTTGGTTAGTATGTGGGAAGAAGAGAAGAATGCAGAAAAGGGGAGATGTTGTGGGGCCTGCCAGGGAAGGGAAAGAGGAAATAGTGGAAGAGGGGGTACAGGGAAAATGAGATGCCCCCCCTGCAAGGCCTTGCAGATTCCTGGCTTGTAAATTACTGAAATAAAGAAGTAATAAATTCTTAGCCATTTTCATCTCCTTGCTTTAGACTATTTGAAGAACTATATGAGGATCATGGTGATACACTTTCTCTTCAATATGGTGGTTCTCAACTTGTTCATCGAGTAAAAACCTACAGAAAGATAGCACCCTGGACCCAGCATTCTAAAGATATTATGCAAACTCTTTCAAGATATTACAGCAATGCTTTTTCAGGTAAGTGATATTTTTCTGTGAAAACTAATCATCTGTGCCTAAATACTCATCTTGTTGTGTATTAGTAATTATCATCATCAGTCATTCTTTGCAAAGTGAATACTGCTATTAAAATAGTTTCAACAACATTGTGTGTTTGAAATTTTGTGATAATAGAAAAACTGGGTCACTCAAACATGGCTGACAGTTTGGAAGGCATTACAGTCACGGTAAACCTAAAACTCAGTGATCTTCTTTGTGGTCTCTGTGCAGTCCCTCTCATTGGTTATCCGTCTGGATCGAACCCGACCTCGGAGAATTCAAAGCAACCTTAATTTTGGCACGCACTCCCTCTCGTTCTAGGGAGGAGGCATCCACCGCGCATGCCTAGAATGGGAGAGAGGCGCTCTACCCACCCAGTTTCTTCTTTACTGCCGTCCAGGATAATCCTACCTCACTGCATCTCCGTCTTTTCTCTGCAGTCTTCACCTCACTACTTGCGTCTTCATCGTTCTTCATTTCAAATTTTCATCTTCACCTCTCCAGAATCGTAAAAAAAAAATCTTTTATCTATCCTTCCTTATCTTTCTCTTTCCCCTTCCCCTCCCCTCCCCCCCCCCCTCTTCCCGGGCGGATGGAAGGGAAGGACTAGAAAATCACTTTTAAAAAGTGTACTCAGTGTGGGGCTAAGATTCCGTCTACAGACGGACACTTGTGCCTTTTCTGTTTTGGGGGAGACCCATAGAACCGACACTTGCCTCCACTGTAGTCAGTTTGGGAAGCAGGCTAAAAAGAATCGTGTGGCCAGGCTCAAAAGCCACCTTCTGGAATCATCTCTACGGCCTGCGATGTCTCAAGCCTCAGGATCTCAAATTTCGCCATCATCCCTAACCACGCAAAGGGAAATGGCTCGACCGGCAGCTTCCATGGCATTGGCTCCCAGCAAGCATAAGTCCGGGAAGCACTCCAAGAAGTCTGACGATTCCAAAAAGAAACATTATATGGAATCGACTTCCACAAAACCATCGGATTCAGCAACCCATTGATCGAAGTCGAGGATAGATCATCGGTCTTCGGCTCCTAGGTCTCCCACTATGATCTTGACATCGCACCTGACTGCTCCCGCTACAACTTAGATGTCAATGGTGCCAACTCCACCCGAGCATACTGATACGAGGCCCGAAGAAATTGTCCATATTCTTTCAAGGTCACCTTCGATCCACAAATCCTTACGGAAAAGATCCTCGACACTGAGTCACCTGAATCACCACGTCTTCAGAGTCAACGATCTAACCTTCTTGAACCACATTCTTTTTGAGAGGTCTCTTTACCTCGTAAGCAGCAGACAGCCTCCCCAGTGTCTCCGCTTCGAAGGGAACCATCAACTCCGAGGGAGCCATCCACTTGAGTCCTACCAGCACGATCCCCACGTCACCATCGGGAACGCTACTATTACTTCACCCCATCGCGTTCCAGATCACCATCCCCCCATTGGTACCGACGGTACTATAGGTCACCATCTTCAGAGTCACATCGGTATCGGTACTGTGAGGAACCACTTCACTCTCGGTACCGTGAGGAATCATTCCACCCTCGGTACCGTGAGATGGATTATCAGTACAGGGAACATCGACTTCATGAAGACTCCTACCATCCTCAGTACCGTGAGGAGGTCTCCTGTACTAGATCCTTCGGAAGCCCTCACTGTCCAAGACATAATGCCTTAGTATCTAAGCCATTATCACCAGCCAGGTCCACTTCAGTCTTTTCAGTATCTTCAAAACAACAACCTGAACAGCCTTCCTTGACAACTAAGTCTGTGATACCTACCAAGCCTACTTATTTAGCTTCCACCGATGTTACCATTGATACTCCTGAAGAATCTGAAGCCGAGCACTCAGACTCTTCCCAATCAATGACTTCTGCCCCTCATTCTCCAGCCTTGAATATTACCAAACCAGCTGACCTTTCACCATCAGAGGGATCCAAGGCTTACCTGGACTTACTTTCTAACATGGCTGCCGCCCTAAATATCAAACTCACCACTGACCTACCCAGAGTGTCAGACATAGTTCATGACTTGGTGCATGCAGACTTGCCGGCAGGCTCTTTTCTTCCTATGCTCCCGGCTCATCTAGAAGCTTTAAAAGAGGCATGGGACAAACCAGCATCAGTCCCACCTACATCCAAGAGGATTGAGTTTCTCTATAAAATTCATGCACCAGATTCAAAATTAATGTTCAACCATCCGGCGCCCAATTCTATGATCGTTCACTCATCATCAAAGTCTAAGCAGACGCGCCACCCGGTTCCATCTGAAAAAGAGAGGGGGAAATTGGATAGGAAGAAAAGATCTAAAAGATCTTTAGGAAGAAAGATCTACTCTCTTTCCACTGCTACTTCAAAAATTCACAACTATTACAGGAGATAAATTTTCATTAGTCCTGGAATTTCAGGAGTGTTTGGAGTCATTTTAGGCATTCCCAGGCTGTCCCAAAACAGCTTTGGGTATAATTTTGGCTTGAATGTAGCTGAATGCATACCTCTAGCAAGGAGTGGGGTGCAGCCCAAAGTAGGAAGTGACATAATTCCCTTTTTCTCTGTTCTTTAAAACATTGATTAGCCACCTTTCAGAACTCCAAGTGTCTTACAATAAAATAAAGCAGCAATGATAGAAAACACATACAATATCATAATTTAAAATCCCCAATTATAAATAAAAACCAAATTAGTCAAATGAAGTCCTAAATATAACTGTCTTCTACTGCCTCCTGAAGATTGAAAGTGAGGGGGGCCAGGTGTTACTCCTTGGAGTGATTCTTTCATAATTGTGGGACTGCCACAAAAAAGGACCTCTTTTATGTGCCCACCAAACAAACTTCTGTGATTGCTGGCAGTCAGGAGGCAGTTGAAGACAGTTATATTTAGGACTTCATTTGACTAATTTAGTTTTTATTTATAATTGGAGATTTTAAATTATGATATTGTATGTGTTTAATTCCTGGGCAGAAGTGTTTGGGAGAAAACAGTCCTTTAGCTACCCTGGTCCCAAGCCATGCTATCCATTCTAGAAAGTCCAAGCAGAATTCTCACACTGAAGTTAGTATGGCTTGTTCTGAAGTCTTCTATGCACTGTTTTGTCCAATTAAAAGACAAGGCCTTTGTACTTCCTTTTCAGACAGACAAACAAAAAGTATAATATTTTTGATGGACATTAAAATTATTGATTTCTTTTTCTTAATATTGAGTACATAGGAAAAACTATCCTAAAGTGATATGTCTGGTCTATATTCACTGCAGGCTTCAAGTGCATGTTGCCACATGCGGTGTTACAGATTTCTGGACTCTAAAACCACTTAGTTGTCAAGAGACAGGGCTGTACTGTCAACTTCTCTTTAACTGATACAGGAAAATAATCGGATTACTCCATCCATTTAATCATAGGGCACTATTGCTCCAGTCATATTAAATCTGACGCTTTAGAGTTTTTGTTGTTTTTAATAGAGTGAGGGCACTGAAGTGTTTAGGCTAATTCAATTACTTAACCTCATAAAACTAATGGTCATATGTCTTTCCCCAAACAACATGCAAAAAATGTGCAATAACACACGTACATACAATATCCATTAAAAAAACCCAAACCAAACCTATATAGTATTTCCTTAATTGTAGCGTCAGTGGCTGAATTGAAAAGGGAGAAACAGCTAATGCTTTCATTGTTTTACCTTGCACTATTTTAGTTTTTAATAAAGGATGAATAAATCATAATCTGATATTTTTCTAATAGCAGAGACACTCCTTCACTATTGCATTTTGGCTTTATTGTGTATATGAGGGGGTTTTTTGGGGGGGAAGGGGTTGTTTGTTTTCCCTTTCCCCTTCACCTTCCTTTTCTGGGAAGTTAGTTCACCCTGTGCATTCCATGCATTCTGTAAGCTGAGCTCTTTTGAGCTCTCAGTTTATCTTCTCTGTGTAGGGAGTATATTATGCAGCTTTTTATTTTGATCATATTGTCTTCTTGTTGTATCTACCTCTTGAACTTCTCCTGGATAATGGTATTGACGTGTTATTATAGGTTTTTGTCTGGGGAGAGGGCAGATTTAAAGGGTTAAGTATCCTCTCATGGATTGCTGCCTTGTCGTGGCGAGGGGGCTTGTGCAGTTCAATGAGGCTGTGGGCTATGCCATGCAGGGCCACCCAAGATGTACAGGCCACAGCTGAGAACCCAGACTAATTGTGATCCACTGGAGAAGGAAATGGCAAACCACTCCAGTATCCTTGCCAAGAAAACCCCATGAACAGAAACAAAAGGCTAAAAGATATGGCACTGGAAGATGAGCCCCTCAGGTCAGAAGATGCCCAATATGCTACTGAGGAAGAGCATTGGAGTAACCACAGAAAGAGTGAAGCGGCTGGGCCAAAGCCGAAAGGACGCTCAGCTGTGGATGTGTTTGATGGTGAAAGAACAGTCCAATGCTGCAAAGAACAATACTGCATCGGAACGTGAAATGTAAGATCTATGAATCAATCCTGCTTGAAAACGACCCCTTGTATTACTCCTGAAGGCTGGGAGGGAATAGGACTTGTACCCTTCAAGTTGGATCTGGTGTGGAGTCCAGGTTTCTTATAGTAGTATAACATCAAACCCCTTAAGATATCTTATAAACTCAGCATCCTTAGCCTTGTTCTGCCAGCCGGCCACATTCCAGGAGATGATTTTAATATCCAGAATGGTGAAGGGTTTGGATGGCGAGGCCCTGAACAGTTGAGCTTCTGCAAAGGGAAGACCACTTTAGACCACTGCATTACCCTATCCCATCTAGTCAACAAGCACACTGTGCATAATAACCAGAAATTATTTGTTGCTTTTTTAGATTTAAAAGGCGCATTTGATTCAGTTGACAGGGACCTCCTCTGGATTAAGCTAGATAAACTAAACATGGATAAAAGACTCCTTATGGTTATTAAGAGATTATACACTTTTACCACCTGCCAGATCAAATGCTCATTAGCAGGCAACCTAACATCAAAGATTGCTGCCAATAAGGGTGTCAAACAGGGTTGCATTTTGGCTCCCTTTTTATTCAGTCTCTTCCTTAATGACCTGGCTATTCAGTTGTCTGGTTCTGACTTCCATAGTCCAAAACTTGGTGCATAACATGCACCCTTGTTACTTTATGCTGATGATACGGTGCTGTTGTCCTGCTCTAGAGTGGGCTTAAGACGTCTGTTGTCCCATTGTGTTCTGTATTTTACTAGTAATAAGCTCCAGCTCAATTATGAGGTCCAAAATCTTAGTTTTCTAAAAAAAAAGTGGAGACTTTACAAATGGGTTATTGATGGTAAAGAGATAGAGCAAGTCAAGTATTTTAAATACTTAGATGTTTATTTTCAATATGTGACTTGGTCTACCCATCGCAAGTATGCAGTATGCAGTGAAGTATGGAGGTTCGTGACATTGTACAGAAGGCAGCAATCAGCACCATCCCAAAGAAAAAGAAATGCAAGAAAGCAAAGTGGCTGTCTAATGAGGCTTTACAAATAGCTGAGGAAAGAAGGAAAGCGAAAGGCAAAGGTGAAAAGGAAAGATTCACCCAACTAAATGCAGATTTCCAGAGAACAGCAAGGAGAGATAAGGAGGCCTCCTGAAGGAACAATGCAAAGCAATAGAAGAAAACAGAATGGGAAGGACAAAGATAGCCATGATAAAGGACAGAAATGGTAGGGACCTCACAGAAGCAGAAGAGGTTAGGAAGTGGTGGTAAGAATACATGGAAGAATTATACAAAAAGGATCTCAGTGTCCCGGACAGCCATGACAGTGAAATCGATGACCATGAGCCAGACATTCTGGAGTGTGAAGTCAAATGGGATTTAGAAATCATTACTAACAACAAAGTGAGTGGAGATGATGGTATCCCAGTTGAGCTATTCAAAGTCCTAAAAGACGATGCTGTTAAAGTAATGCACTCATTATGTCAACAAATTTGGAAAACACAGCAGTGGTCACAGGATTGGAAAAGATCAGTTTATATTCCAATCCCAAAGAAGGGTAATGCCAAGGAATGTTCAAACTATCACACAATTGCACTCATTTCACATGCCAGCAAGGTCATGCTAAAGATCCTACAAGCCAGGCTTCAGCAGTATGTAGATCGGGAACTACGAGAAGTTCAAACTGGGTTTCAAAAAGGTAGAGGAACTAGAGATCAAATTGCCAACATTCGCTGGATTATGGAGAAAGCACAAGAGTATCAGAAAAACATCTATTTCTGTTTCATTGACTACACTAAAGCCTTTGATTGTGTGGATCACAACAAACTGTGGCAAATCCTTAAAGAGATGGGAGTACCAGACCACCTCAAATGTCTCCTGAGAAACCTGTATAAGGGTCAAGAAGCAACGGGATATTGAACAACTGATTGGTTTAGAATAGGAAAAGGAGTTCGACAAGGATGTATATTGTCATCTTGCTTATTTAATTTATATGCAGAGTACATCATGCGGAATGCTGGCCTGGATGAAGCAGAAGCCGGAATTAAGATTGCCGGGAAAAACATCAACAACCTCAGATATGCAGCTGACTCTTCTCTAATGGCAGAAAGTGAGGAGGACCTAAAGAACCTCTTGTTGAGGGTGAAAGAGGAGAGCACAAAAGTAGGCTTGAAACTCAACATCAAAAAAATGAAGATCATGGCATCTGGCCCCATCACACCTTGGCATAGAAGGGGAAGACATGGAAGTAGTGACAGACTTCATATTTCTGGGATCCAAGATCACTACAGGTGGTGACTGTAGACATGAAATTAAAAGACATTTGCTCCTTGGGAGGACAGCTGTGGCGAACCTGGGCAGTATAATAAAAAGTAAAGACATCACCCTGCCAACAAAAGTCCATAGTGTCAAAGTGATGGTATTTTCCGTAGTAGTATATGGCTGTGAGAGCTGGACCATAAGGAAGGCCGAGCACAGAAGAATAGATGCTTTTGAGATGTGGTGCTGGATAAAAATCTTGAGAGTCCCTTGGACTGCAAGAAGATCAAATCAGTCAGTCCTAAGGGAAATCAACCCAGAGTGTTCACTGGAAGGTCAGATGCTGAAGCTGAAGTTCAAATACTTTAGCCACCAAATGAGAATGGAGCACTCCCTGGAGAAGATCCTGATGCTGGGAAAGACAGAAGGCAAAAGAAGAAGGGGACGGCAAAAAATGAGACAGCTGGACAGCGTTACTGATGTAACAGACACAAATTTGAGCAGACTTCGGAGGATGGTGGAAGACAGGAGGGCCTGGCGTGACTTTGTCCATGGGGTCGCAAAGAGTCGGATTCGACCGTGCAACTGAACAACAAAAATTTTGTTAATATTTGACTGCACTCGTTGTATATCGTTTTTAAAAGTTTAATTTAAAAAAGAGAATGTGGAAAAAAAGAATAAAGTATGTAGTAGGTGAATATAGAGCATGCCTAATTTAAATTAGAAATCACAGTGGAGATTATGGGAGAACAGTTGCGGAGAAAAAGATGGAGTACTGACATGGATAAAGTCTTTTATCCTTCCATTTAATGTTTTCTTTGTTTCAAAATGTTTCCTTTTGAGTAGCAGTTGAGTAGACAATTTAGACCTTTATAATGCAATCCTATGCCCTATCTCTGAACAGCTTGGGATGGCAGGCAACCATCCTTGATGCTAGCATCAGTAGCTGCTGCTTTTCACATTATGTCACTGTAGAGTTCAGTTGCCCTGCCTGGCAGTTTCAAAGCAGTCTTCATACCCATAACTGTAATTGTTCTCTCTCTCTCTCTCTCTCTGTCTCAAAATGAGACAAAATCAAAGAGCAGACAACATGGAGATCTTTTAAAGCAGCATTCTGTCAAGCTGTACTATGTAGGTTGTATCATGTGCGAAAAATAATCACAGCCACTGAAAATGGCATTCCTATGTCACTTCTTACCCTTTTGTTTAGCAAAATATACCTTGTATCCTGTAATCATTGCATTTTATGTCTTTCATATCCTAGATGCTGACAGGCAAGATTCAATTAATCTGTTTCTGGGAGTATTTCAGCCTGAAGAAGGGAAACCTCATCTCTGGGAGCTACCTACTGATTTTTATTTGCATCAAAAGGATACAGTTAATCTTGTCCGAGCACGACGAAGGTATTTCACAGTTCTGCAAGTGTTAACTTTTTTAAATGTATGGATATTGTAAAAGATTTGGGACTGTATTCAGGATCAATCTTATTGGTATTTTTCAGGTATATTTGGTGTATTGGGGTGACATTTGGGATTCTTGGCAATATCAATATCCAGAAATATTTGGGAATATCCAAGACTGGCATTTTGAGGGTGCAAGGCCTGCCCCCCCCCCTTCTTTTCAACAGGCTTAGTGTTCTCCAGTAATATTTTATCGTGACTTTAGAAGAACACTATCTTAGCTGGGTTCAGCTTTAATCTGTTAACTTACAGAATGCAGCAGCACGATTGTTGACTGAATCGCCTGTACGGGCTAGCAGTCGGCCGATGCTGTACAGTTTGCACTGGCTACCAATCAAGTGCCGGATCCGCTTCAAGGTTTTAGTACTGACGTTTAAAGCCTTACATGGCCTGGGACTGACATACCTGCAAGACCGTCTCTCCCCATCTGAGCCCCGGAGGTCATTAAGATTAGCAAGTCAACATCTTTTGACCATCCCTGGCCCAAGGGACATCCGGCTTGCCTCGACCAGGGCCAGGGCTTTCTTGGCCCTGGCCCCAGCCTGGTGGAACCAGCTCCCTATAAACATTCGGGCCCTGCCAGTTCTGTTGCTATTCTGGAGGGCCTGTAAAATGAAGCTGTTCTGCCAGGCCTATGGCTGAGGCAGGCAGACGTCCTTACCTTATTATACCATCAAATTGGCCTCCCTGCACTGTTAAGTAAGTCGAGCCAATACAGTTGACATCCTTGACACTAAAGCTGTATTTAACTGATGTGTCCACACCATTCCATGCCACTTTAAATCAACTCTGAGTTAAATGGCTTAACTTGTTTAAATTTTAATCTGTTTTTAACTGTCTGATTCTGTTTTATTGTTGACTTGATTGTTTTATTGTGTTGGAACCCGCCCTGAGCCCATTATGGGATAGGGAGGGCTATAAATCGACATAAACAAACAAACAAATAAATAAACCTACCAGTGTTCAGACACTGATTTAGGACAGGAACAGGAGCTCCTTGACACTTTAATAGCAGTGGCCAAACTTGCTTAATATAAGAGCCACATAGAATAAACATCAGATGTCTGAGAGCCACAAGACATGAACATCAGATGTTTGAGAGCTGCAAGGAAAGAAGGAAAAATGGAAATAAAGTAAATAGATGGTGGGAGGGGGAGGGATGGAGAGTTGGAAAAAAGCAACTTTAACTTTAAATGCAATCCTCAGGCCAGCCAACAGGGCAGTGGAGGCTTCAGGAGCCATACAAAATATGTGGAAGAGTCACACGTGGCTCCTGAACTGCAGTTTGGCCACCCCTGATATAGAGCTAAGTGTTATTAGATCCTCATACCTCTGCATAAAACTAATTGTGCCTCATTTTAGATTGGCAACACAGTTTTAAAATGAGTGGTTAAGTGTTCTGTTCCATATTTCCTAATCACTGCCAGATTGACGGCTTTTAAGAAAAAATATTAGGGAAAAATGCAAAATTCACTTACCAACATCTTCTGTAACACTTGAGCTATCATACTAATATGTATTCCAGACAAATTTGTTTTGTTTCACACTTTCACTAGCCAGTGTTCCATGTCACTCTTTGTTAGAAGCTACTTTTGTGTTCTCAGTATTTAATAACATGGTGTTCCTTTAATGTTAACATATGCTGAAAGCTACATTTCTATGTTGTAAACAGATTACAATTAGTAAATACCTGTGGATATCTTTGTTTTCCTCCTAACATTCATTTATTTATAAATGTGTTCTTGGTGCAATTATATGTAATTCTAAATAGAAAAGCAAAGTTTGAAGAAAGGCTAAATCTTACCTCTCGTAACATTTCAAACTGAGTTGTTTAAAGCACAATATGGCATCAAAACATTTGTAGCAGTTATTTTTGAACTTTTCACCTCTTTAAATTGCCTTTCAGTTGTTAGGTATTGCTATCACAACTGCAGCCATTTGTGTGAATGCCTGATACCATAGATATGTACTATGGAGATCAATATTGCTGCAGACTGTTGCGTTATTGACATGAGAAGATACTTTAGAAAGACACAATTACACAACTGAGATTTTTCTAGCCAAGGTTGATTTTTGTTTTGACACCCTAGTTACCAAATCAGATTATTTTTCGATTAAACAAATGCCTGAAGTGCTGTAGTTATTTTCCTAGTGTGTAAAACAATAGAGACGGAATATAATCCAAATTCAGTACCAATCCATTGCTAGCTGTGACAGATAGGGCTTTGAGAACAGGTGAACTGCCCAATTCATGAATTGATCCCAACTCTTGGATCTCAGTCAGTATTCTGAAGCAATTTTGTGACATTCATACTTCCTTTCTTTCTTTGAGTGTTGCTTTCACTCTATATTTAATGCTTTTTCCAGGTGTCAGGCTTACTGAGATACAGGTGTGCATTCAAGAAGGCCAATGCATCTAGCTAGCTCTCCTATATACTCAAGTATCTTGAAATATATAAAAGCTGTGTTAGTTCATTCTTGCTACTTTCTATCATAACATAGAATATTCACAATAGTTATAGATATAAATTAGTATCTGTAGGATTCCCACCACCACCACCACCACCAGTACACTCCATCTTTTAACTATATCGTCATTTCTTGTTCTTGCCATTGTCAGGTGCTTCTTGCATTACATATATTGCTATTAGTCTGTGATACTGATATTAATATTTCTAATCTCCGAAAGGCTGTATTAGTCTGTTATTCCTTTGTTCTTGTATGACTGTTCTGTTCAGGGTCTTTGGGCTCCCTGTTTGGCATGTCTCAGTGTATAACTAAGAGACTAGACCAGCTCTGCTTAATGCTAGCAACTATTCCCCTGTATTTCTAATCATATCCATGACATGCTTCATTTATGTGTAAATAAGAGATTGTGGAAAGCAAATAATAAGATTGGAAAGGTTATTAAAACAATATGCTTGCCTTTGTTCCACACCTAAAGCTACACTTACTGGTGGACTCCAGGGGTATTAAAACACTTGCCGCTGCCTTATGATGAAGGTAAGTGTTTTTTGTTATATTGTTTTCATTTTTACACCAAACCACTAACATAATTACACAAATTTTTAAATAGTAAAATAACATACCAGTAAGCATATGTATGATGAATAAAACCAGTATGTCGATGAAGATACTAATGATGTGTATAATAGTTTTCTAAAGTGTTAACTAGAGATTTTCATGTCAAAAGGTTAGGGACTGGTGGAAAATGCTTAATCTTAATCCATATACTTAATCCATATAGCAATTATTTTATAAAAATTAGTTGCTGTACGTTTAAAATCCATGTATGGATTATATTTAGGATATGTAATAATGCTCATCTATGAAATTAGTAAAGGAAAAATCTATGAAGTTACAGCAGTCATGAGATAATATGAACTATAACATATGTGCTGGATGTGCATTTCAAAGAAAGGAGAAATTTTGAAAATGTAGCTGTTGGAAAGGTCATTCTCTGAAACCTGAAGAGGCACATTTCTTTCTAAATAGGTATGGTGGTTAAGACTTAACAGTATAGATATTGTCTCTGTGTCTTTCTCTCATGTCTTAGTACAAGTGATCCCAGTAGACAGCAGTTTTAGCTTAAAGAGTTGATTTTCATGCACTCCTCCTCTGTTCATGACTATAAGTAGGCAGTACTGATGCACTGTCTTCTCGCTTAAACATATTTGTTAAGAAAAACTGGCAATTGTACTTCGTGCTTGAAGGCAGTAGAGCCCACATGCAGCCTTTTTATCTGATACAAATAAAAATGGAATTTATTTCTAATGCTATATTTGTGCCATCTTTGGTCAAGCACAACCTGAAGGTCCCCTGTGCAAGCACCAGTCGTTTCCGACTCTGGGGTGACGTTGCTGTCACATTTTCACGGCAGACTTTTTATGGGGTGGTTTGCCATTGCCTTCCCCAGTCATCTACACTTTCCCCCCAGCAAGCTGGGTACTCATTTTACCGATCTCAGAAGGATGAAAAACTGAGTCAACCTCGAGCCGGCTACCTGAAAACCCAGCTTCCACCTGGGATCGAACTCAGGTCGTGAGCAGAGCTTAGGACTGCAGTACTGCAGCTTTAACACTCTGCGCCATGGGGTTAACCCTTAGGTGTAACATAATTATTTTCTGATATGTCTTCAGGTTGGGTCACAGATGTGCTCTGGGAGTTCTGTCTTTCCCATACACACAGGAATACAGTTTGTAGCAGCATAATAGGAAGAAGAGGCTTAAACCTCTCCTCCAGCTTGCCATTTACCTGAGGTGGAATGTTTTCAGGAAGTTGATGGGGGGGGGGGCGTGGTCAGGCAGGTTGCCATATGAGTGTGGCCATATGAGTGTGGCCCTGTGTAGGGCAGTTAGTGGATCTTCTTGTGTCACGCTGGTGATACAGAGGAGTGCTGTGTATTATTCTTTTACCTGCCTTATTTATTAACTACTGGTGAAGATTTTTTAAAGACAAATTTAAGCTGCAATCACACAGGCTAAGTAATGCAGTTTCAATGCACTTTCAAACTGGATTTTGCCAGTTCACACAATCCAGTTAGAAAGTGCATTGAAAGTGGATTGAAACTGCATTGTTTAGCGTGTGTGATCGCAGTCTATATTCAAGGGATTCATGATGCATAACATCGTAGATGCATATTTTAATGACATACAGGTATAATAAAAGCTTTGTAATCCAGGAATGGAGTATCTGGAAAATCTGATTAACTGGCATTACCCAGAGGACATGCTTCTCCACCCTCCCAGCCACCGCACCCTCTGTCTCTTCATCTGCTCCTGCCTCTCCATCTAACCAGCTTGATGCCTCTGGCTGTTGCTGGTCTTCTGACAGCCTGCACTGTCATCCTGAGGTGCCTCCTCCTCAGGCTGGCTCTGTACCACCACCAGACAACTTCTAACAGTCAGCACTACCAGCTAACATCATCTTTGAGAGCCTCTTTCCCCCTCAGCATGCCTCAAGTTGCTAAGAGCCAGTTATGTCATAGCACTTCCAGACAGCCAGCTTACTGCTGGGGGGAGGGGGCTGCCAGGTGTGGGGCTGTTAACATGGCATTCCCAAGGGTGTGAGATTTTGGTGGTCTGTTCTAAGCAGGTGGTAAAGCAGAGCAACAAGCCTGAATATCTATAACATTTGATTAACTAACAACTCCCATTCCTGATAAGTTCCAAATAATAAAGCTTCTACTCTCTCCTTTGTCTAAAGAATCTCTTACTAGGTTTTGTCTTTTGTAGTAACATGTGCTGAAAACAGAAGGAAGCTAACAGTGAAAAAATTTCATAAATTTGATGAAGAAATTGACATTCATAATGAATTTTTCCGACCCTATGAACTCAGCAGTTTTGATGACACCTTTTGCTTGGCAATGACAAATTCAATACGGTATTTCTGCTTTTTAAATCAAATTGTCACATTGACAGCTATTTATTTCAAAAGTAAAATTTTATTGAAATATGTTTCTTGATTTACATAGATTCCAGCTATAGCCTTAAAATCTTCAGGAGAAAATGTGTTCTAAGAATTTACTGTCACTTCTAAGTACTGTTTTTTTCCTGCAGTGTGCTGCTTTGTAAAGAGTATGCTTAGTGATGTGCTTTTAGTTATGTTGTCCAGGGGCAATGAGATGTGCACACTTTCCAATACAGTGGGTCTAAGAGCAACTCAAGAATGTATAATCCAGCTCTTTGGAGGAATTTCTACCTCAGGAATGAACATGAGGGTCACCAATTCATCTGACTTGGCTGTAAGGCTGTGAGTCTGATGTTGGTGATTTATTTGAAAGGTGAAGTAGCAAGCATGCTAGACTTTGACTGGGTAGAGTTCAAATCCCTGCTAAGCTGCAAATAATGATTCACTGTCTTAGCCTAATTTACCACACCAAATCGTTGTGAAGGTAAAAAGGGTGCCGGAACACTGTTTTGGAAAAGAAGGACCAGACTCCAGAGGGGGGCTACAAGAGAGTCAGGCAAACTATGAGTTTCCTTCCTGTTTACTCTGCTGCTGCTGTCCCTTTGATGTGTAGACTGATACTCTCAGGGAATTGCTTCCTTCCATTCACACTTTTCTCCACTCACAAAGAAGGAGCACATTTGCTCTCCAACTTTGTCTCCATGGTTGCAATCTCCATCTGATCCATCCAGTTAGAATAGATTCTGTTCCTCTCATCTATCCTATCAAGAATGGAGTTAATTAAATAGCTCTTTATTAGTTTTGAAACTGAGATATGGCCCTGTATAACTCAGCAACTTTGCTAGCCCATACAGAACAAAGAAGCTCTGCTGCATGTAGCCTGTTTGTGCACTCTGCTAAATTGATGCAGGTTCCTAGTTTACCATACCTGTGAATCTAACACCCTGCATATTCCTCCTCTCCAGGCTTCCTGAAGGGAAGGAAGAAGGAAATAAAAATGTAATAAATACTAAGAAAGTAAATCAAATGTTAATGTAAAAAATTACTCTTTTGAGATGGTGAACCAGGCAACATATCATGGGGGCTTTTGATTAGAGAAGAGTCCAGTATGGCAATTCTGAACTTCAAAGTGAGGGGGAGATCACTTTGCCAAGTATATTTAATATCATGTTAATGCCTTTTAAGTCTTAACTCTCAGAACTTATTTAAATCTTGAATCAAGTGCTGCAAAGATACTTTTGAAAAATTTATCATCTTGTATGATTTGACTTGTTCATATTTTGCGTGTGTGTGTGGAGGGGTAAATTGCATCTGAAATAATTATTCGGTCTAGCTTGACAAGAAAATATTTCATAAAGTACTTGTGTTTTATTTATTGATTCTTCCCCCATTCCCTTTTTCTTCAGGGATTTTATGCCCAAGAATGTTGGCATTGATCCTAGCCCATTTACTGTACGTAAACCTGATGAAACTGGAAAATCTGTGTTGGGGTAAGAGAATCAATAATTTCAGGCACTGACAGCCTCATTTAATTATGAATGATGACGCACCTGTTGTACTAGGAAATCTGTAGTGCATCATTAAAAAAAACTCCATAAAACATGTACAATGAGTTTCTATAGAGTTCTATAGAGCTCTCCATCAAACTAAATGTAAGGCCTCTTGTCTACATCCTGTGTAAAATGTCAGGCTGATCTGAATAGAATTCAGTGCTGGATGGGTGTGGTATCAGGTTGCACTTTTGGCCTGGAAAAAAAGAAGGGAGATTGGTAGCCTGCAATCAAAAAAATGAAAACCAATAGCATGTTTTCAAAAGTAGGTAATATTAGTACTAGGCAATATCGCCCAATATAGCTTACATTGATTCTCCTATTGGTTTATCTAAAATTAATCTCCAATTTTGCTGCCATAACTACCACATTTTCTTCTGGCTCTCAACATTTTTAAGGGACCTCTGTGTTCCGCCTAAGGTTTATATATCCAAAACCATGGAATAAGAGAGATTCCCGTTAATTTCAGTGTGTTCTTTCCCTTGAACCTCTCCAAAGGTGAGGGAGATGTCCTTCAATGAGATGTTTCTTGTGCCCCTGTCTCTTCCTCTCCCATTCTGTCATCTTAATCATGCAATCACAGTTATTTTAGAGCCATCGAGCAGCCCAGGACACTGTACACTCCTATGCAGGTCTGTCTCTGTATTTGCAGGGACCTCAGTCCACCATGATTCCCCCATCTGAAGTCCCTGGCCCATCTTCTTTTGCTAGTGGGAGATAGTATTCTTGTGCATGCCTTAAAACCATACTGGTCTTTCATAGCAGGGTTTACTGTACAACTTACAGGAACAAACGTTCATAAATTTCCCCTAGTTTCCACAATAACACAAAACTGCTCCAGAGATTGGTTATTTATTGAATGTAGATGTATCCAAAGTAAGGCGAGAATCCAGCTGTGTATGGTCAGCATGAATTATTTTATTTGCTACATGAACAGTTGTTATATAGCTTACTGAGGTTGGTGGTTTATTACAGCTAGAATTGAAGTAACATAGTTCAACAGCGTGCTGATACATCTCCAATCTTGTATTGATTTGCCAGGGTCTCTGGAATTCTTTGTAGTATTATTTATGAAGTAATTTGCCTTTTGTATTTGAATAGTGAAATGTTTTAACCAGTAGGACAACTTGTTCTCATTATGTACAAGCAACCAATGGTTCTTTCAGATCATTTTTTAAAAAGAAAACTTTGGTTAAAGAAGTCAAGTGAACAACTACAATAGTGTATTTCTTCACTTAAGTTTTTAAAAATCCATTTGCTTAGAACAGGATATTGTTTTGTTTTTGGGTGAAATTACTTAAATATATTCAGAGGATCAATAAGGACATCAGTCCTAGAAATGCTGCAGTACTGTTTTGTGCATAATATTTTATGAGCAATAGAATACATCAGGTACACCCCCCTTCAAAAAATACAGAATCACATTGAAAATATGGATCAAAAACAGCAAAAGCAGGACAGTTAACAAATGCTACAAGCTTGGTTTGTGGATCCTACATCACTAGTTGTTAATTTAATTTAATTTTGCTTGCCTTGATATATTAGGAAATGACTCAGTTCTTCTAAAAACTATATGAAAGTCTTACTTGGTTCTTAAGTTGAATTGGTGATGACTCTGACACTTATACTATTGCGTGGATGCTTAGGCCCTAATGCATTTTGTACAAGATGCGGAAGTTAATGTCCAAGTAAAAAAAAAAAAGGCCAAGTGGTCAGGAAGAAAACATAGTGTAGTTGTACGTGGACAGAAGCTTGATGAGCATAACAGAATTTGGGAGTTTTTTCTCATGCAGCTTAACGATGGCCTCTGTATATCTGCATACAAATATATTTTCTGAATCATGGTTAAGTGATTATAGGTATAGAGATGTAAATATGAGATATCTGGAAATATGAATTTTGAAATATCAGTCTTTGGGGGGGGGGAGAAAATGTGGAAAATTTGAAATTCTTATCAAACCTAAACTTATTTTACTGCTTTGAACAATATAAAACAAATAATTTATAACAGTATATAAATTGTACAATTCAGTCTATGTATGAAATTTTCTACCAAAATAGTGAGAATACCTTATACTAGAGAGAGAGAACTGCAAGCTACTGTACTTTCCTGTCTTAGTTTATGTATTTTAATTTTTGCTATCTGTGAGGGGGGAAATGTAAATTGAAAATAGAAACACAATTTTTGTAGAAAAACAAGGTATTTGGATACTGAACAAAATGTTGTAACATTAACCCCTTCAATAGTGTATTATCATACATACACTGTATAGCATATTGGACAAATTAGTCACATTTAAACAATAAACATATTTTTTAAAAAATATGTATTATATACAGTTGTTCAGGGGCAGCTCCCAATCCGCATATTTATGTAGGACATTGAATGGATGATTTTAGCATCCTCAATCACAGTCACTAGAATTTCTCCCCTCCCTGGGGAGTTCTGAGAGACAGCCAGAAGAGTAGATAACATAGTATGGTTGAGGACATGGACAAGCATGGCTCCAGGCCTGATGTGATCCCACCTAAAGGCAGCAGGGAGGGCCCAGGGAATGCAGGGCCCAGCATCAAGCCAACTCAGCTACATGACGCAAAATACCTGGAGGGAAAGAGGAACCAGACCAGGCAGGTCTGACTATAATGAAGGCCACATCTGATCAACAGTCATATCCTCTCTTCATTTCCTGTGGATGGAGGTAATCCCACAAGAAGCAGGGACAGGTGAGGGGTGGGCATAAGCAATAGGCTTGCTTCATGAAAGCCAGGAACTCTGGCTGGGATGGATCTCCTCCAGCTTTCTCTGTGTCTAGCTAGCTGGAGGGGAAAGAAGTGGAGAGAAAGGAAGAGTATGAGGCCTGAACCTTGTTTCATTTGTGAACTGTGGCCTGTCAAGGCCCAAAAGAGTAAGGCACTTCAGGGGTGTGCTGGCCTCTGCCAACCCCAGTGACACGGAAGTTCAGAACAGTATACAAAGGTATTGGTCATTTTCTAATGCTGTGGACTGTTGTGCATTGAAATCTTCATGCTACAGATTTTAAGTTAAATTAGTGTTTTACTCACTCCAAAAGAGAAAATGTTTCCTTGGAGTTTTTTCTGTGCTCTGCAAGCAGTTACTTGAGATCCTGTAACTGGAAATGCCAGGACTGAATCTGGGATCTTCTCAAGGTAAAGCATGCAGTGTATCATTGAGCCATGGCTCCTAATCAAGAAAGAGGATGCTTGCCAGGGACTTGAATCCTGGACCCTCATAATCCCATGCATTCATTCTGAATCTCATGGTCGAAGGCTTGCTAGGGCACTCATTCCTAAGCAGAGTTCCCCCCCACTCTAAATTCACTGGAACTATTAGGATTAGAGATGTAACTGCAAGAGTGTTAAATCTTGTATTGGCTGTATGAGATAGTGAAATATCTAGGAGAAGTCAAAGGCCAAAGTGTTAGGCCAAAAAGCAGCAGAAAAGAGGATTCTTCCACCATGAAGGCAACCCCAGTGAACTCTAAGTACTATTCTTTGATTTTTTTTTTTTTTGGCATAATAAGACCATGAAATTTCTTTAGGAACAAAAGCAATAGAGAAGAAACAGTGCTGCAGCGTAAAACAGCTGCTAGTGCTCCTCCACCTCCTAGTGAGGAAGCAGTGTCAAGCAGCTCTGAGGATGATTCTGGGACTGATAAAGAAGATGAAGGAGCTGTGTCACAGCGATCAACTCCAGTGAAGATGACAGATACAGGAGAGAATGCCAAAATAACAGAGGTAAGAAGTTGTGCTAAGATGCCAGCAGCCTTCATCAGTGTATATCCCATTTAATAGCTTATTTGTTCCAGGCTGATACTGAATATGTATTTAAGGCGTACTAAAATGTTCTTCTTGAACATGTTACATACTAAAGAAATTTCATTCACTCAGCATTAAGAGGTGGAATAACATATTCAGAAAGAATATAATGTTATTTTGAAACCATAAAACTGGAATGGGATTTCAGAAGCAGATGTAGTACTTAAAAAGTAATTTTAAAAGAAATGTTGTAATTGATTTGATTTCAAGCTGAAAATATTACAAAAAAAATGTAAAGACCAACATATTGGGGGGGGGGGGGACATAAAGACCAACAATAAAACTTTCTTCAAATACATTAGAACCAGGAAACCAGCCAGGGAAGCAGTGGGACCCTTAGATGACCAAGGGATAAAAAGATTACTGAAGGATGATAATAAGGAAATGGCTGAGAAGCTGAATACATTTTTTGCCTCCATCTTCACTGTGGAAGATAAGAAGTGCTTGCCTACTCCAGAACCACTGATTTGGGAGGGGTGTTGAAAGACCTGAGTCAGATTGAGGTGATGATAGAAAAGATCCTACAACTGATAGACAATTTAAAAACTGATAAACCACCAGGCCCAAATGGCATACATCCAAGAGTTCTGAAAGAACTCAAATGTGAACTTGTGGATCTCCTGAAAAAATATGCAATCTCTCATTAAAATCTGCCTCCACCTGAGGACTGGAAGGTAGCTAATGACACCCTCATCTTTAAAAAGGGTTCCAGAGAAGATCCAGGAAATTACAGGCCAATCAGTCTGACATCAATACTGGGTAAGCTGATGGAAACTGTTCTTAAGGAGAGAATTAGTAGGTACACTGATGAAGAAAAGCTATGGAGGAAGACTCAGCATGGGTTCTGTAAAGGAACATCTTGTCACACTAACCTGTTAGTGTTCTTTGAGGGGGTGAACAAACATGTGGAGAAGGGAGACCCAATAGTTGTTGTTTACCTTGACTTCCATAAAGCTTTTGATAAAGTTCCTCATCAAAGGCTCCTAAGTAAGCTCAATAGCCATGGGGTAAAAGGACAAGTCCTCTTGTGGATCAAAAACTGACTAATTGGAAACAGAGAGTGAGTATAAATGGGCAATTTTTGCAGTGGAAGGTGGTAAGCAGTGGGGTACTGCAGGGCTCAGTACTGGGTCCGATGCTTTTTAACTTGTTCATGAATGCTTTGGAGTTAGGAGTAAGCAGTGAAGCGGCTAGGTTTGTGGATGACACTAAATTGTGCAGAATGGTGAGAACCAGGGAAGATTGTGAGGCACTCCAAAGGGATCTTTCAAGGATGGGTGAGTGGGCATCAACTTGGCATATGAGGTTCAGTGTGGCCAAGTGCAAAGTGATGCACATTGGGGCCAAAACTCTTAACTATAAATGTAGTCCATACTGCCAGAGACTGACCAAGAGAGAGATCTTGGAGCTGTGGTAGATAACTCACTGAAAATGTTGACACAGTGTGTGACTGTAATAAAAAAGGCCAACCCTATGCTGGGGATTATTAGTAAGGGAATTGAAAATAAATCAGCCAGTATCATAATGCCTCTCTATAAATTGAATACTCATTTAGAATACTGTGTACAATTCTGGTCACCACACCTCAAAAAAGATATTATAGCACTGGAAAAGGTACAGAAAAGGGCAACTAGAATGATTAACCCTATGAAGAAAGGTTAAAGCACTTGAGGCTCTTTAACTTGGAGAAATGATGACTGAGGGGTGACATGATAGAGGTTTACAAGATTATGCATGGGATAGAGAAGGTGGAGAAATAAGTACTTTTCTCCCTTTCTCACAAAACAAGAACTCGTGAGCACTCAGTGAAATTGCTGAACAGTCAGGTTAGAACTGATAAAAGGAAGTACTTCTTCACCCAAAGAGTGATTAACGCATGGAATTCACTGCCACAGGAGGTGGTGGCAGCTACAGTCATGGACAGCTTCAAAAAGGGATTGGATAAACATGGAGCAGAGGTCCATCAGCAGCTGTTAGCCACAGGGTATAGATGGAACTCTCTGGGGCAAGTGATACTCTGTATTCATGGTGCTTGGGGGGGGGGGGGGGGCAACAGTTGGGAGGGCTTCTAGTGTCCTGGCCCCACTGGTGGACCTCCTGATGGCACCTGGGTTTTTTGGCCACTGTGTGACAGAGTCTTGGACTGGATGGACTTCTCTTATGTTCTTAAAATCTTTTTTTTTAATCTGTGTCATATTTTAAAATCAAGGCAAAGTAATTTGGCTACAATATTACATTAGCTTAAAAGTGGCTTAATAAGATCAACAGTTTTGTTGAATGATGCCCTTTTTCAGATTTCAGTACCTCAGTCTTCTGATGTTAATGAAAATGCAGTAAACACTGTAACTCTGAAGCAGCTTAGCAGTTATATAATAATATGATCTGGACTTTTAAGATGGCACAAGGGAATGAACATAGAAAAGAAGGCATGAGGGAAGCAGACTGTGCCGCTGCTGCTCTTGCTACAAGTGATACAGGAGAGGATTTGCCCTTCACAGATAGCCTGTACGATTGTGTTATGTTTCCTTTGAAAAAAATTTACTGTTGAGTGGGGCACCTTGGTAAACCCCAGGTCTGTAGGACTGGCCCACACTATTCATTTTCCCCACTATAGGATCCGTTGACATGTTGCAGGGGTTACTGAGGTGCAGTTTTCCAGCTTTGAGTTTTGTATGATCAGAGTTTTGTGCCACAGTCCTTTACAACAATGCAAGAGTTTCTGTGATGCATGCCTCAGATTATTCACTGGTTTATTGGTGCCCTAGTGCTGGTGCATAACACAGCCACTGAAATCATTTGTACTGTTGGAAGATTGGTTATTATGTTAGGAGCAAAGTGACATAGATGTGCTGGACTGAGAGAAAATCAAGTCACAACTTTGATTACAGGTTCCTCAGGCCTTGGCGCAGCATACAGTGGGTGCAGCTGACAGCTAACAGTGAGCCAAGCTGCCTCACAATGAGTGTAATTGACAGACTGACTGCTGACAGTGAACCAAGCAAGAGAGCTGGTCTTAAAGCCAGAAGCTGCTGTTCCTTCCTGCTACCAGCCTCTGGGTCAGTATGCCACTGCCAAAGGTGGCTGCCATGCCCCTTACCATCAGAGTCCCTTAAAAGAACAGCCTTTTGGAGGTCATACAATGAGCTTACCCTTACACAGCCTTATTTATTATTTATTTATTTTACAATACTTTAATGCCACAGGAGCCAGAAAGCTTAGCTTACCTGGCTCCACTGTCAAACCAAAGGGAGTTGCAATATGCTCATCACTGGTTCTAGGATCACAGAGATCCACATTCTCTTCCCCCCCCACCCCCACATAAAGACATGTATGCCTTCCGGCCTATAGACACCACACTGTGAAAAATGTCCAGGTTCATCATTGTTCTGTGCAGTCCCACATTGGAACTGTGGCTGTGCATGTACAGGTCAGTGGCTCAGAAGATTTTTCAGCTTATTTCTTTGCCCAGAGAAAGAAAAGGGGAACTTTTCCCCTCTGGAGCCGTTTTCCCACTCAGCCATGTGTTCTGCAGGGAGATTCTCTGGGGGCATAACATAATTGTAAAATCTGCCAACAGTTCACCCTCAAAGGCCTGTACTGATGGCACTTTGCAGTGGTAGGCAGCTTTACGGGAGAGTGCTTTATTAAGCTCTGATAACTCATCAGCCAACCATCTGCCTTGGCAGAACATGCCCCACCTTTGATGTTGAAGTCCATCTTGCATATGGACCACCCATTTCACCCTTCTTCAGTGGTCTTAGTTCCATCAATTCTAAGAACCTAAGAACATCTCCTGTGGCAGTGAATTCCACATAGTAATCACCCTTTGGGTGAAGAAGTACTTCCTTTTATCCATTTTAGCCTGACTGCTCAGCAATTTCATTGAATGCCCACGAGTTCTTGTATTGTAAGAAAGGGAGAAAAGGACTTCTTTCTCTATTTTCTCCATCCCATGCATAATCTTGTAAACCTCTAACATGTCACCCCGCAGTCGACGTTTCTCCAAGCTAAAGAGCCCCAAGCGTTTTAACCTTTCTTCATAGGGAAAGTGTTCCAAACCTTTAATCATTCTAGTTGCCCTTTTCTGCACTTTTTCCAATGCTATAATATCCTTTCTGAGGTGTGGTGATCAGAATTGTACACAGTATTCCAAATGAGACCGCACCATTGATTTATACAGGGGCATTATGATATTGGCTGATTTGTTTTCAATTCCCTTCCTAATAATTCCCAGCATGGCGTTGGCCTTTTTAATTGCAATCGCATACCGTCTTGACATTTTCAGTGAGTTATCTACCATGACCCCAAGATCTCTCTCTTGGTCAGTCTCTGCCAGTTCACACCCCATCAACTTGTATTTGTAGCTGGGATTCTTGGCCCCTATGTGCATTACTTTGCACTTGGCCACATTGAACCTCATCTGCCACGTTGACATCCACTCACCCAGCTTCAACAGATCTCTTTGGAGTGCCTCACAATCCTCTCTGGTTCTCACCACCCTGAACAATTTAGTGTCATCACCAAACGTGGCCACTTCACTGCTTACTCCCAACTCCAGATCATTAATGAACAATTTAAAGAGCATGGGACCCAGTACTGAGCCCTGTGGAACCCCACTGCTTGCCGTCCTCCACTGTGAAGACTGCCCATTTATACTCACTCTTTGCTTCCTATTAATTAGTTCTGAGGTTGGATCCAACCCACAGAAGATTGAGGTCATCTAACATGGGTCCCACCAGATCTGGACCACCTCCTAAGAAACAGAAGACAAAGCAGAAAGAACGGTGTAGCTCAGTTTCAATGGAACCAATAAGGCATTAAAAATCATACCGAGTATCAACATGGAGGATCTACCTTTCTTGGAAACACAGTCATGCTCACCAGTCCTGCCTCCATTGGAGGGTGATACATATGGGATAAACCTTTCTCCATCCCTGCCAGTTCACCTAGGATGGGAAACATGTACAGGGTCTATCAGGTAGGGTGCCCCTTTTTCATTTTCCACCCTGTCCCCTCCTCACTAATAGCTGAGGAGATTCAGGCAAAGCAGAGGGTTAGTTTACACCTGTAGAAAGATAGATGTTCTCAGTTATAAGGCCTGCTGTTCCTCAGCACTCAGTCTCAGGACACCAGATTATCAGGCTAATATGGTGGCCTACCAGCTCTTCTTGTGGGAAGAGCTTTCTGCCTATCTGGAACATCTGCCTGAAGAGAAAAAAATCCTTGACAAATTAATTCAGACAGAAGCCCTGAGGTTGACTAAACAACAGGCAAATGCTAGTAGGTACTCCGCAGACTCATTGTTCAAGGTATATCTTCTGAGGAGGCATGCCTGGCTATGTTCAAATGCCCTCCCACCTGATATGAGATCTAGGGTAGAGGACTTGCCTTTCAAAGAAACATCGTTCTCTATCATGATGGATGATCTTCTGCAATCAAGAAGAATCAACAGACAGCTTGATCTTTTAGAATCAGCCAGGGTGTGACTCCAGTCTTCAAGACCAGATGCCACTCAAACTACCAGGGAACCATATGAGGGTTACCAGCACTCTTACTACCAACAGCCACAGCTGTATCCTCCTTACCTCATCACTCTAGACATAGGTTGGGAAGCAGGTCCAAGACTGGCCCTCAGCAACATCACTCCTCTAAGGAGTTCTTGCAGGCCCCGAAGCCTTCTTCTTGACTAGCACCTGCATCCAAATCTGGAAAGGTTACTCAAGTTTTTGCCAAGGTGGTGCTTGATCACCTCAGATTCATGGGTGCTGTCAATAACTGAACACAGCTATCACCTTGAGTTCCTAAAGTCACCTCCTTTGCAGGCAACAGTTGTCACTATAGATAACATTTCCCCAGAATTTGGTTCTAAGTTGCAAGTTTCATTTGAAAAATGGGCAGTCCAAAGCTTACCCTCCTCAGATACCCCATACAATATTACTCCAATTTTTTTCTAGTTAATTAAAAAGATGGTGGGTTCAGGCCAATCTTGGATCTCAGAGGTCTGAATTTTTTCCTTAAGGTTAAGTTTCACATGGTTTCCCTACTGTCAGTGTTACAATTTCTTAAACCAAGTGATTGGCTCACAGTGTTTGACTTACAAGATGTTCACGTCCCTGTGTCCATACAGACAGATGACAGAAATATGTACATTTTAAATATCAGAGGGTGCCGTATAAATAGAATGTGCTTTGGCCTGGTCACTGCCCCCTGTGTATTTACAAAATGGGTGGTGGTGGTGGCACACTTCAGATCCCAGGGATGCTCCATATATCCCTACTTAGATGGCTGGCTTTTTACTCCTCCTTCACAAGGAGACTTACAGAGCCTTGCAATGGCTGTCTGTTAAAAATTGGGTCTCATTGTGAACTGGAAGAACTCAAAATTATATCTATCACAGCAGGTTTAATTTATTGGAGCCTGCCTATGCTCCACTGTTGCTAGTGCTTTTATGCCAGGTGACAGGGCTGTGCAAATTAAATACCTAGTGAAGCAGTTTACCACAAATTGCTTCCAAATAATCATTTCTATACCAAAACTGTTAGACCTAGTGGCATCTATGACTTATATACAGTCCCCTTTGCCCAACTCAGGATGAGACCCTTGCAAAATTGGTTCATCCCAATATTTTATCCTCTAAATCGTTCCCAGAATGAAAAGTTCTCTGTTCCTAGATGGTCCTCAAACTGCTGTCTTAGTGGACCCAGAATACTAATTTATTCAGAGGGATTCCAAACCTCCCTCAATCTTGTTGAAAACAAAGGCCCAGAGTTCCCTATCACGCCACCCCCTTGTGCAAAAATACAATCTGAAAGAAGATTGTGAAATTTCTCTGTGCCGTCAGTTTGCTGGGATCAAACAGCTAGCCTTCCTGCCTCTGCAGTAGCTCTGACTAAATGATCCAGATATCTGGAGAGCACTAAGCATTTTTCAAAATCAGCACCATAGCGTAATGCTGATCCTTTACTATAGATGGTTATGGTATCATCTTGTCCCAGTAATGGTTGGCAACAGGTGCTCCCATGCTTCTTTGATCCAGCCATGTGATTCCCAATGATTCTCCCTCCCTGAGCTTCACTACAGGATGTATCCATAAATCCAAACTGACTTCCCTTCAGAGGCTGTAACTAGAAAAAAGAGAGGCAGAGAATAGCTACCTACCTATTTGGTGTTTATATCTTAAAGCTTGGCAATGCTGAAGCGGCCACCAATCCTGAGGGAATACTCTAAGTGTAATGGTTTATGAATTGCAGGAGTCAAGCAGACTGAACTGCTGTACAGCCACAACAATGCAGGAAGGTGCTGGTCTAAATACAAACCGCTTCCTCTGGGTGGATGGCAAAAAAATTGCCTTGGTTGCCTATATGATGGTGCAGAATACAGATACAAACTGCTTCTCTGTCCCTTTTAGTCTGTTTTTTATTTCCAAGTCAGGAGAACAGGCCTTTCCATCAAGAGTTCCACATCCCCATGGGAGAATGCTTGAACAGAAGTTGTTGCCAACTCCCCTGCCCTGAGGGCCTCAAAGAATGCTAGGCATAAGGCTCATTTGATAAGTTTTGCCTCACACTGGGAATAGCATAGAGTAATAAGAGGGCCACAAGAATCACATAAGAACTCATTGGTTAGAGGATGCTTTTTGATCAGACCTGCTGAGTGCATTGCAGTGCCAGCCCTCAAGTGCCCATTGGTTCCTGGAGAAGGCACGTGGGTCTTTAAAGCCATTGACTTTGCTAAAGAAAGATAGCTACCAATCATATACCCACAGTCTTGGGGCGTAAACTACACAAGATACCAGTTCATAAATATCTCAGGGATGGGCCAGCAGCCCACAGCTTTCAGATGACAAGACAAAATGGAATGACTCAAGATTTCACCATGAAGTGCTGAATATAATGACTATTTGCATGAAAATATTGTTTTAATTTTCTGAAGAGTGTTATTAAATTGTTCATAGTAATGTCCTTTTACATTTAAAGAGGATGAAGTGAGCCAGGTTTCCTTTCATATCAAAATTCTGGGAATTGTCCTCCATCCTTCAACATTATTCCTTTGTGTCATCATAGATAGCAACACAGGGACATAAAGAGAGGCTAACCTGAACTGGTTGGCCTTGAGGGGATTCAGCAACCAACTTCTAGATTACATCTCCTTTGAAAAGTGCAACTGTAGTACTGCTGTTGAACACCACAATATGCCTTTCTTCAGTCATATGCCTGCATATATAGAGAAATGTGGGAGTGTGAATCAGCCCTTCCAGAATGAATCAAACATATGCTCTTGACACCAAGAGCAGGTGAACTTATTTTATTGAAGCTTAACTTGACCACATCATCAAGAAGACTCTTTAATACACTGTCTGTATTAAAGTAGCAATGAACATGTGAAGCATGTATTTAGTTTGTTTTCTTACATACAAGGATTATTGGGTTTTTTAAAAAATGTCAAAAAACTTTTTCAAAAAATTTTTTTGCTTGTCTTTGACATTTTTTTAAAAAAACCCAATACTACTTGCATTAAGAAAACAAACTAAATACATGCTTTAAATGTTCATTGCTACTTTAATACAGACAGTGTCACTCATTACCTCTCAGTGAATGTTCTGGGAGAAAATGCTGAACGGTGTGCTCTGTATCTATTTCTGGAGACTATTGGTTGGTGAAGCTCTTTTTAAAGAACCTGAAAGTTACACTGACCTGGATGCATCCTGAAGATGACTTTTTAAGACTAGGAATGAACACTAGTTGGAATGCTAACTGAAATGTAGTATGATACGGCCTAGAGATAGTGCCCTTCCCCACAAGAAACACAACAGCCCTGCATGAATTACCTGTCTTCTCAATAAATAATACATTCAGAATAGCACTTTAAAATGTTCTTTATCGTCCTTTAATATAAACTTGGCTTTCTGTAGTTAGTTTCTAGAAACATTCCCATTTCAGCATGTCCTATGTATGTGATGGTAGTATTTAAAGGCACAGTCCAAAGAATATCTTTAGGTATACCTAATTGCTTGTGTTCAGCAAATAGACTATTTTATCCCCTAGGAATAACCAATCTAAATTTCTTTTGGGTTTCAAAAAAAAGGAGCTATATTGTAATGTTGTAACATTCAATACTGGAAATCCAAAACTGGAAATGAGGTCTCAAAGCTCTGAATTATGCCACACTTGAACTTGACCTTTATGTTCCTTGTTGATTATGTAAAACAATTGGCAACAATATAATTCACCCCCAACAGAAGCAATATGGGTGGAAATATTGGGCCATAAGGGTTACTTAAAAGTAGGAGTGTACTATGGCCCACCTGATCAAACCCTTGAGTCTGATCTTGAGAAGGAGAAGGAAGTAAAGGAGGTGACTAAAGCAGATAATGTTATTATACTGGGAGACTTCAGCTGTCCTCAGATTGACTGGGCAAACATTTGCTCGAGTCATTCTGTAAAAATATGATTCCTAGATATCATAAATGACTCCACACTTCAACATTTGGTCACAGAGCCAATTAGAAATGTAATGATCTTGAACTTGGTTCTGAGTGGGTCTCAAGACCTGGTGAGAGATGTAGAGGTTGTTACACCAGTTGGGAATAGTGACTACAATTCTATTAAGTTCAGCATTCAAGTCAATTGAAAGTTACTTCTAAAGTCCAAAGCTGTAACATTTGATTTTAAAAGAGGGAACTTTACAAAAACAAGGGGAATACTAAAAAGGAAGCTTGAAGGGGAGTCAGATCCATAGAGGATGCTTGGAAGCTATTTAAAATGATAACTAATTGAAGTATAAATAAAATACATTCCACAGATTAGGAAAGGCACTGCCAAGTCTAAAAGGTCTGTGTGATTAACAACGCAAGTCAAGGAAGCTGTAAGAGTAAAGAGGCTTTTTTGAAAAAGTGGAAAATCTACCCCAGTGAATTGAACAGGAGGAACCACATGTTCTGGCAAAAGAAATGCAAGTCAATAATTAGGCATGTAAAAAGATTTTAAGGAGTGGGTTAATAAAAGTATAAAAACAATATGTTTTTTAAAAAAATATCCAGAGCAGAAAACCATCCAAAGAGCAGTGGGGCTGTTTGGTGACAAAGGAATAAATGGATTGCTTAAGGAAGATGGGGAGATGGCAGAGAAGCTCAATGACTTTCTTAATTCTGTGTTCACTTTGGAAAGTGTGGAGCATATACCCATGCCACAGCCCCTATTTTCAGGAAAGGAGTCTGAAGAACTGAGTCAAATTGATGTGAGCAGAGATAAAAATTCTACACCTGCTGGGGAAATTAAAAACCAGTAAGTCTCCAGGTTCTGATGGTATACACCTGAGAGTTTTTAAGGAACTCAGATGTGAATCCAGCATGTGTGCTTGTTAACTCTCTTCTTATTTAACTTATACTTAAATAATTTATCTGGCTCCTTTGAGAAAAATTGTCACCCTGCTTGTTTAGCCAGCCTATAGATCCCACTTCTATTATATTAACAAGTGAAGGAATTTACATATCTGGGAATAGTTTGCACATATAATTTGAATTGGCCATCTCATTTTTTAAAAAGCCACACTGAAGAAAGCAGAATGATGCAGTTCTGCTGTCTCTCTCTGGCATTGGACTACAGAGATTATTGAACAACTTTGCCATTTACGGTCAGTCTGAAGATCTAAAAATTAATTATGGTCAATACAAAGTACTCCTCTTTCAAAAGAAAAGAAACCTTTCCTTATACTGATGTTCTGTTGATAATGTCAGTATCCAACAAGTGAAGGAATTTACATATCTGGGAATAGTTTGCACATATAATTTAAATTGGCCATCTCATTTTTTAAAAAGCCACACTGAAGAAAGCAGAATCTTTCACTGATGGCATCATAAACTTTTTTAGGTACTGTGGAGGAGGATATATACTCAGGGCTATTCAAGCTTTCAATAGAAATATTGTCCCTATTTTGCTTTTGAGGGCAACCCTCTAGATCCAATAAGTCAAAGATTCCTCAAACCTCTCTCCACTTCCTTCATAAGTTGACCAACACACCAACATGTGTAGTCAAAGTGGCCCTATGAGCAGAATTGGGTCAACCATCCTTGGAAATTGGTACTTTAATACATATCTTATTGGAGTGTCCTCTTTATTTTAACCTTAGAAATAGGTTTTTAGCACAATAGCTAGATGATTTTTCATCTTTGTCTCATCACAAATAGTTTTACTCCATTTATCTGACAGAATCTCTAATCTTGCCCTTGCTGCAGCAAAATCTTTCCATTGGTTTAGTGTCAAGTCCAAGTGATGTTACTTATCAGAAGAGTTTTTGACTGTTCAAGACTTAGTCAAGCAGCTTTAATCATATTAAAGGAAAGAAGAGAACATACCGTGGAGGGATATGAGTAGCTGTAGTTAACGGAGGGTCACACATTTTGCCCTATCAGTAGTGGGATCTTTTGATCCAAGCCAATAGATCTTTGACTCTTATCTTTTCCTTTTAATGTCCTTCTGGCAATCACATGACATTCTGAATATCACTTTTTTAGCATCTCTGTTGCTGTTCTGTCTCTTGACTTTTCTTACCCACAAGCACCTGATCTGTTCTTGACTGCATGGCACTGAATTACTTCGATCTGTTACCTAGTTAGCTCACCTTGTCCACCGTTCACACATTGTAAATGGAGAAAAAAATGACTCACAAGGAGTTTATCGGAAAACAAAGAAGGCGCTGTAAAATAACAGAAATTGTTCCAGTAACTTAAAAAAAAGGATGACATTAAAACATAAGGACTTGTAACACTGACAGATCCACTATCATGTTCTAATGTAACATTTGTAGATAATTTATACATATGTATTTCCTAAATGTGCAGTTTCTTTTAAAGCATAATAAAATTTTAAGAGCCACAAAAGAAAAGCCATCTATTTGATTTTTGTATGCAGTATCACAACAACAAAATAAGGATGCATGAGCAAAATGCTATGGGATTGGAGGCATGGAATTGGAGAGAGGGCTTGCCTTGCTAACTGGTGAAACGAGTTAAGAGGGAGCAGCAGTGTGGGATTGGAGGCCAGACGGTGTGAATCTTGCCTTGCTGAGAAAGAACATCCAGTGAGAGAAGGTGGCGCAAGGCTTCCCAGCAGGGACAACAAGTGCAATAAATAAAAAATTGGAAGTTGGGTGACCAATAGCTAAGTGTGGCACGAGGGGCCAGCCATGCTATGTCCTGTAACCACTAATTTCTAAAACTGTGTAGTCACCTGAGTAAACATCAGCTGTCTTAGCAGTATGAAAGGCAAGCAAAGTAAATTTATCTAAAACAGGGGTCCCCAACCTTTTTGGCCCCAGGGACCGCCGGCCCACCGTGGCCGCAGGGCTGCCAGGGTGGGGGCGCCGGATTCGGCCTCCCTGCCCCCGTGTGGCACCAGGAAGCCTTGCCACCCTGTCCTTCCTCCTCAGTGCCTCCTCCTCCCTCCGTTTTCACAATGTTAAGGCTGGGGAAGGGACTGTGAAGCGCCTTCTGTGCTCTGTAGAGGCCGATCCCCCCGCCGAACAGCTGATTGGTGGGAAACTGCGGCAGTAGCAATCAGCGGCCGGCTGAAAAAGCCACGCTACCCTTGCCTCCTTCCCACTTCTTTCCCCCGCCCAGGAAGGAAGAGGGAAGGAGGCAAGGGCAGCGCAGCTTTTTCAGCGGGGCCATTTCCCCCACTGATCAGCTGATTGGTGGGGGGGGTTAGCCTTTACAAAGCTTGGAATGCGCTTCACGGCCCCTTCCCCAGCATTAATATTGTGAAAACAGAGGGAGGAGGAGGCGCCAGAGGGGCGGCAAGGCTGCACGGCGCTGTTGGGGGAGTGATGCTGCATGGGCACTGTTGGGGGCAGTGATGCTGCATGGCCCGGTTACTGTATCCTGGTCTTGAGACTGTAATAAACTATGATGATGATGAAATTGGGCATCTTCTCTCACTTTGAATTGACATTTTGAATGTTATGCTGACAAATGCTAGGAAATCCGAACTCTTCCTTTTGCAAGGGGCTATCTGAATAACCAGCTGGAAACACAAATTTGATCTCAGATTCCTTCAGACAGTGGTTTTTGGAGTTTCATTTTCTTAAGAGTAGTCAGACAAGTGAAGACCTCCTTTAAATATTGTCCCTCCTGTATTGTATTTGATTATTGTTTCCGCATCGACTTGCAATAGAAAAATAAACTACCCCTCCCCCACTAATTAGTGCCTTTGTGGAAGGGTTGGGAATTTAAATTTTAAAAATTGTTTTAAAAAAAAGAAACTGAAAGTTAAATGGATACAAATTGGGGGGCTGATGTTAAAATCAATAAATATACAATATAAATATTATCAAAAATACATGTATTTATTGCAGATTGGATTAAAAACAATTATAATTAAAAACAATTTGGAGGGACAGTGGCTCAGTGGTAGAACATCTGCTTGGGAAGCAGAAGGTCCCCGGTTCAATCCCTGGCATCTCCAAAAAAAGGTCCAGGCAAATAGGTGTGAAAAACCTCAGCTTGAGACCCTGGAGAGCCGCTGCCAGTCTGAGAAGACAATACTGACTTTAGGGTTTGTAGAATCTTTCGGGCTCAAGTGCCGTGTTCTACTGGAGAAAATTTTCCTTCCAGATGTTTCGTTCTCAGCTGCGGAGAACATCCTCAGTGGTGTTGCAGCCGGAGCAGGCGCTCTGACCTTCAGCCAAGAAGGTCAGAGCGCCTGCTCCGGCTGCAACACCACTGAGGATGTTCTCCGTAGCTGAGAACGAAACATCTGGAAGGAAAACTTTCTCCAGTAGAACACGGCACTTGAGCCCGAAAGATTCTACAAACCCTAATCATGTTACCAGCCGTGAAAACCTGAAATCTTTGATAATACTGACTTTGATGGACCAAGAATCTGATTCAGTATAAGGCAGCTTCATATGTTCATAAGCCCAAATATAGCCTCAATAAAAATTTCAATATGCACAATTAGGACCTTATGCAACCCTAAAACAGATGCATTTTAGCCTACTAGCCTTCAGTGGTCAAGCATAAATGTTGCATATAGGCTCGATTATTGTAGTACTAATATTAATCAATATAGGACCAAGTGAAAATTATGTTTTGATAAATATCAGTGACTCAAGGCAAGGATGTACTTTATAGTACTCATGTGGCATAGCCTTGTGTCCAAATCAGGTACATATAACCAAAATGGTATTTCAATTGTGTACCCTCCTGTTTTGATCCAAGAGATTCAATTCCAGAAGCAAATATGAAGCCAGGTTTTTTTAATACTTGTTTTAATTTTGCTAAAATATTCTGATGTTTGAAACCCCTTGTACATCATAATTTACATTGGCAGTAGAAATCATCTAATCCCATGTAATCTATTGTTTGTTTTTTTAAAAGAAGTATCTTGTAGAAGAAGAACAGAAGGTGTCCTGGCTTCTCACTGTCTAACTAATTTATACAGTAAAAGCTTTGTTATCCTGTATTTGATTATCCAGAACACTCAGTTAACTAGCATCACCCAGAGGGCAAGCTTCTCCTCCCACCAGCCACCATATCTGTGCTTCTTCAGCCATGTGCACACACAAGTCTGTCTCTACAGTTGGTCAATTGGATACCTCTGACCATTGGTGGGCTTTTGACAACTGACACTGCTGGCAGTTTCACCTTCAGGTGCCTCCTTCCTCTTCAGCTTGCCTTGAGCTGTGATGAACCAGCTTTGCCAGAAGGTGTCTGGGCAGCTGGCCTACTTGTCTGCTTGCTGCACAGGATGACTCCATGATTAGTGAAAAGGGGATGGTTCCTGCAAAATATTGGGGCTGTTGCCATGGTGTTCCAAACAGAGTGGGGCTTGGTTGCTGTTGATTCCCTTGGGTTCCCCTTATGATTAACCAGCAACCCCTATTCCCTATGAGTGCCAGATGACAAAGTTTTTACCGTGGCCCAAGTTTTATAGGCAGTAGCCTACTTTATTGGTTGCATATGGATTGATTATTAGAACAAAAAGCTTATAAACTACTCTGCAGGCTAAGTGTGAAATTTAGACATGAATTCATTGTGTCAATAATAGCAAGAAAACTTAAGAAATATCTTTCTAATTGGTTGTGATATTCACTGTAAGTGGAGGAGCTTCATAATGCCATAAAATTGGTTATTCTGGAAAAAAATGTAAAACCTACAACTTCTAGAGGGCACAAGGCTGCTGAGTAGGCACAGTGAACCTGCATTACTGCTGGTATTGAGTGTAATGTATTAAACACTGTTTTTAGTCATTCTCCTGGAAGCCAGTTTGAGGTATGGAGGGGTGACATAGAAGTGAAAGGTTGTAATAAAATATTTTGTTTTCATACAGAATGTAGTGCAATCCATAAAAGATGGATATGGGATCAATCTCTCAGAATCTCCTTCAGAAGATGATCTCAGCATATACACAAGGTACTCTTTCTGATTTATATAAGTAGAGAATGGGTTTTTAAAAAGCAAACTCTAGGCAAAGTTACTTATGTTTAAATCCCTGTTGATTCCAGAGGGAGAATTAACAATGTTATTAAATCTCTCCCATTAAAGTGAATGAGTTGAGAATTTTGAGAAGAGTAATAAATTCTTAGCACTTGTCAGGAAACTAAAGATGATTAGTTTACCAAATAGTTACATGCATGCTGTGGTAAATGTGTGTTTTGTTTTCACCCTGTGCCTCTCTACACTAACATACTGAATTTTTGGTGATGGGTCTTCTTTTCTTTTTCTTTCATTTTTCTTTCTTACTCTACTCCTTTGACCTACAAGTCTTGAGTAGCATTTATCAAACATGAATGGGAATATGAGGAAGAAAGAAAAAATTTAGACCAGACAGGGCTAGTACATACTGTTGTCTTGTAAGGGTTGTGATAGGCTTTAGCTTAGATGGCTTTAATAGGAGTTCAGACAAATTCATGGAGAGCTAAATATTCAGAGGCAATATGCCACTGAATGCCGGTTCCTGGACATGCTACATCAAGTGTGCCACTGAATGCCAGTCCTGGACATATATCTTTGTGCTCTGTTTGTGGGGTTCATGGGAGCATTTGATTGTCAACAGTGGTGAGCAGGATGATCTGATCCAGCTGATCTCCCATGTCTGAGGATCATAGGAAGATAAACCACTGGAGGGCCTCCATGAGTGCTGCATTGAAGTAGCTATTTTAAAGAATTAGTTCAAACTCCTGCATTAGTCACCCAGAATATTAGTTTCAGGGAAAGTGTGGTGTATGTTCCAGCTGCCCTTTAAGGAACCTGATGTCCCTTACTTAAAACTGCATGATTCTTACAAAGCCTGCAAGAGATATGTAATTTTCATTATTTCACATATTATTTCAGAAAGTTCTTTTCTCATGGTGACTTTCCGCTTCTATTCACAGATTTGTTCAGTTGGGACAGAGTCAACACAAGCAAGACAAGACTCATCAACAGCTGTATTCAAAACACTTAGATGGGGTTATAAATTTGTAAGTAGTGTTCCTTCTTTTGTTATTTTTCTATCCATTGTCTCTTTCAGCATCAGTCCTAGTGTCCTTGTCTCTTTTGTTAGTAGTGGCTCATAGTTGTATTTGTATATTTTAATTGGAATCTGTCATTTTAAGCAGAAATTTTACTGTTAAAGATATTTTTGAACAGCTGGTAAAACTGACAGTGATATGATTAAAGACTGTTGTATTAAGAAACATACAACCGTAAATTCCATTTCTCTACAGGAAAACACAGTACTCTTGAACCACTTGCACAAACCTCAGTTTCTGTTATGACTAGGGAATGTGATGTACATAAATATTTTATTATTTTATTTTACAAAAATTATATGCTGCTTTTCTGTCCTCTCGAGGGCCACCAAGGTGCCTAACAATTAAAAACATACATAATAAAAACCACATATTAAATCTGTTGAAACCCCCCAAATGACATAATTTTAAAAATCAAAACCAGAGTTAAGATACTCATACAAAAACAGCCATTTAAACATTGGGTAGGAAGGAGAGGGCACTGAGGGAACACTAAACTAAAAAACAAGTTGTCACCTGTGAGTGGAAGGTGGCAACTAGAGACAGGCACAAACCAGGAAAATGTTGGTTCATGTTTGTCCATGGTTCATTTGATAGGCCAAACCAGTGGCTCATGTTAGTTCATGGTTTGTTAGATTTCCCAAATCAGTTAATGGTTTGTTTGGTTCGGGAGGTGTAAAACAGCTCCCCCATGAGTTAGAGATGTCAAACCCACTAGCAGTCTTCAGCAGGCTCTCCCCACCAACCCTCCATGTTTGGCGAAGATTGGATTTGGAACATCTGAGTTATAGTCCCCCAAAAGCAGATGCCCCCAGGAAAGCTAACTCTTCTCTCATCGTGCTGCAAAGTTAAAGCAGATGAGACAGGGTGTCTGCTCCCATAGAATGGGAGGTCCGTGATTGGCTTCCAAAGCTACCAGTCAAGTTATGGACAACTGCTATGGGTTTTCCTAGGGCTCTCAAGAAGTCCACCTCCAGTGTTGACTAGGCTGGGCTTTATTTGTAGAAAAAGCCCAGTAGGAATTCATTTGCATATTAGGACACATCCCCTGATGCCAAGCCAGCCAGATCTGCATTCCTGTGCATTCTGCTCAAAAAAAGCCCTGTGACTAGGAATTGGTTGAATCAGTGCCAGGCTATCTGGAAAAATGAACTGCAAAAACAAACCAAATGAACCATCCCCAATGGCAGCAGTAGGAGACAGATGCATCTTACTGAGGAGAGAGTTCAGATGCCACAAACAGGTCAGATTCACTTGAAATCAAAAGGACCAGTTTCAAAGGAATTGAAAGAACCAGGACCAAAACAGGAGACCAGTTAATGGAACTCAGTCTCTTTAAACCCCTGCTTTGTGCTCTATCCACAAAGTGCTTTAAAAGTTTGTGGAAGTTTGTGACAGTAGACCCATCACATTCTTCTTTTTGCAAATTACAACAGCAAAATTTGTGATGAATTTTGCTTTGTGGTGAGTTTCTAACCATCCCTAATGGTTACTACTCTTGTACACACATTTTTAATGCTCAAATACAACTTTTATTTTGCCCTGGCTTAACAGGTCATGTTGGCAAAAATGAGATGAGTATGCCCTCAGGATTCAGCCCATGCAGCAGGGGGGCTGTTTCTTCACCTGAAAAAGTCCAGGTGCAAGGAGAGGAAACAAAAACTCTTGGGCCACTGTGCCACATCCCTGATCCAGATCAGGGGCTGGCAGCAATTTTTAAAGTTGTGCTAATGTATCTGAAATGGCATCAGAGGCCATGGGATGGACCTGCATCCACCATCACTTAAGAACATAAGAAAAGCCATGTTGAATCATGCCAGTGGCCCATCCAGTCTAAAGCTCTGTGTCACACAGTGGCCAAAACCCAGGAGCCATCAGGAGGCCCAGCAGTGGGGCCAGAACTCCAGAAGCCTTACCACTATTTCCCCCCCCCCCCAAACACCAAGAATCCAGAGCATCACTGCCCTGGTGTTCCATCTATACCTTGTGACTAATAGTCACTGATGGAACTCTCCAATCCTCTCTTGAAGCTGTCTGTGCTTGTAGCCACCACCACTTCTTGTGGCAGTGAATTCCATGTGTTAATTACTCTTTGGGTGAAGAAGTACTTCCTTGTAGTTTGATGCACAGTTACCTATACACTTGGAAAATTAGGCCCTCGATAGCAGTTATCCATGTCTCAATCTTCATTCAGCTTTCTAAAAGAACTATAGCCTGTCTCCATCCTAAGTACCACATGTGGAAAACCAATGTCATTAGTTTCCTGTAATATTCTATGGAATTTTTGATGCAGTGTGGCTGATTACAGCTTTGCATCATCTTGGTTGATTAGACTGCAAATTTCAAAAGAAGAAGATATTGGATTTTTTCAGGTAATTGGAGATTTAAGAAGTACACATGATATAGTTTTCCTTGTCAACTATTTTCTACTTGTATATGATGCATGGTTGCTAAAATATCAGCTGATTACACATTCAACTCTATTCTGTGATAAAACATTTTATATGCAATTGAAACAATATCACTTTCTTTTGTCCTCAAAAGACAATTAAAAATAAATGGTGGATAACTGGTTAAAAAAAAGCTGTAAACAAAGCTTTCCATTGGTGTGAAAGAAACCACACTGAACAAGTTTCTGCACTGGGAGATAGCACTGCCCACTTTGGACTTTATTATGCTGAATCAGCACACACAATGGTAGCCTTTGTATCTTTCAGCAGTGGGATGGGTGCTTTTAGCCAGAACACTTCTGTGTTGTTTAAAGACCATGTGGCGGAGACAACTGTGTTTGCTCTTCCAACCTAATTATCATCTCTTGTCCTAGATGTTAATAATTGCATGTGGGGTCTGGTCTTTCAACAGTATGGCTGAGTGTCCCCTGTACTTACCGTAACATCTAATGAGCATCAGTAATAACCACCTTTTCATTGAACTTCCTGAAGTGGTGGCTTGGTACTTTAGCTTCCTTCTTGTGTTGTCCTCAGCTGTGGAGGGGCTGTCCTCTTACAGAGTGGTGATCTCTTAACTATGGTTGCTGGATCATCATGAAAGGTCTCATAGGATCCAATAGCAGAAGCTGTGCTGTACAGGAGTCTTGGGAGGTGCTGGATGGTACAATATTCAGTATGAAAGTAACTTTTTAAAGAGAGTTTAATAATTTTTTCCATTTATGTATTGATATTTTTCAGTTACCATGTGATGGTGTTATTGGAGCAGAATCACTTTAGTATTGCTAATAAGAGAATCAGTGTCTAAATTAGAAGGCCAACAAATACACTGTATAAAGATTTCCCACACAACCAGAACATTTTATAGCTTTGAATTTATAATTATACAAATGGGGAAGCCACAAGGACTTGTGGGGGGATCTAATTCTCCCTCCCTCGTTGTCTCTTTCCCTTCATTGAAAGCCTCTATAGCCTTTCCTTGTATCCTTCTTCCTTCTCTCCCAGCTACCAGATAATGTACTTTTGTCTGCTATCTCATCTTCAGCTTTTTCTCCTTCCTTCCCCCAGCAGCCTTTACCCAGGTAAACTATGGCCCAGTTGTTCAGTGCTGACTGCCAGGCTGGATCCAGTTGCACATTGGGAAACTTGTATGGGGTACCTGTACTCCTCACCCTACAGTGTTTCTCTCTTTCTGAAACTCCCATATCCCAACCTTTCCCTACTTCCTTCTCTCCTTCCCACCCACATATCAGCCAACCTTTTGTCTCTCTCCAGCCATATTTATGATTTCATTTATAACCCTATCTTTCTCCACATTGTAGATCCAAAGCAGCTTACATAATTCTCCTCCATTATATCTGCATAACAACCCTCTGAGGTAGACTGACAGTGTGACCGATTCCCCACTAGCCTTACCCCGCTCTCACTCCTCTTCTCCATGGAGCTTCCATTGGATTTCCCACAAGCTGCTCTGAAGCTGCAACTCTCTCCACCTCTTTCATGCAGCAAGCAAGATCCTCTAAAAACCGGTTTCTGTTTGCTGCGTAAAAGAGGCAAAGCGAGTTGCAGCCCCAAGGAAGCTTGTGTGAAATTTGACGGAAGCCTTGTAGAGGAGAGGAGAGTGACAGTGGGGTAAGCCTAGTGGGGAACCGGTCTAAGTGAATGGCCCAAGGTCACACAGCCAGCTTCCATGGCAGAGTGGGGATTCATACCTGCATCTGCCAGATCCTATTCTGAAGCTCTAAGTACCAATCCATCCTGGCTTTCATGGGGTGGCTGCTCTTGAACAGTAACAAGGAGACGGGCCTGGGTGAGTCATACAAGTCACATGGTAGCAAACAAAGCTTTTTTTTCTGGGGGGAAAAGCTGCTAGTACTCTCAAGAGGGAAATGAAGGAGAAATACACAGGTACCCAATATCTAATCACCCAATATCCCACTTCTGTGTACCCTGAAACTTTGAATACTGCAGTTTAGTGGCATGTACTTTTTTTTGGGGGGGGGGGTCAAAATCACTAGGAACCTCATTGTGTAAGCATAGTTCAGCTGAGGTTGTACACCAAAACATGTAGGTCCAATGATGCTAGTTGTTCTGAGACTTGCCTTTTTCAGCCTGTGGGCACATTTGAAATTCTGACACAGCATAGTGTGCACAGCAGCAAAAATGCTGCCATAAAATGGCTGCAGCAGGAGGTGAAGCTGGCCACAAAATGATTGTTTAATTTCAGTAACCCAGTGTAGATCCTTGTGCTATTCTGGCAGCTGCTGCCAAAGCGATAATTTTTTAAAAATCTATGTGGTCAATCAGCTCTCCAGTAGTCAATCAGAAGCTTTGGTAAAGATCCTACCTGGCCCCACCCACTTCCTAAAAACATTTGCCAAGCTCCAGAAAAGGTGTTGGCAGGTGCCATGGCACCAATGCCACACATTGAGGACCTCCCATCTTGGGTACAGTTAGCAATGGGACTCCTTTGAGTCTACAATAATGAGGTATGTTGGAAGAAATTACCACGTAGGTTTTCTGTTTTACCTCCAATCTGTGTTTTGTCTTGAGTTGAATTTAATGTTGCTGCTTTTACATTTTTTACAGAACGCACATCTCAGCTTTTTCCCAAGACAACATTTATGAAGTCCAACCTCCTAAAGTTGACAGGAGATCTATTGAAATCTTTCATGCTCACATCCAGGCTGGCAAGGGCATCACGCAGCCCCTGGGAAAAGAAGACTTCCTCATGTACCGAGAATACATTAGAAACAGATATATGTGAAAAATGTCTTTATTCAGCTTTGTCCCATAAATTGTCTTGGAAGAGGTCACCATGTGTGCCTGTCAAACATAGATTTTTTTGTCATTTCTGATGGCAATATCTAGATAGCTGCAGTACTAATTAGGAATTCTCTTTTGTTGAGACATGTGGAAGAGAAACAAAAAGAAAAAAAGTATATTTGGAAGAAAAACGGATATTGACAGGTTTTGTAAATTGTTCATATAAATTGTGCTGTTTAATTATATATATATATATATATATATATATATATATATATATATATGCTTTTCTTAAGGCACGAAAGTATGGAGAAATGCTGCCAGTGTAATATAGCCGGTGGGAACTTCTAGGAATGTTAAGTAGTTTCAACATGCATGTTTTAAATCATTCTTGAACTTGTGATGGTGTTATTGGAGCAGAATCACTTTAGTATTGCTAATAAAAGAATCAGTGTCTAAATTAGAAGACCAAGTTATCCACAAATAACAGTTCAATCAATGTATCTGAAAGAAGATATTAGATGCATCCACTGAAGGTGGTCGTTGGGCATGATCAGTAGTTAATTATTTATATTGTGATTTTTTTAACAGCAGAAAAGTAATCTTTCTGAGAATTTGAAACTGTATTTGGGGTTTGTTCTCTGCTCCTCCTCTGGGCAGAATCATAGAATCTAGAACTTCCTTATTAGAACTGAATTTCATTAAATTCTTATTTGATAAAATAGAGATGTAGTTTGCTGTTAGGTAATAAAGAGAACATGCTACAGATGTGGAGTGCTGCATTTATATAGTTTGGGTTGTAATTCTCGAATGGTAACTCTTTGTTACTAAGAATTGCAAGGTGCAGTTATGATAGTGGATGCCTGTTTGAAGAAGAACTCAGCTTTATTCTGTAGCTATCCTGCTCATTGGCATACAATGGATGTGTTGCCTCTGACAAACATGTCTTGTTTTGACATTCAGCTGTCATAGCTCTTAGTCAAATTGGTCTAATCTCCATCTGTGAAAGGTCTGCCTTTTGAGGAAATTTTCTTTTACTAAATATAGTCTTTTATTGTTGAGAATCAGCTTGTCCTTAAAAGGCAATCATAAAAGAAATCTTGGGACATAGGAGAGCCAGGGTTGAAAAAAAGGTGAGGTAGGAGAGCCAGTCTCAGTGCCCCTATCTGCACTGCAGCGAGTAGCTTCCTGTCTAATGTCGAATGAAATCCAAGCCAGTAGTCATATGCTCAGTGACAAGTAATCAGCCAGTCAGGTCTGTAGCCTTGTGTTCAGTGGCAGGCAGCTTCTTAAGCTAGGCTAACAGCAGATGGTCAGCAGCAAACATCTGGCACGGCAAGATCTGGCCATTTGCAGTACTTGCTTTATACACATTCCATATACCACTGCATTTATGACTTTTCAGACCACTATAAAATCCAATTTGCTTATTCTAAAGCTTGCACATCTCACCCTCATTCCATTTTTAAGTTTTTTTAGTGTGTGTAATATTGCTTAATGTGTAAAAAGCTACTGCTACTCAGCAAACATTTTCTCTTTGTAGAGTGCAAGAAATAATAGGGTACTTACAAGGAGCACAGATGTTCCAGTTCATTCCTATCTAAAATCACAATTTCTCTGTACTGCCACATCTAGTTTCAGTAAACTTAAGACTCAAATTCCATTTGTATGGCAGTGATTATCTATTAATGGATGGAAAAAGAAACACTTGGCTGTACTGTAATACACTAATGTCCCTCTGTTTGTTGTAAATGCCATCTGAAACTTTAAAATGTGAATTATGTCATTCTATATGTGGTTTATTTCTAGCAGCCAACCTTAATGCATTTCTTCTTTACATTAAATATGTGTAAATGTAGATAATTTAATATATTTGCCAGTTCAAGAAAAATTCAGTTGGTAGACAATTATTATAAAAGGAGAACTGTTGGGGTTTTGGGGGGAGGAAATACATAGTGTTTTGGGGAATATATGGTATTTTTCAAATTTATTTCTGTGTTGAGAAGTTCCCTGTGGTATGTTGATAGTATTTATTTTATTTTATTCTATTTTTAGTCCGCCCTTCCTGTAGAACAGACTCAGGGCAGGTTACATCATAAAAACAGTCAACAGTAAAAACAGTAAAAGACCAATTTAAAATATATACAATCTAAAATTGCAAAAACTGAGATGGTAGATTCCGCCTCACAGACATGGCCTATTGTCCAGGTCCAGCAGGTCTTGTAGCACTGGGATGGGATGAGGGGGGGAGGCTGGTAACAAGTGATGCCCACTGCCTCAGTTGAAAGCCTGGCGAAAGAGCTCTCTTTTACAGATCCCGCAGGGCCCGGATCTCCAGGGTGAGCTCATTCCACCAGGCAGGGGCCAGGGCTGAGAAGGCCCTGGCCCTCGTCAAGGCCAAATGGACGTCTCTGGGGCAGGGTATTACCAAAAGTTGCTGGGTCGCTGATTGTAAGGACCTACAGGCTCTTACAGGGAGAGGCGGACGCAAAAGTATTCTGGCCCCTGGCCATATAGGGCTTTAAAGGTAAATACCAACACTTTGAACCGGATCTGGTACTCAATAGGTAGCCAGTGCAGTTCACACAGCACAAGATGGATCTGTGCCTGTACAGGCGACAAAGTCAACATCTGTGCAGCAGTGTTCTGCACCAGCTGGAGTTTCCGAAGGAGGGCCAAGGGCAGCTCCACGTAGAGAGAGTTACAATAATCTAGCCTGAAAGTGACCATTGCGTAGGTCACTGTAGCCAGGTTGTGGGGGGTGAGATATGGGACCAACTGCCTGACCCGCCTCAGATGGAAAAAGGCCAATCTGGCAGTGGTGGTAACCTGGGCATCCATAGTTAGAAAGGCATCCAGGAATACCCCCAAGCTCTTCACCCTTGACGTGGGCAGCAGTGGAGCCCCATCAAAAGATGGGAGCCTGATCCATGGTCCCAGCCCCCTGTAACCTAAACACAGTACTTCTGTCTTTGATGGATTCAATTTCAGATAGATAGATAGATAATTTTATTTGTATCCCGCCCTCCCTGCCGGAGCAGGCTCAGGGCGGCTAACAGCATCATTTAAATTCCAACTATACAAAGAAAGGCAAAGAAAACAAATTACATTTAAACATTAAAATTCTGATTGAGTTTAAAATTAATTAATAAAATTAATAAAAGTGCTAATGCTATTTGTTCTTTTATGATGGCGGTTATCATTAGCAATTTCTTTCTTCGTCAGCGAAAGCCAGTCGGAAGAGGAATGTCTTGCAGGCCCTGCGGAATTGTTCGAGATCCCGCAGGGCCCGCATTTCCTCTGGAAGTTGGTTCCATAGGTTCGGGGCTACAGAGGAGAAGGCCCGGTTACGGGTGCATTGCAGCTTCACCTCTCTCGGTCCGGGAGTAGTCAACAAGTTTTTTCCGGCTGACCTCAGTGCTCTCTGGGGTTCATATGGGGAGAGACGGTCCCTAAGGTAGACAGGTCCTCGACCATATAGGGCTTTAAAGGTAATGACCAGCACTTTGTAATGAACCCGGTATATAACTGGCAGCCAGTGCAGCTCGCACAGTCCAGGCTGTATGTGCTCCCATTTAGGAAGCCCCAGCAACAGTCTAGCCGCTGCACTCTGCACCAGCTGCAGCTTCCGGGTTCGGTACAGAGGCAGCCCCATGTAGAGGGCATTGCAGTAATCCAATCTCGAGGTGACCGTTGCGTGAAGTACCGTTGCCAGATCTTGGCGCTCTAGGAAGGGAGCCAACTGCCTTGCCCGCCTTAGATGGAAAAATGCTGACTTGGCAGTGCAACCAACCAGCCACAGCTTGCAATGCCCTACCCAGTTCCTCTGGGGTGGAATCTGGGTGGCCATCCATCAGCAGATAGAGCTGTCATCTGCATATTGATGACACCCCAGCCCATACCTCTGGATGATCTGGGCAAGGGGGCACATGTAGATGTTGAATAACATTGTACAAGTATACAATCTTTTGACCTAATGTTTTATTTAGGTTATAATAGTGCAAGTGCATTGGGTATCAATGGTTTACATTAGGGATGCTGTGAATTTTGCCATGAATTCATGAACACTTACTGTGTTCAAAGGTGGTGATTACATGTGAGCAGGTCAGTCAGATCAGTTCATGCTAACCAGCGTTGAGTTTTCCCAAACCTGGACATGTGCACAGATGCTCCTCATTCGAACGTCAGTGGCCATTACTGTCCCTAAAGACTACTTAGACAAACACAAAAGGGTAGGTAGATCCAAGCGGGCTGCCATGTTGGTTTGGAGCAGTAGAACAAAATAGGAGTCAAGTTGCACCTTTAAGACCAACAAAGTTTTATTCAGAATATAAGCTTTCGTATGCATGCATACTTTTTCATACGAGGGGATAGGGCACAGTGGGCTGAAATACATGTAGTTGGTGGGTTAAGAGTGTAAACTGATACAAAGTTAGGATCAAATGGCGAAATAGTGTAATAAATTGGAAGACCATTTGGTCTGGATAGCAATAAAAGGTAATAAAAGCTGCCTGTTAATTGCTATTGGTGCAAGCATAGGTAAAACAAAGGGACATGTATTTCTTAGTGATGTTCTTGTCCACCTAATTTACTTTTTAACATCATTTTATAAATTAGAAACATTTTAGCTTGCCATTAGAAAAAAAGAATACATAAAATGAAAATGGGTTAAGTATATGTAATGAGATAAACAGCCAATATCCCTTATTTGAGTATGTCAATACAAAAAATTATTCTGATACACTATTCTAAAAGAGAAATACATTGGAATACTGTGGATGTATAGCTATACTCAGTGACAGTGCGTTTAGCATATGTAATGACATAAAAAAAACCAATATCCCTGTTCAGTCCTGGGGAGATGTTTGTTCCAAGTTGCATAACACTTCAACAGTTTCTCTCTCCATTCTGTTCTTAAAGTTCCTTTGCAGTAAAACAGCTACTTTGAGGTTACCCATTGAATGCTTTCGAAGATTAAAGTGTTCTCCCACAGGTTTCTCAGTTCTGTAATTTCTGATGTCAGATTTAGCGTAGGGTTTGTTCTGTTTGCCCTATGTAGAGAACCGAAGGGCATTGTTGGCATTTAATGACATATATAATGTTGGAAGATGAGCAAGTGAATGAGCCTGAGATGGTGTAGTTAATGCTGTTAGGTCCAGTGATTGTGTTGTCTGGTTGTATGTGGCAGCAAAGTTGGCACTTGGGTTTATTGCAAGCTCTGGTACCATTGTCCATGCTCAGATGAGATGTTGTATTGTTGTGGGTGAGGAGTTGTTTGAGATTAGGGGTCTGTCTGTGTGCAAGAAAAGGTTTACCCCTCGGTACTTTTGTAAGAGAGCTGTCACTATCCAATAGAGGTTGTAAGTTGTTGATGATACATTGAGCTATTTTCAGTTGAGAGTTGTGTGTGACCACTAGTGGTGTTCTGTTATTGTCTTTTTTGGGTCTGTCTTGTAACAGGTTTTCTCTGGGTATCATTCTGGCTTTGTTAATCTCTTTCCTGACTTCATCAGGTGGGTACTTTTGTTCCAAAAAGGTTTGTTGGTCTTAAAGGTGCAACTTGACTCCTACAAAAGGGTAGGGTTTCATTAAAACACAGCATTTATTGATGACTGATTTATGATTTTTGAGTCAGCTAGTGGCCTATTTAAATAATTGCATGCTGAATGCCCCATGGCACAGAGTGGTAAAGCTGCAGTACTGCAGACGGAGCCCTCTGCTCACGACCTGAGTTCAATCCCAGTGGAAACTGCTTCAGGTAGTTGGTTCCAGGTTGAATCAGCCTTCCATCCTTCCGAGGTGGGTAAAATGAGTCCCCAGCTTGCTGGGGGGGGGGGGAGTGTAGATGACTGGGAAAGGCAATAGCAAAGTCTGCCATAAAAAGTCTGCCATGAAAACGTTGTGAAAGCAATGTCACCCCAGAGTGACAGCATACCTTTTTACGCTGAATGGAATAATTATGTTGGATGAATGCGGAGTAGTACTCAATCGGACTGTGTTGAGAACATGCATGTGGAAAAAGCATGGTTAGTAAGGAATATGGTGAAACAGTTTGCCAAACACTCACAAACTGATCAACAAACGATTTAACTGAACATTAAAATGATCAGGTCTCTGTTTACAATTGGTGACTAATACACAAGCCAAACGATGGGTATTTCAGCATCCCTAATTTACACATAGAAGAACTGCAGATTTATACCCCGCCCTTCTCTCTAAATCAGAGACTCAGAGCGGCTTACAATCTCCTATATCTTCTCCCCCCACAACAGACACCCTGTGAGGTGGGTGGGGCTGAGAGGCTCTCGCAGCAGCTGCCCTTTCAAGGACAACCTCTGCCAGAGCTATGGCTGCCATTCCAGCAGGTGCAAATGGAGGAGTGGGGAATCGAGCCCGGTTCTCCCAGATAAGAGTCCACACACTTAACCACTACACCAAATTGACTGTACATAATTGATGCAATGTAGAACCCAATATGGCCAAGGGCTGCCCATTCTTTTCTGCAAGAGAAAATATTTTCCTTTATGTGCACTATCACTTCTTGCTTTTTTTTTTTAAAGTGATACTTTTAGGCATGCATGGACTTGATACAGAAGATATGGCAGCAGAGTTAGGCCAGATAATCTTTTGCTGTATTACTGAATCATGCTCTCTTGGTTACCTTTTTTTCCCTTTATTCTTCACTGAATATGCATATCTTCAGAAAGAGAATCCTGGGCATCAGCCTACCCTTTACTAAAAAAAAAAAAAATCCTTTCCATTTGCTAGGACCCAAAAGACCACGTAACTACTTCCAATTTACCAAGAAAGCTTTGGATTTCCTTTTTCCTCTTGAAACTAAAAGTTCAAAAACACTTGGTGCTACAACACCGGGACCGATTTCACACTCACCTTACTCCACCCTCATGTTCGTCTTCTCCGCGCAGCGTCCTCCCAATTTCCCACTATTTGCAGTTTTTGCGCAGCAAACGGAAACCACTGAAAACCAGTTTCTGTTTGTTGCGTAAAAACCGTGATGTTTGCTGCAGCCCCAACGCAAAGGACGCTGTGGTTTTATTCACTGCAAACCGAATGTAAGCTTATGCTCTGTGTATGATGGAGTAAAGCAACATCGCCTCAACTGCATCCTAAAGCCTAGCTGACAATGAGCTTTGGGATTTATCTTAACAAAGACACCAGAAACAATTGAATGACTGGACATAGTTATTTAAAAAAAATTAAGGTAAGTTGTTCTCCTAATGGGTAGCTATGTTGGAGCCAAAGTAGACATTTGAGTGACACAAGACACCAAGTCACATGCAATAACTCGTATAAAGTAAGTTTACTCACCTAAAAAACCCTCTGTTGTGCTCCGGAGCACTGTGAGGGTGGAGGCAGGGCTTCCAGCCTCTCTACCACTCCACTTTTGCAAGCAAAACAGCTTCAGAAGGAACTACTTTCCCCTTTCTCTTGTTCCGTTAACCTAGGACACATGGAGCCAGACAAAGGGGCTGCTGGTGGAAGCCTTCTTCCTCTCTTGCAGCACTCTGGAGCTCAACAGAGGAATGACACACTTTTAAGTGAGTAAGCCCACTTTATGAGAGTTATGTTTGACAGCCAGGTTGGGCACCCATATTCCAAACTGGGTCAGTCATAATGTCTAGTTTGGCTCTCAGTCTGTATAAACATGATAAACCATGCATCATAGGTCACTGCATGCATGTGTACATACATTGTGCATTCTACATGCATATGAAGTGATTTCTGATTTACAAAAACTGATGATGGAATAATTTTTTTTTAATTCTTTAAAGTGCCACTGGACTCATGTTTCATTCAAATTTTTAGTGAACCAGAATCACAGAATGAAAGTCAAAAAAGTTGTGTTGTTTAGAGCCCTCACTAAACTTTGCTATGCCACAGACAAATTTAAACATGTAGCCTTTATTTTTGTGTAGCTTATGATATGAGGATTCATTATTCATTCGCTAGTACTTGGTTGATGACAGGAACCCGTTAGAAGCAACTACTGTATCCTGAGGGCAGGAAATTACTCATACAAGCAGACATAAGTGTATACATTGGAGATTCTTACCTCAAAACATAATCAGTGGACCATTATTCTTCTAAGAAACAAATTATGCCTTCACTTTCAGGAAACAAACATTTTCCCACTGGAGGAAATGTAATCCATGAACTGGTCCTGAAGGAGTTCTACTTATCTCTCAGGAGGACAATGTAATACTAGTTAAGCTTATAAAAATGTTGGTAGGGAGAGAGACCATATTGGTAGGGAAGCAGGGACTTTTTAAAATTGAAGCCAAAATTGAATGGACTTTTTAAAATTGAAGCCACATTCACTGTCTGCAGCATCTTGTGTACAATTCTTAAAAGTTTTTTACATGAAAATTAAAGACCTTGGGAGTTGTTATTGGTGGTATTGTTCACTACTAGCTACTAAAATTAATACCTATACGCCTTCGGTGGCTGGCTAGCTTTATGAGTATTTATTGTGCTATTTTGACCCAGCAAATTGAACATAACTCATCTTATTTCATTTGACCAAGCAATCATCAATTTCTGCTTTTATTAACTATACTTGGGGGCGGAGGGGACAATGATCTCTAATGCCATTATGAGTTCCCAGCTGCTCTCTGTGCAGTTGATAACTTACGGTACTCGGGCATTGTCATTTTTCTGACAGTTCTTGCCCCAGTAATTAACTTGCCTGTTGGAGCCACTATTAAGCTGCAGTTCTGCAGAGATACTTCCTTTGTTTTCTTAAGCAGCTGCTACATCCCTGCAGTCATCTGAATTTTCATGGTGCTATACGGTAGTTACCCTGTAAACCTCAAGTGGTTCTTGTTACATTCGGTTTACTGCAAATCTATTTTCTGCCTTGGTCTGTCTAGTTACATTTGCTGTCTCTTAGGTTTGCAAGTTTGTTTCTTATTTATTGAAAACAGTTTTATCCTACCTTTCCATGCAACTGGAGTCCAGAAGGAAGTGAACACAAAAACATTAAAGCACTTAAACCAAAATACAGTTAAAATTATAAAATTCAATTAAAAACACATAAACAACTCTAGAAGGAAGGCCAATAGCTGTTATTGGGGCTATGCCAGATGCAACAAAGTCGTCTTCCCTTGCTGGCAAAAGACACTAGTAGAGGGATACTGACAAATCTTCCCAGGGAGGGAATTGCAAAATTTTGGTGCCATGCTGGAGTAGGCCCTTTCTCAGGTTGCCACCTGTGTAGCCTGAGGTAATGCAAAGCAGGGCCTCCATGGTTAACCAGAATGATTACCTATGCTCTGAACACAAATGTAATTCTCTGCTCAAATAAAGCTGCCATCTATCAGTTCAGCAACACTGCAGGAAACCACCACAAATGGATTTAAACCTGAATGAGAGTGAAAAAGTCTTAAAGACCGCTTATACACTTTCCAAATTCATTTCTATTACTTTCATAGAATAAATCATGTAATTATTTAGCATTTCTATCTCTTATTCATACAGTAAAGTTACAGTCCCATGTACATATCCGTGTATTCTGGATATTATTGTCACTCAATCTCTGGCGGTTGCATATGAAGCATAAATTTTCAGTTGGTGATGATGACCAGGTAGCGCTTGAAGACTGCAAGCAGCTGTATTGCTTCCAAACAGGCCACCTGTTAAATAATTACATGTTAAATAATGTTAAATAATTACATGATTTGTTCTATGAAAGTAATAAAAATTAATTTGGAAAGTGCATAAGTGGTCTTTAAGACTTTTTCACTTGCATTCAAGTTTGTTTAAATTTATCAGTTCAGAGCATTGGCTCCTGTGTCCCTGTATTATCTACTTTGACTGGCAGCAGATCTCCAAAGCCCAAAGAAGGGAAAGGTCTTTGCTAAGTCCTGCTACCTGACTGGCAAATCTTTTGACTGGCAAAGTCATGGATTGAACCTGGGACTTCTGCATGCAAGACATCTGCTTTATCTTTGTGCCACAGGCCTTCCCTGTTGGGAATTCAGTGGTGACACCAGTTTATATAATAGTGGATAAGGATGCTATGCACAGTAAAATGACAGCTACATTTACTGTTCTTTAAAAAAAAAAACCACTCAAAGCCCTTTTTGTGGCTATTTGTTAAACGCATGTGGTCACAGCTCACAGACTGGAAATTAACTCTTGCAGTTTTCTCTGATATTGCCTGCCTGCCTCTCTTTGTGTCATTTGCTACTCTATTCTGACCACAGAGGGTTGTTGTTTGGGTTGCCAACTCTGAGTTGTGAAATTCCTGTATATTTGAGGGTGGAACCTGGGAAGGGAAGGATTTTGGGGGAGGGAGAGGCCTCCATGGGGTATGCTGCCTAGAATACATCCTCCAAAGCAGCCATTTCCCCCAAGGGAACTGATTTCTATCCTGGAGATCTCCAGGCCCCACTGAAGGTTGACAACACTAGGTTATGTAGATGCAAAGGGTTAAATGGCCCACTTATTTCTGTTGGTTGCTGTGATATTACTGAAGGATGCAGCAGCCTTTGGCAAGATAGTTTAAGTACAAAAGATTCGTGGGGTGATCTTAGAATGTGTATTCTAAGGTCCATGGACAACTTTTGGCAAATTAATTGTGTGATCCCATGCAGCACTCATGTAAGCCCACTAATTTCATCAAGCATAAACTGGAGTGACAGTGCATGGGACTGCACTGAACATCACACAAGTATTGTCTATGGACAACCTTGTGGGTGCTGATTGGCTGAATAGTTTTGGAAACTTCCAATGGAAGTAGATGAATGTACTGTAAGCTCCAGGAGAATTGACTACCTCAGGGGCAGTGTTCCCTCTAAACTGAGTTAGCATGATCTAGCTCACAGATTTTTAGCCTCCAGCTCGCATATTTTTATGAGCTCAGGAAGAATGACCCCAGAGCACAATAAATTATGCAGTAGCTATAGCTCACAACTTTAATGCCAGTAGCTCACAACTTTAATACTTTCATACTTTGAAAATGTTCTTAGAAAAATGTTTTCTGGAAGAATAAAATGAATGGATGCAATTGCTTTTCCAATGGTCATAACTTGTTATTTAAAAACCTATGTTCATCATTGTGGCTCTATATTGTCCCTTGGGTGCAGTTCCCATGAGAGACTACATTGCACTTACCTGTCCCTGATGTTCATCCATTGATACTGAGTGCAGTTCTCACAAGTGGAATACCTGCAGTACCACTTGATAAACATCAGTGACAGGTAAGTGCAGCCATGTTTTGTAGGTCTGACCTCATGATCCATTTTCTGCAGGAGCTAATGATTATGTCTGTCCCCATTTCATACCACCCAGCTGCTGTTAGTGAGAATTGTAGGCTTTCTTAAAATGGTAGGTTTTGGTTTTGGTTGTCATGATCACAGGTAGACTTTTCCCTCTATGGTTGGATCCAACCTGTTTTTTCATTCAAATATTGTTCATTAATGCAGTTCCTGTACCCCATGGCTTTTGTTCAGGGAGGTCCCATTATCCTCTGCATAATTTTTTTGGGTAGCCAAAGGGGACACCCTGTTTTTGGCAGCAGAAAAACTGTTTGGATCCAGCCCCCTGTGTTCACATGTTCCTCCAGAAAGCCATTAATACTACTGCCATCCCAGCATCCTGAAACAATAAATTTCCTGTTAACTCTAGTAGATAATTTCATTATATTTTGAATGAATGGGGATTTCCCCCCCTAACATCAAAATCAGTCTTCTTCATTTAAGCATCTTAATAATATGGTTATCTGCTGCTTATATTCAGACTTCATAAGTAAGCTCCTGAATGATTTTATTTCTCCAACTGTACCGAAACCATTAAATCCATGAATAATACATAGATAAAATTACATTATCCAAATTGTCAGCATTCGTTCTAATCTTGTCACAGCACAAGAGAAATATTTAAATTTACTTTGAGGAAAGAATACTAATGGTACATCAATAGTTCAGTCCTAAAATTAGAATTCTAAAAAAGGACCATTGATGCAATTCTCCTTTTCACCTGTAAATGCACAGCAGTCTCCCTTTGGAACAGCCCGTTAAACCCCATCCCAACAAAAATGAAACTGAATCATGTACAATTACAATCAATGCATATTCTTTTGTATCCCCACCTTCATCCCCTCTGTTTTTCTCCCTTGTACAGACTTGTCATGTATACCATAAAACACCATCAGCATGATGATGGTACTATATAAATAAATAAGGGATTTCTCTGTTATTGCAAAATGATAAAATTAGGTTGAATTGTGAATAATCTTTTTCTACATCATTTTTGAATCTTCAACAACTTTAATTTGTGTATCGTTCATTGGGCTTTTGTTGGCATGTATATTCTCAACTAGAACTATATACAACTATATAAGGGACCTTCAGGGTCATCTAGTCTAACCCCTGTACAATGCAGGAAAATTATAAATACCTCCCCCCTAAGTTCTGCCTAAGTTCACGGAATCAGCATTGCCATCAGATGATCATCTAGCCTCTGCTTAAAAACCTCCAAAGAAGGAGAGCCTACCACCTCCCAAGGAAGCCTGTTCCACTGAGGAACCACTCTGTCAGGAAGTTCTACCTAATGTTTAGTCAAAAACTCTTCTGATTTAATTTCAACCAGTTAGCTCTTGTCTGACCTTCTGGGGCCACAGAAAACAACTCTGTACCATCCTCTATATGGAAAGGAAAGGTCCCCTGTGCAAGCACGAGTCGTTTCCGACTCTGGGGTGATGTTACTTTCACAGCGTTTTCACGGCAGACTTTTTACGGGGTGGTTTGCCATTGCCTTCCCCAGTCATCTACACTTTCCCCCCAGCAAGCTGGGTACTCATTTTACCGACCTCGGAAGGATGTAAGGCTGAGTCAATCTTGAGCCGGCTACCTGAAGAACCAGCTACCGTCGGGGATCGGACTCAGGTCGTGAGCAGAGCTTAGATCTGCAGTACTGCAGCTTTAACACTCTGCGCCATGGGGCTCTTTCCTCTATATGACAGCCCTTCAAATACTTGAAGATGGTGATCGTATCACCTCTTAGTCATCTCCTTTCCAGGCTAAACATACCCAGTTCCTTCAGCCTTTCCTTGTAAAACTTGGTCTCTAGACCCTTCACCATCTTTGTTGCCTTTCTCCGGACATGTTCCAGCTTTTCTATAGCCTTCTAAAATTGTGGTGCCCCAAACTGAACACAATACTCTAGGTGAGGTATAACCAGAGTAGAGTAAAGCGATACCATCACTTCGCTATACTTCTGTTGATAAAGCCCAAAATTGCATTTGCCTTTCTAGCCACTGCATCAAACTACTGAGTCATGTTCAGTATATGGTCCACTAAGACCCCTAAATCCTTTTCACACATACAAGTCGCCCCCATCCTATAATTATGCATTGGATTTTTCCTACCTAAATGCAGAACTTTATATTTATCCCTGTTAAAATTAATTTCATTTGTTTTAGTCCAGTTTTCCAGCCTGTCAAGATCATTCTGTATCCTGACTCTCTCTTCTACTGTAGTTGCTACCCCTTCCAATTTAGTATCATCTGCAAATTAAATAAGCATTCCTCTATTCCTTTATCCAAATCATTTATAAAGATATTAAACAAAACAGGTCCCAGGACAGATCCTTGAGGCATTCTACTTGTCTCTCCTCTCCAAGGAGGATAAGGAACAATTAACAAGCCCTCTTTGGGTGTGATCTGCCAGTCAGCTACACATCCACCTAACAGTAACGGGATCCAAACCAAATTTTATCAACTTGTCAACAAGAATATTATGTGGAACCTTATCAAAAGCCTTACTGAAATCAAGATAAATTATGTCTACAGCATTCCCCTGATGCAGCAAGGTAGTAACTTTCTCAAAAAAAAGATCAGGTTAGTCTGACATGACTTGTTCTTGAGAAAATCATGCTGACTCTTAGTAATCACTGCCATATTTTCTAAATACTCAAGGACTAACTGTTTGATGAATTATTCTAAAGCTTTTCCAGGTATAAATGTCAAGCTGATGGATTAGTAGTTACCTGGATCCTCCTTGTTCCTTCTTGAAGATGGGGACATTTGCCTGCCTCCAATCTTCTGGCATCTCACCTGTTCTCCAAGAATTCTAAAAAGTAATGGCCAGAAGCTTAGAGATTACATACACAAGTTCTTTTAGTAGCCTTGGATGCAGTTCATCTGACCCCAAGGACTTTGTTTCATTTAAAGAAACAAGGTGTTTATGTACTACCTCAATCCTGATCCTAGGCTGCAACTCCCTTCCGTCATCATGTGTTCTGTTTTTGCCAGGAGAAGACTGAGGAAAAGTAGGAACTGAGCAGTTCTGCCCTCTCTTCATTATCTGTTACAATTTCTCTTTCCTGTCCCTGCAAAAGTTGTTATACCTTGCAGAGTATATAGAACAGAAAATATTTTCCCCCATCATTCTCTTCATTATAATTTTATTACATTTGTTATAGAATACAATAGTCCTTACTTCAAACAGCTTAAATTTCAGATTTCATAGCTCATCTATTTTGCAACTATATTTGCAACTAGAACTCATGTTGTCTTTTGCAGCAGTAAAAATGCTGCACCAATCCTATAAACCAGGGGTGGCCAAACTCACTTAACATAAGAGCCACATAAAATAAACATCAGATGTTTGAGATCTGAAAGACATAAACGTCAGATGTTTGAGAGCTGCAAGACAGGAAGGAAAGGAAGAAAAATAGATGGGGGAGGAAGAGGTGGAAAGAAAGCAACTTTAAATGCATTCTCTAAGCTGTTGGCTGACTTGGCCTGGAAAAATGATTTAGAAGAAGAAGAAGAAGAAGATGATATTGGATTTATATCCCGCCCTCCACTCCGAAGAGTCTCAGAGCGGCTCACAATCTCCTTTACCTTCCTCCCCCACAACAAACACCCTGTGAGGTGGGTGGGGCTGGAGAGGGCTCTCACAGCAGCTGCCTTTTCAAGGACAACTTCTGCCAGAGCTATGGCTGACCCAAGGCCATGCTAGCAGGTGCAAGTGGAGGAGTGGGGAATCAAACCCGGTTCTCCCAGATAAGAGTCCGCACACTTAACCACTACACCAAACTGGCTCTCTCATTTAGAGGCAAATGTCTTCTCCAAGCTGACTGACGGGGTGGTGGGGGCTTCAAGAGCCACACAATATGTGTGAAAGAGCCACATTTTGGCCACCCCTGCTATAAACTCTGAGAACAGCAAGATTTCTGTTCTACTCTGCCTGTATAAAAACTCATAAATCACATTGCTCCAAAAGCCTTGCTTCAGAATAATTTTAACAGAATAACTCACTTCCTACAATTTCAAGCTGTAAATGACCCAGGGCAGTCCCTCATTTATCTTCCTGTATTTCATAGTTATTGTTGTAGGGAGCCAGACTTAATTCTGGCTCGGACATGGGGTTGGACCCCACAATCCATCAGCAGAAGGCACTGACAGTCACAGATCTTCTCTATTTTCTCTTCCACCCAGCGGTTCTTTCCAACCCTGGGAAATGTAGAGTAACAGCCACAAAGATCAGGATGCTGCAGTAAAAAGGGAAAGGGGGTGAAATTACTCCCTGTCATGTGGGAGAAGGGAGTGGTGTCCCATGTTCTAGAATGACTGGCATAGAGGTGGAGGAACACTCAAGTCAAAGCTGAAGGAACTGATTGGCAATATCCAGTTACCCTGTGATTCACAGCATGATTACCAAGTAATAATACTGAGCCTGGTTCTACCCTCACACATTAATGTGGTCTGGTGGTCCATATGTTAGGCTTTCTCTCATACAAATAGGGACTGAATAACAGTTGGTCATTAATGTCTCTGTTTCTCAACTTGACCTGCCTAAAAATAGTATAAAATGAGATCATAACATATGTATGTTGTCTTGAGTTTTTCAAAGGAAAGATAGAACACAGTAAGTAAATATTGTTTTTACTTCGGCTGGGTGCTATACTGAAGCCAAAGGAGCCCATGGCAAGGAACGCACACATAAAAGCGTGTGTTACTTGACACAAAAGTGCATCCACTGTTTTTGGGTTTGATGTTCAGTGTAAACTCTTCCTGTCATCTCCTAATTGTATTATTTCTGCATCATAATCCTTAAAATTGTAGGACTAGAAATCCATCACTTCCACTCTCCTTTCCCAAGACCCCCATCTGCTACCCCATCACTGAGCCTCTATAAAAGTCTTTGAAGGAAAAGGGATTTACTTGAAATTGCATCTTTAGCCACTGTCCAAAACAAGTAGTTGTACTAGTGAAATCCCCCCCCTAGCAATTTTATGTCAGTAGGTCCATAAACAAACTTTCTTTAAAGACAGGTGATAACCTGTGCCTTTAAGATTGTTAAATACAAGTTAATGCCTTAAAAACATTATGCTGTATGTTCTCCTTGGAGCTCTAATTGATAAAGGTGGTTTCTCAGACTGTAGTGTCCTAAATTTCACGCATGCCTTGTTATTTCAGTACTGTCAATGATGATAATTGGAGCTGCCCAATTTTAAAAGATGTCTTGGCTTGGAACTCTTCTAAAAATATGTCTTGTAAAAAACATCTCTGGCATCTAGCTGATAAAACCTGCAACAGAAAGTATCTACAATGAAATAAAGCTTAAGAAAAAGATCTGGTTCTCTACATGATGAATGTTTTCATGTTCTTCACCCCAGGTTCACCGTATGCAGGTCTTCTTGGAGAACTCAGAGTGATGGCCAAAGAAACCTCAGGAAGCTGTAGTGCCAAGCAGCAAGGGAGATTTTATATGTTAGATGCAGATGTGCGATAAAATACATAGTAGAATACAAAGTGTTCTCTGCACAGCAGAAATCTAGGCAAAGGAGATGAAAAGTTGGTGTTGAGGTGGTCTATTTTATGTCTATCCATCTGTCAAGAAGGCTCACCCAGCAGTCCACCAATTTTGAGTGTGTGCTCCTGAAGGTGGGTGACTGGTACAGGGTAGGGGTTCTGTTGGAGTACCATTTGCCCAATACACCACTGTCTCTCTTCCTAAACTAGCTGATCTGGTCTTAGGTGTGTTGGTGGAGACCACAAGACTGGTGGTCCTGGATAATTTTAACATTGATGCTGTGACTTTAGCATCCATGCTATTATGAGCCCTGAGGAGGGGGAGCTGGAAGGGTTAACAGACCAGGAAGAACGGCCTTCCAGCGCCTCAGCCGAAGAACTAACAGCTGGACCATCAATCACTTTTTCCACATTTCAGGCACCAGCACCGGCTGTTGATAATCAGTCTCCTCCAAGCTCTCCCCTTCCCATCTCAAGAATGCGGAGCTGGCTTCGGAAAACACTTTCAGAACACAGACGCAAGGCGTGTCAATGTTTCTGATCTCTTAGCCCCACGTTCTAGGAGAATTACAGCCACCCAGGGAGCAGGCTGATTGAGGCTCCCATGTAACTCACACCCGGGACTTGGCAACCTCGTGGAAGCAACAAGTCAATTCCCTGGCTTGCATCCACGCTCCTTCCTGATTCTAGCTCCTGACTGGTTTGAATTCCTTGGCACTCTGACCCTTTGGCTTTGGGCACTGACTTCTGCTTCTGGTTTGCAATTTTACTTTGGTGACTCGGCGTCTGCTTGACTTCCTGAACTTTGACCTCGGACCAGCTTTGGACTCCCGCCTGCCTGGGCACTGAGAACGTGACACATGCAAACGCCAAGGCATGAGGACTGGCTCAGGATTTCATGGCCTCCATGATGACCATGGGCTAGTTCCAACTAAGTACTGATCTCACATGTTTAGCTGGGCACATAGTGGATTTGGTCTGTTATACTACTGGGGAGGGTGATCTGGAGGTTGGAGAATCAAAGCTGACTCCCTTGTCATGGACAGATTATTACCTTATAGCATTCAGACTTATTACTTTCTCTTCCTCTGTAGGAATGATAGTCTGGCCAGGATGCCTGATAGATCCTGATATGTTCCTGTTAGCGTTTGGCTGCTGGCAATTCTGCCCAGACTCTGACTACTCTCTGGAATAGGGAGATCATCTGGGCAGTGGACACAAACACACACACACAACAGAGCCGAGCAGTCTCCTTGGTTTACTGGCAGAAAACTTGGAGTGAGACTGATCACATACAACATAGAGCCCATATTAGAGACTATTCTGTGGTGCTGGTGATGGCAGAAAGGGCGTATTTCTCCACCACCATGGCATCTACACATAATTGTTCAGCTGAGCTGTTTCATGTGGTTTAGGAACTTTTATATCATAGCCCCAAAGGAACTGGACTCTTACCACATGATGGTCCTCTATGATCCACTCCCAAGCCCAATTCAAGATGTTGGTTTTATCCTTCAAAGCCCTGCATGGTTTGGGAGTGGAGTATCTGAAGGACAGCCTTTCCCCATACATTTCTGCCCAGTAATTAAGATTGTAGGGAGAGGCCCTCCTGACTGTCCCACCAATCAAAGATGCACATGTCGTGGGCACACAACAGAGGCCTTTTTGATGACAGCCCCACAATTATGCAACAACCTCCTCAAGGAAGTGTGTCTTGTTCTCTAACTTCCAATTTTCAGCAGGCAGTTGAAGACAGTAATATTTAGGGTTGCTTTTGACTAATTTAGTTTTCATTTTTTAGCAGTCCTAATAGATTTTTAATTGTTGTTTCTCATGAGTTTTATTTAATACTCATTGGTTTATTTATCTTGTAACCCACCTTGGTAATCTATATGGGGTATGGGTCAGTTTCTCATGTGTAAAAATCTGTTTTATGTGAAGGAGTGTTATAATGTGGAGGACTGTTACAATTTGTCTTTAGTCACTGGAAACATAATCTTATTGTCCCTCAAAGATGGCCAGTTCTATGAAACACTGAACATTCTATCCTTACTCAGCAATGCAACCAACTACTGACTATATGGCCTAGCTCTCACAAGCAGCAAATGAAGTGTTTGTGTCTAGACTGTACCATTACAGACAGTAAATAGGGCTCAAATGATTGAACGTTCCTCAATCGATAAAAAAAATCTCTGTGTTTAGAAAACTTAGGGTTGCCAGCCTCCAGGTGTGACCTAAAGATCTTCCACTTTTACAACTGATGTCCAGCTGGCAGAATCAGTTCCCCTGGAAAAAATGGCAGCTTTGAAGGGTGGTCTCTATAGCATTGTACTCTCTCCTTCCCAAACTCTACCCTCTCCTGGATCCACCCCCAAAGTCTCCAGGTATTTTCCAACATAGACCCGGCAACTCTAAGAAAACTAATTTTCAAGTTGCAGGAAACATTTTCTTCTGGGGAAACTGAACTGGTACAGTCTAGACACAGAATTACTGCCTCATACTTGTGAACACTGGTCCTATGGTTAAAGAAGGATAAACAACCTGCAGCTGCAATTACTATTTTAATCATTGTAGTTCCTTTCCCTAGGAACTGTTGATGGAAAGCACCAATCAAAATTCAGTAGCCTCTCTGCAGGTAGGGATCCCAGTACTACTTTGCCAAACATTGCAAAATGTGCCTGGAGATGGTGGAGGATGGGGGTGATGTAATTTCTGTTGCAGGTGATGCTCTAGACCTCCTCCCCTGGTGAGGCAGTGATCTTTACCATATAGAGACCAGGGGAAATTCCTAAAACTTCACTATATGGAGGTCATTTTTTTTGTCTCCTGCTTCTCAGTTTGTCAAGGGCAAGAAAATGGAGCTGGAGGAGGGTAAATCACCCCAAGCAGTAGCACAGCCTCATCATAACCAGTGAAGGTTGTAGGAAACAAGTAGCTGGACATTGTGGGTGACAGAATGCTACACCCAATGGTCTGATCATGCTGGGCAGTTCTTGTGTGGAAACCATGCTATATTTCTGACCCCTGAGCAGGATTTTGGACTTCTTTCTATTCATGCTGACCGATTTAACTGTGGACAGTAAGCATTATGTCTAGGGTTCACTTCAAATTTCTCCTTCTTGCTTTGTTGACCTGAAAAGCCCTGTTTCAATTTTGCTTCTCCCTGTGCGAACTGAACCTGTGATTCTTTATTTTCACACACTTTCCTGTTTCCTCCCATCAAAATTTTCCCTATGAAAGTATGTATTCTTCAATGCCATTTTTGTATTAATACAAATTACCTTCTAAAACTGCAAATTAAAAGCAGAGAGCCAAAATCAATGGCAAATATATTTATCTTGACTTACATCTGAATTATCTGTCTAATCTATCTCAGTTTCACCACCTTGTCTTTGCTAGCCCATCATATCCTGCTGGGATTGTAAATGTGTCTGGACTTTCAACATCCAATCCAGACAACTGTTTCCCATTTCCCTTTCTCCTTAGGTCAAAGAATATCTCTCCATGCTGGCATTCCGTTTTATTGACATTCCTCACTCTGTCATACCCTGTCTCAGATTTCTGCAATAGGCTTTAGGAAAGCTTTGAATCATTCTACAAGCTGTAGTATAGTTGAAAATCATTGTTCATAGTTCAGGCTTGACAGAACATACCTCATTTCAAATTATACCACAGAGGACCAAGCATTGATTAAGGCTAATATTTTTTTTCCATCGCAGTGACTGCCAGCATTTTATGCATTTTTAACATCAGAGGACTGCTGGTGAGAAATGTACAAATCACCATGTATTAGCTAGTTTGAAACAGAAAGTTTTTAAATATATTGTACTGATATTGAACTCAACGGAGGTCAGTGAGACACAAAACTTCCATTCTTTTAAGAACATAAGAGAAGCCATGTTGGATCAGGCCAATGGCCCATCCAGTCCAACACTCTGTGTCACACAGTGGCCAATACACACACACACATACATACTGTGGCTAATAGCCACTGATGGACCTCTGCTCCATATTTTTATCCAATCCCCTCTTGAAGCTGGCTATGCTTGTAGCCGCCACCACCTCCTGTGGCAGTGAATTCCACATGTTAATCACCCTTTGGGTGAAGAAGTACTTCCTTTTATCCGTTTTAACCTGACTGCTCAGCAATTTCATTTTATCATTTTATTTCCCAAATCCAGGTCACCAAGATCAGAGAAGGGCTGCATGTCCTCTTTTACACAACCACCCAGAATAGGCTGCCTTTGAAGAATCTAAAATGCAGTAATACAGTCTCACTATATGAATTACCCTCTTGCGCTATAGGAATGTCCTCTGCATAGTTGCCTTTTTCAGCTGCATTTATATCAGATCTGTATGCACAAGTCTTCTCAAGTTTGCAATCACTGAATTGTATGTCTATTCAGCTGCCTGAACCATATAGCTGGTGCTTCAGCTGAGGACAACTACATCTGCATCATTGCATGCATGGTGTTTTATTTACCTCAACTGATCCATTGGCAGGGGCATTGCCTTAGTAACTGTTTAACCAGTGAGATCTTTTCAGAGCCATGCCCCAAGGTCCCTGAATTATAAAAGCTGTTGCCTGCAATAAAAACATGAACTCTTCCCAGGTGACAGGCAACCTACCACAAACTTTGCCTTTCATTTGTTTGTCCAGTCATGAGACAATTTCCCTGAAAATGATCTCTTTAGGGACATTAACCCTGGCCAAATTCCAGCGTTCATAAAATAAATTACCTTTATATTTGTTCTCTAGATTCACATGGATACAGTATTTTTCTTTTGCCTTCTGCTTATTAGAGTGCATCTGCATGTTGTCAAGCAGAGCATCTCTGATCTTTACAGTAGGGATGTGCAAAAAAAAAATAAATTTGAATTTACACGGATTCGGAAGTATACGGGGGGCGGGATGGGAATTCGGAATCCCCGTATACTCCTGAATACCGCATTTGGAATAGCCGCATATACGGTAGATGCGCGGCTGTTTCCGAATATACAGCCCTATTATACCCTATGGGCCATTGAAATCAATGGCAAATAGGGTATATTTGAAGCCACCTGGAGGAGAGGGGGTTTGAGGGAGAGCCACCAAATTTGCAGGGGACTCTCCCCTCCAACCCCCCCAAGTCCCCAAAAGGTTGGGCCAGGGGATCCCATTCCAGGGGCACCCAAAGAGGGTGCCCCTATTCCATCATTATACCCTATGGGCCATTGAAATCAATGGCAAATAGGGTATATTTGAAGCCACCTGGAGGGGAGGGGGTTTGAGGGAGAGCCCCCAAATTTGCAGGGGACCTGCAGGGGACTCTTCCCTCCAACCCCCCCAAGTCCCCAAAAGATTGGGCGAGGGGATCCCATTCCAGGGGCACCCAAAGAGGGTGCCCCTATTCCATCATTATACCCTATGGGCCATCCCTCTATCTACTCTATGAACCCTGAAGTGCAGGCCTGGAACCAATATAAACCCAGTTGCCAATGTCACTGCCACACAAAATACAATATGCTCAAGGTCTGCAGCAAACCCAGATGCCAGCTCTCCAGCCCTGCCCCAAACAACACGGGGAGAGCTGGCCAACCACAACAAGCCTGCTGGTTCTTCTGGGTCTCTCACCCAGGTGCCAGCTTCCCTGCCACAGAACACACAATCTACAGATGCTAGCTCTCCAGCCCTGCCCCAAACAACACGGGGAGAGCTGGCCAACCACAACAAGCCTGCTGGTTCTGGGTCTCTCACCCAGGTGCCAGCTTCCCTGCCACAGAACACACAATCTACTCTATAAAAACAAGAAAGTGACCCAGCCCACACACACCCTCGCCAACCCCCACACCAACCTGAGGTAATTTAAAAAAACCAAAACAAAACCAGCAGAATCACAAAAGGCCAAGTGTTAAAAAAGTGGCCTTTTCACCAATAAGAAAGCTCAGGCCAAACCAGTCAACAACACCCTCCCCCCCCTAAAACCAGAACCAGGAAAAGGGGGACAAAAGTGGCCTTTTAAACAATGGAAATTAGTAACAGCAGCAGCACAACACAGCAGCAAACACTGAATACTTTTAAAACAGTAAAAAAAATAACTTTTAACAATACAGGAACTTTGCCAACCCCTCCTCTCCAAAAAACCCCTTCACCCTAACCCCAAGAAATCCAAGCCACCCAAATCAGGAGAAGTAAAAGGACACTGATCTTTTAAAAGTCCTCTCACTAAATTAAGATATGGGCAAATTGGCAAACCCCCCCCCACCCCAGGCCCCCTCCCCAAGCAGAAACCCCTAACCCCAAATAAGCTACCCCACGACCACCACCACCCAAATCTGGATAAGTAAAGGGACTCTGAGTCTTAAAAAGTCCTTTTACCAACAATAAATAAAAACAAGAACCCCAGTACTGTCTTACCTTGTCTTCTCTAGTCCAGGGAAGTCTGGTAAGGCTGAGTGAGAGAGCAGCAGGCAGCAGCTGAAGCCAAGGGCCAGCCAGCCAGCAGCACAGTCTCTCACACCAACCAACAAAGCAGCAATGGAGGAGTCCAGCCAGGAAGACTCCTTAAAAAGCCCTGCAAAGCATGCATTTGCAATGCATTTTGCAAATGCATGCTTTGGATTGGCTGCTGGGGCTCCTCTTCCCCCCCCCTCCCTGATCCCAGGGAGGCTATGGAAAAGGCAACTAAAGGCGGGAAAGTAGGCAAGCAGCTCCTTTGAGGCTGCAGAAGCTACTTTCCCGCCTTTTGAATTGACAGCCGTATACTTACAAATAGCTATTCGTAAGTATACGGCGAGCCATATTCAGCTGCCGTATAATGGGCGCCTATGGGGATCTGCTGCAGCCTATTCCGTATACAGCCGAATCAGTGGTGATTCGGCTGTAAATACGGTTCGGCCGAACCGAATGCACATCCCTACTTTACAGTTCATATGTGCTAGAAGCTCATCTCATGCTGGTCATATACAAAACTGCCTCATACCATTGGGCCATCTACTATAGTATCTAGTCCAAAAGTTGGTGCATTATATGTACCTTTGTTACTTTATGATGATGGTACAGTGCTTTTGTCCTATTCTAGAGTGGGCTTAAGACGTCTGTTGACTTGTTGTGTTCTGTATTTTACTAATAATAAGCTCCAGCTGAATTATGAGAAGTTCAAAATTTTAGTTTTCTCAAAAAAAGTGGAGACTTTACAAATGGGTTACTGATGGCAAAGAGACAGAGCAAGTCAAGTATTTTAAATACTTAGGTGTTTATTTTCAATATAATGTGACTTGGTCTACCCATTGCAAGTATGCAGTGAAGACAGCTTACATAAGTGCATCAGCCATAGCACGCTTTTTTTATGGCAAAGGTAAATAATTTGTGGCAGCTGCCATAAAAATATTCAAAGCCAAAGTGATTTCACAACTTCTGTATGGCATCCCAATCTGGATTGGATCTCTAAATGTGCTATTGAACGTGCCCAATCCAAATTCTTGTGTAAAATTCTGGGCATGCCAAAATATGTCCCATATGCAGTTATCTGCTTAGAAATTTACATGTCCTTAATGGTTTCTAGTGCATGCCTCATGATCTTCAAATTCTGGCTACTCTTGCACTATAACTCTGAAATGGGGAGCTATATTTATCAAATGCTCTCTGAGCTTAATTTATCAAATTGGTCAGCACATGTTGAGAAAAAAATCAAAGCAATTGCTTTATCTCTAGAACTACTGTCCATGCTGTCCTTCACTGCCGCAGTCCAACAAATTAAAAACAGGTTGCTAAATATTGAGTACCAAGAACTATACAGTTTGGCTAAGAAAACTTGTTCCCCACTGAGCTTTGAGATCCCTCTCAGTACTGGGAAAATAGCCTCATATCTATCTGTCTTGCAAGTGCCACAGCAGCATAGAGCTTTTTCCTTTGCCAGATGTAACACCATGCCCTCTGCCATTCTTTATGCCAGATTCAGCAAGACAGCCTACTCAGTCAGATACTGCCTCTGTAAACAAAAATGTGTTGAGTCAATTACTCATATTCTTCTTTATTGTCATTCGTATACAGATCTTCATCACAAGTATTTACATCCTCTTTTTTATTTATTTTATCAGATTTATATCCCGTCCTCCCCTAATGGGCTCAGGGCGGCTGGTTGATTGTTCTGATGCACTTAAGATCTATAGACTTTTGAATGATTCTTCATCTCGTGTCTCTGAGAAGGTGGCTAAGTTTCTTTACTCCAGTCTAAAGGCACACCAAGGGATCTCATAGAAACAGTTTATGCTTATGCTTACTCTGATGTATATGTATGCAGATGCGGTTCAATGTGGCCAAGTGCAAAGTAATGCACATTGGGGCCAAGAATCCCAGCTGCAAATACAAGTTGATGGGGTGTGAACTGGCAGAGACTGATCAAGAGAGAGATCTTGGGGTCATGATAGATAACTCACTGAAAGTGTCAAGACAGTGTGCGTTTGCAATAAAAAAGGCCAACGCCATGCTGGGTATTATTAGGAAGGGAATTGAAAACAAATCAGCCAGTATCATAATGCCCCTGTATAAATCGATGGTGCGGTTTCATTTGGAGTACTGTGTGCAGTTCTGGTCACTGTACCTCAAAAAAGATATTATAGCATTGGAGAAAGTCCAGAAAAGGGCAACTAGAATGATTAAAGGGCTGGAACACTTTCCCTATGAAGAAAGGTTGAAACGTTTGGGACTCTTTAGCTTGGAGAAACATCGACTGCAGGGTGACATGATAGAGGTTTACAAGATAATGCATGCGATGGAGAAAGTAGAGAAAGAAGTACTTTTCTCCCTTTCTCACAATACAAGAACTCGTGGGCATTCGATGAAATTGCTGAGCAGACAGGTTAAAACGGATAAAAGGAAGTACTTCTTCACCCAAAGGGTGATTAACATGTGGAATTCACTGCCACAGGAGGTGGTGGCGGCCACAAGCATAGCCACCTTCAAGAGGGGTTTAGATAAAAATATGGAGCAGAGGTCCATTAATGCTAGGCTGACTTGACTTGACTATTGTATCTACTTAGCTAGGCAGCGAGTATCCAGAATCTAGGCAAAGAAAGCTCTTTCTCCATATCACCTGATGCTAGAGATAGCAGGAATTGAACCTAGATCCTTTGACATGCCAATCATGTGCTCAGCTCCGAGCCACAGCCTGAGCATTGGTTCTTGTCCAGCCATCCAGCATTTGATGGCTGGCAGCTAAATCAAAACTAAGGACAACAGAGGCTAGATGGCCATCTGACAGCAATGAAGATCCTGTGAATTTAGGGAGAGGTATTTGTGAGTTTCCTGCATTGTGGAGGGGGTTGGACTAGATAACCCTGGAGGCCCCTTCCAACTCTATGATTCTAAGATTTTATGACAATGATGTCAACTGGGTGGCCTGTATGGTTATTTCTTAAGCGCCAAAAGTAAGAGGTGAAGTAGAAGTTAATTTGATTTGACACCAATAGAAGAACACCTTTCTTCTCTATGGACACCCAAAGCAGCTTATATCATTCTCCTTTACTTCAGGCTGAGAATGAGTGACTGGCCCAAGGTCACCTAACAAGCTTTCATAGCAGAGTGGAGATTTGAACCTGGGTCTCCCAGATCCAGAAGAGCCCCATGGCACAGAGCGTTAAAGCTACAGTACTGCAGTCCTAAGCTCTGCTCACGACCTGAGTTCAATCCCAGTGGAAGCTGGGTTTTCAGGTAGCCGGCTCAAGGTTGACTCAGCCTTCCATCCTTCCAAGGTCGGTAAAATGAGTACCCAGCTTGCTGGCAGGAAAGTGTAGATGACTGGGAAAGGCAATGGCATACCACCCCGTAAAAAGTCTGCTGTGAAAACGTTGTGAAAGCAACATCACCCCAGAGTCGGAAACGACTGGTGCTTGCACAGGGGACCTTTCCTTTCCTTTCCCTCCCGGATCCAAGTTCTGCAGTCTAATTACTACACCTTATTTTAACCAATGTAGTTTTGTGTTGTGTTGTGTTGAGTATTGTGTTCAGTTTTGGGCACCACATTTTAAGAAGGATATAGACAAGCTGGAACAGGTCCAGAGGAGGGCGACAAAGATGGTGAGGGATCTGGAGACCAAGTCCTATGAGGAAAGGTTGAAGGAGCTGGGGATGTTTAGCCTGGAGAGGAGGCGGCTGAGAGGTGATATGATCACCATCTTCAAGTACATGAAGGGCTGTCACATAGAGAATGGTGTGGAATTGTTTTCTGTGGCCCCAGAACGTAGGACCAGAACCAATGGGCTGAAATTAAATCAAAAGAGTTTCCGGCTCAAAAGAACTTCCTGACCGTTAGAGCAGTTCCTCATTGGAACAGGCTTCCTCGGGAGGTGATGGGTTCTCCTCCTTGGAGGTTTTTAAACAGAGGCTAGATGGCCATCTGACAGCAATGAAGATTTTGTGAATTTAGGGGGAGGTGTTTGTGAGTTTCCTGCATTGTGCAGGGGGTTGGACTAGATGACCCTGGAGGCCCCTTCCAACTCTATGATTCTAGTTAGGGGAGAAATTGCCCTGGCCTTGCTAAGGTAATGCTGATTGGGGACCCTGGTCATTCTGTTCTTCGTTCAAAGCCCTCACACCTCCAATATGAGATCTAGTCACCATGTTGGCATGGTGAAAGAGCTTATCTGTACAACTTTGCATATACCCAGCATCTTACACTGGACTCTCCGGGTCAAACAAGATGTCAAGGCATAGACACCCAACCATTTCGTAGCAGTGAATTTGCACCAAGGAATTCCTTTTAACTGTACCACATGGCATGTTATTTGCCCATAGGCTCCCCATGGGTACTGGTTTGGGTCATAAAAACAGCATGAAGGAAGAAGACAGTGTCCTTTCTTCCCCCTGCATTGTAGACATCCCAACCCAAACTGAGCCCCACTGTTTAGTTAAAAGGAGTTCCCCAGTGGGAACTCACTTCTACAAAATGGCTGGTGTCTCTGGGGCAGTCCACAAAGGGAAAAGGCTTCATCCTTCTTACCTGTGCTTTTTTCCCCCTGACCTGAAACAATCTGGGAAGAGTGATCTTTAATGTGCTTGGGAAATTTCCACAATGAACTAAATACTGCTTCAGGACCATGTCACATCAGGAAAAAGGTGCAGAAGGGAACCCCCTTCTTAATGCATGCCACTAGATGCATCAGAAAATGGAATTGCATACCCAGGAATTAAGAACCCAGACTCTCTTTTAACCTGGGCTGTGATATAAGCGAAGCAGCTATATATACAGTGTTAGAACTCCAGCACAGCACTCACCCAGGTTATAGTTCTCTGTAAGCCTGTTTTATATGTAGCAACTGAGGGCCAGACTAGATGATGTCTGACGTTCAATTGTGAAACCAGGAGATCTTCAGGTTCCACCTGGAAGTTGACTACTGTTGGCCTAGCAGCATCCTCTGGATGACTTGATGCCACCTGATTGGCATGACTTAACTAGGCGGGGCTGCTTGCTCCTGTTGAGCAGCGGCCCCCCTATGACAACCAGTTAGTGCTTCAGAGAAGAGTCTGCCAGATCCAGGTTCTTGCTGTAAAAGCTAATTGGGTGATTTTGGACTAGTCACAGACTTGCAGCCTAACCTACCTCACAGGGTTGTTGCGCAGATCAAAAGGGCGAAATGAGAATGATGTAAGCTGCTTTGGTCCCCACTGTAGAGAAAGACTGTCCTTTTCCTAGGTAGAGGCTGAAGGGAGGGGGGAAGAAATGGAAAGCTGAAGTCAGAGGTCAGATAAAGTTAAAACATTTATATCCCATCTTTCCTCATGGTTCAAAACAGCTTGCAATAATCATTACGACACCCCCAGCTAAAACAAACACATAAAAATAGGCAGTCTTAACCCCCCCCCTTAAAAGATGCCTACCATTGAAATGCCCACAAAAGCATATGGCAAACAGGTAGGCCAGCACCTCCTGAAGATCTCCATGGAGGAGACACTTTTCATCTCTTCAGGGAGCCCATTCCACAGAGCTGGAGCCAGGATGGAAAAGGTCTGGTCAAAGCCAGACAGGCCACCAAGTGGTGAGATAGCCAACAAATGGCTGCTTGATTACTGCAGATGACACACAGGGACATATGGAAGATGACAGAATTAGGCTAAATGAGGCATCTCTAGGGATGTATTGTTACAGCAGAAGACCATCTGCAATCAGATGTGCAGTCTTGCTTTTCAAATGTGCTTTTTGAAAAAGTTAAAATGATTGTTTCAAATTCCTGTGCTATAAAATCTATCACTTCTGTAACATCTTCATAATGGGCATGCAAAAATCATCCTCCATCTGGGCTCATAATATACAAACTACAATTAAAGGAAGAGACTGATTCATCACTTTTCAGTAGGAAATTAAGAAACATTAGTTTCAGGATAGGTGGAAAAAATGCTATGATTGTTTTTAAAAAGCAGCAAGAGATTTTCAGCCATTTTTGTTATTTTATCTGGTGTTTTCTAGTATACGTTGCTGTGGTTTCTTTTCAAGGCACTTAGGATTTTAAAAACTGAACAGAAATTGCAGACACTGTAACAGATGAGTTAGGGATTTTTGTGTCGAGCAATTGAGTCACTATTTAAGCAATCCAGGTTTATTTTCTAAAGTTCTCCCTAAGAGGCGGAGGACATCTTGGGTGTTTCCCACTGTCCAATCAGGGAGGCATGAAACTTAAAATCTTCCTCTTCCTGTGGCTGTGGGAACCACCCCTCTTTCAGTTTTATTTCCTGCCTCAACAGGGAGAGCAAGGTTCCTATCTCTTTAGCCTTATTTATTGTCTTTAAAAAAAAATCATATCTTTCCTCTTTCCTTATTCCTTGCTATTTTTTTTTCCTTCTCCTTCAACTGCTGTCAGCTATCCTTTCCAGCCTGCTAATCTATTTATTTCATGCTGGTTCCTCCCCCCCCCCCTTCTTCATCTCCCTCAATACCTGTGAGGAGCGGAGCCGCGAGGGCCGTGGGGCCTGTAATCCAAGCCGCAGCAAGAAAAGGAGCCAATGACGCGTCGGATTAAGGACATTTTTATGGGGGATGACTTGGCTGTCGGCGCTTGGTGTGGAGCCGAAAGGCTGATTTCCGGTGCCGGCATGACCGCTGGGCTTCCCTCGGCTGCTGGCAACGTGCCCTGTAGGGGCGACGCGCAGAGAAGCGGACGCAAGCGGTGCTGGTCTGCATCAGCCACAGAGGAGGCTTCCTCTTCAGGGCCCCTTCTCGGCTCCAGCGGCCATTTTGGCGGTCGCAAAAAGGCGCGAAAGGAGGCAGACCAGCAGTTTCCAGAGACGAGGGCTCACTGATACCAACCTCTAGGCGGGAGACTTCGACTCTGACAGAGCCCAGCCCGATGAGGAAGCTGCGCAGACCTACCAGCCCCAGACGGGCTCGGGTAACGTACCCATGATGGGGTCTTCTTTTATCTCAGACTTTTTAGAATCGATTAAGCAGACGGTGGGTGCAGCAGTCAAGGCAGCTGCCCATAGGAGACCAGAGCCCTCTAGCTCATGTTCTTCCTCAAGATCACCATCTCCCAAGAGATCCAGGGAGCGAGCTTACCATACTAAGGCTCAAAAGAGGTCTCTAGTTAGTGATCGTTTGGAGAGTGAAAGATCTCTATATGAGGGTCAGTCTGAGGACTCTTATGGGGGAGACCGGGAGGAGGGTGAATTCTTGTCTGATGAGGAGATAGAAGACATTACTGTCCCAGAACCCTCCTCACGTTTTTTCAAGGCAGAAGAGTTCCAACCCCTTCTGGCTAAGGTGCTGTCTGCCCTGGACCTCCAGGTGCCTCCTGAGGAACAGGAGGCCTCCAGCCCCTTAACTAATCCCAAAAATAAGCCCAAGGGGAACACGGAGTTTTTCTCAAGGTGCCGGTCTTCTGATAAGGTTTTTCCCTTCCCAGAATTCTTCGAGCGCCAGTTAAAGTCTGAGTGGGCCAAACCAAGCGCTAACAAACAGATGCCCAGTGTTGTTAAGAAGCTGTATGAGCTGCCTTCCTTTGCCAATGACATGCTGCAGGTACCCCTGGTGGATGCTCCAGTTGCAGCCTTGCAGTCCCATGGTTTGCTAGCCGAGGACGGCCACGGGTCGGTCCGGAACAGCTGGGACAGAAAGATTGACCTTGCCTTGAAGAGAAGCCATGAAGCTACAGCCCTGGCCATCAAAGCATCTGCCACCAACTCGATAGTTTCTAGGGCAGCAATAGTCTGGATAAGACGACTATCGCAACTATTGCCAGATGCAGATAAAAGGATCCTGGAGGGCACCAACAGACTCCTTCGGGCAGCTGAATTCTTAGCAGACGCTTCTCTGGACGCTCTTACCTTCTCGGCCAGAGCGATGGCGTCAAACACCGTAGCTAGAAGGGGTTTGTGGCTTAGGGCCTGGCCAGCAGACATTCATTCTAAGTCAATTGTGTCAGCCTATCCCTTCCAAGGAGAAAAGCTGTTCGGGGACACCCTGGACAAGATCCTGGTGGAGACACGGGACAAGAAGAAGGCCATGCCAAAATATCTATGACGTCCCGACAGACGAGGGTTCGGTTCTAACTCCTTTCGTTCCTCCACCAGCACCTCCAAGCCTAAGCAGGAGTACAGAAAATCCTCCTGGGGTCAACCCAAGCAGAACTTCCGTAAGTACTTGACGACCTGCTGATAAGATCCTCGTCGAGGAGGAACGCAGAGCAGGATGTTCTGAGCACTATCAGTTGTCTTCAGCAACACAGTTTTATAATCAATCTGTCCAAGAACCATCTGTGTCCGACTCAAAGACTGGAACACCTGGGCATGGTCATTGACACAAACAGGAGCTCTATTTTCCTCCCGGAAGACAAAATATTGAAGACCAAGACATTAGTGCAACAGGTAGTGCAGAACTCATCGTCGACTCTTCAGACCCTGGCAAGACTTATGGGACTTCTGATCTCAAATCTCGAAGCACTGCAGTGTGGTCGTTATCATACCAGACAGTTGCAAATGTTTCTACGCCCATATCAACTCCAGATCATGGAGAGACGTCCCATGTCACTGACGGTGCCCATGATCGTCAAGGAGAGTCTTCTGTGGTGGACCAAGAGCACCAACCTGCATCAGGGGAAAGTCTACTTCGCGGAGAGAGAGCTACAGCTGTTCTCAGACGCCAGCCTTTCAGGTTGGGGGGCGACCCTCAACGAGATCCCCTTGCAGGGTCAGTGGTCGACCAAGGAATCAAACCTCCCGATCAACCTCCTGGAGCTTCGGGCTATTTGTTTGGCTCTGCTACACTTTCAAGACCAGGTGTCTGGACAGCATGTTCTAGTGCGAATGGACAATATAGCAGCAAAAGCATATCTAAACAATCAAGGGGGGTCCAGGTCCAACTCCCTCCACAAGGAGGCCGGGAAGTTGTTCAAATGGGCGGAGGTTCACCTGAAGTCGTTAAGGGCAGAGCATATCAAAGGGACTTGCAATGTCAAAGCAGATTGGCTCAGTCGGGAGAACATTCAAGCAGGAGAGTGGTCTTTCAACAAGACTCTCTTTCTGAAGATAGTGGAACACCTTGGTCCACCGGTGGTGGATCTCTTTGCGTCTTATCAGAACCGCCAGCTTCCTCGATTTTTCACAAGGTACTATCACAGTCAGGCGGAGTCTATGGACGCCCTAACATCTCCATGGCCACGGCCTTCTGTACGCCTTTCCTCCAATCCCGGTCATCCCGAGATTACTCAGGAAGATCAGCCTGTTGGGGGCCAAGGTCATCCTGGTTGCGCCCTGGTGGCCTCAACGTCCCTGGTTCTCATCAATTCAGCAAATGTCAATAGCGGAACCATTTCATCTACCCTCATCCCGAATGGCTGAGATTGACCGGGTGGAGGTTGAGAGGAGATCGTTGTTAGACTTGGGTTATACAAGTGAGGTCACGAATTCCATCCTAGCCTCCAGAAAGGATTCCACTACATGGATTTATAACGTTTCATGGAAGGCCTTTCACAGATGGTGCCGGAGAAAGAAGGTGGACCCGCTACATCCTACTGTCCCTAGGATTCTTCAATTTCTTAAAAATGGTCTTCAGTTCTTAAAAATGGACTTCAGGCGGCAAGTCGCGGCCTTGTCTTCAGTTCTACAACAGGAGTGCAGTGTAAATCTGACATCCCATCCTCATATCCGTCAATTTCTCAGAGGGGCCTCTATGAGTTCTCCACCACAAGCTCATCGCTTTCCTACCTGGCGGCTGAATCCAGTACTCTCAGCTTTAACAGGTCCTCCCTTTGAACCCTTAATGTCTGTGCCTTTAAAGATGATGCGCATGGAAACCATCTTCCTGGTGGCAATAACATTGGCCAGAAGGGTTTCCGAAATTGGAGCCTTGTCGTTTAAGAGAGGGCTATGCGTCTTCCACAAGGACAAAGTCGTTCTATATCCAGACCCTACCTTCCAACCGAAGGTCCCGTCTAGATTCCACCAAAGTCAGGAAATCAATTTACCATCCTTTTGTCCGGATCCTAAGCACCCCAAGGAGCGCACGTGGCATACCTTGGACGTACATAGGGCACTCAAGATTTACCTGATTAGGACTGAACCTATCCGGAATTCGGATTCCATGTTCATTAACATAGCAGCGTCTAGATTGGGTCAAAAGATGTCCAAGTCGGCCATTAGTTACACCATTAAGCAGTGTATAACGGAAGCTTATAAGGCATTGCATCTCAAGGTGCCATCAGGGATCACAGCGCATTCGACCAGAAGTGCGGCCACCAATGCAGCCTTCAATAAGAATGCCTTTGTCGAGGAGGTGTGCAAAGCAGCTACGTGGTCATCCATCTCCACTTTTATTTGCCACTACAAATTGAATGCATACGCTTCAGCGGATGCGGCCTTTGGCAGACGAATCCTGCAACATGTGCTGCCTGAGTAGGGTGACCCCACCCTGAATAACATACTGCTCTGGGAGCACCCAAGATGTCCTCTGCCTCTTAGGGAGAATGACCCTTGGCACTTACGGTGAGGGGTCCTTCTCCTAAGAGGATAGGAGGACATCTTGCCCTCCCTTCTTTCGCCCTACCTTGGGCAGTTTTTTCTTTGTATCTTGTCTAACAACCTTCATCTGAGGTCTTTCTATGCTAATATCTATTGTCTGTTGCCTGTATTTTTGCCCCATAGGGGTTTTTTTGATATGTTGGTCTCCCAGACTAATGACGTTGCTGCTGACCGACTGTTAGTGTTTTGTATTAGGAGTTTCTTTTTTTTAGGTACAATATTCTTATTACTGCTTCTCGGAGTCACCCGAACTGAGAGAGGGGTGGTTCCCACAGCCACAGGAAGAGGAAGATTTTAAGATTCCTGATTGGACGGTGGGAAACACCCAAGATGTCCTCCTATCCTCTTAGGAGAAGGACCCCTCACGGTAAGTGCCAAGGGTCGTTTAGCAGACTCAACAATTTCTATATCATTAGGTTATCCCAGGCCAAATTTCCTACTTCCTGTTTCCTGTCCTGCTACACTACATCTCCCAGAGAATAGTTTATTATAGCCACTCAGATACTTAATAGCATATCCACTGATGCTATCCTCAAGGTCATACAAGAGCAGCTCTACCAATAAGACCAGGAGTGATCCCATTGTTTATCTCCAGCAATGACCAGTGCTCGGAGTTCAAAAAACTCATTCAATGATCTGCTGACAGAATGGCAGGGTGCATAGTCAGCAGTCCTAATGTGATTATACAACTTCCAGATAATGACTCAGAAGTGACATAATCTAAATCTAAAGCAGACAATGCTCTAAAGCATCACCCCTGGCATGATGAAATCACTTTCATGTCATGTCAGAAATGATGTCATTGTGTCAGGGCCACCAATTGTTCCCCCCCTTTAAGAGTAAGTTCCCACCTCTCCATCTCCTGCCAGTTGCTAGGCTGTATCAGCATTGTGTAGTGGTTACAGAGTTGGACTAGGATCTGGGAGACACACTTAGCCTTACCTACCTCACAGGGTTGTTGTGATCAGGGCTCACTTTGTAGCAGGAGCGAGGAGATTTGTAAGGACACGTCAAATGGGGACTGAGGGCTACTTTTGTTACTACAGCTGTAAACTGATATGGGCCCTTCTTTGGAGAGAGGACTTTGACCAAATGCAAAGCACATAACCTAGGCAGGTCACTGAGATCACATTAACTGCTCATTCCTGCCATGAACTCGGCCTGACCCTTCCCTGCCATTGTACTCATCTGCAGGCCTGTCCCCCACCGCTCTGTAGGGAGTAGTGAGGTGGGGCACATTGGTGGCTGCTATTCTCCCCTTTTATCCCATACACCTGCAGTGCCCTATCCTACTCACATGGTGACCTTCCCTCTTTTTGATGCCATGACTGGCCACCAGGAACATGTTGTCTGTGCAAGTGCAGATAATGTCCCCATTTTGTTTTGTTTTAATCATCACCCCCATTTTCTATAACATAATTTTTCTGTGAACCTAGGAGTCTGTCAAGTTTGTAAGAAAATCTCCCTTCTCTCTACATGGTCTGAATTCATGGATTTAAGTCTCCACATGTGGATACATGTTGGGATTTAGGTATGTTATGTTGCTTGACCAAAATCAGGTACTTGGAGCCTACTACAGTATTCTGTCTAGGAATGCATCCTGTCCAATATTTGTGTGGGAAAATAGGCACTGTATGCATGTTTTTGTTAATGAAAGGAATTTATTTGGTGGTCCCCCCTCCCCCCAGTGAATTCACCTTCCTATCAAGAGTCAAAGAAAAGATGAAAGCCAGCTTTTAAATCAGCATAGAAAATGTTATAGTATTGTCATAATGAAAATGTGAAATGGTATAGCGTAGACTGATCTTGTCAGATTTTGAAAGCTAAGCAGAATAGCTACTTGGATTGGAGACCATCAAGGAATACTTTGCAGAGGAAAGCAATGGCAAACCACCTCTGCTTGATCACCTGCCTTGAATGCCTCATAAGTCAGCTGCAACTTGATGGCATTTTACACACACACGTTAACCATGTGGGCACAATACTTGTGGGGAAATAATCATATGTGGTCCTTTTCAAATAGATCCTGGGAATCAGCTCTGGTTAGCAGTAAATTTATTTCCTATAAAATATACTTTAAAGAGCTCAAGGACAGAAAGAATGCAGCTAGAGCACTCAAAGAAAAAAAGGTACAGTGGTTTGTGATAGCTGCCTTCAGAAGGAGAAATGGAGGTGCCTCTGGCCACTCAGTTACTGTTGCTGGACTTTCTGAGGGGAGTAGTACCAATTGTGCAGCTTTTGCATTTTAGTTGTTGCCAGGATATCACAACAGAAAACCAGATTAACCATTAGGTTATTTTCTCCTTAGGGAGTAAGGAATGTATAATGCTAAACCAGAGATCTTTACACATTCTCCTGAAGAGTCTGTCCTGGGTTTTTGGCATTAAGTGTGGGAAAAGAAGATTGTGCAGGAATACTTCCACTCTGCTTTTTTTTCTGGAAAAAGAGGTGCCAGAACTCTCAAGAGGGAAATGAAGGAGAAATACATGGGTGTCCCTCATGAAATTTTAAACATTTTTTTCATAATTTTGTTTCCACAAAGAGGTTCCACTGCGTCCACTGTATAGTATTACTAATCTCACCCTAAATTTTCTAAAATATTGACTGAAAAACAGCTATAAGCTTTGATATAATAGATTAATTCTTGGGGAAGGAATGGATATTTCTTGCTGCCTCGCATAAGTAACTGGTGCTTTCAAAGAAGATAGTGTTGACCATCAGCTTGGCAGGGAATGCCCGCTGAAGGAGCACCTTCATGAACAGGCTAGCTGGAGGGTAAGACTCACGCTTTCAAGTTAATGTAATTTGAAATTGGTTCTGGATAAAGAGCTATGAAATAGTCATTATTTTCTTGTAAAAACGAAGGCTTGAAAGAGGAGAGAGCTTTGGAAGCTGGAAATATGTTGAACCTGTTTGGAACTGACAATGAAAACTTGTTAGATATTTCAACTTTGTGCTCTTTGTTAGACAACTGCTTGATGTCATTGGTCTCTTTATCAGGCAGTTTGAAAGGCAACCCTCCTTTCATGTATTTAGCCACAAAGAGATTTCTTTGTTCCATTTTCTGGTTATTTAGTCAGTAATTTGAACTGGCACTGAGGTACTGATATCATCACTCAAAGGCAGGATGTGCTAGGTAATACATATTGTGACTATTTAGTTGAACACTTCTGAAAACGTTCGGGTATTCTCCATAAAAATTCTCAATGGGCTCATAAGTTGCCACTCAAGTAAATTGATAGTGATCTTGCTTTTATCCTCACCCCAACTTGAACTTGATCACCCAGTGCCAAGCACATACCTATATACTTTGATGCTGTTATGGATAGACAAGTAGTGTTCAGTCTGTGGCTCACAGACAGCCACATTTGCAACTACCAGCAACCAAAAGGGCCACATTTACTTCCATCCCTGGCATGAGGCCTGCACCTCAGGAAAACTCACAGCTTACCTATACTTTCGGTGGTGGCTGTTTCAAGGTGGGAACCAACTATCAACCAGAAGCCTCATCAGGCAAGAGCTTTGCCCACTTCCCTGAAACATAGGACACATGCCACATTGGAGAACAGTGCTCAGAAGAGCCACAGGTGGCATATCAAATAATCATATGTGGCTCCTGAGTGGGTTGTCAACTAGGTTGGAAAATTCATGGAGATCTGGGGGGACAGAACTGGGGAAAGGCAGGGTTTGGGGAGGAGAGGGACCTCAGGTATCATGACATACAGCACACTCTCCAAAGTAGCCTTTTTCAGCAGGAGAACTGACATCTGTAGTGTGGAGATCAGCTGTAATTCCAGTAGATCTCCAGGCCTCACTGGAAGTTGGTGACCTTACTCCTGAGCCATTGAGTATCACTGGGATAGATAAATAAAGCAGATGAAAAAGAAGCAGATGTTTTAAGCAGGTATTAAAGAAACCTTTGGAAATGAAGACAGTCATTTTCATGAGAGTCAAATTAATGTGACTCATTCATTTGTTACAAAATAAACATCGTTTCTATAAAACTACTGGTTTGTATCCCACCATGCAATTAAGAAAGCTTAAGTACCCTTATGAAAGGGCAGTGATTTCTACCAATTCTTTCTCTGGCTGCGACCCCTAGAAATTTTATTCTTGGATGGCAGTGGCCCTCAGGAAAAGCATAGTGGGAATCTATAATGGGTGGGGGTAATTAGCATAAAGCACCACCTCTGGCTTAAGAAAACTCTTAAGTGGTGCTCTTGAGTCTTCGGAATGCGGTCTGGCACAGGCAAAAAAACTGAAACTAAAGATCATAATAAAAGTTGCAGCATAGCAACTGAGCAGTGCAAATTAAGGGATCAGTAATGTGTGCATGAGAATAAACAAGCCTGGCACATGAATGAAAGTGTCACATGGACCTCTGGAAGGAGAGAGTTCCAGAAACACTGTGGCCCCATCCATCTCTGATTACCTCCTGCCTCATACCCAAAGGTGGGGCAGTATCCAGAATTGGACCTCAGATAATCAGTTGAATGAATAGGCTGACCCATACAGGAGGGAGTGTACCTTAACATGCCCTGGAACTAGCATGGAAGGGGTGTTCAGATGTTAATGTAATATACTAATCTAATATGTTTGAAATATTTTTACAAATAAATGCTGATGTTTTTCGTTCTTATTTAGAGATTTACTCAGCAGTTTATGACAATGAAATGTAAAACGACGTTTCATATGTCCTCCCAATGTGTGATCTCACAGTTCTACCCTCTAAAAAGCACAGGATGATATTTGAAGGCATATTGCTGAGAAATGTGATTTATCCACTTAATTTGTGTTCTTTCTGCCAAAGGACATGATCTGCCTCCTAGTATTCACACTTATTTTCCATGGAAGTGATGTGCAGTTTGACATGTTGTGTCATGTTAGCCTTTTCCCCACAGGCTACAAATGGCACAGCTTGAGAAGAAATAATTTTTCCTTTCTCTTAAGTCACTAGTGAGCCCCCACCCCAATATGCTTCTGCACTTTTGGTTGTTCACAGGTACCAAGAAGAAACTGTGCACGTATCCAGCAGAAAGGAAAGACTGGGTCTTACAAAGAGACCTCCTGCCACTTGCCTTGTATTTTGGTCTTATGCTCCATGGTCCTCAGTGAACCGCGTTGGTCTGCTGAAATGCTTGCCCTCAGAATGAAACCGTTCTTTACCTGTCTATCTGTGTTTCACATATCTAGGAAAACAAATTACTGCAGTATCCAGGCAACAAGATAATAAAAAAGAAAGATAGAAGAATACAGGAAGATAGTGTGACAGGTACTATTCTCTCAGGCTCTGAAAGCCCTGGAGCAGCAATATAAAGATTATCATGAGATAGACATGAGATTTCCCCCAGTTGCCATCATTGTACATAGCAAAGAAACAATGTCACAGGGCTACTGTCCAGAGCAAAATGTATAAGTTTAGAATTGCTACAATGTTTAATTCTTGTTTGAGGAAAATCACCTGATTTCTCTGGAAGACACAACAAACAGGGAACACAGTCTGTACAGCACAAAGGCAACAAGAAAACCAGACTGTGACAGAATAGCAATCCTCTTAAAGCAATACAACATTTATCAAGTAGAAGTAAACACTATATGCATACTCATTAGAATAACACAAAATACAGCAACACCTCACCATTCAACAGGTAGTCTCAAAAAAATTAAGTCCCAAACATTCCGAACTAATAATACAGTCCAATGACTCTCTATTTTAGGTGCTTGCTGACTTCTCTGGCCCTGGAGACTCTTCTCCCACAGTTGGGGTGCAGGGACCTTGAGCCCAACAATTGTTTTGTCTCTTTGTCCAGAACCCTGGTCCACCCTGCTATATAATCTCCTTGAAAAAGTTTACAGTTGCTTCAAAATGGAACAAGATAAAGCCTTCACTATTTTCAAATACTGCAAATGCACATTCTTCTATTTGTTCTTTCTTGATGCCATATCTGATGCAAACCCACTTCAATTAGGTTTCAGGCCAGGAACAGTGTGGGTAGTGGCTTTGGTTGATGACTCCCTTCTATGTACAGACAATTCTGCACAGCCAATCAACTGTCCAGCTTTGTTGGATATATCAGCAGTGTGATAGATCAGGCCAGCACATTGAAAGACATTTGGAAGCAGAAATAGGATCAAGAGATGTGCTCTTGAATGGCTTAAAATTAAATCATTCCTTACAGATTGAACTCAGAGAGCTGTTGTCAGGGACGAGGTGTGAGTTGTGTGGGGCTTGCCCTGTGGGATTCCACAAGGCTCTTTCATCTCCCATGCTGTTCAATTTCTATGAAATGCCCTTGGGAGAGATCATCTATTTCTGATTTTGAGTCTCAACCATATACTGATGACACCCAGCTCTGTAATTCTTTGTCTACTATAATTCTTTGTCTATACCAGGGGTCCCCAACTATTTTGAGACTGCGGGCACTTTTGAAATTCTGACAAGAGTGCAGTGGGTTCAGCCACAAAATGACTGCAACATGAAACGGTGCCAACCACAAAATGGTTGCCACAGCGTACAATCAATCACATAGTGAAGACCCTTGTGCTGTGATAGCAGCTGCTGCTAAAGCAACATTTTAAGAAATCTGTGCAGCCAATCAACTGTCCAGTGGTCAATTAGAAGACTTGATGGCCAAAAGCCCTACCAGGCCATATCAACTTTCTAAAAACATCTGGTAAGCACAAGGAAAGGTGTCAACAGGTGCCATGATGCCCACCAACACCATGTTGGGGACCCATGGTCTAGAGCAGCTGATGTTGCTGTAGCTTTCCTGAACCAATGTCTGACTACTGTGGTGAAATGGCTAAGTGTGAACAAACTGATATTGAATCCTGGCAAGAAAGAGATGGTGCTGGTTGGGAAGTCTTGAAGGGCATTACCCTTCCCATATTTGATCCCTCCTGACTCAATTAAGAGTCTAGGATTTATACCAGATCCAGCATTATTGCTAGTGAAGCAAATTGATTCAGCTGTTCCCCCCTACCCCCTCCCCAAAAAAGTTCTCCCATCTTCACTTACTCCTGACAATGAAGTCTTACCTTGCTTATCTGGCCATATAAAACCATGCTGCAGGTAATTCACAGCTACTCTACAAAGGTCTGCCTTTGAGGACAACTTGGAAATTACAGCTGGTAAAGAACTCTGTGGTTCATTTATTATTGGGAGTTAGGCAGAATATGCATATTAATTCTATAGTCATTCCATGATTAGTTTATTGGTTCATTCAGGGTGGTGGTTATTATTGACAGAAGCCATCATGGCTTAGGGCAATCTTTCTCAACAGACTTTGCTGAGACAGTTTCATTCATCTGGACAAAGCCTGAAAAGGAGTAAGATCAGCAGCTGCCTGCACCTGAGCATCCTTTGTTGTGGATTCCACCTAGGGTTACCATTCCCCAGGTGGGGGCAAGGAATCCTTCGGTTTGGAGGCCCTCCCTCCACTTCAAGGTCATCAGAAAGCAGGGGGTAATGTCTGCTGGGCATTGCATAATTCCCTTTGGAGACTGATTCCCATAGGGCAGGGGTGGCTAACCTGTGGCTTGGGAGCCACATGCGGCTCTTTCGCACATATTGTGTGGCTCTTGAAGCCTGCACCACCGCATTGGCTGGCTTGGAGAAGGTATTTCTCTCTTTAAATCACTTATCCAAGCCAAGCCAGCCGATGACTTGGAGAATGCATTTAAAGTTAGAGTTGCTTTCTTTTCACTTCTCCCTCCCCACATCTATTTTCCTTCCTTCCTTCCTTCCTTCCTTCCTTCCTTCCTTCCTTCCTTCCTTCCTTCCTTCCTTCCTTCCTTCCTTCCTTCCTTCCTCCCTCCCTCCCTCCCTCCCTCCCATCCATCCATCTTGCGGCTCCCAAACATCTAATGTTTATTCTATGTGGCTCTTACATTAAGCAAGTTTGGCCACCCCTGCCATAGGATATAATGGAGAATTGATCTGTATGTATCTGGGGCTTGGGGGGGGGGGGGCTGTTTTTTTTTTTAGATAGAGGCACCAAATTTGCAGCATAGCATCCGATGATTCTCCTCAAAACACCCTCCAAGTTTCAAAAAGATTGGATCAGGGGGTCCAATTCTTTGAGCCCCAAAAGGACATTACACTTCCCATATTTGATCTCTGCTGACTCAATTGGACTTGGCAACCCTAATTCCACCTCCTGCCTGAAGTTCCCAGTTTTGCAGGTTCCTCCCCAACACCAGCCAGTTTTGCATTCACTTCAGAAGTCATTTCTATAGTAAAATGGATAGTGAAGAGTAAGCTAGAACCTGATAATGGGATGGAGTAAATTCCACCCCCTAGGCTGGTCTCCTTTCCTGTTCCTGTCTGAAGAAGCCAGTTGAAATAGAGTAGATTGTTACATTCAGCAACTCCTGCGAGTAAATTGCCCCAGTGATATCACCAAAATGTGGGCTTGCAAACTCTGTTTATTTTGGCTGCTTTGTGAATGAGTGTGTGTCCCTTTTAAAAAGCCATGCTTGGAAATGCTTCCAAAGCTTGACGAGGGGCCTTGTGGGGGTATGACAAATTTCACTTTCATTTAGTGGAAGTGCAGCTACCAGGGTCGACGAAAAAAGAGGATGAGGAAATGAAGACTGTATTTAGGGGAACTGCACTGTGAAGCCCAGTTATTTCCTTAAGAGATAGTTGAGCAAATGTCAGGTTAATACACTGACCTTTCCCCATTATTTACAACCTAGAGAACACTTAGGCATCACCATCTGGCAGAAGAATGTTTATGATACTGGAAAAGGCCTGCTGTGTTTCAAGGATGCACTCCCTAAATTCACAGGCTCCCTTATCAGTTCACAATGTAGAGTGAAAATATTTTTGTAGTGAAATTATAGTTGCTGCTGTAACCTTTGAATCTTAGATTTGAATGAAGCGCCTTTTGTAATGGCTTATGATACTTGTATAGTAAGCATGTTACCTCTGGTATCTCAGTATTTTCAAGGACCATGTTCCTTGTAGCACCTTTGAATCCCTAAATAAACCAGTCTATTTGAAAGAAAACAAAGGACTTCATTATTGGGAATGTCAGGGCTTGACACACTGCTGTATTTTTATTTATTTAGGTAATGGGAAATTCTCCAGGCTCTACCCCCAAAGTCCCCAGTTATTTCCTAAATTGAACCTGGCAACCCTAGCTGGATTTGAATTTTTTCAATATAATAAAGTGTTTGTGCCCAAAGTACAAATATGGTCATAAATTTTCAAAGTGCAAATATGGAATCAATAGAAGGATGTCTTGAAAACCACCTCAACAGAGCTTGCTAGCTTTCTGGTCTGTTTCTTATTGTTTCAAGGCACTCAAAAATAGTCAGCAGTCATCACAAGCACAGATTCTTTGGAGGAAAAATTCTGTTGATTCCATATTTGCACTTTGAAAATGTATGGACTATATTTGTACTTTTGGCACAAGCACTTTATTATATTGAGAAAAATCAAACCCAGCGTTGCATTAAAATTGGATAAACTTTATTGAACTTTCTATGAAGAAATATTTTATCATTGATTTATTGTGTTACATTATTATTATTGTGTTCAATTTTTTAAAATTCACTTTATCTTTTGTTCCTGTGTATCTCTGTGTTGCTGCTGTTCAACAGCAGCCATTCTATAAAAGCCAGTGTGATATAGTGGTCAGAGATTCTGAACAGGGTCTGGGAGACCTAAGTTCGTATATCCATCTTGTGGAAGCTCACTGGGTGACTTTGAATGACTCACATGCTTTCAACCTAAGCTACCTCACAGGGTTGTTGTTGTGCAAATCAAAAGGAAGAGAGGAGTACAATGTAAGCTGTTTTGGTCCGCACAGTGGAGAAAGGTGGGGTATAAATGACAATAAGAAATTATAAATATAGCTAAAGGTAAGCAGATAAAAGGTAAGCTGGTGAATGGCTGAAAAGATGAGAATCAGGCAGGGGAAGGGAAGAGGATATGGGGGTTGCCAGGGAAAAAGGAAACCATATGGGGAGAGGATTCAGGGAGGTGGATACAGGTGAAAGTGAGGTGCCACCCCACAAGTCCCTGAGATTCCCTACCATGCAAGTGGCACCAAATACTGGGCCATAGTTTTCCTAGGTAGAGGCTGCTGGGGGTGGGAGGAGGAGATCTTAGGAGGAGCAAGAAATTGGATTTATACTCCACCCTTCACTCAGAGTCTCAGAGTGGCTTACACTCTCCTTTCCCTTCCCCTCCCCAAAACAGACATCCTGTGAGGTAGGTGGAGCTGAGAGAGGTCTTTTGAGAACTGCTCTTGAGAAAGCAGCTCTTTCAAGAACTGTTACTGACCCAAGGTTACTCAGCAGATGCATGTGAAGTGGGGAATGAAACCCAGTTCTCCCATATTAGAGTCCACACACTTAACCACTACACCAAACTGACTTTCTACAGAGGGGCAGAAAAAGTTGGGTTGGGAGGAGATAAGGTTGCCAACTCTAGGTTAGGAAATTCATGAAGATTGGAGTGAAGACTTAGGATGGTGGGGTCTGAGGATGGGAGGGACCTAGAGGGTGTAATGTCAGACTCCACCCCTCTAAGGCAGTCATTTCCTCCATGGGGTCAGGGGTTGCCAACCTCCTGTTTGGGGCTGGAGATCACCCAGAATTACAACTGCTGTCCACATGACAAAAATTGGTTCCCCAGGAGAAAATGGCTGCTTTGCAGGGTGGCTTCTATGGCATTATAGCCAGTTGAGGTTGTTTACCCCCACCTCTCCATCCCAAGGCTCCAGCCCCAATTCTTCAGTCTCAAGCTGGCAACCTAAGGGAGAACTGTAGTTGAGAGATCCACTGTGATTCCAGGTGATCTCCAAGCCCCATTCAGATGTTGGTAGCCCTAGAAGAAGAGAAGAATACAGAAAAAGGGAAAGGCTATAGTGGCTTTCAGGAAAGGGGAAAAGGAAATAGTGGGAGAGGGGGAAGTGAGATACCTCCCCCTCAAGTCCTTGTGAGCTGCCACTTGTCAGATGTTATTACTGCTTTTATTTCATTGTTCTCTAATTGAATAATCCAGTTTTATTGCATTATTTATTCTGTGTATGATAACTAGTCTATATTGCATCGTATTAGTTCCAGTGCTTTTTTTAAATAGCAGGAATGCACAGGAATGCAGTTCCAGTGGGCTTGGTGTCAGGGAGTGTGGCCTAATATGCAACTGAGTTGCTGCTGGACTTTTTCTACAACCCCCCCTCTATTCTATAATCTATCTTGAATCTCAGTGAGAAAAGCAAACAATAAAGTAAGTAAATAGGTAAGTACAAATGTTTGCTAGAAGCATTTCCTCCCCCCCCCTGCCATTTTCATTTGCTATTTCGATGGGGTTTTTTTTACAACATTTGTATTTTATACACTATTGTAATACCATTTGTATGCAACAAAAGAACATCAATTTTATCATCAAACATTGTTATATTTGTCAGGCAAGGGACAACTGACTGCATTTTCATCTTGAGTACCAAGAAACCATGAAAAAACTCCCAACTTCCAGAGTGAACTATATTTTAAATGTCCAGTGGCACCTTTAAAACCAACAGAGTTTTATTCAAGGACTCAAATTTTGTTCTACTGCTTGGTACCAACATGGCTATATCCACTCTAATCCCTATTTTAAAAAGAAATGTGCTATCCCTAGTTCAGTCCATGACATCTCTGGTTCAAAGGCTCGCATGTAGCAGGAATGGAAAAGGCCTCTGCCTGAGAGCTGTTTCCAATCAAAGAGGATGGTCCTGAGGCAGCTGAACTGGTGATCAGAGACCAATGAAGTCTGGTTCATGTCTTCAGTCAACTTTGCCACCACTACAATATTCTCTTCAAGTGCAGTGCTGTATTGTTTCTCATAGGAGTGAATGTTACTAGATAAGGATAAGGAGAGCGTTAACTAAATCACAGAAACACAATTACATCCTGTTACATAAGAGCTGGACTTTCATAGCTGGATTAATTAGCAATCAAAGCAAGAGTATTCCAAGGATCTTCTCTTTATCATCAGTGAAAGAGGAGGCAGTAGAGCCTGATTTGAGGATGCGTGTGACTCTCAAAGTATCAGACGAACAAGCACAATGTTCCTTCAGCGGCAGCAACTAACAAAAAAACTTGAACAGAGAGGTTTCATAATAGTTTCCTAATTGAGGTAAGTTCCAGGCTGCATTGTGAGGAAAAACCCCCTTTCAGAACATCGTGATTACCAACTTGGTTGCCAGAGCACCTGGAGAAGTGACTCACACACGTCTGGCCAGAGAGTGTGGGTAAACCTATCCAGGGGCAACAGGGACTTATGCAGTACTAGCAGCCATAATGCTACAAAGGCACTCTAGACTGGTACAAGAGTGCCTACCAGGAGAACGGATGGTTTCCCATTGTTCCGTATGACACCCATCTCAGCCATGGAGCGGAAGAGACTGCGCTGCCAGGAGCTATCCAGGCGAATGGTTTTGAAGTTCTGACTATGGAATCCACCGTGGAGGGCTAACACCACACGCAGCCATCTTCCTACCAAGCTTGACTCCATTCCAGCGAAGTGGACGGCTCACGTACACACCAGATGTCACCTATGCCTGCAAGCAACCTGCCCACCCCAGGAGTGGTTAATCGTCCAACCGCCACTTTCTTTGTTTGACAGAACTCAAGACAAAGACTAGTGCCAAGGAGAAGACAGAAGAAGAGGAAGACCATCTTCAGCCAGAGCCAAGTTCCTTTGTACAAACTGGGTGTTACCTAGGCCATGATTTGACTCTCTATTGTCACCCTTTTAGATAAGTCCATTAGTATTCAGTATCTCCCCACCTAAATAATCTTTCTATTCTTCTCCCCAACTGTCATTTTGGAGCCTCCCCCTGGTCCATTTCAACCTGAAAGTTCACTCAGGTATCCAGGATCCAGGCCAGTCCATTGGTCAAGAGCAAGCACCCAATTAGGTGCCACCAATGAACTTTCTATTGGTTGTTGCAGTAGTCCAACCCTTATGGTCACTGCGAAACCTCCCCTTTTTGTGAGGTCACGCACCAGCTGACCACCTTCCTTCTCCCTTGTACCTCCCATTCCCTAAGGGCTCAAGAGAGTCCTTATAACCTGTGGACTAGCTACCCACAGGTGTGCTTCTATCAGTATCCCAACTTCCACTGCATAGATCCATCCCCGATTTCTGATCAGTTTCGGGTCCCTTCTCCCACTTTCTTGCTTGTCGCCAATGGAGCCTTCCTTGAAGACTACAATTGGTAAATATCACCCTGTTTGTCCACCTATGTGTTCCTCTATCTATCTATCTATCTATCTATCTATCTATCTATCTATCTATCTATCTATCTATCTATCTATCTATCTATCTATCTATCTATCTATCTATCTATCTATCTTTCCTAGGACTGTATGAATGATTTAAGAATATTTTATCTTGTATGGAAGCCTATATTTTTCTTAATAAATTTTAATTGTTTTACTTAATTAGAGTCCCTAATATTTTAAGCATTACTTCCTGGACGTGGAATCCTGTATACACAGGTAAAAAGATCCTGAGTGAGCCAGGTGCCCACCTGACAATTCCCCAACCTCGTTTTGAGGGCATTTTGGCTTACAGCATATACAGGTGATAGGTTTTGTGTGTTTCTTCTCTTCCCTTTGCAAACACAGAGGCATTCACAGCAACAACAGAGCATCCACACAGTGGCTGCAGGGGACTGAGGCAAGGACAGTGGGACTGATATAGGCAGCACCTGGGGTGGAATGAAGTGCTTTTCACCAGCACAGCATGCAAAGTTGCTTTGACTGCAGTCTTTCTCAAAAGATCATGCCAGACCAGGTCTGGGAAACATCACCATCTAACAGTCAAAAACACAGATGACTGGGGGATGCTATTGGGGGGATGCTCAAAAAAGACCTGCTCCAGTTTAGACATGAAACAGCTGCAAAACAACCATGCAAAAGCAGCCCCAGTGAGGATGTTATGGAATGTAGTGGGTATATTATGTTAGACTACCTCCATAAGTTGTGGTTTTCTATCTGTGAGTGGAGCCATTTCCTCATTTCTTTGATCCATTGCCTATTTTCTCAGATTACTAAGCAGCAGCTTCTGCTGTTCTGTCTCTCTGAAAAGGATTTCTGCTTCATAAGACTGATTCTTTTGTACTGGAATGACTGTGGTCCAACTACCATAAGCAGACTAACAATGAGTACACTGTTTAAAGCAGCAAATGATGAATTGGGCAAGGAATGGTTCCTCACAAAGTCCGGTCTGTATAAAAAAAAATTCTTTCCCGGAGACACTCTGAGACAACAGTTAGTGTGACCTTGTTTGTACAGACTGCTTACATCTGGAAGAGAAGGAAATACCACTCTCACCTTGGTCTTTCAATTAGCAAATACCAGGAGACTTGTCCTTTCACTCCTGTGCTATTGGGACTAGTCAGAAAGGACTGGTCACAACCTACCTTAGGCTAGAGTGAGAATTTCTCTCTCTGGTAATTATAACTTTGTTTGCCCTTGCCATCCTAACCAAGGAGTTCTCAGCCGAGCTCAGGGTGAGCACACCTTGACAAGGAGAAAAATGAATTTTCCATCAGAAATGTCAACTTTCAAGGGGCTGTAAAAATAAACATTGCCTCAAGAAAAATTCATTTCAGGCCTTGGGACCCAGATAAATCTATGGGAAACTTTGAATGATCTCATGACTCATCTTGAAATATTGACAGGAGGCACCTTTGTTTATTATTACATTTCCTCCATGATCCACTTCTGTGGAAGTTTGTGGCTATTTCTCAGATATGACCTTTTAGGGCACATTGCTGACAGGAACTTTGTAACAGATAATCCTTCTTGCCTTCTTGACAGAACAGACTGCTACAAATCCATGAGCTCCTGGAGATATGCCTGTGGCACAGTACACTGATTCTATGATGCATAAAAACAGTAAGTCCTTTGTTACCAGTTGCATCCAAGATACTGCAGAGTTAACATGTGGACAGTGAACTTCTAAGTACGCAGCAGTTCAGTCCTGAGGGCCTACTGGCCACAGCCCAGCTACACTGATGGGGTTCCTTGACAGTACTGATATCCTATGACCATACCACAGAGGTAAAAAAAACAACAGCAGCTCTCCTCAAGGCCCAGATTGCTTAGTGAGCCCCATGGAGTCCCCAGCAAAACTCACCATTCAAACAGCAGTGCCCTGGGGATACCCCTGCAAACAGCACAGACAGGGGCAGCCAATCACTGCCCACAAGTGTGGCCATAGGTCCCTGATGGCACACCTTCCACAGGTGGAACACCAGAGGACGGGGAGAAAAGAACCATCAGTGCTACAGTTTCCAAGGAGGCCAGTGACCCAGTTATGCAAACCTGAAATTTTGCCCCCATAAACAGCATCATAGGGAAGAGAAGAGGCGTACTGATGGCAGCAGCTGCAGATTTATTGTATGTGACCATTGGCTGTCACAATACAAGGTTAAATACAGTATCATAAAAAGTGGTTAAATCAAAAAAGAATGGTCAGATAAAAATACAAAGCAATGGGTTAAGTAGGTTATAAAGCAACAATTACAACTTTAAGTACATTGCCAAAATACTAAAGTAAAAGCAGTTAGGTTTAAGCGGCTAAAATATTAAAATGCCATAATACTAAGAGAATAGCTAAACTATTCAGATAAAAGCATTATAAATCCAATAAGCCAACTTGTGGTAAGTATCAGTAAACTATAAAAGTATGAACATCTAGGATAAAGCCAAATGGCTCTGATTTTTTTGCAGCCAAGGCAAAAAGAGAAATTCTATAGGTGACAAATGGATCAATATCTGATAACAAGAACACCAACTTATCAGTGTCCCCAACAGCCATCATTCTGACTGACACGCCCATTTGCATCATTTCCCTCCATCCTCCAAGGACCTGCCACTGCCATGTGCCCCAAGCAACCCCTTTACTCCAATCATACCCTGCCCCCATCAAGCTGCATGGCTCATCAGATAGTAGCAGTGCTTTGGAGAGCAACCTGGGGATCCTTCCTCCTCCACCCTGAAAGAATATGTCTCCCTCAGCTTGGATCACACTTCCCCCCGCTCCCCCCTTTATGCTGCAGACCCACACTGCAGTTGTGCTTGTTATGTCCACCACCTGCAGATGAGATGTTGCCCTGGCACAGTATTGTACTGACAGAAGGATGAGACAGTTGTAGAACCCCAGTCTGATGCTACCAGGTCACCTGTTCCACTTGCACAATCTGGTATGTGGGATCCATTGGGGATTCAGGGTCACTGCATCAGAGTATGTATCCAGGAGTGTAGCTGTAAAAGCTCTGAGCAGAATCATGTGTTAGAAACAACACTTGCTCTCTCACACAGGTGTTAGTACTAAGTATCCCTTCTGTGCATTTCTCACCACCAAAGTGCAGCACTATGCACTAAGTGTTCTCAGCAGGGACCTGACAGTGATAGCCCCATGCCCTGTCACCTAGTAATGTGCATCCTGGCTGGGGCTTCTGAAGTGTTTGGAGGCTGCAGTTGGGTGAAGGGTGTGTGCATGACTGCTGGGGAAGGGTGTGATTGGCTGCAGCCCTAGTCAGCATCCTGAGTTATGCCAAGGCTTATGGGCAGGGTCCATGAAAATGGGCACATGAATGTCTATAAGGCTCTGCCAGTTTTTGTTGGGTGTTTCCAGAACTGGGGAGGCTTTGGAAGCTAAGTTCAGCTCTGCCCATAATACTCCTTCAGCTGTGCCTGTTTTTATGCCAGTATGGCATTTGCTGTATTTCTGGCACCCTGCCACAGTGATTGGCTATTGCCATATCTTTGCTACACCAGGGTATCCCACCCTAACTCTGATTCCCCACTCCTCCACTTGCAGCTGCTGGAATGGCCTTGGGTCAGCCATAACTCTTGCAGAGTTGTCCTTGAAAGGGCAGCTTCTCTTTGAGAGCTCTCTCAGTCCACCCACTTCACAGGGTGTCTGTTGTGGGGAAGGAAGGTAAAGGAAGTTGTAGGCTGTTCTGAGACTCTGAGATTCAGTATGAATCCAATATCATCATCTTATGAACATATGAAGCTGCCTTCTACTGAATCAGACCCTTGGTCCATCAAAGTCAGTATTGTCTTCTCAGACTGGCAGCGGCTCTCCAGGGTCTCAAGCTGAGGTTTTTCACACCTATTTGCCTGGACCCTTTTTTGGAGATGCCGGAGATTGAACCTTGGGACCTTCCGCTTCCCAAGCAGATGCTCTACCACTGAGCCACCGTCCCTCCCCATCTTCTTCGACTTCTTATGCATTGTAGCTCAGAATTAAGCTGTGAGGCTGCAATCCTAAGAACACTTTCATAGAAGTAAGCCTCACTGAATAAAATGGGACTTCCAAAAAAATCAAGATCCTCAGAAAAGTGGCACTTGCCTCAATTCAGTGCCCCCAATTATGCCAAGAACATGGCTTCTGGACCAGTGTTTCACAGCTGCTTTGATCTCAGCCATTCTCACATTCACTAACTTCAGATACACCCTCAGAATTTCAGATGCAGGGCCTTGTCCTGTTTATTTTAATAAGACTCAGTTGGTATTATCTTTTGAAGAACACAGTGTGACAGTGATCACTTGAGAACTGGACCATTGCCCAGCCTGGCTGATGAAAGCCGGTCTTGAGAGACTGGGTCCTTTGTTGTTTGGGGTTATAAATGCTTCATTAAGAGAAGACGGGATCTCAAAGAGCCTTAAATCTGTAGTTGTTCAGGCCCTGCTTAAAAAAAAATCTTTAAAAGCTGATGAGGTATGGTCAGCAATCAATTTCATTTTAAGCTTTCTTTTCTGGGGAAGACTAGGCCAATTGTTCTTTTCCAGCTCAAGGGACACACTTATTATGACATTCATTTGTTTTTCACCTGCCCATGGCACTGAGACTGCATTTATTTATTTTCACTGTCTACATGAGGCTGATAAGCAAGACTGTGTGAAACTTTGGAAGTCCGTCAACACTATGTAGATGACCTACAATTCAATCTCCTCTTTTTTTCTTCATCTGCTCCAGGTTCTACAGTGCCTGTGCTCACCCAGTTTCTGACCAGGATGGGGAACTGGGTATAGGAAGCCAGCTGAGTTCAGTTCAAGCATGACTGAGGCAATGAAGGTCATTGGTCACCAAGACTTTTAAATGTAAACCTACCATTTTAGTCTCTACTGTCACTCTGTAGTTTTAGATTTTATATATATATATATATATATATATATATATATATATATATATATATATATATATATATATATATATATATATATATATATATATATATATATATATATAAGGTGTGGTGAGGTAAATGGAGAAGAAGATTTAGATAGGAAGGGAAAGGAGTCCCTATCCTATTGAGAAAGCTATGAGAAGACTGATTATTGGTAAAACAGACCAGCAAAGAATAAGATGGATAGCCATGTTAGTTTGGCTGTAGCAGTTGAAAAAAGCAAGAGTCCAGTAACACCTTAAAAGCTAACAAAAATTTGTGTCAGGGTATGAACTTTTGTGAGTCACTGGTCACTTCTTCGGATAGTGTCTGAAAATACTGAAGAAGTGAGCAGTGGCTCATGAAAGCTCATATCCTGCCACAAATTTTGTTAGTCTTTAAGGCACTACTGAACTCTTGCTCTTTTTTGCAGCAGCTAAGAATAAGAGAGCTAAGAGATGGGGAGATGGTAAAACCATATGGAGGATTAGATTTGGAAAGACAATATGACAGGAAAGAAGAAAACATACTCTGTCTGTCTGGATGGGGGGAGGGTCCACTGATTTTGTTCTTGTGGTGCTGGAAGAAGGTTCTAGAAGGAAAACCAGCTACTAAGCACGGGGGGGGGGGGGGGAGGTGAGATGTGACTTTTACACATTTAGAGTTGTGTGGACTTTGGTGAGAGAATTCGACCATTGACCGAATTCTGAGCAGAGTTAGGATCTACAGCAAACCTCAGTTCCTTTTGGTGAATTTGAATTTTGGATGAACAGAAGATGATTTGTATCTAGAAGTCAGGATGCTGACTGGAGTGATTTTTTTTTTTTTTTTATATGAATATATTTATTGTTTTAGTCATTTACATTGAGCTTATCCTTTTTCTCATACAGAGTATACATCTGAATCTCTATCTCCCTTTACAAGGTATTCTTGCTCGGTCCTTTTAATTTAAATGTTCTTATATCAGTCCATATTGAGGTCTTCTTGCTTCCAAATAGTACCGTCGTTCTTTAGTCTTCTCCTTCTAGGCCTTATTAAGTCCATTTTCTCTTTCACCTTCATATTCTTGTCACTTCCGAGCTTTCCTGCCCTGACGGTAGGGATGAGAATGTTTTAGTACATAGGATTTGATTTCCTATCACATTCATCAATCTATTTTTCTTCCCTAATCCCTCCCTCCCTCCCTTGCGTGCTCAACTTTCTAGCCAGGGGCACAAATTAAGAAGCTTCCACCGAATGTCCCGCCGTTGACCTTCTAGTGACCACTTTAAATATGGATACCATTTCTCCTTTATCCTTTTTGTTTTTGACCCCCATTGTTCATCACGATTAAGCATGGCTATAATGTCCGACTGAACGTATTCAAATAAATAATTATGCCAGTTTTGCTCCGTCCATTTGGTTTTATCCTTCCAGCCAAAGGCTATTACAGCCTTGCCAGCTAGCACCATTGCTTTGAATAGATCCAGCCCTTCTTTATTGATTCCGTATTTATTTAGTATGCTCCCGAACATTAAATCTAGATCTATCGTTGGTCTTATGGCAAAAAAATTATGGATATGCTCTATTACCTTTTCCCAAAAGGGTTTAACTTCTGAGCATTCCCACCACATGTGGGAATACCATCCTTTTTTCTTTCCACAGTGCCAACAGTTGGAATTCAAACCCTGGAACATATTGGCTAATGCTGCTGGTGTTCTGTACCATTTTGTGAGGAACTTTAGCTCCAGTTCTCTAAATTTATGCGTTTTGAGCTGATGTATACCTTTCTTGAGACTGTCAAATACATTATCTGCTAAGTTAGTTTCAGAGCTCCATTTTTTTTTAACTAAATTTTTTATCTCCTCCTTATCCGTCGTCATTTTCCTATATATCCTTCCTACTGTCCCTTTCTTTGTTTTTATCATCCCTTTTAACAACTCCTCCATTGGTTCTCCTTCAGTCACCAATCTGTCTTCTATTGTCTTCCTAATTCTGTTATATAATCCTGTTATTTTCAGCCAATATTTCCTACCTATTTCATCGTATAGCGTTTGCAATGGTTTGAGTGTCTGCCCAACTAACATATCTTGTAGCTTGTTATACCCTTTTTTACTGAGTAGTCTCCACCATCCTTTATCGTCATTCTTTTCATCCAAGGCCTCTAATGGGGTTTGTTTAGATGTTCCCTTTAACCATTTTAATTGCCATTTTCTCCAAATCATTAGTGCTGTTTTCCTCGGTCCTGTTTCTAATATGTTAACTTTGATCTTGCGTCCAGTGAAAACCCCTAAATTCCCTATTCCATTATTTGCCTCATTCTCTACTCTTACCCACTTCCTCTCCCTTTCCTCTCCTATTTCCATTAATGCTTTTAATTGAAATGACTCATAATAACTCCTCAGATCTGGGGCCCCCCAACCCATGTTTGTATTATGCGCATATATGAAATGCCTTGAAACTCTACTTTTTTTGCTACCGAATATCCATTCTTTTATTTTCGCGTTCCAACTATCGAGTTTTTGTTTTTTAATTTCTAAAGGTATCGTTTGGAATAAGTACAGTAGTTTCGAAGTCCAAAACATTTTCGCTATATTAATCTTGGTTGTTATGTTTAACATCTTCTTGCCCCATCTCTTCATATCTTTTACTATCGTACTCCATATTCTGTTATAATTCTTTTCTACCAACTTTTTAACATTTTTGACTAAGTCTATTCCTAAATATCTGATTTTCTTGACCCCTAGTCCTATCCCCGTTCGTTCATGAATCTCTTTCCTTTCCTCTTTTTTTACATTAATGTACATTATTTCTGATTTTGCCATATTAATTTTTAGTCCTGAGTTTGATTCAAAGTCCTCTAATATAATCTGTATCTCCTTTACTGCTTCTTTGGGATTAACTATGACTATAATCAGATCGTCTGCAAACAAGTTCAACTTAATTTCTTCCTTGCCTAAATGACATCCTTCAATTCTCCCCGAATTTCTGAGACGTTGGGCTAACTGTTCCATTGCCATTATGAAGAAAAAGGGGGAGATCGGGCATCCCTGCCTAACTCCCCTCTGGATTGCGAATTGTGCCGTGTGTTCTCCATTAAGTCTAACTACAGCTGTACCTTCTCTATATATCTCCTTAAATACCCTTATTGTTGATTGACTTATCCCATATTTATCCATAACTGTCCACAAAAAATTATGTGACAATGTATCGAAGGCTTTATAGACATCTAGCTTCAATAACGCCAATTTCCCGGACTTGTTATGGCTCAAAACATTTATTATGTTTCGGATTGGATGTGCAATGTTCCTACCTTCTACAAAACCATATTGATCTTCTTTTATAACTTTTTGTATAATATTTTTAAGCCTATTGGCCATTACTTTGGCAAAGATTTTATAATCCTGATTCAATAGGCTAATTGGTCTGTATGATCCTACTTCTTGAGGATCCTTTTGGGGTTTTAAAATCACTGTGATTTCTGCCTTTCTCCATGTGTCTGGAGCTATGCCCCCTTTAAGTATATTATTAAATACTTCTTGCAATTCTGGTACTAATATTTCTCTCATTTCCTTATAAAATTCTGCTGAAAATCCATCCAGTCCAGGAGATTTTCCTACCTTTAAACTATCTATCACTCTTTCAATCTCTTGTCTTGTTATATTGTCCTCTAATCCTCTCTGCTCTGTATCTGTCAACCTTACTCCTATCTCTTCTTCAAAATCTTTCACTCCTTTTTCTCCATATAAATCTTTATAAAAAGTCTCAAATGCTGCTTTTATTTCCTCTGAATTCTGTGTTAGCTTTTTATCCACTCTGATACTTGTCACACTTTGCCTTTGTTTCTTATTTTTTAGAAAATTTGCTAGTCTCTTAGCTGAGTTAAGAGTATTTCTCTGGTATTCATTTTTTACCATGACCTGTTTCCTCCATAATGCCATAGAGTCTAGATCATCTAGTTTTTTCTGTAAATCCCTAATTAACTTGTGTCTAATGGGGCAAAACTTCTGAGCTTGGTCTTTTTGCAGTTTACCTAATTCTTGAAGCCTGCCTTCTCTGTCTGCATACCATTTTTTCTTTATCTCCTTTTCTTTCATAATACATTGCCCTCTGATCACCGCCTTAGCTGCATCCCATAAGATATTTGTTCCCACTGTACCTCTATTCTCTTGAAAGAATAGCTTCGTTTGTTCCATAATATGTTTTTTATCCTTATCCTTAACCATAACCATATTATTGTATCTCCATATTCTTTTAGTTTGCTTATGTGTTGTTTTAAATTCTACACTTATCGGGGCATGATCCGATATCCATATTGGGTGGGTAATAACTTTTTTAATTTCCCAATTGCATGTTCTATTAATTAATACATAATCTAAACATGAAGTCGTTTTATATCTCCCTGAGAAGTATGTGGGTTCAGGTACCAATTTAAGGGCTTTATATACTTCAATAAAGTTCCATTGTCTCCAATTTATTATTTTATCCTTATTAACATCCTTATTAAAGTCCCCCGCTAATATCACCTCCCCTTCAATAAATTTACTAGCTTTTTTTAAAACTTTTAATAAAAAGGTTTTCTGTCCTGTATTTGGAGCATATATATTTATCAATGATGTTAACCTATTTTCAATCAAACACTTAACCATGACAAATCTCCCTTCAGCATCTCTTATCACCTCTATTGTTCTTATATCATACCTTTTATGAGTTAGGATTGCTACCCCCCTTGCTTTATTTGATCCTCGTGCCTCTGCCAAAATTTCCCAATTTGGGTCACTAATCAAGGGTCTCTTATCTCTTTTAGATTTATGAGTTTCCTGGAGCCAAACTATGTCTATATTCTGTTGTTTAAGGAATCTAGAGAGCTTGTATCTCTTTAAGTCTGATCCCAAGCCATTGACATTCAGTGTCAGCATCCTTAATGTTTTATCCATATTTAGATCGAAAACTACCATTCTTTTCTACCCCTGGCTGAATACCTAGTTTGCTTTTGTACCCCTTCCCATTCCCAAATACCTCTTCCCTCCCCTTCCCCATCTCTCCCCCCCCTTTGTGTAGAGCCATAGACTGAGGATGATCACTCATCCCTTCTCTACACCTTGAGCAAGCGCACTCCCCCCCCTCCCGGGTTATGTTACTACTTATTTAACCATTTTGTTTTTATTTGGATACTTCCCTTAATATGTCTCAGTCTCGAGACAGTCTTATCCTTTTCTCCGATCGAGTGGATGCTCCTTCTTCTGGGTCCTGCTCCTGTGACTGGGGTTGGTGAGGTTCCTCCATAGGCATTGGTTCACTGCTCCTCTCATCTGCTCCCAATGTCTTTAATAGCTCCCGTGCCTCTTCAGGGTGCCGTGCACAAAGTCTTCTTCCCTCCTGGTAGATAACTAAAGACGCTGGATATGCCCAGCTAAATTTAATGCCGCTTTGATTAAGTTTCTGTGCATAGGGTTTCATTTGAGACCTTTGGTGTAATGTTTCTTTACAAAAGTCTTCTTTCACATAAACTTTTCTGCCTTTAAAAGTTAAGTCTTTGGCTTTTTTAAGTGTTTTGAGGACTCTTTGCTGCAGTTTCTCTCTTGCTAGTTTCATTATAACTGGGCGGGGCGCCCCGCCCTGCCTTCTTGTTTGAAGTCTGTGAGCACGTTCTACTTCTTCTAGTTGTATCTCCATGCCCTGGTCTAATAACAAATCCACCAGTGTTTGCTCTAAATCGCAAGACTTAACTTCTTCTGAAATGCCAAAGAAGATAACATTCTTCCTCCTGCTTCGGTCTGAAAGTTCTGTGGATTGTTTTTTCAAAAGGTCAATTTCCCCTTTATTTTGCAGTGAAAGAGCCTTTGCTTCTGTCGCAATGGCAGCGACTGACTTAAGTTCTGTGCCTAAGCTCTGCATCTGTGTTGTTAAGTCAGCCAACGTTGCATGTACTTTAGCTTGAGATTCAAGCATTAAAGTCTGGAACTGTGCTAATTGCTCTGAGAGGCTTTTCACAGTGACCGCCATGTTATCTCAGCTTCCTCAACCTCCCCTCCTTTTCTTTGATATTATTGCTTATTTAAGCTTGCTTATCTTTAAGCCACTTATCTTTTCACTCTGCTCCTCCTTATGTTAGACGTCTCGCAGCCAGTTTCGATGACTCCCGCTTTTAATTACGTTGTTTTACAGCTTGTATCTTTGTTTTCTTAGGGAGAGTGGGGACGAGGCGTCCGAGTCTTAGCGCGTGCGCATTGCTCCGACTGGAGTGATTCATAGTGCATATACCCCTCCAGTTTTGAGCCATCTATAATAGCTGCCTATTTGTTTCTGGGCCCAATTCAAAGTGCTGGTGCTAACCTTTTAAGTTTTATACAGCTTGGATCATCATTTTCTGAGGCACTGCTTTGGGTGCACCCACTATCTGAAGTTAGACAGGTGGCAGTCTCAAAGAGGACCTTCTTGGTCATCTTACCACAACTTCCTCTCCAGGGGTATTAATCTGTCCTCTTGTATCTCTGTCTTCTACCAGTAGCTGATAACTTTGTTGTTTTATCTGATGTTTCCTCAATGACTTCTCCATCCTGCCTTATGTTTGAATTGTAGGTTCTATGTTCTTATATCCATATTTTATGTTTGACTTAAGGTTGGTTTTATGATTGTTTTATGTTCTGTTTTTAATTGGTGGTCCTAGTGGTACAGAGTGGTAAACTGCAGTCCAAGCTCTGCTCACAACCTGAGTTTAATTCCAGTGGAAGCTGGATTCAGGTAGCTGGCTCAAGGTTGACTCAGCTTTCCATCCTTCCGAGATCAGTAAAATGAGTACCCAACTTGCTGGGGATAAAGTCTAGATGACTGGGGAAGGCAATGGCAAACCACTCCATAACAAAAAGTCTGCCAAGAAAATGTTGTGATGTGACATCACCTCATGGGTCAGTAATGACTCAGTGCTTGACAGGGGACTACCTTTACCTTTTACCAAGTGGTTCTGATTGGAAAGAAAGGCAGAATAGAAATTAAGTAAATAAATCAATTTAAGTCCAAACATGGTCGTGCCAGTTGAAATGATGGGGACAGCAGAATGACCTAGGCGGGAAGAGTGGATTCCATGAGAGGCAGACTGGTTAGAGCCTGCTTTTCAAAGACTGAGCAGTGGCTTGATGGCCTTCCCTGGGCATGTGATTGGATTACTGGAGAGGCTTATATTGTGAAGGAGGCTCTAAGGCCTTAGGTTATTGTCCTGCAAACTTGAGTTATTGCTTATGACCATTGGCGTGTGAGGAAGCTCTGGAAGAACTAAATAAAGGGGGCTTGATTACCGGAACATTCAGGCAGCCCTTTGTGGGGCACCTGATGGAAATTCTTTCCTTAACAGACAAACCCAGCTTCAGTATTAGGTTTATTCCCATGCTTCTGATATCTGGAGATAAAGGATCTTGGGTTGCAAACTGACACAGGTCTAGGGATCATGAGAAGGTCCCTGCTTGGTAAGAGGCACGTCTATAGATTTCAGGCTACCGTGGTTTCTAATGTCCACAGCTTTCTAGTGATTCTTCATCTATTGCTTCCATTCATGTGGTATGGCCAGATGAAGTTCCCATATTGAGCCGTCTGTGAGACAAGATCTGAGAAATCCCAGGCACAGCTACCACTTTGCATTAGACCCAGTTATTGCCAATGGGTTTCTTGTGCTGATGCAAATAGGATGCTTATGCCCTGACTCCAATTATTTTGCATAGCGCCTTCTCATGTAACCTCCCACTATTTATCCTAGCAACCCTTATTCTCAGCCTCCCTTCCTCATCATGTAGGCTGCGTGATTACAGCAGTAATCAAGGATATTGTGAATCTGGAGGCTCCTGTCCCTTCCCCTTGCTAGAACACAGCACTGTAGACATTGAAGGGCTCTCTTCCAGTTTGAGTACCATGGTGAAGACAACTGTGGTTAATAACAAGTAGGGAGTAGGCACAAATCTCTCGTTACCAAACACCATTTAAACATGGACTCTGCTGTACGAAAGGTTCAGGTTTTATTGCCCATGTTGAATGTACTAGCCCTGCACTGAATATTGAATAGTGAATATATATATACTGAGCTAGCTTGTCTCACTGATCAAATAAACTGATCTGAAGTGTTTGCTTGTTTGTATTCTCCTTGGGTGATGCCAGGGCTTTTATTGCAGAAAAATTCCAGCAGGACCTCATTTGCATATTAGGCCACAACCCCTGACATCAAGGGAGCCAGAACTGTTTTCCTGTGCATTCCTGCTCAAAAAAAGCCCTGGGTAATGCTATAAACAACTGTCGAAGAAGGAAGGGTTGCTGAGCCAAAACAGTAAAGCACATGATCTGATGGAGAACATTTTCAGCAGTTAAAGTTTGAGGCAGGAGATCCCTCTCCTTTGCTTGTGTGTGTAGCCTGCATTGTCCTTGTATTCTCCCGTTGGAGTAGTGGATGATCCAGGTTGGTGTTTGTGTCCTGAGGTTGAGAACCTGGAAAGGTTCTGAGCCCACAGCTTTAACAGTATGCTGCAACAGTGTCTGATCCCCCCCTTGATGGTTAATGCAAACTGTTGCCTTTTTGTGCACTTTCTCTAGAACTCCCATCACCAAAGTCTCCCCATTCTAAGTTCTAAGTAAGCACAATGTAAGGGCAGAAAGATGCATCATAATGCTGTGTTTTCTATCAGCTAAGACATGTGTATTGGCTGGAATTTATATAATATTTAGAAGAGCTGTAATTGATTGCAGACTGTAGGCCTCCACATATGACTCAAACACATGCTGATTCAATGAGTGCACTGACCTTTGCATACTCATTATCTTCTCTTGTGAGCCCAGTGACTATGCACAGAGGAAGTGTACCCATGTATGCTCCCTTTCTGTGATCAAGAACATTTGAAAAGCAGCGCTCTTGATTGCAGGGATGGAGTCCATGTGCATACGCTTCCTCCATGCATACATGCCTTGATGATAAAGTGGCAATCATGTACAGGCAGGGGCAGAGCCAGCATGCTTGTGTCCACTCTTGGACTTTGCATGTCAATTCCTTGTAGTCACGTGGCTCATGTATAGTACATTAGTCAGTATCCTAAGCTGCACTGTGGCTATTTAGACATGCTAGGAGGAGGTAGGTGGATAGATTTATTTTCACTCCCACTGAACTTAATGCTTGCTGGCATCACATTATGCCAGGGGGATAGATCAGGTGACAGGATGTAGGATGCCCCAATCCTCCCCCAGCGCACAACTGCAAAGTTGAGTTACATGAGTTGAACACCACTGGGATGCAAGTCTGTATCTTCAGCTATTACTACTGCAGTTACAAGTTACTCTGGCTTACTTCCATGTTACACCAACATGGGCTTCATAGCCATCCTAAAGCGGCTTACAGACTGGCCTTAACATGGCATTGCAAATTTCAACTGTTTTTAGGCATTTCAAGCTAAACAAGAAGGTGGACAGAAACTGAACTGATTTTCTCCTGAAATGAGACTTCTTTTCTCAAATGTCACAGACATATCTTTTCTTGGTCCTCCGCCATCGGTTTTCCAGACATTGCATATCTCCACAAATTTAATAATGTATCAAAGCAGTGCCTTTTGTGCTGTTACTTTTAGCAGCAAAGCATTTCCTTTAAAATTGTTTGTAGTTCTTAAGCAGGCTTGCCCTTTGATATCTTGCACCCAGGCAAACATTAAGACCTTGCCCTCTGTTGCATTCCCATTCTTATGATAGGGCATTCACCATCTGGTTTTTATAGATTGCCCCTGGGCATAAGCCTTCATCTTCATCCCATTGCCCATTTCTCTGCTGCTTTTGGAGAAATGGGGGTGGGAAGAAATCCAGAATCATAAGAGAAACCAAATGCCTTCCTGATGATAGTCTTTTTTTCTTTTCTTTTTTTGCAAGCTGTATGTTTAAAATGACTGGGGTTTTTTGGGGGGGGGGGGAATCATGTTCTTTTTTGTTTGTAAGTAAATCATCATAGCATGAAAAATAAAAATGTGCACAGTGAAAACACATAGATGAAGTTCAGCACCAAATTGAACAGGGAAACCCATTTTTACAGAGGCAAACGTCACATCCATCCAAGGACACAGTTTCCCCCAGCTAGTATATTGAAGACAGTTTTTAAGACTCTTGATAGTGGTTCAGAAAAGGAGTTCTGTACATTTATTGTATTCTGAGCTGCTTCTGGTCAAACAGGCTCTGGAGATTTTTAAAGAAAAAACAAAAACTGTTCATTAGAAATAAAAATGGAATGACTGTATGTAACATGAGCAGCAATTAATTTTTCAAACATTTTTCATGTTAAGTTTTTAAAAAGAGTCTTTCCCAGTAGAATGTCTGTGCTGTAAACCTCTAACTCAATTAAGAAACTTTCTTCATTTAATTGACAAATTAGACATGGTACAGGTGATCTGTGCTTTAGCGCTCCCACAGGATTTTATGTAAAATAAGCTATAGAAGAGAAGTGGGAGAGAACTGGATTGTGGCCATGCACTAGAAAAGGGCTGTTAATGCATGCTGGTTTTGCTGATTTAATTCCCCCCATCCTGGCTATTAAATTCCCCTCCCCCATCCCATCTATTGCCCTGCTGCAAAAGCTAACAGGGCACTGTAAAGTCTTTATCCATGGGTCAAATAGCAATTTTGAGGACAATTTAAATTGAGACAGGAGTAGAGGTGAAAAGAAGGCTTCCTCAGGAGGTAGTGGGGTCTTCTTCTTTGGAGGTTTTCAAACAGGGGCTAGATGGCCAGCAATCCAGCAATGCTGATTCTGTGAACTTAGGCAAATCATGAGAAGGGAGGCAAGAAGGGTTATAGCAGTGCTTAGTTCTCATGGCCCTTTCTTAAATGCCCAGGAAATGCTGATCTCCACTTTGGGGTCATGCCTGGGAAATTGCTGATTACCACTTTGGGGTCAGGAAGCATTTTTTCTCCAGGCCAACTTGGTCAGGAATTCTGGAGGTTTTTTCCCATCTTCTGGGCATGGAGCAGGGGTCACCGGGGGTGTGTGGGGGGGAGGTACTTTTGAATTTCCTGCATTGTGCAGCGGGTTGGACTAGATGATCCTGGAGGTCTCTTCCAACTCTTTGATTCTATGGGTGTGTGCACACACACTAAATAATGCACTTTGCAACTAAATTTTTACTGTGTGAGAATAGCAAAATCCACTTGCAAACAGTCACTGTGTGAAAGCACCCTACAGTTCTAAGTCCCCCCTCCTCTGAGCCTAACCTGATTCAGGGCTCCCCACCATTGGTTTTAATAATTTTTTAGACTGTGGCAGATGACTTCCTGCTATATTATCTAGTTTGGCCGTGTGATCTACAATAAAAGCCACTATCTCTTGCATTCAGTCCTTTCTTCCAGTATTAAGATAATAATACTGGCTTGTGTCCTCTAGAACATTCCCATGCATCTCCAGGAACAGCATTTCAGAGGGCATTATGGGATCTTGTGCAAAAGGGAGGTGAGAAAGTCATACTGCCAGCAAAAATTGTTCCATCAGTGAAAAACCTTTGATGGATTGAAGCCTATGAGTTTCTTTCTGCTTGTGTGAGTGTCTTTCTTGCTTGTATTTTAGAAACACTTTATTTATGCTTTTAGTGAATTAGCTGTTCAATTCAATGCTATTTAAATATTCCGTAATGTATTTTCCTATTTATATGAAACATTTCACAAATAGTACCGACCATTTGGTACAGTAAAAACAAGACTGGCATTTTAAAATCCAGAGCATATACAAGAGCTGAAACAAAGAACCCAAATATCAACACCAGCATTTGACATCCAAATATTTGTCAGCAGTCCATCAACATGTGACAGCATTTGACAGCTGGTATACAATAACATATGAAAGTATCTGACATATAGCAGTCAACAATTGATAGTTCTTGCCATTCATGCAGTGTCATTTAGTACATTCTTTATAATATCATTCTGGGTTTTTTTGTGCTAGTGATATTCAAAACATCATGTTGAGATTAGATTTTAGCATAAGATCTGACTTTTTACATCAGAAAATTTGATGAAAGTTTGTGAATATTTCATTTTATCATTAATACATGATCAATGTTCTGCTTTCATTGACAAATCCCAAAAACCAAATGCCGCTTTTAGCATCACTTGTGTGAAAGTGTTCTTATGCCAGAATCCTGAAGCCGCTTACTAATTTTCCTTATTGCCATAGAAACATACCGTTACTAATTTCTTAACCAGAATGCTTCAGTAAAGTAAGACTCTTGTTTTATGCTGTGGATCTGTACTGAAATTCTTTGCTTTTAGAGCATATTGCGGGGATACTAATCCCTCTGTTTTATGCAGCAAGCCATTTGAAATGAGGCTATGAGGATCGTTTTATTGAGCTTGTAAACTAACCAGTATTCAGGTTCTAATATTAGAAGCTCCTGCAGAGCATGCAAACTTGCACCTTGGGTTTGTTACCTAGGTGACCAATGATTGGTTTGCTGGGTGAAAGGACTAGCTCAGTTTAAGGAATGTGCCCTTTGAACAGATCTTGGTAACTCTGATTCATCAAACACACATGCGCACGCACACACACACACACCCTACCTCACTACCTTTATTTTACAAAGCAAAGTTATTCTACATGGCAATTAACTCAGTGGTTGTATTGGATATATTCCATACAGTTTGCCTGCTTCTTTTGCTGGAGTTGTGAACAAACAGTAGCCATGACTCTGATTTTGTATTCCATCCTTCTGTGGCATTTTGATTCTGAAGAGAGTTCCCAGGTTGTATTTATTCAACATCCAAATGCTCTGTGGAGCACTGAATTGATCATGTCAGTAATCAATGCCAACATGTAGAATGTAGGTCAAGATGACTGTAGATAGATACTTGCTCTACAGATTTCAAACTCTGTAGCCAGGAAATGTATTTAAATGAATAACACAATCTGTTTTATTTGCAGAATCTAGAGCTGTGATCACAAACTCTAAATAATGCACTTTCAGTGCACTTTCCAACTGGATTTTGCCAGTTCACACAGTAAAACCCAGTTGGAAAGTACATTGAAAGTGGATTGAAAGTGCATCATTTAGTGTGTGTGTGTGTGATCGCAGCCTAGGCTATACAATTTGAGGGTGAAAATAGAAGATGTGGTATCTCTGGACTGGAAATTTTACCAGGGTAGGTAGAAGAGGACTGTAGTGTTTGTTTTCCCTGAACACAAATGAAGCTGCTTAATACTGAGCAGACAGTTGTGGTCATATCTGCTCTGACTTGCAGGAGCTCTCCAGGGTTCCAGAGAGTTTTAACTGAAATGTGAAGGGCTGAGCCTGGATTGAGCATACCAAAGCAGAAGCTCTACCACTAAGCCATAGCCCCTTCTCTCCCCATTAAATCTGTTTAGATCCCACATATTTCTAAAATCAAAATGTCAAATGCTGCAACTTAAACCATTACAATAAATTAGCTATCCTGGTCCCAAATGCACTGTGCTTTACAAATGGAACCATTTCATGTTGACCTCACTAATGTAGAACAAATTCCTGGACACCCGCACTATGAACGGTTTCTTTTACTATTTCATTCCAATCGAATACCAACTCTTGTGCTTGCAAATTACTCCTACTATGCTGAGTTTGGGATTAGAGTTCAAAGGTACTTTAAGAATTCTCAAGTCCATCAACTACTATATATGAACCCCCAACCAATGAATTCTGATCAGAGCAAAACTGAAACCAAGGAAGAAAGAATGAGGGCTACAGGTACATTCAGCTCTTTGACTGGCCTTTGTAGCTCCCCACATTCATCCTCTTCCAAGAAAGCCAAGACCCCATGAGACTACAGAATAGAAGATCTCAATGGTGGTCAGCATAGCCCTGAAACTCTAGAACAACAGTTGAGTTATGCCAATAAAGGTATGATATTGATATTGATTGATGTACTACGCTTCTTTTCAGATAGCCATCAGTACCAAACAGCTCAGTTTGTCTTACCTTCTCGTATTTTATTTATTTATTTATTTTATTTATCTGAGATTTATATCCCGCCCTTCCCACTAGGTGGCTCAGGGCGGCTTACAGCATGTAAAACTAACATAAAATATAAATTAAACATTAAAATTAACATTACATAATTTATAGTTAAAAATCTAAACATTTGTTATATACATAAAACATTAAAATCATTCAGTGGTCTTAAGCTACACTCAATTCAAATTCGATGTTCAGTGTTCAGTGTTCAGAACTCAGTACCAGTCAGTTGTGGGCCAGCCAGAAGAGGGCTGTCTTACAGGCCCTGCGGAATTGGGTAAGGTCCCGCAGGGCCCTTACCTCTTCCGGCAGCTGGTTCCACCAAGATGGAGCCATTACGGAGAAGGCCCTGTCCCTTTTGCTGCTTGTGATCCACCCAACCTAATTATGGGGTGTGCATATGTTTGAATCTGCCCTGATCTGGATATCCCAGGCTATCCTGATCTCATCAGATCTTGGAAGCCAAGCATGGTCAGCCCTGGTCAGTATTTGGATGGGAGACTACCAAGGAATACTATGGTCATGATGCAGAGAGAGGCAATGGCAAACCACCTCTAAATGTCTCTTGCCTTGAAAACCTTACAAGTTTTGGCTGCAACTTGACAAAAAATGTGTATATATGTTTAACACGTACTGTATAATTGGTTCATCTGAGTAGAGGGAGCTTTGTTCTTCTTCTAAGATTTAAAAGGGTGGACTAGTTCTACTGGGTTGGAGGGGTTTGGGGGCTTTGTTGTTTTTTGCGGAATTGGTTCTAGTCAAGAAACATGTGCTGGTCCAAAGCAGGCTGTGGGGAATCCTCCTACCTTGTAATTAAGTAGTTGTATCTTAGTATTCTATTCTCAGGAAGCTGAAGTACTGAGAACATGAAGTTCGCAGTAACAGGAAGCTCTTAGGGTAGTGCTTTCCTCAGCACTACCCTAGGAGCTGAAGCTATCAAGTCTTGGAAGACAAAGTATGCCACTCATGGAACCTAGAAGCCAATATAAGGCAATGAAGCACTGCAAGCTACACATGTCAAGACACAGCAAGATCAGCAAAGCTTGATTCTGCAAATGGGAAGAAGGGGTTTAGTTCATGCACGGCATGATAATTTCTTGGATGGATTGTAAGGCTAGTGGGTCATCAATTGTGCATTCCTGCCCTATAACAAAACTTGTACTGGTTTGAGAAATTTCAAAACTGAAATGAAAAGTCCAAATACCAGCCACCTACTGTGGACTGAGGCTCCCCCAAACAAAAAAAGCAATACAGAGACGGAGATTTAAGAAAAGAAAATAACACCTGCCTCTAACATATACTGCTAGAAGTCTTTACTTTACATCACATTGTGTTAAGACCAACTTGGAATAATATGTTGTATCATGCGGAGCTGAATTTTTTTTCATAAAGGTTGAAAAAGGAGTGTCATTGCAACAGGTGAGACCATGAGGTCTAGAACTTTTCTTAAAAAAAAAAAAGATAGCTGAGATTCTCAGTCTTGTGAATATGACACCAGGTTCTGCTCTAAACGTGTGGATGTGTCTCAGTTTAAAAACTCAGTACTTTGAGATCAGGAGTGTAAAGTCTCACCTAAAGATCTAAGGTCTAAGTCTTTACTATTTTTTATTAACTGGCTGGTTCTGTTGTGCCAGGAGTCATACAATCAAAACAGTAGTCCATATCACAGTCTCATTAACATCTATGCATACATGCCACTATTATTTGGTGTCTTCCTGTAGTGAAGCAAAAGATATTTCTGATCAAACAGGAGAACATTATGTACCACTTAATCCTGTGGAAAATACTGTAATTTTGCATTGGGGTGGGGGGGAGAATATAGCCGGTTATAAGTAATATGTGTTTCTATCAGACTTCTTGATAGATTAAAAGAGAATTCTTTTTCTAAAAGATAAAAGAAAAATTTGCCTTCTGTGATGGGAACCCAGAAAGGTCATCACTCTTGGGTAATTTATATTCCTACTGCTGCCCTGGCACTAAAAAGTCCCTCAGGCACTCCACTTCACAGCCATGCCCATCAGGAAGAATCCAGACTGCTTTTATCTTCCCTGCAATTCCTGTTCCTATTTTTAGACCCATTGGCTTGATGCAAGGAAGTGTCTCCCATCTGTCTTTCTCATCAGGCCCAAAAGCTTTTTGTTGACATTCGCAATCAAATGGCAGTTGCAGAGCAGAAGCCTGGACAGTTGTTCCTGTTACTCTGACCAGCTGAACAGATTCGCCAGGTCACTGCCTGGGCTTTGCTCTCTGCTGGCTTGTGGCCTTTGTTCACGCTCCCTGCGGCAGAGTTTACATGACACAGAGATGGGGAATATTTGTGAAAGCTCCTGGCAGATTATGAAAATATCAAGTGCCCCTTCATGAATGTGTACACAAGAAACTATTATTTAGTCATTCAGCATATGACAGAGACCGCTAGACAAACACACAAAAGCAAACTGTTCAGCTGCTATAGAGTGAGACATTTATTTATTTCCTTGTTTAAAATAGTTATATGTTGTTCATATTTAAAATGGCTCTCAGTAAATACATTTTAAAATATAATCACAAAACATAGCATCAGGTGGATAGCCATGTTGGATTGAAGCATCAAAACAAAGTTTAAGTCCAGTGGCACATTTAAGACCAAGGAAGTTTTCTCCCCCCTGTGTATATACTTTTGTGTGCTTGTACACTTCTTCAGATACATTGAAACAGAAGCCATCAACCTATACATATAGGCAGTGAGAGGATGAGGAAGATGTTGCCAGGAAGGGCTAATTAGAGTCAAGATGCACAAGTAACTGAGCAATAAATATAGCTAAGACTGGATGAAGGTGATTGGTAAGACCATGAAGAGCAGCAAAATAGCATACAGTGTAATAAAGGAGTTTAAAAACAGATGCAAGAACTGAATGATGCCAGCATGTGTAGTGAGATAAGAAACCAGTGTCTCAAGCTCTGGTGTTTAGAATCATAGGAGTTGGAAGGGGCCATACAGGCCATATAGTTCAACCTGCTGCTCAATGCAGGATCAGCCTAGCCGCGGCTTTTGCGTTGCAGATGTAAACTGGTTTTTAGCGGTTTACATCTGCGACGCAAAAGCCGCGGCACTTCCTGGTTGTGCGCAGCAGTTGGTGGGAAATCCGCGCAGACACTGCGTGGTGAAGAGGGACGTCGCTCCGGAGTAAGGTCAGTGGGAAAACGGCCTCAAAGTCTGAGTGCCCTTTCTGAGTCACACACCTGGCTGGAGTAGTAGAACAAAGCAGGAGTCTATAGCACCTTTAAGACCAACAAAGTTTGGCTGCAGTAAAGCAACCTGTTTTATATTCTTTTGGCCCAGAGTCCTGGAGTGTGAGTGTAATTGATAGATCAAAGGATGGAAATCTTCCCAGCTTTGATCATTAGCCCCCAAACTTTACCAGGAAGATGGAAAACATCCTGAGCTGGGTGTTTCTCTGTGTGTAAGACAGATAGCCAATACCATCTGATTGATCAACAGGTGTTATATTTTATTTTGAAGAAATCTAATTACAGAAGGAGATGACCATAGCTTATTTGTACTACAGAGACTTGAAGGACTAAGAACAAGAGATAAAGGGTGTCACTAAAACACCAGGCATTGCTAAAACATTGCACTATTCGGAGGTTTCCAAGGAAGAGTGCAGTGGCTGAGTGGCACCTTCCGAGGAAGGGGCAAGAGGAGTAATGGGGTGCCTGGTGGTGACCCCAGGTGGGGTAGCGCCCTAGGCAGCCTCCTACCCCACCAACTCCCATGCACCGGCCCTGGGTCAAAATACATGTCATGTAGGTCAGTCCTCTTCTTTTTCTTCTTCCCAGAGTCCTTTGCCTTTTAGGTTGCCTTTTTGTCCAAATCAGTTCATTCATAGATGAAGATGCATAGTTAGGCACCTGTATTGGAGTACTCTGGAATGTGCTGTAGTTTAATATATAGATCCTTGCATGTACTGCAGTGCAGATTTCTTTCCATTGTAGGGTACACAGGGGGTCTTATCACCAGAGACAGGGCTTTTTTTGTTGTTGTTGCAAGGCCTCACATGTGGACCCTCTCCCCATACCCATTTGCCCCAATACCTTTGTTTCTGAGTTTTAGGTGCCAGATGAAAACTTCCTTATTTATCCTGGCTTTTATATATAAGCTGGTTTTAGCTATTATGTGGTTTGTAATGCATTTTCAAAAATTGTTGTCAAATCCAGGGGAACCTCATGTGCTGGTAGGAAGGCTATTAAAATATTGTGGCACCAGCCCCGTCAGAGAGGTCAAAGGCTAGAGAACTAAGGGAAAGGGGCAGCATAGAAAAGAGCAAGGAAAAGAAGGGATGACACTTAGCTGTTGTCCTGGTGGTGACCATGCATACATACATATATGTGTTTATATACATGTGTGTGTATGGAAATTAAAAATATCATTCTGGCTTAGACAAGTTGCCAATATATATAATGGAAAAAGGAAAGGGTTATATATTAGTCACAGTTCTATGTAGCTCCCTTTCTTTGTCTCCCTTGGGGTTTTTCACTTTGAGGCTGATGACTTAGTTCACAAATGGATTTAGTTGCTTGAAATTTTCTACCAGTGATTCAATCAGTAATTCTTATTTTAAAGGACAGCACGGTAATGTACCAGTCCTGTGCCTCAGTGCACTGCCAAGGTGATTGTTAGTGACAACCTTTTGAAAATCATGAAGAATTACTTGTATGAGTTGGCATTGCTTGTGAATTCAAAAGCACTGTGTGAAGCAATTCAGCTCAGAAGCTTCACAAATATCCTTTGCAGTAGTGCCTGGGTGTTTCATGAGCAAGTTTCTTCTCTAATGAGCATGAGGTAGGATCCAAAGGGTGCCTCATTGGCCCCCTTTCCTACTGCAGCTCTCCCATGTTCCTGGAAGCTCAGGAGATCTCCCAGTACAAGGGGCTTCCTGGGAAATCACCATCAACAACAGTACTCTTAACCAGTTCCGTAGGGCCTGCAAAACTGCCCTCTTCCAGCTAGCTTTTTAAGACAGAACTCCTGATAAGATCAGTAATACTGAGCCATCCTATACGCCATTCAACTGTATTTCAATGTCATATTGTTTTATTGGTTTTATTGTTTAAATTATTAATTATATTATCTATTGTTTATCTGTATCATGGTTTTACCATGTCTTGTTAGCCGCCCTGAGCCTGCCTAGGCGGGGAGGGCGGGGTATAAATAACATATTATTATTATTATTATTATTATTATTATTATTATTATTATTATTATTATTATTATTATTATTATTATTATTATTATTATTATTATTATTATTATTATTATATGTAGATTGCCCCTTTTGGATCTAAACCACAATACTGATGTATTTCAGTTTTCATTTAAAACAATGAAATTTTAATTGTTACAAATTAATGTGCTGCCTTTGCACCTGAGCAGTTGGAATTCACCATAGCTGGCAGCTGACTTGCAGCTGGCTGTTGAAGCATGCCCAGTACTTTAGCTCCATATTCTACAATGTAGACTTATTGGGGCATTCCATATATGATGGAACAGCAAACTCTGATTTGCCTCTAAGCATACAACTGGTAATGACTCTCTGGTAAGTGTATTCGTATTATTGTATGTTTCTCTCATACATACATCCCATTTTTGGTATGAAGTTAAAAATCTTATTAATTAATTTACTTCATTTATAGCCACTCTTCTCCCCAACACGAGCCTTGTGGCGCAGAGTAGTAAGCTTCAGTACTGCAGTCCAAGCTCTGCTCATGAACTAAGTTCGATCCTGGTGGAAGCTGGGTTCAGGTAGCCAGCTAAGAATGTGTGACTGGCCCAAGATCGCTCAGTAATGGTGCATTCTCACTGCACTAAATAATGCATTTTACAGCCAGATTTTTGCTATTCTCACACAGTGTGAACACACCATAAGTTTTCATGGCAGAGTGGGGATTATAACTGGGGTCTCCCAGATCTAACCACTATACCCAATTGACTCAGTAAAAACATAACTCACAGGTTTGTATCATAGCATTTGTAATTCTCCAAATTATCCTTGTGTTTAGGATGTAGTCTTCCTTTTATTTGCTAGAGCTTTACTTCTCTTGGAGTATCTCTAGTCACTCTTATGAAGACCATGTCCTATCATTAAGCACCTTACATTAAGCAATATATGATAACTTTTCTGACACTGTGAGAAACGGGCAGAACTGCCAAAGCAAGTAATCCTTTCTCCAAAGTAAGTAATCCTTTCTCCAAAGGTGAGATAACCCCTTGTTCCTACTCTTGTTCCCTGTGTGAACTGGTTTGCTTTGCTAGAAAGGGATTAACAAGCAAGTCATAAATTACTGTGCTAGGTCACAGGAGTAGAAGCACACCACAGTGAGTGTGGAATAGATCTGAAGATTATGAAACCTTCACTCCAAGATAAGATGGGCCCACACATCATTCACCACCATACTACATACAGAGGTTGACTCATATTAGCCTGTTCCAGGGAAATGGCTGGAGCAGACAAAGTGCATGAGGCATTCCTGGGTGGCTCAGAGCAGGTACACATGAATGCACATGAAGCTGCCTCATACTGAATCAGACCACTAGTTCATCGTATCAGTATTATCTTCTCAGACTGGCAGCAGGTCTCCTGGTATCAGACATGAGTTCTTTCACATCACATCAGCTGTTCTTTGCCCTGGAGAAAACATGGAATTTAGAGTGATATGGACCAAAGCCCAGCCTTTTTCATCATGGCTCTGACAATGCAGAATGGGCTCCATAAAGAGGTGAGGGGGGTGGAGATCTTCAGGAGGTGCTGGAAGCCCTGATTGTTTGCTAGGGCTTTGAGGGAGTCCGAACTGGAAAGCATCTTTTAAGGGTGAGAGGAAGAGAGATTTGGGGTTTATTATTTTGAAACTGAAAATGTTTATAACTTATTGTGAGCCACCTTGAACCACACGGAAAGGTGAAGTATAAGTATTTTAATAAATAGATAAATATTTTTCCCATTGGAAACAATGGAAGATATTTGGGGGGCAGTTTGTTCAGAGGCCCATAGAATGTGACTCCTTAGTCCAATTAATTTGAAACATCTGCTAAAAAAACCCCCTTCCAGGCATAATGGAACTGAATAATTTTGGAATCCTCCCCCCAATCCCCCAAAACCCCCCTTGATTCTGGATAACTTGTCCAGATATTTGGGATTGAATCTAGATTGAATCTGGATATTTGAGACCCATATAATCCAGAATACTGATAATTATGGCTTCCTTGGAATCCAAATCCAAAAAATACTGATTTTTTTTCCTGGTGCACATTCCTAGAGGAAGGGACAAGAAAGCTGCATTACTAATAAAGCTGACCTGGAGTCAATGCCTTCTCAGACCCAACAACTGCAGTCATTTGCAATGCCATTTTAAGCAGTTACACCCTTCTAAGCCCATTGACCTCAATGGACATCCGCAAGAGTGTAGCTCAGGTTAAAATGACATTTGTTAGATTTCTAAATGTGAAGCAAACCTCACCCACTCTGGCTTCCTTGTAAGAAGTTGAATTGAGACATAAGTTTATTAAAGACCTGCTTCAAGGTGGGTTGGCCATTAAGACCACTAGGGAAAGCCCTGATAGTGGCCAGTATCTACTGCTGCTGTGAGCTGCCTGCAAGAGGGTATGATCTATTGCCTCCATAAGTCAGCAAGTACAATTCTGTGTAAGGTGGATTGGTTGCAATTTCAGCAAGCAACTGTTCCCCCTTCCTTTACAGATCTGTTTTTGCCTCCCAGTCCCCCCACCCAACTTGGTTTGAGTTGTGAACTGTCATTTTCTCTTATATTTCCCTAATGAGGGGAGAAACCTCCAACATATGAGGCTGGGAAAGAAACTATTCTGTCCTTTTTGGACCACAGTGCATGTACCATACATTCCTAAATCTCTCTAACTCCGGCTTAGAAACAGTGAGGTATTTTTTGTTCCCCCAATTTTTTTGAAAGAGTTAGATATCTGCTTCTAGTTTCCAACATATTTTGTCCACAATCCATTTTAATTAAAACGTGCTCCTATATAATATGAGCACTGGCCTGTGCTTTACTATAGCTGCAGAATGAGTTGCTATAGAAACCTTACCTAGTTTACATAGTGCTTCAATGGCCATGTCTTTGTGCGGTCCATAAAGGGACATAGTACTCCCACTGCTGAGCAGCACAAGGCATAAAAGTATGCTCTGAGATTTGTTTCCTAGTGTATTCTAGATTTACATCTACCAAGTTACTAATTAATTAGCATCCTCCATTCCAAGGCAGACTGGGCAAGGTTTGTGTTTTATTCTATTGCCTTTAAATTGTTTCTGTCATTCCTAGGTATGCTTTTGCATTCTGGCCATGAAAAATATTTGGTGTGCTGTGGATGCTTCACCTTCCTACTGTGATCAATGCTGGACATCGGAAAGTGTGTGTGATCGACTTTGCTGTGCAACAAATTGTATTAGCTCTGCAAACATAAATCTGCATCCAGACTTTTGTATCCAATAAATGATTATGTTGTCACATGAACAAGGTATGAATGAAATTAGCATGAGAACAGCATCCTGAAGACCAGCTGGTGCCTCACTCCCCTTACTGTCAACATGAGTTGCAAAATGGCCTCCTCAGAGAACTGCTGCACAATTTCTGAATAAACAGTGTTTGCTATAGCTGTTATATCAGTGTTCCTCATAGCAAATGCAGTGTGAATGGCAGATGTGTTTTCCTAATTCTCATGGAGCTTTGATTGGCTGTACCTCACTGCACTCTAACATCGTTTACCAATGTATCACCACTACAGATATGACAAACCCTTATATGAACCCAGAAAATGTAGAGGCACAACTGTTACTCTTTAGTCATCTTGTAGTCAAAATTGCTCACATCCATCATGACTTGAGCTCTGTAGTTAATACAATTTTAGTACTATTGCTACTCCCAGTTGTGTGTATGACTTTCAGCTGGAGAGACCTGACCCTTCACTTCAGGCTGCTTCAAAATGTATAGTTCACAAAGTCCTTCGACCTATGACTTTTACCTTCTTGGCTTATAATTGTCAGCTGGGTTGGCTGGTCAAATGAGTCTAGGAGGTAATAAATGTCAAGAAGATACCCCACCATGGGGTGGTGCCAGCCACACTGAAGGGGCAGCCATGAGATCCATGTGGAAAAAGGCATCATGATCTCAGCAACTACTGCCTGGTGGCCAGTATTTCATCCTCAGGAAAGGTGCTTGAGAATATTGTGACCATCTGCTTACAGCTAGACTTGGAAGAAATGTTATTTAGATATATTTCATTTCACATTAAGGCCAGGATTTGGGATGAAATTACCTAGGTTGCCCTGACAGATAATTCTTACTAGGAGAGTGACTAAGGGAGTTCTCCTGAACCTCTTGGTGATTTTCTGTATTATCCATGATGATACCACTAGCAGATACTATCAAGAGGTTTATAACAACTTGTTCCCAATACATGGATGGCTCCCCCCCTCCCCATTAAGCCAGGTGCATCTATGGACCTCTTGAGCAAATGCTTGAGAAGATAATGGGATAGATAAGAAGCAATGAACAGACATTCGATCTAAACAAGTTCTATTGGTCAGTTGGTAAAGTTAGTCTGTCCTAGAGGAGGTTGCATGGCCCCTGAGAAGGAGCAAGTTCATAGCCTAGGGGTTCCACTAGGTCTTGAAGGCTCACGTTTCCTTTGTCACATGTAGCAGCTTTTACCAGCTTTGGCAGATATACCAGCTTTGGTCATTCCTTTAAAATTATGATATCCCCTCAGTGATCAATGCTCGAATCATATCCAGGTTAGATTACTGCAGTGCAGTTTATATAGGGTGGTCTGGCAACAATCTAAAAAGTGGCAGTCAGGTTGCTGTCAGTGTCAGAATACCGGGATTGTCTGTCTTGAACAACCTATACTGGCTGCCAATCCATTTTATTGATGCTCTTTAGTTTCTTGAACTATTATAATTTTTAAAAACCTTTTGATTATGTAATCCTAAATTATGGGGGCGGGGGCACATGTGAATTGAGAAATAGCCTCAGTGGAAGAGATGATATGGGTCTTAGTCATCAGCTGTGGGCATGTGATATCAATGAAATTGATGGGGGAAGACATTAGAATACAAATTTGCCCACTTCATAACATTCATCTATATTTCAAAGGCCTTGCTCCCCCCCCTTCTCCTTTCACTTAACTTCTTGGCAGTGGTAGCAGAAAAACGATCTGCATGTCTAAGAGGCCTCTCTCCTTGGTATGAAGGTGGACAGGCCTTCAGAACTCCCATCCCACCATCTGGCATTGTAGGTATTATTGCATGCCCATTGAGTGAAGAAGGAAGTAGGGGCAGTGTTCAGGGGCTCATGGAATGGGATAGGGGCATTGAAAAGTCCTCAGGAATGCCCCAGGATTTCCAAATTTAAAACAGCTAAATTTATGGAACCCAGTTTTGAATTGAATTCAAGGAAGTTCACCCATCTCTGGCAGAAAAAACACACTGGGCAATATCCTACCACTATTTGAAGAAGGTATTGTTCTCCTACATTTGAACACTGAATCAGATCACTGGCCCATGAAAGTCAATATTGTCTTCTCAAACTGGAAGCAACTTTCTAAGATCTTAGATGGAGGTCTTTCTCATCACCTACAACCTGGTCCTTTTAATGGAATGTGCTGGAGATTGAACTTGAGATCTTCTGCATTGCCAGGCAGATCCTCTTCCAGTGAGCCACAGCCCCTCCCTCTGAATTCCTCTGAATTGCTGCAGCTCTTCCCGACCATTGGAAAAATTAGTTCCATGGACCTACAACCTGTAAGGGTGGGTGGGTGGGGGGACTGGAGTGAGAAAGGACAAAGAGTTGAAAGTGCTTCTCCTCCTCCTTCTGCAAGTGCAGCTTCACTGTGGGTAGGAGAAAATATCCCCTTGTCCCTCAGCCATGCGGACAGTCTTGGCTGGCTGTACCTCTGCATTGATCCTGAGACCCCTCTGGAAGTCAGAAAGAGCTGCAGTAATGTAGAGGATTGTGTGGAAAATCCATGTGCCTTCCACACAAAGAAAATTGGATGCTGCCCACTGTAAATTATAGTTTTAAATGGGTTCTTTTAAAGCTGAGGAAATCGTGCCAGTCATCCTGAAAGTCCTATTGTTGATGCTATGACATTTTCTTTTGCATTGGAGTGTGGACAGAAATAGCTAGAATGCTTCTGTGTGGCAGACACCCTGAATAGTGATAGCAATGCAAAATATACAGCTCTGCCCAAAAGTATTCACAGTGCAGTCAGTTATCAAACTACTTTATTGCTTTGTATTTTCATAAAGATGATAGAACAATTTATCTTCCAATGAAAACCACTAATTGCAATAATGGGAGAAAGAAATATTGTTTTGTGGTTAGGAAGGGGAACATTTAACAATTAAGCAGTATGATTAATAACTTAATAACTGAGGACTGGAAATGTAGTTTTGAATGGATCTTAATTGGAATGATCCTTTATTAAAGAACATCCATGCAGTTGGGCTTACACATTCTTTAAATTCAAATAAAAGTTCCAAATAATAATAACGGTAGGAGGCATTTGAATGTCAGAGACTGTTATATATTTTAACTCATCCTTAAAATATCACAGCAGTATTTAAAGGTAATTTGTTGCTCTATAAAAGTACTTATAAAATTTTCACAGTCCTCAGTACTATTATTTATGGATCCTGCCCCCCCCCCAAAAAAAACATACAATGCTATCCGGCCAAAATTAACTTTTTTAGTCCTGGTTGTTTCAATGGAGGAGAGTTACTGAGAGTTACTAGGTATTCAATGGAACAAAGTTCGAGTCCAGTGGCACCTTTGAGACTGATGAAGTTTTATTCAAGGTATAAGCTTTCATGTACAACCACACTTCATCAGATACAGAATAAAACTTAGTTGGTCTCAAAGGCGCCACTGGACTCAAACTTTGTTCTGCTGCTTCAGACCAACATGGCTACCCAACTGAGCCTAGGTATTCAGTAGATATTCTGTTTTCAACATATAACCATCTGTGTGCCCTCTTGATCTGATCCCCATCTCTTAGTGCCATTTCTTCTGACATTATTCCCCCACCTTCCACAAAAATTGTCAAGATATTCTTCTCCACAAAAGTCACCCTTGATCCAAGTTCCTCTCTTCCCCTTCAGTTCCAAACTCCTGGAATGTGTGATACATTTTCACTGTTTGAATTTTTTTCAAACTTTCTGCCTTGAAAGGGGAGTAGATATGGTGAGCTGAAAGCTCTGAGAAGTGGTTAGATGTGGTTGCATGAAGCCCTAAGAAGGAAATAGATGTGGTGACTTAAAAGTTCTGAGTCCACCCCTGACACCCAAACACCGAAGGGTACAAAGACATATGTAGACATTGTTGCCAGAAGCCCTGAGAAGGAAGTAGACATGGTGGGTCACAGCCCTGAGATGGAAGTAGACATGATGGCTTGGAGTCCTGAGATAGAAGTAGATGTGGTGAGTCAAAGCACTGAGACAGAAGTAGATGTGCTGAATTGAAAGCCCTGAGAAGGAAGTTTATTGGTGACTCAAAAGCCCTGAGTCCATCCCTGACACCCAAAGCATGCAATGATGAATGTAGATATGGTGGCAGGAAGCCCTAAGAAGGAAGTAGGTGGTGGTGGGTCAAAGTCCTGACAAAAAAGTAAAGATGGTGGCTTGAAAGCCCTGAGAAGGATGTTGATGTGGTGGTGTGAGCTAGAGTTAGAGCCCACCCATGACAACCAACCCCCAAAGCATGACCACCCCTACCCCAGGGCTGAAACATGCAGCCAGTACCCAAAAGAGAGACTTTTGATGGGGCTCCCCAAAGTATCCCCACAGCAGCAGAGAGGGTGTATTGAATGTGATTACTCAGCTGAGGCAGCCACAAGCTAGGGTGGAACCAGACAGACGGAAAGCACACCCAATGATGGGAGAGTTCTGTTCAGTTGAAGCAGCAGGCGTTCAAATTACACCAAATTGGCCTCCTTTGCTGTAGTGTGCTGATATGTATACGAAGAGGTTGAAATATGCTGAAGTGCTCCATCTGACTTATTAACCAGCTGGAAATTATTGTGAACAATTTGTCTCCTGCTCTGTGAATAGGAGGTCTAACCAGGGCCGGTGCATGGGAGTCAGTGAAGGGGCACCCCCTCCCCACCCCTGCTCATGCTGTCCCCACTCATGCTGTCCCTTGCCCAGCCCTCTCCAGCTTCAGAGGGAGCCAGGAAGGGGCAAGAAAGAAGGAGGCAGCCTCTTCCTGGCTTCCTTTGAAGTGGGGGAGGGACGGGCACCGACTGCATATTTTTTGTTTGAGAACACATGACTCAGCACACCCCCACCCCTTGCCCTCCCCTCTCCTACTTCAAAGGAAGCCAGGAAGAGGCCGCATCCTTCTTTCTTGTGAAGAAAGAAGGAGGCGGCCTTGTTTCTGGGTCCCTCTGAAGCCGGTGAGGGCTGAGCAAGGGTGGAGGCATGCTGAGCCGTGCATTCTCAAAGAAAGAACGTGTGGCTGGCACCTGTCCCTTGCCTGGCCCTCTCCCGCTTCAGAGGAAATTGGAAAGGAGGCCACAGCATCTTACTACTTCCCTTTAAAGCAGGAGAGGGGCAGACTGAGCGGTTGCACAAAGCACCGTGAAACTAACACTAGGAAGGGGTGGGGCCACGGCATTTGGCCTGGGGCACTAGAACCCCTAGTGCTGGGCCTGGGTTTAACTGTTTTAATGAATTTATTGGTTTTAATGTTCTTGTTTTAACTGTTAAATTATGTTGTAATCCACTCTGAGCCTGTAAATTTACTAACAAACAAACAAGCAGATAAACTCTGCACCTGGGTCTGGAGCACACTCATCCACTAATAGTTCCCCCCCAGCTGAAATATGCAGCCAGGCTCTGAAAAACAGATGCCTTGATGTGGATATAGTTGGATGGTTATGGTGATTAAGGTGTGTTTGCATTTGAAGAAATAGTTTGTAATTATTGATGTTTGTCTGAACAACTGTGATCAAATTCATACTTACATTGTAACTTAAACCTAATGTAACTGAATAGACATGTCTGGATAACTATCATTATCAGAACCAGTCCAATAAATGGAAACAATGTTCAGTTATATATTGTAATATTGCAACTTGGAGTTATATATAAGTTTGTGACTTCAATTTAGTGAATCATTAGAGGTGCCAAAGCGGGCCTGATAATCCAGTCTCACAGTGTATGCATTAGAACAAAGCAGGAGTCAAGTGTCACCTTTAAGACCAACAAAGTTTACCTTTTTAAGCGTTTGTGTGCTCTAAGCACACTTCATCAGATGAGGAATCAGGTACAGTGAGCAGAGCTACATATAGCTGATAGGCAGTAGTTTAGAATGCAAAATGGTACAAATTTAAAATCCAATGACAGAATAGTAAAATGAACAAATTGAGCAAACCTTTGACCTGGGTAGCATGAGAAACCAATAAAACAGTAACATGTGACGGAGAGCCCCCTATTTTTCATATATATGGACATCGTGATCACTGGTTTGGTTGCCAGGATGCCTGGAGATGCAACTCTCACACATCTACTCTGAAACATGGGTTTACCAACCACTTTCTAAGAGACTTATGCCAATACTAACGGCCTCAGCTTCCCTATAGCACCCTATATCTCTGGAAGAGTGCCATCCAAGACTGAAGACCAGCTCCCTGCCGCTCCGTGCAGGAACAATCTTGGCCGTTGCAGTGAAAGAAGTCGCGCTGTCAGGAGCCCAGGCAAGCAGTTTCCATCCTTTCCCATGAAAGCCATGTTGGTAGGCTAACATCACTAGCAATCATTTTCCTGCACTGCCAGACTCCATGACATATACACCACAGCTGTTGCAAACATCTGCATAAGGCAGTCAAGCTTATCTTGGGCGTGCAACCTGTCACATTGCTCAAGTTGTTGTCAAACAGAACTCTTGACAAAGAAAGGTACCATCCAGTGGAGGAAGAAGAGGAAGAGAAGCTGTATTCCAAGACCAGAGCCATTGTATAGATCGGGTGTCACCTTAGGTTTCAATTTGACTCTCTATTGTCCCTTTTTAGATAAGTTTGAGAAGATTAGTTTAATCCCCTCCCCCCATGCTTCCACCCATGCCTTGCCCAAACTGTCACTTTGGAGCCTCCCCCTGTCCCATTGTTACCTGGAGATCCATTCAGGTGACCAGAGTCAGGTCTGCTCATTGGCTGGAGGTGGGCATCCAATCAGGTACCCAGAATAGATTAGTTACTGCCCACCAACAAGCCAACCCCTTTTTGGAAGGACCTTTTATTTTCCAAAAATAATATAACCAGAGAGAAAGCCATGCTCACTCTCTCTCTGCCTGAGCAATATGTAACCAGATGTGCATCAGGCATGGCACATCGTAGTGCATGTCTATATCTTCTAGTTGTGACTGGACCCTAAGCCACCAGGATCAGGTCGTATACCCTGTCTATGTTTGTACTCTTCTGTTTACCTCTGTCTATTTCAATCCTGTTTTTCTTAGACCTTAATGTATGTTGTATGAGTTTATACTCTTGTATGTTTGCTTGTAGTTTATAATAAAACCCCTTATTATTATTAGACCAAGTCTCCTCGTTATTAAGAGGGTAACTCTCAAAGAAGACGCCTTCTGTATAAATAGGTTTTTGATCTCGCTAAACAGCTGATTGCCCACGAATCTAAATTCCCAGATAAAATCGAAGATTAAAGTGTTCTCCCACAGGTTTCTCAATTCTGTAATTCCTGATGTCAGATTTGTGTCCATTTATCCTTTGGCGGAGGGCTTGTCCTGTTTGCCCTATTTAGACAACTGAAGGGCATTGTTGGCATTTAATGGCATATATAATGTTGGAAGATGAACAACTGACTGAGTCTGAGATGGTGTAGTTAATGCTGTTAGGTCCAGTGATTGTGTTGTCTGGGTGTATGTGGCAGCAAAGTTGGCACTTGGGTTTATTGCAAACTCTGGTACTGGTGTCCATGCTCAGATGAGATGTTGTATTGTTGTGGGTGAGAAGTTGTTTGAGATTAGGGAGCTGTCTGTGTGCAAGAAAAGGTTTGCCCCGCAGTGCTTTTGAAAGAGAGCTGTCACTATCCAATAGAGGTTGTAAGTTGTTGATGATACGTTGAACTGTTTTCAGTTGAGAGTTGTGTGTGACCACTAGTGATGTTCTGTTATTGTCTTTTTGGGGTCTGTCTTGTAACAGGTTTTCTCTGGGTATCATTCTGGCTTTAATCTGTTTCCTGACTTCATCAGGTGGGTACTTTAGTTTCAAAAAGATTTGTTGTAGATCCCTCAGGTGAGAATCTCTGCCAGCACAATTGGAGCAAATGCAGCTGTAGCGTGGAGACTGGATGTATACAATGGATCATTTGGGATGTTTGGGATGGTAACTGGAGGCATGCAGGTATGTTTGTCGGTCAGTAGGTTTCTGGTATCAGATAGTGTCTATGTGTCCATTGTGTATTTTAACAGTGGTGTCGAGAAACGTATTTCTTGCATAGGCTGGTTCATTATCAGGTTGATGGTGGGGTGAAAGTCATTGAATGCTTGGTGGAATGAATCCAGGGCTTCTTTACCATGTGTCTAGACCATAAGAACATAAGAGAAGCCATGCTGGATCAGGCCAATGGCCCATCCATCCAACACTCTGTCACACAGTGGCCAAAAAATCCTCTCTGGTTCTCACCACCCTGAACAATTTAGTGTCATTTGCAAACTTGGCCACTTCACTGCTTATTCTCAACTCCAAATCATTTATGAACAAGTTAAAGAGCATAGGACCCAGTACTGAGCCCTGCGGCACTCCACTGCTTACTTCGCAGTCCTCCACTGCGAAGACTGCCCATTTATACTCACTCTCTACTTCCTATTAATTAGCCAGTTTTTGATCCACAAGAGGACCTACTCCATGACTCTCGAGCCTACTTAGGAGCCTTTGATGAGGAACTTTATCAAAAGCTTTCTGGAAGTCAAGGTAAACAATATCTATCGGGTCTCCTTTGTCCACAAGTTTGTTCACCCCCTCAAAGAAATGTAACAGGTTAGTGAGGCAAGATCTTCCCTTACAGAACCCATGCTGAGTCTTCCATATTGTTAAAATTCATAATGTTTGCAAAGAAACATTAGCTATCATGTTTGAACCCACAAGCTTTTACAGCTCAAAGAATTCATAATAGTTCTCATCACAAGGAAAATGACAATGCTTAATTTGATCTTTCAGAGAACTGGAAGGAGATGGAGAGTATTTAGCTGGGCAGAAGAAAGCCATCGTGGTATTTGAGAATTCAATGGAATAAAATTCAAGGATAGAACAGGGAGGGGGGTAGAGAGAAGTCATTTCAAGATATATTAGCAGAGCACCCTATTCTACCTACAAAATGCAAGTACTGGGGTCCTGCTTGACCTCTTCTGATCTTAGCTGGAGTGCTGCATCCAATTTGAGATAGTACCATTAAGGAAAAACACAGAACACTAGAGAAGATTCAGAGATGCATGTAAAAACAAGAAGTTCTTAGTGTGAGGGCAGTTTGAGAAGGATGGAAGAGCTGAAAGAATAAGATGGCTGAGTGGGTACATTGTGACACTTGTAAAATGCTATTATAAGCATGATGGTAACTATTTGTTTTCTACTTAGAGCAAGGGAAGAACAAAAAGTAACAATTTTGAATACAGGCGAGTGTCAAGGCGATATTACAGGTAACAGTCAGGGATACTGCCAAAAACAGTATCTCCAAGTTGAATTCTTCTTAATGTATAGTAACACGGCCAATGTCATCATGTCATGTGTTTGTACACAACCGTATGAATCATGGGCTGCATCTGGACTGGCAGGGGAAATGCACAAGATGATATCATAAAACACAAGTAATTATTGTGAAATGTTAAAAGGGAGAGGGGAACTTCAATCCAGTGCACAACTTCCAAGTCTATTCTGAAGTGTAATTTTAACCTGATTTTACATTTTGTACTCAGCTATGAAAACCAAAGTGTGAAATATATACAGCACTTCTTAAACTTTGATGTTTACAGGTACACTTTTCAGAATACACGTCTCTGATACTCCTTCCAACCATAAGTAAGACAATGGGTTGGAGTCAGCCTGGCTTTGCAGTCAATTATTTTCCCTTAGTTTTCTTCTCGTTAAAGCCCTGGTACCATGTGACTTTTATCTATGCATGTCCTGTGATCTGTACCATATCCTTTTTGGTGGTGAAAAGGAACCACCTCTCTTTCTTCAGCAGTTGAAAAACTGGTTGGCTCAAATTCAATGTTAAGTGAAAACTAGACCTTGAGAAGAAAATATTTAAATTTCAAATTGTTTATGAATGATTCTTTATTACTATGATCCAGTATTTATAATCCTGTTGCCTTTGTATTATGTAGATTACCGGTATGTAGAATAATCACATCAAATCACATGAAAATGATGATAATATAATATTACTAGTGAAAGCTGGGGGTGGATATGATGGGATCTCTTCTGCCTTTGGAGTATAAAATAGATTGTTTCATATGCTTCTCATGGGGAAGCTTCAATAAGAGTAGAGACTTCAGTTTTAATTGCAAGATCTAATTATCCTCTTCCAAATAGGAAGTAATCAAATCCAGAATTTATCTTTAAGGCACTGATTTAGTAGCTACATGCAGTTTTTAATCTTCATTACTAGTAATGATAGCTACATTTCAAGTAGCTTTGCACGTCATTCTCTTTGATTGCAGCATATACAATGTGAATAATGTCGATGTTGCCATGCCTTCTAAGGGAAAATGTGTTTAGTTTCAGGCTCTTTTACTCTGAAAAGAAGAATGTAAGCATTAACTAAGACTTTTGTATAAAAGATTTCAAAATATTTAATTATTAGGTTGAATACTGATGATAGTATCTGCTAATGGAAGGCACTGATAAGTAATATTCAGTAGCTAATAGTCACCAGCTATACTATGTAATTAATATTCAATGTAGTACAATCCTAAGTAGAGTTACACCCCACTAAGCCCATTGACTTCAATGGACTTAGAGAGGTCTAACTCTGCTTAGGCTAGCACTGTGAAAAACTTATCTTAGACAACAATGCCCATAAAAGGAATAGATCTCATTATTTTGTTATATCATAGATATAAAAAAAAGCTCAATGCATTGACATATCCCTCAATTTTTATTGGAAGATGTGGCAACCACAGGAGTGGCCTTGCACTTTGTCACCACTCCCCCCTGTCATTGGCTAGCCTCTCTGTGACCCTCCTACTGGCAGCCCTGTCAGGACAGAACCCCACCAGTCAGCCTCCAACCTCTGAGGGAGACGGTTCTCTGCTGAGAGGTTCTCCTGGAGCCTAACTGATCACTACTGCCTCTCCTCAGTCCATCTCCCCTCCCCCCTAATCAACGCTGCCACTGTTTTGCTTCCTCCAACTAACACTCCCTGTCAAAGTTGCACTCGTCCAGTATGCCCCCTACTCCTACTGCTGGGAGGGTATGTGTGTGTGTGTACATATGCCAGAAAATCTTCCTTATGGGGCAATATTCCACCTCTTCATTTACAGCACAGTCTGTAGTTGAATCCAGTGTGAACTAATATCATGTGGCACACATATTTGCTTAAGTAACATTGAACATAATTATATACACTGAAGCAAACTCTGACAGAAAACAGTTAAATCTCTTCAACTGACAGAAAAGGAGTGTTCCATCACAATGGGGGGAGAGGGCGATTCAGTAGCAGCAGAGAAACAGACGCTATTCTGACTCTATCACCTTTCCACCTGCAAATAATCTTAACTCTTTCTATTCAAATCAGGCTACAGTGGGCTGCTTGCTTTAAGAGGCAGGAAGCCATCTGAAGGCTCCCTTTCACTCCCCCCCCACCTGCAAGTGGGAGGGGTGAAAAGCAGACCTCTAATAGCTGCCTATTTTCCTGCCTGCTTGCCTGTCTTCCTTCCTTCCCATTTATTTTATTTCTTTCTCCCAAACTTTTACATAACTCTCATTTCATTAATTTCTCTCATTCTTTCTCTGTCCCTCTCTATCTTTGACTTTTTCTTTCATTCTATCTTGGTTTTCATTTTTCTTTCTCTCACTCCTCCCCCCTCTTTTTTCAACCCCCCTTTTGTTCTTTCTCTCATTCTTTCTCCTTATCTCTGTCTTTCTGCCTTTTTATTTGTGAAAGCCAGTTTGGTGTAGTGGTTAAGTGCGTGGACTCTTATCTGGGAGAACTGGGTTTGATTCCCCACTCCTCCACTTGCACCTGCTGGAATGGCCTTGGGTTAGCCATAGCTCTTGCAGGAGTTGTCCTTGAAAGGGCAGCTGCTGTGAGAGCTCTCTCAGCCCCAACCACCTCACAGGGTGTCCGTTGTGGGGAAAGGAGATAAAGGAGATTGTAAGCCACTCTGAGTCTCTGATTCAGAGAGAAGGGTGGGGTATAAATCTGCAATTCTTCTTTATTTCATTCTGACCATGATCACACACACTAAATAATGCACTTTCAATTAGGGTTGCCAGGTCCAATTCAAGAAATTTCTGGGGACTTTGGGGATGGAGCCAGGAGACTTTGGGAGTGGAACCAGGAGTAAGATTGTGACAAGCATAATTGAACTCGAAAGAGAGTTCTGGCCATCATATTTAAAGGGACACATACCTTTTAAATACCTTCCCTCCACTGGAAATAATGAGGGATAGGGACACCTTCTTTTGGGGGTCATAGAATTGGACCCCCTGGTTCAATAATTTTGAAACTTGGATGGTGTTTTGAGGAGAGGCACCAAATGCTATGCTACAGATTTGGTGCCTCTATCTCAAAAAACAACTAACAGAGTCCCAGATACCCATGGATCAATTCTCCATTATACCCTATGGGAATTGGTCTCCATAGGGAATAATGGAGTGCCCAGCAGACATCCCCCCCACTTTCTGATGAGGGGGAATGGCCTCCAAATCGGGGGGGGGGGGTCCCCTGCCCCCACCTGGAGATTGGCAGCCCTACTTTCAACCCACTTCCAATGCAGTTTCCAACTGGATTTTACCATGTGAACTGGCAAAATCCAGACAGAAAGTGTTTTGAACCTGGATTGAAACTGCATTATTTAATGTGCGTGATTGCATTCTCTGTCTGTCTACCTTCCTTCCTTCAACTTCTCTTTCTCTCACTCTTTTCTCCCCATCTTTTTCCTACCATTCTTTCTCTGTCTCTCTTTCTTATTCTTTCATTCTGTTTGTCTATCTTCCTTCCTTCCTGCCACCTACACATTCATAACCCCCCTCCCAAATATTTTTCTAGAGTCTGTTGTATTTCTTCCTACAACAGGCCTTACTTCTAGTTAAAGATATTTTATTATCTTTCCAGTCACCATTCCACAACATCATGAATTTGATTTCTGTATTCTTTGATGAGTATGATTATCATGCATATGCAGATTAATATTACATAATTAAAAGCCTCATGTGCACTGATGACTGCAGGATCCAGATCATGGTCAAGGAATCAGTTTGTTTTTTAAGACTGAGACGGCCATCAATCAAAATGTTACACATGCAATGTCAAAAGGTAAAAGGACAAATTGGGAAAGTGGATCTCAGACTTTAAATGTATCCTCTTTTTCTCTTTGGACTGTGTTTCCACACAACAATACTTGCATGGGAATCACTACAAGGTCACTCCTTCCAATAACCCTGGGGTAATGTGAGAAAATCTAGGCCATATGGGGGAGTCCATGCTGTGCTTTCTCCTTACATCCTCATTACTGGCCAGAGGGGAAATGCTGTAATGGGGAGGAGTCACAGTGTGGCCTATTGTGCCGCAAAATACTCTGGAACTGTGGAAAGGAGTGACACTGCAGCCCCCATATTGCCAGCATGTGAAAAGGGGCTTAATTTCCCCCACTACATTGACAATAACATTATCATTTCTTTTTGCAAAGTGAGATGGGTGGTGCTCCATCTGCTTCTGAGATCAGATTGTTCAGCTGGCTTCTAATGACTAATCCTTTCTTCCTGGCTCATCCCTGTTCTTCATTCCTGATATTCCATTTTCACCAGTTAGGCTTGTATTAGATCAGTAATTACATCCTGGCCCATTTAGATCGAGATTGTAGATAAACTTACTTGGACCAGTTCAATCAAAATCAGTGGGTCTTCTTTTGACACTTAGCACTGGGGGAAATCACAGGAGTGCAAAATCTGCTGCTTTGAAAGTACATTCTACCTATTCAATAAGAATCACTTCTACAAGAAGCTGATATTATTCCTTCTAGAGCTATGTATAAAACTTTTACTTTGTTCTCACAATAGCACTGTGAAGAAGGTTGCTATGATTCAATAATAGGGGAATGAGGCTGCTGAGAGAGCAAGTGTAAGCTTTTTATGCATAAGCATGTCCCCTCTTCTCAGGTCTCTCCACCTTCCATGGTTTCCCCAGATGAAAGGGAAGTGAAGAGGAGGCCCTCACTCCAACCTCAGAACTGGGAAGGAGAGGGGGTTCTAGCCTACCTATCTATCTATCTATCTATCTATCTATCTATCTATCTATCTATCTATCTATCTATCTATCTATCTATCTATCTATCTATCTATCTATCTATCTATCTATCTATCTATCTATCCATCCCTCCCTCCCTCCCTTCCTTCCTTCCTTCCTTCCTTCCTTCCTTCCTTCCTTCCTTCCTTCCTTCCTTCCTTCCTTCCTTCCTTCCTTCCTTCCTTCCTCCCTCCCTCCCTCCCTCCCTTCCTTCCTTCCTTCCTTCCTTCCTTCCTTCCTTCCTTCCTTCCTTCCTTCCTTCCTTCCTTCCTTCCTTCCTTCCAGGAGCTCAGTCCTTTCCTTCCTCCCTGACCTGATGCAGTGCCTTCCCTTTTGTGGGAATCCCTGGCCCCATCCGCACTTAGTCTGTATCCAGTTCCCTTCTGCCTGCTCCCCCTCGGAGGCTGTAAAAGGAGAGGGAAGCTTGCCCTGCCTCTTTACCCTGCTGCCTGCCTCCCTGCCCTGATCCTTCCCCTTGCTGCTCAGAGCTGCTTCTTAGCCTCTCCCAATCCTGATCTTCCCCAAGCAGAGGCTTGGACTTGCCTTCTGACCATGCTCCTCCCCACTGCTGCCTGGCTCCCAGCCCTGTTCTCAGCTATGTCTGTATGATCTGCCTGCATCCCAACCACCTCTCTCTCCCAGCCTTCCTCTCATGGATGAGTCAAACACTGAGCCACCCCCAGCTCAGGCAGCCCCTGTGGGACTGAGTCAGGGCCAGGCATTGGCTCCCAACACATATCTACTCAGAATATTGCTCAGGATTCCCAGGAAAGGGTTCTTAGGATTGAATTGTACATGTGCTTCATGCCATCACATCTACTGAAGTACACCAACATGGCCCTCAGTGGTTCCATGACCTGACAGCATGGTGAAAAGAAATTCAGTCCAACAGTGTTTGGGTAACTAGGACTATATGAATGTGTGTGTGTGTGTGTGTAGAGATGTTATAGCACAGGTGCATGCAGATATATATCAAACAGGATTGGCTGCAGCTGCTTTCCAATGTATATTATCCAGAGGAATCCCAGGTTTACCTTGTATATATAATGTGTGAAAGGACCTCTGGTGTAAAGCTAGCAGACTGCCTGCTGACACTGTCTGCGGGTGTCTAGGGTACCAGCAATCTGTGGTTAATCCAGCCCAGCTCTGTTAGTGGGCACTGCTCTGACTGCCTTTGATGCCTACTCCTTGGGTCGCCCCTCAGCAAAGCGGCTCCTTTGCCATCTCTTCTCCCACTGCTCTCTGCTTTGCTTTCCCACGCGACTCCCCCTTGCTCCGGGCACAGCGCTGCCGCCGCCTCTCCTGCCCCTCGTGGCTCTGCCGCTCTCCTCTCCTGCCTGGTCCACGTGCCCGTTTACCTGCTCTTTTCTGCCTTCTTCCCCCTTTCCTCTCTCTCCTATGTCAGGTACCCTTCTCCTCCCTCCGCCTACCTCGGTGCGTCTGGCGCCTCTGCCCTTCCCCTCCATTGCGTTGGTCGCTCGCCTTGCCTTCGCCTGCATTTTACTACACGCGTTCCCCCTCCTCTCCCCCCGCCGCCTCGCCACCGCTGAGGGCTCCGAGGCCAATGCTCCATGTGCGCTTGGAGAGCTCTGCGCCCTGCCCTCGGCTCTGTCATTTACGTCAGACTGCGAGCTCCTGGAGCCTCCCGCTCTTTCTTCCTCACTCTCAAGCCACACACAGGCTGCAGCCGAGTCGCCGGCTCCCGCCTCCCTCTGCTCCTGCCCGCCAAAGGCAAAGAGGGGACGCAACTTCGACCAGGCGACAGGACCCGCCGCGGCGAGCCAAGACAGAAGCAGCACCCATGAGAAGCATCTTTCAACCCTGATACCGAGTAAGAAGGGAGGGAGAACTATTACAACCCACCGGGGGTTGCTTGGCAAAGAGAAGGGAAGGGACACGGCGCGGGGCTCAGCTGGCCCTTCACAGGTAGCTTTAGCGCGGGGGTCCAGTCTCTGCCTGCCTTTGCCGTCCCTACCTGAAGGTTCAGGGTATTACCCTCGGGGTAATCAGCAACGTTTTTATTTCAGCACCACGGACAGAGCCTTTCCCCTTCAGCCAGCTAGGCTGGGTGGTTGAGGAGGACATACAACTCATGGATCTGATAAAGCAAGTCGTGAAAGTTTATGAAAGTAAATCCGCTCGCTTTTAAGGTGCTGCAAGACTCTCTTTTGATTTTGCAAAGCAGGCTAAAACAGTCAATAGCCCCTGGAATTTCTTTCCATGGGTTTCTTCTTTTGGTCCTTTGAATTTCTAGGTACAGCTGCTACATCATTTCCATTTTTTCCCTTTTCTTGGACATGTTTTCTTCCCCTTTCTGTTGAATTCCCCCTCCTTCACTCTTTACAGTATTATGACTTAGCCTTCTCTCACACTTTCAATTTGTTCATAGACGGGGGTGGGGTGGGGGGGCTGGGATTATTTATACTTTCTTTCCATTTTTAACATTTCATTTTCTTCTTCTTGCAGGTGGCATACCTGGCTGTGGCCAAGATGAACGAAAGCATCTCTTTGAATGAAACCAGGGCTCCTGTACCCTGGATTCATACCAACAATAGGAATTCTTCTTTGGAGCTCTCCAGCGAGCTCCCCATCTTTGTCATCAACCCCTGGGATATTATGCTCTGCATCTCTGGAACCATCATTGCCTGTGAGAATGCTATAGTCGTGGCCATCATATTCTATACTCCCAACCTGAGAACCCCAATGTTTGTGTTGATTGGGAGCTTGGCCACAGCAGACCTACTAGCTGGAGTTGGTCTGATCCTCAATTTTGTTTTCCACTATGTGATCCAGTCAGAAACCATCAGCCTTGTTACAGTTGGCTTCTTAGTTGCTTCTTTTACTGCTTCGGTGAGCAGCTTATTGGCCATCACGGTTGATCGCTATCTTTCATTATACAATGCACTGACTTATTACTCTGAGAAGACAGTGCTCTGTATCCATATGATGCTGATCATCACCTGGGGGGTTTCCCTCTGCTTAGGACTGCTACCTGTTTTAGGCTGGAACTGTCTTGAAGATTCTTCATCATGCAGTATTGTCAGACCTCTGACGAAAAGTAATGTGACTTTGCTGTCTGCCTCTTTCTTTTTCATTTTTATCCTTATGCTCCATCTGTACATTAAAATCTGCAAAATAGTCTGCAGACATGCACACCAGATAGCACTCCAACAGCATTTTCTAACAGCATCACACTACGTCGCAACAAAGAAAGGAGTCTCTACACTAGCTATAATACTTGGGACCTTTGGAGCCAGTTGGTTACCTTTTGCCATCTACTGTGTAGTTGGAGATTCCAACTACCCCACTGTGTACACATATGCCACACTTCTACCAGCCACCTACAACTCTATGATTAATCCTATCATTTATGCATACAGAAACCAAGAAATTCAAAGATCCATGTGGGTTCTCTTTTGTGACTGCTTTCAGTCTAAAGTGTCCTTTCGTTCAAGATCCCCCAGTGATGTCTAAGTGACTTCTTTCTGTGTGTAGTTTCGCACAAAGTGACAATCTTTGACTTTTGTGAATTACAGTGCCTGGTATAAACCAGATCCATGTTGTGAGGTTGTCTGGGGGGAAATGTTTAAACAGTAGCACTTTATGTATGTGTTTTCTTGAGAATGTAAAAGGTCAGGGACTTTTGGTTGTGGGAAACAAAGAAAGTGTGGTTGTATATGATACTGTACATCACATTTGTAAAGTGGAGACATCCCAAGATTATGTAATTATAGCACTTTATTTTTAGCTGCTGAACTGCCAAAACAGTATTGCCATTTTTAAAGGGCAGATAGAAAGGAAGTGAAATATTGTCTGGTTATTTTGAGATATGAATGATAATATATTTTGCTGCACAGTATTGATAAATTATGACATTTTATATACAAATAAACAGACCCATTACATATTTTTATTTGGTGTGTTGAACTGATTGAATAACCTTTAAAAGCAGATAAACTTTCCACACTGCCTCTTCTTTATTTACTTGGAAAACCACTGGGTTCATCACCCCACCCATTAAATTAGTTTGCTTACACAGAGAACCATGTCATAAACATGTTAAAATATACTGCTTTATTTGTTTCGTCCTATTGATTAGTAATTTGTTTCCTAGGGGAATAAAACCAGTCATATATGCTGTAGAATACTATTTCTTTTACAGTCCTCCAAAGTCTTTTTTTTTTAAATCAGAGGTTAAAGATTCAAATGGAAATGCTTTGAGAGAGGAAACAAGATCCAAGATATTCTTGCTGTCAAATGAAGATGGCAAACTACTGGGAACACATGTCATTTTTGAAATGCAAAACTAAGGCAAACTTTAATTCATTTAAGGGGAGTTAGCATAGGAGATTATTCAAGAGCATTCCCATTTGTCCTTGTTTAGTCTGAATTTTGGATTTCCCCCAGGAAATCTGTTAATTAATAAACTGACTGACAATCCACATAATCTGGAAGCCCTTTTTTGTCCCTTTGTCTGACTAGTTATTCAGACTTTGCACACAGCTTTGCTACTTGAATGTCTGTGTCTGTGATACCACACTGTGATAGCCTATTCACTTACTGAAAAGTAGGTTTTGCTAGGAGCCTAGCAACAGGTGACTATTACAACTCAGCCAGGAGGAACTTGATAATCTGAATCAAAATTAATAAATTTTGACGCTTAATACTACAACATCTTGCAGTATTATATCTATACTTTAAATATTCCTGAGCAATCGAGCCATTTACCTTTAATGATAATTTGTCCTTAAATGTTAAAATATACTGGTTTTCTTAAAATGTTTTGAAAAGCAGATACCATCCACTTTTCAGGGTTCTTGCAAATGTTTTAACCTGGGTACCATATTCTAAAACAGTAAGAGTGATCAAATCTTCCAAAGTTTTCATCCTTCAATAGCAGCCCCAAGTAGCAGCTAATTTTAATAACATTCTGATCCACCAACATTATGAGGAACATGCATCATATAAGTTTTTCAGTTGCAGTGTTAGCAACATCTGAGAACTGTGACAAAATGTCCTATTCCTGTGAAAGCAATTTGCACATGGAAACAAGCGTTCATGTACTGGTCTGGGACAGCTTGGGCTTCAAAATCCAGTTGTATAGGAGAAAAATTTCTCTGGGTTCAGTGACTGGACTGTGTATTTTCTGAAGAGATAGCACAGTCTCATTCTGAGAGCTCTGAGCTCATACAATGTCAGCCTCCTGCTGGGAGGGAGGAGGTTAAAAAGGTGCCTACACGGAGTCTGGCAACCACCAACCTGTTGAACAGGTGAGCAGCACACAGCCAGAAGTTTCACTCTGACTATATGGACATAGATAAGACAGGATAAAAGAGCCCTGTGTGAGCACTGCTGTTTTTGTGATTCCTGAGAGAGCTGAAGGACAATTATAGTACAAGTTGAGTATTACTGATATTGGATTTGGTACCTTCCACAACACTACAACAGTTGACAACCAAGGCTCTAAAGCCAACATTAAGCATAATTATATCCCATTAGCATCAGTGAGAGAATTACACATATGCTTAACACTGTCCCATTGAAATAAATGGCATAATTGTTCATATTTGCCTGGACCCAGACAAAAATAAAATGACCCTGATACCAAAGAGATTGTGCAATACAGCATTCAACAAGTCAAAGCCCTACATGTGCTTACATGAGAAACACAGAATTTGAAATACAAAAAGGGATAGCTCCATGTGTGCAAAGGATGTGAATGATGCAGCCTTTGTCAACATGGCCATTGATGGGGGGACGGGGGATAAAATTCACGGGACCCGTCAGCTGGTGGGCCCTAAAGTCAGAGTCATGCTGCGTCCATCCCAAATGCCTTTCCAGTGGTTTTCCTTTTGGTGCAGTTCTGCTGCAGCCGCTAGGGATGTAGAAAAGCCTTGGCACAGTAAAAAGCACTCTACTATTGGCTAGACTTGCCTTTCTGCAAGACTGAGGCAAACTTGCCTAACATATCATGCTAAGCCCATCAACTAAGCCAGCACTGCAGCAAGAGAAGGCAGTGTGCTGGTGGCTGCTACAGTCATTGTCAGCCTAGCCTTTCACTCTTCTTTTTCCTTGCACCCAGTTCAGCCAGATCTTGCAAAGCAAAGCCGTAGTTAGTGTGTTGCAGTAAAATATTTTCCTCTCCTTTCCTTAATTTCTCTCCCTCTTTTCCACATTTTTCCCATTCATTTCTCTATCCCTCCATCTAATTTTGGATGCATGTAATGGCAATACAATAGCAAAACTTTGCTAATATTAGGACCCGAAAGGATTTTTAAAAAATATTTCTTAATGTCAAAGGATGCTTCCCCCCCTCTCAAACCTGTTACGTGCATGGTAGTGGAACATTAATCTGTTTCAGTGATTAAAACTCCCAGTTCAGGCACTGGATTATCAGTATTATTATTGTGTTGGTGGAAGTCCTAATAAAGGTAAAGGCAGTCCCCTGTGCAAGCACCAGTCGTTTCCGACTCTGGGGTGACATTGCTTTCACAACGTTTTCACGGCGGACTTTTTATGGGGTGGTTTGCCATTGCCTTCCCCAGTCTTTTACACTTCCCCCCCCCCCAGCAAGCTGGGTACTCATTTTACCAACCTCAGAAGGATGGAAGGCTGAGTTAACCTTGAGCTGACTACCTGAACCCAGCTTCCACCGGGATCGAACTCAGGTCGTGAGCAGAGAGCGTGGACTGCAGTACTGCAGCTTTACTACTCTGCGCCATGGGGCTCTAACAGCCCTTTGTACAGGCTACTTTGCTATAAGGCAACTATCATTAAAAATTAGATTTATAACAAACACCATACCCAGACTTTCTCCCCAATGGGGACCCTAAACTTCATTGTTCTTCCATCTTTTATTTTCCCTGTGAGGTGGGTCCATCTGAGTGTGTTACCCAAGAATCTTCCCTGGCTGGTTGTGGATCTGAGTAGTGGAGACACGTGACAGGCTGTTTAAAAGCTGTCTTGTTACATGTTACCTACTGTGAAGATAACCTGGTTCAGGGTGTTCCAGAGCCCTTCATTTTTGTCACAGCAACTTTCATCATTGATCTGGGGGTTGGTGGTCATTTTTCAGGCATGTAGCATTATTTTCTGAGTTATGCCTGCCACAAACAGAGACCTTTAGCTTCCACAGCAAATAGCATAATGTGGTGGTGGTTTGTCTCATCTGAACCAGGATTTTCCCGTGCCTTTCCATTTTGGCCCTGGAATTCCCACAATCATACTGAAGCTGGTGGGAAATTTTGAGTCTCCTAGCTTTATTCTCTGATTAATTATTCCTGCCAGTATTGAACTAGGAAATCCAGGACAGAATCTGCACTCATGCCATGGAAGCTTGCTGGGTGACCTTGAGCAGCTGTACACTCGCAGTCTCACCTACCTCACAGGGTTGTTGTGAGGATTAAATGGAGGGGAGAAGAATGAGGCTTTGGGTTCCCGCCAAAGATATTAAATCACTGTTGGCTTTAGAAGGACTTAGCAGTCACTTAATAATAGGCTTATTTCTCATTTATTTCTGCTGCACTGTGTTAAAGTAAAAGAGGTTTGCTGCACTGCAGGAACAGCTATCCAACAGCAGAATCCACACGTTATTGGACACTGTGCTATTCTAGACATTCATCTACCAGATTTTTATGTCCAGATGGGAAAATCCTGGAGGTGAATGATTACAAAAGAACAATATTCAATTGCAAGTGGGTCTCCCTCTAGTGTCCATTCATGTAATTGTTGCATTTGTGATGAGAGCTGAACAAACACAATAAAACAGGAGTGGAGTGATGCCTTAAAAATTAATGAAATTTATTACGGCATAAAGAATTACAAAGGTAAGTGGCTTGCACTCATGGTCCTTCATTGTCCAGGGCCATGAGAATGTGCTCACTGGTCACTAGTTACACAGGAGGATGAGCAAGGAAGAACAATGCCCAGATCCTCTCCCTTCCCTTCTCTTAAGGCAGCCTAACAGTTAGGATTGTCAAGAGTGTCTCCAAATATCTTGTTGCAGTTTAAGAAATTTTAGTTATTTATGTATGTTCTACCTTTCTACAAAAACAAGTCTTTAGGGCAGGTAACAAAACCACTGAAATGAAATATAAGCTATAATTTAAACCACAATAATGAAAAGAACCACCAAGCAGCAATGATGAAAAGAGCCACCAAAGAAACCTACAGAGTCAGCAAGCAGGTCCCCCAACTCAGCTCTCCCAAAGAGGTGACAAGTCTTCTTCATGGATGGCCTTTTCTCCAGAAGGTTGTACACCATACAAGTAAAAGCCAACAATGCCCCCGTACAGCATAATATGTGAGGATTTATTTATTTATTTATTACTATATTTTACAGCACTTATATCCCACCATTCTACCCTCACAAGGGCCACCAAGATTGCTAACAAATTAAAATATCCATGATAAAATCACATTTTAAACCCATTAAAATCAACCCCACAACACACATCTTTAAAATAATTCAAATATATACAAAGACATAAAAACAGCAATTAAAACATTGGGAAGGAAGAATTAAGGGTGTGCATGGAAAAATATAATTTTTATTTGGGTCTCTTGGACCAGAAAATATCAGTATTTCCAAATATTTTCAAATCCAAGTATCAGCCTGGTATTGGGATTCAGGTAAATATTTGGGAAACCCAAATTTATTTGACTCCATTATACCCCAGGGGGATGTCCAAGGGTATCTGTGGCTCTGGAGGGGGCTGTTTTCTGAGGCAGGGGCATCTAATTTACAGCAAAGTTGCTGGTCCTTCTCCTCCTCAACCACCTCCCAGTTTTAAAACTGAATCCAACCAAGATGGAGGTTCTGTGGCTGCTTGGATGGGATTGGGATCCCAACTTCCCACTCTTGATGGTGCACCTCGAATACTGTCACAAGTCATCAGGCTGGTGTTTTTCCAACTGCATCCGGCAAAGCAACTGGTCCCTTTCCTATCTTGCCTGATCTAGCCACAGTAATCCACACAATGGTCTCCTCCAATCTGGATTACTGTAACTTGCTTTATGCTGGCCTGCCCTTGAGACTGATCTGGAAACTCCAACTGGTTTAGAATGCGGTGGCACAGTTTCCTCATGGGAACACCACAGACTGCGTATATTCAACCTGTGCTGTGCCAGCTGCACTGGCTACCTGTGAAGTACTGGGTCAGGTTCAAGTTTTTGGAATTCACCTTTAAGGTCATGAGTGGTCTGGGACCCATGTATCTGTGAGACTTCCTCCTCTGGTATGTCCCCAAAAAAGCTTTACACCCTACTGAGCACAATGTACTGGTGATCCCTAGCCCTAAAGACATCCAGCTGTCCTCAACCAGAGCCAGGGCTTTTTCAGCCCTCACGCCTACCTGGTGGAACTCTCTGCCAGACAACATTCACACCCTATAGGACTTTGTGCAGTTCTGCAGGGCATGCAAGGCAGAGATGTTCTGCCAGGCTTTTGGCTGAGAACAGTAATGAGTACCACCTTACCTGGCACTCTCTCCCCCACCCTGCTTTTTCTGCTTATTGTGAGATAGAAATGCATATTGTGTATGATTGCTTAGGTGCCAACTGATGTTATATTTAGCTATTTTAATTCCTGAATTTTAAATTGTATAGTTTCATTGTTAATTGCCCTGAGTTCTGTGAATTCAGAGACAAGGGCAGTATATAAATCTAAATTATAAATAAATAAATAAAGATTGGACCAGGGAGTCAAATTCTATGGGCCCCCAAAGAAGGTGCCCCCATCCTCCATCAATGGAGGAAGCAAAGGCATTTAAAAAGACAGCAGTTTCATTAAATGCCTTCTGAATTCACTCATGGTCTCTTTAAAAGCCTTCTCCAAACTGTACTGCCACTGTAGCACTACTTGGCGAGGAAACTCAGAGGGCATTTAATGAGTCCACAGTCTCTTTAAATGCCTTCTCTAAACTGTGCCTGAATCAAAGCTGAATAATATCGACTTTTATTTGGGCAGGAACTAAATCAGATTCTCTAATCTGTGTTCTGATTAAAATACACCCCAAAATACCAGTAAGGTGTTTTTTTGTTGGGGGGGGGATGGGGTTCAGCTCAGATAAACTGAATGTACATCTCTAGGAGGTGTAGAATCACCAAATGAAACAAATGAGACTTCATCCTCTGGAAGAAGATGGCAACAGAAGGGGACAGACAAATCTTTCAACAGAGAGTTCCAGAACTTTGGTGCCAAGTCCAAGAAGGTCCTTTCTATGGTTGCCACCTACATAATCTCAGAAGCTGGTGACACCTGAACCAGGATCTCCAAAGATGACTGTAGTACTTGGGCAGATTCATAAAGAACGAAGCAATCCTTCTCATATGTTTGTCTCAAACCACACAAGGCTTTCAAGATCAGCACCAGCCCTTTGAATTGCAACCATAAATAGATTAGAAACCAGTGTAAATGGACTGAGACTGGAGTGATGTAGTCCCTATGACCCACTCTAGTCAACTTCCTGACTGCAAAATTCTGTTACAAGTGTATGTCCCCTCTAGTGTACACACCTCAGGAGTCCATTGACAATCATAATAGTCAAAACAGATGTTTGTATTACCTTTACTAATGCTGATCATCTGGGTTTCCCCTCTTTAATGCTGACATATTCCCTCCCTTGCATGGAAACAGTGGTGTGACCATCAGGTTTTCTCAAATAGAGTTTGGGGCTTGATGACCCGGTCAACATGTGGTTGTGGTTGCCTATAGCAGGGCAGTTGTATTTAACCCATTTCCCAATCATTATTCCCAACAATTGATTAAAATGTTTTTAATTTAAAAACCTTCCTGCTGCTGCCATGAGGACCAATACATCTGAATTGCTCTAACAGCCACATCAATAATGCAAATAATCTTATAAAGAAATCTCCCTCAGCTCACTAATCATTTCTGGGAAGGAGCCACCCTCAATGTGGACATCATTTCAATTCTGTTTTGGTTAGCTCTTAGACTAGAATTGACGTCAATCTAGATGCAGTAAACGATGGCCTTTCATTCCCACACACCGTTCTGAGCTGCAGGGATACCTGAGCTGAATAACATTAACATCAGCTACAACATTTCTTCCTTTCCAAATCATAGAACCTCTAGTTATATGCAAATGTTAAAAGCACCTTCGGGAAGAGAAAATACACAGTGAAAATTGGAAGACAGTTTTGTTCAGCTCTCAATTTCTCCTGTGTGGAAATGTTGGACTAGAATGCATCCAGACCCACTTGGTCACTTTGGCTGAATCCAATTTTCCTTTTATGTTGTAGCCCACTGCCACCAACCATATCCTATTGTGTAACTAATCTCAGTGGGCATTCTCACACTGGGATGCCACTTACGGAAGGTCTCATCACCCTCCAAGGCTGTTGCCTCCCGTGCCAGGGCCCTGGCCTTAAGCACATTGCCAAAGTGGTTAAGTGCCAACCCCTATTGGGGTAAGCTGCTGTGACTACACCTATGTACACCTGATACCCCACCAGACAATTGTTGAAGGTGTGGTCAGCCTTCTCTTTTCTGCTGTCTCTGCTGTCCCTTTTTGTAGCCCTTCCTGTCTGGCCCTCATCTCCATCCAGCTTCAGTAAGGTGAAGACATTCACATAGAATCCATCAGGTATCCTTTCCCTAGTATTTCTTGACAGGTGTATGCCAGGCGGGTCCTCATCATCTCCAAACATGAATGTAATGGAGGAGGGATCAGAGGCATTCCCAGTCCAAACAGTCCTTTGGCCTCCTGTAGCTCATGCTGCTTCAAGCATATGCTAGATAGCCCAAGCTGGCAACCCAGGCACCTGTGTCACTGCTCTCCAGTAATCCACCTCCAGCTGCCACTCCCCCTCTGAAGAAGATTCCTGTCATTTCCTCAGTGTCTGAGTCCCCTGTAAGCATGCCGCCTCATCAGTCCTTCTGCACCTTCCCCACCCTATGGCTCATCTGCACTGCTGGTGTTTGCAGATCCAGAGGATGACAACCTATCCCCATAGTGCCTACTGCTCCATCCATGCCTCTCTGCATGGGATCTGGCTCCAAGGGCTCTGGATTTCTTAGCATATTTCTGCTACTGATTGCCATCTGGCTGATCCATCCTCTCCAAGCATGAGTGAGGCCTTGAAGGATGTTGTCATTCCCAGCTGCATCTGCCACATGCCCCTCAGGGTTCAGGGCTGCTGACCTCCTAGCTGCTGGATGTGGTAAAGCATTTGTTGGTAGCATGGGCCTCTGCCCTGTACTCTGCATCCCCATGTCCACAGCAGCAAAATGGTGGCTCCCTGCACTTGTTGAGTTGCCTTTTTCAGAAACACCACGCACTTAACTCAAGAAAGACTCTTAATGAGAAAATGTATGTCCCCAGGGATCCCTAAGCCCTAGCTGAAAGCTGCAGTAATAGCAGTATGAGCCCCAAGTAATTTAAAAAACAAAACAAAAGGGACATTAGGGTCCTATCTCAGTCCCCCCTTGGCTTCTGAGATCTGGAACTCTGCTATATTAACCAAGCATCCCACTAAGATCCCCAGCCAGCTTCATGCAGAGGAGTGCGGAACTGAACCCTGTACTCCAGATTAGGATCCACTGCTCTTAACCACTACCCCCCACTGGCAGCTTGAAAGTCAAGGTAGCTGGGGTTATCCAAGCAGAACATGCAAACACAAGACCTGCCTTCCTGCATGGAATCTACAGCGTGAACTAAATTCCTTATCAATATGATCCAAAAACTGTACTATCTAATTATCTACCAATCTGTCTGTCTACCTGTCTATTTATGTATGCCATCTGTATCCCCCATGTATCCAAGATCACCTCAGGCAGGTAGGTATGTGGGTGTATGGATGCGTTTTGCAGGATGTAGAATGTGGCCCGCCATTAGGCAGGGCAGGGGACAGGAAGCAAAATACCCTTGGACCTGGGGCAACCTATTCACTGGGCTCTTACTACAGAGTAATGGTAACTCTTGAGGAAGCCTTCTGGTCTCCTCAGTAGCCAGTCAGTGGCCTCTACTAAAGCCCACATGGCTCCCCTATATTCACTAGTGAGGTCTCTCCCATTTGAGGCCATTCCAGTGGCGTTTTAGGGCTCACCACAGTGCTGTCCTGGGGAATGGTGCCAATGTAACCACACAATGGCTGTCCCTGCAGCTTTCTATGGACTGCTGCTGATGCAGGCCCAAGTGCTGCTGCCATCCCAGTAGCTCATCTGGAGTGCTCACCCAGGAAATGCCACCAATACAGCCACACCAGACTTTGTGGGAAGCACTGTCCCTTCTGCTTTGCCTGGGATGACTGCTACCAGGAACTAGCAGCCATGCAAAGCCTCATGCCCAAGGGGAAAAACAGCCCCCATGGGAAATGCTGCTCATTAGGCTTGCCAGTCTCCAGGCCCCAGTGAGGGATCCCTGGTTTTGCAGGCTCCTCCCTGCCACAGTCAGCTGGCCAGTGGGAGGAAGCCTCACCCCAACAGCCACCATCATCTGCCTTTAAATCTTGACAGGCTTTGAAGAAGTTTGCAAAGAACTTATTGTATTTTGGAAGGTGTGTGTGCCTTTAAATCTCAGCAGGATAGTGCTGCAAGGGGTAGGGTGAGCGGGCAGAGCCGCATGGCTCTTCCCAGTGAGTGTGTGAGGGAGGAAGCCAGCACAGTCCCTCTGTTTGTTTGGCATTCATTTCAGAAGTAATTTGTATGGATAGTAAAGAGCTGATTATGGGATGGAGGAAAACTTCACCCTCTGGACTGCTCTATTCAGTACTTTTGTTTTCCTGTGTTTGAAGAAGTTGGTTGAAATACAGCAGATTGCTGCATTCAGCGACTCCCATGAGTAAAGTGATTGCCCCAGTGAAATTACAAAAGTGTGGACTTGCAAACTGCTCATTTTGGTTACTTTGTGATTGTGTGTGTGTTCACTTTCATTCAGTGGAAGTGCAGCTGCTGGGGAACCCTTTGAAGACAGAAAAGAAGAGGAGAAAATGAAGACTGTATTCAAGGAAACTGCACTGCTATATTTTTTGTTTGTTTGTTTTAGGGAATGGTAAAATCTCCAAGCTGTACCTCAAAGTCTCTCAGTTTCACCCCCAAAGTTCCTAGGCATTTCCTGAGTTGAACCTGGCAATCCTACCACCCATATGGTTTCACCAGGCATCATGAGAAGTCCTGTTCCCCTGCTTTTTCCAGGTTCACTGCTGCTGTGGGCCTCAGGAAGAGTGGCAATACAAAGTCTTGTGCTGAAGGAATAAGCAGCCTCCCCATCTATTGCAGCCTGCATACCTGAGACGGTCTGGGTAGTGCTGGCCTTTTGCCAACCTGGTTGTACACTGACCAATGGAGGAGCTGAGACAGTCCTGGTGGCATTGGTTTGCTGCCAATAAAGCTGCATGATGATGAGTCGTAGAGGAGCTGAGATGATCCTGGTAGCATTGGCCTACTGCCAACCTGGCTGCATGATGGGGGAGAGGAACAGAGGAGGTAGTCAAGGTGAGCTGGCTGGGCATTGTGGTGCTTTCCCTGCCTTGTGGCCCCTCCCATTCCCCCTCCCCCAGCCCGTTTCTGGCCACCTCATAGGCCATCCTGGGAGGGGGGTGTCTGATTTTTGTGCCACAGCAGCTGCCCGGTCCCCCAGCTGCCCAAGAGGCCCATTGCTTCCTTTTGGATGTGGCCAGCTATGGCTGCCATCTCCCTCACTGGCTCTCCCAGTCTGTGCAGGACTGCCTCATAGGCCTGAGTCTGGACTTCCTGCTTCTATGCAATTTGTGCTTAATTGCGATGATGGGTTTCTTTTATATAGCATATATAGAAATATAGTAACATCACCAATTGTGTAAACTATCCACATTAGGGCTTTCTGCAGCCCCACTGCTGCTTCTTATATTCATATCCTATTGTCTACAGTTACATTCTTTGTCTCCATGTGCATGCATATGTATTCATAGATAATACACATCACATTTTTATCGCATCAATTTTAGGTGCTCAGGGCAGCGCACATGGCAGCATCCATACTGGAGTAAGTACACTTGTTAATCCCATCAATTTCACTGGGAGAAATTATGCACATGGTTGAGTCTTGAATTTAACAATGGTTGGATTGTGCTGAAAACATGCCATTGTTAACTTTTGAAAGGTAGACATTGGGCCAAAAATATTCCACTTATTTCGCAGGGAGAAAGTGAGACATGGTTATTATAGTGGAATCAATAATACTTGCTTGGATTTTGTCCCACAATTAAAAAATCCTACTAAACACCAGAAGCTCATTTGATGCCTCAATAATACAGGATATTATATCTGATTTATATTTGGTTGTCATCTGTGATTAGAGATTAATCCATAAAGATACTTGAAAAAAAAGAAAAAAGCATGCTTTCAAGAAAAAACAAAGCACTTGAACTGAAACATCCCACGCATGGAGACATATCAATAAAACATGGCTTATAGACTTTAAATGGATGAACCTGGTAAACTTCTATGTCTGTTCTGCATCAATTTGTGTCATAAATTGCTCACAAATGTATAAGCAAATGAATAAATTGACAGCACTCCAAAGCCAAGCTCTTTATTAGATGAGCTACACAAGAGGGGTAAAGGACAGAACCTTTCTTCAGAGTTCATGCTAGCTTTACTCAACGGGAGTTTTGCCTGAGGAGAAAATTGAAGAGGTCCACTGAAGACTGATGCACTATTAAAGCTCACAATGGTTAATTACACTTGACTACCCAGCCAAAAGGAAGCCCTTTTAACCCTTAGGGTTTCCACTTGCTTAACATTTTCCCATTAAAATAAAAAGGACTTGCACGTGCCACCATGTTAAACACTGTTACTATAGTCCCATATGACCAGAATGATATATATTTGTGCTCCACCTTTAAGTCTAACCAACTTAACCTCAAGATACTTATTTATTTAAATATTTATAGCCCGTTTTTATACAAGGGACTTAACAAGTCACAATTAAAAGAGTACAATTAAACCTATATAACAATAACCTATATAATAAGATAGGACAGCTATGCAGGCTAGCTCCTGACAGTAATGTCTTCCACATTCTGAACCAGCTGCAATTTCTGGGTTGCCTTCAAGAACAGAACAATGCATTACAGTAATCCAGCCATTTAATCCAACCATAAAGTTGCAAAAGCATGAATCGATGTGGCCAGATTGCCTGAATCTAAGAAAGGACAGAGTTGACGAACCAGATGCAGCTGATAGAAGGCATTCTTAGCCCCACTTGTTAATCCCATCAATTTTACTGGGAGAAATTATGCACATGGTTGAGTCTTGAATTTAACACACATCAACCTGCTTTTCAAACAGCAAATTTAAAAAAACAGGAACCACAGGGTAATCAAACGCTGAGTATCTAACACCTCACCATGTAAACAATAATAATATATGTTTCACCTTAAATAAATATACAATTACTCAATCCTTTTGTTGTCTCATTATTAATATTATTGCTTTTTTATCCCAAATATTATGATATAAAATAGCAATTATACATGACAAATACTGCAAAGTGCTAATGCGCCAAAAATATACAATTTGTAAAACCTTCATACCAATATAGTCAACCTACTCCATATATGTAACTACAGTACAATAATACATCATTTGCCTTGACATTGAATATTAATATACCATTTATAAACAGTAAAGGCTGGGCCTGACGGTATGATCTAGCCCAAAAATAAATCAATTGCACATGAGTTGTATTTGGAGAATATGATGCATGTGTTGAACTCTTCCACTGAAGTCAATGGGAAAGTACAGAAAAAGGGAGGGGGGAATGTAATCATATAGTATAGGACATCCAATAAACAAAGCAACATGTTAAGCAAACTACCCTAAATAGGATTTTGGGGAATTTAGAGTGGAGGGCAAACTGCCTTTTAGCGAGATCAAAAACCTGTTTATACAGAAGGTGTCTGCTTTGGAACTTACCCAATAATGAGACAATGTAATATAATAGTAAAAGGTTTATTATAAAATAAAGACAAACATACAAGAGTATAAGGTCACACAGCATACATTCAGTCCTAATGAAAATGATAGAAATAGACAGGGGTACATAAACAGATTGACAAACAGGGTAATAATTACCTATCGTAGTCTTCAAGGAAGGCTCCAATGGCAACAAAAAGGAGATGGGGGATGGACCCTCAACTGATCAGGAATTGGGGGCGTATCTAACAGTGGGATATGGGGTACTGTCAGATGCACACGTGTGGGGACTTGGGTTAGAGGTTATAAGGACTACCTTGAGCCCTTAGGGGGTAGGAGGTGCAGGGGCGAATGACAGGTAATCAGCTGGTACATGACCTCAGAAAAAGGGGAGGCTCCGCAATGACCATAAGGGCTGGACTTGTGTGGTAGCCAATGGCCAATTTATTAGGGGCACCTGATTGGATGCCCATACCTGGCCAATGAGTGGACCTAGCCCTGGTTACCTGATTGGGCATCCAAGTAACAATGGGCAAAGAGTGGGAGGCTCCAGGATGACCATTAGGACAAATAATGGATGAGGGTGTTGGGGTGGAAGTGATTAACAAAGTTATTAAACTTATCTAAAGGTGGCAATAGAGGACCAAATTGCTACCTAAGGTGACACCTGATCTATACAAAGAAATCTGGCTCTAGGTGAAGATGTTCTTCCACTTCTTTACTTCCGTACTGGCACCATCTATTGTCTTGGGTTCCGTGGATCAAAAGCTTAGGCTGTCTGGCAAAGTCTACACCTAAGATGAGCTTGATTGCCTTGTGCAGATGCCACAGCTGTTGAGTACGTGAGCCTTTCGCTTTGCTGTCATGGAGTCTGGTATTGCAGGAAGATGGTCGCTGGTGGTGTTAGCTTACCACAGTGGCTTTCGTGATCAATGCTGAAAGCCTCTTGCCCGGACAGTTCCTGGCAGCGCAACTTCTTCCACTGCAACAGCCGAGATGGTGTATGCATGGAGTGGCTAGAAACCCATCTGTACTTGTGGCTAGCATTCTTCCGGAGATATAGAGTGCTTGTTGTAAAACCCACGTTCTATAGCAGATGTGTGTAAGTTGAATCTCCAGACACTCTGGCAACCAAATGGGTGATTACGATGTCCATATATAACCAAAATTAGGGGTCTCTTAGTCATAAACAGAACTAGAATACAAAATTAAACAAAAATGTGAACACTAACCTGCTCATGCTAGCAAGAGAAGATTCCAAACAAACCTATAGAAAGAAAAATTGATGGAGGGGAAAAGAAATCTACCGGTGGAAAAGAAAGTCTGGATGTATCTTCTAGTATAAGGATTTCTATTTGTGCTGGAGTTTAACTCTGATAAAGAAAGTATTGTAAAGCTTGTATATACACACAGTGTGGCTGCATTTAACATACTGAGTACAGTGTTCTCTGTTATATTGTACAGTATTTTCTGTTATATTGTTCTCAGCCATATAACTTAAAAGAGGAAACTATACTATTATTTTTAATTCATATTTCATATTGAAACCTTATATGGAATTTTGCTCACTAGAAAATGCTCCCAGAGCTTAGATGGGTATTTATTGACCCATTTTGAAGCGATAGGTAACCTGGCTGTTGAAATTAAAATTGAGATTAATTCCATTGTTTGTTTATTGATATCTAGCTCTATCCACATATTAAATATTCAATTTATACATTTATAGGTAAAAGGAAGTACTTCTTCATGCAAACAGTGAGCAGCATGTGGATGTACCGGATTCACTCCAAAGTGCTGGTTTTAACCTTTAAAGCCCTATATGGTCAGGGTCCTGCATGCCTTAGGGACCGCCTTTCCCCGTATATGCCCCAGCGAGCACTTTGGTCCGGGTCTTGAAACCTGATGACAGTCCCTAGTGTCAGGGAAGTTAGGCTTCAGTCAGCTAGAGCCAGGACCTTTTCTGCTGCTGCATCTAGCTGGTGGAATGAGTTGCTGGAGGAAGTTAGGTCCCTGCGAGAGCTCCCACAGTTCCACAGGGCCTGTAAAATGGCACTCTTCCACTTTGCTTTCCCATAATGGCAACTTCTACAGCAATGGATTAGGCCCATAAACCAGAAATTTAACACCACTCTGCACTTCCTTCCACGCTATGACGATCTGGGGTCCCTTTGGAACACTTAATACTGATCATTCAGTTATACTGCTACCATTGAAATTAACCGTTTCATGAATTAATGCACTAGCACCCACTGATATGCTGTTTTATAACTGATGTTTTATAATTGTTTTATGTTCCTATGTTTTATCTTGTTCGGTCATTCTTTGACTCCAACCTGTGAGCCGCCCTGAGCCTGCCTTCAGTGGGGAGGGCGGGATGTAAATAAAATAAATAAATGTAATTAAAACTTTAAAGAACTATTAGATATGTTCATGGAGAGCAGGTAGCCATGATAAATAGATGGCAGTAACCCCCTCAACACCAGTGATGAGTAGCAATGATTGGGGAGTTTGGGCTTTAGTGCCCTGCTTATAGGCCTTCTGGAGGCATCTGGTTGGCCATTTTTAAAACAAGAATGCTGGGCTAGATGAACCATTTGGATGAGTTGCTCTTATTAATCGATGGGCTTTTAAAATCTAAGGCCTGGACACCAGCACTGGTGTAGCTACTCTGTATCATACATTCTCTAAGGAGAGGAAAGAAATGGCAAAAATATCAAACCTGAAGGAGCTTAGAGAGCATAGCAACCAAGCTGGAGTCTATAATGATACCATTAACACCCCCCTCCCCAAACAGAACCATGTGCCAGTGATTCCCCCATGTCAACCAGACCTGGAAGAATGCAGCACATCTCCCTAATGTCACCCTGCCTCTGCTTGTCTACTGAATACAACAAGAAAAGGAATGTAGGAACCACAGCACTGTATAGGGAAGACTATGGCATGCCCATGTGGGACCCTGTAACAACCACGTCCCTGGGAACTCTGGAAATGAGTGTTAGATTCCCCTCACATTCCACTTTGACACAAGAAAGGAAGAATGGCAACTCTAAGCATGATGCCCAACTATCTCTCTTGGCAGAAAAAAAACCACCACAGAAAAACCACCAGCATTTCCAAGACAAAAGTTCAGGTCCAAGAGATAAAAACCAGCAGGACACTTAGGAAGAGTGGCCATCAGCACCAATATGATGTCACTTCCAGGGACAACTTGCAAGTGGTGTAATGCATCTCTAGAAATTGTTGTAAGCCATAGCATTTCTGGGAATTCCTAGAGAGGGCTAACATCACTTCTGGGGAAAACCAGAAATGACACCAGTCCTCTCTAAGAATCAACAAAACTCTATGGTAAAATCCAAAAGTGACATCATGCCATCTGAACAACAGTCATTTAAAAAAAAAAATACTCCTGCCACTGTTCCAAGTGGTAGTAAGAAACTGGAGCAGTGGGTGCAGGGTCACCACAACCACTGGGCGGGCTGGCAAGCCTGGTGAGAAGATTGCCCTGAGTAGCAGCTTTGTGGAAAGCAAAGGAGACGCAGATCCTGGGAATGCACAAAGAGAGCATCCTGTCATCCCCCAGTTGCATGGCTATCCACTCTTATCATAGCAACTACCTTGTCTCCGTCTTGCCATTTCTTTGCTGAGTACACATTTAATATAAGGCACACATGTCAGACCTTTAGTTGGCCAGATCCAAGATTACTTAATAAGAATAATCTTTGTCAACATATGCAGCTTGGTGACTAACATGTATTTAACAGTGACATACACAAAACCCTGAAATGAAGACAGCGTTTCAAAGACATATTCAGTGCAAAGGAAACAATTTATGAGATGATTCCTTGTTATTCCTCCAGAATTGTACAGCTTGTTGACTTCTGTGTTCTGGACTCTTTGTGCAGGTAATGCAGCATTACAATCTTGTCAACTTTATTTATGCAGATTCCTTCTCCACACTCTGAAACCTCACACTTCCAATGATGCAAGATCAAAGTATTTTTATGTCTAAAAGGATCTCTTTCTTTGCTTCTTTCCTCTTTTCTCGGTGAAGTTTCAATGTAAAAGGGATTGGATTTCAACTGAAGCAAAGTGAGCCAACTTAGCCTAGAAAAGCTATTAGTCGTCACATAAATTTTGATAGAGCTGTGAGTCATGTGACTGCATATAACTGCTGTAGCATGCTAATGTCCAGGACATGGGATCATGGTCACATTGGGTTTTTTTTTAAAAAACTTTTCATGAAAAAACTATTTGTCATATAAATTTTGGTTTAATTATGTGCCATATAGCTACATATAAACAATATGATATGCTTATTTCCAGCACAGTGCATTATGGTTATATTTGACCTTTAAAAAACACCACAGACATATCAGACAGCTGTATCAAGTACATTTTCTTATTGAAGAACAAAAAATGTAAATCTATGAATATCATGAAGGTTATTTCTTTAACTCTATGATGGAGTTATCCTTACATAAGAGGAAGTCGTGCCACTTTTTGAATAAATAAGACCTCTTAGTCCATCATCATATCAGTGAAAGAAAATGGGGTAAGATACCATACTGCTTACTATTATGTCAGCATAAGCATGAGTACATAGTCATACAACATATATCTTCACTGCTAAATAAGGACTTGGAAACATGAGCAATGTTTGATGACCATCATGATCCTCATCCAGGGCCAGATTAAGGCCAACAAATGCCCTCAACAAAGCCCAACAATGGTACCCCTTGGCCCTCTCATCACTTAACTGACAAGACACTCAATAGGTGCTGCCTTCTCCAGTTCCCTCTGCCCAAGTGCCAGCTATGAGCTACACACAGTATTTCTCCTTTAATCTTCCCAGTACAATGCAATCCTGGGCTCTTATGCAACACTTCCTCTCATACATTTATTTTCTTTCTAGAGATTATCCAGTGCTCTGGTCTCCTGGTCCTCCTGTATGAAGGATGCTAACCTCTCAGATGCTGAGAGATAAGTGGTGCACTTTTTCATTCATCATTTCTGCTCATTCTTTATCCATCTGTAGGAAGAAGACATGGGAAATGATGCTTTCTCATCAAAGGATGTTTGAAACAGGGAAATTTACTGTAATAGGCAGCAATTAGGAAGCATGTGAACATAAGAGAAGCCATGTTGGATCAGGCCAATGGCCCATCCAGTCCAACACTCTGTATCACACAGTGGCCAAAAATTTATATATATATACACACACACACTGTGGCTAATAGCCACTGATGTACCTCTGCTCCATATTTTTATCTAACCCCCTCTTGAAGCTGGCTATGCTTGTAGCCGCCACCACTTCCTGTGGCAGTGAATTCCACATGTTAATCACCCTTTGGGTGAAGATGACTAATGACCAATTAAACTTCTTATATTTCTATTATTTAGTTGATTGACATCTCAATCCAAATAACAATGCTCATAAATAAATCCCATTAGTTATATCAAACCTGCATCCAAAAAAGTGTGTTTAGGATTAGAGTGATCCTTTTGAATGTTAAATTCATCAGTTGGGTTTTTTTTTTTTTAGATTCGAATGTTGAATTCATCATTTGATTTATTTATTTATTTTAGATTACAGTTGCCTTTACTAAATTTCCTGTATGTGTTAAAGGGTGACTCTTGTCCTTTCTGTTCATTTATCCTCATGTCCAGCCTTCTACACTCATCACCCCAGCAGCATGATTGCTACTGGGAAGCACACAGTTGGCCAATTATATGCTTAGCTGTTTTTATGAAGGGTCCCCACATGGCTTGACCAACAACAACAATACTAGGAAACCACGTGATATAAGTGGAGGAGTTCTTCCGCATGGTTACTATAGAGTGAGCAACCTTGATGGGTCTGCTACAAGATCAGCTAACCCTCTGTCTGGGCATCGACATATGTGGCTTTCCAGCAGCTATGACAATGGGTTGATATAAACAGGGGGGGGGGGTTACTCGTGAAAAAGGGAGGAGTGTAACCTATCAGGGCACTTCTGGCACAAAACCATAAGGGACATCCTCATGTTGGGGCAACACTATGAATCACCAAAATTTTGTATTTAAACCATAGCATTTGAGGTGAATCCTAGAACATTATGCTGGTATGCTGACATCATTTCCCATTTAACACAGGAAGTGATATAATCTGCTGGTTCATTGCCAAGGAGCCTTCCCATTTCCCCAACAGTGACCTGTCAAAGATTGGTGGGAGATGGGTGGGTGGGTGGGTCTAGGTTGGGAAATCTGGCCCTTAGTTCCTTTGACCATCAACCCCCCCCATGCTATGGATCATGGGACTTACATGGACAAAAGTCATACGGGGCAGAGGCTGTACAACCCATTTTGTGGGCAAGGCAGAAACTGAACCTCTGATTTTTAATAGTTATAACATTGACCTAATAACATCTGAAAAGTAACCACCACCTGGTTTTTTTTTCTTAGTGAGCAGTTATTGAAGGCATCTCATCATACATCAGTGTAAGTAAGGTTGGAAGTGACACATGTATGCATAAGGAGCTTAAGCAGTTCAGAGAATGTTTGTTATCCCCTTATAACAGGACTCATATTCCTGTAAAAACATTTAGACCAGGGGTGGCCAACGGTAGTTCTTCAGATGTTTTTTGCCTACAACTCCCATCAGCCTCAGCCAGCATGGCCAATGGCTGGGGCTGATGGGAGTTGTAGGCAAAACACATCTGGAGAGCTACCATTGGCCACCCCTGATTTAGACTATTAGAATACAGTATAAACAGCACAAAAGCAAAACACTGTTTGAAATGCAGAGGATTTCAAGGGTAGGACAAGACTTGGGGGCCAGGAGAGGAGAATTTGTCTTCTTCTGCATGTAAAAACTAGCCAAGATAAAGAATATTTAATGAGTATAAGTGAGAGAATTAGTTTATTTATTTATGTATTCGATTTATATCCCGCTTTCCAGCGGCGTCACTAGGGCAGGGCCAAGGGGGCCATCGGCCCTCCCCCAGAGCATTCTCATTGGCCCCAGGCACTGACCCATGCCCCCCCCAACAGGAAGGGGCTGGCCCTGGGACTAGAACGCTGCTGCTGTGTGGGCTGGCCGGGATTCTGAAACCGGGGCTGCGCTGCCGCCTCTACCACAAGGGGATCAGCATTCTGTTCAGCGGGGGTGAGTGAGCGGGCTGGCTGAGCTTCCCAGCTCACGCTGCCACCGAGTTGCTTGCTTTCTGTGCATGGGGGGTGGGCTGGGCTTCCAAAACTCCAACGGTGCCTCTGCTGAGTGAGTCCTGGGGGGTGGGGGGGGGTGGAGGGGCTTCCCAAACCAGTGCCATGTTGCTGAGTTGCTTGCTTTCTGTGCATGGGGGGGGGGGCAGCTGGGCTTCCAAAACTCCAACGGTGCCTCTGCTGAGTGAGTCCTGCCTGTTTTCTGTGTGCCTGGGGGGTGGGGGGGCGGAGGGGCTTCCCAAACCGGTGCCGTGTTGCTGAGTTGCTTGCTTTCTGTGCATGGGGGGGTGGGCTTCCAAAACTCCAACGGGGTTGGATTACGGGGGCTGGTCACGTGACCAGAGGGGGCTGGTCATGTGGCCAGAGGGTGGATGAGGGAGGGGCCATGTGAAGTGGGCAGGGTTGTGTGCGGAGGGGGTGACGCAGCCCTCCAAAAGGGGTGATGCCCAATGGGGGGGGTGACTTGAATCAGTTACACCCCAGGGTGCAACCCACCCTAGTGACGCCTCTGCCGCTTTCCCCACTGAGGCGTGCTCAGGGCAGCTAAGGAATCCTATATCCTTTTATCTATCTTTAGTACCGTATGGTAACATAATAGAGATTTTGCGTATGGTAACATAATAGAGATAATAGAGATCGATTTTGCACTCAACTTATGCCGCTCTCACATTCGTCTGCTCAGCACGGCTTTCTTCCAATTACCTACTATCTGCCCCGGGGCTGCAGCAAGGATAGGCATTTTTGCGCAGCAAAAAGAAACCGCTAAAAAATAGTTTCTGTTTGCTGTGCGAAAACGCCGATACTTGCTGCAGCCCCAGGGCAGATAGTGGGGAATCGAAAGAAAGCTGTGCTGAGAAGACAAACGTGAGAGCGACATAAGGTGAGTGCTAAATCAGTCAGTGAGTACAAATGAGAAGAAAGCTACAGTAAATGGCATCTGTCCATCTCCCTCTCTCCCTCTCTCTCTCCCCCCTCCCATCATGAGCATCCTGTTGGGGCCTCTGAGCTAAAGGATGGAAAATTAGATCACCCCATCGGGACAATTCACAAGTCCCCATGGCTGCCCATTGGTGCGATGACATACCTGAGAGATCCAGAGAGAAGTATGTATAAAAATCAGGGCTTCAAGAAGCAGGGCAGAAATCTCATTTGCTAAATTTCTCCTGAACAGTCATTTTTATTCCCATGCTTTGCAAACTCTGTGGCACATGAGTATATATCTTGGGGAAATGATTTGCAATGCATTATATTCAATAAAGCTGCTTTGCTGTCTTGAACACTGAGCCTCTGGCTTATTTCTCTCTTGGTGAACTTGAAGCTTGATTAAAGCTTCAAGTTCACCAAGAACTTGAAGCTTGCTGAAATTGTTGTAGTTTCAGAGCACTTTAAGAGCTATGAACTTTTAAATTATACCAATGGAATGTATACCAATCGAAGCAATGCACTTTTAAATTGTACCAATGGAAATAAATTAAACATATTAAATTAAACTAAAAACAACCAGCTTTGACTGGTTGCCCTTTTTTAAAAAAAAAACAAATACAAAAAGAGAAGTCACTAGGACAATGTATAAAAAACAACCTGAAGGTTATAGTGACAAATTTACTAAACCATGTGCAAAACAATGACAAATTTATATCATCATCATTTTACAAAAACACATCATTCATAAATACATCATCAGTAGAGTTCCAATGTACAGGAGGCCAACTAAATATCCTGCTTTGAAGTATTCTTCCAGCAAAGGTGCACTCTACATTCATTCCACAATGGGGGTTATACAACTCCCACAAGATTTACAATATTTCATGGGAGGGTAACCTCACACTCTTCCTCCTTCAAGATTTACTGCAAACAGACTTTGTATATAGACTTCACAATAGACATAACGTCTTATCGGTATTACATTCTGGGACCAGCTCCAACACAGCTCAAGGCATTTAAAACAATAACAATAGAAACTAAAAATGAAGTGTCCTTGCATATGACAGCACTTAGGTATCTGTAGCCATATTGGTACCAGAGACACAAGACAAATTCAAGTATATTTTCAGAATATGAATACCTCTGAAGCACAGAGAATTAAACTTCATGTTACAAAGAATGACTTGATGCCCAGGCCCTGTCAAGTTGATGTGGACTGGGAGATCCTAGTTGCAATGTAGATTCTTAGGTGCATCGGGACCAGCATGAGGACCAGTTTGGATTATCACAGTGTGGGGAGGGGGCAAAATACTTCCCCTGTAGTGTTTTCCCTGCCTGAAATGGCCCCAGACACCTGCTCTTTACACTCTTGGGGAAACCTGCATATAGCCTATCTGCATATAAAAATTTCTGCAAAAGAGCCAATAACTCCTCTCATACTGGAGGAAGATTATGTCCCCCTCTTCCCCATGCTGCAGTCCTAATTGGAATAAGCCCCCATGCACCTAGACATCTAGGTTTTAACCAGGATTTCTAGCCCATGTTGGTTTAGAACATAAGAACATAAGAGAAGCCGTGTTGGATCAGGCCAACGGCCCATCCAGTCCAACACTCTGTGTCACACAGTGGCCAAAAATTTTATATACACACATACACTGTGGCTAATAGCCATTGATGGACCTCTGCTCCATATTTTTATCTAAACCCCTCTTGAAGCTGGCTATACTTGTGGCCGTCACCACCTCCTGTGGCAGTGAATTCCAGTCCAGTTTGCCAGTCCCTAGGCTGACCAGGGGATAGATCCAGGGACAATGTTATTGTGTTGTTAGGCCCTGATGGAAAAGTATCTTTCCTCCACAGTTCTTTCTCACCTGAAGATCACACTCCCCAACTCGCTTTTTCCACTCACAAAAAGAAACTCATACAACTCTTTATGTTCTCTATCTCCTTCCACCTAAGTGAAAAATCATCCTGAGGAGTGCAAAATAACCGAGAGGAGATATTAAGTCATCTCTCCCCGTTTGCTCTCCTTCCATTCACATTTTCAGCCTATTTAGGTTGCTTCAGATTTTTAAAGATAGAAAACTAATAATAATGAGATTCTTGCTAGTGTGTTGAAAAAATGAAGCATTTTATTTAACTTGAAAGTCTGCTTCATCTTGCAGCACAAACACTGGTGTGTTGAAATGGATGTATTTATTGGACCGGGACCCAAGGTGGAGTAACAAATTAAACAATTCAAAACAACCAGTAAGTAACCAAACGTTAACTAACAAAACAACTAAGCCATCTCTTATCTATTTGGTTCTAAAGAGAGAGAAGCAGCAAATTATCTATTTCAATTTCACAAGACAGAAGAAGCACAGAAATTCTGAAATCTCAGCTGAATAAAACAATGGGAACAACTGTTTCTTCCAGTGACTCAAGGCACTAAAATGACAATAAAAGTAATAACAAGTAGGCAGGCATGAAGATGGGAGGGGAGACAATTAGGAAATCCGCTCTTACCAGATCTCCTGACTAGGCTACAATCCTAAAGACATTAGGAGTCAGACACTTTCCAGAGTAAGTCCCATTGAATAACAGAGGATTTATTTCCAGCTAAGGGCTGCTACCTTAGTGTTCTATCAGCTCTCAGCTCTCAGTGGCCTAATTCTACCTCTCACCTTTTCACTTTAGCTTGCTCTGATGCTCTTAACATTGCAGGAGTCTTGGAACATATTCAGTTTTCATCAGGTCTTTTTTTCTCCTTTTCTTCCCTTTTGGGGAACCCTACCCAACAAAAACCCATCTTTAAAAACTTTTTAGATATTTTTATAGTTTGGTTCTCAAAATCCCCACTTGTTGGCAAATAATAATTGTGCCATTTATCTCTACAGAAAAAAGCTCCTTTACCTGTTCCTCTGCTTTATTTTCTGATAGTCCCTCTTTGAGGTTTTTACTTTTTATAAAGACATGGCAAAAGTTTCTTGACTGTTGCATTACTTTGGTATGTTGATCTGCTTCACAAGGTTCACAGTGTTATGGTCAAAGAGTCCTGACTCTCTAGTTGATATCACAAAGAGGAGTCAAGAGAATTACTACTCAGTTCAATTGCCTGTCAAGTACTATTTTTCAGAAACATCTATTTATTACATTCTTCAACAATGTTTGCCTGCCTGAGCTCTTTTTTTATTATTTGATCCCTTAAATAGTTTCTTAGGGCTTGTGATATTCTTGAAGTGCCCCCTTCTCACACCTCTTGTAGATATGTACTTCTAGAAAACCAGTATGTTCCCATGGCCTGTATTAAGAAAACCGTTTGTGTGAATGTGGCTATCATTGCTTTTATTACTATATCATTGGATGAAAGCAGCTGCATGTTATTTGTGAACAGATAGTATTTTATTTAATGCTGGCAGTGCCTATAAACTGATTTCTTTTTTTTAAAAGGAGCAGGGGTTCATTTAAAAAAAAACTGGTGAAGACAGAGGAATATGGAGCCTAGGCTTAGCCAGGTAAGTTTACCAACTTCATGTGGGGTCTGGAATTCTCCCAGAATTAAAACTGATCTCCAAACTAGAGATGTCAGTTCTCCTGGAGAATATGACTGTTTTGGAAGGTGGTCTCTTTGACCACCTTGAAGCGCCCCCTTCTCACATCTCTTGTAGATATGCACTTCTAGAAAACCAGTATGTTCCCATGGCCTTTATTAAGAAAATTCTATATAATAATACCATTTTAGAGCTACTAACAAGCAAAATACGCATGAAGATCACATACCCATGGATGAGATTCTCTAGATCCAGTTTGGAGTGGGCCCAACTCAGACAAGTTCATTTGGGCTCAATTCATATTTAACAAGGCATCAGAAATAAAGTTTATGCTGGGAATGTCATTCAAATACTTCCTCTCATAAATATATCTGCTACTGTGCATTAACACTGTGGCTAGGCCTTAAACCTGAAGCATTGGCTACTTCAAGGTCTCTACACTGTTACTCAATCCCCACACATTAATGTAAGCATGGGAAAATGGGGTCTGGCAGTGAAATGGCCGGGAAGCAAGGGCTTGATGGTACTACTGAACAATACCCCTTGTAAAGTGGGGTCTCGATTCAGCACAGTTGCTCATGTTAATAGCTGGTGCAGCGTAGATGAAGCAAAAATACTTGAAACCTCATTGTATTTACTTGTTCAATTTCCTACAGTAAAATAACTCTTTATAATATAGGAAAATATGGCAATTTTTCCAGTGTTGAAGGTGATATGGGACCTTAATTGCCCCCTCTGTGCATACTCATTCAACTATTGATACTGATAAAGAAGCTTGGGGGCAGAGGTTGACCAAAGAATTGTATGCATGTATAACAAAGGCACTTTCTGCCATCTTAAATGTCTTCATTTGTCTCCAATAAATGACTTTTTTTTTTTTACTGTCAAGTTGCAGCTGACATGGTGTCTCCAAGGGGTTTTCAAGGCAAGAGACTGGTTTTCCATTGTCTGGCTCTGTGTAGCAACACTGGTATTTTTTGGTGGTCTCCCATCCAAATGCTAACCAGGGCTACCCCTGCTTAGCTACTGAGATCTGATAAGATCAGAATAGCCTGGGCTATCCAGGTCAGCATCCACACAGTGATGGGTGTTGTGAAATGGCAGTATTTTCTTTGCCTTCAAGGTAAATAACCTTTGTGCTTTCATCCCCAAGGAAAGTGGTGACATGACATCATACATTTAACATATAGATGCAGCCAGGCACAATTTCCTGAAAAGTTTTATGTTGTTCACAAACAGGAGAGTCCATGCCAGGGCATGGGTCAGCAGGTTTTGGTAACAATCATTAGACTGTATTTCAGCCACCCTCCAGCAGAAACTGCAACTTCAGGGTAGTCTGTTCTCCAGTAAGCCATTTAATGCATCTGACTTGTATAGTCCAAAGGACCAAAATAAGGCTCTGCCAATGTACTCTGAAGCAATCTCAATGATATATCTGTGACTTCAAAAGCATCTTGTTAGGTATGGCTTGGAATACTGCATACAGTATTCAAATTACCACATCAAGATGATAAAATCAAACGTGTAACATCCTGTTGAAACAAGGCACATGATACCAAACATACACTAGGGCTGATTCCAAACTGGCACTTTGGGTTGACTCAGAGACGCCTCTGAAGTCAACCCAAAAAATCTGTACAGTCAGCAACATCTGCCAGCCGTTCTCCTCCCGTCCTCACCCTGTCCTCCAGGCACCCCAGACCGGCTCAAAAAGCTACCACTTCCAAAGTGGTAGCAAATCTTTGAGCCGGCCAGCAGTCGCCTCCCCGCCGTCTGGACGGGGAAGGGCACAAGCGAGGTGACTTGGCAGTGTGGAACTGCCAAGCCACCCCAAGCTGTCCCCAGAATTTTTTTTAAAAGAAATCACTTGTACGCATGAGCGCTTGTCCCCCGAGCAAACCAAATGGAATCCAGCTTCTGGGGCGCCTTCCCATACGACAGGATGCGGGTGGCAAGTGGATGAGCATGTGGAGGCATTGGGACGGCTCTTTTTGAGCCGTCCCAATTTGGGACAACTCCAAGCTGCCCCAGAATCCCCATCTGTTCTCAGCCTAGGTGATCCAAACAATTTCTGAATAGCCTCTTCATCAAAGTTTTCCCTGTGTTTCATTTCATTTGCAGTCAAACAACAGGCTCCGCATGTCAGGGTTTTGTTTTCTCTGATTTAATAGCCTTTTGTGGAAAACACATTGGACGCTGCCCAACACTACACGTGGGTAGAAGGCAATTCATTAATTGTTCCTGCAGGGCTTTTACCCCATTGGTTTTGTGTTGTTAACAGAGAAATTGCTAAAGTCATTCCAGGACAACTGTGCAGATGGCAGCCTGTGAAGAAAGGTTCAAAGTTCTCTGGTGAGCTCTCCAGCAACGCAAGGGCAGGACTGCGCCAGGGTGCTGATTCTTCACATTCTTTAATCTAAACACTTTATCATATTTAAAAGCACCAGTGATTTTAAAAATGAAGAGCCTGCAACAGCATTCTATAATAGACGGCTGTTTGAACTCCAGGGAGTCAGTAATGATGTGACCTCATGGGGTATCCATTGCCTGGAGTCCACCTGACTCGAACTCTTCAGGACACAGCAGTTCCCTGCAGGGACTGTTATTGTTCCCCCATGTGGCTCTCAAAGTATTCCTGTGCATGCCAGACTGATTGCCACTCTGACACTACTTTTGGTTAAGCATGGGATGTATTAGGCAGAGCCAGATCTGATATAAAGGTGATGCTGGCTGGCAAGGAGAACTTTCCTAAGCAGACTATATACAGTTAGAACCTCATTTAAACTGGGCTGCCATGCTTGTAACACCTCTGCACACTGGCTGGACCTTTGGTATGGTGGCATCCATGGGAGACTTTTTTCCTTGCCTGCCAATGTCACTTTTCAATCAGATCAGAGATGCTGCCTGGAGCAGCTTGGTTTTTGCTCTCTTTGTCTGCATAGAAGAATATGTGGCCCAGGCCCCAAATATGTCTGTACTAAATTATTACCCATTATTTATTTAGATTTTTTTTTAAATCTTCTTTTCTTCTAAGGAGCTTGAGGGCAGCATGCATGGTCCTCCTCCATTTTATCCTCCCCACAGCCATGTGAGCAAGTTTTGGGGCTAAGTGAGGATCTAAAGTGGTGTATTCCAGATCACAGCTCAGCACTCTCATCAAGACACACAGTAGCGATACAGTCTATTATAACCACTGGGTAATATCCTACCATCCAAATGAGGAAGGCAGAGTTTTCCACATTCCTCTCCATTGCTGCAGCTTTTTCATACCCCTCCCCAAAGGATCACTCCTGGGGTTGCACAATCTATGCAGAAGAACACAGAGGAACAGCCATGGGTGGAGGTGAGGAGGGAGATAATAATAATAATAATAATAATAATAATAATAATAATAATAATAATAATAATAATAATCTTTTATTTATATCCCGCCCTCCCCGCCAAGGCGGGCTCAGGGCAGCTAACAAGACACGGTAAAACCATGAAACAGTAAAACAATATATAATATAATTAATAATTTAAACAGTAAAACCAATAAAACAGAATAACATTATGGTATAATCGACTTGTGTATAAGATGGCTCAGTGTTGTTGATGTTATCAGGGTTCCATCTTAAAAAGCTAGCTGGAAGAGGACAGTTTTGCAGGCCCTACGGAATTGGTTAAAATCCCACAGGGCCCGCACCTCTTCTGGCAATTGATTTCACCATTGGGGGGCCATCGTAGAGAACGCCTGTTCTGTAATAGTTTTTAGTTTGGTTTCTTTTGGCCCAGGGATTTTGAGAAGATTTTTTGAGCTTGATTGTAGTGCTCTCTGGGGAACATATGGAGAGAGGCGGTCCCTAAGGTAGGCAGGTCCTCGACCATATAGGGCTTTAAAGGTAATGACCAGCACCTTGTAACGGACCCGGTAAACAATTGGCAGCCAGTGCAATTCCCTCAGCCCAGGCTGCACATGTTCCCACCGAGGCAGTCCCAATAACAGCCTAGCTGCTGCATTTTACACTAGCTGCAGTTTCCGGGTTCGGTACAGGGGCAGTCCCATGTAGAGGGCATTACAGTAGTCTAGTCTCGAGGTGACTGTTGCATGGATCACTGTTGCCAGGTCACTGCGCTCCAGGAAGGGGGCCAACTGCCTCACCCGTCTAAGATGAAAAAAGGCGGACTTGGCAGTAGCTGCTATCTGGGCCTCCATTGTCAAGGAAGACTCCAGTAAGACTCCCAAGCTCTTAACTCTGCACACTGCTACCAGTTGCACATCGTCAAAAACTGGGAGAGGGACCCCATTCCCTGAACTGCCACAGCCCAGGCAAAGAAGCTGCCTCCTTCTCCCCTCCAGGGAGCTGTGTTTGAGAAATAGAAAGGAGGCATCAGTTCAGCTCCTTGTCCTTTCTTCACTGCAGCTCCACCCCCAAACTGTGTAGCTGTTCCTCTGCAGGGATCTTTCAGCTGAAGTAATGATCTTTTTGGGAGGTGGAAAGAACTGCAGCAATGGGAGGAAATGAGTGGTGAGATGCTGCCCATTATGTTTTATTATTAAAAATATTATGATTAATAGCATAACTTCTCTATTTAGGAAAAATGCTCCAAAACACAGTATATAAGGAAACAATGACCCTAAAACATGTACCTTAAGTGGGAGATATTAAGACCAGATTAATTGCTGCACAATCCACAACTGTGATGATAACAAAGGGTTTTGTACTTCCCCATGAAGGGTGGGACATGCCAGTGTGGTGTCATGGTTAGAATGTTGGACTAGGGGTCTTGGGAGACCCAGGTTTGAATTCTCATTTTCCCTTAGAAATTTGCTGAATGACTTGAGCCAGTCATACACTCTCAGCCTAACTTATCTCACAAGGTTGTTGCAAAGGTAAAGTAGAAAATAAGAGAATGATGTAAACCATTTTGGGTTCCTGTAGGAGAGGAAGGTAGGATATACATAAGTAAATATATACAAAGACAAGATTCTACATAATTTATATGGTGCTTATTAAAACACTTTATACTTTTGAAGCTGTTTTTCTCCAGAGTATCTTCTTGAGGTAAACTGTATATAAATTCCATAGAGGCAAGACAGAAGGATTCTTGTAAAATATCTCTTTCAGAGGAAAGACTATAGTCATTACAAAATGCAGAAAGAACAGACAAAGAAATTGCTATTTGGTTCAAGGAGTTTCTGTATCAGGAGACATTTAAAACAAATAAATATGGGATCAATATGTCATAAATCAGCATTTCCATCAATCACTGCACCAGTTCAGGGGCTTGGAAATTCTTTCTCAATAAAGCCTGAGCTATTATGTTTTTAAGGCTGCAGCTAGGGGATACAAGCAAGCACGCTTTGACTTCTTTCTGGTATAAGCAGCTCACCTGCCCTGCAAATGTCAATTTTAAGGTGTATCGCTATAATAAAGAAGGATTGAATTTATACCCCACCCTTCACTACCCAAAGGAGTCTCAGAGGGACTTACAATCTACATTCCCTTCCCCCCTCCCCACAACAGACACCCAGTGAAGTAGGTGGAGATGAGAGAGCTCTAACAGAAACTGCTCTTGAGAGGAACAGCTCTGCAAAAACTTGTGACTGACTCAAGGTCACAACAGCAGGTGCATGTGAAGGACTGGGGAATCAAACCTGGTTCTCCCGGATAAGCGCACTTAACCACTACACCAAACACACACACAAACACAAAAGAGAGAGAGAGAGCAGTGACAGAACATCTGATTATCACTCTCAAATAATTATTGATTCTGGGTCTGAGATCTCTTTGATACCTTCTTAAATTTTAGCCAAAAGTACCAGCTGTGGGAGGACTCAGTATGCTAGGTTCTACCTATCCACCTGTAAAAGTGGAGCAACCAAATATCCTTTTTTGAGGAAAAACTGAGTGGGCAAGCATGGGGAAACACCTCCTGCTCTCCCTCCCAACTTTTCTTGCTGTGCTGAATAATTGGCTGTTGGATGCATGAATAAACAGGAATGTTAACTGCATCCAGAACAGAGAGATTTTCTCCTACCTGTCTTGAAGCTGGGAAAGGAGATCCCTTGTACAGTCCCTAAGAATTCCATCCCAGCTGATTGAGAAAATAACAAACAAAAAATTACAGGCTGGAGTGTGTTTCCTATTGAAACCAGAGGGAATGTCATATGAATAAAATAATTACTCTGAACGCATCAGAACAATATTGAAGAATCCAGACAATTTTTTAAAGAAACGAAACAAGCCAAAACCAGCATAAAATTTCTGTGTACCTCCTGGCAGATGTGGTAGTGTCAGAAATGAGACACTCATATGTCAGTTAATAGATAATTGCTTATAAAACACCTACTGACCCACTCTGGCAAACTAGACTCTAGCGATTGTGTCTTCTAAAAGCAGCTTTCAGCATGGGAGATCAGCAGTAAAGAAATGGTGGGATAGGATAGGTGTCATGGGTGCTGGGGACTCTGCAGAAGGAGCGGAGCCTGCAGAGGAAACTGTGCCCCTGCCACCTGCACCAGCGCCCTGCCTCCTGCTGGAGAAGATCCCAGCCCCCCTGCCTCACCCTCTCGGGTGGCTCGTGTGCGTGACTGCCTTCGTCAGGACCTCAGGGATCGGAGGAGGGCGGCACGCTCACAAGCAAGACGCTCCCTGAGCCCTGAGTTCTGAAAGGATTCTGGCCCTTCTAAGGGCAAGGATGCTTGAGTTGTAGCAGGATCCTGGCTGCCTCTCTGAGCCAGCAATTAGCCCAAATGGGCAACAGCCAGCAGAGGGCTATATAGCTGTGGGCTTTGGGAGGAGGCTTTGTGGAAGCAACTAGTCATCTACCTGATGTTCTAGCATCCACTCCGGCTTTGGCTTTTGGACTCCCTGACTTCGGCTCTTGACTTCTGGACTCCCTGACTTCGGCTTCTGAACCTCTGACCTGCGTTACCTGGACGGTGATTCGGATTTGGCGCCTCAGACCCTCTTGCCTACCGGCTACAGACCTCAGCCTGCCCTTGGACTTTGCCTGACCCAGCCCCAGCCGTGACAATAGGTGCCATTCTCCACTTCATTGCTTCTTCCTTCCCATTGTCCAAAGTGTCTGTGCCTAGAAGAAACACTTCTTGGGTGTTCTTTCCTGTGTTGGGATGTGCCTTGTAATTCTGTACTGAGCTGTGAAGCACAAAGGGAGGATGTTATGATGATGAAGCCATGCTCACTTAAGCAGTGCCAGAGCTCATACAAATCTTCTGGGATATGTCTGACTGGGAGTTTGAGGGCTCTAATCATGATAAGCTAGATGTAATGATGACCATGCAGGGTCATAGTCACTGTGTGCTGTGTGGCTTACAAGATTGGATATGTTCCATGCACACAGCTGAAACGGTGTAATACAAACATCACTGCAGACACAAATCTGCCAGCAGTTTCCTCTGTTCCATCAAAAACAAAGCATGGAGGTGTTCCCAGACAACAGCCCCTTAAAGCCATTTGCTGCTGCTTATGCTGTGACCTGGTGCTAAGATCACCCATGAAGGTGGTTCATTATCAGGTGAAGTGAGGCATTATTTACACATCAGCATGTCTGATTGTGTAAAATCCATTTCATTTTTCAATTAAAATAATAACCAGCATTTCTATTCTTTTCTCCTTGACAAAGATGTACAGATAGCCTTTCTCAGGAGCCCATCAATTTCACTTACGTGGAGGCATCATCTAACCCCAGTGTTTCATTTTATAAATGACAGTGAAGGTACTTTGCTTTTAAGAGCAATTATCCTCAGGATGATAATTTGCTGATTACCATTTGCCCTCAGTGGTACCGCTGCCCCTCTGATGAACAAAGCAGGAATCAAGTTGCACCTTTAAGACCAACCAATTTTTATTCAGAACGTAAGCTTTCGTGCGCTCTCTTAAGCACACTTCATCAGATGAGGGGATCAGGTATTGTGAGCTGAAATACAAGCAGTCTGGCAAACTAACTGGTCACATGGTCACATAAAACAGCATGGCTAGGCCATTTGGTCTGGATAGCCATAAAAGGTAATAAAATTTTCTGCCAAATGGGGTTTCTGCAAATCTAGTTGAATCACAAAAGGACTACAACTTGGATATACATGTCCTTTTGTGATTCACCTAGATTTGCAGAAAACCCATTTGGCATAGAATTTTATTATCTTTTATGGCTATCCAGACCAAATGGCCTAGCCACGCTTCTTTTATGTGACCATGTGACCAGTTAGTTTGCCAGACTGCTTGTATTTCAGCTCACAATACCTGATCCCCTCGTCTGATGAAGTGTGCTTAAGAGAGCGCACGAAAGTTTATGTTCTGAGTAAAAATTGGTTGGTCTTAAAGGTGCAATGATTCCTGCTTTGTTCTACTGCTTCAGACTAGGCTTCCCAAACCTCCCACCCTGGCAGGGGACCCCCAAATTTTCAGCCTCTTCCCTCGCTCTTAAAAAATCTGGGGGTGGGGAGGAGAGAGAACATACCTGTAGGCATCATGTTGTTTTACAGCTTGGGATCCGTTTTTAAAATGTGTCTCTTTAAGGCTGCACAGGAAACAGGAACGGCCCCTCCCTTTCTTTTCCTGTGCAGCCTTACTTTCGTTTTCACAGCGAGCAAATTCTGCTGGAAGAAGACCAAGAACGGTAAGTATTTGTGTGTGTGTGTGAGAGAGAGGGAGGGGGCAGGGAGGGGGGAGTCCCTGGTATGGAGGCCCTCCCCCCCTTTAGAAAGCGTGGGGGGGAGGGAAATGTCTACTAGGCACTCTATTATTCCCTATGGAGAACGATTCCCATAGAGAATAATAGGGAATTGATCCATGGGTATTGGGGGCTCTGGGGGGGCTATTTTTTGAGGTAGAGGCACCAAATTTTTAGTATAGCAGCTAGTGCCTCTTCCCAAAATACCCCCCAAGTTCCAAAAATATTGGACCAGAGGGTCCAATTCTATGAGCCCCAAAAGATGGTGCCCCTATCCTTAATTATTTTCTATGGAAGAAAGGCATTTTAAAAGGTGTGCTGTCCCTTTAAATGTGATGGCCAGAACTCCCTTGGAGTTCAATTATGCTTGTCACATCCTTGTTCCTGGCTCCACCCCCAATGTCTCCTGGCTCCACCCCCAAAGTCTCCTGGCTCCGCCCCCAAAGTCCCCAGATTTTTCTTTAATTGGATTTGGCAACCCTACTTCAGACCGACACGGCTGCCCACTTGGATCTACCCCTCTGACGGCATCTGATCACAGCTTCATTTTATGAGCACCAAAGGGAAGAATTCTGAAGCTAACAGGCTCCTTTTTACCGCAAAAGGACTGCAATAAAAATAAGGCAGATTCTCTTTGTTAGGCACATGATTGCTCACAACATCTTTAATAACACAGCGTTCTGAGGAAAGTAAACAGTAAAGCCCAGGCTGCCTTACTTGGCAGCTGGTGTAGCACAGAATAATTTTCACATGTCATGTGCGCTTACATGTGTAACTCTTGCCAGCATCTCCTGCACATTATCACAAGATAATGAAGCATAAATAAACAATAAAGCCCTAGAGGTGGGAAACAGAAACTGGAGGCTGACATCCTAAGCTTAATGGTGCCAGTGGTCTGGAGAAGAAGTATCCTGACCTTTAATGAATTTAATGGGATGCTATTTACCAGGGGATGTTTTTTACTCCATGCCTTTAAAAGCTTCAGCAGTCCATTTCCATACATTAAACCTGCCCCCTCCAAGGTACTTCAGTCAAGTAACAGGAGTGTCTGTCTGCTCCCAAACTCTAACTGTGGTTTCTTCACATACAGGCCCCCTTTCTCAGCTGGGAGGGATCAGCTTCACCAAGTTGTGATGGGAGCCATTTCCTAACAATAAATCCTCAATTTTAGGATACCCTTGTCAATGTGGAATATAGATTTCCAGGGCCCTTATGTCAAATCCATTCATTTTGATCAGACAACAATCTCACAATATGTTGTATTGCTTAAAAAATAACATAAATACAATTATTTGCCTTTGTGGTTTAGAATATCATAGTTTGTTATGGCGCTGAGCCAATACATCATATAACTAAAACATATAACCACTAATAGCATAGCTAAAAATTATATAAAGACATAGACAAGAATGGGTACTAGTTGAACATATAAACTTAGGACGTTTAAATGACCTTTTTAAATACTGTAACAAGCAGTACAAAATTTAGCTGCAGCTTTAGTGATAAACTGGCTTTCATCAGATAAAATATACTTAATGAAATCAGTTTCTGTCCAGCCGAACATTACCTCTTTTAAGGGTGCAATATATTTGTCACATACTAGATTGTACCAGGGACATCTGAGAAATACATGTCCAGTAGTTTCAACTTTCCCTAGATCACATTGGCAGAGTCTCTGGGCAAAAGAAATCCTCTTATACCTACCCTCAAGCACTGCTGTGTTTGCCAACATCCAGGTGAGATCTGGAGATCTCCTATTTACAACTGATCTCCAGCTGGCAGAGATCAATTCCCCTGGAGAAAATGACTGCTTTGAGGGGTGGAAAGTCTCCAGGTATCTTCCAACCCAGACCTGGTAACCCTAAGCACTGCCAAGGGGAGCTCTGAGTACCTTGCTAAAGTAAAGGCCCTTCTAAACTTATGAACATCTTTTGTGGTTTTATGGTTTGTATGGGTTTGTATCGCTGCATCCTTGATTGGAATTAATCCAACTACTATAGTTATTGTGAGGTTAAAAATAAATAAATTACTCCTTATTTGCCTCCTAACTGTGACAATATACAGAAGTAGGCTGTGAGATGTTGCTAAATCCCTCTCAATCCCACACTATTACAATCTATTTTCCACAATGAAATCTCAAATGGCACCTCCCAGGGTTGGATTTATAGTGCAGTGGGAAATCATAGTCACAATCTCAGACACCTCTGTGCTTAACTTGACAGGATTTTATATTAAAAAAAATAGTTGGAAAATTCAAGGCAAAACTTAAAGTGCAACAACAACTGAATAATAAAACAATTATCTTATCTCAGCTTGTCCTGGGTCTAGTTCCCTACTGAGTTCTTAGAATTAAGCAAAGGGAGTTATTTATGGAGAAGATGGCATGGCTCCCCCTCAAGCTTGAGATCCGGCACTTCTCTTTTAAACATCAAGCAGCCCCCTTCCCCTTCTACAACAGCAGTCCAAATGTTTGAGTGTTAACTTTATTTTATAACTGAATACAACATGAAGGTGGTTTATACTGAATCAGTTCATTGGTCCATCAAGGTCAGTATTTTCTTCTCCAATTGGTAGCAGATCTCTGTTCTTTTGTAACATCAGCTAAAGAGATGCTGCTGTTTGAACCTGTGAGCTTCATGTGCCAAGAATATGCTCTAACAGTTCCTTTCCAATAACACCAATTACCCCTATGCAAGTAGGGGCTTTTTTTTTTTTAGCAGTAACACAGTTCTGGCTGACTTGGCCAGGGCTCCAGCTCAAAAAAAGGTCCCTGGCAGAGGGAAGGCAGTAGCTGTCCATGAGTGCCCCCTCCTGGGAGAAGCTGGGCCAGCCACTACCCACTCCACTGCATATGGTACTCTCTCTGGGTGTTTTCGCACTCACGTTTTACTGGCGCCACGACCCTCCTGACGCCGGCGAATCTGCATGGATTTCGCAACAGAAGCGCCAGCGCTCCCAGAAGCGCCGGCGCTTTCCGTCGCTAAGCCAGCGCAAACGTTTTCCTGCATCTTTGCGATTTCCGTTTGCGCTGGCTTAGCGACGGAAGTAGCCGGCGCTTCTGGGAGCGCCGGAGCTTCTGATGCGAAAGCCATGCAGATTCGCCGGCGTCAGGATGGTCGTGGCGCCAGTAAAACGTGAGTGCGAAAACGGCCTCTCTCTATGGCCATGTTTGGAGCAAGGTCTCCCATCGGGTTGTGTGAGAACACACATCCATGAAATGCAGCTGATGGCACTGTACTGTTCTGTGTCAATATGTGAAAAGTAGCCTACTGAATGGGTGATGTTACTTCTGGTGATGTCAGGGAGTGTGGCCTAATATGCAAATGAGTTCCTGCTGATTACATATATACTCAGATACTTTAACTTTGGCTGCACATATGCCATTTGATGCACATTTTTTAAATTTTCATTTATTAAAACACATCTCACCATTCCTCATGGTTCAAGGCAACTTGCAATAATACTTTAAAACTTTCATTTAAAAATAAAAAATAAAACAGCAAACCCCAAATCTCTCCTGCCTAGGGTTGCCAGATGCCCCCTGGCTACTGGGGGGTGGGGGGTGGGTAGGGTTGCCTGCTCCAAGTTGGGAGACTCCTGGAGATTTGCCGGTGAGCCTTGGGAGGAAAGGAACCTCAGTGAGATACAATGCTACAAAGTCCACCCTCCAAAGCATCCATTTTCTCTGAAGGATCTCTGGAAAACTGAGCTAAAACAAATAAAATGAATTTTAATGTAGATAAATGTAAAGTTCTACATTTAGGTAGGAAAAATCAAATGCATAATTATAGGATGGGGAGACTTGTCTTGGCAATAGTATGTGAGAGAAGAAGAAGAAGAAGAAGAAGAAGATATTGGATTTATATCCCGCCCTCCACTCCGAAGAGTCTCCGAGCAGCTCACAATCTCCTTTACCTTCCTCCCCCACAACAGACACCCTGTGAGGTGGGTGGGGCTGGAGAGGGCTCCCACAGCAGCTGCCCTTTCAAGGACAACCTCTGCCAGAGCTATGGCTGACCCAAGGCCATGCCAGCAGGTGCAAGTGGAGGAGTGGGGAATCAAACCCGGTTCTCCCAGATAAGAGTCTGCACACTTAACCACTACACCAAACTGGCTCTCCTAGGGTCTAGGGGTCTTAGTGGACCTTATACTGAACATGAGTCAGCAGTGTGATAGCTAAAAAGGCAAATGCAATTTTGGACTGTATCAACAGAAGTATAGATTCCGTTTCATGTGAAGTGATGGTATCCCTTTACTCTGCTCTGGTTAAACCTGGTATTGTGTTCAGTTTTGGGCATCACAATTTAAGGCTATAGAGGAGCCAGAACATGTCCAGAGGAAGAAAACGAAGATGATGATGCTTAGCCTGGAAAGGAGATGACTGAGAGGTGATATAACCATCTTCAAGTTCTTGAAGGGCTGTAATATAGAGGATGGTGCGGAGTTGTTTCTGTTGACCCAGAAGGGCAGACCAGAACCAATGGGTTGAAATGAAATCAAAGAGTTTCCAGCTAAATATTAGGACTTCCTGACAGAGTGGTTCCTCAGTGGAACAGGCTTCCTTGAAAGGTGGTGGGTACACCTTCTTTGGAGGTTTTTAAAACTGAGACTAGATGGCCATCTGATTCTGTGAACTTAGATAGAGCATGGAAAGGAGGGCAGGAAGGGTGGCATCAGTGCTAAGTTCTTGTGGCCCTTTCTTGCATGCCATGGGAAATGCTGATTGACAGTGTGTAGTAGGAAGTGCTTATGAATTTCCTGCATTGTGCAGGGGGTTAGACTAGATTACCGTGGAGATCCCTTCCAACTCTATGATTCTGTAATCAAGGGATGAGCTGTAATTCTGGTGGATCCATGGGTCCCACCTGGGGTCTGGCATCCCTACTTCACCCAACCCATCTTAAAAGATGCCTGCCATTCAACCCCCCTCTTCACCCAAAGGGTGATTAACACATTGAATCCACTGCCAAAGGACGTGGTGGCAGCAACATGCATAGATGACTTCAAGAGGGGATTGGATAAACATATAGAACAGAGGTCCCTCAGTGGCTATTAGTCACAGGGTATAGATGGAACTCTCTGTCTGGGGCCATGATGCTCTGTATTCTTGGTGCTGGGGTGGGGCAACAGTGGGAAGTCTTCTAGTGTCCTGGCCCCACTAGTGGACCTCCTGATGGCACCTGGTTTTGGGTTAGTTTTTTTTTTTACCACTATGTGACACAGAGTGTTGGACTGGATGGGCCATTGCCCTGATCCAACATGACTTTTCTTATGTTCTTATGTCAGTCTGCTGGCTGGGTTTTGATTAAAAATATGGTTTAAAATAGGGATGTGCAAAAAAAAAAATTTGGTAGTATACAGATTCGGAAATATATGGGGGGGAAAATATGGAATCCGGGATATTTCTGAATTCCGTAGTCGGAATAGCCGCATATACAGTAGATGCGCGGCTATTTCCGAATATACGGCCCCATTATACCCTTTGGGCCATTGAAATCAATGGCAAATGGGGTATATTTTAAGCCACCTGGAGGGGAGGGGGTTTGAGGGAGAGCCCCCAAATTTGCCGGGGACCTGCAGGGGACTCTCCCCTACAAACCCCCCAAGTCCCAAAAAGATTGGACCAGGGGGTCCAATTCCTGGGGCACCCAAAGCCAAACCTAACGTCACACCAGAGAATCTCTATATGACCCAAATGCACAATATACATCTATCTACTCTATAACCCTGCCACACAAAACACAATCTGCTCAAGGCTGCAGCAAACCCAGATGCCAGCTCTCCAGCCCTCCACCCCTGCAGGGAAAGCTGGCCAAGCACAACAAGCATGCTGGCTCTGGGTCTCTCACCCAGATGCCAGCTTCCCTGCCACAGAACACACAATCTACAGATGCCAGCTCTCCAGCCCTGCCCCAAAGAACACGGGGAGAGCTGGCCAAGCACAACAAGCATGCTGGCTCTGGGTCTCTCACCCAGGTGCCAGCTTCCCTGCCACAGAACACACAATCTACAGATGCCAGCTCTCCATCCCTGCCCCAAACAACACAGGGAGAGCTGGCCAACCACAACAAACATGCTGGCTCTGGGTCTCTCACCCAGGTGCCAGCTTCCCTGCCACAGAACACACAATCTACAGATGCCAGCTCTCCAGCCCTAACCCAAACAACACAAGAGAAGCGGTGGACCGCACCTAGCTCCACATTATTCTGTATCTGACACAAAGCAAGAAGCATTTAGACTTACCTTGAATGATGGATGGTTGGCTGGTCTAGGCACTTTTGCGTTACCCAGGGTGCACCACGAGGAGGTGAGCCAGAGTTGCACCCCAAATGAGGAAGATCACTGGGAGGGCCTCAGATTGTGTGAGAGGAAGGCAACCATTCCTTCTCTCTCAGCTCAGCAGCAGCACACCAGCTATCCCTGTCCCATTAGAGGGACCTCAGCATTGGTATGGCTGCTGGCTGCCTGTCATCATCACTGGCACCTCCCTCTTTCCTCCTCCGGCCCCTGAAAAAAAAAAAAACTGGGTTATCCTGGCTGGGCCTGTGGGTGCTGTCGGTTACAGTTGTGGGCTGCAATGGCCCTTTCAGTATTATTAGGCATGTGTGGATGGGGGACTGGGGAAATTTAGATTGCTTTGCAAATTTTAAACCAGCATTCACTTTTGGTTTGGGGAGGGATGGGGGGGGGGATGCACTGCCAATCAATTTGTGAGTGAGTTTTTGGGCTGTCTTTGGACTCTAGTCTATTTTTAGTGGAGGAGCGTTTTACAACCACCTTCCAAGCGCTGGCCAACCCTAGCACCCCAGGATTCTCGATCACTGAAAATGGAAGCCCATGGGCGATCGACATGGCAAGGTTCCAGGCGATCACCCTCCTGCCATACCTGATTCCCCCTCTTGGCACACAGGTGCATCCCCCACCAAACATCTCAGTCAGAGATGCCTGGCACCCCTGTACTCCCAAGGAATGCTCCTGGAAAGCGGAGGTAGTCGCAATGGGACGGACTTCCTGGCTGGGTGGTGTTGGCCGCTTGGGCACCACAGCACCAGCCTGCTTCTCCCCCTTAAGAAGCCCCGCCGGGTGCTGCTTCCACAGGTGATTCCGCATTCCCCCTGGAGTCAGGCGGCAGGGTCCCGCCCACGACTGATCCGGGCCCTGCACAGCTGGCACTGCGCATAGCGTGGATCCTCCATAAGTTGGAAATGCTTCCAGACTTCGGAGGTGAACGGATGCCCAAACTGGCAGCTTGGGTGTCTGGAGCCACCTCCTTTGAGGTGTTCAGGGCAGACACATCGTGTCTCGGAGTGGCAGGAGGGGCTGGCCGCCGGGGGGAAGTGGGCAGAGATGGAGGCACCTCGTGTTTCTCCATCTCTTCCCCCTCCACCCCATGCAGCCTCCACTCCTGGTCATCCCCTGAAGGACTGCTGGTGCCTGAAGAATCCGAAGAAGGGGGCTGGTCCTTTTCAACCAGCTTCTCCTCCAGCTCCTGCACGACACTCTGCACCCTCCTTGGAGTGATCGTTTTGGACAGAAAACTGTCCCCAAAGCTCATCTCCAAGGAAGGCTGCTCTTGCCCCTCCTCCGGCTGCTAAGGCCGAGCGACATCAGCTGGAGGAGAGACTCCCCGAGCAGCAGACCCCTGCTCAGTGCCAGCACCTAATGGCACCTCTGCTGAGGGCGCCCCAGCAGCAGCCTTGATGAAGGGCCCAAGGCGGGCCTTCTTTTTCATCACACTCCAGCCAGAGGTCGGAGTTCTGGAAGGTGGCTGTGGAGTGGTCCCACACACAGGTGGGGGGGAGACCTGGGTCCTTCCCCTCCCCCTCCCCTCCACTCCTCTAGTCTTCTCCTTGGCGTTGCCCCCAGGGCCCCTCTACTGCTGTCTGTCACTCATTTCACCCTTGGCCAGTCTCACACAACCTGAACTGAGAGTGGGGTTTTTTACAAACCTAACTCACTGCAGTGTACCCCGAACCAAGAGGTGCCCTGACTTCTTTTTAAGAACCCTCCCACCAAAACTTGTTTGTTTGTTTTTTTGGTCCCTAACCTGTCCCTCTTTGGGTTGGGGTAGTAGTAGTCTGGTAAAGTTTAGGAGAGTAGGTGATCCTGCCTCTACCTGGCTACAGTTTTTAAAAGGCTACCTTGAGATGAAGGCAATCCTTGTTATATCCTCCTAGTTAAACTTCTCCTAACTAGATCCTGGGACAAACCTGATTTCCTTGCAAACTAGAAATCACGTGTCCCCTATAACTTGAGAGAAGCTGTGGTTTATGGAAATCTAAGGATGTACCAGCTTTCAGTGGCTGAAAGCAAGATGCACTGCTGCAACCCTAGTCTCTTTAAAAGGGAGCCTGATGTGGCCTAGTAGTCACGCTGCCTTTTATGAGAAACCTAAAATCTTTTTAAAACCCCTATCTGGCCTACTTGAATTTTGAAAGGAAATAAAGCCCTAAAATGGTTTTTTTTTTAATTTCAAAAAACACAATCCCTAAAAACACCCTTATTAGTGGGGCAGCCTATTTAGTGGCCCTAGCCAAACTGAAAGCACACTCAGACTCTATAAAAACATGAAAGTGACCCAGCCAACACAGCCCACACAAACCCTCACCAACCCCCACACCAACCAGAGGTAATTTAAAAAAAACCAAAACGTGATACAAAGAAACTTAACTTTTAACCCACCCCCCACCCACCCCCCAAAAACCAGCACAATCAGAAAAGGCCAAGCAACTCAACTGTTAAACAAGCGGCCTTTTTCACCAATAAGAAACCTCAAGCCAAATCAGTCAACAACACCCCCCAAAAAAACCAGAACCAGGAAATGGGACAACAGGAAAAGGCCAAGAAACTCAGCTGTTAAAAAAGTGGCCTTTTCACCAATAAGAAACCTCAGGCCAAATCAGTCAACAACACCCCCCTCCCTAAAACCAGGAAAAGGGGGACAACAGGACAGGAGGATGCAAAACCTGCAGCAATAGAGAATAGATCCAAACAGAAGGCCAACACAAACTCAACTGTTAAAAAAGTGGCCTTTTAAACAATGAAAATTAGGCCAAACAGCACCCCCCCCCCCAAGAACCAGAACCAGAAAAAAAAGGAACAACAGCAGCACAACACAGCAGCAACAAATCAAACACAGAATCCTTTTAAAATAGTAAAAAACTTAACTTTTAACAATACAGGAACTTTACCAACCCTTCCCCCCCCCCCAAAAAAAAACCTTCACCCTAACCCCAAGAAATCCAAGCCACCCAAATCAGGAAAAGTAAGTCCTTTCACTAAAGTAAGATATGGGCAAATTGGCAAAAACCCCCCACCCCAGGCCCCCTCCCCCAGCAGAACCCCCTAACCCCAAATAAGTTACCTACCACCCAAATCTGGATAAGTAAAGGGACTCTGAGTCTTAAAAAGTCCTTTTACCAACTAAAATAAAAACAAGAACCCCAAGACTGTTTTACCTTAGACGTCTTCTCTACTCCAGGCAAGTCTGGTAAGGCTGAGAGAGCGCAGCAGCAGCTGAGGCCAAGGGCCAGCACAGCACAATCTCTCTCACACATCAACACAGCAGCAATGGAGGAGTCCAACCAGGCAGACTCCTTAAAAAGGTTCTCTGGCCCTACAGAGAGCAGTTTCAAAAAATAGCACTGCTCTGTGATTGGCCAGACAGCAGTGCTTACTTGGATACCCAAGTAAGCAAAAGATCAAAAGAACAACGATGTTGCTGATGGCTGGGGGATCAGCTACACAACAGCCCTGCAAAGCATGCATTTGCAATGCATTTTGCAAATGCATGCTTTGGATTGGCTGCTGGGGCTCCTCTTTCCCCTCCCCCCCTGATCCTAGGGAGGCTATGGGAGAGGCGGGAAAAGGCTACCAAAGGCGGGAAAGGAGGCAAGCAGCTCCCCTGAGGCTGCAGAAGCCCCTTTCCCACCTTTTCCATGGATTTCTGTATACTTCCGAATATCTATACGGAAGTATACGGGGAGCCATACTCGGCTCCCGCATAATGGGCCCCAATTGGATTCGGCTGTATGCGATTCCGTATACAGCCGAATCAGGGGTGATTCGGCGGTTATTTCGGTTTGGCCGAACCGAATGCACACCCCTAGTTTAAAACTCTGGTCAGCAACAGAAGTTTAGAGCTTGACTGAAGGAACTGCTAATTTCTTTGCAGACCCAAACCAGAAAAATAAAGCATAAAGAGCAGCAGCAGGAGCTGTTGAAGAACACACAGGAATAGCAGCACCCTTGTTCTTATTTAATTTAACATTTTGGACTTTGTTTTCTTTGTGTTATTGGGGACTGTTTGCTAGGATTTGCCCTTGTTCAGAGTGCCCTTTTTGAAGGGCATTAAAGATCCTGTCTCTGCAAACGTTACTTTGTTCATAGTATCAAAAGTCCTTATCCCAAGCCCAGGCTGAGAACTGTTGTTTAAGGAAGTCAAAAGCAAAACAAATTTACAAAATACCAGAGAGAGACTAATTCTCACTCTAGTCTGTTAGGTGACACTAGTGCTTTCTATCTATTCCCCCAGCACAAGACTGTAAGGACAAGTCTCCTGGTTTCTCACGGAGTTAACAAGAAAAGTCAGCCCTGCAGGGTAGGTCTGCAGTCTGAATTTCCCAAACTGAAATGTTACCTGGTAAGTGATCAAAGGTCCAGGCTCTGGACTTAGGCTTTGAGGTTAGTGAAAGCAAAAATCCAAAAGATAAAATATAATTTTTTTATTAAGGTGCAAAATATTAATAAAACAACAAATCCTATGCTTATCCACCTTAGCTATTTATTTATTTATTTATTTATTTATTTATTTATCTGGGATTTATATCCCGCCCTTCCCATCGAGTGGCTCAGGGCGGCTTACAACATATATAAAACTAACATAAAAGTATAAAATTACACTTTAAATTAACAATTCACAATATATAATTAAAATAAAACATTTGTTATAACTATACATAATTAAAACAGCCAGCAGTCGTAAAGCTACACTCCATTCAGCTTCAGGTAAAAATTCAGTATACAATATACAGCATTCGGTAGTCGGTATACAGGGCCGTTAGTTGTGGGCCAGCCGGAAGAGGACTGTCTTACAGGCCCTGCGGAATTGGGTGAGATCCCGCAGGGCCCTTACCTCCTCCGGCAGCTGGTTCCACCAAAATGGAGCCATTACAGAGAAGGCCCGGTCTCTTGTGATCTTCAAGCGGGCCTCCTTTGGCCCGGGGACAACCAAAAGATTTTGAGATCCCGATCTCAGTGCTCTCTGGGGAACATGCGGGGAGAGACGGTCCCTCAGGTAGGCAGGTCCTAGACCATATAGGGCTTTAAAGGTAATAACCAGCACCTTGTATCGAACTCGGTAGGATATTGGCAGCCAGTGCAGCGCCCGAAGTCCCGGCTGAATGTGCTCCCACCTTGGGAGCCCCAATAACAGCCGGGCGGCGGCGTTCTGCACCAGCTGCAATTTCCGGGTTCGACACAGGGGCAGCCCCATGTAGAGGGCATTGCAGTAGTCCAACCTCGAGGTGACCGTAGCATGGATCACCGTTGCTAGATCGTCGCGTTCCAGGAAGGGAGCCAGCTGCCTAGCCCGCCTAAGATGGAAAAATGCGGACTTGGCAGTGGCTGCTATCTGGGCCTCCATAGTTAAGGAAGGCTCCAGAAGTACCCCCAGGCTCCTGACCCTGTGCGCCGCCATCAGCGGCGCACCGTCAAAAACCGGAAGGGGTATTTCCCCCCCTGGGCCACGACGGCCCAAGCAAAGGACCTCTGTCTTCGCTGGGTTTAGCCTCAGCCCGCTCTGTTTGAGCCACCCAGCCACAGCCTGTAGCGCCCGGTCCAGATTTTGTGGGGCGGAGACCGGCCGGCCGTCCATAAGCAGATAAAGCTGGGTGTCATCAGCATACTGGTGACAACCCAGCCCGTACCTTCGGGCAATCTGGGCGAGGGGACGCATGTAGATGTTAAATAACATCGGGGAAAGAACCGCACCCTGAGGCACCCCGCAATCAAGCGAGTGCCTCCGGGACAGCTCATCCCCAATCGCGACCCTCTGTCCCCGACCTTCAAGGAAAGAGGAAAGCCATTGCAAGGCCAACCCCTGAATCCCCGCGTCGGCGAGGCGGCGGGCAAGTAACTGATGGTCGACCGTATCGAACGCTGCCGATAGGTCCAACAACATCAGTACTGCCGAGCCGCCCCGATCCAGATGCCGTTGCAGGTCATCTACTAAGGCGACCAGCACCGTCTCCGTCCCATGGCCCGGGCGAAAGCCGGACTGAAGAGGGTCAAGGACGGAAGCGTCATCCAGGAAGGTCTGTAACTGCATCGCCACTGCCCTCTCAATAAGTTTGCCCAAATAGGGCAAATTCGAAACCGGCCGATAGTGAGCCAATTGGGCCGGATCTAGAGATGTTTTTTTTAAGAGGGGGCGGACCACCGCTTCTTTAAGCTGTGTTGGAAATTGCCCTTCCGCGAGGGATCTATTTATGATATCCCGTACAGGATATCTAAGCTCCCTCTGGCAAGCTTTAATGAGCCAGGAGGGGCACGGGTCCAATTTACAAGTTGTTGGGCGTGCAGATAAGAGGATCCTGTCAACTTCCTCCAAACTGAGAGGGCTGAAACCATCCAGAACATAATCCGAAGACAGGCCCGGAGCCTCGGTTTCACTAACTGCCTCCAATGTGGCAGGGAGGTCAAGGCGGAGCGACGCTAGTACAGTAAAGGCAAAGCTCCAAGTTTACCAAAAGCTGTCAGTTTCAGCAAGAAAGTTACTCTGGTCTTCGAAGACAAGAAGGGCTGTAGCCCACATGAGCAGCAGTTCAAGATGGATGCTATGAGAAGCTGGGGTCAGCCATAGCTCTGGCAGAAGTTGTCCTTGAAAGGGCAGCTGCTGGGAGAGCCCTCTCCAGCCCCACCCACCTCACAGGGTGTTTGTTGTGGGGGAGGAAGGTAAAGGAGATTGTGAGCCACTCTGAGACTCTTCGGAGTGGAGGGCGGGATATAAATCCAATATCTTCTTCTTCTTCTTCTTGGTGGATTTTAGGCGGGCTTCTTTTGGCCCAGGGATAACGAGAAGGTTTTGGGTTCCCGATCTCAGTACTCTCTGGGGAACATGTGGGGAGAGACGGTCCCTCAGGTAGGCAGGTCCCAGGCCATATAGGGCTTTAAAGGTAATGACCAGCACCTTGTACCAAACTCGGTACATTACTGGAAGCCAGTGCAGAGCCCGAAGACCTGGCCGTATGTGCCCCCATCTTGAGAGGCCCAGTAACAGCCGGGCCGCGGCGTTCTGCACCAGCTGCAATTTCCGAGTTTGACACAGGGGCAGCCCCATGTAGAGGGCATTGCAGTAGTCCAACCTCGAGGTGACCGTAGCATGGATCACTGTTGCTAGGTCGTCGCGATCCAGGAAGGGAGCCAACTGCCTTGCCCGCCTAAGATGAAAAAACGCAGACTTGGCAGTGGCTGCTATCTGAGCCTCCATCTTTAAGGAAGGCTCCAATAGTACCCCCAGGCTCTTGACCCTGTCCGCCGCCAACAGCGGCAGGGGGATTCCCCCCCCCGGTCCCCGACGACCCAAGCAAAGGACCTCTGTCTTCACAGGATTTAGCCTCAGTCCACTCAGTCTGAGCCACTCAGCCATGGCCTGTAATGCTCGATCCAGATTTTCTGGGGCGCAGACCGGTCGGTCGTCCATGAGCAGATAGAGCTGGGTGTCATCAGCATACTGGTGACATCCCAGCCCATACCTTCGGGCAATCTGGGCAAGGGGTCGCATAAAGATGTTGAATAACATCGGGGAGAGAACCGTCCCTTGGGGCACATCACAATCAAGTGCGCGCCTCCGGGATAGCTTCCCCCCAATTGCGACCCTTTGTCCCCGACCTTCCAGGAAAGAGGAAAGCCACTGTAAGGCCAACCCCTGAATCCCCGCGTCGGCAAGGCGGCAAGTCAGTAACCGATGGTCGACCGTATCAAACGCAGCCGATAGGTCTAACAACATCAGCACTGCCGAGCCACCCCGATCCAGATGCCGTTGAAGGTCATCTACCAGGGCAACAAACACCGTCTCCGTCCCATGGCCCGGGCGAAAGCCGGACTGAAATCTTCAGCATCCACAAAGTTGAACAAAAGAGAAAAAGACTAAACACATAAATAATACATGTATGGTAAGTCCAGGTTAAAGCTCACAGATGCTGGAACAACAGATGAGATTTCTAGGTTGTACTTGGGAAGCTGCAGCTCTTCTTGGATCCTGAATCCTGCAATTACCTGCAGTTGTTCAACACTAAAGGAGACCTTGAAACAGCAAGATCTATGCAGGCCTTTCCCTATTCTTATGGTGCCGTTGCCTCTTCTTGGGCCAGGCTGAACTGCCCTGCATCATTAGCAAATAGAATAACTAAGAAACAGAATACTAAGAAAGATGTATTGCAACAGTTTTAAAAGGACCAGTAACTATAAAAATTACATATTTTACAATCATATGCATTTTGCGTTATTTGTTTGTTTGTTTGTTTGTTTGTTTTGATGTATAGCCTGCCCTCCCCTGAATGGTCTCTGAGCAGGTAACAATTGAGCAGGTAACAATTGAGCAGGTAACAACTGAGCAGGTAACAATAATCAGTCAAAGAATCTTAATAATCCCAAACCAAGATTTAATAACTTCCCAAAGAAATAACGTCACCTTTGTTTGAAAGGATCTCTTATAATTACATTGGTTACCAGCATTTACCTGCAATGATTCAAAGCAGATAGATTGCTGGGAACAATCAGCCCACTTTAGGGGATGCTCCAAACACTGAGTATGCTCCATCAACTGAGCATAGGCATTGTAGGGGGGGGGGGGGGGATTAATTGCTGCACTACCTATTGGCAAATGCAGGCATGCTTGATTCCTGTATGTTGCTAACAACTACAAAATTGCATGGGTTACACATACATATAATATTCAGTTATAATCGTGCACATGGAAATGTTTCCTTCCTCCCTAATCCTGTGTTAGAAAATTTACACATTATGAAACTGTTACTTCCCAGAATATTTTGGGTATAATTCAGCCAGTGTCAAACAAGAGCCTTGTAAAAACCAGATGAATGCTGCCACCTGCTGGTGTATGTGTTCTTTTTCAAGAAAGCCTACTTTTCCACTTCTATTTTTCATTAAAAGTTTGACACAATTTAATCGTGGAGCCACAGCATGACTCCAGCACTGAGAAAGGCACTGTTTAAAAAGCAACAGCAAGTGATCAATTTGAAATAATGTTGAATTGCACACCTTACTGCAGGGAGTGGCAGCTAAGACAAGTATTTTTAGCCCTGAAGCTTTCCCCATGGATTCTTTTGAATCAGTTAATTCCCATATTGCCATCCTAAGTGGTTAGAAACAAGCAAAATCCATGGTGAAATGGTCATGAAAGATCACCAGTCACCTGGGAAAAGCCTGGGTACATCTGAATGGCTTTTTAAAACCCAATTTATGGCGATCTCTGTAAGGTTTTCAAGGTAAGAAATGTTCGGAGATGGATTGCCATTGCCTGCCTCTGTGTAGCAGGCTTCCTTGGTGGTCTCCCATCCACATACTAACCAGGATCAAGCCTGCTTAGTTTCCAAGATCTGAGAAGATTAGGTGAGCCTGAACTATCCAGGTTAGGCCTAAAAGCAATGGATAGGGGGCCCATCTAGCAAATGGTTCTTTAAAAAAGGAGCTTCTTGTAGGTGCATCTTGTTAATGCAGATGAACATTTTGGAAAAAGTTCTTTTATTTCCTTCTTCACAACTTAAATACATCAAAACTCTGCTTTCCCCCCATCTAGTTGCCATATTTGTGGTTGGGATGGTGGCTATCTAAAAAGCTTTGGCAAATTAGTCACTTTTTGTCTATGATACGTCACAGGGTGGTAGACTCATAGAATCATAGAGTTGGAAGGAACCTCCAGGGTCATCTAGTCCAACTCCCTGCAAAATGCAGGAAACTCACAAATAGCTCCCCTAAATTCACAGGATTCACAAGTACATTTGGAATATCAAAAGCTGATCTTGAACATGTCCTATTTGTTAACTTCTGAAGTGTAACTGATCCGGAGATTTGGGGGTCATGCTCGGGCAACGTGGTATTTGGGAAGGGGAGGGAACTTAGCTGGGCTGTGATGCCCTATCCACCCTTTGAAACTGCCATTTTTTCTAGGGGAATCGATCTCTGTAATATGGAGATCAGTGGTAAATCTAGGAGAGCTCCAGCTTGAGGTTGGTAATCCTATTAACTCTGTTTTTTTCCCTTTCCTTCTTTGTTGTCATAAGTGCTTAACTGGTTGAAGTACTGCCCCCTCCCATTCTGATCTGCCACTGAAAATTTTAATTGCATCTAGAATGGGGAGGCCTTCTTGTTACCTGTCAAAAGTTGGGCCAGAGGGTCTCTTCAGTGTGGTGTGCTGACTAGGGTTCCCAGCCTTTAGCTGACAACCCCCAGGAAAGGGGGGGGGGGGATGGAGACTGCAGAAACTGACATCATGTGATATTGTGACATCTCTTCTGGTTACCTATCCAGAAGCAGCAACATGGGGTCAGCAGTGCTCTAGGAACTTTTCACATCTCTATGGTTTTTACCATAAATACATGGGAAATTCCTGGAGCACTGAAAAATGCCATGGCTTCATTTCTGGGTATTCAATACATTTTTAAATGAGCCTGCTTGCCGGATAGGGCAGGGTAAAAATCTCTAAATAAATAAAAATATTAACGAAGAATCCAGAGCTGAACCAAAATTGTTATGCATATTCCTAACACAAAGCTGTTTATTTCTCCCCATTGCAACTGTTCAACATGTGGAAGGAGGGGGGAAACCCTCTATTGGATACTGTGTCTTGCTAACTAGTTTACAATACTGGAAGGAACCTGTGGATTTATCCTTCCAAGCTGGTATCTATATTTGTGTGGTTGCCAATAATCTATATTCTTATTGGAGGATTATTTCCTCATTATAAGACAGAAGATTTTTAGCAACAATATTTGCATGTACAATGTGTTTTGTAGCAATGATAATTGCGTGTACAATGTGTTGTATGTACTGAATAGGACCGTTTGGTAATTAAGATTTTGTAATTAAAATCCTGGACTGGGACTTAATTATACAACATTGTTTCCTGTCAATGGGTGAGGTCAGACGTTCAGAAAATCCCGCTACAGGCATGAGTGGAATCCAGAAGCATGTTGGATTTTAAGTGGTTGTCCAAATGTCAGCATCTGCGAATGGTGGTTAGCTCGTTCGAGCCCCGCGTTGAGACGACTGGGGCGCGGACTAATTTGATACTGCTTTAAATCCGGAAAAAAATTCTTCTGACGGTTCTTGAGCGGAATTTCTCTGTTTGAACGCTCCATCGTTGGCGACTCTTTGGAAGCGCACCACCGCTTCCCTTCCAAAGCCCCCTGCAAGTGATATCACTGCGCCAGTGAATGAGCGAGTGAATGTTGGCTCGATAAATCGTTTACCCGCCCCTATGTCCGGAAACAAAACTCACTTTTGAAACTTGATGTGAACTGATTTGAATTCCTGGGTTTTTTTCTGCACGCATAGTGCTTGTGCTGGAAAAGTAGTGCCTACGGACTAGCAAAACTGTTAGTGATCCGACCCATTTAAAAGCGATGCGCTGCAGATAGCAGGCATCACTGCGCCTGCGCTAATGCAGATTGACGTCTCATGAAATGAGGTCCAGTAGAGCACTCTGATCGACCAGCGACGGGATCCACATGGGATAGAACAGGAGCCTGGCTGTTGTCTGATCGGAAAATTGGTTGTGCGGATTATAATAGAGGCGCGTTGCAGATGGATTTAATGGTGAGTGTAACTGCACCCAATGACACAGATTTGACAATTTCTGTCAATGTATAGTGTGAAGACTGGACCAAGACACAGGATTGCAAGTCTCATATTGCTCAAAACAAAATGAATCTCTCATAATTTATTCATTTTAATATGCAAGACGGGCATACACAAATGTTCACAATGACTACCTCCTTATTCAGAGTGCCCCACTTTGTCCACCTGTAATGTCATGAAGAGGTGTGACATGTCCTTCCATTTCATGCAGGGATGTGGCAATGTTACAAATTATGCAAAAACCCAGACTTACACTGCTTCTTTCTGTAACAGGGAAAACCAGAAACTTTGTGTTTTCATCAAAAGCTCATACTACAATCGCCTGATGCATTTTTGTGACTGGCTTCAAAAAGCTGTGAAGATACTAAACAGCAGAGGGCCCCCATGCCTCCCTCAAGTGAGCCTGTCATGTGGGCTACACACCAAGGCATTGATTTCAACTGAGGACTGGGCTGCAGTTATTCACATAATCCTTTGCAATTAATAAACTGGCTAAGAGTGTGCACATAGTAAAAATAATGTTGGAAATCAACAGAAAGCTGCCTTGCCAAGGATATGGAAGACCAATCACGGCTCTACACATTGGTGTTTTTTTGAACACACATCTTCAGTTACCAATTTTTTAATAATATGCATTTTGCTTAAATAAGAAAAAGGTGCTTGGCTAAATGTTATACTAAACATTCTGAAACTACAGAATTTGTATTTGTCTAAGAAAAATTAGAGGTGAAACTGGGTAGTACAATTTTAGAAGGGGTCACAGAAACTGTCGATTGTCATGTCTACGACTATCTTCAATAATAACAACTCTCCATTTCATCAGGATTAGTGTTTACTGTAAGACAGGATAGTACCACTGGCAAAGCCAGTGATGAAATTAAGGCAGGTTGCAGGTGGATGAATATATATAGAAGTGGTTAGCTGTTACATGTGTGCCTAACCTTCTGGTGCAAGATAAGTCCAAAACATTACATTGTTGCAAAGCAGACATTCTCACACTATGAAATTTGTCAGCTAAACACTCTAACAGATAGTAATGAGCTTGAGAGGCAGACACTGTTAGTGGGCCCAAATACTTTCATTTTCCCAGCAGCATAGCAGGTGTTTCAGAACAGTAATAGAATAAAGCATTAACATGGCAAGGGATCTTGACATAAGTTGTCATCTCCCATTTCTTCAATACAGGCATGAAGTATAATAACGATATTTGAGATGCGTTTTGCAGAGAGATGCTTGAATTTGGAGGACAAGATGAAAACAATATGGCTATGCATCAGAGTTTCTGAAAAGGTAAGGGAGCAAAGTGAGATGTAATTGCCATTATATTTTCAGAAATTCAGTATCTGTGAGGCTGCTTTTGGAGGAGGAAGAAATACAAAGAATAAAGCCACTATGGAAATTTAGATGTGGGAAAGGGGGAGGGGAAGAAGGGAAAGAGTGTGTTGTGGCTCCAAGTCATAGAAATAATTCAAAGGGTTTTATATTTTTAGGCCACTAATCCATCCAATACAGTATAATCCATTCAGACTGGTGGTGATTTTTTCCCCAAAGGTCTTCACCAGCTTTATCATCTGAAATTCTTGTAATGGAAGATGTCAGGAAGTGAACCCAAATCTTCTGCATGCAGCAATGCCCTCTACCACTGAACTCTTCCTGTATGTTTACAGAGATACACTTCTCCCTTCAAATGTTATCTGAAATATTTGTACCCCCAAACTCTCAATTAATGGAACTCCTAAAGTGGAAATATTATGACATTTTCTGAAAGCCAGATAAGTATGGAATGTAAGTAGCGCAAACTTTGCCAAAGGACATGCAACTCAGCCCTTACATTCTTACACTTAATCTACATTTCTCCTGTGAGAAGAACTATCAAGAAACTGTTGCTCAGTGGTACAGCATGTGCTTTGAATGCAGAAGGATCCAGATTCAGTCTCCACTATTGCCATTTAAAGAATCAGGTAGTAGATGGCTTGAAGGGCCTCTGTCTAAGACCCGGAGACACCCTGCCAGTCAGAAAAACCAAGGATCCTGATAGACCAAGGATCTGACTTAGTATAAGGTAGCTTCATGTGTTTAAGAACTGAAACCCTGGTCCCCTTAGTTTGTTTAGAATGGTAGCACAAAAGTAGGAGACCAAGAATCTGTACTGGATAGTAAGGGTGCTTGCTGTTCAAATGGAAATTTGCATGCTGCTTAACAAATGGTTGACACAGAAATTACCCATGGGAAGAAGAGTTGCACTGGGAGCTCTAACAAGATTAAGAACTTTTGGGAAGATCGTATTTCTTCCCTCACAGCTAGATGGTCAGCACTGTTAATAATGACAATATAGCTACTACAGTATCTTGATGCTAACAGGTTTTATACTTCCTTTTCATGGCTTTTTTTTTGTAGGAAAAGCCCAGCATGAACTTATTTGCATATTAGGCCACACACCCTGGTGCCAAGCCAGCTGGAACTGCATTCCTGTGCATTCCTGCTCAAAAAAAGCCCTGTTCCTTTCTACCATGTATACCCATTTCTAAACTCTTATAACCAGATTATTCTATCAGATTATTTGAGGTTGCATCTCCCTCAAATGCCAATGAGGTATATTTTCTTAGAAAGACATCCATAGTCCTGATTCCATATCAATAACCATGGTGCTTGGGGTAAAAGGAATAGCCCTCCATTGGTTATGCTTGTCACTGGATGACAGGAAGCAAAACAGAATCAGCTGGGTGCTCCAACAATCCATTTTACCCCTGTGTGCTCTATATGTAAATGTATAGTCACCAAGATGCAGATGATACCCAGCTTTGTATCTAAGACTCCTGAGGCAGGTGTGAAGGGTCTTGGGCCAGTGTCTGGAAGCTGTGATCAAGTGGCTGAGGGTGAACAAACTGAAATTTAAACAAGACAGAAGTGATGCTAGTTGGGAAGAGGGAATGCTTAGCTGGGCTCATGGGGTCAAGCTTTCAAACACAGATAAAGAGCCGGAAGTGTTCCTAGACAGTTTTGTTGATGGTTAGGCAACCAGTGCTGTCACTAGGAGGATGCTCTTCCTATTATTTCTGGTTCATAAGCTGCCCCTTATTGAGCCTCTGCTGACCTAGCCACACTGGTCCACATTGCTGCAACCTTCATACTGAACTGAAACACATTCTTATGTGTGGCTGCCGTTAAAGACATCTCAGAAGTTTCAATTGGTGCAGAATGCAGCAATGAGACTCCTGTCTGGGGTTAGCCATTTGGAACCATATAACAACAGTTCTGCTTCACCAATACTAGTTGCCTCTTTGTGTGTGGGCCCAATTCAAAGTGCTGGTTATCACTTTTGAAGCTGTGATCTTCATACTTCTCACACTGCATTACTCAATATGTTCCTCAGGGAGCCCTCTCCTGGTTGTACCCTCACCTATGGTGGTCTATTTGACAGTGTTTAGGTGATTGTGATTCTCTGTGGTAGGTCCATTGCTCTGGAATGGTCTACTAGATTAGGTATGGTGGGTACCTTCAGGAAGTTGTGTCTGTCCTGCTCCATAGGGCATTTGATGGGAGGTAGACTCTGTGTGTGTGTCCATGTTTTTAACCATGTTTCTACTTTTAACTGTGTCGTTTAATTGTATATTAGTTTTAATGTGCTGGACGTTTATGTCTATCTTACAGTTCTGACCATTTTGTTAGCTGCCTTGAGCCTGGAAAGATAAAGTAGAGTATAAATCTTTTAAATAAATAAACAATACACACTAATTCTAGTGTGACCATGCATGCAATGATGCTGTTGTGCCACACAAAAAGTACAGGGGTTTGAACTGGACAAGATCACTATTAGAAGCATTGGTAGACAAGGTCTAAAAAGGTAGTTCCCTGTGCAAGCACCAGTTGTTTTCAACTCTGGGGTGACATTGCTTTCACGTTTTCATGACATTGCTTTCATGTTTTCATGACTTTTTATGGGGTGGTTTGCCATTGCCTTCCCCAGTCATCTAGCCCTCAGCATATGGTGTTGGGAGACATTCAATATCCAGTTACAATATGAGCAGGACTTTTGTATTTGCTCTAAAGAAATTCAAAATTTTTGCACCGAGATTCTACTAGCCATAAAATGCAAATTAAATGTGTATGAATTTACTGATTTGAATAATTCATTGCACTTTGGTTAGTAATAGGGACAAAAAGCTACACATGGCACTGAGACCCTGCTGAAATAAATCGTGCTCAGCTGTTTCTCTCAGATATTGCAGTAGACATTGTCTACCTTGGATTTTCAGGCTTGTCTTCATATTCAAGAGGGCTAGAAATTTGCCCCTCTTAAATAAAATCAAAGTAGTTTTCAGGATAATTACTGTTCTCAGTAGCAAAACCCATGCTCCATCTTTATTTATACAGAATAGCAAAATGTACACATTGTAGTATTTGCAGAATACATCTTTATATTGCCCCAAGATTTATTCACAGACATTTGAAATACACAGTTAAGTACATAGTGACTCCTATTAGTGGCAAACATGGCAAACCCATGCAATGAAGGTGGAATAGCCCTGAGCAAAACACATCTTCTGCTCATAGTAAATGAGTCAGATAACCTTTTTTGCCTTCAGCAAGAGGGGAAAAGTAGCTGCCACAGGGAGTGGTTTGTCACTGGGAAGAAAGAAGCAGGCAAATCTCAGTGGATCCCTGATCCTGCAAAATACCACTTGCTTATAAATAGAAAATCACTCACAAGTAAAGGTTAGAAAATTAATCTGGAGGCAAAATATTTACAGTTGTTAATTGAGTTCTAATTCATCTGCTCATTAGAATGTATTAAAAGACAAAAACACCTCCTTTTATGTAGATGTGTGATTCATATTTCTGGCAGCACTGTTTGGCATACAAATGTTATTTCTTTTCAAGGCAAAAATTACTCTAGAGCTACATGCTCTCAATGGTGGTTGCTCAGTGGCAGAGCATCTGCTTGGTAAGCAGAAGGTCCCAGGTTCAATCCCTGGTATCTCCAACTAAAAAGGGTCCAGGCAAATAGGTGTGAAAAACCTCAGCTTGAGACCCTGGAGAGCCACTGCCAGTCTGAGTAGACAATACTGACTTTGATAGACCCAAGAGCCTGATTCAGTATAAGGCAGCTTCATATGTTCATATGCTAGACACCTTGCAAAGGGCAGAATACGCTGCTCTCAGTAGTAAAGAGCAGGAAATAACAACAGCGTCCCATGTGATAATTCTCTCCAGCCCACTCTGGGAAGCATAACAACTCATTCTGGAGCTGTCAGTTACAGTGCCTTCCCACGCTGACAGTCAAAATCCTAACTTATTTTGTGATGTCAAATTAAACAACACCTTAAGCTATTCTGTATTGATTTATGTGTTGACCTTATTTGCTCTTCTGTCTGCATCAAATATAGCCACTCACTCTTTGTGGACAAAAGCATTGCTTTACTATTTATAGAAAGGAAAAAAGGAAAGTATGTGAAAATACATCACCACAAAACACGCAGACACACACACAAAACACTGGCTATCATTTTCCAAAGGCAGAAATTTGTGGGTGGCAACAATTCTTAATTACGATTTAATGTTCGGAGAAAGCACTCAGGGATAGGGTAAATTCAACTGAAGCTGGAGAGCTTTCTTAGCATGGCTTATTAAAGAATGAACCAATTGCATTATTTCTGGTTGGTGTGGTGAATTGATTCCCACTGATAAGCTACTGTTTCCTCAGTCAAGGAAGGAAGTTCCCTATAAGTAGGCCAACAAACTCACTGAAATACTGCATTGGCTGTCATTTCAGTTAGCTCATTTTTAAAATGCAGCAGGCCAGGGACAACATTTCTTTGTGTTATCATCAAATACAATCCATCAATATACAAAATACTTTGTAGAAAATAATTCTATTTAATGTCATAAAGATTTGAGAAATAACTTAAATATGCTAAAATTATCAGATTCTCTAAGGCTTCAAAAGCTCAGGCTAGTGAACTTTTAAGCCTTTTGCACCTTTTCGTGTGACCTCATTCACCTCCATCCATTCTGTGCTTAGAATCATAGCTTTGGGTCCAGTTCAGATTGAAATTGACCTTAGCAGGACAATGTGGGAATTTCTAAGAGACAGAGCTCTAACTTGCTGCAGTTTACTTGATAGCTCTATCTAATACAGGGGTGTCAAACAAATACAGGGGTCGCAAGGGCTGGATCCGACATAAATGGGATTTTGTGGGGCTGGGCCATGCGTATCATAAAATGTAATGCCAGGTAGCAGAGATATAAACTTTATAAAGGATACAAACACAAAGATATTATTTTAAACTTAAAATACAAACATGCTTAAAACTCTTGTGATATTTTGTTTAAAATGGAAATGTGGAGGAATAGTGGGATTTGGCAATGCAATTTTAAAAATAAAATATCAAGAAAAAGCACAAGAATCACAGCAGAAACTAAAAATATAAAATGTTCCATGCCTAGGAAAACATGAAATGGCTGGGCATTCCAAGGTTCTCCCTTCCCCCCCGGCCCAGTCTACTCAGATTGGCAATAGCTCTCCACTGTAATATCCCCCTTTGACTGTGGGTTCCCAGGCTAGAGTACTCACTAGGCACCAGCTCTCAGGTCCCTTCAGCAGAGACAAGCTGGCTCAAAGCATCAACCCTTTATTTGCAAGGAGACAACTCCAGCAAGCAAACTGGCCATACAAATGCTGGAAAGTGAAACCATGTCAGCTCCACTCCATTGAAATATATTGCAGCACCAAGTTGCAAGGAAAACACAGAATGGGTTTTCTTTGCAGCTGTTCAAGCCCAGACGAGCTTCTTGCTGAAGCAGGCAAACACAAGGCAGGAGGAGCTGGGAACTTCAGCAGCCTTGGAGCTCCAAAGGGTGAGGACAGGAGGGAGAGGAGGGGGGAGAGGAGAGCCATGGGCTTGATTAAAGCCCTGGGTGGGCCAGTTGCAACCGACGGGTCATACGTTTGACACACCTGATTGAATACATTTGCATTGTGCCAAAGAAGCTTAGGGTACCTAAATGGAGGAAGAATTCATTACAGATGCAGTTTCGTATTATTGGTGTTCAGATGCCTGTATCTGTCTTCATCCAAATGGACAGGGAGAGAAGACGACTCATCTCCCTGCTGCTTATGCTGGTTTTCCCAGCTTGAGAGTTACAGAGTACTTGGCTCATTTTCCAGTCATGTTCACAAAGACAGATCCCACCCAAACAGTAACATTTTCAAGTCTGATGTAAAGTATCAGAATAACTGTTCTTTGAAAGCTCTAAGACAGTGACCCTGGAGGTTTGGTGTTTTTGTATTTCCAACAGGATATATCTGAGTAGTCCAAGGACTGATCCACAGTAGCAGTGTAGCTTTGAGATTATGAAGGCAAGGAAAGGTAGCCAGATATGAATCTGGGAAAGTGTTATAGGTTTTCTCATTACAGGAGAAAAATGCCCCTAGTCCTCTAAGATATGAGAATGTGAATGGAAGTAGGGACAGCTTGAAACTACCATAGAAACTGAAGTCAGCAAACAAGACTGGTTCAAGACCTTTTGCTGCCCACAAAGTGGCACTGCGGGGTTCTCCTCAGACCTAGCTGGTGACAGTGCCGAGTACAGGAGGCAATAAGCTATGCCTGCTACTTCCTTCCATGTTGCAGTCAGCTGGAAGCAAGCAGAGCTGCAGGAGAGTGTTGGCATCACTTTCTTATTACAATGCCTGAAGTGGCTGCTTGAGCAGAAAACCCTCTGTGAAAGGACAAAGAGTACATCTACAATATATTGGGACTTTTATACCACTTTAAATATACAGTGCTGGGAACTGTAGGTTGATAACAGTGCTGAGAATTCTCTTTTATATATATCTTTAGCCCCCTCCCCCCTGCATATAGCTGATTTCTCAGAGTTCTCCAGGGATGGGCAATGCAATGTTTATACACTCTTAAGGACATATAAGTGACATGACTGCAGTGATGAGGGAGTACCAGAGGAATTATTGACTGAAAAAGCAGGTAGGAGGCAACAGCAGCAGACATAAAAAGAGAGGTGACCAAGGCATAAATGGCAGTGAATGGAGAAAAGAATGATCAGAATTGTGAAATGATTAGGCCAGGAGTGACCAACGGTAGCTCGCCAGATGTTTTTTGCCTACAATTCCCATCAGCCCCAGCCAGCGTGTAGGCAAAAAAAAACATCTGAAGAGGTACCATTGGCCACTCCTGGATTAGGCTATGTTCTAGCAATAGCTTGATATGGAGTAGGTATAAATGAAAGAATTAAATGTAATATCAAAACTCGAGTACAAGAGAGGAAATAACATCTCTTGACAAATGTGCTGTGAAATAAGCTAAGCTTAGAGAATTTGCACTGATGCATCAAATATAAGAGGACCAGAGAAAGAACTGCAAATGGACTGTTATGGAGAGATCAACTTTCCCCTGTGCTGGGCCCCAAACCTCTTCAAGGAGGCACAATGCAAGGAGATCCTTGGTCGCAAAGAGGCATTTATAAATGCTTTATCAAATAATTCAAAATACAAGAACCCATTTATTTCTGGATACAGAAACTACAAGGCAGTTTTGTTATGTGGATCAAGTAAAATTTCCAATGTAACGGGATTTATTTTACCCCCTCCCCATTAATATATTTTTAAAATTAATGCTCTGTGTGCTGGAAAAAATTAACGGCTAGGAACATTTAAAACAAATCATTTATTTAAATCAAACTGTTATTTGTAACAGTTAACATAAGTTACACAGGATGGGTAAATGGAAACCAAACTTTTAAGCAGGCAAAATAGTTATCACACAATAGGTATCAGGGAAGAAGGGAGGAAAATCTTAAAACATTCAAATAAGGCCATAATTATTTAATAAAAACAACAATAAAACTCCCCAAAGACCACCATTTCCTTTTTCTTTCAGTGGGTCAAGTACTGCTAGAACTATATGTACCTTGCAAGGTACAGATTTTACTCAGATAGCTGGGGTGCAATCCACCAAGTTTTTCTCCTGTTTGGGTTCCATGGAAATTGCAGAGCTTGATGGATCATACCCTCTTTCCCTGTTTATTAACCATTAACAGTGTAGTAAGGCTCATTAGTACACACAGCTGCCCTTGAAACTTCAGTCTTAATCGCCTTCATAACTTAAAATTCACAAAGTGCACAGTAAAAGATATGCCAAAAAATTTAATCTGCTATTCTACCAACCAACAGCTGCCCATGCTTAATACTTAGTGGTCTACTGGAACAAATTATGCTCTTTCAAAGAGCCGTATCACTGTAAAACATTTAGTTTCAAAGATGTGCTAACGTTCTTGTGAACTGAAAAGTAGAAAAACATGGATTATATAAAGAAAATACAAAAACACTAGAAATGACCAAACATTTTCAAAGAACAAGCACCACAATGGACATCAGCATTCAGTTTTGTAGCATATATCTTGTCTACTCCAACCAATCAACTTCATCAAACTCAGAGTCATCTTCAGAATCACTATATTCCACAGCAATACGACGAGACAATATAGTGGCAACATCATTCTCAACACGCTCGTGTTTAGCTTCTTGTTCACGTTGCTCTTCAACTTTTCGTAACTGAATACCTAAAACATAAGGGAAAATAGTAGTAGTGTGCATGCTTTATGTATCACACATGCTGGCATAAATTCACTTGGTTTATTTTAGATCAGTATTAATGAATACTTTAAGGTCAAACTAGACATGACCACATCCCTGGGTGCAACTCATGGATATGCCGCCATTTTAAATCCTAATTGGATTAGGTATTTAAAAATGCCATGAGGACCTGCTGCATAGTGGGATGAGGTGTTCTTGCCCCCCCTGCCCTGTTCAGCTACACACTTGAAAAGAGATGTGTGGGAGTGGGGGAGATAAGACCTCATCCCACTGCACTGTAAGGCCAATCAGACTTAGATCCTGACAGCATTTTAAAATTGCCTCATTTGGCTTTAAAATGGTGATGGCATCCAATGGCTGGATCTGAGGATGATGTTACACACAACTGGCTCTTTGTTCCAAAAAGCTCAATTACTACTATGAACTTTTATAGTTCACTTGGTATAAGCAACTGTCCACTATAGCTTAGATTTTATATGTAGCATATACATATAAGGAAGGGGACCATATCATAAGGCTGAATCCAAATTCACCTATATCTAGTGGATCTGGACACCCTTACAGCATCCCATACTGTTCCCTAGTGCACCCTTTCATCTGAATCCACAAAAACAGCATTTTGGGGAGCACAGTGAACCGCAGCAAGAAGATGGAAAAAAGAAGAGCTACCCTACAAGCAGAAGCATTTTAAGATCCAACCTATGGAAAATGTATCTTTTGAGTTGAAGTCTAAAAATAACGGGTTCAATACATAAATTTACCCAGCTCATAATATTCAACTGTACTTTGAAGTACAGTTCCCCAGATAATAATTTTCTAATAAATTAATTAATATGAATGTTAGTTTTAAACTGTGTTTCTTTGGATGGAAAAAACCACAAAAATAGATTATATAAACTATTATATATAAACTATTTTATATATAAACTATATAAACTAAATGGAGGCAGTATTTTTATAAACATCCATCTATGCATTGCTACCATGCAGGAAAGATAATATGATTATTTAAAAGTTTTTAAAATAAATTAATTCACACACAAATAGAAGAAGAAGAAGATATTGGATTTATATCCTACCCTCCACTCCGAAGAGTCTCAGAGCGGCTCACAATCTCCTTTACCTCCCTCCCCCACAACAGACACCCTGTGAGGTGGGTGGGGCTGAGAGGGCTCTCACAGCAGCTGCCCTTTCAAGGACAACCTCTGCCAGAGCTATGGCTGACCCAAGGCCATTCCAGCAGCTGCAAGTGGAGGAGTGGGGAATCAAACCCGGTTCTCCCAGATAAGAGTCCGCACACTTAACCACTACACCAAACTGGGCACATGCAATGCAACGTGGGCACATGCAATGCAAAGACATTAGCAAACTCAGGACTGCTGCTACAAAGCAAGCCCCACCCCCCACGACCAAGTTGCTGTTTGCAATTGGCAAACCATTGGTGATTTGACACAAAGGGATTTCATCCATTACTAATTTTTAAGTCTTTTCCAGTGGATGCATATAGATTGATTTTGTTAAATGAAGAACATTGAATTATTTAGTTTTTCCTCATAAAAACAGTTTCTTTAAAGTGTGATAACTTTTGACATAAGTAGAAGTCAGCAGATAGCTGCTAATACTTCTGCTTACTGAAATAAGTATTCAAAGGCCTTTATTGTAACTGAAGATTTCTTTATATGAAAGATAAGAACTCCAATATGCATTTGGTAATATTTCTCATGAATAATTTTTCATGCAACCATCCTTCTGGCCTTTTCATTACCATTTATTAGAATCCTAGGTTCAACCATATAACAATGTATCATATGGGAGGGAAGTTAATGACTCGGCTACCAACCCTCTACTGTTAGTTTATTTTAAATTTTTTATGCTGCCTGTTACTCGATCAGGGACCGCAAGGCAGCAAACATAAGAAATGTTAAAACATTTAAACAATAATAATAAAAGAACTCATTTAAAAACACATAAACAACACTAGAAGGGGGAGCAGTAATCATTATTGGTGGTATGACAAATGAAAGTCTTCGCCTGCTAGCAAACAACAGGTAGGAGACAGATGAATCTCAGGGGAGGGAGTACCAGAATTTTGGTGCCATGACAGAGGGCACTGTCTAGCTTCAGATGGTGGAGTCAACCAAAGATGACTACAGTGTACAGGTAGGTTTATATAAATGGAAGCAGTCCTTCAGGTATATTGGTCTCAAGTTGTACAGAGCTTTAAACATCAATTATTTTCAGTAAGTAATGTCAAATGATTGACACAACATAATAAGTCATATTAGCTTGCACAACCCATGTTCAATGTGGCCAAATGCTATCTTCAATTTACTGAATAGTTAGACACTTTGCAGATTAGTAAAAGGAAAGCCTGGAGGCATCTACTTCATGTATGATAGGCTCATCATGACCTTCAATAGTGGTACTGAGTTTCTTAGTCACCTGAGCTCAATTTAAAGGAGATGTTTAAGAATATATACATAAAGCAGGGGTGGCCAACGGTAGCTCTCCAGATGTTTTTTGCCTGCAACTCCCATCAGCCCCAGCCAGTGGGCATGCTGGCTGGGGCTGATGGAAGTTGTAGGCAAAAAAACATCTGGAGAGCTACCATTGGTCACCCCTGATATACAGAATACATATATAATCTCACTGATACATAACCATACATCAAATTGTTTAGTCATGTGTAAGCTTCTCATTTTCAAAGAGTTATTTATGTTCTGAGCTCTACCAGTGGACAAGAAACTAAGATAGAAAGCAATCTATTTGGCAGTCTTTTATTTTACAGAATACTACTCAGTGAAATGTCAGAAATAACTTAGCCAGAAATAAAGATATTAAACCTGTTAAAAGAATATCTGCATCAAATGAATAAAACTCTAACCAATGCACAAATAACTGATACCTTTTCGTATTGCTTCCAGGAGGACACTTCTGGCATCACTGATGACAGGTAGTGTTGATGGGTGGCGTTTGGGCTCAGAAGCAGAAGTGACTTGGGACGGTGGGGATGGAGGCATTATTGGGACATGAGGGCCAGGGACAATGGTTGTGGGAGGGTGAGAGAGAGCTGTGACTGGTGATGAGGGTCGAATGCCAGGAGGCGGTAGTGGAGGTGGTGGCGGTGGTGGAGGAAGTCCTTGCATTTCACCTTGTGGAACTAGAATGGTTTCACACACTTGGGCAGCTCTAGTGACTGGAGGAGAGGGCTGTGCTAAAGGAGGTGCAATTGGAGGAGGAGCAGGGTGAAGAACTCCAGGAGCAATCTGGAGAGGGGCTGGAGGTGGCGGTACAGCTGGAGCTTGCAAAGCAGCTGTTGGAGGAGGTGGAGGTGGTGGCACTGGAGGGGGAGGAGTGGAAGTCATTGCAGATCTTAATGAAGAAGTAGACAAAGCAGATGGAAGGGGTGGAGGAGGTGGTGGTGGTGTAGGACTCACAAACACTGGTGTTCTGCCCGTAGCAGGTGACTGAGGGCGATTTTCAATCAAACCTGAAGAGGAGCTAAAATAAAAGATATTGCAAGGGGTTACAACCAGAAGGGTGAAGTTGAGCCAGTATTCATGTATAAATAATATTCATTTACATTTTTAGTATCGGTACTAGAATGTTAGTGCAAAAATAGACAGTAATGCTTCAGCCATTCTCCTGCAAGCTCTCACATTTCTAAACAAGCTGACAACTACATTGGTCTTATATAAACTTTCACCTTTTATAATTACACCGAAACAAGTTCTGTCATGTGACCAAGCCTTCACAGAGAGCTGAAAAGGAGCAACTCTGGAGATAAAACCATGCTGACAGTCCTTTTAAAACACAGAATAAGTAGACCTTTAGAAATGGGACACAAATGATCTCTAAATGTGATGAACAAATGTAGCTGGCAACGATGTGTTGGAATTTGCATCTTTTCCAACAAATGTTCTAGTATTTCCTGAAGTCCAGGATCATTAAAATGCTAATACAAATAATTCTGTAGGTCCAAGCAGGACATTTGTACTATTGTTTTCAAATAAAATCATTCCTGAAACACATACAGTCTTGAAGTTTGAAGTCAGAAAAGTAATATATCATAATCCCTGGTAAACATGCATTTGTGGGGCATTCCTGATGCAGGTATGTTCCTTATTTTTCTAAAACAAAGGCCCATGAGGAAAATCTTTCTGTGTGATTACAGCAAAAATCTCATGTATTGCTGATTTCAATGTTTCTTACCTGACACATGGTGGAATGGGTTTCACATCTCCACCTCCATGCATAGGTGGGGGTGGGGGTGGCTCGTGTGGTCTTACTAATACACGTTCCTCTGCCCTGTTCAGTAGTTCTGTCATCTGGCTGTATGGCAATGCAGAAAGGGAATAAGGTCCATCCATGTGTTCCACATATGCCTGAGGTCTGAAGCAAAACAAATCCCATATCAATGTTCAGGTCATGTTAATTAATTATATTTCTTTCTCTCATTTACTTTCATTCCTTACACATCCCAAAGAAATTAGCAAAAACATTGTGTTGCTCCAATATATACTAAGTAAGAGAAATAATTGTTTATAAAATGGTTGGTCGTATTTGGCATATCGTTTGCTAAACTTTGCTACCAGAAAAAACAACAATAAAGTAAATTATGACAGGTGCAACGTTTCTAATGCCAAATACAATGCAATGATGGTTCTGTGGCTCTGAAACAGCAATGGCAAAAGAACAACAAAGGAACAGATACTAAAGGGATCAAGAAAGAGCTGGTCAACAGAAGAGGAATTACAGATGCAGCAGGTGGTGTGGGAAGGTCCAGTGGGCCCATGTGAGGCATAGGCAGGTGAAGAGCAACCCATTTGGAAGTAGCAGAGGCTCACCCAAAAGAGCAGCCAGTGATAAGCACCAACAGGGAAGGACAAAAGGGTCTGGTGAAAGTGAAGCTTGGAAAGCCATACACTGAATCAGAGATGATGTGCGAAGTAAAACCAGTTGGTTATGAAGAGACACAGAATTGGGTTTGGCACATGGCTCTCTTAATATTGTCTGTAGGATAAGACAATTTTAAAAATGGCCTAAAACGGTGTTTTAAACCCAGAGAAAAACTTTAAATACTTCCCAGAAAGTGACTAATCATTACTTTTTTATAACTGTGATATGAAAGCAGGACCTTTAGGCTATGCCACATATATACAACGATCAGTTATGAAAAAAATTACAGAGCAAAAAAAGAGAAACACATTTGGAAACCTTGTCTCAAAATGTGACGCAGGGCCATTAGCAACTTCAATGTGCTTATGTAAGAGGCTCGCATCATCTTCAGCAAGTTCTGGACCTTGGGCTAGCTTCTGCCACTCTCTCCGTCTGTCATGGGGAGCCCGCGGCACTTTTTCCGGTTCATGAGGACGATCTAAATTCTTCTGCTAAAAAAGAACATAAAGACAAACTGACAAGTGAAACAGTTCTTTTCAGAAAACTAAAGTGAGGTCTGCCCTGCCACAAGACAAAAATCCTAAATTACAACACAAGTATTATTCGGAGTGCAGTGCAATGTTTATCAGTACAATTTTTATCACACACACGAATACAGGTTTACAGTATTCTCTAATTCTTATGCTAACTGGCCATATTGAAGAGAATGCCTTCTATAGAGGCCATAAGTAGCGGAGTCTAATCTTTTCAATTTCCTGCAAGGTAAGAAGTCCCAGGGATGTCTGGCTTGCGTGGGCTTTTTTGGACCTGGAGGGTCTGTTGCAGTTCTGCAAGGCCTGCAAAACAGAGCTCTTCTGCTGAGTCTTTAGTTGAGACGGTGGACACCGCTCTTTATTTGGCTTCCCCCTTCCACCGACACTTAGGATTGAGTGGCCTCTGGATTTGATTGACTGTGTCCATTGAGGCAGAGTTTTTAGATGGGTTTTTAGCGGGCTGTGTTGTTATTTTAATCTGTTTTATTGTATTTTAATTGTTCTTGTTTAATTTTGTTGTAACCCACGTTCAGTGAGAACGGTGGGATATAAATTGAATAAAATAAATAAAGAAGTCATACAGAGGGGCTGGGAAACTCTGGAGCACTGTTGCCAGTCAGGGTTTACAGTAAAAAGGTAAAGGTAGTCCCCTGTGCAAGCACCAGTCATTTCCGACTCTGGGGTGACGTTGCTTTCACAACGTTTTCACGGCAGACTTTTTACGGGGTGGTCTGCCATTGCCTTCCTCAGTCATCTACACTTCCCCCCCCAGTAAGCTGGATACTCATTTTACTGATCGTGGAAGGATGGAAGGCTGAGGCAACCTGGAGCCGGCTACCTGAACCCAGCTGCCACCGGGATCGAACTCAGGTCGTGAGCAGAGCTTAGGACTGCAGCACTGCAGCTTTACTACTCTGTGCCATGGGGCTCTTCAGGGTATATAGTAGTGGGTTAGTATAAAGCAGCTTCTTAAATCTAAGAAGTATTTTATTGTTTAAAAAGTTCCGTGACACAAAAGAGCTCTATTAAATTTACTCTGTTCTATCTTTTGGAATAAAAGAACATGTTTTAAGGCATAAATAACTCACAACCAAGAATTGTAATACCTTCTGCTTTCTTTTTTCTTTTCTTTTGTCTTCTGTGTCTTGCAACATCTTTTCTTTCCAAAGATCAAAGAAATACGAAGGATTGGTGTAAAACTTCAAGCCCTCTTTTCCATCATCTCTAAGGTTAAAATTTTTTTAAATAGGTGACTAAATACAAGTAGTATCTATCAACATTTTTTTGGTAAATAGTCATGGTTTTCTTGGAAAGTATACAGCAGCAAACATACTATAGGTCAGAGGTATCAAACTCATTTGTTACCAGGGCCAGATCTGACATAAATGTCACTTTGTTGGGCTAGGGCATGTGTGCAATAAAATGTAACATGAGGTACTGGAGATATAAACTTTATAAAGATGATTTCAGATGCTGAATGAGAATAGCAGGCATGATTAAGTGTGATATGCAGAGGGGTAGTAGACACAGAGATATCCACACTGGTAATGAGACAGGAAACCTAGGTCTCAATTTGGTACTGGAGGATTCAGTCCAGGAGGATGCAAAGAATGAATGGAAACAGGCCTGAACAAGTGAGCAGTGAGTCACAAAAGCATATACCTTACCACAAATTTTATTAGTCTTTAAGATGCTACTGGACTCTTTCTACTGCTATTAGAAACCACAACATTCAAAAATGGGTGGGGAAACATTTTAATCTTCCAGGACATTCGGTTGCTACCTCAAGAGTAGCAGTTCTCTTACAAAGGAATTTCAGAGGGAGATTAGAGTGACTGCTGAATTGCAACTGATAATGACGCTCAAGACGATGTATCCCCATGGACTGAATTTTGTCTCTCATTGCCAATGTCTGCCTATTGTCATTTGGTGTCTGGAATAATTTCACTCTCCAACTTTACTCTCCAAGATATAAGGACAAATGGACTCACATGCTAGCTATATCTAAAGAAGTAAGCAGTGACTCATGAAAGCTCATGCCCTGCCACAAATTTTGTTAGTTGCCAAGGGGCTGCTGGACTCTTGTTCCCCTCCACTAATAAAGAATGCAAACTGTGCTCTTAGGTTTCTTCCCCACCCCCATCTGTTAGAACTGGAAAGGGAGATCTCTCAAAGTGCTACAGGACTCTCTCCCCTCTCTGGCTCTTTCTCATTACCCTCCCCGAAGAAGTGTTCAGACAAAAATGTTATTAGTCTTCTTAAATAAATGTTGTTAGTCTTCTTAAAAGTGCTATGGGACTCTCTCTCTCTGGCTCTTTCCTTCCCCCTTCCTCCTGAGAGGGGAAGGAGCCCTCAGCCAATGGAAGGAATGGAGGCTTGGCTTTCCTTTTTCTCCTCTGCAAAGCAGGAAATAGGAGAGAATGGGCAAAAGTCAGCTCCAATGCTGGAAACAGGAAGGAGGAACAGGAAGTAGGAAGCAGCAGAGAGGCAATTGCTGGTGGGCCTGAATGGAACCTTCCAGGGGCCTGGATGCAAACTGTGGATCACATGTTTGGTACGCCTGCTGTAAGTCTTCCATCTCCAAAATAATGAAGGAAATTTCTTTCACAGCAAAGACTGTATTAGACAAAGAGGCTGCTGCAAATTCCCCACATGACAGAATAGCCATGGTAATCATTTATTGTACATAATTTAATATTGCCTTTTGATATAGGGACAAAAGATTCATATTTCAATTATTAAGAAAATGAATTACAATGTACAATAGAGCAACTCTCAGGAAAGCAAGTAAAAGCTAGAAGTTAATGATCAAGTCATGACAAAGCATATTGCAAAGTAGAGGAACTGGAAGAAATGTTTAAGCTGCTGTACAATCTTCTTATCTGTTTCCCCATGGCATAAATCCATTCAGAATACCACTCCACATGATGCCCACTGCATCCAAACTTTTTAAATGGACATCTTAGAAGAGGAACTTGAAGGACAGACAGGGTTATGAATGCTATCTGAGACAGAGCTATTGTTCTTTATTTCCTCTGAAATGTGACATTACACTTTCTTCCCAGAATGACTACAAAACACAATTACAGCCGAACACTGGCTGTTTCTACACTTGACAGAAGATCCCCTCCCAGTGCACATTTAAAATGTTCATCTACATTGCACACCACTGTCACTTCTGTCTTGCTTTGCAATATCTTAAGTCATCTACACTCATTTTCTTGAATTGGCACCGAAAGTGGTTTCACCCCAGAGTTGCTCCTCACTTTACAAGAGTACTTTTAAACTGAAGTTTTCTGCAGGCTGGTTCAATGCTCATAAAATCAGAATCAACCCTGAGTGTAGAAACAGCCAATAAGTACTACAGCTTGAAGGAGCTACAAGCCACAGAAGCCAAGGTGGGGCTATGATCATTTTGTGGCCATGGGAAAAAGTGCGGGGCTACTATTTGCCACTGTATATTGGCATAATGGTACATTAGTAACAGTAATATGACATTGCCATTGCTTCACTTAGCAGCCATACTAGGTACAAAAGACAGCTGCAGTGTAGGGGAAAATGTATTCTGTGAAAAGCTGCAGCACGAGAGATGGGAAACCAGAAGTCATGGTTGGAACGTAAAGATTTGTGTTCTCTGATTGTATGGCGTGTTGGCAAGAAAGACAGAAATAGGGCTGTTTGAATGACACCATCTATCATGAAATGACAGATTACAGCTGTGGTGAGGAAAATCCACTCTGCATAGTCTGCATTCTGCCTTGAGTCTCAGCAAGAAAGGTGGGAGGTAAATAAATACTCAAAGGTTCGTTAATAATCATGAATAAGATTTGCAAAATATAAAACACTTCATTTTTTTCACACTTACCTGTAAGGTGTAAGTATGTTGAGTGGAGGAGGCTGTTCACATGTATCATAAGTCTCTTGCAATGGAATTGGAAGAGTCTTACGGTCAAAGAGCTGCTGATCTTGAGTTGTGGAACTTCTGAAAGCTTTCCTCATTGTTATATCCTGTAATGAAACTGAAAGGAACAGTGACCGTTAAATGACCAGTGTCCTACAGATGTTGTTGGGGAGGAAAAAGAACTTTGGAAGATTCTTACGAACATGCACACCGGAAAATGCTCTCAGGATTTGAACATTGATACATAAATTTCAAATAATAGCAATGACCATTACTTCTGTTAACAAGAACAGTAAGCCTGAAGCCAATGGGCTTTAATTCCTGTTTTAAAAAGCGTGCTCTATAGCAGTTTCTATTGGGAATAGTCTCAGTTTTGCAAACTAGCCTTGACTGTCTAGTACAGTAATCGTATGCAATATTTTGTTCTATAATGGCACACAGTCTCTTTTAGGAATTCTGCTACACAATTCTCTACTTTAATGAGTAACGAAAAGATTTCTTTGTGCAGAGTACTCAACTGTGGAATGTCATCTGCTTATCGCAATTCAGGAAAAGTATCTTTCCCTAGTGGGAGCCTGGGACACTTTTTGTTCTATTATCAGAAAAATTTTTTACATGACTAGTGCATTTACAAGCTATTTTTGGATTGTTTTTACTGTATTTAGTATCTGTTTTGAGGATATCGCCCCCCTGAACACCTTCTTAACTTACAGTGCCATCCTATGCAGAGTTACTCCAGTCTAAGCAAATTTATTTCAGTGGTCTTAGAATGGAGTAACTCTGCATGGTATTGCATTGCAGATGCTCAAAAACATTCTTGAAGATTCTGTAATACCAGCCACAGAAGAGACTGAAATAATATAGTGGATAACAGCATTTGTCTACTACAATATAATATTGCCTATCTTTATTTATTTTTTAAAAAATTTCGGTTTATTATCATAACATTGACACACACCACAAACAGAAAAACAAAACACACACTATATGCAATATACACTGAAGCATAAGGATCAAATTCAGTTACATACATCATATTCCATCCTTATCTATTTCAAGGACTTACATTTCTAAACCACATTTATTAATATTCTCTTTCCTTTATCATATCATAGTATTTGACTCAATATCTATTTCCTACATTAATTTACAACCTTCAACAACTCATATAATGGCTTCCAAGTTTCTTTACATTCTTGTATATTGCCCTCTTTCAACTTTACTGTTAAAAAATCCATTTTGGCAGCCTCATACAATTTTTGAAGGAATTCCTCTCTTTTTGGTATCTGCTGGGTTTTCCAATATCTAGCATACACTAACCTCGCTGCAGTTACAGCATGTAATAGAAATCTATTAGTTAATTTAGACAAGGAATTTGGACACATGTTCAACAAATACAGTTCAGGTAAGTACTGAATATTCATTTTTAGAATTTTTTGAATCCAGCTGTTAATCTGTCCCCAGTATTTCCTGGCCTTATCACACTGCAACTAAATATGGTAAAATGTACCCTTTACCCTTTTACACTTCCAACACTTATTGGTAGTATTTGGAAACATCTTGGACAACTCCTCTGGTGTAATATACCATCGATATGCCATTTTACAAAGATTTTCCTTAAATATGGATGATATTGTTAATTTTAATAATAATAATAATAACATTTAATTTATATCCTGCCCTCCTTGCCAAAGCAGGCTCAGGGCGGCTTACAATATAATATAAAATACAAAGATTACATAATAAAACAACAATCTACAACACTGTACAATTTCCTTTAAATTCCCTTAAAACCATATAACTAAAACCAACAATTTCCTGCGATCGTACTTGGTGCTACATTTTCAAAAATTCTGATCTTACTCATTTACAGATTTTTGTAACGACGGTGCAGCAGAATCCACATCAAGAAAAGGCCAGCTGAAAGAGGGTAGTCTTGCAGGCCCTTGGAACTGAGCAAGACTCCGCAGGGCCCGCACCTCCTCTGGTAATTGATTCCACCAGTGGGGAGCCATGACTGAGAAGGCCCTTTCTCTTGTCGTTTTCAGTTTAGCCTCCTTCAGCCCAGGGATTATCAGTAGATTTTGTGAACCTGATCTCAGCACCCTCTGGGGTACATTTGGGGAGAGACGGTCCCTAAGGTAGACAGGTCCTTGGTCATATAGGGCTTTAAAGGTAATGACCAGCACCTTGTAATGGATTTGGTACACAATTGGCAGCCAGTGCAGCTCCCGTAGCCTCGGCTGTATGTGCTCCCACTTAGGGAGCCCTAATAACAGCATGGCTGCCGCGTTCTACACCAGCTGTAGTTTCCAGGTTCGGCACAAGGGCAGTCCCTTGTAGAGGGCATTACAGTAGTCCAACCTCGAGGTGACCGTTGCATGGATCACTGTTGCCAGATCGTCATGCTCCAGGAAGGGAGCCAACTGCTTCGCCCGCCTAAGATGAAAGAAGGCGGATTTGGCAGTGGCTGCTATCTGGGCCTCCATTGACGAAGAAGGCTCCAGTAGCATTCCCAAGCTCTTAACCTATCAAAAACTGGTAGGGGGATTTCTCCTCCCAGACTGCCACGACTCAGGCAAAGGACCTCTGTCTTCGCTAGATTCAACTTCAGACTACTCAGCCTGAGCCATCCTGCCACAGCCTGTAACACCAGGCCCAGATTTTCTGGGACACAGCCAGGCTGGCCGTCCATCAGTAGATAGAGCTGGGTGTCATCGGCAAATTGATGACAACCCAGCCCATACCCCCGGGCAATCTAGGCAAGGGGACGCATGTAGATGTTAAACAACATCAGGGAGAGGACTGCTCTCTGTGGCACCCCACAATTAAGTGGATGCCTCTGGGACAGTTCTCCCCCAATCACCACCCTTTGTCCCTGACTGTCAAGGAAAGAGGAAAGCCATTGCAACGGCAACCCCTGAATCCCCGCATCAGCGAGGCGGCGGGTCAGTAACTGATGGTCGACCATATCAAACGCTGCCGATAGGTCTAACAACATCAGCACCGCCACGCCGCCTTGATCCAGATGTCACTGGAGATCATCCACCAGGGCGACCAGCACTGTCTCCATCCCATGGTCCGGACGAAAACCAGACTTGTGGGGATCTAGCACAGAAGCGTCATCCAGAAAACTCTGCAGCTGTAATGCTACTGCCCTCTCGATAATTTTGCCCAAAAAGGGAAAATTTGAGACCAGCCAATTTGGCCGGATCCAATGTCACCTTTTTCAATAGAGGGCGGTCCACAGCCTCTTTGAGAGGTGCTGGAAAACGCCCCTCTGAGAGGGATCTATTTATGATGTGCCGTACAGGACACCTAACCTTCCTCTGGCAAGCTTTAATTAGCCAGGAGGGGCATGGGTCCAGATCACAGGTTGTTGGGCGTACAGTGGAGAGGATTCTGAAAAATTTCCTCCAGGCTAAGCATGTCGAACCAGTCCAGAAATGGTCCAGAAGACAGGCACGGGGCCTCGAGTTCACGTACTGTTTCCAATGTGGTGGGGAGGTCACGGCAGAGCGATGAGATCTTATCTGCCAAGAATTCCGCAAAAGCCTCACAGCAGATTTCCAATTCCCTAGCGTTTGGTCTGCCTTGCGGCAGTATTGTAAGATTCTGAATCGTCCTAAATAATTGTGCTGGGCACGAACTTACAGACGCAATCTCGGTCGCAAAGTAAATCTTTGCGGCTTTGACTGCCATCTCACAGGATCTCATAGACTCTCTATTATGATGTTCTAGTTGCTTCATCTTGAGCCCACCGCCATTGCCTCTCTAGCCGTCTGCACCCCCATTTCAGCTGCCGTAATTCTGGGGTATACCATGGCGCCAGCCTAACACAAGGGCGCAGAGGGCACCGAGGGGCGATCTCATCAATGGCTCTGGAGAGCTGACCATGTCACAACTCCACCAGGCCATCAAAAGAATCGCCAGGGGACCAGGGATCCCGTAGAGCCATTTGGAACTGCTCAGGGTCCATCAGGCTCCGCGGGCGAGCCAAAATAGGCTTGCCGCCTAAGCGGGCTTGGGGTGGAACATCCACTCGAGCCTTAAGGGCAAGGTGGTCTGACCATGGCACTGCCTCAGCGGTAATATCGTCTACCGAAATCCTGACCGCAAAGACCAAATCTAATATGTGCCCTGCCTGGTGAGTGGGTGTTGTAAGAAATTGACAGAGCCCCAGTGTCACCATGGATGACACTAGGTCCATCACCCAACTGGAGGCTGTGTCATCAGCATGGACATTGAAGTCACCCAGGATCATAAGCCTGGGGTACTCCAATGCCCAGCCTGCTACGGCCTCCATCAGGGACGGCAAGGCACTGGCTGGTGCGTTAGGCGAATGGTACACCAGCCTTATCGCCAACCCCTCCCCAACATCCCACGCCAAACCGGCACATTCAATACCATTGATCTCTGGGGCCGGGATCCCTCTTGAATACATAGCGCCACCCCTCCTCCCTGCCTGCTAGTCCGTGATTGGTGAAAGACTGAGTATCCTGGGGAGAGCCATTTGGGAAAGAGCCACTGTCTCTCCCTCTCGCACCCAGGTCTCAGTCACGCAAGCCAGGTCCATGTCCTGTTCAAGCAAAAACTTGGAGGACTGAGGTCTTATTATGTATGGACCTGACATTGCATAACACCAGTGATGGAGGCGAGTAATTTAACCTGGCCCCACTGCCTGCCACCGTTAGGATGGGACACAGATTGGAAGGGGGCCGAGCACCACCATGTCTCAGCACTGCCGAGCCACCTCTGTCCGGGTGCCTTTGGAGGTCATCTGTGAGGGCAAACCAGAACCGTCTCTGTCCTGTGACATGGACGAAAACTGGATTGATGTGGGTTAAGTATGGAAGCATCATCCAGAAAACTCTGAAGCTGCACTGCCACAGCCCTTTCAATAATCTTGTCTAAAAACGGCAAGTTAGACACCGGCCCGTAATCTGCCAATGGTGGAGGGAAAGAATTTAACCCTTTCCCAAGTGTAAATCCACTCCCTGGAGGTGCTATTTGCCTAGCAGAGAAAGCATATTTTCTTCCAGGGCCATGGCACCTTCATGGGGTCCATTTAAAGTGGAGAAAATTTGGGTGAGGGAGGAAGCAGTATTAAACCCCTTCCACCTGGTGTTCCAGCCATCCTCCAAACTAGGCTTCTATTTATTTAATAGAGAAATCAAATCATGATAATAACCTCATCTAATCTGGCCCTGGATCTTACTGTATCATCTTTAAGACAAAACTTCTCAGCAAGTAACATCCCACAGGTCTTGCATATTCCAGAATGTCTTGTTAACTGCCCAGATGTCTTACTCTGCTTTTCTGCCAACATGAGACAGAACCAACAGCCTGAGAGAGCTGCTACCAATCTGAATACGCAGTGCTAGATGGACCCATTTGTCTGACAGCATAATGCAGCTTTATATTCATTTCTGAATTTCTCAGCTTCCCCCTAAACAGATGCTTCTTGCAATCACAGAGGCAGAGAAAGCTGCAAACCTATTAAAGAAACAAGGACCTGATAATAATACATGCATCAGATTTTCAGGGTACACTGCTGTAATTCTCTCACATCATTTTTAGTAAGCTGAATCAGGACTTCCAATATTAAGGGCAAGGAAACCTCATAGTTTAATCTCTAGAGAAATGGAACTTGCCCACCACCACAACTGCATAAATTAACTTGATATGTTGATTAGCTGCAGCCTTGCAGTTGGTGATCATGCATTTCCAGAGTGGTCCTTGGTGCTTTCTGCATATGTGATAGGAGTGTTTCTATCCATGGCTGAGATCCAAGGGCAAGCAGAAGCAAATGTTGTTTTTTGTGTTATGAATATTTGTAGTTTGGTTGAATGCACATATTAAATGCACGAACTGGCTTGTTAAGGGTAGCCTGAGCAATACTGAACTGTATCTTTAAAAATTCTTTTGTACCTACCTACACAACTGCATGTTTTTAAAATTATTTTGTCAAATCATAATAAAATATTATTTTATTTTAAATGTGTGATTTTAAGCCTGATGTTAAGAGAAAAGTGAACAAAACCATTAATGTGAAATTCTGTAGTGTCAAGCTATGAGCTGGTAGAAAAATAGGCAGCTATAGAATGAACAGGTGCCAATTTGAAACAAGACTCACACATTATGTCATCATAAAAATAAGGACTTTGGGCATTGGAAAAAAAACGCAACTAAATTCAGTTCAGTAGGGTTCACTATTATGTTTGACCACTAATTCAATAGCTTCAGATCTGCTGTTAAAAGCCATTTCTCTTCAGTATAAAGCCGAGTAACAAATTTCTTTTGCAGGTTTGACAGAAGCACACATTATAGTGCATTCTACCTAACTTCATGGGAAGACACAAACAGGTTGCTTACCTGTAACCGATGATCTTCGAGTGGTCAACTGTGTAGTCACACACATGGGTTTTCCACCTGGAAACAAACCCGACCTCGGAGAATTCAAAGCTATCCTCAGGCATTTTATTTTGGCGCGCTTTCCCTCTCGATCTGGGGAGCAGGCATCCACTGTGCATGCCTGGAACGAGGGGAAGGCGCTCCACCCACCCAGTTTCTTCTAGCTGCTGTATAGAGAAAATTTTTATTTAGAAGGAGAGTAAACCAGCAGTGGGGAAGGCTGGGCGGGTGTGTGTGACTGCACAGATGACCACTCGAAGATCATCAGTTACAGGTAAGCAACCTGTTTATCTTCATCGTGGTCTCTGTGCAGTCCCACACATGGGTGACTGGTAAGCTGGAGCGCATGGTAGGTGGGTGCTGGTTCAAGGAAGAAAGAACACATATTAAACATGCATGTAAAATGACATGAAATACTGTACTTACAGGGCATCGATCTGAAGGTGTCAGTCAAAAATGGAACAAAGTACAGCCTGCCCAAAGGAAACGTCATGACGTGCACGAACGTCTAGGGCGTAGTGCATGGCAAACGTAGATGGAGAGGACCAGACAGCAGTGGCACAGATGTCCTCCACTGGTACGCCTCTGCAGAAAGCTGATGATATGGAAACAGCTCGAGTAGAATGAGCTTGCAAGTTTTCAGGTAAGGGTTGTTTAGCCAGCTGGTAACATAAGGCAATTGCAGACACAACCCATTTTGAAAATCTCTGAGTTGAGATTTTGTACCCTTGTTTATGTGTCCCATAGGCTACAAAAAGTCTAGAGTCCTTATGGAAGGAGCGTGTCCTATCAATATAGAACGTGAGGGCTCTACATACATCGAGATTATGTAGAGTCTTTTGTCCAGCATCGCTAGGGTTCTGAAAGAAGGAAGGAAGTGTAGTGGACTTCCCTAGATGGTAAAGGGAAACCACCAAGAGGAAAGCAGGATCCGAACGTAGCACTACTCTGTCATGGTGAAAAACAAAAACATTTGTGTCCTGAAGACACAAATGTCACTGGCTCTCCTGCCAGATGTAAGTGCCACCTGTAACGCTGTCTTCCATAACAAGAGATGCAGTGGAATGGATGCCATCGGTTCACAGGAAGGTTGCATCAGTTGACTCAGGACTAGAGACAGGCTCCATGTTGGTTGTAGTTGACGAATTAGAGGTCGAAGATGTAAAATGCCTTTAGGAAGGCTTTTGTTGCGAAATGACAGTGCGTCCATCAATGTGTGAGTGAAGACCTGAAATAGAAGCCAAGTGAACTTTCAAGGAGTAGCAGCCCAGACCAGAGTCCAATAGAGACAGAGTGTATGACAGGATTTGGGCTACAGAAGATGATTCAGGAAGGAAGTCGTGTTGCACAGCGCATACTGAAAAACACTTCCACTTTTGGGAATGGGATCTCCTAGTGGACGGTTTTCTGGAGTAGGACCCATCGGACTTCGGGGGAAAATTCTAGAAATTGATTATCCAGTTTCAGTTTCAGTTTATTTCAATTTATATCCTGCCCTTCCCGCCGAAGTGGCTCAGGGCGGCTCACAACATATAACATCTAACGTAAAATTTGGCTTTAAAATACATCAATTTACAACAATGGCTTTAAAAATACATCAATTTAGACAATTTAAAACAGTGAAATAATAAAACATATAGAACAAGTGATCTGCCAAAATGATACACTACAACCTTCCATAAAGTTTCCAATGTCAGTTAGTTATAAGCCAGGCAGAAGAGGGCTATCTTGCAGGCCCTGTGGAACTGCCCAAGGTCCTGCAGGGCCCTAACCTCTTCCGGCAGCTGGTTCCACCAGCAAGGCACCATTACCGAAAAGGCCCTGTCCCTGGTGGATTTCAGACAGGCCTCCTTTGGCCCGGGGGATTACAAGCAGGTTTTGAGAACCCGATCTCAGTACTCTCTGGGGAACATGTGGGGAGAGGCCATCAGGGAGTGATGAGGATACAATTGGTCCGATCCAGTTGGAATTTCTGTAGAATTCTGGTTATTAATGGAATCGGAGGAAATAAGTAATGGAGTGGTCCCGACCACGAATGGAGAAAAGCATCTCCTGGAGATTGCGGGGACGGAGGGCCCCAAGTGTAAAAGCATGGACATTGTGCGTTGGTCGGAGAGGCAAAAACATCTATGGCCGGAACCCCGAAAGTCCTGAAGACTACTTGAAGGTAGGTGTGGTTGAGGGCCCATTCATGATCGTTCACAAGATGTTGGTTTAGCGTGTCTGCTTGAACATTCTGGATTCCTGGCAGGTGTACAGCTGTCAGGAATATGTTGTGGAAAATGCTCCAATTCCAGAGGGATAAGGCCCGTTTGCAAAGGCGGATGGACGCAGTGCCCCTTTGTCGGCTGACATAAAATACAGTGGCCACGTTGTCTGAGGTGACCTGGACATGCAGACCGTGAAGAGACGGTAGGAAAGACTTGAGTGCTCGGTGGTCTGCCAAGAGTTCTAGACAGTTGATGTGTAGAGACTTCTCGCAGTCTGTTCACTGCCCCTGCACCATTAAAGATCCAAAGTGAACTCCCCAACCCCACTTTGAAGCATCAGTCGTGACAATGACTGACGGAGGTGTCCATATGAAAGGCGTTCCCGTCAGAAGATGATGTTCTATCCTCCACCACTGGAGGGAGATGGGAATGTGGTGCGGAATGGTGAGCAAAGTCAACTGGTGTTGTCGATGTGGGTGGAAAGTCCTCACAAACCATAGTTGCAGGGGTCTCATGCGAAGTCTCGCAAAACACAAGACAAGAGGTCGTAGCGGCCATGAGTCCAAGCATGCACTGAAAGATGAACGCTGTTTGGGTAGGGTGCGATATGATCATAGAGGCCAGAGACTGGATGCAGCAGGCTCTGTCTATGGAAAGGTAGGCCTTGTGGGATATCGTGGACAGCTGTGTGCCTATGAATTGAATGTCCTGTGTTGGTGTCAGATTGGACTTTGTCAAGTTGACTTGAAGGCTCAATGAAGACAGAAGAAGCAAAGCAGTAGAGATGTCTTTTAGGAGTTGCTCTCTGGATTGGGCCACAGTGAGACATGTACGGATATATGGAGATTTTCTGCTGGCGAAGCGCTGCTCCCGCCATCGCTATGCACTTTGTGAAAACTCTCGGTGCAGTGGAGAGACCGAAGGGAAAGGAGCGAAACTGGTAGTGTTGATCCCCGATGACAAATCTCAGGAATTTTCTGTGGTGATGGTTGATGGTGAGGTGGAAGTAGGTGTCTTGAAGGTCTGTCGACGTAATCAAAGGTTTTTTTTGGATCAACGGAAGGATAGACTGCAGGGTAATCATGCGGAATTTTTTGTACTGTACATGACAATTGAGTTTGCAGAGGTCCAGGATTGGACGTTGCCCTCCATCTCTCTTTGGTACCAGGAGGTATCGGGAATAGAACCCGGTTCAATGGAACTCAGGTGGAACTGATTCTATGGCTGCCTTGTCCAACAGGGCGCAGATCTCCGATTGAAGTGGGAGAGATGGTGGGGTACAAACGAATCGATGGAGCTTCAGTGGAGAATTGAATTCTATGGTGTAGCCCCTGCAGATTATCACTAGGACCCATGAGTATGATGTGATGGATTCCCATATGGGGTAGAATGTGAGGAGTCTCATGAAATTGGTCGTGTCTTGTGGAGGTGGGTGAGGAGGAACTATAAGGGAGTCAAAGAGATTGCTTTGAAACGGGGGTCATCTTTTTCATGGGCTGTGAACGAGGACGCTAATGGAAAGGTTGCTTAGCTGGTGGAGCTTTGCGTTTCCATTAATCGGTCTGTTTCGGTGAACGGGGATGTTTGTAGTAGGATGGTTTCCAAACTCTTTGTCGGTTAGGCTGATGAGTCTGCTGTTGATTGACTCCCAATCTCCTAGCCCTTTTTCTGCTGTCATCAATAGTAGTCAGTATATCATCAGTAGTGGCATTGAAGAGGCCCTGACCATCAAACGGTAGATCTTCGATCTTGAATTTGATGTCTGGTTGCAGTGAAATGGACCAAAACCAAGCATGGTGGCGTAGAGCGATGGATGTGGCCAGGGTCCTGGAAGTACAAGCAATGGCATGACGAACCATGTTAATCTATTGTTTGCTAACATGGAGATTTCCTGCAATAGTTGATTGGCCTGCTTCTGCGCAGCATCAGGTAGCGAAGGCACTAGCATGGTCAGTTGTGAGGTTAAACTGAAAGTATAAAATATGCTAAATAATTATGAATTTTGGAGGTAGCTGTAGTGAGGGAGCAAATCTTTCTTCCCAATGTGTCAAGCTTTTCCCCCTTCCTTCTCAGGTGGAACCGGGTGCCTGGTCTGTTTGGATTTTGACGAGGAGTGTATAATCATCAAGTTGGGTGCAGGATGACTGAATAGGAACTTAAGAGTCCGGAGCGTGGATCTTGTACAATGATTCAACTCATTTAGAAGTTGGAGGAACCTAGGCAGGTTTATCCCAAGCCTCTCTGAGACCTTCAAGATGGACAGCGAGCATTGGGAGGAAGGAACCAGCTGGTAAGTCTGCGTGGACTAAGTCATGGACCACATCCGACACTCTAGGGAGATCAGTAGTGAGTTTGATGTTTAGGGTATTAGCCATGTTGGTTATCAGGTCTAAGTAGGCCTTGGAACCCTCAGAAGGCGAAAGATTGGCTGATTTGTTAATGCCAGAATTTGGAGAGACGGGGACAGACCCTGCGGACTGAGAAGAGTCAGAGCGTTTGGAGTCAGAGTCATCCAGAGCGTCCATAGGTGTGGTTGGACAGTCGTCTAAAGGCTGGGGTACATCCTTATCTGGTAGGATAGGTTGGCCAGGCTGTTTCAGCTGTTGTTGCTTAGATGGGGCTGGTTGGGCTGCCGAAGTTGAGGCTGTCAGTGACAGTCTCCTTGAATCCTGAGTGTAGCGCCGGTGTCTACACAGGGATAAGTCCTCATGGTACCAAGAGTGGTATATTTCCTCATGGTACCGATAGGTTGTAATAGTATCGATCCGTGTGTTGGCTTGGAGATCGCAGAAAGGTCTGGATTTGAGTAGAAAAATCTCTGTGTGTTGGTGACCGACGCAACGGGGACCGAGAACGATGTCAATCGTAAGCCCGGGTTGATTCTCAGTAAAGTGGAGAGACAGCTGAATCCTTAAAGGTACGTGGCGCAAATACCTCACGAAAGGAATGAAATACAAGGAAGTTAGTCCGCTGTGTTCGAGGTTGAAAGGGTGGTGGATCCATCGACTCAGCGGCAAGGATCTCATCAGGCAGGGATCCATAGATAGAGGGTGATCGTGATGGGATGCAAATGATGTCGGATCGCAGAGGCGCATCAGTAATGACATCGACGGGAGAACTTCCGGAATATGGCGTGGTGACACACAGAGCATTGCCGAGCTCCGGCGTGCACTGTGCATTTGAGTGCTCCAGAGAGGTCCTTCTCTACAGAGGATCTCTTAAGAAGCGCCTGAAAGGCGCCTCGAAGCTTAGGGGAGCTGGTTGAGGGTTTAGGGGGGAAGCGGAGGCGACCCTTCTACCTTCTACCTTTCCCTTGCCTGGAGCCCTCCAACGCTTCGGCACCTTAACCAGGCCTCCGGAGCAGGAGCCAGCGGGGCAACAGAAACTCAAGCGCTGGCCCAAACTGGAACTGAAGCGCAAGAAAAGCTAAACTTAAAAGGGAAAATGGAATAATTCGACCTACCAGAATACCGACGCGACTGGGAGCTGAGAGCCGCGAGAGACAGGCAAGCGACGGCGCGCGGCGCAGTACGGAGCGACAAAGAAGACGACCGGAAAGCAGCTTGCCTGGGCAGGATCGATTAGCTGCGGCAGCGGCTGGACAGCGCAGGAGGAGCGGACTGCAAGGTACTCAAGTCCCAGGCATCTGAGGCCCCGGGGATTGGTTGGCGACGGCGGCCGTGGTGGGGAGCAGAAAGAGACAGCGGGGCGAGCGAAGAGACGAGATAGAGTCAAATCAAGTCGTGTGGGTGGTGATGATGGCGATGATGGTGATGATGAGAAGACAGCAATAAGGGTGCTGGACGGTTGGAAGGGAGAAGTCGGGGCGAGTCTGGCTGACGCCCGGTGGAGAGGGAAGCAGACTGAATGGAAATGGCGGCGAGTGAGTGAGTGCTAAGAAATAAAAGACTTGTGACAGGGAAGCGATTTGAAAGCGGCTGAAGAGTTGTTGAATAGAACTGGCAGATTGATAGAAAGAGAAGAGAAGGGGAAAGGGAAAGGGAACGAAAGCAGGAAGAAAGAAGAGAAAGAAGAAGAGAAAAGAAGAAATAGAAGGGAGAGAAGAGGGGACTACGGTGGAATGCGGAAGGGAAGTGAGGAAAGGAATGGAATGGTGATGTTAATAAGGATTGAAAGGCTGAAAGAGTGAGTAGTTAAACCTGAAAGTTAAACCGCGGCCTCCCTCTTTTACTTTGGATTACAAACTTGAGACTTGGGAAGCGCAGAACTAAGTCAAGAAAGAGAGAGAGAGAGACGGTTTTTAGCAGTGGACCCTGCGGCTGTCTCTCTCTTGAAGAAAGGGCTATTTAAGCGGCACAAGAGACAGAGATTAGCGAACATATATTGAGTCTTCACTGGAATGGATTATAAACTGTTCAATAAGAGGAGATAAAAGGGGGGGAAAAGAAGAAAGAAGAAAGGAAGTAGAAGAAAGAAGACAGAAGATAGAAGAAGGAAGAAAAGGAAGTTAAATCAGCTGAATTTGAGCTTAAAACTGGTGTTTGATACTAATGTGTGGTTGGTATTGAAAATAATGAATAGATGAATTTTGGGCAAGCTTAATGAGAGTAAATGAATTGTTGAAATGATGGGAGGATGAAATATTAATGTGATGAAATATTGATGTATTGACTGCTATTGAATTAACGTTGCTGGGTTAATGTAGAACTGATTGATTGATTCTTTGATTTTTTGATTGGATGTTCTATTGATACCCTAGAGATCTCAGAGAATATTAGGTATAAAAGATAAATCCTTTAAAACTTTAAAGAAACAGTATTTAAAGTTGAAATATAGACCTTGACATCAGTGTGCACTAACAAGGCTTGATAGTATAATTGATACTGTGAATCAACTGGGTGAGACAGTGATCAGTGATATAAAGAGAAGCAATATAGGAAATCTTAGGGGCCTAACTTGGAGGCCTAATTTATATTGAAGCAGCAACAAAAGTTGTCAAAGTATGGGAGATAAAGAGAGAAAAGAGAGACAGATGGAGGCCAAAATCAAAAAACTAGGCCAGGGCACCCCACCGGGAGGTTCAAAACCCATACCACCAATTGAAAACCAGGATGCTATAGAAAAATTGCAGGCGATAATGGTGGCAGGTTTTAAGCAAAACCAGGAAGCTCTGGCAGAGATGAAAATGGAATTAATGGGAGAGATTAAAAAAACAAATGATAAAATGCAAGATTTCCAAAAACAACTTTTGGCAAACACGCAGCAAGTGCATGGCCTAGTAGCAAAAGTGGAAAGACTAGAAGACCAGAATAAAGCCACTATAGCGACGGTACGAGAAAACAAAACTGACTTGGCAGAAATGGAGGAAAAAGTGGCAAGGCTGGAAATGGAAAAAGCGGCCTATGTATTACGGTTCCAGAATGTCCCTGAAGCAAGGGGAGAGAATCTAGAGAGCAAAATCTTGGAAATATTAAACACAAAGGAGGAGAAATTGCTGGAGAGAGAAAAGAATGAAATTGACTGGGTTAAGAGAATATCCTCCTCCTATTCTAAAAGACATAACCTTCCAAGAGAAATTTTAGTAAAATTTACCAGAGTTTCGACCTGTGAGAAGATTCAAAAGAAAGTAAGAGAAGAAGGTCTGGTCTGGGAAGGTAACACCATTAAAGTATTGAAAGATGTACCCTGGACAATTCGTCAGAAAAGGCTAGGATATAAGAGACTGACCAATTGGTTATCAAAAAATTCAATACAGTTTAAGTGGCTAGTTCCAGAGGGAATTTTTTTCACTTTCCAGGCTAAAAGATATAATATAACAACGATAGAAAAAATGGAGGACTTCTGGGATAGTTTTGTAGCATCAAGTAACCAGGGCTCAGACACAGGAGAAGATCGAGAGGAGGAAACAGACCGACCTGGAAAAGACGAAGAAACTACCCCAAAACATAAAAGAGAAGGAGTTAAAACAAGACAACACACTAAAAGAGACCAAAGAACCACAGAAGATAGTAGAACGCTGATAGGATGAATAACAGAGCAGGATTGCAGATTATCTCAGTGAACGTAAACGGCTTAAATGAGCCCAAGAAGAGAAGGAAGACTTTTCTACAACTCCAAAAAGTTAAAGCGCAAATAATCTGCCTCCAAGAAACGCATATAAAGAAGAATGATATTAAATTTCTACAGAACAAAAAATTGGGACAACTATACCACTCTTGTGACGAAGGGAAGAGAAGAGGAGTAGCTACATACGTCAACTTAAATATAGATTCTAAGTTGATTTTCAGAGATGAAATGGGAAGAATCCTCATAGTAGAAGCCACAATTAATAAAAGGAAAATCTTGGTGGTAAATATATATGCCCCAAACGACAAGCAAGAGAACTTTTACAAAAATCTACATGAGAAATTAGCGGAACTACAGGCAGAGTGTTGCTGCATTATAGGAGACTACAATGCGGTGTTTGACACCAAAAAAGATAAAAAATCTGAAAAGCCAAAGAAGAACTCACTACGTAATGTCTTACCCAAGGCTTTTGATAGAATGGCGGAAGAATTTAACTTAGTGGATGTTTGGAGGGCTAAAAATTTACAAGCGGAAGATTTTACTTTTTATTCTCATGTTCACAAGTGCTGGTCCAGGATTGACATGTGTTGGGTGTCGATAGGTTTAATTCCGCAAATCAACCAAGTAGACATTTTACCGAAGACGTTTGCAGACCATAATCCAATACAAATGACTTTACAATATCCCCCAAGAAATACTCGTTGGACTTTGAATCTCCAAATTCTAAAAGAAACAGCTTTTTTGGAAAAAACCCAAAAGGAAATAAAGGAATTTTTTCAACGAAATACAGAAGAAGATACAAGCGTACAGAATATTTGGGATACTTTTAAAGCTTTTTTTAGGGGTTTGGCTATTAGTTATACAGCAAAAAGAAACAGAGAACGTATGAAGTTGTATAATGACCTGGTTAAAAAATTAAAGGAACAGGAGAAACAACAAAAAATTAACAATACCGAAGACATAAAACTTAAAATTCAAGCTACACAACATGGAATCAACCTATGGTTAACAGAAGAATTAGAAAGAAAATTGAAATGGGCTAAACAAAATTACTTCGAAAATGCCAACAAAACGAGCAGGTGGCTAGCGTATAAGCTCAAGAAAGAGAGAGAGAAAAAAATTATAAAAATACTCAAAAACCAAGAAGGGAAAGAGATTACTCAAGAAGGCCAAATGGAGCAAATTGTCAAGAGCTTTTATAGAAACCTTTATAAAAGACAGGAAATAGTAGAACAACGACAAGAAGAATATATAAAAAATGTTAATATGAAGCAACTAACAAAAGAGCAGCAAGACTCATTAGAGGGCCCCATCACAGTCCATGAGATAACGGAGGCAATTAAACAGCAGAAACCTAATAAAGTACCTGGGCTGGATGGTATACCGGTAGAAGTATACAAATCTTTTGAAGATCTCCTTTTAATCCCCTATAAAAAACTGTTAGAAAAAATTCAGGAATCGACCGTAATCCCAACATCATGGACAGAGGCATTGATTTCATTAATACACAAAGAAGGAACGGATCCGGTAGAAATTAAGAATTACAGGCCAATTTCTCTCCTAAATGCAGACTACAAAATCTTCGCAACAATATTGACTAATAGATTCAAGAAAGTTATCACAAATATAATACAAGAAGACCAAACAGGATTTATTCCAGGAAGAATGATGCGACAAAATTTAAGATACCTCCTGAACGTCCTAGAATACTATAAAGATCAACCTGGCAAACAGTTTGCAGGTATCTCATTAGACGCGGAAAAAGCGTTTGACAACGTGAATTGGAATTTTATGGGTAAAGCACTGGAAGTAATTGGTTGCGGCAAGAACTTTCAGAACCTTATAAAGGCCATATATACTAAACAGAGTGCGAGAATCAACATAAATGGAAGAAATTCGGAATTTGTGGAAATAGAACAAGGGACTAGACAAGGCTGCCCTCTGTCTCCCCTCCTTTTCGTAACTGTAATAGAATTTCTGATTCAAAAGGTAAGGGACGATTCTGGAATTAGAGGCTTGAAGATTAAGAATGAAGAACTCAAAATCCAGGCATTCGCAGATGATCTCTTGTTTATTCTAGAGGACCCTGTCTCATCAATTGATAAATTAAAAATTAGACTACAACAATTTGGGGAAGTCTCCGGATTTAAAGTTAATATACAAAAAACCAAATTTATAACTAAAAATATGAATAGAGAGCAAATTAAGCAACTGGAAGATAAATCTGGATTCAAACATGAGAAGCGAATCAGATACCTAGGAATTCAGCTAACAAATGATGTGAAATCTCTCTACCAAGACAATTATGAGAAGATCCGTAAGGAAATCGAAGCAGATTTGGAGAGGTGGAAAGGCTTGCAAATCTCCCTTCTGGGGAGGATAGCTACGATCAAAATGAATGTTCTTCCCAGAATCCTATTCCTATTTCAGATGATTCCAGTAGAAATACCCAAATCCTTCTTCCAAAAATTTAATAAAAAAATTATGACTTTTATTTGGGAAAACAAGAAACCTAGGATTAAACTAAAGGTCCTCCAAGAAAGTAAATTAAGAGGGGGCATGGCCTTGCCGAACTGGTACTTATACTACAAGGCGTCATGTTTAGCCTGGACCAGAGAGTGGCTCCTGCTGGAAAATAAAAGATTACTGGTACTAGAGGGTGCAGGACTGGTTAAAGGCTGGCACGCCAATATTTGGTACCAACCTTCTCAAAAAAATAACAATTTTCAAAAACATGAAATTCGAAAGGCACTTCACAAGATCTGGTTAGAAACTAAAAGGAAAATCTATACGTACACCCCCTTGTGGGTTTCGCCAGTTGAAGCAGCTACTCATCCGAATCTGTATGACTGGAAAACTCCCCAAAATTATGCTGTATTGTTGGACGCAGACAATAACTTAAGCTTGGATATGAACATGATACCGGATTGGTGGGTTAGGTGCCAGGTTAAATCAATGTATCAATCAGACAAAGGTTTGGGTTTCCCCAGAGAGGTAGATGCAAATGAATTTGACACTATGATATATGAATCCAAAAAACTGATTTCCAAAATATATAGCTGGTTATTAGAGGAGGAGATGCAAACTGAGATGGTTAAAGAAAGTTGGGTAAGATGGTTACAAGATTTCGGTTATTCAATTGAATTGGAAGAATGGGATAAAATCTGGAAATACAATATTAGACTGACCAAATCGGTAACGTTTAAAGAAAATTTATACAAAATGATGTATAGATGGCACCTCACTCCAGCAAGACTAGCCAAAATGAACCCAAATTATAATAATAAGTGTTGGAAATGTAACAAGGTTGAAGGGTCATTTTACCATATATGGTGGAAATGTGAAATTGCCAAGAAATTTTGGGCACAAATAAATATGTGGATGCAAAAGGTGTTAAAGAAAAAGATTAGACACTTGCCTGAACTATACTTATTGAGTATATGTAGAGAAAATCTAGGGCGAGGGGAAAAAAAATTATTGATATATATGATTACAACTGCTAGAATACTCTACGCGAAGCATTGGAAATCCCCCCAGATTCCGAGCAAACAAGAATTCTTATTTAAATTATTAGAATCTGCTGAAATGGATATTATGACAATGAGGTTGAGAGATGGAAATTGGCAGGATTGTATGAAAAACTGGGAACCTGTATATATATGGGCAAAAAGCATGGGATTTGAGATGAGATACTAGGATTGTTATTATAAAATACCCTCAAGGCTCCTTTTATATGTGGTGGTGGTGGGGGGTGAAGGGATGGTGATGGGTGGACATGGTGGATTTGGTGTTTACATATGTATGTTGTTTTCCTTTATTGTTTGTTTTTATTTATGAGATTTCTTTGGCTTTGTTTGTTTGTATTTTCTTTTTTGTCGTTCTATTTTATTCAATAAAATCCTTTAAAATTAAAAAAAAAAAAAAAAGTAATGACATCGACGGGAGCCGATAGCTCAGCTGGAAGGACCAGGACAGTCGATGTCAAAGATATCACAGCCAAGGCTGTTGCCGTCGAGGCCAGAGCCAAGTGCGAAGTCGGGACTGAAGCTGAGTGCGAGATCATGGCCTGTTCGGAAATCTTCGAATCCGAAGATCTCTGGTCGATCTTTGCTTTGGATTTCGATGCAGACGAATCTGAGCAGTGTTTAGAAGATGACTCCAATCGGTGTTTTTTCTTGGAGCTGGTAGATTTCTTGGTATGTTTTTCGGACTTATGCTTGATGGAAGCTGATGCCACGGAAGCTGCCGATCAAACCATGTCCCTTTCGGCAGTTAGGGAAGGTGGTGAAGGATGAGACCCAGAGTCGTGGGGCATTACAGGGCGCAGAGAAGACTCTAAAAGGTGGCTTTTGAGTCGAGCGGCCCGATTCCTTTTAGCTTGCTTTCCAAACTAGCTGCAGTGGATGCAAGTGTCGACTCTGTGGGCTTCTCCCGAACAAAATAAGCAAAGAAAGTGTCTGTCAGTAGAGGGGGTTTTGGCCCCACACCGAATGCACTTTTTGAAGGTTGTTTTACTGTCTTTCCCTTCCATATGCCCGGGGGGCGGGGGGAGAGAAGGGGGGCAGGAAGCAGTAAAGCAGAAAATAATTTTTTTTTTTTTAGATAGAAGACGAAAAATCGGTAATGATACCAGTTGAAGAAGCGAGGAAGAGAGGCCTGAAGAAGAATCGAGGAGATGCAGCGAGGTAGGTGTATTCCGGTCGGTGGTTAAGAAGAAAACTGGGTGGGTGGAACCTTCCCCTCATTCCAGGCATGCACAGCTCCTCAGATCAAGAGGGAATGCGCGTCAAATAAAGCCTGAGGATAGCTTTGAATTCTCCGCGGTCCGGTTTGTTTCCAGGTGGAAAACCCATGTGTGGGACTGCATGGAGACCATGATGAAGATCAATGAGTGATATTAAGGTAAGGTGCCATAGAATTTTTCAGTCTGAACTTAACAAAGCAATGTTCCCAGCATTTGATCAAAAATGGAAAAGCACGGCAAGCCATTTGCAGGGAAGCACTTAAAAGACGGAGGGAGGGATGCCTAACCTGAGTCTACAACTCCTCCAACGCAAATGATTCCTCCAGGGTATTCCATTCCCAAGCAGGGATTTCCCCTTATTCCTTCTGTTTAGAGCCTGGCTGGAAGACAGGCAAAATGGCCTTGGGAGGGGGGAATGGAAAGAGTAGGACAAATATGTACAGGAAAAATCTGTAAGAGTTTACCATTCGCTCCCTGCTTGCTGCTAATCCTTTGAAAACACCCACTGTTCAAGCTTTAGCATTATGAGCGGATTGGGATTTCACCCTTAGTTGTATTACAATACAGATATTTAAAACATGATGATTTTGGAGATAAAACACCCTACAATTTTATTTGAAAATGTACACAATTTGTCAAGAACTAGAACTGTTGCAATCTACATGAAAAGAACATTAGTGGAAACACTGATTGATACATTTTTAGAGGGTCTTATATTGGAGAAGATGCTTGTATATACACTAATAGAAACCAAATCCAATATAATCCATAAAAGCATAAACACTATGTAGCAACTTACGTTCTTCTTCCTTTGGATCAAGTTGTGTAACACTGACAGACAAGCGGTCCACGCGTTCTTGTAAGGAATTCACTCTGAAGGAAAAACTATGTGCCTCATTGAAAAGTTCACCAAATATATCTTCTGCATATTTACCTTCAAAAGAGAAGAGAAGATTTCTAAGCCTTGGATTAGATCTGTATGATTTAGTTATTAAAAATGGAACTGTCAGGTAGCAAGAGACAAATACTGATTTCAATATGCAACTCCAATTCATATACTCATTAACAAGCAGTCTGTAATTGATAACACATGAAACTTGTGTAAGAATCTGAACATATTTATTGGTTCTGGATATTTATACCCTGCTTTTCTCCACAATGGGGACTCAGACCAGTTTACATCAGTTCCTTCTTTTCCATTTTATCACCACAACCCTATAAAGTTGGTGAGAGAGAGTGAATGGTCCAAGACCACCCAGTGAGTTTCTATGGCACATGGTGTACACTCTACACTTCACCGAACTGGCTCCCTTTGCTCGGATCTAGAAAGGTATGAAATTACTTCTGCTTTTACATGGGGGGGGGGGCTTGTCAGAACCCAGGGAGGTGTGAGAGACTGCTTCTAGATAGCCTCCCTTCACTGTGTGTGCAGATGCAGAAGCCCTTTATATATACATATGTAAATTTTATACAAACCTGAGGCCTACCAAGAAATTATAGCTATATATAGTATGGCTAGTTTTACTGGAGTCTACTGTGGTGCACCCTATTTTAAACAGTTTTGTGAAAATTATGTGCTATTTCAAAGTAAGCTTTCCTTCTTAGAAAATCAGTATTCCCTTTCAAAAGGTAGAATGTGGGGCTCACACGCTTGTGTCCCCAGACCCCACAAAGCCTGAAGACAGAAATGTGGGTGGATCATGCATTTGGCATATTGGCCTGAGTCGCCCACATTGTGTCTGAAAGGCTAAAGGGCGCAGACATCTTACACTCGTATTCTTGCTTCCTTTTGCTGACACAAGAACACAAGATTCTTACACCCGTGTTCAAACTACATTTTTGCGGTCCTCAGATAAATCTATTCCTGATAACTGCTGAGCTGGTATTACTTCCTCTAGACTTTGAAGACACGACTTCATGGACATATGACTTCCTACTAGGGCTTTTGTCTGTTCGATGCTGTAAGCTATTTTTATTCTTGGCGCAACTGAGGCAGAGATAAATAAACCCTTGCTCAAAGGGGCAAGGCAGACGCATTCTCTCCTGAACACGTGTTGAGAGTCTTCATTCCTACAGTAGAAGATGCTATAAAAGCACATTTCATCTGAGCCTGGGATGAACTCATTTATGGAAGATGTCAGATAATTATAATGGCAAGATCCCAAAAGGCAGCAAGGAAAAAGAGCAGAGATTTCAATGGAAGGTATCACAGAAGGAGCAGATAGTAGTGATACTGATGAACAAAAAACCCCAGATACTTCATCTGTTGCTTATGCAACTCTGCAAAGTGCCATGTGCACTAGTAACAAGGAGCAACAGGAAGATCATGCATCTCCTGGAAATACTTCACTATTATTTGCATTTGTATCATTAAGGTTGTTGAAAATTCAATGCAGAAAACAAAAACCTATTAAATCATGAGCTCTATCTATTGATGGGTGGCCAGTCTGACTGTACTCTGGAAAATTGTAAATATAAACGTTGTTAGCCATGGCTAACAACGTTTATATTTACAATTTAAAAACCAATAAAATACAGTTACAATTTAAAACCATTATGTGGTGCCGTACCACTTCAATATAAGCGAGTTCTTTTCTGATGGTGATCACATAGTATCGTAGCTCTATAATGATGTGGGGCGGCAGTCCTCTCCCAGTAAGATATTAAAGGCCTGTTTGAACAGTTCAGTTTTGCAGGCCCTGCAGAAAGTAAAGAGATTCCACAGGGCCCTTATGGCCTCCGGGAGAGGGCGGGATAGAAATTTAAGGTAAATAAATAAATAAATGTATAAAATTACAACAAATATAAGAAAGAGCAGTCATTACTATCAGTGGCCACTACAGTTGGCCTAACTTTGCAGTGTTAACATGAAATGAAAAAAAGCAAGATGTCTACAAAGTTAAAGCAACACCTGCCTGGCAACTGTGAGAAACATGGACATGCTAAAACAAGGCATGCACGTGTGGGTGTAAAACACATTTTTCTCATCCAACCCTCCTCCCCCGGCAGCCCAAATTCCTCCTGAAATGCTGCTCCATGGGTTCCATCTCATTACAGTCACAAACACAATATTAATCCTTGGGGAAAAAACTTGTAATAATTTATTTGCATTGAAATCAGAGGTCTTTCCCAATACCTTGCTTTTCTTTAGGACTTCTGTATCACTCATCTGTCCAGACAAGCCTGCCCTGAAGAAGATGAAGACTGAAGGGTCTGATGGGAAGGAAAGTGAAGGAGAATGCACAGCAGTGCTGTGTGTTGAGCAATCCCTGGCAGTGATCAAAAGGACAAGGAAGAAAAACAGGGGCAGAGATTGAGACTAGCTCTAAATCTCTTGGGATTTTCCTGTGGTGAGGAACATGGCAGAAGATGGATGGTCCCAAAAAAACCTGCTACAAAATACAGGGGTGGGGAGGGGTTATACTTATATGGGAAAAGGAAAACTGTGATAGTCCATGAACCTCTGGATTGGAATTGGATTGGTGGTGCCAAAAAGATTAAATTTAAATTTGCCCATTTGGATTTAACTGCTAGGTGGGATATTAGCAAACCAGCCCACATGAAAAGGGGAGGGGGAAATGACCCAATGCCACAGAGAGGTTCTTAGAGCTCTTGTATAAGCTCTTGTAATAATATATCATACGCATGGTTCAAAGTTAACCTGGACTTGATCTGAGTAGCCTGTTGATTTGAAAAAGAAGCAGCTTCAAAACCAGCCGAATCCAGAGGCATGGTTGCCAGTTCCAGCCAATGTGGGTAGTGGTTAACATTCAGGGGAGTATCCTGTTTATGAAAGCTGCAGCTATTGATTTTCAGGTAACTACTTACCAGTTTGGTGTAGTGGTTAAGTACACAGACTCTTATCTGGGAGAACCAGGTTTGTTTCCCCACTCCTGCACATGCACCTACTAATGTGACCTTGAGCCAGTCACAAGCTCTCACAGAGCTGTTCTGCTCAAGAAATAAATGGGCTGGCTCTTGAAAGCACTGTTTTGCACTGTTTACCTGGAGGATAGGTTTCAAAAGGTGGTTCTGGGGACTGCTTGCCCTTGGCTTTTGGGGTCCCACAAGGCCACATCATTAAAACACCTAAAATTAAGCTACACATACAAAATTAAAAATAAGATGGTAAAAAGGGATCGCTGAGGGAACACTAGAAGAAACAAAGGTTTTACCCACTGGCAGAAGGGGTAACAACTGAAGGGGATAGGCAAATCTCTCTAGGGAGAGAGTTCTAGAGTTTTGGTACCATGACTAAGAATGCCCTCTCCAGGATTACCCACTTTATTTTGGGTCCCTTCTTTGTTCCTTTCATGAATTGCTTAGCCTTCCATCCTTCTGAGGTCAGTAAAATGAGTACCCAAGCTTGCTGACTGGGGAAGGCAATGGCAAACCACCTGATGCGATGTCACCCCAGAGTCAGAAATGACTGGTTCTTGAACAGGGGACTACCTTTTCCTTTTTTCCTTTAATATAATTTTACCCCAGAATACACATGTGTGCACTTATCAGATAAAGGGGGTGTTCCAAATGTTGACAGTTAAACATGTGTAAGTCATTTGGCTAACAAACTGTGATGTACCACTGATTTCTGATTCTGCAAGGACTTTCTTTAAAGTTAACAAAGAAGGAAACTGCAGGATCTTTTGTAAAATATAATGGCAGATATCCAAAAGGGATTATTAAATTAGGCAATCCAACAAAAATGGAAACAAAACAGAAGGGTTTAAGCAGAAATAGGTATTTGAAAACCGAACATAATTGATTCCAGAACTTTCTATTCCAGGTTACTTAAGAGACGGTACATCTAACCAGTCTTGACTCGTCACTAAGATTGTCAAAGTACAATTCTCTGGGCCAAACAATGTGCACAGCAGTATGGGAATCAATAGCACAGCATGTGTTATTTTGAAAAACAGAACACCTAGCAACCTTAAATGTAACCATCTTGGCTAATTGTTCTGTATTTTGCTAAGCTTTCAAAGCAGCACTTTTTTCTTTGAAAACCCTTCTTTGAAGGAATGTTTATTACATTTTTAGAAAAAAAACACTGAATTGTAAGTAGGAAAGAGGTACACAGATATATTCATTTCAAAATGTCACAGGCATTCTCGTTCATTTGCCCAAAGAATCTCATTCAACATTCTTTCTATACATGCATTTAGGGTTTCACAGAGGCTAACTCCTGCCACTAAACACAGGGAAATTCCTGTCACTAAATGGGTCACAGCCCACACATGCAATTGCTTCTCCTTATTGGCTCACTTCAGAAGCTCTCAAATCATTAGGTCTTATCAGGGAGTAGTCCTCCATCAGATCCTAAAATATATTCACACTTTTGTTGAAAGAAGGGATCAGTGTGAATGACAAACAATTAGGATATTCTGCTAATAGTGCAATCCTGCTGACTTCTTTTCTTGATCATCTAGAAGAAGATGAAGATGATATTGGATTTATATCCCGCCCTCCACTCCGAAGAGTCTCAGAGCGGCTCACAATCTCCTTTACCTTCCTCCCCCACAACAGACACCCTGTGAGGTAGGTGGGGCTGAGAGGGCTCTCACAGCAGCTGCCCTTTCAAGGACAACCTCTGCCAGAGCTATGGCTGACCCAAGGCCATTCCAGCAGGTGCAAGTGGAGGAATGGGGAATCAAACCCGGTTCTCCCAGATAAGAGTCTGCACACTTAACCACTACACCAAACTGGCTACACCAATCTAGGCTGAATCTTAGCATCCATGGCTGTAACATAATTCCCTCAATTTCCAGAGTTCCTTATTACTAGTGTGCAGGACAACAAAAGATAAGAAGAGTTTGAGGAATGGAAACCAGCATAGATCCCCCAATCCTAATTTCAATTCTATTACCCATGATAAAACAGCATTTAAAACCCTGACTTTCACAGTGACAGTCTTGGTAGTTGATTATTTTAAATATTTATATGCCACTTCATGTATATACTCATGCAAGGTAGCTGACAAACATGACAAAACAGCTTTACATATTCAAATAGTACTGTACATAATACTTGTAAGGGCATAACATAATGGCACAGAGATAAAGATACAAAGCAAAGGTAGGAATAAATAGTTTGTGCTGTTGCTATGCAATGGGCACATGAAATAATGAAAGGAAGATCTCAAACAAGTTACATGCAATATCACTTGCATGACACAAATAATATACAACTGATATATGCATGATATACAAAAGTGGTAGGAGAACTGGGAATTATAAAATCACAGAGTTGGAAGGGACCTCTGGGGTCCAGGGCCAATGCGTGGGAGGCCAGGTAGGAGGCCACCTAGGGCACCATCTGGCCTACAGGGGTACTACTGAGTGCCCCCTCCCCCACTGCCCTTGGTTCTGTGCAGACCAAGGAAGCCAAGAGCAGTGGGACAGCACATCAGTGTGTGCTCTCCTCCAAGCCCACCTTCCCTTGTAAGTGCTAGGGCTCCCCAACTTGGTTAGACATGGGCATCATTTGAGCAAGTAATTTATTTCTTCTGTTAAAGAAAAAGTGTCACATGTATGATCTTTGGTTGCATCTCCAAATGAGAAGGTAAAAACATCTATTCCTCTGTGTCTCTGCTGAGTTCATTAACAGCAACAGGCACTGGAGAAAACACTACTATAAAATCAGAAAGACTATTATAAAATGCATATGTTAAATATATGATCTCTCCCCCTTTAGTTTAATGCACATAATAGCAATGTTGTCTACATGATAAAAGGTACTTGGAGCAAAGGCATACTTTGTATGAAGGCAATTACTTGCAAGTAAATTGCTACTCTCCTCATACGCAAGTAGATCTGCTTAAAGTTAATATTCCCTATGATGTCTGTACAGATGCTGAAAAGAATACTGCAGAGGGAGAAGTTAATACCTCTATTATACCCTCGCAAAAAATCTCCTCTAAAAGTGAAGTCCTATAATGAAAAAAGCTATTGAGATGAGGTGCAAATGGTTCATGGGATAGAACCTAGGAAACCCAGTTGGGGCAGGCACACCCATAGTGGCTGATAGTATGGCAAAACACCAAAGAAAAGGCTTTATGAATTGGAGAACATATGAAAGCTTTTTTTAGAAGTAAAAATCCTATTTTAAGAGCTCAGGAGTGAACCCTCTCACAAATCCCAAGCCTACCCTCATAGGCTCAAACATGGTTAAGGCTCAAACATGGTTAAGGATTACATCTTATCTTAAGCATGGCTAACAGAAACCATTCCCCTCCCAATCAGCACTTGCAAACAATGGTTATAACAAGAATGCTAGTCAGCATTAGTTTCAGTTATAGGTAAAGGAGGTATAATTTTTAAACATGGCTAAAGTTGTTCACGGAAGAGCAAGGGGATATGTGCCAGGCCTCTCTTGATTTGTTAGTCATGGCTGATGATTGCAAGTGTATCTGCACTAGACTGCACTGGCAAGTAAAGAAATAAATGGGCATTAATGTTTATACATAGCTCTTGAAATCAACTGCTTGGTGAAGAAAGGAGAGACAAATATCCAAAGACTTTTGGCTTCTTATATCCTCCGAAGGCACCATAATTTAACATGACTGCTGGGCAGAGACAGAGGACGTAATAAATCACAGCAAACCTGTTCATGTTTCTGGTTATAGAGAACAGTATACATCAGGATACTGCAGACAGCAAACATACTGAGGGCAGAAACCTGGAATAGGGACTTTCTGCTAGTCCAGTAATTCCGGAGTTTTCAAGTCAGAAAGCCTAAAGTAGATGAGTCAGTATTTATTATTTATTTATTTATTACTTTTCATTTATATCCCGCCCTCTCCGCAAGCGGACTCAGGGCGGCTTACAACATTATAAAACAATTAATCCAATAAAACATATAAAACCATAATTTACATATCAACTTTAAAACCATTCTATAGCGCTATTTCAATCCAGTATAGGCGGTATTGACTTCTTAACTATGATCAGACCCACCGGTGTCCGGTGGCAGCCCTTTTTCAGTTAGATCACAAAAGCCTGTTTAAACAGTTCGGTCTTACAGGCCCTGCGGAACGCAGATAAATCCCGCAGGGCCCTTATAGCTTCTGGGAGGGTGTTCCAAAGTTCTGGCGCTGCCACCGAAAAAGCCCTGGATCTCGTTACACATAGCCTGGCTTCTCTTGGGCCAGGGGCGGACAACAGATTTTTTGTCCCTGATCGCAGTGCTCTCTGGGGGATATATGGGGAAAGGCGGTCCCGTAGATAGGCAGGTCCCTGACCATAGTGTCAGAACTTGGATGAACTTCAGTCAAGTCCGATACTTGTTACAAGTTAGGATCTTTATTGAAGAACTACAGTGCTAGAGTAACGAAATAACAGTAATGGCGATTCTTGGCAGTTGGTTACATTTTATGCCAGCAGCAAAGCACAATAAAACAATTATTCACACGGTCTCAAACAGTTGTCTCGTCTTCCCAGCTTTCGTTATCAGAAGGGAGGATGCTCCCCTGTTGTGAAGGCCAAACGGCCTGTCTTCAAAGGGCACCTGTGGATGCTAAGCAGAGACTATCTGCCGCCTGCCCTACTGCCCTAAATATTTGGCATAGCAGAGGGGCCAGGGTTAATGACCGTTGTCAGGCACTCTAAATTACAGCATGGAGTCAGTTTGGTCAATGCAAGCAAAGTAACAGTTACAAGTTCTGACATACTGCCCCCCCTAAGCTCTTCGCCTTGGGCTTGTGTGGGTACAGTAGGTGAAACTTTTTAAGCAGTTGCGGGGCAGATACATCGCTAGCTTTCACCCATTCATCACAGCTAGGGGGAAAGTATTTCCACCTGATAAGGTAGTACAGTACCCCCCTTTGGACTTTAGAGTCCAGGATTTCCAGCACCTCATGGCGACTCTGACCCTTCACTAGGGTCGGAGGCGGTTCCGGGGGGCGAGGATGAAATTGCGTAGCTCCAGGATCCTTGCGAAGAAGGCTGCAATGAAAAACAGGGTGGATCTTACTTAATGATTTGGGCAACTCTAGTTCCACGGTCACTTTGTTGATAACCTTTTTTATTTTGAACGGACCCGGGTATTTTAGCGCAAGTTTGCGGCACCCCTGCGGAAGGGGCAGGTTTTTAGTGGACAGGAACACTGTCTCTCCCTCTTTCAATTCCCACTGGAGGGCATGCTTTTTGTCAAAGTGCTGTTTGTATTCCTTTTTCGCCTCCTCCAGATTCTCTTGAATCACTTTCCACCCTTCCCTCAGTCCCTCCCACCATTGTTGGCATGAAGTGGGTTCCTGGGATCCGGATGGCAGGGAGAGGTTGGGGAACGGTTTTCCTTCATACCCATTGACTATTTGGAACGGGGAGGTTTTTGTGGAGCTATGGAGACTGTTATTGTACCCATATTCTGCGAGGGGGAGGAGCTCCACCCAATTCGTTTGTTGGTAGTTGATATAGCACCTCAAATATTGCTCGAGAAGCCCGTTCACCCTCTCCTTCTGTCCGTCCGTTTGCGGGTGGTACGCGGAGCTAAGCCCCTGCTCGATGCCTGCTAGTTTGCAAAACTCCCGCCAGAAGTTGGCAACGAACTGTGGCCCGCGGTCGCTAATGACCTTTTCCGGGAACGAGTGTAGTCGGACCACGTGATTAAAGAATAATTGGGCCAACTTCTTGGCTGTGGGAAGTTTTTTGCAGGGGATGAAATGGGCTTGTTTGGAGAAAGTGTCAACTACTACCAGTATCACTGTTTTCCCTTGGGAGGGAGGTAGTTCTACTATAAAGTCCATTGACACTACTGCCCATGGGCGATTGGCCATGGGGAGGGGAACGAGATGACCCGGGGGCTTCCCTCCCCGCCGTTTGGACATGATGCAAGTGGGGCATGCGAGCACGAATTCAGAAACGTCCTTCTTTAGTTTGGGCCACCAGAATTGTCAGATGATCAAATTGAGGGTTTTCACATACCCGAAGTGACCCGCTAGGCGGTTAGAGTGGCTCTGTTCCAAGACCTCCTTCCTCAGGGACTTAGGCACGTAGACTTTCCCCTTGTGAAGCCAGATTCCCCCCTCACCCCTCTCGAGCCCTTCAGGGCGTTCACCTCCCTCCAACTCTGCCTCTGTGGCGAAGCGCTCCTTTTCTGGCAACTCAGGGGTCCCGGGTTTTTTTCCTGAACGGGTGGTGACCCCCCCTGCGACGGCCGAGGGGGGAATGAGAGAATCGACTACCTCCTCCCTCTGACTTTCGTGCTGAGGTAGGCGGGATAGTGTGTCGGCCAAAAAGTTCTTGGTGCCGGGGATATATTTTAATACAAAGTCAAATTTAGCAAAGAACCCCGCCCATCGGATCTGCTTGGCAGTCAGTTTGCGGCGGCCGGTGAGGGCCTCCAGATTTTTGTGATCGGTCCAAATCTCGAAGGGGACTCGGGCTCCCTCTAACCAGGATCTCCATGTCTTTAGAGCAAACATTACTGCAAACGCCTCCTTGTCCCAGACCGACCAGTTTCTTTGCTCGTTTGAAAATTTGTGAGAGATATACGCGCAGGGACGTAGTTCCCCCTCTTCGTTCCTCTGCATCAATATGGCTCCTACGGCGACATCGGAAGCGTCGCGTTGCACCACGAAGGGTTTCAATTCATTGGGGTGAGCCAATATTGGTTCAGAGGTGAAGAGTCGTTTGAGCTCTTGGAAAGCTTGGTGGCACTCCGGCGTCCATGTTAGGCGCGCGCCGGGCTTTTTTGCTTCATCCCCTTTTCCCTTTGTTTTTAGAAGCTCTGTGAGGGGGAGCATCACCCGGGCGAACCCCTTAATGAATCCGCGGTAAAAATTTGTGAACCCGAGAAAAGATTGTAGCTGCCGTCGGGTTCGGGGAGGTTCCCAATCTAGAACCGCTTGAATTTTGGCGGGGTCCATGGCCAGCCCCTCCCCCGATACTCGAAATCCCAGGTAATCTAGTTCCGTCTTGTGGAACTCACATTTAGACAATTTAGCATACAGTTTGTTCTTGCACAAGGTAGCCAACACCTTCCTCACCAAGGGTACATGCGATTCGAGATCTTTCGAATAAATAATGAATTTATTTTAATGTGAATTTTAATGTGAATTTAATGTTTTTATTACTATTGTTTACCTGAAATGCTGTTAGCCGCCCTGAGCCTGCTTCGGCGGGGAGGGCGGGATATAAATAAAATTTTACATTACATTTTACATTACATTACAAATAATGATGTCATCAAGGTACACCACTACCCCCTTATACAGAAATTCTCTTAACACTTCATTTATAAAGTTCATGAAAACCCCCGGCGCCCTTGCAGCCCGAAGGGCATCACTAAGTACTCAAACTGTCCCATGGGTGTGTTGAATGCTGTTTTCCACTCGTCTCCCTCCTTAATCCGTACGCGGAAGTACGCGTCTCGGAGATCGAGTTTGGTGAAGATCTTTCCCTCGGCCACTGTGTTCAATAGGTCTCTTATCAGCGGGATCGGATAAGCATTGGACATGGAAATCCCGTTTATCCCGCGAAAATCTGTGCAAAGTCTAAGCCCCCCGTCCTTTTTCTTGCGGAATAGGACCGGGGCTGCATGGGGGGCCGTGGCCGGCCGGATGAAACCCCGCTTCAAATTTTTGTCAATGAATTTTCTCAGTTCCGCTTTCTCTGCCCACCCCATTGAGTACAGTTTTGCCTTCGGTAGGGTCTGCCCTGGGATCAGTTCGATCAGTTGCGGCACTGATTAAAGCAGGTCGTTGTCGTTTCCCGCCGACTCCTGCTCCCAGGACTCCTCGCTGGATTCTTCTACGGTGGTAACATCCTCGTCAATCGCCAAGGAGGTGGCGGCGGCGCCCCGACTGGGCTCCTTCAAGCGGCTGCCTTTCTTTTTCTGTGTGGTGGACGCCGGTTTGGGCGGCGGCGGTGTCGGCGTTGGTTTCACCGGGCAGTTGGCGGCTAAGTGGTTGGGGTCCCCACATCTGAAGCACTTCCGAGCCGTGGCCGAGGGGGTCGAAGTCGCGGGGCCTCGTTTCCCTTCCACTTTACTCGGGGAGGGGCCCGGCTTCCCCCCCTTCTTGCCTTGTTGCTGGCGTCGCATCCCGACATGCTGGAGGTCTGTTTCCACCTCTCCCGCCAGCTGGATCCAGCCCACCAGGGTGTCCGGTCTCCCCTGGTGGTAACACCGATCTAGGATGTTCGCGTTCAGGCCGTTCTTGAACGCGGTGTATTTCATCACTTCGTTCCAACCCCTGGCTGCCGCGCAGAGGCCCATGAATTCAGTGGCGTACTCGCGGGTGGTGCGGTTGCCCTGTTCTATCCTTTGCAGGGCCGCGATGGCCTTCTCCTCTCGTAGGGGATCTCCATACTGCCGGAGCATCGCCTGCAGGAAATCGGCCACCGTGGCTAACTCGGGCTTCCTTCCCGTGTAGAGCCCCACGTACCATTTCCGAGCCGGCCCTCGTAGCTTGGAGGCGATGTGGTCGACTCGGCTCGCCTCTGTAGGGTAGCCCGCTCCCCAGTGCGTAAAGAACGTGTTGCACTGGATCGTGAAGTACTCCACCTCGTCTCCGTCCCCATCGAACGTGATTTTTAGTTCTCTGGCCCCCCCCGTCGCCCCCGACCGGGGCGGCAGGGGCCGGTATCACCGGAGCAGCCGGTCCGCCGGGTGGTGGGGCTGGGGGGCCCACCGGGGGACCGGCGGGTGGTCCTGCGGGCGGGCCTGCCGGGGGGCCGGCTGGAGGACCGGCTGGAGGGCCCGCCGGGGGGCCCGCTGGAGGACCCGCGGGAGGTCCGGCTGGGGGACCGGCCGGAGGACCGGCTGGAGGACCCGCTGGGGGGCCTGCTGGACCTCCTCCGCCCGGAATCTGGCCCACGGGTACTGCCCCCTGGAGTGCTCGTATTTGATCGCGAATCGCCCCCAGGTTCTGCTGCATCTCTTCTGCCATCAAGGTTCGAGATGCATGGACCTCGTCGTGGATCTCCTTCACCCAATCGAACAACTCGTTGCGTAGTGTTCGGATCGGGTCCCCTCCGCCGTAGGTGCCGAGCCCCTCGTCTCTGGGCTCGTCCCCTTCGTCCTCTCCGCCGCCCGTAGCGAGGATTCGGTAGCGTTGCTCCGCGGCCTCCATGGCGGCCGTAGACTTCCTCGGGCTCCAGGTCCGGGAGGGGAAGGCGTCAACGGAAAAAGGCGCGGGGACCTTAAGCTTCCTCCTCGCTCCGGTCACCTTCGGGTCGAGGGGTTCCTCGTCGGGTGGGATGTTGGGCTCTCCGTTGTCTGGAGCCTTTGCCGCCATCGGGCCAGGTTGCCAGTACAGATAAGTCCAAAATAAGGATTACTGTTATAATGTCAGAACTTGGATGAACTTCAGTCAAGTCCGATACTTGTTACAAGTTAGGATCTTTATTGAAGAACTACAGTGCTAGAGTAACGAAATAACAGTAATGGCGATTCTTGGCAGTTGGTTACATTTTATGCCAGCAGCAAAGCACAATAAAACAATTATTCACACGGTCTCAAACAGTTGTCTCGTCTTCCCAGCTTTCGTTATCAGAAGGGAGGATGCTCCCCTGTTGTGAAGGCCAAACGGCCTGTCTTCAAAGGGCACCTGTGGATGCTAAGCAGGGACTATCTGCCGCCTGCCCTACTGCCCTAAATATTTGGCATAGCAGAGGGGCCAGGGTTAATGACCGTTGTCAGGCACTCTAAATTACAGCATGGAGTCAGTTTGGTCAATGCAAGCAAAGTAACAGTTACAAGTTCTGACACATAGAGGGCTTTAAAGGTTAATACCAACACCTTGAAGCGAACTCGGAATACAACAGGCAACCAGTGCAGCTCTCTCAGCATTGGCTGAATGTGCTGCCGTCGCGGCAGCCCCGTTAGCAGCCGTGCCGCAGCGTTCTGCACTAGCTGTAGTCTCCGGGTTAGCATCAAGGGTAGCCCCATGTAGAGAGCATTACAGTGATCTATTCTTGAGGTGACCGTAGCATGGATTACCGTCGCTAAGTCGTTGCGCTCCAGGTAAGGGGCCAGCTGCCGCGCTTGCCGAAGATGAAAAAAGGCAGATCTAACAGTGGCTGCCACCTGAGCCTCCATTGTAAGGGAGGACTCAAGAAGCACGCCTAAGCTCTTGACCTTAGGGACCGGTATCAATGGTACCCTGTCAAGGGCCGGCAGCTGGATCTCTCTCCCCGGACCGCCCCGACCCAGGTAGAGAATCTCTGTCTTCGTCAGATTCAATTTCAGCCGACTCAGTCTGAGCCAAGAGGCCACGGCTTGTAACGCCAGGTCTAGATTTTCCAGGGTACAGTCAGACTGGCCACCCATCAATAGATAGAGCTGGGTGTCATCCGCATATTGATGGCAGCCTAGTCCGTACCTCCTGACAATCTGGGCAAGGGGGCGCATATAGATATTAAATAGCATCGGGGATAGGACCGCTCCCTGCAGCACCCCACAGCTAAGAGAGTGCCTCTGGGATGCTTCCTCCCCTATCACCACCCTTTGTCCCCGATCTTGGAGAAAGGAGGTCAGCCACTGTAAGGCCAATCCCTGAATCCCCACATCGGCAAGGCGGCTAGTCAGTAGCTGATGGTCAACCGTGTCAAAAGCGGCTGACAGATCTAATAACAACAGCACTGCGGAACCGCCATGGTCCAGATGTCGCATACAGTCATCTATGAGGGCGACCAGAACTGTCTCCGTCCCGTGACCTGGCCGGAAGCCGGACTGGAATGGATCCAGTGCGGAAGTGTCCTCCAGGAATCCCTGCAGCTGAATCGCTACCGCCCGCTCTATGACCTTGCCCAGAAAGGGAAGGTTTGACACCGGCCGATAGTTCGCCAATATGGCCGGGTCTGCTGATGGTTTTTTTAAGAGGGGACGGACCACTGCCTCTTTAAGAGGTGTGGGAAAGATCCCTTCAGTCAGGGACCTGTTGATAATGTCCTGTAGTGGTTCACGCAGCCATGTTTGGCTAGCCTTTATAAGCCAAGACGGGAACGGGTCTAACCTACAGGTCGTAGGGCGCACAGCTGCAAGGATCCTGTCGACTTCCTCCAGACTGAGTGGACCGAAGGAGTCCAGAATTGAACCAGAAGACGTGCTCGGTGCCCCAAGTTCATCTACTGTATTAATTATAGCGGGTAGATCATGTCGGAGCGACGAGACCTTATCTGCGAAAAAGCTCGCAAAAGCCTCACAGCCTATTTCCAATTCTCTATTATTTTGTTTGCCCTGCGGTAATTCTGTTAATGACCGAATTATACTAAACAATTGTGCTGGGTGCGAGGTCGCAGATGCGATTCTTTGCAATCCGAATAGCCATCTCATAGGTCCTCATAAATGACCTATATGATGTTCTCGTAGCTTCGTCACGAGCGTAGCGCCATTGTCTCTCTAGTCGTCTTAATCGTCGCTTCATTGATCGCAGCTCCGGGGTATACCACGGAGCGGATCGTGATCGAGGATGAAGAGGACGTCGGGGAGCGATTTCGTCGATGGCCTCGGAGAGCCGGTTATTCCAGGTCTCCACTAGCTCATCCAACAAGTCGCCGGTGGGCCAAGGATCCTGTATAGCTGTTTGAAGCCGCAACGGGTCCATCTGACTATGCGGGCGAGCCAAAATCTGCTCACCGCCTAAACGGGACAGGGGTGGCATGTCCACACGAGCCTTCAGGGCCTGGTGGTCAGACCATGGCACTGCCTCGGCAGATATCTGATCCACTACTACTCCCGCCGCAAAAATCAGGTCTAGTGTGTGTCCAGCCTGATGCGTGGGCGCTGTTACATATTGGGAAAGTCCTAGTGCTGCCATGGAAAGCACCAGGTCCGTCGCACGAGTGGAAGCTGCGTCCTCAGCATGGACATTGAAGTCACCCAGGACTATAAGTCGAGGGTGCTCCAATGCCCAGACTGCTACAGCCTCCATCAGGGATGGCAGGGCACTGGCCGGTGCGTTAGGCGGACGGTACACCAGCCAGATTGCCAAACTCTCCCCAATGTCCCACACCAGACCCACACACTCCACGCCCTTGATCGCTGGCAGCGGAAGTATCCTGAAGGAGCAATCCTCCCGTATGAAAAAAGCCACCCCTCCCCCCCGCCCGCTTGATACACTGCTTGGCATGTCGGACTAGCACTCAGAAGATATGGGCCCAAATTCCCACACAGCCATGAAGCTTACTCAATGGGTAACCTTGGACTAGTCACCCTCTCAACATAACCTACCTCCCAGAGTTATTAAAAGGACTGGAAAGGGAAGGCGAGAACTGTATATGCTGCCCTACAAGAATACAAATGGGACAGAACTATCACAAATTTCTTTAATGATTGCTACAGGATATCAAGCAATCAATAATACATGCTTTGAAGTCTTAAAAATAGAACATTGGTCTAAAAAGTATTAAAATGAAACTGGTGGGACCCGTAAATCCAGCGGCTACAGCTGACACAGCTCTAGTAAACCCCAAGTGAATAATTATCAGCACAGAGCAAGGGAAATGGATGGGGGAGTGTTCTAGGTACTAAGAGGTATCCTGTTTACAATAAATAATTAAAGAAAGCAAAAAATACCAGTGGTATTCTTTAGAAGATTTCTGCAAAAGATGCTTCAGAACGGAGAATTTTTTTTTAACCAAATCTATACAAAAAAGGGGGTGGGATCCAGTCAGCTTTTTTGCACAATTTTGCCAAATTTTCCTCATTATATTTATCATCCCACATTACTTTTATATCAAGCACAGCCTTCTTTTTTTCATGACTGAAAAAGCTGGTTAGATCCAACCCAATATATTCTATGATCTTTTTTAGTACTGAGAACTTACACAATGACAAGGTAAACCAAACAGTGTGGTTGCCTTAGCAAATATGGCTTTTCTATGTTACTCTGGGATGTTATAAAATATGAAATATTTGTCAATCCTTTCAAAACCTGATCTCTGTGCATGTTCTCCTTATTGGCATTTTTGCTACTAACCTCCTGAAGAAGTAATGGTTGGGAAAAAGTGGTACCTCAAAGACAATCCCAAAAGAGAAAGAATAACAAGAATAGCACAGGTCTAGCTACCAAATATTTTCCTAGCCTCAACCTTTTATTGCTATTTATATTCTGAGTTAACAATTTTAGCACTACTGGGTAAATTTTTTACAATATATCATTGAATGCAAATAAAAACAAATTTAACAACAAATATTTAATTTCAGAAATTAAACAGAACAGACAAGACATCAACAACCTGTCTCTTATTCCAGTATGCAGAACACTAGGAAAAGAGAAATGCATGATTTTTTTCAGCCAAGACATAACTAACTTCTGGGTCAGGGATCCTGAAGGAGCTGGAAACTTTTAATCTTCCAGAGATGCTTGTGCATGCTACAGCTATTGCCTCAGAAGGATTAATTTGGCTGACACAGTAGAGAAATGCTAATGGTGGTTAGAATTCAATAGCAACAGTGGGAGTTCAGGCTAACACTCCACTCCACCTGACAGCCTTTTGAAGTGCTTACAGCTCAGGGGAGAACCCCTGTAAGGTTCCAGAGCTTATGAAGTGTTCATTCATTTCAAATGAATATACCAATATGGAGGGGGATATGTTTATTGCTTCTGTTTTTCTTTGCTGTTAAAAAGGTAAAGCAAAATTTAGCTCAGAGCAGTTATGTTAAAAACAACATTTTCAAAATTATTCAATTTTGGTGTGGGGAATGAATGAACAGATTTTCAATGAACTGAAGATAATTCAGGACTCTGGCCAGAAGTAATAATATAAGAATGTAAAACCTACTGCAACTGCTTCTTATTAATTAAGCAGTTCTTAAACAGGTGGGTTTTTTTTTTTTGCAAAAGATCAGTATAGTTACTATAAACACCCAAGAAGCATAAGGCTGATTTAATGTAAAATTTGTTCCTAGGAAATGCCATGCAGTCTACTTCAACTACTCTTAAAATCAATAGCAATGTATCTATTGCTGTCTATAACAAAGACAGTACTAATGAAAATTCATGATTGTACTCAATCTCAACTTCCAGCTCTCAAAGAAGTTATAGAGCCGTGCCTAAACCTGCCTTCTATAACCTTTGTGTCTCCCACAGATACAGTTTTCTGTGAAGCAAAGGGTCATCTCAAAGTCTATATTGCCCTTGATTCTTCTCTGTAGCTTAAATCTATTCACATCTGGGTTACCTTTGCAGTTTTCTTTTTGATAACCTCCTCTCCTGTTGACTTTATCTAAGATGGTTTTGCACCAGCATCTTTCACTTAAGCCTCCTGCAGGTTGGGCACCATGGATTAAATTCTATAAACTGTGAATTGAAGGAACTGATCTCTATCTCTTTCACCTTTAGCTTCCTGCACCTCCCTGAAATGCTAAGGGTCAGGTATTCAACACCATATAGAGGTATTTGTCTCCTGTCCTAGAAGTGCGGGAGCCTTTCTGACCCTGGCAGGCAAGTAATTCCACATGATGGGAGCCACCATAGAGAATGCTCATGTACAGGCAGCTGTTGATCTTACCTAACCGTCAGTCTATAAACTACAGTCTTGTAAAACCTGTATTCTAGTCTATCACCCCCAGTCATTCTTTTGCTAAACCCTGGAAGCATGATATGCTGCCTACATACTATTTTAATGCTTCATTTAGCACTCAGGACATAGTTACTATCCTCAATACTTTTAAGCAAAAGGATTATAACATTTATTCTAAAAATAATAATCTGCCGTAAGTGTATCGATATGGTGTATGTAAATTTAAAAAACAAAGGGAGGCAAATAATTATTAAAATGCAAACAGAGAAAAAGAAAACTCAACAAAAACTTTTACAGGCATTATTCCAACTATACTCATATATTACCATGTCAGACATAATTTCAAAAACAAACATTATGAGCTAATATTTTTAAAAGTGTTAGTCTGCTTTTGTAATAAAACACAACTTTAGCTCATAATTCGTTGTCAAAGAAAAGTGCTGAATACTTACTTAGACTGCTTAGTTGTCTAATAATGTTTGCCAATGAGATATTGGTAACACATTCTAGTTCATTTTTGATGCCACGTGGCAGTGCTGTATGACAAAGATATCTGGGGTCTATGTTTCTTTTTACCAATGGCATCTTGAAGTATCAAAACCAGCACACCTATGAAGAGGAAGAACAGAAGAATTACAATTTGTTTTAATTATCAGTGTTGAAGCAAGTCAATATGCTTAATTTAATACTAATTTATTTTTAGCGGAAAACTTTCATTACCTGACCAATGTTACAAATGAAGTGGCCGATAATGCCACAGTTTTTAAAAGGCTAATTTACTCAGACATAAATAAATGGTTTTTAAAGGAGCCTATTCTGAAATAACCATGTATAAAAGTACCTCCTTGAAATACTTCAAAGCATCATCATGCCAAATACAATTTTGGTACAGAAAAGACTAAGTTTTTATACCCTTCTTTATCATAAGGAGTCTCAAAATGGCGTAAAATTGCCTTTCTCTTCCTCTCTTCACAACCAGAACCCTGTGAGGTAGGTGGGGCTGAGAGAACTGTGATTGACCCAAGGTCACCCATCAGGCTTCACATGAAGAGTGAGGAATCAAACCCGATTCTCCAGATTAGAGCCCACCCCTCTTAACCATTACACCAGGATAGCTCTCTACAGAATAGGTCTAGTGCCTTAGTTTACGGGACAATAATCAGATGGAAAATGCTCAGGGTTTTTGCTACGTCTAAACAGTTAATTACAGCTTCCAAAGCAAATAGAAAGAGCACCCCTTTCACAGGCTTTTAAAAGCTCTTTACCAAAACCATATACACCCAGACAACAGTGGCAGGAAGCAGCAGGTGCAATTCTTCCTCATCTCTCAGTAATATGCTATCTGAGAAGTAGCTTCCAAAGCCATCCCTTCATTTGCATATTGCTCTAAAGGAGATCCACAGTGTGTGACCAGTGTTAGTAGAACTGCATTTTAGCCATCCTGTGACTTTGTTGATTTCAATTTTATGAACAAGCATCACAAACATTGTATAGTTTCTGTATACACCAGTCCTTCATTCTACTTTAGTGATCAGCAGGGTTTTAAAGTTCTCTGACCAAAGCAGTGTTTTTATGAAAAGTCTTTATAGAGATGTCATGTACAAATTCATTTGTAATGAGAGCTGGAAGTTCTTGCAATAAGTGCTTCTTCTATTGATGTGGATCCAAACTAGATGTTTCTGTGGGTGGAGGATTTCTGCCCAAGGGGAGAATCCCCAGGAGCAGAATTCGGTGGGGGTGGGGGTGGGGTGGGGCAGCACTGTGGGTTGCTGAGGGAATGGGGAGGCAGAAAAATCACAGTATGCCAGAGGAAATCCTTGTGCCCATGCTAACGTTACCCTGGATCTAATCCATTACCTATATTATACTATACATTGTAATCAGTCAAAAATTCCTCCATAATTTCTTACATTGCACTGTTAATGACTTTGAAAAGTTAAAATATTCCTCAAGCTTTGGCAAAATAATAATAATAATAATAATAATTCAGCAGCATGAGCATCATTTTGAAAAACAAACTAGCCTTATAGTAAATACTTAAGCTTTCATTATGTCATTTCTGTGTTCTGATACTAGAGAACAACATTAATAATTAAAAGTTTTTGCTCAACATAGTACATAGTGATTTAGCAGAGTTTTAAAGAAATAATTAAATTCTAATCCCACAGCCTATGTGCCTTCTTGATCATTTCATCTATAATAAAGGAATAGCAGCTAAAAGGAAACACAGTTGTCTTGTTTAGTTTAAAGTAGTCTGGGTAGATAAACCTCATTTCTTAAATAAAACTGAACAAGTTGGAAGGCCAATGTTTTCACTGTTTGAAACATAAAGGAAACAAGCAGTAAATGAAAATTACAATTAACTGTACATTTTTACCAATTAAGAGAATACTTCTCTTGTGTTCTAAATTGGCCACTCAAGAGATGAGTACTATGTTATCATCACGTTCAGTCTGCAATACCAATAAAATGGTTAACTTTCTTGAACTCGGAAGGCAGTAAAAGCTCAAGTATAAAAATGTGTGATGATTAATATTTACAGAGCAACAGAACAAATTAATATATTAGCTTTACTTAAACATCAAGCTAAGGATAAATGCAAAGCTGAAAATCTAGACTATTAATTAAAACCTTCCACTGCCTCCGTCCAGGATAACATTTTTTTCCATGTTTAAATTCTATCATTTTGTGAAAGCAATCTATGGATGTAGACTCATCACTGATCACAGCAGATTCTTCCTCTGTATGACTTCCAACTTTGCAACTTGCCTTGGATGTGATACATAGCAAACAGCAGACGAGCTGTCAAGCTTGTCCTTTTCCCCCATGCTTGTACATGTTTTAAAAAGCAGCACATAGACAATTTGTATGTTCATCCTTCACTTTATTTTCTTTTTAAAATGAAATTATTTTAAAAGCTGGAAGACTGATAAAGAATGACTGGAAGGTATGTCAGCAATCCAAAGGCACCACCAATCAAGTGTTCTCCACAACGGACTTTTTGCCTATTTGAACTAAAATTCCTCAAAAAGTAGAACAATGAGGTTTTTATAGAGGGTGTCCTGAGAGATAGAGAAAACACACTTGGACTGAATGTCATACTAAGGTGGGAGACAGGTCAGCCTGTAAGAAACAGACAATGATCAAAGCATCAGCTAGTGTTGATTCTCACATCTGATTAAAGAGGATATCCAGTCCCAGGGCATGACGAATAAACAGAGACTTAGTTGCAGGGTAGAATGTGCCTTTCCTTCTCATATGGTGCACTCTTTGCTACCATTTCCCCATTTACAGGCATGCAACTATCAATAATCCAGGTTAAAACAAGCCTGGGTACATTCCCAAATTCACTGCAAGAACTTGATTTTAATTCATTGCAATAACTTGATTTAATCAGAAGAATGTCTGTCAGTGCTGTAGTTAAAAAAAACATTAACAGCAGAAAGTGAAGAAAAAAAAGAGAATGGTTAAAGCTCAATTTTTAAAAAAGCTTTGTGGCCAAATGAGAAGAAAATTAAATACTAAAAGTTGGAGTCTATGAAACACGATACCAAGAATTTGAAGAGGTGCTTTCCCCCTACCACCAGGAGACCAAGTACTAAATTTCAAGGGCAGTATTTATATATTTATTTATAACACTCTTAAACTGCTTTTATAATGCAAATGTAAAAAAGTTTTGTAGAACAAATGAAATGCTTTTAAAGACAAGGTGGGCATGCTGTAGACATATACAGCTCTTAAATACAAGATGCATTTCTGCACCTACAAGAGTACCTGATCTTCATGCGGGAAACATGCAGGTCTTTCACTGCCTCTGTTGCCCTTTTTATCTGACTTGTCTCTTCTGGACAGATCAAAATGGGTAGCTGCATTAGTCTGTTTGAAGAAGTAGGAAAGAGTAAAAGCCTAGTAGCACCTTAAACTAACAAAATTTGTGGTGGGGTATGACCTTTTCTCCAGGGTTGTGCACAGGGTCAGCACCAAGGTTTTTGGCACCCTAGACCAGACCCTCCCCCCACCCCTATTTTCCCGCCACCCATGCCCTTCCTTCCCGCCTCATGGCAGGCAAAGCTGGCCATAGCCCCGCCACTCCCCCACCCGTGCCTGCCCTGCCGCCCCTGCTCAGTTCCTTCCCCGCAGCCTGCCCATAGCAGTCCTAGTAGGCTATCAGGCATGATGGCAAGGCAGAGGAAGGCAGCAGAGAGGCAGACCTACAAGGTCACCTTCCGTAACTACAGAGCGAGCCAGTCTCTGTCAGCACTCACAACTTGCCCTGCAATATCAAGAACTTGTGGGTCACTGAGGCTTCTTTGGGAATTAGGCAAGGAACTTGTTCTGGAACATCCTACTTGGGAGTTGAAAACTGCTGTTACTGTCTTTGCATCACAAAGCATGAAAAGCAGTCAAAGACCCCCCCCCCCCCCCAGACAGAGTGACTAGATGCTTGACCATCTCAGGGCATAATTATTGGGCGCCTTGGAGCCCCTCATTTGTCGCGCCTCCCCCCATCCCCATGAGGCACCACTCAAGAGCTCTTTCTCTCGAGACCTTCCGGGGTTGAAGCTTGGTGAGCTGACCTGTTTCCTTGTGTGGAGCAGACCAAGATCTTTGTTTTTGGACAGAAAAGGCTTTATAGAGCCTACTGTCTACTTTTTCCAGTAAAGGAACTTGTCTATGGCATGCATGTTTATTTCGAGGGGGATTCACTTTGGCTGATGAACGATCCCAGGAGGGTTTTTTTTTCGGCTTTGAAGATTCCCCCGATGAAGAATTGCATTCTATCGCCTATAAAGAATCCTTGGAGTCATTAAATTGACATAAACTCACTAAGGCTTCAACTTCCTATGGACTATAACAACATCTGAGATAAAGTGGACGGTATTATGAGAGCTTAGACGTCGTTAATGAGGTAAAGATCCTTATCTGCTACTCCGGGTGTAATTTAAGCTTGTTAAAAGGAAAGATCTGGGACCCAGAACTATTTTTCAAAGTGGAAAATCAAGGAGAAGTGGAAGGGGGTAGAAGTGATTTCTTTGGACTCAAAAGAAAGCAGAAAAGTACAGAAAAATACTTGCTGTTATGAATTCTTGTGGCTTCGGAAAAAAACCCCAGTCATAACAAAGCTGCAGACTCTTTCCTTAAAACAGGAAGTGACGTTTTCTGCAATCATTGAGAGACTTCAATGCTAGAGAGTCAGGAAGTAAGTGTGGAGAGAAGAGGAGCATCCAAGTATCCGGATACTTGCAAGAGTCAGTAACCATAGAGAAACATTGGAGGCCAGTTACAGAAAGGCCAAAATATTTTCACTAAATAACTTGAAAGTGGACTATTAAAGGATTCAAAACATATATAAACAATCCCCTAAGGGCTAAATAACATGGACTATGTGCTTGAAAATGGAAAATAAGCCCTAGAGGGTAAAAGGAAAACTTTTTAAAAAGAGAGGCTTGGAACTTTAAAAATTAATATCTTGAGCTAGGAAGCTCTGAGGACGGCGTTTTTAGGCTTGTTGAAAAGGGCATGCTCTGTTCTGTTAAATCCAACTATCAGATTGGGGATTGAAGATACCAATTAAAAACCCATTATTTGTAATGGGCAGTCAGTAATGTCTGAGCAGAAGTTGGAATCAAGAGTTACAAGGTTAAGAGCTGCCTCACTGGGAGAGGGTAAAATGTCTAAACAAGTTCATGAACAACTGGACGCTATGGAAGCGAGAATTTTGAAGGCAATGAGGGATTTAATAACTGGAAGTGAGAAGAAATTAACTAAGGAAATAAACTCCAGTGCTGAAGAGGTAAAGAAAGAATTTAAGAAGGAAATTGATGACCTAAGGAAAGAGTCTCAAGCAATAGCTAAAAAGATAGATGATATAGAAGTGAAAATTAGAGATCAAGATGCCACCATTAAGAAAATGCAAGACAAAGCAATACTACAAGACTGTAAGTTGATGGTGTTAGCATCAGGCACTTTAAGATGAAAACTGCTGATGCAACAGTATGTAACTCCAACTATACTAGCTAATGAGAGGCATGTGAAGCTAGTTAAGTGGGGTGTAACATGATTGGCCAGCTGCACCATAAGAACAAGGAACCCTAACTCTTAGTCTTTGTTGGGTTGATGAGGAGGAAGGACGTGTTGGAGAAGTGGAGAGCTATTGTTATCAGAGACTGTTACTCTGTCCGTTTGACTGATGATGGTAATGACCCTGGTATGTGTAGACTATTCTCTGGATTTGTGACTGTGTACTTCTGACCTGGATGAACTGAACTAACTGTGCTTTGACTATCTTGGACTGCCTTTAACTACTCTTTTGCTGTAACCCCAATACAACTGTTTCAACCGGCTTACTGAAGTTGTGTCTTTGTAGACTTTCACTAGAGGCTGCACTTATCAGCATACTCATACTGCAGAACTCCCACGCACTACTGACATCGGTTGTGGGCCCAGCGTGGTCTGCGGGAGAGTGAGCTCTGTCTGCTGCAGCACTCGCCGGAAGTTCTACTCGTGAGTAAGGGAGCAGTTTGGGGCGTGGCACTTTGTTTGTGTTATAGGCAACAATGGAGTCCAGTGTTCATATCTCTGGCTTCTTGATAAAGAGGCTTAATGGAGAGAATTTTGGGACATGGTCAGAGAAGGTCACCCTATTGTTAAAGTTCCAGGGGCTGTGGGAATACGTGCCAACTCCGCCAGACATAACCACGCTACATGCAGAGGATGATGCTGAGGTGATAGCAAAGCATAAGAGTAATGACGAGAAGGCGTTCGCATTACTTGGCTTGACCTTGGAAGATTCACAACTCATCCATATTAAAGGGGCGGACACAGCCAAGTCGTGCTGGGATGCACTAAAGGCAATATATGAGAGAGAAAGTGTTGGGTCACACATATTCTTAATGAAAAAGCTCTTATCCACACGTCTGGAGGCAGGTGGTGATATGATGACTCATCTTGAGCACATGACTCGTATGTTACACCAGCTGCAGGACAAAAAGGTAATTTTTACTCCCCTGCAGCAAGCCTACATAATCCTATGTTCCCTGGACAGTACGTATGATCAATTTGTGGCCAACCTTGATATTGTTCCACAAGCTGAAATCACCGTGTCCAGCGTTACCCAACGCCTGTTGAATGAGGCTATGAGAAGGAAGGATGCAGCTCGATTCCATGAGGCTCCAGCCCATTCAACAATGAATGTGCCTGCCCGGGAGGTCTTTAAAGGGGCAGAGTGCAAGGCAGTAGTAGCAAAAACAAGTGCTGTGCGCAAGTGTTACTTGTGTGGAAGTCACAAGCACCTACAGCGTCAGTGTTGTTTGTACAAGAAGAAACATTCTCCAGCTGTTACCAAAGGAGGTGGGTGCAATGTAATCATTAATGATTCCTCCTGCAGTAGCCAGCAATTTATGATTGACAGTGGTGCTACGGAGCACATTGCCAAGGACAGGAGGCTCTTTGAGACTTTTACTCCTACGCAAGGTCAGAGCATGAAGCTCGCAAACGGGCTGTCTGCCAATGTAGCTGGGAATGGTCTTATCAACATCCCGAGCCTGGGGAGAAAGTTCCTTATGCTCAATGTTCCAAGTCTGAATTATAATTTGTTATCAGTTTCGGCTTTGACTGAACAAAATTATAAAGTTTGTTTTACAGCTACTGACTGCAATATATGTACAGAAGGAATTACTGCTAAAGCAAAAAGGAAAGGCGACCTCTATTTCCTGGAGAAGGAGGGAACGGTACAGCATGTGAGTACTAATGAACCACTGCATGATAATTGCATATATCTCTGGCACCGCAGGCTGGGGCACCTTAATTTCCAGGCAGTGAAGAAGACGCTTCAAGCGGCCGGAATTACTCCCAAGCCATGTGGGTGTTACATTGACTGTGAGGTATGCAAGGCTGTTAAGTCCAAAGCAACAGCCATGATATCTCCAAGCAACTTTCAGACCGATGACATACTTGATTTAGTGTTCATCGACCTGATAGGCCCGTTCCCAACGAGGAGTCTGGGCGGGGCAAAATATGCATTTTGTATCGAAGACCATTTTTCTAGGTATGGTTTCTGCTTCCTTCTTAGGTCTAAGTCAGAAACATTCCATGCATTTCATAATTGGCTTCGCTCTGTGCACCGCAAGACAGGGAAATACCCTAAAACCATTCTGAGTGACAACGGTACTGAATTCTGCAACGAGAGAATGATTGCTTTGTGCAGGAGGCACGGCATTGAAAGAAAATGTACAGCTCCTTACCGCCCCCAGCATAACGCTTTTTGCGAACGCAGAAACCAAACGCTAACCAATATGTGTATGAGCATGCTACAAGACAGCAATTTACCTATGTGTTACTGGGGGGAGAGCATAATGTGTGCTTCTCATGTATTAAATTTGTCTTGGTCGTCAGCTACAGGTATGATTCCTGCAGAGGCATGGTACGGCAAGAAACCTTCCTTAGAGCACGTCAGGATATTTGGGATTCCAGCGTACGTCCACATCCCAAAGGAGCTCAGGAGGAAAGGGAAAAACAAAGCTAAAAAATTGTTGTTTGTTGGTTATTCTAACAATCATCGAGCTTTCAGGTTTTGCCATGCTGGAGAGAAAAAGATAACGACTAGCGCATTGGCTAGCTTTCTTGAAAAATCTGTTGGCTGGCAACAAACGTCCTCAACTCTGATCATTCCGACAGTAGTGAAACAAGAGCCGCTACCCGTTCCTCGGAGGGGGAGGAGGAGCCCGTCGCTCAGCAACGGAGGCATCAAGGAAGAACCGTTAACTCCTACATTCCCAGGAGCTGGTGTTTCTCTGCAGCCTGAGATGGCAACACAACAGACAGTGTCTGATGAAGCTGTAGAACCAATTCTTCGGAGGTCCACTCGAGAAACGAGGCCACCAGATCGCTACAGCCCAGGACAGACATGCGCTGTGGTTGCTGAACCCTCGAGTTATGAGAGTATACAGCATCTATCAACAGATGAGCAGGCTGGATGGCGCGCTGCAATGAAGTCTGAGCTAGAGTCCCTGCAAAGCCAGCAAGTCTATGAAGAAACGACTCTACCTATCGGTCAGAGACTCATTGGGTGTAAATGGGTGTTTAAGCTGAAGTCTGGCATAGATGGTACTACTCAGTACAAGGCCAGACTTGTAGCCCAAGGTTTTTTACAGGGGGGGCAAGACTATGACGAAACCTTTGCCCCTACTCTAAAGGCTACATCACTGTATTGCGCTCTTACTATTGCAGCCAAACAGAAATGTTTAGTCAGGCATCTTGATGTGAAAACAGCCTACTTGCACGCACCACTGAGGCACTGTATATATATGCAAAAACCACCAGGTGTCTCAGATGATGATGATAATGCTAATACTTGTTGGTTGCTTAAGAAATCCTTGTATGGATTAAAGCAGTCTGGATTCGAATGGAACCAGCATTTGGTAGATAACCTTAAAATGTTGGGTTATAAGCAAGGCGTTGCAGATCCCTGTGTGTTCACGAAGGGAACAGGGGAGCAACGTTCTATCATATTAGTGTTTGTTCATGATCTGGCACTAATATGTAAATCTGCCAAAGTAATGAGTGATACTATTGATGCTCTAAAATCTAAATTTACTGTAAGAGATCTAGGAGAGATCAAGCAATATGTTGGATTGGAAATTGCAAAAGTAAATGATGGATACAGAGTATCACAGAGGGCAAAAATATCCCATTTGCTAAAACAGTTCAAGATGGAACAATGCAAAGGGGTACAAAATCCCATGCTACCAGGTAATGAATCTGACTGTGAACAGAGTCCACTGTTCGATCAAGGAATATACCAATCCCTGATTGGAAGTCTGTCATATCTCGCAAATTGGTCCAGGCCGGACATAGCCATGGCCACTAACGTTTTGGCTAGAGCTGTTAAAGATCCTAGGCAAAAGCACTGGCTAGCAGCCAAGCATATATTAAGATACCTAAAGCAAACCATAGACTTAAGTTTATTCATAACACCTACTGGTGAACTTACTATGTACGCCTATGCAGATGCTAGTTTTGCAAATGATCCTAAAACTAGGCAATCTACAACAGGAATGGCTATCTTTCTGGGTGGCACCCTAATTGGGTGGAGATCACTAAAGCAGAAATACGTGTCTCTGTCCACCTGCGAGGCAGAATACGCAGCATTAAGCGCAGTGTGTACTGAAATCATATGGTTCAAGCAACTGTTAGATTTTGGTATATGTCATATGAATCCCATCATTGTGAGGGAAGACAATCAGGCAGCTATCCAGTTAGCAACCTCTCATGGAGTCAAGAGTAGATCTAAACATACAGATGTACGCTTTCATAATGTTAAGCAATGTTTAGAGGACAAACTGATAGTGCTGGAGTACTGTGAAACTAATGCTAATATCGCAGACTTGTTTACCAAGATTCAAACCCATGTAAAGCACAAGGAAAGTTGTATATCTTTGGGTCTTAGAAAATGAAACAGTAAAGTCATGCTGTATGAATGTTAAAAATGAAATGTTTTATGGTGACAAAATGTATAGTCCATGTCGTTACACAAGGGGAGGATGTTAGCATCAGGCACTTTAAGATGAAAACTGCTGATGCAACAGTATGTAACTCCAACTATACTAGCTAATGAGAGGCATGTGAAGCTAGTTAAGTGGGGTGTAACATGATTGGGGGTGTGGGGGGTGTGGGCTCCCTCTGGGAATCCTACCCCCCCAGGGAAAGTGCATGCGCAATACATAGCCTCTCCTCTCCCGGTGTAGTGAACGCCGCGTGGTCACTGTCTGGCTATGCCTGGCAGATGGTCACTGCAATGGCCTCTCCTGCATTACTGCATCCGTAGCAACACCTTCTCGCTGGTCCCCCCCGTTTTCACAGAGTTTGCTACGTCATGGTGCGACCGAATTGTCCGGCGGTATAACCGGATGGGCAGGCTGGGCCCACCAACTTCGTCAGCCTAAGAGAAGGAAAACTCTAACATCAAACCCGGGCAGATAGAGCTCGTTAATGTAACACCTACCACCTGGAGGACTCACTGCCGGCGTCCCGGCTTACTGGGCCATGGCAGATGACCCCCAGGTGAAAGGGTGGAGCCAGTACCGCGCACACTGCGCATCACCTAAAAAATTCCTCTGCGCAGGCCTGAAGGGCATATCCACACACACAACCCACAACGCATCAAGTCCTGCAGCGATAGGCAAGGGGCGAAACGGCAGGTGGAAGGTGCCACTGGAAGCCGCAGTCCCGATCCTGCATGTAGGCGGTTCAGGATATTGGTCGCCTGATGCTAACCCGGAGACGAAAGCATCTTTCGGCAGCACCCTGAACGACCAAGCAGCCTTATCTAGGGACAGCACTGCTTGCTCCACACGGAGAGGGGCCTAGAAAAGGTGGCCTAAACAAAGCTCGTCTCCCCCACCCCAGTTGGCTAGCCGCGGTCAACGGGCATCCTTACTTGCGGTCGAAAAATAACAACAAAGAAAAGGCATGCACCTGCCTCACAAAGTGTGCAAAGACTAAAGCTTGCGTGTTGGAACATCAGAACCATGCTTGACACAGTAGACAGTGGTCGCCCTGAACGACGCTCTGCTCTAGTTGCCCATGAACTTCTCAGGTTGAATATCGACATAGCAGCTCTCAGTGAGGTCCGTTTCCCTGAGGAAGGTAGTCTTCAAGAACACGGTGCTGGCTATACCCTCTACTGGTCGGGTAAGTCAAAGGCTGAGAGCCGCCTTTCTGGCATTGGCTTCATGGTCAGGAACTCCATTGCCTCCAAACTCGAAAACCTTCCAACAGGTCACTCAGATCGCATCATGTCCATGCGCCTCCCACTTCAAAACAAGCAGCATGCAACACTCTTCAGTGTGTATGCCCCAACCCTTCAAGCAGATCCTGCAGAAAAGAACAAGTTCTATGCTGATCTACGCAACCTCGTACGGAAGACCCCTACAGAGGACAAGGTGATCATCCTTGGCGACTTCAATGCCAGAGTAGGTAAAGACTCGGAAGCCTGGAAAGGAGTACTTGGCAAACACGGCATTGGCAACTGCAATGACAACGGGCGCCTCCTGCTAGAATTCTGCATGGAGCACCAGCTCACCATCACCAACACTATCTTCCAGCAGAAGAACAGACTGAAGACAACCCGGATGCACCCACGGTCCAAGCATTGGCACCTTATCGACTACATTCTGGTGCGCCAGAGAGACCTTCGAGATGTCTTACACACCCGAGTAATGCCCAGCGCAGAATGTCATACGGATCATCGTCTTGTACGCTGCAATCTCCGTCTTCACTTTAAACCCACACCCAGGAGAGGAGGTATCCCTCGGAGGAAGTTTCAGGTTGGCAGCCTCCAGTCAGCCGAAGTTAAAGCTGCCTTCCAGGCAAAACTCCAGTCAAGAATTGAGGACCTCAGTTGCCCCACAGACCCTTCTCCAGAAGCACTCTGGGAACACCTAAAAACTACCGTCCTGCAGATCTCTGAAGAAGTCCTCGGGTTCTCCACAAGGAAGAACAAGGACTGGTTTGATGAGAACAATCAAGAGATCCAAGAATTACTGGCGAAAAAGAGATCTGCCTACCAAGCACATCTTGCTCAGCCCTCCTGTCCTGGGAAAAAAGCAACCTTTCGCGCTGCATGTAGCAACCTCCAGCGCAAGCTTCGAGACATTCAGAACGAGTGGTGGACCAAGCTTGCAGAGAGAACCCAGCTGTGTGCAGACACTGGTGATTTAAGAGGGTTCTACGAAGCCCTGAAGGCAGTATATGGTCCATCATATCAGGCTCAGAGTCCCTTGCATAGTGCAGACGGCCAAGTGCTCCTCACAGACAAGGCATCCATACTGAACCGGTGGTCGGAGTATTTTCAGGTTCTCTTCAGTGCCAACCGCGTAGTTCAAGATTCAGCAATCCACCTCACCCCACTTCAACCGGTGAAAACAGAGTTGGATGAGATCCCCACCCTAGAAGAGACTGTTAAAGCCATCAAGCAACTGAAAAGTGGCAAGGCAGCAGGAGTTGATGGAATTCCACCAGAGATCTGGAAGCATGGGGGCACAGTACTACATAGCTCACTTCACAAAGTACTTGTCACCTGCTGGGAACAAGGCAAATTACCACAGGACTTTCGCGATGCAATCATCATCACCCTATACAAGAACAAAGGGGAAAAGTCAGACTGCTCCAACTACCGGGGGATAACCCTGCTCTCCATCGCAGGCAAAATCCTTGCCAGAATACTCCTGAACAGACTGGTGCCCACCATTGCAGAAGAACTCCTCCCAGAGAGCCAGTGCGGCTTCAGAGCTAACAGGAGCACCACCGACATGGTATTTGTTCTCAGGCAGCTCCAAGAGAAATGCAGGGAACAGAACAAGGGTCTGTATGTGACTTTTGTCGACCTTACCAAAGCTTTCGATACCGTTAGCAGGAAAGGCCTGTGGCAAATCTTGGAACGTTTAGGATGTCCCCCAAGGTTCCTCAGCATGATCATCCAGCTACACGAAGACCAGCGAGGCCAAGTCAGACACTGCAACGACCTCTCGGAGTCCTTCCCAATAGGCACAGGTGTAAAGCACGGCTGCGTTCTCGCGCCAACTCTCTTTACGATCTTCTTTAGCATGATGCTTCAAAGAGCCGCAGTAGATCTAGATGAGGACGATGGTGTCTACATCCGCTATCGCACCGATGGCAGCCTGTTCAACCTGAGGCGACTAAAGGCACACTCCAAGACAATGGAAAAACTCATCCGAGAGCTACTGTTTGCTGATGATGCTGCACTCGTCTCCCACTCGGTATCAGCTCTGCAGCATATGACGTCCTGCTTTGCAGAGGCTGCCAAGCTATTCGGCCTAGAAGTTAGTCTGAAGAAGACAGAAGTTCTCCACCAGCCTGCACCCCAGGAAGATTATCACCCTCCCTGCATCACTGTGGGTGAATCAGTTCTGAAGACAGTCCAGCAGTTCAGCTACCTGGGGTGCATCATCTCCTCAGATGCCAAGATCGACAAGGAGATTGACAACAGGCTGGCAAAGGCAAACCGTGCATTTGGCCGACTGCACAAAAGAGTGTGGAGCAACAAGCATCTGAAAAAAGGCACAAAGATCAATGTTTACAAAGCGGTTGTGATGACAACCCTCATCTATGGCTCCGAATCGTGGGTTTTATACCGTCATCACCTGCGACTCCTTGAGCGCTTTCATCAGCGCTGCCTTCGCACCATCCTCAACATCCACTGGAGTGACTTTGTGACCAACACTGAAGTCCTCAAGCGGGCAGAGGTTACCAGCATCGAGGCACTGCTTTTGAAGACGCAGCTGCGCTGGGCAGGGCATATTTCTAGGATGGAAAACCACCGCCTTCCCAAGATTGCCCTGTATGGCGAACTCTCCACCGGCCATCGAAATAGAGGGGCACCAAAGAAGAGGTACAAGGACTCCTTGAAGAAATCCCTTAGCACCTGTCACATCAACCATCACCAGTGGTCTGACCTAGCCTCAGATCGCAAAGCATGGAGGCACACCATCCACCAGGCTGTCTCTTCCTTTGAGAACACATGCATAGCTGGTCTTGAGGACAAAAGGAGATTGAGGAAGAATCGCACTGCTACAGGACCAACCCTAAATCAGACTTTTCCCTGCAGCCGCTGTGGCCGGACCTGCCTGTCCCACATTGGTCTTGTCAGCCACCAGCGAGCCTGCAGCAAACGTGGACTATTGCACCCTTCTTAAATCTTCGTTCGCGAAGCCAAGCCGAGAGAGAGAACATGATTGGCCAGCTGCACCATAAGAACAAGGAACCTAACTCTTAGTCTTTGTTGGGTTGATGAGGAGGAAGGACGTGTTGGAGAAGTGGAGAGCTATTGTTATCAGAGACTGTTACTCTGTCCGTTTGACTGATGATGGTAATGACCCTGGTATGTGTAGACTATTCTCTGGATTTGTGACTGTGTACTTCTGACCTGGATGAACTGAACTAACTGTGCTTTGACTATCTTGGACTGCCTTTAACTACTCTTTTGCTGTAACCCCAATACAACTGTTTCAACCGGCTTACTGAAGTTGTGTCTTTGTAGACTTTCACTAGAGGCTGCACTTATCAGCATACTCATACTGCAGAACTCCCACGCACTACTGACAGATGGAGAACATGATTCGGCTAAGAGGAGTGCCTGAGAATGAACAAGAGGATGTGAAGAGTCATATTGTCACAATTATAGCTGAATTTTTGGAAGAAGATCCGGAGGAGATGGAGCGTTTATGCGACTATGCATATAGAGTCAATTCAGAATTTGCCAGAAAGCGCAAACTACGCAGGGGTGTAGTAGTGAAGTTTACCAGGAGAGACATGGTGGGAAGGATCTTAAGCAAGCAATTTGAAACCCCAATGGTGAGGGAGGAAAGCAGAGTACGAATTTTTATTTATTTATTTGGTGACTTCTATCCCGCCCTTCCCACAAGTGGCTCAGGGCGGCTTACAACGACAATAAAACAATAAAACAGTAAAATCAGAGCAAGTTATTACATTTAAAATCAGACAATTAAAACCTAAAAACCTTAGAATTATAACATTAAAACTATACAGTATAATCACAGAAATCTGGTAGCTACATTATCTAATCAGGCATAGGCTAACCGGAAGAGGGTTGTCTTACAGGCCCTGCGGAACTGAGCAAGGTCCCGCAGGGCCCTCACCTCTTCCAGTAGCTGGTTCCACCACATAGGGGCCAATGTGGAAAAGGAGCTGCCGAGAAAGGTCATTAGTGACAGAAAACAATTTAAGAAATTGACGGACAAGCTAAGAGAGAAGAGCATAAGATATAGATGGATTCTACCAGAAGGTCTCAGCTTTGAATATAAAAGACTGCGAAAACGGAAGATTTGTGTCACTTACCGTGAAGCTTCCTTCTCGGTGGACTGGCAGTGGGTCGGTCCGACTACTGGGTATAGGCTCCTCCTCCTCTTCACAGGGTCGGGTCTTCCAAACGATCCGGAGGGGGAGTAGCCTATACCTCCCAGCTCCCGCCAGGTGTATCCAAGCTGCATCCCCTTAGGAATAAAAAATTTCCACAAACCTCCCCATTCACATACAGAGACAGATGAACAAGGAGAATAGTTTATTACGCTTCAATACACCACACAAAATGGGAGATTGAAACAGAACATTGCCAATATAGAAAAGGCCAACATTTTTCAAGAGAGGAACAGAAGAGGCTCCAGGATCCATCTCCAAAACCCAGGAAGCCGCTCAACCTCTAACGGGCGGGCCGGACCGACCCACTGCCAGTCCACCGAGAAGGAAGCTTCACGGTAAGTGACACAAATCTTCCGTTCTCCAGTGCTCTGGACAGTGGGTCGGTCCGACTACCGGGACGTAACAAAGCTGAACATCCCCGGGCAGGACCGGCTTCCCTGTTTAGAGTGCATGCTGCAGCACACGCCTCCCAAAGGCCGCCTCCGCTGAAGCCCATTTATCCACTTTATAGTGCCTGGTAAAGGTATGTACCGATTTCCAAGTTACTGCCTTACACACAGCTTCTAATGATGGGAAGGACCGATACACAGCTGATGTCGCAGCACCCCTCAGAGAATGAGCCGTGATCCCATCTGGAGGGGTCTGACCTTGGGCCTTGTAGGCCAGAACAATACATTCCCGTAGCCACCTGCTAAGAGAAGAAGTGGAAACCTGTCGTCCCTGTGACTTTTTGCTGAACGAAACAAACAGGGAATCAGACTTTCTCCAATCTTTTGTACGTTCAATATAAAAACTAAGTGCCCTCTTAACGTCTAGGCAGTGCAACTCCCTTTCCTTAGAAGACTGAGGATTGGGACAAAAATTTGGAAGAACCAACTCTTGGGACCTATGAAAAACAGAATTAACTTTAGGAATAAAAGAAGGGTCTGGCCTCAGCACCACCTTTTCGTTATGAAAAACGCAAAGTTCCTTGTCAACCGATAGGGCCCTCAATTCAGACACTCTCCGTGCCGTGGTGATGCCTACTAGAAAAAGCGTTTTAAGAGTTAATTCCTTGATCCCACAGGAAGCCAAAGGTTCGAAGGGACGCCCGCACAAGGCATGTAGGACTACATTCAATTTCCACGAGGGAAACCTGTGCACCTGTAGAGGTTTAAGAAGAGCAGCACCCCTCAAGAACCTTTTAATATGCGGATGCGCTGATAAGGCCTTACGCCCCAGCACCCCTTGTATGGACGATATGGCAGCCACCTGCCGCCGCAGTGTGCTAGTGGAAAGCCCCTTATCTGCCCCTTCCTGAAGAAAACAAAGAATACCTTTAACCTTAACCGACATCGGGTCCCACCCCCGCTGGTTCGACGATGAGAAGAAGACCTTCCAGGTGGTATTATACACCCTATTAGTGGAACATTTACGTGATGCCAACATAGTGTCCACCACCCTCTTGTTATAACCTAGCTCCTCGAGCTGCAACCGCTCAACCTCCAAACTGTCAACTGTAACAGGTCTGGTTGAGGATGAGACATGTTGCCCTGAGTCAGAAGGTCGTCCCTCCTCGGCAGCCGCCAAGGAGGCTGAATCGACAAGCTCAGAAGCTCCTGGAACCATGACCGTCTCAGCCAGAAAGGAGCCACTAGCACCATCTCTGGTCTTAGTTCCACCACCCTCTGAATCACCCTGGGTAAAAGAGGAAGGGGCGGGAAGGCATACAGAAGTCCCGCTGGCCACTCGGCGCTGAGAGCATCGGTGCCTTCTGCTCTTGTGTCTCTGTGTTTGGCAAAGAACCTGTCCACCTGACAATTTTCCGCCGTGGCAAACAGGTCCACTGTCACCGTACCGTACCTGTCCACTATTAGACTGAAGGTGTCTCTGTGCAACATCCATTCCGTCTGGTCCAGCCAGCGTCTGCTGAGCCAGTCTGCTAATAGATTGTCCTTTCCTGGAACATGCACCGCTTTGATCGATAGGAGATTGGTTTCCGCCCACTCGAAGAGAACCTTCGCCTCGGCATGGAGAAATTTCACCTTGGTTCCTCCTTGTCGATTTACGTACGCTTTGGCTGTCGAGTTGTCCGTTTTCACCAGGACATGGCAACCCCTCAGGAACGCCTGCAAACCCTGCAATCCTAGTCGAATCGCTCTGAGCTCCAGGAAGTTGATACTCCACTTCGTCTCATGGGGCTCCCATTGACCCTGGATCATTTGATCCTGTGAGTGAGCCCCCCAACCCCATAGACTGGCATCTGTGGTCATGCAAACCTTCTGGGGCTCGCGTAGCGGATGACCTGGAAGGAAACGATCCGGGTCCAGCCACCACTGCAACTGGGTTTTTACTTCTGGTGGTAATGTCACCAGTTTGGGGATTTTGTTCCCTATAACCTCCTGGAACGGGCGGAGGAAGAACTGCAGGGGGCGAGTGTGGAACCTGGCCCAGGAGAGTAAATCCTGAAAAGAGACCATCATCCCTAACAACTGCGCTAACATCATAACCGACACCCTGCGTCGTAGGATCCCTTGTAACAGGAGACGGAACTTCTCCTGTCTCTCCAGGGTTAAGAAGACTCTGTCCCTGGTTGTATCTATCTCCACTCCCAGGTGCACTAGCCTCTGAGAGGGAAGAAGATTGCTCTTCTCCAGATTCACCACGAAGCCGTGACCACGCAACATGGTCACAGTCCGATGAATGTCCTCCTGGCATTGTTGGTATGACCCCGCCTTCACCAAAATGTCGTCCAGGTAAGGGAACAGGGCCACGCCCTGTAGTCTCAGCTCCGCCACCAGGGTCACCAGAACCTTTGTAAACACCTGGGGCGAAGACTTCAGGCTGAACGGTAAGGCCCGATACTGGAAATGTTTTCCCCCGTAGGAGAAACGTAGAAACTTTCTGTGTGATTCCTGAATGGGAACATGTAAGTAGGCCTCTGATAGATCCAAGGAAGCCAGAAAATCCTGAGGCTGAATGGCTAACAGCACTGACCGAAGGGTGTCCATTTTGAAATGCTTTGTCACAACGAACTTGTTGAGCCATTTCAGATCCAGGATGGTTCTGAACTCCCCGTTCTTTTTTGGAACTAAAAATATTATCGAATAAACTCCCAAACCCTGTTGGGGTATCGGGACGGGCTCCCCTGCCCCTATATCCACCAGGTGTTGAATGGCCATCAGCATTGCTTTGTGAGCAATCAAATCTCTTTTTTGTGGAACCCAACGAAAGTGGTTGGGAGGGGGGGAGTGGAATTCTATGGCATAGCCCTGTTCCACTACCTCTAGAACCCATTTGTCCTGAATCGACTGGTTCCAGGTGCCTGCGTACAAGGGAAGGCGACCCCCTATTTTTCCTGCCACCTGGTGAGGAGCATAGTCACTGGGATCCCCCTTTTTTGGAAGAGGGTTTGGAACTCTGGTCTGACTTCGCAGAGTAATAGGGTTTGGAATCACGTCCTTTCTGTTGCCACTTTCCTCTGAAGGAACGAAAAGGACCTGATCTGGATGGCTTTTTGGAGTCTCGAAAGGACGGAAAAGGCTTCCTCTGTTTTGTGTCTTTACCCTTGGAGGGTAGGCCTTTCTTCTTATCCTTGTTTTCAATGAGAAACCTATCTAGGCCCTCCCCGAACAACAAGGATCCTTTAAATGGTACTGCTGCAACCCTGGCCTGGGCTGTAGTATCGACCTCCCAATTACGCAGCCAAATGTTGCGTCTAGCCGCAACACCACATGCCATGGCTCTGGCCGCTATTTGCATGGTGTCCAATGAACTATCTGCCACAAAGGCTGCAGATAGGGCAATCTTTTTGAGTTCATCCTTGAACTCCTTGGGAGCTCCACTATCTGCTGCTGCTAAATTATTGGACCACGTGCACATTGCTCTGGCGAACAATGAGGAAGTTGTGGCTGCTTTGATAGCCCATGCTGTCGCTTCAAATTCCTTGCGTAAAGCCTGCTCAATCCTCCTATCACATGGATCCCTGGGTAGGACCGAATTGGAGATCAGGCTAGTCACAGGGTCATCCACCATTGGCAATTTTAGCCTCTTAGTGGCCTGTGGAATCAGGGAATAGAGTTTGGAGATGACCTGTTGGTTGGCCTTAGGTTTAGCCGGCCGTTCCCATTCCGCCTTAACCAGAGCAAAAAAGGCCGCCGGTAAGGGAACCCCCATCTGAGCACTGCTCAGCTTTGGCATCATTTCCCCTGAGCCTGTGGGAAGGTCAGGATCCAACTCTTCATTTTCCTTAGGTGTGGCCACAAAATTAAGGGTCCTCAAAACCTTAGGAAGCAACTTAGAGTAGTATTCAAGGGGGAAAAGCCTAGACTGCACAGTGTCAGGTTTTCTCCTCCTCATCTGAAAGCTCACCTTCCTCCTTATCAGACTGTAGATCAGAGTCCTCCGACTCTTCAGCCGAACTCAGGAGAGGGGAATCCAAGCCTAAGTGAGCCTTGCCCTTAGATCATCCCAGGGCGTCACTGGGGCTGGGGTCTCTACACCTTTTCCTTCCCTCTTGTCTTTTTTGCTTCGTCAAGGAAGAAGAAGGGGAGTCTAGCCTCTGACTGAGGTCCTGCCCCAACTCTTTCAACATTTCTCTTTTAAGCCATTGCAGCAAGTTTGTCTTGGCATTCTCCCCTGTCAGGTCGAGATTCTGAGCCTCTTGTTGAGGGGTCAGGGCTCCTGATAGCAGAGGCAAGTCGAATTCGCTTGGGGAGTTGCTTTGGGAACTAGCCGCCATTTTGATGTACTCCAGATCCTTATAAGGGAAGTGAGAGGAAAGGCACTAGCAAAATAAGGGCGGGAAAGGCTCAAAATGGAGGGCAGCAATTTTTAAACTTCGCCCTCTGGCTGGTCTAACAGCACCTAATAGGCAAAAAACCTTTTTAAAGTTGCCCTTATCCAAAGTCTCCCCCTCTGCCAAGCATGTAATGCTAGGCAGTTCAGGGTCCAGGCATGCGGTCAGCTTACAGGAGAAAGGAACCCCTTCCCAGGTTTTAGATCGCCTGCGCAGGCCCTTCCCGCCGCGGGACGACTTACCGCGCTGCTGCTTGAATCGCCGCTTGTTTTCTCCGCTCCATTCCACTCACGTCTGCGGGGAAACGGAGCTTCAAAGGGCTTCGTTGTGAAAGCTCGCCTTCAGACGCTCTCTGCCGCCGCAGGGTCTACTCCTGAGTAGCCCTGTACGTTCTTAGCCCTTCTGTCGGGTTTGTTGGGGTCAACCCCTACGCTCCCGGCCTTTAGAATTTAAACAGTAGTTTTCTTTCTGCCGGATCTTCTGCGCTTCTTCAGGAGTGCTAGGGAAGAAACCGTCCTGCTCATGCAGGCCGGGAAGAAAAACTGGCGGGAGCTGGGAGGTATAGGCCACTCCCCCTCCAGATCGTTTGGAAGACCCGACCCTGTGAAGAGGAGGAGGAGCCTATACCCAGTAGTCGGACCAACCCACTGTCCAGACCACCGGAGAAGTAATAGTTGACACTCAAGGAATGAATGAATTTTTTGTGGACAATAAAGAATTTGAAGGTACAGAATAACTGAGAAAACATTATGGATTACAAATTAATTTCTTGGAATGTAAATGGACTTAATTTACCACAAAAAGGGCAATTTTTCATTGGATTAATAAACAGAAATGTAATATAATTTGTTTACAAGAAGTACATATTAAACAATTGGATTACAAATTTTTATGGAATAAGGCTTTGGGAAAACAATTTTTTTCATTAGCTAAAGAAAAAAAAAGGGGAGTGTTTTTTTACATTAAAAAAGAACTAGAACCTAAACTGGTTTTTAAAGACAATGATGGCAGATACATCGCAGTGGACTTGTTGATAAATGAAAAAAAAAACGTTGTTGTTGGGCTTATATGCCCCTAACGGGGCAAAGGATGTTTTCTTTAAAGACATTTTGCAACAACTTAATCAAGTGACTTATGAACAGGTTATGTTAATGGGAGATTTCAATGGAGCCATCAACAACTCTCTGGATAGATCTGGAAACAAAAAGAAGAAAGATGGGAAGCTACCAAAGTCCTTCTTTGATTTAACAGAGCAAGAAAGTTTGGAGGACATTTGGAGAAAGTTTAATCCTAATGTATGTGACTATACCTTTTTCTCAGCAAGGCATAACTCCTTCTCAAGAATTGATATGTTATGGTCCACGAAGGACCTGGGACTTATTAAAAATAAGATGGAAATTCTTCCGAAAATAGGTGCAGACCACAATCCACTAATGTGGTCAGCGAAGGCTATGAGAAAGAGCAGAAGATGGAGACTAAATGAAGATTAGTTGCAAAAAGTGGAAGTAGTGAAGTCTCTGGAAAAAGAAACTAAAGCTTTCTTCCAAATAAATGAAGACCAAGAGGTTAAAACACAGACCATTTGGGATGCGTATAAAGCAGTGATGAGAGGATTACTAATCTCATTGAACAACAAAGACAAAAGAGCTAAAGAAAAACAATTGAAAGACTTATAAACAGAAATAGGCAAAAAAGAAAAAGATCTAAAAAAACGACCGGGGAAAAAGAAAATAATGAGAGAAATCACAATTTTTCAGAATCAACTGAGACATTTATTGAACAAGGAGGTGGAATGGATGTTAAAAAGGCTACAGCAAAAATCATTTGAAGGTGCCAACAAAACAGGGAAATATTTGGCTTGGCAACTTAAGAAAAAAAGGGAGAAAAAGTTTGTAAATAAAATTTGTGTGGAAGGGAAAGAAATTGTAGATCAAGCTGGAATTAAAAGGGAGTTCTTTAAATTTTATGCCAAATTATATAAAGGTCAACAGGTAAAAAAAGAAAAAATCGATGACTATTTGCAAAGATTAAAAGTGAAACCTTTGAATGATAATATGGAAAAAATTTTGAATAATCCAATTGAGAAGGTTGAAATTGAAGCAGCGATTTGTTCAATGAAATTAGGGAAAGCTCCGGGTCCAGACGGCTTTTCAGCAAAATTTTATAAAGTCTTGGCGGATGTACTAGTACCCAAAATGCAAAAGCTGATGAACTGTATTAGAGAAGAGGGGAAAGTACCAGATTCCTGGAAAGAAGCTGTTATTTAATTAATACCGAAAGAAGAAAGAGGCTCCACAAATGTTAAAAACTATAGACCGATTTCACTACTGAATAATGATTACAAAATATTTGCTAGAATTCTAGCGGAAAGACTCAAACAGCATTTAAACATTTCTATTCAGGAAGAACAAGCAGGCTTTCTCCCTAGGAGGCAAATAAGGGATAACATTAGAAATGTAATAGACATTGTTGAATATTACGAAAAACATCCAGAAAAGGAGGTGGCTTTATTTTTTGCGGATGCGGAAAAAGCTTTTGATAATCTTAACTGGGACTTTATGTTTGCAGTTATGGAGAAAATTAAATTAGGAGATGATTTTATAAGGATGACCAAAGCAATATATACAGAACAACAGGCAAAACTCTGTGTGAATACTGACTTAACTGAACAACTGAAGATCAGCAAAGGCACAAGACAAGGTTGCCCTCTATCTCCATTGTTGTTTATAATGACCCTAGAGGTCTTGTTGACTCAAATTGATGAAGACAGTGAAATAGAGGGATTGAAGTTGAAAGGTTTTTCCTATAAATACAGAGCCTTTGCAGATGATGTGATGTTTATTAATGAGAACCCAGTACAAACGATGCCTTTGTTGTTAAAGAAAATTAAAGAGTATGGTGAGATAGCTGGCTTTTATATTAATAAAGAAAAATCGAAGATCCTTACTAAGAATCTGACACTAAACAAACAGAAAGAATTACAAAATGCCACTGGATGTGAAGTTGCTTCCAAAGTAAAATATTTAGGTGTGGAGATGAGGATGAAAAACATTGACTTATATAAGAACAATTATGAAAAGCTCTGGCATAAAATAGAAGGTGATATGTTAAAATGGAATAAACTAAACATATCTATGCTGGGGAGGATATCTGCAGTTAAAATGAATGTTCTACCAAGGATGATGTTTTTATTTCAAACTATCCCAATAGTGAAAGATAAGAAACAATTTAACCTGTGGCAAAGAAAGATTTCAGAGTTTATTTGAGTGGGCAAGAAACCAAGAATCAAAATGAAAATCTTAACAGATGCGAAAGAAAGAGGCGGCTTCCAACTACCTGATTTAATGCTATATCATGATGCAGTTTGTTTGGTATGGATTAAGGAATGGATGACTTTGATCAACAAAAAATTATTAGTGCTTGAAGGACATGGAAATATCTTTGGCTGGCATGCGTATATGTATTACGGGAAAGAGAAGATGGATGGGTTTTTCTCACATCACTATATAAGGAGGAGTTTGCTGAATACTTGGAAAAAATATAGTAAGTATGGAGATGAGAGGAAACCACTTTGGATTGTGCCAACAGAAGTAATAAGTATGCCGCAAAGTGTAAGGGAAGGGAAATGGGTATCATACGAACAACTTTTAAAGTTTAAGGGGGGCAAAGTTGAAATGAAATCGGTTGAAGAACTGCAGGACAAATTTGATTGGTTCCAGCTGTTACAAATTAAAAGCTTGATAGAGAAAGACATTAAGAGCACAGGTATAAGACGAGAGAAAACAGAAATGGAGAAAATGCTGTTGGGCGAGAATGAAAAATTGATCTCAAGGATGTATAAACTGTTACTGAAATGGTCTACAGAAGAAGAGGTGGTGAAGCCTCAAATGATTAAATGGGCGATTAATTTTAATAAAGAAATACAGATGGAGACGTGGGAACACCTATGGAAGAATTCAATGAAAATATCAACGTGCTATAACATAAAAGAGAACTGCTTCAAAATGCTGTACAGATGGTACATGACACCTAAAAAGCTAACAAAAATGAGTAATCAAGCTTCAGATAGGTGTTGGAAATGTAAAAAACATGAAGGTTCTCTCTACCACATGTGGTGGACTTGTGAAAAGGCGAAACAATTTTGGACAATGATTCAACAGGAGATCTCGAAAATCTTGGGTTATAATATTAAGAGAGCACCAGATGTCTTTCTGGTGGGATTACAAATGGAAAGCTTTCCGAAGCAAGACAGAACATTGTTGTGGTATTTGCTTTCAGCTGCGAGAACATTGTATGCGCAAATGTGGAAGCAAGACAGAATACCTGAAAAATGGGACTGGGTCTTAAAGGTTCTTAACTGGAGTGAAATGGACAAACTTACTAGAATCTTAAAAGACAACAATTTGGAGAAGTTTAAAGAAGACTGGAGTAAATTCCAAAGTTACGTGGAAATACAATGGAGGGTGAAGAGTCATTTAGTAGTTTATGACAACATTAATTGAACTTTAAATGATAAAGAAGAATCGTGATTATTGTGTTAGTAGGATATAGTTACATGGTAATTATGCATATATGAGTTAAGATTAAGACAGCTGGAATTCCGGAGTTGATTTTATAACTTTGAGTTTTATGTTTAATAAATACTAAGTGAATTATATAGAAAGGGTTATTGAAAGATAACTCTTTGTGTAAAAATTTTATAAGGGTGGAATGATATTTAGTAGTGTATGACAACATTAATTGAACTTTTAATGATAAAGAGGTATTGTGATATTGTGATAAAAGTATTAGTATTAGTAGAACATAGCTATTTGGTAAATATATATATATGAGAGTTAAGATAAGACTAGGATAGGGGGAACTCTGGAACTGAATTAATAATTATGAGCGTTGTGTTTAATAAATGCTAAGTGATTATTAGAGAAAAGGTTAGTGAATGATAATTTTTTTTTCTTTCTAAAGATTTTATAATTGTGAATTTACCTTTAATATGCTTTTAATTTGTTTTAAGTACCGGCGGAGGTCATGAATAAGAGTGGGGGGGAGGAAAATATGTAATGTATTGGAGAAGTATATTTGAATTTGAATAGATGAATTTATTCCGATATATTGCAAAATAAAGTTTGGTCACAAAAAAAAAAAAAAAGAGCTCTTGCTCTCCTCCCCATCCCATACCTTCTTGTCTCCAAGGATGAATACAGCTTGGGCAAGATCTGGAGGCAGCACTGGAAGAATTGCACATGCTGCTCCTTGAAGAAATCCAACTGCTCCACATCGCTGAAGCCTCCCTCCTCCTTTCCCCCCCAGCACAGCACTTGCCACCATGTTAGCCAACTGCTCCCTATCCTCAAGTATAATGTCTCCTACCAGTAGCACCCAGTCACGTGGCATGGTCTGAGCGCTATGCTAATTGGGGCATCAGCGCTCTTAGGAGGAGTAACTGGAGGAGGCAGTGTCCCTGCCCCCTGCAGTGGGGAGGCAGGGCCAGGCATTAGTGGCGCCAACCAAGAAGTAGCTTCGAGACAGCATTGGTGGGTTGCAGGCATATCTGTTCACCACGCTGAGTGCTTCTAATGCAAGCCTTCCAATGCAAGCACAGGTGGCAGTAGCCAAATTTATACAGAGGCCAGATAAGCTGAGACTTCCATGGGATATGAATCCACAGGAAAATAAAGCACGAAGGAGGCTACAGATTTATATAGGTCTTGCAGGGAGCCCGATCCTATACAAGTGCGCCCACTGCTGTACCGGTCCCACTCAGCCCCTTCCCCACCACCACCACCCGCAGCACTCCTGGCAGGCCACCAGGTGTAATGGCAAGGTGGAGAGTGGCAGAGAGGTGGACGGTGGCAAGGGCAAGCGTTGTGGTGGTGAGGAAGGGGCACTGGGGCACAAACAAGGAGGGGAAGGGGGCACCCACCACCTGCCCCTGTGGCCAGGTAATGCCCCAGGCGGCCACCTACCTGGCTTACTGGGTAGCACCAGCCCTGGTTGTGTGTTCGGTTTTGATGAACTAAATACAACTCTGAAAAACTGCTGATCTGGCTGTATAGAGCCGAATCAGATTCTCTGATCTGATTCAGCTGCCAAATACAGCAGCTGCAAATAGCTGCTGGAATTTGGTGATTATTTGGCTCCATTATACCCTATGGGCCATTGAAGTCAATAGCAAAATAGGATATAATGAATTGCAGATGGGGGGGAAAGGGTTTGAGGTAGAGGCTCCAAATTTGCAGAGCAACTGCAGGAGGATCTCCCCCACAGAATCCCCAAGGTTCAAAAACATTGGATCAGGGGATCCAATTCTAGGAGTACCCAAAGAGGGTGCCCCCATTCCCCATGCTTTCTTATGGCAGGGGAAAAATATGTCAATTTCCCCGTGATGGGAAAATTGACAATGGGGAGGAGGGGGTTTGAAGGAGAGGCAACAAATTTGCAGTGTAGCTGCAGGAGCCTCTCCCCCAAGTAACTCCCAAATTCAAAAAAGATTGGACCAGAGGTTTCCATTCTATGGTAACCCAAAGTGGTTGCCCCCTCCCTTTCCCATTGTCTCCTATCAAGGGAAAAACTTGTAAATACATGCAGCAGTCAGATTCTCCTAGAGAATCTCTGACGTGAAAAGTCAACTGCGGTGAGGATGCTTTTTTGGAAGGAGCAAAACAGTGCTATGTACCTAGCAGAACCAAGAACCACTGTGGCAGTACCAGGGCCATATACAGGACCTGAGTTCAAATCCAAGAATTTCTCTGATTTACAAAGAGGGGGGGGTGCTTTCTGCAAAGACCATAGTGCAGAAACAGTGCATTGAATGCACTGGTGCTAAGCAGTAGAGCCCCGTGCCAACCTAATAGTGACCAGTCCAGTGGCACAACCCTACCAACTACTGTCCAGCTGCTAAAAGATGAATGGATACAAATCTGAAATCAAGATTCACAAAGGTGAGTAACCTGTTTTACTGCAACATCATTTCAGAAACAGACTGGAACAGGAGAGGAGGACAGGGTTAATAGAAGAGAGGAGATTCCAGCCTGTTTCTGAAATGATGTTGCAGTAAAACGGGTCGCTCACCTTTGTGAATCTTGATTTCAGATTTGTATTAATTCATTTCTCAGTATACCCAGGCCACAAGGGCGCTGGGGTTCAGCAGCAGGGCAGCAGTTGGTAGGCCTTCATCCTAGTCTTTGCCTTCTCTGTTCCTGGGGGAGATTGTGGAAGATTTGGCAGTGGGTGGGTTCATGGTGGGGCCTCCTGACTTGAGGGCCCTGCTGGTTCAGGGGGCAGTGCTCGTGCTGGTGAAGGCACTGAGAAATTCTCCTCCTCCAATGAAGACACAACATCCCATGCTAACCCAGGGTAGTCCATGACATGCAGTGACATCAGGGCTGCAGTGAAATTCCTAATACTTTAAACCATTCCTTCTTTGTATGTGCCCACTTGGCTCAGCAGTTAGGGCACTGGACAAAGCTATGGGAAACATGGAGTTTAGACTGGTCTTTGCTCTGCCAATCAATCCACTGCCAGGCAAAAAGAAGACTTTATCTTCTGGCTGCCCCCACTGGTGTCAAGTCCACACCCCCCATTTGACACTTGTGCCCTTCTTTACTGAACTACGGGATGGATAGAAAAGTCTTTGTTCAAGGTGCTACTGCATTTTTCCATCTTGCTGCCCGATGTCTGTGGTACCTCACCAGGGAAAAGGAAACTAGAAATGGGTCAGGCTCCACCTGTTGGAGTGGCAGGCAGCATGTTGTGGTCACATTGGTAGTTGGCTGTGCCTGTGTGCATCACTCACAGGGATGTCAATGGGGTACAGCTCCCTGGTTGGTGGGTATTACCAAGGGCTCTGACACATTCACTATGTGGTTTGGGTATGATGGAGGGCTGTTCAGTTTTTCCTCCCAGCACGGAGGGCACTGAGAAATGGTGCCTGTGCCCTGGCAGAGCCCCACCAGTGTAGCAATGTTGTAGTCAATGGGCTCTCAAGATGGTGCTGTCCATTTATCAGATGAATTGGGGGTTGGACTAGATGACCCTGGAGATCCCTTCCAACTCTATGATTCTACAACTTTCTCTCCACTTTTGCACTAATTTATTTTATTTCCTAACTGCTTCTGGTATACAGTGACAAAAGTCCTATGCCTCATCACAACAACTCTTTGGAATCTTGACAGCCATAGATAATTACCGCTGTGTTAATTTAAAACTAAAGTTATCAACAGCTGCAAACAAATGATATCTTCTATCTTCTGAGGGTATAATTACTCATTTATTAAGAGGCCATGAGAGCTTTCCTTTTATTAAAAAAATATTTTTCCTCAAACAACTGTAGCATCCCAAATTCATAGGACTGCTACATGAGGATAACATGTTTTTTAAAATGTTCAGGTAAATTTGTAATCTGATTTTAAATAAAAATTACAAAAAATGTCTTTACAATGCATGGTATAGATTTCCTACAATAATACCTCATCTTGGAAAAACATCTTTCTTACAAAAATATCTAAACTTCAAAGACTTAAGACTGAAATCTTCAACCAAATTTTTAAAAACATGCTGTACCCACATCATAATCTTATACTTTACAGTTCTTCATTAGTGGCAGAATTCTAAACATAACAGAAATTCAATCCAGTCACTCACAGAGCTGAGGTACAGTTCATTATAACTGCAGTGCTATGAAATGAGCTGGCCCTTGCACAAAGAAATTAGAATTCAACACACAGCTCCCTCCCTTAACAACAGTGCTATCTTTTCAAAGATGACAGAGAAAACACTCACCCCATTGACTAAAGCTTTCCCTCCTTCCTTAGACACATGACAGGAGTCCACAGGTCACAAAGCTTAGTGAACAATGTTTTTGGTGACAAACCATAACTTCTAAATTTTAAGCTCAGTAAACTAAGTAAATTGAGATGCCATGCTCAGTATATTAGGGGAAAAGAGGCAGGGGGAATAAGAGTCTGTGCTGCCCACTGCACTTACTGTAGAATCTAAAACAGAAATTGGAAGCTAATGAAATAATAAATCATGCAAGATACTTAAAGTCTATTGTTCAAAGGTCTGTTACTAAGAATTCTGCTGTCATATAGGACCTAATTATTCATTTGTTGCATATGGTTTCAGATTCATTTGATTAATTAATATATAGCACTGCAGATCATTTTTATTGAAACTCTACAGTGGAGTCTACTTTTCCACAAGACAACAGCTTTATATTAATATTAGATCACAAGAAATCAGTAGCTTGGAAGGAAACTAAGGATTTTCAGCGTCCCAAATATTTTATTACTTTAAAAAGATCTTTTTTGCAAACTGCTAATTACCAACTAGCTAATACAATGCCTGAATTTTTAACAGTAATAAAATGAAATATTAAATTAGATAACTGCTGTCAGCTGTGTTTTGCCAAGACTGATTTAAATGCTATGACTGTTTTATAGGAAGTGCTGAGAATGATCTTTACAACAATCTGTTATCTCATGCTGACCCATGAAACACTATCTACCAGTATATGTTTGTATGAACCTTTTTCATACAAAGCTCATATCCCTATATAACCTTCTCATTTTGATACATTATTTTATATACTGTTGAGAATCACAAGCTTGGTCTGCTTTTTCAAATTTAATTATGTTTTAGTATTCTATGAACAGAGATCTTATTTGAACAAATAATGATTGCTCTCTTATATTGCCTTTCCTTAAACACTTGCATACAGCAATTTTCTCCATCACTATAGTTAACCAATATTTTCTCAGCCAGATTTTGAGATACTGTTCTATTTGGCCAAATAAAATTAACCATGGTGAATATTCTATTCTATGGACTATAATTTCACTTAATACTTTATGTATTCTTTCTGAGAATTATTTTATTACAGGGAAGCTTCACCATATAATGTAGAACAAACCTTTCTTTTGATGGCATCACTAGGATTAGTCAGATACATGATTAAACATTTTCTCTAATTTAACAGGAGTATAATTCTACTTAAACACTAATTTCAGGGCCATTTTCCCTTATATTGATGTTAGCTAAAGTGGCTAACACACCTTCATAATTTTTTCTCACCTGTCTTCAGTAATTTCTTGCATTATATCCTGTTGCCATCTCTGCCTATAGAATGGTTCCTTATAATATAAATAAAACGATTGATTGATAATCTAATTCTAGAAGGACCTCATAAAGTTTTACTAATAGTCCTTTGGATGATTTATTTCAGAGTATATTATTAGCTGTTAAAATATATTCAATGGCCAGAAAATGTCTACTCTTTGAGCTAAATTGCAGATAAAGCTTTGAATCTGCTGATATTAGCATTTTATCAAAGGATTGTCTTCCAATCTTTCCCTAACCTGATTCCATTACCAATCTTTCCCTTCTTTCAAGAAATCTATGATTTGACTGAAAGCAGCCTGCTCCCACTTACAGAAAGATCATGCAAGACTAGCTTGCTTAAAATGTTTGTTATGCATAAGAGGCATAATGGATGAGTAACTCTCTGAATTTCTTCCATGTAGTGCAGATAGAGGACCTAACAAAGATTTGCTTATTTTGAATATTATCCTAAGCCTCCACTCAGATCCAAACATTTAGTGGTACATTTAAGTCCAGCTGTTCCAAGTGCCATAACTTCACACACTAAGGACCTCTGAACCAATACCATGATGCCAGTAGCATGATAGTAGTTTTCAACTGATGGGGCTCACAAGGCCACATCTCTTTGGCCATGTGAGCCCCACCAATTGGGGTTAATGGCCCTGGAGGTCCCTTCCAACTCTATGATTCTATGATTCTTTCTAGGAGCTTGCATTGTAATTCTGATTATCCCAGCTCTTTTGTACTGCAAAATAAAGTGATGTACCACCTTCTGGAATTGGGCTAGAAACTCTTTCAGTACAGTAATAACAGTGAAAAGAAATAAGAACTGAGGCAAAATTTTAATCTTTACAACTGCTATCCTACCTAGCCAAGACAAGTTAAGCCTGGACCATTTCTTGAAACCAGATTCTATCCTGTCCATAACCAGTATTAGGTTATCTTGTATCTAATTTTTCAGAAAAATGTATTCCTAAATATGATGTCTTTAGATTTCCATGTGGCTCCCAACATTCTAGCTATTTTCCTTTTCTCATCTTGCAAACTGACATCCTGCAATGTTGACTTCTTTGCATTTATTTTATAGCCAGAGAACTGACCACTAGGTTGTTGTGAGAATAAGGAAGATGGAGAGTCAGGCATGCAGTCCTGAGCTTCTTAGGAAAATGGCAGAATTAAAATATATCCATGAATAAATTATTAACATCTTAAACTTAATCCACAATCCTCTAACAAACCCAACCCAGTATAAACACACTCCAGCCAGGATCCAATTAATAATCAAATTTGTCCTTTTCTGAGAGCATGTGACATGCCTGGGAGTGCTCCTCAGTCTGGCTGCTTTTTGAAAAACAGGAGGAGACTGTGCCCAGGAGACCTTTCTCTCAGTTAGATCTGATTTGAAAGTTCTTTCCCCAGCCTTGACACTATTCACTGTGCCTCATTGATCCATATTTCTGAAAACTTCAGATTAGATTAGTGCAATGAACAGGCATATTTTAAAGTGCTGTTTTTGACCTACCGTATCTAGGCCTTAATGTATTATGACCCAACTTAACTAAAGTACTGCCTTTCATGAGTTAGTTGAAGTTGGCACAGAGTAATCTGCTAGTGATTCCTCTTTTTCAGAGGTACATTTGGCCTCTGACACAGGCACAGCATTCTCTGTTGTCACTTTACCTTGTGGAATGGTTTGCAAGACACTGTAACTATGTAAGACTACTGAACCTCTGAAAAGCTGTTCTGGAGGTTGGGTCCAATGTGCAATGAGATATGGAGGAACTGGGTTGGCATAGGGAGTGAGAGATGCACAGAAAATAGAGAGTGACTCCTCCCTTGCATAAGCAGAAGTGTTTCCTGCCCTTACAAGATATGTTCTGGATCCAGGTCAAGGTACAACTGACTTTTTGATTAGTCTTAATAAAAGGTATTGCTCTACTGTTGCTTCTGTACAAAACTGATATGTATATAGAAAATGGTCTTGTGTCTGCAGCAGCTCTTAACTAAATTGGCAAAGTTGAAACCAGGACAAGGATTAAATGGACATCTATAAAAGCATCTGCCATGAGGCTCAATTGCTCCCCCTAAAGAAGTGATCATTGAAGAAAACGGAACTTCTATTTGAAATAACATGGGCCCATCCCCATTACCAGCAAGGCAGACGCAGCAGCTCCTGGATGGATTAACAGAGAGAGAAAACGCTTGCATAACAAGTGATACATCTCATGTCAAATCCACAACTATCTATAAAACCAGTCATTAATGGCCTACAAGCAGAAAGGGAAAAACAGGCAGAGCAGCCACAGCCAAGTCAGATCTCAAGCAGAAGCATTCTTGGCAGTGCCCATTTCCCTGTCAAGCAAGGCAAAAGGAAAGCAGCTGGCAGTTGCAGAACACAGAAGGCCAGGGCAGACTAGTCAGCAGCAAAAGCAAAGCTTTCTGGCAACTTTGCCTCAGTTGATTCCTTAGCAGAAAATTATCAAGCCTCCTGAAAACCCATAAAAAATTTTGCTGTGTACCCCTGGGTCCTGAAAAAGAAGGCAACTTCTAAGTCAATGCATATTTCAACTTCTAATTCAGTCCCGGCACTAATAATCAAGACCAAATAATAGAAGGGGAGGGGGAGGGGAGGCATGTGTTACAATTCTACCACCTTAATCCCAGTCAACAACAATAAAAACAGACTAAATAAATATGTCCCGTGCTATGCTACTTACAAAAAGCCAAGGTTCTGCCAACTTTCCAGGGAAACTCTTGTAGCTCCCTGAGATAACACTTGGAATAATACAAAAAGCTTTCTTGGCTTTAAACCAAGAAACTATTGGATGATGTACAGATGGTATATGACTCCTAAAAAGTTGGCAAAGATGAACAATAAGATGCCAGATAGATGTTGGAAATATAAAAAACATGAAGCTTCTTTCTACCATATGTGGTGGACTTGTGAAAGAGCGAAAAAGTACTGGCAGATGATTCAACAAGAGATTTCTAAGATCTTGGGATACGAATTTAACAAAGTTGCAGAGACTTTTCTGTTGGGATTTCCAAAAGATTTTCCAAAAGAAGATATAATTTTAATCTGGTACTTGCTCTCAGCTGCTAGGACATTGTATGCGCAGTTGTAGAAGCAAGAAAAAATACCAGAGAAATGCGATTGGATTGTAAAAGTTATGACATGGAGTGAAATGGACAAGTTAACAAGAACCTTAAGAGACTATGATTTAGAAGTATTTAAGATGAAGTGGAAAAAGTTCAGAAGATACGTAGAAAAAGAGTGGAAAATAAAAGGACATTGGCAATTTTTGATAATGACTAAGTATAAGAGGGAGGAGGATATTAATTTTGGTTCTTATTAATTAAGGGTACTTTTAATATTAAGATTTTAAGTATATAACACCAGTGGGGGTCAAGTAACAGGGGGAGGGGTGGGTAGAAAGTAATATATATTGGATAGATTAAAAAAGTAATTATTAATGATGTAAGAAATTGAAATTTATTACCATATGTTACTAATAAAATTGTTTGAAACAGATAAACCAATAAACTATTGTGTGTTCTAGAGGTTCATAGTATAAACCAGAGGTGTCAAACTCATTTGTTAGGAGGGTTGGATCTGACACAAATGGGACTTTGTTGGGCCAGGCCATGAGTGCCATATGTCATAAAATATAATGCCAGGTAGTGGAAATAGAAACTTTATAATGGACACAGACAAACACAATTAAAAATATTAATTTTTTAAATTTAAAATACAAACATGCTTAAAACTTTTCCAATATTTTGTTTAAATTGGAAAGGTGGGGGAATAGTGGGATCTGGCAGTACAATTTTTAAAATAAAACATCAAGAAAAAGCACAAGACTCTGACTCTGTGGAAACAATGAAATGGCATTGTAAGCTTCTCTCCCACTCCAGTCTACTCAGATTGGCAATGGCTTTCCAGTATAATATCCCCTTTGGCTGTGGGTTCCCACATTAGAGTACTCACTAGATTAGATCCATTCAGCAGAGATATGATGGCTGAAAGCATCAATCCTTTGTTTGCAAGGACACAACTCCAGGAAGCATGAGTTTCAGCTGGCTACAGGAATCCTGGAAATGTAACAATCTCCACTCCATTTGAAACCATTGCAGAGCACAAGGCTGCAAGGAAAACGAGGAATGGATCTTAAAATCCACTCCACGTTTTCCTTGCAACAGCCAGTAAAGAAAGACGGGAAGAGCAGGGGAACTGAGACTCAGCCTGGGAGCTTCAAAGGGTGCTTCAAATAGCCTTTGATGTTCACAGGCTGAAACTGAAAGAGACTCAGTCTCAGAGCTTCAAAGGGTAAGACAGGAGGGGGGAGAAAAGTGCCCAGCGGGCCTGATCAAAGCCCTGGGTGGGCTGATTCTGGCCCCCATGACGGATGTTTGACACTCCTGGTATACACTCTACCCTCTGTCTGAGATTGCTGCCCAACTATATCATTGCAGTGTCCATGTACATAAAAGCATCAGAGTTACCTGAAAAGTAAGTGCTGAAGCCTGCAGAGAGAAAACGGAGCTAGTGCACAGCACCACTATAAAGAGAGCAAGTTCCTGACATTAAAAAAAATTAAATCAGATTTTCTACTGATATCTACTAAAGGCCTTTCCAAACCATGCCAGGGTGTTTCCGTGTTTGTCCCAATGGTATCTAGTATATCACTCCATTAAGTGAGGTTTAAAGCCTTCATCCAGTCAAAGGAATCTTCCTCCATCTAAAGCGGCTCTTCCTCTGACAGAAAAGCCACTCATTAGAACTTCCTCTATCTTAATAGAGAATAACCATTCACAGAGTTTAATGGAGTTTACTCTCAGGAAGTGCCCACAGGATTGCAAACTTGAACATATGAAACTGCCTAACAGGCTGAAAAAGTGTTGCCACACACTCCTATTTTGCATAGTATCATGTTAAATTAAAGCTTGCTTCTCGTTGTTGTATTTTACTTCAAAACACTAATATTACATGGCACTACTGTCATGACAATAAATCTAACAGTCACTGTTCTGACAGTATAATGAACTGTCCAATCATTCAACTGCTGTTCTGAACACCACTGGACGTACTTGAGTAAGCGTACTTTCTATTTTACTTTCCAAATCCTGATGATGTAGAAGAAAGGGTGACATTATCAGTTGGGAGAAACCACATAATCTGATTCTTCTTTTCAACCACTACAAAAGAAGTGCAATTTGGCCTACCCCTATAGCTGCAAGCATAAAGTTTTTACAAAGTGTCTTTGATGGGTAAGTCAAAGCTACTATTGGAATAACAGAAGACGAATAATACATTCACCTGATCCACATTATCTATAATTTACAGACTAATGGAGTGTCATGTGGCTGCTGTCACATGGTAACCTTGGCACCAGGCAATTGTTTCTACTTTAGAATATGCTTTAACCTTCTGATATACGTACTTTATAACTCCAATTTTCTACCTGTTCTGGACATTAAGTATATGTAGACATACGGAAAATCATGGATGCACAAGAAACTATAGGTGTACTCTACCACTCGATTCGGTGTGCATTAAGAGATTTATTAAAGGTAGTAGGTTAAAATTCTTGAAGGATTTCAGTTTTTTTTAAATGTTTTTATTTTATTCTGTATTTTTACAAAGCTTTAATTGTTTGCTGCTTTGGTGGCCCTGACTGGGCAGAAAGGCTGGATATAAATTTTATTCATAAGGTATGTCAAAGGACGTCAAAGTCAAAGGATGACTTAGGGCTGCTTGTCTGCTATGAACCACACTTCAGGAAGACTAGCTAAATAATTCCAGTAAAACAGCTTGAGCAAAAGACTGAAAAGCGGACTGAAATGCCAATAACAAAATATTTCTCTTACTGAGGTGCAATCAAGGCAATACTATCTGGAAAGAATTTTTAAAAGTGTTTAATCAAACATGTGTTCTCCATTATACACAAACTCATATAAACAAAAACATAGCGTTAGTGTTTTGAGCATTTTGCTTTATTACCTTCTTTACTGCAATATTCTTTTATTTTGTACACTACCACATGATGGTCTTCTTTGGTGCACAACAGATAATACATTTCATTCTGTTCTGTCTACTGCTGTTTTCATCTCCTAATTTTCAAGTCCATTTACTAAAATATCTAGAGCTTAGCTTATTCTCATTCTTTTCTAATTTAATTTTATCATATACTAACATTTTATTATTATTATTGAAGCTACACATTCCATAAGCTTACATAAATGCATTAAGCCACACCGGAATAAAATCCTTTAGTAATAAAGAAAGGAAATGTATGACATATGGTCAAATCAATTCTAAATAATTTCAGAAATTCTCATTTTGTGTTTGCTTTTATGCCATTATTATTTTTACCAAGATGGGAGAAAAGAAGGAGGTGCAGAAACAGAAATAGGTCATTGTATAGCTTTTAAAAAAAGGTAGTCCTCTGTGCAAGCACCAGTCGTTTTCGACTCTGGGGTGACGTTGCTTTCACAACGTTTTCATTGCAGACTTTTTACGGGGTGGTTTGCCATTGTCTTCCCCAATCATCTACCTTCCCCCCCCCCCCCGGAAGCTGGGTGCTCATTTTACCGGCCTCAGAAGGATGGAAGGCTGAGTCAACCTGGAGCCAGCTACCTGAACCAGCTTCCGCTGGGATCAAACTCAGGTCTTGAGCAAAGGGGTCCGACTCCAGTGCTGCAGTTTAACCACTCTGTGCCACAGGGCTCTTATTGTATAGCTTATAGACTTCCAAAGACTCAAAAGCAAGAAGATACATTTCTTGAAACAAACCTACAAGGGCCATGAAGGTGAAGTTTTCAAGTGGCATGGTGTGACAAGGCAATTGCCTTAGTATTTACCCCACTAAAATACTCATCCTGTTGTTGCTTCAGTTGTCAAATTTGCCCAGAAATTGGCACAGTAGGCACAGGTAAAGATTTAAACAGTTTCTGCTTTATTTGAACAGACTGGCAGGGAAGGGAATCAATATGTACAAAGGGCTAGGAACAGGGCTTTTTTTGAGCAGAAATGCACAGGAATGCAGTTCCGGCTGGCTTGGTGCCAGAGGGTGTGGCCTAATATGCAAATAGGTTCCAGTTGGGATTTTTCTACAAAAAGCCCTATGCAAAAATGGTGATGTCATGGGGTGTGGCCTAATATGCAAATATGTTCCTGCTGGGATTTTACTACTAAAAAAAACCTGGTTAGGAATATGTAGGCAGACAATTAAAATCTAAACATACAACTGTCTCTGAGATTGCTGACTTTGCAAGAGACAGTTTTACCCTGAAAGTTGTTTGACTTTCTCTGAAGCTTTAGCCAATGTTATAATTTGTTGTTGTTCAGTCGTACAATCGATTCCGACTCTTTGCGACCCCATGGACCAAGTCATGCCAGACCCTCCTGTCTTCCACCATCCTCCGAAGTCTGCTCAAATTCATGCTAGGTAGATCAGTAATGCTGTCAAGCTTGGTCTTAAAGGTTGGTTGGCACAGATTTCCTTTTTAAGATTCACACTTTATAAACGCGCAGTCTTGAGATTGTACTCAGCATTGCCCCTTTGGTTAAGACTAAGGTCTTCCCTCTAGATACCTTTTCTCTGGCAAGACCATTATTATCACCTCTTTAAGGTAAATAACCTGGGACTTTGGCATTTAAGGGTCTTTCAATGTCACTCCACACTCCTTGCCAAATCCTGATCTTCCAGACTGACATTCTTCTCTCTCTGGACAGTAAGCTTAATACTGGAGAATTAAAATTCCCTCTCAAGATGTGATTCTTTGTTTTACACACAGAGAGACTGATTGTACTTTTGGGAACAGTCTCCCACCAGAGCCTCTCATATATTTCAAGCCACTCCACACTGGCTCTGACACAGACTCTGCTTTATTAGGCTTTTCTCACACAAGAGAGTGTCTCAAGCAACAACTCCCTTCTCCATTAATCTCCAACTCCTCTACTCTCCAACTTCTTCTCTAACTCCCTAACTGATTCCCTTTCTCTGGCAGTTTCCCAATCAGAGTGAGTTCCATTAGCTGTCATTCATATGCACTGCCTCTAAGCATGCATATGTCTGTGGTCTGTCACACATGGATATGCCATTTTATCACTTAGGTATTAAGATCAATTGCAAAGCAAATTCATAGAAAGTTACCCTTTGCTTCAATATCAAGCATCTTAACATAATAGAATCCTGCTTTTGTAACTGGTATTCAAATACCATGCAATGAACATTGAACTACATTTCTATTATACTTGCTTTATTGTACATCTTTGTGTTTCATTAGTTTTTATATTTTGGGGGGGGGGGACGACACAGAAAATGCTCACACTTTGGGGGTGGAGTCTGGAGACTTTTTCATTCACTGTAAATAAATAAAAATACAGCAGCGCAGTTCTGCTGAATAGTCTTCATTTCCTCATTTCCCCAGCAGCTGCACTTCTACTAAATGAAAGTGAACACACATACTCACAAAGCAGCCAAAATAAACAGTTTGCAAGCCCACACTTTTGTGATCTCACTGGTGTAATCACTTTACTCACAGAAGTTACTGAACGTAACAATCTGCTGAATTTCCACCAACTTCTTCAGACTAATGTAGGAAAACAAAAGTACGGGAGAGAGAAGTCTAAGGGGTGGAGTTTTCCTCCACCCCATAATCAGGTTCTAGTTAAATCTTTACCATACATTTAACTACACAAACAACTTCTGAAATGAATGCAGGGATTGTGATCTCTTTCTCTCTCACACACTCACCAGGAAGAGCCACGTGGCTCTGCCTGCTTGCCTTCTCCCATGAAGCTTTTGCATTCTGTTGAGCTTTAAAGGTATACACATATTCCAAAACACAGTTTGCAAGCTTCTTCTAAAACTGCCCAGATCTAAAGGGCACATCATGGCTGTGGGGGTGGGGCTTTCCCCTCCAGCAGCCGGCTGATGGTGGGGTGGAGCCTGCAAAATTGAGGGATCTCCTGCCCAGACCTGAGGGCTGGCAAGCCTAGTCATATAACTGCCAGTATAGTGCTCTACTTGATCAGTGTTCAGACACTACTAGGTTACCTGTGCATTCTAACTTACTTCTCTAATCATTTTATTTCTGCTGTCCCCTTCCCATTCTTATGGCTATATTCCATTCTTTACTAGTTCGGCCAAATTAAAATCTAAATAGATATACAAGTCTTTAAATGAAAGAGGAGTGACAAGAATGGCTATCAAAAATTATTGAATTATTAGTGGCCTAAGTTTTGAAGATTAATTGAGAACTTATGCACATGGGCTCATAAATGCAAACATTCTTCTAGGACATATGAATTATTATCTAACGCTCAACATAGCCAAATATGTGGATACTTAAAACCAGAAACTGGAGTCATGAAAAGATTAGACGGACCTTACTATAAATCTGAAAAATGCTCCAACTTTGCAGAAAAATCTAAAATCTTAAAAAGAACACACACACACACAAACATTGTGGCGTTAAAGCCCCCTAAAATAAAAGCAGTGCTGCTTGTAGCTGTGATTAATAAAATGCCCTTTAAGTGGCCTTTGTGAGGGTTGCTAGGCAACTGTAAAAGTTTTACCAGCCTTCAGGCCTGGGTTTCTATTAGTAAAAGGCAGTGGGAGGTGGCAGCACCCTTTCCAGGGCTGTTTTAGTCTCTGAGGAAGGACTTGTCAAGTCAGGTTGGGCAGCAATCACTGGATAGTTTGGTGCCACCCAACATGCATGACTGGCTGCTTCCTACAGTTTAACAGTAGCCACTCCATGAAAGCCAGTGAGGTGTAGCGGTTAGAATTTTAAATTAGGATCTGGGAGACTCAACTGCAAATCCCCACTATGCTGTTAAAATTCACTAGGTAACCTTGGGCCAGTTATATGCTATGCCTATACTACTTCACTGGGTTGTTGACAAGATATAATGGAGCAGAGGAGAAGGATATAAGCTGCTCTGGGTCCCCAATGTGTAGAAGAATGCAATATAAGTAAAGTAAACCAACATGAAGATGGAGGCAGATAAAACATAGGTTAGTTAGTTGGTGGGCAGAAAGGATAGAAGGAAGCAAAAGTGAGGCTATGGGAAGTTGCCAGGGAGAGGGGAAGAATGTGGAAAAAGGAATACAGGAGGAAACAAGGTGTCCCCTCAAGTCCTTGAAGCTTCCCCAGCATGCAGCTGCTCCTAGCATAGGAACAAGCTGCCAGAGGAAAGTTGCAGACAAAGAGGCAGATAAAGGTAGGTTGGCTAGTGGGTGTGGAAGGAGAAAAGCAAGCAAGAGACAGGGAAGTGAAGAGAAAGAGGAAACAGTGAGGGAGGGGAAAATTAGACAGAACTCCACTTATTATTTATATTATTCATCTGCGCCAATGTGAGAATTCAGTGCTTAGTGCTACTAATAATTATAATATGTGGTTCAACTTACTGCCAGCTGACTGACATTTCAGCAGTTAAAATTACTGTAATCTCACCACTTGCAAATTTACACTCATTGTCTGAAAAGTTTTCTTTGAATAACTCACAGCCTAGTGTAGTGGCTAGAGTCTGGGAGACACAGGTTCAAATCTCCACTCTGCCACAAAAGCTTCCTGGGCTACATTAGGCCAGTCACAAACTCTCAGCCTATTTAAGCTTTCAGGGTTGTTGTAAAGATAAAACGGGGAAGGAAAGCGTTGTAGGTCATTTCAGCTCTCCACAGATGAGAAAAATGGGGAACAAATGAAGTAAATAAACAAAGATACCCATGCAAACCATCTATTTTAAAAAAAGAATGTTTAGCTGAGACAAGAGATCCCTGAAAGAACTGGAACAGATTTAAATGTTTATCCAAACTGGTTACTATGCAAACTAGCTTCAAAATATCACTTAAAATAGAAAAAAAATAAATAAAGCCTCTTTAGGGTTGCCAAGTCCAATTAAAGAAAAATCTGGGGACTTTGGGGGGCGGAGCCAGGAGATTTTGGGGGTGGAGCCAGGAGACTCTGGGAGTGGAGCCAGGAACAAGGATGTGACAAGCATAATTGAACTCCAAGGGAGTTCTGGCCATCACATTTAAAGGGACAGCACACCTTTTTAAATGCCTTTCTTCCATAGGAAATAATTAAGGATAGGGACACCATCTTTTGGGGCTCATAGAATTGGACGCTCTGGTCCAATCGTTTGAAACTTGGGGGTATTTTGGGGAGAGGCACTAGATGCTATACTAAAAATTTGGTGCCTCTACCTCAAAAAATAGCCCCCCCCCCGAGCCCCCAATAACCACGGATCAATTCCCTATTATTCCCTATGGGAATCATTCTCCATAGGGAATAACAGAGTGCCCAGTAGACATTTCCCTCCCCCCCACGCTTTCTAAAGGGGGCGAGGGCCTCACCAGGGAATTCCCTGCCCCCTCCCTCTCTCACACACACAAATACTTACTAGATCTTCTTCCTGCAGAACTTTGCTTGCTGTGAAAACGAAAGCAAAAGAAAGGGAGGGGCCGTTCTCCATGGAAACTGTTACTGACCCTTTCCAATGAAGCCCTTCCTGTTTCCTGTGCAGCCTTAAAGGGGCACACATTTTACAAACGGATCAGGAACTCTACAACAACGTGATGCCTACACGTATGTTCTCCCCCCCCTCCACCTCCCCTTCCGGATTTTTGGAGAGCGGGGGAGGAGGCTGCAAATTTGGGGGTCCCTCGCCAGGGCGGGCGGGGGCATTGGGAAGCCTATGCCTCTTCCAATACCAATCATATGTATTAATATTACTATGTCAACTCTACAGTGATCAAAACTTTTATAAGACTTTAGTTGCAAAATGTTCACAGAACCCAGTCATGTTTTATTATTTTGTGTTTTATTTTGCTTCATTTGTTATCTGCTTTTCTCATTAAGATTCCAAGCAGATAACACAGTTATAAAGACAATTAAATAAAGACTGTAAAGTATTGTCAGGATCAGCCAAGTATCAGTCAAACAAATTTCTCTCATGAAACTATAAAGTTTATTAGTACTGAAATGCCAGAGCTAATCTATATATGATTGGCATTGCCAGGAATGAGTATTAATGGTTACAGTGCGGTAGATATAGGGAAGTTGTGCAGGTAAATTCTGGCGCCCATTCCTCCTGCCTCCAAGTCATTCAAACATATTCCCATTGCTCTCATCAGTTCAGTCCAAGGTCGCTATAGTTAGGAAGGTATCCTTGAAAGGGCCAGATGCTGGTTGCTTTAGTAACAAGATAGTTTAGCAAGCATGGGATACACCAGAGTTAACAGCCAAAGTGAAAGTACAGAAGTTCCCAATTCCCCCCCTCCCCCAGTTCCACTCTCCTCCCAACAGACGTTGATTTAATAAACAGTATGGATCATAGCAGGTACACCTGACAGGTATACACTATCAACGATGAAAAAATGGATCACACAAATTAAAGAAAAATGAAACAGAAACAGTATAATACATCATATAAACTGAATATCTTATAAAGCTTCCAAGATGGCTTATAAAACAGAATATAAAAATAGAAATAAAACAAAATGAAACTGCATAAAGACTAGAACTGATAACATCACAAAAGCAGATAAAAGAACCATCTTATGTTGAGAATTCACCAGATTTTGCTTAGTGCCTATTTATTGAAAATGATGCCAGACAAATAGGTCAAAGTAAGGGAAAGGAAAGGTCCCTTGTGCAAGCACCAGTCATTTCCGACTCTGGGGCGACGTTGTTTTCACAATGTTTTCACGGCAGACTTTTTACAGGGTGGTTTGCCATTGCCTTCCCCAGTCATCTACACTTCCCCCCCTAGCAAGCTCATTTTACCGACCTCAGAAGGATGGAATGCTGAGTCAACCTCAAGCCAGCTACCTGAAAACCCAGCTTCCATTGAGGATTGAACTCAGGTCGTGAGCAGAGCTTAGGACTGCAGTACTGCAGCTTTAACACTCTGCACCACGGGGCTCTTACATGTCATGGTAAACAAATGCACAATCTGGATGTCACTTGGGAAGGGCCTTTTCTCTAACAGCACACCCATTCATACAGTGAGTATCTTGCCTTCAAAATATAGGGGTACATGGAATTTAGGATCTCAAAAGTAAATTCATGCAGGATGAGGTAGTTCTTTAGGGACCCACAACCTTTAGGGCTTTGAAAGTTAATAAAATCACTTTGAACTGAGCCTGGAAACACACTGAAAGCTACTAAAGATTTTTTAAAAATAAATAGACATGGGAGTGATATGCTCATGATGGACAGTACCAGTTAATAACATGGATGCTACATTCTGAACCAGTTACGATTTCAAATGTTTTTCAAAGACAACACTGTATACAACATGTTCCAGTAATCTAGCCTAAATGTCACTAGACCACAAACAGCTGTTGCAGGGTCATTTCATTCCAAAAAAGGATACAACTGGCGTATCAACTGAAGTTTACAAAAAAACACTACCAGCAATTATGCAGTGTACATGAAACTCTTAATGAAATTACATGTGTTTAACAGAACAGGCAAGTTGAAATGAAAAGTAACTACTGATATTTCAGAAGGTGTGTAACCTTAAGAAATTTTAGACAAATACTTTACAACTAGAAAAAAATGTACAATCATACCGGCTGTTAATCCAATAATCTGCTTGTGTAAAGTCTGTGAAGCATCCTCACTTTCTACTATCCCCAGCAGACAAATTACGATCCTCGGAAAGTTCACAGGCAGGGTTGAAGGATGTGTGCGCGCAACAGTCACACTAATCAGTGGGCTACAGTGAGGAGGGGAAGGGACAAAATCACTTCCTCTTCCATCAGCAGAGCTCCTCTGATTGAAGAAGCAGCAAGAGCAATTTCACTCCCTGCAAGACTCCTTGAGAGTCCACCAACTGTGGCAATCCGCTTTCCCAGGGCTGCAAATGGCTGCTGGGAGGGGAAAGCAGAGACGATCCCATCAGAGTTGTCTGCTGACAGATCCAAACCTACATGATTTTATCCTCCTGCTTAATATTTTGCTTTTTAAAAAAATTAATAAAATTGAAAAGAGTAAGGGCTGTATTTCTGAAACCTTTCCCTTCAGCTTGCAAGCATAACGTTTCCCAACCACCAAAAAGCAACCATCTTGGAGGTTTTTAAAGTAGTTTTTGATAGAAAAAGGAATGAAAAACAAAAAGAAAAAAACCCTCCACCTTACATGAATCTCTCAGTTCCTCCAGCTGCAGGCTCCAAAGGTGCTTTGTAGAAAGTGTCCTAATTAATGTTCAGCTAGATTATTCACAAGCAATATAAATGAGTAAATTACACAGCAATTTTTTTCCAAGGTGCAGTGGACCATCACGTAAATTTCTATAGCCATAACACACAATTTACTTATTGAGCAGAGTCCAAAGGACTGACTGTTGAACAAAGCTTCTGTAGATTACAACCCAAAAAACTAGTTTAAAATTTATTTCTACATCTATAGAGGATTTTCCTCAAATCACTGGATACATTTAACACTTTCCTTTTGATTTTTTCTCCCCAACTGAGAATATTGCCTGATTCACATTTGATTTCTCTAGAAAATGCTGACAGGATACTTACTGGGTGTTGACAGAAGATTCAATCAGCTACATGCACTATGGATCCTTGCCCATCAGGGCTAATAAAAAATGGTAGAGAAACTAATGGATTTCTAGAGGGCTTTAGAAATGCTGAGGAAGGCCAACATTTCTTAAAGAACTGGCTGTCAAGCGTCTCCTTAAACACCATCCTTTTGCACTGAAAAGGTGACAGCTATCAAATTATCACTAACCTTTCCTTTATGGAGAAGGTGAATATATGGCAACATCACAACTAAGATTTTTCTACCACTCCTATGTAAACTTTTGGGGACGGCTTTAATGGTCCTAGTGTAAAATATTCATGTAGAACAGCCATTTTCATATCATGAGAGAACGCCTAGTATTTTCAGAAAATAATTGCTTCTGTAAACTTACAGCTATCTTCCACAGAAAATGCCCAATAGTAATGGCCTTGCCTCCCTCCAAACAGCCTCCAGTGAAGATGGAAAATTCTGCTTTATTATGCGTGACTAGATCAGTTAACCACTCAAAACAGAGAAGGAGCGCTATTGACCCTCAGAGGATGTTGTTTATTATGTCTCTGTATGAATCAATGCTCTGGGCTTTTCCTCTAACCACAGTTCAAAAAACAACAAACAGAGAAATATATGAAATAGGTAACTATTTACCATGGTCAGTTCTGTTGCAAGAGTAGTGTAGCTTTCCAGTGTTACTTTAAAAACATTTGCTTCAGCTAACGTAAGTTTGGGAAACACAAGAGCAGATACTATGGCAGCAGAGGGCCTACAAAAACCTGGGGCCACTTCAGCATGAGAAAAACACCATGCAGATGTCAGTATCTATATGTTATGTAAATTGAATCAAAAGCATATCACTTCACAATTAAAGAGGATTCCACAGGAGTAACTGCTTTTAATTGCCCTCCCAGGACCACCTTCTAGTCCTCAGCTCCTCTGGCAGCAGAGGGACTGGGCCAAAGTGACACAAAGGAAGTGAAGTGTCAGGCTGGCTGCAAGCCACGCCAGGGTAGAGCAGTGTATTAAGTGTGGCCAGAGCTACCTCAGGAACTTCAACACCTGCCAGCAATACAGCTGGGTGAAATTATATCACAGCCTTTTTAAGCCAGGGCTTGGATCAACCATTTTCTTAGGGTCACAGTCTATGCCTTCTAGATCTGACTCCAGACCCTGTGTGCTCTTAACACTCTACACCCTGTCTATTCCAGACCTTGATAGCTTCTGTGCTCAAGGCTTTGCATGTTCCAGAAACCCAGACCCTGATGAGTCCCTGTCTGCAGGGTAGGTCCTGGCTTTTAGAGATATCAGCTAAGGCCTGAGGTCAGAACATGGCCCTCTTCAGCTACTGCCAATGCCAGGCAGCCTTCTCCAGAGTGCTGCTAAAGCCAGATGACCCTCTGCAGCTGTTAGGCCTGCCTTGGCTCCCCGCCTCCTCACTGAGGCCAGGCTGGCCACAGCTCCCAGCCTCCTCATCCATTGGGTCCTGCCCCCTCCTCACCACTGCCATTGCCAGCCTAGTGTGGCTGCTGGTCCTCCCACCGACGCTCCCAGTCTCCCACTGTTGCTACTGGGCCCCCCCCCCAGCTCTGCAAGTTTCTTGTGGGTCCCCATCTGTAATAAACAATATGCTTTAACACTTCTAAAATTAAAAGTACACTTTTTTGCTTGTGATAACCCAAGGAAAATTCAATGCTGTTTTCAGATTTTTCAGATTCTAGAGTCAACAAGGGGAAGGGAGCTATTGTTCCTTTCACTAGCATTCAAAGACTTAATGGGTTGTTATTGGCAGTACACAGAATTAAGGCTGCTGTCAGAGAAACTGGCTCAAGATCACATATTATGTCTTCTTGGCAAGATTCTCCTTCTTTCCTATTTCCCAATTTTCTTCTCTCTCCTTATGACAACACATTTCTGTTATCCAGAACCTAGGGTGTCTCTTTTTACATGACTATGTAAAGTAGATACAGACATCTTATCTCGGGATGCAAGGCTATTTTGGAAGGAGGGGTTGTTGCTTGATATGTTTACAAAGTGTGCAGGAGTTACCATACCTAATGAGAGTGGGTAAGGCCTCCCATTCCCAATATTTGCCTGCTTGAGTGTCAAGAACATAAGAGAAGCCATGTTGGATCAGGCCAATGGCCCATCCAGTCCAACATTCTGCATCACACAGTGGCCAAAAACCCCAAGTGCCATCAAAAGATTTACCAGTGAGGCTAGAAGCCCTTCCACTGTGCCCCCCTCCCGCCCAAACACAAGAATACAGAGCATCACTGCCCCAGACAGAGACTTCCAACAATAAGTTGTGGCTAATAGCCACTGATGAACTTCTGCTCCATATGCTTATCCATTCCCCTCTTGAAGCTGTCTAAGCTTGTAGCCGCCACCACCTCCTGTGGCAGAATCAAGGATGGGAGAGGAAACAGGCCCCATAATGCCACATGGCAACTGCTCCACATCCAGTCAGCGCATTTGTGGTGGACTAGACTGATCACCTTTTATCTTATTTTCCATAAGATTTAAAACTTATTGATCACTTTGAACAATGCGAAGTAATATAGAATATTAGAAACTGGATTTTGGACCTTCTTCCTCTTCCCTGAAGGTCATGTGCAATCTGAAATATAACAGATGTTTACAGATATTTTATGAATAAGTGCTTGGCAAAGGGAGAAAATTGTAGTCCTGTACAAATTACTTCCCTGACTGCTAATGGAATGAATGGGGGGGAAGATAGAGACAGAACAGATACAAGCGTGCTGGCACTGCTAAGGAAGTGTCTGCACAAGAGGGCCTGTAGAAGAGACACTTCCTTTGTGCATTCCCATGGTGCAGGTGATGTAGAGACACAGTGCACTCGTGACCCCTCTCTCTTCCTACATTTTTAGTCAACATATGGGGAGGTTATCTTTTAAGGGCTGAAAGCCCAAGTTTGTGCATACTTTAGTCAGAATTAAGTCCCATTTTGATCAATGATGCTTACAACCAACTAGACATGCAAAGGACTGCCTGGCCATGGAAACAACAATATATCATGTCAATATTAGCCGCCCTGAGCCTGCCTCGGAGGGGAGGGTGGGGTATAAATAAAAATTTATTATTATTATTATTATTATTATTATTATTATTATTATTATTATTATTATTATTATTATTATTATTATTATGTCTGGGATAGTGGGTGGGAAGGAGGTGGTAGAAATGGTGGCAAGTCTGCAGTGAGCCTAAAGAATACATTTTGGAAGATGCCATGGATCCAGTCAGCTTTTTCATTCACTCTTACCTAGTTCAACTCATTGCTATGGTCCCTGTCACACATTGCTTTTGTATATGCAGGTCCCATGATCCACCGTACAGTCTTTCTGGGTGACCAAGGGTACCTTTTCCTTCAAAAAAGCTGGCTCAATCCAGCCCGAAGTGGGGAAGTGGAGGCTAAGGTCCAGAAGATTAGATCAGTGAGGCTGATGGTCCATGTACCATATCTCATTACCAGAAAAATACAAAAGCAAGTCAGCTTTCCTCTTTTCTGCCCAAAAGACCATGAACAAGATCAAGTCTCAATCTTAATAGGGATTTCAGTTACTGAATCTCTACTACCTCCTTTTGCTGCTAAATGAAGAGATTATACTATTTTCCCCCTACCTTAAACATCATGCGTTGAAACAAGTACCTGCCCCACAGACCCCAGTGGATGACAGGTTCATTAGACCATTAATTCTAAAATGCTGTTAGTTGAAGACCAGTATTTTGGCTCACTGAGATAGGACAAAGTTTCTATCTCTAGCCGCAATCAGCCATGATACAGGAGCTACATTCAGACAGCCTGTGCAACAAGGTCTGGTTATGCTATGGGATACACATAACAAACCCTGATTGGTACATAAACTCAAACTTCTCTGCTTCTTGTTGCTTTCCTGTCTCTTGGCAAGGAGGACATTCCCCTTCTGCTTCAATGGCCAGGCAGTCAAAAAGGACAATGGTACACAACAAACTGCAATTTGTGAATTCAGACATCACAAGCAACCAATGTGTGCCCTCATTGCGAACAAACAAGCTACAAACTCTACCTTGGAATCCCAATTTGGCACCAAACAACCAACTATTTTGTTGAATCATCTGCATTTGGACATCACAATGAATCAGGATTTGATCAAACTATGACTTCTGAGTTCAGAGAGTAAGTACAATTAAATATTTTTGGAAGGTGCTATGGAAGTGAGGAAAACAAAAGCATATATAAAGGCAATTCCAGTTCCCAAATGCTGCAAGATCATTTGTGGCTTAGAATCTGTCTAGCTGTTGCAGCTGTTTTTATTATGATACTTGGGGTGAGGGTGTTAGATAGGGCTTTTTTGGTAGAAAAAGTCCAGCAGGAACCAAGCCAGCCGGAACTGTGTTCCTGCTAAAAAAAAAAAAAAAGCCCTGGTGTTAGATGACCTGGGACTAGTACATTGCCTACACAGAGACCTAGATTTCACCATCCCGTCAGGTTTCCCCCTCCACTGCCAAGATCTGCAGTCAGGCCCTGCATAAGCCTGAGCATAGAGAAGCAGAAACACTGGAGGTGCACTGGATATTAGGGGAAGGATGCAAGTGCTGGAGATACCATACCCTTGGGTTGTTGGTCTGTTTGTCTGGAAGAATGACTCTGCAGCCTGATCTTTGTGTACAAACTCTAGGGTCTGGATTACACAATCTATTCAGAAGGATTCTCCTTAAGTGACTCAACATCAGACATTAACAGAGTATGAATATTTTCATCATTGTTTCTCAAACTGAGATGCAAGTTTTCCTGAGGAAAGACAGTTACCTGGGAAGTTACCATTGCCCCTTTCAGTGCCATTCCTGACTACTCATTTCAAGGCTATGCAATTAAGAAAGCTATGGCCCTACTCCTTGTGTTCAGTGTCACCTTACTTTTCATCTTTTCATACCTGTGACCTCATAGGCTTAGAATAAAATTTCTAATGTAGTCATACAAACCATTAATTGGGATTAATAGGCTATTGTGGTAAGTCGTGGTGTGTTCAGATGACTGAAATCAAGTGTTTAAATGATTCCATATACAAGACCTCTTTACATATGTAAAATTAATATGTTTGAGAGATGAGTCTGAAGCTTAGCTTTCTTTACAAAATTGGAGTTTATTCACTGGATTATTCAAGCATTTAATATCAGCCACACACACACTTGCTGTCAGAAATGGAACAGTTACTCAACAAAAGCTTCATATGGGCTTGTACACACATTTACACTTCAGGGATACAACTATGGAAGAAAATTAGCTTAAGGAGTTGATTTAGGGAGATTCTAAATAAATGCTTTGAAGAAAAGGTAGACAGTTTACTACAGCCCAATTCACAATCTGTTTTATAGCTGACATGTACAAGAGGAAGATCCTTGATGACCTGTGGGGGAGGAACATCCCATTCCCTTCACTCAACCCTGGCTCTTCCCCTTCACCACCAGTTCCAGCTTCCTACCTCCCCCTGGTCTCCTTTCTCTTCCTGTCCACCACCACCTACTCCTCTCTCTACTGACACCTTGGGTCAGTCACAGTTCTCTCAGATCAACTGTCTCAAGAGTAGTTCTCAAAGAGCTCTCTCAGCCCCACCTAGGGAAAGGGAAGGGAAAGCTGCTCTGAGACACTGAGTGAAGCATGAGGTATGAATCAAATCTCCTCCTCCTCCAGTGGTTTCTTCTTGTGATGCCTTCACAAGTGCAAGCACTGGAGATAAGGTTTAAGGGTTTTTAAAAAGAAAATAAGCTTTGATAACATGGAGGTATGTTTGGATTTTCAGAACCTTACTGTGAAATAGGTGCTGGCCTCATTGTGAGCATTTGGCTGTTTACATGGTGAGAGCTTTTCTTTTTTAAGATGTAATGATAAAGAAATATTAGTACTTTTATTCAAGTCACGTTTAAGTGCAGTGTCGTCCTCTAACATTCCAACCATGTGATGATGTTTGAAATACTTAAACTATTATTGAAACCTGTAGTTCCTGCAAAAAATACTTACATTTGACACATAACAGCAATGTAATCGACAGTCAAATGAACAAGTCACTCCCCTTCCAGATTTCAAACAATCATGTTGCAAATAAGAGAATATACACTTTGATTCTAACACAGTGACAAATGTTCATAGCAAATAAATAGTTAAGCAAATGTTTTGATGACATTAATCTAGTCACAGGATTAAGAGTTTATGCAATTTTATAAACAGATGCTAAGCCTTTTAGTATCAGAGACAGAGTATGCTATTGTAAATGGTTTATGTTTAAAAGGCTGCAATCCTAAGCACATTCACTAGAGAGTAAGTCCTATTAAACTAAGTGGAACATTTTTAGTATACATGCATAAAATTGTACTGAAAGTTTTGTGATATGTTCATTGATCCCTTTTCCCCATCAGCTTTTATAAGAGTCTGTTTAGGCAGGCTGTGAAGCAGGGCAAAGAACAGACAGAGAGCCTGCTTAACTATGGCCGCTTTGATCCCTTCTCCAAAGGTTCCCTATAGGAAAACAGCTGGGTAAAGAGATTTTCAGCTGAAAAAATGAACAGAGAAGAAAGGGGGATGCAACCTCTCCTATTCTATATGGTGGCAGCCATGTTTAAAAAAGCATGGGCTCTAGTTGATGCCAGGAGGGCTACTCTAAGTGAATAACTAGATGGCAGTCTGAGGACTACAACTGGCACATAGGATCATATGCAAACAGAAAGGCAAACAGGATCATATGCAAAGAGATATATGGGTCCTAGGCCATGAATTCCCTATGAAGAAAGGTTGAAACGCTTGGGACTCTTTAGCTTGGAGAAACGTCGACTGTGGGGTGACATAATAGAGGCTTACAAGATAATGCATGGGATGGAGAAAGTAGAGAAAGAAGTACTTTTCTCCCTTTCTCACAATACAAGAACTCGTGGGCATTCGATGAAATTGCTGAGCAGACAGGTTAAAACGGATAAAAGGAAGTACTTCTTCACCCAAAGGGTGATTAACATGTGGAATTCACTGCCACAGGAGGTGGTGGCGGCCACAAGCATAGCCACCTTCAAGAGGGGTTTAGATAAAAATATGGAGCAGAGGTCCATCAGTGGCTATTAGCCACAGTGTATGTGTGTGTGTATATATATATATATATAAAATTTTTGCCGCTGTGTGACACAGAGTGTTGGACTGGATGGGCCATTGGCCTGATCTAACATGGCTTCTCTTATGTTCTTAAGTTCTTAATGGGTTTAAAGGTGATAACCACCACCTTGAACCGAACTCTGAAAGGCAGTCAATGCAGCTGTTTTAAAATAGGTGAGATATATTTTCATCAGCTAGCCCCTAACAATAATCAGACTGCTATTCTGATCTAGCTGAATTTTCTGTCTGGGATATCTCTGAGGGCAGCCCAATGCTGTACACTTTCAATAATTCACCCACAGACTTACAAAAGCATGTGTCACTATGGCCTAACCAGCTGAGACTAAGAAAGGAGAGAGTTAATGAATCAAATGCAGCTGACAGTACTCCTGGTCACAGTATTCTTAAATCTGGCCATCAGACATCACCTGTGAGTTCCATACTTTCCAGAGATGTACAGGCCCAATTCAGATTGTGACTGCAATCTGTGGTGAAAGGGGGCTTCAGCCTTTCCTCCATCCCCTTTTCCCACCCTGAAACAGCTGCTGTTCGCCCTTTTGGGGGAATACCACATATACTAATGGCAGGGCTTGGTGTCAGGGGGTGTAGCCTGATATGCAAATGAGTTCCTGCTGGGCTTTTTCTACCAAAAAGCCCTGTGTGAAACAATGGTGACATCAAGGAGTGTGGCTTAATATGCAAATGAGTCCCTGCTGGGCTTTTTCTACAAAAAAAAGCTCTGACTAATGGGCTACCCACTAAGTTTCCCAAGAGGTCAAACAGCAGCATCCTGGGGCCATTTCAGAGCAAGAAAATGGCACAGAGAGGAAGGAGGAAGCCCCCTCTCCCCATATGCCATTGTTTCAATCTGAATCAGACCCACATGTGTTTGGGAACTGTGGAAGTTCCAGGCTACCTCTGTCAATCAACCTAAGGACAGACAAATAGAAAAATATAACATGTAATTTAAGCCCTGCCAGCAGATGACATGAAGTCATGAACAAGCTAAAATTAGACAATATAGACCAGGGGTGTCGAACTCATTTCTTATGAGGGCCACATCTGATATAAATGGGATCTTGTCGGACTAGGCCACATGTATCATAAAATGTAATGCCAGCTTATGAAGATATAAACTTTATCAAGGACACAAACACAATTAAATATTTTTTAAAAACTTAAAATATGCTTAAAAGATTAGCACTTTCGCAATATTTTGTTTATTTAACAGTGTCTGATAACTGACACCTCTTGTTCTGAATTACTGCATCAAAATCTGGAGATGATGTCTGTGTTACAGCAATCTTGAGTATGCTGTTCAGATGTTGTTGAGGTGTGTAACTGCAAACCTAATTTTGATTTATTGACATTCATTACAGAAATCTCATGGTCAATGCTTTGAGCCTAAGACCCAGAAGAAAATATGAAATGCTTTTGTACGCAAGTTGTTTCATGAGCTGGTCAAGAACATGTAAAGGTACCATGACATAGACTGAGGGCTATATGTTTGTCTACAAAACTATAGTCTTCCCAGAAAAAAAACTACAACTTCTATGAGGCAGTACAAAAATACAGAGACAGAAATGTATAGTGGTCACTATCAGCCTACTTATACAGGAATCCTACGTTAAAATCCACAGTCTACAAAGGAAATGTGCTCTGGACACACACACTCATCTTCATCCATCTCATTAGCTTGTTGTTATTCCTCATCTAAATAGTTCACTGGATCATGAAGGCATGAATACAGAAAAAAAGGGGGGAACCCAGCTGCACCTAGGAGAGCCCTGACATAACAAGCCAACAAAACACACTCTCTCTGTAGCAAGGCAAAAAGCTCAAACGTTGTTGGTCTTAAAGGTCTTTTCTTTGTATCTCTCCAGTGGGATCAGAGGAACTGGGCAAAGGAAGCACCTGATCTTTCCCTCATTTCCCAGGAGACGGGGGGGGGGGGGACGCCTCAGCCAATGGAAGAGAGGTTTGGCTCAGTATCTCTGCTGTGTGATTGGGAGAGCCTGGCAAAGCAAGCTGTCCCTCCCCCCTTCCTCTCCAAGGAAGAAGCCTTAGTCAATGGAGAAAATATTTACTCTTCAGTTCCTATGTGACTGAGCAAGCCTGGCAAAGCAAGCTGAGATACAGAAGGAAGAAAGGAAAAAGGAAGCAGACAACGGTGAGTTGCTCACCGGCCTGACAGGAGTCCTCAGGGGGCCTGTTCCATCCCACAGGCTGCATGTTTGACACCCCTGCTAAATTAGCATATATCACAGATATGCCTAGAAACTTGATATAAGGCCAATGAGATTGCAAAAAAACTTTCGGCAGAAACACAGAATTGGAACCTTGTTTACTATTTTCTAGTGCTTAAGAACAAAAAGTGCTCATGTGTAATTTTGTGGCTTAGAACTATCTACAAAAACTGCTGCATAATTACCATAGGTTGACTGATCTCTCCCTGCTTACTACAGCCCCATCAACCATAAACTTCATGACTGGAAGATCATAACAGCATAGGAAACAGAACTGAAGGCTGCAGTTTAAGGGAGAAATCTGCAGAAATTGTGTAACCCCACCCCCCACTCCCAAACAAGAAGGAAGAGCATGGCTGGTAATAAGAGAATTCTCTGTTCTGCCCTTTTTATGGACCTTGTGAGATTTAGATTTACAGATGCTTGCGGGGGGTGTCCAGTTAGCATGGTCTATCCTGGAATGCTGACTGATCTGGAGAACTCCCAATATCTCTTGGAATTTTTCCAACTTCTCTATTCCAGACAGTAAATTTAGCATTCCTGTTTCAGTCCTGGTCAGCTTGTGGAATTCACAGAAGACCTGGATGGTGGATAAATTCTAAAGCACTCTCTCCTCATTTGTGAAGCACTAAATGTTCCTTCATTAAAACAGCTGGGTAGACAGAGAGCAAGTGGCTGTCACAGCAGCAAAGCAGAGTTCATGTCTTTGTCCCCACTACATCTGCACACTGCTATTTGGCAGACCTTTTTTGGATTAGAAGAAGCTTTGCCCCAGTCTCTGAGGATGTAGTCCTGGAAAACGAACAGGTCTGCTGTAATTCTTTTAGGATGCTTTTTTTACAGTTGGAATTGCTTACATCTTCTTGACTTAGATGCCATGACTGGTTCAGATCAGTTCAATTTCTGGACAGTATTGGAGCAGTCTGCAGAAATTAATAACATGTTGACCAGAGGCAGGAAGTTTTCAGAAGGAACCTCACCTCTGGAATGCCCTTGCACTCTGAGGCTCACCTTGCACCAGGACAAATCTGTTCTTTTTACCCAGGCTTTAACCAAAGAGTTTTGTATTTTTAGCTATTTTATAGTCTGCTTCTAGCCTGAAAACTGTTTTATGAATACTGCTTTTATGCTGTTTTATGCCAAAGAAGAAGTTGTTGTTGTTTATGAATCACCCAATCCCTGCTAATGCAGGGTTCTAAGATGAAGTACAACATACGATAAAAAACATTTAAAACTATAGAACAGATACATAATAGTATTAATACAGTAGTCTAAAAAACAGATGGCGAGAATTGCAGTCTCCTCCTGGTTCTGGACTGTGACTAACTTGCAGGTATGGAGGAGGAGAATGAAGCAATCTAAGGAGAAGGAGAGTAAGGGAGGATGCCAGCCAGAATGGAAACTGTTGCTGTGCTCAACAAAAAGTCTGACAGAACATCTCTGCTTTACAAACCTTATGGAATTGCATAAGATTCCCCAGGGCCCTGACGATGTTTGGCAGAGAGTTCCACCAGGTTAGGGCCAAGCAGGGCTGATGCCAGGCTTTTTGGCACCCTAGGCAAGGCTATCTACTTGTGCATCCCCCCGCATCAATTTTTAAAAACAGAAGAAATGCAGGAAAAATGAAAAGCACAAAACTTGAAACTATTCTTTATAATGCTGCCATCAACATCAGACACAAAGAATAGTCAAAAAGTCCACTGAAAGAAGATGGCCTTGCACAACATTGGGGAGGGGGGGCAGCGACACTCTGGTGTTAGTCTCATGAGACACCTCTTTTTAGTCTTTTCACATACCTTTGTGCCTTGTCCCTGCCTTATGGGCCAACACTTTCTTCTGTAGAGAATGAGTGAGTGCGTGCCATTTATTATTGTTACCTTTACATGCAGGAGTCTGCCAAATTATAAATAACTCAAATAAATAATAAATACTCAGACTGACAGCAGCTGTCCATGGTCTTAGGTAGAGGTCTTTCACATCACCTACTGTCCTGGTCCTTTTAACTGGAGATACCAGAGACTGAACCTGGGACCTTCTGCATATTTTTATATCATCTACAGGAGAGGCTTCTCCCCATTAATGGAGCACCCTAACCTGGACAGCCCAGGCAAGCCTGATCTCATCAGATCTTGGAAACTAAGTAGGATTGACTCTGGCAAGTACTTGGATGGGAGCCCTACAAAAGACAGGAGGGCTTTATTCAACCACCTCGCTGACTATCCTCCATGCCCCCAGTAGTCACCAGAGGTCACCATGACTTCCAGGTGTACATACACACACACACACACAAAAAAAAAAAATAGAAAAATTTCTATAGACTTTTTTTTGTAATATGAAATGGGAAGCAGAGATTAATGATACAATCTTCAAAGCTATGTGAAAGGTATGTAAAAGGCATGTAAAGGTGTAAAAAGAGACGTCTCCTGAGATTAAGCACCAGATAACATAAAATGCAGAAGAGATATAACGCTGCAACACATTCACATTCTTTTGCTTTTGCATGTTACAAAGATGAAGTCATTAGAGACTAACAACCCACAGGTAATTGAAAGATAAATGCAGGAAAAGCTTTGAGAAAAGCTAAATACCTTTTCTCTAAAGTTACATGTTAAAGTTGTTGTAATAAATGTTAGTATTCTCTACAATTTATTTATTTATTTTATTGCATTTATATCCCGCCCTCCCCTGCTGGGCTCAGGGTGGCTAACAACAGTTAGCAATTTGATAACATATTTAAATTATTACAATAAAACATTATTAAAATATTAAAAGCAGTTTTAAATAGTTTCAGATTTACCTCTATTGCTATGTTTAACATTTTTATTCTGCTCCTGGTCTCCTTCAATGAATATTCATAGCCTGGCTGCAACAGTCATACATATTCAGGTTGGTAGCCGTGTTGGTCTGAAGCAGCAGTTCAAAGTTTGAGTCCAGTGGCACCTTTAAGACAGACTAAGTTTTATTCTAGGTGTAAACTTTGTTGGTCTTAAAGGTGCCAATGGACTCAAGCTGTGCTCAGCTGTATGTATGTACACAATAAATCAATTTTAAACATTATTCTCAGGAAAACATAAGTAGGCTTTTTATAAACTGAAAATATTTATTGCATTGATCTCCAAAGTCTGATAACACATTGCATGTAGCATACTACACCATGCAAACATGCTACATGCAATGTGTTATCAACCACTATCTACAAAAATTCTTAAGCTATCTGTAAATGAAAGTAATGAGTTCTCTTATGCATGTCAAAAATGCTATGCATCATTTTTTCAAATTTGCATTTGAGCTAGTAGCATAGAACTGTCAAATGATTAATGCTTAGAAAGTATTAGGAAGGTACAAAATTATACCAACACTAAACTGCCTGAGGTGCTAGAAGGATAGGCAATCCTTGTTGGGGAAAGGTGAGCACCATCAGCTCCACAGTGCTCTTTCCAGTGCTGGCCTACTTTTTCTTAATAGGCAGGAGCAGCGTGGGGTTATCCAGTCTGCCTCTTGGCTCAGGAGGACCAGAACAAAAGCTGATGAAGTGCCTCAGAGCAGCTTGGAGCAGTGAAAACCTCCGATGAACAGTTTACAAAAATGCGTCATCATACTCCTAATATGGCAGTACTTCATAATAAACTTTTTGTTTTTATGAGAAATGGCTACTCTACAAAACCAAAAGAAAGCTTGAGCATTTACAAACAGTCACAGGTGAACAAGGCAGAAAAGACAGAAAACATAGCTAACCATGCTTACAGTTTTCATTTATATTATTTCCTCAGCACTTAGCTCAACATGGGTTTTACAGGAATCACAAACAGCAAAGAAAAGCCGCATTAAATATCGCAGGCTATACAAATGTTGTGTAATTTCCTCATACTTGAATGTACATAGAAAATCGCTCGTACATGAAATGAATCTAGGGAATGTCCAAACCCATTATGCTGAGGACATGCTAATACTGCCTGTCCATGCATTTAATTAAGATGCTCATCTGTTCAGATCTCAAAGGCAGGCATATTTAGAATATTACACTTTTATGTGAGACTGTTTCCATGTGAGAACAGCACCAGCAGAATGATTTTGCTAAAGTGCAGAAAAAGCACCAAGAACAAAAATTGAAGGTACAAACAGAAGTGAATCCTTTTTGCTATCACAATGTTCAATCTGTTTCGAATTTCAATTTCCATAATTTGCTTTGGCTGCTAAGCAACAAATCAAATATGATTTGATGTATTTGATATTTGAAAGCATTATTCCCCTTGCTTCTCTGATGGCTGAAAATACAGTTGGAAGAGCAGCTTCTTTTAAAGCAATAATGTTCAGAGAAAACACATGTTCAATGGTTATTAATTATATGAAAATATACATGAATTATCTGGGAAATGGCAAGATTCTTTTCTCTAAAGAATTTTGATTACCTGGATCAATGGGGCAGGGAGAGAAGAAAAAGGGAATGCCCATGTACTTGGTAATGCGGTTCAAGACTATCCATATTTATCCACAGAAAATCCCACTGTGTTCAGTAGAGCAGACTTCCAAGTACATGTGAACAGAACTGAAGCTTACAGAACTATGACAAATGCAGTCTTCAAAGCCTATTATTTCCAAAGCCTCCTTTGTCTCTAGAATCCAAATTACTAAGAAAAATTTTCCTTTTCTGTTGTAATGCCTTCACAGAATGAAACCCAGGATTTTACACACACACACAAACGACACATGCATTTTAGAAGGTACAAATGTTCCCCAAATTCCTAACCTATTTAAATATAAGGAGGAATGAAAATAAAATTAGTACCAGTTATGATTTACAATGTTGTGGGAACTTTCAAGTTTCACATAACTCTTCTTCAGGCAGGAGACTTAAAAGCTTTTTTGGGTGAGCAACAAAAGATGTTTAATAGGTAGGGTAATGAGCTGGGTCAGCAATGGAAACCTTAAGAAAGTGATGAATGAATCCCCCAATAGACTAATCTGGATTACGGAGTTGACTCTTGTGTAAAAAAAAGAAGCTAGGATACAGAAGGAACAGCGATTTCCCTCCCCCCTTTGCAAATACACACAAATCAGCAGTTGAATAGAACTCACAGGTACTAAGATTAGATAACAAAACCAATAGAGCAAGTTCAAATCAAACTGTGCTTATCAGAGCACTGGCAGAATGAGACTGAAGATACTTGATCTCTTGTGCTGAAATATATATTCAAACTAAGAGCAATATAGCAGGGATGGCCAATGGTAGCTCTCCAGATGTTTTTTTGCCTACAACTCCCATCAGCCCCAGCCATTGGCCATGCTGGCTGGGGCTGATGGGAGTTGTAGGCAAAAAAAAAACAAACACCTGGAGAGCTACCACTGGCCACTCCTGCCATATAGCATAAAGTCTCCTCTCATGGAACTAATGGTGCCTGAATAGTTAAACTGGTTATTTCTCTAATATAAAAAAGCCAGGTCTGTCCAATGTAAGAACTGTGAACTCACTGCAATTTCCATATTTTGTGTCTGTAGTCTTTGTGAGTAATTTCAGATACCCATTACCTACAATTCCATTAAGATGAAATTCTAACAAAAAACACTTTTCTGTAGTTACTGTAGTTACGTGGACTTCTCAAGTCAGTATAAGTCTAGAAGCCGTCCTCAGTGTGCTGCACACCCCATTAACAGGACACAGTCCTTTACCCAAGGTTATGAGTAATATAACTAGTGCTAAGAATATTCATTCATACTGACTAATTAAGCTCAGCTGTCCTCAGCTTCTTCAGAGGATAATTGACATACTGCTAGGCAGTATTTCTTCAAACACATTTTAATTACTCCTTTTAAGGTAGCTCTCGAGAATGAAAAATAAGGGTACCAGCAGAAAGGGATGGTGAGTTTCAAACACATTTATGACATTGCATCATGCCAAAGATAAGATACCAAAGATAAAACATATTCATTTTACATTATCTTAAACAAAAGTAAGTAAATAATTTAACTTCTTACTACTAGAAAGGAAATATCGTTTGCAAGATAACATCAAATTGCATTTGATTGAGGGGCAAACTAGACATTATAGAATCACAGAGCTGAAAGAGGCCATACAGGCCATTTACCGTTCAATCCCCTGCTCAATGCAAAAGCAGCCTAGAAAAAAGAGGGGGAGCTCATCACCTCCCTCGGTAGCTGATGCTACTGCTGAACAACTCTTACTGTAAAAAAGTTTTCCCTAATATCCAGCCAGCATATTCCATCCCCTTAACTTAAACCCAGTATTGTCAGTCTTCTCCTCTGCCGCCAACAGAAACAGCTCCCTGTCCTTCTCTAAGATCCAACCCATGGATACTGATGCCATTTTGGAACAGGACATTTAAAAATGCCATGATGGAAGCCCACAGCGAAACACGACAAGGTAATCACATGAGACCCCACCCCCACGACTCTTCATGTGTCAAAACTGTTTCTCAAATAGCTCTTGATGCTAAACATATTATCCAGAAAGTTCCATTAAAGTAACTGAGATTAATTTTTTCTACCTAATTCTCAACAGTACATAGGAGTTATGACAGCTAGTTGCAGTACATAAAGTGTTTCTTCTGAACAGCCACACTGTACATTCAAGTTTGATCTACTAGATCATAGCTGATACCATAAATTAAGTTTGTATTATCCTCACTTACCTTTTGTTGCTAATTTATTTCTTTTATTACAAGTAGAACTTCTAAAATGTGTTGTATTTTTGTGCTCAAAATAGCTTTCTATGTGTGCACTGGATCTGATACGTTATCAAGTAAACATATCCTGCAATTTGTACTGTTTCTTGTCTCTGGTCAGGAATGGTTCTCATCTAAAAGACAAAGAATAATTTAAAACCATTTAATCTTTTACCTTTTTACAATTACTGTTCACAACAGTATCATTTATTGTTAATTCTCATATTAGAAACAGCAATATAAGAGCAATATAGCAGTAGTTCACAAGCAGTGTTCCCTCTAAGCTGAGTTAGTGTGAGATAGCTCACAGATTTAGCTTACCTAAAATTGGATTGAGGCAACCAACACATTTCACTCAAATTATTAAATCATGAAATCACAGTGATTTTGTTTTTAAAAATTCAGATTGATACATGAATACACGTCATAGAATTTCAACTGATACAAGCACTGTATTCTACTGAACCATCCAAACTGTCTTATTCATAAAGTAATCCATACCATACCAGTAACTGCTTCTTTATGCATGGATAATATATACTATAAATTTAATAAAATATTTATGATTATGAGTTCTAGAACAGCAGTCCTATTAGCCAGTTATAGCAAAGCAAAAAGAATCTTGTGGCATCTTAAATACTAACAGATCTCTTCACATAAACTTTTACAGACTACACACTACTTTATCAGATATACTGGATTAAACTTTCTACCATTACTCTCTAAGTAATGGGGAAGAAACCATTAGCTACAGGAGAAATGTCATTGTTTAAAATACTGTTATTCCAAAGGTATCTCAAACATACAATGTGAGGCAGAAACACAATAGATGTAGAACATTTCACTTCCAAAAGATTAATAGCAACCCACCATGAGTTAAATACTATTGAATACAAGTCTACAGAAAGCTGTCAGTTACAAAAAATTGTGGAAAATAACCTACAAAATTTTAAACACTTGAAAAAGTTATGTTCCACATTATAGTAATCAAAACGTTTTATGGCAGAAAACTGAGGTTAGGAAAGATATCAGTGTTCTAGTTGATTACTCAATGAGACTGCCAGTTCAGTACATGGTAAGAGCACAATAGACGTTAGAGGATATTAGGTCAGTCATTTTGTGGCAATATTTCAAACAGCAGGAGGAGGAGGAGGAAGAGGAAGAGAAGGAGAAGAAGAATCATTTCAATTACACTGACAGTTCTATTTTTTTCTCTGTATCTGTTCATTGGGTTAGCTCTCTCTCTGAAGTTTCTAGTGCTTCTCCTCACCACCCCTTTTGTTTGTTGCAGCAAAAATAAATGGAAATAACACGGTACCTTAAGGACTAACATTCCTGTATTCCAGCATAAGCATTCCTGATGAAGAAGTGGGCTCTAGTCCATGTACCCTTATGCTAGAATAAAATCTCATTAGTCTTCAAAGGCCCTCATGACTGTTTTTTGTACATCTGAAGACCATTCAAAGAGGCAAGAATCATTGTTTTAAAGAAGCCTAAGAACTTCTTGTTTAATATATTTTTAATTGAAATTTTAGAGGGAGGACAAGATAGGGAAAGATAGAGAGGTAAAGAATACATTCTAGACACCTTTTGAAGTTGTATTTAAGGGAACAGGAGTAGCCACTTTGCAAAGGAAATGCTCCATTATCTATCTGGGAGACACATGGCTATATCCTAAAACGTGGTATGCTGAGCTTTAGATTGCAAAACCATGACAAGATTAACATACTATGATGTAATGCAAAATTCATACAATACATAAATTTCAAACACCTCTGGGGGGGGGTTTATCCTATAAAAAGAATAATTTGTATGACCAAAGAACGGTAATATTTTGCACTTGTATCTTGTAGGAACTGTACTTACTGCAAGTAAGAAGCTTATTGTTAATATTATTTTGTGTATCTAATTGATATTTATAAAACAATTTGTCTTTTTTTCCAACACTTGATAGTTTTGTTATATGCTGCTCAGGTTTATCAAAGGATTAGCAGTGCAGAGTTTTGTACAGGAAGACATTTCCATCTTATCCTCAATAACACACTTCTGAAAGGACAGTTAAATGCACCTTCGCTCCTAGGCCTCCCATTGGGACAAAGGATGACAGTAAGTGCCAAAGGAGACTGTATTTTATTAATGTTACATCAATCTGCTAGGAACTGTAGTGATACAGCATTCTTTTGTGATTGTTATTGTGTTTCCGCAAAAGAAAGACTAGTTTTTTCCCTCCAGGTGTGCCTTCAACAGAAAAAGAGGGCTGTCTTAAATTTGCATATGTTGCAAGTATACACAGTAACAACAGCAAAATTCTGTATAGCTTTTTTATACAACCAGTCTGACCATATAAGCAATATTAAGAAAAAAGTCCATATGCAACTGTGAAATATCTGACGGAAAGATCTGCTGATAAACATTAGCATGTCCAAGTACAATTGTCAGTTTACTTTACCTGTTCACAACCCAGACAATACACATCTATAAAGACAAGAATACAGCTACAAATATTCAAATAAAAATTACTGAATCAGTACCTGGAAGATTGCTTGACAAGCCTGACACTGTGGATGTGATAAGCTTCTATAAATGAGTCAGAAAGGTGAACAAAACCAAAGCACAATAAGCTGTTTGCTAGGCTTTCTGATGACACCATCAGAAAAACAAAATGATTATATAGCAAATTTATAGATGAATGCATTTTACAGATGTATTACCAGCATCTACCACAGGGAGCAGAAAGGAAATGAAAAATCAAAAAGGATGCAGTAGCATCAGTAAGCTTCCTTCTGAATCCCTGCAACCTGAAGTGAAGAACAATGCACTCAGACCAGCCACAACATAGAACAGTACAAGTTGTGCTGTGAGATAACACTAGATGACTTCAATGGTCCCTTTCATTCCTTTTGGCATTCAATTCCATCATAAATCCCACACACCTAAAACCCCCAATGAAGCTCCATGTAAATTCAGCGGCCCCTGCCAACATAAATCAGACCCTACAACAGACCCTACAAACCTGCTTTTAACCCCATTTCCAATGACTTTTTGGAGAGGGTGCGCTGCATACAGACTTACGCCACTCTTCTCAGCAAAACTTTCACTTGTTTCAAGGCAGAACCCAAAGATCCTGGGAGCTAGAATTCTTGTTGCTGAGTCTCAGTCAATTCAAAGAGTGAACTAGGATCACCTAGAGGTGTTTAACTAATTTGTTACAAGGGCCATATCTGACATAAATGTCACTTTGTTCAGCGGGCCATATGTGCCATAAAATGCAATGCCAGATACCAGAGATATAAATTTTATGAAGGCACAGGCAAGCCCAATTAATATTATTTTTACTCAAAATTCAAACATGCTTAAAACATAACTTTCTTACAGTATTTCCTTTATTTAACAGTCTTTGACAACTGACATCTCTTGCCCTGAATTATTGCAACAAAATCTGGAATCAACATCTGTGCTGTAGTAATTCTGAATATGCTGTTCAGATTTGTATCTGTAAGCTGAGAACACACTTCTGATTTACTGACATTCATTACAGAAAAGAGCTGTTCATAAATGTACATTGTCTCAAACACAGACAGAATTTTAAAAGCAAAAGCCTTAAGTTGGGGGTAATTTGGTTCTAAACATTGGTAAAATTTGCTAATACTAACTTAAGAAAGTTTATCCTTCAGTACAGCATTACACTGTTCCCCACCTATGAAAGGACACCACAAATTGCACTTTGCCTGCTTTGGGTTTAAGAGTGTTTGTATTTTGAGTAAAAAATAATATTATTAATTGGGTTTCACAGAATTATAGAGTTGGAAGGAACTTCCAGGGTCATTTAGTCCAATCCCCTACACAATGCAGGAAATTCACAAATGCCTCTCTCCTACACCCCCAGTTATCTCTGCTCCATACCCAGAAGACAGCAAAAGGGAGGAAAAACCCACTTCCAGAATCCCTGGCCAAACTGGCCTGGAGAAAATTGCTTCCTGACGCCAATGTGGTGATCAGCATTTCCCTGGGTGTGTAAGAAAGGACCATGAGAACTAAGCACTGATGCAGCCATTCCTGCCCTCCTCCTCATGATCTAACTAATTTACAGAATCAGCATTGCTGTCAGATGGCCATCTTTTGATTTAGTTTCAACCCACTGGTTCTGGTATGACCTTCTGGGGCAACAGAAAACAATTCTGCACCATCCTCTATAGAAAAGCCCTTCAATTACTTGAAGACTTTGGGGGTGGAGCCAGGAGACTTTGGGGGTGGAGCCAGGAGACACTGGGGTGGAGCTAGGAGCAAGGGTGTGACAAGCACAATTGAACTCCAAAGGGAGTTCTGTCCATCACAATTAAAGGGACCTCACAACTTTTTAAATGCCTTCCTTCCCTCCACCCTCCCCTTCTTTGATTTCTTTACCCCCAGCAAGCTAGGGACACATTTTACTGACCTCAGAAGGATGGAAGGCTGAGTCAAACTGGAACCGGCTACCTGAACCAGCTTCCGCTGGGATTGAACTCAGGTTGTGAGCAGAGGGCTCCAGCTGCAGTACTGCAGCTTTACTGCATGGGCCCCTTTAAATGTGATGGTCAGAACTCTTGTGCTTGCCACACCCTTGCTCCTGGCTCCACCCCCAAAGTCTCCTGGCTCCACCCTCAAAGTTCCCAGATATTTCTTGAGTGGGACCTGGTGTGGGAGGGGGAAGCCTTGTGTTTCTTTACTGCTGCTGAATTCAGCAAGGAGGGGCAGACCTCTGGAATGGGGCAGAGAGAGAGGGAGGACCAAGGGTGCCTTTTGAGAAAGGTGAGGGAGGCTAAGAAGATGGGGGGGGGCAGCGGAGATGCCTGGGCTCATGCAGAATGGAAAGGGAGCTCAGAATTCAAAGTCTGGCACAACAGCCTTTCTGCAGCCCAAGGAGGGAGTGGATGCGCCTGCCAAGTGCATGCGGGGGGGGGGCTCTTCTCCGCTTCACCGTAGCTGCTCCTCCGAGATGGGCTCAGGCTGAGCCCATCTCGGAGGAGCAGCTACGGTGAAGCGGAGAAAAGGCGGCAGCAGCGCAGCGGCGTCGCCCGCTCCGCTCTGCCTCTGAGGTGAAATCAGAAAAGGGGAGGGTGGAGGCAGGCCAGGAGCGTGGCAAGCCGGGAGTCCGGGTCCTAGAAGGACCCAGATTTGCGGCTCGCCATGCTCCTGACCTGCCTCTCCCCTTCTCTGATTTTACCACAGAGGAGGAGCGGGCGATGCCGCTGCGCTGCTGCCGCCTCTTCTCCTCTTCATCTTAGCTGCTCCTCCGAGATGGGCTCAGCCTGAGCCCATCTCGGAGGAGCAGCTACGGTGAAGCAGAGAAGAGGCGGCAGCCGCGCAGCGGCGTCGCCCACTCCGAGATGGGGCGGCTCACCACGCTTCTTGGCGCCGTTTCCCCCCTCCCCCCGCTTCCATTTTTTTGGGGAGCGGGGGGAAGAGGCTGGAAATCCTGGGGTCCCCCGCCAGGGCGGGAGGGTTGGGAAGCCTACTCTGGACATGTCCCAGCTTGTCTGTATCCTTTTTCAATTGTGGTGCCCAAAACTAAACACAATACTCTAGGTGAGGTCTAAACAGAGCAGAGTAAAGCAACACAATCACTTCATGTGATTTGGACACTATACTTCTGTTGATACAGCTCAAAATTAATTGGCTTTTTAAGCTACCACATCACTGCTGATTCATGTTCAGTCTATGGTCTACTAAGACCCCTAGATCTTTTTTGCACATACTACTGCCATGATGTCCCCTATCCTATAATTAATACATTTGGTTTTCCCTACCTAAATGCAGAACTTCACATTTATCCCTGATAAAATTAATTTTATTTGTTTTAGCCCAATTTTCCAGCCTGTATCCTGACTCTGTCTTCTACTGTATTTGCTACTGCTCCCAATTTAGTATCATCTGCAAATTTAATAAGCATTCCTTCTATTCCTTCATACAAGTCATTTATAAAGATGTTGAACAAATCAGGTCCAAGGAAAGATCCCTGAGGCACTCCAACTGTCACACCTTTCCAATAGGATGAACCATTAACAATCACTCTTTGGGTGCGATTTGTCAACCAGTTACAGATCCACCTAATAGTAATAAGATCCAAACCACATTTACCAACTTACCAACAAGAACAGTATGTGGAACCTTATCAAAAACCTTACTGAAATCCAACATAAATGATGTCTACAACATTCCCCTGATCCTGTAAGGTACTAACTTTTTTAAGAGATAAGGTTAGTCTGATAGTTGTTCTTTAGAAACCCATGCTGGTTCTTAGTCATCATAGCCATCCTTTCTAAATGGTCAAGGACTGACTGATGAGTTGTTCTAAAACTTTTCCAGGTATAGATGTCAAGTTGACATGTCGGTAGTTACCCAGATCCTCCTTTTCCCCCTTCCTGAAGATGGGGACAACATTTGCCTGCCTCCAGTCTTCTGGCACCTCACCTGTTCTCCAAGAATTCTAAAAAAATAATGGCCAGAGGCTCAAAAATTACATCCACAAGTTCTTTTAGTAGCATTGGATGCAGTTCACTCAGCTCTGAGTGTAATAGGTGTATGAGTACCCCTATGCTGATCCTAAGATGCAACTCCCTTCCCTCACAGTATTCAGGGACATAATGCACAGCCTCTGTGATCTGGTAATAAAGGTAATGCCCAGTTGCTCGTGGGCTGGATAAGAGCCCTGGACGGGCTGGTTCTGACCCAGGGGCCATATGTTTGACACCTATATGATATGCTACTTGCAAAGAAGGAATTGATTCTCACCACAGACAATCAGGAAACTAGAAAGTTGCATATATTTATGAGACAATGTTAAAATCATTTGTTATTTGGTTTAAGATACGCTTCTGATTAGTATGCATTGTAGTCCAAGGGTTTATGCTAATAACTATATATGTTATTCTACTCCAGAATTTGATTCTTATTTACATGATGGAAAAAGCCACATTCCCAGCTATCATCATTCTTCCTATGAAGAGGCCTCAAATCTTAAAAGAAACATTTCCATACATTTCCTTCTGTTCCACTCACAGAAATTGAATTAGAATTGGCACAATAGTCAACAAACACATGTTTAACTGTGGTCAAATACTGTCAAATGTTCCATGAACTCAACAGTGGGGTGGATCCAATTATACGCCAGCAGAAGACAATCATGTTCTGTGCATCTTTCCTGTATTCCTGCACACCACATCAGTCCTTTCCACAGTAGAGGTGCTCAGCAGTAGAGCGGCTTTGCATACAGAATGTCATAGGTTCAATTCCCAGCACTTTCAATTTAAAAAGTCAGGTAAGTATGTGATGTGAAAGACCTCTGCCTGAGACCACAAAAAGCCGCTGCCAGTCAGCACTGATCTTGATAGACCAATGGTCTGACTCACAATAAGCAGCTTTATTTGGCTAACCCTGTGATAGTTTATTTACAGGGTTGCAGGATATGTGCAAACTAACAGCCATGCATGTCAGGAGACTGCAGTGAGATGGGAGAAGGCGATGAAATGGCTCTGCCATTTCTGACAGTGCAGTTTTGCTGATAGAACAGAGAGAAGAGAATGATTTCATCCCTTTTGCCCAAACCACTTCAGTCTCCAAATATCCGTTGCTATTATAGGTCCCATGGGTGCCAAAGCCCTGGTTCTAAGCTTTACCACAGTCATAAAAGGCAGCTGGGGAGAAGGGGAATATTTTTGTACTTGTGATGGACACTTACTGGATCCAACACAATGCCATTACATAGGTGGTAACATACTTTATTTTCCTGTGATATCACCAGGGCTTTTCTTTTTAAGCAGGAACGAAGTTCTGGCTGGCTTGGCATCAGAGGATGTGGCCTAATACGCAAATAAGTTCCTGCGGGCCTTTTTCTACAAAAAGCCCTTTGTGAAACAATTGTGATGTCAGCGGTGTGGCCTAATATGCAAATGAGTTCCTACTGGGCTTTTTCTACAAAAAAACCCTGGATATCACAGACTAATTTAATAGCACAGCAAGCTACTGTCCGTGTCCCATAACCTCAGAAAACACCAAATGTGAACATACATATCATCCATGTCACAGTTGCTGTTACTTCTTTTCATTTCAGTTTTAATTCATTCAGCAACTGTAGGCTATCTTTGGCTTTCCAGGATAAAAGCCAATTTTAAACAAAACAAAACAAAAAACTGTTCAGTGACTCACGCACAGTTCTTAAAATCCTCAGCTACTGGTAAAAGTTAGAATAGCTCATTACAAATTGCTTAAAGTTAATTTTAATAACTTGGAAAGCATTAACTAATTAGTGTAATTTCTCAGTGTAAGTATCATTAAGGATTACAGTATCTTTTTATAATAATAAAATTAATGGTTTAAAAATAGTTTATCAATATTTAATCAGTAACGACTGGATATCTCCAGTGATAGGCTGGCCTTCTATTTCCCACCAAGTTCCTAAATGCCCCAACTGTGTTCAGACTCTGCTATTTCTGGTAGGCTTAGTTCAGAACAGGGATGGCCAAACTGTGGCTTGGGAGCCACATGTGGCTCTTTCACACATATTGTGTGGCTCTTGAAGCCTCCACTGTCCTGTTGGCTGGCTTAGAGAAGGCATTTCTCTCTTTAAATCATTTTTCCAAGCCAGCCGATGGCTTGGGAAATGAATTTACAGTTAAAGTTATCTTCTTTCTACCTCTCCCTCCCCCATCTATTTCTATGTTCTATCTTCTATCTATTTCCCTCCCTCCCTGTCTTGCGACTCTCAAACATCTGAAATTTATTCTATGTGGCTCTTACATTAAGCAAGTTAGGTCACCCCTGGTTCAGAAGCTTCACTCCTCTGTCCCTAACTCCCATTCTGAGTAAAGCATGACTGTGGGCAAGCAGTCCCCGAGAACATCTCAGAGAGGTCTGAGGGAGAGCAGAGCAGAGCAGCTCTGAGATAAACTGAGACAGCTGAGTTGTGGTAGCTGGGGAACTGCTGTTTGTTTGATTGAGTGGGCTGAAGGTGAAGGTGATTGAAAGTGATTGTTGCTGATTGCTTAGGAGTGGCAGTGCTCCCCACCCTCTTTGCATTTTAAGCTGCACCTTGCCAGAGAGCTAAAGGGCTCTTGGCCTGTGGCTTTTGGCCTGGGGGCTCTGTAAGGACCAGGAACCCAGATCCCTAATTTCCTTGTTCTCCCAATAAGGTAAGTTGACCCTCCAGAAGGGGAGCCACTTAAACAAACAGGATTTAAAGAGGACTGTATATTTAAAAAAAAAAAAAGCTATCATGAAGGTAGAATGCCAGAAGGGCGGTGGTGGCTTTCCAGTGTTTTGCACTGAGTGTCACATGTATGACTATCTGCCCACAGGACAGAAGTCTTGGGTGTGTGCTCGATGCAAGGAGCTCCTGGTCCTCAGGGAACGAGTTTGTACCCTTGAGGCCAAGGTGACTGACCTGGAGAAGCAGAGACAGTCAGTTAGGCACTCGGAGAAGACTCTCAGGGACGTATTAGATGAGCCCCGTTCTGAATGTGGCAGCCCTGTTGCTGCCAGGGAGCATGAGGGTCGAGAGGGAACAAGGCACCGTGCTGAGGATAAGGGGAATGTGCCCTCAGAAAGGACCTCTTCTTCAGTTGGTGAGCAGGAATCCTTTCGCGCCAAGGAACCAGCCCTGGGCAGGGAGAGAGGGGGGGGGTCTTGGTAGCTGGTGATTCAATCCTTAGGCAAGTAGACAGCTGGTGGCAAAACCGCGTACTGACCATATGGTGACTTGCCTGCCTGGTGCCAAGATAGTGGACATTACGCGTGTAGTAGATAGGCTGACAGTGCTGGGGAAGAGCCAGTGGTCGTGGTGCATGTTGGCACCAACGATGTGGGGAAATGCAGTCGTGAGGTCCTGGAGGAAAAATTTAGGCTGCTAGGCGGGAGACTTAAGACCAGGACCTCCAAGGTAGCCTTCTCAGAAGTGCTACCTGTTCCACGTGCAAGGCAGGAGAGACAGGCACAAATTAGAAGTCTCAATGTGTGGATGAGACGATGGTGTAAGGAGGAAGGGTTTAAGTTTGTTAGGCACTGGGATGCTTTCTGGAACAAGTGGGAGCTGTACAAAAGAGACGGTCTCCACTTGTCCCCAGATGGAACCAAGCTGCTGGCGCTTAAAATCGAAAAGGTGGCAGAGCAGTTTTTAAACTAAATCTTGGGGGAAAGCCGACAGGAGATGAAATGTCTCTGGTTCGGGAGGACTCATCTCAAAGAGATGAAGGGTTAGCTGTTACTTTTCTACCGGGTAATGGATCAGAGTTGTCCACTATGATAAACAGTATGGACTGTCTGCCAAAGTCTCGAGGCGGCAGGAGGAAGGTTGCAGGCCTAGCTTGCCTGGGAAATTATAGATGTTTGTATGCAAATGCTAGAGTGTTCGAAGTAAAATTGGTGAATTGGAATGTTTAGTGTTGGGAGAAAACATAGACATTGTGGGAATTTCAGAAACTTGGTGGAATGAGGAGAATCAGTGGGACACGGTGATTCCTGGATATGTTATATCGAAAGGATAGGGAGGGAAGGGTTGGAGGTGGGGTGGCTCTGTATGTCAGAAAGAATATACGGACCAGTAAGACTGAGGTCAGAGAATTAGATTCCCTTCTAGAAATGCTTTGGGTTGAAATAGAGGACCCAAAAGGAAATTTAACTATGGGAGTTTGTTATCGCCCACCAAATCAAAAGAGAGAGGACGATTATAATACGATGGAAGGATTAAAGATAGCGGCTAAACATAAAAACTGTGTCGTAATAGGTGATTTTAACTACCTGCAGATTGATTGGGTCAATGTGTGTTCTGGTCGAGAGAAAGAGATTGAGTTTCTTGATGCTCTCAATGACTGTGCTATGGAGCAGATGGTCTCAGAACCTACCAGGGGTGGGGAGATCCTGGATTTGGTCCTAAGTAATGCCCAAGACTTGGTGAGAGATGTAAAAGTGATCGCACCGCTTGAGAGCAGTGACCATAACGTTATTGATTTCACCATTTGTATAAATAGGGAGTTGCCCCAAAAGACCGGCACAACCACGTTTAACTTTAAAAGGGGTAAATTCTCTAAGATGAGGAGGCATGTGAAGAGGAAGCTGAAAGGAAAGGTAAATACGGTCAAAACCCTTGGGGAAGCTTAGAGGCTACTTAAAACTACAATCCTAGAAGCTCAGATAAAATATATACCACAAATTAGGAAAGGCACAAACAGGTATAAGAAAAGGCCTGCATGGTTAACAAACAAAGTAATGGAAGCTGTAAAAGGTAAGAAGGACTCCTTTAAGCGGTGGAAGTGAGACCACCAAGTGAGATTAATAAAAGGAAACACAGGCTGTGGCAAATCAAATGCAAGACTGTGATCAGGCAGGCAAAAAGGGACTATGAGGAGCATATTGCAAAAAACATAAAGACCAACAATAAAAATTTCTTCAAATATATTAGAAGCAGGAAACCAGCCAGGGAGGCAGTGGGGCCCTTGGATGACCAAGGGGTCAAAGGATTATTGAAGGAGGATAGGGAAATGGCTGAGAAGCTGAATGCATTTTTTGCCTCTGTCTTCACTGTGGAAGTTGAAAAGTGTTTGCCTGCTCCAGAACCACTAATTTTGGAAGGGGTGTTGAAAGACCTGAGTCAGATTGAGGTGACAAAAGAGGAGGTCCTACAACTGATAGACGAATTAAAAACTAATAAGTCACCAGGTCCGGATGGCATACATCCAAGAGTTCTGAAAGAACTCAAAGTTGAACTTGTGGATCTTCTGACAAAAATCTGTAATCTTTCATTGAAATCTGCCTCTGTTCCTGAGGACTGGAAGGTAGCAAATGTTACCCCCATCTTTAAAAAGGGTTCCAAAGGAGATCTGGGAAATTACAGGCCAGTCAGTCTGACTTCAATACCAGGAAAGTTGGCAGAAACCATTATCAAGGACAGAATGAGTAGGCACATTGATGAACACGGGTTATTGAGGAAGACTCAGCATGGGTTCTGTAAGGGAAGATCTTGCCTCACTAACCTGTTACATTTCTTTGAGGGGGTGAACAAACATGTGGACAAAGGGGACCCGATAGATGTTGTTTACCTTGACTTCCAGAAAGCTTTTGATAAAGTTCCTCATCAAAGGCTCCTTAGAAAGCTTGAGAGTCACGGAGTAAAAGGACAGGTCCTCTTGTGGATCAAAAACTGGCTGATTAATAGGAAGCAGAGAGTGAGTATAAATGGGCAGTCTTCGCGGTGGAGGACGGTAAGCAGTGGGGTGCCGCAGGGCTCAGTACTGGGACTCATGCTCTTTAACTTGTTCATAAATGATCTGGAGTTGGGAGTGAGCAGAAGAAGAAGAAGAAGAAGAAGATATTGGATTTATATCCCGCCCTCCACTCCGAAGAGTCTCAGAGCGGCTCACAATCTCCTTTACCTTTCTCCCCCACAACAGACACCCTGTGAGGTAGGTGGGGCTGGAGAGGGCTCTCACAGCAGCTGCCCTTTCAAGGACAACCCCTGCCAGAGCTATGGCTGACCCAAGGCCATGCCATCAGGTGCAAGTGGAGGAGTGGGGAATCAAACCCGGTTCTCCCAGATAAGAGACCGCACACTTAACCACTACACCAAACTGGACTCCAAACTGTGAGCCACTACACCAAACTGTGAGTAGTGAAGTGGCCAGGTTTGCAGATGACACTAAATTGTTCAGGGTGGTGAGAACCAGAGAGGATTGTGAGGCACTCCAAAGGGATCGGTTGAGGCTGGGTGAGTGGGCGTCAACGTGGCAGATGAGGTTCAGTGTGGCCAAGTGCAAAGTAATGCACATTGGGGCCAAGAATCCCAGCTATAAATACAAGTTGATGGGGTGTGAACTGGCAGAGACTGACCAAGAGAGAGATCTTGTGGTCGTGGTAGATAACTCACTGAAAATGTCAAGACAGTGTGCAATTGCAATAAAGAAGGCCAACGCCATGCTGGGAATTATTAGGAAGGGAATTGAAAACAAATCAGCCAGTATCATAATGCCCCTGTATAAATCAATGGTGCAGTCCCATTTGGAGTATTGTGTGCAGTTCTGGTTGCTGAACCTCAAAAAGGACATTATAGTATTGGAGAAAGTCCAGAAAAGGGCAACTAGAATGATTAAAGAGTTGGAGCACTTTCCCTATGAAGAAAGGTTGAAACGCTTGGGGCTCTTTAGCTTGGAGAAACGTCGCCTGCGGGGTGACATGATAGAGGTTTACAAGATAATGCATGGGATGGAGAAAGCAGAGAAAGAAGTACTTTTCTCCCTTTCTCACAATACAAGAACTCGTGGGCATTCAATGAAATTGCTGAGCAGTCAGGTTAAAACGGATAAAAGGAAGTACTTCTTCACCCAAAGGGTGATTAACATGTGGAATTCACTGCCACAGGAGGTGGCGGCGGCTACAAGCATAGCCAGCTTCAAGAGGGGATTGGATAAAAATATGGAGCACAGGTCCATCAGTGCCTATTAGCCACAGTGTGTGTGTGTATATAATTTTTTTTTGGCCACTGTGTGACACAGAGTGTTGGACTGGATGGGCCACTGGCCTGATCCAACATGGCTTCTCTTATGTTCTTAACAGGGCATATGCAATGCAGTTTTACCACTAGAACAAAAATATTAATAATGATGTTATATAGACTGACCATAACTAAGCAAGCAGTTATGTAGATTTAAATCCCATTCAAAGAGATGGGACTAAATATTTCCAGCTCTGTATTAGCAGCAAACAGTGACTATCTGTTTTCAAAGCATACAGTCCACTTGTATACTATTAACCATTTTCACAATTTTGAATGTGTCTCATATTTGTAACAGGTCAGCAATAAATCTAAGGTAACAGAAGACAAAATAATAGTTTCATTTTGATAGAAGAGGTATAATTTTATTTCAAGGGCCATAGAAAAACACATGCAATAGAGGTAGAGGCAGTAATGAGACTACAGTACAGCAACAGACCACTAATCATTTTCTATCAGACAAGCTAGCACCTGCTGGTGGTCATTGAGATTCTTGTGCCGACTAATGATGTGATTTGATCCAACAAGACTGTTTTTATATTGTTAAAATACTGTAAACTCAGAATCACCTGTTAAGACATAACTAAAGTATGTAATGAAGTTCTGCATATGCATTTTTATATTTATGAAGAGAAACACACTGGTGGATTCCAAGAATTTTTCTGTTTTTAAAAAATAAAAGTAGACCATGAAAGACTAGGATAATCTTCCATCTAACTTAAACATTGCACAGTTGTAAACTATTAACACCAGCTTAGTGAAAAAATTTGAGCATTAGTTAGAAAACATAAATATACATTTACTCTACTTTTAGGATAATTCAAAACAAGAAACAACTATAATTTGTTTGATTTGAGCCTCACATCAAGTTGCTGTATGTTATAGACCAGTAAGACCTCAGCCTCAGCTGTGTACAAGTGAAACAGGCAACACTTAAGCCAAAGACCTTCTGAAGCTTCTTCTTAACAACACCCCCCCCCCCGCCCCATTGTTTTGGTTTCTCTGAAGACAGCCATTTAATCCGAATAAATCAATTATACTGCTCCACAGATAACGGATTGTACCTTGCAGTCACCTAGAGTTTTCTGAGCAAGCAGAACATAAATCCAACAGATGCAATTTATTCTATATTGTCCGTTACTATATAGATGGTTCCCTTACCAACTTCCGATTAAACTGAGCAAAAATTATTCACAGATCACAGATGCCAAGGAGTACCAGAGAGAACTGATGACAAAAGGGAATGCTACTGTTTCAGTGATTAGTCCCAAGTTAAACAAGTTTTGCATAAATCTACTCATGATAGCTCTAAAACTCTGGATCGAGCCAATATAAATGTACTGTCTAGGAGCAAAGAAACGAGGAAAAAATTTCTTATCAGAATTTCCTTAACCATCAATGGGAATTTATTTGTAAATTCAGTATACCTGTAAGGCATTTCGCAAAAGGCTGGTCAGATTAAATACACACAGAAATGAAAGCTACACTAATGATAAAGGTACATATTACAGAATTTGAAACATGAATAGGTTGCATAATTGCAGTTGCAACACAGTAAGACAAGCCATTTTCATGTTCTTTGCACTCTGGCCTTCCAAAAATAGTTTTGCATCATCTCATCCCATTCTTCTTCCAGTAGCTAATAACAGCAACTTTATCCAAGTCTAAAGCAGAACACAACTTACAATGAGACTCGCATTTCTTTCCATTCATTTTGCAGTTCCCAATGTAGAGAGGGGTAAAGTGAGCATCCCTTAATTGCCAGATACTGTAATTGCTCTTTGTGTATTTAAGTTCAAATGCCCAGATCAACAATCACCAAGTTCATCAGGCATATGACACTAATTAAAGAACAATCCACGGAATGTATACCAACATATATTAACAAGTATTCAGATTCAATTTACGTGTCATTTCCTCTATGCCCTAGGATCAGCAGCCACCACTTATAACCCCTGAAAGTTTCAAGTTTGTAAAATTATATTCTGGAAGACAGTTAACATTTTTTTTAATTCCAATAATTTGCTCGTCCTAAGAAAATACTTCTTCACTCTACTACAAAGACACCTTCAAATAAGATTGTATGTCTATGTAGAAAAATGTACAGCATATTATTCTGCACTGGGTTCCCAAAGTCTGAATGGGGTACTGCTGTCTACATAAGGCGTCAAAATGCTTTAAAAACTCTAAATGGATGTCATGTACTATAGGCGTACTATATTTCAAAATTATGAACGTGATTTAATCCTGTTCCTATATTATTACTGTGACCACAAGTATGGGGAGGGATTATGCCAATTTAAAATAAGAGCTGAGTTGTTGCAACTTTTTAAATAACTATAAGAAAACAGTCACATTAGAAGGAATGCTTTGCTTAATGTAAATACGACACATTTATACATGTGTGCATGTTGACTGTTGCCAGGACAGCAATCTCTAAGGCACATAGCAGAATACTAGTTCCATTTCAAATCCGGTTGCATTTTACTGCATCCTTATCCTTTCAAACAGACTTCGACAAACAGGAAGATGACTCTCCAGCAATGCCTCCTCCATCCCTATTACTTAAACACGCCTAGAAATGAAGCATTATAACTCTCCGCCACATATTCACATCATCTAGGCCACTTCACTTACAGTTAATTACCCTTCATCATTCGATTTCAGAGGGCTTCACAGAGTGCGTTAAACTCAGAGAAAGATATATATCCCAAGAATGGTTTCTGCTGTACTTTACAGTCAAACTCTGACCACTTTACCCGCCATCTCACTGAAACCAAATAACATAGTATCATCTTGTGATTCTGTACATACAATCATAAATAGAAGATCAAGTTTTTCTCATAATTTCTTAGTGGAGAGACAGAACCCGCCTTTTCATTATCTCTTAGCTGCAAGTAAAAAGTAATTAGCCAGTGGTAGGTGCTAATAAATTCACATTAACAGTCCAATCCTCAACAGAGTTGCTCCCTTCTAAATCCAATGGGTTTAGAAGGGTGTAACTCTGCTTAGAATGGCACTGTAAGTGATCATGAGTACACGATCCGAGATTATAGCTATATATAAATGGGGAGAGGAATAAAGCGTCAAAAAGGGTTACCCACCATATATCAAAAAACATATTTATTCTAGGAAGAGTTATAGCCAGAGAAAAGCCAAGGGAAAGCTCAAACAGATGGAGAGCTAGCTAGTCACTAACTCATCTAATACAATCGCTTTAATGGCAGGGGGATTTCAAAAGTAGCCTCTTGACCACAGCCTCTCGTTTATGGACCCCGAATCCGGCATCTTAATTTCTTGGCAGGAGAGGAGGGGGCGCTTAGATTACATATATATCTCGACCTAACCATAAGCGTCCCCATGTCCCAACCTGAGGAAGAGAGAAGGAGCTACCCACTCCTTTCCTGCTTCCCCATCCTTGGCGAACAGGAGAGGACAGGATAGGTGGGAGGATCTCTTCCTTCTCCTCCCCAGCGCCCTCCCCGCCCCCTCGTGTGGAATTAGAGAGGGCAGGTCGCGCGCTCCGCTGTGCGGGGAGGGGGCGTGAGTAAAATAGGGGGGGGGGGACTCGCCAGAGCAGCGATGGAGGGAAAGGGGGGGCACTGCGGTGAATGCGGGGTGGCACGGCACTCACCGTCTCTCTCTCACGCTCTTCCCAGAAGCAACGATTCTCAGCGCAGTCCCTTCACATCTTCATACAAATCGCTGCCGCCGTCCAGTCGCCTCCCTCGTCGGTGTCTGCTGGGCTTTTGCCAGAACGCACCCTCCCCCCAGGTCCCTTTGGATGTGAAGTTCGAACGCTTCCTTTCAGCAGCCCGGCTCGCGGACAGGCGCTTGTGAGAATTCCAGAGGGGGCGGGAGGAGAAAGAGCGAAGAAAGCGCGAGGCGGGAGAAGAAAGAAAGGGAGGGGAGGGGGAGAAAGAGAGAACGCAGAACTGCCCCCGCACAAAGCTTCACAATAGGCACAGAGAGCGCTGCGCGCGCGCGTGTGAGAGCGTGAGTGTGTCGAAGGCGGGGCTTCTCCAGCTCCAGCGCTCTCTCCTGGAACGGGGGTGCGGGTAGCGATGGGAAGGGAGGAGGAAGGTGTTGTTTACGCAACCACCTGACCGGCGGCCCTGCAACTCGATTGACACGCATTCTTTAGGAAGCGGGAGACGCACAGCAACCTACGTTCCCTTTCCTTCCCTGACACCCCCCCTCCGGCATACTGTCGGGTGGTACAAGCCAGCTGGATGTGAGGGTGAGGTAGGGCGATAGCGCTGGGACTATTGCGGCGTTCACTCCAGCCGGCTTCTGGCAGCCAATCAGATTGAACATTGAAATACGAAGTGGTGGAGCTAGCGTCTCTTCCAAGGAGACGGAGAAGCGTCTGCTGCACGCGGAGATGTTCGGGTAGAGGCGCTTCTCCCCTTTCTTTGCAAAAAGTGTTTGGGTGGCTTAATTTTGTGTCTTCTCCCTTTCTTTTGGGATTGCTTTTGTTTAGAAAAGAAAGGTGTTACAAGGCGGAAGTCGGAAGATGACCAGGAAAAGCGTCCTGAGAGATTCCTGCCGACCACCGTCGATTTACCTCTGAGAAAATCGAAATAGATCTAGGCTGCTCGCAGTTTGTTTTAGCACTCGTGCAGCTGTATCCTGTCATGTTTACTCGGCAAGTGAATGTTTTTTACCCGAGAAGTCAGAATAGGGAGGCATGAATCTCTAATAAAGGCTGCAAGTGATCTAAACGCACTTATCTGTTACTAAATCCTTTTGAGATTAAGGGGATTTACGGCTATGTAAACGGTCATTGGGATTGGGCTGCTGTAAAATCACACTGCTTTGAGCATTAATCTGGGATATTAGGATGTGGGAGTTTGGAGTTTTCTTCTTTTCATGTAAAGAGAGAGAGAGAGAGTGGAGACTGCAGTGCACTTAGAAGGGTGTAACTGTTTAGGATTCCGCCGTAAATAGCCATTAGAATGAATGGGCCATAGGAACAAACGGTGTCATCTTTTAAAGACATGCTTGAACAAATGCACACACATTTTGAAGTTATTCGCAAAAGAATCCATGGCTACATATTTTTCACAGGGATCTCCGGCTTCTGCAGTGGGTACTGAAAGAATCATTATTAAGTTTCAGATACAAATGTAAATTTTAAACGTGTCTGATTCTTTAAGCAAAAATGGATGGGGGCTTTTCTTGCAATGACCAGATATGACGCCCGTTACACCTAATAGTTATCTTTTCTCTTCAGAGCTACGTGGGAAAAAGTATTTTCATGTTTGCTAGTGGAAACTTGGCGCGAACAGTTTACAACCTCTGGGTTTCTTTGACACGGAAGCACTTTCACTAACAATATGTTTTACTAAAAATATAAGAATCAGAATATTCCTGTTAAGAATCCTCTGTTAAGGAACAAAGAATACATTTCTAGAGCGTTTTGAATATTTCGGGTTAGTAATCGTGGACGGACGTGGCGACGAAAGGCGAGAGAAGATACTTCTATGTAGCTTCCAGGATGCGACGGACGCTCCTCCCCCCTGGCGCTCGGCCACTTCCGTCTTGCTAAGATGTCGGCCGCCATAGCTGCGCTCGCTTCGTACGGAGGCTCCGATTCGGAGTCGGACTCTGGCTCTGAGGCTGAGGGGACGACCGGCCACTCAGCCCAGGTGGCTGTTGGAGACGCGGTGCTGCACCTTGCCTCGCTTCCTTCTACCCAGCAGGCGCTCCTGCCTGCAGTAGACTCGGCCCCTGCGGTGGCCGTGAAGGTAAGAGTTGTGGGCCCGGCATCTCCGCCCGCCTTTGGATTTGGCTTTGTCCCACCGGGGGAAGGCGGTCCTGTTTAACGCCGCTGGGCCTGTGAGGATCTCGGCCTTGTAACTTGTGGTTGGGGGGAAACTACGTGTGGGTGCCTTAATAGTACACGTGGACTGTAGCGCATGTTGTCCTAGCACGAATCGCTTTTTCTAAACAATTTTATGATGCTGAGAAAGTCAACAGGTGGAGATTTTCATACATTGGGGATACAGGGTGGAGACCCCTTAATCTCTTGGAAATCTGTTTCGAATTCGATTAATCCCCGTAGCAAAGAAAACGTGTTAATTGTACAGTGTAGTCCCCGTCTAAGCCCAGTGTTAAGACTGGAGTAACTTTGCATAGGCTGTGTTGCCCACTAGGAGTTCATGATGGCTCAAAAAGGTTTTAGGTGACTTTGATTTTGACTAAAGTGACTGAGGTGGATGTAAGCCGTTCTCCATTTGAAATGTCTTTAATTTTCTGTGTATACGGAAAGAAATCTCAAAGTTGTTTTTTGAGATTTGTTGTTATTTGAGACTTTGTTGTTATTACTTTGGACTTGGATGTTGTGCCTTATTTCGGAGTTTATTTTGGAAGAGGGGGTGGTCTTCTCACTATATCTATATGAGGTGTGAACTGCTGTTGAGGAAGCAGCAGTGTTCGGGTTATGCACTGGACCTGACTTGAAAGGAACACATTACTTGCCCATATGCTCACCCAGGTTCCAAGCTGGTGATTCCTTTCTTCCTGTTTTCTGTATATATTTTTCTGCCTGCATATTTGCACTGGATATATGTCCAGTATACCGTTCCAACCATCTTCTCTCTAATAATCCTACATTCTCTTTGAACTGTGGTCATTATGCTTCTAGGTGACCAAGTGCCCCACTTTGGAAAACTGTTGTGAAATGTCTAGCTGGTGATTGGGTGCTGCTTGTGGTTGATGGAACAGCATTTTGCATAAGACTTGTCCAAGAATAACTGAGGGGGAAGGCTTTGTAGTGATTCTCTGGTTGACTATTCAGAGTTATTTTCCTATTGCATATAAAATAATGCTGGATTACCTATAGCAAATTAGAAGCTGGTGAATTGTTTATTGTTGTGATGGGGAGAGCAGGAAAAAACAAGTTACGCAATTGAAGGAATTGTGCTATTAATCTCAGTTCTGTGTTCTTTACCATATCAAGGACACTTTTCAGATGCAATGTGCCTTGTTTCCATAGCACTCTTCCCCAGAAGTGCTGCCTGCCTAGACTTCCACCAGCAGCAGTCTCAAGAAGGAAAGAGATTGAGTCCTGTTCTTGGTTCCATTCCTAAACCACAATTTTATTTTCATTTTGACATGCAGCTTTTTCTACTTCTGAAGGAAGGAAGTTTGCAGTGGCTTATAAGAGCCACTTGGAGACCTTTGCTTGAGAGACTGAACTACATAAAAAGGACCATCTTCTTAGTCCTTCCTGTTTCTTTGTCATGCCTGTGTATGTGTTTGAGGTACAAAAGCACTTATGGTTAAGTGATTATTGATTATGTATCATTCCTACAGATTGGGCTGTTTGGGGTGAAGTAAGGAGAGCCTGCTGCCGACCTCTTTTGTGTTCTTGCTCATCTCTTTTCCTCTTCTCTTGATCTCAGCTCCAGTTCTTTCCTTCTTTCTCTATGTGTTTCGGGGCCTCATTAGAATTCCTACCAGCACTCAGCGTACATGAGCCTATGTTCATGTGAAACTAAGTCTTCACCTTGCAATGCTATATGATGGCCTTTGAAATGAATAAGAGCAGTGCTTTTTGCTTAAAAGATGCCAAAGATGCTTTCTGCTTGTTTCAGCTTGTTTCAGCTAGTGTTTTTCATAAGCAGCTCTGCTTTAATCTGTCTCCAGTGCTCAGAGAGGTTAAAATGTAGTTTGACGGAAGCATTAGTTGATATCTGCAAATACTTTAGCCGTGAACAGAAATGTGTCTTATGTTGCCTGTAGCATAAGTATTCTTGTCTGGAGCCCAGTATAGGGTCTTATTTTTTTAGAGACAGGTCCTGAAAAAAAGAATAAAAAACAGTTCGAAAGTCTGGAGCAGTTATAAAAATTAAACACTCTTAATGTATAAACCACTACAAAATTCTTTATAAATAAAACAATACAAGATAAGAATTTTTTTTTAAAAATAGTTTCCTTTAATTACTGTAGTTAATATGCTGAATTATTTTAAAAGCTTTTTTTAGTGCAAGTGAAATTAGTATTTGTGACACTTGCTGGAGATGTCTTGCTGCAACATCCTTTCTGTGAAAACAAAGATACAGTATTGAAGCAGGGCTTTCTCAATGAATTGCTGTTGTAAAGCCGAGTCATCACATTGTTTAGTTCTAGACATCAAGTTGAAAAGGCCTTCCTATTTACTCTGATTTTTCAGTCCAAATAAATTTTGGCTACTTTGGATATTTTATCCCGACGTGGTTTGCTTGGTCTGTCTCTTGTTCAGTAGTCACCAAATGAAACAGACGAGAGAACTAATGTTGGTTCCAAATGTGGGGTATATATCCTTAAAATAATGTTTAGTTAATGTTTGAGTTGTCTGTCTTTGATAAAAGGGTGATTAAAGTTTTATAAATATTTTACCTTTGCATATATTATATTGCATAGGCTTTATATCAACAGTCACCAGCAGCTCTGTTTTAAAGTAATTATTCAAACAGATAAGATAAATTTAGTACACCTTTTCAGGAATGGGCAACTTGTTGGATCAGACAGCAGAATCCTTCTGCATTTGAAATATACAGGTGAAACAATGAGAAAATATAGCAGCAAAAGTTGAACAATTGATATATCTAATTCCCAACATGGCTTCTCTGTGTGGGTATCTAAATCCGTGGATTGGGAGCACATGGAGGGAAAGGAGATTTGTCTACACACTAGGGGGACTCCCCAGATGTGCAGAAAAATCTGAATACTTAAAAATACATTGGGAAGTTTAAATTTCCTTCCAAATTAAAAGTGCTGCCTACTCATGCACAGACAACATTCTTACCCAGCAACTGCAACATCACAATCTTAAAACAAATATTTGATGAAAACACGTTGGATAATGCTCTGGCTGTCTTCAAAAACTCCATGGTATATGCTTAGGTCACATCCAGTTTTTCAAGCGGATGTGGCATCACACAATGCCGGACAATTTCTGCTCATTGGCCCACCCTGAAAGTGAGCTGGCATCCCTACCTAGGACTGAGTCAGAGTGGGTATCCTCTGAACCTCTTTCTTGAAGACCCTTCTACAGAATAGTTGCCATTGCCATACTCAGAATTCAAAAATGGCCATAGTCTAGGTCTAAGGACTTCAAGAATGGGTTGTTAGGAAGAACGTTCTGGGAAGATCTGAGTTAGTGAACAGGATCACAATAGGTGAGAGGGTCCCTCAAGTACTATGTTGTTTCCAGATGAAATGAGGCTTTATAGGTAAGGATCAGCTCCTTGAGGCTTTATAGGTAAGGATCAGCTCCTTTATAGGTAAGGATCAGCTCCTTGTTTCCAGATGAAATGAGGCTTTATAGGTAAGGATCAGCTCCTTTATAGGTAAGGATCAGCTCCTTTATAGGTAAGGATCAGCTCCTAGGTAAGGATCAGCTCCTCCTAGGTAAGGATCAGCTCCAGATGAAATGAGGCTTTATAGGTAAGGATCAGCTCCTGTAAAAGTAATTTGGTAACCAATGTAGATGTTGTAAAATATTGATAACCCTACTGAGTTGCAGTAGACATGGGTTGTCAGACTCATTTGTTACAAGGGCTGGATTCGACACAAATGGGTCTTTGTGGGGCCGAGCCATGGGTGTCATAAAATGTAATGCCAAATAGCAGAGATATAAACTTTATAAAGAATACAGATAAACACAAAGATAGGGGCATAGAGCAGGGGTGACTGAGGATGTATGTGTGCGGGGAATTTTTTGTGAATTTCCTGCATTGTGCAGGGAGTTGGACTAGATGACCCTGGAGGTCACGTCCAACTCTGATTCTAACTTAAAATACAAGCATGCTTAAAAGTCTTGTGATCCTTTGTTTTAAATGGAAAGATGAGGGAATAGTGGGATTTGGCAATTTAATTTTTAAAACATCAAGAAAAGCACAAGGATTACAGCAGAAACTAAAAATATAAACTAGGAATATAAAATGCTCTTAGCCTACGAAAACATGAAATGGCTAGGCCAGTTTGGTGTAGTGGTTAAGTGTGCAGACTTTTATCTGGGAGAACCAGGTTTGTTTCTCCTCCACTTGCACCTGCTGGAATGGCCTTGGGTCAGTCATAGCTCTGGCAGAGGCTGTCCTTGAAAGGGCAGCTGCTGTGACAGTCCTCGCAGCTCCACCCACCTCACAGGGTGTCTGTTGTGGGGGAGGAAGAGAAAGGAGATTGTGAACTGCTCCAAGACTCTGAGATTTGGGGTGGAGGGTGGGATATAAATCCAATATCTTCATCAACTTTTTCTTAGGCATTGCAAACATCTCCCCCCCCCCCCACTCACCCGCATCTACTTAGATTGACAATGGCTCTTCAGTGTAATATCCCACTTTGGCTATGGGTTCCCAGGTTAAACTAGGCACCAGTTCTCAGGTTCCATTCAGCAGAGACAAGTTGGCTCAAAGCATCAACTCTTTATTTGCAAGGAGCTTCAACTGGCCATAAACACTGCAGAAGTGAAACTGCCTTAGCTCCATTGAAATACATTGCAGCACAAAGTTGCAAGAAAATCATGGAATGGATTTTCCATTGTCTCTAGGTCCAGATATTCATTCCATGTTTTCCTTGCAGCTTTGTGAGTTCAGAAGAGCTTCCAGCTGAAGCAGGCAAAGATAAGGGAGAAGGAGATGGGAACGCCCTTGGCAGCCTCAGAACATCAAAGGGTGAGGACAGAAGGGGGCAGAAAATTGCAGTGACCTGATGGGAGCCCTGAGCAGGCCAGTTGTGGCACGTGGGCCAGGAGTGTGACAGCCCTGTGGTAGACAGTAGATAAGCAGCTATATTCTGTATCAGTGGAAGCTGCCTGATCATCTTCAAGGGCAGCTCATGAACAACGTTAATGTAGTCCAGCATTAAAGCAATAATGGTTTGCATTAGCATAGCAGACTTGGCAGAGTCCAGGAGCTGGGCCAATTGTCATTAAATGCAGTTGAAACAACTCCTTTCTCAAAGATGTATGAATCTGATTTTCTAACACAGCTGAAAATAATAAACTCAGTCTCTTCACTGAATTGGTCAGCTTGAGTGCCATTCTGTCAATGGTGGAAACATAATTCTCTTCAGAATGTCCCCCTCAGTGACCAGCATCATCTTGTTCGTATCCAGGTTTATCTGAAAATAGCTGCTGAAATTTCTGGTCCCTTGCACAAATAAAAAGAGTCAGGTATCAGTATACTCACAACACCCAGCCCCAAGTTTCATATGATCTTAAGAACATAAGAACCCTGCTGGTTCAGACTAGTGGTCCATCTAGTCCATCATCCTTTCTCACACAGTGGCCAACCAGTTCCCCTGGAGGGTCAACAACAGAGCATAGAGGCTAAGGCCTTCCCATGCTGTTTCCTCCTGGCTCTGGGATTCAGAGGATATCTGCCTCTGAATGTGGAGGTTCCCTTCCGTCACCATGACTAGTACCCGCTGATAGACATATCCTCCATGAATCTATCTAATCCGCTTTTAACACTTTATTCTTGTGGCCATCATTACATCCTCTGGCAGTAAAGTCCACATTTTAATCATTCTTTGCATAAAGTAGTATTTCCTTTTGTCTGTTCTGAACCTACTGCCTATCAATATCATTGTATGCTCTCCAGTTCTAGTGTTTTGGGAGAGGGAGACTTTCTTTGTTCCATGTATTATTGTATAAATCTCTATCATGTAAAACCTTAATCAATTAGGGGAGGGACGGTGGCTCAGTGGAGGGGAGGGATGGTGGCTCAGTGGTAGAGCATCTGCTTGGGAAGCAGAAGGTCCCAGGTTCAATCCCTGGCATCTCCAAAAAGGGTCCAGGCAAATAGGTGTGAAAACCCTCAGCTTGAGACCCTGGAGAGCCGCTGCCAGTCTAAGAAGACAGTACAGACTTTAATGGACCAAGGGTCTGATTCAGTATAAGGCAGCTTCATATGTTCATATGTTCATCTCTTCTAAATTCTAAAATCTCAGATTCTTCAGCCTTTCCACATAGAGAAGGTGCTCAAACCCCCTTATTATCTTGGTTGTCCTCTTCTGTACTTTCCAGCTCTGTGAAGTCCTTTTTGAGAGACACTGTTAATTAAATAGAGAGGGGAGCAAGACTATGTCTGCCAGCAAAGTGTGCCTGATTTCAAAATCTTGGTTTGTCAATTGGAGAGTTACTACATTTGCACTGAACCTAGATAGTGCAAAGAATCCTAAGTAATGTTTGTGGTTTAGCACATTCCTGTGTGAAATCTAGCCCTGTCTAGTCTGCATTTTTACATACTTCTTAAAAGTTAAAGGTTTTCTTCCTTTCCCCCTCAGCCACTCTGAAGGTTTTCTTGTTTTTTGGCATAGCATTGGGTGGGATCCTAACCATTGTGGGTTACCAGTCAGTCTTCTTCTACTACTTCCTACTCCCCCTTTTCTTTCAACTAGTGGCCTAGCGGGTGGCCTGATTAAATCAAGGGAAGTACTGTCTGTTGATCCTACTGTGGAAATTCATGTCTTAGTTCCCATTTAACCAAAGTTTGTTCTATATGCTCTGCTAGCATTTTAAACAGGTGTACCTTTTTAGTTTCGGTGTTCTGTTGCTTTTAAACTTGATGATGTTATAATCCAAATCCTATGTTTGAAGTGTTGCTGTTCGTAGTAGTTAATCAGCTTTTCTGACTGTAAAAGGGAATGTGGGTGAAATGAGATAAATGGTCCTTGTCTATTCATTATTGTACTAGTGAGGTCCATTTATGTTTATCTGAAGGGAAAAGGGAATGCTCAGGGTTTGCTAACAGTGATAGAATTGATTCATTATTCAGTGAGTGAGAATGGTTTGCAATTCATTTGCAAAGCAGGACAAATTTAATTTGTCAGCATTGAAGAGCTGGCCAGGTTAATATTTTATGTAGGAAAAATGTGACACTAAAAATGAATGTGTTGCAAGTAAATTATGTTTTATATATATAGGTCAAGACTAATTTAGTAGATCTTTACCACAAAAATGGTTATTAAAGAAAAAGCTTTCTAAGTTGTGTAGTCTCTCTTCACCTTTGGTACAATTATTACAGTGACTAATTCATTAAAATGCATGGAGTTCAGCTGGTCCCATATGTTTGTGTGGAAATGTGTGATTTTTCCTAGTTCCTCTTCTACACTGCACCTCACCCCACCCCATGGAGCTTTTTGTCCAAATGCACTCTGTGGCCTTTATCAGATTTGAAAGATCTTGGAGTTGTTGGTCAGGCAATGCAGCTTACAAATACTTTCCTGTCAAAAGAGCAAAGTTTGGGTCCAGTGGCATCTGTAAGACCAACAATGTTTTTTCTGGGTATAAGCTTTCATGTGTATGCACACTTTTTCGGTACATTGAAACAGAAGTCACCAATCATGACATATATAGAGAGTAGAGAGGGTGTTTTCAGGAAAGGCTAATTAGAATCAAGATGTGTAAATAACTGAGCAATAAATCCTGTATATATATTAAAGCCCAAGCGTATTGGGACTTTCTGGCTGTCTCATTAGCTGTGCTGCTTGCTGCATCAGCCATTGGACAATCAACCGCCACTCAAGTGTACTCTCGTTTTGCTCCTCTCCCCCGCCCACTGACAGCTGCCCTGTCTGAATAAACTGAGAAAGAGCCTTCTACTGCCACTGCTTCGCTTGGCTCCTCCATGGCTGGCTGCCTACCAAAGTGAGCCCCCAACTCTCAAACCATTCTCATCTCCTGGGAGATAGCGCTGAGCCCATCAGCCATCATTTTGCCCTCTCTCCTTACTTCCCTCACTGTTAATAACTGCAAACATCCAGCCTCCTATCCATACCAGTGTTAGACGCTGCCAAGTCTTGGTGGGGCCTTATGGCTAACACTTTTTTCTCCCTCCCTCTGAGCTGCACAAAGAGGCTGCTGGGGAAGCTGCCTTCCTGTCCTTTTAGCCTGTTCCTCTAGGTCCTCCATTCTTTCTGTGGAAGCTGATTGAGTGTTTTCTGACCATTCACAGACTTTCAACCTACTAATCTACCTCACAGTGCTGTTGTGAAGATCAAAAGGGGGAGAGAAAAACTATGTAAGTTGCTTTGGTCCCCACTACGGAAAAGACTGTCCTTTTCCTAGGTAGAGGCTGCAGGGAGGGGGGCGGAGATAGAAACCTGAAGTCAGAGGGGCAGATAAAGGTTGATGGATGCCTGAGAAGGAGATGGGGTTGCCAACTCCAGGTTGGGAACTTCCTGGAGATTCAAGGGGTGGAGCCTGGAGACAATGAGGCTTGAGGAGGGGTGGGACCTCAGATAAGTACAATTCCATAGACTCCACCCTGCAAACCAGCCATTTCTTCCTGGGGATCCATTGTTGCCAATCTCCAGGTGAGGGCTGGAAATCACTCAATTACAACTGCTCTCCAGATGGAAATCAGCACCCCTGGAGAAAATGATACTCTGTATCATTATACCCTGTTGAGGTCAGCCCTCTGATGACAGCCAGTGTGACATAGCAGTTAGCGCTTCAGAGCAGGAACTGCAAGACCCGGGTTCTTGCTGCGGAAGCTGAGTGGGTGATTTTGGACCACTCACAGACTGCCTTACCTCGCAGGCAGGGCCAGTTCGCCCACTGGGCAAACTAGGCATTTGCCTAGGGTGCCGGGGGGCACTGAATTGAGCTCTCTCCCCCTCCCCGCACCCAAGACAAATGGCTAATTTATCTCCCCCACACCGTCGTTGCTTCCCCACCGCTTCCTCCCTTCCCTTCTGCAGCACTGTGCTTCACCGCCCCGCCCCCCTTGGCGCACTCAGAGAACCACCACTAGAATCAGCCCTATCCACTTAGACGTGGCCCAGGCATCTCAACACTCTCTCTTAAGAGAGCGCTGGAGGAGGCTTTGCTCCTCCCTCACTTCTGTTCCAGAAATGAGGGGGAGCGAAGCCTCCTCCAACGCTCTCATAAGAGAGAGCGCTGAGATGCCTGGGCTGCCTCTAAGCAAGTAGGGACATTTCTAGTGGTGCTCCTCTGAGAGCATTGGGGGGTGGGCAGAGTGCGGCACCACAGAAGGGAAAGGAGGGGGCAGCAGGCAGTGAGTCTGCCTGGGGCGCCATGCATCCTAGGGCCGGCCCTGCTTGCAGGGTTGTTGTGCAGATTAAAAAGGGCAAGAGGAGAATGATGTAAGCTGCTTTGGTCCCTACAGGGTCTGTGTGATGGTTGTCATGCCCCCTGCACTTGCCATAATTATTCTTCCTTACGTTCATTCTGGGCCTGTTCCAGGGCTTTGAGTCACCACAGACACAGGGCATGCACACATATGTGGGGGGGGGGGGCAAAGACAGCATCTCTTTTTGCTGCAGGGTGGGTGGGAAGACAGCAAGGGTGGAGGGGTGAGTGAATGTCAATGGTTGGGTGGGGGGGGAGACGGCAGAGGTGAGTGAATGTCATGGGTGGGGGGAATAGTGGAGTGCCAAAGGTGTAGAGGTAGTTGAGAGGAAGAGGTGGTTGGGGGATGATAGTTGGAGGGGGCAGGGGTGGGAGGACTCCAAGGTTGAGGGGAGTGAATGCCTTCACTTGGGTGGGTAGGAAAATAGCAGGTGTAGGGGACACTCACCCAGAGCCTCTTTCTGGAGCCTTCTTCTAGAGCCTGTTGTATTTTTCTCCACAAGGGGCATTATTCCTAGTATATTTGTAAATGGATTAAGGCAATTGGTAAAACCTGTGCGTAATAGCAAATAAGCATACAGCATAATAAAAGAGTTTACAAATTGATGTGAGAACTAAAATTAGATTGTGAGACAAGAAATTGGTATCTGTTAAGCCGGGGTGGGGCTTTCCATTGCCCTAAATTATTATAACACTCAGGACAATGGAACCTGAATGTTATAATAATTTAGGACAATGGAACACCCAGGGCTTAACAGATATCAGTTTCTTATCTCATTACACATGCTAATGTCAATCAATTCAATTCAATGACCTTTATTGGTATATCTACAGTCAGAAGCAAATATGCTAATGTCATTCAGTTCTTGCATCTGTTTGTAAACTTTTATTATGCTGTTATGCTGATTTCCTGCTATTCACAGGTCTTGCCAATTGCCTTAATCCAATTTTAGCTATATTTATTGCTTGTTTACTTATGCATCTTACTCTAATTAGCCTTTCCTGGAAATGCCCTCTACCTTTATGGCTGGTAACTTCTGTTTCAATATATTTGAAGAAGTGTGCATGTTCACATAAGTTAGTCCCCAGAACAAAACTTTGTTGATCGGTGCCACTGGACTCAAACTTCACTCTGCTGCTTCAGATCAACATGACTACCCAACTGAATCTTTCCCATCAAAGTTATTCAGGACCAGGGGTAGCCAAGCAGTGGTTTAGGAGCCACATGCAGCTCTTTCACACACATTGTATGGCTCTTGAAGCTCCACCCTGTCAGCTGGCTTGGAGAAGGCATTTGCCTCTTTAAATCACTTCTCCAAGCCAAGACAGCCAGTGGCTTGGAGAATGCATTTAAAGTTAAAGTTTTTCATTTCCACATCTCCCTCCCTCCTTCCCTCAAACATCTGACATTCATGTCTTGTGGTTCTCAAACATCTGATGTTTATTCTGTATAGCTCTTACATTAAGCAAGTTTGGCCGCCCCTGACCAGTGGAAAGAAATACATAATTCCATAAAATGTACCAGATACCAACTAGAGATGTAAAATTTCCAGAAAGTTTGAAGGGGTTTTTTTAATGGAGAAAAATTGGAAATTTGTGTGGGGGTGGTAGAAAGTGAAGTATATGCAGTACAAATGTAAAGTAATTTTATGGTTTTAAAACATAAAATGCATCAATTATAACTTAGCGCACAAAATCACAGTATTTGATGTATTTATGGAATTCAAATAATAAATGCCTTGGTTTTGTATAAGAAGAATTTCAAATGTACCTAATACTTGAGAGAAAATGGCAAGCTTATGCCTCCTATGCTCTTAGCCCACATATCTTAATATTTGCTATCTGTCAGAGAGAACTTAGTTCTCAATAAAATTTTCAGTTTCCTTCTGAGGCTTTGGTTCAATTTCTGCCCTGCTTCTGTGGATGTTTTTCTCCTTGCAAGGTAGGGCAGTAAGCTCTTTTTTACCCAGTCTGTGGGTAAGTGTCACAGTGGTTTGAAGGAGAATTGAAAAGGTCAACAACAGTCAAGTCGGGAGGTGGGGCATCGCGGAGAATGGCGGACGCCTGAAGCGGTTACTCCCGACCTACTGTCCCTTCACTCTCTCCCCACTCCCATCTATCGCTCTGATTCTACCTGGCATGGGTAAACAAAGCGTTGGAAACTCCAAAGCACCTAGGAAAACCCCAGCAACAACGCAAAAGGTACTTAACTTTCCCCTAGCAAGTCCCGGGCCATCGATCCGCTCCAACATGGCATCCAGCCCCTCCCCCGGCTCGGAGGAAAGCCCTCTCTTAACCACCCAAACGTTTCAAGCGGTCATTGCATGTTTGGAAGAGACCACAGGAGAAAAAATTTCTAAGGCCATTGACCCCATACAATCTGAACTTAAAAAGATAAACAAAACATTGACAGCAGTCACCCAAACTGCGGATTCAGCATTTGAAATGGCAACTAAGGCCCATGACGCAGTGGAAAATCTCCAGCGCTCAGATCTCTGGCTTCATGAGAAGGTGCTTTACCTGGATAACAGATCAAGGACTGCAAATTTGAAATTTAGAGGGCTGCCAGAGCAGGCTGAAGAGAACCAGGAGATAAAAGTTTTTATTGCATCTTGGCTTGCTTCTGCTCTTCACCTTCAAGATGGCGTCGCTCCACTCATTGACTCTGCTTATCGTTTGGGCACCTTACAGCCTAATTCAAAGGACTTTTCAAGGGATATATTGTCTACGATCCCAGATTCTAGGACCAGAACCCTGATTCTACAGAAAGCCAGCTCTGAAGAGGGCCTACTCTACAAAGGAAAAAAGATCCTAGTCCGGGCTGACCTCTCTCCAGAAACCTTGATGCATAGGAAAGAAATGAAACCAATTTTAAACTTACTTGCTGAACACAAGATTCGCTTCTGTTGGTCTTCCCCCACGCAAATCCTTGTAGTCCATCAAGGTCTTCGACTAACAGCTTTTGACTTTACCTCCGGCTGTGATCTTAAAGCAACTGAATATCAACCCTCCTTCAACTACTGACTCAAACTTGGCTAATCCACTCCGTCCACCTAACCAACCATTCTCCTCCAAGCCAAGAAGACGACGCTAAGTTCATTATATACATTCATTCTACCTTTTGCCTACTCTACCTCCTAATACAGGATTGCTATTTCTGCTATACCCGTGCCATATTTTCCCATTTTAAGGGAGCGGGCTCATTTTATACTTTAATATATCCACAAAGGGAAAGTCGGGATGTTCCTTCTTCTTGCTTTCCTCATATTGCATAAATTCTAAGTATTGTGCAAAGTTGTATTGTTCCCTATTTGGAAACAATGAACAGTTTAGTAAGATTTATGTTAATGATGTTTAGTTGTTTTTATAAGGGGAAAAATCATTCATTGATGTTGCCTATGGAAGGCCCTTTTCAACTTGTAATTTCTAGTCAGTATTGGTGTGATCTGCCATATTCTGGCTGCAACCCACGAAGTAAGTGGATCTTCTCATTTGCGCTTTGGTTCTTGAAATTTTTTATTATCTTGAAGAGTGGCTTGTGTCTCTTCAACACCAGTTTGATAAATAATATAGCTGATGTTAAATTGGATTTATATACGTTTGTTCTCAATTTTGCCAACTCCACCCTTAAGGTATTAGTTTGGTTATACTGTGGTGTGAGAGTAAAAATAATACAGATGTTATTCATTTGCTTCCCTTTTATTTTATTTGCTATAAAAAATTCTAGTTTAAGTCTGATAGGCTTCTTATGGAGTTTATCAATCTCGTTATTCTTTATTGTATCACTACTATGTCAGACCTAAAATTAATCTCTCTTAACTGCAGAGGCCTCAACAATGTTATCAAAGCCAAAAGGCTTTCTTCTGCTATGACAAAATTACAACCTGATCTTCTTTTCTTGCAAGAAACCCACATTAACACCACCATTCTTCGTTCAAAATGTTTTCACACACAATATGCTGCTGCTGGCTCATCTAAGTCACGTGGAGTCGCTATTTTACTTTCAAAAAGAGTTCGATTTGTCCCATTGGCCCAAGAAATCGATCCCCAGGGAAGGTATATTTTCATTAAAGGTACGCTTAATGACTCCCCTTTTACCTTGGTTTCTTTATATGCTCCCAACACCGCACAAATTACTTTTATAAAGGACACGTTATCTAGACTTGCCCTTTTCCAAGAAGGGGCAGTTATTATTGGGGGAGATTTCAACCAAATTATAGATCCCATTTGGGACAGATCATTTAAGCCATACTCTCCCTCGATCTCTCCTCTGGCACCTATGCAAACTATTCTTCAAAACTTCAACTTATGTGACATCTGGATAGTACATAACCCTGGAGTTAAAGACTATACTTATTTTTCGGCTGTACATAACACTTTTACGAGAATTGACTATTTTCTTATTTCCCCCTCTCTATTGAATCAAGTTTCCCACACTAATATTGGTCTTAGGACACTCTCTGATCACGCTTGGCTGGAGTGTACACTGAATACTGCTTCTCAAGACAGACCCACATATAATTGGACATTGAATAAGACACTCCTTTTAAATCAAGAATTTTGCATACAAATTGAACAAGAGATTAATCTTTATTTTGAAAACAACTCCGAGTGTGGGGTTTCTAAAGACATTGTATGGGACGCAATGAAGGCAGTTCTGCGAGGCAAGTGCATCTCCTTGCACTCGGACTATAAGAAAAGAAAATTAGAACTTAACTTATATTAGACAATATCAAATTATTGGAACAAAAGCATAAACAAACTTGTTCAAACAAAGTATATCAAAAACTTGTGTTTGAAAGGCAGAAACTGGATTTAATAGAATCCTCCACTATTAGGAAAAATCTACTTTTTTAAAACAAAGGTACTGGTACAATCACCCTCGTTCACTGAAACTGCTTTCTTGGAAACTTAGGAAAGAAATAGGTGAAAGACAAATTAACTTTATTATAGATAATTCAGGCAAAATATACTCATCTAACAAAAAAATCCTGGATACTTTTCACCAATATTTTCATCAGTTATACACTTTGTCTAATCCTCCCTCTTATTTAATAGATCATTTCTTTCAAAACCAGAATGTTCTCAGCCAATTATCGCCTGAACACCAAATCTTTTTAGACTCACCTATTTCTCCTCTAGAAATAGCTGACGCTATCAAATCTTCCAGAATTAATAAAACCCCAGGTAGGGACAGATTACCCTCAGAATTTTATAAAAAAATTTGGTTCCTCTCTAGTACCCCACCTTACCACAGTATGTAATCTTGTCCTGGATTCCGGTTGAAGGCCTTTTTCTTGGTCCCAGGCGAAAATAGTTCTTATTCCTAAAAAAGGATCTATTAAACACCAAATCTTACCGCCCTATCTCATTACTAAATGATTACAAAGTATTTACCTCTGTTTTGACAGCCAGATTGAATAAAATCATAGGTCTTTATATTCATACCAACCAATCAGGTTTCATTCCGAATCGGGACATTACGGATAATACCAGACAAACAGTTAATTTAATACAATACTGTACCTTCCAACCATATGAATCCTGTATCCTAGCCCTGGATATTGAGAAGGCCTTCGACAGTGTAGAGCCTCTCTTCCTAAAAAAAGCTCTATATTACATGGGTTTCAGGCCAAAGTTTATGATGGCCATAGAATCTCTTTATTTTCGTCCATCTGCTTTTCTACAAATTAATGGCCAACAGTCCCCTTCGTTTATTTTGGAAAGAGGGACACGTCAAGGGTGCCCCTTATCACCATTGTTATTTGCCATCGTCATAGAGCCTTTTGCAAATATGATACGACTCTCTCCAGAGATTCCTGGCATGTCAGTCCGAAATTTCACTTTTAAAATTAGCTTATTTGCCCATGATATTGTTCTATTCATTACAAATCCTCTCCAGTCCCTAAAAGTTATTTCTACATTCTTGTCTAACTATAGTAAACTTTCGGGCCTTAGCATTAACCATTCCAAATCAATTCTTTACCCAATCAAAATTCTTGCTACTTCCAAAGAGGATATAATTGCAAATTATCCCTTCCACTGGGTCATAGAATCTTGGTCATACCTAGGACTAAAAATCCCCTTAAACAACTTCTCTGGATTATTAAAAGCAAATTATAAAGCCACTGTATCTGAAGTCATTACCACTCTAAAACAATAGGACAACTTACAACTATCATGGATGGAAAGAATTCAAATAATTAAATCCTTTCTTTTCCCCAGATTCTTATATCTATTTCGGGCCCTCCCCATAGAGATACCCCAGTCTTTGTTAAAATCCTGGCAACGAGTACTGACCTCTTTTATCTGGAACTACAAGAAAGCTAGAATTAAAAAAACAACCTTATGTCGATCAAGATTAAAAGGAGGCCTGGCCGTTCCCAATATCACAAGGTATTACAGAGCTACAATTTTATCCCAAATGACCAAAATATTGTATCAACACCCCCCACCTCCATGAATGCCCTTAGAGGAAACTCACTTTACTCCTCTTAAATACTGTGAAATAATATGGCTTAAGAAATCTGAATGCCCACTTTGGCATTTTATAAACCCATTCCTCAAAAGCACTGTGTGGGACTCGGAGCATTACTTTTTAGCCCCTGGATTTTCTATTATTTCTTCTTTCATTGGCCAAAAGTACTTTCCCCCTGCTCAATTACCATCCTCTTAACATTTGGAGGAGCTCTTCAAAAGTTTTTTTCTTTTACCTCCTTTCATCCTCCAAACAACTCTTATTCAAAAATAAACTAGACCAAAAACTGTCGAATCCGGCACCTTGGTTTGAATATTTCCAGATTAGACACTTACTTCAAGACTCCAAAGTAACTTCGTCCATTTCTCGCCCTTTGATTTGTATTCTTTGTGTCTTTGTTAATGTGTTGTCTTATTTTATAATGATATCTCTTGTGATATCTTTTGGAATTTTTCCAAATTTATATTGAATGTAAGTTATATCTATATTTCAATAAAACTGTTTAAACTTAAAAAAACAAAAAAAAACAGTCAAGTCAGAAGGACAGTAGAAGGTATGCGCAAGTGTTGATAAGCAATGCAAGCCCTGTATGCCCCCCTCATGAAGGTTAAGTGTCCTTCAAGGTGCAGAAATACATCTTGGACTTAGGAACTGCAAATGTCTACAGCATGCTCACATTGTCTTTTAAAACAATTCACTGTTTTGAAAAGAAAGTCATCATCATTATCACTCTGCTATTTGTTTCCAGTCCAAGGCAAGCCAAGGTATGTGCAGCACTGTGCCCAAGCTGCACCTTTCAAACCACAGGATTTTTGTGCATGCAGTTATTTCCTTTTACTATAATAATGCATTCTAGATAAGGCCTTGCATTAATTTTGAAAATTCTTTGTCATTATAGAAGAAAAATGGCAGGCAGTGGTTTGCAGATCTTCTTTTGTCATAACAATGTTTAATTAAACAACTACAATACATTTTTTGTGTTGCATATAAATAATGGACTTTTTGTGTGTGTTTGAAGTGTTTAATATAGCCTGGTAAAAAAAACAAAACCCTGAGAATGAAAATAACAAGAGCTGGAGCATATGCCTAGGTTATCCTTAACATGCCAGAAGAGGTCAGGCTGACATACATGATACATCTTAGGATGTATTATTCTCATTACATACTACTAGTGATATAAGAGAGGGAAACTATGCATAAAAATACATTGGCAGACATCAATTGAGTGCTGATATTTTGGGGTTCCTTTTAATTTCTTGCAAAGGGTCCTACATTATGTTCAAAATTTAAAATGTACTTTGTCAAAGGTGGAAAGTGCTGGCAAGTCTCAGCCAATTTATGGCGACCTCACGGGTTTTCAAGGCGAGGAATGACAGAGGTAGTTTGCCATTGCCTGCTTCTGTGTGACAACTCTGGACTGTCTTCTACCCAAAATGTAATAATCTTAAGCAATCTAGACTCCCCTCCTCCCCTTAAAGTAGCACTAGAAGGGCTGAAACAGTCATGTTCTGAACATACTTTCAGATTTTAACAATCCAGGTATTTACATCAAAGAAAGATTGGCATGAAGTCATTAAAATAATTTGGTTGATAGAAATGGCGGATACAGGGACCCCTTGAAAAGGGAAACCAGTTTAATATGCTCACTTCAGTTTAAAGGCTGTGGAGTTTCACAGAGAATAGTGAGCCCATTGTAGAGTTCTAAAATGATTCAGAAGTGTAAAACTAACAATACTATAGAACCAGAATAGCTGCAGTTATCCTAGTGAGAATGTTTCAGGTTACAGTCTGTTTTCTGTTGCTTGCTGCTGGATGAATAAAGTACCGGTAATTTAAAAGTTAAGGGAAATGAGATAAAATAATTTATAATATTTTAGCAAGGATAGACTTTTATAAATTCACCTATTTAAATATTAAGATCCTTCTTATGAATTGATACAACTGAAATAGTTGCACAGTTGTCATGTTTCCTTAGTAAGAAGTATCCTTGTCATTATTCAAGTACAACTGGGGGACCCTCATTTTCCTCTCCTCCACTATTTCCTCTTTGCCTTCCCTGAAAGTCTTCATAGTTTCTTAACATCCTTCTCTTCTTTCAACCCACTTTGCCAGTCTATCTTTATCTGCCTGCATCTTTAGCTTTCTGTCCTTCTCTTCCGCTTGCTGCTGGGAAAACTCTGGCCCAGTTGACTTGTTCTGGCTTTCAGGCCCAGACCCAGTTGCACTGTGAGGTGCCGGCAAGGAGTTGTGGGGTGCACATACCTTTCCCCTGTGTGAAGAAGTGCATTTTTGGGTGGAGGTCTTAACTGAGTAAAACCTTCACCAGGAGTTATTTTAAAAGTTTTTCTCTCTGGGCAGAGAATAGGCAGGAAGAGGGAAGTCAGTTCAGTTGCTTTCCAGCCTCACCTCAGCCACCTTTTTAGAAATGCTAATAGATCTAGGAAAAGAAAATGGGATGGTCCAGGCCCTCCCCCCCACTGAGCAGGAAACAGAGATTTAGAGGTATTAAGTACTATAAGGACATCAGGATGAAACTCCTGGAGACTTCAGGAAGAGATTCTTTTGACCCAGCCTGATCTGGTCCTTGGGTGGAGAACGAGAAATGATACACCTCCTGGGAGCAAGGTGGAAGGTCTCTTTTGGGCTGATTCCATTGAAGCAGACAGAACTCTGAACTGAGGTCTGGAGGAGGCAGCCATTGCTGACCAAAACAGCCCTGTCTTTTACAGACAGAAAGCAAGGCTTGTTGGCAGTAATGTTGTGGTTGCATTTGTCTCTTAACACTGTTGGTATTCCTTCTGTTTTCATTTTTAAGCACCCAGTATAGTGTTTTTGTTCTTTTAAGATTTCAGATTTTTCTGCAAACCTGGGACTTTTCTCAGTTTTGTAGAAAGATCTATCAGATCCGTTCATGGCTCCAGCCCTCAGATTTAAGTAGCCGTACATGGGACCACATTGAAAACTAGATGTATTGATACAATGTGTATATTCACTAATAATAATTTTAATCAATAACTTTTACATACATTCAGAGAGTTTATAGTCTGCATAGAATGGGAGGGGGTTGTGCCGTGAAGAGTAGCATTTGTGAAAGTTATTTTGCTGTGTCACAATTTTGTTGTGTAGTTTAGTTAACAGATTAATTTGTATTATACGGTTTGTAGCATAGGGTATGAATTGAAAGTTTCTGAATATATCAGAAGCTAGATTCCCTTTAGTTGAATGAATTAGGAAGCTCCTTTAGTTGAATGAATTAGGAAGCTCAGACAGTGAGTCTGCAACACTACTGAAGAACAGACTTTGGAGTGTTGTATATACATATTATTAATATGCCTGTCTAGCAGAAATCACTTACTGTTTTGGCTTGCAAGTCCTGGATTAGGTAGCACATTATGCACAGTAGCTCCCTGAGTGGCTGATATCTTCTAGCCCTTGTAATCCTTTTATTAAAGGATCAAGGGGGAGGGTGCACGTTTGAACTCTGCTTTTTAAAGCACTGGTAGTAAATTAAGGGACAGAGTTCTTTACTCTTTTAATGAAGGCTGACCCTTCCCTTACTACAAAAAAGGCACTGGATTAAACTTCTGTATCCTCTGAATTTTTAATCAAATCATTAAATTAGCAAGAGAAGTTTTTTAAACATTAGTTTTTAATAATTATGCACTAGGTTGAAAAAAATTATTGCTGCTTTTAGGGTTTTTTAAAAAAAACTGCATAAAATACTATCTTACAGTGTACTTGTCTTATATAAACAGTGTACTTGCCCTATAAACAATTGTTTGTTTTCTTTAACCATTGTTAAATTTCCATCCAATTGTACCTAAATCATGATAAAAAGGTTGATCACAAACTAGGATGTGAAAACTTGGTTTTCTTCCAAACCATGGCTCTTGTGAATGGCAGTTAAGCATTGCATCTGAACCAAGACAAGGAAACTTCCTCACCTCTTGAGTCTTTGTGCTGCAGGAGACCCAGGCTGGGGGCAGCAAGGCCAGATACTGCCCAGCAGTATCGTTCTTTGTCACAATCCATTGTTCCCACTTGTTTGAAGGCTTCCCTTATTGTCCCAATACCAAAGAGGACGCCAGCAAAGGTTTTAAATGACTATAGGCCAGTGGCCTTGACTTCTGTGATAATGAAGTGTTTTGAACAATTAGTTCGAAAATATATTATTTCCTGCCTTCCTGTTATTTTTGATGAATATCAGTTTGCTTACAGGAAAAATAGATCTACTGAGGATGCTGTTAATACTGTTCTTTATACTGCTTTATCGCATTTGGATAAAAAGGGGACGTATGTTAGAATGTTGTTTGCAGATTTTAGTTCTGCTTTTAATACAATATCACCCCATAGATTGTTGTTTAAGCTTAAAGATTTGAAGCTGTCGGACTCTATATGTGAGTGGATTTTGAATTTTTTGTCAGGTCGTTCACAAAGGGTTAAAATGGATGGATATATTTCCTCCGTGAAGATCTTAAATACTGGCACCCCTCAGGGATGTGTCTTGAGTCCACTTCTTTTCACTATTTACACGTCTGATTGTGTTTCTAGCAGTCTGAGTAACAAAATCATTAAGTATGCAGATGATACAACGTTGGTAGGGCTCATCTCTGAGGATGATGAGTCTGCGTACAGGAGGGAAGTTCAACAGCTGTCCCTTTGGTGTAAAGTAAATAATCTTATTTTAAATATAAATAAGACAAAGGAAATTATAGTGGATTACAGGAAGAGTAGTTTGGACACCCAGCCGTTGTTTATTGATGGTGTTATGGTAGAACAGGTGACAGAATGGAAGTTTCTGGGAATTACCATGAAACAGGATCTAACATGGGGGGCAAATACTTTAGCTCTAGAGAAGAAGGCCCAGCAACGACTATACTACTTAAGACTCTTAAGATCACTACAACTGTCAGGGAGTCTGCTGGTTGCCTTTTATCGTAGTTCCATTGAGAGCATTTTATCTTATTGCCTCTGCGCGTGGTTTGGGAGCTGCACGGAAGCAGAGAGAAGGGTGCTCCAAAGAGTGACGAGAAGAGCACAAAAGATTTGTGGATGTTCTCTCCCCTCATTGGTGGATCTGTATAATATGGCATGTAAAAGGAAGATACAAATGATCCTAAGGGACCATACACATCTGGGCCATTTGCTTTTTGAGATCTTACCGTCAGGTAGACGATATAGAGTGTTGAAGGCTAGGACAAACAGATTTAAGGACAGTTTCTATCCAAGTGCTGTGGTTAGGTTAAATGCAGGGTTATGAAGGATTATCTGTTTTAGATGTATTTAATGGTTTAAATGGTTTTAATGGTTTTATGAATGTTTAATGGTTTTATGAATGTTTATTTAATGGTTTAAATGGTTTTATGAATGTTTATCCATTTTAGATGTATTTAAATGGTTTTAATGGTTTAAATGGTTTAATGGTTTTAGATGTATTTAAATGGTTTATGAATATGTGTGTTTGATGTGTTGGTATGTTTGTGGAAGAGCACCTCATTTCGTTGCTCTCTTTTTGTTGAGAACAATGACAATAAATTCATCTATCTATCTATCTAGCAGTGGTGTCCTTACTAGCATGTTAACCTCCTTTGCAGGGTGCCAAGGCTCTTGCAAGGCTGGCAAGAATGCCACTGACCAATGTGTTGTGTTGCCCAGCAGTAACAGGCTCAGGCAGGGTATAGCAAAGCCAGGGATCACACTGTCTGCCTCTGCCCAGTGGCAAAGTCCCTACCAATTTGCTCACTTCCTTTTGTGAGGCATGAACCAGGCAGCAGCAACAGGGCCAGGCTTGTCCTCATCATCCACTGGGCTGGGAAATTTTCAAACACACTTTCTGCTGTGGCAAGTAACTCCATGCTACTTTCTCCCTCCCCAGCATAAAAGGCAGGCATCTTGTATCAGTTAATACTGACCAAGTATTTTTTTTTTAATGTTGCCAATCAACAGACTATTTCATGGCCATTTTGCACATTATGCAGCAGCCAATCCAAATCTATCTGTCCTGCCAGAGTCTCCTCTCCCAGTTTACCCTGTTCCTCCTTGTGACCATCCTGTGAGAATGACATCCCACTAAATCCTGAAACAGAGAACTATTCCCACAAACATTTAGGGGGCAGATTGACAAAGGAAAATACACAGCCTGTTTACAGCCATACTAATCCCAAATCAGTTGTGTTTTGATAAAGGGAAATGCAAAAATGAAAGTGTTGAAAAGGCAACATGTAGTATGTGTGAGGAATATTTAGTTCTGATGGATATCTCATTGTGGGAACAGTATGGTTTTTTTAAATTATTACATATTCAAATAATCTGTTAGCTAATAAACTGGCACTGTAGGGTTGAATGTGTTGCTTATATAAATGTGGTGTGAACATTCTTCTCCCATAATTTTGTATTGCTTTCCTTTTCAATCATAAAATCATAGAGTTGGAAGGGTCCTCCAGGGCCATCTAGTCCAGGGTCATCTAGTATTAATGTTGGCTCTTGTACGAAAAAGACTACAAGTTGTTAGAAAGCAAAACTGCAGAACAGGCAGTCCCTAGCCTAGTCTTTGAGGCCCTTTAGCAGTCATAGCATGTGAAGCTTGCAGACTTTCCCTGAGGCAGCCTTCCGCAGACCAGTTTCAGAAAAAGGAATAAGTCGCCAACAGTGTGTGATGGCTTTATTCATTGATCAAACTTTTTCAAATTCTGGCACCAGCCCTGTTTTTGTTGCTGACAATGCACAGCAGTTTCCAGAACATTAAGTCTGAACGTAAACACTAGAATTACTGAAAAATTGCTGGGAATTCATGACCCAGAGAACAACAAGAAAACCATCAGATTAGGTAGTGGCTGGCAGATGTGGCATCCTGAGTGTCTAGGCTGAAGGATTATGACTGGCAATGGTGTTCCAGCGAGAATTTAAAATATTCAAAACAAAAAAGTATTTCAAAGCCAGAAAATTAATTATGGCACTTCAGCTCTATTGAACCCATGAATACAAAAGACGGTCCCTGAAAGAAGGATACTCCCGAAATGAAATTGGACTGGTTCTTTTATCATTCATTGGACTACAGTTTAAATGTTGCATGGTTCTTTGGACAGTAGTTGTGTTGTGCATAGGATGGTTTGCTAGAACTGCTTACTAGCACACAGAAATTGTAAATTGTGGATTATATTGAAAATTATTTTCTACATGGAGTGTATATGTGTTGTTTTTCTCCAGTTTACCGAGGGGTGGGGCATGTACATGAAGTAAGGCCTGTGAAGATAAACATAATGTCCAAGCAAGTATACGTGAGAAGAGGTAGTTTTTCAGATACCCTAGTACCAGGCTGAGAAGGCTTTAAAGGTAAAAAACAGAACCTTGAATAATATCCAGAAGCTATCAGTCAACCAATGAAGAGCTTTCAGTATTAGTATAATGTGGTTGCCTGTAGTTCATGCCTGGTAGTGAACTTGCTGTTGCTAGTTTGGACTAACTGAAACTTCCAAATTTTCTTCACATTCAGCCTATATAGCCCCATATAAAGTACCTTATGGTTGTCTAACTTGGCAGTGAAAACTTCCTGCAGGTCTCTTCCTGTACATGAGCTCTAAATTGGTGCTATGAACAGGAGTGTTAATAAAAAAAGGTGGGTACCCCCAGACATCGAAAATGGCTTTATTTTCTTTTGGTTCTGTGTAACTGTACCATAAGTTCATGCTAATTTTGTCTGCTTGAAGGTTTCTCAGTATGAGGATTACCTCATCTTTAAAAAACCAGAGTAATGATCACTTCTGTTTGTTTATAGCGAAAGTAAAAATGTGGGATTTTTAAAAAGTGAAATTTGACATAACTGTAATCAGCTTAATGCATAAGCTTTGCTTTCAGAAGAAAGATTTCCATTAAAACTCTGTTGAATTTTCTAGGAAGATGTGGTAACAGGAGTTCATCTTGATCCAGCTGCTAAGGAAGTTCAGTATAATCCAACATACGAAACAATGTTCGCACCTGAGGTAAATAAAATAGTGTTTTTAACCTAGTCATTTGTTATAGTGTTGTTCAAAGCAACTTCTGAAAGGAATACCTTGTAAATTATTAAATCGTATATGAAAATAAATCTTTAAAGAACAATGTGACACCTATTATGGTTAAATATAAATGATGCTTGAGTACTTCAGAAGTTTTCAGACATACTGATCTGAAGCTAAGCAAAATTGGGTAAAATGCTCCCATTATATCTCGTTTTGTACCTCTGCAATGTACTTCATGACACATTAAAAGGTATAATGAAACAAACGTTACACTTTTGATAAAATAAGGTATGAACTGTGGAATTAAAAAATACCCTGTTCTCTTAACAAAGCAGTAATTTGCAGTACACACAAGATAGTGAGTTGTTGTGTTATGAAATTCAGGTTTCAAGTACTAAAAGTGAGATGGTCTGGTGAATTCATTCATCTCCTTGCCCCTGGTAGGATAATAAGGCTCTTCAGCACTTATGTAGATAACCCTGGGATTTTTGTTTAAGTGTAAATCATATGCATTCTCATTATGAAACTCCAGAAGTGGTAAAAGTTTTGTGGAATTTTTTTTTGATAGGGAAATAGTAATCATAATGAATCAAAGGCATGGTTTATTTTTGAGACTTATATCCTGCCCTACCCCACAAGTAGGCTCAAAGCAGCTTACAATATATATTCCAATAAAATCATATAATCATTGCTAAAACAATTCATTAAAGCATCAATACAATAATTTAGTCAACTAATTGCAGCAGTTACTAACAGCACAGTGGGTAGACTTCTTCAACGTCTGCTGGACTCATGCCAGAGATGGTGGGGTGCATTCTGCATAAGCAGATCACTGAGTCCAAGCACCCAATATATACAGAGAGCCATGGTTGTTTAAGCAGGGGAGGCTGAATGGCATTTGGCATCCACCACCTTAACTGAAGGCCTGACAGAAAAGTTCCATTTTGCAGGCACTGTGGAATTGCAGTAGATCCCGCAGGGCCCTGGTTTCAATCGGGAGTATGTTCCACCAGGCTGGGGCCAGGGCTGAAAAGGCTCTGGCTGAAGGTAGATGTCTGGTCTGAAGAGCGCAAGATTCTTTGGGGCATATATTGGGAGAGATGGTCCTGCAAGTATATTGGTCCTTGGCCCCATAGGCCTTAAAGCTTAATACCAAAACCTTAGACTTGGAACTTAACTGGTAGCCAATGCAGCTGGCATAGCACTGGCTTAATGTGCACCCATGCAAATGTCCCAGTCATCAGGCATGTTGCCACGTTCTGTGCCAGCTGAAGTTTATGGGTCAAGCCTAAGGGTAGGCCTGCATGGAGTGAGTTGCAGTGATCAAGCCTGGAAATGACCATTACATGAATCACTATTACCTGGTCATGAGAGGAGAGGTTGGGACCAGCCTACCTGAGCAGCCGAAGATGACCCTTATAATCTTATAACTGGGGTTGTATATTTCCTTCCTCTGCATGTAAGAAATTACACAGTTTCTGGGTGTACTACAAGCTGTCCTCTTTTTTTAATGCAACCTTTGTATGCTTGTAGGCAACAAATGTGATATTCTGAGACTTCAGTGCAAAATCCAAAGTAGGCAGCTATGAGCAGAGCAGGAAAATACTGTTTCCTTGACCAATTCATACCCTTCGTGGCTTGACAGAACTTGGCAGAATAGTACATCTGCATGTCTGAAAATGCATAGTATTCAATGGGGTTGTACAGATCTCACTCAATATCAGTTATGTGCTCTAAAATTAATGTTGATAAACATAAACAGCATGTGAAATCTGTTTATTAAGGTTATGCATGTTTGTTTTGTCTGAGTTTGCACAGTTGGGTCATTGACCATCTTTATTTGCATATGACCAGCATCTGATTATACAGAAAATATTTTTCTTTTTGAAATTCACAAATTCTAGAAAGCAATAAGCTTTAAGAAGAATCACACAGTAAGAGACAAAGATTTGGTAAAGAAAGGGCTTGGATGATCTCAGCTGTATATGGTTGTCAAATGACTGGGCTGTGAAAGCCAGTTTAATATTGAAATTGGTATTCCTCATGGAAAAACACCACTGGAAACAAGCAACTAGTATGAAAATAAAATATCAGCCTTTATATGTGCAGCTGTCTGAATCTTGGAAATCATAGTTATTCAAAGCTGGATGTTATTTTTTCATTTGAGGTATAGCTAATCAGTAATAATGGTCTTCATTCCCCTTGACAAAACTAATTTAATTGATTGTAAAGCACATGCAAATTTTCTGTGTTTTTCTATTTCACACACAATTTAGATACATTAATACTATTTGTGGAGGTTAATCTTGTAGTAAAAGGATGGAAGAGCAAGGGACTGCTTTGGTAAAAAGAAACATGAAGTTATGTGTTGGATGTCTCTGGAGAGTTGGGAGGAGGCAGTAATGCATGACAGAAATCTCATTAAGCATAGCAGTTGTGGTGCAACATAGTTTTCTATCAAAATCTGTTGACAATTCATTCCATGCTGATAATTTTGGTTCTCTGTGGGTTGTAGTGCTGCATATGACTTCTCATATTGATGTAGATAATTTATGAGAAGCATACGCCTTTCAGTCTGGTCAGTATCTTGGCAGTATTCCCATTTTGCTCTCTCTTTGGAATTCTATGTAGCTTTAATGTAGCATTTTAAAAGATCCTACCATAGATGCATTTCAGAATCTGTTTCAACAACCACTCCCTACTTTCTCCTAGAATATTGAGGTCCCATACAGATACCACATTTCTTTCTAAATGCAGTCACACTTTTATCCTCCCATTGTTTGCTCAGATTCCTCCCTGCCCATTTACTTTAACCATTTACCATGGTACAGCATTATATGTGCAGTGTAGATAACACAAGCAATTGTTAGTTTTAGCCAGGTTTATAAATCAGTTTCAAAGCCTGGCTGTGGAATCTTTTTGTAGTAGTCTTTTTCCATCTGAACTACCTTAGATTGTGGTTGTTGTGAGGATAAAATGAAGGAGAGAACAATGCTGTAAGCCACTTTGGGTTCCCATTGGAGAGAAAAGTAGGTTGCAAGTATCAAAATAATAACAGAAAATAGAAGCAGATGTAATGACCAAACCAGAGTTTTCAACATAAAAAGTATTACATGTAATATGCTTTGTTATTGCAGTGCGAATCCATACTTGTGTTTTGGAACTATCTGTTGTTAACAGTCATGCATAGAATACTGGGGGGGAAGCAAACTTTCCCCTTAGAACAGTATCCCATGTGTTGCAGATTGTTTTTAGATATTTACTATATTGCTTCATGCATGATATATTGCTTACATGATGCATTAAAAATATCTCTGTCATGTGTGAAGGTCATCTGGTTTTTCGTGCAGTGGTGTATATGCATGAATCTGCTAACGAAGTCAAGTGTAGAGTGGTCCTTAATGACAATCCTGTGCATATTGCAATTCTTTTTTTAAATACAGTTTGGGCCAGTGAATCCTTTTAGAACTCAGCAGATGGCTGCACCTAGGAATATGCTTTCTGGATATACAGAACCAGCACACATTAATGATTTCATGTTTGAACAACAAAGAAGAACATTTGCAACTTATGGTAAGATATGTCTTCATGTTTAACCCTTTGAGTTGGTCTGCTCCAATTGCCCATGTTTGATCTACTCTGATGGTTGCAAATTCTTCAGTCTTAGATTTTGCATTACTCTCCTAGAATTTATGGTTATGAAATAGTAAAATTTAAATATAATTTGTCTTAAATGATTTATTTCTTTATTTATTTTTGTTCCACTTATATTCCGCCCTCCCCGCCAAGGTGTGCTCTGAATAGCATAAATGATGGCTATTCAGAAGAGGTGTTGGATTAAGAGAGCTGAATCCCCATGCCACATTCTATTCAAGACCATCTTTACCCATAGGTTAGCACACAGTTAATTGCAGCTTGAAACCTTTGATTTCAGGCATGAGATGTAGAGAAAGTGCCTGCTTCCTTCATATACCACAGAATGAAAAGAAAAGGCAAAGCGTGCAGCTCTAAATTACCTTCTCTCCAGGAGGCTTTCCACGATTTGGTCATCCTTTTGCTTTCTGTACTTCATGAAATGTGAATTTTAATTACATGAGCTCTGGGAGGTAAGAATTAAATATTCAGCATGCAGTGCTGCCAGCAAATCTTATATAGCAATGTACTTAAGATTTGAAGTGTTCTTTAGTTTGTATGTCGCAACTGCAACTATTATGATATAATGGACAAGACAGGGACAAATTTAAATATAGATATAAGTGAATAGTTGTATGTTTGCTATCTCTAGCAAAGCTATTAGGCTCTGTTATTTCTGGCTATCTGGTTATTGGTGTAACTAGATTGCATTAAGATGGAATTACTTCTGCCCAATGCATGTTTCACACAGAGACCAATGTATCTACCCTGTAAATGAATGCAGTTAATGTTGCATTTGTTAAGACATCCTGCCCAGCTATTCCTGTTCAGGAGGAGTCCCAAAACCATCAGCACAGTCTCTTTTCACAATGGTTTCCATGGAAACTGTGGAACTATCCAGGAGCATTGTTAACTGGGCTAATTTAATTTAGAACCAGAACCACACTGCTGACAAAGGTAGAGTTATACCTGTAGTTAGTTCAAGTGGTAGCATTTGAAGCATGCAGAGTGTTATGCTTGTGGCTACACTTTCCCAGTTTTGTATTCATTTCTGAGAATCCTAAGTGCTTAGATCATAAGGAGTTTAGATCATAAAGAATAGTTTGGAGAGAGTGGTAATGATAGTATTACATTGTATTACTATTCTTTTTAGCCCTAAAATTTATTCTGTAGATAAAAATGTTCTCTTAAATAGTGAGTATATAGGTTTTACAAAACTAGAGCTAGTGAAGACAAGCGCACCTGTTTTAAGACATATTAAGCATTCTTTTAAAAAGTTGAAATCTCCAAAGATTCCCTGTGTCTTTTTCTGTGCCCATAGTATTATTACTTAAGTGATTCTGTGTGGTTAGCGACAAGAAGGTAGACAAACAAGTATTCAAGAAAATAAAAGGTTGCTAGATTTAAAAAATGAAGTGTGTCCTTTCTTTCTGACATATTTTGAGGATAGCTCCCCCATATAAGCTAGAGCCACTGCATAATTGCTCATTTCTAACATATACTCCGACATAATAGCTGAAATGGTTGTGAATGAAAGCAGTGAGAAAGGTGATAAATTATGCAAGCCTGTGTTTTTGTGCCTAGATTCTACGTTATTGTGGACAGAGCAAGTTCACAGGGTCTCCCCCCCCAAAAAAAGCTTTCGTCTGTTTGAAAGTACCATTGTCTGAATGAGCATACATTTTAACGAAAAAGTTCCATATTGCTCTGGAAACAAAGTAATGGGAGTGGGAACTGCTTTTTCAGATACTTTGCTTTCTTGTGCCATCACCATATTTAAGTTTCTCCTGTGTTCCTGTAGCACATTTTTTTCCTCCGAAGCCATGAGTTGTAGAGAGAGGGTTGAAAGCACATCTTCTCTCACCAAAACTTCAAGCTTCTTTGCGGGAATACATTTCGTGCCTAAAATGTTGCTAACATGACAAAGGCTGCATTGTTCAAATTGCTTCAGATTTATAAAAAATACACTGTCATGTTGGCAGCAAGAGACAGCAGGAAATAATAAATTTAGTTCATCCAGACCATGGGATGTCTTCCAGGCCTGTCTACATGAAGCACTGTCACAGTGCTAGTTGCTGGTTATATTGCCCTGTTATTAATGTAACACCATAGAACATAATCAGAGAAGTTTATTAGAAGAAAATTGGGAAAGAAAACAGAGATCCAGCCTCTCTCCCAGTATTCATTTTTGAATCTGTATATTATTCCTCACGTTAGAGTACATGAGTAGTGTGCTGGAAGATTTGCTTGAGTAGAATAATTCCTTTCAAAACCAGCTGAAAGATGGCCATATCCTGCTGCCTCATCTGTGGGCATTTTTGGAATTCTGAGAAAAGGAGAGAATATCCAGCTCCCCAGTGGCTTGCCCCCTTGACACCCAATCATAAAATGTTTGGAGCTTCTAAGGCAAGTGGTTTGTTATAACAGAGGTAGCACTTCCTACAGATGCAAAGGAAGTATCCTCTGGGCTGTGCTAAAATTTCTCTTAGGAGGTGCAAGGAAGCTGGGACTGGTTCTTTGCTTTAGAAAAATGACATTGCTTCCTTTCAGCTTCCAAAGAAGTAGAATGGTTTGCTCTGTTGTGCTATAGAGACTGCCAAGCCCAAAAGCATACGAAACTGAGTCTGTGGCCAAGCTGAGGGGATATGCCTGCGACTGATCTGTCCAGGATGAGCTCAGTCAATCAGTTGGGAGACGTCAAAAGCTTCCTGTGCTTTTCTGTTCCTTTCAAGACTCTCAGTACAGAGATGTGGGGGTAGAAAAAAATTGAGATTTCCCAGTACTGCATTTTTCTGTGGGAAATTCTTTATATTGGTTCATTATATTTGTGGTTTCATAAAATCAATAACAGTGAATTGATGCCATTGCAATATTAAGCAAGCTTGAAAATTACAAAGATAATCAAGATAATATAATCAATATTTTCCAGGTGTTATTCCTAGGAATGGTATGAGAAAGAACACGTATGTTGATTTGTAAAATGTGGGGGGGGGGGGGATAACAAGTGTAATAATCCAAATGTTTTAAAAAAATCAGATTTTCTTTTATTTACACCTGCTCGGCTGTGCAGGTCAAATCAAAGATGAAGTTCTTCTTTAGAGGTCTCTTCTTACATGGTGGAACTTGCTTGAATATAACACTTAAACAGTACTTGATTTATTTGTTTTCATAATCAAGCATTTCAACTTTTTGCTGTGGGTACTTTAAAAATTTTGTTTACTAAATATAAGTAGAAGTAAATATGCTCAATCTGATAATGTTCAGTTTTGGGCATCAGAAAGTTTTCCAGTTCATCTTTTTCTGGAAAAAAATACAGGTCACTGATTTTATCCCCAAGACTCAAGAAGTAGTCACAAGGAAACACATCAGTGGGTGTCATGGCACATGCAGTCTGCACATTGAGGGTCACTGCTTTTCAGTCATTCAGTAGGGTGAATCTTTGCTCTCATTTAGTGAAGAAATGCTTTATTGGAGAGTTGTGGAAGGAGAGCAGAGCCCTCATTCTTTCTGTCTGTTTCATGCTAGCAGCTGACTACTTTACCTCTGCCTTGGCTTTAAAAATGGGGTTCCATCTGGAGAGGACAGTGCAGTTAGGTGGGCATATTTTTTTTTAATCTGTCACCTAAATTCAGAAAATATTTGTTAATATTATTCAGGCAATACATTTTGGGTAGATGAATTTTAGATCTTATTTATGTTATACCTGGTTTGGATATATGAAGGGAAAATAAATTGTAGTTTTTCTTACATATGCAGACCTGATTTGGGTGTATGGAGGAAGAAATAAGTAGAGGGCTTTAAGTTGGTACGTATCACACAAAAGAACGTCTAGCTTAAAACAGCAGGTTTTCCCTTACAGCTGTGTTTGGAAGTCTGTCAGTACGGAAGATAGGAATCTCTTTCACATTCTCAGTATAAAGTAAGAATTGTTCAGAGCCCTTTTTATAAGGGAAAAATGCTGAACCAAATGCAGCTTGTCTATAGAAAACACAGCTCCCCCTGAAAATTAAATCTCACCCAGTGGCTCCATTCATGATCACTTGTTTTGAGAGAGCAACAGCTAAACAAATAGTCCTAGAGACAGCATCAATACAGTGGGAGGACAACTAAGCTGCTGTATTGATTCTGACATGCATCCAAATTGGCATTTCTGCCTTCTTTAAAGATAATCTGTGAAACTGAGTCCACTGGAAAATTGGCTCATTTTCACCATGTAAAGACCTCACTTGGAGTAAAACTGTGTTTCAAAGTGCTCCACATACTTGAATAGAAATTGCTTTATTATAGTAAATTTCAAATAATCCTGTGGTGTTTGCTGCACTCTGTCTTGCTAACAGTTCATGAAAACCCACCCAACTAGCAGTGACATGGTGTGGAAAATATTCTGGAACATTTTTGAGTGTTATATTTTTCTGTGGAAAATTTTCTGCTGCACATAGTAAATATAGACTGCTATAATTGTTGGGGCTGTTGTGCTGCAATGCAATCAAGTTAGGTGGGCTAAATATGAGATATGATGCCATGTATGTGATTCAGGTATCTAGAAGGTATATTTGCCTTCTTTTGCTAACATTGTTAACATGTTGCTAACATTATTTAAATTAGAATAGGAAAATTTTATCATTCAGATTTGTCACTGTTTATGGCAGTGGAACAGAGGGAAAGGATAAGCGGGCAAGTACTGCCTCTCTTTGGGAGCAATGGCAGCTGCCATGTAGCACTTTACATCCTTGTGAGAGGCATGTTACAATAGTGGCCGTGTTACAGAGGATATTTAATTGTATATTGTTGTCTTTTGGCTTAAAAGCTCACAGGAAGGTGGTTGTTTTTTCTGTTTATTCCAGTCAGATTGCTGTTGCAAAGCTGGGGTGCTTTGAAACAGTTAGTCCTTAGAAACCAGCAAGACTTTTGGGGTATTAGTTTCAAGAGTCAATGCTCACTTCAGATACAAGTCAGAATGGAGATCTGAGTCCTTATATCCCAGTTAGAAGGTGGGAGGGGTGCCGCAAAGGAGGAACTCAGGATATAGAGTGGTGGTATGCAACCCCCCCCCCCCCCAAATATTTTTTGGGTTCAAGTATATTGAACCCAAAAAATATTGGTATTTCCCAGTATTAGTATATTGAACCCAAAAAATATTGGTATTTCCCAGTATTTCTGAATCTGGTATGGTATTCATATTCAGTAAATATTTGGGATTTCTGAAATTTTTAGGTTCCATTATAAGCTATACATTGTTAACATGTTGCTAACATTATTTAAATTGTTTATTTAATTAGAATAGGAAAATTTTATCATTCAGATTTATAGTCAGTGGTCTCCATAGGGCATAATGAAGAATTGATCCAGGAGTATCTGAATTTTCAGCATAGCTGCTGGTGCCTGTCCCCCAAAAAACTCATGAAGTTTCAGAAAGATTGGGCTAGGGGGGTCCAATTCTGTGAGCCTCAAAAGGTGTCCCCATCCTCCATTATTTCCGGTGGAGGGGGGGAAGGGTATTTAAAGGGAACATGGTCCCTTTAAATGCCTTTTGCAAGCTGCGCCATGAATGAACTCTGAAGCAGCTAGTTCACCTGGAAGGTGTTTAAAGGGAAGGCAGTCCCTTTAAGCACCAGCTTTTCAGGATTTCTTGGGCTAGGCCATTTCAGATGACTTTAGACAATACCAAGCTTTATATTCGGTTTAAAAAATACCTGGAAAATACCATTAAGTTGTTTTTCAGGTATTTTTTCAGCTTGTTATTGCTGAGTGTACACTCCTTAATGCAGAGTGTACACTCCTTAATGCATACAATGTGCACTGTAATCAGCTTGATTAGAACAGCAGAGAAATGCTTAGGGGTAGAAAACTAGTATCTATTGTGATGTACCCTGGTGTCTTATGTCCCCTGTTCAGGGTGCTGTGGGTGTGCAGTTCTCATTTCTGTGACTAGGGAAACACTTTTCTGTGTCTTGGGCTATAGAGGTTTTAAGAAAACTTCTACTTTCAGCTGGAAAAACACCCCCAGACTGGGAACAATATTAAATCTGTTAACATTTGCTGAAAGCTTTTTGAGAATGTGTCTCCTACCCAATAATATAAATGCATTGATAAATTCTAGAGTGATCTGTGACTCATAGCTGTCACATTGATGTATTGGTACCTAGCAATAAATGCTTTGGAAGTGGGGAATGATGTGAGCTTCTTTGTTTCAGTTTATTTCAGTTTATATCCCGCCCTTCCCACCGAGGCGGTTCAGGGTGGCTCGCAACATATAAAATCTAACATAGAGTTTGGTTTTAAAAATTCATCAATTTGCAACAATTTAAAACAGTAAAATAAAAAACATATAGAACAAAGGATCTGCCAAAGTGCTATACTACAACTTTCCATAAAGTTTCCAATGTCAGTTAATTATAGGCCAGCCGGAAAAGGGCTGTCTTACAGGCCCTGCACCGGCAAGGAGCCATACCGAAAAGGCCCTGTCCCCGGTGGATTTCCGACGGGCCTTCTTTGGCCCGGGGATTACAAGCAGGTTTTGAGAGCTCTATCTCAGTACTCTCTGGGGAACATGTGGGGAGAGACGGTCCCTAAGGTAGGCAGGTCCTAGGCCATATAGGGCTTTAAAGGTAATAACCAGCACCTTGTACTGGACTCGGTATATTATTGGCAGCCAGTGCAGATCCCGGAGCCCCGGCAGAATGTGCTCCCATCTTGGGAGCCCTAATAACAGCCGGGCAGCAGCATTCTGCACTAACTGCAACTTCCGGGTTTGGCACAGGGGCAGCCCCATGTAGAGGGCATTACAATAGTCCAACCTTGAGGTGACCGTGTCATGAATCACCGTTGCTAGATCGTCATGCTCCAGGAAAGGGGCCAGCTGCCTCGCCCGCCTAAGATGAAAAATGCGGACTTGGCAGTGGCTGCTATTTGAGCCTCCATTGTTAGGGAAGGCTCCAATAGTACCCCTAAACTCTTGACATTGTGCGCCGCTGTCAGTGGCAGACCGTCAAAAACTGGCAGGGGGATTTCCCCTCCTGGGCCACGACGACCCAAGCAAAGGACCTCTGTCTTCGCCGGATTCAGCTTCAATCCACTCAGCCTGAGCCACCTAGCCACAGCCTGTAACGCCTGGTCCAAATTTTCTGGGGCACATGCAGGCCAGCCAGCCATAAGTAGATAGAGCTGGGTGTCATCAGCGTACTGATGACAACCCAACCCATACCTTTGGACAATCTGGGCAAGGGGGCGCATGTAGATGTTAAACAACATCGGGGAAAGCACTGTCCCCTGAGGCACTCCGCAATCAAGCGTGTGTCTCCGGGACAGTTCACCCCCAATCGCCACCCTTTGTCCCCGACCATCAAGGAAAGAGGAAAGCCATTGTAAGGCCAGCCCCTGAATCCCCACGTCGGCGAGGCAGCAAGTCAGCAACCAATAGTCAACCATATCGAACGCTGCCGATAGGTCCAACAACATCAGCACCGCTGAGCCGCCTCTATCCAGATGCCGTTGAAGGTCATCCACCAGGGCAACCAACACTGTCTCTGTCCCATGGCCCGGGCGAAAGCCAGACTGATGGGGATCAAGAACAGAAGCATCCCCCAGGAAACTCTGTAGCTGCAACGCCACTGCCCTCTCGATAAGTTTGCCCAAAAAGGGCAAATTCAAGACCGGTTGATAATGTGCCAATTCAGCCGGGTCTAACGTTGTTTTTTTCAAGAGGGGGCGGACCACCGCCTCTTTAAGCGGTATTGGAAAATGCCCTTCCATTAGGGATCTACCGCATTTTTCGGACTATAAGACGCACTCCCCCCCCCAAAAAAAAAGTGTGGGGGGAAGTGTGTGCATCTTATGGTCCGAAGGTACGTACCTTCGGGGGGAGGGCGATCTGCTGCCTCTTCCTCCGATCCGGCGCTTCCCCCGCGCCTGCCTGCCTGGCTCTATCTTCTTCAGGCAAGCGCTGGGATCGCTCCACGTGGCCCCAGCGCTTCGCAAGCGGCGGCTGCGGAGGGGGCAGCGTGCTTCCTCCTTGCCTGTGTGCCTGGCTTCAGCTGTGATGTTTAAAGCAAGCGCTGGGATCGGAGGGGGGAGGGAGCGATCCCAGTGCTTGCTTTAAACATCACAGCTGAAGGCAGGCACACAGGCAAGTAGGAAGCACCCGCCACCTCCGCAAACCCAGCGCTTTGCGAGTGCCGGCTGTGGAGAGGGCAGCGTGCTTTCTCCTTGCCTGTGTGCCTGGCTTCAGCTGTGATGTTTAAAGCAAGCGCTGGGATCGCTCCCTCCCCCCCTCCGATCCCAGCGATTGCTTTAAACATCACAGCTGAAGCCAGGCACACAGGCAAGGAGGAAGCATGCTGCCCCCTCCGCAGCCGGCGCTTGCGAAGCACTGGGGCCACGTGGAGCGATCCCAGCGCTTGCCTGAAAAAGATGGAACCAGGCAGGCGTGGGGGAAGCGCCGGATTGGAGGAAGAGGCAGTGGATAGCCCCCCAGGAGGAAGGTGCGTCCTATCCTCTGGAGCGCCTTATGGTGCGAAAAATACGGTGTTTATGATATCCCGTACAGGATATCTAAGCTCCCTCTGACAGGTTTTAATAAGTCAGGAGGAGCACGGGTCCAGATTGCAAGTTGTTGGGCGTGCAGATAAGAGGATCCTGTCAACTTCCTCCAGGCTGAGAGTATCGAAGCCATCCAGAACACGATCTGAAGACAGGCACGGAGCCTTGGGTTCGCAAACTGTCTCTAATATGGCAGGGAAGTTGCAGTGGAGCGACGCGATCTTATCTGGAAAAAAATTCGCAAAAGCCTCACAGCCGATTGCCAATTCATTAGAATTTGGTCTGCCTTGTGGCAGCGTTGTAAGGGTCCGAATTGTATTGAACAATTGTGCCGGGCGTGAAATTGCAGACGCAATCTTAGCCGCAAAGTATGTTTTCTTTGCGGCTTTGACTGCCATCTCATAGGACTTCATAAACTCTCTATAAGATGTTCTAGTCGCTTCGTCTCAAGTACGCTGCCATTGCCTCTCTAGTTGTCTGAGTCCCTGTTTTAATTGCTGCAACTCCTGGTTGTACCAAGGTGCTGGCTTTAAACAAGGGAGCAGAGGGCACCTAGGTGCGATCTCATCGATGGCTCTGGAGAGCCTATCACACCAGGAGGCCGGGGATCTCCGCGGGCGAGCTAAAATACGCTCGCCGCCTAAACAGGCTTGGGGTGGGACATCCACATGAGCCTTGAGGGCATAGTGATCCGACCATGGCACTGCTTTAGCAGTAATATCGTTCACTGAAACTCCAGCCGCGAAGACCAAGTCTATCATGTGCCCCGCCTGGTGAGTGGGCGTTGTAACAATTTGGAAGAGTCCTAGTGTCGCCATGGATGACACCAGGTCCATCACCTGATTGGAGTTCGCGTCATTGGCATGAACATTGAAGTCACCCAGGATCAAAAGCCTTGGGTGCTCCAATGCCCAGCCTGTTGCAGCCTCCATCAGGGATGGTAAGGCGCTAGCCGGTGTGTTAGGCGGTCAGTACACCAGCCAGATGGCCAACCCCTCCCCAACGTCCCACGCCAGACCAGCACATTCAATGCCCTTGATCTCCGGGAGAGCCCGGAAGGAGTAAGCCTCTCTATGAATAGTGCCACCCCTCCCCCCGCCCGCTAGTCCGTGACTGGTGAAAAACCGAGTATCTGGGAGAGAGCTTCGATCTCCCCATCGCGCACCCAGGTCTTGGTCACGCATGCCAGGTCCATGTCCTGTTCAAGCAGGAATTCCCGAAGGATGGAGGTCTTATTATTAATGGACCTGGCATTACATAACACGAGTGACGGAAGCGAGTAATTTCGCCTGGCCCCACTACCTGTCACCGTCGGGATGGGACACAGGCTGGAAGGTGGTCGAGCACTGTCATGTCTCAGCCTCCTTCCCTTATAATTCCGCCTGTTCCCACCATCATACCTTCCCCTCCCCAGGAGTACAGGAATCCCCAGGCCAGTCATCTCCTGTTGGTGTCCACCAGCCCTTCAAACCGGCAGAATAGCTGAACCTATTCCCTTCTCAGCCCTCCCGTCTCCAACCGACCCCACTTTGGTCCCCACTGTGGAGAAAGACTGTATTGGGGTGGCCAAACTGCGGCTCGGGAGCGACATGTGACTTTCACACTTATTGTGTGGCTTTTGAAGCCCCTACCACCTCGTTTGCTGTCTTGGAGAAGGCATTTCTCTCTTTAAATCACTTATTGAAACTAAGCCAGCTGGCAACTTGGATTTAAAGTTAAAGTTGCTTTCTTTCTACCTCCACCTCCACCTGCGGACTGGTAAAATGGCAAACTTGCACATCTCTTCAGCAGCCTCCCACATTGTGGAATGGTTTGTTTGAGGCTATTCAGAAGGCCATGGTCTTCTGTTTTTTGCAAAACCAAAAAACAGTTGTTCAGTGGGATGTTCTATAGAAGAGGAGAGTTGTGATGTAAGGATCAGCTCAGGAGGTTACCTCTATTAGGGATAATGTGTTTTTTCTTCCAGTTTTTCAGTCCCAGCCCCATTGCCTTATGTTGTCTTATTAGGGGTCTTTTTTAGATTCAGATATCGTCATTCAAGTGTCATCATATTTTGTAATTGGCTTATTGGGTTACAGAATAGTTCTATTATACTTGTAATCCACCTTGTGTTCCCGTGAGAAAGGTGGATTAGAAATGCAAATGAATAAATTAGTACAATAAACCTTCCATTGTGTGAGAAGCAGACATCTAAATTAGAATATTAATTTTGGCTTTGATTTGACCTGCACAATCAATAAGATTAATTCTTAATCTGATATTTTTATTTGGATTATTTACCGATTTGTAGTTCTGTCCCCCCCATATACAGATAAATAAAATGTATATGTAGTCAATGACAATAAAATGTACATGTAAGTTGTAACCAGTAACAATCTCTAGAGATGATACCTTGAAAAACATTAATTACAACTTTGAAACTTGCCTAACACTGTATTTGAAGCTTTGCCTAACACTGTATTTGCAGTGGTATCCATTTATTGTTAATTTTATGAGGTGATGAATCTTCAGATGGAAATTTTCCGCATAAGAATAAAGCACTAGAAAATGTTCTACCCCACTTACTGAGAATTTCAAAGGAAGGCCTTAAAGTGCAGATATATCCATAAAGCATTCATTTAATCTGAACCTAGGATCTAGGTAGTAAGTCCTAGACTGAAAATTAGCCCCAGAAACAGTTATCTGCTACTTTAAACCACAACTTGTTGCAGAAACCCTGGTGAGTTTACCAGGTTACATAACAGCCTACAGTTTGTAAATCTCAGATAACATTTTCTACCTCCAAGCAAAGCCCTCTGATGCTGTTCTAAACTCCCTTGCATTGCCAGACTGCTGGCAAAGTCTCACTTGTATGAACCGTGATTACTACTGGTCAGTGCCAATAAACAGAGGAGCCCCTGGCCAGGCATCAGTTCTCATCCCCTTCTCCCTGTTTGTTGAGCTTCAATGAATATCTGGAATTTAAACTCAAACAAAACAAATGTTTACACAAATATACCCTCTTGCTATTTTTCTGTCTTTAATAATAATAATAATAATAATAAATTTTATATCCCGCCCTCCCCGCCTAGGCAGGCTCAGGGCGGCTAACACAGTTCAATAAAATTATACAATATACAATATAAGGTGATTTAAAACAACATTTAAATTATACATTAATTTAAAACAACGGTCTAAAAACCAGTTCCAACTGTCTGGGTCGTTCCATAGTTTAAACAGCGGTGATCTTCCTGATGTTATTCTGTACACTTATATTATGGCAGGGGTCACTAGATAAATCGTTGGTGGATTAAATAGCCATCCTATCAATGTCTACAAAAGCCTGCTTGAAAAGAATGGTCTTACAGGCCCTGCGGAATTGGTCCAAATTCCACAGGGCCCGCACTTCCTCCGGAAGTTGATTCCAAAGGCACGGGGCTATAACAGAGAAGGCCCGTGCCCGTGTACTCTGTAATTTTGCCTCCTTTGGCCCAGGGATAGTCAGCATGTTCTTCCCTGCTGACCTCAGTGCTCTTTGGGGCTCATATGGGGAGAGACAGGTCCCCGGCCATATAGGGCTTTAAAGGTAATAACCAACACTTTGTATCGGACCCGGTATGTAACTGGCAGCCAGTGCAGTTCACGCAGCCCCGGCTGTATATGCTCCCATTTCGGGAGTCCTAATAACAGCCTGGCCGCTACGTTCTGCACTAGCTGCAGCTTCCGGGTTCGACACAAAGGCAGCCCCATGTAGAGGGCATTGCAGTAATCTAGTCTTGAGGTGACCGTCGCATGGATCACTGTTGCCAGGTCCCGGCGCTCGAGGAAAGGAGCCAGCTGCCTTGCCCGCTTCAGGTGGAAAAATGCCGACTTGGCAGTGGCCGCTACCTGGGCCTCCATTGATAGTGAAGGCTCCAGTAGGACTCCCAGGCTCTTGACCCGGCCCGCCGCTTTCAGCGGCGCACCGTCAAAAACCGGGAGAGGTATTTCCCCTCCCAGAGCGCCGCGCCCCACGCAAAGGACCTCTGTCTTCGTCGGGTTCAGCTTCAACCCACTCAGCCTAAGCCAAGTTGCCACGGCCTGCAGTGCCCGGTCTAAATTCACTGGGACGCAGTCAGGCCGGCCATCCATTAGCAGATAGATTAAAGTTCTTCCTGGGGAGGCTGATGTCTGTGAAGTACAGTTGTGCTTGATGAGACTTCACTAGTGGGGAAACAGTGTATAGAAAGAAGGCAAGGGGGAATTCACTTTCTTTTCTGTATGTAGGAGACTGAGGAACAGGTTGGAATTTCAAATTTCACAAGTCAAGTTAGTAAAAACCATGATTTAGAATCCCATCTCAGCGTTCATCAATAAACCACCACAGTTTGTTGGAGGAGATGCAGTCAGACATCCCATTAAATAGAATTGTAATCAGATCATGGCTTATAAAACTGATTCATCTTGGTATCTGAATGTAGTCTGACCAATCAAGCTGGTTTAAAATTGGCATAATGGTCATGCATCTAGCCCCAATTAACAATATGGCTGCTGTATTCTAAGTTGTCTTCAAAGGCATCCCCTTCCATTTATGCTGGCCCTTGATCAAGTGGACTGATCAGCTATGATAACAACCTTTGTCAGTTTGGGAGGGTGGGGTTTGGTCACTTTATTCCTTTGTAGAATAACATGGTATATTTTCTTCAGTAATCAAATGGTTACAGCACTTAGATTTTCATCTCAAGCATTCAGTCACCATGGCAATATCCTTGAGATCCCAGAACACTTTATGCACAAAGGATGTAAAATTGAGATAGGCAGGCATTTTTTGAAATCTGTCACCTAAAAATAAATGACTGTCATAGTGCCCAGAATAGTGCAAATACGTTAGTCCAAGAAAAGCTTCTAAGAACTAGCATAAATAATAATCTGTTTTATAAAACAATGCTATTCTTTCCATGTACTTTTGCTCTTCTCAACAGTAATTAAATTTGTTAGTTTCTGTTGTCTTGTTTAAACTACTGAATGTGGAAAGTGTGCATTAACAGCATTAATTCCAATATCAGTCAGGCTAGGCAAGTAATTCAGAAAACACAATCAGTATATTTCCTGGCTGACTTCAGTAGACCGACTGCAAAATTGGCAGAAAATGCCCCTTGGGTTTTTTTGTAAACTATCTCACAAATGAAGAAATAAAATAAGGGTTTCTACCAATTCCCTTTCCTGCATATTGCAGCACCCTCTACTATGATCCCCTTCTCCCTCCCCCCCCTGCCCCGCCCCAAGAGATGAATGGAAATCAAAATAATCTGTAAAGGAGACTCTTAATATAAACTTGTTGCACTGTATTTCTTCTTGTGAACCAGTGTGGTGTAGTGGTTAAGAGAAGTGGACTCTGGAGAACTGGGTTTGACTCCCCACTCTTCCACGTGAAGCCTGCTGGTTGACCTTGGGCCAGTCAGTTCTCAGAACTCTTTCAGTCCCACCTCACAAGGTGCCTTTTGGGGGGCGGGGAAGGGGATAGTAAACCACTGTGAAAATAGAGAAAAGCAGGGTATAAAAACCAATTCTTTTTCTTCTCCAGGATATGCTTTGGATCCCTCAGTAGACAATTATGATGTTTCTACTAAATATATTGGATCTGTTGAGGAAGCTGAGAAGAATCAAGGTAGGAAATCTGTATTCTCATATTTAAAATGTTAAGTTTCTAAATCAAGAAAATATACATTTTATTTTCGATATACTTGTCAACAATGAATTGGAGAGTGTGACAGTGATCAGCTGCACTGGCTCCTCTGCAGAACCCTGCTTGTTCGCTGCCCAGTATGGCTTCCTCTTCAGTCCAGGAAAGTAACTTCTCATATAGCATAAAGGCATATAATTTGCCCACCACTGGTAGTAGGTTTATAGGCTGGTAATTTTTGGGGTCTGTTGGATCACCTTTTTTTAATGGATGAGGACCTGTTATTGCATGTCACCAAGAGGAGGGTATATGTTTTGTCAGTTTGTGTAAATACTGATGCCAGAATCTGCCCACTGATCAGGGTTTATTTTAAATGGTTCTGCAGATATCAGGTCAGGGTCTGGGGCCTTCCTGGATTTCATTTGAGATATTAAATTTAATTTCCAGCACTAAGGGGACAATTTCTCAAGCTTTCATGTGAAAATCATTTGGGCAGAGGTGCTGTTAGCGGATGGGATTGCAAATAAGGCCTTGAAATGTGCCACCCAACAGTTAGCAGAGATGTGTCAGAGAAGCAGGGATCTAGTGTTTTAGCTCCTTTGCAATCATTTTTAATATAAGAATTAACTTGCTGTGCTTAAGCAGTCAGGGGCTTCTAAGCAATTGATGCAATAGGACTACTTCTAAGGCTGCAAAATAATAGCCACTACTATAGCTCTGTGGTTGCCAGAACCTTCTGTGGCTATCATTCAATATCATAGGCAAAATTTCTGGCCAAACTAAATGGCTCTGGAGAAACATTGAGCACCCTGGCTATTCGCTTTATGTGTTGACATGGATAGAACCTGCTGCCAGAAAAGGGCAAGGATTGCCTAAAGCTTCAAAATAGTGGCAAAGGAATAACTGCCAGTAGGAAAGCTCTCTCATTGAAGTTGCTTCACATATTAGAGAGTAAAGGTATACCCCACCCCACCCCCAAATGTACCCCAATTACAATATGGATGGGAAAAAACCTGTGGCTTCCATTTTTCAGCGATTCATTTTAATTCGGAATCCAGATTGGTTTTTCAGCCTTAAAGGCATAATGGAGGAAAAAATGAGTCTTTTTCTAAAAAAACAAACACATATGTGCCTTACTGCTGTTCAGTGAGGAAGAGCCTTTGAATTAAATATTTTGTATGAAATGGTGGTTTAAGGTTTGAGATTTGGCAACACAATCTTCTGTCAGGAAAAAATTCCTGCATCTAGCAATAATCTCACCAGATGTGTATGGAAATTAGAGATTGGCTTCATCCAAGGTGACCTATTTTTGCTGTCCAGATTATTGATGCCTTCCCCTTGGCTCCTGCTTTCTTGCTCTCTCCATACCTTTGGACTTTCATGTATGTTTATTGCTCATCTGCACCCACTACTTTAAGTCTGTGTCTCTTTCCTTTTTTTCCTTCAGTCGTCTCCAGGGCTTTTTTTGAGCAGGAATGCAATTCCGGCTGGCTTGGCATCAGGGGTGTGGCCTAACATGCAAATGAGTTCCTGCTGGGTTTTTTCTACAAATGAGCCCTGTGTAAAACAGTGGTGATGTCAGGGTGTGTGTCCTAATATGCAAATAAGTCCATGCTGAGGCCTTTTTCTTCAAAAAGAAGCCCTGGTTGTCTCTTACCCCTTTGGCCATATTAGTGGCAACTGCTAATGTTTCAGAGTTCTCTCTCTGTTAGTTCCTATGTTGGAGAGTACGGAGGGGAAAGATAGGACTATAGGCTGCTGACTGTCTAAATGCACAACAGAAACATGGGGAAACTGGTCTATTGGCTGATGATTTCACAACTACAATTCATTCAGCTCTGAGAGCTTCTTGTTGGAAAAGATATATGGGGACATGCATCTGTCCATGGTGGGGGGAAGATTCTCCAAACTTCATAAATCACTTCCCATCTTTCACGGCCTTTTGACAGCCCCATGGGCATTAAGTGATTCAAGGCTGAAATGTTCTTATTGAAAGTTAAATCAAGCAGCCTTGGGATTGTGGAAATTTTGTCCTTTTTGGATATTTACAAGTGTTTTTTTTTAAAAAAATAATATGTTGGAATTCAAGTTAAATGTTGACTTCAAGTATAACTTTATTTTATTGCTCATAGGTCTAACAGTGTTTGAAACAGGACAGAAGAAAACAGAGAAAAGGAAAAAATTCAAAGAGAATGATGCATCTAATATTGATGGTTTCTTGGGACCATGGGCAAAATACATTGATGAAAAGGATGTTGCCAAACCTTCAGAAGTGAGCATTGCTTTTTTTAAAAAACCCTTCTAAATATAGCTATAGCAATAGTGAGAATTCTGAAGCATACCTAGACTGGGATCCAAAGAAGACCTCGAATCTTCTCACATCTATGCAGAGGTTTTCTGAAATTTCATTCCAGCTACAGCTCCTTAAGCTACACTGAATGGTACATTGGAGGGTCCCGACATCATGAGTGTAGAATTTTTTTTATGCTTTTCATTGAAGCAGGGTGTAAGGGATGCAGTGGGATGGGTCATGAAAAGCTCCATCCTCAGAAACAGATTATTTGTTCAAGTTGAAAGTCATAACAAAAAACCTATAGAACAAATTATATACTATATATATGTATTTAAATCATATGTAGACTTTGCAGCCCATGAGGTAGGTATTTGTGGGTTTCCTGCATTGTGCAGGGGGTTGGACTAGATGACCCTAGAGGTCCCTTCCAACTCTATGATTCTATGACCTTCCTGCTTCCTCCTCCTGCTGCAGTCTACTGAGTGCCCCCCCCCCTGAAATTTTGTTCTTTGTGGATAATGGGGCCCTCAGGAACAGCAAGGGGTCTGTAGTGGGAAGAAAGAATTTGTAGAAATTGACACTCTTCTCTTTCATGAAGGGAGAGGCCATTCTTTCGATAGAGCTGCATGACTGGATACAAGCCACCTTTTTTTTTAAAAAAAAAGTCAAATTCATAAAATGGGAGACACAAAATCAATAAACCATCAACTGTCCTAGAAACAGCCTGTGGTCTGCCCAAGTGTAAATTTTTTACAGTATCCTATGGCAACATAAGCAGGAGAGGACAATTCTTCAGTAACAGATTTATCATTGTCAGTGAACAAAAAAAAATCAGTCTTGTGATGACCCTATAAGTAGACTTTTCTTTACAGTATTTTGATCTCAGGTTCTTCTGTAGAGGACATAAAAACAAATAGTGCTGTAAATCTCACTACGCTTTCTCAAGAAATATGGTGTCTTGTGGTGAAAGCCCCCCCCCCCATGTCATTCAAGACTGTGATGTTCTATAAACAAAATCATGTCAAAACTATTGTTTGGGATACAATAAAAGATCAGATAGGATACTTTCAGTTGCATAGGGGAAAATTAAATAAATTCCATAGAAGAAGAAGAAGAATTGCAGATTTATACCCCGCCCTTCTCTCTGAATCGGAGACTCAGAGCGCCTTACAATCTCCTATATCTTCTCCCCCCCACAACAGACACCCTGTGAGGTGGGTGGGACTGAGAGGGCTCTCACAGCAGCTGCCCTTTCAAGGACGACAACTGTGATAGCTATGGCTAACCCAAGGCCATTCCAGCGGGTGTAAGTGGAGGAGTGGGTAATCAAACCCGGTTCTCCCAGATAAGAGTCCACATACTTAACTACTACACCAAATTGGCTCTCTACACCAAACCACTACACCAAACTAAAATAGCACTAACCTTACTGAGGAAAGGTCAGCTAAATTATATGTACATAATTTTTATTAAAATATGTTTTCTGTCTTTTGCCAAAACTCTAAAGGAGCGGATAACTTATTTAGAAAATAAAACAATTGTTTACAGTACTGGGACACATGGAGGCACAACAGCAATAATACGAAAAGCCAGCCCTGTCCTGTGCATGATGCCTTGGAAAAAAGTTATTCAGTATTAAAATTAGGATTAAATTAAGAGTTCCATTCTAAAGCTTCAAGGTAACCAATGTTCTGTACAATATCTTAACGCTGAAACAGTATTTTTGAGTCTACAAAATACATACATCATACACTTTTGTCTCATCATTTTAGATCTCTGCAAAAGTTAAATGTTAATCCTGTGGTAGGAGCATCTCAGATTGATGCTGAGAGAGAAAGTGACTTGCCCGGGGTCACCTAGTGTATTTCTGGATGGAATGAGATTTGAATTGGGGGCATCCTGGCTCTCAGACCCTACAGGGAGGAAAATTTACAGTTATCTATAAGTAAGAAATGTTTTGGCAGTGGCACTGTACAGTAGTAAAACTCTCAGTTCCCCCCTCCACGGTGCCTGTGTAGTGAGTGATCAGTGTTTATTGAGTTGACACATGTATTCCCCAATGCACATGCACTATGGCTGTTGATACCCCCCACGCACCATGCACAAGGTAGGACTGGCTTTTCGTATTATTATTATTGTGCCTCCATGTATGCCAGTACTGTAAATAATTGTTTTATTTTCTAAGTAAGTTATCTGCTCCTTTAGAGTTTTGGCAAAAAACAGAAAACATATATTTTAATATTGGGTTGACACGTGTATTCCCCAATGCACATGCACTAATGCTGTTGATACCCCCCCCCCCCCGGCCCAGTTATGAACCATCAGATCTGAATATGCTGACAGCCCTTTTGGTAAATGCATGTGTGTAGATCTTTATGCACAGCCTATTGCTGCAAATGGTGATATTGAGAGCTGAACTTTGTTGCTAGACAGTCTTAGAATAGCTTTTGAGCCTGACTTGTTCTGTAGGTGGGCACTATGATGAACAAGTAATGATGGATGATTGGGTGCCCCATGTGTATGGATAAATTGTCTTGCTTTTTGTAGGCATTTAGATCTCTCTGACTTGGGGAACTTCTTTTGTGGAAAAGTGACTTAAATAGTTTGCTACGTATCTTATGTTGAATTGCTTTAAAGCATCTTTTCTAAAGATTAAAAAAAATTAAGCAAGTTCAGAGAAACATGCTTCTTTAGATTTCTCTGTAGAACAAGAATAGTAAAGCTTAAAATTTGGGCTACCTAGGAAGAACAAAGGGAACTAGACGAAATAACAGCAAAGAGGCAGAAGAAAGGCAAGCATGAAGATGATAAGCCTGGAGAAGAAAAGACTATTTTGCATGGTAAGTTCCATCTTCTGCAGTCCGGTTGCATTTTCTTGATCTATTTTCAAATATTTGATCATTTAGGGAAAATATTGTGTATTTTGGCTTATGTACTGTATCAGCAATTCTTACAGCATACCACATAGAAAGATGGCAAAAAGGAAGACTTAGAAACAGCCTGGTTTTGTTGTTTCTGGCGACACAGGAAAGAATTTCAAGATGCAGTTAAATTTGGATGGTAGGCAGATTGTACTATTGGGAACACTGTGGAAATGTCATTTGCTTTTGTATTTGCTGCAAATGTCAGTTCTTAGTATTTTAATTTGGCAGCCTCCTTTGGGTAGTCATTTCTACCACAAAACACTAAACATCTCAGATTTTACTTCCATGCACTTCTAGATCATCTTCTTATAGATAAAATCTCATCTCATTGCCAGCAGTAAGATTTGTAGCAAAGTAAATTGTTGTCTGTAAAATTTTATATTGTAGCCATCTTGCGATTTCAATGCAATTCACAATCATCAGGAAGTGTTTCTTTGGTGTTCCCTGCCCAAACATCCTTAGATTTTTTTTTCTACCTCGCACTTTCCTCTCTCCTTTCACTTTACCCTTTCAATCTAAGATTCCTTAGAATCTTTCAATCTAAGATTCATACATGCAATGGGTCTATTTACTTCTTGTCTAGAGACCTCTCTTCTTCCATATTGTTATAATTACAAATAAAACTGATTTAAATGTAGTTTGTGTTATTAATGTTGTCCGATGACAGAACTTTCTATCCTCATAGACACAAGCATGATCCCATTGCAAAGTAGGAATGCCAGACTCCAGGTTGGACCTGGGATCCCCCAGAATTACAGTTGATCTCCAGACTCCAGAGAAAATGGATGCTTTGAGGGGTGGACTCCAAGGCTTTGTATCACACTAAGGTCCCTATCCCCCCCCAGGCTCTACTGGTGACTGGGGAGACCTGGCAGCCCTGTTGCAAAGTCTCAGAACCATGGGGCCTTTTTGTTGTTTATTGCAATCAAAATCAAGACCAGTCATAGGGCAGATTCTTGCTACAGAGCAGGATATTTTATACATCAACACACAGCCCCAGCCATATTTGGCCTATGGGGATTTAAGTTACTGTTTTGTGAGGGAGGGCAAGGAAGTCATTTGGAGTTTAATATTCTGGTAACGAGATGTATTTAGAAGGTAGATGGTCTAGTATTTAAACTGGGTAGCATTTTCATGAGAATCTTACAGAATTTGAACTTTTTGTCTGACTTATTTCTCAGTCAAAGAGATGTATGACTACCAAGGGAGATCCTACCTTCACGTCCCTCAGGATGTTGGAGTTAACCTGCGTTCAGCTGTACCCCCTGAGAAATGTTACCTTCCTAAGAAACAGATCCATGTATGGTCGGGGCATACAAAGGTAACAGATGGTTAAAGCTAAATTTTCCCTGCTTTGTGTATGGTGTGTATTCTGTCAAGTGGGGTTTTTTGCATCAACATAGTGGATCCAACCCCTCCCAGGTTTCCCAGTGTTTCAACGCATGTCCTTGCACAAATTGCATCATTGCATCTACTAGCTTGAATTACTTCAGCCATTGGGTGAGCCATAAGAGATGAAAACACACAGCCCTGACCTGGATAGTCCAGGCCAGCCCAGTCTTGTCAGATCTCAAAAGCTAAGCAGGGCTGACCCTGGCAAGTGCATGGATAGGAGACCTCTGAGGAATACCAGGGCTGGGAGGCAGAGGCAGGCAATAGAACTACTACTCTGAACATCAAGTCCAAGTAGGGTCACCAGAAGTCAGCCATAATTTCCAGGCACATACACGCATGCACAGACACACACACACAAAATACCAAAAAAGGAGAAAGGAACATGTTCGGATGAAAACACAGAGTCCTGAATATGACATAACAATTGGGCTGATATATCTTAATGGCTTCAAATCAGTATTGGAATTTTTTTGTCGTGTTAGTTACTGTGTTGCATGACATTTCACAATATTACTGTTTCTAAAACCTCCCCCATTTGATTTAAGTTTTCTAAATGAGAACAGGCAATTTGAACAAGCCTATCCCTGTTCGGATTCTAAATATTTCTTAATGTAAGCTGCTCTGAAAGCCATTGGCCTTGGTCTAGACACCCAGTGTGCATGGGTGATACATGCACAAAAGTTTGTGATGTTTGCTTTGGTTTTTTATGCTATCATAAGATTTGTAAACTGGAACAGCCCTCGGGGCAATTGCGCAGTCATAGCTGTCCCGATGCCATTAGCTACACATTGGTGTGAATCTGCTAATAATGTGTGAAAACCCTTTGCTATATTCAGAACTTTGAATATTTAGTTTCACAGCCCATGTAGGCCATCATTCTTTTTTTCATTTTATGACATAAGTAAACAAAAGAAGTTCTTCACTGGATTTTGAGTTGTTTGCCCCCCTCATCTAGTCAGTATTTAAACCCATGGCACCACCACTTAATCACCTGGTATTTAATCTCCAGGTATTTTATGTATGGGCTATAATTCACTTTAAGAGTTCCTGTCAGGAAATTGAACTTGCTAAGATGACATGTGTCTCATCATTCTTTCACAAAGTAATGTGTTTTGCTTTGGAAGCACTCACTATACAGTTCATAGAAGCTTAAGTCAATTCTTGCAATGTTTTAAGTTGTAATATTAATTAATTTAATACATTTGATTTTCAGCTGCCCTTCCCCAAAAAGATAGGGCTCAGGGACAATGTACAACACAATATCATGTGATGCATCATTAAGAACAATTTAAAACCAATAAAACATAGTAATCAGCCTAAAAGATGGTGCTAAAAATTCCAGTAGTGCCATTGCCTCACAGGGAGGCAAGGAGTGCTAGGAAGATGGAACTGTCACTGTCCTCAACCAAATGCCTGGCAGAACATCTCTGCCTTACAGGCCCCACAGGACATGGATGTTGTTCATCAGAGAATTCCATTAGATTGGAGCCAGGGCAGAAAACGCCCTGGCTCTGGTTGAGGACAGCCAGATATTTCTCTTTTGAGACTTTCTCAGGGGACTCTGATTAATTCTGTGGTGAATGCCAAGAACTAATACAAAGATTTTCCAGGAGCCAATATTCCTCAGCATATGATGTTACAGTAGTCATTCTGGATCCTTTGTGAAGTTTGTTGTCATATATTCTTACCTTCAGTCTATTAGGATAATAGAACTAACCTGAAGCCACAGACTTCAGGTCAGTTTTAGAATACCTGCTTAGTAGGAGCACCTGGGGCAAATTATTCAGGAGCTGCCTCCTGTTCTTAACAGGCATGTTCTTAAAAAACCGAGTAAAAGCAAATGCAGTGTCAGAACGCTAGCAGCGAAGAGAGTTCAGCCAAATAAAAGGATGATCATGTAGTTATCCTTAATCCACAGAGTGTTCTTCCTAGGCAGCTCCAACGCAGTTCATTGTATTCCTCTTTAGAATTACAATATCCGCAATTGCCACATGTGAATTAAGTTTATAGCAATTTTGGTTCTGCCCCCAGGATTAATGTTTAGCAGAATTGGCAGCCATCTACTAATGACTGGATTCTTTTATAGAAATTTCTATAAAACCTGTTGGAAGATCAAAATACCATGGTCATTCCATTCAGTGTCACTTTTCTGTTTTATTTTAAAGGGTGTCAGTGCTGTCAGGCTGTTTCCTCTTTCTGGCCACCTGTTGCTGTCTTGTTCAATGGACTGCAAAATTAAGGTAAGTTCCTCTGAAATGATAACAGTCACCACTTAACAGATGTCACATTAATTTCTGAGTAAGCCTCTTCCTTTAGCTCCTTTATTTTGAGGCAATCTTTACTAAGCTCTGGTCAGACCTCACCTAGAGCAAGGGGGGACAAAGAAAAAAAAGCCTTACCATTAGATGTCCCCAGCCAGCAACAATTTTGCCCAGGGGTCATTTGGTTAAAAAAAAAGCTACTGGAATGCCCACTCCCCACCCTTCCCATCCCAGCTGAAAAAAACATCCCCCACCCTTTGCTGCCCAGGCCTCCCGGGGAAATCTCCCCAAAAGAACATACTGCAAGGCACATGAAAGCTCATACCTTGAAGAATACTTCATGGGTCTAAAGTGCCAGTGGACTCCAGCTTTTCTCTCAAACACTGGGAGCAGGAGGAGAAGGAAGGAGAGGCAGCCCAGCTCCTCTCTGCACAACACAGAGATGTTGGGGGATGGGAGGAAGCAAAACGGGGCTCAGGCTTTGCAGCCTGTGTCAGTCTTCAAGCCTAGCTTTTCTCTGCATGACAGAGAGATGGGAAAGGAAGGAAGCATAGCAGAGCTCATGCTTTGCTGGGGGTGGGTCTAGCTTTGGCTTTTCTTGTGACCCGGTATTGAGGCTTCCTTGGCCCAGTACTGGGTCATGACCCTGCAAATGGGAAACGCTGACCTAGAATATTGTGTTCAATTTTGGGCACCACAATTTAAGAAAGTTATAGAAAAGCTGGAATGTGTCCTGAGGAGGGCAACAAAGATGGTGAGGGGTCTGGAGACCAAGTCCTGTGTTTATCCTAGAGAGGAGATGACTGGGAGGTGATATGATCACTATCTTCAAGTACTTGAAGGGCTGTTATACAGAGGATGATGCAGAGTTGTTTTCTATGGCCCTGGAAGGTCGGACTTAAATCACAAGTATTTTAAGCTAAACAATAGAAAGAACTTCCTGACAGGGCAGTTCTTCAGTGGAACAGGCTTCCTCAGGAGGTGGTGGGCTCTCCTGTGGAGGGTTTCAGACAGAGGCCTGATGGCCATGTGACAGCAGTGCTTTGTTATACACCCAGGGAAATACTGATCGCCACTTTGGTATCAGGAAGCAATTTCCTTCAGGCCAGTTTGGCCAGGGAGCCTGGAGGTGTTGGGTTTCTTTGTTTTTGTTTTGCTATCTTCTGGACATGGAGCAGGGGTAACTGGGTGTTGGGGGGGAGAGGAGGAATTTGTGGAGTTCTTGCATTGTGCAGGGGATTGGACTAGATGACCCTGGAGGTACCTTCCAACTCTTTGATTCCATAAGTGCAGTTGTTGGTTTAGCGTTATGCTGGAATGATGTGCAGAGTTGTCTTGAAAGCAGCTCAGATTTTGTGTGTTATTAAGCAAATGTCTTTGTGTGTTAAGTGCCATCAAGTCGCTTCAAGCCTATGGCAACCCTATGAATTAATGACCTCCAAAATGTCTATCATTAACAGCCTTACTTCACTCTCACAAAATGAGGACCATGGTTTCCTTTATAGAATGAATACATCTTGTTTTGGGTCCTCTGCATTTCTTGCTGCCTTCAGCCTTTCCAAGTATTGTTGTCCTTTCCAGTGAATGTTACCTTCTCATTGCGACCAAAGTATAATAATTGGCAGTGAGATTCTCAGATTGTGTAGCCATTATCTGAGGTTGCATTTTGTCAGGAGTTTGGGCATGGTCTTGGATACCTCCTTATCTGTAGAAGCCTAGATCACGAATGTTGCCAAGCTGGCATTTTACCAGCTGCACCAGGAGACACAACTGGCCTCCTTCCTGTGACTCACTTTGCACTTGAGACTGATTTGGAAACTCCCAACTGGTCCAAAATGCAACGGTGCAGGTCCTGATGGGAATGCCATGGACAGCACATATTCGACCTGTGCTATGTCTGCTGCTTCCAGTGGAATACCAGGTCAGGTTCAAAGTTTTGGTGCTGACCTATAAGACTTTCAGTGGTCTGGGAGCCATGTATCTTCAGGACTGCGTCCTCTGTATGTCCCCCGAAGAACCTTGCGCTCTGCTGAGAACAAATAACTGGTGATTCCCTAGCTCAAAAGATGACCAGAGCCAAGGCTTTTTCATCCCAGGCTCCCCCCTGGTGGAACTCTCTGCCAAATAACATCCGCACCCTGCAGGACTTGCAAGGCAGGGATGTTCTTCTGATTGAGGGGCAGCAACAGGCACCATCCTATCTGACATGCCCTTCCCCTCCCCCATCCTGCTTTTTTCGCCATCTATTTGTGAGACAATAATGCAATTTGTAAACTGATTTCAGGGCCATCTGAATTTTTTGTTTAGCTATTATAATTCTTTGGATTTTAAATTGTATAGATTTTCTGTTGTTAACCACTCTGAGCTCTGAAATCAGAGAAGGGTGGTTTATAAATAGAAATGATAAATAAATAGTGGGAGATAGGCAGAAGAAGAAATGGCAGTAACATCCCCACTACTGTGTACTCTGCTGCACTTCTGTCTCCCAAGATACATCTCTAAAACACTGCTCTTGCATGAATCAGTCATTCTCTTCTCAAGAGCCAGTGTGGTGTAGTGGTCACAATGTTGGACTAAGATCTGGGAGACCATGGTTCAACCCCTCCTCCTATCATGGAAGCTCACTGGGTAACCTTGGGCCAGTAATGGATTCTCAGCCTAAATTAATTTATAGGTACAATGAGGATAAAATGGAGGGGATAATGATGTAATCTCCTTTGGGAGCCCACTGAGGAGGAAAAGTAATGAAGTAAAAATAAATAAATTCTTTTTGTATGACATCTTGGATCCCATGCAGCTTCTCTTACCCTGAGGAGTCAAACCTGGTTCCTTAAAATTTATGAACTGAGCAAGTCTTAAAGCTGTTGGGTTTCCAGTAGGAAGCCTAAGATAGTTTGGTTCTTTGTTATCCTGTAATGTTGCTGAGATGAATATAGAAACTTACGTGGTTTCCTTCTGAATAGATTTTTGTTTGGAATTAACCTTGTAAATTGTTTGCACTATTACATATTTAAATAAGGCCTTGTTGCTAATTATTTGGGTTTTTTTCTTCAGCTCTGGGAAGTATATGGTGAACGAAGATGCTTACGGACATTCATCGGTAATATATTTTTGTCATTCTAATTACCTTAAAGAGAAGGAAATTTTCTTTAGATCAGATGTCAGTTGGGTTACCTTATTTAATGATCGGACCAAACTTAAATTTGTGCCTTCAGTGAATGGTCTAGAAATCTTTAGTGCATCTAAAAATAAGGACTGATAGTAACTATTGACTTTTGTGCGTAATTTCATTGCAATGGAATAAGAATTGAGCTGAAGCAATGGGAGGGGGGGGGGAATCCATAGCAGCAATTGTGTGAGTGCAGGGAGGGCTGTACCATTTAGCCAAAGGTTTTTCTTCAAAGAATGTGGAGGTTTTATGCCAGAACATGGTCTAAGGAGATGTTTGGCAATCCTACCCAGTTTCCTAACGTTTCTGATCTGAAGATATTCTCCAGGCTAGGTGTTATTATGAAGCAACTCTTCAAACACTAGATCTCATGTTCTTGAATTTCTTCTGTGGAAAAATCTCTCCACAAAAACGCTAAGAAATACAAAGAGAAATGTCACATTTTGTTTCTCATAAGGCCATTTAAAGGTGGTAATGAGATATTTTTAGATGTGTGAACTACTTTGCTATCTTTCTTACCTCCCTCCCCCCCCCCCCAGCAGTAGTTCCTTCTTTTGAACTGTTGACTGAATGAATGCACATTAAGCAGTTGTGGAAGTGGCCTTTCACCTCAGATTTCTGGGACACAAAGAACCTGCAGAGTGGGGGGGAAATGCTGCTCAAAATAGAACTTCTGTAGCATTTCTTCAGTCATATTTTTAGAGCTCCCTTTAATGAGAAAGTTTTTAGCTTCCAAAAGTGCATCCACTGCTGAATCAAGAGCTTCTTGTGCAAAAAGGTGATGCACATGATACTGCCAGTGCTGGACTGGGAACTGTGTGTTCAGCATTGAACAAATAGCTTATACTCTCTATGAATCCATCCCTTACTTCCCCTCTCCAGAATGTGCCTTGAGCTTCACATTACAGGCCAAAGACAATCTGTTCCCCTGTTTCTACTCATGCCCCTTTCATTCTGTAGGACACAGTAAAGCTGTTCGAGATATATGCTTCAACAATGCTGGAAGCCAGTTTCTTAGTGCTGCATATGATCGGTATCTTAAGCTCTGGGATACTGAAACAGGTAAATGCGTATTTATTTTGTAAACAGCAAAAAATATAGGCATGGAAGTGCAAAATGTTACCTTTTAGATTGGGTAGGCAGAAGATCACTCAGAAGTGACCACTTACTCTCCAGGCAATATAAAGTAGCTTTCTGCTCCTCCTGCACTGCTGCTGTGATTGCTTTTGCCCCCTTGAAAGCTACTGCAGCCAAACAATGTTCATGCTTCAGATTCCTCACTGCAGCCCACTCTGAGTGCTTTGTTGGAGTTCAGGGGAGCCTTTGGAATAGCACTGGCGGGGAGGAGGGGAGGAGAGAGACATGAAGCACAAATAAGGAAATTAGTGAAAATTAGTGGTAGAAGTGCCCTTGCACCCATGGAAATAGAGAATAGCATCCAAACCATACGTATCAAAGATCCATAATTGGCTCCAGTTCCATGTTAAGCTTGCAGGGTGACCAAGCGAAGGTTGTTATGAAATTGCCCTAGAAAATCTGAATGACCTTCAGAAAGGTAGTTGAATTTTTTAACCTCTTCAGTGAATACATTCATAATAGATCATATCTCTCTGGCAAATACAGATATAAAGTCCTGTTACTGCCGTACACATGTTAAACACACCAGGCACGTAGCCAGGATTTCTTGATTTTTGGGGCCTTGAAAACTGTTGGGGGGCACCATTGGAGGAGTGCAGCTCAAGATGCAGCACCACCAATAAGCCAGCTAGCCCTCGGCTGCCCAAACTGCCCTCCAAACCCTCCTTCTCCTCCCATCCCCTTTGGTGAAAAGAACCACCCCTTTCTTTTCTGTGCGTTGCACCCAACCTGCAGCCCCCAAGAAAACACGACCATTCCAACACAATCCTCAGAGGGTGCATTGACGGGCGGATTGTTTGCTTTTCCAGAAGATTCTTTACTCCATCTGTCATTGTAAAATGACCAGCTCTGATTCTCCAGCAAAGAGATTTATTACTGTTTTTTTAACCACTTCAAACAAGAACTTCACTCTACCCACCTTCTTGGGAATGCTCCAGGCATACTTCCTTTGCACAGCACCCTACCCTGCAAAGGCTCCTCTGACTCTCTCCAAAGTCCCACTGGCTCCCCAAGGATCTCGCTGCCAGCTGGGCGCCCCCTTCTCTGTAGCAGCAGTGCAGCAACTTCACTTTCCAAGGGAGAGGGCAGAAAAGACAGCCAGAAGAGCAGGGGCAGGAGCAAGGGCAAGTCACTTCTGCTCATACTAGAGCCCAACATACTGTCCAGAGTTGCAGGACTAGGAGGAGGAGAAAGAGCCCACTACCACTGCAGGAGGAGCTATACAGCACCAGGAAGCTGTCATCGCAGTAAAGCCTGGCCCTGCAAGCCCTGAGTGGCAGCAGCAGGATCCAGGAAGCTGCTGCCATGGCACAGCCCTGGCCCCCATGAACCCAGCAGCAGGCTCCCAGAAGAAGGCTCCAGCTAGGTAGGTCAGGGGCCCTGAGTTGGAGGGCCTCTGGTGGAAGTCAGGAGCCGGCCCTCTGGAGGGCTCCCCCATGGCTGCAGCCCTGAAACACACTCACACTTGTATGGACTATGTGGATTCCTTTACTGGATATCCAAAGTGGGGAGGGCATAAATGTAGTCATAGGTACATCCTAAATACTGTAGCTTCTGTGTTTTCCCGCTATCAAATTCTGTCACAGGCTTTAGAGAGTGGGACATAAGTTCCTTGTGAGCGTAAGGAGAAATGAGCTGGTTTCTAAGGAGTGCTGTAGCTGAAGCCAGGTCATGTTGTCCAACCATGCCTCCTCCCTCCACAGTTGTGCGATACTGTGATACAGCTAGGCAGTTCTGTCAAAATTGGGGAATTTTTTTAAAATTCCATCCTCGTTTAGCGGTAGTTATTAACAATGCCATTTTTTTTCAGTAATGGTCATACTTTTATCTATTTTTTGTGCTTTGTTACAGTACCAGACTGCTTTCAAATGTTGATTAAACTCTAATTGAGTGTGAAATATGAACATTGGCCATCCTGCACTCTGGTCAGTAGGAGGGCTACATCAGTCTTGTGAAGCCCTCCTGGCTGTTAAATTGAAATGTAGGAATCCTTGTTTAATCCTGGCGTGTCAAGTAGCTTCACCCCATAGGGTCACTGTTTGAACTGCAGAGCATTAAAAAAAATGCCCCCCTTTACCTGACTGTAAGTCATACTGTCTGAACAGTCTAGTTGATTTCAGTCATCTTTTTTTTTTTTTTTTTATAGCAAAAAAACTTTATTTCAACTCCACAAAAAGAAAATTACAAACTTTTGTATACTTTATCATTCGCCTTCTATAAGGCTTACATTGAATGAAACCGACAGACAAACAAACAAACTAACAAAAAAAGTTATAGTAAGAAAAATTAACCTAAACTTTCACCCGGTTCTATTTTTCCGCTTGAGACTGAGGGCAGTGATACTTCAGTGTAACATCACATATTGCCTGTAACAAATTACCCAATACATATTTATCACCTATCTTCTTTCAAGTTATTACTTCACTTCATTTACTTGACCACCATAGATACTTAACATTATCATTTGTCAATCGTTCTCTATGTCTTGCCTTTTGTCTTTAACCATAAATAAAACTTTTCCCACTTATTAGTGGCTTCTACTTTGGAAATCCCTTTCAGCATATTGGATAAAATATCCATCTCAGCGGCCTGATAAACCTTGTCTATTACTTCCTCTATTTCTGGGCTGTCTTTTTGCCTCCAAAACCTTGCATAAACAATTCTAGCAGCAGTTAGTACGTAAATCGTAAGATATTCGTCCTCTCTGGGGACTTCCTTTCTCACTAAAGAAAGGAGCATAATTTCAGGTTTAAACTGCCAATTTATACCCAGCATATTTTTCAGCATTCCGTGTATTTTAACCCAGAATTTCCTTGCAATTACACAGGTCCACCATAGATGATAAAATGAGCCTATTTTTGACCCACATTTCCAGCATTTTGGTGAAGTAATCGGGTTAATCTTATTTAATTGAACAGGCGTTACATACCACCTGTGAAATAATTTAAAAAATTTTTCCTTAAAATTAATCGGCTTAATTATTTTATGATTTAATCTCCAAAATAACATCCAAGTTTCTAAATCTATATTTTTCTCCAAGTTTTCGGACCATTTTAGCATGACTACCTTAACTATTTCATCCTCTAGTTTGAGCTGCATCAAATAATTATATGTGCACTTAATTGTTTTGTCAACCTTATTTTGTAAAATTTTGTCAAAATCAAATCTTAAACTGGTGAACCCAGACAACTTATCCTGATTAAACTTAGCCAATATCTGTGTCATGGGCCACCAGTCTATCTTTATACCTCCCTTTTCTAGGTCTTCCCTCCCTCTTATTCTATTATTTTCATCTAACAAATCATAATATTTAACTGTTTTTGTATAATCATATAACTGAGGTTGTATGGAGGCCTCATAAGGAGAAATCCATCTTGGGACTTTGTTGTAAATTAACCTTTTAAGCTTCAACCACACACTATATGTCCCCTTCCGTATTAAATGGTTAACAAAATACTTTTGCGTTTTCCGGGTATACCATAAATTAAAGTGCCAACCATTTAATAGGTCAAAACCTTCTAATGTCAAGACTCTTTTGTTTTCAAGCCCTATCCACTCCAATAACCACGGAATACCGCAAGCCGTGTGATAATTTTCCCAGTCTGGGAGACCAAGACCGCCATTTTCTTTACCATCCATAAGAATTTTCCCTCTGATTCTATGTTTTTTATCTAACCATATAAAAGATCTAGTAATACGTTCTAATTTAACAAAAAAGACTTTCCGAGCTGCAAAGTTAACGACTTGGAATAAAAATAGTACCTTAGGTAGTATGTACATCTTTATCAAGGCAATTCTACCCATAAAAGATAATTGTAATGAACGCCATTTTTTTAATTTACCTTCAAGTTCTTTTAGAAGTGGTTCGTAATTAAGTGCATATATATTACTACTCTTGTTATCTAACATTATCCCTAAATATTTAACTTTAGATTCACTCTGGAAGCCAGTACCTTTTACCACCGTTTGTATATCAGATGAAGACATATTTTTAGTTATAAGCTTAGATTTATTATAATTAACTCTTAATCCTGCCACTTGTCCATAGTCATTTAATTCCTGTAAAATCTCCTCAGTTGCTTCAATTGGATTTTGAACAATTAAAACCAAATCATCTGCGTATGCTAACACTTTATAGCTTTCATGTTTGATTTCTAAACCCCTAATTTTGTCATTTTTCCTTATGGACTCCAGTAATATTTCCAGAGCTAACACAAAAAGTAGGGGCGAGAGAGGGCATCCCTGTCTAGTCCCCTTCCTTAGGTTTATCTCCTCTGTTAGATCTCCATTCACTATTATCTTCGCCCTCTGGTCTTTATATATTGCTGCCACATTCCGAATAAAATCCTGTCCAAAATCCATCATCTTCAATAGACCCAACATGAAATCCCAATTTAAGTTATCAAAAGCTTTTTCGGCGTCTATAAAAAACAAAGCCAACTGTTTCTTCCCCGTTATTTCATAATATTCCAAAACATTCAGTATCATTCTTAAGTTCATCCTCATATGTCTTTTAGGCAGGAACCCAACTTGATCAGTATGAATTATTTTATTTAATACCTTTTTTAATCTATTAGCGAGAATAGCAGAATAAATTTTATAATCCACGTTCAGAAGCGATATCGGTCTGTAGTTTTTAACTTCATCTGCACCTTGTGCTGATTTAGGTATTAATGCAATGTTCGCCATCTTCCAAGAGTCCAAGATTTCCGCTTTAGACCACACCTCTTCAAGAAGCCTTTTGAAGTGGTTAATTAATGTCTCCTTGAGCACAATATAATATTCAGGTGGAATGCCATCCGGACCGGCGGCTTTATTTTTCTTCAATTTATTCCAGACTTCTACTAATTCATACATTGCTATTGGGCGATTCAATCCCTCCTGTTGTTCTAATGTTATTTTGGGTAAAGACTTTCTCAGCAAATAATCTTCTTGTTTTTTCCTGTCCATCTCCTTAGCTCCGATTTCAGTCATCTTAAGGTAGTTCATTAAGCAGAGTTTAAACTAACCACTTGCAATGTTGGATGTGGCCACGGACTCCCCCCCCCCCAATGTCATAAAATAGTGAAAAGTGCTTTTTAAAGTGAGGAGGCACTTCTTATTTGTGAGATTTGTCTTGTAACATGAGTCTGTAAATCCTCAGAGCAATTTCCATAATAAAAGGTAATTTTGGATAGCTCTACAAAGCCAGATGTGTTGAATTAGTCAAATCTTTTGTCAAGGTCCACAGGCCATTCAGAAGCAGAGTAAAATAAAGAAAAACATTAATATAAAATTATCTACATAGAGCCTCACCATACATGATTCATCCTAATATATCTAACAGTTTAAAGGTTAGAATCTGAGTAATTATATATTGGACTTCCGTTACAAAGCACAGAAACTTTGCCACAGATACAGTAGTTCTTTGGTCAACATCTGTCAATAAAACTTTGAGTCTTCTGCCTAAAGAACAGAATTTTTAAATCAGCTAGTGCAGGTTCCAGTATATCCAGACATGCCTGTACCTAGACCCTACAGTGGAAAGACATGTGAACCAATATCTCGGGTTAACAGAACAAGGACAAAATTTACAATTAGATGGAATGTTTTTGTATCTTCCAGGCAGGAATGCAGATGGTAGCACATTAAATCTAGCCAGCATAAATGCACAGTAATATCAATGTTAATGCTGATGTGGGATCATTGGAGCGAAGTTAAATAGTAGAGAGCACAACACTGTAGACTTTAGCCTGTATTTTTATGAAATCAATATTCTTTATATGGTCATTAATCACTAAACAAGTTTTACTTAACCCCATAAATTAAAAAGTAGGGAGAAGGGACTAAAAAGGGTCTATTTCTCATATATTGGGTTAAGCCAAGTTGGAATAGAAGGATTAATAATTAGGCTCTAAAGAAAATTGTTCTGATCACTGATGAACAAAAGTTGGATTCTAAATCTAAATGCTGCTTGCCAGGCCAAATTTATGTTATATATGATAGTTTCTAATCTAAGGGCCATAATAGTATTGAATGGTGTCCCAATCCATGATTTCTCTTTCTCTTTAGGACAGTGTATTTCAAGGTTCACCAACAGAAAGGTTCCTTATTGTGTCAAATTCAATCCTGATGAAGATAAACAAAACCTTTTTGTTGCAGGAATGTCAGATAAGAAAATTGTTCAGGTAAGTCAGACATTTCATGATCTTTATATAATTCTTAAAATGAAAAATAAATTAGTTTGCCATTTAGTAGAATGCTTTCATGACACTTAAGATAATGATAGGCTGTTTCCCCTAATACTAGAAAGAATACTGTGCTCAAAAACTTGTTCTTCTGTTCCAGAAGATTTACAAAGCAATGCATGTCAGTTGCTTCTTGTTGTTTGAAGACCACATTGAACTGTTTTGTTCTACTTACCTTGCAGTGGGATATTCGAAGTGGAGAAATAGTACAGGAGTACGATAGGCATTTGGGTGCTGTCAACACCATTGTGTTTGTGGATGAGAACAGACGATTTGTCAGTACATCTGATGACAAGAGTTTAAGAGTCTGGGAATGGTAAGTGGAATTCTGTGCCTGATAGTGGTTGGATGGGAAGAAGGATAAAACTCCCTGATTTAAATTAGGGGTAGTGGAATGCATTGGTATTTTACTCATTTTCCTGGCTTCCTATGTTCATGATGCAATATAGGTATCAATTGGGTTTAGGCCAGGAGTGTCGAATTCATTTGTTTATGAGGGCTGGATCTGACATATATAGGACTTTGTGGAGCCCAGGGCACATGTGTCATAAAATGTAATTCCAGATAGCAAAGAGATAAATTTTATAAAGGCTACAAACAAACACACAGATTTTTTTACTTAAAATACAAACATGCGTAAAACTCTTGTAAGATTTTGTTTAAAATAAAACATCAAGAGAAAGCACAAGGATCACAGCAGAAGCTAAATATAAAGTGCTCTGAGCCTAGGAAACACATAAAATGGCTGGGCATTGCATACTCCCCCCACACACACACACACACAGGGTCTACTCAGATTGGCAGTGGTTCTCCAGTGTAATATCCTCCTCTGGCTGTGGGCTTCCAAGTCAGAGTACTCACTAGGCACCAGTTCTCAGGTCCATTCAGCAGAGACAAGCTGGCTTGAAGCATCATCCCTTTATTTGCAAGGAGACAACTCCAGTAAGCAACAGCTTCAGTTGACAATACAAACACTGGAAAGTGAAACACTCCATTAAAATACATTGCAGTACAGACAAAGTTGCAAGGAAAACATGAAACGGATTTTCCATTAAGGTCTCTGGGCCCGGAGAGACTATTCTCAGAGTAGTCTCTCTGGGCACACTTAATGGAAAATCCATTCTGCCTTTTCTTTGCAGCTTTGCAAGCCAAGAAGAGCTTCCTGATGAAGCAGGCAAAGACAAGGCAGAAGGAGCTGGGAACTTCGGAGGCCTCTGAGCTTCAAAGGGTGAGGACAGCAGGGGGAAGAGGGGGGAGAAAAAGAGATGAGGGCCTGATTAAAGCCCTGGGTGGGTTGGTTGCAGCCTGCAGGCTGTAAGCTTGACACCCCTGGTTTAGACTGCTATCTTGTGGGTTTGCCAGACAAGTGTGTAGACTATGGTTGCTTAACTTTTGTGCCTTGGAAACTAGTGCAGATGTAGCAGCTGAGCATTCAGTTTGAGTCACTAAATCACATTCTGTCTTCCCCCTCACCTGTGCACATTCAAACATATACAGGTACATATTCACCCTTGTACTCTGGTTGAGGTTGTATCTGATGTTAGATGATTTCAGTTGGAGTAAGCTTATAACTGGAGTTGACAGACATAATATGTGTCATGCCCAGCCACAGAAGAACGAGAAAGGGAGCTTGCAGTGCCACAGCTAACTTCCTTAGTGATCACATCTGCATCCAGCCCTAAAATGAAATCTAGCCAGAATACTAGTGTCAAAAAGTAAGGAATACTTTCGATATCAGATCCAAACAGTGTTTCGGTGTCAAATCCAAACAGTGGGATCAGCCAACAATGAAAGCCAGGGCACAAAAAGGCCAAGGTGCTTTTATTTCCAGGGCTGAGTTAGGAATATAGAAATACTTCTGGTGGTCAGATCTCTTTTTTTGGTGGGGGGAATGAAACCATTACCTTAAGTTACTGTCTTGTTTCTGTCTTAGTGGACTATTGGCACTAAGGGAAGAGCACCACCTGCTGGCTTATCAGTCCCAGTTAATGACCTCTGTTTAACATGTGAGCTCTAGATGTAGGATGAGGAATAAACTATGTGCAGTTTACAGTAATTAGGCATTGTGACATCACTGGAATGATGTTCTGGAAAAGAGTGCTATAAATCAGAATGGCTAGATTGTTTTGCAATTGGAAAGGGAGGGCATCAGTTGAGCAGGTTTAGTGGCAGGAAGTTTCCTTAAGTGTTATTGCCTATAAAATGTAGTCATGTGTATGTTTGCTAAAGACTGGTAGGATTAAAATATATTCTGTGAAGGCGCTAGATATAGGGGAGGGACGGTGGCTCAGTGGCAGAGTATCTGCTTGGCAAGCAGAAGGTCCTAGGTTCAATCCCTGGCATCTCCACCTAAAAAGGGTTCAGGTAAATAGGTGTGGAAAACCTCAGCTCGAGACCCTGGAGAACCGCTGCCAGTCTGAGTAGATAATACTGACTTTGATGGACCGAGGGTCTGATTCAGTATAAGGCAGCTTCATATGTTCAAAGTACTGAATGAAAATCAATTGATTTTTTTGTCATGATAAGCAAGTGGGATTGTAAACACTGCAGATTCATGACATTTTAAAAGTAATATTTTTAAAAAGTTTCAAGTCTTGAAACAGGTCAAAAGAACTGGAGATAAAGTTTTTTTACCTTGAATTTATATGATTGCATGGTTATATGAACAAAATTAAGCTACAATTAACCTTCATGAGAGCACTTACTCACAGGGTGTCCGTTGTGGGGGAGGAAGGTAAAGGAGATTGTGAGCCGCTCTGAGACTCTTCGGAGTGGAGGGCGGGATATAAATCCAATATCATCATCATCATCATCATCCAATTTGATGTTAATTTGATATATGTAAATATCATAGAGGTTAATGTAGCTGCATAATGAATACTTTCTGCATTGTTAAGTTTTCAATGCCATCTACTGAAGCTGGTAAGAACATCAATCCAATATTCTGTTCCTGCAATCGCAATTATCAAGAGTCTCTTAAAGTATTGGCTAAGCAAAATGACTAGGGGTGTGCATTCAGGTCTACCTGATCTGAAAATATACTCCAAAAACACCTACTTTGGGAGTATATTTCAGCATTCCAAAAGTATCTGGGATTTTTCGGAAGATCCCCCCAAAAAAATTCTGGATATTTTTGGGAATTACCAACAAACCCAGAACAACACAGAAGGACTGGAGCTGCCTCTCCGCTGTTTTTTGCTGCTTTGCTGCTAGTTTTTCTCTCTCAGTATTTTTCAGTTCAGATCTGTTGGGTCCCCAAAAATTCAGGATTTTCAAAAAAATCCCAGATCTGAATATTTAACTGATATTTGGATCCAGGTTCCCCCCCCCCCAAGAAATCCCAAAATTTTTTTGGGGGGGGGGGTTTCAGTAGACCCAAACTAAAATACCAAGGGGGGGTGGGAATCACACACTCCTAAAAATGACTGCCTTGAGCAGCATCACAGAATGCATAAAAATTTCAATAGAAAGTCTTTTGATCTCTGCTTTGCTGAAGTATTTGAGCATGCAGATAACTTCCAAGATCTCTTCTGCTTGAAGCCAGTCTTCCTCTGTTTAGGTTTCTTGTTTTTGTATTAACCATGATTTTGGTTGTAGATACACTCAGTTGCGACAATTAAAACTTTAATGAAATTGAGTTGGATGCCACGGAGTTAAAATACTTCTATTAGATAACAGAATTGTTCAGTATTTTTAGGTGAAGCTCCCTAACAGTGTTTTTAAGTAATATTTTAAAAGTGACCTGTTGCTAAAAGTGACATCTGAACTTCAAGAACTAAAGCCAACATTTCCCTTTGTTTTTAACTAATATGCCAGGTAAGGAAGATTAATGGATCCCCCAATTTGCTTTTTACCTTTTATACACAGAAGAAAAGGAAAGAGCCCATGAGCTTAAAGTGACTGTTAAGGAGGAGCAGTGTCTGGGAAAACTGTTTAACTGCAAGACTGAAAGTATATCGTACAATGAATATGAAACATCTCTTTAATATTCTTATGCAAAGTGGCCTATTACACTCCACAGGCTGAGATGCTACCTGGCCTGTTTGTGGGAGAAACCTGAACCCAGTTTGAGATATGGGGGTGCAGATCCCACCCTTACGGTGGGATGAAGATCATAAGCAGATCTGGCTGTATTATTTTAATTTTGACTATAACTTCCTGATCAAATAAGTGAGCTGTATCACAGTTCATTTATCACTTCATGTAGGGAGACAGGGAGCTTTGTACACCCAAGACTGAGGTTGAGTTGAGATTTTCTTGCCACAGAAAGTAACAACTGAATAAAGCCTAAATCAGCTGTATTGAATAAACCATATGTGATACCTGTATTGATCTTCAAGAAGCAGCAGCTAAATTGTGTTAACTTTTACCTTTTTCTGAAAATGTCAGCACATAATACAATGAGAACCATTTCTCATGTATGCAATATTATCGAAGTGTATGGCACAAAATACAATCTAAAACTAGATGATGTGGAGGCATAAGAGAACGATGCTACAATGTTGAACAAATACTGTTACCTATATAGCAGAAGAATTTCCCCAAATCTGATGTTACGTGGTTTGTTCTTGGTAACTCCTTGGGTTTTTTTTAATGGAGCTGGAGAGTGTCTTTCTGTGATGATTTTCAGATTTGGTAGGCTTTGTGGATGAAGCAGATCCTTTGCCAGTTAAAGGTTGTGAGAATGCAACCAGAGAAGAAATCAGTATGAGCTAAAAGACTGGTTGGAGCAACCACCAAATAACTTTGTGAGGTTCTGCTTAATGCAGAAGATGGAAGCAGTTGAAGTATCTGAGTTCAATCTTAGGTGGTTACTCCAGTTCATTGATTTCAATGTGTTTAGGCTACAGTAACTGCACAGAACTACACTGCTCCTTTACTATAGCTGTGAAAAAAGAAACATTTTAGTAGTTGACTTTGAACTTCTGTCTACATATGCATGAGTATACACATGAAGGAAGCAGTGGGGCTTTTATAGTACCTGGATCTCACTGCTGCTGAGAGATCCTCTCCTTCAGTTGTCATCAAGGGAACATCAGAAGGAAGGCAGGAAAGAGCCAGAGCACACCCATCATCCCTGGACTCCATTCACACACACCCCTCCCAAGTCAGCTGTGAATTACATGCAGGATTAAAATATAGTAAAGGTTTTACATCCTTCTTCAACATTGTTCTGAAATTGATTATCACATGCTGTTCTACCTGAAGCAGTCAGGGTGGTTTAAAAAACAATGGACATAACAGTGGCATGTAATGATGTTCAGGAGTGTCAGTATTGCTGTCCAAAGTATCCTTTGTATTGGAGTATGAAGCAGGGGAGAGATGAAAAGTAATGCTTAGACACATAAAAACATAGATCTGGAAAGGACCACAGGAAATTCACAACTACCTTCCCCACCCTGTGATTCCTGCTCTATGCCTAGAAGAAGGCAAAAAAAAACCCCTTCCAGGAACCTGGGGCCAATCTGGCCTGGAGGAAAATGCCTTTCTGACCCCAAAGTGGCAATCAGCATTACCCTGGATATGTAAGAAAGGGCTTGTTAACAAGTCAAAGTTGAGCACTCAGATACTGGCCTCATGGGCCCCCATGCAATGGATTTGCCATCTGGACAACTTTGTACCGTCAATCCTTGGTTTTAACAATGGAATATTTACATAGCTCAATAATGTCTGTAGTGTGCGGACTCTTATTTGGGAAAACCAGATTTGACTTCTCCACTTGCAGCTGCTGGAATGGCCTGGGGTCAGCCATCACTCTCGTAGTTGCAGTCCTTGAAAGGGCAGCTGCTGTAAGAGCTCTATGAGCCCCACCTTCCTCACAGGGTGTCTGTTGTGGGGGGTGGGGGAGAAGATAAAGGAGATTGTGACGGCTCTGAGATTCAGAGTATAGCGCAGGATATAAATCCAATATCATCATCTTCATTCATGTACGTCTCTCCCTCTACAGGGACATTCCAGTCGATTTCAAGTACATAGCAGAACCAAGTATGCACTCCATGCCAGCAGTGACTTTGTCTCCAAATGGTAAGCTCACCTATGTATCTTACCATTCATTCTCTAAAATATTGTCTAAGTCCTTATTCTTTATATTATACATTTGGACGCTTTATATTCTGAGTGTAAATATGGCAGAACAGCTGGATAGTCTGCATTTCAGCATACTGTCAGAGAACCTTTCCTGCTATAGTATGTATGAACATATGAAGCTGCCTTATACTGAATCAGAACCTCAGTCCATCAAAGTCAGTATTGTCTACTCAGACTGGCAGAGGCTCTCAAGCTGAGGTTTTTCAAACCTATTTGCCTGGACCCTTTTTTGGAGATGCCAGGGATTGAACCTGGGACCTTCTGCTTACCAAGCAGATGCTCTACCACTGAGCCACCGTGCCTCCCCACTTGATATAGTCTCACAAGTATTCCAGATATTGGAAAGGACATTTTGTAAATATACTGGCTCATGCCTTTGGTCAGAGCCCAGGAAAGAGTGAGGGGGTCTTCTGCAGTCTCACTGATTGAGACCTGTAAAACTGCAAAACAGCTTAGGGACTCAGTACAAAAAGGTTCAAAATGGCAGGTTCAAAGTGGCTTTGATAAATCCCTGCTCTCCTAATCATTCTTGGCTTTGGAGGTGTTTGGATCCACTCTTTATTCCAAAGAGTAACATGATGTCACAGGAAAAGATCCTGCTCATCCTGTGATATGCGCACACTTTGGTTATCTTTGGTTGTCTGCCAAAACCAGCTGAAGTTTGAGGGCCCCTGGGAATTTTCTTTTGTATGTTTGTGCTTTTCTTCTTATGTTTTTATGGGCTACCATCTGTGTTGTTTTGTCCTTGTTTAAAACATTAGTCTTCAGAAAGAAATTATAATAGAAGTTTTTGTACAATGGGTATGATAACTTTTTAAGTAGGGGGAACAGAGCTCTAGTTGTAATAGTCAGTAAAATGTTGTCTTTATCTATCTCCTTGTCAGACTCCACAACTGCTAGCTTTGAAACTCAGTCCCATTACAGCATCTTTCTCTGTGCTGGCCTCCCTTGCTAGCTTCAAGATGTTACCAACCTTGAATCCATCATTATCTCCCCACCCCCTCCTCCTTCCTTTTGCTAACCCTGGTTTCCTTCTATGTGGCTGGTTCTTTGACACATGCATTTTCAGTATTACCTCTGCAGCTAATGGATTTAGCTTTTATATAGCTGTAATTGGTTTCAGCGTTAACAATTGAACCAGCAATGCAAGAGAACCTAGTAGATAAGTGGTATGGGTCAGCAGAGTTCATATATTTTGCAGTAGTTGACATCTTTAATTATTCAGCAATTTAATTATTCAGCATGTGGTAAAAATCTGTAGTGATTCTAATAAGTAATGAGTCAGAGCTGTAAAAATCGAAGTGCAAGAATTTATTTTAAGGAAGCTGATCTCTGCATTGATATCTTTAACAGGAAAATGGCTGGCTTGTCAATCCATGGACAATCAGATTTTGATTTTTGGTGCTCAGAACAGATTCAGACTAAATAAAAAGAAAATTTTCAAGGGTCATATGGTGGCAGGCTATGCCTGCCAAGTTGATTTTTCACCTGACATGAGGTATGTTTCCTATAGTTCATAAGTTCACCATTTCTATTGTGATTTTCTAATTGAGCATTATACTCTATCATGGGGTGGGGGGGTAGAATTCTCTGTACACTGCCCAGTATGTATACTGGTCATGTCCCCCCGCCTTTCAACAGAACCATTCATTTTGGGAGTGGGTTGGAATTAAGGGACTTCCTTGCCATGGGACAGGGTTGAGGCAGTTCTTAGATATCCCATGCTTTCCAAACAGTTGTCAACATCAGCAGCCTGGGCAGGTAATGTGCATATCGCATCTCCAGAGAGCAAACTAAGACTAGATTGGAGCCATTGGGATTAGCATAATCTACTACAAAATCGCACCATTGCCCACACCAGCAAGGCCATGTTAAAGATCGCTCTAGTAGTATGTGGATCAGGAACTACCAGAAGTACAAGCTGGGTTTCGGAGAGGTAGAGGAACTTGAGATCAAATTGCCAACATTTGCTGGATTATGGAGAAAGCCCGGGAGTACTAGAAAAACATATAGTGAAGTAGTGACAGACTTCACATTCCTGGGATCCAAGGTCACTGCAGATGGTGACTGTAGCCATGAAATTAAAAGATGTTTGCTCCTTGGGAGGGCAGCTAGGCAAACCTAGGCAGTATAATAAAAAGTAGAGACATTACCCTGCTAACAAAAGTCCGTTATAGTCAAAGTGATGGTATTCTCAGTAGTAATGTATGGCTGTAAGAGCTGGACCATAAGGAAGGCTTAGCACATAAGAATAGATGCTTTCAAGTTGTGGTGCTGAAGAAGACTCTGAGAGTCCCTTGGACTGCAAGAAGATCAAATCAGTCAGTCCTAAGAGAAATCAACCCTGACTGTTCCCTGAAAGGTCAGATGCTGAAGCTGAAATTCAAATACTTTGGCCACCAAATGAGAAGGGGAAGACCCTGGCGAAGACCCTGATGCTGGGAAAGACCGAAGGCAAAGAAGAAAGAGACAGGAAAAAGATGAGATGACTGGACAGCGTTACTGATGTAACTAACATGAATTTGAACAGACTTTGGAGGATGGTGGAAGACAGGAGGGCCTGGCATGACTTGGTCTATGGGGTCACAAAGAGTCGGACTCGACTGTGCAACTGAACAACAAAACAAACAACTACAAAATCTGTGTAACAGAAAATATAAAACACAATAAATGGGTTAGAATTCCATGGACACAGGGATGACAGATTTTTCTGTTTCTCCTGCAGTCCTTTCTGATCCCAGGAAAATTTATTCCTGAGGTCACATGGCTGGCATGAATGTAAAGCCACATGGGTTAGGATGCTATAGTGGGGAGGAGGAAGAAGGGGACAAAATTGGTCATGTCTTCCTCTTCCTTCAGTGAAGTGATACTGACAGGTGATATTTGTCCATTCCCCTCGTCATTGTCAGCATTCTGACCTACGTGGTTGTTAGTCCATGGGCTTTCACAGTGGTGGCCTTCTGGGAAGGAAGGGTGATGCAGGAAAGGTCCTGGTGGATTGTGGGATCCTGTCCGTTTTTCTAATATTCTCTTGGTTTGGTTTCATCTGCTTTAGTGTTAAACATGTTTAAATCTGATTTTATAGCCTTTTACTTCCCAAACTAATGTTTATAAATATTACTACTTTCTTTTTATAAACAATACTACTTTCTTTGTAAAACAGCTATGTGATATCAGGAGATGCAGATGGAAAACTCAACATCTGGGACTGGAAGACAACAAAACTCTACAGTAGGTTAAAAGCTCACGACAAAGTCTGCATTGGCGCAGTGTGGCATCCACATGAAACATCAAAGGTGATCACTTGTGGGTGGGATGGTCTCATTAAACTATGGGACTGAGAGCTCTGCACTAAACTGTCTGCATATCATCTTGAAAATGCTCCAACCAAGACTCAACGTGAAAGGTTTCTCTAGTGAGGATTATCTCCTGTAAGAATCTGAAAATGGCCACATGAAATGGACTGAAGTGGTAGTTTTGGGATAATGTCTAGCTATGAAAGCAATTAAACTAGGATGCTTCTCTGTGATTGTTTAAAGAAGCTGAAATAAAACAGCAGGCTTGGCCCTGTTTGTTAAGTGCACGATTTGTAAGAGTGCAGTTTTTCATGTCAGCGTTACATAGTAAAGTGTACCTATTTATAAATACTACTTGGCAGTATTCTTCAATTTCCAATTACATAAGGTGTCACTGAAATTATGTTATATATAATAGAAATCTGTTACTCAAAATTGTTGCTGTATTTAATAGAAATTATTAGTTGCATGCACAAAGAAACACTTACCTTGAGCAGTTTCAGTTTCATGTCCTCAATTCAGTTTCTGCACATGGGAAAATTTCCCCCTAGATCTAACATCCTTGGCGGGGGGGGAGGGGGGCAGAGAGCGGGCATTATCCAACAAATCATAGGTACAGGGCATCTACCTGCTGTAGTGCCCATGAAGTCCCTTCCCAGCTTTCTTATTTTGGAATGGGGAGAACTCCACCTAAGACATTCTTCCCTACCATTATGGTGCACAAAAAGATTCCTGTGCACAGGAGTATTGGGGTATTTTGCAGGGAGGGGTGCCTATTTCAAAATCTGCTTGTCAATTTCTTTGATGATATAGGGTTCCGTTTTATAACTATTCTTAGTCATCTATTTGCTTTTTATAATAAAGAAATCCAAAGAACATTGTGTATAACCCTCTTAACAAATAAACTTAACAAACAAATACTGTTTCATTGTAAACTCCATGCCCCATTCACCCTGCAGGATTTGTGTAGAAGCAAATGAATTGCAGCTTTTTATAAATGTACCTCAAAGAAGATGTAATTGGAAGCAGCAACAGCAGCTTTATCACTTGTCCACCTACATCTTGTAAATAAATGGGCACTTTAATATCTATTTTTATTTTATAGAAATGTTTTGTGTGCTGAAATACTGTATATATGTCTCCATATTTTTTACAGAAGTTATTTTTAATAAATGTATTTTATGAAAATACATACTTTAATTTAACACAGCATCTCTAGCATTGTCTAGTCTGTTTTTTATTAAATCTTTAGTCTAGATGTTGTAGTTTGCTGCTGTTGTCAGTGTGAGCTTTTCTTTCCTCTTTTATAATAGTAAAACATTGCAACAGAATTCCTCTTGTAATGAACGTGCTTCTGCATTAGAGGTGGGCAGCGTCTACAAAAGGCTACAGTTACTTTCATGGTGTTTTTTTCCCTAATGTGAAGATTAATACTTTGGAATAAAAATATAAAATAGCCTGTTTTCTGGTTCTGGGGACACTTCCTAGTGCATTCTTACCACAGGGGGGAAAACATGCATCTTGGTATCCATAACTTTTTATGCTAATACATCATTTGTATTTTCAGTTAGAGGGTGACAGATAAAAATGTAGATGAACACCAGCATGCATTCCTGCAATTTGTCACAAAATTGAATACATTCTTTCATCACAGTTTAGGTCTTTAACATCAGTAATTTTTTTCTTTACATTGATATTACCCAATATAAAACTGGAGTAATTTAAGATGGATTTTAAGAAGCCTTTGAAAAATTCCTTCATCAATAATGGAGGGAGGAAAAGTTTAGCAGATCTTCACATCTGCCATTAAGATTACACAAATCATGATTCTCCTATAATTCATAGCGGCTGCCTCTGTCTAGCTCAAACATTTAAAACCCATGGCCACTTAAGAGTCAATGCAAAACACACTTTTCTTCAGTCACTGTCATTGCTTAACAGCATCTCTTTGCATACTTTAAAAATAATTTCTCAGTATTTTAAACTTAGTGATATGTAATATTAGTAATTTTTTCCCAGTATGTTTTACACATATAGAGCAAAACTAAACTGTACACAATTGTCTCCTAATGGTCACTTTTCAAGATTAAGAATCTGGTGTTACGGGTAAGAGGTTTTTTGTGCCAATTTTAACAGCCAGGAAGACAGGCAGTATTCTGCTGGCACAAAACCCTCCATATGCAGCATAGGATTTTCAGTCACGCTTTACGTTTGATCAAATTCCCTTGTGTCTTTGATGGAAAAGGTACTATCACTAGATTTGATTTATAATTCACTAGTATCTTCTTGCATATTTAAAATACACTGTGCATTTACTAAATGCAGCACTGTTTAGTTACTACTACTACAACTTGCTGCTTCTAGCAAATAGAACTGGCTCAATAATAAACACCACAACCCATAATAATACATTCTCTGATTTTTAGGATCTGGTTATGTAGCTGAAATGGTTTAAATGTGTGCTATGGTTAAGGAATGTTCAAGAACAGGCAAACATTGTTTTCATAGATGAGGCAGTTTTGTTGGTTTTTTTGTACGTTGTAAATTGGCAGTTATAACAATTAGAAGTCCTCATTTCTTTCATCCCATACAGAAAGTTTTTATTCCATAGCTTCTATCTTCTTCCAGAATGACAGATACAGGAAAAGAAAGCCCTAGAAGGATATCATTCCCCATAATACCAGGAGGCAATGTGTGCAGGCAGAGGGAAAAAAGGAAATGTTAGAGCTAGTTGCATTTGCAAAATAGACACATGCCAGGACTGCAGTAAACTGTTATATAAATTGTCCATTTTGGCAATTTTACACCTGAGAAAAAGCTTATATAGAGGACAGGACTAAAATGGCTCAATGAAACCTTCAGCAGCACTCCACTGAATGCAAGTTGCTTGCTGTTGATTTCATGACCTCTCTCTGAACTTCCTGGAGGCATCTGATTGGTCACTCTGGCAAACAGGACTGGATGAACCCGCTGTCTGACCCAGTAAAGCTCTTCTTACTGCTTCTTGCCACTGATTGCAAGTTTGATTTAATAATTTGATGCAAATTCCTAGAATGAAGCATGTTGAGAAAGGCTGTAACACCACAGTACAAGGCAAAAAGGAGGTGGGGAGGAGGGAGTGATTTTTTAAGCAAGTGACTGCCCACAGCCTGAAAACAAAGCAGGGAATTAAGTGGGGACAAGACATACTGGAAGACAAGACAAAGTGCCTCTTCTAAGTAAGAACCCCGAGAAACTCAAGCTTCCTTTCCTCTAGGCCAACCCAAGTGAAGAGGAAAAAAATAACATTTTAACCTAGTTTACACTGAAGTCTCATCTGTTCATGGGAATACAGTTCCTTTTCATGCATACCAACTTCAATCAATGCAATTATGACAGACTAGAGTTACCCGCTTCTCTCTTCTGTCAAGGCATGGACTGATCTGCAACCATGTGCACAGCTGAAGTAAACAAACTATTTTAAACTCAGACTTCTTCCAAGATACAGAGTCCGTGCCTTTCCAGTTTGGGGAATAGTACTGAGAAAACAAAAATCCTGCCATGTATCCAATAATTTACAGAACCTACCTACTTTTCCCTCCTATTGTAGTCCACTGACCCCTACCACACACACACTCCAAAACAAACTTTGTTCTTGTGGAGGGGTCACTGGGCCCTCAGGAACAATATTGAGAGGCAAAGCAGATTGAAGTAGGAAGTGGCATAAATTACCACCACCTCTTCTGAAGGCACAAATGCCCTCAGGTCTTCAGGACTGCATGGCTAGTTCCATGCCTGTTACATCAGATGCCACAGCTCATGTCTTGGTGAGTTCTGTCAAGGCCTTCAAAGTTATCTTCAGTAGCACTGCTGATCATGATTCACAGTTCTCTTCTGAAGGTGAGGCTTTCTATTCCCATCTTGTATTCACCCAGCTCAGAGTATAGCAGCTACTTGCATTGAAGGCCTCCCTTTTTAGAAATACTTGTGGCTTCGATATGTCTTTGTAACTGTGAAAAAGCTTGAAGTCCTTCATTTCTAATTCTTTGAGAAGACTGTACCAGTACCGAACCACAGTGCTATCGTTACCACTGACCTCAAATCCAGGCCAATGAACATGGATTTCAAACACCAGTTGTCCAATCTGTGGCACGACATCTTCCAGGATAAGATTTTCCAAAATTTTCCACTCTGCACTTTCCATATCTGCTTTGAGGACATCGATCTGTTAAAATGTAACAAAACCATAATATAACAAATAAGCAGGTTCTAACAATATAAATAAATATGTTATAGAAGAAAAAACAGCATAATCAGGCCACTTTGCGAGATTGTTAAGAATATAAAAGTCTTGCTGGATCAGAACAGTGATCCGTCCTGTCTCACACAGTGGCCAACCAATTCCTGTAGCCTTTGGGGCAGCCAGGGTCAGGGCTCTGCAGGTCCCCAGGAGTTGGGACACCTTTCTTCTGCAGCCAAAAGGACTCCACCCAGCGGCTGGAGTGGGTATAGCGGCAGCAATGTACTACAAACAGCTTCTCTGTGTTACAAGCTGCAATGGCTCACCTGCCTTCCCAGGTTCAGAACAGCGGGGGACAGATTAGAGGGACCATTCAGAGGGAACAAGAGTTTGATTGAAGGGGTCTGGACCCCCCAATAGCTACAAGCCTGCTCTTCAGCTTTTCCTCATAGGGAAGGTACTCCAACTCTCTAATCATCTTGATCACTCTCCTCTATTTTTTCCAGCTCTGCAATGTATTTTTTGAGATAAGATGACCAGAACTGTACATTTTATTCCAAATGAGACCAAACCATAGATCTATACAGGGACATTATAATATCTGCCATTTTCTGTTCAGCCCTTTTCCTAATAATCCCTAGCATGGGATGCAATCACCTGAGAGGTTAGGTCCACCCTAGCCACTCCTCCCCTCTGAATTTAATGGTTTCAATCACACGCATACATCTTCCCACCCATCCTTACCTTGTCCTAGGGCTGGCTGGGACCAGAGTAATAGCTACCAGGTGCTCCCCAGCAGCAAACCTCTGAAGTGTATGCATGGAACATTTTCCAGCCATCTGAATGACCAGAACATGCCATGCACATGCTCCACACACACAGGCGTATCTGAATGCTCCTATTGCCTATTGTAGGTGCTGTGTGATTGCCACGGTGCACCTCTTCCTGGAGCGGTGAGAGACCACCACAGTAAATCCTTGGTGTGATCACACCCATGGAGTTTGCCTTTTTCATCAATGCAGCATACTGGGTTGACACTTTCATTGAGTTGTCCACTACGAATCTCAGATCTTTTCCCCTCTCAGTCTCAGCAAATTCAGACCCCATTAGCCTATATTTGAAGTTGGGTTTTTATCCCATTTTGTATCATCTTACACTTACCGACACTGAACTCCATTTGCCACATTGTCTCCAACTCACTCAGTTTGTGGAGATACTCTTGGAGCTCTTCACAATCAACCTTAGTTTTTACCATCCTGAATAATTTTGTGTCATCTGCAAACTTGGCCACTACACTACTCAGTTCCAGATCATTTATCAGTAAATAATATCAACCCCAATACCAATCCTTGTGGACCCCACTGCTTCCTTCCCTCCATTGTGAGAACTGTCCATTGATTCCTATTCTTTGCTTCCTGTCACTTAACCACTTTTTAATCCCTAAGAGAACCCATTCTCTTATCCCATGATGACTGCTAAATTTCCTTGGGAGTCTTTGGTGAGGTACCTTGTCAAAAGCCTTTTGAAAGTCCACATATATAATGTCTACCAGATCACCATTATCTACATGCTTGTTCTGTTTCTCAAAGAACTCCAAAAGGTTGGTGAGGCAGGACTTCCTTTTACTGAAGCCATGCAGATTTTCCCTCAGCAGGCTTTGTTCCTCTATGTGCCTAACACAGATTACAATTTGATTACAATTTCTATTAATTTGGCTAGGACAGATGTTAGGCTGTTAGAGGCAACCCTGCCTCCCTCCTGATTTAAGGCCTGCTCACTGAGCAGAACTGCAGCCATTCTTGTGTTTCTCCCCTCCACTACTCAGTGCTTCCAGCATGCCAGATTAGAATATGGGATGCTTAACAGGTCATGGAGATCACAACTGGCAACCAAAATTATAATGCAGGACCCTGAGCAAGGGCTTCAATAAGTCTGGCTGAATCTCAGATTAAAAGGAAGAACAACAGGGCGTTGTTTCTGCTATCTGAAAGTGTTTCTGTGTGAGCTACAGGAATCTTGTGGGGAAAATCTATGTGTGTTGTAGGTCCAGCACGAATTGAGTCTCCAGATTAAAATCCCAGGGAGTGAATTGGCTCCTTTTATGGCCCCTGGGCAAGCTGAGTGACTGGGAGCCATCATGTTTTGTCTCTTAAATATCTCTTGCTTTCTATAAATTAATCATGTTGGTTATTCAGATGTGTCCAAAGGGTGCTTCTTGTTCAGGCACAGTAAGTAAGATTTCACTTTTGACTGCAAATGAGGCCTGAACAGCCTTAGTGGGTTCTCACACAGCATTAGGCCAGGGTAAATTGAACCACACCCTAAAAACCTTGTTTCTAGAAAGATCACTGTTGAACATGAATTTGAGGTCCAGTCCCACAAACACCCATCCAACAGGCCAATAGCCACTGTAACACCCAGGATTCCTGTTTACTTTTCTAACATATTATGAGAACTACAAAGAACATGGTCAAACACCATGCAGGAGGTTTACTTCAAAGAAAACTCCGGCCCCCATCTGATCTGTGGGAAAATGGAAGTAAGTAATACAACTGAAGAAGACAGATCAGCCTTTAGATAAGATGGTCAAGTCAGCCATCCTGACAGATTGATCTAAATCAGGGGTGTCAAACATGCAGTTTGGGGGCTGAATCAGGCCCCTGAGCAACTGGCTGTAATCTGCTTCCTTCTTTCTCTCTCTTGCTTCCTTCTGCATAACTAACACAAAAAGAGAACCATGGTGGTAGGTAGCAAGAAAATAAAGCACAAAGCTTCCGTGATTACCAGCCTCAGACACTAAAGAAACAATAACAATATCATCAAAGCTTAGTGTATTCTATGTAACAGAAAGCACAGACACAACTCAATAATTTAGGAAACAGAACATCCCAAAGTAGCCATCAGAAATCAAGTCAAATTTTTAAAGCAGTCCAATGCTGATTCCTTGATGAAAGGTCTGATGTAGCCCTGGAGAAGAATGATGAGTGATGTCCAAGTAAATTCAAATTTTAAGGCAGCCAGCAGTCCAGTTATTGCAACAAGGATGTTCTATTGCCTTGTTTCACAATTGCTTCTTCAAGCATCAAGTAATCAATTTCAGATACAAGGGTATAAATGCCAAGAAATTCAAGTCTCCAAACTTCAAGTCACTGTGAGCAACTTAATGCATGACATAACAGCTTGCTTTGCAAGGCTTGCTCAACTGCACAGGAGCTACAGAGCAAAGCCTCTATTTTCTCCATTGGCTCAGGCTCCTCCCTTGGGGAGGAAGGGGCGGGGAGAAATAGTTTGCTTTGCTAGGTTCTCTCAGTCACACAGCAGAGCTACTAAGCCAAGCCTCTCTTCCTTCTATTGGCTGAGGCTCCCCCGCCCCTCAGTCCCCTGGGGAAGGAAAGAAAGAGCCAGAGCTTCCTTTGCCCAGTTCCCTGGTTTCCATGGGAGAAATACAAAGAAAGCATCTTTAAGACCAATGACTGCTAATGCTTTAAGCATGTTTAAAGTTTTTTAAAATATATATGTTTGTCTGTGTTCTTTATAAACATTTTATCTCTGTTACCTAATCTTAAATAGGTACACACACGGCCCGGCCTGACATGGCTTGGCCCAACAAGGTCTCATTTGTCAGTTCTGGCCCTCATAACAAAGGAGTTTGACACCCCTGATCTAAATGCTAAAGCCTAAAAGTATGGAAGATAGACAACACAGCCTGTCAGCCATATGAGATGAGCAGTTTGGAGACTACGATTAGCAGGCCTCATTTTGGGCAGGAGCAGAGTTCTGGAACCTCTACATTTTATTGTGCTCTTTCTTTTTTACCCCTCCTCCCTCAAATAACTGCTGGGCTTCACTGTTCAAACTCCCTGTGAGAATTTTGCTGAACTTTACGATTTGACCAACTTTCTAATCTTTCCTCCCACAAAAAATGGGAAAATAACCAAAACATATAAAGTAGACAGATGGAAATCTTCCATCATGCCATGGTGGCCACATAGAAGAAAGAAATTTAAAAAGTAGGATGGGAGTAAGGTTTTATTATGACAATTATAATTCAAGAAGCATTTTAAGGTAGATGCTGAGCTGATATAATTCAGTACACCTTCCTGTGATGTCAGGGGTGTGTGGCATATGCAAATAAGCTCTAGCACCTCTTTTTCTACAAAATGACTCCTGACAGAATATTGCTGTTGTGATGCAACATCACCTCAGAGTTGGAAATGACTGGTGCTTGCACAGGGGACTACCTTTACCTTTATGATGCAGCATAACTGTCATTTTCTGATATATATGGCATTGACCCATGATGAACCTGCATATGGATGTCTGTTGCCCAGGGAACACTTTTTCTTGAGAAAAAAACTGGTATATCACTGTTCATTTTAAAGGGCCCACTCATACAATGTGCACCTTGACCTGTGCAAGCAGTCCAAAAAATTTTCAGGTATGGAAGGCATTAAGTGATCCAAACCAAAATATGTATGGCACTATCCAGTTCTCTGATCACTGGGAAAAATTAAATTAAGCCACCACAATTACTGAAATTGCTGTCAAATCAGGCAGATATATCCATGGTCATATATCCAAATCATTGCTTGTCAAGGCCAACAGTGATAACAACTGTATTCCATATCTATCATTTTGAGGAAGAAACACTGCTCTTCGTCCCCTCACAGTCTCACCTGGTAAAAAGGTTAGTGTGGTGAACCAAATGTAAGCATTCTCAAAATGGAACTTGAAAGACACATGCAGACAGCATCCTCATTTGCAACAGATCACTATTTCAAATATAGTCACTAGGTGTCGCCATCCTAGTTCATGCCTCTCTCCTCCAAATCTACATTTCATTTGTCCCCAAATATTCAAGCACAATTACAATAACACAGTAATAGGTAGGGCTGTGATCCAAACAAAATTAAAAACTTTTTAGTCCCACTAAATAATTTCAACAGTAGAGTAAAGCACATGCTGGATTATTTCCAAGTGAAATGTGATGCATTTAACACTGGCTAGAACAGGGGTGGCCAAACTGTGGCTCAGGAGCCACTTGTGGCTCTTCCATGCATATTGTGTGGCTCTCAAAGCTCCCCCCCCCCAGTCAGTTGGTTTGGAGAAGGTATTTGTCTCTTTAAATCACTCATCCAATTCAAGATAGCTGGTGGCTTGGAGAATGCATTTTCACCTCCCCGTCCGTCCTGCTCCCCCATCTATTTGCTTTCCTTCCTGCCTGCCTGATATCAAACATCAGACATTCTTGTATTGCAGCTCTCAAACATCTGATGTTTATTGTATTTGGCTCTTGTGCTAAGCAAGTCTGGCCACTCCTGGGCTAGAACATCACTTTGAAAACCTGTAATGACCACCTCCAACCATCTCAACCAACCTGTAATGACCACCTCCAACCATCTTAGGAGCCAAGGTTGGTGGCTGAGGAGGACCAGAGGGACCAGAACTGCAGAAAGCCTCCACTGAAAATGAGCCACTAGTACCAGAAACCAGATTGCACAGCCTGCAAGAGAAATCTTGCTACCAGCCCAAGGCAGATAACAAAGCCTTCACCAGATAGAACTCAAACCTGGGCCAGTAGCCCCTGCAGGATCTTCTCCCAATCTGCAGGAACAGCAGCAATAAAGTGGCACAGAGTCTAAGCACCGTATGGGCTGCACACAATCCAACTGCTGAGCTAGAATAGTGCTCTGGTGGTGGTAGTCCCTTGTAGGACCCTGGCCAGAACACAGTGCAGCCACAGAAACTCCAGCACCTGCCTGCAATACAGCTAGGGCAAATTACCTCCCAGTCTATTTAGGCTGAGGCCAGGGAGGAGTCTTGCTGTATCAACCAGTTCACAAGCCATAACCTTGGGTGCTAGAGCCAGTTCTGTCTCCAGACCCTGCCAAGTGATCATCTGCAGGGTAAGTCCTGATTCTCAAAAAGACCAGGAACCTGGAGGCTGGAACAGACACAGAATCGTGGGTTAAAGCAGTGAGCGACTAAAAATGAAGTGGCACCTTGTGGGTCGTTATCAGGGTAATCGTCCAGCCTCACAAGCCGCTATTAACTATGAAGCATGTCTCTATCCTCATATCATGCAAGAAATACTTTAGAAGAGCAATATGGCTACAGACTACATTGTCAAAACATGCTAGAACTGTCCCTAGACACCAGCTGTCTGACTGCTGAAAGGGACACATTCCTTCTAAGGAAGAGTAGAAACTTGGTCACTTAAATTTCTCAAAGAATATGCAATACAGATGCTTACTTGTTTTATTTACTTTGTTTATACTCTGCCTTTCCTCCCAATGAGGACCCAAAGCAGCTTACATTGTTCTCTTCTCCTCTAGGGATATATCTGGTCTGAATATATTCTTGGAAAATAGCTTGTTTGCATTTTCAGATATACCTGGGTATCAGGAGTGGTATTAGGGATCCTCAGGACTGCTAGTATCTGGGATCCATATATTTCCAGAAAAATTTGGGAATATCCAGCAGAAGCACTTTGAGGATCCCAAGCCTATTGTTCCCTTGCAGCCAGCAAGAGTCCCAACTAGCAGGGGGGAGGGGGGCTCATGGCTGCTGAGAGTCTTGACCAGCCCAGAGGAGCAGTGGGTCTAGCTGGCTCCTTTCTTTGTGCAAGCAGGGCCCTTTTCCATGGCCGTTTTTCCCCTCCCAGTCTTCATCCCTGCAAGTAGATGGTACCCCTTGGTCCAATTTACTTGAAATGGGGGGGGGTGTCTTTAATAAGACAGACAGCACTAGTTACCCTGAAATTTTGGTGTCATTCAATTGAAAAAAAAGCCCCTCCACCCACCCATCCCCTGAAAAAAGGTCCCACATACAGAATATTAGAACCAGAATCCTGGGAAAACTAAACCTGAATCCCAAAACAGTACTGGGAGTACCAAATACTGGTATTTATGCCCATCCCAGAACTCAAACCCCTCCAAATGCCCTTTTCCCCATAGGTGCACAGCACAACATTGTTCTCCATTTTAGCCTCACAATAGCAACCCTGTAAGGTAGGTTAGATTAAGAGTACGTGACTGGCACAAGGCCACCCTGCAAGCACCCAGAGCGGAGGGAGGATTCAAACCTGGGTCTTCCTGATCAGTTTGACACTCTAACCACTACACCACACTGGCTCTCTGAAGTAGATTCATTGCTACAAGATGACTACTGTAGGTTCTGCCACCACAGAACATAGCCATGGAAAAATCCCGATGAATACTTTCTAGGAGCAGTTTTGCAGCCATTTCTTTGAGAGTGTACAAAGGCAAGTGTGGGTGCTTATTAGCATTCATGTCAGAAGTTTGATGTCTTCATCCAGATCCACAGCTGTCTGTTTATTCCTTCTCAGAAAGAAAGAAAGAGCCCATCTTGAATGACAAAGAAAAGCATGTGCTCATCATAACGGCCCATATGGTGATAATCTTTTAGTTTTGCCAGCTCAGTTTTGTTGCCTGGCATTTGCATGATTTTGTTTCATGTCCTCTTCTTAACTCTTAACTATTGGTTAAGTCTGCCTGTAATAATTCAATTATGGCCAGTGCATACAGTGTCCCTTTTTTGGAAGCTGCTTGAAGCCATGCCGTGTGCTGAAGGGTAGACTTCACCATATGGACTGACTGTTTACCAGGGCACTCCTAAACCTTATGGACATAGATGGTGGCATGGCATGGAGAAAACCCTCCAATCTCCTGGAGAAGCTGCCACACACATACAGCTTAACCTCTGCAAACAGCCACCAGCCAAATTTTGGCATAGATTGAGTGCAATGGAGAAAGAGCTACATTTGATGTTAGCAGCTGCAGCTCTATAGAAAGGATATGTAAATTAACTTACAGTAAATACAGATTACTTTTGCAGAAATGTTATGAGCACTTGAATAATTTTTTGTACTTCCTGCATTTGTGTGTCAACACTAATTCAGATTCTGCACATACAGATGCTAATATTCCTGTTTCTGATGTTCATGATTTCCCAGTGTTGGAGATCCCCAGAGCATTAGGGCAACCATTTTGGCAACCATTACTACATACATCAAATAACCTTTACAGTAAACCTAGCAGTACAATCCTAAACAGAGTTTCATTCTTCTAAACCTACTGACTTAAATGAGAAGGGAGTAAACTTTTATCAGGATAGCACTGTAATATGCCCATCACAGAACCTAAATTAAATAGCTGCCTTTCTAAACAGTAGATTCCTGCTCTCCTTTCCACAACAGCCCACTGTAGTCCCTTAAATTCTGCTGCTGACAAATTGTCAGAACCACACCGAATATCTGAGAGGATAAGTTAAAAGGCATGCTAACAGAAATTGACCCTGCTTCCACTATAGGAATACAAATTTGGATCCAATATAGATTGGGATTTTTTTAAAACTGAAAATGTTCTGTTCTCATGTTACAGTTCTTATCAACCAAAACTGCATATATTCTGCAATGCTGTGCAGGTGTAACAAAAGTCTACAGATTGGATGCCATCAAAATGCACCTTTGCTTTCAAAATTGATTTTATTACCTCTTGCTATCATTATCATTTATTGTCTTTTTTTACTTTAATTTGTGTTCAGTTTTGTATACTTACTTGAAAACCAGCTTATACACTGATTAGATAAAAATAAGTGGGGATTTAATTAAGCAAAGTTAAGCATATGTTGTCTAATTAGAAAAAGTCAAAAAGTTGAAGATTTCAACTTTCCTTGGCACATAGTATATATCTATATTTCACAGGACACCCAAGTTCTGGCATTACTCATATTCATCATTTAAAACTGGGCTTGTCTGCTTTAAAAGGTGAAAAGCTGCTTCCAGCTTCTGTTCTGCATTTTGATAAGAGATGGCTTCAGTGTTTCCACATACTATTGATTATTCCTTCCATGATATACAGAGTAGACTCCTACTTGTTGTTTATCATTTGTACTTCACTTATTATTTTATCCCTCCATGGCATGGCAAGATGCATTTGCCAATATTCCTCTTCTGTACAACTATTAAAGTTCAAGTGGCCTATTCACTTTTCATTTGTTCTTTATTTTTCAAGACCCAGAAACCACAGATTGTGGGACTCACTGGTCTGCAAGGAAGTGATCTCACATCAAACTTACATGGCAAGAATAGGAGGAACCAGACTTATGACCTCTCCAGCAGTATCAAGACCATGGGCCACATACAAAGAGTGCCAGGAAATATAACTCAAGGACTAGGAACTATATCATAGTAAGGAAGAAACTAAGAGTTGGAGACATGAGTGAATCCTCTCTAATTACTAAGTGACTTTACCTTGCCATCCTGGTACTTTTCTCAACATGTGTGTGAGGAGAGACAGGAGACATGGCTTGCTGCCTATGTATACACACTAGCTTCAGGTTCTTCCAAAAGGCAGCCAAAATGTGAATGATCTACATGAACTCATGACTCAGTTGGCTGGGCTCTGCTACCCACCTGCAGGTCCCAACCCATGAGTTGAAGACCACTGGCAGTGTAATGTAAGAGTCAGAATGTTGAAGTGAGAACACCCAGGTCTGAATTCCCCTTTAGAGTCAGAATGTTGAAGTGAGAAGAACACCCAGGTCTGAATTCCCCTTTAGCCCTGAAGCTCATTAGGTAAATTTTGGGCCAGCCAGTCACCCCTAGCCTACCCTCCCTCAGAGGGGTGCTAGAGAATAAAGAGGAGAAAGAACCCTGTATGCTACCCTAAGTTTTTTATAGGAGGATAAAAATATAACAATCAACGGTAAAGAATTGCGAATGTATCCCATCTTGCATGTCAAGGCTAAAATGCAGCTTTTTTGGTCTGAAAAGACTTAAACTGCTGATTTATGAACAATATATGTAAATCTCACCATTTCCTGACTTCCCACATATGTACAAATACATCTGTGCAGGGGAGGGGGGGGACTGTTTTCAGAAAAGCACCTCTTCTTTCCCTTTCTATTCTTTTTAGTCTTTTCTGGTGCAATCCTGATTTTGAAACATCCCTTCATCTCAAATATGCTTGCATTAATGCTAAAAGGAGATAATAGCTCTCGTGATATGAAGAGAAACAGCAGGCATTCAACACATTCTGAGAACCATTCACAAAAACAGCCTGAAGTGTAGTTGTTGTGACCAATACCTCCAAGATCCAGTGTGCTGCCAAGTGGGGGAAGATATAAAGCTATCCACATAGGAAAGCTCACAAAATATACAGCATTTAACAGTGATCAATAACAAATTAAAAATTGTTCAATCGTTGTACAGTACTGCTCAGACACCTTAAAAAAACTTAAATCATGATGGACGACATAATACATTTAGATGCTGCAGCTAAAACTCAATCCAGTGACTGGTAAACTCTGTCCCACTGGTCAGGCAAATTATACTATTAAAAATGTGCTGGCAAATGAAATTAAGCCCTTGAGCCTCCATTTACATGGCCACACTTTTCCAGATATTAATATTATGCAAGAGATATGAGGCTGTTTGATTTGTGCCTCTCATCTGATCTCTGGGCTTCTCTGGGTCAGGACTGGACAGTTTTAGAACTTGGAAGGCCAACCACATAGGCAATCATTTTATGTTTGAATTTTGTTCAGTTGCACAGTCAAGTCCGAATTGAATACAGAAGCTCATAACATTAGAAACATCACCCCACCCACCACAACGGGAAACAAAACCTACAAAGGGCTTAATTGGAGTTGGTCTTATTGTCTTTGGAGCCAAACTTCTAAAACTTGCATTAGTAAAAGAAGGGATGAACCTATGAGTAAATAAGACACTTGTACCACCATCTACACATTAAAATGAACACGCTTTTCCAGGCATGAATATACTTGTGACAGAAGAACTGGCCGTAAGATACTTCCACTAAAGCCATCTGTTTCTATCACTTCCTTCTTTGTGTTACAGTATAGAAGAGCTAGAAACTCTCTTAATATACATAGGCCCTTCATTTCAGGGTCACCTATACCATCTGGAAGAAATAAATGTGTCATCAGTAGTGAGCTGACTCTGGCTCTTAAGCAGTGTGTAGATAGAATGTTTAACAGCAGGACCTCAAAACCATATGAAAATACTTTGTGTGGCTTCTGCAAATTACCCCATGGAGAAAGAAAAGGAACTCTATTTTCAACGAGTCTGCGTTCAATTGTCAGCATAATATTTCATACAGAACCTGTTTCCCTGGTGCTACATTGTCCTCCTTTTACGAACTTATGATGGAAAAGGGAGACCAAGGAGTGAGGCAGTGAGATAAATTTAAAATACAGTTGTATTAAAATGTGATTAGTACCAACAACTGGCAGAAAAACATGCAGCTTTAGTCTCTCAGTCAGGAAATCCTTAATGAAGAGCTGCTCAAGCCTGTTCCACCTCTATGAGTGCAGAGTGAATGCTTCTTCCACTCGTTCCTGAAGGTAAAGAGAAAGTCCAAGGTTTGCCACAGTCTTGAGTCAGCAGTGGGAGTTCAGACTCAATACCTTTTAAGTGAGAACAAAAATTTAAAAATTTATTCCCAAAGAGTATTTACGGGAGTACAGACAGAAACATGGCAAGGGCCAAAGATGCCTTAATATCAGCAGCAGTGGCAAGGTTACTGGGATTTCTGTTCTATCTAAACACTGACCTGAGGACTATTTTATGTTCCCCACAGAGAAAAATCAAGGCATGAGTACCTATTTGTCAGTGTTATTTCAGCACTTACACTGCATGTGATAAATACACAGAGAAATGGCAATTTGCCATACAGCAGGTTCCTTGCATTTCTGTACTTACTATAGATTACATCTCCAGTGCTGAGGCCCAAAGAGAATTAGGTGACTTATCTACAATTTCAATGTTCAGTATTGCAACTGTGGGTCTTTACTGCTGTGGCAGAAGTGGGAGGGAGAGGACAAGTTTCTTAGCTCTCAAACTCTGCATGCATGGCAGAATTACCATGTTAATTAGTCTTCGCATAAATAAGCCATATTCAAATATGAGGTAGTTCGTGAGTATTTTCCATTTTAATTGCATTATGTGCACACAAGCTGCTTTTTCCTGCAATATATCTCAGAATACGCCAAGAATAATCTCATCCCAGATAGTACCCTCTAATTAAGATTCTAATTTGGAAGGGGAGGAAGCCAGTACCACATTGCAAGTTCTCATTGTTTCTCAAAGAATAGCAAGATAACACAAAGAACATAATATACTACAAGCTTGCTTCCTGACATGGCCGGTGCGTGGGATGCTCCTTGGAGCCTGCGTTCCCCAATGGAAAGAAGCTCCATGGAGCACAGACACTGCCCAGCCAGTTTTGTGTTCCCCGAGTCTGTTACAGACCCAAAAAAAGTGAAGGCAGATTGTGCCTGCACAGTGAGCTCCTCAGAGCCCGGCAGGGATCAATTAACCAATTGTAAAAGCTGAAGAAGAGCCAATTACAGTTTCTAAAAATTGGCTCCTGTTGAAGTTGTATGCTGCCATTCATCCTTCCTACTCCACTTTAACCAAGCCATGGGGTGGGAGCCATGGCTCAGTGGTACAGCATCTTTCTTGCATGCACAAGGTCTTGTCACTGGCATCTCCAACTAAAAGGATAAAGTAGAAATGGCCATGTTAAGGTCTTGTCCCTGGCACCTCCAGCTAAAAGGATCAAGTAGTATTTTCACAATGTTTATTGCTTAATCTCACAATTTTTTAAAAAACTTAAAATTTAAAAATGTAAATTAAAAATGTAAATAGTTTCAAGTTTCTTCATTTCTCCTACAATTATCTGGTTTTTTTAATTTCTGGGGGGCACTAGTGGGCAGCTCGTCTAGGGCACCAAAAACCCTAGCACTGGCCCTGCTCACTGAAATAGTCTCTCAAAGTCTTGGAGGAGGAGCAGCAGCAGCAGCAGCGGAAGAAGAAGAGGAAGAAGAAGAAGAATTTCATTTATACCCCACCTCTTCATTCGGAGTCTCAGAGTGGTTTACAATCTCCTTGCCTTTCTCTCCCCACAACAGACACTCTGTGAGGGCTGAGAGCGCTCTTTCAAGAACTGCTCTTGAGAGAACAGTACTGAGAGAACTGGGACTGACCCAAGATCACCCAGCTGGCTGCATGTGGAGGAGTGGGAAATCAAACCTGGTTCTCCAAATTAAAGTCTGCTGCTCTTACCCACTACATCAAACTGGCTCTCACACAAAACTGGCTGAAAGCAAAGTGGGAGGTGCAGGAGCAGACTGGGAGGCTTAACCATCACTCGAAAAGGTCTCCCCCATGCATCATATCCCATGATGAAGAAAGACTTCCTATGAACAGGTCCAGAAGCCACTACTGGAAACTCACTATCCACAAAACCTGGCCAGACCCACCAGTGGCCACTGCGCATCTGCTGGGCCCAGATATTTCCAGGGAAAGGCTGCTAGGTGAGGAAGGAGGAAAAGCTGAAGAGAGATAAAAGGTAAGTACTCTAGTTGGGATGGAGAATGGAAGCCAGCAGCAGCTGCAACTACCCTAATGGGCCTGGCCCACCACCGTTAGCCACCTCATAACTGGGACCAACTCAGCCCTGGAGTCTACCATGCAACTGGGTTCAGCTGTGGGCTGGAAGCCACTATGCAACTAGGCCAGACTTTTTGCTGAGGAGAGGCTGCCAGGAGTAAGAAAGGACTGAAAGATGAAGATGGGGACAGATAGGTAGGTTGGCTAATGTGTGGGAAGGAGAGAAAGAAGCAGGGAGAGAGAATACGGGGGCTGCTGGGAGAAGAGAAAGAGGAAATAGCGTAGGGAAGGGAACACAGGGCAATGAGATTAACCCCCCCCTGATAAGACCTTGCAGGTTACCCACTTGCAGTTTTCTAAAACCTTTTAATAACTTAATCTTTTCCTATCTGTGAGCTTTTGGGCTAATGCATTCAGAGGAATTAGGCCAAACATTATACCTGTGGAAGGGGATGACCCCTCAGACTATACTAGTCTCCACGACAACTTTCCCCAATCTAAATTTTGTATCCCAAAGACCTGTCTGTGGTGGTTGGGTGGATGTTTATAGACAATTCTGATGTAGTCTTTGTGGTCTCAAAGTTTTCATAGTAATACCTGAGCTTTTCTTATTTTTTCTTGCTATGAAAAGTATTACACTGCAGGGAATAGCACATTAGCAGCCCACTCACACACTGCTGCACAAACTAAACCCCAAACAGTGTAAAGGTTTTTAAATGGTGCTTTTAAAAACCTAACCTAACCTGCTCTGCAATCACCCATTAATAAAATGAGTAGCTGCTTGCCCAGTGCATTTTTCTGCCCACTGGGCTTTGCAGAAGACTCTCTGGGTTGGAGAAATAGATTCTGCTGAAAACATGTGTGATCTCCAGACAAAGATATGCATTAACTTCTGTGAGAAAAGCTGAACATGTACTTAATTTTCTCTCAGAACTGAATGCTGCTTTAATTTGGATGGGTCATGAATCCAATGAATCCTCTCTCACACACAAACACACACTTTGGGAAAATAAAGAGAAAGAAAACAGTCCCAGTGTCTGGTCAGAAGGTAGATGTTGAAACATCATTGCTGAACTGAAGCAGGTCCATGTTTGAGCAATATCTGGATGGGATAACTCCTAAGACTCCCTATGAACATCACCTGAAGTTCCATGAGGTTGCTCTGATTTTCCTTATATATGTAATACCATAATTAAAATTTTACTAATGTAACAAAACCCACACAGAACCTCACTAACAAGGTGCATGTGAGACATTGCCCCATCCTGAGCAGTACACATGAAAGTTAAAATTTCCATCTCTGTGCTACATCATTTCACTACCTGATTGAAAATAAGGTTAGGGTTTGGGGCTGACCAGGCAACAAGCTCGTACAGACAGGCCCCACGCTGTTTTTAGGCCAAGGCTGTGTGCAGCAACAGCCCTCATTAGAAGGTGGGGGGAGGGCTTTCATTTTTCTTAACATTGTCTGACGAGTCAGTTCCCCAAGTACAAAGAAACTTCTACCTTGTTTGCGGATGGCCCAATTTCACCACCTTCACCAGATGGCATGGAGCCACTAAGTCTGCTATTATTGGAGAACTGTTAACACTCAAGAAGGAAGTTCTGCCAGATAGAAAATAAGTTTTAGCAGTCATGCTCTTAATGTATTTCAGTTTCTGAACTTTGACCTTAAACTGTCTTCATATTTTCAAGTCTATGGCACACTCTCAATGTTTCATATAGCATACTCTAGCGCACATCTTCACAAACCTAAAAAACATGTTTCTACAAGTTATATGTTTGTTCAGTTTGATTTGTGATTTCATCGCAATACTCCTCATTACAAATTATTACTTTTCCTAATAATTAAACAATTAAACCATTAGCAAACTCTGAGATGAAGTTCATAAAGGCAGTATAAAGCATTACACAGACCAGATTAGATACAGCCGCAATGTAGTCTACAGTAGTTTATTGATCTCTGGCTCTTCCACCCACTCCTCTTTAAAACCCTGAGTTCAGATACTCCATTTGTGTAGGAATTTGGGATTAGACATTCCCACTTCCACATGATTGTCATCTTTTTAACACTTGGGAGGCTTCTTACAGCCCGGTCCTATGGCCGCTTACTCAAAAATAAATCCCACTGAGCTCAAAGGAATTTGTTCCCAAGTAAATGTACATCTGATTGCAACCTCAGTTACATAATATGTCCCAGGTTGAAACATTATTACGGACACTAATAAGATTGTGGTTTTAGGTTTCCCAAATGCAGCCATTGTTTATTTATGTAATGCTACATTGGACAGATGTAACCCATCTTTGTGAACAGAATCTCAGTCAGTGGTCACCTAACCTCCAATACAGGGCTCACATGAATACTTGGTATCCAATTCAATATAAATTAATAAATTAAGTAAATGACAGCAGTGTCAAGACCTAGGCTAGTACTCAAGATTACAACTAACCCCTAACCCAGATCACACAAACATACATGTTGGGACACAGGCATTGAACCACTGTAACTGCTACACTGGCATAGAATTGGGAGGTGTCAGAGCATGCAGTTGGACTTCGTTGGCTCTCTAATCCTCTGCAGACCTGGACATAAACCAGATGTCAGTGTATAGTTATGCTAACAAAAACCCTGGGATAGCCCATAGGGGCCAGTGCAAGAGGAAATGTTGCCCAGACACTGCTCCCTGTTACCAAGCACTAGCATAGCTTAGGATGACAACTAAGACTGTGGCCAAACAGTGGCTAAAGTGACCAGAGCAGAACCTGCTGCCATGTTGTAAGGTTTCCACCTCACTCATTCCACATCATTGCTGGTATTTGATAAGCCAAGTAGATTGCCCCCTATGGGCAGGGTGGGCTGGGGTGGATGTTAAGGGCTGCTGGGAAAAGAGGAGCAGATGGCAATAATGGGACCTTTGAAGTGCAATAGGAAGATGCTGTATGGGGGCTTAAAAAGCAAAAGCCTCAGTGTGTGGGGCAAGCAATCAGTATGTCTGGCTCATCCTGCAGTGATGTTTAAAGGGGTGAAAGCACTGCTGAGGCTTCACATGTAGGTAGAGGTAGCATGACACCAGGAGGCCATGGCCATATTGGTAGGCAGTAGTTGTCTGCACTCATGTCCACCTCACTCATGGGATTTCAGCAGTGTGCTGCTTCTTGATTGGTAGGCATCGCAAGGTTGCTAGAGACTCCAGTGTACTCTCAATAAGAGTCTGGGCCTTGTGGAGGGATGTCTGTCTTTCCTTTCTGCACGATGGTCTTAGGCCTCCAACTAGTGACACTTGTGCTATGGCTGACAACCATTGTTGTTGAGCCTTAGGATAGGTATGAAAGCATATCAGGCATATACTGAGATTTCTGCTGTCTCTAATTGACATAAAACCTCCTCAATGCATCAAGCTCATCTGGATCTGGCCTGCAGTATAGGAAGAGGAGCTTCCTCTTTCCTTCCATGCTGTTTTTTCCACTTAAAATGCCAAGCACATACTGGAATTGATGCCTGCCTCACATGGGCGCTTACAGTTCCAATTACAAATATCCCAGTGTTCCACAGGGCAACTGATTTTATATCATAAAACCATCATAATGTGTCCACCAACGCACAGGACCAATATTATGTCATCATATCTTAATTGAACCTAATGAATGTTATTGAATCATATCTTAATTGAACCTAATGAATGCTATTGACTCCTCCTCCTCTTTTGATGTTATGCCCCAGACACTGCTGGATTCCTCAGCATACAGGATGTTTACACAAACACACACACATCAATGATTACAATGAATTCCTGTTTGTCTTCTTCTTGAACAAATATTTGCAGCTTGTTTATGCCGTACTGGTCTTAAGAGGTCTCATTCTCTCTGTACAAGAAAAAGTTTAGACATTACAGACATGTAGGGAATGAATTTACCTGGGACTAATTAGAATGGAAACAAAGTCTTTTTTTAGCACAAAGCAAATATTTAAACAAATTTTAAAACCTTTAACTACGTAAATGTGTGTACTCAACACACTTTGTGTTTGATTACCCAATATTATCACTGGTATGAAGACAGCTTCATCTTGAGAACTGGGAAGTTCAAGACACCTTCCATGAGGTCAGGGGCAATAGAAATTTATGCTGTATACTGATTTGCAAGTAGACACATAGAATTAGGCATTACACAGAAGCAAGAATGTACTGGAAGACAGTGATGTGATGACAGCAACATTAGTTCATGCCCCCAGTCAGCTGTCAGTCTGGAAGCCCTTTCACAAGCCACCAAATAGCTTCTTCTGGCTCCTACTCTGTACACTTGACACACTCTAACCTTTTCTTGGACTGTAAGATACTGTAATGCATAAAAGTTTGATCAAAGTTGATCCAATACAGCCAGACTTGGCCCTGCTTGAACACTTTTCAACATTTATTTGTTTGCATTATTTATAGTTTACCTTCCTCACTTGATATTGGGGGAGTGCACTGCAACAGTGTACTGTGCATTATAGTAGTGTAGTCTTGATGTTACTGTGGCATAAATTCAGATGGCCAAATCAGTCAAATCAAGATAAGGGGCCATATTTCGGGTTAGACTGAGTTGGAAGAAACTGGTGCTGGGAGAGAAGGGCTTTTTCATATCATTGCCCTAATTTAGCAATGCATAAACTGTTTTTGTACCCACTAAGGAAAACATACTATATTCCCAGTAGGATTACCAAATTCAGGGTGGGGCCTGGAATTCTGCAGTTACAAATGATCTCTAGACTACAGAGATCAGTTCCCATTCAGAAAATGACAATTTCATACAATGGACTTTATGGTATATAATAGCCTAGGAGAAACTGAAGCCCTAGAGTGATATAGAATCATAGAACCATAAAATTATAAAGTTGAAAGGGATCTCCAGGGTCATCTAGTCCAATCCTCTGCACAATGCAGGGAATTCACAAATACCTCCCCCTAAATTCACAGAATCACCATTGCTGTCAGATGGCCATCTAGCCTCTGCTTAAAAATCTCCAAGCTTTGCCGGCTTCATGCCAGCCAGCGATCCTCCACAGCCCTGCTTGAAAAGACGGGACGCTGTGGACGCCTGCCTTGCAAACCACGAATTCAGTCATGATATGCAGGGCGTTTTTTGTAGCAGGAACTCCTCACCCACCTCACAGGGTGTCTGTTGTGGGGGAGGAAGGGAAAGGAGATTGTGAGCCGCTCTGAGACTCTTCGGAGTGGAGGGCGGGATATAAATCCAATATCTTCATCTTCTTCTTCTTCTTCTTCCAAGGAAGGAGAGTCCACCACCTTCCAAGGAAGGCTCTTCCACTAAGGAACTGTTCTGTCAGGAAGTTCATTCTAAAGTTTAGCTGGAAACTCTTCTAATTTCAACTCACTGGTTCTGGTACAACCTTCTGAGGCAACAGAAAAACACCATCCTCTATATCAGGGGTGGCCAATGGTAGCTCTCCAGATGTTTTTGCCTACAACTCCCATCAGCCCCAGCCAGCATGGCCAATGGCTGGGGCTGATGGGAGTTGTAGGCAAAAAACATCTGGAGAGCTACCGCTGGCCACCCCTGGACTCTATATGACAGCCCTTCAAGTACTTGAAGATGGTGATCATATCACCTCTCAGTTATCTCCTCTCCAGGCTAAACATTTATAAACATATATCCCCGCTGTCTCCATCCCATCCCCATATTCCATCCTTTCTGGGCACCATCCCGAAATCTCCAGGAATTTCCCAAGGCAGAGTTAGCAAGGGTAATCCTAATTCCAGGCAGTCTCACTAAAGGATCACTTATGTTTATTAATTCAAAATGAATCTGAAATCCTAGAAGAAAACAGTGACAATCAATAAAACTCAATGATTATTTGATGCTTTCTAAATTGGGTTTTCTATAAAAACAACAGCCTTTTTCCTAGTGATGCGTGTTGGCTCAAGAAGCTATAAAATGCATTAATTCTGAAATATTAAGGAGAAACACCTGCATCAGTTTGGCTGCCAGGAACTAATAAGTTTGCCATAGAAATAACAAAGCTCACATATGGTAACAGTTAATGTACAAAATTGCTGTACAGCAACCATCATAGTTTTCATAGGCTTACACCAAGGTTCAACTTGGTCCTGTTTATGCAAGCATGATCTCAAAGGAACTGAATTTGTGTCATGAGCAACAAATCTTGCATGAATCCGTAATTGAATTATAGAGCTAAAGACAGATGTTTCCTCTTGAAACACATACTGTAATAGTTCAGGATTTACTACTTTAATATGATGAAATTTCAAAAAGAAATTTTCAATTTTACCACTTGTGCATACTATCCCTCGGCATGCCTCCTCCTCTACTTCTCTCCAGGCTAAACATGCCCAGCTCCTTCATCCTTTCTTCATAGGACTTGGTCTCCAGTCCCATCACCATTTTCGTCGCCCCCCTCTGAACCTGTCCCAGCTTGTCTATATCTTCCTTAAAATGTGGTGCCCAAAACTGAACACAATACTCCAGGTGAGGTCTTACCAGAGCAGAGCAAAGTGATACCAACCCTTCACATGATCTAGACACTGTACTTCTGTTGATACAGCCCAAAATTGCATGCAATGTCTCCTGTCGTGCATTCCTTCCTGAGTGGTTTTACATGTAACTGTTTTCATCTTGCTATGTAGTATGTTATGAGATTGTGCCGTGTTGAATATAGGAAAGGTTATTTTGTCTCTCACAGAAGAGATGCTACTGGCACCTGGGAATGTGGAGGCTCCCCCCTTCCCATAGACTGCTGCTGCTGTTATGCTATCCTGGTCAAGCTTTAGAATCATGTCAAAAGCAGCCATTCATTGGCCAGAGACACATGCCAGAATGTCATATACAAGCCTGAGACATGGATCATGGCTGGCACAGTTCCCTTCTCTTACATGATGCTGAATGATATGGTTACAGGAATACCACCAATCTGTTTAAAACTTTGAACAAACTCTGCTCTGTAAAAGTCAGGGGGGGAATATTATACATAAGATTTGATTCACACATGCATACTAATCACATCAATTAATGACTCCCCAGCCAAATCTATTAAGTGTTCTAGAAATGCTCACCCTATTGGAAAATATAGTGTTTGCACTGAGACCAATTTCGCACTCACTTTACGCCACTCTCACATTCATCTTCTCAGCAGGGTTTCCTTCCAATTTCCCACTATCTGCCCTGAAGCTACAGCAAGCGTCTGCTTTTTTGCATGGCAAACAGAAACTGGTTGTTAGCGGTTTCTGTTTGCTGCGCATAAATGCCGACACTTGCTGCAGCCCCGGAGCAGATAGTGTGAAATCGGAAGGAAGCCGCGCTGAGAAGATGAACGTGAGAGCGGTGTAAGGTGAGTGCGAAATAGGTCTGTGTAATGTGAAAATTTTATCTACATGAACACATTCACATCATTGCTTGATTTTGCAGATAATGAGTAATAAATATGCTCCTGAGAATCAGCCATGTGCGTGCGTGCGTATGAAAGAGAGAGAGAGACAGAGACAGAAGAGAGAATGGGTTGCAGAGTACACTGGTAAAATGAGTACAGATGTGAAAATGGAAGTTTAAAAATACAAAAATGCTTCAATGTTCCTCAGAAATATATGTTGATCTTTTATTCAAAACTACTCCAATCTCAATTATGTTCTTGACATAACTATATTGTGCACGTTGGCAGCTTGAAGTTCAGATGTGGAGGAACACAGGAAAAGCTTATAAGAGGAATGCAGACATTTTAATGCATGGATCAAATTTAACTTGTTTCCAAAGAGAATGGTTTGGACTGTAATAGTTTCTAAGGAAGTAGGACAGAGGTTGACAGCTGAAAAAAGACTACAGGGGGAAAGGGACTGCTTATCTAAAATAATTGGAAAGCGCTGGGCTAGTGTTGCAATCATGGACAATGTGTTAGACATGTAGAAGAATGAAAACACTCTGTATTTACTGTGATGCATTCTTAATGAATAGCAGCTCACTGGCATCTCTCTACAATACACATGCCAGAGATACTGGGAACTTTAATTTCCCCGGACCTCCTTCAAGAATGGAGAAAGCTACGCAAACTGAATAATCTGTTTCATTCACATTTCCTGTAAACAAGAAATTAAAATGAAAGCAAAATGGTTTCAATTTTCCCAGGGTGAAGTTTAAGCACAACTCCACGCCTAACAACATCAGCAACAAACAGATATGGATATTGAGGCAGTGGAACTTGGCTACTTTCCATCTGCATGATTCTGCATTTTAGGACTCAAGAACATGGAATCATAAGAAATGCACCTGAGGTTCAATGCCAAGGTCCTTACGGCCTGGGTCTTTTTTCCACCAGTAGTGGCCAAATGCCTCTGGGAGCACAAGTAGAGCATGAAATGTGGGGTATAAAATAAACAGTTGCTAGTTTTGACCAAAAAGATCAGAAACAGAGCTGGCTTTCTCTCAGCTACACATGCCAAAAAATGAGCCTAGAAACCCAGAATAGAATAATTAAGGTTCTTAGGGTTGACAGATCCCTTGGTGAAGGCAGGAGTCCCCTGCTCCAGGCCTCACCCTCCCCAGGGCTGATCAGCCGGTTGGTGTGCGCAGGACTCACCCAGAAAAAGAGAGAGATCCAATGTGAACAGAAAGTGATGTCATCACTTCTGGGACACTGGGGTGACACTCTGGTGTTTGGGCAAAAGCTCTAAGGTAGAAGCCAAATTTACCATAGAGTTTTTGCCCAAATACCAGAATGTCACCCCAACATCCCAGAAGTGATCACATCACTTCTGGAGCATGTGGGCAGTGACACAAACATTTAGTTGTATAACAGCTGGGCCTCCCTGCTCCCAGAAAGTCCCCCCCTCACTTCCTACCAGTTGCCAGGAGGGACTGCTTTTCTAAAATAATTGGAAAGTGCTGGCAACCCTAGCTCAAGTAACTTTAAGAACATAAGAGAAGTCATGTTGGATCAGGCCAAAGGCCCATCCAGTCCAACACTCTGTGTCACACAGTGGCCAAAAACCCCCAGATGCCATCAGGAGGTTCATCGGTGGTCCATCCATTTTCAATACATGACCATATAGCAGATATACTGCAGGAAGAAGGTCACTGTTCTTACATCTGTATTTGTGCAAGAGGGATTTACATTTTGGCTACAGCAACGGGGAGAAGGGTGGCAGAAATATAAGCGAGCCTTGGGTATTTCTGTATAGCTGTCTGAACCATGCCTGTTTGGTTCTCTTCTTTCACAGAACTTTGCAGTAAAACTGAGTGAACATTATTGCAAGCTAGGGTTGACCACTTTCCTTGAGACCTTGGCCTTCCTATGTATAAAGAATAGTTTATATTCCTCTAAGGTTATTATTGCCTTCCCTGGTGCCTATGGGTCACCACAATGCATTCTTGATGGGTAAAGATCAAGTTCATCTGCTGAAGGCTCCTGGATTCTCAGAATGCTCCTTGATATCTATGACTATCTATCACGTAACATCCTTTCTTATCTATGGTATGAGTTCAGGGTAATTGTACTAGAGATTTACTTCTACTAAAGATGCATCAGCTTTATGTCAGTCATGTTGATTGAGTATAAATTGCTAAAGAGTTGTCTCCTCTGGGCTGGCCATCAACAGCTCCTTGTGACATCTTGGTGATGAGTCCAGAACAAAGAGGTTCATATATATGCATTAAGTTGAGTATTGGGTTTTAATGAAATTATGATTATAGACAAAACCTGCATTGCTAGTTGCAATAATCGTGGTTATATTAAGAACATAAGAGAAGCCATGTTGGATCAGGCCAATGGTCCATTAAGTCCAATACTCTGTCACACAGTGGCCAAATACACACACACACACACTGTGTCTCCAAAGAGACTCCAAAGTCTCCTGGTTCCACCCCTGAATGTTTAGTGGGCCACAAAGGAGAAGTGTAAAAACAACCGGGCCATGGGAAAGAAAAGTTCGGGAAACCCCGGAAAATCTGTAGTACACAAAACAATATGGGTGTGAGCTCTCACTCAGAAAAGTTTACAATGGAATATTTATTTTTATTTACTTCATTTATACTCCACTTCCCCCCCAGCAGGGATGCAAAGTGGCGTACTATATTCTCCCTGTCACCATTTTATCCTCACAACAGCCATGTGGGGTAGTATAAATGAACTCCAGTTTTATTTTACCATTTCTCTTTATATTTGCACATATTTCTTAGCTACGAGATGCATTTACAGTTTTAAAACAGTCAAGAGAGTGGAACGAAATACTAATACCATCCCTCCTGATAGCACATCTTTGCTCTACAGTAATATTTTACATTACATGGCTTGGTTTTGCAAGACTGGAAAGTGGTCACTTCAGATAAGTCTCTCATATATATTTAAAAGGAGTTAAAATGTGGCACTAGCTGTATTAGCAATTTACTTCATTCCTGCAACAGTCCTGAAGGCAGCAGTTACTTGAAAGTCTGATTACAGAGTCATGAATTTCCTGGAGTATGCAGTGGCAAAAGTTAGCTGGTATGTACTACTGCTTTTGCAATGCCATGAAAGGAGATTAAGGCAAGCTCAGAATATAAAGTGCAGCCCACTTCAAAACAGGATGCTTTGACTACTATGGAAAAAATAGTAATCTTCTGAACATAAACAATCTTCTCACCATCTCTAACTTCCAATTATAGCTGAAATGCTTTCCTCACTGTATAAATTCTGGATTTAAGACCACTGTACTAAGTTTGGGGTATAGCTAACAGCTAATAAAAGATGCAGGTAGCAAATAATATGAGACAGCGTGAAAGGAGAACAAGACTGGTTAAAAGTTAACAGAAATTTGTTTTAAAGCATTAATGCTTCTTATTTTTCATTTTCATATCCAAAGCTAGAATTTAAACTTTCATAGTGTAATTTTGATTATCCATATCATGACTATAGGAATATGCTGTTCAGGACCAACCTCAGGGCTTCTGGCGCCCTAGGCCACCTGTTGGTCTGCCATCACCACCCCACAGTCTACCTGCCCCTCCACCACTGGCCTGGGCAGGCCCCAAGTTGCCACTGGCCCGGGAGTACTCTGAGCCTCAGAATGCTACAAAGGAGGAAGAAGAGCCTGTGAGCAGCCTGTGAGCAGCAGAATGGTGGTCTTCTGATCTTCCTTCTCAGGGGCAGGGTAGGGAAGGTGAGCAAGGCAACCACTTGACACCTATAACCATCTTTTGGTGCCCCTGGTGCACCCTGCCCTCTGGTGCTCTAGTGGTGGCCTGTGTCTGATGCTGTGTATCTACCATGTTACCACAATTATTTGTTAGGGTGAGAAAACCATTCCCAAATATCTAAGCTTCTGGCTGTTCAGATTTTCTCTGGGTTAACTGTATAAGTGGGATGTAGCTGTACACTGCAACTCTCCAAGCCATATGAAGTTCCTCTCAAAGCCATATGAAGTAGATAAATTCTTACCTTGTGGTGTCCAAAGTCACTCAATATCGTGCCAAGCTTCTTGGTGTTGGCGTGAAGCTTATGAGCAGCAATTGATGGATTGGGATCCCGCCAATCAATGGATAGGCGATGATACCAGAGGTGTCCCTCTTGAATATGTGCTGATCTGATGCTAGGGTCAAAGCGATGCACCTCACATCCATTGTTGGCCATGCTCAGCTCAAACTGGTTATCATCATCGCCCAGTCTTACCAAAACAGTCAGGAAAAGTATTGTTACTTTCAAATAGACAAAAATTACAAGGATTCTTTTTATGATTTATATTTTACCCTATTTCCATTCTCTTGAATGGGAATTGAAATATATATTGAATATATATTCTCAGCTGGACTAGATAAACAAACAGAAATATAGCCCAGATTGTATTACATTTATTTTATTTTCCCTCCCCACCCCCCCCAAAAATGAATGGCTTCCATTGATTGCTCTGGGAGAAACAAAGCACTACCATTAAAATAACAGCAAAATCGAATCTCTACCTCAGACAGCAAATTCCTATAAATTGCGCAAATGAGTTAAGCATATCCAAGTAGAGCAGGGGTGGGGAAACTTTTTTCTGCCAAGGGCCATATGGATATTTATAACATCATTCGCGGGCCATAAAAAATTATCAACTTAAAAAACAGTGCTCCACCAAGGGAGAATGATTCAGGTTAGCAAAATGAATGCAAATGATTGTTTTTCTATTTGAAGTCGTGGGGAGAGCCTAATTTGGCACATGTGCACACACACACACACCTGGCCCGCCGCCCTAGGCAAATGCATAGGTCCAGGGCTTTTTTGTAGAAAAAGCCCTGCAGGAACACAGTTGCATATTAGACCACATCTCCTAATATTAGCAGATTAGCATCTCCTAATTAGCAGATTAGCAGATCATTACCATATTAGGCCACACCATCTGAGATAATCAAGTGCAAACTGAACTGTGACAGTAACTTTTCCAGGCCCCGCAGCAATTCTGGCCGGCCAGCCAGGCCCCAGGCTGGGTCCTGTTATTCCCTGCCTGGGTCCTGTGATCACATCTCAGCCCTGAGATCCCTGGCTGGCCCTGTGGAGACTGCTGAACAGCACGGCTGGGACCCATGATCCTCACTGGCCAGCCAGGCCCCAGGGAGGCTGCTGCATGGCTCGGTTCAGCCCAGCAATCCCCGAGGGCCACACCAAGTGACCTCGAGGGCCATATACGACCCTCAGGATGGAGGTTCCCCATCCCTGAGGTAGAGGATGGCACAAGATAAAACAGCTGTGCAGCTGTATTTCCATGTGACTGTCTCACCAATTAGTCTTTATGGACCATGCTACCACAAAATTGCTCAACATGGCTTGAACAATTGCAAATGGTGGTGCAACAACCATACAATGTGTCCCAAAGGGTATATCATATGTGCTCAGTTTGTCATCATCCAATGACGCACAGCTAGGGTGGCCAGATCATCCCGGCCACCCGGGAAAGTCCCGCCCCTGCCCCCAAATTCCCGCTTCCCAGGTTGACTAACCCGGGACCAATAAATCCCGGTCTAGTGCGAAATTGATTTAGGGCGAAATTGGTCCCAGAATGATAGTGGCGGGAGCGCTCCTTGTGCGCAACGGCGACGGCGGGGCGCGAACCCACGTTCGGGTCGGGTTTCCTTTCTTTTCCCAAACTGGAAAGACGAAATGCGTTTGAATGGAAATGGGGTGGGGGAGTGGGGTTTGGTGAGCAGCAGAGTTGCAAAAAGGAGCCAGCCGGGCGGTAGGACCCCGCGGGCGTCCCTGGGCAGAGCCTGGGCAGAGCCTGGGCGAGTGACTCAAAGAAGGGAAGGCTGGAGGAACTGGGAGCCAGCGAGCGCGCAAGGCGGGGAGCTGCGGGAGCCCCGGTGCCCCAGCCAGCCAGCCGCGCTGCCCTCCTCGCCTTGCAAAGCCACCCTGGCGTGGCCGTGCCTGGAAAGCGCAACGCGAAGCCTCCCTTCCTCACGCCCGGCTCTCCATTCATAGCCCGGGCTGGCAGCACCTCCATGGGCTGATTCCCTGCAAGAGCAGCAGCAACCGCAGCCAGGAGGAGGAGCGCCTGCAACTACTCCGCCTGCCTGCCTAGGCCTCGGCTCCAGCCTCGCTCTGCAGCCGCCGCCGCTCTCCCGGCCATGTAAGTGATGCCTCCCCCCTCGCCGCTTAGCCAGGCTGGGCGAGCCGGCGGCGGGGCCTGCCTGCCTGCTGCTGCTGCGGCTCGCTGGCTTCTGCTGCTGCTCCGCCTCCGGGAATCCCCCCTCCTCCCCCCCCGGGTTTTGGTGCATTGTCTGGAGGAGCGCTTTCCCCAGGCCCGTCTCCCTCAAGGCCTGCCCCTGCCCCGTCTCCACAACCCCGGCTTGCGAAGGCGCGCTTTTTTTTTTTGCCAAGCCCCCTCCCAGCCGTGGAAGACGCGGGGCTCTTCCTTCTCCTCTGGCTGTGGACTGAGGCCTTGCAAAATAAAATAAAACGTGGCTTGGTTTCTCTCTCTCCCTCCCTCTTTCTCTCCCCCCCCTTTAGTGCATTGCGGCTTAGGCTCTGCTATCTCGTCGCCGCCAGCCCCCCTCCTCTCGGCCGCTTCCCCTCCCCCCCCGCATGGAGGAAGGCCGGCGGTGTTTCCGGCGGTGGCATGACGTCACCGGAAGTGACGTCACTTCCTGTTTGTGGCAGCGCGCGCGAAGCGCACGCACACACACATTCATTCCCCCCTCAAGGTGTCCCTGGCTGGTCTGCAGATATTATGGCCACCCTACACAGCTGAATTCGTAAACTGACTTCACCTGGAAATGACTAGATGCAGTGAAATAACAGTTTTATCTGGGGTGCGTGAGCTGTGGTGGCCTGCTCTGACAGATATGTCGCTAGAAATAGAAAGGTCCAGGAAAAACAGGAAAACCAGAATGATTCAGAAACTAACTTTTCCCCCAAGGAAAACTGGGAGATTTGGGGAACCACTGAGCAGGGAACTTATTGTGAAATTTTTCTCTTTTCGAAAGAGTGCAAAGCATTTCAAGATAATGTTCTACTCACTCTGAATATGTAGCATCTTCCACTACCAATAAACTGAAGATTACAGCATGAGATATACCAGGGGTGGCCAACGGTGGCTCTCCAGATGCTTTTTGCCTACAACTCCCATCAGCCCCAGCCATTGGCCATGCTGGCTGGGGCTGATGGGAGTTGTAGGCAAAAAAAATCTGGAGAGCTACCGTTGGCCAGCCCTGAGGTATACTAAATAAGAGACAGGTGCTATAATGGCTATAAAAATTGTTTCAATCTCAATGTGTGTGTGTGTGTGTGTTTCCAAGTAAGGCCCTTCCTTGCTTCAAACACTGTTTTTTATGCTGCTACAATTTTCAGCTCTTATAGAATCATAAAATCATAGAGTTGGAAGGGACAAATGCTTTTTTTGAGCAGGAACGCACAGGAACAAAGTTCTGGCTGGCTTGGTGTCAGGAAGTGTGGCCTAATATGCAAATAAATTCCTGCTGGGCTTTTTCTACAAAAAAAGCCCTGTGTGAAACAACGGTGATGTCAGGGAGTGTGGCATAATACGCAAACGAGTTCCTGCTGAGCTTTTTCTACAAAAAAAAGCTCTTGAAGGGACCTCCAGGGTAATTTAGTCCAATGTCCTGCACAATGAAGAAACTTCACAAACACCTCCCCTGCTACACATACATCCCCAGTGACCCCAGCTCCACACACAGAAGATGGCAAAAACCTCCATGATCCCTGGCCAAACTGGACTGGAGAAAAATTGCTGCCTGACCTCAAAGTGTCAATCAACATTTCCCTGGGCGTGTAAGAAAGGACCACAAGAACTAAGCAGTGATGCAACTTTCCTGCCCTCCTTCTCATGATCTGCCTAAGATTACAGATGCCATCTAGCCTCTGTTTAAAAACCTCCAAAGAAGGAGAGCCCACCACAACCAAAGAAGCCCATTCCACTGAAGAACTGCTCTGTCAGGAAGTTCTTCCTAATGTTGACCCGGAAACTCTTTTGATTTAATTTCAACCTACTGGTTCTGGTCTGACCTTCTGGGCAATAGAAAACAATTCCACGCCATCCTCTATATATGACAGCCCTTCAAGTACCTGAAAAAGCCCCATTGTGCAGAGTGTTAAAGCTGCAGTACTGCAGTCCTAAGCTCTGCTCATGACCTGAGTTCGATCCCCGATGGAAGCTGGGTTTTCAGATAGCCGGCTCAAGGTTGACTCAGCCTTCCATCCTTCCAAGGTCGGTAAAATGAGTACCCAGCTTGCTGCGGTGGGGGGGGGGGAAGCGTAGATGACTGGGGAAGGCAATGGCAAACCATCCCGTAAAAAGTCTGCCGTGCAAACATTCTGAAAGCAACGTCATCCCAGAGTTGGAAACAACTGGTGCTTGCACAGGGGACCTTTCCTTTCCTTCAAGTACCTGAAGATGGGGATCATATCACCCCTCAGTCATCTCCTCTCCAGGCTAAACATAAGCAGCTTCTTCAACCTTTCTTCATAGGACTTGGTCTCCAGACCGCTCACCATCTTCGTTGCCCACCTCTGGACATGTTCCAGCTTGACTATATACTTCTTAAATTGTGGTGCCCAGAATTGAACATAATACTCTAGGTGAGGTTTAACTAGAGCAGAGTAAACCAATACTATCATCACTAGAAATCTAGACGAAACTAAAAAGAAATCTAGACAAAAAGGAAAGTTCTACTGTCCATGCACTTTTCCATATCTAGAGGGAAAGTGTGTATTGACAGCATTAATTTTCAAATAAATGTTACAATTCTTAAGACTGCATGCAAAAATAGTAGACTAGGGGTCCCAAACCTTTCCGAGCTTGTGTGACTTTGGAACTGTGATACAGGATTGTGGGTACAACCTCAAAATGGTTGCTGCACAAAGTGCAGCCATCTACAAAATGGCTGCTGTAGAAGGCAAAGCCAATAACAAAATGTCAGGGAGTGAAGTTATACATAACTCTCTAATAGTAACCCTTTAACATTTCAGGCAGAAGCTCTGCTTAACAGGATGTCTTTTAAAATGAGCGTATTGTTTTAAAGTATCTTTTTTGCTTACACAGTTTACCTCCATTAATGCAGTGAAGATCCTTATGTTGTGGTGCCAGCTGCTATTGAAGCAACTTTTTTTGATCTGCATAGCCAATCATATCTCTAGTGACCAATAAAAGCCCCATTTGGTCTATCCTCTTTCTAAAAACAATTAGTGGGCACCAAGAAAAGTGTTGATGGGAGCTACTCTAAACACCATATTGGGCACCCCATGATAGACTTTGGACTATGTCAGAATTCTGAAATCTAATACGGATGCTTTGAAAAGTTATTCATTAATATTGCCTCAGATGGAGCAACAATCTATAATATAAATACAGTAGAATGTTTATAATAAGCCAGTTTAAAATGATAATTCTGCTAATTAATGCATTATGCAACAGCCTACTGCAGCAGGAAATTAACGGAGCCCCACACATTGCTTGGTATGAAACGATTTTACTCAGACATCAAAGCAGAACTTAGTCGGCATAAGCCCCAAAATGACTAAGTTAAAGTTCTTCTCCAACAGACCGTTTTTATTCAACCCCAAAACAAGCAGCCAAGCCCCCAGGTTTATCTACTCAACATGCCCCACCTTCCTGTAATTTTCCACTCCTCTGTCCCTCTTTGTTATCAGCTTAGTCAGAGGGGCCTCTTTTATCTACTTTTTACAACCTCCTATCCACACCCATTTGGGCTGTGTGGCCTCTGTCACTTTAAATGTTGCATCAGACATTCTCTTCTGAAGGCAAAAAAACATATTTTCATTCATTATTATAAGGGTATTCATTAATTATTCAGGGGTCCCTCTTCACTACCATAGAGTAATACTACCCTCCTTAAATCAAGGAATACCATATGAATCCCAGGTGATATAAGAAAAACTCATCTAAAAGGGAAGCAGCATATTATGGCCATATGAAATGCATTCTTCATACAATTTTTACAAGTACACAAACAATAACTACATTTCTTTCAACATTTCATACAATATAGATTAATTGTAGAGTTATCTTTTTTGTACTCTGAAACATTTGTTCTCTCGGCAGTTGTCCTCTGGGAAGAGCCCAGCTGGTCTCCATTTCCTCTTTCATAAATAAAAACATTAGATAAGAAGCGTATTTCAAGGAGATTTTTTCTTACTCTGAACAAGATTGCTTTTCTGTGCAACCACACACCAATGAGCATCTTAAAGCAGGGTTAAGTGCCAGTGTCTTTGAAATAATGTAATTAGATTGAAGTCAAAAGGAGCTAGAGTTGATTGCTATGTAATTCTCAGTAATTACAACCACACAAACACTTATCCAAACCTTTGCTGGAGTTTCTTATTTTCCTTCTGTTCTTTTAGAAACCTACACTGCCAAAATATTAATATATATTCTGGAAGGTAGCTGTTAATAGAAGACAGATACTGAGTCAGTGTTGCTCTTGTGAAGCTGACCCAGAAGTTAGTTTGTTGATTTAATTATTATTCATTGGTAATTTATGTAAGGTCATCCCATGTCTAAAATTGTGTCCTTATGGGTACTTTCAAAAGGAAGTTTTTACTATCCAACATAAATAATAAAAAGTCACAGCAAATATACCACAGAAAGAAGCATGCAAACACCTCTTCTGGATCAGAACAAAGGTCTGAATACTCCATTGTTCTGTTTCTACCACTGACCAGTCAAGGCCATGGGAAGTTCACAAGTTGGGTATGAAGGCACCTACTCCCCCTTATTACCTTTCCCAGGAACAGGGGTTACTAACCTTTTCTTTAATGCAAGCTACCGAGCAATAAAAAATATCCTGAATCACTCACCCTGCCCCCCAGGTTTTGTTCTGTTCTAGAAACAAAACAGGGATTATAAAGAGCACCAGAAATTAAACTAAGCTAAGCAGCACAGAAGTAATAAAGAAAAGCTTTATTTTAAAAAATTAAGTAACAGCCAGCAACCTATTGGTGGCTCAAACACCAGAATTCCACACTACACTTTTAATCCTGGTTCAGCCCTTTCCCCAAACTGATTTTCTACACTAGAATTATTAAGTCTTGTGAGAGCCAAAAGTACTTCTGGTTATAAGAGAGCAATTATGGCAGCAGTCAGGGCTTTTTTTGTAGAAAAAGCCTGGCAGGAACTGATCTGGATATTAGGCCAGAACCCCTGACACCAAGACAGCCAGAACTGCATTTCTGTGCGTTCCTGCACTTTCCTGCCTATGGAGCCAAATTAGTTTGTAATTCTGTCTCATAATCTGCTTCCTGCATTTGAACAAAGAGGATATTCTGTGAAGAGGTTGTGGCTCAGTGGAAGAGCCTCTGCTTTGCATGGAGGGGGTTCAAACCCTGGCATCTTCATTTAAAAGGGTCAGGCAGTAGGTGATGTCAAAGACTTTGATCTGAAAACCTGGAGAGCTGCAGCTAGTTTAAGTAGACAATACTGACTATTGATGGACCAGTGGTTTGATTCAGTATAAAGCATGTGTCACCTGGACAATTTTCAAAAGATATCTGATTTTCCAAAAATTGAAGATATAGTCAAACACTCAGTGATTTCTTCTGGTATAATCATTTTCACTAATTGGGGAATCAACATTGCTAAATACAAGACAAGACTTGCAGATCTTCCAAAAATATAGGCTATGTCACTACATTCTGTCTATGGATGACAGAGAAAAGATTTATAAATCTTCATTTGGAAAGCGATAGATCAGTAGCAGAAACTATTTTTAACAGACTGCTTTTAGAGTAAAACATTCCCAATTGTTGTACTTGAAATGATGTTGTTTCCCCCAAAGGAGACACTTACCCTAGTGAATATAAACGGCATTGCTTGGTTTTCATTCGATGAATCAAATTTAATCTGTCATCCAGGCAGACTGACCATGGCTTCTTTAGGCTATCAAGAGTTTCTGGCAGGCCTTTTGTGTTCATATGATCACATGACATCTGTTCAAACAAAAAGAATTAACTTTAATCTATATTATAATCTTTCCATACATATTGTGTTTTCTTTGAGCCGAGAAGAGGGTATGGAGAGGAAATGGTTTAGCCATGATGTGACTGACAAGCTGATAGTTGTTTGTTTTGTTTTACTTTGCTAAGAGAAGAATGTGCTGGACGGAAAGAAATCAGACAGATGAGCACTGCAAACATGAAAGGCAAATAACTGAAAACCTGCAAATATTATGCATTGAATGCATTTATCTGCGAAAAGGGCCCTAGAATATAAAAATCAATGTATTTTTCTTTCAAGCCTTGGAATGGATTTTGCATTTGATTCTGTGTATATGTATTAAGTGCTGTCAAGTCACTTCCATCTTATGGTGACTGTATGAATAATGCCCTCCAAAATGTCCTGTCATTAACAGGCTTGCTCACATCTTACAAACCGAGGGCTATGGCTTCCTTTACTGAGTCAATCCATTTCATGTTGGGTCAATCCATTTCAAGCTGGAGCCAGGCAGGCAGGAGCGGGGGAAGCGCCGGGATCGGAGGCGGAGGCAGCGGATCGCCCCCCAGGAGGAAGGTGCGTCCTATGGTCCGGAGCGCCTTATGGTCCGAAAAATATGGTAATGCATTTTGACTTATTTAAAGTATTTCTACCCCAATAAACATACTTCAGTGTATGTTTCTTAATAAACATACTTCAGGTTATTCTGTTAATGTAACTACTATCATTTAAAAAAATAATTAACACATAATTTTCAACTCTTTGGACTATAGGTATGAAATTCATTTATTCAATTCATAGGATCGCAAAGCAATAGTCACAATATATAGGTAGTAGATTTCTTCTTTCTTTGCTTTGGGATTTAAATTCCAATTTAAGTACTTAGATGTATGCTTAAATCCATTCAATCTCTTTGAAAAGAGGATATGCTTAAATAAATCTAACAAACAAAATAAAAACTAAACATATGCTTAAGTTCTGCTAAATAGAAACACACATTCTAAATGAAATTTTAAAAATCATGCAGTAATCTCATCTAGGATTCACAACAGGTCTGTTTGCCTCAGAAAAACCCAAAGCTGTAACATTAGTTACTACCCAGAAAGACACAGATGGCACAAAAGTACTATTAGGCTGAGAATTCCACAACACAATTTTGTTCTTCTACAGAAGACTCACAGAACCCACAAAATCAATCCTGACATTTTCTCTGGTTTCAGGCAAATTTGCATACTCTGGGATCCAAAATCCAAGTTCTGCATCATGGTGCCTCTATTTCCATATCAAGAAAAACCAAATTCTGCAATCTGAATAAACATTATCTATCTATATCTGCTACCCCCTCATAATTCATTCTGTTGCCAATAGTCACCCATGGCAACAGAGAGTCCTGGGAAACAACAAAAGGGGAGGGGGGACAACGTGAAAATCAAGTCAGGAACGTAAAAGGTTGAGCAGCTGAAACATGAAATAAAAATTATTACACAGTGCACAAAAACTTAAATAGCACACATAGAATGCAAACAAAAGCTCAGAACACAATATAAATTGTGCATACAAGTACTGGAACTCAATAATGGTTACACATATATAATAATCACAGCACCAATGCATTTTGACCCAGAAGGCCTTCTTCAGTGGTCTACATTGTACTAACACACACATTAAAATGTAAATATCAAAATATCTTTTTCAGGGCAAGCAGGCTGTGTGTTAAGTCCAAAAAATAATTTAAAAATACTCATATAAGTGTACTATTAAATTGTAACATACTGACTTTTCACAAGCAAGATGTTTTTTCAAAAAAATGTTTCTAAGGAATGGTTGCTACTTACACTGAAAAGTGAAGCTCCAAATAATAGTTATAAATCAGGTCTGCATATACCTATGAGCCCACACTAATCAGAAATGATAACTATGAACCACCATTCTACAAAGGGGATAGACGGCATGGCATCAATGTGTAATTAAGATATTACTCAATATTACTCAATAAATATAACTTAATTATGCATATTTATTTGGAGCGACACTAATCAATTAATTACACTAATCAATTAATTACTAATCAATTAATCGTACAGCATTGTGTGCAGTACAGCCAGGAGATTCGAAGATTGAGTGGCAGCCAGAAGTTCTAGCTCTTTTAGCTCTTTCATGCACCACCAGATGGTGAGTTAGATTTGTTTTTTAAAGGATAGAGATATTTCAGAGGAGGTTTGCCATTGCCTGCCTCTGCATCACAACCCTGGTATTTCTTGGGAGGTTTCCTATCCAAATACCAGCCAAGGCTGACCATGATGAGATCAAGCTACTCTGGGCGATCCAGGTCAGGGCAGAGCTACACTTTTTCAGTGTGAAGTCAGTATGTTACTATTGTATAGTGCAGGATTTCTCAAACTTCCCCCCTTGGCCCGGTTATTTTTACACTTCTCCTTCGTGGCCCACTAAAATTTGGGGGTGGAGCCAGAAGACTTTGTTGGGGGAGCCAGGAGACAGGGAAGTACAAACATGCTTAAAATTCTTGCAATATTTTGTTTAGGAAAGGTAGGAGAATAGTGAGATTTTGCAATGCAATCTTAAAAATAAAATATCGAGAAAAAGCACAAGGATCACACACAGAAAACTAAAAATATATAATGCTCTCAGCCTGGAAAAATATGAAATGGCAGGAAGAAGCTTTTCCTCCTCCCCCCCCCCCCCCCGTCTACTCGGATTAGCAATGGGAAAGAAGGAAGGAAGGAAGGAAGGAAGGAAGGAAGGAAGGAAGGAAGGAAGGAAGGAAAGAAGGGAGGGAGGGAGGGAGGGAGGGACTGACAAAGAGAGAGAGAGAGAAGATGGGAAAAGACAACTGACGGAGAGAGAGAGAGAGAGAAAGAGAGAAGGAAGGAAGGAAGGAAGGAAGGAAGGAAGGAAGGAAGGAAGGAAGGAAGGAAGGAAGGAAGGAAGGGAGGGAGGGAGGGAGGGAGGAAGGGAGGGAGGGAGGGAGGGAGGGAGGAAAGAAAAAAGAAGGAAGAAGGAAGAAGGAAAGAAGGAAAGAAAGAAAGAGAGAGAGAGAGAGAGAGAAAGGAAGGAACGAAGGAAGGAAAGAGAGAGAGAGAAAGAGAGAGAGAGAAAGAGAGAAAGAGAGAAAGAGAGAAAGAGAGAAAGAGAGAAAGAGAGAAAGAAAGAAAGAAAGAAAGAAAGAAAGAAAGAAAGAAAGAAAGAAAGAAAGAAAGAAAGAAAGAAAGAAAGAAAGAAAGAAAGAAAGAAAGAAAGAAAGAAAGAACTGACAGGGGGAGTGGGAAATAAAGCTTCCCTCTGGTCACCGTCTTTTCCCCTTTATTGTCCCACACCTGCCTTCTCCCCTCCCCATTCACCCCTCTGCCTGACTCTCAGCCCTCTCGTTGTTGCATCACTCTCCCCTTCGGCCTTTGCCCCACCCCCTGGCCAGCCCTCCTCCTGCTATCCTTTCGCTCCAGCAGGTTTAGGCTGCTGGCGATGTTGGGGCTGCTCCTGCTTCAGCCACTCAGGCCTAGGTGTCGCTTCTCTCTCCCCCCCCCTCCACCGTCATGGAGACCATCAGGACTGGCCGCAGCTCTCCCGGCAGTGCCATCATCAGGCGCTGCTGAGCCCGGCTAGTGAGGCTGCGCCGGGAGGACATGTTGGGTGGGACCAGCCCTGCTGCTGCTCCTCGTTGCTGCGTTGGGGCCCCCCCGGGCACACACCATCCCCATCCCTCACTCAAGCCCAGTGGGGCCCCAACGCAGCAACGAGGAGCAGCAGCAGGGCCGGTCCCACCCAACATGTCCTCCCGGCACAGCCTCCCCGGCCAGACTTGGCAGCACCCGATGATGGCACCGCTGGGAGAGCTGTGGCCAGCCCTGATGGTCTCTGTGATGGTGGGGGGAGGAGAGGAGCAACACCCAGGCTCGAGCAGCTGAAGAAGCAGCAACCCCAATGTCGCCAGCAGCCTGAGCCCGCTGAAGCAAAAGGACAACAGGAGGAGGACTGGCCCAGGGGTGGGGCAAAGGCTGAGGGGGAGAGGGATGCAGTAACAGGAGGGAGGGAGGGCGTGGGCAGCGTTGCAAGGCATCCATGGCCCAGTAAAAAGCCATCCATGGCCCACTACCAGGTCGGGACCCGGCAAATGAGAAACCAGTATAGTGGGTTCTACGCATGGAGGAGTCTCAGAATAAGTGATAACAAGCTCTTTCACAGAAGTATCATAGTATAAGGCTACATTACAAGATTGGGGACGGGACCAACAAAGCTAAATTTATATACATATCTGGGTTCCCGCGTGAGCAGGTTATTGGGTTATTCAAACCAGTGGGGGCTTGTGATTGGTCCAGGGCTGCAGAGATTTGGATCCTGCAGCCCATTGTTCCCAATCACCAAGCTCAGTCCATATGGCTCCAACGAGCCAGGCAGGGACACCCAAAGTCTTTCCTTGAGTCCACATACGTAACAGTTACAATTACAGATACAGAGATTGATTTTTCCCCCCTGCCCCTCGCTGAGCCCAGTTAAAAGAGAAAGCACCAATTCATTATCACCAAATTACAGTTATTTTAAAATGCTGTGATTCCCCAATTCACTGTAGGCTTTATGATCCACTGTGATGCCCCGATCCACATGGTCCCTTTAAATGTGATGGCCAGAACTTCCTTTGGATTTCAGCTGTGCTTCTCACAACCTTGCTCCGGGCTCCACTCCCAAAGTCTCCTGGCTCCACCTCCAAAGTCCCCAGATATTTCCTGAGTCGGACCTGGTAACCCCATGAACACTCCCCACCTGAGCTAAAATGGAGTCCCCCAAAAAAGCTCCTGCCTTATGTGCTACAGTGCTGCCAGTCAGGGGAACCCGTGAGTGGCATGAGCTCACAAGCTAAGGGGAGAAAAAGACTGTGTCACATGCTTCACAGCACAGCAGAAGCAACTATTTTGTGCAGGAAATAAAGTGCGAAGGGAAATATGGGAAGGGAGGAGGGAAAGAGACACTCTCTCTCATTGACAGAAGACTTGTGACAGATTTTACACCAACTCCTAGTGCTGACTGGAGAGGCATGACAAATGATTGATGGGAGCCCACCACTTTGGGCAGTATTGTGGATACGGGCCTGCCAAATTCAAGAGTGCAAGGTGCAATTTAAATAAAAAACACCACCTCACAAGGATTTTCGAGCAGACATTCCAGGAGCCAGGAAAACTACCAGAGTGCTACTCAAGTGCGATGGAGCAGCTAAATAGTGAAGCTAAAATGAAAACCAGAAATCATCCTTATCTAATGCAAGCACTTCCTAATCCTTTCTAATGAGCAAACCAAACAAACATTATTAGTGAAGATTAAACTTTAAGACCGCATTATTTTGAGGGGATCAGCAATGAAGCAGCTGAATGCTGCTAAGGCTGTTTCTCACTCTTCAGTTTTTAATTCCCATGACATAGAAAAGGAAACAAAAGCTGGCTTTGCTCATTCTCCTCCTAGATATTTACAAAGCTATAGGCAAAAATTTGGGTTTCTTATTTCCATTCCATGAATTAAAATAGGTCATGGCTTTAGCTCAGAATCCCTGAATTCCCAATGATATACTAAGTAACTGCCAGTTTTACGTCTGTGCTCATCTCTATCTCAAGAGCCATGGTTACCTGGAACGCCTGGGCACAGAACTTCCTTAGATATCCTCCAACATTCTGGCCATCCAAGATGGTCTCAGCAGTATTTTGGAAGATTTACACCCACTTAATTATCAATTTGTTAATGGGCTAGTTGGCCACTAGGATCTGGAGATGCTGATTTAAATCTCCATTCTGCCATGGAAACTTTCTGGGTGACCTTGGGTCAGTCAAACTCTCAGCTTAATCTACATCACAGGGTTATTTGTGAGGATAAAATGGAGGAGAGGAGAATGATGTAAGCAAGTTACCACCAGGGAGAAAAGCAGCATATAAATTAGGGTTGCTAAGTCCTACCTTGGCCTTGGTAGGGACCATGGAGTTTTAACCCAAATGCTAGAGTGTCCCCAGCACGACATGCCCAGCACGATTACATCACTTCTGGGTGATGTCATTGTGCCGGGCATGTTGCACGGCAACAGAGCTCTTTGGGGGCAAGAATCCTCCCACCAGCCAGTTCCATGCTTGGCAGTCCTAACAGAAATGAAGGAAATAAAAATAAAAAATTGAACCTGGTGGAGCACTCAGGCCATAGGCTACAAACTGTTAATGGTACAAAGCAACCAGTACCTTCATTTCTCACCAACATAAATACAAGGAATACCAAAGATCAACAATATGAAAAAATATGAAAGAACTAAGGACTGCCTACATGTTACATTAACACACCTTCAAAGCTCCCTTGTGTACACAAAACTAATCAAATGCGTCTGGGGGTTGACCAGGCCACAATAAAATTCAATTCAAAATTGTTAAGATATATAAAACAGAATAGTTTTAGCAGCAGCCCAAATACTGGTCTGTCTCTTCCAAAGTTCATTCTGCGTCTTCACTGTTAACTAATAATTCAGCCCTCTTTGACAGGAAGTGGAGAGGAGCCACTCTCCAACTAAAGCTCTTGATGGCTTTATCAGCAACTGCAAACCCCTTCTAAATTTTGACCTAGTTGATCCCCTTCTTAATTTTGACCTAACTAGTGAAGCCTAGCAGAGTCTGCAACAGTGTATTTAACATCTCAGCCACCTTGAGCCCTTAGGGGAGGATGGGATATAAATCTGATAAAATAAAATAAAAATAAACATCTCTGAAAAGTGCCAACACAGACTCTTCTGTGAAGCCTCACTAGACAAAAGCTAGAATATTTGCAAACCTGCTGCTGCAGACCTCACATACTTTGCTTAAATCACAACTCTTATTTAAAGATATTTCATTTAAACAACTACATTTGAAAGCAATACTTTTTTGTATATTTTTCTGAACTGACAATAATCTTCACGTTGAAAAACCTATGCAGCTTTCCACCCAAACACAGGCCTAAAACAATCTATAGCTGGTTCTTCCTTGCCAGGGCAGCAAACAAACAAATACCACTACCAACATGTTACAGAATAGTTACTTTTCTAACATGCAAACTTGAAAGTTGCAAACTTTTCTACATAAGCATGAACAGCCAGCAGCTTGACTACTGTAAAAACCATGCCAAAGTGTGAATACCAAAAGCTGCTCTGAATGTTCAACACGGAAAAAAGAATAAACTTTTTGTGCAATGTTTGGTCCTGAGAGCACTATTTGGTTCTAAGACTCTGCAGAAACTGAAGAAACTGCTCAGAAGTGCTGCTGTTAAAAATTTGTTGAAGACCAAGAATGCATATTTGTCAAGGGAATGTAATGGCCCATGGGTGTCAAACTCATTTGTTATGAGGGCCAGATATGATATAAATGGGACTTCACTGGGCTGGGCCATGTGTCATAAAATGTAATGTCAGGTAGCAGAGATATAAACTTTGTAAAGGATACAGACAAACACAATTAAAAATATTATTTTAACTAAAATACAAAGATGCTTAAAACAGTAAGTGTTTACTATTGCAATGTTTTACTTAACATAAGAACATAAGAGAAGCCATGTTAGATCAGGCCAATGGCCCATCCAGTCCAACATTCTGTGTCACACAGCGGCCAAATATATATATATATATATATATATACACACACACACACACACACACACACACTGTGGCTAATAGCCACTGATGGACCTCTGCTCCATATTTTTATCTAACCCCTTCTTGAAGGTGGCTATGCTTGTGGACGCCACCACCTCCTGTGGCAGTGAATTCCACATGTTAATCACCCTTTGGGTGAAGAAGTACTTCCTTTTATCCGTTTTAACCTGTCTGCTCAGCAATTTCATCGAATGCCCACGAGTTCTCGTATTGTGAGAAAGGGAGAAAAGTACTTCTTTCTCTACTTTCTCCATCCCATGCATTATCTTGTAAACTTCTATCATGTCACCCCTCAGTCGACGTTTCTCCAAGCTAAAGAGCCCTAAGCGTTTCAACCTTTCTTCATAGGGAAGGTGTTCCAGCCCTTTAATCATTTTAGTTGCCCTTTTCTGAACTTTCTCCAATGCTATAATATCCTTTTTGAGGTGCGGCGACCAGAACTGCACACAGTACTCCAAATGAGACCGCACCATCGATTTATACAGAGGCATTATGATACTGGCTGATTTGTTTTCAATTCCCTTCCTAATAATTCCCAGCATGGCGTTGGCCTTTTTTATTGCAAACGCACACTGTCTTGACATTTTCAGTGAATTATCTACCATGACCCCAAGATCTCTCTCTTGGTCTGTCTCTGCCAGTTCACACCCCATCTACTACTCCGTACTCTATATACAGCAGCACTTTACTTTACTTGCCGAGTTCTGTCACCATCAGTCGACGAATAGGCTCCACCACAGAAGATGACTGCCCTGGGGATTCCAGTACTCCTGGGGAGGGGAAAGTATGACGGTGGGAGCAGGCAGATTTATAAGCGAAGGAGGCTGAGACATGAGAGTGCTCGACCTCCTTCCAGCCTGCGTCTCATCCCGACGGTGACAGGTAGTGGGACCAGACGAATCTACTCGCCTCCGACACTGGTGTTATGCAATGCCAGGTCCATTAATAACAAGACCGGCGTCCTCCGGGACTTTTTACTGGAGCAAAATGCGGACCTGGCTTGCGTGACCGAGACCTGGGTGCGAGATGGGGAGACCGTGGCTCTCGCCCAGATGACCCCCCCAGGTTACTCGGTCTTCCACCAGTCCCGGACTAGCGGGCGGGGGGGAGGAGTGGCACTACTCATACGAGAGGCTTACTCCTTTAGGGCTCTCCCGACCCCGGAGATTCCGGGCATTGAATGTGCCGGCCTGATGTGGGACGTTGGGGAGGGGTTGGCGATTTGGCTGGTGTACCGACCGCCTAACGCACCAGCCGTTGCCTTGCCATCCCTGGTGGAGGCCGCGGCGAGCTGGGCGTTGGAGTACCCAGGGCTTCTGGTCTTGGGCAACTTCAATGTCCATGCCGACGACGCGGCCTCCAGCCAGGCGATGGATCTGGTGTCATCCATGGCGACACTAGGACTCCCCCAGGTTGTTACTACGCCCACTCATCAGGCGGGACACATGTTAGACCTGGTCTTCGCGGCGGGAGTACAAGTGAACGACATTGCAATGGAAGCAGTGCCATGGTCGGATCACTTTGCCCTCAAGGCTCGGGTGGATATGCCACCCCAAACCCGTTTAGGCGGAGAGCATATTTTGGCTCGCCCGCGGAACCTGATGGACCCGGAACGGTTCCTGACGGCTCTGCGGGATACCTGGCCCACGGGCGATTCCCTGGAGGCTCTGGTTGAGTCCTGGAACGATGGACTCTCCGGGGCTATCGAGGAGATCGCGCCTAGGCGTCCTCTGCGCCCCCGCCTCAAACCGTCTCCCTGGTCTAACCAGGAATTGTGGCAATTGAAGCGGGACCTCAGACGACTAGAGAGGCTATGGCGGCGTACTCGAGACGAAGTGACCCGAACATCTTATAGAGATAGGTTGAAGACCTATGAGATGGCAATCAAATCCGCAAAGAAGACATACTTTGCGGCTAAGATTGCGTCCGCAACTTCGCGCCCGGCACAATTGTTTGAAGTAATTCGAGATCTGACTACTCTGCCCCAGGGCAGACCAAATTCTAGTGAATTGGAAATAGGCTGTGAGGCTTTTGCGAACTACTTTGCGGATAAGATCGCATCACTCCGTCTCGACCTCCCCGTCAACTTTGAGACAGTTAACACAACCGAGGCCCCAAGCACGTCTTCGGATTATACCCTGGACTGTTTCAGCCCCCTCAGCCTGGAGGAAGTCGACAGGATCCTCTCATCTGCCCGCCCAACAACTTGTAAACTGGACCCATGCCCTTCCTGGCTTATTAAATCTTGCCAGGGGGATCTCAGATATCCTATACGGGATATCATAAACAGATCCCTATCGGAAGGGCTTTTCCCAGCGCCACTTAAAGAGGCTGTGGTCCGCCCCCTCCTAAAAAAACCATCTCTAGACCTGGCCCAATTGGCACACTATAGGCCGGTCTCAAACTTGCCCTTCTTGGGCAAACTTATTGAGAGGGCAGTGGCGAGGCAGTTGCAGACTTTCCTGGAGGACGCTTCCGTCCTTGACCCACTTCAGTCCGGCTTTCGCCCGGGTCATGGGACGGAGACGGTGTTGGTTGCCCTGGTGGATGACCTCCAAAGGCATCTGGATCGGGGTGGCTCGGCGGTACTGATGTTGTTGGACCTATCGGCGGCGTTCGATACGGTTGACCATCAGTTGCTGACTTGCCGCCTCGCCGAAGCGGGGATCCAGGGGCTAGCCTTGCAGTGGCTTTCCTCTTTCCTTGAAGGTCGGGGACAAAGGGTCGCGATTGGGGGGGAGCTATCCCAGAGGCGTTCACTTAACTGTGAGGTGCCCCAGGGAGCGGTTCTCTCCCCGATGCTGTTTAACATCTATATGCGACCTCTTGCCCAGATTGCCCGGAGGTACGGGCTGGGGTGCCACCAGTATGCTGATGACACCCAGCTCTATCTACTTATGGACGGCCGACCGGTCTGCGCCCCAGAGAACCTAGATCAGGCATTACAGGCCGTGGCTGAGTGGCTCAGACTGAGTGGACTGACACTGAATCCTGCGAAGACAGAGGTCCTTTGTTTGGGCCGTCGGGGGCCGGAGGGGGAAATCCCCCTGCCAACTTTTGGCGGTGTACCGCTGAGGCCGGCGGACAGGGTCAAAAGCCTTGGGGTGCTATTGGAGCCGTCCCTAAAGATGGAGGCTCAGATAGCGGCCACTGCCAAGTCCGCGTTTTTTCATCTTAGACGGGCAAGGCAGTTGGCCCCCTTCCTGGACCCCGACGACCTAGCAACAGTGATCCACGCTACGGTCACCTCGAGGTTGGATTACTGCAATGCCCTCTACATGGGGCTGCCCCTGTGCCGGACCCGGAAATTGCAGCTGGTGCAGAATGCCGCGGCCCGGCTGTTACTGGGCCTCCCAAGATGGGGACACATTCGGCCGGGTCTTCGGGCTCTGCACTGGCTTCCAATAACATACCGGGTCCGGTACAAGGTGCTGGTCATTACCTTTAAAGCCCTATATGGCCTGGGACCTGCCTACCTGAGGGACCATCTCTCCCTACACGTTCCCCAGAGAGTACTGAGGTCTGGCACCCAAAATCTCCTTAATATCCCCGGGCCCAAGGAAGTGCGTCTCAAGACAACTCGAGACAGGGCCTTTTCTACAATGGCCCCTATGTGGTGGAACCAGCTACCGGAAGAGGTGAGGGCCCTGCGGGATCTTACTCAGTTCCGCAGGGCCTGTAAGACGACCCTCTTCCGGTTAGCGTACGCCTGACTGGACTAATGTAGCTCTCTAGATATCTGTGATTACCGTATAGTTAATACTAGTTTTAAGGTTTTTAGGTTTTTAAATGTTTGATTTAAATGTAACTATCTTATTCCGATTTTATTGTTTTATTGTTTGTTGTGAGCCGCCCTGAGCCACTCGTGGGAAGGGCGGGATATAAATCCCGGAATAAATAAATAAATAAATAAATAAATAATAAACTTGTATTTGTAGCTGGGATTCTTGGCCCCAATGTGCATTACTTTGCACTTGGCCACATTGAACCGCATCTGCCACGTTGACGCCCACTGACCCAGCCTCAACAGATCCCTTTGGAGTTCCTCACAATCCTCTCTGGTTCTCACCACCCTGAACAATTTAGTGTCATCCGCAAATTTGGCCACTTCACTGCTCACTCCCAACTCTAAATCATTTATGAACAAGTTAAAGAGGATGGGACCCAGTACCGAGCCCTGCGGCACCCCACTGCTTACCGTCCTCCACTGCGAAGACTGCCCATTTATACTCACTCTCTGCTTCCTATTACTCAGCCAGTTTTTGATCCACAAGAGGACCTGTCCTTTTACTCCATGACTCTCAAGCTTTCTAAGGAGCCTTTGATGAGGAACTTTATCAAAAGCTTTCTGGAAGTCAAGGTAAACAACATCTATCGGGTCTCCTTTGTCCACATGTTTGTTCACCCCCTCAAAGAAATGTAACAGGTTAGTGAGGCAAGATCTTCCCTTGCAGAACCCATGCTGAGTCTTCCTCAATAACCCGTGTTCATCAATGTGCCTACTCATTCTGTCCTTGATAATGGTTTCTACCAACTTTCCCGGTATTGAAGTCAGACTGACTGGCCTGTAATTTCCCGGATCTCCTCTGGAACCCTTTTTAAAGATGGGGGTGACATTTGCTACCTTCCAGTCCTCAGGAACGGAGGCAGATTTCAATGAAAGATTACAGATTTTTGTTAGAAGATCCACAAGTTCAACTTTGAGTTCTTTCAGAACTCTCGGATGTATGCCATCCGGACCCGGTGACTTATTAGTTTTTAATTTGTCTATTAGTTGTAGGACCTCCTCTTTTGTCACCTCAATCTGACTCAGGTCTTTCAACACCCCTTCCAATATTAGTGGTTCTGGGGCGGGCAAACACTTCTCATCTTCCACGGTGAAGACGGAGGCAAAAAATGCATTCAGCTTCTCAGCCATTTCCCCATCCTCCTTCAGTAATCCTTTTACCCCATGGTCATCCAAGGGCCCCACTGCTTCCCTGGCTGGTTTCCTACTTCTAATATATTTGAAGAAATTTTTATTGTTGGTCTTTATGTTTTTTGCAATATGCTCCTCATAGTCCCTTTTTGCCTGCCTGATCACAGTCTTGCATTTGATTTGCCACTGCCTGTGTTCCCTTTTATTAATCTCACTTGGACTGGTTTTCCACCGCTTAAAGGAGTCCTTCTTACCTTTTACAGCTTCCATTACTTTGTTTGTTAACCATGCTGGCCTCTTCTTATACCTGTTTGTTCCTTTCCTAACTTGTGGTATGTATTTTATCTGAGCTTCTAGAATTATAGTTTTAAATAGTCTCCAAGCTTCCCCAAGGGTTTTGACCGTATTTACCTTTCCTTTCAGTTTCCTCCTCACATGCCTCCTCATCTCAGAGAATTTACCCCTTTTAAAGTTAAATGTGGTTGTGGCGGTCTTTTTGGGCAACTCCCTATTTATACAAATGGTGAAATCAATAACATTATGGTCACTGTTCCCAAGCGGCGCAATCACTTTTACGTCTCTCACCAAGTCTTGGGCATTACTTAGGACCAGATCCAGGATCGCCCCACCCCTGGTAGGTTCTGAGACTATCTGCTCCATAGCACAGTCATTGAGAGCATCAAGAAACTCAATCTCTTTCTCTCGACCAGAACACATATTGACCCAATCAATCTGCGGGTAGTTAAAATCACCTATTACGACACAGTTTTTACGTTTAGCCGCTATCTTTAATCCCTCCATCATATTATAATCGTCCTCTCTCTTTTGATTTGGTGGGCGATAACAAACTCCCATAGTTAAATTTCTTTTGGGGCCCTCTATTTCAACCCAAAGCATTTCTAAAAGGGAATCTAATTCTCTGACCTCAGTCTTACTGGACCGTGTATCCTCTCTGACATACAGAGCCACCCCACCTCCAACCCTTCCCTCCCTATCCTTCCGATATAACTTATATCCAGGAATCACCGTGTCCCATGGATTCTCCTCATTCCACCAAGTTTCTGAAATTCCCACAATGTCTATGTTTTCTCCCAACACTAAACATTCCAATTCACCAATTTTACTTCGGACACTTCTAGCATTTGCATACAAACATTTATAATTTCCCAAGCAAGCTAGGCCTGCCACCTCTCTCCTGCCGCCTCGAGACTCTAGCAGACAGTCCATACTGTTTGTCACCATCACAGTGGACAACTCTGATCCGTTACTCGGTAGAAAAATAGAAGCCAACCCTTCATCTCTTTGAGACGAGTCCTCCCGAACCAGAGACATTCCATCTCCTGTCGGCTTTCCCCCAAGATTTAGTTTAAAAACTGCTCTGCCACCTTTTTGATTTTAAGCGCCAGCAGCCTGGTTCCATCCGGAGACAAGTGGAGACCGTCTCTTTTGTACAGCTCCGGCTTGTTCCAGAAAGCATCCCAGTGCCTAACAAACTTAAACCCTTCCTCCTTACACCATCGTCTCATCCACACATTGAGACTTCTAATTTGTGCCTGTCTCTCCTGCCCTGCACGTGGAACAGGTAGCACTTCCGAGAAGGCCACCTTGGAGGTCCTGGCCTTAAGTCTCCCACCTAGCAGCCTAAATTTCTCCTCCAGGACCTCACGACTACATTTCCCCACATCGTTGGTGCCAACATGCACCATGACCACAGGCTCCTCCCCAGCACTGTCTATCAGCCTATCTACTACACGCGTAATGTCCGCTACCTTCGCACCAGGCAGGCAAGTCACCATACGGTCAATACGCGGTTTTGCCACCCAGCTGTCTACTTGCCTAAGGATCGAATCACCAACTACCAAGACCCCCCCTCTCCCCCTGCCCAGGGATGGTTCCTTGGCGCGAAAGGATACCTGCTCACCAACCGAAGAAGAGGTCCCTTCTGAGGGCACATTCCCCTTATCCTCAGCAAGGTGCCCTCTTTGATACCTGACACCTCCCAAACCTTCCCCCTCCCCACTCTTAAAAGATGGATGAGGTGGGGGAATAGTGGGATCTGGCAATGTAATCAAGAAAAAGCACAAGGATCACATCAGAAACTAAAAATATATATAATGCTCTGAGGCTAGGAAAACATGAATTTGCTGGGCATTGCAAGCTTTTTCCCCTCCACTCCCCCATCTATTCACAGTGGCAGTGGCTCTCCAGGCAGGGTCTCAGGTTTTTTTACAGGGTAGTTTGAGATGAGAGAGGCTTGAAAACTCTTTAGAGATAATGGAAGCCAAGAATGCCAATTGACTTACATGGGCTCCAGTGAAATACATTGCAGAACAAAAAAAAGTTGTAAAGTAAATATGGAATGGATTTTCCATTAAGGTCTCTAGAGCCAGACAGACTAGTCTGGGAATGGAATACCATTCCACATTTTCTTTATAATTTTGTTCTGTGTTGCAATATATTTCAAAGGAACCCAGAGGAGCTTCTGTCCATGAAGAAGAGCTGGAAAGTTCTGCAGCCCCACCCTCTGCTTCCTGTGCTCAGAAGCAACTCAAGTTTGGAAGGATAAGGACAGGCAGGGGAGTGCGCAAGAGCAAGAAGAGAGCTGCAGGATAGATAAAGGCCTTGGGAAGGCCAGTTCTGGCCTGTGGACCATAGGTTTGACACCCCTGATATAAGGACCAATCCAAGTGTTCTAATTCCTAATCAGGGTCTTTTTGAAATAAAATAAATCCAGATGGGAACAGAGAAATCCAATCTTTCTTTTAAAAGCATAAACAGACACAACTTTTCAGAATAAGCCAGTGTTCTCAATATACACTGTGCTTATAAGAAGAATCCATCCATCCTCCCTCTGAAGAAGAAAAGTGTTTGCACACAAAAGCTTATTCTTGGAATAAAACGTTGCCATGATGGGACTCCAGCATTGTTTTCCTTCTCTCCCTTTCCTCCCTAGAAAAGGAAGCAGGAGAAAAAAGCTGCTTTTGGGCTGGCAAACTCCCAGGTGGGGCAGGGGTTCCCCAACTTTGGGGGTCTCCAATCCACTGGCCCACAGTGGGCCAGCAAGAGAATCCCTTCCTGATGTCACCAGCATGACGACATCACTCATAAGTGCCACCATCACACTGGTGACATCATGCACCAGCTGCTCTAGGAGCTTCCAGAAAAACTCTATGGTTTTCCCAGATGATCTAGCAATTTGGGAAGAAAACTCTATGGTACTCTATGGAAACAATAAGAGTTTTCCTGGAAGCTCCTAGAGCAGCTGGTACATGATGTTGCTGGTGTGATGACGTTACACATGCTATGCATGCGCAAAAAAAGTGCTCCACCAGAGGCCGCGGGGGACTTGGCAACCCTATTGTGGGCCAAATTTGAGCCCTGCATGGGCCAGATGTGGCCCACATGTCTAAAACCCCTGCATTATGATATCCTACAAGAGAAAAGATGAAAACTCACCTGGATTGTGCTAATATACTTCAAGAGCCTCAGGGCTTCATTACTCAAGGAAGGTACTGGACTTGCCCAAGGCTGCAAGTCTATGTGCCATCGTATAGTCTGGAATACCAAAAGGAAAACAAATCAGCACAAGCAAGGGTAGGGGGGAGAGATGAAAGCAAGGAAAGGTCACATTGCAAATTCTACTGTCTGTCCCAGTCAGTGGACACAGCTGTCCTTCATCTGTTCTTGCCAGGCCGCAAGACCCAAGTTTAAACTCGTATTCTGCCATGAAATTTGCATGGCAACCTTGGACCAGTCACATCCTCTCTGCTTCACCTACCTCACAGGATTTCTGTAGGGATAAAATGGGGAAGAGAGAACCATGCGAGCCACCCTGAACTCTGTGATGGAATGGTGGAATAAAAATGTACTAAACAGAGAGAAGGACAAGGATTATGCATTCCTGAACTGGGTATGTGTGCACAAAGAACTGTGTACAGCTGATCCCAAAAATTTAATCTATCTATATGTGTTTTCAGAACGAAATTCAGTTTTCCATAATGTCTGCAGCAGTCTTCCACTGACAAGGCATGGATCACAGTAACCACAGAGTGAATAAGAAATGGAAATATGCATATTAGCAGGCATAAACCCTTTTGCAAATCAAGATTCACATCCATAAACTCTTTTGCAAATCCGGCACTTTTTTTCTGGAGGAATGTGGCAGACCAGAGTTCCAAACCTCTTTGTGGATACAAAATTCTCAAAAAAACCCTTCATTTCCCTCAAGGGAGTTCTGGCACCTCTTTTCCCAGAAAAACCCCCCAACCCTGGCAAAATCCATTCGCAAATCAAACTTTATAATGAAATGAAGTATTCTGCACCTGCAGGGAAACGTTCTTTCATTCCTCAAAAGACCATTCTGAGGTGTTGCCCACAGCAGTGACTGTTCTCATTTTCTTCTCTGGGGAAAGCTCATGCTGTTGTGATCTATGTGAAGTCTGTCATCTCAAACCTTGGAGATCCTGTCAGCTTAACAAACATTTTTTCTTCACATAAGGTATGACAGAAGAAAAGATCTTAAGATAAGGAACTACCACAATGAACCACATTTCCCCCCAGAAGTCCCTTTCCTTTGGGTAGTCTGCCTTGGCAGCCACGTTAGAAATGTAAATAGTTAGCCTCCCCTCCCCCCTACATGATACATAAACATTATGTTCTCTCAAAACTAGCAGAGTTGCCAACTCCAGGTTAGGATATTACTGGAAATTTGAGGATGGAATAGGGTTACCAACCTCCAGGAGGGACCAGGAGATCTCCTGCTTTTACAACTGATCTTCATCTGGCAGAGATCAGCTCCCCTGGAGAAAATGGCTGCTTTGAAGGGTGGACTCTATGGCATTGTCCCATACTGAGGCCTTGACAGACTTCACATAGACTTTGCCTGAATCAACCCCCAACGTTTCCAGGCATTTTCCAACACAGACCTGGGCCTGGCAACCCTAGGATAGAACCTAGGAAGTGTGGAGTTTGGGGAGGGGAGGGATCTCAGCAGAGTATAAGACCATAGAGGCCACACTCCGAATCAGCCATTTTCTCCAAGGAAACTGATTTCTGTAACCTGGAGATCAGTTGTAATTCCAGGAGAAATCCAGGCCCCACCTGGAGGCTAGCAACCCTAAAACCCCAATAATCCCTTCACTATCAGAATATTTTAAAAAGATTCAGTTTATTCAATAATCTATTTCTCCCTGAGTAGAGGAAAATGCTGCTCATTTTTCCCTTGGTCATTTAAGGTCAAACATCTTCAAGATTTATATTATCCTTTCATGTTGGAATGCTACAGAAGAAGTTTCAAGTTTCTTTTGTTACCCAGAAAGTAGTGACAAAGGAGGGAAAGAAATATGACATTTAAGGCAGAAAATCTCATTTCCTCCCATCTTCCATTGTGTACAACATTCAAAGACATGTTTAAAAAAGGATATACAATGGCAGCCACAGCACACCACTGCCTTTGAGTTCCACAGAACTCTCTACACTAGAAGAGGTGGTGAAGATGTTTATTGAATTAATTGGCTTAGACCCACCAGAAGATTTCTGCATGCACTAGGATCCTTACAAAATGTGTGAAAAGTGGGAAGTATAGAAAAAAAAACCTCAAGCCCCTTGCACTAAGTTAAACATAGCATATCACAAAACATTCTTCTACTTGCACAAATTGTACAAGCAGTTTCTGGACACTTTAAGATATAGAGAGGAAAGCTCCAAGTGTTGCACAAAATCTTAAAGAAGCAGAACTGTGCTAAGTTTAAGTTTCTACTTTTGCTTTGCTGGGTCCAAGCCATTACCCTGTACACTAATTCTAAATTCTAGATGAAATCAACTGTGGGTATCTTTTACCAGAATCAGTGTCCTATGCCATAACTATCTCCATAAGGAGAAATAAGGACTGAAACAGGAGCACAACTGGAATTAAGATGGGCCACAAACCATATACCTGCTCTGTTGCTCAGGATAGGGGAAACTACTCCCAATATACATTTATGGGACACAAGAAACCATTCAAGAAAAGCTGTTGACTACCCTACTGAACAACTTGGAAGAAGAGAAGAAAAAACTTTCCTGTTAGATGTGGTATGGGCGGGCCATGGTAGGCTGGGAACAAAAACACAGTTCTAAAACAAATCTATTTTGAGTCCTGAGAAGGCTAGTGCCCTTTTTACATGAAATCTCAGAACCTGTAAGATAAATCTTAAAGGAAATATTTAATGTGAGGTTATGCAGCACTGAATGAAACAAAAGTAACAGTTAACTTTATGGCAGAATCATACTTAGACTTGTCACTGAGGAACACTGAAGTAAAGGATTCCCAAGAAAAGGAAGAGTTGCAAGGATACATGGTGGTCACAGGGAAAGGACAGAAGCAAAAAGGACTGGGATCCATCGCATATGAGTCATATTTTTGCAGCTAAAATAAACACATTCCAACTCAGAATTATTAAATCTGTATGAAACTTTATTCATTCAGCTTAAAAAAACCCTATGATGATGAAAAGAACATTGTGCTTTTTTTTAATTCACAGTCAGAAAACAGACTTAGATTTTCCATCACTTTGGATTCTCTTCATTTTCTGTTCCTAGTCAATGAATGAATTTATATACCATTCAAAATTGAAGCTAAAGTACCAGCATCTATCACTGCTACCTAATTTCTAAGTGGAGCTGTAGAATTATATGGATGGATCCATTTGGAAGGAGAAGCACAGAGACTTTCCAAATCAATCCAGCCTCAACCCAAGCCACTGTCTAAGAACACACTGCCTCGCAGAACCTCTCAGAATCAATGCATTTATTCTGTGGGTTTTCCATTTGATTTTTCACATAGCAAATATTGTCCAATGCTGAGACTTCCAGAATGTTGATCTCTGTGGTTAGCTACAGAAGTAGCCATTCTATCTTCAGCAATTCCCTATCTTATGCTGCTTATGTGAAAGGACAATTTGTACAAGGGGTTGTTTTTTTGTGTGCTTAGCCAGCTGCAGCAAAATCTGCATTAAATCTGAGTGATAAAACAATTTTCTCATCTGAAAATGTCTGGATTCTCTCTTCATTTAAGAGAACACCATTTGGGCTATTCTATCACATGTCCTTCCTATGCTAATTTATAATTGTTTTAACGTTTGCTTTACCTATTCAAAAATTACAAGCCATCTCTTATTATATCGTGCGGGTGGTATCTGCAGAGGTGTCAATACTAGGACTGCTCAATGCTCTCCAATTTCAATATTTGTTTCAATAGCACATTTAACCCAGGCTAGCAGACTACCAAAAAAGCATCTCGCTGAACAAGTGGTTTATTTCCAATGCTCTTTGGCATCCTTTTGTTTCCTTGCCTGCTGTTACTTAATCCTACTTTTTCTTTCTTTGATGTTTCAGTTATTTGTCCAACCACTGAATTCAGTTGATGATGGCAAGCCATGTGGCTTTTGTTTACATGTATCCATGACACCATCATAATCTGACAAAATCATGTCATCACAGATGGCAATGAGAAATACTGCATCAAAGCAATGTGAATATGTAGCAAAAACACATTACCAGATATAAGAGGCTCTTTTTGACACTTTCAGAAAATGAATTCATATATAGTAAGCAATTTCACTTGTGCCCTTGTCAGGGCTTTTTTGTTTTTGTAGAAAAAGCCCAGCAGGGACTCATTTGCACATAAGGCCACACTCCCTGACTCCAAGCCAGCCAGAACTGTGTTTCTGTGCATTCCTGCTCACAAAAAGCCTTGGCCCTTGTTAAGATATCAAGGTATCTGGAGTCATTCAAGGTCCCTCTATTATTCCTCTCTTCATTTTATCAGTGTTATAATGATCACAGAATTATACTTAAAGTTTTTATCATTTTTCAAAGATAACAAGATTATAATATACAAATAAATTAAATGCAAATAAAACGAACAAATTACCTTTAAAAAATTAACCACACGTACACAAAGTTGCATCTTTATAATCTTATTTCTATATCTACTAAAATCTCCATCAACTTTTCAATAGAAACTAACACACACACACACATATGGCTGACTTGGCATCAGAGGGTGTGGCCTAATATGCAAATGAATTCCATATTCAGCAAGACTGTGTATGTAATTTAAAACATGTTGACTTGATTCCTCATATTCTTCTTGATTGTCCCCAATATGATGATATGTGTCTTAATATTTTAGATTCAAATTTGCTCAACATGCCAGGTTGTTCAGACACCGTGAAGGTGCACCATCTCCTGAATGATTCATCAACCAAAATACCTGAAAAGGTAGCCTTATTTTTAAGTCTGGTAATTAAGGATCAATTGCTTAATGTTTAGATGTATATGATTGACATACCTTTTTATCTTGTTACCTCTATACCTGTTAAGTGTTTTATTTACTATCTGATATATGCCAATAAAGGCTTGTGTGTGTGTGGTTTTGCCAAAAGGCATAATCTGACAACCATATTATTTTAAACATTTGTTCAATATTAATAAGATTAGATTTCTGAAAGTCCCCTCCTCTCCCTGTATTTTCTTTGGACCAATTAGACACTAATCTGGCATTGATGTTCCTCTGGAAACCACTTTGTCTTTGAGCATATGTGCCCTTTAATCTGTATAATTAATGTGATCTTGTTTATCCTCTTCCTGAAAAGACAACACTGAAAAAATAATCAGGAGTTCAAAAGCCATGTCTCCATAATCAGAATGAGACTTTTGGTGTAAGGAGAAGGGAGCCCAACCCCTTACATCTTTGGTCTCAGTCAGAGGCTTACTAAAATATTTATTCTTCTCTTCCAAGTATTCTGCTTCTCTGCCAAGGCTTTGCTCACACATCTTTACCCAAAAGCAGACTGCTGCTCAGAGAAGTCTACTGCCCACCAATCCCACAGCATGGCTGCCACTTCCCAATCTTCTCCTTGCAACAACTTTGCATTCTTTCTTTGTCCTTCTCACCCCCCTCCCCCAAAGATTTTGATAAGCTAGGGCTATCCCCTGGACTCAGCCCTAACTCTGCCATGCTTTTGCAAGAAGGAACATTTTATTTTCTCCCCAAGAGTACAGAAGTATCGTGTGTCCTCACCCCCCTCCCAATCCCACACACACTGCCAAGAGATATCCTTCACCATTTGCGCCTTTGACAACCTGGCTGTGAAATGAAGGTCAAGTTATGTACACTCAGGGCTTTTTTTAAAAGAAAAGGCCCAGCAGGAACTCATTTGCATATTAGGCCACACCCCCTGATGCCACCATTGTTTCGCACAGGGCTTTTTAAGAGAAAAAGCCCAGCAGGGACTCATTTACATATTAGGCCACACTCACTGACACCAAGCCAGCCAGAACTGTGTTCCTGTGCATTCCTGCTAAAAAAAAAAAAGTCCTGTGTACAGTGTCCAGTATCTCCCCTTGCATTTTGTGTTCAGTCTCACTGAAGTCAACAGCTGAAACATCTAACAAGACAAAGGGGTTCCTGGGAAAAACAACAAGAGTATTCATTTTCTAGACAGTGCTAAGAGTGTTGGCACTAGAATCTGGGAGAGCCAAGTTCAAATTCCTACTTTGCCATTGAAGCTTACTGAGTGACCTTGGACCAGTCACATACTCTCAGCCTAACTTGCCCTACAGGGTTGCTGTGAGGATAAAATGCAGATGAGGAGAATGATGTAAGCTGCTTTGGGTCTCCACTGCGTATAAAGGCAGAAATATACCAGGATCCTATGTCACTAAAAGTGAATTAGTACCAACCCTGAGACATTTGCTTTTTTAGCAGCATCTCTTAATAACAACCAGCAACTATAATCCAAAGTTGTTGTAATTCCCTGCACACCACCAACATGTCATCTTCTTTTCATAGAAATTAATTCTCTAAGCACTTTCTGGAAATTTAGCCAAGATGAACATAACCCATATGTGTTAAGGAACACCAATGAATTAAAAATATATATATATATACAAGCCATGGAAACTGGCTCTCATGTCTAGGCTTTGATTTACTAAATTGCTGTTTTCCATTTTTTTTTAATGGAGAGCTCTCATCTGTGTTCATTATAAACTTGGCATTTAGGTGTATATTTGCTGAAGTCTATTTATGTAAACCCAAACATCTATAAGCACTGAAGATGTCAGACAGATATGCATGGGATATCTACATGTGGCACTCAAATTACAACCCAAACACCCAAAGGTCAGTCACATTTTATTTAGTAAGGCTTACTCCCAGAAAAGTGCTTTTAGGATAACAGCCACAGTGTGGCAGCTACTGTCACTAAAATTTCCACAGAACCCTTTTATTTACTTTCATTGTTAGGTCTGCCAGCTGCCTGGTATTCTGGGGTTCCAGGCAGTCTCTCAATTCCTGCTTGTTGTCAGAATTTTTGTTGGTGGGGTCAGCATTTTATAACAAAGATGGTCTTTCTCTCCATCTTTACTACAATAGATTTCCAAGAAAACATTAAGCCAGAACTAATTATCTAGAACTACTCCTATGGCCCTTTGAAGGCCATGTAAAGGTTTCCTTTCATCTCCACCTCCCTATCTTCCTCTTCTCCTGTCCCCCCCCTCAAAAAAAACCCCACTGTGTCACAAAAGACACACTTGAACTGAGGCATCAGGGTATGATGACCTTTGGGGATGGTTTAGAACAGGGGTGTCTAACTCATTTGTTAAGAGGGCCAGATCTGACACAAATGGAACTTTGTGGAGCCAGGACATGTGTGTAATAAAATGTAATGTGAGATAGCAGAGATATAAACTTTATAAAGAACACAAACACAGTTAATGGTATTATTTTCTAACTTAAAATACAAACATGTTTAAAACTCTTTAATATTTTGTTTAAAATGGAAAGTTGCAGGGGTTTGGCAATGTAATTTTAAAAATAAAACATCAAGAAAAAGCACAAGAATCACAGCAGAAACTAAAAATATAAAAACAATGAAAAGGAATTGCAAGCTTCTCTCCCTCCCCCAGGGTCTACTCAAATTGACAATGGCTCTCCAGTGTAATATCCCCCTTTGGCTGTGGGTTTCCAGCTTAGAGTACTGACTAGGTCAGATCCATTGAGCAGAGACAAACTGGCTCAAAGCATCAACCCTTTATTTGCAAGGACACAACTCCAGGAAGCATGAGCTTCAGCTGTCTATACGAGAGCACTAACACACAATGCAGTACAAAGTTGCAAGGAAAATGTGAAATGGATTTTCCATTAAGGTCTCCTGGTTTAGATATTTCCAACTAAAAAATCTTATCACTAAACTGATCAGGTCTGAGCATTTACTTCGGCCATTACCCCCATTTGAGGAATTAATTTGGAAGGAAAATGAAGGAAAAAAGAAAAGGCATGATCTCCGCTTTCCATAAATTATTAGTAGCAGCAGTATACAAGGACCCTCTACCATATTTTTAAAATGGTCAAATACTTTAAAATTTACCCTCTCAGAATCTTTGAAACAGATATGGAATTCTCCCTCCAATAAATCCCACTGTTGGAATATTAAAACTCCAATTTTATAAGTTGCTATCCAATTGGTATTTAACACCACACAAACTGAACCCTAATAAACAAGTCTTTGAGGCCATTATGCTGGAGATCTTGTAACCAGGAAGGCAATACCTTACATATGTGGTGGGAATGCCATATTGTTCAGGATTTTTGGAGGGAGGTTCATAAAGAGATTTCCAACATGGTGGGTCTTCCATTGCCTTATTCCCTGGTATTTTTGTTATTGGATTCTGGGGCTAATTCATTGATCAAATCAAAATATCAAATCCTTTGTCTCAACATAGGTTGCTTCTGCTTGCCTGGTTATTGCCAGGAATTGGAAGTCTCCCACAAGATCCTCTCTTAGACAATGATACCAGAAACTTTGGGAACAATTTTTGATGGGCAGGATTACAATTAATCCATTTTTTGGGACTCACATGGTAGTTCCCTTATCAAAATATGATGAAACACGAACACCAGTTTTGGATTTTTTATGCAATAAGGATATCATCCCCTCCATGCAACTAAAGCTAGATGATTGGTAACTGTGAATTTAGGTTCTGTAACCGAGTGTCAATGGTTATCTTGGTCATTATGATGGTATGGTTGTATGTTTTTATTGTTTTATTGTTTGTATTTAATGAATTTTTTTAATTAAAGGGGGGAGTCTATCTGGGCACAGAGACCTTAATGGAAAAATCCATTCCACATTTTCCTTGTAGCTTTGCTTCCTGATCCAACCCGCAAAGAAAGGGAACTGAAAAAGCAGGGAAATCATCAGCCTCAGAGCTTCAAATGGTGAGGACAGGAGGGGTTGGAGAGGGAAGAAAAAGTCCAGAGAGCCTGCTTAAAGCCCTGGGCGGGCCAGTTTTGGCCTTCAGACCGGACATTTGACACCCTTAGTTTGGAACCTGTTCTAGCACAAAGGGTCAGAGTGTCCCCTTTAATTCGTGCTTGGGGTTTTTAAGCTGGTTCTGTGCCATGCAGACACCTGCAATAAAATCTTCATTTCCAGCTGGGCCGAAGCAAGGTTATTTTTGCAGGAACCATTGTATGAAAAACCATTAATTCTTAATGCACACTTTATCCTGGATACAAATGCTTGCTGTGTATTTCTATCTCAGTTTATGGTCAGGTTTTTTGCAATAAAAAGAAAAGGAAGTAAAGAGACTCTGATTATAGGGGCTCATTTTCTCATTTTACCTGTATCGATTTTGCCTTTCTATTCTGTGACTGAACCAAGCTGAGAAACTTCTGAGGCAGAAAAATGGTCTTTTAAAAAACTATAAAGTATACAAGTGGACAGCCTCATTTCATATCCAAACAACATAAATTATTGCTATAAAGTCATATCTTGTACCTCCATTAAGAGTCTTTAGGTATCTGAGAACTGGCAATACTATAGAAGATGCTTTTCTCCAGTCACTGTAGATAAAGCTCAAATGGTAGCAATTTTAAAAACAAAATTGCTGAGTCCGGGGTGCCCACTGAAATTTGAAAGGCAGCTTCTTGCAGGTTAATATGTTTAGGAGTGAAGTACAATTTTTTTGTACTGTGTCCGGTTAAGAAGAAACAAGACATTTTTATAGCTGTTAAGACTGCTTCTAAAAGCCTGCAAGTCACTTGGCTGAATGTCACAGGGAGTGCGTGGGAAGCAAGATTGCTTCCTCCCAAACAGCAGGTAATAGCCCAAGAGTAAACCTCCTACTCAGTTAAGTGAAAGCTTGTACAGGGGGAAGACTTGCAGAGAGCTAGCAGTTTTGCCCATCCCTGCAAAATACTTCTGTTCTGTTTTTAGACTTCAAAGACGTTTATCTCAGAGAGCATTTTTAAAAGCTTTCTTTGACAGCATGTATATACAGCACAAAGCCTCCTTTGTATCAGTCCCTTCAACAATACTCTCCCTATCAGTATTCAATTTCATGCAGTTATGCACCCAGGCCACATAAGGAATTCATCACACAGGGAATGACAGCATTATGAAAACATAGTGTTACCACACAATCTGATTGTGAAACTTGAAGCTGACCACAAAAGCCTTGTGCCCAAAATCAGCTAAGGTGCAGCATGCATTCAGACAGAGCTCTCTTTTCCAGCTGCATATGTAAACAAGCTTGCATGCAGAAGGAAGTGGAGGGGGAAGAGAGACTCCAAACCAAATGTCAAAAGCAACAGAGGCTCCAGAGCTCTAACAGTGTGGAATTGTTGGGGGGGGGGATTCTAGATTGTTTCTCTCTGGAACAAACTAGACACAACAGAAGCATTCATGTATCTATTCACATGAAGTAGGGCTTGTGTGAGGGGTTACTTTTCCCTCTGAGAGTACATAGATAAGGGGAGATAAACTTAGGCCTCACCCCTACCTAGTCTCCCTGCACTCCTTGCTCTAAATGGTTTTCTTCCAGCTCAGCTTCAAGTGAGCTAGGCTGAAAGAAAAATGCTTCAAGCAACAGAGTGCAGGAAGGTAAAGTGGGAGAGGCAACAATATTGGGCTTAGATAACCTCCACATACACACCCTGAATCGTAACTCCTCGTATGAATAAATACACATTAATATCACCATGGTCATGTCTGCTTTGGCTCAACGTAAACCTATGCTTAATGTCTAAAAATATTACTCATCTTTTGAAGTACAGGAAATACTATCATAGTTCATAAAGGCACCTTACAAGCCTCACTCAAAGCCCCAATTTAAAGAGGCACTAGAAGACAAGAAACATGTACCGATATAACATTGCACTCACCTAGCATCTCATTTAACCTGGACTCCCAGCTGCTGTATGTATGAGAGCTTCTGGCAGCCAAGCCTGGTGGATGTCTTTTGTGACATGCCTTAGTTTTGAAGCATTTTCTTCTTCCCTGGATGATTTCTTGGATTTGTTTTTATTAGACAAGCAAGTTTGTGCTGGACCAGACTGTTCTCAATCTGCTTGTTTTATTGCTTGTGAAGAGCCATGGTTCTTGCCTTATTTTAACATATTTGTGTTGGAGGCAGCTTTGGCCTTAGAGCCTCAGGATTGGAGTTGATAATAGCTGTAGTAGCTCAAGGTACAGCCAGCTGCAGTTGATCTATACTATTGTTTCATGGCATTCAGCCAGCAAGAATTACTATTTGGTGGGGAACAACGAAATGCATAGATGCGAGAGGGATGAGATAAATTGCTATATGTGAAACATTAACACACAAAGACAACTTCTGCCAAGGCTAGGGATCCTTGCTAATTTTTCTTGGTTATAAACAATTTTATTAGTAACATATGGTAGCAAAGTTATATCTATATCTTACAACTTAAAAAAGGAAAAATTTATCTACCCCATATCTTACTTTTCCCCCGCCCCTCCCCCCGTTACTTGACCCCCGCCAGTGTTATTTACTTTAAAAAAAAAATATATTAAAGGTACCCTTAACTATTAAAAAAACCAAAAGTTATACTCTTGTTTTAAAAAACTTAATCATTATCAAAGATTGTCCAATGTCCCTTTATTTTCCACTCTTTTTTCTACGTATCTTCTGAACTTCTTCCACTCCAACTTAAAAAGTTCTAAATCATAGTCTCTTAATATTCTAGTTAATTTGTCCATTTCACTCCATGACATAACTTTTATAATCCAGTCCCATTTCTCTGATATTTTTTCTTGCTTCCACAACTGCGCATACAATGTCCTAGCAGCTGAGAGCAAGTACCATATTAAAGTTCTATCTTCTTTTGGAAATTTTTCCATATGTAGTCCCAACAGAAAAGTCTCTGCAACTTTATTAAACTAATATCCCAAGATATTAGAAATCTCTTGCTGAATCATCTGCCAAAACATTTTAGCTCTTTCACAGGTCCACCACATATGGTAGAAAGAACCTTCATGCTTTTTACATTTCCACCACCTGTCTGGCATCTTGTTATTCATCTTTGCTAATTTCTTAGGAGTCATATACCATCTATACATCATCTTAAAACAGTTTTCTTTAATACTTTGACATGTTGTGAGTTTCATAGAGTTCTTCCACAAATATTCCCAAGATTCCATCTTTATTTCTTTATTTACATTAATTGCCCATTTTATCATTTGAGATTTCACTACTTCATCCTCTGTAGACCATTGTAAGAGTAATTTGTATACTTTTGAAATTAATTTCTCATCTCCAAGCAGAACTTTTTCCATTTCTGTTTGTTCTTTCCTTATTCCTTCAGTTTTGATGTCATTCTCCACCAAACTTTTTATTTGTTGCATTTGAAACCAATAATATTTATGATTCAGTTCTTCAGCAGTTTTCAGTTCTATTTTCCCACTTTGTATTTTTAATAATTGATTATATGACAGCCACTTTTCTTCGCCTATCTTATCCGTTATCTTTATCACTTCAGCTGGCACAATCCATAAAGGTTTTCTCTCATCTCCATATTTCTTATATTTTATTCATGTATTTAATAAATTGCTCCTTATATAATGGTGAGAGAAAAGACCGTCCATCTTCTTTTTTCCATAGTACAAATATGCGTGCCAGCCAAATTTATTTCCGTGGCCTTCCGACACTAAAAGTTTTTTGTTTAACAGCGTTATCCATTCTTTCATCCATACTAAACAAACTGCTTCATGATATAATTTTAAATCTGGTAGTTGAAATCCGCCTCTCTCTTTTGCATCTGAAAGAATTTTCATTTTAATACTTGACTTCTTCCCGGCCCACACAAATTCTGAAATTTTCCTATGCCATTTATCAAATTGTTTGGCATCCTTCACAATAGGAATAGTTTGAAACAAATACATTATCCTTGGTAGAATATTCATTTTTATTGCAGCTATTCTACCCAGCAATGACAAATTAAGCTTGTTCCATTTTAACATATCTTCATCCATTCTATGCCATAACTTCTCATAATTATTTTTAAACAGATCAATGTTTTTCATTGTTATCTCCACCCCTAGGTACTTTACCTTAGAGGTAACTTCACAGCCCGTTAATCTCTGTAATTCTTGTTGTCTATTCAGCTGCATATTCTTACACAAAATTTTGATTTTTCTCTATTTATAAAAAGTCCCGCCAACTCCCCATATTCTTGTATTTTCATTAACAACACAGGTGTTACTTGTATGGGGTTTTCATTTATAAACATTATATCATCAGCAAATGCTCTATATTTATAAGTACATCCTTTTATTCGTAAAACTTCTATATCTTTTTCTTCTTGAATCTGCATCAATAAAATTTCAAGAGTCATTATAAACAACAATGGTGAAAGCGGACAACCTTGTCTAGTACCTTTACTAATTTTCATTTCTTCTGTAAGGTCTGCATTGACACACAACCTTGCCCTTTGATCAGAGTATATTGCTTGTATCATTCTTATAAAGCTTTCTCCCAACTCCATCTTTTCCATTACCGCAAACATAAAGTCCCAGCTTAAATTGTCAAATGCTTTCTCTGCATCTGCAAAGAATAATGCTACTTCTTTTTCTGGATGTCTTTCATAATATTCTACAATATTTACAATAGTCCTAATATTGTCTCTTATTTCTCTTTTGGGAAGAAACCCTGCTTGATCTTCCTTTACAAAATTTATCAAATGTTGTTCAAGCCGTTCTGCCAAGATTCTTGAAAATATTTTATAGTCATTATTTAATAACGAAATTGGTCTGTAGTTCTTTACATTCATGGCATCTCTAGGTATCAAGGAAATAACAGCTGCTTTCCAAGTATTTGGTACATTCCCTTTTATTCTTATTATATTCATCAGCTTCTGTAATTTTGGTATTAATTCATCTTTAAGAGTTTTAAAATATTTAGCTGTATATCCATCTGGCCCAGGAGCTTTTCCATTTTTCATTGCGTTGATTGCTGCTTCAATTTCTATCTTTTCTACTGGATCATTCAAAACTTTTCTCATATTTTCAGTTAGAGGTTCTATTTTTAACTTTTGTAAATATTCATCCATCTTCTCTTTCTTTATTTTAACACCTTTAAACAGTTTGGCATAGTACTTGAAAAAATCTCTCTTTATTCCCTCTTGGGTAACCACCTCTCTTCCATCTACCACAATTCTATTAATAATTCTATTTTCTCTCTTTTTCTTCAATTGCCAAGCCAAATATTTTCCCGGCTTATTTGCTGCCTCAAAGGATTTCTGCTGAAGTCTTTTCAAATTCCATTCCACCTCTTTGTTCAACAAATGTCTCAATTGGGTTTGTAATATTGTAATTTTCCTTAAAATTTTATTTTTCCCTGGTCTTTTTCTCAGCTCCCCTTCTTTTTTCTTTATTTCATTTTGAATGTCCACTAACTGTTTTTCTTTACTTCTTTTATCTTTATTAGTCAAAGTAATCAACACTCCTCTCATTACTGCTTTGTAAGCATCCCAGACCGTTTGAAAATCAATATCTTCTCTATCATTCACTTGGAAAAAAGCTTTAGTTTCCTTTTCTAGGAATGTCACTGTCTCTTTATTCTGTAGCAAATCTTCATTCAATCTCCATCTTCTTAATTTCTTGGACAATTTTGTAATCCACATTATTGGGTTATGATCGGCCCCAATTTTAGGTAAAATCTCTATCTTCCTTGTTATAAAACTTAAGTCTTTAGTTCCCCACAGCATGTCGATTCTAGAGAAAGTTTTATGTCTTGCTGAAAAAAAAGTATAGTCCCGCACTTCAGGATTAAATTTCCTCCATATATCTTCTAAATGTTCTTGTTTAGCCAATTCAAAGAAGGATTTTGGCAGTTTCCCTTCTTTCCCATCATTTTTTTCCCCTCCACATCTATCCAATGAATTCTTAACTGTTCCATTAAAGTCTCCCATTAGCAATACTTGATCCAACTCATCAAATTTTTTTATAATGTCTTTAAAAAAAGCATCCTTTGCACCATTAGGCAGATATAGTCCCAATAACAACGTTTTTTTCCCATTTAATGTTATCTCCACTGCTACAAATCTTCCATCCTTGTCTTTAAATACTAATTTTGGCTCCAATTCTTGTTTAATATATAAAACCACTCCCCTCTTCTTCTGTTCAGCTAGGGAAAAAAATTCTGTTCCCAATTGTTTGTTCCATAAAAATTTGTAATCCTTTTGTTTAATGTGTACTTCTTGCAAACAAATTATATTACAATTTTGCTTTTTAATCCAATGAAATGTTGCCCTTCTTTTTTGTGGAGAATTTAGTCCATTAACATTCCAAGACAATAATTTGTAATCCATCATGCAAACTCTTTATTTTCTTCAAAAAAACTACGCAACTCCTGTGCATTTGTAATTGTGACTCTCTTCCCCTGGAGTTCAAAGCTCAAGCCTTCAGGTATTATCCATCTAAACCTCATGCCATTGTCTCTCAATTTTTCTATCAGCTTTTTATATGTTCTCCTATCATTTATCTCTTGCCTTGGCAACTCCTTCATGATTCTCACTTTACTGCCTCCCACTATCAATGTCTTTTCAAAAATTTTATTCATGATCCTTCCCACCATTTCCTTTGTCATATATCTTATAACAATATCTCTTGGTAAGTTGTTTTTCTTGGCAAAAAGTGAGTTCACTCTGTACATATAGTCTTACATATTTTCGGTCTCATCAGGATCTTCTTCTAAGAATTCTGCAATTATTTTTATTATATATCCTTTCAAATCACCATCCTCTACTTCAGGTACTCCTCTCAGACGTATCTGAGTTTCCATCAATTTGCAATCATGAATTGTCACTTTTTCTTGAATTTTCAACGAGGTGGTATCATACACTTTCATTTTTCCTTCTACCTCCTGCACTTTTTTAGCTTGGATCCTTGCTAATTTTTGTATGAACAGTGGTTAAAGACCTAGTTTAAATGAGATACTGGGACATGCAATAACACACAAGCAAGTTTTGCTTGTCTGCCAGTGTCACATTTAGATCAGGCCTTATACAAAAGCGTTATTTACCTCACTAGTTGGACAACAATGTGGATACAATCTTGTATTCAGTTGTGCTCTTCTGAAAGCAAAGCAGGGAGGATAGTAAGCAACTTACCCTGAGGTACATTTGTATATACATTCAGATGTGCATCCAACTTATGCTTGTGGCTCCTGAGTCACAAAGATATACAGATGTGGAAGCCTGCTTCCCTGCAAAGATCTCCTTCCTTCCCTAGACGGGGGCAAAAGTTTCCTGTTCCACTACTACTGGATGCTTCCATGTGAGAGTTGTGTTTTACAATTAAACACATTAAATCCAAATAGAAATGTTCAAAATCTTAATAATGGCAAAATAATTGTCTAAGCCCAAGTCTCCATGAAGCAATGCAAAACCTATTAATCCAGGCAAAAATTTAGTGGCAAAATTTGGATAAGGTCTTTAGAGGGTAGGTGTTTTATTATTATTTTAACGTATTGTGCACTGCAGTATTCAATGAAATATTTTAGGTATGATTATCCACCCCAAGCCTTCAAGACATGGAAAATTAACAATTCAAATACAAATAAATAATTTATATATGACAGGTCATCAGAAACATACTCAATGCTTAGTATTATTTTATTTTATTATTAGTTATGTATATGAGGCTGTAATTATAGAAGGAACATTACAGATGGAAGATAAAGGTCCCTGCCCCACAGAGTTTACAATCTAAATTTCAACAGTGCAAAGTGTCAGGGACTTGAACCAGGAAGTAACTGTATGCTGAAATCCCAGTGCTTCTTCAAGCACCTCAGGGAATAGGATGTGTGTGTGACTGACAGGAAGTTTGAGCCTCTAGATTGGCTAAGCCTGATATAAAGATTAAAAGCATAACCTTCTAGTCTTCCCAGGGCAATTGAGCAGTACTTTCTGCAAGCTACACTTTTGTCTCCGACGACTGACCTCAGGAACCTCGGGCTGTAAAACTCTCCAAATCCAGATTTGGACTACATTAACTTGACTAGAGTTGCTATTTAACTGGAACTGGCCAGACCCTTTGGACTCCTGGAGCTGGACACCAACTACAGTGTTCCACTAAAGATGAACTAGTTAAACCAGCCACCTTTCAATTCCTTTTGCTCTATGAAAACATTTGCTCAGTGACTGCACAGTTTTGGAATTAGTGGTACTTGACTTTAATAAGGCCATTTTGCAAATGAGAAGCTTAACCCAGAACACTTACCCAAATGAACCAGATGTTTCTAATTATTATTTAGTGAAACCAGGGCCTTGGAGGCTTATGTCTCTAGCCCTCAAAGTATGCCATCCATTCAGTTGCCAGATTTTAAATTCTACTTTTGGAGCCTTTCAGGACTCTGGAGAGCACTACCATGAATATCTTATTTATACTGTATCACAAAGAGACCCTGCTCAAGCTCAAATGCATGAAAACATACCCACAATTTCTAAAATCTTGAGGCTCACCAGGGTGCTGGCAAGCTAAAAATGAGCAATTTAGAAACCTCCATAGGCTTTAGAAATTAAAGACCTTTCTGAGTAGATCCAGCCGACACTGAACATCTGGTAACTGTGTATAGAAATCCAGTTAATCTCAGGATTTTCTTTTGCGTATTTTATAAGGGTTAGGCATCTTTTTAGTCTATATCTACGACACACAGAATCTGTCAAATGCACAAGCTTTGTTAGGAGGTTTTAAATATGATTTTTAATAGGTAGTGCATTAACTGCAAGACCAATATGGCTTTAGTTAATATTGATGTGAGCCAACTTTAGTTGATGAAGGCATATTCAGAAGGTGGGACTGAGATGTAAAGACATTATTGTTTAATATTTGAGCTCTTTTGTATGTTATTCTAACAGAGAATTTAAAAATAATAAGAACATAAGAGAAGCCATGTTGGATCAGGCCAATGGACCATTCAGTCCGACACTCTGTCATACAGTTGCCAAAAACCAGGTGCATGCATGAATAAAGATCTTTTTTCCTTCTGTTAGCAGCTGTTTTTAAAAGTATTTATTAGCTTTTTTTAGCCATAGAAAGCTTTTGCTAATCCCCAAAAGATGAAGCTTCAGAAATTTGTAAAAGTTTTTCTAAAATGAATTGCTTCAAAAAAAGCGTAATAAATGATTCTGTCTCCTCACCTCTCCTCCAGCATTCGGCCACTAAAATCACTCACCTGATTGTTCTGACAATGTGATGCCTGTCCTTAAAACCCCACTCAGACTTCCATACCACACCCAGTTCCAACACAGATTTTTTCATTCTTACCTGCAGAACCATTCTTTCACATTCAACCCATAACCCTTCAATCCTCAAGTTCCTACACCCTTACCTGGAGTGGGCAGGGACAGGAGTGGGCAGAAGTGATGTAGGCATGTTGGTGGTATCTGGGGCAATGCTCTGATTTCTGGGCAAAACTCTTTGGTAAAATTGCCCTGAAACCATAGTGTTTTGCCCCAAAACCAGAGCATCCCCCCCCTCCCCGGCATCAATGTACTTACATCACTTTTGGGTGTTATCAGTGCATCACACACACACAACGTTGCTGTTTAGGAGATGCGGGGGAATTTTATCCTGCTGACCAGCTGGCCACTGGTGGGCAAGAGCCCCCAAAGGCAGGGGATCCCCACCCCCACCTGAGGAATGGTAACCCTAACCCCAGGAACGTTCTGAAGACTGTGCACATAACTAGCAAGAAACTTTTCTTTTCATGTTCAGTATTCTGTAGCTTGGGGAGGAAAGGTAGCATGATGATAAGGCCCAGTCTCATCAGATCTCAGAAGCTAAGCAGGGTTGGTATTTGCAAGAGAGACCACCAAGCAAGACTCTGCAAAGAAAGGCAATGGCAACCACCTTTGCTTCTCACTTGCCTTGAAAGCTCCTTGCTGGGGTCACCATAAATTAGCTACAACTTAAATCAGTGAATGATTGCTACCTGTGATAAACACATCCATTCTGTAGCTTCACTAATTTATATTTCCACCAACATCTTTTGTATGGGTGTGTGGGTGTGAACAGAATAAAAGTTTTACTTTTGTCTTTTAAAAAGTATCTGCATTATCTTCCCCTTGAGTAGCCATTTTAAGCACATATATACCCAAGAAGAGCAGGGATGGGAAACACTCAACCACACAACAACATCCTATTCTAGGGGAGAAGAACAAACTGACCTAGGACAATCTGTCTAAATATTCTAAGAATTCCCACAGGTGGTGGTAGGAAAAGCTACTGTATATGCATGTGTGAGGCTCCAAGAGGACTGGAGCATGCAAAGAATGAACCACAGGATGCAGAGAAGCACAGGGAACTACTTGTTCCAATGCACATAGGAGATCAGATTCAATGAATGATTGCTACCTGTAATACTGATGCACAGATTTGGAAAGGCATTTGCTGGGCTGAATAATGGGCAGCAGAAGGTGCTTAACTCTTTCCCTGCCTACCTATTGTTCCCTGCAAAGCTTCCAAGGTAAGCCCATTTAAAAGCCAAATGTCCTTGAGAAGTGCCACCAAGTAGCTTCCAACTTATGGTAACCCTATACATTGATGAGCTGCAAAACATTCTACCACTACTTTGCTCAGGTCTTGCAGACTGAGGGCCGTGACTTCCTTGATTGACACTCCATCTCATGTTGGCGCTTCCTCTTTTCCAGCTGCCTTCAACTTTTCCTAGCATCTTACTTTCTCATAAAGTGACCAAAAGTACGATACTCTCAGTTTGGTCACTGTAGCTTCTAGGAAGAGTTCAGGCTTGATTTGATCCGGAAACCACTAATTTGTCTTTTTGGCGATCCACAGTATCCATAAAACTCCTTCAACACCGCATTTCACATGAATCAACTTTCTTCCTATCAGCTTTCTTCATTGTTCAACTTTCACATCCAGACACAGTAATGAGAAATACCATGGAGTATGAATTACCTTGATCTTGGAGACTTGGTTACACGAAAGGATATTTTCTAGCTCATACATGGCTGCCCTTCCAGTCTCAATCCCTGATTTCCTGGTTGCAGTCTTCTTTTTGTTAATGTTCCTTCCACCAATTTTCAGTGTATCTTCATTTAAATTTAACCCAGCTTTCTTATGATATGTTCTGAATATAGATTGGACAGGGAGATAAAATACAACCTTCTCTGACACCTTCACCAATAGCATACTATCCTGTTTCTCCATATTCTGTCCCAACAATAGCCTCTTGTCTAGAGTATAGGTTCTACACCAAAACAATGAGATGTTGCGACATACCCATTTACCTTGGGGCACAGCGTATGAAGAGGGAAATTAATAAACACAGCACTCCTCCTTGTGCTGCTCAGTTCTGCCTGCATTTAGATTACCTTGACAAATGCAGGCTTAGCAACATGTGCTTGCCAAGGCAATGTATAGGCCACCTTGGTTCTTCTAGGATGTGTGTTTCTCAAACAAGTATGCTCCTTCAGCATGCCATACGGCAGGCCCAACAGGATGAGCACATGTAGGGGCAGAGTCTCAAAATGGGGACTATGGTATTCTCATGTGCATTCTTTCATCAAGCAGCCTCATTGCCCCAACCTCTAACTGAACACTACAGATGCAATTCAGCTACTAGGGTCATTTCTATCTGGATGCACCCGTAAGTGAATGTACCACTCTTGCCCAAAGAGATTAAATGAAGAATGAATTACTTGGTCATCTGGACGCTGCAGAATCATGGAAACCACAGTCATCAGCTTTTGTCCACTCATAATAGTGGTCCACAATGGAGATTAAGTCCTTTGATTTTTTTTAATTTAAGATATGAAAGTGCTGGCAAATAAAGTTGAAACTCAATCTACATTACCTGCTTCTAATTATGTTAAAAGAAATGTACATTTTTTTAAAAAAATTATCAAGCGCACTGAACAGCATTACTATTCCTAAAGCCAAAAAAAGTCTTTCATGTACAAATATTTGCAGTGCAGAGCAAATTTTCCTAATGTAAAATAAAACCTTAAGCTTCTAAGCAACAGGTGATTTTTAATTATACACTGTAGCTGCAGGCAAATATTTTCCCCACATCAGACTTTTCATAGCTTCATCTTCAAAAAATATTTAATTTTGTTAGATGAAAGATTGCCTGCATAAGAAAATCATAAATTAAAATTTCTAGAAGGTTGTTATACTTTCAGTGAAATCATATTATGTTTACTCAGGTGTCCATCCCATTTATTCAAGGGGCTTACTCCCAGGTAAGTATGTGCAGGGCTGAAGCCAATATCAAATTAAAACTGGAGAGTACCATGAGGTAAAGAGTCACCCATATCTGGCCCAAAACATTATTGATCTGCTCACAGAAGCACACTTACTTTATCTAAACTCTAGTAAAAAGAAAAGTGCCTTTAAAGTTTTGCCATAGTCTATTACACATTTATTTAAGAATATCTATCTCACCTTTCTGCTCAAGTCTCCAAGCTGCCTAACAACAGGAGTTTTAAAACAAATTTAAAGTCACAAATTAAAGTCTAAAAACCCCGCGTCAACTGCAAACTCTACAAAGAAGACACCCTGGGTAGAGTTGTCAGGACACCACCACTACCATGGAGGCCTTATTCCTGAATCCTACTACCTTTAAAGGCTAGTGGCATCCTAAATAGAGCCTTTGCAGTAGATCTTAAGGTACAGGCAAGTTTATGCAGGAAAAGATGGCCCTTCAGATATCCTGGTCCCAAGCAGGAAAGAAGTTTATAGATTTAAAAACAGCACCTTGAATTGCAATTATTGGCACTTAGGTATGGCAGTTTTCAGAGTTGCTGATCTTTATTTTTAGGCAACATTTATTATAATATAATATATAGAAATCCAATATGTAGAAAGGACCATCTGCCAATCTGTGAAGCTGAGTGTCCTAAGGGAGAGGCCCCTTTTCCAGTAGGACAGTTTAGGAGAAAGTGACAAGCCTGAGATACCTATGAAGCAGGGCAAATGATGCAAACATTGTTATGCCATTGCTAACTGAATATTCAACTGATTTTGCTGTTACTGTAAACGAAGCTGAAATCTGTTCAACTCCCTGCTTTAAAAATGCAACTGAATTACTACCATAAGGGTAAATTCAAAATTACAGCTTTTATTCCTCCAGTATTCAGGGCCTTCAGCACATTTATACACAGGTTTCCTTTACTCTAATAAATTATCTTGCTCATTTAAATGGCCTGCATGTCACCTTTGCCCAGGGCCAGATCTAGGGGGGGGGCAGAGGGGGGGTGCTTTCCCCAGGCACTGACGCAGGGGGGGGCACCAAATTGGGTATTCCATGGGACCATAAGATAGAATGACCCATAAGGGGGCACCATTTTTTAATTTTTTAACAGTGACATTTGTTATTTTTTTTCTCATAACATGCTAGAAAGGGAATTCACAGAAGCAGGCCTTACATATATGTAAGTTTATGAATTTTTACATTCAAACAGATAAAGATTAAGCAAATTCTTTAAAACTGAATTCTTTTTATGTATAGGTCACCAAAATTGTTGGGGGGTTTCTTCTATACCCCCAACAGCACAAACCCAAAACCAACCTCCAGGAACCAAAACAACCTGCAGTTATCAGAAGGCTAATACCTGCTCACTGGTGATTTAAGAGGGTTCTACGAAGCCCTGAAGGCAGTATATGGTCCATCATATCAGGCTCAGAGTCCCTTGCGTAGTGCGGATGGCCAAGTGCTCCTCACAGACAAGGCATCCATACTGAACCGGTGGTCAGAGTATTTTCAGGTTCTCTTCAGTGCCAACCGCGTAGTTCCAAGATTCAGCAATCCACCTCACCCCACTTCAACCAGTGAAAACAGAGTTGGATGAGATCCCCACCCTAGAAGAGACTGTTAAAGCCATCAAGCAACTAAAAAGTGGCAAGGCAGCAGGAGTTGATGGAATTCCACCAGAGATCTGGAAGCATGGGGGCACAGTACTACATAGCTCACTTCACAAAGTACTTGTCACCTGCTGGGAACAAGGCAAATTACCACAGGACTTTCGCAATGCAATCATCATCACCCTATACAAGAACAAAGGGGAAAAGTCAGACTGCTCCAACTACCGGGGGATAACCCTGCTCTCCATCGCAGGCAAAATCCTTGCCAGAATACTCCTGAACAGACTGGTGCCCACCATTGCAGAAGAACTCCTCCCAGAGAGCCAGTGCGGCTTCAGAGCTAACAGGAGCACCACCGACATGGTATTTGTTCTCAGGCAGCTCCAAGAGAAATGCAGGGAACAGAACAAGGCTCTGTATGTGACTTTTGTCGACCTTACCAAAGCCTTCGATACCGTTAGCAGGAAAGGCCTGTGGCAAATCTTGGAACATTTAGGATGTCCCCCAAGGCTCCTCAGCATGATCATCCAGCTACACGAAGACCAGCGAGGCCAAGTCAGACACTGCAACGACCTCTCGGAGACCTTCCCAATAGGCACAGGTGTAAAGCAAGGCTGCGTTCTCGCGCCAACTCTCTTTACGATCTTCTTTAGCATGATGCTTCAAAGAGCCGCAGTAGATCTGGATGATGACGATGGTGTCTACATCCGCTATCGCACCGATGGCAGCCTGTTCAACCTGAGGCGACTAAAGGCCCACTCCAAGACGATGGAAAAACTCATCCGAGAGCTACTGTTTGCTGATGATGCTGCACTCGTCTCCCACTCGGTATCAGCTCTGCAGCATATGACGTCCTGCTTTGCAGAGGCTGCCAAGCTATTCGGCCTAGAAGTTAGTCTGAAGAAGACAGAAGTTCTCCACCAGCCTGCACCCCAGGAAGATTATCACCCTCCCTGCATCACTGTGGGTGAATCAGTTCTGAAAACAGTCCAGCAGTTCAGCTACCTGGGGTGCATCATCTCCTCAGATGCCAAGATCGACAAGGAGATTGACAACAGGCTGGCAAAGGCAAACCGTGCCTTTGGCCGACTGCACAAAAGAGTGTGGAGCAACAAGCATCTGAAAAAAGGCACAAAGATCAATGTTTACAAAGCGGTTGTGATGACAACCCTCATCTACGGCTCTGAATCATGGGTTTTATACCGTCATCACCTGCGACTCCTCGAGCGCTTTCATCAGCGCTGCCTTCGCACCATCCTCAACATCCACTGGAGTGACCAACACTGAAGTCCTTAAGCGGGCGGAGGTTACCAGTATCGAGGCACTGCTGCTGAAGACGCAGCTGCGCTGGGCAGGGCATATTTCTAGGATGGAAAACCACCGCCTTCCCAAGATTGCCCTGTATGGCGAACTCTCCACCGGCCATCGAAATAGAGGGGCACCAAAGAAGAGGTACAAGGACTCCTTGAAGAAATCCCTTGGCACCTGTCGCATCAACCATCACCAGTGGTCTGACCTAGCCTCAGATCGCAAAGCATGGAGACACACCATCCACCAGGCTGTCTCTTCCTTTGAGAACGCACGCATAGCTGGTCTTGAGGACAAAAGGAGATTGAGGAAGAATCGCACCGCTACAGCACCAACCCTAAATCAGACTTTTCCCTGCAGCCACTGTGGCCGGACCTGCCTGTCCCGCATTGGTCTTGTCAGCCACCAGCGAGCTTGCAGCAGACGTGGACTATTGCACCCTTCTTAAATCTTCGTTCGCGAAGCCAAGCCGAGAGAGAGAGAATACCTGCTCACTAATAAGTTTTAAAACCTCATAGATAAACTTTCTTAGGCTCCATGTTTAGAAAACCAAACAGTTTATTAGACTCCAAGTTTCTCTTTAGACAGAAAGCTTAAAATACAGTTAAGAAGGGCAAAACAAGAGATTACATCAGTACAGTTGCTCCTAGTTCCTTTAGACAGAAGGCTTCAAATGGATAGAAAACAAAGCAGTTAGATAAACTTCATGCATTTCAGTTTCTACATTAGATAGAAGGCTTAAAATATATGGATAAAAAAGCAAATGGTTGGATAAACTTAGCACATTTAAGAAAACAATTACACAGTTAAAATTCAATCAAGCATAAAGCATAAAATATAATAAAGGAAAGAGCATACTGAAAACTCTAAGTCCCAAAAGCAACAGGGACTTTAACTTATTGGTCTACATTTTCCCATTTAAACATCTAAGTCCCAAATCTCATTCTATATTAGAGATCTCCAATATAAGCGTTAAACTCATGGCTTGACCATGAAGTCAGCCCAGACTCTAAATCTATTAGCTTGGCATGATCGACACAGAGGGAGCCTCTTGTGCAGATCAGCCACTTGTGCCCAAAAATTCACAGTTTATAAAGGCTCCAATGGATCTCCTACTGGGTCACACTGCACCCCATCTGTAAACAATTTCACAGCCAACTAAACAATCAGAGCTCAAGTTGTCCTTAGTTCACGTTTACCTTTCACCTACTTTCTGGGTCTTACTGGGGCTTGCTTCCTGGCATTCCAAATATGGACTTCCTGCCTGAAGAGGCAGCTTCAGCCTTCACGCATTGACCCAGATTCTCAGCTTATGGTTGAGAGTGATTACATTGCTGTTGAGAGCAATATGAATGCTTAAAGTGCTGAAGAACTTAGAACTCTGGTGGCCAAGTTCATAACTGCAGTCAAAAATCATAGAGAAATATAGAGGCTTCTAAGGTGTTTGAAGAGCTTAGTGCTCATTTCATAGGAGCATGGCTGCTTTCAGAAAGAGTTCTTGTAGCCATTTTCATAAAGAGGGCCAACCCAAAATAAATTCCGCCACAATGGGATGATGTCACTTCCAGTACATGCCAAAAGTTACATCGCCACATCACCAGTGACATAGCCTGGACCTCACTCCAGCTCTTCGTAAGTCCCCCAGCTGACCAGCTGATCAATGGCAAGGGGTGGGACCCAGGGGATCCCCTACCTCCAGAGTGAGCCTGGCACCCCTAGAGGCTCCTCTATGACTTATTTAGAGAAATTCTACCTAATGTCACTCAGTGCTCAAAAGATCCATAATTTGAGCACCAAAAAACTAACCTCTCATATGATCGATCACAATAATATATGAAAGGTTACAAACTTGATCGAACCTTTTGTCTCTCCGCCAGTTTCAAGAGTCTAGACTTTACCTCTCTCTAAAAGGACCAAGTTTCAAAAAGTTTAATGAATAAAGGATCATTGAGGATGGAGAAGATCTGAGCAAAAGTCTGGAGATAAATGCCAGAAGAAAAGGTAAGTAGCAGTAACAACATTAAAACTGATTGAGCAGAATATTTCAAAATTCTTGAGAGATATGTTTCTAAGTATAGCCTCCATTAATTTTAGAAAGAAAAACCTAACAAGGCAGCAGACCATAAAAGAGTGCATTTGAGAGGGGAAGACAGACATGTGTGTTGACTGGGCTGAAATAGTGTATTTAATTAGTTTTTTAAAACACATTTATTGCTTAGTTGACATTCAAAAGTACATTGTACTATTAAAATTGAGTGTGTTTCTTGTTGAGTTGATTGTTCTAGTTAAAACAATTTAAATGTCTGTGGCAAAAAATATTGCCCAAATATTCTCCATAATTTGAATTAGAGGTGATTCACCTCCCAATAATTTCACATGTATCTTCTAGAATTAGCTCGAGTAAATAACATAACATCATCATTTTTTTTCATTATTGCTACAAAATTAATCTGAAAAAATACAAAATAAATCACTAATTTAAAATGGTAAGGATCATCTGAAAAAGCAGCTTACATCTGCCTCTGAGTTTGGAAGAATATGTATTAAAGCTTTTTCAAACAATAAGAATGAACTTTTTGTAGAAAACAGTGATTAAATCTAGACTAGTGATTTAAACAGTGGTTTTAATCAATTTGATTTACATCAAACCAACCCTGTTACGAAAACTGGGAGACACACATAATCAGCCTACATTGTTATCAACTGTATTGGCTGTTTGCATGCATCCTGGCAGAATTCTAACACTGGTATTAGCCTTCTTCCAATGTTTAGACAAGAGCCCCGTGGCGCAGAGTGGTAAAGCTGCAGTACCACAGTTTTAAGCTCTGCTCACGACCTGAGTTCAGTCCTGGCAGAAGCTAGGTTCAGGTAGCTGGCTCAAGGTTGACTCAGCCTTCCATCCTTCCAAGATCAGTAAAATGAGTACCCAGCTTGCTGTGGGGGGGGGGAGTGTAGATGACTGGGGAAGGCAATGGCAAAAAAAGGTAAAGGTAGTCCCCTGTTTTCGACTCTGGGGTGACATTGCTTTCACAATGTTTTCACAGCAGACTTTTTACGGGGTGGTTTGCCATTGCCTTCCCCAGTCATTTGCACTTTCCCCCCAGCAAGCTGGGTACTCATTTTACTGACCTCGGAAGGATGGAAGGCTGAGTCAACCTTGAGTCAGCTACCTGAACCAGCTTCCTCTGGGATCGAATTCAGGTCGTGAGCAGAGGGCTCCGACTGCAGTACTGCAGCTTTACCATTCTGCACCATGGGGCTCTTGGCAATGGCAAACCACCCCATAAAAAGTCTGCCATGAAGACGTTGCCATGAAAGCAACGTCACCCCAGCATCAGAAATCAGTTGCCATTTTTGTATTTCTTCGGTGCAATGCAGCTGAACAAAGCCACCTCTGGGTCTTTCCTTCTACCCCTCCCTCTTCTCAGAGGAAGGAGGAGCCCCAGCCAATAGAGGAGCTTGACTCTGTAGCTCTGCTGTGCGATTGAGAGAGCCTGGAACAGCTAGAGCTCTCTCAATCAAAGTTAGAGCTGTGCCACGCTCTCTAAATCGTACAACAAAACTACAGAGCCGAACTCCTCCACTGGCTGAGGACTCCTCCTCCCTTGGAGAAAGGGGGGAAGAGGGAAAAAGCGAGGAGAGGCTACTTTGCTTGGCTGCCTCAATCACAGGGGAGAAATGCAAAAAGCACCATTAAGACCAACACAATTTTATTCAAGGTAAGAGCTTTTTGCCTTGCTGCCCTGTGTGTGTGTGTGTGTGTTTTATTAAGCTCAGTTTGCTAACTCATTTTGCCAGGGCTCTCCTGGGTGCAACTTAGTTCCCTCTTACCTCATGATCCAATCTTTCTCAGTAGGAAAGTAATGTACTATTTAGATGAGGGGTAACAACAGGGTGGATTAGGCTGGGAGTGTGTATCCAGCATATTTTCTTTGTAGACTAGGAATTTTGAACCTAGGCTTTCCAGATAGTAGGCTGATATTGACCACTATACATTGCTGTTTCTCTGGTCTTGCACTGTCTCATAGAAGTTGCAGTTATCTTTCTAGGGAAGTATAGTTTTGTAGATAAACACATAGCTCTCAGTCTGTGCCATGGTGCCTTCACATGTTCTAAATAGTATGGCTGCTAGTAGAGACAGCCTCTTGACCAGCACACAAAACAACTTCTGTACAAAAGCTCAAAATGCCCAGCTATTTCATGTTTTCCTCTGAGTCCTTGGGCACAGAGCATTGACAATAAGATTTTTGTAATGAATATCAATAAATCAAAAGTAGGTTTGCAATTTACAGATACACACCAAAACAACACCTGAACAGCCTACTCAAGATTGCTACAGCACAGACATTGTAATCCAGATTATGATGTAATAATCCAGAGCAAGAGGTGACAGTTATCAGAGACTGTTAAACAAAATATAGCAAATGTGCTTATGCTGTAATCATGTTTTATTTTAAGTTTTAAAAAATATTTAATTGTGTTTGTCTGTGCCCTATAAAGTTTACATCTTTGCAACCTGGCATTACATTTTATGACACACATGGCCTGGCCTGACAAGTTCTCATTTATGTCAGATCCATCGCTCATATCAAATGAGTTTGACACCTTTCTGTCATGCATGATTGAGCCTAGGAGGTTCATATTGCAAGTTCCAAAGTTCTGATGTAATGACTAAGAAGGCCCTTTCTTGGGTTGCCCACCCATCTAGCATCAGATGGTGGAGGTACCCAAAGCGGGACCTCCATAGATGACCATAGCAATTGGATAGGTTTCTATGGAATCAAGCAGTCCTTCAGGTATGCTGGCCTCACACCTCAAAGGGCTTTAAAACACCTTGAATTGGGCCTGGAAGCAAATGGGGAGCCAGTGTAGATGAAATAAGACTGCAGCGCTTTGGTCCCTACAATGTACTTCACTCAGCATTCTGCCATAGCATTACTGTAATTCCTAAATAGTCTTCAAGGGCAGCCCCACATAAAGTGTATCGCAGTGATTTAATCTAGATTGTAGCATGAATCTTCACATATGTGAACAAGACATCTAGTGTTCATAAAAGAACTTTCAATCACCAGAGATCTGAGGTGGTATCAAGTGATACTATACAAGATGCCTCATTCACAAGCATAATCATGGTAGCTAATGCCATTGAGCTATGAATATCCATGTAATGCCGTAGACCAAATTAGAATGGTTCCTCTTGATTTTGGTTTGGGCATGTTTGAGGCCTGCTTGTACATTTTTAAACATTTTTATTTTTCCTTGCAAGGCCCTAGAATATAAAGGTCAGGCCTATTAGTGTGGGCCTTGAGCTAGTGCACCTGCGGATTGTTGCCTAGGGAACAAAAGGGAGTCACCTGTTGCTGCCTCCCTTATCTATGTCTCATTAATGTTATTTTGTGAAGTTGAGTTTTGATTTGGGTTTCCTAGGCATAAAGGATTCCCTTTCTTTATTCTCTTTGCCCTCATCTTGGAACAACTGGACTAGACTCTGAGACCCTAGACTCTACGCTGGGCTCTTTGCTTATGGACTTTGATGGACTTTGTTATCTTGACTATTTTGGAACCACTTTGTAAGTTTAGATAAGTATATTTTACAACGTTCTTATTTTGGTTCACAGCTCCTAATGTCAATTCTTATATTTATGTCCAAATAAACTTTTTGGTTTAAAAAGAGCTTTCTTGTTGCTTTGTGTGGGGGGTTGTAACAACTGAATGCCAAAAGCTTACCTAGTTGCCTCGAAGTTTGCCTAAACTACCATATAGAAAAGTATTTTGTCCTGGGGAACGCCTGGCCACATCTGCTGTGGTTTGGCTTTCCCTGGTTTAAGATTAAAAAACCCTGAGGTTTGGCTGGGGCCTCAGTGTGTGAAAGTATCCAGTCTGGTGGCAGCTCTACTCCAGGACCTTGTTTTGGGCCTGGTTTTTTGTATTATTGTTTGGACCACCATCCTAACGGCCCGTTTAATCTCGGTCACAAGGTTCGGACCATTACAATCCATAAGATCGATTTCCTACTTTATTTCTATCTTGTTACAACCTGGTCCATCTGTAACCTTCCAGGCAGTTTTGTGGGTATTATCGCAGCTACAATTCCTGCTAACCTATCTGCAAATTTACCTATACTATTATCTAACTTAAAGCCTCAAAACCCAGGTAAAAATGGCCTCATATTAAAAGACAATTCTGGAAGATTAATAGCCAAAAAAAAGGCACTTTTGCAGTACTGTCTGGAAGAACCCCAATCCAGGTCAAGAAAACAGACCTTGTAACATCAAAATAACAAGCACTATGTGAAATGGAATTTCTTCTCAGGTAAAACGTTAATGCACAAGTCTACCCCATAAAGTGCCCAATCAAATGATTAGTGATCAGGAAATTATCCTCCTTATCACCCAGGCTCATTGCAAGGCAAGTCCAGCCCTAAATAGTATGGCTGCTTGTAGAGACAGCCTCTTGACAAACTCTAAACCAGGGGTGTCAAACATCTGGCCTGGGGGCTGAATCAGGCCCTCAGAGGGTTCCTATCAGGCCCCCGAGCAATTGGCTGTCATCTGCTTCTTTCTCCTTCTCTCGTTTCTTTCTGCATCACAGTTTGCTTTGCAAGGCTTGCTCAATCACACAGGAGCTACAGAGTAAAGTCTTTGTTTTCTCCCTCTGCTGAGGCTCCTCCTTTGGGGAGGAAGGAGGAGGAAGGCAGAGCTTGCTTTGCCAGGTTCTTTCAATTGCACATTGGCGCTACTGAGCCAAGCCTCTCTTCCTTCTATTGGCTGAGGCTCCTCCCCCTTCTGGTCCCCTGAGGAAGGAAGGAAAGAGCCAGAGCTTCCTTTGCCCAGTTCCTTGGATCCCATGGGAGAAATACAAAGAAACACCTTTAAGACCAACAAGTGCTAATGTTTTAAGCATGTTTTAAGAGTTTTTTTTAAAATCTTTAATTGTCTGTGTCCTTTATAAAGTTTCTATCTTTGCTGCCTAATCTTAAATGGGAGCACACACAACCCGGCCTGGCCCAACATGGCCCGGCCCTCCAAGGTCTCATTTATGTCAGATCCGGCCCTCATAACAAATGAGTTTGACACCCCTGCTCTAAACTCTCTTGCCAAGACAGAGAGGACCAGAATACAAGGAGACACCTGTCATATGACAGTTCTGAGTATGCAGCAAGGGAATTTCTAACAGGTATCACTCTCCCTTTGGCATGATGTGCAGATGACACATGTTCTTTGTGCATGAGTTCAATTTCCCAGTTGACAGATGTTGCAATGAAATCCTTCATGTATTTATAAGAATACAGAAACAATATGGGTCTTTACAGTCCAATTGTAAGCAGAGCTACATCCTTGAAAGTCCACAGAAGTCTACTGTTAGTAATGCACAACTCAAGAACATAAGAAGAATCCTGCTGTATCAGACCAATACTCCATCTAATCCAGCATCCTGTGTCACATAGTGGCCTCTAGAGGGGCAGCAATAGGACATTGAAGCTCAGGCCTCCCCCTGATGTTGCCTCCTGGCTCTGGGATCCAGAGGTTTAATGTGGAGGTTCCTGTGACCATCACTACATCCTCTAGCAGTGAATTCCACATTTTAATCACTCTCTGTGTAAAGCAGTATTTCCTTTAGTCCATCCTGAATCTATTGCACATCAGCTTCATTGAATGCCCTTGAGTTCTAGTATTTTGAGAGAGGGAGAAAAAATTCTGTTTGTCAACTCTCTTCACTCCATACATAATTTTACATACTTCCATCATGTCTCACCACAGCCATCTTTTTCTAGACTGAAAAGTCCCAGACTCTTCAGCCTTTCCTCATAGGGAAGGGGCTCCAATCACCTAATCATCTGGGTAGCCCTCCTCTGTACTTTTTCCAGCTTTGCAATGTCCTTTTTGAGACACAGTGACCAGAACCATACCATCTGAAGGCTCCACTTTTTCCTGCTCCAGATGTTTTAAAAAGTTTATTGTTTGTCTTGATGCTTTTAGCAACCCACTCCTCAAATCTCTTTTTTGTATGTTTAATTACTGGCTTACATTACTTTTGCCACAGCCTGTGGTGAACATACAGAACATGTAGAACAGGGGTGTCAAACATGTGGCCCAGGAGCCAAATCAGGCCCCCAGATGGCTCCTATCAGGCCCCCAAGCAACTGGCTGTTATCTGCTTCCTTCTCCCTATCTCTTGCTTCCTTCTGTATAACAGCTTGCTTTGCAAGGCTTGCTCAATCGCACAGGAGCTACAGAGCAAAACCTCTATTTTCTCCATTGGATAAGGTTCCTCACTTGGGGAGGAAGAGGGGAAGGTAGTTTGTTTTTCCAGGCTCTCTTAATCGCACAGTAGAGCTACTGAGCCAAGCCTCTCTTCCTTCCCCCTCCTGGTCTCCTGGGGAGAAAAGGAAGGAAGGAAGAAAAGAGACAGAGCTTCCTTTGCCCAGTTCCCTGATTCCCATAGGAGTGATACAAAGAAAGCACTTTTAATACCAACAAGTGCTAACATTTTAAGCATGTTTTAAGGGGTTTTTTTTAAAATTAATTATGTTTGTCTGTGTCCTTTATAAAGTTTATATCTCTGCTACCTAATCTTAAATACAGGGCCGGATCTAGCGGGGACCAGAGAGGGGTGGTTGCCCCGGGCGCCAACGGGGGGGGCGCCAAATTGGGTATGGAGCCCATTGTATTCTATGGGACCATAAAATAGAATGGCCCATAAGGCGGCGCCATTTTTTTATTTTTGCCCCCCCTCAAAAAACATGTCGATCCAGTCCTGCTTAAATAGGTATACACATGGCCTGGCCCAACATGGCCCGGCCCAACCTGACATGGCCCGGCCCAACAAGATTTCATTTATATCAGATTCAGCCCTCATAACAAATGTGTTTGACACCCCTGAAGAACATAAGCACTCTCAGGGCACTTCACCTATTCCTGACATTCTTTACAGAATATGGCATCACTAGGAGGCTAATCCCAACACTACTGCTCAGTTGATCAGTTGAATGTCACCAGAAAAGTGAAGACAAGGCTTTGCCCTATCGGGCTACCTTTTGTGTGCATGTATAAAGTGTTGCCAAGATTTATGGCAACCCCAAGGGGTTTTCAAGAGAAGAGACCTATAAAGGTGGTTTACCGTTGCCTTTCTCTGCATAGCAAACCTGGTCTCCCTTGATGGTCTCCCATTCCTTGATGGTCTCCCATTCAAATACTAACAAGGTCTGCCCCTGCTTAGCTCCAGGATCTGATGAGACTGGGCTAGCCTGGGCCATCCAGATCAAGTTAGACAATCTAGTACTCTGGCAACATCTAACCTCTTCACATGAGAGCTGGGATTGAGAAACCAGACCCAGGAAGTGGGCTACAGTAAACGAATGAAGAAGCAGGAGGAGAAAGAATTAAAAGGAACATGGAGGTGGGAGGCTGCAGGAGGGGCAATGGAACATCATCCACAGCTCATCAAATCTGATGAAATTTTGCTGGGTTATTATAATTAAAGGAAGTCAGCTGTAATGACTTTCTAAAAGATAACATTCCCCAGCTGCTGATCAAGGATTCATGAAGCAAACCTAATTTTTTAAAGTTAAGGTAAGTATGCAAAGATCAAGGCTATGCTGTGTGATTATTAACCTAGTAAGCTTGCAAAAGACATCACTGTCCTGAACCATGTTATAATCAGTAATTTCTGGTCTATTAGCTGCAGATGAAAGTGCTTTAAAATATAATGATAAGATCAGTGTTTTTCCCCTTGCTTGGTTGCTTTGAAAATAAATTCAGGCTTCCTGTGTAATTTTTAGGGCCTAGATTGCTTTGCTTTTGAGGCTGGTGCTCCTGGGATCATACTGTTTGCTGTTAAAAACAACTGTCAATAAAAAGGCAGCTTCTTACTGCAAACACAAAGATCTCTCAGTTTGCTCCTTTAGCCTGACAATATTTGAGAAAGAACTCCCCAAGGTTTTCCCTATAGTTATCCTTGCAGATGCCAGTGGCCTGAAGCCACATTGCCTGGTGCCTCTAATTCTGTTAGGGTTCTCAGGATAAATAAGTTTTGATCAGAGTAGGAGAAAAAGAGGGCATGCTAAAAGATAGGCTGCCAACGAGGTGCTTTTGTGCACTGAGAAAACACCATCTCCTTTAAATGTTGTCAATGAAGTTGTCAATGAATTAGGGTTGCCAGCCTCCAAGTGGCAGCTGGAGATCTCCTGCTGTTACAACTGATCTCCAGGTCACAGATATCAGTTCACCTGGAGAAAATGGCTGCTTTATAAGGGACATCAGACCCCACTGAAGCCTCTCCTGTCTCCAAACCTTGCCCTCCTTGAGCTCCATCCCCCAGATCTCCAGGTATTTCTCAACCTGGAGCCGGCAACCCTACAATGGTTACCATTTCTCAGATATTCTACAAGCCCTTTGAGGCCCAGATCCAGAGACAGTTGCTGGCAAAAGATGTGATGTTATGTCAGCTAATTATGGAGGAATAAGGAGCGCACACAAAGGCCCCTGACAGTGGACAGAGATATCCATACCCTTTTGCATTAAAAGGTAGGTGCAGTCTGGGACTGACATACCCGAAGGACTACTTCTCCCCATACGTGCCCTGGAGGGCCTTGCACTCTATGGAACAAGATCTTCTGGTTGTCCCCAGCCCAAAGGACATCTGCTTAGCCTCAACTAGGACCAGGGGTTTCTCTGCCTTGGCCCCAACTGGTGGGACATGCTCCTGCCAGAGATCAGGGTCTTGCGGGATTTACTACTATTCCTAAGGGCCTGTAAAATGGAGCTGTTCCACCAAGCCTTTGGTTGAGGCAGTCAGGCATCCAAAAAGGCCTTAGCCCCCCTTTGCTGACAATCAGAGAAGCCATGTTGGATCAGGCCAATGGCCCATCCAGTCCAGTGACACTGAAGTACCATCTTATGCAACCCAGTTTATGAAGTTTGGAGGCCAATGATTCCAGTTGGAATCTCTGTGTTCTATAAATTTATACTGTTCTTATTGGTTTTTAAATTATTTATATTGACCTCTTATATGTTTTTATTTTAGTGTTGGTGATCCACTCTGAGCCTGCTTGCAAGGAGGGTGGAATATAAATTTGAATAATAAATAGATGAGCACAGCCTCTTTTTCTCTTCTCAACTCCTGGTCTTTGTGCCAGGAATTCTCCAGCACAGAGTTGGCAACCCTAAGTGCCAAGCAAACAAGCACTTCTCCTAATGTACATATGACTGTGAGAGCCATCATGCATCTGTGACCTGACATGCACGATGTGCATAATGTAGTTGACCCTGAGATGAGCCACTTCAGCCTCTGGTGCTCATCTGCAAGAAGCCTTCATTCCCAGCAACAGGAGGCAGCAACAAGAGATGAGCAAGCAATTAAAAAAACCCTGCAGCAAAACACTTCCCTTTGTTCACCAGCCTTCTTCCTGATTCCTATTCTTCTGCCTACTGGGAATCCAGTTCAGTGCCAAGATGGAAGTGACCAGATGCAGGGTGCTCTGCTGTCTAACAAAGAGACAAGGAAGAGGCGGAGGCAGCAGTCACAGCACACAGCCACTGGCATGGCATGTCAGCAGACATCGACACTGGACTCACTCATTTGCTACAGAAAAAGGCTAACAGTGCCATGAATGTGGTTTGAACTCTTTCTGTAACATTATGTCTATAAAGCTGCCTGAGTATTCAATTATATAAGATATCCAAGACTGTGATCAGATCTCTCATCTCCTTAAACATTTTACTAATACCCTTAGTGAAATCCAAATCAGATTGATACCACTTCATTGAAGCAAGAAATAAATCTTTTCCCCCAAGCTGTTTCCCCAATATAAATTCTCCTCCCATCTGCCTTTTAATCCCATAGGAATATTTTTCTCTATCAGGGTAAACATCAGCAAGGAAGGCACAATTTACAAGCTAATGAAACGCTCGGGACTCTTTAGCTTGGAGAAACGTCGACTGCGGGGTGACATGATAGAGGTTTACAAGATAATGCATGGGATGGAGAAAGTAGAGAAAGAAGTACTTTTCTCCCTTTCTCACAATACAAGAACTCGTGGGCATTCGATGGAATTGCTGAGCAGACAGGTTAAAACGGATAAAAGGAAGTACTTCTTCACCCAAAGGGTGATTAACATGTGGAATTCACTCCCACAGGAGGTGGTGGCGGCCACAAGTATAGCCACCTTCAAGAGGGGTTTAGATACAAATATGGAGCACAGGTCCATCAGTGGCTATTATCCACAATGTGTGTGTATATATAAAATTTTTTGCCACTGTGTGACACAGAGTGTTGGACTGGATTGGCCGTTGGCCTGATCCAACATGGCTTCTCTTATGTTCTTACACTGGGGAAACACAGCATAGTAAAAAGGCTTCACCCAAAAACCATGGTCTCAATCCAGTTGAGGCTCCTTGGCAACTGTTTAAAGATCTCAGCAGTTATGGATCTCTGACATACCACCTAGTTTGACCCATGCAACCATACCTTCGCCACTAAATGTTGTAGCCATTTTATAAAAATGCCCGGGAATGTTTAGTACTGGATATAAAATGCCCGAAAAGACTTTCTTTAGCAGTAGTTTTAAGAGAATGAGTAATATATCACCCACACACTTACCAGTACTCATGAGGAGCAAAAAAAGTATACATATGCAAAATATTTTAAAAATTGCTTTTAGTTTGAGAGTCATTAAAATTATCAGCATCATCTGCTATTTTCTCACTGCAATTTTAGAGCCATATTTAAGCATTCTATCTTTGAATACAAGAAGGTTTACATTGTACAGATCTATAGCACATCATCTTTGGATGACTCTGATAGATGCTAAGCTGAAGAATATGTCCTCTGCCAAGTACAGAACCATCTTGACAGGTCCTATGAGGATCTGTATTGACAGCCTTGGTGTTTACCAGATCTGTCTCATGATTCGGTTGTAAAGGACACCTCTCTTTTAAAGGGGGGGGGGATTTCTATATTTGTTTGACAGTCAGAGAAATATGTGAACAGTTGTAATCGAAAGCAACCTTCAAGCTACTTTCGACTCATTTTTCTGTCAGATTAGATATTTTAACACATAAAAAGAGAAAAACAGTGAACCTCTATGATTAATTGCTTGCAGTTACAGAAAGAGCTTCACATGCCTGACGTATGCAAGACAGGAGGAAAAGATTCAAATGCAATTGGGACCATCAATATGGCATAAAGCAGTGGCAAACAAAGGAGGGTTACTATGGGGCAAAGTGTGACAAACAGGATATTTTATAACCCACCCAATGTGATGCCAGGAAGCCCATCCTATGTTTCCCCAGCATTTTAAACATGGGACTAGCAACCATGGAATTCAGCAAAAAGCTGCAGTATGGAGGAAATTTTCAGGGTGAGAGAAGGAGGAGCCAGTGTGCTGCTCAAAACTGACACACCTGCCCCCCCCCCCCGCTATGATTTATAAGTCCTAGAACACTTGTTTGCCAGCAATTTCTCCCTTCCAATACTGAGTGGGTCAATTTTGATTAGCAAAATCGTAAGGGATGGAAAGGATTACAACTCACCCACATCCTACATACACACTATTACTGCAATTCAAATTGATTCTGCCACAGCCGCAATCTACCTTTCACAAATGCTGGGAAGATTAGTTGGATCTTCCAGCATCTCATACGGTTTGGACCACAAAAAGGCCTTAAAAGTGTTGGAACCCTTAATGGAGTTTTATGTGGAGTCCTTCCTTATGCATAACAAGAAATCCACTCCCCATCACACAGCAGCAGGGCGTTTATTTCCAATGAGAGCGTTTATTCAATGAAAGGAAGTTATCTTTCTCCTTCTGATACTTTCCAAGACAATTATTTTAACTCTTCTCCCATCTCTCCCCCCCCCCTCCATTTAAAATTCTGATCCTTGTGGTTTAATTTAGCATCAAGGACAAACACATTCAAATATTTGTGAATGTGGTCATCAGTTTTTTAAATCTGTCTGCGGAACAGCCTATTAGCTGGCAGGGATTAAAAAAGAAAGGGAAAAGAAAATAACTCCTACACTTAAAGCTTTAGGCTCTGCATTCTTTCTTCCTTTTTGACTGTGTGCTCAGCTTTTGCAAACCTTGCTGGCTATGCTAATATTCTACTAAAATCACAAGAGAGAATTATGTTTCCTTTTCTTTTAATTTTCAAATGACAATTGCATTTTCTATTCCTCATTTTAAACAAAACTCAAACAGATTCACAAGCATCCAGATACATGGTGAAGTGGAAAGATACATGGTGAAGTGTTTCTGAGACATGCTATTACCGTAGACATCTTTGGGTTTTTAAAAAAGACTTTATCAGGATTAAACAAAAAAAAGAGTTATAAAATAAGCCATCTGAAATGAAAGACTGCAAAACTTTTCTTCCTGCACTATATTGAGAAACGTCTGCCACATTTTTAAAGGACAATTAGTGCCACCAGCTATTTTCTGAGTGATTATCTAGAAGAAACGCAATGTCTGGAATCAGAACTTGGATTTGGAAGCATTCCCTTAAGTGCATGGCTATTTGGGTCTGGTTCATATCTTTACAGCCAGATCCAGTTTATTCTGCCATTTTAATTGGCTTGATTGCAGTTTTAAACCAAGCTAGACTCAAAGGCTGGAAGTCATTGTATCAAATCTAAACTCTGTCTTCTTCAGAACCACGAGGATCTTGTACTGCTGCAACCACAATTCTTCAAAATTAGGCCAACACTTTCAGCCTTTCACCTGCAGCCCACTGGACAGGTAGACATTCCCAGACCAATCTGAGCCTCACTGTACACAAATTCACCCCCAAAGGCACCAACCCCAAAGGCACCAGCCTAGCATTCATGCCATGCAATTCTACGTGTTATTTGGAAGTAAGTCCCACTCCTTTCAGCAGGGCTTACTTCATGCTAAAGCTGAGATTCTGTACTCACTTACCTGAAACTAAACCACCAGGACACAGAATGCTTTACTTTGGAGCATAAATACATAAAATGAACTTGAGCTCAACAATGCAGCTTTATTGCATAATATTTATAACTGAAAGGGGTGCCCCTTATTTCAGAACGTTTTTCTCTCGTATTTCTGCACGTTTTCACAGAACTCAGAAGCCCCTTCTTGAGATCTAACACACCTTCCATTTTCACTTCAGAAAGCTTGATGTGGTAGCTCCATTACACCCACTCCAAGGGTGTAAAAAACAAGCTGGACTGATGTCCCTTCTTTCCAGAACGTAATTGATGGCCTTTACTATTTCAGCCATTCCACTGTTTTGCTGCAGTCAGCAGAACAGACGACACAGCCTATCGCACGAGCCTATTGAAAACCTGACATCACGTGCCTAGTCGAAATTGATAAACTGGCTCCCAGGGCCCAAGAATCAAACACATGCTCAGAGGCACTCTTTGCTGAGGGGCGTGGTGCGCAGTGAGCCTGCAGGCACGGAGGGGGGTTAAGTCCTCCAAGCGCCCACCACAAGGTGCTCCGAGAACGCAAGGAGAGCAGCCCCCACCTCCACCGCCTTCTGCTCCTCACCTTCTTGCGGCTGGTGCGCAGCGGCGCCCCCTGGAGGCAGCAGGTGGGCCCTGCGGCGCTCCTCCTGTGGCCGCTTCGCACATAGGTCACTTGCCTTCTGCTGGCTGCAGCCTCTTTCGCCCTCTCGGCCCAGCGACTGTTGGGCTTATGTTCCGCTACGGCATCCGCTCCGACGAGCTTGGCGTCGGCGGAGTCCGAGGAGCGCCTGAGTAGCAGCTGCAGGCCCAGGAGGAGCGTGGCCGAGAGCAGGCAGAGGCGGAAAGCCAAGCCCTTGCCCAGCAGCCGCCTCTCCTTGGCCACGCAGGAGCAGCAGCCGGGGACAGCGAGGCTCATCCTCACAGCAGCCTTGGGAGCCGAGAGCCCTGCCGGGGCAGGCGGTGAGCGGTTCCCGGGGCTGCCGCCTCCGGACACGTGTCTCGCCGAAGGACACATGCCGGGACAGGCGCTGAGGGAGGCCCGGAGTCAAGCTGGAGCTCGCTGACAAACTTCGAGAAGTGGCTGGCGGGAGAAGAGGTCCGCCCCCCGCCGCTCCAGCAGCCGCCAAGGAGAGAAGCCTCCGACTCGCCGCCTCTCGGCCACCAGGCGCGGGAGATGTGGTCCGCTCTTCGGCTCCCCTGACGCGGCTGGGGCACTTGCGTTGGAGAAACAGACTCGGGGCTTGGCCTAAACTGCAAGCCCAGTACCAGGATATTGTTTGCGATAGTTTGAGTCTGTCCCTGTCGTTTCAGAGCCTGGAAATGGCAGGACGGGGTGCAAAATCACGAATGTGACACTTATAGCTGCCACTGTTCGTTTCTGCTTAGCGTTACAGGATTTGGGAGGGGGGGGGTATGTTTTTTTTCAGCAAGGCCTGCCTCACGAACCTTTAAAATTGTTGGGGGGAAAACAAACTCGCACAGCTACCCTTGTGGAATGAGAGTGTGTGTATTTGTTGATGGGATGAGAAGGAGGGGGGGGGCTTGTTTCCATTGTGAACTGAACCCAGAGGAATGGTTTCCAGTTAACCTGTAAATGGCTGGTGTGCCTATAGAACGATCAGTCGTAGAACTGCAGGGGATGTGATGTATTGCAGCACTGGGAGGAAAGGAAAGGTCCCCTGTGCAAGCACCAGTCGTTTCCGACTCTGGGGTGATGTTGCTTTCACAACGTTTTCAGGGCACTTTTTATGGGGTGGTTTGCCATTGCCTTCCCCAGTCATCTACGCTTTCCCCCCAGCAAGCTGGGTACTCATTTTACTGACCTCAGAAGGATGGAAGGCTGAGTCAACCTTGGGCCAGCTACCTGAATCCAGCTTCTGCCGAAATCAAACTCAGGTCGTGAGCAGAGAGTTCAGACCACAGTACTGCAGTACTGCTGCTTTACCACTCTGCACCATGGGGCACTGGGAGACCCAGGTTCAGATCCTCACTGCCATGAAGCTGCTGGCTGACCTGGAGCCAGTCACTCTCTCAGCCTAACCTATCTCATCTCCCAAGGTGGTTGTGAGGACCAAATAATGTTTATTCCGTTAGCCACTCCTACAGCAGCATTACTTTTAACTGTAAAATAATTCTGAGACTAAATGCACAATATACTTACATGTATTAATAGATGAAGGTAGAGGGAAGGGAAGGGAGGCATATCATAAACCTTATAAAACATGGTCAACCGGTGCCCTTCCCAGGGTAAGGAAAAGCCTCACTCAGTCCAAGAAAAGCTGGGGGAAGAGGGTGGAGACAAAGGGAGAATGCTTCGGTGTCAGCTGCATGACACATAAGGTGACAGAAGGTCTATAAGTGGTTAGTGTCAAAATAGGACTGGGGATTCTTGTGTTCAAATCCCATTCAACCAGGAAGCTCTCTAAGCCATTCTTTCTCAGTCTAATATACACAAGCAAAGACTGCAAAGATAAACACTGCAAGTTATTTGATAAATGAAAGCAGCTAGCCTTTGGAAAGGATAAAAATGATTTTGCCTGCCCACATTCACAGCTTCCATATGGAACAGGTCCTACTAGCATTTGGAAGTACCATTATTAGGATGGCTATTCAGGGTAATATAACCTCATGAGTCTCAGAATTTGAGATCCTGGGGACTTAGATCCCTTCCACAGCAGGTATTTGGTCTGTCTTGGGTGCTAAAGAGAAGTGAGTTTCCTACTTCCATACATCACAGATGTTTCAAAAGAAGCCATTGTGTGTCAGCTAGCTGACAGTCCTAAGGTTTTCACCTTTCTTCCTGAGGCCCTGATAAAAAGTTTTGCAGCCTGACTCTCAGGGCAATCTGGGAGCTGCTAAGGACCCACCATTTTCATTTCTAGACAGGAAAACAGCTATATCAGAAGATACTAGTTTTCAAGGCCAATTCTTATACTCTGAGTGGTTTCCCCTATAGCAGCTGTAACATATGACAATATGCTGGTCTGCAAAGAACAAGCAAAGGAGTAAAGTGGTCTGACTCTGCAGTACAGCAAAGCTTAAGAATGATTTTTAAGAAGATTAATGCAAAACTCAGCCTGTAGGAGCAAACTGAGAAAGAATGTGGTGTTGTTCCCCCTCCCTTCTCTCTGAGGGCAGAGAATCTTGTTCAAAGGCCATGATTGTTATGACTGTTACAGAATCATCCATCTTTCAGGGTTATAATTACAGTTCAGCCACTATAACAATGCCTGGCAGCTACCCTGAGGTGTTTGCTTCTGAAATGAAGGAATGCCTGCCCTGGTACCCACGTATTCTCTTGGCAGTCAGCATTTACTGAACAGTTACAGTTGCTAGATAAATTCAGCCAAACAAAGGCTCTTTTGTCCTGAAGCAAGAAAGGACAAAGCCAATTTAAGGAGGGAAGAAAAGGTCACACAAAAGACAGCAAAGAAAATATAATTACTTTTAGTATATTATAAAAACTATAGTTACTTTATAGAACAAATCAGTAGACAAGACCAACTAAGTTTTATTCAGAATGTAAGCTTTCGTATGCTCTTAAGCAGACTTCATCAAAACTTAGTTGGTCTTAAAGGTGCCTTGTGTACTGATTTGTTCTATTGCTTCAGACCAACATGGCTGCCTGGGATCTATCTATATAGTTACTTTATGTCTTTGTCCTACATGGAATGGCAAAGAAGGAAATTATACCAATCAGAATGCCTTTGAAATGACTTCAGTGAACCAGAACAAACAAAAATCCATTCCCAGAAGTTCAAGGGGGGGGGGGGGAGAAGCCACAGAACATGTGGTTCATAACTGAAGCTTGTATGTACAATGCAGTCTTTAACTTATACATTCCTGGGTATCTTTACAATTGTGAGAACTGATTAAGCAGAATAATAAAAAGGGGGAGTGATTTTTTTAAGGCAGCAGAGATCATCTGCAGCAATGAATCCTAGTAATGTATACATAACATTTCATAAGTTTCAACAAATGTCTACTAATTATTAAAGGATTACATTGTTAATTATTTACTTACCAATAAAATAGAACAAAGCAGTAGACAAGTGCACCTTTAAGACCAACTAAGTTTTATTTAGAATGTAAGCTTTCATATGCTCTTAAGCAGATTTCATCAGATAAAATGGGAATGGCAAGCAGCAATTCTTAATATAAGTGGGCAGTGTGGAATCATGGGAATGTTTTTAGCAGATTAAAAGAATCACAGATCTGTGTTTGTTAGTGTAGGACAAAGCAGGGTTGAAAAAACATTGGAGAGTGATAAAAAGACTGCTGTCGTAGGTGCAGGTGCCATAAATCTAGGTAACATTCTGACTTTGTTAGTTTAAATAGAGGACATGGTTTCTCAAGAGATTATAACATCCATATAGCTTGCCATAAGATGGGTTGGTCTATGCAAGAAGACAAACAGCCAATATCCCCCATTTGAGTATGTCAATACAAAAAACAAAAAACCCAAATATTCTGATACACTGTTCTAAAAGATCTAATCAGTAAAATAGTTGTGGCACAACTGTCCCTTGTAGTTTCTGGAGGGTGTTGTGGGTCAGCAAGGGGGGAAATGGGTGCTATTCCAATACCATTTCCAAGAGTAGAGCTTGCCAAAGTTGCTATACCCTGTTGGGTGATGCAGTGCAGTAGAATCCTCTGCACCCAGAGATGGAATGCGAAACACAAATTCCTGTTGTGGACTTCTTAGCACATTATATGACATTACAATTGCCACCACATATGTGGCTAGCAGGGAGCTAATATATGCTTCTTGGCACACGTGTCCACATTTGTTTCCAAAGATGGGGAAACAACTTGGTTTTTTTAATCATTTTTTGTACCTATCTGATATGTAGTTCTGCCTTAAGCAATAGGATTCTGATTAGTTCATAATTGCCAGTGGTAAAAGGAAAAAAACCCAGGAAGGTCAATATTATCCTCATAAGGCAGGTGGAGGAGCTGAGCATAAGCCACCTGCCTAAGACCAACTAAGTTTCAAGTACAGACAAGTTCTGAATTGTGGAATGATCCATGGCTGAACCTCTCCCCACAGCAATCCTCTTATAGCAAAACAAAATAAAAACCTTTCATACGGAGAACCAGTTTGGTATAGTGGTTAAGTGTGCAGACTCTTATCTGGGAGAACCGGGTTTGATTCCCCACTCCTCCACTTGCACGTGTTGGAACGGCCTTGGGTCAGCCATACCTCTGGCAGAGGTTGTCCTTGAAAGGGCAGCTGCTGTGAGAGCCCCCTCCAGCCCCACCCACCTCACAGGGTGTCTGTTGAGGGGAGGAAGGTAAAGGAGATTGTGAGCCGCTCTGAGACTCTGCAGAGTGGAGGGCAGGATATAAATCCAATATTATCTTCTTCATCAAAGTTGCAAACTCTTGTTTCAGACAAAACAGGTAAGTAGCACTGATGCATTTATATGTACATTTCTAAGGAAGAAGACCTCCAAGTTCAAAAGCCATAGATGAGAAACATTTATCTATTGTGTCCAGATATAATGTGGTGTCTTTTATTCTTTGAATTCTTGCTGGAGTTCATGAGCCAATGCAGCATTTGATTCATTGCACAGCCACTAAGACATCTTAAATTGCACCAAATGAGACCCTGAATTCATAGGTGTAGGGGGAACTCTCTTTATTGATAAGAGATATCAGAAGTCACAACCAGAATCTATGCCCATCTCAGAAAATAAAAGGCAATTGTTAATGTTTTATGGATATTTATTCTTCATTTGCAGCAACACCACATCTGGGGCAGAATCAAGAGAAATTGAACCTCATAGCAATATGTTAACTGAAAAACAACTGCATTCCTTTAGAGAGTTCAACTCCTAAATGAAAGTCTGACAGGTGTGTAGGAAAAAACTGGTTTACATAGCAATGTGTATTGGTCCAAACCATCCTGTTATTTTGGGTCATTGTTAGTGACATCCTTTTCCACATCCTGGACCTCTTCTTGTGCCAGTCTGGCAGGAAAACAAAAAGGGAGACTTGCTTTGATTCCTGTCAGTCAAGTATCCTCAAAAGCACATGAACTGGCCCAGAGAGAAACCCCAGGAATCACCTCCCGAATGCCGTAGAAGTCCTGTTTCAATGTACTTATGGAGTGTATTGGGGAAAGATAGCAACAATATTCATTCCTGTCTAATTTCCTGCTGTTACCTTGACATCTCCACATAGAGCTATACGATGGTAGGCTATTCCCTTCCGCTTGGAACAGGCTCCATGTAATCAGTGCCTTTCAGAACAATGAAGGAACCAACTCTACTTAAACTGTCATAGATGCTTAGTGCTCTGGGTGCACACTAAATAACAGGCTTTGCAAGTGGATTTTTACTGTGCAAGAATAGCAAAATCCACTTGCAGTCACCATGTGAAAGCACCCTCTGTTGGGTCTTGGAGCCCCAACTGTTGAGTCATGAGCCTTATTATGCTTCTAATTTTTTTTGTTCACATCCAGAAGAACCAAGAGTACATGTGTAGAGATTACGGGGTGCCATGACTGTTGGCTGTCTTTGCATGCATGCTTAAAGGAACAGCAGGATGGTAAGGCAAAGTCATTCAATAATGGAGAGAATTCCTTCATGACTTTTAGTTTGTTACTCATGCTCAGCTTGCATTTTCGGTCCCTGCTTAATTTGCTACTCTTGGCCCTGTCTCCTCTTTCCTGTTACAGATTTTAATCTCAGTGGGCCCCCCAGTCTAGAAAGACAGAAGGCTACTGGCATAGAACACTTGCTGCATAGATGATATCACAAATTACAGTGGTTTTGAATAATAGTGACAAAATCTATATTTTGTTTTACAATGCAATCTTAAAGAGAGTTACACCCTTCTAAGTTCACCGAAGTCAATGGGCTTAGAAGGGTGTAACTGTGTTTAGGACTCTGCTGCTATAGTGCAATCCTAAGAACACTTTCCTAGGAGTATGCTCCATTGAGCAGGATTCTAGAACGCCTGTTTGGCATGCAGAAAGTCCCAGGTTCAGTCCCTGGTATCTCCAGTTAAAAGATCTGGCCATAGATGATGTGAAAGACCTCTGCCTGAGAACCCTGCTGCCAGTCTGAGTAGACAATGCTGTAGACCAGGGATCTGATTCAGTATAAGGCAAATCCAGGTGGGCATCTGTGAGCAGAATGCTTCTTGCAAAGAAAGTCAATAAGACAGTTCAGACTGGTAACACAACATCTGTTTCATATTCTAGTTCTCTAGTGCCTTACTGGTTTGCTTGGCTTAAAATGGACATCACCACCAGTATGTATATGTTTTGTACATAATGCTGAATGATAAAAAGAACATGATCATGATTAGTTGTGGCCAATAATACTCATGTGCTTGAACATGTAAACGTGTTGGTTAGTAGGGAAGACAGAGCTTAGGAAGGAGTTGCATGCAGGCATTAGAACTCAGGCACAAAGGCAAGACATGTGTCCAATTGATTATCTGCTTTCTTCCCTCCCATTACATTACAGGAGAGGGGAAATTAGTTTTTTGTCTCCTGCCTTAGTTTCTGGGCAGACAGACAACTGCAGCTTGTTTACAATGGCTTGGAGCCATTTAAACCAAATAGCTGAGCAGCAGGGAACTCTTAGCCACTCAGGTGCTTCTCATGAAGAACCACCACAAGCCACCACAAATTGCACCAAAATTTATGGAAATTCATAATGGTTTTCAGTTTGCGAACTTCCGTTCACAAACGGCCCAAAAGTTGTGATGAACTTTACTCTGTCAGCCGGTTCATGCCCATTTTGGATCAGTCACAATTCTCTCAGAACTCTCTCAGCCCCATCTACTTCACAAGGTGCCTGTTGTAGGGAGAGGAAGAAAAGGTGAGTGTGCAAGCCACTCTGAGACTCCTTATGGCTGTGTGACGGAACCGGCCCGATTCTGCCTTCAGACCCAGTCCCGTCAACTCCCTGTTGAGTCGCCAACTCCCGGAGGGAGCTATTTCTCTTCCGGCCACTTGGGCTCGCTGCCACCACCTGCTCAGTCTAGGGATTCAGATTGAGAGGACAGGACTCCCAATCCCCCTCTCCAGCTATGAGGCCAGGCCTCAAGGTCCTCTGCCACCCTGTACTTGGGTATCAAAGAGACCACAGCACTCCTTCGGGGAACCCCTGGAGGATTGGCACCTTCTCCAACTGCATGCCGTCCCCCTTCCCCGGGGCCCCCTTCATAAAGCAGCGTGGTCTAAGCGGTCGGGATCAATGTGGTACAGAGTTTGACTGCCAGCATTCAAAACAGTAAAAATGTTTAATAAGAAGAGAAAGAAAATAAAACAAAACAAAACAAAAAACAGTTACATGTAAAAGTGTAGCACAGCACCTGATCAGCAACAAGAAGGGCAAATAAAAGGTGGATTTAAACGCATCCTCTGGTCCCTGGTGTAAACTTGGTCTACCTTGTGAATTACTTACTCGGACTGACTGCCTGGGGTCCTCCTCCTCTTGAGTAGGCCTCTCCCACAGTCAGGAGCCCACAGACTCACAACCTTTCTCTTCGAGGGCCAGCCGCGGACTGGCCTTTTCCCGCCTAATTCAAATTAAAAAAACCCAAAAGAACTTCCTGCCCCTCTAGGAGGCTTTCCCCCTAGAGTTGCTGGTTTAACTCCAGAAGGGAGGAGGGAATGAGGGGAAGGCTAAAGAACTTCCTGCCCCTCTAGGAGGCTTTCCCCCTAGAGGCGCTGGTTTAACTCTGGAAGGGAGGAGGGGATGGAGGGAGGCTAGGCCAAAGCCTGCTTTAGTAGTTTAATGTTCCCTTCCAATGAAGCACCAACATTAACTAAGATGGCGTTTCTCCACAGGCTGCAAAAAGTAGGGTATAAAAACCAACATCATCTTCTGTGAGGTAGGTTAGACTGAGAGTGACTGGCCCAAGTCATGCAGTGATGTTCATGGCTGAATGGAGCATGAATGTGGCTCTCTGACACTTTAACCCACACATCACAAAAGGAAGAGAGGAATACAAGTATATGATCTACAAAATGTACTGCTCATATTAACCTTTCAGTTTCCATGCTGTTTGGCAAAAACACAAAGCTGAGAAAAACAGCAGTACTTGTGCTCACTTTTCTTTTGAGAAATTACTTTCCTTTCGTAAAATCCCCTCCGTTCTTCTCTCCAGTGGAGCTATCTCTTTGCCTAAAAAGCCGTGCCAATCTTGACCCCTGGAGGCTGAACCCCATCTGCCAGACTCATTCAAAGTGTTATCTCTAGTCACACCTGGAATTTTAATGACATTAACTAAAATCTCTTCTCTATCCCTAAGCAGCTCTGATCAACTTCCTGGACTGCACTCTAAGAATATCAATATTTAGTAATCAGCATGAGCTCATTAGAACTTGCAAATATCAAGGATACGGCTGATTTTTTACAAGGTGTCTGCTAACACACACTAGCTTACCTGTTTTGAAATGTTCCTTGTTTAGAACAATGGTTCTTTGTCTTTTCCATGTTCTCAAGACAGAACCCCCCCCCCCCCGAATAATGGATTTCCCCCCCCACACACACTTCTCTTCCACTGGAGAGCTACAGAAGCAAGAGATTTTTGCTGTGTCTGGAAATGCCGTTAGACTCAGGGCCAGACCCTCCACTGTTGCAACAGGAGATGCAGTTCCACTGACAGAAAGCCTGGCAATCTCATGGACCTTTACTTGGCACTACTACTCCAGATGCAGGTGAAAGAACACCCAGAGAAGACAGCAGCCTCCACAGCTTCAGCAAAAGCCAGAGTGTGCACAAAGACAAGCCAGGGCAACGTGTGAGAAACCTGCATAAGGGCAACTAATAAGCCCAACAGCAGCCCTGGGCTTGGAAGGGACAGAGGAAAGCAAGGGCAGGGGACTGACGCCTACCCATTCCCTGGGGCAGGAGGGAGGGCAGCTGGGGGGAGGAGCCATCCAGCAGCTCAGTAGGTGTAGTGAGAGCCAGTTTGGTGTAGTGGTTAAGTGTGTGGGCTCTTATCTGGGAGAACAGGGTTTGACTCCCCACTCCTCCACTTGCAGCTGCTGGAATGGCCTTGGGTCAGCCATAGCTCTTGCAGAGCTGTCCTTGAAAGGGCAGCTTTTGTGAGAGTTCTCTCAGCCCCACTTACCTACCAGGGTGTCTGCTGTGGGGGGGTGGGAGGGTGGTAAAGGAGATTGTGAGCTACTCTGAGGGTGCGGTCACACTCACCATTAAATGCATCTGCAACGTGCCTCTATTATAATCTGCACAACCAATTTCCCGATCAGACAATAGCCAGGCTCCCATTCTATCCCATGTGGGTCCCAACGCAGGACTCGAACAAGCTAACCACCATTCGCAGATGCTAACGTTTGGACAACCGCTTAAAATCTGACATGCTTCCGGACTCCACTCATACCCATAGCGGGATTTTCTGAACATCTGACCTCACCCTGAGACTCCTGAGATTCAGAGTGGAGGGCGGGATACAAATCCAATGTCATCTTCTTAGGAGGGACCGGGGAGGAGTGAATCCACCCTCAGAAAAAACCAGGCCTCTTGCCTATGGGGAGAAAGCAATAATGCAAAGCCTAAACTAATGAAGAACTACTAGATCACAGAGCCCTAACATACATATTGACAGGGAATAATTGTCATTTTGGTCATTTTAAAAAGCAGCAGCCTTTTAAGTATTCTTTTATGTTAGTAAAATATTTTTATTCTAATATTTATTAAAGAATTATGTGGAAGGGTAAATCTAGTAAGATATTGGGAGTCAAACTTTGTACTATGTGTAGGTACACAAGTCACCTGATGGCTAAAAAGCAGTCACTGTGGAACTAGGACTCTTTGTTCTACAGACAGCTTATCAGGCCTTTCCATAAAGTGAGTTTTTTTGTGCAATAAAGCCCCTTTCATATGGTCTCTTTAACTCACTTTGGCTTCTGAAGTCAAAAGGACTTAAGGGGAAAAAAGGACTTTTTTTAGAGGTTTCTCACACCTTAAGGATAAATCATGTCTTACTGCAGTTAATGAAGCTTTAATCTGGGTTTTCAAAAACCTGCTTTGCTCCGATGTTGTTGCGCTAGAATAGGGTTGCCAGGTCCAACTCAAGAAATATCTGGAGACTTTGGGGGTGGAGATAGGAGTGTGATCAAGCGTGTGATCAAGGTTTCTCCCCTGCCAGGTAAGGCTCACAGAATTGGACTCCCGGTCCACTCTTTTTGAAACTTGGGGGGTGTTTTGAGGAGAGGCACCAGATGCTATGCTGAAGATTTGGTGCCTCTGCCTCAAAAAACAGCCCCCTCAGAGCCCCAGATACTCATGGATCAATTCTCCATTATACCCTGTGGGAATTGGTCTCCATAGGGTATAATGGAGTGTCCAGCAGACATTTCGCTCCCCACTGCCCACCCCGCTTTCTGATAACCCTGAACCGGAGGAGGGCCTCCAAACCGGGGGATCCCCTGCCCCCAGCTGGGGACAGGCAACACTATCTGTTGCCTTCAGAAGCCAAGAGTCTTTATGAAACAGATCTAAGTCTGCTCCCACACATCACTGGGTATTTCACAGTTGTTTATCTACAGCAATACCTCACAACTGGATTGGCTCATCTACACAGCAAAAAAAAAAAAATCTGTAAATTAGTGCAGTAGTGCAATATCCACCACAGTATGGGTGCAGCTTTAAGTAAAACTTAGCTTCTCACCTACTTTGCAGGGCACAAGCACTTTCCCTCTAGGGTGCCCTTGTGCTCCACAATCAAAGCATGATGTGTTGAATGTGAGGCAAATGGATACTTCCCTGAGGATACAATTAGATAGTCAGCAGCAGTCCTGAAATTTCCCTATCCAAACAAAGTTATATGGGAGTAGGTGGTATTTGCAGAAGCAGCATGTAGGAATGCAAATAGTGCAAAATAGAGAGCCCTCACTTAACTTATAGAGGGGAGCATGTTGCTATCATCCATGAACAGTCACATTGGATATCACTACACCATGTCTATTTCAAGGTGTTCATCATGAACCTTTAAGTCCTACACTGCCTGGGACCAGCTTATCTGAAGGACAGTCTCTCCAGTTGTGAGACAGCTCACCATCTCAGATCTTCTCATGGTTGAGCCCTCCTTCAAACTGTTGGACTGGCCACAATATTGGACCCACTGTTTCTCAATGGTAGCCCCAGCAATGCATATTGCCTCTTCTAAGGAGGTCCACAAGGCACCCATGTTAGCCACTTTCAATTAAAATTGCAGGGTGGTTATTTTCAGATGAGTATTTGGAAGGTAATTTTATTGACTGGCCTTGAAAGATACTTTTTTTTTCATTTTAATGTTGGCTTATATAGGCCAGGTTCTTGTAAGCTGCCTCGACCCACCATGAGTTGAGCATAAAGGCAAAGGTAGTCCCCTGTGCAAGCAGCAGTTGTTTTTGACTCTGGGGTGACATTGCTTTCACAACGTTTTCACGACAGACTTTTTACAGGGTGATTTGCCATTGCCTTCCCCAGTATTTTACACTTTCCTTCCCCCCAGCAAACTGGGTCCTCATTTTACCAACCTCAGAAGGATGGAAGGCTAAGTCTACCTTGAGCTGGCTACCTGAACCAGCTTCCGCTGGGATTGAACTCAGGTCATGAGCAGAGGGCTCCGACTGCAGTACTGCAGCATTACCGCTCTGTGCCGCGGAGCTCTTGAGTTGAGCATATACATGTTTAAATAAAGAAACATTTCATCCTCCTCTCCCTTCACTTCCCACCCTGTCATGATTTTTAGACTCTGAGATGAGCCTTAAGTTGTACATACACTGATGCATGATGCCTGTTAGCCCAACCACCACCCTGAAGGCCTGCACTAAGTCCTACACATGTGGACTTTCTCACTCACTGGAGAATTCTGGGGAAAGCAGCATCCCCAGCCATAGAAAGGAGCCTACATCGTGCAGTTCTATGCACACAGATCTTACGGTTCCCATCAGGCAACAACAAACAGTTCAAATGAAGCCACTATCCAACAGGCTTATGTTCCTCACAGGGTTACTGTAAGGCTCAAAATAGTACCCTGAGTTCTGCAAACCTAAATGCATCTATGTAGAAGAAACACTGAAGATGGATTGCAGCTGAGTTTGAGCATTCTCCCTCAGAAAAGGGCTTGTTTTCTGCTCTAAAATGCCCTTCACTTTATAAGTCTGTTTCATAACTAAGAGAAATGTGATAACAAAAGAGATGTTATCTACTGATAACAGTGGGGCAGTTATTTGTTTATTTATCACTTAACCGCTGCAAAGGGTAGTGATAAAAACCAGGGATACAAAGAGTCAGTCAAAGTACAGCATTTTAAAATCCCACTGGGAAGGAGTTATATGCTTAAAACTCCCACTGAATATTTGAGCCTTGCTGGGATTCTGCACAATTATTTATAAATAAATCATAAGCAGAGTATTTAACCAAACTGCTTTGTCTTCACTTGACCAGCAGCATCCAGAGCATGAGAAGAAATGAACAGGGGACTGAGCAGGTCGCAAGCCAGCCTTGTAGCTTTCAAATGCCCAAGTATACAATTCCAGTGTCTTCTGCCTGGGCTTTCTGCTCTCTCCCACCTGATAATCAGCATGATTGCAGATGTGTCAGGTAGCTGATAAAAGAGGAGTGCATGAAAGGAAGACATAGGCAGCTGTAGCTGCATTGTCAGCCATCCTAACAGATCTCTGGGCTGCAATCTAACAACCCAGCAAAACAGTCCTATCAAATATCACTTCTCTGCCTATGGCAAACAATCACAGAATCATAGACTCATCTAGTCCAACCCCTGCACAACTTCATATATACCTCCCCACCCCCGCCACTAACAATGCAGTTCAAGGAAGTCCAGCAGCTCTGCACAGTGCTGACAGTTACCAAGAAATCCGGAGTTGTGGGCAGCATCAGTGTTCAATCTGCCAGAACCCAACCATCACAATTAGCCAGCAGCCTCAAAGCCTCGCCAGCAATGCCAGTCTACTATCACCATCTGCTGCTTAGAATCTGCTGCTTTGCTTTCCACTTGGAAGGGCTGGATTTTTGGAGAGTGGGCCATGCACTGTGCTTGCATAAGAGTGGCAGCTGCCTGGTGTTGCATGTGTTCCTGGCTGGGTCTTGTTCACATAGGAAGATAGCCAACAATGACTGCTGCTTCTGCAGAAGCCCACAAGCAAAGCTGTACATTTGATTTTACTATCTTAGTTGTGAATTCCCAGATCCCCCTAATCCGCAAGCATCACTGGCCCACCTTCTCTTTTTTTCTGTCAATGGGGCACACACAGGAGAACTTTTGCCAGGATTATGCCCCACACTTTAAAACAAGAACAAAGATTGCTGCTGGGAAATCTCAGCAATTTAATTTCACCAAATTACAGTTTCCATGCCCCCCCCCGCCCCCACATTAGCAATTAACAGTACTACTCACTTAGCTCAAAGAAGTGACTGATGCAATACTGCCCTCTGCTGGAAAATAAGACAAGGAGACACACAAAAGAAATTTTAGGGAGGAAAATATTACGTTGATAACAGCAGTGCTCCAAAGAACTGTAGCTTTCTCCTGGATTTCTCTATTTATGCTACACCACGCAGAGGAAATAAATTATTGTCACATAATTCCACCAGTGGCCTGTATTTGTGAGAAAGGGAACAATTTTTGCACTAAAATAATTCCTTTCTTGTTCTATAATTATGCCCAGACAGAGCACCAACTGTCAGAGCCCAAAAGGTACAGCACAAGTACTTTAGACAACTCAATTCCCTTCACATTTATATCTCCCAATAGTTTCTGTAACAAAATGCCAAAATCTTCTGAAGCGTCTCATAAGAGTTCTGCATGACCAGAACAATTTGGGGAGAAGGGGATTAGAATAGGCATGCAAAAGAACTCCAAGCACGGGAAGGAAGGGTGAAATCCAATGACAGGATGGCCAGAAACCTTTGAATGCACAGCAGGTCTGCTCCTGCCCCAGGACCTGCTCCTTGGTTGTGCGATAACCTGATATCAAAAAAGCAGCTCTCTGTCATCCTGGGTTACACATAAGCCTTCCAACCCATCCCCAGCCAACAGCATTGTTTAAAGTGAACATGAGAAGAGCCCTGCTGGATCAGACCAGAGGTTCATCTAGTCAAGCATCCTGTTTCACATGATGGTCATCCAGTGACATGGATAGGAGAGATTCCCAAATAGTGAATGTTGGGGGATCACCAGAATAAAATGTTTTGGGAAACTGACATTAAAAATACCAGGCTTGGGGGGGGGGGAATATTACCAGGCCCGTAGCCAGAAAATGTCGAATGAAGGGCCCCCCTGGTGGCCCCCACTCTGGCCCTGATCTCCATGCCACTCTGGTAGCCCCGCCCCCTCCCCCTTCCTCCCAACTCACCAACACGGTGAAATAGGGAAGAGCGGGCTTCAGGGGCTCTTTCAAGATGGACCCCCTCACCCCCGCCAGTTACGTGACCAGTGGGAAAAGCCGCTCTGAGCCCGGCAGTTCCTATGCCGGGTTTCCAGCGCGCTCAGCAAGTTCAGCGCTGGGGCAGCCAGTGCTGAACTTGCTGAGCGCACTGGAAAGCTGGCATCTGAACTGCCGGCCTCAGAGTAGCTTTTCCCGCCGGTCACATGACCAGCGGGGGCATGGGGGAACATCTTGAAAGAGCCCCTGAAGCCCACTCTTCCTGTTTTGCCGCATTGGTGAGTTGGGAGGGAGGGGGAGGCACCTGCGGAATGGGGTGGGGGCTGCCAAAGCGGTGCAGAGAGAGCAGGGGCCGGGGAACAGAGGGACCATAAAGGTCCAAGGGGGGGTGGGGGGGGCTGTGCCCCTCCATGGCTACGGGCCTGAGTATTACCTAAACCAGGAACTATATAATAAAATATGGAAATAATTGTTTGCCTTAACATATCTTCTACTTGTCCATTTTCAGACACAAGAAATGTCTTACAGATGCTGTTACGATGATGAAGGAAAACCCCAAAGAAGACAGCGGAGGTGATTTTCTCCCCCGTCCACCTTCCCCTTGAAAAACAGAGCAAAAAAAAAAAAAGCCTGTTAGCTGAAAGTAGTTACTTTCAAAAATATACGGTTTTGCTGTATGAATCCTAAGATTTCAAATTGGGTGACAATGCAGCAGAATCTGAATGGTAGGTATAAAAAGAAGGCTGTAATATAACATTTGGAATCACAGAACCTATTAATAATAATGGTCTATAAGAAACAATTCCATTAAGAATTAGTGGTGCTGAATAAAACAATTTATTCTATGCGAAGGATTACAGGAAAGTTTATTGACACACTCTAAATAAAACAAAATAGATTGGTTAGCACTGAATATAGATCATGTTTTTTTAAAAAAAGGAAATCTAATTTTGCTATAATAGTCTGTTGATCTGATAAGATTTTTGGGTGTATGGCTGCTACAGAATGTAGCAGATTTATTTGAAAATATTTACAAAAAGTATAGAGCTGAATTAAAGAATTCCATAGCTGGCCTTAGCTTCAATTATCTTAATTTGGAAGGATAACAAACATAAAATATTAAGTTACTTCACCAAAACTGTTTGTTTGATGCCATTTCCAATCCTAATGATGGTTCTATGAAACTGGCACAGAATACAATGTATGTCCATTTGACTGAATAATTACAAGGCAGATTTCAAGAGCCATTTTCCACAGGAAATAAGAGCATAAGAGAAGCCATGCTGGACCAGGCCAATGCCCATCCAGTCCAAAAAAGGGATATGCACCAGGAGAAAACAGTAAGTATTTTTCAGGTCTGGTTACTGGGATGGGCAGAATCACTTGCTGGTTATTCAGGTCCCAAATAGCAGTTTGGAATCTGGAGCTGGGATTTGGGAGGATTCTGGAATTATTTGAGTCTATTATTCCCTATGGGGAATCATTCCAGGGGGCTGGAGGAGCAGTTTTTGAGCAAATGGTGCCAAAATTGTAGCAGTGTTAGTGCTGCCCAGTAAAGACCCACCAAGTTTAAAGTGAATTGGACCAAGGTGCTCCCAGTCACCCTTCATTGTTTCCTAAGGGGGAAAATTCATGCTTTCTCCAGGACAAAGAATAGTCAAACACACAAGAGCAAGCAACCACTAGTCTTGAAAACAGAACCAACAAGCCCCAAATAACCAACATGTAACCTGAAAATCCCAGGAGAACCACAGGCCAATGCAGCAAGCCCACAACAACCAATGCCAACCCAAAGTATTCAAGCCAAACCAACTTGTGGAAGGGAGGGCACTGCTGCAAGCCCAACTGTCAAAAACCACAGAAACCAAGCAGAATGCAGGGCCAGTGTAGCAGTAAGCCCAACAGAACGTAAGAGAACCATGTTTGATCAGGTGAATGGTCCATCCAGTCAAACACTCTGTGTCATACAGTGGCCGAAAACCCAGGTGCCAGCAGAAGGTCCATTGGTGGGGCCAGAACTCCAGAAGCCCTCCCACTCTTGCCCCCAAAACACCAAGAATACAAAGCATCATTGGCCCAGACTCAGTGCCCATCTATACCTTGTGGCTGATAGCCACTGATGAACCTCTACTCCATGTTTATTCAGTCCCCTTGTGAAGCTATCTATGCTTCCTGCAGCAATGAATTCCATATGGCAGTGAATTCTATGTGTTAATTAGTCTATGGGTGAAGAAGTACTTCCTTTTATGTGTTCTAAGCCTACTGCTCATTAACTTCATTCAGTGCAATGGTTCTTGTATTATAAAAAATGGAGAAAAGTACTTCTTTATCCCATGCATAATTTTGTAAACCTCTATCATGTCACCTCCCTCAATTAGAGCCCTAACTTCTCTAACATTTCTTCATAGGGAAGGAGTTCCATCCCCTCAATCATTTTAGTTACCCTTTTCCAAGGCTATATTTTTATGAGGTTGTGGTGACCAGAACTGTACACAGTATTCCATATGAGGCTACACTATAGATTTATATAGGGGCTGATTTGTGTTCAATTACCTTCCTAATAATCTCCAGCATAGCATGTGCCTCATTTACTGCGGACACACACTGAGCTGACATCTTCAGTGAGTTATCTACCATGACTCCAAGATCTTCTCCTGGTCAGTAATTGCCAGTTCAGACCCCATCAACATATATTTATAGTAAGGATTTTTGGCTCCAATGTGCATTACTTTGCACTTGCCCATGTTGAACCTCATCACCACTCACCCAGCCTTGACAGACCCCTCTGGAGTTCCACACAGTCTTCTGTGGTTCTCACCACCCTGAAAAAATTAAGTGTCATCCACAATGTCATCCAGTGGCATCCACTTTACTGCTTACTCCCAACTCCAAATCACCAGACCTAGTACTGAGCCCTTTGGTGCCTCATTTACTTACCACCTTCTATTGTGAACACTGCCCATTTATACTTATTCTGTTTCCTGTTAACTAACCAGCTTTTAATCCACAACTAGTCCTCTTGTCCCCTGACTGCTGGGTTTACTTAGGAGCCTTCAGTGATGAACTTTATCAAAAGCTTTCTGGAAGACTAGGTAAACGATGTCTACTGGATCACCTTGTCCACCACTGTCAAACAAGAAAATCCCAACAGAACCACCCTGGCAAGCTCCCCCTAATATGGGATCCCATTTGCCTGTGAGAGCTGCCTCCCTCTCTCCCTCCAGTTGCCCAGGAGGCCTGCAAAAAGCAAAAACCCCTCAAGTTTGGCTCTGGATATTCCCAAATATTAACTGTTATACTACTTTATGCTAGGAAAAGTGTGATACATGATGTATTATTTTTGTTGCTGTTGATATTTCTTTTAAAAGTTAATTTTATATTTTTTTCATGTACGTGATTATAAAAATAAAATGTAAAAAAAAAAAGAATGTGTGGTACTGGGGGGATGAAGAGGCTTTTCACTCATTCAGGTTTATCACTTCATGATGACAACAGGCTGTAGCAGCTGACATCTATGAAGGAGCTATTACAGACTAAACAATACAAATGAAGCTTTCCACTTTGCCTCAGAGCCTCCACAAACACAGCCCTACTCAACAGCATCAGTTTTCACCATCATCTGGTGGTCAGCAAGTCTTGAATAATCAAATGATATACATGAACTTGTAAGCCCTGAAACCCTTTTCCTGACTTTATTATTTCAGAACATTCTAATCCAATTAGGTTCCTAATCACCACAAGAAAGAAAAGGTGATTCCCCTTGGAGTTTATAGTTTTGCCCTACACCTGGACATTTCCAGTGCTGCAACACACTCTTTAGTCAACCGAGTTGCCTCTCTGGCTGTACCCTGATGCAGTGAAAAGCCACCACTGCTGTGGCCATAATTGTGGATGACCGGTAGCTTCTCACTGCCTCGAACCAACACCTCTTTCTGCAGTCTGACCGCTGACCTTGTTGGCCTCAGGCCTACTCTCACTTTTACATCCCGAACTGCATGAAGTGAAGGTTCAAGAGCACAGCATCGACTAAGGATGCCTTTGCTGGTATTGGGATCAGGGGACAGGTTCCAGTCATCTTTTTGCCTTGTCCCACCTAAAGTTACACCATGTACCCCTGGATAGATATATGTTAATCCATCACCATCACGAATGAAGTGTCTGATCCAAGGGGCATGAACTTTGAGAACCTGGCCTCTGATGGGGTACATCTTCCGGTCATTCATGAGCTTCCGAGAGCCAAGGCCAGAGCAATTCACTATGATGTCATAGTCACTGTGTAGTTCCCACATGTCTTCAATTTTCCTAGCATGCACATGGCCTCCATTTTCTTTCAGCCTGCAAAGACAATACCAAAGGTTAAACCACAGTAATGTTAATGTGAATTCTCTTTTCAATTACAGTCTGAAGTGTTTTTAAATAGTTGGTGAACTTGGAAACATGCCATCAGGATGTGCACAACAGTGATCAAGATGTCCACAACAAAACCTCCTTGAATTCACAGGTGCACATGAAGCTGCCTTATACTGAATGGCCCATCAGTATTGTCTGCTCAGGTTGGCAGTTGCTATCCAGGGTCTCAGTCAGAGGACTTTCATATCACCTACTACCTGATTCTTACTGGAGATGCCAGGGATTGAGCCTGGGACCTTCTGCATGCCAAGCAGATGCTCTGCAGCTGAGCCACAGCCCCATGGAGTCAGATACGTATTTCAGATTCCAGTTTGGTCATCAGATAAAGCATCCATCCACACTGCAGGGTATCTTATTTCCATAATTCAGTAAGTAAAATGAAAATCAAAAAGCATATATATATTTTTTTCAAAAAGACAATGCCCTTCTTGCAATTGAAATTCAGACACACACACATAATTTTTCCAGGCACACCCTAAAAGTTCTGGGACTGGAATAGCTGAAAGGTCACTTAGTTTAGGGGTGGCCAAAGCTGCTTAACATAAAAGCCACATAGAATAAATGTCAGATGTTTGAAAGCCACAAGACATGAATGTCGTTTGAGGGGAGGGAGGGAGGGAGGGAGGGAAGGAAGGAAGGAAAATAAATAGATGAGGGGGAGGGAAGGGAGGTGGAAAGCAAGCAGCTGTAACTTTAAATTCATTCTCCAAGCTGCTGGCTGGCTGGCTTGGAAAAGTGGTTTAAAGAGACAAACGCCTTCTCCAAGCTGACTAATGGGGCAGTGGGGGCTTCAAGACCCACACAATACTTGCGAAAAAGCTGCAGTTTGGCCACCCCTGACCTAGTCTCTTATGATATAGATTTAAAATTACACACTAGGACCTGGTCAGACTCTCTTGTCAGCTTGAAGCTTACTGAGTGACCCTCAAGCCTGATTGTCTCTCAACAATCTACTTCACAGGGCTGTTGTCAGAAAATGAAGTTCATCATACTGAGCTCCTTGGGTTGATAAAATTATTCAAGCTCTGTGTGCTTCCCTCCCACCCCAAATTTGGAGATGACAGAAGCCAGATAAAAGACTCTTTATTTTGTGATATCCCATTTTTGGAATTCATTTCACACTGTCTGTCTGGCACCCAGTGTAAAAGTTTTCATTTTCAAAACTTTCGTTGATGGTTATGATAATGTGTTTACTGTATTTTATAACAGGCTGTAAACTGCCTTGACAGCTGTTTTTGAGAAGAGATATGCAGTCAAATAATTATTCAAAAAGTGAGCTAACCATGTCCTGCTCATCATCCTCAGAAGATAACTGATCTGAATGAAGTTGATTTTAATTTTCAGACGCAAACTGTCAAGCAGTTGTAGCAGTTTTCCAGACTATGCCATAATGCCCAAGGCTGATCTGTTTTCAGTTTCCCCTTCTCCATGCTTTCTTGATGGTTTTATTTTCTGGTGGCTGGCTGGCAGGGATAGGGAAGGGAAGCAAATGTCTCTGCCTCTACAGACATGTGGCTGACAGACACAATGACCAACCAGAACCTTTAACCAATGTTATTGCCAAACCGATTGACATTTATGTACATAGAGTACCCAAATACCAGCCCTCAACATGGGGGTGGGATATCATCCCAATTCTTTGCAAGCAGACATAAAACCATTCTACTTATTTTCCAATGGATGAAAACTATCCTGGGATGAGGCAGAGTTAATCCAAGCTGCAAAAGAAAAATCTCCCAGTCTCATGCCTTTCTGGGTAAAGCTAGAAGGAGTTTGAGGCTTCTGTTAAGCTGTCTCTGGACAAAGACAGAGGGAACAACCACGGTCCTATTCTATCTATATGAACCAGGACCGAGGTAGAGGCAGGCACTTGGAGAGACAGTTTTCTCTTACTCCAGAAACTAAAGGTCCTCTCAAAAAGGACCATCTTCAGTAAATAAGGAAGAGGCCAGGATGAGGCAAGCTTCTCTTAGGAGGACATCCTGTGAGCAGGCTAAAATAAATTACAGGGGTTCTGACTTTCAGCAAATTACCATTTAGTTGGCCCTCAATTTATAATGTGCTTGTACTCTACCAAAGAGCCCCGTGGCGCAGAGTGTTAAAGCTGCAGTACTGCAGTCCTAAGCTCTGCTCATGACCTAAGTTCGATCCCCGGCTATAACTGGGTTTTCAGGTAGCTGGCTCCAGGTTGACTCAGCCTTCCATCCTTCTGAGGTCGGTAAAATGAGTACCCAGCTTGCTGGGGGGAAAGTGTAGATGACTGGGGAAGGCAATGGCAAACCACCCCGTAAAAAGTCTGTTGTGAAAATGTTGTGAAAGCAACGTCACCCCAGAGTCAGAAACGACTGGTGCTTGCACAGGGGACCTTTCCTTCCTGTACTCTACCAGAGAATTCTCACGATTTTTAAAAAAGTGATACTGTAGTTAGTGTAGCAGTCACGACACATTAGCAGTTCATGTGGATACACTTCCAGCTGCAACAAATTGCCATCAAATATTACGTTCACAGCCTTGAGCTAAAACAGGTGATCCGTTAGAACAAAAAATAGCACAGGAGACACAGTCTCAGTTCCAATTCAATACCCTTAACCAATGTCAATTTTGTGCCATGCTTTATATGACGCCACTACAGTGTATTTGACAATACTGCTAGTACTGCTGATGCAGTCCTCTCTGCCATGTTATGTTCCGGGCTCAATTACGAACCAACAGTAATGCTTCAAGTTGTGACATGCACAGAGCAGCACGCCCTCTGAAACCCTTATTTGTTACAGAGGCAGCTGATTATGGTCCAGTGTTTATTACCGAGTCATTTGTTTGTTTTTGACTGAGTACCATAAGTAATCTTGAGAGGTGCACTGTAAAGTACACATTTAATGGACACTCTTTAAGATCCCTGTGGTGGGAAATATCTGAATTGCTGATTTCCACAGCTTGAACGCCATCCTTCAAACCCCTCTATAAGCACAACCACCACTTCTTCCAGCAGAGATTCTACCACTGTATCACTTTGAGGATCAGGAAGTTCCACTGGGAAATTACAAGAGTGTGAAATAGAAATGAGGCACATCAGAGACCTCTGCAGAGGCAGTCTGACAGGTACTAAATGGATTCCTCAGTTTATTTGAGTTTAGCACCATTTTCAGTATTGTTTAAGAAATGAAACATGACAGGGCCTATGTTCCCTTCAGACAGTTCTTATATCAAAGAGCATGGGAGAAATAAAGAGCACTTAGTCTAGGATTACTCTAGAGCAATAAATGTTAGCCCATGGTTTTAGCAGCTAAATTTCATTACCTATCTTTCATTTAAACTTTGCATCACATCATTCAAATTGCAACATTTCAGTGACACTTGTCTCCCAAACTCATAATCCTGTGCTGACCTATTTTATCAGATCATGGAAGCTAAGCAGGGTAAGCCCTGGTTAGTACACTCATTTTTCCATTTGCCTTCACATCATGACTCTTGGTGGCTTTCAGAACCAAGACTGATTTCCATGCACAGGATGGGAATCTTCTTAAAAGCCCGTTTAAAAAGCAGTATCAAATCTTCCTGTTTAATCATCAGAATGTAGTGAAGTGTTCATCACAGAATACATACTTTTTCTCCAACCACAGCAGGTAGGGTGGACAGTCACATTTGATTGTAGTGAAGGCCTGACCAAATTTGTGCTGTGGAAATTTCTTCATCTCCTTTTCAGACATTGAGCGAAACCCCAGAACAACATCTGACCAGAATGGTGTATTCTCCTCAGGAACAGTTTTAAAGATCTGCCAGCTCACAGACATGGAAGAGAACAATGATATATAAAGTACAGCAAGCATTCTACTGTGTTACGTTTTTCCTCTCATTGTACCCCATTTCATTGTCTGATGAAGTGCGCATGCACACAAAAGCTTACATTCTGAATAAAACTTTGTTGGTCAAAGGTACTACTGGACTCCAACTTTGTTTCATTTGGAAATATTATTTAGGAACTGATTTAATTAGTATTTTCTAACCACATTATAGGTTCCACAGCAAAAACTGCCCCAATCTTGGTTCCCCGGCATGCATATTTTTAGGTGGATACAAAAATATTTTATTGGAAAATCTTAAAAAGATAATATATGAACATCATTCACATACTCCATTTTAAACATACTTTTTAAAACAGCAAAACAATAAAAGCTGCAGCAAAGCACAGAAGTAGAGCCAATTCCTGGGAATGATTAAACAGAGAGTTTGATAGTCACACCCTATTGAATACATAGAGAGTTTCCTGGCAATGAAAAGAAAAGGGCAGCTGGTAATTCCATACATGTAATGGAGCCTTCTGGAGTTTTGGGAAACAGCTTCTGCTTAATACATATCAATTTATTCTATTTCTTTGCATATCTACAGTTGATTTATGGCCAGCTTCAGAAGCAGGACTAGTTAAACACATGCAAATGCAAAAGTGTCCACAGGACAGGATTCACTGAACTGGTGCATGCAAATGCAAACTTGGCCTTTTGATTTAGTCTTAGGCAGAATTAAAAAGTATACTCAAAGGCTTTGCATTCAAAAGTATACTCAAAACAAAACAAAACCTGGAGCCAACCTAATTAGATTTGTTCCAATAACTAGCATGTTGCTGAAACATAAGCACAAACAAACAAAAGGGGGGGGGGGAGATGTACTTCTGTAAGGAATGCAAGTCATACTATAAGGCTGCATTCAGATGGCAAATTTAGTTACAGTTATGTGTACAGTGCGCACAAAATAGGTTTGTTGCCAGCTTACACAGGCATCTCACTCTTCCCTCCTGCCCCCTCCCTACCTGTATGGAGTACAATGAAAGAATCCCAATTTGAAACTAACTCCAGCAACCATAATGGATGAATGTAGACTTATGGATTCACAGGAGTTAGTTTTCCCCCACACTAGCCCACACAGGAGTCCATAATAGAGTTTAATCTAGGCTTACAGTGTCAGTTAATCGGAGAGGGGTACAGTTGTGCATCCATACTTATATGTTAAGCATAGCTGGAGTAAGCCTCTCATTGGGATTCCTTCATTCCACTCCACATGAGAAGGGGGGCCAGGGGAGGAGCCAGGCTGATGTGTGAACCCAACACCAACTTAATAGCAATTAAGTCTTCTGTCATCAGGAGTCATCAGGGTGTTGCTTTTGTATGACCAGCCCCTACTGGCTTTGTTTCTCTCTTTTTCTTAATATAGCCACAAGGTATTATTCCAAAGCATGTCCTTATTACATTTATAGCATGCCTTTCATCTGGGAAGGCCGCATTCACAGGGTTTCCAGTAGTTTCCCACTGACCAGACCCAGACCCCGCTTAGGTTCAGCATCATCTGTCTGCACAAAATGTCTACACCAGCCTATCACTCTGGTTGTGATGGATATAATAGAACCTCAACTGAGCTCCTTACCCAGATACCCAATGAACCCCAGCCTCTGAAGCCTGTGAGGAATTACAGATTCCTGAAAGGTGGTCAAAGGTCTCCTTAAACCACTGCTTCTGTTGATGAACTGGTGTGCCTGTACACAAAAAAGAAATTTGAAATAAAAAGTTAATCTACACTGGCACCTATAGGAAAACAAAGACATCCCAAAACAATAGATATTATTATTTTATACGAGCACAGTTGTATAATTGTAAGATATAGTGGGCAAAATCCTGGCTGTGCTGAAATCAATGATTTTGTACTTCAGTATTCAGAGGAACATGTAAAAGCTTGCAAAAGTGATATTTTAGTCCACCTGTAGTTCAGTGTGATAGTCATTCTTCCTAAAAAGTAGTGGCTGCCTTCAAAAGAGAGCCAACATGGTGTACTGGTTAAACTGTCAGGCTAGGATCTGGAAGACCAGGTCTGAATTCTCACTCAAGTACAGTATAGTCAAGTAAATAGCGCACAGATTTGTGTTTGGGACTAGAGGGCACGGAGGCAATTCAAAATAAAGAAGAGACCCTTGTATGGAGCAGAAATGCACAGCTGGAGGCCAGTGCTCCCTATAAACTGAGTTAGAATGAGCTAGCTCACAGATTTTCAGCCTCCAGCTCACGCATTTTTGCCTTAGCTTAGGAAAAATGGCCCCAGAGCACAATAATTTATGCAGTAGCTCACAACTTCAATACCAGTAGCTCACAAAGTAGAATTTTTGCTCACAAGGCTCTGCAGCTTAAAGGGAACATTGCTGGAGGCATATGTGTGAGTGTACAGGGTTCAGCTTCATCCTATTAATCTTACATAAACAGCATGCTGACAGTTCAGACTGGCTGAAAAATGTAAAATCTACCAGATTTGAGCCCAATGCTTTTATAAATGCAAGACAATCACCTTAATTTTTGAAAGAAGTAGATTACATTTCTCTTATAGAAGCACTATGATCATCTCCTGTAGGAGAACTGCTCCAGAAATGTTTCCCCTATTTTATACTCATGACATGTTGACTCTAGTGTTACCTAACAAGCAAATATTTGATGAAAGATGAAATGTTAACACAGACTAAAAACAGCAAAGGGAGGCTGATATTGCATTTAGGGTACACTCCAATCATAACCCTCTGAATCAGTCCCATGGAATGGAAACGGAAAAAGATGTGGCAGCCCCAGGCAAAAAAATCCCAGATATTGGCAAAGGCCTTTTTCTTTCTGAGACCCAGGAGAGATGCTGCCATTTAGCGTGGATAATACTGAACTAGATGGAACCATTGTTCTGACACAGTATAAGGCAGTCTCATATGTTCATATGAAAGAGGGCTTAAATTGAGGACACACATTTCATCTTCATAAGTACAAAGGAAAATGTCTGTACACATATAAACATTACTCATTAGTTCATTTTTGTTATACACATACATGTTAGAGACTCACTGCCAAAGACAGTTTCCCAACATTTTGGGGTGTAATAGGAATTGCAAAAGCAATATGGGCAATTGCTACATGTTTCCATGTGTTGTTTTCCCCTCAAATTACTCACACACACACCACACACAAACTAAATATACCAAGGATTACCCCTGAAAGGACATCTTAAGAGGCAATGGCAATTTTCACTAATTCTCTGCTCCCATTGCTATCCACTGAGCTCTCTGAAATTCTGTTCATGAGGGGATCAGTGGATCCTTAGGAATAGCTTGGTTGGGGAGTTACAGTGGAAGAAGGAATTCACAGAAATTGCCACACACAACCCTAAAAAAACAAGTACCTAAATCTTCAGAATGTCGTTGTATACAGGCCAGTGTCTCTGGCCACAAACAGAATAGTTTCTCATACATAACAGATTCTCTTCACTGCAGAATAATGAAATCGTATATCTTGGAATAAGAGCCCCATGGCGCAGAGTGGTAAAGCTGCAGTACTGCAGTCAGAGCCCTCTGCTCACGACCTGAGTTCGATCCGCGGTGGAAGCTGGGTTTTCAGATGGCCGGCTCTAGGTTGACTCAGCCTTCCATCCTTCCGAGGTGGGTAAGATGAGTACCCAGTTTGCTGTGGGGGGGGAAGTGTAGATGACTGGGGAAGGCAATGGCAAACCACCTTGTAAAAAGTCTGCCGTGAAAACATTGTGAAAGCAACGTCACCCCAGAGTCGAAAACGACTGGTGCTTGCACAGGGTGCTTGCACATACCTTTACCTTTATATCTTGGAATAGGGGAAAGGGCTTCCAGATCAGAAACGTCAGGCAGTTCATGCTCTGTGTGGCAAATACAACTGCACAAATCCATGTTCCTGCAGCAATTATGTTTGCCATGGGGGATATGGTGCTATCGAAACACGGACAACTTAAGGCAACATCATAGGGTTTTCAAGACAAGGGATGTGGTCTGCCTCTGCATAGCAACCTTGGACTTCTTCGGTAGCCTCCCATCCATATACTAACCAAGGTCAATCCTGTGTAGCTTTTCAAGATCTGATGAGATTAGGTTAGCCTGGGCCATCCAGGTCAGGGCAGAAGCTGGTAAACAAAATATTTTGTTATAGAAAATAACAAAATATTTCGTTATAGAAAATAAGCATCAACTACAACACAGCCTTGTTGCTCACCACATGCTGAATTCATGTGTTGTGAAAGCTGCGCCCTGTAGGTCACATTTTTATTTCTTTTGGAGGGAAGGTGAACAGAAAAATATTGAAAATCATTGCTCATCACTTTTGCATTCTGCACTTTAAAACTGAACTTTTACTTGCCTGGAAAAACATGTGGAATAAGTATCCCAGCTGCTACATCACTGGTCGTGTTGGGAGTGAATCTGTCAGCAATTACAGTCACACTGCAGCCTGGAATAGATTCTGAAATGCAGACGGCGGTAGAGAGGCCAATCAGCCCAGCACCAACAACTGCAATTTTGACCTTGGTCATATTCTGCTATGAGAATGGGAAAGAGGATAAAAAAAAATCTAAAGAACATATTAAGAGTCCTAAACTGGCATTATTTTTGAAAAATCTCTGCTGATTCTTGCTATCTATTTTAAAAAGCAACAACCACACACAGTTTAAGATCTGGAGTGGGGGTGAAAAAAGCATAAGGCCCATGGGCCAGAAGCATCGGGGGTAGCTTGACGGGGTACCATATTTTATCATTATAGGAGCACTACGAGGTAGGTTGAGCTGAGCGAATGACACCATCTAAGAGCAGCAGGGACACCCTTGTGTGCTTACAAGATGGCTGAAGGCTAGCAAACTGGATACACAGAAGACAGATATGTTGATGGCAGACTGATCTAGAAATAAGGGGGCACTGGATTTGCCTTTCTCAGTGGAGTTGCCCAGATCCTGAGGAAGCAGGTTCACTTTATGGGATTGCTCCTTTACCTGCCTTGCCTCTGGAATGGCAGTGGCTATGAACTTATGTATCTGGAGAGCATCCTCTCTGATGGCAATCTGTCAGGCATCCGTACTTTAGTTAAGTTTCCATTTGGACTACTAAAAAGAGCTTTATGTGGGGCTGCTTTAAAGGCTGTTCAGAAGCTCCAGCTAGCACAGAATGCTACATCCCAGAGCGACTCAAGCCACTGTGGCCCCCCACTGCATGGAAATTGCTTCCATGTCAGAGGGCTTCCCAACTCCCCATCTTTATCTTTCTGCAAACAACTACATTTTTAAGCCTTTCTTTGCCAAGTTGCACTGTAGTTTTATGGAATGGCTCGATGAGGAAAAGGAAGGGAAAGGGGGGTTCTGGGCCACTGGGGAGCTTTTGTGCAGCCATGATGGAGAAAAGCGGGGGGGGGGGGGGAGCAGAGGTGGGGTTGGCAGTAGCAGCAGCAAGCAGCCTGAGAACAGGTGCACAGACCCACTCGCACCCATTCCTTCCCCATTTGCTGCTGCTGCCATAACAGGGGTACATTTTCACACCTCTGTGTAGATCCAGTTAGGTTGTTGCAGGGTTGTGGGTTTTTTTGCATAAACCATGTTATAACTTACTTTCTATGTATTTTATTTTCTGTGCCATGGTTTTGGGAGTTAGTTTGTTAGGCAATGTGGCCTATAATTATCTGAAATGTATGTATGCACATAAATACTTAGAATCTGGATATAAGAATACACTTCTGGGTCCAGATCCAGCCTTTAGAATACTTTTTATCACTGCCTTCAATAAAGATAGGGATCAAATGCACATTAGTTGGGGTTTAGTTATCAACCAGTTCTTGTTTTGTAAGCAAGCAAAGCCATTCACATGTGACCTGGCACTTTGTATCCACTTCAAAAACAGTTTTGATTTTAATGTTGTCAGCACCTTTCAAGATTTATTTTCAAAAAAGACTAGTTTTTGCTTGCTTACAAAATTGCACATTTTTGACCTTTGTAACTGGCATATAGACTTGGGCTGATAATTTCCCAATTTTAGTCATCAGCATTTACCTAAATTACATGCTGCTCTTTGTCCCTTCTCAGAAAGGGATCTTCTTCATTCATGCATTACATAATTTATTATAACAGCAAACTCAGATTTAATCCCTGTTTACCATAACCTTGTTGAAACTGTATACCATTTTATTTTTGGAAGATCTTCCTGCCCTTTAGTTACCTAACTTGTTGAGGAAGGGCGGGGAAGGGAAGGGAGGAAAAACATGACATCTTTAGCCCTGCCTCAGATCTCCTAAGCATCCCCAGCACACATTGGATGCAACAGTTCCAGCACTTTCCTCAAAATGGAATGGGATAATGTTTCTTTTTTTCAGATCTTTCTAAAAATTGCCCTCTTCCAAGCAAACAACAAGAGAAGAATAATCCATTTTATACAGTGATGCCGAAGTGGCTGTACACCAGAGTTTTTGCTTTGGTTTGAAACAGAATCTCTAAGTCTCAAGAATAAATATACAAGCACTAAGAATTAAGCAGATTTTTCCAACATTGTGTTCACCTTCATAAATAGATTGTTCATATAACTCCTGTGCATTGTAATCATTTGAATTCAGCATATCAATTTGGAGTTGTTATTTTGGATTAACACTTTTGCCCCCTAGCAAGGAAATCCCAAGGAATCCCACTCTTGCATCTTGAGTAACCTTGCAGATGAAGGGTGATGGCTACTACTGAAAACAGTAGCCCCCCATCTCCTTTTCCTCCTCTCTTTCCCAGGTAACAGAATGCTGCAAAACATGTGACCAATATCACCACAATACCAAATGTCTCTGTCCGAGACTACCTCTTGCACGCAAAATTAGAGACACACATAGTAACATCATAGTGGTGCGACACTACCCGTCAGCAGGCGAGAAAGAGGAGCTAAAGCATTGCTGGTTTTGACCTGCTCCCTCCTGCCTCAAGTCACTAGTTATTTGATTTGAAGAGTGCCTCTTGCCATGATATTGTTTTCAGGACTGTTATGTGACTTAATGTAACCTTTCTGGGTTCAGTTTAGCTTAGTATCTCTGCAACTTTGTATTCTTAGACTGTTATGTCTGTAACTTATAAAGTCACCACTTCTGCCCTCGGAACACTATGGCACCAAGGCTGACTGGTGCTATCTTACTCCCAGAGAATGCACTTCCATTTCTGCCACAGTGATGCTATTAGGAATGCTGTAAGGGGGATGGGAAGGAGTTGCAATTGGTGGGTTTTGGTGCTTAGCAATTTGACTGTATAATGGATGGACCCTTGTCTATATCTGGAGGAACTGAGGCCTTGAGCCTCAGTTTCAGAAAAAGAACTCTGTACCTGGTTATCATACAGTACATTTACTCTGCTAACCTCTGAGAAGTGGTCACTGATGAGGACTGTGCAGAACTTGAAACTTGACTATATCCTGAAATTAATATTCCTCCTCAGGACATTGACAATAGCCATTATCAATATGGTAAGTTGACCCATAACAAGAAGTTATAAGTCCCTATCACCCTTGCTTTCAGCTTATTACTAATCCTTTGTTCTTATTTTATCATAATAAAATGCTCACATTGATAAGAAAACATACTAGAGAGGAGGCTGAGCAAGTTTCCCATGCAAGGTTAATTCTCTACAAAACGGTATAGTTTCAGGTGAGTAGCCATGTTGGTTTGAAGCAGCAGAACAAGGTTTGTGTCCAGTGGCACCTTTAAGATCAACAAATTTTTATTCAGAGTATAAGCTTTCATGTGCATGCACACTTCTTATATTAGTGTGTGATTGTTCAGGTCCAGGAATACGTAAACAACAGTAAACCCAGTGTAAGGGCTGTTCCACATATGCATGGACATCACCTGTCAGCACTGGGGTTCACACACTGGCAGCACCATCACACACACACACACCCAACCAATGCTAATACTCTTAGTACCATTTCTGGACTTTTCTTGTGTCCCATGAGACAGGAGGGCAAAAAGAACACAGCCCCTATCTTCAGACCAACAATGAGATGTACCTCAAAAGGTGTTGAAGAACACTGCTTCATTATTCATGGAAGCATTCCAATTACTATCATTTCACATACTTTTCAAGCATAATGTACTTATTATCAGGGGCAGCTAGAAAGCAATTCCAAAAGTGTAACTAAAACCATGCGTCATAACATTTATATTATATACAGCTCCTGTACATTACTGTATTTTCTTTCCCTGTTTGTTTTAAATGTTTTTTTAAAAGCTTATACAGAGCTACATGACACCACTGGAAACAAATGCCAGTAAAAAGACACTATAGGGTGGGGATGGCCAAACTTAGAATAAATGTCAGATTTTGAGAGCCACAAGACAGGAAGGAAGAGAGAGGGGGGGTGGAAATAAAGCAACTTTAAATGCATTCCTAAAGTCGCAGCTGGCTTGGAGAAGTGATTTAACAAATGCCTTCTCCAAGCCAGCCAACCGGGCTATGGGGGTCTTTGAGAGCCAAACAATCTGTGCGAAAGAGTCACGTGTGGCTCCCAAGCCACAATTAGGCCACCCCTTCTCTGTTCTAAAAACAATTTCCCTGAGCATGCCCCACTGAACGGAACGGGACTTACTTCTGAGTGGACCTGCTTAAGCTCGCTCTGTATGCAACCCCATTTCATCCCATTATAACGTCTATCTTATTGTCTGCTGATCTCAGAACCTGTTTCTGTCTTAAAAACTGTGGTTTCACAAAGGGTGAGAAAAATATTCTCGTCTTAGAGAACACCTGAAACGCCTTTTAATGTATTTTTTAAAGTACTGTAATTGTTGCACTATCAACATGGAACTGTAAAATTTCTCACATTTGCCCCGACCCAAGTGGCATCTTGTTTCATCCTCAAGGAGCTGAGAAGCCAAATGCGGAACGACTCGTGAGTTTTCTGCTAATTCTAACAACCCTTTAAAGACCCGGGAAAGTGAAGAGATACCTTTCAGTGCAAAGAATCCTGGTTCCTTTCTGCCGAGCCTAGAGAAACAAAATAATAAAGAAAACATGGATTCATAGGCAGGACAAGCATCACATGGCACCTCTCCTCGTCTCTGATTGGACAGCGGTGACGGATCTGGGCTGTGGTTTGTTTTATATCGCCATAGCGGACTTTGTCCGCGTGGGAAGTGGATTCATGTGTAGTGTCTCGGCCACTAGTTTAATCATTCGGCGCGCTGTCGTGGGTAAGCAAAATAAAAAACGCCAAATTAAACATTAAGCTACAGGCTTGCGACTCCCTCTATAAATTGTGTGGAAAATTGTTTAACCATAGATTTCAGGTCGACATGGCCAAAATACCGCGTAGAAATCAGCATAAAAAGAATTTATTATTTGTGTTCTTTCATTTATTAGTTGCACTCTTTGTTTCTCATCTATGTTTGGGCCAAGCTAGGAGGGCTGAGTGTGAATTAAAACAAGTTTTTGTATATAGTTGGTTGCAGGTTAGACGCACGCTGAGGAAATTCGGAGGAATAAATTCTCCCCATCTGGGGCTTTGATAGAAGTTACAGGGACCTCCCTCCCCATAATTTTCTACCGTTTGCAAGCATTGCGTTTTAACCGTATCTCACATATATGCTGTGTTGAAGTAACACTGAAAATCGTCAAAAGTCTTTATAACTCTGCTTAAAAATAGTAACAGACGGAGGGAGGGGACGTATAAACCTATCGATAGAATCTACTTTTTAAAATGTTCTTTGTGCAACAGAATCGCTACTGCCCGGCAAGTCTTCACCATCAGTTCTAGTTACCAAATATTACTGTGTATTCAAAACCAGCCCCATGCCTGTGCTGCGCTTCAGTTTATTCAGAGGTCTGAGTAGCCAGCCATATGGTTGGAAAGTTTCTTACGTATGCTGAATAAATAAAAAATTAACTATTCTAGGATGAATAGATAAGTCTGCCGATAGAACGAGGATATTAGCCTTGCACTGGCTACTGTTTAGTGATGCTCAAACAGTGCTGTTTAGTGATGCTCAAACATGTGTGTCTTGCTTCCCTTCCTAGACCTTTAATTGGGGAGCTTATCCCAAGGAACTTATATAGTTCTCCTTCCCCATTTTTATCCAGATATCCTTGTTAAGCCAGGATAGAGTGACTGGCCCAAAGTCATCCAGTCCCTTTATCTCTAAATCTAGAAAGACCCATATCAGCCACTCTTTTTCAACCGTTTTGTCGCTGTTCACTATGGCATCTCCAGTTGAAAGGATCAGGCAGTAATGTGAAGGATCTCTAAGATGTGGGGCAATTGGTGCTAGTACAAATACACAATACTGACATTGATGGACCAATGATCTAATTCAGAATAAGGCAGGTTCGTGTATTCATGGCAAGGCAGGCAGAGACAAACCAGGGCACACAACTGTCCATGCATGTGCATCCCTTGTTGTGCCCTCCACTCAGGCCTCAGATTCAGTGGGAGCTCACAGGAGCACAGCTCCTGCACCTTTCTGAGAGTTCCTCCTCTTCCTCCTGAGAGTTCCACCTCCTTGTCTATTGAATAGTAGGTGCAGCTGCATAACAATCCCTAGATGAGCTCCATCACCTATTTTTCTACAAAATGACCTCTGCCTCCACTTAATGGAATGGCCTGCCTGAGGTCTCTCCTGGAATTCTACAAACCATGCAGAACTGAATCACTCAGGAGGGCTTTTCTATCCACATAATAGGGCTGTACATTAACTAAAAGGTTCAGGTGCTTTGGTAACAGGATATGGACTGTACACTATACTACTTTGTATACTATCTGTTGCTGTAAGTATGATCCTATGTAATTTCTGCATTGTATAACGTGTCAATGTTTACAAAGCAGTTGTGATGACAACCCTCATCTACGGCTCCGAATCGTGGGTTTTATACCGTCATCACCTGCGACTCCTTGAGCGCTTTCATCAGCGTTGCCTTCGCACCATCCTCAACATCCACTGGAGTGACTTTGTGACCAACACTGAAGTCCTCAAGCGGGCGGAGGTTACAAGCATCGAGGCACTGCTGTTGAAGCTGCGCTGGGCAGGGCATATCTCCAGGATGGAAAACCACCGCCTTCCCAAGATTGCTCTGTATGGCAAACTTTCCACTGGCCATCGAAATAGAGGGGTACCAAAGAAGAGGTACAAGGACTCCTTGAAGAAATCCCTTGGCACCTGTCGCATCAACCATCACCAGTGGTCTGACCTAGCCTCAGATCGCAAAGCATGGAGGCACACCATCCACCAGGCTGTCTCTTCCTTTGAGAACGCACGCATAGCTGGTCTTGAGGACAAAAGGAGATTGAGGAAGAATCGCACTGCTACAGCACCAACCCTAAATCAGACTTTTCCCTGCAGCCACTGTGGCCGGACCTGCCTGTCCCACATTGGTCTTGTCAGCCACCAGCGAGCCTGCAGCAGATGTGGACTACTGCACCTTTCTTAAATCTTCGTTCGTGAAGTCAAGCCGAGAGAGAGAGAGAGAGAGAGAGAGAACGTGTCATGCTTAAACTGCTTATGCTTTGCTTCAGATGTTTCAGATTAATGTTTGTTTTTAGACTTTCAGGTTTCTAGAAAGTCAGCATATTGTTCAGGAGCTGGATTGAAGCTCACTGTCTACCAGATGCCAATCCCGACAATAAGTAAACTCAAATGACAGTAGGTTCAGGTCTATGCCATCTCAGAAGAACACTGTAATGTAGCACGCTGTTTTAAAAATAACTTTATTATTATTTTGAGCCACTTGTGCAGTTTAAATGAACCTCTTGCAAAGCCATTTTGTTGTTTTTACATCACTGAATAAAAGTTCCTTTGTTAGCTAGTATTAAGTTAGGCTGCTTTTTTCTCTACACAGCAAAACATCCATTAAAGCTGTCACCTGCAAGATCAAATTGGTCAAGAAAAGTAGGAAAAAAACTGATATAACTGTGCTTTCTGTGTTGTACAAATGTATTGTAGAACTCCATACTCCACAATCCACATATTCCTCAATGAGATCAAGTGCCCTGAAGTATTTTGTATCCTCCAATGCTTGTGTTTTGAAAAAACAAATTGCAGTGTATACTGTAATAGTGCTATGGGTCATTTTTAAAACTCAGTTCATCTACATGATGAACAAGAAAACACACACACATGGTATTTTCTTACATTTTCTCCCCATTTTTGTTGCTGTTCTGTTCCTCTATTTTCAAAAAGTAATACTTTATAAAATGCTGGTTTTGTGTTTGTGTTGCAGCTGATGCCATATTCAAAGCAAACTCACATCTTAAAAGATTTCTATGACTTACTTTGGGTTCTTTTTAACCCCCAACTTTTTTGTTTACAGGGAACAGTGCTACAAGTATGTAGAATCGAATCCCCACCCCAGCTGGAAAGCTTGGAGGAAGCAGGAAGCTGACATCTCTACTACTGGGTAGATGACACAGGGAACAACTTTGTTGCAAAGATAGTAGGAATGCCCTGAGAAGCTAAAACTGAGAATGTCCTGAGAAGCTAAAGTTGGGGAGCTACTAATAAAAGTAAAAGAAAGGGAGAGGTTCAAGAGGAACCCCTGAAGGATTCCCTCAACTGAAGGGAGAGGTGAAGGGCAGAGGCTCCTTGCCAGCTCCTTTCTTTTGATCTGAGACTACAGGGAACTGTTGTGAGAACCAGAGCATAAAGCAATAGCCATGAATCCCTTCTGTATCTTTCTCAATCACAGCAGGCATAGCTGGTGTTGCCAGCGGAAACATATCAGTGGTGGGAGAAATGTAGATGCCTCAAGTTAGGGTATTTAGCATTACAAAAAGAACTGGAGAATAGGGAAGGGCCATTGTTTTTAAACTCTCCAGTCTTATGAATGGATAATAAACTGCCGATATGCAGAAAATATCCCACAGCTCTGCAACATCAGTTATGAAGCTGGAGACCCAGGCACTGCTCAGCAAACTGCTCGGGTGCATGCCTAATCTAACACATACCACATTTCATATCTGTTTCAACTGAATGAAACAAAATTATAACTCATAAAATTCTCCTCTGCTTCTGTGTATTTTTGGAAGAGTTTGGCTCATCGAGACAAGATTTTGCTTAAGACTATAAGCTGATTCTCACCAAGTGCCAGACACAGTTCTTTTCTGCATGTTTGCCTTCTTGTACAGAGCTGCTGGTGGCAGTCATAGTACTGGCAGGGAGAAAAAGGCATGCTTGTCCAGGGCTTCAGTGAGGACAAAGAATCAGGAGAAATGGTCCCTCTTCCCTCTTCTGCCAGTGCAGCTTTGAATGGGAGGAACTGCTTTTGTTCAGTTACCTTCCTCACTGGCCCCCCTTAACACAGCCTGCACGACTTTTTGTCCACTCAGGTTTCATGACCTCCAGCATCAGCTATTTGGTGGTCAAAATGGACTCCTGAGGAAAGTGGAATGTGGAGAAAAGCTACATCTTCCAGCACACTGTAAGCACTATAGCCAACCTAAAGGAATGTCTGCAAAATTGTTTCTTAGTATTTTCAGGCTACCTCCAAGACTTGTAGAATCTCTATAAATTGTTTTAAGATTTTAAGTTAAATGAAAAGAGAAGAAAGAAGTCTGGTGTGAGATCTTTTTAAGGCAGTTATTCTATCCATGCCAAGCATATATAACTAAGACTAATGTACAGTCAACATTTTGTTTTACTAACAGAATATCTCCTTTAATATTCAAAGAATGTGCATCCTACAAATGCGGATTTCCACCAGAAGTTGTAGCCCACCTTCTTAAATAACCATGCTTCTAAGCAATGAGACAAAAGCCTAACTCTGTACCGATCACTTATTAAGAGATCACTGCACAATTACAATAGTTTTTTTCCTCTGCTCTACAAGAATTGTGTCAATGCTTCAAACATATGAAAACATCAATTCAGAATCCTGACCTTGTTGTCAGCACGAGGTTTTTAATTAGGTGACAAAGAAGGCAGAAGGATATGAAAGATAAAAGTTTTTAGTATTTTTTATGTATCTCACAAAAATACCTCTTAAAATAAACATTATTTGCTCCAAATATTAACCAGATACTTTAGAGCAGCTCCAAAACATTTTCTTCAAGTCTCTGTTTTTATGTCTCCTTTCTTGATATGGCAAGAGAGTACATAGAATACATCACATGTATTATCCATGCTGTTGGATACTGCCAGTAAGGAGCTCAATACAATACACAGTAACTAAGATGAAAACAGAACTCTTATTGGTCAGTACCACATGTCTCTGGGCTCAGCATCTCAATCTTTTCTAATGCTGTACCACTCTGTGCCGGAGGAGGTTTTTCTGCGCTGCAGCCGCTGCCGGCACCAAGTTCTATAGCTTCTGCCCAGGTATTTGTCAGTGGTTTTCCAAGAGTTTCTGGCAGCATCAATGTTAATAATCCACTCACAAAGGCCACAATTCCAACAATCATCTAAAAGAAAACAGAGTTCGTGAAAACAGTGAATATTAACTGCAAAAAAAGGGGGGGGGGGAGAGGGATTGGGTTGTTTCTCTGCTGTGATGTACTCTGGTTTTGATGCTGCCTGATTCCTTCATTTTTTGTTGCTTTTTAGAAAATTAAATTTAGGGTGGTGGATTTTACTGTATTTTGGGAGGTAATGGCTGTTTGCCCTGACCTGGAGAGCCCATGTTAGCCTGATCTTGTCAGAGCTCAGAAGCTAAGCAGGGGTGGCCCTGGCTGGTAAATGGATGGGAGATGCCCAAGGTCATGACATGGAGGCAGGCAATGGCAAACCAGCTTGGAACACCTCATGCCTTGAACACCCCATTGTGAGGGGGGGGGGGTGTCACCATAAGTCAACTGTGACTTGACAGCACTTTCTTCCACCAGTGATTGTTCGCTGCTGGGTCTTTTTTATTGCTGATTGATAGTAATTGTTTTTCTCAGGGCTTTTCTTGTAGCAGGAACTCCTTTGCATATTAGGCCACACACCCTGATATAGCCAATCCTCCAAGAGCTTACAGGGCGCTTATTACAGGGCCTATTGTAAACTTTTGGAGTATTGGCTACATCAGGGGTGTGTGGCCTGATATGCAAACGAGTTCCTGCTACAAAAAAAGCCCTGGGTTTTATTATTTTGCTGTTGTAATTTATTAGCTTTGCTGTAAGATGCTGTGGGTATACAATTTATAACTAACCAAAGACCTTGAGCACGGGTCTTTCCCAGCACTTTTAGCTACACACTACAGAGACTGACTCTAGATATTCTATATCCAGGATATAACTCTGAACTAGAAGCCCTTTCTTTAAGAATCTCCTGCTCACTTGTGCATCTTCCTGCATGCTTTGTTCATTTGTGCTGGTGATTAAAAAATTAGTAACATAGCATATTCACAAATACTGTGATGAACTTTTGACAAATGCACACCACTGACTTAACTGAAATGTAAACCAAAAGAGAAGACTGAAGGTAACTGCATTGCTGGATCAACCATCTAGTTTAAAATTCTTGAGATATAGACTACAGGGCCTCTTTCTGAGGAAGAAACTACATATGACTTGGTGATCTTCCTCTCCTCAAAGAACTGGGATCAGATTTTCAGGGGGCGGGGGAGGCACTATTTTGTACTTACCTTTTTTTACTACACAGCTGTTATTAGCTTGGGGGGGATCTCTTGGGGAAATGAAGCAAGAAGAGAGATTTCACATGGTCTAGAACAGTGGCTCCCAACCTTTTTGGCACCAGGAACTAGTTTTGTGGAGAACACTTTTTCCACAGACCAGTGGAGGGGCATTGCTGGAGCTTTTGCCACTGCAGGCTGCCCCTCCAACCCATACTCCATTACTGCCCCCTATGGGGGTCTTTAAGGGGGGGAGACCGGGGGTGTTTCTGCCACCTCCCCGCTAGGTGGCCAGACAGCAGAAGGCCAATCTGCCTCTCCTTCCCATTTAAAGACCCTCGCCCATCAGCTGATCAGTGGGGGGTCTATAAATGAGGGGTAGGCTAAAGTTGCAGCCCTGCCGCCCCTTTCACCTGTCCAGGACCTGGGCAGGTAAAAGGGGTGGCAGGGCTGCTCTCCCTCACTCCAAGGTTACCTCCCTGCCTTGGAGCAAGGCCATGCTGCCTCTTTCATCCACCTGGGTCCCAGGTGGGGGCAATGTGGCGCCTCTGCCTTGATCTGTGGCCCGCTTGCTAGCAGGCCACAGACCAGTGGTTGGGGACCCCTGATCTAGAACCATGCAACCAATAAAGATTGGGGTCCTACAGTTGCTTTTCGAAGTGACATGTCAGAATCCTGAGCATTATTTGTAGTTTGGTCCCAACTGGAAAAGTGGAATAGACATTTTCCAAGCACATAAATACCGTATTTTTCGGACCATAAGACGCACTCCCCCCCCCCCAAAAAAAAAGTGGGGGGAAAAGTGTGTGCGTCTTATGGTCCGAAGGTACTACCTTCCCGGGGGGGGGGGCCATCTGCTGCCTCTTCCTCCGATCCAGCGCTTCCCCCGCGCCTGCCTGCCTGGCTCCATCTTCTTCAGGCAAGCGCTGGGATCACTCCACGTGGCCCCACCGCAAACCCAGCGCTTTGCGAGCGCCGGCTGTGGAGAGGGCAGCATGCTTCCTCCTTGCCTGTGTGCCTGGCCTTAGCTGTGATGTTTAAAGCAAGCGCTGGGATCGGAGGGCGGAGGGAGCGATCCCAGCGCTTGCTTTAAACATCACAGCTGAAGCTAGGCACACAGGCAAGGAGGAAGCACGCTGCGCCCTCCGCAGCCGGCGCTTGCGAAGCGCTGGGTTTGTGGTGGGACCACGTGGAGCGATCCCAGCGCTTGCCTGAAGACGATGGAGCCAGGCAGGCAAGCGCGGCCGTATCGGAGGCAGAGGCAGCGGATCGCCCCTCAGGAGGAAGGTGCGTCCTATCCTCCGGAGCGCCTTAGGTTGAAAAAATACGGTAATAATGCTCCTAGCAGGAATCTGTCAGATGCTTCACTTTTTATTTATTTCCAGCAGTCTGATACTCAAAGATATACTGCTTCTGAAGGTGGAGGTTTATTTTGCTATTATTAAAAACAACCATTTACAACCTATCCCATACATTCTGATATGAATTTGTCTAATCCAGGAGTGTCAAACATGCTGTCCAGGGGCCAAATCAGGCCCCCCAAGGGCTCTATTAGGTCCCCGAGCGACTGGCTGTTGTCTGCTTCCTTTTCCCTCTCTCTTGCTTCCTTCTGCATCACAACTTGCTTTGCCAGGCTTGCTCAATCGCACAGCAGATCTACTGACTCTAGCCTCTCATCCTTCTTTTGGCTGAGGACCCTCCCCCTTCTGGTCCCCTGGGGAAGGAAGGAAAGAGGCTAAGCTTCCTTTGCCCAGTTCCCTGGATCGCACAGGTAAGATTCAAAGAAAGCCCCTTCAAGACCAACAAGTGCTAATGTTTGAAGCATGTTTTATTTAAAACTTTAAAAAAAAATCTTTGTCTGTGTCCTTTATAAAGTTTATACCACTGCTACCTGGTATTACATTTTATGACACACATGGCCTGGCCTGGCCTGACAAGGTCTCATTTATGTAAGATCTGGCTTTTATAACAAATGAGTTCAACAAGCCTAATATTTTCTTGAAGCCATCTAAGATAGTGGGCATCTCTACATGTTGTCATAGTGCGGCGTTTCCCAATGGCAGGGTCGTGACCCAGCACCAGACCATGGAGCCCTCAATCTTGGGCTGTGGGGCCTCTTGTCCCCTGGCCTTCCCCCACATTGTGCCTCCCCCCACCATGGCATTGCACCCCTCCGCACCTCCTCCTCCCTCCCCACCGCAGGCAGGTCAATTTCATGCTGCATAAAGCCCCCACACACCGATCACCTGATTGGTGGGAAATCAGCACTGAGCTCACTCAGCGCTAGGCAAAGCCGGTGGCAGCTCAAACAGGGCACACGGCTCCTCCCTCCTCAGCATTTCCTGGATGGGAAGGAAGTGCCGGGGAGGGAGGAGCCGCGTCCCCTTTTCAGCTGTGGTCTGTTACAGCTGCCGTTGGCTTGGCCCAGCGCTGAGTGAGCTCAGTGCCGATTTCCCACCGATCAGTTTTTTTTTTGGGGGGGGGGGGTTTACGCAGCATCAAACTGACCTGCCTGCAGTGGGGAAGGGAGGGAGAAGGAGGTGTGGAGGTGTGTGACCCTGCCGGGGGGGCATGATGTGGGGGGAGGCAGGGGCAGCCAGAGGAGGGGAGGCCCTGCGGTCCGGCATTGAGGCCTCCGTGGCCCGATTTCCCACCAATCAGGCGGGGGGGAGGCTTTACAGCCTGAAATTGACCTCCGGTGGGGAAGGGAGGGAGGCGGCGGCAGCAGCGGGAGAGTCAGCTGCACAGCGAGAGTGAGCAGTTTTAAAGGTGAGTTGCTCCCATCTCGTTTCTTTCTGTTTTTCTTTTCCTTTCTTTTCTTTCTTCCTTTTGTCCCTCCTTTCTTTCATTCCTTCCCTCCTTTTTCCTTTCTTCCTATTTCCTTTCTTTCTCTTTTCTATATTTGTTTCCAACTATCTCCCCCCCTCTCCGTCCCTCCCTTTCTCTTTCTTTCTTTCTCTTTCTTTCTTTCTTTCTTTCTTTCTTTCTTTCTTTCTTTCTTTCTTTCTCTCTCCTTATCTTCTTCCTTCCTTCCCTCCTTCCTTCCTTGCCATTGGTAATCTGAGTGGGGGAGGGGAAGAAGCTTGAAATCCCCTACCATTTCATGTTTTCCCAGGTTGCCATTTCATATTTTCCTTTCTTTCTGTCAGTCTTTTCTCCTGTCTTTCTTCCTTCTCTCTCTTTCTGTCAGTCTTTCCCGTCTTCCTTCCTCTCTCTCTTTTTGTTATTCAGTCTTTTCCCCTGTCTGTCTTCCTTAGCCTTCCTTCCTTGCCTTTGCTAATCTGAGTAGACATGGGGGTGGGGAGAAGCTTGAAATGCCCTGCCATTTCATGTTTTCCCAGGCTGAGAGCATTTTATATTTTTAGTTTTCTGCTGTGTGGTCCTTGTGCTTTTTCTTAATGTTTAAAATTGCGTTACAAAATCCCACTATTCTCCTACCTTTCCTAAACAAAATACTGCAAGAGTTTTAGACTTTTGTACATCATTTCCTGTCTCCTGGCTCCACCCCCAAATTTTAGTAGGCCATGAAGGAGAAGTGTAAAAATAATTGGGCCATGGGGGGGGTGGAGTTTGGGAAACCCTGTCATAGTGAATTCCACAAATAGCACAACTATTTGTGTAAGGTCTCAGTGTCCTATTATGGATCAGATATCCCTGATTTGAGAGAGAGATAGAGAGAATGACCATGAGCATGGGACATGGAAGTATCTGGAATCATTAATTTTTTTTTGGGGGGGGGGCGGGGAATCAGAGAGAAACAAGAATAGATATCTAGTGGTGGGGATAATGCGCAGGTGCAAATGCACATATTCAGAGTAACTTCAAACATCCACGAAAGAAACAAGTGTTGCCAAAACACTTCAGATTTACCTTGTCATAAGGGAGAGCCAGTTTGGTGTAGTGGTTAAGTACGTGGACTCTTATCTGGGAGAACCGGGTTTGATTCCCCACTCCTCCACTTACAGCTGCTGAAATGGCCTTAGGTTAGCCATAGCTATCGCAGGAGTTGTCCTTGAAAGGGCAGCTTCTGGGAGAGCTCGCTCAGCCTCACCCACTTCACAGGGTGTCTGTTGTGAGGGGAGAAGATATAGGAGATTCTAAGCCGCTCTGAGTCTCTGATTCAGAGAGAAGGGTGGGGTATAAATCTGCAGTCTTCTTCCAGAAACGTCTGCACTTGTACAGTGTGATCATTGAGCTGAGCAATATACACAGATAATTGGTGGGGCTCAGTGACCAAATACCTGTTATGTATACAGATGGTTCAAGGTTCATTTCCTGACCTTGTTTCCCCAGTTAAAGGATTTCAGTTGGGAAAGGCTTTAAGAGACCCAGGAGAGCTGCTACAAGTCAGAGCAAACAGCAGTTACCTAGATCAGGGGTGGCCAACGGTAGCTCTCCAGATGTTTTTTGCCTATAACTCCCATCAGCCCCAGCCATTGGCCATGCTGACTGGGGCTCATGGGAGTTGTAGGCAAAAAAACATCTGGAGAGCTACCGTTGGCCACCCCTAACCTAGATGAACGCATGATATGACTTGACACAAGGCAGTTGCATATGCAAATCCCCACTAGTCTTGCATATTTGAATAAAGAATTAAAGATGGACCTACCTGCAATTAGCCAAAGTTAGTAGCTCACAAAAAAAAAGCTAGAGAGAACACAGTTGGAGTATGTTGCACTGCTGTTGCAAGCATACATAGCTGTTCCTGCACTTCCACCACCAGACAGTCAGGTTTGACAAGCCCAATAAAACAAACACTTACCTGTGGCATAAAAATCCAGACACTTGACAAATAGACACAGAAAGGGGCCACCACACTTCCTACACGGCACACCATGCTCCCACTTCCAACAGCAAGGGACCTGAGCAGTAGACAGACCATTTGTTTTACACAGAGACTGCTATGTTTCCCACAGCTTGAACTGTAAGGAAAAATGTGGTCACCTTACCTTACAACTGTAGGATAAAGCTCTGCTGTATACAGATAAATTAGGCCAAATGCAACACCTATTGTAAACTTCCCAACCATATTTGCTATGATGTTTAATATTTTGAAATCCTGTTAAGAGAAAACAGACTTTATAAAGCAATTCCATAATACCCCAGCCCCCCCTCCCCAAAATACTTTTTAGAATTCAGATCATAAGCATGGTTATTCTTTAAACACCATGAAAGTGCATGGTTAACAGATCATAATAGAGAATGTTTTAATTTTTTTAGCCCTCTGAGTTCAAGCCCTGTATTTAATCACAGAAGGACAATTTTCATAAAGGTTTTAGAATTGGCATTGTGATGTCAAAGGTTCCAGCTTTATTAAGTTCCAGCTAACTATGCACAGTGTCATGATCTGCAAAATATTAGTATTGCACCTACTCCACACATAGAATATTGTGACTATTAATGTAATACCTTTTCCAGTCCTTAGCCCAATACTTGGAGCTATAGCATCAGCAGTTACATTACAGTTGGCTGCAATGGCAACCAACCAAGCCAGGATATCATCTTAGAGTTTCTGCACTAACACTGTCACCAGGTACAGCACAGCAGCATCAAACTACATGACACAGAAATGAGCTGAGCTGAGAGGTGAAGGAACAGGAAGTGAGAACAATTCATTTCCACAAGATTGCTGAAGCTATTGTGGTCCTTTCAAGGTCAGTGGAAATGGCACAGTCATTTGAACTCCACGTGTCCTTATAACTTTTCATAAGTGAATTGCATCTGAGAGGCAGCATCACAGGGTGGCTCTAAGCCATTTGCGCTGCAGAACAAGACGCAGTACATGCTGTGTATTTCTCTGTAGGTATCTAAGTGCAAGTCACTAACCTGAGGTATCAACATTAACAGAGCACAGGTCACAGCACTTGATATAAGGAATGGGATCAACGTATTCCTTCTTCCCACTCTGTCCATTCCTATGCAAGCGATGATGTATGCAGGAATTTCCACAGCACCTGCCATTAGATAATAAACTTTAAATGTCTTTAACTGCATGGCTATCTTTATGCTTACTATAATTTTGATTTGGTCTCTATAAAATATTTATGACATTAAAAGATCTGGCAACACGTAGTGACTAAAAGCATGCCTTTGCTCAGGGAAGCCCCTTGTTTGAGTCAAAGCAGCTATAAATTCACAAGCTCAGCTCTCCTCAATAATGGTCTGCCTTATAGTGCTGCACAGATTGCTAAGAAAATGAACGTGAAATACATTCACCACTTAGCTAAAGTGCTATATACAAACACTAATAACTAAGAACCAATTATCTCTGTGTTAAGCAGTCACCTGTACAAAGGAATAAGAGCTACAGCACTTTAAAGAGGCATATGCTTTCATTTACCTCTATGAGGCATATATAATTATGCCATATGCTTTCATTTGCTAGGGTTGATTTCATCAAAACTAATGAAGTAGTATCCTAAATGCACACACACAGCCCTTAAGGATTGCTGGGTAACTGGACTACCAACCTGATCGTAATCAGTCCAAATAACAGATACAAGCCTGTCAAACTAACTGCAATTCTCATTTCAACAAAAGTGTCTGATGTGCATGCTTAATTTAGGCTTGGAAGTATTTCAGTTTGGCTGGATTATACCCAGAATAGAACAAAGAGGTCTTCCAGTGGCTTTTACACATCTCTTTTAAAAATCTTTTTCAGTCTTGTAAATTCCACTTTTGCAAATAATAATTGCCAGAATATATTCACTATATATTGCAATAAAAAATTATTCATTGATTTTCTTAAGCAACCCCATAAAATATCAACTAAAAATACCATTTGGAGGGTATGTGGCCACCTAATTCTGCCTTCTGCTTCAGATGTTATGGCACTTCTGTTACAACAGCATCCTATAAAAGAGCAGTTCAGCCTCTTATAGGTCCTCTGCCCTTGTTACTCTCTCTGTCTCACTGCTAGCTAGCATAGGTATACAGCAGAGTTTGGTAGCCACTCTCACTTCCAGGTCCCTTAAGATGCTGTCCAAAGGGGTATAGGCAGGCCAGTACTCTTTATTCTTATGATCTTCCCACTCTGAGGAGGAAGGATCTGGGGAGCGATAGTGGTGCACAGAAGTACATATTTGCATATCCCTACACAGTGTGGGAACGAATGTCAGCCTGATGCCTTTTGTGTGGACAGCTTTCTGAATAACTGTGCATAAAAGCCCTAAGTGAGACTATCTGAAATACAAATGCTCTGAGTTGTACAGTTAAACATGTTTGTGAAGCACTGCATTTGAAATGGCTGATATACTGCAATTCAGATAGGATAATGGGGCCTACCTTAGAAGTTACTCATGAGCAGTGTACCCTCTAAGCTGAGTTAGTGTGAGCTAGCTCACAGACTTTTAGCCTGCAGTTCACACATTAGCTCAGGAACATTAGCCCCAGAACAAACTAATTTATGCAGTAGCTCACAACTTTAATGCCAGTAGCTCACAAAGTAGAATTTTTGCTCACAAGACTCTACAGCCTAGAGGGAGCATTACTTATGAGCATAACAATAACAAGACAGTTATAAATAAATGGTTGTGTTTCTTTTTCAAGTCAATTACATAAAAAAATATTTACCTATGAGGAAAAGATTTAAATATTCATTGCCTCCAAGGTTCACGGAACTGAGGGAGAATACATAATATCCTAAACTCCCAGTGAACCAAACCAGCCAAACTGTAATGGTCCTTCTTGCAATGTGCCAGTTACGAAACAGATCTAAGATGTTGTGTTTCTTCATGGGAGAATGGTCATTATCACCCGTTGTGCTACTGACTAGATCGCCTTGGAGTGAACACAGTTCAGAAATTTTACAAGGAGTGCTTACTTTATTCCACCTTGCCATTATATTAATTACTTTTTGGGCTTCTTCATATCTTCCTTCAGTGAGCAGCCAGAAGGGGGTCTCTGGGAGCATCCAGCAGCACAAGACAAAGGGGAGAGTTGTTAAGGAAAGGCATATCTGGTAGACCCACCAGGTGTCAGCCAAATAGCCTATCAGGGCTACAACCATAATCCCCACAGCAAAAAATGCATGGATATGCATGGATGCCCATGTGCGATACTTTATGCCAACGTATTCAGTCACATAAACAAACACTACAACCAGATAACCGCTTGAAACCTGAGGGAGGCAGAACACAAAGAAAAAATGGTTTATGTCCACTGTCTTTATATTAATGCAATAGAAACTAAACATCAATATTGTTTGTAAATCTTCAGTGTTTCAAATTCTGCAATAAGGAGCAAGCTGATGATGTAAAAACAAAATGAAGAAACACTGCTGGATACGTGGGTGTATAAATATAGGATACAATCCAGTCAACAAGAGCTAATGTGACAAAGTGCCTAAAGCATTAAACTAGAGTCAGGCAGAGCTGGGCTCTTAATATCCTCTCAAGGTCCAACAAGACAGGACTGAGATCACCCACCTGCATTAGTCTGTTAGATTCAAATTACAGCTGCGCACTTCCCCAATCAGATCAGGGCCATGAGAGGAGGAGGAGGAGGGTGTTTAACAATTCCACCCCAGAACTGTTTCTCTAATCAAAACTAGGACCAAAACACTATTATTAGTCTTTTAAAGGAAAAAAAGAGATTGATTCTCTTCTGTAGCCCACCTTTCCCCCCCTTTGATAGGGCTATAATACTTGACTTGCAATAGAAAAACAGTACAGCAGTGAAAAGGTTAACCCCTCTCCCCTCTTGTGCAGTCCCAGTCTGAAACAAGATACTGCACAGTGGGAAATGAGCTTTAAAAGATCATTGGAAGATGTAGTCCAGTCATGGGCTTTGCATTTATTTTGAATGTTGCTTAAGAAACACCCTGACTGATCTGTGGCCAATCTTATTCCTTAGCCTAGTTTGCCTCACAAAATACGTCTGTAGGGGAAAAAATGGGACAATCTCATGTCCGTTGCCCTGTCTACTTGGAAGTGTGACATACAGGTGTAATAAAACATTAAGCCCCATTTATTTCAAAAGAAAGAGAGGGATACTTATCTCTGCAGCTGAAATCATTGGGACCTTGGTTCAACTGTGCCATATACATTAAGGTATATTCTATATCAACTTGTGTAAAAGGGTCAGTCAACTATCTACAGATAAAACAAGAATCAGGTCCTTTGTGTGCAGAGCTGCATATACACAATGAGGTACCTGGATTTAATTTGTTTTACAGTGCAATCCTAAATGGTGTTACACTTTGCATATCCTAGCTCTATTAAGGACTGCACAGTTAGTCTACTGAAACCTATTTAGCGCAAGTATTTTGACATAATAGGTTTGGGGACAGCTGCCACTTTTGGAGGAATAAGTGCATTTTGTTTTGCAATCAATGATAGAATAAACTTTGGTTCTTACCATAGCAAGAAGGAAACGGACAATCACAAAACTATAGTAGTCAAATGTGAATGCCACTGCAACACCAAATAAGAACTGCCCAGTACTTGTAAACCACATTACATGTCGTCTTCCCGTTCTGTAAAATGAATATATATGATATTGCAAGCACAGAATTAGAAAAGCATTTGCAATTTAGGGACTTACATTGTGCTGATTTAATAGAACTTGATGTCCCACTTATGCCATATTTGAAGATGTTTTACTACAGCAACCCAAACATAAAAAAATAGAAATATCTGGAAACCACAGGATAAAATTGCTGCTTATATTTTTTAAGAAAATGAATTATTTCAGTGATTTCTTCCGGTTTGGCATAGAGTCCATGGTATACAATAATAGGGGGCATCCACACAGCAAGATTTCTCCATTCTCCGTTTTTCCATATCATGCCACTAGAGGGCTTTTAAAAATATAATTGTTATAGCACTGCAGCAATTACAATTTTTTTAAAAGCCTTCTAGTGGTGCAGCAGGGAAAATGACAGCCATGGGGGGCTGATAATGACACCAATGTGGACAGGGCTGTTAAAAATTATGCACTTTCCCATCCAGATGATATGCCAACATCCATGAAAGATCATACTAAGTCAAATCTGAGAAACTGAACACCAAGGATGGTGCATACCTGGAACAAGGATAATATAAGAGGGCAACATAATGGGGGTGCTCCTGGATCCATGAGTATGGATCCAACTAGCTTTTTCATTGGATAAGAAAGAACGAGATCTCCCCTTTAGCCACCCAAAAAGGCTCCACTGGAGAGCATAAGATCTGAATGGACAAAAACTATGTGAGATGAAGTCTGTGGTTAGCAGGAGAATTTAGCAAGACTGAGCCAAATACTGCCTAGATCCAACCCTGTTACTGGATCAGGAACTGTGCACACCACTAGGTTCTTTATTCCTGTATGCCTGGTTTCAGTTGCTAGATGATGATATGACCACATGATTGATACAGAACAGATGCTTGGCAATGTTGTCAGTTCCAACAGTGCCAGTTCTTTGTTTGGAAAGGTGGTGACTGAGTCCAGTTCCCCTTTAGCAGCCTCTAATCAATGACATCACCAATAATCTTTTTGGCATGATGCTGATCAGCAGGTAGACCTTGCAGATTACTGGCACTCAGAACAGAGCACTGGTCACAGGGTTCCGCTGAAAGACTTTGATGTCACTGTTTGCAAGGTTTTGTTTAATATTTCCAAAAGACACCTATAGAGATGTAGATATGTGCATTTTCAGCAAGTCAGTGTGGAAACATTATTACAGCTGCTCTTCCAACTGGGTTGTGTTCCATGTCCTCCAAACCTTGCTTCCGCCCCATGAAGCCCATATCAAAAATTAGCACAAGAAAAGAGAAGGGGCTGCAGGACCAATACTCCAACTCTTTTATGGCTCTTTCTTTTTAAATTTTCTCCATTGGTCCTTTTAGAGGTTGTCCAATAATAGGAAAGTTGTGGAAAGGAAAGAAAGAATTCTGCATTACAACAAAAAGCTGAGAGAAGCGAACAAAAATTCAAGGAAGGATTTGGATTGAATTCAATGATTTCTTTTCACTATGTGAGAGTTTCTTCTGTCAAAGAAAGCCTCTCATTTAGCTGAAGGGAATCCATTGGGTCCAGACTTCTGTGTGTGCAGTCTAAAGAGGAAGCATGAAGGAAGTGAACTCAGCCATTTTTAACTTTTTCTCTATAATATTAAATTCAGTTCCTTATTTTTTGACTCCAACTGCCATTTGTCCCCACAGCTACTGACTTGATCTATGGAAGGGGTGTCAAACATACAGCTCGGGGAGCTGGAACAGACCTATCCAGGGCTCTTATTTGGTCTATGAACAATTGGTGCAAGGGACGGGAGGCAGGAGGCTGCTGGGGGAGGGGAGCAGGCACATGTGGTGAGGTGCATGTGCAATCAAAGCTGCCAAGAAATAGAAAGGAAATTACTAGGAGCAGTAGGTGGCACCCTGAGGACTGTAGTTGGCACACAGGAAAACAGGGGAAGAGGCTGTCTAGAGATGTGCGTCCTAGGTTGTGAAAGGCTTTAAAGGTCATAACTAGCACCTCAGCACTTTGAACTGAATTTGGAAGCTAACTGGCAGCCAATGTAGCATTGCTGCAGTGCTTTAACACCATAGATATATAGTTACTGCCCTTTGGCAGGGGACTAGCAACCATAGCGATTGAGGTAATAGAAATGGTCCTGATATAAGCAGAATCTGCACAAAATGCACACCTTTCTGTCCACACAATGTCCAAAGGTGCTTTGACTGGAATCTTTCAAAACAGGTAATTCCAAACCAGGTTTCGGAAAGATCAAGGGAAAGCAAGGGAAAATACAGAAACAGGAACAACAGATGTTATGTGGATGTTCTGAAACAGCCCTGCTGCAAATTTAAAAAATTTTAATGTTTAGAAAACCTCTAGAATATATTTAAATAAGAATATAATGGCAATGAGCTAAAGAGGCTCATCAGTTTTTATCTTGGAGACAAAACTATGCGGATCTGCTAGATGAGAAGGAACATGCTGTGCATAAACAACATGGAAAAAGCTAAAATCAACATGCTGAATGAAAAAGAAAACAACAACATCCTGGCAGAGAAAACAATATACCGTACTTATGAAACATCCCCTTTCTGTATTGCATGATAGTGGAATTTTTGCCTGATGGTAGTCTGCAAAATAAAAACTCGTCGGCTTGTTTTGACTAAGCACAAATGTATGGGGCCTTGTCTGTTTTACTGCCTGAAGATATACAGGATGGTGAAAAACTAAACAGATTATTATGGATTTCAAACAGACGTCTCCCAATTGAATGAATAAGCAACATAATGTTATATAAGATCGATGAAAGTGTCAAGTGATGCACAATAGCATAAAATACTTACTAACCACATATACTCACGGAGTCAGAATTAGTTGTGACTCTTCAGATATTGGGGTATAGGTGGCTAGCTCACTGAAATTTTCAAGTTATTATTCAGCACCAGAGAACAAGGCAAATTCCACTAAAGACAAAAGATGGTAATTTTCCACATACATACTTAAGGAATTCCACAAAAAGTGGTGATAGAAACTAACTGGCATAGACAGATTCACAGAGGACAGATTTATCAATGGCTAGTGACCATGATAAATGGCTATTTTGACCATGATATCTAACCAGAACTTCCATGTTCAAAGATCACTGGTTCTGGGAACAAACAACTAAGAAAGACTCTGCTCTTCACATGCTTCTTGAAAGGCATCTGGCTGACCACTGTTAGAAAATGAATGCTGGAGTCCATGAACTTTTAGATTGATATAGCAAGAGTTTTCTTATTTTCATTTGGAGTGCTTGAAGTCTTTGATGGGTAAAAGAAAAAAAAAGGGGGGAGCAGCTGAGAAATAAAGGTGTTAAGAAAAAAAGAGGAAAGTGTATGTGCAGAGAGGGAAGGAAGAGAAAGGGAACAGAGAAACAAGAAAGGCAGAGAGGACAAAAAAAGAAGTCCAGATTTAACAGATAATTGGTTAAAAGAAAGAAATGGGTTTCAGGTGTATCAAAACTGTTTCTCCCACAGAAAAGAAGGCTGATACTTCACAGTGACTGGATCTACTCTCATTTCTTTTACTGCTGATCTGGTAGCGCTGATCCATCCTTTTGTAATCTTACAGTTGGATTTTAAAATTTTATTTATTTAGTTAACATTTTTATGCCACCTTTATTTATTTTATTTCATTTGGCTGATTTATATTCTGCCCTTTCACATACCGGCTCACCTTTCTAACCAATCAAGGTCCACAAAACAGTGAACATAAAAAGATTTAAATAATTCAAAATACAGTTAACATTATAAAATAAAATTAAAAACACATAGCCACTACTGTATTTTGTATTATAGTGACTGCCTTTGAAGATATCCCCAAAACCTGCACCTGTTCAGAATGCAGCAGCCTAGCTATTATCAGTAGCTAGTTATTTAAAAACAGTTTACATTGGCTGCTAGTTTGCTTCCATTCAGTTCAAGGTACTGAGGTGCTAGTTATGACATTTAAAGCCTTTCACAACCTAGGACCCACATCTCTAAAGATGGTCTCTTCCCCTGTTTTCCTGTGTGCCAGGTGAACCTCAGGGTGCCACCTACTGGCTGTTCTTCCAGTTGAGGTAGCCTGTATGGTGTCAAGCTTGTTTCTTTCCTGTTGTATCTCCTACCGCTTGGAACAGGTTCTCTGAGGAGATGAGGGGACATCATCTCTAGAAATGTGTAGGAGGTGCTGAAAGGCCATTTCAATTGCTAGGGGTTTTAATTGGGTGGATACTGTAGGCATTTTAGATGAGTGGGTTGTTTGAGGTTTAAGAAGCAACTGCTTGACCCAGATGAGATAGGGCTACCTGACCTGGCAGGAACTCCAGGATCAAGGGCTAGGTGGCATTGTTTCCATTCATTCAGGGCACTATACCTGAGGCTATCCTAAGGCCACTCAGTGAACTTCTCTGGTGAGTGGAGATCCAAACCCAAAACTCCATACTAGCTTAGGCAAATTTAGTACTATACCTGTCTGCAATGTCTCCAAAAATCACAGCTCCGAAAAGGACTCCCACCATGAAAGTGGGTTGTGTAAGTTTTGCAAGCCATTCCCTCTGACAGACTAAATCCCACTCTGTGACAATGGTGCTCTGCCATTTGGTCCGGTCATAGATGAAACCATCAGTACATGTAAAATCAGTCTTGTTGCCACTGTATTCATAAGTAAAATCCAAAGGATCTGCTCGTCTGGACTTGCTACACTGATTAAGTTCCCAAACTTCTCCATTTTCCAGGTGGACCAACATATAACTTTGTGTTGATGTCCACAGTGTCCAGGAATCCTCTATTCTTGAAAGAGATGAATTGTAAATCAGAACACTGCTCACATTTCCAAGGACACCACATACAAATTTTGGTGTAACAGCCAAGAAGACAGAAGCTAAGTAGTGGATGCCACAAGAGATAGACTGAAATGCAGCTGCCAAATAAACCCATGCCTGGTATCTGAAAATGAAAACAGATCATTTATAGTAATTATATACATATACAATTTAAATCATTCTGTTATACTCTAAACTTACATATTTGTATATAAGAAAATCCCATTTATTTCAAATACCTGCAGACTTTGGGGGTAGATCAAGGAGACAGTGAGGTTTAGGGAGGGGACGGGCCTCAGCATGGTACAATGCCATAGAGTCCACCCTTCAAAGCAGCCATTTTCTCCAGGGGAGCTGATATCTACCAGCTGGAGATAAGTTGTAAAAGCAGATCTCCAGACCCCACCTGGAGATTGGCAGCCTTGTACCTGAGAAATAGCCATATCTGGTGCAGCAAAAACAAATAAGGAGTTTTGTGGCTCTTTAAAGACAAATTTATGTATGGTGGCACAAACTTTCATGGACTAGAGTCCAATTCATTAGGTGTATGAACTATATTCTAAGTCGGCAGATTATATACAAGAACAGAAGCATAAAGAAGAATGGTAACAGTGGAATCAAAAGGCAATGAAATGCCAGAAGTATGGACTGTGACAGCTCTTATACAAAACTAATATATATTTAAGTAAAACACAGTACAGTGACTCTTCACAGAAGCAACACAGTCTTTCTAGAGTTGCTAAGCTAATGAAATACCTGTAATGTGAGGAAAGTCTGTAATTACAATTGAACCCTAACTGGACAGGGTCGAGCTTTCTGATGACTTCTAATTTATCACACTGGAGTCTCCCAGAATGACAAAATAACACTGAAAAGTGTGATCCGAATCTTGTGAAGCAAACAGCAAAACTCACATTGGTTGTAGTGGATCCAATTTGCCTTTGTGTATAGTTTTTAAACAACTATTTCTTTTCTACATCAGCATTTGCAAGGACACCATCCAAAGCAAAAAGTTATTTTTATGGGTGCTTTATGCTTAATATGGGTTGAATTCACAGAAAGAGTTCACGGAAGAAGCTGTCAGTGGAATTTTCCCCAGTGGCTATCTGCCATTCCTCCTGAAACTCCTCTTTGAGGATCAAGGCAGCTCAGCAAGCAGAATGCACCACAGGATTGGGAGTGGTGGGGGGAGCAGCAATGAGAGGGAATCAGACAGCAGGACAAGTGGCAGGTTGCATGGAGGGAAAGGTCCATTCTGCCAAAACATCTATGAACTCTTCTGGGGGATCAAATTCTCTAGGCCTCTATACATCCACACACTCACACCCACAAAAGATAGCTGGTTCAGCATTTAACAGGATCAGCATTTAAGAGACTTCACTCAGGAAAAAGATGACTGCAACTGAGACACCTGGATTCAAATCCCCTCAGCCATGCTATATATTATATGTACTAAATAAGAAAAATAGAATATAAGCTTGCTATCTGGTGTGATATTTCTGTGTTTTAGGAAAGTAGCCCAGAGGACATTTGCAAATGAGTCCCAGAAGTACAGCAAGTTTCGAGACGTCAACAAGTCTAAGAACCAGTGTGAAGCTTACTTGGCATGAATGCCACAATCCTCTCAGGTTTCTTGCATATGGCTCAACAACAACAATGTGCAAGTATTTCCCTCCTAAGACGAAGAGATCCGAAGAGAGGCCATTCTTCACTGCTGCAGCAACAGGGTCTCAATCCAAATTAGCCCCAGACTCTTCCACAGCTGCTTTTAAGGGAGATTAAAGATGTCAAGCAACCCAGTCACAGATCTCCAGCATCTCATTTAGTTGCACTCTGTGGCAAACAAGGCATGTGCATCCTGCTATGCTGCCTGCCATTTGCCATCTTACTGCAGGGACAGCTTGCCAGCAATACATCAGGTATGCATCCCTACACTTTGTGGCACAGTCAGGGAACTGCCTCATTAGCCAAATATAATGAAAATATGATTCCCTTGCAGCAGAAAAATTATTATTAATCTCTCCATCTAGACAGCAACAAAGTGTTCATGTCATAGATTCATATATGCATCCCAATATAAGTCATCTGGACTTCTAGGTTAGGTGGATAGGGAACTGGTCGGAGAACTGCACTCAAAGAGTAGGTGTAAATGGCATTTCCTCTGAATGGAGGGAGGTGTCCACTGGGGTGCCCTCAGAGAGGGGCCTGGTACCTCTCAATATTTTATCAGGGGCTACTCATTAAATTTGCAGATGATACTAAATTGAGAGGAGCAGTGAACACACCAGAAGACAGAGATAGGATTCAACGACATCTGAACACGCTGGAAAAGTGGGTAGATGTGAACAAGACGTAATTTAACAAGGATAAGTGCTGAGTACTACATTTGGGTAACAAAAATGAGAAATACACATACTGGGTGGAGCAGCAGTGTGCATGAACAGTGTGCATGAACAAAATCTTGGCTTATGGGTGGACCCTACGTTACATATGAGCAGCCAGTGTGATGCAGCAACAAAAAGGGCTAATGCAATCTTGGGATGCATCAACAGAGGTATGACATGCAAACAGCAAAATGTCATAGTCTGGTTGTACACTGCATTCATCAGGCCACATCTGGAGTATTGCTTACAGTTCTGGAGGCCTCACTTCAAAACGAATGTGGGACAAATCAAGGCAGGTGCAGAGGAGAGTGACAAGGATGATCAGGGGCCTGGAGACCAAGCCCTATGAGGAAAGACTGAGGGACTTGGGAATGTTCAGTCTGGAGAAGAGAAGGTTGAAGGGGGACATGATAGCTCTCTTTAAATACTTAAAGAGCTGTCACTTAGAGGAGGACAGGAGCTCTTCCTGTTGGCAGCAGAGGAGAGGACTCACAATAATGGGTTTAAGTTAAGGCAGGATATTAGAAAAAAGAAGGAGTTGTTCAACAGTGGAATCAGCTACCTAGGGAGGTGATGAGCTCTCCCTCACTGGCAATCTTTAAGCAGTGGCTGGACGAACACTTGTCAGGGATGCTCTAGGCTGATCCTACATTGAGCAGGGGGTTGGACTAGATGGCCTGTATGACCTCTTCCATTTCTGATTCTATGGTTCTACTTATTTATCTATTTATTCAATGTTTAGACCATCTCCCCTGCACACAGGGCTCAGGGCAGTGAACAACAATTTCAACAGACATTTACAGATTCAGTTAAAATACACTAAAAACAATTCTATGATTCTATGAATGGCCTCAATAAAATACTACCCATTTTAAGCAGGCTAAAATGTATGGTTAGAGAAGAAGAAACACAAAAATTCCTCAGAAAGTGTTGTATTTATTCTGCTCTAATCAGAAAACCTCAAACCATCCCACAGGATTTATACAGCACCAAAAATACTTTTATTACTTCAGCTGCACTACAAAATTGCTTATTCTCAAACAGGCAAGCTTCTGTTGGGCAGTGCAGTTGTGAGGGGTGTTTTCAGGGGGAGGATAACTCCTTCAATAACAGATTACCTATGTAAAGTGTTGCTGTTTATTTTTTAACATGGTGAAAAATGTTCTTGACATAAGTCAAAATGATCTTGTTAAAATATATTCATACATTTTTTCTTTCAGTTTACAAAATTATCTGAAAGGCAGCGTCGGCAAGCTATAGAGCCTAAAGACTTTACAAAGAGACGCTGCTTCATGTGTTACTCTGCATGTCACGGAGTCCAGCTTCAACATGCTGGCTCAATGGCCCTAGGTAAAAAGTGAGTCGAGCACACTTGGAACCAGTGTAGGCTGTTTATTCCCCCCTTCCACCTCACAAAAGAGGAAGGCAGGGTGGGCAAGTGTCTCGGCTGCCCACCAGCCAAGTGCAGGTGCAGCACCTGGGGCTGCCACTTTCTGTGACTTACATCCCACCCCCCTTCCAGCGAAGGCCCCAGCAGCCCAGCTCAAGCAGCAGCAGTGGCAGAACACTTGAGCTGCTACTTGTCACAGCACAGCAGCCATTTGCTCCAAGATCTTGGCAGAAGGCCCTGGCCTGGCTACCTGATGTCCAGCTGCAACGGTAGTGGTGAGGTGTTGGAGCTACTCACCAAGCATAGCAGCCACTGCTCCAGGATCTGCATGGAAGTCCCTCCCTGGCCACAGGATGCCTGGCTGCATCAGCTGTGTGGTGTGGCATCCAGGGCTGCTACTTTCTGTGGCACAATAGAGCCACTGATCCAGAGCCTGAAGGTAGCCAATCTTGTGACACTGTGGGAGGCCTGGCTTGGTACCTCTCCATATCTTGGGGAGACTGGCACCCTGATGCATTATGTTGTGAGGATTTTCACTCCTATTTCATGTCAGCAGTGACTGCTGGCTGGGATAGGGAAGATTCAAAACATGATTTGCAACATGTGGTAACAGCCTGTAAACATCACCCCTAAAGACGGTTGCCTCAGCAATATTTCTGGAGCTATTTGTGTGGGGACTATGGTATATAGAGATTCAACTAACATAGGGCTATATATATGTAGCAATTATATGCATCTGTTATCAGTATCTAATATGGGTGAGGCTTACAAGCATCACTGCCTCCAAGACTCACAGCTAACCTGGGTCTGAAACAAGCTCCTGAGGTACTGTCAAAATTCAGAATTGTATTTACATCTGATAGCAAATGACTACCAAAACAGAAACAGGCCTGAGGCAGCCAGTGGAAGACATAAATATGTACTTTGGATGTTTTACTTCAGCAAATAATGAGTAAATAATTAACAACATGCAGTGGTCTGGCCAAGTACAATCCTAATTTCTCTCCCCAACTTTGTTGTTTGCTGGCACCCCAGCATTTTCACAGCCAGGTTTTCTTTTTCCAGCATGCAGTCCAAAAAGGTTGCCCCCTGGTCTATCTCATGGGTTTACGGGAGGTTACCACAGTTTATCGAAGAACTCAACTATCACAATTCCCAAAGAAATAAAAGTAAAGGTAGTATTCTTTAAAATCTTACTATGTAAAAACAATCATATCTCTGGTTACTTGGCATAAAATGGCACACAACTGCAGGGCAGACTACAAAATATTAACATACCTAAGGTCACCAAGTAATATCCGTGGCTAAGTTAGGTTTTGAACCTAGCTCTCCATAGTCCAAATCCAATATTGCATTCCATACCATATAGTAGCATGGGCTTTTTTTGTAGCAGGAACTCCTTTGCATATTAGGCCACACACCCCTGATGGAGCCGATCCTCCTGGAGTTTACAGTAGGCCCTGTAAGAAGAGCCTTGTAAGCTCTTGGAGGATCCCATACATCAGGGATGTGTGGCCTAATATGCAAAGGAGTTCCTGCTACAAAAAAAGCCCTATCAATAGCTAATCTGTCCAATTCAGCTTCTCTTTGCCTAATCAGCACTACTGGAATGATAAAATGGGAGATCCCTTTGTTCACTGTTCTGAATTTCTTGGAGAAATGATTGGTTAGAAAATGCAATAAATGAGTAAACTGTGTGCATAGTCTTGGTGCAGGACAAGGAACTGAGTAGGATAACCTTTCAGATCTTCCAGGCCTATGATTTCATCTATGACTGGATAAGCACAATAGCCTGTAATGACTAGAGAAGATAAATGCTTCATCTTGATTGAAATCAAATTTGCTAAAGGGGTGCATGCCAACATCAAAAATAAACTTCTCAGAACATGAATACTGAAAGTGCATTCTGCCAGTATCTCATAACATAAGGACAGTGACAAATCAGCCTATAGTTAATTATCTCGTTTGGCTTAGGGCATGTTTATTTGTGAGTAGTTAAGGAAGAAAAATAATATGCCACTGAATCACAGCCAGCTCACATTGGCTCCGTTTCATAGGGCATTCCATGCAAAAGACAAGCAGAGGTGGTTTGCCATTGCATTCCTCTGCATAGCAATCCCAATCTTCCTTGGTAGTCTCCCATCCAAGTTCTAACCAACCCTTGCTTGGCTTCAAGCTCTAACAAGCTCAGGCTGCACTGGACTATTGGGACTGCTGTAGTTGAGGAACGGACACAAATATTCACTGGGTCATGAATTATGCCTCAGACAGCCATTTGATTGGAGGTCAAACTCCCATTCTCATAATGAACTTATCAGTAGTCTACAAACTACAGAGGCTAACTACTGTACAAGGCATGAGTTAGGAATCTTGTTGTGAAAACAGCAGCTGACATACTGTACACTGGGTGAGTATGTATCTCCTCCCTATTGCTTTTCTGCTCCAAGTTCTCACCTTCCAAAGCTATCTTCTTAAAAGTGATGTGGAACAAATATTTGTCCATCATATGTGGTTAACCCTGGTTTAAGTAAGTGCCCAATGAGACTTCTCCAACACAAGAGTCACCCAGCACTGTAGGATGCTTGAGAGAAGTGTGCAGCCTCCAACTGTGACCCCAACTCTGGCTTTGAATTCCCTGAACCCTTGCATGGTTTTGACACACTCCAAATGGTCTCCATTTTTGCTGTTGGCTTCCAACACTCTAGGTGGGATTGTAGTTGCCCAAGCCCTGCAACCAAATTTCATCCTTTACCACAGTGTAGGAATCAGCCTTTGCCCCCATAGATCATGGGTTGGCTTACCATTGTGCTTGTGCTGGTATATCACACAAGAAGGCCAGACAATTTTAGGGTTCTACAACCATATCACTTTCTGAATGCTTTTAGCAAAGAAATTAGAGCTTTCTGATTTGCTTGCATCAGTCTCCTTTAAAATTAACTGCAGCTGGGAACACTGCTATGGCCCTTGTCTATCCTTATCAGTCACGTCCAGCTGCAGGAGAATACAGGATAAGCATAGGTTAAACAGCAAAAGCAGCAGGATAACAGATATAATATCCCCCCCCCATCATTAAATGTTCTTCACTTTGTTGCATTTAGGTGTATTTTAGAGACTACTAATTTTACAAGACTTGTATAACATGAAATCTTTTTATATATCCTTTTAATTGCATGAAGGTTTTGACAAAACACATTTGAAAGTAATGATTTAAGAAAATGGTTTAATGTGAAATAGATTCAGAATTAAGTATGCCAATGTATTATTATTTATAGAGTCTCTTATATATAGACTCAGAAAGGAACAGCCAACATGTCAATTTTTCCTGTGCTGCCTCATGGGTTTACTTATTTTTCTGATGTGTTATAGTTTGGGGTTGCTTCATTATGCATTAGATATGGGTACAACTAGTCCTGAATCAAAATATAATAAATTTGTGTCTGGTGGGAATTAAAGATACATGATTCATTCTCCACTTAGCAGTACACCTGCAAGTATCTGTACCCAAGAACAAAATGAAGAGTTAGAAGCAACACACATGAGGCTTACACAAGAAACAGCTGAGATGTAGGTGTCCATAAACATGCACATATTCAGATTTTTTAATTTGTGAAATATGTAGCTCACCCTTCCTCCAATGAACTCAGAAGTGCCCAGGAAAAATATTCTAAAGAGTTTGCTGGGAGAAAATCCCACACAGAGTATCTGGAATAATTACCAGTCAGTCACAGGTTTGTTTTTACATATTAGCAACTATCAAATGAATTATACATTTGCCTGAGGCACAACAGCATTCATATGTATCCACACAGGTACACTTGGCAGAGTTAATGACAAGATTCCACTTGTGCATCAACTAAAGTATTCAAGTAGTTATAAACAATGGTATGAACCCAAGGGCTGTTTCTGAGCTTGGTTTATAAACCAGGACTTTTCTTATACATGTTCTGTCAGGATTTTTAAAAATAACGAGAACAGTTTATTCATTCAACTGTTTTGACAAACATTAGAAACCACCAAGATGGCTGAAAATATTTTAAAAAAACAACAACATGAAATTATTTGGAATCTGCTCTACAGCCATCCAGCACAAGGCAGAATGAACAGTCTTCCTTTTTCACCTAATGATTTTAGACACACGAATGGTTTGCAGGAATGCTCCCATTTAAACATTTTTAAATGAGAAGTAATCCTCATTAGAAGATATGCCAGTAAATTAATCTGCATGTAAAATATAATTAAAAGCCCACAGAAAGGGTAAAAATTATTGGTAGAAAATGATAAAATGTCAGGGTTTTTAGTTCTCTTTATTTGAGCAAATAAGAAACAAGAAATCAGCACCAAAACCATACATTTCTAAAGCCAAAACAGTGAAGCTATTATTTACTGCAGATGTTTGCAACATTATTTTTAAAAATCTCCTTTCTGAGTATCATAAACACACCTTAGAATTTTATTCTGTTTTCCAGGAATATACTTACACAGAAAGCATAAAATATGGGAGGAACCAAAGGGTAGTGAAAAAACCTGCACAGGCAATTTTGGGGCTACAATCCTAAGAACACTTTCTTGGGAGTAAGCCCCACTGAATGCAATGGTACTTACTTCTGCACAGACCTGCTTATGATTATGCTGCAGGTACTTAAAAGTTTATGCATACTCTCTTTTTTAAATTAAGATAAATTCCAAGTAAAAACATTATAAAATAGTTAGAAAAAATTATACAGAATTATATAAAATAAAATGCATACTCTTCATATGATTCTCATGATCATAGATGCCCTTCTTACAACTGCAGTATCTGCTGCACTCCCCCTTATCAGCACATGCATATGTGTCCATATATGTTCCCCCTGACACAAGCACATGTGAGCTCAAAAATGAACATTCATTCTGAGTTACAGTTCCACAGGAGAAATTCAGAAGCACTGGTGAATGACCCAGGCCAAATAAGAACTTAAACAAACTCCTCACCTTGCCCAAAGTAACATACAGATAACTGTGAGTTTGATAAACCTATCAGGAATGAAGCATAAAATCTAGGCATGGTCAGTTTGACTTAATCCCACATGACTGTAATAAGCACTTCATTGCCCAATGTCAAGGATATTAATTGTACCACTTGTCTGGTCAATGCTGTGGCAAGTAAACAATTCCTTCCTAGGACCAGTGCCGGGTTAAACCCTGTGGTGGCCCCTGGGCAGTTGCAGGCGCCTTCTTAAAAAGCCCCTTTTATTAAACTGCAGGGAAGAGACAGAGAGAGGCAAACCTGTGACAACACCAGCAGCAGCCGCACCAGGCAAGTTGGGCAAAGAGCGGCTCAATTGCTGACTACACTTCAGGCTGGGAGGGCTACAAGCAGGGTGGGAAACGGTGGGGAGGGGAGCCAGTCTGGGGCTCCTAAAGGCATGGGAGCCCATAGGCCAATGCCTACTTGGCCTAATTGTTAATCTGGCCCTGCCTAGGCCTCATTTTGGGCACGAACTCACAGGAGCGGAGCTCTGGAACCTCTAAAATTTATTGTGCTCTTTCTCTCACACACACACCCCCCCAAAATACTTGCTTCTAGGCTCCATTGTTCAACCCCCCTGTGAGAATTCTGCTGAACTCTAAAGATCTGACAAACTTTCTAATACCCACCCACAAAAAAATGGGGAAATAACCAAAACATGTAAATCAGGCAGATGGAAATCTTCATCATGCCACTGTGGCCACATAGGAGAAAGTAATTTAAAAAGTATGATAGTTAGGTTTTATTATGACAAGTATAATTCGAGCATTTTAAAGTAGATGCTGTGCTAATGTAATTTAGTACACCTTCTGGTAATGTCAGAACTGTGTGGCATATGCAAAGGAGTTATGCAAAGGAGCTCTGGCACCTCTTTTTCTACAAAATGACCCCTGCCTAGGACTCACTTATACCCAAAATAACACTGTATTCCATTATTGATTTTTTAACTTTTAATTGCAAGCTAAGTGGAACTCTTCTAAAAGTGCCACTGTATGTTTAGTATTCGAGTAAAGCAGAGGTAACTATGCACACACTGTTCTACTACAACTGAATGGTGGTTTGGAGGTCTCCACACATCTGAGCACAAGCTACCACCCAGCCCAGGCCAACTATCACCCAGATTGGACAAGCTGGACAGCAACTGCCACCTGGCCCACTCTTGCTGCCTCTAGCCCAGTCATAGCCCTGACCTACCAATGGCAGCTCTGTCCTACACCCAGCCTTGTCCTACTAATGGCATGCCCAGTCCAGATGAGTCATGCAGCTATGCTGTTTGCTGAAAAGAAGACCACCCTGTCCAGTGGCAATACCTTTGTATTATTTACTTTACTTTTTCTCCATTTTCCCTTCAGTCACCAACTACCTTAGAGGAATTCCTAACATGGTACACCTTGGTCTGTCTAGCCCAGGGGTGTCGAACTCATTTGTTATGACATAAATGAGACCTTGTTGGGCCGAGCCATGTCGAGCATGGGCCGAGCCATGGCGGCCACATGTTTGACACCCCTGGTCTAGCCCATCACAAAACTACAGTGAGATCATATAACGAGATGTCAAAGGGCCTTTCAAAACTGAGATTAATCCTTGGAAGGCACCGCACCAAAGCACACACACACACACACTCCAGTCTGAAAATGAACAGTTCAACGAGGCAACCAATCTAGTTATAACCATGTTGACAAGATCTGAGCTTTAAATTCCACTGTAGGAATATGTGTACCTATTTAAAATTAGGTAGCAGATATAAATTTTATAAAGGACACAGACAAACACAATTAAAGTTTTTTTTTTAAAAAAAACCCTTACAATAAAACATGCTTAAAACAGTAACACTCATTGGTATTCAAGGTGCTTTCTTTGTATCTCTCCCATGAATCCATGGAACAGGTCAAAGGAAGCTCTGGCTCTTTCCTTCCTTTCCCAGGGGACCAGGAGGGGGAGCCTCAGCCAATAGACAGAGGAGAGGCTTGGCTCAGTAGCTCTGCTGTGCAATTGAGAGAGCCTGGCAAAGCAAGCTCTCTCCCCCCCTTTCCTCTGCAATGGAGAAAATAAGAGACTTTGCTCTGTAGCTCCTGTGCAATTGAGCAAGACTTACAAAGCAAGCTGTTATGCAGAAAGAAGCAAGAGAGAGGGAAAAGGAAGCAGATGACAGCCAAGTGTTCAGAGGCCTGATAGGAGCCCTCTGAGGACCTGATTTGGCCCCCGGGCCACATGTTTGACACCCCTGGTCTAGCCCACCACAAAACTACAGTGAGATCATATAATGAGATGTCAAAGGGCCTTTCAAGACTGAGATTAATCCTTGGAAGGCACTGGACCAAAGCACACACACACAAGTCTGAAAATGAACAGTTCAGAGAGGCAACCAATCTAGTTATAACCATGTTGACAAGAGCTGAGCTTTAAATTCCACTGTAGGAATATGGTTGCCAATACCCAGTTGGGGACAGGGGATCCCCCGGTTTGGAGGCCCTCCCCCTGCTTCAGGGTTATCAGAAAGCGGGGTGGGGGGAGGGAAATGTCTGCTGGACACTCCATTATACCCTACGGAGACCAATTCCCATAGGTTATTATGGGGAATTGATTTGTGGGTATCTGGGGCTCTTGGAGGGCTGTAAAAGGTTGGACTAGGGGTCCAGTTCTATGAGCCCCAAAAGAAGGCCCCTTTCCTTAATTATTTCCAAATGGAGGGAAGCCATTTAAAAGGTGTGTGATCCCTTTAAATGTGATCGCCAAAACTCCCTTTGGAGTTCAATAGTACTTGTCACATGTGCTTGTCCTGGCTCCACCCCCAAATCCCCAGACATTTTTTAAGTTGGATCCGGCAACCCTATGTAGGAACCATCCATTGCCTTCCAGCTAATGCAGAGGCAGGGTGCAAAGATTTCTCTCTAGATAGAACCTGCTTTTCCAGGATGTCCCCATAGAGCTCAGCTACAGACCAGAGTTGAAAGAACTCAAGAGAACCTGAAGATCATCAGGACTATTGTATTTCTGAAGTTCTGTGGTTTGTCAAATATATTGTTATTTACAGATCAAGAAGATAACATGTCTGCAGTTATCCTATAAAGTTAAGAGAGGAACTTCTCTCACCCACCCTGTACATCAGTATGCAGGGCACTTGAGTTATGCAAGCAAAGGATATAAAACAGCAACAACAATAATAGTAACCCAGGCTTTCGGGGTCCACCAATATTCTTCATCTTTCTGTTTAGCCTCACAATGTCTATTAGTTATGTTTCAGCATGACTAAAAATTTGGTTTGTTAAAAATAATATATTGACTTAAATCTGCAATATTAATTATATCTTTGTTTATTGTCCCGCCTCGGCTGACACGGGACTCGGCCAAGGGAGGGGTCGTCTCCCCCGCAGCCACCCACCCAACCAAGCACCACCAGCAAAGGGCCCCCCCCCCGCTGCCGCGCCTCACATCACAGCCCTCCAGAGAGCCAGCCCAGAAGCAAGGAAAAGGAAACGTCCTCCCCAGGACGCCTCGGATTAGTGTTGGGGCTTATAAGGAGGGGCGGGGCCAGCCCAGGGAGGGAAGGGAGAGTGGGGATGGAGCCGGAGGGGGAAATAAAAGGCAACCAAGCTGAAAGGTCGGGGAGGAAGCAGGTGGTTGCGAGGAGAGGGCTGCCTACCCAGAGAGAGTGGACAAGGAGCCCAAAGCACCACCGGGAATAGGAGGGTCTGGGTGGCATAACCCAGCTCCTTCCCAATTCTGAGACCTACACAGCTGGCTACTAGTAGCCACCGGGGGTGCTGGCCGCAAGGAGGCCTCTTGGGGGGGCAGCAGGGGTGTGACGTTTATATATAAACCAGTAGTAGGAAATTCTATAATTGAAATTTATATGTAATCCATACAAACTATAAGAAACTGGCTGGATACTTTTTCCTGTTGTTTTTTTTTACACAGAAATGCTGTGAAGTGCTATCAGTAATGACTGTGACTTATTCTAAATACACTTATTTAGGAAGGGCCAAGGCTCAGCGGTAGAGCATCTGCTTGGCATGCAGAAGTTCCCAGGTTCAATCCCTGGCACCTCCACTTAAAGGATCTGGCAGTAGGTGATGTGAAAGATTAATCCTTGGAAGGCAAGGATGATCCTGGAGAGCTGCTGCCAGTCTAAGCAGACAATACTCACCAGAGGTCTGATTCCGTATAAGGCAGTTTCACGTGTTCATGTATTCTGGGCCAGCTCTGTTGGCTTCAATTACTGGCCATCAGATTAAATGGTCTGGGTTTATGATCTGGGATGAATAATCTAACAGGCTTCAGAAGAGGGACAGAGTCTTTTACTGGCAAACAAAACAAATATACTAACATTTAAAAAGTGAATGAGGAAACAACTGATACATATGAAATGTACTCAAAGCAGCAGCTACAAAGTTTTCTTAACTATACAACAAAACAGGAATCCAGCAGCATTTTACAGATTAACAGACTTTATTCCAGTATTTCTGAGTCAGTGAAGTGACTCTCTCAGGTAAATTTATGGTGAAATAAATCCTGATAGTCCCTAAAGTGCCACCAGCCTCCTGGTTTATTTTGCTGCTACAACTAACATGGCTGTCTTCAAGGGATTTTATTAATATTGGTGTCTAAAAATGCTGTTTCATCTTAACTGTGTCTTGGAGATTTAATTGATCAGATTTGGAACTAAGCCCTGGGAGGGGTGTTTCCCTGCCCTTTTATAATTCCAGGTATCTGCTCAGAGTACAATTTTCAACAGAAAACCAGCATGAAAGAGATAACTTTTTAACCTTCTCTTTGTGCCACTTTCTCCCTGAGCTGAAACTTGAAAGTATCCCTGTACCAACAGCTTTTTGCATTTTTAAATAGGACAAATGCACCTGTGAGTTGCAGATTCCTATACAGTTGAATGGAAAATCCAGGTTGCTACCTACGCAAACACACACACTGAAGACACTTCTCTGCCTACACCCACAACTAGTGAGAAGCTGATTTTACATTTCATAACACATTACCACTTGCTTGCCCCACTTCTCTCTGTGTTGAGAAGTTCTGTGTTGAGTTTATTTTGGAGGAGAGAAACTAGAGTTATGATGTTATTCTAATATTTATTTTGGTAATATCTGTTCTATTCCAATTGAGTTTACACATCCTCAGGAAGTAAACTGTGCAGCCCCTTCAGTCTCAAAGCCTCCCCCCCCCCACTTTTAGCTAACTCCTCGTAGAAATTCAGCTCCTTTTTTCGTCCCCCCCCCCCCCCCCCCCCGTTTGCAGGTGGAATCCTCTTTAGGAAACCAGCCGCACTCATGACGAAACATTAACATGTTTTGTCCTTCGTGATGATTAAGCTGTCCAGATGACCGGCAAGTATTGTGTCACCCTTAGTGATTTACTTGGAAATGATCAGCTAGCTCGTACCTATCTATCGGTCATCTAACCTATCACCCCGTGTGGAAAAAAATTTCTACTCCGCCAATACAAATATGTTCAGGGAGAACCGTTGTAAGAGTCAGTACACAGTCCCAGAAGTCCGCAAACACACATTTCCGAACAGTTCCTTTCACTCAGAGCCATATGCAGACCGATTCAGAGCTGTATACAGATTCCTGCCCGCTCCCAAAGACTTTGCTCCACGCCGATTGAAAATCTCCTCCTCCCCCCCCCCCCACAAAAACCTAACACACTTTGCACCTGGACGTGAGGTGAGCTGTGCCACTGTCGCCTGCGCTGAGTGCCAGTCCCAACTGAAGAAACGGGGTGGGCGGGACGAGGGGGGGAGAGAAGCCACCCAGTTCCTTAAGAGTGCCTATGAAGCATATAGCGGTGAGGGCAAAGGCTTCTGTAACCAAGCCGTGACTTGAGCCTCTGGCTTCAAGAAAGAAAGGACTGAGTGAGGCGAGCACAAAGCCGAGCACCTTCACGAGCAAATTGTCTCCCTATGCTATACGCAGCTGGCATGGCGGGACTCAAGTTCTGCCCGACTCGGCGTCCGCGCCTTGCCACGTGGCCCCCTCCAGATCCCCCACGGCCAAGGGGTAGGCGCGCCCCCGGGCCTGCGCGCGCGTGCGAAGCGGCGGCCTCCCTCGCTGACACCCCCCCCCCCCCAGTAGAGCGCGGGGCTGCTGGCAAAACAGGCAGGGCTGCAGCCCCCTGCTCTCGTCTCTGGCCGCCCTGCGGACTCCTTTACCTGCCGAAGTGTCCGAGGGAATCAAAGAGGAGGTCGAAGTTGCGAGCCATGGCGGGGGCCGGAGCCGGTGTGCGAGAAGGAAGGACAGAGTCCCATCCCAAGCACTTCCCAGCCCCAACCTCCCCCCCCCCACCGCCCGCCCGCCTGGAAAGGGGCGGCTCCTTCTCCCTCCCACCCCGCTGACCCTTCAGGCAAGTGGGCCACGCGAAAGCCCTCCCCGGGCGCTGGAGCTAGTCCCAGCCAGGCCCCTCGCGCCGCCAGTAGGCACCCGCACAAGAAGAAGCCGGGGGGGGGGGGGCCCACCGGCGAATTCTCCTCCACTAGCCAGTCGGCTTCTCTTCCCTTCAGGCACAGTGGCAGTAAGGCCAGCCAGTTCCCCAATGCCTTCCGGCCTCCCCTCCCCCCCTTTGCAGGAAACATCGCTGTGGGGCTTCCTTCAACCCCACTTCTAAGGTAGATTCCATGGCCAATGCATGTCTCTTCAAACAGGAGCAGAGAAATGGCCTCAAGATCATGTCCTTTCTTCCACCATCCCCCTTGAAACTAGGGTTGCCAGGTGTCCTTGGGCCACTGGCTGAGGATGGGAGATAGGGTTGCCAGATCCACATAGGAAAACTCCTGGGTATTTGGAGGTGGAGCCTGGGATGGGCAGGGCCCTCAGTGAGGTACATACCATAGAGTCCATCCTCCAAAAGCATCCATTTTCTCCGAGGAACTGATCTCTGTAGGCTGGAGATCAGCTGTAATTCCAGGGGATCTCCTTGTCCCATCTGGGGCTGGCATCCCGAAGCCTGATGGAATAGTTCTGGACAGCTTAAAAGCTTGAACACTTTTCGGAACTTTTGTTTAAGGTTATGGTACTGTTGTTGTCATTTTGTGCCTTCCGGTTTTGACTGCAGATCCAAGGAGGATGTTAAACACAATCCCAGCAGTCTTCTGATTAATGGCTGCTTCACACCTTAATCACATCATATAGGTCTGGCTGAATGTGTCATCAAGTTGACTTATGGCATTCCAGGCAAGAGATAGGCAGATAGTGGTCTCCCATTCAGACACTTACCATGGCCAATCCTACTTAACTCTCAAACTCTGACAAGCCCAGATCTAAGTAGGTCTGTTCAGCTGCTGGAGTTCATATTGAACAAGCAAGTAAATCTGTATCTTGGTTTTCAGATACATCAGGCTGCCTTGTCAAATCAGGTTTTTTTGCTGAGAGTTGGCTTGCAAGGAAAGATATCCATGGGTTTCAGGGCTGATGCATCTATGAATTACTTCATACTTAATGCAAATCAGTATCTTTTAAAAGCTCTAGTGCAGATCATTGGGGAGAATAATGGTAAAGAAGAGGGCCTGGACTGCTGTAATGGCAGCACAGAGAAGGACTAGATTAATTAGGGATGTCATATATTGCAACAAGATGTAGAAAAGGTGCTGGTTGAACCATGAACCACAATACTGCTTAATATAAAGCCAGGGCTGACATGGATGGATGGTAAATGGTTCCAGCAGGATCTAGAATGTGAGTTTTGGTTAAAAAAAATCATAGGGAGGGAAAGCTGAAAGATGGCTGGAGGTCATTTGCAGCAGCCATGAAAGTGACACAGAGAATCATCATTAAGATTAGGTGGTTGTATCAAATTTACCAAAATAATACAAAACAATGAACAAAAGAGCTCACTATTCTGTCATGTTTTGGTTGGGCATAATAAAAGGGTACCGTGTCTTCCCCTTCTTTTTGCCAAGAAGTGATCTTAGGGTTGTTTGATGTTGAGTTTCAAGCCTACTTTTGCACTCTCCTCTTTCACCCTCAACAAGAGGTTCTTTAGGTCCTCTTCACTTTCTGCCATTAGAGTGGTATCATCTGTGTATCTGAGGTTGTTGATGTTTTTCCCGGCAATCTTAATTCCGGTTTCTGCTTCATCCAGGCCGGCATTCCACATGATGTACTATGCATATAAATAAGCAGGATGACAATATACAACCTTGTCAAACTCCTTTTCCTATGCTAAACCAAGCAGTTACTCCATATCGCATTCTGACAGTTGCTTCTTGACCCTTATACAAGTTTCTCAGGAGACGTGAGGTGGTTTGGTACTCCCATTTCTTTAAGGACCTGTCACAGTTTCTTATCCCAGGCCCGGCGCTGACGTTTCCAGGCTGAAATTCACCCCCAGCTAGGGTTGCCAATTCCAACCCCAGAAATATCTGGGGACTTTGGGGGTGGAGCCAGGAGACACTGGGGTGGAGCTAGGGAGAGGGGGCAAATGGCGCCGAGGAGCGTGGCGAGCCGCCGCTGCCGCCTCTTCTCCGCTTGCTGTGGCTGCTCCTCCGAGATGGGCTCAGCCTGAGCCCATCTCGGAGGAGCAGCCATGGCGAGCGGAGAAGAGGTGGCAGTGGCGCGGCGGCCTCGCCCGCTCCGCCTCTGGGGTGGAAGCGGAAGGGGGGGTGGAGGCGGGCCGGGGGCGTGGTGAGCCGCAAGTCCGGGTCCTAGAAGGGCCCGGATTCGTGGCTCGCCATGCTCCTGGCCTGCCTCGCCCTCCCCTGCGCTGCTGCCGCCTCTTGGCTGCTCCTCCAAGATGGGCTCAGCCTGGGCCCATCTCGGAGGAGCAGCTGCAGTGGGCGGGGAGGGGGCGGCAGCGACGCCCAGGATCGGGCGGCTCACCATGCTCCCCGGCCCCATTTCCCCCCTCCCCTGCTTCCGTTTTTTTGGGGAGCGGGGGAAGAGGGTGGAAACCCTGGGGTCCCCCGCCAGGGCGGGAGGGTTGGAAAGCCTACCCCCCGCCCCCTCGTTTTTCTGTTTTTATAAACTTTTGTGCGCAGAGTGCGCACAGCCTGATGACATCATGATGATGTCATCAGGCTGTGCACGGTGCCTGCGGGCCCCCCTATTCTTGACCCTCTCCCGCTTTGAAGCAGGAGAGAGCCAAGCACCCGCCCCCACCTTGCCAAGGCTTGCAAAGCCTCAGCAAGAGCGGGAAGACAGCGGGCGCGCTCAGAGACACTGGCTCTGAGTGTGCTCACTCCCCACCTCCTCATCTTGCTGAGGCTTGCAAAGCCTCTGTTGCCCACTCCCCCAGGCTGATCCTTACTCCCCCCCCTCCATTGCGGTGCTGCAACTTAGGCTGCACTCCCCCCTTGCCGTTGCTGCTGCCGAGGCTGATCCTTACCAGCTTCAATGTGGCTGCACAAGGCTTCTAAGCCTTTGAAGGGCCCACGGGAGGAGAGTTCACTGCCCCTCCTTTCTGGAACCAGAAGTGAGGGGGAGCGAACTCTCCTATTGTGGGCCCTTCAAAGGCTTAGAAGCCGCACGCAGCCACATTGAAGCTGGTAAGGACCATCCTCGGCTCGGTGGTGGCGGTGGGGGGGAGGGGAGGCGAATTGGGGCATGGCACTGGCTTCCAGCAGTGGCGGCGGAAGGGGGGCTGGGCAGAGCACAGTGCTGACTTCCAGTGCCGCAAAGGGAGGAAGGGCAGCAGGGGAGGGACCAAGGGGTGCAGCCTTTCCTGCCAGAGGGAGGGATGTGCCCCTGTGGGAGATGGCACCCTAGGCCGTCGCCTAGTTTGCTGACTCCCACGCACCGGCCCTGTGTTATCCACATAATCAAAGGCTTTAGCATAGTCAATGAAACAGAAATAGAGGTTTTTCTCCATAATCCAGCAAATGTTGGCAATTTGATCTCCAGTTCCTCTACCTCTCCAAAACCCAACTTAAACTTCTGGTAGTTCCCGATTGACATACTGCTGAAGCCTAGCTTGTAGGATCTTTAACATGACCTTGCTGGCATGTGAAATGAGTGCAATGGTGCAATAGTTTGAACATTCCTTGGCATTACCCTTCTTTGGGATTGGAATATAAACTGACCTTTTCCAATCCTGTGGCCACTATTGCGTTTTCCAAATTTGCTGACATAATGTGTATATCACTTTAACAGCATTGTCTGTTAAGGGTTTACAGATTAGCAACTGAGACTTCTGTTCCATCAACTGCTCCAGTGCTGTCTATAATATCCTTTATCTGTTGACATTTACATTTGATAATGTTTATGTACACTTATTTCATTCAGTTTTTATTTAATTTTTTAATAAATGGCAAAGGAAACTTTCAGAATTCATATGGGCCAGGAAAAAACCAAGTATTAAAATGAAAATTCTGATAGATAGGAAAGAAAGGGGCGGATTTCAACTGCCTAATTTAAAGCTGTATCATGATGCAGTATGCCTGGTGTGGATTAAGGAATGGATGACATTATTAAATAGAAAGTTACTAGCATTAGAAGGTCATGGAAATGTTTTTGGATGACATGCTTACATGCACTATGGGAAAAAATAAGATGGACGGCTTCTTCTCACATCACTATATCAGAAATAATCTGTTAAATACCTGGTTAAAATATAAAATATATGGGGATGAGAGGAAACCGCTTTGGATTGTACCAACAGAAGTAATAAAATTGTTTTCAGATATCGTCCCGAAATATGACGAAAGAACAGATTCTAGAATTGGAAGCTAAATAGGATTTCATTGCGAAAGGAAAGTCAAATATTTAGGTATATACTTAACATCGGAACTAAAAACTCTTGTAAGGGACAATTATGAAAGAATTTTAAAAGAGGTCAAAACAGATTTAGAACGGTGGTGTGACCTACAAATTTCCCTTCTGGGGAGAATAGCATCAGTTAAAATGAATGTACTTCCAAGAATATTATTTTTGTTCCAAATGTTACCGATTATGTTACCCAAATCCTTTTTTAAACAATTGAATAAAATGGTAGCAAGATTTATCTGGCAAAACAAAAAAACCAAGGATTAAGTTAAAAATTCTTCAAGATAGCAAAGAAAGGGGGGGGGGGGTTTGCCTTACTTGATTGGCAAATCTATCACAAAGCTTGTATTTTGACATGGGTTAAAGACTGGCTGCTTCTAAAAAATAAAAGACTTTTAACATTGGAAGGGGCTGACTTGGCTAAAGGGTGGCATGCATTTATATGGTATGATCGCCCAATAAAAGGAAGTAAATTCCTTAGACACGAAATAAGGAAGTCCTTATATAAGACCTGGTCTGAGGTTAAAAATCAAATATATAAATATACTCCCAAGTGGATCTCTCCGGTTGAAGCATCGGTTCAACCCAATCTTTTTAATTGGGAAGAAGATTATACTTATGAAAGCCTGTTAGTTGTCAGACAGGAATTGAATATAGAGGTAATCTCTAAAATGGACTGGTGGTTGAGAACACAAGTTAAATCTAGGCACAAGTCAGATAAGGGGTTAGGTTTCCCAAAAAAATTGAACAAATTCGATTGCATTATATTGGAATCTGACAGAAAAATGATTTCTAGATGTTATACTTGGCTATTGGAAACGAAGATGCAAGAGGAAAATGTAAAGGAAAGTTGGATTAAATGGTTACAAGAATTTGGCTATACTATTGACTTAGATAATTAGGGGAAAATATGGAAAGAAAATAATAAATTGTCTAAATCCTCTTTATTAAAAGAAAATTTGTACAAAATGGCTTACCGCTGGTACTATACCCCCGAAAGACTCTCTAAAGCATTTCCAAATAGCTCGGACAAGTGCTGGAAGTGCACAAAAGTAAAGGGCTCGTTATATCACTTGTGGTGGAAATGTGATTATGCGAAAAAATATTGGGTACAAATATTCCTCATGTACCAGAACTATACTTATTAAATATTTGTCAAATCACATTATCCAAGAAAATAAAAAGGCTGTTACTGCATATTATTACTATAGCTAGGATATTGTATGCTAAGTACTGGAAAAAGCCGCAAACGCCAAACAAGAATGAATTTTTGTCCAAATTAATGGAAGCAGCTGAAATGGATATGTTAACTTGTAGATTGAAAGGAGGAAATATGGAAGAATGTAAAGAGACATGGAGCCCGATGTATTTGTGGGCTAAAACATTAGGACTTGAAACGATATGAAAATATTGAAAGTTATAGTCTTTTCTTGACTCATTCGCTCCATTAGGTGTTGTATGTTAGAGGGTTGATGTCGATGTTGATATGTAAATGTGTATATTTTAGTATGTAAGGTGTATTACTGTGTATTACTGTGTTAAATGTTTAATAATAAAAAGTAACTTGTTAGGGAAATTGTTTTTTTTCAGATATCAAAGAAGAGAAATGGTTATCATATAAACAACTTCTAAAAATTCAAGGAGAAAAGGTGGAATTAAAATCGGCTGAAGAAATACAACATAAATATAATTGGTTTCAATTGCAACAAATAAAGAGTTTGCTTGAATAGGACATTAAGAACTATGGAATAAGACATGAACAAACAGAACTGGAGAGAATGCTGTTTGGGGAAAATGAAAAGCTGATTTCAAAGACATATAAACTATTATTGAAATGGTCTATGGAAGATGAAGTAGTTAAATCACAAATGATAAAATGGGCAATAAATAATAAGGAAATACAGATGGAGTCATGGGAATACTTATGGAAGAACTCTATGAAAATATCTACATGTTACAACATTAAAGAAAATTGTTTCAAAATGTTATATAGGTGGTATATGACACATAAGAAATTGGCAAAAATGAACAATCAGGTATTGGATAGATGTTGGAAATATAAACGCCATGAAGGATCTTTCTACCATATGTGGTGAACATGCGAAAAGGTGAAACAATTTTGGCAAATGATTCAGCAAGAGATTTTGAAAGTTTTGAGATATAATATTAAAAAGACACCAGACATATTTTTGTTGGGATTACAAATGGAAACACTCCAAAAGCAAGATAGAATGATAATTTGGTATATGCTTTCAGCTGCACGGACATTATATGCGCAAATGTGGAAACAAGACAAAATGCCAGAAATGTGGGAATTGACTTTGAAAGTTATGCATTGGAGTGAAATGGACAAACTTACAAGAATCTTAAAAGAACAAGATCTAGAGAAGTTTAAAATTGTGGGGAAAGTTTCAAAAGTATATTGAAAAACAATGGAACATTAAAGGACATTTGGTGATCTTTGACAACGGTTAAACTTTAAAGAAACTATACATGGATTACAGTTTAAAAAATGGGATTATTGGATTATAACTTTTTCATTTCTTTGTGATTGAATAAGAAGGACTATCATGAGGATGGACTACAATTATAGCCTTTGGTATTTTTTCTTGCTTTTTTATGAAGAAAGATTCTTTAATAGATAGAGTTTATTACCTTATAACAAATTAAATAAAATAGTAATAGGGAGTTGTTTGTTAAGGGGGTTGGCACTGCGGGGGTCACCAAAAGGGGGTGGGGTGGAGAAAATGTTATATATGTGTATTAACTTTTAATAACAATTGATAATATGCTACTACAATATATTACATTATAATAAATGGTTTTAAACGGCAGTTTTTATTTCATTTGATTTTCATTTATGTCAAGGAAAGTTTCCCCTTCTGGTTTCTGAAGATCATACTACTAAGAACATAAGATCAGCCATGGTGGGTCACATCAATGGTCCATCTTCCAGCATTCTCTTTCATGCAGTGGACAACTAGATCCCCACAGAAGGCCTACAAAGCAAGGGACAGAGGTTGAAGTTTCCCCCTATTGTTGTACCCCAGCATGGAAGATTCCTTTTCCTGGTTCTGGTTTTGGGTGGGGGGGTGTTGTTGACTGATTTGGCCTGAGCTTTTTTATTGTTAAAAAGGTCACACAACAGTTGAGTTTCTTGGCCTTTTCTCAGTGATCTGTTTGGATCTGTTGTTGTTGGTTTTGCATCCTGTCCTGTTGTCCCTTTTCCTGGTTCTGGTTTGGAGAGGGTGGGGTGTTAAAAGTTAAGTTTCTTTCTGTCACGTTTTGGTTTTTTTAAATTACCTCTGGTTGGTGTGTGGGCTGTGTGGGGTGGGTCACTTTCATGTTTTTATAGAGTTATTTTTGGAGTCTGAGGGTGCTTTTGGTTTGGTTTGGCTAGGGCCACTAAATAGGCTGCCCCACTAATAAGGGTATTTTTAGGGATTGTGTTTTTTGAAATTTAAAAAAAAATCCAGTTTAGGGCTTTATCTTCTTTCAAAATTCAACTAGGCCAGATGGGGCGATTTAGAAAGATTTTAGGTTTCTCATAAAAGGCAGCATGACTACTAGACCACATCAGGCTCCCTTTTAAAGAGACTAGGGTTGCAGTGCATCTTGCTTTCAGCCACTGAAAGCTGGTGCATCCTTAGATTTTCATAGGGTAAACCACAGCTTCTCTCTAGTTATAGGAGACACCTGATTTCTAGTTTGCAAGGAAATCCGGTTTGTCCCAGGATCTAGTTAGGAGGAGTAACTAGGAGGATAAAACAAGGATTGCCTTCATCTCAAGGTAGCCTTTTAAAAACTGTAGCAAGGTAGAGGCAGGATCACCTAGTCTCCTAAACTTTACCAGATTACTACTACTACCCCAACCCAAAGAAGGACAGGTTAGGGACCAAAAAAAAAACCAAGTTTTGGTGGAAGGGTTTTTAAAAAGAAGTCAGGGCACCTGTTGGTTCAGGGTACAGTGCAGTGAGTTAGGTTTGTAAAAAAAAAACCACTCTCAGTTCAGGTTCTGTGAGACTGGCCAAGGGTGACAGGCAGCAGAAGAGGGACCCTGGGGGCAAGGCCAAGACTAGAGGGGTGGAGGGGGAAGACCCAGTTTCCCCCACATACACCTGTGCGTAGGGCCACTCCACAACCGTCTTCCAGCACTCCGACCTCTGGCCAGAGCGTGATGATGAAGAAGGCCCGCCTTGGGCCTTTTCTAGAGGCTGCTGCTAGGGCGCCCCAGCAGAGGTGCCATAAGGTGCTGGCACTGCGCAGGGGTCTGCTTCTCCAGCTGATGTAGCTTGGCCTCAGCAGCTGGAGGAGGGGCAGCAAGAGCAGCCCTCCTTGGAGATGAGCTTTAGGGACAGTTTTCTGTCCAAACGATCACCCCAAGGAGGGTGCAGAGTGTCATGCAGGAGCTGGAGGAAAAGCTGGTTGAGGAGGACCATCCCCCTTCTTTGGTTCCTTCGGGCACCAGCAGTCCTTCAGAGGATGGCCAGGAGGGGAGGCCACACAGGGTGGAGGGGGAAGAAATGGAGACATATGGAGTGCCTCCATCTCTGCCCACTTCCCCCCGGCGGCCACCCCGAGACATGACGTGTCTGCTCTGAGCACCTCACAGGAGGTGGCTCTGGACACCCAAGCTGCCGGTCAGCTTGGGCATCCATACACCTCCGAAGTCTGGAAGCATTTCCAACTTATGGAGGATCCATGCTATGCGCGGTGCCAGCTGTACAGGGCCTGGATCAGTCATGGGCGGGACCCTGCCCACCTGACTCCGGGGGGGATGTGGAACCACCTGTGGAAGCACCACCAGGCGGTGGTGCCCAATCAGCCAACATCACCCAGCCAGGAGGTCCATCCCATCACGACTTCCTCCAGAGCTCTCCAGGAGAGTTCCATGACAGGGACATCAGCCATCTCTGCCTGAGATGTTTGGTGGGGGTGGCACCTGTGTGCCAAGAGGGGGAATCAGTTACAGCAGGAGGGTGATCGCCTGGAACCTTGCCAGGTCGGTTGCCCATGGGCTTCCATTTTCAGTGGTCAAGAATTCTGGGGTGCTAGGGTTGCTCAAGTACCTGGCGCCCTGGTACAAAGTTCCTGCTAGAACTACCATTACCATGACTATTGTGCCATCTGTTTTCAGGGCGACCAGATCTGTGGTGAAGGAGCATTTGTCCTATGCTGTCGAGGGGACTGTTCATTTCACCTCAGATATCTGGAGCTCCCAACATGCGTTTGAGGGGTATCAACCCAGTGAGCTGTGGCGGGGGGGTGGCAGTAGCGGCAGGCAGGGTCAGGGCCACCAGGCTGGCTATCGCTGGGCTTTGCTGCATGCTGAAGCAGTCGACGCGCCGCACACAGCAGACACTCTCGGAGCCATCCTCTCACGGCAGTTAGAGGGCTGGGTAGGCAGCAGGGACGTCTCCATGGGCTTCGTGGTGACTGACGGTGGCTCCAACATCAAGGTGGCTGTCCAGCGTCAGGGCCTAAAACGCCTTCCTTGCGTGGCCCACCCTCTCCACCTTGTGGTTAAGGATGCATTGGGCCAGACGAAAAGCCAAGATCGTCGGTATCTAGCTGCAACCCATGAGTACTGACTTCTGCTCCAGAAGTGTTGGCACATCACGGGTCACTTTTCACACAACAATACGGACTCGTATCTGCTGTGTGAGAAATAGACACTGACAGGCGTCCCAGGGCATCACCTGATCAGTGACATCAGCACACGCTGGAACTCCACCTGTGCCATGCTGGAGCGCATAGTGGAGCAGAGAGCAGCCCTGGATGCCTTTGAGACAAGGGTCTTTCGGGATGAGAACCGTCTCACCCAAGGGGATTGGGTGGTCATTTCTCAGACTGTGGAGGTTCTTGGGCCCTTCAAGACCCAGACAGAAATGCTCTCGTCTGACACGGCGAGCATCGCACTGGTCGTCCCCATGGTCCAGATGGCCCATGAGGACCTGGCCTCATTTCTAGTGCCAGCTCAAGGCCGTGCAGACATTCTTCCAGCGGTGTGTGCCCTGGTTGTTAGGCTGCAGAAAGGGCTTGAGGCCCGCTTTCAGACTTTCACCCAGGATAAGGTCTACATGATGGTGACCATGTTAGACATGATCGCTGAGCAGGCTAACGAGCTTGATTGCTGGTGAGACGAGCTCTCCCAGAAGGTCGAGCGCTGCGGAGTCAGGGCGGGCCCAGTGCCGGTAGCTGAGGAGGAGGGGGGTGGAAGCAGCTCATCTGCCACTTCCACTGCTGTTCATCCCCAACCTCCCTGGCTAGGCAGTGTTTCCCACCAGACTCACGCCAAAAAGAGTGCTGAGATGACACTCATCGGGTGGCTCGTTGGCCCCTCTGGGAGCGGTAGGCCCCTGAGAGCCAAGATGGGTGCTGCGATGGTGAGGGACTATCTTTTGGAGCCCAACAAGTCACAGGAAACGTCTCCTTTGGACTACTGGGTTGCAAAGGAGGGGGTCTGGCCAGCCCTCTCTTCCATGGCCATTGCGTTCTTCTCATTCCCACTGACGAGCCTGCAGAGCGAGTGCATATTTTCGCATATGGGCGACATTGTCTGCCCACATCGCAATCGCCTGCAACCCTGGACAGTTGAGCAGTTGGTCTTCCTGAAGATCAACTTGCCTCTGTTCGGCTCCCCAAAAGTAGACTTTGAGAGTGAATGAAGTGAGCACCTACTTGTGCCTGCATCCTCTCTTGGCCTGCGCTTGGAAGGCAGTTGTAAAACACTCTTCCACTAAACATAGACTAGAGTCCAAAGACAGCCCAAAAACTCACTCACAAATTGATTGGCAGGGCACCCCCCCCCCCCCCCACTCCTCATCCATCCCCAAACCAAAAATGAATGCTGGTTTAAAATCTGAAAAGCAATCCAAATTTCCCCAGTCCCCATCCACACATGCCTAATAATACTGAAAGGGCCATTGCAGCCCCCAACTGTAACCGACAGCACCCACAGACCCAGCCAGGATAACCCAGTTTATTTTTCAGGGGCAGGAGGAAGAAAGAGGGAAGTGCCAGTGATGATGACAGGCAGCCAGCAGCCATACCAATGTTGAGGTCCCTATAATGGGACAGTGATAGCTGGTGTGCTGCTGCTGAGCTGAGAGAGAAGGAATGGTTCCCTTCCTTTCACACAATCTGAGTCCCTCCCAGTGATCTTCCTCATCTGGGGTGCAACTCTGGCTCGCCTCCTTGTGGTGCACCCTGGGTAATGCAAAAGAGCCTGGACCAGCCAAACCACCCATCACTCAAGGTAAGTCTAAATGTTTCTTGCTTTGTCTCAGATACAGAATGATATGGAACTAGGTGTGGTCCACCGCTTCTCTTGTTTGAGAGTTGTGTTGTTTGGGGAAGGGCTAGAGAGCTGGCATCTGTAGATTGCGATTTCTGTGGCAGGAAAGCTGGCATCTGGGTGAGAGACCCAGAACCAGCATGCTTGTTGTGCTTGGCCAGCTCTCCCTGCGTTGTTTGGGGCAGGGCTGGAGAGCTGGCATCTGTAGATTGCATGTTCTGTGACAGGGAAGCTGGCATCTGGGTGAGAGACCCAGAACCAGCATGCTTGTTGTGCTTGGTCAGCTCTCACCGCATTGTTTGGGGCAGGGCTGGAGAGCTGGCATCTGTAGATTGTGTGTTCTGTGGCAGGGAAGCTGGCATCTGGGTGAAAGACCCAGAAACAGCATGCTTGTTGTGCTTGGCCAGCTCTCCCCGTGTTGTTTGAGGCAGGGCTGGAGAGCTGGCATCTGGGTTTGCTCTGCAGACCTTGAGCAGATTGTGTTTTGTGTGACAGTGACGTTGGCAACTGGGTTTATATTGGTTCCAGGCCAGCAGGGTTCATAGAGTAGATAGAGGGATGTAGCGCATTTGGGTCCTATAGAGATTCTCTGGTGTGAAGTTAGGTTTGGCTTTGGGTGACCCAGGAATTGGACCCCCTGATCCAATTTTTTTTTTGGCCTTGTGGGTTTTGTGTGGGACACTGCCCTGAAGCTGCACAGCAGTTTGGGGGGCTCTCCTCAAACCCCCCTGCTCCTCAGAGCCACTTTTCCCACGACAATTACAGTGGGGGAAGTAGCTCTAATTGTTTTTTTCTCACCATTGGGAACAGTGTTCCTTCTGGGGTGCCCACAGATGGGTGCAGTCTTTTTGAGCTGGGGGGTTGCATGTGGGCGAGTCCCCTGAAGCTGCCCTGCAGTTTTGGGGCATCTCCCTCAAACTCCCCTCTGGCCAGAGCCACCTTCCCCACAGCAATTATAGTGGAGGAAGTGGCTAATTGGGCTTTCCCTAGCATTGGTGGCAATGGACCTTTTGGGAAGCCAAAAGACAGGGACCCCCTGGCCCAATCTTTTTGGGACTTGGGGGTTTTGTAGGGGAGAGTCCCCTGCAGGTTCCCTGCAGTTTTGGGGGCTCTCCCTCAAACCCTCTGCCCCCAGTAGCCTCTAATTATGTCATATGTTGCCATTGATTTCAATGGCCCATAGAGCCACCTTCCCCACAGCAATTATAGTGGAGGAAGTGGCTAATTGGGCTTTCCCTAGCATTGGTGGCAATGGACCTTTTGGGAAGCCAAAAGACAGGGACCCCTTGGCCCAATCTTTTTGGGACTTGTGGGGTTTGTAGTGGAGAGTCCCCTACAGGCGGCTTCCAATATACCCTATTTTGCCATTGATTTCAATAGCCCTAGGGTATAATTGAGCCGTATATTCGGAAACAGCTGTATATCTCCTATATATACGGCTATTCTGAGTACCGGTATTCGAAAATATATGGTATTCCAAATATTTTGGCCCCATATATTTCTAAATCCAATTTAAAAAAAAAATTGCACACCCCTAATTGATGGTACCCAACTCCAATCTGATGATCTCTGCCAAAGGTATTAAACAATGTTGAGGACAGGATCAATTCCTGTGGGACCCCAGAGATTAGAGTTTTGGGAGCTGCCTCTCTCCACCACCAGCTACCCTTTGTTTGCATCCTTGGAGGAATGAGGAGAACCATTGCAGTGCCCCTTTCCTCCAGAGTGGCTAGGTAGTCAACCAGGAAGTCCCTTCCAACTTTATGATTCTAGAGAATCACCTACCACCTTCACCACCTCTTCATAGGCCTTCAAACGGGCTCTATAAAGTATTCTCAACATTTCAACACAAATCTACTGCCAGCACCACTCTAGTCATCTAAGTCCTCTTTATGCATCCCTCAGCATCTCTGCATACCAGGGAGCTAGGGAGGTTTGAGAGTGTAGAGGATGTCAAGAAGCAATTTGGTTGATGGTTTTTTGCAGGCCTAAGGTCAAGGCCTCGGTCAGCTCATTGAGAGACCTGCCAGCCAAATCCTGGAGAGTAATCTGAAAACCAATTGGATCCATAAGTTTCTGTAGGTGAATATCAAGAGTTAAGTTATTCAAGAAATTTCTCCTTGATGGCAGTAACATCATGTCTTCTTAAAAGAACCTTATCATATAATATTACTATCACTTGTAAAGAAGGTACATACTACATGCACACACACACTCCCCTCAGGCAAGGTTTAAATAAATCCTTCGATATGCAAAAACAAACACACATATGATTAGTAGGACATTCTCTTCACTTAAGGGGCATTTATTCTAAAGAAATCTTCATCAAATAAGGTTTCTGAAGAACAAAGTTTGAATCTGGTGGTACCTTTAAGACCAACGAAGTTTTATTCTAGGTATAAGCTTTTGTGTGCATGCACACTTGTTCAGTTATTGTTTACATTTGAGAAAGCATTGCTAGAAATGATTTTCAGTTGCAAAGATCAAAAATTTTAATCATAGATATGATTAAAGCTCAACGTGGTGGCTCAATCCTCAATTTTTATTGGAAGTTGTGGCAACCACGGGAGTGGCCATGCACCCTGTCACCACTCCCCCCTGCCATTGGGTAGCCTCGCTGTGACCTGCATTCTGCCAGCACTGTCAGGCCAGAACCCCATCAGAAGGCCATTGGCCTTTGAGCGAGACAGTTCTCTGCTGAGAGGTTCTCCTGGAGCCTTACTGATTACTACTGCCTCTCCTCAGGGCCTGTTGTAAGAAGTCTGGGACAGTCCATCTCCCCGCACACACACACACACAAACAACACTGCTGCAAAGCAAACAGTAAACTGTGAGAGACATGTTCCTCTGCCCCTGCCTACTCAGGTCCAGGAATGTTAACAGTCTAACCTCAGAGACAGCCAACTCTTCTCTGTGTCCTTTTTGTTAACCAGCCTCAGAAAGGGCTGCATAGCTACTGTGACCTCACAAAAGGCCTCCCAGCACACACAGCCTCCAAAGGCCACACAAATGGCCAGGGAGGCAAGGCCACGCTGGGAGTGTTGCCCCCCCTCGAAGTGCTAGTCAGAGGCTGTTGCTAGGCAACCCTGGTTGCTTTTCTCTATAAAGGGAGAGGCCTCAGGCGAATAGATCAACATACAGTCCACAGTCATTTTCTCCAGGATGGGGAGAGAAATCTGTTGTGTAGAATTCAGTTCTGATCCCAGGAGATCTTCAGGCTGCACCTGGAGGTTGGCTACCCTCTGGGTGAGTTGATGCCACCTGGCTGGCATGACTTAACTAGGCCCAGCTGCTTGATCCTGTTCAACAGCAGTCCTTCTATGACAGCCAATGTGAATTAGCAGTTGCCAGCTCCAGGTTAGGAAATTCCTGAAGATTTGGAATTTGGTGGTGGGGCCTGGAAAGAGCGAGTTTGAGAAAGGATGGGACCTCAGTCAGGTACCATGGCATAGAATCCACTCTCAAAATTAGCCATTTCTGCCTGAAGAACCATTGTTGCCAATCTCCAGATGACAGCTGTGTCATTATACCCTGCTGAGGTTGCTTGCTTCCTGGTTTTGTCCGCATTGTGGAGAAAGGCTGTACTTTTACTAGGTAGATGCTGCAGGGAGTGGGGAGAAGATGGAAAACCGAAATCAGATAAATTCCCCTACAGAAAATACCTGCCTTGAGGTGCATACTCTATAACACAACCATGCCAGCCCCCCCCCCCCCAAATCTTGTCACAAGCTCATGATGATGCTAAACACCACAAGGCTGGATACAACAGGAAAAGGTGGCAACAATGCACTGCAAACAAAAGGAATGATGTGCTTCAGTGTCTGTGTGACTGTTGTCATTCTCCCCCTACAACCCCCCCCCCCCATTATTCTTCCTTCTTGGCATTCTGGAGGTGGAGCTGTTTCAGGGCTTTGAGCCACCACAGACATGGGGACACACACACACACACACACATATGTGAGTGGGGGAGAATGGAAAGCCAGTGTCTGTTTCAGCTGCAGGGTGGGTGGAAAGACTGCAAGGGTGAGGATGAGGTGAGTGAACGCTAAGGTGGGGGGGAGGGGGGGGCTTCAGAGCAGGGTTTGTCAGACCCAGGTTTTTTCTATGGAAGCTGACTGGGTGATTTCAGACTTTCTGCCTAACCTAACTTACAAGGTTGTGCAGATCAAAGTGCAGAGAATGATGTAAGCTGCTTTGGTCTCCCCCCCCCCCCCACCAGTGTGAAGAAAGATTGTCCTTTTCCTATGTAGAAGCTGCAGGGAGGGGGAAGGCAATGGGAAGCTGAAAGGGACAGATAAAGGGAAAGAGATATGATTGCCAACTCCAGGTTAGGAAATTCCTGGAGATTTAAGGGGTGGGGTTTGAAGAGGAATGAGACCTCAGAAAGATACAATGCCATTTCCTTCTGGGGAACCACTGTTGCCAATCTCCAGGTGGGGACTGGAGATCATTCAGAATTACAACTGCTCTCCAAATGACAGACATCAGCTCCCCTTCAGGTGTGTGTGTGTGGTGGGGGGGGAGTGCATGCCTTCACTTGGGTGGGTGAAAGACAGCAAGGGTGGGGGCACTCACCAAGAGCCTCCTTCTAGAGCCTGTTGTATTTTTCTTCACAACAAGCCTTATTACTAGTCATTTTATAACAAGTCTCCAGTAGTTATCAATCCCAGAGAAACTAATATTTTCACTTACCGTAATTTGAGATATGTGATCAATCATAGATTAAAATTACAATGGAAATACTGGGAAATAGCATTCATCCAGTGTTCCAACATGCCATGCAAAATCCATGCCTCAGCATAATTTGCTTTGACACACTTGGCTGTATGTGTTGTAATGCAATGACCTGGTTAAGCAGGGTGTGTTGTAGGGTTGCCAAGTCCAATTTCGGAAATATCTGGGGACTTTGGGGGTGGAGCCAGGAGACTTTGGGGGTGGAGCCAGTAGACACTGGGGTGGAGCTAAGGGGAGGGGGGGGGACGGCTGCCGCCGCCTGTTCTCCGCTCACCGTAGCTGCTCCTCCGAGATGGGCTCAGGTTGAGCCCATCTCGGAGGAGCAGCTAAAATGAAGCCGAGAAGAGGCGGCCCTGCTCTTCCAGCAGTTTCTGCAGGAAACACCGCTGGGCAACTGGGCCTCCGAGGAGGGTGTGGGGCCGCAGAAGCCGCCCGCCCCGTCTCGGGGAAGCCGCAAAGGCAGCAGAGAAAGGAGGGCGGCAAGGACAACCCACCGGACCTTGGCAGCTCCATCCCCCCGGCCTCCCTCCCTCCCGTGCCGCGGCGGGGCAGGGCAGGGCGCTCACTCACCTGGGGTTGCTGGGACTTGGGGGGGAGGCGGTTGTGCTGCTGGAGGCGGCTGACCACGCGGTCGGTGTAAACGACGGGCTTGAGGGTGCGTGAGCGCTACGGGCGCAACGGGCGGGGCGTGGAGACCTTCTGCTACGGCTGGCCACAGCGCTCGCGCACCCTCAAGGTCGTCCTTTACACCGACCGCGTGGTCAGCCGCCTCCAGCAGCACAGCAGCCGATGAGGAGCACATGGAGCGCGAGCGCAGGTGGCCCCCTCAACCCCTGCTGGTGATGCTGTTCACCTCCAGCATCCTCCCCGGCAGCCCCCGACGTCGCCAGCAGCAGCAGCAGGAGGACGCTGCTTCTCCCCCCACTTCCGTTTTTTGGGGGAGCGGGGGAAGAGGCTCGAAAACCTGGGGTCCCCCGCTAGAGCGGGAGGGTTGGGACCCCTAGTGTGTTGCAATGTTTTTCCCCCCACTTGGCCTAATTCTTCAGCTATTCTGCATGCAAGTATACTTTATGCAAGGAACTTTGCATGATAGACCTATGAGAAGACTTCAGCTTTCCTAAAATCTACACCCTCATTTAGATGTTCTGTCTTCTAAAATTAGAGGTGTGTGTGCATTTTTATGGTGATAGACACTTTGCACATTCACAGAAATGTTGTATTTACTGATTACATTCTTATATATGTCTTCCATTCATGGAGCTCAGAGTGGTATGTATGAGTGAAGTAGGTTAGGCTGGGAAAGAGTGGTGAACTTCAGGACTAAGCAGTATCCTGACCACACATTACTACTAGTATACTCCAAATACAGAACTTGGCATTCAAACAGAAGTTCTGGGGCTGAACTACAAGGACCCTTTATCAGGACGCTCTCTCAGACTTTACTTTGTATTTCTTGTTCCCTTGATAATGCTAGTGGCAAACATTAGTTCAAAATATGTTTATCAAACTGCTAAATATATTTAGTTAGAAGAAAACGTAATTGAAATTGGTGTGATTCATTCCAGCTACATGAGGTATATTACCAGGGATGTTTGTGTTCAATATTTAATGCAGGGGGTCCCAATGTGGCACCTGTGGGCTCCTTGTCACCCATCAACAACTTTCCTGGTGCCCACCAACTGTTTTTAGAAACTGGGCAGGGTCAACTGAGGCTTTTGCCCAGAAGGGCTTCTTATTGGCCTTTGGAGATCTGATTGACTGAGTAGATTAAAACAAACAAATAGCAACTACAACAACAAAAATATTGCTTTAGGCAGCAGCTACCACCACAGCACAAAAATCTTCATTGTATTACCGAAAGTAAGCTGTGCATAAGCATGAAAGTATTTTTAAACAATATGATCATTTAAAAAGGCATCCTGTTAAGCCGAGCTTCTGCCTGAAATGTTGAAGTGTTATTATCAAAATTATGCATCATCTCCCTCCCTGCCATTTTGTGGTTGGTTGCACTTCCTTCAGCAGCCATTTTGTGGTTGCACCCACCACTTTGTGTCAACATTCAAAAGCCTGGGGGGGGGGGCTGGTTTAGTGGAAAGAGATTACAGAAGAATCTATAATAGCCAGGTTCCACCAGTCTTCCCTCTATCACATTTGTTTTCAGTATTTCACAACACTCTATAATTAGTAACAAAGGGATGGGAAAAGCAGGAAGCAGAAGATAGTGAGTAGGAGCTGAAATAGAAAGAAGGGTCAGGGGAGGAACTAGAACTTTCCATCTGTCTGCGGTCTCCCATCACCTGTCCATAGAACCTGGTGAATCTTTAGCCTGTCTTAAAGACAATGGCTGGGTCCAAATCTTGTGCACAAACAGGAAATACTTCTGAATATACACACGGTACTACATAGATTCTCTGGCATTGGACAGATCTAAAATACCATCAGTCTTCACAACATCAGAACTTCATATCAGAACTTAGTGGTAGAGTTCTGCTCCTCCTAAGCAATAATTTTGGTTTGTTGCATGCATTATCACAATCAGTTTGCCTGCCAGCCTTGCCAAATCTTTCTACAGTGTACCTGCTCTCTGCTCATGCCACACTGGGAACTGGATGGAACAAATAGCTCTGTAGGAGGCCACCTGCTGTCAGCTGCTACATCATTGAACAAGTGACTAGACCAGTGGCTTTGGAGTACTCTAGGGTTCTGGGAAAGCACCTGGAGAGTCTGGAGTTGTTAAACATGCATTATCAGATCAATAGGAGCTGCTGGAGCTTCCCAAGTGGCAATGGAAAAGTACCCTGCATATCCTCAGAGTAAGGTTGCCAGGTCCGACTCAAGAAATAACTGGGGACTTTGGGGGTGAAGCCAGGAGATTTCAGAGTGGAGCCAGGAGCAAGGGTGTGATAAGCATGAATGAGCTCCAAAGGAAGTTCTGGAAGGACTTATTTTCAAGGAAGTTATTTTCAAATGCCTTTTTCCAAATGCCATTTGAAAATAATGAAGGATAGGGATACCTTCTTCTGGAACTCATAGAATTGGACCCCCTGGAACTTGGGGGAGGGGAGTTGAGCACTGGATGTTATGCTGAAAATCTGGTGCCTCTAACCTCAAAAAACAGCCCCCCTAGAGCTCCAGATACCCACAGACCAATTCTTTATTATACCCTATGGGAATCATTCGCCATAGGGTATAATGGAGTGCCCAGCAGACATTTTCCTCCCCCCCCTCACTTTCTGATAACCCTGAAGTGGTGGGGAGGGCTTCCATATCAGGGGATCACTTGCCCCCAGCTGGGAATTGGCAATCCTACAGAGGCCCCTTTGTTTCTGCTTACTCACTCACTGAATCAATGGGAATTCTAATGATGTAACATAACACTGGAAGAGGTCCTAAGCTGAGCCATGAGGAACAAGTTTAACTGGCTGCTGTAGTAAAAGCTCCCCCGCCTTCTGCAATCTGTCCCCATTTTAAACTGTCTTGGGCTCTGTTTCAGTAGTTTGTTATGCTAGCAAATGTAGGTCTGTGAAGAAAAGGGAAACATACATTCAAAGTAGGGTGTTTTAAAACACTTTTGTACTTACTGGATTTGTCCACAGTAGTCTTTTTGTTCACATTTTGGAGGAGAAATGAAGCCATTCATTCGTCTTGAATTAACAGAACACTTGAGATGGGTTACCTAGAATAGCAGCAGAGCCAACCTGCCTTCTATATGGAGCCAAAACTTACTTTGAGATTGTTCATTTGCTTTCTCTGCTACTGTTTCCTATGTGTTTTTCCCTGCACCGACTAAGGTTGCATTTGCCCAGCATGCATGTATTAATCTCAGTTCCTTATCTAATCTAAGAGATGACAGAAAGCACTGTTCCTTTACAGGGACGAAAGGAGCTACAGGAAGAACTCTTGCTCTTACTCTAGAGCAGTGGGGAGTGATGTACTATAACCAGCACACTGAATGAAACTCTAGGCTTAAAATAGGATCAAAGGAGACAGATACTTCACTCCAAAAAGAGAGCAAGAGTGATTTCCAAATGGCCACTGCTGAAGCAAGCCAATCCTCAGGAGAGCCATTGCAAATTTCAGTGGGAGGAGAAGGGGAGAAACAGATTTCAGAGAGAAAGAAGATTAACAGCAAGCTTCAGAGGCCTGAATTTGATGCATTCAAGATTAAAATGAGAGAGAGAATATTTGATGGGGTTAGCAGAGAAACACATTGTCCTGAAAGATAATCACACATGGTTGGGAACTCAAAGGTAGGCATAACTGCCCACCAAGCCTCCATTCATGGCAGGTACCTGCTGTCTAGGTAGGGTTGCCAAGTCTGGGTTAGGAAATTCCTGGAGATTTTGGGGGGTGGAGCATGGGGAGAGGAGGTTTGGGGGATATAGAATACAATGCCATAGATTTCACCTCCAAAACAGCTGTATTCTCCAAGGGAACGATCTCTGTTGTCTGAAGATCAACTGCGACTCCAGGAGATCTTCAGACCCCACCTGGAGGTTGGCAACCCTAATTTAGGCAATATTGTTCCACTACATTTGCAAAGATAAAGTACACACACACAAAAGCCATATTTTAAAGTTTCTGACTCTCTTTGGCTAGATCTGGTAACACAGAAAAAAAATTAGGGAAGGACTCATTTATTTATTATTTAAATTTATATTCCGTCATCCCCACAAGTGGGCTCAGGGCAGACCACAACATAAAACAAACAGATAAAATTAATCTAAATAACAAGTCAGTAAACAATAAAACAGTATACAATTCCCTTAAAAACCCAGGGTTTCTAACTGGAAACATTGGTCTCAGACTTCATAAACAGAGCTGCATAAGATGCAAGATGGTACTTCAGCAGTAATTAGCAGTGCCAGCCAGCAACATGTTTCAGGAAATAATGAGGGAAGGTTAATTTTAAAGTGAGAATGATATATATATATATATATATATATATATATATATATGCTGTAACACTAGGGTTGCCAATCCCCAGGTGGGGGCAACGCTTCAGGGTCGTCAGAAAGCGGGGGGAGGGGAGGGAAATGTCTGCTGAGAACTCTATTATTCCCTATGGAGATTTATTCCCATAGACAATCATGGAGAATTGATCCGCAGGTATCTGGGGCTCTGGGGGGGCTGTTTTTTGGGTTACAGGCAGTAAATTTTCAGTATAGCATCTAGTCACTCTCCTCAAAATACCCCCCAAATTTCAAAAAGATTGGACCAGAGGGTCCAATTCTATGAGCCCCAAAAGAAGGTGCCCCTATCCTTCATTATTTCCTATGGAAGGAAGTAATTGAAAAGGTGTGCCGTTCCTTTAAATGTGATGGCCAGAACTCCCTTTGGAGTTCAATTATGCTTGTCACAGCCTTGATCTTGGCTCCACCCCTAATGTCTCCTGGCTTCACCCCCAAAGTCTCCTGGCTCCACCCCCAAAGTCCCCAGATATTTCTTGAATTGGACTTGGCAACCCTATGTAACACATATTTGTGTACAACACGTGGCATGCCTTTCCTCAGTTCCTCAGTCTTCTAGTATATGCTGTACTGTATAAATTGGGACTGGGGGTCACACTTCATGTTCCATGGGAAATCCATCATTAGATCTCCTGGCATACTTCTTAGTGTGAAAAAGCATCTTAAGGGGAGGAGATATTTGGATAATGGCTGTGGTGCATTGGGAGACTTGGTCCACCATGAGACTTGTCTTTTTTCCCCTCTTTCTGGGCTAGTAGATGCTTGTGGGAAAGACTTGAGGAGAAGGGTTAATGCCCTCGCCCATACTCCAGGTCCACCATGGTATCAGGAATGGAATGTCAGACTAGGATCCCCATTCATGCCATGGAAGCCAGTCACTCTCTCAACCTAACCTACTGCACAGTATTGTTGTGAGGATGAAATGGAAGAGGCAAGAATAATGTTGTAAGGTGTCCCCACTGGAGAGGAAAGCAGGGTATAAATCCCTAATATAAATACAATCCAAGCCCCTCTCCCCTACCCCACAGTGCTTTTTATTGTTCTACATTATGATTCTCCAGGGTAATGCATGTTTTTTTCTCTCTCTGTGGTGAGATCTATGAGTTTCAGGGAATATCTAAGATTTCATTATCTCCTTGAGTTCAAGTTAAAACATTACAACAGACACATCAGCCACAGAACCATGTATAGAAGCTACTACAGGGCCATGGGAGCTTCTTTCCTGAATTATTCTCTTGAGGAACTGTGCCTGGACCCTGCACATTAACTGCAGAGCAGCTATACAGCTGAGGTGCTTGATGGCATCATCTGGAAAGGCCTTTTGTTTCTTGTCCTTTCTTGAGGAAAGTGGCACAAAGCACCAGTATTTCACAGAGAGTTTTTCGCTTTCCCATTCCTGGGTTTAGAATATTCTGACTTTATTCATTCATTTGCCAGCAGAGGGTGCGTTTTACTTCATTTACAACAAAGAGACAAGAAAAGATGAAATAGTGGGTGCCATCTGCTGCTTTCTCTCTTCCTTCACATCACCACTGGCAGAGCATCATGAGCCAGGCTGTTTCTGTTTTCATCCACTCTAGAGATGCTTCAAATGCCTCAGGGATTTATAAGTAGAGCAAAATGGGGTTGCACTTACTTACCTGAAACTGTTGTTTAGGGCTAGTGATAGGTTTTTGTGGGCCCTGGACAAAAAACTATAACTGGTCCCTTTTTCTCCTTTCTCCTCTAGCTACACCCCTTCCAACTGGCTCCTCCTCTCTTCATTAACCACCCCCTTTTCCATTTCAATTTGCTTACTTGGTAAAGAGAAATCATACACAGTTTTTTGCTATCATGATACCTTTTATTACACTGATTAAACAATATAACTTAGATGTAACATTGGTATAACAAGTATATTTCTTTTTCCAAGAGTTCTGAAAGAACTCAAAGTTGAACTTGTGGATCTTCTGACAAAAATATGTAATCTTTCATTGAAATCTGCCTCCGTTCCTGAGGACTGGAAGGTAGCAAATGTCACCCCCATCTTTAAAAAGGGTTCCAGAGGAGATCCAGGTAACTACAGGCCAGTCAGTCTAACTTCAATACCGGGAAAGTTGGACAGAATGAGTAGGCACATTGATGAACATGCGTTATTGAGGAAGACTCAGCATGGGTTCTGTAAGGGAAGATCTTGCCTCACTAACCTGTTACATTTCTTTGAGGGGGTGAACAAACATGTGGACAAAGGAGACCCAATAGATATTGTTTACCTTGACTTCCAGAAAGCTTTTGATAAAGTTCCTCATCAAAGGCTCCTTAGTAAGCTTGAGAGTCATGGAGTAAAAGGACAGGTCCTCTTGTGGATCAAAAACTGGCTAATTAATAGGAAGCAGAGAGTGAGTATAAATGGGCAGTCTTCACAGTGGAGGACGGTAAGCAGTGGAGTGCCACAGGGCTCAGTACTGGGTCCCATGCTCTTTAACTTGTTCATAAATTATTTGGAGTTGAGAGTAAGCAGTGAAGTGGCCAAGTTTGCAGATGACACTAAATTGTTCAGGGTGGTGAGAGGATTGTGAGGAACTCCAAAGGGCTCTGTTGAGGCTGGGTGAGTGGGCGTCAACGTGGCAGATGAGGTTCAATGTGGCCAAGTGCAAAGTAATGCACATTGGGGCCAAGAATCCCAGCTACAAATACAAGTTGATGGGGTGTGAACTGGCAGAGACTGACCAAGAGAGAGATCTTGGGGTCGTGGTAGATAACTCACTGAAAATGTCAAGACAGTGTGCGATTGCAATAAAAAAGGTCAACGCCATGCTGGGAATTATTAGGAAGGGAATTGAAAACAAATCAGCCAGTATCATAATGCCCCTGTATAAATCGATGGTGTGGTCTCATTTGGAATACTGTGTGCAATTCTGGTCACTGCACCTCAAAAAGGATATTATAGCATTGGAAAAAGTGCAGAAAAGAACAACTAGAATGATTAAAGGTTTGGAACACTTTCCCTATGAAGAAAGGTTAGGGTTAAACACTCGGGGCTCTTTAGCTTGGAGAAACGTCAACTGCGGGGTGACATGATAGAGGTTTACAAGATTATGCATGGGATGGAGAAGGTAGAGAAAGAAGTACTTTTCTCCCTTTCTCACAATACAAGAACTCGTGGGGATTCAATGAAATTGCTGAGCTGTCAGGTTAGAACGGATAAAAGGAGGTACTTCTTCACCCAAAGGGTGATTAACATGTGGAATTCACTGCCACAGGAGGTGGTGGCGGCTATAAGCATAGCCAGCTTCAAGAGGGGGTTAGATAAAAATATGGAGCAGAGGTCCATCAGTGGCTATTAGCCGCAGTGTGTGTGTGTGTGTGTGTGTATACACACACACACACATACACACACACATATAAATTTTTTGGCCACTGTGTGACATAGAGTGTTGGACTGGATGGGCCATTGGCCTGATCCAACATGGCTTCTCTTATGTTCTTATGACAATATTCCTGTAAATATGGATTGCATATGGTATTTGCAAACAAGCCGTGAAGCCAAATCCCCTGGGTAAAATGTTCCTTCTGAGGATAGACTCTATGGCATTATACCCAATTTACTTCCCTCCTCACCTTCCCCAGACTGCATCCCCCAGGAATTTCCCAACATGGAGTTGACAACCATCGTGATCACATGCACATGCACCTCTTCCTTTGCAGCTACATCCTGCCTGGCATGCAGAGGAAGAGTGGCTTTTTTAGTTCACACAAGTAGGATGGGAAGAACAGGGGGCTCCCCCTACAGATACAGAAAGTGAATCCCCACTCCACGCTGCTGAGCCCAGCTAAAAGGGAAGGCAATATTGTGGCCAGCACCAATTCATCATCACCATTTTACAGTGATGTCAAAATGCTGTGATGCCCCAATCCACTGTAGTTTTGTGGTATAGAGCTCTTCCCCTCACACACACACACACACACACACACACCCCAAGCATTTTCAAGGGCCAAAGCTGCCAGGCCCCCACGTACAATGTAAGCTGGTCATACATCCACATAAAAGCCTGAATACAGAAGTGGTTGCTGCCCCCCTGCCCCCCCTTTCCAATCAGCTTTGAACATCCCCCCACCCCCATCAGCAAAAATATTGGACCTGGCAACTTAGCTGCAGAGGTGAAATTTGTTAGCTTTCTAGCACTTTCTACAGCACTATAAGTGCTTCTTCTCCCTCCCCCCAGCTAATTTCTGATCTTCCCACCTAAACAAACACAAGACCAAGGTTAGGAGCACTCTTTCGCTCACTCCACTCTTTGCTGCTATGGAGCCAAGTACAAACCTGACAGGGAAAGGGGGGGAGGATGTTAAAAGCAGAGCCCATTCATTTATTCCTGATCATCAACACCTCTCCTGTGTTGGGTGTTAGGTGGATTCAGGGCTCTGAGGTATTCCATCTCTCTGCTCTTGCCTCAACTGAGGAGCCACATATATAACTTTCCTGATTGTGAATACTTCTGTGTGCCATGAGGGTGAAAGTGGGTGCAAAGGGCACTTATCATGGGGGGAAGAAGCCCACCCCCTATGTACTAGAGGCCCCTATCCCCAGGATCAAACCCATCCTGCCAGCTCACTGGAGCTTGGCCCTAGCAGGGCATCTCCAGAGGCCTCTTCCCGGGGCTCTTCATAGAGACAAAAGAATTGTTACTGCTCAAACACTAGCAGTTGCTAACACTCTTTGGAGAAGAGGACTCTGAGAGCTGTGATTCAGAGGGTGGGAGGGAGGTATCTTTCCCTTCCACATCCCAACTCCCTGTTGTCACTTCTTCCCAGTGCTTGTCAGGGGTCTCTGTCAAGCTGCCATGGAGTTACTTTGGGGGATTACTAGAGAAATGGTAGGAGGATGTGTGAATTGGGATTTGCAGTTCTCCTATTGAACCCTGTACATGTTTTCCAACTTTTGTGTGGAAGCATGCACTGAGGCAGGTCTAATCCAGATGGCAGTGGCAGTCTCTAAGAAGCCTTGAGGCATTGGCAAGGCAACTGGCCCTGATGAACTGAAGTGTGCCGACTGGAATATCGAATCTGAACAGATTATCCCCAACTCCAAAGCCTAAGGCATCCCAACCAATTGCTGGATATAGAGCCAGAGTTCCTCTGTTGGTGATACTGGAGTTAAGTCCCCAACTTTCTCATCTGAAGATAGATCCAAAGCAGTGTTGGAGCCAACATCGGGGGGGTGTGGTGGGTGAAAAGTCAGAGTCCTTTGCATATGGAAGAAGTGCTGGAGGCAGTACCACTGCTGTTTTTCATCCTGGGACAGGCTTGGTGTTGAGGGCTGCTGGCCTCAGAACCCTGGGATAGAACCACATCTTCTGTTGTTCTAGAGCACCTCATTGGGAGATATACATTGAGGGGAGGACAAGAATACCAAGGGGCCTGCCAGAGCATAAAAGCTGTCATGGGTGATGGTGACGGTGACGATCATGCTGGGCCCCTGTCTGAGTTGACAGCAACAGCAGAGCCTGCAGCCAGTCCTTCTGATGCCCCAGGAGCTGACAGCTTGCCACTGCCACCTGAGTCAGCATTCGCTGCACCTGGCCTGGCAGCAGTTGAGGAAGCACAACTGCAAGTGGAAAGCTCACCAGACTCACCCCCGCGGGTAGCTCAGCTGAAGGGCCAACTCCGCCAGCACTTAGCGACCCATCGGAGAGACACACGCCTGCGGGGAAGATGGTCACTGAGTCCTGAGTTCTGACAGGAGCTTCACTGTGTGCTACTTGGAACATTGCTGGAGGCCCATTTTGCTCCCTGCTTGGGGCTCGGCGCCTTGTAGAAGCAACAAGTTGCATTCGTGATGACCTCACATCCACCTTGGCTCTTGTGCTCCTGATCGGCTTCCTTGGCTTCCTGACTCTCAGCTCCAGATGATGAAGAAGAAGAAGACTGCAGATTTATACCCCACCTTTCTCTCTGAATCAGGGACTCAGAGCGGCTTACAATCTTCTATATCTTCTCCCCCCACAAAAGACACCCTGTGAGGTGGGTAGGGCTGAGAGAGCTCTCAAAGAGAAGCTGCCCTTTCAAGGACAACTCCTGTGATAGCTATGGCTAACCCAAGGCCATTCCAGCCTGTAAGTGGAGGAGTGCGGAATCAAACCTTCTTCTCCCAGATAAGAATCCACACATTTAACCCACTACACCAAACTGGTTCTGACTCTCCAACCCCCAACTTGACTTCCTGACTTGGCTTTGGTTCAGACTCCCCTGGCTCGATCCCAGACCAGACTTGAACTGCTTCCTGACCACACCCAGCCCATGACAAAAGCAGCAGGAGGCATGTCCAGAGTTCAAACTTCTTGAACTTTTCTACATGGCCTGTTGGATTCAAAAGCATGACTTCTTCAACATCATCATACAACTATAATGGGCTATTCCTGCAAATGAGGCAATGATGCAGGACTGAGGGAAGGAGTGCTCATGCCCCTCAGCCATGTATTGGCTTAGGCAGGAAGGTCTAACGTGAGCCGAGTAGGCTTGCCAGTCACCAGGTCCCAGCAAGGTATCCCTCAGTTTTGCAGGCTCCTTCCCACCAACAGCTGGCCAGCAGGGGAAAGTCCCACCTCATTAGCCACCATATGCCTTTCCTCCTAGGAAGGTTTAGAAGAAGCTTGGAAACTCCTTGTATTTTGGAAGGTGTGTGTGCCTTTAAATTTCAGTAGATGCAAGCCTGAATGGGGGTGGGGTAAGCCTCTGAAGCTGTGAGAAAGGAAGAGAGCCTCTGTTTGTTTTGCATTCATTTTAGAAGTTGTTTGCACAGTAAAATAGTAAAGAGTAAACTAGAACCTTTCATTTCCCTGTGTCAGTCTGAAGCACTTGGTTGAAACACACAGATGGTTACATTCAACAACTCCCATGAGTAAATTGCCCAAGTGAGATCACAAAAGTGTGGGCTTGCAAACTGTTTATTTTGACTGCTTTGTAAGTGTGCGGGGGTGTGTGTGTTCCATTTAGTGGACGTGCAGCTGCTGGAGCAGGGCCAGCCCTAGGGTGCATGGCGCCCCAGGCAGACTCACCACACACTGCCACCCTCCATGGCGCCCCACCTCACTGCCCCCCTCCACAGTGCCTCCTCCTCCCTCCCTCTCTTCCCCACCATTTCAATGTCCAGGAGGGGGTGGTGGAGCGCCGCACTTCCTGGGCTATTTAAAGGCTTCCCTGCCGATCAGCTGATCAGTGGGTACAACAGCGCTGGAGACTCGTGGCTCCTATGCCAGCCCTCCGGTGCGATCACTATCAGTGCAGGGTTGAGGAGGCAGCAGCAGTGAGAAGGACAAGCAAGCTGCCACCACTGCCTCCCCCCCCCCCTCACTCTCTTCCCATGCGATTCAGGAAGTCTGATGAGGGGAGGCTTTAAATAGCCCAGAAAGTGCAGTGCTACACTACCCCTTCCTGGGCATTGAAATGGTGGGGAAGGGAGGAAGGAGGCGGCTGGGGATTGGGGGTTGGACTAGGTGACCCTGGAGATCCCTTCCAACTCTATGTGTCTGAACTGGGTATTTTATTATAAGATGGCTGAACAAATGTCAGGGCAATACTCTGGTCCTTCCCCATTATTTACAACCTAGCATCCACGTACACCTCATCATCTGGCAAAAGAATGTTTATGGTACCAGGAAAGGCCTGCTGTGTCTCAAGGATGCACTCCCTAAATTCACAGGCTCCTTATCAGTTTGCAATGTAGTGCAAGAATACTTTTGTAGTGAGAATGATAGTTGCTGCTGTAACCTTTGAACCTTAGATTTGAATGAAGTGCCTTTTGTAACGGTTTATGATACCCCTATACAGTAACCATGTAACATCTGGTATCTAAGTATTTCCAAGGACCATGTTCCTTGTAGCACCTTTGAATTCCTAAATAAACCAGTCTATTTGAAAGAAAACAAAGGACTTCATTATTGTGAATCTCGGGGCTTAACACTATGTTCTGATTCAAACAAGGGATTTGCCTAGGGAGAGGATTTGCTGAATTCAGGGCCCTCACCCTGCCAGCGTCCTAGGCAAATGCCTAATTTGCCTAGTGAGCGGGCCGGCCCTGGCTGGGAGTCATGGAAATGAAGACAGTATTCAGGGGTACTGTGCTGCTGTATTTTTATTTATTTTATTTTAGGGAATGAGAGACTCCCCTGGCTCCACCCCAAAAGTCCCCAGGTATTCTTTGAGTTGGACCTGACACCCCTAGAGCTGAGATGAAGAAAGGGAGCACTCTTGGTCCTGTAGAAAACACTAGAAATCTAAATATGTTTCACATCTCTGGCTGACCTGTGCACCCAGTCCCATGTGGGACTGTACAGAAGTCATGAAGATGAACAGTTTATACATCAAGAAGCCAGAAACAAAGTTAGAAATTTTGAATTTGCTATCATTTTTTATAGAAGTTTGCATCTGTGGAATATTTCTTCTAATTTTTTAAAAATAAGCTTTGCATCACCTGAATCATCTATAAACTCTCCCCCCCCCCCCCGCCCGCTCTTCTCTCTGTCTCCTGGATTGAACTGGACAAAGTACTCTGCACAGAGTTACGTGCAGCTGCAGCTGGTAGTGAACCTTCGTCTGACAACCTGACTGTGGGAGACATGTCCATGTCCCCTGAAGTCCACTGAAATCCATGCTATAAATCACCCAGCTGCTCAAGGACTATCTCCTTTCCTTGCCACAGTATTTCTTGTCCTTAAATAGCTGCTAAAATGCATTCCCATTAACCATATTGAGACTGTAACTGGAATTTCCCATGCTAGTAGTTCACATTTCCCTAGTATATCTCTGTCTTTGCAAATTCAGTGTGCAATTGCCATGCACAAGGGACTAGGCATAATTTCTTTGTAATATGCACAAAGCCATTTCCTGCTTAAATCTGAGATAGCTGCAACACAAAGATTCACTCATGCCTTCCATCTACTTTTTTCTCCATATGATCCATTCTGATTATTCCATGGAATGTAATTTCAGAGTGGTGGAAAGCAATTTGGAACCAGCAGTCTCTACTCTGTTGGTAGTGTCTGTGACTCCAAAAAGCTACTTTCACCATCACAGGCATGCCAGCAGAATATTCAGGTACAGGCAGCTCTTTTGCAATTCACATATAACATTTCTGCCCTGATGTCTCATACATGGAAAGGGTCAGGAAGAATTAGATGGGCTTTCATGCGTGAGACAGTCCAGTGGTTGTCTGACATAATACAATCATTCCAAGAATGTCAATCAATGAGTATGCATGCTTTCTTTGGAACAGATGATGGAAAAACATCAGTCTCTGTGGTTGTTTATTTCTTTCTTTTCTTGAACAACAATTTTAAAATATAAAAGAGTTGTTTGTCTGTAGGGGTGCTGAGGACCTTTAATGAAAGCATTCTTCCCACAAAGTCAGCATTAAATCCCAAAGTAAATGAATGACATCTGTCAAATCAGTCCTGATGGACCCAAGGGAAAACCAGCCATATTCATTAATCTCCTCCACCAGTGATAAATTTAACCCACTCTTTAAGCATTTCCAGACTATGGGCAAAATACTCTTGTCCAAGAGTGAAATGATAATATCAGCAAAATTCCAGAACAGCCCAAATAAACCTGCAAACATGGTTAAAGACACAATTAGATTTATAGTTCACTAATCCCTTCATTAGATGCTCTTTCGCAATAGTAAATTTAGTACAGTTGCAATCCATAACTTCAAATTTGTGGAATGCCTGCATCCGATTAGTGGCCTAACATTTTTCTCTCTGTCACGCACAGGGACTGGTACATTCTTTTGAACCCTGCATGAAATCTTTCAGAATCATTCTTGTCAAGCCTGATGGATAGAATTCTTTCCCACTGAGAGAAGCTATATCCCTCTTTGCAATTTGAAGTGGAAATGATCATTGAAAGATGGTTAAGTAATACATACACCGTGACTGGACTAGTAAAACAACAGCTATAGAAGCAGAATCTGATCTGGTGACAATTACGTCACTTCTGAGTGACTCCCGGAGCAGCCCCAGGCCCCCCCTGCAGGCAGCAAGGCAGGACCTGGCAACCCTGTGAGCAGAAAAGATCTTGGCTACTAGGCTCACTGAGCAAGGATCAGGGACATCTTATCTGGCCATGCTAGGGCCTAAGGTGGGGGAAGAATTAAAACAAAAACAGCTGCCAGGCTGTGTGATCTCACTTCCAAGGAACACTTGGCAATAACATCAGTCCTCTTTACAAATCATAGGAAATCTTGGTTTTATCATTGAGTTTCAGGAAATTCCTAGAAAGGTATGACAACATACTGGAAGTGACATCATATTGTCACCAATTGCTTCTGCCTATGCTCCCTGTCAGCAATCACAATAATGTCACTACTTACCTGATATTTCAAGACAACCAGAACATTTAAAATGTCTTTACTAATTGGTTTGCCTATATCCCTAACTGAAGCAAAATGTATACTTATCTCTGTACTCACATCAGGGCCAATACACACAATTATCACTCTGCTCACAATCAACCACTTTGAGAGTTGGACACACAGAAGGGCAAATCCATAATAGAAGCATTTCAGGCATGAGTGCTGTTTGACTCAGGAGAAATGACAAAATGAGGATGAGTGGGAAAAGAAACAGAGAAAGCAAGACATTGAAGAACCAGGTAGCTATATATTCTTTCTCCTGCTCCTACTTACAACAAAACAAGTTCTGAACAAAAATTTCATATAGAACATAACATATGAAGAAAGTGTAGGTGTCTTTCCTCTCTACAAGTGACAACCATGATTCTGAAGTGAATTTATCCAGCTGGTAGAATAATGCTAGGGATACATAAATCCTTTTGGCTGTGGAAATGCTTTCAGGCTTTTCACTGTTGGTACATGTCAATATTTCTAATGCACTACAGTAGTCATTATTATTATTATTATTATTATTATTATTATTACCAATAAAAAATAGTAACATAGTAAAGTGCTCCAAAGAAGATGTGGGCTGCAACCCTATGCATAATTACTTGGAATGAAGCATCACTGGAAGCAGTGTTCCTTCCTTCTAGTAAATATAGATAGTATTCAGGCTACATGTAAACACTGTTGCTATATCAATGAGGTTTTCACTACAAGATAGATTTCAGGGACATGAAAGGGGGTGTTCAGAAGAACTATGGGATTCAAGGGTCAAGTTAGCCTAATGCCACTGCAGCAACTCTTAAAATTCTACCCAAGCAATTTTATTATCCATAACTCAAGAAAGAAAGCTTCTGTCCTAAGAAGGAATTTGCTAGGTAGTGGTAGATAACTAAAGCAATTTCTGCTAAGATTTCTGTTCTTACTGAAGGCTAAGGAGTTGCTTTTGAAATCCTGGTAGGTTGTCTTCAGAACAGTCACTTACTCATACTACTGATACATAGTTTCTGTTTCAGCTGCCTTCTTAGATATATAGAAGACAAGGACAGTCCCATAGCCTTGAGAACAGGGTTGTATTTGAATGTGTGAAGAATAAACAGAAGGCCAACTGTATTCTAAGAAGGGGGGGAGTTAAAAAAGCTATAGATGAAAAAAGGGCAGTGGGCTATGAAAAAAATGCAATGAAATCTGAGTAAGCCTTAGGCTGTACAGAAAGAGCTTATATCGGTTTATAAATTTGTCCTGAATTATGTGGTGGTGGTAGGGAAGTGCCAACAAGCGACAGTTGACTTATGGCAACTCCATAGTGTTTTCAAGGCAAGAGACAACAGAAGTGGTTTGCCATTGCTTTCCTTTGTGTAGCAACCCTGGACTTCCTTGGTGGTTTCCCATCTGACTAAGTAGGGCTGACCCTACTTAGCTTTTGAGATCTGACAAGATCCAATGAGTCTGGGTCATCTAGGTCTGGACTCTGCATTATGCACTAGTCAAAATTAGTGTTTTTGTCTTAGCCACATTTTCTTTAGAATTCCTCCCCCCCCCCCCCCGCTTTTGGGATACTGCAAATAAGGTTCCCAACCTCTCGCTGGGGATGGATCCCCCCCTCGATCTCAGGTCCTCCAACCCACCAGCACAGGATCGGCCAGTGAGGGGAGCCTGGCCTTCAAAGAGCTCAAATGCTACCTAATGTACCCAGCACAATGACATCACCTAGAAGTCATGGAATCGCACCGGGCACATTGTGCAGGGACACTCTAGCATTTTGGTATAAAACTCTATGGTACCATAGTGTTTTATACCAAAATACTAGAGTGTTCCTGCACAATGTGCCTGGCATAATTAGTCATTTCCAGGTGACATCATTGTGCTATGCACACAAAGTGCACACAAGAGAAGTCCCCCAGCTGGCAGCCAGGTAGGACCTGGCAACCCTAATTGCAAATGCATATATGCCACCTGTCCGAAGGACTGCCAGACATATGTTTTTACAGAGTTTAGGGAAACGGTGATTTAGATCTCTTGGCAGGAATGGACGGTGCAATGTCGCCTAATGCTAGCACAGACTTGGGAGTTTCATGGGAGAGCCAGGATAGATAGGGTGCTCTCTGACCTTTCCTTTGTCCACTCCTGCTAATGTCCCTTTGTTCTCCCAGAATGCTACTCTTAATTCCTTCCTTCTGGTCACTTCCCTTTTTTGCCCTTCTTCTGATGTCCAAGGCTAGACATGCCTTCTACAATTTCATAAGAACATAAGAACATAAGAGAAGCCATGTTAGATCAGGCCAATGGCCCATCCAGTCCAACATTCTGTGTCACACAGCGGCCAAATGAGACCGCACCATCGATTTATACAGGGGCATTATGATACTGACTGATTTATTTTCAATTCCCTTCCTAATATATATACACACACATACACACTGTGGCTAATAGCCACTGATGGACCTCTGCTCCATATTTTTATCTAACCCCCTCTTGAAGGTGGCCATGCTTGTGGCCGCCACCACCACCTGTGGCAGTGAATTCCACATGTTAATCACCCTTTGGGTGAAGAAGTACTTCCTTTTATCCGTTTTAACCTGTCTGCTCAGCAATTTCATTGAATGCCCATGAGTTCTCGTATTGTGAGAAAGGGAGAAAAGTACTTCTTTCTCTACTTTCTCCATCCCATGCATTATCTTGTAAACCTCTATCATGTCACCCCTCAGTCGACGTTTCTCCAAGCTAAAGAGCCCTAAGCGTTTCAACCTTTCTTCATAGGGAAGGTGTTCCAGCCCTTTAATCATTCTAGTTGCCCTTTTCTGAACTTTCTCCAATGCTATAATATTCTTTTTGAGGTGCGGCGACCAGAACTGCACACAGTACTCCAAATGAGACCGCACCATCGATTTACAGGGGCATTATGATACTGACTGATTTATTTTCAATTCCCTTCCTAATAATTCCCAGCATGGCATTGGCCTTTTTTATTGCAAACGCACACTGTCTTGACATTTTCAATGAATTATCTACCACGACCCCAAGATCACTCTCTTGGTCAGTCTCTGCCAGTTCACACCCCATCAACTTGTATTTGTAGCTGGGATTCTTGGCCCCAATGTGCATTACTTTGCACTTGGCCACATTGAACCGCATCTGCCACGTTGACGCCCACTCACCCAGCCTCAACAGATCCCTTTGGAGTTCCTCACAATCCTCTCTGGTTCTCACCACCCTGAACAATTTAGTGTCATCCGCAAATTTGGCCACTTCACTGCTCACTCCCAACTCTAAATCATTTATGAACAAGTTAAAGAGCATGGGACCCAGTACCGAGCCCTGCGGCACCCCACTGCTTACCGTCCTCCACTGCGAAGACTGCCCATTTATACTCACTCTCTGCTTCCTATTACTCAGCCAGTTTTTGATCCACAAGAGGACCTGTCCTTTTACTCCATGACTCTCAAGCTTTCTAAGGAGTCTTTGATGAGGAACTTTATCAAAAGCTTTCTGGAAGTCAAGGTAAACAACATCTATCGGGTCTCCTTTGTCCACAAGTTTGTTTACCCCCTCAAAGAAATGTAACAGGTTAGTGAGGCAAGATCTTCCCTTACAGAACCCATGCTGAGTCTTCCTCAATAACCCGTGTTCATCAATGTGCCTACTCATTCTGTCCTTGATAATGGTTTCTACTAACTTTCCCGGTATTGAAGTCAGACTGACTGGCCTGTAATTTCCTGGATCCCCTCTGGAACCCTTTTTAAAGATGGGGGTGACATTTGCTACCTTCCAGTCCTCAGGAACAGAGGCAGATTTCAATGAAAGATTACAGATTTTTGTTAGAAGATCCACAAGTTCAACTTTGAGTTCTTTCAGAACTCTCGGATGTATGCCATCTGGACCCGGTGACTTATTAATTTTTAATTTGTCTATTAGTTGTAGGACCTCCTCTTTTGTCACCTCAATCTGACTCAGGTCTTTCAACACCCCCTCCAATATTAGTGGTTCTGGGGCGGGCAAACACTTCTCATCTTCCACGGTGAAGACGGAGGCAAAAAATGCATTCAGCTTCTCAGCCATTTCCCCATCCTCCTTCAGTAATCCTTTTACCCCATGGTCATCCAAGGGCCCCACTGCTTCCCTGGCTGGTTTCCTACTTCTAATATATTTGAAGAAATTTTTATTGTTGGTCTTTATGTTTTTTGCAATATGCTCCTCATAGTCCCTTTTTGCCTGCCTGATCACAGTCTTGCATTTGATTTGCCACTGCCTGTGTTCCCTTTTATTAATCTCACTTGGACTGGTTTTCCACCGCTTAAAGGAGTTTCTTTCCATCCTAGCATAGAAAGATAGCTAGGAGTCTTTATTTTGCCTTTCCTATCCAGTATGAAGTTCTCTTACACTAAAAGAGCTTCTATTTTTTTCTAAGAAACAAGCTTAAGTGTGAACTCCTCAAGCAGCTGGCCAGAGATTCAGGTCTGCTCTCAAAATCTAACAATCTACTTGAGCAAAGATCATGAATATTATCTGCTTTCTTCTCTCCTCAGCAGCTGTGTCCAACCTTGGGAAAGTTGATACCTGGGGTTGTGAAACCCCATGAAGTTAGTGTTGCCAGTCCCCAGGTGGGTTCTGGAGATCTCCTGAAATTACAGCTGATCTCTAGGTGATAAAGATCCATTCCCCTGGAGAAAATGGTTCCTTTGGAAAGTGAACCCTGCCTTTCCGAGGCTCTATCCTTGAATCTCCAGGAATTTCCCCAACTAGAGTTGGCAGCTTTACATGGAGTAATAACCACATGAGTAAGTGGGCTGAAATAAATGAGAGAGAAGATGACAAAATTGTTCCCTTCTGCTCTCAGCAGAGTTTCAACCCCCGTGACTATTACTCCACATGGGACCTGACCAAAAGTGGAGAAAATCTGCAACCATCAGCGCCTTCTGCAGCCAGATTGCTGGATCCAACCCAGTCCTTTTAGAGATGCATTCATTTAAATGCTTTAGGGAAAATATACCATTGCTAGTAAAACCGTAGAAAAACATTTCGTTTTTTGCAGATATCTTGAATTATCAGGAACTCCTGATCTCTCATGCAATAGCATGTCAGTGTATATTCTAATTTTACAGTTCACACAACTTGTACATAAATCGATGTCTCATCATTTAGTGCACAGACTCCACTCAAAAGCTTTGCCTTTGATGTGGTACCAAACAAGATGGAACTGCTGCCTGTGATGCTTGATCTGGGAGGATCCTTTAGCACAGACAAGTTTCCACATGATGTATCAGTCATCAGATGATGTATCTGCAACATATGAACCAACCTATCCTTACATTCAGAGAAATAGCAACAAGTTCAGAGCCAGCTGAGCTATCGTTCATTTCGTATGGAGAAAGATAGCAAGGCTCATCTCTTGATACACATCTGTAAAACTGGTTAGTTCTTCTGGAAGCTTAGGGCTACTTTCCTGTCAGTTTAAAATACATGTTTAGGGCCTTAAAATGCTCAAAGTGCTGGGGAGAGGGAATGTCCATTTCAGAGAGAAGATGTGCACAAGCCAAGCAAGCATCTAAATCTGCTTGGAAAAAATGCATGCATGATCTATCTGACATGATCTTCCATCCAAAGGGGTAATTCACATGTTACTGTTCTGAAAGGATCAAGTGCAAGAATCACTCAAGTCTACATACTCTCCAAGAATCAGCACTTTTTAGCCAGATAGAACCTGGCATTCTGATAAGCTGTCCAACATGAAGCTGTGTGTGTTTGGAGGGTGGGTGGGTGGGGTTGTTGCATCCTGATGGCAATAGGGTAAATCATGCTTCAGTTATTTCACTGGCTACTGGTGCTGTGGTATTATGGAGATTCTATTTGGTATGATTAAAAGCAGATGCCCTGAGTTTGTACAAGGGGTAGTTCTCATTTGTGTCCCTATTCTCTACATAAATGGTGTGGACCTAGTCTGGCAGCTGTAGGGTCAGCAAGTGAAAACGTTGAAGTTCCTGACAGAATCTGCTGAGTCCTGCTCTTTAAATGTTTGTCTGTCCACTCTCTGCCCCCCTCACTAGATTTACCAGCAGATGGCACCCAATGCTTGTGAGAGCTGCTAAATTAGCCACACCTTGATCACTTCTGATTGAAAACTCCAGAACCAAAATTAGCCACTTGGTACAAAAGTGAATGATCAGTAAATATTCAATAGAGAGGAAAATTGAGTACTCAAGTGTTGAATGTATTGGGAATCCTATTCCATATATTTGGGCTCATCTTAGTGATTATTAGTAATCATTAGTGATTATAACAAAGAAGAAGAAGAAGCAAGGATGTGAAAAATGAACAGTGTGCTATATATAAATATGTTGGTACTTGTATATGCAAAATATGAAGATAGATTTTTAAAAGACAGAAAACCACATAGACTCTAACTGTGTTTAGAGATCAAATGAGATATATGAGTATTCCACAAGGAAGATGAACTTTAGCTACAATCAATTTGAAAATGCTGGACTATGACTTTAACTTTGAAAATACAATTTCAGACTCTTTTACTTCAAAAGCTGGATTTTGAGTATAACAATGAAGAATCAATGGCCTTCGTTGCTGAACAGATGAATGCAGGAATAATTTATGTACTCTCCAGTGTTCCCTCTAAGCTGAGTTAGTGTGAGCTAGCTCACAGTGTTTTAGCCTCTGTCTCACACATTAGTTTGCTCAGGAAGGATGGCCCCAGGGCAAACTAGTTTATGCAATAGCTCACAACTTTAATGCTAGTAGCTCACAAAGCAAAATTTTTGCTCACAAGGCTCCACAGTTTAGACTGAGGGAGCACTGGTCCTCTCTGTTGGGGAGGAGGGAGGGAGTCAGCATAGCAAACATGCTGTGATCTTTCTAGAAACTTTGCAGCAAATCATTTTGGGGAAAGATAGGAGAAAAGCTGCAGAAACTCAAGGAGATACACAAATGCTCTACAATGCTATAGGGTTGCCAGGTCTGTGCTGGAAAACACCTGGAGACTTTGGGGGTGGATCTGGGAGAGGGCGGGGTTTGGGGAGGGGAGAGGTAGGGTGGCCAGACCGTCCCAGTCTCCCGGGACTTTCCCGGTTCTGGCCACCAATTCCCGGCTCCCGGGCTGCCTATACCGGGACCATTACAAAGTCCCGGTATAGCCAGCGGGGAGCCGGCAGGCCGCGCGCGCGGGCCAGGAAGGCGGGGAGTGAGGCAGCCAGCGTCCCTGCGCGTGCGCACAGTGGTGTGCGCACGCGCAGGGACGCTGGCTGCCTCACTCCCCGCCTTCCCCGCCCGCGTGCCGGGTCCGGAGAGGCCGGCGCTGGTCCCTGGAGGCCTCCAGAGGCCAGCGGAGGCATCGTGGAGAGGCCTGCGCTGGTCCCTGGAGGCCTCCAGAGGCCAGCAGAGGCAGCGTGGAGAGGCCTGCGCTGGTCCCTGGAGGCCTCCAGAGGCCAGCGGAGGCAGCGTGGAGAGGCCTGCGCTGGTCCCTGGAGGCCTCCAGAGGCCAGCGGAGGCTTCGTGGAGAGGCCTGCGCTGGTCCCTGGAGGCCTCCAGAGGCCAGCGGAGGCAGCGTGGAGAGGCCTGCGCTGGTCCCTGGAGGCCTCCAGAGGCCAGCGGAGGCTTCGTGGAGAGGCCTGCGCTGGTCCCTGGAGGCCTCCAGAGGCCAGCGGAGGCATCGTGGAGAGGCCTGCGCTGGTCCCTGGAGGCCTACAGAGGCCAGCGGAGGCTTCGTGGAGAGGCCTGCGCTGGTCCCTGGAGGCCTCCAGAGGCCAGCGGAGGCTTCGTGGAGAGGCCTGCGCTGGTCCCTGGAGGCCTCCAGAGGCCAGCGGAGGCATCGTGGAGAGGCCTGCGCTGGTCCCTGGAGGCCTCCAGAGACCAGCGGAGGCAGCGTGGAGAGGCCAGCGCTGGTCCCTGGAGGCCTCCAGAGACCAGCACCGGCCTCTCCGGCCTCCGCAGCCGCCGCCAGCCCCGCCAGCAGCCCGGAGGAGAGGCCGCCACCGCCCTGGATCCAGGTAAGCCAAAAGCGGGTGGGGGGGCGGCTGGCGGGGGGGCGGCTGGCCTTCCTTCTTTCCTTCCCTCCCTCCCTCCTTCCTCCCTCCCTCCTTCCTTTCTTTCTTCCTTCCTTCCCTCCCTCCCTCCTCCCTTCCTTCCTTTCTTCCTTCCTTTCCTCCTTCCCTCCCTCCTTCCTTCCTTCCTTCCTTCCTTCCTTCCTTCCTTCCTTCCTTCCTTCCTTCCTTCCTTCCTTCCTTCCTTCCTTCCTTCCTTCCTTCCTTCCTTCCTTCCTTCCCTCCCTCCCTTCCTTCCTTCCTTCCCTCCCTCCTCCCTTCCTTCCCTCCCTTCCCTCCCTCCCTCCTCCCTTCCTTCCTTTCTTCCTTCCTTCCTTCCCTCCCTCCCTCCTCCCTTCCTGACTGAATGGGCCACTGGCCTGATCCAACAGGGCTTCTCTTATGTTCTTATGTGACACAGTGTGTTGGACTGGATGGGCCACTGGCCTGATCCAACAGGGCTTCTCTTATGTTCTTATGTGACACAGTGTGTTGGACTGGATGGGCCACTGGCCTGATCCAACAGGGCTTCTCTTATGTTCTTATGTGACACAGTGTGTTGGACTGGATGGGCCACTGGCCTGATCCAACAGGGCTTCTCTTATGTTCTTATGTGACGCAGAGTGTTGGACTGGATGGGCCACTGGCCTGATCCAACAGGGCTTCTCTTATGTTCTTATGTGACAATACTGACTTTGGTGGACCCAAGCACTGATTCAGTGTAAGGGAGCTTTGTGTTTGTGACTGGAGTGGACAATACTGACTTTGGTGGACCCAAGCACTGATTCAGTGTAAGGGAGCTTTGTGTTTGTGACTGGAGTAGACAATACTGACTTTGGTGGACCCAAGCACTGATTCAGTGTAAGGGAGCTTTGTGTTTGTGACTGGAGTGGACAATACTGACTTTGGTGGACCCAAGCACTGATTCAGTGTAAGGGAGCTTTGTGTTTGTGACTGGAGTGGACAATACTGACTTTGGTGGACCCAAGCACTGATTCAGTGTAAGGGAGCTTTGTGTTTGTGACTGGAGTAGACAATACTGACTTTGGTGGACCCAAGCACTGATTCAGTGTAAGGGAGCTTTGTGTTTGTGTCTTCTGATGCAATTTTGTTCTCAGATCCTGTATTTACTTCATCAGTATATGGGATAAGGCACTTTCTCAACTGTGCTGCATAATGCAGCCTATTTATTTTGTCCTGTTTGCTCTGTTGGCTCTATCTGCGCCACCTTCATCACTTTCGGGGTGTGGATCCCCCAGTGGGGTGGTCTCCCGACTCCCTCCGCCGGCTGTTTCTGATAGCCCTGCGCCCCCTCTTTCATTTGATATGGGTCCCGTGCGGATGCCACCCTCCCGCCGGGAGATGCCGCAAAATGAGCCCCCTTGAGGCTTATGGCGGCAGGGCTCGGGGGAAGCGAGCTAGACTGCTGTTCTTTTGAGGGGTCATAGAGTGTTTCGAGCCCGTCCCTGTGGCATCGGTCCCATCGTTGTGGGGCCCAGGGGGCCGGCGCAGCGGCACTCTGAAGCAGCCTGTCGGTCACTTCCAGGTTCCTGTCCTGCATCTTGACCGGTGTTATTAGTGACAGGCTGCTTCGGCGTGCCGCTGCGCCAGCCCCCTGGGTCCCACAACGATGGGACCGATGCCACAGGGACGGGCTCGAAACACTCTATAACCCCTCAAAAGAACAGCAGTCTAGCTCGCTTTCCCCGAGCCCTGCCGCCATAAGCCTCAAGGGGGCTCATTTTGCGGCATCTCCTGGCGGGAGGGTGGCACCCGCACGGGACACATATCAAATGAAAGAGGGGGCGCAGGGCTATCAGAAACAGCCGGCAGAGGGAGTCGCGAGACCACCCCACTGGGGGATCCACACACCGAAAGTGATGAAGGTGGCGCAGATAGAGCCAACAGAGCAAACAGGACAAAATAAATAGGCTGCATTATGCAGCACAGTTGAGAAAGTGCCTTATCCCATATACTGATGAAGTATATACAGGATTTGAGAACAAAATTGTTTCCGGCGGTGATATTTGGGGGATTTTTGGGGACGTCACAGGAAGTGCTGTGAAGTCACTTCCTGTTTCCGGCAGTGGCATTTGGGGGAAATGATGTCATTTGGGGGAAGTGATGTCACAGGAAGTGATGTCACTTCCCGTTTCCGGCAGGTGACGCGGGGAAATGATGTCACAGGAAGTGGTGTCACTTCCTGTGTCCGGCGGTGGCATGACGTCACTGGAGGTGACGTCACCGGAAGTGACGTCACTTCCTGTTTCCAGCGACACGCGCGCTTCGAGCGCACGCACCCCTACCTTCCACCCCCCCCAAGGTGTCCCTGGCTGGCCTTCAGACATTATGGTCACCCTAGGTCTCAGCATGGTACAATGCCACGGAGTCCACCCTTCAAAGCATCCATTTTCTCCAGGGAAGCTGATCACTGCCAGCTGGAGATCAATTGTAAAAGCGGGAGATCTCCAGGCCCCACCTGGAGGCTGGCAATCCTACAATGCCATGAGGAATCCATGGTGAAGGGGACTCACACTTGCCAACAGTGTCTAATCCCGAGCAAATACCTTATGTGGAAATGGCCATGGAGATAACGTTTTTCACTTATGGTGCTTGTCTGGGGCTAAGCATAGCTTTCAGAAGGAGGAGGATTGGAAAGGTTTGTATTTAATAAATAAGAACATAAGAACATAAGAGAAGCCATGTTGGATCAGGCCAACGGCCCATCAAGTCCAACACTCTGTGTCACACAGTGGCAAAAAATGTTATATACACACATACACTGTGGCTAATAGCCACTGATGGACCTGTGCTCCATACACTGTGGCTAATAGCCACTGATGGACCTGTGCTCCATATTTTTATCTAAACCCCTCTTGAAGGTGGCTATACTTGTGGCCGCCACCACCTCCTGTGGCAGTGAATTCCACATGTTAATCACCCTTTGGGTGAAGAAGTACTTCCTTTTATCCGTCTTAACCTGTCTGCTCAGCAATTTCATCGAATGCCCACGAGTTCTTGTATTGTGAGAAAGGGAGAAAAGTACTTCTTTCTCTACTTTCTCCATTCCATGCATTATCTTGTAAACCTCTATCATGTCACCCCGCAGTCGACGTTTCTCCAAGCTAAAGAGTCCCAAGCGTTTCAACCTTTCTTCATAGGGAAAGTGCTCCAGCCCTTTAATCATTCTAGTTGCCCTTCTCTGCACCTTCTCTAAAGCTATAATATCCTTTTTGAGGTGCGGCGACCAGAACTGCACACAGTACTCCAAATGAGACCGCACCATCGATTTATACAGGGGCATTATGATACTGGCTGATTTGTTTTCAATTCCCTTCCTAATAATTCCCAGCATGGCATTGGCCTTTTTTATTGCAAACGCACACTGTCTTGACACTTTCAGTGAGTTATCTATCATGACCCCAAGATCTCTCTCTTGATCAGTCTCTGCCAGTTCACACCCCATCAACTTGTATTTGTAGCTGGGATTCTTAGCCCCAATGTGCATTACTTTGCACTTGGCCACATTGAACCGCATCTGCCACGTTGACGCCCACTCACCCAGCCTCAACAGATCCCTTTGGAGTTCCTCACAATCCTCTCTGGTTCTCACCACCCTGAACAATTTAGTGTCATCCGCAAACTTGGCCACTTCACTGCTCACTCCGAACTCTAAATCATTTATGAACAAGTTAAAAAGCATGGGACCCAGTACCGAGCCCTGCGGCACCCCACTGCTTACCGTCCTCCACTGCGAAGACTGCCCATTTATACTCACTCTCTGCTTCCTATTACTCAGCCAGTTTTTGATCCATGAAGCTGACCCCTTTCTAATATTTGCTCTGGAACCATAAGATGCAAGCAGTCTTACAAACAGGCACAGAAGCTGTACCCAGACGCGTAGGGAGGGGGGGGGGGCGGGGAGGGCGGGCCGCCCCAGGTCTGGGGGTCCCTGCGTTGGCAAGGGGGCCCCCAAACAATGGCCGTGACGTTGCTGCGCTGAAAGGGGGGGGAGAAAAAGAATGGAGGCGCGGCGCCCGACAGCGAGGGGGAGCGCGCGCGCACGGCGGAAGAAGGGGGGTGGGGAGGGGCGCGTGCACGCACATCGGGGCTCCTCGTTCCCTTCCCCCCCTCCCCCTTTTTTTCCCCTCTCTCTCACACAATCGAGTTGAAAGCAAAGTGCGGGAAAGGCACGTCGCTTTTTCTCCTCTCTCGCTCCCTCGCCTCAGAAGGCGCGCGTGCGCACCAGCCTCCTTCTCGGGCTTCTCCAGATCGTCCAGTGCTCTGGCACTGTAGTTCTTTGGAGCTTGTAAGCCCCAGAGATCCTACCACGTCGGATTTAGAGCAGAAACTACAAGTTCCAGCATCCCCTTTGGGGAACAGTCTGCACCACGTGCGAGAAGGGGGGAGGCTTTGATTTGCCAAATAAAATTGTCGCGGTGCCCGGAAAGCCGGTAAGTGCTGGGAAGTGGGTCGCCTTTTATTCCCTATGGTGGACGATCGGACGAAGCGGCCGGGGTGGGGGTGGAATCATTTGGAATAATTCGAGGCACAAAGACTTCTGGTATTTAGAATGCTGGGTAACTAATGCGGAGACTGCCGAAGAGTCTGAGGAATTGGCATGCTTGTTACTCGCATCTCCCCACATTTACCAAGGCCAAATCCACATGTAATTTCGGGGCGATTCATCTGGATTCTGTCTATCCCGCGCTTTCCTATCCAGTATCACCGCACACCATAACGCCTCACAGCCCACTCTCAAGACTGGTTTCGTTATCTTTCTGTTGACCCTTCATTCAGCCAATCAGCATTTTCTGCCCTCTGTGGGTTCTTTAAAAATACACACATCTCCCTTGATAACATCATGTTGTCTGTAAGCATCTAGAAGACAGCTTCTAGTGCTGTAAAGACTAATGGTCCTTAGCCCCCTCCCGGATTTACTTGAAAGATAGATGACCCTGAATGTAAAACAATCCTCCTCGCCAATGTCATACACAAGTTTTGTTTTGTTTTTAAATTGTAGGTGACAACCCACTCTTTTCTTATACTGAGTGGGAATGTCTTGTGTTTGAGTGAATATTCAGTGCTCAAAGATGTCAGACAACCAGATTTACTCTCAAGTATTAATAGAACATGTTTTCATTTTGTCATTGAAAACTATTTTTAATTATCTGCTGCCCCACCTTAACAAAAGTGGTTCTACATTTAAAGCAGTGACCACTTTGAAAAGCATTGACTCTAGGGTTGCCAGCTTGGGTTGGGAAATTCTTGGATATTTGGGGGTGGAGCCGGAGGGGGCACAGGATTCAGAGATAGGAGGGATCTCAGCATGGTAGGATGCCATATATTGCATACTCCAAAGCAAGCGTTTTCTCCAGGGAAACTGATCTCTGAAGGTCAGTTGTAATTCTGGAGGTCAGCTATAATTCTGGGAGATCTCGAGGCCCCACCTGTAAATTGGTAACCCTAAACACCTAGCACTGATCTTTAAAACCGCAGCTATTAAAAAGAACAACAATCTTTAAATGTTCAGATTTTTGGCTTCTCATCTCATAAGAGACTCAACATGAATATTTTTGTCCACATCAGAAATATATTTGTATTTTAAATTTGCTTGGGGGTGGTCTATGAAAATGTTTAACTACAAAATATATATCTTCCCTTTCTACCCTCATGAGGACCACTGAAGGGGTTAACAGTTTTAAAAATACATTTTAAAACCATTGAATCCCCCACCGACACATCTTTAAAACAAAAACAGTTAAAATGTGTATAAAAAACAAAAAGCAATCAAAAGACTGGTCCAGAAGGAGGGATCACTGAGAGAATGCCAAACAAAAAAACCCTTCATCCACTGGTAGAAGATGGCAGCAGAAGGGGACAAACAAATATCCCTGGGGAAAGAATTCCAGAGCCTTGGTACCACAACCAAGAAGATCCTCTGTCTTCCCCTCAGGTGGCAGTAGTGAGGGTTGTCCACAGTACATTTTTTAAGATGCACATTTTAAAAAGTGTACACCTAAAAATGAATGCAACAAAAACTTATTTGTAGGCATATGAATTATATAGATACACATATATCTGAGAGTTGGGATTAGCTGTGACTCCTTGTTGAGCGTAGGCTCATTAGCAAACGCCAGGACTTTTTGTGTAGAAAAAGCCTAGCAGGAATTTATCTGTGTATTTGCCCACACCCCCTGACATCACCATTGTTTCATACAGGGCTTTTTGTTTTTTTTTAAAAAAGCCCAGCAAGAACTTATTTGCATATTAGACCACACCTCCTGATGCCAAACCAGTTGAAACTGCATTCCTGTGTGTTTCTGCTCAAAAAAAGCTCTGGCATATTCCAAGTTGCTGTAATTTTTCACAATGCTTTGGATGGAATAAGCTACCAAATTTATGCCGCATGGGTGGGATTGCCACGGTGTTTGTTTTGTAATTAAAAGGAACAGGTCTTTTCTCTGCCTGAGAATGCACAAGGCGACATCAAAAGAATGTGCAAAAGAAAATAAAAATGCTATTGTAAAGATTTTAATTAGCTATATAATTATATAATTATAGGGAAGATCTCAGTTATTCCTGTTCTGTGTAATTACACATCAAATGGTCTATAAATTGCTCAATCATGACTGGATTGTCTGTGTTGGTTTATAGGGGTTCAGTAGTACTGGCCATATTTGAGTCCAATTGATGGTGACCTTGATCTGTGAGGATACTTCTATTCTGTTGTCAGTGTTATTTATTTACTTCACCTTTGAAGAAAGATGAATCATAATTGAATCAAAACTAAGGCAGATTACAAAAACTAAATTTATTTATTTTATTTATAGTCTGCCTTTCACAGGGCACAAGGGGAACAGCTGGGCCAGCAGGCTGCTTGTGGCATTTCTCTCTGTCACATGGTGTGGTGGGGTAATCAGGTTATCAATCACATGACCTAGATCGCACCAGCAGTGCCATGGGGGGGGGTGCCGCCCCCAAAGTGACACCACTTCCTGTTCCCCCCCCCACAAGTGGTGGCCATTTTGGGGGAGTTACATCACTTCCTGTTTCCAGCAGGGCTCCCTCGCAAGTGGTGGCCATCTTGCGGAAGTGACATCACCAGAAGTGACATCATATCCTGTTTCTGGAGGCGTGCACACACATGGGGGGCCCACATAAATCTTGGGCCCCGGGCCCCCAAAGCCCTAGCTACGCCACTGGCTGTACCTGCAGCTACTGGTGCCAGTTTATTCAAAAATCCATGATGTCTGTGATAATGTGGACCAATGCTCCCTCTAAGCTGTGAAGTCTTGTGAGCAAAATTTCTACTTTGTGAGCTATTGGCATTGAAGTTGTGAGCAGGCAATTTGGCTGTTGCATAAATTAGTTTGCTCTGGGGCTCTCCTTTCTGTGCTAAGACAAAAATGTGCGAGCTGGAGGCTAAAAAACTGAGCTAGCTCACACTAGCTCAGCTTAGAGAGAACATTTTAAGACCTCTGAAGTCAGGCACAGCTCAGTCTAAAGGTCCTCCTTTAGATGTAATTAAACTTTTGTTTCAGGACCATTCCATAAGCCAATTTACAAAAGACCAATAAATAATACCATGCTAAGTATTCTTTCTTGCTATTTCGAGTACAGTTTCAGGTAGGCAGCCATGTTTGTCTGAAGCACCAGAAGAAAGTTTGAGTTCAGTGGTACCTTTAATACCCACAAAGTTTTATTCAAAGTATAAGCTTTGCAGTCTGCAGGCACACTTCTTCAAATACAATGAAATGGAATTTACTGGTCCATACATATAGGTAGAGGGTAACAGCAGTAAATTAGCATACAACATAATAAAGATGTTTAACAGATGCAAGGACCAAACAGGAATAACAAGCTTAGTTTATATGGTTACCATTTGTTTGGGTTTAATTCAGGAGAGGGGAATATAACAAAGGAAATAAATATGTGAAAACTGACGAGTGATGAGCAGATGTATCCTTAAGGGTGGAATGTTGAGAATAATTAACTGGCAGGGTCTCGGTGAATAATCTTTCAAAAGAACACTTCATACCACTTCTACCTTAATATTTGACATTCAGTAAACTTAATTTCTTCAGTCCATGGATTTCCCCACTGACTCATGTATGCTTTCTCCCAAATTTTGCATCCATTTCATCATACAGTTTTTAACTTGCTCGGTTTCAGTACCATATTGCAATAACTTTTTATAATTTTTTTCCTAATAGGTGTTTTAAATCTCTGGTTTTTCAAAAGTTGTTTTCTTTCTTAGTTGAACCCCTTCTTTTCCTATTTGTTCTTTCAGTTTGGATACCATTTGATGGTATAACAACTACTGAATGTTTTTTCCTTCATCTTGAGCTGCTTGCCAGAATTTTATTTTTTGTTGTTTAACCATCATATAGGTTATATGTTCACATTTCTTTCTTATAATACTATTGTTTCTATAAACGCCAACTGGAGATGTAAATGGCGAGGTTCGTAGACTTAATCTATTTCTGCATTTAAACCATTTTCTTAATAGACAATCTCTCAAAATATCGTGTTAACCAAATTTATTAAATTTTTGCAATATATTGAAATGTATTTCAAATAATAAAAAAAGAAAAAAAGCAATATTTCAATCCTTATCAATACATTACACATTTTCTTTTTTTTTCTTCTCACTTCCCCCACCTCTTTTCTTTGACCTCTGTCAGTGCTTCAAGCTATTGAGAAAAAACAATTAAGGTACCATCCGTTTTAGAATCTTGCACTATAAAACTTACATAAAATCTAATAACATCTCTATATCTCTATTTATAATTCGGTCTTCTAGCTTTCCATCAGGACATTGTTAGCACATCCTGAACTTATTTATCTCAATATACTAAATCATATCACCTTAACCTTTTAGTTCACTCATAGTATTACACTTATCTTTCATCTATTATCACACCAGTTATAGCTATTTGATTCTTTTTAAGTATTACACTTATCTTTCATCGATCTAATATCACATCAATTATAACTGTTTGTTGTAATTATCACTATATTTTCTAACTGCTAATAAAAGGAGCTATCGTATATTGATTCAAAAAATTCTTTCTAATCACCTGTCTCCCCCATTTCCCCCAATTTCAGGTTATACTTTCAAATGTCTCTTAACTCTCCATTGCTTTTCAATATAGTCCTGAAACTTCTTCCATTCATCTTTAAATTTTTCTGCATCACTGTCTTTCAAGATTCTAGTAAGTCTATCCATTTCACTCCAATGTAAAGTTTTTAAAATCCAGTCCCATTTATCTGGTATTTCAGCTTGCTTCCACCTTTGTGCAAACAATGTTCTTGCAGCTGACAACATATACCACACCAAAGTCCTGTCTTGCTTCGGAAAACTTTCCATTTGTAATCCTACCAAAAAGGTATCTAGTGCCCTTTTAACTGCATATCCCAAAATCTTCGACATCTCTTGATGAATCATTTGCCAAAATTGTCTTGCTTTTTCACATGTCCACCACATATGGTAAAAAGAGCCTTCATGCTTTTTACATTTCCAACACCGATCAGATGCCTGCTTGTTCATTTTTGCTAACTTCTTAGGTGTCATATACCATCTGTATTGCATTTTCAAACAGTTTTCTTTTATATTATTACATGTCGATATTTTCATAGAGTTCTTCCATAGGTGTTCCCATGTCTCCATTGAAATTTCTTTATTCATATTTATTGCCCATTTAATCATTTGAGATTTTACTACTTCATCTTCTGTAGAGCATTTCAATAACAATTTATACATCTTTGCAATCAACTTTTCATCTTCCCCTAATAGCACTTTTTCCATTTCTGTCTGATCTTGCCTTATACCTGTAGTCCTGATATCTTTATCCACTAAACTTTTAATTTGTAGCATCTGGAACTTCAATCTCTCAAAATATGATTGTCATTTTATGTTTAAATTGTTTTTAGTGATTTCTTAGTTCATAAGTAATTGTTTGTTCCTTTTTTAATATCCCTCACCTTTGTTCTCATTGCTCTGTCTTGCTACTTTTGTCTGAAATTCATTTTAATTATAATAGGGTGAACAGACTCCCCGCTTGGTGTTTTGTGGTCTGGCAACACAGCTTTTTCCATGTTGCTGTCTTGTCCAAATTCTCTTTTGTTGCTTTCCCCTTTTTCATATTACATACTGTAGTTGCTGCCAACAGGAGAGGAAGTACATAGCCAATCAATTATTTACATGGTGGAAACATCTAGAATCTGAGCTGCAGAAAACCAATCCTACTGCAGTGATCTCTCTGCAGAGACACAAAGGGGAAAAATGGAGCTGCCCCACCTGAGCTGCTGGGGAAACTGTACTCTTGCAAACACTGAAGGAGGGTTTCATTGAGGGACATCAGAGACACCAACTGAGACTGAAAATAGATCTTTGCTAACAAATTTCATTAGAGATATGCTGCACACAAGCAGATTTGCTCCCCTGGTTACAGAAAGCTGAAGTAAATTAATATTTAAAGTAGGAGATTGGGTTCTATCCACTAACTCCCCAAAAGTGATTTTTTAAACAAGTTTTTGTTTGTTGATTTCGTTTTTGCAGCATTCCAGATCCGATTGTGGTGTGGATGCTATGGGCCAGGGGTGGCCAAACTGTGGCTCTTTTACACATATTCTGTGGCTCTCGAAGCCCCCACTGCCCCATCAGCTGGCTTGGAGAAGGCGTCTCTTTAAATCACTTCTCCAAGCCAAGCCAGTTGGTGGCTTGGAAAATGCATTTAAAGTTAAGGTTACTTTCTTTCCACCTCTCCGCTTCCCCCTCTATTTGTTTTAATTATTTAATTAATTTAATCCACCTCTATTTGTTTTAATTATTTCAGGCTCATTTTTTGAGGGTTAGGGTTAGGGTTAGGCTGATGTGAAGTTCCACCAAAACCAAAAGTTGGATTAATCAAATCTATGGCAACTCTAAGCATGAAGCTCCCATCTTTCTCTCTGACATTTGCAATTAGAGGAAGGAGCAGAACAAACTGCAACCAAATGGCTTGCACCAGGGCTTTTTTTAAAGCAGGAACGCACAGGAATGCAGTTCCAGCTAGCTTGGCATCAGAGGATGTGACCTAATATGTAACTGCTGGGTTTTTTCCTCCCAAAAAAGCCCTGGCTTGCACTGTGCAATTAAGCAATCTTTCTCACACTGGAAGAACCTGTTTCGGTTCTCCCTTTTATGTTGTGTTTCCTCTATTAATGCGGCTAAAATACATTTAGGATACCTCTTCACCACAAACTTATATCAGTTTTATTCCCTGTCATGGAATTCCCTTCCCCCAAGATTTTAGGGACTTGCAGCTGGGTTGAATGGGTTTGCCTGAGACCTGTTTGCTAGAGATCCTGAACCTCCTCAATCACAGAACTATAGTTTCCTGAATTTCTCAAGGAATTACTATGATATCTGCAATTTAGGTGCAATTTAGGTAAGCAGTTGAAAAGGTGCAAGTCATCAAGTTCAAGACTGAGATGAGCATGGTGAAGGCAATGGGGATGCTCGTGTGGTCTCAGTTTATTGACTGCTGGAGACTCCTAGAAGTTTCAGGATTGCAAGTAATATTGTTATAATCTTTTCAAATGCATTTTCACTTTGTATTTTGTTCTTATGCAGTAACGTTGGTTTTCTTATTATAACAGAATTAAAAGTGTGCTTGAGGCGAAATTGTAAATTGAAGCAAGAGGGGAGAGTGGGATTTCCACAAGAATCTGTTTGGAGGGATCAGATGAGCATTTGGGATAAATTTAAAAGGCAGAGAGTGATCTGCTTAACTCAAGCCGCATTTTATTTCCTACAAGACCCAAAGACTTGAAATCTAACCCATCTCTTCCATGAACAAGCATAATAGAACCCCCTAATCCAATTAATGTAGCAAAGTCCTTTATTGCCAGAGTTACCAGCAAACAGAAAATGGAAGATAGGTGCAATAAGGTCTTGGTCTAGTCATAAACCATTACAGAGGACATTAAAAGGAGTCTTTGTGTCTTGTCCTCGCTCTGTTGATGCCTTGAACGAACCTTATTAATGTGGGACAGAATGTGGGCAATTTTCCATTCAGCATTGACTGCTCATTGTTTCTAAATGATTCAATAAAAGCTATGCCATGCAATGAATTCTGAATACTGTTTAAGATTTAAATTAAAAGTTGCCTCTTGGCATTTCCATGACTCAAGCCAAAATAACTTACTGTATCTAGACATGTTGTTTATGTTCTCACTTAAATTTACCTTGGTTAATTTGAGGACAGTTGATCAGCCTCAAAATATTCTTACTGGGTGTTTCTAAGGATGGAAATTTTTTATTCAAGATCAGACCTGAACAACACCAAATTATAAATATTACAAATGCTTCAAATTCCAATACAACTTTTCCTGACACATCTGATATTTCACCAGTATCAGCTTCCAAACTGATATTTCTTCTGGCAGCTTGCTGTCTGGGTGATTTTTCCTGTGAAGTAGGAGGCGGGAGGAATAGCAAGAAGAGAGAATGACTTAGCAGTTGTGTGCAGCCTTTCTGCCAATAAACACCACCCCAACTGGCATTTCTCTTCACAGCATTTTCTGATGGTCACTACATTATCTCACTGGCTTTGGGAAAGATGTTGCACATAAGCATGGGTCTTGTGTCTGCATGAATGATTTCATTCTCTGGTGCTACTCCTCCTAGGTATAGGCAAGACATTGTTTGTATCTGCTAACAAGCAGGCACAGTAGATGATGGGGCCAGAAGCTATGGTTCTGCCTGCCTGTAATAGGAAGTCCTGCCCTGCAGAGGACAAATTAACTATTTTCTACAGTCCTTCTAGTTTTTATTTGCATCTCATTCCCTGTCAGAACTTGAATTGCAATAATGAAGTTCATCTTTGGATTTTTTTATCCCTGCTATTAGACTCCTCTAACCCATTATGCATTGACAGCTTACTTGGAGAATCCAAGCAGTCAAGCCTTTAAGCTTGACTTCAGATTTATGGGCTTGCTGTATATACTATTCTTTTTTCTCCAGTGTATTTCTGTGTATTTATTCTGCAACTATAACAAAAATATATAGGTTTCCTTAATTGGGGTAGGAATGTCACTTGTGACATGGGTGATGTCATCCAAGTGTTTTTTTTTAATTAAACATATTTTTATTAATAAAGCACAAATGCAGAGTTAACAGTTACATAATAGATTGCCATAAAACACAAAATGGTGGCAATATAATAAGATCATTAATATCCAATATTTATATGACTTATAAGTGCAAACATTTGTTAGCCATATTCTAAAAACAACTTTAATACCTAATGATAAGACAGGAGAGTATGGTGATTATTATTCAAACTATAGCCTTTATCCATTAAACCATATGACTGATTGTTCAATAAAGGGGTCCATTTCTCCAAAAAATTAGTTTAGTTAACTTTGTCATCTGTTCTTGCTATACTACCTGAGACTTTATCTAAAATAAAGCAGTCCCATAATTGTATATGCCATTGATGCACTGTTGTGTGTGTGTGTGGGGGGGTGTCTTTCCATTTAAGTGCAACTAAGTTCTTAGCAGCTGTCCACAGTATCATTAATAATTCCTTTCAAATTTTGGGTATTTTTGAATTTTCCCATAAATTAAGAAGGATTGTTTCTGGGGTTGCAGGAATTGTGGAATGTGTGATCAATTTTATTTGAGCCAATACCTGTATCAATTTTTTTTTTAATTTATTTGGAGGACTAACAGTTGTTTCCTTTTTCTTCACAAAGGTTCAAAAAGGTAGAGGGGGGCTAAGGGAACAAAATAAGAAAGCTTGACTGACATCTAGAATTGTCTTGTATAATTGTATCTGTTCCAAGTTTGACTCCATTTAGTTCTTTTTAAAGGTCTTTGTGCCAAACTTTTTGAAAATTTAATATTTTAGTATTGGCTGGTTGTAGGAAAATTCCATAAATTTTAGACAGGCTGCAGAGCCTGTACAACATAACTATTCCATCAGGCTTTCAGTTGAGGCAGTGGATGTCCATATGGGATTGGCCCCTCCTGCTTAAAGTGCTCATACCAGTTCAAATTGCCTAACTTAGTTAAACTGTTGGCTTGAACCACCACGAAGCAGAATTATGTATGATACCTGATCGGACCCAAGAATTAATGTCTGCCATCTTAATGTTATTTAAAATGGATGTAATTTTAGGTTTTTAATGGTTTTATTATATTGTTTACTACTGTATAGTTTTATACAGTAAGCCCCCCCCCCCAAGACTGCTTCGATTGGGAAGGGCAGGAAAGAAATCCCATAAAAAAACAAATATCAAGCTTTTAATAAGGGGTAGAACCATTAGATGAAGGCTTTTCAAACTCTGTAAAAGAGCTATGTAGGAACTTTTGAGAGTCAAAAGAGTTAAGGAGATTATTTATCTTCATATATTCAAACCAGGGAAGTGAAATATTGTGGTCTATTTCCAGTTTTAATTTCTCATAAATCTGACAATTTTGCTGATATCTAAAAATTGTGTTATTTTATTTATTTATTATTTATTTTATTTTATTTATATCCCACCCTCCCCACCGAAGGCAGGCTCAGGTTTGTTAGGTGTGAGTTTCTCCATCGTTTAAAAGAATATTTGGCTAATCCTGGTATAAACTATTTTTGGCCCACATTGGTGGTGATAGAGAGTTGCATTTTTTATCCCAAACTTTTAAAGTCACATCTATAAAAGTATTATTCTGAGATCAACTTAATCATCTTCTGTGGTCCTTCCATAATATCTCATGAATGGATTGTGGATTTAAATAAAATTTCTCAATATATTTACAGTCTGCCAAGTAAGTATTTTTATATTGCTTTACTAAATTAGCCAAAAGTATTGCCTCATAGTAGACTTGCAGACCAGGTACAGCCAACCCACCTCAACTAGTTGGCCTTCAGATAATTTCAATCTTGATTTTTTTTTGTATATTGCCAAATTATGTTATTTATTTATTTATTCCTTGGATTGATATCCCGCCGCCCCCGCTGAAGCAGGCTCAGGGTGGCTCACAACAGTCAAGTCTAAACAATAAAACAATGAAAAAACATTGGAGTTTCGACAGTTGATAAAAACAGTTAAATAATTTAAAACAGTTTTGGTGCTAGTATGAATTTCAGTTTCAATATATTCAGCGATGTTGGCCATCCTCTTGTACTACAATTCAGCTGAAGGCTAGTCAAAATAGTACTGTTTTACAGTACTTGCAAAACTGAGCAAGGTCACACAAGGCCCTTACTTCTTCTGGAAGTTGGTTCCACCAGTAGGGGGCTGCAATTGAGAAGGCTTTCTCTCTAGTAGACTTCAGTCTCACCTCCCTTGGCCCAGGGATCAACAATAAGTTCTGTGTCCCAGATTTAAGTACCCTCTGGGGAACATGTGGGGAGAGACGGTCCCTAAATTAGACAGGTCCTCGGCCATATAGGGCTTTAAAGGTAATAACCAGCGCCTTGTAGTGAATCCAGAATACTATCGGCAGCCAGTGCAGTCCCCTCAGCCTTGGCTGTATGTGCTCCCATATAGAGAGAGCCAATAAAAGCCTGGCCACCACATTCTGCACCAACTGCAGTTTCCGGGTATGAGACAAGGGCAGCCCGTCGCATGGATCACAGTTGCCAGGTCCCTGCACTCAAGGAAGGGGACCAACTGTCTTCCCTGCCTAAGATGGAAGAAGGTGGATTTGGCAATGGCTGCTATCTGGGCCTCCATTGCCAATGTGGGCTCCAGTAGCACCCCCAAGCTTCTGACTCTGGATGTTGATATTAGTAACGCCTCATCAAAAGCTGGTAGAGGGACTTCCCTTCCCGGACCGCTGTGACTCAGGCAAAGGACCTCTGTCTTCGTCAGATTCAGATTCAGAAGACTCAGCCTAAGCCACTCTGCCATGGCTTGCAATGCCAGGTCTAGATTTTCTGGGGCAGAGGCAGGCTGGCAAACTATCAGTAGATAGAGCTGGGTGTCATCAGTGTACTGGTGGCAACCCAGGCCATATCTCCGGACAATCTGGGCAAGGGGGCGCATATAGATGTTGAACAACATCAAGGAGAGCACCACCCCCTGAGGCACACCACAGTTAAGCGGATGTCTCTGGGACGATTGTCTCCCCATCGCCACTCTTTGTCCCCGACCGCAGAGAAAGGAGAGCCATTGCAGGGCCAATCCCTGAATCCCTGCGTCGGCAAGGCGGTGGATCAGCAACTGATGGTCAACTGTGTCGAACACCGCTGACAGGTCCAACAACATCAGTACTGCCGAACCGCCTCAATCCAGATATTGCTGGAGATAATCCACCAGGGCAACCAGCACTGTCTCCATCCCATGACCCAGGTGAAAGCTGGACTGGTGTGGGTCTAGGATGGAAGTGTCCTCTAGAAAGCTCTGTAACTGTAGCGCTATTGCCCTCTTGATAATTTTACCCAAAAAGGGTAAATTTGAGACTGGCCAGTAGTATGCCAATTCGGCCGGGGCTTATGTTGGTTTTTTCAAGAGGGAATGGACTACTGCCTCTTTAAGGGGCCTTGGGGAAAGCCCCTCAGAGAGGGATCTATTTACGATATCCCATATAAGATATCAAAGCTCCATCCGGCACGCTTTAACCAGCCAAGGGTCCAAATCACACGTTGTTGGGCGCACAGTGGAGAGAATTCTGTCAACTTCCTCCAGGCTAAGTGTTGTAAAATGATTCAAAGCTGGTCTGGAAAATAGGCACAGAGCCTCGAGCTCACATACTGTTTCAACTGTGGCAGGGAGGTCACGACGGAGCGACGAGACCTTATCTGCGAAAAAAGTCGCAAAAACCTCGCAGCCAATGTCCAATTCCCTACAATTTGGTCTGCCTTGTTGCAGAGTTGTAAGAGTTTGAATGATACTAAATAACTGAGCCAGGTGTGAATTCGCAGATGCAATCTTGGCCTCAAAGTAAGCTTTCTTTGTGGCTGCCATCTCATAGGACCTCATAAACTCTCTATAAGATGTTCTAGTCGCTTCGTCTTGAGTATGCCGCCACTGCCTTTCTAGCCATCTGAGCCTCCGTTTCATCAGCCACAGTTCTGGGCTATACCATGGTGCCAGCTTAGAACGAGGACGCAGAGGGCACCAGGGAGCGATCTCATCAATGGCCATGGTGAGTCGGTCTTGCCAGGACTCAACCAGGTCATTGAGAGAATCTCCAGGGGGCCAGGTATCCCACAGTGCCATCTGGAACCATACTGGGTCCATCAGGGCGAGCTAAAATATGCTTGCCGCCTAAACGGGTTTGGGGTGGCACATCCATACGGGCCTTCAGGACATAGTGGTCCGACCATGGCACTGCATCTGCAGTAATTCGGTCCACTGTAACCCCCGACACAAAGATCAAGTCCAGCATGTGCCCGACCTGATGTGTGGATGTTGTTACAAATTGAGAGAGTCCTAGTGTAGCCATGGATGACACTAGGTCCACCACCTGACTGGAGTTCGCGTCATCAGCATGGACATTGAAATCACCCAGGATTAAAAGCCTTGGATGTTCCAATGCCCAGCCTGTTACGACCTCCATCAGGGACGATAAGGCGCTAGCTGGTGCGTTAGGCGGTCGGTACACCAGCCAGATCGCCAAAACCTCTTCAACATCCCATGCCAGAGCCGCACATTCAATGCCATTGATCTCTGGAGTTGGGAGAGCCCAGAAGGAGTAAGCCTCCCGTATGAATAGGGCCACACCTCCCCCCTCACCCGCTAATCTGTGATTGGTGAAAGACTGAGTATCCTGGGGGAGCTATTTGGGCGAGAGCTACTGTCTCCCCATCATGCACCCAGGTCTTAGTCACGCATGCCAGGTCCATATCCTGTTCACACGGGAAATCTCAAAGGACTGAGGTCTTATTGTTTATGGACCTGGCATTGCATAACACCAATGACGGAGGTGAGTAATTCAGCCTGACCCCACCACCTGTCACCATAGGGATGGGACGCAGACTGGAAGAGGGTCGAGCACCATCATGTCTCATTTGCCTTCCCTTGCATCTATGTCTGTTCCCACCATCATACCTTCCCCTCCCCAAGAGTACTGGGATCCCCAGGCCAGTCACCCCCTACTGGTCTCCACAGCAGCCTCAGACCAATATATATATTAGATGCCCTGCTTACAATCCTGTATTATTCTAATTTCTACTTTCTTCTCTCCTTATCCTTGCTAGCTAAGAACACCCACCCGAATCGACCTACCATCCCTGCCAATTAACCTCCCCTAAATAGTTAATTAATTCTAAAACCCCTCTTAAAAACCCCTCTTTAAATAACATTGCCATTTTTTTAGAAGAGTGCCTGGAATATATATGCGATTTGCCTTGTATAAAACATCATTTTGGTTAGTATAAAAGATTTTACAATATTAACTCTTCCTAACAGTGTCAGATATTGGTTGTTGAATTGTTTTTTTTAAATAACAATTTTATTTGGTTTTAACACAAATTTTACAGTTGTTGTGACTGTTCAAATTATATATAATAAAATATTAGTACTACAAAACATAAAGACAAAAATATGACAACTATCTGTGATCCATCTTACCACTTATCACAATAGTCAATAAAGATACCATTTATTTACAATATTTGGAATTTTGTTCTGTGAAGTTAAGTATTCTAGTATTGGAAACCATAAGGCTTCAAAATTTGCAGTGTAAAAATTAATGGTCGAAAGTTGTATATTTGCAGTTATTTTATTCATTATGTACAATTACCATAGTTTTTTGTGCCAGAGTTCAGTTGTGGGTTTATGCTTATCTTTCCATAATAAAGCTATCGTAGCTTTAGCAGCATATAATAATAAAGCTATTGTTTTCTTAACAGTAAATGAAATTGAATCATTTAAACACAAGTTCAATAATAGTGATTCTGGAGAGATCTCAGTTACATAGCCTGTAATTTTCTGAACTTGTTGTGTTATTATAGTCCAAAATGGCTAAATTAAAGGGCAATATATCCAGCAATGTAAGTATGAGCCTTCTTCATCGCAATTTTTCTCGCATTTCAGTGATGAGTTAGATATAAAATGAGAGAGTTGAAGGGGAGTGCTATACCAGAAGGTCATAATTTTTAAAGTTTGTTGTCTAATTTCTACAACAGATAATAATGTCTCATAACTATTCCAAATTTGGTCCCAAATATCGGACGCTAAGGTTATTTTACATAGTTTTTGCCACTTAGCTTGATAAGGTGTTTTTTGATTCTCTTTGAGGCTGAGCATAACTTGATATATTTGAGATAAAAGTCCTTTATGGTTAAGATAGGAATTTTTTTATGGTTTTGATTGTTGAATTGTTTTAGCATATCTACTATAGATTTATTTACCTCCAAATTATTTAGATGCATCAAATAAGTTTAAACAAACTTTGATTACAAGGCACAGTGAGAACTGACCCAGTTGTACCAGTATTTGCTTTTTATATAAGACATACAGTTGTTTGACATTTTTATAGGATAAAACTGAGTTTTTAACTGATTAACTTGTAATCCTGCTACAATGCTAAAAAGGATGGTATTAATGGAGTGAGCTCTTGGGTTAGTTACATATAATTGACTGCAAATAAGCTAACCCTAAAGTGTTTGTCATTGATTAAAACCCCTGAAGTTGTGGAATCAAACTGCCAGTGCAAGCAACAACGGGGAAAGAGGACATTCTTGTCAGGTGCCTCTTGACATTGTTATATTTTGAGAGTTTATTCCATTGATCCAAATTTGGGCCATCAGAGGGCACTATAAAGAACTGACCACATTTCTAACGTTGCCACAAAAATTCATAACCTTTAATTAAGTATGTAGAAAACTGGTTTTGACTGTATCAAAACTTAACTTATCAGAATTTTTTAATGTTTAATGTTAATGTAACCTTGTCTTTTGTATAAGGGAAATTGAATGATGTTGTTAGCCGCCCTGAGCCTGCTCCGGCGGGGAGGGCGGGATATAAATAAAATTATCTATCTATCTATCTAAAACCTTTTCTATGTCAAATGACAGTATACAAGCAGAATCTTCTTGATGGTGTTTATAGTAATGTAGAATATTCAGCATCTTACTTATATTATGTTAGGTCTCATTGTGGAATAAACCCTGTTCAGTTAATTAAACTACAGTCGCCATTTATTTGATTTAGTTTTGATGTTAAAATAACTGTAAAGATTCTATAGTCCTGATTAAGAAGGGAAATAGGGTGGTAAGATTTAGTATTAGTTAGATCTCTGTCTTCTTTTAGCAGGATAAGAACATAAGAGAAGCCATCCCCTCTTGAAGCTGGCTATGCTTGTAGCCGCCGCCACCTCCTGTAGCATTGAATTCCACATGTTAATCACCCTTTGGGTGAAGAAGTACTTCCTTTTATCCATTTTAACCTGACTGCTCAGCAATTTCATTGAATGCCCATGAGTTCTTGTATTTTGAGAAAGGGAGAAAAGTACTTCTTTCTCTACTTTCTCCATCCCATGCATAATGTTGTAAACCTCTATCATGTCACCCCGCAGTCGACGTTTCTCCAAGCTAAAGAGCCCCAAGCATTTTAACCTTTCTTCATAGGAAAAGTGTTCCAAACCTTTAATCATTCTAGTTGCCCTTTTCTGGACTTTTTACTATTTTTAGTAATTTCCATGATTCAGGCAGTATTCCTTCGTTCAAAGTTAGGTTGTATACATCTGTTAAGGCTTTGCAAGAATATTGAGGTATTTTTTTGTAGAATTCAGATGTAAAGTCATCCAAACCTGATGATTTATTATTTTTAATGTTTTTGTAGTTCCTCTGATCTTTTGTTCAGTGATGGGTTAATCTAAAAATATTGGTTGGCCGTAGTCAAGTTCTTAATATACTTATTTTATTAAAAATAGTTATTAATCAATTCAGATTTGAATAATAATGTTCAAGTACTTTAAAGATTCTGTTTGTAGAAGTTTGAAACAAGCCTTTATAATTTCTTATACTTTTAATTCTATTTTGGGGGGGGATTAACCTTGCATCATGATAAAAGATGCAAAGATTTTGGGCTTTTGTACCAGAAGTGTTGTTTTAGATATAATAATTTTTTATTTGATTTTTCTCTAATAGTTCCATTTTTTTCCATTCTTCTATGAGCTGTTTACTCTGATATTTTAGTACTATTTGTCAGAACTTGTTTTAGTTGGGTTTTCCTTTTTTTATAGGTCAAGGATATTAATATAATTTTCCCTTCGAGAACTGCCTTAAAAGCATCCCACACCATGTTCAAATAAATGTTACAGTCTATATTATGCTTGGAAGGCAAGGCAAAGCTAAGCATTTATATGGAAGTACCAGAGAGAAACCATCCAAATAATGACATTCCTGCATCATAATGTGCATCTTCTGTCCCTGTCAAGAGCAATCTAAAGTGTGGAGTGGAGATGGGAAAACTTATTGCATCATGATATTGTAAATGAGGAAGGAGTTACTACACTTGACAGAGAGGAAGGGGTGACACACACAAGGAGACTCCATTTTCAAGGGCAAGCTCGTCCCTCATATTCGTTGTAGCTCTATCATTAAAGATTTAATTCCATGCCCTTACTCAAAATGATCTTTTTATTCCTCTAAAAAAGTTTCTAGGATGTTCAGCCTATATAACTTGAAAACTCACACTGTGAACATTATTTTACTGCATTATAAATGACTGTTACAGTGAGCATCTGTGTCTCTCTTACTCCTCGATGGATAGTTTTGCTTCAGATAGAGTGGGTGCTTGTGAGACAGACTGTGAAGGAGATGAGAGAGCCAGATTCACATGCCAGATCAGGGCCTGTCTCTTTCTCTTGATTTCTCCCAACAAGTAGCAATGAATGTGATGGGGGGTGGGTGGTAGTAGTAGTAATGACTTTTTGCTCTGGACAGAGGCAGAAAATGCACTTTATTATACAGGGATTCACATTATGGTACACGGATGCTTTTCTTTGGATGGTTTCTCTCTGGTGCTTCCATATAGATGCTTAGTTTTATCTTGCCTTCCACTTTTTCCTGAGCATCCATGTAATACTGTTGTAAATAATTCTCCCCTCCCCCATTCTCATGCTATGACCTCAGCCCAGGTCTTCAACCTATGTGGTTGCAATGTAAAGTTTAGAAGACATTAATTAGTGTATCTGTTAATGGATGTCCTGTCACTATGTCTAGTCATTTATATCTTGCATTTTATGATAAATTCTGAGGTAACACAAAGACATGCTAAAACAAAGATGTAACTGAGCTTCTTTTCAAAATGGAACCCAGTAATTAGTCATATCTATTCCTAGCACTGTTGTAAACACAAATCCTTATAAAATAAAATAGAGGTTAGAGATGTGCACAAACATCCTTCTCATTCTTGTTTTCAGCGTTTTTTAATATCCTGATTGGTTTAGTTAAATTTGTTTGTTCAGATTTTGGGGGTGTTTTGCTTTCAGTTACTTCAGTGGGAAATGCATTCTTGGCTGTTTCTCCCCACCTGGTGACCTGGCATCCAACAAAGGTGAAATTATCAGGGATTATTCCTCATCTCCGAGGGATTCTCTCAGACAAATTTCAGACAGGCTGGAAAAAGAATAGTGGTTCTGTAAGAAGTTAAAATCCTTGTTTTTGTAATGGGCTCAGGGAGGTTAGCAACCCACTAAAGCAGGCAGCATAAGTATAACATGCTACTGAGCTGGCATGGCAAGAATGTGGAGCTATCTGTGTGCCTGGCTGGCAGAGAACAGAATCAGAAGGTACAGCTCACATAGACATTGCCCAACCCCTCTGCTCACTCCATAACACTGGAAGTAGAGGTTTTCTTCCTTTTTTTCCCCCTAAGGGCAGACCTAGGTGTGACATGTTGTTACATGAACTTTAAACTTGTGCTGGTGACTGTTTTCAGTTGGGTGGAACCATGCCCGCTGGGCACTGTAGTCTCAGTACTATGAATTGCTGTACTCAAGATGGCAAGGAGAGGGATCACTGTCATGACATTTGCCTCTGTCTCTCTCCCTGCAGTTCTGCAGCACTTGCTTTTGTCACTGAGGCACAAGTAAACTGTTTGCTTCTGCCTACCCAATCTACTGCCAACACATCTTATCACAGGCTGGAGGTGTGAGTGAAATATAGCATTAGTCTCTACCTCCTCCCAGTCTGCAGAGCTGCCTTATGCCAGCATGGGCAAGTAAAATATTTCACTCTTTGCCTAGTAGGCACAGTACCAGAGAAGAGAATCCCAAGCAAACTTGAGCTTCTGTACACACAGAAACAAATCAAAGCTCTTCCAAAGTATGTAAGCTAGCCATGGGATTCATGTAAATTGCTGCAGTCCTCTTCAGTGACAAGTGTTATGGATAACTCAGAGAGACATTGACTGGAAAATGTTTCTATCAGCCACTTATCCACTGAGTCACTCTCTCCATTCTATCACTTTTATCTCACACTCCCTCCAAAGAGCTCAGGGCAGCATACATGGTTTTCTCTGTTCATGGCTCTCCCCTCCTCTGCTTTAGGTTAGGCTGAGAGCTAGTGACAGGCCCAAGGTCACCCAGGGACTTTGTAACCAAATAGGTAAGACTGGCACTCTACCTACTATACAAAGTTGTCTGTGTCAAATTACATACTTTACCACTTCCTTAACCTTCCCGAATTTTAAGCCAGATAGCCAGGCAGCAGACTACAGGCAAAATCCAATGGTTTCTGGGTAGTATTTATTTCTTTATACCCTGTTTTCCTCTCCAAATGGTGGTTCAAAGTGGCTGTTATCTTCTCCATTATAGCCTCACAACAACCACCATGTGAGGTAGGTAAGCCTGAGAGAGACAGTGTGGCCTGATGTTACCCAGTGAGCTTCCAAGACAGAGTGGGAATTTTAATTTAGGACTATCAGCTTCTATTCTGACACAATTGACGACTGTTAATATTTAAATCCAAAAAATTTTAAAAATAAGAATTCGTCACTCACCTGAGTTATATCTTTTAAGTATCTGTAGAGAAAATATCCCCAAAACAATGACAAAATTACTACTGCATATAGTTACGATTGCAAGAATACTATATGCAAAATATTGGAAGATTTCTAAGATACCTAATAGAGAGGAATTCGTATCTAAATTATTAGAAGCTGTGGAATTAGATATATTGTCCACAAGACTGCATGATGGTAACTTACAAAAATGTAAAGAGGCATGGGATCCTATGTATAAATGGGTGAAAAGTAAAGGACTCATTTTGGATTAATAGAAACCTGAACTGACAAACCCCTAACACTCCTTGTGTGATTGGGAGAGTGTTTATGAGGTGTGTGGGTGGTTCCATTGTTGTATTTCTTGTCATTAGTATATTTGTTGTTATTTATGTTTATATGTTGTCATGTTGTTGTATTGAATAAAAGGAATTGAACTGAAAAAAAAAATTAAATCCAAATGAGTTATATAACTATACATATTGATAGAGGTTTTTTTCTGGGTTTTGATTAGTTACTAGAATGTATATTCATAACATGGATGTTTTTTATACATATTCATAGCATCATAGAACCATAGAGTTGGAAGGGACTTCTAGGGTAATCTAGTCCAACCCCCTGAACAATGCAGGAAACTCACAAACACCTCCCCCTAAATTCACAGAATCTTCATTGCTGTCAGATGGCCATCTAGCCTCTGTTTAAAAACCCCCAAGGAAGGAGAGCCCACCACATCCCGAGGAAGCCTGCTCCACTGAGGAATCGTTCTAACGGTCAGGAAGTTCTTCCTAACATTGAGCCGGAAACTCTTTTGATTTAATTTCAACCCATTGGTTCTGGTCCTACCTTCTGGGGCCACAGAAAACAATTCCACACCATCCTCTATATGACAGCCCTTCAAGTACTTGAAGAGGTGATCATATTATGAGACTTCTTTCATAATACTTTGCCGTAGTACCTGTTTATACCATGCTTAGTTTAAATTCACTGGACTGGATTCAGACTAAATTGGCAGTTTCCACTGATTCTAGTTTCTTGATGCAGAGCCCTCCACCCCAATATCATTCCTCAGGGTCCCCTATCCTCCCCATGCATGATGTTTTGTGGAGATCAGTAGGATGCAATGGCAAGGAGGAGGCAGGAAAATGCCATGCTGCTAGTGGAAAATTTAGCACTGGGTTGAATCCAGTGAGAGCCAATTTGGTGTAGTGGTTAAGCGCATGGACTCTAATTTGGGAGGACCAGGCTTGATTCCCCACTCTTCCCCATAAATTCCACATGATGTGACCTTGGGTCAGCCACAAGTTCTCAGCAGAGCTGTTCTCTCAACAGCAGTTCTCTCAGAGCTCTCTCAGCCCCACCTACCTCACAGGGTGTCTGTTGTGGGGAGAGGAAGGGAAAGAAGATTGTAAACCACTCTGAGACTCTGAGTGGTATAAATCCAGTTTCCTCCTCCTTCTGAAAACCCTTGGTACTGAAGGCAAATTACAGTTCCACTTTAAGCAGAGTTAAACCCTTCTAAATCCATTAAAGTAAATGAGCTTAGAAGGGCATAACTGTACTTAGCACTGTGAAGCTGCCAGTGCCACATTAACATCCCTCCTCTGAGTGTAGCCCAGCATAGCTATGTCATGATCCTTTCCAAGTAAACAGGAGGCTGCTTAAACTTCCTCTGTTGTAGTGAGGGTGAGACCAGCATGTTTTCAGTGGTGGGGAAAGGGCTACAATTTGTAGCAACTACCCAACCAGTTCTGAGTTGTTGATTTTTGTTGGAAATTTGGTTAAGTATATGAAGCAATTTTGAAAAGGCAGAGTAGAAATATGTTAATAAACCCAGGCAGGTGTGTGCTATAAGGTCTGAGAACCTGTCAAGATCATGGAAATTCTGGCATATGGGTAGGCCTGAGCATGTTTTGGATGCTACATTCGTGTTCAGCAGTAACAGTGAATGGGAAAGGAAAGGTCCCCTGTGCAAGCACCAGTCATTTCTGACTCTGAGGTGACGTTGCTTTCACAACATTTTCACGGCAGACTTTTTACAGGGTGGTTTGCCATTGCCATCTACATTCCCCCCACCCCCCAGCAAGCTGGGTACTTATTTTACTCACCTCGGAAGGATGGAAGGCTGAGTCAACCTCGAGCCGGCTAACTGAAAACCCAGTTTCCACCGGGGCTTGAACTCAGGTTGTGAGCAGAGCTTAGCACCGCAGTACTGCAGTTTTAACACTCTGCACCACGGGGCTCCTCTAACAGTGAATGAGAAATGTGCAAATTCTAATAAAGGAGTCCTATTGTACATTGTGTATTTCGTAATTTTCATGATGCTTAAGCATTTTGCCATTCTTATGCATGTATGTTTTCACTTGTAGTGATGAAAGATTGTTTGGTGTTTCCAATAGCATGGAACAGAACTGACCTTGAACCCCAAAACTAATTCAGAACAGTATTTTCAGTGAACCAGAATTCAACCAGAACCTAAAACTGCTTGGTTTCATTGAACCTGAACTTGAACTAAATCCCTAAACAACAACATCATGAGAGATAACTAGTTCAAAAGAGGTGATTGAATAATCAAGCATGTTGGAGGCCCATTTGAGGAATGGTAAGGTCTCACCTTTGTTCCACCAAGATCTGGAGAAACTGCATTTGCCAGTGAATTTTCTGAAAAGAGCAGAAACAGAAGAGATCAGTAGGCAGAGCCTAGAACTGGTTGTCCTCCTGATGCTCATCAAGAGGCTTGCACTTTCGTCCTCATGGCACAAGGAGGTGTTCACACTCAGGAGTAGTGGGAGGGTATAGATGTGGGAGAGTTTTTTGGGGAGTCCATAACCAGGACCCCAGAAATGTAAATCCACCCCCAACTCAGGGAGGTTGTAGAGGAGTGGGCAGCAGGTTGGGGTTCCCTGCTCATTTGGTGTGTGCAGCTTGCATTCTACATACTTTTGAAACTGACATTCCTCTGGCTTGACCTTAGTCCTGTTGGGTTTGCACTGCCACAGTGGCACTGGTTCTTCTGGGCTTGCAAAAATGACCCAACTTTCAGTTTCTACTGCAGAGATTCTTGCGAACTTTTATTCTGTTCTGCTGGGCTTCTATTGCCCTTGCTATTTTTGCTGGGGTTTTTTCTACGGAGTGCCCTGTAAATCCAATCAGACCCCATAAATCCAATCCTCACCAGAACTGAACAACAGGTAGAGGAGAGTCAGCCAGAGATCCTCTGTGAGTTTGCTCTCTCTGGTGTTCTACTGCATCACTAACCTCACAAAATGTACCAATTTATTTGGTGCCTAAAATTTTGTGATGGTTCATGGCTCATGAACCGAGCTCTCCACAAACCATGAATCAAAATGAACTGCATTCTCCTGATTCATGCCCATCTCTAATGATTATAATGCTTGTTTATACAGGCTTGAATCTCAAAAGAATTGGTTGAAACCATTCCCACATCAAAACCAAGCCTGTTGCAGTTTAAAAAAACTGGAGAATTGCATGTTACTTTGGAGGTCTGGACTGTACAAAACTTTCACCTTAAGTTTTAAAAAGTTTTTGTCTGTCTTGGCAGAGAACAGGCAGGAGACAGGGAGATGTCAATTGCTCTCCAGCTTCACCCAACCAGCTAGGCAGATGGCAGTCCTAAACTGGTACAATGAAGTAGGAAGTTCACATTGCAGTTCTGAGTTCCAGCCAGACATGCACCAAGGAAGAGAGATTTGGAAGACTTAAGGTGCCAGAAAGTATTCATTGAGATTTCAGGAAAAACTTATTTGACCCTCAGGTGGTGGGCAAGGAGAGAGAATACAGCTTCTTGGCACAGAAGGGAGTCTCTTTTTGACTGATCCCATCAAGGAAGAAAGAGGTCTTCTACATGAGCTCCTGCTGATGGTGGCCATTGCTGTGCAGTAGCTCCAGACCTTAAGAACCCAAGGTAATAGGAGCCTTTTAGAGCTACTGCAGCTTTTAAGTTAAGGAGCATGTATTAGAATAACATTAGCTAGGGCATGTACAGAGGGGCAGAGGAACTGCACTTTTCTTTTGGATCCTTGCTCAGTCTGTTGCTGTGCTGAGACTATGTATGTGGACACTTTTTAAAAATAAGTGTTTTATAAATTTTAATGCTGGCAGCTGTCCTTGGTATTACATAGACCTCCACCATTCGAACATGCTATTTTAAAATGAGTGCTAGGAGAAAGGGAGCAACAACCAATTGGCAAGTTACTGCTTCCCCAGTGGTGCACAAATGCATTAAGCTGTTTCTGTAGTGACCAGACATTGGGTAGCAGAAGACACAAGCTGGAAGCCCTGACCCTCTGCTCATGACCTGAGTTCAATCCCAGCAAAAGCTGGTTCAGGTAGCTGGCTCCGGGTTGACTCAGCCTTCCATCCTTCTGAGGTCGGTAAAATGAGTACCCAGCTTGCTGGGGGGAAAGTGTAGATGACTGGGGAAGGCAATGGCAAACCACCCTGTAAAAAGTCTGCCATGAAAACGTTGTGAAAGCAACGTCATCCCAGAGTCAAAAACAACTGATGCTTGCACACGGGACTACCTTTACCTTTTACCTTTACAAAGACCAGATGATGGCAGAGATTGAACCAAAATAAAAGCCCCTCTGATGGTTGGGAAAGCCAGGTTGGTGGCACATGACACTCAGAGACCTTAGATGGCCACTGGTGCTCCAGTGTCTTGTAGGGCAAGATGGAACAGGGCCTGCAGATCAGAAGGCTTGTTCCACCACACTGCATAAGAATCAAATTCAACTAATTTAGCTAATCTATATCCTGACCTGGATAGCCCAAGCTAGCTCAATCTCATCAGATTTCGGAAGCTAAGCAGGATCAATCCTGTTTAGTATTTGGAGACCATCAAGGAAGTCAGGGTGACCCAGTGACACTTGCTCCATGCCCAGAAGATGGCAAAAGAAAAAGAGACCCTCCAGGATCCCTGGCAAAACTGGACTGGAGAAAAATTGCTACTTGACCCTAAAGTGGTGAATGGCATTTCCCTGGGCATGTAAGAAAGGGCCATGAGAACTTAGCACTGATGCAACCCTTCCTGCCCTCCATCTAATGATCTGTCTACATTCACAGAATTAGCATTGTTGTAATATGCCCATCTAGCTTCTGTTTCAAAACCTCCAAAGAAGGAGAGCCCACCACCTCCTGAGGAAGCCTGTTCCACTGAGGAACCACTCTAACTTTCAGGAAGTTCTCCCTAATGTTGAGCCAGGAACTCTTTTGATTGATTGGTTCTGGTCTGACCTTCTAAGGCAACAGAAAACAATTCTGCACCATCTTCAATATGACAGCCCTTCAAGTACTTGATGTTGACTTTTCAGTCATCTCTTCAGGCTAAATATACCCAGCTCCTTCAACCTTTCCTCATATGTCATGGTCTCCAGACCTCTCACCATCTTTGTTGCCCTCCTCTGGAAACATTCCAGCTTGTCTATAGCCTTCTTAAATTGCGGTGCCCAAAACTGAACATAATACTCTAGGTGAGTTCTAACTAGAGTAGAGTAAAGTGATGCTATCACTTCATTTGATCTGGACACTGTACTTCTGTTGATATAGCCCAAAATATGGTGTTTTAACTTTGATATGTAGGTGTTTTATTGTTATTATTATATGTTGTGATCTGCCTTGAGTCTGTTTATGGGGAAAGGCGGAGTATAAGTCTACTAAATAAATATAAATAAATAAATAAATCACATTTGCCTTTTTATGAAGCTGCCATGAGTTGGCTGTGACTTGAAGGCAAAAATGTGTTTAGTCTTCTTGAAAGAAAACATGCAGATTGAGAGTTTTAATGTGAAATGAATACACTTCTGTTTCAGAAAGCTAATAGATGCATTTAAACCTCCCCAATGCATTTTGTCCCTTCTATGCCCCACAGTGCTTTTTTGTTTGTTTGTGTCACCTCCTAGGGCTGGGCACATTAGGATAGCATCTGCTTCCATAACCCAGAGCTTTTCTAGCACCATATGAACTGTGTGGAGACATCTGTTATGCACATCCCCATTCAGGGTCACTCACTCCTGGATAGGAGCTCTTCTCTTGAAGAGAGATACAACACTATCAGGCTCCATCACTGGGATGATCCAGGACTGTAATGTCCTCCAGTGCTTTCTTTCCATAGATATCACCCCAGGAAGAATGTTAGAATAGGGCAAGGAAGGGGGTTTTGCCTTCACCCTAATCACATTATAGGAGAATGAAGGCTTTGGGTCCAGATAAATGGCCTTTGAAATGTAGAACAGTTTTGAAATAAACACACAAATACCTTTGTCAGGCTCTGTTAGTGCAGGGATAGAGTCCGGGGCCATAGTGCCCTCCAGTGTTCCCTTTTTCTATGGGTCTGTGGAGAAACGCCATTTTAGTCAGTGGTGGTGCTTCATTTGGCAGGGGTCAGTAAATCCCTCAGCAGGCTTTGTAGCCTTCCCCTCACTCCCCCCTCCCTTCCAGAGCCAAACCAACAACGCTAGGGGGAAAATCTCCTAGAGAGGCAGGAAGTGCTTTTGTTCTTGGCATGTGTGTTAGCAGGAAGAGAAGGGCAGTTGGAAGCCAGCGCTCGAGCGAGCATGTGGTGAGCAATGGAGGCTCCTGCCTGGGAGGCCCCCAGGCAGGCAGACTAAGTAAGTAATTCACAAGACAGGGCAAGTTTAGATCAGGGCCAGCAGGACGCGTTTATAACACATTTTGTTTGTCAGGCTGTTTGCTGTGCTAATTTTGTAGATGCAACTGTTTTTGTTTTGTTTTTCTTTCCCTATATTTTTCTCTTTTAAATAAATAGTTTTTCTGTTTTAAATGCTGGCAGTCAAACTCTGTACCACATAGATCCCCAGACCGCTTTAGACCACGCTGTTTTTGAGAAGGGGGCCCCGGGGAAGGGGGAAGGCACGCAGTTGGATAAGGTGCCAATCCTCCAGGGGTGCCCCAAAGAAGCGCTGAGGTCTCTGTGAAACCCAAGTGCAGGGTGGCAGAGGACCTTGAGGCTGGACCTCATAGCTGGAGAGGGGGATTGGGAGTCCTGTTCCTCTCAATCTGAACCCCGGGACTGAGCAGGTGGTGGCAGCGCGCCCAAGGGGCAGGAGGAGAAATAGCTCCCTCCAGGAGTTGGCGACTCCATAGGGAGCAGACGGGACCGGGTCTGAAGGCAGAATCGGGCCGGTTCCGCCACAGGGTCTAACACTAGGAAGAACTTCAGAATAAAAGGGGGGTGCTTTCACTCTGACCACCCTCTCTCCTACCGGGTATCATGAGCCTACCTGCCAACACTTCCTCGGATAAAGAAGCGATGATGGAAGTTGGTCCCAGCCCTCAGACACTGCAGGAAGACCCACCAGACAAGGTGGAGGCTCCATCAGGCGCAGACAGGGAGTCTCAGCCTATAGTCAGCATGCCACACCCTCAGGCCTGCAGCCCAGGATTGGACACTGAAGAAGAGGCCCTGCAGCTGCCAGCCTCACCCTTGGGGTTGCCAGAGCCCTTGGAACACTAGAGAAGGTGGTCCCCAAGGGAGGCGCAGGAGCTGCACTATAGTGAGTGGTTGGTAGGCCAGCACTGGGCAACCTCTGCTTGTGAGTTGGAGTCACTGCAGGATCAGGGCTGATAACTCTGTAGGTAAGGGGTGGCCAACAGTAGCTCTCCAGATGTTTTTGCCTACAACTCCCATCAGCCCCAGCCATTGGCCATGCTGGCTGGGGCTGATGGGAGTCGTAGGCAAAAAACATCTGGAGAGCTACTGTTGGCCACCCCTGCTGTAGGTTGCTGAAGAGTTACACCTGTTCCTGCATGATTCAACAGGTTGAGGATTTGTACCTGTCCTTGAGTAATTAATGATAAAAGCAGACAGAAAAGGGAGAACCAGCATAGAAGCAACTTGTCCACAATCTTTGTGTGTTTTTACTGTGACCTGTCTTGTGCTCTTTGGATTTGCCCTTCTGGTTTTGACATTTGGACTCTTTGAATACCTGTACTTTGACCCTGGACTTTGTTTGAGCTATGCCGCTTGCCCTATGTGCATGCCTGAACTAGGAAATTGGTTGTCTCCCTCACAGTTTTGTGGGATGGATTTGTCCCTTGTTCTCTGGCTTTCCCTGGGCAGGTCTAATAAAGGATTTCTGGTGTGTAGGCTTATCCCAGCTTCCACCAATGCCTGCTCTTCAGGGGCCTATCCCTGGAATGAAATCTGGGCCAGGGGCCTCTCTGGCTGACCCTATCTTCTTCTGCCGTGTTCTGAGGTTTTAAGAGGCTGCTCTGCCTATCTGCAGGCTGCTGCTGACCTCCTCCTCTGGCATGTTCCCAGGTACAGCTTGCTTGAGCCTGCCAGGTTTTGAGGCTGCTGCTGGAGCATTTCCAGGTGTGGCCTACCCTGACCCTTGTTCCCTCCTTTACAGCCTCTGGCTGCACTGGCTGCCTCAGCCATGCCTGAGCAAGGCCACTCCTGCTGATGTCTCTTCTGGAGCAGGTCAGTGAGGGGGCGGGGAGTCCCACCCCTGGAGTAAAATAAAAGAAAATACTAGTATATATGAAATCTGATTAAATGTTCAGGGAAAGATCCCTGCATTATAATATATATCTTGTGTTGCTTCCAGTCATGTACCTACTTCAGATGAAAAGAGGGTTTTGTAAAAATAGTGCAAAGATATATCAACTATGTTTATTTGACTATGATCAGCAAAGTAACTTCCTCATGGCATATGCAAATATTTGATAAATGGAGAAAAATCTCCCTGCTTGTCAACATTTGAAACTTCAGGTCTCCAAGCTACCTTCAGGAATGAAGTGGCAACATAACAAGGGGGGTGGGACTGTGACTGTGTTAGTATGTTGAAAGTCAAGCCTCTTCCTATTTTGGGAGGCTCTTGGCTTCTCTGTTCTACCAAAACAGCTGTAGAATAAAACAGCCACCTCTATGCATTTTAGCCATCGTTTATACACTGGATAATAAAGTTGTGGAACTTTCCTTCAAATATGTCAGTAGGTGAAGAGTGTAGGGCAAGGGAGAAAAAGATTCCAGGATAAAAGAGCTACCTCTGAGCCTGTGACTGGTGCATGATGTGGGAATATCTAGCATTGAAACATCAAGAGCAATTTTGCCTTGCAGCATTACTGACATAGGCTTAGGTAATGGCTTTATTCTCTACTAGCCAAAGGAATTGACAGGCAGCAGCACATCCAGTTGAAGGAAATTCTAATGTTGCTGCTTTTAGAATCCTGAGTTCCTCTGTGTATATTTGAAACCTTGCTGACATACATGTGTCAAGAGCAGCTATATTTGGCTGAGTTTTGCAAGGATAGTATACTACCCTCTTGAACTTTGTTTTCAGTTAACAGACTGTCTCAGCAACACATTTGGATCTGCTTATGAGAAAAAATGTTAAGGGAAGGAACGAACACATGCCCACATGAGGCAGAAATGAAGACGCTTTGAGAGGTACTAGCATAGTCTGGGAACAATGAAATAGCCTGAGGTAGAAATTTCACAACATAGTCAAAAGCTCCCCAATTACCTGAGAGGTTAGAACTTCCAGGGGCAAGCACCACTGAGTTTATTTTGGAGACAGAAAATGTGAGTCCTTTAGCATTCTATCTTTGGTTTATTTACAAGTATTCAAGAGCAGCATATATAAAGGCAAACAGGAATTCTTACAATATGGGAAATCCCCAAGACAGAAGCTTGGCCAGTCCCCAAGAACCTCTCAACATGTTTTCTTTGCCTCTCTTCTTTCCAAACTGCTGTTTCTTCTCTCTCTCATACACACCTGCTTCCTCCCTTCAGCTAGAGTATGCGCTACTTTGTCTACCCCCCCCCCCACCTCAAATGAGCCCTGAGTCAATCATTCTGGACTAGGAGCTAGCAAGCTGCCTAAAAAAAGTAATGACTGGCCAGTAGCTTAATGTTGTATATGCACACTGAGATCTCTGTAGGGTTGCCAGTCAGAACTGGATCTACATGGGGGTTTTTTTTTGGGGGGGGGAGAGGGGCAAAATTAAAAAATGATGCCTTCTTATGGGTCCATTCTGTCTTATGGGCCCATAGAATACAATGGACTCCATACCCAATTTGGTGCCCCTCCCTGTGTCGGTGCCCGGGTCAAGCACCCCCTTCTGCCCCCCCCTAGATCCAGCCCTGTTGCCAGTCCCTAGCTGGGAGCAGGGGATCCCCTGGTTTGGAGGCCTTCCCCCTACCTGGGTTATCAGGAAGTGGGGAGTGGGATTCTGCTGGGCACTTCATTATGCGCACTATGGAGACCAGTTTCCATAGGGTATAATGGAAAATTGTTCCATGGGTATCTGAGGCTCTGAAGGCTATCTTTTTTAGGAAGAGACTCCAATTTTCCAGCACAGCATCTGGTGCCCCTCCTCAAAAAACCCTTCAAGTTTCAAAAAATTTGGACCAGGAGATCCAATTCTATAAGCCCCAAAAGAAGTGGCCACCATCCTCCATTATTTCTTGTGGAAGGATGGCATTTAAAAGGAATGTGGTTCTTTTAAATATGATGGCCAGAACTCTCTTGGGGATTCAATCAAACTTATTACAACCTTGTTCCTGGCTCCAGATATGTCTCCAGATATTTCCTGAGTTGGACCTGGCAAACCTAGATCTCTGTCCAACTCCCTCTACATTCAAATCCAAAGTTCTCCTTTGCTTGGCACAGTAAAAAGCTTCAGCTGACCAGCAGCTAGCTGGTTGCTTGACAGCTGCATGAAAAATTATTGATGGCAACAGAGAATTTCATAAAATGCCAAAGGCATTCAGTCTGAACAGATCTTCATGTCTGAAGGCATCCCAAACTGAGGGGAGACAGAACTGTGAATCATGGCTGTGAATCATATGACTAGTTCCACCCCCCAAAAAATCTAATGACCATCCCCAGGCCGAGGGAGACTAAATATCAGAATACTAGGGTACGGGCATTTTCAATCGCGGCCCCTACCCTATGGAACCGACTCCCCGAGGAGGTGCGGGCCCTGCAGAACCTTGATCAGTTCCGCAGGGCCTGCAAGACCGCCCTTTTTAAGCTCGCACACCTGGACTGTTAAGAAGATCGGCAATTAAGCATCCGCCAATGCAGTTTAAGACCATACCGCTGAATAACTGCACTTACTGGACTGTTTTAATGCTGTTAAGTTAATGTTTACTGTTTTATATTGTTAAATTTAAAGGCTTTTAACCACTGTATGTTTTTATGAAATGTTGTTAGCCGCCCTGAGCCTGCCGAGGTGGGGAGGGCGGGATAGAAATAAAATTTATTATTATTATTATTATTACCTCATACTCTGAAGTTACAACCAGGGAGTAAATTATGTATATGGTCTGTTCTAGCTGTCACAATTCAGAGGCAGGCCATGACACATTGAGATTGGGATATGCAGTAGCATCACATCAATTGTTTTTAATCGAACCTTTCTGAAATGGTAGCTTAGTTTTTAAAAAGACTTCCTTATGGTTTTGGTTCAGTCATCCCAGACACTTTTATGAGAGAGTGACATCTTAAGCCAGGCTAAGTTAAGGTTGAGTCTCCATTTACAACCTCAGGTCCTTTGTCCCAGTTCTAGTAGTTCATTTTATTTGCTTGCTGCAGCTTGATTTCCTGGTGATGTGCTTTATGCATTTCCTGTACATGTATAGACCCAGCTCCTGGAAACTGAAGTTGCCCTTGGTTGAGATGGATTTTAAAAATCCATAGTGCAGAATATGCACACAGCTGTTTACCTTACTGTGCTGCTAGTACACGCTCCCCCCTACAAAAGAGAAAAAGGATCTTGAGATACCTCACTTGGGTGAGAAAGCAGCAACTGCTGTGCTTGGAAACAACTCCCTCCTTTAAAATATGAGAACAAGAGGCAGGGTCCAAATACCGGTTTTAGACATGTTTGGACATGTGGGATAACTTTACTTTTACTTTTACCTTTGAAATATGGCCCCACCCTTACACAAATTGCATCTTTATGTTCCTCAATTTAAAAAGTGGTGTTATGCAGCCTTGGGAGGGGAGCTGCTATTTGAGAAAAGCATTCTCCAATGCACATGAATTAATTACAACGTCAGGGTGTCTTTGTTGTTGTTCAGTCACACAGCCGATTTCGACTCTTTGCGACCCCATGGACAAAGTCACGCCAGGCTTCCTGCCTTCCACCATCATCTGGAGTATGCTCAAATTTGTGTTAGTTACATCAGTAATGCAGTCCAGCCATCTCATCTTTTGCTGTCCCCTTCTTCTTTTGCCTTCTGTCTTTCCCAGCATCAGGGTCTTCTCCAGTGAGTGCTCCTTTCTCATTTGGTGGCCAAAGTATTTGAGTTTTAGCTTCAGCATCAGTAAATGCGTAAGTACAGTAGAAAAGTGTAGGAGGCCAGTAGCACCCTAAAGGCTAACAAAATTTGTGGCAGAGTATAAGCTTTCATGACTCACTGCTCACTTGTTCAGATCAGTCACAATGAGGGGTGCATTGCAATTGCTCTTTTGACTGTCCACTCTCTTATTCAGGTTATGGGTTATAGGTCAGGATGTCACACACCACCCTTGTCTCTTGTAAAATCTACAGAAAGTCATGGCCATCTCACACCTCAGGTCCTCTCTCTCACTCCCAGAGACATCCACATACAAGGTAGGGGCCCCAGCCCCCTTTCATAATCAGCCCTCACTCACACAAAATTATTGGTGTTAGGAATCAAACACTGTTCATCACTCACTGCCACTATTCATTCATATAGATATGTATGTAGACAGAGATATTAAAATGTGTGTGTGTGTTGTGCACGCTTCTTCCTCTCACAGGATTAAACAAAATAAGAAACTTTTATTTATAAAAATGGAACACTGAGAAAAACAGAGTCTAAGAAACAGTGTTTCAACATTGCACTTTTGCACTAATGTCCTAAACCTACAACTGGGATACTTTAGTTACAAATTTACTATTTTCAGCCTGCTCCAAGTAGCTCTTCTATATAATTCCCCAGTCAGAAAAACTATATTCACCTCAGCCCTAAGACTGCCAGCTTCTCTCTCTACTGCTAACTCCTTTTGTTGTTTCTCAAGACACCTCTCAACATTGTCTGCTGTCATAGGCTGATTTTAGGGCATGGCTGAACTTAGTCTGTCTTTCACATGCATGTAATGAGAAAAAAACAACACATACTTGTAGTCTGTAGAACTACTAAGAACAGAATCCTGCATGTAATGGTCCAATTAAAGTTTCACTAAACCAGGGAGTATTGGTTTCAAAGAAAATGTACACCTTAAATGTATTTATATGTACACAAGATCAGTGTACTTTTGATTGGGCAGTGTGTTGAATGTCACACTGAACCAAGAGGAAATTTACTGGGTATTTTAAGCAACACAAAAACTTTCAACCTCAGCCTTCTATTCATCATATGATTACAACAATCCTGTTTCTAAACGGTCCCTTTAGGCCAAAATAAAAGTAAATAATTTAGGGGCCACATTTATGTCTACCAAATGTTATTTGCATGAACTAAAATGTGTCTTGAATTACATGACTCCCCCATCCACAGGGCTGGCCCACCTACTAGGCATCTTAGGTGCATGCCTAGGGCACTGGCCTTCTGGGGGTCACCAAATTGGGTGCTCCCCACGACTAGTGACATCACAGATTACAAGCAGGGTGGCACGTGTGTAACTGCAGCTGAGTTTGTTGCCAGAGGCTGCCCACTTTGCTCCTGGCTGGGCTTCCCCCTGTGCCTGTGCTGCTGTGCCAACAGGCAGAGACAGCCAAGGCCAGAAGCTGGGCAGGGCAGTGCCTGTACAGGAGCCACAGAACGCTGTGCACATGGTCGGTATCCATGCCAGGCAGCAGCTGGAGAAGAGCTATGGCCAGCTGCAAGCTTTCAGGGTATGGCGTTGGCCGCAGAAACCGCAGACTCATGCTGCACTGAGAACACCCCTGGGAAGCTGTGGGGCATTGTGGCCACTCATAAGGAGTCATGGGGTGCTTACTGGCCAGCATGGATTTCTTGAACATGCCGCTGTGCGGCACTGCACCTCTAGGAAGCCACAGACACACAAGGTAAATCCGTGTATGTTTCCAGTGAGCAAGGGCTGGGGTGCCCACACCAGGCTCTTTTGCTAAGGAAGTTCCACTGAGTATGTGTGGGGTGTCTGTATTCTTTTAGCTTAGTGTGGGGGATCTGTATTCTTCTAGCTCCTGTCCAGACGCCTTATGCGGGAGTGTTTAAGTGGCCAGTTGATGTCTTTCATGTGTGTGATAATGCTATTAAAGGGTGACACCTGTTTTTAAAGTTTAAATAAAGGTAAGGCCAAAAAAGTGAGAGAAGGCATATAGATTATTGCAATATTGTGTTGTTATAGAATATAGCAATGAAAAACTAGAAAGGGGATCAGTTCAGCACCACATGAAAGGAGTTTGGCCCAAATGGAGTAATAATCTAAATCAGTAAATGCTGTTTGTAGTCATTTGATCACATTGCTATTAGAAGTGTCATACACCAAGCATGAGAGACCTGATCCCAATGCAGTCAGATGAACCTGTAGCTGTTTGTTCATTAAATATGTAAGTACCTTGGGTACAGGGCAGCAGAAGTAGCTGTGAGTCTCATGGAGTATCCAAAAAGAGATCCAGAATATTCCAGTCTTTCTTATCCAAGACATGCTTGGCAGAAACTGAATTGACATTGAGTCTTGCTCCCATAAGCAACAAAAGAAAGGTAGACTTGTTGAATGACATCTTTCCATTCTATTCCAGCTGTGATTTGTTCTCTGGCTTTTTGAGTTTGGTTCCAATACATTCCCATAACATTTAACAGATCTTCTATATTTAGTAGTATCTGGTCCTTCCTTCTGATATCCAAAGAGACGGGGGAGGGGAAATGGAGGTCATTTTGAGTGTGCAGTTTCATGACCTGTGAGTGCTGAATTAAATAACATTCAACTCCAGTGGTAATACATTCACCAAAAATCAGAACAACCAGAGCATTTCATTGAATGTTCCACAGAATTCCATGGCCTGTTCTTAAAAGCAATCCGTTTAGGAGGAGGCAATCAAAATCCAGTGTGGAATAAAATAGAAGATGTTGTGATCTGTAGTTAATGTGAACATGCTTCTATTTATTGGACCTTGGTCCTTGAACATGCAAACCCCAATGTACAAGCTATTCTATGGCTGTGCGGTCTGTGGATAACAGATATCTGTCTTCAGACACTGAAAGAGTATTGTGAGGATGCAGCCTAAACTAATAAAGAGACAAGAGTTTCAGTGAGCAGGGGCTGGGGTGCCCTGCTCTTTTGCTGAGGAAGTTCCACTGAGTCTGTGTCCCCTTCATCTTATCTACTCTACCCTGCCCTCACTTTCTTTAGCCATTGCCAATATTTGTTGGTTATCTCAGAATATCTTGTAATTCACTATCCATCTATTTCTTGCACCCCAACAGCTAAATTTCTGTTCACACCAGCAATGGACAGGAGGCCAGATGACTTTCAACTTGGTGACAAAGCCATAGGCTGGATGCCACAGGGTGTGTGTGTGTTCTAATGGAGAAATCCACTGCTTCCCTTTCCAGAATTTGTCACAATATGCAGAGAAGTAGCATGAGTGTGGTGACTGATTTATCACAAGGTCAGATTTAAAGCTGAAACAATCTAAACTTTTATTATAAACTGGAGACTTGAACAGAAAACATTATAGTCTTTTTTTATTCATGCAGGACTTCCTTGCCTTTGAAGGCTGAATGACAGGCAGACAAGAAGTGAAGCTGTTACTATTACTGTATTTCCATGCTGGCTACAGCTGAATTTGTAATAATGGTGACCATCATGCATTCTGGAAAGGTGCAGGACTGTAGCAATCTTACATCATAAAAGGTGGCAATTTGGAAGAGATAACTGGGCTGCTTGAAAATCATATAAAAATGTGAATCTGCTTTATCTTCCTGTATAAAAAGTTCTTCCAAACAAAGGGATTAAGTGAAAATCCCTGTAGAATAACATTCTCAGAAAAAGAAATATTTGTTTTCCCTTTCTTGCCCTAGTTCAAAGCACTTAGAAGCAACATGAAAAGTATGTTAACATGATTCTTGAGCTTTAGGAGAAATAAGTAATGAGAATATTGGTTTGGGTACCACTTAATTTCTGTGGATGTAAGAAAGGGTGAGATTTTAACCAAATCACCCTCCCACAGGAGATCTCCCCTGACTCCCAAGCTATTCCAATGTGTGTGTGTGGGGGGGGGCATTTTGGGCTTTTGTGGGAGGGAAGAATTAGCAAAAATCACTCTGCTCTTGGCAATCTAAGGAGGAGCCAACCCATTATTCTATTCCCTCCCCATTCAAGTGATGGTTAAAAAAAACCAAAGCCAAAAAGAGTCCATTCTTTGAGTCCTTTAAAACTATTAGAAATGCTATTAATAGTTCTTCAGTTTTGTGGTGCTCATCCTGTTTCTACTGCAGCCCAACATTTATAAATTTTCTATCACTCAAGTGTTTGACTTCAACTTTTTATTATTATTACAAATGTATATTATTATTATTTTTATTTAAAAAATTCACACTGAAGCAATTCAATTTAATTACAACCAAGAATAAAAAATATATGCAAGGAATGAAAGCGTAGTTTTTAACAGTCTTTCAAGAGCAATAGAGGACATCTTAAAAATAGTAAATGCAAAGCCTATTGGTCTGGGTGCTTCTTATAACTAGCTACTGAGCACAGCTGCCTTTGCTCCAAGAAATCAAATGGAGAGATGAGTGGATGGCAGCAAGAACTAGGAAGCAAGACACCCACCACCCCTCACTTTGGGAACAGGTTGGGTAGTAGATGCAAACTTCTTCTTGCACCAGCAGGACAGCCAACTGACCCAAGCTTGTTGACTGAGAAATAGTAGCTCTGACCTTCAAAGAGTGTGACATGGGACAGGAAGGGACGTGTGGGGCCTTTGTATGCTGATTTCATTAGGGATGGAGGTACACTTAAAATGTAGCCATTCCATATCAAATATTCCTTCAAATATAAACAAATCAGAAAACAAATCTGCATTAGGAAAGTTTGGGTTTTGCAAACCTTATCCGCCACCATAGAGTACACTGCTTCACATGGGCCAGCACTGACCAACTGGAACAGCATATGAGGGTGCACAGAACTAAGTAATAAAAAACCTCTACAAGTATGGAAGGTGACTATGTGAAATTATTAAAAAGAAGGGGAAAAAAACTGAAGTCAGGCACAGTTCCACAAATAGTTAACATGAGAAAATACAAACTAAACAATTCCAAAAGTATACTAGATTACAGATATAAAACATTATTTAAACTGCTGTTAAAAAGGGACATCTTCAGTCCACATTGTGTAATACTTTTTAGTGTCTACACAAGACAGATTTCTTTAAAAAAATTAAATAGTATTAATTTACTACTAAATATTTAGGAGATAACAGTGCATTAAAGACTTTTCCCCCATAAAGCAATACACATCGTTCCGGTGTGGCAAAATGTTGAGATTATACATGGCCTTATGTACAATGCTTATTTTATCCTACTACAGTTATCTTTGCTTAATGTTACTTAAGTACCATCGCTGAAGATTATGAAGGGAAACTAAGCTTATTATGTTTATATAAAATATTGTACATAATCAAATACTTCAAGCTTCTACCTCCCCAGACTCGGGATGCCCTCCCATCCTTCCCCCCCAACCCCCCACCAAAGATACAGTGTCACAGATACAGTGCAGGACTTGCAGCTTTCACAAGATTCCTCCTTCATTATGTAGCTTGTGCTACAATAGATTTCATCTACGCTTTGCTAAGCCTATGTCTCCTGCTTTTTTCTTCAAAATTCAGAAACATGAATTAACAGTTGACCAGCCACTGTCACCCACAGTAGCAAGACTAACATCAGTGTTTACTCCATGGAGCCAATGTGACGCAAACAAGAGACTGCAAATGATACTGAAGCTGCCTATACAAGTTAAAAATTAGCAGAGCTGCATGCTTATGAAAATCCGTGGGTTCTCCTGCATTTCCATAACATACAACATATGATTAACTTTACATGAAACAGCTTTGATTCATGAAATTTCCCCTGAAACCAAGCTACCTCATCTTGGCTCACTTAGCCCTGCAATACACAAAGATGCTCATCTTATTATACACATATAGCTCATCATAAAAGGCCAGGTATGCCCAAAAGCTAAGATACAAATAGGGAAAGAGTGCAGTAAACATTTCAAAAATGTAAACCTATACTTTTATCTATTCCCCTGTCAATGCTTATTTGGAAGGCCATTTTGTGTGCACAGACACTGCAGGGAAATGGGGCATAGCAAGCAATTTATTTCCAGCAAATATGCAAATAACTTGTCACTACAGACAATACTCATGGCCATTATTCTAGGGGATTGGAAGCTCATGGAAATAAAGCACATTTAAACACAGGTTTAAAACACTGCATGCAGGCGTACTGGCATTTGGACAGAGCTTACCATAGCAGAGGACAGCCCCCAAAAGAGAGGCTGAATTAAACATGCTTAAATCCCAGTGGTGGCTTAACTGCAACCTGATGTGTTTAGCTGGATGATGGATTACAAGCAACAGTGAACTGGGGAGGGGGAGCAGAGTAACAGAATGAGAAGACAAAAAACAGTCAAAGTAAAGGTCAATAATGTTTAAGCTGCTATCCTATATTTACCTCAGGTTCAGAAAGATCACAGATGATAAACTTGTAACATGGAGCTGCAACCATTCGACTGCAAGTCTGTATAAAACTAACGAGTTCCATCCAACAGTACTATTTCAGACATACAATGTATCACAAGGACTAAAACTGAACAAAAATCCCACTGGTTATTTTTATCTCAAATTGAATTCCTTTTATTTTCTCCCCCTGTTCTGTACATCATCTAATGAATTATCTTTTGGCTCTCTCCAGGAAGCCACCTGGTGCCAAGGACAAACTGAACACTGTGACTAATATGGCCAGTCTTACACTGGAACTACTCTTTAAAGTGGACTGGGAACATATTCTAGAATAAGATATCTTTACTTCTCTAGGGATTAAAGGAAATTTGCCCTCCAAACTTACTTACCACTTTGCTAGTTTCTACTGTAGTCTTAGTGCAAAATGATCGGTATTTCTGTCTATTAGCCTAATGTCAAATCAGAACTGAACAGTGTATCATGCGAGCTCACTCTAAATACCTATAAATGTTTATATAAATAACTAGTTCCTTCCTGTATCTTTTCTTAAAATACTGGATGCTGCTTATATGCCTTCTTAGTTTAGTGCAATGAAGTCAAGGCTATGTATAGTTTACACTGGGGGGCGAACCTCCAACAAACTAATCTGAATTAGGCATGGAGGAAAGCTAGCACTGCCAACCTGGTGTGTGTGTGTGTGTGGATATCTTGCTCCTTTAACAGGCTGAATAGGATGTTATTTACTTCCATGCATTAAACCTTTGTAAAAGAGGCAAGACATTTTGTCTCTACATTGCTGATAACCCTAAGGAAAGCTGATTTCTGAAATCACGCAGATTAGCAGAATTTATATTCTGCTTTTGTTAGTCATGGTGAGAAAAAGCAGCTGCTGGGCAGGGAAGGTCCAACAACCTAGAATTTTTTGTTTAGCTCCACTGTCTAACTTTCAGTTCCACCAGACACAACTAACAAATTTTCAAGCCTAGCTTCATCACTTTAAAGATGAGAAACTGCCTTTTAGGAGGAAAAAAGTTCAGATTTATCATATGTTGATAATACACAGAATACACAGAGCCGTGAATAAAGTTGTATTGCTGAAACTCAGAAAGGAACTGTCTGAAATTACATATTTCCTCTGTTCACTGAGTTTAGACAATGATCCTCCAGTTCACAGGCTCATGAGCTCTGGCATTTCCTTTGCTAGAAGCCTGTCCAGTACACCAACATTCTTTCAGTACCATTACAATGTGCTTAACCTTAGGGAAAAAAGAATTTAGTAGAGTCAGGTTTATCTGGCATAAACAGTCTTGGTTAATTATAGCAACAGCAAGACAACAGAAGATGCATTTTACACGTGAGAAGCCTAAATATAAAGTCATTGTTCAATAACTTCTCTTTACATCTTTGATCTGGTCAGGACAACGAAAAATCCCCTGCCCCCAGCTATCAAGGTTCAGGTCTGCAAATTTTCCTGCAAGCAGGCTTCTGCCTCCAAATCTCATACTACAATATAACTGTGCATCTCTTAAGCACCTTTTGCCTTTTTGCTGCAAGTTTCAGGACCATCAAAGCCCAAGAGGAAAGCTGCATGAAGAGAAGATGTAAAGAGTATACTAACCTGGGTTAAAAAAGCATACTTGACTCCCGCCCCCCCAAAAGTACTAGCAGTTTCCTTGTTTGCCCTTTTTTCTACTGATTCTGAACTCCCAGGGTAGAGTTCCAAAATACAGATAACTACTAAAGAAGATGGCATAACATACTCTTGTTCTATTGGAGCCACAGCTGTATTTACTTTCACATAGTTGTCAGGCCAGGTTAAAGTCGACCCACATGGAAGAAAATGGTCAATGATCTATGGGATTTCATCTGGTTAAGAGCAGCAGATTCTAATCTAGAGAACTGCGTTCAATTCCCCACTCCTCCACATAAAGCCAGCTTGGTGACCTTGGATCAGCTATTGTTCTCTCAGCTCCCCCCCCAAAAAAAACCCCCAAACAAACCAACAACTGCTAGCTCGCCACAAAGAGCTAGAGTTTCAGGCTGCCAGACAATATTCAAATCACCTGACTATACTACACCTACTGCCACACGATAATTAATTTTTTAAACATTCATAACCTTCTGTTTTGGTGTTCAGTCCAAACATAGAACATGCAATAGTTGCTGCAGAGACTTGGGTTGTATATTTTTCTTTTCTTTTTTTTTTTAAAGACCTCATTTGAAAACTAGACTAATAAAAAAAGAGAATAATAAAATACTCTGGAACAGTAAAATTTGCTGTTCTTGACATCCATGATCAAAACAGTAATATCCTGTGAAAACAACGTAGTGCTTTTAAAAGGTGCATTATACCAGTACAGCTAAAACGGGTTTGCCTAGTAAAAAACTAACTATATACAAGCTTGAAAAGCCTGGGAATTCAAGATTTCAAAAACTTTAAAACCCTAGTAAAGGGATTTGAAAAAAAAGAAAGATAGATTTATGACAATTACGAAAACACAAGAAAGGTGCAGGAATCCTTCAAAAATTCCATAGGATAAAGATGATTAAGTGCTGGGTTCAGACGGTTTCATTCGAATAACCACAATGGAACGCATGCGAAAGCAAGCTGAGGGGAAACTTCACAAGAATCTCCTTTATGGCAAAAAAGGATAAGAATTGTCTCTTGTCTGAAAACAATTAGTAAATAAAAGTTTTCCTTTTATAATTGCAATTTTAAAATCTGTATCACAGTTTGCATTTTTGGTTCTTCTCACTATTTATGAACTTCATATTGCTGGAGTCCTTTGACTGTTAGTCCATTTCTTTCTAACGATGTCTCTGTGAGGCCTCTTCAGTACCGGTGAGACTGGTGAGATTGATGGTACTGAGAACTTTGCTGAGATGATGTAGAATAGCCCATTGTACTCTGGGACTGAGAAGATCCCTGAATGTTGCTTTGGTAATTCAGGCGTGAACTGGAGTGCTAAGGAGGGGGGAAAAAAAAAGTGAACATTTTGCTAGACTGGAACAAAAACCTCCAAAGACGGTGACTGACTATCATAAAAGTTAATTACTGAATGCTGATCAAGCAGTAAATTCTTCAGAGAGCTGAAGTCCTGTGATTAGGGCATCTTTACTCTCAAGAACGCAAGAGATGAAAAATATTCCAGTTACAAACAGGCGTTATGTCCCACCGGTACAAACAGGCGTTATATCCCTCTTACAAAGAGCAGCAGTGGCATGTTATGCTGTGAGGCAAAAACATGAGTCTGCATGGCAGGCCAATCCTGCCATGGCCTTCCAAGGAAACTGTAAATTGGATCCCAAGGTGGTGTTCTGCTGGCATATCAGCACTTATACTAGCAGAATGACACAGGAAGGGGGCTATTTTTGCTAATTCAGCCTCTCAAAGTAGGGTCCACATTGGCCTTCTTGCTGTTTGTGAGGGTCCCCTCATCCAAAGGAACAGGCGGTTAGGGGCTTGGTTGTGGGCTGCATTAAGAAGACAGAAGCAGAGCTCCCCTTCACTTGTAATTTGGTTCCAAACCACTGTCTGGGAGCATCAGTCTGATTACATACAATGCTGAGTGGCACAGACTTCCTATACTGGTTTCTTTGTAAGAGGGAGATTTTAAAAGTGCATGTACCAGCAATGATACAGACCATAATAATTTAATTTTCTTAAAAGCAAGAGACAATGTCAAGGCTTTCCACCATCATGTCATTTGCTTGAGAGAAGACTAGGGTTGGGTGAATACTGAATATAACAGTGGGGATCCGTGTGCATTGCTGTGGTTACAGTCTTGGACAGGGGAGACTCATTCAAATACCCACATAGCCAAGACATTCAGTCTCTGACCTTGTGCCAGTCATCTTCTCTCAGCTAGACATACTTTACAGAGTTGTGAGAACAAAAAGTAGGAAGGGAGAACTGTGCATGTCAGCATGATTGGGAGAAGAGCAGAATAAAAATGGGATGGATGGAAGTTGGCAGGCAAACAAGGTAGAGAGGCAGGTTTCTACACTGTCACCAGTTATATAAAAGACTATGCTGCAAAACCAGGAAAGATGGTAACATCATTCAGTGCTCATCTGAAAAACTTCATGTTGCAACTGCAGTAGAACAAAACGTTATGTTAAACCAGCATTTTTTTTAAAAAAAATGGGACAACAAATAGGGAAAACATGAAACACAACACTATTGTCAGAATTCTTAGTAAGAAACAAGTAAATGGAGGAAAAGACTAGTGTTGGAGGTTATGATTTTAGTACTTCAGGTCCTTTGTCTTACTGTTATCAACAAAACCAGTTTCTCATGCTAGATTACTTCTGAAAAACAAAAGTCCTAATAACTTACTATTTTATTTCTGTGCGTGTACTATCATTTTACTGTTCTTTTCTTCATTTTACTAAGTTTTATTGTCTAAAACATAGCTGTCAATGTAAATCCCTTAATATCATTTTATTCCAGCATTATTTTTTCTTTTTAATTGCAAGCTGTAAAACTACTTGTTCCACAGCAGTGTAGCAGATTTTGGACAGTAAATATGCAGTCCAGAGCTTGTGACCCAGGAAATGTAATGCTGTCCACTAACAATGGACAGTAGCTTTACTTAGCAGACTACCTGGAATGACAAAAATAAGAGATTTCCAAAGAGGGAAAACTCCTGGCAGCACAAGTGACATGTCTTGAGAGTTGCATCTGACTTAATGGATCTCAAATTGGCAAGCCTGATAGAGCAGAAGTAGGTAGCAACAGATTCTATCATAAAATTAAAGATATAAAACCTCAGTTTTATATCTTCTACTTCCAAGTTACTATAGGGGAACTTACACTGACATATTATTCAGGTTTTGAACCTATTACTTTTTGTACACAAAGATCAGGAGTAGAATACCACTGAACATATCAACTAAGATTTTTTTTAAAGTGTCAGTCCTTTCAGATTACTTAACATGAAACCAGGAAGGGCCTAATGATATTATCATGACATGATATGGAAAATGACATACAACATTTGTTTTGTTTGAAAGTCAGATTATTGTGACAAGCTAGTACGAAAATAAATAAACTACATAGCTTGTCATAATAATCTGGCTTTCAAACAATACAAATGTTGTATGTCAGTTATGTTCATAAAATTGAATGGCCTTTACTATGAAGGTATATGTGCAAGAAGCTCTAAAATCAAATACCTTGACATCAGTTGTGATGAATGTTAACCTAGAGGCTCATAAAAAGAACAAGGAATCAGGATGGAAAGGACAGGATATTAAAACAAAGATCATACCATTGAGGTAGTGGTGAATGGAAGAAACAGAGCATCTTGCAACCTGATACCAAGTGGATCTACTTATAATTCATCTGTTCAATGATACTTACAGTTGTTGTGTTCATGTAGTGAAAAGACATATCTGTAATAGCTAAGATATGCTAGCATTTTTGCCTAAGGAAACTTGCATGATTGTTTTTAAAATTATTGTGGCCAGATTAATTTATAGCTGCATGTCAGGGCTGACTCATGTGACTTTATCTGAATACGTATTAATTGGATTACATGAGTGCTATACTATGTATCAAAATTGTTGATCACTATCAGCCTGTGATGATCATTGAGCATTTGGACTTAGTTTAGTAACTTCTATGAAAAATTGCCACCTCTTATATATCTTGTGCATTACCTCTAATAAAAGCTTGTTGCATTAAAAATATTGTGAATGAAGCTTTTCCTGGCATGGAGAGAAGTGAGAAAACTTAGCCTCCTTAATTTTTGTGTATCAGGCAGCTATTAATTGCACAAGGACAGTATAAGTTTTAAAGGTAGCAACTTATTTGGATGCATTTCACAGTTCCTGTGCTGGTGCCATCCTCTAAAAACTCCTCACCAGACGTTTATGCTCATATCTTGCACATATGCATCAGCTCTTGAATTAAGTGCCACAGGAAGTAAATATAGGAAACTGACAAGAACTTGTGGGGCATGTTACTTTCCACCATATCCCCCTCTCCGCTCTGTTTCCTCTTTCCCTCCTGCCATTTCCAACTTCCTCACCTTTCCCTGCTTCCTCTTCTCCTTCCCACCACCAAACAACCTACATTTATGCGCTTCCTCCACCTTAAGCTATGTTTATTTATTTACATCATGTATATCCTCCTTTCTCCACAACGGGGACTCAAACTGACATCCTTGTCTCTTCTTCCATATTATCTTCATAACAACCCTGTAAGGCTGAGGTTCTGTGACTGGTCCAAGGTTCCCCAGTAAGCTTCCAAGACATAGTGGGGATTCAAACCTTGGTCTCCCAGCTATTAGCTCAACACTCTAATCACTATGCCACACTGGCTTTCATGGAGTGGCTGCTGTTGAACAGAAGCAAGCAGCCAGGCCTGGGTGGGTAATCCAAGTCATGTGATAGCAGGTCACTTGGTGATTGCCACTGGGCCTGGTCCCTATGAGTCCTTCCCTCACAACCCAAATCAGTTGTAGAGAGGGGTCCTTTCTTTTCCTTTTGACTTTTACTGACAGAATCCAAGCCTTGAAGGATGGCAACATGGTTGTGGTTGCCTAGCAATGGCTACTGAGGGCATTTATTTCTTACAGCTAGTGGTATTGCTCTTATTATTTTAGGGGGGGGGGGAGGAACAACCCTATTTGTATATTTTTTAGATTCCAGATTTTCCAGCAAACCTGGGGCTTTTCCAGCTTTGCCTTGTCTGGCCATTGCCCCAGTTTCCAGATTTAAATATCCACAGATGGGGTCATGTTAAGAATTAGCTATAATGTTGGGGACCCTCAAGGAATTGCAAGGCGACCTCTAATTTTCCCCTCTCCCCAGTATTTCTTCTTTCCCTTCTCTGTAAGCCCCCATAGCCTTGCCTGTTTTTCTGCTTTCTCCACTCCTTCCCACCCACCCATTCATCAACTTGACCTTTATCTGCTTCCCCATCTTCTCTCCCTCTGACAGCTGGAAAAAGTCTGGTTGCATTACATAATGCCAGGCCCAGCTGTATGGTGTCACCTGCCAGGCTTATACCCAGTTGTGCTTGAGGAACCTGAAAGGGCTTGCAATGGATATTTCCCTTTTCCCTATATCCCATTCCTCAAACTATTTTCTCTTTCTCTCCTCCTGGCAGCTCCTGTATGCTCTTTTCCCCTGCTTACTTCTTCTTCTCACTCACCAATGAACCTACCTTTTATCTGCCCTCTTCAGCTAAATTATTTATTAACTTAATTAATAACTCCACCTTTCTCCACAATAGGGAGCCAAAGCAGCTTACATTATTCTCCTCACCTCCATTTTATCCTCACAACAACTCTATGAGGAAGGTTAGTCTGACAGTGTGCAATTGGCCCAAGGTCACCAAATGAACTTCCATGGCAGAGTCCTGAATTTGAACCTAGGCCTCCCAGATCCTAGTGTACAACTCTAACCACTAAACCACACTGCTGCTGTTGAACAGTACTGAGCAACTGAGCCTGGATAAATCATAGAAGTTGTGTGGCAGCAAGTCATATCATTGTTGCCAGGCGTCGCCCCATTGAGTTCCCCCTCCCCCTACCTTTTACTGGCAGAAACCAAGACTGAATGCTGATGATAATGTTGTAGTTGTCTAACAATAGCCATAGGACGCATTTGTGTCTTACAGCTCCAGGCAATATTTACATCATTTTGGGTTTAACCCTTGTATATTTTTTAATTTCAGATTTATATTTTTTTTCCAAACTTGAGGCATTCCTCAGGATGCAGAGAGATTTCTCCAATCTGCCCATGGCCCCAATCTCCAGATTTAAGTATCCACAGATGGAGCCATTCTGAGTATTAGATATATTAATATGCTGGGAAAGATCACTTTAGAATAAGATCATCTTATTGTAGCCATTTTTAAACTCATTTCTGCTTGCCCCCCACAGAAGAAACAAAAAATGCAGGAGTGTAAAAAAAAGGTTAAGTACCTGATAATCTGAAGGCATGACAGGCCCGCCTGAATTAGTGCCTGAAGGCCCTATACGTGGTTTCTTATTTGGAGGCACCTGGTTGAGGCTGGAGTCCTGGCTATGCTGGAGACCTGCCCCAGGGCCACCACCTCCTGCTCCACCTCCCCCTGCAGTTCCATTTGTCTGGGTACTGTTTTGTTGCTGTTGAGGTGCTGCTTGCTGTTGTTGAGGTGCTGTTTGCTGCTGATGTTGGTTCTGCTGCTGATTCTAAGGAGTAAGAAAAACAACATGAGGACATAAGTGTTTCAGTAATCACAAGTGCAGAATGATCCTTCAAGAGTACTGAAGAAGGGCCTCTCTATTCTTCAACTTATAAAGTGAACTAAGAGACTCTAAAATGTTTGGGATTAGCAGTTTTCCTGCCTCTTGCATCCAGCATGATGGCAAATATGAAGGAACAACATATACCATCTGTGTCCCTCAGACAAAGCTAATCTAGTCTGTTGTTGTTCAGTTGCACAGTCGAATCTGACTCTTTGCGACCCCATGGACAAAGTCACGCCAGGCCCTCCTGTCTTCCACCATCCTCCAAAGTCTACTGGCAACATAATGTGAAGTTTCTCACAACCTGTATTCCAAGTGATGAGAATGTCAATCCTCAGTTTATATCTTTATTGATTAGCATACTGCAGACAGCATCATTTTAGGTCATTTCTCCTGGCAACAAAACCCAGAAAATATAATGTCATTTGAAATAAATCTGTGTTGCAGTCATACTTAGATATTATGGTGCTGGAGAAGATACAGAGTTATAACTAAAATAGTCAAGAGTTTAGAGCACCTTCCTATGAGGTAGAGCTAGTTTATGTCTGTTACAGAAAAAAAATGCTAACTTGACAGAATGAAATAAAGAATGATAGGGAAAAATGAGACACCAGTAAGCTGGGATAACTAATAATTTCAGGACTAACAAAAGTACCGCACACAATTATTTTATGGAATTAATTAATTTACAGGGCTTTGTGGACACAAAGCGAGCCTCCAGGTAAGTCCAGGAACACAAACTTGTTGTTACCATGAAGCTAGGAAGGTTTTGTTGGGGCTACTTTGACCAAGCATCTCTTCCTTCTTAACAATTCTCTCACCCAGAAGAGTAGTTCAAAGACAAAATTTGAAGAAGCAGCACATCTCTGAAAAGTCATCATTCTATGATCACGTATCACCGACAGTTCTAAAGGACCCAGTATTTGTTCATCCAAACAGCTTTCTTCAACTTAAAATATTTTATTTGAATTCATTTTCCACCTAAAACATTTTCATCCCATTCTTGTTCCAAGGAGCTCAAAGCAATTTACAGGGTTCTTCCATCTTTATTTTATACTCACAAGTCTGTGAGGGATATTAGAGTTAAAGAAAGTGACTGGCTCAAGGTAAGAAGCTTTGTGGCAAAGTGGAGATTTGCAGCCAGGACTATCCAGTATTAGTTGACATTCTAAACACTGCACTACACTGGTTCACTTACTCAGTAGATTGCAAAATGCTCACAACATCAATTTACATTAAATGTATCTGAATTAGTACATCACATTCCAATAACAGATCTTCCAGGACAACCAGACATTCTTCTATTTATTTATTCTAGTTAACTTCTAGTTATTCTAGTTAACTTCAGAGCTTCCTTTCCAAAAATTCTCCACTTGGCAGTAATGAGGTTCACATCACTTCTTGCCTTTCTCCATTTTTGGTGCTGTTTTTCTTTCCTTTTGTCTTCTTGGCATCTGAATTCCCAAAAAATGTACAGGTGTTCAAACAGGCACTGGGGTTACCATTCCAATGAACCCTTTTATAGATTTGAACCTAAGTGCATGAAATATAACAGAAGAATCTGTCTAACCCTCAATTCTTTTATATGCATAAATTAATGATAAATTCTGATCAGAAGAACAATATAATGAATATAATGAAAGTCTAAAAAAATGACACTATAAATAATCATTGTCAAGTCTGCAGTATGTTGTACAGTACTTATCCTCTCCGTGAGACAATGCTTAAATTGTATTATTCAAAAGGGCAAAGAGAATTACAACACAGAGACAGCTATGTCAAATGAAACAAAAATAATGAAGTTATTTGTACAAGAAAGTAGTTATTTGTTAGAGACATGGCAAAAAAAAAGTTTACTGTTCTCCCAATACACTATAGACCAATTAGGTTAACATGTCCTGGGTATGCGCAGTTGTGGAAGCAGAATAAATTACCAGAAAAATGGGACTGGATTATGAAAGTTATGCATTGGAGCGAAATGGACAAACTTACTAGAACTTTAAAAGAACTTGATATAGATAAGTATAACAAGGAATGGGAGAAGTTTCAAAAGTATGTTGAAAAACAGTGGAAGGTGAAAGGACATTTGGTGATTTTTAACAATAGTTATTTTTTTTTCTTTTTTTAACTGTAAAGTGTTAACTATAGATAAAGTAGAATTATGGAAATTACAGTGTTCTTTGCATATAAGGATTGGGTTTAATGGACTATAATTAAGATAGGTAACACCAAAAATTAAGTATAGTAATATTATAAATAGAAAATAGTAATAAGTAATTTTGTTCTTATTTGTATTTTATTATAGTTATAAGTGTTTTTAAAAGGTTCTTAAAAGGCTAATATTACCTTTTTAATATATATTTTAAGTTGAATGCACCGGGGATATCACAAAAAGGGGGAGGGAGATAGGAAATGTGATGCAATATGTTTGATGTTTATTTTTGGATGATTACTGATTAATGTTGCTGAATAATAAAAAATTGTTTACCTAAAAAAACATGTCCTGGATAAACTGGTAGAAACTGTTATTAAATATGAAACTGTTGAATTCATCGAAGAATGAACCTAGCTGAAGAAGGATCAGCATGGCTTTTACAAAGGGAAGTCCTGAAGAATTCTTTGAGAATGTAGACAGGAGTAACCCAGTAAACTTTATCAAAGTGTCTGATAAAGTACGTCACCAAAGACTTCCAAGTAAACTTAATAATGAGAGGGGGGGGAGGGGCTTCTTATATTTGCCTATAAATTACAAAATATGTACAGTAATAAAATATGTTTTGAATCTAACATAATTTGGAAGATTATCTCATATAATGTGCATCTTCCTTTCATGTTAATACAATACTACCTATGTAGCAGGAAAATAACGGAGCCGCACACATTACTGGTATGAAGCGAGGTTTTTTACTTCTGGTACCAAAAGCAGGGTCCAGTTGAGCAGCATAGCTCCAAAATGCTGAACCTCCCCACCCCGCATCTTCAGACTGTCTTTTTATGCACAAAGCAAGCTTAGCAGGCAAGCTCACAAGTTTATCTGACTCAACATTCCCCACCCCCTTGCAACTCCTAGTACTTTTCCATTCCTCCTATCTCCTTCCTTCATCAGTTGCAGCAAGAAGCTTCTCAATGAGGCTCCTTTGTCTTATCCTAATACACATCTGTGAACACCCACCCACTGAAGGCTGTCTGTGCTTCTAACAAACACTGCATCAGACACCCTCATTTTGAAGGCAGAAGCATGCTTTCATTCATTATTACAGGGGTATTCATTAATTATTCAGGGGTCCCCCTTTATTCCCCCCTTTCAGCCTCTGAAAGCTTATTTAAGTCTAAAGGAGACTGACCATCAGCATACAAATTAATGAAATATTGTTTCCTTTCCTCTGGAGACATGTACAAGATGCTGACATTTTTTTCAAAGGGAGTAAGAGCCTTTACAGCATTATTAATACTGTACCTTATAACAGGAATTAAACATGGCAATAGCATTAAACCTCCTAAGGAAATACCAATTAAGAATAAAATTCTTCCAATCTCCCATAATTTGTCCAAACCATGATGCATCCAAATTTTTCCATGTTTGCACTGGTATATGAACAGTTTTACAAATTTCAGATGCTATGTTCTGCACAGCCTCTCCATTATCATCAATATTAAGACAGCAATTTGAAAGATTAAACTTCCCACAGACATCACCTTGTTCAGCCAGCAAATAATTCAGAGCCAAACGGTTCTGACATACGGCTGCATGCATCTGGGCCTGCTGTCTAGCCAACAGTTCTAAAGCCATGACTGTTTGATTCGTAATAATTTCTACCACAGCTTGCAATCTAATAATACAGTTTAGCATGTACACAGGCGTACGGTAACCCCAAGACCCATCTTGTGCCCAAGTAGCTGGGCCATAGTATTCAATGATCCGCTGTGGGGGCCATTCATCTCCCCACTGCGTACCTCGATGTCCAAGGAACGTTTTGATCTAACATAATCAAACACTGGGGTTCCCAAAGCAGAACCAACATTTAATGGCAAAAGAAAGAAGCTGGGATGTATTGTTCCAATAATGCAAGTCCCATACCATCTCCTGGGCAGGAGTGTATAAGCCCTTTTACCACAGATCCAATATAACCCTTCAGGAGCCATCCATTGCTCAGAGGAATCTGAAGCAGCATTAGAATATTTATTTATACTCCTAACATTTTACCATGGCTGAAAATCCTCTATAACAGTGTCATTGGCCTCTACCCATTTCGGTTTTCCCTTAGTGGAGCTGACTAACAGAGTTTGGTGGCATGAAGTGAGCCCAGCATGCTTTCCATTAGTCCACAGCACAGCCCGGGAAATGCACAATTCTCCATTCACCACTGTCTGCAATTCCTGGATCTTTCTCTCTTCTCTCTTTGACTCTGATCTAGGTTTATTCCATCGGACTAGGTCAGAAGGCAAGACCTCAGTGCCAATTCAAGGCCATCTCTCACTCATTAGTGGACCTCCGCACACCCAACAGTTAGAAATATTTAGGGAGGCAGCTATTTGCTCAGCTAAGGCTATAAAAAGATTACTCCCAGGTTCTGGAATGACAGATTTCTCGTCCTGAGCATCATTAAACACAGTCTTATACAAAATTTTCTTATTCTCCTGGACAGGTAGCTTAGGCTTAGGCTTTTTCACTTGGTTAGACTTTAAATCAACCGCCCACCATACCCACTGTGATGTCGGGCAGCGAAAACTTCCTCTAAAAGCTATTGTCCTGGTTGATCCAGGATATTCTATTTTTGCTTGATAATAAGACACTCCACGTTCTATACAAATTATCTGAGTGTTAGGTTTTATGCAGACTCCATGCACTCCCCTAGATTGAACACGCAACATACGTTTAGCCTTTCCTTCTCAGCATCTATAAAATCTCACTGCTTGAGTACAGCACATTGGCACACTGGCAAAAATATAGCAAGAAAGAACAGCAATAAGAGCTTTTGAAACATGCATGATTTTTAAGTCCTACAGCAAATGCTTATAGCGAAATAGCACTATTGTAATAATATATTCAATACAGAAAAATAAGCAATTCAAGAAGTTCAGCAAACTAATACAAAGGAATATCCAACTCTGTATGGCTCCAGAAGACTTCCTCAAGCTTCGGCTGTGCATAGATCAGCCAGCTTCCGGGTGTAGCTGGAGCAAGGCTGCTGCCTCAAAGCTTCGGTCGTGCGTAGACCAGCCAGCTACAAGCTGTTGACTTTTAACAGTCTTTACTAAGTGACATAAGGCCGGGTAGGGTTTTTATAAAGTTTCAAAGTTAATGGTTTCCCTGGAACTGGCTGTGCTTTCCAGTAATCTGCAGTTTGCTTTAAATGTGACCAATGGATCCACGCTGCTACTCCTTGTACCTTGACGGCTGTAGGGGAACTTAAAATGACAGTGATTGGGCCCTTCCACCTAGGCTGTAAGGTCTTTGCCCTCCAGCTTTTTACCCACACACTATCCCCCGGCTGGTAAGCATGTACAGGAGAATACATTTGATATGGCAAAGTTTCAAACACATACTTATTCACCTCTTTTACAGCTTTGCCCAAGGCTTGCAATTCCTCAGAAGTTATAAGGATCCTTACTGCAAAAGGTCACCTCAAATTCCTTGGACTATTTGGGGGAGGGGTGTCTTCCATAAACGATCTCGAAAGGTGACAGGTGAAGTCATTTGTGTGGCAAACAGTGCAACCGAAACAATGCAATTGGCAACATTGTAGTCCATGGCAAATGGGTTTCCTGACAGAGTTTAGACAAGGCAAGTTCTATTAGCCCTTTCAACTTTTGCCGAACTCTGTGGGCAGTAGGCTGCATGCAATTTCCAGGTAATACCAAGCAATGTAGATACATTGTAGAAATTGTGGAGTAAGCTTCAATCCATCCAGACATCGTACAAACAAATACAAGCATGTAACGGTAATGTCCAGCTTTGGGCATCTCAGTGAAATTCACAACTAGGGAGGAGAAAGGTGTTGCTCCCACTGGCTGACTCCCAGGGAGTTGAGTGGGACCCAAACTTGGATTATTCTTTGCACATGTAACACATTGTGCAGAGGCTTGGGCTGTCAGTGAACTCACACAATTAATATATGCCCACTTACTCACAAAGTGCTCTAGTGCAGTCTTTCCATAGTGTGTTCCCTCATGTAGGTGCTAGATTAATGCCCACGCTACAGCTTCTGGAATGTAAATTCTGCCATCGGGGAGAACATACCAGCCATCCCTTCATTTGATTACTGCCCCTTGAATTTGGACCCACTGCTCCTCTGCTAGTGAATACTGAAGGCTCCATTCAGTTAGGGAGATTTGGAAAGCAGGCTGGACCTCTATACCTCCCTAATAAGGTTTGAGGGCAGCTTCCTTGGCTGTCAAAACTGCCTCGCGATTTCCTTTTGTTACCATAAACTAACAAACATAAACTATCTTTTCTGAAATAGTTAACAGCTTATGAATTAGCTGAAAATATATTCCAAATAAAACGGCAAAAGGGTCCTGTGGTACCTTATAAACTATTGAGTCATTGTGAAACAAGATTTTGAGAGCTAGGGCCCACTTTCTCAGATATAATTTCATGCATCTGACAAAATGGACTCTTGTACACAAAAGTCTGTGCCACAAAATGGTTCTTCAAGATAACTCAATATTGTCATTTTGGCTATATCAGACTAACCCTTTTAGGTATAACAATAATAATTATATAAATCAGTTCTAAAGGTGTCACATTCATTTTCTTTTTAAACACTGACAATATTAAAATATAATACTTGATGAAGAATATATTCTGCACACATTTCAAAGATACCATGACTATAACAGTTACTGAATATTAAGTTGACATGGCTGATGTGTGGAACAGAGAGCCCATTTGTAAGGGGATAGACAACAGATGAGAAGAAGTCTAAAAAAGTTCTAAAGGAATTAAAACTTAATATTCAGTTCTTTTATGCAGCTGCCGAAGGCCACCATGGGCCTCCAGATAAAGAATCTCTCTGGCCTCCACCTCTCACCATTCAGGCTTAACCCAGTCATCATAAGAAAGCAAATAATTTAACTTGACTGAGCCACTGAAATGTTGTCCCCCTGCCTCCCACTTCTTGACACTGTTCCTCCCTTATCTCCAAGTTTATCTTTATGCTCTTTCCCCCCTTACATTTAACAAACTCACATTTGTGCCTTCACTCTTAGCGTATTTAGCACTTGCTCTCACTTCAATCAAGAATCCCCACTATATCAGCAACATTATTTATGCATTTTACATTTTATTTTATTTTCTATGGCTATGCAAACAGACTTACTGTAGGAAAAGCGGGCAAGTTCTCACCACTATGAAAATTAGTTGTTTCTTTTTTACTGTCTCCCCTCCCACACATGCATTCCCGCACCCACATAAGGCCATTAGCAGAATGATTTGGAGCCCCAGCTGAATGTGCAACTGCTGAACAAACACATTTTACACATCTCCCCCCTAACGACTCCTCTACAATAAAAATGTTGGTATCCTTGGAACTTTTTTGCCACTTCAGAATCTTTCTTCCCCTTAGCTTTGAGAGTCAGAAGCAACTACCTTGCCCTTGTTACAGCTTTGATTGTTCTAACAGAGAGATAAGATGTAACACAAGCCACCCTGAGTCCGTTTGTGAAGAAGGCAGGATATAAATCCAAAGTAAATAAAATAAATAAAAAACCAGGGATATAATGCAAACTCTGATCAAATAATATCAATCAGACTTCATGGAAAGTCTATCAACATAGCTATCAGTCAACTTTATGCCCCATCTACAGATGCTGATGAGGAAGAAGTTGAAAGCTTTTATGCACATATCCAGGAAGAAACTGAGCACACACCTAAACAAGATATGTTGATAATCATAGGAGACAGGAATGCAAAAGAGGAAAGCAATGTAAAATGAAATGTTGGAAAATTTGGACTAGGAGCATGAAATGAAGCTGGACAATAAATCATAGAATTCTATTAAGACACCAAGTTGTTCATTGTGAACACATTTCAGGCAACTGAACAGATTATTGTATGGACATCATTGGACGCCAATACAGAAATTGGAAGCAGAAGATGTAGAATTTTTATTTTCTCCACTAGAACAAGACTAGGAGTTGATTGTGGTATAGACCATCAATTGTTAATATCAAAAATCACAATAAAGCTGAAGAAAAACACCAAAACATTCACAGTGCTAAAATACAATCTATACAACATTCCTGAAGAGTTTAAAGACAACGTAAACAACAGATTGGCATTATTAAAATAGCAAATGGGAACCAGAAAAACTATTGACTGAAACCAGAGATATTATCAAGGACGAATGCACAAAGACTACTCCTGTATCCAAAAGTAATGAACAGTCGCAATAGATGACCAATAAAACTCAAAAAATTGCTAGAGACAGATGAGAAGCAAATGTAAAAAGTGACAGAAATAAATCAGAAGTCTAAATACAGTGTTCCACCAATTTGTAAACAGAGACAAAGGGAACTATTATAATAACCAATGCAAAGAAATAGAAGGGAACAACAACAAAACCCGGAAAAACAAGAGATCTGTTCCACAAGATCCAATAAATCAAAGGGAAATTTAAAGCACAGTTTAGGCATGCTGAAAGATCAACATGGAAATACATAAACAGTTAAAAGACAGGAACAATACACTGAAGAACTATACAGAAGATATGAAAGGGTGACAGATTCCTTCAAAGAAGAATCTTTTGAAGAAGAACCTGCAGTTTTAGAAAGTGAAATGAAAGCTGCACTTAAAACAACTGGGAGAAACAAATAATCAGGAGTAGGGGGATATCAGTAGAGCTATCTCAAGCTACAGAAATGGAGAACATCAAAATCTTAACAAGAATATGCCAACAAATGGCAAAACAATGGCAACCAAGAAGAAGCTAGAAAAGATCCTTAAGTGAAAGGATGCATCACTGGTGAACAGGACTAAAATAATCCATACTACGGTAATCCCCATTACTCTGTAGGCGTGTGAAAGTTGGACAATGATGAAGGCTGGCAGGAAGAAAGCTGAAATGTGGTGTTGGAGGAGTTTTATGGAAGGAAGGAAGGAAGGAAGGAAGGAAGGAAGGAAGGAAGGAAGGAAGGAAGGAAGGAAGGAAGGAAGGAAGGAAGGAAGGAAGGAAGGAAGGAAGGAAGGAAGGAAGGTTGGTTCTAAATCAAATCAAAACTGAACTCTCTTTAGAAGCTAAAATGGCTGAATTGAGGCTATAATACTTTGGTCACATTATGAAAAGACAAAACTCAATGGAAAAGCTGAAGGTAGCAGAAAAGGAGGTAGACCAAACATGAGATAGATTGACTCAGTAAAGGAAGCTACAGCCTTCAGTTTGAAAGACTTAAGCAAGGATGTTAATGATAGGAAGTTTTGGAGGTCACTGATTCATTTAATTTTTTTTATTTTAGGCAATTTACAGTCCGCCCTTTCCCAGGGAGGGGCTCAGGGAGGATCACAACATTCTAAAAACAGTATAAAAGCAACAGTTAAAACCAGAGCGATGTGAACAATTTGACAGATCATAACAGAATTTCAAATGGCAGCTCAGTTAGTCACATATTATATGAACCAAAGATAGTAAATAAAATAACTTTATATTACAGCAGAGATGGATCGCCACATAGGGCCAGTTGGTGGAGTAGGACACCTGCTACCTCAACCAAAGACCTGGCAGAATAGCTCTGTTTTACAGGCCCTGCGAAAAGATAACAATTATGTGAGGGCCCAGATCTCTAGAGGGAGCTGATTCCACGAGCCTGGGGCCAAGGCTGAAAAAGCCCTTGCCCTAGTTGAGGCAAGATGGATGTCCTTCGGCCCAGGGACAGTCAGCAGATGTTGTGAGCTGGATCATAGTGATCTCTGGGGCACATATGGAGAGAGGCGGTCCTGTAGATATGTTGGTCCTAGGCCGTGTAAAGCTTTAAAAGTCAAAACTAAAACCTTGAAATGGATTCGGTACTCAATTGGTAGCCAATGCAGTTGATGCAGCACCGGCTGGATGTGTGCCTGGAAAGGCACTGTTATCAACAACTGAGCTGCTGCATTCTGCACCAGCTGGAGTTTCCGGATCAGTCTCAAGGGTAAACCTACGTACAAGCTACAGTAATCCAGCCTGGAAGTGACTGTTGCATGGATCACTGTAGCCAGGTCCTGGAAGGATAGGTAGGCACTAGTTGCCTGGCCTGCCAAAGATGATAAAAGGCAGACCGAGCAACTGCTGTGACCTGTGCCTCCATTGAAAGTGAGGCATCCAGTGTCACTCCCAGACTCTTCACCTTATGGGCAGGCACAAGAAATGCACCATCCAGGGTTGGGAGCTGGATGCCCTACGCTAATTCTAATCCACCCAGGTACAGGACCTCCGTTTTAGCTGGATTAAGCTTCAATCAACTTTGCCTCAACCAACTTGCCACAGCTTCTAAGGCCAAGGTCAGATGCTGGGTGGCCATCTATCAACAGATAAAGCTGAGTGTCATCCACATATTGATGACAACCCACCCCAAAACCTCAGGCAATCTGAGCAAGGGGGAGCATATAGATGTTAAACATCATTGGTGAGAGAATAGCTCCTTGAGGTACACGCATGGAGGTGCCGCATGGAGATTTGCTTGCCAAGCGCCACCCTCTGTCCCTGACTACGGAGAAAGGAGGAAAACCACTGTAAGGCAACCCCCTGAACTCCAATGTCAGCAAGGCGGTGGGTCATTAGATCATAATTGACCATGTCAAATGCTGCTGATAGGTCTAAAGGCAACAACAGCGCTGACCTGCCTTGGTCGCCATACATCAGGGTTGCCATACATCAGAAGTGACTAAACCAAGGGTGTCAAATCAGGCCCCCGGAGGGCTCCTATCAGGCCCCCGAGCAACTGGATGTCATCTGCTTCCTTCTCTCTCTCTCTTGCTTCCTTCTGCATCACAGCTTGCTTTGCCAGGCCTGCTCAATCGCTTAGAGCCAAGCCTCTATTTTCTCCGGGAGCTGAGGCTTGTCCCTTGGGTGGGTGGGTGGGGGGGGGAGGGAGAGCTTACTCTGCCAGGCTCTTTCAATTGCACAGCACAGCACAGCTACTGAGCTAAGCCTCTCTTCCTTCTATTGGCTGAGGATTTCCCCCTTCCTGGTCCCCTGGGGATGGAAGGAAAAAGCCAGAGCTTCCTTTGCCCAGTTCCCTGGATCCCATGGGAGAAATACCAATGTGTGCTGTTTTAAGTATTTTTAAGGTTTTTTTAAAAAAAATCTTTGTTTTTTCTGTGTCCTTCCATTATAAAGTTTATATCTCTGCTACCTAATCTTAAATAGGTACACACATGGCCCAGCCCAACAAGGTCTCATTTATGTCAGATCCCGCCCTCATCACAAATGAGTTCGACACCCCTGGACTAAACAGCACTTAACACACATATAAATACAATATCCTTACAGCTACCCACTTTCACTGAACTCACACTCTCTACCTTTTTCATTGTAAAGATACCTCTTCTTTTTGAGTCTAACAGTATTACTTATGCTGATCTTTGAAACAGAGCAGGTGACATAAAAATAAATCTGATTCCTAGATGCTAGTGTGCAGGAATGGATCATGAGCTTCAGGCTGCAAAGAGACTACCACACCAAACAGATGGTTCATACTATCATCATGATTACAGAGACCCTGTGTTAAAGAACTTTAGACTTGATTCCAGGTATAGTTCCCTACAGCCCTAACTATCAGATACTGAGTAAACAACAATAGCACCAGACATCCTAGGCTAGATGAAAACAAGAAAGAGCTGGGTGTCAATAGCATAAAGATCTTGCTAAGTTCCAAGACTCTGTACCATTTGGTCTGATATACACTGGAAAAGAGGAGAATAAGAATCCTCTAGATTAGGGATAGATGAAACAGTATCCACCACTATTGTCCATGAAGGTTCTGACCAAAATAGAACCAATCTAGAGCACTATGATAGGTAGTACTGTCTGGATATAACTCATACTCAACTTTGACAGTTTTAAAGGAAAATGGAGTTCCACAGCTAAGGAGTCACCCACTGAGTGTGCCAAGAATTCTGTACCCCAAGATTATGGCTGGAAAAAGTATGCAATACTGTGAATACATATCTGTTTAACTTGCAAGCCACAAGTATTTCAAAAACCCAGTAAAGCTCTGCTGCTACAAAGTATATAGGGCATAAAGAGCTGGAGGGATATTTCTCATCAACTGCAGAATCTGAAAAGACGTCACCAGGACACAGATGATTACAGCACGAGGCCTCTTTTCTTTCTTCTTCCAACCACATGCTACTAACAGTACTGAACATCTTTCAGTGTAAGGCACTTGTAAATAATGTCTCATGACATTATTCTGGGGTGGTCTGTTGAGTACACATTCCTGGAACATCCCAGTACTGCTAGCTTCCTCACTGAGGAAGCCTCATGTATTTTTTGCTGATATAATAGAGTAGCCTTTTGTACTATACCTTATCACCCTTTTCCTCAGGTTCATCCTCATTAAGAAATTCTCGTTTTGGATAAGGAATCTGGCAGCCAGCAAACACACTGGAACACAGAAAGAATACAACTGATACTGTGCCTTCATTTGCAACCTTCATTTATTCAAATGTTGATTTCCTTTTACTGATTCTCCGCAACTAGTAACTAGCAACAGCAAATAAATACCATAAAGTGTACATTCAGACACAAAATATAAGCTTATGGAAACTTCTCCTGGCCTTCAATAGCACCTCTTGAAGGCATATCTACAGCACAATTTTAAAATGTGTTCTGCTACCATGACTCTTAAACAATTCTAGAAACTCTGTAAATCAGTTTTGTGATTAGAGGTTTCGAACACTATATCTCAGGGTTTCTTGGGAAGAAGCTGAGATAGTAAATTTAGTTTCAGATCAGTTTAAATATGTATTGTAAATTCAGTCTATGAGGATCTCTGCATCTAAAACCTGTACTTATTCCATAAGACCATTTTAGATCACATACATTTCCATTATTATTGCTTAAACACTAACTATCAAATCATTTTTGTTCAAGGATCCCCCCCTCCCCGCCAAGGGATGCTAAATGCATGGGGAAAGATGAGATAGAAATGTGGCAGCAATCTCATTGTGTGCATTTGTCCTGCTCACATAAAGGGCTATGTATGTAGGCACCTCTCAAGACTACAGGGGATCAGAAAAAAACAGGCCTCCTGAATGTGGGAAGAATTCCCACAGTTGTACATGCAGAGGTTTTACAGTGAACACACTTGGGTTGGGGTGGACATAAGAACATAAGAGAAGCCATGTTGGATCAGGCCAATGGCCCATCCCGTCCAACACTCTGTGTCACACAGTTGCCAAAAAACCCAGGTGCCATCAGGAGGTCCATCAGTGGGGCCAGGACACTAGAAGCCCTCACACCATTGCCCCTCCCAAGCACCAAGAATACAGAGCATCACTTGCCCCTTGTTGCAACTCTACTCCTCCTATGTCCCTGAAATGTCAAATGAAAAATTTTCAAATGTTCTCATCCTACAGGGTAAGCTCTCATCTCTATCTCACGTCTTGTTGCATTCCAGCAAAAATGAAAAACCTGTCACTTCTGTGTCACTTCCTCGGACACCACTGATTTCCTTTCTTCACTGAAAAATCACTTTCTAGATATTGGACGAGAAAACTACCTCCAAGAAAAGGCAAATAATTAAATACTTTTTATCTTTTTCTGAGCATTCCCTTATTCTTACTGAATAATAATAATAATAATAATAATAATAATAATAATAATAATAATAATAACAACAACAACAACAACAACTTTATTTTTATATCCCGCCCTCCCCCGCCGAAGCGGGCTCAGGGCGGCTAACAGACATGGAAATCCCATGATTCATATAAAACAATGTAAACAATTTTAATATTTTAAAATTTTACTTTTTAAAAGCATACTTTCGCTTTACAGTGAAGGTATTGCAGAGACATAATAAAAAAAATGTTCTGACTAGCAGTATTTTACATATTTAAATATTCATAGCGGTTTTGCATTACATAGAGGAAATAATAAAGAATATAAGAGGCACATACTCTGATGTAGGAAGTGGATCTTCCTGGAAATAGGGATCCTGCAAAGCTTGCTCTGAGGTAATTCTTTTTGTAGGATCCATAGTGAGAAGTTTTTGAAGCTGTGTAGTATAATATTACAGAAGATTAGTTTATGTAACTGCCATTAAAGAATATGCCAGGTAAGTCCCCTACAAATATACGGTTAATTGAAAGAAATGCTGATCAATATTCCCTCTAAGCTGCAGAGTCTTGTGAACAGAAATTCTACTTTGTGAGCTACTGGTATTAAAGTTGTGAGCTACAGGCATCAGAGTTGTGAGCTACTGCATAAATTACTGTGCTTTGGGGCCATTTTTCCTGAGCCAAGACAAAAATTTGTGAGCTGGAGGCTAAAAATCTGTAAGCTAGCTCACACTAACTCAGCTTAGAGGGAACACTGATGCTGACAGTTCACTAAAGAAAAAAAGATGCGTCAATTTGTAAAGCTAACCTTTATATAAACCAGGAGCAGGCAAACCTTTTAACACAAGGGCCCCCCTCCCTCTACTGTCTGCCACTGAAGATGCTGGTGTGCTAGCAAACAAAGGGAAGGGGAGAATGAGGGTTATACTTGGTCAGACAAGCTTAAAGCAAGCCAAGCCCCAACAGCACCAGAATCTTAGGGATTTCCTTTGGATTCAGCTGGTGACAATACATGTCTGGGAGGCAACAACAGGCACAACCCATGCCTGTTCCGTTCTCCGGGACCACTTGTCTCAGCAGTGCTGCCAGCACTTCATTCGCCTGAGTAGAGATCTGGCCCTGAATACCAAGCAAAATGGTCTGCTTTGCCACTGTTGACAAGTATGCCACAAAATGTAGCAGTTGGTGCAATATAACATACATCAATTCAATTATGCCTAATTTAACTAACTCAAAAAGACTAATCCAAAATAATCAGAAAGAGGAGCCTGTAAGGAAGGGATGCTGCACACAATTCTTCCTGATACTTATCATGACAGTGAAACTACTGCCAAAAATCACCAGACAACAGCAAATACATTCAAGCTTTGCAATACCGTTGCTTTTTAAAACTGGTGCATTTTCACCCTAATTTTCCGCAAGAATGCTGAGTCAATGTTACAAATAAAGCAATGTCAACAGTACAATGATACTGGCACCATTACCTACCAAAAGGAATACTTTGCTGTCAGGCTTTACTTTGTGTTTTTCCATATATTTTATGAGGCTACTATTGGCATACCTGGAAAAAATTGAATGAACACACATTACAAAAGGATAATACACTTTCAGAAACAAAGAAGACTATTTAATATTCAGCACTTGATACCTAAAAGTGCATAACAGCACTTTTGGGTTATACAAAGCACTTCATGTAGCTTATTCTTTGAATTACCTTGAAAGGTTTACCTGTTTTACAGATGCAAAGCTGAGGCTAAGAACAACTGGCCTAAAGCATTACTCAAACTGACGTCATGTTGATTCATGGTTAGGTTTAACTAGTGAGGCAAACAGGAGCTCCCCAAGTCAATTTCAGGAAACGCCATGGGAAAGAGTTAATCTTCCATTCCCTGTGGTCCAAATTGAGCACCTACATGCCTGAAAACTGAGTAACCCCCGCCACCTCACCCCACCAACAACAACCAATAGGAGCTCTGGAAATGCAAATCCTGGTTCACTTCTGGTTTGGCCTTGAGTCTCATACTATACTAATTCCAAACAGGGTATTACAATTCACATTCAAAATAATGCTTTCTCAGCTTTTATTTGTTGGTACATATGACAGACTGCATCAATCTACAAGACGGGTTTTCTTGTGATGTGTGAATGTTAGTCATCTTTCATAATGTTTTCATGATGTGTACTGATTTACATTTGTCTTAAATGTTACAAGCATGCTACACAGAACTTAGCTTTTTATTGTATTGTTCTTACAGGCGTCAATGTTTGATCCAGCAGAGGAGAGGACTCGTAATAATGGGTTTAAATTAAAGGTGGGAAGGTATCGACTGGATATTAGGAAAAACTTTTTTACAGTGAGAGCTGTTCAATGGTGGAATCAGCTACTGAGGGAGGTGGTAAGCTCCTCCCTCCTCACTGGCAATCTTTAAGCCACAGCTGGACAAACACTGGTCAGGGATGCTCTAGGCTTATCCTGCATTGAGCAGGGGGTTGGACTAGATGGCCTGTATGGCCCTTCCAACTCTATGATACTATGATATGATATGATCGCGATAAAAATGATATATACATTCCCCAAAATAAATACATAAATATGAGTTAAAACTATAGCTACAATTAATCTTACATGCACAGAACTTACGTTGTTCTCCTAAAGTCTTTTTGAAGTGTAGGATATTCTGGCATTTTCCTTATGTCTTCCCAGTCTTTATCTTTAAAAAAGAAAGAGCAATTCCACAACTATCAACTGTAAAACTGTACAAGAAGTACAACATTTTCTTCATCTGCAATCATACATGAATATAAGAAATTAATTTACAGAAAATGAAAATGCAGACCAATTATTTAGCATAAGAATTGTTAGTGACATTAATTTACCTGCAGGAAATCCCATCACACTAAATATGCGATCAAGCTGATCATGGTGAAAAGGATTGCTTGTTTTGATGTCTTCCTGACGACAGTGAAAGATAGGTTCGGAAGTTAATAGCTCTGCAAATATGCAGCCAATAGCCCATATATCTATGGAAGATCAAATGGAACATCTAAATGTCATTTTTAATGGAAGTAAGATACTTTAAAGCAATTTTCATCATTGCAAAGTGATGTATTAAAATATGCAGAAACAGGATACAATAAAAATGTTTTCCTGTGCATAGCCAGATTAAATAAACTGCCTTGTAAATTTTACACTGATAATGCATCTAGGTGTCTCAAATGAATAGGTTAGTTTATAAAGTGAATGAGCAAAAAAGTCCTCAGTCAAATGCTTCAGCCACACACACACACAACTCACCCCCATGTGCACTGGGTAGATATTGAGGAATTCTTGGTTTAGAACTTTAGTTCTTCATGACTTGTTGGATTAAATAACAAAGCACAGTTTATTCTCTTACCCATATGTTAACATTAAGGACAGGTTTCTTACGTGTAACTGATGATCTTCGAGTGGTCATCTGTGCAGTCCCACATATGGGTTTATCCGCCAGGATCGGGCCCACCTCGGAGAATTCAAAGCAATCCTTAAGCGTTAATTTTGGCGTGCCTTTCCCCTCGTCCCGGGGATGAGGCATCGTCTGCGCATGCCTAGACGAGGGGGAGGCGCCCAACCCACTCAGTTTCTTCCCGCCACCGTAGAGGTGTAGTAAATGCATTGATATGATCATCCAGCAACGGGGAAGGCTGGGTGGGTATGTGTGACTGCACAGATGACCACTTGAAGATCATCAGTTACAGGTAAGAAACCTGTCCATCTTCTTCGTGGTCTCTGTGCAGTCCCACATATGGGTGACTGGCAAGCTATTTGTCAGGAGGCGGGTGCTGGATCTGTAAATGGAAGCATTGTTAGTTATTCAAGAGAATAAATTTGTACTCACAAATAGGTAGCAGAAAGGCATCAAACGAAGATCGATCGCAGCACAGCCTGTCCAAAGGACGTATCACGCCGGGCACGGACGTCCAGAGCGTAGTGCGAGGCGAATGTGGATGGGGACGACCAAACGGCAGCAGCGCAGATGCCCTCCATCGGAATGCCCTTGCAGAAGGCTGTTGAGGTTGCAACGGCTCTAGTAGAATGAGCTCGCAAGTGCTCAGGTATGGGCTGCTTTGCCAGTTCATAGCACAGTGCAATAGTGGTTACAATCCACTTCGAGAATCTCTGGGTAGAGATTCTGGCACCCTGATTGTGGGTTGCATAAGCCACAAAGAGTCTACTGTCTTTACGGAACTGCTTAGTTCTTTCGATGTAGAAAGCCAGAGCTCTTCGTACATCTGAGTTATGCAGGGTGCGTTGTCCCGTATCTGTAGGGTGTTGAAAAAACGCTGGCAAGACAGAAGGCTTTCCTAGGTGAAAAGGTGAAACCCACCTTAGGTAGGAATGCGGGGTCAGGGCGCAGTACTACCTTGTTGTGGTGGAAAACTGTGTATGGAGGGTCTGCTCTGAAAGTGCAGATGTCACTGGCTCATCTGCCGGTAGTAAGGGCTACTAGTAGGGCTGTTTTCCAGGTTAGAAGATGTAGAGGAATGGAAGCCATGGGCTCAAAGGGTGACTTCATTAACTGACTGAGAACCAGTGAGAGGCTCCAAGCAGGGTGGATTTTGCGGATTGGAGGATGGAGGTGAAGGATCCCCTTCAAGAATGCCTTGGTGGCAAAATGCGAAAATACAGTGGAGCCCTCAATACATGGGTGGAACGCAGAGATAGCTGCTAGGTGGACCTTCAGAGAAGAGTAGGACAGTCCAGCGTTGGAGAGAGTTAGAGTGTAAGTCAGAATTTAGTTAATATTGGCTGATTCGGGTTTGAATCTATGTTGATTAGCGTATTCAGAAAAACGTTTCCATTTGAAGGAATAAGATTTCCTAGTGGCAGGTTTTCTGGAGTTGAGCAAGATGTGTCGGACCTCCGGTGTGAAGGTTATGAATTGATTCTCCATGCTGTAAGGCGGAGAAGAGCAGGGTTGTGATGTAGAACCTTGCCGCCCTGTTGGGAGAGTAGGTCCTGGGCTTGAGGGAATCGGTGAAATACGCCGTTCGATAGTAGAAGGAGAGTGGTGAACCAGGGTTGGCGGGGCCACCATGGTGTCACTAGGATGCAGTTGGCATTGTCCGACATAATTTTCTGCAATACTCTCGTGATGAGTGGTATTGGCGGAAATATGTAGTGCATTGGTCCGCTCCAGGTTTGTAGGAAGGCATCCCCTGCCGACAGTGGAGACGGAGGGCCGCGCATGTAGAAGCAGGGACATTTTGCATTGTCTGGTGCTGCAAATGCATCAATCTCCGGTGTACCGAATCTCTGAAACAGAGGGTGAAGATAACGACTGTTGATGGTCCACTCGTGGTCGTTGATAGAGTGCCGACTCAGAGCGTCCGCCTGAATGTTCTGGACTCCGGGTAGATGCACTGCAGATAGGAAAATGCCATGGGCAATGCTCCAGTGCCATAGGGCTAAAGCTCGTTTGCACAGTCTGGTGGAAGCCGTGCCTCCCTGCTGATTTATGTAGAAGACAGTGGCTATGTTGTCCGATGTGACCTGGATATGTCTGTCGTGAAGTGACAGAAGGAAGGATCCAAACGCCCTGTGGACTGCCAGTAATTCTAGGCAATTTATGTGGAGAGATCTTTCGTAATCTGTCCACTGGCCTTGTACAGTGAGTTTTCCTAAGTGGGCTCCCCATCCCCACTTGGAGGCATCGGTAGTGACAATCACCGAGGGAGGGGTCTGAGTGAAAGACATTCCCTTCAGGAGGTGATGGTCTATAGTCCACCATTTCAGAGAAGGAATGATATGAGCTGGGATGGTAAGTACAGTAAGTTGGTGTTGGCGTTGGGGACGAAATGTCCGTACAAACCACAACTGAAGAGGGCGCTTGTGGAGCTTGGCAAATAAGAGGACAGAGGTAGTGGCAGCCATTAGTCCTAGCATCCTTTGAAAGGTGAGAGCTGTTTGAGAGCGATGTGCAATTATCTCTTTGGCCAGAGATTTGATGTGTTGTACTCTGTCTGCTGGCAGATATGCTTTGCATGCAACAGTAGAGAGGCGTGCCCCTATGAACTGTATGTCAGATTGGATTTTGTGGTGTTGACCTGGAGGCCCAGGGTAGTCAAGAGGGAGAGGGATGCGGAGACATCGGTCTGGAGCTGTTCCTTGGATTGGGCGATGACTAGCCAGTTGTCTATGTACGGGTAGATGGAGATACGTTGCTGTCTCAGAATTGCTACTACCACCGCCATGCACTTCGTAAATACCCTTGGCGCTGTTGAGAGACCAAAGGGAAGGGCGCGGAATTGATAGTGCTGATTTCCTATGGCGAATCTGAGGAACCTCCTGTGATGGTGGTTGATGGTGAAGTGAAAGTAGGCATCTTGTAGATCTATCGATGCCATCCATGCTTGTTCTGGAATCAGTGGGAGAATGGATTGAAGTGTAATCATCCAAAATTTTTTGTGACCGATATGGAGGTTGAGTTTTCTGAGATCTAGTATGGGGCGCAGCCCGCCGTCTCTCTTCGGCACCAGGAAGTAGCGGGAGTAGAATCCGGTGTGATGATATTGAGGAGGAACTGGTTCTATAGCTCCCTTGTCCAGCAAGGTTGCTACTTCTAGGAGCAGAGCGGGGGGACGGGGGGGGGGTAGCTATAAACCTGTGGTGTTTTGGAGTCAAACTGAACTCTATGGAGTATCCGTTTTGAATGATTGTCAGCACCCAAGAGTCTGAGGTTATGGCCTCCCAGTTGTGGTAGAACGGCTGCAGTCTGATGTCTGGGCGGTGTTGTTGTAGGAGAGGGACAAGGGAGTCAAAGAGACTGTTTGTTGGCCGGTGTTGTCTTCTTTGCAGTTTGAGGGCGTGCCCTCTGTTGGAAGGGTTGTTTAGTCTGAGGAGGCTTGCGTCTCCAAGGTTCGTTTTGATGAGGAGATCTGGAGCATTTATAGTAGTTTGGCTTCCAGGTTCTTTGTTTTATAGTTGATGACTGTGGCTGGATGACCCCTAGCCTTTTGGCCCTCTTCCTGCTGTCGTCTACATTGGTGAGGATATCATCTGTTGTGGCGTTAAAAAGGCCTTGCCCGTCAAATGGCAAATCCTCGGTTTTAAATTTGATGTCTGGCTGCAGAGAAGAAGACCTGAGCCAAGCGTGTCTGCGCAGGGCGATAGTCGATGCTAGGGTCCTAGAGGAGCATTGGGCTGCATGGCGAGCGGTGTTTATCTGCTGCTTGCTGACCCTAGAAAGTTCTTGCAGAGCGTGAGTGGCTTGCTTCTGTGCAGGCTCGGGAAGAGCTGTGACTAAGGAATTTAGTTGAGTTGGTAAGGTTGTATGCGTACGCGGAGAAGTAAGCCATATAGTTATGGATCTTTGTAGTGGCAGTGGTGAGAGAATAAATTTTTCTTCCAATGGTGTCAAGTTTCTTGCCCTCTCTTTCGGGAGGGACAGGATGTCTGGTTTGTTTGGATTTAGATGAAGAGTGGACTATCATAGAGTTAGGAGCCGGATGGTTGAAAAGGAACTTAGATTCAGGAGCATGTACCTTGTAGAGCGCCTCAACCCTCTTAGACGTAGGTGGTACAGAGGCTGGTTTGTCCCAGGCTTCCTTCAATGTCTCCAGATGAACTGGAAGCATAGGAAATGAAGAGCCGACCGGGAGGTCTGCATGCACTAGGTCATAGACCATGTCTGAGACGCTGGGCACGTCTGTCGTTAGCTTCACGTTGAGGGAGTTAGCCATATTAGATAGTAAGTCTAAGTAAGACTTAGGTCCCTCAGATGGAGAAAGGTCGGCCGGTTTGGCTATGTCTGACGCTGGAGAGTGAAGCCCTGAAGCTGAGGAGTGTGAGGACACAGATTGCTCTGCTTCTGAATCATCAAGGGTATCCACTTCTGGGGTCTTCATAATTTGTTCTGGAGTTGTATATGTTTAGCGGGTTCGACCGCCGTAGAAGCAACCGGAGAAGGTGGTTTTGGTAGCGTGATGTATTCACGGTACCGTTGGTGGTCCTTGTGATAAGGGTGCTCACGATGTGGAGAGGCGTCTCGATAGTGAGGGCGGATGTCCTCACGAGAATGATCCCTGTAGTAGGCTCTTTCTTGGTGTCGAAAGTCTTCACGGGACCGAGAGTGCTCACGAGTGCGGTGTCTGTAGAAACCAGGAGAGGGTGACCTTCGGTATCTACGGTACCTACGAGGAGATGGTGACCTCGACGGGGTGTAGTAGTAGTAGCGGTCTCTGTGACCGCTTCTGGATCTTTTTTCTCGAAGGCGCAGAGGGGCTTCTCTCGGAGTCGAGGGTGCTCTGGTCAGTGATGGAGCCGTAATTGTCTGCCGGAGATTCGGGACTTCTCGAAAGGAGCGTGCATCTAGAATGTTAAGGTGTTGGCTCTTTGTCAAAGTCGGAGACTCGGTACTTAGGATCTGATCAGGCAGCAACTCGTGCACTGACGGTGATCTGGAGCTGATGTGGACAATTTCGAGTGGTGTAACGGCAGGGGTCGAGGTCGATTTCAAAGCCGGAGTAGTCTGAATCGAGGTCGTAACGGTCGTGGTCGGATGAGGCGTCGGAGGTCGGGTCGTCGAGATCGGGTCAAGGACCTTATGGCTGGACTTGGACTTTTTAGGAGACTTCGGATCCGAGGGGTCTCTCGAGGTCGATTCGGTGCGGTGCCGCTTCTTGGATTCGTCAGACTTCTTCAGGTGTTTGCCGGATTTAGGCTTACTGGGAACCTGCGCCATGGAAGCCACCGGCTGAGTCGTTCCCTTATGAATCAGGGAAGACGGAGAGGTCTGCGAACCCGATGCATGCGACATTACTGGGCGCAGTGATGACTCTAGCAAGTGGCTTTTGAGTCTTGCCGCGTGGTTTTTCTTCGCCTGTTTGCCGAACTGGCTACAGTGCACACAGGAGTCTGTTCGGTGTGCCTTGCCGAGGCAGAAAAGGCAAAGGGAATGTCCGTCAGTGGATGGGATCTTCACAGCACAGCGAACGCACCTTTTGAAAGTTATTTTTTCCTTCCCTTCCATCCGCCCGGAAAGAGATGGGGGGGGGAGAGGAGGACAAAAAAGCGAAAGACAGAGAAAGACTTTTTTTTTAAACGATACCAGAATGAAGAGGAGCGAAGGACGTGAAGAGACGGAGGAGATAGAAATCCAAAGGACTGCAATGAAAGCGGGGGATCAGCGAGGTAGGTGTTTTCCGGACGGCGGTAAAGAAGAAACTGAGGGGGTTGGGCGCCTCCCCCTCGTCTAGGCATGAGCAGACGATGCCTCCTCCCCGGGATGAGGGGAAAGGCGTGCCAAAATTAACACTTAAGGATTGCTTTGAATTCTCCGAGGTGGGCCCGATCCTGGCAGATAAACCCATATGTGGGACTGCACAGAGACCACGAAGAAGATCCATATGTAGCTTACAGTCCTGTTTTGTAGACTAGGAAGCAAACTATTGTTTGTCATTGTGTTGGATTCAAATATCAGAACAAAATGGCAGTTAGTTCTTAACCAGGATGCCTTCTGTCTCCATACAACACATGAGGAAAGAAGGTAACGTGATCCTGAGAACATCCTAGCTTATTCTCTTCATAAACAAACTAGTTGGCATGTCACATTTGAATGCAGCCTAGGGCAATCAGACTTAGAGAGCCAAACTGAAGAAGAAAAAAACGCAGTCATCCATGAGAACAAAGTAATTCAGAAAGGTGAAAAAAACCCATTTCTATTACTAGAATGGATTACTAGATGGATTTTACTCTTCAGAGAAGTCTTAACTGAAAACAGAAGCAAACAATACAATAATATTTACAGGATCAGGACCTAATCAGGCAAACAGTAATTTCTTAGCAAGCACATTTTCACACTTTTAAACAGTGTGAGGTGATTTTTTCCAACTTAAAATACTTTGCTATTGATTTATGCAAAAGATACATAAAAAGTGAAGGTATAAGCATCTTTTAGGAAAGCACACACACTGTTTTCTACCCTGCAAATGAAGATATTTATTTTTGTGATGAATAAAAAAGAAAAATTTACAAACGGTTTCAGAACAACCTGGTTTAAATGCAGAATGCTTTGGGGCTATTTCCATATAAACCTTTTCCCCACTTCAACAAGCAAATTTGAGCACAATTTTTCAGAGAATCCAACACAGTATCATTCTATTTCAAGGTTTACCATTTCCTCAGTCTGCTCTCTCAAATCTGCCTTATTATGATCTTTTCTGAAAAAACGCAGTCCAAGCAATACAACTTAGTGTCTGAAAGGGAGCAGGTGCATTATCAAAGGTCCAGCCCACACTGATGCCATTTCCTGCTATCAACCGCTCATGGATGCCATTTTATCAGCTATATCATCACTGGAGAGTTTTTTGAGGATTTTTTTAAAAATCTGAAATTGCTAAAACAATATGATTCCATGAATAGAACAAGCGCTCTGTAGTTTCAGGTGTAATTATAAAACCAAAATATCATGAAAGCTATTAAAACCTACTATTCAAAACAGTGGACCATAAAACAACATAAAACAGCTTTAAGCATCAGGCTAAAACCAGACTATAAAATGATATTTAAAATAGCATCCCTTTAATTACAGGCCTGGGTATCAAGAAACAACTTAGCCTGGAGCTTAAAAGACAGGGGTCATTTTGTAGAAAAAGAGGTGCTGGAGCTCATTACTATAACTCATTTGCATATATACCATTCACCCGTGACATCACCGGAAGGTATACTAAATTATATCAGGTCAGCATCTGCTTTAAAATGCTTCTTGAATTATAACTGTCATAATAAAACCTTACTCCCCTCATACTTCTTAAATTACTTTCTCCTATGTGGTCACAATGGCATGATGAAGATTTCCATCTGTCTGCTTTATATGTTTTGGTTATCCCCCCCCCCCTTTTTGTGGGGGAAAATATTAAAGTTTGTCAAATTTTAGAGTTCAGCAACATTCTCACAGGAGGTTTGAATAATGGGGCCCAGAAACAAGTATTGGGGGGAGGGGGTAAGAAAGAAAGAGCACAATAAAATTTAGAGGTTCCGGAGCTCCGCTCCTGTGAGCTCCTGTCTAAAAGAAGGCCTGCTAAAAGACAATAGGGAAGGTGACAAATGGGCCTCAAGGAGATGGGCACTCCACAGGTGAGCTGCCCCCACTGAACAAGCCTGGTCTCTGGTCACAATCTGCCTCACCTCCAAATATGGGGACACAAAAAGCAGAATTTAAGAGGAAGGCAACAGCTGGTGGGCTGGACAATAGGGAGGATGTGGTCCTTCCTCCCAATGCTTTTTTAAGGATATGCAAACTTTTTTTTTTTTTGCACAGTGCTTTGAAATTAATGGGCAGTGTTTTTTATTCTGCTATGATTGTTCTAATTGTCTTATGGCTGATTGTAAGACACCATGAACATGTTTATGTATTTATTTAAATAAACAAGTCTGTGGCTGCAATTTGTGGCTAAAACAAATCTTTCTTCTTGCTCAGTCACTTTTCCCACCTGGCTGAAATGCTTTATATTATTTTGTGATTTTTTAAAAAAAAGTGCTTTGGAGTTTATAAAGTCTTGTGTTCAAGCATCCTGATATTTTATATAAGGTTATGAGCTTCATGGATCAAGCACCCAAGTGCTAAAGTCATCGCATGGATGGAGCTTCCTCTATGATCTCATTGTTTAGGATTTCCTATGCATTTTAAAATGCTACTCCACCCAATTCTCTCTTTCTAAAGACCAACAGTTGCACATGCTACCACTTGCGCTAAGCAGACTTTTCATGACAAAGGAAAGGGAGAGGGAGGGACACGGGGGAACATATAAAAAGAAACAACTCAATTAATGTTACAATGGTGCAGAAAAATAAGGCATCAGCATGTAAAGTCACTTCTATGTAAGAACCGGAATAGACAAAGTGTGTTGGTAATCTTGACTGATATATCAATGTAAAGAGTTTACATTGCTGCTGAATAAGAGTTTACACCATATTCAATTAAAACACCTGAATATACACCTCCCCCCAGTTTCTTCTGGGGACTGTTAGAATTTCACAGGTAATCCTGAACAATAAAGGGGTACAAGTTATGCATCCTTGAGAAGATCCTCTTGATCTTGTAGCTCTCCTCCCTGCAAGACAGCATCTCTGAAAAAATCTCCCTTATGAGCACAAAGACTTCAGTAAGGGTAAGAAGCCCTCAGGCTAGGACCTTTCAATACGGTATGCAAAAAGCCTCTGTGTGCCTTGTGCTGCTCTACTTCAGAAATTGCACTGTTTCTGTACTTCCCCAGAAATGCCAGAGCTAAGTGAGTTCAGCTCAAATGTACTAAAGCTGCTGCATACCACCCTACACTAGATTCCACTGCATATATGTGAACCAGTAGTAGGAAAAAGTGGGATGTTTGTCTGGGATAGTGAGCCAGTACAACCACATGTACACTGAAAGGTCTTAATTCAGTTGTTCCTGAAATTTTACTGGAATTAAAGAAGCACCTCTTGCTTCAGACGCATACTAAATATACATTCATGCTTTGAATTTGCCATCACCAGAAGTTTTTCCAACTGACATCTGGAAGTACTAGATTACATAATCGAACAGTTAATCATAGGTTAAGCCCTGTAACCTACTAGTAACTTACCAATGGCCTTTGTATAGTGCCTTGCACCAAGTAACAGTTCTGGAGCTCTGTACCAAAAGGTTACCACAACTGGATCCAAATCTGCCAGTGGCTTCAGAGGAGAATTGAATAACCTTGCAAAGCCCATGTCAGCTGAAAAAAAATTATAACAAATATAAAGGTAAACAAAAACTACTGCCACCTCCCCTATCCCTACTGACTCACATATCTCACAACCACTCAGGGAGATATCTAATATTTTTTTTCCTGGAGGGGGGGGGAGGCACCAGCTCGGGTGCTGCTAAATTAATTTAATATTTTTAAAGATTTAAAGACTGGGTGGAGGTGTTTACTTGCCAGGCAGCTTCTGGGATGGGTTGAGCCGCAGGGAGAGGAGGCTATGCCAGCCTTGGATTTCATCATGCTGTGGGCCGGGCCTCGCCCTCCTTCACCTCCTCACCCTCAGCTGCTGCTCCATGCCATGGCCCTTAAGCTTCCTCTTCACTGCCTTGCTTGGCCACCTCAGCATCCAGATCTGTAGCTGGCCTTGCCCCTGCCATGGTCCAGCCCCAACAACTTGCTCCACATGCATGCACCACTGGTGGTAGCAGCAGCTGCCCCACCAAAGCCCCAAGCCCACCTTGCTGCCCACCACCTCAGGACACACACATGTGGAATGCACGTGCTGGATCTACTGCTGGCCTCCCTCTTGGGGCTTCTTCAGAGCTAGGGCTGCTGTGACAGCCAGCCTCCCATACCCTCAGCTCTGCACTGACACCTCGCCAACCAAACTAGCCCCCAGGACACTTTCTCACCATGCAGCATTTCTGGTTCCTCCTGTCCATGCTCAGCCCTGCTATCCTAGGGAGGCCAGCAGGCCCCCATGGATGACCACTGGTGGCAGCAGCCCTGCTGAAGCCCCAAGCCCACCCTGCATTTCCATCAGCATGGATGGGCCCACTGCTGAGGCCCCAATTCCTTCAACCTCCCTTTCCTCATGCTCCTTTTCCCCTACCACACTTCAGCTGGCAGCCTCGGCCTCCTCTCTGAGCTCAGACAGCAGGCAGGGGAAGCACCCTGCTGCTCTGGATTGCACTGGACTCTCAATGAGAATGCAAAAGGATGCCCCCATTGGGGGCACTGCAATTTTAAAAGGGTGCAGAGCCCCGTTTGTCCCACTACTGGTTACAGCCCTGCAACCACTCAGTGGCTTTTTACCCTCTACTTTATTCACTCCCATTCCAGAACTTCCTCATAAATTTTGCTTTGAGTTTCTGTTTTCCTTACTTAGTCCCTTCATGGTTTAAGAGTTTTTAAAGCTAATTTCAAGAAGGTAGTCTGGGTTGACTAGACCCACACTTTGCTATTAGATTAGTCTGTGAAGTTTTGTTACAACACAAGCTACATTATGTTCCCTACATGGCAGCTTATCCTTATTCAGGGACTTCAGGTCTTCCCCATTGCTAGTTTCCATTTTAAATGTTAAATTAGGCATGTTGACAGACAATCTTTTGAGATTTGCTGCAATACAATAGGAAATTTGCACTTCAGCTGAAATTTGTTGAACTCAAGGCTAGCTTCAAAATGAGGGAGGGACCCCCGTTCACATGCCCCCTCCACTTTTGCATGGGGCCAATTAATGAAAAGCTGCTGCTTTTAAGTTTGTTGCTATTCTGAACCATCACCTCTGGCTTGCATTTTTCTCTACCTACCAGGATTCCAAAATCTGGCTTAATCCCAGTTTTGACTTCTGGTTTGTAGAAAGAACAGCTATACACAACGAAATATAAAAAGGTAGTTCCCTGTGCAAGCACCAGTCGTTTTCGACTCTGCGGTGACGTCGCATCACAACATTTTCATGGGAGACTTTTTACGGGGTGGTTTGCCATTGCCTTCCTCGGTCATCTACACTTTCCCCCCAGCAAGCTGGGTACTCATTTTACCGACCTCGGAAGGATCAACAAAATATATTTTACCGCAAAACAGATGTCTCAAACTAGATATCCACATATAAAGAAAGGACAGGATGGCGTGTGCAAGTCCCAGACTCTCCTAGCTTCTATCACAAAGCAAGAAGTTATGCTTTGTTGATATTTCTGAATGATAGCATCGCAGAGTTTACTGCTGGTTCATCACATATTTATTCTTCATGTCACAGAAGCCCCACTGGTATTTCGATCTGAATCAAAATCAACTGAAGTTGTACTATCATCGGATATACATTTAAAAGATTCCAACTGTACCACTGGATCACCAGAAATCATGGCTTCCAGAAATCTAATTGAACTTATTGCCTGAATTAATACTTAATGTGTTCTGTGATATCAGTGAGGTCATACTTAGGATGAGCCTTGAGAGCAATACTCCCTCTAAGCTGTGGAGCCTTGTAAGCAAAAATTCTACTTCGTGAGCTACTGTTATTAAAGTTATGAATGAGCAATTTGGTCCTTCCTGAGCTAAGACAAAAATGTATGAGCCGGAAGCTAAAAAACTGTGAGCTAGCTCCACTAACTCAGTTTGAGAGAAAGAATTGATACTGATAAAGAATTCTGTGGCACTTTAAGAAGTTATGGTGGCAAGACAGAGCATAATGTGAAAAACAGCAAGTTTGTCAACCTTGGGGTATAGTAGGCAAAACAGTGATTGCACTGCTCTTGCCAAGATAAACATTTTCTTATATTTTTTAAAGATTGAGTTTTGTTGCCTGTGATTTGAGCAAAATGAAAATACTGTTCCATTTTTATTTATTACATTTTTATCCCACCCTACTTCTAAGGAGCTTACGGAGTGGTATATTTATTGAATGCCTTCAATGAAACATTCTGATATTTGTGTGTGTTTGTTTAGTCTCATGGGGTAGAGTCCCTGCTGGTTAATTTTGTTTGTTATTTTGGACTGTATGAGTTCTATTGTCCTGAAACCAGTTGCTCCCATCCTTGTGTCTCATTATTTTGAATTTACCAATCTCTATTTATTTATTTATTTGATTTATATCCCGCCCTCCCCACCGAAGGCAGGCTCAGGGCAGCTCACAAATTTAAAGATCACACAGTCACAGTAGCGTGACCAAATAAAATAAAACAACACTAAAAACATAAACATAAAAACAATTTCTAAAACATAAGAGGAAGAACCTGAGTGAGTACTCTGTTTCTGACTTGCAAGCAAAAGGAGATTCCTCCCCTTCTGTCCTCACAACCACCCTTCAGATAACAGAGCAGGATACACCAAAGTCTGATTGGTTCATAATGGATTCCTAACTCCAGAAGAGTTTTGTTTTCCCTTGTGCAACCAGGTCTATGTTTTGTGTAGAGTAGGGCTGGCCATTATCTGGAAGACTACCACTCAGAATTTTATTAAAATATCTGCTTCCACTTGCACTTAGGGATAACCCCAGGATCTAAAGGGAAAATGAGTAAACTTTATGGCACCCAGGCTGTAAGCCTATTACCATATTTGTGTAATTTCAGATATAATTTTTTTTTGTGACCCACTGCAATTTTATTCAGGAGGTGGGAACTTGTGTATATTAGAAGCTCAAGTTACCAATTTGCATCAACCCCAGAAAATGATGCTTAGGCTCCGGCTAATCTGTACAGCATGGTTATTTTACCTAGCTATTATTGCGCAGAAAAGTTTAATGCAGAAAGTTTCCATGAGACATTTCCAGTGGTACAGAAACTCTTCATGCAATGGGAATGTCTGCCTGATGGGCTTCTCTATGCATTAGCATGCTTGTACTTTTATTACACTTTAGTCCTGCTACATCAAACCTACAGTATGTATGTAATGTAATACACACACACAAACTCACTGAGCCTCCCTGATTTTGAGGTTATGTTTCAAATTGTTATATTATGTATTTGCCACATTACAAATATATTACACATTAACTTTAAAAATACATAAGGTAGGTTAAATCTTCCAAAGAGTTTAAATTTACTTTGGCTAAAATTAATACATTATCTAAGTATGCTGAACTATGTTTTTTTTTTTTTTTAAAAAAAGAATAGTATTGTTCACAAAAAATATTATTTAAGGCAGCCCATTACTGTGTAAAAACCAGCATTCTTAATAATCATAAGATTTTAAATCACTGAACACCCTTACCTATTTTGACCCTTCCTCTTTCAGGTCCTTCTCCCATTACCAGAATATTTGCTGGTTTCTGAAAAATAAGAAATACTATTTTGAATGGAGCAATGATAAGATGTTAAACTTAATTTCCTCAGTGCATCAACAGTTTAATACATTCAGAAAACAGTATCACTTTTGCTCTCTGATGCATCAATTAAAACTGAACTATAATCTGCACATATTTTTCTTCAAAAAAGCCCTGTGTTTCATCCAACTGTATGTACAAAAACACTTTAAGATAATTAAAACCTATGTTAACAGACCTTAGATGCTTGCAATGCAAGTAAACATGTTTATGAGCCTGCTGCGGCGGGGAGGGCGGGATATAAATAAAATATTATTATTATGATGATAGAAAGCATGTCTTTGTAGTTATGCCTTCTGCTAATCATCAGCTTGAACAAGAGACTGGCCCAAGTACTCTACACTTATTGGTACAGAGAACTGAAAATCTAGTTCACTAAATAAGGCTTAAGGACTTCAGTAACATCATATTATTTGTGGAAACTTTTCTAGAATACCATAAATGGGGAGAAAAGGAAAATGCAACCAAAAGCATACAGTGGCTTGATCTGGCATGGTTGTGCTATGGTTTACCATAAAGCAGTGTTTCCCATTTGCAGGGTCACGACCCGGTACCAGGCCACAGAAGCCTTACTACCGGGTCACAAGAAAAGTCAAAGCTAGCCCCCTGCTCCCAGCAAAGCTAACCCCGCCCCATCTCTGTGTTGTGCAGAGAGGAACTGGGCTGCCTCTCCTTCCATCTCCCCCGCTCCCAGTGTTTGAGAGAAAAGCTGGCATCCACTGGCACTTTAGACCCGTGAAGTGTTCTTCAAGGTATGAGCATTCATGTGCCTTGCAGTATGTTCTTTTGGGGAGATTTCCCTGGGAGGCCTGGGCAGCAAAGAAGGGTGCGTTTTTTTCATTCCCTGGGAGGCCTGGGTAGCAAAGCGGGGTGTTTTTTTCATCCGGGAGGGACATGGAGTGGGCATTCCAATAGCTATTTTTTTATGAAATGACCCCTGGGCAGAATCGTTGCTGGCTGGGTTCATCTGATGGTGGGAAAGGCTTTTTTTCCATTTGCCCCCCCCCTCTTTCTTTCTTTCCCTGCAAGTGATGCTCTGTCTGTATTCTTGGTGCTGGGAAGGGGGGGAAGCAACAGTGGGAGGGCTTCTAGTGCCCTGACCCCACTGGTGGACATTCTAGTGCTTTTTGGGCATTGTATGAGGGAATTTTGGACTGGATAGTCCACTGGCCTGATCCAACATGACTCCTCTTATGTTTATGTTCTTTCTTTCCATGTCTTTCTTTTCTTTTCTTTTCTTTTCCTTTCCTTTCCTTTCCTTCATTCTTTCCCTTTCTTTCCTTCCATTTTTACTGGATGAAACTTTTCTGTTCATCATACTGTTGTTGCAGACACAGGAGCTGTGCCAATGAAAAGTAGGTACCCCCAGTTGCAGCCAGCTGGCCTTCTATGAGATTTCTGTGTGAGAGAGCGTGAGAGGTGTGGGGCAGAAAGAGATTACTGGAGATTTCTACAGTATATCTCAACAGCACTGGAAGTGATGGTACTATGAACTTGGCACCATTTTACTGGTCCTGCTTTTAACAGCTGTCTGATACCAAAATTAAACTCCTCCTGTAGATATTAAAAAGGATGAAAGAAGTTCACTGGCTAAGTATCTACACAACAGGTTGCTATTAAAGGCATGGGAAACAGCCAGTAAAAAGCTGCAAGACCCTCATAAATATCCTTCTTGGGATGACTGCAGAAAAGCTTGTATGAACTTTATATAATTTGAAACTAATTCATTATTTGCAGTACAATTCTCTGCTACCTTTCACAACAGTTTCCCAGTGTTTCAACCAAAGAAAAGTATGAAAAATAGCTGTCAAAAGATTTTCTTGAAACCAAGAAAGCTTGGTTGTAGCTTGAGGCAGGGTTCCAGTAGTAGCAGCTGAAGGAAGGGCTTACTAAATGTGTCAGCATATTTTGAGGTAGAGCAGCTGCCAGGGCCCAGTGTGGGTGGTACTGCTAGCATTCCTGATGGCAATGGCAACAGCACTCCCAACCGCATACACTGGCCAGTGCTCTTGAGGAAAGGATGTGTAGGTGGTGCAGGCAATTGAACATGGGCATTAGGAGTGCTTGCAAGCTGGAGAACACACAAGCAGATAGGTGCATGCAGGTGTGAGGGTGGAAAGAGGATCGCCTACTTTCCACCCCCATTTTGGCTCAGCATGAGTTTCAGAGAGATTTTTCTGAAAATGAATTTACTTCAGAAGAAGAGGCAGGTTTGGAGGAGTGCCCTGGAAGTGACATCACAGGAACAGGTGGGGTTTTGGTTGTGTCCCAGAACTGACATCACTTGGCCCTTGACACCACAGGAAATAACATAATTCCTGTATCCCGGCTCTACCCCCAAATTTTAGTGGGCCATGAAGGAGAAGTGTAAAAATAACCAGGCCACAGGAAATAAAAGTTTGGGAAACCCTGCCATAGAGTATGCACCACAAGGCAACTGTTTTATGTAGGGGAATTAATCTGACTTCAGCTTTCCATCTCCTCCCCCCTCCCTACAGCCTTTACCTAGGAATGTGCAGTCTTTCTCCACAGCGGGGGACTAAAGAAGCTTACATCACTCTCCTCTCCCTCTTTTGATCTGCATAACAACCCTGAGAGGTAGATTAGGCTGAAAGTCAATGACTTGGTTGCCTAGCAACAGCTTATGGCCAGCAGCTTCCCCAGTAGCCCAATTCTTGTCTGTACTGGGGTGAGGCTGAGGGGAGGAGGTGGAGAGGGAATAGAAAAGAGGCAGCAGCCATAGCCTCTGAGGAAACACTCCCGGCGGGGCCAGGCCTTGGTGCCTAATTGGATTATGGTGAGGGTGGTGGTTTCCTGGCTATTTTGGTGGCCTTTGAAGGCTGTGTGTGCTGGGAGGCCACCTGTGTCAGCCGTTGATGGGGTGGCAGAGGTTTGTTGCCAGTGGCAGCCGCAACACCTTTTGTGAGGCCTGCAGTAGAGTGGCAGCCCTTTCTGAGGCCAGTTGTGGGAAAGAAGCATCGAAGATGTGTCTGTCTCTGAGGTAAGACTGTTTGAGTGGATGCACACACCATATATATATATATTCACCAGAGGATGTTCCATAATTGTGGGGCTGCCTTTGAAAAGGCCTTCAAATAAGCTTCTTTAGTCAATGGGACAATCAAGTGGCCCTTTCCCTGTGATCTTAATTCTCAGAACAATGGGTGAAGTCAGTCCTTCAGATATCCAAACCTCAAGCCATGCAGGGCTTTAAATGTCAAGACCAGTTCTGGTGCTAGGGATTCTGCTGCCCCAGGCAGAGTCCTGCTCCGCTGTCCCCCCTGATTCCAGCTGTGTGCACGAAGTGCATGCGGTTCAATGGTGTCACCTGAAAGTGACATCATCACAGCGGTACGCTCCCTGTCCACTTTACAGAGAGCTGAGCAGGGGCTGCCTGCCTTGTTCTTCCTTTGCTCCAATCGGCAGAGTCAGGGTCAGTGTGAGCAGGGATGGGGAGGGAGTGCCACTGCCCCCATGGCAAGGTGGCACCCTAGGCAGCTGCCTACTCCCATGCGCTGGCCCTGGTCAAGACTCACATCCTGGCTCAGGCTTAGGAGCAGATCAGAAGCCAGTGTAACTGCAGTAGGACTCAGGTCATATTATTCTAATACCTAGTGCTGACTAGTAGTCTAGTCATAGCATTTTGTACTAACTGCAGTCTCTGATCACTCTTCAAGGATAGTCCCAAATACAGCACATAGCGATAGCCCAATCTAGAAGTAACTCTAGATATAAAGTCCCTTGGATGGCAAGGAGATCGAATCAGTCAATCCTAAAGGAAATCAACCCTGACTGTTCCTGGAGGGTCAGATACTGAAACTGAAGCTCAAATACTTTGGCCACCAATGAGAAGGAAACACTCACTGGAGAAGACCCTGATGTTGGGAAAGATTAAAGGTAAAAAAGGGTGGGGGACAGCAAAGGATGAGGTGGTTAGACAGTGTTATCAATGCAATGAACATGAATAAGAGAATTTAGAAGGACGGTGGAAGATAAAAGGGCCTGGTGAGATGTGGCCCATGGGGTCGCAAAGAGTCAGACTCAACTGTGAGACTGAACAACAACAAAGATGTAACAAAAGCATGAAGCACTGTGGTCAGATCAAACTAAGACAGGAACAGGTGCTGTCAGCACACCAGCTGAAGCTGGAAGAAAACACTCCTAAACACAGAGGCCATCTGATTTTCCAAGGTGATTTGGCTTTTCAAGAAGTGTGTAACCCAATCCAAGACAGGAGAGATCTCAAGTCCCTTTCTGCTAACCACAATACCTCTGTTTTGTTTGAATTAAGTATTGTTCACAATCATTCAGCCCTTATCGTCTTTCCTCCCTGTCCTGCCAGCTCGTGGTCAGGACTTGCGCTGCCTCCCCCCTGCGCCCCAGATGCCCATCCAGCTTGACGCAGGCAACTGCCCTCGATGCCTATGGGGATGATGGACTGGCCAGCGGATGAGCCAGTGGCCCATGACGACTCATCTCCTCTCTCACAACAGCTCCTCTTCCCCCACCCGGGAAGCAACAAAGGGGCAGCACGATAGGGGGGACAGAACTGTCCCCAGGAGCATAGAGCCTGGTCTCGCACATGGGCGAAGCGAGGCTCCACGCCCCTGCCACCCACCAGAGAAGTGGAGCAGAGTCCTCTGAAGCTGTGGCAGGCCCTGTGGGCCTGTCACAAAGCAGCAGGAAAGGTCCAGATCTTCGGGGGCAGGGCCATCAGCAACTGAAGGCCCGATCCAGGGATGAACATCTCTGCTAATAAAGGGGGGAGAGACATGGAGGAACCATGAATGGAGGAGGGCTAGGGAGCAGGGAGGGGTATAAGAGGGAGGCCAAGGCAGGGGTCAATGATGAGTGTACGGTGAAGCTGTAAACTGGAGCAGAATGACCCAGAGTTGGGAGCCAATCAGGGAGTAACCAGCACAGGAGACAAGGTGAAGCTAACCCGGCCTCCCCACCTAATCCTGAGACCCCGGCCAGCACCCCAGGACGGATGAACAACAGGACCAAGCAATGGCAGCAAAGGGGACTGGGCCATACGAGGAGGCAGGGCATGACAATCCCTCCGAAGTAACATTAATCATTTGCTATGCATGCACTAGACTAGAGAATGCATTCTGAGGATATGCATGCTATCATTGTACATTAGCAAAGTCCTCTGGCTCTAGGTCCTGGCATCTAAGTCCTCTAGCACTATGAAACTGAGGACCTGTTCTTGAAGGGCAGATATGAATATGTTCCAGTAATCTACATTCTCAAATCTAGTTCACTGCCATGTCAAAGGTTAGTTAGTTCACAGAATCCTTTTGCTTTGTGAGAAACACAGTAGCTAAATATGATGTTCCCTTCTAGAAAAACTCGAATGTTGCCTGCATGTGAAATAAAACTAAACATATTGGATGTTTGGTTATTTTAGGAAACCTATATGGAAAAGCAATGTGCTCTTGGCAACAAACAGCTAAGAGTATATACAGAAAACACGATCACATCTGAAACCAGAAGTTATGCAGTTATTATTTCACAGAATAACACAACAATCATTGTAAGTAAAAAAACAAGATAATAGCCTCCAACAAGGACTTCTGATCAGCTGAATTAAGGGGGAAATGCAAGTTTTAAAAATACAAGAGCATCTCAAGAATTTGCCTCCTACCTTGGAAAGACAGGTTGCTTACCTGTAACTGTAGATCTTTGAGTGGTCATCTGTGCATTCACACTCATGGGATAGAGCGCCTGCTCCAATCCCTGAATTGGTGTATGAAAAGCCCGGGATTTTTCCGTGCCCAGCACCAATGGGCATGCGCAGGCGTCCCAGTACGCATGCTCACCGATGCCAGCACGGGGATCCCGCCAGTTCCTTCCTGACCGCTGGAAGCCCCTACTGGAGGGAGACCGTCAGCAGTGGGGAAGGAGGGCGGCTGGTGTGAATGCACAGATGACCACTCGAAGATCTACAGTTACAGGTAAGCAACCTGTCTATCTTCTTCGTGGTCTCTGTGCTTCACACTCATGGGAGACTAGCAAGCAAGACATACCTGGAGGCGGGAAGACGGTCAACCGGAAGAAACAGCTTGCAGCACCGCAGTTCCCAACCAAGTCCTCTGCTGAGTATGCACGTCCAGCGCGTAGTGCTTCATGAAGGCATGTGGAGAAGACCAGGTGGCAGCCTTGCAGACATCAGTAAGGGACACGCCTCTCAGGAATGCTACTGACGTAGCCATCGCTCTTGTGGAGTGTCCACGAACAGGTCCAGGTAACGGCTTCTTTGCCAACAAATAACAGAGTTTAATCGTCTCAGTGAACCATTTTGAGAGCCTCTGAGATGAAATCCTGGAACCTAGCTTGGGTGCAGCATATGAAACAAAAAGCTGCGTGTCCTTACGAAAAATCTTTGAATGGTTCAAATAAAACAACAAGGCACTCTTGACGTCCAAAGCATGCAACCTTCGTTCCTCATTCGAGGAAGGAGTAGGGTAAAGAGTGGGTAACCAAACTTCTAAATTGAGGTGGAACTGAGAGACCACCTTTGGAAGAAAACTAATGTCCGGAGCCAGGGAAACCCCAGACTCTTGGAAAACCAGATAAGGAGAATCACAATGCATTGCCATGAGCTCCCCAACACGAAGTGCTGATGTGATGGCAACCAAAAATGCAGTCTTCCATGACAGGAGCTGCAACGAACACGTGGCCATCAGCTCAAAAGGGCAACGAGTTAATTGTCCAGTACTAAAGTCAAGTCCCACAACTGTGGGAGTGATTTTGACTGTGGATGCAACCTAAACAACCCTTTCAAAAATTTCTTGGACTGAGGGTGTGCGAAAACAGAGTACCCCTCCACCGGGTTGTGGAAGGCAGATATTGCCACCAAATATACCTTGACGGAGGAGAAAACTAGGCCCGTATCCACTAGGGATAACAAAAATTTGAAAATTGCCGATAATCCCACCCTGCTAGGTGAGACTGAATGATCAGCTAGGAACTCAGTGAATCTCCGCCACTTCCTGTCATAGGAAGCACGGGTGGACAGTTTCCTGCTGTTCATAAGGACTTGCTGGACCCTGTCAGAGAAACCTACTGGTCAATGAACCACGCTGTCAGCTTCAGATGAGGCACATTGTGATGGAATACATGCCCGCCCTGAGCTGACAGAAGGTCCGGTTCTGCCGGGAACTGGTAGAAGACCCCCCCCCCCCGACAGTTGAAGCAGGATCGAAAACCAGTTCTGGCGAGGCCACCAGGGAGTCACCAGGATGCAGCATGGTCTCTCTTTTGCTATTTTGTTGACCACCTTCGTCAACAACGGTAAAGGCAGGAACATGTAGAGGAACCGGCTCTCCCAGAAGCAGGAGCAAACCGAAGGAAACGCCTGAACGCCGGATGGATGCTGACGTGGAAGTAGGCATCCTTGAGGTCCAGGGTCGCCATCCAGTCCCCCTGATTGATGAAGGGCAATATTGTTTGCAGTGTAGACATTCTGAACTTCTGGTACAGAATAAATTTGTTCAGATTCCGAAGATCCATAAATGGTCTTAAGCCCCTGTCCCTCTTGGGGACCAGGAAGTAGCGAGAGTAGAACCCTCCCGTCCTGGCCTCCATTGGAACTCTTTCTATGGCTTGTTTCTGTAGGAGGTTGTTCACCTCCACCAGCAGAGATGGGGAAGGGGGAGTGGTGATCACCACGGATTGGTTCGGAATCTGAGCAAACTCTATTTTGTAGCCCTCTTCTATGATGGACAGAGCCCACCTGTCTGAAGAGATCAACTCCCAGGCAGGTAGGAAAGGGTGGAGGTGGATAGATGTTGAACCAGTAGGGACAATGATGCGTGCCACGAGAAAGTCAAAAGGCCCTGCTTTTGAGGGCGGGCACCCTTGGACTTGCCAGTGGCCTGAGAACCATAGCGGTTCCTGTTGTTGCCTGAGTACGATAGTCTGTCAGGCTGGGTGGAACGGGGTCGCCATTGCTGTTCGGGCGAGAACTTTTGATAAGGCTTCTTGGCCCATGGTTTGTGCCACTGCTTCACCTTGGGAGCTCTGGAGGAGGCCTGCACACCCAGGTTCCTGGAGGTGTTAAGGCTTTTATCTATTTCCTGCAGTGCACTGTCTGTGGTGGTGCTGAAGAGGCCATCTCCTTTAAAGGGCAAGTCCTCAACAAAAGCCCTAGTATCTTGCTGCAGGGCAATCGACCATAGCCATGAGTGGCAGCGAGTGCAGCTTCCTAGCAGCAGCCTTTTTGTCCTCGCTCAGGGAAGAGAGGAGAGGGGTGAGTTGTTCCCATACGGAGTATTGGTATCTAGCCATGCAAGCCACATAGATACCTTTACTCCTAGGGCCCCTGCAGAGTAGACCTTTCTTCCCATATTGTCCAGCTTTTTTCCCTCCTTGTCAGGTGGGGATGAGTGGACCTTGCGTGCTTTGGAGGAAGAAGAGACAACCACTGAGTTCGGTTTCGGATGGGTGAAAAGGAACTCAGCCCCCGTCTCCTGGACCCTGTACATGTGGTCCAGCCTTCTGGATGATACCGGTGTCAAAGATGGTTTCTTCCAGGGCTCCTTGACTGCCTGCAGAATCACTTTGGTGACTGGCAAAGCGATTGCTGTGGATGTGTCCCTTTGCATAATGTCAAAGACATTATCATCCACGTCGGGTTGTGGTTGTGTCACAGGCAGGGAGAGGGAAGTTGCCATCCTCTTCACCAGGTCGCCATAGGACTTCAGATCCTCCGATGGCGAAATAGGAAGATCTTCGGCCGTCTGGGACCCTGGCGAAGGTTCCAGAGCACCTTCCTGGGTGTCGGTACCGCTCTCAGAGTCCGATGAAGAAGACTCCCGGTGTACGGAGTGCTCAGAGAGGATTGGCGTCGATTCCCCGATCAGCGAGCGGATCGACCTCGATGGTCGCCGACGAGTCTCAGTCGCTGGGGTGGTGCGCCTCTCCAGAGGGATCGATACCGATGGTCTTCGGGAATGGTGCGAAAGCCTCAACATGCAGGATGCCTCTGACTGCTGATCCCACTCCACATACTCCCTCGGTGGATACCACTGATAAGGAGGGTAAGGATACGGATAGGTGGGCGGCCACTGACGCTGCTCCCACGATGGTAGCGGTGGGAAATGGCGTGGTGCCATGGAGGGCTCTAGCTCACGTCTGCCTCTGGGTTCCATCGGGGTAGACAGGTCCATCGGCGCCGCGACCCGGATGACAAGGATCGCTGGGTGAGGTCGATCTCCTGCTCAGACATCGAGAGACGGGGCTGTTGAGTACTGCCTCTCGATGTCGATGGGCTGTGGCACGGGGACGCCAGCATCTTCCTCGGCGGAGCAGTCGGTGCCGAAACGTCGCACGAGGGCGATGGAGTGTGGGACCTCTTCCGCTTCTCCTTGGCCTTCTTTGGGGCGGATGCTCGGGTGCCCAAGTCATCCCAATGCTTCTTGGTGGGCGTGTCCACTGGTCCGTCATGGGATCGTTTTGTGGAGGAGCCTCGCTCGATCGGCATTTCGGTCACGATCGGGGTCACATCGACCTATGTGACCATCGGGGCCGGAGTGTCTGCCATGGTCGATGCCGACGGGCCCGATGCCGATTTCTGAGGGCAGAGTGCCGATTCGGTTAGAGCAGCCGAAAGCCGTGCCACCCGGTTCTTCCTCGTTTGCTTGGAGAAGCGGAGGTAATGTGGGCAGGACTCCACACAGTGCGCTTCACCCAAGCAGAGAAGACACAGAGAGTGGCCGTCTGGGGGGGGCAATCTTCTTCCCACAGGAGCGGCAGCGTTTGAAACCCCCCCAGCGACTTTCCATAGACGCCAGTCGCCAAAAAACCCGCTCAGAGTCCTCTGAGGGGAAAAAAACTTTGGGGGAAAACAAATGGGGGGAAAGGCCCCGAAGAGCAGTCCGACAGACACACACACAAACTCTTTTTTTTTAACCTATCTAAACTAACTATCTACGCTAAGAAAAACAACAAATGAGCTATTTACAACGATAAAGGCAAAAAGACCAATATCTCACCGACCGGGGACACAAAAGGCAAACCTCTCCGCGCAGCGGTCAGAAAGGAACTGGCGGGATCCTCGCGCTGGCACCGGTGAGCAGGCGTACTGGGATGCCTGCGCATGCCCATTGGCGCCGAGTGCAGAAAAATCCCGGGCTTTTCAGATACCGATTCGGGGATCGGCGCAGGCGCTCTATCCCATGAGTGTGAAGCACAGAGACCACGAAGATGATGTTAGGACTTCATTCAAAAGCATTCAGAAACTCTTAATATGAATCACCTATCAAATGTCTTAAAATAGAAAACAGACTTATGTATTATGTCAACACTTCTGGCCCAGTTAACACCTAGTTAAACACTCCATACTCTTAAAACTCATCTTAAAATGAACACAAAATGCCAGCTGTGAAGGAAAAGGATGGTCCTGGAATAGTCTATGTTTGGTTGCTATAGAAACAAAAGGTTAGATTTTTGAAGTCTCATGTTTAAATTATCAACGATAAAAACTGAGCAAACAAAACCCTGCTGACAGAGGACTATGGGCCTGCCTGCACACTAGAGGTATAAATGAAGAATGAATGAAGGTCAGCAATAATGGACTGGAACCATCTGTCACAACCCACCCACCCCCAATTATAATGTAAAATGAATATCTTAGTAGTAAACTCATAAGCAATCATGTTGTTTTCCCCCTTGAGCTAGTAGGTATAAGACAATTAACATCTCACAGAGGAAAAGGAAGACAGAGTCAAAAGTGCTGAGGCAACAACATCATGTTATTGAAGAATAAAATCCATTAGACATCAAACAAAAAAATCTACTTAGAAGAACATTGTTACTGCATTCATTAATATGGCTCCAATCAATCTTTAGCATGGAAGTGGTCAGAAAGGAGCCAGCAAAAAACAAACACAAGTAAAACTGTCTGTAGTCTTGAATGAGAGGAACACACCCGTTAAGTAGATAAGGGGAACAATGGACAAGAGAATGCTAGTATTTGGTAGCTCTCACTGTTCCTCAGCTTATCTCAGTTATAATTCTTTAGAGATACAACATTCCCATGAGAAAAAAATGCTCTTTTTAAGGTAATGCAGCTTTCTATTTACTGTTCTTTGCCACTGTATCCAAACAAAAGCAATTTAACTGCTGAAACAAGACACTAAATCAAAACAATCTGTCATACAATCTCAAGTTATCATGCATTGTCGCATTCACACACAGATATTAAAACTGTTCAGGTACTCCTCCCAACAAAAGACTAAAGTTTGGTACACACACTGTCTAAGACATCCTGATTACAAGAAAATCTGTACATGAGACATCTTACACATCTAAAGATCAAAACTAGTATCCAGGATCATCTGGAGATTTGGGCTGGGTGGTCACCAAAACATAGATGACAGTTAGCTCTACCTTAAACTTCCAGCTGATCCCAGGAAGGCTGTAGAAACCTGAACTGGTGCCTGGAAGCAGGTTTGAAGCACATACAGGCTAATAAACTGAGACTTAACTATGGCAAGATGGAAGTGCTATTGGTGAACAGAAGGTCTGACCCTGCATTTGAAGTGTCATCCATTCTGGATGGAGTTGCACTGCCCTTGAAAGAACAGGTTAATAGTCTACTTCTGAATAAGCAGGTGGCAGCTGTGGCCAGGGGTGCCGTTTACAAGCTTCAACCAGTTAGCAGAAAAGATCTGGCCACTGGTGTATACGGCAGAGTTACATCGAGACTAGGTGTTTTTGTTTGGTTTTGTTGGTTTTATCCGGTGTTTCAGATGTGATCTTATGATGTGTGTGTTTAATTTGTTAGCTGCCTTTATAGCTCTTATGAGGGTGGAGAGTTGGGGTATAAATTTTCTAAAATAAAATGAAAATTTTGCTATGCAATATTCATCTCCTGATGTGAAAAAGCCACAGACATTGGCCACTCTACCACAGAAAAGTGTTATGATAATAAAACTCCACGAGACAACTTTTTAGTTATCACAAGGAACAGAATGGGTCTTTGTAGGCCTCATGCCTAATACTGCAATATTAACACAACAAACCTTACTGCTCCTCCTTCCTACCATCTGCCCCAAGACTTCTACATGTTTATCAGATGGCACAGCCACTTCTTTGGATATTACTGGGCTGGATCCAACCACCCTTTAAGTAGACTTCCTCCAACTTTAAGTTGTTTTTCTCCAGCAGAAGATCCACTTAAGTTAGCAGAAGTGTCCTTAGATTGGAAGAAGACTTCAAACATGAGTGAAAAAGAAAGGTGAGGTATAAATGTTTTAATCAATTAATGAATACACTATTAAACTTTATTATTATTAAACATTATTAAACTTTGGTCAGTGGAGGGGCAGGATAGGGGCAACATCCACCCCCAGTATCATTAATATACTGAGGTTTGTGTAAAGTCAATACATCAGATTTCAACATATTAAGTCTGGCACTTTAGACTAATGGATTATTTAGCAATAATTTAACATAAGAAAACACAAAACAAACAGTGTGTGTGTGTGTCCTGCTGGGACTGAAACTATTAGTGATAGTCACTGGACAATGCCATACCATCTTAGTTGTTGTTTCAATCAAATTAGGCTACCTGAGCAAAATAAAAGTTATGCTAAAACTAGACAGGATAACAAGAAATGCTGACCATGCTATCTTACGTTATTGTATGTTAACTTATTACTAAATGATCCATGAGTCCAAACTGTTTTTTGTTGGAGGGAGGTCTTTTTAGAAAAAAATGTGATACGATTGTACATTCTTAACCAAGATAACAGTGCAGCCTTTAGGGAAGAGTTCAGGTATCTAACCATTAAATAGTCCCCTCCATATATACAATCCAAGTTAGGAAGAGAGCACATTTTAGGACATCTCTTCTTACAAGCATTTTCATCTATATATTCAGACACTTATTTTTAATCAAGCGCAAAAACACTGATAAAAATGAGGAGCTTCTGAATTCATTTTAAATGATAGTTTAAACTTACATAATTTTGCAATATAGTTTCCTGTTATCTGTCACCACTGCTACTTATTAAGTCTGAAGAACTGAAATTTCAGTTGGAACTCAAAGTTTACCTCAAACCTTGAATAAATAATAACCATTACATAATCATGATTGCAACCTACATATGGGTTACTTGGCAAGTACAGTGCTTAGTGTTGAAATTTTCTTCATGGTTGATTAAGCATAACTGTTTGCACATAATTCAGATCACTGTCTGGTAATGGAACCCACATGGGCATGATGTCAGATTGCCAACAGTGGGAATGAGTAATAAAAAATGGATATCTGGGGCAACTTGAGCCAATGAATGAATATCAAACAAGGTGAAATTCTAAAAACATCTGACAACAGTAGACACAAATCACTTATTTGATAAAATATGTTACATAATTCACAAATGCCCTTCTGAAAAAATATTATTTAATGCTCAAACTGGCAAAATGTCCACTCTATACCCAACTAACAGATGAACAAGCTATGACGCTGTTGTACACAGGCCAGTACCTTTTAAGGCTTATAAATATTTTAAACAAATAAAGTGAGTCTTTCTCCTGACCAGGTGAGCATTAGACAGACATTATTTCCAAAGCTAATTAAGAAACACCTCAGATTATTAATCTGCTCTTTGGCATGTCAACAGTAGGCACTATTAGCATTGCACTAAATGTGCAGAAATTTTGACATGATGAAAGGTTCTACCCCTTCTCTCCCACATTACATAAGCTATTATGCCTATGCCGTATTGGATCACCTTCAGCAACATTTTAACATGTGACACTGACAGAGGATCATAGTGACAGTAAAAGGTGTGAAGCAATGAGTTTAAAATTACAGCTACATAGATTAAGGTTAAATATTAAGAAAAATCAGCAACAACAACAAAAAGGTCAAGGAGGAATGTTTTCAAAAGAAATATGAAAGGAAGCGAAATGGTCACTTGTCAATAAAGTGTTATGATCAGGGCTCTTTTTGTAGAAAACCCCCAGCAGGAACTCATTTACATATTAGGCCACACCCACTGACATCACCAATGTTTCACACAGGGCTTTTTTGTAGGGACTTATTTGCCTATTAGGCCACACTCCCTGACACTAAGCCAGCTGGAACTGTGTTCCTGTGCATTCCTGCTAAAAAAAAGTCCTGGTTATGATTACCTTAATTTAAGGCTACATAGTTAGGCAATGCTGGGGGTGGACTTCTGGGAGCCCTAGGAACACCTCGGCAGTTGTTCATAGCTTGACTGGCAACTCTGGGAATCAATTACAGAGCTCCTATTCTGCTCTATAGGAGCAGACACCCTAACTCAGCTGCTTTCACCTCACAGTACAAAGAGAGCTGAAGCCAAGATTTCCTAGGGGCACCTGCTTTGGGGGTCTATAACTTGGACATTCCAAATCCAATCTTTGCCAAACCTGGAGGGTGGATGTAGAAGAGCCTGCTGAAGACTCCCAGTGAGTTTGGAAACTCTAACTTACAAGGGGGGTATTCTACACCTCCCAAACCAAACAAACCATAAACCAGTGTGAAAAATCAAGCAAACCATGAACCAACACAAACCACTGGTTCTAGCAATCAAATGAACCACGAATCAACATGAACCATAATTTTCTTGGTTTGTGCCCATGTTTGCTCCCTACCTCTACTCTGCCAGTGTATTTGTAAACCCTCTCTAAGATGCATACCTTAACTTGGGTGTGTGTGTGTGTCATTGAAGACGAGCAATAGCCTTTTGACTGAGTCTAAGTCCCTACCAGAGTTACTGAAAGTGGAATGGTCACAGCTGAGACTCCAGACTAAATTTATCTACCCTCTTCAGGAAACAATGGTCACATCAGCAGAAGTGAATGGACAGTTCCAGTGGCGAGGGGGGTGCAGGAATCCTTGAAGGGTAGCTATTAGGCAGCAGCAGTAGCAGAAGGTGACAATGGCAGTGCCACTTCAGCCAACCCTGGCTAGTACTGCAGAAAAGGTGACATTAAATCACTTCTGATCATGCTAGGAAAAGGCACCCTTGAAACCCCTCTAATGAGGCAATCCAAAAAGAAAAAAATAACAGGGCTGGAAAAGAGGATGCTACAGGTAGATAGCACTCAGTCAGCTACTGGAAAAGAACAGAGGACAAGTACAAATAAAACTATTTTTAACAATGCAACTAGATGTCCCATAAGGATGTATTTTATCTCCCTATCTCATCAGCCTCTATGCAGAACATATAATAAGGAAAGCCGGATTAGATTTATATGAAGGTGGAGTGAAAACTGGTAGAAAGACCATTAACAATCTGAAATATGTAAATGACACGACATTACTGGAAGAAAACAGGGAAGACTTGAAATGACTATTCATGAAGGTTAAAGCAGAAAGTGTCAAACCGGGATTACAGCTGAATTTCAAGAAGACAAATGAATTACTAGGGAATTACACAACTTTAAGACTGACAATGAAGAAACTAAAATTGTTAAAAATTTTCTGTTCCTTGGTTTTATCATCAACCCAAAGGCAGACTGCATGCAAGAAATCAGAAGGAGGTTGAGAAGGAGGTGCCAGGCAGCCAAGGAGTTAGAAAAGATCCTTACATGTAAGGATGTACTGCTGGCAACCAAGATCAAGTTAATTTATGCCATAGTATACTCCATTGTTGTGTGAAAAATTGGACAATGAAGAAAGCTGACAGGAAGAAAGTAGATTCCTTTGAAATGTGGTATTGGAGGAGAATTTTACTGATCCCATGGACCACCAAAAAGACAAATGGATTCTAGAGCAAATCAAGCCTGAACTCTCCCTAGAAGCTAAAATTACTAAACTAAAAGCTATCAATCATACTTGGTTACTTTATGAAAAGATAAAAATCATTGCAAAAGACAATCATGCTAGGAAAAGGCACCAGGAAAAGAGAAAGACCCAATATAAGATGGACTGGCTTGATCAAGAAAGCTATGGGCCCTCAGTTTGCAAGACCCGAGCAAGGCTGTTAACAATGGGATGTTTTGGAGGTCATTAATTCTTAGTCACTTTAAGTCAGAAGCAACATGACAGCACTTTACACATATATTTGTAAAGATAGCAAATAACTAGAACCCCCAAAGTCCCCAGATATTGCTTGAATTGGACTTGGCAACCCTAATCAGGACAAAGAACCATATGTTAATTTTTTGTTGCTTCGTCCTTGGTACACTGTTAAGATTTAGTTTGTAATAGTTTTATTGACAGTGTTTCTATGTTTTAGAATGACATAATCATTCCTTTAGGTGACATATATAATATTTTCTCATGTTCTTTTCTTATATAATGTTTGTCTTTTTAATAATTTGTCACTGAGTACTTCCTGCACAGATGGAAAATGAAAATACTTATTAGCAAAGAACTTTGGTAGTATTGTATCCCTTTTAAAAGAAAAATCTCTAGTAATAAAAACTTGTTGTTTTTTCCTCATAAACAGTGATTACATAGCCTTAGTTTGAATGTATTCCCTGATTCCCCCCAAAAGTTCTCCTTGATGAGATAACTCCACCTGAGGCAAATACTAAAATGCAAGATTTCTGCAAATTAACCTCTGTCTATAAATAGATAGGTCACATTCTTGCCCTTCTCCTTTCTACTTTCTTACCTCCAAGCCATCTACTTCATTTGATGTGTTGACATGCTTCAGTTAACCTAAAACCATCAAGCTCAGTCAAATGTGCAATTAAGTGTTACATTTTAACTATTACATATTTCAGGTAATTAGGAATTAGAAAATTTTCAGACAATGCATTCTCAGAATTTTAATAGAGTGCTGTAAGGGTGGAGGAAGGCGCTCTTTTGGGGGATTCTTGGTAGAGTATCATCAAATTTTGTAAATGGGGTATTTTAAATTTAAATTTCTCAACCTGAAAGAAAAATAATTTTGCCTGTTTGTGTTTTTAAAAGAATATGCTTGCTTCCACAAAGTATGTAGAGGGTTTTTATCAGCTTCTCCTTCCTCCAGCCACCCTCTGTGGCCCTGAAAATTGCTGCTTGAGTGTCTGCTGGCCTGCATGAAGTTGCTGGCCTGCATGAAGTTGCAGTTACCCGTGTTAATTAATGCCTAATATTTTGCTACTTTCAGTTCTTGGAATAATGGTAGAGATTTGGGGAATCCTGATAAATTCTTAAAAGCCCCTTCCAACTGAGGATGTTTGCATTTTTGCTTGTTAGCCACTATTTTCCAAATCAACTGTTATTAAGTGCCAATATTCTTTTGTGGTTTTTCTCCTTCATCAAGCGATCCTGAACAACTGGTGATTGCATTGCAAAAGGTGGCATCACAGAGCTACGTAGCCAATGTGTTGATGTCACTGAGGTCAAACAAAGCTAATTTAGAGTGAAGACAATGCTTTCTTTATTGTTCACATGGATGCTCTTAGTTTGTTCAGATTAGGTCATCCTGAATAGAGGAACACTTTCATTAAATTGTCTCTTTTTCTATAATCAGTATAATATACATTCTTCTGGCATGCTCAGAATTTCCAAGCACTGACAACTTCCAGAGGCTAGCATTTATCTAAGTTGATTCTTTTACAGGACAAAACACTAGATATTTAAGCAGGTGGAGCCAGGAGACTTTAGGGGTGGAGCCAGGAGCAAGGGTGTGACAAGCATAATTGAACTCCAAAGGAGTTCTGGCCATCACATTTAAAGGGACAGCACACCTTTTTAAATGCCTTCCTTCCATAGGAAATAATGGATAGGGGCACCTTCTTTTGGGGCTCATAGAATTGTACCCCCTGGTCCAATCATTGAGAAACTTGGGGTGTATTTTGGGAGAGGCACTAGATTCTATACTAAAAATGTGGTGCCTCTACCTCAAAAAACAGCCCCCCCAGAGCCCCTGATACCTCCAGATCAATTCCCCATTATACCCTATGAGAATCGATCTCCACATAGGGAATAATGAAGTGCCCAGCAGACATTTCCTCCCCCCCCCCATTTCTGGCAACTCTGAAGCGAGGGACTGGCATCTCTACTCACGAGTTGCTGCCAACTTCTTCAAAGTAACACAGACACACCATCCCAAGAGGAAGCCTTTCCAAACGGAGACTGAAGCCTCTGGAGGTAGAAAGTCACATGGTGGGTGTGGGGGCGGGGCTTCCCACCGTCGGCCAGCTGAGTGGGGGCGGAAAGGAGCCTGGGAAAGCGGAAGAACCCCCGCTGGGACCTGGGAATTGGCAAGCCTAGTCCTGATGTTACAATATTTTGCCACAATGTCTGCAAGCTAAAGGAGCCCTGCAGACCTACATGCATATAGTATTTAGTTTAAAGTTTAAATTTCTCATCAAGCCCTAGGATCATCTCCACTGAAGGTTTTTCAGCATACGACTGCAATCTTTTCCCTTAGTTTTGCTTTTTTGCTTAGTAGCTTCACACAGTGTGTGCACATCAATATAGCCACTTTCCCAACTACTCACTTTCCTCCTAGGAAAAACTAATGAGCAGATATAACTAAGCCTACTCCAAGCCTGGGCCATTTGGCTTCTTTTCAAAATAAACACTAAGCAGAAGCAATGACATACCAAGTACAAGAAATATTTAGTTGGATCTAATCAGAATAAATTTAGTCTGCTTAGCCCTCTATTCCTGATGTGCTTAGTTCCTCTTTGACTAGGAATTTTTTTGCATTGAAAATCATCCAATGATGTGAACCAACACATGAAATCTAAAGTGAAATCTAAAGTGAGTCCAGAAAACAAGTTTACCACCTTAACTGATGTTTTTGAAAATTAGGCCACTGTTTTTGAAAATTAGTGTAAGAAAGGGCCACAAGAACTAAGCATTGATGCAACCCTTCCAGCCCTCCTTCTCATAATCTGCCTAAGTTCACAGACTCAGCATTGCTGTCAGATGGCTATCTAGCCTCTGTTTAAAAATCTCCAAGGAAGGAGATTCCATCACCTCCCAAGGCAGCCTTTTCCACTGAGGAACCACTCTCTCAAGAAGATCTTCTTAATGTTGAGCTGGAAACATTTTTGATTTAATTTCAACCCATTGGTTCTAGTCTGACCTTCTGGAGCAACAGAAAACATCTCCACACTATCCTCTATATGACAGCCCTTCACGTACTTGAAGATGGTGATCATATCACCTCCTCTCCAGGCTAAACATGCCCAGCTCCTTCAACCTTTCCTCATAGGACTTAGTCTCCAGACCCCTCACCATCTTTGTCACCCTCCTCTGGATCCATTCCAGCTTGTCTATATCCTTCTTAAAATGTGGTGCCCAAAACTGCACACAATACTCTAGGTCAGGTCTAACGAGGACAAAGTAAAGCAATAGCATCACTCCTCCAGCTCTGGAACATTTATATTTTCATTCCATCAAGGTCAGATGATGCCTGGATACTGATGTGTCCAGTTGTTTGTAATACTTCTCTGTTTATGCAATCTGAGGATGTGGACAGGAACCTTGGATATTTAAGGCTTCCCAGATGCTCCTATGGTTCTTGCTTGTATAAATCTGCTGGGGGTGAGGGGGGCAGCTGGCTGACTGGGACTGAGAGATAATGAATGCTTCCTTGAGAGAGGGGATTGATTGCCTCCACCATAAAACATGGTGGTGCATCCACTCCTAAAGAAATCTACTCTGGACCCAGGAAATTTGAACAATTATCAACCTGTCTTGAATATACCATTCTTGAGCAAGGTGACTGTGAGGACAGTAGCTGGACAATCCCAGGATCTCCTGGATGAAGTGAATTATTTGGGTCCTTCCCATTCAGGCTTTAAGCCTGGATATAGGACTGAAACAGACTTGGTTGTCCTGGTGGATGTTCCATGCTAGGAGATGGGTGAGAGAGGGCAATGCTACTGATTCTCTTAGACTTCTCAGCAGCTTCTGATACTATTGATCATAGTATTCGTCTGAGTTGCCTTTCAGAGTTGGGACTGAGAGGTACTGTTATGTGGTGGTATTGATTGTACCTGGAAGTTATGCTTCAGAAGGTAGTGCTGGGGGACTGTTGCTCAGCAACTTGGCTTTTCTTTATTTATTTGCATCCTGCCTTTCTGCTCAAAAGAACACTCAAGATGGCTAACAAATAAGAAACATGTTGTATTCTAATAGTGAGGTGCGGACTTCTCTGCAGGTACTTAAAATACAGATTGGATCACATTGAGAAAAAAACATAGTTCTTCAAATCTGATGGACTCCTAGGTATGCAGAAATATTGGAAGCCTTAAAAAAATGGGGTGGGAGTTTAAAAGATACAAATAGAGGAACTGCTATCAGTACTTGCGCACACAATTCACCTCCACCCTTCTCACACATGTGGCAGAGTTTGGAGGAGGGGGAGCTGCTGCTTGAGCCAGTGTCCAGGAACTTTGGGCAGCCACCCAAAGTGATAAGTCGCTGGGCCCAGATGGCATAAATCCAAGAGTTCTGAAAGAACTCAAAGGTGAAATTGTGGATCTCCTGAAAAAAATATGTAATCTTTCATTAAATCTGCATCTGTTCCGGAGAACTGGAAGGTAGCTAATGTCACCCCCATCTTTAAAAAGGGTTCTAGAGGAGATCTGGGAAATTACAGGCCAGTCAGTCTGACTTCAATACCAGGAAAGTTAGTGGAGACCGTTATTAAAGAGGAAATTAGTAGGCACACCGATGAACAAAAATTATTAAGGAAGACTCAGCATGGGTTCTGTAAGGGAAGATCTAGTCTCACTAACCTGAAGAGTTCCTTGAGGAGGTGAACAAACATGTGGACAAAGGGGACCCAATAGATGTCGTTTACCTTGACTTCCAGAAAGCTTTTGATAAAGTTCCTCATCAAAGGTTCCTAAGTAAGCTCAAGAGTCATGGGGTAAAAGGGCAAGCCCTTTTGTGGATCAAAAACTGGCTAATTAATAGGAAACAGAGAGTGAGTATTAATGGGCAATTTTCTCAGTGGAGGGTGGTAAGTAGTGGGGTGCCACAGGGCTCAGTACTGGGTCCAATGCTTTTTAACTTGTTCATTAATGATTTGGAGTTGGAAGTAAGCAGTGAAGTGGCTAAGTTTGCAGATGACACTAAATTGTTCAGGGTGGTGAGAACCAGAGAGGATTGTGAGGTTCTCCAAAGGGATCTGTTGAGGCTGGGCGAATGGATGTCAACAAGGCAAATGAGGTTCAACGTGACCAAGTGCAAGCACATTGAGGCCAAAAATCCTAACTATAAATACAAGTTGATGGGGTGTGGAGGAGACTGACCAAGAGAGAGATCTTGGGGTTGTGGTACATAACTCACTGAAAATGTTGAGACAGCGTGTGACTGCAATAAAAAAAGGCCAATGCTATGCTGGGAATTATTAGGAAGGGAACTGAAAACTGATCAGCCAACATCATAATGCCCCTGAATAAATCAATGGTGCGGCCTCACTTGGAGCACTATGTACAATTCTGATCTCCGCACCTAAAAAAATATATTATAGCATTGGGAAAAGTCCAGAAAAGGGCAACTAGAATGATTAAAGGTTTGGAACACTTTCCATATGAAGAAAGGTTAGAACGCTTGGGGCTCTTTAGCTTGGAGAAACGTCAACTGCGGGGTGACATGATAGAGGTTTACAAGATTATGCATAGGATAGAGAAGGTAGAGAAAGAAGTACTTTTCTCCCTTTCTCACAATACAAGAACTCGTGGACGCTCAATGAAATTGCTGAGCAGACGGGTTAGAACAGATAAAAGGAAGTACTTCTTCACACAAAGGGTGATTAACACATGGAATTCACTGCCACAGAAGGTGGTGGTGGCTACAAGCATAGCCAGCTTCAGGAGGGGATTGGATAAAGTAAACATATGGAGTAGAGGTCCATCAGTGGCTATTAGCCACAGCGTATTGTTGGAACTCTCTGTCTGGGGCAAGTGATGTTCGGTATTCTTGGTACTTGGAAGGGGCAACAGTGTGAGGGCTTCTAGTGTCCTGGCACCACTGATGGACCTCCTGATGGCACCTGGGTTTTTTGGCCACTGTGTGACACAGACTGTTGGACTGGATGGGCCATTGGCCTGATCCAACATGGCTTCTCTTATGTTCTTATTAGTGTGGACTCCCCTATTGAGAATCAGGGTTGGGGATGCACAGGGAGATAGCCGCATAGGACTCTTACCAGTGGAGACATACCAGGTCAAGGAAGACTTGTCAATAGCAGCTTGAGGAGACTAGCTGGAGGGTGGGCACTTGAAACCTCTTCGGATAGCCCCCTGTCTCAGCCAATGTGAAGAAAGGGGACAGCTGGAGGGAAAGGATGGCGAGTGGCCCCATGAGGGGGGATGGGGTTGCCCTCAGGTAGGATACAAGTGATGGAGTGGGGAGAGAAAGAGAAAGTAATGGGATGAGGGAAGGAGAGAGAAAGAGTGACATTAGGCATGGAGGAGCAAGAAAGTCATAATTAACAGAGACAAAGTAAGGGAAGGATTAGAAAGATAGAGAAAGAGAGGACAGTTGATGGGAGAGGGGAATAAGTAAAGGTATGGGAATGGGATAGCCACTTCTGTAAGTTCCTTGTGGGTCTCTGCTTTTTATATTATAATACAGACATAAATTAATAAGCTATTAACAAAGTGGTAGTTATTTGAAGTTTTACAGGCAGAGGGAGTGAGCCTGGGAATGTAGAAAAGTTCACTCTACATGGCAAGGTCTCCCTAAGCAAAAAACAAAACAAAAACAGCCTGAGTTATGGAGTCTCACAGGGTTCTAGTCTGTCCCCCATGCACTTTAACATCTGGATGCAGTCATCCCAAGATTTGAGCTGAATTGTCACCAATATGCTGATGACACTGAGCTCTATCTTGTGCTTCCAGCTGATCCTAGGGAGGGTTGTACAAACTCTGAATCAGAGCCTGGAGGCAGTTTGCGGAATGGAAGCAGGCTAATAAATTAAGCTTAATCTTGACAAGATGAAAGTACTACTGGAGGTGGAAGGACTGAGCCCTACTGCTGAACCCAGCCCTACTGTTGTATAAGCACATAGCAGATGTGACCAAGAGTACTTTTTACCAGCTTCAGCTGGTTGGTCAGCTGAGACCTTTCCTGAGCAGAAAAGATCTGGCCACTTTGGTGTGTGCGTAGTTACAGCTGGATCACTACAATGTATTTTATGCTGGAATACCCCTCCAGCCAGGATGTTGACTGGAGTGGGTCACAGGGACCACATTACCCCAGTCTTGGGTCTATCTACAATGGGTCCCATTTACCTCCAGGTCCCATTCAAGGTGCTGGTGTTGACCCTTAAAGTCCTATGTGGTCTGTGGCCAGCACACCTTAAAGTACACGTACTCCCATAGGAACCTAACCAACCAGTAATGTCATCTTCTGAGACTCAGCTTCAGGTATCCTTGCCTTCTGAGAGACTGCCTCCTTCCTGCCCTGTGCTTTTAATTGATGTTTCAGTGTTTGTGATTTTTTGTGACATGTTTTTATATTGGGGTTTTTTTTAGAATTAGCCACCTTTTTAACCCAAATTGGGAGTCTCTCAATCTGTTGGGGGAAAGTAGCATAATTGGAGACAGAGCTTGTGAGAGGGGATAATGAGCAAAATCTCCACCAGAATTTATGGGGATTTCCCCCCTGAAAACTCTCAAAATAAACCAGTCTGAATTAAATAGAAAGGATTTTATTTAAAAGATCAAAACATACTCAAGAGCACATGGGAAGACACACATACAAGGCTAACAAAGGTTAAAAGAGAGTAGGCGGGATACAGATGGGGGGGGGTGATTTACTTATGTAGACAAAGTCCACGGAAGAGCAAGAATGAGAAGAGTTACTGATACTGAAACCTTTATTAGGCATTTGTTCATAGGAATCCTGGTAGTAGGAAGTAGAAGGCAATAGAATTACATAATAAAGAAAATGTATTTAAAACTATAAACATCTAAATTTGGGATAAAATCAAGGATAGACTAAAAAAAAAAGATTGTCCATACTTTCTTTTGTATGCCCATCCAACTTGATAATGCCCAACGGTAAAAATAGACAAGGAAATAATAATATTTGTTGAGACATACATAGAGTAAGGACATATTTGTTTATGGTTAAAACAGCTCAGATCTTACTTCCAACTTTGCTGAGAATTCTCAGCCTCCATTAGTAACAATACTGGGGGAGGGGGAAATAAACTGAAAGTGATGAGATGGAATTGGAAGAATGAAACTGGAAAGGGAGGAAGAGGTAAAGAGGAAGAAGAAGAAGGGTGAAGGAGGGAAGGGTGTATCAGAAAGGTGGGAGGAAACAGTGCCTTACAGGGGAAGATATGGGAGGGGGGATAAGGTGGTGGAGAAGAGGGAGGGGGATGGCTGTAAGAACTACTAGGGAAATATGGGGGGGGGGGAGGAAGGGGCAATGAGGTCTCCTCATAGGTACCCTACCTTTTCCAGTATAAAACAAGGACTAAACCTGTGGGGCTGCATATCATTGTAGCAGGTTTGGTTATTAAAATTTATTAACCACTCAAATGAGAAGAGTTGTGTTTCAAGCATGAGGTCTGGATGCAGAGCACACTCTGGGGAGTCCAGTTATGCAAAAAATCTCCTTAAGGTGGAGTGACGTGATTGCCCCAACACAATAACTTAGTGGTCCTGACTGGACTGAAAGGTGGGACATAACTCTCCTAAACAAACATTGCTAAATAATCTGCTCTCTCCTCTAAACCAGGGGTCCCCAACCTCCGGTCCGTGGCCTGTTAGCAACTGGGCCACAGAGTGAGGCAGAGACCTTCACCTACTCCCTATTTAAAGACCCCCGGGGGGGCAGGGGCAGGATGTGGGCATGGGGACAGCCTGGGGCAGCAAAACCCCCAGCAACCCCACTCCCACCAGTCCATGGAAAAACTGTCTTCCACAAAACCGGTCCCTGGTACCAAAAAGGTTGGGGGCCACTGCTCTAAAAGACCTTGCAAATTCATTGGAAGGATATGGCTCCAGCAGTGGAATGGAAGGAATCGGACCCACTGGCACTTTTCCACCCAATTCAGGAAGCCCATGCTGGCAAACAGTCAAAACAAGCTTATTATATGGCAATTAAATTAACAATTAACAAATTAACGAAACAGATATACAGGAAGCAGTGTCAGTGAGGGAATACCAAATGGAACAGAGAAGTCTTTACCTGTTGGCAGAAAACAATGATAGAGGGGATAGACAGATCTCCCTAAGGAGGGAGTTCCATAATTTTGGTACCTAAAAGGACCTTTATTGGGTTGCCAGCCGTCTAGACCCAGATGGTAGGGGCACCTGAAACAAGGCACTTGAAGATGACTTTAATAGTCAGGTGGGTTCATATGGGAGTAGGCAGTGCTGAAAGAATGGTGGTCTGTAGCCAGATAGGGCTTTAAAGGTCAATACCAGCGCCTTGAGCTAGGCCCAGAGGTAAATTGGGAGCCAAATGTAGGTGAAATAAGACTGAAGTGGTATGGTTGTTATGACCCACTCCAGTTAGAATTCTGGCCATAGCATTCTGTATCAATTGTAGCTTCCAGATACACTTTCATGGTCAATCCTTCTGCCCCCTAGTGGTACTTCCATTTTGTCAGAACTAAGTTTCTCAGTTTATTAGTCCTGATCTACCCCCAAACTGCCTCTGGTCATGGTTTGTGGTTTCCATGGCTTCCCTGTGTTCCACTGGATGAGATGGAACTGAGTATTATTCACATATTGGTGATAACGCAGCCCAAATCTCCAGATGATTTCTCCCAGCAGCTTCATGTTAAAAGCTTCCAAGTTAAAAAGCACAGGGGACAAGATGGAACTTTGCAGAAGCCCTCAGGCCAGAGGTGAAGCAGTAGTTCCCCAGCACCACTCTCTGAATTCTGCCTTCCAGGTAGGACCAAAACCATGGCAGAACAATGTCTCCAGTTCTAATCCCCAGAGGCATTTCAGAAGAATACCATGATCAATGGTATTAAAAGCCATCTAGAGATCCAGGGGAAACTGCAGGCTTGCATTTCCCCATCCATCTCCCAGTCCAGGTGATTCACCAGGTAACCAGCATCTTGCTGAGCCAATGAATTGTCTAAAATTACTACTTCCAAAGATGGAGAGAGGGAATAATTTATTATAGTCTGGTGGAAATGATGCTTAGTTCCATCATGATTTTGAATTTCTTGACTTACTGACATATGAGAAAACAGACTGGTAGCAATTAACTTTGCTAAATTATAAGTAAATACTCAGTCTTCAAGAGGAATAAATATAATGAAAGAATTTCCATGATTCATTAACACTATCTTTAACCTTAACACAATCCTTCACTATTACTTACTTTTGTAAGGTTAAGTAACAATTTAACAAAATGTAAAAATCTGCAACACACTTCTAACTCTATCTGAAAATCTAATTTCACAGTGTGACTAATTATAATTCATTACCTTATTTTTCCACAATATTAATACATTAATATATATTTAAAATATGAACATGGAACAAATCACACTTCCCTTCCTTTCTTTAAAGTCTTCCCATTGGTATTATTATCCACTCCTTTAACAATCATTATCACTTCTACTGAGCTTTACTGTTCTCCTTCCTGATCTCATATTTCTGCTGTTTCTAATTTATTTGCATTGGCTGCTTCCTGAAAGCAGGAGATGCACTTCTAAAACTGAATTTATATTCTTTCCTCCTTTTTACACCTCTCTCTCTCTCTCGGCTTGGCTTCGCGAACGAAGATTTAAGAAGGGTGCAATAGTCCACGTTTGCTGCAGGCTCGCTGGTGGCTGACAAGACCAATGTGGGACAGGCAGGTCCGGCCACAGCGGCTGCAGGGAAAAGTCTGATTTAGGGTTGGTCCTGTAGCAGTGCGATTCTTCCTCAATCTCCTTTTGTCCTCAAGACCAGCTATGCGTGTGTTCTCAAAGGAAGAGACAGCCTGGTGGATGGTGTGCCTCCATGCTTTGCGATCTGAGGCTAGGTCAGACCACTGGTGATGGTTGATGTGACAGGTGCTAAGGGATTTCTTCAAGGAGTCCTTGTACCTCTTCTTTGGTGCCCCTCTATTTCGATGGCCGGTGGAGAGTTCGCCATACAGGGCAATCTTGGGAAGGCGGTGGTTTTCCATCCTAGAAATATGCCCTGCCCAGCGCAGCTGCGTCTTCAACAGCAGTGCCTCGATGCTGGTAACCTCTGCCCGCTTGAGGACTTCAGTGTTGGTCACAAAGTCACTCCAGTGGATGTTGAGGATGGTGCGAAGGCAGCGCTGATGAAAGCGCTCAAGGAGTCGCAGGTGATGACGGTATAAAACCCACGATTCGGAGCCATAGATGAGGGTTGTCATCACAACCGCTTTGTAAACATTGATCTTTGTGCCTTTTTTCAGATGCTTGTTGCTCCACACTCTTTTGTGCAGTCGGCCAAATGCACGGTTTGCCTTTGCCAGCCTGTTGTCAATCTCCTTGTCGATCTTGGCATCTGAGGAGATGATGCACCCCAGGTAGCTGAACTGCTGGACTGTCTTCAGAACTGATTCACCCACAGTGATGCAGGGAGGGTGATAATCTTCCTGGGGTGCAGGCTGGTGGAGAACTTCTGTCTTCTTCAGACTAACTTCTAGGCCGAATAGCTTGGCAGCCTCTGCAAAGCAGGACGTCATATGCTGCAGAGCTGATACCGAGTGGGAGACGAGTGCAGCATCATCAGCAAACAGTAGCTCTCGGATGAGTTTTTCCATTGTCTTGGAGTGTGCCTTTAGTCGCCTCAGGTTGAACAGGCTGCCATCGGTGCGATAGCGGATGTAGACACCATCGTCCTCATCTAGATCTACTGCGGCTCTTTGAAGCATCATGCTAAAGAAGATCGTAAAGAGAGTTGGCGCGAGAACGCAGCCTTGCTTTACACCTGTGCCTATTGGGAAGGGCTCCGAGAGGTCGTTGCAGTGTCTGACTTGGCCTCGCTGGTCTTCGTGTAGCTGGATGATCATGCTGAGGAACCTTGGGGGACATCCTAAACGTTCCAAGATTTGCCACAGGCCTTTCCTGCTAACGGTATCGAAAGCTTTGGTAAGGTCGACAAAAGTCACATACAGACCCTTGTTCTGTTCCCTGCATTTCTCTTGGAGCTGCCTGAGAACAAATACCATGTCGGTGGTGCTCCTGTTAGCTCTGAAGCCGCACTGGCTCTCTGGGAGGAGTTCTTCTGCAATGGTGGGCACCAGTCTGTTCAGGAGTATTCTGGCAAGGATTTTGCCTGCGATGGAGAGCAGGGTTATCCCCCGGTAGTTGGAGCAGTCTGACTTTTCCCCTTTGTTCTTGTATAGGGTGATGATGATTGCATCGCGAAAGTCCTGTGGTAATTTGCCTTGTTCCCAGCAGGTGACAAGTACTTTGTGAAGTGAGCTATGTAGTACTGTGCCCCCATGCTTCCAGATCTCTGGTGGAATTCCATCAACTCCTGCTGCCTTGCCACTTTTCAGTTGCTTGATGGCTTTAACAGTCTCTTCTAGGGTGGGGATCTCATCCAACTCTGTTTTCACCGGTTGAAGTGGGGTGAGGTGGATTGCTGAATCTTGAACTACGCGGTTGGCACTGAAGAGAACCTGAAAATACTCTGACCACCGGTTCAGTATGGATGCCTTGTCTGTGAAGAGCACTTGGCCGTCTGCACTATGCAAGGGACTCTGAGCCTGATATGATGGACCATATACTGCCTTCAGGGCTTCGTAGAACCCTCTTAAATCACCAGTGTCTGCACACAGCTGGGTTCTCTCTGCAAGCTTGGTCCACCACTCGTTCTGAATGTCTCGAAGCTTGCGCTGGAGGTTGCTACATACAGCGCGAAAGGTTGCTTTTTTCCCAGGACAGGAGGGCTGAGCAAGATGTGCTTGGTAGGCAGATCTCTTTTTTGCCAGTAATTCTTGGATCTCTTGATTGTTCTCATCAAACCAGTCCTTGTTCTTCCTTGTGGAGAACCCGAGGACTTCTTCAGAGATCTGCAGGACGGTAGTTTTTAGGTGTTCCCAGAGTGCTTCTGGAGAAGGGTCTGTGGGGCAACTGAGGTCCTCAATTCTTGACTGGAGTTTTGCCTGGAAGGCAGCTTTAACTTCGGCTGACTGGAGGCTGCCAACCTGAAACTTCCTCCGAGGGATACCTCCTCTCCTGGGTGTGGGTTTAAAGTGAAGACGGAGATTGCAGCGTACAAGACGATGATCCGTATGACATTCTGCGCTGGGCATTACTCGGGTGTGTAAGACATCTCGAAGGTCTCTCTGGCGCACCAGAATGTAGTCGATAAGGTGCCAATGCTTGGACCGTGGGTGCATCCAGGTTGTCTTCAGACTGTTCTTCTGCTGGAAGATAGTGTTGGTGATGGTGAGCTGGTGCTCCATGCAGAATTCTAGCAGGAGGCGCCCGTTGTCATTGCAGTTGCCAATGCCGTGTTTGCCAAGTACTCCTTTCCAGGCTTCCGAGTCTTTACCTACTCTGGCATTGAAGTCGCCAAGGATGATCACCTTGTCCTCTGTAGGGGTTTTCCGTACGAGGTTGCGTAGATCAGCATAGAACTTGTTCTTTTCTGCAGGATCTGCTTGAAGGGTTGGGGCATACACACTGAAGAGTGTTGCATGCTGCTTGTTTTGAAGTGGGAGGCGCATGGACATGATGCGATCTGAGTGACCTGTTGGAAGGTTTTCGAGTTTGGAGGCAATGGAGTTCCTGACCATGAAGCCAACGCCAGAAAGGCGGCTCTCAGCCTTTGACTTACCCGACCAGTAGAGGGTATAGCCAGCACCGTGTTCTTGAAGACTACCTTCCTCAGGGAAACGGACCTCACTGAGAGCTGCTATGTCGATATTCAACCTGAGAAGTTCGTGGGCAACTAGAGCAGAGCGTCGTTTAGGGCGACCACTGCCTACTGTGTCAAGCATGGTTCTGATGTTCCAACACGCAAGCTTTAGTCTTTGCACACTTTTTACACCTCAGTCCTCTGCAATTTCACTAATTGATCTCTACATGCTCAATATGCTGGCAAGATTTTTTATGCATCTTTCATTTTCTTTGGTCTCTCATTAAATCTTCTTGACTTCTATGATATCAACAATCTCTCTCTATTCTAACATAGTTAATATTTTAGTTCATTTATTCAGTATTTGTCAAATATGTGGGAGATTTTAACATGTCTTGCCAGTGTGCTACCAATGTGCTACACTTATCTCCTATTTTGACATACTTATCTCCTATTTTGACATATTTATTACTGTTGTTCTCCCTTAATTGGATCCATACAGCTATTGACTCTGTACACTAGGCTTGTTGTTCCTGATTTGTGTCAAAATGTCTACATCATGTTATATGCTGATTTCCTTTTCCATCCAGTCTATAAATTTGAATGGTTTTCTTCCATTTCATTGTATCTGAAGAAGTGCGTGTGCACACGAAAACTCATACCTTGAATAAAACCTGGTTGGTCTTAAAAGTGCCTCTAACTTTATTTTTTAGATTCAACAATCAGAGCTATATGCAGTATTACAAATACAGCTGTGCTACTGATTTATGGAAAACATCCATTTATTCCTGCTTCCTGTTTATAAGGAATAATAATGTTATCCATAATAAGGTTATCCCTATTATTCCCTAATTGCTATTGCTTTATTTTCTCACCTTTCTCATCATTCAAAAACACTTCCAAATGTAAGACTAGTCACACATCTTTATATTTTTCTGTGGAAGTACATTCAGAGTTATTATTATTTAGCTCTAAAAACTGCAATATGTATGTGTACAAGGTCCTTATTGTGTGCCATTTTATAAGCATTTTATACTGTTCAATATAATATACAATAATTCAATGTGTTGAAATAACTGATTTACACAGATTATAAAAACAGGTTGCTTACCTGTAACCAGGGCTTTTTTTGAGCAGGAATGCACAGGAACGCACTTCCAGCTGGCTTGGCATCAGGGGGTGTGGCCTAATGTGCAAATGAGCTGCTAAACAATGGTGATGTCAGGGTGTGTGGCCTTATATGAAAATGAGTTCCTGCTAGGCTTTTTCTACAAAAAAGGCCCTGCCTGTAACTGATGATCTTCAAGTGGTCATCTGTTTATTGACACCTATGGGATATAGCACACCTGTGCCAATCCCAATTGGTAACTTCAAAACCTAGATAGAGAGGATTATTGTGCCCTTCCCAGCACCATGTGCGGGGGCTCCACCACACATGCTCACTGGGAAGGGAATGAGGATCCTGCCACTTCCTTCTGACTGCTATAACCCCTTAAAGGAGGACCTGCAGTAGTGGGGAAGGAGGGTGGGTGGGGTGAATGCACAGATGACCACTCAAAGATCATCAGTTATAGGTAAGCAACCTGTTTATCTTCTTCGTGGTTTCTGTGCTTCACACCTATGGGAAAGTAGCAAGCCAACAACAACAGAGTCCTACCTGGAGGTGGGTGCTGTAGGGACTCAGGCAAAAACAGCTTGCTACACTGCCTGGCCCACTGACGTCCTCTGTGTGAAAGGAATATCCAGTGCATAGTGCTTCACAAATGTGAGAGGCATTGCCCACATGGCACTCTGCAAATTTCAGGCACAAGCACACCTTTGAGGAATGCAATGGAAGCTGTGGGCGCTGTAATGGAGTGGAAATGAACCAGTCCAGAGAGTGGTTGTTTCGCCAGGAGGTAATACAATTTGATAGTTTCCACAATCCATTGTGATAAGTGTTGAGATGAGATTTTGTGACCTAAGGTTCTGGTCACGTAGGATACAAACTGGGATGGCGATCTGCAGGGAATATGTGTCCTATGAAGATTGAAGGATAATGTTCTGAGGACATCAAGTGTATGAAACTTGTGCTCCATTTCATCCCGTGGTTGTGGGAAGAAGTTGGGGAGGACAGTGTCAGCTGAAAGATGGAACTCCAAGAGCACTTTTGGCAGGAGGTTGATGTCTGAAACCAAGAAGACACCACTCTCATGGAAGGTAAGGTACAGTGAGTCACACCACAAGGTCATCAACTCACCTAGCCATCTATAGAAGCTGATGACTACCAGAAAGACCATCTTCCAGGCTAGAAGATGTGGGGCACACAGGTAGCCATGGGTTCAAAAGGTCTAGACGAAAGATGGTATAAGACCAGCAGCAAATCCCAGGCAGGTGCAGGCTGATGTGCTGGAGGAAAAGTCTTAGTAAACCTTTTAGAAACCACTTTGTAGAAGGGTGAGTAAAAACTGAAAAACCATCCACAGGAGCACGGGATGTCAATATGGCCACCAGGTAAACACAGACTCTCATCTGAGTGGGTGAGATCTATGTCCACAATAGATAACAAGAATCACAAAACAATATTCAAGGCAGAACTTGGTAGAGAACTATTTACAGAACCATGGTATTTCAGAATTGTTTCCACTTATATCCATAAGATTTGTGTGTGGAAGGTTTCCTGCTGTTAAGTAGGACGTGCTTGATTCTAGCAAAAAGTTCAGTTAGGGTAGTTTCCACAATGTCAGTTTCAGGTGTGGCACATTGTGATGTAGAACTCTGCCTCCGAGAGTTAGGAGCAGGTTGGGTTCCGGAGGGAATTGATAGATGATCCTCTGGTTAGAGATAGTAGGGAGGGAAACCAGTGTTGCCTTGGCCACCATGTTGTGATGAGGATGCCCGCCGGTTTTTCCCTCATTATCTTGTTTACCACTCTGGCTATGAGAGGTAGTGGGGAAACAGAAAGAGACATGCTAACGGTGCCAGGATAAAGAAGCCTGTCCTCTAGGGACAGCAGGTCTATCCCCCCTCTGGAGCAGAAGTCAGGGCACTTTGCATTGTGCCTTGTGGCAAACACATCTATGGCTAGCTGACCCCAATTCTGGAACAGGGGTTGGAGCAGGGCTTTTTTTGAGCAGAAATGCACAGGAACTCAGTTTCAGCTGGCTTGGCATCAGGGGATGTGACCGAATATGACAATGAGTTCCTGCTGGGCTTCTGCTACCAAAAAAGCCCTGGGTTGGATGTACTGAGGGACTATCTTGCCGACTGGGCTGCTTTCAGTGCCCAAGAGAAGGAGATGTCTGCTGTGTCAGATCGATCTCAGAGTTGGACAAATGGGTAAACTGATTTGATGAGATTGTCCATACTGGCGAGTCCAGAAGTTGGAGAAGCAGAGTCTGAAGTGGTTCTGGGGTGTGGCAAAAAGATGGCTTCTCGAGCCACCACAAGGGCTCTTGGTTTTTTCGGAGTCCATCTGGTGCAGCTTCTCCTTTTCTTTCTTGTGCTCTTTGCCTTCTCTGTGTTTCTTTGCAGGTGTGGAGGTGTCTGAATTGGGTGCTGGGGTCAGGCATTTCGGCACCAATCAGCCGGCATCAGACTGAGCCATGATTGCCTGGGTGGAAGTCCATGTAGAGGGGGTTGACGTAAAGGCATGCCCAAAGTCATCCTTAAAAGAAGCCATTTGGGGCACTTTCAGAACTGTTTCTAGGAGGGCTTTATAGAGTCACACTGCCCAATTCTTGTGAGTTTGTTTAGAAAACTTTGTGCAGTGAGGGCAGGTATCTGGGTGGTGAGTTTCCCTGAGGCAGAAGAAGTAGAGTAAATGGCCGCTTGGCAGGGGGATTTTGCTTCCACACGAATAGGCCCTGGAAGAGGTCGCTTGCGCAATAGGTAACACAGTTTTATCGTCTCTGTTATCCATTTTGAGAGTCTTTGAGACGAGATCTTCCGGCCCAACGAAGCTGGGGCGTATGAGACAAAAAGCCTAGGGTCCTTCCGGGAGGGCCCTACACAATACAGTAAAAGGAAAGCGCCCATTTATCATCCAGAGTCTCCGCTCGGACTCAGTAGCCAGGTTAGGGAAATAAACCGGTAAACAAATTTCCCTGTTTAGGTGGAAAGATGAAACCACCTTGGGTAGGAAAGTAATGTCCGGTTGCAGCCATGGTCCTTTGGTACTGAAACAGAGATATGGGCCATCACACCTCAATGCTGCGAGTTCCCCCACTCTCCGCGCTGAGGTGATAGCCACCAAGAATGCTGTCTTCCACGTCAGCAACTGGAGGGAACATGTTGCCCTGGGTTCGAAAGGCTTCCCCATTAGGGCATCCAGAACCCCGGGAAGATCCCAAGATGGAGTCAGGCCTCTAATAGAGCGATATAACCTCATCAACCCACGCAGAAACCTTTTCATAACAGGATGCGTGAAGACCGAATGTCCTTCAATCTGAGCATGGTTGGCAGAGATCGCGGCTAAATACACCCGTATGGATGACACTGCTAGCCCCTTGTCAAGTAAAGTAAGTAAAAAGTCCAAAATCAAGGGGAGACCCGCTAACCTCGGGTCCCCTGAGGTATCTGACTTAAATTGTACAAACTGCGCCCACTTATAAGCGTAGGACTTTCGAGTGGACTCCTTTCTGCTATTTAGGATGACATGCTGAGCCCTCAGGTATAACGAGCTCACAGCAGCCTCCATGCTGTTAGCTTCAGATGCGGGACATCGTGGTGGACCACTAACGCCTGGTGGGATAGCAGCAGATTCAGAACCATGGGAAAATGATAGAAGATTCCCTTGGATAGGTGAAGGATGGGGGAGAACCAGTGTTGTCTGGGTCACCAAGGGGTGACCAGCACTCCTCTCGGACCTTCCCTGGACAGTTTCTGAACTACTCTGGTAATCAGTGGAATCGGAGGGAATAGGTACACATGTCGCTGGCTCCACGGAAACAGAAGGCCGTCTCCCAACAATAGTGGGTCTCCTCCCCCCTGGCAACAAAAGCGCCTGCACTTGTTGCGGGTGGCGAAGACATCTATTTCCGGCGTCCCCCACCTCTGGAAGATGGGTTGGAGAAAATCCCAGTTGAGCTCCCACTCGTGAAGGGAGGCTCCCCCCCGACTGAGGAAGTCTGCGCATATATTCTGGTTGCCAGGAAGATGTGTTGCCGTTAGAGACGTGTTCCTTGATACCGTGCCCCCTTGCTGGTTTATGTAGGCCAGCACCATGGTATTGTCCGTCAGGATTGCTACAGCTCGATTTGCAAGCAACGGCTGGAAGGAGAGAATGGCGTGATGAATCGCTAGTAGCTCTAAAAAGTTTATGTGATACTGCAGATGGTCCCTGGGCCATCTGTCTCCCACACAGAGCCCATTCATATGTGCTCCCCAGCCCCACAGGGGCGCATCCGAGGTTAAGGTTATTGTCGGTTGCTGCTTGTGGAATGGAGCCCCTGCTAGCAGGTGATGCTTTTGCTGCCACCAATTCAGGGTAGTCAGAACATCCTGTGGAATGGACAACCTGCGTGAGGGAGGATCTATTTGGCATCTGAAGTGCTTGAGGAACCATAACTGAAGGATCCTCATGTGGAATCTGGCAAAGATCAGAACTGAAGTGGTGGATGCCATCAGGCCCAACAGGCGTTGAACCTGAAGAGCCGTGACCGTCTGGTTTTGTAGAAAGATCTGTACCATGTCTATGATGTCGTCTGCTCGCTTCTCTGGTAGAAATGCCTTGCACGACCGAGTATCTAGGATTGCTCCTATAAACTGCACCCTCTTGGGGGGTTGGAGACATGATTTCTTTCTGTTCACTTTTAGACCTAACTCCTGCAAGAGGGCCAAGGTGGTGGTGATGTGCTGCAGTAGACGAGATTTTGACTCTGCAACCAGAAGCCAGTCGTCTATGTATGGGAATAGTGTGATGCCCTGTAACCTCAAATGGGCTGCAATGACCACCATTGTTTTTGTAAACACCCGGGGGGCTGTGGAGAGGCCGAAGGGCAAGGCCCGATACTGATAATGCGCAGTCCCGATAGCAAATCTGAGAAATTTCCTGTTTGATGGGTGAATACTTATATGAAAATAAGTGTCCTGTAAATCCAGCGTGGCCATCCAATCTCCCTGCTTTAGCAGAGGAAGTATGTTTGGCAAGGAGGTCATCCTGAATTTGTGGTGTGGGATGAATAGATTTAGACCTTGAAGGTCCATGATGGGATGCAGGCCTCCGTCCCGTTTTGGGATTGCAAAATAACGGGAATAAAAACCTAGTCCCTCCTGGTTTGTCGGAACCAGTTCTATGGCATTTTTGCGAAGGAGCGAGTGTACCTCTTTTCAAAGAGTAGGAGTAGATGAATGGTGTAGATGAATGTTGGAACTGCTGGCTCCTGGTGGAATTCTATCATATAACCCAGCCGGATTATCGATAGGACCCACTGGTCCGTAGTTATTCTGGACCATGCCTGGAAGAAGGGGAAAAGGCGGGTATGGTCCGAAGCCATAGGAGGGAACGGGGAACAGGGGAAAGGACAGTCAAAGTCCCTGCTTGGGTTGTCTGTTCCCTTTTTGGCGAGACGATTGTCCAGAGGTCGGGGAGTATTTGGATTTTGAGCTGTAGAGAAGGGTGTCGTGTTCTTGGGCCTCCACCATTGCTCCCCTGTTGGTTTAGGAAACGACTTCTTGTTCCACGGTTTAGGCCAAGGGCGCTTGTTCTGTGGGCGAGATCAGATGGGGACTCCCAGATTCCTGGAGGTCCTGATGCCTTTATCCATCTCTTGCAACACAGAGTCCATGTTGGCACTGAATAAGCCGTTCCCATCAAAAGGCAAATCCTCAATTTAGGCTTGAGTATCTGGTTGCAGTGCAGTGGACCGTAGCCATGAATGTCTTCTTAGGGTGATAGCCGTTGTAAGAGTTTTTGCTCCTATGTCGCCAGAGCGCTTGGCCGAGTTTAATTGCTGTTTGGCCAATGCCATGCCTTCTTTTTGGATCTTTTTGATCGCATTCCTACTCTGCTCTGGTAGAATAGTTGTAAGTTGGTCCCATAAGGCATATTGGTATCGCCCCATGCAGGCTGAGTAGTTTGCCACCTTCAATCCCAGCGAGCCCGCCGAGTAAACACGTCTTCCCAAGTTGTCCAATTTCTTCCCTTCCTTATCTGGGGGGGCAGCATGTGTCTTCCTCGCTTTCGATGAAGATGCTACCACCACCGAGTTCGGTTTAGGGTGATTGAAGAGGAAGTCCGCTGTGGATTCTTGTATCCTATACATGTGATTAAGCCTGCGTGGCGAAATAGGCGTGGACGCAGGCTTGTCCCATGATGCTTTCGCTGTGTGCAACATCACAGTGGTGGCTATCGCTGTTGACGTGTCCATTTGAACAATGACAAAGACATTGTCTGTGACGACGGTTGAGGCTGGACCGTGGGGAGGGATAGGGACTGAGCCATTCTTTTTATAAGGTCCCCATAAGACTTTAGGTCCTCCAAAGGAGAGATGGGTTGCTCCTCGGTGACTTTGTGCGAAGGTGATGGCTCCTCTGGAGACGATAAGGCTCCTTGCTCCTCCGGTATCAAACCTTCTATCGACCTCAGGGAACCCACAGGCGATTCTGAATGTTCAGAGGGTAGCAATGGTCGGTCCGGAACCGATTCCGGTGGTGTAACCCGTTCCGGAGCCGGAGGGCGCGGAGAAACTTTCCTCTGCTTGGAGGGTTCTTCCTCTGGAGGTTTGGAAACCGACGCGGATGGGGCTAGCTTTGGAGGTCTGTAGGATGTCCGAGTTCTGCAGGATGCTTCTGAGTATTGGTCCCACTTGGCCTGACGCGGGGGAAACCACGGAAAGACCGACAGCATCAGGTAGGATCCGTACAGATATTGCCATTGACGTTGGTCCCATGGCAATGGAGGTGGTACCCGTCGAGACGGAGAGTCTTCGCCCGGTCTCGCTCTAGGCGAACGGCTATATGGGGATCTGTCTCTATCCGGTTCCCGAGAGCGATGTCGATGCCGAGGGCTTCGGGATCGGTCTCGCTGAGAGCTGCTGGAACAATCTCGTCTAGGGCTCCTGGATCTACGTCTTGGATTCCAGGAGCGACCCTGACGAGGGCTTCGGGATCGGCCTCGATGAGGGCTGCCCAATCGATCTCGAGGGCTTCGGGACCGAGGGGTTTCCGCTCTGATGTGAATGAGCTCAGGTGGGCTGTCTTCCGCATTGGATCGCTGTGCCAGGTCGAGGTTGCGGTCAGAGTCGGACGAGATGGCAATCTGTGTCAACATGGAAGCGAGCATTGGTGGGCTTAACTGACGGCCTGGTGAGGCGAAAAGCTTCAGTGGTGGGACAACCAGAGCCGTTGGGTCCGATGGTGACTTCGGTGGGGAGAGGGGAGCGGCCTTGCTGTGTTTCAGCTTATCTGCCTTCTTCCTCTTTTTCACTTCCGAAGGAGCCCCTTTATCCTCCCTAGACCTCTTTGCAGGTGTGGAGGAGTCCGACGTAGAAGCTGAGCCCGCTCTCTTAGTGGGGCGATCGGCGTCGGAGGGGAGTCTGTCGGTATCGACCGACTCCGATGTCAACAGTTGTGAGCGCGCTCCGACAGAGCCGCCATCTTCCGGGGGGACAAAGCCTGTTCCATCAGCGCAGCTGCAAGATGGGCCGCCTGATTTTTCTTAGTTTGCTTCGAAAATCTGGCACAGTGGGCACACGAGTCCGGTCTGTGAGCTTCCCCGAGGCAGAGTAAACATAGAGTGTGGCCGTCTGGTGGGGCAACTTTGCTGCCGCACTTAGCACACCTCTTAAAAAATCCCCAACGCTTTTCCATGCGAGGAAAAAGGGGGGGGGAAAGGAGAGGAAAGCGGGGGGAAATAGGGGAAAAAAACGCCTCTTTCCTCCCCACTTTACAGATGATAGGAACAAAACAACAATGAAGAAAAAAGGGTTCTAAACAGTCTCTGGAAATCTGACGAAGTACTAACAACAGAGAAAAGTTCACTGACCGTAGCGATGATCGACTGATCCAAGCGGCGGTCAGAAGAGAACTGGCGGGATGTCCGCTCCCGTCTCAGTGAGCATGCGCAGTGGGGCTTCTGGGCATGCGCACTGGGACGTGGGTGCGGAAATCCGCAGCTTTGAAGTTACCGATCGTGATCAGCGTTGGCGCCTTCTCCCATCAGTGTGATGCATAGAGACCACGAAGAAGATGAAGCATGTCTACCAGTAGCAAACTGTAGTTTGTCATAACAGGAACAAGCCTTGGAAATCCTCAGCCTTATGCACTGATGCTTCTCCCTTTCCCTTCACAGAGATTTTAGAAATTATTCATTTTCACTCTCACAGTAAACTTTGGTTTGGAATCCTTGTTTAGAGGAAGAGAAAAAAAATCAATTTTTCAGTGCAGACACAGAGAGCCAATGTGGTGGAGCAGTTGAGAGTGTCAGACTACTATCTGCAGACCCCAGTTCAAATCCCTACACTTCCGTGGAAGCTTATTTAGTGACCTTGGGCTAGTCTTGGCCTAACCTACCACATAGACTGATGTGAGGATAAAATGGAGAATAGAATAACAAGCCTCTTTGGGTCACCACTGGAGAGAGAGCTGTGGTATAAGCTAAGTAAAAAGCAAGAAACTAATGTTTCCTAGAAAAAACAGAAATGAGCTAATGCAAAGAAGTAGAAATGGGAGTGGAGCTAATGCACAAGCCTAGTGATTTCCAAGGCTAGTTCTGTTATCTGCTTAAGCAACATCTCTGTTCTGTGAAAAGACTGGGCAGAAAGACAATGTCTGCAAGAGGTAGGTACTCCCTACAAAATATCAGTGTATTGAATTTTATAATGGTAAACAGATGCTATAAACATGGCTACTTGCTATTTCAGAACAAATTGTTCAGAAAATATAAGTAGCTGACTAATGATACTTTTGGTTGTAATGTTATCTGCGTTATCCCCTGCACTGGACACAGTGTCATTGTCTTTTGACAGATTTTACAGATAAGAACTAATCAGGACAGAAAGATTACCCCTAAGAATAACCAGCAACAAGAAGAACAAATACAATGATCCAGACGATTAGTACTTAGGGTTTTTACTCTACTTCCCTGAAACACATATATAATCCAAAAATATTTTTAATTAGTTAAAAGTCACAGCACTTACCAGGTCTCTGTGAAGCACCCAGTTTGCATGAAGATAATGGATTCCATCAAGAATCTGATAAAGCAGTGATTTGACCATAGATCTTGGCAACTGCATGGGTTTTTTGTTAGCTTTTGAGGCACGGTGGAACTTGATAATATGCTGGAAATAAAGAGAGCATAAACATGAAAGTATCTTGACATAATAACATTCTCAAATGATGACACTGTAAGACGTAAGAACCCCTTACTAAAATGGTAGAGAAGACTTCAGGTATATATTAACATGCACTTTTTGATAAGGTTCCAGGAAATGACAATGGAATATGATGAGTCAAAAGCTACTAGGATTGAAATGGATTTTCCTTGCAAATTTACTCCTTGCTGACATTTTTCTAGTTTTCATGCCATCATTGCTTGGTTTTAAGGCAGTTTTATGGTAATTTGGGCATTAAATCTTAAAATAACAGATTCTGGAGATCTACACTGAATTCCTTATTCTTACCATATTATGGAAACCTGACCAGTTTGCAGTTTTAAATTTTGCCTTTATAAAATGCTGAGAATATACAAATACAAGTTTAGACAGGCAAGAGTCACAGTTTTGCCATAGCGGCAGCTCCCCTAGGTTTGCTGCCTCAACAAAGATCATAATGACAGAGGTAGCAGCTCCTTTCAATCCACCTGACACAAGCTTTGCTGAGGTTCATTACTCCCCACACCACTGTCACCGCAGACTCTATAGACTGTTAACTGACCACAACTGACAGTTAACTGCTGTCATTGTGCAGAGAGTTCACTGCTGACTTGAGTTCTCTCCCCCCCCCACATACTTCTTAGCTCCGCCCACACTCAGTCACCAACCAATCACCTCACCCACTCATTCTCCCTCTATCACCCCCCCTATTCTTAATGCAACTTTCCAACAATTAAAGGAACACGCATATATCATTTCAAATCATTACAGTTCCCTTGTTCCTTCATCTGAGTGGTCTCCATTAAGCTCCATTGGGGATCCAACTGGCCTCCTGGAAGGTCCTCGCCATGAAAGTCATTGTTGCTATTATTATGCTTTTGTGATGTCTCATCTGCGGCTTTTTTGGGCTTCACCACTTTCCACAATGCCTGCCATTGAAAATCTTCTCACTACACACCTGAGTGTGGCTCCCTGTCTCCCGTCACTGCTTCTGCCTCTTCAGCCCAACCATAGCTTCTGGTAAAGCAAAGGATGAATGAGCTATCGGGGGGGAGGGGGGGGATGGTCACGGTGACTAAACTGAGGTCAGGCAAGATGGGGAGCTGCTATCATTATCACTACCTCTGTGGGGTTTTGGTAGGATGCCACTGCAGCAGTTTCTCTTCCCACCTCCAGTCAGAGTGCCCAGCTGAAGTGAACAGTGGCTTAACCTCAGTGCTCCACAGAGAAACACTGTCTGCATAGCGCTGACAGTTCTCCTCTATTTAGGATTTAACACCCCCCACATATACCATCTTTTTTCACTGGTTCTTACGATTTTTCTGCAAATCTTGGGGAACAAGTCTGCAGGAAAAACTTCCTGTTTCCCATCTGACTCTGATCCATGAATTTAAGTATCCACAGATTGGGGTACACATAGCTATTAGATATATTGAAGGGATTCTTCCTATTTCAGTATTTATCAGTAACTGTAAAAAGAGTTGAGACTAGTTCACAAAACAGAGTAGGTGCAACAACTCTGCCCTTCATACAAATACTCTTTCCCCAGCACAGGAAGACACTCACTTCCATTTAGGCAATGGAGTTGCAGCAAGAGGGGGAAATTAGGTAAAATGATCTATCTTGCACCGCTTGGGAGCAGTGACCGTAACGTTATTGATTTCACCATTTGTATAGATACGGCGTTACCCCCAAAAGACCAGCACAATCACATTTAACTTTAAAAGGGGTAAATTCTCAGATGAGGAGGCATGTGAAGAGGAAACTGAGAGGAAAGGTAAATACAGTCAAAACCCTTGGGGAAGCTTGGAGGCTATTTAAAACTACAATCCTAGAAGTTCACATAAAATATATACCACAAGTTAGGAAAGGCACAAACAGGTATAAGAAAAAGCCTGCACAGTTAACAAACAAAGTAATGGAAGCTGTAAAAGATAAGATTCCTTTAAGCGGTGGAAAGCTAGTCCAAGTGAGATTAATAAAAGGGAACACAGGCTGTGGCAAATCAAATGCAAGACTGTGATCAGGCAGGCAAAAAGGGACTATGAGGAGCATACTGCAAAAAACATAAAGACCAACAATAAAAATGTCTTCAAATATATCAGAAACAGGAAACCAGCCAGGGAGGCAGTGGGGCCCTTGGATGACCAAGGGGTAAAAGGATTACTGAAGGAAGACAGGGAAATGGCTGAGAAGCTGAATGCATTTTTTGCCTTCGTCTTCACTGTGGAAGATGAGAAGTGTTTGCCCGCTCCAGAACCACTAATTATGGAAGGGGTGTTTAAAGACCTGAATCAGATTGAGGTGACAAGAGAGAAGTTCCTACAACTGACAGATGAATTAAAAACTAATAAGTCACCAGGTCCGGATGGCATACATCCAAGGGTTCTGAAAGAACTCAAAGGTGAACTTCTGGATCTCCTGACAAAAATATGTAATTCGATACAGTCGACCATCGGCTACTGACGCGCCGCCTCGCCGACATTGGGGTTGAGGGGTCGGCCTTGCAATGGCTTTCCTCCTTTCTCCTAGGTCGGGGACAGAGGGTGGCTATTGGGGGGGAACGGTCCCGGAGGCGCACACTGGATTGCGGGGTGCCTCAGGGAGCAGTTCTCTCCCCGATGTTGTTCAACATCTATATGCGCCCCCTCGCCCAGATTGCCCGGCGGTTTGGGCTGGGTTGCCATCAATATGCAGATGACACCCAGCTCTATCTACTAATGGACGGCTGGCCCGACTCCGCACCAGGGAATCTCGACCGGGCTTTACAGGCTGTTGCGACATGGCTCAGGCTGAGTGGGCTGAAACTGAACCCAGCGAAGACAGAGGTCCTTTGCGTGGGTCGCGGCGCTCTGGGAAGGGAAATAGCTCTCCCGGCCTTCGATGGTGCGCTATTGAAAGCAGCGCGCCAGGTAAAGAGCCTGGGTGTTTTACTGGAGCCTTCACTATCAATGGAGGCCCAGATAGCAGCCACTGCCAAGTCAGCATTCTTCCATCTGAAGCGGGCAAGGCAGCTGGCCCCTTTCCTCGAGCGCCGGGACCTCGCAACAGTGATCCACGCAACGGTCACCTCAAGATTAGACTACTGTAATGCCCTCTACTTGGGGCTACCTCTGTGCCGGACTCGGAGACTGCAGCTAGTGCAGAATGCGGCAGCCAGGCTGTTGCTGGGGCTCCCAAAACGGGAGCATATACAGCCGGGGCTGCGTGAACTGCACTGGCTGCCGATTGTATACCGAGTCCAGTACAAAGTGTTGGTCGTTACCTTTAAAGCTTTATATGGCCGAGGACCTGCCTACCTGAGGGACCGTCTTTCCCCATACGAACCCCAGAGAGCACTGAGGTCAGTCGGGAAAAATCTAATGACCATCCCCGGGCCGAAGGAGATAAAATATCAGAGCACCAGAGCACGGGCATTCTCGATTGCGGCTCCTACTCTGTGGAACCGACTCCCCGAGGAGGTGCGGGCCCTGCGGAACCTTGAGCAGTTCCGCAGGGCCTGCAAGACCGTCCTTTTCAAATTTGCACACCCGGACTGTTAGGAAGATCAGAAATTAAGGAGCCGCCAACGCGGTTGAAGAACTATACCGCAGAATAACTGTATTTATTGAACTGGTTTTTAATGTTATTAAGTTTATTGTTGATGTTTTATATTGTTAAACTTAAAGGTTTTATTATTATTATTGTATGTTTTTATAAAATGTTGTTAGCCGCCCTGAGCCTGCTGAGGTGGGGAGGGCGGGATAGAAATAAAATTTATTATTATTATTATTATTATGTAATCTTTCATTGAAATCTGCCTCCGTTCCTTAGGACTGGAAGGTAGCAAATGTCACCCCCATCTTTAAAAAGGGTTCCAGAGGAGATACGGGTAACTACAGGCCTGTCAGTTTGACTTCAATACTGGGAAAGTTGGTAGAAACCATTATCAAGGACAGAATGAGTAGGCACACTGATGAACACAAGTTAATGACGAAGACTCAGCATGGGTTCTGTAACGGAAGATCTTGCCTCACTAACCTGTTACAGTTCTTTGAGGGGGTGAACAAAGATGTGGACAAAGATGTTGATGTTGTTTACCTTGACTCCCAGAAAGCTTTTAATAAAGTTCCTCATCAAAGGCTCCTTAGTAAGCTTGAGAGTCATGGAGTAAAAGGACAAGTCCTCTTGTGGATCAAAAACTGGCTAATTAATAGGAAGCAGAGAGTGAGTATAAATGGGCAGTCTTCGCAGTGGAGGACGGTAAGCAGTGCGGTGCCGCAGGGCTCAGTACTGGGTCCCATGCTCTTTAACTTGTTCATAAATGATTTGGAGTTGGGAGTGAGCAGTGAAGTGGTCAAGTTTGCAGATGACACTAAATTGTTCAGGGTGGTAAGAACCAGAGAGGATTGTGAGGCACTCCAAAGGGATCTGTTGAGGCTGGGTGAGTGGACGTCAACGTGGCAGATGAGGTTCAATGTGGCCAAGTGCAAAGTAATGCACATTGGGGCCAAGAATCCCAGCTACAAATACAAGTTGATGGGGTGTGAACTGGCAGAGATTGACCAAGAGAGAGATCTTGGGGTTGTGGTAGATAACTCACTGAAAATGTCAAGACAGTATGTGATTGCAATAAAAAAGGCCAACGCCATGCTGGGAATTATTAGGAAGCGAATTGAAAACAAATCAGCCAGTATCATAATGCCCCTATATAAATCGATGGTGCGGTCTCATTTGGAGTACTGTGTGCAATTCTGTCACACCACCTCAAAAAGGATATTATAGCACTGGAAAAAGTGCCAGAAAAGGGCAACTAGAATGATTAAAGGTTTGGAACACTTTCCCTATGAAAAAAGGTTAAAATGCTTGGGGCTTTTTAGCTTGGAGAAACGTGAGTGCGGAGTGACATGATAGAGGTTTACAAGATTATGCATGGGATGGAGAAAGTAGAGAAAGAAGTACTTTTCTCCCTTTCTCACAATACAAGAATTCGTGGGCATTCAATGAAATTGCTGAGCAATCGGGTTAGAACAGATAAAAGTAAGTCACCCAAAAGGTGATTAACATGTGGAATTCACTGTCACAGGAGGTGGTGGCGGCTACAAGCATAGCCAGCTTCAAGAGGGGTTTGGATAACAATATGAAACAGAGGTCCATCAGTGGCTATTAGCCACAGTATATTATTGGAACGGTCTGGGGTAGTGATACTCTGTATTCCTGGTGCTTGTGGGGGGGGGGCAAAGTGGAAGGGCTTCTAGCCTCACTTGTGAACCTCCTTTTTTTGGCCACTGTGTGACACAGAGTGTTGGACTGGATGGGCCATTGGCCTGATCCAACATGCCTTCTCTTATGTTCTTATGCTCTTAGGCAACAGGCCCAAGCTCAACCACAACAAACTATTCAGGAAAGCCCACCCCTCTCCCGATTGCTTGGGGGCAGCAGGAAAAGATCCATTTGGGGGATCTTCTGTTCAAAGGAAGATCTGCTTTTGTGACCTTCTGTTCAATTCAGTAATGGTAGAGTCTAGGACTTGTAATGAATAAAATTCTCTGACTCTTGGATCAATTCTATAACTTGTAAGAATGTACCAGAAATTGCATACACATTTTAAAGTATTTATTCTGATGTTAAAAGGGAAAAATAGACTAAGCCCAAATCCCCAAAATAAGTGAAGGTGCTGAACAATTTGCAAGGCAAGAGTCTAAGTCCAACTTCCAGGGCAAAAGCTCCAGAACATATGGAATAATGATAATATAGTGTCTGGTCATACATAGAATGCATTTCTCTCAACACTGAGGTTGGGTGAAAATGCAACATTAGCTCACCTCAAACAGAAGTTTATACATCAGGAGCCATAAAGACATAAACATTTTTCTGTCATAAAGACAGAAAAATGGACAAGACGCACAGAGATTTTCCAATACTTGAAAATCACTTCAGTGAGTAAAAACCTATCCTTATTCATAATCTTAGTTTCAAATTCTAGGTAAGATAAGAACTGTGGACAGTCTGTAAGGCCAACAAAGGAAGAGAGGAGAATTTGCACTGGAGAAGGGAAAAGGAAGAAAGAGGCAGGTACATGTCCTGTTTCCTGATTTGTGATCTACAGTTAGTATCACTGTACCTGAGTAACAGAACCAGGATTAGAAGTAAGAGCTGTCACAGCAAATATTATGAGTTCCAAGTATCCTTCATAAATAATTTAAGGCATGAAGACCCGAGGGATTGAAGCACAGAGAAGCAAGCTCTCCATAACAAAAAGTCATCTGAGGAAGGAATTCCCAGCACTATATAGCATTATTATTATTCAACTAATTAAAGCGGCATAGTTGACTATAATCTCCATATAAACTACATCTTTAAGAAGTGAGGCTACTTATTAAGTAGGCAACATGTGTTCCCTGCTAAGTTTCTAGCATGTTATACCAGAAACACACACATACCTCAACATCCGCACCCTGCTTTAAAATTATCTGAAAAGGTCTGAGGACTTAGGACTTAATCATGCTTCATGTTCACTAGACCAAAAAAGAATTTAAAGAATAGGAAAATTCCAAGATCAGTTTTATATGAGTTAATTATAAGTCAATGCACAACTTTTCCATGAAGTCCTCAAGCATCATCTCTTAAATCCATCGTTCCTACCAAAATTAAATTTACACATTCTAACAAAATGCATACTCTTCTTCTGTTAAGCTCACCTCCATCATCTTCTCCTCAGGCCTTCTGCCTCCTTTTTTCAAATTCTAGACTGAAAGCTGCTCAGGGCAAGGGCCTGTCACTGTACATTTCTCTTGCTCATAGTATATTGATGGTGCTATATAAAAACTGATGTCAACATAATCTAAGTTTATTTACTCTACTAATTAATGTCTTCACCTTTGCAAAGTACCCTTTAACAGAAAAAAAATCAATATTTGGCTGCTGCCTTTGGTTTCCATAGACTGTACCCAACAGGAAAGACTGATCTGCCCATAATGAGGCAACACAATGGCTCCATAATGACTTCAAAAAGGCCTGAAAGCTCACATGATCTTCTCACAATACCACCAAATGCAGTTCAAGATAATAGTCTTATTATAGAATTATTGAGGCTAGGAATTTATAACCTAACAAACCTTTGAAACTTAGCAACTTAAATTGAGCTGTCACTCAACATTTCATAAATCCATCAATCATAGATAGAAAGCCAGTTCTGTGATTTTATCATGCAGGATCAAGGAATTTCTGTATTTAAACTCTCTTCAGTTGTTACATTGTACTTGTAATCAGAGTTGAATGAAAAAAATAAGAGGTAAAGGCACCTGTGTATAAACCCACTCATGAACTAGAAAAGGAAGGAAAGATAATGATGATTATTTAATTTGGACTTGTCAGTAATATAAGTATTTACTAACTGAATGCACATATTTATCTTTCAATGTATCAATTTATTTTGCCCCATAAAGTGTCAGTGTATTTTCCAGCCCTGATATTTCTTCTTGAATAAGAAATCTATAACAATAATTCTGTTTCATGATCTTGTCATCTTACTCTTTTATTACTGACCACACCTTGAGTATTTCTTGACTATCACCTGTATTGATTACTACTTTTAGATGTGCACAGTTTAGAGCATAAATATTATAGATTCTGCAATAATCTCTGGCAGTTAATTTTTTTTCACAGAAGAAAATTTACACCAGAATATCACAGTACCTAAGCCAAACACTTCACTACAATTTTATTAGAATTTGGATTTTTATTTACTTACACCAAAGATTTCCTGAGATTTATAAACATTAACGAAGACAAACAGTATAGTAGCTCATGGATAGTGAACTTGACCTTGTAAAAAACAACAGAAAGAACTAGTATCATTTCTTCCTTGATTCTAAGTTTATAAATCAGCTGGAAATCAGATGTTTTAAATTCATATATAACTTTAATCACAATGATGTATTCCCTTGAACATAAAGCTATACAAAAGCTTGGGAGAGCTACACAGTAAAAACATTGTAGAAACAGTAGAAACATTGAACTGAAAGGGACTCCAATGGTCGTCTAGTTACCTCCTCCCACCCACCCGGCTTAATGCATGAAATTCACAGCTCCCTCCCCCAAGTCTCCCAGTGACACTTGCTGTATGCCCAGAGAAAGGCAAAAAAACTTCCAGGATCTCTCAGCCAATCTGGCCTGAAAGAAAATTCTTTCCTGACCCTAAAATAGTGATTGGCTTTACCCTGGGCATATAAGAAAAGGCTATAAGAGCTGAGCACTGGCTCATCCTTTCCAGTTTGGTGTAGTGGTTAAGAGGACAGAGTCTAATCTGAAGGATCAGGTCTGATTCCCGTCTCCCCCACATGAAACTGCTGGTGTGACCTTGGGTCAGTCACAGCTCTCTTAAGAGCAGTTCTCTCCTCAGACCCACCTACCTCACAAAGTACCTGCTGTGGGGAGGGGAAGGGAAAACTGCTCTGAGTGAAAGGTGTGGTATAAACACAATCACTTCTTCCTGCCTTCCATCTCATGATCTGCTTGGAAGTTGGAACTGACATCTGGTGATTAGGCCCATTCTCCTCCCTAGTGAATCCAACTTACATCCATAGAGGATGTGGGTCCCCATGACCCTATGCTGGTGAGTACCATGGGGACCAGGGGTGGTACCCATTGTGGAAATGTGTCCAACACTGCCAGTTCTGATACCCTGGGATGAGATGGAACCGAAGTTGGAAGTGGGGCTCAGACCTCAAAGACTTCATCATCTAATGAATGAGGTGATGATTCATCACTCAGAGATGGTGACAGTGTGCTCAAGATAGCCTCCTGTTGTGTCAGTTCTGACAGGCTTGGTGATCAGGCCCATGGCAGGGAGACTAACTAGTGCCAGGGAGACCTCACACTTCTTGATAGTAATGGCAATCAGCATCAAGGGGAAAGATGTTTAGTTTTCTTTTGCTTCTTAGTCAGTGGTTATGATGCAGTCCTTGGTGTCAATGACTATTTTGAAACCTTCCTGGTGGTCAGATCTGAGACAGCCAAGGAGGCCACTGACATCAGAGAAGATGTCCAGGCCTGCTTTTATAGGGAAACATGATGTTTCTCAGGCTGGACTCCCAGAGCCTTCTCCCACAGTGCAGGTTTCAATCGATAGACCCTTTCGTGCATAAACTGGCAGCAGTGATCACAAGCTACAGTATTATATACTTCCCTCAATCAGAGTAAGCACAAAGACTGCTCACTGGACTGGGCCATTTTAGTGCTGCTGTCCACACATAGTTTGAACACCATTCCTACTGATAGCTAAGGAGAACCACCAAAACTTGTAGAGAAAAAACTTCTAAGGCAATAGGTCTATACAAACAATCCTCTCCACACAGTGAAGAGAAGACTGAGGGGAGATTACTCCCTCTCTCATAGTCATGTTCCTGTTTAGGTGGGAAATGCAGGATGGAAGGCGGAGAATGATATTTTACTCAAAAGCCCTAGAATCTTTTAAGTCCTCTTCATGGCAGGCCCATGTATGCGCAGTCCCAAGCCACAAAGATGAAACAGAAACATCAAACTGGAAGGGACTCCAATGGTCATCTAGTCAAGTGCTCATGTGCTTGGGGAAATGACCAGATTTGGATTTCACAAACAGTGCTGCTACAAACATCCAAACTTTAATTAAATCCAGCTGTTTATTCATGACTCCTTGCATGCTTGATAAAGCTTTTTTTTTTAAACCAAGATGATCCTGAAGAACCTCTGTTCATACTTATTTAGGCCCAATATATACCTGTTGGTTTAATTAATTTTCAACATCATTAACCTTAAAAGACTAGCCTTTAATTATTCTGGTCGCAACCATCAGTGATCTACAGAACTTTAAATCCAATTTATCTAAGGTACCCAGGCTCCTACTCTGGAGACAGATACAGATCTCTCAGATATCTGTTTAAGCCTTATCAGGAGTCTACGCCCACTTATCTTTAACTTTCCAGTTCCCTTACATCTATATATGGATCTAATGACCTTACAGATTCCCTCATAAAGTGATCCCAACTAGTTTATCCATGATCAACTCAACCAACAACTCGTTGTGTTAATTTATTGTTTATTATTTAATGAAACATTTAAATCCTGCCTTTCCTCATGGTTCTAGACAGCTTACAGTGATTGGTAATATAATGGCTGGGCCAAACCACCATTAATTTCTCCACTCTCAAATGCATAAAATGATACATATTTTTCCTTTTGAGCATGGAACATGCAAACCCTTAGGCTACCATGAGGGGCTTTAATAAGAAAAACATACCCCCAAATATGAATTTTGTAATTTCTGAAGCAAAAGAATGAGGGGGGGGGGGGGGGCGGAGCGTCGCGGGAACATGGCAGACGCATATTAAGAGAGCTCCGCTAGCCTCTTTCCCCAACTGAAGCTTACTTTAAATCACAAACTCCAATGTCAGCTAGAACTAAAGGGAAAACGGCTCGCCAAAAGAAGAAGCAGCTACCTAAAAAAACAACTCCCGTTTCAGCTTACTTTTCTCCAGACAGCGCAACGAAGGTCAGTGATCTGAACTTGTGCTCTCCGCTTGATTTCAACATGGCCGCCAGCCCTGATAATCCTCAGTCTAAAACGCCAGTTACTCCTTCTCAAGAGGAGGACCGGCCGATTAGCAGGAAAGACTTAGATCTTTTGAGGATGGACATTCACAAATATTTCAATGACTCTATTGCAGAACACATTAGACCCTTGAAGGTGCAGGTCATAGAAATATCTGAAGACCTTGCCACTACTGCAAAAATAGCAGAGCAATCAGCAGAGCTGGGTCTAGCCCTTAAAGGGGAAATTACCGACGTTAAAGGAAAAACAATTAAAATACAAGACAGGCTGTTGATATTGGAAAACAAATGGAGAGCTTTGAACTTAAAGCTTCGCGGATTTGATGAAGGAGCGGAGGAAAAAAATGATTTATTGTTGTTTATAGCGGGCTGGCTCCAAGAGAAATTGCAGGTGGCAGAAAACATGGCGGCGAACATAGTTAAAGTGCAACGGTTGGGCCCTACAAATTTGGCGCGTCGAAACTTCGCAAGGGACATTCTTGTTCAGTTTTCAAACCCAAGAATTAAAGACTTGGTTCTCCACAAGGCAAGGCAAGGGGATGGTTTGTCATTTAGGGGAAAAAGAATTTTATTCCTTTTAGACCTGTCTCCAGAGACTCTTGAGAAGAGGAAAAATTTAAAACTAATCACAAGCAAGCTCCACGCAAATAACGTCCATTTTAGATGGTCCCCAGCCTCTGACGTTTTGCTGTTTAAGAATGGAGCCCTGTTCAAAGCCCACGATGCAAAATCGGGACTCGCCTTACTGGACACCTTGGCCTTAAAGCTTGCACCGGAAGAGGAGGAAGAATTGAAGAAGCTCTTTCCACCGCTAGAATGCCAAATGCCTACAGAAGTAGAAGCCTCATAGACATTTAACAGCTTAAACATCATTGAACTATATGTAAAATGCTAATAGGGTTTTTGAACACTTAGAATCTTTTATATAAAAAGTCATTGGGAGTGGGAAGTCCTATTGTTACTCTATGGGTAAAGTAATGATTTAAGCAAAGCGTGCTTTCAATATATAACAATATTTGATACATGATCACTTTCTACGTTAAAATCTAGGACCCAACATGATTATTTTGATGGAGTATATCTTATTAGTTAGCTTGAAGTGATAATTAGTTTTGACAAGTAATGTTTATTGGTTCTCAAGCAAGAACTGAATGAGACCATAGGAACCATTTTTAACTAACAAACTAACTATATAAGAGTGAGAGAAGAAATGTTTTTGTTCTTATTGCTGTTGTTTTATCTAAAAAGCAATGGTTTCCCCATTTGGTTTGTAATACATGATAAGTAATTTCATTTTAGCCACAAGTCATCATTTATAAATCATCTATATTATTTGTTTGGTCTGCATGACCACTGGTTGGGAGCTTAAAGTTCAAAATTTTTAGGATGTTGAAGGCAGCATAATGCCTGTAATTTGAGGTGAATATTAACTCTATAGTTGGTTTATGTGACATTTGCTTACTTATTACTGTTGTTAAGAAATCTTTATATTACAAAAGTGAAAGCATTGATAGTTATCATTGTTGTTATAAACGTTTAAGGAAGTTTGTTATTTAATACTTACATTTGGGGAAGGAGGGGGAGTTAGGATTTTGATTAATTGTTTGGAGGTTATTTGCGCCCTCTTGGGTGGAGTGTAGAAGTTTCAAGATAGGGAAATCAAAGAGTGTTTTCCCTAGCCTCTTTTTTTGGAAAGAGGTTTTGAAACGTTACCCGAATTAGGGTTATAAGTTAGTTTAGTTATTGTTTACCTTTCTATAAGCTAACCAGGAAAGGTGAAATTCGTCTTGTCTTGTCATTTTTCTTTTCCCTTGTGGTGTTTGTTGTTGTGGTTTCCCCTCCCCCCCCTCCCCCTCTTTATTTATACCCTCTTTATCTGGATTTAAGTTTTTGCAACTTAACTGGTGTTAATTTTTTGAGTGTCATTTCAGTGAGTCGCCACCAGGTACCACAGTCAGATCTAAGGTAGTTAGTGCATCTTGATCCTTTTTCAGCCTTACCATGTCTAAGGACATTAAAGTTCTCACCTGGAACTGTAGAGGTCTTAAAAATCCTATCAAAAGGGCTCGCATTTTGAATTTTTTGGCCAAAGAGCGACCCCAAATAGTTTGCCTTCAAGAGACCCATGCAAAAAAACAATCTTCTTCTTTATTACGTTCCAGATGGTTTAATCAGTTTTTCCAAGCATCAGGTACTTCAAAAGCAAGGGGAGTGGCAATTCTGATTTCTAAATCTGTTTCCTTCAGTGTGCAAGATACAAAAGCTGATCCCAATGGCAGATTTGTATTTGTCAAAGGTATTCTGAACGGAAATCCATTAACAATTGCATCTATTTATTCACCAAACAGTGGCCAACTGGAGTTCTTGGAGGAAACCTTTTCTGAGCTTATGGGTTTCAGGCAAGGAGAGCTTATCATCGGAGGTGACCTGAATTGCATTGTTGATCCAATTCTGGACAAGTCTGGTCGTAAAGGGTCTAAGCGCACTTTGCTCAAGAAGTCAGGTTTACATGATCTTTTACTCACTTTTAACTTGGTAGATATCTGGAGAACGCTAAACCAAGGGGCAAGGGACTATACCTTTTTTTCCCAGGTTCATAATTCCTATTCCAGAATTGATTATATTTTAGTTTCCCCGAATCTTTTAAAATTTGTTAATAATGTAAATATAGGATCTAGAACGATCTCTGACCATTCTTGGGTGTCTGGGGTGTTAACCTTTGTAGACTCTGATAACAAAGGCCCAACTTGGTCTTTAAACAAACTCCTTCTGTCTAAGGATAGCGTTTGTGAGAAAGTTAGAAAATCAATTCAAGAATACTTTTTATTTAATGGAAACTGTGGAGTTTCGCAACATTTGATTTGGGATGCATTTAAAGCGGTGCTCAGAGGGGACTTGATTTCCATTGCAGCGGCATGCCAGAAGAACAGGCGTAAAACTATTTTAGAGCAACAACTTAAAATTGCCGAATTGGAAAAGAAACACATGACATTTGGGGGGAAAAAATATTTAAAGAAAACTTTCGCTTGAAAGAAACAAATTAGAACTGATCGAAACTTCAGACATACAAAAAAAACTGTTGTATCTAAAACAGAAATTTGTTACTAAAACTTCAAAATCCCTCAGGTTTTTGAAGTTTAGGTTGCAGCAACAGAGTGAAACTAAAATAATTCATTCTATACGCTCAACTAAAGGGGAGGTTTTTGTCACTCCTAAAGAAATCACTGGGGTGTTTCAGGAATACTATTCCTCCCTGTACACATCCTCTGTTGATAGCAACTTAGACTTTAAAAAGTTTTTAAAAAATGCTAACTTTGACAGAAAGCTAACCCAAGGGGATGCTGACTTTATGGATAGACCAATTTCGGAATCTGAAATCCTGGAGGCACTATCCTCTATAAAGAACAATAAGGCAACGGGAAAAACAGGTTTCCTACCTGTAACTGATGATCTTCGAGTGGTCATCTGTGCAGTCACACCAATGGGAGAGGCGCCGGCGCCGACCCTGATCGGTAAACTTCAAAAGCTGCGGATTTCCGCCTCTCCGCCCCAGCGCGCATGCGCAACTCCCCCCCTCTGCGCATGCTCGCCGGGACGGGAGCGGACATCCCGCCAGTTCCTTCTGACCGCTGCGTTAGCCCATGCGGGATGGACCGGCAGCGGAGGGGAAGGAGGGCGGGTAGTGTGACTGCACAGATGACCACTCGAAGATCATCAGTTACAGGTAGGAAACCTGTTTATCTTCTTCGTGGTCTCTGTGCATCACACCAATGGGAGACTAGCAAGCAAGGACATACCTGGAGGAGGGCGCAACGGTCCATCAGCAAGAGACAGACTGTAGCACAGCACGGCCCACCGCCGAGTCCTGACGCCGCCTCATATCCAATGCATAGTGCGACACGAAGGTATGGGCCGACGCCCATGTGGCAGCCTTGCAAATGTCCTGCAGCGGCACTCCCTTCAGGAACGCTGCCGACGTGGCTACCGCTCGTGTCGAATGGGCCCGCACCGGCCCCGGAAGCGGCGTCTTCTGGAGAAGATAGCACAGCCTAATGGTGCCAGTGATCCATTTAGACAATCTCTGAGACGAGATCCTCTGACCCCGGGAAGGAGCCACGTACGAAACGAAGAGCCGGGAGTCTCGCCTGAACGCCTTCGTACGCTGTAAGTAGAAGGACAGCGCCCGTTTTAGATCGAGGGCATGGAACCGCCGTTCAGCCTCCGTGGAGGGGTTTGGAAAGAACACCGGGAGGTTGATGACGGCATTCAAATGAAACGCGGAGACCACCTTGGGCAGGAACGTAACGTCAGGGCGGAGCATCACCCCTTCAGGGGAGAAGCAAAGGTAGGGCTTGTCGCACCTCAGTGCCATCAGTTCACCCACTCGTCTCGCCGACGTGATTGCAACCAGGAACGCTGTCTTCCACGCTAACAACTGTTGCGAACAAGTAGCTAGAGGTTCAAACGGCTTCCCCATAAGGGCCCTAAGAACCAGGAGCAGGTCCCAAGATGGGGCGGGTACCCGCACAACAGGATACAGTCGAGCGATCCCTTTAAGGAACCGCTTCGTCTCCGGGTGTGTAAAGACAGAATACCCGTCAATCGGCCTGTGCTCGCTCGAGATGGCCGCCAGGTACACCCTCACCGAGGAGGTCGTCAGATCCCGGTCCAACAATGACAGTAGAAAGTCAAAGATTGCAGGAAGACCGGCCGTCCGCGGCTCTAGTCCCCTACCCGTAGAGAACTGGACGAACTTCGACCACTTGTAGGCGTACGATCGCCGAGTTGAGGGCTTCCTGCTATTCAGAAGCACGAACCTGGCTCTTTCTGATAGCTGCGAGCGCCCAGACGCCACGCCGTCAACTTCAGATGGGGCACATCGTGGTGCAACACTTGCCCCTGGTGCGACAGCAGCAGATCCGGGACCTGTGGGAAGTGGTAAAATTCCCCGTGGGCAAGCCGCAAGACTACTGGGAACCACTGCTGCCTCGGCCACCATGGTGTTATCAGGACGCCTACTGGTCGTTCCCGCAGGATCTTCTGGACGACTCTGGTAATTAGCGGCAACGGGGGAAAGAGGTACACCACGTGGTGTGTCCACGGGATCAAGAGCCCGTCCCCGAGGGACAAGGGATCTACCCCTCCCCTGGTGCAGAAGAACTGGCATTTGCTGTTCTCTCGAGTAGCAAAGACGTCCAGCGTGGGCGTGCCCCAGAGGCGGAAAACTGGTGTCAGGAATTTCCAGTTTAGCTCCCATTCGTGGAGCGATGCACCTCCCCTGCTGAGGAAGTCCGCCCTGGTGTTCAGAACACCCGGAAGGTGGGTCGCGAGTAGTGATATCCCCTGGGCTATGCACGCTTCCCAAATAGCCACAGCCAGCCGGCAGAGGCTGCGAGACACAGTGCCGCCTTGGCGGTTTATGTAGGCCATGGCCGTCGTATTGTCCGTGAGGATAGCCACTGCTCGGCCCGTGATGAGTGTCTGGAACGACCGGACGGCGTGGAAGACAGCCAACAGCTCCAGGTAGTTGATATGCCGGAGGGTCTGATGAGCCGGCCACCTGTCCCCGACACAAAGACCCATCGCATGTGCGCCCCAACCCCAAAGAGACGCATCCGTCGTGATCGTCACCGAGGGTTGTGGCCTGTGAAAGGGTGCCCCTCCTATCAGGTTGCAGTCCTGTCCCCACCATGCTATGTCCGCCAACACCTCCGGAGGAACCGTTAGAGGACGACTCGGGGGGTCGAAGTTGGCGCGGAACTCCCGTAGGAACCACAACTGAAGCGGTCGCATGCGAAGCCTCGCATTCGGAATGACCGAAGTGGTGGCCGCCATGAGGCCCAGTAGACGCTGAACTTGACGTGCGGGGACTGTTGGAGCGCGTTCCAGGGCGCGAACTGCCTGGACAATGGCCCTTGCCCGATCTGTTGGTAGAAACGCCCTGCATGCTATCGTGTCCAATACTGCGCCGATGAACTGCACTCTCTGCGACGGCTGGAGGTGCGACTTCTTCCAGTTGACCTGGAGCCCCAGGTCCGACAACAGGGCGAGGGTGGTGTCGATGTGCTGAAGCAGAGTCTCCCTCGACCCCGCTACTATCAGCCAATCGTCTATGTACGGGAACAGGGAGATCCCTTGAAGCCTCAGATGGGCGGCAATGACGACCATCGTCTTGGTAAACACTCTCGGGGCCGTCGAGAGGCCAAAGGGCAGTGACCTGTACTGGAAGTGATCGTTGCCGACCGTAAAACGCAGGAACTTGCGGTGCCGAGGGTGGATGGAGATATGAAAGTAAGCGTCTTTCAGGTCTAAAGTTGCCAACCACTCCCCGTGGTCCAGCAGCGGGAGAATGCACGACAGGGAAGTCATTCGGAACTTGTTGCAGGTTATGAACTCGTTGAGGGCCCGAAGGTCCATGATGGGACGTAGGCCGCCCTTCTTGGGGACCGCAAAGTAGCGGGAGTAGAACCCACGGCCGTGTTGAGCCTTCGGGACCTCCTCGATAGCCTGCTTGAGGAGGAGGGAGTGAACCTCTTCCTGGAGAGGGAGGGAAGGAGCAGTATAAGCAAACCTGGGAGTAGGAGGTAGTTGGAAGAATTCTATCTCGTACCCCCACTGGATCACGGATAAGACCCACTGGTCCGAGGTGATACGGGACCAGGCAGGCAGGAAGCGGGACAGGCGGATAGAGTCCGTGTCCCCGTGGGGACGGGTAGGCGGGGGGGAGTCAAAGGCCCTGTTTCTGATGTTTCGCACCCTTCTGCCTAGAAGCCTGGGCAGAGGACGGAGAGTATTTCTGTTTGGGCTGGTATTGAGGCCTTGAGAGGGTAGGCGTTGACTTCGGGCGCCACTGTTGCTCAGGGGACTTAGAATAGGATTTCTTCTGCCATTGCCGCGGCCACTGCCGCTTGGTCTGTGGGCGAGAGGTGGAGACTCCCAGATTCCGGGATGCTTTTATACTTTTGTCCATCTCTTGAAGGACCGAGTCAGTGGTTGCGCTAAACAAACCTGTACCATCGAATGGAAGGTCTTCAATATACGCCTGAGTATCAGGCTGTAACGCAGTGGAGCGCAGCCAGGAGTGTCTACGGAGAGATATGGCCGTAGTAATAGTCTTACCACAAGCATCTCCTGAATGCTTTGCGGAATTTAGTTGCTGTTTGGCGAGGGCCATTCCCTCCTTCTGCAGCTTCTTAAGTGCCATCCTACTTTGTTCTGGCATGGTGTGGAGGACTGAAGAGACCTGGTCCCACAAGGTATATTGATACCTGCTCATACAGGCAGCGTAGTTCGCGATCTTCATTCCCAGAGACCCAGAGGAATAAAGCCGTCGTCCCACGGCGTCCAGCTTGCGACCCTCCTTGTCGGGGGGGGTCGAGTGCGTTTTCTTTGCTCTGGACGAGGACGAGACCACAATCGAGTTAGGCTTGGGGTGCGTATACAGGAACTCCGCTGTATCCTCCTGCAGACGGTACATATGGTCCAGCCGGCGAGATGACACCGGCGTGGACGCGGGTTTGTCCCAGGATGCCTTCGCTGTATGAAGCATCACGTTGGTGATGGGCAGGGCGACCGCTGTCGAGGTGTCCCTTTGAACAATGTCAAACACATTGTCAGTGACCACGGGCTGTTGCTGGACTGTCGGCAACGACAAGGCCAGCGCCATGCGTTTGATTAAGTCTCCATACGATTTTAGGTCTTCAGAAGGGGAGATGGGATGATCCTCCGTGGTCTTATCCGGTGGTGAAGGTTCGCCAGTAGAAGATGCGCCTTGTTCTTCGGGTGATGATTCCCTCATGGACCTAGGAGATGCCTCAGGTGAGTCTGATTGCTCGGGGGTCAATCGAGGCGGAGAAGCCGGGGCCACTGGAGTCGTCTTCCGTTCCTCGGAAGTGGAATGTTGCTCTGGTTCCCGGGGTCGAACCGGCTGTGTGGTCTCAGGCGGTTTCGATATTGTAGCAGGAGCCGTACTTCTGGGTGTTCTGCAGGACATCCGTGACCTATACGAAGTCTCTGATGCCTGGTCCCAATCCAGCTGACGCGGTGGCAACCAGGGAAAAGGATGTTGCATGGGGCAGGCACCATAAAGGTACTGCCATTGTCGCTGATCCCAGGGAATGTGAGACACTGGTCGATGTGGAGAAGGATCTCTCTTTCGGTATCGAGGAGATCTGCTGCTCGATGAACGATCCCGGTGTGAGTCTCTGCGTCGATCTCGAACGGGACTCCGAGAACGAGGGGACCGCTGTCTCGGCGTGAGCCTCCCGGCTGGGCTTTTATCGACACCGACCCGTTGCGCCGAATCGATCTCGGAGTCGGAGTCGGAGATGACGAGTTGCGTCGACCTTGAAGCGAGCGGCGACGTACTCTGTCGACGAACTGGTGAGGCAAAGAGCTTGAGAGGCGGGACAACCGGCGTCGAAGGCTCCGATGTCGAGACAGGCGTCGATCCCGAGGCGGACTTATGCTCCGACTTATCGGCCTTCCGCTTCTTCACCTTCTCCGCATGTTTGTCCTCTTTACGCCGTTTTTCCGGTAGCGAGGATTCGGATGCGGCTGCCGAGCCCGAACGTTTGCGGGGGCGATCGGCATCAGAGGGCCCTTTTTCGGCGTCGACCGGTTTCGGTGTCGACAGTTCAGCCGAAGGTTGCCCTTGGTCGGGAGCGGATGCACGTGGTGATAATGCCCTCTCCATAAGCGCTGCCGCCAGTAGCGCAGCCCTGTTCTTCCTTGTCTGCTTAGAGAATTTGGCGCAGTGGGCGCACGAGTCCGGTTTGTGCCGTTCCCCCAGGCACAACAGACACAGGGAGTGGCCGTCCGGTGGTGCGATTTTGCTCCCGCACTTCGAACAGCGACGGAAGAAGCCCCACCGCTTTTCCATGCGAGGTCCAGGAAAAGAAGGGCGGGAAAGGCCCGATTGAACGGGGGAGGGCGCCCCGAAGGGCGGGAAAAACTCACCCCACGCTCCGACGGGCTAAGAAAACACTATCTAACTAACTAAACTAACAACTAACTACAGCTAACACTAAGAAAAACCGATTTAGACAAAGTCCAACGAAGTTCACCGACCGTAGCGAAAAGATCAACCGATCAGCGCGGCGGTCAGAAGAGAACTGGCGGGATGTCCGCTCCCGTCCCGGCGAGCATGCGCAGAGGGGGGGAGTTGCGCATGCGCGCTGGGGCAGAGAGGCGGAAATCCGCAGCTTTTGAAGTTTACCGATCAGGGTCGGCGCCGGCGCCTCTCCCATTGGTGTGATGCACAGAGACCACGAAGAAGATAGGACGGATTCCCAGTGGAGTTTTATAAAAAGTTCAGCTCTGACGTGTTACATCCTCTTTTAAAAACTTGCAACCTTGCTATGACAACTGGTGTCCTTCCGGATTCGTGGAAGGATTCCAAGATGATAGTGATATACAAAGAAGGCAAGGACAAGCAAAACCCCAAATCCTACAGACCAATTTCAATCCTAAATCATGATTTCAAAATTTTTTCAACTATTTTGGCCCGTAGATTAAATAAAATTATTTGTGCTTACGTACACACAGATCAGGCAGGATTTATTCCTGGACGCTCTATTTCAGACAATATTAGGAGAACCCTCAATCTAATCCATTTTGGTAAGACATCTAAAATACCTTCTTTAATTCTCTCTTTGGACGCAGAAAAAGCTTTTGATATGTTGGAAATTAATTATTTAAAAGCAGTCCTAAACTACATGGGATTTGGCCCAAATTTTTTGAATTCCATTTCGGCTATCTACAAAGATCCTAAAACGCAATTAACTATTAATAATCATAGATCAGATGAAATTCATTTATCAAGGGGTACACGTCAAGGCTGCCCGCTTTCTCCAATTTTGTTTGCCATCTCGTTAGAGCCGTTAGCCCACTTAGTACGGTCGGATCCTGATATTGCAGGCATTATGGTGAGAGGTGTCTCTCATAAAATTAGCCTTTTCGCTGATGACACTGTTTTTTATTTGAGCAACCCATTGCATTCGTTAACCAAATTAATGAGAACCTTAACATCATTTAAAGAGTTTTCAGGTTTTACCATCAACATGTCTAAATCGGAAATTTATCCGATTTACCTTCCTCCAGATGTCTACCAACAATTAGAATCTACTTTTCCATTTAAATGGGTTACTAAATCTTGGCGTCATCTAGGCATCCACATACCTTTGGACCAATCTAAATTATTTGAGGCAAATTATAAACAACTTTTTATAACCACTAAATCTAATTTGGCTAAATGGACTAAGCTACAGTTCAGTCTGTTAGAAAAAATAGACCTGTTAAAAACTTTCGTTCTACCTAAGTTTCTTTTTTTATTCCAAAATCTCCCTATTACTATTCCAAACAGTGATATGAAGTCTTGGCAAAAATGCTTCTCTCTTTTCATATGGAATTACAAGAAGGCAAGGATTTCGTATCATGTCCTGTCCAAACCTACGGTCAAGGGCGGCTTGTCTGCACCAATTTTAAACAGCTACTATGTGGCAGCCCAGCTTCGTAATGTTTTGTTTTATGCCAGAAAAGAATGCCAGACACCATGGTTTCAAATTGAATCTGCTAGCTTATACCCTATTCGTCTTAATGAATTCCTTTGGAACACTAGAGCCGAAAGGAGAAAAATTTTGTTGAATAATCCTTTTTTGCGTTGCACCTTAGAGTTATGGGACAAATATAGAAATCTTATAGTTCAACCCTCCACTCCTGTAATGGCCTTTTTGGGCCAGAGTTGGTTTCCTCCGGGAATTTCAAAGGAGAGCTTTGGAATTTGGCGACAACACAATATCCTTAGGATTTCAGATGTAAGTTCTAAGGGTCAGCTGCTTACCCGTAACCAGTTGGAATCTAAATATAGCACCAAAATTCCTTGGTATGAGTATTATCAACTTTATGATACATTGAATAAAGTAATTCCCGTTATGTTAGCTGAAAGTCAATTGAATGCTGTTGAAAAATTAATTATTAAAGAAAACACAACAATGAGAGGAGTGATTTCTAAACTATATAATTTATTAAACCAAAAAAACTGGGCATCGGTTTCAACACAACAGAACGCTTGGAGTAAAGATTGCTCTATTAATTTATCAGAAGATCAGTGGTCCATGATCTGGATGTCTCCAATTTGTAAATCCCGATGCACGAACTTTAAATTGCAACAATTTAAATTATGTTCAAGATGGTATTTGACTCCTCTTTCCCTTAGCCATGCGAGTAAAAATTACAATCCCCTTTGTTGGAAAGGCTGTGGTGAAATTGGGTCCTTCTTCCATTGCTGGTGGTCCTGCCAGAAAATTCAAATTTTTTGGAATTCCTTGATAAGTATAATTGAGACTATTGTTAATGACACCATCCCAAGGACCCCAGAATCCATTTTACTCAACTATTGGCCGGCTAATAAGTACTCCAAACAAAAGAAGGAACTCATCTCTCTTCTGCTATTGGCAGGGAAAATTCTATTGGCAAAATCTTGGAATGTGGCAAAAGTCCCTTCAATGACTTAGTGGTTCCAAAAGGTATGGGATTTGATTATACAGGATAAAATTGCATCTCAACTTATCCTTAGTGACAATCCCAAGGCAGGAGCTTTTTTTATTGAAAAAATGGTTTAGGTTTTTTGATCACATCAATGCCAATGCGTCAAACAAGAACAAAATACCAAAGAAATACCTAAACTTTGTCTTATATTGAGGTACGTCTCCTACCGCTATCGTACAGCCTAAGAAAATTGACTGTGAGACTTGAGGGGGCTAAATTATAATTTGTTCCTCCTTCCCCTCTCCCCACCCCCCCTCCTTTCCCCCCCCCCTGTTTGTTTGTTTGTCTATTGGTGTTGTCAGCGTTTGGGATTGTATGAGTGTATTCTGGATTAATACTATATTCTGATGTCTAAAAAATTGCATTTTTGTATTTTTCTATGGAAACCCTTCTTCTTTTTTGTCAATATAAAAATAAAAAATTTTGAGTTTAAAAAGAATGAGGGAGTTTTACATATTGTTCCAAGTAGGAGACAGCGTGGAAAGAGAGTCGGGAGTCAACAAACAGTCATGTTCCTGTTTAGGTGGGAAATGCAGGATGGAAGGCGGAGAATGATATTTTACTCAAAAGCCCTAGAATCTTTTAAGTCCTCTTCATGGCAGGCCCATGTATGCGCAGTCCCAAGGATAACTGACACAAGGAAAAGTTAATTTAGAACACTGAATGATGTTCAGGCTATCACCAAGGCTCAGAGAGACTAGACAACTCAAATATAATGTTTAAGCTATACAACAAGGGGGGAAATCTCTATGGGCTCATAAAACAGAAATGGCACAAGACCTTCTGGGATTGTGTCTGCACAACAATTCTTATTTCATTTAATTTCACTACTTGCCTGGGAATAGCTTCCTCTAAAGCAATCCAAGGCTGCTCCAGGAACTTTTTATGAAGGAACCACACGGATGGAGTCAATAATGTGATTCCTTTTCACAGACATGGCCACATAACAAAGTGGGATGAAGAGTGATGATGAATAAAGAATTATACCTCTATTCCCATCAGCATATCTCATTTATACACATATACCCTGAGTGGAATGGAACTATACCATGGGAGATAGCTCTCTTGCTGCTGGCACTTGAAGTGGCTCTTCAGTCCACAGCAACTGTACAAGCTACTTGTATTTCATTCATGAGATGCATGATTATGTGCAAGAAAACTAGGATGAGTACAAAGTTTGGACTACATTCCCTACCCATGCCAATACCAGTAGCATTTCTAGTGAAAAGACAGCCCAGGAAACAATAAAGATATATTGGTGTATTATATGGGAAGATATAAAGAAAAATAGATAGCAAACTGTTGGGAGCTGAAGTCCATTTCCAACTCTACTTCACCCCAGCTGCCCCAGCTGAGGACAACCAGGGCCCAAACTCACCCATGCAAAGAAGGCCAAGAGAGGGAGGTGGCTGGGACCCACGCAGATCACTGTGATACACACAAGGCATGAAGCCAGAAGGCAGCAGGTAGGGGCATGGTCAGAAGGCAAAGCCAAGCCTGAACTTGGGAAGGCCAGAATGGGAGGGACTAAGAGGGTAACCTGAATAGCAAGAGGAAGGAGAAACAATCAGCCAGGGGATGAGGCAGAACGGCTTACGTTTCCTTTTATAATATAGTAGAAGAGGACTAAAAACAGGCCAAGTGGAATGGGGCCAGGGAACCTCAAAAAAGGGAAGGCACCACACCTGGCCAAGGAGGAAGCAACTGACTGAGCACAGACCAGGAAGGGAGAGAGGGAGAAAAAGTGAGAGAATGAGAACACTTATGTACTTATGGAGAGCCAGACTGGAGAAGAAAAATGACCCGGCGCCAGAACCTCTTCTCTTTCCCAAATCTGAGGCTGATGGGTCAGTTGCCCTCTTTGGTGATGGGACAGTGGAAGGCAGGATGATCATCTCCAGGTTGGGGAGCTTCAAACAATGAAATATATACAGCTGGGATTATGCCTAGGTAACTAGCAAGAACTAAACAATGATGTTACAAAGCTATTGATCATATAATGTCTTTCACATAATGCAAGTTCAGTCAAATAAGAAAGATCTAAAAACTGGATTCTTAAACATGCTGCTCCTAGTAGAAGCATAGCAGCTAACATATAATTGAAGTTTTAAACATATAAAATGAAGCTATTTATAACAAGGCTGTAACAAATTTGAGCTAGAATGTGTGTACTCATCCTCTGTGTAAACATGATAGGGAAAACTTCAAAAGTAAGAGGAGCATTTTAGGAAATCTGTAAGAACAAGTCTACCCAATTAAATTATACTGTACATGCAGGAGAATGAAATTCCATGATTTTCTTTTTACTTTGAAAATTGTACACATGCATTTTCCTTGTCTGTAAATAATTACTCAGGTCTTGCATAACTCACTTTTATCATACAAGTCCCTTACATTGTAATACATTAGTTTGTCATGGGCAAATGCAACTTCCATGTCAGCATAGCCCTAGTTTAGTACAGCATGATCACAAAAGCACTGCAGTAACCATAATATTTCTATCAGAAATCTATAAGTGTTTTTCCAGACTAAACATGAGGAACTAGAAGAATGAATAACAGGCATATATGAAATCCCCAATACCTAAACAGCATCTTATTTGTATTGATTTTCAAGTTTCATTTCCATCCGCCACGCTGCACAACATACAGGCTTTAAAACTAAGAATTGTAAAATAGTTTCTGAAAGACCACAGGACTTTGGCTGTTCAAAGAAAAAGAACTCCAGGGTGTGCCTCTGGTGACCCCTTTAAAAAGCAAGCAATCTTTCTATAGCTATGCCTTTCCTGACATTGTTTTACTGAAGCCAACTCAACCATTGACAGTATCAAAGATCAACAGTTTTTTTTAAATTAAAAGCATGGAAGGGCCCTAGAAATAATTAAGCCAAGGCTACAGACAGCCCTAAATCATCTGATTTTTGCAAATATAGTAGTAAGCACACATTTGGGGAACTCAATAATCGTTATTGAGTTTTGAACACTTATTTTAAATCCCACCCCCTCCAAGGTTAGGTGATTATATTCTTTTTCTGATTAAGGAGGAAAATAACTATCTCTGCATCCTCAAGGGTTTTTTTTATATATATAACTCTGAATAGGAACCAAATACAAACAGCTATTTCAGCTTCTGCACCCTTTTAAATTCTAGAAGTAATATCAAAATTGGAATCTCCATTTGTATTACATTATACCAGGGCTTGTTTTGAGCAGGATTGCACAGTTCCTGCTGGCTTGGTGTCAGCAGGTGTCGTCTAATATGCAAATGAGTCTTTGCTGGGCTTTTTCTAAAAAAACCAACAACCCTGCATTATGCAAGCCTCAAAAACTGTATCATCCTGAATGTTCCACAGTAACATGAAATAGGCCAAAATGAATTCCAGGAGTCTGAACAGACTCCTAGAAGTCTTAGCTTTGAATAGAACAAAGAAAAGAAAAAATCAGGGGGAGGGAAGAGAAGAGAAAAGAAGAGGACAAGGCTTCTGGCCTTTATGACTGAAAATAAACCTAAAAACTCTGGACAATTTTCTCTCACAATTAGCGACTATGTAAGCATATTCAGATCTGGGATTAGTTATTTTAGTACACCATTCCCTATGGCACCTGAGTGTCAGGTTTTCATCTCCCTATGTGCTTTATGTAGATCTACCAATTATGCTAGCACATGAAAATTGGGCAAATTTGCATATTTAACTCAGATTTTTAAGAGCTTCTATATATGAACCGAGGCCAGTTCTAGATTTTGTGGGGACCTGGGCAGGGAGTGCTCAGGGGCCCCTTATGCCCACTACTAGGCCGCCCCTTCTTGCCCACCCACCCATGTGCCTTCACTTACCTGTGCATCCTTCCTCCACTCACTCTCAAGGTCTTCCCACCATCTGTGGTCACAGCATGCCTTTCTCCCAGTGATGGTGGGTGGTGATGCAGCTAGGAGTGCCATATCCACAGCCACCAAGAATGTTGATGCTTCATGCACCACCCACATGCTATTATCCAGTGGCGTTAAGAAGCACATGCAATTGGGAACACAAGTGACAAAGCACTTAGAAGCATTGGAAGGGCATGAGTGCAGGCATCAGAGAAAGTGTGTTAGGGAGTCAGCAGCGGTGGGTCTTGCCAGAATCCATGGCCTCAGATAGTTGCCACACCTCAGGGTATGCTGACACTGGCCCTACTAGAAACATGCATGCAAAACAATCAAACTATCAGGAAATTCTGAACTTACCCACAAATCATGTTCAGCATAATCAAACAGCAGCCACACCTTTCTATCACTGTGAGAAAGGAATACCTTCTGTAATGCAATCACATTTGGGTGCTTCAGTTCTCGCAAAAGCTGCATGTAAAGAGACAAAAAGAATTCTGCTGTTACAAAACAGATCATTTACTATTAATTTGCCATGAGTTATTTCTCTTCCTAAAGAGTGCCTCACAAAATAAAAAAGAAAGCCTATTTTTTTCCGGTAGTTCAAAAACACGTACCGTGGATGTCGCCTTCTGTGTCTTTTTCAGTGAAGTTCTGCTTTGCAGACAAGGATCTCTGCAGTGGATTCCCCAGCTCTGGGAGCAAAAGAATTAATTCCTACCCCCTTCCCCCAGCTTTCTCTCTTCTTTAACTTTTCTCTAGCGAGAAGTATAACTTTTTAGACATAGGAAGAAGGACACACTAACCATTCTGAAATGAAGAAAATGCATAATGTACAATACACTAAATCATTCACTAACATTAATGGTTTTATTAAAACACGTTTCATAGTCAACTTTGTAGATGCATTAATTTATGAGATTACCAGTTTCATACAACCACTCATAACAACAAAGGTTAGGGTTATATTAGGGTTTGTAGAATCTTTCGGGCTCAAGTGCCGTGTTCTACTGGAGAAAGTTTTCCTTCCAGACGTTTTGTTCTGGAAGGAAAACTTTCTCCAGTAGAACACGGCACTTGAGCCCGAAAGATTCTACAAACCCTAATGATGTTACCAGCCATGAAAACTTGAAATCTTTGGTTAGGGTTATAGTTTCATTAACTCTTTTACCCTGCATTTTTCACAGAGATTCAAAGGACCATACAATAAATAATCTGTATATCTAATTGCAACAGGTGGCCCTCACCTGTGGCCACCTAAATAAGCAGACCGGGACTATACTGGAACTAAACAGAATTTTTGACAAACATGGGTATTTCCCCAAGTTTGCAGAAATAGCTAAAAAGTAAAAAAAAATGTTGGGGGTTTAAATTCCCCCCAAATTAAATTAGTATTGCCTGTGTGCATGCAGACTGCTCCAGGCCCAGCCAGGGAAGCGGAGCAAACTGGGAACTGCTCCTGGCCTAGCCATGGCGGCGGAGCTTTCTGGGAGCTGCTCTAGGCTCAGCTATGGTAGCAGAGGACTCCAGGAGAGGCTTCAAGCCCAGCCACGGTGGTGTAGGGTAGGAACCTCTTTGGCTCCCAGGTACCATTGCTGTCTCCACGGGGCTTAATATTGGTGGTGGGGCCTAGAGTTGCAATGAGGAGGGAAGATGGAAATCTCCCCCATCCACAAGTCTCATGAGCCTCCCATTTGTACAATATAAAACATATATGGCATTTTGATGTTCAGCATTCATGTCAATGGAAAGCTGAACAATCACTTTTGATTTTTAAAAAAGAAACTTCGCTAAATTGAGGGGACTAGTGAAAAGGAAGTTTAAAAGGAGAACTAAAAGTGAAATCCCTCCTGGATGCCTGGAAATTGTTTAACACTACAATAGGTAGAGACAGAATTCATACCTCAAATCATGAAACATACCACAGACTGTAAAAGGGGAACAGAAATCAGCACAGGTTCTGGCAAAATAAATACAATTTGACAAATAAGGGAAAATGTGAGGATGGCCAAAAACATTAAGACAAAAATCTGGTGGCAGTTCAAACATTAACAAAATTTATGTCAATATGAGCTTTTCACAGCCTACTTTACAGATCTGAAGAAGTGGGGACTGTGATCCACAAAAGCTCATATTGAAGTATTTTTAACCTTTAAGGTGCCACCAATCTTTGTTTTATTTAGCTTTGACAGACTAACATGGCTACCTCTTTGCAAAAATATTAATATAAACAATAATTATTTCTTGAAATATATCAGGAGTAGAAAACCAGCTACGGAGAAAGCAGGGCCTTCAAATAAAAAACTAATAAAAGGATTCCTTAAGGAAGACTGCAGAAAAACTGAATGAATTATTTGCATTTATTTTCACTGTGGAAAATGTTTGGCATGTACCCATGTGTTGGAGCCACTGAATAAACTCGGCAATCACGGCCCTTTTACATGTTAAAAATTTATTAAATGGCAGGAAGCAGCGAAGAGGAATAAACAGTTCTCACATGGAGAAAAGTAAGTAGTGGGATCCCACAAGATTCAGTACTGGAGCAGGTGCTATTTTGTTTATGATTTGGAACTGGGGGTGAGTAGTGTAATACCCAGGTTTGCAGATGACATTAAAATTTTCTGGATGGTGAAAGCCAAGGTGGATGGTGAAGGTCTCCAGGAGGATCTCTCTAACCATGTGCTAAATGAAATTCAGTGTAAGTGTAAAGAGAAACATACCGGGACACAAAAAATCCTTATTTTAAATTATCCTAATGTGGTCTAAACTAGCTAAGATTAAGACTGAAAGGGATATTGGGGTTGTAGCAGAATGTTTGAAGAAAATGTTGGCTCAGTGCATGGCAGCAGTGAAAAAGACAGCAGAGAAAAATTCCATGATAAGAATTATTAGGAAATGGCTATATTGTAATGCTTATGTATAGAGCTTTGGTATGGCCTCATTGGAATTACTGTGTGCACTTCTGGTCAACATGGATGTTATAGAGCTGGTAAAAAGTACAAAGGGGGGTAACCAGGATGATTAAAGGGTTGGAGCACCTTCCCTATGAGGAAAGTCTGGAGAGTCTGCAACTTTTCAGTCTAGAAAAAGATGGCTGTGTGGAGAAATTACGGAAGTGTACAAAATTATGCAGAGGTAGAGAAAGTAATCACAGAGATTTTTATCCCTCTCTTTCTGCTGTGGGAAACAGCATGCTGGACTAGATGGACCATTCATCTGATCCAGCAGGCTCTGCTTAGGTTCTTATGATGCAGGCACTTTGAAACTCTTCATATTTTCTCTCTGTTGCTCTTTGGTCCATCTAAGAATGTATCTTCTTTCTTTAGCTCTACTGCCACATTCTTGTGCTTTGGTTTACATGCCTCCAAAGTTCCAAATTCCAATTTACCTATTTTATATGAATGTCTGATGAAACCACAAAGGCCATGAGAACTTCCATAGCTGTCATTAACATTCCATGTCATTTGAAGCAAACAAATGAAATAGATTTTACTCAAATGCTTCAGCAATCAACATGCACCAGACTCTTAATATGAGGTTCTCCTGGCTTGGGAAGAAGGATAGAGTTAGAGAGCCTGTTTTAATTTGCAGGAGGTATGAACAGCAAAATGGAAACTTTCCTTTTCTGGCATTTAAGATGGTAGTGCTTGGAAGTGGGGGAGCAGTTCCATGATTTGGATTTCATGTTTTTCCAGCAGGAGCCCTTATATATGTTGAAGGCTTATATAAGGGTGGATAAATCTGTAAGAGCCTCTAAATAAAGAGATGTGCTGCTCAAGTGAGTATTTCTGCAACAGCACATATTCCCATTAGATATCCTATTATTTACCACAATTCACTAGTACCTCTACGCAGCGTCCATGCTTGCTTCCCTATGTCCAGTTGTATTTTTTCTCATAGGACTCTGAAACATCACCCATCAAGGCACTGAAAAGACTCAGACACAGTTAGCCTCAGCAAGGCTGCTATGTTGTTAGCTGGTGTGATGGACTGAAAGCAGTTTGACTGGGTTAGAGGAGAACAACTGTTTCCATGGAGATGAATATACCAAGTGGAAGGAGACTAAGAGAGGGGAAAAATCACCTCACAGTTAGTTCAGTTGGAGATCAACTGAAGAAAGAAGCTAAGCTCAGTCTGTCAGCTCAGTTCCTTGAGACAGAACTGGTTTGGTAGTTTCTGTCTGAGAGAGAGTTCATTTGCAAGAAGGGGCAAATCAAAGGCTCGTTCTGAGGGGAGACTCTCTGAGTTGTGGCACACTGTGTCACATAGCAGAGGAAACTCTGCATATTTTCTCTCAGCATCTGCTGAGGAGTCCTGTCAGTGCCAAAGGACAGTCTCCTGGTTCAAATATAGAACACAAACACACTGGGAGAGAGGCTAAGGTTCTTGTGGCTGTGAAGAAATCCCAGAAGTCAGACAGGGATACTAGTTGTGTGGGACTGAACACGGGATTGAGGTGCTGGTGCGATAGCACTCAAGGGTGTTAGTTCCTAGGTATTAGTCTAACATCTGGAGTGTACCTGTCTGCTAGTGGAAAGTGTCTGTGAGGGGATATTTCTGTCACAAGTTCAGACAGTCCTCTGAGTGAATGACAAAGAGTGGGTGGATTTTGTATTATACAAAGCCTGAACAATTTTTAAATCTTTCTCTGGTTAAGGGTGTTTTTCAGAGTTAAGGAAACGCTGTTTGTTTCCTGCTTGTGGGAAAGGGCAGAATATAAATGAACAAAAATAAATAAATAATTTTCTATTACTTCAGCCTGCCAACATCTCTAGTGTTCAGAAATCATTTATTATTTGAATTTCTGCCTGCCAACTGGGATTTAACAACCATCCAATAGCTAAAGTTTCCTCCCTTCCTTGCCTTCTGTATTCAATAAACATAGTATTTGGTTTTGAATTTTAAAAATGCTTTGGTGCTTCATTATTTCTGACAAGATTTTATTGTGTGCGTAAGGTACTGGGGTAAAGGTGACAAAAATTCATAGAGGTCCCTTTCCCCACACCGACCCTGACTTCCTCACCGCTGCCTCACCGCTTAACTAGACAATACCAGATAGCTAGTAAGTGTCAGTATGCACATTTTTTAGTATCTAAAGAGGAAGCAAGTAATTGCTAAATTATGCTGCTTAAAGATTAGATTTGTAAAATGGTGATGAATGTCACTTGGCTTTTTAAATACTAGTTAGCATGCCAAAAGCCCTTTCACTATCAGAATGAAAAAGACAAATCACTGCACCAAATAAACACAGCCTTTAGGAGGCATGGCTTTCAGATGACAGAGCAAGCAACAGGTCTGTGTCAACTTTATCTTTTTTTACAAAAAAACAATAATCACAATTTTGGCACTTGTGAATCTATATCCTATTTTTCTATGCATTATTACCAGGTGTTGCCTTTCTTTTTGCTAAGTTGTTAAAGTCATGTCAAACCCCTGTTCTGTGACAAACATTTTAAAAGGCAGTTCTATAAATAATTTCATTTCAGGATCTCAAAATCTTCTGGCATTATTGAACACCATTCTTCTTAAACAAAAGCATTTCAAACAACTTTAAAAGGGCTGTGCTTCAATTCAAAAAAAGGAAATGAGACAACCAGTATTGTGTTTTCAGTCAATAGAGTTCACAGAAAGAGTATAAGTAACAGTATAAATAAGAAAGATTTTGAAGAGGCAGCATAGAAATGACTTAAACAAACAAGTTGAGCACTTTTATAGAGAGACTGCTGGCACAGCTAAATTTCACACCACTTAGCTTGCAATCACAATGATAGAATTGACCAGAATCAAAACAAGACAACTAGGTTATCTAAGGTCAGAACTGCTTATTCCTAATCAATAACTTAAATATTTTCAGGCTCAAAACCCACACAACTGGTTGCATCCAAACCAGTGTGAGCATGGCTCCGTTTGCACAATAAGATTTTCCTACTTTCCTGTTGCAGCCTGCTGAGTGCCTCCCCTACCCACCTGATCCCCACTTTAAAGGTTCAGAAAACTGCTGGAACAATATGGGGTATGGTCCACTGGGTTACAGTTGGACAAGGAAAAACTATGCAGATCAGGGACACACAAAGCCTTTCAGTTAAACAAGCCCTTTGGATACAAACCAATATTTCCTAATAAGGGACCAATGCAACAAAAGTAGGAGAACTACAAGGCAAATTGTGCAAGTCAGTGACCAAGTATCCAAGCAGAGGTGCTTTAACAGGATGGATAATATGCACTTCCTAAGGGCTCACAAGAAAACGTCAATATGTCTTAGATCTTCTGATTCTGTGAAATGCTCTCTCAGACATTAGTCAAGTGGATCAGTGCAGCAATATTCAAACCTTTCAAAAAGTAAGGTAAACCTATGGTAGTTTCTAAAGACTAAACTGTGCGCATGAAGCAGCTAAGATAGTAAGCTAATATAGTAAAAGCTTTATTAACTAGCACTCCGTTAACCAGAAAGTGTAGGCAATAGGTATTGTCGGGTCTTCGGTACCCCTCCCGGTCTCCCGGCGTCGCCGCTGCCCCTCCCGGGCACTCTGGGGTGTTCCCCAGAGGTCTCAGAAACAGGGGGGGTGGGCGCTGGGTTACTTCACCGCAGGCCCCCGTTCCCCTCTTGGCTGTGCCGTGGCTCCTGTCCCTCTCTCTCGCGAGGCAGCCTCTTTGCGCATCAGCCAGCTTCCTCCGCGACCTCCTCCCTCCCTCCTTTTATGCTTCCCGACCCATCCTTCCCCCTTCCCGGGTCCTGCCCCTCTCTGGCTCCTCCCCCCTTCAAAGCCCCAGACGCCCGGGAGAGGCGCGCCGGGGCTGGGCTGACTGGGCGTGCCTCGGGTGTCCTAGCCCTCGGCTGCGTGCTGCGATGGAGCGTCTCGTGCTGCGACGAGACGAACGGCTCTCCCCCTCCTGGCCCGGTGCTGGGCTCAGCTTCTCCCTCTTGCTCCCCGGCATCTTGCCCTGGCCAGACTTCGCGGACTCGAAGCTGGGCTCGCCGTCTGGGAGGCGTCGCTCGGGTGGCTGCTGTCGCCCCGTCAGTCGAGGTGAGGGGTGGGGCTGCCACGGGGGCTTGGAGAGGTGGGGAAGGCTCTTGGGGCGACGACGAGGGCTTGGAACGGCTGGCAGGCGCCAGGGGGTCTCCTCCGCGCAGTCCCCGCCTGGGCTGGGCGGGACAGGTATGCTGGTGTTTTGTCTTTGATAGCAGAGACTCAAACAATCTACATGAGCAAGGATCACTGCAGTAACCAAAAGCTGGGTCTGATAACCCAGAGCACATGAAGATGAGAGTCATGGTCTGGGTGGAACTGGGTCCAGGATCACAGGTAGCACATGAGTACTGGCCAGGTGAAGAGGTTGAACCAAAAGGGTCTCTGCTTAGCCCAGCACTTAAATATCCTGGAGAGGAAGAAGCTCCACCTGCTCCTTGCCTTCTTCCAGCCAGGGCTTGACTGAGACCCAAACCTGTGAAGCACTATACGTATTCAGACAGACAGTGATCTGGCTCAGAAGCTGGAACACAGGCTGCCAGCCTGATGCTTTGTCAACACTGAGCTGTCTCCTTGGAGGCATGCTGTCTTTGCCACTCCACTGATGACCCTGGATTTGGCCCCTGAAAGGCAGGGGACTGACTGCCCTGGGATCTGGCATGTTAGCAACATTGTCAGGAGCTAAATATTTAGAGGCTGGCATAACAACTGAGATCTGTGATCCATGGGATCTGAGTCTGGATGGAATCCAGTGGTGTGGTTTATCTTCTGAACCTCCTGATCTTCTCCCAGGGTGATTCCTGACTCATCATGGTCATCCTCAGATGAGGAATCTACTCCTGGGTCCAGTTTAGCCTGCTAGAGGTCCTGATGGCCAGGCACTGAGTGACTCACTTGTCTGCAAGCTCTTTCTTATTGAAAACCAAATCAAGAAATTTGAACATTGCCTAGATCTGGCCTATTTCTCATCCTTGGGAATTTGGACTTGGATCTCATGGAGATTTCCACAGGAAGAAGGGGGAGGTGATTTTTTCTGATTCCACCTATTTGCTGCAAATCACCAACTATCCCCAACACTGTTCTTGAGGCATCCCCTGATCTCCAAGAGCAGCATTTTGGGGCACTGGGAGCTGCAGCAGTAGTAGAATGAAACCCCTTACAACCATGGACATTCCTGCTGGACCCAAGTCATTGACACCATGGAGCAGAAAGTTTTAAATTGTCTTTTGTAAGCTACTAGAAGAGGTAGTGTAAATAAATCCCTAAAACCTTACTATGGCTTAAGAGTGCCTAGGGTGTCTGGGAATTTGGAGCTCTGGTGTTTACATTAAAATAACCCATTCATTCCTATTCCACAATGGACTACCTAGCCAAACTTAATCTTTTTTTGACAAAGGGCAAACTGTCATGGTAGTTCAGAGTCATTAACAACTACTTGGAGGAAGGAACTATCCTTTTAATAATTTCTGATTGGTAAGGTTGGCCTCTGACACCAGAGGTGGAGTTTTGCGTGGGATTGGCTAAATTAGTCAGTTTTCGAGGGGAGGCTCAGACATTTGTGATTTCCTTCATTTTCAATGGAACAATGGCAAATGGATCCACAGGATGGTAGACAGGGATTAAATACTCTGTCATCTTGCTTCTGCAAGGGACTCTGCACATGCTTTGTGGAATCCACTACAGTCTAGGTAAAATATAACTCTGAGTTAGACAGACTTTATGGGTTTTATTTGAAAATCTGTGTGCTATGTTACCGTGTACCCTTTGCCTTTTTTGTCCATCCCCTTTTTAAAAATCCAACCACCTCTTTCCTCTCCTCCCCCTTATAAGTGTTGCATTTTGAAATACTTTTTTGGCTTTGTTTCACTACAGTATATTTCTCTGTGATGTCTCTTAATTTCTTCCTTGCATACTAGACTGCATAGATACTACATAGTTTTCTGTAAGATATTCTCCAGAGTTTATACCTATTATTTCTCCATTGATCTAGTATGGTGCTAGAAGGAACTCTTCCTAAAGCACAATGGGGGGGGGGGTGCGCAAATCAGCTCAAGTTGCTAACTGAACCTATACCAACATATCTCAGATATGCTGGAGCAGGACACCAGCACCACTCTCAGCCACTGGCATAACTCCACAGCAGCTGCATGCCAGTGCAACTCTGGTGCAATTGCCTACACTGGCAATCATGTAGGTGGTTGGGGTGTGTGGCTGAATTTAATCAATTCCCTGAGCTCTTTCAGCTTGGAAGCATCTCCCCCCTCCAAAAAAAAACCAGGTGCAAAATTGTGGCAGCATAGTCCATAGGGACCCATTATAAGAAAAAAGAAAGTCCCCCTGTACTGCTGCAGCCATGCCCATAAGTTCCCAAGAATTCAGGAAGAGGGTAAGACCAATCTTCTCCCTCTTCTGCTGTGGCCAAGTGGACAAACCCTCACCCCAGCAACCAATCACAGTCCTCTCCCACTCTGCAAATAGTTCCAGCAGGAAGCACTGCAACTCACAAGGTAGGGTGCATGGCATAGGACACAGCCTGACAGCTCCCTGCTGTGCAGATTTAGAGAGAGCGCCAAGGCACATTGGTGGCAGGAAAAGCACAGAGAGGGCACTTAGCACCACTAGGTGAGCACTTTGCACCATTATTCAACAGTGAGTGCAAAGTCCACACTCTTTGGCTGACCTCTCCCATTCCTAACAGGTACCCCGTCTCCTCAGGACCCAAAGAGGCAGCCACACACTGACAGGTAATTGTCAGATTCCTCCAACCCCTTGCCCTCCATCATTGGCCAAGAGGCAACTTGTTAAGACCAACCCAGCAAGCAACCTTTTAACACCACCCCTTGCACCCAACCCTAGCAGTTGGAGAGGGGATTCAGGAATCCCTGACCCCCTCCTTTGGCAAAGGGCCATTGAGTGCACCCTACAGTGACACTTATAGGCTCTACCAGAGCCAATAAAGCAGTCATAGGAGCCTTGCTGTGGATGCTGTCTGTAGCAGGGAGAAACACGCCTCCAACTGCCAACCATCCGGCTAACAGGGTGTCCTGGTTGCAGTAGAAGGCTGCCTTCAGAAGGCACCTTTTTATTTATTTCTATACCACTTCTTTGTGACTAAAAGCTCAAAGTGGTTTATAGCAATGAACAAAGCAAGTACATCAATTATATCAATTAAAATAAATACAAAAATGATATAAGCATCCAATAATATACTCATATAAAATCTGTTAGTAATAATTCTCTTGTCGTGGTGGCAAATCTGACCATTCTGATTGGTTGGGGCTCAGTGGGACTTTGGGGTATCAGCCTTTGGCCCATCAAACTAAGAGTACTTCTGTGCCATTGGTTGAGTCCGCTCCTCTCTCCCACCCGAGTGACTGCTGCTAGCCAGTAAAGCTGATTCTGTCAGTAAAACACAACCAACCTTACTTCTGGCAGTTACTGTGGGAACACACTATTGGCCCACCACATGTTGGTCCAGGTTTACTCAGTTTTCCATCCTTCCGAGGTCAGTAAAATGAGTACCCAGCTTGCTGGGGTGAAAGTGTAGATGACTGGGGAAGGCAATGGCAAATCACCCCAAAGGCTGCCGTGAAAACATTGTGAAAGCAACGTCACCCCAGAGTTGGAAACGACTGGTGCTTGCAGACTACCTTTACCTTTATTTTATATGAGTCTATATTATTGCTCATAAAATATTTATGTACTAGGAGTAAAGCCCATTGTGAAGAAAAATACAACGGGCTCTAGAAGGAGGCTTTGGGTGAGTGCCCCCCCACCCTTGCTGTCTTCCCACCCATCCAAGTTAAGGCATTCACTCCCCCCCCCCACCTTAGGGGGAGCTGATCTCTGCTATCTGGAGAGCAGTTGTAATTCTGAGTGATCTCTAGCCATCACCTGGAGATTGGCAACAGTGGTTTCCCAGGAGGAAATGGCATTGTACCTGTCTGAGGTCCCATCCCTCCTCAAACCTCATCCTCTCCAGGCCCCACTCCTTAAATCTTCAGGAATTTCTCAATTTGGAGTTGGCAACCCTAACTCCTTTCTTTTATTTGCCACTATGAGTTCAGCTTCACATTGCCTTCTCCCTCCCTGCAGCCTCTACTGTTGGAAACGCACAGTCTTTCTCCACGGGGGGGGGGGGGGGCAAAGCAGTTTACATCATTCTCTTCTTCCCCTTGTAATTGCACAACAATCCTGTGAGGCAGGTTAGGCTGGAAGTGTGTGACTGCTCCAAAATCACCCAGTCAGCTTCCTCAGCAAGAACCCCACTCTGAAGCCCTAACTCGTATGCCCTCCTCAGACTCCACCACAGAATCTCCTTCGGTTTTAAGGTAGGGATTATATTGGTTTTATGTGTTACTGCAGTCCTAAACTCTGCTCACAACCTGCGTTCAATCCCAGGCGGAAGCTGGGTTTTCAGGTAGCCGGCTCGAGGTTGACTCAGCTTTCCATCCTTCTGAGGTCAGTAAAATGAGTACCCAGCTTGCTGGGGGTAAAGTGTAGATGACTGGGGAAGGCAATGGCAAACCACCCCGTAAAAAGTCTGCTGTGAAAAAGTTCTGAAAGCAACGTCACCCCAGAGTCGGAAATGACTGGTGCTTGCACAGGGTACCTTTCCATTCCTTTTCCTATTTTATATGTGGCGCAGAGTGGTAAAGCTGAAGTACTGCAGTTCTAAGTTCTGCTCACGAACTGAGTTCGATCCCGGCGGAACCTCTGCAAGCTTCAAAAATTACCCACAACCAAATTATACCTCACAGTAAGAAGATACTATGAGCCAAAAGCATGCTGGAATAATTTTGTCTAACAAATCTCTAAAATGTTACCAGATCCTCTTGTGTACAAATGTCTTCTGACACTGCATTCCAAAGTGAGGGTACCACAATCGTGAAAGCTCTCCCCTAGTGGAACGGTCATACTACTCAAGACCCCATGACCACCAACAGGCTCCATGAAGATGAATGAAGGGTAGGTGGGGGATTATAACAAGGACGGTGGTCCAATAAGTATGAGCGTCCAGATAATTAAAGGCTTTAAAGTTAAGTACCAGCACCAGAACTGGAAACTAACTGGTAGCCAGTAAAGCAGCGTCAAGATTAGTATTAGATGAGCTAACTATGACGACTTGGTCAGCAACCTAGAAGCTTCATTCTGTACCATTTGCAGTTTCTGAAGTGACCTAAAAGGTAGCCCTAAGTAGAGTGAATTGCCATAGTCTAAATGAGAGGTAAGTTTTACATGGATCAACATGCAAGGTCAGACTGAGACAGTTATGGGGAAAGTTGACAGGCCTGGCGATGATGGGAAAATGCCACTCAAGTCACCATGGATCTCAGTCCTTTGAGAGACCCTGCAATGTAGTTCGTGCCAGGATGAACCCTTTCTCCCAATGATCACCCTCATGGAGCATCCATGGATGAAGGAGGCAAACCACGGGGGGGGGGGGGGGGTGGAGGGGGGTGTTTGTCCATGGAAAGCATAGGATCAAGCCAACCCTCCAGACTGTTCAAGGAGTCAACAGCAGAATGCTCAGCTCCATTGAAGGATGAAAGTGACAAACTCCGCATAGCTAGCGTGCTTCCAACCACATGACTTCCATTTTCACAGGATTTCATTTCAGCCAGCTTCCAAAGCATCCAGGCGTTGGGCCAGGGAGAAGATTATCTGCTTCTGGTTGCTTATCAAGCAGGAGGCAGAGCTGAGTGTTATCAGCATACTGGTGGCATCTACCCCCAAACTTCTTGACAACACTAGTATGTGTGTGTGCGAGTGAAAAAAGCATCAGGAGCATTATCAACCCCTGAGAGACCCTGCAATGTAGTTCCTGCCAGGATGAAGCCTTTCTCCCAATGACCACCCTCATCGAGCATCCATGAAGGAAGGAGGCAAGCCACTGTAAAGCAGTGCTTCCTAACCCCAGAGAGGCTAAGTAGTTGACCAGGACCAAGTGGTCAACTGTACTGAATGCTGCTGAAAGATCTAATAAAATCATCAGCAATCACTCCCCTAATCCAACTGAAGCTGGATGTTGTCAACCAAAGCTATTAAAGCAGTTTCAGTCCATAGCCTGGCCTTAAGTCAGACTGAAATGGATCAAGTACTGACATATCATTCAGGAACCCCTCGAGCTGCTCAGCCCTGCCCTTTCAAGTACCTCACCCAGGAAAGGCAAATTTAACACTAGGTGGTAATTTGCCAGCTCCCCCTATGGATGGCTTCTTCAATAATCTTACAACGGCCTCCTTGAGGGTGCTAGAGAACTGATCCTCTGCAAGAGAACTGATGATCACTCAGAGAGGGCTTCCCACCACCTAACAGCACAATGAGCAGGCGGTAGACCCTACAGTCATCAGGGTCCCATCAACATCTGCAAAGGTAAGGGCACTACTCCAGTGGTACAGATGGAGCTGTTGGTATGCTACTGACAACAAACTTTGCAGCCAGGTTTGAACAGAGTGTAGAGAGGTAAGCCACAGCTAATAGCTGAATCATCTGAATCACCTAACAGGTTAGACTCTGTAAATGGAATAGTTAATTGTTGAATCATCTCAACAGCTGGACTAGATGCAATGAAGGTAGAAAAGCAAAATTCGTCTTTGCCACCTTCACTGCCACTTCATAGGCCTTCAACTGGGCTCTCCATCATGAGTCTGACATTACTTACAGTCTAGCTGTTTTAACAATCTCCTAATCTTTCCTAGCTTCTCAATATACCATGTAGCCACCAAGGATTGAGGGTGAAGAGAGCATCAAGGAGCAATTCTACCAATGGTCTCTTGAGGGCCCCTTTTCCTGGACTCAGTTTGCTCATTAAGCAAACTACCAAAAGGCCCAGAGATATCCAACAGAACATTCCAAAAGCCAAGAGAATCCATAAGTCTTCACAGACAAGTGTAAATCAGCTCAATGCCCTAGCAAGAGGGGGCAGCAATTTTCATTCTGACCCTGAGAAAGTGATATGACTTTAGCACTGGTTCACAAGTGACCATGGACTCCATATCAACCCCTACATAAAAGAGTAAATCTAGTATGATAGCTTCATGTGTGGAAGCTGACAAGCTGGGAGAGATACAATGTCACCATGGCAGCCATGAAGTCTGAGGCTGTCCCTGACGATGCAGTCTCTGCACGGATGTTGAAGTTCTCTAGGACCACCAACTTGGGGAACTGCAGCACCCAGCTGGTGACAGCCTCAGCTGCAGGGTATCAGCTAGTGAGCTGGGTGGATGGTACACCAGCAAAATATCCACTCTCTCCTTGGCTTCCCATGACAGGCCTACACACTCACTTCCAGAGATCTTTGGCAGGCAGACCCTTTGGAAAGGAAAAACAACTTGAAGAATTACTCCCCCACCCATTCAAGATCTATGAAAGACCAAGTAACTTGATGGTGTTAACTGTGTGGCAGGAACCACATCTTCCACCTGTATTCTGACTCTGCCCCTGGACAGTGATGCCCATTTCCCCTTAGGCCATGCAGAGCTGGAATCAGGTCTCCTCAGATCCTTTGCCCCTGCAGCCCTTCAATAAAGTATCCTGAATGATCAATTGATATCAGACCTGTTACCTTTCCCTTTTATGTACTTAAAAACTTATCTTGCATTTATGACTCAATATTTTCAGATTCTCTTGCACTGTGTGTGTGTCTATGTGCATGTGCACACATACTCTCGTTGCAGACCAGACCTGATAACAATCCAGTGTGTTTGGACAATCCAATGTGTTTGGAAGAGTTGCCAGGTCCTTCTTGGCTAAAGCGGGAGTGGGGTGTAGGATTGCCATCTCCAGGCAAGGAAAATCCTGGAGATTTGGGGATGGAGCTGGGATGGACAGGAACCTCAGTGGGGTACAATGCCATACAGCCCACCTTCCAAAGCATTCATTTTCTTCAGAAGAACTGATCTCTGTAGTCTGGTTAACATCCCTCCACAAATTGAAACTTTCCCTCATGTAAATTGTATTAGCAGAAAAAGGGTTTCCTGCTTCAGAGTTGCTGTTTGAGAGGCTCCTGCTGTCGACACAAGAATAAGTGCACTGAAACCAATGGGGGTACTCTCATATAAATCTGCCTGTAAGAATGTTTTCACTTTCCCCATGTATTCCAAGGAAGAGAAGCAAAGCAACTAGGCATCTCAGTGGGGCTGCTGAAGCACAGCTGCTGAAGCACTGTGATGCCATCACAGTTACCGGCTGGGCACTTCTGTTGTAAAGGGTATAAGGCATGTAAATATGCCATGCCTCTTAAAGAGTATGTGGACCTAAATACAAATATGACAATTAAATATGACAGTTTTACGAACTATGACTCCAAAGCCGTTATCTACGCTCTAATTTGTGGGACTTGTTTAAAGATCTATATTGGCTATTCCCGAAGGGCAGTTAAGACACATGTCTTGGAACATATTTCTAGGGTCCGCCACCAAATTCCAGGTGTTCCTCTTGCCCAACGCTATGCTGAAATGGACCATGATATAGAAATGTTATGGTTTTTTGTCATTCAAAAAATTGAACATCTTAGTAATAGAGGAGGGAATATGCATAAGTACCTGTTACGAAGTCAGGCTAGGTGGATCCATCGTTTAAATACAATTGTATCTTTTGGTTTGAATCAATGTAATGATCTTGCATGCTTTATTTGAATGTTGGTTCTGATATTGTTTCATTGTACTGATATGTAAGTCCCCTTTAAATCAGTTAATATGCAACAGCTGTGGTTTGTTTTTAATGACAACAGTTCTGACTTCGGTAAGCCATTAAGTAAGAATTTGAGAATGGACATATATGAGAGATAGGCAGACTGCTGTTCTAAGGTATCTGTGCTTGGGGAAACAATGTTATTTCTTCTTTTTGTAATTGTTGCATTGTGGAATGTATTATGTTGTCTGTTGCTAAATTTCCATCAATAGGATTTTTGATCGGCTTATGAAAAAGCTGGAAACAGTGAAACGTGATGAGAAGCTGGCGATCACGTGAAGGTGATTTTTCCTTTATAGCCAATACCTGAGGTTAGACTCTGTATTACAAAAAGAAGTTGAAGTTGCACACCCATTGGAGATTAAAAAGCTTCTTCAGAGTCACCCAGTGGAATGGACTAATGCTTATGGGACTTTCTTTTTAACCTTTTGATATTTCTGTATGAATGTGTTAGCTGTTTAAGCAACTATGCAATGAAATACAACTTTCTATATTCTACTAAGTAATTGATTTTTTTAACACAGTTGTTTTTTTGGTAGCATATCGTTACTGTGTTGCCACTGTGTTTTTCTCATTTAAAGAAGCTGGCTAATTCACAAAAGTTTAAGACTAGACTAAAATCCTGGCACTTTAGAAAAATAAGATGATCCTGTTCCAGCTTTCATGGATATCAGAGCATCATCTGCTGGCTCAGAGCATCCTCAAACAAGTTCTGAAACTGCTGACGAATATCACCTTCACTCATTTGAGTGGTTAGAACAAAAAGAGATGGAAGGGGGGAGAGAAGCCTGCTGGGCAAAGAGTAGGATTTTTAGAGGAGGAGAGAAGAAAAAGTGAAAAAAAATTCTAAAAGGGGGAGAAAAGGAGAAGGAGAGAAGGAGAAAAGAGAAAGAGGGGTGGGAAGGTGAGGGAAGAAAATAGCAATACTGAAGGAGAGCATTGAAGAAAGAGAGAGAGAGGCATTTGAAATGAAGTTGCAAAAAAAAATGTGGCCAACTCTGGGTGGGATAGGGTGGCCAGCAGCAAGAGACTTGCCTGGGCAGGATGGCAACAGGAAAAAAAAACAGAGAAGGAAGCTGGCAGCGCAAGGCTTATCCTCCTTCCTTCCTTTCCTCCCTTACCTGTCACGATGACCCCAGCCTTCCCTCCCTGCCTCCCTCTTCCATGCTGGGTATTGAAGCCGCTCTTGGCACCTTGAGGGATTGCCACCTCTTACTTCCAGCTGCCGGGCCTGGCTGTACTGCTGCTCCCATGAAGCCTGCTCGGCTGGGAAGGAGGCAGCTCAGTTTAACGGGGACCCTCGACACCCCCCCACACACACACACACATACACTCTGCCACTGCCTCCCTGCCAGTCATGCTGTGCCTCAGACTCCAAACACACACATAAACACATGAAAGTGCACCTTTCATGCTCCACACACACACAAACAAAAACAGAAGTGTCTGCTGAGGGAATAAGCAAGTGAGCTGCCTCCCGTCAACAGGCTACGCAAGGCAAGAGGCTCCAAGCCTGCATTGTTGTCTCCCTTCTCCTCTCAGCTTTCCCTCTCCTTCGTGGGGCCGTGCACAATGGGGAAAAGCTCTGCACTCAGCCCTGGGAAGGGGGTGATCGCGGGTGAAATGGGTCATCTTAATGCAGGATCCCTTCAGACTCCCCCCACACATACACTCTCACACACATGGCCCTACCGCCTCCCCGCCAGACTTCAAACACACACACATACAAAAAGAGGGAAGGAGGCTGCCGGGTGCTGCTGTAGAGAGGCAGCAAGGAGCTCTGCTCAGCCAAGGACAGCAGTGCTTCTCACCTTCTGCCTGCAGCCTGGCCATGACTCGAGTCAGTGGGGGGAGCCAATTTGGTCCACTGCCCTAGGCAAGCACCTGGTTTTCCTAGTGGCAGGGCCAGCCATACAAGCAACATTATAAAATAAACTGGTACTATGTATCTAGACAGTACATTTAAAATTTTAAATATAGTTCAGTATTAAAACTTTTTCAAGTATAATATTATAAGCAAGATTAACTTCATATAATTAAACCTGTACTCTGATAAGAGAGGAACAACAACATTATTTGTGACAAAATATTTAAACATTTCATCTACTTACTGCTATCTCTCTACATGCTGACATGGATATCCCTGTACCTTCAATCTGCTTCAACGCATACTCCTTCTCATCTTTTCTGCAATAAGAAAAAAGTCCATTTAATTGGCTTTAGCTACATTTCAAATTAATAGAAAAATTCATTGTTTCTCTTTCTGAACCAAAATTATTATCTTACAATGCAGCTATAGACAATACTTGAGAATCTGATTAGTCATCATCATCAGGAAGGGATGGTGGCTCAGTGGTAGAGCATCTGCTTGGTAAGCAGAAGGTCCGGGGTTCAATCCCCGGCATCGCCACCTAAAAAGGGTCCAGGCAAGGAGGTGTGAAAAACCTCAGCTTGAGACCCTAGAGAGCCGCTGCCAGTCTGAGTAGACAATTCTGACTTTGATGGACTCAGGCTCTGATTCGGTATAAGGCAGCTTCATATGTTCACGCCAATCCTCTTCCTCCATTTGGGCTTGCCCTTGTCACTGAAACGAAGCATTTTGTGCATAGGGTAATCTGACCAGTTTCTGTGTTTCCAAAAGAAAAAAAAAATTCTACCGTGAAATTGACTGAGGAAATGATATTCAGTTTGGGGAGGGATGGTTGCTCGGTGGTAGAGCATCTGCTTGGTAAGCAGAAGATCCCAGGTTCAATCCCCGGCATCTCCAACTAAAAAGGGTCCAGGCAAGTAGGTGTGAAAAACATCAGCTTGAGACTCTGGAGAGCCGCTGCCAGTCTGAGTAGACAATACTGACTTTGATGGACTGAGGGTCTGATTCAGTATAAGGCAGCTTCATATGTTCATATGTTCATTCTTCCATTTTCTACAATAGATGTCATATTTGACATCAGGTTTTTCTATTGCCCAGAAAATATAAAACATCTGGTCTAGCATTTCGCAAACACAATATGAAACCTTGATTTTGAAATGACAGTTTAACAACACCCTAGATTTTGCTGCAATTAAAACTCTTAAAAAAGGTAAAATAAAAGAAAAGGTGTGAGAGAATCAAAACAAGCACGCAACTGAAGTACAAGACTGAAGAAGCCCCAGCTCTTGGTTTGTGAATTTTATGAAGCACTAGCATGCCCCTATTGCCTAATTGTGATCAAATGGTGATATGGAAGACTCATGCACTTACCTTATCACCATGGGCAGCAGGCCCGTAGCCAGAAAATTTTGGGTGGAGGGGCCCGGAAGATTTAAAAAATTGGTGGGGAGGCTGCCAGGCTTGGCTGCTTCTTCCCTCTAGTGGCCAGCCCACTGGGTCACAGCTCTCTCTCCTGCCTTCTTTCTTGCTGTCACTTTCTCATACCCCCTTGCTGTTGTGCTCTCTTTCTCACTCTCGCTGTCTCTCTCACTCGCTCTCTCCCTTGCTGTCACTCTCTCCCTCACTGCCACTGTCAGTCTCTCCCCCTCACTCCTTCTCTCACTGTCACTCTCTCATTCTCCCCCTCCCTGCCTCTCTGTTGCTCTCTCTCTCTCCCCCTTGCTTTCTCTTGCTGTCGCTCTCCCTCTCTTTCACTATCCCACTCACGCTCTCCCCCTCGTTGTCACACTCTTGCTATCATTCTCTCTCATTACCTCACTGTCACTCTCTCGCTCTCCCCCTCGCTCTCTGTCACTCTCTCCTGCTGTCTCACTCTTGTTGCTCTCTTGTGTTCTCTTTCTCTCCCTCCCTTTTCCTTGGGTCCTGCTGGTCAAATTAGATATTGGAGGCTCTCCAATGGAGAGGTTTAAATAGAGTGGCTTGCTCCTCGAAGCCCCCATAGCTACAGGTCTGATGGGCGGTAAAGGGGATTGGTATACTAGTCCACAGAATCTCCAAGCAACAAATGCAGCTGTGATTTATAAAACTTCTTCTGTTGCAAGACTATCTAAGGTTAATATTTAGCTTCCTTAAGTGTCCTTTCATACAGAAGAACAGGATACAGATAAATTATTAATAAATAAAAATAATTAAAATTATACATATTAGGACAATTCAATTGCTCACTATAAAACTTTTTAAATTGCACCTGTCACATTCAGTAAAATAACAAAATGAGGGAAATCTGTTTCCGCAGCTGAGGTAGCAGACAGAAAGATTAAAGCTGTTATCCAATAACTAGTTCAAAGGAGAAAATAGCCAAATGATGTTAAAAATAGGGCAGACCAACATACATGCTCCTGTCAAAGAAAAAGGTACTTCCAGTATGATTGCTAATTTCTTCCAGCTTTAACCCTGGCCTAACATACAAGAATTACACAGCAACAAAAACTGGTATCCCGGTTCTCCACACAGCGACTGTGCAATCCTAAAGAGAATTAAGGCCTTCTATGCTCTTAATGGACACAAAATGATGCACCTCTACTTGGGATTGTACTACAACACTATGCACTATTCACTGCCACAGGAGGTGGTGGCGGCCACAAGTATAGCCACCTTCAAGAGGGGTTTAGATAAAAATATGGAGCACAGGTCCATCAGTGGCTATTAGCCACAGTGTATGTGTGTATATAAAAATTTTTGCCACTGTGTGACACAGAGTGTTGGACTTGATGGGCCGTTGGCCTGATCCAGCATGGCTTCTCTTATGTTCTTATGTTCTTATGTAAGTTAACGTGACAGCCAAGAAGGTACCACCTGCCCAGCTGTTAGCATGTGGACACAGCCAGCAGAAAAAGCAGAAAGGCCTTTAGTTCCTCTTCAGTGGAAATCTGATACCTAGGACTGAGAAGATGAACTTCTATATGAAGAACTGTATGTGTATTATGTGCTAATAAGTCATTTCTGACTGATGGTGACCCTCCAAGGCGTTCTGTCATTAACAACTTAGCTCAGGTCATGAAAACTGAAGGCAGAAGTGTCCTTTATTGAGTAAATCCAGTTCATGTGGTATTTTCCTCTTTTCCTACTACACAGAGGCAAATAAGAACAGCTAATTACTGAGTGATTGGCAATGTGGTGATGGACTGAGAGGCAGGGAGTCAACAGATGTTGTGGCATTTATGGTGATGGACAGGGACCCTGGCATCTCTGTGGCCAGGAAGAAGGTGCTCTTTGCCAGATAGAGAACATCCTTCCCCAAGTGAGGGGGATGTATTATTTATTTATTTATTTTATCAGATTTATATCCCGCCCTCCCCTAACGGGCTCAGGGCGGCTAACAACAGTTAAAAACCACATAGAGTACTAAAAAACAATATACAATAAAATCAATTCTACACATTTTAACTATAAAATCCAAGATGCATGTTGGTGTTTCTCAATATCTATATTTGTCCAGTGGGACTGTCAGTGCTGTGGGACATTTGCTACCTCCCCTTATCTATTGAAGGCAAGTTCAGTCTTACAGGCCCGGTGGAACTGTGGCGGGTCCCACAGGGCCCTGATGTTTTCGGGGAGGGCATTCCACAGAGCGGGGGGTATTGTTGAGAATGCTCTGGCTCTAGTGGCGGACAATCCAGCTTCTTTCAGTCCGGGAATCTGAAGGAGATTTTGGGACCCTGAACATAGTGCTCTCTGGGGCACATATGGGGAAAAGCTCTCCTAGAAATCACTCATCAGAGCCAACCAAAGTGCTGGCCCACCACATTCATCCAGCACAGTTCATAACTGGGACTGACATGCCTCCCAGGCCATGAGGATGGGAACATAGAATCATAGAATCACAGAGTTGGAAGAGGCCATACAGGCCATCTAGTCAACTCTCTGCCCAATGAAGGATCAGTGTAGAGTGTCATGTGCTGGGGCTGGGTCAGACAAAGTCCAGGGGCAGTCCAAGGTCTGTAGCTGGGGAGCAACGAGGGTCCAATACGCCAAAACCGAATCACAGTCCAGGTATCGCAAGTCAAAGGTCCAGGAGCCGAAGTCAAGGGGGTCCAGAAGTCAAAGCCAAAGTCAGAGGGTCCAAAAGCCGAAGTGGATGCTAGAACGTCAGGTAAGAGACTAGTTGCTTCCACAAAGCCTTCTCCCAAAGCCCACAGCTATATAGCCCTCTGCTGGCTGTTGCCCATTTGGATTAATTGCTGACTCAGAGGGCGGCCAGGATCCTGCTGGGACTCAAGCATCCTCACTCCTAGAGGAGCCAGGATCCTTTTAAAACTCAGGGCTCAGGGAGCGTCTTGCTCGTGAGTGTGCCGCCCTCCTCCGGTCCCTGAGATCCTGACGCAGGCGGTCACGTACACGAGCCACCCGAGAGGGCGAGGCCAGGGGGCTTGGATCTTCTCCAGTAGGCGGCAGGGGCACGGGTGCAGGTGGCAGGGATACAGTTTCTCCTGCAGGCTCAGCTTCTTCTGCAGGGTCCCCAGCACCCATGACATAGAGCATCTCTGACAAGTGTTTGTTCAGCTGCTAATTAAAGACTGCCAGTTAGGAGAAGCTCATGCCAACCTAGGTAGCTGAACAACTCTTACGGTAAAAAAAAAATTCCTAATAGCCAGCCAGTACCTCCCAGCCCTTAATTTAAACCCATTATTGTGAGTATTCTCCTCTGCTGCCAACAGAAAGAGTTCCCTGCCCTCCTCTAAGTGACAGCCCTTTAAATACTTCAAGAGAGAAATCATGTGGGGGGGGGTGCGGAGCATCACAAGATGGCTGACGCAAACTGAGTGAGCTCCGTTAGCCTCCTTCCCCATTGCTCCTTGCTTTTGATACTGCAAACTCCAATGTCCTCAAAAACCAAAGGAAAATCGGCTCGTTTGAAACAGAAGCTAACTTCAAAACAAAAGTTCTGGTCTCATTGTTTTTCACTCAAGATGGATTTTCAAAGGTTCCCGTGCTCCCCAACTACAAAGATGGTGATTGGTTTAACAAACTCCCAGCCTGATACCTCCCCTCCCCCTCAGCTACCAGAGAATGGTTCGATCTGCCGCAAAGATTTAGATCTCCGGCTGGACATACATAAATACTTCCAAGAGTCCACTGCTGAGTTGATTCAACCCATAAATGCCCAGATCAAAGAAATGTCGGAAGACATTGCAACTACTGCGAAAATAGCAGAGCGGGTGGCAGAGCTGAGTTTGGCGCTTAAAGGTGAAATAACGCAAATAAATGAAAGGGAGGACAAGGTCCAAAATAGACTAATGCCCCTGGAGAACAAATGGAGGGCTTTAAACCTTAAATTTCGTGGGTTTGAGGAGGGAGTGGAGGAGAAGGGATACTTAACATCATTTATTTCGAACTGGCTACAAATGAAAATGGCACTCACAGATAATTTGGCGCCCGACATTATTAGAGCTTAACGACTCGGTCCCATAGCATTGGCGTGTCACAAGCAACCCAGGGACATCCTGATTCAGTTTTCCAACAAGGTCAAAGACATGATTTTTCAAAAAGCACGACGTGTAGATGTGCTGACACATAATGGGAAGTGTATTTCGATTTTATTAGACCTTTCCCCTGAAATGCTGGAAAAGAGGAAAAAATTGAAGACCTTTACTAACAAACTTCATACTGCTAATGTGCGCTTCAGACGGAGTCCTTCTTCGGATATCTTACTTTACAAGAACGGTGTTCTACATAAAGCCTGTGATGTGACTTCTGGAATAGCGCTGATGAACGCTCTCTTTAATACTGACAATGGAAGAGGAGGAAGAACTACAGAAGCTCATCCAAGTCCAAGATCAAGTCCAGAAGGCTGAAATATACAGACTCAAATGAAGCAGATGCAGTGTCACCCATTTGAAAAACAAGCGTAACCTTGAGGCTCATTGGAGCATTTCAGCGAACATTATAATTTTCTTGCTTTTTCATTGTTTGAAGTTAATCTTTTAACCAGGCATTTGAACTTCAGTCAGATTTTGGGTTGTTCAAAGTTTTTAAAGCTGTTCCAATTATACGCAATAAGTACATATACTTATTGAGTTAAAGGCAGTTTTACAAAAAAGAAAGACTCACCAGCAATAAGGATGGGAAATTACACTAGTTAGAACTCTATTTTCATACTCAAAATATCTCACTAGAGCTTTTCTTTTCTATTCTTCTCTCCCTCCCCTTCCCATTCCTTCTCTTTCTCTCCTTCTTGTAAACTACCTTATTTACTACCCTCTCTCTGTTTTCCTATCTCTACTATAAATTCCTTTTCTATCTCTGCTAATAATCTTTGAGTACAGGGGGCATGTATCTAATATTTGATTTACGTCTCTACTTGTTATCTAATTTTATTTTACTTACTCAATTTTCGATGGCAAACATGCCTATATATATATAAGAATTCTTTAGCTTCCAACAACAGATGAATTAATGATGAATTCCAATCTTAACTTTTAATTCTGGAAGACCAAAATTTAGATAATACCAAAGGATTCTTATAATGATTTTGAATTTAATTTCATAAGTTTAATTTGATTCTTTCATAAAAGGTATTACATTAGAGGCTATAATTTAATCTAGTTACATGAATTCATTAATTTAAAAACAAACATCCTCCTTCTTCTAGCAGCATATTACAAGTAGGGGTACTAAAGACAGGACATGTAAACATTCTGTATTTACTATCTCTTGCAAAGGTCCACAAGTAATTTACTAAAGGTAATTTTACAATTGTTACCCCTTTCTTTTAACTTACAAAGCAATATTGCTAGAGTACTAGTGTTCAGGACTTGTATATATACATTGTCTTTCTCTAATCAACAGAGAATAATATGATTTAATCTTTGTTTCTCTTTCCCTCTTGGTTTATAATTTTATTAGACAGGAATATAAGTGCTGATACGATGGCATATTAAGCTACTATAAAATAGGGAAAATATGCAGCTAGCCATTTTCCATTATGTAAACCTTGCAGATCACCACACTGATGTGGACGGGTTTAGACCTCAGGGGGAAAAAAAATTAAACAAAACAGGAGCGGCTGTATGAGTACAATTATGCTGGTGTAATAATTGCAAGAAGTTCAACAATCTCTCTTAAAATTCATTAATGTTACAGTTGTTATTAATAATAACTTTGGTACGGTAATGTTTTTACTACATTCAATGGTTAGTGAACAGGTTTCTTAGTTCACTTTTTTTCAATTTATAGGCTTCTTAACAGTTCATAAGCCGTTGGTATGAGACTAAATTTTTTATGCAAAATATTGTTATTTCCAGTTATACTTTGTACTTTGGAGTTTGATACTAAATCTTTTTAGAATGGGGAAGGGGGTTGGAAAAGTTAGTGACTTAACTGATTTTTGTTTCTGTGTGCCCTCTTGGTAGTGTGCACTAGTTTCTTTGTCAGAGAGACCTATAGGTATCCTCTCTAGCTTCTTCTTTGTGAGGAAGTTTGTTGAAACGATATCCTAGTTGGGATATTAGTAGTGTTTTTATTCATTATTTCTAATTGGCTTGCTTTTTTGCCAATAAAGGTATAATTATTAGTTTCTATTTTTTTTTCTTTTTCTTTCTTGGTGTTTAGGCCCAGCTTAGCTACACATATCAATTGCCCTCCTTTACAACCCACTGATTAGAGTATTGGTTTGCAATGTCTCAGAACTTTAAAATCCTTACCTGGAACTGCAGGGGTTTTAAAAATTCCATTAAACGTACTCGTTTTTCCAATTTTTTGGTGAAAGAAAGGCCTAATGTGGTGTGCCTTCAAGAAATACACGTCAAAAGAAAAACATCTCCATTTCTGCGTACTACATTGGTTGAGTCAATTTTTTCAGGCCACAGGCTTGTCTAAGGCCAGAGAGGTGGCAATACTCTTTTCCAAGTCTACGCCATTCGCTGCACAAGACTCTAGAATAGACCCTAAGGGTTGATATGTCTTCATTAAAAGTATTCTAAATGACACTCCTCTAACATTTGCATCCATTTATTCCCCAAACAGTGGCCAGATGCAGTTTCTAAAAGACACTGTATCAGAACTGATGCAATTTGGGCAAGGGGAGACCCATCATAGGCAGTGACCTCAATTTTGTAAGTGATTCTTTATATGACAAATCAAATCACAAAAAGGCACACAACCAATCAGCTACAACAACAGGACTGCATAAAATCTTGCAATCATTTAACTTGGTGGATGTTTGGAGGACTCTAACCTCGAAAGTAAGAGAATACACTTACATTTCGCAAGATCATAATACCTACTCCAGAATAGACCACATATTGACTTCTCCTACTTTACTTAACTCAGTACAAAACATAAACATAGGGTCCAGAACAATCTCTGACCACTCATGGGTAACAGGAGAATTGGCTATTCAAGAACCTGATAATAAGGGACCCAGTTGGTCTCTCAATAAATTGTTGCTGTCCAAGGAACTCATTTGTGAGGATATAAACAAACACATTCAGGAATATTTCCTCCACAACAGTGCCTGCAGTGTATCTCAGAATTTTGTTTGGGATGCATTTAAGGCGGTAATTCGAGGCAATCTCATCTCACTGGCAGCAGCCTGCCATAAAAACAAAAATAAAGCCATTGTAGATCAGAAAGCAAAGATACTTGAACTAGAACAAAAGGCATATGAAATTCGGGGGGGGGGGGCACTGAAAAAACATACCATACAACAGAATGAACTAGCTCTTATTGAAACCTCAGATATACAGAAAAAAACTGTTGTATCTGAAACAGAAATTTGTAACGAAAACAACAAAATCGCTTAGGATTCTCAAGTACAGAATCCAAGAAAAATGTGCAAACTCATTAATTCATGCCATTCAATCACCTCAGAGAAAAAATTTTACCTCATCAAAAGAAACAACGAAAGTATTCCATGAATATTATATGTCTTTGTATAAATCTTCTTTGGACAGTAACAAATTTCAAGGACTACTTAAAAACTACTACATTTGAAAGGTCTCTGTCTAGCGATCACAGAGTTTATGGATAAACCTTTTACTGAATCCGAAGTTTCAGAAGCAGAATCCACTATCAAAAATAATAAAGCAACAGGGAAAGATGGTTTCCCCATCGAGTTTTATAAAAAATTCAAATCTAGTTTGCTTAGCCCCCTCACGAAAACATGTAATTCTGTTATGCAGGAGGGTATACTTCCAGAGTCATGGAAAGAATCTAAAATGATACTGCTGTACAAAGAAGGAAAAGACAGACTAGACCCTAAATCTTACAGACCTATTTCCATCTTAAATCACGATTTTAAGATATTTTCTACAGTTTTGGCCTGAAGACTGTACTTATGTCCATACAAACCAAGCAGGATTTATACCTGGCCATACTATAACCGATAACATCAGAAGAACTTTAAATTTAATACATTATGTCAGGAAATCTCATACTACATCTTTGATACTTTCTCTGGACACAGAGAAAGCCCTTGACATGTTAGAAATCAGTTATCTTAAAGCAGTATTAGAACACATGGGTTTTGGCCCACATTTTTAAAATTCTATTATGGCCATCTATAATTCACCTAAAACCCAATTAAGTATATCAACAATTTTAGGTCTGATGAGATAAACCTATCACGGGGCACGTGTCAGGGTTACCTCCTTTCACCTATTTTATTTGCCCTATCGCTAGAACCCCTAGCCTATGCGGTATGCTCAGATCCGGAGATTGAAGGAATACTGGTCAGTGGTATAACACATAAAATCTGCTTATTTGCAGATGACACAGTCTTTTATCTAAGAAACCCTATTCTTTGAGCAAGTTAATGCAGACTATATCTCATTTTAGTACTTATTCTGGGTTTAAAATAAATATGACTAAATCAGAAATCTATCCAATAGAGCTACCTCCAGCAGTCCACCGATATCTCACCTATAACTTCTCCTTCAAGTGGGTTACTAAGTCATGGCGTCCATTGGGCGTGCAAATACCTTTGCAATTGGCTAAGCTTTTTGAATTTAATTAAAAACGAATTCACCAGTCAACAAAGACCAACTTAACTTCATGGTCTAGATTAAACTTTAACCTTTTGGAAAAAATTGACTTGTTAAAATCTTTTATTTTACCGAAATTTCTCTTTTTGTTTCAAAACCTTCCCATCCCCATTCCGATTAAAGAAATGGCGTGACAACGTAATTTGATTTCTTTCCTGTGGCAAAATAAAAAATCAAGGCTTTCCTTCCACCTGCTTTCCAGACCAATGTCACAGGGTGGTTTGGGAGTTCCAATTTTAACTAAGTCTTACGAAGCAGCCCAGCTCCGAAATAGCCTTCTCTATGCCAGAAAGGACTGTCACAAATCATGGGTTCAAACAGAATCTGCAAGTATACTCCCTAAGTTTTTGAATGAATTCCTTTGGAATACTAGGGCTGATAGGAAAAAAACTCTTTTAGATAATCCCTTTTACAATTCACTTTAGAGATGTGGGACAAAAACCATGCTTATCTGGTGCAACCCTCAACGCCAGTAATGACTCTTCTGGCTTCTGCCGGGGCCTTCAGCTTCAAATTTTAAACTCTGGAGGCAAAACAATATTCTCAGACTCTCTGATGTTAGCATCAATGGCTGTTTATGCTCACACAAACAACTAGAGTCTAAATTCAAACTCAAGATCCCCTGGAATGAATATCACCAAGTCCATGATGTTTTAAACAAAGTAATTCCGGTTATTCCATTAAAGAACCAACTTAATGCCTTGGAAAAGCTTATTCAAAATGAAAACACACACATGAAAGGCGTTGTTTCCATAATTTATTTACTATTAAATCAAAAAAATTGGACACATCTAACAACACAACAGAACTCATGGCACAGAGACTGTGAGTTACAGCTAACAGAGGAACAATGGTCAAAACTTTGGATTTCACCATTGTTCAAATCTAAATCTACTTTGTTTAAGTTGCAGCAGTATAAAATTTTCTCCCGATGATATCTGACTCCTCACTCTCTATGCAGGGCAAAGCTGAGTCCTAATCCTCTATGTTGGAAGGGTTGCGGCGAAATAGGAATATTCAAACACTGCTGGTGGTCTCGTCAAAAGATCCAAGCCTTCTGGAATATCATTATAAACAAAATAGAGGACATAGTTAATTAATCCATACCTCTCACCCCAGAATCTATTTTACTAAATTTCTGGCCACACAGTAACTTCTCTCTTCTAAAAGCGGAATTGATATCATTACTCCTGTTAGCAGGAAAAAACATACTGGCAAAGCACTGGAAAGCAGGGAAAATTCCTTCTTTAACTCTTTAAGAACATAAGAGAAGCCATGTTAGATCATGCCAATGGTCCATCCAGTCCAACACTCTGTGTCACACAGTGGCCCCAAAAAATTTATTTATATATATATATATATATACACACACACACATACATATACACATACATATATACACATACATACATATACATATATATACACACACACACACACACACATATATACACACACATGCACACACACACTGTGGCTAATAGCCACTGATGGACCTCTGCTCCATATCTTTATCTAAACCCCTCTTGAAGGTGGCTATGCTTGTGGCCGCCACCACCTCCTGTGGCAGTGAATTCCACATGTTAATCACCCTTTGGGTGAAGAAGTACTTCCTTTTATCCGTTTTAACCTGTCTGCTCAGCAATTTCATCAAATGCCCACGAGTTCTTGTATTGTGAAAAAGGGAGAAAAGTACTTCTTTCTCTACTTTCTCTATCCCATGCATTATCTTGTAAACCTCTATCATGTCACCCCCGCAGTCAACGTTTCTCCAAGCTAAAGAGTCCCAAGCGTTTCAAACTTTCTTCATAGGGAAAGTGTTCCAGCCCTTTAATCATTCTAGTTGCCCTTTTCTGGACTTTCTCCAATGCTATAATATCCTTTTTGAGGTACGGTGACCAGAACTGCACACAGTACTCCAAATGAGACCGCACCATCGATTTATACAGGGGCATTATGATACTGGCTGATTTGTTTTCAATTCCCTTCCTAATAATTCCCAGCATGGCGTTGGCCTTTTTTATTGCAAACGCACACTGTCTTGACATTTTCAGTGAGTTATCTACCACGACCCCAAGATCTCTCTCTTGGTCAGTCTCTGCCAGTTCACACCCCATCAACTTGTATTTGGAGCTGGGATTCTTGGCCCCAATGTGCATTACTTTGCACTTGGCCACATTGAACCGCATCTGCCACGTTGACGCCCACTCACCCAGCCGCAACAGATCCCTTTGGAGTTCCTCACAATCCTCTCTGGTTCTCACCACCCTGAACAATTTAGTGTCATCCGTAAACTTGGCCACTTCACTGCTCACTCCCAACTCTAAATCATTTATGAACAAGTTAAAGAGCATGGGACCCAGTACCGAGCCCTGCGGCACTCCACTGCTTACCGTCCTCCACTGCGAAGACTGCCCATTTATACTCACTCTCTGCTTCCTATTACTCAGCCAGTTTTTGATCCACAAGAGGACCTGTCCTTTTACTCCATGACTCTCAAGCTTTCTAAGGAGCCTTTGATGAGGAACTTTATCAAAAGCTTTCTGGAAGTCAAGGTAAACAACATCTATTGGGTCTCCTTTGTCCACATGTTTGTTCACCCCCTCAAAGAAATGTAGCAGGTTAGTGAGGCAAGATCTTCCCTTACAGAACCTCCACAGGGAGCTGATTCCAAAAAAGCCCTGGCCCTGGTCATGGCAAGCCAGATGTCCCTTGGGCCAGGGATGGTCAGGAGATGTTGACTGGTCGAGCGCAACGACCTCTGGGGCTAATGTTAGGAGAAATGGTCCCGCAGGTATGCTGGTCCCAGGCCATGTAAGATTCTAGCCAGATTCAATATCTACCCCACCACCACCACCACTTTGATTTTGCAAAACAATGATACAAAAGATCCTGATCATAAATTTTCCACAACATGTCCAGTTTTGCTGCAATTCTTAACTCTTATATTTTTTAATTGTCTAGATAGAAGACAAAAAAGATCACTTTATGGTTGTATTCTTCAAGCAAATGGATTGTACGTTGATGGTGTTCTCTTATTTGTCTCCTTGCTGCCTTTACCAATTATTATTTTCAATACTAAACACTTGACATATTTCAAACTGCATACCGTAAAATAATTTTAGTTAAGACCTTTGCTACCCATGAATTTCAGAACAATTTAATTCTGACAATCTGCATACAGCAGAAGGTTAACAAGCTCCAAATTTGGATTTGTAATAACCAGACAGATACCCCAGGCTAGCTGGATTAGTCAACAATACTTAGAAGAGAAGTCTGCTATTAAAACAGACGTGAAAAACAGTTAAACCGAGAAAAAATAACCAAAAGAAACATAACCAAAGAAGACATGATAAGTCTCTCAGTGCAAAAATCTGCTCGACCAACTAGCATTAGTAAGACCAAAAGTAGTTGGCAGACCTAGCCATACTATACTTTTGGAAAACTGGCCTCACCATTCCTGCTTTCTAACGTGACAGACTGATTTCCACAAATCCTAATGGGTTTGAAGGAGAGCTGCATAGTCTAAATAAAGTACAAGACATCTACTTGGAGATGTATCAAGTGTAACTGCTGTGGTAACTGGAGTGGATCGACCATTCACTAAAAAGCACTCCGTAAAGCAAGAACTGCATATCCTTATCAAAGCAAATGCTTATTTCACATTTCTTAGTTTTCTAGAGGCCAAACTATGTGTTTATAAAGTCAACAAACTCGAGGCAAAGTAATTTCTAATTAAGAACTGCACCACCCAAAACCATGCAGACATAGATGATGATGATATTGGATTTATACTCTGCTCTTTACTCCCAATCTCAGAGTCTTGGAACAGCTTACAATCTCCTTTACCTTCCTCCCCCACAACAGACACCCTGTGAAGTAGGTGGAGCTGAGAGAGCTCTCACAGAAGCTGCCCTTTCAAGGACAGCTCTGCTAGAGATATGGCTGACCAAAGGCCATTCCAGAAGCTGCAAGTGGAGGAGTAGGGAATCAAATCTAGTTCTCCCAGATAAGAGTCCATGCACTTAACCAGTACACTGAACTGGTGTCTCATTAATAAGTAAAAACAAATTATATGGCTAAAAAAATTCAAAACACTACTTATTGAGGACATTAAGATACAATCTCAAAATGTAATGCAATAATTTGCATTCCACAATAGTCTAATAGAAACTGTCAATCACACTCAAACCATTTTGGGGAATGCTTTATGTTAAACAAATGTGGTGGGGGGGAACCCTCTGAAATTCTTCTGCTTATGTGGTCAGACAAATAGTTTATCCAGCTCGGGCCCATATACTCCGATAGGCAGAGGCTACCTGGAATCTCCAACAGAGAAAGGCCTTTCCTAATATCTGTTACCCAATATTTTAATTAGAAATACCATGAATCAAAACTGGGATCTTCTGCATGGATGTGCTCTGCCATTGAGTAAAACCCCTGCTCCATTTGTTTCCACCTCTTCTACTCTCTTTATGCTATTCCCAAGCTCATGTAAACCCATTTCATTCAGACACAAAGCAAAGCTAACAAGGGCCAAATGTAGTCTCAAATTAACTGGAATACATGTGCTACCCTTTAGCATCACTTAAATATTTAGCAATCTCAACATCTGTGAACAGGCATCATAAACAGCTGATAAAATGTAAAGATTTCAAAATCACCTCCAAAGAGAAGCATCAATCTTTCAGCTATCAAGGTACATGATGCCTGCACCTTAATGGTCATGATTCTACAGTACCTGTGTGCTGGTTTCTACAGGGAGTTAAACCTGATAATGTGTGAATTCCCTAGAAGTTATTTCAAGAGAATTTGCTTTCAGACACTAGATTTTTCATTCAGGACAACCTATTGGCAGGGGCTGCAGCACAGCAGAGGAGCCTCTGCTTTGTATGCAGAAGCTCCTAAATTCAATCCCCAGCATCTTCATTTAAAAGGACCAGCTGATGTGAAAGACCTTTATGCCAGATCATGGAGAACTGTTGCCAGTCTGTGTAATGACCTTGATGGACTGATGGTCAGTTTCAGTGCAAGGCAACTTCACATGTGTGTTCATATTTCTACAATAACTATATTAAATTCAGAAACAAAGATGGGGAGATTAGCAGATGTCTTTTTTATTTGATATAATCCTATTCAGAGATTTCTTACACAAGACAGAAAATATTTAGAAATTTTACTCTGCTAATCATGCAGACTCATGGAGCTTAAAGACTATACTGCAATACAAAAAAAATGCTGTAAAAGGAGATTTAAATTCACATTTTTTTTTCATTCTTCATTTAATGTTTCTTGCATTTCTCGTTAGGTATTCTGTTGCCAGCTTCATTTACTGCCATTCTAGACCGATTTTGCACTCACCCTACGCCGCTCTGACGTTCCTCTTTTCAGCGCGGCATCCTTCCAGTTTCCCACTATCTGCCCCAGGGCTTCAGCTTGCGTCGGCGTTTTTGCACAGCAAAAAGAAACCGCTAAAAACCAGTTTCTCTTTGCTGCGCAAAACGCCAATCTTTGCTGACGCCCCGAGGCAGATAGTGAGAAATCAGGAAGACACTGCGCTGAAAAGAGGCATGTCAGAGCGGCATAGGGTGAGTGGGAAATCGGCCCTAGTGTTTTCAGAAAGAAAGACTTGCAGAAAACTACTCACTGGGCCCTCAAATTCTGGTGGCTGGGATGTTGGGCACAGGCGAGGTGCTGCAGATATGGCACATGGTCAGAAGTCTTTTACTTTCTTCCAGCCATCAGTACAAGGATTGGCAATAGGCATGGAGTTAAAACCTAGCTAAAAAAGAAACTCATATTATTGCAAAAGTCTAAGGTTTCATGTTAATTTTCTCCAACTAGTAACTTTTAAATGTCATTTTTAGAATTTATTTTTATGCAAGACCACAACAGAGAACTCTGGTAAGGAAGTTAGTTTGTTGATCAAATTTCCAGAACACCCAATTAATAAAAACAAGGATCAGGAAGTTCTGTATGATGACCTAGATGACCCTGTGAACTAGAGTAACAGAAACACAAGAAAAGAAAACTGCAAATCATATAACATTTATGCTTTCTTGCAAATAAAACCACAGGAGATGATTATACAAGAATTGACATAAAACAAACATGAACTTAATATTGATGGTTACACATTAGAAAAGTACCTTTATACTGACAGGCCAGATTTTATATATACTGATACGCTTGATTTTAAAATAACATTTTTCTCCTGATTTTGTCCCTTTTCACTGACAGTTGCAAACCAGGTTGGGCTGGTTGAGTGGGCCTGGGATATTACAAATCCAGCCTTGAGAGAAGTGATGGTGCTGGTCACCTGAAAGTAGCAGTTGTGAAACTCATCCTGAATAATGTGTCCCTGGACCAGACTAACCTCAGCAACTACCATCCACTGGTTAATATTCCATTCTTTGGCAATATAATCAAATGCATAGTCATCGTGCAGTGGCATGTGCGTTTAGAACAAGCAAATTATCTATTCTCATTTCAATCCAGATTCAAGCCTGGATTTGTACAGAAACAACACTGGTAGCTGTGACTGATGATCTTCACTCAAGAGCATATCATCAGGAGTAGCTGGTTGACTTAGGATTCAGGAGCTCTGTTCTTTGGTGGTTCTGCTCCTAACTACCTGATCACTTTGAAAAGGTGTTGCTGGAGAACTACAACTCAGCCCCACCACATTTACACCACATAATCCTGGATCACTCTCTGTGTTACCACAGTCAGATATGCCATGAAAGCAAGAATGCCATCGTGTAGGTGGCAATTAATCCCTTATTTCACTAAGGCAGCCACACAAAAAAGTGAGGGTTGTTTGCTTTAGGCTGCTGTTCTGATAACACTTTCCAAGGTATAAGGGCTGTTGAATAAAATGAGACTAACTTCAGTGTTCACCTGCAGCTTAGCATTGCTCCCTCAGTTATGCAGAAAGTTGGAGCAAACCAGATTGCGTAACAGAACAATTAACCTGACAGATTCAGCTATAGTCCACAAAATCTTGCACTAGAGTAATAATTGCTCCGCTTTGGTGCCACAAAGGTCCTGTTTATTGTTGTTTAATAGCTGATGTTACTTAAGCCTAAGCAGGAAAGGCAGACTAATAACAACAATCAACTCTTATCTGACTCAGTCAAAAGTTAAGAATTCATTTTTGAAATTTTAATTTTTAGGTGTTTAATAGGTGAATGATTCTTTGTATTCAGTATGTACCACATAGTGTTATGAGTTCTTTTAGGTATTCTAACTAAAATGGTACTTCAAGAAAACTTGTCCATTATTTGATAGTCAATGCAGGATATTTTCTTTGTAACTTTGATAAGCTTAGTTAGCCAAGTGATGGTTAGTGAACTACAAATGTAGTCAAATTCTTTTCAAAATGGCGACTTGTAAACTTGAAATGTAATATTTTAAAGGGAATGGTTTGAAAACAAAATATGCATATTTTGAACTAAATGTAATGGTCTTTTTATGGAACAGGTGGTAAAAAAGATGAAATCAGAAGTAATCAAAACATTATTTTAAACAAATAACCTTTATTAGTAACCAACCTGTTTTATGAAGTATTATTAGTTAATACAGATGTAATAGTTTTTTAAACATGGAGTATATTAGACTGTATTTGACAAAAACAGCAACTTCACAGAAGGAATTTTCACACCCTTCTGTGATAAGCAACTTTGATTCCCTTTTCTTGCATAAAGCACATTAGAAACATATTAATAAATAAAACAGTAACCCATTGACATCATCTCACCTTCCATACACTTTGATGTAAATTATTGTGCTAATTTGTGCTCTGCCCTTGTAGAATACTGTCATTTGAATTGTGTGTGTAAACTGTGGATGTCAGAAAGAGCATTTGTGTGTGAAGATTTCAGCCTTGGGGTGAAGAGCACAAATTGAAAGTCTTCTGCTAATATCTAGCCTAATGATTCTACACACACAGTGTAAGTCACATAATAATTCTGCACAACCACTTACACAATCCTAAAATAGCTTCCTACTGACGGTGTCACCTCTGAAGCCAGTTCTATTCTTGTTAAAGGAACACCTAAAACCAATGACATAACCTCTGTATAAGCAGCGCTTTTGTTGGAAATTATTCTAGCACTCAAAAATACAAAACAAAATGGAAACTGTGTAATTATAACATCTAGCTTTGGGTCCAGTAGCAACTTAGAGACCAATACAATTTTTGGGGTACAAACTTTCATGAGTCAAAGCTCCCTTTGAAAACTTATAACCCGTCAAATCTTGTTGGTTTCTAAAAGTGCTACTGAACTAGATGTAGCTGTTCTACTGTAAAACAACACAGCTACCCTCAAAAAGTATGCTTATGTAATTATAAAAGTACAATCTGTGATTCAACAGGTAACAAATTTCCTTTCACCAACTTTACATATTCTGGCACAGAGGAAGATTTCAGCAACAAAGATAGGTCAAGATGACACACAATTAAACAACTACTAAGGTCATATGAAATGTTATATGCATAAATCCCAGACAAATAAGGCTATTCATAACCAATCATTTTATCTCTAGTTATATGAACAACAGAAACAAAACTGAGCACAAAACTTTATTGAGAAAGCAGTGAAACCTAAAAAAATCAGGTATGTATTTTGTTGCATGGATACTCAACTCAGTGAAATATATATGTGGCTACAGTCACATGCAATGACCTATGTATGGTCTATAATGATACTAAAATAGTTATTTATCAAAGAAACTAATCAAGTTTGATTCAACCCTAAAATTGTGGCTGATTCAAGCCCTGTCATACCTAGAAGCAGCAACTCTTTATTGAATGAAATTGAATGAAATAAAAATTATTGTTCCATCATTTGTTTATTCAGCCTTAGCCACACCAGACTTAGTAGGAGTGTGATACATCTTCAGACAACTAAATGTTGAGATGACCACATTCTCACTATTCAAGGAAGTATCCGACTAGTTTTATCCACATCTATTGTAATACGTGGCAACAATCACATTAGGATCAGGTTTAATCATAAGATTTCTACCAACATAGTGTCAACCCTTAGAAACCATAAGTATTGCACCATAAGAACATGCTGTATTGTGTTCGGTTTTGGGCACCACATTTTAAGAAGGATATAGACAAGCTGGAACGAGTCCAGAGGAGGGCGACAAAGATGGTGAGGGGTCTGGAGACCAAGTCCTATAAAGAAAGGTTGAAGGCACTGGGCATGTTTAGCCTGGAGAGGCGGCGGATGAGAGGTGATATGATCACCATCTTCAAGTACTTGAAGGGCCGCCATATAGAGGATGGTGTGGAATTGTTTTCTGCGGCCCCAGAAGGCAGGAGCAGGACCAGAACCAACGGGTTGAAATTAAATCAAAAGAGTTTCCTGCCCAACATTAGGAAGAACATCCTGACAGAGCCGTTCCTCAGTGGAATAGGCTTCCTTGGGAGGTGGTCGGCTCTCCTTTTTTGGAGGTTTTTAAACAGAGGTTAGATGGCCATCTGATAGCAATGCAGATTCTGTGAATTTAGGAGGAGGTATTTGTGAATTTCCTGCATTGTGCAGGGGGTTGGACTAGATGACCCTGGAGGTCCCTTCCAACTTTATGATTCTAAAATAAGAAGAGCCCTGCATACATAAAAGGTACTGTAATTAGGTATGTTGTACACTCCTTCACTTCCTTGTTCTGAAGTTATAAACACTTGTAACAGCCCTAACTCCTAATTTCTTTTCATGCAGCTTAGTAGTGGATTCAAAACTGCTCTGTAACCTCATCTACAACTTTAACCTATGCAGAGAAGGTTCAGATAATTCAACATATTTCTGTTCAACATTAGTTTTCTCTTGGTTACAGGGCTGGAATCTGACAAGGGCTTGGGGGCCAATGACTGGTCACATCATAGAAACATACAGGCAGTGAACCCACAAATACTTCTGGGCGGTCACTTCATTTCCCCCGGTATCCCCTTCTCCAAACTACTTTTTTCTCTCCTGGCAGTCCCTATATTCTCTGTCCTTCCTCTTCTCCCTTCTCAATCACCAACCAACCTTTCTTTTATTCCCTCCATCTTCAGCTTTATTATTTACTTGTTTGTTTTATAGTCTGCTTTCCTCCCCAATAGGGACCCAAAGCAGATTACATCATTCTGCTCTCCTCCATTTTATCCTTACAAGAATACTGTGAAGTAAATTAGGCTGAGAGAGTGACTGGCCCAAGGTTATCCAGCAAGTTTCCATAGCAGAGTGGGGATTTAAACCTGGGTCTTCCAAATTCTAGGCCTGACATTCTAACCACCACACCACATAGGCTCTCAGCTTTCCTTCCTTCACTCCCCCTAGCAAAAAAATCTATCTAAGTAGCAAAATTTGTACAACCTGCTCAGGTGAGTTGTGTGGTGCTTAATGCCAAGTCCAGCCAAGTCACACAAATAGTGTTGAGGCTGCTGCTAGGCCCATACAAGTTACATAGCATCAAGTCTTAGCCACTGCCACACTTGCACAAATTGAGCAAAGTGCACGATAGCAAGTTGCCTGGTGGCTGCTGCCAGGCCTAGTCCCCGAGTCCTCCCTCCAGGGCAGGACAGAGGGGAGCAAGGCAGACTGGGAAGTCAACATAGCACTGGAAAGGGCTCTGCCCCCTCCTCTCTGCCTTTTACTAACAGAAACTAGGGTCTGATTTTAATTGCTCTGTAAATGCTTTCAATCATAAATTTCTTTTAAAGAAAAAACAAAAAAGAAACTAGGGTCCAAAGGCTGGCAATATTGTTGTGACTGCCTAGCAACTCTCACAATCACTACTGAGATTTCATTCATTGAAAGGTATAGGTCAAGGGCGGCCAAACTGCAGCTTGGGAGTCACATGAGGCTCCTTCACACATATTGTGCAGCTCCTGGAGGTCAAGGAGAAACTTAAAGCAGGCTTACTCTCAAGTAAGCTTGCTAAGCACAGGGCCGGCTCGTCCATTAGGCAAACTAGGCAGTTGCCTAGGGCACCAGGAGGTGGGGGCACCAAATTGGGCTCCCCCCTCAGTGCCCACTACAACCGCCTAGTTTGCCTGCCTGGCTCTCCCCGCCCACTGCTGCTGCTGCTGCTGCCCCCCTGCCTTCCCTCCCAGGCGCTGCAATGCAGCTGCATTCCGTGGCGACGCCCCCCCCCCAAAAGTCCAAGCTATGCCAATGCTGGGCCCTACTGGCTTCGATGCGGCCGGCATGCCATCTAACACTTTGAAGTCAGCAGGAGAAGGCTTTGCTCCCCTGGTTCCAGAGAAGAGGGGGAGCAAAACCTTCTCCCACATGACCCAGCTAGCATCTGCTTGTGCTGCTGGCGCATGCTGCTGCCTTTGCGCCGTCCAGGGCTCCTTCTGAGCAAGCACCAGCCTGGAAATGCCTGTGTGCATTGCTGGAGCTTGCTCTGGCCTTTACCCTGCCCCCAGACTCCTCAAGCACCAGCGGGGAAGTGCCTGCCTGCACCGCCAGCATTTGCTCCAGCCCTGGTGCTGCCCTAGTATCTTTCTGAGCAAGCGCCAACTGGGAAGTGCCTGCTTGTGCCACTGGTGCTTGCTCCGTCCTTTGCACCACCCCCAGGGCTTCCTCTGAGCAAGCGCTGCCCAGGAAGTGGCTGCCTGCACCACTGACGCTTGCTCCACCCTTTGTGCTGCCCTCGGGTCCAAGTGCTGGCCGAGAAGTGCCTGCCTGCACTGCTTGCTCTGGCCCATCTCCCAGCTCTCTGCTTCTCTAATAACTTTTGTTGAGAGTTTCAGGCGCTGCTTTTCCCTCCTTAGCTGCTGCCTCTCTCAGCCTGCTACCCTCTTTCAATCCCTACTACCTTCTCCAGCATCAGCCTTTCCCGTTTCACTCTCGAGTTCTTCTCCCCCCCATCTGCCCCCCCTCCCCTGCTTATCTTCTCCAGCACAGCAAATGTTGTTTCTGTCTGGGCTCCTTTTCTCCATTCTCTGCTCTAGTTCCCAGGGATCCTTTGGGCTGCCTCAGCTCTGCATTATCCTCTGGTAAACTACTAATGGGGGGGCAGGTGTTCTGAAGGCCCTGGTTGAGCAAGGATCCCCCAACTTTCACCACTGCAGTGTCCCCTAACAGAAGGCACCAGACAGACTCTTCTTTGAGGAAAGGGGTCTCTATCTCCTCCTGAGGAGCTCTATGCAGTCAAGGAAAGGACTGCTATTTTAAGATTATTTTTTTCCTGAGTTTAAAAATAGCTTGATGAAAAATGTTTCTCACTATCACTCCTCTGATTAAGGAAATAGAATCTGCAGACCACCTCAGTAGAATACTTACAGAGAACTTTGGGGTGGCTTTACCTTTAAGAAGAACAGCCTCTTTTTCAAAATAGGAAGTAAGAGTTAGTGTGCAGGTCAGGCAGGGAATAATCTACTGACTCTGAGCAGCATCCTGGCTGTGAGTTCTTGGTCTTGTAGAGACTGTTTTATGTTTGCTTTATTGCCTTTTTCCTTTGACATTTTTGACACCCCAATATCCAACTTAGCTTTGATATGTGCTGGCCAGGGTGGCTGGAACATTGTGAGATTTGTCTCAGCTTTTTAAACCTTGTTTAAACTTTGAGTCCAATGGCACCTTTAAGACCAACAAAGTTTACTTCAAGGTACAGCTTTTAATGTGCAAGCACACTTCTTCAGATGCTTCTTCAGCTCATCTCCAGCTTGCAGAAGTCAGTTCCACTAGAGAAAATGGATGTTAAAACTTGTTATCTACTTTTATTTGTTTAGCAGTGTTTAACTGAGTTAATTATCCTGCTCTACTTTTCTTCCTTCCTCTCCCTTTAGAGTGTTTTTTTTTCTCACAATAAACACACCAAACCAACCGGGGGGGGGGGGGGCGAGATTTTACAGGAAAAGTCCAGAAATTTTGACATGGTATTTTTTGTGAAAAGGGTGTGATGCATTCTATTGCATGATGGATATATTGGTTTTAGTTGGCATTTAAACATACTTCATGCCTGCTTTAAAAACAATAAGACAACATGCATCATAGTTGCTTTGATATTATGTTCTTTTCTGATCTCACTAAATGGAAAGGTGAATCACTGATTGAAAATCTTCAATCATGTATACCTCCCCTCCCAATTGGTAGACACAGAGGATAAATGGAGGCAACTGAGAATGATGTAAGTTGCTTTGGGTCTTCAGTGGGGAGAAAGGAGGTATAAACAAAATCTATATGCAAAACCTTCTCGACCCTACACATGATAGTGACACAGAACAAATCATGAAGGTTCATTCTCCAGACGTTAAATCCACAACCAGTTGTGCCAACATAACCCCCAGCAAATTCATAATATTGATGTCCCACCATAGGGTGCAATGCATTATTTGTTTTGCATTATTTGATATTACACAGAAGTCTGCAGTAAAAACATAGTTTATTCCACTGCAAGCTTTGATGCTACCATTTGATGCTGGTACACAGTTGCACAGTGGATTTAATTTTTACAGTAAGATTTTTTGTGGACTGGCAATATTATTTTCTGCAAAAGGTTTGGTTAGTCTTGCTTCAAATAGGAGCCTAATGTCATATATTGCTCCAGAGCTAGGCCTATTTAAAAAGGGGGGGGGGGGGGTGTTGGTCTACAATAGAAGAGCTAGATTCAAATCCAGTGGCACTTCAGAGACCCCCCCCCAAAAAAAGACTTGTTGTATTACTTGTTCTCAAAGTTATTTTTTTTAAAATAGCAGTTTCAAGTTGGGTTCTTTGTTTTGTGTGTGTGTGTGTGCATGCGCACCTGGAAGTCATGGTGATAATTCATTTGTTTTTGAAAATTGGTTTAGGGGGGGCGCCAGAAGTTAGCTTTGTCTAGGGAGCCAGATAGTCTAGGGCCAGCCCTGGCTAAGCATCGGGACCTCAGCCAGCCTCTGAGCGTGGACCTATTTCTGCCATGTGTGAAGCGAGGAAGAAGAGGAAATAGGCAGGTCTGCAAGCTCTTCTCCTTCACCACAGAAGTCACCTGGGGACCTAGAGCAGGGAAAGATAGTGCAAGAGCCAAGGGGGCCACTGGAAGGAGGGATGGAATTAAAGAGGGCTGTGCAGGATTCCCCTTTAGTTTCATAGCTCTTGTAGGAGCTGTATTTACTAACCTTGGTGCAAGACAAAGAGAGATAAATAATGACAAAGAGAGATGCATAATCTCCCTGCGGCACTCACTCAAATGCGGTGTGACGCAGGGAGCTATTCTCTCGCCAATGATGTTTAACATCTATATGCGCCCCCTTGCCCAGATTGCCCAAGGTTTTGGGCTGGGTTGTCACCAGTATGCAGATGACACCCAGCTCTATCTGCTGATGGATGCCCATGCAGACACCACCCTGGAACATTTGACCAGGGCACTAGAAGCTGTGGGTGGATGGTTGCAGTTAAGTTTTAATGAAGACAAATTAAGCCGGCTGAAGCTTAATCCAGCTAAGACAGAGGTCCTGTACCTGAGCCGAGGGGGGCTAAGATCAGACATCCGTCTCCCCGCCCTGGATGGTGCTCCTCTTGTGCCATCCCAGAAGGTGAGGAGTCTGGGCGTGACACTGAATGTCTCCCTTTCCATGGAGGCCCAGGTCACAGCAGTTGCACGATCTGCATTTCATCATCTTCAGCAGGTCAAACAGCTAGCATCCTATCTGACCCCCCCATGACTTAGCTACAGCGATCCATGCAACGGTCACTTCCAGATTGGACTGCTGTAACTCACTTTACGCAGGCTTGCCCCTGAGGCTGATCTGGAAACTCCAACTGGTGCAAAATGCGGCTGCACGGCTAGTAACTGGACTGACTTTACGAGCAGGCAGTTGGCCGATGCTGTACACATTGCACTGGTTACCAATTGAGTACCGAATCCGCTTCAAGGTTTTAGTACTGACCTTCGAAGCCTTACGCGGCCTGGGACTGACATACTTGCAAGACCACCGCTACCCATACGAGCCCTGAAGACTGTTGCGATCAGCCAACCAACATCTTCTGCCCATCCCCAGCCCAAAGGATGTCCGGCTTGCCTTGACCAGGGCCAGGGCTTTTTCGGCCCTAGCCCCGGCCTGGTGGAATCAGCTCCCTGTGGAGATCCGGGCGCTACCAGATTTACTTCCGTTTCGTAGGGCCTGCAAGACAGAGCTGTTTCGCCAGGCCTTTGGTTGAGGCAGGCGGACGTCCCCTCATTCTACTGCTTATACCATCTATTACCCTCCCCCACAATAGGCTATAAAATTACGAGCTGGAATATTTGTTTTACCTGAAATATGTGCCTGCCCGCCTATGTATATTTTTGTAGCTTTGTTTTATTGGTATATTATTGAGTAATTATTGTATTTTAATTGTTTCATTATGACTGTGATCTCCCCTGAGCCCGTATGGGAAAGGGCGGAATATAAGTCGACCAAATAAATAAAATAAATAATGATGCAACCGGTGATCTGTGATTTATATGGTACATGTATGTTTTCTTCTCCCACTGGTGCCAAAAAACAATTCCCTAACCTTTCCCTACGCTGGTCTTATGGGGAAGGTTATACCCAGCTTTTGTTTTTTAAAAGTTTCTTTCTAGCATGCTTGTGTTGTAAAGTGCACACATATGTATTTTTTCTTTCTGTGCAAAGAAAGTATTAAGAGTTTTAATAAAGACAAGTACATAATATTTGTTCATGTCTTGCAGCTCTCAAATCTGATGTATTCTATGCGGCTCTTATGTTAAGCAAGTTTGGCCACCCCAGTATAGATGCTACTTCTCTTCTTTTGGGGGTTTTAAACCTCCTCCATGGGGTTTTTCTCTGATTTCTGGAAATACTCTTTTCTGTTCATGGCTCTAGACTCTGAATTTAAATATCAGCAGATGGGGCCTTAGATATATTGATTCAGAGCATTAAGTTATTAAAACAAGAACAAAAGCGCAGAATTTAAAAAAAACTACTAAATTATAAAATGTTATAAAAACTGGATGAATTGCTCACTATTTTGGATGTTTTAGTTGATCCTAATAAGGTTATTGCCCTACTGCTTTTTAATTTATTTGACAAACCAACATGGCTAATCATTTATCAGTCAAGTCCCTCTCAGAAGCTTTATACTTAGCATTATATTACACAGAAGCTCATTTTAACCCTTAGTAAATGCAGTGAACTTTATAACAGCCCTAACTCCCAGGCATCTATTTAGTACTGCTAGATTTATTTATGATATTTCTGCAATCTAGGGATAAGTGCTTCTGAGCTCTTTTTCAAAGGGAGGGAATTTTTTTAAAAAAGGCCTACAAGAAATGTGTCTTTCATCATGTGCAGACCACAGTTCCTTTGTGAAAGGCATGCTTCTTTATCTGTCCAGAGACTGTAAAATCTAAGTGGTTTGCATCTCACTATCATCATCCTCACCTAAGCTTTATTGATTGTTGTAACCCACTCAGGGCCCATTTGGGAAAGGGCGGGCTATAAACAATAAATAAATAAATAAATAAATAAATAAATAAATAAATAAATAAATAAATAAACAAATAAATAAAGGCATCCTAGGTGTTGCACAGCCTGAGAAGAGGCCTAGGGCAAGATGATTTGATTAAGGAATAGAGGTTCTGTCTCTATTAAGCTGACATGTGTAGTTATAGAAGATCAACACACCCAGTCACACTAAATTAAACCTGCAGAATGGCACCAACTACTTCCATTGCACTTGTATTAAACTGTTGATTAATTAGCGTAATTTATGGAGAAGCACAGTGTGTGTGCGCACAATGGTATTCACAGCAAATGCAGCCACCACCTTCTTGTAAAATTCTGAGCAGCATATAAACACATAATTCAACCCCTGTTCTTTCAGAACAGTAGGCCCATTTTATTCAGCATACAGTTTCACACAATGGCTAACCAGTTGCTCCGGAGGCCTTCACTTGATGTTGCCTCCTAGGACTATTATTCAGAGGTTAAAGCCTCTGAATGTGGAAGTTCCAACTTATTCACTATGGCTAGCAGTTATTGAGATACCTCTCCCCCATCAGCCTGTGCCCATGGTCATCGCTATGACCTCTGGCAGTGAATTCCAGGATTTAATTACTCCCTAAGAAGTACTTCCTTTTGTCAGTCCTGAATCTACCTGCACATCAGCTTCATTGTGCACTCCTAGTACAGGAGTGACCAAACTGTGGCTCTTTTACACACACAGGGGCTGTTCAGACACACAGTATAATCAGTTGTCACTGCTGTTTCATACCGAATTAAAAGTGGCTGATCAGACAGCAACATCTGCCTCTCGGTATTAACTCATAGTAGCCCCCTCCAGTCCTTCTTGGAACCAGAGTATTTTGTTACCTGCTCCTTTGTGGTGTTTTCTGAGTTCTCCGGTTTCACCTTGTTTCCCTGTCTGGATAGTTCTCGACCAACTTCCAGATGTCTGAAGGCTGTCCCAGAGCAAAAGGAGCCTCAGACATCTGGTTTATGGTCGCTATTTTTTTTTTTTACTACTTAGCGATATGCACATAACTGCATAACCACATAATGTTTCAACCTATCTGCACGTGTGCATAAAAGTGGAGAAAAAAGAACTGCATGGTACCGTAGTGTGGATGGCAAAAGATGGTAAAAGATGGCAAAAGATTGCAGTATGGCAATCTGATCGATAATATCTGGAACAAAGATATTCGGAACAGAACCAGTTCAGTTTTACACGGACTCAACACACTGTGTGAACAGGGCCATTGTGTGGCTCTTGAAACCCCCACCGCCCCATTGGCCAGCTTGGAAAAAGCCTTTTTCTCTTTAAATCACTTCTCCAAGCCAAGCAAGCCAATGGCTTGGATAATGCATTTAAAGTTGCTTCCTTTCCACCTCCACCTCTGTCTTCCTCCCCATCTCTTTGCCTTCCTTCCTTCCTTGCAGCTCTCAAACATCTGACATTCATATCTTACAGCTCTCAAATATCTGACATATATTCTATTTGGCTCTTATATTAAGCAAGTTTGACCATCCCTGTTCTAGTATTATAGGAGAGTATTATCCATTTTCTCTACCCTTGCACAATTTTATAAGACCCTGTCATGTTCAACCCAAGTTGTCTTTTTTCGATTAAACAAGCATCAATAAAAGGACTGCCAGCCACTGTGATTACTCCATGTGTGTGCCAACACACACCTGTATGTTTAATGCTTTCTGTCCCTCTTCCAGGATCCTGCTCTAAATGTTAACAGACAAGAAAATGACTAAAACATCCAAAATAAATTGGAAAGGAAGAGGATAGATGTCTTTTATAGAGAGCTGAAATGGAAGGGATGCATGTGCCTAAATGAGGGACATGGGTGAGTATGAGAGAAAATCTTCATTCCTGGGAAACACAGGACTCTCATTTCCATCACTGTTATAGAACTAACCAACAACACTGAAAAAGTCAGGCTGCCACTGTCACGAGTACATACTTAATTTCATTGAACATTTGACAATATTTAACTGCAGTCCAGTATGTTGTCTATTGATAATATTTCACAACTGAATTATCCAGGACCCAAATTCTACTTGGGTATTTTTTCTCTCTTCCTGAAGGATTAAACAACAACACTAACTATCCCAATCCACACACACACACAGGAACATACTATGACACCAGAAGGCAGCACTCCTCTTTACCTTCTGCTGAATATTCTGCTACTTCCAAGGCTTGATGTCCATATACGAAGCCCGATGGAATCTATGAACACAGCAGAAGTAAAAAGCAGTGATTTATAGATGTATAGGCTTCACTTCTCAAAACCCAACAGTGCCCAATAACTAGAAACCCACTGAGTTGTTCTTCAACAAACTGGCATACTATCCAGAAACAAGACAGTTACCAGATTAATACCTTTCTAAATTCAGAAGCTTACTGCTAAATCTGTTTTATGCCAATAAAGGCTTGCTATTTGCTGTTTACTAATTCAGAAGCTGGCAATGAATGAGCAAAAGTGATTTCCTCCCTGATGTTATTATTAACTTGGTTTGAAGTTTGACCATACTTTTAAATAGGATTGAAAGTGAATTCAAATCCCACGGATGTCTCTGTTGTTTCTAGGCTTTTAAAATAATATGAAACCCTAAACTGTTTTCTGAAAACAAATATGAGATGAACATATATACCACAAACACAGATTCCTCTTTCAAACCACTTTCTGATCTGAAAACGCTATCTATCTCCTGAAAAAAACTATCCTCTATCACCTGTCTGATGCTGCTAATCCATACACTGTAAAAAAAAATCTAATTACAACAAATGTGAAGATCTGACTAAAATAATTTTTCAATGGGAACATAGGTAAATTTTCAAATTTTTAATTAAAATTAAACAGCTTCATGGAAGTTGGCTATATTACACAAGTTATGTTCTTCATTGGTAGAGACAATTATTCTTAATTTTGTTTATAACAAAATAGCTGTCCCAGGATCAACAGTTTTCCATTGGAGAAACTGATCTAACCTCAACAAGTAAGAAGACATAAGAGATGACAATATTATGGGAAGTCCCTTAAGAAAAATATACATTCTGGGCATTCAAAAGTTAAAGAAAAGGTGAAAGTAGTTCTATAAGGAATAGTAAACAGCAACAGTTACTCATATGTAACAGTAGAACAATTTTGGATCTAAGTTTTTCAGATGTCTCCTTGAAGCATAAATGTGTGATTAACATTACAATCCAGTGTGGGGGGGACTGAAAGTGCTCTGGCCCCTATGTTGGCATAAGTACCAGCATCCCCTAGTAACTGAAAAGATTGAGTTGGGTTTTTTGTTGCCTTTTAAAAAGTTTCTTGCTGCATGCACAGTGTTGTAACTAATCCATACAGTTTCTACTGATACTGACCGAAATTGGTCATGATCTTGGTACTAAAAGAAATGTTGTGCTATCTCAGGTTCTACTGATAGAGGTGAATCTGTACCAACTACTCCAGAAGGGAAGGGAAGAACATTGTCTTCAGATGACCATTCTCCTGCTAATTGTAAATCTTATAATCCAGTGACTATAACAAATCTGTTTTCTTGCTGCAATGAACGCAAAACCATTAACCTTTGCAATATCACAACAGGATCACTGAGTACTGTTTCAATTTCTCTCTGTTTTCTGCCTCATTGCTAGTTGTCACACAGATCCCAAATCTGAAAGTAAACATTTTGAACAGAAGCTGGGTGCCAAAGCATTCTAAAAAATTTGTCAGTACCCCCACTATGTTCAAAAGGGGACAAGCATGACAAGGAAATAAATTTTTAAAATGGGGAAATAATGCAAAATTGTTGCAAAGGAGGTAATTGCTGGTCATCATATAATTAAACATATCATATAAAAGAGTAGTAAGAATTATGCCCATTAAATTGCCATGAAATGCTTTTTCTTTAATCTATAATACTTGCTGGAGAAAAAGTGATAGCCCCAAGAAATTAGGATCTATACACACTAGTATCCTGAAGACATCCCGCACATAAGCATGACATAACACTAGAGTGCCTTTTGCAGTCATCAGAGTGCCTTTCACCAGCTTTGGCTGGTGAGCCAGCTGTAGCCCCTAGTGGGCCAGGAATTATCTTGCCACTGCGCTGCATACCTGGTAACATCTCAATTAGATTACTGCAATGTGCTTGCTATATGCTCTTGAAGACTGTCTGGAAGCTACAGCTGGTACAAAATGCTGTGACCAGAACACTGACCAGAGTGGGTCATAAGGATAATACCACTTCAATTTTGATCTAACTACACTGGCTCCCAATTCATTTCTGGGTTCAATTCACAGTGTTCATATTGATCTTTAAAACTCTATATATAGTTTGGGGCCATCATACTTGAAGAACTGTCTTTTCACATATGAACCACCTACCCATATACTGAAGACCCTGCTTCGGCGCCTCTGCCATATGAGGCTAGACAGGTACCAATTCAAGAAAGGGCCTTCCTAGTTGCACCAAGACTTTGAAACTATCTTCCCAGAATGATTCATCTTTCTGCCTCTATTGTCATCTTCTGCCAGTGGGTAAAAACCTTTTTGTTTAGCTTGTTTAACTTTCCCGCTAACAGTTATTGGCTCTGTTCCATGGTTGCGTTATGTGTGCTTATATGGTTTTAGTGAATTGTTTCAGTATTTTAAAAATACCATATGTTAAATGCTGGTTTAATATTTTAAATGGTTTAATGTTGAAATGTTTTGATGTTTGACACCTTGAGGACACTGGGTAGAACAGCATAGAAATAAATATACTAAAAAACCTAGAAGTGTGTATCCTAACTTAAGGGGGAAAATGCAACATCTAGCGAACAATGAAGACTCCTTGCTCTTTAAATCCCTATGTATGAATATACAAATTTGCCTTATACAAAAAGAGATCAGTGGTTCATCTAATTCAGTACAGCCTGTTAAAACTGGCAGAAGATTTCCAGGATCTCTGAGGGGGTGAGGGGCGGGAAAGAAAGGAACTTCTTCAACATTTTCTGCCTAAAATCCCTCAAGCAGAGCTGGATTTAAGAACAAACTAGGCAAGCATACACAAAAGGCCTCTAAATTTTTTTACAAATCGTTTTTTCTTTGTTCCTTCAAAGCTTCCATACATATTAAAATCTTTTCTGTGAGAATAATAAAATACCAGAGAGGACCCACAAGAAGTTCGTGGGGAGATTTTAAACTGTTGCTTTTTTCCCCTTAAATGGATGTTTGGATGCATTTTTGATACTTTCACTCAATTGCATTTTATAAATTCTGCAAATGTTGTTATTCCAATTGAAATTGCCTTTTTGCTGTGATTTTACCTCCTGTTTATTAATTTAGCCAATATCATTTTTTGCCATTTTAGTATTTTTGTGACTGACTAGTCTAGCTAAGAGTTATTTTAGGCATACTTTACAAAGAAAGCAACTAACCAATAATGCAAATTAGTAAGAAGACTATGTCACAGTTTGAGTAATTATCCTCAAGACAACTTAGTGGTTATATTAGTTATAACAGTGTGGTCAGTGTGGTTATAGTGCTGGCTGGAGATCTAAGAGACCCATGTTCAAATCCCTGGACAGCCAGAGAAGCTCACCAGACAACTTTGGTCTAATCACACACAGACAGCCTAAGCCACCTCAAAGGATAGCTGTGAGGATAAAATGGAGGACTGAAGAACAATGTAAGGTTTGGCTCCTCACTGGGGAAAAAGACAGGGTGTAAACAACATAAATAAGAACATACAGTGTTTTTTTCTCTACATTTTAACTTTATTTTTAAAATCCTTTTGCCTGTGAAATGTTTTGAGTTTAAGGGTAACAGATGACCTTGAAATTCATCATGTCCTAGAGCAGCGTCAAAAGAGCATTACGTTTAAAGGGGATCTCTCTGTTGAGTGTGTGTTAATGTCTGTGTCACAGGTGCTGTCATTCCTACAAACCAGCCAAGACCATTTGCTTAGCTGGCCTGATTAGCTAATAAGCTGCATCTGAGAAATGTCAAGTGGAGTTGCCTCTATCATGGGAAGATACCTTAAACACAGCCTCATGATTGGTTGAAGGGGTTAATAAGCTGAAGCTAGTTTTTCTTCATAAGAATGGTAGAAGTCCAGTTAGCTTCCTAAACTCCACCTTTCCAGGAGACTCTCCTTGTCCTGAGCTCCAGAACTCTGAATCTTGAACAGGATTGTCATGAGTAGTTAGTTAGGTTTGTTGTTTTTCTTGCATTTTTCCTTGCTGAACTGTGTACCCATTCCTTTTCCTTTAACGGTCTATGTCTTTATAAATTTTTATTAAATTTTTAGACCAAATCCAGATAAGCCTTAGCTATGTTACCATTCCCTCAGTGTGCTATCTTCACAAGTAGATTCAATGACTGTTGAAACAAACAAGTCTTTTTAAGGTCAGCAATGTGTATTTCATCCAAGGTGAAAAGTGAGATATAGGACAGTGCTTTTGTTTCTGCCGACAAGCAAAGTCAAATTATGCATCTTTAGGAATCAGAAACAGTATAAAGACCGTAATCTTATGTATGCTTTTATTTGTTGTGCATATTTGTCGTAGAGAAAATCAGAAGTCTCCTTTTATTATATAATTTTTTCTTTTTTCTTTTGCTGTTCTTTATTTCAAAAATTTAAAAACCTTCTTTTCTCACACAACTCATAATACCAATGATTTAAAACTTCAACAAGAACAAACATTCTTCTTATACCATTTCCATTTTCTCCTAAGACTTTAACAGACAATCTCATTTGACTTGTTAACTTTACTGAAGTTACAGAGCTTCCACTAGTTGTTCAGTCCTGCCTGTTGTCCCTCATCAAATGGTTTTGAAAGATAAAGATTTGCTTATGGCAATAATGTGTACAATACTTTTATATTTTATGAATATATAGCGTATATCCTCACATAAAAAACCCCTCAGGATTAATTTATCAAAATTGTTCATATTTATATTCTTGAGGACTGGGATACCCTAACATTACACATAAAAAGCAGGATAGCTGTATTAGTCTGTTGCATCAAAGACAAAAGCTTTATTACAGCATAAAGTTTCATAAACTAGCTAGATCCCATGAAATGTAATTATGTAAAATTCAAGTCTAAATGAGAAAAATACAGAAACCATTGATTAGTTATGCTAAGATAGTTAACACTTTGTAATGGGTAGGGTAAATTTTTATTTCATTATACATGTTAACTAGATTAGCTTAATTTGTGAATGGTCTTTATATTTTTTCATGATTTATATTTTGCATAATTATATTTCCTTTTTCCTTCCTTACAGCCTCTTGACTCCATTTTTTCATACTACATAAAATGAAAGCACAGCAAGGATCCAATAATTGCATTTCAGTAATTGATAGCAGGTCCACAAAAGCTTATGATAGAACAAAATTTGGTTAGCTTTCACAGTGCCATAAAACACTAGGCTTTTTGCACAAAACCAAGTATCCTTGGTGAAAAAGCATATCTATTATTGAAGATGCATCAACTAACATACATCACGACCACCCTATTATTATGCCAGTGATCAATATGTCTTCTCCATCCATCCTATGCACATTTAGTCAGAAATTTCTTTCTGAACTCACTGGAATTGATTAAACTTGTATAGATTCATAATGTACACAGCAACATCACAATAGGGCATTGCTTAGTGATTAACAAGATTTTTGACAAGCAGGCATAAGAACCCCTGTGCCAGCTGCAGTCCCAGTTCCACCCTACATTTGATTACAACAGAGACATCCATCAGCAGGACCTTTGCCACTGCAGTGCTTAGGAACACACTGTCTGGAACACTCAGCCAACTGAAGTGAGGCATTACTTTTCTCTATGCAACAAACTGCTTTATTTTTACTCATCTAACTAAATCTCAAAAACGCCAGGTTATACTTACAGAGTATGATCTCAGATTTTGATAGGCCTGCTGCATAAGTCTAAGATACATTCTTTATTGTGTTTTTGCACCAAATCTTCAAGGGAAGATCTGGTTTGATAGCTGGAGGATAGCTCTGCCATGATCCAACCACTGCCTCCTCAAGGCACAAGTGAATGCTGCACTGATTCTCCGCAGGAGTGGAATTGTCTGCCCATGAATATTTATGGATCTGACTGACTTCCAAAATGCCCTGAGCAATTTTAAGACCCCAATTGACAGGGACACAGTGGGGATCTGCAAATGAAAGCTTCTGGAAACTATCAACAAGGTCCTTCTGTCAACCTTTCCTACCCTTAAACTGTAAGCCAACACTTTAGTTTACTATGGAAGTGGGAGACTTGAAGAGGACTGTAAACATCAAGAATGGTATTATTAAAAAACTCCAACTGAATATGACACACTGTACTGCAGAGCTCACCTCCCCTATGAGGTGGCAGTGACAATAGCAAAAGAAATCCTACTTTTCGGCAACCATCTTATCAGCAGCCTTTGATACTGCAGATCATGCCATCTTACAGAGATGCTGGAAAGATCAAGTAACGCTCAAGAGATGTGCTTTGGATTAGTTTAAATCATTTTTTATGCACAGGACTCAGAAGGTTGCTATGGGAGAACAGCTGTGACCAATCTGGCATTTTTCTTGTTGTGTTCCAGAAAGCTCAAGTCATATTCCCCAGTTTTATTCAATCTCTATATAAAGCCCTTACGAGAAATCATTCATGGTTTTAGAGCAGGTTGTACTTAGTATGCTCCCAGCTCTATATTTTTATTGAAATTTTTGGTGATTCTGTAAAAGTTCTGAACCAGAGCCTTACTGCCCATGGATACCTATGGAGCCAGTTTGGTGCAGTGGTTAAGTGTGTAGACTCTTATATGGGAGAACTGGGTTTGATTCCCCATGCCTCCACATGCACTTGCTGATGTGACTTTGAGTTAGTCACATGTTCTCACAGAGCTGTTCCTCTCAAGAGCAGTTTCTGTTAGAGCGCTGTCAGCTCCACCTACATCAAAAGGTGTCTGTTGTGGGGGGGGGGGGAAGGAAAGGAGATTGTAAACCACTGAGACTCCTTCAGGTAGTGAAGGATGGGGTATAAATCCAATCTCTTCTTCTTAAAGGTTAAGGGTTAATTACCGTATTTTTCGCACCATAAGGCGCTCCGGAGGATAGGACGCACCTTCCTCCTGGGGGGCAATCCGCTGCCTCTGCCTCCGATCCGGCGCTTCCCCCGCGCCTGCCTCCATCTTCTTCAGGCAAGCACTGGGATCGCTCCACGTGGCCCCACCGCAAACCCAGCGCTTCGCAAGCTGTGGAGAGGGCAGCGTGCTTCCTCCTTGCCTGTGTGCCTGGCTTCAGCTGTGATGTTTAAAGCAAGCGCTGGGATCGGAGGGTGGAGGTAGCGATCCCAGCGCTTGCTTTAAACATCACAGCTGAAGCCAGGCACACAGGCAAGGAGGAAGCACCCGCCCCCTCCACAAACCCAGCGCTTTGCGAGCGCCAGCTGTGGAGAGGGCAGCGTGCTTCCTCCTTGCCTGTGTGCCTAGCTTCAGCTGTGATGTTTAAAGCAAGCGCTGGGATCGGAGGGGGGAAGGAGCGATCCCAGCGCTTGCTTTAAACATCACAGCTGAAGCTAGGCACACAGGCAAGGAGGAAGCACGCTGCCCCCTCCACAGCCGGCGCTTGCGAAGCGCTGGGTTTGCGGTGGGGCCACGTGGAGCGATCCCAGCGCTTGCCTGAAGAAGATGGAGGCGCAGGGGGGAGCGCCGGATCGGAGGAAGAGGCAGCAGATCGCCCCCCCCAGAAGGTACGTACCTTCGGACCATAAGACGCACACACTTTCCCCCCACTTTTTTTGGGGGGGGGGGGAGAAGTGCGTCTTATGGTCCGAAAAATACGGTAGTTGAAAATTAATCCTGATAAGATGGAGGTAAAGCTGGTGGGAAGAGCTGAAGCGCTGAAGAACATTATGCTTCCTGCTTCTGATGTGGCCCAACTGACACTTGCTGACTTAACTAAAAGCCTAGGGGTTATACTGGATCTAGCATTACCGCTGGAGAAGAAAACTGATGCAGCTGCAAAAACGCATTCTTCCATCTTCATTTACCCCCAGAAGATGCCCCTCTACTGTGGCTCAGCTGATATGGCCACATCAACCAATGCTATGGTGAAACTAGACCGGGGTAGCCAAACTGCAGCTCAGAAGCCACATGTGGCTCTTTCACATATATTGTGTGGCTCCTGAAGCCCCCACCACCCCATTGGCCAGCTTGGAGAAAGCATGTGTCTCTTTTAAATCACTTTTCCAAGCCAAGTCAGCCAGCAGATTGGAGAATGCATTTAAAGTTGCTTTCTTTCTACCTCTCCTTCCCCCAGAAATCTGCTTTCTTTCCTTCATCCCCTCCCTGTGGCTCTCAAACATGATGTTTATTCTATGTGGCTCTTACATTAAGCAAGTTTGGCCGCTCCTGGGGTAGACTATTTTAATGCACTTTTCAGGAGTCTGCCCTTAATATCAGATTGGAAACTCCAACCAGTATAGAATGCTGTAGCCTGGTTACTCTTAGGCACTAGGCAGAACATGCATGCCATTCCCATTCTGAAGTCACACGACTGATTACCGATCATTTACAGAGTTCAACTCAATGTAGCCCTTCATAAGCTTGGACCCACATACCTGCAGGACCACCACTCCTTACACCATGACAGCTTTGCTAATCTGAGCAAAGCATTCTGAAAATGCACAATGTAATTGTTAAGAGTGTTCCATTCACTTACATTCCCCATGATTGCTCCCACCTTGGAGAACAGCCTGCCTGAGGTGGTCAAGAAGGTCTGCAGACTTCTGTCATTCTGCTAAATGTGAAAAATATCAGGAAAACTGTAGTAGAATGGAACAGTCCAGGAGGATGCCTCTATAATGAAACAGAATTGTAGTCTTCTTCAACTAGTTTGAAGTACTTCAACTACTTCAACTAGCTTGCTGTGGGGGGAAGTGTAGATGACTGGGGAAGGCAATGGCAAACCACCCCGTAAAAAGTCTGCCGTGAAAACAATGCCGCCCCATAGCTGGAAATGACTGGTGCTTGCACAGGGGACTTACCTTTGCCTTTTTTCAACTAGTTTTGTAGGTATTAGCTTGCTTTTACTGCATTGTCTTCTATCTTTGTAATTCCACTTTCTGCAGTTTATAGTACACCTGGTATTGGACAGTGTGTTGGTCACATTGTTTTCTAACTCTGTAATCCTAGTCCTATTGCATTGTCCATTGCCAGTCCTATGGCAATTGACTACATCCTTTTATATTCTGTAAATCTGCCTTAAGACCCAGCAAAAAAGATAAGCTATAAAGAAAATAAATAAATGCTCCCACAGATGGAAAATAGATTATCTATGATAAAGGACCCACTCCCCAATCTGAAAATATTTAGAAGGGGAAGAAAGTACTCTGAAGCAGGCAAGGCCAGCTGGTCTAACTGAACCATACTGCAGTGGATAACGGTCAAAAAGGAATCTGTCTGAATCTGTAGCAAATTTCTTTCTTCAGGCAGGACTTTACACAGAGACAGCCTCCATCCATTTCTGTAACTGCAACAGAACTTCCTGAAACTACTGTATTAATGGGGAAAGCTGTGGAGTTTCCATGCACAGTCAAATTCACAATGAAGTTTCTCTACACAATCCTACACATGGCAAAGATGAACTAGAGAAAAATAAACAGTTTGTTTGCATATAAGAACTGTCATACAGTCACATCCTAACTACCAAACTAAAGAGGCTACCAGTAACACCTGTACTTCCGGAGATCCAGACAAAAGTCTAAAAGACAACAGCTTTAGGAACTACTGGATTCCTCCTGGTGGAAAAATAAACTCAACAGCATAAGGCAGATCACATTTTAAAAGACTGCAGTGTAGGCTCTGGGTCTGAGGTAGTTTGGCTGTCGAAAGACATCAGCAGGATAAGCAGGCATTGATTAGCACATTTCTGGCATGTCAAAGCAATCAGTATATATTTCTAACTTGCATAACTTACTAGATGAGATGTTTGTACCAGTATGATCATCAGTTATTGAGATTTACGTTTAATTATCTTACAGATGTTACTCACTCTATGCCTCTATTAGCTCATTCTGATCTCAGGTTTAGGAAGGTTGGATTTGGCTGGCTGAGTCAATAGAGTAGGAAGGCCAAAGCAGAAGTATACAAAATTGGTACTGTAATAAAATTAGATTTAATGTGTCAACACAAATGACAGTATTTATAAACCACAAACACTACATATATCCTCTGGTATTCATCAGCTTCAGTAATGGACTGCTTTATTTAAGGTGTTAAATAAATAAATAGTGCTGGAGTTATGTATTTGCCTCATTTCTCCCTCGAAGATTAGCTACTATAATATTGCCACTGTTATTTGTGCTCTAGTAATATTTAGGCTTGCTTACTTGAATGCACTGTAAGTGGGGTTGCTTTGGTTCAAAAACTCAGCTGGTTAGATTAACTGAGAATGGTCATAGGACTTAATTTTCCCATTACTGGTTTGGTATCAGGCACAAAATCTGCTGGATTTGACCTGGGAATCAAGAACCTTAAAGGTCATTTGCTCTTTTATGAAACTACATATCTATCAAGATCAGATTCAGAGGCCCTTCTCTGAATATCATCACGTTCAGAGGACATTGTTAAAAGTGAAGGCATTTTCTATATTGGCACCTCAGTTATATAGAACTTGCCTTCAGTAAAATTCACCTGGCACTCACTCCACCTTTTAGATTCTAGATGAAGTCCATTTTTCAGGGAGGAAAAATCAGCAGATGAAAGAGTTCCAGCAAGTATATTGTGTAACTGGACCTTAAGCAGATCCAAAAGATATGCCACTAGCAATGCCACCGTTCATTACAATGGGGAAAGTTACCATATCTAGAATTAAGTTTTTATCCATTCAAGTAGAAAAGCTGCTTTATAAGCACTCTCACAGCAATAAATTATGATACAATATGATTTTTTCGTACTAATAAAATTCGAAGGGGACCACTAAATTACAAAAATGTTCACGTACTAAATGCCTTCATTCTTCTGAGCAGCAAGCAAACAGAATCTATTCCCAGTTTGTTAGTTTGCAGAAAGATTAAGAAGAACACTAAAACAATCTATAGGAACCTTTAACATGAATTTTAGCTACAGCAGTGGCTTGGTACCATGGTGATTGGTGAACTATAAATATGCATCACCGCAGGGTTTCTATGGAGTTTCAGGTCATAACACTGCTCTAGAGGCCTCCTTTCACCAACAACATTCTCACACTAATAACTTCATCACATATTTTTCTATTCTGAAACTAGTCCAATCTCTTCAGCAGAATCCTTCCTTCAACTTTAGTGATTTTGACAGTTCTTTTCTAAGATTTACTGCATCATCTCAAGAGTGAATACAGCAGTCCAGATGAGATTTGCTGGCAAACAGTGGAATACTTCTAGAAATTCAGGGTTTTTAAGTGAGCGGCAATATCATTTTAAATTGTTTTAAACTATTATTAAATTAATACTAAGTAAGATTCCCAAAACTGATGCAACTGTACAGTGTACATTTTTTACTGTTTTTATAACTATTTCTTGGAATAATACAACTAAATACTTCATTTTAACAATTTATATCATGCCTTTTTAACAGTGAGTCCATTAAAATCCATGGATTTAGGACATTAACTTCCTGAATTGATAACTTTAAGAATAAACAGAAGAGGCTGAAAATTAAAATAGATTTTCACACTCTTTATTCTTCCCCAGTTTTAAAAAGTCATATCATCATTATCTCATCCCTGAAATGTTCTTTGTAATATATGTATAAATTGTAACTATACTACTTGTTTTAATAAAAATAGTTTTAACATTACATAATTTGATCATAATATAAACTGAAAGGTATGGCAAATGTCCGCAGACTTGCTCTCAAGCAACTGTACTCCTTCCACTGCAGGATGCAGATTAGCAATGGGAAAACATTCTTTTCCATCACTCAGAATTTCCCTTTGAGCTTAAACATTGGGATTATGCTCCTGCTCACAGTGGTGTCTTAAGCATACCACATGAAATTCAAGGTGCAAGTTCAGTGTATAAAAAAACTTCATACAGGAAAAAGCAGTCCCCAAGGTATTTCACAATACAATCTCTTCAGAAAAAAAATCCAGGAGCAAGCTAGGTAAAGTTAGCAGCCTTATGGTCAATATTCCTCCAAAACTACATCAAAAAGAAAACAGCAATTAATTTCTCAGCAGAGAAAGACACCAGCTGGATATTGCATTTGTATCGTAAATTTAACTGACAAGTGATATAGCCAATATAACTGTCATACAATAAAACTCATACTGCAAAAATATTTTCTACAAGAAAAGTTCTGAAATAGAAACAAACCTAGATTTAATCAGATCTTTACACTCATTGTTCTTTCAAACACTGTTAGTAAAAACCAACTTCTGTAAGACATGACATAAATAACTCTATGATTTTCGTGCTACGAAAGATAAAGGTAGTCCCCTGTGCAAGCACCAGTCATTTCCAACTCTGGGGTGACGTTGGATCGCAACTACAGCTAGGCCAAATCTTTCAGATGTTTTGATAAAACTTTATCTCTTTAAGTATACTTGCACTATTGAAAAGCAATGTACAAAATGCACTGTCTCTGACAATATTACAAGAATAAGTAACCAACAGAAAAATTTTCATGTTAATAATCTTGGGTAAAACAATTTGGTATCAAAACCATCAGAAATGGCATACACGTACACTTTTAAAAGCTCCATAAACAAACCCTGGGCAAATGTTATTGTTGATAGACATACTTTTATCCATAGCTTAAAAACTCCACAAGGGATTGTTCCAAATGTTATATGGTATCAGCCAGCAATATTTCTTGGCATTAATTTTATATTTATCAATTACACATTTTACAACTATTTGCATGCACTTATCTACTCTGTACAGTAATAGAATGATCTAGACATTTCTTGAATGTCCACTACTCAAAATTTCACAAGATCACAGGTCAGGAGGCCTTATAACTTATTGCCTTACAAATTATTGATGAAAGCCTGCACACTATACACTATCTTGCCACTTACACACTGCCACTCTCCTCCCCTGCTTCTCTCTCCTCCCCTCCCGCTCTTGGTCCAGTCACACCTCTTCTACATAACTACAGTGTTGTTTTCTTAGTCAGAAAAATCACTTAATGATTACTAGCTTTTAAAAACTAGTACAGACAGTCAGGACAGCTGTAAACTCTGCAGCAGTTCTTCCCAGGATTGCAAGTCTAAGCTTTGAAAATGTGAAAAATGCAGGTGCACTATTATGAGAAGTGAAAGGTTTTTAGAATTTTTGCCCCCTAAGCTAAATTCTGTGATCAGCAGATATTACACAAACTAAATAAATCTGCATAATTCTCTTAGAAAAAAGTTTATTCTGGCTTTGTTAATCATGGGAAGGAACAAGAAGCTATACAGCGCTTTAAAAAAAAACCCTCCAACAACTGGCAATCTTACTCCTATCACATCTTTGGCTTCTTGAATATTAACAAAACCACTTTCAAGATTAACTTTGCAGCCATAGGGACTAGAAATCTGCTTTCTTTAACATAAAAGACAAGAGTTTTGAGGTGCATACAGGCTCGCTTCTTTCCAGCTTGGGAAAATGGCATTACAGCAGTCATGGCATATGAATGCCAAAACTACTTTAAACCACTTAAACCAGACAAACAAGGGTGGGATTTTAATAGAAATCAGACCATACATACTGCTCATGCTTAGGCTGCTTGAGCCACTTCAGAGTTGGCATTGTGGAGGAAGGCACAATCCACAATTTGTGACAACATCTATTCTGCTGATAAAGAAGATGGTATAAATTGTCTAATCATATCTTTTGCCTAACTACAGTGAGGCTATTGCTGTTTTAGACAAAATCACTAGAACACATATGACTGAATGACACCTCTCTGATCTTTGCCAATGTCATCTCCTCAATGACATACCAGTACATTGGTGATGTTGTTAAGAAGATATAGACCTAATCAGCTCCTAAGCAGGGGACTACTGGGATTCCCTGTAAGCTGTGTTTTTGGAAAGGAAACAATACCAAAATACAGCAGTAAATACGCAGAAACCAACAGAATAGACCAGGGGTGGCCAACGGTTGCTCTCCAGATGTTTTTTGCCTACAACTCCCATCAGCCCCAGCCAGCATAGCCAATTGCTGGGGCTGATGGGAGTTGTAGGCAAAAAACATCTGGAGAGCTACCGTTGGCCACCCCTGGAATAGACATATGCACCGAAAAGGAATGCAAATACTGTCTTGTGCAAATCTCATTTATCTTAACAGAATTCTGGGGTCAGTATTTTGCCTTCTCTAAAGTTCTTATTATGGATGAACACATTAAAGCTGCACACAAACATCCATCACACATTTCCTTATCTCTGGGAAGCTGGCTGTAAATCCTGATCTTTTACAGATTTTTACTTTCCCCACTGCATGGAACTTGTACTGTAGATACTCTCATAGTAACTTTATCAACAGCTTAACTTTAAAAAGAAGTACATGAGAAGTACAGTTTCATACACGATGACATTTATCCACATGACTGACACTCTAAAATAAATCTATTGAGCTAGAAAGCCATTCTTTCCTTATACAGTGGCTGTGTTGATTCCCTCCAGTGTGTTATAATGATCTGCCTCTAGCAGCTGTGATTTTTGCTATAGTTTCTATCACAGTCTGGGCATAATATTGAATGTCTGCATAGGAGAGCTACAAACTGCAATACATTAAGATCTATACCTAAAATTAGTGACAGGCAACTCAGTCCTATGCATGTTTAGTCAAACAAATCCCACTAGATCATATCCAAAGTTTATCCACAGGACTGTAGATTTATTCACAAGCTGTTGTTTAGGTTTTGTGCCTAAGACTTATAAGACTTCCAAACTCTTCTATATCCTCAAAATTGCTGGATCTGCCAAAAGGGTGCAGTCCTAAAAGAGCTAGCTTTCTTTTTAAAGGTAGCAAAGGTAAAACCACTGAATGCCTATAGTCACAAGGGATTCCAAAATATCAGCTCATGTATCTGGCAGGGGAGGAATGCCAATTAGCAGCAGTTGAGTAACATCTCCCTGAGTTTGCTCTCTTCTCTGAACACCGGTATTTAAGGCCTGGGCATGCCCACAGGTGCAAGGCCTCATGCAAGAGCCAAAGAGCACTTGCTCTTCAACTTTTAGGCTGAGAGTAAGCTACCGAAGACAGAAGACCTGCTTGTCAATGGGAAGCCTCCCTTCTCTTCTCTGTCTTTCTACTGCATTCTCCCTTTCTATTATTAAGCCTCTTTGCGACCTCACTAAGGAAGAAAAATAGAACATTAAAAAGTACTATTCCTGATCATAAAAACAGATAAAAACGTTACTTTAAAAGCAAAAAAGCACACATACAACACAAATCAGATAAGAGTGTACTTCAGGATACACACACCTGAACAGCTAGTTCTGAAGACTAGCTGGCAAAGCAATCTTGCACTGAATAAGACTACTCTCCTCTACATTCACCTACCATTAACAAAACGGAGAGTATCTTTATAGCTACAGAAGTACCCGTGGAACAACCTGATTATCAAGTTGGTATTTTGCGCGCTGACTCAAGGACACACGCTAATCAGTTGAAACCAAAGCACAGACTCAAGATCTATCTACCAAATAACCCAACCAGAAAACTTTGCTTTGCAACATTTTCTTTCTAGTCAAGACTGTACCTCAGTCTAACACTTCTCCACACTCTGGACAGGCAGAAAAGCTTTCTTTCCTGCCGACTCAGATGGCAACTTTTTTGCTATCAGCTTCTATGGTCGGAATTTGGAAAAATGGTCTTATATACCGTGTCTACGACACGACTTCGCGCCAGGAACGAGGAAGGAAAGAGGACAGGGGGAATGAAGGAAGAAAGGAAGGAGAGCCTACCCACATAGCTGTATCCCCTGTCCACACGTCCAGAGTACAAACACTTACACTCAGCCCCAACCCGCCTTCACACCGTACCAGCACGAGACCCGGCAGGCGTTTGTCAGCGCGGGACGAAGTTTGTTCCCGCCCTCAACCGCCTCTAGCGGGAGGAGGAGGGGAGGTGGGGCGCGGGAAATAAAACTGTGGCCGACCCGTCGCAACCCGTGACAACAACCGCTTAAGGTAGCGAAGCTGAGAAGTTCCACCGACACCGTCTTCTCCTCACACGCTCATCTTCCAGCCGATTTTCCCCTCCCCCTTTCCAAAGAAACTCGCTTCCCTCTTACCCGTCCTTGCGCCGTGCTTTGTAGACGTGCCCGTAGGTGCCTCTCCCGACTTTGCAACCCTCGTACTCGAACAAATCCTCCACCCGCTCGCGCTCGGCCGCCAGCTTGGATTTGAACTCGTAGTCCATGTCTCTCACCCATGGAAGGGGAGGAGGAGAGGGAGAAGGGGAGATGCGGCAGCAGGACCAGCGGTCACAGAGCGTTAGACGCAGAACCACCGATCAACCACACCGGGCACCATTTCCTTGTTTTGGATGGGGGTGAAGAGTTCGCTCCGCCGCCACCCGCTTCAACTAGGGCTTCCAATAGCTAGGGTCGCGAGGGATCCTGGGTCTGGTAGTATTGGAACGAGGGAAGACTGAAAGATGTCCGGGGAGAGCTAGGACGCAAAAAAATACAATTCCCAGAGATGCTTGCAACAACATAGCCTGGAAGCGCATGCGTATTTACTCCGCGCTCCCCGGTAAATTGCTGAGTGCTGGGAAGTTGCTGACTCTTCACGTTGCTGGGTAGTGGCGGAAGAGTCGAACGTTGTACACAACATGAGCCTGAAGTGGAAGCAGCCGAGGTTGTGCTTTGTTTATTTGAATTATAGCGACCTGCCTTTAGAAAAATGGGATATAGTCGGGCTAGATAGTCTCGCACTAGGCTTGTTTATCTCCCGAGCTGTCATTCAGGGAGAAATCCCGCCTCCCGGTCATTTGTTCGTTACCATTAGCCAGAGCTAATCCCACCTCTTTGAGTCCCTACAACTGAGGCAGCCAAAACACCGAAACTAAAGCGTTCGCCTCATTGTCAATCAAATCAAAGGGTGGAGTCTGAGACTTGGGGGCGGAACTCTGCTGCGGGTTGCTCCCCACCCCCCTTGCTACAGGCTTCGTGTTTCCCGCCCTTCCCCCTCCCCGAGCAAATTGACAATGGATCTGGTCACGTGCCTTCCATTAAGTCATGCTCTTGCCTCCTCAGCAGGCTGGCTTGACATTGCGTAGCGCTGTTTAAGACCAGCTTCTTCGAGGTAGCCTAGTAGTGCACTCAGCAGCGCTACAGATCACTGGCGAAGCTCAGCTGGTCCCGTCGTAAGTCCCCCGCAGCAGGTGTACATTGCCAGTCTCAAGACCTGAACCACAGTTTTTACAGCCAACACATACAGTAAGCCAGCCAGAAATGGCAAAGAAGCATGTGGAACTGGGATTCAATCTGAAACAGCAAAAACCTAAAGATAAATCCACTATGCTTAAGGTTGGCAATGAAGAAATTGACATCCCTCACAGTTTTCTATTCCTCGGCTCCATCAACCAAAAGGGATACTGCAATTAACAAAGGGGATTGCGACTGCGAAGGGCAACCATGAAGAAACAAGACAAAATCTTCAAGTATAACGATGTGTCACTGGCAACCAAGATCAAGTTAATTTATGCCATATTATTTGCCATTGCTGTATGGATGTGAAAGTTGGACACTGAAGAAAGCTGACAGGTGTTTGAAATGTGGTGCTGGAGGAGTTTTTCAGATATGGTCTGCCAAAAAGACAAGTGGGGTTTAGATCCAATCAATCCTGAAGTCTCCCTAGAAGCTAAAATGGCTAAACTGTGGCTATCCTACTTCAGTCACATTATGAGAAGAGTCACTGGGAAAAGATTATAATGCTAGGGAAAGTTGAAAGCAACAGGAAAAGAGGAAGACCCAACAGATGTGACTCAATCAAGGAAGCTACAGCCCTTAGTTGCAAGACCTGAGAATGGCTGTTAACTATAGGACATTTTGGAGGACATTAATTCATAGGATCGCCAGAAGAGACTTGATGGCACTTAAGGCACACAGATTTCAAGTTATGTGATTTATTAAAGTTGACTGGATTTTAAGCATTCATGTGTAGGATATTTACTTCTCCCTTTAAAATTAACTGACTTTAAAAAGAATATAATTAAGTACTAATGTTCCATGTGGTAGGTAACTCACAATGCCATTCTAAATATAGAATATCACCCTTCTAAGGCCATTAAGGTCAATGGCTTTACCAGGTTATAACTGTCTAGGATTGTACTATGGATGGTACATCATGAAACTTCCAAACAATTCAAGAAATTAAATCATTTAAAAGCAGCCATGTGTGGTGCTGAATCCTTTGTAAACTGAGCCTACCATAAGAGCTTAGGTATATAATGGGGGATGGAAAAATAATAGCAATGCCAGAGGTCAATGTGGTGCTAAAAGTATCATCCAGATATATATTATTCAGTCGGTAAATTGCTGTTACACTTCTTGGGGAACACTGTCTCATGTTTTGTTAACTTTGGTAGAGGACTGTCAAAGCTATGACGTCAAAGGATACAAACTTAAAATGCTTAAAATATAAAAATGTGCGTTGAGTTTTGAAGATGATATAACTATCATATAACATAGCATCAGTTCCCAAGGGGAAAGGGACTTGTTTATAATCATGTACAGTCATGTGGTACTTTCATATAAATTCTGAACTCTTGTCACTAAAAGCTTTTCAAAAGATATTCAGGGCATTAATGTGTTGGGAAAGAGGGAATGGCTAGGAATGCTTTTATTGCTAAAATATGAGATTCAATAAGTACAACTTCCTAATTCAAATTTACTTAATTTTTTCCAAATACTTTATTTTTCCACAGTGAAGGGGGCATTTAGGATTAAATATTCTGCTCCCTCCCTTTGGCTCTGTAGAGACAGATGATCAGTTTAGGTTTGCTTAAGCCTTTTCCATACTATAAAAAATCCAGATTTAGTAGGGTCTGAGGACAGGGGCTTGATAGTGGTTATTCACTGGATGAGGAAAAAGCGTTCTGTACATGCACATTCTTTCACATAAGAATGTTATAGCAATGTGATTTGCAATTAATAATTAAAACTGATTGCAGGCCAACTTAGATTGGGAACTTATTTTTATCTTCCTGGCCTCACCTGCTTCTGAGGAAAATTGCTCACTAAAAACAGGAGCTAACCCCAAAATAGTATAAATTTCATTCAGACACCTGCTGCTCTCACTTGTCACTGCTGATATTAAAGATTAAACAAACTAGAAAAAAGGGAAGAGGTTATGGGAAGGGGAGATAAGAATTAACTCCTTCAACAATTGGTTAATTGTCAGAACAAGAGATCCAGAGCTGCCTTGCAGCTTCCTGCTTGAATGTTTGAGTCATTGGGGGTTTTACCAATAAGGGTTAAACAGAGTATATTCCACTGAGGATATTTGAAAATTATTTCAATCCACAATAATGGACACTCAGATAAAATGTGTACCACAGATTAAGGAAAGTATTGTCTCTTGGCTACAATTCCAGTGTTGAATTTAATAACTAAAAGGAAGGGCTCTGTGGTACTCCTACACAATATTTACCAAGGGTGAAGTTACAGTTTTTTAAACTTCAGAAAAGCAGTTAGCATTTTGAACTTTATGCCTTTTGAAATTGCTTGCAATAACCTTTTGTTTAAGTTGTAGGTATGCTTTTAGGGGAAATTATCACACTGTGCCTTCCTTGTGAAAGCTACTTGAATCACTTCCATAGGGTAGTAGTAGAACATGGCAGAACTATTTATTTAGAACACGTCTGTGCTGCTTTTTCAGAAAACCTGCTTGAGGAAGCTTTCAAAATAAAATTGGACAAAACCCATGAAAAACCATACAATTAGTTGAAAATTAACAAACTGCTTTAAAAAAACAGCATGTGAGAACAGCACATCACATGTGTGGAGACCTCCCACATGAAGGCAAGTGGCACTGATTTGGCCCTTCTGTTATGCTGTTCCATGCAAACTGAAGAACAGTTATTTATTTTATTTATTTATTTCTATTTGTATCCTGCCCTCCCTGCAAACAGTCTCACTTAGAAAAAAAGATGATACATTTTAGTAGAAAGGAACCATATCAACACTTTGGAAAAAAAAACTATTAACATAAATTTAGAACATTTAATTATTTCTGCAAAAAATAGTCAAAATGAAATTACCCAGGGCTTTTTGTTTGTTTTTTGAGCAGGAATGCACAGGAACGCAGTTCTGGCTGGCTTGGTGCCAGGGAGTGTATGCAAATTAGTTCCTGATGGGCTTTTTCTAAAAAAAAACCCCTGTTTAAATCAATGGTGATGTCAGGGTGTGTGGCCTAATATGCAAATGAGTTCATGCTGGGCTTTTTCTGCAAAAAAGCCCTACTGTTACCAATATATAATTAAACAGTCTTAAAGGAATGATGGGAAATGATAGATTTATGAATCAATGGATAATTGTGGCAATGAATTTGTGACCTATATGACATGATAGTTTGTTCTTCCAAGGAAAGAGCAAAAAGGTTCATGTGGAACAAGCAGAAACCAAGAGAAAGGAGACTGAGATAGAATGTATATCTAAGAATGAAGGAAGTTATGGACAAAGGAAGAAGAAAAAAAATATAGTGGATTCTCAGAATGCAAAGGAAGGAGCTAAGTGGGGCACTGGTCAGAGGCAAGGGAAGGGTAACAGTGTGCTCAGTGTTGTATAGAGAGTAGATCCAAGGGGTAGCTGTATTGGACTCTGAAGCAATGGAATAAATTTAGAAGCCAGTGGCACCTTTAAGACCAAGAAAGCTTTATTCATGGTATGAGCTTATGTGTGCAAGCACACATCTTTAGATAAAATGAGATGGAAGAAAACTATTAAAAAAAATAAATTTATTATTATTAAACATAGACAGGGTTGAAAAGCAAATTAGCATGACATGATGATGACATTTTGAGACAAAACAGGAACAACAAACCAAGTGCACAGGTCAACAGCTGTATGGACCCAATTAAGGGGGAACAAGTGTTGAAGCAATAAATATGTCAAAATAGGAGATAAATATGTAAGAATCTTTTCTAATTGTGGCAATCTCAGTTAACACTCCTATTTATCTAAAGATCACAGTTCTTCAACAAATTATCATCCAGGCAAGCTTCCAGTATGAAATTGCTAAATCATAATGTATAAAGAAATTTATAAAGAAATCTGTTTCCCAAGGTTTGAATAAAGACCAGGCATTTTTTACCCACCACAGACGCAAATCAATATAGCAATACTAGGGAGACTGGATTTATCAGCAAAAAACCGCCCAAAAACAGCAGTTTGATACTTTCTAAATTACAACCAGTCAAAATAACAAAAAAAAAAAAACCCTCCAAAACCCGTAAGCAAGGTTTTTTAATTTGTTCAGGCTGAATGTTCAGTAAAAAAAACCAAAACAGGCCAGGGTAAAAAAATGTTTCAATAAACGATGGCGAAACCCCTTGTCATAAAATGGAATACATTCAAATACATTTTCAGTCATTATTGCTGTTGTGAATGGTCACTATTCTTACATTGAATGTATAAATTTTACACCGCAATATCAACCTGTACACCACCAAAATATCATGGTTTTCTTACCATGACACAATTTTTTCTCTGTAAGGGGAAGAGTGGTGAGTCATTTTCATGTACCTGGTAAAATAGGTTCTTGTTCACAAAACCTTGTCACAATACCACTGTCTTTACAGTGTCACAGCATTCCCTTTTACTTCACTTGGGAAATTATTCCAAATCCAGCATTTATACAGAAAAATTACTCTAATAATTTTCCTTCTGAAAAAGTCACTTCTGTATTGTTAGGCTGCATCTCTCTTGCCTGTCACCACTTCAAGAATTGGTGAAGGGAAATGCCAACAAGTTGCAGCCAGTTTATGGTAACCCCATAGGGTTTTCAAGGAAAGAAACAGATGGCTTGCCATTGCCTGCCTCTACATAGTATTCCCAGACTTTCCCATCCGAGTACTAACTAGAGCCAACCTCGCTTAGCCTCTGAACTAGCTAGTTTAGGGCATCTCATTAACTACTTGCCTTAAAATTAAATTAACTGGCTGAGCCAATTCCATCCCCTTACTTTACTTACAGTGAATACACCTTTTATTTTTGTGCAATAAGTGTATCTTCCTTAGTGTAGTGCTAGTGTTTACAGTGCTGGACTAAGATGTGGGAGACCTGGATTCAAGTCATAATTCTGCTTTGAAACTTGCTGAATTATGTTAGGCCAGTCAACCTCCCTGAGTTATTTTGAGGATTAAATGAGGTAGAAGCATACATGCTGCTCTGAGCTCCTTGGAGGAAGGGTAGGATAATAAAGTACTAGAAGGATAGATACAGTATTTTTCCAGAACACCATTGCAATATTTTATATTTGAGGAAATGATATCCTCAGGTAATGAGCTAACTGCTATTATTATTGTTGTGTTAATTGTGGCTGCTCAGTTTCATGGGTCTCTATTGGGTATTTATTCTGACATGGTTACACCATTTTGTGAGCTTTTATTTTTATCATTATAAATATATTTTAAGCCATTAAGGTCACTAATATTTCTCCCTCCGCAGTCACTTGAATTGTCTCAATTTTGTAAACATTTAGCTATATTCTATTTCAAAAGCCTTTGGGGGCTTTATACTGTAGTCTAGTGGTCACAGCACTGGACCAGTTTTGGAGGCCAGTGTTTGAATCCTCACTCACGCCATGGAAGCTTGCTGGGTGACCTTGGGCTAGTCACACATTCTCAGCCTATTCTACCCCACAGGGTTGCTGTAAGGATAAATGGAGAACAGAAGATATAAGCTATGTTGAAAGTAAACAAATAAATAAATTGTGCTCCCTTTTCTCATGTACTCGACATCCAACCATGTTATGAAGCTTGCCTCTTAACCAAAATCACATGTAGAGGGCCCACTTAACAGAAGTAGCAATCCCAAGAACATTTCATTAGAGTATTCCTCATTTAATAAATCTGTTGTTTTTGAATAGACTTACTTATGAGTGCTTCCTTGGATAGGTGTAATTCTGTTCAGGATAATTCTTTAAAATAAATGGTATATATATCAACGTAAATGGACATCAGATTGCCACTTTAGAATTATTTTGGCACACACTACAACACAATTTTATGTTTGAGAACTTAATATCTTGTGTTTAATAGTGTCATCAACAAGGGCACATATGCCTGTATTAAATACCACTTTAATTTCCCTGTTCTTTCCTGTGCCTGCAAACACACACACACACACACGTACACACAAGATAATTTGCAGTAATACCAAGTTGTTCCAGATATAGATTTGTGGGTAAGGATGGGAAACAGAGGGGAGACATGCGCCACACCTGCAAATGTGATATTTAAATCTTTCTTATGTACATACTAAACTCGAAACTGTCGTGGACTCTAGCTTCTTTCACGACGTTCTGAAAATGTATCCAAGGCCCATTTATTGGTATATAAATTTGGGTAATTGTTAAGCTTCAGCCAAAAAGATGGTGAAAACGAACCCAAGTTTCAAGTCTCGGCAGAGCTCCTCGAATGATCACATTAACATGCTCTCATATCATCAGAATCATATATTCTGAAGTGGTTATGCAATAGTGTATGTGGGAGTTTTCGTTGCATTCCTTCCGCGTCTCACACTGCAGCTCTTCTCGCCCACTTTCACATGCATTGGTTGCCTTCACGTTCATACATGTGCCAATCGGCAACGTTGCCTCACTTTGCTGGCCACCTAGCTTAAGGGCACGCAAGCTCGCAACCGGCAGGAGCACCGGGCGAGCCCGAGACGGATGATAGACAGCTGAAATATCCTATAGATGAGAGGGGTGGGCGGGACTAAGAGGAAACCGTCCAATCACGGGGCCCTACAGGGTGGGTCGCTGGTACCTGTGCTGGAATAAAAGCTGCTGCGTGCGCGGTTTTCCTTCGCTTACACAGTATGGCCGGCGACATTAGCTAGCGCTCGCTCTACGCTCTTCTCTGTAACAGGGGAACACACGGAATACAAGGAACCGAACCGCATCGCCTGCACGCCTGCCCACTCCGCGCTTCTTTCCTTCCACCCTGCGTCCACTTTCCTCCCCCCTTCGAAAGGACCCGTTACCTTTCCCGCAACCGCTCGCTGGTATTTTTTTTAAAGCTTAGTATAAGATTACTACCCCGTCAAAGGTGAAACCTGCCTGGACGGGCTGCGACGCGGCCCCGAAAAACGCCAATAGTAGTGACCAGCTGTAGCCAGTGTGTAGGTGAGGAGGAAAAGGAGGGCGGCGGCGGCAGCAGCAGTTTGGTCGGGGGTGCCTGTCTTTAATTTCTGTGGTTGTTGGTTTTGCGGAGTTGTCTCACCATGATGGAGGAGAACGGTGCACACTTTTTCGAAGGGACTGAGAAGCTCCTGGAGGTGTGGTTCGCCCGACAACAGCCCTCGCAGCAGGAGCCGCACCAGAGCAAGGGGTCCGGCGACCTCCGCACCATTCCCAGGTTAGTAGGGAGGGAGGCACAGGCCGGCCGGCCGGTGAGGTAAAGGGAAGGGCGGCGGGGTGGACTGGAGAGAGTGAAGAAAACATGGATGGGTTAGTGAAGTGGGTGGTCGAAATGCCCGACTGGTGGCGCACATGCACTGGCAGCAGGGTGAGCGCGATGCCGGCACCGCTAGGCGGGAAGTGAGCAAGGCTAATGGCCGGTAAAGGAGAAGGGTATGGCGTCTCCTCCATTCAGAACGGCGGAGGGGAGGGGAGGGGAGGGCTGCCCTTCGGCCAGGTGAAGAGGGAGAATTTCTCGGCGGGGGGGGGGGAGATGCCTCGGAGTGACGTGAGTGGGCTCGCCGGTCGTTGCTGAGGGAGAGGAGGAACCGTCCCCAACGGTCACTATGGTCCCTGTCGCTCACGCGGGCCTCACTTCGAGGCGGGGCGGCAGGCCTCGATTTGCATTCCAGGAAGGCCGGAGCCCTCGGCAGTAGTTGACGGGGAATGGGTTAAGGTGCGACGGCGGTTTTCGACCTTCCTGGGGCGCTCGGTCGAGTCGCGCTTATTGGGATCCTTACTAAATTTCTTTAATGCGGAGCTTGATTCCCGACCCGGAGGCTTTAACCAGCAGATCTCTGCTTCCTTCTCTGTAGCTCTTCCTCTTCCTTCCACTTGGGGGGAGGGGAGCAGAGAGCAATGGACGCCTCGTTTAGTCACCGTGGCCCTAGATGGCAGCTTGTGGGAGAGGCGTCTAGGGGAAGATTCCCACAGAGCTGAGGTTTGAACCACAGTCATTTCAACGATAGGTGTCCAGGTTAACCTGCTCGGTCACGTATAAATCACTTATCACGTGAGTCTGCCCTTTCGCGTGTGGAGTTAGCGCGCGGCGTATAAACGTACGTTTTGAAGTAGTGCGATATTCGCATTGGTAAGTACTTTACACGCGGCTTCCCTCGCGGGTGGTTTGGGCCTTTCTCTGCGCTCGGGTAGCACTTCCCGCTGTTGGCAGCGGACTCGCCGGGTCAAGTTCTGAGGGGGCGGTCCACTAAAATAAATTGATTTTGTGCTGGACCTAATCGGGTTGTTTTATCTATCTGTCAAAGGGGGCTTTACTGCGGCCTGTTTCATTCAATCAGTGCCCAGAAGATCGAAGGGCTATGTTTAGCTTCGGACTGAGGCAGGGCTACTGTTGTAGGCCTCATGGGAGTAGCTCTGGTGAGCAGAGCAGGGGCAGAGAGCATGGCTCCAGTGCCTTATTTGTGCCCTTGGCTCTTGTCGAACTTGGCATGGATGCAGGGTGAAGGAAGCCCCTCCTATTTAAAAAAAATGTGGCTGGAACAGGGATCACACGTGAGGCTTCTGCCGCGCACCCCAGATAGAGGGGCCTCTTTTCCCATTGACCAGTTCAAGCCAATGAAATTGCAGTGTTGTGGAAGGGCCGGGCCTGGGGCTGTCATCCAGTGGGCATTTCAGGAATGTGGAGAAAGCGCCAGCTCAACCAACGGGGACGGGTGGGGGGAGGCCTGAACACAAACTCAAATGTGCATGTGCTTGTTTCTTCCTTGCCTTGTGTGTGAGGACAGTCTGGCTTCAGTGATTTTCTGAAAAAGTGGAGACTATATTTAAGGGCCAGAATAGAAAAGTGTGATAAAACTGAACTTCTGAAATTGAGAGGGGAAAGCAGTGAGTACTGCTTGCATGCAGCACTCTGGATAGTTAACTAAACGACTTAAGATTTCTGAGTTCTTGTACTGTTGTACAGAATGAAAACTTTTAGATGTGTTGAGAGAAAATAAGCTTGTTGAAGTTAATAATTAAGGAAAGAGAATCAATACACTGTGAACATTGCTCCTAAAAATAAAAAGTTATGATTGCCTGTGTTATACTGTGGCTTTCAGTTTTGTTTTCCAGCTATTAAATTGCTTTTACCATATAAGTGTATTACATTTGGAAAATATTTCTTGCCCTGCCACACAGTAGCAGCAACCAGTTTATGGGTACTGTTGGCTATTTAGGTAGAAGCAATGAAGGGAAGTAAAATGAAGACCTTGCATCTGACTGATGTGTAGTTGGAAACATGAAGCACAGATTGGGTCATAAGAGCTGGAGTTAACTGTTTGAAGGCACCTTTTTTGTCTACTTAGCATAAATTAATTGGAATGTGAAAAATTTAGTTTAGTGCAGACCAGTGTTCCCTCTAAGATGAATTTTTTTAGCCTCCGGCTTACACATTTTTGTCTCAGCTCAGAAAAAACGGCCCCAGAGCAAACTAATTTATGCAGTAGCTCACAACTTTAATGTCAGTAACCCACAAAGTAGAATTTTTGCTCACAAGACTCCACAGCTTAGAGGGTATAGACTTGCCAGGAAAAAATTGGATTTGAGAATTTTCCAGAATGCTCTTGATGTCCAAAATAGCATGGTCTGATTTAGAATTTTTGTTTTTATGTTTTGTAAACAAAAGTTTAAAGTATTTGTGTTGACACCTATCATTAATACTAGAAATCCTTGTTTTGAAAAAAAATTAACGTTTTCTTTAAATATCTTGGGTTTTTTCCTCTGAGTAATACTTAGATTTAAAGATCTTTTCCACTTTCTAACCTTTTATTTTGATTTTGATAAGATGAATAATAAGCAATAAATGTTAAATCAGGGGTATCAAACATATGGCCTGTGTGGAATGGATCTGGCCCTTGCAGGGTTGCAATATGTCCCACAAGCAACTGGCTCTCTTTTGCTTCCTTCTTGGGGCTGCTTCCACTGCTGCATCGCAGCTTGCAATCTTGCCCAATTCCCCCTTCTTAAAGGAGAGAACCAAGCCTCTCCTTCCCAAGCAAAATTTTATTTAGGCATAAGCTTTCATTTTTCTTCAGAAGGTGAATGGATGGATTCTGCTTTCTCACTTCATTCTCTTTCCTCTCACTCTTCTTGTTTTCACTCTGTGTGTTAAAAGGAAGGGGCAGGGTTGGGATAAGGGGCAAGGAGAATTTAAAAGGAAATTACTTTGGCTTATTTTGAAAAGGTTTTTTTTATTAGATTTCTCAGTGCCTGTCTGGGATTTTATTGTCTCAAAAATACCTTGATTAGGAATTAGAACGCTTGGATTGGATTCCATCATTTAATGAGTGGAAGTAGATGGCTAGGTATTTAAAAACACATTTATGGTTCCATGTGTTCTAGTTCAACATGTCTCCCCCTCTGGCTGCCTTTCTTCACTCCCTTTGCTTTTTTTGCCCCTTTTTGCACAGTCTGAAATCACAGTATTTCACTTGGAGAGATAGCCTTCTCCAGTTTAAACAGATGAAAGGGGGGGGAGGGGAAGAAGCCTAACAGCACAGTTTGCAATCTTTATTAGAGGAAAGAAGCAAGAGTCCAGTAGCACCTAACAAAATTTGTGGCAGAGCATGAAGTTTTCTGAGTTAGTGCTCACTTCTTCTGGATTCTGCTTGCTAGAATATTAATCCATTGATCCTTATATCTTGGAGAGTGGAGTAATTTCAGATGCCAAATTACAATAACAGGTGTTGGTAATGAGACAGGAAACCTAGGTCTCAGTTCAGTCTTGGAGGATGCATTGAGCTTCATTATCAGTTGCAGTTCTGCAGTCTCTTTCTAATCTCCCTTAGAAATGCCTTTGTTAGAGAACTGCTACTCTTAGGTCAGCAACTGAATGTCCTGGAAGGTTAAATGTTCCGCCACTAGTTTTTGAATGTTGCAGTTTCTGGTGTCAGACTTATTTATGCCCATTTATTCTTTGTGTCCTCCTGGACTGAATTGAGACCTAGGTTTTCTATGTCATTACCAATTTACCAGTGCTGGTATATACATTCCTACCCACCCCTCTGCATATCACACTTAATTCTCAATCAAGCTTTCTCTTGTCATTCACCTGCTATTGCCATTCGCCATCTGAAATCAGATTTATAAAGTTTATATCTGGTACCTCATGTTAATTTTACAGCACAGCCTTACAAAATGGCATTTATGTCTGGTCCAGCCCTCCTAACAAATGAGTTCAACACCTCTGTGTTAAACATTAATCTGTAAACAAAATAGAGGGGGGGGGCAGTATTAAGTTACAGTACTTAAAATATAAAAACAAAGCTATAGCTTTAAAATTAAAAAAATAAAAACTCAGTAATTGTAGCCCAGTTAAGATTTACATTGTGTTCCATAGACATGGTTGTCCTCCCTTCCATCTAAAAAAAATTACCTGTTCCGTAGAGTGCACTCAGTGCTTCAGTTTCGTTATCATATTCCATAGCATCAATTGAATTGGTTTTTAATGCTACATCAGATTAGTGATTACGGTATGATTAGCACTTGATAAAACATTAAACTTTTAGTTTTGGCCTTGAGGTAAAAACCAATCAGGTGACCTACTTGATCTTGTTAATATGGATTTTTAATATGTACCTGCAGCTTTAATGTTTTAGCTGCTCAACATTTTAGGTTCCTGATTTTCAGGTTGGGATTTTCCCCCTTTTGCTGTTCCTTTAATGCTGTCCTACAGATAAATAAAATAAGTATTCTTTAATGCAATTGCTAGAGCAGGGGTGGCCAAACTGCGGCTAAAGAGACACATGTGGCTCTTTCACACGTATTGTGTGGCTCTCACCAAGCCAGCCAGTGGCTTGGAGAATGCATTGAAAGTTAAAGTTGCTTTCTTTCTACCTCTCGTTCCCTCTTGTATTTGCTTTCCTTCATTCCTGTCTTGTGGCTTTCAAACATCTGACATTTATTCTACGTGGGTCTTAGGTTAAGTAAGGTTAAGTAAGTTTGGCCACCCCTTTTCTACCAGAAGCTTTGCCTAACATTGGCAATTGTAACAGTTCATTGTTTAAGAAACAATGATTCTTAGAAAGACTATTTTTCATATAAAAATACAGCAGTAGAAATCATATATCTCAGTGTCACTGTTTGGGGAGCAAAATTACAGGTCTTTAAGTTAAGGTTCTGTCTCCTATCCAGATGCTTTCCTGTGATCTTTGCATATTAAGTAAGAGTTTAATTTTAAATACAGTGTTTTCCATATGGGAAATCCATGGCCTTTAGTATTTCTGTAAGAGGAAGAACTTCTGTCCTTAACTAGGGCTTGCTCAGAAATATGAATAGAATTCCATTCTTCTAGCTTGAACCCATGGGTAATTATTTAGAACTAGATTGTGAAGTGCCTTCTTCAGAAGTTTAGGGTCAGTGAACCATGTACTGTTATGGAAGCAAACCAGCAACAGAAGGTTACTTTTGTCTGTCTAAAAGGCCAGGAAGAATCTCAGCATTTGATCTTCTTTGTGTTGATTTGCATTACTGAATTTATCGGCAGGTGACACCTAGCTAAAAGGGTTTCTCTTTTCCCCATCCCACTGGGAATTATGGGTTGAAGAAACTTTTATAGTTCTCATTCCACCCTAAGGGATGAGGAACTTGCTGTTTTACTAATTCTAAAATTCTGTTGCATTGTGGTTTAGTATCTTGATGTATTGAGATACCTGTGATACACTATGAGAGCATCAATGATAACGGATGCCTCAAGGATTTCTGCTGCTTTGTTCAGAATATAAGCTATGAGAACTGCACATTCATGGAAAACTGCATGCATCTTGCAGACCCCTTGTGATGCACCTAACAATTAAAACAATTGTGTATATGCATCCATGCTATCATTAGCAATGGTTGAACAATTGGTAGTAATCAATGTAAGGTATTTCCTATGGTGGTGGTAGGCCCTTGAACAATGTGAAGTTACATAGTTGCATAACGCTAGAGATCCCAGGAAATGGCAGAGAATTTTAAACTACAGGAATCCTTTCTTTTAATTGAGCCAGACCTTAACATAGGAGCCTGAATAATATGCTACCCTCAAATGAAATTTTCACAGTAAACAGAATGTGCAGGACTGATATGTAAAGAATATCCCTGATAGTATGTGGAGTTCTTTCATCCATGAAAGGACTATGAAGTTTTCTGATCAGGTCTGACACCCTTGAATGCTCAACATGTACCAACCATCCTTCCCAACATACTACATCATTGTTTTGCTTCAAGCCTCAAACCTGGAATCTATCATATTAGAACAAAATCCCGGATGACATTATGAGTATTCTTAAATGGCACAAAATGCCACTTTGGTTCCACTTCCTGAGACCAGTGTGGGGTGGCCACTGTACAGGTTATATTGGATGAGATCACAGGGAACTCAGGATTGCAGATTCTTGTATGGAATAACCTTGTGGTCTTTGTTAGAGTGGAGCTGTCCAGTCTGTTTAGTTGGTGGCAGATAAAGATATATCTTTTTTCTTTTTTTCAGTAACAGGATGTGTAGAGGGAATAATGTTCTCTTCCAACACAGCCTATTCTCTCTTCATGAGGGGAGGCAGCCTCTCATAAGTGATAAAAAGGGTGTCTTCCATGCAGGTGTCTACCACATGGAATGATTGGGGTAAGTTATATCTTTCCCATTAAACTCTTGGGAAATCAACGCTTCACCTTGCTGTCTCCACAGCACACAGGCCTTCTGTCAGTTTAATTACATTGAATCTGAATTGGGACATGTACATCTCCCTTTGTCTGAAAAATAATTGTGCTTTACAGAGAACTCTGAATTAGCTTAATTTCCAACATGAATGTTATGTATCTTTTTCTAATATGGATTACAGTTTCTCTTTTGCTGGGCACTTAATTCATAGAGAAGGTAGTTGTGACAGTAACTTGGGGAAAAGCAAATCCCTTTACAGCTGTGATCTTTTCTAAAACACAAGGTGGATCCAATAAACTCTGAATCTAACTAATTCACACAGTGATTTCTTCCACCTTCCTTTGCAGCCTTCCGATTCCCCTGAAAAACTTTCTGATGGTTGAGCAGCTCAGGAATAGAGTGGGAAGCAGCACAGGGGACTGCCACATAAAGGAATCTACAAAAAATCACACACGCATAGATGCCTCATTGCTGCATTTAGAATATGTCATGAATAAAAATATATTCACCTGAATTGGAAAGGAATATATAATAAAAAGAGTATTGGAAATATAACTCAGATATGTAAACTGCTTCTAAATATGAGGTCTAAAGGTGTATTTTTCTTTTTCAGTACTGTGCGATTGTAATACAGTGAAGCACATAATAAAAATGCCTGTGTCTAAAGTATAATACTTACCACAGTGTCATAGCTGCTGCAGCATCATAGCTCCTATCTATCTACCGATCCTCAGTTCATACAGCTAGTAAGATGAAACTTATCTGCATGAGGTCTACATTTACTTAAGCGTTCGTCTCATTTTTAAAACATCAGTGGACTAACACTAACAAATCACGATTTCAGTTAATCTCAAATATAAGAAGTGAGTGATAATGGGTTTAAAGTTAGATCCAGTGCAAAGCTCCTGGTTGCATTAGAGGTCTTGTAAAAGTGAAAATGCAAGAAAAGCCCATTTATGTTTCCTCTTGTACATTGCTGGATCTAAGTCTGTTGTTGAAGTGTCCTTGCCTGTTGCATTTTGGCATGGTGGTATGAAAAGTGACTAGGTCTATAAAGCTTTGAAAACCTCAACCTGTGTTATTAAGTGTCACAGGGCAGGATGACTGGAAACGTGCTGTTGTACTACAAATCAATCAACATTTCCTCTCCCCTCAGTGGAAAATAGTATTAACTCTCAAAGCATTATGACTTCTTTAAATAGTGCTGATGTTGGATGCTTAATTGTTTGGGTGCCCAAGATAATTAATAAAAACAAACAGTGAATTGTCTTGTTTAACAATGAATTACACCTGCAATTGTTTAACTTGTTTCTACTGACTGAAAAGACAATCTTAAAAAAATCATTAAGTAGATTTAAGTAACTCATGAATGCAGCTAGTAATTGCATTACTACTTTATGGGCTGGATTCAAATAGTCTTGAGTAAAGGATCTTTTGCTGTTGCAGCTCCTTGTGTTCCCTTAAAGTTATTTTGGGGGCTTGGTGGTCTTCAGGAGTGGTGTGGAATATAGATGGGAGGGTTTGCAGTAGGGTTGGGTGGAACTGGAACTATTCATTTTTTGACCTTCTTTGGGAGATCTTTGCTCAAGACTTGAGCAGGTAAGCCAGTTCTGTTAAAAAACAATGAAAACTTGTATTTGGATATTGCAGCTTTCAACTTGGGTCTTAACATTTATAATTTCATTTCAGAAATAATAGTGATCTGCTTACTTTTGGGTATACTGTAATTGATTGTAAAAGAGCTAATGCCAGACCTTTTTTTAACAGGTTTGAATGGGACAAACTTTTGGAGAATGTGCATTGTTTGATCATTAGTGTGACAAAAACTGACAAGCAGGAAGCTTATGTACTCAGGTAAAAAAAAAGTTTACTTAAGTCAAAATAGAGCTCTGTGTTATAATGGGTTATGTTATAATGTACCGAAGGACAAAACCTCAACTTTTTATCTGAATGGCTCTAAATTGGCTATGACTGCCTAGTAAAGGTCATGGAGCTTGGTGTGCTGTAGTAATAAATAAAAAGCTAATTGTTAAAAGTAGCAAGTATAAGACTGCTTTAGATATCTGTTGTTCTGGATGACTGTAGTCAGCCCTGATTCAGGTATAGGTTTTCCTATACCAGATTAGTTACCGTATTTTTCGCACCATAAGATGCACTCCCCCCCCCAAAAAAAAAAGTGGGGGGGAAAGTGTGTGCGTCTTATGGAGCGAAGGTACGTACCTTCCTCTGGGGGGGGGCAATCCACTGCCTCCGCCTCTGCTCCCGGTGCTTCCCCCGCGCTTGCCTGCCTGGCTCCAGCTCTGACGCTTACAGCAAGCGCCAGGATCGCTTCATCCACACACCAATCCCAGCGCTTGCTTTAAGCATCAGAGCTGAAGCCAGGCAGACAGGCACGGAGAAAGCACGCCGCCCCCTCCACAGCTGGCGCTCGCGAAGTGCTGGGTTTGCAGAGGGGGCGGGTGCTTCCTCGGTGCCTGTCTGCCTGGCTTCAGCTGATGCTTAAAGCAAGCGTTGGGATCGGAGGGTGGAGGGAGTGATCCTGGCGCTTGCTGTAAGCATCAGCTGAAGCCAGGCAGACAGGCACTGAGGAAGCACCCGCCCCCTCCGCAAACCCAGCGTTTCGCGAGCGCCGGCTGCGGAGGGGGGCAGTGTGCTTTCTCCATGTCTCTGCCTGGCTTCAGCTGATGCTTACAGCAAGCGCCAGGATCACTCCCTCCGCCCTCCGATCCCAGCGCTTGCTTTAAGCATCAGCTGAAGCCAGGCAGACAGGCATGGAGGAACCACCCGCCCCCTCCGCAAACCCAGCGCTTTGCGAGCACCGGCTGTGGAGGGGGCGGCGTGCTTCCCTCGTGCCTGCATGCCTGGCTGGGAGACAAGCGGCGAGATCGCTCCCTCCGCCCCCACCGCAAACCCAGCACTTCACAGGGAGCGATCTCGCCACTTGTCTCCCAGCCAGGCACGCAGGCGCCGGCGTGCTTCCCCCGCGCATGCATGCCTGGCTAGGAGACAAGCAGCAAGATCGCTCCCTGCGAAGTGCTGGGTTTGCGGTGGGGGTGGAAGGAGCGATCTCGCCTCTTGTCTCCCAGCCAGGCACCTGCGTCTAATGGTCCGGAGCATCTAATGCACTGAAAATACGGTAGCTTTCCTATACCAGATTATTTAACTCCTAGCCAGAGATACACCTCAGAAATGGTACAGGTCTGGTCTGGGTACAGTATGCAAGTAAATACTGTTAAAGAGTCTCTGCTTCCATTCTGAGGTTGTTTATTAAAACATAATTATTGCATTCATACCACAAAACATATCATCCATCCATCATTGTTACTTAGATAAATAAAGGAGAGCAATTGCATGAGTCTATAACAGTTTCTTAACCTAAAAGTAAGGAAGTCATAGGAATGGAACCCCTTTTGAAAAGAAGCTCTCGATTAATGCCACTTTTACCCCACTTGATAAGGGCATATATTCTTTCTCATTATCTTATAACTTACCTTAAGCCTTCAAACACCATACAGGATTATTTAAAATAATACTTTACTAGAATATATACAGAATGTTAGTTTATTTGTGCTACTTTTTACCTTCGCAAACTTTGTTTAAAAATAACGTTTCCAATATGTATGAATATCTTTTGGCTGTCCATCCATACTCCCATCCTCGAATCATAGCTTCACTTTTGCAAAGTTGAACATTTTTGAAATTCTCAAATACTTTCACACCTGAGTTTCAACAGATTTTACATATCAATAATGGGTTAGATCAGGGGTGTCAAACTCTTTTATTAGGAGGGCCAGATCTGACATAAATGGGGCTTTGTGGGGCCAAGCCATGCATGTCCTAAAATGTAGTGCCAGATAGCAGAGAGATAGACTTTATAGAGGACACAGGCCAACACAATTAAATATATCAATTTTTAACTTAAAATACAAACATGCTTAAAACTTGCAATATTTTGTTTAAAATGGAAAGGGGGGATAGTGGAATTTTACGATGCAATTTTAAAAATAAACCATTAAGAAAAAGCAAAAAGATCACAGCAGAAACTTTAAAAAATAAAATGCTCTCAGCTTGGGAAAACATGAAATGGCAAGGTATTGCAAGCTTCTCTCCCCCCTCCCCCAGGTCTACTCAGTTTAGCAATGGCTCTCCAGTGTCATATCCCCCTTTGGCTGTGGGCTTCCAAGTTAAGAGTACTCACTAGGCACTAGTTCACACTCCACAGAGAAGAGACAGAAACACGCTGTGTTTGTGCCAAAGCTGCAGTTACACTGAGATTGATAGGAGTACAGCCTCAGACATAATCTGCAAATGTGGTTGCTACTGAGACAATTGAGACATTACTTCAAGCCATCAGTTCTCTTTACTGGGGACCATATGTGATTCCTTCACTTTCCACAGCCAGGAGAGAGAGGCAACAGTTTCTCATACTATTCTGTTGAACTTTGAAGGCAGAATTCTCTTGAGACTGTGCTTAAGCCTCAACATGAAGAGACCAAATGGCTTCTCTACACACAACCCCTGCAGCCAAATTATGGATTCACTTACTCTTTGATTTGAGAGCCTGTTTTTCCTGATGGTTTAAATTTGTGCTTTCTCTCATTTTAATGTAGTAGCATTTGGGGCAAAAAAAAAATTGAGTCTCCTAAAGCCTGATCAGTATTAACAATGTATTTACATAATTTGTTTTTCAGTGAGAGTAGCATGTTTGTCTCCAAGAGACGTTTCATTTTGAAGACATGTGGTACCACCCTCTTACTGCAGGCACTGGTTCCCCTGTTAGAGCTTGCTAGAGAATACTGTGGGTTTGACTCTATTCAGGTAAGATACTGAAATCTCAAGCGCTATTGTGTTATGTATGAATTTCTGCAACTGGCATCTTTATCACAATTGTCATATGTTAAGTATAGTCTGCTTATTTGAGGAATAGCCATATGAAATATTAAAACTGAATTGAGCCTGAAAGATTCTACAAACCCTAATAAAACTGAATTGAAATTATCTTCCTATGATTAACTGTCTTTCCAAATTATTCCATTATTTAATTAATTTGTACCCTACTTTTCTTCCCAGTGGGGACCCAAAGCAGCTTACATTGCTCTCTTCTCTTCTGTTGGAAATTAACTCTTCTAATGTAGTTCTTGTGTAAGGTCCTGACAGCATTCTACATATTAACATATTGACTGAAAAAGTTCAGGTGTACAAACCTTTTTCCAAGCTCGTTAACACTTCAGCTCCTGTCTGAGAGCTAAGAAGATTCTTGCAAGTAGCTATCAGTTATACAGTCTGTGGGGAAAGAGTCTAGCTAACTGCTGCCACAATGCAAGACATTACTACTACAGCCTGTGAGGAATGGTAGGATGCCAGCTACCTACAGCCATGCCAAGGCTGCAACATGTGGCAGATGGGGGACCTGCCAGTCCCCTCTGCAGAAGGGGGCTGCAAGTGGTGGAGGTGGCTCCGCCTGGCACAGACAGGGCAGAGATGGGGAATCCTGGATTAAGGAGGAAATGAGGGAAAGGCCAGCAGGTAATGTGGGCTGCAAAGGCTTCCATCCCCGCGCCCCCCCCCCCCCATGGCACTGTTTGGCCTTGGCCGTGGATTGGGGTTGCAGAGATTCAAGGTGCCTCATTCCTAAAAGGAGAAAGGTGGGGGAGGGGGGCTCCAAGGCTATCTTCCCAGATTGTGACTTGGTGGGGAGAGGAGTCTGTGATCAAATGCAGGGGTTGGTCAAGTGGACTGACGCACTTCACACAGAGATAGGAGAGGTTGTGTTTTTGAAGTGTGTTCCCTTTAAAATGCCTTGCAAAGAGAAAGCTAGCCCCACAAACAAAAAGAAAGGGGAAAAGCAGCTCTCTTGCTGCAGTAATAGTTTTCTGTTTTCAGAGGATTTTTTTAAAAAGTGAACTATTCAAAACCGGAACCTGCTACCTGCCAAGATGCAGTCCAGCCTGCCCCTTCAGTATTCTACTACCACCTCATACTTTTGCATGTGGAAACTAGGCCTGGCATGTGAAAAGCAGAAGCCCACTGATGGACATTATTCCCTACATCTCCTTAAAAGGAAATTAGTTGCTTGAAACAGCTCTGTCTGGCCTCTAGTCTGTGTAGGCTTCTCTGCTGAGAGGGGCTGCTCTACCACCTGCCTCCATGCTTATCCATTCCTCCTCCTAGGCTCATGAGAATCAGGGACTGCAAATTGCCTCAAGCTGTTAATGATAGCATGTTGAAGTTGAGGCAACTTGCAGCATCCTAGATTGGAGCCAGCTTGTTTATTTAGTTAACTTCATTTTTACCCCCCACTACCAGAGACTCACAATGGTTTACATCATTCCCCTCTCTTCCCTTTTACCCTCACAAAACCCCATTGCTGTATGTTAGTCTGAGTTCTTGTGACTTGCCCAAAGTCACCCAGCCAGCTTCCCTGGCGTATGATGGATTTGAATGCTCAGACTTTCCTTCCTAGTTGATTAGAACTCCCAGAAGGGTACTGGATGGTTGTCAGTCCCTCACCCATTGAAAGAAGATTTGATGAAGTGCCTGTTGGGGAAAACAAACACCTCTGGATTCTGTTCTTGAAAACTTGATGGAAGTTGCCAAGAGTGAAAAGATCAAGAGGGCTTTATAAAATAGGTGTTTCATTGCATCCTGTATCAGGATGTCAGGGGCAAGTAGCATATGCAAATGATTTATGCTAATGAGCTCCAGCACCTCTTTTTCTACAAAATGACCCCTAGTTACAGCAGTGGAGGCAGCTTTGACGTAAAAGTGTCCAGAGTTGCCCTTTAAAGAAAAAAAGATAAGTGCCTGTCTTGAGGACATGGTCTTCTTAATGCATCATCATAGTGGCGTGTCTGGATGAGGATAGTAGGTTGGAGATAGAATCTGCTCTGCAGCTAAAACATCTTAAGATATCTGTTGTCATTGATGTGATGCATCCTCTATCTATGCCTGGCATCATACCTTGTATTATGATGGTAAAATGTGCAGTAGATGGAAAAGGAACCTGGAGGCTCTTCTCTTGAGTGACTTGACATGTTATATCTATTCCCCAGAAAAATGGTGATTTAAGTATGACATAAAAACTAAAACACACATGACTTCAGTGTCATTATGACGTGGTATTTGTATGCAACAAAATCCATGTTCAGTGGTAACAAATAGGTGTATGCGTCCTTGAATATAAATCACATTTTGTACAAATATCAGTGCTGAATAAATTTAGTATTTCAAAGCTGCATAGTGGTAAAGTAGTTAATCTAGTATCAAATCAGGATATCTCCAGATTGTACTTAATACTGATTATAGTAGGGTACAGGAGAATATTTCTATAAACTATATCAACAGGTAAACAGAATCACTATTCTGTCTCCTCAGTGCCCCTCCCCCTCCCAAAAAATCCTCATATTATGTGAGACCATTTAGGAAAGCTGCATATTTCATTTGAACTTTCTTGTCCTTCAGAGCTTCTTCTATTCACGTAAGAATTTCATGAAGCCTTCCCACCAGGAGTACCCACACAGGAATTTCCAGGAAGAAGTAGAGTTCCTTAATGAAATATTTCCTAGTAAGTTAGTATCTCTTACTGATTTTTGGTTTTCAATAGTATATGTACATTGAAATTTCAAATAAGTTTATGCAAGCTATAGCAGAAGATCTAGCATATAGACTATTATTGCACTGTTACCATGATAGCAGAATATAAGAACATGGAAGATTCTTTAGTCCAGAATCCTTTCCCCCATAGTAGCCAGCCAGATGTCCTAAAAGGCCAACAAGCAAAGGCCAGAGCCTCCTCTTCTTGCTCCCTAGCAACTGTTATTAAGAGACATTGCCTCTAAACTTAAGACTCCATTTGGTTGACACGATTAGTAGTAATTATGGATTTTTCTTCCGTGAAGTTTGCTAATCCCTTTTAAAGCCACCTATAGTAGTTGCCTTCAATAGATCAGGTCTCAATTATAGAGATTATATAATAGTTGGAACTGACTAAAACTGTCCATACACTTGAAGATAGCACTGCAAGAATGACAGTGGCAGAGTGAAGATGTGATTCCATTCCAAGGTTCCCTACAGAAATTAAGGTGCCACTTTATAATCTGTTCTAATATAGAATTTTAAATACAGTCATAGTAAGAAAAGATATTATGTGCATGTGTATATGCACACAGGACTATTTGCACAAGGTTTTGAGTTGGTTTAATGTTTTATCTGTTGGATTAGCTTGATGGGAGCAAGGTTGCAGGATGTAAATACAGTGGAGGCAAAGAATGTGTAATATATAGCACAATTTGGCTACAGTAAGTGATGCATGGATTAATCTTTCAGCAAGAAATCCTGTTACAGCTTTTGTGAACACCCAGTGCTGGGAGCCATGCAAGTAAGACACCTCAAGCAATAATGGCTCTTACTGCTACAAGAAGCCTTATTTCCCTATACTTGACTACAGGATGCAATATGAACTGTATAATAGGTTAGATAATAAATTTAGTAGGCAGCACTAAATCTCTTTCAGGAAAAAAAGATGGTAGTTCTCTGTGATCTACCTCTAGTCTCTTGTTTTTCACAGATGGAGCAGCTTATTGCATGGGCCGTATGAATTCTGACTGCTGGTAAATTTGCTTTTACCTTTCTAAAATCTTTAGAATAAATTTCTACCTTGTAAACATATAATGAAAGTCAATATAAAGTGGCAGAAAGAATTAGACATCAAAATTGTTAACTTCAATTACTTTTGAGTAATTATAGTATTTATTTAAAACAGGTACTTGTACACTCTGGATTTTCCAGAGAGTCGAGTAATCACTCAGCCAGATCAAACACTGGAAATTCTGATGAGCGAGCTTGACCCACTAGTTATGGACCAGTTCTACATGAAAGACGGTGTTACTGCAAATGATGTCACTCGTGTAAGTTCATAATTTCAGCTGTTAAAGGAGCAGAATTGAACCAGGATACTGCAGTGCCTATAGTATGCAGTCATACATTTGTAGAGGCTATTGACAAGCTGTTGGGTTGAGTCTAGGCTACAACAAGTACAGTTCTGATCAGGAAAAGGGGAAGACACCTACCCTGTTCCCATGTTTTCTCTGTTTTCATAAGCAGTTTTTTAGGGAAGTGCAGAGGGCTGTAGAAAGAAGTGGAAAGCAGCAAAGTTCCTCTTTCTTACAGTGGTCTGGCTCCCAACTGTAATCTGTAAAATCAGAATAATCATAATTCCAAGTGTTCTAGGATTGGAATTGCAAGAATCCAAAAGCCAATCAAATCCTTTGAAAAGCTGGACCATCTGCTCATTGTTTCCATACTGATAGACTTGTGCAATCCATAAGTTAGTGTGCCACAGAGAACAAGTTAATTTATTAAGTGCTGTTCCTATCACAACAATATCAAACTGTTCTGGTTAGATTGGTGAGGGGGCACTTTAGATGAAGAAAATAGTTTACATTTGTGCCTTCCCTATTATTTTACCAAGTAGTTAAAACTGTTGGTTTATTTCTCTCCCCCTCCCCATTTCTCCAAGAAAGGCAAAGAAGGGGAGGCTATAGTATCATTTGCTGTGGTAAAGCTGAGGTGATCTGAAATATCATTGCTGCAGAAAAGCCTTGGCATGCTTTAGGATTGCTTTGTTTTCCTTCATGTAAATATGGTGGTTAGAAGAAAATGCCATCAGTTTAAGGGATAGTGCACCTAAGAGGCACTTAGGTTTAGATGGATAAGGCTGCTAACAATGTAAAAAAAAAAATCTGATCTCTAACGTTGATCCATTTCAGAAGGGATATGAATAGTTCAGGTGCAGTAACTGAGTCAGCTAAAGTAATATGATTACTGTGTATAATAAACTACTAATTGCTGCTTTTAGAGTAGTTGGGTCATGTCTAACTATGTGTTGTTATAGAGGAAAGGAGATACGCTTACTACACTGGACATCTTATTAGGGACATGTAGCTGTGTATGCACACACATGAAACTGCCATTATATGTAAGGATAGGCACAAATAGGCCTACTAGACCGGCTACCAATAATTAACCCTGTGTATTTGCTTACAGCTTGGCTATCCCATTAACTAAACAATAATTTTATTTAGTAAGAGTTACATTGTTCTTGGGTTTTAGGTGAGTGGAATTCGTGACCTGATACCAGGTTCTGTCATTGATGCTACAATGTTCAATCCTTGTGGGTATTCAATGAATGGGATGAAATCAGATGTGAGTATTGTGTTGTTTGCTGTTCCTCAAAGATTATTCACATCTTAAAGCGGTACTGTATTGAAACGTCTAACACAGTTCCTTTATTTTTCCAGGGAACTTATTGGACTATTCACATCACTCCAGAACCAGAGTTTTCATATGTTAGTTTTGAAACAAACATAAGTCAGACATCCTATGATGACCTAATTAGAAAGGTCATAGATATTTTTAAACCAGGAAAATTTGTGACAACCCTCTTTGTTAATCAGGTAAATCTATATTATTTTGGGAGGTATGAGTGAGACTATTAATGAAGACTTCTTTCCTTGTCTATTTAAAATAAAAATATACTTTTATTGCCATAATCAAACAGTTAAATCTAGCAGTAGAGTCCATATGCCACTAAACAAAGCTTTGCACAAATGCTGCTAATTATGCATCTTTCTAGAGCAGTAGATTTGGACTATGGCAACAAAAAGCCGAATTCAATTATCACTGTAGACCTTTTAGTAAATCTTTTTTAGATCGCTGATCAAAGCAACAGTTGCTCTTGGCCACACTTATAAGAGTTTGTGTACTTTCCCCACCACCGCCATTCTTCTGGTGGATAAGCTATATACTCACGGCAAACCCTTTAGAACAGTGTACCAGAATGGGGTGTGGAGAGCACGTTCACTTGAAGAGCTATAAAACCATTTTACATTTCAAAGTGTGCTTGATGGAAAGTAAAATATTTTGGGAGATTGGGCTATGGTGTTTCTCTTTGTTTCAGAGTTTAAGTATGCCTAATTTCTTTTTCCTCTAGAGCTCAAAATGTCGCACAGTGTTTTCTTCAGCCCAGAAGATTGAAGGTTTTAAGCGTCTAGATCGTCAGATTGCTCAGTTCAATGACTACAACTTTGTTTTTACCAGTTTTGCCAAGAACAAGCAGCAGAGTTGATTAAGAGAAATGAAGAAAAAGCGCAAAAAGATACCCCATAGAGGAGGTGGTGATTGCTTTCTAGTTAATGATTCAAGGGGCCATATTTTTCATTTCCACCTCGTAGTCACAGAAAGCCCTAGATGTAATCATAGTATAATTTTCAATTGTATGCATCATTATATCGAAGATTTAGATATATTGCATGAATGCTCTCTTCTGTGTTTAGGTATTCTATTTCACTCTTGCTGTGAAATTGAAATTCATGTAGAAAAATTTTACTGTATGAACCTTTACCACACTTGTAAAAACAATTCAAGTAGGATTACATGCAGTATAGTTTTTCTCCAAGTATCACCAAAAATTCCCCACAGACAAGGATTTCGTCCTCATTAGAATAACCCTAAACCTACATATCTGGAACAGCTAGTTATTTTTTTACGAATATATACTGTTACTTCAGACTTTTTAAAAAAAACCTCTTGAAGTTACAGTATAAAATGCAAACACTTCAAAAACCTTTTGAGTTATTAATAACTCAGTGGAGGGTCAAATTCTTGTGGTTAGAAGTGTTGAGACTGAGAGAACAAGACTACTTAAACATAGACCACTCAACTATTTTTGAGTTTTATAAAAATTTGTTACTACTTTAGACCTGTAGACCTTTCCAGAACCACCTAAGATTTAAAAAAAAATGTTCTTGAGCTAATGCACTAACTGTTCACCTCTGGAAATTTACTAATTGGTCACAAGTTATTTTGTTTGTCCTTAAATTTAGGCCAAAACCATCACAGTTACGTTTAGTGTTTGTCTTTGCTGAAAGGCGATCCCCAGCAACTGAAAGAAGTTTGTTGAACAACTGTTTAACTGCATTGTCAGTCTGATTTCGGCTGGCACACCAGAGCTTGTTCCAGGCACTTCACAAACTTCAAATACAGTTGCAGCCTTTCAGAACCCAACTTGCTAGGAGATTGGTGCTGCTTAATGTAACTTGGTTATGAAGACTGGGTAAACTCAGAGAAATGCAACTTAGAACTACTGCACAAAACTGTTATTGGCCACTTCTTATTGTGAATTTATATGCTGGCTCAAATGTTACTTCATAGTAATCAAACACCATATGTCCTTCCACACTGTGATTTCATGTAACATCATTGTGCATGTGATAGTTAAGCTGAATTTTATAACAATATTGTGGCTTCATCTGTGTTTCTTCCTAATTAATGTGTGGTTCCTTTTACATGACACAGAAGGCATTGAGTGGTTTTTTGCTACAGCAAGCAAAAACTGGGGAATGTAGACACAGTGAAGTACAGTAATTTTAAAAACAAATTATATAGGCATCAACTTCATGGGTATGGAGTTAATAAATGCAAGCTTCTGAGAGTGTGTGTGTTCAGGAATGCTTGCAAATATTTGGGATTTCAGCTGTTATGAGACCAAGCAAGTCTGTTACAATTTTTGACTTGTCCTTGCTATGTTTTTGATTCTCTGAATAGGACAATATTTTGTTCCTTCTGTATTAATAAAGAACGCACTTTTTTAGTGTTTCTAAACTACTAAATCTGCTTGGTTGGAAATCAAGCAGGTGGAAAACATTGACTTTTTATTTTAAAAAGTTTTTCTACCAAAATTACTAATTTGCTTCTAAGTAGCACCTGAAAAGTTTAGGGTGTTCTAGATTTTGAGGACCAATGTTTCTAGTACTTTTTGTTCTTGAGAAGTGCCCCATGTGAATGGCACTGCTTGTTGGCTTGAGGTCTGCTAAACTGAAGATCCCATTCTAAGTGAATACTGAAAATGCAGATTTGGGTGAAAAAAAGCCATGGATAGAAAGCTGTTGAATGAGTAATAATGAACACTAGGGTGAACAAAAGAGGAGGTGATGTTTGGTGTTAAAACTTCTCTCTGTGGTGTTAGACATAAATCATTAAAATGTACAAAAATATATCTGTACCAGAAATCATAATGCTTCAATAAAAGTTTGCTTTTTGCAATGAGTAAACATGTTTATCTTGCTTAGACTTTCAAATACTTAGATTTTGAATGGATATGAGGCAACTTCAAGACTGACCAGGTTCACTGAATATTTGTATCTCACAAAAACACTTGATTCCTGTAAGGTCTCCAGATACAAATAAAAAATCCCTGACCCAGGAAGATTAAAGCCAATTATCAATGCTAATTCTATTAATCAAGTATTAGTTTATGCTATTTTAATCAATGATCTGATGTGATTAAACAGGCAGTATTGGATTGAAAGTCTGAAAGCTGTTGCTGTCCATGTTTTTCAGTCTCAGTTCACTGCTGTATATCCAGATTCCTTGGTTAGAGCCCACAATATAAAGAAAATTAGGTGCACTAAACTCATGTTATTGCTGCTTTAAAGAAACGTTATTTGAATTGTTCTCCTTGAGTCAACTCAAGCAGGATCCTAGAAAGGTAGCATAAACATTCTCTAAAATACTTAAATGCTCCTGAATTCTCAATGATAGTCTTCCAGAAAAAATCAGATTTTGAAAATATGCTGGGAAGTCAATGTGAACTGATTAGCATGGTTTATTTCAGCTTTTATTTTGTAAAAACATTTAAAATGTACTAATATAATAATAGCAACAAATACCTTAACTTTTATTAGGGGAAAGTGATGTAACTGCATTCAAAGCTTTAATTTGTCAAACCTGGAATCTGAAGGATTGAATCCCTGCTACAATGGAAGTTTTCTGTATGACCTTGGATTAGTCACACACCTTCAACCTAATTACCTCAAAGGGTTGTCGTAAGGATAAAAAGGATAGCCATATAAGCTGCTCTGGGTCCCTTTTGGGGATACAGCAGAGTATAAATGAAGTAAATGATTTATGTCTAAATTATTTAATTTGAAGTGATTTATGTAGAAATTTTATTTGAATATTTTAAATGTATAAAATAGAACATGTTGTGCCTTTACACTCTTTAAGGAGATAAATTGTAAGCACTAAAAATTACTGACCCACATTAATGGTAGGGTCTTCAAAGAACTGCAAGAAATGCTGTGGATATGGTTGTTCACACCTCTGTTCAACATAAAATGTTTTCCAAGGGGGGTCAATGGGATACTACATCATTCACATTTTAAGTGAGTTCCATACTTTTAAATTACAGATTAGGCATGAAATGAACCACAAATGATGATTTGTGCATGGATTGGGCTGATTTGTGGTTTGGTTCAAACTGCTTCTGACCATGGTGGTTCATTTGTTTCATCTTTGCAGTTTGTTTTCCAGACAGCCTGGTGCTGGTTCAATCAGTTGCCAAACAATGCTGGGGGTGGGGGACTTCTGGGAGCCCTAGAAATATCCATAGCAGTTGTCCATAGCTTGATTGGCAGCTCTGGGAATCAATCACTGAGCTCCCAGTCTGCTCTGTAGGAGCAGACACCCTGACTTTGCTGCATTCACATTTCACTGCAGCACAAAGAGAGAAAAGCTTCATGAAGCTGAGCTTTCCTGAGAGCACCAGCTTTTGGGGGGCAATAACTCAGATATTCTAAATCCAATCTTTGCCAAAATTGGAGGGAGCATGCTAAAAACTCCTGGTGAGTTTTCCACCTCTCAAATCAAACAAACCACAAACTGGGTCAGAAATTAAACAAATGAAACAAAATGAACCACCATTTTCCCCAGTTTGTGTCCATCCCTATTTCAGATCAGTGATTGGTGTAATGTACCTTCTACATGTGAGAGGAGACAAAATTTTCACTTTGACCGAGTACATCAAATTAAAACCAGTCAGGTGAATACTTAACTTGATCTTTTTATTTGGGCTACATATATTTTATCTTCCCATCTCTGGTTTATAAATGAATTAAGACATGCTTTCTCACACAGAATTTCTAAGGATAATCTGAAAAAACCCTTTAATTACAACTTTGAAAATGCCACATTTTCCTTATATTAACAATGGCATCCATTCCTTGTTTTATGAAAGGTTGAAATCTTTAGCACTGAAAGAGATTATATTTCAAGAAATTTCTGACACTTGCATCCAATTCTCACAGCTAATTCCTGTTAAGTTTAGCTACAGCTATAATCACTCTTTCTTAAAATACATATTTGGAGAAGCTATGTCCCTTTCTTGTTGCTGGTGAAACAAGAACTTCTAGCTTACTGCTTGTCTTTTTCTCTTCCACTGGTTGGTCTTTATCAGGGAATTGGATAGTATCTGTTCTTTGTAAAATGTGTCAGCAGTTAATTTCCAAAGCGAACAGTGATAAGGCTTCAAGATAGAAGGGTGTGTTACAAAGAACAGGCACTCACACTGACTGAGGCCTCTAAGTCTACTTTGGGTTTTGAGCTGTATTCAAGGCCAGCCTCCATCCAATTCTGCCCACTCTGGTATCAGAGCTTTGCTCTAGATAGTCCTCTCTCTGCTCAGTTCCAATGTTGGAGCTTTAGTCCAAGTCTCCTTCCATATGCTTGATTCTGGCAATGGAACATAGAAGGCAGCATTCTCCTACACCACGACAGGATGTGGTCCAATGTAGCTCACAGAAACCGGCTACAAATTTTTTTTTAAAGCGTAAGGCGTCAAAGTTGGTTTTGAGAGAGCCTAAATGGATGCCACCTCCCTCTTCAGTTCCACAGGAACAGCCTGAAGAGATCCTGGTGCTTTCTCGCACACCTCTCCAATAGCAACTCACCTGGCAGATTTATTTCATAAGTTGAAATGAAACTGATCCATCTAGGGAATGCTGAATCATTCCTCAAATTGGACCATTAGTTGCAAATCATTGGCCACAAATCCTATTTGCCTACACATTGGCACCCATTTTACAAATCTCCAGCATAAGCCCCACAATGGAGCATATATAGTACCATGATGGGCTCTGCTACTGTGAAACATCAAACCTAGCATCACTCAACATGTTCAAGGTGTTTCATCTCGATACCACAGTTTCCAACAGCCCCTTCCATGCCTGAAGCTGAGGAGAAAGAAGCTATAGCTTCATGCTACAGTTCTAAAGGCCACATTAAATCATCTCCAACCCGTATCTTCTAATGAAGATCTTCAGCTATCCGCCAAACAAATGCTCAGAATGGCCAAATCTTTGAAAACTGATGTTCAAACAACCAGCCCAAAGATAAGATTTTGTCATCTATATCATGACTCACCAGGCATAGTGATGTTTCCTGTCTTGGAAAGATTTAATATCACTGCTTCTGTGTGGCAAAGGCCATCATCCACAACAGCAACATCTTGCGATGTGGAGAACCTCCATAAGATCAAACCAGGACTCTTGTAAATTTTTATCTATACATCCTGTTCTTTCATCAGTGATTACCAAGGAGATGCAATCCAGACGATGGCAGGGTCATCATTATGCTCCTTCTGATAAGGAGAATCAGCACCTGGATTCTTTGGGGCAAAAGAGCTATTCATCAGCAACTCTCAGTTCATTGTTGGTCTTCTGTGCTGTCCCATATTGGGACTGCTTGCCAAGCCAGCCACCAGATCTTTTCCAGCACTTTCTCTTTAAGCTCTAGAAGACTCAGGAGAAGCCCTGTTCAATGGTCACATGCTCCAAGGGGGGTGCTCCCCTTCTCTCTCAGTTCTTTTTTGCCACCATGGAAAGAGGTCAAGTTCCGTCCAATGACAAGATTGGATGACCATTCACTATGTTTTTTATGTTTGGGCAAGGGGCATAATATAGCCTTGCACATGATTGTCATTAACTCATTAAAAAGTTAGCTTGTGGGAGAAAACCTTGTCTGGCTTTGAAAACCTGGCATCAAAGACATTTCTCCCAATGAAACACAGTGAGATCTTGGCAACAAAGTCTCTAGCTCAAATCAACCAAACCTTGGCCCCACCATCCATTGCTTCCATCATATAGGTTCCACAGATGGAACTGGTCTGGCATCTGTCCAAATTGGGAGAACAAGCCTCTGCATGCTGTACTTCTGAATCGTCTCCTTCAAAAGAAAAGGCAAAGACCAAACAGAAAAGCATAGGTCAGTTCTGGACCCAGTTCTGAAGAAGACATCATTGTCCATTCTGACAGTTCTGTTGGAAGAATAGATTGCACAAGAAGAGTGCTGGGTGTACTCAGGCAAACCCGATCTCATCAGATCTCGGAAGCTAAGCAGGGCAAACCCTGGCAAGTACTTGGATGGGAAGCCTCCTTGGAATACCAGGACCAGAAGGCAGAGGCAAGCTGCATCAAGATTCTTTGAATGTCCTTCATGCCCCAGTTGAGGTCACCAGAACTCACCATAACTTCCAGGCATGCGCACACATATTTGGTGCTTTCCCCCTCTCCCATGCTGTTTTGCCACCTCTTTTCATTATGAAAATGAGGCAGGAGGAGCACCTGTTCCTCAGTTCTCTCTCTCATGAATTTTTCTACCATTATTTATTTTTCAGTTTTTTTCAGCCTCATTATTCATCAAGATTTATCTCCTCAGGTTTAATTTTGTCTATTCCTTCAAGGAAAGTATTATCTCATAGAAAACTGGGTGACTTTATAGTCCAAATAGAATCAAAATAGGTCCTACAATCACACAGAATGTGTGTCATCAAATACTGGCCAGAGGCTTGTCTGGGATGCAAAGGTCTGGTTTTTGGCAGTTCTCTTCCCTCTTTTAAATCCATCAATACCAAAGATTAATTTCCAGAAAAGGCAGTACAACTAATTCATTCCCCTACCTTGCCTGATTTTCCTTAACTGGTTCATCCTATGTGAGTCTATACCCAAACCATTTTAATCCCATAATACCCCTTTGTAATAGTTCTCTTGTCCTGTCTATTAGAGGTCACCAAGCACAATGGACACTTTCACATGAACGTTACATTGCATTCACAACCCATGGGAAAGCTATGCTGCTTCACTGATTCAAATACATTGTTTCATTCACACCATCACAGTATTGCTCTAGGAGTGATCATGTTGCTCAAAGTTATATCAACCACCCTCTGTCCAAGAGTGTATGTGTGTGTTTGAACATCCACAGACTTACATCCCCCAGCCACAAGGTTGGGTAAACTTGAGTGGAACGCTGGATCGTTTTGCTCATCCTTCTACTTGGATATGTTTTCTCTGGACAGGTAATATAGTCCCATAGAATAAGTTCCTTTTTGTCTCTGTAAACTACTACCTTTATTTTCTGAACCTGTATGTGTTTAGAGTGCTCTTCAAGTGATAACTTTTTAATTTTTATTTAACTTTTATTAATAAAAATCATTTCATTAATTAAGGCCTGGTTCATTTGAGAGTTCTACTGAGAGAAAAATCCCCGTAAACATAGGTGGAGATCCTGCTTGTTACCCCCTCTCGCATTGTCTGGGCCTTCTAGCTAATTCCCCCAACAAACTCAGGAGACCCTCACAACCCTTAGGGTAACACTACTGTTATACCTGCAGGCTGCGATGCACCCCACAGTGTGCAGTATGACTATGCGTGTGCTTTGTATTTGGTCTGTGGTGGGCTAGCACGGAGTGTTGGGGGGGAGCTGAAAGCATAGAGGGTTGGAGGGTGGTAGAAAGTGGTCACCTCTGTGGTATCTAACAGCACTGTTCATAGGAGGCCATCTGTCAGCAGCTATAACAAGAGAGCAGGAGGCAGGCTAAGGCAGCAGCCGTTGACAGTTGGAGAAAAAAGTGCTGGCTGTAGGGCCCCTCCCCAAAGCTCAGCTGTGTCTAATGCTGGCATGGATAAGATGCCGGCCATTATTAGGAGGGAGGGCAACGCAATGGCCACCAGGCCCCACACGGTCACTCTCCCAGGAGAAAAGAACGGTTTGAGGGCCATTGGCTCACCCCAGTAGCAGCCAGCCATGTGGGAGCCAAGCAGAAGTAGCAGCAATAGAAGGCTCTTTCTGAAAAGAGACAGGTGGTTCAGTAGGCAGCCAGAAATGAAGGAGTGAAGGAGCAGCAATAGAAGTGTCTTCCGCAAGAGAGACATCTGGTTTGGCAGTTTATTAAGACAGGAACAATGGCTGGGCCTACAGTGGACGTAGAAGAGGAGCGGACCCAGCCAACAGAATGTGAGTACACTTGAGTGGTAATTGACAGTCCAATGGCTGATACAGTGAGCCCAAAACACTAGAAGAAGAAGATATTGGATTTATATCCCGCCCTCCACTCCGAAGAGTCTCAGAGTGGCTCACAATCTCCTTTACCTTCCTCCCCCACAACAGACACCCTGTGAGGTGGGTGGGGCTGAGAGGGCTCTCACAGCAGCTGCCCTTTCAAGGACAACCTCTGCCAGAGCTATGGCTGACCCAAGGCCATGCTAGCAGGTGCAAGTGGAGGAGCGGGGAATCAAACCCGGTTCTCCCAGATAAGAGTCCGCACACTTAACCACTACACCAAACTGGCTCTCTACACCAAACTAGCACTCAAAGGCATCTAGTGAGGTTGATGGGCAGCAGTTTCAGGATGGACAAAAGGAAATACTTATTTACTCAATAATTTATTACAATTTGGAATTTGCTTTCAGAGGATGTAGTGATAGCAACACTTGGACAGCTTTAAATGGGGTTGGACAGAGTCATGGAGAATAGTTCTACCAGCAGCTACTAGCCATGGTGACTATTACAAAACAGGAGACCAGGAAAGACCTTCTGCTGGCTGCCACCACTCTGGTACGGTTCTGTATGGGAAGACTCAGAGCACCCAACCACCCCTTTGTCTCTTCCTTTTTAGCAAAATCTTTTAACCATGACCAAAGAGATGAGAGGACCCAGGCAAAGAGATGAGAGTTTAGCAATAACACAGTAAATTTATTATAAGTGCTCAAAACAATGTGGGTTGCAAGAACTTCTTAGTGCACGGTAAATATATAAACAGTGAAGTTGGTATAAAAAAATAAACAACCCTCATGCGACCAAATATACAATCCCTCTCTCTAATACCAAAGACTCACCTTCCTTGAGTGAGGGAATCCCTTTGCTGCTTTCTCTCCTGCACCCTTTCCCAGACAGAAAACCATGACTGCAGCTTGGCATATTTATGTTTTCCTCCCAGGTCCCACCCACTCTGGGCCAGTTTTCCCTCCAAAAACTCTACCACCCAATCAGAGGGACATAAGGGATCCTGGGAGATGTAGGCCCACTAGCAAGTCCTACACAGGCTTCTGGAGCCTGTAGGCCTCACTAGGTTTAGGATCATGACAGTGACTAAAGGGAAATGCCACATTCAAGGGCAGTAAAACTCTGAATACGAATGACAACAATCAGCATAATGAGATGGCCTTAGCCTTTATGGCTCACTCCTCCACTTGCACCTGCTGGAATGGCTTTGGGTCAGCCATAGCTCTCGCAGGAGTTGTCCTTGAAAGAGCAGCTGCTGTGAGAGCCCTCTCAGCCCCACCCACCTCACAGGGTGTGTGTTGTGGGGGGAGAAGATATAAGAGATTGTGAGCCGCTCTGAGACTCTTCGGAGTGGAGAGCGGGATATAAATCCAATATCGTCATCATCATTATGGCTCTAATATGGCTCTTAATTTTTGCTGAAATGTTACAGATGTGGTCCTGCCAATTTGTCGAAATCTATCCAACCCATTTGAGTTTGATGCCCCTTCTGTAGCTGCTCCAAAGATAAAATGGTTATACTTAGGAACTTTAAACTGATTCTTCCTAGTGACCAGAGGCTACATTAGGACAGAACATGAAGAAACAAAACAGTTTTCAACTGGTAAAGGTGTTAGACAAGAATGTATAATTCCCTGTAACTGAATATCAAGAAGACAAATATGACTACTGGGGAATTACAGAACTTTAAGATTGATGATGAAGAAAATGAAATTGTTAAAGATTTTCTATTCCTTGGCTCCATCATCAAACAAAAGGCAGAATGTATCCAAGAAATCAGAAGGCGGTTGAAATTTGCAAGGGCAGCCATGGAGCTAGAAAAGATCCTTAAGTGTAAAGATATGTTGCTGGTGATCAAGATCAAATTAATTCATACCATAGTATTCCCCATTACTATGTATGCGTGTTATGAGATTTTGCCACTTACCGATCCAGTCAATTCAGCCCATATGAACATGGTCAGAAGTTTATTAAATACAGAGCAATGGACCAGTGTGCTACAAAGCCACTGCCAAGAACAAAGTAATTTACAAACAGAGCCAATAATATACCAAGCAAAAAGGCGCACAAGTTAAAGGCAGCTCCTGCCAGTTAGTTTCCTAGGGTTAGGTATACAACACTGAGAGTCTTTGCTGGATGCTCAAGTTCATCTGGCCAAAGTCAAACGCTGCCATGGCTATCAGATAACAGTTCTACTGCCAACATCTTCCTTCTACGCATCTTGAAAAGTTACAGCAAGTGAACTGCTAAAGGATGTACAATTAGATACATGTTTGAGCAAAGCAGAAAATGAATACATAGTTCAGATTATACTGGTATGCAATGCAAGGTAATGCAAAGAAATGAGAATGACTGAATGAGGAAATACCCAAAATACAGAACCATCTCGTATCCTGACCCAATTGTCAGGGAACGTGACACGTGTGAAAATTGGACAATGAAGAAAGCTGACAGGAAGATAGTGGATTCCTTTGAAAAATAGTGTTGGAGGAGAGTTTTACATCAGTACATTGTATTATATTTTTCAGGAGATAGGATTGACTTTTGTTAGCAGTCTGAGATATGGATGCAGCAAGTTGTAAATCAAGGTAAGGTAAATCAGATAAATTAAGTTACATATTGCTCTTTTTGAGCCATATGCTGCTGCCCGGCTGTTATTAGGGCTCCCAAGATGGGAGCACATTTGGCCAGGGCTCCGGGATCTGCACTGGCTGCCAATAATATACCGAGTCCGGCACAAGGTGCTGGTTATTACCTTTAAAGCCCTATATGGCCTAGGACCTGCCTACCTTAGGGACCGTCTCTCCCCACATGTTCCCCAGAGAGTACTGAGATCGAGCTCTCAAAACCTGCTTGTAATCCCCAGGCCAAAGGAGGCCCGTCAGAAATCCACCAGGGACAGGGCCTTTTCGGTAATGGCTCCTTGCTGGTGGAACCAGCTGCCGGAAGAGGTGAGGGCCCTGCGAGACCTTGGGCAGTTCCACAGGGCCTGTAAGACAGCCCTCTTCCGGCTGATAGTAGAAACTTTATGGAAGGTTGTAGTGTAGCATTTTGGCAGATCGTTTGTTCTATATGTTTTCTATTTTACTGTTTTAAATTGTTGCAAATTGATGTATTTTTAAAACCAAACTCTATGTTAGATATTATATGTTGTGAGCCGCCCTGAGCCGCTTCGGTGGGAAGGGCAGGATATAAATTGAAATTGAAACTGAAACTGAAGCCATGATTCCTCTGGAGTCTATGTGCAGCATTTTATCAGTGTGATTCTATGGAAACTCTTTTCTTGTTTGGTATCCTTCAACAACAGGTTTGACAGGAAGAAAGTGGATTCATTTGAAATATGGTGTTGGAAGAAATTTTTACAAATAATGTGGACCTCCAAAAAGATGAACAAGTGGGTTCTAGATAAAATCAAGCCTGAGCTCTCCCTAGAAGCTAAAATGACTAAACTGAAGCTATCGAACTTTGGTCACATTATGAGAAGGCAAGTGTGATGGACTGTGCTTTAAAAGCTCATAAGTTCTATATACACATGATGGACTGTGAAGGGTTAATACCTCACAGAGCCAGAGAGCCTTTGAGTTACAGGCTGCTCAAAGGAATTTAATTGCATAGTGTCAGTTGAGAAAAGTTGGGAATTGACTGCGGTGGCTGGACAAATATTTGGCAGGAATGGTCTAGACTGATCCTGCATTGAGCAGGGAGTTGGACGGCCTCTATGGCCCCTTCCAACTCTGTGATTCTATGACTGCTGAAGAGAATTAAGTTTAGCACTGAATAAAGACTGGGAAGGTTGAAAAGGAGGAGTGGGAGGATCGTTGAAGACCCCTATTTGGGGCAGAAAAAGGGACAGAGCTTCTAGTTTAGAGAAGTAATTATCTGCCTAGTTGAAAAGGGAGATAGCTCAAAGAGAAGATTGATCCCTACTTTGTTTACAGAAGGAATTTGGGCACTCGGTAGTATATCCCTGCCTTCTGAAACCTGAAGAGTCAGTTAAACTTAAGAATGTATACTAGAGTGTTTAGCAAACACTGCAACCAAAGCCTCTCATCTCATAGATTCTAAGACTTTGTGAAAAGCTTAAAATTCTCACTTGCTAGAAACTTATTAACTGGAGATTGTGAATTTACTAAGTTACCTCAGAGTTATTACTGATTCACCTCAGACATTTTACCCCTGATTTCACCTGGCCTTGTCCCTCTAAGTTGAACTTTCAAAAGCCTCCAATATGCCATTTTCAGAATATAAGTTGAGGTGATTTTGTTTCTTCCCTCAAGTCCCTGGGCTGAGCCAGCATCAAAATATAATAATGTGACAAGGTGGGACAGCCATAAACCTTCAAATAGTAGCAGTGTGTATGAACAAGATCTTGGGGTATGGGTGGACCATAAGTTAAATATGAGCAACCAGTGTGATGCAGTGGCAAAAAAGGCAAATGCCATCTTGGAGTGTATCAATAAAGGTATAACATACAGATCACAAGATGCATACTGCATTGGTCAGGCCACACCTGGAGTATTGTGTGTAGTTCTGGATGCCTCACTTCAAGAAGGATGTGGACAGAATGGAATGGGTGTGGAGGAGAGCAACAAAGATGATCAGGGGCCTAGAGACCAAGCCCTTTGAAGAAAGGTGAGGTTCTTGGGAATGTTCAGTCTGGAGAAGGGGAGGTTGAGGGGGAACGTGATTGCTCTCTATAAGTATTTGAAGGGCTAGAACTTCGAGAAGGGCAGGGAGCAGTTCCTGTTGACAGCAGAGACTTGTAATAATGAGTTTAAATTAAGGGTGGGAAAGTATCAACTGTATATTAGGAAAAATGTTTTTACTGTAAGAGTGGTTCAACAGTAGAATCTGTTACTGAGGGAGGTGGCGAGCTCCCCCTCACTGGCAATCTTTCAGCAGCTGGTGGATGACCACTTGTCAGGGATGCTTTAGGCTGATCCTGCATTGAGCAGGGGGTTGGACTAGATGGCCTGTAAGGCCCCCTTCCAACTCTATGATTCTAAATAATATGAAAATAGAGAAAAAGGGGTTGCTCAGCCAGAAAGGAAGGAAAAAAGGGCAAATCCTGCCTGTGAGGGAAGGAAAAGGGTAAGATTGCTGTAACAAACTTGAAAAAAACTGCTAGGAAAAGTTTCAGGCATCAGGAAAAGAGAAAGAAGAAGATATTGGATATATAGCCCGCCCTCCACTCAGAGATTAAGAGCGGCTCACAATCTCCTTTATCTTCTTCCCCCACAACAGACACCCTGTGAGGTGGGTGGGGCTGAGAGGACTCTCACAGCAGCTGCCCTTTCAAGGACAACCTCTGCCAGAACTATGGCTGACCCAAGGCCATTCTAGTAGGTGCAAGTGGAGGAGCAGGGAATCAAACCTGGTTCTCCCAGATAAGAGTCCACGCACTTAACCACTATACCAAACTGGCTTTCTCCAAGACCCAACATTAGATGTACGGACTCAATAAAAGAAGCCATGGCCCTGAGAATTGCTGTTAAGGATATAACATTTTGAAGAATGTTAATTCATAGGGTCACCAAAAGTTGGAATAGCACTTAACAAACATTTCTTCAATTTATATGGAAAATACATCATGGAGAAATCTGGATTAGATTTCAATGAAGGAGGAGTGAAAATTAGTGGAAGAAACATTAACAATTTGAGATAAGCAGATGACACTACATTACTAGAAGAAAGTAGGAAAAACTTGAAATGACTACAAAGGTTAAAGCAGAAAGTGCCAAAGCACAAAAAAACCAAGAGATAAATGAGTTCTAGATCAAATCACACCTGAATTTGCCCTAGAACCTAAAATGATTGAGTCTTACCATATTTTAGTCATATCACAAGAAGACAACAGTCACTGGAAAAATATTAATGCTAGGCATCAGGAAAAGAGGAGGACCCAAAATAGGGTGAATTAACTCAATTACAGAAGCCACAGCCCTCAATTTGCCTGAGAATGGTTAATAATACAAATTTTGGAAGTCATTAAGGATGCCATAGATCAGAAGCAACTTGATGGTACATAACAAACACCTAATGAGCAATATGAGAAAGGTTCTAATGACATATTATTTGCAGCTGGACTATGATCAAATTATATGTACAAAACGCATGATCAAAACTTTTTTTACCTGATAAAAGAAGTATCATCTTGATTATTTCTCTCTTGGCTTGACTTCGAGAACGAAGATTTAAGAAAGGTGCAGTAGTCCACGTCTGCTGCAGGCTCGCTGGTGGCTGACAAGCCCAATGCGGGACAGGCAGGTCCGGCCACAGTGGCTGCAGGGAAAAGTCTGATTTGGGGTTGGTGCTGTAGCAGTGCGATTCTTCCTCAATCTCCTTTTGTCCTCAAGACCAGCTATGCATGCGTTCTCAAAGGAAGAGACAGCCTGGTGGATGGTATGCCTCCATGCTTTGCGATCTGAGGCTAGGTCAGACCACTGGTGATGGTTGATGCAACAGGTACCAAGGGATTTCTTCAGGGAGTCCTTGTACCTCTTCTTTGGTGCCCCTCTTTTTCGATGGCCAGTGGAAAGTTCGCCATACAGGGCAATCTTGGGAAGGCGGTGGTTTTCCATCCTGGAAATATGCCCTGCCCAGTGCAGCTGCGTCTTCAACAGCAGTGCCTCGATGCTTGTAACCTCAGCCCGCTTGAGGACTTCAGTGTTGGTCACAAAGTCACTCCAATGGATGTTGAGGATGGTGCGAAGGCAGCGCTGATGAAAGCACTCAAGGAGTCGCAGGTGATGACGGTATAAAACCCACGATTCGGAGCCGTAGATAAGGGTTGTCATCACAACCGCTTTGTAAACATTGATCTTTGTGCCTTTTTTCAGATGCTTGTTGCTCCACACTCTTTTGTGCAGTCGGCCAAATGCACGGTTAGATTAGATTAGATTAGATTAGATAATTTTATTTATATCCCGCCCTCCCCGCCGGGGCAGGCTCAGGGCGGCTAACAGTAACAGTAACATTCCATTGTATAAAAACAAGGTTACATTCAACATTAAAATTCTAATAGATTTAAAATTAATTACAGTTATAAAAGTGCTAATGCTATTGCTATATGTGCAAAGGCTTTGCCAGCCTGTTGTCAATCTCCTTGTCGATCTTGGTGTCTGAGGAGATGATGCACCCCACGTAGCTGAACTGCTGGACTGTCTTCAAAACTGATTCACCCACAGTGATGCAGGGAGGGTGATAATCTTCCTGGGGTGCAGGCTGGTGGAGAACTTCTGTCTTCTTCAGACTAACTTCTAGGCCGAATAGCTTGGCAGCCTCTGCAAAGCAGGACGTCATATGCTGCAGAGCTGATACCGAGTGGGAGACAAGTGCAGCATCATCAGCAAACAGTAGCTCTCGGATAAGTTTTTCCATTGTCTTGGAGTGGGCCTTTAGTTGCCTCAGGTTGAACAGGCTGCCATCGGTGCGATAGCAGATGTAGACACCATCGTCATCATCTAAATCTACTGTGGCTCTTTGAAGCATCATGCTAAAGAAGATCGTAAAGAGAGATGGCGCAAGAACACAGCCTTGCTTTACACCTGTGCCTATTGGGAAGGGCTCCAAGAGATCGTTGCAGTGTCTGACTTGGCCTCGCTGGTCTTCATGTAGCTGGATGATCATGCTGAGGAACCTTGGGGGACATCCTAAATGTTCCAAGATTTGCCACAGACCTTTCCTGCTAACGGTATCGAAAGCTTTGGTAAGATCGACAAAAGTCACATATAGACCCTTGTTCTGTTCCCTGCATTTCTCTTGGAGCTGCCTGAGAACAAATACCATGTTGGTGGTGCTCCTGTTGCAATGGTGGGCACCAATCTGTTCAGGAGTATTCTGGCAAGGATTTTGCCTGCGACGGAGAGCAGGGTTATCCCACGGTAGTTGGAGCAGTCTGACTTTTCCCCTTTGTTCTTATGTAGAGTGATGATGATTGCATCGTGAAAGTCCTGAGGTAGTTTGCCTTGTTCCCAGCAGGTGACAAGTACTTTGTGAAGTGTGCTATGCAGTACTGTGCCCCCATGCTTCCAGATCTCTGGTGGGATTCCATCAACTCCCGCTGCCTTGCCACTTTTCAGTTGCTTGATGGCTTTAACAGTCTCTTCTAGGGTGGGAATCTCGTCCAACTCTTTTTTCACTGGTTGAAGTGGGGTGAGGTGGATTGCTGAGTCTTGAACTACGCGGTTGGCACTGAAGAGAACCTGAAAATACTCCAACCACCGGTTCAGTACGGATGCCTTGTCTGTGAGGAGCACTTGGCCGTCTGCACTATGCAAGGGACTCTGAGCCTGATATGATGGACCATATACTGCCTTCAGAGCTTCGTAGAACCCTCTTAAATCACCAGTGTCTGCACCTGATTATTTAATTCTACCAATTTGACAAGATTCCAGGCAATGAAAACAAGTACTGGAAAGGTAACTCCTTATTATGAATTAAAAATTTTCTTTTGAGAAACCACATATATCAACATGTTTATGTATTATAGATCAAATGCCAACCAGCAAGCCTAATTTTCGAATCCCAGAATTAGGTGAGTCAATTTGAACTGTGCATATATATCAACATGTTTACGTATTATACTAGAGCCCCGTGGTGCAGAGTGTTAAAGCTGCAGTACTGCAGTCCTAAACTCTGCTCACGACCCGAGTTCGATCCGCGGTGGAAGCTGGGTTTTCAGATGGCCGGCTCTAGGTTGAATCAGCCTTCCATCCTTCCGAGGTGGGTAAGATGGGTACCCAGTTTGCTGGGGGGGGAAGTTTCTTGAGGTCTGATAAACAGTCCTGGGAGACTAAAGAGTTTGAACAGTATTTTGTGCCATTGTGGTTGGCTCAACAGGAATCGCATGAATTTTGCTTTAACGCAGAAGTCAATATTCCACCAAGCGTGGCTTGTCCCATCACCGGGCCGGCCTAATAATCTTATTGCCTCCAAGTTCCTTTCCTCTTAGCCCACTTCTGGTTCAGAGGTTCAACTCTAAAATGCCAGCGACTCAAAACTGCCAACCAGCAAGTCTAATTTTCTAATCCCAGAATTAGGTGAGTCGATTTGAACTGTGCACGAGCTCTTTCTCGTCCTCAGATCGAGGCTTGGTTAATGCCACGCTTTATAAAATTATTTTTAAAGTACTATTACCCACACGATATAACCAAAGAGCGAGTGTTATAATGGAGAGCACAGGTAAGCGATAAGCCTGCTAGTATGAGCACTTCAACCACGGAGAAAGGATTGGCGCTCTCTGAGGCACCGTCCTCCCGTAATTCTTATTTCAACGAGACTTCCTATGCCCCGCCCTTGCGCCGAGTGAACTCCCGGCCTGTAAAGAAACTGCAAGGGATCATCCGGCGCAGCATAAAATGGCGGAGAGCACGTGACGGTGGCTGAGTAGCTGCTGCTATGGAGATGTCTGACCCCCTTCCCCAAGAGGGAGAGACAGATGTGGAGGTGAGTAGCTGGGAAGAAGCCTCTCGCTTGGCCGCTGTCGTGGATTACCTCTGTTCGTAGTCCCGGAGATCCTGCCCTCGGGCTTGACTTGTGCACCGGCCTCTGGCTGCAGTGCGTGCGGGAGTTTGCTAGCCAGCCACAATAGTGAACGAATCTGCCAGGTTTCGCTGTGTTTGTGTGTGTGTTTTTAAAGGATAGTGCCATGGAAAGCTGGTTGGGGTTATCCGCTTTGGGTTTGGGAAATTCTTGAAGATTTGAGGGTGGAGCCTTGGGAGGCGGGGCTTGGGGAGAGGAGCGGGGCTGCCAATCCCCAGGCCGTGGCTGTAGCTCTTCCATAATTATAGTTGCTCTTCAACCAACAGAGATCAATTTTCCTACAGAAAATAGCTTGTCTTTGTTGCATTAAACCCTGCAGAAGTTTCTCCTCTCTGAAAGCCTCCCTTACCAGACTCCACACCCAAATCTGCCAAGAATTTCCCAACCCAAAGATGGCGTCGAGGCGACCCTAGGAGGCACCTTAGTGGACTATAATATAGCATTATAGTCACCCTCTGAAACTGCTGGGGGTTTTTTCCAGGGGAACTGATCTTCGTAGCCTGGAGCTCAGATGTAAAGGCCAGCAACCCTAGTTTGGCCTGACGCTATGTGCGTTTGCTGAGAAGTAAATCTTGTTGGGTTTCATGGGATTTTTTTTAGTCTTATAAAAAGGTGCACAGGACTGCAGCCTTTGGTAGTTTGTAGTGCCATTACTCAGCTGTAGAGTAAGTGGGTGACCCTATTACACAATGTAGTCTTAAGAGCACTTTCCACTGAATAAAATGGGGCTTATTTCATTGAGTTCGGAATGCCAGCCTCCAGGTGGGACCTGGGGAGCCCCCAGAATTACAGTTCATCTCTAGACTACAGAGATCAGTTCCCCTGGAGAAAACGGATGCTGTGGAGAGTGGAATCTATGGCATTGTACCCCACTGAGGTCTCTGGCATCTGCAGTTGCCATCCTCACATCTCCAGGAGTTTCCCATCTTAGAGCTGCAGCTGTACTCCCATACCTTGCTGGTGGATGGAGGAAACTGGCAACCCTGCATTGAATAACTTGCCTAGAGTTGTTCTAAGGCTTTTTCAGCAAAATTAAATGTAAGTCTATAAGTCTACTGGTTCCATGGAGATTAGTCAATAACGCATAGTCAGAGCTCAGTGAATTGGAATACATATTTTTAGTCTTTAAGCAATGGGTTTGGGTTTAATCATGGAGCAGGAGTGTCCTTGTGCATGTGTAGAATGAACCCACCTCATAGTCCCACCCAGAGTAACCTCAGTAAGTTCTCAGTGCATCCATTGTCATCTTATTTTTAAAGCAGACTTACTAAAGCTCACTGATCCACATTCACTAAAATTGAGTGACATCTTTGATAGGCATGTGCTAAACACATGAAGCTGCTTTCTGCTATCCAGCCGGTAGTCAGTCTGCCTCAGTACTTTCTTCTGTGGCAACATTGTGTAAGATCTTTGCAACTGGAGAGTCAGTTTGGTGTAGTGGTTAAGTGCACAGACTCTAATTTGGGAGAACCATGTTTGATTCCCCACACCCTTCACATGCACCTGCTGGGTGACCTTTGGGTCAATCTCAGTTCTTGCAGACCTGTTCTCTCAAGAGCAGCTCTCTGAGAGTTCTCTTAGCCCCACCTACCTCACAGGGTGTCTGTTGTGGGGGAAGGAAGGGAAGGAAATTGTAAGCCCACAATGAGCTATGATCCCTTCCTTTGGAGGGGTGGGGAGATTATTTACTGAGAGATCATTTGCATTGTGATATATCTCAATGGTATAGGTTTTGCATTAAGACATACAGAACTAACAGGGTTGTGTTCCTGCTGAAAGATGTCACAGTACTTGCGTTGCAGTTTTCTTCGGGATGTTTGAAGCACTGTAGACTGTTTAGGAATAACAGTGTACCTACTCGAGCCTAGCGGACAGAGTACTTTTTTAAATGGTAGCTTTCTTCATAATTCCTCACTCTATGCAAGAGATGCTGGAGAACCACTACTTTTCCTTGGCCTAGGAACCAGCAGAAGGAATTAGCATTAACCAACGCATCTCTAAAGTTGCTGTACAAAAGTAAAGTACTTTTCAGTACAAACTACAGGTGGTGTTGGATGTTTTGGCCTTCCATAGCATCACAAACATGGCTGCAAGTATAAGTGTCAAGCCGCTGCAACATAGAGATGGGAGCCTGGTGTGTTTGTGTGTATTTAATAACACAGTTGTATCATGAGAAAGTATTCCTGGAAGGTCAGATGCTGAAGCTGAAGCTCAAATACTTTGGCCACCAAATGAGAAGGAAGCACTCACTAGAGAAGATCCTGATGCTGGGAAAGACAGAAGGCAAAAGATGAGAGGGCTGGACAGCGTCACTGATGTAACAAACATGAATTTGAGCAGACTTTGGAATATGGTGGAAGACAGGAGGGCCTGGTGTGATTTTGTCCATGGGGTTGCAAAGAGTTGGACTTGACTGTGCGACTGAACAACAAAAATCATGAGAAGAATATATTTGCAAGGTTGATCCTATCTGCTGGGCTGAAAGGGAGCCTGTAAATGCTTTCTTTTAAATGATCATCATAAACTTCCTTTTCAGGAACAACTAGTCATGGTGGAATTGTCAGGCATAATTGATTCAGATTTTCTGGATAAATGTGAAAACAGATGCAAGATTTTGGTGAGTGTGATGAATACAATTCAACTTTTCTGTTCTTGAGAACTATCACAAACTGATTTAAATACCTGTTGAAATCAGTAGACATGGCTCTACTGATGAAGGGCTTTTGTCATGGTTGTAGGAAAACATGCATGTCCCAGGTTTGAAGAGCATATGTTTGTTTTTATATATATAAAATATAATATATTTGACAGCCCCATGAACACACACATGTTGGGAAGTTGTGGCCCATTGTAGCTTTCCACTGTAGATATACATGGCATGGTGTATTATAGATGCGTGTACTCATGCAGGAAACTTATCATACAAAATGTCCCTTAGTGAGCTTTAGAGTTTTGGTAGGCTGGTCTTTAAATACAAAATGTGTTTGGAAGTAATTAACATTGAGCTTCTTTCTGGTAAATAAGTTTGTTTTGAAAGTGCACATCATGTGACTATGACAGTATTACTTTGTTCTTGGTCGCCCCTCTTTCTTTACAGGGAATAGATACAGAGAGGCCAATTTTGCAGGTAGACAGATATGTGTTTGCTGGGGAATATGAAGGTAAGAGAAATGTTATGAGTTTCATACATTATTAATTTTCATGCAAAGAACTGTGTAACTAGTTTAATAAGGCCATTGTTGTTGTTACTGGTAATCTTTGATCTTTTCTATGAAAAATCTTCCCAAGATTAAAAAAATTAATACATCTGAAAAATAATTAATTAAAAGTGGGTGCTATAAGTTTTAGTTATAAGCTTAAAGTCTGGTACAAGTCAGTTCTTAAGCTAAGAAGAATTTCAAAACCATTTTGTAATATATGTTCAGGCCAGCTAATCAAAGAAAAAAAAATTAAATTCCTCTGAGATAACATAAATCCCTTGTGTGATCAAAAACAACTCCTTGGATCCTGGCCATTATTCCTTGGCTTCCAGCTTTATAGAGGCTGATCTTAATTTTTCATTTGATTTAATAAATGTGGCTATTTTGACAGTTAGACTTTGTAGAAAGAACTTTGTACCTTTCCAAAATGTTCATTGTTGTTTCCAGATACTCTTGGTACCTGTGTGGTGTTTGAAGAAAACAAAGATCATGGTAGGTAATGCACTACCTGAGACGGTTAGAGAGGTAGTGGTGATGTGCCCATGACAAAGTGACAAGAACATCCTATAGGTTGTTTATGAGAACCTATGAGATGGCAGTCCGGGGTACTCAGCCTGGAGGAAGTTGACAGAACACTCTCTACTGTACGCCCATCTACTTGTAGTCTGAACCCATGTCCATCCTGGCTTATAAAGGCTGGCCGGGATGAACTACTTGTCCCCCTGAGGGAAATTGTCAACTAGTCCCTATCTGAAGGGACCTTCCCACAGTCTCTTAAAGAGGCAGTAGTCTGCCCCCTTCTAAAGAAACCATCTTTGGACCCGGCCATATTGGCAAACTATCAGCCGGTGTCAAACTTGCCTTTCTTGGGCAAGATTATCAAGAGGGCAGTTGCGGTGCAGTTACAGAGCTTTCTGGGTGACACTTCTGTACTAAACCGTTTTCAGTCTGGTTTCCACACAGGTCATGGGACTGAGACTGTTTTGGTCACTCTCATAGATGACCTCCAGGGGCATCTGGATAGAGGCGGCTCGGCGGTACTGATGCTTCTAGATCTATCGGCTGCGTTTGACACGGTTGATCATCAGTTGCTGACCTGCCGCCTCGCCAATGCTGGGATACAGGGGTTGGCCTTACAATGGCTTTCCTCCTTCCTTCAGGGTTGGGGACAAAAGGTGGCAATAGGTGTCTCGTCAGCACCCACATGTGTGTGGTGTGCCACAAGGGGCAGTCCTCTCCTCGATGTTATTTAACATCTACATGCGCCCCCTTGCCCAGATTGCCGAGGCTTGGGCTGGAATGTCATCAGTATGCAGATGACACCCAGCTCTGTCTGTTGATGGGCAGCCAATCCAACTCCTCCCCAGAAGATCTGACCATGGTGCTTCAAGCTGTAGCAGGGTGGCTCAGACTGAGTCGATTGAAATTGAATCCGACGAAGATGGAGGTCCTATACCTAAGTCGTCACTGTCTAGGGACAGAGGTTTCATTACTGACCTTTGATGGGGCGCTATTTACACCAGCACCCAAGGTTAAAAGCTTAGGGGTGCTCCTGGATCCCTCCTTAAATATGGAGGCCCAGGTGGCGGCCACCGCCAGATCAGCCTTATATCATCTTCAACCGATAAGATAGTTGGTCCCCTACCTCGAATGCAACAACCTGGCAACAGTGATCCACGCTACGGTCACCTCAAGATTGGATTACTGCAATGCCCTCTACATGGGGCTGCCCTTGTCTCAAACCCAGAAGCTTTAACTAGTGCAGAATGCGGCAGCCAGGTTGCTATTGGGTCTTCCCTTACGGGAGTACATTCAACCTGGGCTGAAAGCACTGCACTGGTTGCCTATTGCATACCGGGTTCGTTTCAAGGTGCTGGTCCTTACCTTTAAGGCCCTATATGGCCAGAGACCTGCATACCTTAGGGACCATCTTTCCCCATATGTTCCCCAGAGAGCACTATGTCTGGATCACAAAATCTGCTTTCAATCCCCGGCCCTAAGGAGGCCAGGCTCATGACAACTAGAGCCAGGGCCTTCTCTGTAGTGGCCCCCCGCTGGTGGAACAAGTTGTCTGAAGAAGTTAGAGCCCTGTGAGAGCTCATACAGTTCCACAGGGCCTGTAAGACGGCACTCTTCCACCAGGCATTTGCAAACTAGATTGTTGGCCACTATAGTCCTCGGGTAACGTCTGGACCATCTCTTGCAAGCTGTCCTGAAGCAGCAGCAGAAAGGAATATCTAAGATCTGTTAACAGAGAACATAACTTTGAATTTAAGACCATAGCATCAAAAGGTTAACTTTTATGTTTTAAATGGTTTTATGGTTTTTATGTCTTTTATGTTTTATACTCATGCATACGCATGCGCATGTAAGCCGCCCTGAGCCCACCTCGGCGGGGAGGGCGGGATATAAATGGAATTAAATAAATAAATAAATATTTGTATATAATTTTTCAGAAGCTCAGAAATGGTTGCCAGTGTATTAAAGTTTCAAACAGTAAGCTTACTACTTAAAAACATTCTGTAATCATTTTATTTATAGTAGATGCAGAAGGAAACCAAAAATTAGAGCTAAAATACAAGTACCACACAATGAAGAAACTGAATATGACACGGACGCTTCTGAGTGAGAAAAAGGAAGGAGAAGAAAACACAGGTGGTTCTCAAACTTTGTGAAATCATCCTCAGTCTAGAACCCTCTGACTAGTGGGTTTCTTATATTCCATATACTTCTCCCCCATTGTGTTCTGTCAGAAATCTTCCATTTCTTGCTTCTCTGCACATGGACTTGTAGGTTTGCTCTATTCTTTCAGTGATTGTAATGGGATTCAGTTCTACACCTTACAGTATTTTGAGTCTTGATTGCTTATAGGCCTATCACCAATAAAATATGCAAGATACTATATGCAGAGAGCAGGAACAAAGAGTGTATAAGTTGCAGACTAAATAGGTCAAGGGTACTTGTCATGATCATCCTTATATTTTGATCATTATACCTTCTAGACTTTGAACCAGCTTGTTCTTGGGTGGTCTGATACACAACCAGTACTTTAAGTATTTGTGATGGAAGCTCCTATGGACACTTCCATAAATAATGTGTTAGGTGAATTCATATGGTTGGTTCTTGGATAATGAGTGCTTTGTGTGCAATAATAACCACCTGCTGTGTAGTCAACCTCCAAAGTTTGCGGATTACAATTGTTATAGCACCATTACAGCATGTGGTGTTTTATAGAGTAACATAAGCAAAAAAGGCCAGTCTGTTCCCTGAGGTGTTTGCAGTCTCGATATTGAGTGTGACTGATGAATCTAAATAGGGGTAGATCCAAATAAGCAGCTGTGTTGGTCTGAAGTAGTAGAACAAAATAGGAGTCAATTGCATCTTTAAGACCAACTTAGTTTTATTCAGAATGTAAGCTTTTGTGTGCATGCACACTTCTTCAGACGAGGAATGAGGTACAGTAAGCTTACTTACTTACATATGGCTCTGATTACTGTACTTCATTCCTCGTCTGAAGAAGTGTGCATGCACACAAAAGCTTACGTTCTGAATAAAACTAAGTTGGTCTTAAAGGTGCAATTGACTCCTATTTTGTTCCAAGTAGGGGTGTCGAACTTGTTTGATAGAAAGGTTGAAGCTGACATAAATGAGACTTTGTTGGGCCAGGCCATATGTCATAAAATGTAAAGCCAGGTAGTGGTTATATAAACTTTATAAGGGGCACAGACAAACACAATTAAATATTTTTTAAAAAAACCTTAAATAAAACATGCTTAAAAGATTAGTACTCTTGCAATATTTTATTTAACAGCCTGATAATTGAAGGAAGCAAGAGAGAGGGAGAAGGAGACAGACTTGCTCATGGGTCTGATAGGAGCCCTCAGGGGGCCTGATTCTACTTCTGGGCTGCATGTCTGACACCCTGTTCTAAGTGATGAATGTGAGCATATGATGGATTTAATACAAATGAGTATCTCTCGCTTTTTTTTCTATGACAGGTGGTGGAGTTGAATGGCTAGAGCTTAAGGACAAAGATTTCTCTTATAGCAGACCAAACATGATTTGCAATTTTTTGTATGAAAAAGAAGAGGAGATTGCTGAGTCTCAAGACAAAGTGGCCGAAGAATCTGAGGGAGAAGCCAGTGACAAAGGAAACTTTGATGAGAACTTTGAACCTGAGATGCAGCCTAGCGTTGAAATTGATGACTCTGCCCAGAGCTTGGATAACACTAGCCCTGAAGCAGTGGGCTCTCCTTCAATTAATACTCAGGATATTGCCTTGGATGATTCTCCATGTTGATGTGAAATCCATAATTTAGAAATGACCACTAATAGAGCTAATTAAATACAGTGTAAGTTTGAGAGGTGTCTCTCTGACTTCTGGTTGTTAGTTAACAGGAAATCTGAATCCTAAACTTACATGACCATTTAGGATCATAAGAAAACAAACTCACTCTGTGTGAAAAATATTCTATATAATCCACAATATACAATTTCTTTGTCTCAAATAACAATACAATAGTACAGTAAGAAAACCATCTACTGCACGACACAGCTACTGTCCAAAAATCATATAGCATTCAGACTGTAGTCCAACAATAAAAGCACTGGTCCAGTTTCATTTTGGATATGAACTATCCTTCTTCTAGGGACTGTCTTTCATATTTTATTTATTTATTTATTTATTTTTACTGATTTCTAGTCCGCCCTTTCCCAGGTTGGGTTCAGGGCAGATTACAACATAATAAATAATTAAAATCACATCATAATTACATTTAAACAGTTAAACCATTAAAATAAATTAAAATAAGGCAGCATCAGTGTACAGATATGTACATCCTTCACAGATTGAACACAGGATGTGATCAGTGCAAGGAGGCCAATTAGCTGGTGTGAGGACGCCCATCTGCCTCAGCCAAAAGCCTGGCGGAACAGCTCCATTTTACAGGCCCTCCGGAATAGCAATAAATCCAGAAGGGCCCGTATCTCCTTGGGGAACTGATTCTACCAGGTTGGGGCCAGGGCTGAAAAGGCCCTGGCCCTGGTCGAGGCAAGCTGGACATTCTTTCATAGGTTCAGTAGAGTTGAAGTGCCATAATTCATTTCTTGGCTTCCTGGCATTTTTTATTTTGATTTATTTTTTCTGGAACACCACTGCCAATTTCAATCCATCAGCATTTAGTTGCTGACGGATTGAAATTGGAAGTGGCGTTGAGGACAGCCAGATGTTTTTTGGACCAGGGAACTTTAGGAGGTTTTTCTCAGCTGAACACAATGCTCTTAAGTTGATATACTAGGAGAGGTGGTCCCAAAAGTACATTGCTTCCAGACCATTTAGGGCCTCTTATGATATCTCACTTCTTCAGAATTGCAAAGAACAGAAGACTGATGAAAAATTCATGTTAAGCCATTTTTTATTCTATACACAAATTTGCAAAAGAATGTAAAATCTCAGATATGCTGAAGTAAGGGGGAAAATAATGTGATGAATGCAACTGTCAACAATCAACTGACAAACAGGAATCGGGTTTTGGAGGGAGAAGGAATAGGAGAGTCCACGAGGAACTGTAGTGTATGATTTTAGATGGGCGCTGCTTGGATTTTATTCCTTGATTTAAAAAAAAATACCCTGGATTATAAAAGCCATCTAATTATTGTCTCCTTAAGTGTGACACATTGAAAGTGTACTAACATTTGTAACCTTTAACACCCTCCCAGCTTTGGTAATTGTGTCAGCTGTCTGGCTGCAGTGAGAAGGCATTACAGGTGCAGAGCGCAGCGGCCAGACTGCTGTTGGGGCTCCCTAAATGGGAGCACATACAGCCTGGGCTGCGCGAGCTGCACTGGCTGCCAGTTATCTACCGGGTTCGTTACAAAGTGCTGGTCATTACCTTTAAAGCCCTATATGGTCGAGGACCTGTCTACCTTAGGGACCGCCTCTCCCCATATGAACCCCAGAGAGCACTGAGGTCAGCTGGAAAAAACTTGCTGACCACCCCCGGACTAAGAGAGGTGAAGCTGCAATGCACCCGCAATCGGGCCTTCTCCTCTGTAGCCCCGAGCCTATGGAACCAACTTCCAGAGGAAATGCGGGCCCTGCGGGATCTTGAACAATTCCGCAGGGCCTGCAAGACCTTCCTCTTCAGACTGGCCTTCGCTGAAGAAAGAAGCTGCTAAGGATAACCGCCACCACAAAAGAACGAATAGCAATAGCACTTTTATTAATTTAATTTAATTAATTGATTAATTTTAAACTCATTAGAATCCAAAATGTTGGATGTAACCTTGTTTTTATATAATGCTGTTAGCCGCCCTGAGCCTGCTCTGGCGGGGAGGGCGGGATAGAAATAAAATTATCTTATCTTATCTCTTATCTTGTCATGCTACAAACTTAATAAACATGTTTTCTTATATGTGACTCCTGTGTTAATCTACACTACATACTCTGTAGGATCCAGAGAGAAGGGGTCTTTTGTAGCTGGTGTGCTGTCTGGTGCAGGATTAAGGGATCTTGTTTGTGTAAAATAAGCCACACTAATGAAAGAAATCCACTTCACACACCTAAAGGACTTGGCATAGTAAACTAGCGAGGAGATGCTGAAGTGAGTCACAAATTTCCAACCTTTGTCATTGGCAAAGTGGTATAAAATAAGATAACAAAGGAATGCATCAGGGATTGTGACAGGTGGATTTTGCGAAAGGCAACTGCATTTTTCGGTCCAAGAATTCTTCACTGGCAGTGGCACATTCTGCTATTACCAATGATGATATTTGCCACCCTTCTTCCCATTTTGTGGAATGATCTTCATAAGACATCATCTCTCCTAGATTTTTGGAAAGCCTGCAGAGGGGGCGGGGTGGAAGGCTTTTGGGCTGATAGGCATTCTTTACTAACAGCTGGATCTGTTCACTTGTGAAGCTTTAAGCGCAAACTTGACTTTATTTCTTGTAAGCTTTCTGAACTGTGTGTAAGGGTGGGTAGAAATTTTTAATATTTTATTTTACTTTGCAGCCTGTCTCTCACCGAGACTCAAGATGGATTACAAAATATAAAAGCAAAGGAGGCTGTATCATGCAGAAGTCCAGAAGTGAGGTACAGCAAGGGAGAAAGGGCCATAGAGTTGATTCTGGGAACAGGAAACCTTTAGAAGCAGTCATAGGAGTGCACGTGGTTAGAGTGAATGAAACTGGAAACACAAAGGGTAGAGTAAGGCTGGGGCAGCCAAGGATTTGAAAATAAGGTCACAAAGTTTGTGCCAGATGTTAGAACATACATGAATGTATGATCTTGGAGCATGCATGAATGATCATCAGTGAGACAGGAGTGATTTTGGCAACTAAGTTATACAGAGGTGAGGGGGCTAAAGTGCACAGAGGAAGACTAGAGAAGTGGAGGTTGCAATGGTCAAGGGAAGATATGACCATATCATGAATTAAGAATTTTTAACTAAAGGAGAAGAGAATATACTTGCAGTGTGTCTTTATCTTTGTGTCTACATGTAGACCAGGGCAATCACTGAACTTCCTTGACCCTCTAAACACACAGCCTACATTGCTGAAATTGACATGACAAGGTGAAAATGTTCACACTTTCTCAGCTGCTGAATGCACTACAAGCACTTCCAAATCGTAGCCTAAAAAATTCTGATTCCTGCCTTTGCTTCCTCTTTTTGCAGAATCCTTTTGAAGATTGCTCTCAGCAGACAATGCTACAATTAAGAATACTAAACTGTTCAAAACAGGCTGACAGACCCTCGCCAGGGGTCTTATAAATCCCAGACTTAACCCCAAAAGGCTATGGCAAATAAGGAGAGAAAATACTGTAACCATGGGGAAACTGTGAACACTTTATTGTATGAGTCTGGCTTTCTGTATGCATTTTTACATAGAACATGATTAGGCTACCAAGTGCTTTTATGTATTCATTTGGTCATTTGTGCTTTTATGTATTCACTTGGTTGGTGAAGTCCCAAGCCTCTACTGAGCAACACCTCTTCTAGTAAAGGTTTTCTTTCTTTCTGGTAAACCTGAATGCCAGGCCTGTTTTCTCGTAAGCTGTGAATTCGTGTAAGCAATGAACCTCACAGCAGTGAACATCTGGTCTAAGCGTTTTCCTCCTCCAATATCAATAGGCGAGATTACTCCCGGAAGTTCCTGCATGTAGGCTGGGTGGCACAGAGTCCAAGTATGAAAGTTCAAGGGTTCAAAAAGAACACTTTTGGAAGTCTGCTTAAGAGCATACGAAAGCTTACATTCTGAATAAAACTTAGTTGGTCTTAAAGGTGCACTTATCTACTGCTTTGTTCTATTGCTTCTGACCAACACGGCTGCCTACTGGGATCTAAAATTCTAGAGTAAGACAACATGCTCTCTCCCCCCCCTCCCCTTTTAAATGCGCCCAACCTTCCTGAATTCTTTCTCAATGTTAAAAGATTCCCCAGATGCTTTTATTTTGAGGTAGCTCCCTCATCTCTTCCCCCTGGTGGCCATGAAACCGCATTTCGTGGCAACGAATAGGACGGTGGGGACAGCAGGACCGGCTATGCCAAAACAAAAAGAATCAAGAGTACAGCTATATTGTAAGTCTTATGGTATAACATCGTGGCTTTCTGTCTCGTACCTCTGGACTCAAACTTTGTTCTCCTGCTTCAAACCAACATGTCTGCTCATCTGGATCTATCTCGTACTGGTAGTTGAAAGTTGCAACTCGAACCTCATAGCGCGAACTCAACACCTTTTATCATAGAGAGGAGAAAAGCGACCCGAATAACCTAAGTTTCCTGTTTCCTTTAACTGACTCCATATGCGGGACGGATCCATAATTAAATTGTGGCGACCTTCTAAAATCCTTATAAAGTGTTTTTGTGTCTTCTGTGGTTTGTTTCTTCTGCCTATTGTGTTTGTCAACCGTTATTATCTCTTCACGTAATCGCTGTGGAGACAGCGGTGGATGTGACGTCACGAAGCACAGCATAATGATTCTCCTTCCGGCGCACATGGTTGCTTGGCTTGTGTGGATGCAGGAGGCGATTCCGCAAAAATGGATTCGCTGGACAGAGTGGTGTAAGTACGACGATAGTGGGGCGAGTAGTTATATCACTTTACCCTGCTCTTGGTTGGGTTGCGTAGAAAGATTTGTGATTCTATCCGTAGGTTAAAATTTGTGCTGTATTCTCCTTCGTTTTCCTGGCTAGCCCTCGGAAGTGTGGTGCCCATGCTGATGACTAGAGTGATACCGGGTGTGGGCTATGCTTTATTCCGTTGTGTTTCGAATGTTGTAAATATTCTCATTTCTTGAAGACTTATTAACGAGAAGTCTTAGGCCTTGGTTATTCTGAAGCAGAAAACTAGTTGTGCGTTTATTAATAATATTAAGTGTATATTAAATTAAATTAAATTATGTGGGGGTAAGATAGTAAGTAGAGGATGGCAGAGCAGGGTCGGAGGTTGGTTCTAGCTCCTGTACAGGGATCAGTTCCTCTCACGTTAGCATCCTGTCGCTGATTCTTTGCGTTAGTATTTCAGCGTAGGTGAACGTTTATAAATGTTATAGATGGAATACGCTTGGTACACTGTTGCCAACTCTTCAGGCATGTGGTAGTTTTGCAAGTTACTTGGCTAAGTTATTATGGACTGTGATCTATACTACTATGTAATTTTGCGTCATTAAAAAATGTTAAATTCTTATAATTGATTATTGATAATTTGGCTTAAATGTTATCATGATTTATATAATTTTATTGCTGTATTGAATATTCTATTGAGGGTTTTTCCAAGTGTTAAGTCTAGTTGCTAATTGCTATGGCATTTTGTTACTAATGCAATAAAGATTGATAAATGTGTCATGGTAACATTTATGCTTTGTTTCAGTTGTATTTTTTAGACTTCTGGACCCAAATCTTTTCTCATTGTTTATTCAGTGTCCCATCTTGTCGATTGTATTTACTGACTCTGTGTAATCCATGCTGAATCCCAGTGAGAAAAGTGGAATCTAGAGAACAGAAATTCTACTAATAATGAGATAATACCTAACTCATACGGGCTGATTTTTTTAAAAATAGGGAAATACATTGCTCTTTAAAGTACTTAAATTCTCGTGTAACATTTTAGGTTCAGAATATTAAATAACTACCTGTTAAATTTAACTTATGAGAAACATGAAATACTGAATCTCAAATATTTTGCAAAAGATAACATTTTTAAAAAATTGTAACAGGAAGCCTAAAACGAAAAGGGCGAAAAGATTTATTGAAAATAGAGCACCAAAGCTCACAGAAAATACAAAGAATGCCATGTTCATTAAAGGTGGAAATGCAAGTTCAACGGTTACTGAAGCGCTCAAGGACATTGTAAGTATGTTTGGAACTATTTGTGACACTCAAGTTACTGAGTTACATAGGAATGAGACTTGGAAAACAATATGAGGAATAATCAGTATGTACTGGTTGAAAACCTGTAAGCGCACACACCTCTGGGTTATGCTGCAGTGACGGTTGATGAATGTGTTCTGCGCCTTACTCTACTTCATTTGTAGGGAACTGATTACGGTTTTTGTTCTTTACATAGCTGCATTCTGTAGAATGTGGCACAAAACATCAAGGTACAGCAGTCCCATTAATTTTAATTTGCTGTTGAAGGTAAGTCCAAATGCAGAATCCACAATAGCATTTTTAGATAAGAGAAGCAACATCACCTAGGATTTTGTTGCTAGTTTGTTTAACCTCTACCAGCCTTGTTAGTGAAATCTCTGGATCATGCAGACTTACTGGATATGATATCAACCTCTGAACAATGGGGCTTACCCAGTACAGAGGAGGGTAGGGGTAGGCAACTGAGGCAGGTGGGGAGATTGCCAGCTGCATGTGGAGCTGCTTCCTGCCTGAGAAGCTGAAGCAACTGCCGTTCCCCCTCGGGTGAAGTCGCCTGTGTGGCCAGCATAACCCTCATCTCTTTTGTCTGCCTTTTTGTTTTCTGGCACACTAACATCTTCATAGTAGGCCCATGACCTATTATTATTTTTTACCCTGGCAAAGTGTCAGCAGGGGCAGTAAGTGACAACATAAATCCTGCAGATTGGGGGACTATATGATCCAGTAATTACACATGAGCAAATAGGAACTTTTAATACCAGGAAGAACTGAGGAGGCTGTCCATGGCAGAGGTGAGGTTGTGATTGTGTTTCTCTTACTGTTCCTTATGCACATCTCTTTGGGGATATGGCAAGTGTGGTGCTTTTAATACTCCATAAGTGAAAGTCTTCTGTCACAAATATGGCCAGGAGTAGAAGGAAAAAATTGCTGATATTGACCCAAAAGGCTGTTTAGCTAGGGCAGAAAGAGAGCTGGCCCCTGCCTCTCAGCTAAAAATGTCAAATACAGAGTCTAGAGACCCAGAATAAAATAGCCTTGGAGAGGGCTACTAAACAAAGGAGTAACACAATCACATGGCCTTTTATAGACAGAAACAGTCCAACACATATCAAGAGGTACAAGAAGTGTCTGAGAATATCAAGAATGTCCAGCTTCATAGAAAAACAAGATTGGAATCTAGTGGCACCTTAAAATACCAACAAGATTTCCAGGGTATAATGTGGAAAGCTTTTGTTCTGGAAACCTTGTTGGTGTTTAAAGTGCTATTGGACTCAAATATTGCTTTCTACTGCAGACCAATATGGCTCCTCACCTGAAAACATCTTCACAGAAGTGAAGGTATGGTTCAAGGATGGGATGTTTTGGTTGAGGGCTAATAGATATTCATACATATGAGAAAGTTATAATCACTACCTAGTTTTAAGTATAGTTTTATAATACAAAGTAGCAAGAGTGAGCTAACAGTTATTATATATTTTAAGAAGGTACTCAAACATGGACAACTTTGTATGGTGTTCGAAGTTAAGTAGTAGGCCATGAATGTGCACTCTTGTCAAGTGGGACAGCGAACTGTTGTTGGGAGATGGTTTTTAAAATCTGTAAATATTAGGGGCCTCTTATTAGAAGGGGCTCCTTACCTGTGACCTGTTTATCTTTGGGTAAAATATTTTTATACGACTTATATAATTGCTCTCCTTCAATTATATGTGTAGCAGTAAAAGGGAAAAAAGGTATAATTTACTTTTGAGTTATTAAGTGTTAAAGATATAAGTAGTTATGTCGTGATAAAAGAAAAAAAGGTAGCAAAAATTCTCTAATAGCATTTATTGTGTACTATACCCATATCAGACCAAAAATGTGAGGTGTACATCTCTGCCAGGAATTAAATTATCTGATATGCTAGCCAACTAGATGCTTCAGCCTTCTTAAGTGCATGTCTATATCTGACATTGCTTGGAAATTTAATGGCAATATTCTTCAAGCACTTTGGAATCCAAACTCAGCTTTGTCTGTATCTCATTTAAACTGGTTTCCCTAGTAGTTTAGCAATCAATGGAAGTTTCAACATAAAATGTCTTTTTTTTCTTTGTTTGTAGTATGCTCTGAAAAAGCCATTTGCTGTTCTATATAAAAAGTAAGTGGTGTTTTCTTCAGTCAGATGTATTTGGCTTATTTAAGAGTAGCTAAAGATATTTTCCCCCAACTTCAGTACAGTTATTTCGTTCACTCAGACTGTCAAACAAGAATTAGGATGATGTTTAGAACAGAAGAAGGGTATGCTAAGTATCAGGCATCTCTGATTAGAAATATTCTGATCTCGTCAGATTGAAGTTGGCTATTAAGTAATCATATTTCATTTTCTCTTATCAAGAATTAGCCAGTAGTTCTACTAGTTCTCTCCATTTATTTATTTTATACAAGTTCAGGGTGGCTTAAAAATTAGTTTAAAATTTCACAATGAACACAGAGGCACCTGAGGCAGGGCCTTACAAGATTTCTACAGGGTCAGATAGGTTCATACGGATGCAGGCAGTGCTTTGCGACAGCTGCTACAGTTCTAAAAATAATTCCTTTGGTGTAAGCCTCATTGGGGCTTACTTCTGAGGAGGCCTGCTTGGGATGACTTGCAGAAGTGCTTAATTCTCAGTTATACTTAAAAATAGAAAGCATCTGTCAGAACAGAGCTTAAGGAAAATATTTACAGCCTTAATTTTATGTAGTTTTAGATACAATGTATGATTTACCTGTCCCACTCAAGTGGCCTTTGTGTAACATTTGTATCAAAACATATCAAAAGGAAATGCAGATTCCCTTAAAAATTGTACCCATTTGGCAGTCCAGGTACAACTTTCTATAGAAAGTTGCCTCCTTTGCAGTTGCAATGGCAAAAGGTGTTTAGCAGAACAAGCTATTACACATGGATATGGAAGATACTACTATAAGTGTCCTTTGAAAGTTGTGAGACATTTTGATGCTCTGACCTTTCACCAATGTATCACTTTTGCTATGAAAGTAATACATCAGTTACTTGCAATTTACACATTATCAAATTCATTGACATATGCTGTGGTATTTATAGAGGATACTTTAGGGACCATGATAGAAATGAGGCATTCATCTTATCCTGTTGAGGGCCTTCTCAGGAACATCTTCTTAGTCACTGTTGGAGACTGTATCGTAGACTAGACTAGCTGTTGGCCAGTCATAGCATTGCAGTTCTTACACTTATGGGTAAAGCATTCAATACTGCATTCCTAAAATGACAACGGAAAGCTTGCAGTCATGTTGTGCATGAAATCAGAGGGAAAACTGAACTGTTGTCCTTTCTTCAGAAAAAACATTACAAGACCTTTTGAAGATCAGACATCATTGGTGAGTATGAAAGACATTTAATACTGTAAAGCAAGAGAATGATCTTGTTTGTATAGAAGTAAACCAACAAAACAAGATTCAAAGGAGAAATATCTCATAACATATGGAATTAGATGTACTAGTAGGTGAATATTGGACAATGTTAAAATAAATGCAGTTCAGGCAAGCTGTTTCTTTAGTGGTATGTTGTTGGTTTCTTTCTTATAGAGTGACTCTGCTGCACTGTTCTTCTTTGCCTCTGGGTGGTACTATTGTAGAAGAGATAGATTGTCTATTATTTATTTATTAACTTGGATTTCTTGATCACCCTTCCTCGCTTATGAGGGGCTCAATGCAGTTTACAACAACTTGATTAATACAATTTAGAACAAGTTAAAACCATAAAAAGAGTCATTTACTTGTAATAAAATAGCGTCTGATTTTGTGGTACTATTGCAAATATGCATATGTGCATGTTAGACAGGGAGTGTACTCCAAGTTTATAGCTAAATAAGCTTGTGTGTGTATGTTAACTACTGTCATACTGCTTCTGACTTATGGTGGCTCTATGAATTAATGTCCTCCAAAATGTCCTATCATTAACAGCCTTGTTCAGGTCTTGCAAACTGAGGGCTGTGGCTTTCTTGGTTGAGTCAATCCATCTCCTGTTGGGTCTTCCTCTTTTCCTGCTGCCTTCAACATTTCCTAGCATTATTGTCTTTTCCAGTGACTCTTGTCTTCTCATTATGTGACCAAAGCCTGATAGCCTTATTTATCTTTTTGGTGGATCACACAGTATGTGTAAAACTCCTCCAACATCACATTTCAAATGAATCAACTTTCTGCCTATCAAACCTATTGTTTGAAGGATGCTAATAAAAGTGTTTCCATGGAATCACATTATAAAACATAGCACATAGACCCCACAGGAGTTAACGGCTACCAAAAGAGCAATATGTAACTCCTTTACCTTGGTTTACAACAGGCGCCATGCATAGCTAAGGCTGGTTTCAAAAGTCAACCCCACCCTATCTCCTGCCAGACATATTAAATTGTACTGAAATTGAACCTTTTTTTAATTAATTGTTCAGGCAGATGTATTCCATAGGCAGCCTCATGCTCTGTTTTATCACTAGTAGTAGTGGACTTGGTATTTGTACTTGATTCTATATAGAGAAACAGAAGAGGGAGTCTGGATGCGTTTTTTCTTGTTATGAAGAATACCGAAAGTGATGGGCTTTACAGAATTTTAAAAGGACTGGGCTTTATTGGGGTGTGATATTTCTGTGAGGCAAGGCCAGTAATAGTATGCACACAGGGGCTTTTAAGCTTTACTTTGCAGTGGCATTCTTCCTCAGATGCCCTCTAGGAATTCACCCTGTGAGTTGCTGCTGATGTAAAGAGAAAGATGCATTCTCATGGCACAGGGAAATGCTTTGCATATGTTCCTCTTCAGAGCCTGGTCCATGTTTTGACAGTTGTTTGGGATTGGGCTATGTTTACACTTGTAATGGATTTTAATTGTCTGATCAGTTTTAGAAATCATATATACATAGAAATAAAAATTTATTTATTTAAAAACACAGCAGCGAGGTTTGCTACTTAGAACAGAATCAAAAATGACACAGCCATTCCATATACTGCCAAATTTAAAAGTGTTCACTATTTGGGTTAGCATGCTAAGCAATCAGTTGCCCAGACAAGAACATCATTAGTGTGCTTAATGGGCCAACAAATAGCAAGTACATAACATGAATGCATGGAATATCTCTATGGGTAAGCAGTTGACCTGTGACATATGGCCATTAGTGATCTGTTTGTGTGTGGTTTTTTCCCTTTTCTGTGGGGTTTTTTTGGGGGGGGGGGGCGGCTTGAGTTTGCTGAACTGTAGTTACAGGTGAAGTTAGCTGACCTCGACCTGACTTTTTCCCCCATGTTGAACTGTATGCCCTTTCCTTGTTGTATCACAAACTGTTTTTTTAAATTCTCCTAAGTTCAAGAAACTTAAGTCCAGAGCCCTAGTGGATATGTACTGCTGATTGGCTGGCTCCCTAGATTGTGATCCATGCCTACCACATGTTCGTATATAAAACAAGGCCTTAATTTCCCAACAGGGAATAAACAGCCAGTGTAGTTTTCTCTGTTGGCAAAGGTTAAAGCAGCTAAATAGAAGTACATTCAACACTGAGAGGTACCTATTATATGTTCATCATGTTTCTAAACAGTGTCCCTTCTCAATTAATAGGAATTTTTTTCCAAGAAGTCTGACTGTTCTCTGTTCCTGTTTGGATCACATAATAAGAAGAGGCCTAATAATCTGACAATAGGTAATATGTTTATTTTTTATGGGTTGGAATGAGGTGAATATGAATCAAAAACAAAGATGAGAAACATGTAGCTGATAGCTTTATGGAATCCTGAGAATTTCAGCTTGTTGTGCTTTTTTCTCTTAATGAACAAAACTTTGGGGAAAATATTAGTAGAAGGTATTTGAAAGGACCAGGAAACCAGCCCTAGGTTTTTAGATAGCACCTTCCTACGCTCACCTTACTACTGTTCCATGAATCTGTGACTTAGTCACTTTTTATTGACAGATCTGGCTTGTGAAGAAAGAAGTTATCTTTTCTTATCACTCCTCATGTAAATTGCTTTTATGCATGTTCATCATTGCAGCCATTCTGGGAAGCTTAGGCTGAACTAGAGGTTTGACTAAGGCTACATTGTGGGAGGGGGAAGATAATTCAAGTTTGATTCTCCAGCCCCACTAGCACTTAGATTTCTGTAATGCCAAAATTCCCTCCTTATCTATTTAAAATATTATCCTACTTTTCTCCTTTAAATGTCTGGCTCATCTGCCGCAACAAAAGAGGAAGCTAGGCAGCTGTAAATAATTAACTGTGTGCTGGCATTTCCTTAATCCATGCAAATTGTGGAATGTACCATGAGTTATGAACACATTAGCTGCAGTTCTATTATACATCACTCTCCAAAATGCAAATATATCCTGAACACTCTTACCAAGGACAACATTTAACTTAATTTGATAGGTCGTATGTATGATTATCATGTCCTGGATATGGTTGAGTTGGGCATTGAGAAGTTTGTACGCCTCAGAGATCTCAAGGTAAGCTACTTTTTAATAACATGAGGTCAATGTCGATAACTGTTGATTATTGCTCACTGGCTGAAATGAGAGGTTTGGGGTTCTGTCAGCAAAATTGTCACTGAGCATTGGAGAGAAATGTGTAAATTTTGCCGACTATGTTCTGTATGCTTTGCTCTATAACTAGTATAGGAATAGATCACTGGCAGAAATATTTCTGTTTTTCAGAATTTTAAAAAACAATCCTAATTTGCTCTTAGCAGTACTGATGGCAAATCATATAAAAATGCCAGGGAATGGCACTATCCATTGGTAGAGGAGGGGAAGATGATTGTTACTGTGCCTTCACTCTCCCTCTCCCCCCCCACACACAGTTCTTGAGGGAGAGGACTCCTATACCAAGCAGTGTTTTGGATCAAATCCAGAACTGTTGGATTAACTATAAGACACGAAGTGATCATTAACACTGATCATATTTTGTATCTTCCCATTTGAAAAAGTCAAAATTAAGATTGGTTAGAACAATTCAGCCCAGCTTAAGTTACCTTTTGAATAATGCTGTATTTTACTGAAATGTGTCGGGCTTCTATGGCTTCCAATGCAGGTAGACACTGTCACGATTAAAGATCTATAAAAACACAATTCCTGCAATTGGGAAGTACAAGTAGACCACTGCTAGATCTCTTTCCCCTAGCAACTCATAGGTGCTCTCAGTGAAGGGATTTTTTTTTAATGGAAAAGCAGTCAAATTAGATGAGCCTCCTTGTACAGTTGGTAATGGTGTAGCAGGCACAGCCTTACAGTTTCAGTGGAATAGGAAGGGTGTCAGATAACTTCATAGCTGCTCATCGTCCACACTTGAGAACAGATAACTAGGAAACTTTGGAGGCAAGAAGCTGCATTTCATTCTCTTGAAACGTGATATAAATTTGGGATTTGACTTGGCATAAATTATAATCTGCCACTTCAAAAGAAATAAAAATGCAGGCTGTAGGCAGAAATAACCAGTGCCTTCTCAACAGTAGGATGTTGCATCAGCCAGGTACATTGGTTGAACTCAACTTGGTCCTGATCCAGGAAAGCAAGCAGAAAGATTTGCATGATTAGTAGGACTCTTCCGCACGTTTACTTGTCCATATTTCACTGAAATCTGTACTTTAAAAAGCAAAAACAAACTTGAGGAGACCAACATTGGGTGGGATATAGCAGAAGCAGGGTCTTCAAATGCTGCTGGCCTGGTGTAAAACTTGCTGCAGGATCAAGTCTGGCTGTGAGCTTTTGATTGAGTTCTTCCTATGATGATTAGACTTCTGATTGGCTTAATTAGCTGTCTAGCATAGTTAGTGATGTTGTTTGTTGGTTTGAACCATGGCTGCTTGCTGCTGCCTCAGATCATTCATTAGAACTTCCGTGTATCTTTTGCGCTCTGGAAATAACTAATTTGTTGTTGTTTACTTTGGCTGGCATGTAAGCAGAACGAATTGTGAGCTCCTTGTTTAATTTACTGGTTTTCTTCTTTTTTTTTTTGCTCCCTCTAGCCTTTGATTTACCCTTGAATGTACAAACATAATTAGGTTTTAGCAGAGGGTGAGTAGCTCAGGAGAACAGACAACTAAGCATGCACATCCTGGTTTAGTTGAACATGCGGTCCATGATAGTGTTAGCAGCAGCCCAGCTAATGGGTGTTTGCAGCCTTGTGAATAAGTTACCAATCTATTACCTGTGTAAGCCAAGTAAGTGCAGCTGAGCGATTAGCCCATAGCACTGAACTGGACAAGCTTTCTTCAGACGTTGGCAACCTCGTCATAATAGATGCTGATTCCAACCAAGGGCTAGATATCCCTTGCATATCATCCCTTACAAATCTATCTTAGTTGTCATATTATTGGATATTGTAATCTTAAGAGAGTTCCTTATTATCTGTGGCTGTGAAGCCTCCACTCATCGGTTTCCTGTGGTTTTTTTACTTGCCCAAGTGAGCCAAGGTTAATCCAGCAGGATAGGCATGAATGCTAGCTCCCTGGCTTCTGACCAGTGTACCTCAAGTTCCTGCTGCCAGTGCTACTTGTGGTCTCCTCAGAATGTCCCTTTACCACTTGCATCAGTGGTTCTTGTTTTCCTAAGATGGCAGGTTCAATCCTCAGAACACTTCCGCTTGTTCAAAACCTTTTGTTTGAGTGGAAACCCAAGCAACTTTTTGCAAGGAGAGCATGAGTTAAGTTATATTGACTGTACCCTTTACATTTAAGCAACCCCCTCTAATAATGGTCTCCTTTGATCAAATTATATTGCATCTCTAGAGTGAACTGTTATGTCTACATCAAATAGCCTTTTGATTTTTAGATACAGAAACTCTGATGAGAAATGGAAAATCAGCACTTGATCTTCTAGTATCTCTTTTGAAATTGAATGGCATTAAATAAAATTCCTGTTCCAAGTCTGAACCCTACTACCTACTATTTTTCCTTTTAAATCTTCTTTCCATGTGTTTATAATAGAACAGCAAGTGTCCTGAAGGAACAAAGCCTATGTTGATATTTGCGGGTGATGCCTTTGATTTAAGTGAAGACCATCGAAGATTAAAAAGTCTTCTAATTGGTAAGCATTCAGAAGGCATTTATCTGGATGGTTTTTATCCCACCCTTCTACTCCATGGACTACCCAGGACAGCTTCTAGTAAGCATATAACCATAATAGCAGCAGTTCCTACCTTTCTGCGGCTGTGGGCAACTTTTGGAATTCTGACTCACCATAATGGGTGCAGCGGCAAAATGGCCATTACAGGAAGTAGAACCAATTGCATACATACGCACAGAGGAAGCCAAAGTGGAGGGGATAAGAGAACTAATTTTTACAAATATACCAGGAAAGAGTGAGAGAATAAAACCAACAGTGTGGTTATTTTAATCCGTATAGCCAATTAGATTTCAAATGGCCAACTGGGCAGGAGTTCCGATGGCCCCACCTATTGCTAGAAACACTTGGTGTGCAACAGGGAAGGAGTTGGGGTGCGCCATAGTGCCCATGAACATCTCATTGGGGTACCCTGCCATGCACTATATGCCCCAAATAAAAACCAACAGTAAAGTGAAATCAAATTAAGATACAGAAAGTGGCAAATAAGCAGAGTATAGTAAAATGTGGTAAAGACTTGGAAAATGCAGACTAGAAATATCACTGTAAATCCTCTACAAGCAGATTTTGTTATTCCAAGGCACTTCTAATAAAAATATCATTCTGCTAAAACATCAGTTTGTTTCAAAGATCTTCTGGAAAAGACAAAACTTCCCATTTAAGCATATATTGGAATTAATTCTGAAATGTTAAAAGGCCACTGCAAGTTTGTGATTTTGTAGTAATGCTTATGACAGGAATAGTGATATCCTGCATTAAATTGCTGGTTTTATGATCTGAATTATCTTTTGGTCACTCTGCCTTCATAACCACAATCAATGGCAGTTTTCACTTGATTACAGGAAGTTCAAATTTCATGTGATGTTGATCTTTTTGTATTTCTGTGAACCACTCCAGAAGTTTTTCCTTCCCATCCCTGTCTAGCCGACAGAAGTTATTTGCCAATAAAGAAGATTTTTTATATATATATATATCTCTACTACAAAGTCCCTTTCAATCAAAGGGTGCTGTTGATTAGAACTTTGGCCAGGAGCTTTGAATTGTAACCCTAAAGAATCCTCTGGCCTCTGACACCTGACTATTTAGGCCATGTAGAAGAAATACAAAGCTTTTTCTTAAACTTATAAAGTATAGCTGATAAGAGCTATAGTGTATTGTTCTGAAGATGAAAACGTTAATGGCATAGACAAACACACATACACTTTGAAAAGGGCTGTCAAGTATATGGGATGTGCCAGCAAGGGAGTATGGCAGGGCTTGGGTCATCAGTAAAAATGTCTTCATCAAAATTAGGTTACTGGTTGAAAACCAATGCTTAATCACTTCCTCTTCCTCTCAAGGGATTGTTTTCCCAGTAAGGTTTGCTGCTTATAGTGATAAAATTTACTCTGGGGATCTGAAAAACTATTTGACATCTAGGCAATTTACCAATGATACCCATTGACTTTCAGCCGCTGGAAGGCTTTCAGATGACTATGCTGATGAACCTCAAATTTTTCTAAGTGATCTACTAGGGATTGCAAAATAAATAAGGCTGGTCTCCTCATGTTATCTTTTACATTAGACAATGATTTGGTAGTTTTGAATGGCAGAAGAGAAATAGATCCTTGCGGTGACTATACTTTCATTTCTCATAATGGATGCAGTCTAATTGACTACTTTTTAGTCTCATCTAATCTAGTCTCAATGGTTAGCCCGCCACACAGCCTTGCCGCCCCCTCACTGCCCTTGCCTCCTTCCCTTCCCCAGCCTTAAAATGATGAAAATGGGGGGAGGAGGAGGTGTCCGGGGCGGGGTGGCGAGGTTGCGCGGCCCATTGCAAACAGGTCACGGCCCAGTACCTGGTGGTTGGGGACCCCTGCTCTAGGAGGAAGAATGCAAAATGATTTTGGTCCCTTGTTTCTAAAGCAGGTTACCAATCTAGTATGAGGAATCCCATCCCCCCACAAACTTGGGTTCAGTATTTCTCTGAGCTTTATATGTCTACATACCCAACAATAGTCCCATCTCAAACTAGTATTTGAGAGCTACCCTTATGGCTTGAAGTTACTACACAGGAAATAGAAAGCCTTATTAACAAAATGAAACTAGGGAAGACTCCTGGTCCTGATTTTCTACCTTCAGATCTTATTCGTAATAGGACCAATTGCTGGGCCCCTATATTAGCGAAAGTTTTTACTAAGATAAATGAGTCTGGCAAAATTCCACCTAGCTGGAAGCAGGCACTTATAGTCCCAATCTACAAAAAAGGAGACAGGTCATATCTGGGGAATTATCGCCCAATCAGTCTCCTCTCGGTGGTAGGTAAGCTGTATGCCTCTTATTTGTTAAATAGGTTGACTAATTGGATGTCAGAAAAGTCTATACTGGCCCCTGAGCAAGTGGGCTTTCAGCCAGGATATTCCACCTTAGACCATTGTTTTGTTGTATTTTATAAAGAAGTATACACCTTTTCCTAATGGCTAATATATGTTGCCTTTATGGACCTAAAGATGGCATTTGATTCAGTCCCTAGAAGCAGATTGTGGCAGAAACTTATCAACTATGGTATAGATGCCCACTTACTTTGGCTAATTCGATCTTTATATGATGAATCTGAAGGACAAGTACAAACCAATAAATGGTGCTCAAACTCTAGAACAACTACTATATTAAAGTAACAAGATCAGTATCCAAGAAGCATAATTCAGTCTTTAGTTGTTGTGTTATTCACAATTATTTTGAGTATATTGTTATGGTTTACAAGACAACCATTGTTTATGTTATCTGAAAAGAGATTGAAAATTTATTATGTTTGTACACCATTTGTTTTTTTGATATTGATCTCTTGTTACTTTAATATATTATTCTAGAGTTTGAGCATCATTTTTAAATAATCACACACAGCAGAGGTTTCAAATATTTTATTTAGCTGGGAAGATATTTTTACAGCTAATTTAGAAATTTTAAAGAAGTCATTTTGACTAGTTGGCTCTATAGCCTGTTTACATGGTGTTTTTGTTACAGGATGCAGATAGATGGCAAAACTGGATACACGTTCTTGCACATTGCAGTTATATGATGGAAGTCTAGGACACTGGCCAAATGACAGGTGGATCTGGCAAGGATGGTGGAGGGAGCCTGATTGCCTCTGATTCAGATGCAGCCAGATAGTATGGAAGGAAGCAGTTCTGGGAGGGGGTTCAGATGGCAGCTAGTCATTGTTAATTGATCTTAACATATGATTCTGTTGGGTAAATGTAACCAGATAAATCAGTTAGTTCCATTAATATTGACTCCTGGCTAACCAGAATCAGATGCAAAGCTGCTATCATGAACTAATTTCTGTCTTCTCTAGGTTAACTGGGTTTTGAGAAAGCTAAATGTGAGCCAGTTTGGTATAGTAGTTAAGTACATGGACTCTCATCTGGAAGAACCGGGTTTGATTCCCCACTCTTCCATATACACCTGCTGATGTGACCTTGGGGTCAGCCACAAGTTCTCTCAAAGCTGTTCTGCTCAAGAGCAGTTCTGGGGGAGCTCTCTCAGTCCAACCTACCTCACAGGGTGTCTGCTGTGAGGAGGGGAAGGGAAAGGAGATCTTAAGCTGCTCTGAGACTCCTTCAGGCAGTGAAGGGTGGGGTATAAATCCAATCTCCTCCTCCCCCTCCTCTTCTTCCTCTTCCTCCTCCCCTTAAAAGTCCTTTCAAGTCTTTATTTATTTGTTACAGACAAATATTTATTTATTTGTTATCTTCACTCAGGTTGCTGGAATTTAGGTCCCCCAAAGATAGGACCTAACCCCTCCCCCCTTCTCTCTTTCCCTCCCTCCTTTTGTATTTGGCTATCTTGATTAAAGTAATTCTGAAACTTGTAGAATTTTATGATTATTCTGAAGTGTTTATGAAGTGCCTGGCCATTGCCATTCACTTTGATCAAGGGAGCCAGTGGTGCTCTATAAAAGTGAGTCTGAAACCCATCTGAAGAATCTTATCTGCATATTGCAGTTTTACTTCCAGTTAGCAATGGCTGGTTGGTGACTGTACTGTGGGCATTTTGTAGAAGGCTCACTTTTATCAAGTGAGTTTTAGCCAGATGTGCAAGCCAAGAACATCACTGAATATATACAAAGTACACAGCAGATGTTTTGATACTTTATTGCATTATTTTGATACTTTATTGCATTAAGCAAAATGTGAAAGCAAAACAAAAGGGAAAGAGTGCAAGTTTAGCATATAATTATGAATCAATGATGTGCCAATACCGTCAGGTTGACCGATATTTTTTTAACAGTTTGATGTACCATGAAACTTCAATGGTGAAATGGGAGGGACGGTGGCTCAGTGGTAGAGCATCTGCTTGGGAAGCAGAAGGTCCCAGGTTCAATCCCCGACATCTCCAAAAAAGGGTCCAGGCAAATAGGAGTGAAAAACCTCAGCTTGAGACCCTGGAGAGCCGCTGCCAGTCTGAGTAGACAACACTGACTTTGATGGACCAAGGGTCTGATTCAGTATAAGGCAGATTCATATGTTCATGTTCATCTCCAGGTTCAATCCTGCTTTGTGCAGGGGGTTGGACTAGATGACCCTAGAGGTCCCTTCCAACTCTATGATTCTATAATCCCCAACAACTCCAACTAGACAGTACTGACTTTGATGGACCCAGGGTGTCATGGGTGCTGGGGACCCTGCAGAGGAAGACGAGTCTGCCAAGGAAACTGTACCCCTGCCACCTGCACCAGTACCCCTGCCTCGTGCTGAAGAAGATCCCAGCCCCCCTGCCTCGCCCTCTCGGGTGGCTCGTGTGCGTGACCGCCTCCGTCAGGACCTCAGGGATCGGAGGAGGGCGGCACGCTCACAAGCAAGACGCTCCCTGAGTCCTGAGTTTTGAGAGGATTCTGGCCCTCCTAAGAGCAAGGATGCTTGAGTTGTAGCAGGATCCTGGCTGCCTCCCAGAGCCAGCAATTAGCCTAAATGGGCAACAGCCAGCAGAGGGCTATATAGCTGTGGGCTTTGGGAGGAGGCTTTGTGGAAGCAACTAGTCATCTCCCTGACGTTCTAGCATCCACTCCGGCTTGACTTTGGTTCCTGAATCCCTGACTTTGGCTTTTGACTTCTGGACTCCCTGACCTCGGCTTCTGGACCTCGGACCTGCGATACTTGCACAGCGATTTGGATTTGGCACCTCGGACACTCCTGCTTGCTGGCTACAGACCTCGGACTGCCTCTGGACTTTGCCTGACCCGGCCCCAGCCGTGACAGATTGCTTCCACCCGACAAACACCCACTCCACAGGATGGAGTCTGAAGCAAGTGAAACCACCGAACTACTGGCTGCGCTCCAAGCCCAGGTACAGCAGCTAACACAGGCAGTAGTGCACTTGCAGCAACAACCTGTGGCCAGTGCTCCAGCCAAGTGCCCAGTTCCCCCACCTGACAGATTTGGGGGTGCTGTGGAAGAATTTCCTGCTTTCCTGGCACAGTGTCAGCTGTACTTTGAACTAAGAGCACGGGACTTCCCCAATGACAAGACGAAGGTGTGTTTTATCATTAGTCTGTTAAAGGGGCAGGCGGCCAAGTGGGCCACACCCCTACTGGTTGGGTCCTCTCCCCTACTGACTGATTACCAGGGGTTTGAGGCCCACCTGTCTGCTGCCTTCTCCAACCCAGTCCAAGCAGCCACAGCCAACCGGAAAATCAGGGCCCTGAAACAAGGCCAGTCCTCGGTGGCTCAGTATGCCACCGAATTCAAGCTCCTGGCCCAAGACTTGGCGTGGAATGAGGCTGCTCAGATGGACCAGTTTACCGAGGGGTTGGCAGAGGAAGTCCTGGACGAACTGGCCAGGGTGGAGCGGCCCCCCACGCTCCAGGAACTTATCACCCTCTGCCTCCGCATCGATGGCCGCCTGGAAAGTCGCCGCCAAGCCAAGACCCGAGGGCGCCAGCTCCCTGCGCCATGCCACTTGGCTCCTCTCCCATCCCCAGCTAGTACCAGAGACGAGGGTGAGCCTATGCAGCTTGGAGCTGCTCGATCCCGCCTGACTCCAGAAGAAAAGGCCAGACGCCGCACGCAGAACCTGTGCCTCTACTGCGGCACGGCAGGCCACTATGCCTCTGGCTGCCCTGCTAAACATCGGATACCCGGACCTACATTGCCGCCACCGCCAAAAGGCCAGCCCCAGGCGTAAGTGGACCCTCCAGCCTGGGGCGACTAGCTGGGTCCTCCGAACAACAGGCTGATACCCCGGGCCCGTTCCTGCTACCAGTCAAACTCCGTCTGCCCGATGGACGCTGGCTGTTCGTGTATGCCATGCTGGACTCGGGAGCAGCCCACTGTTTCGTAGATGCCGCCTTTGTAAAGCAGCACCAGATCCCAGTGCAGCCAAAAGAGACTCCAACGCTGGTGGAGGCTATTGACGGGCGCCTCCTCCGTTCTGGCCCCGTCACCCAGGAGACCTGTCCCATCACCTTCCACGTCCAGCAGCACCAAGAACAGCTACAGTTTGATGTCGCCCGCATGCCTCGCTTCCCGCTGATTCTAGGCCTTTCCTGGCTGAAGCTGCACAACCCCATCGTGGACTGGGCCCAGCAGGAACTACGCTTCCGAGACCCATGCCCCCATCTGACTCCTCCCACCACTCTAGCAGCCGGCATCCCGAGTGGTGGTCCTCAGCTCCCTCAGAAGTATGCGGATTTCGCCGATGTCTTTGAGGAGACAGGAGCAGATCAGCTTCCCCCTCACCGACCCTATGACTGTGCCATTGATTTGGTACCTGGGGCACCACTCCCGGTGGGGCGTCTGTACCCAATGTCGGAGCCTGAGTTGGCAGCTTTGCGAGACTACCTGGACAAGAACCTGAAACGCGGATTCATCCGACCCTCAACTTCTCCCCTGTCTGCTCCAGTCCTCTTCGTGAAGAAGAAAAGTGGGGAGCTCCGGCTGTGCAATGACTACCGGGCCCTGAACAAGATCACCATCCGCGACCGGTACCCTCTGCCACTGATCCCTGAACTCTTGGATCGTTTAAAGGGGGCCCAAATCTACACCAAGCTGGACCTCCGTGGAGCGTACAATTTGGTGCGCATACGGCCCGGAGACGAATGGAAGACCGCGTTTGGGACCCGATACGGGCAGTACGAGCACCTGGTGATGCCCTTCGGATTGACCAACGCCCCCGCTGTCTTCCAGAGGTTCATGAATGATGTATTCCGGGACCTGCTCGACCGCTTCGCGATCATATATCTGGATGACATCCTAATCTACTCCCGCAATCCTGCCCAGCACGCCGAGCACGTCCGCCAGGTCCTGCAGCGCCTTCGAGCCCATGGCCTCTACGCCAAGCTGGAGAAGTGCGAATTTGACCTGCGCTCCGTCGAGTTCCTTGGTCACATTGAGTCACCACAGGGAATCCTCATGGACCCGAAAAAAGTGGAAGCGGTCCTGACCTGGCAGGCCCCTCAGAATCGCAAAGACCTGCAGCGGTTCCTTGGTTTCGCCAACTATTATCGGCAATTCGTCCCGGCCTATGCATCTCTGACCACGCCCCTGACTCAACTACTCCGCCCCAAAGAACCTTTCCACTGGTCCCCAGAGGCCGATAACGCCTTCTCCACTCTGAAGACCCGTTTTGCCACCGGGCCACTCCTGAGATACCCTGACCCCCAGCTTCCCTTTACGGTGGAAGCTGATGCCTCCAACGTGGCCCTGGGAGCAGTGCTGTCCCAGCGCGAGAAGCCGTCTCAGCCACTCCAGCCCTGCGCCTATTACTCGCGCCAGCTCACCGCTGCGGAGAAGAACTACACCATCTGGGAGAGAGAGTTGCTCGCAATCAAGGCGGCTTTTGAGGTTTGGAGGCATTACCTCGAAGGGGCTCGCCACCCTATTCAAGTGCTCACCGACCACCGGAACTTAGAGCACCTCCAGACCACCCGCCGTCTCAACCAGCGCCAGATCCGGTGGTCCCTATTCTTCTCTCGCTTTGACTTCCAGATCTCCTACATCCCCCATACCCAGAACCGGAAAGCAGATGCACTCTCCCGGAAACCGGAATACGCCCCTGCTTCAACTGAGGCCGCGCCCGCTGCTCCCATCCTGCCGCCCTCAGTGTTTGCAGCCACCTCCACTACACCCACACTCGTGGAGGACATTCGTGCTAGCCAGGCCAACGATCCCTGGGTCCAGCAACACCTCCAGGCCCTCCAAGATGACTCGGCAGGCGAGTTCACGACTCGAGGCGGTCTCTTGCTACACCGCGAACGCCTCTATGTGCCGCCCGGGCCCTTACGGGCAGAAGTGCTACGCCTGACCCACGACTCGTTGCCCGCTGGGCACTTTGGACAGCATAAGACCACCCACTTGCTGACGCGAGAATTCTGGTGGCCACGAGTTCGCTCTGATGTTGCCCGTTATGTCAGCTCCTGTGACGTCTGTCGGCGGGCCAAAGACGTCCCGGCCAAACCCTCGGGGTTGTTACAGCCCTTGCCCGCACCCTCAGGACCCTGGGATACCATCTCGATGGACTTCATCACGGAACTCCCACGATCCAAAGGTCAGACTTGCATCTTGGTGGTCGTCGACCTATTTACCAAGATGGCCCACTTCATTCCGTGCCCGAAACTTCCCACAGCTCAGGAGACAGCTCAGCTCTACCTGCAACACATCTTTCGTCTGCACGGACTCCCAGCCCACCTGATCTCAGACCGGGGGCCCCAGTTCTCCTCTCGGTTCTGGCAAGCCCTCCATTCCAGCCTGGGTACTCGAGTGCACCTGTCCTCAGCCTACCACCCGCAGACAGATGGTCAGACAGAGCGCACCAATGCCACGCTAGAGCAATATCTCCGCTGCTACACCTCCTACCACAGGACGACTGGACCACTCTGTTGCCTCTAGCGGAGTTTGCATACAACAACGCGGTCCACTCGTCTACCCAAATGACCCCGTTTGCTGCAACCTACGGCTACCACCCTCGGTTCTTCCCGGCGATCCTGCCACCCACGAATGTCCCCGCCGTCGAGGCCTACCTGCAAGAACTCCGCGCCAGCCAAGACTTGCTCCGAGAGCAGCTACAGCGGGCCAAGGAAGCCTATAAACTGGCTGCGGACCGGAAGAGCCAGGAAGGCCTCCCAGTCCAGCTGGGGGATCAGGTGTGGCTCTCGACTCGCTACCTGCGCCGGCCTGGTCGGTCTCACAAGCTGGATGCGCGGTTCATCGGACCCTACCCCGTCATGGACCAAATAAACCCCGTCGCTTTCAGGCTCCAGTTGCCACCTCACCTCCGCATTCACCCTGTGTTCCATCGCTCCCTCCTTGTTCCAGCTGCACCCCTTGACCCAGCTCGGCCTCCTTGCCCACCGCCGCCCACACCGGTGTTGGTGGATGACGAGGAAGAATACGAGGTGCGCCAGATCCTGGACTCCCGGTACCATCGCGGAGGCCTCCAGTACCTTGTGGACTGGGAGGGATATGGCCCAGAAGACCGGTCTTGGGAGCCCGTGGACAATCTTCATGCCCCGGACTTGGTGCAACAGTTCCACAACGACCACCCCGACCTCCCAGGTCCCTCGACGGAGGGGGGCCCTGGGGGGGGGGGATTGTGTCATGGGTGCTGGGGACCCTGCAGAGGAAGACGAGTCTGCCAAGGAAACTGTACCCCTGCCACCTGCACCAGTACCCCTGCCTCCTGCTGAAGAAGATCCCAGCCCCCCTGCCTCGCCCTCTCGGGTGGCTCGTGTGCGTGACCGCCTCCGTCAGGACCTCAGGGATCGGAGGAGGGCGGCACGCTCACAAGCAAGACGCTCCCTGAGTCCTGAGTTTTGAGAGGATTCTGGCCCTCCTAAGAGCAAGGATGCTTGAGTTGTAACAGGATCCTGGCTGCCTCCCAGAGCCAGCAATTAGCCTAAATGGGCAACAGCCAGCAGAGGGCTATGTAGCTGTGGGCTTTGGGAGGAGGCTTTGTGGAAGCAACTAGTCATCTCCCTGACGTTCTAGCATCCACTCCGGCTTGACTTTGGTTCCTGAATCCCTGACTTTGGCTTTTGACTTCTGGACTCCCTGACCTCAGCTTCTGGACCTCGGACCTGCGATACTTGCACAGCGATTTGGATTTGGCACCTCGGACACTCCTGCTTGCTGGCTACAGACCTCGGACTGCCTCTGGACTTTGCCTGACCCGGCCCCAGCTGTGACACAGGGTCTGATTCAGTATAAGGCAGCTTCATATGTTCATATTTTCTGTCTCTGCTTTGGCACTAGGAAACTTAAAAAGAGTCAGTGCCCTCATAAATACCTCATTCTGCTTTAGCACATAGAGAGTATTGAGTGTCAGATGGACTCTTGTTACCAGAGCTTGGTTGACAACGAGTGTTCTGGTAAACAACCAGGTTTCTGTTGACTTGTGAGCCAAAAACAGAAGGTGAAGTTTGAGGGAATCAGGTTACTACAGTGAGTACAAGTTGGGGAAAATGAGATCATATGTTGTGCCACGACAGCAAAATTGGACTGAGTCCCTTTAAATTGCTTTATGTTAAAGCCTAAGTGCATGTTATAATCTTGTGGTCAGGAAACTTGTAGCTGTGCATCATGTGAAATTTACAAAAAGGTTAACAGTTCCCCTCTTTCATATGCTAGCATTGCATTCTGGCAGCATAGAAGTTCTGTTGCCTCTGTGTGTGTGTGTGTGTGCTCGTGTGTGAGTGAGAGAGAGAGAGAGAGTGCCTCTTGCCAGTATTTCAGTCATTTGACATATTTTCATTCCATTTGAACATTAAGAGATTGAACCTGTAGTAAATAAATGGCTGGGTGCATCCAAGAACAATGTCACTTGAGCATTATGGGTTGTGAGGAGATCCCAGATTAAGAGGTGGACAGATTTCTTCTCCTGCTGTGTATGCGGATCACTTGGACCACATAGGCAATCAAGTGTTGTGGGTCAGAAACAGTGCAGTCTGACCAAAGCAGCTGACCAGAGCTAACCATCCACTTGTTAATGTTCAAAGCAGAACTATCACTTGTGAAACCCCAGGCAAATAAGGCAATCCATTTTTGTGTATGAATCCCACTCCCTGCATCATAACTATTATGTGGAAGTACATCCCATCAGTTTAAAGGTCCCTTAATACAATGCATTCAAAACTGGGGTATAAAAATGTGTGCATCTTCAAACACAGGACCATGTTTTGAGCAAAGGTGTGAAGTTTGGCTAGTTTGCTTAAAGATACTACTTCAAATACCCTTTTCTTGTATAGCTTTTACATTTTAGAAAGTAAAGTGAGACTTGCTAAAGCTGACCAATGGTTGTCTGCATAAGAGCAAGAAATGTTGGGGAAATTAAAGGGATGTTGAAGGTGGAGCTGGTAAGAATGTCAAGGATCTGATGTTTCACGGGACATTTGCAACAAGTAATGTTCCCTGTGTGGATTTTAACTTTCAAAGAATCCTGTCAGGAGAAAGGGGGAACAGCACTATTTCAGTATCTGATTTCATTAAAACTTAGGGACACAATGAAAGCTAACTATGTAGAATCTCCACCACAGAATAAGAAAATATGGCACTAAAATGCCTGGAAAATATTTTCTTCTGCATTTTCCAGTTAGAAATACAGTAATTTAGCAGAGGGAGTATTCAAACAGATTGATAGGCAGTATTTTTGCTCTTCATGTTTCTGGCTTTCCTCTAAATTGTTGCTGCCTGTAGAAACTTGCTTTGGCTGAAGTGTTGAGAAAAGTATGATAAGAAAAATATAGTTGACTCAATAATCTTAAAGCCAGAAGAGAAGTGGATCTGGTATATTAATTTTGTAATTTGTCCAGTACTTTCCCTATTTTTATTAACATGCCTTACGCCCTGGTTTGAGGCCACATTCTTTCTATGCTCTCAACTACAGAACAGTTCAAATTTTTAGATGTGGTTCAGCTTCATTACAGATCTGGTAGACTTCAAGTGTCAGAGTAGTATCTAAAGACAGTCTTTTCTCCCTGAAAGCGTTATTTTTTACTTTACACACTTAAAATCTTGCATATTTATCCTTATTTAGATTTCTGTGAAGTTTTATTTGCATGATTAGAACTTGTTTTGTCTCAGGAGTTATTGACTCAGAATCCGTGTATAGGCAACCAACTATGTTTGGACTGCACTTCTTTGACCTCCATACCATGTTCAGGACACTTGTGTATGCAATCAGTTGTGATTGAGTCACCGACCTCCGTATACTATCAGAGAATTTCTAGTGAATTATGTTGCAGAACCTCTCAAACAGGGCATTCTCTATTTTGTGCCTTTTCGCCCTCTACCAAAACAGGCCATGCTGTAGTTTGAGAATTGCCTTAAAATATACACTCTAAAAATGTGGCCTTGTGATATCTTTGTATTTGAGACAGTTTTCATTACAGTGTGCCTGTCTATCTTTGTATCCCTTGAAAATAGGTGCAGGAATAGAGCTGGTGTTCTACAATGCACTTTTCCTGTGCCAAAATATAGTTGTGATTACTATAAACCAGCTAGGGATATTAAAGGCATTGGAATCGGACTGCAGTTGTTTAAGAGTGACTCCAATTTAAATGTTTATAGTGCAGAAATAAAATTATGCAGAGGTAATACCTGGAGTTTTTGACCTTGGTGTGAAACAGATTCATGATAACATGAATAATGTTTTGTTTTTCAAAACTTCCATGGTAATGTGAAAAAATCAATGCTGAAAGGTTGCCATCTTTGTATTGTAGCTGCTGTCTCAGCATCTCCTTATCTTAAATTGCTGTATCAACATGAAGTAGCTATTACATTTAAATGGCTGTTTCCCATGTCTGGGGTCACTGAGACCAGAGAATCTTGGGTTCCCTCCCCCCCCTTTTTCTGTGCAACTGAAATCCAATCATGCTACATTTTGTGAGGCTATAATTTTTTTTAAAGTGACAGTTTGGGAGTGCAAAGAGGATTAAACAGAAGTTTGCATGTAGACTTTGAAGAAGCACACACTTCCCATGACTGTAGATAAGAAGCCTGGAGCTTCTGCTCCCCAATATAGGAAGAGGAAGGTGGTGGTGATTGGAGGCTCAGAGGGGTGGAGCCCAAAATGTGCCGACCAGACTTGTCATTCCAGGAGGTCTGCTGTCTGCCGGGTGCACGCATCCAGCATGTGACAGAAAGAATTGGAAGACTTATCAAGCCCACAGATTACTATCCTTTCTTGCTGATCCACGTGGGAACGAATGATACTGCCCGTCATAGCCCTGAATGTATTAGAAAAGACTATGTGGCTCTGGGTCAGAAGGTGAAGGAGCTGGGTGCACAGGTTGTGTTCTCGTCAGTTCTTCCTGTTCTTCCTGTTGTGTTCTCGTCCGTGGCTTAGGACAAGAAAGAAGAATACTTCAAACAAATGACTGGCTACGTCAGTGGTGTCATCAGGAAAGATTTGGATTTCTGGACCATGGCTTATGCTTTCAAGATGGTGGTCTTCTATCGGGAGATGGTTTGCACCTTATGGCAGTAGGTTAAAGGGTGTTTGGTAACAGCCTTGCTAACCTAATAAGGAGGACTTTAAACTAAATTGTATGGGGAGCGAGACAGTAATTCAAAGCCTCGTATGATGCCAGAAACTGGGGATAAGAACATTAAAGATTTGCAGAGGTGGTGCATACGCTAGGTAATGTGAACTTGCAGGTTTGTACGGAAACTTAAACCCTCGGGATGCATAAAACGTGAATTTCAATGTATCTACACTAATGCACAGAGTATAGGAAACAAACAGGAGGAGCTGGAAGGCCTAATACGGGAAGGAGACTATGGCAATAGGCCTTATTGAAACTTGGTGGGATGACACAACTAGAATATTGGGATTCAGGGGTACAACTTATTTAAAAGGGACAGGAAAATGAGAAAGGGCGGAGGCAGAGCAGTATATGTGAAGGGGGTATATACGTGAGGAAATATGTGAAACTGAACATGGCAGCTCAGTTGAGAGTCTCTGGGTAAAAATAAAAGGAGTAAGAAAAAACAGTGATATTATTGTGGGGATCTGCTATAGACCACCAAGCCAGGCAGAGGACTTGGATGAGATACTCCTACAACAGATTGCAAAGTTTTCCAAGAGAAGGGATACAGTGATGATGGGAGATTTCAATTACCCAGACATCTGTTGGAAGTCCAACTCTGCTAAAAATGAAAAGTCAAATATATTCCTGACTTGTCTTGCTGACGACTTCCTTTTCCAGAAAGTGAGGAAGGAAACAGGGGGATCTGCTATCTTGGATTTGATTCTCACCAACAAGGAAGAATTGATTGAAGAAGTGGAAATAGTGGGCACCCTGGGCAGTAGTGTCCATGTGATTTTGGGATTTACAGTCTTAGAGAAGGGAAAAGCTATACGTAGTCAGACTTATAGGTTGGACTTCAGAAAGGCAAACTTTGATAAACTTATAACTATGCTGGTTAAAATACCTTGGTCAGAAATACTTAGGAGGAAGGGGGTTCAGGAGGGGTGGGAGTTTCTTAAAAGCGAAATACTGAAAGCACAATCACAGATGATTCCTATGAGAAGAAAAAATGGGAAAAGCCTAAAGAAGTAGAGTTGGCTCCATAAACAGCTCTCTAAAGACTTGAGAAATCAAAAAGACTCCTTTAGGAATTGGAAGGAGGGCCTTATAACCAAGGATTGAATATAAACAAATCACCAGTGCTTGTAGAGAAAAGGTTAGGAAAGCTAAAGTTCAGTATGAGCTTAGACTGACCAAAGATGCTAAAAACAAACAAACAAAAGGGTTCTTTTCTTATGTTCAGAGTAAGAAAAAGAGCAAAGGCCCATTGCAAGGGCAGAAAGTGAAATTGTAACAGGCAATGAAGACAGGGCAGAACTGCTCATTTCCTACTTTTTCTCAGTCTTCTCTTCTGAGGGAAACGGTGCTCAGCATGGCAAAAACAGAACATAAAAGGAGGGTATGAAGTTCCAACCTAGGATCAGCATAGGGGTAGTACGTAAACACCTAGTTTCTTTAAATGAAACTAAGTCCTCAGGGCCAGATGAACTGCATCCAAGGGTTCTAAAAGAGCTTGCGGATATAATTTCTGAGCCTCTGGCTGTTATTTTTGAGAATACTGGGAGAACAGGAGAGGTGCCGGAAGATTGGAGGCGGGCGAATGCTGTCCCCATCTTCAAGACGGGGAAAAAAGACAATCTGGGTAACTACCGACCCATCAGCTTGACGTCTATACCTGGAAAAGTTTTAGAACAAATCATCAAACAGTTGGTCCTGGAACATTTAGAAAGAATGGATGTGATTACAAAGCGCCGGCATGGGTTTCTCAAGAACAAGTCATGTCAAACTAACCTGATCTCTTTTTTTGAGAAAGTGACTACCTTGCTGGATTAGGGGAATGCTATAGATACGCGTTTCCCATTTGCAGGGTCATGACCCAGTACCGGGCCACGGAAGCCTCAGTACTGGGTCAAAAGAAAAGTCAAAGCTAACCCTATCCCCAGCAAAGCATGAGCTCTGCTTCTTTCCTTTCTCGTCTCTCTGTTGTGCAGAGAAAAGCTAGGCTTGAAGACTGACACAGGCTGCAAAGCCTGAGCTCTGTTTTCCTTGGAAACCTCTATAGAAGAAAGAGACAGGCTTTCCTGTCTCCACCCTCAAAGTCTCCTGGCTCCACCCCCGAATTTTAGTAGGTCATGAAGGAGAAGTGTAAAAACAACCGGCCACAGTGGGGGGGGGGGAGTTTGGGAAACCCTGCTGTAGATGTTGTTTATCTTGATTTCAGTAAGGCTTTTGATAAGGTTCAACATACTATCCTTGTTGACAAGTTGGTAAAATGTAGTTTGAATCCTGTTACCGTTAGGTGGATCTGTAACTAGTTGACAGTAGGGGTATGCATTCGGTTCAGCCAAACCGTATTTACAGCCGAATCAACACTGATTCGGCTGTATACGGAATCGGCTGCAGCCGATTCCCATTGGGGACCATTATACAGCAGCCGAATACGGCTCACCGTATACTTCCGAATAGATATTCGGAAGTATACGGATGTCAATGCAAAAGGCGGGAAAGTGGTTCTTGCAGCCTCAGGGGAGCTGCTTGCCTACTTTCCCGCCTTTGGAAGCCTTTTCCCACCTCTCCCATAGCCTCCCTGGGATCAGGGAGGGGGGAGGGGGAAGAGGAGCCCCAGCAGCCAATCCAAAGCATGCATTTGCAAAATGCATTGCAAATGCATGCTTTGCAGGGCTGTTGTGTAGCTGATGGCCCAGCCATCAGCAACATTGTTGTTATTTTGATCTTTTGCTTACTTGGGTATCAAAGTAAGCACTGTTGTCTGACCAATCAGAGAGCAGTGCTATTTTTTGAAACTGCTCTCTGTAGGGCCAGAGAACCTTTTTAAGGAGTCTTCCTGGCTAGACTCCTCCATTGCTGCTGTGTTGGTGTATGTTGATTGGTGTGAGAGATTGTGCTGCTGTGAGAGATTGTGGAGGGTGATTAACATGTGGAATTCACTGCCACAGGAGGTGGTGGCGGCCACAAGTATGGCCACCTTCAAGAGGGGTTTAGATAGAAATATGGAGCACAGGTCCATCGGTGGCTATTAGCCACAGTGTATGTGTGTATATAAAATTTTTTGCCACTGTGTGACACAGAGTGTTGGACTTGATGGGCCGTTGGCCTGATCCAACATGGTTTCTCTTATGTTCTTATGTTCTTATGCTGGCTGGCCCTTGGCTTCAGCTGCTGCCTGCTGCTCTCTCACTCAGCCTTACCAGACTTCCCTGGAGTAGAGAAGACAAGGTAAGACAGTCTTGGGGTTCTTGTTTTTGTTTTTGTTGGTAAAAGGACTAGAGTCCCTTTACTTATCCAGATTTGGGTGGGTGAGTACTGGGTAGCTTATTTGGGGTTGGGGTTAGGTTCTGCTGGGGCCTGGGGTGTGGGGGGTTGCTAATTTGCCCATATCTTAATTTAGTGAGAGGACTTTTAAAAGTGCAGTGTCCTTTTACTTCTCCTGATTTGGGTGGCTTGGCTTTCTTGGGGTTAGGGTGAAGGGTTTGTTTGGGGGGGGAGGGGTTGGCAAAGTTCCTGTATTGTTAAAAGTTGAGGTTTTTTACTGTTTTAAAAGTATTCAGTGTTTGATTTGTTGATGCTGTGTTGTGCTGCTGCTGTTACTTTTCTCTTAAGGTTCTTGGGGGTGGGGGGTGCTTGTTGTGGTTGGCCAGCTCTCCCCGTGTTGTTTGGGGCAGGGCTGGAGAGCTGGCATCTGTAGATTGTGTGTTCTGTGGCAGGGAAGTTGGCACCTGGGTGAGAGACCCAGAGCCAGCAGGTTTGTTGTGGTTGGCCAGCTCTCCCCCTGTTGTTTGGGGCAGGGCTGGAGAGCTGGCATCTGTAGATTGTGTGTTCTGTGGCAGGGAAGCTGGCACCTGGGTGAGAGACCCAGAGCCAGCAGGCTTGTTGTGGTTGGCCAGCTCTCCCCGTGTTGTTTGGGGCAGGGCTGGAGAGATGGCATCTGGGTTTGCTGCAGCCAGGTCTGCAGAGCAGACCTTGAGCAGATTGTGTTTTGTGTGGCAGTGACGTTGGCAACTGGGTTTATATTGGTTCCAGGCCTGCAGGGTTCATAGAGTAGATAGAGGGATGTAGTGCATTTGGGTCCTATAGAGATTCTCTGGTGTGAAGTTAGGTTTCGCTTTGGGTGCCCCAGGAATTGGACCCCCTGGTCCAATTTTTTTTTGGCCTTGTGGGTTTTGTGTGGGACAGTGCCCTGAAACTGCACAGCAGTTTGGGGGGCTCTCCTCAAAACTCCTCCCCAGAGCCACTTTTCCCACAACAATTACAGTGAGGAAGTGGCTCTAATTGGTTTTTTCTCACCATTGGGAACAGTGTTCCTTTTGGGGTGCCCACAGATGGGTGCCGTCTTTTTGGGCCAGGGGGGTTGCATGCTGGGGAGTCCCCTGAAGCTGCCCTGCAGTTTTGGGGCCTCTCCCTCAAAACCCCCTCTGGCCAGAGCCACTTTCCCCACAGCAATTGTAGTGGAGGAAGGGGCTAATTGGGCTTTCCCCATCATTGTTGGCAATGGGCCTTTTGGGGAGCCCAAAGACAGGGACCCCCTGGCCCAATCTTTTTGGGACTTGGGAGTTTTGTAGGGGAGAGTCCCCTGCGGGTTCCCTGCAGTTTTGGGGGCTCTCCCTCAAACCCCCTGCCCCCCAGTAGCCTCTAATTATGCCCTATGTTGCTATTGATTTCAATGGCCCATAGAGTATAATGATGGAGTAGGGGCACCCTCTTTGGGTGCCCCTGGAATGGGATCCCCTGGCCCAATCTTTTTGGGACTTGGGGGTGTTGGAGGGGAGAGTCCCCTGCAGGTCCCTTGCAAATTTGGGGGCTCTCCCTCAAACCCCCTCCCCTCCAGGCGGCTTCAAATATACCCCATTTGCCATTGATTTCAATGGCCCATAGGGTATAATAGGGCCGTATATTCGGAAATAGCCACGCATCTACCGTATATGCGGCTATTCCGAATGCTGTATTCGGCAGTATATGGGGATTCCGAATTCCCCCCCCCCCCGGTATACTTCCGAATCCGTGTAATTCCGAAATATTTTTTTTTTTGCACATCCCTAGTTGACAGACCGCACCCAAAGAGTGCTTGTGAATGGTTCCTTGTCCTCTTGGAGAGGAGTGACAAGTGGAGTGCCTCAAGGATCTGTCCTAGGGCCTGTTTTGTTCAACATCTTTATCAATGATTTGGATGAAGGAATAGAGGGAATGCTTATTAAATTTGCCGATAATTGGGAGGGTTTGCAAATACAGTAGAAGACAGAAACAGGATACAGCAGGGGTGGCCAGTGGTAAATCTCCAGATGTTTTTTGCCTACAACTCCCATCAGCCCCAGCCAGCATGGCCAGTGGCTGGGGCTGATGGGAGTTGTAGGCAAAAAACATCTGGAGATTTACCACTGGCCACCCCTGTCATATTGGATCCCTGCCGTGCCAGAACAACTGCCCCTGGAATGCCCCTTGCCTGTTTCAAGGTTAGTGGGGTGGCTCTACAGTTTTTGGCTGTGCAGTATGTGCATTTAGCTGGGAGAACAGCTTTATCTTCCACCCATCTGTTGCCGCTGCCATGGTAGCATTATTGCCGGAATGGGGCCCCTGCCAGTGTTGTGTCTGCAAGAATAATGGGGCTTGTGTGGCACTCCCCATGCATTACTTCCTTCTATAGTCTGCAACAGATACTGACACCTAAGATGTATACAGTTGTAATGCTTTATTGAAGGGATCCAGTGACAACAGAGTGGTTAGAGTGTGATTGCGGTGTTTCCAAATGGAAACCCACTTTGTCCTTTGGCACTAGGAGCACCTTCCTGATGGGCTTGGAGATGGAAGGGCCAGGATGCTGGATGGGTGGAGAGGGCACATGGTGGAGTTTCTGCTCTGTGGTTGAAGGGACAGCTGTTCCTGCTGGATTAGCACCCACGTACAGGGGAAACACACAGTAGAGCTGCAGCACAGCCTTTGTTACCTTGTTGACAGCTTGTAGGGCATTTCACAATCCTGCAGGGGCCTCCATGAGACAATCCAGTCTCCCCATTTGACACTCAGATGCTGCAAGGCAGACCCCGCCCCCCATGGCAGAATCCAGACCTTCCACACCTGAGTCAGTGTTCTGAATCAATGTCCTCTCAGCACCTCTGTGTATCAGGAGACACACTTTGTCAGCAGCATCAGGACATTCTGCCACTTTTGCCCCCCTCCCCTCACAGCTGCCTTGGGTGGGACACACCTACTTGCCTGGTACACAGGGTCCTTGTGCATCTAGGGGACATCAGCTCAAATCTCCACCCCCCCCCCCCCAGCTATAGGGTTTGGAGGTGTAGGGCAACCTCTTGGAACCATTTGTAGGGCGGGATGCCACAATTAGATTCTAAGGAGTGCAACTAGCACTGGGGAGGGTGCTGATTGGGTGCACACTTAGTTGGTATCCTGAGTTGCTTGGGTTCCCACATACTGTATGTGGGAGAGTGAATTCAGAGTTACCATGGCCACCAATGGGCTACAGCTTTGCTGGCGCATTTTTGTGCCTATTCTGGGGGGCATTCCCATGCTGGAAACACTTAGGGAGCTGCCTAACTAGTGCCATGCCTCTGGAACCCCCACATTGATGCCAGCGCAAGAGTTTGTGCTGTCACTCTACCAGCATGCAGCTGCACCACAGCCTATTTTGGTGGAACAGAGCAGCACAGTGCAACTCATGCCCTACTCTGAGTTATACCAGCAAAGGGGTTGGTTGGCTCCCTGTGCCAATTCTGCCCCCCACTTTAGGATTGTGCTGTTAGAGTCAGATATTCTAAGCCTAGCCTATTTCACAGAGTTGTTGGGAGGATAAAGCGGAGGAATAGAGACCATTTTTCCAAGTCCTATTAAGCTTTCTGCTTTAGTAAGCTTATAATGGATCTGGGCCCAGAATTTCTCACACATGAACTATAGTCTTGCAGGAACAATCTGGTTTGTCATATGAGTCCTTTCACTGTGTAAACTCTGGGTGAAAATAGAATTGTGGCTACAGGAAGAATAGAAAGCAGCTCTCATTAACAGCACCACTGAACTTCCTTGAAACAGAGAAAATAATTAGCAGCACAAAAGACTTTTGCAACAGGGATCCATCTCTGGCACACTGGCAGCAATGCTCAACATTATTTCTCTGTAGTTCTAGCCTACTGCATCTCAAAGGCTCAAGGCACCTAATATGGAAAAACTTACAGTATCTAGTAAGAATAATCTTCCAGCAATTAGAATGCTAAAAAAATACAACTGAGATACTGTATGTAATAATAAAGTTTTGAGCTATTCCTGGAAGATTCTTCAACTCATGCTTGTAAAACTGCCAGAGAAAGGGAGTTGCAGTGTTACCATTTCACCACAAAGCATGCCTCTCTCAACCCACCCTTACATGTCCAGTCAATTGAAAGGCTGCAAGTAGGAGGAGGTTGAATTGGAAGAGAACTTGAGCAGACTTTTGGACATGACATAGGGTTGCCGTTGCCACCAAAAGAATAGGCTTGTGTAAAGTGTCCTCCTCATTGTCTGTGTTGTTATGACTCTGCATGTTGTTGCACCTACTAGCCAGTGATTTGTCAGGAAAATGTAAAATATTACATTAGTAAATTTGCATAAATTTTATGGGGAAGGGAGTAGAGATATTGACAAAGGACATAATTTGCTGCTTGTGAAGGAAAGTAAAAATAAAAGAGAAACAAAAAAAATTGAAGGAAAAACAAGCCTCAAATCTTTTATTTTTTATTTGATTTATATCCCGCCCTCCCCGCCCAAGCAGGGTCAGGTAAGAGGTCTGAAGACCAAGTCCTATGAGGAAAGGTTGAAGGAGCTGGGCATATTTAGCCTGGAGAGGAGGCTGCTGAGAGGTGATATGATCACCATCTTCAAGTACTTGAAGGACTGTCATATAGAGGATGATGTGGAATTGTCTTCTGTGGCTCCAGACAGTCGGACCAGAACCAATGGGTTGAAATTAAATAAAAAGAGTTTCCGGCTCAACATTAGGAAGAACTTCCTGAGGAACTTCCTGTTCCTCAGTGGAACAGGCTTCCTCGGGAGGTGGTGGGCTCTCCTTGGAGGTTTTTAAACAGAGGCTAGATGGCCATCTGACAGCGATGAAGATCTTTTGAATTTGGGGCAGGTGTTTGTGGGTTTCCTGCATTGTGCAGGGGGTTGGACTAGATGACCCTGGAGGTCCCTTCCAACTCTGTGATTCTATGACTTGATTTTAACTGGCTCCCTGACAATTCTCTGGATGACCTAGTTGAGTCTTGGCATGGTCGGCTCTCCAGGGCCATTGATGAGATTGCACCCCAGCGCCCTCTGTGACCTTGTTCTAAGCTAGCGCCATGGTATAGCCCAGAATTGCGGCTGATGAAATGAAGGCTCAGATGGCTAGAGAGGCAGTGGCAGAGGACTCAAGACAAAGCGACTAGAACATCTTATAGAGAGTTTATGAGGTCCTATGAGATGGCAGTCAAAGCCACAAAGAAAGCTTACTTTGCGGCCAATGTTGCGTCTGCAACGTCACTCCCGGCACAGTTGTTTAGCACAATTCGGACTCTTACGACTCTGCCACAAGGCAGACCAAATCTTAGGGAATTGGATATTGGCGGTGAGGCTTTTGCGACTTTTTTTGCAGATAAGATCTCATCGCTCCGTCACGACCTCCCTGCTACATTTGAAACAGTACATGAACTCAAGATTCCGTGCCTGTCTTCTGGACTGGTTTTGGATTGTTTACAACACTCAGCCAGGAGGAAGTTGACAGAATCCTCTCCACTGTGCGCCCAACAACGTGCGATCTGGACCCCTGCCCATCCTGGCTGATTAAAGCTTGCCAGATGGAGCTATGATATCCTCTACAGGATATCATAAATAGATCCCTCTAGAAGGGCTTTTTCCAACGCCCTCTCTTGAAAAACCCCACACTGGACCCGGCCGAATTGGCACATTACTGGCTGGTCTCGAACTTCCCCTTTTTGGGCAAGATTGAGAGGGCAGTAGCACTACAGTTACAGAGTTTCCTGGAGGACGCTTCCATCCTAGAGCCCCATCAGCCAGTTTCTGCCCAGGTCATGGTGCGGAGACAGTACTGGTCACCCTAGTGGATGACCTCCAGTGGCATCTGGACCAAGGCGGTTCGGCAGTACGATGTTGTTAGACCTATCGGCTGCATTCGATACAGTCAACCATCAGTTGCCGACCCACTGTCTTGCCGACGCAGGGATTCAGGGGTTGGCCTTGCAGTGGCTCTCCTCTTTCCTTTATGGGCAGGGACAAAGGGTGGCAATTGGGAGACAATTGTCCCGGAAACACTCACTTAATTGTGGTGTGCCTCAAGGGGTGGTGCTCTCCCTGATGTTGTTTAACATCTATATGCGCCCCCATGCTCAGATTGCCATTAGGAAGGTCCCATAATGGGTACGTTACCCAAGCCGCCTGGGGCTGGCTGGTCTGTGCAGCTTCCTGCTGCGGTCAAACTTCGTATGGGTTGAAGTCTCCCGCCTGGAGGTTGGCATCCACCGGTCCTCGCCTCTGGAGGCTGCTTGGTTGCTGGTCGGCGTCTTTCTGCACTCTCTTGCACTTGTCGAACTGGCCGTCGGGGCCGGAGCAGCGCTCTGATGAGGAAGCCTCCTCCACTGCTGATGTCGACCAGCGCCGCCTGCGCTCGCTCCTCTGCGTTCTGCCCCTACAGGGCACGTTGCCGGCAGCCGTGGCAAGCCCCGCGGTCATGCCAGCTCCGGAAGGCGGCCTTTCAGTTCCGCGCGGTGCGCTGGAAGCAGAGTCGTCGTCCCTTGCTCTGCGCGCCATCACGCTCCTCGCGCCGCGGCATGAAAACCCAGATCGGGCCGTTGGCGCGCCGCTCCTCCTTGGTGTGGGGAGAGGAACCAGAGGAGGGGGGGCGGAATTAAAGCGGCAGAGAGGCTGGAAAGGGAAGAGGACTTCAGTTGAAGAAAAAGGATAGTTAAAGGTGAAGGAAGGGAAAAGGAAGAAACTTAACTTTTGCAATAAGAGAAAGTAAAGGGATAGGAGCCTATCCTGGCACTTGCTCTCCCTGTCGAGGCAGGAAAGGAACTGGAGAGGGGTGGTTCCCACAGCCACAGGAAGAGGAAGAATTTTGAATCCTGCCTCCCTGATTGGACAGTGGGAAAACACCCAAGATGTCCTCCTGTTCTCCTAGGAGAAGGACCCCTCACGGTAAGTGCCAAGGGTCATTTTCCAGCTCAGGCGGGTGAGGCAGTTGGTTCCCTTCCTCGAGCACTGCGACCTAGCAACTGTGGTCCATGCAACAGTCACCTCAAGACTGGACTACTGTAATGCCCTCCATTTTCTATACCATGCATACTTGTAACCTCTCTAAATGTTCTTTTAATTATTTCCCCCCTGAACTGAGAAACCCCAGTCCCTCACCTCAAAGCTGATAAGCTTTTCCTCATTAAAAAAAAAAAATGGACTGTACTTTGACATGTGTGTTATGTAAAGCTGAAAAACAGTAAATTACAGTAGTAAGTAAAGTATTCCCATATCCATTTTTAATCCTTTGTTACATTTTGAATATTCAGTGATCATATTACCTTGTCACAATGTATACCTTGGCTGGGGCTTCACACATTTTGGCTAGGCTTTGTAGCCAGGTGATCTGGTCACCAGCAAGACGTGATTTCCTTACTTTCTGCTCCACATAAGCCATATGTATCCTGTTTTTGCCTGTTGCCCAGTGAGAGCACTTTTGTGATAACCCTTTTCCTTTAACCCAGGGGTGGGAAATGTCAGGCCTGAGGGCCGTTTACAGCCCTTGAGATCACTTGGTCTGGCCCTTGGGGCTTGCTGGGCCGAGCCCCTCCCCCCCTCTCATGATCATTGTGAAGGACTGCTGCTGGGATATGTGAGTGCCCTTAAAGGTCTGCTGGGAGCAGCTGAAGGGAGGGAGGGAGGGGTGGCAGGTGTGGAAGCCAGCTACCACCAGTTCAGTTTGCACGTGATTATCCCAGATGGTGTGGCCTAATATGCTAATGAGTGTGTGACCTAATATGCTAATATTAGGGGATGTGGTCTAATATGCCTTGACCTAGGCATTTGCCTAGGGCGGTGGGTCGGGGTGTGTGTGTGTTGAATTAGGCTCTCCCCACATGACTTCAAATAGAGAAACAATTATTTGCATTAATCTTGCTGGCCTGAATCGTTCTCCCTCAGCGGAGCACTGTTTTTTAAGTTGATAATTTTGTATGGCCCGTGAATGATGTTATAAATATCCAAATGGCCCTTGGCAGAAAAAAGGTTCCCCACCCCTGCTTTAACCAGTGACAGATAACTATCTCAGCACACTGTGCTCTGGTGCCTTTTTAAGGAGGCATTCTTTTCTTCTCTGTGTTGCCAACAGCTTTTTAAAAAAACACGTTTCTCAAAGGTTCAAGGTTTATTGTTATGACCCAAGATGAGAATTTAAAATGGCATATGCACTAATACTACATGACGATGATGACGTTAAATACATTAATATATGACAAATACATGATTGCATATCTGTATGGACCTGAGGATATATTGTGAATATGTACTAAGTAAATAATATTGTTACAATACATATACGTTTTCTTTGTGTGTGTGTCTCCCTCCACCTGGAAGTCATGTTGACCTCTGGTGACTGACCTCTACTGGGGTCCTGGAGGATATTCAAGGAGGTGGCTGAAGAAGCCTACCCCCACCTCCAAGTGGGTATTTCAAGGAGGTCTCCCATCCAAGTGCTAACCAGAGTCAAACCTTGCTTAGCTTCCGAGATCTGACAAGATCATGCTTATCTGAGTCAGGGCATATTTGTATTTTCTTAAAAGAGGTTCTTTTGTGGTAAAGCGAACTATATTTCTTTTCTTTTTTTAAAACTTCTATGCTGCCTTGTCAAAGTTGTCATCTAGAAATGGTGCTTGCTATTCTTCCCCTTTCAGATTTCTTCAGAGGCCCTACTGTGTCCAATGTACGCTTGGCAGGTTTAGAACATGTTCTTCACTTCACAGCTGTGGATGAAAAAATCTATATGAGAAGTTACAAGTAAGTCTCTGTTGCCATCTGCTTGTAGCGCCTTTTGGAAATGTTTGTTTCTAGCCACACTACACAGTTGTAATATTCTTACTAAGGATTTGATTAGGAAGTGTTTTTGTAGGACTGAATTAGTGTGTATTAAGGATCAAGCCATTAAAGAATATTTCTGCCCACAAACAGTTATGCACATAACTTCCTTAAATTTGAACTAGTATCTGCAATTCATAATTTAGATTGCAATATTTTCAATGTAATCAGTTTCTTCAATTGTAAGGTTATCTGTATTGCCATCAAAGCCTTGGTTTAAATTAATGGTTTTGGAATGAAACTAGAACAAATATTGTGAATTTCTGCAATTCTGACAGGTAGCCATGTTGGTCTGAAGCAGCAGAACAAAGTTTGAGTCCAGGGGCACCTTGGAGACGAACAAAGTTTTATTCTATGTATAACCTTATCGTGCACACACACGTCTTCAGAAGTGAGCATGCACACAAAAGCTTATACCTAGAATAAAACTTTGCTGGTCTCAAAGGCGCCACTGGACTAAAACTTTTTTTCTGCAACTCTGTTAGTGTATATGTTACAAAGATGCATTTAAATATGTATGACTGTAATTTGAAGGAAGTGAGTGCAAGTTGAAGTTCTGTGATAGCAGGTTGTAATTTGATCTGTCCTCAGTGTCTTGAAAGCAGCCCCGTGGCACAGAGTGGTAAAGCAGTAGTACTGCGGTACTGCAGTCTGAACTCTCTGCTCATGACCTGAGTTTGATTCTGGCGGAAGCTGGATTGAGGTAGCCGGCCCAAGGTTGACTCAGCCTTCCATCCTTCCGAGGTCGGTAAAATGAGTACCCAGCTTGCTGGGGGGAAAGTGTAGATGACTGGGGAAGGCAATGGCAAACCACCCCATAAAAAGTCTGCCGTGAAAACATTGTGAAAGCAACATCACCCCAGAGTCGGAAACGACTGGTGCTTGCACAGGGGACCTTTCCTTTTCCTTTCAGTGTCTTAAACTCCTATACTACGTAAAAGTGGTTTGCATCAGAATAAAAATAGGGCAGGGCCATATAGTAGATGCACAAGACTTGTCAGGGGAAATATGCAGGGGTGCTGGAGAGACAGCTCTTCTCATGACCTTAGTATATGGTACCATAGAGCAGGAACTCATCACCACTTTGTACTAAAGTATGAACCTTACAGGAGTCCTTTAGGGTAAAGCATGTGGTCCAATCTGGACTGGGTCACTTCCGAATGCAAGTGCTGAATTGCCATAGGGCAGGTTCAATCCCATATACTAGAATTTCAGTTGGAATGAATAGCCATTTTCTTTTCTTTTGTTTAAGAGTATTGTTGAAGAAGTCTGGTTGCAAAATACCAAGGATTGAACTTGAAGATATGGGACCTTCACTAGATTTGGTGATAAGGAGGACTCATTTGGCGTCAGATGATCTTTATAAGTTATCTCTAAAGCAGCCTAAAGCTCTCAAGGTATGTAGGCAAATTTTATAATGTGTGTAAGACTTCCTCAAGAAATTGTATAGGTTCTTTGTCTTCCAAATCTGTTGTTAATATAAACAATAAATATTTGACAAATTTTGCTCTGCACTATTGGTGAATTTCCCATTATCCATTAATGTAATCCAATTTTTCCTATTATTATATTCTGTCAGATGACAAAATGTCAGCCCAAACAAAGTGTTAGCTCCTAGAAATTCATCTACTAACCATTGAACCTTTCTTCTGTGCAAGGTGCATCTTTTCCCCAGAGCAAAGATCCTTGTATTGGAGTCTTTGCCACTCATCCAACCCCTTCAAAAATCCTTAGCTTCAGATCAGCAGGAAATGAAGTTTTTAGAAGAGACTGAACTTGTGCAGCAGCATAAGGAAATCTCTAACCAACCATCATGCTTTCCTTTAGGCCCCCATGTTAGATTCAAATTCAGCACCATATAATCATTAGATCAATGACAATTGCTGAATTTAGGTATTGGAGTCTCTGCCAGTAATGGAATGGATTAAAGTCCAACCAATTTGTAGTGGGATTCATGATGGGATCTTGCTCATCAGAACTTATGCCAGGATAGTCTTAAAATCAACACGATTTCATTTTGGGCCGCAATATCCAATTATTTCACTGAAACGTGACAATAGCAATGTTTGGAATTTTGTTCCATATTGATGAGTTTGAGATTCTTTGTATACTGCTCAAGCAGTCACTAGAGTTTATTGCCTTAAGTTCATTGTTATTTAGGTAATATAGTAAAGAGAAATTATGAGAAGCTTAATTGTTTTGTGTGATCAAGGAATCACTACTTCTAAAATAGAACTTGGTGGGATTTCAACAGTTTTCCAGAACTAGTTTGAATTTTAGATGCAGCTGCTTTAAAACTGCAATGAATGAAGTTTGAAAACTGGCATTTGTACAATATTCCTGGTCACTACAACCCAGGAAAATGAATTTTCCTTTTTTATATCTTTAGCCAAAGAAGAAGAAAAATATCTCCCATGATGCATTTGGTACAAAATATGGACGGATCCATATGCAGAAACAGGATCTAGATAAACTGCAGACTAGAAAAATGAAAGGATTAAAGAAGAGGCCAGCTGAAATTAAGACTGGAAATAAACACAGTCCAAAGAAAGCAAAGTTGGGATGATAAACTGGAACTGGGCTGCATACTTGACAATGATGCTGTTTTGGTTTTTAAACACCATATATTCCTGAAATTAAATTCAGTGTTCGGTTTGAACAAGCGATTGGTTTAAACTGCCTTTTCTCAGTGCAGTAGTATCTGTGATCCTTGTAATCATTTGTGCTTTTAAAGATTATTAAAATATATTTGTATTTTGAGTAATTAGCACAAGTGACTGTTTCTCTACGCTTTCTTTGTGATAGCTTCACTTGCTGTGTGAAGGACATCTTCTCAAAGCAGGGGTTATGTTCTTAACTTGCTAGTAAGAAATACACAAAAGTTTGACTTTGGATACTACAAAGGAATGTAGAAGGCATAAAGTATTTGTGCTCCGTGGTCCTGCATCAATAGAACATCAGAAGCCCTTATGGAATAGCTTCAGATTTCATCTCATGTGAACTATCACATGATGCATTACAACATCTGATGCAGAGCCCAGCACCCACCAAGTCTAAAAACTGAATTTCAGCAGGAGTTTAATAGTGTCTGAGAGGTATAGGTCTTACTGTTTCTCGCATTCCAGCACTAAATGATGACTGCTGGAAAAACCAGTAGCACCTTAAATTTTCAATTGTGTTTGAAGAAGAGTGCTGCAATAAATGTTACTTAAATTTCAATCAGATGCATGGAATGGTTTCTCTCTCACACACATGTGAGAGAACAGAAGAAAAAATATGCATACACTTAACAAAGGCCCAAAGATGGGGCAATGCAAGAAAACAAATGAATTCAAGATCAGCCTCCTCACACATTGCAGAGCTTCTTGATTAATAGTACAACTAAAATGCCTAAAAGAAGGCAATTACATCTGGCAGTGCTCAAGAGAAAAAGAGAGGGGAGATTGGATTTATACCATTCCCTTTACTCACAACAGTTTACAATCTCCTTTCCTTCCCATTCCCCTCCCCACAACAGACACCCTGCAAGGTAGGTGTTGCTCAGAGAAGTCTCCCAGAACTGCTCTTAAGCAGAACACTTCTTGAGGACTGACTCAAGGTCACAAGTGGGGAATCAAACCCAGTTCTCCCAGATGAGAGTCTTTGCACTTGACCACTACACTAAAGCCATTCTCTCTTTGTGTCTTACATTTCAACTTGTTAGAGCTGAGTGATGAGTAAACTGGGGGCCTAATTGGCTACATCAGGGGGTGTGGCCTGAGAGGAATTGCCTTGGTGGGGAAATCTATTTGGAAATCCCACCTAAATTTTTTCTTCCACATTTGTTTCTACCCACAGGGGCATGGGTAGGCTGGTTCTTCTCCTAGTCTTTAAACCAATATTCATCTGCTCTCAAACTTCCATCCCTACAGAAGTATACCTTAGTCTTCTTCATATTGTCCCCCTCCCCTTCTTTTGGTAAACTCAGAGTTGTCATTTTTTTCCTGAACACTTGGCATTCCTTCAGCCTTACTTTGTCCATGGGTGGCTTGGTCTTGCTCAGGTTTGAGTCCTCCCTCTACCATTGCAGCTTGCTGGGTGATCTTCCCATTCCTCTCCCCACAACAGACACCCTGTAAAGTCACACACTCAGCTAAACCTACTTCATGGGGTTGTGAGGATAAAATGGAGAAGAGTAAAAGAATAATTATAAGCCACTTTTTGTGTCCGCATTGGGGAGAAAAGGAGGAAATAATTGAATAAATAAAATTGTCTGCTATGCAGGGGACAGCTAGTATGCTATGAAATTTAGTGACAATGTGGAGCTGCTCAGAGGAGTTTGTAAAGCCTTCCACCCCAAGATTATTTCACTTTTGAAGACTTAGCACGTTGATTTGATATCCCCCCCACACTTTTTTTTTTTTTTTAGCATTCTGTGCCTTTTGGCAATTTTATTCTTTTGGTTTTAATCATTTTCACATAGGGTTGCCAGGTCTCACCTGTCTAACGGCAGGGGATTTTTTTTTTTTTGGGGGGGGGCGCTAGGATAGCCAGATCTAGGTTGGGAAATTCCTGGAGATTTGGGGATGCAGTCTGGAGAGGACTGGGACCACAGTGGGGTACAATGCCATAGAGTCTACCTTCCAAAGCATCCATTTTCTCCAGAGAAAAGTGATTTCTAGTCTGGAGATGAGCTTAGGGCACATTGGCAGTTAGGTTCCATCCAAGTGGCTGAAGGATCAATTGTCTTCCTAATAAGGGGATGTCAGGTGCAAGAACTGACCCTAAGCAGGATATAAAAGAGGAAACAGCAGCAAGTGGGCTTCACTGGGGCTTTGCTGAAGACCCACAGCTATTGGAAACTGATGCTGTAAGAAGCCCCCAGTAAATGAAGGGACATGAGAAGATCTTTATATATATATATATATATATATATATATATATATATATATATATTTGGTTTATTAACTGCAATTATCATATTTTACCACAGTACCATGCCTTTAATTATTCAAATCCATTAGAAAGTACCCTTGCCTTCAGCAGAACAAATAATAACAAAATTAACCTTACTAGAAATTAAGATTTACACTCCCACCAGTCCGGCTTTCGCCCAGGTCATGGGATGGAGACAGTGCTGGTCACCCTGGTGGATGACCTCCAGTGGCATCTGGACCGAGGCGGCTTGGCATTACTGATGTTGTTAGGCCTATCGGCTGTGCTTGATACAGTCGACCATCGGTTACTGACTCGCCGACGTGGGGATTCAGGGGTTGGCCTTGCAATGGCTTTCCTCCTTCCCAGATGGTCAGGGACAAAGGATGGTGATTCAGGGAGAACTGTCCCGGAGGCGCACGCTTAATTGTGGGGTGCCTCAGGGGGTGGTGCTCTCCCCAATGTTGTTTAACATCTACATGCGCCCGCTTGCCTAGATTGCCCGGAGGTATGGGTTGTGTTGCCACCAGTATGCTGATGACACCCAGCTCTATCTACTGATGGATGGACGGCCTGATTGTGTCCCAGAAAATCTGGATCTGGCATTGCAAGCTGTGGCAAGATGGCTTAGGCTGAGTCGATTTAAGTTGAATCCAGCGAAGACAGAGGTCCTTTGCCTGAGTCTTGGCGGCCTGGGCAGAGAATTCCCCTTACCAGCATTTGACAGTGCGCCATTGACAATGGCACACAAGGTCAAGAGCTTGAGGGTGCTGTTGGAGCCTGCCCTGAAAATGGAAGCTCAGATAACAGCCACTGCTATATCCACTTTTTTTCATCTTAGGTGGGTGAGGCAGTTGGTCCCCTTCCTTAGGGACCATCTCTCCCCATATGTTCCGCAGAGCGTACTTCATTCAGGATCCCAAAATCTATTGGTAATCCCCGGGCCGAAGAAGGCCAAACTAAAGGTCACCAGAGAGAGGGCCTTCTTGATTGCAGCTCCCCGCTGCTGGAATCAACTGCCAGAGGAAGTGAGGGCCTTGCAGAACCTTGCCCAGTTCCACAAGGCCTGCAAGACCGCTCTCTTCCGATTGGCATTCAATTGACATGGAGCCTATACTGTAGGAAGCTGAAGTCATACCATCGCCACTGGAGAAATATGCATTACCAAAGAGATTAGCACCAAATTAATTCTGATGGTTTTAATTATAGAATGTGTTTTATATGTAATGTAATTTTATCATATGTTTTGATCTAATTGTTTGTTGTGGTTTTATACTGTGAGCCACCCTGAGCCTGCTTCAACGGGGAGGGCGGGATATAAATCAAATAAAAAATAAAAGATTTGAGGCTTGTTTTTCCTTCAATTTTTTTGTTTCTCTTTTATTTTTACTTTCTTTCACAAGCAGCAAATTATGTCCTTTGTCAATATCTCTACTCCCTTCCCCATAAAATTTATGCAAATTTACTAATGTAATATTTTACATTTTCCTGACAAATCACTGGCTAGTAGGTGCAACAACATGCAGAGTCATAACAACACAGACAATGAGGAGGACACTTTACACAAGCCTATTCTTTTGGTGGCAATGGCAACCCTATGTCATGTCCAGAAGTCTGCTCAAATTCTCTTCCAATTCAACCTCCTCCTACTTGCAGCCTTTCAATTGACTGGACATGTAAGGGTGGGTTGAGAGAGGCATGCTTTGTGGTGAAATGGTAACACTGCAACTCCCTTTCTCTGGCAGTTTTACAAGCATGAGTTGAAGAATCTTCCAGGAATAGCTGAAAACTTTATTATTACATACAGTATCTCAGTTGTATTTTTTTAGCATTTTAATTGCTGGAAGATTATTCTTACTAGTTACTGTAAATTTTTCCGTATTAGGTGCCTTGAACCTTTGAGATGCAGTAGGCTAGAACTACAGAGAAATAATGTTGAGCATTGCTGCCAGTGTGCCAGAGATGGATCCCTGTTGCAAAAGTCTTTTGTGCTGCTAATTATTTTCTCTGTTTCAAGGAAGTTCAGTGGTGCTGTTAATGAGAGCTGCTTTCTATTCTTCCTGTAGCCACAATTCTATTTTCACCCAGAGTTTACACAGTGAAAGGACTCATATGACAAACCAGATTGTTCCTGCAAGACTATAGTTCATGTGTGAGAAATTCTGGGCCCAGATCCATTATAATCTTACTAAAGCAGAAAGCTTAATAAGACTTGGAAAAATGGTCTCTATTCCTCCGCTTTATGCTCACAACAATTCTGTGAAATAGGCTAGGCTTAGAATATCTGACTCTAACAGCACAATCCTAAAGGGGGGGGGGCAGAATTGGCACAGGGAACCAACCAACCCCTTTGCTGGTATAACTCAGAGTAGGGCATGAGTTGCACTGTGCTGCTCTGTTCCACCAAAATAGGCTGTGGTGCAGCTGCATGCTGATAGAGTGACAGCACAAACTCTTGCGCTGGCATCAATGTGGGGGTTCCAGAGGCATGGCACTAGTTAGGCAGCTCCCTAAGTGTTTCCAGCATGGGAATGCCCCCCAGAATGGGCACAAAAATGCGCCAGCAAAGCTGTAGCCCATTGTGGCCATGGTAACTCTGAATTCACTCTCCCACATACAGCTGTATGTGGGAACCCAAGCAACTCAGGATACCAACTAAGTGTGCACCCAATCAGCACCCTCCCCAGTGCTAGTTGCACTCCTTAGAATCTAATTGTGGCATCCCACCCTACAAATGGTTCCAAGAGGTTGCTCCACATCTCCAAACCCTATAGCTGGGGGGGGGGGTGGAGATTTGAGCTGATGTCCCCTAGATGAACAAGGACCCTGTGTACCAGGCAAGTAGGTGTGTCCCACCCAAGGCAGCTATGAAGGGAGGGGGGCAAAAGTGGCATCCCACATGATGGCACCCTTGCAGGTGCAGAATGTCCTGATGCTGCTGACAAAGTGTGTCTCCTGATACACAGAGGTGCTGAGAGGACATTGATTCAGAACACTGACTCAGGTGTGGAAGGTCTGGATTCTGCCATGGGGGGCGGGGTCTGCCTTGCAGCATCTAAGTGTCAAATGGGGAGACTGGATTGTCTCATGGTGGCCCCTGCAGGATTGTGAAATGCCCTACAAGCTGTCAACAAGGTAACAAAGGCTGTGCTGCAGCTCTACTGTGTGTTTCCCCTGTACGTGGGTGCTAATCCAGCAGGAACAGCTGTCACTTCAACCACAGAGCAGAAACTCCACCATGTGCCCTCTCCACCCATCCAGCATCCTGGCCCTTCCATCTCCAAGCCCATCAGGAAGGTGCTCCTAGTGCCAAAGGACAAAGTGGGTTTCCATTTGGAAACACCGCAATCACACTCTAACCACTCTGTTGTCACTGGATCCCTTCAATAAAGCATTACAACTGTATACATCTTAGGTGTCAGTATCTGTTGCAGACTATGGAAGGAAGTAATGCATGGGGAGTGCCACACAAGCCCCATTATTCTTGCAGACACAACACTGGCAGGGGCCCCATTCCGGCAATAATGCTACCATGGCAGCGGCCACAGATGGGTGGGAGATAAAGCTGTTCTCCCAGCTAAATGCACATACTGCACAGCCAAAAACTGTAGAGCCACCCCACTAACCTTGAAACAGGCAAGGGGCATTCCAGGGGCAGTTGTTCTGGTACGGCAGGGATCCAATATGACAATGGTGGCCAACGCTAGCTCTCCAGATGTTTTTTTGCCTACAACTCCCATCAGCCCCAGCCATTGGCCATGCTGGCTGGGGCTGATGGGAGTTGTAGGCAAAAAACATCTGGAGAGCTACTGTTGGCCACCCCTGCAATATGAGAATGCACTGAGTGGTTTCTAATGGGATGATACTGACTATGGTCCCTGGTCTCAAGTGGCCAGCATGGACCAGCAATCCATCATGGAACCACTGTGCAAACAATGCTGTCAGCTTTGGGGGCTGCCACTGCAGTGAAGCTCAGTGGGTAGCATCTATGCTGCCAAGCAGAGATAATCAGTTTCACAGAACAGTCCCCTATGGAGGCATGTTAGGGCCATATGGTCCCCAACTTCTTTGGGGATATTTGGGTAGAAAAAATGAAAGGCTTGGATGGTACATAGTAGTGGCTGCTAGGCAATCTTGACTGCTGAGGACAAAACCAAAGGGCACCATGTACAACATACTCCCTGATGGTCTTCCTGCTGACTATTTGTGTAACCAGCACATGACTGAACCATCTCAAATGGTGGACATTTCTAGCTCTGCAGATACTGATGCCTCTTCCCCTTTTCAGGGGACCAAACCATAGTGAAAAACAGAATGGGTGACATTGGCAAGGAGAGGGCTCCCCATGGCCACAGTCATGGGAGACCAAGAGACCCAGTGCCACACATCCCTTTTTCCAGCACCCTCACCCTTCCCCTTAGAAGCCAGAGGCTCCAAATGCTGCAGCAGATGGGCCACAGGGATGCCACCAGAGTCCCAGCTGAGCTTTGTACCTGGCCACGTAGTCAGGAGATGCACTGTGTTTGTTCTGTCCTGGCAAGCAGCCCAACCTGGCATTTCTGAAGACTATCAATTGGAGGCATTTGCTGGGGAGAGGCAGCCCTGGTTCTGAGAAGGGGAAGGCCAAGCAGGGTTGGTGGTGCCCTCAAAGACCATTGATGGATGCTGGCACCATTGGTAGGTCACCATTAGTTTGGTTACTCCTTACCAGGCCTTTTTTTGTAGCAGGAACTCCTTTGCATATTAAGCCACACAGCCCTGATGTAGACAATCCTCCAGGAGCTTACAGGGCTCTTCTTAAAGGCCTACTGTAAGGTCTTGGAGGATTGGCTACGTCAGGAGGTGTGGCCTTATACGCAAATCAGTTCCTGCTACAAAAGAAGCCCTGCTCCTTACCCAGGCTGACAGGAGGGGAGCCCATCCAACTGCTGGCATCAGCATGTAGATGACTCTATGTAGATACAGCATGTATGCCTGCACCCACTCCTGCTCAAATTAGCCCTTAGATCATGCCCCCCAGAAGTACTGGTGAAAGCTTGGGGTCCTCTATCCCAGCCCAGGGACCCTCCATAATGGCCCCTCCAAATGGAGATGGGAGGCATCACCACATGGTGATGTTGTGAAGCATGGTGCATATGACAAACAATTTGGCCACTGCCAGAGGCTACATGGGTCTGCAGCCCCCCCCCCATCTGGTGGTGGCATTGGAACTGCATTGTCAGCTGGCCAAATGCCCATTTGATGACCATGTGTGTTTGGCAGTGGTTTGGTTGTAGGTTGCATGGTCTGGTGGGTCATTCTCAGGATATGGGGTCAGCAAATATGGCAGTAGGGGGTACTCTTGGTCACTTGCAGGAAATGGCATGGGAGGTGAGGTGTCAGGGGAAGTGCCCCCCACTCTTTGGCCACCCAGCCTTTCCCATAATACTAACCCAGAAGCCATCCTTTGTTCTCCAGCAAGGTGGCCAACAGGTGGTTGAGGTCAGATGCTGTGAAGATATGGGCACCATGGACACTGCCTGGAACTTGGCCACAAGATTAATAAAGATGCTTTGGTGGTCATCAGGGGCCTGTACATTTAGACTGTAGATGATTATGGTAGACCTGTGGCTCGTCCCAGGGGTGATGAGGGCAATGTGGGTGCAGTCCATGGCCTCCATGACTTTGGGGGAGCTGCCAAATGCTGCAAACCCTGCCCTGATGGGCACCAGCTCCCCTTCCTTCATGAGAAAGCACACATGCTCCTGTAGGTGTGTGAGCATGGCATCCAGGAAGCTGTTCAGGCAGTGCTAGTTGAGGACTGGGACACCTTGAAGACCTCTGTCATAATCCCTGGAAGGATTTGGTGAACAGAAACCTCAGAAAGAGCAGGATATTCTTTGAGATGGGGATGGCATGAGAAGTGGGAGATTGGCCCTAGAGGGCAGGGCCAGTTCCTTGCATAGGGCTTGGATGGAGGTTCTTTCCAGGCAAAACCAATCAAGGCTGATGCTGTCCAACAGAGTGTGTTATTGTGAGCTTGGTGCTGGCAGGCACAGCATCTCCTCTGCCAACCTAACTGGACCAAGGCTGAGAAGGCACTGCTGTATGGGTTGGTGACAGAGCATGCAAGAATTGCCCTTGCCACTCTCTCCTACCCCACTTTTGGGCCATCCATGTGACTCTGTCTGCTTGTTGTTCTCTGCCACCTGCCTGATACCACCCCCACAGTGTCATGAGTGATTTCCCTGTACCCCACAGCCAACATGCAGGTGAGGATGCTGTCATGGGGCTGTTCTATGAGGTGGGCCAAGGATGCAGCAGCAGTCCCCTGTTTCCACAGAGGAAGTCCCTGTCCCCTGCCCCCTGCCATCATCATCCCCCCATCTCCATAGCTGGGGTGCTTCTATGACACCCCTAGAACCTTGCATCAAGGGCCCTGGGCCCACATTTGTAACTATGAAGAGATGGAATTGAGCAGCATGGAGGAGGATGAAGGTTACTAGGTTTCCAAGACAGCACCCAAGGAAGGTGAAGTGCCTCCAGTGGTGCAATGGCACTGGCACCTACCTGGGAGCTCCTGTGAAACTGACTTCTTTCCTTTTGTGCCTAGGTTCCTATTCCTTGACATTTGATGTCATGGAGCAACTATACAGCCTAACCCTGAGAAGGCAATGGTAGCCACTGTGGTCCTGAGGTTGCTGGACATCACAGAGTCCCAGGCTCAGCAGCTGGAGAAGAAGCAAACACAGAGGGCAGACTCAACATGTTTAGATGGCAGCAGCCATGCCCTGCCAGACAGAGGGAATATATCAGTGGCGAGGAAGTTCCCTCAGGCCAGGTGTTGCAGCGGCTGGTGCCCCAGAGGGGGGGGGGGAATTCTGGCCCCTTGCCGGGTCTCCAAGTATGGGGCCTTGTATGGCACAGCCCATCCCAGGCAACAACCCTTTCCTCCATGTGGGCAGCAATTTTGTTTGAGCAGCTGGAGAGCCATCATGAGTGGTGAGAAGCCTTTTCCAGGGACAGCCATGGATAAACAGTCTGGCAGCATCTGTGAAGGTGGCTGCTGGGCACATGGGGGGGGGGGGCTTCTTGCCTTCACAAGGGATGTGGGGGGTCAGGGGCAGAGGGGAATTGAGTGGCTGCTGGGAGACCTCTTAGAGTCTGACATGGGTCTGCTGGACCCCCCCTCACATCCCCTGCCTTCCTCATCATCAACCTCCAGTGGGGCTTACATGTGGGTTGTCACAGGGATGCCCCTGACAGCATGGGTGTCCTGCTAGACAACACAGCCACTGGTAAACAGAGGGCACCTGCACATCATTGTCCTTATCTGTTGTGCCCCTCAGGGGCACTGTGAGCTCTATGTGCAGAGTGACTCCATAGTGTCCCCATGGGGCAGGCAGTTGACACCATCCTCCCTACTGACAGGTATCCAGGGCTTCTGATGGGAGTTGTTCTCGTTAGGCGGGATGTGCTGCAGGGAAGGAGCCTGTTCCTGTCCACCTCCTGCCAATGATGGACACTTGACTTGGCCCCTTCAACTCATGGCTCCCATTGGTCCTGCCTGCCCTGTATTTATATTAAATACATAGTATATTGTATTTATATGTTGTGAGCCGCCCTGAGCCTGCCTCGGCGGGGAGGGCGGGATATAAATAAAAAGTTATTATTATTATTATGCCGCCCTGCCTAGCAACAATGCCAGGATGAAACACTGCAACATAAACATTACAAATGCCAGCATGGCAATGCCTACCAATGCTGATGGAGTACCTTTTTCCCATTCAGCAGCCATGTAACTTTCCCCTTACAGAGGTGACTGGTTGCACCACTTTGTGCCCTGGCAACAGAGGATTGCTCTGCCTTTTACCTAGCAAGCTACCATGGCTGAGTAGGGATCGGAACTTGGATCTTCCAGATCTTCATGCAACACTACACCACACTGCTTTTGGTGATTTATGAAGCATACAATAACTGGATATTTTGAAATCATACATATGCATGTACACATACAAGTATACAATTGTTTATATACATTATTTTTACTAAAAATAATTGCAAAGCTCTATTATTCTGGAAATAAATAGAAAAGGAGTCCTATAAATGGTGTATGGTTACTTGTATAGAGCCATAAATATGCTTTCAAGTTTTACAACTCTAAAATATTCCCTTTCAGTCAGTTTCTGCTGCATGATAATTTAGTCTGTAGAGAAAAGGGCACTTAAGCAAGAGTTCAAATAAGATCATGACGTTACTGAGCCTTCTGTTGACTTCTCAGAGTTTCCATGTGATCTTTGTATCTATGTAGAGGAAGTACTTGTAATCTTGAATAAATTTCCTTTGTATACAAGCTGAAAACACTGACAAAAGCTTTCTGAAAATAAAGAAGTTTAAACACTTGGTAGATGTTGCCTTGCAAAATCACTTTCTAGGAGAAACTGATAGAATTGTTCACAGAGAACAGTGATTTAATCTGTAACATTGCAAACTGTGTTCAGATCACACACACACAATGAAATACTCCAAACTGCATAGCATACAAAGTACATATAAAGTTCTTCTGATCTGTGACACAAAGAGAACAGTGTCAAGGGTCTACTCAGAATCCTATTTGAGTCTGTTCAATGAGGCTTACTGCCAGCAAAGTGTTCTTAGGATGCTACTGAAGGGGATTATTGCAGCCACTATTTTTGCTGACATTGGAAAATTATTCTCATCTAGATGGTTCACATAAAAATCTATAGCTGAATGGGCACTGGGAAAGAGATCAGGTGGCTGAATTAGAATCTGTAGTGAGTGATCCAATTAAACTAAGTATAATCTTCATACTTATTCTAGATTTTTTTGCTTACAGAAATTCAGCATAACATTGGCATAACAGCAGTATAACATTCAAGTTGTTGTTTAGTCAGTCATCATAACAAAATAAGAAAACAACAATGTTGTGCTGCAGTGGCACGTTGTAGAATCATCCTAGTTAATCCTTAATAAAATAATATCTTGGATACAAAGTACCGTATGACTAGTTCTATGCACAAGGGCCTTTGGACTCAAACACTTACACCCAAGCTCACATGGCAAGCGTCTTTTGAAATCAAGACAGATTTCAGATGCCAGTTTGCAATACAGCATAATGGATCTACCATTAAAAGGAGTATTTTTAAGTAAAAAAAACCTGGGTGCACTTAAAATAGTTTTTAAATGGGATTTGAACAAGTAGAATAATATGGAGGGGGTTGAAATAAGTATCTAGTTACATTTAAACTTATATAGATAAAAAATAACCATTTGTCTTCTAACCCAATCTCATTCTTTGGTACAAAGTACATCAACAGCTCTTTAAGCTAAATTTAATCGTTAAGACTTATCTTTTACTGCACTAAATCTAGTTACTTAAGACTCTTGAAAACTTTCAATGCTGCAACACAGGTGTTTAAACTAAACAAACAGATAAGATAGGCAGTGATCTGTCATGTTCAAATTTGGTGGATTTGTCATCTGTGTAGTCCCAAGATCAAAGTAGATGATGCCTTTGGCCAGGAATTTATTATTGACTTTGATAGAGTGTCTTCAGCCAGAGATAGCATAAAGTTAAACTATTAGACTTCAACCAAAAATATTTACCAGTCTCTATCTCACATGTCCTTTTTTATAAGACCTATATATCCTGTGCTATCAGGCTGAATTTGGCCTGAAATCCCTTGAAGCTCGGATCACAGCTCTCAATTGGAAACTCAAGAACTACTTCAAAAACTATTCCCTGTGAGGGGCTTCTATATTTGGTAAGACTAGAGATGTAAAGGCTCAGAAAAAAAACGGAAAAATTTGGGGGGAAAAAACAGGGTTTTCCCCATTTTTTTTCCTGAAGCCTTTTTTGTTTTTTTCCAAAAAATTGAAAAAATAAAAGAAATTTATTATGGAATGTTTTATTTTAACATGATTAATAAAATATTTTACGACATGGTGTTCAAATATTTTCCAAATCATTTCCAAAAAATATCAGATTGTTCTAATTTTTGTGCACTAGGTCATGCCCATTAATTGAAACTTAGGTCTACACTCCCTTCTATACACTTCCCCCCTCTTCAATTATTTTTATGATAATTAGTTTGTTTGTTTTTAATTTAACATTGTGGAGAGGAAATATGAGTAATTGTTACTTCTGGATTTTTAAAAATTGTTTTGTGGAGCGTTTTTTGTCTGTTTCACATAAACTAGTAAACAGTTCAGGAGATTGTTGCTCCATTTGTTAAAATTAAAAATAAATATTGTTTAAAAAGTAAATTCTATTTGTAATAATTGTTTGGATACTCTATATTTTTAATATGCTAGTTGTGATAATTTCATGCCAAGTAAAATTGTCCATAGTCATATTTTATGTTCCTAAAGTAACAGAATGACTTTCAATCCGGAAAAGAAAAAAGAAGTGCTAATGTAGCATTTTTTTCAATTTTTCTGAAAATTTCCATTTTTTTTTTTCTGAAAAAAGTGGAAAAAAAACTGGGGGATTTTCCAAGCTTCAAAATTTCCAGAAATGTTACATCTCTAGGTAAGGCACAATTGTGACAAACTGTTGGACTCTAAACCACATTATCTTAATATCTCTCCAAACATGATCTGCTACTGGGACATCAAATAACTTTTCAATACAGTAAAGGAACACAATGAGAAGATCATTTATTTAGCTACTACTCTGTGGTCCAGACATACCTGCTTCTCAACTGTGGTTGGAATCCCACCTCCCCACAAAAAATGTCAGATTATATGAAAAAAATTAACTTTCAAAATATAGAAGAGCTTTTATTCTTGGATGTATAAATGTGCCTACTCTTAGCAATTACCAGCGGGCATTACACAAAGCAACCATATTCAGAAAGGTTTTAGCTGTATGGCAATGGGAAACTAGAGACTATAGCTCATATCCTTCTTGATTGCTATATCCATTAGGGAGAGGCATAAACCACATTTTTGTGGTTTGGTTTGTAGTTAGTGGCTGAACCACAAACCAAACCACAAACCTAACACAAACTGATATGCCAGTTCATATAGGTTTGTTTGTCATTCAAAGTCTAATCCCTGCTTTCTGCTCTCTATGAAAGTGATGGAAAGCAGAAAGCAAGAGTTTAAATGGCTCTGAGCCATTTAAACCCTTCATTTTTGCTCCCCAGTGCTTTGTAAGCTAAAATGCCCTCAAAACGAGGTTGGGGAATTGACAGGTGGGCACCTGGCTTAAAACGGATCTTTGAATCTATGTATACAGGATTCCACTTCCAGAAATTATTGCTTAAATTTACCAAGGACACTAACTAAGAGAAACCATCAAAACTTTATTACAGAAAAATATAGAACACATACATACAAGGTCATGAATTTATACAACACGCATACAGTCCTAATAAAAACAGAGAGAAGAATATAGAGGTAACATAGGGATGTACAAACAGGGTGATAATTACCAATTGTAGTCTTCAAGGAAGGCTCCAATGGTGGAAAAATGAGGACTTGGGGGAGGGGACCCTCAATTGGCCAGGAATCGGGGATGTATCTGGACAGCAGAATTGGGGTACTGCTAGATGCACAAGTGTAAAAGGTTGGGTCAGAGGTTATAAGGCTTCCCCTGAGTCCTAAGGGGATGGGAGGTGCAGGGGCGGATAACAGGTGGTCAGCTGGTGCATGACCTCAGAAAAAGGGGAGGCTCTGCAATGACCATAAGGGCTGGACTTATGCAGTAGCCAATAGGCAGTTAATTGGCGGCCCCTGATTCGATGCTCACAGCTAGCTAATTAGCAGACTTGGCCTTAGTTATCTGATTGGTCTTCCAGATAACAATGGGCCAAGGGGGAGGCTCCAAAATGACCATTAATGGAAAGAATGGGGGGGGGGAACTCCTGGGGTGAGGGTGATTGAAAGCTGTTAAACATGTCTAAAAGGTGACAATGGATAGCCAAATTGCTACCTAGGTGACACCAGGTCTAAGCAAAGATACTTGGCTTTTAGTTTAAGTGTTGCTCCTCTGCTGGCACCATCCTTTGTTTTGGGTTCCATGAGACAAAAGTTTATGCCAGGGTCTGTCAGGGTCCCCTCCTGGGGCGAGATTGATTGCCCTCTGCATGGGGGACATCCGTTGAGTACGCGAGCCTTCTGCTTCGCTGTTATGGAGTCTGGCGCTGCGGAAAGATAGTTGCTGGGGCTGTTAGCCTTTCCTTAGCGGTTCTGTGGTTGAGGCTGAAAACCGCTTGCTTGGACAGCTCCTGGTGGCGCAACTTCTTCCGCTACAATGGCTGAGATGGGGATCGTGCAGAGCGACTGGAAACCATCCGTTCTCCTGGTTGGCACTCTTCCGTATGCACGAAATGCTGCTGCAATGTTGTGGCTGTTTCTGGTAGACAAAACCCAAAGTTTCTGGCAGATGTGTGCAAGTATAATCTCCAGGCAGCCTGGCAACCAAATGGGTCACTATGACATTCTGTAGTTGGAGGCTCCTTGCTCACAGCTTTGAAGTGATAGGGATCAAAACAAGAAGGCTAAATGACTCTATTTAACCCTCTGGTCCTGCTCCCTCCCCTCGAAGCAGTGGGGGTCATTTAACCCTCTGGTTTTGCTCCCCACTACTTCAAAGTGGGGGGCAGAAGAAAACCAGAGGGTTAAATATGGGAATGGCCTCCCAGGGGGCATGTCAACCCCTCCTTTCTGCTAGTCATGGCTTTCCCCAGTCAGCAGAAAGGAGGAAGTGAAATGCCCCCTAAGCCTAGGAGACACATCACCCTGTGGAAACACTTCACACCTTCTGGTTGAAAAAAGATGTGGCCAGCAGATAAGAGGGAGTGTTCCCCTGGGAGGCACTTCACCCCCTCCTGTCTGCTGACTGGGGAAATCCATGGCCAGCAGACAGAATGGGGTGAAATGCCCCCTGGGAAGTGAATCCCCCTTCAAAGTAGTGGGGAGCAGAACCGGAGAGTTTAAATGGTTCTGAGACATTCAAACCCCTGTTTTCTGCAGTTCAGAAACCACCACAAACTGCCTCAACGTTCATGGAATTTTTGGCAATTTTCATGTTCACAAACATGGGCTCACAGGCCATGAACCAGCCAAAATTAATCACAAACTTTATTTTGTGAGCCAGTTTGTGCCTATCCCTAGTATCCATTCAGAGTACAGAAATGAGCTGATTATGTGTCTTGAAGATTTGTCTTCTGTGTTACCCCCTGCTAGTGTGATGTGGCTTTTAAGAGATTAACAAAAGAAGTCACTCTGGCCATAGCCAATTTTTTTTCCAATTGTTATGGCTCATCATACAGCTGTTCAGAACAAATAAGTGACACAACAGTAATTTTATAATTATTATTTCCTGTACTATGACAGCATCCTAGTATCTCAAAATCAAAATATTCTAGATTAAATTTTAAGTCAACTGCCTTGTTTTCTGTTCCTGTAACAATTACAAAATATGCACATATTCAGATTGCTTATTCTAATTTAAGTAAACACAGTAGCACATACATAGACAACTAGAAGGAATTTTTCCTTTCTCTCATTAATAGTGAAATTAGTAGTGTAATTCTGTTGCTTGCATTTTTAGCCAGCAAGATAAAACGTTTCTAAACAGTAATGTCATTAATCATACCATACCCTCTCAGCCATGCCAGGATTACCTAGCATGAAAGCCTCCCCCCCACACACACACACTGCTGGAGTACTTAGTGACCTAATGTAGGGTCTGTTAACTCAGGACAGTTAGCTCAGATCAGTAAACCCTGATTAGATGGAAAAGGTATCTTTCAGCTAACACTCTCTTTCTTACTACCTTCAGCCATACATAGAAACTTGAGCATGCAAGGGATTCTGCAGTCTTCTATCCATTTTGTTTGCTGGAGAACACAGTTATTTATCCCAGAATGGAAGCCAAGGTGAAACTTCACACTATGTTGTGGGTCCCTCATCTTCCAACTTGTAACAACCTTAAAAAGCTATGGTGTAGAGAGGATGGGCAGTAACCTTGGAAAATGGGGTAAGTTTTTCCTACCATACCATTTCCTTCATTAAACCCTCCCACCCAGGTTGTTTTAACATCAGCGGGGGGCGGGGATGAAAAGCAAATATAGGCTGCAGATAGCTCTTTTTGTCTGATTCGCCACTTAACTGAACAGACAAATTAAACGGTTGAACTGAATCATGGTGATGTTATTCTACAATAACTGATAATGTAAGCATGTCCAGACACTAGTGAAACCAACCACATAACCCACCATAATGGTTAGAGACCACTCTGCCATGAAAATTTGCTGGGTGTCTTTAGGTCAGTCACATTCTCTCAGACTAACTTACCTCACTGGGTTGTTGTGCAGGGGGGAAAACCAGAACGGGATAATGTAGTAAGCCACTTTGGATCCCCAGTGAGAAGAAAAGTGAGTTGTAAACTAAGCAAATCAATAAAATTGAAGAACAATTTAAAAAGAGATTATGGCCATCATTTTATCCAGGTAGTATATACTGAAGGATAAAACAGAACCACCAGAAATTCACAGCAGAGTTCTGAAATCAACACATTTTCCTAATATGCTTCTACAGCAAAGCTGTCACTCCTGTTCCAGCTCTAGCATGACAGTGTATTGGATGCAACTTCTATTATCTTTCATTTCCATTGTAATCTTGAAAAAATAAAACAAAACAAAAAAACAAATCCAGGCTGCTTCTTGACCATCAAGCCAGTGATTATGTACTTGCTCATTTTGCTAAAGAGACTCAGCAAAACAATATGAATTGGGTAATAACTCCAGATCTCTGGCAGATGGCAGTTGATTGATCCGCCACCCCTAAGCTTGTGCAGCTGTATGGAAGAAATCTGCTAAAGTATTACCAGAAGACAATAAACAAGGGAGGAGTTAAACATTTACAACACACATGAAATAGAATTATAAGGTCTGTATATAAGGTCTCAAATGAGAGTGTCCAAATCTTCTGAAGTGTGTAAACAATAATCAAAGTGTCATAAAGTTGTAAGCACATCAGTCAAGTTTGAACTCTACCCTGAATTCACCCTGTTATGTGTGGGTTTTAACACTTGTTAGTGCATACTCTTGATTCTGCTTGAATTATATTGTAAACTTTTGATTGCTTTCAAGTACCCAGTGTGAGTCAGACAAATACCAGACACTTTAAACATTTCTTGACGCACTCAGCAAAAAGTTAAAGTAAAATTCCATCCCACCCCCCACCCCCTCAAATGCAAGGTGTTAATTGTAACAGCCATTAGCTCCAATATGCGTATAAATGTTTTTCATGTACTTTAATAGAAATCATACATGCTTCCCAATGCAGACCTTGATTCTAAAAATAAGCAAGTCACTCAAGGAAGGCCACATTATGCAATGCGCAGTAAACATCTGGTACAAATTACAGAAGATGTTAGCAGAAGTAAAACAGAGTGATTCAGGGATGTGGGAGAAAGTAGGAAACAGGTTAAAAAGAAATAACATAGAGTTTAGTTTATTCACAGCCTGAGTCAGCATTAAAGAAATAACACAGAGACTGCTGGCTGGCCTAAAGTCCTATGTTCCAGCTGTCCCTAATTACCAAGGTCACATTTGGTTTTCTGGTGAATAGTCTATCCTGTTTTATAATTTGGAGATATGATTGTAAAATATGGTTGGTGTGAGTTGCTACAGTTGCTTATTCCAAGATTCAGCTCTTTCCTCTAGAAGCTGAACCTCTGAGTGGGGCTCAGATGCTTGCAAATGCATGCACACGAAGTAACACACTAGCAATTGTGTTCCCTTTATCAGATAGTAACATTTTGTTGGGGTGCAGTGCTAAAGATCATTTATATACCACCTTTCTTCCAAATGAGGGCCCCAAGTGATTTAGATCATTTTCCTCTTTTTCCTTTTATCCACACAGTGAGGGAAGCAGGTCAGCCTAAGAGTGTATGACTGGCTCAAGATAGGATTGCTAGCTCTGGGTAGGAACATCCCCAGAGATTTTGGGGGATAGAACTTGAGGAGGGTGTGGTTTGGGGAGGAAAGGGACCTCAGCAGAGTGTAATGCCATAGACCAGGGATGGCCAACAGTAGCTCTCCAGATTTTTTTTTTTGCCTACAATTGGCCATGCTGGCTAGGGCTGATGGGAGTTGTAGGCAAAAAACATCTGGAGAGCTACCGTTGGCCACCCCTGCCGTAGACTCCATCTTCCGGAGCACTCATTTTCTCCAAGGGAACTTGTCTCCAAAGGAACTTGGAGATCAGCTGTAATTCCAGAAAAACTTCAGCTACCACCAGGAGGTTGGCAAACCTAGCTCAATGTGACCCAGTGAGTTTCCATGGCAGAACAGGGATTCAAACCTGGTTAATCTAAATCCTAGTCTGATAACTGTAATCAGAGTTGTAGGATTTTGGACTGTAATCCCCTTTTCTGGGGTCATTAAAATACACTTCAAAATAAAATTATCCCTTAATCAGACAGTGAACTGAGCTACGGTTTCTGAATGGATTCTATTCAACTTTCCTTAGTTAAAGCATAAACTAAATTAAGAAGATCTGAAGGAAGACTGTAGTTTGCATTTAGGCTCTCAGACTATAGTTTGCTTTTAGGCCCTCGGGTTGTCTGGACCTTGGTTAATCTATCTCATAGGATTCAAAGACCAGCACTGCTTTGTTCTCTTTTGCAATTAATATTCAGGTAGAACTAATGAAGAAAAAGTCAGTCTTTAGATGAAAAGCTATCTGGTTCTGATACGAAACTTAGGGGTGGGGTTGGCAAAAGAGCAACATTTGCTACAAAGAATTCTAAGCACATCCAAGACCATCCTGTATTTCTTTGAGATTAATATTATGATTTACTGCTCTTTAAAAAAAAAACAATAATAATTTGTAGCTTCAGATTGGGTATTCTGTAAATATTTTTAAAAGAAGAGTTTGAATTAAAACAGAAATTAACTGATACTTTCATAACTTCCGTAGACTACAGTTTCACTTTTTGCACAGCTAGTTCATTATCTAGCTCTCAAAACACAAGTGCACTGGTTAAGTATTTCTCATGTTGCATGAGTGTGCATAGACAGATTATCCCTTGCACTCTTGTTACTAAAATCCTATTTTATCTGCACAGATTTGAAGTTTTGTTTTCTAGGTTTACATCTATATTTTGTAACATTAACCTTTTTAACATGTGTTGCATTTGTATTAAACTTCAAAGCCTGGTTATCATTTTGAGTAAAGCAAAACTATTTTGAATACATGGCATTCTAACTAAGCCTAAAAATATGTTTTCTAGCCCATATGCCCAAGCTTATCCACAAGAAAGTGATTTCTTGTCTAAAATCAGCACGTTTTTGTAATGCTTCCCAGTTTTGGCAGCTAGGATCAGTTGTTACCTACCACAGGCAGGTAGCTGTTTTCAAGGTGGCATGGCCCCCATTGCTAAAAAAAGGGACAAACCCATTTTATTGTGCTGCTGATCAGTTGAAATGCCATTAGGAATTATTAATCAATTAACTGTTGTATGGCTTTGTGTGTAGTGTAGCCAGGAGATCCTATGAAAGGTTACAATCACATGTCAGCTATGAAAGTCTTAGATGAAATAATTGGCTCCAAATTGCCAAAAATAGTCATATGAAGGTGAGTCTTCCCTAGATCCACCCCGAATTTGTCTCTCAGTTCTATGCTGTGCCGGATCCTGGCATAATTTTGTGACCTTGAGTGACAGACAGTGGCTATGTTGGTAAAGCAGACAATTTAAGGAATTAGTTGGTTCCCAATTTGTGATGCTTGCTTGGCAAAACCATCATAGTGCAGCATCCTAAGACTTCCTGAATGGTACCTAATGGGATTTGGTTATGAATGGGTTGCCAACCTCCAGCTGAGACCTGGAGATCTCCTGGAATTACATTTGATTTCCAGACCACAGAGATCAGTCCCCCTGGAGAAAATGGTTGCTTTGAAGGGTGAACTCTTTGGTATTACACTCTGTTGAGATCCCTCCCCTCTCTCAATCCTGGCCTTTCCAGAGTCCACACCCAAATATCCAGAAATTTCCCCAGACAGATTTCACAACTCTATGAGTGAGAGATTACAAAAATATTTGAGACCATATTGAAATTATTAGGCTTCAACCCCCTTCTCAATGCAGCTGAGAATTAAGAGAAACATTCACTCCCATACCAAAGTACAGAGTCATTGAATACAGAGTCATTCCCAAGTAAATGCAACTAAAGAGAAAGCAGTAAAAAATGTTTAGACTATTTTAACCTGTAAAACATATAATTAATAAATATTGCATATAGCTTTGTTAGTTCACAGCCAAAAACCTTGGGATTGGTAGTATAATATCCTTTTTAGAAACAACTTAAATAGCATAAAATTGCCTCAGAAGTCTGTTAGGCTGGAGGGTCGATTTAAAAAAATGATGGGAATGGAGAAATTAGTTCTTCAAGGTGCAAATTTTGGGCTTTTCCATCATGCCCTGAAGAACTTTTCTCTCTCTCCTCCCCATCTCTACTTTTTTTGTTGCATGTTCAGCATGATTAAGAGGTCTGAGGAGTTCTAAAGCCTCCTTGCAAGTTTTGTGATAATTCAGTGGTAGAAGTATTAAATTGCTGCTGTTTTTTTAGTACAAAATCAATATATAATAAAAAATAAAAAGAAACAGCGTTGTTATACAGTCCTCAGTTTGATTAGTCCTGTAGTTTAGTTCCAGTTGAAAAGTAACTATAGTCATTAACTTGTGTCTTTCTCTCTTCATAATCTCATAGCAACTCTAGAAAATGCAGGGGTAGAAATGCTTTGCACAAGTCAGTTTTGTGGACTCAGCTTGGAAACTGAAAGCTAAGATGTATTTCTAGCTCACACATCAATAAAGATTTTGCAATAGCTGCTGAGCTAACAGCTCTGTTAATCATACACCAATCTGGGTGAAATACTCACATGATCAAAAGGGGGGGGGGGTTAAATGTAAACTGCCCAATATTGTAAGCACATAGCAGACACCATGTGAAATCTAAAACAAGATTTGGAATGGAATCAAATGTTTGGAAAACTTGAGTCTGATTTTTGATACTGGAAGTAAAGCTACTCTTTTTAGGAAATCAGTCCAAGTAGTTACTTAAACTGGAAACACATCTCCAGATATAACATCACCTACATAATGTATTGGGATGAAATTCTCAAGGATTGTATTCCTCACCTAAGGGTCCTCTCTCCAGAATTTCAGACAGATAGTAGAAAGCATCCTTGTTTGAATAACATAGCGTAATGTTTACAATGTAAGGCCAAAGGCCATTACAATTAGGATGCACAAAGGGACATGGTAAAACAAGAACATAATGTTAAAAATGTTTAAAAACGCAAACACATAAACACCTTCCCTGTATACAATTAAAATAATTCCGCTTTCAGACACAGTTTTTGCCCACCCCTGTCAAGGCAAATCAGGCCTGCAGCCAGAAAATTTTAGGTGGGGGGTGTGGGGGCCAAAATGACATCTGACTTAAGGGCTACAAACAGAACTTCGCAGTACTCACTGCCCATGTCACGAACCGCATTGGGAAGGTGCCCAAGTTGTGTGGGGGGGCAGGCCCGATGCTAGGGGTTCTGGCGCCCCTAGGCCAAGGCCCATTCCCCTGTCCCCCCAGTCTCTTGTGGCACGCTCAAAGCGCACGCGGCCCGATGAACATCACCGGAAGTGACATCATTGAGCTGTGCACACTACATGCGAGTGCTCAGCTCAGCCCTCCCCTGCTGGCTCCCTTTGAAGCAGGGGTGGGCCAACCTGAGCACTCGCGGGGAGAGTCTTCAGGAGCGGGGAGGCTACCTGCAAGTGCTCAGCCTGGCCTTCCCCTGCTTCAAAGGGAGCCAGCTGGCTCCCTTTGAAGCAATGGCGGGCCAGCCTGAGCGCTTGTGGGGAGCATCTTCCGGTGCAGGGAGGTGGGTGGGGGGAGCGGCAAGGGGAGGCATGCATGGGGAGGAGGAGGCGGGCACGGGGAGGTGGATGGCGTCAGGCACAGGGAGAGGCCTACTCCCATGCGCCAGCCCTTGGGGGGGGTAACTTACACAATCAATAGCAGAGCCCGTCTCCCTCTCAAGCAATACTGCACTTGTTCAGAGCGGCAGTGAGTGGCGGTGAGCAAAGGGGGCAGATTGGAAGCCCTCCAATGGAGGAGTCATACAGATGGTGGGGGAGTTCAATGGAGTGGCCCCACAGTAGCTACAGGCCTGAGGCAAATTGTCCATCCATGTTTTGTAGGCTATTAAAATCCTCACTTGCAGAGTAATCACAGGGAAGTGTGCTTTAGTGTGGGAGTGAGCTAGGGTGACCATAATGTCTGAAGGCCAGCCAGGGACACGTTGGGGGGGGGGAAGGTAGGGGTGCGTGCGCGCGAAGCCGGAAACAGGAAGTGACGTCACGCCACCACAGGAAACGGGAAGTGACATCACTTCCTGTGACATCATTTCCCCGCGTCACCTGCCGGAAATGGGAAGTGACATCACTTCCTGTGACATCATTTCCCCCAAATGACATCGTTTCCCCCAAATGCCACTGCCGGAAACAGGAAGTGACTTCACAGCACTTCCTGTGACATCCCCCAAAATCCCCCAAATATCACCGCCGGAAACAATTTTGTTCTGAAATCCTGTATATACTTCATCAGTATATGGGATAAGGCACTTTCTCAACTGTGCTGCATAATGCAGCCTATTTATTTTGTCCTGTTTGCTCTGTTGGCTCTATCTGCGCCACCTTCATCACTTTCGGGGTGTGGATCCCCCAGTGGGGTGGTCTCCCAACTCCCTCCGCCGGCTGTTTCTGATAGCCCTGCGCCCCCTCTTTCATTTGATATGTGTCCCGTGCGGGTGCCACCCTCCCACCGGGAGATGCCGCAAAATGAGCCCCCTTGAGGCTTATGGCGGCAGGGCTCGGGGGAAGCGAGCTAGACTGCTGTTCTTTTGAGGGGTTATAGAGTGTTTCGAGCCCGTCCCTGTAGCATCGGTCCCATCGTTGTGGGACCCAGGGGGCCGGCGCAGCGGCACGCCGAAGCAGCCTGTCACTAATAACACAGGTCGAGATGCAGGACAGGAACCCGGAAGTGACCGACAGGCTGCTTCAGCGTGCCGCTGCGCCGGCCCCCTGGGCCCCACAATGATGGGACCAATGCCACAGGGACGGGCTCGAAACACTCTATAACCCCTCAAAAGAACAGCAGTCTAGCTCGCTTCCCCCGAGCCCTGCCGCCATAAGCCTCAAGGGGGCTCATTTTGCGGCATCTCCCGGCGGGAGGGTGGCACCCGCACGGGACACATATCAAATGAAAGAGGGGGCGCAGGGCTATCAGAAACAGCCGGCGGAGGGAGTCACGAGACCACCCCACTGGGGGATCCACACCCCGAAAGTGATGAAGGTGGCGCAGACAGAGCCAACAGAGCCAACAGGACAAAATAAATAGGCTGCATTATGCAGCACAGTTGAGAAAGTGCCTTATCCCATATACTGATGAAGTAAATACAGGATCTGAGAACAAAATTTCACCAGAAGACACAAACACAAAGCTCCCTTACACTGAATCAGTGCTTGGGTCCACCAAAGTCAGTATTATCTACTCCAGTCACAAACACAAAGCTCCACAAACACAGTCGCAAACACAAAGCTCCACAAAGCTCCACAAACACAGAGACTCTGGAGGGCCTCCAGGGACCAGCGGAGGCCGCGGAGAGGCCTTCGCTGGTCGGCTTTGGTCCCGGAAGGCCCTCCAGAGTCTCTGGGAGGCCTTCCAGGACCAGCGCCGGCTGCTCCGCGGCCTCTCCGCGGCCTCCGCTGGTCCCTGGAGGCACTCCAGAGACTCTGGAGGGCCTCCAGGGACCAGCGGAGGCCGCGGAGAGGCCTTCGCTGGTCGGCGGTGGTCCCGGAAGGCCTTCCAGAGGCTCTGGAAGGCCTTCCGGGACCAGCGCCGGCTGCTCCGCGGCCTCTCCGCGGCCTCCGCTGGTCCCTGGAGGCCCTCCAGAGACTCTGGAGGGCCTCCAGGGACCAGCGGAGGCCGCGGAGATGCCTTCGCTGGTCGGCGGTGGTCCCGGAAGGCCTTCCAGAGGCTCTGGAAGGCCTTCCGGGACCAGCGCCGGCTGCTCCGCGGCCTCTCCGCGGCCTCCGCTGGTCCCTGGAGGCCCTCCAGAGACTCTGGAGGGCTTACAGCGACCAGCGGAGGCCGCGGAGAGGCCTTCGCTGGTCGGCGGTGGTCCCGGAAGGCCTTCCAGAGGCTCTGGAAGGCCTTCCGGGACCAGCGCCGGCTGCTCCGCGGCCTCCGCTGGTCCCTGGAGGCCCTCCAGAGACTCTGGAGGGCCTCCAGGGACCAGCGGAGGCCGCGGAGATGCCTTCGCTGGTCGGCGGTGGTCCCGGAAGGCCTTCCAGAGGCTCTGGAAGGCCTTCCGGGACCAGCGCCGGCTGCTCCGCGGCCTCTCCGCGGCCTCCGCTGGTCCCTGGAGGCCCTCCAGAGACTCTGGAGGGCTTACAGCGACCAGCGGAGGCCGCGGAGAGGCCTCCGCCACCGCTGCTGGCCCCACGCGCGGGCGGGGTAGGCGGCGAGGGAGGGAGGGAGCATCCCTGCGCGTGCGCAGGGGCCCTGCGCAGGCGCAGGGATGCTCCCTCCCTCACTCGCCGCCTTCCCCACCGGCGCCCGCGGCCCACCGCCTCCGGGGCTGGCTAAACCGGGACCTCTATATGGTCCCGGTATAGCCAGCCCGGGAGGCGGGAATAGGGGGCCAGAACCGGGACATTCCCGGGCTCCCGGGACGGTCTGGCCACCCTAGAGTGAGCATTTCTCTTATTTCTCAGCTGCGTTGAGAAGGGGGTTGAGGGGTATGGCCCCACCCCCCAAAAAGGTGAAATGTGCAGGTAAGGGAACCTAATTCAAGCTTTCTCACCTCTGTGATATGCTTCAGTTCTTTCAGCATTTTTCTACCTGCCCAATTGACTGCATATATCAGAGTGTGCATATACTGCTTTAAGTACTATGGTGTTTAAAGAATCTGAAGAAGCATGCTTGCACATGAAAGCTTATACCTTAAATAAAACTTGTTCTTAAAGGTGCCATGGGATGCAAACTTTGTGTTCTCTCTCTCTCTTTCTCTCTCTCTCTCTCTCACACACGCACACACAAATGGAATTGATTGGCTATATTTTCCCCCTACTTGGACTAATTGCGGCTAGGTTGGAAATCTGCAGCAAACAACAGATGCAACTACTTTAGTCTTTTACATTAAATTATAGATTTTGGATCCTAAATCAGTTGTTTTCTCATACAGAGATCTGATCTTTTCCTTCTTTATCACAAATCTCTTGCATTTTGTTCAATTGTGTATATGCATGCATGTGCACATGCTCTTTCTATTTGGGAGAAATTATACAGCTGGAGAGGATCCCTGTCATGTCACAAACATATATGCTTGATGCTTTCTCCTTTGCTTTAGCAATCCCCAGGAAATCAAAACTAGATAGCAAAGCATTAGACAAGGGGTAGGGAATGTTGGCTCTCCAGAACTATCAAATGGGAAGACCCCCAAATGCATTGCTAGTGGGACTCAGTGGGATTATGTCATGCACTTACAATCAGTTGACAATGACATGCTTTTTCCAGAACCAATGCACTGCAGAAACCAGACATTTTAACACACCCTGACTGAGTGCATACTGTTACAAACCCAGGTGCCAGTTCAAGCCAATAGGCTGCTAGCACACAGAGAGAGAGAGAGAGCGCAATATATACCTATATTCTATTGTATCTTTTATACTGCTTGTAAAGTACTGGGTTTGGAGGTGTTCAGCAGCAGTCATACTTTATTAGCATCTGCACAACAAGACAACATGGTGGGTCCGGGTCCCTGTTTATATGCATGCACCCAGAACAACCCTCTCCTAAGCCCAGTCCAATCCTGGAAGGTTAAAGTTCATGCCACAGTTCTTAATAGGTGGTCAGTTCAGTCCTTCCCTAGTCAGGTGATCCACGGTTTCCTGCGGTTCCCCTGTGCATGCTATGCAATGCTGTGTTGGAAATTCAGGGACTGAAATGCAGTACACAACACTGTTGGTCTATAATAAACAACAATTCCTACTTGGAGAGCCAATTTCCATCCAGAATGTTTGTACATGCAGCCCTATGGGGCAAATTTTCATCATTCAAAATGAAAATGGTAAGGGAAGGGTCCCACACCATGGTCCTTATCCAAATTGGGCCTCTGTGGTGCTCTAGAATTGAGTTCCCACGGGGAATTCGCAGGTGGCATCCTGCTGTAGGTCCCCACAGTCATCACTTATTAAATGTAATGTGTATTCTGGGCCTTGGTATGGTAAACTGATAAGGCAAATTTACTACAATATGTTTTTAAATTACTAATAAAAATACATACAAGCTGAGAACAGTTATATAAACCAGCCTCTCACTTCTTTTGGAGGGAAGTCAGAGATTTTCAAGGCAATCAGCTTGGCTTTCTTTTATCATTAGGAATTTTGGCTATAGCAGTAATTGAACATTGGTAGCTTATTAAAATGTCAAAAACAGGGTATAGTTCTGAAATTACTTATGGTTAGTAGATTTTAGCTTCACTTTTGACAGCAAAACTAATTAAGCAAATATGGGATATGCAAAAGTATCTGTAGTTCCCAGGATTTAGGGTACTTTTTTGTGTTTAGGTTCTAAACAGAAATTTACAATGTAATCCTAAACAGTTGCACTGTTTTAAGTCTATTATGGTCAATAGGCTTCAGAGGGTGTAACTGTGTTAGTGTCACACTAAAAGCCTCCAAAGTAAGCTCTTCATCATTAAATGTCATTTTTGTTAGAAATAATTTAAAAAAAAACGTAATTACTTTGAGCCAAATATATTTCCTTTCCCTCAAGCTGCTCAGCAGCAGGAGGTCACTCATTAACTAGCAGCAAAATGTTTGCCCCTACTGAGAAACATAAATTAAATGCTATTATAAGAAAAGACAAAGATCTAATTTTGATTTTATAAGTACTTGACTTACCATACAATTCTTGTACCTTAAAATTTATCCTTCTTTCTGTGTACTTGAATTAGGACCAAATACTTATCTTGTAAATAATTATGGTTTTTGTAATTAATATTTCAAAAATTACAAAATAAAAATTATTTGAGGGGATATTTCAAAAGCAAGCTTATAAATGATGTTGGGCTTCTTGTCCTTTCTGTATTTTCTCCCCTTCCTTTGTTTTCTTTTTAACTCTTAGGCTTTTGGGATATAAAGAGCTTGAACTATGGCAGAAATAGTGTCTTCTATAAGTTCTGTATGTTTGCCCACAGTTCTTAAAAAGATGCTTAGAGTTCAGAGTGACTAAGGAATTGAAGCACACTTCATCAGAGAAGACAGTTGCTTTGTTATTCATAAGCATGTAAAAAAAAGTACCGTATTTTTTGCACCATAAGTAATCTGTTCCACAAGATTCAAGAAGTCAAAAGAAAGCTTAAAGCATAGTTAGGCATGCTAAAAGGTTAATGGGAACAATATACTTAAGAGCTATATAGTAGAGGTGAAAGGATGACAGATTCTTTCAAAGAAGAATTTTTTGAAGAAGAACCTACAATTTTAGAAAGTAAAGTGAAAACAGCACTGATAGCAATTGGGAATAACAAATCACCAGGAGTAGATGGTGTATCAATAGAGCTATTACAAGCTACAGAAATGGAGAACATCAAAATCTTAATAAGAATATGCCAACAAATTATGGAAAACAAAGCAATGGTCTTTAGCCTGGATGCTCAATTTACATTCCAATTCCGAAAAAAGGAGACATCAAAGACTGCAGCAATTATCGAACCATTGTGTTAATTTCTCACTTGAGTAAAGTGATACTCAAAATCTTACAACGATGACTGTATGGAATGAGAAATGCCAGATGTTCAAGCTGGGTTCAGAAAAGGAAAAGGCACTAGAGATCATATTACAAATTTACATTGGTTACTTAAGTATATATGAGAGAATTTCAGAAGAAAATCAGCATGTCTTTCATAGATTACATCAAATATTTTGACTTCATGGATGATGAAAAATTATGATTGGTTTTAAAAGAAAAAGGTGTGCCATAGCAGCTGACTGTTTTGATGCACAACCTGAACTCTGGACAAGAGGCTACTGTTAGAACAGAATATGGAGAAACAGAATGGTTTCTAGTTGTCAAGGATGTATTTTATCCCCCTATTGCTTTAATCTATATGCAGAACATATAAGGAAATCTGGATTCTAATTAGATGAAGGAGGATTCTATGATTCTATGAATGAAATCTGATGGAAAAACATTAACAATTTGAGACAGGCAGATGACATCACCTTACTGGCAGAAAATAATGAAGATCCAAAATGACTCCTGTCCCAAAAGCAGGATTGTAGTTTAACATAAATAAGACAAAAGTAATGCCTACTGGGGAATTACACAGCTTTAAGGTTGACAATGAAGAAACTGAAATGGTTAAATATCTTCTATTGCTTAGCTCCATCATCAACCAAAAGGGAGACTGCATCCAAGAAAAGAGAAGGAAACTGAGATTGGGAAGGGCAGCCATGAAGGAGTTAAAACGATTCTTACATGTCTCTGGCAACCAAGATCAAGGTTTTCATGCCATAAAGTCCCTTATTACTATGTATGGGTGTGAAAGTTGGACAATGAAGAAAGTTGACAGGAAGGAGTTGATTTATTTGAAATGTGGTGTTGGAGGAGAGTTTTACTGATACCATGGACTGCGAAAAAGACAAATAAGTAGGTTCCAGATCAAACTAAGCCTGAATCCCAAGAAGCCAAAAGGACTAAACTGAGGCTATTATACTTTGATCATATGATGCGAAGACAGAATCACTGGAAAAGACAATCGTGGCCATTATGTAGGAGTAGATGAGGCAGGCAGCTGCCTGGGGCACCACCTTGCTTACAAGGCACCTTCAGGTGTCCCCTCCCACTGCTCCGCTGGGACTGCGCACCAGTGTGTGTTCTCCTCTAAGTTCAGCTTCTCAGCCGGGCTCGGAGGACAGCAGCCGCACTCCAAAGCTGTCTCCTCTTGCAGGGGAGTCAGCCTTGGAGTGAGGCAGAGCAGCCCCACCACCCCTTTCACTCGCCTGAGACCTGAATGTATGAAACAGGCAGCATGGCCTCGCTCCCAGCGCGAGGCAGAGCAGGCCTGCCACCCCTTTTGCTCACTTAGGATCCACTCTGACCCCCATGGGGGACACAGCTGGAGGGGCGCAGGCATGGGGGTGTCCTGAAGCAGCAAAACCCCCAGCGCTGCCCCTAAAGATAATAATGCTAGAAAAAGTTTTTCTAGCATTAAAGCTGAAAGCAGTAGGAAAAGAAGACTTAACATGAGATGGATTGATAATCAAGGGATCCACAGCTCTCAGTGTGTAAGACCTGTGTTTTGGAGGTCATCAATTCACAGGGTCACAAGTCAGAAGTGACTTGACAGCACTTAAGTCACACACACAAGTACAAAACAAGCTAACATAAACTCATCCTATAAAAGCCTTTGGCTATAATGTACAGTTTAGAAAGGCCACTTTTTTGAGTGCTCATAACTTACTCTTGATGGTATAGCCAAAAGTTTGTGAACATACTATGAAACTATAGGAATGTTTTTAAATGCTGTTATCTTTATTTAAGAGAAACATTTTCTAAGCCAATTATAAGGTTTGTTTTGTGGGCACAGTTGTTTTGTCTTTCTCGCATGGAATAACATGGCATTTACTTCCACATAGGCCTGTTTAGGATTGTTCCCATAAGTCCTGTGTGACTTCCTGTCAGCTCAACCTTAACCAAAGTTCCCTAACATTTTTTGAGGGCCAAGGTCAAATAGCTACATACAGTACGGCTGCACACACAGAACATTTGCAACGCTCCAATATCAGTCTGGAATAACATAGGTGGCCTGATGTCAATTCCTCATGCAGTCCAAAATATGGCATAACTTGATGGCAACAGATGGCAGGCTGTCTGCTCCAGACAGGCCTCTTGTCATTAGATTGTTCAATCCAAGAAGAGAAGTATTTTATGTGGGGGTTGTTTTTTGCTTCATACCAATGATATTGTAGCTGCCAATGTTAATTTTCTTAATATATAAATGCAAAATATGTATCTCCTGCTGCTGTTTTAACACTAATTGATATGTTGTTGCTATATCTACATTGAAATTGGTTTTGTATATGATTAGCTATCCTGGGAACACTTTTTCTAGTTGAAGGACAGGATATAAATGCTTAACACAAACAATAATAAAATAAATCTCCTAAAACATTCCCATTCTTTTGATGCAGTCAGCCTGCAAGATCTGAATCCACCCAATCCTTCAGGGAAAAAGAGATCAAACATTGTACAAGATAAGGTCACCAGAAGCAATTATTAGTATGCGAATATAGGGAAGAACACTTACCAAAGGTAACCATTTTGCTTTCATCCATACTTCTAATTGTCCTAGAGATAGCCACTCCACCCCCACACTCACTTGATCCAGGTGAGACTCCAGCAAGGAACAGCCTTGTTCAGGCACTGCTAAGACAGGCAGTCCAACAAGAGGCTATGGGGAAATGAGCAAGGGTGAAGTCATGCCTGGAAATGCACTAGCAGCAGCCTCAGAGCTTGTCAGGCCCAACACAGGCACACAACTGAAGAAAGAGCATTGGGGAAGTCCAGTAGGGTTTTGTGGGCTCCAGGGGAAAACCCCACCCACAAATGCCCTAAATGCATCATGATGTCACCCAGAAGTGACATCTTTTTGTGGCAGCGCTCTAGTTTTTAGGCAAAACTCTGTGATAAAATTCTGCTCAAACCATAAAGTTTTGCCCTAAAACTAGAATGTCACCATGCATGATAGCCAGTACATCTCACCGTACTATTAGCTGACAGCAAAGCAGTTTTTATTCTAGTCTTTAGAAAATTAGAACCAGCAATAGATTGAAACAAATTTATCTGATGTCTGGTAGTGGGAACAGTATACCACTGGTGCTTTGCACATATCTGACTGGAAAGTATTAGTCACTAAAGAATTATAAAAATAAAATCCACAAGGGCAAACATTGAGTAGAAGCTCAAAAAAAGCAATGTTCAGGAAAAATAGCCCATAGCCAGGATTTTTCATTTAGTGGCGTGAGGAATGCATCTGCAGCTGCCTCAATGTCCACACACAGCACAGGGTCCCTGAAGAACAGAAGGGGAGCTGTTGTTGCCACCCTATGCATTGAAAGTATCCATTGCTCCCCAGTGGGTATGCTTCCCAGCAGCCCAGCCACACAGCTGAGGGCACTCCTGCACTACCCCAAGTGCCCTCTTCACCCCCCCCCTCAAAAGACATTGAGTCTGCCTGCTACATTGACTCCCTCCAGCCGTTGACTCCAGGCACCCCTTTGGTCCCCTGCCCCCTTAGTGATATCTTCACAGATGTCTTCTCCCTGGGTGACAGAGGCCCCCACTACCTAAAACAGACACATAGTTAAGAACATTCATCCACTCTATTTATTTCTCAACTTTCTCCCTCATGGGAATCACGTGGCTTCCCATCATTCCCTTCTACTCTGTTTTATGCTCACAACTCTGTGAGGTTGGTTAGGCTGGCCCAAGGCTACAAGTAGAGATCAGAATCTAGGTCTCCCAGATATAGACTCTCACACTAATCACTGCACCAAGCTGGTACATTCACCCAAACCACCCTCTGGCTCTCCCCTTTCACACAGCAGCCCACAAGATGAGAGAGGTAACCTGCTGCTCAGTCAGCACTGGAGATACTGCTGGGCCCCTGTTATGTTTGGTGGAGGACTACAAACAGTGGCACCTGCCAAACCATCCATGTGGCAAGGGAGTGGAGTCTCATCTCAGGCAGAGGGTGGAGAGGGGCAGGCCAAGGCACCTGAAAGCTCTTGCTCCTAGATAAGTCATTGAGCAGCCCTCGGGGGGGGGGGGAGACACAGATGGGGTAGGGAGGGACTGGAGCAGGGAGGGGGTGGAGTTCCTGGCATGTAGTCAAAATCAGACAGAGACACAGTTGTGGCATGACACAGACTTTATTGAACTGAAAACCATGGCAAGGTGTGAAGACTCCATTTGCTGCCTCCCTGGAAGGAGGACTGAGGATCCATGGCATGCATCTAAGTGGGATGGCATTGCAGGGCTGGCCAGGTGCCACTCCAAGAGGAGGGGTGGGATAGCAGACTGAGTGATTGGGAGGTAGGTGGGATAAGCCATACCAACAAGTCTTCCTGTTGAATCTTCACCTGCAGGAATTAAAAACAGAGATATGTGCAGCCATGACAACTGGGCATGAGTGCCATGCTGGGCTCAGTCATGGATGTATTGTCCTTATAGAGTCTGTAAATGCAGTCTCGGGGCGGGGGGCTTTGCCATGAACTCCATTTGAGGCACATGATGGTACCATCTGAATTACAGTCATCTCAGGGATTTCTGGCAAACATCCACAGTAGCTGATGCTCAAGGCTCTGATCCTGCAAGAAAGTGAGTCAAAGGGTTGCCTAGCAAGCTGGTTCATCACATACAATGGAGCAGCTGCCAAACCTCCCCAAGAAAACCACCAAAAATGCACCCCCCTACCTGCTCCAGTCCCTCCCTACCCCATCTGAGGGTGGGAAACAGACAAATAACAGAGCTTACAGCCCAGTGTTAGGCTGCAAACGTTCCTTCCCCCAAGTTCTCCTGGGAAACTTTCCTGGGATCTTTTCTTGTGGCATGTCAGGGGGGCATGGTGCTGTGAGGCCATGGCTTTTGTTGCCCCTGCATGAACTCACTGCAGGGCTTGAATGTGGGAGGTGCCATGACAGTACCCAGCCTCAAGCGAGGAAAATGGGGAGCAGGTTTGGGAACCTTCCCCTTGCTCACCTGTCAGTATGTGGCTGCCCCTTTGGGTCAAGCCTACAAAGGTGGGGTACCTGTTAGGGTTCTGAAATGGAGCAGGTCAGCCACAGAGTATGGACTTTGCTGTCCTTGTTGGGTGTTAGTGCAAAGTGCTTGCCCTGTAGTGCTAAATACCCTTTCTGTGCTTTTTTCACCACCAAAGTGCCTCATTGCTTGCTCTAAGTCTGCACAGCAGACAGAATCTGAGACAGAATCCTGTGCCTCTTGCCCTACCTATTAAGATGTCCTGGCTGAAGCTTTTGGAGGATGGAGGGGGCCACAACAGAGTGCCAGAGAGTGGGAGGGACATGATTGGTCAAGCCTGTAGTAGGTCCTGAGTTCCTTTGGGCCCAGTGGGCATGGCAACAATAGTGGGGGGTACTTGATTTTTCAGTTCAATAGTTGCCTATTGGCCACACCATGTTTTTTGTTGATGTAACTTCCCACCTCTGGTGGGGCATTCCCAGGCTGAAAGGGCTCAGGGAGCCAACTAACTCTGCCTACAACCACGCTGGCACAGGGGTCTACAACTCAATTGCACCAACAGACAATCACTGAGAGCCACTGGCACCTGAGAGTCATGGAGAGACACTAGTGCCCTGCACCATCGTAATGGGCTATTACAATATCTTGGAGACACGCTGGCATAAGGGTCAGTACTTTCAGCCCCCCCTTAGATTTGTGCTGCAAAAGACCAAAAAGACATCTGTAATTGTGTTTTAATTTTCTACCTAAATTAGAATACACACACACACAGGGGTCATTTTGTAGAAAAATAGGTGGTGGAGCTCATCCAGGGATTGTTTTGCAGCTGTACATACTATTCAATGGACAAGGAGGTAGAACTCTCAGAAGGAGGAGATGGAACTCTCAGAAAGGTTCAGAAGCTGCGCTCCTGTGAGCTCCCACTGAATCTGAGGCCTGTATATATACAACATTAACATAAGCTGCATAGTAGAAAATACATAATAGCATAAAGTGTAAAAAGACCTGTAGACTAGAGGCAAATTTATAAGGACCAGAACTTGAGGTTTATTTGTTTTCTTTTATCTCTGGGCTGCAACAGAGGCTACAATGCAGCAAGATTTTAAATCAAGCAGTAATCCTTAGCCCATTTATGTATCTTATATCTATATAAAAGCCCTTTGGAATTGGCCCAGTCCAGCTCTCCTATTGGCTGTGGTGTACATTGCATCAACCATTGGGCCATCAAACATCACTCAAGAGCATTTGTGTGGTATTGGCTGACTCCACTCCTAGCCCCTGTCCACTGCCAGCCCTAGGACAGATGAGGATTGTGCCATTGGGGAACTGCTAGGCAACCAACCTTGGTTTTCTCAGTAAAAACCAACCAGTAAAAGGCAGGGGAAAGAGGCCCTTTCCAGGATTCCCCCCCCCCTCATTCCAATATTATTTGGCTCCATTGTTCCCTATGGGGAATCTCAGGATTTGGAGGGGCTGCTTTTTGAGCAAATTGCACCAACATTCTCTCTTGGCTTGGCTTCGCGAACGAAGATTTAAGAAGGGTGCAATAGTCCACGTCTGCTGCAGGCTCACTGGTGGCTGACAAGACCAATGCGGGACAGGCAGGTCCGGCCACAGTGGCAACCCCCAAGTTTCAAGTGAATTGGACTAAGGTTAAATTCTATGGGCCCCTGAACAAGGTGCCTCAAGCCATCCTCCATTGTTTCCTATGGAGGGGGAATTTCATGCTTTCTCCAGGGCAAATAATAGCCAAAGACACAACAGCAAGCAAAACAATCCCTGGCCAAAAGTCTCTCAAAGCAGACAGAACCAACAAACCCAAAGAACCAATTAAGAACTGGGCAATCCTACTAGATGCATAGGACAATAAGGCAAGCCTACCACAACTAATGTACAACCAAAGAATCAAAGCCAATATCAAACCAGAGAATCCCACAATGTTGTGGAAGCCCAACAAATATCAAATCAGAAAATTCAATATACAACCCAAGAATGAATGGCAATGTCACAACGGAAAAATCCACCACAAACTGTAAACCAACTCCTGCAAGTAATGTAATGTTAAAAGACCCACAAAACTAATTTAAATGCACAGAATTGAAGCCAGATCAACAGGATAAACCAAAACCAAGTTCTGGAAAGAAGATACTGACAGAGGTACAGATAATAAAGGTACAAACAAGCACTTTGAATTGTGCCTGATAGGCAGCCTATGTAAATATTTCAGCAGTCACATTCCTGACAGAAATTGGGCTGCCACTTGAAGGAAGTTTCTACACTTTACAAAGAGGCATTAAAAACACTGTCATCTAACCTGAATGAGACTATCAGAGCATGGATCACCACAGGTTTAAAGGAATATCTACAGCTGAAATGCCAAAATGATAGAAGATGTTCTGGGCCACGGAGGAGGCCTGAGCCACAGGTCACACTCCAGAAATGCCCCCACTTGTTCTTTCACCCTCTGGCAATGAATTCCACATTTTAATCACTTTCTGTATAAAGAAGTATTTCATTTTATCCATCAGCTTAATTGGATACCCTTGAGTTCTAGTATTTTGGGAGAGGAGGAAGTTTTTTCTTTGTTAGCACTCTCCACCCCATGCATAGTTTTATAAACCTCTTACATCTATTATGAACAAAACTCTGTTGGTCTTAAAGGTGCCACTGGACTCCAACTTTGTTCCCCTTAGCTGTCTCTTGTCTAAACTGAAAAGTCCGAAATTCTTCAGCCTTTTCTCATAGGGAAGATGCTCCAGTCCTCTAATAATCTTGGTCACCCTTCTCTGTGCTTTTTCCAGCTCTGTCTTTCTTTCTTTAGATAGGTTGACCAGAACTGTACAGACAAGTCCAAACGAGGCTACAACATATATCTACACAGGGGATTATAATACTGGCCATTTTATTTTAACTCTGTTTCCTAATAATCCTTAACATGGAGTTTGACAATACAATACCAAGATCTTCCCCTCTCAGTTCAGACTCCATTAGCCTACACTTGAAGCTGGGATTTTTTTGTCCCAATGTGCATCACTTTATACTTACCATAACTGAACCACATTTGCCACATTTTCACGCACTCCCCCAGTTTGTGGAAATCCTCACAGTCAGCTTTGGTGTAGTTTTCACCACGTGCTGAATAATTCTGTGTCATCTGCAAACCTGGCCACTACACTGCCCCCCCCCCCCCAGGAGGTGCACCTGTTCCTAACATAACCAGCTAGCTCTGGAGAACAGTTTGTCCTTTTGCCTGCATTCTTAGCAAACTTAGGCGGCTGCTGACATCACAGGCAAGACACACACCCCTGTCCCGCCCGCTCTGGCTGTTTGCAGCCGCGGAGGGTCCCAGTGTTGCGTCACCCCTCGGGTCGATGCGGTAGGAGGATTTTGTTAAAGGGAACTCGGGCAGCCATCCTGCCCATGCCCACGGTCATCTTGAAATATGTGCGGGACGCAAGGGAACATTCTTCCGACTCTATTGCCAATCGCAGCGCAGGGAGTGGGGGAAAGATCGTCTCCCTTCCCGATAAGCGATCTCCCTGCGACCTCAGGAGGAAGCCGCTCAACTGCCTGCCTGCCGCCTTACTGGGAACGCGCGCGCCCCCGCTCACCCACGCGCCTTGCCTCTCGGCCGCACGGCGAACTTGCCTTCAGTTCCCTGCAGCGCTGGAACGGGGCGCTTCTCCGCCTCCTCCCCCGCCGCGACTTCTTGCACAGCCCGAGGGTGGCGCTTCGCCGCCTGCTGGCCAGTGAGGAGTCTCCGCGAGGGGGAGCGAAGGAGGCGGGGCGGAGAGCGCGTGTCTCGGGCGGCCACACCTTTTAAAACAACCTGGCGGAGCGCGGGGAGCGTCTCGCAGCCTCAGGGGCCGGCTTGCCACTCGTCAGGAGGCGGCGTAGCAAGGCAGCCACCGCCGCCCCTGTCCCGGAGCGCCGCTTCTGTTTTCGCGGGAAATGGTCGCTTGGCACCGGCGGCGGAGCTAGGGAGGGCGAGGCGAGGCGAGCGGCAGTCTCGGGCGCTGGAGGGACCCGTCGCCGGCATGTCTCCCGTCAGCGAGGAGCTGGGGCCCGGCGGCGACTCTGCCCTGCCCACTTACGAAGAGGTGGCGGGCGGCGGGGAGAACGGGGACTACCGCGCGCCGCCGGAGGCGTCTGCTGCTTCTCAGAAGGGGGCCGGGGAGTCCCTCCTGACAGCGGCGGAGCCTGCGCTGAAGCCCCCGGGCAGTGAGGGCGAGAGCGAGGAGCGGGAGGCGGCGGAGCTGACGCCTCCCGAGGGCGGCTGGGGCTGGCTGGTCATGCTGGCGTCCATGTGGTGCAACGGGGCCGTCTTCGGCATCCAGAACTCGTGCGGCGTCCTCTTCAAGTCCATGCTGGCCGAGTTCGGAGACCCCGCCGACAAGCAGCTGGTGTTCCGGACAGGTGAGGCAGCGGGAGAAGGTGGCTGCGGCTGTTTCACGAGCTGGGCGCGCGGGCTGGGGCAGTCTCGTCCCGGTCTGATGCTGAGCCTCAACTCACGCAGTGCTGCTTCGGTTCCGGATGTTTCCCCGCTGCACACTTCCTCAGGCCTTCAGGCCCTCCCCATGCTTTCCAAAAGCAGGCAGCGAAATCGGGGCTTTCCTCTAGGATGGTCTTCAGGAGCCCCCAGCTCTTTCCGAGGGCTTTTGGGGTTGAATATGGGAACGTGGAGAAGAGAAACATTGTCGCTGCTGTGGGCTTTCGTTGGGTTTTGTGCCATTGTTTTTACCTTGATATGGCATGTACTGGGGCTTTGGCTTTATTATGAGCTGCTTAATAGATACCTATAACAATATTTGATATTCATTTTTTGAATGAAGGAATGGAGCAGGGTGCCCTTTCTTACACAAGAGAAAGGCGATATGACTCAGTTATGGAAGGTGTGGGGAGAGACACTAGAAGGCAGCATCAGCTAGTACTCCTGTGCTTTGAGACCACTCAACCTGCCAAGCCACTTGCATTTCGTTTTCCCTTCCACTCTCGCTGTTTCTTGTCTTCTCCACCATGGAAGCCCTTTTTACTAGCCATGATAACAGAAACAAGCTTTCCTGTTTAGGGGAAGTATACTTCTGAGTAAGTGATACTGAAGAAGTCTGTAATCTTCATGTCCTTTTTGTCAGTTCCCCAGAGGCAGTTACTTGGCTACAGAATGTTAAACTAGGAAGAAGCAAGTAACTTGTTTGGCTTAGAATTAGCTGGTCCTCCAGTCCAGGGCAACTGTGGCCACTGTGTGAAACTAGATGGTCCAGCAGGGCTGTTGTCATGACCAGAACCACAGCATGGCAGACGTGGGTTCTGAGCTCCAAGTATCATACTGCCAATTATCTCTCTGTTGTTGCATCATAGTGTCTATTTTATAGAAAATACTACATTTACTCAAATTTTTCCAAAAATCAGAAAAATTGGGGGTTGTCTTACGGTTATGTCTAGTTGATTTAAATAACATTTGAGGGTTCATCTTATTATATACAGTTTACTAGTAAAGCTGAGAAAACCGTGACTTGCCCAAAATCACAAAAAAAACCACAACCCCAAAGCAGAGGTGAGAGCTGAGCAAGCAATCTCCTTCCCCCCAAAATATACCTACAATTAAAGTTTACTCTTGAACATCCAAGTTCTATTTAGGTCCCATCTATCACTTATTCAGTCTTGTTTTCCTCCCCAATTTCCCCCCCAGAGTTTGGTTTTTCCTTTTAGCCAGAAAGTCCAATTTAAGGACACAGAGCAAGTCCTGTATTTGAAAGGGTAGAGTTGAATCTGTTTGGAGACATGAGTTTATTACTTAGTCATCAGACGAGACAAGCTGCTAGTTCTCTGATTACTGCTAGGAATGTATGCAGTCCCTGTTGCTTCCAAATGTTCTAGGATGTTTATGGGTTACAGAATGCATTGTATTCCCTTTTCTTAAAATTGGCTTGGATCCTGCTTAGAATTTCCATGGGTTTGGTAAGGAAAGTTTTTGCTGATTTCCCCCAAGCTATTCCTAGAAGCCAGCCATCCTCTAGAGCTGCTTTTCACCTTGTATTTGGGCTACTGTAGGAGAGGGAAACTGGCGAAAATCACTCTCCTTTGTGCTTGTGGAAACTATAGGTGGGGGAACAAGCTAGTATTTGCAGATATGGGGTTGTGTTCCACCTGGGAAAGTAATTATGCAAAGTCATGTGTGTTGTATGTTGCATGTGGTACAGGCCAGCACAGAGTACTGATAAGATAGTGGCCACATTGGTATCTCCTGCTTTAGGCCCCCCCAAGAAGCAGTACCGGTAAGAAATTTAAGTTACTTTCAGTCCTTAGTAGAGGGTAGCACATGTGGGGTGTCTGCATGTAATAGAAATGAGCATTGCAGTGTGCATCTCTTTGAAAACAAGGCAGTATTGGTTGTGAATTTAACCTGTCTTTCATGCACACCACTTAGCTTGCATTATCCATTAGCCCCCAATGTTTTCCTAATAGAATGTAAATTTAATATAATTGGACCGAAGGAAGGTTTGAAATAATTTTTTTTATTTAGTGGAATGGGAGTATCTGCATCAGCTGTTACGCTTGATGGGTTACTACAGCATTTCCCATTACTGCAACTGATTTATTTATAGCATTTTAAACTTCCTATAACCATATGCTTTCTTGGGAGTAAGTTTTACTCAATTGCATTCAGTTTTCTTCCAAGTAAACATGAACAGGGCTGGGCTGAAAGTTTTTATTTGCTCTTGAGAACAGCCCTATAAAACAGGTTATTATTCCCATTTAGGAGTGTGGGAGAGGGGGCTGAAAAGGCACTGAGTTGGATTCAGCCTTTTTGCAAATGTTACAATTACAACTAAGGATTATAAGAGCAGCTGTGGTAGTTCTGTTCTAGAATCCATCTATTCCAGGATCCTGTTTCTCAGGATACCACCCGGATGTTTATAGAATGTCTATAATCAAGGTGTGGAGGCCAAGTCTCTCCCCACTGCCCCACCCAATGGTGTTATTTAGTGGATTACTGTCTCTGACCACAGAGGATCCATTTAGTCATTAGAGTTATTAGGCATGGAATGCAGCTACCTTCCATGAATGGGAGTAGGGTTGCCAAGTCCAATTCAAGAAATATCTGGGGACTTTGGGGGTGGAGCCAGGAGCAAGGGTGTGACAAGCATAATTGAACTCCAAGGGAGTTCTGGCCATCACATTTAAAGGGACAGCACACCTTTTAGAATGCCTTCCTTCCATAGAAAATAATGAAAGATAGGGGCACCTTCTTTTGGGGCTCATAGAATTGGACCCCCTGGTCCAATCTTTTTGAAACTTGGGAGGTATTTTGGGGAGAGGCACTAGATGCTATACGGAACATTTGGCACCTCTACCTCAAAAAACAGCCCCCCCCCAGAGCCCCTGACACCCGCGGATCAATTCCCCATCATTCCCTATGGGAATCGTTCCTGGAGGTGCATAATGGCTGTGGGGGTGGAGCTTCCCCCACCGGCCAGCTGGCTGGGGGAGGGGGGAAGCCTGTAAAACCAGGGGATCCCCCGCTGGGACCTGGGGATTGGGAAGCCTAAATGGGAGGGATCTTAGCAGCCTTGCTCTTAATGTAGATCCTTTGGAGCAATATGATCTGTGGCACACAGGGAATAAAGAAGGTGGTATTTGCAGATACTCTTCCTACCTTATATGAGCACTGCATTGGGAAGGGAAAAGTGGTAAAGATTCTTAACTTTAGTTCTAGTTGAGGAAGCGCTGAATCCAACTCAGGTGGTTGCCAAACTGGAACTTCAGGTCTCTGAGGTCTATCTGACTTCACTTTATTTTGTCTTTTACAGATAAAGCAATTTTTATGTGAAAGTGTCGGACGCAAATGAAAATATCAGACACAAATTAATATTTTTAAGTGACCCACACACTCCTGTATTATCAACTGTTACTGTTCTGTCTGTCACACTGTAACTAATCCACACACTGTGGATCAGTTACAGTGTGACAGACAGAACAGTCTGAAATTTATAACACAGCAAAAATGCATCACAGTCTTCAAAATATATGTTATAAATGGGGTGGAGAGAGCTGACAGAGAAATTTTTCTCTCTTCCGAAATACTTGAGGGCATTCAGTGAAACTAATGGGCAGTAGGTTTGAGAGGAACAAATATTACTTTAGACAGAGAGTGATTAAAATGTAGATTTTGCTACCAGAGGAATAAACAGTTTTAAAGGGGAATTAGATAGACTTTTGGAGGATATGTCTATCAGTGGCTACAAGCCGTGGTGTCTAACTAGAACTTCCAAGTTCAGAGGGAATTATCCTCTGAATCCCAGAACCAGGAGACTATACATGAGGGGAAGGGCTCAGCCTATATGCCTTGTTGTTGGCTGTCCAGATGAACTGGTATGTGAGTATATGGTGGACTAGATGGACCATCGATCAGATCCAGCAGGGATCTTCTTATGTTTTACAGATTTGTTTTTCAAATTAGTGTTGAAATCTTCATTAAAAATCTTAGTGCAGCAGTAGCATTGTTTGAATAAGCCTTGTGTTTTTGTTTTGGATGACATCTGAAAAAGAATGGTCATCTATAACCTTATTTGTTTAAATTAAAAGCACAATCAAGAATAGTTCTCAGCTGTATCAAAACAATTCTGAGCAACTGTAGAAAGTGTCTTGCTGAGGACCAAGGTTTTCAGGAAGTTCTTGGTATGCAGAAGACAAATGAACCCCAATACAGTGTTTGTTCTTGTATGACAAGCTCAGAACTGAGCAAAACTAGTTAGAGAAGAAACTCAGAGCAAATCTGAAGCAATGGAGTATATTTCAAACAAGCATTGCAGGCCAAGGGTGTTTGAGACATTTTTTCAAAACAGTAAAAAAAAAAAATCATCATAAATTTGAGTCAGTGTCTTACTTGAAATGAAATTTTGTTAAAAGATTTTCAGAATAATCATGTATATAGCAACCAGAAAAACAGTTTGGTGATGAGCCTTATAAAAGATAACTTTTTAAAAATCCAGTGCTTCCCAGTAGTAATGTCTCTTACAGTTCTGTGTTTATAGTTTATTTTTGGGTTCCTTAAATAGTAGCCAACAGAAGAAACTGATTCAGACCATCTTAAAGTGCAATGTATGCTTGTCAGTAAACTGGGATTTTGTCAGTGTATCAGACTCGAAAATATTTTAATACCATTCGGGTTAGAGAAGATCTATAGCGTTAAGGATACTAATGACTTAGATGGAGATGGGTATGAATACATCTTTTTAGAAGTTTTGTTAATGACCAATATTTGAAAGATCTTCAGTTGATCTTAGAATAACTTAATTAAATAAATTGCTCCACAATATTGAGGTTTCTCCTGAATTCCAAATGTGTACATTTTTTCTGGTTAAGTAGCAGGCACTAGCCCTCATTGTATATGCTTTGATCATTTTGAACCTAGAAGGAAGCTGAGAAATCTATTTCAGCTTCTGGTACTTAGAATGTACAACTTTAGTCTGCTTTGGGAGATGCATAGTGAACATCTGCTTCCAAAAGGAAAGGAAATGGTTACTTGTATAATTTAATCCAATTAGTATGTCTTCCTGTTATAATTAATTATGATGACTGCAAGCGTCTGGTTGAAACTGAGCATGAACTTCACAAAAGGTGAAGGCAACCTAATCCCCATTATTTTTGTTCACTGAAGAGGATAAGTGAATTAATAAGCAGTAATCTTGGGATAATTGCTCTGATTTGGGTTGGAGGTATTCTTATCAAAGTTCTAAAAGCTTGCACAATTGACAGAATTGTGAATATTCTGAAATGTTCAATAGTGCCATGAGCCTCCACTTTTAAAAATCTTTATAATATAGCTATTTCTAGAATCTACAATTGGGATCAAAGTATTACAAAATACTACTTATACACACATTGGTACATGTTAGCTGCCAAAGGCAGTTCCCTGTCAGGGACCCACTAATATGGCAGCCAGTGAGGAGTTGCTGCCAAAAGTAAAAATTGGACAAACCCTGCATGTGCATAAACCTCTTCAGATCCTGAAGTACACATTGTGAAAACATACTAGTGTGCTCATTTAAAGATGGGGTGGGGGAGATGAAATTATTAAGGAAAGTATGGTGGAGTGGATGCAAAATATTGGGCACTTGATAGAACTTAGACTGGAAAAGATTGTGGAAAATGAATATTAAAATGATTAGATCAAACATCTTTAAAGAGAATATTTACAAGATGCTGTATAGATGGTATACTACCCCAGAAAAATTATCAAAGATATATGTGAACACTTCTAATAGATACTGGAAATGTCAAAAGGCAGTTGGGTCTTTTTACCATATGTGGTGGCAATGTGAAAAAGCAAAGAGATATTGGATCCAAATTAATAGTTTGCTGCTAAAAATAAACATAAAACATCTACCGGAATTATATTTATTGAACATATGCCAAACCCCTATGCCTAAATTGTCAGCTAGATTTTTAGTACATGCAACCACGGCTGCAAGAATTGTGTATGCAAGATATTGGAAATCTCCAAAAATACCTAAGAGAGAGGAATTTGTTCAAAAGTTATTTGAAACCGCAGAAATGAACTTTTTATCAGTCAAACTGAAGGAAGGCCAGTCATATAGGGGTTGCAAAGAAACCTGGCAACCCCTATATGACTGGCTGAAAGAGAGAAAATGAAATTTAGTAGGTAAGAATGGTGTAGAACCAATATAGATGAAATAGGTCAAGGGAAATATTAGATGAGAATATAAATGATGTCATTTATTGTAAATAGCAGGCTTTAAACCTTACTCTTCAGTTTTATTGTTTGTCTAGTTAGTTTAGTCTTTCTTCAGTTTGTGTATTTCAGATATGTTTTATTTTCTGTTACAATACGTATGTTGGAAAAATAAAAACCTTTGCAACAACAAAAAAATAAAGATGAGGTGGGGCTTGTGCTAAATTTAGCACAATTATCTCCTGTCATTGCAGAATGCTATTATTTATTTTATTTGTTTAGATAATATATATTCCGCCCTTTCCCAAAGGGACTCAGAGCAGACAACAACGTTTTAGAAACAGCATAAAACAACAGTTAAAAACCAATAAAAGTGAACAATACAGTTTGGCAGCTGTAAGATTAAGCACAAGAAATTTATCTCATGTGTCCTTCAGGAATAATTGTTCTTTGGCAGTTTAGAACTGGACTGTGTGCATAAAGAAAATAGAGAATTTGTGATGAATGTCTTGGTATAAGATCTAGACCTAACAGAACAGTATTAATGCTTTCTCTAACCATTGCTACTGAGGAGCCCAGTTTAGGGTTCCCAGGTCTGTGTTGGAAAATACCTGGAAACTTTGAGGGTTGGGTTTGGGGAGGGGAATGGCCACAGCATGGTAAAATGCCAGAGTTCACCCTTCAAAGCAGTCATTTCTCTAGGGGAGTTGATCTCTGCCAGCTGGAGATCAATTGTAAAAGCAGGAGATCTCCAGGCCCAACCTGGATGGAGGCTGTCAATCCTAAAATATCAGCTATCACATGCAAAATCCTTCATGGCCTTGGACCCTTATATCTGCAAGACCACCCCTTCCCCTTACGGTCCACCAGAACAGCTGCACTAATCAGAGCAGGGTCTATTGTGGGTACTAACCTGCAAACAGGCAAAAATGACAACTGCTTTACACATGCCTTCTCTCTTGTGGCCCCCATCAGGTAGAACGGCTCAACTGAGGAGGCCAGGAAAACTCTCACTCTCATGGCTTCCACAAACTATGCAAAACTGAATTATCCCAAAGAGCTTTGTCTTTCCCCCCACCTCAGAGCCTGAGTGGCCTTGAAGGTCTGCTGCTGTAGAGAACTGCTGGGCTTCTTGCATGGCTGTTGTAATGTTTTTTTTACTTCTGAAGTGTCTGAAGTAACAGCATGTGATAAAGAACACAACATTTAGATGAGTTCCTTAGACTGTAAATTCAATAATCAAATTTAATGTAAATTCAATCATCAAATTTAATGTAAATTCAATCATCAAATTTAATGTAAATTCAATCATATTGCATGAAGTTCTATGATTCTTTTAAAAGGTTGTTTTAAATCTGTAAAGCTTCTGCAGTTTGAAGCCCAAAACCAGCAGGAGCTTATCTCGTGCATTTGGCCTGCTGAAAATGCCCCCAACTGCTTTTATCCCTGCTGAAGAAAGCATATGTAATCTATAACAGTAGTGCTCTAAGAGAAGATATGGAAGAAAAGTGGAGACACAAGTATAGGGAGATCAGTAAGACTAAAGTCATGAAGAGTGCAGTTCTATTCAGAATTACTGTGGGACTGTACTATTTAAACAGCAGCAGAAGGGTGTGTGTGTGGAATGACAGGAAGCATGCTGCCTTCGGCTATTGATCCTTTGAAGCTGAAAGCACAACTTTGAAAACCAAGAATACGCTTAATAATGTGGCATAAAAATAAAATGCTGGGTTTGAGTCTTAACATTAGGCACTTTAAACAGTGCCCCCCCCCCAAAAAAGCATGATTCTCTTAACAGTTAGATTCAAGTGTGTTACCACCTTAGAGACCAGAAATATTTTTAAGGTATAAGCTTTTGGGAGTTCTCTTCATCAGACAAGATTATCTAAAAACATGCATATTGAGTATAAGCATATAAAAACATGACTGTAAACACTGGTTTGCTGTTTTAACTGTAATTAACTGTCACCCCCATCTTTGAAAAGGGTTCCAGAGGAGATTCGGGAAATTACAGGCAAGTCAGTCTGACTTCAATACCGGGAAAGTTGGTAGAAATCATTATCAAGGACAGAATGAGTAGGCACACTGATGAACACAAGTTATTGGGGAAGACTCAGCATGGGTTCTGTAAGGGGAGATCTTGCCTCACTAACCTGTTACAGTTCTTTCAGGGGGTGAACAAACATGGGGACCCAATAGATGTTGTTTACCTTGACTTCCAGAAAGCTTTTGATAAAGTTCCTCATCGAAGGCTCCTTAGAAAGCTCGAGAGTCATGGAGTAAAAGGACAGGTCCTCTTGTGGATCAAAAACTGACTAATTAATAGGAAGCAGAGAGTGAGTATAAATGGGCAGTCTTCGCAGTGGAGGACGGTAAGCAGTGGAGTGCCGCAGGGCTCAGTACTGGGTCCCATGCTCTTTAACTTCATTAATGATTTGGAGTAAGCAGTGAAGTGGCCAAGTTTGCAATGACACTAAATTGTTCAGGGTGGTGAGAACCAGAGAGGATTGTGAGGAACTCCAAAGGGATCTGTTGAGGCTGGGTGAGTGGGCGTCAACGTGGCAGATGAGGTTCAGTGTGGCCAAGGGCAAAGAAATGTGCATTGGGGCCAAGAATCCCAGCTACAAATACAAGTTGATGGGGTGTGAACTGGCAGAGACTGACCAAGAGAGATCTTGGGGTCATGGTAAATAATTCACTGAAAATGTCAAGACAGTGTGCGATTGCAATAAAAAAGACCAACGCCATGCTGGGAATTATTAGGAAGGGAATTGAAAACAAATCAGCCATTATCATAATGCCCTGTATAAATCGATGGTGCGGTCTCATTTGGAATGCTGTATACAATTCTGGTCACTGCACCACAAAAAGGATGTTATAGCATTGGAAAAAGTGCAGAAAAGGGCAACTAGAATGATTAAAGGTTTGGAACACTTTCCCTGTGAAGAAAGGTTAAAACGCTTGGGACTCTTTAGCTTGGAGAAACGTCGACTGCAGGGTGACGTGATAGAGGTTTACAAGATTATGCATGGGATGGAGAAGGTAGAGAAAGAAGTACTTTTCTCCCTTTCTCACAATACAAGCACTCATGGGCATTCAATGAAATTGCTGAGCAGGGTATTTGCAGCAATGGTTATAATTAGTCTTGTGTGAAGAACTGATACTTTCTTTATGAAAATGATGACACATACAATTGTGAGCTAGGAAAACTAGCAAATATTCAGCTTTTTAATCCTCTTACAACTTTTCAAAAAGTATGCTTCTCTGTGTGTGGAAACAACTGAGGACAGTTGTTTAGTAGGATAGGGCATGAGAGGTAGAAGAAAAAAGGACAAATTGAGTCATATGCTTGAAGAGGCCAATGTAAAGAAAAAGGAGGGGAATAGTACTTTTGAAGAAAAGTATTATTTTCCGGTATTAGAGACATACTGGTGGAGCAGCATTACTGTAGGAGGAGAAGGGAAGGGTGATTTCTGCTGTTTAACCCTACCAATGCACATCCTTACCTTATATCTCATCACTTCATGGGCTTAATGGGCCACAGCAGGATGGGGGAGAATTGGGGTCATTCCACAGGTTTCACAAAATAAGCTATACGTTGGATTCTCCCCATGGTGATAATTTTTGTCTATATATTATGCTTGCAAACTAGAATGTTTTAATGCACGTACATTTTTCAGTACTGAAGAAATGAGGTGGAGCACTAATATAACCTGGACCTTGACAAAGTTTCTTTAGCTTTAGAGCCAGGCCTATTTTTCAGCCTTCAGTGTTTCATATTTTAATGGCAATTTCTCTACTTATTACTACCACAAAATTTAATCCAACCTCTTCAGTTTCTCAAAAATTTATTAGTTATAGCAAATTATTTATTTATAGTCCATTTTTCTTACTGAGACTCAGGGCATTTAAAACAATGCAATAAAAACAACAAAAACATACAACCAACACTGAATAAAACTGTTACAGAATTACAGAACACAGTATAACATGTACAAGTAAGTGGCAAAAAAGCTACAGTGTAATTGATAGAATAAAAAAAGAAAATTGATTACATTAATGTAAACTACTAAACAACCTTATCATCTTTCTTCAGTAAATTTGCAATACAGAGGAGAAAGGGACAAATGGATTTAATTCCATTTGTCAGCTTTGCCTCTGCAGGGTACTGGCTGATTTTGACTGGCTGGAAAGCAGAGGGAAAGGTTGACAGTTCTACCACTTCTTGCTGGCTTTTCATGGCAACTGAATAATCCATAATTAGCATGGAACTTTCCAGGACCAGTGACTGAAATAAGAGGGTAAAAGCAAAAATAGCATTGTTGAGGAGAGAAAAAGGCATCACATACTTTTTAGTGGAGGTTATGCATAGGAATCAAGTGCCTGTTGTATTTATACTTGCTAGAGTTAGCTTTAAGGAAATAGACTGTTAGTGCATTAAATAAATAACACATAATTTTAAATTTAGGTTGTTTCTAAGCCTTCTTTATAATTCTTTATATTTTTGATCATGTAATAGAAAATAGCATGTACTTGTGAAAAAATTATAAGAATTTAGGGTCCTTTTGAAAAAGGTGTATTGATTGGTGTGACTAATAAACATGAACAAATAAGCTTGCAGTGTTAAGTATACCTATGTTTTTTTTGGAATTCATTTGCATATTAGGCCACACCTTTGATGCCAAGCCACCTGGAACTGTGTTCCTGCTTAAAAGAAAAACCCTGAGTATACCTTTAGATTATGCAATTTGATTATTATGTCCCCAAAATAAAATTAGGACATACACTAACAAAAGTATATTATTAGTTATAGCAAATTATCTTTTTTACTGAGACTCAGGGCATTTAAAACAAGTAAGTAAAACAGAATGTACTGTTCTCTTTTATCAGGATTTACCTGTTCTTGCATAACAGTACTCAGCCTCATGAATGTGTTCTTTTTGTGTGTATATATTTATATACACTGTATTTAAATTTGTTCTATATATATGCATGTATCTATGTACATATCCACTCAATGCTTTCCCCCTCACTAAAACTGAAAGGTAGAAAACACCAGTGGCTAGTTGTACAGACAACAAGCCAGACAAGATTTTCAAAATCTGCAGAAACTAGGAGTAAAGCCCATTGTGGAGAAAAATACAACAGGCACTAGAAAGAGGCGGTGGATGAGTGAGAGAGAAATGCACTAATAATGTGGGTCTGGGTATCTGGATTGTGGCTATAGCTATAAGAAAAAAATATGAAATATTCAGCATCTGTGGACTTGATTCACAAAGGTAACACAAAAAGTGAAGGAGCAGTAGAATGGAAACATGCTGAATAGTTATGGAACTGAGCAGAGATTCATAAATTTGCAAGCTCATAATAGAAACTTTGTGTACCTTCCAGCTGGCAATTAAGCAATATAAAGCTTGAGAACAGTGTAAGACAGTAGTCTGACTGTTGTTCTCACAGGCATGTATGCAACTTTGTTTGCACCAATATTCTAGAGGAAATAGCTGCTCTTGTTAGTCTGTTAGTGGTAACACAAGTTTGAGCTTTGTATCTCTGTATCCTTTTAAAATATGTAACTGATTTTTGTACATTGTGGGAAAGTTGGCATAGGTCCACAAGCCTCTCTTCCAAAAGAAATTCAGCAGTTTGAATTCTTACCAGTTTCTGTAACTTGAAAATAAAAACATTTCTTCCTGTGGATTAGGGCTGTCTTGAATTTGTTGAAGTTGGGTTTTAGTTTGCATTAGAATACACTGGATGTTCTTAGAAATTAAAGAAATGTGACTAACTGAGGCTGTTAACTTACATCTTAAGTACTCTATCATCCACCCTCCAAATCTCCAAGTATTTACAGACCCTGAGTCTGAAGAGACACCAGAAGGGAGCTGAGTGAGGATCTGATGCCATAGTATTCTCTGAAACAGTCATTTCTTCTAGGGAGCTAGTTTAGAGATCAGTTGTAATTCTGAGAGACCTCCAAGCCTAGCCTTGATGTTGGTAACTTTGAGATGCTGACACTAATTTTGACGCTAAGTATTGCATCCAGTCATTTACTTCAAGGGCTCCTATGTCAGATTAGTATGCATTTGTGTTACAATGCGGTTAGATATTACATTGCCATGAATGCCTGCCTTAGGGTTGCCAAGTCTAATTCAAGAAATATCTGGGGACTTTGAGGGTGGAGCCACGAGACTTTGGGGGTGGAGCCAGGAGACATTGGGGGTGGAGCCAGCAGCAAGGTTGTGACAAGCATCATTGAACTCCAAAGGGAGTTCTGGCCATCACATTTAAAGGGACCACACATCTTTTAAATACCTTCTTTCCATTGGAAATAATGAAGGATAGGGGCACCTTCTTCTGGGGCTCATAGAATTGGACCCCCTGAACCAATCTTCTTCAAACTTGGAGAGCATTTTGGGGAGAGGTGGTGAATGCTATGCTGAAAATGTGGTGCTTCTACCTCAAAAAACAGCCTCCCCGGAGCCCCAGATACCCACAGATCAATTCTCCATTATACCCTATGAGAATTGATCATCACAGGGAATAATGGAGTGCCCAGCAGATATTTCCTCCTCCCCCGCTTTCTGATGACCCTCCAAACCAGGGGATCCCCTAACCCCACCTGGGGATTGGCAGCCCTAGCCTGCCTGGAGAGTAGGGTTGCCAAGTCCTCTGGTCACGAGTGGGGAGGCAGGGGTAGGGCTGCCAAATTCAGATAAGGAAATTCCTGGAGATTTTGGGATGAAGCCTGAACCTCAGTGTAGTACAGTGCCATAGTCCACCCTCCAAAGTATTCTTTATCTCCAGGGAAACTGATCTATATCACCTGGAAATTAGTTGTAATTCTGCGGGCTCCCCAGGTTCCACCTGTATGTGGGCATCCCTACTGGGGAGCTGTTTCGATTGAGACCAAACCTATTGCCGCCTGCTTGTGCATCTTTCAAACATTTCAATTAAACATTTCTATATCCCACCTTTCTGCCCATTTAAGGCTCTCAAGGTGAAGAACCATTAAAAACATGCAGGACAATTTGTACTGAGGAATAAAGCTATGCCTCCAGTATTTCACAGATGAAAACAGAGACACAGCCACCTTGGTATCTGGAGCTACAGGTAGCATGTGGCAGCAAAGTGGGCTCCCTCCCTCCAGTAACGGCTCAATTTATCCTAGTCTCTATAAGGAGCACACATGTATAAAATGCTGTCATGTTGCAGCTGACTTACTGCAACACCAGCAAGCGGCTTTGAAAACAAGTGAGAAGCAGAGGTGGTTTACCATAGTCTTCTTCTGCAGAGTCTTCTGTGGTGATTTCCCTTGCAAGTACTGACCCTCTTTAGCTTCTATGCCACCTTCCCTCCTGAGGGGTCCACTTGACTTTGTAAAAAAAGAAAAAAAACTGTGTGTACTCTTTCGCTTTCTAGTTTCATATCTGTTTGTTTAAAAATAAACAAAAATTGTGGTGTATTCCCCTTACCCATACTCAACTGTGGGTCATTAGCTGAGCTCATTAGCTAAGAATCATCTTCATGTAAGAATTTTAATAGATGTACTAGCTAGTCTGAATTAGAGCCAGGATATAGCGAGTAGCCTGAAGGTGATGATCTTACTTATGTAAATACTGTCATATAAAAATCTTATTAACCTTGGTAACTACGCTTTTAATGTAACTCAGTTAATTGCTGCTTGCATCTGAAAACACAACTATCATTTTGAAGCAGTTCCAGGCTCTGGGCAAGGGTAGTAAGAACAGGGCCAGTGCCAGGCTTTTTGGCACCCTAGGTGAGGCTACCTATTTGCACCCCCCCCCCCCAGCACGGCCACCAAGCACTCTTCAGTGCTCCTGTCCTCCTCTCCTCCACCCCAATCCCCCGGTTCAAGTCCTACAGAGTCCAGCCTTGGGAAGCTGCTGGAACAGAAAGTGTTTCCAGGCCAATTTTCTGACAAACTTCTAAGAAAAAGATGTTTTACCCATGCTTGAGAGGAGACCAATGGAGCATTACAACAGACACTATTTTTTTTTTACTATTTCCAGTTAAGAAAACTAATGGCATGTCAATCTCCAAGTCTGACATGTTTATTGTCTTTGCTGTGCCCCCCCCCCCCCCCAGTTGAACCCAGGTTGTAATCTGTTAAAAACATTTTCACTATTTTGCATACTAATTCACTGCCCACTTTCTATATGTAGGTCTGCTAATTCCATACGCTATTGTCTGACAAGGTGTGCTTGGCACACAAAAGCTCACACTTTGAATAAAACTTTGTTGGTCTTAAAGGTGCCACTGGACTCAAACATTCACTAATACACAGTTGTGCAGGAAAAGGCAATAAACTGAAGATTAATCAACTGGTCATCTGAAGTGGCTTAAAAGCCCTAGTTTTGGGGATGAGCACAGAATGCTTCCTAAATCTCCTGCTTAATATGTTTAGGGAATCCTCAACCTTTGATTTTCAAGGTCAGTACTCCTGCACTAACTACTAGAAGTTCAGTCAGTTTAGTCAAATTACTTAGAAAGGAAGTAGAGTTGTTGCAAAAAAAACCCCAGATACACAATAGAGCTTGCAATGTTGGACAAAATATGTCCCCTTGATGCTTTGTCAGCAAAGTGCACACCACCTCGCCCCAAAAGGCATGCTCATTGCAGCAAAATTAAGCCGCCTTGATAGTCTCTGCGTTATTAAATTGAATGGAAAAAATGAAATTAATTGAATTTAAATTAAATTTATCCAAAGAGCTCTGGGAACTGTAGCAATGTTAAGGTTTGAGATCTCCAGGCTATGGTTGCCAGCCTCCATGTGGGACCTGGAGATTACTTGGGATCAAAATTTATCAGACTATAGAGATCAGCTCCACTGGAGATCAGAATTGGAGGGGGGTGCCTGATTCGGAGGGTGGACTCTATGCCATTATACCGCCCCCCCCCCCAAAGAACGCTTCCTATCTTCCAGCGAATGTAAGAGACAAGAACCCCTCAGTCCCCTGCCTTCCAAACTTAGCTAGGTTCTTTGCTTTCAGAGAGAAAGAGAGAGATTGGGAGGACATGCATCAAAAGTAAAGTGAAAGTCAAAAGAATGTCCCTTTCCCAGAGTCCCAGATCACAGGGACCGACTGTTCTTCCCCTTCCATGTCCTTTCTCACTCTCAGTCTTTAACATATGTACATACACTCAAGCTGGGGTGGTGGTGGCATGATTTAAAATTCCAGTCCAAGCCAACATGATTGCATTTCCAGAGGACAAGCCTTTGAGAGCATGGGGGACGCATGTTTCTGTCTGTGGCACAGCCCATGCCTTGTGAGCAGTGTTCCCTCTAAGCTGAGCTAGTGTGAGCTAGCTCACAGTTTTTTAGCCTGCAGCTAACACATCTTTGTCTTAGCTCAGGAAGGATGGCCCCAGAGCACAATAATTTAGGCAACAGCTCACAACTTTAATACCAGTAACTCACAAAGTAGAATTACTGCTCACAAGATTCTACAGCTTAGATGGAACATTGCTTGTGAGTGCCTTTCCACTTGTATATATAGGCCCACACACATACCCATAAGCCGAGAGGGAAGGGGGGGCAGAGAGAGTGCATGAGAGAGAGGGGCCTGGCTTGCTACCTTCTCCTGTGGCTAGATCTCCTGTGTGTAGCAGGGAAGAAAGTTCAGGTTGAATAGAGAAAGGCAAGCTGGTCGGGGGGCAGGGGGAGCAGCAGAGCCACCCATCCACACATATCCACAAGCCTGGTGCCAAAGCACCTTTACTGTTGGCCAAGGGGCTCTCACACAATGCAGCTGGGGGAACCAGGGAGGATGGCACACATTCTGGCAGATTGGAGTATCATGCATTCCAAGCTTGTAAAGTACTGCTGCTTTCTGCCTGGTGCAAGGGAAGGCATGCACTTTCCACTCCTAGCCCCCTCCCCCCCCGTGCTCCCTTCCCCCAAATGCTGAATTAGTTTGGGCGCAGTGGAGGGAGAGGGAGCCCCACCTTTGCCTCCTGTGTGGCTTCCTGCCTGTCACTGACGGGCTGTGCTATGGTGACCTGGTAGCATGAAGCCTGACGGCAAGGTGGTGCTGCTGAGGGATATGAATTTGGGCAAGACGTTGCTACTGCTCTGCTGCTGCCAGCCATGCCAAGTCATGTGGGGTGACGAATTTGGCACCCCTGAGGGCCAGCATGCCCTAGGCCATCACCTGTTGCTTAGCAGGTGAGCCAGCCCTGAGTAAGAATTGTTATTAATAGGTTGCCTGCAAGATTAGTTAGGTTTGTATGTTTTCTAATCAGCATGCACAGGATTTTATCTATTTTTTTTTCTGTTGAAATACTTGCAGGATTTAAAAATAATTGTTCAAGAAAAAGCATACCCTGGTCTGCCTTTTTACTAAACCAGGTATGTATATGTAACTTGCCTAAGTGCCTTTTTATCTAGAGCTCTCTGCTTACACAGAGTTTTAGTTTTGGGAGCCTAATCACCATAGTGACCTTGAGACTACAAGGCTATTATAATGTATTCTATATGGGGTTGTCCTTAAAGTCAACTTGAAAACTCTACTTGGTATAGAATGCCACAGCTTGGTTACTGTTTGGGCTTAGGCAGAATTATGCATATTATGCACATTTTGTAGTTACTCTCTTGACTACCTGTCAGTTACAGGTTTAGTTCAGGGTATTGGTTATTACCCACAAAGCCTTTTATGGCATTGGACCTATGTAGCTGAAGGCCATCCCTTCTCCTATGCTCCACTGCATCAGCTTCTGAAGGTGCTGCCATGCAACTGAGTAAAATTGACAGCTGCCTTCTCTGTTGTGACTCCTACCTTGTGGAATGGCCTGCCTTAGGAAGCCAAGATGGCTCCCACACAGGGACAGCATATCCATTAGGTGACCTTAGGTGGTTGTCTACGAATGCGGCCCTGTGGTGGGGGATGCTGAATTGGGCACCCCTTGGGCGGCAGTGGGGGAGCCAGCCAGCGAGGGAGGGAGAGCCACTGCCCTTCCTGCTCACAGATAAAGGGCCCACTAATCAGCAGGCCCTTTCACTGGTGCCCTCCTGTGGTTTTTAAATCATGTGGAAGGGAGGTAGCAGCAGAGGTGAAGGCAGCAGGGTGAGGCTGCAATCCAGACATGCACCTAGATTGCAGCCTCTGCTGCTTGCAGTGGTGTGAATAGAAGCTCCACCCTGTCTGTCAGGGGAGGTGGTGAGGTGAGGCTGGTGCCTGTGTGTGGAGGGAAGACTGGGAGTGGGAGCAGGAAGTCAGAGGTAGGGAGTGCCTTGCCTGGGGCACTAGATGCACTGGCACTTCTCCCACACATTTATCATTCTGTAGATTTGTATAGAACAAAATTGTACGGAGGGCATTTTTATAAAGGAAATATGGATAAAGGGAATATAATAGAATGTTTCAGGAGGGCACTTCTTTAAAAAGTGTTATATATTTCAGTGTTTGCTGTATGCAAAATCCCACTCTTAACCAACTGGCTCCTACTTTTGTAATTCTTTTTCTGCATGGTTGTATTGTCACTGATACCATTTTATTCTGTGTTTTTTTTTTACTCTTGTAATCTTGGTTGTATTACACTGCTGGATACCTTATGCTGTCTGATTATATTGTTTTATGTCATGGGATCTGCCTTTAGTCTCAGTGAGAAAGATGGACTACAAATTCTTGTTCCCCCTGTTGCAGACATGCTCTGGAAGTTGCATACTTCGAACGGTCCTGGTCGCCTTGGTGGACGACCTCCAGCGGCAACTGGATCGAGGCGGTGCGGCAATACTGATGTTACTAGATCTGTCGGCTGCGTTTGATACAGTCGACCATCGGTTGCTGATCCACCGCCTCGCCGACATAGGGGTTGAGGGGCTAGCCTTACAATGGCTTTCCTCCTTCCTCATGGGTCGGGGACAGAGGGTGGCGATTGGGGGTGAGCGATCCCAGAGGCGCACACTAGACTGTGGGGTGCCCCAGGGAGCAGTTCTCTCCCCGATGTTATTCAACATCTATATGCGCCCCCTCGCCCAGATTGCCCGGAGATTTGGGCTGGGTTGCCATCAATACGCAGATGACACCCAGCTCTATCTACTAATGGACGGCCGGCCCGCCTCCGCCCCGGGGAACCTGGATCGGGCTTTGCGGGCTGTTGCAACGTGGCTTAGACTGAGTGGGCTGAAGTTAAATCCAGCGAAGACAGAGGTTCTCCATGTGGGTCGTGGCACTCTGGGGAAGGAAATATCTCTCCCGGCCTTTGACGAGGCGCCGCTGAAGACGGCGCAGCGGGTAAAGAGCCTGGGCGTCTTACTGGAGCCTTCATTATCAATGGAGGCCCAGATAACAGCCACTGCCAAATCAGCCTTCTTCCACCTGAGGCGGGCGAGGCAGCTGGCCCCTTTCCTAGAGCGTCAGGACCTAGCAATGGTGATCCACGTGACGGTCACCTCAAGATTGGACTACTGTAACGCTCTCTACATGGGGCTGCCTCTGTACCGGACCCGGGAGCTGCAGCTAGTGCAGAACGCGGCGGCCAGGCTGCTACTTGGTCTCCCAAGATGGGAGCATATACGGCCAGGGCTGCGCGGACTGCACTGGCTGCCAATCGTATACCGGATCCAGTACAAAGTGCTGGTCATAACCTTTAAAGCCCTATATGGCCAAGGACCGACCTACCTGAGGGACCGTCTCTCCCCATATGAGCCCCAGAGAGCACTGAGGTCAGTGGGGAAAAGCAGACTGAATATCCCTGGGCCAAAAGAAGTTAAACTTCAAAGCACCCGCACCCGGGCCTTTTCTGTTGCGGCCCCACAACTCTGGAACCAACTCCCAGAGGAGGTGCGGGCCCTGCGGAACTTAGACCAGTTCCGCAGGGCCTGCAAGACCGCCCTCTTCAAACAGGCGTTCACCAATAACTGAATTAATGTTTACCGCCAGATTAGTAACGTTTACCGCCAATGTTGACTTAGGAATGTTTTAATTAATTATTGATTATTGACTGATTTTAATGTGAATTTTAATGTGAATTTAATGTTTTTATTACTATTGTTTACCTGAAATGCTGTTAGCCGCCCTGAGCCTGCTTCGGCGGGGAGGGCGGGATATAAATAAAATTTTACATTACATTACATTACATTTATTCCCAGTAGTGTGTGGGTCCAGAATGGAATCCTGGAGAAAGGGGGTGTAAGATTTCTCCTCTTTGCTGTTTTTCTGAAGTGTCCCTGGGGAGCCATGTTACATTTGCCAATTTGTCCCTGAAATACATTTGTTCTGGGAAGACACTGTTTTGTTCTGGGACTTAAAAAAACACAAAACTTTATATGGGACTTAAACTATATAAAAGGGTATTTACAGCACAACCTTTTTGGAAGGGAGTTTCCTTTAACATGCCTTTAACATTTCCTTTAACGTACGTTACATTCCTTTAACATAACACAGATCAAAGACTTCTACCCTGTCTCTCTTCCCACCCCCACCCCAAATGGCACAAACACCTTACAATGTAATTGCTGCTTCTTTAAAAAATCATATCAGTAACTGACTTTGAAAACAAAGATTAAAATCCCAAACAATTTCATCTCTGAAATGCTGTCCTAACTAGTTCTGTTTTGCAAGATTTCTAAAAAGTAGGAGGGTTAGTTGCCTTCTCGGAAGGCCATTCCACAGAACAGTCCTGCAGCAGAAGAACATCAGGATTAGCCTACAGGGGTTGACAGTGGTGCCAGAAGAAGACATTGCTGAGAGGTGGTGCACAGGTTCATACTTTCAGTATATTGATATTTATGTTTTAATTTAAAAAAAAAATATGGGTACTTCTGGAGTTAGATGTATGTGGTATGTAAAACCGTTTATGTTCTCTTGCTAAGCAAAGACTCGTTCAAAGCAATGGGAATATACTTTTTTCTACTGTTAGCACTAAGTCTTTGTCATGTTTCTCCTTCCTTTGATCCAGTAGATCTTTTTTCCAGTTTCAATTTCATTACTGGCATAAATAGATTTTTTTTCTTTCAGTGCCATGTGAATATTTACTTGATTGATTCCTAATTTGTTTTTCTTGGTTAACCCATTATCAGGCCCATTCTTTTGCTTTGTACCACTGTTAGGAAATTAATAATGATGATTAGAATGTTCATTTATTCAATCATGTTTCTCTATATAAAACATATATTCAACGCTAGATGAGGCAACAAGAAGCCCCCCCCTTGTAAGCATTTTCTATAAAAGCATTGTTAGCAGTTTGTTTCGGCTACTAGGAGTCAGAGAGCCCCCACCTTTTTCCTGACATTTGAAGATTAAATATAAAACAAGACCGCAAACATAGCACCTGGCCTATAAAACAAGACTGCAAATATAGAGCATCTGGCCTAGGCTAGTTCTGCAAACCTATTTCTTGTGGCTTGTGGGCAAGCGCTTCCTTTTGCAAACTTATTAATAGCTTGCTAACATATGTTGCTTTACTGTTCCTTTATAGATCTTAGCCCTATATAATCTAAGGTAAATAAAGATGCTTCTCATTTGCTTTAAGGCTTGCTAGAAAACAAGGGCAAGATCAATATTTAGCAGAAGTAAAAGGATAAATGAATAACTAGCAGAGACGCCAAGTATCGCTCCTCTGACCTATTAAAACTGTGTACCTATCTCTCTGCTGGCAATTTCCGGTTTTTGTCAGCGTGGTTTGCGGCAAGGCGTTTCCTCTTAAAGTTTCATAGCAACGTAGAAATGAGAGCTAAAAGATCTGTTTTAATTGCTTTCTATTCTCTATGAGTTAAGTTTAAAATATATTAAGTAAGAAGCATTCTTAGAATCTTAGTGAGCCAAGTTAAAATAATTCTAACAAATAGGCCGTTAGGGCAGGTATTAGTTGTAGAGTTATATTAGGTTTAGAACTTTGAATTTAATAAAATAAAAAGGGAAGATGATGCTGTAGGATGTTTACCTTATATGGTTGTAGGTTGTTTGTATTTGATGTGGTCATAGCCTGAGTCAGCGGCCGTAAAAGCTAGACTGTGCCCCCTGCGTTCGATTGGCTGTTTGCCACAGGGGAAGGCAGGGACTTTGTGACGTCGGGAATGGATAAAAACACAGGTTTGACCATGAATTAGCCAGAGGGAGACAGCATTGTACCTGATCTTCCTCTCCTCTTCTGCAGAAGTGAAAATAAAGCTGTTTCTCTGAACAACAAAGCCTACCGCCTGGTGATTGTTCTCTCGGGTGGGGCATTGCCCCAAAAACCGGTTGACACCACTACTTCAATTGTCATTGTAATGCATCATTTTAAAATAGGGTTTTATTTATTTTATATCCCACTTTTCTTCCCAATGGGGCTTCAAAATGGCTTATGTTCTCCTCTTCTCCATTTTATCTTCACAACAGCTTTGTAATGTAGGTTTGCCTGAGTGTGTGTGACTGGCTCAAGGTCACCAGGCAAGCTTCCATGACTTGAGTGGGGATTCAATCCTGGGCTTCCCAGATGATAGTCCCAACTGTCTAACTGTTATACATACTGGGTCTCCTTTTCTAGATTTGCTTAGTATGCTATCTATAATTTATCCCAACATTCTTTTGAAACTTGAATTTCTTCATACTATTTTAGTCCTGATTGCAGGTTTCATGTTTCTAGACTAGAAGTATGGAAATAATGCAGTCACATTTAGCAGTCATAACTGTTCTGTTTTGTAAAGCTCAAGAACTTTTTCAGGCAGGCTTATCTTGTTTGTACAGAATAAGCATATGTGTTTGATTACAACTTGCAGTTTAACACTGGAGACTGCAAGCAAGTTTATGTCAGGCTTTTATAACTAGCAGTGCTGGCTAGTTGTTTGTTTTTCTTGCCATGAAGCTTTCTGCACTTCCTCTAAATTAACCGTTTTAGTGTATGAGAGAGCCATTGTGATATAGTGGTTAGACTAGAATCTGGAAGACATAGGTTTAAATTCTCACTCTGCCTCAGAAGTTTGCTAAGTGCTGTTGGCCTGGTCACATGTTCTTAGCCTAACCCACCTCACAGGGTTGGTGGGTGGACAGGATAAGGATATAAACCACTTGGGTCCCCATAGAGGGAAAAGTTAGGGTGTAAATGAATGATCTTATCATTCAATTCTGGAATATTAAACAAATTCACTCATATTCTTGATCTTTTCAACAGCATGGGTGAGTTCCCTGTCCATGGGAATGATCTTCTTCTGTTCTCCCGTAGTCAGTGTTTTTACCAATATGTTTGGCTGCCGAATAGTAGCTGTTGTTGGAGCAGCTGTGGCTTTAATTGGACTCCTTTCAAGCTCATTTGTAAGGTAAGTGTACTGACTTTCATTAAGTTCTCCAAATACAGAAGGTGTCTGGCAGTGTATCACAATATAGGCCATTTTGGTCAGCAAATCAATGATGCAGGCAAGAACCCTGATCATATATCCTCAAGATTCTAAATGTGTTACATCTCTCTGAAAGGCTAGTTATACAATCAGCTGCTTCTCTGAATCTGGATGCCTTTAAAATGCAGTCTTCTGGACCTGGTATTCATTGGTGGTCTGTTGACAATTTACAGTGGAGGAAAACAGGATAGCAAACTTCACGTCTACTCAAAGATCTATTGAGTCAACTCCTGCTGTTCAGTTCTAAGGTCTTGCTTTGTTTTTCTCAATGGAGTAGAAGTAATTATCATGAATTATGATAAATACTTTGAACATTGTAGGACAACAGAAATGTTTAGTAGTTAATATATGTTCTCAGTTATTATGACAACCGTGCAAGGTAAGTCAGCATTTCTATGTTGAAGTGGAGAGACCATGGTTACATAGGGCCAACAGCGTTCATGGCAGAGGTGAGATTTTTAAGTAGACATTTACTGTGAATCAGGTTCTTTGCCAATCGCTTTTGCAGCACAAGGTCATTCTCACATCTGACTATACACGTCAACCTGTGCAATCCAAACACCAGTAAAATCAAGCATAGCAAAATATGGTGTTTGCATCGTAAGAGGTTCTACAGGGACTCCAGGGACTCAAATGGATAAGGTAGAGCTGTCTGCTCTTTCTCTCATAAATGCCTTGCACTATGTAAATCAACATACATGTGAAGGACCCATAATGTGCAAAGGCATCCCCTTGCTATCACAAAGCAAACATGTATTTTAGCTATTTCAGTACTTGGGATATAGCCTGCATATACCAAGGTCAACACTCAAAATAATGATAAACAAGCTTCCTAAACAGAAATTATTTTTATTTAATAAATTGATAAGAGGCCAAATTAAGTTAAGCAATTCTCAGAACAAAAGGGGAATTCCAGAAAGTCAAATGCACAGTAACAGATACAACACACAACCTTTTTCTAGAAAAAATGCCTACCTACTTGGAGAATAAAACAAAAAGGGGAAACGACATACAAGTCAGCCCCTGGAGAGAAAGGGAGGGGGTGTCCTCAGTAGCAACAAAGCAATGTCAGGGAATGAAACTGACCAGGTGGGGGAAGGGGATGCAGAGACGGGTCTGTGAAGCAGAAAAGCAAAAGGCCAATCAAGAGGCTGGGGGTACCAAGCTACAAAAATTGGGTCTGAGGGGCAACTCTTTATACCCTTTTTCTGAAAAAGAGGAAAGGAAGGAGTATTGGCATTGGAGCATGAAAGTAATTATTCATTGTTGTTTTTTTTAAGATTAGCTAATCTGAAGAGAAATCCTTTGTCCATATTGTGGAGGGGAGCTTCCATCCAATTTCACGCAAGCTGCCGTGGGGCTGTGACTTGCCTTGCCTCTTTCCTGCAGCAAGCACAAACCAGTTTTCAGAGGATCTTGCTTGCTATGGGAAGAGGCGGGGCAAGTTGCAGCCCCACAGCAGCTTGTGTGAAATTGAACAGAAGTGTCAGGGCTGGGGGAAAAAAGCTCTGACGCTGGAACAAGCCTAGTGGGGAATCAGTCTGCTTCTCAGACCCTGGACTACAGACTGACCACAACCACATTCCCCCTCTTTTACCCCTCTTTTACTGCAACTTACCAGTAATTGAATGTCTCCGAACCCAGTACATTACACACAAATAAAAATTAAAATAATTACAGTGAGGATTGGGTTTACAAGGTCTGTTACAGCCTCCAAAGAAGGTGCCCCAGGAAAGTTCTTTCTGGGGAAATGTCCATCTGACACCAGACTTACAGAAGCATCCAGGGGAGGTTTGCTGTGAATTCAGTGTCTCTAGCTTGCACAAGATCTGTTTTATATACTCCTGAACCTCTTGAACCTGCACCTGTCAAAATGACCAAGGTTCAAGAGTGTACAGAATGGATTCTATGCAGGCAAGAGACATCAAAATTCTCAGGGGAGCTCCTCTGATGCCCTCTAAGGTGTTGCTTTGAAGTTAAGACTTGAAGTTTTGATTGAGCAGAGACAGTCTCCACTCATGAACCAGCACAAACTTCCACAAGCAGCTTGAAAGTTCATAGCAAGTTCATGTTTGGTGATGTGCCACAAACTTGACTTCATGAAGCACAAACCAGCAAAACTTGTCTCAAAATTTAGCTCATGAGCTGGTTCATGCCATCTCTGCTGCTATAAGGCTCTGAGGTCCTTGAGAGGAAAGGCTCTCAACTGAACCCCCCTAGGATGGGTATTTGCTACCCTGCATTCCTTTCTTGGCATGACTCACTGTCTTTTGATATTAGTTTAATTCACGTTTCTTCTATCACACACTTCTATCAGTTCACACTGAAGTGTACACATGTACAAAATGGGGGAACAAGCCATGCCAAAAAATGGGAGTGTGGGTCCCAGGGGCATCAAGGAGATACTATTAGTGGAAAAAACCTAAATCTTGCCTCGAGTGAAATTTTCTGTAACAGTCTTCACAATATCTTTGCAAACAAATGTTTCTTGAGTATTTGATCAAAGCTTTCAAAATTTGGGAGGCAGACTTTGAAGTGAGGCTGGACTATCTTGCTTTGAAATATCTTGAAATATCACATGCTGACATAAGCAGCTTTAGGATCTTGTTTTACATACTAGACTTGACCTAAAATATCAAATGTGATCATTTTCTTTTTCTCAGTTTCACATGCTAATGAGCTACCTGAATGCTGATAATTAGCCAGTCTTTCTTGCTGCTTCTTTCTTTTAATTTATTACTGGCCTTGATTAAGACTTTAGTGTGTTAACACTGAAGTTTTCCCTAATAACCAAATTCTTATGTATTAAATCAGTGTCATCAAATTATGTCTATGTTACCCCAACACTGCTCCTAATACTGTCTTTCTAGAGAAATAAACTTGTAAGGAGATTTTTAAATATAGTATTTTCCTGTATGTTGTTGACATCATGGAACGCAGACCATAATCATGTCAGTAGAGTTCATAGTAGTAAACTTGATACTGTATACAGAGGGCAGGATCCAAAGTATTATACAACTTTTCCCTAACAAGCCTTTGGACTTGTTTTTCTTGGCAACAGCCCTCATACATCATGACAAACAAATTTTGAAAGTACCTTCTTATATTTTTTGAGAATGGGGACTGCTGTATAAAGGTTAAAAAAATTAAAACCCCATTGAGGATACATTGGCTCCTAGTCATGCTGTAGGAGTGTGTTTTTTTGGCATAAGTAGTTGAGTTTTCTACCACAAGGTTCTTAGAAAAGCAGTTAAAGTTCTTAGAATTACAACAGCTGCTCAGGAAAGTTTTCATATATTGCTCTGATAAGGCGTAGCAAGATTAGCTTGTTATTCAAGGATAAGATGCAGAATATGTAACTTGTTGCTCAGAGATAAAACATATACAAGCTACTTCATGTTAGTTACAATTACTACTAATAAAGAGCAAAGATCATTGTTTAAAAGCCATCATTATGCAAATCCCTACAAGTGAATCTCTTACCTGACCTTCCTTGTTTATTTATTTATACATTTTATCCCCATTAAGGCTTTGTGGTTCCCTGACTGCAGAACGCAGTGGAGATTTAAAAGATCTGCAGTCTTGTATTGTACCATACAGATTTTAATGACAGAATAAATGAATCCAGTAGGAACAACTTGTATGAAAAGAGGAGTCCAAAGCTGTTGAAAGCAGACTCATGAATGCTGCATGCTACTTTTTGATTATGCCTACCTTTTTAACTGGACTAAGAACTTGTCATGTTAAGAATCACTGATAACTTGAGTGCTGTTATCCTAAGATGCTAATTGTTCAAGTGTTTCCAGGCTAGCAAATATTTGTACCTGGTTTGTGGTCATGTTGCATCCTGTAGCTACAGAATGAAGATTATTTTAGAATAAAGAGTGACCATATTTGAGAATTTATGGGACTGTTGGTATGGCCATTGAAGTCTAATTATAGTATCTATAGCTTGAAGAAAATGGGGGGGGGGGGAGAGAAAATGGGGAACAAATTATGCCTGACCAGTGTAGCTTCTTTTTCATGCAGCATGGCTACCTGCTGTTCAAATGGGGAGAAACAGAATATGAGATATACTTAAACTTGGTCTCAGCCAAAATGGATAATGTAATAGGTTGGAACCAAAGAGAAGGATCACATTTCTGCAGATTTTTCTCTCAGTCTGCAGCCCCCACAACACGCTGTTCTGAGGGTCAGGGGACTCTTGGGGAGCAGCATTTCAGGAGGTATGAGGGAGATGTAGTACAGGTGAGAAAAGAGGAAGAGCAGAGCTTTGTTTGATCCAATTCTATATATTTTGTGAGGTTGACTTTTGCTGGAGTCACATGCTGTATGTGTTAAGCAACCAGTAAGATTTCTGTATCTACTTAACTTCTTTTGCTAAGAATGTTAAGTGAACAAACTTGATTTTGGCTGGTGAGCCAGCTTCTTGAAGAAGATATTGGATTTATATCCCGCCCTCCACTCCAAATTTCAGAGTCTCAGAGCAGCTCACAATGGTGGGTGGGGCTGAGAGAGCTTGCACAGAAGCTGCCCTTTCAAGGACAACCCTCTGCCAGAACTATGGCTGACCCAAGACCATTCCAGCAGGTGCAAATGGAGGAGTGGGGAATCAAACCGGGTTCTTCCAGATAAGAGTCCACGCACTTAACCACTACACCAAACTAGCTCTCTTGAGAGATCTCCCCACTGTGGTGCATGCCCTGTTAATATCAATATTAGATTCCTGAGATGTGCTTTACCCAGGGCTGCACTTTAAGACTATCTGGAAACTACATTTGGTTTAGACCAATACAGTCAGAATATTGACTGGAGTGGAACTGTATCAGTCCAGTCTTGTTCCATCTACACTGGCTCAGACTTTGCTTCCAGGCCAAGTTGAAGGTGCTGGTATTAACCTTTAAAACCATATACAGCTTGGGGCCAGCATACCTTGAGGACTACCTTCTCCCATATGAACCTACCCATCCACTCTGGTCATCCTTGGAGGCCGGTTTGGGTGCACTTGTCATCTGAGGTTAAATGAGTGGCAACCTGAGAAAGGGGATTCTTGGTTATGGCACTGAAAATTTGTAACTCCCTCTACAAAATATTGCAAATTATGGCTATAGAGGCATTGAGGGAGAGGCTCATTCTCACCACTGCCTCCATAGCCACCAGCTCACCTGCCCTCTTTTAACTGTCCTGCCAACTTCTAACCAGCCAGACTTCAGGGATCAGCACTGGAGGCAAGGAGGACTCTTTGCTCCCACTCACCAATCTACAGCACTGCTTCTCCTTGTAGTCTAGTCAGTTAGAAGTCCTCAAGAGGGTGGAGGTTACAAGCATCGAGGCACTGCTGTTGAAGACGCAGCTGTGCTGGGCAGGGCATATTTCTAGGATGGAAAACCACCGCCTTCCCAAGATTGCTCTGTATGGCGAACTTTCCACCGGCCATCGAAATAGAGGGGCACCAAAGAAGAGGTACAAGGACTTCTTGAAGAAATCCCTTGGCACCTGTCGCATCAACCATCACCAGTGGTCTGACCTAGCCTCAGATCGCAAAGCATGGAGGCACACCATCCACCAGGCTGTCTCTTCCTTTGAGAACGCATGCATAGCTGGTCTTGAGGACAAAAGGAGATTAAGGAAGAATCGCACTCCTACAGCACCAACCCCAAATCAGACTTTTCCCTGCAGCCACTGTGGCCGGATCTGCCTGTCCCGCATTGGTCTTGTCAGCCACCAGCGAGCCTGCAGCAGACGTGGACTACTGCACCCTTCTTAAATCTTTGTTCGCGAAGTCAAGCCGAGAGAGAGAGAGTCAGTTAGAACTAAGGAGGAATTAGAAATCTTGATGAAACCTTTTATAAAGTTTTCCACTTTTAAAATGCACCTTTTCATGGTTAAATCCATGTAAGTATAATTAGAACTTTATTTTAAATGCTTATTAAAGCCTCCATAGAAGAACTTCATCATGAAGAATAAGGGACTGGTGATTCTCACTTTATTAAATCAAGATGTGAGTAGGAAACATTGAGGTCTGGCCTGCACTGGTCAACGTATTATAAATATGTATGGAATCAGTGAAGTGAAAAAAAGACAATGAATGTTCAGTTTGAAATATTGTTGGAACTAGTATGTTTTCTACAGGTACCACTGTATTCCAGTGCAATAAGAAAACGTTGCTGTTCGGGTCAAGTGGGTTTTTTTATGTTGAAAGCACATAGGAAGGAAAGATAAAAAGATGACTTGTAAGACTAATTGACTGACACAATGTAGTTCAGGTTTACAAATGAAAACTCATATGCATCATTCTGCTATCTGATGAAGTTGAAATATGCATCACTATGAAGAACATCACAATTAACAACTTCCTTTTTTTAATTGTAGGACTCTTGGACCTCTCTATTTTACTTATGGAATTTTATTTGGCTGTGGTTGCTCATTTGCATATCAGCCCTCCTTGGTCATCTTGGGACATTACTTCAAGAAGCGTCTAGGTCTGGTGAATGGCATTGTCACTGCTGGCAGCAGCTTGTTTACTGTAGCTCTCCCTTTTCTTTTAAGTGTACTGATTAACTCAGTTGGCCTGTACAACACTTTCAGGATCCTATGTATTTTTATATTTATTCTGTTCCTGGCTGGCTTTACATATAAGCCTCTCATTATTACTACCAAAGGAAGCGGAGAAAAGGGCAAAACCCATTTTCCTCCTGTAAAACAGATTTTCAATTTTTCAATTTTTAAAGCTGTGAGTTACCGAATCTGGGCTTTTGGAATCCCAGCTGCCTTATTTGGATATTTTATACCTTATGTTCACCTGGTAAGTATAAACATGTTCCTCTTTGTTTTAACTGCATGCATATAAAATTATAAAATAATATTTCTAAAAGCAGTACAACTGTTTGTAATATAAGATCATCTGAGGAAGAATAATCTAAATGTACATTTACAAATGTAAGATTATGTAGGATATTTAAATGCATGATGGAGCTATGAAGAATCAAGCTGGGGATGCAGTTCTAAGGATGGAACAGTATGAAAATTTCAGTCTCTTCTGCTGGGTAAATTTGTGAGGAACAGCTGGTTATTACAACTGACACCTTAAAACTGTACTGTAATTCATTAAATTTTTACTCTTTATTCTGCATCCTAGTGTGTAAATTCTGTCAGTTTGTTTTCAGTGGGGTCAGTTCTATAAATAGTTAAGCTTTATAGTGCTAACACTTGCAAAAGTTAAAATTTGAATAATTAAGCATAGAAAAATTAACTATAAAACTACATTTTCTTTATACACCTAACATTTTTTACTAAATCAGAACAGAACCCTGTAATCAAAGGATTATATCAAGAAGGTAACAAAGACAGGAAGACTGCAGATGACTATGCATGTGAGAGATGGACATTTTATGAAGACAATTACAACCCTGGGTGTAGGGAAGAGTGACCTGCTCATGTAATGCCTGTCTGTATCAAGGACCAAACTAGATATGACAAGGAAATATGTTAATATTGTTGTTCTCAAAGCATGTCTTGATGTTGGGGATGATGGGGAAAGTGTGTATGTGTTTGTACCATTTCTTTGTGGAGTCCTAAATACCCCTCCTCCACTATCCATGTGTAGAATGCATGCTTATTTAACTCTCTGTCTATTGCTATCTAATTCTGCATTAAGCCTTCCAAAATCAGATTCCTGCAAAAAGGAGGTAAAACTGCAATTTACCAAGAAGGGGGATTCTGAAACAGGTGGAACAGAAACAAAAGCAGGGAGGGTTGGGTTTTTCCCTTCTGGCAGAGTTCTGAACCCATCCCAGGCTACTGTTGCCAGACCCAACTCAGGAAGTATCTGGGGACTTTGGAGGTGGAGTCAGGTTGTGACAAGCACAATTGAACTCCGAAGGGAGTTCTGGCCATCACATTTAAAGGGACTGTGCTCCTTTTAAATGCCTTCTCTCCAATGAAAATAATGGAGGATAGGGGCACTTTCCTTGGGGGCTCATAGAAGTGGATCCTCTGGTCCAATCTTTTTGAAACTTGGTAGGTTTTTTGAGAGGCACAAGATGCTATGCTGAAAATTTGGTGCCTCTTCCTCAAAAAGGAGCTCTCTGAGCCCCAGATACCCACCGATTCTCCATTATACCCTATGGGGACCAGTCTCCATAAGGTATAATGGAGTGTTTAGTGGACATTCAAACCCCCACCCACACTTTCTGATAACACTGAAGTGGGGGGAATGGCCTCCAAAGCAAGGAATCACCTGCCCCTAACTGGGGATTGGCAGCCCTACAACCCAGACAGTTGCATTACAAATGTGTCCTTTTCTTGCCCATAAATACAGACTTGCCTGTGCCTCTGAGCTTTGCCCCCTGATGTTACACAGGAAGCACACTTCCTTTTGGAAAGTGAAATCAAACAAACATCTCTCACCCAAAGAAAGTGCCAATTTCTGCTTTCCTCTACCTCCTGGCAGTAGAAGTTGCTTCAGAAGAGCCATGAGGTATTTTCTGTCTGCAGAGACTACCAACTTAGAAGTTGTCTCCACTGGCTTGCCACCTCTGAACCAGAGTTGCCAGATGTTTCAACAAAAATATTGGACACACTTCAAAAAAATGTGTTGTCCAAAAGCAAACAGAGACACGACTCCTCCAGGCGGCTGGCAACCAGGATTTACCCTGTCCTATGTCCTGACATGATAAGCACTACTATACCCCACACTCCCCCATTTACTACATACAGCAATTTATGGGTTTTAAATGATTGTGTAGCAGGTAGAAATTCAACAAAGTCAATACCAAGTTGTCTTCTCTATACTGTTTTATGTCTTTTGAAAAGCAAAGCCACTGAGTTCTTAATCATACTGTCATTCCAGGGGCAAGTAATAAAACAGGAATGTATATTTAAGTGTTGCATAGGTCAAGTCAGTTTTTCTCAGACTCTTTGAGCTGGTCTCCCCTTTCAGTTTTATTCAACCTTTGGGGGGGCATAACACAGCACCAACATTTATGCAGAGATCGTTACACATAGCATATGACAGAAAAGACTGTGCTGGAGCTCTTCTCCCAGTTATGTTGTTTTCTATGTGCAGGTCCCGTGCATCTGAGTAGGCCAGTTAGACAGCTGCCTCAGATGGCACCTGGCCTACAGGGGCATCAGGTGCCCCCCTCACACCCCCACCCTCTCCCCACAAGTGGCCCAAGCTGCCAACACAGCTCCCTTGGCTGTGCTAGCCAGCTCACAAATAAAAACAGCTAGCAGCAAGAAGCAGCAAGGTGGGAAGGAAGCTGATCTTGGCTCCTCCCCATCACCACTCTGCCTCTTCCTGGCTGCATTGGCAGCTGGAAGAGACTCTTCTCGCCACTTCCACCACTGAGACAAGAGTGGAACTGCTTGGTCCTTCCTGATGGGGGCGGCATGGTGGCGGGGGAGAGGAAGGGCATGTGGCGAGCAAACAGTTGGGGGTGTCTTGCCCGGGCGGCAGCCTAGTGCCATCACCCTAGCATTGGCACTGTCTATGTGCAAAAGGTTTTGTTTTATTTCACGTGTTTACTTAATTTACACTTCACGCCTTTCTCCCTAGTGGGGCCCCAAAGTGGATGACATAATTCTCTACTCCATTTTATCCTCACAATGATCCTGTAAAGTGGGTTAGATTGAATGTGTGTGTGTGCGATTGGCCCAAGGTCACCCAGTAAGCTTCCATGGCATAATGGGGATCTGAACCTAGGTCTCACAGATCCTAATCTTATATGCTAAGAGGCACAATGAGAAACACAACCCATTTAAAGCCAAGCCTTTAAAAATCCCCATTGTCTTGAAATCACTTGGAAAATTACCACAGAATCCTAACCATCTTTATTCAGAAGTAAGCCTCAGTAAGGTCAGTGACACCTAATTGTGGGTAAATGTACATGGTCTTGCAGCCTTAAAGTACTTAATAGCAATAAAGTGCCTGCAGTCATCAGGGTTGCTCAAAGAAAAAAACATGATGCAGACATCCTGTCTACATGCCACTCTTCAAGGGACTTGCTCCCTCCAAACTCAGGCTTCTTCCCAGCCATTGCTCCCCAGGTCTGTTTCACTTTTCTTTAGGTGTTTCAATCCTGCCATCATCTATCCCCAAAGTTAGCTGAAACCAACATGGGAAGTCAACTGGTTGGCTGTTGAAGTCCCCCCCCCCCTTTCTTCAGCTGACTCAAAAGAATTTATCTGGGAGATTCTTGCCTGGCTGCTGAGTGATGGATTCTGTCCCTTTTGAACTTTGCTGGCCACAATGGAGAACATGGGAACAGAGACTTTGCTACTTTATCAAGCCACAGAGGAAAGAAAGAGCACGTGTACAGAGCTTTCCTGCAGTGCCTTCTTAGAAAATATTGACCATTTATCTTCAGTATTTCTCAGTTTATTTACTAGATAAAGGGCAAACTCTCTAGACTATCCAGTTCAGCTAGCACCCTTAGTCCCGACATCTTGTAACTGGACTGCCTCCATGGCAGCTGTTTGTAGTTGTACACACATTAAAAAGGTAAAGGTAGACCCCTGTGCAAGCACCAGTTGTTTCCGACTCTGGGGTGACGTTGCATCATGACGTTTTCATGGCAGACTTTTTACGGGGTGGTTTGCCATTACCTTCCCCAGTCATCTACACTTTTCCCCCAGCAAGCTGGGTACTCATTTTACCAACCTTGGAAGGATGAGTCAACCTTGAGCCGGCTACTGAACCCAGCTTTCACTGGGATCGAACTTAGGTAGTGAGCAGAGAGTTTGACTGCAGCATTACCACTCTGCGCCATGGGGCTCTCAGTATACACATTACTTATCCTCAAAACTCTGAAAACACAGTCTTAATGTTGGGGACCCCTTCTGAATTTTCCTTGCATAAAGAAAAGTTACTATCTGGCCCTTCTGTTGCAGAAATATGCCTTTCCCCTTGGATCTCAGCAACAAGGTAGAGACTTACAAGCTGGGCATTCAGGGAACATGTTACACATGTTATAATATATTATTCAATTGCTGATTTTAAGCAAACAGAAAAAAGCCCTGTGTGGCAGAGAGAGGAAATGTCTACTGTAGGGATAGTGTCAGGGACAATGGCTACCATGTGGATGGGAAACTCTGAACGTTCCCACTCACATGGCAGCCCTGCAATATTTCACAAAACTTCACAGCAAAGAAGGTTTGAGGAAGATCGGAGAAAAGCTGTAAAAACCTAAGAGACTGATGAATGCATCATAATCTTGCCAACAACATTAAACCAAGCACAGATAATCCATGTGGAAGTGGCCTATAGCTCAAGCTTCTCATATATGATATATCTTGCAGGATGTCTGCAGCATTTGTTCCAGTATTTAGTCATAGGAATGGGAGCAGAATAAGATAATTGCATCCCAGTGGCACAATATCAAAGTGATGGAATATAGTGCAAATTCTTATCAGCTATTGCTCTGATATAGCCTTGGAAATAAAACTGTTCCAAAATAGTTGAAATACCTGCCTGTATGGAATAGAAAGCAGCTGTGAATTACTCACCAGAATGAAATTAGCAAGTAAATTTATGTGTTAATTTCCCTTGAGACTTGTAGATTGTGTTTGTTAGGAAAGTAATTTTGGCTCATCTTAAACAGGAAAAATAACTTTCAGTACTGTTTGTCACAACAAGTTCTCCTCTGAGAATCATTCCAAGTGCCAATCATGTGGATGTAGTACTGGCACTGTTGCACTCACTGTTAATCTAACGATCGTTAATTAAAGCTTAATACAGAGCTATAATGGTACCTCACAGCCAATCCTGTGACTTAGTGAAAATGCATGTCACACCTCTAAAGAGTGCATTAAAATATACATAAAGTAGAGGTGTTACAGTCATGATATGATTTTCTGCAATAATAAACCCATACAGAACTGACTTCCTTCCCAGCTTATAAATCATATAAGTAAGACAAGAATTGCTTAACTAAAGAAGGTTGAGTAGAGATTAAAATGCATTTTATACTCATGAATATCATAGTAGTTTAGGGCCATGAAACAAAGTACTATTGTTCAAGCAAAGCATTCTCCCTCTCAAAACACAATAGATTCTACAGCAGGGGTGTCAAATGCATTTGTTATGAGGGCCAGAACTGACATAAATGTGACCTTGTCAGGCTGGACCATGTGTGCCATAAAATGTAATGCAAGGTAGAAGAGAGATAAACTTTATGAAGGACACAAACACACACACTCAGCCTAATCCACCTCACTGGCTTGTTGAGCTTCAGCCAACAGAGGAGAGGTTTGACTTAGTAACTCTGCTGTGCAATTGAGAGAGCCTGGCAAAGCTAGCTCTCCTTCCACCACTTCCTCCCCAAGGGAGGAGCTTTGCTCTGTAGCTCCTGTGCGATTGAGCAAGCCTGGCAAAGCAAGCTGTTGATGCAGAAGGAAGCAAGAGAGGGAGAAGGAAGCAGACAACAGTGAGTTACTCGTGGGACTGATAGGAGCCCTCCAGGAGCCTGATTTGGTCCCTAGGCCACATGTTTGACACCCCTGTTCTATATAGTTTACTATTTCAAACTGTGTATCAGAGTTGTAGGATTGTTGCATGTCTTTAAGAACACATTGCATGGAAATTTGGGGAAGTGGAAGACACTTCCACGAAGTGTTATGACACTTGTACAAGATTGAGATGCATTCCAATCCTATGCAAAATTACTATAGTCTAAACCCATTGATTTCCGTGGGCTTAGGGTGACAGAACACTGCACAGCTACAGAGTATTGCTAATAGAGGAGCTACAGAGCATTGCTAATGGATTGCTGAATGAGTTGCAGAACAAGAAAAAAAAACACCCAGATAATCTTGTGATATACTAAAGCGTGCTGACAAAATTTCAGTAACTTGCTGCTTAACCTAGAACATGTCATACAACAGGTCCACGTGTTGTATACCATAGTACAGGTATGGCTCTTTCACACATATTTGTGGCTCTCAAAGCCCTTGCCATCCTTATTGGCCACCTTGGAGAAGGCATTTTCCTCTTTAAGTCACTTATCCAAGCCTAGCCAGCTGGTGGCTTGGAAAATCCATTTAAAGTTAAAGTTGCTTTCTTTCCACTTCTCCCTCCCTCCTCCCTTCCCAATCTATTCTCCTTCCTTCTCTTAAACATCTGACATTCATTCGATGTGGCACTTACGTTAAGCAAATTTGGCCACCCCTGCCATAATACAACTATGTGATATAAACACCATCTTATATCATATGCTGACTGCTAAACATACATGTTATCTACATGTTATCTGCCTTCATTCTGAGCATAACAGATGACATAACGTCTGAAACAAAACCCCATGATATAACCTGCTTTGCATCCTTGGATACCTGGGAGAAAGGCAGATATATTTATTTTTATTTATTTATTTGGTTAATTTATATTCCGCCCTTTCCCAGTTGGGCTCAGGGCAGATTACACTCAATCAGGGCGGATTACAATATTTACAATATAAGTATTGTAAATGAAATAAATAACCCACATATACTCCTGTCTTTTCAACAGAAATCAAAACATTGCAGTTGCTACTCATTATTGCTTTCAGTACTCAGTTAAAGTCAGGCCCCTGGAGGGCTCCTATCAGGCTGAGCAACTGGCTCTTGTCTGTTTCCTTCTCCCTCTCTCTTGCATCCTTCTGCATCTCAACTTGCTTTGCAAGGCTTGCTCAATTGCACAGGAGCTACAGAGCAAAACCTCAGTTTTCTCCATTGGTTGAGGCTCCTCCTGTTCCTGGTTCCCTGGGGAGGGAGGGAAAGAGCCAGAGCTTCCTAGTTCCCTGGGTCCCATGCACCTTTAAGACCTACATGTGCTAATGTTTTATGCATGTTTTAACTTTTAAAAAAATATAGTCGTGCTTGTCTGTGTCCTTTAAAAGTTTATATCTGCTACCTAATTTTAAATAGGTACACACATGGCCCCGGTCCAACATGGACCAGCCTGACAACGTCTCATTTATGTCAGATCCAGCCCTCATAACAAATGAGTTTGACACCCCTGACTATCCTGAACCATGTTAGTTCTCTCTCATGGGTCTTCCTTGCCTGCAGCCCCATAATCTGAAAAGCTACTTACTGTCAAGAACGGGCCATCTGATTATTTATTTATTATTTATTACTTTGAATTTCTATCCCGCCCTGTCCACAAGCGGACTCAGGGCAGCTGATGGAGGTACAAATTTGGGAACGAAGCTCACTACTAACTCTGCATATCCATTTTATAGATTAAGCTGTGTTGGGCTGAAGCAATGGAAAAAAGTTTTGAGTCCAATAGCCCCTTTCAAATCAACATGGTTTAATTCTGCAGATAAGTTTTTGTGTGCTGTGTTGGTTGGAGCAAGATTGGAATTCACTAGCACCTAAAGACCAACAAGATTTCCAAGGTATAAACTTATACCCTGGTTATCTGTTTGAGTTACACCATCAAAAAGGGACAAGAATCTTCAGCAATACTATTAAATAGCTTCTTCATCTGCAAATCTTCTAATGCAATATAACAATTTCAGAACAAGACTCTATGAAAGTGCAGAATTAAGCTCATTAGCAATTTGAAACAGCAGAATTTATTCTTCTATAGAAAATAATAGCTTCTCTTTAAGAGTGTGTTGATGTTACTGCCATCACAAATGGTTGACATTGATGCTGATGAAATTGTATTAGGGTGTTGTATGAAATTGTATGATTCTGTATTCATTTTGGGCTCCTCATAATATTGTGATGTTCCTTTATGCATCTATAGTGCAGGTCTACCTAACAATCCAATTTTATCCACACCTAATATAAAATAAGCTCAATTAATTAGGCCTTACTTCCAAATTCAGGAATATAATCCTCTCCTTTTAAAAAACTTGGTCTTCTGTCAGAGTTTTTTTTTTTTTTTTAATCTAGAGATTTTTAAGCTTGGCTTTCATAAGATAAAATAAAGCTACAAAACTGCTATATTGAAATTGTTAACCAAAAATGGTTAAAAATCTGGATGAGGGAAATATTGTGACCTTAGATTTGTGAGCAGAAATCTTTTTAGCTCACAATCTTTTTTATCAAGTGTTATTCTTTAAAATAACTTGATAACTTCAGTAAACAAGATTCCAATTTCTCCCCAAACAGATATCCAAGGCACCTCAGTCATTACTTAAATCCTATTCCTTTCCATATGACTAAGGCATATTTATAAGCAAGCTCCAGGTTGCAATGCTATATTTAATTCACTCATATTCATATGAATGCATTGCTATTCTACTTCTATTCAGCTTTAGAAACAATTAATTTCTTTCACTTTTCTGCAACACTTGTCTTCTTGATTCCAACTAGCTGCTTTAAAAATAATTCCTATTCTCTGTATCTAAGGATCAGTTTTACTAGTTGACTGTAGATCATTTAAAGTATTATTATTGAACATTTTTTCTGAGACATTCCAAGCCATGACTGTCAGACATACCTCTCCCATCACATTCCTCTCCTTCTTTTCTTTTCTTCCCTTTCTATTTCTTTATTATCCATGTGCCTTCCACACAACTTCTTTGCAGAGTTAATGCAATACCTTGTGTATTACAATACCACTTTGATTTTTAGATGGATGTTCTTTGTGGCACCAGATCTTCAGTGACCTCTGTGTGCTTTACTTGCTTTTCTAATCTTTACATTTATCTTCCTTCAGATCTCAACTTCTGCTGCAATTTGACTCAGGTTAGTGAAATCCTTCCCAACACTGTACACAGTTCTATAACCTCTCTGCAAATCTTATCATTTCCTTGCATTTGTCAGCACTGACCTTGTAGTGCTTGTGGTTGGTTAGTCTAGCCCTGCCATCTAACAGTGAAATATTCTGTACATTCTGGCAAAATGTCTGGAAACCCCATTGTTTCCACTGTACAGTGTCTCCTTACCTTTGGGTTTACTATGGAAGTTATAATATCTGGCAGAACTGGCATTCATCATAATTATTTGTTACTGCTTACCATTCTTATTCTGTTAAAAGGAACTATTTTCTCAGAAATAGCACAGTACATTATAAAACAGGAAAATTCAGAATTGCCAAAAGAAGACAAGGCATGGAAATTTAAAAATGAAATGGTATTGGCAGATCTCTTAAAAGAGCCATATATATTTACTGTTGGCTGATAGGCTTTGTATATATATTTTTACTAATCATTTTTAATTGTTGTGTTCCAAGTAGGCTTGCCAGCCCCCAAGTGGGACATGGATATCTGTTGAAATTACAACTGATCTCCAAACTACAGAGAGACCATTCCCTTGGAGAAAACAGCTGGATTCTAGAGGGTGGGCTCTATGGAATTATACCTTGCTCTTCCTAGGCTCCACCCTCAAATCTCCAGAAATTTTCCAGCCTAGAGTTGGGGTATAATGCCATGGAGTTGATCTTCCAAAAAGGCCATTTTCCCATGTGAACTGATATTTCCAACCACCACTTGGAGGTTGGCAGCCTAGGTGGGGGATGGAGTAGATCAGGTAGCCAGGTCCTTTTCCTTGGTCAAAGTGAACAATCTAACTAGATATTTTTATTTTGCCTTGGGAGTCTTAGACTGTTCTTTATAAAGTTACCTAGAGGTTGGGTTAAGAGACAGAAATTATTTTAGCTAAGTATTTCTAATAGTTGAAAGAAGGTTCTGCTTAGGGTTGCCAAGTCCAATTTAAGAAATATCTGGGGACTTTGGGGGTGGAGCCAGGAGACATTAGGGGTGGAGCCAAGATCAAGGCTGTGACAAGCATAATTGAACTCCAAAGGGAGTTCTGGCCATCACATTTAAAGGGATGGCACACCTTTTCAATGCCTTCCTTCCATAGGAAATAATGAAGGATAGGGGCACCTTCTTTTGGGGTTCATAGAATTGAACCCCCTGGTCCAATGATTTTGAAACTTGGGGGATATTTTGGGGATGGGCACTAGATGCTGCATTGAAAATTTGGTGCCTCTACCTATAAAAAAACAGCCCCCCCAGAGCCCTAGATACCTGTGGATCAATTCTCCATAATTTTCTATGGGAATAAATCTCCACAGGGAATAACAGAGTTCCCAGCAGACATTTCCCTCCCCTCCCCCCGCTTTCTGATGACCCTGAAGCAGGGGGAGGGCCTCCAAACCGGGGGATCCCCTGCCCCCACCTGGGGATTGGCAACCCTACTTCTGCTATTGCAAATGAGACCTACTTCCAGGTGCAGCTATTGAGAACCAGCATGAGTCAGCTGTGAATTTGTTTGCTTATGGTTTCCAAATCATTCACAAGTTTATTCTAGCATGCCAATGGTGGCTATTTCTTAAACTGCATTTGTGACCTAAAGCTTGCAGCAAATTGACTTTGGGGTTGTTTTTTTTTTTGTAATGACATATTTTATTCTGTGGTTTTTAATTGTAACCTGCTTCAAGCTCAACTCCGAAAAGGTGGCAGAGAAATATTATAAATAAATTATAAATAAACATATTTATAATAAAAGAATGGTAAAAATGACATTCATTCTTTGGAACTAGTATATTTCCCTGATGAAGGTTGTCTTGCTCTTGTCAAATAAGTTAGGGGAAAAAAGCACAGGCTTCATTTAATTGGCTTAGTATTAAACATCATAACCACTGGCTTTCAGTTACAAAAAGGTGTGATGTGATTTTTTTTGCTGATAGCTAGGGATGTTTTTCCAGTGTTATAGGAACACTATTATGTAATGGTTTATAAGTGTTGTGCTGTGCTTCAGAAAACTAGTTTAAGAGCATTGGCAATTACTTTTGGTCTTTAAATGTGACAGCTTTAATCTCTAATTTATATTAGTGTGGCTGTTTTTAACTAAACTGTTGGAAGTTTCAATTAAACTTGTATGAACAGGTATTCACTGTTTTGTTGCAGTTCTCAAGTTTTCTGATAACCACTCTGAGCTCTAAAGTAGGATATGTACCAAATGTCAAACATACTGTATTGTCTTTTCCCTTGTTAAGTTTAGTTTCCTTAAGCATATTCTCTTAAACAATCTATTTGCTTTTATTTTAAACATTTTATGTGTATTCCTGTATGAATATGTATGAAAGGAAAAGGAAAGGTCCCCTGTGCAAGCACCAGTCGTTTCTGACTCTGGGGTGACGTTGCTTTCACAACGTTTTCACGGCAGACTTTTTACGGGGTGGTTTGCCATTGCCCTCCCCAGTCATCTACACTTTCCCCCCAGCAAGCTGGGTACTCATTTTACCGACCTCGGAAGGTTGGAAGGCTGAGTCAACCTTGAGCTGGCTACCTGAAAATCCAGCTTCCACCGGGGATTGAACTCAGGTTGTGAGCAGAGCTTAGGACTGCAGTACTGCAGCTTTAACACTCTGCGCCACGGGGTTCTTTGTGAATATGTATGAACGTTTATATGAGCATGTTATGTGCCTGTATGAGCATGTTATGTGCCATCAAGTCACTACTGACTTATGGCAACCCTATGAATTAATGGGCTCCAAAACATCTTATTAACAACTTTGCCTCAATCTTGCAAATGTAGAGCTGTGGGTCTTCCTCTTTTCCTCCTGTCTTCAACTTTTCCTAGCGTTATTGTCTTTTCCAGTTACTCTTATCTTCTCATAATGTGACCAAATTACAGTAGCCTTAGTTTAGTCATTTTGCTTCTAGGGAGAGTACTGGCTTGATTTGATCTAGAACCCATTAATTTGTCTTTTTGGCAGTCCATGGTATCAGTAAAACTCTCCTCCATCACCAGAGGAATCAACTTTCTTCCTGTCATCTTTCTTCATTGTCTGACTTTCATATGTTTACAGAGTAACAGAGTATTAATTATCTTGACCTTAGTTGCCAAGTGACACATCTATATACTCAGGGCTTTTTTGAGCAGGAATGCAGAGGAATGCAGTTCCAGCTGGTTTGGCACCAGAGGGTGTGGCCTACTATGCAAATGAGTTCCTAGTGGGATTTTTCTACAAAAAAGCCCTATGCAAAACAATGGTGATATCTGAGGGTGTAGCCTAATATGCAAATGAGTTCCTGCTGGGCTTTTACTACCAAAAAAGCTCTGCATATACTTAATCTTCTCTAGCTTCATGGCTATCCTTCCAAGTCTCAATTTCCTTCTGATTTCTTGGTTTCAGTCTCTGTTATGGTTAATGATGGAGCCAAATAAAAGAAAATTTTGAACAATTCCAATTTCTTCATTGTCACCCTTAAAGTTTGTAATTCCCCTGTAGTCATTACTTTTGTCAGCTGTAATCTTGCTTCAGCACTTTCTGCTTTGACCTTTATTAGTAGTCATTTCAAGTCTTCACTATCTTCTGCCAGTAATCTGATATCATCTGCATACGTCAAGTTGTTAATATCCCTTCTACCAGTTTTCACTCCACCTCCATCTAAATCTATTCCAGTTTTCCTTATTATATGTTTGTGTATAGATAGAAGAGAGAGGCAGATGAAATACAACCTTGTCTGACACCTTTCAATTGGAAACCATTCTGTTTCTCCATATTCTTTCCAAACTAGCCTCTTGTCCAGAGTATGGGTTGTGCAACAAAACAATCAGATGTTGTGGCACACCCATTTATTTTATAACCAACCATAGTTTTTCATGATCCACACAGTCTAAAACTTTACTGCAACCAATTAAGCACAAGCTGATTTTCTTCTGAAATTCTCTTGTATGCTCTAGTAGCCAATACAAATTTGCAATATGATCTCTAGTGCCTTTTCTGAATCCAGCTTGAACATCTGGCATCTCTTGTTCCATATATGGTAGCAGTCTTCGTTGTAAGATTTTGAGCATCACTTTACTTGTATGAGAAATTAATGTGATAGTCTCTTAGTTGTTGCAGTCTTTGATGTCTTAGTTTTTTTCAGAAATGGGATGTAAATTGAGCATTTCCAGGCTGAAGGCCATTGTTTTATTTTCCATATTTGTCAGCACAATATTGTTAAGATTTTGACAAACTCCATTTCTGAAAAGCTCTATCGATACTCCATCTGCTCCTGGTGATTTGTTTCTCCCAGTTGCTATCAGTCCAGCTCTCACTTTACTTTCCAAACCTTCATTTTCTAAACCTGAACCTTCAAAATATTCTTCTTGGAAGGAATCAGTCATTCTTAAGTGTTCTTATCTCTTCTTTATTTTGTCGTATTCAGTTACTGTACATCCATGTTTACCGTTCAGCATGCCTGTGCTTTAAATTTCCCTTTGTTTCTCTTCTTCCTTTTTTCTTGTTCTCTTCTGTTTCCTTACACTGGCAATTATAATAATTCATTTTGTCTCTACGTGCAAATTGCTGGAATGCTGCATTTAGAGTTCTGATTCTATTTGTCACCTTTTATTTTTGCTTCTTGTCTATCTTTAGCAATTTTAAGAGTTTCATCAGTTACCCATAGAGACTTTTCATTTCTTTTGGCTACAGAAATAGTGCATACTTCCTTGATAATACCTATGGTTTCAACCCATAGTTCTTATGGTTGATTTTCACTATTTTTTATATTAACAATTGATGGCCTGTACCACAGTCAGCTCCTGGTCTTTTTTTTTAGTAGAGAGAACAGAACTTTTCCATCTTTTGCTTCCCATTATGTAATCTATTTGATTTCTGTGTTGGCTGTGTGGTGACACCTATCTATATAGTCATCTGGTTGCCTGAAGCATGTTTCTGTAGTAAACAAATTTTGTTCACAGAATTCTACAAACTGCTCTCCTGCTTCATTTTGTGCTCTTAACCCAAATCTTCCAACAATATTTGATTCTGCTTTGTTTCCTACTTTTGTGTGCCAGTCACCTATGATTATCAGCACATCTTGTTTAGGTGTCTGATCAATTTCTTCCTGAACACTTGAGGACTTCTGGGATCGGAAAATGGCGAGCTGAGCTGCTTTCCTTAACGGGGGCAGGCTGGCACTTCTGTTCATGGTAGTAAAAGGCAAACTAATGCCTTCTGCCTACTTTTCTCAGCTAGAGAATTGTCCAAGATATGCACAGATACTTTGAGGAGACTTACCTTGGCTGAAAGGGAGTTCCGGAGGGGGCTCCTTTGAGGCTTTGAGGAATTTCTGGAGAGAAGTTGCATATTCATCATCTACAGAAGTTTCCAGATTCATTTATTTGACTTAAGCGTGACAGGATCCGAGTCTTCTTTTACAACTTTAAACATCTAACCTACAAAAGACTGGTGTTGATTAGGATAAACTACAAAAAAAATGGAATTGATCGCTATCTTTTCACTCCGGAACTAATTAAAGCTAAACAAAACAAAATTAAAAGGTGGGAGTTGGATATAATGGAAGCCTGAAAGGAGGAGAAGAAAAGGGGCTAAATTTGAGCTTTGTAAATTTAAAAGACTAAAATTTTTAAATTTAAATTTTTAAATTTAAAAATTTAAAATCTAAAAGGAGAAAGGAATTTATTGTTTTGTCTATCTGCGGCTGAGGAAGTAGCCCCATTGTCATAGATCTGCAGCACTCACAGTCAACACAGGAAGTACGTCAGACATCACGAGATTTCTCTACCAGCGAAACGAGACTTGGTGGCAGGAAAAGCAGGAAGTACCAGAGGAAGAAGAAGGAAGCAAGAGAAGTAAACAGCCTACTCTAGGATTATAATATTAGAGAGAAACATCGGCGGCCATTGTTGGGAGGACAAAGTTTTAAAAGCGTTTTTAAAGTGACTGGGACATTAAAAATTGGTGGAGTTAATTAAGTTGGTAATTTTAAAATAAGGACTATTGGACAGTGGTGAAGAAAATTTGAATTGGATTAAGGGAAAAGAAGGAAAATTTTTAAAGTGAAGCAAAAGTTGCTTCCGCCATTTCGGGGAAAATAAAAACTTTAAACATTAATATCTGAGCCTGGGAGGCTCAGAAGACGGCGAAATTGGGTTCATTGGAAAGGGCAAGCTTCATTCTATTAAACCTGATGGACAAATTTAATTTGGTGAGATAAAAATTCTCAATCTTTTTTATATGTCAGATACGAAGCAAATTCATACTAGGTCTGGTTCGATGGAGAAAATGCAAGCCCAATTAGATGCAATGGAAGCCAGGATAATGAAGGAGGTGAAAGAAATGATAACTGCTTCTAAAAAAAAAAGGAAAGATATTGAGGACTCAAAAAAAGAATTAAAAAAAGAGATAGAGAATCTCAGAAATGAGACTGTAGTAATAACAAAAAAAAGTACAGGAGGTGGAAGAGAGAGTGAAAACACATGATTCCACCTTATTAAAATTACAAGAAAAGGTGATAATACATGACTGCAAGTTGATGGAGACACAGATTCGTCTGAGAGGTGTACCAGAAGATGAAGAATCTGACTTGAAAGAATACATAATAAAAATAATTGCAGAATTTTTGGAGGAAGATCCTGAAGAGAATAGAAATATGTATGATTATATATGTAGAGTGAATTCACTCTATGCAAAAAAGTACAATCTGCCAAGAGACGTGGTCATAAGATTTATGACAAAAGAAATGGTGGGAAAAATCATGAACAAAAACTTTGAAAAAACATTGATAGTGTGAGGTAGTAGGATAAGAATTATGAAAGAGTTGCCAAGACAAGTGTTAAATGACAGGAATGCATATAAAAAATCGACAGAAAAATTACGTGACAACGGAATGAGATATAGATGGACAATACCTGAAGGTTTGATCTTTGAACTTCAAGGGAAAAGGATCGCAATTACAAACACACAGGAACTGCGTAGATTTTATGGAGAAAATAAAGAATTTGCACCATGATGGATTACAAATTAATATCTTGGAATGTAAATGGACTGAATTCACCACAAACAAGGGCAACAGTTCATTGGATAAAAAAACAAAATTGTACTATAGTTTGTTTACAAGAAGTGCATATTAGACAAAAGGATTATACATTTTTATGGAATAAGCAATTGGGACTAGAATTTTATACATTGGCTGAACAGAAGAAGAGAGGAATCAAGCCCCTTTTTGTCTGAAGTCTTTGTCTGTCCTGGATCTCCCATAACCAAACTTCAACTCCTCAGCTATCAGTGTGTGTATGATGTTCTGATTTTACACAGGAGTCTGACTATTGGCCTGTCAGCACTCCTAAACCAGAGGTGTCACCAGAGGCTTACTTGGCCTCTAAAAAAAATTAAAAATCTCGTCAGAACAGAGCCTTATTTGTCGCCAGCTCCGTCCCTCACAGCTCTCAATGCTCAAACAGGTCTTTCTCCTGCCTGTGCAACTCCAGACTGAAGCAAAAAGCCCCTCGTCTCAACCCTGCCCCCCTTTTAAGTCACTTTGGTTGCTAGGAGGCACACCAGCCAATCCCAGTGAGCTTGCTATTTAACTCACTCCAAGCTTGGCTGCATGGACTGTTTTCAAGTCCATCACAGGGTCCCATGCCAGAGTCCAGGGTCCTTTCACTAGCTGTAAGGCCAGGGGGCTTCCCTTTGGTCTGTGCCAGACATTTAAAGAGTGATGGTTGTTGTCTGCTCAGTCTCTTTGCTGGAGTCTGCTCAGCCTCCTTGTTGGCTAAACATGACAGCCTCTACAGGCCTGATGGTGACACCTCTCCAATGAAAACACTGATGTGTGGCTAAATGATCTCAGAGCTGTTGCATAAATTGCATCTTCCTTTGATCTGGTGATACACCCAGACAAGCTAGGCTGTCTGGCTCCTGTGACAGCCACAGTGGCATTAGACACTAGACTGAAGAACACCCAGTTTTGCAGGGTGGATTCCCTGCATGAGCCTAAAAGAAGGATCCAATTAAAGGGCTTAGGGGACAAGGGACATAGCAACCACATCAGGGACCAGCATGCTGACCATGATCCTTAGAAGGTGGTGAAAGGCATAAATAGTGGCTTCTACCACTTCTTATAACTGCTTCTCTTTATCTGCTTATCCTTAAAAGGTGGATTGGGGGTTTAATTGCCAGGCTATCAGTGGCATTGGTTGTTTCCCATCTATGCTGCACCAAGATCTGATGAACCTGTAATCAATAAAATTGTATCCTGACTTGACCCACTGGTGTATCTATGTTGTCCTTCTCTCCTTCCTCTTCTGGTTTGTCTCCACTCTAGGTGCACTCCTGGCTTGTTGCACTCAGATTTGGTATACACCCATGCACCGTATACCATCAAACAGATGATCAGCAGTATCAACTCTGTCAGTTATGTATTGTTAACAGGACAGATGTGGAAGAACTGAGTTCTTGGACTAAATTCAGATCCAGCTCTCAGCTTCCCATTTAATAAGCAATGGACCTGATGTCAGAATTGATCCTCAGTTAAGTGTGCATCAATGAAAAGCATTCCCCAAATGTTGCCATAGATAGCAACTTCCTTTGCTCCAATTCTTGTACTTGGCCTTCAGTTGTTAAGATTTTACATGCTCCTTCAAGAAATAACAAACTTAATAATTAATTGGTATCTCTCCTTATTTTACAGATTGATTAATGTATTTAATGTTAAATTATTTTTACAATAGTATGATTGTCATTGATTTCAGTTGCATAGATTTGTAACTGATGTTTGTTCCTTGAATGAACAAAGTACTTTTTTCCAAACTGTTGCTTCCACATGGAAGCTTTGCTCTGGAGTAGGATTCTTTGGAACATACTCATGACTTTGTCTTCTATTACATACTTGCTGCATTTTCCCTGCTTTGCTGTGATCATTCCCAAATAGGGTTGCCAGGTCTGTGCTGGAAAATACCTGGAGATTTTGAGGGTGGATCCAGGAGAGGGTGAGTTTGGGGAGGGGAGGGGCCTCAGCATGGTACAATGCCATAGAGTCCACCCTTCAAAACAGACATTTTCTCCAGGGGAGCAGATCCTTGCCAGCTGGAGATCAGTTGTAAAAGCAGCATATTCCAGGACCCACCTGGAGGCTGGCAACCCAAACCTGGTTTGTTGAAAACGTTTTGGAAAGACCACAGAGTGCCTTTGCTCAGTGTATGGATCCGAAGGTGCACATTTGAAGATCTTCCACATTTGGCTTGTTTCTGTGGCTGCCATTCCCCACCCCTTGCAGCCACAGAGCTTTTAAAAATCAGTGATTGCATTTGCACTAGTGCATAATAATGGTCTATCTCCCCAAATCTAATAGTTCCTCTGACTTCCCAGCTCTCTCTCACACACTAGCACTCTGTTCACTGAAAGGGCTGCAAGCAAAGTTGTCTCCACACCAAGCCTTGCTCAGTGTGTTCCATTGCCTCCATTTGAGGACATCCCCAAAGCCCAGGTGTCACTTCTTCTCAGCAGATTTGTCATCCTCCAGATGTAGGTTCTTGCTGCTCTCTATCAGCATCTCAGTCCTGATCCTCTAAAGACTGCTCCAGGAACCAGCACTGATCAGTGCTGTGCCATTAGGTGAGCACCCCATTTTCCCTCCCAAAGGGTCTAATGGTCCTTCCTGCTTTTATGTTCCACTGGTTCAGGAGAACCAGGTGGAGACTAAGGTCTGACCTCTGCATCCAGCTCCTGCCTGAATGAATAGCCTGGCTGTGGCTGGGAAGCATTCCCACTTCCTGATGCTGCTGGGTCTGTTTCTTTACCCAGCTGCTCAGGCACCAGATCTGGATTCAGAGTCCACCGGTGTGGGGCCCGACTCCTTCAATTTGGGTTTCCAGGTCCCTCCTGGCCACCTGCATGGTATGATATAATTTAATCATCTTTAATGGCTCAAGACTGACTTCTTACAAAATAAAAGCTGAGAATTTAGACAAACTTGTAATTTGGGGTGATAGATCATTATGATGTTGTGCTTCAGCAGTCTGTCAATGTTTGAAAGCCCTGTGGGGAAGGTGAGGGAACAGTGGCGGGGGAGGGGGCTGAAGCAAGGGAAGTGTGGGGGAAGCCACCATGTGCTTCAAATGCTTTTGCAATAGCAACAAGAGCTACAAAGAAAATGATCACCATGCAAGAGCAAACTGGACCTAGAATAAAAACAGAAGTCGTTTCTTAAAGAACCATCTTCTCTATGATTGTGCTTGATAGGAGTTCTTTTTGAAATTGCTTTTTCCTTTTTCTGAACAGCTGAAACATGTGAAAGAACGGATTGGTGATGATGTTCAAGATGAAACACTTTTGCTTTGCCTTGGCTTAACTTCAGGAGCTGGCCGATTGATCTTTGGAAGAATTGCAGATTATGTTCCTGGCGCAAAAAAGATTTATCTACAGGTATATCTACTTCACTATTGCCTTAACAAATGGAAATAATACAGTACTAGAGGCTTAAGTCCTATTTGTGCTATCTTCCTTTCTATGTCCTTACCTGAATATTGTTATTCAGAATGTGGTATGTGTATGTAATTTTTAGAGATTCAAAATATGTTACACAGTTTACCTGAAATAAGCCTTGAGTAGCAAGATAGATGGGTACCAAGGTCTCTTCTGTTGTGACACCAAAACTTTGCAACACTAGAGAGGTCCACATGGTGCCAAACCTGTTTTTAAACTATCGGGCAAATAGACTTATTTCCCTCAAGTTATATATTTAAAAACTTATTTAAAATTTTAACTCTTCTTCTCATGAAATGGGACTCTTGTTTTTTTGCAAATATTTACCCTGCAACTTGCTAGTTCCTTGGATGTTTTTACTGCTCACTGTAAACTACAATATCAGTCTGTTGTACCTCAGCAGTAAAACAGCAGAAAAAACAGAAGGTTATAAATTGGAATACTGCTGCTCTTGTTTGTTATTTGCCTTTTTTCTTTCCAATTAATCTACATGTTAGTTAAGTGTTTATACTGCACTTTTTTCACTGAGGACTCAAAGCAGCATACAAAATAAATGGAAAATTTCAACTATAACAGACCAAGAAAAATACAATTCTCCAAAGTCTCTGGCTGGTTTCAGTAATTCAGCTGACTCAGGGGCCTCAGGTGACAACCCAAAAGGCCATTTTGTAGTATTGAGGACAGTACTGCTATGTATGTTTGAAATGTTATGCTTCTTAATTGTTTTATTTTTAATGGATGCCTTGGAAATATTTTTGAGAGTCCAGGGTATAAATATTCGGGTATAAATATAAATTCAAGAGCAACCCTTTTCAGTGGCAAGAGTTGGGTTGCCAGGTCCTATCTGGCAGCCGGTAGGAGGATCCTTGGTCCTCTCTGGGATCTTCTGATGCATGCACAAAGCATGTGTGGTGCAGTGTTGTCACCCAGAAGTGATGGCATCACATCACTGGCATCAGGGGGTGACACTCTAGTTTTTGGGCAAAATTCCATGGTTTGTAGCTGATTTTACCTTAAAGCTTTGCCCAAAAACTAGAGCACCACCACATAATGTTGACAACACTGGCATTTCTGGGTGATGTCATCACATTGCTTGTTGCACCAGTTGGGGGTGGGATTCCCCCCCCCCCAGGCAGCTGCTCAGTGGCGGGGAAGCACCCCCAAAAAGCTATGGTTCCCCAACCACAGGTGTAGCAACTCTAGGCAAGTAACTACTGATTAGAAAATGTCCTTCTGTTATATTATCTGCTGACCCTCTCATCCCCTCTCCACCTCCCTCTGACTTCTGTGAACTCCAAGCCAGATAGCTAGACACCATAAAATAGGGAGGATTTGAAGATTAATGTATATTAACTTGAGGTGCATTTTTTCACTTAGTTGTTCAATTTGTAAATATCCAAATGTACATCCTTACATCCAGAATGCTGGCAGACACTGAAATGGTTTTAGTATACCAACAACAAATTTGGATCAACACAAATAGATATTTGCATAATTCTGGTTTGCTCCATTTCCCTCTCTCTGATCATTCTTTTGGAGCTGACATGTGGAGTTGGTATAGGCACTGAAAGCAAAGGAATAGTGGACTGGTCCTGTGACTCTGTTCTGCTAATGACGGTGCCTCCCCTTGACGGCACGCCTCCTGCAGCAGTGGAAGGCTTCTTTCTGTGAGAGATATCTAGCTTACAGTGCAATCCTGAGGAGAGTTACTCCGTTCCAAGCACATTGAAATGAATACACTTAGACTGGAGTAACTCTTCTTAGGATTGCACTGTTAGTCACTGATTTCTATTACTTGAATTGTCAAGTGTTACTGGAAAGAAAGTAAGCAAGAGAAAAAAAGTGAGTGCATGCAAATAACTATTATAATTGGCTGTAGCTGTAGGGCCAGCTGTAGCTGTGACTTTGGATAAATAGGGTTGTGGAGTAATAAAGTGTTCTTTGAAGAAATAGTGATATTGCTGAATGATACCAAGTAAGAAGTCTGTTAAAATCAACTCTTGTTTGCAATATAAAAAGCCCTTTTTTTTTTCTTTTATCATGGCTATGGTTGCTGCTGGGAACCCAAGTTAAGTGGTTGCCTGCTTGCAACCCTGACAATGGCATACTTAAATATTGTGCAAACCACACTGGTACCTATTGATAAAATTGATTAACACTTAGACCAGAACACACATGGTCAAGGACCAACTGTTCCAATGTGAGCTCTGTCTGTATGAAAAACTTTATTGGACAGTATAGCTATTTGATCACAGGAAGATGATCAGGACTATAGTTTCTCTAATTTTGGTTGTCAGAAAGAGTTTTAATAGAAGTTCAATTAAAGGTATCTTAATCTTCCAAAGCTCTTGTAGGAGATGCCATCCAAATAAGTCCTTTTGTTCTGTCTATTGTAATTTAGGTAAATATTTCCTCTCCTGTGTGAGTAGAAAGGGATACGTTTGGTTGATTCACTGGAGTTTGCAGTTGGCAGGAAGGAAAGTTAACCCAATTTCCCTTTGACGTTTGAAGGGTAACAGCAAGTATGTGGGCCTAACAATATGTTACAGTTTTCCTGGGTATGTCTCTTAGTTGGATCAACAGATGTGGTCTGGCAATTCTGGGCTTGTTTCCTATGCCTGTGGGGACCTGGTTCAAATCAGGGCCATGGCATGAGGAAGAAAGGGGATTAAAATTTCTTCCCTGTACCATTTTTAAAATCCAAAATGGTCACATACATGGGCAGGCCATCATTGGTTGTTAAGTTTCCCAAGTGGTACGAAACAGCAGAGCTGTTTCAGTTCAGGAAAATGATGTAGATGGGGGAAGGCAGAAGCCTCCTCTCCACAAATGATGCAGCTCTGATCTCAGGTTGCCAGCTCTGATCCAGGGCTGAATGTTCTGACAGTAAAAACGTTGAGAAAATACTGGACATATAAATGCCTGATGTTTTCTAGTAAAGTCCCCAAGCAATCCTGGGAATGCTAAAGCTGAACTTGCCTGATGTAGGTGGTCGAGCTGGGAAAGCCCTACAACATGTCCCTGTGACTGACAGAACCTCCTCAAGCAGGCCCACCTAGGCTTGCCAATCCCCAGGTCCCAGCGGGGGTTCTTCCACTTTCCCAGGCTCCTTTCCACCCCCAGTCAGCTGGCTGGCAGGGGGAAGCCCCGCCCCCAGAGGCCCATGTACCTTTGGAGGCTTCAGTCTCTGATTGAAAGGCTTCCTCTTGGGATGGTGTGTCTGTGTTACTTTGAAGAAGTTGGCAGCAACTTGTGAGTCGAGACGCCAATCCGTTGCTTCAGAGTCATTATTCCGTATATGGAGATCGATTCTCATAGAGTATAATGGGGAATTGATCTGGAGGTTTTGGGGGCTCTGGGGGAACTGTTTTTTGAGGTAGAGGCACCAAATTTTCAGTACAGTATCTAGTGCCTCTCCCCAAAGTACCCCCCAAGTGAGCCCCAAAAAGAAGGTGCCACTATCCTTCATTATTTCCTATGGAAGGAAGACATTTAAAAAGGTGTGCTGTCCCTTTAAATGTGATGGCCAGAACTCCCTTGGAGTTCAATTATGCTTGTCACACCCTTGTTCCTGGCTCTGCCGCCAATGTCTCCTGGTTCCACCCCCGAAGTCCCCAGATATTTCTTGAATTGGACTTGGCATCCCTAGGCCCACCCCAATAGAATTGCCATCACCAGGGAGCAAGGCAGGCAGCAATGGGCTGGGAAGTATCAGAGACAGAGACTAGGTGGGGTCCTCTTTGCCAGCTGTCCCTTCTCCACCCTCCATGCTGTAGGTAGATGGTGCTGCACAAAGTGGGAAGGGACAAACTGTGTCAAACAGCATGGCAATGGTGTTTCCTGGAGGAGCACTTGGAGTTGTCTCTCATGCTTCCATCTTCTGTGGCTTGGCCAGTCTCTCCATCTCCTGCCATGGAATGGGTCTGTCCAGTGGGCTCCATGAGGACTGGAGGCTGCTGCAGTTACCTGTCCCTTCCCATCACAGATCTGTCAATGCCAATTAAGGAGTGGCAAGGGCCCTTGCTGAAGGCTAATAAGGATAGTGGGTGGGAGTGTGCAAATAACCTCCAACACATTCACAGAAAATATCTCTAGCCTGGAAGGGGGATAGATAGTGCAGTGCAGGAACTCTGCCCACATAGAGCTTTAGTGAAAGGAAGTGGGGGTAGATGGTGCAGTTCTAAAACTCTGTTTTGGTTAGAGGTTCAAGGAAAGCTCCCTTCCTCTCCCAGTTGGGGAAGTTGATCTCTGAGTTTTGGCCAAGATGAGACAGAAGAAGCAGTCCCAATTTGCAAAGGAGGAACCAAAGAGGGGTGGGGAGGCAACCTAGACTGATGCAGGGGGCTCCTCCCAAAATCAGTCCTTCTCCCACCTGCTTCAGCCCCTCCATGGTGTGTAGGGAATGTACCTGTTGTCCCGCATCTATAAATTGCTAAAGGACTGCCCCATCCCTGAAAAAATTCTGCACATGGGCTCAGCAAAACACTTCAAATTCAAACTCTTATTTAGGCCTCATGAAGCTGCTATCAAGTCCTTGATCAAGCCATTCTTAGATTGATTCTAGTACCAGAAAAATAATTGCAGCTAGGAATGGTCCTTAGCCTTATCTTGGTGAGTATTCCAGAGTCTCTGATATTTGCCTGCATGCTTTCTTCATAAGAACATAAGAGAAGCCATGTTGGATCAGACCAATGGCCCATCCAGTCCAACACTCTGTATCACACACACAAACACACACACACACATGGACCTCTGCTCCATATTTTTATCCAATCCCCTCTTGAAGCTGACTATGCTTGTAGCCGCCACCACCTCCTGTGGCAGTGAATTCCACATGTTAATCACCCTTTGGGTGAAGAAGTACTTCCTTTTATCCATTCTAACCTAACTGCTCAGCAATTTCATTGAATGCCCACGAGTTCTTGTATTGTGAGAAAGGGAGAAAAGGACTTATTTCTCTACTTTCTCCATCCCATGCATAATCGTGTAAACCTCTTATCATGTCACCCCGCAGTGGACGTTTCTCCAAGCTAAAGAGCCCCAAGCGTTTTAACCTTTCTTCATAGGGGAAGTATTCCAAACCTTTAATCATTCTAGTTGCCCTTTTCTGCACTTTTTCCAATGCTATAATATCCTTTTTGAGGTGCGGTGACCAGAATTGCACACAGTACTCCAAATGAGACCGCACCATTGATTTATACAGGGGCATTATGATACTATGATACTCCAGCTTGTGCTTTTGGAATGAGTTGCCCATATGTTGCTTTTGGACCTGAAATAAGCCACTGTGCATGCTGGTCTCTTTTCAGTATGCACTAGCAAATGTCTATCAGAAAAGCTAGAAACGCACTGAAGCTTTGAATAAGTCTTCTTGTTTGAATATTTGGCCAAATTTGACAACTGTAAAAAAGTTCCCCCTTTCTCTTTCTTGGTACTGGAATAAAGATGAGCTTTTGGGGGGTGGGGGTGGGGAATGGATAAAAGTTGAGCAATCTAATGTAAAATATAAAGTATAACATAGATTGTCATTAATAAACTTCCCATATAGGATTGCCAACTTCCATGTGGGGCCTGGGGAGTTGCAACTCTATCCCTGTGTATCTGATAAACAGATTTTTATCAAGAGAGTCCAGTATTTTTGTGGAAACCATTTGACCAACCCTATTCCAATTTGAATGGGGGGTGGCATTACGTTCTTAGAAATTGAGTTCCAAGCATCGAATTCCTGGACCTAGTCTGTCAACTGCAGAAACATTCAAGAAAACAAAAGGGTTCTGTTGGTCATTTCACTTGGGAGGGCTTAGCCTCTTCAGAATTCCCCGGTGAACCTTTTCTCCTTCATTATTTCTGACTGATAGTACCCCAGCAGCATAGGCGTAAAGTACAAGGGGGCTGGGGGGCTGCAGCCCCCCCAGGATTTTCCCACCCGGGGTTAAGCCCCCGCTGGGCAATCAACACAGGATTTGGGGCTTCAAAGGCATGAATGGGGTGATAAAGGCTATGTGTGATTTTCCCTCTGAGCTTCAAAGTCAGTGAATGACTTTATGAATGACATTACAACCCAAGCTCAGCTCCTTAGAAATGCTAATTGAGCTTCCCCCACGCCAGAGGCTAGGTGTCAATCTTCATCTACAGATGTTCTTCAATACAAAAAGAAGTCACAGCCCTCATATCCCAAACTAGCCAGATTTCATCAGAGTTTGGAAACTACACAGGAATGGCCATGGGTAGTGCTTGGAGGAAAGCTGAGGCTGCTGTGCAGAGGAAGACAGTGGCAAACCACTTCTGCTTGTCTCTTGCCTTGAAAGTCTCATGAGGTGGAAAAGATGATGAACCAATCAGTCTTGGATAGGGCAGCAATTGTCAAGATAATAGTGACACTCCTTCCCCCTCCACATTTAATGCACCAACAGTCAAACTGCAGGCTCTCTTTGGTGGATTCAAAATACTTGCTTGGTTCCAATTTACATTTGGGGGGAAAGTGACATTGAGTGTGGCCATGAAGACCAGAGGCCTTTAAGAACAAGATTTGAGGCCAGTGGCACCTTTAAGAACCAACCAAGTTTTATTCTGGGCATCAGCTTTTGTGTGCATGTACACTGTTTCATTTAGATTGCACACACACTTATTTTATCTGACATGAGCCTTTTTTTTGCTATTAATCATTGATCTTATTTATTGTTTTGCTCCTGTTGGTTTTATGATGTGAATCATCCTGAGCCTATTTTGTGAGTAGGGCAGGATATGTTGAGTACATTAAATGAAATGAAAGTTTGATTTCTGAATAAAAGTGATAACTGAATGATTTAGGTGTCAAGCCCTGGTATCAGCAGCAGCTGTAAACTGTTAACATATACTGAACCCAACATATAGTTGGTGACAGCCAGTTTGGTGCAGTAGTTAAGTGCATGGACTCTTATCTGGGAGAACCGGGTTTGATTCCCCACTCCTCCACTTGAAGCTGCTGGAATGGCCTTGGGTCAATCATCATTTTTGTAGGAGTTGTCCTTGAAAGGGCAGCTGCCCAACCTACCTCACAGGGTGTCTGTTTTTTTTTGGGGGGGGGGGGAGGTAAAGAAGATTGTGCTTCCGGGTCATCAGAAAACAGCAGGGGGAAGGGAAATGTTCTCCTAAAGCTTTTCTGTATTGCCTTTTACTGCCAAATTTGTGACCATTAGTTTGTCCTATGCACATATGTATATTTGCAGATCTTAAAGTGACTATTCTAAAAGTGAATTTAAAAAACAGGACACAGGAAGAGACCTCTGAGATACCACTATAACCACTGGCCAATTCCCACCTTTTTCTGGATTTAGCCCAGTCCATGGGCATTGTTAAGGGAGGGTGCTCCCTACATTTATGGGGAGAGAGTTTTTCCATAAATTCATAGGAAGTGATAATGGAGGCCCTTTCCTGTGATGTCACTGGCTCCTCCCTATGATGTCACTGGATCAAATGTCTCTGGCTGGATCCCAGTTCCCCCACCCCACCCCCAGGAAATTGAAAAGTCTGCACCCCTGCCCAGCAGAGACCAACAGCATGTATTTTGTGATACAAGTTCAGTAAATGAAGTCTGTATTTATCTTACCAATTAGAAATAATCTGTAATGCAGATATAATATTAAGAAGCCTGAATCTTGTTTCTGAATTCTGTGCATCTGCCAATGTGATGTAACATTTAAACTTTCCTTTCTTGATTTGTAGGTGATCTCATTTTTCTTCATTGGCCTGATGTCTATGATGATTCCACTCTGCTATTCCTTTGGAGGTCTCATTGCTGTCTGCCTCTTCATGGGAATCTTTGATGGCTGCTTTATTAGCATTATGGCACCTATAGCTTTTGAGCTAGTTGGTGCAAAGGATGTTTCTCAGGCAATTGGATTCCTCTTGGGCTTTATGTCTATACCAATGACAGTTGGTCCTCCTGTTGCAGGTAAGGACTGCAAGTGTAATGCAAGATTATGTCTCTTGTGAAGTCAATGATTAACCTTGCTGAGGCTAATTTATTATGCTCCTGTAGTGTTTATTCACCTGGGATTGGTAGGCATACTCTAATATTTATATCTCAGATAGAAATTGGTGGCTTTCCAGTCACAGTTGTAAATAAAATTATTTTCTTTCTAGTTCAATTAAACAGACTTTAACCTAGGTTTCTCTAATCCAAATAGAACCTACTGAGAAACTCATAACTGGAAGTGCTCAAAGAATTTTTACATAACTCCCTGACTTTCAAAGGCTAGGTTCAAATTCTAGAGTAATATTCACAGATTCAAAATGTAAATCCAATTTATTTCAGTGAGAAGGTTAGGATAGAAATGAGTAACAGGATGCAACTGTAAAAAATGTTCCCAAAGCTATCAATACTGGTTTATTAACCAGTGTCCCCAGAGCAGAGTCCTACTCATGATCCACTTTGTAGAAGGCGTAGTTGGCACTGTGGGTTCAGCTATGCCTGGAACAGAGTCCCAGATTTCCTGAAGATCTTCTTGCAACAGCAGGAAACCTTCTTGTGAAGATGCTGGAGAAATCCTCAAGCTTGTTCATTGCTCTAGGAACAGTTCTCCTTTTCTCCCGACAAGATGAAGTGGGGCAGCTCTGTACTAGGGTGTTGATTTAAGGCAGTCGATGAAGAGTACAGCGGTTAGCAATCTCTGCTCCTTGCTCTTCCTAACCACCGGGAGGACTGTACAATTTTTCTCAATTAGCAGTTTCAGCTGTGTGTCCTTTTTGGATCCAAAGTCTGGAAATAGGCTTTGCCTTACAGAAAGCACTACCTTTGGCACATCTCAATAATAATTCCTTGTCCTTTCAGCTAGCCCAGTTCTGTTGTATACTATCTCTCCTAGTCACAGTGGCCCTTTCAAAAGCATGCCCCATGAGTAGGGTTGCCAGGTCTGTGCTGGAAAATACTTGGAGACTTTGGGGGTGGATCCAAGAGAGGGTAGGGTTTGGGGAGGGGAGAGGTCTCAGAATGGTACAATCACATAGAGTCCAAAGTGGCCATTTTCTTCAGAGGAGCTGATCTCTGCCAGTTGGGGATCAGTTGTAAAAGCAACTCTGCCCATGAGCCTTTCCTAAACATGCAAATTAATACAAGCCTATATACACATCAGTTAAGAAGCCTATGTACACACCAGCTATTTGCTAATCTGATTTGACTTAAGGCCTATCTGAATATCTGCAGTCTACTAATCAGACCTAGGCCCAAAACCTTTTTTCCCCTACCGGCTTACATTTAGAATATTACATTTTTGTTGCCTTGGAGTTAATTCCCTCCACTCAGCCCTGTGTGGTGATCTTTAAGATATTCTACTCATACACAGCTTGCTGCACTCAATTCAGTAAAAGTTGTTTGTCTGTCTTTAAAACCTACATACTTCTGATGCTGGGTCTATTTTCTTCCAGTATACTTTGGACTTCTTAGTTTTTGTGCAGACATAACTTCTGGAATCTAGCCATAAATAATAAGCTTGCACATACTTCCAGAGCTCTGGAAAAGCACAGGTCCCCAGTTTTACCTAGGAGCCCCATTTGAAGCAGCAGGCTAGAGCTGTGTGCCAGTTTCTTGAGGTGTACTGGCACTTGCTTGGATCTCTCTGCCTTTTGGTGGGCTCCCGCCTGCTCTGCTCACCTGCTAGTCAGGGAGATAGTTTCCCCTCTGGTCTGCCTGTTCAGTATTTAAACAGCTCCCCTCTGCTCCTGGCTTCATTGCTTTCATGTGTTTTCCCACCTACCTGCCTAGTTTTGTAGGTTCCTTCCTGATCCCAGCAAGATTCATAGCACCAATGGTGCTGTCAAGCTACAAGGGATTTATTGCAACCCCCTTGGGTTATTCAAGGCAAGGGAGTCATAGGAGGTTCATCAGTGTCTGCCTTTCTGTAGAAACCATAGAACTCCTTGGTAATCTCCCTTCAAAGTACTAACCAGGGTTGACCCTGCCTGGCTTCCGAGAGTGGGTCAGCCTGGGCCATCAAGGTCAGGGTATATCTAATTACTGCAAGACAATATTGCAGCAATTTGGATGGTCAGATATCATCTAGAGCAGATTAGATGCTGGCTCCCACAGGAAGCAAAGGACTATGGAGAAATTAACTCCCCTCCTCTCCACCCCGAAGACACAGAGGAGCAGAGTCAAGCTGCAAGCGATTTATTGTAACCCCCTGGACTTTTTCAAGGCAAGAGACAGTCAAATCTCCCTACTGGTGTCTTAATTGGCGGTGGTCCTAGAGGTGGCTGGGACAGTTATTACTGTAGCCATTGTTCTCACACCTCTAACAGCTTCTCCTGGGGGTCTTAGCAGTGGTGATGGCATCTTCCCTAGGGGTCTCCAGCAGGGGGATTTAAACACCTCTGTGTAATTTTTTTAAAGTTTCAGATTTTTCTGCACACCTGAGGAGTGCTTCAAGTGTACAAAAAATATCTTTTCCCGATCTGTGCCCCTGATCTGTGGAAATAAGTATCTGCACTCAGAAGGCTATGTTGAGAATTAGATATACAGATTGATGTTGCATCAACATTCAGGTGTGGCAGGCCTTTGGACTGAGTTGCTCATCAGATTCTCACAAAACAAGCTGAGTTAAAATGGCGTGGTAACACTTGAACATGTGCTTGGCTGTAAAGATTTTTGATGAAACCTGGTTGGGCAAATTATCTAAATTTAATTAGTACAAACTATTTAGAGTTTTGTAGGACCATGGCAGAAACCGGAATTTTGCCTGGAAAAACAAGAAAGCAGGAAAGATGTGTCCTTTATCATTACATCTGTATCCCATGATGGAGCTCAAGCTTGCTAACATAGTATTCCAAGGCAATCTCCCATTGAGGCATTAATTAGAACCCAGTCCTATTTATTTCATTTGGGTGGTTGTAGCATGTTCTTCCAATACTTTCCTCAGACTATTAATAGTGAAGTATGTAATACTCAGTATGCTTTCAGCAGTGGCTGGTGCTAGCACCTGTAAAACCAAAGCACGAAAAACCAAGACCTGAGATTGACATAGTTCTTCATCTGTCCTCTCTGCTACTCTTCCAATGCTTAGGGACTAGCCAGAATGAAAGATTAGAATTGCAGAATAAAGGAGAGTGGTTGTGCTTTCTCTGTGAGAGGGGTAAGACCTTTACTTTTAGGCATAAAACCCAGAAATGGTTCTGGCTTCCACAGTTTTTCCCCACTCAAAAGTTTTTAAATCAAGATCAGCCATTTTTTTAAAGGATGACACATCACTTGTATATAGCATTTTAGTATTACAGTAATCTAGGCTGGTTGATTATTATGATTGTAATTAGCATTGTAGTACATCTGTCACTAAGCATTGTGAAAATCCAATTTAAGGGTGGGGGTTTTTTTTTGTATCTTGACAATTTTTTTTAATTTTCTCCATAGGTATACTACGAGATTACCTAGGTACATATGATGTAGCATTCTACTTAGCAGGAATTCCCCCTATTATTGGAGGAGCTGTGCTTTGTTTCATTCCTTGGGTGCATGCAAAGGAAAAAGCCAAAGAAAAAGCTAGACCTCTAGATGGAGAAACGAAGGAGAAAATGTTGGAAACCAGAAATGCAGCCATGTTGGACTCAGCTGAAAAAAACAGCAAAGAATTTGAAACTGTTATTTAATTGTTTATATTTTTTTCTACCAGATTGAACTTATTTTTATAAGGACTAGCTTTCTGTTTATAAACTAAGGTACCAAATGATTGTACTTGAAAGCACAGACCTGATAAAATTATCAAAGTAATAGTGACATTTAAAATCAAACTGCTAACAGTAACAAATGCTTTTAAAATTGAGCTTGATTCAGGTTTCAGAACACATATTCTCCTTTACAGGTTTGTATCATCAAAGTATACTTGCCCTCTGTGTGAGCATGTGCAAGAACTGTGTGTTTGAAAGGAGGGGTGTTTGTTGTTTTTACTGCATTTCCGGAACCTGAAAGTTCTGCCTACCTATTAAAGGATCCAGTTTTCTTCAGTAACTTTCTGATCCATCCAGTGCCACTACATTAATTTATTCTTAATTTTTAGTATATAATGAATGTTTTAAAACATTTCATTATTTTAATTGGGTTTGTTTCAAGCCCCTCTACAATTTAATCCTGTGCTGAGTTAGGTGTGCGTAAACCTATTAATTTTAGAGGGTTCAGGAACAGCACAGGTTTGCAGCCTTAAATCACAGTTAGGAATCCTGGTTTGTAGGAATGGAGCAAATCGTAGTTTGTGACATAGATGTAACAACACACTGTGGTTTGCCACAAAAGAAGTCTTTTAAATTAAGTTGATGTATGTGGGGGAAGTCCGGGGGAGGGGGTAGAAACAATGAAGAATGGGTGTACAAATCCAAGGGACTTTGTTTACATCTGAACAATGTTCAGTCCTTCAGGAAACCATTGTTATAAATTAGGCTACATGATTGTATAATGTAATACTGGTGCTTTCTGTATGTCTGTAACCGTACCATGAGTGATTCGTCACCTCTGCCCTCGCTCTTCTCCCTGAGCCGGCTCAAGCGATGGATTCCCCACTAGTTGCTCCACAGGCACCTCTTACATTGCGGCTTCTTCCTATTATCGTCGCAGCAACAGGATGCTTTTTTTTTGGAGTTCCAATTGCTGCGACGGGAATCGGAAGTAGCCCTGAAGCAAGAGGTGCTGCGGAGCAACTGGTGGGGAATCGATGGCTTGTGCCAAAGCAAGGAGAAGTGTGGGGGTGGAGCAATTACTCCATATCTTCAACAGCTTAATTCTGCAATGGGCTTATCCATCTATATATCTTCACATTTTCAAGGTGGACATTGGGGAAATATTATAGTATGCTTCTTTGAATGTATTACAATGAAGTGCTTATTCATGTATGTATGTGTGTATGTGTATATATATATATATATATATATATATGGAAAGGAATATACTCCTCCCTCAAAGTCTATTCCTGTATCTTATTTTAGTACCTAGGTATTACATTTCAAGCACTTGTTTTTAATAAGCTGCCTGTAATGTTAAACCATATCTAATATGAATGGTTCAGTGAAATGAGTTTTTTTTTTTTAAATTGATATATTTCCATTTGGCCCACAGTACTGTAAAGTTAAATTTTAATTTCAATTCTAAGGGTATACTCAAGTTTACATTAAAATTATTCCGGTTTCAAGCCTAAACCGTGTATACAGGTCCTGCAGTAGCACAGCCCAAGGAAATAAGATAGTCTGGCTCTTTCTCTATCCTCCATGTGCACAGTAGCACATCTGAAGATGAAGGAATAGACTCAAGATAAATGCTGAGGCCAATATAGGAATATTCATATTTTGCTCATCTTTTCTCCTAGGGAACCTGTATTTTGGTAAATGCTCCATTACCTGTCTTTTTAAAATTATTTTTGTCCTGTGCACCTCTTTTTAAAATGCTTCCCTCATTATCTGTGGGGTAGAAGTAGCACCCTTTCTATTGCAAAAAGCTTCAGCTTCCACTCAGTGGTCTGAAAACATCCTGCCACAGGAGCTTTCAAAAGAGGAGCTTTCTAGCTCCTACTCAGTAAATACACAATCCACGTAGGTGTGTGAGACAGAAACATACCCTATGGATAGGGTTGCCAGTCATGATATGACAATCAGTGGGTGATGGGGGAAGGTAGATACTTACTGTGAAGGAGGGCAGTCTTCATTGCCACATGATGATGTGATTTCCAGTGTGACCTAGAAACACTCTCATTGCACTGGGGTGATGCTCTAGCACTTTCCTCAAAACTCTATGGAGTTTCTGGGAAAATGGCTAGTGTCACAGTGGTGTGATGCTGGTTCTTCTGGGTTGTACCAGAAGTGATGTCATTTTGTGGTGACAAAGATCTCTGCCAGTCCCTAATTGCTGGCTGGCTTCTGCCCCAGGCTGTAGCCACGGAGGGGAGGGGCTGTGGACCCTGCCTCTGACTTCCAGTCAGAGCCCCCCAACTCAGGGGCCCCAATCTGGGCCTATGCTCTCTGCCACTTTTGTGGCCTGTGCTATGGCCGCCTCCCTCCCCATGATTCAGATTGCATGGGAGGAGTGTGCAGAAGCAGCTTTGGCCTCCCCACACCATTTAAAAAGCCCACCAACCAGCTGATCAGCAGGCCCTTTAAATCATGCAGGGAAGCCAGTGACTGGTCCTGCTGCCCCCCTCCAAATTTTAATTGTGGGGGAGGGAGGGGGCTGCCCTCAGGTGAAGGTGGGGAGGGAGAAAGTTTTGGGCCAGCTGTAAGTTTCTGGCCAGCTGCAAGAAGCAGGAGGACTGGGCCTGCTAGCCCCACCTCTCTCTCTTTCCCCTCCTGCTCAACAAGCAGGAAAGGAAAGCAAGAAGGGACAATGATCTCTGCTTCTCACAGCCAGCTGGAGTTGTCTCCGACCAGCTGCAAGAAACAGGACCATTAGACTTGCTGGCCCACCTCTCTTTCAAGCAGGAGGGGAAAGCATAGGGTTGCCAGGTCTGTGTTGGAAAATACCTGGAGACTTTGGGGGTGGATCCAGGAGAGTGTGGAGTTTGGGGAGGGGAGGGACCTTAGCATGGTACAATGCCATAGAGTCCACCCTTCAGAGCAGCAATTTTCTCCAAGGGAGATGATCTCTGCCAGCTGGAGATCATCTGTAAAAGTGGGAGATCTCCAGGCCACATCCTAGTGGGAGATCTCCAGGCTGGCAACCCTAGGAAAGCAAGAGGCACAGGGTCTCCATGCTTCTGGCAGCCTGCCAGTAGCCAGAAGCAGTTAGGCCTGGTCTGCTGGCTCTGCCTTTTTAGTAGGGTTGCCAATCCCCAATCCCCAGTTTAGGGGGTCGTCAGAAAGCGGGGGGAGGGGAGGGAAATGTCTGCTGGGAACTCTATTATTCCCTATGGAGATTTATTCCCATAGAAAATCATGGAGAATTGATCTGTGGGTATCTGGGGCTCTGGGGGGGCTGTTTTTTGGGGTAGAGGCACCAAATTTTCAGTATAGCATCTAGTGACTCTCCCCAAAATACCTCCCAAGTTTCAAAAAGATTGGACCAGGGGGTCCAATTCTATGAGCCCCAACAGAAGGTGCCCTTATCCTTCATTATTTCCTATGGAAGGAAGGAATTGAAAAGGTGTGCCGTCCCTTTAAATGTGATGGCCAGAACTCCTTTTGGAGTTCAATTATGCTTGTCACAGCCTTGATCTTGGCTCCACACCTAATGTCTCCTGGCTCCACCCCCAAATTCCCCAGATATTTCTTGAATTGGACTTAGCAACCCTACTCTTTAGGTTGGGCTGTTTAAAACTTCAGGTGCCCCCTGAATTTTTAAAAAAGTTCCCCCCTACCTAAAAACTCCTGGCTACACCCCTGATCTGCCTGCTGATCAGACTAGGTCAGTGGACATCGGCAGCGATTACCAGGAATTTGCACACTATTAGTGAGCACCTGGTAAGCCTACTGTTGAAAGATCTTGTTTTGAGAAACAGTTGGGAGAGAAAGTGGCCTAGTCAACCCTATAAAGCAACAGTATGGTAAAAATGCAGAATGTTGGGTACAGTAACTTGGAAAATGTTTTGTTGAAAACCATTTAAAATTCATTGAGGCATTATAACATCTCTTTCATTTTTTCATATCTTCAGTAGTTAGTATCTTGTTCCTACTGTAATCCTAACATGGTTTACTTCATAAAAGAAATTATGCAGAAATATGATCTAGTAAAACAACATTTTTATTTGCATGGGAAAGAATCCTTGACATTCCCATTTGCAGAGCAGAAACAGCTGAAATATCTCAGCTACTCTGCCAGTTTGACAGAAGAAACTAAACAGATGCTTTTCACTGCTTGCCATAAAATATTAGAATCCTGTTTGGATTTAAAAATGAACAAGACATTAAAAGAGGCACAGGACTAAGGCTGGATTTATATTCAGGCAAAACGAGAATTGGCTTTGAATTTCTATATTTCAGTTTACTGGGTGAGATAGAAAAATAAACTATAAGAATCAGGAAACAAGAATACTAAACTTAGATTGATTCACATTAGTTTTGTAGCATGGCAACCACAGCAGGAAACAGGTGTGTGCTATTTGTTTGATATGATTCCCCATACTTTTGTGCCTGTTCTGTTTCACACAAATGGCATCCCAGTTTGAACTATGCCCATGCTACTCTGCCAACCATAACACAAAAAAACCAAACCAATCTTTGTAGCAGGCAATCTAGTTTAGGACATGTGTAGCTGAAGTGTTTAAACTGTTTAAGGGTAGCTGAAGTGTTTAAACTTGTGTTCTGACTACTGTAGTAATTAAATTCTTGCAAAAATAATCTGATTTTCAGACTTTGAAAATCTGCAGTATTAGGAACCTATTAAATTAATATGTAAATATTTTTGTTCATGGTGCTAAAATTATTACAATTTGAGCTTCAAATTAGTAATTTTTATGGATTTCCTAGGACAAAAGGTGATAACAAAGAGTAAGCAATCCATACTTGGTATAACAACATTTTTCTAAGCATATTTGTTCACATAGTTGTCCTCTTGTTTAGAGTGGGTGTTTCAATGTTATACTTTTATAGTGTAAAATCATTTGGATTGAAATCCTTTCTATTTCTATACTGAATTGTGGCTTCTCTGTGTTAAAGTTATGGTTTGTTTTGAATGATTATCTGAAAGTGATGGGGTGACAGCAGAATTTCAGCTAGCACAAATGATAACTTGAGCAATGGACTATTAAATTTATGGACAAGATCTTAATCAATTCTACATACTTTGCCAATTCTTATAATTTTTGAAAATCTTTAATCTCTGTTTGATCAATATTTAGAATGTTTTACAAAAGCTTTGTTAATTATAAAAATAATTGAGAATGCTTATATTTATATATTTATATTTAACTTCAATAAATGCATTATCTTGGGATAAAGTTTATATGTTAAAATTATACTTACTGAGAGAGTTGTGCATACAGAACACAAAGTAAACATATTAACCATGTCAGCCAATGCCCAATCGATTCTACAAATAAATACATAATAGCGTAGAACTTGTGTGACATTTGAGGGTAAAATATACTTTTTCAATGTAAAATTGTAATACTATGAAAAGCTTCAATTTATAAAACAGAAAATGAATAAAAAATAAACATGCAGCTTATTTTGTACCTCCTCTTTCTAAAGGCATTGTTTTATTTTATTTACAATATTTATATCCTGAGTTTCTGCCCTCATAAGGGCCACAAAAGTGGCTAACAATTTAAAACTGGGATATTGAATTCATTTGTTATGAGGGCCATATCTGACATAAATGAGACCTTGTCTGGCCAGATAATGTGTGTCATAAAATGTAATGCCAGGTAGCAGAGATATAAACTTTATAAAGGGCATAGACAAACACGATTAAATTAATTATTTTTAAACTTAAGATATGCTTAAAAAATTAGCACACTTGCAATATTTTGTTTAACAGTCTCTGATAACTGATACCTCTTGCTCTGAATTATTGCATCAAAAACTGGAGACAATGTCTGTGCTGTAGCAATCCTGAGTATGCTGTTCAGTTGTTCAAGTGTGTATCTGTGAGTTGCAAACCTACTTTTGTTTATTGATTTAGCAGGGCATAAATTTTCTTCTGACACTGATAAGTTGGTTTTCTTATTATCAGATATTGATCCATTTGTCACCTATAGTGTCTTTTTGCCTCGGCTGCAAAAAAAATTAGAGCCAAAATTGCCTTCTCAGATTATTTGGCTTTATTCTAGCTATCTATAATTTTATAGTATATTGATACTTACCACAAGTTGGCTTATCAGATTTATGAAGCTTTTTACTTAATAGTTTAGCTATTATCTTAGTATTATGGCATTTTAATATTTTAGAGACTTAAACATAACTGCTTTTAATTTAGTATTTTAGCAATGTACTTAAGGTTGTAATTGTTGCATTATAACATGCTTAACCAGTTATTCATATAGCACTACAGCAAACACAGAAAATGTTTTATTAAGTAAACTTACAGCAAGAGCAAGTATAATTTGGCAAGTGATTATTTCAGCAAACAGTTTAGTAAATCCAACTCCCAACAATTTCCAGTACCAGTCTGGCAAGTGCATTTGAAGTAGAAACAGGAATGCCCACTCTCTATTTGTGGCCACGTTGCTACTCTTTTATGTGTGGGGGTTACAACAGAGGAAACCGCAGGTTGAAACAACAACCAAAAACACTGCATAATAGTAATTTAAATTAGCACTTTTACATTCAACAATTGTGTTATTGTTTCACAAAAACTGAACAATTACACTATTATTTCACAGACCACTTACACTGAAATAAATTCCACAACCATAATCTCTATCACATATACAACATATTATATTCAATACATTGAATTGCAGTAATGATGCAGCAACATGCACCCTAGGTTTTAGTGCATGCTTCCATTGTGAAATCTTCCTCTCCCCGCAATGTAAAATGGAACTAACAACATTCAAAATGTCATTACAAAGAAATAATAACAAAATCCTAAACAATATATACATTACATGCAATTCACTCCGTGCTCCAGGCTACAGCTCACATACTTTTACAAGGTTCTATGTTTTCCAATGGCACACTCAGCTCTCAAAGTATTATCATGCAGCATGATTCCTTAAAATACACTGTAATTGTCAATGCCAAACACCCATGTACAATTAAAGATAACTCACATGTTTTGTCAGCCTTTTTCTTATGCAAGGATACAGAACAAAATTTTACTTGGACTTTTTATATAAACATTGACAGATCCAGAGTAGCATTTAAACCCACTGGGGCTGATGTCCAAAATTTATGAATAAAGAACACTTCTTTCTGCAGCAATATCTTAAGATGAATTTTCCTGACTGAAATGATGTCCTTTAAAAACATATACCACAGTGTATTGTATATCTTCATATGAATGATTAAACTCTGTATAATGTGTAACAATGGTGCTTCCTGCACACCCAGCCTAAAGCATGACCTATGTTCCAAGAAATGGACCCTAAGACTCCGCATGCTCAAACCAATGTAAAATTTATCACAAGGACATCTGAGGGCATATATTATTTTTTTAGTTTCACTCTCTTTGAGATCAGATGGCATAGGACAAAAGAATGGTAGTACCAATTCTTGTGTAAAATCAGAGCTTTTCCTTGGGGGGAATGCAGCAGAACAGTTTTGGAACCTTTTTGTGGAAACAAAATTATCAAAAAATGTTTAAAAGTTAATATGGCATCCATGTGTTTCTCCTTCATTTCCCTCTTGAGAGTTCCAGCATCTCTTTTTCCAGAAAAAAAAGAGTCCTAGTTAAAATAATAAGGGGACAACACCTTTGGCATAAAGGAAGGATCCATTCTGAGTAACACCGAGGCCTTGTGAAATATACACAATTTCTTCCTGGCCAATATAGCTCTTAATTCAGAAATCCTTGCAGAAGACATTTCTGCAAGAAAAAAAGACATCTTCTGAGAAGTAAAATTTAGATTCTGACCATCTGAAAGGCTCAAATGGTGGCTTGCTCAAGGCCTGTAACACTTTAGAAAGGTTCCCAGGAGGAAACCTATGCCTAATGCAAAGCACCAACTGCTTTGAGAAAATGCCTAATGTACCTATGAGAAGAAAAAATTAGTCTTTTGTGGTCCAACATAGTGGCCAGTGCTGCAACCTGTCATTTAAGGTATCTGGTCTTAGCACCTGATTTCAACCTTTGTGCAGAAAGGGAATTAGTTTTTGTAAGTAGGTTTCAGTGGATCCAGTTTTTTAGTACTGGCTCAGCTTTTGAACATCAGCCACATATGACTATAGAGACAACTGGAAGCAGGTTTTCTGGACTGCATCATGATGTCAAGTACTTAACCTGGAAGGCCTGATCTTTCCAAATCCACCCAATCTTTAAACTGTCAGCTGGAGTCAAATAAGGTCTGAGTGGTGAATTGATTCTTGCACAAGAAGAACCCATCTGCTTGGCAATCTCCACAGTGGAGCTACTGACCCCTTCACTACTTCTGAAGCCCAAAAAACTTATGCTAGAAGGGAGTTATGAAAATCACCACCACTGCCTCTTTTGACACCTTGTTCATGCCTCTGCTGATCAGCATGGTTGGAGGGAAGGCATACAGCCGCCCTAAGCCTGCCTTGGCGGGGAGGGTGGGATATAAATAAAAAATTATTATTTATTATTATTATTACAGCTGACCACTGGATCAATGGCAAGTGTGTGCATCCTTGTTCTCTGCCCTAGGATTACAGAAACTGGTTAGAAACCTGTTAACTTTATTTTTGTTCAATGTTGGAAAAAGAAACTAAGACAGATTTCGCACTACACTTGTTCCAGGTGGAGAGCCCTTTTGCTGCCAGGGCTTCTCTCAAATTGCCTTGGAGCTGTGAGTTGAAGTGCCGCTATTCCAAAGCAAGCAAGATCCTCTGACAAGCGGTTTCCCCTTGCTGCAGAATAGCGGCATGCCAACTCGCAGCTCTGGGGCAACTTGTGCAAAAATTGAGAGAAGCCCTGGTAGCAAAAGGGCTTTCCACCCGGACCAAGCGTAGTGCGAAATCGGTCTAAGTGTGATTTCGCCAGGAGATCTTTTTGTTTAGATTCCATTCTCCTGAATCTAAATCCTTCCCACTCAACCAGTTGGCTAGGAGGTTTGTAAGACCTTATAGGTGTTTCTCTTTCAGGCCTCCTTGCTGACTGATGTCAGGGCAGCTAACAACAAATAAAAGCAACATAAAATATTAAAAAACAAAATATACAATAAAATTATTTCCATACATTTTATAGTCATTAAAAGTCCAAGATGCATGTTGATGTTCTGGTTATTCTGATGTTTCTGATTTCAGTTATGAGATTGCCAGTCCTGTGGAACCTCCCCTTAACCATTGAAGGCAAGTTTTGAACAGTTTGGTCTTACAGGCCCTGTGGATGTGTGCCTTTGCCATAGTATTAGAATAACAGAATCACAGAGTTGGAAGGGGATCTCTAGGGCCATCTAGTCCAACCCCCTGCACAATGCAGGAAATTCATAAATACCACCACCCCCACTAAATTCACAGGATCCGCATTGCTGTCAGATGGCCATCCAGCCTCTGTTTAAAAACCTCCGAAGGAGAGCCCACCACCTCCCAAGGAAGCTTGTTCAGGAGCGGCACTGGGGGTTTTGCCGCCCCAGGTCACCCACATGGCTGTGCTCCCCCATGGGGGGGGCGGGGTCTGAGTAAGGCTGCACAGTTCCTTTCCTCCACCCTGCTGCCAGGTGGGGGGAAGGGGCCGCGGGACTGCCCTGCCTCACTGAAGCTGTTTCCCTTTACAAAGGAGGCAGCTTCAAGGCAAAGCTATGCCTCCTCCTTTCTTCTCCTGGCTGCCGGGTGGGGGGGAAGGGGCCGTGGGACTGCCCTGCCTCATGAAGCCACACCTCCTTCTTCCGACCGGCTGCCAGGCAGGGGAAAGGGGCTGTGGGACTGCCCTGCCTTACTCTGAAGCTGTTTCCCCTGCAGAGGAGGCAGCTTCAAGGCGATGCTGCGCCTCATTCCTTTGGCCAAAGCCATGCTTTCTCCTTCCTCTGGCCAGCTGCCGGGCAAGGGAAAGGGGCTGCGGGACTGCCCTGACTCACTCTGAAGCTGTTTCCCCTTGCAGGGGAGGCAGCTTCAAGGCGACACCACTCTCCTCCAAGCCCAGCTAAGAAGCTGGGCTCGGAGGACAGCACAAACTGGCGTGCAGTTATGCCGCTCTCAGCTTCTGGGGAAGCTGAGAGTGGTGGAGAGGACGCCCAAAGGCACCCTGTAGGTGAGGTGCCATCCAAGGCCACTGCCTACTTCACCAACTCCCATGCACTGCCTCTGAGCTTGTTCCACTGAGGGACTGCTCTGTCAGGAAGTTCTTCCCAATGTTGAGCTGGAAGCTCTTTTGATGTAATTTCAACCCATTGGTTCTGGTCCTACCTTTTGGGGCCACAGAAAACAATTCTGCACCATCCTCTATATGACTTCAAGTACTTTAGGTACCGTACTTTAAGATGGTGATCATATTACCTCTCAACCACCTCCTCTCCGGGCTAAACATGCCCAGCTCCTTCAATCTTTCTTCATAGGACTTGGTCTCCAGACCCCTTATCATCTTTGTTGTCCTCTGGATCCGTTCCAGCTTGTCCTACTTAAAATGTGATGCCCAAAACTGGACACAATACTCAGGTGAGGTCTAAGCAGAGCAGAGTAAAGTGATACCATCACTTCACGTGATCTGGACACTATACTTCTGCTGATACAGCCCAATCTTGCATTTGCCTTTTTAGCCACCGCATCACACTATTGACTCATGTTCAGCATATGGTTCACTAAGACCCCTAGATCCTTTTCTCACATACTACTGCCCAGACAGTATACTGCATATTTCAATTCACCCACCTTCCAAGCAGTTCTTCCCTTTTTGATGTTCAGGGCCAGCATTTCCAATACAATGCCTTACTCTTTGGGCTGGCATAATCTATGAGGGAGTTTACCAGGGTCCTGGTAGTTCTAATCGCCTACCTATGACCTGGATGATATCCTCTGCAGAGCCAAGGATGCAGTATACTTGTTCCTTGATAGGTTCTAGAAGGCAATCAGTGCTAGTCCGATTGCTGCAGGTTCCAGTCAGTTCATTTCTTCCAGTGAGCTCCATCTGCCTTGGCCAATCTGGTCCTAGCAGCATACTCCCTGACCTCTTCTGCTGTCATCTGTAATTACCATCAGGTAAGAAGGCTAGAGGGAACTGACTCCCCTTGTCAGATTGGGTCACGAAAACCACCAGCTTAATTATTACTTTGCGGGGGGGGGGGCAGTATCTTGATGTATTTGTGGTATTTTTTAACGTCCTTCTTGTAAGGAAGAAGAGTCTATTGTAAAAGGTCTACCATAGAAGTTGGCCCAAGGAACTAGATCTATGGATTCAATCATCAGCCTCAATACTGCTGACCAGCACATGAGGTTCTTCAACCTCTGCCAGATTTCTTTCACTATTTCCAACAATTTTACCTGCTTCTTTGCAGGTAGAAACACTTTGGTCATCCTCATCTGAATCCTAGCCCCTAAGTGGATTGTGTCCCTGAAGAATGTAAGATTACTTTAAAAAAAAAAAACATTGATCAGGCAGACATGTGCCTGAAGAGACAGCATAGTGGACTTTGTATCCTTGCTCACCTCATCTGCATACTTAGCTCTGCAGAGGATATCGTCCAGGTCGGTTCTAGACAAAGGCTAAATGCAGCAAGAGATTTCAGTGTAATTTTTATGTTTATATTAGTTTCATATTCAGTCTTCAAGTCAACACTGTTGATTTTCCTAATGAGATTCTGACACAGGTGAAAATAACACCCTTTGACCTCAGTGTGTGGAAAGGCAATCCTCACTGCATTCATAAAAGCCTTCTCAAAATCCACTAAAACCTTTTGAGGTGACAGATCTGGAATCAATTCCATTATTTCAAACATTCTTTTATAGGTGTCCATGTTTTTTTGAAGTAAAATGTAGATACATGGTGGATATGAATCATGCAGGTAAGCATCTCCAAAGTTTAAGGACATCACGTAATCATCCTGCTGAATACTCTTCAGAATGCATAGTGATTCCATCTGGAACTTGTACTTCTTTACCACCAGTTCAACTCTTTTTTATTTAGAATTTCTCTCTAGTTCCTGAATCTTTTTGGAACTACAAATAGGATGGAATTACCATGGAAATTATGTTCTAAGAACAATGGTTCCACTGCCTTTGTGTGCACTAAATGTTGAATATGTTGTGCCAAAAGAAAAGCGTCTCTGTTCTGTCTTGGGACGTGAGAAAGCACAGAAGCGATGGAGGGAGAGGTAAATTCTATCCTATGTCACTTCCAGATGATGGAGAATGCCCACTGATCAGTCATTTACTCCATCCAGATGTACGGAAACTTCTGGTCAACCCTCAACCATATAGTCAGGTGGTTTTGTTTTGTTGGTTTCTGTCCTATTTGTTAGGAGGGAACTGTCTCTGCTGGAATCTGGACCTATAGCTGAAAGGTGAAGGAGCCTCTAAAATCCTTTTCCACCCTTTTTAAAAAGTCGATAAATCTGAATTAGACAGTGGGTCCGCCTTCCAATGCTTTAGCCAGAGTATCCTACTAGCTACTATATTGGTGGCCTGTGTACTGGCACAGAACTGCATGGCCTCTTGGGATCTGTCTGCTGCAAAATATGCAGTCCTTTTAATCTTTAGGATGGATCTCATAAGTGACAAGGAGTCAGTGTCTGGCTCCTGAAGGAGTTTATCAACCCAAAGTATGACGGCCCTGGTAAAATTTGAGAGCACAGCCAGGGTGGGGCTCTAGTTGTCCCTTTTTTGCCACTTTCTTTTCCAGACTAGTAGTGGGGCCTTTCTTCATGGATTTTCTGTCTTCCATACCAATAAAGTAAGAGTCTGGAGCAGCAGGGCTATTGAAACTGGAGGGTCAACCTTGCTCTGAGGCAATACAATCTACACAAATTTACATTAGGATTTCCAGGTCTGTGTTGGAAAATACCTAGAAACTTCTGGGGGTGGATCTGGAAGAGGGGGGTTTGGGGAGGGGCCTCAGCATGGCACAATACCATAGAATCCACCCTCCAAAGCAGCTGCTTTCTCCAGGGGACTGTTGGTATGATAAATGCACACATCCCCAGAGGTCAGTGCTCGTTGGCATGTATTAGCTCCTGTTTCCTTGGATAACTGAGGTAATTCTAGAGCTAATTTTCTCCAAGGGAGCTGATTTCTGCCAGCTGGAGATCAGATGTAAAAGCGGGAGATCTCCAGGCTGGTAAGCCTAACTGCATAGTTCTGCACGGAGCAAGAGGAACCAGTTTGGATGTGTTCCCCCCTACTGAAGGAGAAATGTTTCTACAATTTTGAATTATATTCTATTTTATGGATTAGCAAATAACTGTTTGGGACCATTTATTACTTCAGTTCATAAACAAGTACATCCTGCCTCTTGGAACCAAAATACTAATCATTGCATCATATAACATTTTTCCTTATCAGTGGAATGTAATCTATTATAAGCAGTGGCTTGAATAGTTCCCAGCAGTAATTCTTATCAAAATTCATGCCTTCTTTACATATTCCTAGTTAAACATCTTTTGCTGGTAAAATAGTTATTAATTTTAACTGATCTTTATTAGGAAGAAACTGGGATCCAATCCATGAATATATAGAAACTCTATCTTAATTATTTGCTCGGATTACCAGCCACCTAAATCAGAGGTCCTTTTCTTTTAATTTGAATTATGTTTCTCTGTATGTTCTATATATTCTGCATGTTCTATGGCCGAGGACCTGCCTACCTTAGGAACCACCTCTCTCCACATGTTCCCCAGAGAGCACTGAGATCCAGCTCCCAAAGTCTTCTAAAAATCCCTGGACCAAAGGAGGCCAAACTGAAAGTAACGAGGCAGCAGGCCTTCTTGGTAATGGGTCCCCACTGGTGGAATCAGATACCGGAGGAGGTGCGAGCCCTGCGGGACTTTAACCAGTTCCGCAGGGCTTGCAAAACCACCCTCTTCCAACAAGCCTATAAGGAACCATGATATCTAGCCATCTGGATACACACCTTATTGAATGTAGCACCTTTAATTTATTGTAGTTTTAAAAAAATTTATGTAACTGTTTTAATTGTATTTATTAACTGTATTTTATAATTGACTTGTATAATAATCATGGTACATACCATGTCTTGTTAGCCACCCTGAGCCTGCTTCGGCGGGGAGGGCGGGATATAAATAAAATTTATTATTATTATTATTATTATTATTATTATTATTATTATTATTGTTGTTGTTGTTGTTGTTGTTGTTGTTATTATTATTATTATGTTCTATATTTATGTAGGAATGTGACAATGGAATTAGTTATTCTCTAGCACAGGCATATGCAACACAAAAACTATCAGTCAACTATAGTTCCTATATCATTTCACACAGACAGTCTGTAGAAGGGTTGTCAGGCCCCTGCCAGAGTGAAATCCCTGGCCTCTGGTTCTCTTTTCCCACCACCACTAGGAGCAACAGTGAGATAATGTATTAAAAATGCTAGGGTGGGGAATGGGGAAATGGGGGTGACTGTTGGCATGACGTTACGCGTACGTAATGGCAGTCCTCTCTAAGAATCACTGGAAACTTTATGTGTTTATCAGACTTTCCAGTGATTCTTAGAGAGGTGTGACATCATTTCCAGGTTTTCATATAAGTAATATCACACCAACAGCTACTCCCACAGATCCCTGCTCCTTCTTTTCCCACTGTCTATAGGGGCAAAATAAACAGGAGAACAGTAGTATCTGAGAAACCAACAAAACTTATTTAAGAAAATCAATCAATCTGCAGTGAGTGAGAAATCCCAGGACCTTGTTATGACCCCTGCAGGGGGTAAAGGTAGTAATGAACTTTTTTCATGAATTCTAGTTCAGTAGTTTCATGCTTGATTCTCATACTGAAGTTTATTTAGAGAAACTTTTTGATCTGTAACACAATGCCCAGGCTTGGAAGATTAAACTGCTCACAGATTTCTGAATATTGTGATATTTAATGTCAGTTGTATGTCTATTTATTCTTTTGTGTTGGGGTTGATCTGTTTGTTCAATGTACATAGTAGATGGGCACTGTGGATATGTGGTAGCATATATTGCATTGGAGGGTGAACCAGTGAATGAGCCCAAGATGATGTACCTGCTGGTACTAGGCTTTGTGATTATGCTGCATGAGTCTATCTGAGGGTAAAAATTGGCATCTAGGTTTATTGTGTGACGTGGTTCTTAAGTTAATGCCTCTTTTTGGTGATCCACTATTGTAGATGAGAACTTGTTTTAGATTACAGGGCTGTCTATATGCAAGAAAAGGCCTGCACCCAAGGCTTGTGAAAAGAAATATTATCTATGGTAGTTTGCAGGTCATTAATGATGTATTAGAGTGGTTTGAGCTATACTGGTTGTCACCTACACCTTGTAACAGGCAATTTCTGGGTACCATGCTTTGTCAGTATATTTCTTTATTTAATTGGATATGCATTATAATCGCAGGCAGGGCTGGCTCTAGGATATGTGGTAGCCTAGGTAGGCTGCCCCTCCACCCTTCTCCACAGTGCTGCCTCTCTCCTCAGTGACACCACGCCCCACCACCCACAAAGGGAGGGAGGAGAGATGGAGGTGGGGAAGGTGGCAGGAGAGTGGGAAAGCTAGCACAAGAATAAGAAAGCCAGTGTGAGAGCAGGGAAGGCAGCAGGAGAGTGCGGAAGGTGGCGTGAGAGCGAGAAAGCTGGACCGAGAGTGGGGAAACTGGCACAAAAGCGGGGAAGGTGGTGTGAGAGCGAGAAAGCTGGTGTGAGGGTGGAGGAACTGGTGCAAGAGTGGGGAAGCTGGTGTGAGAGCGGAGAAGGCGGTGCGAGTGCGAGAAAGGTGGCGGAATAGCGAGAAAGGTAGCAGGAGAGCGAGAAGGCCAGTGTGAGAGTGGGGAAGGCAGTGCAAAAGCAAGGAAGGCCTCTGTGAGTCAAGTGGGAGACGTCCAATTCGACACCCCCCAGGACCAGCACCCTAGGCAAATGTCTAATTAGCTACATCAGAGGTGTGTAGCCTAATATGCAAAGAGTTCCTGCTACAAATAAAGCCCTGGTGACCAGACAATGTATTTGTTACGTAGCCTAGTCAGGCTGATAGTGAGATGAAAGCTGTTAAAACTTGGTAGAATTTCTCAGCAGCTTACTGCTCATGTGTCCAGATGATGAAAATGTCATCTATCGATTTCAAGGAGAGGGATTAATGGTTAGTGCCTGAGGACCTAGTGCACTAACTCAGTCATGAAAACATACTATGGTGCCATTAATCTGAAGGTACAAGTGGTTGCCAGGTCTGAAATAATTGTGTGTGAAGAGGATGTGGAGAAGTCTGGTAGCATGGTCTACTGTGGTATTATTAGGGACTAGAAGTAAGGCTTGTGGGGGGAAATACAACAGGCTCTAGAAAGAAGCTCTGGGTGAGTGCCCCTACCCATGCTTGCTGTCTTCCCACCCACCCAAGTGAAGATATTCATTCCCCACCCAGCTCCAGGGAAATTGATGTCTGTCATCTGGAAAGCAGTTGTAATTCTGAGTGATCTCCAGCCCTCACCTGGAGACTGGCAACAGTGGTTCCCTGGGAGGAAATACCTGGTTTGGAGGGTGGAGTCTATGGCACTGTACCTGTCTCAGGGCCCACCCTTTCTCAAACCCACCCTCTCCACCCTCAAATCTCCAGGAATTTCCCAACCTGGAGTTGGCAACTGCTAAGTCACACTTGCTGTCATAGGGGCAGCTGCTGCTGAACAGGATCAAGCAGTCAGGCCTAGTTAAGTCATGCCGGTCAGGTGGCATCAAGTCACCCAGAGGGTGCTGCCAGGCCTAAGGTGGCCAACTTCCAGGTGGAGCCTAAAGATCTCCTGGAATCACAACTGAACTCCAGACAATAGCTCTCTCTCCATCTTGGATAAAATCACTGCTTTAGAGGGTGGACTGGTTCCACTCTATTCACCTGAGGCTCCTCCCTTTACCAACAGAAGTTGGTTGCCTAGCAACAGCCTCTGGCTAGGGGTGAGGCTGAGGGGAGAAGGGAGAGAGGGAGTGACAGGAAAGAGCAATGGCCTTAGAGGACCAGGCTTTGCCACCTAGTCACATTACAGTGGCGGCAGTTCTCTGGCTATTTCTGTGGCCTTTGGAGGCTGCATGTGCTGGGAGGCTGTCTGTGTGGGCTGTTGACAGGACAGCAGAGGTCTGCTGCTGGCAATGATTTTTGTGAGGCCAGCTAACAGAAGAGACGGCTAAGGGTCAAGGGTTGTGTCTACACAGATTTGTGTCTGTACAGTTATGGGTAATTCTTTCATAATTCTTTTTACTTCTTTTTGATACTCTTTAAGGGAATTAAAAAAAAAAGTGAATTAATTCCTTATGGCTTCTTCAGGGAATTCCAGAACATAATGTTTGTGGCTCATTCCTACCTCTTTCTGAGTGGGAGCTCCTACAGCCTGCCATGCCCACAGGGTCAGTGCTGGGCTTTTTGGCACCCTAGGCAAGATCCCCACCCCATCACCTCCCCTTCCACTGACAGCCTCCCCTGTGGCAGCTCCTGTGTAATGTACTGAATGACGAGACGTGTGGAAGGCAACATGCTTTATTTGCGAGTATACCACAAGGCAAGGCAACGTGGGCCAGGTCCCGATTATATACATACCCCGGAACAACCCTCAGTCTGGCCAGGTCCAATCCTGGCCAGTTAAACTTCCCGCCACAGATCTTGATTGGCGGAGCGTATTTGCGGAGCTACATCCGGGGACCAGTGAACTTCCACTGGTCACCTCCGTAGCGTCTGCTGTGTTGTAATTTCAGGACTGAAATGCAAGACATAACACTCCTCCCCCCCTAGTTCAAGACACAAAGTCTTTCAAGTAGGCTGGCGCCCTGCATTCCTGGGTCGACCTCCTTGGGGTTATTTGGGGAGTTGGAGCGGCTGCCGTGGCTGGAGGAGCGACTGGTTCCTCGTGGTGGGGTGACGCCGGAAAAGGGCTGTCCGTCGCCTGTTGCTCTTCCGGAATCTCCTCTCTGGGGGGGGGTGCTCCCTCCGTTGTGGTGCTCTTTCGTCCGCATAGTCGGTGCGGCTGGAATAGGCTGGGCAGCTTCCGGGGGTGTTGCTGTTAGTACTCCCCCACTTCCCGCTCCCCCGATCGCTGTCGGTTCTTCCTTAGGATCTGGCCCCCCTCCGACGAGACCTCATAGGAGAAGGACCCGGTGACCTGCAGCACCCGGGCGGCTAACCACTCCTGCCCGCTTGCAAAGTTCTTTGTGTATATCGGATCCCCTGGAAAGAATCCCCTAGTGGCTTCCCTGGTTTTGGGGGAACTGCGGAGGTCTATAGCCCGGTCAGGATGCAACCTGTCTAGCCTCGTGATCAACTTCCTCCCCATTAGTAACTCAGCAGGGCTTAACCCGGTGATGGGGTTGGGGGTAATTCTGTTATCAAATAGGAAGGCTGCCAGGCGGTTATCCCAATCTTCCTGTACAATGTGACCTAGGGCCTCTTTAGTGGTGTGCACCGTGCACTCTGCTTGGCCATTGGTGGCTGGATGGAAAGGGGCGGACCGAATGTGCTGGATGAGGTACCGATTCAAGAACTTCTGGAATTCCCGGGAGGTGAAAGCGGTCCCATTGTCTGTGATGAGGGTCTCGGGAATCCCATGAGTGCAAAAGACCCTTCGCAAGGCTCTGACCGCCGCCGCGGTGGAGGCTGAAGCTACGGGAATCACTTCCAACCACTTGGTGTATGCATCGACTAAGATAAAGAATAGTTGGCCCTGGTATGGCCCCGCAAAGTCTAGGTGTAACCAGGACCACGGCCTCCTGTTGGACTCCCAGTGGTGGATAGGGATGTGCAAAAAAAAAAATTCGGAATTACACGGATTCGGAAGTACACGGGGGGGGGGGGAATTCGGATTCCCCATGCACTACTGAATACCGTATTCGGAATAGCCGCATATACGGTAGATGCACGGCTATTACCGAATATACGGCCCTATTATACCCTATGGGCCATTGAAATCAATGGCAAATAGGGTATATTTGAAGCCGCCTGGAGGGGGGAGGGTTTGAGGGAGAGCCCCCAAATTTGCAGGGGACCTGCAGGGGACTCTCCCCTCCAACCCCCCCAAGTCCCAAAAAGATTGGGCCAGGGGATCCCATTCCAGGTGCACCCAAAGAGGGTGCCCCTATTCCATCATTATACCCTATGGGCCATTGAAATCAATGGCAAATAGGGTATAATTGAAGCCACCTGGAGGGGAGGGGGTTTGAGGGAGAGCCCCCAAATTTGCAGGGGACCTGAAGGGGACTCTCCCCTCCAACCCCCCCAAGTCCCAAAAAGATTGGGCCAGGGGGTCCCTGTCTTTGGGCTCCCCAAAAGGCCCATTGCCAACAATGATGGGGAAAGCCCAATTAGCCACTTCCTCCACTACAATTGCTGTGGGGAAAGTGGCTCTGGCCAGAGCGGGGTTTGAGGGAGAGGCCCCAAAACTGCAGGGCAGCTTCAGGGGACTCCCCAGCATGCAACCCCCCTGGCCCCAAAAGACAGCACCCATCTGTGGGCACCCCAAAAGGAACACTGCTCCCAATGGTGAGAAAAAACCAATTAGAGCCACTTCCTCACTGCAATTGTCATGGGAAGTGTGGCTCTGGGGAGCAGGAGGTTTTGAGGAGAGCCCCCCAAACTGCTGTGCAGCTTCAGGGCACTGTCCCACACAAAACCCACAAGGCCAAAAAAAAATTGGACCAGGGGGTCCAATTCCAGGGGCACCCAAAGCCAAACCTAACTTCACACCAGAGAATCTCTATAGGCCCCAAATGCACTACATCCCTCTATCTAATCTATGAACCCTGGGCCTGCAGGCCTGGCACCAATATAAACCCAGTTACCAACATCACTGCCACACAAAACACAATCTGCTCAAGGTCTGCTCTGCAGACCTGGCTGCAGCAAACCCAGATGCCAGCTCTCCAGCCCTGCCCCAAACAACACGGGGAGAGCTGGCCAACCACAAAAAGAGTAACAGCAGCAGCACAACACAGCACAGCAGCAACAAATCAAACACTGAATACTTTTAAAACAGTAAAAAATTAACTTTTAACAATACAGGAACTTTGCCACCCCCTCCCCCCCAAAAAAAACCTTCACCCTAACCCCAAGAAATCCAAGCCACCCAAATCAGGAGAAGTAAAAGGACACTGCACTTTTAAAAGTCCTCTCACTAAATTAAGATATGGGCAAATTGGCAAAACCCCCCCACCCCAGGCCCCCTCCCCAAGCAGAAACCCCCAAATAAGCTACCCCACCATCACCCAAATCTGGATAAGTAAAGGGACTCTAAGTCTTTAAAAAAAGTCCTTTTACCAACAATAAATAAAAACAAGAACCCAAGAGAGTGTCTTACCTTGTCTTCTCTAGTCCAGGGAAGTATGAGTGAGAGAGGCAGCAGCTTAAGTGAAGGGCCAGCCAGCCACTGCCAGCCCTTTGCACAATCTCTCACACACAGCATGGAGGAGTCAGCCAGGAAGGGAAGACTCCTTAGAAAGCCCTTCAAAGCATGCATTTGCAATGCATTTTGCAAATGCATGCTTTGGATTGGCTGCTGGGGCTCCTCTTCCCCCTCCCTGATCCCAGGGAGGTTAAGGCAGAGGCGGGAAGAAGCCACTAAAGGCGCCAAAGCAGCTCCTTTGAAGCTCCAGAAGCTAATTGCTGCCTTTTGAATTGACAGCTGTGTGCTTACGAATAGCTATTCGTAACTACACAGTGAGCCTATTCAGCTGCCGTATAATGGGCGCTTATGGAAGTCGGCTGCAGGCTATTCCGTATGCGGCCGAATCAGCACTGATTCGGCCGTAAATACGGCTCGGCCGAGCCGAATGCACATCCCTAGTGGTGGACAGGGGCACTGGGCGGATCAGGTCGGGACTCTTGGCAGGGTTGGCACCTTCGAACCCACCCTTCTATCTCCTCGTCCATCCCCGGCCACCATACATAGCTACGTGCCAGGGACTTCATGCGCACTATCCCCAGGTGTGTTTTGTGTAGGGCTTCCAGCACTTGCTTCCGCAATGGGGGGGGGGGGGAACCACCACCCTGCTACCCCAGAGAAGGCACCCCTTGTGCATGGACAGTTCTTCTCTGAGTGATGCGAATGCCCTGAATTCTGCGTCCAGTTTGCCCGTGGGCCACCCCCTTCCCACCCAGTCTAAAACGCGTGTGAGGATGTGGTCTCTACCCGTGGCCCCTAGCTACCTCGGCGGCGTGGAGGGGCCTCTGGTAGAGTCTCTATAAGCATCACATGGTGGGCGGGGGTGGGATCTGGGTCCATAGAGGGCAGCTTTGCCAGGGCAGTGAACCAGGGCATATGTGTACGAGTTGAGGAACTGGTTTCACCACAGAACGCGCTGTGACAGAATTTGCAGTGTCTGGCGGTCTGGGGTGAGGAGGCCCAGTAGCAGCTTATGGTCTGTGGCGATCATGAAACGCCTACCGTACAGGTAGTCGTTGAATTTATGCACACCCGCCACTATTGCCAAGGCCTCCTTGTCTATCTGGGCATAGTTGTGCTCCGCAGGGGTCAGGGTCCTTGAATAATAGGCCATGGGAACCTCCCTCTTGTCTGGGAGTTGGTGCCCCAGAACGGCGCCCACCCCGTACGGAGAAGCATCACAAGCCAGAATCACTGGTAAGGATTCGTCAAATGGTGGAGCACATCATTGGAAACTAGGAGGTCCTTGATTGCCTGAAAAGCGGCGGCCTGCTTCTTTTCCCAGACCCACGGGGTGTTTTTATTGAGGAGCCTATGAAGGGGTTCTGCAATGGTCACTTAGTGGGGCAAAAATGAATGATAAAAATTTAATAATCCCAAGAAACTTTGTAACTCCATCTTGCACGTGGGGGCCGGGGCGTGGACAATAGCCCTGGTCTTGTCGGCCGTTGGGTGGATTCCCACGTTGTCTACTGCAAACCCCAAGAACTCTACCCTTGACACCCCGAGGAAACACTTCTCCCGCTTTACTTTAAGTCCTGCCGCCTGGAAATGGCGGAGTACCTCATGCAGACGGCTGCTGAACTCCTCAGCATCTGGGGCGGCGATCAAAACGTCATCAAAAAACGGTTGCATTCCGGGGATCCCTTTGAGAAGAGCATCCATTATGCTCTGAAGAATCCCCGGAGCCACACTAACCCCAAATTGCAACCGCTGCACCCGAAAAGCTCCCCTGTGGGTCACAATGGTCTGGGCTTCTGCTGTCTCTGCGTCCACTGGGAGTTGCTGGTCCGCCTGGGCCAAGTCCAGTTTCCCAAAAACCTTAGAGCCTGCTAGGGCTGACAGTACGTGGCTGACCACCGGAACGGGGTATGGGTTGTCCTGAAGTGCCTTATTTATTGTAATCAGTGCATATGCGCACATCTCCATTCGGCTTCACTGGAGTGACTATGGGTGTTTCCCATGCAGCATAGAATACCGGTTCTAGCACTCCCTGGGTTGTGAGGCAGTCCAGCTCTGCTTCTGTTTTTGGTTTAAGAGCAAACGGAACTCACCTGGCCTTCAGCCTTATCGGTCTCACGTGGGGATCGAGGGGTAAGGTAATGGGAGGCCCCTTGTAGCACTCCAGGGACCCATCAAACACTTCCGGGAATTCCCAGCACACGTGCTCGAAATTTTGCGTTCGCATCTGCTGCACCCCCACTATTTGAATACCCAGCAGTCGAAACCAGGCCAGTCCCAGTAATGTGGTGAGCTGGCGTTTGACCACGAGAATGTCCAGCTTGCCCTTAAAGTTCTTAAACTCTACCCTTACAGTGGCCCAACCCAAAATCTGTACAGGGTTTTTTTGGAAGTCCCGCAGTATGAAGTCCGCTGGTCGCAGCCGGGGCCCGCCACGGGGACAAAGTTTTCTTAGAGACTCCTCTGAAATTATGGAGATGGAGGAGCCCTAATCCAGCTCCATCAGGCATGGAGCGCCCTCGATTAGGACTGACACCCTGACCTTATCGGGGGTGGTGAGGGGCAAGTTCATTACCTGCAGGCTAGTCGATGCGGTCGAGTAGGCATTGGTCGAGTCGTGGTTGGTGGACTGGTGTCTGCGGGTGGCCTTGGCCCGGCAAGCCCGCGCTATGTGGCCCATTCTTCCACAGTTTCTGCAGTCCACGTTGCGGTAGGGGCAGTCCCGGCGCTCCTGTGGATCTGCACAGCTGGCGCACTTGGTGTTGGCTGGTTTCTCTGTTGCTCGTGGCCGTGTGGGCGCTCTCGGCCCCATTCCTGGTTGGCGATGTAGCTGGTTTGCCTCCTCCTCCTCTGGGTTGCCCGGTGCTATCTCCTCCTGGTGGACAGCTTCCACTCGTGGGTTACTGTAAGGTTTGGTTGCTCTCTTGAATGCGGTGGCTTCGTTGAAGGCAAGATGGAGGGTGAGCTCTTCCTTTGCGAAGTGCTTTTGCTGCATCTTTCGTCTCGGAGGCCCCAGATGAAGCGATCCCTCAGGGCTTCATCCAGCTTGTCGAAGCTGCAGTTCCCTGCAATTTGGTGGAGGGCGGCCAGGTAGACGGCGGCTGTCTCTCCCGCCCCTTGATCCCTCTTGTGGAAGAGGAATTGGCAGGCGATGATGGAAGGCTGGGACAAGAAGTGCCCAGTCAGGAGTTGGACTATCTCCTCCTACTTTTTGTCCGTGATCTTCGCAGGGGCCGAGAGACCCTTTGCGATCTCGAATGTGGCCTCCCCGCAGACACTCAGGAGCACATCTCTCTTACGGCTGTCGTCTGTAATCATGTTCGCTCGTGGGTAGCAGTCGACCCGCTCTGTGTAGGTCTCCCACCTATCGGGTTTGGCAAGGTCGAACTCTGCAAGGTGGCCTATCGTCCCACTCGGGTTAGCCATGGCGGCAGCAGGTGCTTCCTTCCCCCTCGAATGCGTGCCTTCCTTGTCTCCGGCCAGATCAGCGAAGTCCCGCTTGGGGAGTTACCTGGCTAGAATCCCACCTTCGTCGCCACTGTAATGTACTGAGTGACGAGCCGTCTGGAAGGCAACATGCTTTATTAGCGAGTACATCACAGGGCAAGGCAACGCGGGCCGGGTCCCGATTATATACATACCCCAGAACAACCCTCAGTCTGGCCAGGTCCAATCCTGGCCAGTTAAACTTCCCGCCACAGATCTTGATAGGCGGAGCGTATTTGCGGAGCTACATCCGGGGACCAGTGGTCACCTCTGTAGCGTCCGCTGTGTTGTAATTTCGGGACTGAAATGCAAGACACAACATCCTGGCACTGCAGATGTCATCCAGTGTGCCTCCTCCCCTGGTTGCCAACGCCACTGCACTGGCAAGGGAGCCAAATGGGGCTGGGTGGATGGAGAGGCTGATTGTGCGCTCCCTTCCCCCCTTGCCCACCCTGGCCCAGGAAAGACAAACTCCCATGGAGCTGCAGTGATCCAGGAGCAGCTCTGGACTAGGATGTTCCTGCTGGGCAGCTCTTCAGGGCCCAGGGAGGCAGGGAGCCTGTACCAGGAAAGGTGCCACAGACCCATTGGCCCTTCTCCCATGTGGACGACGTGGGGCCGTTTGCATGCGCTCGGGAAGGTGCCCCCCCATCCCAGAAGCACCTGTTCCAGCGGACCAGCAGGCGTCTCACCAGCTGAGGTTGCTGCAGCTGCTGCTGGCCTGGAGGAGGAGGCGGCTGCTGCTGCCCAGCAGGAGCAACAGCAGCACAGCGGGCGGAAGGAGGCTGCAGGCATGGCTGGTGCCCTTTGTTTCTGCGGCACAGCAGGCCCGGCAACAAGGCCAGCTCCCTCCAGCTAGCTGTCGCCGTCACCCCCTGCCCTTCCCCCCACCGCCATGAATCACGTGCAGCCGCACCTGAGGACCGCTGCCCCAGGGCGACAGTCTAAGGTCTCCTAGCAGGTGCGCCAACCTTGCACGCCCATCTACTAAATAAATGCTTCTATACCGGTTGTTCACTTCCTGGCAGGCTCGTAGCTATGCCCCTGACTTCTGGCCAGGGGTCCCCTAACTCGGGGCCCCCAACCAGCCCCAGGGACTCCTGCCGCCTTTCTCGTGCTCCTGCAGCCCTTCTCGCCCTCCCACGCTATGCGAGTGGTGAGAAAGGGAGGGCTGCGGCCCCAAGAGCAGCTGGGAGGGAAGGCCGCGCAGCCAGTGTGAGAGCGGCTATGGGATGGGGCCAGTGAGTGTCCCCCCCCCCCCAAAAAAAATTAAGTGCCCCCTGACCTTCCAAATCCTGACTAGGAGGCTGCTTCCTGGATTCCGAGGCAGAGTGACAGAACACGTAGACATCTCTAGTGCTGCACTGCATGAGCTGTCTCGTGGCAGTTGGGCGAGATCCAGGCGCAACTGAAGTTACTGTTTCTCCACTCCCGCTCCATTCCCTGCCCCCTCTGAAGAAGTGAGCAGTGACTCACGAAAGCTCACACCCCACCACATTTTTTTTTAGTCGTTAAGGTGCTACTGGACTCTTGCTCTTTTCTACTGCTACAGACTAACAGGCTACATCTTGATTTCTCACCCCCGGTCAGGTTTTCAGCGGCTGCTTTCTGGCTGTGCCGAAACGTAACTATATAACGCTCCCCATCCGAAGCGACAATCGGGAAGGTAGCTTATATTTCCCTGCTGGGCCGTGAGATCGAAACAGTAACCTCATCCCCGCGTAACCAAGGCCGGCTTAACGAGGGAGGTTGCACACTGCCGTAGTCAGTCGCAAGGCCTTTCGGGGACTGTAGTCTTCATAGAGACCGTCTCTTCAGGCGGAAAGATGCCGTGGGCCGGCGAGTTGTAAGGTCAGGGGGCTGGGAGGAGTCATTGTGGCAGCTCCTCCGGTGGAGATGGCGGGGGCCTTAGAAAAGAAGAAGCGGGTGCGCTTCGCCCGCCTGGAAGAGGAGCGAGACGACGAGGAGGAGGAGGAGGAAGAGTTGGTGGCGGCGGCGGCGGCGGCGGCCTCTGCGAAGGCGCGGGGCTCAGGCGCAAGCTCTGTTAGGGAAGCCCTTCAGCCGGGGGTGATCGTGGCTGACAGGAGCGGCCGAAGAAGCTGGGCAGGAGGCGGTGGGCTCACCAAGCAGCAGCTCCCGGAAGCGGCGGTGGCGGCGGCTTCGGCTCGCGCGCTGAAATGGTGCATTTCAGCGGTTCTTTGTGCCGCTTTCCTAGGCCTGGTAAGGAGCCGGCAGGGTGACGCACGTGTCTCTGCCTGCACACAGGTGGAAGTGCCCCCGTCTGCTGTCCCTTCTTCCCATTTTGCCCGCTGCCATCTGCAGAGTGCAGCCGGGAGCGGCGAGCTGGCCCAGTCGCCTCTTAGCTGGGACTTGCTTCTTTCAGAAGCCTCGAAATGAAGCGATTGACTGTCAGCAGGTGTCCTGCCCACTCTGTAGATAGGAGGGAGCTACAGAACTTCTTTTCTCAAGTGGAATAATATGGGCGCCTCTCCTAAAATAAGACACTTTCACCCCTCCCTCCTCCTTGCAAAATCAAATGATGATCAAGTCTGAGACTGAAACGACTTTATGCACAGAAAACAACTAGGAGGTACTTTAGTGTGTGGCCTCTCCTTCCCGTCCAACTGCTTGAACCTTGAGAACGTGCTCTTGCTTGTATTGCTTTAGCTGCACTTCTCTCAAAATGTTTCATGACAAACTATTTTTGAGTGAATTGGCCTTGAAGATCACTTGGGCCTCCAGGGTGACTAGTTGGCCGTTATGTGAAATGGGGTGGTGGTTTGCGAGATGGTCCGCTAGTGTAATTTGACAGGGCTCTTCTTATATTCTCTCTTAAAACATCATCACCACTTGCTCAGGGATCCAGAAAGTGAATTAAACTAACAGAACTTTTGTACTCCTTAAGCAACACCCAAATTGCTGCAGAAAGTTAGAATGAAACTTTTAATCTGAGTATTTCCAATTTCTTTTTCAAAAGTGGTCTTAAATAGTGTATAGCAGAAAAAAGGAATATAATTTTCCTGGCTCTAGACAAATGTAGTCTAAAATGTATTTTTGATCATGATCATGAAAAGTGAAGAGATTCTCTGAGGTAAATAGAGATGTGGGAAGGAAGCAAGTTTTGAGAAAATATTTTACTATTGCCCCTCTCCTTTCCCAGATCTGCACCTACACAAAGAATAAGGCTTTGTTTTTTTCTAGCCAGTTTTGTCATTTGTTACACAGAGTGTAGTCCTGTATTGTCCCAGTTATTTCAGTAGGACTTGCTTTCGGTTAACTGGGATTCTAAGCTGCATATTGACTGCTGAGCTGTAGGTTGGTCTTTAAATCTTTAATAGTGACAGGTAAGTTGGATGTACCATAAATTGTAGTTTTATTTTTCCAGGGTATGGCCATTGCTGTCTTAGGCCCTACCTTTCAAGACCTGGCTACAAACGTCAACAGAAATGTTAGTCAAATATCTTACATCTTCGTGGGCCGTTCAGCGGGCTATTTTGGTGGTTCTCTGATTGGTGGGGTACTCTTTGACTATATGGATGCTCAGCTTCTCTTGGGTAAGTAGTACAAAGGAAAGTGCATGCCTCTTATATATGGTGATCTTCAATAGCTAGGGATATACTTACGCTCTTGGAAGCCAGCTTTACTACATTCCTATCTGGGATGCAAATGGGTGTTCTGTTGGAGAGTAATGCCACAGCCAAGGAAGTATTTCTTTTAATTTTTCTCCTCAATTCTCAGGTCTTTATAAAAACAGTCTCCTTTTCTAAGATTCATTCTTAATGTATAGTTGATACAGTACATTTTTGCTTAAGAGTTTTATGTATTCAAGCAGCTTTATTTAAACATGTACATTAGCTGGGGTCTAAATTGTTAGGTTTGGTTTTCTTCTTATGTCCTGTTGCTTGTTGACTCCCCTTTCACTAGCAGCTCTCTGCACATCCTGTGAGTATTAGGGTGGTTCTCTAGAGTAGCGTGAGTGGCTACTGCCAGAAGGACGGCCCCACCCGCATGTATAAGTGCTTTCCAGTTACACATAGAGGGGCTTGAGTCATGGTCATTGTAGGTTTATGATGTCAAATATACTGACAAAAGCAGCATTTTGTGTAGCTTTGTCATGTTAGTAGTGAGGCTGTTTATTTGTATATTGCCTTTCAACTAAAAGTTCCTGAAGTGGTTTACAACATATTAAATTCAACATAATTAATAAAAAACCCATTTAGATACAGTAAAAGTTCAGTTAAAGCTGCATAATCAATAAAACTGAAATCCATAAAATCAATGAAATATAATATTTTAATAGTGCTACTCCACCTGCATAAATGGCTATAAATCAGATTGCAACTTGTGACATTTCTGGTGTAGTGGTTAGAATGTTACACTAGGAACCCAAATAGCTGGGTCCAAACTCCTTTGGAATCATGATGCTTACTGGGTGATTTGGGTTAATTGTTCTGTGTCAGCCTCATCTGCTTCTCGGGGCTGTTGTGTCCTTAGGCAGGACTAAAGAGTCAGTACAATAAATTCCAACTGTATAGCACTATAATAAATTTTTTTAATCACCCTCATGTACAATATGTCTGTGTTATTATTCACATCATAATCATAATCATTACAGGAAATAATAACAATAATCAACACAGAGAGTATCTGTTGAGCTTCTACACTACATCCATAGGGCTGAATTCCAGTGCCCTACATGTGGAAAAAGTTCCAGTAGTACCAAAAACTGCAGTGAAGTCTATCCTCGAATGACAATGATGGGTCACACTACTCCCAGATCTAGCCAGTGTTTCCAGCCTTCTTCGGCAACAGAAATGTTTGAACTATTGCCAACTTTATTTTTGACTGGTGCCTTGTAATATTAATTCCCAGGCCTTGAATTCAGCAGGAGCTCACAGGAGTGCAGCTCCTGAACCTTTCTGACAGCTCCTCCTCCTTCTCCCCACCTACCTTGTCCATTGAGTAGTAGGTGCAGCTGCATAACAATCCCTGGAGTAGGAGAGCAGAAGCCAGCCAGCCACCAGGAGCTTTGCCACACCCCCAGCAGCCCCCATTAACCTCTGGAGAAGCACATGCCACCCTTTTCCCACTTATGTGATTTTGGGCAGCGGTTGGCTTGCTGGCCTTTTGACTGTGGAGGGGGGCAGCCAAAGAGAGCTTATGGTAATGAGCTCCACCATCTATTTTTCTACAAAATGACCCCTGCTAATTCCAGTTAATGTAATGATGTTTCAGGTTCTTTACTGTATTGGCTCTTAGACAGGGCTGGCAGGGTAAAAGCATGATGAAGTATAACATTGTTTTAGAAATTAAAATGAGACTTTTTAAAATTTAAAATGTGCAATGCCAAACTTTTGTGAGTTTTCCCCCTCTTAAACCTTTTTCTGCTTTGTAGGATTGTCTATGCTGGGTACAGCCTTAGGTCTTTGTGTCATTCCATGGTGTAAGAAAGCACTTTTGTTGACAGCAATGATGTCTGTCATTGGCTCTGCAATGGGAGTCCTAGATACAGGTAAAAACCCAGCTATCAGTGTACTACTACTGCATCTTTATATGTGCTGTTCGGTTTCTTAACTCTTCAGTTTTTAGGCACATTCTCTGCCCTGTCTCTTTCAAATGTAATGTGTACTTTGGGTCTGAGCAGATTTGTGTGCACCAAGAGATGCATTTCCAAATTAGCTGCATCTATTGAAGTGAAGAGGGTATCCTTTGCTAGTGGGAACTGGTTGCTTGGGAGTTGCCACTCCCTCCCACAATTGGATTGTTGAAAGAGGAAAGTCCTGTAGATGTATATTTGGTCTTCTGATTGGGAGAGCATTCTTTGCTTAGCTAGGAAGATGGCAGGTGAGAAATAAGAAACTTGAAGTTCTGAGCTGCATAAGAGTACAAATAGAGAAATGATCCAGAAATGGGGACAGAAGGGAAAATGGTTGGGAGAACACTCCAAACTATTTTTGTAGTGAACCTGGTTTTCTGGTAAAGGCAGAAGAAGCAGGTAAGGGACAGGAGAGCTCCCTGGCTGAATGCTGAAGCTGCTAAAGAGAGAATTTAGAATTTTGCTGGAAGAAAAACAAGCCAAGGCCTGAAATGGGAGGGGGAAGGGCAATATGTGGGGTAGATACAGGAATAACACTGTACAGGAAATGAACTTCCGAGAGTGAGAAGCAGGGATTGAGTATGGTGGTTGGCAGGGGCTAGAACTGTCAGGATTTGTAGTGGTCAGTGCTGCTAGGGTTGGCAGGTATTCCCTGGCCACCAGTGGGGCTGGTGTGTGTGGGGGTATAGTTGCTCATTCCAGGTTGGGAAACTTCTGGCGATTGAGGTGGAGCCTGGGAAGGACAGGGACCTTAATGGGGTACAGTACCACAGTGTCAATCCTCCAAAGCATCTTTTTCCTCTAGGGGAACTGCTGTCTCTGTAAGATGAGCTGTAATTCCTGGCACCCCTAAATGTTGCTATGCTGCCTTTTGGAGTGAGATGTGTAGGAAATGGCACTATGCGTCCCAGAATTTGGTAAAGAGAAGAAACTAAAAGGAGGATAATAAACAGCTCTCTGGGCGAGGAATTAGCAGTTCTGGTGTTACCGCATGTGGTTGAGAAGTATTTTGCTTGGGCCCATATGAATTAGGCTTGTTGGCCAATTGTGTTCAGATTTACTCTGGGACAGCAAAGTGTGAGAATGAAACCTCTTTTCAGTAGCATCTCACACCTGTTCTAAAGGAGCTGCAGGTTTAGGTTTTGGCATTCAAGGCTGTATGTGTAAGACACACAAGGCATTCTTCCTCAGGGATGTTAACTTTTCTTAGAAGGCTTGTGACAGGACATGGGGAATTATTCTAAGCTGATTTTGCCAGAGTTCAAATATTTTGAACAATAATTTAAAAGCTTTTAATGAAAGTATACTTTTCTCTGCAATTTTGTTATGTCGATTCATATTTCTCTTTACTTAGCAGATTGTTTGCTTTGGCTTGTTATTATGCCTTTGTGCCTAAAATGTGACCAGGGTGGATGTTTCACTCTGGCCTATTCTTCTGTCAACTCACGTCCTTTAATTATGGCAATGAACATTAACTATTATTATTTTGGTCTCCATGTGTGTTCAAGTACTGATCATCATGAACCAAAGACAGAATGTGATAGAGAAAGAGGCCACAAAATGGAGGACTAATGAACCCAGTTAATGCTGGAAAGGACACTAAGTAGAGTAAATATTGGAAGGTGGATGCCATGATGTTAGAGGAACCCACCAGGGACTGATAATATAAATATCATGTTGAATAGGTAGAAGCCCCTGAGAAGAAGCAGTGCCATGAGTGAGAGAGAGGGGAACATGATGGCATGAGCTCTGGGTTTTGTAAGGTAACCTACCACAGCATGTAGGACCTCATCATGGCTGTCTGAGAGCGGTGTTGGTGTTGAGTTTTAAGTTATCAATAGGAACTAGCAAGGCTTTTTTTGTAGCAGGAACTCCTTTGCATATTAGGCCACACACACTGATGTAGCCAATCCTCCTAGAGCTTACAGTAGGCCCTGTACTAAGAACCCTGTAAGCTCTTCGAGGATTGGCTACATCAGGGGTGTGTGACCTAATATGCAAAGGAGTTTCTGCTACAAAAAAAAGCCCTGGGAACTAGTAAGCCTACTGGAACAAAAGCTGGAAGTGACCTTCTGCCTAACAATGAATCTGCAGCTTTTCTGCAGCAAATGCAGTGCTTTCCATTGAAAGTGAGCTCTTTCCCAGTAGCACTTGGGACCAAGGAATAAGGGTACAATCTGTCAAAAAGCAGATGGGAGGGGGGATGCTATTTAAAAGTGCTTGTGTATTCATCCTGGCACTGTTCAGTACACACCCATTCTCCCTTTGGCTTGGTTGTGCAGTGTATGGTGCTTCAGTGGCTACCATCTTCCTCAGTGGCATTGTAACTCTGGAGGATTCAGTTCAGCAGAATGTAAAGAATAAATGGATGTAAGTATTGATGTTAGAAACCACCACATTCAGTTGCTGACCTAAGAGTAGCAGTGCTATTACAAAGGAGTTTCAAAAGAAGACTTGAAAGAGAGACTGTTGAATTGCAATTGATAATGAAGCTAGCTGCTAAAGAAAAAGAACTTATCCAGTGGCAGCTCCTTTTCTGTGTTTAACTGCTGTCTTCTCCAGCTTTCTGCATGTACTCCAGAACCTTCAGATTTTTTTTGAGCAGAGACAGCTCTTGTATAGTGGCATGTAGCTGGGATCTAAGAAACTATTCTATTTTTGAGAATTTGACCCTGCATCTTTTTCTTTCCTTTTCAGGTGGCAACGTTCTTGCCTTGGCCACATGGAAGGAGGAGGTTGGTCCTCATATGCAGGCTTTACACTTCAGTTTTGCCCTGGGTGCCTTTGTGGCTCCCATCCTGGCCAAGATGGCACTGAGTGGCTCTCCTACAGATTCTGAGGTCCATCTAAACAACAGTGCTGACAATCAGACTTCTTTGAATTCAAGTTCTTCTGATCTTTTGGGGCTGAAGCTGCATTTAAACATGAACTTTGTGTGGTCTTATGTTGTTATAGCCTTTTATCTCTTCATTGTTGCATTGATTTTCTTCATCTTATACTTGAAGAAAAGTTATATTCGAGACAGAACAAAAGTTTCTGTGCAGAAATACCGGTCTACCAAATATCATTATGCCCTCGTAATTCTGCTTTCCATATTTTTTTTCTGCTACGTAGGAGCAGAAGTAACCTATGGTTCCTATATTTTTACATATGCAAAAACCTTCATTAATATGAAAGAGAGTGAAGCTGCTGGTTTGAATTCTCTATTTTGGGGAGCTTTTGCAGCTTGCAGGGGACTGGCAATCTGTTGTGCCACATGCTTCTTCCCTGGAACTATGATCTTGCTGAGTATCACAGGCACTACAATATCCTCTTTGTTCCTGGCACTATTCAGTACACACCCATTCTCCCTTTGGTTTGGCTCTGCAGTGTATGGTGCTTCAATGGCTACCATCTTCCCCAGTGGCATTTCTTGGCTTGAACAGTATACCACCATTGAAGGGAAATCTGCATCCATGTTTGTGATTGGTGCTGCTATGGGGGAAATGTGCATTCCTGCAGTGGTTGGCTTCCTTCAAGGACACTTTTCTTCTTTCCCTGTTCTTATGTATGCTTCTTTGGGAGCAGCGGCCATGACAGCAGTACTGTTTCCTGTGATGTATAAATTAGCCACATCATCCATTGATGCTAAGCTAAATGATCCTGGAGACAGTGAAGTCCAGGAAGCCTTGTTGTCCAGTTCTCATCTTGAGGAAGATGAAGATGGCAGAGAATGGAATGAAGTAGACTTTGAAGTAATTGAGATGAATGACACTCTGAGGAACTCTGTCATAGAAACATCCAAGAAGATCCAAGGGGAGTCTTCAGCTGCCAGATCTGGCCACCCTTCTTTAGGAAACACAACATTAAATTCTTCTCCTATGACTGCTTTGAGCACCTCAAGACTAAAGAAGTCCAGTACAGACCAGGATAAAAATGATTAAGGTGGTCTTCTATAAAATGAGAATTTTAGTAGGAACTTTATTCTAAAATGTTTCAGCAAGTTAGTAGTTATTGTTAAACTTGCCAAATCCCAGTTAAGGTTCTTGGATGTGTGTGAAAGCAAGTACCAAAGAGTAATCATGCAGTGGAGGGCATTATGGTGAAATGCAGGGTTTTGCAATGTTTCCCAAATATCACATTGAAATGAAGAAACAGGAAACTTTGAAAAGATCACACTTGTCATTGTATAGGCAGTTTCATATGTGGAGCTTGTTGCAGGCTTTTTGATCTATGGCAACCAGAACAATCTTTACTTAGTAAGCATCACACCATAGTTTAAATCAGAATTGTGGCTATGATAACGTTTCAGAACATTGTGAATGGTGTTCCTAAGACACCGAGTGCCATTATTATCAAAATATACTTGCTGAGATTAATTTAGCTTGAACAACAGTCTCCAATAAAAAGTTCTCTTATTTTAAAAGTCCTTGGGGTTTGAAAAAACTGCTTCTGTTACCTTTCATCTTTTGAAACTTCTTGATTCTTGCTAATATAGGCCATTCCTGTTGTATGCAATGCTTGGAATCAATAGCATTATGGCTGAATTGCAAAGGTTGGTTGTTCTTTAGCCAAGGTTTATTAAAGTGGTACCTTCTGTGAGAGCAAGAGGGACCCATATGTATATAATTTCTCTTCTAAGGTGGGGGATACTTTTTTTTTTTCTTCAGCTGAACAGCTTTTACTTCCATATTATTTTCTTACTATCTGCCAGCACAGTGTGATAGCGCTATGCTAGGCTGTACTAGAAGAGAAGTGCCATAATTTAAATTGCTGCAGGGAAATGTCATGGCATTCTCTCTACAGGATACTGCTTTTACTGTCAGTTGTGCTGTGGTCAGGACACATTTTTGATAGAACATGCAGAATGTGAAAGTGTTTTTAAAAATGTAGAAGGATGAGGGTGTACTTCCACATGCCTGCACTCAGAACTATAATGCTAAAGTCAGGATCTTGTGCAGCAATTTCTGTCAGATAGCATAAGTTTCCACAAGCTTGTTTTTTATCTTTTGCAACAAGTGGGATTTTGTAAGTGAACAAGTTTTGGAGATGGAGAGCTACCTTGATGCCCTAGCACTAATAAGGAAAAAAACATGCTATTTAAAAGTGCTTGTGTATTCATTTATTCAAATGGATGTGATCCAAAGGGGTTTGCTGTGTTGAATTGGGAGCTCTTTGTCCTTGCTGTGGAACAGAAAACTTGCCTAAAATGCTAAGAGAAACTAGAGTTGATGCCAGTGGAGATATACTTGGCAACAGGTTGAGGGTGTGGATGTGCAGGGAGGTGAATTGCCCCTATGCAGATGTGCACTGTTGTTTCTTTAATCAGCAGCACTACTAGGTAAGTGACCTTAAGTTTAAGTGGCAAGATACTGTGGAACTTTGTTGAGACATATTGGAGGAACTGGGGGTTGTAAGATGAGCATTACTTTTTGCTGGAAAGTACTGTCAAATTAATATAAAGAACCTACCTCATAAGCATGTTGAAAATAGAGCAAAGTATTTTGGTATTAAAAAGCTGGTGAAAGATTCAACTTTTAAACAGGATAAATTTGTACAATTATATGATTAAAATGATAACATTTCACAGTGGCTGTAAAGAGCAATGTCTAAATACAGTAAAATTCAATTTATGTAACTTGTGAATTAATGTCTAGAATTTTAGAACTGATTCCTGAAGTACATCATGACTCTGGATTTGATGTATTGGAGCCTAGATTTGGTTTTGCTCACACAAGCAGCACTTTTCCTTTTGTGAGGTTGTTGCTGATCCTGTTGCCCCTCCCCACATATTGCCTCCTTTTCTCCCTAGGGTCTGCTATGAACCCCTCAGGTAAAGTATAGCAGGCTGCAATGTGAAAAGGGAGATAGGAAAGTTCTCTTCTGTGAGCCCTGCTTATAATATATAGTATCTGCCCCCCTCAATCCAAAGAGCTATTTTAGCAATCAGAACGCTGTAGCTATGCTCAGTGGAACTTCTCATTCTCCCTGCCTTTGAGTGGCAGATGCCAATATCATCACAAACTGATGTTCCTGTTCCAAAAGTTGGTTGCAGTGCAGCATGGGGAAACTCACTGAGAGTTCCTTCGGATATGTTGAATTAGTTGTTTGGATTCAGGCTGAAGTACTTTAGATGTGGCCGTTTAATTCAAGAGCATTTTAATTGAAAAGTTCTGATGGGAGTAAAACTAGGATCTTGATAGCTTAGTCATGTCACTACCAACTTAGCAATAACCTCAAGTTTTATACTGAGCTACTTGCATTGTTCATATCCTCGTTTTGAGGATTATTCTTCCTACATGGTATGTAAGTATAAATACTGCAACCACAAATTCTGTTCACCTTAGGAAATTTGTTTCTCTCTCCAGTGAAAATGAATTCCTGGTATTTGCACTTTCTTTTGTAACAACATAACTGTGGCAGGTCACAGCTCTGCACTTTGATTTGTGATGGTGTAATTTAATTGTAGGAAATGTGACTTGCCTTAAATGTAACAGCAGTTATTTGGGTGTAACGTGTATCTGTTTTTAGGGGTTTCTTCAGTAACATGGTAGCTTCATAATGTACCTGCAGATAGTGGTCATACGTGCTTGTGTTGACGGGGGCTGCAGGAAGAGTGATTTTCTTGAATAAAAAAAAATACTGCTGAGAACTTTATATGTTTAAAACATTTATTAGCTGTCTTCCATATGGAGCTCAAGGCAGCTTAAACATGGATAAAAACACATAAATATATTAAAAACAAAAACCACAATTTAAAACCACAACTCAGGGACTGCTAGTAAATTTAACCACTTTCGCCTAAAGGATCCCTTAATTGTCAGAGGGAAGTCTGTTCAAGTTTCATGAGGGAAGTATTAACCGTGGAAGTTAGTGAAATGTGTTTTAAAAGTCAATAATTTTTTTTACAAAAGTAATTTAACTGTGCCTTTGGTTTATAAATGTTCTTCATTATGGCAGAATGGGGGAGGCTGAAAACTAGGGGGACAATATTTAACTGCTGTGTAACTCAGATTGTTTGGGTAAATTAAAACAATGGTGGTTCCAGGTACAGCATTTTGCAGCCAATAACCTATTTACCAAGGCTTCCCTGTGTGGCAGTAACACTGCCTTAGAAGGCAAACAAGTTAAGGTGCAGTCTTTTGGGCCTGGTTGTGCTTTTAAGGAGTGGTGCTTTATCTTGTGAACACCCATATATTCCTGTCCAAAAAGGAATTAGTTACAAAAAGGCAACTCTTAAGTAAGCTTTACTGTAGTCATGCATGAAAGGAACAAGCATGAACAGATCAATGTGAATCCATTTGGAAATGAAGGGGAGGAGAAATTCCCATTCTGGCCTTCAGTTTCCCTTCTCTCTTGCTGTTTCCACTCCACCCCCCTCAGTTTCCCTCCCTCTGTCAATAATTCCACAGAGGTAGTAATCTTTGTCTGTAGTAGCAGAAGAAAGAAAGCAGAATTTATTTCAGCATAATCTTTGTTAGTCAGAGCTCACTTCATTATATGTGTAGATATATACAGCAATAGGCTCGGTTAGATATGTAGTGGTTGGGAATGGTGGATGTTTACAAAGAGGGGCTAATGTAAAACAAATACCAAATAAGAGAAAACAGGACTTACCTGTAACTTAGTCATTGATGTATCCTCTGTGCAGGCACATACTGGACTATGCGTGCACAGGCCAGCCATGAATAGAATTTTTTACTCCACTGTATCCAGGATGATGCCTCCCCCTAAAGCAATCACTTTGTTTTTTCTCCACCTAAACTGTCTGGAGGAACATAAGAAAAGCCCTGCTGGATCAGACCAATAGTCCATCTAGTCCAGCATCCTGTCACAGTGGCCAACCAGTCCCTCTGGATGGCCAACAACAGGCTGAGGCCTTCCCCTGATGTTGCCTCCTGGCTCTGGGATTCAGAGGCTCAGTGCCTCTCAGTGTGGAGGTTCCCCTCAACCACTACGGCTAGTAGCCATTTGTAGACTTGTCCTCCATGAATCAGTTTCATTGGATGCTCTCGAGCTCTAGTATTTTAGGAGAGAGAGAAAAATTTATCTGTGTCAACTCCATTCTATGCATAATTTTATAGACTATCATGTCCTCCTTTTAGTCATCTTTGTTTTTAAACTGAAAAGTTTCAGATTTTTCAGCCTTTCCTCATAGGGAAGGTGCTCCAGCCCCCTGATTATCTTGATTGCCTTCCTCTGCACTTTTCCCCAACCTTTTGAGATATGGGGACCAGAACTGTACACAGTATTTCAAATGGGCTCCACCACAGATCTATACAAGGGCATTACAGTATTGACCATTTCCTGTTCAGTCCCTTTCCTAATAATCACAAACATAGTTTGCCCTCTTCACTGCTATAGCACAGTACATTGACACTTTCAATTAGTTATCCTCTACGACCCCAAGATCTTTCCCCCCCTCGGGCTCAGCAAGTTCACACCCCATTAGCCTATACTTGAAGTTGGGATTTTTTCACTTTACATTTACATTGAACTCCATTTGCCACATTGTTGCCCACTCACCCAGTTTGTGGAGGTCTTCTTGGAGCTCTTCACAGTCAGCCTTGGGTTTCACTATCCTAGGAGCTGTGTCCCCTTCCTTCAGTTTGTGCACCATGAAACTCCAGTACAAACTCAAGGAAAACAAGAGAACTGTCAGTGGTGCAGGAGAGAGAAATTATGTGTCTGCACAGAAGACACTTTGTTTGAACAACAAGGTAAGTGCAACACTTTTCATCTCTGGTCTTTAGTGCAGTCCCAGATTGGTAGCCTAGCAAGCTACTCATCATAAGGAAGCAGGGTGATGCTCCCACTGGAGCAATGCCTGGAGAATGGCTTGATTGACCTGTGTGGTTCAGGGTCTTGCCCTGAGCCCTTTCCCTCTGCAATTGGAGCTGCTCAAGATTCCAGGCTAACAAAGTCCAGTCTATTTTGACTACAAGGGGTTGCTTCTTCAGAAAATCCACCCCTTCTAATCTAGGGTTCGATTCCAGGGGCAAAAGGCACTTGCAAATAATGATTTTCCGCACTTCAGTTTTCAATTAAAGTCCTACAAGAATTCATTACAAAAGAGAAATTAGATTTTAAAAAAACACAACTTCCATTGCGACAGACAGTAAGCCCTATGAGCAAACAGTCAAGTCATTAAAACTCCATACTGGCTTGGTGATTAGGGAGGAACATTCATTAAGCATCAGAGTCTTTAAGTCAGGCTGCGGGACAACGCCCCCGGAACAGACACAACAAAAGGAGCGTGTACAACTCAATAAATTCAAACAGTCAAATGTCCGAGGAGTGAAAATTGCTATTCTTACTCTTCCGCCAACAGCCTTCACCAACAAGAAGAGAAAACTTCCTCTAGCTTCCTCCTTTTGCTACCAGGCCCGGTGCATGGGAGTAGGTCATGTAGGTGGCTGCCGAGGGTGCTGCATGGCCTACATGCGCCCCCTCCCCACATACCAGCTAGTGCAGTTGTCTCTTTCCCCTGCCCAAAACTCAGGTAGAGGAAAGAGGCAGTTCAACCTCACCTTCAGGCTGCCTCCCCTGCAGGGAAGACACCCCAAGAGCGAGGACAGACCCCTGTGCTGGCAATTTTCCCTGCCTGAGATTCGGGTGGAGGAAAGAGGTGACTCAGCTTCGCTCTTGGGCTGCCTCCCCTGCAGGAAGAGGAGGCCCCATGCTGGCTCTTTCCCCCACCTGAGATTAGGGCAGGAAAAGGTGGCTCAGCCTCGTTCCTGTGCTGCCTCCTCTGCAGGAAAGGCAGCCTGAGAACGAAGAGGAGGCCCCGCACTGGCTCTTTCCCCTGCCCGAGACTCGAGCGGAGGAAAGAGGAGGCTTGGCAATTTGCATGGAGGGCTCCTCTCAAGGAGCTCTCTATGCAAATGGGGTGATCTGGCCCCACTTAGCCTTCCCACACTGTGGGATGGTTGGGTGTGTGTGTTTGCATAGAGTGCTGGGGTAAACGGTGCTGGGGGACCTCCCCACTGGAGGGGGGTGGAGCCTGCTGCTCTCCGCACTGGAGGGCGGAGCCTGCTGCCCTTCCAGGCTTTGCCGGGGTCTCCTGAGGCTTGGGAGGCCTCGGTAATGTCTGGGGTGTGTGTGTTTGACAGTGATGTCGTGATGTCACCAGCAAGCGCGTCATGCACAATAAATATGCTTGGAGGGGGCAGACTGCGATCTTCTGCCCCCTCCAAGCATATTTATCCGGGCCTGTTTGCTACACTGCTGCTAGTTGAGCTGTGGCTATTTAAACCACCCCGTAAAAAGCCTGCTGTGAAAACGTTGGCCGTTTTCGCACTTAGCGTTTGCTACCAATATTCCACGGAGGAATTCTGTCCGGACCATTTCCCTCGTTTTCGCACTATTGTCTCTTTTCCATGCAGCCCCGGTTCAAATCGTTTTCGCACTAGCATCAACTTGACTTCGATGCCCTGTCAATCATTTTTTTTTAAAGCGCAAGTCTAGTTGCGTTACTGCGTAACAACGAAACGTTGAGACGTCACCGCTGTTCCTCCCCCTTTTTTTCGCGGGCAAACCGCATCACCTTAGAGTCAAAAATGACTGATGCTTGCACAGTGGACTATCTTTACCTTTTACCTACCAAATTTCCAGCTTGCTCTAAAGATCTGGGCTAACAACATTTCCATACATGACCTTTGCACGTTTTCTTGCCTGAAAGCATAAGGCACAGTGTAAAGGTGTCCTGAGAAGACCAGATTGCTGCCTTGCAGATGTCCACCAATAGTTCTTTGTGATGGAATGCAGCCAAAGAACTCTGTGCTTTGGTGGAGTGCATGTATATCGCAAGGTGCAAGGCATACAAGTACTCATAACACAATTTTTATTGTGGATGTCATCCATCTTGACGGGTTGAGCAGACACAGATCTACCCTTTTCAGGACCAGAGTAACAGAGCCATGACAAGTGAATGTAGTACTCATACAGCTTGTGATGTGGGACAGGGAAGGAAAACAAGATGCACAATTTCCTGTATCAATTGAAATTTGGACACAACTTTCAGTGAAAACTGTGAACTAGGGTATAACAACTTTTTCATTAAATACCTTGAGAAAAGGAGGGTCCAGCCCTTCCTACCAGAGGTAATGCCTACCAGAAAAGTAACTGTGTTTAATAAAGCTAACGAGCAAAAAAGCATGTAGTTCAAACAACTTCAGCATCAGCTGAGAAAGCACTAAAGATAGCAGCCATCACATCTGCATTAAGTAGATATTTTAGGAACCTGTGTGAGAGCAAACAGAACTATCCACCAGGTTGTGGAAAGCAAATATAGCTGCTAGATGGACCTTGCCAAGGAGGTATCTAGTGCCCTTGCATTTAGAGAAAGCAAATAATCAAGGAGCAGGCGTGAGACAGGAGATAGCTCCTTTGACCTAATCCAAGACAGAAAGTGCTTATTAGAATAAGGGTATCATGTTGAGGGCTTCTTTGACTGAGTCAAGACTTCCCAAACTCATGTTAAAAAAATTAAGCTAGTAGGGGGGATTCCCTATGCTGTCTGGTTATATCATGATGCAAGAATGTAGCCCTGAAGATTCCATGCTTATGGAAAGTGAACATATTTCTCTTTCGCCAGCTGGTATAGCTATGAGAACCGGACCTGGTGGGGCCAAAAAGGTGTTACAAGGATACAATTCAAGTTGCCTGCCTGGTTCTTTCCCAGGACCTTCCCAGTGGGAAAGGTGGGAATGCATATAAAAAGGACCTCCTTCCAAGGAAATTAGACATCCCCTACTGAATGGGGGTTGCTGCTCACTACAAGATGAAAGGTTGGGGCCTTTGCCATCACTTGTGCAGTGAACAGGTCTATCTGTGATGTACCCAAATGTAAAAAAATGGAACACAAGTATTGGTCCCTTATGCACCATTTGTGATGAAAAAGTCTGCTGAACTTGTCTGCTCTTGTATTGAGATACCCTTCTGTACAAATAACTATGGGCCATATGATGGTAAAGTGCTGTGGTCCATGTGGTGAGAGCCTCTGAACATAAAGCCAGTGAACCAGTATTCTCTGGCTTGTTCACATAAAATGTAATGATATTGTCAGTCTATATCAATACCCTCTTTCTCTGCAAGGTACCTGTGAATGAGGTAAGCAGAGCTGGCGTGTCCATTAGGCAGCCTGAGGCAGCTGCCTGCAGTGCAGCCCTGAGGGGAGGGCACTGGTTAGCCCCTCCCACCTGCCCTTGTCTCTGAGGCGAGGGGAATTGTGAGCTCAGCGGCAACTGCCACAGGGCTTCCGGCCTCAGTGTGCATGCTCACTGCTCACTTACCGGTCACTCTGTCCCTCATCTCTGTGCTTCCAAATTACTCAGAGAAGATCAAGAAGGATCCTGAGTTAGGGAAGTGGGAAGCTTAGCCCATCCCTAACAAGCAGGGGTGGCCAAACAATGTAAGAGCCACATGCAATAAACATCAGATGGTTGAGGGCCGCTGGATGGATGGAAGGAAAATAGATGGGGAGAGAAGGATGGAAAGAAAATAACTTTAAATTGCCAACTGCTGGCTTGGCAAAATGATTTAATGAGACAAATGCCTTCTCCAAGCTGGCTGACAGGGCAATGGGGGCTTCGAGAGCTGCACAATATATGTAAAAGAGCCACATGTGGCTCCCAAGCCGCAGTTTGGCCACCCCTGCTAACAAGTCTGAGGGAAACAGTTTTTAAAAGACAGGGGTGATCCCTAGCTTGTGGTTAAAAAAGGAAATTGGAATTTATTTGTATGTTCCTGCCTTCACCAACAAACATCATGAGCAGCTGTACTTGTGTATTTATGCAGATACTGCCAAAAAAATCTCTCAAATTTTAAAGATTTGTCTGAATAACTGTTTGTGACAAATTATCTGGCATTTATTTGTATACAAAGTTACTTCATTCTTGTTGTCTGTTCACCTCATAAGTCCTACACCTGATTCCATACTATTTCTTCCCCATAAAGTGACAAATTATCTGGCATTTATTTGTATACAAAGTTACTTCATTCTTGTTGTCTGTTCACCTCATAAGTCCTACACCTGATTCCATACTATTTCTTCCCCATAAAGTTAAATAAAAGTTTGTTATTTTTGAACTACCATCAGCCTCTCATGTGCCATTTTCAAAACAGAACGATTTTAGTCTCTCCCTCAGCCTACCTGAGGGACCGTCTCTCCCCGTATGAACCCCAGAGAGCACTGAGGTCAGTAGGAAAGAACAGACTGACTACCCCTGGGCCAAGACAAATTAAACTACAGAATACTCGCTCTCGGGCCTTTTCGGCCGCAGCCCCACATCTCTGGAACCAACTCCCAGAGGAGGTGCGGGCCCTGCGGAACCTTGATCAGTTCCGCAGGGCCTGCAAGACCACCCTTTTTAAATTAGCTTATGAATAACTGAAAATCCGCCATCAGCATCAACTAGAAGAGTGTCAAGGATAGCGTCATAAAATGTTTTAGTTAATTGTTTTAATTCAGGCTTTTAAGGTTAGTTTAATGTTAATTTAATGTTTCTAGTGTAACTGTTTTATTGTTGGTGCACCATTGGTCACCGTATTGTTAGCCGCCCTGAGCCTGCTTCGGCGGGGGAGGGCGGGGTACAAATAAAATTTATTATTATTATTATTATTATTTCCTAGGCTGGGCCAACATATATCTAAATGCATTCAAATAACTGGGTAGGATAGCCAGAGAAAAATGAAGAAAAAGGGGCTGCTCAGATGAAAAAAGATAATGGGAAATCCCCCTGTGAGAGGGGGCAAAATCATAGTACTGCACAGACATAAGCTGTTCTCAAATATTATTACTGCCTGTGTATTTGGTCTCTGTGCAGGCAGCAATTCAACAGGGCTTTAGAAGATGCCATTCATTGTATGGTAGAAATCACTTGCTGAGCTTACAGCATGACTACTAACTGTAGTGACCAGCATACCTCTCACATTTACATTTACCATTTTATTTTATTCAATTTTACTATGGTTTCCATTAATTAAACAAAATGATTTCCAATTAAAAAAAAACTGCACCGTGACCACATAATTCCTTTTCTTTTTTTTACAGTTATACAAATGTTCTAAATACACATTTTGTCAAGATAATGGCAAATAAGATTTAACTGTACAGTACATAATGAAATATTAAGCATATTTAGAAGCAGTAGAAATGTCTATACAAAAGCAAAAATGGAATAAAGTTATTAAAGTATTGCAACAGTCCCACAGGTTTGTAACAAAAATGTCTTTGCACAGATCCTCACAATGCCCGATTAATAGCTAAAGCATGACAGTGATTTTTAGAAAGTATTTCAAAAATGCTACACGTACTACTGTTTGCACCGTCTGGTCAAAACAACAAATCTACTTGGAATCAAGCAAAACTTAAGAGGAAATACCCCATCCAACTTTAAAATTGTTTGTATAAAATTCATTGCACATTATTTTACTCAGTTTGAAAAGTAAAAAAGTGTATTTACAAAATATTCTGCAGTCAAAATTATAAAGTGAATTAAATACAAGTAACATGTCCTGATACTGACAGTCTGATAAAACACAATGGTATTTTTCCTAAGAAGTTTTCAGAACTTCTTTCTCAGAGGCCCATAAATGGATTTACAAGATGTTAACACAGCTATTTCAACATCTGCATTATAAAACAGTATGTTAAAAAGGCAGGAAAATGAAGATTGTACATCTTAAAAAAGAGAATTCACAATTAACAAATGTCTTAATTTACTTAGGGACAAACATTCATTATTCTTCAGAATAAACCATCAGTTAATGAAAATCCTGGACAAAATGAAATCGAAGGACCATGCATGATAGTCAAGAGTGGTAAACATTGAAAAAATAGCACCAGAAATCCTGTGAAAAAGGTAATCTAAAACTGGTCAAGTAGTTGGTGAAGATAGGATGCCTTAGATAATTCTCTGTTCACTCTGGACACCTTGAAAAGTATTGGACAGTTCAGAGAAACACATGGTATTTGTCGATCCAAGCAACCTGTACAGTTCTTGCATATCTAGAAGTGTATAAAATAAGGAAGTGTAAAATACATGCAAGTGGGTAACATTATCAAGTATAAGACTACAGCTGCATACTAATTTCTAAATACAGAACATTCTAAAAATAATTATGTAAGCATACTGTCTAAATTTTTGTAGCTTCCTTCCTAAGAAGTACAAAGTTCCATATGTTAGCATCCTTTCATTTACAGGCCAAGTTCTACTGAGAACTACTACAGTATTTCTCAAATCTCTAAACACAGTCTTATGACTATTTAGTGATACCCAATCTCTATGTTTAAGATGCAAATCACAGCAAGATGCCTCCTCAGGATAAGAAGTTGTATATACTGAGAACATGAATGCAATGGTGTATGTTATTTTAAAATAAACAGAAAACTGAACTTAAGCCAATGCACTTTCTACTTGGGAGATTCTGAACGCATCCCAATTGATGACTGATTTCTCTCCAGCTTTCTGCCTCACCAAAAGGTGGTAATTCCTCCTTCAGTTCAATTCTTCCACAACAAAATAAATCAAAGTAGCCCCTATGACTCTGAAAACTGTAGTGACAACTATAAAAACTAAAGAACTGTGAGTGATAACATCTTGTACTATGTAGGCAATATCATATTAATGAGTACAAGAGCAAACTCTAGAGCCTCTACGCTATCTGCTGATTCCCCAGCCTTCAGCTAAGAATAGGGCAGGGAGCTCTATTTACTTCAGAGTAGAACAAACACCCATGGCAAGTTCAGTGTTTCATTCTCACTTGGAGGACAGCATCCTTACTGAAGAGATGTCCAAATATAATAACTCATAACTCATCAGGTGAGATTCTATAGCTGCTCAAACAACTGATAAAGTGCTATTCCATCAGCTGGAGCATCTGAACCAAAAGCTACATTGGCTGAGGCGAAGGTATCCACCTTACAGCAAATGAACACCGAAGGTGACATCTGTGTTGCCACTCTACAGACGTCTTCAACTGGAGTGCTGAAGGCTGCTGAGGTGACTACTTTCTTTAACTGGGAGTATTGTGATACCTATTAATAGTACTCTGCCTTATACTGAGTAATATAACCATCTTTTAACCATTTGTTCAGTAATGACATAGAAACTTTCCCCCCGTCAGTGGGGTGAAATGCTGTGACTGTGACCTTCTGAAGGCTGCTATTCTTTTTATCTCCACCCTGTGAATTCTACACATATTCAGAGTGTACCACTCCCTCCCTTTCTCCTTAAGGTGCTGAGACCTGGGGCAAATCGAATGCAAATCCTTGACTGCAATGAAATAACAATTCACTTTTGGTTGTTTCTTTGTGGGGATGGGGAAAAAATCAGTGAATGGGATAGATGCATTTTGGAGATGGCATCTGCACACCCTGTCATCCCACCACTCACTGGTGCATTGGTACAAAAGTGCTGACTGAACAAGTGACTGCTGGGTCCCCCTGAAGTCTGACATTTTCCCCTTCCTCAACAGCTGAGTTATGGATGAGCTAGTGGGCCCTACAAACTGAGGCTGAAAAGAGCATGATGTTATGTGGAAGTTCCCTGTGCTGTGCTCCACCTAGGGGCTCCACCTTCCTCCATGAGGAAGCAGCCTTAGAAGGCAGAATCCATTCACAGTGCTACTTTATCTCTGTGGATGATGTGTAGTCTGAAGCAAACTGATGCTGCTGTCATTAGAAGAAAACATCTTCAGTGCTAAGAGGCTCAAAGGGAAGAACTGAGAATTCCATGATGAATACATCATGTTGGCTATAATGGTGGGTAGATTCAAAAGGGAGCCCCCCCCCTCAAATGGTTTGTGTGGGGTGAGAGAGCAGCATATCAATTGTCATGCCCACTACAGCTACCAGTTGCCTGCACAATGTATTTGGTTACAGACCCTGATTCAAGCATGACTACAAATGACAGCCACTATCTACATTGTACTGTAAATGTTTTGCACACAATAAGCACAACTCCTATGTAGCCCCTTTTAAAAAATTCTGCTTAATTTCCAGGTGGCCAGGTGACAAGTAGGTGCCTGTGACAACCTCCACAGAAATCTTGCAAAAACAGTTAACTGACAGAACTATGAGGCTGGAAAACAATGGCCTCCAGTTCCAGTAAGAGGTAGGGATGGACACAAACCAACTTACAAACCCCAGTTCAGCATGAACAAGGGGTTCTGGAGCCTGGTTCGTCCCTTGAACCTGCCCATGAACCTTCTCATAGAGGTTTGCGGGAGAGTTTGGAAGTGAGCTCTGAAGGAATTTAAATGGTGTCAGAGCCCACCACCCCAACCCAAGCTCCAAAGGCATTTAAATGCCTCCAGAGCCCACCTCTGGATCAGGCTGGCCCAACTGTGCTCTGGGAATGGCCTTGATGCTGAGAGTCGGGTGGCCTGACTTGACTGAGCACTCAGAGTGAGCTCTGAAGGCTTCTATAAGCTTTTAGAGCCCACTTCTGGGTGGGGCCTGCCCATATGTGGGCATATAAGGCCTATAAAAATCTTCAGAGCTCACTCTCAGAGCTCAGTTGAGTTGGGCCTCCTGACTCACCTGAGCTCCTGGAAGTGAGCTCTGAAGGCACTTAAATGCTTTCAGGGTTTCCATGAACTTCCTGAAGCATGAATCAATTTTGTGCCATGGAGAAGTTCATGCTTTGAGGTTTGTGAAAACCCCCAAAGCACAAACCTCCACTTTTCTGGTTCATGTCCATCCCTAGAAAGGGGTCATGCACATAAGAATTACTTTCTCTGGTTTGAGATTTTTAAGGAGATTCTGGGAGTCTACTAGAATCACCTGAGTATCCATAATGTAGACTCTTTCCTTTTTTGGTATTCCAAATCTGCATTATCTGCTTGAACAGAACTTGTCTCCTCTTGACTAACTGGAGACATAGCTGGTCAATTTGAACACTGTGCGATCTGGGGTTGGAGTACAGATGGCGCTCCACCCATTTTAGCAATCTGGTTGCCTCCCATTACCAGGATCTGGTTCTACTCTGTTGGCTGGGTCTTTTACTATGCTATTGTCAGTTTTTATCAAGACTTGTAGAAGTTGGGGGAAAGCAGACAGGAGATGAAATGTCTCTGGTTTGGGAGGACTCATCTCAAAGAGATGAAGGGTTAGCTGTTACTTTTCTACCGGGTAATGGATCAGAGTTGTCCACTGATATGGTGACAAACAGAATGGACTGCCTGCCAGAGTCTCGAGGTGGCAGGAGGAAGGTGGCGGGCCTAGCTTGCCTGGGAAATTATAGATGTTTGTACACAAATGCTAGAAGTGTTCAAAGTAAAATTGATGAGTTGGAATGTTTACTGTTGGGAGAAAACATAGACATTGTGGGAATTTCAGAAACTTGGTGGAATGAGGAGAATCAGTGGGACACGATGATTCCTGGATATAAGTTATATTGGAAGGATAAGGAGGGAAGGGTTGGAGGTAAGGTGACTCTGTATGTCAGAGAGGGCATATGGTCCAGTAAGACTGAGGTCAGAGAATTAGATTCCCTTCTAGAAATGCTTTGGGTTGAAATAGAGGGCCCAAAAGGAAATTTAACTATGGGAGTTTGTTATCGCCCACCAAATCAAAAGATAGAGGACGAATATAATATGATGGAAAGCTTAAAGATAGTAGCTAGATGTAAAAATTGTGTCGTCATAAGTGATTTTACCTACCTGCAGATTGTTTGGGTCAATATATGTTCTGGTTGAGAGAAAGAGATTGAGTTTCTAGATGCTCTCAATGACTGTGCTATGGAGCAGATGGTCTCTGAACCTACCAGGGGTGGGGCGATCCTGGATTTGGTCCTAAGTAATGCCCAAGACTTGGTGAGAAATGTAAAAATGATCGCACCGCTTGGGAGCAGTGACCATAACGTTATTGATTTCCCCATTTGTATAAACAGAGAGTTGCCCCAAAAGACCGGCACAACCACGTTTAACTTTAAAAGGGGTAAATTCTCAGATGAGGAGGCATGTGAAGAGGAAACTGAAAGGAAAGGTAAATACAGTCAAAACCCTTGGGGAAGCTTGGAGGCTATTTAAAACTACAATCCCAGAAGCTTAGATAAAATATATACCACAAGTTAGGAAAGGCACAAACAGGTATAAGAGAAGGCCTGCATGGTTAACAAACAAAGTAATGGAAGCTATAAAAGGTAAGAAGGACTCCTTTAAGCGGTGGAAAGCTAGTCCAAGTGAGACTAATAAAAAGGAACACAGGCAGTGGCAAATCAAATGCAAGACTGTGAACAGGCAGGCAAAAAGGGACTATGAGGAGCATATTGCAAAAAACATAAAGACCAACAATAAAAATTTCTTCAAATATATTAGAAGCAGGAAACCAGCCAGGGAGGCAGTGGGGCCCTTGGATGACCAAGGGATCAAAGGATTACTGAAGGAGGATAGGGAAATGGCTGAGAAGCTGAATGCATTTTTTGCCTCCGTCTTCACCGTGGAAGATGAGAAATGTTTGCCTGCTCCAGAACCACTTATATTGGAAGGAGTGTTGAAAGACCTGAGTCAGATTGAGGTGACAAGAGAGGAAGTCGTACAACTGATAGACGAATTAAAAACCAATAAGCCACCAGGTCCAGATGGCATACATCCAAGAGTTCTGAAAGAACTCAAAGTTGAACTTGTGGATCTTCTGACAAAAATATGTAATCTTTCATTGAAATCTGCCTCCGTTCCTGAGGACTGGAAGGTAGCAAATGTTACGTCCATCTTTAAAAAGAGTTCTATAGGAGATCCGGGAAATTACAGGCCAGTCAGTCTGACTTCAATACCGGGAAAGTTGGTAGAAACCATTATCAAGGACAGAATGAGTAGGCACATTGATGAACACGAGTTATTGAGGAAGACTCAGTATGGGTTCTGTAAGGGAAGATCTTGCCTCACTAACCTGTTACATTTCTTTGAGGGGGTGAACAAACATGTGGACAAAGGAGACCCGATAGATATTGTTTACCTTGACTTCCAGACAGCTTTTGATAAAGTTCCTCATCAAAGTCTCCTTAGTAAGCTCAAGAGTCATGGAGTAAAAGGACAGGTCCTCTTGTGGATCAAAAACTGGCTAATTAATAGGAAGCAGAGAGTGAGTATAAATGGGCAGTCTTCGCAGTGGAGGACGGTAAGCAGTGGAGTGCTGCAGGGCTCAGTACTGGGTCCCATGCTCTTTAACTTGTTCATAAATGATTTGGAGTTGAGAGTAAGCAGTGAAGTGGCCAAGTTTACAGATGACACTAAATTGTTCAGAGTTGTGAGAACCAGAGAGGATTGTGAGGAACTCCAAAGGGAGCTGTTGAGGCTGGGTGAGTGGGTGTCAACGTGGCAGATGAGGTTCAATGTGGCCAAGTGCAAAGTAATGCACATTGGGGCCAAGAATCCCAGCTACAAATACAAGTTGATGGGGTGTGAATGGGCAGAGACTGACCAGGAAAGAGATCTTGGGGTTGTGGTAGATAACTCACTGAAAATGTCAAGACAGTGTGCGATTGCAATAAAAAAGGCCAACGCCATGCTGGGAATTATTAGGAAGGGAATTGAAAACAAATCAGCCAGTATCATAATGCCAGTTTGGAGAGCCAGTTTGGTGTAGTGGTTAAGTGTGCGGACTCTTATCTGGGAGAACCGGGTTTGATTCCCCACTCCTCCACTTGCACCTGCTAGCATAGCCTTGGGTCAGCCATAGCTCTGGCAGAAGTTGTCCTTGAAAAGGCAGTTGCTGTGAGAGCCCTCTCCAGTCCCACCCACCTCACAGGGTGTTTGTTGTGGAGGAGGAAGGTAAAGGAGACTGTGAGCCGCTCTGAGACTCTTCGGAGTGGAGGGCGGGATATAAATCCAATATCTTCTTCTTCATCATAATGCCCCTGTATAAATCGATGGTGCGGTCTCATTTGGAATACTGTATGCAATTCTGGTCACCACACCTCAAAAAGGATATTATAGCATTGGAAAAAGTGCAGAAAAGGGCAACTAGAATGATTAAAGGGTTGGAACACTTTCCCTAAGAAGAAAGGTTAAAACCCTTGGGACTCTTTAGCTTGGAGAAATGTCGACTGTGGGGTGACATGATAGAGGTTTACAAGATTATGCATGGGATAGAGAAGGTAGGGAAAGAACTACTTTTCTCCCTTTCTCACAATACAAGAACTTGTGGACACTCAATGAAATTGCTGAGCAGTCGGATTAGAACGGATAAAAGGAGGTACTGCTTCACCCAAAGGGTGATTAACATGTGGAATTCACTGCCACAGGAGGTGGTGGCAGCTACAAGCATAGCCAGCTTCAAGAGCGGGTTAGATAAAAATATGGAGCAGAGGTCCATCAGCGGCTATTAGCCACAGTGTGTGTGTGTGTATATATATATATGTGTGTGTGTGTGTGTGTGTATTTTGGCCACTGTGTGACACAGAGTGTTGGACTGGATGGGCCATTGGCCTGATCCAACATGGCTTCTCTTATGTTCTTAAGTTAAATCCTGGAGAGGGAAGTTATTGCTTATCTGCTAAAAACAACTATAAAGGTACTATTTTTTAAAATCTCCTCTCTCTAGTAGGATATTACAAAAGGTCTGTCTGAATATTATTATTATTGTTAATAATCAAATGTATGAATCACCCAATTCCTGCTACTGCAGGACTCTGGTCAATATACAACATATATAGGGATACAGATCCTTGTTGAGTCTTCCCTTATAGGGAGAAACAGGTCTAGAAAAGGCCCTGCCACTCCCTTGCCTTTTACTAACAGAAACCAAAGGCCTGAAGGTTGTTATTGTGGTTGCCAAGCAACCCTCACAATGGGTACTGTAGAGGGCATTTGATCCTAAAACTACACGCGCTGCTTCTATTGTTTTAAAGTTTTTAAACACCACCCCCCCCCCCCAAAAAAAAATAGTGTATTTTTTTTAGATTACAGATTTTCCTGCAAACCTGGGGTTTTTCTTTTCTGTTCATGGCTTCAGCCTCTGGACTTCAGTATCTATATATGGGGCCATGTTGGGAATTAGATATATTGATAATAAACTACTACAAATAAAGAAGAAATTGCTGGGATTTGAAATATTTTACCCTCAGAAGATGTTAGTAATCCTCCAATCTTATTGTTTAGTAAAAGTGCTAGAGATCATGACTCTACTGTTTTTCTTCATACCTTGGTCAGGTGTTCATGTTTACGCTCCAGCTCTCGGATTTCTTGATTAAGAATCACCACTACATGCTGTGGCTGACTCCTACATTTACTGCAGATCCCATGCTGAGTCAGTTCATCACAAACTGGACAATGTAAAGTACTGAAATACTGGGAAATTGTTCCTTTACGGCTTTCTTGCTCACTATGCGAAGTAGTGGCAGCTTTCTGGATCTGTAGAAAAAAATTATATGGTAGAATACATCTGAACGATAGCTTTTTCTTACGCTAAAGAAATTTTAGCCAAGGTAGTTTATCAAATTTGACAATTCCCCAAATCACTATTTTCAGTGTTTTAGCAATGTATGTCATCAAGAAATACAAACCCTGCCCCCCGCAAATCTTACCCTTGACTTTTTTGAATATATTCTGCACATACCAAGAAGCCCACTGGCACAAAAACTTCTACATATCAAGGAAGGGAACAGCGGGTGCTTATAATGCTATTTAGGTGGCTCTACTCAACTTTGGACAAGGACAGGCACCTGGGATAGAGCTACACTGGTGTATTGATAGAGGGAGGAGACATGGGAAGCAGGCAAAATGGGTTAACCCATTCTGCAGAAATCTGCATGGGAAAGAAAGAAAGAAAGAAAGAAAGAAAGAAAGAAAGAAAGAAAGAAAGAAAGAAAGAAAGAAAGAAAGAAAGAAAGAAAGAAAGAAAGAAAGAAAGAAAGAAAGAAAGAAAGAAAGAAAGAAAGAAAGAAAGAAAGAGAAAGAAAGAAAGAAAGGCAGTCCTCCACTCCTCTAGATTCATGTGTCTGTGTATTTTAACTATTTTACAAAAGGTACCCATTTCAATTCTATCATGGCATATACTATCAGTTCTATCAGTCATGTACTGGACAACTGTTTCCTGTACTTACCCTGGGTAATTCATGATACCAGCTAAAAACATCGATGCCAACAAGTGACAAGATTCTAGCCAATGGAGGAAGAATTTGCTTGGTGATGTAGTAAGTTGCATTGAGCCTTAGATTAGAATCTTGCAGAACCTCAATGGGTCGTCTTACTAACTGTATGAGAGGTAATCCTGGAATGCCATACACAATGACATAAGGTACTCTTTCACCAACTCGTGGCTCAGACCGCCGGTCATATGCAAGCATCCTCCTATTTAGAGAGGGGAAAAATTAATCTTAGAATATATTTCTTACATATGAAGAGATGAACTGCATTCAAAGTTGGCCACATCTAAACACTTTATTATATCCTCTGTATTCAGAACAAGTTTACTATGAGCAGATACTGCATGTTGTCCAGTTTGAAGAATGCTTGCTGCTCTTCCTTATCATTGTTAACACAACTGATTTATGCTTTGAATGGTTTTAGGGGAAAACGGTCATTGTTACACTTAGCATTACTCTTTAGAGCTGGTTCCCAATAAACTTTTCCTACATGCAAATACCCAAATACAAAACATGTAAGCAATGAATGAAATATGAATTATCCCTGAATGTAATATAACAAAATGTAACAAATGTAATGAAAGTGGTGTATGTAACAAAAGTGGCAGCATATTAAGACACATGGATTCTTCATAATCCTACCATTACAATGCCCTGAAAATTCAGTTAGTTATGAAATCAACAGAGTTTCCTCATCATGCGGAAATTTAGAAAGAAGAATCAAAGCCTATTTGCAAAACAAATCTGAGAACAATTTAGCTCAAGTCTTACGTGAGTACACAGTATCCCACTGTACATCTAATATCTTTGTTCTCAGAGTATGTGTAAAATTTAAGCTACTGTCATAAATGGAAGCTTGATAAAAACAGAATTATATTTCTAACACACATAATCACAGTTTGATTATGGTCCAAATATGAAACCTCTAATAGTAGACCTATATGAAAAGCAGACCTATATCACTGATAATGTAAAGGTCCAAAAATAGCCTAACTACCAATCAAAGGAGAGGAAAATATCCAGAGGAAGAGAGTTCCCCCATGAAGGTTGAGAATGAGCCATTCCTATCATTATTCCCATTCCAAAAATTATGGTGATATGTGTTTCCCAAGTATATTTGCATTTTGGCTAGCTTCTTCAAGTCAAGTAATATAATTTTTCAAAGGTTCTCAGCATTTACCTGCAGCATTTAAGCTGGAAGTCCCATTTCTGTTGCCATATTATGATGAGTAGTATGATGAGTGGACAAAGCTGCAACTGGAATAATCCCTCTCCCCATTAGGTAGACTGAAAAATGTACAGGGTCCTTCTTAGTGTTGGCTAGTCACCTAGCCCAGTCAGAAAGCCTCTTGATTATGTTTTCCTGTCTACTCTCTTGCTGACAATAACTTTTTAATGCTTACTGTAAATAAGAGCATTTGACATCCTTAACTGAAGATGTCCTGCTTTAACAGGCATTAAACTCACTCTTGATAGTGACAGTGATCATAATAGTTATTTAATAGCATTAAAATCTTTCAGTGCTATTATGTGCCTTATTACCTTGTGATTTCTAGGGCTGGTACACAGGCTCCAGGTCTGTAAGCAGAGCTTCCTCTGTACTCTTTTGCAAAGATGAAGTCTTGCATGCTGGCTTTTCCTTCAAATAGTTTCATGCACTGATTTTGTACAAACTGCTTGATCTGACTTATATCTCGTGTTTCAAACAGTAGTTTAATAGAACGCTCAAGTATCTAAAAAGCAAACACAAAGTCTGACAATTCCTTTCTGGAAATAACTATTCAAAAAACAACTTAAGAATAAAATTTTGCCCTTCTGCATCCTGCAACGTGCATTTTTCCTCTGTGGAGGAGGTTCCCATGCAATCAATCAAGAATTAATTTAAACAAAATGCCCAAGTCATTTTACCTTGGAAACAGCAGGGCAAGAATCTCTTCTGACAGTTTCTATGCCTTTGGCATCAAATACTGGGTCCTTCTGGTCCAGTGTTTCATACATATAACCAACATATCTCTTCTTGGTTTGTAGAATGCATGGCAAATAAACCTGTAGGATTACAACACACTTAAGTTTGACTAGATATGAAGAAATGCAAGAAAAAAAGATTGTTTACTTATAACTGATGATCTTCAAGTGGTCATCTGTACAAATTCATGCATAGTGGGTAGTGCACCTGCGCTGGATCCCAAGTTGGAAAATTCTACAGCTAGTCTCAAGCCTTTTTGGCATGCTTTCTCTTCAGCTCTGGGGAGCAGGCTGCAACTACGCATGCCTGGAGCTGAGGAGACAGCATCCTTCCTCTCAGTTCCTTTGGACTGCTGCCGTTAACTCCCATAAACACCAGTTAAATGAATGAGAGATGCCAGAAATGGTGAAGGCTGAGCAGGCATGTGACTGCACAGATGACCATTCAAAGATCATCAGTTATATGTAAGCAACTTGTTTATCTTATTTGTGGTCTCTGTGCAGTCCCACACATGGATGATTAGTGAGCTAAGTAAAAAAAACAGCATGGAGGATGCTGACAAAGAGTGAATCAAATAATAAATAGGTATTTACCTTTACAGGTCTACCTGATTGAAAACAGGATGGAGATCAGTGGAAAATGGACTTCAAAACTGCCTGCCCAAAGGAAGTGTCCCCATGGGATCTCACATCAAGGGCATAGTGAATCACAAATGTTGAGAGGACCAAGAAGCAGGCATACAAATGTCCTCCAGGGAGACACCTCTGACTAAGGCAGCAGAAGCCAATACAGCATTGGTTGAGTGGGCTTGTAGGCAGGTAGGTATAGGTTTTTGACCAACTCATAACAGAGAGTAGTGGTAGCTGTCACCCATTCTGCCAGTCATTGAGGGGAAATTTTCTGTCCCTTCTTGGGTTCCCCATAAGTGATGAATAGCTGAATGTTGTGATGAAACACCTGAGTTCTGTTGAAATAAAATAGAAGCGCCCTGCAGACGCTGAAAGAGTGCAGTGCTTGCTGAGCTGCATCTTACAGGTGTGGATAAAACATTGGAAGTACCGTAGGTCACGAGAGTTAGAAGGCAGACATTACTTTTAGCAAAAAAGAGGAGTCAGGATGCAGTACAAACTTGTCAGAATGAAAAATAATGTATGGAGGATCAGCCCAAAGAGCACAAAAATCACTTCTGAGCTTAGCAGAGGTGATCATCACTAAGAAGATTGTCTACAAGTTCAGAAGGCGTAAATTAGTGGTTGCTAATAGCTCTAAGGGCTTTCCCAAGCTTTCTCATTAGTTTTTCCTAAGACCAGCAAAAGACTCCAGTCTGACAGGAATTTCTTTTGATGTGGGTTGAGCTTCATGAATCCCCTCAGAAAGGATTGGGTTGTCAATGGGAGAAAAGGGTTGTACCTTCAACTGGAACATGGTAGGCAGAAATAACTGACAGGTGAACTTTGAGGGAAGAGAAGCCTAAACCTGTTTCTTGAAGGGAGACAATATAAAATAAAACATCTGGCAATGGAGCCACCGTTGGAACTATGCTCCTAGAGGCAGCATACAAACAGAAACATTTTGCTCCATATGTCTGGCATATGGATGGTTTTCTGGCATTCAACAGTATATGTTGAACTTTCAGAGAGAAAATTGCCATGCTTTGAGTTTAAAGAATGCTGGGTTGTGGTGGACTGTTCTGTGTTGTTGGGCAGAGGAAGATGGAAGTACTTCCTGTTGGATAGGAGAAGCAAATGTGGAAACCACAAGGCCACAATAGGGTCACTTAGGATGCAATGTGTGTGGTCTTGAATAATTTTCCGAAGCACTCTCTGGGTCAGTTGGAAGGAAGGGAATATGTGGAATGGTCTTCCCCAAGTGAAGGAATGCATCCCCACAAGACATCCTGGAGCAGACCCCCTCATGAAGAAAATGCAGACTTTGGAATTCTCTACTGCAGCAAAAACACTGACTTCTGGTGACTGAAGGCTGAGAAAATTGGGTCCAAGAATAGTGGATTCAGGGACCATTTGTTGTTGGACACTGTGGCTGGGCAGGTCCACCTGAGTATTCTGGAAACCTGGAACATGCACAGCTAGGAGAAATATGTTGTGCTCTATGCACCAGTGCCAAAAAAAACATCACCCATGTACAAAGCTGTCTCAAAGTGGTCCCTCCTTGTTTGTTGGATTGGATGAACATATGGAGCAGAGGTCCATCAGTGGCTATTAGCCACATGGTATAGATGGAACTCTGTCTGGGGCACATGATGCTCTTTATTTTTGGAGCTTGAGGGGCAGTAGTGGGAGGTCTTTTAGTGTCCTGGTCCCACTGGGGGTCCTCCTGATAGCAGCTGGGGTTTTTTTGGCCACTGTGTGACAGAGTGTTGGACTGGATGGGCCACTGGCCTGATCCAACATGGCTTCTCTTATATTCTTATGTTAATGTCCGTGGCAACGCTGTCCGTGGCAACCTGTACTGTGTGGTACTGGAGTGCTGGGAGGAACATGGTAGGCAGAACATGGCATAGGAACATAAGAGAAGCCATGTTGGATCAGGCCAATGGTCCATCCAGTCCAACACTCTGTGTCACATGGTGGCAACCCCCCCGCCCAAGTGCCATCAGGAGGTTCACAAGTGGGGCTAGAAGCCCTTCCACTTTGCTCCCCACCCAAGCACCAAGAATACAGAGCATCACTGCTCCAGACAGTTCCAACAATATGCTGTGGCTAATAGCCACTGACGGACCTCTGCTTAATATGCTTATCCAATTCCCTCTTGAAGCTTAAGCTTGTAGCCGCCACCACCTCCTGTGGCAATGAATTCCACATGTTAATCACCCTTTGGGTGAAGAAGTACCTCCTTTTATCCATTCTAACTGCTCAGCAATTTCATTGAATGCCCATGACTTCTTGTATTGTGAGAAAGGGAGAAAGGTACTTCTTTCTCTACTTTCTCCATCCCATGCATAATCTTGTAAACCACTATCATGTCACCCCACAGTTGACGTTTTTCCAATCTAAAGAGCCCTAAGCGTTTTAACCTTTTTTCATAGGGAAAATGTTCCAAACCTTTAATCATTCTAGTTGCCCTTTTCTGCACTTTTTCCAATGCTATAATATCCTTTTTGAGGTGCGGTGACCAGAATTGTACACAGTATTCCAAATGAGACCGCACCATCGATTTATACAGGGGCGTTATGATACTGGCTGATTTGTTTTCAATTCCCTTCCTAATAATTCCCACCATGGCGTTGGCCTTTTTTATTTCAATCGCACACTGTCTTGACATTTTCAGTGAGTTATCTACCACGACCCCCAAATCTCTTTCCTGGTCAGTCTCTGCCCGTTCACACCCCATCAACTTGTATTTGTAGCTGGGATTTTTGGCTCCAATGTGCATTACTTTGCACTTGGCCACATTGAACCTCATCTGCCACGTTGACATCCACTCCCCCAGCCTCAACAGATCCCTTTGGAGTGCCTCACAATCCTCTCTGGTTCTCACCACCCTGAACAATTTAGTGTCATCTGCAGATTTAGCCACTTCACTGCTTACTCTCAAACTCCAAATCAATTACGAATAAGTTAAAGAGCATGGGACCCAGTACTGAGCCCTGAGGCACCCCACTGCTTACCATCTTCCACTGCGAAGATTGCCCATTTATACTCACTCTCTTTTTCTATTACTCCATGACTCTTGAGCTTATTAAGGAGCCTTTGATGAGGAACTTTATCAAAAGCTTTCTGGAAGTCAAGGTAAACAACATCACATGTTTGTTCACTCCCTCAAAGAAGTGTAACAGGTTAGTGAGGCAAGATCTTCTCTTACAGAACCCATGCTAAGTCTTCCTCAATAACTTGTGTTCATCAGAGTGCCTACTCATTCTGTCTTTGATAATGGTTTCTACCAACTTTCCCGGTATTGAAGTCAGACTGACTGGCCTGTAATATCCTGGATCTCCTCTGGAACCCTTTTTAAAGATGAGGGTGACATTTGCTATCCTCCTTCAGTAATCCTTTTACCCCTTGGTCATCCAAAGGGCCCCACTGCCTCCCTGGCTGGTTTCCTGCTTCTAATATATTTGAAGAAATTTTTATTGTTGGTATTTTTGTTTTTTGCAATATGCCCCTCATAGTCCCTTTTTGCCTGCCTGTTCACAGTCTTGCATTTGATTTGCCACAGCCTGTGTTCCCTTTTATTAATCTCACTTGGACTAGCTTTCCACCGCTTAAAGGAATCCTTCTTACCTTTTACAGCTTCCATAACTTTGCTTGTTAACCATGCAGGCTTTATCTCCTACCTGTTTGTGCCTTTCCTATCTTGTGGTATATATTTTATCTGAGTTCTAGGATTGTAGTTTTAAATAGCCACCAAGCTTCCCCAAGGGTTTTGACTGTATTTACCTTTCCTTTCAGTTTCCTCTACACATGCCTCGTCATCTCAGAGAATTTACCCCTTTTAAAGTTAAAAGTGGTCTTTTGGAGCAACTCCCTATTTATACAAATGGTGAAATCAATAACGTTATGGTCACTGCTCCCAAGAGATGCAATCACTTTTACATCTCTCACCAGATCTTGGGCATTACTTAGGACCAAATCCAGGATCGCCCCACCCCTGAGGTTCTGTGACCATCTGCTCCATAGCACAGTCATTGAGAGTGTCTAGAAACTCAATCTCTTTCTCCCGACCAGAACACATACTGGAGAGCAACTTGAGAGTTATGGAAATATCTTCTGTCAGATAATGCTGGGACCGGGCAACCAATGGCCAATCTATGTATGAATATATTGTGATCCCTTTGACCCTCAGAGATGCAGCCACTATTGCCATAAACTTCTTGAAGACTTGAGGCGCAGCCTGTCAGCGGACAGGCCAAAGGGAAGCACTTGATATTGGTAGTGCTGATCACCAAATTGTGAAGCCAAGCTACTGCTGTTGAGGCCAAATAGTTATGTGGAAAATGGAAATAAGCATCTTGCAGGTTGAGGGATGTTAGCCACACTGGGATCAAAGGGAGGATCTTTTGCAACATTATCATCTTGACTTTGGAGCGTCTGATATGACCTGGCGATTAGCCTTCCGTAGGGCCTGTAAGATGGAGCTTTCCCGCCAGGCTTTTAGTTGAGGCTGTGGGCGTCTATTTCTTGATCTGGTTGGCCTCCCCTGTTGACACTGTCATCTGTGCTATAAAATGAAATAATATCTGCCATCTTTATAGGATAACATCTTGTCGTGATGTGAGACAGCCAGGCTGGGCAATATTGTGATGATATGGAAATTTTCTGAATGCTGTTGAGTTGTCTATTCATAAAATGTTTTTATTGTATTTTATTGTTTTATTATATGTTGTGCTCCGCCCTGAGCCCTACAGGGAATGGGCAGAATAGAAATATACTAAAATAAATAAATAAAATAAATGACATAAATATAATAAAATAATAACAATTGAGAGATTATTATTAGTTATTACATTGGAGATCCATGATTGGATGCTTTCCTCTGTCCAGTTTCAGGAATGACGAAGTATTGAGAATAAAACCCCTTGTGATGGTAAGTCTGAGACACTTCCTCTATAGCATCCTTGGAGAGAAAGACCTTCTCTTTATCCAGTAGAAAGCAGGATGGAAGACTGGAAACAAAATTGAGAGTAGGGTAAATGCAAGCAAACTCTATGGTGTACCCCACCCAAATGACGGTGAGTACTCAATCAATTGGTAGTGATTGTGTCCCAGGTTGGAAGAAAGGGACAAAGCCTGGTGCCCATGGATGGAGTTGTGAGCATGGGTGTCTATGAGACAAAAAAGTCAAAGAGACTGCTTAGCTGACTGAGACACCCATTTGAAAGGTTGCTGATTTCTGTTGGTAGAAGTACTTGGAAGATGTTTGCTTCCTCTTCCAGTTCTCTGTTGGTGGAGGGGAGCGTTGGGCCTTCTGGTATGGAGTCTTCTATTGATGAGGTTTAAAACGTCACAGTGGGGGTTGCAAGATCCCAAAGTTCTTCACTTGCTTCTGGCTGTCATCAATGTTAGTCAACATTTTAATGTACTTATTCTAACTAATATATTACTTATACTGTATTTCTTATGCGTATTGTATTTAGCTCCAATTTTAATTCTAATGTGCTTTAAATAAGAATTTTTGACATGTGACTGATCTTTAATCATAATAAACCTTTGATTGGAAAAAAGTTAGTCACATCTTGTCCATGGTGGCATGAAACAGTCCATCACCATCAAAGGGCAAGTCTTCTATTTTTGCTTTCATGTCAGGCAACAGTGAAGTTGAGTGGAAGAAGAAGAAGATGATGATATTGGATTTATATCCCGCCCTCCACTTCGAAGAGTCTCAGAGCGGCTCACAATCTCCTTTACCTTCCTCCCCCACAACAGACACCCTGTGAGATGTGTGGGGCTGGAGAGGGTTCTCACAGCAGCTGTTCTTTCAAGGACAACCTCTGCCAGAGCTATGGCTGACTCAAGGCCATGCTAATAGGTGCAAGTGGAGGAGTGGGGAATCAAACCCGGTTCTCCCAGATAAGAGTCCACACGCTTAACCACTACACCAAACTGGAGTCAAGCATGTCACTGAAGGGCAATGGCTGTGGCCTCTTAAGTCTTAGAGGCACAGAAAACAGAATGCTTTATGGGATTAATCTGTTGTTTTGAAACATGGCAGATCTCCAAGGCAACAATGGAAGCTACTTGTTGAGTGGTTTCAGGGACATCTGGTAGAGTTGGGAGAAGTTGGCTTGTCAGGTGATGGCTATATGCCGACATGTAAGACATATAAGTCTACATTTTAGCACATAAGTAAATATACCTTGCATGCTAGATTGTCTACCTTCCAACCCTCTCGATGTGTTGGGGTTGAGTGATGAACTTGCTCGATCTTGTCTGATGAATGGACATTTACAGAATTTGAAGGCAGATGAAGAAGAGAGAAAACTGTTTTATTCTGGGCTTCTTGTTTTGCTGGATAAATATGGACACAATTGCATTTAGCTGCTGAAAGAATAGTTGCAGCAACGGTATAGGAATCATTTGAAACAAAAATAATAGTCTTGGCAGGACATTCATCTTTATCTTCACTATTCTTCCTAATAATGAAATTTGCATGTCTTGCCACTTCTCAAGGTCCACTTTAATCTCCTTTAATAGCGTGTCATAATTTTCAGTTTTCAACTTTCTTATCCCAGTCGTTATATAGATTCCTAGATACCTCACTTTTTTCATATCTGAAGCCCGATTTATTTTGTTCTTTTGTCATATTTTTTGCCAGAAACTTTGTTTTCTTATATTTTCAAACCAGTCATCTTACCATATTGTATCAGCTTTTCTTTGAGTTTATCAATTGAAGTAGTTGGATCTTCAAGTATAAAGAAGTCTAATATTACAGGACGTCAAAGAGTGAGGAGGTGTTGGACTGGCAGATGTATTACAAGGCCTGCACATTGGTGTAGGCGAGAGACTGGATTCAACTGACAAATAAAAGGCTCTTGGTTATAGAAGGAGCTGACCTCTCTAGAGGATTGCACTCGTACATCTGGTACCAGGCTCCTAAGAAAAATAGTGTGCTTCTTAGACATGAAATTAGAAAGGCTATCTATAGAACATTGCAATGGATCAGACCACAAATATACACAAAGGTGCCAAGGTGGATATCACTGGAAGAAGCACCGATACACCCAAATCTATTCAAATGGGATGAAATATATAATTATCAATCATTGTTAGAACAGCAGGGAAATGTGAAGATAGAAGAAAATCTGCAACTAGACTGGTGGACTAAGATGCAAATTCAATCAAGATATAAGAGAGATAAAGAACTTGGTTTTGGAAAAAAAATGAGCTAGATGAAATACTGACTGGTACTGATAAAATTAATAAAAATATATATAATTTATTATTAGGAATGAAAATGCAAGATGAAATTATTAAAGAAAGTATTGTGAAGTGGATGCAAAACATTGGGCATGTGATAGAGTTTACAGATTAGGAAAGATTATGGAAAATGACTATTAAAATGACCAATCATCCACCTTTAAAGAGAATATATATAAGATGCTGTAGAGATGGTATACTATCCCAGAAAAACTATCAAAGATATATGTGAACACTTCTAATAGATGCTGGAAATGTCAAAAGGCAGTTGGATTTTTCTACCATATGTGGTGGCAATGTGAAAAAGCAAAGAGATATTGGATCCAAATCCACAGTTGGTTACAAAAAATATTAAAAACAAACATAAAACATCTACCTGAATTATATCTATTGAACATATATCAAACCTCCGTATCTAAATTAATAGCTAGATTCTGAGTACACACAACTACAGTCACAAGTATTGTCTATGCAAGACATTGGAAATCACCAGAGATATCTAAGAAAAAAGAATTTGTTCAAAAGTTATTTGAAACAGCAGAAATGGACTTTCTTTCAGTGAAATTGAAGGAAGGAAATATATGAGAGTGTAAAAAAACCTGGCTGAAAAAGATATAATGAGATATAGTAGATAAGAATGTTGTAGGAACCAGAAATAAATGAAATAGGTCAAGGAAAAGTAATAAATGGGAATACTAATGATGTGACTTGTTGTAAATAACAGACTTTAACCCTTACTCTTCAGTTTATTGTTTATTAGTTTATTGTTTGTTTGTTTGTTTTAGTTGGTGTACATCTTTATTTTCTTTGTAATATATATGCTGGAAAATAAAAAAAATTGAATGCCAAGAAAAAAGAAAACTGGCATTTGATTGTTGAATCCTATACATGGCTTCATATTTTTTTTAAGAAGATGGCTTGTTCCAAAACTCCGAGATCTTTGAGGTAGAGTGGAAGAATCGCAGTGGTCAGAAAACATCTGATTGTACTAACTTATGTATGATGTTTGTAACCTGTATTTGTAAAGCTTCCGCCACACGGGTGATCAGTTCTAAATAAGACTTAGAGCCTTCATTGGGGAGAACAAACCCTGTCAGGTTATCACAGCCTCAAGAGTTCTTTATTATCCAGCTTCAAATGGTTGGATTCAATGTTCAATGGCTCTGATGTAGAGATCTGAACCTCTGATTGTTGACCACTGGTGCAGTGTTTGGTTTCAGGGAGGCTGGAGCTGAAGGTCTAGGAACTGTCACTTCTGATTCTGAAGTTCTTTAACTGGTTGTGAGTGACTCAAAAGTAAGTGTGGAGGGTCAGGTCAACACTTTGGGTGATGGCAATCATGCCTCAAACTTGAACTGTGAGTCTGCATAAGAGGAGTTGGGTGTCACGGGCTGGGGCGAAGCCCAGGGGCAGTCCAAGGCCGGTAGCTGGTGAGCAAAGAGGGTCCGATGTGCCAAAGCCAAATCACAGGTATCGCAGGTCAAGGGTTCAGAAGCCGAAGTCAGGGGTTCCAGAAGTCAAGCCAAAGTCAGGGAGTCCAGAAGCCAAAGTCAGAAGCCGAAGTGGATGCTAGAACGTCAGGTAAGTGACTAGTTGCTTCCACAAAGCCTTCTCCCAAAGCCCACAGCTATATAGCCCTCTGCTGTCTGTTGCTCATTTGGGCTAAGTGCTGACTCAGAGGGCGGCCAGGATCCTGCTAAGACTCACGCATCCTTACTCCTAGAAGAGCCAAGATCCTTTCAAAACTCAGGGCTCAGGAAGCATCCTGCTCGTGAGCATGCCTCCATCCTTCGATCCCTGAGGTGCTGGCGAAGGCGGTCACACACCCGAGCCACCCGAGAGGGCGAAGAAGGGGGGCTTGGGTCTTCTCCCGCAGGGGGCAGGGGCACTGGTGCAGGTGGCAGGGGCACAGTTTCTCCTGCAGGCTCAGCTTCTTCCACATGGTCCCCAGCACCCATGACATTGGGCTACAAAGTTGGTGCACAAAAACCAGCAATTCCAGGGAAAAGACCGGCTGCAATGGCAATGATGAGACCTGTAAGCATGAGCTTATAGAACACTAGAGTGTCTCAGGGGCAATCAATCATAAGGATCATAGGAACAGGCCTGAGCTGTGGCCTCAGTCTGTGCACTGAGGAAGACCTCGACATGAATCTGTAGTACTGATGGTAGGCATTGCGGCAATGTATGAAAGAAGGTGGCAACTGCTGGTGATTGAACCCATGGGATTGGGACCAACTACGAGACTGACAGGCCTGTTCCTGTTGAGGGAAAATCTCAAAGGAAACATTGAGTGTCACGCCAATCTCTTGATCTTGACAAGAAGGAGTGATCAGAAGCATTCCCATGGGAATGCACTTTGAGGTACTTTTGTATTTCGTGTGTACCTGCACCTGGAAGTCATGGTGACTTCTGGTGACTGGAGGATATTCAGAAGTGGCTGAATAAAGCCTGCCCCTGTCCTCCCGATTGATATTTCAAATACTGATATTTCAAAGAGGTCTCCCATCCAGGTATTTACCAGAGTAAACCCTGCTTAGATCTGATGAGATTCGGCTTGCCTGGGCTATCCAGGTCAGGGCAGGTGAGCACTGTTGAAAGGCAACTTTGTGCCATTGGGTTATGAGACAACACAATGACCATGGTTCGGCCCAGTGGAAGGTGCTTGGAAGCCACTGAGAGAAGTTTGGACTGTGCACTATTTTGTGCAGGGGCCACCGAAGCCTCAGTCAGTTGATAACAGGCAGTACAGCCGGGCGGGTGATCAGTGTAGAAGTAGATAGCTCAGTAATCAACAATAGTTCAACTGACTGATGTCAAGGCTAATACAGGTTTTGATTTCTTTGAGTTCAAGATGGTTGGAGACAAAATCAACAAGCTCTTAATGGGCTTATCTTTTTGTCTTTTTAGTGCAGAAGTGTCAGAATCTGCTGGCAGCCCAGAATCTTCTTTAGGAGGAGGTGGCGTTGAGTGATGAGAAGACTTTGGAGAGTGGAGTACTGACTTGATCAATTGAGTTGTCAATTGGAGCGGCTTGTTTTTGTGAAGCGTGTGCAATGAAGGCTAGTGTCAACTTGATGTTCTCCGCCCATCCCCCCCCCCCCAAAAAAAACCTGAGGTCATGTCTGTCTGTGGAAGGGAGCTTGTATTCACAACACTTTTTGAAAAATGTAGTACATTGCATACACCAATGCCCCACAGGAAAAGAGAAAGGAGGAGGGTGGAAATCAGGGAAGGAACAGAGTGAATGGTGAGGAAAAACTCCAAAGAGAAAAATGTGAAAAACAGTAGAAAAAGGGCCAACTGAGAGAAGCTCTGAGAAAGAGGTGAGATCAGCAAGGCAGCTGAAAAGGAACAGACAGGAGGGTGCTCTCTTCTCAGATTGAGGCATGCACAGTTGCAGCCTGCTCCTGAGAGCTGAAAAAAAAGTGCACCAAAAAGGCTTAAGGCTAGCTCTAGAATTTTCTGACTTGGGATCCAGTGCAATCACAGTATCCATGTGTGGGACTGCACAGAAACCATTAAGAAAATTAACATATGAACATATGAAGCTGCCTTATACTGAATCAGACCCTTGGTCCATCAAAGTCAGTATTGTCTTCTCAGACTGGCAGCGGCTCTCCAGGGTCTCAAGCTGAGGTTTTTCAAACCTATTTGCCTGGACCCTTTTTTGGAGATGCCAGGGATTGAACCTGGGACCTTCTGCTTCCCAAGCAGATGCTCTACCACTGAGCCACCGTGCCTCCCCAAATCTACAGGACTAAACATTTTTCTTGTTCTCACATTTCAGAAAATATTTTTAAAATATAAATAAGATACATTTGAACAGTAGTTAGCTTTCAGGACACTTTTGATTTAAAACTTAGGTCTTAAGCCGAAAAGCCAGGTGATGTTTCTTTCTGTATGCTCAGCTGGACATCTGAATATTGCATCTGTGCTGCGTATGCATATACATTGTCTTCAGTAATGACATGAAGGGAAATTCTGCTTGTCCAAAGTTATTGTGTGTATAGAGTGCCCACTGAGCTTTAAGGCAGTAATAAAAAGACTTCACTCTTGTTCTTTTTCTATTTGAAAAACCCAATAAGACTGAAAAAAACAATGTATGAAATAAAAAAACAAAGGAATAACAGAAAACAGAAGACAAACATTTGTTCATTTTTCTATAAAACAACCATGGTTGTTCAATAAAGATTTCGCCAGTCAAGGTGCCATTTAAATAAACAGAATAGATTACAAAAATCATAACAGGAATAATATGCAGCCCTAGGACAACATACAATTGGCAGAAGAGCTGAACTCTAACTTTAGAAATAAATTTATAAATCAATATACATTGAAATCAATCACAATAGTGTGACTACTGAAAATACATTAATGATGTTTAGCACATTCATGAAATAGGACTTCACTGCATCCATTTACCAATTTTTAAATAAAAGATAAGTCGTTTCTGAAGACATGTTCTTTGTAAGAGAGGACACTGAGACAGATATCTGCTTTAAAGAATTAATACCTTAATACTGCTTTTTAAAAATCTACTGCTATATATATCCATTATGTTCTCTCTGAAAACACATTAATATGTTGTAGTTGAGCAACAATATAAGAATTAATGCCTTACAAATAATGCCCAATTTCTGTATATTCCTAAAAAAATGCAGATTAAAAATACTAGCTTAGCCTTTTTGTGTAAAAATGCAAATTCTCTTACCTTCTCAAACTTCAGTTTTACTGGCTTAGGGTTGGTAGCTGTTACAGCTTCAGCAATTTCTTGACCAATCTTAAAAGACTGTTCCTTAGTAGCGCCTTTCAGAAGTACAAACATGCTGGAAAAAAAAGGCTGAAAAGTCAGAAATCTATTTCAAAAATTTCCCAGCCATTAAAGCTACAAATAATGAGGTCACATAAAATCATTGCTTTGATCTCTCTGCCTTTTGCAATTGTGGGTGACTACTCTCATAAAAAGATCATTTGCATATAACCATTCACAGCTTTTGTACGAGTGCTGATGACTGTGCGTTATGCTGACGCGAAAGCTCTCTTACAGCAGAGCCTGGCATCAAGTGACTGTTTTATTTAAGTGTCTGTTTTGTTCATATAGAACCATGTGAATGAGAGCATAATGTGCATTGCCTCAAAATGCTCAAGTGGCAGAAACTGCTTGAGAGTCATTCCTCTCTCTGTAAAAACCAGGACTATGCAACTGATAATTAGAAAATGCCAAAGGATAACTTTTAAAACATTTGAGGACCCTATCAATTTTAAATACAATTTGAACATTTGAAGGCCCTATCAATTGTTAACACAATTCAATTGTAAATTCAGGTCTTCTTCCCTCAAGCATTTCCACTGCAGGAAAAGTTAATTTTACCATCATTCAAAATGCAACAACTGACTGATAAAAAAATGTGTTTTCCTCCAAAATAAGCCATCTACTGCAATTTAAGTTTGGATTGTTGTTGCTTGAGAGTCCAAGAGAAAGACATATACCTTTTGAATAAGACAATTGTTTTAGAGAGAAGGGGAAATTCTTGCTCATCAATGTAAATAGCCAACCTCAAAGACTCAATAATGGTTATTACTTTCTGAAAGACAAGGAGGAATAGAAGAGAGGAAAAAACTTGATCTTCGACTTCTCCACAATCTGGCTTCCCGGCCCTGATTATTTCTCTTTCTCTAATGAAACCTCTGGGGTTAAAGAAACAGATTCTTCCTTTCCTTTCTACTGTATGTGTTGATTGATAGTGATTTAGACACTTGATACTGGTATGCTTAGGCTATCAGTGTATCTCCTCCAATCCTACCTAAGGGGAGGAAAAGAGATTCTGGATTGATTCAGAGTATGCGTTAATACTGGAGCACCAGAAAAAACTGCACAGCAGCAGCCACATGCCCCAAGCTGGTGACAGGGGGTACGAAAGAAGTCTATTACATAATTCTGTTTAGATGATGGGTAGCTGTATTAGTCTGCCTGGAACAGTAGGAAGGAGTAAGAGTCCAGCAGCACCTTAAAGACTAACAAAATTGGTGGTAGGGTATGAGCTACTGTGAGTCACTGCTCCCTTCTTCAGATACTTATAATGCTGTTTAATAAGTCTCCCAAATGAAAGTTTTTTTAAAAAAAATTACCTGTCTGTATCCCCATACACAACTCGTGCTCCCCATTTTTTTGTATCATTCACCAGTTTTATTGCACGCTCCAAAGTCTCTCTGGCTTTGTGAACAATACTGTCACCAATCTGTAGATTAAAGATAGAAAATAATGTTTACAAAAATTCTCTTTCTGGATTAATCATGAGTCTCCTGGGAGAAAGGCAAGCTAGAAATAACAAATAAATTTATGGTATTCCCGTAACAATCCACACAGAATTGTATCAACCAATCTGTATACATCTCATGGAATCTTCTGACTTTAAAAACCTGAACGTATTTTTTTTATCACACTCTTCCTTAAAGGAGTTTTTGATATTGTACCCTCCTCCATTTTATCATCACAAATTGTGATGCCTAAATTTAACAAGTAAGTTTCATGGCTATTCTTATATGTTTTATGGGTTTTACTGTAACCAGCCCTGAGCCTGCTTATGGGGGAGGGTGGAATAGAAATCTCAACAAACAAATGAAGATCTGAATATGGTCCTAGTCCAACACCATAACCCCCTAAACTACACTGGCTCTCCCTTCTATTAATTTATTTAAAACATTTTTGTCTTTCCTCCCTGATCAATTTCCATGGTAGAGAACATAATATTTTTTTTTAAAAAAATTGAGCAATTAAAAATACAACCATAAATAGAGGGGAAGAGAAACTAAACCAACCAAGCAAAAATCTCCAAAGGAAGTTTAGAATACTAGTAAGGGGCCAAAAGTTAAAAACAATTAAAAATATACCTAACACTATAAAATAATTCAATTAACAACACAAACAACACCAGAAGGAGGGCCAGTAATTGTTATTAATGAAACAAAGAAACAAAAAGCCTTTACCTGTTGGTGAAAGATATCAATAGAGGGAGACAGACAAATCCCCCTAGAGAGGGAGTTCTAAAGTTTTGGTGCCATTACTGAGAAGATCCTTTTTTGGATTGTCACCTATCTAGCTTCAGATAATGGGGAACCCAAAACAGGATCTCCAGAGTGTACAAGTAGGTTCATGCAGGAGACGAAGGGCCTTAAGGTATCTCAGTTCCAGGTCATACAAAGCTTTAAAGGTAAATACCAGCACCCTGAATTGAGCTGGAAGCCAGTGAAGATCGCACAAGACTAGTGTGATATGCTTCCTACAACCCACTCCAGTCACTCTGTCAGCAGCATTCAGCTTGTTAGCCTTCAACTGTTTCAAAACTGCTCATGCTTTCTACAGTCTCTCTGGAGTCTGCTGGTAGCCTGAGATAGATCCGAGTGTCATCTGCATATTGATGGCAACAGTCCAAATCTCTGGATGACTTCTCCCAGCGGCTTTACATAGAGGCTGAAAAGCATTAGGGACAAGATGGAATCTTGGGAAACACTGTAGGCCAAAGGCCAAGAGGAGCAGCAGTCTCACAGCAACACACTCTGAAAGCAACCCTCAAGGTAGGACCAGAACCACTGCACAACAGTGCCTCACTCTCAAAAGGTGATCCAGGAGGATAATATGATTGACAGTATTGAGAACTAACAAAAGGTCCAGGAGAATTAAGAGGGCCATACTCCCTGTTTATCTCCCAGCGCAAGCCATCCACCAAGACAACCAATATCATTTCAGTCTCATAAGCAGGCCTGAAACCAGACTGGACCTAAACGATCCGCTTCATTCAGGAATATCTGAAACTGGCCTTCAACCAGCTCGCTCAAGAAAGGTACATTTGAAACAAGACAGCAATTATTCAACTTTCCTAGGTCCAAAGTAGATTTCTTTAGGAGTGGCCACACACTCACAAAACACAACACTCCTTTCCTACATAAACTGAAGCTCAAATGAACAAAGGTCTTAAGTCTGCTGATGCACTCTGGGTACACTTAAAGTAGCCTGACAATACTGAACAATTTAAGTTAATGAACGAAAATAATTGTTTAGAATTTCTTTCCAAACAATTAACAAAATATACAGCTATTTCACCGTACAAGGAATTTAAAATCTTTAATAAAATGGCCTCCTCAGAATACTTTGAAGTGGGTTATTTTTGGTTGGCAAGTCTAAGAATTAGCAATTACATTACATTTAAATTGCTTTGTTTCCTTTCCCCTAAATCTTAGCATTTGAATTACTCACCTCTACGCATGGCATCCTTCCAGAAAAATTAGCAGCAGTATAACCGTAAGTGACATTAGATATAAGTTTAAGACCAAGCTGTCGTGCCTCAAGCATTCGAGTGATAGCTTTGTCATGCTTGTAAGTTTTCACTGACTGCTTCACCATTATTCTAGTCTTCAGAATTTCTTCTAGCATTCTTGGCAATACACCCTTTCTTACAGAAGGCTGCCACAAAAACATGGACAAAAACATTAGATACTTCCTTTCCTCTCGTTGGTTACACAATTACTGCTTACCATACAAATACAGCAAAAAGCTTTGAGCGTTTTCACACTGACCTTACTCGGGAGCGACGTCCCTCTTCACCGTGCAGCATCTGCGTGGATTTCGCACTAATTGCTCCGCAGAACCTGGAAGAGCCACAAAGTCCCGCGGCTTTTGCGTCGCAAATGTAAACTTGGCCAGTTTACATTTGCGATGCAAAAGCTGCGGGACTTTGCGGCTCTTCCGGGTTCTGCGGAGCAATTAGTGCGAAATCCACGCAGACGCTGCGCGGTGAAGAGGGACGTCGCTCCCGAATAAGGTCAGTGCGAAAATGCCCTTTGTTATCTGGCACTTAATTATCCAGATAACCAGCACAGCCCACAGGGCAAGCTCCTCTTCCTTAGCCACCACATGCCTATTGCTTACAGCTTGATGCACCTAGCTGTTGGACCTCTGACAACTGGTGCTGCTAACAAACATCAGAGTTGCCCTTTTGCCCCTCAGACTGCCTTGAGCTTTCAGGAGGTAGCAGACTCTGCTCCAGTGATGAAGTGTTCCAGCTCCAGTGACAAAGCATTTTGGAACAAGGGTGAATATAGCAGACAAGCAAAGAGAGGCTAAGTGGCATATATGTATGTGTGTGTGTATATACTCCCCCAAGTTTTAATATAAAATTCTATTAAGATAGGCTAAGTGAAAAGTTTTAAGATAGTAGGGAGGGCAAATAGTTAAAAAAATAACTCTAGGTACCAAAATGTTGTAATATCAGGGTTGTAGCTCCTCAGATGTGGTTTATTCAAGGGAATAAATTTTAGTTCTGTTCTAATTTTCTGGTCTAGTTCTAATTCTGTTCTAACTGCTCAAGCTACTCAGGTGTAGCTAATTTTAGTTTTAAACAAACTCAGAGGTTTTTCCGCAGCATGGGAAGGGTTTAACGGGGGTAAACAAAGAATGACGATTAAAACTGAGGTCACAGGGATAGCTTATGCTCTAATACAATTTTTAAACTTTATTACACCTATAGATTAAAGTACTAATCCCAGACACTAGGGATAGTGAGTTCACAAATAAGGCTAAACCTTAGACAGGTTTTTGTAGTAGAATGAGAAAAACAAAAAAACAAATTAAAGCAAACTGCAGCTAGATTAGGTTGATTAAGGAAATCACAGGAGTTCCTGACACCGTGCAATTTAGCAGTCATTGAATCACCGTAACTAACTGCCAATGGTTAGAAATTACGTCTAGAGTCCTTAGAGCCTTCTGATGGTGACAAATTACATGGACAGACAATGTTCATGTAATCCTAACTACCAATGCTTCCTCATGAAGCTGAGCACCACAGACTTAAGGCCTTAGCTCTATTCTTGAGTAAAAAGGCTCTCCCTGCATCCACATCCAGGCAGGATTTTTCCCAGGTCACCACTAAACCTAGTTGGGTGCAGGTGGAAACAATTAGTCAAACATGGTTCTTCAGGAAACCACAGCTGGGGGTGAATCATCTAAGTACGGGAAGATAACACAACCCTGTGTGGGCAAGTGAGCCACTACTATAGTCACACACTTGGTAAAAATCCTCAGTGCAGTAGCAAGGCTGAAGGGAGGGATGTGTGCTGAAACACCCCTGAGCCTTGCTGGAACCATAAGTACCTTATGTGAATGGTGGATAGCCACATGAAAGTAGGTGTCCTTCAGATTGAGCAAACCATACTCCAGGGGTAAGAAACTCAATGAAAAAAAGGGACATTCTAAACTTTGAAATATTTAAGAACTTGTTTAATTTTCTGATGTCAAGTATGGGCCTGTGCCTACCATGCATCTTATTAACAAGAAAAAAATCTAAAGTGGAAAGGATTGGAGCCCATACAGGACCCTCTCTACTATAGGCTTCCACACGAGTTCTGCTAATTATACCTGGAGCTCTGAGTAGGGATTATCTATCATGGTAAGGGCCAAGTGGGAGGGTGGGAGAGGAATTTTAACTTGCAACCATCACAAACTATGAACAAAACTCAATTGCCAGAACAAACAGAAAACCAAGCTTCTGCAAACTCTGCTAACCTATCCCTGTAATTAGGTACATATAACCACTGGAGCTGATAGTCAGAATTTTGCTGGGTGTTGATCCTGCTCCCTCTGGGGATTCTGCTGGCTGGATGTGGGCTGTGGGGTATGTATCTGCTTTGGAAAAGGGGAATGCTGGAAGGGGCAATGAGGATACAAATATGGCATTTGAGCCTGCTGTTGCCTTTGACCCCTATAGAAGGGGATAGTGAAGCCGTGTTGCCTCTGAGGGAAGTGCTGCATCTGGGCAGAGGCCGAAGAGAAGATACTCAATGATCTGGTCATTTGGCAAGTCTTCTTCATTGCTGACAGGAATTAGTGATTTCTGAGAAAAGGGTCAACTCTTTGACGGGAAGATCCTCGACTTTGCTGTGTGTCTCCAACAGGATGCACAACCAAAAGTTTCCAGAGGACTATGGCAGAGGCCATGAACTTGGCCTATATGCCTGCATTAATCTCGTTTAGAGAGCCGAATTGCCTCCAATTGAATAAGTTTGGCCACTGTCTTGGAGACATCAGGCAGCTTTTCTAAATATTGGGACAGGCTTTCTTAGAAGAAATTTTGGTAAACTTGCCTCCCCCCCGCCCCCGCGCATTTAATAACTTGGTAGTTTGCCATGCAGAAACTGAGGGCAGAAGCATAGAACTTTGGCACCAAGGTGTCAAGGTAATAACTTTCTCTGTCTCTGTCTGCCACATCTCTGATATGTCTGCATATCTTCTGTAACCAAAATGATGGAAGTGGATTGGTGGTCAGGAACTTGCTGGAGTCTTGCTTCACCCTGTAAAAGTTTTCAATCTTGTGAGGGGTTACTGGAGTCAAGGACGGTTTGTGCCAAATAGGCACTGTAAGGTCAGAGAGACCTTCCAGGATCAGGAATGCCACTATACCTGGGGAGTCAGAGTACAGAAAGCTCAAGATTCTGTCCTTTGGTCAGTTGTCCAAATTGGCAATATCTATTTTGAGGGCTTTCACCATCCTCAGCATTTGCTTTTGGTAAAGGTGAAGATCTTTGTTAGCAACACCAATGTCAGATCCCCAACTGTATCATCAGGTGATGGGTCTGAGGCTGTCAGGATGCCACTGACTCCTCTTCATCTGGCACATGTTATGGGAAACCAGAATAGGATCATGCTGGAATGAGCATCCATATACCCTCATGTATTGGAGTCATGTTCAGCTTCCAACTTCAGGGTTTATGATGCAGTAGGAATGGCACTGGGGAGTACAATGGAGGATCCGGTTCTGAAAGAACAAGCTGACTTGCAGGAATACTAAGTTAGTCCTTCTTAGCATATGAAAAAGGGCCTACCAAGGAGACTAGATGTGGTGATGGGGTGCATGAGGGTACCAAAATGATGTCCTGATCTTCAGTGGGCCGTTTCGAGAAACTTGTCCCATCCCAGTTTGGAAATGGAATTGGCCTCCTTGTACTTGGATTTTTAATGTTTCTTTGCCAGAGGTTCTGACTGGGAATGGGTTGGAGCCAATGCATCCAGCGATTGAGACCACATGTGCCTAGATTCCAATGCCATGGCTATTTAGGAGGCTCTTTTTGGAGGATTCAGAACCATCTTAATGGTTGGGCCTACAGGAACTGAGCAAACAGAGGGAGGTCTGGAGCAGGGCTCCAGGGCTGAAGCTGAGGTTGCACAATCCAAATTGGTGGGGTCTGAGCTTGGAATAGACTTGGAAGGAATCAAGGTGGATAACACCTTCTCCCAAAGTGCCACTTTAAGCCAGGACACTCTATCTGATTGAGCTTTAAGTGTGAAGTGCTGACAGTTGGGGCAAGCACTAACATGATGGGACTCTCCCAAGCACATGAGGCAGAGCTCATGTTTGTCACTGTGTCATCTTGGTCCCACAGCCTTGGTCTCCATGATGGGGCATCACAAGCAGCCAAAAGAGAAAAAAATCAGGGTATGCTAGTGGGATTTCACCTCCCTTAAAGGACTCCAGCTGGAGTCACCAAACATGTCCAAAAAGGATGAAAAATCTTTTGCAGGTCAAAAGGGCAAAGGCAGTGGAGCATGCTAGAGTGTTTTCTATACATACGGCAGCAAAAAAAGAAACTGAGGGAAAGGGGCACCCACCATTGCAGCATGTGATGCCCTGGTGGGAGAATCCACACACACATTGGCTTTGTAAGAAACACGGCCTCTCCTTTAGGAGTTTCTGGCTATAAGAAAATATGCCCACAGCTGACTTGCATAAGTGCAGTCCCAAATTGGGGTTGCACTGAAGACTGAAGATGAAAATCTCTCAAATATTTATCTTTCTTCCATTTTTTGTAATGTAGCTGCTTGTTTCCACCATTTTAAACAAGCACAGTCTTACGTTACATCTTTCCTCTCTTCAACTCGTAGTTTGTATTGGGACTCCCGAAAACATGAGTAATTTTTCCTGCTCTTACTATGATTTGGCTATGTGACAACATGACACAACCAATTCAAAGTAAAAGCAGACAATATTGGCTTCATTTGCAGTAGGTGTCAAGGAAAAGAGAGTGTGGCTGCTGGGAACTGGGCTGCAAAGTCAGGGTGTGGTTTCAGTTCAGCCTTAATTTAAATGTTATGACAACATGCTCTAAGATTAAAAGTAGACTGGAAGCTTCAACTGGTCCAGAATGTGGTAGCTCTTGCTGCCACTAATGGTTTAAAGTTTTTACATTATAATAAATGCAAATGTCAAAAGAATCAATAGAATGGAGGCAACAAAACCCAATGACTATTGCATCATTGCCAATGCAACATAACCATTCTTAATAAAGTATTACCTTGACAAAAGCGATTCCACTAGGTGATACTGTAATATCATGCCGAAGCTGATACAGTAAATCTGGAGTTATTCTCAGAGATGTGCAGCCAAATTTACATTCCTCATATCTACAAAATTAGAGGAAAATGAACAAACATGGAGTAACAATACATACCAACTGTTGAAATTCTACTGTAACACAGATCGGAATTCTTTCCATTGTATAATGCTGTTTAGATAAACTATAGCTATAAAATGAATATTTTACTTTCTCTGCATGCCTTCCTCATCCCAGCTGCATTGTTTAACACACTACAGCAATGATCCTGAGGCCACTTTGGGATTCTCACTCTCCCTTCCATTCCTCCCTCCCTCTTGAATACATCTAGGAAAACACTTTTGTGGCAAACTATAGACAGATGTTTTGTCCAAATCACAAATTATTAGTCTGTCCTCTGAACTTGGAACATAAACTGTAGTTAGAATCCTGGTCTGGGGAATAAAGAATAAACTAGTTTGGAATTCAGACAAAAAGGCAAACTATGACCTCTACAGAATAATTTAACTTCCTCGCTACAAATTAGGTGAGGGAAGAAAGGATTAGTACCTGACAAGTTCAACAATTCTCCAGGTTCATTCCCATAACAACAGCTGTTTATTGTAACATGTGAATCTCACTAGCCTCTCTCATGCTCCAGATCCAGTCTCAGAGTCTTCATTGTGGGGCTCTCTATGCCATCTATCATTTCCTTTTCTGGCTTGCCTGTCTCATCTCTCTTTTCAGTTCTATTCTCCTCCACATGAATAGATTATGGCTTGTAGTTTGATGTTAAGGTTTATATTATTACTTACTTTCCCAAGTTCTCAACATGTCCCAAGCATGTAGAATAACAGTAGTTGTATGCTATTATTATAGATGGATACAAAGACTGGAAGTCTAGTACGAGGACAGCATTACTGTAGAAACGAGACTCTGGCTCCATTATTAGAGGAATGCATAGTGGGGCTCTCATCTGAGCCCGCTGCTGAGCACTAGGAGTCACAGCAATGTAATTCATTGGTTTAGCAATGCGTAACATCATTGACTCTACACGGTACTACAAAAGAAAACAAGAACATGTAAGAATCACTGGTCAAACTTAAATGCTTCTTGTATTTTTCAGACACTGGGCTAAAACTGCTATAAATGTGATGTTGTTCAACCAGTAGCTCAGCCCTACTCAATAATAAAAGATGGATTTGTATCCAAGAGTGATGGCCTGTTACAGAGCTGTTCCTTCACATACAGATCTTGGCTACAATCCAAAAGAAAAGGGTATGACCCTTTTGGTCAGACAATCTTTTAAACAGATTAGAATCAAATTTACCAAACTTTCTCCTAAAAGTAAAAAGGGTCATTTAGTTATGTTGACTATTCAAAAAGTAATGAATAATTTACCTGTGATCCCCTTGTTAACACATGCAAGAACTGAATGCCAAACAGCCTTGCCATTTCACTTGTTCTGCCAATCAAGTCCAGTTGATCTAACAGCTGGAGATTCCCACGAACACGGCTAATGTAATAATCAACCAGTTTCCACCTTTAAATTTGAAGCAAAGGGGAAAAACCTTCAGAATCTGAAAACAAGAGATAGTCTCAAGCAGAACAAACTTTTCATTTTGAATTGCAGTACACAAGTGACGTCAATTCTTCCACTATCATTTCTAGAATGACTTCTAGCTTAAGTGGTAACTTAATTTTAAGACCTGTCATTTCAAGAAACAAGGGTCTGTGAAGTCAGCACACATTTCCTACTTGGATTCTAATTCCACTCTTTCTTGATGTGGCAGAATGGGAGAACACAATAATCTTCTTGGCCACTTTAGAAATTTGGAATATATTGCCATGGTAAACCAAACTTCGGGACTGCTGAAGTATAATATGCTTCCATTGTATGTGGGGAGACAAATGTCATTACAGGAGTTTTGAAGTAATGAACCATAAGTTCAAAGTTGTTTACATTGAATGACATTAATCAGGAGGCCTCTACCCTCTCAAATGGGATTGCATTGTATCATTAGAGTTTTCTTATAGATAGATATTTACTCTCCCACCAGCTTAAAAAGGTGACAAGGTGAATACATTATATATACTGATTTTTCTGCTATTATGAATAAATAGGAGACAGAAGTGTGTCTATGGTATGATCCTAATACTTTTAACTATGGATCTGTGAAGGATGAAGATTCCAAATGATCTTGATCAGACGCCAGTCTAGATCCCTGTCTCAAAACAGAACAGCCTTGTGTACCACTGAGTATATGGTCACTCCAGATGTTGTATGATTCTTGGAAAGGATTCTTTCACTTGGTCAATAAAACTCAAGTGAAGCAACTGGACAACGGGTAACTCTGCAAAATCTATGGTGGAATCTTTGGAGATTTCATCAACTATTTTCTTAGGTGAGGAAAAAGAGTACGTAAGCTTCAATTTTCCCTATCTTAAGGAGTCTCAAAATGGCTTATAATCTGCTTCTCTTTCTCTCCCCACAATAGGCACTTTGTGAGATAGGTGGGGCTGAGAGTTCTGAGAGAACTGTGGCTGCCCCAAAAGGTCACCCAGCAGGCTTAGTATGGAGATGTGGGGAACAGGGGTTTACATTCAAATCTACCTGAGTTGAAAATATAGCTAGAAAATACTTTATCAGTATTTTTCAGATATATTTGAGCATCCAAATGTATCCAGGTTTTGGGGGGATTTTTTAAAAAAATCCATCCCCACCCCCAAATCCTGGATATATTTGGGAATTACCAGGTAGATCCCAAAACAGCAGAGAGGCAGTAGCAGATTGGTCTCACTTCTTACCTTTGTTGGGCTTCTACTGCAGTTGGGCTTCTACAGTTGGGCTACCTTTGTTGGGCTTCTACTGCAGTCCCTTTAAAGTTTAAAGGGACTGCAGAAGACAGCCCAAGGATCAGCTGTGCAAAAGGGACTGGACTGTTCCCACTGGCTCGGCTTGGAGCTGGCTTCTTGTGCAGCCCTGTTTTAACTAGACTGTAGGAGAAGCCATTCCAGCCAGGACCTGCATGCCATGGGGAGAAATCTTCCTGCAGCAGTTCCTGGGGCCGGCTTTTCGTGCAGCACAGTTTAAACCAGACTGCAGCTGTCCCAGCCAGGATCTGTATGCCAAGAGAATCTTTCATACGGTTGGAAATTAGAAAGCTGATCTGACTGGGAACTAAATCTGAAATCTCAGTTTTTCAGATGTTACCTAGTAGATATAAAACTAGAATTCAGTATAGCCAAATGCAGAGACCTTTCTAAGAAAGACTTAGGTATGATATTATGGCCAAAACTAGAGCTAAAACTAGAATTTGGTATAGCCAAATGCAGAGACCTTTGTTTGGTGTAAGAAAGACAAGTGTGATATTATGGCCAAAACTTGGATATAAAGTCTCTCAAGCCCCGAGCCTGACATCTGCATGGTATGTCACTATGAATGAACATGTTTAGGAGAAGTGTTAGTATGGGATATTTATCTTTTTCCTATTCAGATTAATAAGGTTTTGACAAAATAAAAGTGTGCCACTAAAGCATTTAGGCTAGGGTCTCAAAATACTCTCAGTTCTGTAATCTGTAAAGAACTCTGGTTAGACTTCCCCTTCTGGAGGTGGTGCGTGGTCACAGTACAGAACTGTAGTATACATTTTAAATACAGGGAACATGCTTTGTGTATTCTGTGAGAAGAGGTACAGCTTGTGATTTGATAAACTGACTCAATTCTTGAGAATGTCAGATGTCTAAGAGCTGCAAAACATGCAAGGAAGAAAGGCAGGCAGACAACTAGATGGGGAGGGAAAGGTGGAAAGAAAGCTAATTTAATTTTAAATGCATTATTTAAGTCTGGCTTGGCTTGGAGAAGCGATTTAAAGAGAGAAATGACTTTTTCAAGCCAGCTGACAGGGCAGTGAGAGCTTTGAGAACCACACTATATGTGTGAAGGAGCCAAAGGTAATATTGAGGATAATGTCTATGTATTAGAGAAAGGTGCAATGGGAGCAAAATTAGTATTAAACAAAAAGCCTCACCACAGGTGTATCCACCAGCTACATAGGCGTTTGGGGCATGCAAGCTTTAACACCATAAACAAAACCTTGGCTATCTTAACAGGGGAAAAGGTTATGCCCTGTGATTCATATTTAGACTAATATACATAAGCAAGCTAAACCAAAAGCATATCCTTTGGCAAAGAAAAGTAACAGGATATCAACAAGGCCATTGCAATTAATTCATGCAGATGTAATCGGCCCATTTCCCCCTAGTGTGTCAAAGAATCGGTTTGGCCTAATTCTGGTTGATGATAAATGCCGTTTTGCCTGGGTCTATGCAATGAAAAACAAATCAGATGTGTTTAGTACATTCAAGTATTGGGCAAACAGGGTGCAAAAGCAGCTAAGTTGCAACATTGGTGCTTTACAGACGGACATGGGGGGTGGGATTTATTGGGCATCAATTTGAGTCCTGGTTGAGAGAACAAGGGATAGAGCATAGAATAGCCAACGTGTCAGTGCCATCTGAAAACGGAATAGCTGAAAGAAAAGGCGGCATATTACAGACTATGGTGCATGCTATGCTCAAAGACAGTGATTTGAAAATCTCATATTGGTGTGAGGCATTAAAAACCTCCTGTTTTGTAGTGAACAGACTGTGGACACAGGCCATAAATGATATTCCCTACAAAGCACTGTATGGCAAAAATCCCAGTCTAGAGTACCTAAGGATTTTTGGTACAAAAGCCTGGGTAAACATACCTGTAAACAAAAGGAAAAAAGGGTAGAACCAGAGCTAAAAAGTTATTGTTTCTTGGTTACCAAAATGGTATGAAGGCCTATCGGTTTGCAGATGAACATAATATGTTAAGTTTCAGTCGCTCTGTGAGGATCAGAATTGGCAGAGAGTTCATGCAAACGAAGTGCCTTCTACTGCACTTCTCTGTCTCAACAAGCAGAGGAGGGGGGTGTAACTATAAAACAAGAAGTGTCTTCACCAAAGGCAATTCAGAGGTCACAGTCCTCTGAGAATGCACAAAGTGCAGAACAGAAAATAAGGTGTCTGATAGATCTAATAAAGGAGTGCCTCCGGTACGGTACGGTTTTAGTGCTGCTATAAATCATGTGTACTTGAAAGAGCCGAGAGCTATGAGGAAGTACTAACCTTGGACTGGGAGGAACGGGAGGGATGGATGCTTGCAATGCAAAAGGAAGTTAACTCCCTAAGCGATAATAGAGTGTTCACACCTGCAACTCTACCAGCTGGTAAATCAGTCATTGGATGTAAATGGTTGTTCAAACTAAAATGACTGACAGATGGGTCCTTTCAGAAAAAGGCTAGGCTGGTTGCCAGGGGTTTTATGCAGCTGGAGGGCAGGGACTTTGATGAGAGTTTTGCCCCCACTGTACGAATAGAAACCCTAAAAGCAACATTGTGTAAAGCAGGGGTGAGTGGCATGGCAGTGCATCACTTTGATATCACCACCGCCTATCTAAATGCCACAATTAAAGAGGAATTGTATTTGCAACAAATCCCTGGGTTTCCTAATGCTATTGATCTACCAGTCCTAAGGATCAACAGAGCACTGTATGGTCTTAAACAGTCAGCAAACGAATGGAATAAGTGTTTGAGCAATGCACTGGAAAGTCTGGGTTTTACTCAAAGTGTGGCTGATCCTTGCTTATTCTGTCATAAAGTATATGAACAGGAATGTTATATTCTGTTTCATGTTGATGATCTGTGTTTGCTATGCAAAAGTACTAAGCAACTTGAGTGGTTTATTAGAGAAGCTCAAGCTCTGTTCAACATAAAACACCTGGGAGAGATACAACATTATCTCGGTATGGAGGTCACTAAAAGTGCTGAAGGTCATTTCCAGTTATGCCAGGAGGAAAAAATCCAGACTCTCTTAAAGGTATATGGGATGGCTGAGGCTAAAGTTGTACAGAGTCCTATGACAACTGGTTTCATTCAAGAAGAGGATGATACTGTGCCACAGAATAAAAGTATGTATCAATCCTTGGTGGGATCTCTGTTATATTTGGCATGCTGGACCAGGCCTGACATTTGCATGGCTGTACATCTACTGAGTCAAAAGTGTGCAGAGCCACGACAAACAGACTGGGTTGCAGCCAAATGTGTACTTAGGTACCTTAAAGGCACATCAGGGCACAAACTGGTAATGAGCACTAATAGTGAGCAGGTTTTGATGGCTTATTGTGACGCAAGTTGGGGGGAAAGACAGGATGGCAGGTCTACCTCTGGAAGTGCAATATTTATGTTTGGTGCTCTGATCATCTGGAAATCACTAAAGCAAACGCACATATCTATGAGCAGTTGCGAGGCAGAATCTTCTGCGATAAGAGATACTGTTATTCAGATTGAGTAGTTGAAACAGTTATTAAGTGATCTGGGAATAAAGAATTCAACACCTGTAAATGTGTACTGTGACAGTATGGCTGCCCAACATCTCGCCAATGATAGAGGAATAAAGAGCAGGCGCAAACATATTAACATCCGATACCAGAATGTAAGGGAGGCTGTTAATAAAGGTTTGGTAATTCTAAAGCAATGTACATCTTCTGAAAATGTTGCTGATGTGTTTACAAAAAATGTAACAATTGACAGGTTCCTGATGTTAAGGGAAATGTTAATGCTGATGGTCTGAGACCTGAGGAGGGGTGTCAGTATATCCAGTCTACAGGCCACAGCTAGATCTAGATGATTTAAATGACAGCTGAACAAGCTGGCATTGCTCCAGGTTGCATCAGCCAAGATGATGTAATAGGGTAGTGCTTAGTGACTCAGCACTAAGCTTATTGGGTACTGAATTGTATAAATGTACTATATGCTTGTGCTGAGTACAGTGTGTGTATAGTGGATGTGTTGGCGGAGCACTTTGTCAGTCTGTATAAATATTTTAAATAAGCTTTGTATATAGTTAGCTTAACAGCTACTGTGTACAGTCTTCCTTCTGCAACTCTCGAGAAGACCCCACACTAAGCGCAAACATAGAAGGCGGGATATAAATGTAAAGCAATAAATAAATTATAAATAAATCTCTGGTAAAGTTCAAAGCAGAATTATTTAGTAGTTTTAGTGCACTACATTGAATCTGAAAGATATGCCCAAACAACAAAGGCAGAAACAGTTGGCACTGTGCACTATGTGAGGGGGAAATGGCAGCTGTGCAGAGAGAATGCTGTGATACCAGCCTTAGAAAAAATCTGGTAATCACTGGCTTTGGGGAAAGAGACATGACTACAAAGGACTCATCCTTTCAAGGTGCTCCTGATATATGTATGAATCTTTTATCTAGGTAATTTTGCTGCTAGCTCTATAGAACTGATGAGAAAAACAATGAGAGAAGCATGCCACTTTCTCGCTGGCAGCAGTATCTCATCTTCTTAGAGGCAGTCTCCAGACAATTTCTGACATATAGGCTTGAAATCAGCAATGCACAAGCAGCACCAAACTTGCAGTGCTGCTTGTGCAAGATCTCGTGCAACACTTAGTACTTCCCTCCCAACGTATCACAGAACCCAGAAACTGGCTGGATAATATCAAGTGGAAATATAGGAAGGCTGACCTAGTCAAAGGCTACCACAGTCATTTTCTTGCATTTCCACCTGCACAAGAGCTATTTTTTTTTTATTTTTGTTAATTTGTATTCTGCTCTTTCCCACAAGCAGACTCAGGGCGGATAACAACAAAAGTTAAAACAATTAAAAACTACAAGCTAAAACCATAAAATACAAAGATAGCTATAGTGCATCTTGAAATTTTCCACTGAATACAACTCATACTCTGTTTCCAAATGGCCTAACAGCTCTATGGCATAGCAAGAGACAAGACCTGGAGAAAATGCACCTAGTCTATGAAAGCTTATACCAAAAATAGATCTATTAGCCGCCTTGTGGCACCTTAAAGACTCCTACTTCGAGATGATATTACATTTTTAAAAATGTTGAATCCATAAGCTACATTATATCAAAAGGTAAGTGACTTACAATATCACAGGTTGGACAGAACCACTACTTTATATTCAATGTGATTGTTTTATAAATCATTGTACTTTCACTCATAATTCCTGTTGCTAGTTTTTCCCTCCTTTATACCACCATCATATATTCTATGATGAATGGAATGAGCCCTGACTATGTCTTCTGTTAACAGAAAGTAGTGGAGGCAGGAAAGTTCAGATCCCCTGATGAAATGCTTTCCATGAAAAGAAATTCAACTTTGGAGCCAACCCAATACATTTAACTTCCCTGGATAATGAAATGGAACTGCAATTGTTTTAATTAATGCCTGATGTAAGAAAGAAGCAGAAAGGAGTCTACACCATAAACTTCTGTAATATTTAAACAGGGGCAGCATCAAGACTTAGTTTATATACTTCTTTTGTGGCATAGCTGTTATTAGTGTAGTCAGCTCCAATATTATTTAGGTAATGCCTTACGTGTAGAATCAAATGCATAATGTCTCACACTGTTCCACTTTTCTGAGTATGTTGAAGTGGCCATTGATCCAAATTACTTATGCAATGTCGAATTGGCTATACATTAATGATAACTACACTGCAAAGAAGAAGAAGAGGAGGAAGGTTTGGATTTATGCCCCACACTTCACTCAGAGTCTCAGAGTAGCTTACAATCACCTTCCCTTCCTCTCCCCACAACAGACACCATGTGATGTAGGTGGGGCTGAGAGAGCTCTTTTTGAGAACTGCTCTTGAGAGAACAGCTGTGAGAGAACTGTGACTGATCCAAGGTCACCTAGCAGCTGCATGTTGAGAAGTGGAGAATCAAACCTGTTTCTCCCAGATCAGAGCCCACACACTTAACCGCTACACCAAACTGGGTCTCAACATCAAAGACAACATCAATGTATCCAATTCTCAATATAGTCCCATCTGCATATATTTAAATGCAAGGACTAGGGCCATGTAGAGATAAGGGAGAGATTTCTGGAAATTTGGGAGACTCTCAGGTTTGGAGAAAAATATGAAAAAAGTAAAAAAGGAGGTTGTTTAATCCCCAAAATGCAGGAGCATTATCTATGATTTTGCCTTGGAAGATGAAAAGAGGAGAGCTGCTGCAGCAAGGGCACAACAGATGGTGATAGCACTGAAAATGGGCAGGGGAAGGTGGAAAAGCAAGAATCACCAGTGCCTCTGTACAGAGAAAAGTGGGGGGAGGGTGGGTGGTCAGGGAAGGCAGAGCAGCAGCCAGGCAAGTAGAGGGGTGGAAGGAGGGGGGTAAGCAAAGTTATCCCTCCTCCATAAGTTTCTCAGGGGTCCGTGTTTGTATGTGTTGGCAGGAGCCTGAGGGCAGATGGGAGAACAAGTGAAAGGGGCAAGGATGGGATTCCTCACCCACACTGTGAATGAACAAGCGTCTCCCCCATCATTTATATTTCAAGTGACTGATCTGAGAAAATGGATATGAATACTAATTATGTATCTAGTGTTGGAAATACGTATCTGTTTTGTATGTCCTTTGCAATGTTCTAAAGTTCCAGTCATTATAGGGTTAACACTGTGCCTGATTCCCTATTGTCTTCATGACCTGGGAAGAAGATACTGACTGCTGTCAATCAAGGTCTAGAAGTGGGAAAACCTGTTTTGTCTGTTTGGTCAGTTAGTTAAGTGACTTTCTTTGTTCAGGCAGAGAGTTCAAGAAGGAGGAGGAAGTGGTCTTCCATTAAGCACATGATCTTCTAGTGCAAGCATGTAGCTCTATGGTGTTTGTTATTTTCACCTCACAGTACCCTTTCCCTGTAGAAATAAATGTTTTTGCTTTTTCATGTTAAATGCCTCTCAATGATTATTTGATCCAGTGATCCATCACACTGTTAGAGATAAAGAAACAGAATTTCAAACAGAATTCCCTAACAAAATTGATAGCAGATGGTTCTTGGTTTTTACCATCAAGCCAATAGCTTATAGCATGGACTGTTTTTTGAACTCTAAATGACCAGATATGTTGGGCTGTGCTGATTCAGGCAAAGTCCACAAACTTTTAAATGACACTTGCGCTGAGGTAACTTTAATGGTGGCTAGATTTCTCCAACAGGCCATGGAAATACGTCAGAGAATGGTTCTGGAATGACCACATTTTATCTTTTAATTATTTAATTTGGCTAAACTCGACTCATATATTTTACTTATTTTATGTATTTTAGCTCCCTATGTACTTTATAATCTAGGATTTTATATTATTTATATTGCTATTTTACTGCTAAATCTGTTTTATGCCAATAAAGGCTTGCTATTTGCTATTAACGCTAAATGATTTTTTAAAATCTGGATCGCCTTTGAGAGCATTTAGAAAGCAAAAGGCAAAAAAGACAGGTTGCTTACCTGTAACTGTAGATCTTTGAGTGGTCATCTGTGCATTCACACTCATGGGATAGAGCGGCTGCGCCGATCCCCGAATCGGTACCTAAAAAGCCCGGGATTTTTTCGCGCTCGGCACCAACAGGCATGGGCAGGCGTCCCAATGCGCATACTCGCCGGTGCCAGAGCGAGGATCCCGCCAGTTCCTTCCTGACCGCTGGAAGCCCCTACTAGAGGGAGACCGTCAGCAGTGGGGAAGGAGGGTGGGTAGTGTGAATGCACAGATGACCACTCGAAGATCTACAGTTACAGGTAAGCAACCTGTCTATCTTCTTCGTGGTCTCTGTGCTTCACACTTATGGGAGATTAGCAAGCAAAACATACCTGGAGGCGGGAAGACGGTCAACCGGAAGAAACAGCTTGCAGCACCGCAGCTCCCAAACAAGTCCTCTGCTGAGCATGCACGTCCAGCGCGTAGTGCTTCATAAAGGCATGCGGAAAGGACAAGGTGTCAGTCTTGCAAACATCCATCAGGGAAACGCCTTTCAGGAACGCCACCGATGTCGCCATTGCTCTTGTAGAGTGTTCGCTAATAGACCCAGGTAACGGCTTCTTTGCCAACAAATAACACAGTTTAATAGTCTCAGTGAGCCATTTTGAAAGCCGCTGAGATGAGATCCTGGAACTTAACTTAGGAGCAGCATAAAAAACAAAAAGCTGCTGGTCCTTACAAAAACTCTTGAAGCGACTTAAATAAAACAATAAAGCACGCTTCACACCTAGAACATGCAACCTACGTTCCTCATCCGAGGAAGGTGTAGGATGAAAAGTGGGCAACCAAACTTCTCAGTTGCAGTGGAACTGAGAAACCACCTTGGGGAGAAAAGAAATATCAGCAGCTAACAACACTCCAGCCTCCTGAAAAACTAGATATGGGTAGTCACAACGCATAGCCGTGAGCTCCCCTGCACGGCGTGCTGATGTGATGGCTACCAAAAAAACAGTCTTCCAAGATAGAAGCTGTAACGAACATGTGGCCATTGGCTCAAAAAAACCTCGAGTCAGCCTGTCCAACACTAAAGTCAAATCGCACAACTATGGGGGTGATCTCGATGGAGGATAAAGCCTAAGCAAACCCTTCAAAAACCTCTTAGAATGAGGGTGTGCAAAACCTGAGTGCCCCTCAACTGGTTCATGGAATGCAGAAATTGCTGCCAAATAAACCTTGATGGAAGAAAAAACAAGGCCAGCATCCACCAGAGATAACAAAAACTCAAAAATTACCGACAATCCCACCCTTTGGGGTGAAACTGAGGGATCAACTAAGAACTGAAGAAACCTCCGCCACTTCCTATCATAGGAAGCGCTGGTAGAAAGTTTCCTGCTGTTCAAGAAAACATGTTGGATTCTGCTAGAGAACCCATAGGGTCGATGAACCATGCTGCCAGCTTCAGGTGGGGCACATTGTGATGGAGTACATGACCGTCCTGAGCTGACAGAAGGTCTGGTTCCGCCGGAAACTAGTAGAAGACCCCCCTCGCCAGTTGGAGCAGGATCGGGAACCAGTTCTGGCGAGGCCACCAAGGAGTCACCAGGATACAGCATGGTCTCTCTCTTGCGATCTTGTTGACCACCCTTGTCAGTAGTGGCAGAGATGGGAACAGATAAAGGAATCGACCTTCCCATGGAAACAGCAGACCGTCTCCCAACGACTCTGGATCTGAGCCCCCTCTGGAGCAAAACAGAGGACACGTCCGGTTTTCGGCTGTGGCAAAGACATCCACCTGAGGATACCCCCAGAGCTGAAACATGGGTTGAAGGAAGCGCCACTGTAACTCCCACCATGTGGGGGAAGCCACACCCCTGCTGAGGGAGTCTGCTTGCAAGTTGAGGACCCGTGGGAGTTGCGCTGCCTTCACAAAGATGTTGTGGTCCAGGCACTCCGATCACAGATCCAGCGCCAGCGCACAAAGCCGTCAAGAGACTGTCCCTCCCTGTCTGTTGATGTAACACAGGGCAGTGGTATTGTCTGTTAGCAGAGCAACAATCTTCCCCGCCACCATGGGGCGGAAAGACCGAAGAGCAAAATGAACTGCCAGCAATTTCAAGTAATTTATGCGGCAGTGAGTCAATTTCAAAGGCCAAGGACCCCCCCACACGCACAGATCGTCCATGTGGGCACCCCAACCCCATAAAGACGCATCTGTTGTGATAGTCACAGTTGGTGCAGGTAGATGGAAGGGAGCTCCCTGACAAATGTTGTCCTTTGACTTCCACCATTGCAGTGTTTGAAGTGTCACAGGTGGAATTACAAACCTCTTTCGAGGTGAGTCCCTTAACGGGCGAAACTGACGAAGAAACCAAAGCTGTAGGCCTCTCATCCTCAGCTTCGCAAAGAGCAGCACGCTTGTAGTCGCCGCCATCAGCCCCAGCATCCGCTGCAGCTGCTGCGCCGTGCCGCACTTTCGACTCTGCAGAAGTTCAACAAGGTTGGTAATGTCCATCGCTCTCTGCTGAGGCAGAAACGCGCGATGAAGGTTCGTATCCAGCAAAGCCCCTATGAACTGAACTGTCCTTGATGGAGTAAGGTGTGATTTCTCCAAATTGACCTGCAGACCCAAGGTGTCGAGAAGACGAAGAGTGATGGCAATGTGGGATAACAAACTCTCTTTCGACTCCGCCACAAGGAGCCAGTCGTCGATGTATGGAAAGATGACTATCCCTTGAAGCCGGAGATGGGCAGCCACAACGCTCATCATCTCGTGAACACCCAAGGTGCAGTGGACAGACCGAACGGAAGAGCCTTGAACTGGAAGTTCTGAGAACCAACTGCAAACCGAAGGAAATGTCTGAACGCAGGATAGATGTTGACGTGGAAGTATGCATCCTTGAGGTTCAGCGTTGCCATCCAATTCCCTTGGTTGATGAGGGGCAGAATTGTTTGCAGAGTGGACATTCTGAACTTCTGGTACAAAATGAATTTGTTCAGATTCTGAAGATCCATGATTGGTCTTAGACCCCCGTCCCGCTTGGGAACCAGGAAGTAACCAGAGTCGGGACCCTCTCTATGGCTTGTTTCTGTAAGAGGCTGCTCACCTCCACCAGCAGAAGTGGGGAAGGGGAAGTGGTAATTACCACAGATTGGTTCGGAATCTGAGCAAAACCTATTTTGTAGCATTCCGCTATGATGGAAAGCGCCCACCTGTCCATAGTGATGGACTCCCAGGCTGACAGGAATGGGCAGAGGCGGATAGATGAAGAGGAAGAGGGAATGGTGACGTGTGCTGCCAGAAAGTCAAAGGCCCTGCTTTTGAGGGCGAGTGCTCTTGGACTTGCCAGTGGTCTATGCTGAAGCATAACGGTTTCTGTTGATCCCCGTTTGGGGACCTACTCTCAGGTTGAGCAGAGCGAGGTCTCCACTGCTGTTCTGGGGAGAACTTTTGGTACGGCTTCTTTGCCCAAGGCTTGTGCCACTGTTTCTGTTTTGCAGCTCTGGAAGATGCCGGTATGCCCAGGTTCCTGGCAGTTTTTATATTTTTATCCATTTCCTGGAGCGCATTGTCGGTGGTAGAGCTGAACAGGCCTTCGCCCTCGAAGGGCAGATCTTCAACGAAGGCCCTAGTGTCCTGCTGGAGAGCCGTGGATCTGAGCCAGGAGTGGCGGCGGAGGCAGACGGCAGAAGTGATGGTCCTTGCTGAGACGTCAACCATGTGCTTTGCTGCAGCCAGTTGTTGTTTGGCTACAGCAAAGCCTTCCTTCTGCAACTTCTTTGCAGCCGACCTCTTCTCCTCACTCAGGGAAGACAGGAGAGGGGTAAGTTGTTCCCACACTGAGTATTGGTATAATAATAATAATTTTATTTGTATCCCGCCCTCCCCGCCAGGGCAGGCTCAGGGCGGCTCACAGCATAGGAATACAATATACAGCAACAGTTATAATTATAAAATCATCATTAAAACAATTTACAAGTTATATTAAAATTAACCTTATGGTGCTATAAACATTAGGTCTTCAGTAAGGTTCAGTAGCTAAAAACATCCAGCGGCACTTTCGTGGCTTGGCATTAGGTGAAGGCTATTTTGAAGAGGTAGGTCTTACAGGCCCTGTGGAATTGATCTAAACATCATATCTAGCCATGCAGGCGGCATAGTTAGATACCTTTACTCCCAGCGACCCAGCAGAGTAGAACTTCCTCCCGACCTTATCCAGCTTCTTTCCCTCCTTGTCTGGTGGAGAGGAGTGCGTCTTGTGGGCCTTCGACGAGGAGGAAATGACCACCGAATTGGGCTTTGGGTGTGTAAAGAGGAACTCAGCCCCAGACTCTTGGACACGGTACATATGGTCCAACCTTCTCGAAGACACGGGTGTAGAAGCAGGCTTCCCCCAGGGCTCCTTCACTGCCTGTAAGATGACCTTCGTCACTGGCAGGGCAACCGCTGTAGACGTATCCCGCTTTATGATGTCGAACACGGTAACGTCTACAATGGGTTGCGGCTGTGTCGCTGGAAGCGAGAGGGAGAGTGCCATCCTCTTCACCAGGTTCCCATACGACTTCAGATCCTCCGACAGTGAGATGGGGAGATCCTCAGCCGTATGAGACACTGGTGAAGGTTCCAAAGCCCGGTCCGGATTGTCGGTACCGACCTCTGAGTCCGATGATGAAGACTCTCTGCGTAGAGAATGTTCTGAGAGTGCCGGCGTTGACTCTCTGATGGGCAACCGGATCGACACCGACGACCGAGGTTGGACTTCCTCCACCACCACGCCGCGTCTGTCAGGCGGGACAGAGATCGATGCCGAAGGACGTCGTCTAGAGTGTCGAGACAGCTTGGACATATGGGATGCCTTGGACTGCTGGTCCCAGTCTGCGAACTCGCGAGGAGGGTACCATTGGTACAGTGGGTAGGGATAAGCGTAAGGAGGCCATTGGCGCTGCTCCCATGGTGGAAGCGGTGGGAAGCAACGAGCTACTGTAGTTGGTTCCAGAGCTCTCCGACCTCTCGCCTGATCCATCGGTGCCGAAGGCTCCCTTTGGCATCGACACCTCCACCTCCGAGACCGAGTCGCTCTCACTGCGACGCCTGGACCCTGAAGAGTGGGAGCGCTGAGTCAGGTTGATCTCTTGCTCCAATGCCGATAGGCGCAGCTGCAAAGCACTGTCTCTCGACACTGAAGGGCTACGACGCGGGGACGCCAAGATCTTTCTCGGTAGAGCTGTCAATGTTGAAGTGTTATGCGAAGGCGAAGGGGTGCAGGATGGTCTCTTCTTCTGCTTCTCCTTCAATTTCACCTTCTTCGGTGCAGATGATCGGGTCCCCGAGTCATCCCAACGCTTCTTAGCTGGGGTGTCCACTGACCCTTCAGAAGGCCGTTTCGTGGAACGCCCACGCTCGACTGGCATCTCGGTCCTGATCGGTGAAGCCTCAGCCAATGTGACCATCGGGGCCGCAACCTCACCCATTGGTACCGACGGGCCCGATGCCATCTTTTGAGGACAAAGTGCCGACTCAACCAAAGCCGCCAAAAGCCTCGCCGCTCGATTCTTACGAGGAAAACATGGGGGAAAAACCGAGCCACGAAGGGCAAGTCCAACAAACTTTTTTTTTTTAAACACTAACTATCTAACAACTAACTAACTACACTAAGAAAATAACAAACGGGCTATATACAACAGGAAAAAAGCAATCTAAGATTACTTTACCGACCGGGGACACGAAAGGAGATCCTCTCAGCGCAGTGGTCAGAAAGGAACTGGCGGGATCCTTGCTCTGGCGCCAGCGAGCATGCGCATTGGGACGCCTGTGCATGCCCGTAGGTGCCGAGCACGAAAAAATCCCGGGCTTTTTAGGTACTGATTTGGGGATCAACGCAGGCGCTCTATCCCATGAGTGTGACGCACAGAGACCACGAAGAACATGCTGCTATACTGTGCAGACAAGCCTCAATTTTAAAACGACGCCTTTTTTTTCTCTTGCCATTACTGAGAGTGTTCTGACTTAAATGAGCATTGAATTCAGATTGTCTCAATCTGGAAACGTTGCTACTTTTGTCTAAAAGCCTCAGATGTGCTAGAAAGATAATTTTTGGAGCTTTTTAACTTTTTTTCTGTAGATTACGTCCAAGACCTTGGAATAGCCTTGCTGCAACCACGCGCGCACATTCAGCTGCATTTTCTCTCCAGTGAGGAATTAACTCTGTCCTGCCTGATTGTTGTGAAAAATGTTGAGCCCAGAGAGAGGAGCCACTGGACCTTCTGTTTCCACGTCTTCAGGAACAGCTACTGAAAATCTTGGTTTTGGTACCGTGAGTAACCTACCAGTGATAGGATTTAGTACCCTGAAGTTAACTAAGAATAATTAACTAAGAATAATTTCATTCTGGCTCTTGCTCCTAACGCAAAGACCTGAGATTTATGGAGCTGAAAGAGTTTTGTCTGAAAATCCCCCTGAGAATGAGCAAGACAAATCAAATTTTAAATGGCTAGATGGTTTTGCAAAAACTCTCATTTTAGAATCTATTGAGGAATATGAAATTCCTGAATAGCACACTCTTAAAACTGTAAAACAAATGCTTGAATGCCTTAAAGATAACTATAACAAAACTCCCATAAGCACTAATCATGATTTAAAGGGCAAAATATTTGGTTTTCAAGTGCAAGAAGGGGAGAAGGTGAGTAAACGTCTGAAGGAACTTATGTGCATGCAATCCAGACTACAGGACCTTGGTGAGGCTATTGTAGAACAAGACTTAATCTCAACTATATTAAAAGCTCTACCAAACAGCTACAAGCCAATTAAGATGATTTTGAGACTGCAAAAGGATTTGAGTCTGGAAGGCCTGTTAAATGCTATCAAGGAGGAAGCAGCCTCCAGGTCTGGGGACAAGGACACTGAACTGTCTGATTCTATGTCTGCTTTAAACCTGAAACCACAGCATAGGAATAAGTCAAGAAGAGATATAATATGCCATAGATGTGGGCAAAAAGGCCGTATCGCAAGATATTGTAATAATTGTGATGCTTCTGCTGAACAAAGGAATAGCAATTTTAAATCACATGTTTCAAATGAGGGAACATGGGTGATATCTTGTGGCCATAAAAATAATAGCAGCCAGAAATTTTTAAAGCAGAAATTTTCCAAGCCACATGGTCAGGTGGGAACAAAGAAAAGAAGAGAGAAAGTACTATGCATGTTAATAATGTGAATTTTATTAGTGAAAGAGGAAGATTTTGGATTGATAGTGAAGAAGAAGATATTGGATTTATATCCCGCCCTCCACTCCGAAGAGTCTCAGAGCGGCTCACAATCTCCTTTACCTTCCTCCCCCACAACAGTCACCCTGTGAGGTGGGTGGGGCTGGAGAGGGCTCTCACAGCAGCTGCCCTGTCAAGGACAACCTCTGCCAGAGCTATGGCTGACCCAAGGCCATGCTAGCAGGTGCAAGTGGAGGAGTGGGGAATCAAACCCGGTTCTCCCAGATAAGAGTCCGCACACTTAACCACTACACCAAACTAGCTCTTCTAGCTCTTCCAAACTAGTGGATCTTCTATGTCGATATAAGGGCATGTTTTCAGAGTTGTCGATATAAGGGCATGTTTTCAGAGTTGGATGAAAATCAGAGACTTGAAATGATAGGTGCCAACCAGAAACCCTTGCAAGTTTGTGGTGTGGGTGAGATCAAAATGAAATTGCTTACCACTGATGGAGATTTAATGCCAATAAGACTGAAAAATGTAGCTTATGCATCTGAATCAATTGAGAATTTACTTTCAAGCCAAGTGCTTATAAGAAATAATTATGCTGTATATCTTGATAAAGGAGATGATGGTGAAATATGTGTCTGTTTTGTATGTCCTTTGCAATGTTCTAAAGTTCCAGTCATTAAAGGGTTAACACTGTGCCTGATTCCCTATTGTCTGCATGACCTGGGAAGAAGATTACTGACTGCCGTCAATCAAGGTCTAGAAGGAGGAAACCCTGTTTTGTCTGTTTGGTTAGTTAGTCAGGTGACTTCCTTTGTTCAGGCAGAGAGTTCAAGAAGGAGGAGGAAGTGGTCTTCCATTAAGCACAAGATCTTCTAGTGTAAGCATGTAGTTCTATAGTGTTTGTTATTTTCACCTCCCAGTACCCTTTTTCCTGTAGAAATAAATATGTTTTTGCTTTTTCATGTTAAATGCCTCTCAATGATTATTTGATCAAGGGATCCATCACGCTGTTTGAGATAAACAGAATTTCAAACAGAATTCCCTAACAGAAGACCTTAACCTTGCTTTAGGAACCAGTTCTAGTTGTTTTTAAATCCTGCTTATTAAATTGTCATCCCTGTTGATACATACAGACTAGATTTTGAACCAGAAAAATACTTTAAAATACTTGTAAGATATAATTACCTATGGATGTCTGACTTGTTGTCAAACCAATCAGACAAAATGCGAGAGGTAAACAGTGGAAAACGCTGGTGAAGTACATGGAAGCCAACATTTTCAAAGGTATAATTAGTTAGAGACACCTAGAATAAGAGCAGACATGATTTTGTGTGCAATAAAATATTTCAGTGAATATAAGAATCCCAATGCCTTCTTAATATTGAGTAAGGCAAAAAGAACAGTTGCATAAACTTGTAGGTCACAATCCACATTACAAATGTGCCGCTTTACATCTGATGATGTGGGGCTCTAGTCTACTGTCATAAACTGGTTAAAGTTTTAATGGTACAATCCTATGCATTGTTACTCCAGTCTAAACTCACTGAAATCAGCTGATTTAAACTGAAATAACTCTGCACACAATTGCATTGTATGCTACCATTATTACTACCAGTTGCAACAGAAATGTGTAAATAATGTATTTATGCTAATGAAAAATGAAGTTACAGTTGCAGATTGCAGGCACTAGTTTCGGTCAGGAAACAGAAAAGTTGGTTGATTGAAATATGTTAACACAGAAACACACTTTTCAAAAATGCAAAACTATGATTTTTCAAACCATTTAAAAAGATTTTACATCTCCTGTACTGACAAAATTTTGTAAGATTTTATGATAGAAGGGAGACAGAAAATTTGCAAATTACATGAATAAAAAATTGTTCTTCTGTTACTGAAAATATAAGGAAACAGTTAACAGCTATTTTGTCAGTATATACAAAGTGAAAGAAGTATAGATTTAGAATATTATAAAGCAGTTTCTTTACCATCTTCAATATAGTTTTGCTAGACTTTACCTCATTTCTCATAATTCTCCAAATATTTAAGATAATTCGTCCAACAACGTTTATTTCACTCATTGTATCAGACCCATATTCATCTTGCTCTGCAGCAAATCTATTTTCTTTTTTATCATCTAAAACATTAAAAGAATATTTTAATACCTCAATCAACATAACTTTAAAACTGAAATGTAAGATTAATCAAAAGAAAACAGCCATGCCAGGATATGTCCTGAAGGTACATGATGTAGTAACTGTGCTGAAGCTAAGCAAGCCTGGTCAGTGCTTCAATGGAAACTTACCTGGGAACATACATACAAACATATCAAATTCCATGGAAGATTGGTAAGATATAAATTCTCAGCACCTATACAACTAGGTGGCCAACATCCTTGGAAAGAATGCCATATCTCAAGTCTATAATAGGAGATGCCATGGTTAAGTGCTTCAGTGCCACTGAGCAAGAGCACACAGTAGTGTAAAGCAAGAGGGGGAGGAAGGACTGCAGGTCTGACCCTGAAGAATGAGGAGTGGGGAGGGTGAAGAAAATAAAACTACCATATTAGGAACTGGTATAACTGATTCATGGTATTTCAAAAATAGGATCTATTTGTAACTGGTCTAGAGAAATCACATTCAGGCCCTGTTATGCCATAGCCACGTTTACAGACTCTCCATTCTTTTCTACACGTCAGAAAAACCATTGCCTAATATACCTGGGGAACACATGCACCATTATAAAATCAGATGTATTCATGTGAATTTATTTGGATCCTTATACTCTTTGCTTATATAACAGTCTTCATAACATAAATATTTCACAACTCTTTTACATTTTCTTTAAACACACTGATTATGAGTACTTCCCTATCTCAAATGTATTACTGATAATTTTTTCACAAGTGGTTGCTGTCACAATTCTTTGAACTTCTAAGTTTCAGTTTTTAAGTCTACAGTATTTTGGATCTTGGAAGATTAACAAGCTGATAGGCTATGGATCAGCTTTAAAAACTAGCAAAACTAAATGGATACAAACACAGAGCCTCAAGGTGAACAATGAACTAGTAGTCATGTGGGTCCAGAGACATGAACAAATAGAACCAAGGAGTTTACAAAAAGTTCCAATGAGCCTGAAAAGAAATTTGGACTCCAATGAAAACATACTCTACAAGGGCAACTTTCCTGCAATCAGTGCCCTGTATACTACACTTCAGTTTTGCATGGCTACCTTCTTCCCCTAATGTTACCCTCCCCATCTACTCAAACAGAGGATAGACAGTTATAACATAAGGGAACAAATGGTAAGGATTCCTGATCATTCTTTATCAAGCTGATGAACAGAAGCAGTGTACATGTATGCTCATTTTTGGGGGAAAAAGATGACTGGGCAGGAGTCAGGATATTATATTTCCATGACACTACACAAAATCAGTTTCTCAATCATTGAGGAGGACAGAAAATTAAACACACACACCTGGAATACGCGAGATCATCTGGCATAAATCAACACCTAAGGCAGCAGCCCTCTGTAAGAGGTATCCCCAAGAATGCATCTGGACTTCATAGCCTAATAAAATATCCGGATCATACCTAAAAACAGAAAAGTTGTTTGGTTCACAGAATAAAGTTCTCTAATAATTTTTAGTGAATTTAAAGGCAGCACATTAAGATAAATTTGAACTGCTGGTTCAATCCCAGAAATATAAAACAAATACACAAATTTATCTAGAAAATACAATAGGTGCTTGGCAACCACATAAATAAGTGGTACAGCATATAGCATTGGAAAAAGTACAGAAAAGGACAACTAGAATGATTAAAGGGTTGGAACACTTTCCCTATTAAGAAAGGTTAAAACACTTGGGACTCTTTAGATTGGAGAAACTTTGACTGCAGGGTGACATGATAGAGGTTTACAAGATTATGCATGGGGCAGAGAAGATAGAGAAAGTACTTTTCTCCCTTTCTCACAATACGAGAACTTGTGGACATTCAATGAAATTCCTGAGCAGTCAGGTTAGAACTGATAAAAGGAAGTACTTCTTCACCCAAAGGGTGATTAACATGTGGAATTCACTGTCACAGGAGGTGGCGGCGGCTACAAGCATAAGCTTCAAGAGGGAATTGGATAAGCATATGGCGCAGAGGTCCATCAGTGGCTATTAGCCACAGCGTATTATTGGAACTCTCTGTCTGGGACAGTGATGCTCTGTATTCTTGGTGCTTGGGGGGGGGGGCACAGTGGGAGGGCTTCTAGTCCCACTAGCTGACCTCCTGATGGCACATGGGGTTTTTTTTTTGCCCCTGTGTGACACAGAGCGTTGGACTGGATAGGCCATTGGCCTGATGCAACATGGCTTCTCTTATGTTCTTATGCAAAATCTGCTAAGGCAGGTGGTCACAATGAGTTCAGCCATCCAGTAACATATGTGTAATACAAATCTCATGTGAAAATCTATATACAAGTTTGGGTATGACATTCATATCTTAGTAACTGTGCACAGCTCCCATGGTAGCTCACTTTACTGGCACAAATGCTTGCAAATTTTGGAATTTTGGAAATTACAAGCATCTAGTTGTAAAGAACTAGGCAGGGATGGCAATAATAAGCCACTGAAGGGACATGGTGGAAAGTCTTGGATAATGCCAGAATTTCCCCAGTCCTTTCAGAGGCAAAGAGGGATAGAAGGCATGAACTGGGAACAGAAGATGTAAGTACACTGTATTATAAATATGAAGAATGCTTCAGAAAAAGAGAAAATAATTCAGCAAAAAAACCAACAAAACCACTGTGGGGAGATTCATTAATTTCATAATGGGTTCAGTAGACAAATACATTTTTAAGCTAAGAAAGGCTTTCTTATTCTTGGCCAATATTCTCTTGTTGGAAATATTACTACTAAATATTATTGGAAACTGACTGACATACAGGTCACTGTCTAGATTCAGAAAAAGCTTTCGTGCTGATGGGATAGAACTTAAGGCGGCCCTTATAAAATCGAGCAACTCTTGTATATAGAGTTACTCCAAGAACTTTTCTGTTTCCCTGCTTTCCACAGATACTGTGAAAAATGTTTATTACTAGGTCCACGAAAATGTATATACCATTTTAAACATGCATTCAACATTCTGAATGTCTTCAACCAAGCGGGCAATCCAGGACAAAAATAGGTATATATCATTTTAAAACAAATGCTGCTTTTAACTGCTTTTGGTTAACTGTACTTATTTGATGTTTTTAAACTTTATTGTAATCTGTTCCTGAGCCTGTTTGGGGACAGTGGAATATAAATTGAAATAGCAGCAGCAACAAAAACCTACAATGTACATCCAACATTCTGCTGTTTTCAACCAAGCAGACAATCCAATGCCATTATTATTCACACTTTATAGACAAGACCACCGAGGGGATAAGAACATCTGTTTCTTCAGTAGTTCTTGATCTGGTTCATAAGAAATGTTGGCTCAAAACCCAACTGGGGGTAATATACAGGTTTGTCACTTGGGCACATTTATGCTAAAAAGACCGTAAACATTATTTTATTTAGAAAACTTCTGCACCATGTTTCCAGAGAATCTGCTTGAGGCAGCGTTTTGAAGTCTTGATCTCATCAAGCTGGATGCCCTATGATTTTGCTGAGTTTTCTAAGTGGAAAGCATCCTTTGTATGGAGAAGTATGCATTCATGTAAGCCTCCACTTGCAGTTAGTTATGATACAACCCAGATACAGGTTTGTCACCTCAGTGAGAATAAGTTCTAAATCATATGTATGAGTATAGAAAGAATATATAGAATTTCATCATGTGAGAAAAGGAAGCATTCCTACTATGCATTCTGCGAAGTAAATATAATGTGTATTGATTTTTAGGTACTTCATGCTTGTTCTTTCAACATATGGTAGCCAAAGAAACTGATTTCAAAACAGTAGATTTAAAGCAGTAAGAACTGAACAGAAAATTCAAATTTAAGTTAGGACCTATATAAAAGTGTTAGGTTTTCATACTGCAAAGCAGCATAATCAAACAAAGTAGACCACCCACTCCCCACAAGCTTTCATGAGAGAGGGCAACTCCCTGCATAATGCAGGAAATTTATAAATATCTCCCAAGTTCACAGAATCAGCATTGCTGTCAGATGACCATCTAGCCTCTATTTAAAAACCTCCTAAGGAGAGCCCACAACCTCCCGAGGAAGCCTGTTTCACTGAGGAACCGCTCTGTCAGGAAGTTCTTAGAAACTCTTTTGATTAAATTTCAACCCACTGGTTCTGGTCCGACCTTCTGGGGCAACAGAAAACATACCATCCTCTATATCAGGGATCCCCAACCCCAGGCTGTGGACCGGTACCAGGCCGCGGCGTGTTAGCAACCGGGCCATGAGTTGTACAATTAGTTAATTATATATTACAATGTAGGAAGAAGAAACTGGATTTATATACCACCATCTACTCCAAATTTCAGAGTCTTAGAGTGGCTCACAATCTCCTTTACCTTCCTCCCACACAACAGACACCCTGTGAGGTGGGTGGGGCTGAGAGAGCTCTCAAAGAAGCTGCCCTTTCAAGGACAACTCTGTGAGAGCTATGGCTGACCCAAGGAAATTCCAGCAGCTGCAAGTGGAGGAGTGGGAGCGCAAACCCGGTTCTCCCAGATAAGAGTCTGCACACTTAATCACCACACCAAATTAATAGAAATAAGTGCACAACTGTTTCATCCCAAAACCATCAACCCCACCCCCCGGGTCTGTGGAAAAACTGTCTTCCACAAAACTGGTCCCTGGTGCTAAAAAAGTTGGTGACTGCTGCTCTATGAGACAGCTCTTCAAGCACTTGAAAGTGGTGATCATATCACTTCTCAGTTGTCTCCTCTCCAGGCTAAACAACCCAGCTCCTTCAACCTTTCCTCATAGCACTTGGTCTCCAGATCCCTCACCATCTTTGCTGCCCCCCTCTGAACATGTTCCAGCTTCTCCATATCCTTCTAAATTGTGGTGCCCAAAACTGAACACAGTACTCTAGGTGAGGTCTAACCAGAGCAAAGCGATATCATCACTTTGCGTGATCTGGACACTATACTTCTGTTGATACAGCCCAACATCACATTTGCCTATTTAGCTTTTGCATCAAATATCTGACTCATGTTCAGTGTATGGTCCATTAAGGCCTCTAGATCCTTTTCACACATACTACTGCCAAGACAAGTCTCCCCCATCCTATAATGATGAATTGGATTTTTCCTAGCTAAATGCAGAACTTTACGTTTATCCCTGTTAAAATTCATTTTATTTGTTCAGTCCAGTTTTCCAGGTTGTCAAAATCATCCTGTATTCTGATTTTGTTTTCCATCATATTTGATACTAGGGGTGAGCAAAACAAAAAATTCACGAAAATTTGGATTCAGGGCTTAAAAATTCAAGGGGCTGAATATTGCCTTACAGTAGATTTGGTAGCCAAATCTGATTCAGGAGATATTTGGCTATTCCTAAATATATGGCACCATTATATCCTATGGGGCATGGAAGTCAATGTTAAAATAGGGTAAATTGAATGGCTGCTGGGGGGAAGGGGGTTTGAGGTAGAGGGTCCAAATTTGCAGGGCAGCTGCAGGAGCCTCTCCCCCACAGAATCACCAAATTTCAAAAAGATTGGACCAGAAGGTCCATTTCTAGCAGCACCCAAAGAGGGTGCCCCCCATTCCACCATTGTTCCCTATGGGACATTGAAGTCAATGGCAAAACATATTTATTTATTATGGGGGTTCCTTGGGGGAGAGGCTATCCCTCAAACCCCTCCTCCCCAGTGTCAATTTTCCCAACATGAGGAAACTGACCCCTTTTACCCCTGCCATAGGAAAACATGGGAAATGGGGGCACCCTTTTAAGTGCCCCTAGAATTGGACCTTCTGGTCCAACCTTTTTGAAATATAGGAGTTCTGTGCGGAAGAGGCTCTTGCTCTGCCCTGCAAATTTGGACCCTCTACCTCAACTGTCCCTCCACCAGCAGCCATTTAATTTACCCTATTTTGCAATTGACTTTAATGGCCCATAGGGTATAATGGGACAGAATAGCTGCTAAATAGCTGCTATTCAGGACTGCTATATTCAGCAGCCAAATCAGATCAGATAATCTGATTCTGCTGTATACTGCCCGAATACAGCTGAATCAGCTGTTTTGGGGGGTTGTATTCAGTTTAGCTGAACCGAATGCATACTCCTATTTGCTACCCCTCCCAATCTAGTATCATCTACAAATTTAATAAGCATTCCCTCTATTCCTTCATCCAAATCATTTATAAAGATATTAAACAAAACACATCCCAGGAGAGATCCTTGAGGCATTCCACTTGTCACTGCTCTCCAAGATGAGAAAGCATTAACAAGCACTCTCTGATGTGATCTGTCAACCAGTTACAGTCATGTTGTACTCTCATCTCCAGGTGCCAAACAGAAATCACCCCAAAGATACCTGCAATGTAGCAGGCATCTTTGAAGCAATCTTTCATTCCTGGTGGGGACACACAGATCAAACATCTCTGGTTGATGGTCAGGCCGTGACCAGGTTGATCCTTATAACAGTTTGCTTGAATACCTTACTTTCCTCGTCTACTTTGTGGGTGAAAAGGGAAAACTCTTGTCACTTGTGAATCAATGACTGATTTCTCTGCATGAAAAGTATTAAATAGTTTGAAGTATTTTTGCAGAGATACTACTAACTTTTTTCAGTAACCTAATCTATCTCATTTCAGCAGTTTTATTAGAATTCCAAAAAAATCTGTTGTTTCCTCACCACATCTTCTGACAGAGGGGCTGCAGAATCAGCAACTTTATGCATCACTAATTTAACAGTTGTGATGGCAAAGGCAATTCAATAGCATGTGTAAAAAACAACATCCAATCAAAAAAATAAAAAATCCAATTAGAGTAGATGTTTACCCAAATGATGATAAACCGATGAAGTAAGATTAATAGTCAACTTATAGTAACAATCACTTTCTGTATGGAGTGAGCATTTCTGTGACCTATAGAGACTGAGTCCAATAGTACCAAAATTTGAAACAAATTCCAGCTCAGCAGGTTCACTTAACAGAACTGACTCACTATGTAATAACATTTCCCTTCCTTTTCTTTAGTTTGTATGTGTGCACACTTGTGTTTCAGTGTAGGAGTCCCCAACCCCTGGGTCATGGACTGGTATGGGCCTGTTAGAAACCAGGCCATAAGTTGTATAATTATTTCATTATATATCACAATGTAATAATAATAATAATACGACACTGGATTTATATCCTGCCCTCCACTCCGAATGTCAGTCTCAGAGCGGCTTACAATCTATTTTATCTCCCTCCCACAACAGACACCCTGTGAGGTAGGTGGGGCTGAGAGAGCTCTCACAGAAGCTGCCCTTTCAAGGACAACTCTGCAAGAGCTATGCCTGACCCAAGGCCATTCCAGCAGCTGCAAGTGGAGGAGTGGGGAATCAAACCCGGTTCTCCCAGATAAGAGTCTGCACACTTAACCACTACACCAAACTAATAGAAATAAAGTGCACAATTGTACCATCCCAAAACCACTGCACGCCCCCGCCCCCGAGGTCTGTGGAAAAATTGTCTTCCACAAAACCAGTCCCTGATGCCAAAAAGATTGGGGACCGCTGTTTTAGTGGAAGGTGCGACAACATGGATGTTTGAGCTGCAACAGAGCTATTACAGTTATTGACTGTGTAACTGCCAATATATTTAATTCTCAATGCAGCTGCAGTCTTTGGATACTTAAATCCAGAGACTGGAACAATGAACAAGCAAGACACCTGTACCTTTAAGAAATGGATACCCAATATTTCAGTGGCCATTAATATTGCCAGCCTAGTCTTAAAATCAATCACAAAGGCTATTCAAGTATTGAAGATTCTGAGGACCTAACTACATGATACACTGGGAATCCAATGTATGAAGCACTCCATTGTATCTAAACTCATTTAATAAGTGACCTGAACTGGGACACAGTGTGAATTTTCCCAGGGGAATAGTATTTGTTCCACTGTGAAGCTGTACTGCAAATACTACTCCTCTGGGGTCATTTTTTGGTATACAGAATCCCCCAAAAAGAAATACACTGCCAATACCCAGGATTTTGTCCAATTAGTAGTCTCATCACTAAAAACCTAGGGAAATATATCTGTGATGAAGACAGACAGCAAGAGACATTTTAGATTTCGCCCAGCATAATCTTTATCAAGATCAATATCCTCATAACTGAATCTTGAGTGGATTTACTTGGAAGTAAAGATTTCACAGGAAATGCTGGTACAGAATTTGGCCTAACACAGTCCTTTTAACATTAACTAAGAACTCATCTAGTAGTGGCGGCAGAAACTGTCAGTTTTCAAAACAGCTATGTAGAATTTTTAAATATTTGATTTCTGAATACCACACCTTGTAATTTGGTTGTAAAAAACAAAGATTGTCCCAGAAAGGATCAGTGTTGGTGGAAATTAGCTAAGAATGAAAAGGGGTTTACAAAATTACAAGATTACAAATGGATAGAGGAAGTAGAGAAATAAGTACTTTTCTGCCTTTCTCACAATACAAGAACTGATGGGCACTCAATGAAATTGCTGAGCATTCAGATTAGAACGGATAAAAGGAAGTACTTCTTCACCCAAAGGGTGATTAACACATGGAATTCACTGCCACAGGAGGCGGTGGCGGTTGCAAGCATCGACAGCTTCAAGAGGGTACTGGATAAACATATGGAGCAGAGGTCCATCAGTGGCTATTAGCCACAGGTATAGATGGAATTCTGTTCCTGGGGCACATGATGTTCCTTATTCTTGGTGCTTAGGGAGCAGCAGTGGCAGGGCTTCTAGTGTCCTGATACCACTGGTGGACCTCCTGATGGCACTTGGGGTTTTTGGCCACTTTGTGACAGAGCATTGGAGTGGATGGGCCATTGGCCTGATCCAACATGGCTTCTGTTATGTTCTTATGTTCTCTCATGAGTGGATACCACCATTATTGTGGTGAGTGGAAAAATTGATGTTTCCTGCCAATTTCTGTAGAGGGGTTAGAAACCTCCCAGTTCAGAGGTAAAAATGCCCTGATGATAATCTTTGTAGTACAAACTGCACTCTAGCAGTTGCACAGACATGGAAAGCATACGTATAACATCTCAACTTATAGCAACCTTGTTGCTATTACTTTTCTACCATGTTAAACCTGTTACTTTCTTCATCCAGTGAAAGCTTCAGCAGTCCAGTCTTCTCTGGTGATCTTCAGAAATAGAAACAAATTGAAGTGTGATATTCTTTAGCATGTTTTTATGTGTATTCAAATGTTTGCCCTTACTCTTCCCAAATGGTTGAAGATTTTACAAAAATAAAATAAAAGCAGCAGCTTGTTACTTCCTAGTTGTTTCCCAAGCCAGACGGAGCAGCGGATTCCCAAAAAAGAGAAAGATAAAATTAATTTCCTTACCTGTAATTTTGTCTTCTCTGAACAGGAATCCGCTGCTTCGTCAGGACCCACCCTGTGTTGGTTGCTCTCAGCAACTTTTTTGTATTCTGGCTTCCTGGGTTTTGTCAATGCCATTCTCATCAGAAGTTTTCTAGTTGGAGAGAGAGAGAATTGCAAATGTACTCTGCCTAGTACACATTTTCCTTGAGAATGTATTCCAGCCAGATGTTTTCAAAGTTTAATTTTCTTGGTAAAATTAAGTACATTGAAGCTTTGGCAATTGACCAAGAAGAAAGATGCATCTTTACTTCCACAGATGCATGACTACAGCGTTCTTAAAAACAGGTCAGAAACTTGGTAAAGGTAGACCAAGCAGTTTTCCATACCTGAGGAAGCACGAGTTTCCCACTGAGAGAAGACAAATATATGCAAGGATGATACCTTCAGACCTAGGAATGTCTTTATCTGTACTAGTGCAAGGAATATTTTTGTTACAGTCTGATAGAAGACATCTACCTGCTTTTTAGAGGGTTTTTTCACCTAACATAGGAAGACGAAAATTTTTAAAAGTCTTCTAGTTCTATGATTCATTGTATTCCAGATATTGATAAGGGATATTACAAGTTAGTAAGACTGATGTGAAAGATGTTTGGAGACTTACGTTAAATACTTTCAGGAATTAAATATATTTGTTGTCAGCAGGAAAACAGACTTTTTCAAGAAATTTACACTTGGGGAGAGAAAAAGAAGGGAGACAAGGAGTTCAAAAAACTTAAATTAACAGTTCCAAAAGTTAAAAAAGCCACAAAAATGAGAACACAGATGCACTACCTTTTAACAATATTCACTACCTCCTGGAAAAGTGTTCTCTCATCAGTAGCGTAGGTGACTTCCAATCCTGAGATACCAGATCTTGTAAGCAAAGGCGCATGTTCTCTGTTACCTAAAAAGAAAATTAAGACATATTTATTTCTAGAAAAAGTCAGTATGAGAAATAACCTACACTGAAACCCTATTTGTCATTACACATCCTAACTGCAGTACTCAAGGTGTATAACGATTTATGGAAATCTCATTTTATCAAATTCTATTGGAAAACATAATAAACTGTTGACATTTACAGAGGTCTCTTTTACTGGAAGAATATATCAGTAACATTGACTTGACCTTTCAACCAATCAAGTGTTCATATAGTTTCACAAGCAGAAGTCTGGCACAGTAAGATACGTCACCTATCTAAGCTTCTCTAACTTTAATGGTCAGTGTAGTCAAGATAAGGAAATGGCCAACCTCAATTTAGAAAGTGTTCTTAATTTTCTATATTTTCAATACTGTTGATATTTGAAAACATACACCCTTTCAACTTCTTTAATTTCTAATTTGTGTGAGCCAAACAAAAGAAAAGTACAACCATAGCAGTGAGATCTGCAAATTTAAAGACTACAAGCTAAACTATCACCTGTATCATTATGCAGTTATGGTTCCATTAACTTCCTCATCTTACAGAAAGTTACAAAATTAAACAAAAGTGAATCTTGCTTGCTTCATATGCAAAGAACAGGCTACAGAAAGATTTCATCAGATGTTAATAAAGCTCTGTCTTACCTATATTCCTGCTGCCTTGGACTCCAGCCACTACAGCTCCTGTGCAAATTCCATCCCAATGTGAGTGTTCACTTCAAAAAGACAATTCCAGTCTCTTACGCTGAGGCATTTAGGCAAAAGCTTTCTGATCAGGCTCCTAGCATGTAAGTAGGAAAAGAGCAGCAAGCTGCAACCTGTGCCAGAAGCTATTACTCAGTGCTCTAGCGTCTTTGAAGTGAATGTTCACATTATGATGGGGCACAGAGTGTAACAATATCCAGAAATTGAGGAGATCTGTTGAACAAGGGGCTGGCTATGCTAGACTAAGGAAGCTGCTCTACACCCTTCTCCCTGCACATGGAGTAAGCAGGACTGAACCTACTATTCAGAACATTTAAAAAGTGTTAGTTTTTCAACCAAAAGAAGGCTAAAGTACTTACACTAAAGCTAAGTTATGCTGCTATAAAGACTCCCCTTTTGTTTACCTTGAGTCATTTATTTTGTTATGGCAAAACATGAACAGTCATGTGTGCTTTCAAAATTTAAATAGTCACATGGTAGGGATTTTAAAAAGTAGATCTAACTTTGCTATTCAGTTATTCCACCCCTCCCCCCCAAAAAACCCATACAAAGGCAAAAACAAAACCTTGAACAAATTCTACAGTGAAAAAGTGGCAAGAAAGCTTATCAATAATACAAAGAATTCTACAGCATTTAATATTACTGTACTCTATATAGAAAACAGTAATATTATGGTGACTTTATATTTACCGATTTATAAATTATTTATTTAGAGTTTATCAAACTGGGCCTGCAGAATGTCAGGATGGTTTAGTTATGTTACCCTTTACCACCTATAAAGGACAACTCAAATACAGTGCAGTAAAAATAACTGCAAAGCTTCTAAACCTTTCTTATGGTTGTGCTACACAGTCCTACATGCTAGGCTCTTAAGTGGACAGTACCTAGTGCCACAGGAATGCACTCCACTGTGGAGGACCATGCTGAACAAGAAGAAGGAAAATACAGGATCTAAAGTAGTGGGGTTTTTTAAATATGTTGAGATAAAATTGAATGAAAGACAAAGGATTTGTCAATAATGCAAAGTTTCTTATTTTGCTCAAAAACTTAATTACATGCAATATCCAGAAGTTTAATGATAAATCACCTCACACAAGTTACCATTTTACTCAGCATCACATTTAACATTTTAAGTAGACTAAACCAGTGGTACTCAACCTTTAACAGCTGGAGAGCCACTTCAACCGTTAACCATTGCAGAACATATCAAATATCAACACTGCAGCTTTGCATCATATTGCTAGTGTGATGTGTAATGGTGTTATGCCACCACATACCATCACACAGTAAAAATTACATGATTATAATCTTCCTGAGCCACTATTTTAACGTCCTATTGGCTGCTGGGAAAAAGAGGAAGACTTCCCCGTTCTCCCCCCATTGCTGCTGGGTTTGAGGTGATTTCTATTCTTACCTGTGGGGGGGATCCCAGCAGCTCCTTCGTTTTCCTCCTATGGGAGGAGGTACTTCAGCGACTCCCACACTGCCGGTCCTTTGGTCAGTGCTCCCCGCGCTGCCTGATACAGTGGAGCGCCGATCAGATGCCTACACTGCGAAAGCCGCCTGTAGGGCCTCAAGAGCATCCGGCTCTAGAGCCACAGGTTGAGTATCACTGGTCTAAACAAAGCCAAAAAGGTACAATACAATAAGGGCCCTGTTTAGACCCTACAAAGATCAGAAAACCAAAAACAACCCTGACATTTAATATAATTAAATTTGTGTTATCAATTTAAACCAATGTTGACAAATTACCATAGCTGCAATTCTTGAACAGACCATTGGAAGACTAAGAGAGCATTCCAGAAAAGGGCTTTGAGGACTGAATCTAAGATACACTTTCCTCTTTACAACTTCACAACTTCTGTAGGAGCATGCCATCTATTGCCTAAATGAAGGTTTAATATTTAACTGAACCTTGAGGATTACAGCCTTTGCAAAAGTTCATAGGAAGATGTAAGGTGGAAACCTCGACTATACCTCCTATGGACCTTTTATTTGGCAAGAGGACATCAATTTAACACTAGCAAAAACACTTCAACCACGTTCTATCATATTGTTTCTTAATACCTGGGAGTGATAAAATGAACACGTTGATGAAAATTTCTAAAGAAAAAAAAGAGAAGAACCTTGGCTTATGATTGTTCGTGCTCTGTCTTTATCAATCACTATAGCACCAGTAATTTCCATTTTATCAGTATTTGGTCTTGGTGTGTCAGATGAGATGCAGTAGAATAAAGCGCAGATAGGATCAAACTCAGGATCTGCCTCCAAGTCTCTTCTCGTTCGAGCATGTAATTCTATACTGAAGAGTGTAAGGTGCTGAACCTATACAATAAAGTATACATATGTTAGTACTACAAATGAAAGCATTATAAACAATAATAAATTGCATACAGAATGATTTGTTTTACACAGCTTAATAAAGATTGTAAGACTCATTTGATTATGAAAATGGAATGACTACACATACATGTACTCTGATCATTTTAATAAGCTAGGTAAGAAGAAGGAAAAAGATTACCTGAAGTCACACTGCTTTTCATTGTGAACCACAGAAAATTTACTGGCATGCAACTTGTTTTAAAAGGCTTTAAGCTATACTGATATTGCAGAAAATATCTGATAAGAATAAAACTTATTTGTCACATTACTTGGTGCATTACATTAAATTAAAGCTTGTGCAATATACTTGCCTACTAAGAAGCTGCTGGCAGAATTACAACACTGAACAATGAGAGATTTAAATATCATTTAACAAATGTCCATACAAGGAACTGTAATTAAGGAAACTGTACTTATATGGACATATGAAGCTGCCTTATACTGAATCAGACCCTCGGTCCATCAAAGTCAGTATTGTCTACTCAGACTGGCAGCGGCTCTTCAGAGTCTCAAGCTGAGGTTTTTCACGCCTATTTGCCTGGACCCGTTTTAGTTGGAGATGCCAGGGATTGAACCTGGGACCTTCTGCTTACCATGCAGATGCTCTAACCACTGAGCCACTGTCCCTCCCTAAGTAAACCTTAAGTAAACCTCTCTCATTGTCTTAATTAACTGTGTGATAATGGTTGGTCACAATTTGTATATTATTTTTAGTAAGTAAAACTGAGAGACAAGATTTAAATTATCCGTTGTTCTATTGATATATCTATTTCTAATTAATTCAGGGTAAATAAATACTAAAGACGACAAGAATGAAGATGCACAAAAGTCTACTCTGACATGGGGAAAAGTATATCTGCACCTGGGAATGTCTTTGGGGTGTTAAGAGTAAATGTGTGTCCTCCCCACACACCCTGGGAAATCACCATCCACCTCTTTTGCCCCCTGACACCATGGGAAGGTGCAAAGCCACCACCCACCCTCTTTACCTCCCCCACAGCATGGGAAACTACAGCCTGCCCTCTTTACCACAACAAAAAATCCTCCTTACCATAGTCAGTAAACCATGGCCCATTCTCCTTGCCCTCCACTCCATATAGTGGCATTGCAGAACGCCAGTGCACACCCTCAGGGGCCTGCACAGTATATGACGGAATGAGAGAGGGCCTGCCCCAATGGAGGGAAGCAACAGGATCTTTGGGGGGCACCACTGGGGCCAGGAGGGTCCTTCCCATGGCTGTTATTTGCTGTGGCAGACCTCAATACCACCAGGACTGCCAGCAACTAAGTGTGACTAGTGAATGGACTGCCAGCCCTGCATTCAGAAGGGAACAGCTATGAATTTAGTTTCAGTCCATTGCTCTGTCTGTGGTTCAAATAAGAGACAAATAAATAACCTTTTATATGGCTACTACTGATACCTGAAAACGTTTAAGTGAACTGAGGGATTTTGCACTGATAACAAAACTGACCAATTTCATAAGTATCACAGGAAAAAGATAAAGTGAATTTTTTTTAAATGGTTTCCATATATTAAGCACTCTGCAGAAACAACAATTCTTATTTAACAAATGGTTTAAAAATTACCTAGAAACTATATTGGCTTAAAGTTTCTGGGACAGCTTACATTTTAACTAATTTTAATTGTAATACTAGTTTAATTGTTCTATTATTATACACTACAGAATTAATGTGCATTTTGGGTTTTTTTCTCATTAATATTTGAATGCTATTTAACATTTACACTTACGTGGTTAAGTTCCTATTTTCTACTGAGTCTTAATTTTTTAAAAAATTGCTCATAAACGTACAAACAAAAATCAAACACAGACACATGATTATCAAACTATTAACTATAACTCAACAATTTTGGTTTGAATACAATTAATGATCCTTAACCACTTGGCCCTAAATTGTTCAAGTTTTTCATTCCCTTGAAATGATGTGAGTTTAATAATCAGATAGATCTACTTTACCTTTTCTAACCACTGGTTTACATCAGGCATATCTTTCAATTTCTAGTGCTGTGCAAAAACCAAGTGTGCAGCCATTATTAAATTCAGAGTAATAGAATATTTCCATAATAATAGATGACAAAATGTTGAAGGGGTGGTAGAGCTTGCTTGCTTAATGAATTTATCTGGAAAGTTAGAAGACCTAAAATAAAATGGTCTATTGCTCAATCTAAATGGTTCTTGGGATGGCTAGGTTTTCTGAATATTAAAACATACATAGCTAAATTAGCATGGTTGTCAGCATGGATTAATGAGGGGAATTCCTCATCAGAATCAATAACTGAGCAAAGTGTGATTAGAATGCTACTTAGAATCTTATTATGGGCCACTAACACTATGGAAGAGAATATATAAAAAACTGAATGTAACTGTTGATCATCTGATGAAGATTTGGGATAAATATAGGAAAAACTTTTCTCCTTGGATTCAACAACTTGCTTCTGCTTTGGCTTTGAATGTATTCAAAAAATATTTTTTCTAGCTGAATAATAAAAAAAATATAAGCTAGTTATTATGCTTTGAAAGTTTATAGTTCTATTATCCCATATGAAGAAGTGGAGAGAAAAGTAATCATCAGGTTACTTGGTTTGAATTATATTCAAATGAAGAGTTTTCTTATTAATCTAATCTGCAATAGAGTCTTTGCTAAGCAAAAAAAAGCAAATTTGAATTTGAACAAATGATTGCTCAGCATTCAAAACATTTGTTTTCTAAACTTTATGGATTATCTCATAAGAATCAACAGTGGTTTTCAAATTTTATATCTTTTGTATCTTTTGACATTTTTTAATGTTTGCTTGTTTTGTCAACTTTGTGCTTTTGTCCTCTTCACTTAAGTTTGATGGTTCAGTTTCATTAATTGATATCTGAATTTTATCATATTTTAGTGTTTATACTAATACCATTAATGCTTACTAATATTTATCAATTTCTTGATATCCTTAATGTATTATTTTAATTATCAGTAAATAAAATTGAAGGAAGTTCAAGACTTCACCATTTTTTGTTTTAAAGACAAAACTTGAACACTACCACAGGATTTCTTGAACCAATGAAACCCTAAATACTAAAAATCACCCCCCCCCAAAAAAAACCCAAATGTAAGAGTAAAGTATTTTCAGCGATAAGAATATGTTACCTCATGTAAAGCTTTTGCATCCTGAAGATTTTGTATACTTATTTTAAAACCATAGGAGTTGTTTAAAGATGGTCCTTCAATCTGAGATGTCTCTTTCTTTGGGACATTTCTGGCAGTGAATTGATTCTGTCAAAAGAAAACATGCACAAAAAAATTAATTTTCCATTAAGATATTACTCATTTAACCACTTCATTATTCAAATTCATGTTCATTAAATTACCAAATGTAAGTAGTTTGCTTATACCAGTTTCCAGAAAGAGAAGCACATTATATAATAAAACTTTCCAATTTCTTCTCAAATCCCTTTCAAATCACATGAGTCTCTCCCACTCAACTACTGCTATTCTTTGTACACGGGTAACAAAGAACTGCACAACTTATTTGTGGTATTAAGATCTGTAACACAACCACATGATGTGTACTTATTATTTATTTCAATTTATAGCCTGCCCTTTCCCAAATGGGCTCTGAGTGGGTAACAACAGTCAACAATACAAGGTTAAAATCAGATACATATAATAAAACAATATACAATCTAAAAACAATATAACAATCTAAAAACTAACTCCGATTCTGCATTTGGTGGTATCAGTTGCCTCCACTCTTTCCATACATCCTTCCATACAGCTGGTATAAGATAAATGAGTTGACAGAGTTATTTCACTGGGTCCCCTATAGCAGGGAGGCCACAGAATAACAAAATGTCCACTGCCTCAGCTGAATGCCTGGTGGAACAGCTCTGTCTCACAGGCCCTGTGGAACTGCAACAGTCCTTCAGTGTATTACCTCAGAGAAATAAATCCTATGATGATGTGCACAAGGAAAACCTGTACTCTAACAAGAGCAGTTTTGGCATGAAAATTACACTAATTTTGACACGACAGTTTTGGCAATGAAAATGATGCTACCATCTCTTAGTGCCATTATATAACAGTGCACAGCTGCATTTATCTGCTAGCTCTTTCAATGTTGTCCTCAAATTCTGCATCTAGTAATAATACTAGATGCAAAGGATTTTTCCACTCATGGAAATACTGTTTTATATCCAAAAATGTTCTTCTGCTTGTCCAAACAGAACACACAAGCTTCTATAGAAGCTATTATAGCTCTGCTCAAACTATTCTCCTAGCTTTTGTGCAAGTATTCCCCTTCCAATTATTGTTAATTGAATCCACTGTTTAATACACATCAACTGACTTTCCTCCTTAAATAGAAACAGGACTTTCTTGTGGTGATACTCACTGGTACTGAACACCAGTACCTTTAGGAAGGGCTCTCCCAAGTCCTGATGGGGAACTGTGGGAATCGGCCCAACTTTATATATGAGTATCAGCAATTATATTTAAAAAAAAAACATAAAGCACTGGATACTTGGTAGAATTCTACCATGTCAACAGAACATTTTGTTTTTTTCTATTTCTTTCAAGAACTATTCAAATTCACACGTGTTTGGGTATGTGTATTTATTTTTAACAACATGCAAAATTTCCAAGAAAAAGTGCATAAGAGCTGACGAACAGAAAATTTAAACCAGAAGAATTGTTGTACAAAACACAAACTAGGGAACCTAAGAAAAATGTAAATGTTCCCATTCTATTTTTACCTTAACTTGTGTGGTTAAAAGTACTTTTCGAAGAGCATCAACATTACTTCCTCTTCTATGATTCAACTTCTGGGCTTTTGGTCCTGGACATGGGGTAAGAAATAGGTAATTAGTAATATAAAATAACAAACTATGTTTATAAAGTGAACTACTGAAATATTAATTTTTTTAAAAAAAATTGCACTATTAATCCGTTACTGTTAAGCATAATCTTGATGCATGGCATGCTCTCACACTACAGCATCTTATACTGCTGGTCTTAAAAGAATGCATGTATTGAAAATTACGGATAATTATTCTAAGCCTGGTTATTTTTCTTCCTTGACTTAGCCATTCTAAGTACCCACTAAATTTATTTTGGAAAACTTAACATATTCTAATAGGAATGGTCACTTTACACAAATAACGATTTGTCATTTGCTGATCATGCTCTCACACTGCTCATTTCACAGAACAGGTATCTTCCGTATTTTGAAATTAAATTTCTTAAAGTTTTTATTTTCCGTCTGTGCATGCCACTCAATTTTTAACCTTACCTGGTAATAATGGCGTAAATGCAAGTGCTTCTGATATTCCTTCTCGACACATTTTCTCCCTAATCGGTGTGCTGTGGAAGCAAATGGTTTCAAAATTGCCATCACATTCTCTTGATGGAGACACACTGAAGGGTGCCTTGCTTTTCTCTCTGACAAGCTTCTGTACTCTCTTGGCTACTGTTTCACTTTCTTCCACAGACAACAATATATCTTCTGAGTCCTCTGAAGAGGACTGTTTGGAATCTGGGGATGCTACTTGTTGCCAAGGAGGAAGAACTGGCGAATCAGGGGAGCTAAAATTATCATAATCCCCTTCCTCCTTTTTCTCGGACTCTATTGCTGTAGCGACAAGTGGCAGAGGCCTGTTTTGGGGCACAGCCTTACTCAGTTCTGCATTATTTGTATCACAGTTTCCCATTGTTTGTGGTGGTATAGGATTTGATGAAATACAAAAAGTTTCTGAATGCACAGCAGATTTGCTGGCTTCAACACTGGGTAAATCAGAACACTCATTAATTGCCTTGGCCATTTCATAGCAGAGATTTTCAGGTACAGACATACATTTCAAGCTGTCAGTTGTTACTATCTCAGTCCCTTTAATGACAGTTCTTTTCCTGAAGAGTTCATAATCTTCTTTGGCCTGAAGCCACGATTCAACTTGTTGGGAAGTTGGTGCACATTTACAAGGCATAATCACTATTTTTTTTTCTTCACTAGTTGTTTTATGGCTATTTCTTTGTTTTTTATCTGCAGTGGATTGGCTATTGCGAAGGGGAGAACCAGGTCTAGGGCTCTGAGCCATTGCAAGAAAAGCAGTCTTCCACAGTCGTAGTCCTTCCAGTGAGAAGTCTCCCTCAAATTCAAGCAGATCATTTGCAAGTCTTGTTTCGACAGTGAGCAGCCTTCCTCCAATCTCTCTGTAAAGATAAGGCATGTAAAGTCATTTTTCTTTAAAGATGGAATAAAAAAAAAATCACTACTCTTTTGCAAGTAGTTTTGGAAAAAAATCAACATTGAAAAGAAAACATGCATGTAACGTTTGTTTTTACTTCAGTAGCCTCCTCAATAAAGCCTAAACTTTATACACAAGATCCCCACAGTTACCCAAACTTAAGAACCTGCAAAAATGAAGCAAAAAAAAAAAACCAATACTATACAGCAAACGTGTGGCACAGGAAGAGAATATATGAATATATATGAAGAGAATAAATGAAACGTATGCATAAATTTTGCTTTATTGTTAAAATTTAAGAGGCATGAGATGTGTGTGTGTGGGAAGTGCTATCCTTTTATCATGACACCCCGCCCCCAGCCTTTCCCTTTCTTTTTTACTGTGTGTTTCTTATGTTTTTCCTGCCTACCTTCCTTCCCTACTCCTGTTCTGGTCACTGACACATGCAAGCACCCACCTGCCTGCTCATCTGGCAGCAACTTTCCTATACTTCCCACCCGTTCTTTGTCATCTCTGTACATGGCCCCAAGTGCATGGGTTTTCTGATCTGCACCCAGAGGTCTAAGTTTAACCTTAGATATACAATAATTATATAAAGACTGATAAAGCTCCTCCATAACCACATTACCTGGGCTTTTCTGGTGCATCACAAGGATTGCTGCAAAATGGTTCCTGATATATTGTTTCTGCAAGATCATGATCCACTAAAGTTGACATGATTTCTTCGCGACTTGGAGGTGACATCAGAGGTTTAAGGATGTGCGCAGCACGAGAACTTCCATTTTTTGACTGCGAGGGTGAATTTGTAGATCTTGGTGAACTATCTGGGGTTGGTGTTAATCCATTATTTCTTGAAATATATAACTCTAAATCTTCAGAAGCTGCATCCATAAGTTCAGCATCTGGTGAAGATAATATAGAAGAAAAAGAGATGCTAGCTGAGTCAAGTGGCTGGCTTGATTCAAAAGCAGCTTCCTTTCTGAAGTGATTTTGACTCCAATCGTTATTTGGTGATGAAAGATTAAGAAAAATCCCTTTTTTAACAGCATTTCTGTCCAACTGGAATTGTTCCTTCTGGTATATTTCTGCCTGTTGTACATCTCCTGGTGAGCTAGGATGAGATGCTGATGAAAGAACATTATTTTTCCACACACTGTGAAGATGGTTTTCATTGTTATCCAAAAGCCTTTTATCAAATACTTGAGGACTTAGTGGACCAGATCTTAACCATGTTGTTGGATCTGAATAATGATTTTCTTCTTTAGACATTTTGCTATTATGACTCAAAAATTCAGTTTCTGCCATTTGTCCAGGAAAAAGATCCTGAGCAGCATCACTCAGAAATTTCTGTGGCAGATTTTGATCAGCTGGAACAAACTGACTTGCGGAATATAAACTACCAAATCCAGTCTGCCCTATGGTGTTAATATCAAAGTTATAATTATGATCAGGAGACAGACTGTCTTCTAGTGAGTAACAGCTTTCAAAACCTGGGTCTGAATAAAAAACAGGACTATCAGATATATGGACAATCTTACTATTGTTTTGCTGCTTCACAGGCTCTTTTAGAAGTTTGAGTGGTTTCTCTTTAGATTTCTTATCTTTAGGAGCTCGAGGTTTTCTTGGCGTTATGACTGAACGTGATCTTTTGATTAATTTATTTTGATCAAGGGGATAAGAAACACTAGTTAATTGAGGTTTAACTGGCATTTGTTCATGCATGTTGTGAACAAGTGCTTTTTGCTGCCTCTTTTGGAGCAATTCCTTTAGAACAGCTAACCCAGAATGTCCTTCAGTAAATGCGGAAGGAGTTACCAGAGTTTTACTTATGCACTGGGAATCCATTTTGGTTTGAGAGACTGTTTCTGATAGAACATGCTGCTTAATATTTTTTTCAGGGTTAAAATGTGACATATCCAAAATGAATCCTCTCTGTTTCTGCTCCCATCCTAGTTTTTTCCCTGGACTTCTTAAAGAAGCTACAAAGCATTTTTTGGGCAACTGAAAAGGTCCATGGCTATCCTCAGAAGTTTTAAAAAAAGAAATATGATCGGAATTTTTCGTTGCTTCTGGAAGGTAAACAATCTGCTGCTGACTATCCTTACAGTGCAAAAAATTACTGGAATGAATCTGATCAGTTTTTATTGTGTCTGAAGTACTGACATTTTCGATTGCCTTTCCAGCAGAACACAAAAGTCTGTTTTGTGTATTTGTAATCTCTTCTGCTTTTTTGGACATGTCTTTAGAATTGTATGCATTCAGTGTTACCTGGGATATATGGTTCGACTGGTTATTTTGAACTAAGGTGGATTCTTTTGTTCTATATAAACAGCTCTGACTATTAGATCTTTGGAAGTTTATTTTGGCTTTTTCTCTTCCAGAAACCACAGAAGCTATGGCTGGATGAAGGTTCTCCTGTGTCAGAGGGGAACCCTGGCACCCTACAGGTTTTTCATTTTCTAACAGCGCATGGAAATAAATCAATGGATTTCCTTCAGCATTAGCTGTCAATGGGAGCTGTGTTGATGGTAGATGTCCTGTTGAATATCCAGTGGAAATAATATCTTTCTGTGTAAAGAGTGGCTGAAAATTTCCCATGCTCTGAATGTTCTCAGGTAAATCATGGTGCTTCAGTACACGTTTAACTTCTGCTCCTGGAGGATTACTATTTTTTTCATCTATTATGGACTTTGAGACTTTTTCTATTTTTTGTTTCAGTTTTGCTCTGGGCTTCTTCTTAACTTCATTTCCTGGTTTATGAGTTAGATTGCTCTTGTTCTTTTTATTAGTTCGTACAGCAGCACCAACAAATTGCTTTTTACATTTCTTAACCTGAGTTTTTGATTGGCTATGTCTTCTGTGCACAGAAATAACAGTCTTACTGCTGTAAACATTAGCATCTTTAAACACCAAAGTTTCTTTTTCTATATTAGTCGTAATGTCTTCTGCATTTGGATCAGTGGGAGACCAGCAGCGAGGTGGAGAAACATTAACTGGACTTGCACTTCTTTCAGAGAGAAAACCAAGTTTAGACATAACATCAGTATAGTTCAAATCACAGTCTTCAGCTTCAGTACTATATGATGGGAGAGGGGGAGAAAGAAAAGCATATGTTCTTTTTCTGAAATACAGAGTTCTCTTAATATTCTTACTACTGGTATTTTGTAGTTTCCCAATTTTCTTCTTAACAGACTTACATTTTGCTTTCCTCTTGTGACTTTTCTTTGGTGTTAATGGATAAATAGGATATTTGGTTGCAGGAGAATCAGGAACTTTTGGCCAAAAGTCTTTTAAAGGCGCAAGCTTTTTATATAGAGTCATCTTTTCCTCTGTAAGTATAACTTGCTCTTCACTAGAATCTATTTTCCCTAGTTTAACAAGCATATTTTTTCTCCCTCTAAATCTATTAATAATTATATATTTTATAATAACAGGTGGTAACTTTTTAGAAAGTTTTCTTCGTTTTTGAGACTTTTTAGACCCATCTACATTTTCATCATTTTCTATGCAATGAGGTAGGCTAATTTTTGAACTGTGCATGCCAAAGCTAGATTCACTGTCTTCAGTCTCATAATTTATTTTACGTTTAGCACGGAGTGTATATTTATTTCCACACAGCCCAAATGATTGTTCAGATTCTTGAGTTCCAGCTCCAAAGTGGCAGTCAGCACAGTTACTAGTATCCATAGACATTTTGTTTACAAAAGCACTTTCAGGAACTTGAATGATATCATTTGGTAGTAGACTGAACTTCTCAGGAATATCATTATTGGCACTACCTTGTATATAGCAGCTCTCTTTTGTGGATGCATTGGGATTTGCAGACTCCTGTGGATTGCTAGGACTCAGTTTCTTTTTATTTAGTTTTAATCTAGTTTGCTTTTTGCCTTGTTGCAGCTTATATGTCACAGGACCTAACTTCTGTGGCTGACTGAGACAATTAGAAAGAACAACACTAGGAAAGAACATGTAATGTGGTGTTTGTTGGCTAAGGTTTGGTTTTTCTGCTTTATGTTCCTGAAATTCTTCATATCTAATTTTAAGATTATTAAGGCTATCTTCATCAGTGTTATTTGCAGCAGAATGAATAATAGTTCTATTAACCTCTGAGCAAGACACTAAATCACCATTTTCTGGTGCTGAAAAAAGGCTATTTATAGTTGTGCTATGGACATTTTTAACCAAACTGCCTTCACCAGTTTGGTGGTTTGCATGCAAAGAGATGTCCTTTGTAGCCTTTCTGATGCCAGTGTACTTCCTGCTGGGCAGGTGTCTGCTTGCTGAGGAGAGGTCTTCATATGCAGTTTCACACAAATCTTGGAGTGTTTCACTTTTATTACTTTCCTTGTGTAAATTCTCTGAATGGAGGATACTGTTGAAGGGTGTTGGATACTTTACACTGTAAGTGCTTTCTTTTGTAAAAGAACTGATTGAAAAGTCAGGTCTTATGTCCATCTTGTTTGGCTGAGAAAGCCCTTCCAAGTCATTGCTGTTCAAAATATGAGAAGAAAGGGCACTTGTGTGTTCACACTGAAAAGTAATCTTAGCTGAAGATGGGGGCTCCAGAGTATCATCATCTTTGTGAAAAATCGAAGACTTTACAGAAGTTTTGCTTGCTGCGATTACAGATGTGTGTGTTTGAGAACTTTCATCATTCAAAGGATTGTCTAAAACAGAACAGATGGAAGAAATTATTTTTACTGTTTTTCTCAGATATCACACTAACCATTTTAAAAATGCATTGGGTCAAATAATGATATCAGGATGAAGGAGAAAAGACACAGGTAAGAGCAGCCAGGAGTACAATGACAGAATTACAAAAATACAGATGAAACTTCATACAGAATAAATGTAGGGACAAACACACACACACATTACTGTCTCATGGAGGAAATAAATTGCAAAGATTTTTAAAATCTTACCACTGTTTTCATCTGCTGTTCCATCTAACTGAGGTATAGACAGACTTGCCAAAAGTAAATCATTACCACTCCAATCCATCTCTTCTTCTGAAGAGCTGTCTTCAGTTGAGCTCTGATTCTTACTTCTGTCAGCTGACCTAAAAATGAAACCTATTTTAGACATACAACATATTTTGGCCAGTCACCTGATAGGAAAGTTCTTCCTTTACTATTCTGAGAATAAGTTTTCTAATACTCACATATCCTCTCATTTATATCATGCCCTTTTACTGTGCAGAAATACAGAGTCCAGTTAGATTTAGATTAACTTAATATTTACGAACACAAATTGCAGTGGTCTGTTAATTTATATGAACAGATGTGTGAAATAATTTTATATTCTAAATCACTCTCATTCCTACTGTAACTTTAATTCCTCATTACCTACTGAGCATCATTGTATGTACATTTTTTTCACTTCCCCTTCTTACTATAGCCTCCAGTGCCTTCTGAAACGCTGCACTTCGAGGAATATTTTGGGCTGCAGAAGGAGAGAGTAAGCTAGTCATGCTCCACAGCTAGAAATTCTCTGCCCATGGAAATACCCTAGCGCAGCGGTCCCCAATTTTTTTGGTACTAGGAACCAGTTTTGTGGAAAACAATTTTTCCACCGGGGGGGGGGGGGTGATTTGGGATGATACAATTGTGCATTTTATTTTGATGTGGTGGTGAAGTGTCCTTGAATGTGCAGCTTCTGGAAAGAGCTCTCTCAGCCCCACCTACCTCACAGGGTGTCTGTTGTGGAGGAGGAAGATAAAAGAGATTGTGAGCCATTCTGAGATTTTGAGTGCAGGGCAGGATATAAATCCAATGTAATCGTCTTATTATTATTGTTACTACATTGTAATATATAATGAAATAATTATACAACTCACAGCCCGGTTGCTAACAGGCCATGGACTGGTACTGGTCCACGGACAGGGGGTTGGGGACCCCTACCCTAGTAGATCCAAACCCATATTTCCTAATCTCCAAGCAAGAGTTTAGAAAATGGGAACACTTCATATGCTCATGCACTCTTTTTGCATACTATCTTTCCCCTTCAGTTTTCTGTGACACTCGCATCAGGACTAAATTATAGTCAAAGCTAACAAATCCCACTTTGCACCATTGTTTCCATGCAGTACAGGAAATGAAGATTTTTACTAATGAATTTTTTTTTCAACTGCTTGTGAATTTTATTGAAACTCTTGGCATACATAAAAAGTAAAACGTAGCACAGTTCTGTTACTATAGAACATAAATTCAAAAATAATCTTAAGTAATATCATCCAATAGAGAGAGCAATTCTATCAAATTGGTGGTGATGATGATGATAATCACAATAATGTAGTATACAATGCGCATGAGAGATCTCAATAAAATAACTTATTAGGAACAATATCTTGTTGGATTAAATGATCCACAACTGGAAACCTTACAGCTTGGAACTTTTCTTGATATTGTTCCAAGTTAGGTATAAATGGATGGCTAGTGATTTTGCTGTGAAGAAAGTATTCCCATACTTTGTTTTGCCACATTAACAGAGATTGGGGGGGGGGGGATTTAACCCTCCATTTTGTAGCAATTCTCATGATAGCTAACAGGATTGAAATCAAAATTTGTTTACTTTTATTTCCAGTAATAGATGTCAGTAAGGATAAAAGGACAATTTCAGGTAAAGCCAGAATATTAATCCCTGTAATAATAAAGATTTGCAGCAAAATTTGCTGCCAAAATTTGTTTATGTAAGGGCAGTAGATAATGTAGATAATCACTCAATTGCCCGCAATTTTTCCAATAGCTGGGACTGACTTGAACATGAATTTGATATAACCGGCTGGGGAAAGATACCATCTGTGCAAAATTTTGATGAATTAAACCAAATATTAAAAATCTTAGATGTGATGCTTGGAATATTGTAGATTGAAGGCCAATCATCTTCCTGAATATTTTGTTTAAGATTTTCTTGACAGTAAATCTGAATTTGTTTAACTTCCAGATTTGATACAGAAATAAGAAATGTTATAAATATGTGATATAAGACCTTTGATTTCCCCCTTACTATTGAACTATTTAAAAGGAAAAAAGCAACATACAGAACCAGCCCAAGACTATGTGGTGCCCTAAGCAAAGTTAGGTTCTGCCTGCCCTCAACCAATTTTCAAAAACAGATGAATTGTCACCATGACTTCTAGGTGCTCTTATGGTAGAAGAGGCAGCCTCCAGTAGCATTCTGTGCAACTGTCCCCCCTTCCCCCATTAAAAACACCAAGGCAGGCAAAAAATGGGAAAAGCCAGGGGGATTCTGTTGCTAAGGCTTATAAACACCTGTATAATTGTACTTAAAGTTAAACCATGATTTGACAATTGCTATACAATTGGGAAGCATTTTCATGATTTCATTACCAGGCATCTGAAAAAGTGAACTATTCCACTTGTAGATCTTGATAAGTGAACACTATCAATTTACCAATGATCACAAGATACAGTAAATGCTACTCATTTCTGATCAATCAATCCAAGTCAGCCTGAATCATCTGAATCAAAATACCTTCCCTGTGGACAACAGAGGTATAGGGCTGCCAGGTCCAACTCAAAAATATCTGGGGACTTTGGGGATGCAGCCAGGAGACTTTCCCATTCCCTAAAATAAATAAAAAATTCCTCATCCCCCCCAGAGCTGGCTTCTCTCTCTCTATCACACACACACACACATAGAGCAGCAAAAATAAAGAGTTTGCAAGTCCACACACTTGTGGATCTCACTGGGGCAGTTTACTAACAGGAACTGGTGAATGTAACCATATTTATTTTCATTAACTTCTCAGGAAAACAAAGAGCAGCCAAGGGGGGGGTGGAATTTTACTCCAAACCAGCACTTTTCTTCCTCTCTCACACATGCTTCACAGAGCCACATTGCTCTGCCTGCTTGCTCCAGTAAGATTTAAAGGCACCCCCCCCCCCAAGAAAAAGGGATAGGAGGGAAGCATCAATTTGGGGCCCCCCAAGGGCTGGTGGCCTAGGCAAATGCCTGTTTTGCCTAGTGGCAGGGTTGGCCATGGCAACATAGCATACAAAAAAATCCTGAATCATATATATGCATAATCTGTTATTTTTTTTGTCAGCATGTACTCATTTAGCAAATATTCTGCTATAGCAGTACAGGCTGGGTGAAAGGATTCTAGCATTGTCTCTGAATATTAATGAAGAAGCTACCTTCCTCCAAGGAAGGTCAGATTAGCTACTAGTACTTGGGTTTTTTCATTGACCTACTTGTCTGAGCCATCTAGATTCAGGTAACTGATTATATTTCTAATCCTAGATTCCTATCCTCATAGCATGATTGAATCTGACCTTCCAGACAGATTTCTCTTAGAAATACTGGTTAATTCAGTAATCAGAAATTAGTACTTTCCAACATAATCGAACAAATAAAGGATGTACCTTCTTTTTTCACTGGCATCATTAATGTTGCTGTCCCACCGTTGAGACATAAGCAAACTTAGCTCCATTTCTTCCTTTTCAATTTGTGGCTCATTTTCTTCATCATCGCTGTTGTGTAGATTCCTACAGCTTCCAGGAGAAAAATGTTGCAATAAAGTTCTTTGCTCTCCAATTTCATAGCCTTCATCCTCCAAACCATCCAAGAGACGCACCATTGCTTGATCAGCACTACCATCCACTGCAGTAAACACAAGAATAAGTTCAGGCATGTGTCTTATCAGTTTAAGCAAAATCTGGATTTGTGTATTTTTTTCACTTTAATGTTCATTTACTACTTCTGTGATCTGAGTCATACTGCTACAACGCTGTCATTTTTCTTAACTTGTCTAAATGCATTCAATTTACAAGGTGAAAGCTAAGATAAGATACCACATCAAACCACTGTTTATTTTACATGTTTAGTTTGTGAACTCAGTCCACAGATCATAACTGAAGCCCTGGTTTACTTTGACAAGTGCTGGTTTCATTCCCTTGTTTCCATAGCCTGTTATTACATCACTGGGGAACAAATCAAGGTTATGTCATCTGCACTCTTACATCATACAAATCCACAGTTAAAATTAACTGCAGTTCTTAGTTTATATTGTGGATATGGCCAATGTCTAAGCTGAGTCAATATTAGAGAAAAAAATCAACACAAGCTGTTTTCTGAGGAGGTTGACTTCACTGACCACTGAAATAGAAACAAAGCACTTTTAAAATATTAGAAACACTGTATATAATGTTAATGTTTTAATCTTGGTATGTGGTTTTTAATCTTAATATGTTGTTTTTATTGTTGTAAGCCAAGCTGAGCCCGTTTGTGGGATAGGGCGGAATATAAATCGAAAAATTAAATTAAATTATGGATTGCATCACTGCTTTGAGATTTCACCAGAAAAAAAACCCTGGACATCAATGAAGGTTTTTTTCTTGTCATGGAAGTGGGTGACCTTGGGCCAGTCACAGCTCTATCAGCCCCACCTACCACACAGGTGCCTGCTGTGGGGAGAGGAAGGGAAGGAGATAGCAGGTAGTTTTGAGACTCCTTAAGGTAGAGAAAAGTGGATTATAAAACCCAACTCTTGTTATTTTTCTTCTGATAGCAATATCTTTGTAGAAAACAGGGGTGCACTTACCTGTAACCTTTGTTCATCCAGTGGTCTGTGCAGACACACATGGGATGGCATTTCTGCAGGCCTGCCACCAAGAGAAGCTAGCGAGCTTATAGGAAAATTACAGTATCTCAAGAGTGCTATCTTCCTCGTCACACACAGAACTTCCTACCCAAAAGTCACATGATGTGGGAGGAGCCAGCACCCTTCCCTCAGTTATCCACCAGCTGCCACCAGGGAGTGTGAGACACTCACAGCAGGGAAGGAGGGAGGGATGTGTGCCTGCACAGAAGACCACTCGATGAACCAAGGTTACAGGTAAGTGAAACCCCTGTTTTCATCTTCGTGATTTCTGTGCAGTCCCACATGGGAGATTAGTAAATTCACCTACTTTGGAGGTGGGTTTGGGATGTCTCAGTGAAACATTAATTGCAGTACTGCTTTTCCCACAGCCGCATCTCTCCAAGAATTCACATCTACCACATAACTGTATATAAAGGTGGACGGAGACCCCAAGGGTGCTGCTTGGCAAATGTCGAGAAGAGGGAGACCTGAAGCAAATGCTGCAGATGAACCTGAGCCTGTGTAGAATGTGTTGAGTCCATTACAAGACATCAGGCATTTGCAGCTGAATAAGCCAGCATTATGGCTAAACAAATCCATCTAGATATCGTTTGAGCAGAAGCACCATGCCCTTGGTGGTGTCTTCGAAAGCAATGAAGAGGTGTCTTACAAAGCTCCTTTGTTCTGTCTAGATAAAATAAGGAGTGCTCTCTGCACCTCTAGGGTGTGTACTGTTTCTACTCTTGGTTGAGAGCATAGAGTAGTAAGCTCACCACTCTCATGGCTGATATGATGGTTACGAGGAAAGCAACCTTGGATGAGAGAAAAGCAAATCATACAAGGGGATTGATTCAAGCAGTTTATGTACCATTTTTGCAAAACTTGTAATTAGATCCACCGAGGGACGGCAAGACAGCAAATGGATCTAAAGTATTGAGACCCCTTATGACAAGTTTTGAATCAGGAAATGCAAAATAACAAAACAAAACAAAAAACAGATGTACCTCAAACGTGCTCATGAGAGGCAGAAATAGCTGTTACATACACCTTATACACCAAAGTATTAGGTAGGCCTTTTTTCAAAATTGAGGTCAAATATGTGAAAAATGTCACTTAGGATATATACAGTCCGAAGGTACCTAACTCCAGACTGTTCCCACCTGATCTATAAGAATGTCCTGCAGGACCACCAGTACCCTTCCAGGAAGCAGTCCAAGGGTCAAATTAACTACACTGCCACTCTCAGGGAAGGAACGGACAGGTGAGGATCAAAATGGAAATTTACTAGATCTAGTTATCTGGGAAACACAGTGATGTACTCCCCTGTTTAGGGCCCAAAGTATGAGGAACCATGGTTTCTTTTTTTTCTTTTTTTTTGTTCCCTTTTTTTTTTTATGTCCAAAAACTTTTTTATTGAATTTAGTAAACATACAAATAAAGCAATCAATGACTGTATCTGCAATCATTCTTTGTGTATAAGCATAGCATACCAGCAGAAAACAGAATATATATATATACACAAAATACAAACAAAACAACACGTACATACATTCACACATACATACATACTTGGCAGCTGAATTAAAAAATAAGTACTCTGTCCATATGTTAATTACATCAAATTAATAATGTCATAATATCTACCAGGAATACATGTACGCATCTGATCTACAGGACTAAAAGAAAATTTAAGAAATGGAAGCCACTTGTACATCAGAGAATCGTTACCATCTGAATTATTTATATTGCATAAACTATCTGCTATCTTGTCCATAGCATAGACCTCCCAGATTTTAGCATACCAGGCTTTAACTGGAGGAATATTGGGAGATTTCCAAAATTGGGCTAACACCATTTTAGCAGCAGCTAGTAAAAGGGATATCAGGGATTTATTGAGAGAAGTAATAGAAATACCTTTCCAACAGTCAAGCAAAATGAGTTCCAATCTTAAGGGTAAACTATAGCCCGTGATATCCTTGATTTTTACCACAATTACTGCCCAAAACGACTGCACCCTCGGGCAAGACCACCAGCAGTGTATAAATGTGCCCACCTCTCCACAATTTTTCCAACATTTGGAGGATTGATTTATCGCCATATGGCTTAATCTCTGAGGTGTTAAATACCACCGGAACAAAATTTTTTGAGTTTGTAATTGTATATTCAATGATTTTGAAACAAACGAAGGAGATGACCAGATTTGTTGCCAAACATCCTCCTGAAAATTAATTGAACTATTCCTTTGCCAAATTTCTTGATAGGATAACAAATCAACAGCATCAATGTCTAGCAAACCCTTATAGATAAATGAAATCAGTCCCTTCCGCTTTAAAAAAGGAGATTGTAGCAAGGATTCAAAGAAAGTAAGAGGTCGATTGAAATTGTATTTCTTTGAGAGTGATGTCACCAAGTTGTTAATTTGCAAGTATTCAAACCATGGGATTTTTGTCCCACCAGTTTTCTCTTCTAAAGATTTTTTGTCGAGCACTTTTCCATTGGACAAAATATCCACAAACCTATAAAGATTATATTTTTTCCAAATTGGAAAAGACTTGTAAAAAAACCCCGGTTGAAACCAAGAAACATCCATAAAATGAGATAGTGGAGACATAGGAGGGGCTAAAAAGAGGCGGCGTTTGTCCCAAATCTGAAAAATGGCTTTAAGGAAAAGGTTGGAGGAGACATTAGGAGGTCTCTTCTTTGGAAATTCCCATAATGTAGATTGAAACGATTTGTTATTTAGATAGGTATCTTCTAGGACCTTCCAGCCTGAATTTAAATCAGCATCATGGTATCTGACAAGGCCTCCTAAAATGGCAGCTTCATAAAATTTATGCAGATCCGGAAGAGCCAGACCACCTGAGGATTTAGAACGAATAAGAGTTGCATACCCTATTCTAGATAAGCCCTTGTTCCAAATGTATCTTAAGAACGAACGACGCCAACCCACAAATAAGTCCTCAGGAATAAGAATAGGAATGGCTCGAAATAAAAACAGAAATTTGGGAAAAATAAAAGATTTAATAATCTGAATTTTTTCATTCCAGGGAATGAGTGAAGAATTTTTATTCTTTTGCATAGTAAGAATGTCCTTAATCAATAAATGATGATTGACTTTAAAAATATCTCCCAATTTTAAAGGTATATTGATCCCCAAATATGTCCAATATCTATCCATTTTTTTGAAGTGATAATTTGAGTAGATGGAATCTTGGAGAGCATCTGAAATTGTGATGGGATAAAGAATGGTTTTAGATGGGTTTACTCGAAGACCCGATATAGAAGAAAATACAGATAATAAATCAAAGACAGCTGGTAAAGAAGTCTTAGGTTTTGTAACAAAAAGCACTAGGTCATCTGCAAACAAAGACACCTTAATTTGTTTCTTTCTAATAGGGATACCAGCAATAATATTGGTATTACGGATAGCATTAGCAAGAGGAGGAACCATGGTTTCATGGCCAGAAAGAAGCCACCAGAATGGCTGTCATTTTGGCCCTGCAAAGTTTGGCTACCACCTTGTTGTAGCAGGCTACAGAAAGGAAGCCTGCTGCAACAAGGTTAGCTGCTACAACAAGGTCCATACAGGTAGACCTTCCAGGTTAACTGGAAGGCATCCCCTCGGAAGTGCTCCCAGATTGCTGGTTTTGAGCAAAAACATAGTGCCTTTGGTGTTCACCTGAAGTGCTAATAGGTCTATTTGGTGAAGACTCCGCTGTCAGGACACCAGTTGTTAGCAGCAGTCTAAAGGAGACCATTCATGGGTGGTGTCAAAAGTTCTGCTTAGCATGTCTGCCTACCGATTCAGTTCGCATGCTATGAGAATGGCTGGTGATTGCTCAATACCAAAGAAGATTTGCTTCCCAGTAGAGGAAGTAGCATTCTACTGTGGTATTGTCAGTGTGCAGAAGGGGGGGGGGGGGAGAGAGAGAAAGAGAGAGAGAACGAACACTCTCTATTTTATGGAACTCCAGCATCTTAATGTGTACAATGGATTTGCCAGTGAAGATGTGAATGTCATGGTGTCAACCTCTAAAATCAACACCTGTCGTGAAATTGGACATGTCAGACCACCAAGTTAGAGATCTCAGCATAGATCTAGGGATGGAAAGCTGACAATGTTATGAGTGTGGGTGGAAACTCCAAGGAACCAATTTTGGGGTGGTCTCATATACAATCTTGGGTGTCATATGTCCCAGCAGAGGATGTATGAATCTAGGTTGTCTCAGGCAATGTGTCTGCGGAGCTCCAACTAATGAGGAAATCTTGGTCACCCTCCTGGAAGGCATAGAAATTTTGCCCTGCACCAGCCCAAACAGTGCTCCAATGAAGTCAATGGACTGTGAGGGGCAGAAGTTATGACTGCCTGGATCCCAAGACCAGGACTCCGTTGATTTCTGTTCCTAAGGTCTAGTTTTAAAGCTGACACAGCAGTCTCAATCCACCACTTTGCTGCAGTCTCTCAGCACTGATAGTATTGCCATCTCTGTGGAAAATTCAGAAGCGATTGTCAAATATGCTTTTGGAAGAAATCCTAAGTAGTTCAAAGAATTCTATGCTTCTTTGAAGGTTCTGCAAGACCTCTGCTACGCACAGGCATTCCTCAAGATATAGACTATACACATTTGTCAATGTAAGTAAGATATTGCTACTGACCTGCATCTGGGAAAAAACCCTTTGGGGCAGAAACAAGCCCAGAAGGTAAAACTGAGTAGTCACAGGTCTGGCCAGCCTGGGTAAACCTCAATAAACTTCCTGCAGACGTTGTGTACAGAAATATAGATATATGCATCCTTAAGATCTGGCACAACAGCTGTTGCGGTACAGAAGCCAGATAACATCCAGTAAGGCTAGCCTTCTAACGTAAGGTTAGCCAGAAATTTGATTAACTTATGCAGGTCAAGAAGAGGCCGTTTCCCCCCATATGTCCTGGGGATGTAGCTGTATCATGAACTACTGCATCTTCTTAAGGATGGAATGAGTCTAGGGAGAGACAGTGCCAGCTGAAGGTAGGACAGCAGGTGCATACTGATAACATATACGGTAGGTAACTCAGAATTCAAGATCCTAACCAGCTGAATTAAGCAAGAGGGGTCATTACCCCTGCCAGCATTGTCCATGCAGGACTCACTTCCTGGCCCGTTTCCCTCTGGAAACATGCCACCATTAGCACAGGGTAAGAAGGTCTACCTGATCCCTGGAAGGATTGTAATCATCCTCTACCATCAAAATAAGGAAAGGGCGTGTTATCGTACAGAATCAATCTTCTATCATATGTGGTGGCCCTGGAGCCCATGGCCCTGCTATGGCAGTCAGCCACATAGTGAGCAACATAGATCTGCTGCTTGCTGAGGCATACTCCACTCTCTACTAATGCATTTGCCAGGATTTACTTATCCTGAGGTAACTCTGTCATGTGAGGGAGCATCTTCTGGCACAGGAGTCTATTATGAAGATCCACCAAAGTAATGAAATTGACCACTATTAATCCCATGGCACCAAAGAAAAGCTGACCTCTTTTGGCCTCGGTGTCTAATTTTCACACCTCCCCATATTAGGAGAACTACAGAAGCCATTTTGGCCCCTAGGTGGAATCAGTTCAGATGCAAAAGAACTGGCTGTAGGGTGCTGAAATAGAAACCACAGTTAGGCACAGAGTCTTTAGGCATCCAGCTGTAGGTGCAGTAGAAGCTGGCTTGCGCCAAGCCAAGAGCATCACCTCCTGAATGCCCTAAGTAATGGAAAGGCTACTGGAAGTAAATAAGGCTTGCATGAATGGATCCATGTTGTTAGGCTCTAAAGATGAAAGCTGTAGCTTTAACGCTTTAGCCATTCATAAAATCTGGACTGCCAGATGGAGAAGGGGCTAGTCATCTTCTTTGGCACCACCAGGCCAAAACAGAACTGCATTGGCACCAGGATGATCAGTGCCCTGATCCCTCATGATGTCCCCATGGAAAAGAGAGCGACATGGGGCGACAGTACCATCTTTGAATGGGAGAGCATCTGCAAGAACAGAAGTACAATCAATAATCACACCCTGTGGGTGCGCTACTATTTTCATGGTGCTCCACTGGTTCCCCATCTGATGATGAGGGCACTCTCTGAGGCACCAGTGGGGAACAAAGTACTCATTTGGAACGTTTTGGTGTGGATGGAAATGACAGAGATTGATGCCGAGGCGAATCATGACCTGTGGTTCCAGAGTGACGGCTGGAACCAGCTAATGTCACATGGCGCCATGGCAACAGTGATTGACCTGTGGTTCCGACAGGGATTGGTGCTGAGGCAGTGAATGACCTGTGGTTCCAGAGCGACGGAACCAGCTACTGGTGCCACATGATGCCAAGGCGACGGTGATCGATCTCTGGTTCCAACAGGTATTGGTGCCAAAGCAGTGGTTCCAAAGCAACGGTTCCAGAATGATGGTTGGAATTGGGTGATGACATCACATGGCGATTGATGGCACCACACAGCTGCTGAAAACACCAGCCAATCAAGGGTCTGTTGAGGTGGGGAAGGCAGGGAGCACTGTGAACAGTCATGGGATTTTTTCTTCCCTTTCGGCCTCCATACTGAGGTTTAAACCCCAACCTGGATGCCAAAGCATCAGTCAGTTTAGGGGCTTGTATTGCTGACTGATGTAATATGAGAGTGCCATACATATGGAACGCTGACAGAAATTTGCATCTGTATCATCCCCCTGCCGAAGTGAGCACCCATTCTTTTTTATTCCAGGAGTGCCTTCTGAGGTATCAGTTACCATCAGAGCCAGCTCCACAGGGGAGCCTTCACCTGAGCCCTGGGAGTTATTCCAGTACATGTCTGGCCTGAGGAGCCAAAGCAGAGAAATACAATGGACAGTCGTCAGTTTTTTTGCCATCTTCACCTCACATTCATGACAGCATTTGAATAAAGGAATGTTAAAACTGTAGCATCTGAGGTAAATCCTCTCACAAAGTGAACAGCTCGCTGGAACTAGTTCTCTCTCTGTGGCAGCAAAAAAGAAAACTGAGGGACGAGTGCTGGCTCCTTCCACATCACGTGACTTTTGGCCGGGAAGCTAGCACTCTTGGGATACTAGAATTTTCCTATAGGCTCGCTAGCTCCTTCTGGTAGCAGGCCTGTGGAAACACAGTCCCATGTGTGCCTGCACAGAAACCATGAAGATGAACCTGAGTATTCCATTTTCTTAGCTTCTGAACAAACACTTCCAGAAAGGGAATACTGAGATTTGAATGTGAAACCCTGAAAAGCTTAATTCATCCCCTTAAGGTTTATTTGCATCTAATTTAGCTTCTGTTCCAGCTTTTTAAATTATATTGGAATATTCTGTGAACAGGAAGTTAAATGGTAGCAGTGGCTGCTCCTTCTTCTAGGTTTAAATTAGAAAAGGATATTATGACCCAGGTCAGAGTAAAAAGTACCATTTAGGGACACATGCTCTAAAGTTTCTATCTCTGGACATGCACAAGTGCATAGTCTGTTAGCATAAGGAGTTTTATGGAATTTCTAAGAAGTATCGCAGAGGGTAGCACATTCAGGCCACACAACAACCTTTTATTTGTCCATCACATGCATAAACATATACACCTCATTTATCATACTTGAATGCTCCCTTCTTCCTTCCCCTCTAAACAGAGAGCCAAATTGTATGTTCATGTTTTTAAAGCACTGGGACAGAGCTTCCTGGACTGAACTCATGTTTACCAACAGCCGCAAAGCAGCTGCAAAGAATGGATTTTTAAAAATAAAAGAGCGCCTAAATGGGCTCAGAATGCTACCACAGGGGGATGAAGGGCTCCTGTCTCCTCCCCTAGCTGTTTTCCCATGCCAAAACAGTGCTGGGTGTGTATGTGTGTGTGTGTTATTACCCTATTTTTATTGCTTCATGTACACAGAACACAGCATGTGGAGCAGCAAAAACATCTGTTTTCAGCATGGGAAAACAGCTGGAGGGGGACGACAGGAGCTCTTGCTTCCCTGCAGTGGTATTTTGAGCCTGTCTGGGTTCTACCTGATTTTCCAAAAGCCATTATCCTCAGCTGCTGTGTGGCTACAGGTAACCAGATACAACTCTTTAAAACACAAATGTGTAGTATGGCCCAAAGCATGAAGGAAAACTTCATCTGGGAAGCCTTTGAATTCCAAATTGCCATGGCATCTGAATGAATTCAAATGGGTGTCATGTCTTTCATACAAAGAGTGATTCTTAACTTCCATTAAACTGTGGTTTAAAATCCAGGTTTGTGAAGAGGCAAAAGGCTTTCCAAATTAGAAAATTTTAATCACACTCTGTGCTCAAGGAACTGTGGGAGGGAATGCATGAACATAAGAAGAAGCTATCTCTATGCCTATCATGGACAAACAGAGGTTTGTTTTGATGCATAAAGGTGACCATACTTTTAAGTGAAGGCAGAATATACAGGATATTAATGACTGAACAGCCAGTATCGTAAACAGTAACTTTTCTTACTAAAGGGAAAGGCTACAATGGCTTTGTGCAATACTGAATGCTTACTGAAAACTGGAGTTTTAGTTAATCTTCGAGATGAAGGTTGGAAGTGCTGACTATTTTCCATGACACTCAGAATAGCTTCTTCATTAATAAGAGCATCTTCTTCTTTATACTTCTCAGTAGTTTCCTCTAAAAATTACATAAAACACTATGTACATGAAGTGAGAACATAATTTTTAAAAACACAGGTTGTGCTTATTCACACTTTAGCATATTCAAATTATTTAAACAGGATTTTAAAAATAAATGGTTAAAGATTTAGCGGAGATAAGATTGACTTCATATATTTAAGGCTGATCACAGAAGATAAGAAATGACAATGGAAATACTTTTTGTAGTGATTGATGTTTACTATAACTCCTCTTAGTAAGGCTTGGCAACTATGAGTTCTTAGAAACAATCCATCACCTTGAAAGTTGCCATCTACCACTATAAGTTGCCAACTGTCTTCCCATGACTTCTTTCTTAATGTGAGATGGCAGTATGAGAAAGTTAATTGTTATTTACACGCTTTTTTGTTCCTGCTTCACTATGACCACTTCCGTCTAAGAAAGACAACAGAAGGGGATAAAAAAGTATGAGGAAAGTTCTCTCTCACACTTGCTTACTTTTAAGCTGGGTCTGCACATGCAGGAGGTGGTGGCAGAATGGACTGTGCCACTGCAGACAATAGATATTTGTGGACACTGCCTCCAGATGCAGATAGTACAGACTACTCTACCACATCTTGACTAACTCCTCATTCTGCTCCATGTGTAGACTAGGCTTTAGTCTCTTCCCTTGCCTTTCCCAACTATTTTTATTTGAAAAAGTAAACAAGTGTGTGGGGGGTAGGGTTACCAGCCTCCAAGTGGAGCCTAGAGATTTCCTGTTTTTACAACTGACCTCCGGTTGGCAGAGACCAGCTCCCCAGGAGAAAATGGCTGCTTTGAAGGGTGGATTCTATGGCATTGTACCATGCTGAGGTGCCTCCCCTCCCCATACCCTGCCCTCTCCCAGATCCACCCCCAAAATCTTTTCCAACACACCTTGCACCCCTAGTGGAGGGGAAAGTAAAGATACAAAAGAAACAGGACTTCTTCTGAAATGTTTCTCTCTTCCCTTTTGTTTTCTCAGCTGGAAAAGTGCCAAAAAAAGAAAAGGAGAGGCAGGGAGAAACTGAAGGACCCTGGAGTCCAAACTAGGTGAGATAGATACCCATAGGTTTTCCTTATCAGAGAAACAGCAGCTGAAGGGGGCAGGGCCACAATAAAATGGCATAGGCAGGGGTAGGGTGGCCAGACCGTCCTGGGCACCCGGGAATGTCCCAGTTCTGGCCCCCTATTCCCGCCTCCCGGGCTGGCTATACCGGGACCATTAGAGGTCCTGGTTTAGCCAGCCCTGGAGGCGGTGGGCCGCGTGCGCCGGCGAGGAAGGCGGCGAGGGAGGGAGGGAGGGAGCGTCCCTGCGCACGCGCAGGGACGCTCCCTCCCTCACCGCCTTCCCCGCCCGCGCGTGGGGCCCGGCGGCGGTGGCGGAGGCCGGGGAGGCGGCGGAGAGGCCGGCGCTGGTCCCTGGAGGCCCTCCAGAGACTCTGGAGGGCATCCAGCGACCAGCGCCGACCAGCGGAGGCCACGGAGAGGCCGGCGCTGATCCCTGAAGGCCCTCCAGAGACTCTGGAGGGCTTCCAGCGACCAGCGCCGACCAGCGGAGGCCGCGGAGAGGCCGGCGCTGGTCGCTGGAGGCCCTCCAGAGACTCTGGAGGGCCACCAGCGACCAGCGCCGACCAGCGGAGGCCGCGGAGAGGCCTGCGCAGGTTCCTGGAGGCCCTCCAGAGACCAGCGGAGGCCCTCCCCGGCCTCCGCAGCCGCCGCCAGCAGCAGCAGCCGCCGGGAGGAGAGGCCGCCACCCGCCCTGTATGAAGGTAAGCAGGGAGGGAGGGGGTCGAAAGCGGGGGGGGGCGGCTGGCGGGGGGGGCGGCCAGCCTTCCTTCCTTCCCTTCCTCCTCCCTTCCTTCCTTCCCTCCCTCCTCCCTCCCTTCCCTCCCCCCTCCTTCCTTTCTTCCTTCCTCGCTCCTTCCTTCCTTCCCTCCTTCCTTTCTTCCTTCCCTCCCTCCTCCCTTCTCTCCCTCCTTCCTTCCCTCCTTTCTTCCTTCCTTCCCTCCTCCCTTCCTTCCCTCCCTCCTTCCTTCCTCCTTCCTTCCCTCCTCCCCTCCTTCCTTCCCTCCCTCCCTCCTTCCTTCCCTCCCTCCTTCCTCCCTCCCTGTTTTGGTGGTTTGGTATATGGTTACTTTTGCATTTATTGGCATTTGCATTTATTGGCAATAGCTTGTGTAATACAGCATTTTGACTTTTTTTTTTTGCCATATAGATAGGGTGATCATTTTCCTATACTACTTGTGCTTTGCGTATTTTTCAAGTGCTTGTGTATTTATGTACATTGTTTTCATTGACTAAGGGAGGTATCTGGTGTTTTCTGGTTGCTGACCTAGCCAGACAGGACAGGAGACCAGCAGAGAATATCTCCCCTGTTTCCCTCCCTCCCTTCCTTCCTTCCTTCCTTGGCTCTCAAATATCCGATGTTCATGTCTTGCGGCTCTCAAACATCTGACCTTTATTCTGTGTTGCTCTTTTGTTAAGCAACTCTGGCCACCCCTGGAGTAGACAATACTGACTTTGGTGGACCCAAGCACTGATTCAGTGTAAGGGAGCTTTGAGTTTGTGTCTTCTGGTGCAATTTTGTTCTCAAATCCTGTATTTACTTCATCAGTATATGGGATAAGGCACTTTCTCAACTGTGCTGCATAATGCAGCCTATTTATTTTGTTCTGTTTGCTCTGTTGGCTCTATCTGTGCCACCTTCATCACTTTCGGGGTGTGGATCCCCCAGTGGGGTGGTCTCCCGACTCCCTCCGCCGGCTGTTTCTGATAGCCCTGCGCCCCCTCTTTCATTCGATATGTGTCCCGTGCGGGTGCCACCCTCCTGCCGGGAGATGCCGCAAAATGAGCCCCCTTGAGGCTTATGGCGGCAGGGCTCGGGGGAAGCGAGCTAGACTGCTGTTCTTTTGAGGGGTTATAGAGTGTTTCGAGCCCGTCCCTGTGGCATCGGTCCCATCGTTGTGGGGCCCAGGGGGCCGGCGCAGCGGCACGCTGAAGCAGCCTGTCGGTCACTTCCGGGTTCCTGTCCTGCATCTCGACCTGTGTTATTAGTGACAGGCTGCTTCGGCGTGCCGCTGCGCCGGCCCCCTGGGTCCCACAACGATGGGACCGATGCCACAGGGACGGGCTCGAAACACTCTATAACCCCTCAAAAGAACAGCAGTCTAGCTCGCTTCCCCCGAGCCCTGCCGCCATAAGCCTCAAGGGGGCTCATTTTGCGGCATCTCCCGGCGGGAGGGTGGCACCCGCACGGGACACATATCAAATGAAAGAGGGGGCGCAGGGCTATCAGAAACAGCCGGCGGAGGGAGTCGGGAGACCACCCCACTGGGGGATCCACACCCCGAAAGTGATGAAGGTGGCGCAGATAGAGCCAACAGGACAAAATAAATAGGCTGCATTATGCAGCACAGTCTCACTGGAATCTCACTGGAATCTGACTGGCTTCTCAGCGTGGAACCCGTTCTCTCTAGTCTTCTCACTTTGAAAAAAGTAAAAAAAGAGTTTCATTTAACTTTACTTCCCCCTTTCCCTCTCTATAAATAATCTTGGTGTTTCTGGCCGTGATATTTGGGGGATTTTTGGGGACGTCACAGGAAGTGCTGTGAAGTCACTTCCTGTTTCCGGCAGTGGCATTTGGGGGAAATGATGTCACAGGAAGTGATGTCACTTCCTGCTTCCGGCAGGTGGCGCACGGGGGGGGGAATGATGTCACAGGAAGTGATGTCACTTCCTGCTTCCGGCAGGTGGCGTGGGGGAAATGATGTCACAGGAAGTGATGTCACTTCCTGTTTCCGGCGGTGGCATGATGTCACTGGAAGTGACGTCACTTCCTGTTTCCGGCGGCGCGGCGCGAAGCGCGCGCACACCCCTGCCTTCCCCCCCCAAAAGGTGTCCCTGGCTGGCCTTCAGACATTATGGCCACCCTAGGCAGGGGAGATGGCCACAGTCCATATCTCTCTGTACTTCTAACAGAAATGTAAAGCGTTATATAGAAGAACCAATGTTTTTCTTTGTGCTCCCTCTGCAGCCTTTCTTCCCCTAACGTGGGCAGAGGGAGAGTGGAATGTCAGGGGCTAGACATCTTTTGTACTTTGATTTTGTTCTTTTGACTTCCCAACTGTTTTCTGGCTCAGAAAAACAGGCACAAGATTACAAAGGTAAGAGATTATTTCTTCTTTCTCTTCCCCATTTCACTTTCCCTAGCTGGAAACAGACATAAAAACAGTATTTTTCCTCAGCTTCTTCATAAAAATAATTACAGCTAAAAAATTAAACAGTATTAACAATACTAACCTTTGTTTAGTTCTTTATCACTATGCACTTCTACCATACTGGCAGGTGAACATGGAACAACTGTTGGAGATTCTACCTCAGAATGTAGTGTCAATTCAGCAGAGAATTCTGGTGATCCACTGCCGTAGTTTACTGATCCAGAAAATGTCCTAATTAATAAAATAGAAAATGGTCAACATGACAGTAAAACTCATAAATAAACATGATAAATATTCAGAAAAATGCTTACACAGAGAGATCACTTTGCTTGAGGATTTCTTTAAGTTGCTTCTGAAAGATTTTTTCACTCTCTGTAGCAGTCACAAATCCACGATCTTCAGAGAAAAAATTAATGTTATGCTGAATGTTTAATGAAGCAATACAGAAAGACTGCTGAGAATTCATAAATAAGGAAATGAAACTTCACTGGACAGTCTATTAACAGTTGAGTAGGTTCTCAGGTGTGGCAACACAGAAATTTTCTAAATAAATAAAATTAACAACTATTCTTCTTCTTTATGGAATTTCTTTAATAATGTAAGTTCAAGCATGCAATTCATAGTCTGTGAGTTTCAAGCAGTCCACAGCCGATTCCAAAAGGGGCTGTATTTCTTTTAGAACATTTCTATACATTTAATAATGTATTCTGTAGTCCCGCAAAACTATTAAATGCATTCTCCAGATCAATAACTCATTTGGAGACAAACTTCAAAGATAAAACCAATAGAAAAAGAAAGTGTGAGGAGTTATGTCTCATTGCTAGCTTCAAAACTCTAAACCAGTCAACCAAAGGACCATCTATTCCCCTATGAACCTGCCTGGGAACTGCTGTTAAGGAATTTTCCATGTCTTATAATTATGAGCCTATGTTGGTTTGCCAAATTTTAGAAATGTTGTATCCCTGCCTGGCCTTTCCTCTTGAATCTGTTCATTTTTTTTTAATCTGTTCATTTTGACCTTTGTTCCCTTAGCAACTATTTCAGTCAACGGTTGGAGCCATGCTATCTCTCAAGGAAGAGTTTCATGGTTTGGAACATAGAATCTGAACAGAGTGAAAATTATGTCTGGGAACAGAATTGATGAACTCTCTTCAAAATTCTAGATTGTGATCTTTTGCTTACTTTACCCTATAAAGGAAGGACTCAGTATCATGTTCAGTGTGCTTGTATGACTTGCTCTTGTAGGCACCAGGATGATTATCCTTAATAAAGACTGTATGCTCTGTTAGCCAAAAAAGCTTACAGTGTTTCTCCCTAGACACATCCTCAGAAGGGGGTGGCCTGCCTATTCTAGGTCCTCCCACAACAGTTCCACATCTTGAAGAGCATCCCACCCATGGAACTACTGGAAAATGACACGTATGGATCACCGTTCAGTCACAGTGGCTCCCAAGGCAATTTACAATAAAAACCTAACAAGTATTACATGCATTTATTTATTTATTTATATCTATTTAATAGGCTTATATTCCGCCTTTTCCCATTATGGGCTCAAGGCGGATCACAACATATAAAAACAGCAATAAAAACCTACATATCAAAGTTAAAAAACCAGTTTAAAATTAACAGTAAAAGCAATAAATAAAACGCACCATCAGCAGACAGGGCACAGCATATCAATAACCAGTTGCACTGTAATAAGCACGATGTTACCACAAGGGAGGCCAAATGATGGAATAATAGGACGCCCGCTGCCTCAACCATAGGCCTAGCAGAACAGCTCCATCTTGCAGGCCCTACGAAATGGCAGTAATTCAGGTAGGGCCTGGATCTCCACAGGGAGCTGATTCCACCAGGCAGGGACCAGGGTCGAAAAGGCCCTGGCTGAGGCAAGTCGGACATCCTTAGGGCCGGGGTGGTCAGGAGGTGTTGCGTAGCCGATCGCACCAACCTCTGGGGTGTATATGGGGAAAGGCGATCCCTCAGATATGTTGGTCCCAGACTGTGTAAGGCTTTAAATGTCAGTACCAAAACCTTGAAGTGGATCCGGTACTCAATAGGTAGCCAGTGCAGTTGGTGCAGCACTGGCTGAATGCTTGCTTGTAAAGGCAATGCAGTTAACAGCTGTGCTGCTGCATTCTGCACTAGCTGGAGTTTCTGGATCAGCTGCAAGGGTAAACCTGCATAGAGCGAGTTACAGTAATCCAACCTGGAAGTGATCGTTGCATCGATCACAGTAGCTAAATCCTGGGGGGATAGGCAGGGTGCCAGCTGCCTGGCCTGCCAAAGGTGGTGAAAGGCAGATCAAACAACTGCTGTGACCTGGGCCTCCATGGTAAATGAGGCATCCAGTATCACTCCCAGACTCCTCCCCTTTTGAACCGGCGCAAGAGATGCACCGTCCAGGATTGGAAGTCGGAGGCCCAACTCTAATCCCCCACGGTTCAGGTACAGGACCTCCGTCTTGGTTGGATTGAGTTTCAGCTGCGTTTTGTTGCAACCATCCAGCCACAGCTTCCAAGGCCCTGGTCAAATGCTCCAGAGTGGTGTCTGAATGGCTGTCCATCAACAGATAGAGCTGGGTGTTATCCGCATATTGGTGACAGCCCAGCCTAAAACCTCGAGCAATATGGGCGGGGGGCGCATATAGATGTTAAACAACATTGGTGAGAGAATAGCTCCCTGCGGTACACCACACTCTAGTGGGTGTCACAAAGAGGTCTGCTCACCAAGGGCCACCCTTTGTCCCTGATCACGGAGAAAGGAGGAAAACCACTGTAAGGCAATCCCCTGGACTCCTACGTCGGCAAGGCGGTAGGTCATTAGATCGTAGTCGACTATGTCAAATGCTGCTGAAAGATCTAGCAATAGTAGCAGTGCTGACCCGCCTTGATCCAGATGCCTTCTGAGGTCATCTGTGAGGGCAATGAAGACAGTCTCTGTGCCATGCCCAGGGCGGAAGCCGGACTGGAAAGGGTTGAGGATAGAGGTGTCCTCCAGGAAAGCTTGAAACTGCTCCGCCACTGCTTTCTCAATTACCTTACACAAAAATGGAAGATTCGAGACTGGGCAGTAATTGGCCGGATCATAGGGTCCAAAGATGGCTTCTTCAAAAGTGGACATACCCACTGCCTCTTTGAGCCTAACTGGGAAAGTCCCTGAAGACAGGGACAGATTAATAATATCAACCAGAGGGCTCCAGACTTCAGCACCACCTGCTTTAACAAGCCAGGATGGGCATGGCTCTAGAGGACAAGTGTTAGGCTTCACTGCGGCCAAGATCCTGTCCACAGCTTCCAGAGAAAGCTAGCTGAAGTGGTCCAAAGAAGGGCCCAAAGACGAACAATGGGCTTCCAGTTCACGTACTGTATCATCTGTGGCTGGAAGATCTCAGCAGAGAGCCAAGACTTTGTCTGCGAAGTAAGTCGCAAAAGCCTCACAGCCAATATCCAATTCCCTAATCTTTTGGTTGCCTATCAGCACTGTAGTTAATGATTGAATTGTCCTAACCAACTGGGCTGGGCGCAACTTCGCAGACGCAATGGAGGCTGCATAGAATTCCTTCTTAGCGGACTTCACTGCCTTCTCATAGAGCTTCATAAACGTGTAAGAAGTTCTTGACTCCTCGTCGTAAGAGCGCCGCCACACTCGTTCTAGCCATCTAAGTTGCCATTTCATCCTCTGCAGCTCCAGGGTATACTATGGAGCTGCTTTGGTACAGCAGCGCAGAGGATGCCAGGAGGCGATGTCATCGATGGCTGTAGTGAGCCGGGAGTACTGGTCCTCCACTTGCTCATCCAATGACCCGCCAGGGGGCATCAGGTCCTGCAGAGCTTCCCGAAGCTGCTCAGGGTTCAGTTGGCTCCGCGGGTGAGCATAAATTTGTTCGCCGCCTAAACAGGAGGAGGGCTGCAAGTCCAGTCCAACTTTCAGGGCATCGTGATCTGACCATGGAACTGTATCTACAGCTATCAGATCCAGCGTTATCCCCACCCCAAAAACCAAATCCAACATGTGACCAGCCCAGTGAGTGGGAGCTGATATAATCTGGATGAGTCCTAGTGTCTCCATGGATGACACTAGGTCCTGAGCCTGCACGGATGCTGCATCATCAACATGGACATTGAAATCCCCCAGGACCAACAGCCTGAGGAAGTTCAAAGCCCAGGTCGATACAGCATCCAGCAGGGCAGGCAGACTATCTGGGTGTGTGTTAGACATTTGGTACACTGCCCAGATAGCCAAACTCCTCAGCCTCCCACACTAGGCCGACACACTCAATGCCGAGTATGTTTGGGGCAGGGAGTGCCCTGAAAGAAAGAGTCATGAATAACACTGCAAAACCCCACCCTCCTGCCCAGTCATCCGAGACTGGTGAAGAACCGAGAACCCAGGTGGGGTAAGCTGGTTCAGGGCAACAGTTACGCCCTCCTGTACCCAGGTCTTGGTTATACATGCCAGATCTACCTGTTGCTCTACGATATAGTCACATAAAGTATAGATCTTATTTTATTAATAGATCTGGCATTAAACACCAATGTCAAAGCTGGGTAAACATTCCTAGCCCCACAACCAACATGCCGAGGGATGGGACGTAGGTGGGAAGAAGTCCAAGCATTTCCATATCTCTGGCCTCTTTTAAAACGCTAAGACCTAGTCCCACCACCATACTTCCACCGCCCTGTTATGGCCGGGATCCCTGACCCTGACATGGCCTCTCCTGCACAGTGCTATTCAGCCAAGTTGAACCAACTAGCATGTGTCACCACTGTATTCCACTCTACAACTTCCCAGCCAATTTTACAGGCCACTCTATTGCTAAACCCACTATTTCCCAGTCTAAATACCCAACAGTTAAATTGTTCCCAACTACCAATATAATCCCATCTACATAGCCAATTAATTCAAGAACAATGCTTAAATTATCCAATGACTGCATCAACAAAGGAAAAAACTTTCTTCCTGCTTGCCTTGTGAATTAGGAGGACTAATCTGAGAGGACTCCTTGTTCTCTCTACGACGTTGTTTCTCGTCTTCCCATATGGCTTGTAAACCTGGATTCTGACCAATCTGGGCTAGAAAAGTTTTAAAAAGGACAGAACACAGCAGCATTAGCAGAAATATCAGGCTGATTAAAAATGAATATTAATTTTTGCCAATATGTTCTCTGCTGTTCGCAAGAATTACCTCCTTCTTTGCAAATAACACAGAGTAAAAAATTATAAGCATTCATTTTTTTGAACGCAGAGAATTTATAAAAGTTAATTTATCTAGCACATGAAGCCAGTTTTATACAAATACCATGCTGCCAGGAATGGTTAAATTATCAATACTGCATTTATTTTTCCATAACATTAAGCAACAAGAACATGAGTGGCATTATCAACATTTTCTACTCTGATTTCTATAATGTTAAGTCTTTCTTTAATTGCATTTGCAATTCTGTTTATTTACTGCTTATGTAACTTTTATTATAATATTTATATTACTTATTAGACTGAGGATTTACTTGAATAAGCACTGGAGAAATGTTCCACTTGGGAAATTCCTCCTCTGTTTTCCCCACCTTTACTGGGAATGTCTCAGTATCACCTGCTATTTTAACACTACACTCAAATTCTTTTTGTGACCTCATTTCCATGGTTTTCAGTGCCACCTAAAATATATACAATACACAGCTGAACTCTACTCAGATATTTTATACTGTTTGTCTATCCCTGCATCTTCAACCATCTTCTAATATAGTCACTTGTATTTGTTTCACTACCATCTCAAATTCAACATATCCAAAACTGAACTAACTACTCTCAAGAAGTCTCACATTCAGATACTAACAAGATACGTACCTGTTTAGCTCCCCCCAACCATACCCTTCGCCCCCTTCCCCTTTTTTGTCACCTTCAATTAGGTGCTTGAATCTTGATATAAATTATACTACATTCTGTTGGCTAAAATTTTCATTCACACTCCTATCATCTTCTGCCTTGAATACTGTAACTTTTCCTCTTCCGTCTTCTTTTCAGTCCTCAACCTAAATCTCTACTTTGAAAAAAATTAGTATCTCCCATTACTCATTCTGTGCAGCACCACTCATTGTATCCCTTCATTAGCTTTTATTCCGCTTCCATGTCCAGCAAGAATTCTCACCTCTAAGAATTTCCACAGCCTCATTCAATTCTCCCTCTTCATAGCCACTCTTCCTCATTCTGTCTCCGCCCAGTTTTCATTTCTCCAGTTTTACTACGCTCAACTTGATCAGTATTTTTTACTTTTTTAAACAAGTTAACCTGTTCTCATGGCCTAAAATACAGAACTCTTTTACTGAACACATATATGATAAGGCTCTCTCCTTTCCTTCAAATCCCTGCTTAACACCCAAGCTTGGCATCTGGCTTCTCTCTTCATTCCTAGCTGCAACTAAGCCTTAAGAACATAAATTGCATCTGGCCACATTCACCACCTTCCCTGTTTTTCCCAATACCTAATTTATCGTTTACATTAATTGTGCTGTATAAACAATGAAATATGAACCTGTCACCATCCTGAAGAATTAAAACAAAAAAATATTTTTTACCTTCAATATCCAATCTATTTAAAATATCTGCAGCTACCGCATCCACCTCCAACTCACAGGTACTTTGTGGTTCAACGTCCTCTAGTACTAAAGAGCTGCAGTTAAATTAGAATTGGAGGATTAGTATAGTATTTCTTATGAAAATTCTCTTCCTTTAAACTCATTAGAAAAAAGCTGCACATAATGAAATGTGATTTATTACTGACCATCATGGATTTTAAAATCAGAACATTTTAAATCAACAGTCAATAATTTCAGGTTCAATAATTTTAAGCCATATATATATATATATATATATATATATATATATATATATATATATATATGAATGAAACTCTCTCTCTCTCAATATATATATATGGCGAAAGATTTATGCGATCTGAAGAGAAACCAGAGTGTGTGTATATTTGTGTATATGTGTGTGTATATATATGTATATAGTTTCTTACTTAGAAATCAAGGTTCTACACCAGGATTAAAGCCTTGCTTCAAATTCTGGTTTACAAATTCTGGTTTACAAGCAAAAAACATATTGCAATTTGGATGTTATAACAAACTGCAGTTAAAAACTTCCTAATTTAGGAAAACTTCAATCTTGTCTCTGCATGTAAGTGAAAAATGAAGGCGAATCTGAGAGTCATTATAAACCAGGCATTATCTCATCAAATTCTAGTTTGTTTGTCATCAAGATCTATGTGTGAGAGAAGAGAAGGAATACAAGAAGTACATCCTGCTCTTCACTCAGAGCATCTTATAATCTCCTTCCCTTCGTCTCCCCACAACAGATAGCCTGAGAGAACAGCTCACAGAGAACTGTGGCTGACCCAAGTCACACCAACTGCTGCATATGGAGGAGTGTGGAATCAAACCCAGTCCTCCCAGATTAGAGTGCACATAATTAACCACTACACCAAACTGGCTCTAAAGGAAGCTAAACAGTATCATGTCACATTGGCGAAGTTGAAGAATCAAGTCAAGATCCTGTCACAATCAGGATGAAGAGCATGTTAATATACTCAGAGGGCACATATACTGATGCACATGATTATGCAAGAAAGACTGGCTGCAAAGGCAGAGACATTTGTGGTTCACTTAAACACAGGACTTGTATTTTATTTATTTCTGCACAATTATATCCTGCTCCTCCTGAAACAGCTCAGAGCGGCTATATGGGAAAGCTGGTGTTTAAAGAACCTTGAATGTGTCTTTTTTGACATAAATTACAAAAATCTACAAGTTATAAACATAAAATATTAGGTTTTGCAACAGGAACCACTAATTTTAAATACCTATTCTAAGTTTCATACTTATTTATTTATTAGTGCAAGGACAGTGCGCATTATATCACAGGTGTTAAGTTTTGTCTACTGCTTCTAGGGGGGCTGTTTGACACACACTCCTGAACCAGCAGCAGTGATTTCCTTAGAGAGCACTTTCCAATGGGTACCTGTTTTCGAGGGCTGTAATTCTGCTCCCCTAAATCAAATCCTCACCAAACCTGGAGAGTGCATAGAGGAGAGTCATCTGGAGACTCATTATGATTTTGGTGTCTCTAGCCTGCTAGGGGGGCCTTGGTTCATGAAGACTTCATGAATCTTCCTTTTCCAGGTTTGTGCCTATCCTTAGCAATGTTTTTCACTTATTTCCCCTCCAACTACACTGTGATTAGCAATGTTTCAGGGAATGAGGTGGAATGCAGCAGAAGGGAGAGGCAGGAAAGTTTCTCTCTGCTGGGCAAACAGTTGGATACAATCTGCATTTGGCCCTCATAATTTCTGCTGGCTCAGATTTAGAATTATCCTTCTCTAGTGGAAAAACAGGCATCCTTAATAATTCATGTGTAGTTTTATCTAACAGCCTTTTTTCACTTTAGTAAGAAAGCTTCATGGTTAAGCTTGGGAACATTTTAAACAAATAGTACCTAATTTATGATTATTGGAAAAAGTGCCCTATTTTTGTACACACAATATAAAACATCAGCCACTGACTGAAATCACTCAAGCTTCTATAACAATAAAATAGGGATTAAATATTATCAGTTCCATTGAAGATGCGTCTGTGCTGAGCATATTTTAATAACTCAGTATTTAGAACACACTTTTCAGAATAGATTTGTTTTTCTTTGAGCTGCCTTCACTGGGTTAAATCCAGAGAAATTAATTGGTAATGATTAGGGAAATTTTCTGAGTAGGCTTACTTCTGTGAACAAGTGTGTATTGCTGATTTCCCCCAAGGAAATTTGGAGGACAAATTTCTAAGTATTTTATACAAGCAGCTTTCCATAGTACACTGAAGTATTCATTTATTGCTAATGCTTCTCTTTACTTTTCACAGAATACATAGAAGCATTATTGCAACATGGTATTATGCTTTGTGGTGTGAGTTAACAGAAACCACAATAAGCTAAAACATCGACCGATTTCGCACTAGGGTTTGTTCCAGGTGGAGAACCGTTTTGCCCCCGTCACTACTCTTAGTTTTCGTACGAGCTGCGAGTTGGTGCGCCACTTTTCCACAGCAAGAAGATCTCACTTGCTGAGGAAAAGCAGCTCTGGGGCAGCTTGTGCGAAAAAAACAGGTTGCTTACCTGTAACTGATGATCTTCGAGGGGTCATCTGTGCAGTCACACACATGGGTCTTGCCGCAGGCAACGGATCCATACCTCGGAGCTCCAATAGCTCGCCTATAGCGCTTTTTGGCACGCTTCCCTCCCGCTCTGGGGAGCAGGCACCGACTGCGCATGCCTGGAGCGGGGGGGGGAGCGCCCATCCCACTCAGTTTCTTCCAGCCGCCACTGACACTATACAAAGTTAAACAACAATCACAGGAGGCCAGCAGCGGGGAAGGCTGGGTGGGCGTGTGTGACTGCACAGATGACCACTTGAAGATCATCAGTTACAGGTAAGCAACCTGTTTATCTTCTTCGTGGTCTCCGTGCAGTCCCACACATGGGTGACTAGCCAGCTGAATGTCCTGGAGGAGGGTGCTGGTAAAAGAAAAGAGTTAGTCACATAATCAAATCACATCACACCATATAGGTTATAGATGGAAGCGGATGCACTCACCCGTGGCTTCAATGGAAGATGGATCTGAGGACCGCTTGGCCAAAGGAGGTGTCTCGTCTCGCACGAACGTCTAAGGCATAATGGGAGACGAACGTGGATGGTGAGGACCAGGATGCAGCAGCACAGATGTCCTCTAAGGAGACGCCCTGTAGAAAAGCCAAAGACGTTGAGACCGCTCTGGTAGAGTGAGCCTTAAGGCCTTTGGGTAGGGGCTGCTTAGCCAGTTCGTAACACAACTTGATGGCACTAACTACCCATTTAGATAGTCTCTGGGTAGAAATTTTGTGTCCTCTGTGAGGTTTACCGTAGGCCACAAACAAGTTAGGGTCCTTACGGAAAGGTTGTGTACGAGCAAGGTAGAAGGACAGAGCCCTTCTGACTTCTAGGGAATGCAGAGCTCTTTGTCCTGGGTCGGTTGGGTTAGAGAAAAACATTGGCAAAGAAGTTGATGTCGATAAGTGGAACTGGGAGACAACTTTGGGAAGGAAGGCAGGGTCCGGTCGCAGGACAACCTTGTCCTTATGGAAAATTGTGTAGGGAGCATCATGACGGAAAGCACATAAATCACTTGCGCGTTTCCCTGAAGTACGGGCAACTAACAATGCAGTCTTCCATGACAGAAGGTTGAGATCTATGGTAGCCATTGGTTCAAAAGGAGCTTTCATTAGGCAAGAAAGCACTAAGGATAAACTCCAAGCTGGAACGAAGGGTTTAATGGGTGGATGCAGGTGCAACATGCCCTTGAGGAAGGATTTGGACAACTTGTGGGAAAAAACCGTTCTGCCGTCAACAGGGTCATGGAACGCAGAAATGGCAGAAAGGTGAACTTTTAACGAGGAATAGCAGAGTCCTGATCTCTGTAGGGATAGTAGATAATCCAAAACCAGATTCAGAAGTGCAGATTCTGCTTGTAGATGATTGGAAGTTGCGAATGAGCAGAAACGCTTCCATTTACGTTGATAAGAAAGTCTGGTGGAAGGCTTTCTTGCGTTAAGAATGATGTTAGCTACTTCTGTAGAGAGGAAGGAGGGCGGATTCTCCACGCTGTCAGGGCCAGAACCTGTGGGTTGTGATGCAGTACCTGGCCGTTGGCTTGAGACAGAAGATCGCCCACAAGAGGCAGACGGCGATAAGTGTGGCAGGACATTTGCAGAAGCCTCGTGAACCGCGGTTAACGTGGCCACCATGGAGCAATGAGAATGCAGTCCGTGCCGTCTCGTGTGATCTTTATCAGCACCCGTGTTAAGAGAGGGGTTGGAGGGAATAGGTAATGTAAAGGGCCTTTCCAAACCTGCAGAAAGGCGTCGTTGCCTCTTCTGGTATAGAAGCGGTGACATTTTGCATTGTCCCTGGAGGCAAAGACATCTACCTTGGGCGTTCCGAAGCACAGAAAGATGCGACGGAGGTAGACCTGATTGATGGACCATTCATGGTCGTCTATCCGGACCCTGCTGAGAGAGTCGGCCAGAACATTCTCCACACCTGGAAGGTGGATGGCAGTCAAATAGATGTTGTGCTTGACACACCATTCCCAGAGCAGTATGGCTATACGGCACAGCCGAAGGGATCTGGTGCCTCCCTGTTTGTTTATGTAGAACACTGTCGCCATATTGTCTGTAGAGATCTGAACATGCCGACCCCTGATCAGCGGGAGGAACGAATGGAGAGCCCTGTGCACAGCAATCAGTTCTAAGCAGTTTATATGCATGGCCCTCTCGGAGGGAGTCCAAAGCCCTCTGACAGTCTTGTCCTCTAAGTGGGCTCCCCATCCCCACTTGGAGGCGTCTGAGGTCACAATAGCTGTCGGAGGAGTCGGAAGAACGGCATGCCGGAGGTTGTTGGGTACAGTCCACCAGGTAAGAGAGAGAAGTGCTCTCTGGGGAACGGTGAGCAGAGTGCTCTGCGGTTGTACGTGAGGATGGTAGGCACACACAAACCAAAGCTGCAGTTGCCTCATCTGGAGCCTGGCAAAGCGTAGGGCTGATGTAGTGGCTGCCATTAGGCCCAGAAGACGTTGGATGGTGAAGGCAGATTGAAGGGGTTCTCGTTGAACTGATTTGGCAAGAGCAATGATGGTCAGTGCTCGGTCCTCCGGGAGGAAAGCACAATGAAGAGAAGTGCATAGACGGGCCCCTATGAATTGCAAGTCCTGGGTCGGTGTGAGGTGTGATTTGGTGGTATTCACACGCAGGCCCAGAGAAGCTAGGAGAGAAAGAGCTGTATGAAGATTCATCTCTAGTTGATGCTGAGTTGGTGCAATGAGGAGCCAGTCGTCGATATATGGGAAGACCGGGATGTTCCGGATGCGGAGAGCAGCTGCCACTACTGCCATGCATTTGGTGAACACCCTGGGTGCAGTAGAGAGTCTGAATGGCAGGGATATATATTGGAAATGATCGTGGCCCATGGCGAATCGAAGGTACTTTCGATGCTGAGGTCGGATTGTCACATGGAAGTAAGCGTCCTGAAGATCTAGGGAAGCCATCCAAGAATTCTTGGGGATCAGGGGCAGGATGGATTGCAGAGAAATCATTCTGAATTTCTTGTATTCGATGTGTTTGTTCAGCTTCCGAAGATCTAGAATAGGACGCTTGCCTCCATCCCTCTTGGGCACCAGGAAGTACCTCGAGTAGAAGCCCGTCCCTCGGTGTTGAGGAGGAACAGGTTCTATGGCATTTTTCTGGAGCAAGTCCAGAATCTCCTGTCGGAGGTGTGGAGGGGGGGGGGTAGCTGTAAAGTAGTGGTGGTGAGGTGGTGAAATGAACTCGAATGACGCACGATGGTCAGCACCCAGGAGTCGGTTGTGATCGAGTTCCAATTCGGAAGGAATGGGGAAAGCGGGTGGAGTCCGAAGAGAGTCAAAGAGACTGCTTGGCAGGAAGGGAAGCTTTCTTGGTTTGTTGAGACCGAGGTCTCTGTTGGAACTGAGGCTTTTGCTGCACGCTCTTCCTCTTCCAGTAATCATTCTGCTTAGGTGACCTCTGGCGTTTCTGGAACGATGGACTCCAGGGTTTTCCACGACTAAACTGCTGGAGGATGGTTGGGAAACTCCCAGGCGTTTCGCACGTTTACGGCCATCATCGACTGAGGTCAGTACTTCGTCGGTGGAAGCATGAAAGAGGCCTAGACCATCAAAGGGAAGGTCTTCAATTTTTTGCTTGATGTCTGGCTGCAAATTGGTGGATCTTAGCCAGGCATGGCGACGTAAGGCAACAGAAGAAGCAAAGACCCTCGATGAACATGAAACAGCATGGCGTATAGAATTGATCTGTTGCTTGGACACTGTGGACAATTCGGATACCAAGTTGGAAGCCATTCTCTTGGAGGTCTCAGGGAGGGAAGGAATGAGGGGCGTAAATTGGTTCGACAGGTTAAAGATGTAGGCAGAGAAGTAGGCCAAGTAGTTATTAAGTTTAGAGTTGGTAGAGGCTAAGTTGAATATTTTCCTTGCCAGGGTGTCCTGTTTTCTGCCTTCTCGGTCCGGTGGTGTGGGGTGTCTGGATGGCTTGGCCTTAGTGGCTGAGTGCACTATGATAGAGTTAGGTGCAGGGTGTGAGGCCAGGACCTTAGCATCAGGAGCAAGAACTCTATAGAGAGAGTCAAATCGTTTAGAGGTGGGTGGGACTGAGGCAGGTTTGTCCCATGCTTCTCGCAGGCCCTCCAAATGCACCGGCAGCATTGGTAGTAGTGACCCTGGTGGGAAGTCTGCCTGAACTAAATCGTGCACAATGTCAGACACCTTAGGTGAATCCAAAGGCAGAGCAATCTGTAAGGTCTCGGCCATGGTGGTGATCAGGTTTAAGTAGGCCTTGGAAGCGTCCGATGGGGAAAGGCGGAGCTGTGGTGTAGAGTCGGAAACTAAAAAGGCAGGGCAGTCTTCCGAATCCGAGGATGCTGAGGTCTCTCCGTCGGAGTGGGAGTCCTCTCTAGAAGGAGAATGTGGTGATACGATCAGTTCCGAAGTGGAAGTGTGAGGCTTGGTTGTCTGAGCATGCTGGTCCCTGGAAGGTCTAGGCGGAGTAGCGATGATAGGTGGAGCAATCGAAACCGTCGCGGAGGCAGTACGGGGCTTCTGCACATCCCGATACCGAGGTTGTTCTTGGACTCGAAATGATTCCATGTGCTGAGACGGAAAATACTCGAGGTCTCGAAGTCAAGCAGGCTCTCGGAGTCGATCGTAGCCACGGGGTCGAGAAGCCTCGTGACGGATTCGAGGAGTAAGAACCTCACGGCCCAAATAAGGTGCTGATTCCTGGTATCGGGAGCGGCGTGTTCCCTCTTCAGAAGGGGAGCGGGAAAGGCGATGATAAGGCCGGTTTCTAGGTGAGGGAGATCGAGAGAAGGACGAGTAATCGTATCATCCACGTGCGTAATAATCCTGGTGTTCATAATAGGTGGAATAGGAAGAGCTGGAATCGCGGCGCCTGCGTGGGGAGTGAGAACGGGCTCGAAGAGTAGAAAGATGCGTCAGCGAACGGGATCGGGTTCGATGTGCGGAGGGCTCTCGGTGTGTAGAGACCTGAGTTGCTGACTCCCTGAACAAGGGAGAGACCGCGACATCTCGAAAGGCCCCGGGTCGAAGAGATGATCTGAGATATATTTGGGTAGGGTCGGTAGATGGGTCGGGCTCGAGAAACTCGGAGGGGACCACGCTGCGCACCGAAGGTGAGCGAGATCGGATCGGAATTACTTCCACCGCCGTAGATGAATGAGGCGTTAACTGCGGCATGTCAGTGATGACATCGGACGGCGCCGACAGTTCCGGCGGAAGTAACAGCTGGGCTGAAGAGGTTGCATTGGGATCCATTATTGCCGAAGCTGAGGCCGAGTCCCGAGGTCTGTTTGGAGCCGAGTGCGACTCGTGGGGTTTCCTCGGAGCCGAATCAGCCGATTCGGAATGACGAGATTTTTTCGGCGCCGAATCCGTCGAGTCGGAATGACGCGATTTTTTAGAAGCCTTATGGCCGGTATCGGCGTGCTTCGAGGACTTCTTTCCGGACTTGTGCGACTTCTGCTTTTGCGATAGAAGCGCATCCGAAGAAGCCGAATCTCCCGCTTGTTGTGGGGGAGGCAGCGAGCCAGACGTGGGCATAGCCCTCAAAGACCGTTCAAGCAGGAAGCTCTGGAGCCTTGCTGTGCGGTTCTTACGGGCCTGCTTGCCGAAATGAGCACAGTGTGGACAGGAGTCCACTTGATGGGCTTCCCCAAGGCAGAATAAGCAGTAGCTGTGGCCGTCAGAAGTGGGGATTTTCGCTCCACAGTGCCTGCACTTTTTAAACGTAACTTTCCCTTCCATACGCTCCAGACAGGGGAGGGGAGGGAGGGAAAGAAAAGGGAAAAGAAAGCGCAGAAACGGACCTTCTTTTTTAAAAAAAAATTTTCTAGGGACGAAAGATAGTAAGAATAATGAAGAAGTATGAAAAAATAGAAGAGGAATACGATACCAGACGAGGAGAAGAACGAGGAGAAGAACGAGCTAAGGAGGGAACGCAGCGAGGTAGGTGTTGTCCGGGCGGTGGTAGGGAAGAAACTGAGTGGGATGGGCGCTCCCCCCCCCCCGCTCCAGGCATGCGCAGTCGGTGCCTGCTCCCCAGAGCGGGAGGGAAGCGCGCCAAAAAGCGCTATAGGCGAGCTATTGGAGCTCCGAGGTATGGATCCGTTGCCTGCGGCAAGACCCATGTGTGGGACTGCACAGAGACCACGAAGAAGATCCAAGAGAAGCACTGGGAGCAAAAGGGCCCTCTACCCTGAACAAACCTAGTGAGAAATCCACCATCATCTTCTGTATACAGTTGTGCAGTTTTTGTACTGTATTTGTTCTTTGCATGCCCTCCCTCTCTACATAACCACAGTAAAAGGCTTTGCCAAGGGACTTCTGATCACTGATGATCAAAATGTTGAGTACTTTTCTTTCTTTTTATTTTGCCAGAATATTACTGCAGAAGCAGAAACTTGTTGCTCAGAATCTTTCACAACAAAAAGAGCAATTCTAGGCAGATCCACTCAGAATCCCACCTAGTCAGTTGGCCTTATTCCCAGGAATGTGTTCATAGTACTGCACTAGAAAAGATCATGAGTAGGCCCACAGAACTGTGTGTACCTCCATTAAATCCTTTTCTAAATCCAATTTCTAAAAAAATGCTCAACATTGGTTTATACAGTATGGCAAATTTGTTCCAGAAAAGGGAGGATGAGGGCAATCCTCTTTCTGTTAATTGATATTAAGTACAGTATACTAGTCCACTGTAAGAAAAAAGGGTTACTTTAAGTATTAATTACCTTTTGTATTTTATAGTTTTATTACAGAATCACAGCAGAGCCAATATGGCTTCAAAAATGAAGTATATATTTTAATATTATTCCCACTGTTTAAGATTTGTTTCCTTAATTAACCAATCAATAAAAGCTTTTGATTAAAGTAAACAACAGGCATGTTTAAGAATGATAATCAAATTTGTATCATTTAATTTAATACAAATCTGTATTTACAACTCTGATTTTTTTAAAAAGTCTCCGGATATGCCAACCTTGGTATTTGATTATCTTCCCATCGAAGAATGGCACTAGTAGTTGAACGTCCTGATAAATGATCTCTAACACATTCAGTGTCATCCAATGAATAACCTACAAAGAAAAAAACAAAAACACTTTCCAGTACTTCTAATTATATTAATTTACGATACTACTTTAAATACTGCAGTTTTGTAATAGCATTCTTGTATCATTCCTTGAACTACACATTCAATATATAATAGCTTTAGGTGCATGACAGAAAAAGTATATATTTTAAATAAAGAAATAAATTCCACTTGCAGAGTAAGAATGAAGGTAGTATTATGTTATAAAAGTAAACACTGTCTAGCCTAGAGAAGAAAATACAGTGTTCTTTAGAAATCTGTTCATGGAGACGTGCTTGAAGTCATGAAAGGAACTATACCAATGGATCTGTTTACTTCTTGTTATCTTCATTAAAAAAATTTTTTTTAACATTAAGGAATACAGGAAGCAGCATAAGAATAACATAATCCAGCATCACCAACACACACATGCTTGTACACAGAGAAAATACTTTTGAGGTTCAGGCTCCCAAATTTTATTGCCTTGTATAGTAACACATGCTTATTCCTGACACCTAACCTAGTTCATTCATCCTTCAGTTATGCAGATATGTCGATTAGACCCTAGTGAAGTAACTATCAGTATTTCAAGTTGCATTCCCCTCCCCCCCACAGAATAGGAGGTTAATCTTTGCTCACACTGACACTAAGGACCCAGCAACAGGAGCAAGATGCAATTTTCTCCTAACTGTGGATTTGCCCCAAAAACCTCAAAGGAAGCTTTCAACTTTATGAGAAAAAGAGAAGGCTGATGAGGAACAGTGATTTAATTTTTGTGTAGCACTTCCAAAGTCCAATGTTCAAACCGCTCTACATAAAATAATTATCGCAGTAATTCTTACAACAGTCCTGCAAACTAAGCCAGTAATTTCTCCATTTTGCAGATGACAGTTTTGAAGTGAAGAAGGTATGGTGTAAAGGCCACAGAGGATTTGTGACAGATCAGGTGATCTTCCAGGTGATCTTTTATGTGGGCACAAAATGTGGTTTTCCCACCTCTCTCCTTACATGGCAGCTTGGACTAGCTTTCTCTCGACCCAAAAATGTTAATCATGAGAGAGGGCTAGTCACATGGTTCTGTGGTCTCAGGCTCACAGCACTGCCTTCTCAGAGATGATCAGAACTCACCAGCAGTGTCCAAAGAACAAGCAGGCAGGAGAAGAGTGGAAACAAAATTCTCCACTATCTTGTAAATATAAAAACATGACGCAAAGAGCAGTGATGGCTAACTCTTTGTCAATGTAAGATATGCTGCATTCCAGTCACCTGTCATGCTGGAAGGGCGGAAGAAGCCAGTGAGTTGCATTTTCAAGCCACAAGTTCTAGTGTTTGCTTCAGCATGAGTACACCTCTACTCCTATAGACTGCCTCTGGTTCACTGTGGACAGGGGATTCATACTACTGGAACATACAAGGGACACAGCAAAAGCTGCAGTGTAATCCTTTCCACTTGGTAGAATACTGGTAGAACAGAACCGGAGTTAAAAGGCAGGCATTAGGATATAGAATAAGATTTTAAAAGCTGACTATGAAATTAAAATTTAGTGACTTTTCTGCTCCTCCTGGTCTCTGAATTGTACTTCATTGATTGGATCATACAATGTTTCAAATAAGATAGATAGTTTAAACCATCTAAGCTTAAATCAGCTTAAACTACCTAAGCTTAAGGGACACAGTGATCATGGGAGATTTCAATCACCTGGACATCTGCTGGAAGTCCAATTCTGCTAAATACAAAAGGTCAAATTTCTGACTTATCTTGCTGACAACTTCCTTGTCCAGAAAGTGGAGAAGGAAACAAGGATTTGCTATTTTGGACTTGATTCTCACCAACAAGGAAGAATTGGTTGATGAGGTGGAAACTGTGTACACCCTGGGAGGTAGTGACCATGTGATTTTGGAATTTACAGTCTTAGGGAAGCAAAAAGCTATATGTAGTCAGACATAGAGGTTGAACTTCAGAAAGGCAAACTTTGACAAACTTAGAACTATGCTAGGTAAAATCCCATGGTCAGAAATACTTCAGAAGAAGGAGGTTCTCATGAGGGGTGGGAGTTTCTTAAAAATTAAATATTGAAAGCACAATCACAGATGATTCCTATGAGACGAAAAAATGAGAGAAGACTAAAGAAGCCAAGGTGGCTCCATAAACAGCTCTCTAAAGACTTGAGAAATTAAAAAGACTCCTTTAGAAAATGGGAGGGCCTTATAACCAAGGATGAATATAAATGAAAAACCAGTGCTTGTAGAGAGTTAGAAAAGCTAAAGCTCAGTATGAGGCTAGCCAAAGACGCTAAAATCAACAAAAAAGGGTTATTTTCTTATGTTCAGAGTAAGAAAAAGAGCAAGAAATTGGTAGACCCACTACATGGACAGGAAAGTGAAATTGTAATAGGTAATGAAGAGAGGAAACTGCTCAATTCCTAATTTTCCTCAGTCCTCTCTTCTGAGGGAAACAGTGCTCAACATGGCAAAAACAGAACATATAGTGAAGAAGAAGAAGAAGAGAAGAGAAGATATTGGATTTATATCCCGCCCTCCACTCCGAAGAGTCTCAGAGCGGCTCACAATCTCCTTTACCTTCCTCCCCCACAACAGAAACCCTGTGAGGTGGGTGGGGCTGCAGAGGGCTCTCACAGCAGCTGCCCTTTCAAGGACAACCTCTGCCAGAGCTATGGCTGACCCAAGGCCATTCCAGCAGGTACAAGTGGAGGAGTGGGGAATCAAACCCGGTTCTCCCAGATAAGAGTCCGCACACTTAACCACTACACCAAACTGGCTCTAGTGAGAGAAGGGAGTTGCAACCTAAGATCAGCATAGGGGTAGTACATAAACACATAGTTTCTTTAAACGAAACAAAGTCCTCAGGGCCAGATGAACTGCATCCAAGGGTACTAAAAGCTTGCAGTTGTAATTTCTGAGCCTCTGCCAATTATTTTCGAGAATTCTTGGAGAACAGGAAAAGTGCCAGAAGATTGGAGGCGGGCAAATGTTGTCCCCATTTACAAGGGGGGGGAAGAAGGATCCAGGTAACCATCAACCCGCCAGCTTGGCGTCTATACCTGGAAAAATTTTTAGAACATATCATCAAACAGTCAATCCTGGAACATTTAAGAAGAATTACTGTGATTATTGAGAGCCAGCATGGGTTTCGCAAGAACAAGTCATGTCAGACTAGCCTTATCTCTCTTTTTTAGAAAGTTACTACCTTGCTGATCAGGGAAACGCTGTAGATATAGTTTATCTTGATTTCAGTAAATTTTGATAAAAGTTTCACATACTATCCTTGTTGACAAGTTGGTAAAATGTGGTTTGATTCCTGCTGTCGTTAGGTGGATCTATAACTAGTTGACAGATCGTATCCAAAGTGTGTTTGTGAATGGTTTCTCATCTTCTTGGAGAGGAGTGTCAATTGGAGTGCCTCAAGGATCTGTCCTGGGGTCTGTTTTGTTCAACATCTTTATCAATGATTTGGATGAAGGAATAGAGGGAATGCTTATTAAATCTGCCAATGATACTAGATTGGGTGGGGTTGCTAACACAGTAGAAGACAAAAACAAGATACAGAATGATTTTGACAGGCTGGAAAACTGGGCTGAAACCAATAAAATGAATTTTAACAGGGATAAATGTAAAGTTCTGCATTTAGGTAGGAAAAATCCAATGCATAGTTGCAGGATGGGAGAGATTTGTCTAGGCAGTAGCGTGTGTGAAAAGGATATAGGGGTCTTAGTGGACCATACGCTGAACATTAGTTAACAGTGTGATGTGGTAGCTAAAAAGACAAATGTAATTTTGGGCTGTATCAACAGAAGTATATTGTCCAGATCACGTGAAGTGATGGTATCGTTTTGCTCTGATCTGGTAAGACCTCACCTGGAGTATTGTGTTCTGTTTTGGGTACTACATTTTAAGAAGGATATAGACAAGCTGGAACGGGTCCAGAGGAGAGTGATGAAGACGGTGATGGGGTTGGAAACCAAGTCCTATGAGGAAAGGCTGAAAGAGCTGGGGATGTTTAGCCTGGAGAGGAGGCAGCTGAGAGGTGATATGATCACCATCTTCAACTACTTGAAGAACTGTCATATAGAGGATGGTGCCAGAAAATAGGACCAGAACCAATGGGTTGAAATTACATCAAAAGAGTTTCTGGCTCAACATTAGGAAGAACTCTCCTTCTTTGGAGGTTTTTAAACAGAGGCTAGATGGCCATCTGACAGCAATGCAGATCCTGTGAATTTAGGGGGAGGTATCTGTGAATTTCCTGCATTGTGCAGGGGGAGGGGATTAGATGGCCCTGGGTGTCCCCTTCTAACTCTTTGATTCTAAGTTGATTTCACTCCTCTGCTGTATATGTTGCTAGAAGTCCCCCAGGAACTGTTCATTGAAGGAAGGGGGTCTGGAATCAATATTTTGCCCTCCTCTATTTTGCACAAATACAACTTTGAAAAAGCTTTTTTCCACAACAGATCATTAAGCATACTTTTGTGCTTCACAAAATGGGCTTAAACCCATGGTACATTTTATGAAGCAGAGGAGCAACATTTTCTGGGAAGCAGAAAGGAGAATGGCTGCAGAGCCAGCATGGTGTAAAGTTAAGAGTACTAGACTAGGATCCAGGAGAACCAGATTTGAATTCCCACTCTGCCATCTTTGGGTCCCCACTTTGGAGAAAGGTGGGGTATAAATAAAGTAAATAGTATGATCCACTACCTGCTTTGTTAGATCTAGTTTTATGTCTTTCACACCTTAGAGAAATGACACTAACAGAATTCAAGTGGTGCATATTTGTTTTCAATTTTGTGATGCTCCCCCCGCCCCACAAAAGCCCCAAGTGCTCCTTTTCATCTGTTTTCACATCAAATGATATTAACTATAAATAACAGTATGGAATATACATCAGTTATTACAAAGGCAGAGGTTATTAGCCTCAGTAGTTTATATGAAGTAAAGTCTATAGAAGAGATGTTTAAAATGTTCTTTACCAATTGGACTTCATACATACCTTTTTTCTTTGTCTTTCTGAACTTCACAGCAGCCAAGTTTATTAAATTCATTCCATACAAGTTGTAATCTATAAACAGCTGGAGGAGGTAGGGAATATGAGCTTCATGAGGTTGGTAAAATTTATTCATTATGGCTCCGCCTTGCAGAAGATCGCATACTCTATAACCATAATAAAACAGTGAGAAATAAGTTACCATGTTAGTTGGGAGTAAGCAGTAAAGTGGCTAAGTTTGCAGATGAAACTAAATTGTTCATGGTGTTGAGAACCAGAGAGGATTGTGAGGGACTCCAAAGGGATCTGTTGAGGCTGGGCGAGTGGGCATCAACATGGCAAATGAGGTTCAACATGACCAAATGCAAAGTAATGCACACACTGGAGCCAAAAATCCTAACTATAAATACAAGCTGATGGGTTGTGAACTGGCGGAGACTGACCAAAAGAGAGATCTTGGAGTTGTGGTAGATAGCTCACTAAAAATGTCGAGACAGTGCATAATCTTGTAAACCTCTATCATGTTACCTCGCAGTCAACGTTTCTCCAAGCTAAAGAGCCCCAAATGTTTAAACCTTTCTTCATAGGGAAAGTGTTCCAAACCTTTAATCATTCTAGTTGCCCTTTTCTGCACTTTTTCCAATGCTATAATATCCTTTTTGAGGTGCGGTGACCAGAATTGTACACAGTATTCCAAATGAGACTGCACCATCGATTTATACAGGGCATTATGATACTGGCTGATTTGTTTTCAATTCCCTTCCTAATAATTCCCAGCATGGCATTGGCCTTTTTTATTGCTATCGCACACTGTCTTTACATTTTCAGTGAGTTATCTACCACGACCCCAAGATCTCTCTCTTGGTCAGTCTCTGCCAGTTCACACCCCCAACAACTTGTATTTGTAGCTGGGATTCTTGGCCCCAATGTGCATTACTTTGCACTTGGCCACACTGAACCTCATCTGCCATGTTGAACCTCATCAGCCTCAGCAGATCCCTTGGGAGTGCCTCACAATCCTCTCTGGTTCTCACCACCCTGAACAATTTAGTGTCATCTGCAAACTTGGCCACAAAATTCTGGCCACTAAAGCTAAAATTAAGATCACTAACATATATAAATAAGAGGTTTCATTATTTTAAAGAGATTGTGTCCACAGAACTGAATACTGTTGCTGCTCTGGAAAGAACTATGGCAATCTTGTACAGATATCCAAATGTATAAAAACAAAATCCTTAAAACTACACACTAGAAAACCCCCCACAAACTAATCACAATGTTGGAAAATCTGCAAATTAGGTATTTAAGTGGAAATTGCAATCACTAGTTTAGATCTACTGGAGCATTTACCGGGGGTAACATGCCCATGGAATGTGGTTTTCTCTCTTCCTCCCACTGCAGCCCAAAATGCCTCTGAAAATGCTGCTCCTGGAGGGTTCACCTGTTCCCCAATAAGGAAATTTTAGGCTGCAGTGGTGGGGGGAGGCAAGAAAATTGTAACCCCTGGCTGGAAATCCTCTGGTCCACTTAAATGCTCTGGTGGGTCCAGGCCAAGGAGATAAGTTTCCCCATACTATCTTCCTGACTGCCTTCAATCTTTTGGAGGCAGAATAAGCGAATACTTCTTTTCTTTGACTTAACAGACCTCTGCCACATTTGCTCACACTGATCATACATACATATAATTAAAGCTAAACAAATTCAAAAGCGGTATTGGCAAATGAGGTTTGAAAGTGTGAGTACAAAGGAAAAAGGCACCAACAGCACCTGCCAGAAGAAGAAATGCAAATTTTTGACAAAATAAGTATTTTTCCCCCTGCAATATAAGTATTTTTTTCATCAAATGTGCTATGTTGGAGTGAATATCTAAACTCACAATCAGAGAACATTTGGCGCAATTCTATCTATTCAGTTTTACCCAAACATCTATAGATGTATAGGTATAATCTATAAGTTAACATTCTTTGAGAGATACACCTATTAAAGTATACTCTTACCCTCCTGAGAGAGATTTTTTACTATGTTGCTTCCCTAATAAACAGCAAGTCTTAGCAGTACCAGTTTATTTGCCCATACTATAGATATGTAACTATACTGTCATCCCACAATCTTGTCTCCCATTTGAACATAAATAATGCTTTATCAGTTTGTTTACATGTATTAAAAGCATTTTTACCCCAATTCCCACAATAACTCAAGACATCTGCAGCATAGTTAAAAACATATATACAAAATCAAAACAACAAATCTACTATGCATCAAATATTCCTTCAATGACCCTGAGTGACCCTCCTTCCTGTTTTGTGAAACTGTTTTTTATATATGCATTTTCAAATTTTATTTGAATGCTTTGACATTTCCTCACCTTGGGGACCCTTAACTGGGTGGAAAGGTGACATTAAAAATTTTTAAATAAGTAAAAATAATCAATAAAATATAAGAGTCATTCAGAGTCCAACAACAGGTTCCTCTCAGCCCCAAAACAAAGGTTTTTAAACATAAATTAGACTGGCATAAGAGTATAAAAACCAGAAGGGAAAACAACAAAAACAAATCTTGAGGGAAATAATTTCAGAGAACTCACTAAGTATTCTAGCTTCCTTAGGGGAAGGTAGCTACGCTACAGCAGACTCTTGAATTCTCTACTTTAAAGGTGAATCGCTTCATATTGCAAGAGGCACTCTCTAAATATATACCGGCTTAAGACACTAAGGATTCGATCATTAATTTGGAAGTTCACCAGCATCCAGCAGAGTTGGTGCTGAACTGGCTGTATATATATTTCCACCTACCTATCAGCAGATAGGCTACAGCATTCTGAACAGCTCTTAAAAGCAGCCTCTAATAAAGTCTATTACAGTAGTCTATAGGAAAATGTTCTTCATTAACAAAAACAGGTGTTTGATTACCTTTTCACCATAGCAGGATTGTAAAGGTAGATCTTCATGAACTGTCTTTCCTTTTCATGGTAACCATAAAAAGGCCTGGAAAACAAATATCCAACAAGCATTGATATATGCTTTTGATAGAAAGTTATTATGAGCGATGGGTACATATGCGCATACAGTTAACCACATGTATGGGAATCCTGCACATTAGAACTTCCATTGAGTTTTGGTTCTAGATGCTTCCTTGTCCACTATAATTAGTCACTTGCTAGTTAATCTAAGGGCCAAGTAACAGAATACTACCGATTACTATACAGACTATAAGAGTAGAAGAGCTTAAAATGATCTTCAGACAGATTAGGTTAAATGAAGTTTATTTTAAAAACTGAGTAAGATTTCTGTTTTACAGCCAAATTAGAAAATAATTAGGTCTAAAGTTTATAATGCTTTTAAGATCCCACTATATTCACTTGCAGCCTTCTCAGGGTAGTTTCATGTTTTGCCAAAATAATGAGCATGTCCCATATGGTATTACTAGAGATGTAAAATTTCCAAAAATTCTGAAGCTCAGAAAAAACAGAAATTGTCAGAAAAATTGAAAAAAAAATGCTAAATTAGCACTTTTTTTCCTTTTCCAGATTGAAAGTCATTCTGTTACTTTAGGAACATAAAATATGACTATGGACAATTTTACTTGGCATGAAATTATCACAACTAGCATATTAAAAATATAATGTATACAAACAATTATTACAAACAGAATTTACTTTTAAAATAATATTTATTTGTAACTGGAACAAATGGAGCAACAATCTCCTGTTTACTAGTTTATATGGAACAGACAAAAAAACCTCCACAAAACAATTTTTAAAAATTCAGAAGTAACAATTATTTATATTTCCTCTCAATAGTATTAAATAAAAATAAAAAACTCATTCTCATAAAAAGAATTGAAGAGGGGGGAGTGTATAGAAAGGAGTGTAGGACTAAGTTTCAATGAATGGTCATGACTTGTTTGTCCTCAGTGCATAGAAATTAGAATAATCTGATATACATATTTTTTAGAAATGATTTGAAAAAATATCTGAACACCTTGTCTTAAAATATTTCATTCATCATGTTAAAATAAAACGCCCCATAATCAATTTATTTTATTTTAAAAAAAAATTTGAAAAAAAAAAGGCTTCAGGAAAAAAACGGAAGAAAGCAGGTTTTTTTTCCAAATTTTTCCGGTTTTTTTCCGGGCCTTCACATCTCTAAGTATTTCTAGTGAAAGAGAAATTAGGTCCTGTTAATCCAATGCATAGTTGCAATTGATGCATTCATAAGCAAGATGAAGCTGCAGTTAATACAACTCTTCAAAATATACACATCTAATTTTTAAAAAGCAGAAAAAGCTTTTGTGCTGATGGGATAGAACTTAAAACAGCCCTTATAAAACCAAGCATGTCTTGCAGCACTAAAAAGGGAAAAAGGTAAAAGTCGGATCTACACGGATCTTCATGAATTCATATGATTTTTATATTGAAATGAAATCAAACCACTTTAATCCTATAGATCCTGTCTTAGACTATAGGCAGGACCACAAAAATCATGCCTCCACGAATTCGTGGCGCCTCAGCAATGCAAAAACTGGCTTCCAAAGCACGGATCCTCATGAATTCATATGATTTTTATGGAGAAATGAAATCAAACCACCATTATGTTGTAGATCCTGTCTTAGACCATAGGCAGCACCAGAAAAATCATGCCTCCACGAATTGGTGGCGCCACAGCACTGAAAAAACATGTTTCCAAACCACGGATCCTCATGGATCCTCATGATTTTTGCTTTGGCCCACCCCAAGATAACCAGCCAATCACATATCATGTCCATGGGCAGATGTTGCACCACAGAAATCGTGGATCCATGTGTTCGTGGCAGCGCCAGGGACCAAAAACTTGCTTTTGGACCACGGATCCTCATGGATCCACGTGATTTTTGCCTTGGATCCCCCCAAGCCATCCATCCAGTCATATATCATGTCCATGGGCACAGTTTACACCACAGAAATCATGGATCCACGGCTTCGTGGTAGCGCCAGGGACCAAAAACTTGCTTTTGGACCACGGATCCTCATGGATCCACATGATTTTTGCCTTGGATCCCCCCAAGCCATCCATCCAGTCATATATCATGTCCATGGGCACAGCTTACACCACAGAAATCATGGATCCACGGCTTCGTGGCAGCGCCAGGGACCAAAAACTTGCTTTTGGACCACGGATCCTCATGATTTCATGTGGATCCATGAGGATCCGTGGTCCAAAAGCACGTTTTTGGTCCCTGGCGCTGCCACGAAGCCGTGGATCCATGATTTCTGTGGTGTAAGCTGTGCCCATGGACATGATATATGACTGGATGGATGGCTTGGAGGGATCCAAGGCAAAAATCATGTGGATCCATGAGGATCCGTGGTCCAAAAGCAAGTTTTTGGTCCCTGGCGCTACCACGAAGCCGTGGATCCATGATTTCTGTGGTGTAAACTGTGCCCATGGACATGATATATGACTGGATGGATGGCTTGGGGGGATCCAAGGCAAAAATCACGTGGATCCATGAGGATCCGTGGTCCAAAAGCAAGTTTTTGGTCCCTGGCGCTGCAACGAAACGGTGGATCCATGATTTCTGTGGTGTAAACTGTGCCCATGGACATGATATGTGACTGGATGGAGGGCTTGGGGGGATCCGAAGCAAAAATCACATAGATCCATGAGGATCCGTGGTCCAAAAGTAAGTTTTTGGTCCCTGGTGCTGCTACGAAGCCGTGGATCCATGATTTCTGTGGTCCAACATCTGCCCATGGACATGATATGTGATTGGCTGGTTATCTTGTGGTGGCCCAAAGCAAAAATCATGAGGATCCATGAGGATCCGTGGTTTGGAAACATGTTTTTTCAGTGCTGTGGCGCCACCAATTCGTGGAGGCATGATTTTTCTGGTGCTGCCTATAGTCTAAGAGAGGATCTACAACATGATGGTGGTTTGATTTCATTTCACCATAAAAATCATATGAATTCATGAGGATCCGTGCTTTGGAAGCCAGTTTTTGCACTGCTGAGGCGCCACGAATTCGTGGAGGCATGATTTTTGTGGTCCTGCCTATAGTCTAAGACAGAATCTACAGGATTAAAGTGGTTTGATTTCATTTCAATGTAAAAATCATATGAATTCATGAAGATCCGTGTAGATCCGACTTTTACCCAGACCCCTAAAAAGGACACTGGATGTGCAGCCCAGCCCCCAACCCCCCTTTTCATTTAACAATGTTTTAAACCTTGAACAGCAAATATGTTTTTCAAAGTTAGTATAAAAAAAGACAGATCAAGTCAAAGAGTTGTAACAAAATAGTACTTACATCCCATATACTAGAGACACTTTGAACACATGCTGAATAGAAGAGGACGGGTTTCCTAAGGCTATATTGAGTGCTCTGTCAATGCTGAATGCCAAGTGACGAAGAAAATGTTCTGGTTGTTCCCCATAGCCATCATAGGGAACATATAGATAAGGAAAGATACCATGTAAGTGAAGACAAGTCTTCTGACCTACAAGAGGAAAGAAGTTCGATATTTCAGTCAAAGAGAAAGGCCCAGAAAGTCATCTCCTCTTACAAGTTGCTAAGGAAAATCTATAATAGTAATTGCCAAACAATAAGGAATTTTTTCTATTCTTCAGATGGAAAAATTAGGAAATTTCAAGGAGCACTAAAATAAATGAAGCATTTTCTCTTTTCAAATGAGTGAACTGAAAGACAGTTTTATTTAAAATGTGTATTATGATTTTTTCTAAGACATTTCTACAGCATTAGAAAACTTCTATATAAACTGCAAACCTATACAACACTTTCAAGATTTTTTAATATGTAAACTAGGAATACGTTCCAGAACACCTGTGCTAGTCCCAGGGGCCGGCAATTCACCCTGCTCACTGGCAATCCCATCCCATAACACCTGTGCTAGTCTCAGGGGCTGGCAATCCACTCTGCCCTGTGGCAATCCAGTCCCAGAACACCTGTGATAGTCCCAGAAGTTGGCAATCCACTCTGCCCCCTGGCAATTCAGTCCCAGGACAATTGTGCTTGTCCCAGAGGCTGGTAATTCACTCTGTCCCCTGGCAATCCAGTTCCAGAACACCTGTAGTCAGGGTGGATAAAAATCAATGATTTTTTTTAAATTGTTTTTTTAAATATTTAAATTGGATTTTTTTAAAATAAAATGCTTTTTGAGGAAAAATATTATCATCCAAAAGTTATTCCATCATCAAATAAGAACTTTTAATTCTGAAGCATAAGGCTGTATATTCATGCCATGTTTAAATTTTTGGGTAATAAATTCTATTAATCCATTCACAATGTCATGCTCTTCCCGAGGTTTCTGTAAGATTACTAGGCAGTTTCTCTGTCTACAAGATATTATCACAGAACACAGATGCTTGGTTTTGCAGTTCTCAAAACTGTAACTTGTGTCTGCAGAGATCATATGCCTCTTCTACACAGCAAAAATGTTATAAAATGAACAGAGTTGAGAAAAATACCTTAATCTCATTGTTCTACAAACCTATGTACACAAAATCAACCCGTTAAAGAAGATATTGGATTTATATCCCGCCCTCCACTCCGAAAAGTCTCAGACTGGCTCACAATCTCCTTTACCTTCCTCCCCCACAACAGAAACCCTGTGAGGTGGGTGGGGCTGGAGAGGGCTCTCACAGCAGCTGCCCTTTCAAGGACAACCTCTGCCAGAGCTATGGCTGACCCAAGGCCATGCAGGTGGAAGTGGAAGAGTGGGGAATCAAACCCGGTTCTCCCAGATAAGAGTCCGCACACTTAACCACTACACAAAACTGGCTCTCCAGTGCTAAGTTTCAGAAAATTCAATGAATAGAAAAAGATTGCTTGGAGTGGAATAGATCTGTACAAGAAGAAACTTAAGTGTGAGGAGGGAGGGGCAAGCACTAAAAATGAAAGTGAAACTTTTTGAGCTACTCCACAAGAGCTACTTGTGAAACTACTCCACAAGACTTTGGAACTTTTGTATGTATAACCCGAGGTTTATCACATTATTCTTTCCCTGGAGGAGAAAACCTATAATGGCAGCAAGCCGTAAAAGAGACCCAGTTTGGGAATATTTTAATGAAGTTCCTCTACCTATTGGTAAGGCAGGCATGCGTGCAAAATGCAAACACTCCAACAAAGAAATGCAAGGCCTGGAAGCCCGAATGAGGCAACATCATGAGAAGTGCTATGATAAAGTTGACAACAGAAACACGTTTGAACAGGCAGCATCTTCAGGTTGGTAAACATTTTTCTTTGATCATATTTCTTAAAGAGTGCCTTGAATTGTCATGTTTGAGCAAAATTATATTTCTTATTATTACAGCATGCTACTGTCATTTTGATAGTTATGAAGAAAAGCAAATATTCCTTTTTGGGCAGTGCTGCATGGCAAAGGTTACAATAAGCAGAAATTGTATAAATAAGAAAATAACAGCACTGATTTTTTTTTTGTTTAGGGGAATTCATCATCAGCACGAAGGATTCTGGAAGCTATCCACCTTCAAGATCACCATCCTCCTGTTCTACAGTTTCAGAGTTATCTATCCAGGATAGCATTTCAGTTGCACCTTATACATCATCATCATACATCCGCAGTATATCACCTAAAAGAAAGAAAAAAACCTTCCCACCTGGAACCACCATAGGTTTTTGATAAAAACCAGCAGATTAGAAAAAGAGTTAATTGACGAAAAAATTGCCCAGTTTGTTTATGCAACAAACTCCTCTTTCCATCTGACTGAGAACCCACACTTAATTAATATGGTTCAATCACTGAGACCAGGATACAGTCCACCCAGCAAAACAGATGTTGCAGGGAAACTGCTGGATAAAGTGTATGATAGAGAAATCAAGCAATGTGCAACAGCTCTGGAGGGTAAAACTGTTAACTTAAGTCTTGATGGGTGGAGTAATGTCCACAATGATCCAGTTGTATGTGCTTGTATAACAACACAAGAAGGGAAAGTTTTCCTTGCACAAACAACTGATACGTCAGGAAATGCACACACAGCAGAATACTTACAAGAAGTGGCAGCAAAAGCTATAATAACATGTGAACGAAAATTCAAATGTCTAGTACGCAGTTTGGTCACCGACAATGCTGCAAATGTATCCCAGATGAGAAGAAATTTAGAAGAGCAGGAATGGAATACAAAGCTGATAACATACGGCTGCAGTGCTCATTTGCTGCACCTTCTAGCCAAAGGCTTCAGTGCTCCTGAAATAAAAACGAATCTTATTGATATTGCTAAATACTTCCATAACAATCATTTTGCTGCAGCAGCTCTGAAAAGAATGGGTGGAACCAAGCTAACACTCCCACAAGATGTTAGATGGAACTCTGTGGTGGACTGTTTTGAGCAGTGTATCAAGAACTGGCCTATTCTGACAACAATTTGTGAACAAAATCGAGATAAAATAGATGGCACTGTCACGGCCAAAATCCTCAACTTTGGGCCTAAGAGAAATGTTGAACATATGCTGAGCATCCTGAAACCCATTTAAGTGTTCACTTGGTTCCTTCCAAATTTCAACAGCGTCAGCAATAAAACAGCTATTTTCCTGTATTCTGAAGCTTTGGCTAGAAGGTGCAGAACAGAAATCAGGGATCCACAGTTTGGTGATGCCACAATACTGATAAAAACATGCTTCCAAAGCACAGATCCTCATGGATCCTGAGGTTTTTGCATTGGGTCACCCCAATATCACTTGTCAGAACTGGAAAACCCATGGGGGGCAGGGGTTTGCCCAAGTAACTAGAAGGCCCCATGGATCCCAGGGGAAAGGCAGTCTCTTGCCCAAGGAAGGCAGGTAGGATGGAATCAAACACATCTCAGAATTGGAACACCCATGGGGGAGGGAGGAGGCAGGTTTTGCCCAAGTAAAAACAGGTTGCTTACCTGTAACTGATGATCTTCGAGTGGTCATCTGTGCAGTCACACACATGGGTCTTGCCGCAGGCAACGGATCCATACCTCGGAGCTCCAATAGCTCGTTTATAACGTCTTTTGGCGCGCTTTCCTCCCGCCCTGGGGAGCAGGCAGCGACTGCGCATGCCTGGAGCGGGGGGAGAGCGCCCATTCCACTCAGTTTCTTCCAGCCGCCACTGGCAGTGAGACTAGAAAGGTTTAAGCAAGAAGTACCAAAGGCCAGCAGCGGGGAAGGCTGGGTGGGCGTGTGTGACTGCACAGATGACCACTCGAAGATCATCAGTTACAGGTAAGCAACCTGTTTATCTTCTTCGTGGTCTCTGTGCAGTCCCACACATGGGTGACTAGCCAGCTAAGTGTCCTGGAGAAGGGGCTGGAAAAGAAAGAAGTTAGTCACGTGGCCAATACCAAAGATTGTACGACATAGGAGCATAAGCGGATGCACTCACCCCTCATTTCAGTGAAAGATGGATCTGAGGACCGCTTGGCCGAAGGAGGCATCACGTCTCGCACGAACGTCCAACGCATAATGGGAGACGAACGTGGAAGGAGAGGACCACGATGCAGCAGCACAGATGTCCTCTAGGGAGACGCCGTGCAGGAAAGCCGAAGACGTCGAGACCGCTCTAGTAGAGTGAGCCTTAAGGCCTTCGGGCAGAGGCTGTTTAGCCAGTTCGTAGCACAGCCTAATGGCACTGACTACCCATTTAGATAGTCTCTGGGTAGAGATTTTGTGTCCCTTGCAAGGGTTTCCGTATGCCACAAACAGATTAGGGTCCTTACGGAAGGGCCGTGTACGATCAAGGTAGAAAGATAAAGCCCTTCTTGCATCCAGAGAATGCAAGGCCCGTTGTCCGTGGTCGGTTGGGTTGGGGAAAAAGGTTGGTAGAGAGGTTGAAGTCGATAAGTGGAACTGGGAGACAACTTTAGGAAGGAATGCAGGGTCCAGTCTCAGGACAACCTTTTCCTTGTGGAAAATGGTGTAAGGAGGATCGTGGCGGAAGGCGCATAAGTCACTTGCCCGTTTGCCAGAGGTAAGGGCAATCAGCAATGCTGTCTTCCAGGAAAGAAGGCTGAGGTCTATGGTAGCCATAGGTTCAAATGGTGCTTTCATAAGCGAGGAAAGAACTAGGGATAAACTCCAAGTTGGGACAAGGGGTTTAACGGGTGGATTGAGGTGCAACATGCCCTTGAGAAAGGACTTGGACAAGGAATGAGAAAAAACTGTTTTGCCCTCTACCGGATTGTGGAACGCAGAGATGGCAGACAGATGAACTTTCAGGGATGAGTAACAGAGTCCTGATTTCTGTAGAGAAAGTAAATACTCTAGGATCATATTGAGAGGTACTGACTCTGGAAGTAGATGGTTAGCAGTCGCGAATGAACAGAAGCGCTTCCATTTACGTTGGTACGAAAGCCTTGTGGAGGGCTTCCTTGCGTTGAGAATAACGTGGGCTACCTCTGCGGAGAGGTAGGAGGTCGAATTCTCCAGGCCGTTAAGGCCAGTACCTGAGGATTGTGGTGCAATATCTGACCATTGGCTTGGGACAGGAGGTCGCTCACAAGAGGGAGGCGACGGTAAGTGTGATGAGATAACTGGAGAAGTCTCGTGAACCACGGTTGCCGTGGCCACCAAGGGGCTACCAGGATGCAGTCCGTGCCGTCTCGTGCGATCTTCATCAGTACCCGAGTCAGTAGAGGGGTTGGTGGGAAGATGTAGTGAAGAGGGCCCGTCCAGCTGTGTAGGAAGGCGTCGTTCCCCCTTCTCGAAAAATAGTGTGGGCATTTGGCATTGTCCCTGGAAGCAAAGGCATCCACCATGGGTGTTCCGAAACATCTGAAAATGCGTCGAAGGTAGGTCGGATTGAGGGACCACTCGTGGTCGTCCAAACGAAACCTGCTCAGAGAGTCGGCCAGAACATTGTCGACACCTGGGAGGTGAACGGCGGTCAAGTAAATGTTGTGCTCCAGACACCATTCCCAGAGCGAAACGGCTATACGGCAAAGCCGGAGAGACCTGGTTCCTCCCTGCTTGTTGATATAGTAGACGGTTGCCATGTTGTCCGTTGAAATCTGAACATGCCTTCCGTTGATCAGTGGGAGAAAGGATAAAAGGGCCCTGTGCACGGCAATCAGTTCTAAGCAGTTTATGTGCATGGCCCTCTCGGAGGGAGTCCAAAGGCCTCTGACGGTCTTGTCCTCTAAGTGGGCTCCCCATCCCCACTTTGAGGCGTCCGTTGTCACAACAGCCACTGGAGGCGCCGGTAGAAACGGCATGCCCGCAAGGAGATTGCTGGGCACCGTCCACCACGTGAGGGATGAAAGTGCTCTCTGGGGAACCGTGAGTAAGACACTCTGCGGTTGCAACTGAGGATGGTAGGCTCTTACAAACCAAAGCTGTAGTTGTCGCATCCTTAGCTTGGCAAAGTGGATGACGGAAGTCGTGGCGGCCATGAGGCCCAGCAAGCGTTGGATTGTGAATGCAGACTGGCAAGGTTGTCGTTGAATTGACCTGGCTAAGGTGATGATAGTAATTGCTCGATCCTCGGGGAGGAAAGCACGGTGGAGAGAAGTGCGGAGGAGAGCCCCTATAAACTTGATGTCCTGAGTAGGCTCGAGATGGGATTTGGATGTGTTCACACAAAGCCCCAGGGAATTGAGAAGAGAGAGCGTTGTGTTGATATTGCTCTGCAAACGACGCTGAGTCGGTGCTATGAGAAGCCAGTCGTCGATATATGGGAAGACTGTGATGTCTCGAAGCCTGAGGGCCGCTGCCACCACCGCCATACACTTGGTGAATACCCTTGGCGCGGTGGAGAGGCCAAAGGGTAGGGATACGTACTGGAAGTGGTCTTGTCCCATGGTGAATCGCAGATACTTCCGATGATGAGGTCGGATTGTCACATGGAAGTAAGCGTCCTGAAGATCTAGGGAAGCCATCCAGGAATTCCTGGGAATAAGAGGCAGGATGGCCTGTAGGGAGATCATTCTGAACTTCCTGTATTCAATGAACTTGTTCAGCTTCCGAAGATCTAGGATAGGGCGCTTTCCTCCATCCCTTTTGGGGACCAGGAAGTATCTTGAGTAGAATCCCGTCCCTCGATGTTGGGGAGGAACGGGTTCTATGGCATTCTTCTGGAGCAGGTCCAGAATTTCCTGATGGAGGAGTGCAGATGGAGGGGTAGCTATGAAGTGGTGGTGGTGTGGTGGCGAAACGAACTCTATTGCGTAACCTAGACGCACGATGGTAAGGACCCAGGAGTCGGTGGTGATGGAACTCCAACTTGGGTAAAAGGGAGATAGTCTGGTATGCCTGTTGGGAGAGTCAAAGAGGCTGCTTGCCTGTCTGGGATTGCTTCTTAGAAGGTTGAGCCCGTGGCCTCTGATGAAAAGGCTGCTTTGGGAGAGGTTTCCTTTTCCAGAAATCTTGAGATTTAGGAGACCGTTGACGGCGCTGAAAGGATGGCTTCCACGGTCTTTGCCTATTAGAGGGCAGTGAGGTTGGTTGTGTGACCCCAAGACGTTTCGCTCTTTTGCGGCCGTCATCGACCGATGCGAGGACCTCATCCGTGGACGCATGGAATAGTCCCAGACCATTGAAAGGAAGGTCTTCTATACGCTGCTTGATGTCTGGCTGTAAGTTCGTTGAGCGCAGCCAGGCGTGGCGACGTAAAGCCACCGAGGTTGCGAAGACTCGGGAGGAACAGGAAACCGCATGGCGGATAGAGTTGATTTGTTGTTTTGAGACACGGGAGAGCTCAGAGACGAGAGCCGAGACAGCTTTTTGAGATGAGTCAGGCATGGATGTGATGTGTGGGGTGATCTGGTTTGCCAAGTTGAAGGAGTAAGCCGCAAAATAGGCTAAGTAATTGTTCAACTTAGAGTTGGTTGAAGAGAAGCTATAGATTTTCTTAGCCAGAGTGTCCAATTTTCGGCCCTCGCGGTCCGGAGGAACGGGGTGGCGAGATTGTTTGTTCTTGGTGGCGGAATGGACAACAATAGAGTTGGGTGCCGGGTGGGAGTCGAGGAATTTGCAGTCAGCTGCGTGCACCCTATAAAGAGAATCCAGGCGTCGAGAAAGAGTAGGGATCGAGGCCGGCTTCTCCCAGGCTTCCTGGAGACCTTCAAGGTGTACAGGAAGCATAGGAAGCGTAGAGCTATCCGGGAAGTCTGTGCGAACCAGGTCGTGTACCACATCCGAGACCTTAGGTGAATCAGAGGACATGGGGATGTTAAGTGCGGAAGCCATAGTTGTGATCAAATTAAGGTAAGCCTTAGAGCTATCGGATGGTGAAAGCCTAGGAGGTTGGTCCGATGAAGGCGAGGCTGGAGCCTCCTCGGAGTCAGAGTGGTCAGAGGTGTCTCTATCTGAAGTCGAGACGGGATGTTGAGGTGACTTGGGCTCGACGGGTGAAGGGTCCGAGGACGTTTTAGCGGTGAAGTAGGCGGTTTGGAAACCGATGCGGATGCTGCCCTGGGAGAATCTCGGTTCCGAGTAAGAACAGGAGGCTGCACAACGTTGTGGGATCCCGTTGCAGTATGGGAGCCGAAATCGTCTCGGGTCCGAGGGGCTGCTGCATCATCTCGGGTGCGAGGGGTTGCTTCTTCTCGGGGAGAGTAGTAGTGATGCTGATAATCATCATAGCAACCGGGAGACAGATGGCGGTAGTAAGGAGATCGCTGGTCACGTGAACGATAGTAGTCACGGGGTCCGGGAGAATAATATTCCCTGAGTCGAGGTACATAGACATCTCTGGAGAGAGACTCAGGGTCGAAGTCGGAGAGATGCTTGTAGCTGTGGCGTGATGGCGAACGCAAGTACCGATGGTAGCGTGAGTGAAGTGAAGGGGACGGAGACCGGGATGGGGAACGGTCCCGTCGATAGCCGCGATGGTAGTCACCATACCGGGACCGAGAGCAATCACGGCGACGGTCACGGTGGTCATCTCGATGCGGAGAGTTGAGGCGATCTCGGATCGGAGATCTTGGATGGAGCGGAGACCGCGAGCGAGAGCGGAGCCGCGGGGATCGAGATCGGAGTCGATGAGACGAGACCTGGGTAGAAGACTCCTTAAGCAATGGAGTTGTAATGTCCTTAAGCAATGGAGTTGTAATGTCCTTAAGCACTGGTGTTGTAATGTCGAGGAAGGATTCTGGTCTGAGAGGTGGAGGCTCGGAGTCGAGAATATCGATAGGAGGGAGACTGTGTACCGAGGGCGATCTAGAGCCAATCGGGATCACTTCAATAGAAGGCTGAGTGAGGCGGGGCATTTCCGAGATGACATCGGAAGGATCCGAGAGTTCGATTGGTAAGATCGGATTCGAGTGAGAAATCACGGAAGGAGCCGACTGCGCAGAAGCCGTTTGCGCAGCCGTAGCAAAGGCGGAAGTGCTGGAAGCCGCGGAGTTAGAAGCCGACGGGTCGTGGTGCTTCTTAGGCGCCGAAGTGGTCGGGCTGCAAGTTTCCGGACTCGAGTGGTGCGGCTTCGACAGGCTCGATTCGCCCTGACGGGCCTGTTTAGGCGTCTTATGCCCCTCAGAGTGCTTAGAAGCCTTTCTGTCGGACTTATGCTTCCTAGGTACGATAGGAAGGGCCGAAGCTGCCGAATCTCCCGCTCTTAATGGGGGAGGCGGCGGATCTGAGGTAGACATCGCGCGGAGAGAAGACTCGATGAGGAAACTACGAAGACGAGCTGCTCTGTTTTTGCGCGCCTGCTTACCGAAGCAAGCGCAGTGGTGGCAGTTATCAACTCTGTGGGATTCCCCCAAGCAAAATAGGCAGAGCGAGTGACCGTCAGAGGACGGAATTTTAGAAGCACACTGCCTACACCTTTTAAAGGTGATTTTCCCTTCCATCCGTTCCGGACAGGGGAAGAGAGGGAAGGGAGAGACGGGGTTGGGGGGGGGGAAGTAGAAAGAAAGCGAAAGCGCAGAAGCGGGTTCTACTTTTTTTTTTTTTATATATATATAGAGTATTAGGACGAAGGAAAGAGCAAGTAGTAAGAAAAAGAGAGATAGTACGATACCAAGAGACGAGCCAGAGGAGGAACGCAACGAGGTAGGTGTTGTCCGGGCGGCGGAAGGGAAGAAACTGAGTGGAATGGGCGCTCTCCCCCCGCTCAAGGCATGCGCAGTCGCTGCCTGCTCCCCAGGGCGGGAGGAAAGCGCGCCAAAAGACGTTATAAACGAGCTATTGGAGCTCCGAGGTATGGATCCGTTGCCTGCGGCAAGACCCATGTGTGGGACTGCACAGAGACCACGAAGAAGATCTAAAAGGCCCCCCAGATCCCCAGGGGAAAGGCAGTCTCTCGCCCAAGGAAGACTGGTAGGATGGAATCAAACACTTGTTGGATTGCAAAATGAACCCAGCTGGCTCAGGGTGGGGGTTGTAAGTAGCATCTACTCCTATGGAGCGGAATAGAAGCTCCGCGATTAGCTCTTAGACCTGCCAATCATACTCAGTAGAACTGCTATGGGTGTTTGTATGACACTAAGAAGTCCTCTAGTGTTGCCTGGAACTTTATTTCATCAGCGCCAGGATGTCTGCAAAAAAGAACCATTAATGACACAAAATGATCTGCCCCCAAAATTAGCTGTTTTGTTTTCCATTTCGTCAGCAGAGTCATTTGATGATCCAATTTGGGACGGCCCACGAATCCACCATTTTAAGCATGAATTGCAATCTGTGCTTTGTTTTGTGCCAATCCCTAGTTCTCAGTTAACACACCTTTATGATGTAAATCAAATAAGATCCTTTATTCAGACATGTTACAGCCAAGATACGTCTTGGAAGAACCTACCCTGAAAGGTCAGCCCATACAATTATACTATCATCTTAACTGTTACTTCGTAAGCAAGTTTGGGTGGGTTCGCGAAGTGGGAATCAAGGTTCAAAGTATTTTCCCAGAAGAGCAAAGCCCCCTCCCAGGGCAGTTTTCTAAAAATGAAACTTGGGAGACTCTGGAACAACAGATAACAGATAACCTTCACAGATAGGAAGGAATGCAAGCTATCTGAGTTGTCTAGGGGAGAATGGCTGCATACACATTACACAGTCAAAACAGAGCAAGAGTTACAGTTGCACAGCACAGCATCACTCGAATATTCATGGCAACATCTGCTCTTGACAGACTCCAATCTATCCTATGGACCCTTGGAGAGAATGTAGGGATCGGGCCACCTCTGCAGGGGACACCAGAAGTTAGCCCTGCCTAGGGTGCCAAATAGTCTAGGGCTGGCCCTGCTAATGGAACACCCAGGCCTCAGATTCAGCAGAAGCTCATAGGAGCACAGCTCCTGAACCTTTCTGAGGGTTCCCCCTCCTCCTCCCCACCTTGTTCACTGAATAGTAGGTGCAGTTGCATAACAATCACTGGATGAGCTCCGCCACCTACAAAACAACTCCTGAACCTTTACTATATCACTGAATCTTTACTATAGCACCGTGTCTTATAACTTTAAGAGATATCAAAGACACAGCTGCATGGAACTTCCTAGAGTTAGTTTTCAAGTTTTTTGGAGACAGCATTTTGCTAGTAAAATTCAAAAGGCTTTTGAATCTAGTTAGGAATTTTTACTTTACTTTTACCTTTACCTTTAGGGAACAGGTTTAGGTCTGGCTTCCTCCTAGTATAAATATAAACACTTAAGTGGGGTTGAGAGGTAAGTTCTTGATAATATATATATTTATATATATATTTAAAACTCATTTATTTAAATTTTTTAAAAGATATCCTCTTCTATCCAGCTTTGTGTTTTATCTTGTTATAATCACCATGGTTTATTCCAGGATGAGAAATTCTGAATAAAGAGGTTGCAGAAAGCATTTTGCCAGCCAAATTCAGAAAGCTTTTGCAACTGTTTAGAGAAGATGTTAAGGCCTGGCTGTCTCCCAATATTAACACTGAATTGTAATAAGCTGGTAACTTTTAAGAAAATAGAAATTCTCCTGAGAAAGACTTTCGATGAAATGAGCCTACATCCAGGTGCTCATTGGATGGACTTTTCTTTGCAATCTTGTAAAGCTGAACTTCTTTATAAGGTGCTTAAAAGGATTTATATAACTTTTAAAAATGTTTCACTAAATGTTGTTAGCCAGTATATCACAGTGGGGGTTTTTTGTGTTTTGTGAACAGGAGCAAGCAGCCAGGCCTAGTTAAGTCATGCCAATCAGGTGGCATCAAGTCTAGGCTGCCAGGCCTAGAGTAGGAAATCTCCAGAAGGAGGCTGAAGATATTCTGGGTATCACAACTGAACGCCAGATGACAGATCTCTTTCCTCATGGAGAAAATAACTACTTTGGAGGGAGGACCCTATGGCATTATATTTAGCTGGGGCCTTTCCCCTCCCCAAAGTCTGGCTTCCATAGACTCCACCACAAAATCTCCAGGAATCTCCCACCAACCTGGAACTGGCAGGATCGGCCCCAATGAGTTCTCTCCCAAAAGCCAAAATAGACCTAGAATGGGCTTTTACTGACAGAATCAAGTGTGGCTGTAGGGTTGCCAGGTCCAACTCAGAAAATACCTGGGGACTTTAGGGGTGGAGCCAGAAGACTTTCCCATCCCCCCCAAATAAAAATACAACAATGCCATCCCCCTAAATACAGTCTTCATTTCCTCTTTCCCCAGCAGCTGACTGCACTTCTACAAAACGAAAGTAAACAAACACACATTCTCTCATAAAGAAGACAAATAACACAGTTTGCAAGCACAGTTTTGTGAACTCACTGGGGCAATTTACTCACTAGAGCAATTTACTCACCAGAACTGCTGAGTGTAACCATCTGCTGTATTTCAATCAACTTCTTAAGACCTATTGGTGGCCCATACAATGTTAACTACAAAATGGAGATCACACACTTTACCTACAATACCTGAATGGCAACACCGACTTCGGGAATATTCTGTAATAATCAAAATTTCAAATAATATCTTAACATCTTTGGAAAAACACGAATCTAAGTTTGTGACAGTCTCGTTTCCAATAGTAGAATACTTAGCAAAATATGTAGTACCGCAAAATTCACTTTATGCACAAATGCTGTATTTTTAGTAATTTTGCTCTTATTTCTTTGTTTTAAGAAACTGATTTTTTAGTATAATTTGTAAGGAAAAAATATTGTACTTATGCTACAAACTATGTCTAATTGTAAATAAGTTTGACAAGTTAATAAAATTGAATGGTTGCCAAACCCCCCAAAAAACTTAAAACTAACAGGAAAAGCAGAGCAGCTCCAAACAGAGGGATTCTGCTCACTTCTCTTCCTTTTACACGCTAACCAGGAAGACCCAGGATCCTTCAGCCAATTGGGGGAAGGCTTTTTGTAGCTCCCACCTCCTCCAACCCTCAGCCAATTGAGAGATGGCTTTCTTTCTCTCCTCAGTGAAGCAGAGCCTCAATCCTCAGTTAATGGAATGCAACAGACCTTGATTGATGGTTTGACAGGCCAAAGGTTGATGCAGCACAGTCCCAACCAATCAGTGTGCTCCATTTTGCCACCATGAAAGGCCTTTATATATATAGGATCGGTTTGGCAACAAGCAATATGCTATCAGTTACTTTATTATTTATAAGATCCGTGTTTTCAGTGCTATAAAGTTTAATATTTAATATTCAAATATGCTGGTAGTTCTACCTACAGTGAGCATATGTAAAGGTTCCTGTCTCAATAATATAGTATTTATTTATGACATAATTTGTTTTCTACCTTAAGTTTTCATTTTTTTTCTATGTCTCAGTTGGCAAAAATATTTTCTCTTTATTAACACAGTTAATACAAAGCTTGGTCAGTCTACAAATTATCTTATTTTATTTAATATTGTAGTAGGATAGAATTTTACAATTTGATGTTATTGTTCAGTCGCACAGTCGAGTGCGACTCTTTGCGACCCCATGGACAAAGTCACCACATGCCCTCCTGTCTTCCACCATCCTCCAAAGTCTGCTTAAATTCGTGTTTGTTGTATCAGTAACGCTGTCCAGCCATCTCATCTTTTGCCATCCCCTTCTTCTTTTGCCTTCTGTCTTTCCCAGCATCAGGATCTTCAGGGAGTACGCCCTTCTCATTTGGTGGCCAAAGTATTTGAGCTTCAGCATCTGACTTTCCAGGGAACAGTCTGGGTTGATTTCCCTTAGGACTGACTGATTTGATCTTCTTGCACTCCAAGGGACTCTCAAGATTCTTCTCCAGCATCACAGCTCAAAAGCATCTATTCTTCTGCGCTCGGCCTTCCTCATGGTCCAGCTCTCACAGTCATACATTACTACAGGGAATACCATCACTTTGGCTATATGGATTTTGCAGGCAGGGTGATGTCTCTACTTTTTATTATACTGCCCAGGTTCACCATAGCTGTCCTCCCAAGGAGCAAACGACTTTTAATTTCATGGCTACAGTCACCATCTGCAGTGATCTTGGATTCCAGAAATGTGAAGTCTGTCACTACTCCCATATCTTCCCCTTTTTGTAGGAATGATCACTTGACACGGGTGTTTGGGAGAAGAAGAGAAGAATCCTGCTGCTCTGAGCAAGGTTCCTTTTTATTAATCTCCATATGCTGTACTAAAAATACACCAGCTCACAGCATTGCAACGGACAGGAAACATCTGCCCCATATAAGGAGTGGCTTTTACATTTATCAAAATTAATACAATCAGCAGTATATAAAAATACATTTGTCAAGAAAGGGAAACAAGAACATATATAAGAGGAACCAAGAATATTTGGATGTCTGCTTGTTTGGGCATTACGCCAGATATATCATTCTCCCACACTTCTGCTTCTCATACTTGTGGGGTGCAGACAATCAAACAACATTCCAACTATATATGATCACATTTCACTCATTTTTTTTTGAAAGCTTAACGCGTATTGCGATTTTAAATGATTGTTTGCAAAAGCAGTTAAATGACAATTTGGTTTTGACATTCCCAGAAAGGGAGTGAAATGACACTACAATGGGGTAAGGATGGACAAAGACAGGGTAAAGATGAACCACAGGAGGAGAGAGACAGTGATGGGATTATTCACTTACACTGGCACAGCTCAGGATCGTTTCATCTAGAGAAGATGTGTGTGTGGAGGGGAAATGTCACTGAGAGGCATGCCTTGGCTGTGCAGCCCAGCCTTCCAGTGTGGAGTTTTCCTGGTCTCCATCATGAGGCTTTACTGAGCACACAGGTTAGCTTGAGAGGGCCCCCCCATGTAAGACTACCCTCTTTATTTAGCAGTACCTGGGTATCAATTCTCCTCCTTTCTGCTGCCTAATCCTTGGAAGGTGTGTGCTACATTTATGATGTGTTGCCATTCAGACTTCATACAACCAGGATTGAGACACACTTGGGACAAAAGTAAAAGGGCTTAGGAATGTCAACCACCAAAAAGTAAGCTCTTCATGTATATAAAAAAAACCTCTGTGTCTTAGTACTGACAATTCTTTATCAATAATCACTACTAGCTATGTTGCAAAAATACAAGATGAATATCTTAACTTCTAGGCACATAAACAGTAGGAATGGGCATATACAAGTGACATGCTAGTTAATATTCTTTCGCCAATTCGATCATTATTGTAGCATAATCAATGTCTTCAGCCAATTCAATCTCTCTTTCTTCTGGGGAGGGGGGATCCGGGAGATTATGTCTCACGGCCTGCAAGTGCAAGAGCTTAACAGGATCCTGGTTTCCTATGGCTGCCTCCACAGCCTTGGTAATCATAGATCGAATTACTGGAATCAGACAAGGCAACATCATTAAACCGCCTAAAATTAACAGTCCCATTAGCAGAGCCTGTTTCCAATTTGCAAATAAACCCCATAACCTCCCCCCTTCACCCAATGCTCCAGTCCAAGTGTGGACCAGCACATGAGCAACTTTGCAAATTTCTGATGCAATATCCTGTACAACCTTTCCATTATCATTGATATTAAGACAACAGTTTGTGAGATTACATTTTCCACAGACACCACCTTCTTCAGCTAGTAAATAATCTAAATCCAAGCGGTTTTGATATATGGCAGCACACATCTGAGTCTGCTGTTTAGCCAACAGATTCAAGGCCATGGCTGTCTGATTAGTTATCACTTCCACCAGTCGGTAGTCTAATAATACGGCTAAGCTTATATACTGGGGTTCTATATCCCCAAGACCCATCCTGTGCCCAAGTAGCCGGACCATAATACTCAATAATTCGCTGTGGGGGCCATTCATTCCCCCACTGTCTTCCTCCAGTATCTATGGAGCGTTTTGATCTAACATAATCATCAAACAGTGGAGTTCCCAAGGCAGCTCCAACACTGGAGGGCAAAAGAAAGAAGCTGGGACGTATCGTTCCAATAATACAAGTCCCTTGCCATTTCCTGGGTAGAAAGGTATAAGTCCTTTTTCCACAAATCCAATACAATCCTTCAGGAGCCCTCCACTGTTCAGAGGGGTTTGAGAAATCCTGCAAATATTTATTTGTACTGCTAACATTTTCCCATGGTTGAAAATCCTTTGTCATATTATCAGTCTCCACCCCCGCCCATGCTGGTTCTTTGCTAGTGCTGTTAGCTAGCAGCATTCAGTGACATGAGGAGTGCCCAACCTCTCTCCCGCTTGCCCACAACCCCTGTCAGGAGATACACAATTCTCCACTTGCAACCGTCTACAACTCCCAGATCCTTTTCTCTACTGGCCTTGATTCCGGCCCGGGCAAATGCCACTGAACTAGGTCAGTGGGCAGGACTTCAAAGCCAATCCAAGGCCATCTTTCACTCATGAGTGGGCCTCCGCATATCCAGCAGTCTGAAATGTTAAGGGAGGAGGCTATTTGTTCTGCTAGGGCTATAAAAAGATTGCTGCCAGGCTCTGGGATGACAAACTTTTCATTTCGAGCCTCATTAAATTCAATCAGTTTAGGCTTTGGGATGGACGATTTTTCCAAACTTGACTTTGAATCAGCAGACCCACAATGACCTTGGGCAGCTGACCCTGCCTTGACCAATCATTGTTCCAATTGAACCAGGGTTTTGTATTTTTGCTTGGTAATAGGTTACTCCACGTTCCACACAAACTGTTCGGGAATTAGGTTTTATGCATCTCTCAGATACTTTTGTTGTGCGTGTACGCAGCAATGTTTTCAATCCCTGCATTTCCCAACATTTATTACATCTGGCTATCGGGGCACAACATATTGGCACACTGGTAAAAGCACAAAGCACAAGAATAAGAACTTTAAAAACATGCATGTTTAAATCTTGTTAAGGTTGATAGCTAATTTTCAAACAATTCGCACTGTCTCCACTATAATAATAGCCTGCAGAGTTAGCAGGGCTATTCTCGTCTTCAGAGGAATCGGAGGTATCTCCATGTAGGGGCACAGGGGCACACTTGACACACCACTGACTGTGCCAAAATTCAGGATCAGCAAGGTTTCCTAGGGGTACTGTTTCAGAAAAAGCCAAAGTGTTTTGAGAGTGTTCCCACACACGAAACCACCCACCAGAGTTAGGCCGGACTTGAAAGTAGTAGCGAGTTTTCCACATCTGATCCTTGAAGGGGTCAGAATGTTGAAAACACACTTTTCCCCAGCCCTCAATTGTCCACTCGAAATCACAATACCACCAAAACTGCCAGTTATAGTTTTCACAAAAATGCCCAGCGGTTAGCATAAGGATACTGCAGTGGATCTTCAAACTGCAGGGCAAACAGGTTAAAACGGTGTGTGTCACTCCACTCTGGGTTGTCTTCTTGATAATAATTCTGCAGAGGAAAGGCTTGCATGAGCACATCAGGGAGAAGGCAGGGAGCTAAATAAAGAAGCACACACACTATGAGAGGCCAAGTGGCAGTAATAACCACAAAGGTGGCAGCACACGGGTTCTTGGGAATTTCCGGCCGATGGCTGGTTTTCAGCACCTGCCAAGCCCTGATGGTCATTCATTTCATCGCCCCTCAGGTCACTGGAGGGGCCCAAAGGGGTCGAGGACTCATTGGAGGCAGCGCCAGGCTGACTCTCTCCATCTTGGGAACTGGGTTGAGGGTCACCTGAAGCCACGCCATGAGCAGGTCGCACACACTTCGCCGGCACCCACAAGGGACCTGCAGGGGTGAGAACAGAAGCAAACCCCCACCCCCAGGTAATGAGCTGTGCTGGCCCCAGCCAGGTCCGATCAGGCAAGGTTCTGTAGTACACCAGAGGCTGCGGCAAGACTGGTCAAGCACGGAAATGTCAATCATAAGGCGAAGCCATCCCTGAAAGAGAAGAGGTGCCTACACCTGGGATCGAAGAAAAATTTAATTATAGTTAAAACTCTATGAACTTGTTGTGTTATGGAAGCCAAATTAGGGGTCCGGAATTTCCCCTGTATTAATTGTTTTTCCAGGAGCGCCTTAAAGGAGCGATTGGTGCATTCCACAATCGCTTGACCTGTGGAATTGTAAGGTATGCCATGACGAAGATTGATGTCCCATTGCCTGCAAAAGTCAGCAAAAGCAGCAGAGCAATAGGCAGGGCCATTATCGGTCTTGAGTTGTTGAGGCTTTTCCAAGACCATGATGGCAGCCATCAAGTGAGCGATAGCATGGGTTGCTGATTCTCCTTGAGGAGTAGCCCAAAGTACACCTGAATAGGTGTCTACAGACACATGAACAAATTTCCAAGGGGCCAGGGAGGGAACGTGTGTGACATCCATCTGCCACAGTTCATTAGACTCGAGACCTCGAGGATTCACCCCACCTTCGGAGTGGTGGGAGAACCCTGCACAATGTGGGCAGGCGGAAACAATGGCCTGAGCCTGGGAAAGGGGAATACCAAAACCTTTAGCCAATGCTTTGACATTCTAATAGAAAAATTGGTGACTAGAAACAGGGTCAGAAAAAAGAGAATGCACAGCTGCATCAGCACGCTGGTTGCCCTCAGCCACAGCCCCAGGCAAAGAATAGTGACTGCAAATGTGAACAATAAAAAATTCATGGGTGCGTTGTTCTAAGAGCATTTGGAGGGTAAGAAACAATGCCATTAAATTAGAGTCAATGCGGGGGGGCAAGGTAGGCACCCGGTAAATTGCTAACCAGCCGACAAGACATAATGGGAGTCAGAAATAATATTGAGGGGTTGATTAAAAAACAAACGAAAAGCCAAAATGACAGCAGCCAATAAAGAAATGTGGGGATCATATATAGTTGGAATGTTGTTTGTCTGCACCCCACAAGTATGAAAAGCAGAAGTGTGGGAGAATGATATATCTGGCATAACGCCCAGCCAAGCAGACATCCATTAGTATGGGAACACCAAACCAAATATTCTTGGTTCCTCTTATATATGTTCTTGTTTCTCTTTCTTGACAAATGTATTTTATATACTGCTGATTGTATTAATTTTGATAAATGTAAAAGCCACCTCCTTATATGGGGCAGATGTTTCCTGTCCGTTGCAATGCTGCGGGCTGGTGTATTTTTAGTACAGCATGTGGAGATTAATAAAAAGGAACCTTGCTCAGAGCAGCAGGATTCGTCTCTTCTTCTCCCAAACACCCATGATAAGTCATCATTCCTACACCTTCTATTTGCCAAGGTATGATGGGGCCAGATGCCATGATCTTAGTTTTTTTGATGTTTGAGTTTCAAGCCTACTTTTGTGCTCTCCTCTTTCACCCTCAACAAGAGGTTCTCTAGGTCCTTCTCTCTTTCTGCCATTAGAGTGGTGTCATCTGCATATCTGAGGTTGTTGATGTTTTTCCCGGCAATCTTAATTCTGGCTTGTGCTTCATCCAGGCCAGCATTCTGTATGTACTCTGGATATAAATTAAATAAGCAGGGTGACAATATACATCCTTGTCGAACTCCTTTTCCTATTCTAAACCAATCAGTTGGTTCCATATCCCGTTCTGACAGTTGCTTCTTGACCCTTCTCAGGAGACATGTGAGGTGGTCTGGTACTCCCATCTCTTTAAGGACTTGCCACTGTTTGTTGTGATCCACATAATCAAAGGCTTTAGCATAGTCAATGAAACAGAAATAGACGTTTTTCTGATACTCCCGTGCTTTTTCCATAATCCAGCAAATGTTGGCAATTTGATCTCTAATTCCTCTACCTCTCCAAAACCCAGCTTGAACTTCTGGTAGTTCCCGATGGACATACTGCTGAAGCCTAGCTTGTAGGATCTTTAACATGATCTTGCTGGCATGTGAAATGAGTGCAATGGTGCGATAGTTTAAACATTCCTTTTACAATTGAACATTTTACAATTACCTAGTATAAAATTATTATTGGCTAGGAAGCCCAGACAGAAATTATAGATGCTTGCACATATGAACACGATAGGACACATTGCATGTTTCCCATTTGCTTTGTTTTAACAGGAAAAAGAAAGCACATGTGAACCAGACTGTGGCATTATAGCAATGCATCAACAGAGAACAACAACATGCAATTCTCCATCTGTTTTTAATGTCTGACTGCCCCTGTATGTAAGAACATCAAATACACTGACAGAGTGCAATACATAGTTGGTGGACTGCCTTCATATCACAAATAGTAGAGTACTGGAGGATAAAAGTAGTGAGCGCTGCAAAGGTGGTGAGTGCCTGCCAGCTTGTTGCTATAAAGGGAAAAGATGTTCCACCTGCTATGCCCCTTCCCCCACCCCATGGATTAGTCTGTTGATGGCAGTTGGAATGGTTAAGCAATCCAAGTTTAAATATTTGTGGTATTGATCATTTTCAGCTGTTTTTTTAAATGTTCATTTGCACTGAGCTGAAAAAATAGGTTTAAAATGCCCAAATGAAATAGTTATTATGAAGTAGGTAATGCCATATGACTCATAAAGCAGTCTAAACACATATATTACATAGTATACCATAACTCAGCTCCATAACTGATTGAGGGATGGGGGGAATACTGTTAAAAACTGGTAATTGGATACAATTATAACTATCTGAAAAGGTAGTACAAGGGGATTTGCAAGGGTAACCAAAACAAAAACAGCACTGGGGCCAGCAGAAATCCCATCTGTGGACTAAAGCAACTTAATGAGAGGTGTCAAATGTCCAATTCGCAGGCCAGAACCAGCTCACCCAGGGATTTAATCAGGCCCACAGGCTGATGAAGTTCCCAGCTCCTTCTGCCTTATCTTTGCTGGTGGCGGCAGCAGGAAGGAAAGCTGCAAGGAAAACATGGAACGGATTCTCTATTAAGTTATCTGTGCCCAGATAGATAGGCCCGGAAACCTTAATGGAAAACCCATTCCACATTTTCCTTGCAACTTTGTCTGTGCTGCAGTGTGTTTCAATGGAGTGGTGATCAGTTTCACTTTCACTGTTCCTTGCAAATAAAGAGTTGAGGCTTCAAGCCAGCTTGTCTCTGCTGAATTGACCTGACCTAGTAAATACTCTAACCTGGAAACTCACAGTCAAAGAGGGATATTATACTGCAGAGCCATTGCCAATCTAAGTAGACCCTGGGGGGGGGAGGGGGAAGGGAGAAGCTTGCAATGCCATTTTCTTGTTTTCCCAGGCTCAGATTTTATATTTTTAGTTTCTGCTGTGATCCTTGTTTGATTTTTTAAATGGCATTGCAAAATCCTACTGTTCCCCTACCTTTCCATTTTAAACAAAATATTGCAAGAGTTTAAGCATGTTTGAACTTTAAGTTAAAAAGAATATTTTACATAAGAACATAAGAGAAGCCATGTTAGATCAGGCCAATGGCCCATCCAATCCAACACTCTGTGTCACACAGTAGCAAAAATTTTTTTTTCATATATATATATATATACACACACACACACACACTGTGGCTAATAGCCACTGATGGACCTCTCCTCCATATTTTTATCTAAACCCCTCTTGAAGGTGGCTATGCTTGTGGCCACCACCACCTCCTGTGGCAGTGAATTCCACATGTTAATCACCCTTTGGGTGAAGAAGTACTTCCTTTTATCCATTTTAACCTGTCTGCTCAGCAGTTTCATCAAATGCCCATGAGTTCTTGTATTGTGAGAAAGGGAGAAAAGTACTTCTTTCTCTACTTTCTCCATCCCATGCATTATCTTGTAAACCTCTATCATGTCACCCTGCAGTCGACATTTCTCCAAGCTAAAGAGTCCCAAGCGTTTCAACCTTTCTTCATAGGGAAAGTGTTCCAGCCCTTTAATCATTCTAGTTGCCCTTTTCTGGACTTTCTCCAATGCTATAATATCCTTTTTGAGGTGCAGCGACCAGAACTGCACACAGTACTCCAAATGAGACCGCGCCATCGATTCATACAGGGGCATTATGATACTGGCTGATTTGTTTTCAATTCCCTTCCTAATAATTCCCAGCATGGCGTTGGCCTTTTTTATTGCAAACGCACACACAATTTTAATTGTGTTTTCATTACATTTTATTACACACATGGCCCAGCCCCGCAAAGTCCCATTTGTGTCAGATTTGGCCCTCCTAATAAATGAGTTCAACACCCCTGACTTAATGGGTTTGTCTTTTCTATGTAAGACAGCTGCCATTTCTTGCATTCCCATGTAGCCAGGAAAAAAAAACCTAATTCTGAGTCCCCCCCCCCCCATATTTATATTCTTGAACCCAAGAAAATATTAAAAGTGGGGAAATAAATGTTACTGACATAATGTATGTTTATTTTGTGCCTGAATGCTGATTTTTAAATGCACAAAAGATGTGTTCCACCCAGAACTGCTATTATTTTAATTCTGATTAATAATCAAATGGCCACCATAGAAACTGAAACCAAGCAGCATGTAAATATTTAGCAAGAGATAATGCTCTTTTGTTTTTATAAATGGTGTTTAGAGAGACTATTCAAAATAGAAGAATCTAGAAATCAGTTAGGTGACAGTAGTTTAAAATGGCAAAATAGGACCAATGAAAGTTGCTGGAGGCAGCATTTATAATCTACAGAAGCCATCCATTCACTGCACTAGTTGCTATCTTGTTCCATTATTATTATTATTATTTGTTTATTTATATTCTCCCCATTCCCCCATAGGGGCTCAGCACGGAGCACAACATAAATAATAAAATCACAATAAAATCATAGCAGCATAATAATAAAAAAGCCAATTACAATATTCAATACAACAGAATAGTACGGCACAACAATATGATAAGATGGTGTAGCAGGACAGTGCAGCAAATCAGCGCAGTAGGATAGCACAGTAGTGTGACTTCTTTTACTCCTCGGCTTCAAAACTTGCAAATGAACTGAGTGATGCATTAGAGCACTCGGTATTTCTCTTAATATAAGATTATAATGCGTTTCCCTGAAATGGCTGCTAGTTAATATCAAGGGAACAAATTTTGCTGAGCAAACAACAATTAAAGCAGGACTCCCAGAGGGGGGGGAAATCAAAGTAAATACTAACAGTTTTGATTCTCTTGAACACTGCAACCCAGAGTGTACACAGACAGGAGCCAAGCATTCAGCTGAGAACCTCTAGAAATTCTGCTGCAGCAACTCCTACAACCAGGGACAAATCAAAATTCAGTTTAAACACCTCTGCAGCAAAAATATTAAATAAGTCTTAATGACAGAGTCATGAAGCCTGAGGTGTGATGAGCAAGTCACTGTCTCTTTACCTGCCCTAAGACAGCTGTTGTGGGAAGGAGAAAAAAGATATCCCCATGTACATTGACCTTAGCTCCCCAAAGCAAAGGAGAATTATAAATATGACAAAATAATACTATCTGGTTCCTTTGGAATATGCCTTAAATTTGTTAAAAACAGTTTTTAGTCTATTTAGTCTATTGTAACTTTGTACTGTATCATTTGGAAGAAAGCTGCTGGAGGCAGCATTTATAAGCTACATAAAAAACACAAACAGCAAACTATACAAAATGAACACAGAAAATTTAGTATTATTAATTTGTTCTGTATACAAGTTTTATGTACTTGTCTATTTTCTAATTACTGGGCTAGTGAAGCTGAAATTAAAAACCCACTAAGATATAGTAGAATGGTTAGGAATAAAACGTTTCCCCTCTCCTCTTATGAGATAAGGATACTAAACTGTAATAAGGGTTATACAGAAGTAGAGTCTGTTTACTGGGGGGGGGGGAGGGGGGGAGGAGACCAGCTGAGGCCAATCCCAGTTCCCTGGTGTATGAACATGTATACACATGCAGTCAGAAGCATGCATTTGCAAAATCAATAATTATATAATATATAATTATATATATGAATGTTAAGATTGTAGTCTTAACTATTTGTTGCTTGTAGTCTTATGATCTCATTTTTCCTCTGATACAAAGGAGAACTGCTGGGATAAGGCCCGGCGCTAGCGGTCCTGGCACCCCAGGCCAAACCCCTCCCCCTCCCAGGGTCTTCTCATGCACGCTTTGAGCCCGCGGCCCGATGACATCACTACTCAGCCCCTTGGCCAGCAACTGTGCCTGCCGCCCCCACTGCTGGTCAGGTGCGCCTGGGCCAGGCAGCTTGGCAGCCCCCTCCCCTCTCCCCCCCAGGTTGCGGGCGGGCTGAAGTGCACTGTGCTAGGGTGCAGGTCTGGCTTGGTCCTCCAAGGCCCCACCGCCTGAGGAAGGAAGGCTGCTGCCTGAGCTCTCCACCACCACGCCTCTCCTGTTCTCTTGCAAAGCGGGAGAGGGCTGGGCTGTGCGTTTGGGTCGGTGTCAGCGGGGAGGGCGTGCCCGCCCCTGCAGTGAGGTGGTGCCCCAGGCAGCTGCCTACTTCGCCGACTCTACCTGCCGGCTCTGGCTGGGGTGAAAATCCAACAGTTTCCAAAAACAAACAAACGAGTACTTAACCTTCCAAAAGGAAATTACAAACACAGTAGCATATAACCTTTCCTTTATTCTTCAGTATTTTTAAAGACTATATAAGCTACTCCAGATGTTAACAAACAAGCTCCAGTTTATTTGTTAGGAGAAACCTCATTTATATTCAGGCTTACTACTAGGGCTGTGTATTCAGTTCAGTTGAACCAATAAAACCCTTTTAAAAAGCTGATTCAGCTGTACTGGGGCTGTATAGAGACATAAGAGTCTCTGATCTGATCTGGGTGCCGAATACAGCAGTTGCAAATAGCTACCAAAATTGGCGGCCACTTGGCTCCATTATACCCTATGAGCCACTAACATCAATGACAAAATAGGATATAATGATTGAACTTATCCTGTAAGCACCATGGCTTTAAGGAAGAACAGTAGCAAGAGTTGCAGAAACAGAAAGATTTGGGAATCAGACAGAAGTTACTGAAACACCACCACCACAAAATAAATATTGTCACAAGCTGGGTGCAGGTGTGAGCAAAGTCTGAGTTCAGTCCAGGGTCAAGCCAAAAGTTCAAATGAAAGCAGAGTCAAAAAGTCAAGTCAGAGAGCGGAAAGCGAGGTCATCTAGAGTTGGGAGTCAGGAAACCGAAGAGTCTATGTGAGAGTGCAGGAGCCGAGGTGGACGTGCATTGTGCCAAAATGACTTGTTGCTTCCACGGAGAGCCCAGCCCCAAGTAAGGGGCTAAATGGGCCTCTGGTGCTGCTCCAATTAACAGCAGGGAAGCTCCTGATAATACTCAGGGCTTAACAACCATCTTCCCCGTAGGCGTGCATCCTTCTGCCAGGCTGCTAAGTTATGGAATAGCTGCTCCCTTAATCATGCCACTAGTGGGGGGGGGGGGGTCAGGTGGGCTTCCTGCTTGCAGCTGTGCCTCCTCCTCCTCTGCTGCTGGTTCAGGTGCGGGGCCTGCTGGTGGCAAGCTGTCAACCTCAGGGATACTAGAGGGGTTGGCTACAAGTTCAGAAGCCAGCTTGTCCTCATCACCCATGACAAATATTATCAAAAATATATTTTTATTTATAGCGTACACAATGGCAAAGATTAAAAAATTAAAAACAAACATGAGAATCAGACTGCACAGAACATCAACATGAACTTTACATAAGCTATAATAATTTTACATACAGAGTTGATGAATATATCAAATGACCAATAGGACTATACATGTTTCAGCCTCAAGGGCCTTCCTCAGTAATCAATATTATAAAGACATGCACATCTAGAAGTAAATATATATAAACCAAAGTCAGGTGTTGCTTTCTTGTGTGTTGTGCAGTTGCGGAAAATTTATGAAGTAGGCTATGGATAACTTTTCATGGCGACTGTACAAGCACAACACAATCTTCAATTATATAGTAATCTGATATGAAATTTCCTAAGTCTCTGGATGTGTGTGTCATCAACAAAGGCTGGGTACAGATGGGAAGCTTTGCGCGCACCAGAGGTGTCCCAAACTATGCCGCCCAAACTGATATGGCCAAATCCTGATCAGACGCTCCTGCATGATGTGCCTATATATCGCACAGGGGGCACTTTGGCATGTTCACACAGTTGTTGCATGCCATCCCCTTAGCACAGTTTGGGTTTCTTTTTTTGCCTTACATTTTTAGTAGCCATGCGCTCATGTGCACATACGTTCATGTGCTCTGGGCAGTGAATGCCTAGAGCAGATTGGTGGGTTCACATCACCAATCCACCTCACTTGCACACTTGCGCATCAAGACGCTCAGAAAGATGGATGGAGTGCAGCAGAAGAATTTGCAGCCTCTTCCCAAGTGGCAGCTATTTCATCCATCTCAGAGACATTGGAGGACAGGGTGAGTGCAAGAGCAGGACAGGTGGCAACTGTGTCTGTCTGACCTTGCTTTTTTAATCCATCTGGGGGCCATGCCTTCGTCAGTTCAAATTGGCTGTCTGAATTCAGCCTAAGAGTTTCAGACTGTTTTAATCTTTGCCATCGTGTACACCATATATATCAATACACCATATAAATCAGATTGGGGGGAAGGGGAAACTGCCAGGCCTCTAAGCCTGTTTGATGCTCAGTGCAAATACGAACAACAATGAACATAAAAGGTAGTTCCTTTACAGTTCTGGACCCAACTCCCAATTTTTCCAAAGGATAGTAAGACTTTCAATGTATCACCAAAAATGAACAATTCAGAATACATTACTAAAATACAGTGTACCACTTCTGTTTACATTTAATCATTAGTATAAGGCTGAACACTGCTTCAAACCTTCTTATAAAGACTAGAAGATCTCCAGGTAAATGGCAATTTTGCAGTCTGACATTGGAAAATAGCCTAGAACCAGTTTTTGGATTCAACTTTGGCTCAATTCAGTATTTGCTTAGAAATATGATCATTGCTAAGCCATTCCCACCCATCTCACTGCATTTCAGTATCAATACTGAGCTTAATAGGGAAGGGTGGGATAGAAATGTGAATAAATACTTTTTCTCTTTAACTATCTAGGAATGGGCCAACATGCAAACAACCAATGATCCTTGGTTAACACATTCCTGTGTATTATTACGGTGATTCAGATGAAGATGGGTTAGTCTGTCTGCAGCAGTAGAAAAGAGTTAAGAGTCCAGTTGTACCCTAAAGACTAACAAAACTTATGGTAGGTATGAGCTTTTGTGAGTCACTGCTCACTCAGCTGTATCTAAAGAAGGGAGCGAAGACTTACAGAAAGCTCATACCTACCTCAAATTTTGTTAGACTTTAAGGTGCTACTGGACTCTTTTCTATAGTGATTCCAAACAATGAATTCCAGTGGTCAGTGTCATTATTTTTAATATAACATATGAAAACAGCCATGATATATTTCCCACATATATATTGAACAATACTGCAGAACTCCACCATAAATAGAATGGATGGAAGTTCAGTCACTATTATATGATGGGTAAATGGAGAAGAAAGCAGAAGCATCTCCATTTGCTATTCTACTCAAACCACTTTCTGCAAAAGTGCCAAGGACCCCGGAAAAACTTTTATCACTATGAAGAACAATTAGCAGCAAAAGCAAGGCATCAACACTGTGGGGAGCCTGATAAAATGCCTAATATAGATTTAAGCCTTTCCCTTCTGTAAAAGCAGGAGGGATTTTTCCAAGAACACAAGACAAGCTTGCTTGCACTGAAAGAGAACAATTTGGAAATCCAACGCACTGAGGATTGTATATGATTTGGGGGGCTTGAGTGCGTTAATCTCTCCTCCCCACTTTTTATTCCTCTCTCACCTGCTCTCAACTTTCTGTACTCCCAAAGCATATTTAGTCCTCAACAGTCAAGATTCCTTTTGGGGTGGGTGGATGACAAATCTTTTGGTTTCTGCATGCCTAGGATGTGCTCTCCATAAATATGCACAAACCCCTACCTTGTCTGCAGGCCTGGGGGTTTGCTGTTTTTATTCTTGGCAATATTATCTATAGTGATTCCTTTGAAAGGCAACAGAGTTCACCAAAGGAAAATCATCCAATGTCAGTTTGCAAATATTCTCCACACCAGAATATCCCCCTTAATTTGGGAAAAAGTTCCCAGCTAGTGGAGGAGATTCAATATTAGCAGAAATGAATTTGGTAGAATGTAGATGAGCTGTTTTATGTAGAAGTTTCTGACTTTGTTCACACAAGTATTATTTCAGACAGTGTAACAATTAACTTCACTGTGGGATTATTTGTATACCGCATTTGACAGAAAATCAGTTACAACAGGGAAGATGTCATAAAGAAGCTTCTAGGCTGACATTTCCCATTTACCGGGTCCTGACCCGGTACTGGGCCCTGGACACCTTGCCACGCTGCCCATGCCCTCCCTCATGTTGCTGCATCCCTCTCCCCCTAGGCCTTTGTCCCAACCCTGAATCAGCCCTCCTCCTGCTATCCTTTTGCTCCGGCGAGTGCAGGCTGCTGGCGACGTTGGGGCTGCTTCTGCTTCAGCAGTTCAGGCCTGGGTGTCACTCTTCTACCCCACCATCATGGAGACCATCAGGGCTGACCGCAGCTCTCCTGGCGGCACCCTCATTGGGCGCAGCCAAGTCCAGCCAAGAAGGCTGTGCTGGAAGGACATGTTGGGTGGGACCGCCCCCGCTGCTGCTCCACACACCATCCCTGTCCCTCGCTGTTGGCAGCGAGCCCAGTGGGGCCCCAATGCAGCAACGAGGAGCAGCAGAGGGGGCAGTCCCACCCAACATGTCCTTCTGGCACAGCTGCGGCCAGCCCCAACGGTCTCTGCAATGGCCGGGGGGAGAGGAGCGACACCCAGGCCCGAGTGGCTGAAGCGGCAGCAGCCCCGATGTCACCAGCAGCCTGCGCCTGCCGGAGCAAAAGGATAGCAGGAGGAGGGCTGGCCTGGGGGTGGGGCAAACGCCAAGGGGGAGAGGAATGCAGCAACGGGAGTGCTGAGAGATAGGCAGAGGGGTGAATGGGGAAGGGAGAAGGCACATGAGACGGAGGTGTGGGGCAATAAAGGAGAAAAGAGGCTGGCCAGACTGAAGCTTTATTTCCCACTCCCCCCCCCCTCAGTCAGTCAGTCTTTTCTCTTTCTTTCTCTCTTTCTGTCAGCCAGTGCAGTTCATGCAGCACAGGATGGATGCATGCTGTACACAGAGCTACCATAAGGATCCATGCAGCTGCATTCTGTACCAGCTGGAACTTCCAGGTCAGCCACAAGGGTAGGCCCAGGCAGAGCAAGTTACAGTACTCCAGCATGGAAGTGACCATTGCATGGATTACTGTGATTTGACTGGGTCAAGCCAGTTGCCTGTCCTGGCACAGCTGGAAGAATGTCAGTATGGCAACATTAGTGACATTAGCCTTCATTGTTAGGAAAGCATCCAGAATCACACCCATCTTGATAGTTGGTGCCAGTCACAATAGCATGCCATCAAGAGCTGGGAGTTGCCACCCCAAACCAGAATTTCCCTGCCCCAGCTACAGAACCTCCGACAGAAGGATTCAGTCTCAATTGGCTCTGTTTCAAACATTCCACCACAGCCTCCAACACCTCAGCCAGATTTTCTGGGGCAGTATCTGACTGACTGCCCTTCAGTAGATAAAGCTGGGTGTCATCAGTGTACAGGTGACATTCCAGCCCAAATCTCCACAACAGCTGGGCTAGGGAGCACATATAGATGTCGACTAACGCTAGGGAGAGGACTGCCCCCAATAAATCCCCCATACCAAGGGGTACCAAGGTGATATCCTCTCTCTGTCCTTATTAGGGCTTTTTTTTTGAGCAGGATTGCAGTTCTGGGAGGCTTGGTGTCAAGGGGTGTGGCCTAATATGCAAATAAGTTCCTGCTGGGCTTTTTCTACAAAAAACCCCCTGCTCCTCATCCTTGGAGAAATATACAATGTTAAATACCACATGAACACAACCTATGTTGACTAAGTTGATCAGGCATGAAGCTTATTTCTTAATGCACCAGCTGGAAAATTTATTTTGAAAGAGAAAAAATGAGAAGAGAACAAATTAAAATTGTTTAATGAGATGTCACAGTCATACATGGGACACCAACACATTTTTGTTCAGTCCAATCCTAAAGACTGTTCTGATTCATTTCAGAGAGAAATATAACGTACTCTCCATGCTTCTTTTACTAAAAAGCAAATCTTACTGAATTCCATTATGCTTATCCCAAGTAACTTTACACATGTTGTGGGTGCAAAAATGTGTCCACCTTGTTACAAGCATAGTGAAGCTCTTTTTATTCCACAAGGCATTTGCGAGTGGTTAAGATGTACTGAGGGCTTTGCTAGTAGTTTTTTATACTATTATTACTACTTTTACCTTACTAGTGTTTCTATACTTTAGTGGGATGTTTTAATATTGTGTCATCTTTAATTTGCATTGTGATTTGCCTCACACATCAGAAAAACACGATGTAAATTTATCAGTCAGTAGACACAGATAAACATTATTTATGGTTTACACTAACCCCTCTCTCAATACCTGTGATATGTGCTGAGAACTAGGATGCTTTCTCTGCTTTTACAGTAGTCTTTCACAGAAAGAAGAGTAGCACTGTTCCTTCCTTTCGTAAAAGTCCAGTGAGAATGGAGAACACATCCCTCTCCTTATTTATTCATGAACTAAAGTAAAGAAGGCATGATTCTCTGCTTTTATATTGGGCTTTGCAGAAGGCAAAGCAAAAACCTTTCATCTTTTCCTTGCAAGTTCCCTGTAGTTCATGACTCAATAGAGGGCTTTTTTGTGTGTGTGTTAGGCATTTAGAGCAGTTCGGGGGGGGGGGGGGGAGGCAGGAGATACTTGCTTCTAGTAATTAAATATTAAATATATACATATATCAAAATATGTCACTATTTATTATAATTTAAAATAATCCCCTCATGAGATGCAACATTTATGATCAACAAAAACCACCAAATTTCAAGCTCATCAAATATGTGAACAATTGAGCGGAGCATTAAATAAACTCAAATACTATCCCTTCACAAAAGTAGCTGAAAAACTACTGAAATATGATATATGTACAATTATAAGAACAGGTATAATACTAAATATGGGCAAAATATAACCAAAAGGCTATGTTCAGATATCTTGGGTTGAACAGCTACATATGAGTTCAGTAACCAAGAATTTTGGGGTGTAATCTTTCAAGAGTAAAAGCTTCCTTTATTAGATACAGCATATCTGATGAGGGAAGCTTACACCCCAAAATTCTTGTTGGTCTCCGAAGTGCTACTGGACTCATACCTAGCTGGTCTACTGCAGACCAATACCGCTTCTCTCTGAAGATCTCATCACTTTTAAAAGTAGCCACTCTCACTTTCAAAAGTTGCCCTTTTTTGTATGATTCCTAAGTTCTTCATCAATATTACCATATATATAAACATATTACTTGGTCCAGCTAGACACGGTGGTTCCTTAAGTCACTTTACACTTACTGTAAGTTAACTAGATTGTTAAAATAACAGATCAATATCATAAGGAAAAACCAAAAAGACACAGGTGTTGACTAGAGGGAAGTGTAACCAGTAACAGGTGTTCAGAGGGTGGGGAGCATACTAAGGAGAATGCAAGTCCATGAAAGCTTAAAAGAAGATTTTAAAAACACACAATACAGCAAAGCCCAAGATATTAACATGCATCTAGGGCTCAGGGTAGTTCTTCTGGAGATCTTTCAGGACTGACTGAAATGCAGGGTAGAAACCAATTAATTGGAAATAAATGTATATATAAAGTTTCGAGAATGCCAATTTAAAAGAGATTTTGCTAGTAATAGATATCACTGTTGTATAGCCTCAATATAACCTTCAAGTATAGCTCACAAGCCTGGTACACCTGAGTTCGTTATATGCTCAAAACAATAAACAAGAAGAGTTATGGCTCTGCACAGCCACTAGGACAAAAGCAGGGTTTATACAGCTGCATTTCATTATGGCTTATAATATACGGGGGCGGGGTGGGGGAGAGAAGTGAAGGGTGATCGTCCGCTTCCAGCAGTGTATGCACAAGGAGTACACACTTCAGGCACAGGAACACAGACAAGTACAGACAACCTGATATCCTCTTTGCACTTACTCGTTTATGCTACACTAAGGGGGCAGCGGTCCGGCCCCTTTCAAAGCAAAACCACTCTCCCTTTGCTTATACCCGTTCACAAACATAGCACAGACACACTGGTGGTTGCATATGCCTTCCCCGTTACCGACAGGCGGGGCCCCACCGGGCACGGACCAGTTCGCTCAACCGCAGCGGCCGGGGAAGGGGGGCAGCGGGCAGGGGAGGCACGCGCGCCAACACCACAGGGAGGAAGGGCGAGGGCAGTGTCTGCTTGTCTGTCTGTCAAAGGACAGTCAGCCCTGAGGAAAAGGCTGGGGGTCTCTACAGGATGCCGGCGCCCAAAAGACCAGCAGCGAATTGAAAAGAGGACCTTCGGCGCGATAAGCCCCTCGCATGGGCGGGTCTCCGCGTCTCTTACCTGACGGGGTGGCTCCGAAGACTCTCACCACTGGCACCCTCTTGACCGGGGCCTCCCTGAAGTGGGACTGGCAGGGGTCCAGGCCGGGCAGAGGGCTGCTCATGTAGTAATCGGCGGTCACGACCCTCACTGAGAACATGTTCGCCGTCGCTACAGCAAGCGCCGGTGAGGGCGGCCGTTGGGTATACCCCGGGGCCGGGGCTTCCCTCCTCCGCCTGCCCCAGCTGCTGTTGCTGCTCCTGCCGCTGCAGCACGAGCGCAGACCCCTCCCCGTCCTCACCCGCCGCGTCTCGCGCTCGCGCGCATGGACAAGAGCGGACGGAGCACGTAGGGGGGCGGGAGGAGGCGGTAGAAGGGGCGGCTAAGAGAGAGAGAGCGCGCGTGCCGTTGAAACAGCAACTGCCGCGGCAAGGCCCTAAAACCAGGCACGTTGCGTGCACTTCACGGTCAAAAACCTCCCTCTTCCCTCAGCGCGGGAGCACCAACGCAGTAGTTTCTCGACTGCGGCGGTTGTTGCCATGATGATGTCGTCACAGACCCAACTACAAGCATTGAGCAATGGAAGGGGGCGGTTGGTTGAGAACAGTAGCAAAGGATTTCTTCCTTCTCTTCGCTCCTACCCTTACACGAGGAAATGTTTAAACTCCTATTGGTGCTTCGAACGATGTTATCGATAGCTCAGCTTTCAGTTTCTTGGGTCTAGGGAAAGACAAGGCTGAAGAACGCCCAATTACCGATGGCCTAAGGGTTGTTACCCCCCCCCCCCCGGTCTGTTTAGGCGCCATTTCAGAGGCATGGAAAGGTGAGTCATTAAGTCGCGGGGGAGGGTGATCAAAGGGAAATATCGTGCTGTCAACGAGGAAATGGGGAGGAGCTGGGGAGGGGACCGTGGGAGTGGGGAAAGGAGAAGATGAATGAAGAGCTGGGTCCAGCCTTCAAAAGGGCGGCGGCTCTTGCCGTTGCTAAATATACTGCTGCCTGAGGCTTGCGCTGCTCTGACGTGTGCTGCAGAAGAAGGAGGATTCTCGCGCATTCTCTTCCCCTCCCCTTTCTTCTCTGAGTTTCACGTGTTCTCGCGGGAGCTGTAGCTTGGCGCGTGTTATGTCAAAGGTTAGCCCGGCCAGAATATTCAGTGTTTCTGACGTTATGCATAGCTTGTTGGGCTTTAGGTTGACTTTGGGCCTAGAGAGCAGGTTGATTCCTCTCCCCTCCCCCACCCATCCCCCGGTTTTGTAGCCTGTCTGATTTTATTTCTATTGTCACGTGCGTTGCACCAAAATACCCGAGAGAGACCTCGCTGTGACTGTTGCATTACATCCAAGTCTTTTCTTCCTACTGTGTATTTTGTGAAGTCCTTCCTCAGGTTTCCCAGATGGTGACTTTAATTCAGACATCTCAGTTTTAAATCAGGTATGGCATTGTAATGTGTTTCCTCTTTCAGCCTCAGACCTGCAAAACAGTTACATGGCTTGTGCCGATGCCAGTATTCCAGTTTAGGCTACAGTACTGCAGATTGATTTGTCTGGGACAATAAATATAAATCTGTTATAAAGTTTGAGTCCAGTAGCACTTTGAAGACCAACAAAGTTTTATTTAAAGTATAGGTTTTTGTGTGCATGCACAAATCTTCAGATACAAAGAAATAAAAGTTACCAGTCCATACATATAGGTAGAGAATGAGCAGTAAATTAGCATGCATACGACATAGTGAAAATGTTTAACAGATTCAAGGACCAAGCAGAAATAATAAGCTTATTTTGTATGGGTTACCATTTGTTTGGGTTTGGTTATGTGTGTGTGTGGTGGGGGGAAACATAGTGAAGGAAATATATCAAAGTTAGAAACTGATGGGCACATGTGCCCATCTTAATTGTGGAATGCTGGGAATAATGAACTGAGGTCCTGCCATTATGTTCCATTTTACCTCCTCTTGAGTGCAGTGGTGACCTTACAGCATCCTCTTCTTTGAGGTGGGGCAATTGGCTGTGTAGTGTACCTTCTCTGTCCCTAGACTGGAAAAATGCATTCCAATCTACCATTCCAAATTACATTACATTATACTAATCATTACATTACAGTCTATCGGACTGGTAACTTCCAATTAAGTGTATCTGAAGAAGTGTGCATACTCATGAAAACTTATACTTTGAATAAAACTTCGTTGGACTTAAAGGTGCCACTGGACTTAAACTTTGTTCTGCTGCTTCAGACCAACATGGCTACCCACCTGAATCTGTAAAGCTATTACATAAAGATGCGTTATGGTTTTTATACTCTGTTTTCCTCCAAACCAAAGTAAGATTTAGACTCTTCTCTATAAAACAGGGCCCCCCAGCTTGATGTATGTGGGCTCCAGGGCACCCACCAACACCTTTTCTGTTACCTGCAAAGTCTTTTTAGAAAGTGGGCTGGGTCAGGTGAGGCTTTTGCCCAATAGAGCAGGGGTGGCCAATGTTTTTTGCCTACAACTCCCATCAGCCCCAGCCAGCATGGTCAATGGCTGGGGCTGATGGGAGTTGTAGGCAAAAAACATCTGGAGAGCTACTGTTGGCCATTCCTGTAATAGAGCTTCTGACTGACTATTGCAGATCTGATTGGCTAAGTAGATTTTTTTAAAGTTGCTTCAGCAACAGGCACCACCATAACACAAGGATCTTCTGTGTAACTGAAGGTAAGTTGTGTGTATTCAAGAAAATGTTTTTAAATATATGTTCATTTTCAAAGGAATCCTGTTAAAGGGAGCTTCTGCCTGAAATATCGAAGTTACTATTAGAGTTATACATGATCTTTCTGCATGATACTTGGGGATTGGCTCTCTCTCTGGTAGCAGTTATTCTGTGGTTGGCTGTGCTTCCTGTGGCAGCCATTTTGTGACTATCCACCACCCTGTTTCAGAATTCCAGAAGTCACCGCAGGATTGAAAAGGTTGGGGACCTTTGTTCTAAAGCAGAGGTGGGAAACCTTTTTTCTGCCAAGGGCCATATGGATATTTATAACATCATTTGCAGGCCATTACAAATTATCAACTTAAAAAACAGTGCTCTGCCAAGGGAGAATGATTCAGACCAGCAAAATTAATGCCAAGAATTGTTTCTTCTATTTGAAGTCATGTGGGGAAAGCCTAATCTGCCCCCCCCCCACACACACACACTGCCCGCTGCCCTAAGCAAATGCATAGGTTCAGGGCTTTTTTGTAGAAAAGCCCAGCAGGAACTCAGCATATTAGAACACATCCCCTAATATTAGCATATTAGGCCATACCATCTAGGATAATCAAGTGCAAACTGAACTGAGACAGTAACTTTTCCAAGCCCTGTAGCAATTCTGGCTGGCCAGCCAGGCCCCAGGGAGGCTGCTGTACAGTACACCTAGGCCCTGTGATCCCTGCCTGGCCCTGAGGAGGCTGCTGCACAGTGCAGCTAGGCCCCACGATCCTCACTGGCCAGCCAGGCCCCAGGGAGGCTGCCACATGGCTCAGTTTGGTCCAGCAATCCCCGAGGGCCACACCAAGTGACTTCGAGGGCCGTATACAGTGCTCTAAAGTTATAAGTAATGAAATTAACACTGCTCAATACTTCCTGCATTGCTTCAACTTTAGTTTGTTTTGTGCCTTTCCTTACACTATAGATGTGGTATAAATACCAGTTTATATAATAAGGTGATATTGCTATGATATTTGGTATTTGCATTGCTAACAGGCTTATACAGCTTTATTCTGTTATCACTGAATTGGTGGTGACAAGCTTCTAAGGTTTTTTAACTTTTAGGACATGGGCACCAATTATTTTTCTGTCTCTAATAGGGAGAGAGAATGCTATTTTAGGATGGTTCATTTGATTCTTTTTAGGCCATAAGAGTAGACCAGAGTCCCTAGCCTTTTCAAGCCAGCTGTGAGTACAATCACAAAAATGGCTGCTGCAGGAGGCAGAGCCAACCACAAAATGTCAGGGATTAAGGCTATATATAAGTCTAATAACTCTTCAACATTTGTCAGAAGCACTGTTTAACAGAATGCCTTTTAATCTGCAAATCAGAAACCCTGCTGAGAAAAAGCTGCACCTAGCCCTGCACCTAACCCACTTTCTAAAAGTACTTGGTAGGCAACAGGAAAGTTGTTTGCAGGTGCACATGGGCACCATGTTGGGGACCCATGGAGAAGACCCACTAAGTAAAGGAGAAGCTGAGTCTTGGTGATGGCAGCTATACTTTACATGCAGTATCCTATACATTGATTTCCTGGCATTTCCAGCAACAGGTGACCTTTCTGTGCCTGAGACCTGGGGAGCTGCTGTCTACTAAAGTAAACGTAGTCCCCTGTGTAAGCACCAGTCGTTTCTGACTCTGGGGTGATGTCACATCATGACATTTCACAGCAGACTTTTTACGGGACGGTTTGCCATTATCTTTCCCAGTCTTCTACATTTTCCCCCTAGCAAGCTGGGTACTCATTTTACCACCCTCAGAAGGATGGAAGGCTGAGTCAACCTTGAGCCAGCTACCTGAACCCAGCTTCTGCCAGGTTCAAACTCAGGTAATGAGCAGAGTTTAGGACTGCAGTACTTCAGCTTTACCACTCTGCACCATGGGGCTAGTGACTATCTATTAGACTAGACTATAAGTCTGAACTAGATGGACTAACGGTGTGACTCAATATAAAACTGCTTCATGTTGGCTGTTAGCTTCATGGTGACCATATTTTGGGAGTTACGTGACTTAGTTGTGGTTGGAATAGCAGCTGAAGACCAAAGATAAGAATTTTTGTGCATGCAGTCAAACAAGGAAGAAAGTAAGACAACAGAGTTTAGTAGAGATTGGTTAATTTGAGATACAGCCTGCTAAGTGCTTTCTGTTCTCACCAAGCTTTGGAGAAGTGGGCAGATAGTAGTGATGCAGCAAGTGACCAGGAAAGATCAGATGACAGTGCTGCTCTAAAGGACCCTTTCCATAGCATCAGACCATGAAGAGTAAGGCAGGGGGAGGAACCTAGGAACAGTAGGGTGAAAAACCTAGTGGATCTTACCTTGACCCCCAGCAAATGCTTTTGTTTTTTACCAGTGCAGAAGCTAGACTCTGGGAAAAGGTGGAAGGAGAGCCTTAAGAAATATTTTTTTTCTTGTGGAATGAGTTGAATGTTCACAATGCTCTCTGAGGACTGAATACTATGGCAGATTTTGTGTAAGAAAAGAATCTAAGAAATTTCTGTGTACTCTAGACATACTTTCCCAGAATAAGTGTATTGTTTAAATGTTATTAATTTTGTTCACAATTAATTTCATACTGTATGTGTGATGAAATATACTATTTAAAATGGTCAGAATTTTGTGTAGTGTTAACAGGACCCAAAAGTGCTGATAGTCATTAATGCTGTGACTGTGTGAAGGCTGCTTCTAAATCAATATAATAAAATTTCTTGGTTTGTTTTTTAAAAAATTTTGGTTTCTCTTTTCAAATTGTTACCTTTCCTGCTTCATAAAACGAAGATTTATGTTTGCTGCTGCCAGTAGAAGGTACACCACACTCCACCTTAACTGCAGTGAAAACCTTGTGATGCTGAAAAACGGATGCTGGGAGATCTCAGTATCCTTGTAAATAAAGGCTATAAAAGTTGGGGAAGCTGTATGGAAGGGGGGGAAACGATAATCATTTCACTTCAGTCCACAGAATGTTGCTTGGATACAGCCCTGTGTACTTACATAGCATAGAATGTAAAAGCTTGAATCTCTTTGAAAGGCCAGTATTATAATATTCTGTAGTCATTAATGAATTGTGTGTTTATAACTCAGTAAAATAGGTTCAATGAGAAAATATTATATTTCATTACCCCCAAATTTTTATTTTCTTTTAAGAAAATAGGGATGGTGGAGGATTTTTTTTTTACCCATGGCTTCAGCATTTCTGGAAAATATACATTACTGCAGTGGCCAATAGACAATGTGGGCTGGCATTGTCGAGGATACCTTGCTGTTAACACACTAATGGGATGGTGATTGGACACCTCCCCCACAACAAGACTCTTCCTTCCAGATTAAATTGATTAGTTTGTTTGAGCTGGCAGTTCAATTTTAACTGTAAACACAGAGGGACTTTCAGGTCAGTTAGCAAGACGGCAAATGAGTTTCAACTGAATTACTTTGATATTAGTAATCACAAAGATCAAATCAGAGAGGTGTGAGCACATTTTTTCCTTTTATACAGAACAGTCATTGCACATACTGCATATTTACTGCTCAGTGGACATGTGATCCTAGATAAGAAGGTAACAGGGTGGCATTATACATTGTGTCTTATGTTGTGACACTGAAGTATCCTCTTCCATGGTGGCACAGTTATTAGAGTGGGTGTACCCCTTTCTGCAGAGTATATAAGTAATTTTGGTAATGGAAGAGTGTGTGTGGGACTTAGTTTATCAGAAAAAGAAACTTGCTATTTAGACTGCTTTCATCACACTTTTTTTTAGTCTGTTGTACAGTTATGTCTGTTTTGATAGTCACAAAAGTTTTTTCTTTGTGTTACTACAATCAGGGATCAAAAACTGTATCTATTGGTGAAAAAACAGGCAGTAATTAAAATTGTTTGGGCATCAACTGCTTGAGAGAATAAAAATGCTTTGTTAGACCCTATTTTGTAGTGATTAAATTGCTGTGGAAAATCTGATGAACAGGACACCTTTAAGATATGCGAGTTCTAGGCTATGACAGGGTTTAAAGATCATAACCAGGACCTTGGGCAGCCAGTGAATCTATTTTAAGATAGGCAAGGTTGGTTTCTATCAGGTAGCACCTGACAGTCATGGTAATACTCATGGGCAGAATGGCTGGTACTAAGTGAGGCACTATATGAATGAGTTAGCATGTCAGTAGGCTTTAATCCAATAAAAACAGATGCTGCTCAGAACTTATATAGATCTGAAATATGTTTTGATTTTTAAACATTGAACAAGACTGTCCAGGGACCTGCTGATATCCTACATATGATCATTAAATTGTGTACAATGCTTGCTGTTTGAGTTTTATGCTCTTTAGACAACTTTTTGTTTCCTTCTCTAGCTCAATTCCTTTTCATCATCCCATTTTCTTACAACAGGACTGCTATGAAGACTATATTATTTCCATTTTTAGATGTCCCGTCCATATCAGAACAACAACATGTATCCAGTGACTTATGGGTATTTAAGTCTTTGGAAATGAAATAGTGAGTTTCTCTTCAGCTGCTGTAGATCCCACTTTGCTCTCTTTGCATTTTTAAAGGTCCACTGACCTTGAAGAACAAAATGGGAGTGGTCAGTGGTCTGGTATGGAAGGAGGAAAGGAGAATTCCTGTTCTGCTAGGTCTGAAGATCATTGGACAAATGCCAACAATTTATTATTTATATTCCACTTTCTCCCCAGTGTGTATGCAAAGTGGTTTATGTCATTCTCCTTGCCTCCATTTTATCCTCAAAACAACCATGTTAGATAAATTAGGCTGAGTGTATGTGGATTTCAGTGTCACCCAGCAGGCTTCCGTGACAGAGTGAAGACCAGTGTTCCCTCTAAGCTGTGGAGTCTTGTGAGCAGAAATTCTACTTTGTGAGCTACTAGAATTAAAGTTGTGAGCTACAGCTTAAATTAGTTTGCTCTGGGGCCATTTTTTGTGAGCTAAGACAAAAATGTGTGAGTCAGAAGCTAAAAAACTGTGAGCTAGCTCACACTAACTCAGCTTACAGGGAACATTGGTGGGGACTGAATCTTGGTGTCTCAGATCTGACATTCTAACCACTATACCACACCGATTCTCCAAATATGTTTCCATTATATAAGACTTGGCTTTATTGCAAGAAAAATTGGTTTTATTTCACAGTACTATAAACATGAACAGTAAAGCTTCGTGATTATTTGCGGGAAGCTTTTTTGTACTGTTCTTATGAAAAACAAGAGAAAGACCACTGGAATGCACAATAATGCTAAGAGAAGTTGAAGGCAGAAGGAAAAGTAGAAAACCTAACATGAAATTGATTTACTCAATAAGGGAAACCATGTCCTTCAGTTTGCAAGACCTGACCAAAGCTGTTAATTATAGAATGTTTGAGTGGTCATTAATTTATAAATTTTATAGGGTTGCCATAAGTCAGAGGCAGCTCAACAGTACAGAACACACAACACATTCTTATTAAATAGGAAGACAACAGTACATTGAGTTATCCAGATCATGATGATATTGGATTTATATCCCGCCCTATACTCTGAATCTCAGAGTCTCAGAACGGTCACAATCTCCTTTATCTCCCCCCTCCCCCACAACAGACACCCTGTGAAGAAGGTGGGGCTGAGAGAGTTCTTGCAGCAGCTGCCCTTTCAAGGACAACCTCTGCCAGAGCTATGGCTGACCCAAGGCCATTCCAGCAGGTGCAAGTGGAGGAGTGGGGAATTATGCCTGGTTCTCCCAGATAAGAGTCCGCACACTTAACCGCTACACCAAACTGGCTTTTCAGCAAAAAGTCTTTTCAGCAAGTATAAGGATGGAAGGAACAGATCTGGTCTTTCAAGCAGTTTTTTAATGGGTGTAGGCAAGACAAAATAAGCCACGGAGGAAAAAATATCTCTCTGCCACTGACTGGCATTTTAGGGTTATAGCTGTAGGCAGATGTTTTACTAGAACTGGAACTTCACAGACCTTCAGTTTCCGAGAGATGAAGATTCCCAGCAATAAAGGCTCAGATATGTGTATAAACAAAATGAAATACTTAAAGTTTTGGGAGGAATTGTAATGGGACTGTACTGGCTTTGATGTAACCACGGAAGTCTTGTGAATCTTAGAACAGGATGTCTTTCATAGGCTTTTTCTGAACCTGATGAGGCAGTAGAACCCCTTGGTCCTCATTAATAGAGACAGCAAACAGGAATGTAAAGGATGTTTTATTTTCTTCTCTTTTTTGTAATTAATATTTTATTAAAGTTTTATAAATAATAAATAACACAAATAAAATATACATATACAAATAATAAATAAATGACAAACGTATAACACATATTGGAATGTATAGATATTGCATGTAAAAGCAAAGCACTGTATGGAGGGTGGATTAGAGAACAATTTAGCCAATATAAAAGATTTACCATAAACATTAGTCATCAGTTACTTTTGGAATTTCCTGTTGAGAGGACCCATCTAAAATGGGGAACCAAACAGAAGTAATTCAAGAAGTATACAAAGAATGTGCATAATGTAGTACTGATCAAACTTTGTCTCCAGTCTATGGCACCTCCTAGGTTGTTTTTGGTCAGGGAAACAAAAGTCCATTAGCACCTTAATGACTGACAACATGTATTTATGGTGCATGTTGGGCATGCATATTAAAGCAGATGATTAATCCCATCATGGACCCTTGAAGCCCTTACACTCTGATCTTCTAACAAAGAAAACCTCACCTGGGAGCCAAGAAGTCTGTTTTCTTTTATATGTTCCTAGCCATTCAGAGTAACTGTGGTTCACAAGGCAGTCACCTTTCCAAGATAAAAGACATTTTCATTAGACTACACTTACATCCCAGGAAGTCCAGCATGGTGAATGCAGGCTAACTTTATGCGACTATACATTCAATTGTCTATCCCAGATTTCAGATGCTAGCCTTAAAGCATTTTATGTCCATGAGGTGATTTCTCTCATTATATTCTACTCTGTTTAGCTAACATTTAGCAGCAGCTCATGTAATTGAGTCTCCATCCTGGTTGCTTTCCTGTTTAACAGCTTGCATTTTATTTTATTACAAGTGAGATTCATGAATGAGGGATGGTATGGCACACTAATCTGAAATCAACATGAGAACATGAAAGTGTCATTTACATAGACTGTTGAGAATTTCCTTACGGCAAGACTCAGATGGGTTTGGATTCAATAATTCCTGCTGTTCACTTCCCCCTTCAAAAAAATTTAAAAAAAAAGTAGAAAAGCTTTTGCAGTTTTCAGACATGATAGAGACTCCATTGCAGGAGTCTGGATCATGATAAATATGTGTTACAGTGAAGACATTCAGTCAATGTCAAAGTTCTTGTGGCTAGATTTTGCCAGGATTGTTGTTTTATGGGTCATACATTGGCCTAATTAAAATCCTTAATTCTTCGTGATTTCTGATATTGATCAATTAAATCTAGAAGAGAAGTGATTTTTAAAAAAGAAATTGTTAGGACTTGTGTGTGTGGGTTTATTTGAGTGTGATAACTACTCAGCTTAAGCCTGCATATTTAATTTATTTTTATTTATTTTATTTGCATTATTTATAGTCTGCCATAAATGAACTCTAGGCAGATTACACAAAGTAAATCAGTGCTATCAATAGAACAAGGCATCTAGTAAAAAGATTAATAAGACTAGGATTACAGAAATCTGAAAACAAAGCATAAATATTAAATGTGTTACATTAACAATGCCCTAGCTAGATAATGTTGAGAGAGCAAATACATACATAGTATAGCTTTCATATAATCCCTAGATAATAAATATAGATTTTTCTTGCCAGCTACTGTATAACAAGTAATGAAAAGGTGTTGATAAATAAGGAAAAGAAGGAACTTTTCAGATTGCAGTACCCAAACTACCTCATCCATACTTCTGTCTTAAAATAATGGACTTATTTGCCCTTTCAGAACTTCCAACATCAGCAACAATGTGTTGGTAGGTGACATATTGTTCCCAGTGAGCAGCTGCAGATTTGAATGTACATCTGGTACCAATAAAAGAAAATTAAATAGCTCAGCCCTCTGTCCATACACAACCTTAAGGGGCCACCTGTGTCTCTATGTGCCCTTAAGGCAGCTCCCGTTAATAACAGTAGTTCCTCTATGTGGGTCAGTGAGAGCTTTTTCAGCTTGCGCTTTCTCAGCCTCTCCTGCTCTATGAAGCAAGCTTCCTGAGTAAGTGAGAAAAGGCTCCAAACTTGCAAAGATTTTAAAGACTTTAGAAGATAGAGCTTTTCAGGTGGTGGCCGATGACAGGAAGTCAGATATTGTGTGATGGGTAACAGCTTGCTTCCTTCGTTGTAGTTGTATCATATTTCTGTGAATTGAAACAGTTTTAGTAATGCAAGTAACTTTGAGTTGTAACTATTTGGAGAAAAGTGGGATATAACTTATTTCAGGTAATTATTTAGGCATTCATTTGTCACCTAGATAATGTTGAGAGAGCAAATACATACATAGTATAGCTTTCAGATAATCCCTAGATTTTAAATATAGATTTTTCTTGCCAGCTATTTTAAATATAGATTTTTCTGCTTCATTGACTACGCTAAAGCCTTTGGTTGTATGGCTCACAACAAACTATGGCAAGTCCTTAAAGAGATGGGAGAACCAGACGACCTCACATGTCTCCTGAGAAACTTGTGTAAGGGTCAGGAAGCAACTGTCAGAACAAGATATGGAACAACTGATTGGTTTAGAATAGGAAAAGGAGTTCGACAAGGATGTATATTGTCACCCTGCTTATTTAATTTATATGCAGAGTGCATCATGCAGAATGCTGGCCTGGATGAAGCACAAGCCGGAATTAAGACTGCCGGGAAAAACAACAATCTCAGATATGCAGATGATACCACTAATGGCAGAAAGTGAAGAGGACCTAAAGAACCTCTTGTTGAGGGTGAAAGAGGAGAGTGCAAAAGTAGGCTTGAAACTCAATATCAAAAAAACTAAGATCATGGCATCTTGCCCCATCACACCTTGGCAAATAGAAGAAGACATGGAAGGAGTGGCAGACTACATTTCTGGGATCCAAGATCACTGCAGATGGTGATTGTAGCCATGAAATTAGAAGACGTTTGCTCCTTGGGAGGGCAGCTATGGCGAACCTGGGCAGTATAATAAAAAGTAGAGACATCACCCTGCCTACAAAAGTGTATAGTCAAAGTGATGGTATTCCTAGTAGTAATGTATGGCTGTGAGAGTTGGACCATGGGAAAGGCCGAGTGCAGAAGAATAGAGGCTTTTGAGCTGTGGTGCTGGAGAAGAATCTTGAGAATCCCTTGGACTGCAAGAAGATCAAATCAGTCCGTCCTAAGGGAAATCAACCCAGACTGTTCCCTAGAAGGTCAGATGCTGAAGCTCAAATACTTTGGCCACCAAATGAGAGGGGAGCACTCCCTGGAGAAGATCCTGATGCTGGGAAAGATAGAAGGCAAAAGAAGAAGGGAATGGCAAAAGATGAGATGGTCGGACAGTGTTACTGATATAACTAACATAAATTTAAGCAGACTTCGGAGGATGGTGGAAGAAAGGAGGGCCTGGCATGACTTTGTCCATGGGGTCACAAAGAGTCAGACTCGACTGTGTGAATGAACAACAACAACAGTTTAAAATTAACATGAAGTGAGCTGGAGTCAGCAGCAAATCCGCTTGTTATGTTTTAAAACTATTTGCTGAAATATACAGGACTGGTATTAACTAACCAGCCAAAATCACAGTTAAAATTGAAACACTGTTTCATGAAAGATTAACTCTGTTCTACCAGTTTACCAGACCTTATCATATACACCACCAAGAGCAGTTATGCATTTATGTATTTACACATGTATATGGAGTTAAATCCTATGAGCCACAAGCAGAAGGCTCACATCATGATTGCTCTTTCCCTGATTCCCCTTTCTCCAGCAACTCCATAAGGTTTCCCCCCCTCCAAAAAAAAGTTAATGCCAGGGATCAGGGGAGCCTCATGGATACAACAGCTTGGATCCACTGGAGGTTTCTGCTGACGGGAGGGTATTTCCATCCATGTAGTATGACTTCTTTCCTCCTCTTCCAGCTGTAGTCCAAACTGCCCCTGAAATGCTGCTTTTTGGAGACAGAAGATCCTCAGGGACAGTGTGAGGAGGGAGTTAGCCACATGATGGTGGAATCTGCAAAAACAGCCCCCCTTGTATTCACAGGAATTGTCTGATGAATCCATGCCAATGTCATGGGGCCCTGTGTACTCCCTCGGGGGGGGGAGTAGACATAACCAGCTATTTTCCTTTGTGTACTAGAAAATTTCCTTTATTCACGTGTCTCATCAGCAAAAGAATGGATTGTTAATTTCCCATGATTAATCCTCCTTATATATATGAAAGAAACTATAAAACTGGTGTTAAACTTATGGTTTGTGGGCTGCAACCAGCCTGCTTAGGGATTTAATCAGGCCCACTGCTCTCTTCTCCCCCTCCTTCCCCTTTGAAGCTCAGAGGCTGCTGAAGTTTCCAGCTCCTTCTGCTTTTTCTTTGCCAGCTTTAGCAGTAAGCTCTTCTGGGCTTCGAAAGCTGCAAAAAAAATGTGGGATGGATTTTCCATTGAGATCTGGGCCTAGAGACTTTAATGGAAAATCCATTCCATGTTTTCCTTGCAACTTTGTCTATGCTGCAATGTATTGCAGTGGAGTAGGGCTGAAGTAGTTTCACTTTCCAGTATTTGTATAGCCAGTTGAAGTTGTTGCTTGTTGGAGTTGTCTCCTTACAAATAAAGGATAGATGCTTTGAGCCAGCTTGCCTTTGCTGAGTGGGCCTGAGAACTGGTGCCTAGTGACTACTTTAACCTGGGAACCCACAGCCAAAGGGGCATATTACATTAGAGAGTCATTGCCAATCTGAGTAGACAGGGGGGGGGGAGCTTGCAATGCCTAGCCATTTCATATTTTCCTAGGCTCAGAGCATTATATATTTTAGTTTATAGATTTTTATTTTCTGCTGTGATCCTTGTATTTTTTCTTGATATTTTATTTTTAAAATTGTGTTGCCAAATCTTACTATTCCCCCATCTTTCAATTTTAAACAAAATATCACCAGAGTTTGAAGTATGTTTGTATTTTAAGTAAAAATAATATCTTTAATTGTGTTTATCTATATCCTTTATAAAGTTTATATTTCTGCTACCTGGCATTACATTTTATGACACGTATGGCTCAGCCTCACAGTCCCATTTGTGTCAAATCCGGCCTTCATAACAAATGAGTTCAATACCCCTGCCCCAAGATCATGGATCCCAAATATAATGTATGATTTGATTCTTAGGTTTTATTGAAGCAGTCTTGCTTTCAAGCTTATACTAGCTACAGTGAAATCCACTTTGGCTCAAATCACAACTGATGTATTATGCACAGAATCCATTGTTTTACACATGCTGCTTGGGAATTGTGTGAATATGAGGCAGAGAAGACTGTGCATTGCCTCATGTAGGCAATTGTGTGATGCTCTGTACATTTTATCTGCTCTTTTTAAAGGTCACATTTACATTGTGCATACTCTGCCTTGGGGCATGTCTGAATTTTTTCCATCTAACTTCTCAATTCTCACTTAAATTGATTACTCAAGTCATGAGCCACTATACTGTTTTGTAAGTTACATTCCCATTTTTAAAGGTTCAAGTCATTTCAGCAATCAGCCAATTTGTGGCAACACAGCAGGTGTCTTTTTTGAGCACCTAAGTCTGACAGATATAATCTGCACAAACCTAAAATCAGAACATAAGATTGCAGCATTCTCAATTTAAATGATAATCAGTAGACTACTTTAAGCCCTAAAGGAGTTCACCTTGAAATACAATCTGGCTTTGTGAACTGGATAAATGCATGTACTAAGCTTGTTATTCATTAATTTTGGTGGGGTCGCTAAAAGGGATGGGCACGTCAGGAAAATGGAGGTTTGTAGTTCGTGGGGTCTCTCAAACTGGTTTGCGAACCTCCACAAACTTTTCCATTTCAGTTCACAACTCTGGAGAGGGAAGGAAGGGGATTTTTAAATGCCTCCCCTTCCCTTCCTGAGTCATACCACAGTGACTCTTCTAGAAGTGACACGGCACACTTCTAGGAGTGAAGGGAAAGCAATTTGTCTTTCCTTCACTTGTGGAGGCATACCACCCTTCCTTGAGTTGCGGTACGGCAGCAGTATGCCTCCAGGATTGAAGGGAAGGCAAATTGCAGAGGCAGCATGACTCCAGAGAGGGTGTCTTCTCCCTTTCACAAGTCATGCCACACTTCCAAGAGTGAAGGGAAGGCAATTTGCTGAGCTTGTTATTCATAACAAGCGTGGCGTGACTCTGGAGATAGTCATATGCTGCCACAAAAACCATGGCAGTTCATGGGCAGATCACGAATCAGGTGGATTCATGAACTAAGAGTTTGTAAACAACAAACTGGCCTGGTTTGTGACAAATTCATTTTGTTTGTGCCCACTCCTAGTTGCTAATTCTACTTTGACATACCTTTGATAGCATTCTGCAACCCTTATCATTGGGATTAGGATTCATTTATTTTTTGTATTAGCAAGATAAAATGATTGAATTCCTATACAAATTTATGCTTCTCTTTGAAGTCCTTCATGGCTTTGCTCCAGGATGGATTTTCTACATAGTTTTTTACATAAAGACTCATTTTTGCTGGTATAACCTTAATGTTCACAATTAGATGAAGATTTCAGTTTTAGAATAACAACTGTTCATATTAGTTTTACAGTTATTTAAAAATATTGATTTTTAATACTATTAGAAACACATTATAGCTAGGTAATTATGAAATTATTGTGAGGTGAATTATCTCCATTAATAGATTAATCATTCATATTTGGACAACTTTTTTGCTGTACTTTATTGGAAGGAGAAAAATAATCGGTACCTTAATAATAATAATTTAAATCATTTTATTCAACTAAAACAATAACGTAGCATATGTTTGCGTAAACATCCATGTTTGTTAACTGATGTAGTTAAACAATATATATATATATATTTGAAATTTAAACTGTTAGTTCAGCCTACACATGAAAAACTTAAATACTGTCCTCTTTAGCTCACTCATCATCTTCATCTTCTTCTTTGTTCATAATCTGAAAAAGAAAAACAAGCTTTCATGCTTTGTTGGGTCCCAAACGATTTCTCAATTTAGAATGAATGAGTCCAAAGGAAGAAAATATTCTTTCTACGCCTGCAGAAGAAGCTACTGCTGTTAAAAGTGAAATCATTATTTGAATAGTCTCTAAATCCAAGTGCTTAAGTGACTTCCACCAGTCGACTGGTGTGACTTTCTTTAAAACCTCTTCAGCAAACATATTTCTTGAATGGTTCCCCCTTAGCTCTAAAGTTTATTAAAGTTGGCATTACAGATGGATGATTGCTGGATACCCATGTCATCGGTAACTCCTCTTCCTCAGCACTTAAGTTTTGACCATGGTACTAGATATTGGCAATATTTGCCAGAAAATGAGCTGGAGACAGTGCTTGTCCCATTCGTTTTTTTAATGCTTGTAATTTAATTCTGTCAATGTGTAGTTCTGTTTTTAAGTGCTCACTCAGTTCCTTCCAAATTTCAACAGCATCAGCAATAAAACAGCTACGTTTCGGTATTTTGTTTAAAGCTTCAGAAATAGGTTTCAGGATGCTCACCATATGTTCAGCATTTCTCTTAAGCCCGATGTTGAGGATTTTGGCCGTAACAGTGCCAAAATCTTGATTTTGTTCACAAATTGTCATCAGAAGAGGCCAGTTCTTGATATACTGCTCAAAACAGTCCACCACAGAGTTCCATCTAACATCTTGTGGGAGCGTTAGCTTGGTTCCACCCATTCTTTTCAGAGCTGCTTCAGCAAAATGATTGTTATGGAAGTATTTAGCAATATCAACAACATTAGTTTTTATTTCAGGAGCACTGAAGTCTTTGGCTTGGAGGTGCAGCAAATGAGCACTGCAACCATATGATATTAGCTTTGTATTCCATTCCTGCATTTCTAAATTTCTTCTCATCTTGGATACATTTGCAGCATTGTCGGTGACCAAACTGCGTACTAGACATTTGAATTTTTGTTCACATGTTATTATAGCTTTTGCTGCCACTTCTTGTAAGCTGCTGTGTGTGCAGTTGTTTGTGCTAGGAAAACTTTCCCTTCTTGTGTTGTTATACAAGCACATACAACTGGATCATTGTGGACATTACTCCACCCATCAAGACTTAAGTTAACAGTTTTACCCTCCAGAGCTGTTGCACATTGCTCGATTTCTCTATCATACACTTTATCCAGCAGTTTCCCTGCAACATCTGTTTTGCTGGGTGGACTGTATCCTGGTCTCAGTGATTGAACCATATTAATGAAGTGTGGGTTCTCAGTCAGATGGAAAGAGGAGTTTGTTGCATAAACAAACTGGGCAATTTTTTCGTCAATTAACTCTTTTTCTAATCTGCTGGTTTTTATCAAAAACCTATGGTGGTTCCAGGTGGGAAGGTTTTTTTCTTTCTTTTAGGTGATATACTGCGGATGTCTGATGATGATGTATAAGGTGCAACTGAAATGCTATCCTGGATAGATAACTCTGAAACTGTAGAACAGGAGGATGGTGATCTTGAAGGTGGATAACTTCCAGAATCCTTCGTGCTGATGATGAATTCCCCTAAACAAAAAAAAAATCAGTGTTGTTATTTTCTTATTTATACAATTTTTGCTTATTGGAACCTTTGCCATGCAGCACTGCCCAAAAAGGAATATTTGCTTTTCTTCATAACTGTATCAAAATGACAGTAGCATGCTGTAATAATAAGAAATATAATTTTGCTCAAACATGACAATTCAAGGCACTCTTTAAGAAATATGATCAAAGAAAAATGTTTACCAACCTGAAGATGCTGCCTGTTCAAACGTGTTTCTGTTGTCAACTTTATCATAGCACTTCTCATGATGTTGCCTCATTCGGGCTTCCAGGCCTTGCATTTCTTTGTTGGAGTGCTTGCATTTTGCACGCATGCCTGCCTTACCAATAGGTAGAGGAACTTCATTAAAATATTCCCAAACTGGGTCTCTTTTACGGCTTGCTGCCATTATAGGTTTTCTCCAGGGAAAGAATAATGTGATAAACCTCGGGTTATACATACAAAAGTTCCAAAGTCTTGTGGAGTAGTTTCACAAGTAGCTCTTGTGGAGTAGCTCAAAAAGTTTCACTTTCATTTTTAGTGCTTGCCCCTCCCTCCTCACACTTTAGTTTCTTCTTGTACAGATCTATTCCACTCCAAGCAATCTTTTTCTATTCATTGAATTTTCTGAAACTTAGCACTGGAGAGCCAGTTTTGTGTAGTGGTTAAGTGTGCGGACTCTTATCAGCCAAGATTGCATCTGCAAATTCGCGCCCAGCACAATTATTTAGGGTAGTTGGAGATCTTATAACACTGCCACAAGGCAAACCAAACGTTAGAGAATTGGAGATAGGCTGTGAGGCATTTGCGAAATATTTTGTAGATAAAATCTCATCACTCCGCCAAGACCTGCCTATCACATTAGATACAGTAAGTCAGACTGAGGCTCCGCGCCTGTCTTCGGATCTATTGCTGGACCACTTCGACCCACTCAGCCTGGAAGAAGTTGATGGAATTCTCTCCGCTGCTCGCCCAACAACATGCGATCTGGACCCTTGCCCCTCCTGGCTGATTAAATCTTGCCAGAGGGAGCTTAGATGTCCTTTACGGGACATCATAAATAGATCCCTCCTAGAGGGGCGTTTTCCAACGCCTCTGAAAGAGGCCTTGGTCCGCCCCCTCTTGAAAAAATCAACAGCAGACCCGGCCGAATTGGCGAACTATCGACCGGTGTCTAATTTACCATTTTTAGGTAAAATCATCCAGAGGGCAGTGGCGTTGCAGCTACAGAGATTTCTAGATGACGCTTCTGTCCTAGACCCGTGCCAGTCTGGCTTCCGACCGGGCCACGGGAAGGAGATGGTCTTGGTCGCCTTAGCAGATGACCTCCAACGGCAACTGGATCGAGGCGGTGTAGCAGTGCTGATGTTATTAGATCTGTCGGCTGCATTTGATACGGTCGACCATCGGCTACTGATCCACCGCCTCGCCGACATTGGGGTTAAGGGGTCTGCTTTACAATGGCTCTCCTCTTTCCTCACGGGTCGGGGACAAAGGGTGGCGATCGGGGGTGAACGATCCCAGAGGCGCACACTAGATTGTGGGGTGCCTCAGGGAGCAGTCCTCTCCCCGATGTTATTTAACATCTATATGCGCCCCCTTGCCCAGATTGCCAGGAGGTTTGGGCTGGGCTGCCACCAATATGCAGATGACACCCAGCTCTATCTGCTGATGGACGGCCGGCCCGCCTCCCCCCCGGAAGGCCTGGATCGGGCGTTACAGGCTATCGCAACGTGGCTTAGACTGAGTGGGCTGAAGCTGAATCCGGCAAAGACAGAGGTTCTCTGTGTGGGTCGCGGCGCTCCAGGGGGGGAAATATCCCTCCCGACCTTCGATGGTGTGCAGCTAAAGGCGGCGCAGCAGGTGAAGAGTCTGGGTGTTTTACTGGAGCCTTCATTATCAATGGAGGCCCAGATAACAGCCACTGCCAAGTCAGCATTTTTCCATCTGAGGCGGGCAAAGCAGTTGGCCCCTTTCCTGGAGCGTCGGGACCTAGCAACGGTGATCCATGCGACGGTCACCTCACGATTGGACTACTGTAACGCCCTCTACATGGGGCTGCCTCTGTGCCGGACCCGGAAGTTACAGCTAGTGCAGAACGCGGCGGCCAGGCTGTTGCTTGGTCTCCCAAGATGGGAACATGTACGGCCGGGGCTACGCGAACTGCACTGGTTACCGATTGTATACCGGGTCCAGTACAAAGTGCTGGTTATCACCTTTAAAGCCCTATATGGCCGAGGACCAGCCTACCTGAAGGACCGTCTCTCCCCGTATGAACCCCAGAGAGCACTGAGGTCAGTAGGAAAGAACAGACTGACTACCCCTGGGCCAAGACAAATCAAACTACAGAATACTCGCTCTCGGGCCTTTTCGGCCGCAGCCCCATATCTCTGGAACCAACTTCCAGAGGAGGTGCGGGCCCTGCGGAACCTTGATCAGTTCCGCAGGGCCTGCAAGACCACCCTTTTTAAATTCGCTTATGAATAACTGAATTATACTGATAACGAAGAAAATCCGCCATCAGCATCAACTAGAAGAGCGTCAAGGATAGCGTTATAATATATTTTAGTTAATTGTTTTAATCAGGTTTTTAAGGTCAATTAATGTTTAATGTTTCTAATGTAACTGTTTTATTGTTGGTGCACCATTGGTCACCGTATTGTTAGCCGCCCTGAGCCTGCTTCGGCAGGGGAGGGCGGGGTACAAATAAAATTTATTATTATTATTATTATCTGGGAGAACCGGGTTTGATTCCCCACTCCTCCACTTGCACCTGCTAGCATGGCCTTAGGTCAGCCATAACTCTGGCAGAGGTTGTCCTTGAAAGGGCAGCTGCTGTGGGAGCCCTCTCCAGCCCCACCCACCTCACAGGGTGTCTGTTGTGGGGGAGGAAGGAAAAGGAGATTGTGAGCCGGTATGAGACTTTTCGGAGTGGAGGCCGGAATATAAATCCAATATCTTCTTTAAGGGGTTTATTCTGTGTACATAGGTTTGTAGAACAATGAGATTAAGGTATTTTTCTCAACTCTGTTCACTTTATAACATTTTTGCTGTGTAGAAGAGGCATGTGATCTCTGCATACACAAATTACAGTTTTGAGAACTGCAAAACCAAGCATCTGTGTTCTGTGATAAAATCTTGTGGACAGAGAAACTGCCCAGTAATTTTACAGAAACCTCGGGAAGAGCATGACATTGTGAATGGATTAATAGAATTTATTACCAAAACATTTAAACATTGCATGAATATACAGCCTTATGCTTCAGAATTAAAAACTAATCCTTATTTCATGATGGAATAACCTTTGGATGATAATACATTTTCCTCAAAAAGCATTTTAAAAGTCCCATTTAAATAAAAAAAAAAATCCAGTTTAAATTTAAAAAGTATCATTTTTTAAAAAAAATCACTGATTTTTATCTACCCTGCCTTGTTCAACCTTACCTCTCATAGCTTCATGCAGCGTGCCTGCCACCTTTGGTCTTGTGGCACCACTATTAGCAGGCCTCTGCTATCTCAACCAACTCTGTGCTTCTTTCTACCTTCCTACCCCTTATGCATGAAACTGTCTTCATGATGATGCTTCTTCCTTTAAGTCCCTCCTGAAACCTCCACCTCTCCACAAACTCTTTGGCACAACTCTTCAGTATGTGAAAATTATATGTACCCATACATTTGGGGGGCAGGACCCTGTGAAGGCAGCACCAAATGACCAGTCTTACCTGGGTGCTGGTGGCCAACAAAAAGCCAGGGGAGCCTTGAGCTGCTGCCTAGCTTAGCCTAGCAACCTGCAAGTTAGCAGACTCCAGGGGCAGCACACAGGAATCAGCATGTGGCCCAGTCCAGGAGAGGTGCTTCTGCTCAGGCCTCAGCTTCAGACCCATCCTTGGGGATGTGGCTATAGATGCACTAGAGAGCCTTAATTAGTTACAAGACAGTAGCCTAGGAAGTAGGGGTGGACTGGGATGGGAAAATGACCCTCAAGAAGGGCCCTGTCCTGTGGTATGCCCTGACCTTGCCCTCCCAAGAAGGGAGGAAGAGGCAGCCTGCTTGCCAAGTCAGCCTTTGGGGCTTGGGCAGTCCAGGTGCTGCCTCTTCTGGCCATGTGGGGAGCCAGGCACCTCCTTTTGTGGGTTGACCTCCTTGCCACTGTGTTGGCTCAGCCTAAGTAAAGAAGGGTCTATAATAGTAATTTTGCCCGTGCTGGGAAGCACAGGGCAGCATGCTAAAGCAGCACCAGGTTATAAAAACCGTGTGTGTGTGTGTGTGTTTATGTGTGTGCAGATAACAAGAGTATGGCACAGTAGAAAGAGGGAAGAGGGCCAGAGATGGAAATGAAAGTAGAAGCAGCCCAGAAAGAAGCCCAAGAAGTCTGGGATGAGGTGGGGTGAGGTAGAGCCTGTGTGAAGAAGGCTATAGGTAGCTGTACTTGGTGTATGCCAAGTAAAAGTATTTGCATGGACTTCTCTGCTTGGCAGTTTGTGATACTACAGAAGATGCCTGTAATGTTCCCCTTCCACTAGGAGAAATGTCTGTGGGTTGAGGATACTAATACTGAAAGTATTAAATACAGTGATGCTGCAGGTCCTTTCAATGTTATATTTCCCCCAAAATGGATATTTGGTAAAATACTGTACAAGCAAATTACTTGGATTTTTATGCATGTGAGAGGCTTTTTCAGGTATTAGGTACCCAAAGCTGCCAATAGATGTTTGTGCAATACACAAATAGCTTTTATGATGTGCCATCATTGATTCATTAGTGTCCCACTTGTTCTCTTTACATTGAATCATAGAGTTGGAAGGGGCATCTAATCATCTAATCCAATCCCCCTGCGCAATAGAAGAAATTCACAAATATTTTCCCCCACACTCCCAGTGACCTTTGCTTCATGCCCAGAAGATGGCAAAAAACCTCCAAGATTCCTAGCCAAATGTGCCTGGAGAAAAATTGCTGACTGACCTCAAAGTGGTGATCAGCTTTTTCCTGGGTGTGTAAGATGAGGCCATTAGACTTAAGCACTGAAGCAACCCTTCTTGCCCTCCCTTTCATGATCTGCCTAAGCTCACATGATGTCATGAACTTATTTATAAATGTCCTTATAGTCAATAAGAGATTGAATTTCACCTGTGAGTTAGGAATCCTTTATATTTGCTTTGCTGCTGATATAGAGAAGCACTTCAAAGCTGGAAGTACCTTTTTAAAATCTCATTTCAGCCATGAGGTCCTTAGATGACCTTAGGCAGCTACCCATCCCTTTGTATGCCTACTTTTAAAGCTATATGATGTATTCAGGTAATATTATGTGAAGTTCTTTGATCACTTGGGAGATAGTTCTGTGTATATGCTATGCATTGTATGATTCAGCACTGTACAATCTCATTGAAAGCCAAGCCAATAGGTATTACTTACTGAACTTATAGTTTTCAAACTTAAAGAACTTTTTTTGCTAAAGTGACTTCTTATTTAGTACATATGATTCATCATCAGTATTATATCTGTAGAATCATAATCAGTGTATCAGTTTGTTAATGAAGCCCCATCTGTGGATACTTAAATTCAGAGACTGGGGCCATGGACAGGCAAGACAGATCTTTCTGCAAACCTGAGAAAAGCTCCAAGTTTGCAGAAAAATCTAAAATCTTTTTTTTTTTTAAATTCTGGAGTTAACATCTTCCAAAATGATAGAAGCAGCCCCTGTAGCTTTCAGAAACAAATAATCTCTTGATGGCTATTGTTAGGCAACCACAATAATACTGCCAACCTTCAAACTTTGGGTTTCTGTCAGTAAAAGAGTGCGTGGAGGAGCCTTTCCAGGGCTATTTTGGCCTTTGAGGAAGAACTTGGGCCTGGCCTGGCAACAGTCACCAGGTGACTTGCTTCCACTCAGCCAGAGTTTTTGCAGAGGGAGGAAAGGAGGGAGAATAGTGGGGGAAGATATTGGTAGGTTAGCTGGTAGGTGGGAAGGAAAGCAGGAAAAGTGTAGGGGGGCTTTCAGGGAAGGAAAAGGGAAAATAGTGGAGGAGGGGAAATAAGATGCCTCCTGCAAATCCTTCTGGGTCCCCTGCTTGTTCTGTTGGAATAGGGCCTATTCAAAAATCTCCCCTATAAAACCATTGTAGGTAAACTACAAAAGTAAGCTTGTACAAAAGTAAACATCGTAGGTAAACTTACAAAAGTAAGCTTGAAACTCAACATAAAAAAAAACTAAGATCATGGCATCTTGCCTCATCACACCTTGGCAAATAGAAGGGGAAGACATGGAAAGAGTGACAGACATCACATTCTGGGATCCAAGATCACTGCAGATGGTGACTGTAGCCATGAAATTAGAAGACGTTTGCTCCTTGGGAGGACAGCTATGGCGAACCTGGGCAGTATAATAAAAAGTAGAAACATCACCCTGCCAACAAAAGTCCGTATAGTCAAAGCGATGGTATTCCCAGTAGTAATGGCTGTGAGAGCTGGACCAAAAGGAAGGCCGAGTGCAGAAGAATAGATGCTTTTGAGCTGTGGTGCTGGAGAAGAATCTTGAGAGTCCCTTGGACTGCAAGAAGATCAAATCAGTCAGTCCTAAGGGAAATCAACCCAGATTGCTCCCTGGGTCAGATGCTGAAGCTCAAATACTTTGGCCACCAAATGAGAAGGGAGCACTCTCTGGAAAAGATCCTGATGCTGGTAAAGATGGATGGCAAAAGATGAGATGGCTGGACAGCATTACTGATGTAACAAACATGAATTTGAGCAGACTTCGGAGGATGGTGGAAGACAGGAGGGCCTGGCTTGACTTTGTCCATAGGTCGCAAAGAGTCAGACTCAACTGTGCGGCTAAACAACAAAAAAGGTAGTGCATAGGGGGTATTGATTTTTTGGGGGGGGGGGAGGAGACCAAAAGATAGGAGAGAACAAATTCTGCAGGCTGTAAGAATCAAGATGCTATGATCAATTTCTAGAACACTGCATTTACTTGAAAACTAAATGCCCTTGTGAGAAACTAAATGCCCTTGTTAGCCTTGAGGACCTGTATTCAGCAGTTAGCATGGCCTTGTGTTCACTTTAGTGAGTCTCTTTTTCTCAGTCTCAGTGCCCATCACTGAAGGGTGCACATAGGAGTTATCAAACAATCCTGTGAAGTAAGCTAGGCTTATGGTTGTCAGCCCCCAGGTCCCACTGGTTTCAAGGGCTCATTGCCACTGCGGACCAGCTGCCTGGCAGGGGAAACCCCTCCGCTAAACAGGGATGTTGTGCAGGGACACTATGGTTTTTGGGCAAACTCTATGGTTTTGAGTGCAAAAAACCCTTAGAGTTTCACCAAAATTCCAGAGTGGCCCTACGTAACATCCCCACCCACCCCTGGAATGCTCCACAAATCCCCCCGCTGAATGGGTGAGGGGATCTGGCAACCCTAGCTAGGCTGAAGACTGACCTTGGCTAAGAACATGGCTCTATTCTTCCTCACAATAGAATTAAAGTCTATCTTTTAGGTAGCTATCTAAACTGAAACCGTTTTTAAAAACACCCACAGTGCATTTTGCATTGAGTGACAAAAATATTTTGGTAACTTTTTTTTAATTGTTAGAAGCCCTCCAGTTTTCCACTATGCTGAGTTATTTATTTAGCTGGAAATTCCTTTCTTAACTGGTTGTGCAATGTAACATGAAGGGTCTGGATGTTCATTAACAATTCTGCCCATATGTATGTTTTTTTCATAACAGTGGTTAAGTAGTTGAAAACCATCTGGAATTAATTACTGTTCAGTTTTTATAAATTGTCTGCATGTGGTTTTCCAGAATGTCTTTCCCCTGAAGTTGCATGTTGCTTAAAGTCTGAAAAAGTTATATATTGTTTCACCAAACACCAAACAACCTTTTGTTCTGTCAGAACTAAATAAGGAGTCTCTTCACTTCTACAGTGCTAAAAATAGCTGCTCATATTGGTCTAATTACAGAATGAATTATAATCCTTTACAGATTTGCAAGGTCTGCAGGTTCAAATGGGGACGCACAAGCAGAGGATCAAATTTACATTTGATTTGGTCTGTTTCTAAGAAGCAAATTTCATTTAGTTATTTGGGTCTTATTTGCTCATTTCCAGGAGCTAAAAACTTTCATTTGCTGTTTAGCTGAACTTTTTACTTTTTGACTCTTAAAGCAAATTTATAGTCTTATAAATGGAGAAGTTTGAGGACCCATGAGGAATCATGGGACTGGAGAAATAAATCCTTCTACGCTCTTAATTTCTGTTCTAGTCTAAGGGGTTTGAGCAGGCTAATTTCACCATCTCCTCCCCTATCCCTTTACTGACTTTTGACTACTCATAATATCCCATGCTTTCTGAAGTATTTGCAGTGCTAATCAGGCCAGTTCCATTATTTTTTCTCTTTTTAATTTTTTTCTGTTAATTTCATTACACTTTGAAGAGAACCTGTTGGAGTTGCTTTTTTTAAAAAATACAATCTGCCTTGAATTTGCAATTTGAGTAATTAGTATGTTAAATGAGGTGTTAATATATGTTTTGGTACCTGTTTTTTTTTTTTGTTGTTGCATTGTGGAGCTATATGTATGTAAGATAGTGTAAACTTTTCTCTGTTTCTGTTTCAAATTTTAAGAGGAATAAAACCAATCTGCATTATATTCTCTGGCCGTATTCATTTGGTTTGCAAACATGGCTACTTCACAGTTCACTGCTGTCTCCAGATCCTTTATGAATGTTATTTATTTTATTTAATCTCAGAGTTGAAAAGGACCATTAGGGTCATCTTGTTCAACCTTCTGCCAGTGCTGGAACTTTGATTTTCTGACAAGTAGGTATCCAGTTGACAATTTAAAATCTCCCAATGATGAAGAATCCACCACCTCATGAGGGAGACCATTCCAGTGTCAAGCACACTGGATCCCACCCCTCTCCATTAGCATACAAAGGAGGCATTGTGGGTTGGGTATGTGTGTATATTTGTTTCCCTACCCCACCATATATCTTTGGCATCTTGAAACCTCTATGCATAATTTAATTACTTGTACCAAAAGCTTGCTTTATATGCCTCATGGTAGCAATTGTTACCGGGTCACTAGTTTTCCTAGGTAAGGGGCGGTGACTTGTTTTTCCTAAAGGATCAGTCTAGATGTCCATCGAATGTGGCATTATGGAAGATGGTGAATTCTGCTGTGTTTGTACAAAGGGTCTTTTTCCCCCCTTGGGTGTTTGGATAGGTGATACAAAAGCAAATTGTACAGAGGGGACATTTATTCTACCATGTAAGCTCACAAGAGAATTTGAGCATTAGTATTGTGGTCCTTTTCTGCTCATACTTCGCAAATGGAACATGTAGCCTTAACTTATTCTATACATTTCTCCCTGTCTCAGATTTGTTTCTATCCTCCCCATTCCCCCTTAGATAATACCAGCAATGTCTCAAAGGAAAGATGTCTCTCAAAGCCTCACTGAATACCCGCATAGGGAAGGGTGCATGTACTTGGGAAATATGTCTAACAAATAGTAATGTTGGAAAACAAACCAATTTTTTTGTTAACTCTTTTTAAGAAAAGGGAGTATTTGTTGAATGAGTTGGCCTCTGTATGATTAGCTTGTTATGCATATAGCGATGCCTGTGAGATGCAACATTTCATCTGCTAAGCAACTGAGAAAATTCATTATGCACATTTATCACAGGATCCACTTCATTAGACAAAGTGGATCTGGGAGAATAAGCTATTCTCTACGAGGAGTTGAGCTCCAGCACAAACTGTTACTGATGTACAATCATTTTGGTTATACAATGAGCTCCTTTATAGCAAAGTGAATGATGCAGGAAGTTCATTCTCCTCCATCCTAATTCAGAAGAACAGAGAGGAAGCTCCTGGAGAAACAAGAACTGTACAAAGAAGCTACAGTGAACTTAAGAAGGCACTTGTAAGGAAGTGTATACTAGAAATCCATGCATCGTTTTCTGAAAGTCTTAACATTTGTAGCATCTATGTAGTGCTGTGCTTTGTGATGTTATTGTGGTGCAACAATTGGTACATTGTATCTTAAACATATTTGTGTAGCAAGTTTCACTACTGGGTTGTAATTCACATATTGGTTCATGCACTGACATTCCTCAAAGTAGCATGATGCTGTGTAAGTAATTACTCATTTCATAAAGCAATTGATGAGACAGTTTTTTATCATGGTAAAAATTAGAAACATTATAGTAATATAAAACAAAAGGTGCCTAATGTGAGTTTGGATACAAGTAGTGCCAAGAAGGTTCTGTGCTCCTATAGACTAAGTAAACTATAGCCCACCCAATTGCCTTTAGCATAGTTCTAGTTTGAGCTAAGGTAGTTCATCTGACCAATCAGTGAAATTATGAAATAAGGAACAGAATAAATGGGAGAAAACAAATCAAATTACAGAGTCTCCCCTGGATAGGTGTTTTCCTGTGGAAGGGAGTAAGCAGAGGCTGAGGGAAAGTTAGTGCTTTTGACTGATGTAGGACAGTATTGTGTTCTAGAAGCATAACTTTACACAAAAATGAGAAGCATACGAAGGCATATATTTACAGGAAGTCTAAATTCCTAGCTAAAAACACTGATGTGGATCATAACCATTTCAGCTGTAATCACAGTTTAATGCAGTAAGTTTTCCCTTTCAAGTCAATGTCCATGTTAATAAACTTTTTGTTGATATCTAACTCTGGTTTCAGAAAGTTTCTTCCAGGCTATATTATCATCATGCATGTAGGTTAGAACAGACTAAGAAAAATACCCAAGAATTTATAGAGAAGATTATGATTATTATGAAGTCTCAGACAAGATGATCTATTCTCTCTGGAGCAGAGAAACTGGAATGATGGAGAAGGTCTGGGTGCAGCTGTGCTGCACGATTGTAAGGGTGAAACTCAGCTGCAGATGTGGCACAAAACAGATCTAGCCCAAATACCAATTATCACAGTAACGATTACAGTAGCAGCAAAGTAGCAATAACAGACCAGGTTGCTCACCTGGTTTAAACACAATTTTGTTATGCACTGATGGTGAAAGTGACCTTTCTTGCTGAACAGCCAGTGGGAGCTTTTTATCTGTGTGGATAATCTTAATTGTGTCACTGCTTCTAGACTGTACAGATACTACTTAAAACAGGTGTGCAGTTCATAACTTCTGCAGTGGTAGAAAGTGAATAGAAATGGCACAGGCACAATAAAAGAAAAATATACATTTAACTTTGCTGCTTTTCCTTTTCCCATTCAATTCAAGGGAACCCAACAGCAGCAGATGGGGACAATTTCTGGTTTTGGTTCTAGCTATTCTGTGTATAGAACCAGTGTATAGTTTATTGATACCTGGGAGAAATTTCCAGCCCTCCTTCCCCACACCCAGATGTAACCCCATAAAAAAGCAACATGGACAGCAGTACCATCTGCAGGTATTTAAGACAAGAATTTTGGTCCTCCTGACAATATCAGAAAAATAAACCCCAAGGCAGCCTGCTGCTTGCTACAAAGAACAATCTTGGAATAAATAAATGGTGCCTGACGAGAAGGGAGGACAATATGAGTATTACTTCTTCCATAGTCCCACAGGATTTGAATACATTAATATTTACTGTTTGTTAAAACAAACTTGCTCTCTCTCTACAAAGACAGACAGCTGAGAGAGGTTAGTTGCTGTCTGTTGCCATGGTAAAAATTGTTGTACAAGGATATATAGCTTTGTTTCTTTTAAAACTAGGTAGTCACCCAAGCTTCATTAATGTGAATATGTGATAAATTATAGTAATTATCTTTCCCTTCAACAGCCTGTCTCATCTTTATGTTGCACAGCTACAGACTATTTCTCCCTTTGAACTTTGCTGTGGTTAGTAATAGTCCTCTTATTAACATTCCAGATTCTGCTTTACCCTCACAGTCCTGCTCACCAGAGATAAGGCAGTCTAGACCTTGAACAATGGTCCTTTTCAATTAAGCTACACTTTGGGCAAGCCTTCATTGTTTATCTTGCTGTCTGTACAGTAACAGGTCTTGGCTTTCTTATTTAAAGGGTGCCAGACTTAGCTTTAAAAAGGAACCTACACAGTGGGAAGCTGACAGCCATCAGCAAAGGTACATCATTACAGTAGTTTTAAATGATTAATAGGGTAGACATACCTTTCTGAAAGCTTGCCACCTGCTTCTGCATGTGAAGTCTAAGGTCCTGGGATGTCTTGCATACAAACTATGCTCTACCACTGAGCCATGGCCCCTTTCCATATGCTACATTCACATCACAGGGTTAAAGAGCCTAGGTTGCAAGCAGAAACTTAGTATGGGGGGTGCCACTTCTGGCAGCAACTTCTGGCCAAATCTACTGTGAATTTCTATCCTAAGAAGGATTAAGCGGTAGAATACCCAACTAGAACAGTCTTATGTCAATGCAGTCCAGATTATTTAAAAAATGTCCACACCATGCTTTCAAACAGCACCTGTAAGAAGCCTGTTTCAAGTACAAGAAAGCTTACAAATGTGCACAGCCAAACATTAACCTTGAAGTTCAGTTTATCTACAAAGGAACTGTTAAACCCTCATGTATTTCTCAACAGTGATAAAGACAGCAGCCAACATGAAAGGCAAATACTTTATTGTGAACATAAAGTGACTGTTGGAGATCATCATAGAATGCAAGAACATCTGGCTGGCAACAAAAGAAACTCAAAGCAAACAACAGTGCAGTTTTTTGCTTACTGCAATATCATTTACAATATTTGCTCACTCTGCTGCAGACTTGGAAAACTGTTTGCTAGAAACAGAAGAGAAATGACTGGACATTCTTTCCATTTGCAGTTTGTTTAAACACAGAGAGAAGTAGCGTGCCTGATAAGTCACAGAAGGAAACATTCAGGACAAGGGAAAACACATGGACTTGCATTACCCAGGACAATTCTATTAGCAGGGGTGGGGAGGGAGAGGGAGAGAAAGAAAGCATATGCTTTTCATCACTTAGAAGAGGAAGCCAGGAAAATCTTGGCTGCCAGCCATCAAAGCAATACACAAATTGTTTCATGTGTACTTTAATGTACATTCATAATGGCACAACCTGGAGTGTCGGCAAAGGTCCTATCGGAGGTGCAACATATTCCTCTTCCCTCAGTAACCGCAACAGAATGTTCTTTTTCTTTTGGGGCCAGTTGTATATGTGAGTATTCCGAAGCCAGGTTGGGACGTGTTCCTGGGAAGGATGTGGGATTTAAAATTCCTTTATTTTGGTACCACCATTTTTTAGCAACATCCAGGCCTTCCCAGTCAGAGACTCATCCTCTCTCATTAGCCTTTACCTGAACACAACATGAAATTAAGCATGCTCTAGATTGCCTGTCCACACTTAATCTGAATAATTCATTGTGGAAATTTGAGTATACTGTTTTGTCAGGACATCATAGTATTAACCATCACTCACATTTTATTCCTTTTAAAACTTCTATTGGTTAAAATGGACCAATCAACCCTACCATCTAAATGTAGCAGAAACTATGTGGCACCATATTTCCATGGTTCTCAAAGTACAGGGATTTTGGAGAAAGGTGACATTTCAGGGTAGGATAGGATCCTGAGTGGATGGTGCCAACCAAGAACTGGAATGGTAGAATACCTCCTGACACTCATTGGTTTAACATTGGCTGAATGGTATCCATGGATTTCACCAGCAGAAATTTACCAGTGCAGTCCTAAACAAAGTTGCACCCTTCTATGTCCTTTGAAATCAGTGGGCTTAGGAAGGTGTAACTCTACTCAGGACTGTACTGTAAAGCATGTGCTTAAATGTTATTGAATCTTAGAAGTGCTTAGTTACATTAGGACACCCTGATTTAAATAACATACTTTCATAGAGTTTATGAGAAGACAGATATTTAAGCAAGGCATATGGTAGACAGACTGATGTTTTTTAGTAGCCATTTTGGACAAAACATAGAAAAGGCGAAGTAGAATTTCCAGGTATAGTAATGGCAGCTATAAAAGGCTCTTCTACTTTACCAACAGTCATCTTGGACTGTGAGGAATGCAAAACCCTAGCTGGGCCACAGAGATCCCTGGCTGACTATCCTTTAACTCTGCAATAAGGAAAGACTGTGCCAAGTTCTTTCCTTCACTAGTATTAGTCTCTGAACTGTAATATTTTTAAACCAAATGTAAAAGTATATGGGGAAGCACAACTAAATATATTGCTCAATTCCAATTTTATCCAATAGCTTGTGAAAATCAGTACTAGCTCTTAAAGTGTCAGCACCTAAAAGGCTTTAGTACATCCATATGCTTGATGCAAACTAGACTTTGATCTAAAAATTCTGTACAGCATTTCTGGCAGATATTGTTCTGAAAACTAGCATAATTTTCCCTGAGTGATAGTCAGAAAAGGTGTTTGAAAGCTTTCTGTATGTATATCAGTTTGTGTGTTCATCAAAAATAAAACAAGATTGGGCCCAGGCAAGCCCAATCTCATCAGAGCCAACTCTAAGAAGGGCCAACCCTGGCAGGGCTTCCAGAGAATACCAGGGTCGGGAGGCAGAGGTAGGCTATCAAGTCACTTCTCTGAACATCCTCCATGCCCCAGTTGTAGTCACCAGCGGTCACCATGACTTACAGACACAGGCATCTACACCCATACATGCAAGTGAACACACACACACACAAATAAAACAAGATTAATTCAGGTTTTGTTTTACCTTTTTTGCATTTGGAAAAAGCACAGGAATGAATCGAAAATTCATGCTTCCTTGCTGTATAAACTCAATCTGCATCTAAAAAAGCAAAATTCTTACAACTAAGTGTTTTATATGCAGAATCAGAATTCTGTGCTGTTGTGCTAGATTTATGATGCCAGCCTTCAGGTGGGATGTGGGGATCTCCCTGGAATTACAGCTTATCTCCAGACTACAGAAATCAGTTCCCCTGGAGAAAATGGATGCTTTGGAGGGAGGGCTCTATAGCATTGTACCCTACTGAGGTCCCTGTCCTCCCCAGGCTCCATCCCCAAATCTCCAGGAGTTTCCCAGCCTGGAACTGGCAGCCATACCCCCTCATTCCCTGCTGTTGGTTATGGAAGACCTGGCAATCCTAACTGGGTTGTCCTAGATTAGTGATGGCTGTACAATATTCTGGATTGTGAACTGCACAAGCATCTTGGTGATATATGCTTACATGACACTGGATCAAAAGCCACATGCCCTGCCCTTATCCAATGGTCATCACAGTCAGTTTTGAGAAGACCAATCAGTTGTTTGGAAATTTGAGTACTGGATGCTGGACTGTTCAGATGTATTAAATACCATCTACAAAGATATTTTTTTTAAATCCATTTAAAAGAACAAATTGCTCACTATGAAATTGTGCTTTGTTGCACTTGAATACAAAACTAACCCAGACTGGGTTTGGTAGATTCCCCCCCACCCCGCAAAAAAAAATTAAATTTATAACAGGCTTATACTATAAGAGTCACTGGCCAATCTGAAATTAATTCAAATTAGTGGCACACACCAAGTCTCAGATGTAACATCTATGCACAGGAGCTCCTAGGCCTTGGTGAAACATGTAGTCTGAAGTGGGCCTTCACAACCTTTCCATCTGTTTCAGGGAGGGGCAGCAAGGGCCTGATATACAGCCTTGAGCTTGCAGTAGTACCTGAGATCTCCAGACTCCTTTGTACAGGAATGACAACCTAGAGATCTGCAAGGCTTGGCATAGAACTAAGCATGATGGACATAGGATGGAGCCTGGAGATCTCCCAGAATTACAACTGATCTCCAGACTACAGAAATCAGTTCCCCTGGAGACAATGGCATCTTTGGAGTATGGGCTCTATGACATTATACTAGGATTGCCAGTTCCATACCTTGCACCATGGATGGGGTGGGAGGGGGCTTCTTGGAGGAGGGCAGGGTGAAGTCACTGCACGTGACATTCCTAATGTCACACAGAAGTGACATCATCACACTGGGGATATTGTGTGGCAGCGCTCTAGTTTATGGGCAAATTTGATGGTAAAATCAGAGTTTTGCCCAAAAACCAGAGCATCACCGCACAACATCCCCAGTCTGATGATGTCACTTCTATCTGATGTCATCACATTGGGGATGTCACATGAGGATGTGGCTGTTGAAGGTGGGGCTTCCCCCTTCCAGACAACTGACCAGCAGTGGGCAGAAGTCTAAATTGGGGGGGGGGGTCCCCCACTCCCACCTGGAGACTGGCAACTCTGCACTATACCCCACTGAGATTCCTCCCCTCCGCAAACCCTACTGTCCCCAGGCTCCACCCTCAAATCACCAGGACTTTTCTAACTCAAAGTTAGCAACCCAAGATGGAGGATATTTCAGTGCAGTCCCAAGAGTTACACCCTTCTAACCCCTTTTATTTCAAGGGATTTTGAGCACTGTGAATCTAAACAGATTGTACTGTGAAAATACTAATCAGGATTTAGAATGAACATCTGAGTCTACAGTCCAGTTCATTTGAGATTATCAACAAAAGTTAGTTACTAAATCAAACTGAAGTCAGTGGAATGGGGCAATTCCAAATACATTGTTCTGGATTGTGCCTTTTGCATCTGTCCAATACAACCTTGGATTGTTAATAAATACTTCCAGTCCTGGCATGGGCCAGACAGTCTTTTTCCCCTCTAAGGTCTTTGTAACTAACCACCCTTCTTAGAGCTCTTCAGCCTTCTTACAGTGTGGCCTAGCTCTCTCTGCTTGTAAAACTTTAAAGAGTGTTGCATAAAGAATTCAAATTCACCTGAACTGGCATAGTATTGTGCTGATCTCCCAACTGCAGAAAGAACCAGCTTTGTGCCAGCTTGTTAGGTCTGATCAAAAGAGAAACTCCAGAGAGAATTCTTTAAAGTATTAGCAAGCTGAGTTTCTGTGGCAATCAGCAGGCCAGAGGGAGACACAATCAAATACACCAGCCCAGAGGTTCCTGAAACTACACAGATGTGAATTTCCCCCCTTCTATGCCTCATGTTTAATTTCTTAGGTCTTACAGATTTATTATTGTCTGTGGGTTCTACTATCTTTTTGGAGTGAGTCAGTGTGAGGAAGTACAGACATGAGATAATATTAAAGGCCTTGAGAATGGTTTAAAAGTGAAGAAAGTGAAGCAGCAAAGTTATACACAGTCACTTTCAACCTGAACTTTGGTGCAAGCAAATAGAACTGCTTATAAAACACATTCAACACTAACAAAGTCGGAACACTGACAGATCAGGGCTTAACTGTTGGATTTACTGAGGACAAGACACAAAGGGCATTTATTTGGGAGAGGAAAAGCTGCGGACCTCTTTTGAAATGGCACGCACATATCCCCACTCACCATCCTGTGGATGTACTTAGTATGTAAGCCATGTTCATCCTTGTCCAGCTGGGATTCAGCCCCTTCTACATCCCGTTTGTATTTTGGACTGATTGCTATGATTATCATCACTGTCTTCTGTCAAGGAAAAAATGCTTTTATGAAATTGTAAAATGCAGTCTGGTTAGGCAAAGCAGCTTGGAAACCTGCCAGTCTGTATTTTGATGTGATCTGATGTTCTCTGGCAGCATCAAACGAACCAGTTCATTTTGGCAATCAGGCATCACTAATCTCTGTTCATCGTATGTCACAAATGCTATGCTACTCAAAAGTAAAGGACAGAAAATGTATTTCATTGTTGAGCCAGTTATTGCCAAAAGTTTACTAATTAACGATGCAAAGCATTTCAAAATGTACGTGCAAAATCACACCAGCACAAGCTACTCTTTGTAGCTTGCACTAGTGTGATTTTGTATACCTGTTGTTATTAACTGAAAGTCTGGCCGGTTCTTCAACATGCCCTAATTTATTGAGAGCTTCCACATAATGCCTTCCAAGCTCAACTTGTGGAGTTCCCAGGGCTGCCCTCTTAAACTGGAACACAGGAAAAAAAACCTCCTTTGCTTCAACTTAAAAGAGGAAATGGCATACCAGCTGCAGGCAGAGCCTCCGTGTGAAAACTGTACCTGTAGGCCATCTGGAAGGGGTGGGAAGTAGAGCTTGGCACCACCTTAGAAATGGCAACACTAAACTCCAGTGTTTCCCCCTCCATTTTTAGCCTTTGTACAGATTTTTTACTCCCTTTAATAACTATGCTGCTGCCCAGCTGTTGGAGGGAGGGACGATTGCCAGGCTGGAGGGGATTCAGCAGGATCTTCTCAAGTCAGTGCTTTTGTGATAAGGAAAAGCGGGGGTGGGGGGGACCAACAGGAAGTGGTGTAGAGATGGAGCGTGTGAATGTTGGCACCCACAGCTCCATCCTGCTTGCTGATGCTTGCACAGGAGGGGCAGCATTTCCTGCCCAACCTGCAGTGGAACCAGCCCATGTCCCTGCCTTAGGTGGACACAGCAATTCTAGTCAGGGTGGCACATCCTCTAGGTTAAAAAACTACGTTGAATTTTCTGGTAAAGTAAACCTGTGATGGATAACAATTATGCAAATAAATATGCATACTTTGTCTTCTTTTGTATACTTTAGTTTGTTCCTACTAATCATTATGGAAGTGGCAGAACTTGAAGGAGGGTCCTGCTAAGCTGCTGTTCATCTTCTGAGACATCAACAACAACAACAACAAATTTTATTTGTATCCCGCCCTCCCCGCCGGAGCAGGCTCAGGGCGGCTAACAACATGGTTCAGGGTTGAATTATACAAATGGATAAAATTACATTAAACATTATAAGCATTTAATTAAAATCTGGTTAAGTTTTAAAATTAAATTAATTAATTTTTAAAAGTGCTAGTGTTATGTTTACTTTTTCTGATGGCGGTTTCCTTCGCAATTTCCCTTTTCGTCAGGGAAAGCCAGTCTGAAGAGGAAGGTCTTGCAGGCCCTGCGGAACTGTTCTAGGTCCCGCAGGGCCCGCATTTCCTCTGGAAGTTGGTTCCATAGGCTCGGGGCTATAGAGGAGAAGGCCCGGTTACGGGTGCTTTGCAACTTCACCTCTCTCGGTCCGGGGATAGTCAGCAGGTTTTTCCTGGCTGACCTCAGTGCTCTCTGGGGTTCATATGAGGAGAGACGGTCCCTAAGGTAGACAGGTCCTCGACCATATAGGGCTTTAAAGGTAATGACCAGCACTTTGTAACGAACCCGGTATGTAACTGGCAGCCAGTGCAGTTCGCGCAGCCCAGGCTGTATGTGCTCCCATTTAGGGAGTCCCAGCAACAGTCTAGCCGCTGTGTTCTGCACCAGCTGCAGCTTCCGGGTTCGGTACAGAGGCAGCCCCATGTAGAGGGCATTACAGTAATCCAGTCTCGAGGTGACCGTTGCATGAAGCACCATTGCCAGATCTTGGCGCTCTAGGAAGGGAGCCAACTGCTTTGCCCGCCTTAGATGAAAAAAGGCTGACTTGGCAGTGGCTGCAATCTGGGCCTCCATTGATAATGCAGGCTCCAGTAAAACTCCCAGGCTCTTAACCCGGTGCGCCGCTTTCAACGGCGCCCCGTCGAAGACCGGGAGAGGTATTTCCCCTCCCCGAGCGCCCCGACCCAGACAAAGGACTTCTGTCTTCGCTGGATTCAGTTTCAGCCCGCTCTTCCTCAACCAGGTTGCCAAATCCTGCAGGGCCCGGTCTAAATTCTCTGGGACGCAGTCAGGCCGGCCGTCCATTAGCAGATAGAGTTGGGTGTCATCTGCATATTGATGGCACCCAAGTCCATGTCTCCTGGCAATCTGGGCAACGGGGCGCATATAGATATTAAATAGCATTGGTGAGAGAACTGCCCCCTGAGGCACTCCACAATCCAGTGTGCGCCTCTGGGACAGCTCGCCCCCAATTGCCACCCTTTGTCCCCGGTCCTCGAGGAAGGAGGCAAGCCATTGTAAGGCAGACCCCCTCACCCCTACATCGGCGAGGCGGCGGGTCAGTAGCCGATGGTCAACCGTGTCGAACGCAGCCGACAGGTCCAACAACTTCAGCACCGCCACACCCCCCCGATCCAGGTGCCGTTGGAGATCATCTACCAGGGCGACCAGTACTGTCTCCGTCCCGTAACCCGGGCGAAAGCCAGACTGGCAAGGGTTGCAGATATATACTTTCAAGCCTCTTTCCAGAACCAGAAGGTCTAGAGATATACTACTTATGAAAATGAAAGAATATTGTCAGGATGCCTGATTCTGTGTTCAGAACAAATTCAGTGCCTACCCAGTGCCACTCCAGAACACACACGCATAGAGGTGATTCATTTTATACAGACCCCTTAGAAACTTTAGTCTGGGATCCTAACATAGCTTATAGCAATGCTTTTTTTTGTAGAAAAAGCCCAGCAAGAACTCATTTGCATATTAGGCCACACCCCCTGACATCACCAATGTTTCACACAGGGCTTTTCTGTAGAAAAAGCCCAGCAAGAACTTATTTGCATATTAGGCCACATACCCCTGACACCAAGCCTGCTGGAACTGCATTCCTGCTCAAAAAAAGCCCTGGCTTATAGACTAGACTGTTCCACACAATTCAGTGACTCTCTCTGAAAGCACATGCATTCCAGTTGTGGCATATCCACAGTACTTCTAGCATCTTGATTTGGTTGGCCTCCCCTGCTGGCACTGTCATCTGTGCTATAAAATGGAATAATATCTGCCATCTCTATGGGATAACATCTTGTTATGATGTGAGACAGCCAGGCTGGGCAATATTGTGATGATATGGAAAATTTTCTGAGTGCTGTTGAGTTGTTCATTTATAAAATGTTTTACCGTAATTGCATTTAATTGTTTTATTGTACTCTGCCCTGAGCCCTATGGGGAATGGGCGGAATAGAAGTATACTAAATAAATAAAATAAATAAAGGTATCATGCCACTAGCTAGGAGACGTACAAGATAAGGAACAATTGAATAATACTGCTTTTGCTGGGCATTCCTTCTGTGGGAGTGGCAGCATCTAAACCTCCCTTCACTTCTTGACAAGTAAAAGGTACCAGCAGTATATGGGTTTATTTATTACATTTCTTACAGCTACAATGAGAATGAAATACAGTAGCCTATTAATGATATTCATGGATGCAGAGGTTTAGGGATTTTAAACTCCTAAATCTGTGACAAAATAACTTTTAGATGTTTTAAATAAGTGGTTTCACTTTTTAACATATTTAGAATGATAACTCTCTCTCTCACACACACACACACACACACACACACACACACCCAAGTTCTGCTTTCTCTCCATTGTCTCTAGGGAGTGAAACAGTGAAAGGTTCAGGATATGTTAGCAGTATTGAAATATGATACAGCTGCTCTAGCTGGCTGAGAAGTGTGCACAACAAATGTATGTTAACATCTCAGCCTACTTCCTCAGGTTACTAAAACAGATTTTAATAGTAATATAAATTTGAATGCTGTGTGTTTCTTCATAATGCTTTGGCTTTTTAAAAAGCTGGCTAGACTCTCATATCTATTACCAACTGGGGATAGGAGAAGAGAGTTTTTTTCTTCAACTGGGACTTCACAACAAGCTTGCAAAAGGTGATACTACATAATCAGGGGTTCTGAGTGGTTGCTAGTGAGAGGTAGATTAAGGGGTCGGGGTCAGTGAAGCACCTTCCTGGGATGCAGTACCAGGCAAATAAGTGGTTGCACAGCAGGGTGCTTCTGGCCTATTTTGCCACAGCATTCATTCTAAAATGAATTGGGCGGGTGGGGGGAGGGAGATTTCATTAGTTTGAACAATGAAGGGGAATAATGAAGAACAAAGAAATGTCATTTGTAAATGCATTGTTACTCCTCCTTTCTCTTTCCTTCCTTTTTTCTTTCCCTTTCCCCAGCACAATGGTAGGCCAGCTGGCAGATGTTCTCTCCCTCCTTTGTTTATAGCGGCACTCTGACACACCCTGAGGATGGTATTATGTCAGATGCCCCCTGAAGACTACTTTTCCCCAGGTGCATTGAGGTGCCAGAAGAAGACAGAGGATAGGAGATGGTGCATTGGGGGTGGGGGTGGGGAAGATACAGATCCTTTGCCCTCCTGAGAGCTGGGCAGCCTGCCACTATCTGGGCAGCCACTGCTTTGCATCTCAGTTGCTTTGCTGCTGCAGCAAGACTAATCACAACCTTTGCTGCAGCACAGTGAGTACAATGAAGAGGGGAGGGGGGAGAGAAGTAATGTAATTAGATTTAATTACACATTAAACATTGTCCAAGCAGTACTAGTGGGGCATCTAGTATCCCTTTGTAAATTCTACTTTGCTACTTACTATAGACATTAAACGTTATATGACAAGTTGATATCCAGAAAGACACCTGGTTGAGGTAACAAAGTGACATAATCTTCTTAGATAATTTGTCAGCAAAATCAATCCCAATGATCCTAATATTTCTCATCCAGCAACACTACATAATCAGTTTGCCCCTGCTTTTGTGCTAGGTAAAAGTACAAGGGTAAACTGAAATAGATTTTTTACTGATCTACTTACTAAAGATTATTGTGACGTGAAGTTTGTGTGAACAAGAGCCCACTTCATCAGATATAAGAAGTGTATCCTATATTGGTATACATATATATGTGTTGTACAATATACAATTACAAAATTAGAAATGTGTATAATTAAATCATATTTTTAAATTTTACATGTTTCTAATTTTGTAATTATATATTTGTACAACACATATATGTGTACCAATATAGGATATACTTCATACATCTGATGAAGTGGGCTCTTGTTCATACAACCAAAATTAGAAATGTGTATAATTAGATCAGCAGCCCCGTGGCGCAGAGTGGTAAAACTGCAGTACTGCAGTCCAAACTCTCTGCTCATGACCTGAGTTCGATCCCAGCAGAAGCTGGGTTCAGGTAGGCAGCTCGAGGTTGACTCAGCCTTCCATCCTTCTGAGGTCAGTAAAATGAGTACCCAGCTTGCTGGGGGGAAAGTGTAGATGACTGGGGAAGGCAATGGTGCAAGCCACCCCATAAAAAGTCTGCCGTGGAAATGGTAGAAAAAGACTGGTGCTTGCACAGGGGACTACCTTTACCTTTTATAATTAGATCAGGGTCATGGGGGGGGGGAGTGGAATCAAGTCTCTCCAGTTAGGCTTTTGTTTTCAACAGTGGTCAGTCCACATGTTCCTGATGGGGCAGAGCATTTGTTTGGGGATGGTTTCCCTTCCTCTACAGATGACTTGCTAGAGTTAACACTGATAGTGCTAACTAAATGGCTGAGAAGTCGGTATCATCATACAGCATTTTGGGATTGGGGCCAAAATTATATACTGTTCGTGGATGTATTTATTCATATGCAGGGCTTTTTTTGAGTAGGAATGCAGTTCCAGCTGGGTTGGTGTCAGGGTGTGTGGCCTAATATGCAAATGAGTTCCTGCTGAGCTTTTTTTAAAAAAAGCCCATGTGTAACTTATTCTGTTTTTGAGCAGACACACTAGTGTTTTACTGACATAAGAAAGCTGTGTCTCTCTCAAAGCCTCAAATTTTAAATTAGAAAGGGGGGAGAAGATAAGGGCAGGAAAAACATGAATAATTAACCCACAGGGAAGGGTAGTTTCTATTTTAGTCCATGGCATTCTAGTTGACAACCTTACAGATTTTCTTTCAGCTGCCAGTGTGGGAAAATAATCATGCAAAATTATATTTCATCTTTACTTACATCACTCAAGTATCGTTCCATCCATTTAATAATATCAATACCTCGAACCGTGTCCTCAAATATATCGATCTATAAGAAAACAAGCGTGATTTTTCCCTTGCTAGCATTTAGCTTTAAATTGACTCAAGTCTTTATTTAAGCTGTAGCAAACTAACAAGGGTAGCCCTAGATGTTTGTCACAATATTAAGGTGTTGGGTTCTGATGTGCCCTCCAGTTAGGGCCATGTTAAACATTATGGCCTGGGGGGGGGGGAGTCCAAGCGTATTTCTTCATGTGTCTTAATATTCAAGTACGAAATGGGGAAAGGAAGTAGGTGTTTTGTTTTTAATCACAGGTGAAAAGAGCTAAACTCTGCTGTATCATTATGTCATTGTCTTTTGTTGCTGAAAATGTTTTTCTTTCAATCTGTTTCAGTTATGGTATTGGAGGTGGCTGATAGAAAAAAAATGCTTCAAAGCAGGTAGGGGCCATCACTCAGTGGTAGAGCATCTGCTTGCCATGAAGAAAGTTCTAGGTTCAATCCCCAGCATCTCTACCTAAAAGAACCAGGCAGTATTATGTAAACAGAGCTCTGTCTGAAACTGTGGAGAACTGTTGCAACTCTGAGTAGACAATACTGACCTTGATATTGTTTAATTAAATATATGGAAACTTCATGTGTGTTAAATGGACAGCAAAATTGTAAGGAAGGAGAATAGGCAGGGTTTAACTCCCCTTGCACATGCACTCCACTTTCCATGAAACAATTAGACCCCTGGCTACCATTTTAAAGGTGAACAGGTTGGTCAAGTAATAATGTGAGCCAGTTTGGTGTAGTGGTTAGGAGTATGGACTCTAATCTGGGAGAATCCGGTTTGATTCCCCATTCCTTCACACACAGCTGCTGTTCTCTCAAGAGCAATTCTGAAAAGAACTCTCTCAGCCCCACCTACTTTACAGGGTGTCTGTTGTAAGGAGAGGAAGGGAAAGGAGATTGTAAGCTGCTCTGAGACGCTGAGTGAAGGGCAGGGTATAAATCCAACCTCTTCCTCCCCCATAACCACTGGTTTAGCCCTTAGAGTTCAAATGTTGATAATCCTGTGTAAAAACTAGCAATGCTGTCCTTTCTCTTATTAGTAAAAGTGAGTAATTTTCAGCAGCTTAATTTGTCTTTGAAACTACTGCAGCTGACAAGGAACATTAAGGGTAATTTTTTCTCCCCCCTCTTGTCACCTGAGACTCCGCAGTGGGTGGAAATACTCTTGGCAACAGAGGTTAGGCCACTGTTGCCATGGAATGAGCAAAATGCATGATCAGCATTGCATTGATAGCATCCAAGCATCTCTTGGTAATTGCAGGACCTTCCAGTAGGTATGGATAGCCAAGGGACCAACTAGTTTTAATATTCAGGTTAGTCTGGAAGGAATGGTTCTAGATTTGTACCTGTGTACCAGAATTCAGAGTTGCCTCTCCCTCTCACCCTCTGTCAGTGGTAGATAGCTGTGATCCTTGCACAACAAACTGCATAGCATGCTGTGCATTTATAGTGCTCCAGAAATAATTTGGTGCAGTTAAGAGTTGTCAATTCAACCTCTTTCCATAAGAGTTGCAAGACATCTATTTAAAATGGAGATTGCAATAATGGAATTTCAACATCCTATTCAAAGGAATTCCTCTCCACATTTAAATACGACACTCAGCAATGTAGGCAGAAACATTAACCGGAATGAACTTTCAACGTGAAGTGGCATATCTTTTTCCCCAACTCCCATCCCACCATTTCCCTTGGTTGCAATTCATTCTTTCAGAATGGACTACTTACTGCAGTCTGAAATCCATTTATAGACAGAAAGTTCACAAATTTCATGACCTCCAAAGCTGTGTCCATAGAATAGGTTATAAAGACTTTACCTAGGAGAGATGTTCACATGAATATGATGAGTCAAAACTGGCAACTCTAGGAGAGAAAAAAAGAAATAGACCTCCAACTTTCCTTTGACTGTGAAGTCCATAAGTTCTACCTTATTTGATTATGTATATCAGGGCTTTTTAAAAAGAAAAGCCCAGCAGAAACCCATTTGCATATCAGGCCACACACCCCGACCGCCATTGTTTCACACAGAGCTTTTTTTTTAGAGAAAGCCCAGCAGGAACTCATTTGCATATTAGGCCACAGCCCTGATGCCAAACCAGCCAGAACTGCATTCTTGTGCATTCCTGCTTAAAAAAAAAAGCCCTGATTTATATAAAGAAACTGAACTGGCTTGGTGGTCTTAAGATCATCACAAGGCACCTTCCCAGGGATCCTTTGAATTACTCTTTAATTTGTCCCACAGCCTCTTCACATGAGTCTTGGGAATGCAAAAGCACATTTGGTAGTCGAGTACTGCTGCTTCTCTAACCAGCTAAATGATTCTTAGATCTGGCAACTAAAGCAATTTCTACAAGAGAGTTATTATGGTCTGGAGGAATAACAAAGATACTTAATCCTTCAGACTCTCATTTGTTCCTCAAAGAGATGTATGGTCAAAACTCCATTATGGATGACATGATCCAATTCTGCTTAAGACCTCAGCATTGGTTCTTGCCTCCCCCCTGCTTTTTCATGGGCTGAAATGGCTGCATTTTGGAGCTGCATGTGCAAGTTGTTATATTGCCGCATCTTCCGCAGGAAAATCTGGTGCAGTACAGTGGCTGAGAAAACAAACAAAGATCTAGGGTGCCCTCATTCAAACTGTGTCTCTCCATAGATTATTGATAGCCATTCTCTGACGCAGATCCTGATCTTCTACATAAGAATATTACCAGCCTACCTTATAGGACTGAAACCTCTATATAAATGCAAACTTTTATTATTAAAAGTGAGGGATCAGCCAGTTGGCAAGCTTGCAGTAGACAAGAAAGGCCCTGTAGATTATTTTGTAGACCACACTTATCTCTCCATCCCTCAAGGTCAGCATACACGGGATGTTTTTCCTCAAAAATCTGGGGAGTAGCAGGACACTCCAACCGAAAAGATTTGCTTCTAAGTAGTTCCCACCTGGGACAATGCCCCAAGTGAGAATCACGAAAACTCTCATTTGATTTGGACTTGACCCCACCGTGTAAGTTTACTTTCAAGAAAAAGACACCTGGAGGATCAAACCACATGACACGGGGCAGACATCAGCTTTAGATGACCACAAATGATGTCCCACTATTAAAAGAAGTTGTGATGAGGCATGCCTGGAAGAACCACAACTAACATAAGGGGTCAGCAGGGTGTGGTTCAGATGTGTTTCACTTTCCTACCAGGAGGATGAAATTCCTTCCTTCCTTCCTTCCTTCCTTCCTTCCTTCCTTCCTTCCTTCCTTCCTTCCTTCCTTCCTATTCTATGACTTCATGTGCAGTTCTCAGAGGTAAAAAATAACAAAACTTGTAGAAAAAACTGGCAACAACTTACGCAATTCATCTGGCAAAGTACTTGTTCTCAATGTTCCCCTGATTGCAGAATTACTTGGAGGTCTTGGGACAACGGCTGGGTATGGAGGTTTAGTAACCTGAGCCATGCAATTGGGCAGGTACCTATTCATATCTTCACAGGGACCATATGTATTGGATGACACTCTTCCATCTAGTAGCTGATTCTGTAATTGGTCACTGAGAAGAAAGAATGGTCAGCTGAAAAATACTGAAAGCTGAGGATGCTAAAGAAGTGTATTTTTTTAAATTAGCTTTTTAGAAAAAGACACTTTAGCGATGAGACAGATTTCAAGGGGGGGGAAGCAAACAAAATAGTTTAACACATGATCAACAGGGAAGTACCATCATGAAATTATTGCAAAAAATAACATGCAAACAAGATCTGTTTATTTAAAATATTTTATCCCACCTTTCCACAGTACCCAAGGTGGCTTACAAAATATAAACATACACAATTGAAAAGACAAACAGGTGATTTAAAATACATTATGTTCAAACTGCAACTTCAGTGTGATAGAGTGTGTAATTCAGTGTGATATGCTTAAATCTAGGTCGGTCCAATCCCATATAAAGTGGAAGTGGCAGTCCAAGCAGTAGAGGAAAACATGGGGGTTAAAGAGGTTATGCAATCTCCTTGTTGCTGAGGACAGACATGTCAGAAGGGACAGACTGCTGAGACAAGCTGTGGATAAGGAGAGGGCTCAAATCCCTCTTCTGTGAGCAGATTTCTACTCTTAAAAAAAATAAAATAAAACCAGACTCCCACATATGGCTGCCAACCTCCAGGTGGTGCTTGGAGATCTCCCACTATTACAATTGATTTCCAGGCAACCAAGATCCATTCCCCTTGGGAAAAAATGGCTGCTTTGGAGAGTGGAGTCCATGGTATTGGACCTTATTTAACTCCCTCTCCTCACCATCCCCAGGCTCCAACCCTCAGAAATCTCAAAGTATTTCCAGACCCAGAGCTGGCAACCCTATTTATACATGACTGAGGCAGACCAGACTGAGGCAGCTGACACCATCACATACAGGTAATAATAATAATAAAATTTTATTTATATCCCGCCCTCCCCCGCCAAAGCAGGCTCAGGGCGGCTAACAACATTCATAAAAACACGATACAATAGATAATAAGACATTAAATTAACATTATTTAAAAACCAGTTAATACGTAATTACACTTAACTTATTCTGACAGCACCATGGTGTTTCTGACGCTATTTCTGTCAGTTTACATAATGACAGGGTCCCTCGACAGGACCATATTGGCGGTTTCCTTTATTAAACGCCATGGATCAGCAGTCCGTGAACGCCAGCTTGAAGAGGGTGGTCTTGCAGGCCCTGCGGAACTGATCAAGGCTCCGCAGGGCCCGCACCTCTTCCGGGAGCTGATTCCATAGGCATGGGGCCGCGATGGAAAAGGCCCGTGCACGGGTGTTCTGAAGTTTAACCTCTTTTGGCCCAGGGATAGTCAGTTTGTTTTTTCCTACTGACCTCAGTGCTCTCTGGGGTTCATACGGGGAGAGACGGTCCCTCAGGTAGGCCGGTCCTTGGCCATATAGGGCTTTAAAGGTGATGACCAGCACTTTGTACTGGACCCGGTACGTAATTGGCAGCCAGTGCAGTCCGCGTAGCCCCGGCCGTATGTGCTCCCATTTCGGGAGACCTAACAACAGCCTGGCTGCCGCGTTCTGCACTAGCTGCAACCTCCGGGTCCAGCATAAAGGCAGCCCCATGTAGAGGGCATTACAGTAGTCCAATCTTGAGGTGACCGTCGCATGGATCACTGTTGCTAGGTCCCAACGCTCTAGGAAAGGGGCCAACTGCCTCGCCTGCCTCAGATGGAAGAATGCTGACTTGGCAGTGGCTGTTATCTGGGCCTCCATTGATAATGAAGGCTCCAGTAAAACACCCAGGCTCTTTACCTGGCGCGCTGGTTTCAATGGCGCACCGTCGAAGGCTGGGAGAGATATTTCCTTCCCCAGAGCGCCGGCGACCCACGCAAAGGACCTCTGTCTTCGTTGGGTTCAACTTCAGCCCACTCAGCCTAAGCCACGTTGCAGCAGCCTGTAAAGTGTCATGGGTGCTGGGGGCCCTGCAGAAGAAGCCGAGCCTGCTGAAGAAACTGTGCCCCTGCCACCTGCACCAGTGCCCCTGCCTCCTGCTGGAGAAGATCCAAGCCCCCCTGCCTCGCCCTCTCGGGTGGCTCGTGTGCGTGACCGCCTTCGTCAGGACCTCAGGGATCGGAGGAAGGTGGCACGCTCACAAGCAAGACGCTCCCTGAGCCCTGAGTTTTGAAAGGATTCTGGCCCTTCTAGGAGTGAGGGTGCTTGAGTCTCAGCAGGATCCTGGCTGCCCTCTGAGTCAGCAATTAGCCCAAATGGGCAACAGACAGCAGAGGGCTATATAGCTGTAGGCTTTGAGAGAAGGCTTTGTGGAAGCGACTAGTCATCTACCTGATGTCCTAGCATCCACTTCGGCTTTTGACTTTGGACCTCCTGACCTTGGCTTGACTTCTGGACCCCCTGACTACAGCTTCTGAACCTCTGACCTACGACACCTGAACGACGATTTGGCTTTGGCACCTTGGACACTCTTGCTCACCGGTTACAGACCTTGGACTGCCCCTGGACTTCGCCTGGCCTGGCCCCAGCTCGTGACATAAAGCCTGATCCAGATTCCCTGGGACGGTGCCGGGCCGGCCATCCATTAGCAGATAGAGCTGAGTGTCATCTGCATATTGATGGCAACCCAGCCCAAACCTCCGGGCAATCTGGGCAACGGGGCGCATATAGATGTTAAATAACATCGGGGAGAGAACTGCTCCCTGAGGCACCCCACAATTTAGTGTGCGCCTCTGGGACCACTCACCCCCAATCGCCACCCTTTGTCCCCGACCCATAAGGAAGGAGGAAAGCCATTGTAAGGCCAACCCCCTAACCCCTATGTCGGCGAGGCGGTGGATCAGTAGCTGATGGTCGACTGTATCAAATGCCGCCGACAGGTCTAGTAACATCAGCACTGCAACGCCGCCTCGATCCAGTTGCTGCTGGAGGTCATCTACCAAGGCGACCAAGACCGTCTCCGTCCCATGGCCTGGCCAGAAACCAGACTGGCACGGGTCTAGGACGGAAGCGTCATCTAGAAACCTCTGTAGCTGCAGCGCCACTGCCCTCTCAATAATTTTACCTAAAAACGGTAAAACTCAAGAAGTTGAGAAACCCTCAGTTAAAATGAAAGTGAAATACAAATACTCTCTGTATCTCTCTCTCATGCCATCAGATCCAGAAGAGTCAACTAGACAGAGTAACACACCATCTCTGGGGTCACCTATGTGACCTAAGGGGAAGGCAGCAGAGAAAAGGCCCAGCCTAAAGAGCTTATGCCAGGGGTGGCCAACGGTAGCTCTCCAGATGTTTTTCTCTACAACTCCCATCAGCCCCAGCCAGCATGGCCAATGACTGGGGTTGATGGGAGTTGTAGGCAAAAAGCAACTGGAGATCTACTGTTGGCCACCCCTTATGCCATCAGTTCCAGAAGAGACTACTAGTGCCTGAAAGAAATCTTCTGTTTTGCTGTATCTTTGTTGCTGACATTGGCAGGGCAGGGCAGGCTTTATGTTTCCAGGAGCTACTGCATTTATGAGCTACCAGTTACAACATGGCAGCTTAGAGAAGAGCCAGTTGCAAAATGGCACCTTGTACACAAATTACAGCATTTCAGGACAGATCTGCACTGCAGTTTGCCCAGTCCAAATTGTAGCTTCCTCTGCAGGGGAGTAATATACAGTTACCTCTATGCTTTCCCTAGAAGAGGCACATAGCTGCAGTGATGCAGGGAGAAAGAGTCAATAGCATGCTTCTTTTTCCAATTAAAGAAAGGGTGTGTGGGCATGCATGAAGGAGGAGAAAGAGAGGTGGATGGGAAAAGGTACTGGTGCTATTCTTCTCCCATCCAGTGCAAAGGTTCATGTGTGTACCACTTTCTCCTTTGCCTGAAGTGCAAAAAAAAAAGTGATTATAACAGTATTGGAGAAGATATTTAATATTTTGAATTGTAAAGTGCATTAGGAGAAAGCCAGTATATAAATATCATGAGTAAATAAATACACACAATCCCTTTTATGTGGTATAAAACAATAATCTATCAATTCATTACTCTCTTAGTCCTTGAGATCTACTTTAACCGCACTGGCATATGTAGATGCAAATATAACATCATGTGGCTCAAAAAAGAGGACAGAGCTAACTTGTTCGCTGCAAATTTGCTGAGCACTGTTGTAAATTAAGATTTCATTGTAAATTAATGCAGCTGCAAAAATAGCTTTCTACCTTAAGTCCAGATCATGCACCCCTATCTTGCCTTGGCTGATGTTTCCACATTGATCCATGGTATGGTTACTTTGAGCTCAGACTATTGCAATGCACTCAACATCAGTATGCACTTAACATCACTTGGAAATTCCAGTGGGTACAAAATGCTGCAGCCCCAGTTACTACAGGGCACTAGGCAGAGTATGAATGTCCCACTCATTCTGCAGTAATTCCATTACCAATCAGTTGTTCAGTTCAGTTCAGGGTATTGGTTATCACCTATAGAATAGTTCATCACCCTTAGACTAGAGTTGTCAGTCAAGGGCAAACAGTGGGAATTGGTTGGGAACCAGGGGCTACCAGGGGAAGGTTCTTCACCAAAGCAGAAAATCAGGCACACCTACCTTAGACCCACCTACCTGTAGTCTCTCTTGCTATGCTCTGCTGTGACAGCTTTGCTCATCTGAGGGCAAAACTATAAATCTGGGTTTTTTTAAGAGTTGGGTCTGGGTTCCCCACAGCCACACAGCAGCTGAGAATAATGGTTTTCAAAACATAAAGAAGCGCCCAAATGGGCTCAGAATGCCACCATAGGTGAAGGAGGGGTTCCTGCCTCCCCCCGCCTCTGTTTCCAGTGTTGAAACAGCAATGGCAGGGGAGAGTTATTTCTCTGTTTATGCTGTTCCAGAGTATTGTATGCATGCAAAGCAGCAAAAATGGGCAAATAACCCCCCCTTCCTTTTTTTTTGACAGCCATGCTCTGCAAGTGCTGTACGGCTGCAGGGAACCCAGACCCAACTCATTAAAAATCTGATAGTGTAGTTTGCCTTGAGCAAAGCCTTCTGAAGATACCACCCTGACCCTACAAATGGGTAAGATCAGAAACTGCTGGTTCACATGAAGTCTCTGTGGTGGCACCCACCTTGTGGAATGCCCTATTGGACAATGTCAGGAAGGCTCCCACACACCTATCATTCTACAGAATGTGCAATACAGAAATGTTCTGGGGGGTATTTTGAAAAAGGTATTAGGACTGTAGTAGAATGGAATAGTCCAGGCAGGGACCTTTAGAATGGAAGAGGATTGTAGTCCATTGCAATTATTACTACACATATTGTCATGTTTTTACTGCATTTCTTATAGTGTTGTAATTTCCCTTTCTACACTGTTTATAGTATACCTTGCCTCTGGCAAATTGTTGGTCACACTGTTTTCTAATCCTATAAACCTAGCCATATTGCATTGTTCATTAGTTCTCATGCTGTCTGGATGCATTGCTTTATATTCTATTGTCTGTCTTGAGTCTCAGAAATGATGGCTTTAAATAAATAATAAATAAATACCCTGCCTCTCCCACTGTCCAGTTATTTTGTATTATTTATGCTTTGTTATTACCAATACATAATGTTATATTTTTTGCTTTCTAATGCTTTTGTGCTTTGTTCTATTCCAGATTCATCTGTTGAACAATGTTAGAGGAGAAGCAGGCTGGGACCAAAGGACCCTGCCCACAAGCTGTGCCCTTGTAACCAGCAATGCACTACTGTTCTGATAGAGCAGGGAATAGAAATCAGGAATTTAAAACAATATCTGACCCTCAAGAGATTTTCCTTAATGACCTTCAGTCCTGGAATGAATGGATGGACAAGACATTTAACATCTGTAAGAAAATGGTTTTGATTTAAAACTTATTACCACCCAAAATTTCTTATGTGTATCTTTAGCATTCAGTGGATAAATAATTCTGCGCATGAACACTTTTGTGAAAAGGAAGATGTAAACTGAACAGGCACATGAGCCTCATAAGGCCCCTCATCAGAACACCTAGAGATCCTCTCCCATGCATAAGAAGCTGCTGGTCTGAGGGCTGTGTGTTTGTTCCCTGACATGCAACTGGGTGAGTCTAGCTGGCATCTTCCTTACAGGACCAAAGCTCCCTGAAAGGGTTAGTCTTTTGGAGACAAACAGCAAGGTAAAACACAAAGTATACACCAGCTTCACCAAGGGAAACGATCAGGCAGCATTCTGAAGGGCAAAGGCATGTTGGTGATGCAGCCAGCAGGCAGGTTTTTTCAGTGTGAGAAGTCTAAGACGGTGTGGTAAGAGAAAAGCACCAGAGGAGACCAGCCCAGGGACCTGACAGAAGAAAAGGAACAAATGGGAGCAAGATGGAAAGTGATCAAGACAAACTGAGTTGAAGAGACATACAGAAGTTGTTGGCTGGAAGAGCAAACAATAAGAGCAAGGGTAGCTAGAAGGGAAGAGAAGGAAGGCATGGGGGTGACAGGGCTACACTGCCTGCCTACAAGGGAGAAGCTGCGGCTCTCAAGACAAGGTCCCAGTCCATCTTTTAGTTTTAAAGAGACAGACAGACACTCTTTTCCAACACAGCTGGTGAGCTGACACATCATGTATAGTTGCAGGGCCATAGCCAGGATTTCATGTTTGGTGGGGCCCTCAGCAGCATTTTTTGTTTGGGGGGGGGTCAAGGAGCCACCCAGTTTGGCCCTAAACACTATCTCTGCTTCTCAAGTAAAGCGACAGCCCCCGCCTCTCATTTGTCTAACTCAGTAAACCTTCCAGGGGCATTTGGCTGAAAGTAAGCTTCTCCCCACCCTTCCGATCCGAAGCCCCTACAGTAGCAATGCTGCACTTGTTCAGAGTGGAGGCAAGTGGTGGTGAGCAAAGGGGGCAGATTGGATGCTCTCCAATGGAGGGACCATACAGATGGAGGGGGGGGGTTGAATAGAGTGGCCTGATCCCACCTGGGCCCCACTGTAGCTACGGGCCTGTATAGTTGCCAGCCTCCAGGTGGTAGCTGCATATGTCCTGGGATGACAACTGATCTCCAGGTGACAGTTCCCCTAGAGCAAATGGCTGTTTTAGAGGGTGGACTCCATGGCATTATACTTTGCTGATGTCACTTCCCTCCCCAGGCTCCATCCCCCAAATATCCAGGTATTTCCAAACCCAGAGCTGGCAACTCTAGACATATGCCTATTTCAAAGTACAATTACACTACAAAAAGCATTTCAGAAGAATGTCTAAGATATTCTAATACTATTCAGAGACAGAAAAGTTTGAAATTTAAAAAAAACCAATACCCCTGAAATTCTTTGACAAATCTCTTCATGCAAACTGGGCTGAATTTTAAAAAATTTACCCAAATAACTGGGAGAAAAGTGACTTCACACACTACTTAAACAGGTATCTAATTTTGATAGATTTATTTGCTTCACTATATTTTCCCCTGGAATTAAATCCAAACAAATGGTGACCATATAAACTAAACTTGTGATTCCTGTTTGGTTCTTGTATCTCTTAAAGTATCTTCATTATGCTATATGCTAATTTGCTGCTCACCCTCTACCTATAAGTAAGGACTGGTAACTTCCATTTCACTGTATCTGAAGAAGTGTGTGTGCACACAAAAGCTTGTACCTTAAATAAAACTTTGTTGGTCTTAAACGTGTCACTGGACTGAAACTTTGTTCTACTGCTTCAGACCAACATGGCTACCAACCTGAAGGTATCTAATAGGACAGTCTTATCACTCCTAGGCTGCATGCTAATAGCAGGCAATTGTACAGATGATTACTTCAGTCATCATTCCCTGCTTGCAATATGTGGAATTGTAGCTCCAACCTTCCCAAAGATTACTGCTTGATTTTCCATAGTGCAAACTTACTGTAACCTGTGAACTTCTGGAGAAGAGATTTCTCTTTGGGGAAGTCCTTCTTCATTGCATTTGAGAGAATAAGGACTGGAATAATTTGGGATTATTTGCCAAGCAGGATGGACACCTCTCATGCAAGAGCCAGGGATAGGATGCTGTTGTTGAGGTTGATGTACAAAGTGCTGATAGGGTGTTTGCTCATCTAGGATAAAATTAAGAACAAATAAACCCAATTTTTAGAAACTCCTCAAGTGACCACCTAGTTAAACCACTTTTGCACAAAAGATTTCAGTACACTACAAAACAGCTGTGAGTCAATACAGAGTTAAGCACACTTATTAAGCCCAGGGGTTTTTTTTTAGCAGGAACGCACAGGAACACAGTTGCGGCTGGCTTGGCATCAGGGGGCATAGCCTAATATGCAAATGAGTCCCTGCTGGGCTTTTTCTACAAACAAAGCTCTGTCTGAAACAATGGTAATGTCAGGGGGAGTGGCCTAATATGCAGATGAGTTCCTGCTGGGCTTTTCCTACAAAAGCCCTGTTTAAGCCCATAGAAATCAAACCTAAAGCAACTCTATGTTGGATTGTGACCAAGGACATTTGTAGGATGCACTGTGTGCTATGGCAGGATAAAAGATTTCATCATCTGAGTAAATGGAAAAAGTTTACAATACATTTAAATAGTCCAGGGTAACTTCCACAGAGTGACACCAATGTTTCACTTTGCACTCAAATATATAATGATTTTAGAATTCAGAGACACTTGAAAATTAAGAACATTGGAATTTGAGTTCAAAATACTACCAGATATTTAACATCAGCTGCAATACTAAAAGATTTTTTTTTAAAAGCTCACATTACAATCAGGTTTCTCTTCATGATAAGTTGTCTTTTTTAATTAAGACCAGCCAAAACCAAAGCAGATCTTGTTTTCACAGGCAAAAGCACATGTTTAATGATTCCATTCAGATCAGTGATGCCCTACATGTCTCATGGTTTGTGCCCTACGTGTCTCTATTTTTTTTTAAAGTCAAGAAACCCTTATTGGTATGATACAGACAGTTAAACACTTTTCAGTCCAGCTGATTATAATAGGAGAGAGTTTAGCACATACATAATTCCATGTTGAAATCACTGGGACTCAAAGTGCTTAACTTGGGCTAGATTACATACTTAAAAAGTTACAAGACTCATGACCCATTTCAATCTGGCTTTCACATGGGATGGAAACGGTTCTGGTTGCCCTCATGGATGACCTCCAGAGGCATCTGGGTCGAGGTGGTTTGGTGGTGCTGTTGTTAGATCTATCGGCTGCATTTGACACAATCAACCATCAACTACTGGCCAGCTACCTCGCCAATATGGGGATTCAGGGGTCTGCCTTGCAGTGGCTCTCCTCTTTTCTCCAGGGTCAGACACAAAGGGTGGCTACAGGGAAGCAATCGTCCTGGAGACACCCACTTGTATGTGGTGTTGAAAGCGCTACACTGGTTGCCTGTTGCATACTGGATCCGCTTCAAGATGCTGGTGTTAACCTTTAATGCCCTATATGGCCTGGGATCTGCCTGCCTGAGGGACCACCTTTCCCTGCATGCACCCCAGAGAGTACTTTGTTCAGGGGCCCTGAATCTTTTATGAATCCCTCGGATGAAGGAGGCTAGATTGAATATTGATATAAATGGAATGAAATAAATTAAAAAAAAAAATGATAAGAGCACAAGAGGTTATAATGCTACACTTCCACAATCATAATATTTTAATGGGAGTAAACATTGGTTTTTCTCCCTCCGTTGCTCCAGTACTCACATATCAGAGAGTTTGATATCAGGAATCCCTTTGCAACCGTAATGCTCATTTCCAATGAAGTACTGTTGAGAGAATGTCTTTGAAATTCAGCTGTGAGTCTATTATAAATATCGGAGAGCAGGCACCCACCGCTAGATTGCAGACTGTGAGCACTGCATACTAGATTGCTTCTGTCTAGAAGGTACATATTAGAACACACTAAGTGCAAAACCCTATTGTGAGTGATGATTGCCCAGTAATCATTGGAAATGTGAAAAGCTGTCAGGGAGCAATTTTATGCCTCACTGTAGATAGTGGGACGTTTGCAAGCAATATGCCTCCAGTTCTGAACAAATCATCTGGTTTATTTTGGGGTCTTGTGAAATGTGGCTCAGATTATATATTGGTTTTAAATGAAGCTTTGTTGGAGCAGTGCTGTTAAATTAGGAAAAGTTAAAAGGGGTGGAAAAAAGCAAGTGGGGAGTTATATGAATTTACATACATCTGATTTAGTAATGTTTGTTTTTATGTTGTAAATTTCACTAGCTAGCATGACAAAGCAATTAGTTCAAGTCTATGCTGCAAATGGGCTGTCCTCAGAAGTCACAAAAAGTCATGATTTCTAAAACATGGTTTGATCAAATTCTAGATCAGAAGTAGGAAACTCACATATAGTTGCCAACCTCCAGGCGATTAGCCTGGAGAAAACCATGTGAAAAATAACTATAACACTCAGTTACTATTATGCAATTCAGTGTGAAAATTTAATAACAATTTAACAATTGATTCCACAATTAATAAAGAAACACTAAAGAACAAACTGATCTATGCATCATACTCCACATAAATAATTTACAAAACCAGTTGCTCCAAAGAAGAACAGAGTTCATGAAGCTGAAGAGCAAGGCTCTATAGGTGTGCGAAAAGTTGCTGGTCAATTTCTTTCACAGCAGAAGTTTGTTTCGGCCACTCTTCATCTGACACAACTTATTTATACTTGGAACCAATGCTCAATGAATACTTGTGCATTAGTCTAATCGGTTTCCCCAAGGCATTTGTGGTTCACCCGGAAACACACGTATTTACCGGAAGTGTGGCACAATCAACTATTGTTTTGAAAACTCACATCTGTGAAAGAAATTGACCAGCGACTTTTTGCCCACCTATGAAAGCCTTGCTCTTCAGCTTAATGAACTCTGTTCTTTGGAGCAACTGGTTTTGTAAATTATTTGTGTGGAGTATGGTGCAAAGATAGATCAGTTTGTTTTTTACTATTTCTTTTTAAATTGTGGAATCAATTGTTAAATTGTTATTAGATTTCATTACAATGCTGAATTGAAGTGCATAATAATAACTGAGTGTTATGGTTATTTTTCACACGTTTTTCTCCAGGCCATCAACCTTGCCATGTTATCCCGTTGGTTTGCCAAACCTCCAGGTCGTGGCTGGAGATCTCCTGATGACAGAGATCCGTTCATCTGATGTAAATGGCTGCTTTGGAAGGTGGACTCTATGTCATTATGCCCCAAACCCCACCCTCCCCAGGCTCCACCCCCAGGTATTTCCCAACCCTAAACACACAGCATGCATGGCAACAGCAGCCCACCAGACCATTCTGCAGTGCACCAAGGCCTGAGGCCTGACTTGCGTTTGTCATCTCCCAGACATGCACAGCCACCAGCTGAGTCCAAAAGAAAACCCTGAGATGCCGGCAGTGCCACTGGAGCATAGTTTACTCTGAATGTGCAGCTTGCCAACTTCCAGGTAGCACCTGGAGATTTACAACTGTTATAATAAATCTCCAGAAAACTCAGATCAGTTCCCCCTGAAGAAAATGGCTGTGGACTGGAGGGTGATGTCTATGGTATTATACCTTGCTGAGATCCATTCCCTCCTCAAATCTAACACCTCCGCCCCATCTCTAGGTATTTCCCAACTCAGAGCTGCCAATCATAATGTCTGGCCAAGTACAACCCCCATTTTCTCTCTCCCCCCCCACCTTGTGTTTCCCAGTATCTTCACAAGTAGATGTTACACTTTTTGGCACTGGGGTCACAAAAGGTTGGCTACTTCTTCTTAGTTGTGGTGCCTGACTGCAAATAAAACAACAAACTGAAATTTGTTGGCACCAAACCTGTAGCTGATTTGTCAGCCACAGTTTGAACTGAACACAGTTTATTGTTTTTTAAAATCAGAGTTTGTTGGATAGCACTGCCTCTGGTAGCTGCTCAGCCACAATACATTAATATTCAGAGGACATCTTCCTTGTTGCGAGGTAGAGGAGAGGTGATGTACATACCAACCAGGATTTGTTATTTATATATGGCTGGCTAACTAGATTTTGTTACATAAATAATGGTTTAACACATTGTTTGAACATAGTTGAGCTGTCTGGTTGATGTGGGCCTAACTTTCCAGTACTCCTATTCTGTTCGCATATACTGGATGGACCAAATTGTTCAGGCCTAGGAATTTAAAAGACGTTAGGTGCTCCTGCATGGCAATACAGGATTGTACTAATTTACAAATTTTGGTATTACTTACTCATACCTTTTCAAAGATACCTGTCTGAATTAGCATCTGTATAACTTTTTCCATGCAATTGTAAAGTAATCTGGATTACATTACTAATCATTGTGCACAGGCTAGGATTGCTTTTAGCCAGAAGCAACATGCTCAAGGAATCCAGCAACCAGGAGAGACAAACCAAGAGCTCTGCTGGATCAGAAAAGTAGTCCATCCAGTCCAGCATCCTGTTTCACACCATGGTAACGTTACCCTAGAAGGTCAGCAAGCACCAAGGATATGATATCCTCAGGTGGAAAGCAAGCAGACAGATATTGTTCTGCCCCACAAGGGAGCAGAGGGTTAACTCAGCTAGAAGAAAATAATGCTGTACCTTTAAGTGCAGGGGGTTCATGGAAAATGCAGGTTAGAATGCTCCCAAGCCTTTATTGCTACCATAGAGGGCCTTTCCTGTTTTAGTTAAGCCCGTGAAACTTTGCTGCCTTCTTCCCGCTTGCTTTACAACCCTTTGTTTAATCACTCATTGGCCAAGAGATGTGCCACAGCACCTTTTTCCACTGTGGTTACCCAGATGATTAGGATGATATACAAAGATGCTTTGTATCGTTCTACCCCCCCGGAGGGACACGAGTCGTTAATCTGTGTTACTTCCTATGGTAGAATAAATAGTCTTTCATTAAGAGCATATTGCCTTGAACTGTGTGTTGGACCACTCTGGGAAGAAAGACCCAGCCAGCATCGGTCTGTTGATCCAGAATAATATCACCTCTGGAATCTCCTTACTTCCCCTCCCCCTCAGGTCAATTTGTGATGACCCCTTAGGGTTTTCGTGGCAAGAGATGTTCAGATGTGGCTTGCCATCACCTGCCCCTGCACAGCAGCTCTGGGCTTAGTTGGTGATTTCCCACTCAAAGACTAATCAGAGCTCATGCTGCTTAGCTTTTGAGATCTGACAACACTCGGTTAGCCTTCCTAGATTGCTACAAAAATCATGAGATCCACATGGTCTAAGCAAGATGAGGCACAGAAGTATGGGAAACTGAAAGGCCATGTTCTGTTAGGAAATATTCAAAGACTGAAAAGATTCCTCCCTTCTGTGAGATGAGGTTCTTTTCCATAGCATTTCTTAACATACATGGTGAGATGGGAGCATTAGAGAAGAAGAGATACCATTGTTCTCTTCCCACAGAAATAATGAAGTTCAAATGAACCAAGTTCATCAGGGCAAATCAAAACTCCTTTTCACCTCCAGCAGGGAAAAACCTCTAGTATAGCAAAGCTTGGACAATAATCACTTTATCAATATGCATGTTAGCAAAATATGACAGATATCACAAAAATCTATTTTAATAGCACTCAGTCATAAGTAATAGATACCCCTGCACAGAAAAAGGATGAATTACAATAACTGAATTGTTAAAACCGTAGGGTTCCCAGGTCCTCCCTAGCCACTGGCGGGGGGTGGGCTGCTAGTTCAGGTTGAGGAACTCATGGAGAATTGGGGGTGCAGCCTGGAGAAGACAGGGATCTCAGTGGGGTACAATGCCATAGAGTCCCATTCCCACCCTCCAAAGTATCCATTTTTTCCAGGGGGAACTGAACTCTGTAGTTTGGAGATGAGTTGCAATTCCAGGCGATCCCCAGGTCCCATCTGGAGTCTGGCATCCCTATTGCCACATACTAGTACTTATGTACTTCTTAATGGATTGATTATACTGAGAGGATACAAACTACTGAATTCATGTTAGCAGGAAAAGAAGTCCTAAGAGAGGAAGCCAATTCCTGCAGAACCAAATGGCAAGACTATGTATATTAGCAGAGGGTCTTGGCCTTGCTTTGAGACCTGGCACTGATTTATTGAACTGAATGTTCTGCCTCAGTGACATAGTGAAGATCTGGGACCATATGATGGCCAGAAACACATAATGGAAATCAGCAACACACGGTGCCTATGACAAAATACAGTAAGGATCTTTTGCAAGAGCCTGAGCTAAATAGAAAAAAAAAATACTGACAAATCAACTTACATGGATTCTGGCAGCATACGTCATCTGGAATGTATCTAGAATGCCACTGAGCTTGTGGGGAAGCATTAGGATGAGGCATTAGTTGGAACACAGGATATGGCTGATGGCCTGTCTGTGGAAATTCTCTCGGCATCAATGGTCCTGGAAAGTCTTGCAGATTAAACCCAGATCTAAGTGACAGTGGATGTTCTAGCTGCCTGATCCCCATTACATCCAGAGACTGAGAGTCATATCCTGCATCTTTTGTTGGTAGCTCTCGTGGCGGTCTATTGTCCTGGGTATGACTTGGTTTTGCTGTCTCTCGACTTTCATCAAATGAATTCTGACAAATTTCAGATGAACCTCTGTGCATGCTACTAGAATTGTGCCCAGTATCAGGAGACATTGATGATGATTGGGACCTTAGCAGCTTGTTTGTTTTGTCTACAGATAAAATATTAAAATCTGATGAGGCAGCTGATTCACTGGATGCACCAGGGGGCATTCCCCTTCCAGAATCCTGGCATTGTTTTTGAAGATCATAGCCACACTCTTCTAGTGCAACATTGTGATAATCTACGTGGCTAGGAAACCTGTACAAATTTTTCTGCCCAGCTACTGAATGACAAGACACTTGCAATGGGTAAGAGTTCATGGGCACCAAGTACTCTGTATTTTCACCAGAAGATTCCAGTCTCTCTTCTAAATAGCGTTCTGGAAATGGGGACCAAGTTTCAGTTTCATCAACTTCAACAGGTATGCTTCGACCTATCACAGTGCCTAAAAACAGAAAAGAAATATGGTATGATATAATGTTCTGATTTGCTTCCTAAGGCTTTATATCTGACTAGTTATGCAATTCAAGATAGACAAGATGTATAAAAAGGTGATGTGTTCAATCATCACCAGTTGAATGACTTTTGAAAAAAAGAAACATTTCAAAATGCCGGCACAAAAGAGCTCACCTTTTAAAGAGGCCATTTCAGTATTCTGAAGAAATCCTGGGAAGTCTGTACAAACTGCAAAAGGGCAGGAGGAGACAGGCAATAAGATTATCACTGAGGATGACAACAAAAATCGTAGGGGAAAATGGAACATCAGGTTTTTATCACAATCAAATTTTCAGTGTAGTGGCTTGGATCTAAAAGTTCCACGTGCTAAGAGGGGAACTGAACATTCTGCTGGTATAGGAAGCTTTCTAACAGAGGAAGATGTGTTCCCCAAGTATTAGGCTCTAATGATAGCAGAACAGAATCCACTCTGGACCAAACCTAATAGGAGTATGCTTTTTTAGAGTGTGGAACCAGGGGACCAGTAATTTCAGTTCAGCTAAGCATTCTTTCTTTGACTGTATCCGTAGAAATTGTGCTCAAATGGATACAGTAGACAACCTTTTTGTTGTTTCAATTACAGAGAAATGCTAATTTGAGAAAGTACTGTATTAATGTATGTTCCACTATAAGCTGTTGTAGACAGTAGTGTTGAAGAAACACGACAATACCAAAAATTGGCGCAGTACACAGTGTGATAAACAACAAAACCACAAGAAAGCAATTCACAACACTCCAGTAAAAAAATTAAGCATCAGGTAAAAAATAGCGCTTTTGAAACTAGAAGAGATAGGGACCTACCTCCCCCCCCCCCAACAAAAAACCCTCAACAACAACAGGGAAACAATCAGCCAAATTAATGAAAACCCAACCGAAAGTTAAAAAAAAAAATCAATGTTCATTAAAGGTGTGAGGTGCAGAATGAATGGTAGGGAGGGGCAGCTCCAAAGCTCCCTTCCAAAAGAGGAGGGGCAGTTCATAGAGGACTCATTCTTTATGACCAGCTACCTAATTTCTGAAAGGAAATATACAAAAATGAGAGGGAAGATATGAAATGGATGGAAACTTTAAAAAAAAACCCTACACTTTGGTTGAATTTGAGAAGGTGGTGGCAGAAGGTGAATTTGAGAAGGTGGGGAAAGTACACAGGTGTGGAAAACAGCTTGGTGGGAAGTGTAACATGAGATTGGAATACCTGGAGATGGATTAGCAACTGGAAAGTTCTGAAAATTCATTAGAGCATTAAAAGCAGTAGAGATCCTTCTTGTGTGCTTTTTTTGTGCTTCTCCACAGCCAGAATGGAAGAAGAATCATAATATATGAAAGAGAGGTATGTGCGAGAGATGTCTCCCATTGAAGTCTAGAAACTTTTGGCACCCAAAGCAATCGCCTGTGTCACCTCATCAAATTAGAATCAGCTCTGGAAAAAATATTCTGAATTTCACAGCCCATCTACATAAGAGTTGTTAATTTAACAACATAATCTGAATCAACAATTTCCAATTCAGCCTTTCACATCCTTGATTGAGTAGGCAAATCCATAAAGCTATATTTCTGACAAATGAATGTTTGTTTCTCCGTTCTGACCTGTTCAGCTCTCTGGTCCAACAACCCGTGCATTTAATTTGAGAAAATGCATGTTCTTCATGGCTAATTTTCTTGCCAAGTTTAGAAGAATAACAATGTGTTCCAGCACAGATGACTTGATGTGTCCCTTCAAGCCTTGCTCATTCTGCAGTCGCACAAAGAAAAAGTTCAACATAATCACAACAGATTTAACTTTGCAGTTTCTGCAAAGGAGAAACTGCTGAAAAATGTTTGCATATATCAAGATTTCAACTGTAAAAACCTCCACATCTTTAGAATTAGTCAGTTCTAAATGTATTTGACTCCATTAGAACTCACAAAGGTATGGTAAAAACTATTCCCTACGTAAAATCTTACAGGAAACATGATGACTAGCTTGGAAAATGTAGACAGTGCTTTATAAAGTACTGGCCTGAATGTCACCCTTTCACAAAAGGTTCCAGGACTAAACCCATCTCCAGCCTCTAAGGAAAACATTGGTTACAGTAGATAGCATGATCAGATAACACTGTGACAAGACCTTCAAATGGCACATTCTTTAAGTTTGTTTCCTTTGTCTGAAGGGAGTTCTGGCAATCACGTTTAAAGGGACTGCACACGTTTAAAGGGACTGCATGCCTTTCCTCCCTTTGGAATAATGAAGGATAGGGGCACCTTCTTTGGGGGCTCATAGAATTGGACCCCCTGGTCCGATCTTTTTCAAACTTGAGATGTGTTTTGAGGAGAGGCATTGGATGCTATGCAGAAAATTTGGCACCTCTACCTCAAAAAGCAGTCCCCCAAATACCCACGGATCAATTCTCTATTATACCTTATGGGAATCAGTCTCCATAGGTTATAATGGAATGCCTAGAGACATTTCCTCCCCCTCCCCCAGTTTTCTGATGACCCTGAAGCAGGGGGAGGGCCTTCAAACCAGGGGATCCTCTGACCCCTCCAGAGGATTGGCAACCCTAAGCTCCTTAGAACCTCTAATGGGCAGGTAAAGTTGGGGGGAGACCCAAGAGCACCAGACTGCTTGCTGTCCTCAACCAAAGGTCTGGTAGACCATCTCTGCTTTACAGGCCCTGTAGAAAGGTAGTAAATCCGGAAGGCCCCTATGTTTTCTAGCAGAGAATACTACAAGGTGAGAGCCAGGGCCGAGAAGGCCTTGGCCCTGGTTGAGGACAGCTGGATCTCTCTTGGGTCAGGGACCACCAGGAGAATTTTAGTACCTGACTATAACACTCTGTTAGGGGCATGTTGAGAGAGTAGGTTTCAAAGGTATGTGGGTCCCTGACCATGAAGGCCCCAAAGGTGAAAACCAACACCTTGAATTTGATCCGGTGCTTCACTGGAAGCCAGTGCAGCTTGCACAGCACAGGATGGATATGTTTCATCTGAGGGGTCCCTGTCAGGACCCACTCAACTGCATTCTGGACCAGCTGGATCTACGGGAAGGCCCATATAGAACAAGTTACAGTAGTCTATCTTGGAGGTAGCTGTTGCATGGATTACCATGTCTAGGTCAAAGCAGGACAGGTAGGGGGTCAGTTGCCAAGCCTAGTACAGTTGGAAGAAAGCCAGCATGGCAACCTTCAAAGGTTGATGTCCAGAGTCATGCCCAGGCTCCAGATGATTGGTGCCGGTGACAGGGACACTCTGTCAAGGGTTAAAGAGGCTATCAGCCCAACATAACAACATGAGAGAAGCCATGTTAGATCAGGCCAATGGCCCATCCAGTCCAACACCCTGTGTCACACAGTGGCCAAAAATTTTTTATATATGTTTATACACACACACACACACACACACATATATACACACTGTGGCTAATAGCCACTGATGGACCTCTGCTCCATATTTTTATCTAACCCCCTCTTGAAGCTGGATATGCTTGTAGCTGCTACCACCTCCTGTGACAATGAATTCCACATGTTAATTACCCTTTGGGTGAAGAAGTACCTCCTTTTATCCATTCTAACTTGACTGCTCAGCAATTTCATTGAATGCCCATGAGTTCTTGTATTGTGAGAAAGGGAGAAAAGTACTTCTTTCTCTACCTTCTCCATCCCATGCATAATCTTGTAAACCTCTATCATGTCACCCCGCAGTCGACGTTTCTCCAAGCTAAAGAGCCTCAAGCGTTTTAACCTTTCTTTATAAGGAAAGTGTTCCAAACCTTTAATCATTCTAGTTGCCCTTTTCTGCACTTTTTCCAATGCTATAATATCCTTTTTGAGGTACGGTGACCAGAATTGCACACAGTATTCCAAATGAGACCGCACCATCGATTTATTCGGGCATTATGATACTGGCTGATTTGTTTTCAATTCCCTTCCTAATAATTCCCAGCATGGCGTTGGCCTTTTTTATTGCAATCGCACATTGTCTTGACATTTTCAGTGAGTTATCTACCACGACCCCAAGATCTCTCTCTTGGTCAGTCTCTGCCAGTTCACACCCCATCAGCTTGTATTTGTAGCTGGAATTCTTGGCCCCAATGTGTATTACTTTGCACTTGGCCACATTGAACCTCATCTGCCACATTGATGCCCATTCACCCAGCCTCAACAGATCCCTTTGGAGTTTCTCACAATCCTCTCTGGTTCTCACCACCCTGAACAACAGAAGCTATTCTCTCACTGCATTCATACTACTTGAGAAAAGCGTATTCTGGATTTTTTTTTTTTTTTTGCTGGGGCAACTGGAAGGGAGGTAATTGAATTTTGGCTGAAAACAAGCCTCAGTCTCCAAAACAATCTTCAGCACCCTCTCAAGTCAAGTGAAACGTGTGCTTCTGATCTTAAACTATTGAAGAAGCTTAAATGTCTCCATCCCAAACTTTTGTGTGGTATATGTGAATACAGCTGCATAGGAATTTTATTATAGTGCCAAGATAATATCACATATTGCCTTGTGGCACAGCAGTCAATCATCCCAGCCCAGCAAGGGAAATCCATATACAGAAGTTGGCATATGGATCTTATTCTGGAAGGATCCCAATAAACAAGAAAGAATCTTGTAAGTCATTTAAAAAAAATGTAATACATTTTATCACAAGAGTAACTTGTTTTCTTTTATCACCAGACTCTTATTTGTGCTGCTTCAACAGATGAACACAGCTACATTTTGGGAATCTGAAAGGAAGTTGTCTACATCGTCCCTTTGCTATTTCTGTGCAACTAACATACAAGGCAGTGATCAGGGTCATCATGCTCATCAGTACCAGTTATGCTTTTTGTTGGGAATGTGACAGGGATTGTAAACCAGTATATTCACCTGAACTCCAGTCATGCCTCTCTAGGAATTGCCAGAAACTATAGTAAACCCATAACATTTCAAGTGATTCTTTGAGAGGACTAGTGGCACTTCTCATTTTCCCCAGTAAGTGATGTCAGCACAATGGCCATGTTTTACAATTTTTTCTTTTGCTACCACTTGGAGCAGTGATGAGAAACATGAACCAAGGCAGGGAATCCCCTGCTTCTAGCAGAGGCCTGACACCCCTGGTTGTATTTTTGTTTTCAAACTTTAAAACACAGATAGGCCACCATTTAAATGTCACAGCAAATCTCTGTTTGTGTCTTGCAGTCAGGAATGCAACACCATCTTGACTGCAATCCAAAATTTCCCAAACCAGGGAGCTTTTAGTCAAGCCCCAGTTTTCCATCATAGCTAAACGCTAGTGTTTTTGACTCAGTGCCAAGGCTGAGATTATGGGATATGTTGAAGAAATCATCTATTGACAAGTGTCTTCTACTTTTGATTTAATAATTATATGATCAGCCTACAGCTCCAGTAAGATGTGGTCTATCTGCTGAACTGACTACAGCTATTGTATTGAACAAAGAAGTGAAAAAAGGATGTATCTTCACACCTCCATTGTTTGTATTTTGTATTTTTGTTTGTAATTTGTATTTTTAATTTATATATTAATTATCTAAACCAGGGGTAGCCAAACTGCAGCTCGGGAGCCACATGTGGCTCTTTCACACACATTGTGTGGCTCTCAAAGCACCCACCGCCTCATTGGTTGGCCTGGAGAAGGCATTTGTCTCTTTAAATCACTTCTCCAAGCCAATGTTAAAATTGCTTTCTTTCCACCTCTCCACCTATCCCATGTATTTTCCTTCCTTCCTTCCTTCCTTCCTTCCTTCCTTCCTTCCTTCCTTCCTTCCTTCCTTCCTTCCTTCCTTCCTTCCTTCCTTGTGGCTTTCAAACATCTGACATTTATTCTATATGGCTCTTACATTTAAGCAAGTTTGGCCACCCCTGATCAACTCTTATATTTCCAGAGTTGAATTTAATCTGCCTTATTTAGCTCATGTAAAGTTATCATGTCTTTTGTATGTGGATTATACAGTTCTTCTCTCAAGATCTGTGGTTGGCCTAAGTAAATGTTTAGTTTCCTTTTCAGAGTATTGCTCCAAAGAGGCCATAACTATTAATGTTTTTAAGTTAAAGGTCCTTCTCTTTAGTAGAAAATGATGGACAAGCAGGTTAGTCTATGGAGCAAACAGCAATTTAAGTATTTAGGAATTACTTTTCAAGTGGATCTTTCTTGGAAGGTGCTTCTTAACTCAGCTATGAACTGAGAAAGCTATTTTGAGATTGGTGAACAATATGTCCTGAAGCAGTTAAAGCATGTAATGCTAAAATTTCCAGGCATTTATTATATGCGCTAGGGGTTTGGATTAATTGGTAACTCAGTGGACTGTTATTTTTACCGTGCAAACTCTTAGATGTGTGGCAGGAATAGCTTTGAGAAGATGTCTGGGGAGATGTCTTTTGAAGCAAAGTCTTGGTGGAAAGCATTTAATCTGAAAATTAGGATGTTTACATCATTTTCAGAATCAGGTCTTCTTGGATCAGTCATGCTGGATCATCATACAAATGATTGGGACAAATACTTGGAATTTAAATTATTATGTCTAGGCATCACCATTGATATGATAGAAACTGTAAGGTTGTGAATTGAGTCAGTCAGTTAAAAGATGTTTGAAGGATCTCGACTGTAAGAGTATGCTAGTTAAAGCTCACAGGGTATGTTCATTCTTTTTAGTTGGTAGTCTTCCCCTGATGAGGGGCCCCATGGCGCAGAGTGATAAAGCAGCAGTACTGCAGTATTGTGGGTCTGAACTCTCTGCTCACGACCTGAGTTTGATTCCAGCGGAAGCTGGATTCAGGTAACCAGCCCAAGGTTGACTCAGCCTTCCATCCTTCCGAGGTCAGTAAAATGAGTACCCAGCTTACTGGGGGTGGGGGGGAGTGTAAAAGACTGAAGGCAATGGCAAACCACCCCGTAAAAAGTCTGCTGCGAAAACGTTGTGAAAGCAACGTCACCCCAGAGTCGGAAGCGACTGGTGCCTGCACAGGAGACCTTTCCTTTCCTTCCTTCCCCTGACACAAATACTAAACTACCTGTTTAAATTATCTCTTCCAAGATATAGAAGGGCATTTAAGCTTGTTTGTTTGAACACCTTGCCATCAGCAGTGCTGTTAGGGAGGTTTAATGGTATTCCATGCTCCAATGGACTCTGTGGATGTGATACTAACCAAATTATAGAGCATATTCTTTTGGATTGGCCTGAATTTTCAGATTTGAGAGCTCAATTGATTCTTCTTTGTTGAATCAGAACTCTTATCTCTTTAGAAGCTATGTATTTTTGGTTACTAGAAGCTAAGTTCTCTTGGTTAATAAGAGATAAAGATAAACCAGTAACTTTGCATATAGCTACATTTTTGGTGGCTGTAGTAAAATGACATTGTAATTCAGGTAGCAAATTGTATGCTTTCTTTTTAGTGTATGATGGCTCTCTGTCACATCAACAAACAATTAGTAACAAACTAATTAACAGAGTTGCCAGGTCCCCCCTGGCAACCGGTGGGGAATGATGGGGTCTAGGGTTCCAGATCCAGATTGGGAAACTCTAGATTTGTGGGTGGAACATGAGCAGGACAGGGACCTCAGTGAGATACAATGCCATAGAGTCCACCCTCCAAGACATTCATTTTCTCCATGAGAACTGATATCTGTAGTTTGGAGATGAGCTGTAATTCTGCAGGATCCCCAGGCCCCACCTGGAGGCTGGCATCCCTAGTAATTAAGAAGAAGAAACTAGGATTGTAAATTGTATTTTTTATTAATTTAGAATACTTCTATGCTGCCTCTTCAGAGTCATGCTTGTGGTGATTTACAAATAAAAACCATAGTACAAAAAATCCTAAAAAACAAGCAACACAAAAACTGTCCATAAAACAGAAGCAGACCACTAATTAAAAACCTGGGTAAAAAACTGGTGCCTAAAAGAAAGTAAAATAGAGAGGGCAAGCCTCAGGCAAACCTCAAGGGGGAAGGCATTCTAAAGGTGAGGTGCAACCACAGTAAACACCCTGTCTCTAGTCACTACCTGTTTTACCTCTGAAGGTGAGGGCACAGGAAGCTGGATCTGAGAGGCTGATCTTAACAGGCGGGCTTGATAATGGTTCTTCAGGTACCCCAGCCATAAGCTGTCTAGGGCTTCAGTGGTAAGAACCAGAACATGAAGCGCACCCAGTGCAGATATGTAGCATTGGGGGAGTGATCCTGGCCACTGCATTTTGGACCAATTGATGTTTCTAAGCTATTTTCAAAGGCAGCCAAATGTAGAATTCATTACAGTTATTTAGACTGGATATAATCAGAGCATGGATCACACAGTAACCTCTGCCAGATCATGCATGGTTGTAGCTGTTGAACCAGCTGGAGCTGATAAAAGGCTCCGCAAGCCATGGTGGAGACCTAAACCTCCAGCTGTAGGCCAGGATCTAGGAGTACCCCCAAGCTACAAATCTGTAGTGTGATATAGAACTAATTTTTTCGGAATGAGTTTTCCTGAATGAAGTTCAACATCTAATATGTTTAGGATTCAAGAAAACTTAAAATTAACCCCTATGCTGAAACAATTTTTTAGATTTTAACAGATTTTAGATTGGCTATGAAGAATCCTAGGCAGATTCCCATTTAAAAGACTTGTGTCAACATATTGATCTTTAAATAATAAGTCTAACTAAACTAGGCTGACTAAACTCCTTCTGACAGCAGACAAACAGAAAGAATGTACAGTGAAGAATGGCATTCTAGATAAATTCCAGCTTCAAAGGGTTTATATGTCATGCCATTTAACAGTGGTATGAGGCAGGCTCACAGCTAGGATACTGGCTCAGGAGAAAGGCAGGGAACAGACTAAATGAGGTCTCGGGTGGGGAGGAAGTGTTTGTGGCATTCAGAGGTTTTCATGAAAGCCATTTTCTAACAGTCCTACTGATCTCCTATTCTGTTTGCTGCCAAACAGTTTTGGATACTTTATACAGTTTAGAAACAGCACAAAACACTAAAGTCCAACTGCAGATCACTCTGACTAAAAAAATGTAACACCCACATACACTGCCCCCAATGAAGGGACAGACCATCCATATCTATGAACACAAGTGGGTATTTCCGTTTGCCAAACTTTTAAAATCCTGTAGCAATAAAATCTTGAGCTATGTAAAAATGCACCTTTAAATGGTTTTTTAAACACTCTGAAAGCCATACAAACTTCATATTTTCGATCTCTTTATGTCAGAGATTCACAGAAATGATAACTGGCAGAATAAGTCCCACGAAGTTCAACAGGACTGAACTTGCTTGGGACCACAGCCTAAACATACGTACTTTTTAATTTTATCTGATACAGAATTCTCAAGAAAGGAAAAGCAAGCATGCACTTTGCCAAGTCAATAAGTTTTTGTCTTCCTAGTAACCCCCTGATAATAGAGTTCACTCTGTTGATTTCTGTAACATCACTAAAACATCAGTTTTAAGTACTACGTCAAGACATTTTAATTCAGGGCAACTTCAGAGGTTTGTTATAATAACTTTTGACTCTGATTACCATGTGCTTGTGAGCCCAGCAAAGTTGCACACGGGTGCCTCGGTGCCAATCTAAAGCAAATGAGAGCATGAGAACAAGTAATCCAGACTAGGTCTCATCTCCTAAAAGGCCCAGCTAGGCCTCTTCTTGGCATGTTTCAGATTACAACATAAATGCTTTGAAGGGCAGAAACCTACTTTCTCTGCATTTGAACTGTCTGAATTTCTACACAGATAATCTGATAGAAGTGCAAAATGATAAAGGGGTGAGACTAAGATTTTAAATTCAAGCACTTCAATGCTGGATAGAATAAGTAATCAAAAAGGAAACACACCCAGGCAGAGAAAAACAAAACCACGCAAGAGAAAGTGGGTCAGCAGCCAGTTAGAGGAGTGAATAGAAATTCCTTTAGCAGCTTACCTTGACCCCCAAAGCAGACCAGGTAGGCAAAGAAGATAGTTTGACTTTTTGGGGTTGGCCTCTCCTCTTCTCCTGGAGTTGTCACTCCCTTTTTGGGGTTTCTCCTCCTTCCTCTCTCTGCCTGTCAGGTAAGTTGCTGAACAGGCTCTGTACCAGGAAGTAGAACTCATATGCAAATCACACCAATACAGATTTGGTCTCTGTTTGAAAAGCCAACAGGGCAGTCTGGAGAATGCAATGGATACCAAAGGAGAACTAGTCTAAAAGTTTAAAATTAACTGGGAATTGTCTCAGGAGGCAAAGCTGTTATCTTTTCATGTGAAGGAGAAACAGAAACCCACTTCAAATTCTGGAACCTCAAAAAGTATATAGAAATGCCTCCACCTTTGAAATAAATATGAGAGAAGTAAAGCAAGTACATTGAACAACAATAATAACATTTATCGTTATATTGCACAATCCTAAACATCTGTATGTAAGATTTTAAGGCCAGGATCCAGTGGACATGTATTGTATTTTTAAAGTTCTTGTTTTGTATATGTGACCCTGGCTTTAAATGCTACAGGACAGGAGTATAGTAAAAACAAACAAACGAACAACCAAAAAGCCCTCCAGAAGAATAAACAAATCCTTTGTTGCTGTATATGCCTAATTTTCCTCTGACAAAGAGTTTATAAATTTGTCCCTGGAATGGGGAACAGTCGATGGGGGAGAGAAGGACAACACAGACCACTATGCTGGGAAGAATCAGCCACAGCTTTATTGATTACAGGTTCTGGTGGAAATAACACAGAGCAGATGACAATCCATCTGCTGTCAGTAGGTTTGTCAGTCCCCAGATCCCACTGGGGGATCCCCTGGTTTTGCAGGCTCCTCCCTGCCACCAGCCAGCTGGCCAGAGGGGGAAAGCCACGCCTCAACAGTGATCATGTGCCTTTAAACCTCAGCAGGCTTAGAAGATGCTTGGAACCAGTGATGGTGCTGGGGTTTTTGCCGCCCCAGGCCACCGGAATGGCTGCACCCCCTCCATGGGGGGAGAGGGAGTCTGAGCGAGGCTGCGCAGTTCCTTTCACTACCAGGTGGGGGAGAGGGCAGCAGGACTGCCATGCCTTGCTCTGAGGCTGTCTCCCCTTGCAGGGGAGGCAGCTTCAGAGTGTGGCCACTCTCCTCTGAGCCTGGCTAGGAAGCTGGGCTTGCAGGAGAGCACAAACTGGCACGCAGTTCCACTGCTCTCAGCTTCCGAGGTCTGCGACTGGGGAAGCTGAGAGCAGTGGAGTGGTGGGAGAGGGTGCCTGAAGGTGTCCTGTAGGTGAGGTGGTGCCCAAGGCGGCCACCTACCTCGCCAACTCCTACGTGCTGGCCCTGTTTGCAACTCTTTGTGTGTGTCTTTAAATCTCAGCAGCAGGAAAGCAGGGGGCAGGGTAAGCATGCAGAGCCACAAGTGTGTGAAGCTGCAGCCATTTCCACACTAGACCTTTAATCCTGGTCCAGCTCTATTCCCACACTGACATTCTACACTTAAGCATGGAATCATAAAACCAACTCTATGAGTTTATAATTCTATGATTCCAGTGTAGAAAATCAGTTTGAGGACAGAGCAGAACCAGAATTAAAAGTCTAGTGCGGAATTAGCCACAGTGTGAGAAAGGCAAAGGGCAGAGTCATTTCTTTAGTAAAATAGATAGGAAAGAGTTAGATAGAACCTGGTTATGAGATGGAGGAAAACTCCACTCCCTAGGCTGCTCTCTTTTCCTGTTCCTGTCTGAAGAAGCTGGTTGAAATACAGCAGATTGTTACATTCAGCAACTCCCAAGAGTAAATTGCCACGGTGAGATCACAAAAGTGTGGGCTTGCAAGCTCTGTTTATTTTGTCTGCTTTGTGTGTGTGTGTCCCTTTAAAAAGTCATGCTTTAAAAGCTTGACAAGGGGACTTGGAAATGCATCTGCCAGGGTAGGGGGGTGGGTGGGAAGAGGACAAGGAAATCAAGACCGTATTCAGGGGAACTGCACTCCTGTATTTTTATTTATTAATTTATGGAATGGGAAAGTCTCCTGACTCCACCCCCCAAAATCCCCATATATTTCCTGAGTTGGACCTGGCAACCCTAGCTGTCAGCATCTTCCCCAACTGATGTCAGAGAGCTGTTGTTAAGTCTGGAAGCTGTGGAAATGCTATTCCTAGCCATCACCATCCTCCTGGGGGTGTGGCCAATATGTCAGCCCCAAGGTTGGCTGTCCTGCACTCCACTCTCCAAAGCCTAGGGTTGCAAGGGGGTGGGGGACATACCTGGAGAAAGAGAAAGGCTCAGGCCTCATGACCAGCATCACACTGGAAATGACATCATCACACCACTGACATCTAAGCAATGCTCTGGTATTTGGGGGAAAACTCTGTGGTAGAACTGGCTTCTATCACAGAATTTTTGCACAAATACCAGAGCATCACCTGGACGTTGCTGGTATGATGATGTCACTTCCTGTGTGATGCCAGCAACAAGGCCTGGGCCTTTCTCTTTCTCCAGGTAAGCCCCCTCTCACCAGCCAACAGATTGGCAGCTTGGGGGCAGGGCCTGGCAGTGGAGGACCATCACCTCCACTGAAGGGTCTGGCAATCCTACCAGAGCCCCAGAAGGGGACTCTCCTTTAGTCATGCAGGTAGCCCCCTCCCAGAAACTGTACTATGTTCCCCAGCTAATGCCTCAACACCAGCACCCAGTTGTGATGGTTATTTTCAATATAGGGCAGGGGTGGCTAAACTTGCTTAATGTAAGACCCACATAGAATAAACATCGGATATCTGAGAGCTGTAAGACATGAACATTAGATGTTTGAGAGCTGCAAGACAGGAAGGAAGGAAGGAAAATAGATGGGGATGGAGGAGGGAGGAAGAAGTGGAAATAAAGCAACTGTAAATGCATTCTACAAGCTGCTGGCTGGCTTGGCTTGGAGAAGAGACAAATGCCTTCTCCAAGCAGCTGACGGGGTGGGGGTTTGAGAGCCACACAATTTGCGTAAAAGAGCCACATTTGGTTCCCGAGCCACAGTTTGGCCACCCTTGCAATAGTGCAATCAAGGATACAGTGTGTGTGTGTGTGTGTATGTACTTTGCTATGGGATAGGGTTGCCAAGTCTAATTCAAAAAATATCTGGGGACTTTGGGGTGGAGCCAGGAGACTTTGGGGGTGGAACCAGGAGACATTGGGGGCAGAGCCAGGAACAAGGGTGTGACAAGCATAATTGAATACCAAGGGAGTTCTGGCCATCACATTTAAAGGGACAGCACACCTTTTTTAAATGTCTTCCTTCCATAGGAAATAATGAAGGATAGGGGCACCTTCTTTTGGGGCTCATAGAATTGGACCCCCTGGTCCAATCCTTTTGAAACTTGGAGGGTACTTTGGGGAGAGGCACTAGATACTATATTGAAAATTTGGTGCCTCTAACTCAAAAAACAGCTCCCCCAGAGCCCCCGAAACCTCCAGATCAATTCCCCATTATACCCTATGAGAATCGATCTCCACATAGGGAATAATGAAGTGCTCAGCAGATGTTTCCCTCCCCCACCCCGTTTCTGACGACTCACAAGTTGCTGCCAACTTCTTCAAAGTAACACAGACACACCATCCCAAGAGGAAGCCTTTCCAATCGGAGACTGAAGCCTCCGGAGATGGAAAGGCACATGGTCCTCTGGGGCCGGGGTTTCCCTCCACCGGCCAGCTGACTGGGGGCGGGAAGGAGCCTGGGAAAGCGGAAGAACCCCCGCTGGTACCTGGGGATTGGGAAGGGCAAAATTCCATTTAATTTCATGAGCTTGAACTTCTTAAACCATGCTGCTAAATATTATGAAAATATGATAACAATAACATTAATTAATAAAATAATCTCAAAACACTTTTTAAATCCCATTAATTACAATCAGAGCTAAATTTCCCTCTTCTTCTGAAACTGGGAAAATTTGCTGATTCTAGAGCTGAAAATGCTCTCAGGTTTTTGCATACGTTGCATGTTTATTTCTCAGGCAATCTCCCAAACAATAAAAATGAATATGATACAAGACAGAGTTCACACTATGAGCTGACAGCTGCCTGCTGCTTCCCTGATAGTTCCCAGAAGCTTTCCAGACTCTGTGGGAAAGAATATACCAGCCAAAGAGGAATGCTGTTCACTGTTGTTGGCCTTGTGACCGTTTCATGGCTCCATAGTCTTTTAATGGGAAATATCATAGACTGGGAGAACACAGGCTTCACTTGCAAGGTAGAGCCCAAACTTGACAATATATTTATTTATTGTGAATATTCTGCCAGAGATTTGAGAGTATGAGCTGTTGAAACCAACACAGGGAACATGTCTCTTGATGGATTCATTGTGGGTTTGGAGTCTGGTTTAGATTGTGTGTCTGTGTGCGAAGAAAGGAAGAATGATTAGATTATGAAAGAGACTGAGAGAAAAGCTTAGCAGACAGACACTTCTGGGACTTGGTGGAAATACTATGGGTGGGATCATCATCCTCCCAGAATTACAGCTGATCTCCAGACTACAGAGAGCAGTTCCCCTGGAGATAGGGATGCCAGCCTCCAGGTAGAACCTGGGGATCCCTTGGAATTACAGCTCATCTCTAGACTGCAGAGATCAGTTCCCTTGGAGAAAATGGCTGCTGGGGGAGGGGCGGGGTAAGACTGTATGGCATTGTACCTCATTGAGATCCGTGTCCTCCCCAGGCTCTGTCCCCAAATCTCTAGGAGTTTCCCAACGTAGACCTTGCAACCCTACCCCTCACCCTCCTAATTCCCCACCAATGGCCTGGGAAACCTGGCAACCCTACTGGAGGAAATGGCTGCTTGCGGGGGAGGAAGGGTGGACTCTGTGGCATAATTTCCCTGCTGAACTCCCCTCAGGCTCTGTCCCCAAATCTCTGGGAATTTCCATAACTGAGAGTGCATGACCTCTCTGGAATCTGATGCGAACTGGTGGATCTGCATTGCTACCTCATAAGAATGTCCACAGTCATGCAGAGAAACTAATTGTATGTGTTCAGCAGCAGTTGCAGATGCACATGTAACACATCATGACTTGTTCATACAATCTGATCACATTTGGGTTAGACTGTGTTTTAGGAAAATCCTGATAATTAGGTGTTAAAGGTAAATACTATTCATTGAGCTTTACTCTGTTCTGCTGCTCTTACAGTGTTCACTTTTTAATGCTTATCTGTATATTTCTGTATTTTCTATAAACTGCTTTGAGATTATTAGGGTTTGTAGAATCTTTCGGGATCAAGTGCCGTGTTCTCAATGCACAGCAGCCAAGAAGGTCTGAGCGCCTGTTCCGGCTGCAACGCCACTGAGGATGTTCTCCGCAGCTGAGAACGAAACGTCTGGAAGGAAAACTTTCTCCAGTAGAACACGGCACTTGATCCCGAAAGATTCTACAAACCCTAATGATGTTACCAGCCGTGAAAACCTGAAATGCTTTGAGATTATCAGGGCTTTTTTGTAGAAAAAGCCCATTGGGAACTCATTTGCATATTAGGCCACACCCCTTGACACCAAGCCAGCTGGACCTGCGTTCCTATGTGTTCTTGCTCAAAAAAAGCCCCGGAGATCATCGTTAGACACCCTAGGCAGTCCATTGACTGAAACTGCAAAATAAACATACTTTAAACAAACTACCTGTGAAAGTGTTCCTTCAGTTTCTTGTTTTCTTTATAGAATGTCTGAAGCCATATTAGTGGAAGAAAGAAGCATTACACATGCATACTCAGAGGCCCTGTCTCTTTATTATTTCACATATTTCCTGGTACTGGAAATAATTTTTCTTTTTCAGCTCTGATAAAACCCTCACGGAGTGCCCTTGTTAATATAAGTAAACAGTGTCAGGATCCCCTAGGAGGATTGCCTGGGGGAAAAGCGCAAGCTCTCCTCTGTTCCCTTCAGTGACTTTTGCTGAAATAATGAACTATTAACCAGCTTCATCTCTGGGCAGTTTTACGTCAGCAGGAGTAGTTTATTTTTTTTAACTGTGAGCTGGCTGATCACATGCTAGCTAGTTTCTAATACCCAGAAGGTAATGAATGAAGCAGAAAATGCGTTCCAACAAAGCAAAGGCTGACAGTTTCTGTTACAATCTGAAATACCACTGGGACAAGGAATATACTGAATTTACACTAGCTGCAGGCAACAAACCAGCAACCAGACTGATTGATGACTACCCCAGCATGCAGATTTCATAATGGTGTTTAAAAGTGTGCTCAAGCAGAATTGAAATTAAAATATGGATACATATTGCAACTGAAAGCCATACTCTTAAATGGTGTTCAAAATGGAAGACAAAGTATGGAAACAGTAAAAGGAGGGCAAATTATGAATATGCAAATTGGGCATGTTATATTAGCATGCTTCACTTTTGCTTGTATTCATACCAACTTCTCTTACCTCTTTAATTTGCAAGTTGTGATCATGGTTCTAGAACTCAGCTTTGTATCATAACTGCACAAATAGAAAGATGAGATAAGGAAGGTGGAAGGGTAGTTGTGGTGGAAAAGAAAAAAAAATTGAGAAAGAAATTGCAATGAATCTACTACTTGGAGCTTTTTCTGAGCAGGAACACACAGGAATGCAGTTCTGGCTGGCTTGGTGTTAGGGGTGTGGCCTAATATGCAAATGAGTTCATGCTGGGCTTTTCCTACAGAAAAAAGCAATGCTAGTACTTATAAAATGGTTGAGGTGATTTGGCATTGCAATATATCCATACATCCTCTGTAGTTCTGACATGCCTAATTTGGAAATATTTAATATGCAGCAGTAGAATAGTCTATGGGTTTAGAGTCTATCTGAAACCACTGATAAAAAAACCCAGACATTTGAGAGAAAGCTTTTAGTTATTCTGTGTGTGAGATTAGGGCACTCTGTACAGTCTTTACTATGACTGACTCCTTTCGCACAATTCACTCAGTGCCACGGGAACAAGTCTATGGTGTGATCTCACGCACAGTAGTATTTATACACAAATTAAGGGAACTACAATTTAGGTCCTAAGATTACGAGGGGCCCTTAAATGCAAAAAATTTGCTACGATGACTGAATCATCATTTTCTTGGTAATGCTATGGGCCTCTTAAATTTATAGTCTAGAGCATGGGTGTCAAACATGCGGCCCAAGGGCCCCTATCAGGCCCACGAGCAACTCACTGCCATCTGCTTTCTTCTCTCTCTCTTGCTTCTTTCTACATCACAGCTTGCTTTGCCAGGCTTGCTCAATCACACAGGAGCTACAGAACAAAGCCTCTATTTTCTCCACTGGCTGACCAGCACATGAAGTAACTGATGTACAAAAGCTCACAATGCCCAGCCATTTCATGTTTCCCCTTAGGTCTAAGACTGAAAGCATTGACCATGAGGTTTCTGTAATGAATGGTAATAAATCAAATGTGGGTTTTGCAACTTACCATCAAGATCCCTTGCTATTCTGCTGCATTTTTTCCCCTGCTTTGTATTAAAACACCTGCTGTGCTTACTGGGAAAAAATAAAGAATGCTATCCGATTTCGGGACTCTACCTGTTATGGCAGGAGGAGCACCAGATAATGGCAACATTCCCAAGGCTCCTACAAAGGAGACACACAAGAAAGTTTCGGGCTTGGGGGCAGTACCGAAACCCCCTTGGCACGAATTAGGTCAACACCGACCTTGAGACAGCAACTCGCCTCTCTACATGGAGCATCTGTTCATCACTCCTTGGGTGTGGAACCCTCGCAAATCCACCAACATCATGGAGGCTGGACAAGCTCAAAGGATAATCATCCTGGCAGGGAGAAGCAAGGATAAGTATGAGGCCAAAAGGTAGAAGAAAAGATTCCTGAGGGGGAAGACAATGGTATGCAATCTCCAGTGAGAGCACCCTCCCTGGACAAGACCCTAAGACAACCCTAAGACAAGTGTTGACCACCGACTTTCCAGTGCAGTAGATCCACCAACAAATCACCCAAGCCTTGGCCTAACAGAACCCACCCACTCGAGATGAGGATGGAAGGAGGAGAAATCCACCCCCAGCTCTGAGACGTCCACTAGAAAGAACCAGGTCTCAATGCGAAATTTGACGGGGATCCAGAGAACATTGACTATTTTATGATTCAGGCCAATAGCTACCTGCTACTGGGGAAACACCTTTCCCAATGAACCTACTCAAGTGGATTATCTGGGCTCCCATTTGGAAGGTCCGGTGGCTCGATGGTACATCAGCCTCTATGAAGGCAGAGCACCGGCGCTAGACTCAGTACAAGACTTCCTGCAAGCCCTGCTGGAACAAGTCTAGGACCCCTTGCAAGAGACAAGGGCCGAAACAACCCTTCAGAACCTAAAACAGAGCAGGCGGTCAGTATGCAAGTATGTCACCGAGTTCCGAGAAAATGCTGCCAAAGCAAAAGACTGGAATGAGGCTATGAAAATACACCAATTTCACGCAGGCCTCAACACCAGACTTCTGGATAGAGTGCTAGGGCAAGCTAACCCTGACACCTTGGTGAGTTGGATCCAACTTGCAAGTGAAGTTGAGACTGTTAGACAATGCATAGCACTCCAACGGCAACAGCAGCAAGGAGGCAAGGGGAGACGTGAGCCTTGGTCAGGGCATCAGGGCACAAAGAAGAACTTTAAAAACCTTCCAGCTCGGCAACCACCAACAAGAAGCTGGGAGGGCGCCGTTGTTACCAATTTAATGCAATGGATCACCTCGCTAACAAATGCCCAGGAGACCTCGGGGCCCCCCTTGCTCTGAAAACGACCAGCGCTCCCAAAACCAAGAAGGATCAACCAGGTGGGAAGAAACTGACCCAAGTGAAGCCTGCAGTTGCAAAAGAGTGGGAGGAAAACCTAACCCTACTACTGACAGAATTGGGACATTCCTCTGCTGAGTCCAGGGCCGAATCAGAAGGCGACCTTCCCAGAAGGGAAACTACCACGACCTATTGTAGATGATGTCCATCAACAGGTCAGGAATACAGTGGTGTCACTGAGGATGAGCTTTACTGAAACTTTGTTTTTTGTACCACTGACTTTGCTGAACCCGAAGCTTAAACGTTTCATGCACATGCGAGCCCTACTTGATTTGGGCTGCACCAAGGATTTAATGGCCCCCAAGGTGGTGGAAGCTTTAGGCTTATCCACTTTTCAACTACCCCAACCAATCCAGTTAGAACAGATGGACGGGACCCCCATGAGGGGCGACACGTGCACCCATGAGATGGAGCCCATTCCACGGGTGGGTTTGCACTGGGAAACTGAGACTTTTGTAGTAGCTCCCTCTTGCTCATTTGAACTGGTATTAGGTGTGTCATGGCTAGCCAAACACGAACCCCACATACAATGGAGTGACCACATAATTAGTTTCGTATATCACGCCTGTGAGGAACACGTGTGGAAAGCGGAGTGGGGCCCCAACCTCCCTCCCCTGAATGAGAGACTTTGTTTAACTGTAGCCGAGGTGCATAGTATCCCTAAGCAGTACAGAGACCTTAAGGCTGTTTTTGAAGAAAGGGAGGTGGACAAACGCCTACCCCATAGAGACACCAATTGCACCATAGAACTGATCCCAGGGCAGCAGTTACCTAAAGCAAAGGTGTACTTGATGGGGAAAGAGGAAAGGGAAGAGCTCCACAAATTCTTGGAGAGAAATCTGGCCCGAGGTTTCATATGGCCAGCCACCTCCCCCCATGCCGTCCCTGTGCTTTTCAGGAAAAAGAAAGATGGGGGCCTGAGACTTTGCATGAACTACTGCAGCATAAATGCGTTATCTATAACAAATGCCTACCCATTACCCCTGATCAAGGATCTACTTAACACCATGGCCCAAAGGAAAATATTTTCTAAATTAGATCTCAGAGATGCCTACTTCCGAGTTTGCATCAGGGAGGGGAGCAAGTGGAAAACAGCTTTCACTGCACCATTGGGACAATTCAAGTATTTGGTGATGCCATTTGGCTGACAAAGGCCCCCAGAGTGTTTATGAATTTTAGAAATGAAGCGCTGAGAAAAATAATGAACTGAAAAAATTCATAGTCCAACGTGACATGGCCACGGGCAAGATCCTATTCAAGTACGATGTTGTCCCAAACTGACCATTTCCACTCAGCGGAAGTGAATTTCTTTGAAATATAAGCTCAAGGGTGGAGCAAAATGGATTCACTAGTGAATTGTTTTTTAAGTATGTCAAACGCTTGCTGGAACTTTTCTGTCCAATTTAATTTTGCCCCGGGCCGCTTCACTTCCGGTTCCTTCCCTTTCGTTTTCAATAAGTCCGTTAACTGTAGGACTGTTTGTGAAAAGTTCTGGATGAAATTTCTGTAAAAATTTGCAAACCTGAAAAAACTTCACAATTGTTTCCTAGTTTTGGGGGCCTCCCACCCTACTTTGTGAGCTACTGGCATTAAAGTTGTGAGCTACGCATACATTAACTTGCTTGGGGGCCATTTTTCCTGAGCTAAGACAAAAATGTGTGAGCCAGAGGCTAAACAACTGTGAGCTAGCTCACACTAACTCAGCTTAGAAGGAACACTGCCATTAACTCCTGTGACTCAGAATGCTCAGATTGTTGTAATTAAAGCTGATGTGGAAAAGATGGAAGTATCCCTGAAAGAGACATTCTACTCAGATTTTTGATAAGAAAATTAAGGAATTTAGGAGTAGTTTATATGATTTTGAGAATAAGATCAAAGAGGTTAAGGTTAAGAAGTTCAACAGGGACCTAAAAGGCTACACAGATGGGAGCATTTATAATTGGACTGTAGACTGTCCTAAAAAACCAAAAGCTAATGAGAAACCCATTACATGGGCACGCCCAATGAGGGTGTACTCTGATGTGGACTCCTCTGATGTTGATTCTGGATCCACATCAGGGGAGGATAAAGCCCCAGTAAAACCAAAGAGAATTTTTAGGAGCTACAATAGGAAGGATGGGGATAAGAGAACTGGTGATTTTTAAAGACAGAGCCAGGACCAAAGAACTGCAAGAAGACTTAGTTGTAAATTTGTCTAACCGGCTACTGACAGCTGAGGAGCATAGGGTGCTTAATAAAGGGCTGGGTTTTGTGCCTGTACCTGATTACAACAGTTTTCAGACAAGAATTGATCTTTTTAAATTAATCCGAATGATCAAGCTTAAAAAATTGCTCAGCAATGATGAGGGCAACAGGGAAATGTTCTGCCCCAAATGCACATTTAATCCCTCTATTCAGGATCCAACAATTGTAACTTTTCAACGTTTAGTTTTGAGAGATGTTAAAAGTCTGGAAAGCAATTTAGAGCGACCTTGGAGTAATCTGCCTCGAGAGGAGGCTTTAGCTCTTAAAGGGCTGATACAGGATGATTCTATCACAGTGAAGCCTGCTAAAAAGGGCGGGGCCATTGTGGTTTTGAACAGTAATGACTATCATCAAGAGATTGAAAAGCAACTAGCTGTTACCACACATTATAAGTGCTTGATCCAACAAGGAACATTCAGAGATTGATTAAAATTGTCCCGAATGAAGCGGAAATGATGGGCATAATCTCCAACAAGTTACATAAATACTTATACAATGAATTTCCCAGGACTCCTTGCCTTTACATCTTGCCTAAGATACATAAACAGATACTCCCACCACCAGGGAGACCAATTTTATCAGGCACAAACTCAGTGTTAGAACCCTTAGCAAAGTATTTAGATTATTTTCTACAATGCTTTGTCCTCAGAATGAGGTCTTTTATTAAAGACACAACTCAGTTTATTAACAACATTGAAGGTTTATTGGTTCCTGAAGAGGTTGTCTTGATCACAGCAGATGTAAAATCACTCTATACAATTATACCACATGAAGATGCAAGGCTGATGGTTGAAGAAACTTTGGAGTTGAGGGAAATTAAAGAGTCCCCTACATATTTCCTTATGGAACTGCTAGACATAATCCTGGCTAAGAATTATTTCCAATATAGAGATTCTTCTTATTTGCAAGTTGTGCCCCTAGCACAGCAAATCTCTTTATGAACAAACTTGAGATGGAAAATTTTTTCAATGAAAATTGCAATCCTCTTTTGAAAGAGATGATTTTTTACACCAGATTTATAGATGATGGTTTCTTTGTGATAAGCTGCACAAAATATGTGGCAGATGAACTGGATGAACACAATGCATGACAAGGTGGAATTTACTTACCAGGAAAGCACTAATGATGTACTTTTTTTAGATACAGTTGTGTACAAAACTACTGAGAATAAGTTGGCAGGCAACTAAAACCTACAGAAAGCCAACAGGAATACTTTTTTTCAGTATTCATCATACCATCAACATGCCTTGAAAAAGAATACACCATATGGCCAGTTTGTAAGGTTGAGAAGAAATAGTACCCTAATGTCTGATTATCTTGAGGATAGTGATAAGTTGGCATCTCATTTTGTTGGTAGAGGCTATCCAGAAAAAGATGTTAGGATGGCTAGAAAAAGGGCTGCTAATCTAGATAGAATAGAGTTACTAAAACAGAATCCCAGAATTAGAAGTACTAGATTACAATGGGGACTAGAATTTAGCAGATTGGTTAGCAGAATTTGTAATGTGGTAAGGAAGCATTGGCACATTGTAAGTGATATTGGAGGTTGTGAAATGCCACCACAAATAGGATTGTATTGCACTTATTCCATTAGGAACAAATTGGTAAGATCTAAAGAATACCAATCGGTCAATCATACTCTTAAAGGGCACTTTGCTTTTAAAAGGTGTGCAATTTGTTATTTATCTATGAATGTCAAAGAGTATTATTTTGCTGAAAAGTCTAGACCATTTGTTCTAAATCATTACTCTACATGTGCTACCCGCTGTGTTGTGTATCTGATCATCTGTGGGTGTGGCCTATGGTACATTGGCAGCACTACTCGAGCCCTTAGAGTACGTATTCTGGAACACAGGAGCAGCCTTAGGAACCATGTGATTGAAGCTCCTATGGTCAGCCATTTTATGCAAAAGCATCATGACTGTGAAGATTTTTGTTTTTTCACCTTATACAAATATGAACAAACAGATAGAAATGAAGACGTGCACAAGATCCTGCTGCAAAAAGAGGCATACTGGATACACTAGTTGAATTGCATTTCTCCATATGGACTGAATATGCCCAATGATTTGACATGTTTTTTATGAATGGTCTTCTTTATAATATTATGAGTGCTGTGCATAATTTGCCTGTGTGATAACATATTTTTGTATAAATTATGGGATTTGACATTCTTTGTATGGAATATTTTGTATGTTGTATCTGCTGTGATATAGTTTGTGGTGTTTGTGTCTTTTAACATGTTGCATTAGAAATATGTTACTTCATCTTTAAGAGGTTTGTGTAATGGCAGCTGTAAATGAGATGTTTGCCTTTTTAAACATGTTAGTTGCACCATTAGAGTGCACAAGAAGCCACATACTGAGCAGTAGCCGATGTGAAATTACTGCTGGAGATGCTCTGCGTCCCTCTTTTTTGAAAATTGTGTAAAAAATCTATATGATTGAATCAATATGTAAGTATGATATATTTTTCCCTGGAAGAGAGTTGGTGGTGTCTGAATGTCCTTCTAATATTTTTGCATAATATTTTCTTTTGTTAGTGGTCCCAGGTCTGATGAAGACTGGAAAGAAACAAGTACTTAATTGATTGGCTTGTTACCACCCTACTTTGGGACTTGAATATACATGTTTTGGACATTTGGACTGATTTCTATATACTTCTTAGTAAATTGGTCACTAGCCTGCATTTGTTGTTGTGTTAACCTCTGTGTGTGGCCTGGAGATCTTGCAGAATTAAAACTACGGTAGTCTCCAGACTACAGAGATCAGTCCTGCTGGAGGAAATAGCAGCTTTGGAGGGAAGACTGTATGGCATCGTGGGCATTTGATGAAATTGCTGAGCAGACAGGTTAAAACGGATAAAAGGAAGTACTTCTTCACCCAAAGGGTGATTAACATGTGGAATTCACTGCCACAGGAGGTGGTGGCGGCCACAAGTATAGCCACCTTCAAGAGGGGTTTAGATAAAAATATGGAGCACAGGTCCATCAGTGGCTATTAGCCACAGTGTGTGTGTATATATAATTTTTTTTGCCACTGTGTGACACAGAGTGTTGGACTGGATGGTCTGTTGGCCTGATTCAACATGGCTTCTCTTATGTTCTTATTATTAGATGCTGGATTCCTCTCCTCTCCAAACTCTGCCTTCCCCAGGTTCTACCCCCAAATCTATAGGAATTTGCCTATCCAGATTTGGCCTCCCTAGATTGACTCTTCCTGCTTTATGAGTCCGGAGGTACCTTTAAGATGAACACAATTTTTATTCAAGGGCTAAGCTTTTTGTGTGCAAGTACACTTCTTCAGATACACACAAAAGCTTAGATGTTGAATCAAACTGAACTCAAACTTCGTCCTGCTGTTTCAGAACAACATGACTTCCCACCTGAATCTTCCTACTTGATTTTATTGTTTCTCTTCTCATAAGAATTAGAAGGAAATTATGATAGTGTGCCTCTGGCTTATTTTAGGTCAAAATGTGACCCACTTGTTGGTTCCAATCTGGGAAGAACCCATGTTTAGACTTTAAAGGCTGCTGGATATAGAGGCTGCGCTCTGAATCTACTCATTTGGAAATTATTGCACATTTCACTACAAGTCTAATATCCATTGAAATATTAGTAAAAAGAGGAGACCGCTCTATAAAACAAAGACTTTAGCATGCTGTTTTCTGTTTAAACATTCTGCCACTCCTTTATCATGTTATCCTTTATCTACTGATAAAGAAATCAAAACATTTCAGTTTTGGCTGCAAGGCGTAGACAGTTGAACCTTTCTAATTTTTAGTCCTTGAGGCCCCAGGGTCTGTGTTGCACTCTGCTGAGACACCTACAAAAGTGTGAAAATAATGCCTCTATGTTAATTTATAAGAATGTCCAATTAATTCTCTCTCAATGATAAAAAACCCCTCCCACTATTTATTAAAGTTTTCCCCACAGCAATACATATCTCTTTAATTAAGATCAGCAACAAACTAATGCTTGCTTTATTCCCTCTGGTTTTTAATTAGCTGTTCATTGATCATTATTCAGCAGACGCTTGACATTCAAGTAGAGCAAAATAAACAATAGGACAGAGAGGCTCGCTTAGAAATCATGCTTCAAGAGTAAAGAAAGCTGTCCTGGTGTAAAAGGCAGCAGGGAATATACTGTTTGTGTGGGGGTGGGGACCCATTCTCATAAGCAAGAACATGAAACATTAAAAGCTATTGTGATGTTTAACGCAAGATTAGACATCATATACTGAGGGTGCTCCAGTCTACCAATGATGGATTTAGGTTTCTTGTCTTTCTGAACTAGGAACTGCATGCAAGGCAGGATGTTGTTTCTGGGAAAACCCCATAGCAGGATGTAAAGAGTTTACGATCAGCCTGGATTAAGGCTCAGGCTTAATCCAGATACCCATGTGCACAAGAGCATGTTGCGTTCATCCTAGCACATACAAGGATCTCTCCTCTTCCTGCCAAAGATACGATTGGTGCCATCTCTGGCTACTTCAGTCATCTGTTTTCAAGGGATGGAATTAACATGGGTACTATGTGTATGCTTGTTTTCTGTTTACATAAATATCTAAATTGGGCCCAGATTATTTGAACTTCTGGGCTGCCAACATCTGTGCAATAGAGCTGATCTTTGGTCTGCTCCAGATCTTGTCATGATTTCAGTTTTTTTGACACAAATAATGTTGAGTGCAGTGCAGACACCATGGCCACGGTCAGACACACTGTTTAACACATCAGTGAGGTGCTCCTGTTTTTGTCTGTCCTTATTTGAATTGCAGTTGCCCAATCAGACTTCCTGACTGTAATCCATCCCGCCGTGTGCCTCTCCCATTATTGATTGATCAGACAGCCCAGCCTGGCACATTCTCTCTTTAAAAAAAAAAAAAAAAGCCTTGGTGCATGTGCATAAACAATGTTGGTTTTGTGTGCATGTGCTTCTATGAGTGTGGACTACACAATGATTGTGTTACAAATCTCAACCTCCCCTTCCCGCCCCCCCACCCCCCCAAAAGCATTTGTGGTTGCTCAGAATGTGTCTCTTGTGGCATATGAGGCCCCTGCCACCTTTCACCAATGATGCGGTTTAAGTGCATATCACTAAGCAGGGCTTTCTTTGTACAAAAAGCCCAGCAGGAACTCATTTGCATATTAGGCCACACCCCTGATGCCAAGCCAGCCGGAACTGGGTTCCTGCTCAAAAAAGCCCTAAGATTAAAAACAACATGGTGCCAATCCAGGACTGACAGGGATGCAAGTTGCGACAGTTTAATGATGCTGGAGTGATCAGACAGGGAAAATCTATTAATGGCTTGGCATCAAGCATTTAGGACTGAACTTTATGTGCTGTCAACTAAGTCCAGAACTGAATCAGGGCAGGATAGGTTGCCTGCAACTCACCAACCATTCCCAGATGTTGCTCTCTGGACGTGTGCTTAAAATCCAACATGCATTCATGGCTATGTTGGATTTTAATGCATGTCTGACTGCGACCCATGAGTAGCTTTCTTTCATATCACATCCACCTTCCGGGCAGGGGGAGGGACTATTGTCTGCCTCAGCCTCAAGTGGGTCATATATCTTTGTTGTCACACTTTCAATAACTTTCAAAGGTGCCCTTGGGTGGCTTCTCATGATAGGAGGAAGCACTGAGATTTGATATGCTATCTACTTTTCATGCTTTTGATGTAATGTACAAAGTGCAAAGACAAACAACATCTTCTACCGGAGGCAGCTCACCAATCTCACTTCAGGGTTCAGGTGGAGGAAAAGAAACAATGTGAATTTCCCTGTTTCCTGTTACACCAGATGTGTGAAAAGTGTATCCAAATATTGCAAGGAAGCAGTAGGCATAAATATTCCCAGTCTTAGTCTAATAGTCTAATTTCAGAGTGAGATTTGGGTTCAAATCCCCAATTGGTACAAAACCAGGTATTCAAATATTTAGTCCAACAGGGCAAATAATAGCTCCTTGGGGTCAGGTCAGGAATATGGCTCAATCCACCTTTTCCTGAATGCAGAACTATCAGTGCTTGTCTGGTTTTGGTTATCAGTCATGAAATTCATTGGGTTATTTTGTGCAAATCACTCTCATTCAGCCTAACCCACCTTATAAGGATATGGTAGAGAAGGGGAGAAATGTATAAGCTCCACTGAGCTGCTTAGAGGAAAGACAGAATAAAAATGTGATAGAATTAACTTTACTTTAAAAGGGCTTCCTTCCTTTCCTCTTGAGTAATGAATTTGGCCTTACACACATCCCATTACACCTCATTGTCCCGTTATTTCATTGTGAGTCTTCTGTCTTCTCTCCACTGGGACATCGTATCAGGACAGTGTGGTCTTTGAACTGTGGTGCCTCATGGCTATGTTACTTCAAATATGGTACAAGATGCCACTATCCTCTACATCTTTTATTTATTTTCTGAATATATGTTAGTAAGCACAACAAGGGTTCAAAAGAATCCTAGGAACTCTTTTAATAGTGAGATTTATGTTTAAGCAAAACGTCTTTACATTCAATGAAACCAACAAATGTGCATGTGTGGGGAGGAGTTCCAACCCCATTTTTTGCAATTCTAGCAATACTGTAATTTGGGTAGCATTTATAATAAATAAGAATACTTATTGCTGCAACAGTAAAATCAACATAAAATATGAGTGTAACACTGCATACAAGTTTACAAACTTCAATAGATTGTACATTGTATATATTACTTCCACACACAAACTTAGACAGCTTGTGAGCTGCTTTCATGTGGATCGAAACTAAAAAGTCATAATGGACTTCACAGTACCAGAAATGGAGTGGAATGATCACACCACTAATACGTTTTCATGGAGCACCCAGGCGATCAGATGCCTGGAAACCTGCCATGGATGCGCTTCACCCAGGCAGCCACTGGAATTTGCCAGTGGGTATTTAATCCATGTGGGAGTTGTTTTAGCACAGGGTAGGGACAAGTGGGGCACAGGAGCCAGATGTGCACATTTGATCACGCCCATTTGATCCAGAGGGGAGGAGTGGCTATGTTGGGCCAAACTGCTTGTGTGATTGCACCCACAGAATATTCAAAGCAAGAGACAAAGAGAGGTAGTTTGCCATTGCCTGCCTCTAAGCTAGGGTTGCCAATCCCCAGCTGGGGGCAGGGGATCCCCTGGTTTGGAAGCCCTCCCCCCGCTTCAGGGTAATCAGAAAGCGGGGGGAGGGGAGGGAAATGTCTGCTGGGAACTCTATTATTCCCTATGGAGATTTATTCCCATAGAAAATAATGGAGAATTGATCCGTGAGTATCTGGGGCTCTGGGGGGGGCTGTTTTTTGAGGCAGAGGCACCAAATTTTCAGTACAGCATCTAGTGCCTCTCCCCAAACTATCCCCCAATTTTCAAAACGATTGGACCAGGGGGTCCAATTCTATGAGCTCCAAAAGAAGCTGCCCCTATCCTTCATTATTTCCTATGGAAGGAAGGCATTGAAAAGGTGTGCTGTCCCTTTAAATGTGGTGGCCAGAACTCCCTTTGGAGTTCAATTATGCTTGTCACAGCCTTGATCTTGGCTCCACCCCTAATGTCTCCTGGCTCCACCCCCAAAGTCTCCTGGCTCCACCCCCAAAGTCCCCAGATATTTCTTAAATTGGACTTGGCAACCCTACTCTAAGCTGCAACCCTAGCAGGCCTATAGGTACATTGGGGCCCCTCAGGGTCCCGGCCCCACCACTTCAACACTACATTGGGGCCTCTACATACACCACTTCAACACTACATTCAACAGCTACATTGGTGCCCCTGAGAGTCCTGGCCCCACTACCCATTGCTGACAGGCAGAGAAGAAAGCACTGCCACTCCTTTCTCTGCCTATCCAGTTGCTGCTGTGCTATAGCTTGGCTTCCCTCCCTCCCTCCAGTTATGGCTGGTGATGTGGTGAGTCACCAGTGCCCCCTGGCCCCCCTAAATGAAAAATCCTGGCTATGGGCCTCACTAAACATGGAATCCTGGCTATGGCCCTGAACCCTAGCCTTCCTTGGTGGTGCTCTATTCATGTACTGACCAGGGCAGACCATGCTTAGTTTCTGAGAAATGATGAGATTGGTCTAGCCTGGGCTATCCAGGTCACGGCCAATGTTCCATCTAAGCTGCAGAGTCTTGTGAGCAAAAATTCCACTTTGTGAGCTAATGGCATTAAAGTCGTGAGTTACTGCATAAATTATTGTGCTCTGGGGCCATTTTTCCTGAGCTAAGACAAAAATGTGTGAGCTGGAGGCTAAAAATCTGTGAGCTAGCGCATACTAACTCAGCATAGAGGGAATACTGGTCAGAGCCTCATTAGCACTAAGAGAAAACAAAGAAGTGTCTTGCCACAGAACAGATCTTACATAATGAAGATAAGCAAAGATAATTCTGTGCTAATTGTGAGGTAATTGACTCACAGGCCCTCTGTCTCTACTCATGTGGAAACTTGGAAGGTCAGACTGCAGTAGGCTTCCCAACCCTCCCGCCCTGGCGGGGGACTCCAGAATTTCCACCCTCTTCCCCTGCTTCCCCAAAAAATGGAAGCGGGGGGAGGGGGTGGAAATGGCGCCGGGGAGCATGGCCAGCCACCGCATCCCGGAGCCGGCAAGGCCGCCGCGCCGCTGCTGCCCCCCTCCCCTCCCACCGCAGCTGCTCCTCCGAGATGAGCCCAGGCTGAGCCCATCTCAGAGGAGCAGCCAAGAGGCGGCAGCAGCACAGGGGAGGGCGAGGCAGGCCAGGAGCATGGCAAGCCGCGAATCCGGGCCCTTCTAGGACCCGGACTCGCAGCTCGCCACGCCCCTGGCCCGCCTCCACCCCCCCTCCGCTTCCACCCCAGAGGCGGCAGCGGTGCGGCGGCCTCTTCTCCGCTCGCCGTGGCTGCTCCTCCGAGATGGGCTCAGCCTGAGCCCATCTCGGAGGAGCAACCACGGCGAGCAGAGAAGAGGCATCAGCTGCGCAGGGGCGGCTCGCTGTTTTTCCCCCTCCCCTAGCTCCACCCCATTGTCTCCTGGCTCCAACCCCAAAGTCCCCAGATATTTTGGGGGTTGGACTTGGGAACCCTAGACTGCAGCAATCACAACAATGGCCCTCTCACTCCCTGTGTAAACCGTTTCTTTCATGCTGCCAGCAACTAGTCATCTGTTCTAGAGCATCTCCTGCTGAAGAACTAGTACTTGAGCACTCTTAGTTGTACTGCTGCCTAGAGTTTCAGTTTTGTGTCTCCCACTTTGTTCATTCAAGCTAATGCTAGGTCAAACAAATGCACTTGTGCTCTCTGGTGATCAGCCACAACCCCTTCCCTTTATACTTCATAGACAAACGTGACTGAATCGGGTTTGATGTAGGTACAGAGATCAGTGTACCTGTGGTCAAAACATTATGAAATTTTATTAACAAATAATAAGCACACAGAGCATTTTTAATTTACAACGGAATGAGCAAAAAAAAGAAAGCCATTGAAATGCAGTTCTAGTCTTAACATATCCTACATATCCTGTACATATCCTAAAAAAATGATTAGAACAAGGTTACATTACTTACGCTTTAAGTTGCATGTTGCAGAAATGATCCTTTAATGTAGTGTCCAAGTGTTAGGTTTCTCCTCTTTATTCAGCAGTTCGTGATCGTGATGACTGCCATTGCAATAGAGCTTTGGTGTAAAATAGTTTCGGTAAGAACCCAAGATAGCCAAGAGAGTTCAGAGAGCAAAAGAGCTTCTTTTTCCTGTTCAAGGTCTTATAATCTTTGCATTGCCCATCCCCGGTGGGTCATCTTTCTTTTTCTGTCCCAACAGGAAGATATGGTGTTTCCCATTTGGTATCCCAAGCTCTGTGGCTTAGGTGTGACTTTCCTACCCTTTGTTCTTCCCAGGCCTGGGACCATCTGCACATCTTTGGAGCTGCATGGCTCAGGTGCTCGGAGATGAGTCACTTTTCTTCTGTGCACTTTTTCCTTTCAGTTGTTTAAAAGGTGCTTCCTAACATCTCAGCCTCTGCAGAGTCAACTATTTCTGGGGTGTAAGGCACTTTACCACACTAATGTTTATGTTCTCCATAAAGTTGGTTCACATATGCCTGACAAACACTAAATGACTACAGCATTAGGTAGTGACTTATGTGTGTGAATAAAGCACCACATATCTCAAACCAGAAATGGGATTTTAATGCCACCACTCAAAAGTGTGCTCTCTGAAATGACTTTACCTATCCTCTCTTGCCATCTCTTATACCCTGATCTTCATCCTGGAATACCTCATTTTTTGTTTCAAATATGTCTTCAAAATACATCTTATCCTCAACAAAAGCAAAATATGTGACTGTCTATACTTATATGCCTTTGTTAGCATTCTTTCTTAGCCTAAGCACTCCTTCTCATGTTAACCTTTCTTTTCTTATCAATTTTCTTCCCTTTTTACTTCTCTCCAGTGTTGGTATTTAAATTGTAAATGCCTTGAGCAGGAGTGGCCAAACTTGCTTAACATAGAATAAATGTCAGATGTTTGAGAGCTGAAAGACATGGATGTCAGATGTTTGAGAGAAGGAAGGAAGGAAAGAAAATGGATGGGGAGGGAGAGGTGGAAATAAAGCAACTTTAAATACATCCTCAAGCCGCTGGCTGTCTTGGCTTGGAGGAGTGATTTAAAGAGACAAATGCCTTCACCAAGCTGGTCATTGGGGTGGTGAGAGCTTCGGAAGCCATACAGTATATGTGAAAGAGTCACAGTTTGGCCATCTCTGGGCCTTGAGTCAGGAACCCAAGTCAACATTTGCTTATTTGTTTATGGATATTGATGGTCAAGTGGATTGTAATATACTGTAGAGAATAAGACAACTGCCTTGAATGTATGTCACATTACTTGTATTGCTAGCAACATGGTAGGAAGTTGTGCCAGGAGGTGGGTGGGAACAGAGGGAAAAGTTTTGGATCTTATGTTAATTTCCTACCTTACTCCAACAAGAATCTTCAGAGGAAGAAGCAAAGGTTTTGCTTCTATTTTCTGTTGTGGGGCAGCCAAATAACCAGTTCTGCTGTGGCTCCATTTTCCCCACCTCATGAAAGGCAGCCTGCCTGCTGCAGAGATTCCACTTTCCAAAAGAAAAGTCACAGGATGAAAAAACAGAACAATCAAATCTACTGTAGTAGAACTGGAGAAAAAAGAACACTTTGGTCCAGAGTAACATTGCTAAGAAGAATCCATGGAGACCCTCTCCCCATCATACCACCGACTAAAGCAAAAGATACTTTATTAGCAATGGAGATCAAATGAGCAATTAAAAAAAATACTTTTCTGAGAATTTAAATACCGCAGGTTAAAGAAACCCTAACAGTAGACCCCTTGTGTAAGCATGTGTGGTATAATATTCCAATTAAAGATACATTAAACCCTTTCAACACTATATTCCGTTTATTAGTCTCTTTGATCCGTGCTGTGGCAATCACACAGCCCCCACCCTGCTGCTGAGAGAGGCCCAGGCTGCATACACACAAGAGGAACATTCAGAATGCTCATGCACATGCTGGCCAGGTGCGAGGCGGGTGCAGTGCACACCTGGCCACTCAAACAGCCGAGAAATGCACCCTGCATTTGTTTTAGAGGTTTGCTACCAGGTTTCCGGTAGCTATTTAATCCAATCCCAGTCTGTCCTCAGACAAGGTAGGTACAGGTGGGACTTGGGGGGGCGGACGTGCACATGTGATCATGCACAGGGCTGGCCCTAAGGTTCTCTGCGCCCCAGGCAAAGCTGCCCCATGGCACCCCCTCCGCGGGGATGCCCTGCAGCGCCAAGCCCCGCTGGCCCTCCCCTCTGCCCACACCCCTCCCTCCCTTGTTGTTTTATTTGTGGTGCCTCAACTTGGCGCCGTGCTTCATTCCCCATGCACCTGTGCGCTCACAGGAGCGTGCCAGCCTCCCCTTACCTGGGCCGCTTTGACCTGGGTATTTCCACAATGCGTTCTCTCAAGAGAACGTGCAATGCGATGAGGCTTCGCTCCTGAGCAAAGCCTTGTCGTGCTGTGCTCTCTCTTAAGAGAACGTGTTACAGAAATGCCCGGGTCAAAGCGACCCGGGTAAAGGGAGTCTGGCATGCCCTATGAATGCGCAGGGGGGGGGAGCGGGCTGGCAGGCCACCTTCCGCCCCCTCCCCCCGGCATGCTGAGAGAAGTGACACCAGCCTCCCCTTACCTGCTTCAATGCATGCATCTCCATAAAGTATTCTTTTAAGAACACGATGAGACTTCTCCCCTGTCCCAGAAGGGAGGGGTGAGCGAAGCCTCGTCACGTCCTGCGCTCTCTTAAGAGAATGCTTTAAGGAGACGCCCACATCAAAGTGGGTAAGGAGAGGCTGGCATCGCTCCTCTCTGTGCGCTGGGGGGGGGCGGCAGCAAATTAGGTGTTTGTCTGGGGTACTGGGAGGGGGGGAACCCAATTCAGCACCCCCTCCCAGTGTCCTAGGCAAATGTCTAATTTGCCTAGTGGGCAAGCTGGCCCTGATCATGCACACTAAATCCGGAGAGGAGGTGTGGCTAGAGAGGCCAAATCTCTTGTGTGATCACTCCCATTGTAGCATTGTGAAAGATTCCCTAATTATTATAGGAAGAATGAATGTCTCCTTTGTGCCATGACTGAGAAGATGAAAGCTTTCTTTTTCAACCAAAGGGGTTGGTATTTGGCACTAATTTCATTATCAATGGGGAAACCCTCCTTCAATCTGCTTGAGGTGTTTTCCAAACAATTATTTGAGCAATTGTATATAACAGTGGTGGCCAAACTTTCTTAATGTAAGAGCCACATTGAGTCAGTGTGAGATGTTTGAGAGCTGCAAGACATGAATGTCAGATGTTTGAGAGCTGCAATGTAGGAATGAAGGCAAGCAAATAGATGGGGGAAGGAGAGAGAGGTGGAAAGAAAGCAACTCTAGCTTTAAATTTATTCTCCGACTGGCTTGGCTTGGATAAGTGATTTAAGGAGAGAAATGCCTTTGCCAAGCCTACTTATTGGGTAGTGAGGGTTTCAAGAGCCACACAATATGTGTGAAAGAGCCACATATGGCTCCCAAGCCACAGTTTGGCCACTTCTGGTATATAACCTCCCCCCATATCTTGTTTCAGTAGGTTTTGAATGCTTGTTTTGGAGATCAGCTATATATGTTACCCAATGTCTTCAGCTTACTCTAAGCCTGCAAACTTGTCACCCACAAAACTGAACACAAGTTACCAGCAATACTCCCTTTAAGCTGTGGAGTCTTGTGAGCAAAAATTCTACTTGTGAGCAACTGGTATTAAAATTTCATGCTTGACCCATTTCCAGGTTGGAAGCCATTGCCCAGCTCTTTCTCAGCCTGCTTAAAAAATAAATATTTTTATCCTATAACATCAAAATTTAAAGTTTAAAAGATGGCTCTGAAGGGGAGAAAGAAAGGCAAAAACAAAGAAGAAAAAATGCAGTGTTTAACAGCCTTTTCCCCAGCTCCAGACATACCATCCACCTCCTCCACAACACTGGGGAGGAGTGAGTCACTGGCTGAAGAGACTCCTCTCACTGCAAACTTTTTAATGCAGGCACCAACCAAACAGAGGCAAGAACAGAGAAATGATATAATAGAAATGCCTCAACCTGTGACCCAACGTTTGGATGAATTAGAAGAGCTTCATAAACACACATGCCAAAAAGCAGAGACAGCTTTTCAGGAAGTAATGGAGCTCAAGAAAAAAAATACCTGAGACACCTTCAGATACTTGGGCATGGAACTGACTTTGGACTAACGAAGCCGTGAGTTATGTCTAAAGTTCAGAGGGTTCACATCAAACGCTGAGGCTGGAACAGAGCTGACTATATTTTTGGCAAACTGGCTAGCAGCTACACTAAATCTTGAAACCGGAATTACACCCCTCCTTGCAGCGAGCTTATTGCACTGGCAAGGTATATGAAGAATCCACCTCATCATCATATACCAGAGATATACTGGTAGAATTCAAGAATCTTCGAACACAACACAAGATTCTTGCAGAGGCAGAGAGAGGGGCGGTTTGGACTATCAGGGGTTAAAGATCCAGGTGTATCCTCATCTCCCTCCTGAATTCTTAAAGATCAGAAGAGATCTTAAAGGCACGACAGTTAAACTGCGGGACTTAGGAATAAGATATAGTTGACTCCAAATGGGCAAACTTTTTGTGCAACAAGGTTCAACTTATTATACTGCCCACGACTCTGCCTCTGGTAAATTATTGCTGACTGCTTTAATTCCTCCCCCCCTGCATCGAGAGTAAACAAGAGGAAGGAGCGCTCTCCCCCTACTCCAGTTAAAGCAAGTCGTGTATGCACTTTTGAAGATCATGGAGATTTTGAGAAGAGTTGACTCCTTTTTAAGAAATTAGGTTTTGGGTACAATTTATAATGGAAGCATAACTCTCTTATATTAGAGAGTGGTGAGACTGTTGTAAGTGTCTGGGCATGTTCCCCCAAGGTATAATCAGGCCATGGAAAGTGGAGTCTTGTTCTCCTCCAGTCCTTAAATTTTAAGGTCTCCAAGGGCTGAGCTATATATTATATTATTTGTAGCATAATTTAGTTCTAATTTGATTTGAAATATATAATGTAAAGCTAATATAATGAGCTAAGATTAACTTGTGAATTTTATAAATTTTATACTTTAATCTTTGAAAGAAGAATGAAGGAAGAAGACAAAGATGAAGAAAACATGAAGATACAATGTTTAAGTGATATTAAGTTTGTACAGTGTAAAATTTTTGTTAGAGTTGTTAATTTTTAAATTCTTCCTTTAATAAAGAAAAAAAATGCAAAATAATAATAATAATAATAAAAAAATTGCATGCTACTGAATAAGTTGGCTTGCTCTGAGGCCGTCTTTCCTAAACTAAGACAAAAATATGTGAGCCAAAGGCTAAAAAACTGAGCTAGCTGACACTAACTCAGCTTTGGTTACCAGCTACCTATTGTGGCCTGCTAGAGGCTCAGTAAACATACAGATTTTGTTCTGCCTGTTTGCAGAGTGAGCATGGAAGCATTTGGAGGCCCACAATACATGGGTTATGTGCTCCATTTGACTTTGTAGTTTACAAGTAGTTTAGGCATCAGGTAGTCTAATGATAATGAAAAGGTATGAATACTTATCATATTCAGTGAGAATAATAGCCCACATGGACAAGTAGTGTCTATTCCCATTGGCAGCACTCACCTAGGGTCTCAAGCAGAGTCCTTTCCCAGTTGTACTACTTGAGAATAGGATGTGGGACCTTAAACAGGCAAAACAGATGCCACAAAGCTATGTCCTAATTCCTCAAAAGGAAGGCCTTGGTTTGATCAAGTGAGAATAAAAGAAAGTTTTTATAATCACTCAGAAAAACAAGCTTTCTTGACTAAAATTTGAACTCAAACCAGTCACTCAAGTATTAAATCCCAAATGCTAGAAAACTGTACTGTTCCATACAGGCTCATAATTATATATAATTCCCCTATGGAGGTAGCCAAATGGAGCTCTCTCATTTGCTAATGGGTGCATTCCATGCACTCAACAAATAATTGGCCCATCACAGCTCACTCAGTGTCTCTGGCCTCCCATTGGCTACTCCCCTGCCCCTGCCTACTGCAGCCTGGAAATGTTGAGCAAACCACCAAAATAATCTTACCTCACAGACAGACACATCTCCAACTCTTCTCCATGTCCTCTCTTTCAACTGGCCTCACAAAAAACATCACCAGTAACAGAAATCTGCTGCCCTATCAACACCCATACAGACAACTTCCCAGCACAAGCAGCCTCTGAAGGCCACAAAAACAGCCAGGGAAATGCCGCTGTTGTAATGTGACTAGGCGGCAAGGACTGGTCCCACTGGAAGCATTTCCTCACAGGCCATGGCTCTTTCCTGTCACTCCCTCTCTCCCTCCTCCCCTCAGCCTCACCCCTACCAGAGGCTGTTGCTAGGCAACCACCTTTTGTCAGTAAAGGGAGAGGCCTCAGCTGAACAGAATGGCATGCAGTTCACTATCCAAAGCAGTTATTTTCTCTAAGGTGGGGAGAGAGATCTGTTGTCTGGAGTTCAGCTGTGATCCCAGGAGATCTTCAGGTTCCACCTGGAGGTTGGCTATCCAAGGCCTGGCAACACCCTCTGGGTGACTTGATGCCACCTGGCTGGCATGACTTAACTAGGCCTGGCTGTTTGCTCCTGTTCAGCCCCCCTACGGCAACCAGGGTGACTTAGCAGTTGCCAATTCCAGGTTGGGAAATTCCTGGAGATTTGAGTGGTGGAGCCAGGAGAGGGTGAGTTTGAGGAGGGGTGGGACCTTAGAAAGGTACAATGTCATAGACTCCACCCTCCAAACTAGCCATTTCTTCGCAGGGAACCACTGTCGTCAATCCCCAGGTGAGGGCTGGAAATCACTCAGAATTACAACTGCTCTCCAGATGGCAGAACTCAGCTCCCCTGGAGAAAACTGCCACTTTGCAGGGTGGACTCTGTGTCATTATACTACTGCTTTGGTTCCCATTGTGGAGAAAGACTACTTTTCCTAGGTAGAGGCTGCAGAGATGGGGGAGGAGATCGAAAGCTGAAGTCAGATTAGTTCCCCTACATAAAATAGCCACCTTGAAACACATCTTCCATGGTATACTATAACACAACCAGGCCAGGCCAAAAAAACCCAGATTCCACCACAAGCTCATGCTGATGCTAAAATGCTGCAAAGCTGAATATGGCAGGAACAGGTGGCAACAATGCACTGCAAACAAAAGGAATGCTGAATTTCAGTGTCTGTGTGACCGTTGTCATTCCCCCCCCCCCGCACTTCCCATAATTATTCTTCTGACTGGCATGACTTAGCTAGGCCTGGCTGTTTGCTCCTGTTCAGCAGCCAGCCCCCTATGACAGTCAGTGTGACTTAGCAGTTACCAACTCCAGGTTGGAAAATTCCTGGAGATTTGAGGAGTGGAGCCTGAAGAGGGTAGGATTTGAGGAAGGATGGGACCCCAGACAGGTACAATGCCATAGACTCCACCCTCCAAGCCAGTCATTTCCTCCTGGGGAACCACTGTTGCCAATCCCCAGGTGAGGAACAGACGATCACTCAGAGTTACAACTGCTCTCCAGATGGCACAGATCAGCTCCCCTTGAGGTGGGGGGAGTGAATGTCTTCACTTGGGTGGCTGGAAAGACAGCAAGGGGGGCACTTGTCCAGAACCTCTTTCTAGAGCCTGTTGTATTTTTCTCCACAATGGGCCTTATTCCCAGTGCTAAAATCAACTGTTTAATCTATATTGTGCATCACTTATCTTGTTGCTCCATACTTGTGACCCATTCACACAATTCATTTGTTAAATTTAAATCTCATTTCCATTCATCATAGAACCAAAGGGGAACCCAGGAGGGCTCCCATCAAGGCAATGGCTAGACCCAGATGGGCTTAGATTAATCAAGATTGCTCCTTGTGTGTCTTCCAACAATAGCGAGGGTCCAGTGCAATCTGGAGTCCTTTTAAATCTTTTTACCTTAATCTGGTTTGCATTTGCCTGTGGACCATGCAGACAGAATGTTACAAGCCTACACAACTAGTACTATGTTGTGTAAGTGACACAGAGCCCATCATGAGCAAGTTGGTGTATCTGGTAATCCTGACACAACAAACAATTTAAGCTGAGAAAAAGTCAACACACCAAGAAAGGGTGGTATTGTTTCATGTTACCCCTGTAACAATCTGTGCTGCCCTAAGTGTGTTAAGGTTCCCCATACACTGATGAAATACTGTAGTTCCTAGGGATGCATTTCCCACTGCTACTGCTGTAGTAGAGCTGGAAAAAAGGAGGAATTGCATGACATATCATCATACCTTACAAAGGAGGCATAGTATGGCACAGGAAAAATCCATGCTAAGAGCAACAGGGGTGCAGCTGAAGTTGTCATCTGGATCCCTTACTCCCACCCCTGTGTTGAAGTCACAATGCAGGTGACATTGAATGACTTTATATTGGATTCAACTTATTGTAGCATAACTGGGAGAAAGTACCAGTATAGGATAAAGTTGTGTGCATCAAGTCTTAATATTCTACTGGTAATGGAATATTAGATATGCACTCAGTTTTTCATTCACTAACTGATAGTAACAGAGTAATCTCAGCTTTTCCTGTCAAACTGGGTTTAAATTAGCAGTCCTCTAGAATTATGGCCAAACATTTCAATGCCTTGTACAAAAAGCACAATAGGGTGCTAGAGATGGCATCACTAATTTTGATGGCATTCAGTCAATTGTAATATTTTGGATATAAAACAGGAATGCAGTGAGAATTTCTGCCCCTTTAAAGAGGTAGAAAAATTATGAAACTCTTTTGAAAAGAACCTGTTTCTCATTCATCCTGCTTTAACAAGAAATCCCATATTTCAAAATAAACATTTTCAACATATAAATTAAAAATATTCCACAGAAAGCACGGGCACTAAGCATGAGAATATCTTACCTACATTACTTGGGCAAAACATATCTATGAATATTCTGGAAAATTCACTTTCAAATAAAGAACATTTTGGGAGGTCTTTTAAGATCTTCTACTAAAACTAAATAGGGAAATGGAATGTCATGAATAGGGATGGACATGTACCAGTTTACAGGTCTAATTTCATCACCATCCAGGGGCCAGTTCATGCTCCATTTGCTCTGTCTGAGCAATTATGGTTTTGATGGACCACAATTTTTAAAAATGGTCTATTTGGTCCACTGGAGCAATCTGTGGGCCTGGCATGCCTAGGGAACTGTGGGCCTCGGGAATCCTTTGAAGTGCTGTGAGTAAGCTCAGGAGCCACTGTGGTACAATACAAGTCAGCTCAGGAGGTATTTAAATCCTTCTGAGCCCACTTCCAGCTCACTGGCGTTGCACTACAGTGCAATCTGGAAGTGGGCTCAAGAGGCATTTAAATGCATCCTGAATTCACTGCCATTGTGCCACAGCGGTGGTACAACCAGGAAGTGGCCAAGACATGTAAATGCCTTCTCACTTCCGGATCCTACCACATCATGAACCTCAAGAACCACAAACTGGTTTGTAAACTGGGAAAGTCCGTGGAATGTTGTGGTTCATGAAATTTACGAACCATGAACCTCCACAGACCTCAATTTTTCCACTGCGTGACCATCCCTAGTCATGAAGGCAGCAAGTAAATACAGACGCCAATTTATAGATGCCATTTCACAGAAACACCTTTTATACCTTTCCTGCAGTGGCTCAGCTTTCCAAATATTCCAATTTGAGAATTTAGTGGTGATAAAGAAAGCAAATGTATCATACAAAATATAAAATTACCCAACAGTTCTATGTGCAAAATGCAAATGAATATAGAAAAAATGCCTCCATGTATTTTTAAAAATTGTTTTAAGAGAAATTGTTGATTAGTAACTGAAGGGCTTTTCTAGATGGAGACATACTACTGTGAATATATCTATGGCTAGATGGGGAAGTAAATACATAGATGAATGTAGTATTCAGAAACTGGGGCTAAGCACACACAATTACACTAGATTAGCAGTACTAGTGCTGAGTACCTCTTCAGGTGGAGAAAGTAGGTTTAGATTTGCTCCTCCCTTTGGGCAGATAGCTGCCTGCTAGAAAATGTGGCAGAGCTTTGTTAAGATTTAAGTCCATAATAATGTTATTACACCAAGGGACTTGGTGTAGTTTTGAAGTTCCAGTGACCCCTACTATGCTCCTGCAAGCATTCTACCCTTAACATTTCTTGTAATACTTATAGAGCTCTTCGCTTAGATTCACCTTAGATTATTTATTGATTTCTGAAAGGTTTTTCTCTTTGTTTTGATTAAACTAAACAGGGCTAAAGCTCCAGGTACTGATATGGAAGAGAGTGGGAGAGAAACATTCTTTCCACACAGAACAGCCTTTTGTTCTAACATTTAACTATGCACTAAGAATACTGCTCAATAAAAGTCATTCTAGAATAATTAGTTCTTTAGAACAAGAGCAAAAATCTTCACAGCTCTCCTAGACTGAATACAGATGTTTTTTGTCAGCTGCATAACAATGATGATGTTCAGGAGCCAAATGGCCAAGGATACCCATACTCCTCTGTTAGAAATCTCACCCAGCTGTGATTTAAATGAAAGAACAAAATCCAAATATAAAATGCTCTCTTTTAATTACTAAATTAAGACAGTTAAACATTTTCAAAATGTAATCTTGCAAATAAGCAACAGAGTGTAATTAAGACTTTAAAATTATTTTTTAAAACCTAAGAGAAATAGAAATAATGGGATTTTTGTTTCTTTTGGTTAAAAGTAAGTAATTCAAGGCTGTTACAAACAGACAACTAAAAAAAGGAATACTTGTGTGCATCCCTCCATTTCCTCCCTCCCATATCACATGAGAGAAGTGCATAGTAATTCCACTGGAAAACTTGCCAATATAATGAAAGTAATTTTCATTAGCAGTACAGGACATCTAGAACACCCACTTTATGATAGGAAATGGTACACACAAAAGCTTATAGCTGATGTTTGATGAATAGTTAGGCAGGTGGACATGGCTAAAATGCTATGAGGTTGAGACTATTTGCATGTGGTTGCAATGTTTATTAAATTAAAAAAATCTGAAAATTTTCAGCATACATATTTTGATACAAGAAAGTACTTGCAGTTTCAACCTTCCAGTCCAAATGGGTAATTGGGTTTCCTTGCTTTTAATAAGTTTGTTTCAATCTTGATCACAAAATCAAATCACGCAGTTGTCAAATGTTGCTGGAAACTCTGCACATAATTTCTGAAAGATCCAAAGTTACAACAACCTACAGGTATATAGTCAAACCAAAAAGTGCAATCCAATTAAAAAAGTCATGCTTGGCAAAAGTCAAAAACTCACTGGATTTCAGAATCTTACCAGTGTTTCAGGTCTACAGTGAAATTAGTCCCACCCACCCACCCAGGTGCTTTGCAGCATGGCTAATCAGTTTTTGAAATGAGTTTCCTCTGCAATAGCACCCACTGACTAGTATATACAAGTATGAATATTTTTACATACATTTTATATATAAAAAGCAAACAGAACAAAAAAAATAAAAAACCCAGGACACTGATCCTGATTTTATTTTGTTAAAACATGAAAAAATGTAGAGAAAGAGAGGCCACTTTTGGAAAATAATACTTTTAGGTGAATCAGGAAAAGACTAGTTAAAATCACATAGTTTTGCATTATTTTTTAAAAAAGGAAAGCACTAGGATCCGTTATTGGCACTGAATTACTATTTACACTGAACAAAGTTTTTGCAGTGTATATAACATCAAAACAATGCAGGTTCAGAGTCTTTGATTAAAAACAAAACCAAATGTTCACTTTCTGTTCATAGAAGACATTCAGATCTTTTGGGCAGGTAGTTAGGTCTCGTCTTCAGGACCCAGCACATCCTGATGCTTTAAGATGCTACTTCTGGGAGCAGCCAGTCACTGTATGTCAGTGGTGAGTGGGATACCTGAAAGTGGAAGTCTGCACAGACCAACAATTTACAGGTTGTCACCTGGCTGGTACTGTGGTTCAGTTGCAGTAAAGTAGTCTTCAAGGAAACCTTGCAAGTACTCAAAAGTTGGGCGTTCCTCTGGGTCTTTCTTCCAGCAGTGGATCATGAGCTCATGAAGGGAGATCGGACAATCCTGAGGGCATGGCATCCTATAACCCCGTTCTACTTGCTCCAGGACTTCACGGTTATTCATACCTACAAGAGATAGCAATAATATATATTTAATGTATACCCTTGAATTTTTGCAACAGTCAGAATATCACACAAGCTATTGTATATTTTAATTCATAATACACAAACAAACCATGTACCATGGAAATGCTACTAGTACTAGACTATCGTAACACAAAAGTTCTAGAATCTCATAAAGTCCTAATATTGGAAAGGATCTTATAAGGCAGTCTAGTCCAACTCCGTTCTCGGTGCAGAGACTGTGAAATTCCTAGTGTGCTATCTTGCCTCTTCCTGTTTCAAATAGGAAGTGACTTCCAAGTCATCTCTGCCCTAATGCTCCCAGGTATTGCCAGTGGCTGGTATTGTTATCACTGATAATTAGTTTAACTGTTCTAACCATTCGAAAATTTATCCTAGTATTTAACCAAAATCTACCCTCCCGGAACTAAAACCCCTGTCTTGAGATACTGTTGTCAGTGATTACAATCAGAAACCTGTACTAGCAAAAAATAAAAGAGAGTTTCTTATATGGATGGACATTTCAGTTTAGGTTGTCCATGTTAGTCAAAGCTGTTTACAAATGTATTAAAACAATTATTACAACATAAATGAGTAGCAATTTAAATGTTACACAAAAACATGTAGCAGTAATGTTTGTTTTAAAAAATAAGCATGGAGGAACTGATAAATTCAAAGGGTAGCATACTGGGCTAAAACGTGTACTTAAATATCCATTGTAGAAAGAGTGTGCTTATTTAAAAATTAGGGTGAAGATGTTAAAGAACAATATTTCTGTAGAATGCAGCTCTTTGGAATCATGTTTGATTTTAAAGAGCAGTTTTAGTAGTATTTTGCCTACTTAAAAGCAATTTCAGCGCAAATAACTCTTATACTGGTATATGATTCTACTTTGAACAAGTATAAGAATTCCTGAATTCACAAAGACATAGTCATATAACTGGAAAAATACAGAAATTAATGTCTACCACCAGAAACCAAAGAGGTTTTACTCATACAGTGGGAAGAGTTTTGTCTACAGATCCAGTCCCCACCCCCAGTTGGTTCTGGCCCATATTACTTCAGTTTATCTCCTGATTTCCATACACATTTTTGTACCTTTAGTTTTTGCTCTCCCCCGTTATTTCCAGTTGTTTTGAGACAACTTTACCCCAATCTTTTTCTGGAAGTTGATTTTAAGTTGCCTTTCCCCCCATGCTTAATGTTTATGTTGGTTTTCTTTGTTTCACCCACTCCCATCTACCTCCAGCCCACTTTCTGATGACTGGACAGTCATCATTATCAAACTACTCCCTCTTCTTCCCCCACCTTGAAGATGAGTGTTTTACAACCCAATCCTAACCTCCGTGGCGCAACTGCAGTGCCACTGGTAGACTTCCTAAGGACTTTGGCATGCTTGGGAGTAGGGAGGAGAGAAGCGTAGCTTGCCGTGAGGGAGACCATCACCATGGCAACTCTGCTGGCATGCAAGAGGTGGAGGCAGCTGGAGGGGAGGGCCAGCCCACCTTCCACAGATTGGCCAGTCCTGGCACATGTGCCATAGCTCGTAACAGTCAGGGGTGGGGAGAGGCCACCCTGGAGAGGCTGATTGCCATCCCCAACCCACCCCGTCAGAGAATGGAGCCAATTGTAGGCGAACAGTCAAACTCCTGTGGTTTCCCGGCATGCCTGCAGGGGACATGGACATTCTCCTGGTGACAAACACAAGTGGGCCCCCTGCCAGCTTACCCGGCCTTGGAGACTCTCTGTGAAGCCTTGACGCCCCCTGCGGTGTGCATGGAACTCCTCCCCCAGGGGCCGCAGAACACAGAGTGCAGCCATGCATCCACTCTATTCAACCCCCTCTGCCCACTGTTGGTTGTGCCCTGAGCACAACAGCCCTGTGGGATTGGGCAGGCTGTCAGGCCAGCCAGACTGAGGTGCGGCACCCAGCCTCCTGTGGGAGGAGGGGGGCAAAGCCCCCCTCCCTTGTCCAGCCTTGTGCATGCAAGATGGTTCATAGTTCCCCCCTCCCCCCCATGACCAAGTGAGCCTGGCCCCAAGACGTTCCCCCAGGGAGCCCACCGACAAAGTGGCAGAGGGGAGGGGCACAGGGAATGTGCAGCAGACGGCAAGCAGGAGAGACAAAGTATTGCACATCGCAGACTTTATTGGGCTGGAACCAAGTCCAACAGTATCCCAGGCACAACTTGGACAGTCTTGCAGGCTGCAGGGCTCCACACTCAGAGAGGAGAGCAGGAACAGCTGACAGCTGACTGAGTAGAGAGGAGGGCAGGAACAGCTGACTGAGTGGGGGGGTGAAGGCTTGATCCGCCACACTTGGAAGCTTCTGTGTCAACTTCCCACCTGTAAAAGAGAAACAGAGATCAAGAGCCAGTGAAGGAGCAGCAGCTGCAGCACGAGGCTGTGTTTTGCTGAGGGGATCTCTTAAGGGGACAGTCCCTGATCCACCTCCCCGCAGGCATTGGAGCAGCTGCCAGACCCCCCCTTCCCCCGGTGCCCTGCCAGCAGTGGGAACAATGCAGAGGACAGATGGGGGGGGGCTCCAGCAACATGGGAGCCCTGTGGCATACACCCCCTGCTTGAGTTTGCAGTCTGGGTCCAGTCCTGGAGATGCTGGCACTCTGCCCAGTCGTGAGTGAGTGGAGGGGGAGGAACTTTGGGGTGTACAGTCGTACTTACCCATTCGTGTGCGACCACCTCGGCACGCTGAGCCCCTGGGGACTGGGCACCTGTTAGAACTTGGGAAAAAGCAGTTAGCCACAGAGGAGACGCCGCGCTCTCTTCCTTGCAAGTCAAAGAGTTCGCCCTGCCCTGCCCAAGCAACCTCGCTGTGCAGTGCCCATCACCAAGGTGCCTCATCCCTTGCTTTAAGTCCTCGTGGCGGGGAGCTCCCCAGCAGAGCCCCTTGCTGCATGGCCTTCCCTACCTAATGACCTGTGTGAGGCTGGAATGAAAGAATTTCTAGGCAGTGGGGAGTGGCGACTGGGTGTTGGGGAGGGGGCTTGCCCAGCCCGGGGTGCACAGGGATAGGTGAGCCACTTACATGACTCCCTAAGGGGTTTGCAGGTTCTCATGGCAGCGGGGGCAATCTTTGTTTTTGGTTTCAATGAGTGCCTGTAGGACATGCCACCGTTTTCGTGGACTTAACTTTATGCCTCTCAGGGTGTGTGTGTCATAGTCCAAAGTCTTTACGGAGCAGCCTAAGCCTGGCTGTGCCCCTGACTCCACCCCCTCCTGTGCTGACGTGGCTTGCTCTGCCAGACTTATGCCTCCACACGAGCACAGCCCTCCGGTGCTGCTGCTCTCGGGTGGGGCAGCGCTCTGGCGGCCCTGCGCCTACATAAGTCACCTCCGCCATGCGCAACTGTGACTTCCGCAGGTGCAAATGCGACTTGCACCAATGTAGGCAATAGTTTGCTCCCAAAGCACTTTCGCCCCCCCGATGGGATTGTACTCTTAAACACTAACATTGATATAGCATTGTAATTATAGGTTTAGCAGGTTCTCTGTATTCCCAGCTTTCATTTAAAAAAAAAGTAGGGGAGAGGCATATCTCCACAAGGGAAGGTATTAAGATACTTTTCTTAAAAAAGAAAGCTGTGAATTCAGACAACCTGCTAAATCTATCATTACATTGCTATATCAATATATCATATTTTAGTGCTTTTTAAAAATGCAGCCATAGTATCAACATATGGATATAAACATGGACAAAGCATAAAAGGGTGCATGTGCTGTGATACCACCAATGATGCCATCACCCTTCCTTGAAAATCCTGATTATTTAAGGCGTGCGCAGAAAAAAACCATGACTCCACCACTGTGGAAATGTAGCAGGAGAACAGATATATAGAACTGTTTCTAGCCAAAGTTCAGTACTTGTGGATTGACTGCCATAAAAAGAGCAAGTGAAGCATGCAGAGAAGCCCACAGTGCTACAACAGTTTCTACTGTCTGAATCAGGATCATATTGCATACGATACATGTATTATTTCTTTTGATCCTGATCTTAAAATCTAGTGCTAGGTGAAGTACCTCCCCACTGTGTATGACTCAAACATAAAATGCTTTTAAGGAGCACTTCTGTAGAGTCCTTGTAAGCTTCCCAACAACCATACAGACACCAATCTATCATGACGTATTCTGATGTCTTTGCTTACCTGGATATGGCACTCTCCCTTTTGTGACTAACTCTGTTAGCAATATTCCAAAGGACCAGACATCTGATTTTATTGTAAACCTTCCATATAATGCAGCTTCTGGGGCAGTCCATTTTATGGGGAACTTTGCACCTAAAAGAAAACAAACAAATTACCATCAAGGTATCTGACAAATAGGTGACTTCATTCTGTGGGTGTGATATTAAAAACACAACTGTACTGCCTGATTTATAAATACAGAAAACTTTGACTTGATATTCTGTACAATTATGAGCCTTGAGAAATAATTCACATTTTTTTACTTGACTCTAAATCCCAGCTATCTAGATCTGACTGCTGCCACAATGTCGCCCATTTCAATAACAATAAAGGCTTTCAAATAAATTTTAAATCAGCAAAAGCTGGAATTCTCAATATCCACCACAGGACAGTACATTGGGAACTGTGGAAATTCTATTTGTTACAAACACCTAAACTATCAGGCTGTTTTATGAAGAAATACCTGGTTGTCTATGGAACGTGGGAAAGTCTTGAATTGTTAAAGTATTCAGAAACGATTCCTAAAGGGATGGGTCTTCCCTATTGTTATGTCTAAGATGGATAAGAGCATCCTCTTGAGACTGCCTTCAGTCCAATCATTTAGGAAATGAGGGCATGTAGAGACTAGCATCTTTCAGGAACAGTGTATTCAAGTCTAGCTTTAGAAGACTGAATTAATATTATTTTTCTACTTTAATTTTACCACCTAGATGGTTTTCATATTGTCTTTCAAGGAGACATACTACATATTGGAATTTAAAAGCCATATATCTAATTCTCAACAGTCCCCTCTGCATGCAGATACTTATTTCTGCAAACTGAGGGCACACCCTCCCCTGACAGGTTTTTCTACAGATCCAGGGGACTTTGTGTATCTGCAGAAAAACCTAAGAAAGATTTTTTTTTTAAAAAAAATACATTGGAGGGGCTTAAATTCCACCCAAACAAAAAAGTGCTGTCTGCATATGTGCAGGCAACACAACTTACCATTGAGGGCCTGGCTGCGGACTCAGATATCTCAGAGAACCTATATGCAGCAAAACTGTCTCACTACAGCTCCAAGTACAGCACACCTGATGAGGAGCAAGGCCCATGCTGTGCCAGGGTGCCAGAATTGGACAGCTTGAAGAAACCCATCAGCAAGAATCCATTGCTGGAAGTAGAGGAGTCATCTCTGCCCCCACTGGCAAATAAGAGTGGTGGTGGTGGCAACACTGATATCAAGCCACCATCTTCAGTGGACTTCCTGATCAACAACTTTGACAGGAAGGCCCCACAGAGAGGCGAGGCTTCCCAGAGAAGCTGGGTCTTGCTGGCAGAAGAGAAGCAAAAGAGAAAGAAGGGGAGATGGGGCAAGGGGGGAGAAAAACAGAAATAAGAGGAGATTGTCTGAGGGAGAGAAGCAGAAAGAAGGGGGTTGTCTGAGAGGGGAGAGAGAGAAAGAATACGGGATTGCTGTTGGAGGGAGAGAAAGAGAAAGAATGGGAGACTGAGGGAGGGAGAGAGAAAGAGAAAGAAGAGGGGCAGATTGTAAGGGGGAGAGAAATAGTGGAGAGAAAGAGAGAGGCAGACTGAGAAGGGCTGGGGAAAAAAGGAAATTGTCTGTGAATGGCAGGGGTATGAGAGGGGTAATACATGCAAAAGGTAAGAGAAGAAGAAGAGGAGGAGGAGATTTCATGTATACCCTGCCCTTCACTCGGAGTCTCAGAGTGGCTTACAATCTCCTTCCCCTTCTCCTCCCCATAACCGACACCCTCTAAGGGAGGTGGAGTTGAAAGAGCTCTTTCAAGAACTGAGAAAGGGGGTAAAGTAAGGTGTGACGGACTCAGGAACTTAGCCTGAGTAGCTGGAGAACAGGCTTGCAGCGATTGGCTGAAATGTTGCCCTAGCAACGAAAAGTAACGAAATGAGGCTTGCTTAGCAGAAAAACACCTCAGGAGTTGAGTTCTATCTGGGGGAGTCTTTGAGTTAAGGCTGTGAGGCTGAGCTCCTTGTGGAAGACAAAGCCGTGTGTCGTCTCTGTCTGAAAGAGAGTTTGAAGCCAGAAGGGGGCAAAGCCAAGCACCTTCTGTGGAGGAAACTCTCTGAGGGAGATTTTGCCAGCACAACCAGGCAATCTCCTGTGCATAAACTGAGATCACACAAACACAAATAAGGGAGGACTGGATTCTGGTGATCAGCAGGGTTATTCCAAGACTCAGACCAGGAAATTAGCTAGGGTTGAGACACACCAGGTGTGAGGTGTGAGTCCTGGAGGGAAGTGTGGAGTGTCTTGAGGGAGAATTAAACTGGCACCAGTCAGGAGTTCTATATGTGTGTGTGAAGAGTGACAGTCAGTTTGCTATTTTTTTTAATTTGAGTAGCCAGAGAACAGGGCTATTTGATCTGAACTGAAGAACATTCTAAGGGCCCAAAAGGCACAGTCCGCCTGCCATAGAATTCAGTTGTATTCTGAAGCCTGACTGCTGTTGTTTTAAAGCTCTTCTGCCAGTGTTAAATACTTTTGAATTTTACCTCAGCCTGACAATTCTCTGCATTCAGTATTTGATTATTTGCCATCCATCTGCTGCCAACTGATTTGTCTTTTAAAATATTGAACAGATAATCAATTTATTTTGATCCCTCTCCCTTGCCTTTTGTTATCCAATAAATCTGTTTTGTGGTTTCTGAGTTTAATACTGTCTGGTGCCTATTATTTTTGAGAGTTCTGACAGGATTTCTGAGTGTGTGCTTAAGGGACTGAGGGAAGGTGTCTGGGGAGAAATTTATTGTGGTTACCCTTCCAAGCAGGCTCTGACCGCTCCCTCGCATAAGGATTGCTAGAGAAGGGGGTAGGGAGGAAAGCTGACACAGGAGGGGTGAGAGGAGAAGGGGAGGTGAGGTGAGGGAAGATTGATAGATAAGGGGTCTGAACGACAGTGGAGGGAACTTTGATTCAGAAGGAGGGAAGAGGGAAGCAAAGGTGGGGGAATGCCCCCACTCTGCAAGTTTCTTGTGGGACTCCTCTTGTTAATATATATTACATAAGTATTAGTAATTAATACTAACTTGTTTTGCAGAGTAAGATTTTAGACCTAGGCTGCTGCTAAAGGGGGACCCCTGAATAATTAATAAATACCCCTATAATAATGAATGAAAGAATGCTTCTGCCTTCAAAAAGAGGGTGTCTGATGCAATGTTCATTAGTAGCACAGACAGCCTTCAGTGGGTGTGAGTTCACAGATGTTTATTAGGATAACACAAAGGGGCCTCATTGAGAAGCTTCTTGCTGGAGCTGATAAAGCATGGAGACAGGAGGCATGGAAAAGTACTAAAAGGAATGAAGGGAGTGGGGAATGTTGAACCAGATAAATTTGTGAGCCTGCCTGCTAAGCTTGCTTTGTGCTTAAAAAGACAGTCTGAGGATCAGGGCCGAGGTTCAGTATTTTTGGAGCTATGATGCTCAACTGGATCCTGCTTTTGGTACCAGAAGTAAAAAACCTCGCTTCATACCAGTAATGTGTGTGGCTCTGTTATTTTCCTGCTACACTGCTCTAGTAAAGACTGTAATATTGTGATAAAAAAACAGAGGGCCCTAAACAAATAATTTTGCATGTGGCTAAAGTTTTGACAGCTGTGATAAAAATCACATTGGTAGCAAATCTTAGGTTTCCTTTTTAGTCTGTTTCTGACTCACTGTTTATGACTTTTGAATGTGTAAACATTAGTTAAGAAGAAGAGGCAATATATAACAGGAAACCACAAAAAATATTAAAACTGCTGATATGTGTAGCTAGCAGATAACAAGCTCTGTTTCATAAAGCAATCATTTGCATGAATGTCTGAACTGACAAAAGGCATTAGTGATAGCAGGGCTTTTTTTTCTGCCTGAGTCCACTAGAGCAAAGCTCTGCCTGGGCTGGTCAGGGCTCTGGTTGTGCTGAATTAACAAGTGGCCGTCTGCAGGAGCTAACCTCCTGGGCTACTTTAGACACAAAGATGCAATGCTTCCAACTTACCCTTCAAACGTCCCTTTGCATGTAAAAAAAATTATTTTTGCAAGAAGATCAGAGAGGACCAGCAGCCAGCCAAGAGTTAGCAAAGTTGTTGCGTTGCCTTTCATCTACTGCCAAACAGAATCCTCTTTATTTGACACAGTGTGCGATGGCATACTTACCCCTCTCCCTAAACCTCCGGATTCTCCTTCAGCTCATATAGGACAATTGCTCCTTTTTCCAATTTGCCCACAGACACGTTCCCACCCCCAAAGAAAAGGAACTAGAAGTCAAGCTGCAGTTGGCCTCAGCTTAGTACAAAAGCCATGTTTGATGGTCCTGTGCTCATTAGGATTATTTTCTTCCCCTCCACTTCAGGGAATCATTTGCGTTGGGGCTCCAAGACCTCCTAAGCCAATTGAGCAGGGACAGAGGCTTGAGGCAGCGTATGCGTCAAGAGGGTTTCTTGCCATGAGTGTAGGCATACTGTATGCACTGTAATAACCCTAGGCATTGTTTTGCTATCGTCCTTGCTTTGCTGGCTGAACACTATCTCTCTTTTGTAACAAGAACAAGTATTTATTTAGTTCCATTTATATCCCGCCCTTCCTGCTGAAGCAGACTCAAGGCGGCTTAGATACGCAAGTGTATGCATGGGTATAAACATATAATAGGGCATAAAAACCATAAAACAATTTAAAAACATAGAAAATTTACATTTCGATGCTATGCAAGGTTGTTGCGTAGTTCTCAGGAATTCAGATTGCACCTGCAACAGGGCCTGGGAATAAAACTTTGGAGGGAGGGAAGATACGCTTGGTGCCTTAACTTTGTTAATATCATGGTTACTTGAGGGTATATGAAGGGATACAATCCCGCCATTGTCAGTTTTCACAAGGACTGTCCTGCCTTGCGTTGCCAGTCTATCAATAAACATATCTTGCTTCAATAAGAGTGTGTGGTCGATTGGAAGTTCGGGAACTTGACATATTGTGAAAACTGACAATATCACTTATTGTTAATGACCATGTTGGATGACGGGAATGGCACAAGGACCCTCAAGATAAACCTGAGGAGGCACCAATAGGTCTGCAGTCTCTAGGATCCCACTTTATCACCACCCAGCTGGAAGGGCAATCGATCCTAACCTGGGAGAACTGGCTGGTTCCATGCCCGCAAACCTGAAGATCTCATTTGTCGGGGATGTGAGGAGAGCAGCACACCAGGGGTTTGAGCAGTGAGGATGAGGGCAAAGCGGGCGCCACTGTCGGCGGATTGGGACCCCTTCGCAACCCCTCCAGAGCCATGGAAGCCAAAGTGTGTTTCAGGAGAATATGAAAGCCCAGAATACCCAGATGCATGATGACATGATGAGCATGGGAGACTATATCCTTCATGAGGTGAGAACTCTCACCCGCCAGCTACAAGGCATAGCTGGACTAGTCGCTGGGGCATCTCCACCGCCACCACTGCTAGTCCAACCAGCTGCACTGGTGGCACCAGCAGTGCCAGTGGCACTGGCGGGAGGAGCCGGGGGTCAACCAGCTCTGGCAATATCTGCCGCTCTGGGAGGCCAATTGGGAGGGCTGAAGGCATTGGATATGAGGTTCAATGGTGAGCTGGCAAAGCTAGGGTACTTCCTGGTGCAGGTTCATGGGTGCCTATGCATTTGGGAAAGAACCTCCCACTCTGAAGAGGCCAAGATAATCTATCGGGGTCCTGCTTGGAAGGGGCAGCAATGGCTTGGTATGTGACCCTCCACAAGACAAGGGCACTGGAACTCAGAACCGCCTGCAACTTGCTGTAAGCCTTGAGAGAGCAGTAGGAGGACCCCCTCCAGGAGATGGAGGCCAGAATGGTGCTGAATGAACTCAAACAAGGGTCAAAGTCAGTCTAAGAATATATGGCCAAATTCCAGATGCAGGCAAGCAACTTTCACAGGTGGGATGAGTGAATGAAGATCGAGCGGTACAAGAAGGGCCTTAGCTCCAGTATCTTCACTAAGGTGCTGGCAACTGACAACCCCAGTGGCGTGTGAGATCGAGAACTGCCAAATAATTGTCAATTTGCTCCACCAACAAAAGAAATTGGGGTCACAAAAGAGCTCTAAGGGAGAGCCAAAAACCGCAGCTAAAAAGACCCCAACTTCGGTGGGAAAAAAAGAAAGCTGAATCAAACATTGGCTGTCTTTCAAATGTGGCGGGATGTCCGTGCAGGGTTGAGCCGGCTACCTCTTCAGCCCCAAAGAAGAGCAGAGACAAGAAGAAGACCCCGGCCCCAAAGAAGGTGACGGGTAGAACTGCGTTTCTCCACTTCCTGACAGGTGGGGACCAGGCCGGCATAGGGGCATCGTTGGGTGAGAGGAGTGGGGAAGATCAGCTGGTGGAAAACTCCAACAACCTGCTGTGATTGGCACAACCCAGCAGGTCCTGGATGTCATGGCACCACTACAGGTGAGAATCACTGGAACTCTTTATTTTCTGTTGGTAATGATAGTGGACCCCATGGTAAAAAGATTTATGCATGTGAGGGCCCTAATAGACTCAGGTTGTATGAGGGACTTAATCACCCCGGGAACTGTTGAGGCTTTTGACTTACAAAAACGGGTCTTGTCCGAGCTCCTCCTGTTTGAGCAGATGGACAGGGAGCCAATGAAGGGGGACCATGTACCCACGAAACCAAACTGTATGCGGTGGGGGTGGGGCCGCATTGGAAACGTCTCTTCATGGAGGCCTCCTTGGCAAATTTCCAGATGATGTTGGGGGTTGGCTGATCACGACCCCATAATCCACTGGAGTGGCCATGCAATATTCTTTAGAGATGAAAAATGTGACTCTCATGTGTGGAAAGAGGAATTGGGTCTGGAACCCCCACCTGCCTTTTTAAAAGGTTATGCCTAACTAAAGAGGAAGCAGAGTCTATCCCTTTGGTGTACAAGAGACTTACGGAGAGTGTTTGAGGAAAAGAAGGCTGATGAGCTCCCCCCTCATCGTCCTACGGCCTGTGCCATAGAATTAAGAGGGGGAATGAATGCTCAAAGCTAAGTTGTATTCCATGTGCCGGTAAGGGATGGGGGAACTCCATAAATTTATTGATCTGAACTTGGCAAGGGGATTCATACGATCTGCCAATTCCGCCCCCCCACTGCCCCGGTCCTATTTCGGAAAAAGAAGGATGGAAGTTTGTGGATTTGCATGGACTACAGGGGCATCAACGTGGTATCTATGTTGAATGTGTACCTGATCCCCCTTATCAGAGACTTTGCTAAGTGAAATTGCAAAAGGGAAAGTCTTTTCCAAACTTGATCTCCGGGACGCTTATTATCGGGTAGAAATTAGGGAGGGGGATGAATGAAAAACAGCTTTCAACATACCTATGGACCAATTCAAGTATCTGGTGATGCCTTTCGATCTACAAGGGGCACCAGGAGTGTTCATGAACCTGATTAATGACATCCTGAGAAAATTCCTATTCAAGGGGGTCATTGTTTACCTTGATGATGTGTTAATTTATTCACAAGACCTGGAGTCACATGTAAAACTAGTCATGGAAGTGTTACAGACCCTCTAAGAGAACAAGCTAAATGCTAAGTTGTTGAAATGCAAATTTCACAAGGACTTCCTGGGGTACAGGATGTTGGGGAATGGTTTAGCCATGAACCCAGAGAAAGTTAGGGCTGTGGTTGAATGGGACCCTCCCTGGACCAGAAAACAATTACAATCATTCTTGGGATTCTCCAACTTTTATCACTGTTTCATCAACAACTTTGCTCAAGTTGCCTTTCCCCTAATGGAACCTTTGAAAACCAAGGGGAAAGGGGCAGAGGCAAAACGCCCCAGACCCAAATTGGATTGGCCTTCAGAATGCCATAGGGCAGGGGTGGCCAACAGTAACTCTTCAGATTTTTTTGCCTACAACTCCCATAAGCCCCAGCCAGCATGGCCAATGACTGGGTCTGATGGGAGTTGTAGGCAAGAAACATCTGGAGAGCTACTGTTGGCCACCCTCGTCATAGGGTGTTTGACAAGCTGAAGAGCTTGTTTATCTCTGAACCTATTTTGGCCCACCCCAATGAGAACAAAAAATTTGTGGTTCAATGCGACGCTAGTGATGTGGCCTGCGGAGGGTACTCCTCCAAGAGGGAGAGGATGGCAAGTTTAAAAAAAGCATCCTTTGCTCCATTTGGTGCATACAGTCCCAGTAATAACGGGGTTTTTTGCATTTAATATTATTTCTACTGCTACAAATCTTCCATCTTTATCTTTATATACTAATTTCGGGTCCAATTCTTGTTTAATATAAAAAATCACTCCCCTTTTCTTTTGTTCAGCCAATGAATGAAATTCTAGTCCCAATTGCTTATTCCATAAAAATTTGTAATCCTTTTGATTGATATGTACTTCTTGTAAACAAACTATATTACAATTTTGCTTTTTAATCCAATGAAACATTGCCTTTTTTGTGTGGTGAATTTAGTCCATTTTCATTCCAAGATAATAATTTGTAATCCATCATGGTGCAAATTCTTTATGTTCTTCATAAAATCCACGCAGTTCCTGTGTGCTTGTAATTGTAATCTTTTTTCCTTGTAGCTCAAAGCTCAAACCTTCAGGTATTATCCATCTATATCTCATTTCATTGTCTCGTAATTTTTCTGTCAATTTCTGATATGCTCTTCTGTCATTTATCACTTGTCTTGGCAACTCCTTCATAATTCTTACTCTGCTGCCTCCCACTATCAATGTCTTTTCAAAGCTTTTATTCATTTTTCCCACCATTTCTTTTGTCATATATCTTATAACCACATCTCTTGGTTGATTTTTTTTTTTGGCATATAGTGAATTCACTCTATACATATAGTCATACATGTTTCTAGTTCCTTCAGGATCTTCCTCCAAAAATTCTGCAATTATTTTTATTATATATTCTTTCAAATCAGTTTCTTCATCCTCAGGTACTCTTCTCAGACGTATCTGGGTCTCCATCAATTTGCAGTCATGAATTGCCACTTTTTCTTGTATTTTTAACAAGGTGGAATCATGTACTTTCACTCTCCCTTCCACCTCTTGCACTTTTTTTGATGTCACCACAGTCTCATTTCTGAGATCCTCTATATCTTTTTTTAGCTCTTCAATTTCTTTTCTAATTTCTTTTTTGGAAGCAGTTATCATCTCTTTCATCCCTTTCATTATCCTGGCTTCCATTGCATCTAATTGGTCCTGCATTTTCTCCAGTGAAGCAGTCCTTGCATGGGTTTGCTTGTGGTCTGACATGTAAAAACACCGAACATTTTGACCTCACCAAATTTAAAAGAGTAAGGCTTGCTCTTTCCAATAAGCCTAATTTTGCTGTCCTCAGAGCCTCATGGGCTCAGATATTAATTTTTAAAGTTTTTATTTTTTCCAAAATGGCGGTCGCAACTTTCTGCTTCACTTTAATTTTTTTTTCCTTTTTCCTCTAGAGGCTTCTAAAATGGTTATTAACGATAATGTCCAATAATCTTTACCTTATAATAGTCACCTAAGTCGGCTCCACCAATTTTTAATGTCCCGAACACTTTAAAAATTTTATTTAAATTTTAGCCTCCTAGCAATGACTGCCGATGTTTTTCTATGATATTATAGTCCTAGAGTAGGCTGGCTGCTTCAATGATTTCCCTTTTCCATCCGATACTTCCTGCTTTGCTTGCAACCAAATCCCATTTTCGCTGGTAGAGAGATCTCATGATATTTGATGTATTTCCTGTGTTGACTGTGGGAGCTGCAAATCTATGACGATGAGGCTTTTTCTCCAAAACCGCAAGTAGACAAAACAATAAATTCCTTTCCACTTTTTAGCACTGTCCTTTAAATTTACAAAGTCCAAATTTCGCCCCTTCTCCTTCCAAGCTTTCTAGATTTCAATTTCCCACCTTCTGATTTTATTTTGTTTAACTTTAATTAGTCCCGGAATGAAAGATAGCAATCTGTACCTTTTCTGTAGTTATCCAGATCAACACTAGTCTTGTATAGCTTTAGATGTTTAGCGGTATCAAAGAAGATTAGGATCCTGTCGAGCTTATGTCAAATAAATGACTCTGGAAACTTCTGCAGATGATGAAAATGCAACTCGTCTCTGGAGACCCCTCAAAGGAGCCCCCCCCCCCCCGGACTCCCTTTTAGCCAAGGTAAAACTCCTCAAAGTTTCCTGTGCATATCTTGGACTGATCTCTGACTGAGAAAAGTAGGCAGTAGGCATTAGATTGCCTTCCACTACCCCGAACAGAAGTTCCAGCCTGCTCCCCTTCTGAGAAGGAGTTCAGTTTGGCATTTTCCAACCCCAGAAGTCCGGGGCCTGGGAATAAAACTTTGGGGGGAGGGATGATATGCTTGACGCCTTAACTTTGAAATTGTCATGGTTAATTGAGGGTATATGAAGGGATACAATCCTGCTATTGTCAGTTTTTGCAAGTACTGTCCTGCCTTGCATTTCCAGTCCATCAATAAACATATTTTCCTTCAATAAGAGTGTGTGGTTGATTGGAAGTCTGGGGACTTGACAGCATGCAGAGGCATAAGCCATAGAGTGAGGAGGCAGGCAGAGCGTACTGCCAAAATCCAAGTGGCAGCTGCCGGGATTCCTAGGTGGGTCTGCCACTGAAGCTGGAATCTTGACTTTGTGAATGACAGACCATGGGGGAGATGGGCAAAGCAGATCAAAGGTTGTGCACAGAAATCTGGAATTCCAAATTAATAAGGTGCGGAATTGTTGGCTTGCACTGTGCAAACCGTCCTCCCTTTTATTAACAGCTTTCAGTAAATGCTATTTTTTAAAAGTTGCATGGTGTTTAAGCCTTGGAGAAAAGTAATTTAAGCAAGCTGAAGAAAAAAACAGGGTTTCTTTTGTAGTTTTTCAGACTGCAGAAAGGGGGGGGTCTGAGATCAAGATGTGGGCATAATTATGGATCCACTGTTTCAACAAGCCAGGGCAGGTGTGTGGAAGCAAGGGGGACGGGCCTTCCTGCAGTGCATCTAGGGAGGGAAAACAGAAAGCCCAGTTCAGGGAAGCTGTTCAAAAGTGTAGGTCCAGAATGTGAGTGAATAACCAGCTTGATGTTCTAAAATGAATGACAAGGATGCCCACTGGGAACAGTGGGAGATGCTTGAAGGCCCACTGGATACAGTGGGAGGCAGAAATACCAACTGACTTGCATGGGCTCCCTTGAGATGTATCACAGCACACAGAAGTTACAATAAAAATGTAGAATGGATTTGGTGAAACTTGCCCTGAATCTGGAATTACAGTCTCTGTCACTAGTTTACGTGTATCTGGGACTGGTATGGTAGTCCCGAAAGTGGAACGATGGTCCCTTGGCTCAGAGAAACTGCTCTGTGACAGGATGAGAACCTCCAGAGCTGAATGATGGTCCATGTTGTCAATGATGACACTGCTGGCAATGTCAGGGGGTGTGGCCTAATATGCTAATGAGCTCCTGCTGGGCTTTTTCTACAAAAAAGTACTGAGTGACAAAGTGCAAATTCCCCCAAACACTGGGACTTTGGAAAAAAAATACTCTGCCGGTCATGCCCCAGTTGATCTGTGTTACTCAGCTCTGTGATTTCCTCTTCTTTTCATCGAACACTTTAATTAAAATCTTTGGGCTTCTATTTGGATTTCCTTAAAAATTACTTACAGTTTCCAGAGGTGCTTAAAAGAAGTTTTGAGAAATATGACAAGTTCCTATTATTTTAGCAGTAGTTCAAATTTCAAGGAAGAACTCATAAGAACTCTGATATTTAACTAAATAGAAGCAGATATAGGCTTGGTTCTGACATAATAATATCCCACAGTTGCAGCTACATGAATGAGCCTATTCCCTCTTCCCCCTCCCTCTTGCCTTCATGCATGGTAAGATAATTAGTTTTCCAGGTTCATGGCCAATCACAGTTTGTTATAACAGCTGAACTGAGAAAGTACAAACCACAGATTGCTAATTCAGCTGTACTGAAAGGCTATAATCCGCTGCTAACCAAGAAATAAACAATTGCCTTCCCCTGCACAAGGAAAGAAGGAAAGGAAGGGATTGAATCTGAACCAAGAAAGGTTCTTCTAAGATCTACTTTCTCCATTTCAGTACTGCATTAAAATGCCAAACGTCTCCTGAGAAAGAAAACATGATGTGTGATGGCAAAGTCCTATGCTGACATAACCAGCCTTGCTATTACATGTGTATGTTTCTTCCAAGGGGCCAAATAGTAGCTCTTACACTAGGAAAATGGTTAAATACCCCACTTTCCTCCAAGTCATGGTCCAAATCCAAGCATGGGGAAGACTGCTTGAATGGCCATTCATGAATCTTCTGGTGTCTTACCTAGTCCAACTCTGTATCTTTCAAAAATTTCTATCTCTTACCTTCCTCACATAAACTTTATATCTTTCTCTACTCCCTTACTAGAAGGGTGTCATGTCCCCTAAAATCTGATTGCAATAATTATATATCACAGAGAGATTCTCAACTATCTCACTTTTAAAATCTACCTTAATTATAAAGGGAAAGTTTCAGAAAGAATTATCATGATAATTTTTGTAATTCTTTATGCATTATCTAAAATGTATGAACAAAACTCTAGAAAAGCACAAACTGTTGCTAATGCCTTATAAATGGCTTTCCAAAATGGTTTATTAAAACAATTTAGAATTTCCAGTTAAGCAAAAAAAAAGAAGTGATATGTGTAATAATGAATTATCAAGATTAGAGTTAATACATTTTTACTTAACATTTTGATTGCTACAAATACTTTTGTCCCTTACATTTAAATTAGTATTAACAAAGTCTGTATGCATTCTTCTAGGGGCTAGACAACAGTATTGAGATTAGTAATGCTTTTCTTACATTTTATTTTAGTCTCACTGAAGCTATTACTATTTTGAACTGGTCTATGAGAATATAAAATATGAACACTCTGATGGATTTATTCTCTTCTAATAACTGTTGTGACAATAAGACAACTTGATTATTTGACGATTCTATTTTGGTTCTTACTAGAATAATAACTTTAACCTATGATGGCTATATCAGTCCATAGTCTAATTGCTTTGTATCAATATGTTATATTGCACTGTCTGACCAGTTCCTAGATTTTCTAATATGTACGGAACATCAGGGAAAAAGAGAGTCTTCAAATTTTTGTACAGCAGTATTCATAACTGCTGCTATTCTGAACAGGTGTATGATTTAATTTTTAAAAATGCTGCTTTTCCCTGAAGTGATGGAGAGCCGTTTATTTAGGACTCTCATTGTTATCCTAAGGATGTTAAGCCCATAGGACTGTGAAGGGACCAACATTCAGGGAAGCCGAGATATGGGGACTGGTGGACAAAATTCAGGGGGCAAAAACTTTCCTGGGGTCTTGTGAAGCTTTAGTTGTGCTCCACTCAGTCAGTGCATTTCAATTTATTTTCATTTTAAATCTGGAATGGAGTGAATGCCTTTGTTTCAATTTATATGAACTAAGGAAAACAATATTCTAGCTTAAATACATGACTATAATTTCTGTTTGTGCTTTTAAAATACATCTTGTTTATATTTAGTTAAAGCACATATAAAGTCTGTGATTGTGATTAGAACTCCTGGCTCCCAAATAATTAAAAGTGATTTAATTACATATTAAACACTGTTCAAGCAACGGGTCATATTATTATTACACTACTGATGGGATGTCTGATATTTAGCCTTTTATAAATGCAATTTTGCTACTGTAGACATTAAGCTTCAACTGGCACCTACTTCATCAGATGTAAAAAGCGTATCCTTTGTGTTTGTGTATAAATATAAAATTACAAAATTAGACACATGACTTTAGAAAAAAATATTAATAGACATAGACTATGGAAACTCAATAGAGGATATAGGGAATCCCCAGGGGCTGATACAAAGAGAATAGGAAAATTTTCAGAATCTTTAAATAATAAAACAGGAAGGCATTTTTGGCAGGAATAATTTGGCTGGAAAGGGGTGAGGAAAGCTGCTGGTGCTTCTTTGACACAATTGCGAAGGCTTATATAGATATACGGAAGGTGACATGGTAAAGCCCAGTCCTGTCAGATATCAGAAGGTAAGCAAGGTTGGTACTTGGAAGAGAGACTGCCAAGGAAGACTCTGTAGAGGAGGGCAATGGCAAACCACCACTGCTTCTCACTTGCCCTGAAAGCCCCTTGCAGTGGTCACCATGAGTTGGCTGCAGCTTGACAGCACTTTACGCACATATATAGATATATAGGCTATACTAATATAGAGGCTTATAAACTACTGAATGATGTGAAGAAAATTAACAGTGAGAATTTTTTTTCTGTCTCAATGCCATAGTGCATTTGATTGGCAGTAGATCCAGGATAGCCAAAAGGAAATGATGTGCTGCATTTATCAGTTTGTTGAATAAATTAGCATAAGAGGTGACATCCATTGGGTTAGAAGACAATTAGACAGATTCATGGAAATGGACAGGTCTGTGAGAAGGCATGACTGGTGATGGCTAAATAGCACCTTCATGTTCAAAGGCAGTACACTCTTCAATGCCAATTTTGGAGGGGGGGCAACTGTGCAAAATAGCTTTATTACCTTTATTCCCTGCTGATGAGCTTCCCAGAAACATCTGGCTTACTGGTGAGAGAAATGTTACAGCACTAGAGAGATCTCTGGTATGATCAAGCAAGCCTCTTACTCTTATGAAAGGTACACAAGATGGCTCTGGGTGACTCTTGGCAGGTCTGGTGGCATTTTCCTTCTATTTCTAATCAGGAAATTATATTAATTGCAAATCTATAAGCTGTTATTCTTCTTGCCTCCCCTGACTTCTAACTTCTGGTATCTGAATAAGTGTATGTTTCAGAAATTATGTTTCTAACTGAAGTCCGTTAGTTAAAATCAGCAAGAGGGATCATAGTTCAAACAAATGACACATGATAAACAGCCTTGCTGTTCTAAAACTGTACTCATAAATCAAATAGTGATTTACATTCCATTTTCACGATTTCTAAGCACACAGAAAATCATCAACATTTTAGCTGGTCTGTCAACCTTTTCTATAAGGGCAATCAAGATTACACTGTGTGCTGACCCTACCTTGTCTGGCTGTGTATTCATTGTCTTCAATTAATCTTGCTAATCCAAAATCAGCAATCTTGCATATTAGACTATTTCCCACCAGGATGTTTGCAGATCGTAGATCTCTGTGTATATAATTCATTCGTTCAATATAAGCCATCCCTGCAGCAACCTGTTAGATGTATAATACACAATGCACTCTCCTTATTGAAGAAAACAGAAATTTAACATTGATACATGTAACTAATCATATACTCCAGGGTTACCTGTGCTGCCATGTCCACCAAGTTTGGCAATTTCAGGGCTCTTCCTTCTCCATCCTTTAAGAAATCTAGCAAGCTTCCTGCAACACAACATTAATACATAAAGAAATGAAGCTCCTTCCTGAAGCTTAACAGCAAAATTTTTGACTAAAAATGAAGTCGTACCAATTTTAAAGAGGTAAGTGGCAAAAAGGATCATTTAAAATATACAACTGGAAAACTTCAGACTGCTATATCATTCAACTGCTAAGTAAGACTTAGTGAAAATGTTAAGCTGCAGAAGGAATGAGATTAGTTCAACTAAATAATCAAATTTCACAATTTTAAAACTTTGTCTTATATTTTCTAACACTTGCAAATATTCTGTTTAATGCATTTTTTCATTCAAAGGAATCACTCCATTAGTAGTATTGGAGATCATCCAAATTTGAACACATAAGATTAAAGAAAATGGTTTATACTGAATCATATGATATGACTGGTAGTGGCTCTCTGGGATCTCAGATGGAAGTCTTTCACAATACAAAATAACTCATCATTTTAATTGGAAATGCCAGGGATCAAACCTGAGGCCTTCTGCATGCAAAGCAGATGTTCTACCACTGAGCCACAGTCTCTCTCATGATGGACCATGAAAGTAGATAAAGGTATAGTAAGGTTTTCTTAATAAAGCATTCTTTGCGGAAGCATAATACCAAAGCTTTACTACTTTTATAGTTAGTCTGAAAAAAATCAGGACAAAATAGAACAAAGGCTATCCAATCTTAAATAAGATCAATCAGTAATTTTGCATAAATATTAAGAAAGGAGGTAAAAAAGTACAGTTTATTGGAATTATTTATTTATTTAGAGCATTTCTTTGCAGTCTTTCCACCCAAATAAGGTCCCCAAGGCAATGAACATCAAAACATTAAAAGCATTTAAAATTAATTATCATCATAGATAACTCCCTAATGAAATTGACCAAATCCAGCTCTCCCAATGGCTGGGCCCAGTCCTCTCTCCCACCCACTCCTACCCACTCTCTGTGGCATTCGGCAGTGAAAGTAGACAGCAGTGGTGGGAAGACAGAGAATGAAGGTGACAATGAAACTAGGCAGCAAGGCCCCGCCCCACCAGGAGTATTTTCTCAGAGGCCATGGCAGTCACCTCTTTCCTGTCACTCCCTCCCTCCTTCCTCCCCTTAGCCTCACCCCAGGAAAGATGAGGATTGAACCATTAGGGAAGCTGCTAGCCAGAGGCTGTTGCTAGACAACCAAGCTGAATAGAAAGCCACAGAGTCCATCCTCCAAAGCAGTTATTTAAGAACATAAGAGAAGCTATGTTGGATCAGGCCAGTGGCCAAAAAATTTTATACACACACACACACGCACTGTGGCTAATAGCCACTGATGAATCTCTGCTCCATATTTTTATCTAACCCCCTCTTGAAGCTGGCTATGCTTGTAGCCACCACCACCTCCTGTGGCAGTGAATTCCACATGTTAATCACCCTTTGGGTGAAGAAGTACCTCCTTTTATCCGTTCTAACCCGACTGCTCAGCAATTTCATCGAATGCCCACGAGTTCTTGTATTGTGAGAAAGGGAGAAAAGTACTTCTCTCTCTACTTTCTCCATCCCATGCATAATCTTGTAAACCTCTATCATGTCACCCTGCAGTCAACGTTTCTCCAAGCTAAAGAACCTCAAGCGTTTTAACCTTTCTTCATAGGGAAAGTGTTCCAAACCTTTAATCATTCTAGTTGCCCTTTTCTGCACTTTTTCCAATGCTATAATATCCTTTTTGAGGTGGGGTGACCAGAATTGCACACAGTATTCCAAATGAGACCGCACCATCGATTTATACACGGGCATTATGATACTGGCTGATTTGTTTTCAATTCCCTTCCTAATAATTCCCAGCATGGCATTGGCCTTTTTTATTGCAATCGCACACTGTCTTGACATTTTCAGTGAGTTATCTACCATGACCCCAAGATCTCTCTCTTGATCAGTCTCTGCCAGTTCACACCCCATCAACTTGTATTTGTAGCTGGGATTCTTGGCCCCAATGTGCATTACTTTGCACTTGGCCACACTGAACCTCATCTGCCACGTTGATGCCCACTTACCCAGCCTCAACAGATCCCTTTGGAGTTCCTCACAATCCTCTCTGGTTCTTACCACCCTGAACAATTTAGTGTCATCTACAAACTTGGCCACTTCACTGCCTACTCTCAACTCCAAATCATTTATGAACAAGTTAAAGAGCATGGGACCCAGTACTGAGCCCTGCGGCACCCCACTGCTTACCGTCCTCCACTGCGAAGACTGCCCATTTATACTCACTCTCTGCTTCCTATTAATTAGCCAGTTTCTGATCCACAAGAGGACCTGTCCTTTTACTCCATGACTCTCGAGCTTACTAAGAAGGCTTTGATGAGGAACTTTATCAAAAGCTTTCTGGAAGTCAAGGTAAACAATATCTATCAGGTCTCCTTTGTCCACATGTTTGTTCACCCCCTCAAAGAAATGTAACAGGTTAGTGAGGCAAGACCTTCCCTTACAGAACCCATGCTGAGTCTTCCTCAATAACTCGTATTCATCAATGTACCTACTCATTCTGTCCTTGATAATGGTTTCTACCAACTTTCCTGGTATTGAAGTCAGACTGACTGGCCTGTAGTTATCCGGATCTCCTCTGGAACCCTTTTTAAAGATGGGGTTAACATTTGCTACCTTCCAGTCCTCAGGAATGGAGGCAGATTTCAATGAAAGATTACATATTTTTGTCAAAAGATCCACAAGTTCAACTTTGAGTTCTTTCAGAACTCTTGGATGTATGCCATCCGGACCTGGTGACTTATTAGTTTTTAATTCATCTATCAGTTGTAGGACCTCCTCTCTTGTCACCTCAATCTGACTCAGGTCTTTCAACACCCCTTCCAATATAAGTGGTTCTGGAGCAGACAAACACTTCTCTTCTTCCACAGTGAAGACGGAGGCAAAAAATGCATTCAGCTTCTCAGCCATTTCCCTATCTTCCTTCAGTAATCCTTTGATCCCTTGGTCATCCAAGGGCCCCACTGCCTCCCTGGCTGGTTTCCTGCTTCTAATATATTTGAATAAATTTTTCTAATATATTTAAATAAATTTTTATTGTTGGTCCTTATATTTTTTGCAATATGCTCCTCATAGTCCCTTTTTGCCTGCCTGATCACAGTCTTGCATTTGATTTGCAAATGCATTTGATTTGATTTCTGTCAGTACAGGGAGAGTCCACCCTCCAAAGCAGTTGTTTTATCCAGGGGAAGAGAGCTCTGTTGTCTGAAGTACAACTGCGATCCCAGGAGATCTTCAGCCTGCACCTGGAGGCTGGCTGCCCTAGGCCTGGTTGCTTGCTACTGTTCAGCATCAGCCCCACCTCCATGGTATAGGAGGGGTGTCAGAGCAGGGTCTGTCAGACCCAGGTTCTTGCTGTAGAAGCTGACTGGGAGATTTTGAACCAGTCACAGACTTTCAGCTTAACCTACCGCACAGGGTTGTTGTGCAGATCACATGAGGGGCAGAGGAGAATGATGTAAGTTGCTTTGGTCCCTCCCACTGTGAAGAAAGACTGTCCTTTTCCTAGGTAGAGGCTGCAGGGAGGAGAGAGGAGATGGAGAGCTGAAGTCAAAGGGCCAGATAAAAGGAAGGAGATAGGGTTGCCAACTCAAGGTTGGGAAATTCCTGGAGATTTGAGAAAAGAGAGCATGGAGAGGGTGGAGTTTGATGAGGGGTAGGGCCTCAGGCAGATAATGCCACAGACTCCATCCTCCAAACCAGCCATTTCCTCCTGGGGCACCATTGTTACCAGTCTCCAGGTGAGTGACTGGAGAAAACCCTAAGGTGTTCTGTGATAATCAGCCTCCAAAAAAGCATAAAGATACTTACATACAAAACACACTTCTATGTTATTAGAAACACTCTCAGACAAACCATCTTATAAACATACCCTGATATACAGAACACCTACAGTGAAAACAAAGGAAGGACACAATCTAGAAAGTTCATAAGAAGCAGTCCCACGTAGTCAACAATCAGTCCTTCCACATTCATAGTCTTGAAAACTGTAACTTAATTGTGTGCAAAAAATTGGAATCTTGCCATGCTCTGATAGAGTTATTGAAAGCTGGTCAAAGCTTCTAGTGAAATGAGGGAATCTAAAGTACTACCTCGTCACTGTGTTATGCTGTGTACATAACATATTTGAAATTGGGACTATTCAGAAACACTATGGGGTCTCCTTAGGAACAACTGGACTAAGGATTCCTTTGAATGTGGAAAGACCGATTGTTGACTACGTGGGACTGCTTATTATGTGCTTTCTAGATTGCGTCCTTCCTTGGTTTTCACTTTAGGTGTTCTGTATATCAGGGTATGTTTATAAGATGATTTGTCTGAGAGTGTTTGTAATAACATAGAAGTGTGTTTTGTATATAAATGTCTTTATGCTTTTTGGGAGGCTAGTCACCACAGAACCTTAGGGTTTTCTCCAGTCACTCTCTGCCAGTTTCTCTGTTTGTTGCATAGTCTCCAGGTGAGGGCTAAAGATCACTCAGAATTACAACTGCTCTCCAGATGGCAGAGATCACTCCCCCTGGAGAAAATGGCTGCTTTGCAGAGTAGACTTTGTGTTATTGTACCCTGCTGAGGTCGCTTCCCTCCTGCTTTGGTCCACAATGTGGAGAAAGACTGTACTTTTCCTAGGTAGAGGCTGCAGAGAGGGGAGAGGAGATGGAAAGCTAACGTCAGAAAACAGCCAAGTTGAGGCATATACTCTATGGTATACCATAATTACAACCAAGTCAGGTACCCCGCCCCCCCCCAGATCATGCCACAAGCTCATGCTGATGCTAAACACTGCAAGGCTGAATATGACAGGAAAGGGCAACAAAAATGCACTGCAAGCAAAAGGAATGCTGAGCTTCAGCATCTGTGTGATTGTTGCCATGCCCCCCCCTCACACCTCCTCCATAATTATTCTTCCTTATCTCCATTCTGGGCCTCTTTCAGGGCTTTGAGCCACCACAGAAATGGGACACACACACACACACACACATGCAGGGGTGGGGTGCAGAAGCCAGCATCTGTTTTAGCTGTGGGGTGGGTGAGAAGACAGCAAGGGTGCAGTGAGTGAATGTCACGGGTGGGGGGGAGTAGTGGTGTGCCAAGGCTGTGGGGGGCAGTTGAGAGGAAGAGGTGGTTGTGGGGGGTAACTGGAGGGGGGTGGGAAATTTGGGGGTGTGGGAAGACACCAAGAGTGGGGGTGGAGTAAATGCCTTCACTTGGGTGGGTGAGTGGGAAGGCAGCAATGGTGGGAGGTCACTCGCCCAGAGCCTCTTTCTAGAGTTTGTTGTATTTTTCCTCACAACAGGCCTTATTCCTAGTATAGAAAATAATTCAATAAAAACATAAAAAGTATGCAAATACACATAACAGCACAATAAGTTACTGGGGGGGGGGGTATGCCAAACAAAAGGAGGGAAAATGGCATGATATAACCTGATTTTATCAGATCTTTGAAGCTAAACAGGGTTGATATTTGAAAGGGAGACCACCAATGAAGATTCTGAAGACGAAAGTAAGAGTAAGCCACCTTTGCTTCTCACTTGCCTCTAAAGCCCCTTGCTGGAGTTGTCACGAGTTGGTTGTGACCTGATGGCATTTTACAGACACAACAATGCCAAACAAAACAAAAAAGTTGATACATTGATTTAGGAATACCCTGAGGAAGAATTCCCAAATTTTGGCGCCATGACCAAGAAGGCCTAATGTGACCAAGGTTTGTTCCCAAAGCCAGGTCTGAAGCCTGATCAAAAAGGGCTCAGGGCAGATGTCTCATTCAGGAAAACCTGGAGCTCCTAGGCCCCTGCTTGCTCAATTAACTTCCCCAGAAAAAGCAAATTAGACACTGGGTAAGCATACACTCAATCAAGAGAGTAGAATAATAATTCCATATATAATTTAAAGTTACACCTTCTTACTTCAGTAGAAACAGTGGGTCCAAAGTATAGTTAATTTGCATCAAAGAGCTAGTGAGTACTTCCCTACTCTGCAGCCATCTACAGTTAGGTTGAGATCAGATGAACCAGTTGCCACGGCAGCCTCTTGGCTTTAAAAAAGTCAATCCAGGTTGAGATGTGCTGTGATGATCAGACAGCGCCTGCCTGGTGGCCAAGACAGGCATGGTCTGCACATATGCAGGGTGGAGTGTACAACCCGCTTCTGGGTGTGCATGGCATGCCTGGGCCAATCACAAAGCCTAGAAACGTGCCAGAAATGTGCAAGGGAGGCACAGCAAGGACTTTGCCACCAAGAAGTTCCTTTAATGCATTGGGAGTTGTCTTACGATGAGGTAAGGACAAGCAGGCCACAGGGAACGGATGCATGTGTGTGATTGTGTATATTAAATCCACGGGGTAGGAGGTGGCTATGGCGGGTCAAAAAGCCCGTCTGATCACAACCTCAGTTTGAACATATTAAACTAAGGAGCTATTCTTAACCTACCTTTACTCATGTACTCTGTGACTATGTAGATGGGTTCTTCAGACACCACAGCATAAAGCTGGACAAGTTTGTCATGCTTCAGCTTTTTCATAATTTGAGCTTCCTCAAGAAATGATTCTGGGGACATTGTACCAGGCTTCAATGTCTTTATTGCCACCTTAGTATTTCCATTCCAAGTACCTACAACAGGAACCAAACATACAGTCAGATAAAAGATCCCATGATCAAAGTTTGCATGTTGTAAATATAAAAGTACCAGAGTGCTAAAGAGCAGGAAATGAGGCAGTAAGAAGTGAGTGCTACTGATCCTGTACAATTTTAGTTACTCTGTTTAAACAAGATTCATACACTGCGTTGGCTACAGTGTCAAGCACAGATGCAGCAAAACAGCTTCAAATCCTCATCTGTGAAATTCACTCATGACCATATGCAAGTAATTGTATCTCATCTTTGTCAACCTAACAGGGTTATGTGGTGAAAATCCAGCCCTTTGTTCTTGGAGAAAGGGAGTAATACAAATGGAACAAATTAAACAAGAACTGTTAAACCTCACTACTATTGTAGCACCAGGGTTAAGTTTAGTGACCTAACTTCTATAGGATTTCTCATCTTCTGTTGCTAGTCCCAGGATGGAACCACCAGCTGCAAGGCATTAGGCCTTGATTACCAATTAAAGGCTGGTGGGCTAGTAAAAGAGGAGATTTCTCCTCCTAGTTTTAGTCTTCTGAGCTGCTTGCTCAGGCAAGGAGCTGTGGTGACCTGAGGATCAGTAAGAGTATTATTGGGAATCCTGGTGGATTTGGCTGGACTGCCTCAGAAGGGACTGCCCGTGGAACTCTAAACCTTTTAGCTATCTACAATTGGCCTGAGGGTCAAGGTAACTAGACAGCTTTTTAAGCTTTTGTTATTTTGTTACATGGTGTTGGGAAAATACCTGTACTATCAGAATAAAGTTTGTTTAACTTTTTGTTTGGTGTCAGTGGCTTGCAGTGCCTTTTGGCCCTACGCAGAAGAGAATGCGAATGCCATAAGCGTCTCTATGGACATTTGGAGATTGTTGATCTTTCAGGGGAAAGAGGGTTGGATTGGGCCTGAAAAATACCAGTCTGGTGGCAGCAACCTTGGGGGAAGGTGGAAGAACTTTGCCTCCCTCTTGGGATTAGTCTTAAAGTGCCCTGGTAGTAAGTTCCTAAGACTGGCCTCCTCACAGGGAGCTGGGAGGTGGCTAGCGGGGCTACTGGGCACCACATCTATATATTTTGAAACTTTGAAAATGTTCCTGGGATGCTAAATCTGGACTAAATTGGCAATCTCTACTGATTACCCCTTCTTCCTGCAAGCCTCCCTCATGCCATTCCCTTGGGCCCTCTAATAGCAGAATTTTGTGGAGATCAGTGGTCTGCAGAGGGAGGATGGAGGCAGGAAAGTTCCATTCTGACATGAAAAATTTTAGTTTAGATCCAACCCAGTATGTACAAATATTGTTTCACAAACCTGGGGAAGGATGAGGAAGGAAAGTTCCTACACTACAAAGGACTACATTACTTTGCAAAATTGAAGTTCTCATGACTCCCAGCAAAAGACTAGATCCAATGGATATAGTTCACTTTTAGCAACTCTTCTCCAGAAGTTTCCTGAAAAAGTACTTCCTTGAAAAAGTACAACTGCTCTCACAAGACTGGAGGAGGATTCCTACACAGTCCCCCTCTTTGTACTCTAAGGCATATTGTTCTGGATGTCCCTGGAAAGTGAGCAGCCACTTCTAGCAGGTGTGAAGATTGTAGAGGAAGACAATAAAATAGCATCTGTGAACTCACTCTGTTCCCAAAACACTGGATCCTTACCAATGTATTTACTGCTGCAAAGGATATTTATGTCATTATTACTAGAGCACCCAGTTTCTGAGGAAATTATCAGCTGAGTTCTAATGTTGATTGATATTTCAGTGCTAAAATTAGTTGATTTTACTTGAGACAATTTATCAGAAGAGAGACTATGGCATGAATCCTGTGAACTATTTTCAAGTGCATGCCTTTTCCTTCTGTACTGGCATTAGCACTTCTGTTTGTGCAAGGGTTCACTGAAAACCACAATCTTTCAGAAACTTAAGTGCTAGTGGAAGAGGAAGTGAATTCTGGGTAAAGGCTGTCTAAAATGCATGGAACTTCCTAATAGAATTCAAGCCTATGGAAAAATAAGGAGAGCTGTATTTATACCCTGCCCTTCACTCAAGTCTTACAAGAGCAGCTTACAATCTCCTTCCCTTCTTCTCCCCACAACAGACCCCCGGTAAGGTAGGTGGGGCTGACAGAGTTCTGAAAGAACTGTGACTGACTCAAGGTCACCCAGCTGGCTTCATGTGGAGGAGTGGGGAATCAAACCTGGGTCTCCAGATTAGAGTCCACCACTATTAACTACTACACCAAACTGGCTCTCCAGTTACCAAATAGTATTCTTTCAGAAAGGTAACATATAGAGAAAACATATGCTGTTCAAGTTCAAATTAGATATGCACTGAACCAGCACCTGAGTGTGTGGTAATGCACAGAGCTATACCTACTGCAGCTCAGTTATTTGTTGTAATGTTTGATTTATTTATAGCCCCAAATGTTTTCTGCCTAACCTAAATGTAACCCTGGATTTTTTTCGGTAATGTTCTGAAATAAGCACTTTATGTGAAAAATCAACAGACTGTACGATTATAATTGTCAATGCATACAGTATGTTTCCCCATATACTGCTGAAGCAGCAACACCTGAGTTTATTAAGAAAGGCTGCTTAGCTATTTTTTTGATCACCCAAATACTATATGAGTTTTGCCCTCACTGCAATAATACCTCCTAGTGTGGTGATTTACTTTTCCTCATAGAGGTTTACTAAAGCTATTAACATACATGGGATAAAAAGATTAAATAAGAGATAGTGCTTAGAGGGTTTAGTATTATTTATATTCTTTTTTCACATTTAATTTATATTCTACCTTTATTTGATTGACGTTGTAGTGGTATAGATATTGTTCCTGGGCACTCTGCCATTCAGGGAGGGACTTATTACAACTGCTTAGTGATGGTCAAGTAACTGCATCATGTGCCTCTGGAATTCTTTTCCAAAATAAATTTGTCTATCCTTTTCTATTGACATCTTCTGCAATCAGGTGAAGATTTTTTGTTTTGTTCTGTTTAGCGATTCTGTTTAGAATTCTTCCCAATTTTTAATTGGTGTTTTTATGTATTTGTGTGTATATATATATTTTAGCTTTGGTTTTAATTGTTTTAAAATGTGATTTTGTGTGATTTAAACTTTAAAAAATCTGTTAGCTGCCTTAATGACCCTGATGAAGGTAGAAAGGCAGGGTATAAATAAAATTAAGTAAAATAATGATACCCTTGTTTCTGGGTAGCCCTGGTATCTGGTGCAAGTTTTTTATGGTCCAAATTATGTGCCGTTTCTTAGTTCCATAAAACATGAGAACCAAAGGCACCAGCCCTTATCTGCCCAGTCCTACCCTTTCTCAGGCTAACTGTGATGAAACTTAGGAACTCACCTTTGTCATTGTTCTTGCTTTAATTTTAAGTACATATATTGTACAGCTAACTGCACTGATAGAATAATAAGTTGGATCCAAAATGTGCTTATGGAAGAAATTTCATCTGGGAAGGGAATCTATGGCTGATAACAGAAGGGCAGTTTGGGCTGGGCGCTGGAACACCCTCGACTTATTGTCTTGGGTGACTTCAATGTCCATGCTGATGACGCAGCCTCTGCTCAGGTGACGGACCTGGTGTCATCCATGTCGACACTAGGACTCTCTCAATATGTGACATTACCCACCCACCAGGCTCGGCACACGATGGATCTGATCTTTGTGGCAGGAGTTGTAGTCAACCGGATTACTGCTGAGTCAGTGCCATGGTCGGACCACTATGCCCTGAAGTCCCGTATGGACATGTCACTTTCACCCCCGTTTAGGCGATGAGCATGTTTTGGCTCACCCGCAAAGCCTGACAGACCCAATGCGGTTTCGGATGGCCTTGAGGGATCCCTGGAGGCTCATTAGAAGAGCTTGCGGAGTCCTAGAACAGCTGACTTTCTACAACCATTGATGAGATCGCACCTAGGCTTCCTCTTCACCCCCACTCATGACTCGCACCGTGGTATACCCTGGAATGGCAGTCAATGAAGCAGCAGCTTAGACGACTGAAGAGACAGTGGCGATGTACTCGGGATGAAGCAATGAGAACATCTTATATGTCATTTATGCGGACCTATGAGGTGGCAGTCAAGACCACAAAGAAAGCTTACTTTGTGGCCTGGATTGTGTCTGTGACCTCACGCCCAGCCCAATTATTTAGGACAATTTGGTCTTTAACTGCCCTACCACAAGGCAGATCAAATGCTAGGGAATTGGAAATTGGCTGTGAGGCTTTTGTGAGTTTTTTCACAGATAAGGTCTCATCACTCCGCCATGACCTCCCTGCCACACTTGAAACAGTAAGTGAACTCAAGGCTCCGAATACGTCTTCAGGTCCATTTCTGGATCACTTTGGCCTACTCAGCCTGGAGAAAGTTGACAGGATTCTCATCTCTGTGCTCCCTATAACTTGCCTTTTGGATCCGTGCCCGTCCTGGCTGATAAAAGCTTGCTGGACGGTGTTATGTGATTCACTTTGATCTATTGTCAACAGATTCCTCATAGAGGGGTCTTCCCCACACCTCTTAAAGAGACTGTGATCCGCCCTCTCTTGAAGAAACCATCTTTAGACCTGACCAATTTGGCCAACTATCGGCTGGTGTCAAACCTGCCCTTTTTGGGAAAGATTATAGAGAGGGCGATGGTGACACAGTTACAGGGTTTCCTGGAGGACGCTTCCACACTGGACCCATTCCAGTCCAGCTTCCGCCCAGGCCACAGGACGGAGACAGTGCTGGTTGCCCTCATGGATGACCTCCTGAGACATCTGGATCGGCAGTACTGCTCCTATTAGACCTGTTGGCTGCATTCGATACAGTCGACCACCAACTGCTGTCCAGCCGTCTTGCCAATGGGGAGATACAGGGGTCTGCCTTACAGTGGCTTTCCTCTTTCCTCCAAGGTTGGGGACAAAGGGTGGCGATTGGGGAAATGTTGGCCCAGAGACACCACTTATTTGTGGGGTGCCTCAGGGGGCAGTTCTTTCTCCATTGTTGTTTAATAACTATATGCGCCCCCTTGCTCAGATAGTCAGGATGTATGGGCTGGGTTGTCATCAGTATGCGGATGACAACCAGCTGTACTGGTAGCAGCCACTGTCAGAGCTGCTTTTTTCCACCTTCGGTGAACACGGCAGTTGGTCTCCTACCTTAAGCATGGTGACTTACCAATGGTGATCCACGCCTCGGTCACCTCGAGAATTGATTACTATAATGCTCTCTACAGGGGGCTGCCCTTGACTCAGATTCGGAAGCTGCAGCTGGTGCAGAATGCTGCAGCCAGGCTACTAATGGGGTTTCCCCGGCAGGAGCACATTCAGCCTGTGCTGAGAGCACTGTACTGGCTGCTTGTTGCATACCAAATCCGTTTCAAGGTCCTGGTATTAACCTTCAAAGCCCTATATGGCCTAGGACCTACCTATCTGCGGGACCGCCTTGCCCCACTGATTCCCCAGAGAGCACTTTGATCAAGCTCTCAAAATCTTTTGCCTGTCCCTGGGCTAAAAGAGGTTAGGCTTAATTCCACCAGAGCAAGAGCCTTCTCGGTTGCAGCCCCAATACTCTGGAACACCCTCCCAGAAGCCATCAGGGCCCTGTGGGACCTATCGCAGTTCCACAGGGCCTGCAAAACTGAACTGTTTCGGATGGCATATGACATCTAATGGGAGAGGGCTGCCACCACATCTGGATCCATTGCACTTTCATACTAACTGCCTAGGATCTGTATGCTTTGAGAAAGGAAATATTATATGCCTGAAGTAACGCCACTGCAATTTATCTGATTGATTGTTTTAATATTGCTTATTGTTTATTGTGTATTTTATGTTGTTAGCTGCCTTGAGTCTGCATAGAATAAGTGGAATATAAATATAACATAAATAAATGGATGGGAGGCATCTCAAATCAGGCCAGCTCAGAAAGAACCATCCTGAATTGTCAACATGCTCCAGCGCAAGGTACCCTTATCCTGCTCATGGGGTGCCTTGGTATGGTCAGATGACTGCTGCACACCATTCTCTTGGCGTGGTTTGTTTTTCTTTTTTCCATACATTTTTAGTGGGCATGTGCATATGTGAGCTCATGTGCTTTGGGTAGTTTGTTTTTTAAAAAGCTGGAAGCAGCTTGGTGGGTTCACACCGCCAAGGTATCTCGCTTGCATGCTTCCATGCCCAGGCGCCAAGGAGGCGACTGGCGTGCAGCTCAAAAATTTGCTACCACTTCAAAAGTGGTGTTTTTTTGAGCTGCTCTGAGAACACTGGAGGATGGGATGAGCACGAGATGGGGTCGAGCAGCAGTTAGCGTTTGGAAGGATTTTTCATGTCAGTTTCTGAGGCATCTCTGAGTCAGCCCAAACTGCCCATCTGTTATCAGCCTACGATTACTGTGGATTTTCCACTCAAGCTACAGTCCCACTTGCTGCAAGCCTCCACCTGGAGAAACAGCTTTTTGAATGATGCTGTGGAGGCTTCCAAAGACTGGGGGGAGGGGGGGGGAGATGTTGGAAAGCTTAATTCCCTAAATCCAACCCTATGCTTTGCAAAACCAGTGAAGAAGTGTTTGTAGTGCAGCATTAATGCAGTGCTTATCACGGCTTAACCCCATACAATTCTGAACTTGTCTTGCACTGTAAATAAAGAGACTCACCCATTATTGATGGACTATATCAGAAATGGTAGCTGAATCTGGCTACATCACATTACTTAGTTTCATTTAGACTTTTTTTTTTTTAAATTGACTTTTCATGACCTTTGCAATTATTCATCCCAAAGAAAACAGTTTCACTGCCTTACCACACCACACTTCAGCGAAACAGCCCTGACCCAGCTTCTTTTCCAGAAACAATGAATCCCGTGCAACTTCCCATGCATCCTTAGCCAATCCGACAGTTTGTGGAGTGTAATTCGATGCAATCACAGTTAAGTTAAAACATAAACCATCAGCTTTCTCTACAGGAAAGGAAATTAATAAATGAAATTCTTATAATCTAGGTAGCTATGCGTGCACTAAGAAAGATGGAAGATGGTATGTTGTTCACTGCCCACACTTAGTTAATTAAAATGCCCGTAGTAAACCTTTGTATAACTGATTGGAATGAATGAAGCTTGATTTGGTAAGATGAAAGTAGCTTGTCAAATCTGACACCTACAGCCAGGGACATACAGTATCAGCTTCCTTTAAAAAATATAAATTATTCAGTGCTTTGAATAAAAGCTTTTTAAAGTCAATGAAGATATCTGCTTTTTTGATACTGTTGGTTATGATTCATTTTGCTTCCACATTCCATCTTCCATCTTGTCTCCATATCTGAGAGCCTATTTAAAAATAGTAATATTAGCTCGGCATACCCATCCATACTTCCCCAAACTGCCCATTTCCCAGTCTCTTGATCAATTGTAGTGATTCTCGTGGGATTTCCCAGACATCTTTGGTTTTGACTGACAGATCAGTAAGCCTTGGCATTCCTTTATGACAAGGGACTACTAAGCGGCAGCAAAGACCTGCAGCTCTCTCTGATGAAGCAGAAATGAAGCCAAGGGGAAAGAAAAGAGTAACAAACATGAAAAACATGGCAAGCAAGAAAACAGTGCAAGTAAACAAGTTTCTTTATCTGTTAGTAGCATTTGAAACAAAAGCTTGAGGATAAATAAACAGCACACTTAAAACATTTGATTGAAAATATATAGAGGTATTTTAAATACTACTGGGTGATTGCCTGAGGATGTCACATAAGTACAGAGAAGGCAGAAGGGTCTGTCAACCATAGCTGAACTCACCAGCTCTTATAAAAATTGTATGTGGCAGAAGGACCTACAGAAGGGAGGCTAGAAGCAGCAGCAGTTCAGGAAAGGAAGATAAAGGGGCCCCAAGGAAGCAACAGTCCAAGAAATAACCTAGATAAAATGTGGTGGTGGAAGAGGGAATCATGCAGAGATATAAAGAGAGCCACAGGAGCAATGTGTATAGCCAGGAGTGAAGAGGAGAGGAAACTATAAGTTCAAAAACAGCAGTGGCCAGTGAAGTAGTAGAAGAAGATGATATTGGATTTATATCCCACCCTCCACTCTGAATTTCAGAGTCTCAGAGCGGCTCACAATCTCCTTTACCTTCCTCCCCCAGAACAGACACCCTGTGAGGTGGGTGAGGCTGAGACAGCTTTCCCAGAAGCTGCCCTTTCAAGGACAACTCCTACAAGAGCCATGGCTAATCCAGGCCATTCCAGCAGGTGCAAGTGGAGGAGTGGGGAATCAAACCCGGTTCTCCTAGATAAGAGTCCGTACACTTAACCACTACACCAAACTGGTCTAGAAAGCAATGAACAATTGCTGCAGAACATTAACTTAGAGGGAAGAGAATTTTGTAAGCTTACTGATTTAGAGAGGGGTGGATCCTACCCTGTCCTGCCACTCTGCTGAGTGAAGTTTGAAGCCTCCCTCCAGCCCAAGGAGCCTTCCTGCGACTTGTGGCTCTTCCACTGGAGGAAGGCTTCTCAGAGGATGGATGGATCCACTTCATTAACTATATTCTCCACAAACAGTAAGCAGTAAAACCAGAGAATGTAAAATCAGTAAAATCAATAATACCACTAAAACAGTAGAACAACATAGCAGCATGAGAAACAGTAAATAATTCAACATGGGTTCCTTAGAACAGTTTCAGTAAGATACATGCTGATAAATGGCTGGCAGTTCTCTGTCTAGAAATGGGATAATGTTGTCACTGGCCCATTTCCACACATGTCACTGCTGGCTATTTATCAGCAGTGTACCTGCACCGTGCTGTGAAAACTGCATCTGCTTTGACTATCTTTAACAGATGGTAGCTGATAAGGATGCAGGCTCTCTCCTTCTCAATTGTTGCTCAGCAGCATCCATTTACTGTTTTCCATCGTACTCCACTGGCTACTGCTACTCACATTTTGATTTGAAATAACTAGTCAAATCTGTAGCTGCAGACCTATAGTCTTTCATTATACAGAAACAAATGCCTCTTTAGCAACAGTTTCTCCCAACAGCTGTAAAATCTGCCATGGATTAATATTCTGGGACTACACCAACAGAACAACCAAGACAAGAAGTAAAAAAATATTGGCAGATAAGAAGCAGAATGTGAACTAAGTAGAGTTCAGAAGCAAGTAGGAGCGCTTAGTTTTGCAATACAATAGGGAGTTATATACAGTATTAATTATTAAATAGGCAAGGCATAAATTACAAAGTCTTCTAAGTAGTATAGCCTTAGAACAAGTAGAAAGAAAAGACCAGAATTTACAAAGCTACACAGAAACAGAACAATGCAGGATAGGCAATGGGTGCAGTCAGACTGGGAATTTGCCGCGGCAGTCTCTCGGCTTTTAAACAGCAGATACAGTTTAAGATGTGCCATGGCGATCAGACAGCACCCATCCACCGAGTCACAGGCTGCACATGTGCAGAGTTGAATGATCACACCGCTCCTGTGCATCCATGGTGCACCAGGCAATCAGATGGTGGGAAATGTGCCATGAAAGTGCTACAACGACTGCCACTGGGAAGTTTCCAGTGTCTCTTTAATGCATGTGGGAAGGATCGCAGCACAAGGTAGGTGCAAGTGGGCCGTGGGAGACAGATGTGCTTGTGTGATTGAATTTATTAAATCCAGAGGTGGGGGTGGCTATGGCGGGCCCAAAAAGCCCATCCGATCACACCCAATGTTTAGTAAACAGGTAATGTTTATTCTGCTTTTTAAAAAAATATTCAACATTCTTGGTTGTAGATATGTTACCCCAAATAAACAATTTAAAAATTAACATTTTTTGAAACAAAATTAGATCCTTTCAAAAATCTCTCTCTCTCTGTATTCAAACACACAAACACATTCTAAAATGTATATATTTAAAAGTATTCAATTATACAGATGCATTTCTGATGATTTCATAGCTAGGGAATGCTATTAAGCAAATAATATATGATCTCTTTAAAGTGAAAATACATATTTAGCTATAGTACATAGAAAAAAAATCATACATTTCTACCAATTTTACCAGGTAACTCCCTTTATAAATCGATATATTAAAATGGGGGCCTTAATGTGGTACTAAACAAATAACAAAAATCTGTTGTGGGTACAAAGGAGAAAATTAGCCCAAGTATTCCATATCAATCACAATCCACAACACATCTGTGCAATTCTAAGCAATGAACAAGGATTGTATATTTTATCCTAATACTACATTAGTAGTTGATAATGTAGCATTTCTATTCATATAAAAATGCAGATTTGCGAAAAATGGATTTTAATAAAACATATAAGGCCTTAGAACAGATGCGGCACAGGGGCTAAATCAGGCCCCCAGAGGGCTCCGAGCAACTGGCTGTCATCTGCTTCCTTCTCCCTCTATCTTGCTTCCTTCAGCATCACAGCTGGCTTTGCCAGGCTTGCTCAATTGCACAGGAGCTACAGAGCAAAACTATTTTTTCCACTGGCTGAGGCTTCTCTCTGGGGGAGGAAATGGGGGGAGAGCTTGCTTTTCCAGGCTCTCTCAACTGCACAGCAGAGCTATTGAGCTAAGCCTCTCTTCCTTCTATTGGCTGAGGCTTCTCCCCATCTTGGTCCCATGGAGAAGGAAGCAAAGAGCCAGAGTTTCCTTTGCCCAGTTCTCTGGATCCCATTGGAGAAATACAAAGAAATCACCTTTAAGACCAACAAGTGCTGTTTTAAGCATTTTTTTAAAAAAATTGTGTTTGTCTGTGTCCTTCATAAAGTTTATATCTCTGCTACCTAATCTTAAATAGGTACTCACATGGCCTGGCCTGAAAAGGTCTCATGTATGCCAGATCTGGCCCTCATAACAAATGAGTTTGACACCCCTGCTTAGAACCTCTGGAAGTCCTGTACGGTATCTTCATTGCAATTCAAGGGAAAACTTTTAATTACTAGTTTTCCTCAATCAGATGCAGCAAGCAATACGCATGAGCAATAAGTATGAACAACAGCTGTCAGTATCATACATTTGTGTTTTGTAGGGGATAATGTAAATCATTTGTAGACCACCTTTGCTATATCACAGTGAACACAATTAGTGAATTTTGCTCTGCTGCCTATCCTGTTTTGAGTGAAAGACAAGGGACAAATGAAAGGAGGGAAACACTGCCCTTTGTGTCCTATTCCTTTCTCATAGTGAGCCACATCGATGCTGACAAGAGCAGCTTCTCATCCACTTCTACTTTCCATAATCTTTAAACTACACTTGGCTAGGAGCAGCAGAAGCACCAGGAAAGGTGACCCTTTCCCTCTTCATGAAAGTGGTGGTAGCACTGGAGATGCTTTTGGAGGAGAGTCGGGATGAAAAAACAAACTGAGAGAGCTGCCACAACTACCAGAATGGTAGAAAGAAAGCTTTGCTTTCATATGATCAGTGGTAATGGAGGTTTTAAGGATAGCTCCCTGGGAATGCCTTTTATGGGTAATATTTAGTAGAGACATTGCAGATTTTCTGTCCTAGCCACACTAAACATGAGCCAGAGTGTGTGCACGCACGCACATAAATAAGTTCTTTTTTAAAATGAGATGGGGCCTCAACGAGGTATAATACCATAGAGTCTACCCTTTAAAACAGCTGTTTTCTCCAGGGGAACTGATCTATGGAGAAGAGCTGTAATTTCAAGTGCCCAGCCCTCACCTGGAGGTTTGCAACCCTATTTGGCAGCAAATTCCATAGGCACTCAAGACTATAAGCATGTGAAAACAGGCTCTGAATCGTTCATCAATTATAACAGCATTTGCTGCTCACTCAAATAATAATTTAAAAAGCAATTTTAACAGAGAAGCGAGTGACCCAACAAGCTACTTAAAATCTGAAGGCCAAAATCAAGATGATGCTGCCTGTGGTTATTTATAATGTGCTGTTCCCAGAATTCAGGAAAAGTTAATGCGTACTCACTGGGTGGATGGAGCAGCAACAGGAGGAAAAAGGGCTTAGCCCTCACACATTTCTGCAAACAAAACTGATTTTCCTCTCTGGTACCATTGGCAGCTGTGTGCAGAGGGAAGGGTTTGCAGAATGTATTTCTTTTCTTACTAGGTTGTATAAATCTTAACATTTAAAAAGTCTTTTGATTCTTTAATTGCTACTGTTTATATAGCTTTCTCTACTGTTTTTAATGGATTGGTTCCAACATTTCTGTACTGCTACCGGTGGAGTTTTTCTCTGATGCAAGGAGTGTTGGCTGTGCAAGGCTCTCTGTGCCCATGGAATACTCTGCTTGCATCACAGGAAAGCTCCACCAGTAGCCGAACAGGAATGCTGGAACCAACCCAGTATTTTCACTACTATTTATCAGTCTTTTTTTAATGTATATTTAAACATCCTTCCTTTATATATTTTTCATTCTAATGGATCAACATGTCAATACTGTGTATATTTTATTGTATCCTTTAGAACTGGAAAGGCGGGGTACATACATAAATACATTAGAAGGGCCAATAAACTCAGTGATACTAAGCTCCTTAACATTTTCTCCTGAAAGGGTTTCATAGAAAATATTTTATACCTTAAAAGAAGTGAGAATATAACATATATATATACATATATATATTTGCAGTTACCTGAATAGTGCTGAACAAGTTGCTGAAGTGTTTCAAATTGTGCCCTTGTTGTAATGTAATATCCACCATTGTCGAGTTTACGAATTTTATAATGTTTAACATGATCTCCTTTCATATCATCCCAGTCACGAATAGATAATGAATAGGCACCTATTAAAGAAGGAAAACAAAAGTTAAATGTAACTGGAAACACTTATTATTAACAGTAATTAAAATGATAATGTATTATAGTCCGAACAAAAACAGGGTTGTACAATGTAATTATGAAAAGCTTAAAGCCAGTTTTGTGTATAGTGGCTAAATGCATAGATTCTTATCTGGGAGAACATGGTTTGATTTGTCACTCTTTCACATGCAAATGCTGGAGTGACTTTGAGTCTGTCATAACTCTCTCAGAGCTGTTCTGCTCAAGAGCAGTTTTTGGAGAGCTCTCTCAGTCCCACCTAGCTCACAGGGTGTCTACTGTGGAAAGGGGAAGGAGATTGTAAGCTGCTCTGAGACTTTTGGGTAGTGAAGGGTGGGATATAAATCCAAGTTCCTCCTCCTTTTAAGAATGGATATGAAAATTGCTTCTTCATATCGTGTCCGTTCAGGGCTGTAGCAAGAGGTATAAAAACTGAGCATGTATCCAGGACTTTAGGAATGTAGTTTTTAAAGAGCTCTGAGAAAAACTAGGTATGGTTTAAATCCAAAGAGAAAAATGAGCTCAAAAGGCATAAGAGACTTTGAAAACACAAACTATTCCGAACAAAAGCAAATAGGAGACATCTAAAAAACCTGATGTGGCTGAACAAGAAACTCTCTGATGAACTGAGACCTAAATGTACGGGATATGACAGAAGGGATATATAAACATGAGGAGATACAAAAGAATAGTCCAAATCTGCAAAGCTGGTATCGAGAAGGCTAAAGAGCTAAGGCTTGCAAGGGAAGCTACAAACAACAAGGGCTTCTTGTTAAATGCAAAGCAAGAACAAGGAAGGATGCTTTGGAGAACGTGGTAAAATCTTCACCAGTAATAGAGACAAGGCAAACCAATTAACTCTTTTAGCCTTGGTATCTCCTATAAGGGGAATTATGTCCAACCTGAGAAAAGCAAAGCATGCAATCATAGAATCACAGAGTTGGAAGGTACCTCCAGAGTCATCTAGTCCAAACCCCTGCACAATGAAGGAACTTCATAAATACCACCCCCCACATACATCCCCAGTGACAATGAGAGGAATGACTTGCAGCAAAGCACAGGTAAGGAGATAGAAAACATCTAATTATACTAGATGAGTTCAAGTCTCCAGGGCTAGCTGAACTGTATTTCAGTGTACTGAAGCAGCCTGCAGATGTTATTTAAAAACTCTAATTCTAATCTTTGAGAATTCTTGGAAAAATGGGTGAGGTCATGGAAGACTGGAGACAAACAAATGCCACCCCAGTCTTTGAAAAAGAAAAACTACAGACTGGTCAGCTTGATGCTGGTGCCTGCTAAAATTCGAGAGCAGATTACTAATGTCTGCAAGCAACTAGAGAAGAAAGTGCTGATTACTAAGCAGCCAGCATCAATTTATCAAGAGTAAATTAGACTACACAAATCTGTGTTGGATAAAGTAACTTGGTAGACTATGGGAATGCAGTCAACATAGCATATCTTGATTTCAGCAAAGTATCTGACAAAGTATACCATAGTATGCTTCTGAACAAGTAGGCAAACATAGGATGGAAGATTCTACTTTCAAGTGAATTCATATTTGGTTGAGCAACTGTACCAAAGTGATCAGTAATTGTTCTGTATCAAGCTGATGCAAAGCTTCAAGTGGAGTACTGCAGGGGGTAGGCGCTGTGCTGTTCAGTGCTTTTATAAATTACTTTGATAAGGAGGACATAGAAGGATTGCTTATCAAATCATCAAATGCCACAAAGCTAACACCAAAGGAGAAATTATTGGGATTTAAAATACTCTCGATAGGCTGGAAATATTAGGTCAAGACAAACATGATGCATTTCAACAGGGAGAAATGTAAACTGTAAATAAAGAAAATGTAGGCAAAGAAACAAAAGCACAAGCGTGGGATGGGGGAAACTTGGCTTGGTAGCAGTATATACAGATAAGTATAGGTGTCTTAGTTCAGCACAAGTTAAGCATGAGAAAGCAGAGCAATTTCTTTTGTGCATTTTTATTCTCCATTCCTCCAAGGAACTCAGGGTGATAGACATCTTGTTCCGCCCCTTACCTCACATCAATCTTGTAAGGTGGACTAGGATGAGAGGAAAATGACTGCCACAAGGTCACCCGGCAAGCTTCAAGACAGAGTGGGGGTTTGAATCTGAACCTCTCAGGTCCTTGTCAGACGTCCTAACCTTTAATGTAAATGCTAAAGAATAATAATCTTGGGCTACAATACTAGGGTGTCCATATCAAGATAAGTATTTGTTCCATTCTGTTTTGCACTGGCCAGATCTTAGCTGGATTATTGTGTCCAGTTTTGGGACTACATTATAAGGAGAACAAACTAGGCTGTGTCTGAAGTAAGACTATGAGAATTATGAGAGGGAAACACTTGGGCATGTTTAGCCTGTAGAAGAAACAAGAGGAGACATGACCACTGTCTTGCAATATCTAAAGGGCTGTCACATAGAAGATGGGAGCAGACTTTTCTCTCATTCCAAAGAGCAGGATGAGAATGTATACAAATTACAAGGAAACGTATTTTGGCTGGATATTGAGATAAACTTCCTAATGGTAAGAGTTATTCAGCAGTGGAACAGGCTGACTTGTGTGATGGCGGATTCTTCTTCACTGAATGTCTTTAAGCAGAGGAAATATATACAAACTGATATTTCTTTTATTTACTACACTTATTTACATTCATAAATTCTTCAGCAACCTATATAGTAGCACTGGGGCCTTATACTTGTTCCAAAATGAAAAATAAGCATTCATGTATGCAGAAACAGTCTTCAGGGCAGACAAAATGTCTACTAAGCTGCAAACAGAGCTGAATGAGACTTCAAAAGTGCAAATTCAACTAGCTGTAGAAAAAATGTGGCTGGCTTCAAAAAGAATGTGGCTGCAGTTTGTGGCTGCAATTGATGAGTTGCCTAGGTTGAGTCTTGTTTCTAATCTGCATCGGAATGTTATCAATTTCACCAAGCCATATATTCACAAGAAGCTTAAATCTGGAGCTAGTTACAAAGCATAAACAAAATACGTTGCTGAATTAAACCTGCTGCAAATATATAACATACTTACAAAAAAGTACGTTGCTGAAAGAAAACTTACTCAAAATCTATCTTAACGTTTGAAAAGCCAACCTCATCTTAACAAGAAACGTACAAGGCTTCCACCACTGAAGGGCTGGTGGAAAGTTCTCAATCTGAACAATAATTGTTATTGGTATTAACAGGAACTACTGTTGTTAATTACTTGCAGCTGGGTTAACCCACTTCATCAATTAAAAAAATCCATCCAATTTTAAACAAAGTTAACACCAACACAGATATGAGATTCTTTCAGGTGCTCATAAAAATCTAAGCAAGTCCAGGCTTTGGCTTAAACCACATTTAGCATAGGGTTGTAATCTCTAAATCCATATTGCTTCATGATGTAACAAAGCTTTTTAAAATATATAAAGGATGTGAATTACACTTAAAAATAATAACAACAAAAACACAGATCATCAGTCATGGCCCTTTATAACAAAATGAGAAACCAAAGGTGCTTTATCCTGTATTTGTGTTCCAAAATACTTGTTTTTATGACTTGTGTGCTGCTTCCTATATACAGTAAATAACACGGACACAATTACATGAGCCACTCGTTTTGTGTTAAGTTGCTAATGTGAACCGATTTTATAGAACATATTCCTTGGGGGAAAGGAAAGGTCCCCTGTGCAAGCACCAGTCGTTTCCGACTCTGGGGTGACGTTGCATCACAACGTTTTCACAGCAGACTTTTTATGGGGTAGTTTGCCATTGCCTTCCCCAGTCTTTTACACTTTCCCCCCAGCAAGCTGGGTACTCATTTTACTGACCTCGGAAGGATGGAAGGCTGAGTCAACCTTGGGCCGGCTACCTGAATCCAGCTTCGGCCCGACTCGAACTCAGGTCATGAGCAGAGAGTTCAGACCACAGTACTGCTGCTTTACCACTCTGCGCCATGGGGCTGCTAATCCTTGAGGATGATGGAATTCCTTGAATTCAATGGTAAGAAGACACAGGGCACAGTTGCTATACTTAAAATGCCCCTGAACACTGAGCCCCTCTTGTGGTGTCCTAAAAATATCTGAACATATTATGACATCCCTAATGATTTTTGTACATCTGAGGTCCACTTGTGGTATATTTTGATATCCTGGAATGTTCTTAACTAAATACCAATGTTTAAAAATCACTTTTTAAATAGCATTTGCTAATGGAGTGTACTTGGCTGGGTCCAGACTGATAGCTTTGGGCACACTGGAAGCATCCCAAACTGGGCTGGTTTAAAATGGAGTGGCCGAACCCTGTTCAAATGATCCTCTGCAAAGCGCCCATATTCCACGTGGGATGCACTTCCGCACAGTCAGACAGTGCTGTTGTGCACTATCCGCATAGCTTGGTTTGGGTTTCTTTCCCCTCCATTCATTTATTGGTCATGTGCATGTGCGCCCATATGCTTGTAAGCAATGTATTTTTTTTTAAAGCTAGAAGCAGCTTGGGGTGGCCTAGCAGGTTCACACCACCAATGTACCTTGCTCATGCATTCTGGTATTCAGACGCCCAGAGAGGCAGATGCTGTGCAGTGCAAAAATTTGCTACCACTTTGTAAGTGGTAGCTTTTTGAGCTGCCTCAAAGATGCCCAAGGAAGAGGTGAATATGGGAGTGGGATGGGTGACAAATGTGTACATTTGGACTTGATTTTTTTTATCCTTCTGGGAGCCGTCCCTGTGTTTGCTTAAAGTGCCGGTCTGGACCCAGCCTTGAATGTGCATGTAATATCTATTCTGCTCTGTATTGGGTTCTCTTTAAGTAAGAATTCTCTATTAATAGATTGGGCTCTATATCTTGTTGGTGTCACATGTCTAGGGTAGCCATGGTCAACTAGCTTGATTTTCTATTCTTATAGATTTACGAAAAAAATATTGTGAGTTGGCAGAATTCCTTTTCAGTTTTAATTGTGGTAAATAGTGTTTGTATATATTTCCTCAGTGTTACATTGTGTTCCCTGTTATTCTTTTCTCTTTAAACAGAGATTGGATGACCATTTGTTTCACATAGTCTAGTTGCATATTCCTGATGTGAGCAGGGTGTGGGACTAGAGTACACCCAAGAATCTTTCAACTCTATGACTATAAAAGAGGACTTTACTTGGTTGAAAACTGATTGGTGCAGCTTTCAGTAGCTGAAGGTCAAAGATATCACTGTAGAGGCAAATGCCTGATAAGACCAGCTGTAAGTAACAATTTTAGCATGTGTAATTTTAAAAAAAATCAAGAATACTCTTCAACTGCTAGACAATTAATGGTCCATTTAAACCTCATTATCAGCAAATGCTTCCTCCACTACTCAAGCAAAATTGTTTTGATAAGAAATCAGAATGTAGGAGTCACACATTTTATTTGACCCCTTCTTCATTTTCAATCTTTAGGCTGCTAGAGGCCACCCCTCTCCCTCCCCTGGTGACAGACTTGGAGTGCAAATACACACGGGACACCCTCCCTTCTTTCTCATAGCTTTTTAAAGTATCCTTTAAGTGCTTTGGGGGGAAAGTGGGTGGTGGCATGCAATTTTAGGGGAAAGTGGGTGGTGCCATGAGAGCCAGTTTGGTGTAGTAGTTAAGTGTGCAGACTCTTATCTGGGAGAACTGGGTCTGATTCCCCGCTCCTCCACTTACATCTGCTGGAATGGCCCTGGGCTAGCCATAGGTTTCACAGAGGTTGTCCTTGAAAAGGCAGCTGCTGTGAGAGCCCTCTCAGCCCCACCCACCTCACAGGGTGTCTGTTGTGGGGGGAGAAGATATAGGAGATTGTAAGCCGCTCTGAGACTCTGATTCAGAGAGAAGGGCAGGGTATAAATCTGCAGTCTTCTTCTTGGAAAGCAGGCACTGGTTCTCAACATGATGACATCACTTTTGCATGATGTCATCACTTTGGGGCTGTTCCCGTCCCCCAAGTCCCCCACTGGAGACTTGGAGGCACCTGGCAACCCTATCTGAACATAACAGAATTTTATGCACTTGCAGCGAAGTTTTGACTTGTCAGTCTTGAACTCTGCATTTCCACCCTTCACTCAGATTGTTAAGAGTGGGATCAGACAATCATGCCCTCTACGGAAGTTATGATTTGGAACTCGTGATTATTCATCAACAAATCATGCTAGATTCATTTTTGGTACTTGCAAGTTGCATTAAAAATAAGTAATATCTGTTTAGGAAGCATTTGACGCTGACAGATCACTCAAAAGCTTATACACTTGTCTGTCTGCACAGCAACTAGAAAACTGGTCATGTTACCTTTGGTGGTTTCACTCTCTCGAATCAGGAAGGTCCCTCGTGGGTTACCAAATGATAACAGCTGTCTCTCAGCATCCTTTCGTCCCAGCTTGCCAAAGTACCACCTAAACAAAAACAGAATTGATAAAAATAACATTTTAAGTTGATAGCTTCTAAGAAATTGGAATGGAAGAAGGAAATTGAGTAATATTGCTTAATATGTACAGCTTCATAAATAAATTTTTTTTTTAAAAAAGATAATTAATGGAAATTTATGCAAGCTTTGTATCTTGAAAATACAAAAAAAACCCCAAAATACAAAAACTTATTGTGGAAAGTAAGTAGTACAGACTTTTTTTTACTATTAAAAAAACTGTTAAACTATAAAAGCAGTAGTAAATATATATTCCATGCTGCTGTTCTCTTGGTGACAGTTGTCAATATCTAGCTCCTGAGATATACTGAAAAGCCTTAACACAGAAGCATGCAGCTGTTTACTTAAAAGATTAATTTCCAGAGGGAACAGATTACATAACCAGGTCCACTGAAACTAACCATGTTATTTATTTATTTATTAGCTTAATTTATAGCCCACCCTTCTGACAGAAACTCTAAGTGAATTACAAAATATAAAAAACTATTCAACCTGTAGTGTAAGACAACAGATAATGCAACAGAACCAGGGTTACAGAATTAGAAAACAATGCAGCACTGAAATCATCACATCTAAAGATGAGTTATTTCTAAACTTGCATTATTATGCATTTACTTCTGGTCATTTAGCTTGTGCAAAATGCAGGCAGCCTCTATTCTATATAGATGTACCAGCTCTGACATAAAGGAAATCTAGACCGCAAGATGTTGCATGTTCCCTTGTTTGATTTGATGGAAACGAGCTTGTTCTCCTTTTTGTTCCATATTATTAATTTAAAATTTTTATATACTGCCTTGTTTCCTTAGAATGAAGACAACTGACAAAACAAGTAGCAAACAAATAACAATAACAGTCCATTAAATAAGATGAAAATGAAAGACACAGCCTGTTCTGCCAAAACACTTTAGCCTCCATCAAATGCCCTCTTGAAATAAAATGGTTTTATACACCTGGTTGCAAGCAGAAAATGAAGGTGCCACACACACCTTGCTCTGGTGGGCCATTCCGAAGGACTGGACTTTTCCAGAAAAAACTTGCAGCCTGACAGTTGCCAGACTGCCAATCCTAAGTGAGGACATAACAAGGAGAAGACTGTCTGCAGAATGTAGCTGGCACATGGGTGTATACCAGGATATGTGATTAATAAGTGTGAGGCCTCTGAAGATAGTACCTAGCACTTGGAATTAAAAGCAGGTACCAGTGTGACTGATGCAGCGCTTGAGTTACGTGTTCCGGGCAGCTCAGCCCAGACAGCAGACTTACTGACATAGTTTGTATGAAATGAAGTTTTGTAGGTGTCTTCAAAGGCAGCCCTAGGCAGACTGCAGAGTAGTCCCATCTGAATAATCATAGATAGATTGACAGAATCTAAATAAGGGCCACCTTATGAACTAAATGTAATTGAAAGATACTGTGAAAGAAATGCCCCTTGTAATAGGAACATACTAATATTCTTCCAAAGGGGAGCTTTCTTTCAGAATGATTTTAATAGCGAAGATGGGCAAAGAAACGAATGTGATGTTACACTGTTTGAACATCACCACAACAGTACAAATCCCTGTATTTCTTCAAGTACAGAATTAATCAGCATTCCATAAAATGAAAAAAACAACAACTCCATACTCCTCTGCTTGGATGGAGTCGACGGGGGCCACATAATTACTAGGAATGTAACCAGTTTCTCCTGTAGTCAAGGAACGAGCTTCCCACCAGTCTCCTTCCCTGCAAAACAAGAGAGAGCATTAACAAGAAGCCAAGGTCACCCCTATCAATTTAAAATTGTTCATAACTTTCAATCACTTCCCATTATTACAAGTTCATTCTGTGGACTATGAGTAGTGCCCTGTTACCACATGCTGCTCAGGATCATGAATTCTGTCAGCGCAGAGCATGTTCTAAGATACAACAATAACAAAATGGACCTTACTCTGAGCCAATGTGGCAATGTGGTTTTGGCCAAATAAATGCTCTTCAGTATTGTCTATTTGATTATGACCTTCTTTATGTGGCAAGAGCCAATTGGATAAAACTTTATATCCAGGATTCTAGGTGTGAATTGGATAATTTGAGGTTTCTTTTAGCAGGGGTGGATTTTAATATTACATTAGCAGTTGCCAAGGTCTTTTCTCAATCAATTAAGATTAAAAATTACTAAATCCTTATATAGGTATCAATAAACTTTCTTTTTAGTTTCAGTGTGACACTGCTGAGAGCCTAATCGGCTGTACTAGCAGTATCATTAAAGTAATTAATACCATTAATGTTTTATTATTTTTATTTCATAAGTTACTTCAAGGAGGTTCCTGGAGAGGTGGCATTGTTTTTTTCTTATTTTTTTTTTAAAAAGGGACAAATCAAATATGACATAAAAAACCCAAAATCAGCATTTACTTACTTTTTAAAAAAAGAAGCAATGGAAGACGAGTGATTTGAGCCTGATAAATGATACAGGGAAACTGTCCTCCATGCCATTTTCCTGATTTAAAAGTGGGGCAAACAGCAGTTATAGGGGCAGATTTAGACTGGGAAACAGTGAAGGAGGAAACTTTTAAAGAACTCCTCCTTCCACAAGTGCTGCTTCATTTACTTCTCTTAGTACCACTATTCCAATTCAATTTGTCTATCACATCCCCTAGATGATTTGGAACATAAGGGGAAAAAATGTGTGCTATCCGCATCATGGATTTCTGACATCATGTCTAGTTTAATCCTAATTCAAGCCCATAACATCAAGAAAGCCACAACACACTCATGAAACTTATTATCTTTCATAAACTGCAAAAAGCTATTAAAAAGGCTTTTAAAGAAATTGGCAGGTCTTGTGTATACTCTGTATGATTTATGAGGTCCTCCACCTTTAAATTGCCAAACATTACAACATACCTTGAACTGCTTTTGAAATTTACTTCAATGTTGAATATATATAGGAAAATATGTATTACTTGTATACTATAGTATGTGATAAAAGCACTTGTGTATATTTCACCCCCTGTAAGTATTAGAGGTTTACAAGATTATGCATGGGATGGAGAGGATAGAGAGAGAAGTACTTTTCTCCCTTTCTCACAATACAAGAACTCGTGGGCATTCAATGAAATTGCTGAGCAGTCAGGTTAAAATGGATAAAAAGAAGTACTTCTTCACCCAAAGGGTGATTAACATGTGGAATTCACTGCCACTGGAGGTGGTGGCAGCCACAAGCATAGACAGTATATATATACACAAGCATAGCCAATATATATTGGCCACAGTGTGACACAGAGTGTTGGACTGGATGGGCCATTGGCCTGATCCAACATGGCTTCTCTTATGTTCTTTATGTTCCTACATGGAAGTTATATTCTTACAGGAAAATAGTCTTTAGCAAAACAGCCTTAATACTGCATGAAGAGCTCTTTGTCATTGCTTGTTATTTTGCTTTTGATGTAGTTTCCAAAAATCCCACTAGATGGAGATATTTTATCACATCCATAAATAATTGTGCTAAGTCTTGAAAAGCTATATGAAAGAGTAAGATAGGCAAGAGACACATTTTTATTTCATATAGTAGACTCTTCATATATAGCTTTAATCATGAGACACACACACACATACACTGTGTACTTTAACTAACTTTCCCAAACTGGAACCCTAAGAGACATCTGGTGAGGTGTCTTAAAGACATATGTGTTGAAAAGCCACTTGCAGTGTGGCATGCAGGAAGTGAAAAGTTAAAAAGACTGTACCCTGAATGCTATCAAGCTTGCAGGCAGGGATACTGAGATCATTTAGCTTCATATAAGGAGTAGATGATCCCTTTGTGTCACTGTTGTCTAAAGGGGAACATTAATAAGTTGCTTATGTAGTAGTGTCAATTATAAAACCATACAAAGTGATCCTTTGATTTTTAAAAAACCTATATGTTTTGTGCCATATAGTAATATGGGGCTACATTTCCATCTTTTCTAGGAAAATCCATATAAAACCTATAAAAATCTTTTCTAGGAAAATCCATATAAAACCACAAAGGGTTGAAGGTTTGCTCAGTTTGTTTACATTTTGGGCATTATGATGCTCACATTTAATGGCATAACTGTTGCAAGTCCTGTAAATGCAACCAACATTATATTCCTTTTTTTCAGCAAAATATACAATGGACTATTAACAACAACAATAATAATAATAATTGGGTTTTATACTCCACTTTTCTCTACCTTAAGGAGTCTCGAAGTGATTTATAATCTCCTTCCCTTCCTGTCCCCACAACAGGCACCTTGTGAGGTAGGTGAGGTGAGAGAGTTCTGACAGGACTGTGACTGGCCCAAGATCACCCAGCTGACTTCATCTGGAGGAGTGGGGAATCCAACCTGGTTCTCCAGACTAGAGTCTGCCACTCCTAACCTCTATACCACATTAGCTCTCTTTAGTACTATTCCACTCTGCTGCAATATGCATACCCCATCAAATTATTCCAGTGTTGTTAGTTCTCTTTTCCCCCTGCATTTCAAGTTTCTTTTCAGTAAGGATTACTTGGAACTCATCCACTGATAATATGATTATAATTAAGAATTTGAAATAGATTTGCTTTTCAAGTACTACTTTGTTATTTCTTCAGCGGCTGTATCGTGAAGCATAAAAATAAGTGGTTAATGTAAATCATTTGTTAGTTTTATTGCTAATTTAAAAGCAAACAATAATTTTTTAATAACTGTTTTCAAATTTAATGTTGAAGTTTCTGAGCTTTAATGTACATCAAAGCTGTTCACCTGTGCAGATAATTAAATTACTTCCTCTTTTCAATTGAGTTTTCTACACTGCCAAGCATCATAGTGGCGGCGGGGGGGGGGGGGGATGTTATGTAGTTACAGCAAGAACTCATCTTGCCCTAGGAGCAGAAACAGGAGAATTTCTCTGGATATGTCCAGGACGCATAAATACTGTTAGACATATCAGTCAAACAGCAAGATGCAAGAGGAAACTGGACAGGTTGATTTATTTGCCTCTCTCTCCTCATCAACTACCTGCCTTCCAACCTTCCTGCTGTGTGCTGGATCATGACCAAGTTGCTTTGTGATATTTTATCATGACTGAATCCTTTTTTTCTTCCTCAGGAATAAGCTATGAGGACTTGCTAGGGTTACAACTTAGATCTGCATTTTTGATAATGGATTTGTTCAATGTATGCACAAAAATAATGACAAACGATGAGATATTACTGCATTTGTGTTTCAGATAGCATGCACAGCTGGTTTCCATTCATGAAATTCAGCAACTAAGCTGAGAAAGAAAGCATATCAAAGTCAAAAGAAATGCAGCAATGGAATCATGGCTGAAATGTCATTTTTACTTTTGTGTTGGTACACAGGGAGATATAATCAATTTAAATCTTTGGTGCTGGTCATTCCCAATTAATGCTATTCATTTTTTAATTTTTTTAAAAAATGCACATTTGCAGACTTAAAATGATCTTATTTGCTTTCCTTTTAATCTTTATGCCAATAAAGATTGTGATGATGATGATGATCTTATCCAAGTAACTTCAAGTAAACTTTTACTTCTCCTTACATTTTTTTAAAGTGATCTAACCTAAAGTGCATATTTCCAGAGTCCAGAAGCGGCTTGGGGTGGCCTGGTGGGTTCAAAAACACAACCAGAGGGTTTAAGTAAATTGGTGTTGTTTGCATTACAAATCACTTTATCAGCATTATGAATGTGATAAAAGAACATATACTTACGAGCTGTTAAGTATCTGAAATTTTTCTCCTTTATGAAAACTTAAGTCATCTTCTGTTCTTGCTTCATAATCATATAGAGCCACAAAAAGAGTTACACCTATGGAAAGACATGTAAATATGAATATACTCCTGGAAAGTATGGGAAAAGGAAAAAGAGGGCTTGTAGCTTATGCAGCAAGATTCTTTTTTATTGTTCAGAATTTGTTGGGTTTTTTTTTACATATATCACAAAACAGTATTTTTGTCACAATTTGTCTCCAAGATCAGATAAATAATCCCTAGCATTGATAAAGGATTTTTTCCAAGTCTGAAGTGTTACACATATATCATTGTATAGTAATCTGTACGAAACAGTTGCAGAGTTAATGAGTATTATTATTCCCATATTTCAGGGTACTGGTTGTTTGGGGCTCAGAAAAAAAGTTAATAAATGGTACAAATCAGATTTGAGCCAAAGACTTAAGTCATAGCTCAGACTCTTAGCCACTGTGCTATGACAGCTATCATAAAAAAGGGGGTAGACAACATTTTCAGTCAACTATTTAGACTGCAAGTGTATTGTGTGCATATAAAAGTGTAAATAGTGTGTATGTACATAAGGATTATGTATGAGTAATACGAATGGATATGCATGCTTGACCCCTGATCTGAACAGCCCAGGCTACCCTGATCTCATCAGAACTTGGAAGATCAGCAGTGTTGGTCCTGGTCAGTATTTGGATGGGAGACCACTAAGGAAGTCCATGGTTGCTATACAGAGGCAGACAAAGGCAAATCACTTCAGAACTTCCTGCCTTGAAAACCCTACAGAATCTCCATAAGTCAGCTGCAACTTCATGGCAAAAAAGAAAAAGTATCCTTGTGCCTGCAAATGGACAATTGTATGAGAAAGTGCAGATGAAGACCACAAAAACACATATGTGAATTACCATGCTCTCCTGTATTGTGACCAGCCCTTCATAAAAAAGAACCATTTTACTGCCCACAAGTTACCTAGTAATAAAAGGCTAACATCTTTTTATGCCCCCAAAATATTCCAGCATGCTTAACATAAGGATAAGAGATGCACTTGTTATGATCTACCTGTTCCCCCTCTTGTACGCAGGGTGCCAGTATGTGATGAGGAGTTGACACCACCAAAAACCGTCAATCCCTGTCCTCCAGTTGTGGGAAAGTTATTGTAGTTTGGAATTGAAGTCACACCAAAACTTGGATAATGCTGTGGGGTTGGATCTGTCCCATAACGATAACCTGAACTCTGGTTTAAGCTGCCATCTCTCTCATCCGTCAGTTTTGTTGCTTCTTTATCCTTACATTGCACACAGCCCATTATCTAAAATCCTGGGAAACATAAAAAAGGAAATATACTGTTAACACAATTCCTAGAATTAATGCTATGGCCCCTATAGATTGAAACTTGTCTTTGAAAGTTCATAGGCATCAAGTAGTTATATGTATAAACAGCAGCTTCTTGAACTTTCAAACTGGCAACTGCATTTTCCATAAGATATATGGGAGATCGCCAAAGTAGATTCTTTTAAGAGATAGCCTCCTTTTTGGCACAACCAAAGTACACTTTTGATATAGCCTGTGCCAGTCCTTTGCTTGCTGAAATGTGGATAAGCACAAGGGATAAACTATGGATTAAAAGGATGTAAAAGTACACAAGAGAACCACCAAGGCGATTAAAGGGGTGCAGCACCTTTCCTGCGAGGAAAGGCTGAAAACTCAAGGACTTTACAGTTTAGAAAAAAGACAACTAAAGGGAGACATGGCAGAGATTCATAAAATTATGCTTTTGTAGATAAACAGAGAGCGTTTTCGCACTGACCTTTTACTGGCGCGACCACCCTCTTCACAGAAACCGCCAAGAAGCAGGAAAACGTTTGAGCGGCTTTTGCGACGGAAGTCGCTGGCTCTTTTGGGTGCGCCGGCGCTTCTTGTGCGAAATCCGCGCAGATCCTCCGGTGTGAAGAGGGTGGTCGCGCCAGTAAAAGGTCAGTGCGAAAACGCTCAGAGCTTTCTCCTCCCTCTGCTATAATACTAGAACTCAGGGGCACCCAGTGAAATTCATAGGCAACAGATTCAGGAGAGACAAAGGAAATACTTCTTTATCCAATGAGGAAATAAACAATGGAATTCACTGTCAGTGGATGCAGTAATGGACACAAGCATAAACTGGTTTAGAATGGGGTTAGATACATTCATAGAAGATAGCTCCATTAGTGGCTACTAACCCTAATGAATAAAGGGAACCCATAGACACAGACAGCAAATATGAAGCAATATTAGGGGATTGTCCAGGCCTCTGTGCCCTGTTTGCAGGCACTATTAGGTAACTGGTTGGTCACCATGTGAAACAGGATGCTGGGTGAGATGGAGCACTGCTCTTATGTCAGATCTGGCCCTCATAACAAATGAGTTCGACTCCTCTGTTCTAAAGTATTTCTACCTCTGTTATTAGGCTTCCTTTTAATCTATTTCAGATTACAGGGATTTTCTGCTCTTGTTCTTTTTTCTGCTGTAGGTGGCAATGAAAAGAACCAACAGCTGCTGCTCATTCTCCTCTCCCCCTTTCATGAATGAGGGCCAAGCATAATTTTTCTACATTTATACTTGTAACATGCCACTCCCCTGTCTTGGTCTATCTCACACATGCAATTCAATGTGACATGAAAGAAACATTCCTACATTTCTTCTAAAATAATACAAATAGCATATATGATAGTCCAGGCCAACAACCTCAAGCCCTGGCAAAATGTGTGTATTTCCTCATCTGCTCATGTTTGGATCTGGCAGGGCCATCCCTAGGCTGTTTGGCACCCTAGGCAAGGCAAACTTCTGGTGCCCCCCCAGCATTGATAATGTCACTGAGTCACATTGAAGGGGGGGGGGCAGCCAATTTGGCACCCTAGGCAATTGCCTGGTTTGCATAGTGGCAGGGCCAGCCCTGGGCTCTGGGCATGTTTACCTCAGTAATTAATCCCAGATACCATATAATAATAATAAGTGTCTGGTTCACACTACCAAATTTCTCCAGAAGACCTTGTGAGTTGGTACAGAACCAAGTGGGAAAAGGCTAGTGTAGACTGGACTGTATAGCTAATGTACAGGCAGCTTTCTGGGCTGCAAATCTGCCAGCAACTGCTACCATAGTGACAGCTACCAGATTCTTGCCTATATAGCTTGTATGCATACATAACTGCATTGTATGAGTCTGCTTTGTTTCCCACCCACAGCATGACTCATGGGCAGAAGCATCCAGCATCTTTGTAGAGGCAAAGACAATCACAGCATGAATTTAACTTCCAGCCTACCCACTCCTATCAGATGACTCTGAGGGTGTATAGATCAAAAAAATCACAGTCTTCTAAGTCTCCAAACATCCAGGGGTCAACTTGTTCACCTTGCATTCTCTGAACAGGGCTGAAGAACAGTGTATTATATCTTCCATGTACTTTGGATAGTCATACTTTAATCAATACCAGTTACCATACAATCGTGATCTTGCAGCCTGCAGCGTAGCTGCTAGGCTGCTTGGATCTGTTTGCCCTCCAGGGCGGGAGAGTTGGTCTGCGCCCTGTTTGGGCGCGCTTTGCAGGGGGCGGGGTTTAGCCGCGTCAACGGCTAGCTCCCCGTCCCTCTCCTCAGTCCCTCGACGATCGGCCCTCCCACCCGCCCTGTCTGCTATGTGGGCATTGCTGGTTGCCTCATTCGGGGAGCCGGGTAGGAATTTTTTACGCCCCAGCTGATTGGCTGGTGCTGGGGTGTGTTTTTCGCCTACCCTGCATAGCAGTGCAGTGGATTGTGGAATTGGCTCTGGGAAGGTGCCTTTAAATAGGCGGTCACTTTAGTTGGCAGGTTTTAGGGGTTTAGGACACTATGCGGCTAGGGGAGGACTGTGAAGCATCCCCCACTTTGGGGGAAATTTGGGGTCTGGCATGATCGGCCTTGGGGTTTGGAGACCCGGGTTGGAGAATGCAGACTGTCCAGGAGGTTCGGCTAGAGGGTGCCTTTCCGCCGAGACGTGCGTCTGGGTTTGGGCCCTCTGGTGCGGGCCTCCCTGCTGGGCCTGCCTGGAGGGAGCTGAGCAGCTCAGCTCCGGAAGGGGGGCTGGGTCCTCGCCCGTTAATGGCAGGGGAGCGGTCACGGTGACCTCTAGCCCTGGCCAGGCCGCTGGTGGAGTACCCTTGCTGTTCATGTTGTAAGTTAATAAAGTGGCCCAATTTCAATCCAATGCATCGTGTCCGACTCGTTATTCTGACCTTGGTGGGCAATGTCTATAGTATTATGGCACCATGCTATCAGGAATTTTTCTTTCTTTTTCTTGCAAGAATGAATTCACTTCCACTTGCTGTATTACAAGGATGATTTACAGGCCACGAAAGGGGGTCTAAAGTTTGTATCTGTGATAGGTCTTTGGTTGAAACTGAGCATTTCTTCTTTTTCGTGTAATTTATTCAGATCTGAGAAGAAAATTTCTGGATCCTCATCATACAGAAGCCTGTTTGCTCTTGTAACTATCATTTAATGATGCTGTTAGTAGACCTAGATTTTAATATAACATTAGAATTGTTCAAATATATAGCTGCTGCAATTAAATGTTGTTTGCTTTTGACGAACAGCAAAACTTTTTTGTTATATTGTCTTTTTCTGATTTAACACCCTACTGGCTTTAAGTACTAGATGAAAAATATATCCTCAAGACACAGATTTTCTCTCTCCCAAGGTTCAGATATCAGAATTACACAAACACATGAACACATTTGCACCATTCTGTCTTTTTGCTTTGTTTCTCATACCACTTTAATTGTATTTGAGAAAATGTCAGATTTAGCAAGAATGTGCTTTACTGCAGAGGAAGGGGAGGATCTGACCCAAAATTACTGTTCACATGCTGAGCAAGCACGAATGTGAATTACTAACTGAAACTTGCCAAAAACAAAAAAAGGAAAAAGAAAGCAGTTATTCAAGAAATGAGTGCCAAATGAATAAGCATCTTGGAAAACTATGCCAGCAATGAATATGTGCATAGTCCTTCCAATTTTTTTTTAAAAATCAGGTTTATAGAAAGGTTAATAGTGACATCAGTATAACAGATAGCTCTTAAATGAATGGATTGTAGCTTCTTTCTTTCTTGTGTGTTTTCTGTGAGAGATTGGGAGGAGAGGGTAGGGAAGTTTGATGGAAAGGTTATTTCCCCTTTCTATTGTCAATTTCTACTTGGCTCTAGTGTGTGGGCTGAACATGTATAAAGGATGCTTGATTACAGGACCTTGTAAGATGTGACAGAGGGTGTAACCTACATGTTTCTTTTCAGGCCAAGACTTTGAAAGGTTCTCCATTCTTCACTTAAAGACACCAACTAAACATGATATCATTGGCTGCTAGTTAAGATTCAGAATAAACTAAAAAGCACATTGCTGGGCTTGATTCAAAATGACTCTAGGGGTTTTAATATATAATTACACCCTCCATGCACAGCTTTACATTGAGTGCAAGGAAGTTTTTTTGTCTTTAACACAAGCTTCTCTACAGTAAATATAGCCATTAATGCTTTGGAAAACCAAAATCTTGCATATGTCAACCAGCAAATGATGATATCATTAACAAAATCTGCAAATCATTTACACCAAACCCTTTGGAGATTTATATCAAACAATCTGTGTTTAATTTACAATAAACAGGTTTTTCAGAGTAAATATATTAAATGGCATACTTCCCCTCCGATCTCTAGATTTCTATGTCATATGATTGATAATTTGTTGTGGATATTATGTGTGAATTCTGCACAAAGACCAATCCTGATGCACTTTTCCACTGGTTGTTTATAGAACCAATGAAGCATTGAGTGCACATATTGTTTTACTCTGGGCTTTTCTGCATGCCCCCCCCCCCCAAAAAAAATCAGTTCTGATCTCATACTGCTTTGCTTTATCTCCTAATTTTGTGCTTTTAGTTTCTGCATAATTTTTGTTCTCCCCCCCCACCCCCGCAGTCCTTTTGAGGCCACTATTGGACATATGAAGCTGCCTTATAATGAATCAGACCCTTGGTCCATCAAAGTCAGTATTGTCTACTCAGACTGGCAGCAGCTCTCCAGGGTCTCAAGCTGAGGTTTTTCACACCTATTTGCCTGGACCCTTTTTTGGAGATGCCAGGGATTGAACCTGGGACCTCAGTGGTAGTTGCTCTACCACTGAGCCACCGTCCCTCCATATGCATAATATTTTTGTCAGTTTTCTTTGTCCTGCTCACTCCCATAAACCTCCAGTTCACTTTTTCGATGATTGGACTGTCATCATCAAGCTACTCCCTCTCTTCTCCCCACCCTGAAGCTGAGTGGTTCAGTTTTTTAAAAGAGGCATTAAAATACCCATATCATGTTGTGATGATAGTGTAAATAGATTCTCTGAATTTCCAGCTTCCATTACAAAAAAAACAGTAAATCTGTAATCCATTCCCTCAGAGAGGTATAAGGAAAAATGCCTATCTCAGCAAGGGAATGAGTTAGGGGCTGACTTTTTTTTTTAATGGAGACTGGGAATTCAGAGAGCCTGCCTGAACTATCATTACAACACTATCACAATGCAGCCATGATATCAATATATTCATATAAGCATGTGCAAAAAATAAAATAAACTGACTTAAAACTGTACTTAAAACTGTAAAAATGCAGAGGAAGGGCAAATGTTTGAAAGAGCTGTGCTCAAACTGATTCCAGTGCTGGTGGATCAACTGCTAAAAAAATCAGGAGTAAGTTGAGTGTGCAGAACATTTGTTCAAATTTTTATATGTGTAATTCTAATTATTTTATATTTTATTATGATGGAGAAGAGGAGGAGGAGATTGGCTTTTTACTCTGCCCTTCACGCAAAGTCTCAGAGCAGCTTACAATCTTCCCTTCCTCTCCCCACAACAGACACCCTGTGAGGTAGGTGGGGTTGTGAGAGCTCTTCTGAGAACTGCTCTTGAGATAACAGCTCTAAGAAAACCTGTGGCTGACCCAAGGTCACCCAGCAACTGCATGTGAAGGAGCTGGGAATCAAACACAGCTCTCCCAGATTAGTCTGTGCTCCTAACTACTACATAAAACTGGCTCTGAAAACAATTATTCTGTGCCTGCAAGATGCTGCAGTTGCCAAAGTGACAGATTACTTATGCAGGAATAAAGAGACACAATGAACTTTTGTGAAAAGGATGAAGAAGGAAAATTTAACACTGTGTATAGGTTTTAAAAAGTTTAAATGCACAAAAGCTATGGTTAATAAGCAAGAAACAAATTAGTTTTAAAACTTATTTTGGAAGAAAAAACAATAATGAAGGCAAATAGCATCCAATGATCTTTTACACTGGCACCTTAATCTTAGATATATTAGTTCAATTTATCTGCAACACCTAGAAGGTCTTAGTAGACCATATGCTGAACACAAGTCAGCAGTAGGATGCAATAGCTAAAAAAGGCAAATGAGATTTTGGGCTGTATCAACAGTATAGTGTCCAGATTAACTGATGGTGTCTCTTTAGTCTGCACTGGTTAGACCTTACCTAGAGCACTGTGTTCAGTTTTGGGAACCACAATTTAGGAAGGATACAGGCAAGCTAGTATGTGTCCAGAAGAGGGCAGTGAAGATGGTGAGGGATCTGGAGACTAAGTCATATGAGAAAAGGTTGAAGGAGTTTGATATGTTTAGCCTAGAGAGGAGATGGCGGAGAGGTGATATGATCACCATCTTCAAGTACCTGAAGGGCTGTCAAATAGAGGATGGTGTGGAGTTGTTTACTATGGCCCCAGAAGTTCAGAACAGAACCAACAGGTTGAAATTAAATCAAAAGACTTTCTGCTAAACATTAGGAAGAACTTCCTGACAGTTAGAGCAGTTCCTCAGGGGAAAAGGCTTCCTCAGGAGGTGGTATGCTGTTCTTCTTTGGAGGTTGTTAAACAGAGTCTAGACGGCCTTCTGACAGCAATGCTGATTCTGTGAACTTAGGCAGTTCATGAGAGGGAGGGCAGGAAGGGCTGCATCAGTGCTTAGTTTTCACGGCTCTTTCTTACACACCCAGGGAAATGCTGATCAGCACTTTGGGGTCAGGAAGCAATTTTTCTCTTGGCCAGGGATCCTGGAGGTTTTTTGCCATCTTCTGGGCGTGGTAGAAAAAGTACTCTCCGTGTTACAAAACAATGTCAAATTATAATTGCAATACTTTCCATTACAACAGTATATTACAATACAATATAAATTCCAGTGACAAAATACCATCCAAAGCACACAACTTCACAACTGTCCATAAGATGATATCAAATTCATTTAGTACAATACAGTCCAACGATGATGCGTTCTGAAATGCTGAGAGATGGAAAAAGAACAATAGCAGTCTGATAAAGAAATAAATTAGAGAAAGCCTGGAAAACAGTGAATAGTAAGGAGATAAGGCACCGTCAGACTACTGCACTCAAAATCAATAAGAAGGTCCCAGAAGAAGGATCCAAAGGATCCAAAAGGAGAACAGATCGGTTTTGCATCATGGAGCACAGAGAGTACTTTTTCTATCATTTCCTAGTTGTTACACCTCCATGGTCCTGGCATTGTTTGACATCTTCTGGGCGTGGAACTTGGGTTGTGATATCTGTGACTTTCCTGCATCATGCGGGGGTTGGACTAGATGAACCTTGAGGTCCCTTCCAACTCTATGATTTTATAAGGAGATATAACTGTAACTACTAGTGTTAAACTTTCATAATGGAAATTAAAATTAGTATTAAGGCAAGACATTTTAACCTGTTGCCAGGCATTTGTTGGATAATCTGAATCACACACAAAGTTGAATTTGTAGAAAACCCAACCAAATCTATTGAAAAATCAGCCTGTGATACTTAGATTTTGAATGTATGCCATATTCCCTATCTCAGGGAAGCAAAAAGTTAAATTATTTAATCAGGGGTCATTTTGTAGGGGGAAAAGGTGCAGGAGCTCAGTAGCATATTCATTTGCATATGCCCCAGGATCTGTGTGCAGTGAGGGGAGAACTCCCTGCTGCTTGCAAACCCTGGCTGGAGGTTCAGGAGCTGTGCTCCTGTGAACTCATGCTGAATTCAAGCCCTGTATTTAATCAATAACATTTCCCATTTCCTTCTTTGATATGAGTGTCTGGACTTATGAGACTGTATTTTTATTTTAGATAACCATTATTCCGTTTTCTGTTTCCATCCTGGGGAAGGAATAGAATGTTCCAATCCCCCCACCCCCGCTACATGGTAACTCATACAATATGACTATAATGATTGATTCACTAGAGAGAAATTACACTAATTAATAAAAAGTTTTCCATAGTTTTGACTATGCAGAAGTAAAGTAAGAGGACAAACCCTAGAAAAATTAATAACCGTTCCCTCAAGAAATATGAGAAAAACCAACCTCAGGCCCTCGAAACAGAATACTTTCCCCCAAAAGGTAGATGTCTCTGTCTCCTCCTGGTCACAAAAAGCTTCTCAAGGAAAAGCTGTGCTCTGGGCAGCACTCCCTAGACTCAACTCAGCGGGAAAACTCCAGTTCAGTTAAGGGGGCTAGTCAATGCACAGCTAAACTTACAGAGCATAGTAGTTTGTTTCTCATATTATTGCCAAGGGATACCTGTTGCTCATCCCAACCTGCTTTGTAAATGGTATACAAGAAAACACTGTTGCTTGGAAGCAGGGCTTTTTTTGAGCAGGAATGCACAGAAATGCAGTTCTGGCGGACTTTGCATCGGGGGATCTGGCCTAATATGCAAGTGAGGTCCTGCTGGCCTTTTTCTCCAAAAATGTTAACTACCACATAAAGTAGATTTCTTTTCTTGAATTTCCTTGTACTTTCCCAGTTGCTGCTTCCCGTGTTACTTTTATGAAACAAAGTTATGGTTCAGCATTTTGGGCATTGTGATGCCTTTGACCAGAAACTACAAAGCAAGATGGTAATATATACAGTTCTGACCATGTGACTGTGTACTCTAGAAAAACAAAGAACAAAGCCATTTGATTGCTATTTGCATTTAGGTTGGATGTGTAACAAAACTGGCCATTTCAGATGAAATGTAACTTATTAAGAACTCTCTGAGAAAAACTGAAGAAAGCTCAAGTAACAAAAAATTGTGTTCTTTTAATAGAGTTCCATAAGGAAAAAAAATCTAGCAGTATAAAGGGTACAACGTAAGTCAATAGGAGGAAAGCTCATCAAAAGCTATCTTCCTAGTTTTGTTATTCAGAAAACACTAATCAAAAGCTATCTTCATAGTTTTGTTATTCAGAAAACCACCTCTCACATTTCTGCTCCGAGGCACTATTTTTTGAACAACACTAGGATATATTCACCACCAGCTGAAAAGAAACAGGAAAGTCAGTGTTCCATCTGGACAGCAGTAGCAGAAAACTGACTTCACTTGCTGTGCTTGTTTAAGGAACAGTCAGTGTGGTAGAACTGGCTTGGTGCCCATGAGTCAGGGGGTCACCTGGCAAATCCGCAAGAAAACACATTAGCACAAAGTGGCTGTTTGAGCAGGCATGATCAAAAACTCTCCAGTGCAGCAAATGAAAGAAGAGGAGGCTCACCTCCAAACTCTTAACAAAAGGCCACTTTGCCACTCATCCTAGTTTGTAGAAAGTTCCGTTGCTAGCTAATTCTGTGAGTGTTAGGGCCTTTTATTTGTTTTTTTAGAAACAGAGAATTCTTTTTCATTTTCTTTGCTTGTACCAGTTTCAGTCAAGGAAAAAACAGCGCCCATTGGGGAAAAATGAGTAACTGCAATACCAAAAAGAATGCAACATATCAGTGGGCACAACCAAACTTGTGCATAAGAAATATCCCAGATTTGGAAATTGTTGGTTTTTAGCAAACTGATTTTGACTGAACAATATTCACTTAATATTACATAAAAAATAAGCAAACAAATACAAAAAAACCAAACAAAGAAGAAAAATACAACTTTAGATTGCAGACCACTAGGTGATAAAAATGGGGGACCCACGAAGACAGGTAGACAGATTGCATTCCTCATATCCCCTTTCCCACTACTTCCTCTTTCCCTCCTCCTGGCAGTTCCCATATACTCATCCCTTTCCCTGCTTCCTTATTTCCTGCCCACCCACAAGCCAAACCTACCTTTTATTTGCCTCCCATCTTCAGTTATTTTTACTTCATTTATACTGCAGTTTTCTCCCCAGTGGAGACAGGAAAGCAGTTTATATCACTTTATTGTCCTCCATTTCACACTAACAAAACCTTCTGAGGTAGATTAGGTTGGGAGTGTGTGACTGGCCCAAAGTCATCAATAAGTTGCAGAATGGGGAATCAAACTTGTGTCTCCCAAATCCTCACCTAAAATTATATACCACCCTGGCTTCTGTATAGTGGCTGCTATTGAATAATAGTGAGCAGCTGAGCCTGGACCCAATCAGTCCTCACTCAAAAGCCAAAACAGGCCTGTCCCTCTCCTCCTTTTTACTGACAGAAACCAAGGCTAGGAGGCTGGCAATATTGTTGAAGTTGCCAGCTCCAGTCTTCAGATTTAAGTATCCACAGATGAGGCCACGTTGAGAATTATTGATGACCTAAACTATGGAATTACTTAAACAAAGCAGAGAAACTAAAGACTGTGCTCAGCATTTTCTCTTCTTTGTAAAAGAAATAGAAAGTCACAGCTAGCATACATACTCATATTGAGAGAAGCAGTCTTTCCGTTGTGTTGAGTTCCAGGCAGCAAAAGGCTTTAAAGGTTAAAATCTTAAACTGAGACCAGAAACAGAGAGGGAGGGAGGGAGGGAGGGAGGAAATTCAAAATCTTCAGAACTGATGCAATATACTGAAGGTGCCAGGTTGGGGGTTAGGACTACTGCTATAGTGGGAGACAGCTTGGCCTGCCCCCACCTCCAAATTCCTAAGGCAGTGAGAAAAATGGACAGAAGGTCTTAGTGATGTACATTACGTCCTACATGAAACCAGAAGTGATGACATCACATGGGGAAATGCTTGAGGATTCAACCTGAACTATAGTTTATGGGGTATGTCCTCCCAATATTGTATTCATTCTGAGGCTGACTGGTAGTAGTCATGGAGCTTTGCCCTTTTAACATGATAAAAAATATGACAACATTGATCCAGTCCAAAGGTTTGTAATAGCTGAAAGACAGTGTGCAAACACTCCCCCCATTATCACTATAAGGAAAAAAGGTAAGACTCAGAGCTAAGTTTCACTGTCAAAATGTTGTGGGGCAACTGAGTATCATTCACCTTTTCATCCTTTAGTTCCTTACAGAGCTTTTCCTCATACCATGCCAAGTCACACTGCACTGCTACATGTATCACAGCATATTAATTATGGACAAAATTTGTCACATTCAAACAATAGGCACACCTTGAAAATCTGTTGTGTTATATGCTGTGTGTGAAGTCACTTCCAACTTATGAGGCAACCCCCTATGAATTAATGACCTCCATAATGTCCTAGCATGAACAGTCTTGCTTAGATCTTGCAAAATGAGGGCCATGGCTTCATTGATTGAGTCAATTCATCTCACGTTGGGTTTTCTTCTTTTCATGCTGCCTTCAACTTTCCCTAGCATTATTGTCTTTTCCAGTGACTTTTCTCATAATATGACAAAAGTATAGTAGCCTCAGTTTAGTCATTTCAGTTTTTAGAGAGAGCTCAGGCTTGATCCGATCGAGAACCTACTTGTCTTTTTGGAGGTCCACAGTATTGTTTCTAATTGCTCTCACTGCAGCTTTTCCTTCACTTTCTAAAATGTTGTAGATTTTCTTATATAAGAGTCTTCACACTACATCATCTTAACAATAATCTCCCTCCTTAACTTGGAGCTCTTGGGGTCTTTGCAACCACACACAAAAAAGCTTCATGCCTTTACTCACACTTATCAAAACATAAGAGAGAGGCAAAAAGGGCGACCAAGTCAAAAATATCTCTAACAAGTGAGATTTCAATAATTTTTCCAATAGTTTCATGTTGGCTGAATTAAGGAGAGGATTCTGATTTTTTTAATAGAGGGTCTAATAGCAGGTCATCAGTCTACAATTTAATTAGTGGCCTGGTGGAGGCAGTGGACAGTAAAGCTTATTTATGAAAAGTAATGAATGGCATAAAATTGGAGGAGTGAATGCCTCTGTAGGGTCTACCACCTTGAGACATGGACAACTGAGTAACTCCCTCATTCTCTGTGGTAGAAACAAGGACCTGTGGGTTGTTTTACCAAATATTGTACCATCTTTTCAACTGTAGAGTTGGCTGCTTTTCCATTCATTTCCACAGGTATGTAGATAACAATGGAAGTTGTCCCTGCCAATGGAGCCATTAGCCAGTCAATTGCAAATCTATAACACTGTAGAACAAGGGGTGTCAAACTCATGTTATGAGGGCTGGATGTGACATAGAATCATAGAGTCGGAAGGAACCTCTAGGGTCATCTAGTCCAACCCCCTGTACAATGCAGGAAACTCACAAACACCTCCCCCCTAAATTCACAGGGTCTTCATTGCTGTCAGATGGCCATCTAGCCTCTGTTTAAAAATCTCCAAGGAAGGAGAACCCACCACCTCCTGAGGAAGCCTGTTCCACTGAGGAATCGCTCTAACGGTCAGGAAGTTCTTCCTGATGTTGAGTCGGAAACTCTTTTGATTTAATTTCAACCCACTGGTTCTGGTCCTACCTTCCGCGGCCACAGAAAATAATTCCACTTCATCCTCTATATCAGGGGTGGCTAACGGTAGCTCTCCAGATGTTTTTCGCCTACAACTCCCATCAGCCCCAGCCAGCATGGCCAATGGCTGGGGCTGATGGAAGTTGTAGGCAAAAAACATCTGGAAAGCTACCGTTGGCCACCCCTGCTCTATATGACAGCCCTTCAAGTACTTGAAGATGGTATTCACATCACCTCTCAGCCGTCTCCTCTCCAGGCTAAACATTCCCAGCTCCTTCAACTTTTCCTCATAGGACTCGGTCTCCAGACCCCTCACCATCTTCGTCACCCTCCTCTGGACTCATTCTAGCTTGTCTATATCCTTCTTAAAATGTGGTGCCCAAAACTGAACACAATACTCCAGGTGAGGTCTTACCAGAGCAGAGTAAAGCGATACCATCACATCACGTGATCTGGACACTATACTTCTGTTGATACAGCCCAAAATTGCATTTGCCTTTTTAGCCACTGCATCACACTGTTAACTCATGTTCAACGTATGATCCACTAAGACCCCTAGATCCTTTTCGCACATACTACTGCTAAGACAAGTCTCCCCATCCTATAACCATGCACTGGATTTTTCCTACCTAAATGCAGAACTTTACATTTATCCCTGTTAAAATTCATTTTATTGATTTTAGCCCAGTTTTCCAGCCTGTCAGGGTCATCTTGTATCCTGTTTCTGTCTTCTTCTGTGTTTGCAACCCCTCCCAATTTAGTATCATCTGCAGATTTAATAAGCATTCCCTCTATTCCTTCATCCAAATAATTGATAAAGAAGATTACACACACACAAAGGTCAAGGGGCCCATTTTGAACAAGCAAATAGGGTGAGCCAGCTAGCTTCCTAGAGGCATGGGGTGCAGAAGATTTACTGACATTTATTACAGAAAAGAGCTGTTCAAAGATGTCAACACAGACAGAATTTTAGAAGCAAAAGCCTTAAGTTGGAGGTAATTCATACCCCAAACTGGTAATTCTCCACTATACTAGATCAGCAACTGTTTTGTCTGCAAACCTGGAAGCACTTTTGTGGGCGAAGCAGGGTTTCTTTCCCATGAGGTCCATTCCAAAATGTACACACATGATGTAAATTCCCCAAGAAACTGGAGCCACTGCACTCAACACGTGCTCAATCCACTACAGAAATTGTGAACCCTCCACAGATTCACCAGCCACCTGTCAAAGACCAGAGTTCAAGTCAGTCAGCCAGTCAGTCAGAACTCCTAAATCAGCCACTTTCTCCCACCATCTGTGTGATTCATCCACATCAATCCACTAAATCTCAAGTCTGTTCCCAGTGATGACTCCTTTCCTTGTACTTCAGTCCCACTCACAGACTTGACCATCCACATAGACACACATGCAACCCATGGTGGTGAGGCTTGAGCATATGGACTAACAACTGGAAGACCCAAGTTCATAAGCCCCTGCACAGCTATTGTGAGAACAAAAACATGGATGGAGAGATGGACAGGTTTCTTACCTGTAACTGGTGATCTTCGAGTGGTCATCTGTGCAGTCACACATATGGGTAATCCACCAGGATCGGGCCCGACCTCGGAGAATTCAACGCAATCTTGAGCGTTAATTTTAGCGTGCCTTCCCCTCATCCTGGGGCGGAGGCATCATCTGTGCATGCCTGGACGAGGGGGAGGCGCCTATCCCACTCAGTTTCTTCCCGCCGCCGAGAAGGTGGAAAAAATTAAAGATGAGGAGTATCCAGCAGCGGGGAAGGCTGGGTGGGTATGTGCGACTGCACAGATGACCACTCGAAGATCACCAGTTACAGGTAAGAAACCTGTCCATCTTCTTCGTGGTCTCTGTGCAGTCCCACATATGGGTGATTAGCAAGCTATTCCATCAGGAGGAGGGTGCTGGATCTGCAAGGAGAAGCATGAGTAGTTAAGACAGTATAAGGTGATTGTACTCACGTTAGAGCGTGAAGAATCAGTCAATCAAAGATGGAACGCAGCACAGCCTGCCCGAAGGCCGAGTCACGCCGAGCGCGAACGTCAAGGGCGTAGTGCGAGGCAAAGGTAGACGGAGAGGACCTAACCGCAGCAGCACAGATGTCTTCTATTGGGATGCCCTTGTAAAAGGCTGATGAGGTTGCAACGGCTCTGGTAGAATGAGCTCGTATATGCTCTGGTATTGGCTGTTTTGCCAGCTGATAACATAAATTGATGGCAGCCACAATCCATTTTGAAAATCTTTGGGTAGAGATTCTGCTGCCTTGGTTGTGAGTCGCATAAGTTACGAAGAGACTCATGTCCTTACGGAACTGCCGTGTCCTTTCAATGTAAAAAGCGAGGGCTCTACGAACGTCTAAGTTATGTAGAGCCCGCTGACTGGCATCTGCAGGGTGTTGGAAGAAAGCCGGTAGAGTGGAGGGCTTCCCTAAATGAAACGTTGAAACAACTTTAGGCAGGAAAGCGGGGTTGGGGCGTAAGACCACCCTGTTGTGATGGAAAATTGTATAGGGAGGATCCGCCCTAAAGGCACAAATATCACTAGCTCTCTTGCCAGTGGTGAGTGCTATTAGCAAAGCCATTTTCCAGGAGAGCAGATGAAAAGGAATGGATGCCATAGGTTCGAAAGGTGGTTTCATGAGCTGACTCAGGACGAGGAAAAGACTCCTGGTAGGGAGGATTTGTCGGATTCGAGGATGCAGGCGAATAACGCCCTTCAGGAAGGCTTTAGTAGCGTGGTGAGAAAAAAACTGTGGAGCCCTCAATATGAGGGTGGAATGCAGAAATAGCCGCAAGGTGGACCTTTAAGGAGGACGTGGAAGATCAGATTGCAGTGAAGAAAAAAGCAGGAGACTCAGCGAGGTAGGTGTGATCTGGATGGCGGTAAAGAAGAAACTGAGTGGGATAGGTGCCTCCCCCTCGTCCAGGCATGCGCAGACGATGCCTCCTCCCCAGGACGAGGGGAAGGCGTGCTAAAATTAACGCTCAAGATTGCTTTGAATTCTCCGAGGTCCGGCCCGATCCTGGCAGATTACCCATATGTGGGACTGCACAGAGACCACGAAGAAGATCAATATTTGCTTTGGGCCTCTATTTAGGGAGAAAAGCAAAGTAGAGAAGTCTAGAAAATAAAAATGATGCAAGAAAATCTCAATGCCCGTTTTATCTTAGCTTCCAACTACATCCCTGCTCTTGCATGCCACCCTCCCCAAACACAAACACTCAGAATCTTCCCTCACCCCAACAGCTATATTTTCTCTCATCTCCCATGGCTTTCCAAGTGGTTTCCACCATGCACCCCATTGCACGTACTTAAATTTTCCCCTTCCATGCCCCTCCCGTCTCTTATACTCCTCCAAGATACATTCTGGCATTCCCATTCCTACATTCCCCTAATACCCATTTCCATCAGCAGCTCCGTGCCCACTTTCACACATAACGACTTTCTCCTCTCTTCTTCCTTCCCTGCTCCTTCATATCAAAGGGCTGTTTCTTCTGCATTACTACGGAGAAAGAGGAAGTGAGGTAGGAAAAGAAGAAGAAGAAAGTGGCAGAGGCAGCTTCTGCTGATGAAGCAAAGGGGAGGCGCAGTATGCATCCATACAGACTGGAAGGCAGTGACCTCCCCACCACTGACAGGTGGAGGAAAGGGGGCAGCAGAGCACATGAGCAGCCTGGCCCAACTGAGAGACAGCAAGGGTGGGATATAGACACTCAAGCCAGCCCACCTGATGCAGGTCTTTTCACTGCTCTTGGCACTGCTGCCACCACTCTCCTCTTCCTTCCTTGCAGGATGGCGGACAGAGGTAGATGGGCTGGTTCTGGTCCCTGGGTCATATGGCACACCTGCCTTAATAAGTCCTTCTTCAAAAGCCAAAATAGGCCAGGAAAGGGTTATGCTCCCCCTTCCCTTCTTATGCACAGAAACTGAAGCTTGGAATTCTGTAGTTGCCTAGCAACAGCCACTGAGGGAATCCATTGCTTAAAGCTACATGCCCTCTTTTTATCATTTTCAGATTTTTTCCAACTGCCCAGTGGGGGTCCCCCCCCAATTTCACATTTTTCTGCAAATCTCAGGCCCTTTTCAGGTTTGTAGAAAGATCTGTCCTGCCCATTCACAGATCCAGTCAGTGGACATAGGTATTCAAAGATATCCTGACATTGCTATTAGAATATATGATACACATGCATGTATGTGGAGGGTATGTGCAGTGTGCTGCAGCCTATCCCCAATCACTAACTATTGCTAGCTTCCACATAATGTTAGGTCTGTGCCAATTCTTACTTACATTCCTCCAAGGATCCTTCATAGAGGGGGCACCAAGGAACTGACTATATCACACTCCTTTTTCAAACTTGTTACTACAACTGTGCTTTGAACCTTTAGACAAATCCAATATTTAAATAAGTTATTAGATGGAGTTATCACAGGATAACTGACAACATGAGCACAAAAAACCACAAAGGCATTTTTTGGTGCCTAACTTGTGTTCTGGATGCAGAAGCAATAAAATAAAGTGACATCTTTCACTTAGGTTTGCATCCTGTTAGTATCTGTCTTATAGAATCAGTTTGGTATAATAAGAGAAGAGGAGCAGACTCTAAAATGGAGAACTGGGTTTGATTTCCCGCTTCTCCACATAAAGCCAGCTGGGTGACCTTGGGCCAGTCATAGTTTTCTCAGAGCTCTCTTGGCCCTGCCTACCTCACAGGGTGTCTGTTGTGGGAAGAAGAAGGGAAGGTATTTGTAAGTCGCTCCAAGACTCCTTCAGGTAGTGAAGGGCAGAGTATAAAACTAACTCTTCTTCTCGTAGGAAGCCACATGGTATACTCTAATTTGAGAACAAGGTTCAACTGAAGCCAAACTGGGTGATCTTGGGTCAGTCACAGCTCTCCCAGCTCCCCAAAATAAGCCTAGCTATGCTAACTGGAGAGCCAGTTTGGTGTAGTGGTTAAATGTGCGGACTCTTATCTGGGAGAACCGGGTTTGATTCCCCACTCCTCCACTTGCACCTGCTGGAATGGCCTTGGGTCAGCCATAGCTCTGGCAGGGGTTGTCCTTGAAAGGGCAGCTGCTGTGAAAGCCCTCTCCAGCCCCACCCACCTCACAGGGTGTCTGTTGTGGGGGAGGAAGGAGATTGTGAGCCGCTCTGAGACTCTTCGGAGTGGAGAGCGGGATATAAATCCAATATCTTCTTCTAAAAAAAAGAGCCAAAGCTTCAGGCTGCCAAATAATCCTAGGATCCCTTGGCTATACCACACAAAATGCCGTATGATAATTTAATTTTTGTTTTGTATTTGTAGTGAGATGCTACCTTCAGCTACAATTACCATAAGGGGATATTTAAAAGCATATGCACACACAAACAAACATATAAAACACTGGAAAGAAAGGACATGTTTCACCTACTATTGTTTTCTCTGATAACTTGCAAAAGAAATCAAGTTAAAACATTTGGAATGGCTAGATTCAAGTTGCAAGCTGAATGCAAGGAAATAGGCTGGAACCCATAAAGAACTATAAAGGGTTTTAGCTACAGAAATCACTCTCTCCAGCAACCCATCTGCCAGTGTGCACGTTTGGTATGCTTCAAGGACACAGTGCAACCTTTTGTTCTCCTTCATCTGGGACCATTGCCAGGAGCTTCAGTCCCATCAATGAGCATGGGTGGGTAGTAGCTGGGTTAGAGAGGAGGGGAGTTGTTTGGCCTGTGGCAGCTGCTGTCTCTAGTTCATTTTGATTCCTGGAATGAATCCCAGGCAACATAATAGTAAGGAGCAACTATAAAATCTACAATAAAGAAAAATAAATGGTAATATATTTTATCTAAAAGCTGAATTATATGTTTAAGTTACTAGTTATATCTGGTATAAAATATTGTAATGAAATTCATGCAAAATGCCAAGGGTTTTATTGCCAAGATATTTTTTCAGGATGGCAAACTTTCTTAGTAATATAGGGTTCTTAACTTGAAATCTCAAAGTTTAACTGTTTCTGCTCTCACAAACAATATAATACTTCTGATTTCCTCCTGTAGGGGCTATAGCAATGTAGCCTTCTCCCTTAGTGATCCATATACCCGCAGAGCCTCTAGTGGAACCTTGGCAACATATCTTTCTTGCTTGACTTACCCAAACCTTCGTAGAGCCTTCATGTTAGCTCGCTTTGGTGTCCTTCCTTCTGCTGTGCTGTATGGGCGATTTAAGAAAATTCCATATTCCAACAGGTTTTGTGGTTGTGGTTCAAGGGACATAGAAAGTATTGAACATGTTCTCCTGCATTGTACATTTTACTGTGATATTTGTGCCATTTACTTAGATCCTCTTCTTCAAAATCATGAGGGACAATCTGATAGTGGTAAGACTCTTTTCCTATTGTCCTCTCATAGATCTGAAATTATTGAGACTGTGGCAAAATATCTGTGCTGTGCTTCTAAGAGGAGAGGAATATTTCCAATGTTGGGGTAATATGTGTTTTCTCCCTTGCTGATTGTGCTGTTATGCCAATAAAGGTGGTTGTTGTTGTTGATTTCTCTTTTGTCCGTCTCTCTCTACCAATAGGTGGCATGGGTCCAAGTACCTTGGATTAGGGTGGCCATAATTTCTGCAGGCCAGCCAGGGACACCTTGAGGGGGGAAGGAATGTGTGTGCCCTCCAGCGACCAGCGCCGGCCTCTCCGCCACCTCCCCAGCCTCCGCCTGCAGTGGAGGCCCGCGCGCGGGGCCCGGCGGCGGAGGCCGGGGAGCTGCCGGAAACAGGAAGTGACGTCACTTCCGGTGACGTCACTTCCGGCGATGTCATGCCACCGCCGAAAACAGGAAGTGACATCACTTCCTGTGGCATCATTTCCCCCGCGCCACCTGCCGGAAACAGGAAGTGATATCACGCCGAAGCAGCCTGTCACTAATAACACAGGTCGAGATGCAGGACAGGAACCCGGAAGTGACCGACAGGCTGCTTCAGCGGGCCGCTGCGCCGGCCCCCTGGGCCCCACAACGATGGGACCAATGCCACAGGGACGGGCTCGAAACACTCTATAACCCCTCAAAAGAACAGCAGTCTAGCTCGCTTCCCCCGAGCCCTGCCGCCATAAGCCTCAAGGGGGCTCATTTTGCGGCATCTCCCGGCGGGAGGGTGGCACCCGCACGGGACACATATCAAATGAAAGAGGGTTGTGGTCTGGGTTTTAGCAGTTTACATTTGCTGCGCAAAAGCCACGGCACTTTCTGTAACTCCGATGCAGATAGTGGGAAATCTGACGGACGCTGCGGAGAGAACAGGAACGTGACCGCGTGGAAAGCTGTGTGCGAAAACGGTACCATGGTTTTTAAAAGACAGTAGCAAAAAATCTCATATGTCTACAAACAAAATTCAAATGATTAGGCAATGTAGTATTATCTCTGCCATCTCCTTCAGACCAGTATTTGCAAACATTAGGAAAACTCGTAACAAATTGTTCTGCACTTTCAATTCAACTGCATTTTGCAAAACTGCTCCCCATATGGTTTGCCTCCTCACTCACTTTTTCCATTACCATATGGTTCTACTCTCTCCCTTTTCCACATATGGCCTGCCTTCCCACTCACTTTTCCCTTCCGGTTCTAAGGGCTGTTTCTTATCTGATGTTTAGTACGTTGGTGCTGACTACCAGGTACAAAAATACATGCAAATACTATCAGATATGAATGTGAAAAAACAGTCGCTTTTCGTATTGAAATATATGTAAAGAGAGGCATAATTTTCCACTTTTGTTTGCATGAATTTTAAATAGAGAAGCAGTAATTTACACAGGAGTATGTTCTTTTTATCTGTGCACTTTAACTGGGTATTGGCAACTGAACATAAATGGTCATCTAAGCAACAGCTATCAGACTCCTTAGCATCCTCATAATCTCTCTGGAGTGCCCATGAACTGGATGAAGTAGGTTTCCATCTTTACCCCCATGCTGAAAGTGAAAAAAGCTGGATGTGATTCATGGTTCTTGCCAAGCTGAGATGCTAGAGTTGCAGCCAACCAACTACTGCCAAAAAGAGATAGAGCTGAAACGCATAGCTAAATTTTAAGATTAAAGAGAAGCTGAAGTGTAATTACTGAATCTGAAATTCTCCTTTTAACTTGCAATGGAAACCAACCACCCATTAACGCATATGACTGATGTACTGCACAACCACTCTGACAAGGAACAGAACAATGACAACTGGGACCTTCCAAAATGATCTGCTGATAAATCTAATTACATACTATGTCATCCTACACAAGGTGGCTCACAATAATTAAAATCATATGATGTGTAAATGATAAAATGAATAAGATACAAATAAAATGTCTAAAACCCAGCAGTTTTGAAGGCCTCAGCTCCCAAGTGCCCTTTTAAACAGAGGCCCTTCTCAACCATCAGGGAAGTTCACTGGCACATTTTGTTAAGGATATAATTATACAATCCTGGGACTATTGCTTAAAAAAAACCTCCTTTGGGACTTATGCATCTGATAGAGTAGACTCTACCCTCCTATTAGGGATCTGGCCATGGATCAGTGTAGAGTGCCTGCTTTGCATGCAGAAAGCCCCATGTTCAATCTCCTTGTAAAAGGATCCAGTAGTAGGTGACCTGACATATCAACATCAAACAAATGCTGCCAGTTGGACAAGACAGTACTGACCCTTATTCAATTCAGAATGAGGCAGCTTTATGTGTGTTCATCTTCAGTGATCACAAACCTAATACTTCTACTTCATTTCATGACATTCTGTCCCTTCTACTTACAATCTTTTCTTATAGTCTGCAAGGTATCAAATACTTATTTGTTTTGCTACTGAAAATAAATATGCTTTTGCCTCTGAAACTGTTTTAGGGAATGCATTAAGCCACAGTGATATTTTCTAGTAAATTCATCATTTAGTGTTCCCTGGTCAACTTCAAGGGGAAAATGGTAATAACAGATGATTGCCAGAACAGCACGCAAAACCACTTGCCCACCCCCGAGACTGCTAACTTTGCAATAATGGAAAAAAGTAGAAACAATTTGTGGATTTAGCACTGCAGCATTTTGCAAGAAAAGAAGCCACTGGTGTACATCTACTATTTCTAAAGATGGGTTTTTTTTGCTAATACATCCAAAACTACTTTTTTAATTCATAGGAGATTGCAGGAAGAAGCTTCTTAGAAGAATGCATATGAAAGTAGTCAGAATGTGCCTTTCTGATTGTGCCCAGCAAGAGCAGTACCTTCTTAGCAAGGATTAAAGCATTAACAGGATTGCTCAAGATATTTGAGATTTAGTAGGTGGCTTCATTGACAAGTTGTCATCAATGCATTTAAATCAAACAATAAATGATTATTCTGTTATGACAGATAATAATTCATACTAAAAATATCACCTGTAGATTTATTTAATACCTCACTCTCATAGCAGCATGGTCTGTGCTGACCCCCATGGTAATTGCTCTTTGAAGGCTACAGAGGTGACAGTCCATGACTTGTTAGGATAGGGTGCGCTGAATGAAAAAAATACTTGCTCCAATAAACTTTGTCTGATTCATCGTTAAACTGTTTTTTGTTACAAATCTGGTCAGGCCTGTAACTATGGTGGGGCCCCTCCACTCTCACACCTGCAAAAACTGGCTGGCTCCACCACTTAGGTCGGTGCTGCCGCTTTCTCGCATGCACCCCCCAGACAGCAATGGGCGGCTCTCAGAGGTGCAACTTGTTTCCCCCAATGGAGTAGACATGCAGCTCATCTTTCAGTGGGGTGGGGCATGATGGGGGGCTGCTTTGCCTGCCCCTGGGAGATGAGCAACAGCTCACACTGCAGCTGCTCAGCACTACTCACCTTGCCTGGATTGCTGCACTCCACCTCCACACCCCAGCTCAGGCACTGCCTTGCAGCCAGGCAGGGCCCAAGGGTCAGCCAGAGCAGCCCAAGAGTAGGACCCAGTAAGGCTGCCCAGCAGCTGCTCTTTCTCCCACTGCCACCCCCTTCACAGCAGAAACGTCCCAGCCACCTTGTCTAGCCATCATCACGCTCTGGTCACTTCCTAAAAATACTTGGTTGGCTCCAGGACAGAAAAACAACTGATTGGAAGCCCTTATCTATGAGGACTTTGCAATGTGTGAATCAGCCCCCAAATGACTGAGGTCAGAATTTCTAGAAAACAAACATTATGAACAGATGAATCCCAGAATCGTGGTTGCATTAATGCAGCAAACACACAAAATGTCAAAGCACCAAAAAGGTAAAACCAAGCTACTCTTAAAGGTGCCATATGATTTTTCTTTTCTGACCAACCTTAAAGTTCTGTTGTAAGAATCACAATGTGAAAAAGTATGCAAAATGCTCTGAACACTCTAAAGCAGGGCTTTTTTCTGAGGGAACAAAGTGGAACAGAGCTCTGGAATCTCTCGTGAAAACAATATTATTTTAAAAATGTTTAAAGGTTCACGAGGGGCACTAGGAGAGTATGATGTCACCTGTGAGATCACAAAAATATTAAAACCTAAGTTTAAAAATTAGATTTAAATGAGGGTATGCCTGTCAGCAGCTGCGGGCAAGTGGGGAAGCAGCCAAGCCAAACAGTGCAAGAGACTCGTTGCTCTTGCCAGGGGTGAGACACAGGCTGCAAATCTGGGGAGAGTCTGGGGTGGGAGAGAAAAAATCAACTGCAGCCTACTGGAGAGAGGCTTTTTTCCCTCAACAGCAGTGTGTCCTGACTGCTGCTCCACACATGGACTCCCAAGCAAGTCAACTTGGAAGCTACTTGGCCATGCCCCTTGCCTGGCTCCTCTGATGTGCTGAGGCCTGTGTGACCTGGGAAGGGTGCTCCTTGGCCATAGAAAGTTTAGAAACTTTTAAAGTAGAGGTAAGTCCTAGCACATTAAAATAATATTGTTTCAAAGAATCCCATGTGTTTCTTCTTCATTTCCCTTTTGAGAGTTCCGGCACCCTTTTTTCCAGAATAAAAGCCCTGCTCTAAAGTACTGTATCAATTATACAGATGTGGGCTTTCTTTGCTTAGCATAAAGTTTTGATTGGCCACTGGATAAGGTAAAGGTGCAAGCACCAGTCATTTCCGACTCTGGGGTGACGTTGCTTTCACAATGTTTTCACGGCAGACTTTTTATGATGTTTTGGTAGTAACTGCCATCTCAGCCCAACGACTGAGTGACTAAAGATAAGCTGAAAACTGGCTGGCCCTGACTGCTGTGGCAACCAATTGTGGCAACCATTCTGTGGCTGCACCCACCACACTGTGTAAGAACTGTAAAGGTGCCTGTAGGCTAGGGCTGCCAAGCCCCCAGTCCGGGTGGGGATTCCCCTGCCCGGGAGGTTCCCAACTCGCTGGCCCACATTGGGAAGCAGAGGACTTGGCAACCCTACTATAGGCTAAAAAAAAAGTTGGGGTCCCTTACTATAACATGTTAAACATTCAACTTGCTCGGAACATTTCCCAAGTGTACAAGCAGTCAGTTTGAAGTTTGGTTTGGGGAGGAGGGGCAAGAGGGAATTTACTTTGACCTGGATAGCCCAGGATAGCCCAATCTATCCTGGGCTATCTAAGGAATATCAGGGTTGCAACATGGAGACAGGCAATGGCAAGCTACCTCTGAACATCTCTTGCCTCAAAATCCTCATGGGGTAGCCATAAATCAGCTGTGATGTGACAGCAAAAAAGGAGGGGATTATATTTAAAAAAAAATAAATTTCTATCATCTTTCTGTCCTTGGTGAAATGGAAGTATTGTGGAGCTGCAGCGCTGTCTTCTTCCAGACAGGTCCTTGTGTCTTAATAGTGATGTCTTTATATATAGTTATTCCATAGAGAAGAGTTTCAATTACTGCAGTAAAGTAGTAAACAAAAGAATGCCCAGTATCTCCAGCTCTCCTGATCTTCCTAGTAGCCTTATTTTCTGCATGAGTGGTCTTGTTCTACATTGAACCTAATCATGTCATACCTAATTGTAAGTGATACATACCCGTACATCTGTTTTCTCTGTAGAGCCTTTTAGAATTCTTTGAAGGGCACAGGAAGGATGTGGGCTTCTTTTTAGATTCAAATGAGCCAAATTAGCCTTACATTGGGTGCTACAAAGTAATGCCTATGTTACATTTAAGCGTGAGAAAGAGGAAAGGAAAACACCACACTACTCTATGTAGGTTAACAGTCTTGCCAAACTTCGTCTTCGTACTCAAATGGTTTTTAAACATTCCACATCCCATGCTAATGTATTAGGAATAGTTGCCATGAGAAATAGGAAATGTAAAAAATTATAACAAGTAGTTTATGCAGACAAAAAGAAACAACTATCTTTTCATCTGTTTTAAAATTTGTACATAGTTTTAAATGTGCAATACAGAATGTTAAAAATGCTCTCTGACTTCAAGGATGGAAAAGAAAACCTTATAGTCAGGAACATCTGTAGATGCTTGCAAGCCTTGGGCAAAAGGCATTTATGGACCCTTTATTACAGTTCTCTGCTTCTGTCATTTTGCTGCTCTTATTCCACATGCTTCTCCCTTCCTCTTCTCTCCTCCTGCTCATTTTGTGGTTTCCCTGCTCTTCTTTGCTTCACATTTCAGAACTCTGTTCCCCACTCTCCATCACAACTCCACCACAGGGTTGCCAGACCCCCTAGTGGATCCCTGTTGTCAGGCCCCATTGGCCTACTGCCAATCAACAGGCCAGCAGAGGGAATTTACCTAGAAAAAAGGGGAATCCAGACAACATGCAATGACATGTCTACATCACTGCTTATATAACCTGGAAGTGATGTCATCATGTCAGGAACATCAAGGTGATACTCTAGTTATTTGGACACAAACTTTATGGTAGAACTCAAATTTACCATGGAGTTTTAGCCAAATACCAGAGCATTACCCTGAGGTGCTGACATCAATTCTGGGTCATGTGGGCAGTGATGCAGGCACACTGCTACATGTTGGCTGGTCCTCCCTTCTGCTCCCAGTAAGTCTTCCCTCAATTGCCAACCAATTCCACCAGAAGAAGCATAGTACAATTCTTTCTAAGCTCCTTTATTTCTGTTGACATCATTGCACTAAAAGCAGTCACTGCTCTAATTTCTTCAGACTCTCTAATGTTCCTTTATATCTCAGTCAGAACAAGAACAGACACACTCCCTGAAACACCACAGCGGCCTTGTCCAGTTTCCCAGTGAGACAAGTCCTTGGAGCCAATGTTCTATCTAATTTTCCCCAATAACTGCTGTAATCTTAAAATGGACAGTGCAAGACTTGGGGGTGGTGCCCAGGGAGGGGCAATATGATATCACTGTTGATGTAACTTCCTGTAATGTCTGGGTCAAAGGCCAAAACACCCAACCCCTCCCCTTCCTGTGACATCATCTCCAGACCAGAGGTCAAAACAAGTCCCATCACTTCCTCTGACTTCACAATCAGGCTACACTTCATCCCTCCCCTTTCGATGACATGACTTCCCCATAATTCAGTTTTTGAAATTCAATGTTGAAATGCTTTTCCTCTTCCAGAGACATCATATCAATAAACCAGAAAGTAAATTGACCTCAAAATACCAAATTCAAAGCTGTCTTCTTTAGAATTTTGCTCTGTAGCAGTTTCCTAAAGTTGTATCAAACTCTACAAGTAGTGAAATATACTGGATAGATAAAGCAACAAAAATTCTCTCCACAGAAGAGATAGAAAATTGGAATTTATTTGTAGACATCAGTGTACACAATGCATGGAGAATTAAGCACCCTGTAGTTAAAGATCAACATCAAATGATCAGACCAAGTGTGCATACCAAGCCAGTTTAAAAAAAAGGAAAAGGAAACAGGAGACCAGAACCGCAGTCTAACTAAATTATCTCCAATGAACCCTGACTGAAAAGCCCTTGATACAACCATTGTTGAATAGTCTGGTTTAACTCAGAGTGCTGAATAGATAACATGACAACATGGAGAAGCGTCAAAGCAGTAGGGGGGGGGGGGGTTAATAGGGTTTGCAGGATCATTGAAGTAACCACAATACAACATACAGTAGTTTAATGAACACATTAGTATAGTTTGGGAAGTTGAGTTGTCACCAAAATGGCTTGCTTTTTATATCTGTAGGATGCAAGGAGCTTATAGAGAAGAAGCAATGTGGACATTGGATTTCCCCTCTGAAAAGAGACATCAACCTACTCCTTTTACAGGGGAACAGTCTTCTGATTTCCCATCAGCTGTGTGGCTCCTGCTGGGATCTCGATAAATTGTCATGATTCAACAAGGGCAAATAAAACAGAACTGTACCTCTGTGAAATGCAGAGTCATAACTGAACAAACTGTTTTGTTATGTGGACAAGATGGCACTAGGAACCCACAAAAACCTTTCTAATGACAGTGTGCTTCTAAAGAATGCTAGCAGCAATACAAGGACAAGTATATCTTCAGTAGGCAAGACTAACACTAATTAACCAATTTCAGATGGTAGTCCTTTGCTGATGCCCACAGGGAGTAGACTGTGTCAAGATCTATCTGTAACCCTGAATTTTGGTAGGATTTGATCCTCATTAATATTTGGAAATAGAACACTTCCAGTTGGTTGCAAATCTTTGTTATGATCATGTTCATGAGACTGAAACCACATTCATAACCTAAACTGGATGTAAGACACATGGCACTGATATCCAGAAGACATGCTTTGTCACAGAAGTGTTCCTCATGGAAAGCAAAATGGACCACATTGTCAATGGACCTCATCAAGCTACATTTGACTTTCTCTGCTACACTAACAGTGCAATCCTAAAGAGAGTTACTCCAGTCTAAGCCCATTGAAATGGATGGATTTAGACTGAAGTAACAACTTTCTTTAGGATCGCATTTAAGGTTGTGATCACACACACACTAAATAACACACTTTCAATCCACTGTCAATGCACTTTTCAACTGGATTTTGCCAGTTCACATAGTGAAATTCAGTTGGAAAGTGGATTGAAAGTGCATTATTTAGTATGTGTAATTGCAGCCTCCATCTGAAGTCCTGGTACTGGTCAGTTATCTTCACAGTTTCATTACTCTCAGAACATGGGGGGGAGGATATAATTTATTTATTTATTTAGGATTTATATCCCGCCCTTCCCACAAGTGGCTCAGGCAAATAAAGGCCAAGGTTGTTTCTAGACTTCTGCTTTTCCTTTGTACTGAGAGGTACAAAAGGCTTTAGCTCACCCCAACTCCGCTTAGAGGGAATGGCCTGGGAGTCACCCATTCATGCCTTTGAAGCCCCAAGTCCTGTGTTGGTTGTCTGGCAGGGGCTTAGCCCCCACCGAGAAAATCCAGGGGGAGGGCTCTAGCCCCCCAGCCCCCGCGTAGTTTACGCCTATGCTTTTGACAAAACTGACTGCAGTTTGTCCAAGCAAGTTAGAGAAAAATAAATCATAAAAGGCTGTTTATATCTTGACAATTAAATCTTGATTTAAAACCAGAGCCCTTCAAATACCTCATTAAATAGGAACCCTGTAATTGCCTCTATGTCTGTCTGCAGTTTTTCTGAAACTCTTGAAGGTCTTAATAAAATTCAAATGTATGATTTATAAACCAATTCAACTCTGACACAGATTTAAGAACATATGAATAAAAGGTGAAATGTTGGCACACAAGATTCTCTAACACTATGAAAGAGTATGAACAACATATATTGAAACATATGCAGCCTGTATACAGAAGATAATGAACCAGAAGGAAATCCAACACACAGCTTAATCACAGTGGTTTTAGTAGATTTACATGCATTCAACTCTGGCCTAGATGTATGTACACTCCAACATTTACTGAAGTCAAAGTAGGAATAATTACATTTAGGATCAATTGGAAGCCATATTGCCTGATATTTATTATTCTAGTAAGTTGTACGGTATAACTCTCCTTGTTAGTAGGACTCAGCAGGGATGGGCATGATGAGGACACTGTCCAAAACTAGAAATGTTGCTGTCAACCAAGATCATCACAATTGGCTCATTGTGATTGGACAAATTGGTATGCTCACTGTTTCTACTTTCTGCTTCTCACTGCACCTTCAGTTGTTTTAGGAAGATGTTGAAGGATCACTAAGCTGAAGAGACAACATAATTTCCCTTTGCTGTCACTACTAGCACATCTTCTTTATACTTCCTGTGTATTTAATAAGGGTTCTGGAATATGGGACAATCTTTAGTGCAAATCTTAGAGAGTGTGTGTGCATGTGCTCGCATGCATGCATGTGCCAAGAGAGATAAAACCAGAACTGGCAATTGTGTGGTTTGCTCCCCACAATCCCTCAATCTTTATTGTTAATACTAATTCAATGTTTTTTTAGAAAACTTACATGTCGCCTCTCCAGATCTGATCTAGGCAGCTCACAATAAAACAAAATCAAGAAAACATATACAAATGATACCAATGCAAACGTAGCAACAAAGCAGTCCAAGTCATTAGTATCAATAAATCAAACCCAGTCAGTACAATTATGCCAATTTAAGGGGGATGGGGATGGAAGCAGCCCATAAAAGCAAGCCAGGACATAAAAGCACACTAAACAAAGTAGTCTAAAATCATATTAGGAACATAAGATGAGTATTGCAAAATCAGATCAGTGGTCTATCCAGTCCAAAATCCTTTCTCACATAGTGTTCAACCAGTTCCTCTGGCGGTACAACTATAGAGCATAGAGGTCAAGACCTTCTCCTCTTGGCACTGATATTCAGAAGGTTACTGCCCCTGAATATGGAGGCTCCCTTCAGTCATGGTTAGTGGCCACTGACAGGTCTGTCCTCTTTTAATCTGTCTAAGTCCCTTTTAAAGCCTGTGACCATCATTACATCCTCTGGCAGCAAATTCCACATTTAAATCACTCACTGTGTAAAGAAGTGTATCTGTTGTCTGCCCTGAAGAGAAAAAGTTTGCTGTCAACTCCCTTGGGAGAGCAAAAGTTCTATTTGTCAACTCTCTTACCCCATGCATAATTTTATAAACCTCTATCATGTTCCCTTAGTTGCCTCCTTTTTAAACTGAAAAATCCCAGACTCTTCAGCCTTTCCTTATAGAGGTGCTCCAACTACCTAATCATCTTGGTTGTCCTCTTCTGTAGTTTCTCCAACTCTGAGATGTCCTTTTTGAGATACAGTGACCAGAACTGAACACAGTATTTCAAATGAGGCTGTACCATAGCACTGTACAGGGACACTATCCATCCATCCATCCATCCATCCATCCATCCATCCATCCATCCATCCATCCATCCAATTTTATCTATCAATCATCTATCCATCCTCCAATGTCCATCATCTTAAGCAGAAGTTAGAACCAAAATTATTTTAAAAGACCTTGTGATGCATAGAAGGATTTTACAACTGTCCTCCCTACTCTCAAGGCTGTGTTCCTTGCTAGATTGAAGCATCTCTTACATGGAAAGTACACTTAGATTCCCAGGTATTTAAACCAATTGACCTGTTTCATAGGTTGGCCAGCTACATCCCATTTCCCCTTTTTGGTGAATACTATGACCTTGGATTTTGATAGACAAGCCCTCACGATAACAATTAAGCTCAATTTTTTTTATCAGCTTGCAGAGGCCCATAGACATTATCACTGCATCATCAGCATACAGAAGGATTGGAACTTCATGCTTGGATAAATGTGGATGACATGCTTCTTTCAAGAGACAGGATCTGAGGTCATTTATATATAAATTGAACAACAGGGGGATTACAATATTGACCAATTTATTTTCAATCCCTTTCCTAATAATCTCAAACAATGGTTTGCCCCTTTCATTGCTGTCATACATTGGTTTGACAGTTTTATTGAACTATTTACTATGACCCCAATATCTTTTTCCCTCTCAGACCCCATTAGTTTATACCTGAAGTATATACTTAGTGTAGTATAAGTATATACTTTAAGTGTAAGGTGATTTGCATCACCTTACACTCTACCAACAATGAACTTCATTTATCAAATTGGGTGTTCACTCATCCAATTTGTGGAGATCCTCCTGGAATTCTTCACAGTCATCTTTTGTTTTCAGCATCCTGAATAATTTTGTGTCATTTGCAAACTTGCCACTACAATGCTTACTCCTAGTTCCAGATCATTTATGAGCAAATTAAATAGTAATATCGATCCTTGTAGGACCCCACAACTTCCGTCTACTCGCCATTCATCCTTACTGTACCTTTATTCCTACTCTCTGCTTCCTGATGTTTAACCAATTTTTAATCCATAAGAGAATCTGTCTTCTTATCCCATGAATCCTGAGTTTATTCAGATATCTTTGGTAAAGTATACTATGTCAAAAGCCTTTTGAAAATCCAAGTAGAATATCTGATTAAGATGAATGTTTTCCCTAGATTGCTATTCCTATTTCAGACAATCTCGGACTTGACAACAGATGTACCATTCAAACAATGGTAGGAAGATATACGTAAATTTGTATGGCAAGGGAAAAAACCCAAGGGTTAAATATAAGATATTTCATGATTTTAAAGAAAAGGTTGGTTTGAGTTTGCCAGATCTGAAACTGTATTCTGCGGTGTTGCCTGCTATGGATGAAAGACTGGATTTTGCTAAAAAATAAAAGATTGTTAGAACTAGAAGGATTTGATCTGAGACTTTTGCTTTATTAGCTTGATGAGCACCTGGTTTAAGCCCATGTCTTGCTGTTACTCTCAGATGTTACAAACTTCATTAGTATATGTTGCATTTATATTCTTAATCAGTCTGAATTCTTCATTAAGCCAGATATTTTTGGTATAAGGATGTGCAGCAGTCCTGGTACAAAGACACTTCTTTCATTGTTAGAAAGTATTTTGATAACGGCTTTGTAAATATCTCAATTTGTTGTGTATACATGAGCATGATATGAAATAGTTAGCATAGATATTCGTTTGTGTAGACTGTTTTTGTGTCATTGTAAATTTAGGATGCGAGTAAACAAAAAAGACAAATACAAGTACGGTATATTCATATAAAATTTATTTTCTAAAGTATGATGTCTGACCTTGTACACAGTGTTCTTTTCCATTATGTGTATTATATACACTGTGGTCCTGTTGTTTTTTGGCTATTGTACCTGTAGCAAAAGAAAGCACTCTGATGCATGTATTTGCAACCACTTGCATAAAATGCAAGGTGGTATAACAGACGATACAACAAAAACTATACAGAAAAGAAAATGAGCCACATTTTGGAGGTGATATACATGTGCATACACAGACATACTTTCCAACACTAGTTTGATAGGTAGCAAAACCTGATTTGACCTTTTTACAATGCCAGTGGCATTTAATTATCTACATATACAGAACTGACAATAATGCTAATTACCCATGGGGTGTAAAAGAATCAAACTACTGATGGGAAAACAGAATGGCACATGTATCTGCACACAGGCATCTTCTGTTGCACTCTTTGAATGAAAAGCCTATACAGTACGGTGGTCCTGAACAGCAGACTCACACCCACAGCTGTCAAGGGATCACTGCTGTCATTTATATGCAGCTGAAAATTTAGTGTCTATGTGAAAATTACCTTTGGCAAGAAAGTGCAACAAACCAATGCTTTTGTGAATGAATGAATGAATGAATGAATGAATGAATGAATGAATGAATGCTTTTCCTGAATGAATTTCACATTTTTGCAAGAATGAATTTCATATTGTTGCAATACTAATTCTGAAAAAAAAAATAATTCAGAATGTTTTGCCAAAAATGTGAAATAAATAACTATTTTTTAACATGGGTTCTTCAACAGCCAGGTTTTAGCATAGGATAATGCATTTACCTTCATTAAACCTGTTAGGCTGGATGTCTGTAAATAGAATGCGTTCACAGAAGTGCATCTTGCCTGCCTACTCCTTTCCTCTATATGCCCTGAAAAGAGATGCTTGCTGTAATCAGAGAAGCCAAAATGTCATGCTGCTCATGGGCTAAATGGGAGAGGGGGGGAAGGGCTAGTGCAAGAGTAGAAGGAGGAATTTCATTTGCATCCACTAAGATGCATGGCATTTTATTCAGGAGGGATTCCTTGGCCCTTTATAAAAGCACTTCTAGGCATGCAGGGAGCTAGTGGGAAAGGCAGAGACTATTTATTTATTTAAAACATTTCTATGCCACCTTTCTATCTAAACAGGGTCCCCAAGGTACTGAACAACAAACAGTAAAACATTTTAGATGTTAAAATAGTATTTAAAATAAAGTATATATAAAATATTTGAATGATGAAACATATAAACACAAAACACACGTAACAACACAATTCGGGGGGACGGGACAGTAACAGTTACTGGGAGGATGCCAAAACAAAACAAAAGCCTTGTTTGGCAAAAAATTATTGGCAGAAGACAATAGAGGAAGGGAGATAAATCTTCCTGGGAAGGGAGTTCCAAGGTTTTGGAGTGATGACAGAGAAGGCCAATCCACTTTCCTACACATCTTCTGCTTGAGAGCCAGTTTGGTGTAGTGGTTAAGACTAGCCAGCAGTATTCCCTCTAAGCTGAGTTAGTGTGAGCTAGCTCACTGTTTTTTAGCTTCCAGCTCACATATTTTTGTCTTAGCTCAGGAAAAATGCCCCCAAAGTAAACTAATTTATGCAGTAGCTCACAACTTTAATACCACCAGTTCACTAAGAAGACTTTTTGCTCACAAGACTCCACAGTTTAGAGGGAGTATTGGCAGCCAGGGATCATTTTGTACAAAAAGAGGTGCCAGATGTTATTACTATAACTCATTTGCATAACTCATTCACATATACCAAGCCCCTGACATCAAATTGTATCAGAAGGCAACACCCACCATTCAGGCTCCACCCCCCAAATCTGAGACTCCTTCAGTAGTAAAGTTCTGAGACTCCTTCAGGTAGTAAAGGGTGGGGTATAAAACCTCCTCCTCCGCCTCCTCATCCAACCCAATGATTTTTAATTCTTCTATTCCCATTCTTACTGGAAGTAAACTCTAACGACCTTGGTAAAATTTACAATATGATCCTATGTTAGGTTTGTCATTTGCCCAGAAGGGGCAGGAGATCTCCCACTCTGCAGCTCCTGTTGCCTGCAACCATTTTGGTGGGAGGAACAAAACAGACAGTCTCAGGTAAGTGACCATTTGGAAATATCTGTAAATAAGTAGTCTCAGGTAAGTGACCATTTCTCAGCCTCCACCCCTCTTTTGCCAAGTAGGTGTGACTTGCTTTAGTTGGATGTTCCAGAAATCATGTATGCAAACATTTGGAATGTGGCTATTATTAAATAAAAATCCCTGGGCAGAGGCTATGGCTACAGGGAAAGCAAGTTTTAGGCTAAGATGTACACACTGACACACTTTCGACACAGTAATGTCTGCCTCAGCCTCCCTGATGGTTTTATCAAAATGCACCAGGAAGTAATCAACTAAAAAAGAGGGAAGAAAGTTTTAAATTATACTGTCAACTAATAAACAATATACTTAGTTATTTAATTCATTTAAATTATTATCTATCTTAAGCCATCAGGACACAACTGATATATTTATATCAGTCTTTTCCTGATGGCTTAAGCTGAATAATAATTTAAAATCTTTACTTCTGTCCTTACAGGAACATAATCAAATATTAAGGAACCAGTACTAAAGTTCTTGATGGTTGTGAAATAATATAAAAGATATTATAGCACTGGAAAAGGTGTAGAAAAGCGCAATTAAGATGATTAAGGGGATGGAAAAAGAAAGGGAAAATGTATATGACTGGGGAAGGCAATGGCAAACCACCCCGTAAAAAAGTCTGCTGTGAAAACGTCATGATGCAACGTCACTCCAGAGTCAGAAACGACTGGTGCTTGCACAGGGGACTACCTTTACCTTTAGTAGGTTTAGAACAGATAAAAGGAAGCACTTCTTCACCCAAAGAGTAATTAACACATGGAATTCACTGCCACAGGAAGTAGTCGTGGTGGCTATAAGCATAGACAGCTTCAAGAGAGGATTGGATAACCATATGGAGCAGAGGTCAATAAGTGGCTATTAGCTACAATGTATAGATGGGACCAGGCCTTTTTATGCAGAAAAGGCCCAGCAGGAACTCATCTGCATATTAGGCCACACCTCCTGCATCACCATTGTTTTGCACAGGGCTTTTTTGTAGAAAAAGCCCAGCAGGAACTCATTTGTACATTAGGCCACTGCCCCTGACACCAAGCCTGTCGGAATTGCGTTCCTGCTCAAAAAAAGCCCTGGATAGGAAAATGATGCTGTGTCCGGGAAAGTGATGCTCTGTATTCTTGGTGCTTGAGGGGGCTACAGTGGGAGGGTTTCTGGAGTTCTGGCCCACTGGTTGACCTCCTGATGAAAGCTGAGTTTTGGCCACTGTGTGACACAGCGTGTTGGAATGGATGGGCCATTGCCCTGACCCAATATGGCTTTTCTTATGTTCTTATGTCTGGAATTACATCAATCTACTTCTGAAAAAAATAGTTGTTGGGGTTTTTTTTGCACAAAATGTTACAGCATCTGCCAGAAAACTACTTGAAAATGGATGTCTTGGCTTCTTATTTATCTAGCACATGATGTAATTACCCAGAAGATTAAAGAATGAAGAAAAAGCACTTAAAATTATAGGCTTTCTAAAATCAAGCCACTTCTAAGGCTATTAAATGGAAGCTATATTTGGGGTTTGGAGGAGAAAAATCTTTCCCCCAGCAATTTGAAAGATCCTCATCCCATGCTGTCCCCTTAAAATGCAAATTTGGAGACAGTGCATTTTGTAAGAAGCTTTTCCAGACAGCCAGGAAGGTGCCTCAGAGATGACCTAGTGAAAAGGGACCACTTTGAAAGTGGTGCCTTTTTGAATTGGCTCCTGGCAAGCTGGGGGCGGGACCAGGGCGGGAGGCAGATGTGGAGGCACTTTTTTGGTCCGTCTGCCTCCCGTCCCGCGGGCAGCTTTAAATGCCCATCTGGTATCACCCTTAAAGCCCTATACAGCTTGGGTCCAGCATACTTTAAGGACAGCATTCTTTCATAAGAACTGACCCACCACCTACTCTGGTCATCTTTGGAGGCCCTCCTTGAGATACCTCCACTATTTAAGACTAGATGAGTGGAAATCCAAAAAAGGACTTTCTTGGCTGTGGTGCCAAAACTTTAAAACTCCCTCCCCAGTGAGATTTATATGTCCCCTTCAATCATTGTCTTCTGCCAGAGGGTGAAGACTTTTTTGTTTTGTTTGGCATACCCCCAATAACTGTTATTGGCTCTCCTCCCCAGTTTTGGTGTTGTGTGTTTGTGGTTATGTGTTTTTAAATTACTGTATTTATTATTTTAAATGTCTTGGGAAGCAAAAAAATATTTCAAATAAATTAGTACCTTATTTTGAATATCATTATTTTATTTATTTAGTATTTTTTTATCCTACTTTTCTGTCTGGTGAAGATCCAAAGCAGCTTTCGGAAATACACCTAAAATGATATCAAACAGTATTTTAAAACAGACAGAAGCAAAAAATAAATGAGACATTTTGAGTTGATGTCCACCAAACTAACCATCTGGCCAAGTCCACAGGCTATAATCTATGGGCTAAGAACCACAGGTTAAGATCTATTAGCCACTTGCCCTTTGACTTGCACTTAAAAGTTCCTAACTTCCAGTGACTTAAACTGTGCACTTTAAAAGCTCATAAGTGCTGCATCAACATGTAACGGACTGTGAAGGGTTAATGCCTCACAGAGCCAGAGAGTCTTTGAGTGACAGGCTGCTCAAACAGATTTCACTGGTAGCAATAGTTGAGAAGAAAAAGTTGAGAGAATTCAGTTTAGTAATGACTGAGGACTTGGAAATGTTGAAAAGGAGATGGGTGAGAATTGGTAAAGACATTCATTTGGGCCAAAAAAAAAGGATAGATCTTCTAGTTAGAGAAGTGATTCCCTGCCTTGTTGGAAAGGGAGATAGCTCAAAGAGTGACGTGATCCCTGGTGTGTTTAGAGGAGGAATTTGGGTACTTGGTAGTGTATCCATGCCTTCTGAAACCTGAAGAGTCAGTTAAACTCAAGAAAGTGAATAGGAGTGTTTAGGAAACAGTGAAACTAAAGCCTCTCATTTCTAAGAGAGTCAAAAGCTTTAAATTCCACTTGCTGGAAACATATGAATGAGTTCATTATAGATTTAGCTCAGACATTTCATTCCTGATTTCACCTGACCCTGTCTGTTACAAGATAATGCATGGGATGGAGAAAGTAGAGAAAGAAGTACTTTTCTCCCTTTCTCACAATACAAGAACTCGTGGGCATTCAATGAAATTGCTGAGCAGACAGGTTAAAACGGATAAAAGGAAGTACTTCTTCACCCAAAGGATGATTAACATGTGGAATTCACTGCCACAGGAGGTGGTGGCGGCCACAAGCATAGCCACCTTCAAGAGGGGTTTAGATATGGCAGGGGTCTCAAATTTGCCTTAACTGTGCCTCTCTGAGTCAGGACACAAACAAGCTTCATTGAAGTCAATGAAAAGGGGAAGGGACACTTATTTTGCGGGATGCACACTCATTCCAGGCTTGGAGGAAGACAGCACACTGATGGCAGGGACGGAGGACGGGGGAGGCACAGGGAACTAGATGCCCTTGAAGAAAAACTATGGAGTTGCTCATCTAACTTCCAATTACTGTTAATGACTAAAGAAACACTATGCAAACTGCTAGAGATTTCTCATTGCTGGCTTCTGAATAACCTACTTTCTTGTCTCAAAAACATGAACAGTTCACTGAACTAAGATGAAGCACTACAACCCTAGAAGAGGCTTCATTTATTTCAATGAAAGATCTTCCAAATCAATACTCTAGCTTGTTTGAGATGCAACAGATATATAAGACTTATGGCTCATAAATTTTCTCCTGTCTTCCCTCTCACTTCCCCACCTAATTAAAGATTTTCACTTTTATAGCAAACTGTTCATTATGTTGTGGCAATTCATGGTCTTCCCAAACTTTTATCATCCCAAGTGAAGAAATCTTCCCAAGCCTTTAATCTAAAACAAGAATTGCTCACTGTTCAATCATCAAGTTTGGAAACTGAAGGAAAAAATGATGAAATGACTGGAAGACTTCACATCTAAAGCAAACATCCTTACATGGACCATCTCAAAGGAGTTCTATATGCCAAAATTGTACGTAGCAATGAGTTCAATTTTAAGAGAAGGGTATAAGAGATGAGAAACAGATGTAGTATGCCAATTCCTACACTGCCAATTACAAAGTAGTTTCTATGTACCGTTTATATAGTTGGGTGGCACCATTTCTGTGAGAGTTGCAATATTCGTTCAATGGTGGCATAATTAACTTTATTTTTAAGGCAAGGTTTTATATCTCTTGTTTAGATTTTGGCTCCAAGACTTTTAAGTACTTTATAAAAACCACAGCAGAATAAATAAAGAGACATTTAATAAATTAAACTGTCAAGTGCATTCCTTGCCTCCAGGCTCAGGTTGATTGCTTTCTCATTGCAACCTGAAAACATTGAAGAAAGAAAAGAAAAGATAAGGGAAGAAAATATTGCTATACTAGTGACCACAGTGGGAAACTAAATATTCCCAATTGGTATACAGAATAAGCTCACTTACTTCACCATTGACATCTCCAATCAATGTCTATTGTGATGCAAGTACTGGGCGGGGTGTGGAATGATAATTTTGCCTGTGTTTATATGATAAGACATGGAAGAAAAAAATCTTAGCACAATATACAAAGTGAAGGAAAGAATATTCAATAGTTGACATATCATCACATGGCATCAAAATACAATTAATTAATAGCAAAAGAAGTAGGTCAGCTAAGACAGAAAACAGTTTATGAACAACATCCTAAAACATCTTAGGAAAAATATGTAAAATGCTATTGCAATATGAAACAGAACAAGTGAAAGACTGTATGATCAAATGGATGAAAAACTTTGGAAAGAATAGTTCAATGACTCAGTGGGAAAACGTATGGATAAAAGAAATCAAGTTTACTGAATCTCAAACCCTAAGGGAGAATTGGTATAAAATGTTCTTTAGATGGTACATCACACTCAAAGAAACTGCAAAAGCTAACAATTTAGTAGACAATATTGATAACAAATTACTTTCCCCCTTATTTTTATGCTTTTGTTGACTAAAATATGATTGCTGATATATAAAAAAACTTCTGTGGTATTTTTGTCTTATCTTACTTTTTTCAATGTTTGTATTGCTCATATAAAATAAATATATATATTTTAAAAAGATTTCCAATTGGTATAGAAATTAAATTAGAATAAAAACATAAAAGCAATGTAAAGGACACAACTGTGAAGATACAGGGTCAGATCCAGACTATACAGGCAGTTTCCATAGATTCCCCCTTTCTGCTGAAGACTTTTGACATTCCTCAGGATGCCCTATCCCCAAAGGAGACCCATGGTACTGAGATCAGTGGGCTGCAATAGGACAGGGGAGATATAAACTTTCATTCTTCTGTTGGAAAATTTTGTATGATTCCAAACCATAATGTATAGATCACAACGTTGCTTACCAGAATTTCCACCCAGTAAACACAGCAACCTTTTATTCAGCACATTTTTTCAAGTACTTCTGTAAGCCTTGGTCCTGCAATAAAAAAGAAACAATTGCTCATACATTTTCATTGTGATCTTCCTTATCACCATACATTGTCCAAATACATGGCTGTCTCTGACAAATCTCCTGGTATAACAATCAAATGTTTATAATGCAACTGGGGCAGGTACCCACATGTAATGCTGATAAGTATATAGTTACTTTAGACAGAGGCAGCATTAGGGAAAGCTTTGATGCCACCATCTGCCTTTCATAAATATTCCTTTCTCCTCCTTGCAAAGGTATAAGTTACTACCAGTCTAAGTTGTATTAGCTCCACACCAACAGAATTTGAATGCACAAACTGTTTAACTTTATTTGGAAACCAAGGAAATGTTATAATACTTACAGAATTCCTTCAGACCTACTCAGACAGATGATTTCTTAGATTGCAATAATGCAAACAGCCTTCTCAGATATATGCTGTGTGTTCCATTAACATGACCAGAGGGTAGAAGGTTGCACCTGCTGGCACCACATTCAGCAAAATACCTATAGAAAACCCTTATATGTGTACACGAGTGTGTATTGGCTCCTCCAAACTATCAAGAATCATGCAAGAAGCAGGACCATGATTGCATGGTAACATGGGTAAGAACTTACTGCAGAGCTTTGGCTGAAAGTGTGGATGTTAGAAGGAGGGACAACATATAGGATTGCCAACTTCTCAATCTCCAGACCTAAAAGATCTGCTCACCTGGAGCAAATGGCAGCTCTAGATGACAGACTCTGTGACATTACATCCCTGCTGAGCTTCCTCCCCACTCAAAATCTCCAGGCGTTTCCCAGCCACAGTTGGGAACCCTAGTCAGTAAGGGAAGGGACGGTGGCTCAGTGGTAGAGCATCTGCTTGGTAAGCAGAAGGTCCCAGGTTCAATCCCCTGCATCTCCAACTAAGAAGGGTCCAGGCAAGTAGGCATGAAAAACCTCAGCTTGAGACCCTGGAGAGCCACTGCCAGTCTGAGTAGACAATACTGACTTTGATGGACCAAGAGTCTGATTCAGTATAAGGCAGCTTCATATGTTCATATGTTCAGCAGGCAAAATCCCTCAATGAGTGTTCAGCAACTGTATGAACAAACTTCTTTAAATGCTAGCAATGAATTATGTACAATCAAGTAGTTGTAGGAAATAATATCTCTAAATTACTCTAAATTACATCACCCACCTATTTAGTACTTATCTTTTTGGAAAATTGGAAAGATTGTAGAAACACACTTCTCAGTAGTTTTATTGTGAAGAGTAAAAATGCACATAAATAAGAAACACAACAAGACTGTGCATGTAACTGGAAACAATTAACTAGAGTTAACTGAAAGTCAGAATGACATACATGACATAATTCAGAGGTAATTTGAGAAGCAATAAGGGTAAAATGGACAAATGCCACTGTTTTGCCAACCCAAACTGAATTTCTCATGACAGCTAACTCCAGTTCTGCCTGTAGGCTGTATACAAAGACAAAATAGCTTGCAGAGTAGACAAGTAACACTGTCATAACAATTTTTGGTAATTGCCATTGGAAGAGAGTAGAGCCTGTGTCATGTGTTGCTGTATAAATCAGAAAAGATAACAAGCACGACTGGGAAAAGGTTGAGGTTGGGGAAAATGCAGAATGCCAACTAGGGCCTGTCAAGTCAAGTAAGTAGAAAAAATACACAGATTAAATACCTTAACTTTGGGTAGGTCAGGGCTGTTTCATCATTATTAAGACAGTGATAAATGGTGTTTATGATCCTTTGAGATGTTTGAAGTTTAAAACTTAAAAAAAATCAAAACAGGAAAAAGGAACAGGAAAGAAAAAAGTACATATGGAGCAGAAACAAAAATATAACAATGGTGCAGAGTTCTACACATAGATTTCTATAAAAGATTTCCAAATATCTAAAAATAAGTCCATATGCAATAGTTGTCTATATGCCATGCATTCAACTACTGATAAAGCTGTAAGGTCCTCAATCCATTGATTTACAGCAGGTGGGCACATCTTTCCAATGTTGTACTGCAAGTCTTTTAGTATGGATAGCCCATTTTCATTGACCACTGGTTAGCCTCCAAGAGATGGGCAGATAATCTATTAGAGACTGGTATACTTTTTAACCATGCTCATACAGACTTGGTACCCAGCCATAGTTAGGGTTGCCAAGTCCAATACAAGAAATATCTGGGGACTTTGGGGGTGGAGCCAGGAGACTTTGGAGGTGGAGCCAAAAGGCATTGAGGGCAGAGCCAGGAGCAAGGGTGTGACAAGCATAATTGAACTCCAAGGGAGTTCTGGCCATCACATTTAAAGGGACAGCACACCTTTTTAAATGCCTTCCTTCCATACGAAATAATGGATAGGGGCACCTTCTTTTGGGGCTCATAGAACTGGACCCCCTGGTCCAATCATTTTGAAACTTGGGGGGTATTCTGGGGAGAGGCACTAGATGTTATACTGAAAATCTGGTGCCTCTACCTCAAAAAAGAACCCCCCAGAGCCCCCAATACCTCCAGATCAATTCCCCATTATACCTTATGAGAATCAATCTCCACATAGGGAATAATGAAATGCCCAGCGGACATTTCCTTCCCTCCCCCCACCCCCCTGGTTTCTGGCGACTCTGAAGCGAGGGATTGGCATCTCTACTCACGAGTTACTGCCAACTTCTTCAAAGTAACACAGGCACACCATCCCAAGAGGAAGCCTTTCCAATCGGAGACTGAAGCCTCCAGAGGTGGAAAGTCACATGGTGGTGTGGGGGCGGGGAGGAGCCTGGGAAAGCGGAAGAACCCCCGCTGGGGCCTGGGGATTGGCAAGCCTAGCCATGGTCCAAACACAGCTTGGAACTTAAGGAGCACAGCCAGACTGCAAGCTCATTACTACAATATGGCCCATTTACAACATTAAAAACAATTCTGTTTATGAGACATGAGATTCTATGTATGGTATGTAAAGGAAGGAAGTCTGTGTTACAGAGATTTCTACTGGGTTTAGCACAATAATATCTGAACTCCATGCCCAACTGATGCTGTCCTTCACAAGGTCCTAATATTCACTTCAAGGAACACTAGGCCATAACTCAGTGGCTGCTGATCCCAGAACTTGATTTTGGTCCTTCTGATACCGCAGTGCATTCTATCAGGCTGGAAAAGAGGCAGTCACTATTTGTGTACTGAGTGAGATCCTCACCTGGCAATGAATATGTAAGTTGGTGGGAGGTATGTAGTGTATTGGCTCCTTCCATCTTGCCATTCTATGAAATGCTGGAATTCAACCTCTTCTGGTCATTTCAGTTCAGGGTTTCCTTGTGACTGTAACATTTTCTTTGTAGTCTCCTTTTAATATACTAGAGGCTTTGTTATACACTAGCCATAGCCTTTCTTTCTCCTCTTCTCACAAAACCAGCTGGACTCTCTTGGTATGAGTGTTCTTGAAGATACCAGAGATGGGCTCTAGTGCAAGTGGGCTGACCTGGATCACTCACTAAAGTATGCAGAGTGACGATGCCTCAGTAGGTAGCTGGAGCATCACTAGTGCTTGAAGAAGACCTTCACAGCCTGTATGCATTTCTAGATACACTTGTCTGGGTCTCTGGCTCTTCAGTGCCTGTTTACACTGGAAGGATGCTGGGCTACAACTTACGAGTATTCACTGTTGCCATTCTTCTTTGGAACTGTAAGAAATATAGAATAGACTCCTGATCAACTTTCTGAGGATGGCACCAGCTTGATGGCCACTCTGGAAAAAAGATGTTAAATGGCCTGGATGAAATGTCCTGAGAGGTTGGAGAGCTTGACTGCATAGCCCCAGGAGAATACTTTGAGAGTCCAAAGATCCATTTGTGAATGAAGTCAAGTTTCCTTGAAGTGAAGTAGTCTCCCTCCACTGGGGGAAGTTGGTGGCATCACACTTTGGTTTGCTTGCCTGTCCTGTCAGACCTTTCTGATCTAGGTCCACACTGTCTGAAGCAGTTGGACTGCTCCTTTCTATAAAATGGTTTTAGCTGGTTCCAATTAGATTTTCTTTGGTCTTCCTTATATGTTGGCAAAACACGTTGGGAGTGAAAGGAACCCCCACTGAATTGCCGCCTATCTGAATGTATCAAGAGTTCTCAGCATGGCTTTCATTTTATCTTTTGTCTTCACCAGAATTTTATCCAATCATCAAAAAGTTTGTCTCCCTTGAAGGGTTAGGTGATGACAGTGGCCTTTGAATGGAAATTAGCTAACCATGCTCAGAGCCACAAGGTTCATCTCACTGTGACTGCTGATGCCAACGCCCTGGACATGAAGGTGAGAGAATATGCTGCAAAGAAGACTGCTTTCTTTGAGGTGCTTGTTGGTTTCTGGTACTAGTTGTAAGATTTTCCTTGCCTTGACCATTCTCTGGTAAGAGACTGTGACAGGTGCAGCCACCTGCAAAAAAAAACCCTGCTATCTGCAAAAATTCACTGGAAAATCATGGCAGCGCAAACATTTTGTTAAGTAAGCTTGAGCATTGTTTAGTTGCCAGAGGGCTGGCCCATTCTGATTTGAGCTGCCTCTCAACATATTCTGGAAAGGTGACTACTCTTTCTGGAGGATCTTCCCTGGGAAGAACTCTCTATTCCTTTTTGGTATAGATTTTTGTTTGCCCTCAGAGGTGTCCATGTTATTTGCTTCTTGGTTTTCCTATAGAGCTTTGGAAAATAAATACTGGTAATACTGCTCTGGGATCTCTAAGATGCCTGTATCTTGCTCATCCAATAAGAACTCTCCCTCTTTCCTTTCCTTTGACTCTGGATTAGAAGAATCTAAATCCCCAACTAGGGAGGCATGTCAACTTTTCTTAGAAGTGGTGATGGTCTCCTTTTGGGCAGCTTTGGTTGGCCAAATCTGACAATGGGATTGTTTGTGTCCACCAATCCTACCTCTATCCTGGAGCAGGGAGGTAGAAAAAGAGAAACACCTTATGGGCAATCTTGATTTTCTATGGCCCTTAAGGGGCTTAGAAGAGAGACTATGCTCAAATTCCTCCCTCATCACCTACTTAAGGAAATCCAGGAGCCCAGAAGGGTATTCAAAAGAGCCCAAAGGCTGTACATTACTGGGGCTGAATTCTTGAATGGTAGTCTTCAACTGGGTGGCATCATTGTCTCCTGTGGCTGTGCAGCCTATTTGTCTTTGATTGGCTAGATGGGGCTCATCTGTATGTCAGGGCTGCTGTAAGGTATTTTTGCCACCTTTCTGGTCGCTCTGTGCTGTGGATGCCTTGCTATAGGAGTGGGTTCCAGCATAGGAAGCTTGTCAAAAAGGTCGCTATCGGGAGACAAGTGGCTTGAACTGGCTAAATGCCTCCGTGTGGTTGAGTGCGTCTTTTTGTGTGATTGTTTCTACGCAACAAGGGGTCGGCCATGGTGAAAGGATCAGACTGCATTTGGAATTTGCTGAATTCAGCAGTCTCCCTTGAGTCATCCAGGTTTCCCCCTTCAGTGAGATAACTAGCACACCATTTCAAAGCAGCTGCCACTTTTTTGGGGGGGGGGGGGGTGCTATGTCTAATTGCCTCAGGCACTTGCTGCTGGTTGCTCTCTTTTCTCCTGAGATTCAGATAACAGAATGGGAAGGAGAAGGAGAGAGGGGGAGGATTAGAGCTTAAGAAAATAAGGCAGTAATTAGTTAGAAAGGAAATGGTAATTTAGATAAGGACCAAAAATAGGGTTGCCAAATCCAATTAAAGAAATATCTAGGGACTTTGGGGGTGGAGCCAGGAGACATTAGGGGTGGAGCCAAGATCAAGGCTGTGACAAGCATAACTGAACTCCAAAGGGAGTTCTGGCCATTTAAAGGAACGGCACAATTCTTTCCTTCTATAGGAAATCATGAAGGATAGGGGCACCTTCTTTTTGGGCTCATAGAATCGGACCCCCTGGTCCAATCTTTTTGAAACTTGGGGGGTATTTTGGGGAGAGGCACTAGATGCTATACTGAAAGTTTGGTGCCTCTACCCCAAAAAACAGCCCCCCCCCAGAGCCCCAGATACCCACAGATCAATTCTCCATGATTTTCTATGGGAATAAATCTCCATAGGGAATAACAGAGTTCCCAGCAGACATTTCCCTCCCCTCCCCCCGCTTTCTAACGACCGTGAAGCGGGGGGAGGGCCTCCAAACCGGGGGATCCCCTGCCCCCACCTGGGGATTGGCAACCCTAACCAAAAAGGACTGAGGGAGTGAGATGGTGTTGTCTCCAAAGCTGCTCTCCCTTTAGAGGCAGGAAACAAACTAAGAGGGTGATTCCCACAGTCAGAATATGGGAAGTGAAGAAATTAGTTCCTGCCTTCCTGAAATGGAGGATGGGAATTACCCTTTCAAAATGCCCTCCACCTCAGAGGGAGAATACAAGCTTTCTAATCGTTGTCATCACTAGGAATGTGCATTCAGATCTATCTAAGCCTTAAAATTCCTTATCAGCAGTGTTCCCTCTCAGCTGAGTTAGTGTGAGCTAGCTCACAATTTTTTAGCCTCCTACATTTTTGTCTCAGCTCAGGAAAAATGGACCTAGAGCAAATTAATTTATGCAATAGCTCACAACTTCAGTCAGTCAGTTCATTAGTCACTGACCAGAACATGTAAGTCGTTTAGAACAACCTCTTAAAAAGTACCACAAAGAGTCTACATATTAAGATATGATGACTTGAGGGTTATAACAGTAAAAAAGAATATAAAAGATTATTATTTAACCCTTCAAACCTTTTAAAAACTCACTTTAAAATTTGTTAAAAGCTTTACAGTTTGGTCTGTTTGTCTCGCTTTTTGTGTTCTTTATAAACCTGGGAACAGAACCTAGCCACCTGTCTTGTTGTCTGGTGGTTCCTATATGACAGAAGATAATCTAATTTGAGTTTATTTGATCTGCCAGGTAATCCTTCCAACAGCGGGCTGATAATTTCCCTTTGACTCGCCGTATGAAAAGAACAATTAAAGAATATATGCTCCAGAGAATCTATTTCAGGTTGGGAACAGGAACAGAGCCTAAGTGCATAAGGAGTCCCTTTATACCTCTCCCCTCTACAACTGCAGATGGCAGGGACATACTCCTAGCTAAGGTAAAGGCCCTTCTAGTGTTGTGGGATTCAAGGAAGTATAGGCAGGCGGCTGGGGCAATTATATATCTACTGTTTGCTGAAGAGAAATAGTCTGGGGAACTGAGAAGATCTGTTTGCTGACAACTTTAATGCCAGTAGCTCACAAAGTAGAATTTTTGCTCACAAGACTTTGCTCACAGCTTAGAGGGAACATTGCTTATCAGTATTTTTCAGATATAATTCGGCACCCCAAATGTATTTGGATTTTCTCAGGAAAACCAGGGGGAAAAATCCTGAGAAAATCCCTTATATATTCAGGAATTACTGGTAGATCTGAAAACAGCAAGAGGCAGGAACAATCTCCTCCTGTTGGGCTTCTGCAGTTCTTTTAAAGCAGTGTTTCCCAAAGTGGGCAATATTGCTCCCTGGGGGGCGCTGGAACGATCCAGGGGGGCAGTAATAGCCTTGGGTGCAATTTGGGGGTGGTGAATAAAAATAAGGGGGCGGTGGAAGCATAAAGGAAGAAGAGAGAGGAAGAGAAGTGGAGAGAAGAGAAGGGGGTGGAAGATGTCAAAACATCACGTTTCTGGGCCAGAATTTCTAATTTAGAGAAAAATTCCAATTAACAAAAATAGAAGGTTCCTTTTTGTCTGCTACTTAGTGCGAATTCACCCAATTAGACTAGCAATGAGGACCAGAACTCCTTCCAATGAAAATATAAGAAGGATGCAGTTTATTTACAAGAGAGAATAAAAAAATAGAGGTGTACAGACAAAAAAGAAAGAAACAAAAAACCTTACTAGTCTATCCTAGCCAATACTTACTATAGCTAGCAGCTTCTCAAGGTTGCTTGCAGTTTCTCTCTCAGCAATGCAGTTCAAGTCAGGACAGTGGAAGCACTGAGGCAATCACACAAACTTCTCTAAAGAGTTTCAACCTGTAGTTTGCTCCTCATAAGGTTTTCTGCAGAGCGTCAAGCTTCTTACAGTCCTCTGGTTACCAGGTGGTTGCTTCTGTTGATTTCAGCCAACCGCAATGCCCCAGACACAGAGACCGATTTTCCACTTGCCTTACGCCACTCTCAAGTTCCTCTTCTCAGTGGGGCTTCCCTCCGATTTCACACTATCTGCCCCGGGGCTGCAGCTAGCATCCGTTTTTTTGCCCCACAAACAGCTAGCTGCAGCCCCAGAGCAGATAGTGTGAAATCGAAGGGAAGTCCCACTGAGAAGAGGAGCCTGAGAGCGGCGTAACACGAATGGGAAATCGGTCAGAGTGTCTTCTGCAGGGCCAGTGCATGGGAGTAGGTGAGTTGGCGACCACCTAGGGTGCAACTCTGCCAGGGCACTGCTGGGCACCCCTTACTCCCCCTTTCCAAGGAAGCCTACAAAGAGCACCCCATTTTATCACTGCCCACTGCTTTCAGGTTGAAAGCGGCTGGGCGGGGCACCTTTCCATTGCGTTAGTTGCAGCTGACAAGGGGAGGGTGGATAATAATTATAAAGAAATTTCAAAAATTGTCTGCGTATGGGAATGTTACTATGGTTGATTTTATAAAATAATTTTAGAATTTCAAGCTTAAAAGTGTCTTCTTTACAACATCTTTGTTTACTCTGTGTGTAAATATGTCACTGCATCTTTTAGTCCACTTCTTGGAGGTAGATTTCCAGGGGGCGCTGCGTAACTTTTTTTCTGAAAAGGGGCTGTTAGGCCAATAAGTTTGGGAGCCTATGCTTTAAAGAGTCTGCAGAAGACAGCCTCTGCTGCCTCATCTTGGGGCTGACTGGTTTAAACCGGGCTGCAAGAGAAGCCAGCCCAGGAACAGCCTCAGTTGGACCTCGCTCCTCTTGCAGGTCCATTTAACCCGAGTTGTAAGAGAAGATCAGCCGCAACATTGAGAGCTTTCTCAGCTGCGGCTGGCTCCTCTTGCAGCTCAGTTTAAACCAAGCTGCAAGAGAAGTCAGTCCAGGATCAGCAGGGGTGGAGGGAGCTGAAAGCTCTGCACCACCACAGCTGGGGCTGGCTCCTCTAGCAGCTGGGTTTAAACCAATATAAAAACGATTAATAAATTCGACTTTCACAAATTAGAGAGTGACTAAATGAAAACAATAACAGCAACAACACTTTGACTCAGTGTTTTCCGACTAAGTAGCAAAATTAATAACTGAATAAAATTTGCTGGCTGACAGTAGTATTGGAATTCTGCAGAAGGCTACAAACTAGCATATAATTTTAGCAAATTGTAACATATGCACAGAAAAATTCTGAAGTAATTTATTCTTTCACAGTGCTGTGGATACATTTCTTTTTAGGTGTTAGTTACAATTTCACAAGTTTTGTGATATATTAAAATAACACAGGAAAGTGACAAAGCAAAAACCACCACCGCTGGTGGATCTGAGCACACGAACTTTATATATATATACATATACAATGTGCGTGTGTGTGCCTGTGTTTGTCATGACTAACAGCGATATATCTATGCAAGATACAAATGCAGGTTCTTGCCATGCTTGCACAGTCACCTCATTCTGTCACAGATATGTGATAGAAGGCGTTTAGGTCTAGAAAGTGTTGAAACTAAACTCCAATTCACTTTGATACCTCCAAATTAATTATGCTTAGCCATACTGTCAATAAAAGGAAATCACAAAGAATGAACATTTTTAAGAAACCCACTAGAGAAAAAAACCAACTTCAACATGAGTGGTTAGATCCAGGCTAATTTTCCCGCTCCCAACAAGGCATTTATTTCAGTGGAACAGAATGATCCTGGCCTACCCCCTTTCCATGACAGCCTCCTGATCTTCCTGAATTTCTGATCCTAGTGAGTAATGGACCCAGGAATAGAATAAAAGGTCTCAAGGAAGAGAAAAATGGTGGAAATTACCCTACTTCGTCTGTTAGAAGAAAATTTAGCATGGAACCAAACTAAAAAGGTAAAGGTAGTTTTCCTGTGCAAGCACCAGTTGGTTTCGACTCTGGGGTGACGTCGCATCATGACGTTTTCACGGCAGACTTTTTATGGGGTGGTTTGCCTTTGCCTTCCCCAGTCATATACACTTTCTCCCCAACAAGCTGGGTACTCATTTTACTGACCTCAGAAGGATGGAAGGCTGAGTCAACCATGAGCTGGTTACCTGAACCCAGCTTCTGCCGGGATTGAACTCAGGTCATGAGTAGAGTGTTCGGACAGAGGTAGTGCAGCTTTACCACTCTGCGCCATGGGGCTACTTACCATGTTCTTACTCATTCATAATTTTCTTCTCTTCAGTCTGAACTGACAAGGGAGCTTAGGATTGCAGTACTACAGCTTTACCGCTCGGCACCATAGGGCTGCTGTTTAGAATCTTATTAGGAACCAACCTAATAAGATCCTAATTCTGATACCAGGGGATGGCTTAAGTAAGCCTATCGCAGCCTGCAGTAGCAATATAGTGAAGTTATACCCAATCAGCTGTCATTGAAGAGTTCATCTAGAAATTCATCTGCAACGGAGTCCCCCCCCACTGATTTAATAAAGAATTGATCCCTCTACCCTCTGTCCTCTCTCCAGTCATCTAGTCTGATGAGTTTGAAAGCAGTTGTCCAGATGGTACACATGACTAATTTCACATGTAAATCATGAACTGTTTTCTTCTCTGTCTCCTTCTTATTGGCCCTGCCTGTCCAGCTTTTTTTTAAACAAAAAAACAATATTCCCAATGCTATTTTTAAACCTTATTTTTATGCCTCAGATCTTACACACGGCATCTGCTATCTTCTTCTATGGGATCTTCTGTTGAAAATGAACATATACTGTGGTTGGGAATTTCAAGATCTAATCATCCACTCTTTAGCTATTCTTCTTTTACTTCACTTAACATTCTACCATGAATTTCCTATTGTTATCTAAACTCTTCTTTCCCATTACTCTTTGTAAGTATTTTAGAATCTCTTCAGAAATACTTACATGACCAGATTTATTAAGAGCTACATCTACCATTCTCTTAATAAATCTGGTCATGTAAGTATTTCATGGCTGACTCAGCCTTCCATCCTTCCGAGGTCGATAAAATGAGTACCTAGCTTGCTGGGGGTAGAGTGTAAATGACTAGGCAAGGCAATGGCAAACCACCACGTAAAAAGTCTGCCATGAAAACATAAACATCACCCCAGAGTCGGAAACAACTGGTGCTTGCACAGGGGATTACCTTTACATCTTCCATTTAACATATTTATTAAGAGCTACATTTTCCATTTAACAGAAAGAAAATTACTATTTAGTTCCAAAACTGAACAGCTGCAAGTTAGAAATTAAAATCCTAAAATACAAGTCAGAAGGCACTTGCCACCACTGTTGCTGGTAACAGGTTTTGTAATGTTCCAAGAACCCTGAAAATGCAGTCTGTCTAGAATTGACAGAGGGACAAGAAAAACGAGAGTCCCTTAAAATCCACTGCTGAGTCTGGGGCTCCTCCAGAACAATATTACATGCAGCTGTGTGGGCTGCAGAAAGGAGGCGTAATCAGCCCAAATAATTTTTTCATTCTTGTTCAAACACTGCTCGCACAAGAGCGTGGGAGGTATTTAGGCCAATTCCCTGTTCTTGCTGCAAAAGTACCATTCTATGAACTCATTCCACTCACAGAGGTATTTATATACAACAGAGACTTCTATCATACCACTGTTGTCTGCCTCCAATGTTTTATGATTTCAGGGGAAGGAAAGTTTTAATAAGCTTTTGAGTACAAAAGTAAAATGCAAAAATCATGCATAAAAATATGAGCAGGCCACAAGCCGTCCACAAACAGAGTTCACCATTCACAGAACACATCACAGCATTAAAAACAACAACAAAAAATTCACACTGGATGTTTTAGACTATTGCTCAGAGTTACCAAGTCCAACTCAGGAAATATCTGGGGTCTTTGGGGGTGGAGCCAGGATGTGATCACTTTTGTGATGTCATATCCTGTTATGTCACTTCCAGGTCAAAGGTCAAGTGATATAACTTCCCAAGCTCAACCAGTACTGATTATGTCACTTCCAGCACACCACCAAAAACCCACCCTGTCATTACAAAACAATATCTGTAACTTCGAAAGTCATGCATGAGTCAGACCACAAGAAAACTTTAGATAAAGCATCAAGAACGCTGTAGGATTGGTGGGGGGAATTATAGACCAAACAGCAAAATATATGTTCATTTGTACCCAAAATAAATGAATAAAGAACCTGATTAAAGCATTCTGGGTTTTGTTAAGCAGTTCAAGCTTAAGTAAAAACTGATCCAGGCCCCCCACCTAAAAAAAGGTTGTTTTGAAGCCGCAACAGAGAACTCCAGCAGATTCATTCCACTCAGCTCATACACCAAGCACAATTCATAGCTTCAAAACAGGCCATAAAAAGCCACACCGTCACAAAAATGCACTGTTAATTTGAAAATCATACTGCAATCACATTGTGCTTTAACAATTAAAAAAAGATTCCAACAGAATTCTTTATGCATACACATCACAATTAAAAATATATACAACACACATGCAGAGGCATCAACATCATCACCACCACCATCACCATCACCACCACTTATAGGTCGCCTTCCTCACTGTGACTCAGGGTAGAATACAAACAATGAAAAGCAATTCAATCAAACAGCAAGCACCTCCAATAAACAATGCATTAGGACTAAGATTACAGAACTGGAGAACAATGCAAATGAATGATTTGGCAAAAAAATGTCTAAAGCAGGGGTGTCAGACTCATGAGGGCCAGAGCTGATATTTATATCAGCTCTGGCCCTCATGAGTCTGACACCCCTGCTTTAGACAGTGTTGGGCAGGGCTTCAGACTGTGTTGGGCAGGGCCATGTGTGTCAATATTTTGAGCCTAAGACCCAGAGGAAAACATGAAATGGCTGGGCATTGTGAGCTTTTGTACATAAATTGCTTCATGTGATGGTCAAGAATATGTGAAGGCACCATAACACAGACTGAGGGCTATGTGTTTGTCTACAAAACTATAGTCCTCCCCAGAGAAATAATTATAACTCCTATGAGGCAGCGCAAGAACAGAGACAGCAATTTATAGTGGCCAGTATCAGCCTACTTATATGGGAAGCCTAGGTTAAAATCCCCAGTATGCAAAGAAAATGTGCTGGGTTAACTTGGTCTGGATACATACTCTCAGCCTAATCCACCTCATTGGCTTGTTGTTATTCCTTATCTAAATAATTCACATTGCTTTCCTAAGACTAAATCATGAAGGCATGAATACAGAGAAAAGGCAGAGGCAAACCCAATTACACCCAGGAGAGCCCTGGCATAAGAAGCCAACATAACACACACACTCTCTCTCTCTGTAGCAAGACAAAAAGCTCATACCTTGAATAAAACTTTATTGATCTTAAAGGTACTTTCTTTGTATCTCTCTTGTGTGACTGAGGGAAATGGACAAAGGAAGCTCTTGCTCTTTTCCTCCTCCCCCAGGAAACAAGGAGGGGAAAGAGCCTCAACCAACAGAAGGAAGAGAGGCTTGGTTCAGTAACTCTGTAGTGCGACCGAAAAAGCCTGGCAAAGCAAACTCTCCCTCCCCCCTTTCTCTCCAAGGGAGGAGCCTCAGCCAATGGAGAAAATAGAGGCTTTGCTCTGCAGCTCCTATGCAACTGAGCAAGCCTGACAAAGCAAGCTGAGACGCAGAAGGAAGCAAGAGAGGAAGAAAGAAGCAGATGACAGTAAGTTGCTCATGGACCTAATCGGAACCCTCTGGGGCCTGATAGAAGCCTTCTGGAGGCCTGAACTGGCCTGTGGGCCACATATTTGACACCCCTGATCTAAAGCATGGCATAAGAGTCCTGCCAAAAGTGAAGTCCTTTTAATTGATTTTGGTAGGAAAGATGAACGTGCACTTCACTCTATGCAAAATACATAACAGAAAGCCTTAACAACCTAGGAATGCCAGTCTCCAGGTGGGTAGCATCAATGAACATCAACTGTGAATAAATTAACTAACAACCACTTATAATATATAATCATGTATTCATTCAATTCTCTTTTGTACAGTAAATATCCAAAGTAGAAATTAAGTTTATACATCCAAATTCATCAATACAACCCATAATAAGAAATTTCAAAAATGTCTCTTAAAGGTGCAGAAATTTTCAAGTTTTTAAAAAACCTCTTAAAGTGCAATTGTCTTCTTGTCCTCTCCAAAGAGCAGGAAGAAAGTGCTTGTACCAAGCGGCTTTATTTTTTGTAGATGCAGAAAAAGCCTTTGATAATTTGAGTTGGGACTTTATGTTTGTAGTAATGGAAAAAATAAATTTAGGGGAATATTTTATAAAGATGACGAAAGCAATATATACGGAACAATATGCAAAACTGTGTATAAATGCAGATCTTACAAAAGAGTTGAAGGTAAGCAAACGTACAAGACAAGGATGTCCGTTATCACCATTGTTGTTTATAATGACTCTTGAAATTCTATTACAACAAATACAAAATGACAATGAAATAGGATTAAAAATCAGAGGATTCTCTTATAAATATAAAGCTTTTGCAGATGATATTGTGTTCATAATAGAGAATCTGATTCAAGTGTCACCGTTGCTGTTAGCTAAGATAAAAAAATATGGAGAGCTAGCAAGACTATTTATAAATAAAGGGAAATCGAAATTTTTATGTAAAAATATGCAACCAAATAGACTTAAGGAATTGCAAACGGTGACGGGTTGTGACGTCATGACTAAAGTCAAGTATCTTGGAGTGGAAATAACTATGAAGAATATTGACTTGTTCAAAAATAATTATGAAAAATTATGGTGTAAGATGGACAAAGATTTGATGAAATGGAATAGACTTAACTTGTCCTTATTGGGCAGGATAGCTGCAATTAAGATGAATATTTTGCCAAGAATAATGTATTTGTTCCAAATTATCCTGATTGTGAAGGATACCAAACAATTTAACAAATGGCAAAGGAAAATTTCTGATTTTGTATGGGCTGGAAAGAAACCAAGGATTAAGATGAAGATTTTAATAGATGCTAAAGAGAGAGGTGGTTTTCAGCTCCCGGACTTAAGATTGTATCATGATGCGGTTTGTTTGACATGGATCAAAGATTGGATAATGCTGTTAGATAAAAAACCTTTATGGTTAGAAGCTCATGGGAATAAATTCGGCTGGCACACATATCTGTATTATGGGAAGAACAAGATGGACGGTTTTTTCTCTCACCACTATATCAGAAATAGTTTATTAAACACTTGGATAAAATATAAGAAATATGGCGACGAGAGAAAACCGCTTTGGATAGTGCCAGCGGAAGTAATAAAAATAACAGCTGAATCTGATGAAGAAAAAGCGATGTCATATAATCAACTGCTTAAGATTCAAGGAGACAAAATTGAATTAAAATCTGCAGAAGAGTTAAATAATAAATATGACTGGTTTCAAATGCAACAAATTAAAAGCTTGATGGAAAATGATATTAAAATGGATGGAATTAGACGTGAGCAAACAGAACTGGAAAGGATCCTGCTTGGAGATAATGAAAAATTAATATCGAAAGTATATAAATTATTATTGAAATGGTTTACAGAAGAAGTAGTAAAATCTCAAATGGTAAAATGGGCAATTAATGTGAATAGAGAAATACAAATGGATGCATGTGAGCACCTTTGGAAGAATTCGATGAAGATCTCAACCTGTCAGAGTATTAAGGAGAATTGTTTTAAGATGATGCATAGGTGGTACATGACTCCGAAAAAGCTGGCTAGGATGAGTAAAAAGATGTCGGATAGGTGTTGGAAATGTAAAAAACATGAAGGTTCTTTCTTTCATATGTGGTGGACTTGTGAAAAAGCGAAGGAGTATTGGAAGATGATACAACAAGAAATCTCCAAAATTTTGGGTTACAACTTCAAAAAAACTGCAGAGACCTTTTTGCTTGGATTACAATTAGAAAAATTTCCAAAGGAAGACAGGACTTTAATTTGGTATTTTCTCTCAGCTGCTAGGACATTGTATGCGCAGGTTTGGAAACAAGGAACAATACCAGAGAAATGGGACTGGATTGTGAAAGTTTTATCATGGAGTGAGATGGACAAATTAACTAAAACTTTAAGAGACTATGACTTAGACTTATTCAAAAAGGAGTGGAAGAAATTCAAAGGATATATGGAGAAAGAGTGGAATGTAAAAAGACATTGGACAATTTTTTAGTATTAATCAAAAGTATTACATTTTGATAGATTAGTGGTACCTTTAGAATTAACTGGAAATTTATAACTTTGGGGAAGTCAACATTGGAGGGAGGGGGGGTGAAATATCATATGGTTTAGTATAAGAAAGAGTTAATTAAATATTGTAACCATGTGTTATTAATAAATTGTTAAAACACGAAAGTGCTTGTACCAATCCTTTACTAGTTGATTAAAGTACTTGCAAACATTTATTTATTTATTTATTTGGGATTTATATCCCGCCCTTCCCACAAGTGGCTCAGGGCGGCTTCCAGTGATAGATCCAACAAAATTACAGTATTTAAACATATAAAGGGATCAGCATTTAAAACAGATAAAAACAGATAAAACCATGGTTATCAATAAATATTAATAAATATTAATAAATATTTCAACTATATATAAAAGAAAGAAATCCGGCAAGTTTTCTTGTCAGTTTCATTATTTTACATCCAGTTTTCATGATATGAGCATGGAGAACTTGTATGGCCTCTGACAGATACTGTTGACCTTTGCAGCCATTTCTATACAATTCTTCCTCAAAGAGGCATCACATGAAGTCCATATCATTCCAAGCACAATTTTTGGAGAAGATTCTCATCTCATCTGAGAATCTTAAAGTCTGGCTGGTTAGAAAGTCTGGCTGGCGTTCTTGCCATCAGTGGCTGTGAACAGACTGGTAAGCCTGGGCAAGGTCATTTTGTAGAAAAATAGGTGGTGGAGCTCATCCAGGGATTGTTATGCAGCTGCACATACTATTCAATGGACAAGGAGGTGGAACTCTCAGAAGGAGGAGGAGGAACTCTCAAAAAGGTTCAGGAGCTGCACTCCTGTGAGCTCCCACTGAATCTGAAGCCTGGGCCTGGGGATGAAGTATTACCACTCCCATTCCCACAGCCGCCCACTTGTTCAGGAAGATGGGGATGGATAAGACAGATGCCAGCAGGCAGAACACATGGTCGGCCCAGCCCCCCAGGACAGCTTCCCAAGTTCTGGGGCAGGCCAGTGACAAGGGACCCACTCCCACCCCTGCATCCTCCCTCCAAACCAATAGTGTGGCTGGGGCTGCCCCCCCCCGCCCACTTGGGAGCACATGGCTGCAGACTGATATGACCTGGACTTGGCTTCCTGGTGTGTGCAAATGACTCAGCTGTGCAGTGAGGGGCTGGTGAATGCAGGGGAAAGAAAGTGGCACTGAGTCCTCCAGCAGCAGTGACACTCTAGCATCCACTCTATATGGATACCATAGAGACTGGGAGGGAGCATCACCTGACGGATGCCACTTTGTCACTTGCTGCCTATTATTTAAAAAACAGGGGAGGAGTTCTCAAACCAGGGGAACCCCCGCCCCCACCAGGGGAATGTCAAGCCTACTGTTGCTGGAAGTTTGTGGGTAGATGTTTCCCCCCCTATAATTACCATATTACAAGTATAAATTAAGTCCTGATTAAAGGTAAAATGCCAGCAAAAGATTAACATGTGGTATAAAAGATGCTGTTAAAACAATGAGCCAAATATGGCTGAACAACTTAGGTGATGGTTCTGACTAAATAGTTTCCCTCAAAAACATTGAAGGTATACTGAAGTACCATGGTATGAGTGAAATCTAAGCATGTATACTCAGAAGTAAATTCTACTTAAGTCATGTTTTTAGAATTGCCACCTAAGAGACCAAAATGAATAAGGAATTTCCCAGTTTGAGTCTTCCATTATGAACTCATTAGATGGCCTTTGGCAAATCATTCTGAGCCCCTTCCATCTTCAATAGACAGTTATCAACATTCACAGGTAATCCTTACTGGGCTACTGTACAAATAAGACGTGAAACATTCTGAACATCCTAAAAGCACTATATAAACTTCATGCATTATTAGGCTTGCTAGAAAAAGATGGAGTGCACTAGAAAAGCAGTGAACACATGTATAGCAATAATACAGAAATGCTCACCTTTCTTTTTTTCAAATGCCAGGAGTGAGGGGTGTGGGTAAATGTTAATTGACAAATGGTTTCTACCATGACAAATGATAGTGTAGCAATTTGCTTAAATGAAAAAGTCAGACCCTAGCCTAGTCTTGTACTCAAGCGCAAGAGAAAACATTTGCCCTCCCATATTCCCCTGAAATATTATCAAATGTTTTGTAAGAAACGTGTGGTTTGCAACCTGATTTTGCCATGAATGTAAATTTGACAAGACAATTTCTAGGAAAATGCAGTGATACAGAACAACAGTATCAAATAACCTGCTCTAGAAACAGCTTGAACATTTCTATCATCAATTATTACTCATCAATTATTACTTTCTCAGCTTCTACTTCAGTCCTTTTTAGAAAATGGCAGTGAACTCAAGATGGAATGAATGTTGTGATAGAAATGAACTTGCCAAGAGTAAAGCACACAAAAACCAGAACACATATTTTAAAAAATAGCCTTGTTACTCCCACATGACGAATGGCATTTCACTTGAAATTCTGAGTGTACAGCCACTCCCTTGAGAAGTGGGATATGTGAACACAGCCCAGCAAACTGCAATCTGGCTGATCAGGTACAGAGCTGAATATTCTACATCTCAACAGCAGTTTATAAGACATCCAGTTCAAAAATGTCTGGAAGTGGTCTTGGGGGAAGAGAATATGTTAGTCACAGAAGTGTTAATGTAACTAAACAGCATTGAAATGGCTTCTGAAGTAACAAATGGATAGCCATTGACAAGTTCTGCACAGAGTTATAAAATGGGATCCATTAACATTGAAGTTTTAGCAAAAAATGCAGGATTGCAATCCGGAACATTTATTCCATTAATAGCTTGCTGGAAAGCTTAACTGTCATTAACTCTGGTACTTCAATTGTCATATTGTAACTGGATTCAATGCACTGACATTACATCAATTTTTGTATTTGCAATGATGATGTCTTTGTAATGCATACGATGTGTAATTTTAAATAAAGATTATTTCAAAATGAAAAAAAGAAAAAGAAAGTACATTGCTGTGCTAGCTTGAATCACCATTCCATGTACTCTGATGAGACTCATAATGATTTTTTTTTGTTAACACTTTGAAACAGTTCTAGTCAAGGGTGGAATTCTAGCAGGAGCTCCTTTGCATATTAGGCCACACACCCCTGATGTAGCCAATTCTTCAAGAGCTTACAAAAATGAGCCTTGTAAACTCTTGGAGGATTAGCTACAACAGGGGTGTGGCCTAATATGCAAAGGAGCTCCTGCTAGAATTCCACCCCTGGTTCTAGTATAATATAGGTTGAAGTGTGACCTTAGGTGTAAGTAAACAATCAGAATCTGGAGAATGTCAAGTCAGAGTTATTAGTAGACAACAATACTAATCTATATGAACAAGCAATTCCAAGGCATTTCTGTCATATCCCCCTCGCTGAATTTTTGGGGAACAAGAAAGTCACTGGATTTCTTGATGGAAGAGTAACTTACATCTGGCACCTCTCTATGTCTCTTCAGAAAAAAAAAGTTAAGTCATGAGTCTGTGTGGTTTCATCATTGTTTCTTGGCTCACTTTAAAATTTATTTAACTACTGATTCCCTTCCACCCCAAATAAAAAAAAATTACAAGTTTAGGAATTTATATTATCTCAGATTAAGTTGACTGTAACCTTACTGCACTTTATTCTTTTGTTTTATTGTATAGCTAGCCCACCTGAAAAATTGCTCCGGAAAATTCTAACATCACAGATACCCAACAACATTACTAACAACGTTAGTTTCACTAAACAACTAACTAGGCTTGCCAGCCAGTCCCCACGTCTGTGTGGGGAGTCCCCTGGTTTTGCAGGCTCCTCCCCAATGCCAGCCAGTTTGCAGGCAGGGGGAAGCCTCATTCCAACAGCCAAGATGTACACCTTTAAATCTCCTCAAATTTAGAAGAAGCTTACAAACTGTGTTTTGGAATGTGTGCGTGCCTTTAAATCTCAGCAGGAGGAAAGCTGCATGGGGGCAGGGTGAGTAGACAGAGCCACGTGGCTCTTCCTGGTGAATGTGTGAAACTGTGAGAAAGGAAGAGAGCACAGTCTCCTCTGTTTTGTGTTCATTTCAAAAGTCCTTTGCATAGCCAAATGGTCAGTAAAGAGTAAACTAGAACCTGATTATGGGGTGGGGGGAAACTCCAACCCCTATACTGTTTTGTTCCTTACTTTCGTTTTCCTGTGTTAGTCTGAAGAAGCTGGTGGAAATACAGTAGACTGCTACATTCAGCAACTCCCATGAATAAATTTCCCCATTGAGATCATAAAAATATGGGCTTACAAACTCTGTCTCTTTTGTGAGTGTGTGTGCCCATTAATAAATCCATACTTGGCAAGGGACTTGTGGGAGTATGACAAATTTCACTTTCATTTAGTGGAAATACAGCTGCTGGGGAACAATCTGAAGGTTTAAAAAATAGGCTGAAGAAATGAAGACTGTATTCAGGAAAACTGGATTGCTTTATTGTTATTTTTATTTTTCGGGGGATGGGAAAGTCTCCTGGCTCCACCCCCAAAGTCCCCAGTAATTCCTGAACTGGACCCAGCAACCCTAACTATGTTGATTTTATTGTATCATTCTTTCCTTCTAACTGCTAGGATGGGGAGGGGAAGAGGCAAGCACTCACATTCAAAGAGACATGTACTATGTAACAAGTACACACTAAACATTTTGTAGATTGGAACAAACCCCTATTTATAGGATTCTTTTCAATGAATGAATATGTTAATACAGTGGGCCATTTATAGTAATTTCCATAGTCACAAACTGCACTTGGTGACTGACCATTTTAATGAACTGCATTCTGCAACTTGCAAACTTCCTTTTGAATCTTAAACAAGTTACAAGCACTTGTTCCATTGCACTCATTTTTCCACCACCAAAACACAGGATTTTACTGTGTTCCTAAGTCCACTAATGTTTAAAACAAACAGTACTATTCTTATATTTTGTATTATAAATTATTGTACATACTAGAATAGTATGATTAAGACTTCCACTGTTGCATTCTGATGCAACATGCTAGAAATATAAAGAAAAATTGTATACATTGGCATGCATTGCTAGCACTCTGAAATGGGAGGGGGTGATATAGGGATAGGAACCTCGCAGTAACTTCGTATTTCAATCATCATTCACAGAAAAATCAGTTTAAGAATGTCTCTTGTGAGCCACACAGCAAGTGTTCAGTACAAATGACAGCATCACTTCCCCTAGAGCAGTTCATTTACACATTAATTAAAAAAAAAATAAACTCCAGTTTGTAAGTAATTCCATTTCCTTGAAAACACTAAGGGCTTGATCTGAAGTCCTGAACTTTCTGCTCCTTTCTATGCAAATAAGTGTTATGTTTGCTGTCAGAGATTCTCCAGCTTATCCCTCCTTTTGATAGCAGAGGACAACTGGAGCCTCTGTGTACCAAGCACAGACTATAAACTGGAGTCACTGGACTTCAGTTATGAGACTTCAGCTACTACATAACAGACCACAAGCTCAAAACCAGGGAACAACCTTCAAATGTCTTTGTCAGCTGTGATAATATAGAGCTGAACTTTTGACTACAGAAAACACAATACTCTTTCGCTTAGAGCACTACACTCTGAATTCCCATTCATTTTTGAACACAATCCAAAACTCAGTATTGACCACTAAAGAAAGCTACATGGCTAGAGATAGGGTCTCTTTAGAACCATCAATTCCCGTACATAACTGCGTACTTGTAACAGATGTCTATGTAGACTTTCCCCTGATTATCAGTTGGTATTATGATAACAGGCATAGTGGTTTCTGTTAACTGCACTATGGGTTTGTTGTGATTTTATTGCGAGGTTCTTCATAAGCCATGGTGAAAACCCCCCATGGCTAAGAAAGCAGGATTTAAATTTTGAAATAAATGAACTTTGGACAACTGCATCACATCACCATTTTCTCTGATGAGCAGCCTAACTAAAATATAGAAGACCTCTCATATTTTAAAGATTGTTTCAAATGTCTTCCTTCAGTCAAACTTCTCCAGTGAACTGGAAAGCACAGATAATATGGACAGGTCAACTGCAGGACTGTATTTCAGCTTCTTTGTAGTACTGTGTTAAGGAACCACTCCAGTAGACAGCTGGGTCAAGATCTGTTTAGACACTCTCTGATCTTTACACAGGAACACTATTGCTCTCCATACACAAGTTGCTAAAGTTCTCAGAAAACTTACAGCAAGGTGACTGTGATGTGGGTTATTTTTCTTAACAAAAACATTGTTATTCATGCCAATTAATGAAGTTTTTTTTTTAAAAAAACTGTAACACTAAGATCATTAAAGCAAGAACTACAATTTCTTCATATTTAAAATAAGTGTTAGAAATTACAGTGTTCTTACCGGTAACACGCAGTTCTTTTGCATAGAGACGGCTTCATATTTTCCAAGTGGGCTGATATTTTTCATCACACTATAGCAAGAGTGCTTGCGGTTTGTCTGAGTACTCTGTCACAATCTGATTGTGGGCCCCCTCAAGCATTTATACATTTCCTGCTTGAAAATCAACTAATGTGTGAAAAAAACATGAAAACTCACATACAGATAACCTTAAGCGGTAACTGCATGCAAACCCATTATACTATTTATACACGTTACAAGCTACAGTTGTTTGCAGTTTTTCACCACTTATTTTATGTTTATACATCAAGAAATAGACATGTACAACTGTTACATGAGATTTACTTTTTCTGTGCTGAAGGTTTTTGTGTAGGAGATATATAAAGCATGGTTTCCTACCATGACATTATTTAATTTGCTTTACACTTAGGTACGCTTGGCCATGAGTAGGTCAGGGACAGGTTCCTCCCAACTCAAGTCACTTTCTCCATAGCCGCACAGCAGCTTCAGAAAACTAATCCAAGTGCTGCAGAACCTGATTTGGATCCAGACTGGGCACAACAGGAAAATGAAATGCCTCTGGGTGGGATGCTATTTGCCAGGCTTTTGATTAGGACAGCAATGGTTGCCAAGCTGGCACCTCCATCCTCCGCCTCTATGGGGTCCCCACCCTGACGTAGTGCCCAGTAATCTAAAACTGAAGAATGTGTATAAGACAGCGTTGGAGTGTACAATTTATTTTAGTTAACTGATTGCTTTAATATGATTGTATTTATTATTCTCTGTTGTAAATCACCCAGACCAGAGCCTTACTCTGGCTGGGATGGGGCGATTCATTAATTTGAATAATAATTGTGGGGTTGTACATGCACTGAATAATCTTTCATGAAAGGGAAGGAGCACTCATAACATCTGAAGAAGAAAACGAAGAACCCAAGAATTTACAAAGTATATCTGAATGCATATATAAAGTAGTCAGAGCTAATGGAAACAATCCTAAGCCTTCTAGGAAGTCCCATTTTATTCAGTGAGGCTTACTCCCAGGAATGTGTTCCTAGGACTGCAACCTATGTCTTTTAAAACTTTTAAAAATGAGATAGCAAGCTAATCTTACAAAAGTGTTATCTATTTAAATGAATATGAAAAACTATTAAGTGCATGCACATGTGGATATTTGTTTTCCTTACATACAGGAGATAAAATTACAAAAAGGAAAGGGTTTTACAACTCAGCCTGATCTAAAACTGCCCCAGGAAGCCTCTATTTGTCTTGTGAGCTAGAGTTGATGACTGGGACAAAAGGCTCCCCATAGCTATTTCAGATGGGGAAAGGCTGAAACTTCTTTTTGTATACCATGTTTGTGACCCTGTGAACCTAAAAAAGAAGTTTAAGAGACCTCTACAAGCTGCAAACAAGGAATTCCTATTGCATATCTGGTAAGGCCCTAAGTCCCAGCTGTTGAAATGGATAATTTTTCACAGCAATCCTATTTTCAGTGCCAAGCTATTGAAAAATTGCAATAACGAGAGAGTACTTTTCTAAGGCCGCAATCCTATGGGAACTTATTTATTTTATTTACAAGATTTATACCCAGCTTTTCTGGTCTCATCTTAGCCACCAGTGCAGTTGAAAATGTAAAAATACAAAATAAAAATGCATCTTAAAAACCAATAAACCCCCATACATTAGCAAAACAATTAAAACCAAATCTAAGATGCACATGCACAAACATAAAAACAACCATTAAGACATAGGTCAGGAAGGAGGGATCACTGAAGGAATGAAACAAAAATGTATTCATCCGCTGGCAGGAGACAGCAACAGAAGGGGAGAGGCCAGTGTCATTGGGGAGGAAGTCCCAGAGTTTTGGTATCATGATCAAGAAGACTCTCTCCTAGGTTGCTATCTGCCTAACCTCAGAAGTCAGGAGCATTTGAAGCAGGGCCTTGGTAGGTGACTGCAGTGGTTGGATAGTTTATGAAAGATAAGGTGATACATCAGGTAGAAGAAGACTGCAGATTTGTACCCCACCCTTCTCTCTGAATCAGAGACTCAGAGCCCCTTAAAATCTTCTATATCTTCTCCCCCCCCCCCCACAACAGACACCCTGTGAGGTGGGTGGGCCTGAGAGGGCTCTCACAGCAGCTGCTCTTTCAAAGACAACTCCTGCGATAGCTATGGCTAACCCAAGGCCATTCCAACAGCTGTATGTGGAGGAGTGGGGAATCAAATCCAGTTTTCCCAGATAAGAGTCTGCACACCTAACCACTACACCAAACTGGCTCTTATATACTGATCCTAAGCCAAATTTACGGAAATTTACAGAAATAAATAAGGCTTTAAAGGTCAACACAAGTACCTTGAATTGTGCTCTGAAACAGACTGGGAGCTAGTGTAGATGGACCAAGATTGGAGATATATGGTCCCTACAACCCATAGCAATCAACATCCCAGATGAAGCATTCTGCATGAACTGAAGTTTCTGAACACTTTTCAAAAGCATCCCCATACCGGATGAATTGCAATAATCTTAGTGAAATGTGCTCCAGTCTGTGGATACTTAAATCTGGAAACTGGGACCATTTGGACACAAAGGGGACTTTTCCTCCAACATGGGAGACACCCCCCCCCCCCAGGTCTGCAGAAAAATCTAAAAATGGTGGGGAAGTTAAGTCTCCCCCCAAACAGAAGAGTATTGTCTGTGTATGTGCACACTGTGGAGAGAGCGGCATTACAGGTGGGATGTAATGGATGGAGAGTGGTGGGCACAGTGGCCAGGAGGCTGAGAGGCATGAGAGGTGACGCAGCAGCAGCCCCCATTATAAACCTACCATGTCTTACATATAACTGATGAGAAGACAGACACACAGAAAGGAAGATGGAGGCAGAGTGACTCAAGGTGAAGGGATGCTGGGTGAGGAGGCTCCAGACTGGAAGCTCTTCAACTCTTCCTCTGGCTACTGTGAAGGCCAGGCAGATCTGGGGAGGGGGAGGGGATGAGAAAGTAAAGTAAGGTTGCCAGCTCTGGGTTGGGTAATACCTGAAGATTTGGGGGGGGGGGGTGGAGCCTGGTGAGGGCAGGGTTTGAGGAAAGGGGAGGCCTCAGCAGGATACAATGCCACAGAGTCCACCTTTCAATGCAGACATTTACACCAGGGAAATTGATCTCTATTTCAGGTTGCCAGGTCCCTCCTGGAACCAGTAGGTGATGGGGAGCTTACCTGGAGCAGCAGGGAGGCCCGTGGTATAGACACCAATGTACTGTAATGTGTCTATATCATGGACCATGCGACTAAGTAGGACTGGGGGTGACATTCTGGTATTTGGACAAAAAACTCCATAGTGAATTTGGCTTCTACCATAGAAGTTTTGCCCAAATACCAAAGTATCACCCCAACATCCCAGACATGATGACATCACTTTCAGGTCACATGGACAGTGACGCAGACACATCACTTTATAGATGGATCTCCCTTTTATGGGGGGGGGTAAGTTCCCCCCTGGTGGCCAGCTGATCAGTGGCAAGGAGGTGGAGTCTGGCAGCAAGGGACCATCACCTCCACCAGGGCGTCTGGCAACCTTTCTCTATTGACTGGATATTAGTTGTAATAACAGTAGTAGGGCATACTTTCCAGATAAAATTGCGTTAAGATTGCACTGTAAAAATCCATTTAACTTTTATCCAAATAATGTATCAAAATTAATTGGGTTTTTTAAAGTGTCAAATTCACAGTATTCTGGCTGCTGCATAATGGACAAAATACAATTCAACTGGGCTTTCTGTCTTCTCAACAGCTGGATGTATTTTTATGTGTTCAAATATTCTTTGACACTTCCTGGCACTACAGCACTTTAAAAATATGCTCAATTGGTTTCTTTTACATTATCTGTAACAGAGATTATACTTTCACTCTTCTTTATAATGTATTAATTGTGACCCCTCTGCTAAATAGCGGTAAATTGACAATTAAATCTTGGTAAATGAATTTTTTGTTGGCGCTGTTCTTAGTTCACATATTCCCAGCAAATGAATAGTTTGGCACAAGAAGCACCTAGAAAAACTTATTTGTATGTGGAAATCATTCATTTATATATTAATGTTTTATGAACATAACGCACTGTCCAACACTCCATCAAACCTTCCTGCTGTCCAACACATTCTAGCATGACCAAGAGACTGAATGTTGATAGGACTATTCAAAAGGCTTGACTGCTGGTGGCTGGATTTAGCTACTACTATTAATTTCTTTACAGTTGTCCAATATATCTTTCAACATTTGTATTTTTAATATCTAAAAATATAATTGTGGAGCCAAGATTTTAAAAAGCAAATTCTTAAGCAAGTTAACTACATCTGCTCTGTAAACAGATGCAAAATTACTAAGTTAAAATTGGTAAATGTTCAAAGCAAAATATTAATGACCAGTGTCTCACCATTCCACTAGCATTTGTGACAAATTTATACATTTTTAGATACAGAAGCAGACTGAAAATTAGTTAACAGCCAACTGTATAGATATGTATATAGAAGCTTAATCTCTTTTTGTTTAGGCAAGTAAAATCACCTCCCTTTATACTAATATACCCCATGAGGAGGCTAGGATGATAATACAGAACATTTTGGACACTAGACAGAAGCAGGAGTCTCCAACACATTTCTGTTGGACTTGATTTAACTTTGGAGTACAATTTTTTTAGGTTTGACCATTTGTTTTATTTACAAGTTAAGGGTGTTTCTATGGGAAGCCCTTTTTCTCCCAGTTTGGCGTGCCTATTCATGGCAGACCTTGAAAATAGATATTTTTGTAATCCCCAGAATAATCCTTTTTCCCCCCTCCATCATCTGGTTTAAAAGATACATTGATGACATCATGGCGGTGGTGACCATGAGTTTGTGGTTGCCCCTTTAACATAGTGGATGAACAGCGTTCATCATTCTATTAAGTTCTCTTATGTAGCAGACAAACAAATTATCACCTTTCTTGATACTTGTGTATACAAAACCAGGGAAAACACTTTGGCAGTTAAAATCTATAGAAAGCCAATGGATAGAAGTGCTCCACTGCACTTTCAGTTCTATCATCCTAGACATCTGAGAGCCAGTTTAGCATATAGCCAGATGATAAGGGCGAAGCGCAATTCCACTGCACTGCAGGTTTTTGAAAAAGAACGGGATAATATTTGCCAGCAATTTAGATCCCAGGGATACTCTAATAACATCTTACAGGAGGCTGCCACTAGGATCAATCAAGTTCAAGGAACAGCTCTTTTTCGGAATTCTTGGCAAGAACAGAATGACAGTAAAAGAAACAGAATAACTTGCGCTATGCAGTATTCTCCATTAATGCAATCCATTTACAACATAATTAAAAAATTTGGGTTTGTTGTGAAGGATTTGCCAGGATGCCAGGAAATTCCCAGGATGGGTTTTAAAAGAACTAGGAACATTGGGGAGCTCTTAATTAAGTCTGACTTTGCAGTACAACAGGACGTGGTAAAAAATATGGGCGGGCACTTTAAATGCGGCACCTGTTCCACTTGTGCGCTTTTTTATACAAACGAAGAAGTTTATACATCTGACCTCTGGTTTTAGAGTGTCCTTAAAAGAAACAACATGTGCAATGAAAAAATGTATCTACATAATCCTCTGTCCATGTAATAAAATGTATTTGGGTTCTACAATGCGCGCTGTATGCACACACGTTAGAACACAAATCACGCATGAAGAACCATGTGATAGATGCTCCACTCGTGGAGCACTTTACAGCCTTAAAACATGATCCCGAATCGATGCACTTTTGTGTCATTCTTAAATTTCCATCCAGATTACAGGACAAGGTGGATTGCCATAGATAGCTTTTACAACAGGAGATGTGCATGATTTTTAAATTGGACACCCTTGGCCCTCGGTGTTTGAACAGTGAATGGGATCTAACTTGTTTACTTTGATCTTGTATTAGATTGATTTAAGATCTATCCTTGCTGTATGTATTAAAATTGTGTGATTGTGGACATTGCTGTACCACGTAAGTTTGTATCTTTAAGGAATGCTAATTAATTAAACCTATATGTATATATCGGCTCAAGATAGTACGTATCAGCAACTCTAGGGTTTCCTACTGTTTGAAGTTGTGGGCGTTCTCACCCAATGTATAAGAATCTTTATCAGAAGGTATGTATAATCGTAATTCTGCTGATATGTACATATTTTAGAATTTTTATGATATTATAATAATGTTCATTTTATGCAGTTTGAAGACGCTTATGCGAAACAGGGGTACTAGTACAAACCTGTTGCCTTATGGATTGCTGGCTGCACCTGTTTATGAATTGGACTCATTGAACATTCATTATTTTCATCAGAACTTCCCTGAAGAAGCTTGAGCATTGTTCTGTTGAAAGAGGAGGGGCTGGTGTTCTGACTGAATTGTTCCTTGGACTGTATAAAGGACTGAATTTATTACTTTGTGGAATTGGATATATTATATATTTGTATTTGTTACAGTGTATGAAATATTTTGATTTATTGGAGGCTGAATTTCATGGGAGCTTTTGCTTTGTTTTCCTCTGCCTAACCTGGAGATTGGCAACAATGGTTCCTCAGGAGGAAATGGCTGCTTTGAGGGTGGTGTCTACGGCACTGTACCTGTCTGAGGTCCCACCGCTCCGTAAACCCACCCTCTCCAGACTCCACCCCTCAGATCTTCAGGAATTTCCCAACCTGGAGTTAGCAACTGTTACGTCACATTGGCTGTCATAGGGGGCTGCTGCTGAACAGGAGCAAGCAGCGAGGCCTAGTTAAGTCATTCCAAACAGGTGGCATCAAGTCATCCAAGAGGGTGCTGCCAGGTCTAGAATAGCCAGCCTCCAGGTGGAGTCTGAAGATCTCCTGGGATCACAACTGAACTCCAGACAACAGATCTCTTTCCCCATCCTGGAGAAAATAACTGCTTTAAAGGGTGGACTGTATGCCATTCTATTCACCTGAGGCCTCTCCCTTTACTGACGGAAGTTGGTTGCCTAGCAACTGCCTGTGGCTAGGGGCGAGGCTGAGGCAATGAGGGAAAGAGGGAGTGACAGGAAAGGCAGCAGCGATGGCCTGTGAGGAAACTCTCTCAGCAGGGCCAGACCTTGCTGCCTAGTCACATTACGGCTATGGCAGCTCCCTGGCTATTTCTGTGGCCTTTGCAGGCTGTAAGTGCTGGGAGGCTGTCTGTGTGGGCTGTTGATGGGGTGGCAGAGTGTTGCCAGCAATGCTTTTCGTGAGCCTGGTTGACAGAGAGGACACAGAGAAGAGTTGGAGATGTGTTTGTATTTGAGATAAGGCTGTTTTGATGGTTTGTTCAACATTTCTAGGACTGCCGTATATGGGGCAGGGGAGCCAGCCAATGGGAGGCCAGAGACATTGAGTGAGCCATGATGGGCCAATTATTTGTTGAGTGCATGGAATGCACCTATAAGTCAGTGTGAGAACTCCATTTGGCACCACCATAGGGGAATTATATATAATGATTATAACCTAGCTACTTCTGGAGTACTGATCACATGCAGCATTGGTACTAGAACATATGTCCACAGATAGAATATATTATTTTTACAAAGCCCTTCACTCCCTCCTAATGGTTGCCCCACAAGAAAGAAATGACCCACAAAACAAAACAAAAATCTTGCGTACAGGACTGGAAGGGCCAAACCTGTTCCCAGACAGAGGGGGAATAGGCAGCAGACTAGGAAGAATGAGGGAATCTGGTGCAGTAAACCATCCCCTTGCCCAGTTCTGAGACTTTTTGAGGGGCAGACACTCACCTAAAAGAGACCCTGGAGAGCATGACAGCCCAAATCCTGACCAAGCTCTGGAATGACCTGACAATGGTTAAGTCAAATGAAAGTAATCTGCATTGGTAGTATATTTATAACACTGCATTCATACATAAAGCCAGCTATTTGTCCAAACAATACTGAAAAAGGACAAGTACTTCTGGTGCTAGATGAAGAGATTTCAAAAGCCATCATGAAGATTTTTGTTGATAGAATCCATTCTACTATATCTCCAGATAAATTAACACAGGTCTGTCTTATGCTGAACATCAAACAGACAGGAAATTCTGATAATGCTTTGCACCATCTAACACCCTGGGAGTGTCCTATACTGGATATATTATATTCTAATAGCAAAGTCTGTATACTTAACTCTGGTGGCTAGAGCTGCGAACAGGCAAGACAGATCTTTCTACGAACCTAAGAAGGACTCCAAGTTTGCAGAAAAATATGAAATCTAAAAAAAAATACATTGGAGGGGGGCTTAAAAATCTGAAAATGATAAAAGAAGCGCCTGTGGCTTTAAACAACTGACTCCCCTCACAGGCTGTTGTTAGGCTACAGTATTCCTGGCTGTGAGGAAAACAGCAAGGAAAGAATGCAGTGTAGTTTCTAGCCTATTTTGGTCTTTGAGGGAGGACTCATTTGGGCTAGGCCTGACTAGGGTTACCAGCTCCAGGTTTGGGGAGGTGAGAGGAGAGGCATCAACCTAATATAATGCTATCGAGTTCACCCTCAAAAGCCATCATTTTCTACAGGAGACCTCTGTCATCTGGAGTTTAGTTGTAATTCTGGGAGATCTCCAGGTCCCACCTGGAGCCTATCACAACAACAAATGGTAAACCAGTGGAAGGAGTTTACCAAAACAAGATAAACATTGCAAACCAATTAAGCAAATCAATCGATATAATAAATAATGTATTCCACAGTCTTATGTCTCTTATTTTATATATATCAATTCTCAATATCCAATCCAAGAATCATTCCAAAACACTTATGAGTCTTAATAATTAAATCCAAAAATCATGAAAAGTCCACATGAAACTGAAGTCCACACTATGATGTCACCCAAACAGTTGATTGTAGCAATTAGTCATCTAGCTTCTACTGAAGGTGAAAGGCAACAACATGTGTCCTATGTTGAATCAGCACATTTTAATTCCCATCTTTCTTGGGTCGCTCATTATTTATGTGGCACTAGAAGAGAAAATTTAACGGTGTACCAGAATAAACACAGGTGTTCAGTGCAGTTAAAACAGTATTGCAATTATAACACTTACCAATTACTGAATTCAAATAAACACACAACACTTGGTTGTCTTGTCAGTATTGTTGGCAGTAAAAGTTCTCATACAGAGCAACCACACAGCTACAATTAAATACTCACTGCCCCAACATTACAAACACAGGTGTCTATTCAAATGCATTGTATTTAAAGGTATGTCACATAGTCACAAAACCATTGGCATTTACACATGATGAACATTTGCACAAATGCAGCCAGATCTAGTGATACATTCAGTCCTTTGGGAAACTTGGTTTGAAACCTTTATATATAAGAAGCTTCCTTTTGCAGTAAAATTCTGGTGGTGTCTTCACTATTCTACCAATGGGCATTGAAAGCGATGGCAAACCACCCTGTAAAAAGTCTGCCATGAAAATGCCATGATGTGATGACAAGCCATTGGTTGGTAATGACTCAGTGCTAGCTTTATGTACAAAAGAACAGTTTATATTCTCCAGTTCATGACTACAGACAATACAGTGGGAAACGACAGGGGCTTCTTGTACTTTATGACAGATCCTGGATCCATGCTCCAGGACCCAAATTTTCATACGGCATATGCCTGGACCCATGTAATATTTCTCACACAGACATTTTATTACGTAAAATACCCTCTTGGATGCTGGTACATTCTGACATACAGATGTTAGTGAGAGGGGGGATTCCAACTCCTTTCAGGACATTTACTTTGTGGTAAATGTCTCATTTGCCATCAGATCATGGAAATCAAACAGTTGACCTTGAATAATTTCAGTTGGAGGCTTAATCAATTTATAAACTGTGAATTCAAGAGGGTCATTTAAATGCCTTCCTGTTCCTTCTTCCTTCCCCAGAAAGCTTGCTATGAAAGGAATCAACAGAAAGAAATGGGATTGCCTTATAGAAGCTGAATAGATTCGGCTTCTATACGGAAATTATCTATACAGGAAGCCCAAAAAGATTAGACAATCTGATTCAACTTCTGGACAGCCTGAATAATATTATATAGGTATTATATGGGGTTTTTTTCCAGCTAAGCCAAGCTGAATCCACATCCCTAGTTGCCAACTCCAGGTTAGGAAATTCTTAAGAGATTTGGGAGGTGGAGCCTGGGGATGGTAGAGTTTTCGGAGCGGAAGGATCTCAGAAGGATACAATGTCATAGACACAATCCTCCAAAGCAGCTATTTCCTCCATAGGAAGTAGGGTTGCAGGAGGTCATCCAGAATTACAACTGCTCTCCTGATGACAGAGATCAGTTCCTCTGAAGAAAATGGCAGCTTTGGAGGTGGGACTCTACAGCATTATACCCTGCTGAGGTCACTTCCCTGCCAAAACCTCACCCTCCCAAGGCTCTACCCCCAAATCTCCAGGAATTCGCCAACCGGGAGCTGGCAACCCTAATGGGGGAACTGATCTCTGCAGTTGGGAGATGAATTGTGATTCCAAGCAGTGTTCCCTCTAAGCTGAGTTAGTATGAGCTAGCTCACAGATTTTTAGCCTCCAGCTCATACATCTTTGTCTTGGCTCAGGAAGAAGGACCCCCAAGCACACTAATTTATGCAAGAGCTCACAACTTTAATGCCAAGAGCTTACAAAGTAGAATTTTTCCTCACATGACTCTGCAGCTTAGCGGGAACATTGATTCCAAGAGATCTCCAGGTTGGCAACCCTAGAAGGAGAGAAGGAAGCAGGAAAAGGGAAGAGGCTGGGGGGGGGGGGGGATGAGATGCCTCCTGCAAGTCCTTGCGGGTTCCCACTTGTGTTATCTTTAGCTGAAACAGCAAAAACAGATGCTTTAGGTTTTGGGTTTTATCGTGGTTTCATAGCCTGTTTGTGGAGACAGCTCCATTTAGAAAATCTCATACGCACTGTTAAGAAATACCTCTCTTTGATTTCCTATTGCCACCAGAAACTGTGCTCTGCTACATGTCTTACAGCTCACATTTCATTATTAAAAATATTTATATCCTGCATTCTTTCCAAAACACTTATGGAAATATTACATCAGTAAACTATTAATGCACACCTTAATGTGGTGAGGGGATTTGTGCATGTTAGTGAAACTGAGAGCAATACTGTAAGGGATCTAGACTCTGTCAAGATGCTAAACTCTTAGCAAAGTCATTCAAAGTAGAATGGTTACTGAGATTCCAGACTAAGATGCATCTACGTCCTTCAGGAATCAACAGTAACATCAGCAGAAAAGAACAGACAATTCCAATGATGATGGCGGCAGAAGACTCCTTAAAGGATAGCTATTTGGCACCAGCAATAGCGTAAGATGAGACTGGTGGAGCATCTTTTGTAGACAACAGCAGTGTCACTTCAGCTAACCCTGCTTAGTACTGAACAGAAGACGGCAATTACAATCCACTTCTGACCATCTCTAACCTCAAAAATCTTATGACAAGATAATCTAAAATGGAAAAAAAAAGATATAATGCTGGAAGATGTTACTTCTGGGTCAGATGGCAATCAATCAGCTACTGGGGAAGAGCTGAGGACAACTATGACTAACAGTATTCTTAATAACACAACTAGACTAAAGCCAAAAGGATGTTCAGTTGTTGACATGAAAAAGTCAAAAGGGAAGTCCAAAGATATTTGACGCATATAATAAGAACATAAAAGTGGAGTGGATTAGGACATTTTCAGTCAAAAAATTACAGTGTTTTACTCAAGAAATGACAAAGACAGAAGAAATGGAGTTGCTCTGATAGTGAAGTGAGATGTAGCACAGGCAATCAGGAGCTATAATGCAAAGTCTGACCAAATACTATCAATCAGACTTCATGGAAAGCCTATCAACATAACCATCAAACTAACATCCCAACTACAGAGCCTGATGAGGAAGAAATTGTAAACTTTTATGCAAGTGTCCAGGAAGAAACTGATCACAAGCCTAAGCACAAATGTACTGATAATCATAGGTACCTAGAATGCAAAAGTAGGAAGCAAAGCAGAATCAAATACTGTTGGAAAATTTGGGATAGGGGCACAAAACAAAGCAGGAGAATAACCTCATACAATTCTGGGAAGAAAATAGTTTGCTGCAAACACGTTTCAGGAAACCAAACATACAACTGTATATATGGACATCGCCAGACAGCTGACTGAGAAATCAAACAGATTAATAATCAGAAGCAGAAGATGGAGAAGCTCTGTTTTCCCTACTTTAACAAGACCAGGAGCCAACTGTAGTACAGACCATGAACTGTTAATATCAAAAAAATACAATAAAGCTGAAGAAAAACACCAAAACATTCATAGTGTCAAAATACAATGTAAGCAACATTCCTGAAGAGCTTAAAGACATTGTAACGAACAGATTGGCATTACTAAATTCAAATGAACATGAACCAGAAGAACTATGGGTTGAAACCAGAGATATTATTAAGGAAGAATGAGCTTTAAAAACTACTCCTCTAGCCAAAAGAAATTAAAGCCTCAATGGATGACTGATGAAATTCTTAAAATTGCTAAAGACATTTGAAAAACAAAAAGAAAAGGTGACAGAAATAGAATCAGAAGTATAAATGTAACATTTCAGAGATTTGCATGGAAAAACAAATAGAGATATAATAATCAGTGTAAAGAAACAGAAGAAAACAGCAACAAAAAAGAGCTCTGTTCCACATGATCCAAGGAATCAAAGAAAAATTTAGAGCATGGTTCGACATGCTGAAAGATCAAAATAGAAATAATTAATTAATTGAAGGGGACAAAATAAAGAAAAGACAGACACAACACACTGAAGAACTATACAGAAGAGATGAAAGGATGACAAATTCCTTCCAAGAAGAATTCTTTAATTCTTTCTAAAACCTACAGTTTTAGAAAGTGAAGTGAAAGCTGCACTGAGAATAATTGGGAGAAACAAATCATCAGGAATAAATGGGATATTAGTAGAACTATTCCAAGCCACAGAAATGGAATATGTCAACAAATATGGAAAATAAAACAGTGGCCCACAGACTGGAAACACTCAATTTACATTCCAACTCTGAAAAAAGCAGACATCAAAGATCTATCAGAATATCACATCAATTGCTCACATGAGTAAAGTGATGCTCAAAATCTCACATCAAAAACTGATCCAGGTGGGTAGCTGTGTTGGTCTGAAGCAACAGAACAAACGGAGTCTTTGTGCGCACACAAGAAAGTATGTATCTGAGGATGTGTGTGTACACACAAAAGCACATACCTTGAATAAAACTTTGTTGGTCTAAAAGGTGCCACTGCACTCTGTTTCACAACAAAGACTGTTACTTTATACAGAACAAGAAATGTCAGATGTTCAAGCTGGATTCAGAAGAGGAAGAAGCACTAGAGGTCATGTTGCAAATTCAGGTTGTTTATATTGAGAGAATTCCAGAAGAAAATCAGTTTGTGCTTCATAGATTACAGCAAAGTTTTTGACTGTGTGGATAATGAAAAGCTATGGTTGGTTTTAAAAGAAATGGATATGGCACAACATCTGATTGTTTTGATGTGTAACCTGTACTCCGGACAAGATGCTGTTAGGGCAGAACATGAAGAAACAGAAAGGTTTCCAATAGGCAAAGGTGTATGACAAGAATGCATTTTATCTCTGTTCAATCTACATGTAGATCATATCACAAATATTAGATTTAGATGAAGGTGGAGTGAAAACTGGTGGAAGGTACTTTTAACAATTTGAGATCTGCAGATTACACCACTTAACTGGCAGAAAATAAATAGTGATAACTAGAAATATCTACTGATGAAAGTTAAAGCAGAAAGTGTCAAAGCAGGTTTACAGCTGAACATCAAGAAGACAAAAGTAATGACTACTGGGGAAATAAGATTGACAATAAGAACATAAAAACATAAGAGAAGCCATGTTGTATCAGGCCAGTGGCCCATCCAGTCCAACACTCTGTCACATAGTGGCCAAAAAACCCAGGTGGCATCAGAAGGTCCACCAGTGGGACTAGGACATTAGAAGCCCTCCCACTGCTGCTCCCCAAGCACCAAGAATAAAGAGCATCACGTACCCCAGACAGAGAGTTCCATCTATACCTTATGGCTCATAGCCACTGATGGACCTGTGATGGACAATGAAGAAAGAGAAATTACTAAAGATTTTCTATTCCTTGGTGCCATCACCAACCAAAAGGGAGACTGCAACCAAGAAATCAGAAGGAAATTGAGACTGGGAAAGGAAGCCATGACAGAGATAGATGAGATTCTTAAGCGTAAGGATGTGTTGCCGGCAACGAAGATCAAGTTAATCCATGCTATAGTATTCCCCATTATTATGTATGGGTACAAAAGTTGAACAATGAAAAAAGCTGTCAGGAAGAAAGTTGATTCCTTCACAATGTGGTATTGGAAGAGAGTTTTATGGATACTGGGAACCTCCAAAAAGACAAGCAAGTTGGCTCTGGATTAAATCAAGCCTGAACTCTCCCTAGAAGCTAAAATGACTAAACTGAGGCTATTGTTACTTTGGTCACATTATGAGAAAAGTCACTGGAAAAGACAATATGCTAGAAAACGTTGAAGGCAGCAGCAGAAGATGACCCAACATGAGATGTATTAATTCAATAAAGGAAGCCATGGCCCTCAAGTCTGCAAGACATGAACAAGGCTGTTAACAATAGGATGTCTTGGAGGTCATCACTGATTCATAGGTCACCATAAGTCAGAAACAACTTAATGGCATTGAACACACAACCCTTCAGAAGAATCTGTCAGGTATAGAAGAAATAAGGAACTTGAAGCATTAGCTATGGCTGTCATGGGGGAGGGCAACACCTGTACAAGTCAAAGCACTACAGGTTAAGGGATAGCAACTGCTATACATTAAAGACTGAGGGAGAGTCTCTGGAGACAAGTCAATGAGGATGGCATGAAACAGTTCGTTGCTTTTTTTCTGCTCTAAACACGGTAGAAGATAAAGTCAAGATTCATGAGCAGGTGATACTTGTCCAAAAATTAACACCTGTTCTCTTTCATATTACCTCTTCCACCTAAAGATGTAAGATTTTGTTTATTTGTGATTTATAACCCAACCAATGGTGATGAAGAACACTCACAAAACAAAGATGAGAGATTATGGGTGCGATCAGAAGGGCAGGTTGCCGTGACAGTATCTTGGCTTTAAATAAGCCACTTGAGTTTGGAGTGGTTTCTGTTGATCAGATAGCACCCCTAAACCGGCATCATAGCACCATGGGTCTGTGGTTGGTCATCCATATTACTGACATGCTACTCACCACGTTCTATGGGTTCTCTCCATCTAACTCCAGGAAAACAGTGCAAATGCTAAGGGAAAGCTTGGGGTATACCAACACTTGCTCTTCCTGTAAATCCTGATTCCTGTAAATCTTTATTCCAAATCACGATTCCAAACAGCAGATTAGATTGTTCAACAGGGATGAGCCAGCAAGAGCTATATCCCTGGTTTTGATTTCTTTCTGCTCAGCGCTCCTACTTCTATGGTAGGGGTGGCCAAACTGCACATGCAGCTTTTTGACACATATTGCGGCTCTCAGAGGTCAAGGAGGATCTTAATGCAGGCTTACTATCAAGTAAGCGTGCTTAGCATCAGGATCTCAGTTAGCCTCTGAGTCCTGACCCATAGGTAGTTGACTATTTCTGCTGTGTTAAAAATAAGCAGGCTTGCAAGCTCTTCTCCTCTACCATGGAGTTTGCCTGGAGACCTACAGCAGGGAAAGAGAGAGCAAGAGCTGAGGGAGCCACTGGAAGGAGAGAAGGAATTAAAGAGAGTGGTGCAGAGTTCCCCCTTAGTCTCATAGCTCTTGTAGGAGCTGTATTTGGTATCAAAGCATAATGATGCAAACTGTGGTCAGTGATTTATGTGGCATATGTGTGTTTCCTTCACCTACTGGTGCCACAAAATAATTCCCTATTGCTAGTCTTATGGGGAATGCTATTCCTGGTTTTTTTTTTAAAGTCTCCTTTTAGCATGGACATGTAAAGTGCATACACATGTTATCTTTCTGTGCAAAGAAAGTATTAAGAGTTTTAATAAAGACATGTTTGCAATATTTGTTCGTGTCTTGTGGCTCTCAAACATCTGAAGTTTATTCTATGTGGCTTGTACGTTAAGCAAGTTTGGCCACCCCTGTTCTATGGTATGGTGATCACTACAGGTAAAGTAATGCCTGTAGTACAAAGCACAGTACTATATACTGCTAGTAATTGCAGTTTATTAGTGCAAACATATTTACAAACTACAGTTAGCATAAACTTTGTTTTTTTAAAATGCATTTCAAATCACCTGGATTGCAATAAACCAAATATCATTTGGCCGTATGCCTAACAGTTAAGCTTCCTTAACAATGATAAGGTAATACATCTGAAATTAGCCTTATTGGATTGGATCCAGTGACAGTGGGAAAGACTTCTCCTGTCTTCCTTCCTACTGCAGACTACTGATCTTACTAAAATATTGTTTGTGAGGAACCCTCGAGCAGCAAATCAGAAGTCTACAGTGAGAGAGGCAAACAAATCAACATAAATATATTCTGGATTCAACCCAATGTGTTGATTAATGATGCTGGTGTCAACTAGATTTCTGTATTTTCATTACTTATGATAGAATGAAACACTGCACTCCAACTCAGTAAAAATAATTCCAGTGATATAAAACACCACTGCCTTCCACCCTGTCTTAAAAAAAAAATTAAAGTGCAAAAGAACTTCTGTTTTACTGCGTTTCTTTCCTGGAAGGAAAATACTGTGTGGTGGATGAAGACAGTTCTTCCCAGAAGAGACTAGTTCAATAGCTTAACGGCTACTTTTACTGCATTGGTTTAATTCATCTAGTTATGTAAATAGTTTTAAAAGCACTCACAAAGGAGTAAAGTTACAAAAACAAAAAGTAACCATCTCAAGAAGTCAAAAAGTCTAGCCAGACAAAACCTTTTCAGACTTGCTATTTTTATTCTGACTGTGAATTCCTTAACAAAGTTTGAAATAAATCCCTACAAACTTTTGATAACCAAGCTATGCAACTTTTGGCTACATTTATACAGACAATGTGGGCAAGTGATGCTCTGTATTCTTGGTGCTTGAGAGGGGCAACAGCGTGAGGGCTTCTATTGTGCTTGGCAGGGACAACAGTGTGAGGGCTTCTAGTGTCCTGGCCCCACTGATGGACCTCCTGATGGCACCTTTTTTGGGGGGGGAGGGGCACAGAGTGTTGGACTGGATGGGCCATTGGCCTGATCCAACACGACTTCTCTTATGACACATTCTGTATAATCCCCATCAGAAGCTGGCTGCAAGCACATCAGTCTTCCCCCAGACTCACATGTAGAAATGCACAGCAATGCATTTCTTGCTTCAGTTCCCCATTTGTTAATGCAGGTTAGGGATGCCAGACCTCCTACTACTGCAGCAGGCCACCCATCTGGCAGGGGGATTTGGGGGGCATTCCGAATGTCAACGGGAACATCATGTGGGAGATGCTCTGGGTTTTTTTTTTGGCAAATTCTAGAGTTAAATTTGGCTTAAACCACAGAATTTGCCCTAAAACCAGAGAGTCCTCCATGTGACATCCCTGACATGACGACATCACTTCTGCAAGATGTCATTGTATTGGCAACATTGCACGGTGACATCTCTGTTTAGAGGAGGGGTTTTCCCCCACTGGCCAGCCAGTCTGTGGTGGAGAGGCGCCCCTGAAAAAACAGGTTGCTTACCTGTAACTGACGAACTTCGAGTGGTCATCTGTGCAGTCACACACATGGGTCTTGCCGCAGGCAACGGATCCGTACCTCGGAGCTCCAATAGCTCGCCTATAGCGTCTTTTGGCGCGCTTTCCTCCCGCCCTGGGGAGCAGGCAGCGACTGCGCATGCCTGGAGCGGGGGGAGAGCGCCCATTCCACTCAGTTTCTTCCAGCCGCCGTTGGCACTGACACTATACCAAGTTAAGCAACGATTACAAGAGGCCAGCAGCGGGGAAGGCTGGGTGGGCGTGTGTGACTGCACAGATGACCACTCGAAGATCGTCAGTTACAGGTAAGCAACCTGTTTATCTTCTTCGTGGTCTCTGTGCAGTCCCACACATGGGTGACTAGCCAGCTAAATGTCCTGGAGGAGGGTGCTGGTAAAAGAAAAAAGTCACGTAACCCAATCACATCATATTATGCAACATAGAGATGGAAGCGGATGCACTCACCCCTGACTTCAGTGGAAGATGGATCTGAGGACCGCTTGACCGAAGGAGGCGTCACGTCTCGCACGAACGTCTAAGGCATAATGGGAGACGAACGTGGATGGTGAGGACCACGATGCAGCCGCACAAATGTCCTCTAGGGAGACGCCTTGCAGGAAAGCCGAAGACGTCGAGACCGCTCTAGTAGAGTGGGCCTTAAGACCTTTGGGCAGAGGCTGTTTAGCCATCTCGTAACACAACCTGATGGCACTAACTACCCATTTAGATAGTCTTTGGGTAGATATTTTGTGTCCTCTGTGAGGATTTCCGTAGGCCACAAACAGATTAGGGTCCTTACGGAAAGGTTGTGTACGATCAAGGTAGAAAGATAAAGCCCTTCTAACGTCCAGAGAATGCAGGGCTCGTTGTCCCTGGTCGGATGGGTTGGAGAAAAACGTTGGTAGAGAAGTTGAAGTCGATAAGTGGAACTGGGAGACAACCTTCGGAAGGAACGCAGGGTCCGGTCGCAGAACAACTTTGTCCTTGTGGAAAATAGTGTAGGGAGGATCGTGGCGGAAGGCGCATAAGTCACTTGCCCGTTTACCTGAGGTAAGGGCTACCAGCAATGCAGTCTTCCAGGAAAGAAGGTTAAGGTCTATGGTAGCCATAGGTTCAAAGGGAACTTTCATCAAGCAGGAAAGGACTAGCGATAAACTCCAAGTCGGGACGAAGGGCTTAACGGGTGGATTGAGGTGCAACATGCCCTTAAGAAAGGACTTAGACAAGGGATGGGAGAACACAGTTTTGCCATCAACCGGGTTATGGAACGCAGAAACTGCAGAAAGATGAACCTTTAAAGAGGAATAACAGAGTCCTGATTTCTGTAGAGAAAGAAGATAATCAAGGATCAGGTTAAGGGGTGCTGACTCTGGCTGCAGGTGATTAGACGTCGCGAAAGAGCAGAAGCGCTTCCATTTGCGTTGGTACGAAAGTCTAGTGGAAGGCTTCCTTGCGTTGAGGATGATGTTTGCTACCTCTGTGGAGAGGCAGGCGGATGTATTCTCCAGGCTGCCAAGGCCAGAACGCGAGGGTTGTGATGCAGAACCTGACCACTGGCCTGTGATAAAAGATCGCCCGCCGGAGGAAGGCGGTGGTACGTGTGGCGGGACATTTGTAGAAGCCTCGTGAACCACGGTTGCCGAGGCCACCATGGAGCAATAAGGATGCAGTCCGTGCCATCTCGTGCTATCTTTACCAACACCCGTGTCAGAAGGGGGGTTGGTGGGAAGAAGTAGTGAAGAGGACCTGTCCAGCTGTGAAGGAAGGCGTCGTTGCCCCTCCTGGAATAAAAACGAGGACATTTGGCATTCTCCCTGGAAGCAAAGACGTCCACCTTGGGCGTTCCGAAGCATCGGAAGATACGACGAAGGTAGGTCGGATTGATGGACCATTCGTGGTCGTCTATGCGAACCCTGCTGAGGGAGTCGGCCAGAATATTCTCCACATCCGGGAGGTGAATGGCAGTCATGTAAATGTTGTGCTTGACACACCATTCCCAGAGCAGTACGGCTATACGGCACAGGCGGAGGGATCTGGTGCCTCCCTGCTTGTTTATGTAGTAAACTGTTGCCATATTGTCCGTGGAGATCTGAACGTGTCGGTCCCTTATCAGAGGGAGGAACGATTGGAGGGCCCTGTGTACAGCAATCAGTTCTAGGCAGTTTATGTGCATGGCCCTCTCGGGGGGAGTCCAAAGCCCCCTGACGGTCTTGTCCTCTAAGTGGGCTCCCCATCCCCACTTGGAGGCGTCTGTTGTCACGACAGCCATCGGAGGAGTCGGTAGAAACGGCATGCCTGCGAGCAGATTGTCGGGTATAGTCCACCATGTGAGAGATAGAAGTGCTCTCTGTGGGACAGTGAGTAAAACGCTCTGTGGTTGCGCCTGAGGATGGTAGGCTCGTACAAACCAGAGCTGTAGTTGTCGCATCCGTAGCCTGGCAAAGTAAAGGACAGACGTTGTGGCGGCCATGAGGCCCAGCAGGCGTTGGATTGTGAATGCAGACTGACGAGGCTGTTGTTGAACTGACTTGGCTAAGGCAATGATAGTTAGTGCCCGATCCTCGGGGAGGAAGGCACGATGGAGAGAAGTGCGCAGAAGGGCCCCTATGAACTTGAGGTCCTGGGTAGGTGTGAGGTGAGATTTTGAAGCATTCACACGAAGGCCCAGGGATTTCAGAAGGGTGAGAGCTGTGTTGAGGTTGCTCTGCAGTTGATGTTGAGTCGGAGCTATGAAAAGCCAGTCGTCGATATATGGGAAGACTGGGATGTTCCGAATGCGAAGAGCAGCTGCCATCACTGCCATGCACTTGGTGAAAACGCGGGGTGCAGTGGAGAGGCCGAATGGCAGGGACACATATTGGAAATGGTCCTGGCCCATGGCGAATCGCAGATACCTCCGATGTTGAGGTCGAATGGTCACATGGAAGTAAGCGTCCTGAAGATCTAGAGAAGCCATCCAGGAATTTCTGGGAATAAGGGGCAAGATGGACTGCAGGGAGATCATTCTGAACTTCCTGTATTCGATGTGCCGGTTGAGGTTTCGCAGATCTAGAATGGGACGCTTGCCTCCATCCCTCTTGGGGACCAGAAAGTATCTCGAATAGAAGCCTGTCCCTCGATGTTGAGGAGGGACGGGTTCTATGGCATTTTTCTGGAGCAAGTCCAGAATTTCCTGATGGAGGAGTGTAGACGGGGGGGTAGCAATGAAGTAGTGGTGGCGAGGTGGAGAAATGAACTCGATTGCGTAACCTAGGCGCACGATGGTCAGCACCCAGGAGTCGGTTGTGATCGAGTTCCAAGTGGGAAGGAACGGAAGGAGACGTGTGCTGTAAGCCGGTGGGGTTTGGAGAGCAAGTGGGTTTTTGAAAGAGTCAAAGAGACTGCTTAGTCTGGAGGGAGGCCTTCTTGGTTTGTTGGGGCTTAGGTATCTGTTGGAAATGAGGTTTTTGTTGTGGACCCTTTCGCCTCCAGTAGTCACTTTGTTTTGGTGACCGTTGTCGTTTTGGAAATGATGGTCTCCAAGTTTTCGATCGATTGAACTGCTGGGAGTTTGGTTGGGAAACTCCCAGGCGTTTGGCGCGTTTGCGGCCATCGTCAACAGAGGTTAGCACTTCGTCCGTGGACGCATGGAAGAGGCCTAGGCCGTCGAAGGGGAGGTCCTCTATCTTCTGCTTGATGTCGGGCTGCAAGTTAGTAGAACGCAGCCAGGCATGACGGCGCAAGGCGACGGAGGAGGCGAAGACCCTCGAAGAGCAGGAAACAGCATGTCGTACGGTGTTTATCTGCTGTTTGGAGACTCTGGACAATTCTGACACCAAATTGGAGACCGTTCTCTGAGAGGTTTCAGGGAGAGAAGGGATCAAGGGTGTGAATTGATTGGCTAGATTGAAGACATAGGCAGAAAAATAAGCCAAGTAATTGCTGAGTTTAGAATTGGTAGAGGCCAGAGTAAATAACTTCCGTGCCAAAGTATCCAGTTTTCTCCCTTCGCGATCTGGTGGTGTAGGGTGTCGTGAGGGCTTGGCCTTAGTGGCAGAATGAACTATAATAGAGTTGGGCGCTGGGTGAGTCGCCAAGAATTTAGCATCCGGGGCATGAACCCTGTAGAGCGAGTCAAATCGTTTGGAGGTAGGTGGGACAGAGGCCGGCTTGTCCCACGCCTCTCGCAACCCTTCAAGATGTACAGGTAGCATCGGGAGAAGCGACCCTGGTGGGAAGTCAGCTTGTACTAAGTCATGTACAATGTCTGAAACTTTAGGAGAGTCAGACGGCAAGGCAATTTGGAGAGCGTCAGCCATCGTGGTGATGAGATTTAGATATGCTTTGGAAGCATCTGATGGTGAAAGGCACAGCTGTGGTGCAGACTCCGAGGCAACAGAGGCAGGGTGGTCCTCTGAATCCGATGAAAGGGAGGATTCCCGATCAGACTGGGAGTCGTCAACATTGGAAGAGTGGTGCGGTGCGATCGATTCCGAGGCCGAAGCCCGAAGCTTAGGAGCGTGACTGTCCTGGGCTGGTCGAGTCGGAGAAATCCGGATGGGAACCGTCGGGGCTCCGGGGGGGATGGTACCGGGTTTATTTAGGTCCCGAGGGCGATCAGGAACTGGAGACGGAGCCGACTGCCGAGGGAGGTGATCGGATTCTCGAAGCTCGGAGAAGTCTCGGAGTCGATCGACGTCACGGGGTCGAGAAGAGTCTCGGATTGGAGGAAGGTCTCGGAGCCGACCGTATGCTCGGGTTCGGTGAGAATCATATGCTCGGGTTCGAGGAGAGTCGTCATAGCGGATCCGAGGGGTAATGACATCACGACCCAGGTCTAGATATCTGGAGCGGTGAGTACCCTCGTAGGAAGGAGAACGAGATAGGCGATGACGAGACCTAACCCTTGGTGAAGGCGATCGTGACTGAGAAGAGTAGTCGTAGCGCGGACGAGATGAATAGTCGAGGTGTGGGCGCACATACGGGTCATACCGGTCATAGTAGGCGGAGGAGCTGGAATCGCGGTGTCTACGCGGGGAGCGAGAGCGAAACCGAGGAGGCATAGGCGTCGGGGAACGTGATCGAATCCGACGCGGTATGGGCTGGGTCTCTGGAGAACGCGAACGAAGTCGGTGAGTAGAGCTTTGGGTCGCTGAATCCCTATACAGGGGGGAAAGTGCGACATCCTGGAAGGATCCGAGTCGAAGTGAAGACTTCGCGTAGTGTTGAGTAGGATCGGATGGGTCGGGTTCCAAAAAGTCAGACGGAACCACGCTGCGGACCGACGGTGAGCGAGACTGAATAGGAATCACCTCTACGGCCGTAGAAGAATGAGGAGTGAGCTGCGGCATGTCAGTGATTACATCTGACGGAGCCGAGATTTCTGACGGAAGCAGGAGTTGAGCGGTCGAGGTTGAGGCATCCATAGGGTCAGGAGCCGAAGTCGAGGCCCGATGCGGGTGCGAGGTCGGGTGCGACTCGGTCGGGTGCGACTCGTAAGACTTCCTCGGAGTCGAATCAGTCGCTTTCGAGTGACGTGGTGCTTTCGGCGCCAAATCCTTGGAGCCCGAGCGACGCGATTTTTTTGAAGACTTATGGCCGGTCCCGGCGTGCTTCGAAATTTTCTTTGCGGACTTGTGCGTCTGCTTTTGAGAGAGAGGCACGTCCGAAGTGGCCGAATCTCCCGCTCTAGGTGGGGGAGGCGGCGAGGCAGACGCGGGCATCGCCCGCAAAGACAGTTCAAGCAGAAAGCTCCGGAGCCTTGCTGCATGATTTTTACGAGCCTGTTTTCCGAAATTCGCACAATGTGCGCAGGAGTTGACCCGGTGGGCTTCTCCAAGGCAGAAGAGGCAATGGCTGTGGCCGTCAGTGGTGGGGATCTTAGCCCCACAGCGCCTGCACTTTTTGAACGTAACCTTCCCTTCCATGCGCTCCGGACAAGGGAGGGGAGGGAGGGAAAGAAAAGGGGAAAGGAAGCGCAGAAACGGAATTTTTTTTGTGTATTTTTAGGGACGAAAAATAGTAAGGAATAAAAAGGCGAGGTGAATACGATACCAGATGGAGATAAGAATGGAGAAGAAAGCGAGCTAAGGAGGAAACGCAGCGAGGTAGGTGATGTCCGGGCGGCGGTAGGGAAGAAACTGAGTGGAATGGGCGCTCTCCCCCCGTTCCAGGCATGCGCAGTCGCTGCCTGCTCCCCAGGGCGGGAGGAAAGCGCGCCAAAAGACGCTATAGGCGAGCTATTGGAGCTCCGAGGTACGGATCCGTTGCCTGCGGCAAGACCCATGTGTGGGACTGCACAGAGACCACGAAGAAGATCCAGTGGATCCCACCCTGGGACATTAGAACTGGCAACCCTACTCCCAGCCAGAGCCAAAGTAACAATCAGTCCAAGCAGGCACTGGTCTATGGGCCCCCATGCCTTTAGGGGCCCTAGGCCAGCTTCCCCCAGCTTCCCCTCCCAGCCTGCATGCACAGCCAACAACTGAGCTGCTCTTTGCCCAACTTGCCTGGTGTGGCTGCTGCTGGCATTGTCACCAAGTTTGCCTCTTTCTGCCTCTCCCCTGCTGCTTAGTAAAAGGGGCTTTTAAGAAGGTGCCTGCAGGCTGCAGTGGGGGCCATGGGCGGTGTGTCATGGGTGATGCTGAAGGACTGCAGAGCTGCCAGTCATAGCAGAACAAGCAGCTCAGCCCTCCAATAGCACAGCAGCTGGTCCCTTAGAAGAAACTGACAGTTGGCTACTGCCGCCCTCGTTCCCTGCAGCTGAGCAGCCACAAGCACAGAGCCCTCCCGATTTACCCCCACGAATGACTTGTCTGTGAGAGAAACTTTGCCAGGATTGGGCCCTCAGACGTCGAGAAGCACGGTCAAGGGCGAGGCGTTCCCTGAGTCCTGAGTTCTAACAGGAACCTGGTTGCTCGCTTAATGGAAACAACTGCAGCAAGCTATTAAGCTCCCTGCCCTGGACAGATTCCTTTGTGGGAGCAATGTGTCTAACTTTGTGACTGCCTTCACCTTGGCTTGCTTTGAAACCTGATCCTTTGCTTCTGGACTCCTGGCTCGAATGACTCAGCTTCTGGTTAGTGTTTTTGGACATTTTTCTTTCCTGGCTCCTGTTCTGATTGGCCCTGACCTCGGACTTACTTGAGACTCTGCATTTTGGACTCTCTCTGGTGGTTCTCCCTCTACTCTTCAGCGTGTACCTGGCCTGGGACTGAGTCTCATTCCTGCTGGCACCCCAGAGTGTGACACGGTGGTGCGGGCACTCAGACTCTGAGATAATTTGCGAGGCCCCCCCCCCAATATTTCAGTTGCCTAGGGGCCTCCACAAAGTTTAAGCCGGCATTGCTCCCAGCATCCTGTTTTGTTGCCCTTCAGCAGAGGACATGGGTAGAGAAGAACAAGCACTGGCCTCATGCCTGCACAATTATGACATTTCTAGTAAAACTGGAAAAAAATATGGTGGATGCTCTCACATTTTGCAACAACAATGGTAAACCATGGAGTGTTTCCAAAATGCTAGAGTGCCTGCCATGCCACTTCCAGTAACTGGAAATAATACATATGATGCAATGCTGGTATATTAGCCCCCAATTTTCTCCCGGTGCAGCCTGGCAATCCTAATACAGGCTGATATTAAAATGAAATGGAGGAGATCGGATTTATACCCCACCCTTCACTCAGAGCAATTTACAATCTCCTTTCCCTTTCCTTCCCCACAACAGACATCCTGTGAAATAGGTGAGGCTGAGAGAGCTCTTTCAAGAACTGCTCTTGAGAGAACAGCTCTGAGAGAACTTGTGACTGACCCAAGGTTACACTAGCAGCTGCATATGGAGAAGTGGGGAATAAAACCTGGTTCTCCCAGATTAGAGTCTGCACTCCTAACTACTATACCAAACTGGCTCTCTGTTTCTATAATGCTGGAGGACATGGGAGGCTCATCCTCAACTGGAGATGGGGCAAATGGATTTTTGTATGTGACACTCCAGTCTCCAAAGGAAGCAAGATGCATGCACTTTTCTAAACCAAATGATGCTAATGGGCTTAGAAGTGTTTAAAATCTACCTATGATGACACTGGTAGGCACCCATGTCCCCTGCGTCCAGAGATATTAAAATAGATCTGGAAAGAAAGAATTGGGACAAAGGGCTGTATCAAATATTCTCCTGTCCTAAATCCAATACCTGAAATCCAGGACTAGTGTTATCAACCTCCAGTTGGCACCTGGACTTTTCCCAGAATTACAACTATCTTCAGTCCAGACTACAGAGATCAGTTTCCCTGGAGGAAATGACAGCTGTGGAGGGTGAATTCTATGGCATCACATCCCTGCTAAACTCCGTCCCCAAACTCTGCCCTCCCCGGCACTCCCCATGAATCTCCAGGAATTTTCCAAGCCAAAGCTGGCGATCATATCTACTGCATAACAGAGCGAGTGGGGAGGGCAGAAGCAAAAGCTTCAAATTGCTAGCAAAATCATAAGCAGTCTGTTAAAAGGTACTTGGCTGATCATGCTTAGCCTTTATGGTTTATTTTAAAAAGAGACACATTTTAAACTGCAGAGGTATTTGTATAAATGAACCTTATTACTATGCTTTATACCCTGCTTTTTTCCCCCAATGGGGACCAAAAGCAGCTTAAATTACTCTTCTCCCTTATCCAATTTCTAGATGAATGTTTTCAGTTAATTATGATTGATGATGACAAATGATTTTCCATCAATTTTAACCAGTAAATAGGAAGAACATTTGTTTCTTAAACATCTGTTGGGGGGATGTAGTTGCTCCTTGGGAAGTTTTAAGTTACAAAACTGAGAGTGCCAGGATCAGCAACTGAAAGATGTGCAATTTTAAAATACAACTTGCTATGATTAATTCTCATTTTAATGTATTTTAATGCATAAGTAGAATACACTTTTAGGAAGCTCATGTAACATACTCTGGGCACCTAGACTCTTTATGTATTATACCCCCTTCCCACACACAATGCTAACAAAAATCAATATTGGAAGTTCTTCTAATGAAAATGAAATTCCCCAAGTTTGCCATTGAAGTAATCTAGGACTCAAAGCAAATGTATCCTCTTTTGAACATTAACTGAACAGGCAAAGCCATATAGATCTATATTAACTTCTGGTACAATTAGAGGCTCTGGGGATAGATTTGTAGCATAAATTCAGCTGTCATGTTAACAGCCTCCAAGGATATTTTTTTACTCAGCCCATGCAATTAGAAACATGCAGCCCTTTCATTTTTCTCCAAAGCTAAACTTGCTTCTGAAAAGTAAAGCTGGGCCTTTTGAAGTCTGGGCAGTTTTTAAAGCTGAGCATTTTATTAATAAAAACATCATAAAGTAATATGATGCCATTTAGCTAGCTTACAAATTTAACCTCCATTTGTTTGTAGTTTAAGTTTTAAACATATTCATTTCACAGAACAAATGATAAACAGGAAAGATTGAGAGTATTTTAATATACAAGTACACTGATCTATGTTATAAAGAAATAAGCATCACACTATTTCTTATTTATGGTTTTATGTCTAGAAATGTCTTCACAAAGAATACCAGATGGAACCAAAATGAACACACAAAGGCCAATATCTTTCACACCCTAATCCTTACAAAATAAGCTGATTTGGTATACCAGTATGTGGCAAATATGTAGGGCCATAGTGATATGTCATGAATAGATTATGCGTACCTGTGAAGAGTAACACAAATGGGAAAACACAGTGCAATTACTTCACCATGTACCACATAGCTCACAACACAATATGCCTTTAATCACACTTAATTTACTCATTGGTTTTATGTTCACAATGATCACATTGTAAATTTAGTAGTTGTATGTCTAGCCTGCAAAGTTATCATGAGCTACAAGAACCATGTAAAGGCAAGCAGAATTTCTCATGCCTGAAAAGAGGAAGAAAGGAGAAGGAATATATCTAGGAAAACACACCCAGGACATGGTTTTCATCAAAAGAATGTTGGGGCTTACAGTTTGGCAAGATTTTTAAAAATTCACTGTTTGGGAGCCCAGGCTTCCTCCAAAGAGTCACCATTCCCAGTGTTCCCTGTGAGGTGATTGAACAATTAATTAGTTCTTAGATAGCGCAATCAAATGCGCCAAGTATATATACATTTAAAGAAAAATTAAACAGTCAAAATGTGAATACAAATTCATTCTCTATCTCCCTTCCCAGATCCCATTTCCCACTACTGTTCAGAGTAGCAGTGGGGAAAAATATTTTTTAAAAAGTGATGTCACTTTGAGTTTCCCCTGGAAGTAATGTTATAGCATGACCTAGAATGACTGTCCTCCATGCCCACGCCCCTCTGCTGGTTTCCAGGCCGTGCCAGGCAACCCTTCCTCCTCTACCACATCATTTACTGAACAGGCCAAGAACTATAATGTGCAAATTAACTTATACTTTGGGTCAACTCAGTTAAGCCAGTCTCCAAAAGGTGTAAACAGAATAATCTTCTGTATGATTGGATACAGGAACTAGTACATTCTGCCTGTGCTCAAAGCCTTTGGGGTCAAACTACACAGTATGTTTGGCCACAAGCTGGGTTGGAATTCTTACTTACCCAATCCCCACACATCCAATTTGTATAGGGATCATGACACATGGGAAGGGGGGCAACAGCCTTACTCCCCACACCATTTTCTTGCTACAAAATTGCTACAAAGGGACATTACTAACCCCTTAGTGGGGAGGGAAGCACTTCCCTAGGGCTAGTTCAGCTGAGGAAAAGGATATGTGTGGGGGCGGTTGGAGTTCCTACCCCTCCCCCTTGCCATGATTCCAATTCAACTCAAGCCTTGGGGAAGTAAGTTCCCTACAACTGTGGCTATGAGACAAGTAAGGGCAGGGGAACTTATAGTCAAATATATCATGTAGTTACAGGCATCTATCTTTTCCATCTAACGTTACAGAGTTTTTTGTACTTTTAAATGAGATACTTCCATTCTTTTGCTTCTTGTTACCAGAAGGGTCAAGAGCCCCATGGTGCAGAGTGGTAAGCTGCAGTACTGCAATCCAAGTTCTGCTCATGACCTGAGTTCGATCCCGGTGGAAGCTGGATTCAGGTACCCTGCTCAAGTTTGACTCAGCCTTCCATCCTTCTGGGGTTGGTAAAAGAAGTAACCAGCTTGCTGGGAGTAAAGTGTAGATGGGGAAGGCAATGGCAAACCACCCTGTAAAAAGTCTGCTGTGGAAACGTTGTGATGCAATGTCACCCCAGAGTCAGAAACAACTGGTTCTTGCACAGGGAACTACCTTTTTTTACCAGAAGGGTGCAACCATTTAAAATCTACATGCTTGCTCACAATCTACATGCTTGTTCACAGAGCCTGATCATGGCCAGAGGCTTCTCCTGCCCTTCACTGTCTGTTTTGTAACATTCAGCCTGATCAAGACTTCTGAAGAACTTGAAAGCTATATTTGTTGCCAGCTGATGCAGTGATGGCCACAAGCATAGATGGCTTTAAAAGGAAATTTAGACAGATTTGTGGAGGTCTGATCCATCATTGGCTACTAATCATAGTGACTAAAGGGAACATCCATGCTCAAAAGCAGAAAACCTCTGAATGTCAGTTCTAGGAAGGAACACTGAGGCAAGGCTTTGACTTCTGTGCCCCATTGTTGACCCTCTACAGTAAGTAGACAGACCACTGAACTGGTCCAGCAGATCTCCTTATGTTCTTAAATAATTGTACCAGCCAGAAAAATTGTTGAGATGATGGTCAGAAAAATTGTTGGACTGGTGTTCCGGTTATATTTTGTTGTGAAAAATGATAATTGAATATTGGTGGAAATAGCTGCATACAGACAATAGAGCTATGGAGAAGCCCTTGGCTGATGAAGATGTTCAACATCGAAACCGGTCCCCCTATGGATCATGGGCTCGTCATTTGACTGTTTACTAAAGACCAAGGAGTGGAAGTCTAGCGCTTGATGAACACACACAGAGACTTTTTGACAATTTATTTTGAACATTTACTTTGTATAGATATATTGATGTTATTATAATTAGAAGACACTGTATTGTGCCACACAGTTTCTTTGTTCTCTTAAATAATTCATAGCATTTGCCCAATCATTTCATCTATCTTCTTGCTGCTGTTTCCAACAGCAAGCCTTCTCTCTGTCAAAACATCCTTCCACTGACTTCCCTGGTACTTTCCCTATTATTCCTCAAAATGCCTCCCCTCTTGTTCTAAAGATGTAGCAAAGCAAATTCAACTAATCATAATTACAGTAGCAGTGTAAACATATGAGGCTGTCATACCAAGTCAGACCTCTGGTCCATCAGGCTCAGTATTGCCATCTCTGACAAACAGGCTCACTAAGAGAAGCAACTCACTAAGCATTCACCTCACAGTTTTAGACTAGATCATGAAACTACCAAGAGTGGACAATCAAATAGATCTTTCAAGCCAGAACACAATGCATCAAGTGCCAATGGTGCTTACTGCTGAGTAAAAAGGTTTCACTACTGCAGGAAGTGTTAGAAATTCCACACATTCTAATTTTCAAGTACTTTAAACAACTATGAGGAATTGATGCAACAAACCTGTATACAAAAAAATATTGACTTAGCATGAAACCAACCAAAACAAAAACACTTACCTAAAGCTTTATTTATATGTTAGTTTGTAAACCATTAAGGATATGATCCTAGGTGCACTTATTTGGTAGACCTTCCACACCATAAGTGATATTTATTTTTAAGTAATAATTTAAGTTTAGGATTATGCTGCACAGCAATTAAAGACAACACTCCCCTTTCATATTTAAAATGTTGGGGGAAACAATTATTACATAGAAGGTTAAATGTTCCATCGAGTGGCAACCAACTCATGGCAATCCCATGAAGCTCCACCTCATTGGGCTTTCAAGGTCAGAGATGAATAGAAGTGGTTTGTCATTGCCTTCCTCTGCATAGCAGCCCCAGACTACCTCGGTAGTCTCCCATCCAAGTATTGACCCTACTTAACTTCCAACCTTTGACAAGATCAGGCTAGTCTGGGCTATTAGGGATGCTGCATCTTTACAAATACAGCCTTTTAATAGCATCAATTTGTTTTATATTCTCAAGTAATCATCAGGCCATAAAGGGAGCAAAAAAAGTTCATAATGACATGGACTTGGATTCTATACCTCTGTTCTGCTCAGAGAAAGCATTTCTATTTGCCAAAGAGAGCAAGAGCAATTTTTGGCAATTTTCTCCACTCACTGCAGCTCCTTTAACTTCTATGTTTCTAGAGGTTCAGTGATCTATTTGGGTATAATTTCATAGTGCAGAGAAGACTGCAGCTGGAATGAAAGACTGGAAAAGTTTGTGCAGTGCGGATCAACTTGTGCTGCATAGGAGCCAAGCCATAGACCACAAGAATGGGATTTCTGCTTAGCAGCTAAAGACAAGAACACATGTTTGGAAATTAATGTTATGTAGTTACATTCATAGAACGTGTGTATTAAAAGAAGCTCTCTAAAGCTGGCTTCAGATGGGCAGTTTAAACGGCCCCAGATACAGCAGGCAAGCACACAAAAAAAGTGCATCCAAACACATACATCTGCCTGCTGTCCTGCTCCAGTCCCCAACTCGTCCCCGACTCACCTGGAGCTGGCTAAAAAAGGTACCTATTCGAAGTGGTGCCTATTTGCTGGGGTGCCTCCAAAGCACTTCCAGGCCATCTGGATGGCCAAGAAGTGCCTGGGGAGTGGCAGAGTGCCCTGGATACTCCCCTGGGGTGTCTGTGACCTGTCCCTGTTCCACGGGCTGTCTGGATGCTCCAGGGCACTCCAGTTTACACCAGCTCACTTCCAGGTCGGCACACTGCCGCACTGACCAGTGGTCTGGATTCAGCCTAATAGTCTCATCTCCTTTTTTCTTTAATGAAATGCCTACACAGCAACATGTCAGTCTTCTTCACATTTTAACCAGCTTATTGTAGGTAGAATTATTGTTCCTGATAGGCTTCAATTAGACTGATTTCAGGGAATACAATATAGAAAACAGGAAGCTTAAAAATGATATTGAGAGGCAATAAGAGTGTTTTGGGAGTGGCACTTTCCAATCACAAAGCAAAGAACAATTTAAAAATAAGACAAAACAAAGCAAAGAACAATTTAAAACACAAGACAAAAGAAAATTTAAAACATGATAAAACCAACACACAAGATCAAAACAGTACAATTAGATCTGCCAAAGCGATCTATCCTGTACCAAAGCATTTTGAGAAAAGCCCATTTTGCATGCCTTCCTGAATGTAGAAATTTAAGGGAACCTTCAAATCCATTCTGGTAAACCATTCAAAAGAAGATGCATTCTCTCTCCTCTGAAAGGGAAAGGATACCAAGGGAGCCCAGAAGACATTTCTTCCCCTTCTTAGTGAATCATGAATCATGGTCAAAAAATTCCGTTGTGAAGGTAATACACATCAGTAACTTTATTATTCTTATTCCTAAACTAACCCCTAGCATGCTTGAAACCTTACAAAGCAAAATCCACAGCAAGGGATATAGGCAGTGCACTATGTGAGGGAGACAAAGACAAAAGATAAGAATTCTTTTAATAATACAATAGTGTGGGGAATGTGGCTGAAGTAGAGTCACTAAGAAGCTGCAGTAGGCAGTAATGGGCACCAAATTTATAAGGATTCTCCAGCGAGCCTTCCTCTTCATCCAATGGAAGAGCCACTTAAGTTGGAAGAATTTAGGCTGAAAGACTTCAAACTTTGCTACATGGAGCAACAGGTATGGGTAGGATCTATCCTGATATACCTAATACTAAGATCAACGGAAAACAGAAAGAACTGTATGACAGTAGCTTCTAGCACCTGCTTGAATCTTTCACCTCTGGAGACTCAAACACCACATGCACAGCACATGCCCACAGCCAGTTTAACATTTAAAAACTAAGAATGTGCACCTAATATTTCATTGCTGCTGACAGACACTGCTGAGAGCTAGCCTTGAAGAATTGGCTTTTTGTTTATCACCAGAACAGTTGTGGGTCAGGCAGCATCCCCCACACTATTTAACTATGTGGCTTCATGAGGAACTGGAGAAGAAAAACTTATTCAGTTTCCATGACTAGCATCTCAGCCACGAGAGACAACAAATAATCCCATTGATATGAGTTGTGGCCATTATGGGTGGGGGTTTTTTCCTGGTAAGCTGTAAGCCGCAAGCCTCATTTAACAAAGACCAATAATATGCCAACCACATTAAAATGCTTATGCTAAAAAATACCTTAGAAATATTTTGCACTTTAAATTGTAACTGGATGTATTATAAATACTGAGTGAAGTGAATATATGCAATTTTCCCAATTTGAAGGTAATGTTTTTTCCCTCTTAAATGCTGAGCACGCTCTAGCCCTGGTCAGTATCTGGATGGGAAGCCATCAAGGAATACCAGGGTCACTACACAGAGACAAGAAATATTTGCAGTAGGATATGGGGTTATACTTACATGCCCATTTTCAAGCCCTTAATGGCTATTCAAGAATTTCCCCTCAGTTCAGTTTGAGCATTGTTATAATTGACAAATTCACATTCTCATCCTTTAAATGTCATTGTACTCTCTAGCTAGCATGTTAGAAGACTTTCCCCCTTCCTGCCTACTCTGTACACTGCATATAACTAGACCAGGATACATAATTATGTAGTTGATATACAGTCTGACAGTTCATAACTCTCTTCTCTGCACACTACTTCCTGGCTGCCCCACCATTTCATTTGCTGTCTTCTCTCTTCAGTCAGTCAGGAGAAATGCATGTGGGTTTCACAAATTCCTGTTTGTTTTTCAAAAGTATTACAAAGGGTGCCAGTGTGGGTCAATGTTCCCTTTAAGGAAGAGGTGTCAAACTCATGGCCCATGTGCCAGAACTGGTCCACCAAGGGCTTTAATCAGGCCCACAGCTCTCTTCCCCCCTCTCCCTCCCCTGCCTGCCCTTACCCTTTCAAGATTGATCTGTAGGAAGCAGAGAATAGGACTGGTTGCTGGCTTCTCCTCTGGGCTCTATTAAAATACATTGTAAAGAAAATGTGGAGTGGATTTTCCATTCCCAGAGTAGTCTGTCTGTGCCCAGAGATTTTACTGGAAAACCCATTCTACATTTTCTTTGCAACTTGTTGTATATAGTGGAACAGTCTGCCCCCCTCCCAATATCTGTATGATTCAGTTTGGTCCTAATGGGTGGAGCATTTGTATCAGTTTCCAGTTTTGTATGTTAATTCAAAAAACCCACAGCTTCAGATCTCTCCTTGCTGATGTTTTGAGCCAGCTTGTCTCTGCTGAATGGACCTGAGACTGGATGCCTAAGTGAGTACTCAACGGGAACCCATAGCCAAAGTCAAAGGGGAACATTACACCTGGAGAACCACAGGCACTCTGAGTAGATGGGGGGTGGGGGCAGGAAAGAAGTTTGCAGTGCCCAGACATTTCATGTCTTCCTGGGCTCACAGCATTTTATATTGTTAGTTTCTGCTGTGATCTTTGTGCTTTTTCTTGATGTTTTATTTTTTAAAATCGCATTGCAAAATCCCACTATTTCCCCAACTCTCTATTTTAGGCAGCTATCTTTTAAGGGTAGGGGGGGGGGGTGACCAACCACATTTAAAATATAGAATTCTACAAACTCAAGGAACTCAAGTTTTGCAGGGAAATAGAAAATTCTACAAACTCAAGGAACTCGAGTTTTGCAGGGAAATATTAGTTTCAACACACACATCCTCCTAATATGTGGCTCCAATGCTGTACTGAAAACAAGTACTGAAGAGGACAGCCAAAATTATTATCTCAAACCAACCTGGACAAAACCCTAAAACCCTGGAGAGCTACAGCCACTCTGAGTAGACCTGTTTTTTTTGGGGGGGGGGGGAGGAAGGAAGGAAGGAAGATTGGGGAGGGAGATGTAGAAAGAAAGCAACTTTAACTTTAAATGTGTTCTGCCACACAGTATGTGGGAAGTGCCACATGTGGCTCCTGAGCCGCAGTCTGGCCACCCCACTCTAGTTTTAGAGATGCTATCGAATGCTGAGCATAAGTCTATGAAGGTTATATATAGATGATTATTTATTGAAGAAGTATACTTCTCAGTCAAATAGGCTAAAATTAGGCAGTGATCAACCATAGAGAATCCTTGGCAGAACCCACCTTTTTCTTCACTTAGAATTTCTGACTCCTCCACCCATTCTTTCAATCTTATGCTTAACCAGGAGTAAGGCCCAATGTGAAGAAAAAATACAACAGGGTCTAGAGAGATGCTCTGGGTGAGTGCCCACCACCCTTGCTGTCTTCCCACCCGCACAAGTGAAGTCATTGACTCCCCCCATGATCTCAAAGGGAGCTGATCTCTGCCATCTAGAAAGCAATTGTAAATCTGGGTGATCTCCAGTGGATCCTCAGGAGGAAATGTCTTTCTTCACTGGGGGCGGAGAACCAAAGCATGCATCATTCTCCTCTCCCCCTGTGTGAACTGAACAACAACCCTGTGAAGGCAGGTTAGGCTGGAAGTGTATGACTGGTCCAAAATCACCCAGTCAGCTTTCACAGCAAGAACTGGATAGCAGCTGTAATCTCCAGCCCTCATTTGGAGGTTGGCAACAGTTGTTCTCCAGGAGGAAAGGCCTCTCCCTCAGAAGCCTGTATTGATACCTTAGGAATTTCCCACCAACTTGGAAAGGTACCGTTAAAGGTCTTTGGGCGAGGGGCCCCCCAGCCTTGCTGCCTTTCCACCCACCTAAGCGAAGGTATTAATCCCCCCACACCTCAAGGGGAGCTGATCCTGCCATCTGGAATTTCCTAACCTGGAGTTGGCATCCTGCAACCTCTAAGGAAAAGGACAGTCTTTCTTCAAAGTGGGGGGGGGGGGGAGGACCAAAGCAGCTTACATAATTCTCTTCATTCCTCTCTCCCCTTTGATCTGAACAACAGCCCTCTGAGGCTTCCCTATCTCCTTCTCAGGCAACCATCTTGGGGCGAGGCTAAGGGGAGGAGGGAGTGAAAGACAGTAAAGGTGGGACAGCCATGCCCTCTGAGGCAGTGCCAGGCTCCCTGGCTATTGCAGTGGCCTTCGGAGGCTATGTGTGCTGGGAGGCCAAGTGTGGGCTGTTGATAGGGCCTTTCGTGAGGCCAAAGGAGCTCTGCAGCCCTTTCTGAGGCCGACTGACAGAGAAGAGCTAAGAGATGTGTCTCTCTCTGAGGTAAGACTGCTTTTTGCAGTGTGCTCAACATTTCTGGGCCTGCAGAAGATGGGGACAAGGGAGTCAGCCAATGGGAGGCCAGAGATGGGTGACCGATGTGTGGTGGGCCAATAGTGTGTTCCCACAGTAACTGCCAGAACTAAGGTTGCTTGTGTTTTACTATCAGAATCAGCTTCACTGGCTGGCAACAGCCACTTGGGCAGGAGAAAGGAGCAGACTCAACCAATGGCATGCAAGTACTCTTGGCTGCTAGTTTGATGGACCAAAGGCTTGTGCCGTACATTCCCACTGAGCCCCAACAAATCAGGATGGTCAGAATTGCAACCACACCAGGAGAATGATTTATAATAGATAAGGTTTGTATAGTTTCCTGATAACTAAGAAGAGGATAATTGTATTTACTAAAGGGCTTGGCTCAGGTCTGATCCTGATAAACTTCCAAGGAGAACATGGGAGCTGCACCAGGCCCTGTGGTGACTGCCTGGGACATTGCACTGGGCCCAGCAGTGGCACAGTGCAGTAGCTGTGCTGAGCCCAGTGATGGAGTAGCATGGGAGTTACACTGGGCCCAGCAGTAGCACAGTCTAGTGAGAGCCTGAGAGTGCTCTGGGCCTGGAAGTAGCTGCCAGACTGCCCAGAGTTCCACACTGGACCCAGCAGGAGCTGCCAGAGAGCTCGGGGGCCACACTGGGCTCGTCAAGAGAGTGGGGGGGACAGGACTGGTGCATCCCAGTAGGTCAGGTAGGCAGCCACCTAGGGCACTACCTGGCCTCAGGGGCAGCTGGCTACTCCCTCCCCACACATGCCCCACCACCCTCAATGCCACTCCCCAAGTTTCTCTCTCTCACACACACCTCACTTGTATTTACTAAAGGACTCAGCTCAGGTATGTTAAACTTCCAACTTCATATACTAGAATTACATGTCCTCTTGAAAAAAACACCTGTCCACCAAAGCTTGATAAAGTTTCCCATGCCTTGTTCATTTCACCAGATAAAGGTGGTGGTGGTGGTAAGAAAAACCAACCTCAGGGAAACTGTGAGGAACAGGATGGTTAAATAAATAACCAGCCAGAAAATACAGTCATGTAAAAGAAAGAGGAATCAGATGTGAGAACCTTTCCTGACCACAAAGAACACATTCCAGATAGGAAAAAGACATTAAAATGTGCAAAAATGCATTATTCATTTGGAAATAGCCATCTATTCACTGGTGACACAAAAAATACTGGATAGTCTGAGTACACCACCACCTTTGTAAACATCTATGAATTCAAAACTGAATAAGAACACATTAAAAACTTTTCACATATCCACCTCAACAATGGAAAGCAAGCTGAAATGTTTTTAATATGTGAAAACTGTCATAGCCTTTTCCATTCTTGCTTTCTGTCATTACTCTGGTCATTCCCACAAGACAGCCTCATCTGACATAATCAAATTGCTCCACAAAACACACTTTTTGCAAAGATTTTCACACTCTACCATGGCCTCACATTTCTTTCTCTTTCTGCTACTATTCAGCCAGAAGCTACCTCATGTTCAATAAACCTTTTACTAATCCTCCCACAGTTCTTCTCTCGCCTCTGTTGTCATCATGTTCAGCTCCTGTAATCATGGGCTATCCCATATCTGTGTTCTGTACAGCATGAATATGATGTTGGTACTAAGTATTGCCTATCAGTAGTTGTAAATCATCCTAAATCAAATAGCTACACAAGACAAAAACAGAGAAGCAGGACAGGATCTGTAAAAGGTTAGATGGGGCAGAATTTAACTGAGGACAAGCAGCAGTGAAGTAATGCAAAAAGAAACATTTGCCCATTTTGCTCAGCACTGAAATTTCAGTGATGACACTGGGACTGAGGTAGGTTTTCCAATCCCCAGCTCCCGGGGGGGGGGGATCCCCCAGTTTTACAAGCTCCACCCCACCCCCAGCCAGCTGGCGAGCAGGGGGAAGCCCCACCCCCATAGCCACCATGTACCTCTAGATCTCTCGCAGGTTTAGAAACCTGCAAACAGGTCCCATTTTAAAATGTGTGTGTGTGCCTTTAAAGTTGAGCAGGAAGTACTTCACGTGGAAGGGCCAGCAGCAGAGCCTCCTGAAAGCACAGCACCTGAGTTTGTTTTCCTTTCCTTTCTCAGCAAGTGTGTGTGAAAGAAAGAGAGCAGTGTAGCCTTTGTACTTTTCAGATGTCCTTTGTAGGAACCAGAGCCAGTAAGTATGTGTGTGTTTGTGAGTGAGTGATTGAGAGAGAGAGAGAGAGAGAGAGAGCACTCACAGCCCCTGTACTTTTCAGTTGTTGTTTTAGGGGAGCCAGTTAGGAGTGTGTGTCTGTTTCTGTGCGTGTTTTGCATTGTTTTCAGAATCTTTGTATAGGAGCCTGTTTATGGGATGGAGGAAAACTCCACCTCTCTTTTTATTTACCAGTGTTAGCGTGAAGAACAGCAGTTCCTGTGAGTAAAGCCCCAGTGAGATCACAAAAATGTGAGCTTGCAAACTCTGCATTTTGGCTGCTTTTTGTGTGGTTACACTTTCATTTACTAGAATTGCAGCTATTGGGGGTTGAGGAAATTATGACTATTCAGGTGAACTGCACTGCTGTATTTTTATGTATTTATTTTGGAAATGGGAAAGTCTGTCTCTGCCCTCAAAGTCTCCTGGCTCCACCCCCAAAGAACCCAGATATTCTGAATTAGACTTGGCAACCCGAGACTGAGGCAAGGGCTTCAGCATTAGAATAATGTCACTTCATATATATTTAAAGGGGATTTAAATCAGTAAAAGATCAACAGTGGAGAGTTTTATGACATCTTAAAACAATTGTATTGTGACAACCAACAACTCTCTCTTTTCTTCTGCTGGGCCAATTTACAAAAGCCAGGTATCCTAAAACATTTTACTTTTGGGACTGGGATTGTGCACATCTTAGCAATGGGTCTTAGATGAACAAGCAAAGAGAACATTCACCATAAGGCAACTTTCTCCTAAAGCAGAATGTGAGCTCTCATTAGATAAAAATGTTAACTATGTATGATGTGCTTTCCTTCTTTTTAAGACTGGGAGCAAAATGGGGGGGGGGGGGGAGAGACACAGACATTCTGAAAACACATCTGGCAATATTAAGTCAGTTCATATCTGTACTTCAATAAAACACAACTAAATTTCCAATGCAAGAAAGATAAAAGTAGCTGCACACCACATTTTCCCACAATAAATAAATCAAAGATTTAATCTTTTTTGCTCTCTTTCTTGCCAACAGTGACAAGTTTAATTTAGGAAGTATTTGAACACTGGAAAACACGGCTGGAGAAAACAGCAGACAGTTCAATAGAGTCATAAGGCTGAAGTTCTAGCTCTAAATTCTGTTTTCTGCATTTCTAATATTGCAAGCCAAACATGCCTATTTTCATTTAATTACAAGGCAAAGGCAACACTGTATATATTAATTCTTGTTAAACAAGAATTTATTACTTGAAAACATTGCAAATAGGCTATTTAATTACTTTACCACATGTGAGATACTTAGCTTGAGATCTTGTTTGTTTAATAGAACATGACATCTATAAACCCCATGGGAAGAACCCCACATATTTTTATCTTCTCCCTTGAGACTTTTTTCAAAGTAGACATACAAGGAACAAAATAATCATATTAATGTTCCCTTCTTATTAAAAATTCAATACATATCAGTGGGAACTCCGCAATCAGGAGTAAAAATTTCAGTTGTACTAAGTAATCCCAGTTTTTAAAAATTTAGGTTAATGAGGTTAATGAAATTAAAAAGCATCACATAAAATAAAATTTGCACATTACCAAGTTTTTAGAAATGTCTTAATGTGCATATAGATAGAAAAGGGAGCAGAATCAAAGCATTCCTATGCTGAACATTCTTTTTACTTCCTCCCCCATAGTACTTGGCTTTGCAGTTTGATACTGTAGCATGTTAGACTTTGGCTGGTGAACTGAGACAAACACCCCTAGATTTTATTGGTTGAACCGGGCAGTGCATCATATGTACAAGAGATGCCTGCTGGACTGAAGCTATCTCTATGTGTGCTTAGTACATTGAGCTTTTGGCTTTCAAGGAATGAGATTATATCGAGGGCCTATATGGTCGAGGGCCTGTCTACCTTAGGGACTGTCTCTCCCCATATGAGCCCCAAAGAGTACTGAGGTCAGTGGGAAAAAACTGGTTGACAATCCCTGGGCCGAAGGAGGCCAAATTGAAGACCACTTGAGAATGGGCCTTTTCGATGGTAGCTCCACACTGGTGGAATCAACTTCCGGATGAAGTGCGGGCCCTGCAGAGTCTTGATCAATTCCGCAGGGCCTGCAAGACCACTCTTTTTAAGATGGCCTTCGTCTAAATATGGAGTTGTTAGATCCGCTGTTGACATTTCCGCCACTATATTCACTGAAGGTCTAAGATGTAGCACCATAAATGTTAATTTTAATAGTAATGTTGGTTTTAAATGATGGTTTTATTTAATGTATTATCTATTGAATTGTATGAATGTTTTATTGTACATCAAATTTACATGTTGTGAGCCGCCCTGAGCCTACTTCGGCAGGGAGGGCGGGATATAAATAAAATGTATTATTATTATTATTATCCTTGAGAAGATATACACATGAGACTTTCAGAGATCACTCAGAACACCCACTCCCACAGTGATTCCTCTGCTGCTGTCAGGAAAAATGAAAGTCTTATGGTAGAAAGGTGTCATGGTAAGGAAGATGGAACAATTAATCCTAAGAAGGGAATCTTTTCTTCAGATGGCAAGGTAATATTCTCTTATATCATGGATACTCCTCTGGGAATTGGGTTGCTTTGGGGTGTGAGTTTTGAACTACAGCAATGTCGAGAAATAGTCTGTTACTTGCAATGGTCTGTTACAACGTGAAGACATGGTTTGTTATTTTTGCCTGGGGCAAAAATAGCAGATGTCTGTCTGGATATGCTTGTAAGTAACGCAGGGGAGAAGCAAGCGACTGTGATGCACATCTCCACCAATAATGTAAAATGCAGTCATGTAGTACTAGATGAAAATAGGTTGTTAGGCAGAAGATAAGAAATCAGAACCTCCTCAAAATGCTGCTTCTTTCACATGCAGGATCAACCAGTCAGAGATTACGGGTCTCAAAGCATGAGCAACAGAACAAAGCAGTAGACAAGTTGCACCTTTAAGACCAACTAAGTTTTATTCAGAATGTAGCCTTAAAGGTGCAACTTGTCTACTGCTTTGTTTTATTGCTTCAGACCAACACGGCTGCCCACTAGGATCTAAAGCATGAAGACAGTGGAACCTGGGGGAAAGACTTCAATTTAAGAACTAGGGAATGGTTTTAGACACCCTGGGTGCATTCACACACACTATATAATGAGCTTTGAAACTGGATTTTTACTGCCTATGAATGGCAAAATCCACCTGCAAACAGTTGCCATGAGAAAGCACCCACTGACTGTACAAAAACAGACAAGCTTCGCGTGACTTGAAGTGGAAGCAGAGCAGTTTGTAAACCTGACAAAAAAACTGCCAGAAGCTGGAGAGTATCTTGTTCAGGATGACTAATCCTAAAGAATGACCAGTTAACTGGTTCACTGCTGGGGCCTCATTCCTTCACTGCCAGTTCCTATAAGCCATTGCTTATTACACTGCCCATGCAGATTCAAGCATGTACCATGCCTTGAACATGAAGGTTGGCACTGGTTGCATGTGGGACCGTTTGTCTTTGCGTAGGTCAGTTTTTTGAGCCACCACCTAATGCTGTTTGCAAGAGTGGGGGACATATCCACATTTTGTTGCAGTGTCATATTGAAATGCTAACAGCAATCACCACAGGGCCCTTGCATGCAGCCCAGTTCACAACAATGTCTCCATAGATTTCTCTTCTTTGAATGTGGAAGGAGGAAGATGATAGATAGATGATAGAAGACAGATACATATAATTATAATTTTAAAAATTTATACAGAATATAATGAATGTGGATGACAAATATCAAGTTGGCAGCCCAGGAGATCACCAGTTTCTCTTTCTGAACCTGTAGCAGAAAGTGACTCTCCTAAGAATCTATTATGACTCCAAATCAGGCCTCGGATTCAGTGGGAACTCATAGGAGCACAGCTCCTGAACCTTTCTGAGAGTTCCACCTCTTCCTTCCCACCTTGTCCATTGAATAGTAGGTGCAGTTGCATAACAATCCCTGAATGAGCTCCACCACTTTTCTACAAAACGACCCTGCTCCCAAGTACTGAATGCTGCATTGAGATAGTATTAATAGATTTATCATATTGATCATGAAATGGTTTTTCTACAAGGTATTGTATATTTGTTGCAATGTCCTTAAATACCTTGTCCCTGGATGCAGTTCTCAGAAGAAGCCATTCGAGTAAGAGTGTACACTGATGCCCTATGCTCTGAAAGAGACTACCACTGAAGCTATCAGTTGGGTGCAGATCTCCAAAACAAGGAATGATCAGTGACAGAAGCTTGGATTGGAAATGCCTCTGCTGGTAAGATGAGTAACTTTCAATGAGACAGTACAACCAGAACATAAAAATAAGATTCTGCCAGTTCTTCTATAAACCATGAAGACTCCTCAGCTGCAAAGCTTACACTGTGGATGTATTCAAAATCTATACATCTGTTTATGTACTTAGGATACATTATTCTCCAGTCCCCTTTTTCCTGAGAAGGCTCTTCATTTTTCCTGTAATAGGCCAGGGTGTACTGTTTCTGAGAAGATGATTGTCAACTCACTGGTGCTTTAGTGGCTGAGCAGATGTGATGGGGGCACATTTGTGCTTCTGTCATAGGACCAATGAAGGAACTCAATGTAGTAACTTATGAACATAGTGTTTCATCACCAGTAGTCTGTAGATGTGTGTAGCTCTGCAAAGTGGAAGCACTAAGCTCCATTTTTCTCCCCTCTTTCAGTTCTTAAAAGGGGCTTCTTTCTTTAACGGCTGAGGGGTAGCTCAGCTGTCAGCCACCTTTCAGCTATTAAAGAAGACTGCAAGGCTGCAGGAAAGCCAGCAAGGTTCTTGTCAGTTTGGTGCTTCTGTGCTCATGCATTGAGTGGAAAGGGGATGGAAAGGGGGTTGTGGCCAGTAGGGAAATGAATATAAATGCCTCTAATCTGCTAGCTGCAACTTCGACTGAAGGGAAGCAATTTTGTGCCCATGTGCAGAACCAGCCCTGATCTAAGTGGGTATCCCATAGAGAGTATGGCCTGCTTCCTTTTGTATCAACTGTGGCGTCTGTGCCATTTTTAAGAACAGATGAAGCATCCAACCTTCTCTCATTCACCAGTCAGTGGTGTGGGTCCTTTGAGTTTTGTGCAAAAGCAGAAAGACATTTTTAACAATTAGAAGACTGGAATACAACGAAAGTGAGTTTGGGGAAAATGGTTCTTGGATCATTGCTGGACTGCTTGCAATATTATGAACAGATCTAATTGCATCTTACTGTTATCTCACTCACAGGAAATAAATGCCTCAAAAGTAATGGCAAGACTGTACCTGACTGTATTTAATCTGATCAGCCAAAAAAAGGGGGGACAAAAATCCTTCTTCCACAGCCATAAGTACACTTTGAGAAGCACTGTTATTGGTTTTTCCCCCCCACTTGGAAATTGAAAGAAAAAAATAAAGTTAAAAGTCATTTCACAGATAATTTAACCCAGTGGCCTTTCCAAACTACTCACAACTGGATCTGAATCCCCAACTGCAGCATACTGTTAAATTTATCTTATTTTTAATTATTTTCATTCCACCTTTCAAAAGACATTTCCAAGGTGACTAGTAAAGCATCTATAGGTTATTAAGTGCTGTTTAATGATAAAAAGCAAAGACACAGCCCTGACTGCAATCTTACAATATGGATATGTGTCTGTCTCTCTGTCTCCTTCAATGGAAAAGGAAGGTATGGGAAAGAGACCACTTGTAAGAGCAGCCAGTTGCAGCTCACTGTTCACAACTGAAGACTTCCATGACATCTGAAACACAGCAATCATCTCTGCCAGATGCCCAGTTAAAGCCCTGTTTTTACACTTCAGCCAAGTTGGCAGTGTACGGTTTGGATGTTTGACAGGCCTGCTCTATTAAACTTACAGGTTACATTAGAAACTCAGCTGGATAGCCTAAGAGCAAAACCATCAATTAAAAAAATGATCTGTGACAAGTAAACAGCAGCCAGTAACAAAGGTTAAAAACATATACTTATTAAAAACCACTAACTACAGCACACAATTCAGAACTAATTCAGAACAGAAACACAATTCCTACATAAACTGATCATACACACTCTACAAAATTAACAAAAGTCTGAACGAACAGAACATTTTTTAAAACCTGACTAAAATTAGATGCCATATGAATAGCAATCAGAAAAGTTACAGCAGCACCACAAACCAGGCCATACCTTTAGTGACCACCCACTTAACCTCTGATGGTGGGGGCACACAGTTTCTACAAAGTATCTTGGGTAATAGGTATGTTTCATGTGACTAGCCATACTCAGTGTGGACAACCTGCCCTCAAAGGATTTGCCTTCTATACTCTCACAATGCAATTCTAAATAGAATGACACATTCCTAAATCCACTGACTTCAATGGACTTCAAAGAGTGTAACTCTGGTTAGGATTTATTTATTTATTTGCACTATTAATTGGCTATGTTCATCCATTTGTAATGTTTCTCCAAAAATTCTAAATTGACAGTAGTGCCTCAATGGTGCAGAATTTAACTCTATTATAACCAGGGCTCTTTTTGGTAGGAAAAGCCCAGCTGGCACTTATTTGCATATTAGACCACACCCCCTGACATCACCATGGTTTCACATAGGGGTTTTTTTGTAGAAAAAGCCCAACAGCAACTCATTTGCATGTTAGGCCACACCTACTGACACCAAGCCAGCTGGAATTGCGTTCCTGCTCAAAAAAAGCTCTGATTATAACTTACTAAATCTTATGACTTTTTGCATATGCAAGTTCTAACAATGCCTACTTGAAACAGGGCTTGAGATCTAAAGCATGAACAGAAAAGCAACACGTGGATGCTGAAGTTGGGAGTGGTAGTTACCGTGAGGGGTCCTTTTCCACAGAGGTAAGGAAGACATCTTTATAGGTTATTCCAATGTTCCTCTAGAGAGGCAGGAAACACCTTTTTCTCCTTCCTTTTGGCACCTTTGAGATAACCCTCCCCTTTCAGGTTTGGGACTCCGAAGAGCAGTAGAAATCCTGCTAACTCAACTCTAGCTAGAAACAGAAGTTGTTGTTGTTGTTGTTATTATTATTATTACCTTTAATTTATATCCCACCCTCTCCACAAGTGGACTCAGGGCGGCTAACAGTCAGTTCAAAACTTCAAACAATAAATACAATTAAACAGTTTAAAACTTCAAAACTTCAAACAGTAAATACAGTTAAAACATTTTAAAACATCCTTTGGTGCTGTTAAGTAACAACTTAGGTGGGATCGTCCTTTACTAACAGTGAACCCATAGTGATTCCAATTTCTCAGTAGTGTAGGGTGGCAGTCCTCTCTCGTGCCAAAGGCCTGTCGAAATAACTCGGTTTTGCAGGCCCTATGGAATTGAGAGAGGTCCTTCAGGGCCCTTATGGCCTCCGGGAGTGTATTCTATATTTCAGGTGTTGCCACTGAGAAGGCCAAGGAGCATGTAGAGCACAGCCTGGCCTCCCTTGGTCCAGTGATGGACAATAGATGTTGCATCCCTGAGCGAAGTGCTCTCTGGGGAACATGTGGAGAAAGGTGGTCCCAAAGATAGACAGGCCCCCGATCATATAGGGCTTTAAAGGTCAATACCAACATTTTGAAACGGACTTGGAACACAATAGGCAGCCAGTGCAGTTCTTTCAGCACTGGCTGAATGTGCTCCCATCAAAGGAGCCCCATTAACAGCCGCACTGCTCTGTTCTGCACTACCTGCAGTTTCTGAGTCAGGGTCAAGGGTAGTCCCATGTAGAGAACATTACAGTGATCTATTCTCAAGGTGACTGTGGCATGGATCACCATTGCAATTTAAAACAATTTTATTATAATGTAATACATTGTAATTTCATATAATCACTGGTTATTAAAAATTAATACACATACATTACATTTTCTCCAACCCTCCCCCCTTTTTGTGACTCCTGGCAGTGCAAATTTTACCCCCTTTACAAACCGTTCCCTATTGCTATTTTATTTAATTTGTTAGAAGGTAATAAACTCTATCTATTAAAGAATCTTTCTTTATAAAGAAAAACATTAAAAAGAAAAAAAACCCATATTTGTATTCCAACTTGATAGTAGTCCTTTTTCAGTCCTTCACACAAAAAAATGAAAAACATAATCCAATAATCTCATTTTTCTTTTTCTTTTTACTGTAATCCATATAAATTTTTTTTGGGGGGGGGGTTAACCGTTGTCAAAAATTGCCAAATGTCCTTTAACGTTCCATTGTTTTTCAATGTACTTTAGAAATTTTCCCCACTCATTTTTAAACTTCTCTAGATCTTGTTCTTTTAAGATTGTCTTGACTGAAAATGTCAAGACAGTGTATGATTGCAATAAAAAAGGCCAACACCATGCTTGGAATTATTAGGAAGGGAATTGAAAACAAATCAGTCAGTATCATAATGCCCCTGTATAAATCGATGGTGCAGTCTCATTTGGTATACTGTGTGCAATTCTGGTCACTGCACCTCAAAAAGGATATTATGGCATTGGAAAAAGTGCAGAAAAGGGCAACTAGAATGATTAAAGGTTTGGAACACTTTCCCTATGTAGAAAGGTTAAAATGCTTGGGGCTCTTTAGCTTGGAGAAACGTCGACTGTGGGGTGACATGATAGAGGTTTACAACATTACGCATGCGATGGAGAAGGTAGAGAAAGAAGTATTTTTCTCCCTTTCTCACAATACAAGAACTCGTGGGCATTCGATGAAATTGCTGAGCAGTTGGGTTAGAACGGATAAAAGGAGGTACTTCTTCACCCAAAGGGTGATTAACATGTGGAATTCACTGCCACAGGAGGTGGTAGCAGCTACAAGCATAGCCAGCTTCAAGAGGGGGTTAGATAAAAATATGGAGCAGAGGTCCATCAGTGGCTATTAGCCACAGTGTGACTGTGTGTGTGTGTATAAACAAAATAAATTTTGGGCCATTGTGTGACACAGAGTGTTGGACTGGATGGGCCATTGGCCTGATCCAACATGGCTTCTCTTATGTTCTTATTCTTGTAAGTTTGTCCATTTCACTCCAGTGCATAACTCCCACCTTTCTGGTAGTTTATCTTGCTTCCACATTTGTGCATATAATGTCCGTGCAGCTGAAAGCATGTACCAAATTATCGTTCTATCTTGTTTTTGAAATGTTTCCATTCGTAATCCCAACAAAAAAATATCTGGCGCCTTCTTAATATTATATCCCAAAATTTTTGAAATTTCTTGCTGAATAATTTGCCAAAATTATTTCGCCTTTTCACAAGTCCACCACCTATGGTAGAAAGATCCTTCTTGTTTTTTACATTTCCAACATCTATCCGACACCTGATTGTTCATTTTTGCCAGTTTCTTAAGTGTCATGTACCACCTATATAACATTTTAAAGCAATTTTCCTTAATGTTATAACATGTAGATATTTTCATAGAGTCCTTCCATAAGTGTTCCCTTGCCTCCATCTGTATCTCTTTATTTATATTTATTGACCATTTTATCATTTGTGATTTAACTACTTCATCTTCCGTAGACCATTTCAGTAATAGCTTATATGTCTTTGATATCAGCTTTTCATTTTCCCCAAATAGCATTCTCTCAGGTTCTGTTTGGTCTTGTCTTATTCCGTAAGTCTTAACGTCCTGTTCCACCAAACTCTTTATTTGTTGCAATTGAAACCAATTATATTTATATTGTATTTCTTCTGCCAATTTTAGTTCCACCTTTCCTCCTTGAATTTTTAGAAGTTGTTTATATGAAAGCCACTTCTCTTCCTTGATATCTGAATACAATTTTATTACTTCTGTTGGAACAATCCAATGTGGTTTGCTCTCATCCCCATATCTTTTATATATATATTTTTATATATCCAAAAACATTTCCATGACCTTCTAATGCTAGTAGTTTTCTGTTTTGTAATGTCATCCATTCCTTAATCCACACCAGGCATCATGATACAGTTTTAAATTAGGTAATTGAAATCCGCCCCTTTCGCATCTGTCAAAATTTTCATTTTAATTCTTGGTTTTTTCCCCAGCCCATACAAATTCTGAAAGTTTCCTTTGCCATTTATTAAATTGCTTGTTGTCTTTCACTATTGGAATTGTTTGAAACAGGAACATAATTCTCAGTAAGACATTCATCTTAATTGCCAAAATTCTTTCCAACATAGACAGATTCAGTTCATTCCATTTTATCATATCTCCACCGATCTTACGCCAAAGTTTCTCATAATTATTTTTATACAGATCAATATTTTTCATTGTTATTTCCACCCCTAAGTATTTTACTTTAGAAGTAACTTCACACTCTGTTAGCCTCTGCAGATCTTCCTGTTTATTCTTCGACATATTTTTACACATAATTTTTGATTTTTTATTTATATAAAAAACCTGCCAGTTCTCCATATTCTTGTATCTTACGAAGCAACAATGGTGTTACACGAGTGGGATTCTCATTTATAAGCATCACATCATCTGCAAATGCTCTGTACTAGTTCCTTTATTTATTATCATTTTTCTGTTAAATCTGCATTAATACAGAGCCTTGCTGATTGTTCAGAATATATCGCTTTTACCATTCTTATAAAGTCATCTCCCAATCTCAGTTTCTCCATCACTGCAAATATAAAATCCCAGTGCACATTATCAAATGCTTTCTCAGCATCTGCAAAAAATAATGCTATTTCTTTCTCAGGGTGCTTTTCATAGGTCGTTTTCGCACTCACCTTCCGCCGGCGCGACCCCCCTCTTCACCACGCAGGATCTGCGTGGATTTCGCACTAAACGCTGCGGAGCAGCCAGAAAAGCCGGAAGCTCCCGGCGCAAAAGCCGCTCAAACTGAAACCGCCAAAAAGCAGTTTGGCATTTGCGCGGCTTTTGCGACGGGAGCTTCCGGCTTTTCTGGCTGCTCCGCAGCGTTTAGTGCGAAATCCGCGCAGATCCTGCGCGGTGAAGAGGGGGGTCGCGCCGGCGGAAGGTGAGTGCGAAAACGACCATAGTATTCAATGATGTCTATACATGGATCACCATTGCTAAGTTGTTGTGCTCCAGGAAAAGGGCCAACTGCTGAGCCTGTCGGAGATGGAAAAAGGTGGATTTGGCAGTGGCTGCAACCTGGATCTCCATAGTCAAAGAGGTCTCAAGAAGCACTCCCAAGCTCTTGACCTTAGGGGCCGGTATCAGTGGCACCCCATCAAGAGCTGGTAAAGGGATCTTCCTTCCTGGGCCACCTTGACACAGATAGAGAACCTCCATCTTTGTCGGATTCAGCTTCGACCGACTCAGCCTGAGCCAAGAGGCTACGGCTTGTTAACGGAAACATGAATAGCACTGTAATAACATTAAGTATCACCTACATGCCAACTTCAAGGGAAAATGCAGATAAGGATGAAGAGAAAGATATCATACTGAGCAGAAAGAGATGATGAAGGGAGAGGCAAGATGTCCTCCTTACCTCTGAGCAGAAGGACCCCTCATGGAAAGTACCAATGGTTTGTTCTCCCTCAGAGGCAGAGGACATCTTTATGGGACCTTCCAGAGCCATGTCCCTATTTGGGTGGGTCATCATTGTCTTCTGCCGTGGTTACAATATGTTACAGCACTCTTCTTCCAAAAGCAGCATCCACCAGATGCTATTGTGTGAATCTTGTAATGTCTGATGAATGCTGAGATAGAGGACCATGTAGCTGCTTTGCAGATCTGCTCTACAGAAACATGGTTGATGAAGGCTGCGTTGGTGGAAGCACAATGTAGGGAATATGCTGTAATGCCTTTGGGGACCGGTAATCCCGGAGCTTTATATGCTTCTATGATGCATGTTTTCTGGGTTGAACTGATAGCATTACGGGACATTCTATCCCATTCTCAGTGGCAAGATGTTAATAAACATGCAGTCCATCTTGTGTATCTCATGAGATCTGGCTATATAAACCTTCAGAGCTCTTCTGACGTCCAGAGTGTGCCAGATGAACTCTCTCAGGTGTTTCGGTTGTGGACAAAAAGAGAGTAGGCAAATTTCTTGCGAATAGTGAAATCTTGAAGCTGCTTTTGGGAGGAAGGTAGGATCTGTTCTGAGCACTACCTTGTCTTTATGGAAAATACATAGGCTGGTCTTTATAGACAGAGCGCTGAGTTCCAATACCCTTCGAGCTGAGGTTATAGCTACGAGGAAAAGGACTTTCATGTGAAGCCATTTCAAACTGACTTCAAACTGACTAGGGGATCAAATGGAGGTTTGGTAAGAGCTATTAACACTGTGTTGAGCCTCCAAGTAGGAAACTGATGTATCTGAGGAGGTGCCTTTGCCATGGCTCCCTGCAGAAAAAGTTGTATATGAGGGTGCCTGTACCCTCCGAGGGTAGGGAGCACCATTGTCAGTACTGCCACTTGTTGTCATAGGGTAGCTGCCTTCAACCCCGACTGGAGTCCATCTTGAAGAAATGCGAGGATTGATGCCATTGTAGGCAACAAGAGTTCCATTTTCTTCCATCTGCACCAACGGACAAAGGCCTTCCAAGTGGCATTATAAATTCAAATAGTAGACTGGTGTTTAAGGCTGTTTTCGTAAAATAAATCTTTATCTAATATCTGTCATCAGCCCTTAAGAGAAATAGCTTTTTTTCCCTACACTTGTGTTCACATATAACAGCTTCTTCCAGCAATACACAACAAAATTGTGTATATGTTTGTTTGTCCTGTGTATAGAAAAACAATCCTACATAATGCCCCTTAAACATCTCCCCCTCTCTCGTTCCTTTCATTAAATAAATCCCTCACCACCTCCTGATTGAAAATTATTACTAAAACAAGTGTTCAATTTTTAATAAGCATTTAAAAACAGCAAGATAGGCAAAGGTTGATTTCCCCACTGATGGCAAAGGCAGGGGAGAGAGTACCTTCGCATCCAGCAGCTTTATCTATCACAGCTGACAATGGGATCCAGTCTAGATGTGTGAGGCTATATGCCACGTTTTCTATTAAAAATACACTACAACAAATTTTGAATCCAACTAGTAGAGGAGAATGTCTATTAATATAATAAAGAAAATAAATATTGATATTGACGCTGGTCTATAAGAAGGGCTAGAAGTTACACAGCAGACGATAATACAATTGCCAACTTTGTACTTCGGTTCATCTATGGAAAACCAAAGTGCTTCTGAGCATGCACAGCATGCCTTTACATTCTGAATATACATATCTGTAAAACAACCATTCTTATTTAGCTTCAGAAATAGGGTAGATGCACTTAACCCTCTTTGATATTTAATTCTTTGAACAAACATCTGAAAAGTGGAAGCCCTCCTAGTTAGATGTGCATAACTTGAAAGAAGCACATCCTTTTATATAGATTTAAGAGTACAAATTTTAAAATACAGAGCAGAAGATACTCTGTGTTCCCATTAGGAAGAAAGAAGAGGCATAAATGCTTCTCCTGCTTCCTTTACCACTTTCCCCCCCACAACCAGTGAACTTACCTTTACCCTGTTCAGCTTTTCCTTTTTCCCTAGTCCTGGTAGCTTCTACTAGGGAAAATTAAGGTTCAGTTGTACAGTGATGGCCTCTAGGCTGGGCCCAGTTATGAAATGGGGAACATGCAAGGACTTGAAGAGGTAGGGTTGTTAACCTCCAGGTAGGTTTTGGAGATCTCCTAGAATTACAACTGATATCCAGATGATAGAGATCTGTCCCCCTGGAGAAAACAGCTGCTTTGGAAGGTGGATTCTATGGCATTATAACCTTCACTGCCAAATCTCCAGAAATTTCCCAACCTGGAGCTGGCAACCCTATCAAGAGGCACCTCACTGTTTCTCCTGTATCCCCCTCCCTAGACCTATTTGTCCCTTTCCCTCCTCCTGTCAACCTTTCCCTGATTTCTTCTATCCTTACCACCCACCTACTCGGTCCTTATCTTTCCCCAACCTTCAGCTTTATTTATCATTTACTTATTTCATTTATAATCTGCCTTTCTCTACAACGGCACCCAAAAGCAGCTCTACCTCCTTAGCCTCACAACAACCCTGTGACATAGGTTAGGCTGAAAATGTGTAACTGGACTAAGGTCACCCACATAGCTTCCACAGAAAGTGTGGATTAGTACCAGGACCTCCCAGCTCCTAGACTGAAACTCTAACCACTACATCTCACTGGATTTTGTGAGGTGGTTGCTGTTTAGAGTTGTCAACCTCCAGGGGAACCTGGAAATCTCCTGGTATTACAACTTATTTCCAAACAACATAAATCAGCTCCTCTGGAGAAAATGTCTCCTCTGGAGCATGGATTCTATGGCATTCTACCCCACCAAGGTCCCTCCCCAAACCCCACCCTCTCTAGATTTCATTCCCAAATCTCCAGACATTTCCCAACCTGGAGTTGACAACCCTACTACTGTTGAACAGCAGCAAGCATCCAGTGAGTAATGCAAGTCACCAGTGATCACTTCCAGGCCTGTCCCTGATTAATCCTTCCTCATGGATTAAAACAACCCTAAAAAGGTTCTTCCTCTCTGTCTTTTACAGAAACTAAGACTTGAAGACTGGCAGTATTGTTGCCGATGCCTAGCAACTCCCACCATTCTCGCTGCTTACAGCATTCATTCTTAAAGGTATGGGTGCAACTTAGGGTTGCCAACTCTGAGTTGAGGAATACCTAGAAATTTTTTTGGGGGTGGAACCTAGTGAGGGCAGGTTTTGGGGAGGGGAAGGACTTTAGAGTTCAACCTCCAAAGCAGACATTTTCTTCATGGGAACTGATCCATGCCATCTGATGATCAACTAATACCTGGAGTTTGGCAACTCTAGCTCATTGATTTGTCTTGTTTGTTCATGTCTCCAGTCTCTGGATTTAAATATTTAAATATCCATGAACTTGATCATATTGAGAATAGATATACTGAAGGCTCCTAATGAACATGAGGAGGAGGAGACACTGGATTTATACCCCAACCTTCACTCTGAATCTCAGAGTGGCTTACAATCTCCTTTACCTTCCTCCTCCACAACAGACACCCTGTGAGGTAGGTGGGGCTGAGGGAGCTCTGAGAAAACTGCTCTTGAGAGCAGTTCTGACTGACACAAGGTCATACTTTAGGGACCGCCTGCATACCTTAGGGACCGCCTTTCCCTGCACATGCCCCAGCGAGCACTTTGGTCTGGGTCTCAAAACCTGTTGACAGTTCCCAGCATCAGAAAAGTGAGGCTCAAATCAACAAGAGCCAGGGCCTTTTCCGTTGCTGCCCCTAGCTGGTGGAATGAGTTGCTGGAGGAGGTCAGGGTCCTATGAGAGCTTCTACAGTTCCGCAGGGCCTGAAAAACGTGCATTTTCATGATGACAACACCAGCAGCAACAGGATCAGCCCATAAAAACATTACCAACGGTCTACCTCATCACACTACGGTGATCCTAGGACCTCTTAGAATGGCTAACCACCATGAGAACTTGATAGCTGTCTGAAACTATGATGCTAGCACACATAGATGTTTTAGAAATTGTTTTTATGTTTATGTTTTTATTGTTGTTTTATTTTATTTAGTCACTCTACTGTGACTTGTGTGACATTTAATTTGTGAGCTGCCTTTGGCGTGGAGGGTGGGATATAAACCAAATAAATAAATAAAACACCAGCAGGTACAGGTGGAGAAGTAGGAAATCAAAGTGGCCTTTAGGCCCACAGTTGATTACAGGCACATATGTTGGGATTTGCCTTTCTCTGTCCTAGATAGTCTCACATCTTTTCTCAATGATTCTGCGCATTCTCTATGCAAGATTTAATGGACTACGCAGATGCAACATCACAAATGCAGTTATGAAAGGGGCTACAAGAAAACAAATATAAGTTAGTTGGCATTACAAAAAGAACAGCAGACTATCAATGCAATTTGAACCAGAAACTACAACGGCGCAGATTTCACATCTAGGAGAAATACACTATTATAAAGAAAGTGATTTTGTAGGTTTTGAATGTTAAACAAGGAAAGTAAACCTTCCCTTTAAAAACATATTATGTTGTTTATTTTGAAATCACAAGAAGTGTAAGGTTATCTATCAGAATGCTGCTGCGTAATGGTCACCATCTTGGTGCCATGTTAATAAACCCAAGGCCCTCTAAAGTCATTACCTCAACAAAACAAGGGAAGAGGAGAACTAAAAGTATAGGCTGGAAAGAGAAAAAATATCAGATGTCTCTTGGTTTGCTCTTGGCTTGCTTCACTGCCAGAAAATTGGCAAGGAAATTCATGAAGTCACTCTGTGCTGGAAGGGCAGAGTGGTATTGGCAGCAGCAGTACTGCCAAGTGTTCTACAACAGTTAACTTTTTTTAAAAAGCCAGTGATTTTTCACAGAAAAGAAAAAACATTATCCGTACCTGAAAATTTTAGATAGAAAGGCAGATCCTCAACTGATAAAAATACTGATCACCTATCAATGGATTCATAATGATAACCACAGAATCTAGTTGGGAGAGACCAAAGGTGTACATATTACCTACAGATCAACTTTCATAAACCAGACTACAGGGTTCCATTATCAGAAAGAAAACACACAGAAGCAACTGATAAATTGCTTCCAGGAACAAATCCCATTGTGTAACTGAGAAGAAAATCTTAATGGGGCACAAAATCGCGTCACTCAGTATGCTGCAGTCTGAGTTTCAAAGCAAAGTAGTTCCACATGTTCCTGGATGGCCAATTTTCTTTTGCCAGCAGATTCCCATGCCTTGTGGGGCATTTCTCCACATACCCCAATTTTGAGAGATTCAGGAAGGTGTTGCTACAAAGGCAAGTGGAAGCCCTTGCATTCATATGGAACACCAATGCTTATTGGATGTTTCTGATCCCACAAGAAACTTCAGTGACCAAAATAACATTGTCTAGGAAAGTAAGCATCATTTCCCTCCTACCATTTATGCATGTAACTCCATACCTATTTTCCTATCATTTAGGCGTGTCACCTATAGGCCCAGGTGACTATCAAAATGAAAATAAAAATTAGAGAAACATGCTGCTTATTTGTCACTAAACTCGTCACTGAAATTCTGGAAAAGGAACTTATGGGCAGTGTGATCTGTTGGTATCCTGCAGTTCCTTTGGAATACTATTCCATCTGAAGGCAAAGTCTCACATCATTGTTTTTCACTTGGGAGCAGGCCTGCCATTACATCATGTCAATTAAGAATAGCTGACAATTGCATTTTTTGTAGCGCAATATATAGAAGCAGGAAACAGTCCTTTCCCAGCGCTGCTTCCGTATATTTCATGGAAATAGAAATCATTTCCACATGTTTTGCTCTGCCTTAAAGTAGCACTGTTTTGAGGAGCATCCAGATGGTGTTGCCCTCTATTCATCCTGCTTCTGTTTCCCTCACTCTGCTGTGGTCTTACACAAACTTAGTTATGTATCTTTTTAGAAAGACTGTAACCAAAATGCCTTTAGACGTCACATGGACAATAAAGGCTGCCAAGTAGCCTCGGGCATCTGGGGGGTTACCAGGAGCAAAGAGAAGTTTTGGCTGGCATTATGGAAACACTCTGGTATTTGGGCAAAAATTCTATGGTAGAAGTTATTTTTACCACAGAGGTTTTGCCCAAATACCAGAGCATCCATGCATTACCAGTGATGTGATAACATCACTTCTGGTGCGTGCCAGAAGTGACATCACCACCTAGGCCTCCTTTTGCTGCTTTTAAGTCCCTGCTAGCTAGCTGATCAGCACCAGGGGAGGCTCCCAGGAGTGGGGATCCCCTGCCCCCAGCAGGGGCCTATGACAACAAAAGTGAGACACACAGAGAGATAGGGAAGAAAAAAGGCAAAGCCACTGTGTATAAATGTCCAAACAATCTTGAGAAAAATCACAATACTTATTGCACTCACAATATAACACTAATATATATTACAAAAGTTCAAAATAAGTCACAAGCAAGCACAGCAACAGTGCAGCACTGTATGGGCAATCCAAGCCGAAAGTCCAACTGGTAAAGTTCAAAAAGTGATGCAATCACCAATATCTTTTGAAGGACATCTTCAGTTTCAACGCTGCTGACTAGAATCCACTATGGACAGAAGTCCAGTGCTTCCCTTAAGCCCTGAACCTTACTGGAGAGAATACAGAGTTAGAAGCATTGAAATTTGAAAAGATTATGTTCTTTGAAGTTTAAGCTTGGACAAAGCTTTCTGCAAAAATGAGGTCCAAATATCCAGAGATGCTTGTTTAGCGGCTTCCTTTACAATTGTTGGAATTTGGTCCATAGTGGATGTTGGAACAGGAGAAAATTGTGGCTGCAGGAGAAACTGCTGTGCATATTTTGCTGCTACTGAGATGCCTCTGCATTCATAGCAACCATAAGAGCTACACAGGGAATCATCACTGTATGGAAGCAGCCATACATATATTATTTCCAACTGAAGTAATAACTGATTTCATACCAAAAAAATTGTACCTACATAGAAAGTGTAACAGAGTCCCAAACTAAAGTGTCCTGAAGAAGGTGATCTCAATCTGAAAAAGCTCCTTAGGTGGCAGGTTTGGAGAACGATAGCGGTGGAAAGCAGTGTTCCCTCTAAGCTGAGTTAGTGTGAGCTAGCTCACACATTTTTGTTTTAGCTCACAAAGGATGGCCCCAGAGCAAACTAATTTATGCAGCTGCCAAATCACTCACTCACAACTTTTATGCCAGTAGCTCACAAAGTAGAATTTTTGCTCACAAGACTCCACAGCTTAAAGGGAGTATTGGTGGAAAGTGCTGTCAAGTTGTAGCTGATGTATGGTTTTCACAGCAAGAGATGAATACAGGTGGTTTGTCATTGCCTGCCTCTGTGTAGCAAATGTGACCTTCCCTGGTAGTCTCCTGTTTTGACTCTGCTTAGCTTCTGAGATCTGATGACATCAGGCTAGCCTGGGTCATCAACATCAGGGCATTTTTCATATTTACATGAAGACAAAACTTCTACTACAAAGAACATTTATAGCTGAAGGGTAGAAGAAGCATATGATTCTTTACATTTTCTGAAAACAGAGCAATCAAGATTTTTTAAAATGTGATAATGCCTAGCTTTCTTCTTACTTTTTCTACACCTAGGCCACAGTGCTTATGGTCTGGTTCAGGGACCCCAACCTTTCTGAGCTTGCAGGCATCTCTGAAATTCTGATGGAGGGGGTGGGCTCAATCCCAATACAGCTGACGTAGGAGATGAAGCCAACCACAAAATTACTGCCAAGGGAGGCAGAGGACATCCTAGTGCACAGGAGATGGCAGGTAATTAAGAATGGGAGTCAGTGCCACTATAGTGGCAGCTGCCACTGAAACAATATTATTTTAATCAGCATGGCCACTCAGATCTTTAGTGGCCAATTAGAAGCCCTGCTGGGCAGAAGCCCCACCCATTTTCTAAGAACACTTGAGGGGCATTAAGAAGGGTAGCACTGGGCAGCATGTTGGGACCCCTGGTCTGGTTTACCAATCTAAAAGACCTTTTCATGCAGTAAGAGCTTCCAGAATATAACATGCATTCAAGCCCTAAAGAAAGGGGGCTCAGCCTGGAGTCTCAAGTGATTACTTGGAAGCAGCTGTCATTTTCTATAGGCAACCAGCTCTCTAGAGCAGCGGTGTCAAACATGCAGCCTGGAGGGCTCCTATCAGGCCCCCGAGCAACTGACTGTCATCTGCTTCCTTCTCCTTCTCTCTTCCTTCCTTCTGTGTCTCAGCTTGCTTTGCCAGGCTTGCTCAGTTGCACAGGAGCTACAAAGCAAAGTCTCTACTTTCTCCATTGACTGAGGTTCCTCCCGGGGGGGGGGGGGGGAGGGATGGTTTCTTTTGCCAGGCTGTCTCAATCACACAGCAGAGCTACTGAGCCAAGCCTCTCTTCCTTCTATTGGCTAAGGCTTTTTCCCCTCTTGGTCCCCTGAGGAAGGAAGGAAAGAGCCAGAGCTTCCTTTGCCCAGCTCCCTGGATTGCATGGGGGAGATACAAAAAAAGCACCTTTAAGACCAAAGAGTGCTAATGTTTTAAGCATATTTTATTTTAAGTTTTTAAAAATCTTTAATTGCGTTCGCCTGTGCGTGCTTTATAAAGTTTACATCTCCACTACCTGGCATTATATTTTATGACATATATGGTCCATCCTGACAAGGTCTCATTTATGTCAGATCCGGCCCTTATAACAAATGAGTTCAACACCCCTGCTCTAGACACCCCGTCTTTTCTACTTTCACAACCACAATAACATGTTTCTTCTGTTTCTCTTTATGTGTGTGTGTGTACTTATATTCTACAGGCCGTAAACTGTAATCAGACATGAAGCGTTCAATATTATTTAAGCTGTGTTAAAAGATGTGCCCCCAACTTAGAAAAAATGTAAGGAGACAGACATTAGGAAGGACCAAAATGCTTAAATAGCTCCAAAGGCTTGTAGGTGATTTATACAGCATATTTGCTAGAAGAAACAGTTGGATTAGGACTCAGTTTAGCGACTGCATAACTGGGGTAGAGATGCTTCTATGAGGCATTCTGGCTAATAAAATTTCCAAAATCCATCAACAAGAGATTTCCTAAAGTTTCATAGATAGGAAGCTACAAGTATAGGCCCACAATACTTGTGGGGGAGACTCCCCCCACCCCACCTTTTCTTCCCAGGCCTGCACCCAGCGCAACTCCCAGGCCTGTGCCTCTGGCACCAGCATGTCCAGAGTGGCTCCCAGGCTGTACCAATGCTCAGTACAGCTCCTGGGTTGGGCAGCCATCAGCACTAGACTCAGCGCGGAGCCCTGGGCTGTGCTGCTGCTGGACGCAGTGCAGAGCACTGAGCTGCACTACACTGCTGCTAGAACCAGCATGGCTTCCTGCTTTCATCAACCACCAGCGGTAAGCACTTTTGGAGGGAATCTGAACCTCACACCATGTTTGTTTTGAAATTTTCAGATCTTTCTGCAAACCTGAGGAGTCCCTGGGGAGCTAGTAATATACAGATTAATTTTCTAACATTTTGATTCCTTCATAAGTTTCCAAAAAGCTTAGAAAAGAAGACTGAAAGCTGTTATACATAGTACTAGCACCCAGAACTGGAATAAAAATTGAACAGAGATGGCCTTAAAAATGAATTAGACAAATTCATGGAAGAGAATTCTGCTGAAGCTATTAGTTATAAACATTTCTATGCTCAGAGGCAGTAAGTATTTGAATATCAGATGCTGGCAACAAATAATGAGCAATGGCTCTTGTCCTCATGTACTATTTGCACTCTTCCTGATGGAATTTTGCTAGCTCCTATGAATACAGATTCAGGATGTAATGAATCAAAATGCCACATAAATATGACCCATTTATTAATGCTGAGGAATGCTGCCATCAAGATTCCATTCTGTTTGCCTCTCTCTGCCTGCCACCATCTTGACACCGGCTCTTCTCCATGGGAGGCTGAGGGCAAGCAGAGATGAAGCAGAATCTAATGGATTTTTTCTATAATTTCATTGTGCTCAGTGAGAACAACAGCAGCCTCTGAGAGAAATATGTCTCTTTCTTTACCTGGCCCTGACGGTTAACCAGTAATGAATCAAGGTATGGGTAGACAAAAAAGGATTGTGCTGCTTTACTAGTCCTCCCAACATAAGAACATAAGAAGAGCTCAGCTGTATTAGATTGGTGGCCATCTAGTCCACCAACCTGTCCCATATAGTTGCCAACCAGTTGTCTTGGAGGGGCCAACAAACACAGAATAGAAGCCAAGGCCTTCCCCTGAGGCTGCCTCTGAATATGGTATTCAGACGTGCTGACTCTGAATATGGAGGTGCCTTTAGTAACCATGGCTAGTAGCCACTGATAAACCTATCCTCCATGAATTTGTCTAACCTCTTTTAAAAGCCATCCATGCTCATGGTCATTAGTACAACCACTGCCAGTGAATTCCCTATTTTAATCACTCAAGTAAAGATTTATTCCTTTCTGTCAGTTCTGAATCTATTGCCCATCAACTTCACTGAGTAGCCCTAAATACCAACATTAAGGGAAAGGGAGAAAAAGATCTCTACTTTCTTCATCCTGTGCATAATTTTATAAATCTCTATCACATTCCCTCAGACATCATTTTTCTAAACTGAAACGTATCAGAACTCTTTAGTGCCCAGGGGTGTAAATATGTGGCCGGCAAGCCAGAACAGGACCCCAGAGGGTTCCTGTCAGGCCCATGAGCAACTCACAGTCATCTGCTTCCTTCTCCCTCTCCTCTGCTTTCTTCTGTGTCACAGCTTGCTTTGCCAGGCTTGCTCAGTCACAGGAGCTACAGAGCAAAGCTTCTATTTTCTCCATTGGCTGAGGCTCATCTCTTGGGGAGGAAGTAGAGATTGCTTTGCCGGGGGAGGATTTCCTTTGTACGGTCCCAACAAGGTCTCATTTATGTAAGACCTGACCCTCAAGAAAAATGAGTTTAACACCTCTGCTTCACCCTTTCTTCACAGGAAATGTGCTCTGCCTCTTAACCATCTTAATTGCCCTCCTCTGTATTTCTTCCAGCTCAGAAATACCCTTTTTGAGATACTGTGACTAGAAATGCCCACAGTACTCCAAACAAGTTCTCACCATAGATCTCTACAGGGACATTACCAATACTGTTCATTTTCAGTTCTTCTCTAATATTTTGCAACATGAATTAACCTTTTTCATTGCTGCCACACACTTGAATTGCCTTCTTCATAAAGCCAGCCGCTACAACCTCAAGATCTCTTTCCCTTTCAGTTTCAGCCTGTTCAGACCCCATCAGAGTATATTTATAGTATTTTCTGCCAATGTGTATTATACTTAACAACACTGAATTTTATTTATTTATTTTAGTATATTTCTATTCCAACCATTCCCCATAGGGCTCAGGGTGGAGCACAACATATAATAAAACACAATAAAAACATTTTATGAACAGACAACTCAGCAGCACTCAGAAAGTTTCCAAATCATCATAATATTGCCCAGCCTGGCCGTCTCACATTACGACAAGATGTTATCCCATAAAGATGGCAGATATTATTCCATTTTATAGCACAGGTGACAATGCCAACAGGGGAGGCCAACCAGATCAAGAAATAGATGCCCACAGTCTCAACTAAAAGCCTGGCGGAGCAGCTCCGTTTTACAGGCCCTACAGAAAGCTAATAAGCCAGGTAGGGTCTGGAATCTGGATCTCGCTAGGGAGCTGATTCCACCAGGTTGGGGCCAGGACTGAAAAAGCCCTGGCCCTGGTTGAGGCAAGGCAGACGTCTCTTGGGCTGGGGACAGCCAACAGATGTTGGGAGGCCGAATGTAACAACTTCCTGGGCATATATCTGCAATTTAGAAACATTCTCCTGGAGTTCTTCACAGCTACCTTTGGTTACCATCCTGAATAATTTGTTATCATCTGCAAACCTGAACACTACACTTCTCACACTCAATTCCAGACCATTATGAACAAGTTAAATAGCACTAGTCCCAACCAATGCTCCCTCTAAGCTATGGAGTCTTGTGAGCAAAAATTCTGCTTCATGAGCTACTGACATTAAAGTTGTGAGCAAGTGATTTAGCTACTGCATAAATTAGTTTGCTCTGGGGTCATCTTTTCAGAGCTAAGACAAAAATGAGTGAGCTAAAAAACCATGAGCTAGCTCACACTAATTCAGCTTAGAGGAAACACTGGTCCCAAAACTGATGCTTATCAGACCCACCTCTCTCTACTGTAAGAAGTCTTCATTTATTTCTACTCTCTGCTTCTTGTCATTTAACTAGTGTTAATCCATAAGAGGGCCTGTTCTCTTCTCCCATGATTGTTAAGCATATTTGGTGAGATTCCTTTTCAAATGTTTTTTGGAAGTCTAAGTATATAGTATCTACTGATCACTCTCATCTACATGCTTGATAACTTTCTCAAAGAACTCTAAAAGACTGTTGAGGCAGGAGAAAGACTTCTATTTGCAGAAGCCATGTTGATTTCTCCTCAAAGGACTTTGTTTTTCTGTGTGCTCTGCTGTAACTTGACTGCACTTTACACACACAAAATAATTCTATCTTTAATAACAGTTTCTGCTAATTTACTTGCAACATATGGTAGACTAACTGGCCTGTAATTTCCTGGATCCTCCCCAGATCCCTTTTTATACTTTTCATTAAATAAACAATATCGTACTTGAGCTCCTTAAAAACCTTCAGATGTATGCCATCCGTACCCAGATTCATTCACTTTCCACAGTGAAAACAAATGCTAAAAAATTTCATCTGTTTCTCTGCTATGTCCCCATCACCTTTAAGCAATCCTTTTCTTCCTTTGTCAATCAATGGTCTTGCCTAACCAGTTTAATATTCCCAACATATATTAAGAAATGCTTATTGTTGGCCTTGATGTTTCTAGCAATCCTCTCTCAAATTTTCTTTTTGCTCCCCTTATTGTCCATTTACATTTGCTTTACCAGAACCTATGCTCCTCTCTTGTTCACTTCACCTAGGAAAGCCTTCCACTTTTTGAATGAAGCTGTTTGGTTTTTTATTGCTTCCTTGACTTGGGTTGTTAACTATGCAGGAATTCTTTTACACTTAGTAGTACATTTCCTAACTCAAGGAATGCATTGTATCTGTGTCTCAGTTAAGGCCAAACTATATGTTACAACACAAGTGAGTCATCACAGGGACCTGCAGCTGTACTATAGCTGTGAGTTCCCAGTGGAACCTTCATTTAAAAGTGTCATGGGGGCCCAATTAAGATCGGGACCTTTGTCGGGGGGGAGGGGAGGAAAGACTCCTGCCCCATTCATTTTCCTGAGCTGAAATGGCACTGGAGGCATTTTATTTGCCCTGTTGGGAGATAACATGTAGCTTGGGCCTTAGTGTAGTTTTTAGGAGTTTCCAAACATCCTAGAGAGATTTCATTCTCCTTTTAAACTTCCTTTTGACTAGTCCTCTCAATAACCTAGGTTCACATTAGCATTCTTGACTAAAAGATTTTTCATTCACATGGACTCCATGTAGGACTTTATGAATTTTTCAGCACAGTAACTGCCTCTTCAACAACGTTCATTTTTCCTTATTTGGCAATGTTCGTAAAATCTGGCAACTCTTTCCATTTCATCTCCAGCCACTCAAATAATATATGAACTTGCTCACCTAGGTTTCCCTCCATATCTTCAAGACTGGGCAAAAAAATAAATCTTTTGTTATCACCTCCAAGATTCAAAAGCATTTCTGGAGGTTTAGAAATTCTCAAAGTTCTGGAGCCTTCATTGCTGAACTTTTGACCAGAGCAGGCAACATCTAGCACCAATGAGTGCAGAGTGAGTGCAACAGATGAGTGCCTCACATACATGCCATGCCATTCAACCCAATGTTTCCACAGAGCATCACTCCAGACTAGCATTTCTATTAGGGTTGCCAAGTCCACTTCTAGAAATATCTGGGGACTTTTGAGAGTGGAGCCAGGAGACTTTGGAGGTGGAGCCAGGAGCAAGGTTGTGACAAGCACAACTGAACTCCAAAGGGAGTTCTGGCCATCACATTTAACGGGACCTCACACCTTTTAAATGCCTTCCCTCCAATGGAAATAATGAAGGATAGGGGCACCTTCTTTGGGAACTCATAGAATTGGACTCCCTGGTCCAATCTTTTTGAAAATTGGGAGGGTCTTTTGGGGATAGCACTGAATGCTATGCTGCAATTTGGTGCCTCTACCTCAAAAAACAGGCCCCCTACAGCCCCAGATACCCATGGATCAATTCTCCATTATACCTATAGAAATCGATCTCCATAAGGAATAACAGACTGCCCAGCAGACATTTCCCTCCCCTTCCCCTTTCTGATGACCCTGAAGCGGGGGGAGGACTTCCAAACTGGAGGATCCCCTGCCCCCACCTGGGGATTGGCAACCCTAATTTTTATGCACAGTATTTCTTTGGGGAGATCCAATTATCCATATCTGCCTAGTCACTAGTATATTTGTGTGTGTGTATCTTTGCATATTTTACAGAACTGGAGCATACAGACAAAGAAATTAAGTCTAACCTAGATGGCCCAGGCTAACTTGATCTTGTCAGATCTCAGAAGCTAAGCATGGTCAATCTTGATTAGTACTTGGATGGGAAACAGCCAAGGAAGTACAGGGTTACTATGCAGAGGCAGGCAATGGCAAACAACCTCTGTTCATTCCTTGCCTTGAAAACCCTCCAGGTTAGCATGCTGGCTGTGGCTTGACAGCACTTTCTGCCACTATCACCAGCCCCTTGGTACTGGGAAATTAGAAACATAGGCACTGACTGGATGAAAAATACAAAAAGTCCAAGAATGATATAAGTGTGTATGCCAAGTGTCTCCCTTGTTATCTGCATTCTAAAACAGACTCAACGCACATCAGGACCCCAATGGGAGGAAAAGAGACACCAAAATTTACCATGCAACTTTCCTTTGCAGAGCAAGCATCAAAAGTTAGTGCTTGTAACACAGGGACCATTTCACTTCCTTGCTTGCAGTTTGGCAATGATGATTTCCTAGGTGAAGGCCATAGTCTCTGAAAAGTAAATCTCAATTCAGTGAATTGGTGAGTTACAGTCAGGAACGTGTTCTCCTCTACACTGCCTATGGAATGAGGACATCTCCCAAATTTTCTCCAGATATAAAAACAGAAATAAATGAACATGACTGCTAAGCTGATTAAGAAGAACATATACCATTACAATTTTAAACAATCAATACAAAAATATTAACAAGCAAGACAACCCAAATTCAAACCTGAATAAAATTGGACACTGTAGGACACTGTAGGCTGAGCAGACTGTTGTTCTGGTCCAGCAAGGCTTTTCATCTCTGTAGTCTGACACTAACTTTTGTCAAAGATATTAACTTTCAAACCAAAACACCTCAGTACAACAAATAACCTTCTTGCACCTGTTATAGGCCTTTAACTCTGTCGGCAGCTGTTGGGTATTGCATTGATCATGCTTGAAATATTTACTTCCTAGTCAAATAGCTGACATTATATACATGTTTCACAAATATAGTTCCAACTCAACAGATACCCAGAAGTACTACAAATATGTTCAGTGTCCTATTTTCATAACAAATAATCAAAATGATTCCTGTGACACAAAAAGGACACTTGGTGTGCATATGCAAAGCAGGGGGAGGGGGTTTACTATGTTCCTCTTTCTTGAAATCTCTGGTCTACTATTAATGCTTCCTTAACATCAGGAACAATACAATCCAACACAAGAACTGTAAGAACTGTTCCTTGTTGGTTCAATGTGATGAATGCATAATCATACTTGTATATGACTTTACAATTTATTGCAGTGGTTTAATAGTGAGAAAAATAACTGGGCATCTCTCTAAAGACTTGAGAAATAAAAAGGACTCATTTAGGAAATGAAAGGAGGCTCTTATAACCAAGGATGAATTTAAACAAATAACCAGTGCTTGTAGAGAAAGAGTTAGGAAAGCTAAAGATCACTATGAGCTGAGGCTAGTGAGAGATGCTAAAAACAACAAAAAGGGTTCTTTTCTTAGAGCAAGGACATGGTAGGCCTATTGCAAGGACTGGAAAGTGAAATTGTAAGAGGTGATGAAAAAAGAACAGAACTGCTCAGTTGCTACTTTTTCTCAGTCTCCTTTTGTGAGGACTCAACATGGCAAAAACAGAACATATGATAAGGGAAAGGAGTTGAAGTCTAGGATCAGCATGGGTAGTACATAAACACCTAGTTTCTTTAAATGAAACTAAGTTGCTGGGGCCAGATGGACTGTATCCAAGGTACTAAAAGGAACCTGCAGATGGAATTTCTGCCCATAATTTTTGAGAATTCTTGGAGAACAGATGAGGTGCCAGAAGACTGGAGGCAGGCAAATGTTGTCCCCAGGCTTTTTTTTTGTAGCAAGAACTCCTCTGCATATTTAAGCTACACATCCCTGATCTAGCCAATGGCCCAAGAGCTTACAGGGCTCTTAGCACAGGGCCTACTGTAAGCTCCAGGAGGATTGGCTACATAAGGGATGTGTGACTTAATATGCAAAAGAGTTCCTACTACAAAAAAAACCTGGTTGTCCCCATCTTCAAGAAGAGGTGGAAAGGAGTAACCAGGTAACTACTGACCCATCAGCTTGATATCTATACTTGGGAAAGTTTTAGAACAAATCATCAAACAGCCAGTTCTTGACCATTTAGAAAGGATGGCTGTGATTACTAAGCGCCAGCATGGGTTTCTCAAGAACAAGTCATCTCAGATTAACCTTATCTCTTTTTTTTGAGAAAGTTACTACCTTGCTTGTTCAGGGGAATGCTATAGACATAACATTCTTGTTGACAAGTTGGTAAAATACGGTTTGGATCCTATTACTGTTAGGTGGATCTGTAATTAGTTGACAAATCACACCCAAAGAGGAGTGACAAGTAGAGAGGAGTGACAAGTGGAGTGCCTCCAGGATCTGTCCTGGGACCTGTTTTGTTCAACAACTTTATAAATTATTTGGATGAAGGAACAGAGGGCATGCTTATTAAATTTGCAGATGATATTAAATTGGGATGGGTCACAAATACAGTAGAACAGGGGTGGCCAACGGTAGCTCTCCAGATGTTTTTGCCTACAACTCCCATCAGCCCCAGCCAGCATGGCCAATGGCTGGGGCTGATGGGAGTTGTAGGCAAAAAACATCTGGAGAGTTACCATTGGCCACCCCTGCAGTAGAAGATAGGGACAGAATACAGGATGATTCTGACAGGCTGGGGAACCGGGTTAAAACAAATAAAATATATCTTAATGGGGATAAATGTAAAGTTTTGCGTTTAGGTAGGAAAAATCCAATGCATCATTATAGAATGGAGGAGATTTGTCTTGGCAATAGTATGTGCAAAAAGGATCTAGGGGTCTTAGTGGACCATGCACTGAACATGAGTCAGCAGTATGATGTGGCTAAAAAAGCAAATGCTATTTTGGGCTGTATCAACAGAATTGCAGTGTCCAGATCACATGAAGTGACTGTATCACTTTGCTCTGGTAAGTTACCTAGAGTACTGTGTTCGGTTCTGGGCACCACAATTTAAGGATACAGACAAGCTAGAATGTGTCCAGAGGAGGGCAATGAAGATGGTGAGGGGTCTGGAGACAGGAACGGTTGCATCAATGCTTAGTTCTCATGGTTTTTTCTTATACGCCCAAGGAAATGCTGACTGCCACTTTGCCGTTAGTCAGCAGTTTTTCTCCAGGCCAGTTTGGCAAGGGACCCTGGAGGTTTCTGCCATCTTCTGGGCATGGAGCAAGGGGAGATATTTATGAAGTTCTTATATTGTGCTGGGAGTTGGACTAGATGACCCTGGAGGTTCCTTCAAACTCTGTTTCTATAAAACATTCAGCATATACTAACATGGAGAGAAGTGCACGTTAAGTTAGAACAAAAAGTTAGTTTTCCAAATTATTAGGTAAGTATCTTTAGCTGCAATAACTAAAAACATTGTACTGTGAGACATACTCTTCAAGACAGTGGGCAGTTTCAACTTGTTGAATCTCATATTTATTACATCATAAATCCAATGCGAATCATATCATGCCTAGGATTACAGTGCTCTTCCTAATGAAGCCCAAAGGGCTGCTGGCCCCTGGGGTCTCTTCTAGTACTCCACCCATATCTAGATGGATAACATCATTCAGGCTCCTCAAGCAATATAATTGTTGCCTATTAAACCATACAATACTTGCAAATTCAGAATTTTATACATAGTAAGCATCTGTCTTCTTGGCTAACTTCTTTGTTGGCAAATGCTGCCAACAGATATCACATGCAACATCCAGTACTTGTCCTCACTGAAAAAAAAAATTCAGTAGACAACTTGTATTCGATAAAGCCCACTATTTGTCCCTCTAAAGACAGTTTTCATTTTTAATTAAGAAAAAAAAATCACATGCTATTTTATGTTCTATAGCTATTAAAAGATTGAGATACACTTTGGATCAGCCAGAACCGAAAAACCATGTTATCATATACAATTGTACTGCTGTGTACAGCACTGCAGCAAATCATCACTAGTTTGAAAAAATAGTAAAAGACTTTGAATAGTGATCGTTGAATATCTTCCTTTTACTAATCAAAGAGAACAGTGAATGTCTTATCTAAATGTTCTAAAGGATATATGTGTTCTAGCCTTAAGGAGGTGGAAATTGTTCATATGAGATAAATGATCCACTAGGAAAGGAGCTGCTATTATGCCAAATTCTAAACATGGCTTTTTACAGGCTTTAGTTAATGCCTGTGCTCAGCAGCTGAACTGTTTCCAAAGAGTATACACAGGAAAGGCAATTATTCTGAGGATAGCAAAAACCTGAATCTAGATTCCGCTGTGCAGAAGCAATACATAAAATAATGCTCAAGATTCGTAGTGCTGATATAATGTTCCTGCCCCAAGCTCTTCTTGAAGAAAGACAAACACAAATGCTGTAACAATAAAACACAAACACCCAAAAACAAAACAAATCCCCTTATTCTGATCTTGGAAGCCAGCCTTGCCATTTACACTTAGATAGCAATAGTTGTATTAGCATTGCTACCCTTTCAGAAAAGAAAAGGTACTACATGATACAGGAGCAGTGCCAAAGTATATGTGATGGGAGCGGGATAACCAGCTTAAGTTCTTTGTGTCTACAATAAATTAAGTAAATATCCATGTGTGTGTGTGGGTTCTGAACATAAAAATTGGGGGACATCATAGCAATGTAACTAAAAAACTTTCAAAACTTTATTTCGTATAATGTTTCATTTGCTCTGTGTTCTGAAATCTAAACTTCCTTAACCATATTTGAAACATCTACATGTTACAGCTAACAGACTGGTACATCTATTTAACAAAAATGAATGGACATATTCCTCCAAACACTTGCATGCTTAGACCCAAACTATATGGTAATGGCAGCAGACCCATGTTTTACACCCAAGCATGCCTCAGTCAATATGTAAAGTAATATATAAAGTAATAGATCTATTGTAATAACAAAAGACAGGCATGTGAGTAAGGAGTAACTGAAACTACATTAGATACATTTCTAAGGTAGTATCTAGCTGGGAATAAAGGCGATGAATAGGTAACATTTATCAAGGTAAGTAGTGTGCATGTGGGAGTTCAGCACACCCTCACCCAAGTGTCATCTTTTTCTTAAAAATTAGATATTCAGTATTCTCTTATAGACACTTTAAAACTTAAATTCACTTGCAGTGAGAATAATACCCCCACCCTGCCCCCAAACATGGGCAAGAGGATATCAAAATTGTTTAAAATGCTAGCATAACAGTCACTTGTATATATTCTGTTTAAGAGAAGCAACAACAGTTGCTTAGGTAGCAGGAGGAAGGATGTGAAGTAGAGGATGTATACAGACAGGAAAGTGACATGCTTTTCCAGGCAGAATTTTCAGTGGATTTGCATGCCCGGTCTCCACTTGTGAGGACTGGAATGAACCACAGAGATTTCAGGAGGAGGTGTGTGCATTTTTGTACTTCTTGTAGTGGGAGTTTTAAAGTGTTGTTTTTTTTTAATTTTCCTCCTCTACTATATCTGCTGGATGAATAGCTTACAGTATTTTCTACTTTAAAGTAAGAGTTTGCCCCTCCCCCATTTGAATTCTAGAATCTGCAGTGTCAAAGTCATGCATACAGCAAAAGACAAATTTAATATTTCAGCAGAAGAGTTGGTGAAATGTACATTGTCACTATACAATGCAAGCCTGATGCATGATGCCCAGTTTTCTCCACTAGCCTAAATTTGCTTGAAAAGGGGCTAAGAGATTGGCGGTCTCTTCTGAAAGAACAAGAAGCCGCCTCTGGGGAAAAGACAAAAATTAACTAGCAGTAAGAGGAAGAAAAGGCTCTCTTTCAAAACCTCACCACCCTTGGGGCATTTTGTGCATCTCTTCTTTCTTTACTGAAAACCCTCTTTGTCACACACACAAGCACTGCAAGTTTTATTTGCAAGGGATGGAAGAGTCGTTTTATTTATTATTTCTTCAACTCCCCCTTTTTGCAGTTAAACTGCAACAAATAAGAGCCTGGGTATGAATCTTGGTGGCTCTCCCTCCTCACTTCCTAAACTAGTAAAATCTCCAATCTGTGTGCAAGTTAAGGAGGGTGGAGACCTGGAAAAATTTCAACATTTTTCAAAGGGAGAGAAAAGCAGCATGTGTGCATTGAAAACCCAGCTGTATAGGACTATCAATTATTAAAGGATTACATCACCCCAGTCATTATCACGCTCTTCAACATTCAACACACCACAGAACATTATCTAATTGATCCTCTCACAAGACAATGTGTCACCCCACCAGGAGTTGTCAAATGCTGTAATTTTAAGGGGGTTTCCCTTCTTCTCAAGAAGCATCTTGTATTCCAGATTCTCTACACATCACAGAATCTAGCAGGCAACAGCCCTTGTTTCAGAAAGCTCCCATCCTGTGAATCAAAGAAAGCCCCCACTCCCTAATATCCTGCAAATCAAAGATAACATCTGTAAATCATCCCTTATTTGAAAACTGCATCATTTGATAACAGTGGTCACCATCACTGCAACCAGCAGGGTCACAACAAGGACCAATTCCCTGAAGTGTCAGGCTCTCATATCAATAACCACATCTGTTTTGATGGCACGACTCTGGCACTTTTATAACGGCACCCTCCCTTCCTACTGTTATACACACACTCATACACAACATTCCAGAAACCTAGTACCCCCAAAAACTTCTAAAGCCAAAGCCTCGTGCTAAGATGATAGCACAGAACCTCTTCAGCCAACAGGAACTCCACCCAAATTATCCATGTACAAATGCCATATGCTGACAGCAGGCTCCTAGACCTGTCTAGATACCTAGTAAATCGCCGGATCTATATGCATTTAACGTATATTGTTCTCCGGAACGTACATCATTCTTCTCCCACCCACCCCCCTCCCCATTTAACGCAATGATGGCACTGCAAATGCAAGCCATTTCTGTTGGCAAGGATGGTTCCGCCCTCCCCTTCCACATTTACCCGCCGCCCCCCTCCGAAAGATCACCCCGCCCACGTTTCTACCTACTACTACCCCTTTGGTCGTTCCCACCTCTCCTTTGCCAGGCGCACGTTATACGCACCGGGCTCGGCGAAGGGAGATCTGAATGAATAAAGCCTTGGAGCGATACACTTCCGAAAGAGAAGTGCGCACACACAAAGGGGGTGGGGGTGGGGGAAACCGCCCAGTGCTACAAAAGCCGGCGCATGCCCCACTCCCCCTTCCACGAGGCAGGGGCTGCAGCGGAGGGCGGGCAGGAGAGGCGCGTTCTGCTTCTTACCTGAAGCGCAGCAGGACTGCGGGGTCTGCAGAGCCACCTTCGCGCGGGCAGGCGGACGCCCCCCCTCCCTGCTCTCTGCGGGGTCCTGAGGGCGGCGGTCCGAGTCCTTTCTCCAGATGATTTCTCGCTGCTCTCAGCCAAGCCCTTTTATTACCAAGGCAAAGACCGAAATAACGAGGGGGGGGGGGGAGGTGGACGTCAAAACTCCCCGCCTCAGCAGCTGCAGGGCTCCAAGAGCCGGGCGAGGAAGGGGGCGGCAGCTTTGTCTGGCGCAAGGCTGCCCGGAGATGTGCTCGGGCAACGAGGCTCGCTTTCCGTCTGGCTCTCTCTTTCAGCCTCAGTCTGCCTCCTCCCCTCCCAGCACCATCCCCACCACGGCCGCCGCCGCCGCCGCCACCCAGGCTCCTGACAGATGGCGCAACCGCAGCATCGCTACTTTGGCGCGCCTCCTGGCCAGCTCGCGCGGACGAAGCCTGCACTCCGCTGCCTTCTTTCACCGTCCCTCGCCTCCTCACCCCTGCGTCAGTTCCCAAAGCAGGGGGCGGCCTAAGACTGACATCCCGAGCCGACCTATGGCGAAGCGCCTCTGGGACAGGGGACTCCGATCCTTATTGGCAGGCGCAGCACTTGGAAAGGCGGGAGTAGCGGGCTTCGTTTTGTACAGCGCATCAGCAGCCCAGGGTGTGTTCGTGTTTCTGACAGTGCTGCGTTAGGAAAAGGATTGTTTTAGCCACACGCCTAAACAGAAGGGAAGCCAACAGGGGAAAAGAGCCTTCCTTTTCATCGTATGCCGTCTAAACCAAGCACGTATTTCCCCGCAATGCCGGACGCTTACACCACACATCAGCATTCCTATCAATTTGCCTCTGCAATCCCAATGAAAGTAATTAGGACCGGGGTATTGATTAGCTGGTCAAGGAAGTTTTAAATAGTTCTTCTGGCCACGTGAAATGTAGAGGACTTAAAAAGAAATTAGTCGGGGGGTGGGACTAAAAGTGAATTTCCTTTTAGTTGTGCAAAATACTGGGAAGGGTTAAGGAAGCTGCTTTGTGTGAGTCAAAGTTTGTAGTCACAAACAGCTGATGCGGGTTGCTCTCCTATTACTCTGTTTTATATATATATATATATATACACAATTTAAAAGTTGCCAGTGTTCTTTACTCCAAAAACTAATACATCCATGATAGGGGTTTCCTCACTGAGTGGTGAAATACTTTCACTTTAAAATTTCTTTAAAAACAAAACAAAAAACCATCAAATGGACATCACAGCCACAATGAAATGGCCATAAAACAATCCAGGTCTAGTCTTTATTATGCTTTTTAAATACTAGCTATGGATTCCCTGGCACAAAGCATCTGCTTCATATTCTCCAGTAAATCAGAACTCATTAAAATGTTGCAATTCCTCCACAAAGAATTATGAAATTCTAAGTTCACCCAACAGTGTATTCTGCAGCAACATAAACTATTTTGCTAAAATAACTGTGTTGATGACAATGTGCGCTATGTTGCAATCCATTCATGTGACAGATCCTACTAAATGAGTAACTCTTAACTCTTACAAAAGCACACAAAGCATTCACATGAAGCCCAACATGCATCTGAAGAAGCAGAGTCTTGCCTAAAAAAACTTACACAACACATGAAATAATAAACATGTTATTTGCCTATGCCACGGAACATTTAATTATATATAATAAAAAAAGGTAAAGGTAGTCCACTGTTTAAGCACCAGTCGTTCAGAGCAGTAAACCCCAAGACTAAACATCAGTCTCTGGGGCCACTGGTATAAGGGTCAAACAATCTGACTCTTGTCATGGATATTTGTGAAGCTGGGTTCAGGTAGCCAGCTCAAGATTGACTCAGCCTTTCATCCTTCTGAGATCAGTAAAATGAGTACCCAGCTTGCTGGGAGTAAAGTGTAAATGACCTGGGAAGGCAATGGTAAACCACCCTGTAAAAAGTCTGCCATAAAAAACATTGTGAAAGCAACATCACCCCAGAGTCAGAAATGACTGGTGCTTGCACAGGGGATGACCTTTACCTTTATCACACACTAGTATGGACTTTACATTTGTGAAGCCCATGCCTCTATATAGTTTGAGACAACAGGTTTGGAAATGAAAAACAATGTGCTTTCAGAAAGATAACTCAAATGGTCCTTTAAATGAAAGAATCAAGGTTGGTCATTGGTACTTTTTTCTTAAGAATGGAAGTGTGGACAAAAATTTGCACATTACTTTTCAGTTCAAATTTGGTTGGACCTTTGAAGGTAAGACAAAGTAGCCAGCTCGAGGTTGACTCAGCCTTCCATCCTTCTGAGGTCAGTAAAATGACCTTTGGGGAAGGAATCCAGCCCACCAACTCATTCCTGATCTAAAATAAGAACATTGCTTTTCACATTTTCTTTCTTTGTCAATAGTTGCAGGCAATGTCTCTGAATGTTGCATAAAATAATCCTATGGATCTTTACACAGAAGTAAATCCCACTTTCAATGGGATTTGTTTCAAAGCAAGTACAGTCTGTATCATTAGAGCCTGAGAGGACTGAATTTATAACTTTGAACAGTTGTTTCTTTTATCTCACAATTAATTAAAATTTCTAAGCTTTTTGGCACATTCCTAGCTTCTTCTCTGTAACTTCTGAGCAACATATGTTTATCCTTTGATCATGCATCATTTGAAATGTGCTGTTTTGACAGTTTCTGTGAGCCTTAAGAACCATGTATGAAAAGTACCTTTGACTTTCATATAAGCTACTTAACTGAAAAACAATGTTTCAGAAATTAACAACCCAATACTATTCAGAGTTAGACAAATAAGGCAGTTGATTTAAAGGATTAGATCATCTCTATGTGTGGCCTATCACCACCTACAGTAACACTGCAATTTGTCATAAACATTCACATCCAATTTATGATCAATTATGTCTTAACACAAGATTTTTTCTACTAAAGGGATCTCTTTGATATGATAGATTAAAAAAACATTTTGCAGCAATTATTGCATATGAGACATATTTTTAAGCTTCAGTGAAATATGCATTCATCACCTCACTTAGAACAACATATTACATATGTTGCTATTATTAATCACAGTGCTGATTGTTCTTTTTACTTCTCAATAATTTAAAACTGTCAGAAATTACAATCTGCGGACAGGCAAATAATTTTAACATGGAAGGCCACTATGAACCCACAAATTAGTGGGCTGAAGTTATTTTAGCTATTCTAATAGCACGCAATGAACATACATTCATATTATTTCTGCAGACAAAAAGAACCATTCCTAAGTGCTATAATACAGGAACCGTTCTTTTTGGTCTGTGGCTACATTATTACCAAGACTCCTTCTCTTATATTTGTACATTATTTCCACAGTTTATGGGCTCCAGTTTATGGGCATATACAATATATTCCAACACTGAAACCTCCTTGACATGAAGACTGATGAAAATCTATTTTTATCAAAGGGTATAATCTGTGTGAACTTCTTCAGCACATGTTCACTGAAATGAATGAGAGCACTGAGTGGGGTTTGTTTGCACACGGCATCACTCCACAAGTTGATATGAATATATTTTTTTAAAAGTGTGCCTGTATAACGGGGAGTGTTGTCTCAAGCAAAACACTTTTAATCTATATTTTTAAGATTCTTCTTTTCCTTACTATTAGGATAGTTAAAAACTTCTATTTTCCTGACTTTCCAAATAGGTAGTCATAATCCACATACATAAATAAGAAATAAAAACTTACTTATGCATATTCAACAATGGAAAGTAAAGCAAGAATTAAACCAAACCAGCTTGCTGGGCACTTGTGGGTCTATCAAGAGTCTTGTAGGAGAATATGGTTCTTCTATGCTATTTTTCAGGGAGGGGCACTATCCATTCATGTATTTCTTTCTGAAAATATGGATACTCCCCAACCCTTTGTAGCATTCCTATTTCCCCTTTAATGTCATCTCATTTTTAAAAAGCACTGGTCTGTTGTGATTTTTATTTCCATGTGCATAGCAATTGTTGCACATGTCTGATATGAACTGATATATTGTTATTTTGTCTCATCTCCTTCAGAGGGGTGTCTTATGAATTATGATATGCTTAGTGTACAGTATTCTTTCCATCATCTCACTATTACCCTACCATAAAGGTAAAGGTAGTCCTCTGTGCAAGCACCAGTCATTTCTGACTCTGGGGTGACATTGCATCACAACGTTTTCACAGCAGACTTTTTACAAGGTGGTTTGCCATTGCCTTCCCCAGTCACCTACACTTCCTCCCCAGCAAGTTGGGAACTAATTTTACTGACCTCAGAAGGATGGAAGGCTGAGTCAACCTCGAGCCGGCTACTTCAACCCAGCTTCCGCCAGGACTGAACTCAGGTCGTGAGCAGAGAATTTGACTGCAGTACTACAGCTTTACCACACTGTGCCACAGGGCTCCTTTTATCCTACCATAACTTGTCCTAAAAATGTCATTCATCTGCTATGGAGCCCCTGAAGCCCATCTCTACCTCCAGGTGTTTAATTAGAGACTGACTTCAGTATTGTTGTATCATTTGGAAGACCTGGCCCCAAACAGCTGCTGCTTGTACTTCTGTAGTTCATGCAATAGTCCCCTCAAATGGACTACCTTCAGAGAAGGAGTGCCACTTCAGTTTCTTCCTTTCCCACGTCCTCTCTCTTCCTATCTGCTATTCATCTACTGATAATGAGTAGTGCAATTGCCCTGGTTCTGGCCTCTCACTGGCCTCCTACACTTCCCAGGGTATGGTAACTGAAATACAAGATATCTATACATTAACATCATAACTTCCTTCCCAGCTCAAGCTGGTAAACAAATGGCTGGCCACTTGGACCCTAGAACCATCTAAACAAATGCACAAATGAGAAGCATGATGAGGGGGAAAAGTCCTGTCCAACAGTCCCTATCACTAGTCCATTTTGCAAAATGGTATTGAAGGGTGCAAAAGGGGGAGCTGAGTTAAGAACAACAAAAGCAATCTGGTAATAATAATTATTCTATTATGCTTGAGTACACAGGATACATTATGGTTGCCAATCCCCAGGGAGCGTGGGGCAAACAAAAAAACCACCGTTATTAGATCACAGCGGTTTTTTGTTTGCTATATCTCCATGATGCTCCCTTTTTATATTGAATCGTTGGGGATCGCCCGGTTTGGAGGGCCTCCCCCTGCTTCAGGGTCATCAGAAAGCAGGGGCGGGGGGAGGGAAATGTCTGCTGGGCATTCCATTATTCCCTATGGAGACCGATTCCCAAAGGGTATAATGGTGAATTGATCTGTGGGTATCTGGAGCTCTCGGGGAGCTGTTTTTTGAAGTAGAGGCACCAAATCTTCATCATTGCATCTGGTGCCTCTCTCCAAAATACCCTCCAAGTTTCAAAAGGATTAGAGTCTAGACCAAGGGGTCCAATTATATGAGCCCCAAAAGAAGGTGCCTCTATCCATTATTTCCAATAGAGGGAGGGCATTTAAAAGGTGTGCAGTCCCTTTAAATATGATGGCCAGAACTCCCTTTGGAGTTCAATTATGCTTGTCACAACCTTGCTCCTGGCTGCACCTCCAGTGCCTCCTGGCTCCATCCCCAAAGTTCCTGGCTCCACCTCCAAAGTCCCCAGATATTTCTTGAATTGGACTTGGCAACCCTAGGATACATTTAATTTAAAGTTATGGATCTGCACACTAACAACCTTACCCTTATCCTGGTAACATTCCATGGGTATTTGAGCTGGGAGCTTCATATTTGTGTTCCATGTTATAGCTTTTTGAGAACTAGGATTCAGTGTCTTAGGATGCTAGACTTTGGGTTGGTACATGTTTGAAACCACTTGTTGAGTCCCTAACCTCATCTTCCTCATGGGTTTATTGTGAAGCTAACATCACTTAGCTCTTTGAAAAGAAGACAAGATATAAACAAAAATAATTAGACCACAGACACATATGCTTTCTGCGCAGATCTGGGGGAAGACTATTATCAGTGTTAATGAGTAAACACAAATAAGGAAAGGGACAAGGAAATATGAAAACTGACAGTCTATTAATGCAATTCATGCAGCTATACACTTGTAAAACAATGGAACTCAAGGGTATAACTCTGTTTAGGATTACTGTAAATAGAAATAAATCTATGATGCAATCTGAAGTAATGCTAGATATTAAATGAAGGGGATAAAATTATAGAACATGTAATCTAAAATTGGAAACGACTGGTGTTTGCACAGGGGACTACCTTTAACTTTAATCTAAACTGTTCATACATCAAGAATACTCAAGATTCCTGGAAATGCCAAATCTGTTGCAGATAAGTGAGTTTTATCATCTGTAAAAATTCATTATTATTTAAAAGAGACTACAGTAATCATGAATGATGTGTATCCAGTAATGATTTATATATGCAATATGTGAAATAATGCAGTAGAACTTTCAGAAAACAAAAATATGAGAAGTAACTACATGAAAGACAGCAATGTCCTATTGGTGATCTATTTGATAAGTACATTGTGTTCACTGTCAATGCATTAGAAATGTACATGTGTATCCCTACACTTGGTAGAAGACAACAGTAGAGGGAGAAAAAATTAATCTCCTCGGGGTGGGAATTCCAAAGTTTTGGCATTATGACCAAGAAGGCCCTTTCTCGGGTTGCTGCCCATTGGCCACAAATGAAAAGGGTACCTGAAGCAGGCCTCTGAAGGTTCATATGGGAGAAGGTGGTCCTTCAGGTATGCTGGCCCCAAGCCCTACAAGGCTTTAAAGGTCAAAACCAGCACCTTGATTTGGGCCCTGAAAAAACCAGGAGATGCAACAAAATTGTGGTGATTAGTCCCTTTGACCACTCTAGTCAACATTCTGGCTATAACATTCTGTACCAACTGTAGCTTTCAAACAGTCTTCAAGGTCAGTACCACATACAGCACATTGCTGTAACTTAGTCTTGATGTTTTCACAGCATGCACTACAGGTGCAAGAACATTATTGCCCAAGAAGGACCACAGCTGGCTCATCATCCAAAATTGGTGAAAGGCACTCCAGCCGCCACTGCTACGTGTTTATCCAACAGGAGGCCCAGGCCCAGGAGCATCCTCAAGCTACAAACCTGATCCTTCAGGGGAAGTGCAACCCCATCTAGAACAGGATATAACCCATTTCCTGGTCCCTTCCCTCATCAGTAGTTCTTTTATATTTAAGCAAGAATATCTGATGCTCTGTCATAGATATTTTGAGGAGTGTCAGATATGCATGGAAAACAATGGTTGAAATTCTGTTGTTAGCCAGTGTGGTGTAATTGTTAGACAGATTAGGATCTGGGAGACCAGGATTCAAGTCTCCGTGATGGAAGCATGGGCCAGTCATACACATTATGCCTAACTCACTTCACAGGGATGTTGTGAGAATAAATTGGATAAAGGCGGTATGTTGTCAGCCACTTAAGTTTCACACTGGGTAGAAAGGTGGTGCATACATGAAGTAAATAAACAAATACTTGAGAACATACTTGAGGCTTTTTGTGAATTATACAGATACATTTATGTGCTAAATGTGTAGGATGTGTACCTCTGCTTGCACTTGAATCAAAATATCATAAATATATCAAAACATGGTAATCATTCAGAGCTAACTACCAGGGATTCAGAACTTACTACTGGGAATCTAGTAGTGAGTTCTGAATTCCTGGTAGTTAGCTCTGAATGATCTCCAAAGTGCAAGACTTTCCCACAACCTATTTTCCTATTCTACATGAAAATAAAAATGATTACTATAAACAATTTCATGATGCCAGCTGTGAGTGAAGTGCCCCAGAAGATCCCATAAAACAAATCTCAACTAAAAGACTGCATACTTAAAGGTCATGTTTCCTTTAGTGGATAAACTTCAGTTCCTCATTTTTGGCTGGACTTTAAAAAATAAAAGCAAGCAGAGACAGGTAGGTGGGTGGGTTAGCAGACACGGAGAGCAATCATAACAACACCACGCCTAGCTGAGATAGGAACATGGAACCATTGAGGTAATCTGTCATTATGTTGCCTCTAGACTTGCAGTAGGACAGCACCATGCATATGTTTCCATCTGCCTGATAGGTCAATTTATTTATTTAGTACATAAATGTCACCTGTCCCCTCCCTTCACAGACATCAGTCTATCAGAGTATGTCCTGCAAAGAACAGAGAACTAGAGCAGCAGCCAGAACAGCAGGAGTGGTTTCGTTTGTTATTGTTGTTGTTGTTAGCTTCTTCACCAGTTTTTAAAAAAATAAATTATATGAACACATGACTTAGCTAATTAATGAATAAATGAATGAAACATGTTGTGGCAAAGTGGTAAGCAGCATCTTACTATCTATTTTATCTAAGTAGTAGATCTGGTCAGGGAGTTTTATTTATCCCTATCAGCTACCTCTACCTCCTTTCCACTACCACCATCCAGAGTTATTACTTAAACAGCACCTCTTCATTATGCAGTAGTTTACCAAAATTTATGGTAAAGTCCCAGTTTAAGGTCAAATAACTTCATGCCTTATTCTTGGTAACTGGTGGTACATGTGACATCTTAGCAAGATACTCTAGATTTAAGAAGAAAACAAAAGTTTTGAAGAAAATATACAAAATATCCAGACATACCTTTACTGCAAGAAATGCATCTTACATTAGAACAGGTGCAAATAAAAGAAACAGCTAGCACAGGCCACATCCTAATGGGTCCATAATACTTCAGGACAAAGTGGAAGTGTAACTGAAGTAGCCCAGAACTGCCTTTCAAAACTCAGGTCGTTTTCGCACTCACCTTAATCAGCAGCGACGACCCTCTTCACTAATTGCCGCGGAGCACCCAGAAGAACCGGAAAGTCCCGGCGCTTTTGCGGCGCAAACGGAAACCGCCAAAAACCAGTTTCCGTTTGCGCCGCAAAAGCGCCGGGACTTTCCGGCTCTTCTGGGTGCTCCGTGGCAATTAGTGCGAAATCCGCGCAGATCCTGCGCGGTGAAGAGGGTCATCGCTGCTGATTAAGGTGAGTGCGAAAACGACCAGAGACTAAAGAGTTGTGAAAACCTTGCCAGAGGCCTGCCTTGTGATGTATTGAGATTGTCCTCAGAAACACTAGCTCAGTCTTCAATATTCAAGAAAATCCCAGCAAATTGATAGAGTGATTCAAATCCTATTCCTTAGTTAAATGAATAAAGGAAGGAGCATCTCCTGTAACATATTAACACTAACCCCCAAGTGACTCCAGTGCTGCAACCGCCGCTTCTAAAGTAAGAATTGGATCAATCATGTACAAGTTCTTTTTCAACTAATAAAATATCAAATTGCAGTTCCAGCTAACAGAACTTATTACTCTTCAAAAATACACAGTTCTAACAGGTTCTGACATTTATTGAAAACTGAAATGCAAGTCTTTTTGTCTGTACCTACCTCTTTATGAAAGAATTAGGCCAGTTCACATAAACTGGCCACACTCTCCAGCTGAGCAATTTCTTCCCCAAAGTTATTTTGAAGAACCATAGAAACAGCAAAAAGGAACCTTCTAGTCCCAACTGCCAGATTACAACTGTCATATACCCTCCAAGAATAAGAGCCTCATAGTCTTATTGGTTCATACAACTAAGAATAATGTATTTTTAAAAACTACTTTTGTCTCCAGAATGATAAGTCACACAGTGATTCTTGGGTGCAAATCCGTCAAGTGCCAAGAGTGGGCAAGGTATCTTGATGACAGATGAAAGTAGGTTCTGGGCCAGAAACAGATAGGTTGGCAGGCTTCTGCATGTCCACAATCTGTAATTTTTTAAAACTTTTTTTTTAAAACCTTTAGATAGAAAATTGTATGCCTACAATTGGGATTTGTCATGGTGCTTTCCAATTCACTATCCAGTTACCTTTATACCACAGTTTGGATATTCATCCTATGATTGTCTTAGCAGGTCAGATTCTAACACACATCACAAAAACAAGATATATATTGTTTGACAATAATAAAGTCACTTGTTCTTTTTAGTTTGTGTCCTTAAGTCCTCTAGACATTGAGTTTAATAGATCTGATACAGCTTTTATGGTATCAGGGCCAATTAATTTTACTTAGTAACAGGTAATGGTATAAAATATGGAGCACAGGTCCATCAGTGGCTATTAGCCACAGTGCCACTGTGTGACACAGAGTGTTGGACTTGATGGGCCGTTGGCCTGATCCAACATGGCTTCTCTTATGTTCTTATGTTCTTATATCCTTCTGGAAGAAGACGGAATACTAACCCATGGAGGGAGATAAAGGTCACTTTCTGCTTGAGTATAATCACTACTTTGCTTAGTTGATTCCAAAAATATAGTGACTAGTCAATGTAATATAGTGGGCTAGTACTGTGCCAGTCAGATCCTGTCTCATGATTAAAATGGGAAATGGCTTTTCATAATTATCAGTGATGTAAATCAGTTCTATTTGTTTTTAAATTGCTGGATGATTCACCTCAACAGTTTCTAAATCATTTGTTCATCCCTTGTTTTGAGCTGTGGGTGGGTCAATACAAAACAACTCTTTCAAATGTATGTGGATACATAAGTGTTGTACAAATGACTACTTCAGTAGCATATCTAAAAAGATGTGAAGCTAAAAATAGGACAAGCCAGATTTCCACACTAAAGCTTTGAGATACATGTAATAGCACAAATTGAGGTTTAAAACTTTCTAGAACTTTAGAAAAATAGATTAGCTATTTCCCATAACTTAGAAAAATAAAATCTTCTATTTACCCCACTGTTGATTTGGTTGATGAGAAGTACACACTTTTGGAAGGAAGATGACATTTTATTTAAACTTTCAGGAAGATATTGTGGTTAAATCGGCTTTCATCCTTCTCCAGTAATCTCTAAAGCTGCTGAATCTTCTATAAATACATATAAAAATGAATTAAGAAGCTAGGATTTGAGACTATATGATAGGTTTGATTATGTAGAGACATATTTTTCTTTGCTCTGGAATATAATCCTGCCAAACTGTTTTATTTGTTTGAGAACAAGTTTTTAAAACCATGTTGCCTCATGATTTTGTATGTATTTAGAACACGGAAAAGAGGGACTTGGTTACCAGGGACAGAGTAGGAATTACAGGTTTTTTTGCCCTACTTTATCAGTTCTTAATTACATCATCACCCTATCTGTTTGCAGAAAGAAAAGGAGGGCTATTGCTGCTTAGCTGGGCTAGTGTGGCAGGAAAATAACGAAGTCCCACACATTGCTTGGTATGAAACGAGGTATTTTACTTTGACATCAAAGCAGAATTTAGTCGGCATAAGCCCCAAAATGACTAAATTCAAATCATCAGCCCTCAGACCGTTTTTATTCACAACCCAAAACAAGCAGGCAAGCCCCCAGCCTTATCTATTCAAATGCCCCACCTTCCTGTATTTTTCCATTCCTTGTCCCTCTGCTTATCAGCAAGAAGCTCCTTTGCAGGGCCTCTTTTTATCTACTTTACAACCTTGGATTCACACCCATTTGAGCTGTGTGGCCCCTTAACAGTTACTTTTAAATATTGCATCAGACATTCTCTTCTGAAGGCACAACCATATTTTCAATTATTATTATTTTATAGGGGTATTCATTAATTATTCAGGGGTCCCTCTTCACTAGCAGTTCCCACATGTTTAAGCTCAACTAGAGGTAATGCTAGGAGTTCTGGGGTTAGTGCTTCTGAGCCATCTTTGTGGGAAGGGCGGGATATAAATCATAAATAAATAAAATAAATAAAATACCAGCGGGCGGGGGGCTGATTGGGCTTGAAACTACTGGGGATGGAGAAAACAGTTAACCCTCTTCTTCCCATGGCTTTATCTGAGCTTCAGATGGCTCTGTGGAGCCACTTGTTTGCCCCGCTGTAGAAAACATAGAGGCATACGCAGTCCAATGAGGTGACTGTTGCTGGACAATATCCACATGCCTTGGGTTTAGACATTTAAAAGAAAGGGAAGTATCTATTCCTGAATGGAGCCGCACAAGACCTAGTGTAATGTATTTTAGAGCCACTCAAAGATCATAATGCTTTGACACCCCCATATAACATACAAGTGTTCTGAAGAGATGTGATCCTCTTGACTCTCTGATTTCTTTCACTGATCTCTAAACATATAGGAGTTTTCTCTTTGGATGGTAAATGTGACCTCGTTAGGCTTTCTGGGCCCAGGAAGTATGACACGGTCACATTTAATAAGTCCCCAAAAGTTAGGGCATTAGGAAACTGAAGGGGGAAGTCAGAAGAGATATCTTTAAGGCCACTAGGCAATTATTAAAAACTTTGTTTTGGGTGGTCAGCAGACCTTCAGGAACAACATTGTGTTTGTGTCCGCAAAACTGCTGTCCCTCCAGGCCATCGTATGGTAAAATTCACAGCGAAGCATAGGGTTACTGCCATTTGTCCTGATATTCAATGTCACATTGCCAGGACTAACACAGTGTTTGAAATGCTATCAGCCTTAAATACATGAGAGTATCCCTGTTTTCATCTGTGAAATATTGGAGGATGTGGATTAGTATTTTGATGTGTTTTAAAAGTACAGTGAAATCTATAACATCAACTAAAATATTTATTAATTATACTTAGAAAGACCTGAATTATTTATGAATGGGTCTAGGCCTAGTGGGCCATACAGTCATCCTAAACTTTTGCAAATAAAAAATGAAGCAATCTTGTATAGTTAATCTCAAGTCAATAAGGGTTTGAACAGCCTGACTATGCACAGGCTTCCAGCTCTAATAGCTAAAGTACTGGGCAGTATAACTGCACATGCTGAATTACTGAGATATAGTTCATTAACACACACACTTATTACTTTACGATGACAATAATTTTTGTCTGCATTATGTTACAGTATACCATGCATGCATTATGTTCCATAAAATGCATTTGTTAGCTCATCTGTGTGGGTGAAGGAACTTGCATTTTTCTCATGCTTATTCTCCATTTGTGCTGCAGCTTTTAAACAATGGAAACCATTTTAAAAATCCAGACTGTCAGAGGACTCTTTATTGGTTTCCCCACAGCTATCATAAGTGCTCAAAAGCAATGTGAATTTCCAGCATAACTATTCTGAAACCTTGGAAGAGCTTTTTTTTTTTTTTAAATCACTCTATCTTTCAAACTGACTTTGTTTATAGCTGCAGTTTATTACAAATAATTTAAAACGAAGACAAAAGACACAACAGGTATAACAGAGTATAAAAATCCTGAGAAGGAAAAAAGAAGAAAAATACATTAAAAAATCTTTGCCAAAGTATCACAATTATGGTGCAATATGTAAAGCAAAAGAGACTGAATAAAACAAAAAGGATAAAATGCATATTAGTTCACATTTCATGAAAATATTATCTTATAACATACAAGCTGTTGGATCTAGAGTAGCTAGAATCAGGTTCAAATCCCCACTGAGCAAGGACAGCAACTGGATGATTATAGACCAGTTGTTATGTATGGGCCTAATTTAGCTTCACATGCTGGAAAAGGTTCAGAGATTTCTAAGCAGCTCACATCTGTAGCTAATGCAGTTAACAGTTATTTTCGAAAGTTTTTTTTTATTTACGTACACAGCCGCTAATAAGCGATTTATCGAGGTGAGGCAGTGTTCGATCATTCCATTGCGCAGTGATATCCTTTGTATTTGCTTGTGGCGGGAAAGCGCTGGTGCGCATCAGACGACTCACCAACGATGGCGCGTTCAAACGCAGAAAATCCGCTCAGGAACCATTGTAAGCGTCCTGATCCGGATTTAAAGCAGCATCAAAGTAATCCGCGATCAAGACGCATCAGCACGGGACTTGCACGAGCTAAGTACCGTTTGCAGATGCTGACATATGGACGACCAGTGAAAATCCGACATGATTCTGGACTCCACTAATGCCGGTAGCGGGATATAATGAATGTCTGACCTCACCCAGGGTTATCGTGGAAGCTGCTGTAAGCTAACTGGAAAAAGCAGGAAAAAATTATGTAGACACAAAAAGAGACGGGTAAATAAGTATTTTCAAATTCCTACTCTGTGCGAATGTGTTTGTGTGTGTGTGTGTGTGGGGAAGTCAGGAAGTGTGTGTGTGTGTGTGGGGGGGGGGGAAGTCAGGCAAACAGAAGCAAAAAGGATCTCTCAAATGTTCGCCTTAAGTCCTGGAACACACTCCTGGGGAAGGGGGTGGGTGGGAGGAAATGGTCCTCTTTACAGAATTGTCTTGGGAATAATGCAGGTATGGCATTATGGAAGGAAAAAGAGGTCTGCAGACAAAGGAAAATCCTCCATACCCATTCTGCTTTCACCTTGTAACACATCACAAGTCTCTTTCAGTACGCCCATAGTTTACCAGCCCCCCTCATCACCTTTGTCCTATATACTAAAAGTTTCACTTCACATATCTAATATAATGGGCTTTAGCCAGGTCTCATATTAAGTGGGAGCTCACAGGAGCACAGCTTCTGAACCTTTCTGAGAGTTCCACCTCCTCCTTCTGAGAATTAAACCTCCTTGTCCATTGAATAGTATGTGCAGTTGCATAACAATCCCTGGATGAGCTCTGCCACCTATTTTTTTTTACAAAATGACCCCTGGCTTTAGCCCATGGAAGAATATACTATGATAAAATATTGATCTTTAAAGTGCCACAGACTCCTTTTTGGTTGAGCTGCAGCAAACTAGGGTGGCCATAATGTCTGAAGGCCAGCCAGGGACACCTTTTTTGGGGGGGAAGGTAGGGGTGCCGGAAACAGGAAGTGATGTCACTTCCGGTGACGTCATGCCACCGCCGGAAACAGGAAGTGACATCACTTCCTGTGACATCATCCCCCACCACTTGCCGGAAACAGGAAGTGACATCACTTCCTGTGACATCATTTTCCCCGCGCCACCTGCCGGAAGCAGGAAGTGACATCACTTCCTGTGACATCATTTCCCCCAAATGACATCATTTCCCCCAAATGACATCATTTCCCCCAAATGACATCATTTCCCCCAAATGCCACTGCCGGAAACAGGAAGTGACTTCACAGCACTTCCTGTGACGTCCCCCAAAATCCCCCAAATATCACCGCTGGAAACACCAAGATTATTTATAGAGAGGGAAAGGGGGAAGTAAAGTTAAATGAAACTCTTTTTTTACTTTTTTCAAAGTGAGAAGACTAGAGAGAACGGGTTCCATGCTGAGAAGCCAGTCAGATTCCAGTGAGATTCCAGTGAGACTGTGCTGCATAATGCAGCCTATTTATTTTGTCCTGTTTGCTCTGTTGGCTCTATCTGCACCACCTTCATCACTTTCGGGGTGTGGATCCCCCAGTGGGGTGGTCTCCCGACTCCCTCCGCCGGCTGTTTCTGATAGCCCTGCGCCCCCTCTTTCATTTGATATGTGTCCCATGTGGGTGCCACCCTCCCGCCGGGAGATGCCGCAAAATGAGCCCCCTTGAGGCTTATGGCGGCAGGGCTCGGGGTAAGCGAGCTAGACTGCTGTTCTTTTGAGGGGTTATAGAGTGTTTCGAGCCCGTCCCTGTGGCATTGGTCCCATCGTTGTGGGACCCAGGGGGCCGGCGCAGCGGCATGCCGAAGCAGCCTGTCACTAATAACACAGGTCGAGATGCAGGACAGGAACCCAGAAGTGACCGACAGGCTGCTTCAGCGTGCCGCTGCGCCGGCCCCCTGGGCCCCACAACGACCAGCGGAGGCCGCGGAGAGGCCTCCGCTGGTCGGCGCTGGTCGCCGGAGGCCCTCCAGAGTCTCTGGAGGGCCTCCCAGGACCAGCGCCGGCGCCTCCGCGGCCTCTCCGCGGCCTCCGCTGGTCGCTGGAGGCCCTCCAGAGTCTCTGGAGGGCCTCTAGCGACCAGCGCAGGGACGCTCCCTCCCTCACTCGCCGCCTTCCCTGGCGGCGCCCGCGGCCCACCGCCTCCGGGGCTGGCTAAACCGGGACCTCTAATGGTCCCGGTATAGTCAGCCCGGGAGGCGGGAATAGGGGGCCAGAACCGGGACATTCCCGGGTGCCCGGGACGGTCTGGCCACCCTACAGCAAACTGACACAGCTACCTCACTGGAACTTTTTTTGTTGATCCTAAAGGAGAAACTATTTTAACAGAAATTGTATATGACATCTACCTTCTTCTCCCACCAAGGTGTTCCAGCCTTCCCATTAGAGCAGTTCTAGCCATCAACATTTCTCAGGAATTATAGTGCTTTTGTGGATGTCTAAGGATAGGCACGAACCACAAATCATGAGCTCATGGACCTAGTCACCTAGCATAAGAACTGAACAAGGGTTTATGCCTGAAACAGCTGAGCCGCAGGGGAGCCTGATCCTGCAGCTCAGTTTTTTTTGGACTCTAGGAACTGGCTGCCCTGATTAGACTGGAAACAGCTGAGCCACGGGACCAGCTTGCTCTGCATGGTTCAGCAGTTTAAAGGGGCTTTCTTGGACAGTCAGATCCAGCCAGATGTTTTGAGCATGAAACAGCTGAGTTGTGAGAGCAGGCTGCCCCTACAGGTCAGCTGTTTCCATTCTCTTGGTAGCCTTTATGGTGAGGAGAAAGCAAGTGTTTAAGCCTCTGCTTTTTTGCTTCCCGTGAGCCCATGAATCTCCTTGAACTGCCTTAAAAGGTTGTTGAGGTTTGTGATCAGGCTGTAGTTTGTGAACTACAATAAGGACAACATGAGGCCGTGAATAATTATTTTAAAAGAGAAACAAAATTTAAGGAAAAATTTGATACTCGGAACTGTAAAAACATGTAGGGTTGCCAGGTTCAGCTAAGAAAATATCTGGAGATTTTGGAGCTGGAGCTGGGAGACTTTGGGAGTGGAACAACTTTCTCATTCCACAAAATAAATAAAAATACAGCAGTGCACTTCCCCTGAATACAGTTTTCATTTTCTTGTCCCCCAGCAGCTAAACTTCCACTAAATGAAAGTAAACACACACACTCTCACAAAGCAGCCAAAATAAACACAGTTAGCAAGCACACACTTTTGTGATTTCACTGCTGCAATTTACTCATATTGTTAAATATAACCATCTGCTGAATTTTAACCAGCTTCCTCAGACTAATAGGAAAATGAAAGAACAGCCTAGGGGATGGAGTTTTCCTCCAAACAAACAGAGGGACTGAGAGCAATGTAGCTCTGTCTGCATACCCTACCCCACTGCAGCTTTTCTGCCAAGATTTAAAGGCACACACACATTCAGAAACACAAACAGTTGCAAGCCTTTCTAAACCTGCTGAAGTTGAAAGGCACATGGTGGCTGTTGGGGCAGGGCTTCCCCCTGTTGGCCAGCTGGCTGACAGCAGGGCGGAGCCTGAAAAACTGGGGGATCCCCCGCCTGGACCTGGAGATTGTCAAGCCTAAAATCTAGTGTTTGTTTGTTTTCTAGTCCAGATAAATGCCCTTCACTCTAGAACAGGGGTGGCCAAACTGTGGCTCTTTCACACATATTTTGTGGCTCTCAAAACCCCCACCACCCTGCCAGCCAGCTTGGAAAAGGTATTTGTCTCTTTAAAGCACTTCTCCAAACAAAGCCAGCCAGTGGCTTGGAGAATGCATTTAAAGTTGCTTTCGTTCTACCTCTCCTCCCTTCACCCATCTATTTGCCTTCCTTCATTCCTTCTGGCTTTCAAACATCTGGCATTAATGTCTTATGACTCTCAAACATCTGACATTTATTCTATGTGGCTCATACATTAAGCAAGTTTGGCCACCCCTGCTTTAGAATTTACCCCAGTGATTCCATGTGGACTACACTTTGTCCATGAGCTGGGATCCAACTGCAAGCTCAGCCAGAAAATGTGAAAACTATAGAAAATGAGTCATCTCTCACCGAAGCACAGAACGCTCCAGAGTTTATGACTCTGGGCAAGTAAGAACAAAAGGTTTACTATCTCACACCTTTCTGGAATAGAACAAAGTTGGAGTCCAGGAGCACCTTTAAGACCAACAAAGTTTTATTCAGAATGTAAGCTTTCATGTGTATGCACACTTCATCATATGATCTCACACCTGAAGGGAAAGACACTGGGTCAGCCAAATGTCTAGATAGTGGGAACAACAGGACTCACCCCAGCGCAGAATGGACTCCCAATAAAAGATTATAAGTTCTCAGGACAAAAGGAGAAAGTTCTCTTTGCTTCTCTTACTCTCTTTTCTCTTGGACAGGCACAAGTCATAAAGGACTAAATCTTGATGGGACCATGTGTCATGGGACAGTGAAAGAAGTCCCAGGTCTAACAACTAAGGTAATATTGGACTTTTAAATTCTTCAGCTTCAAGTTTTGCTAGCCTATCCCAGCAACAAACACTGTTAGGATAAGTATACAATAGACTATGAGGACTGTGTGTTTTCACTATTTCTTTTTATCCTTGTTCAGCTTGATACTTAAACAGAGTGTAGTCTTTTTGTTTATTAAACATTCTTATATTTTAAATTTTCAAGGCTTCATCTCTGTAAACAATGTGTATTCTGTTTTGCTTTCCAAAGAGTGGTAAAAGGGTAGGGCAGTAGGTAAGCTTACCATGACTAAAGCATTAGGGTTGCCAACCTCCAGGTACCACCTGGAGATTTCCCACTATTACAATTTATCTCCAGATACCAAAATCAGTTCCCTAGAGAAAATGGCTGCTTTGGAGGGTAGACTCTATAGCATTGTACTCTGATGCGTATACTCCCCTCCCCAAACCTCACTCCCCTCAAGGCTCCATTCCTCAAATCTGCAGGTATTTCCCATCCTAGAGATGGCAACCCCAATGAAAATGCAAAAGTGTAGAAGTGATCATTCCCAGGCTAACTAATATGAGCAAACTGGGAGATATGGCACCTATATATCTGCAGAGTGCTAAATGTGCAAATCTGTCCCTTTGAGATTTGTTGATGGCAGTGTTTACTAACTGAAGAGCTGCTGGTACCTTCCTGGTAGTAAGGCAAAGGAGTAGCATTGCAAGCAGATAGTTGGGACAGCCATGAGGTTTTTCTCCAGGGGATGGCACTTGCAAGTATGTTCCTTCACATCAAGCAATAATAATCTATGGAAATGGTTGTGGCTCTGCCAACTGCTAATCAGAGAATGCATTCCCTTTCCTTTAAAATGTATGCCTGGAATTTCATCCTAAGTATATGCTGCCTTTTACAATAACACAGTATGAAAAAATATCACTGGGTGTCTATGGCAAAAAAAGAGAACATAAAACTCAGTATGGAACTGAAATTAACACTGTATCATATTGATTATTATTGTTTAACAATATATTTTCTTTAGTAGTCCACACAACAACTTTTCCTTGGTTTCTTGTTTTCGCAGATGTTCAGCTTATGAAATTTTGATTTTATAGAAACAGCAGATATTAATGCCAGGAGTGTAGAATTAAGTGATGCTGAGTTTCACAGAAGGTGGCAATAAAAGCACTAGCTTGGTATGAACTTGCAACTTTTTAAAAAAAGATAGCACAAGGTGACACAGCAGAGAGCAGGTGCATTGAAAGAATGAAACTGGAAGCAAGCAAGTCAAGCACCACATGGGGTGGCAGTATTCCCTCCCCTAAAATCAAATCCCCTAAAATCAGGCCTCAAATTCAGTGAGAGCTCACAGGAGTGCAGCTCCTGCACCTTTCTGAGAGTTCCGCTTCCTCCTTCTGAGAGTTCCACCTCCTTGTACATTGAATAGTAGGTGCAGCTGCATAACAATTCCTGGATGAGCTCCACCACCTATTTTTCTACAAAATGACTGCTGCCTAAAATCAACCTAAACTCAAATCGAGGTTTACTAGCTAATTTGACCCGGGCTTTTTTCCCCTGTCAGTCCCAGTATTTATCTTTTGTGATGCCAACAATTAGTTAACAGTTTTGGCCCTTAAAAAAAATATCTTGGGGGATGCTTCACCGGTAGAAAATGAAGCTACACTTCAATATTTAAGTGAAGATCTGTCTCCTCTATATGATGAGGTAAAGTTGGCTGAGATTCAGGGCGTTTTGATCAGCTTCCCCTAGTGGTCAGCTGGAGAGTACTTATTGTTAATACCACACTGCATTCAGATGGGCATTTTGGTCCACCATAGCCACCCCACTTCCAGATTAAATGTGCATGATCACAGTCTAGGGTGGCCAGACCGTCCCAGTCTCCCGGGACTTTCCCGGTTCTGGCCACCAATTCCCGGCTCCCGGGCTGCCTATACCGGGACCATTACAAAGTCCCGGTATAGCCAGCGGGGAGCCGGCGGGCCGCGCGCGCGGGCGGGGAAGGCGGGGAGTGAGGCAGCCAGCGTCCCTGCATGTGCGCACAGCGGTGTGCGCATGCGCAGGGACGCTGGCTGCCTCACTCCCCGCCTTCCCCGCCCGCGCGCGGGGTCCGGAGAGGCCGGCGCTGGTCCCTGGAGGCCTCCAGAGGCCACCGCCGGCAGCGTGGAGAGGCCGGCGCTGGTCCCCGGAGGCCTCCAGAGGCCAGCGCCGGCAGCGTGGAGAGGCCTCCGCTGGTCCCTGGAGGCCTCCAGAGGCCAGCGGAGGCTTCGTGGAGAGGCTGGCGCTGGTCCCTGGAGGCCTTCAGAGGCCAGCGGAGGCTTCCTGGAGAGGCCGGCGCTGGTCCCTGGAGGCCTCCAGAGGCCAGCGCTGGCAGCGTGGAGAGGCCTGCGCTGGTCCCTGGAGGCCTCCAGAGGCCAGCGGAGGCTTCGTGGAGAGGCCTGCGCTGGTCCCTGGAGGCCTCCAGAGGCCAGCGGAGGCATCGTGGAGAGGCCTGCGCTGGTCCCTGGAGGCCTCCAGAGGCCAGCGGAGGCTTCGTGGAGAGGCCGGCGCTGGTCCCTGGAGGCCTCCAGAGGCCAGCGGAGGCTTCGTGGAGAGGCCGGCGCTGGTCCCTGGAGGCCTCCAGAGGCCAGCGCCAGCAGCGTGGAGAGGCCGGCGCTGGTCCCTGGAGGCCTCCAGAGGCCAGCGCCGGCAGCGGAGAGGCCTCCGCTGGTCCCTGGAGGCCTCCAGAGGCCAGCGCCGGCAGCGTGGAGAGGCCTCCGCTGGTCCCTGGAGGCCTCCAGAGGCCAGCGGAGGCTTCGTGGAGAGGCCTCCGCTGGTCCCTGGAGGTCTCCAGAGGCCAGCGGAGGCTTCGTGGAGAGGCCTCCGCTGGTCCCTGGAGGTCTCCAGAGGCCAGCGGAGGCTTCGTGGAGAGGCCTCCGCTGGTCCCTGGAGGCCTCCAGAGGCCAGCGGAGGCTTCGTGGAGAGGCCTCCGCTGGTCCCTGGAGGCCTCAAGAGGCCAGCGCAGGCTTCGTGGAGAGGCCTCCAGAGACCAGCGGAGGCAGCGTGGAGAGGCCAGCGCTGGTCCCTGGAGGCCTCCAGAGACCAGCGCCGGCCTCTCCGGCCTCCGCAGCCGCCGCCAGCCCCGCCAGCAGCCCGGAGGAGAGGCCGCCACCGCCCTGGATCCAGGTAAGCCAAAAGCGGGGGGGGGGGGGGGCGGCTGGCGGGGGGGGCGGCTGGCCTTCCTTCTTTCCTTCCCTCCCTCCCTCCTTCCTCCCTCCCTCCTTCCTTTCTTCCTTCCTTCCCTCCCTCCTCCCTTCCTTCCTTTCTTCCTTCCCTCCTTCCCTCCCTCCTCCCTTCCTTCCTTCCCTCCCTCCCTCCCTCCCTCCCTCCCTCCCTCCCTTCCTTCCTTCCTTCCTTCCAGCCTGTCGGTCACTTCCGGGTTCCTGTCCTGCATCTCGACCTGTGACAGGCTGCTTCGGCGTGCTGCTGCGCCGGCCCCCTGGGTCCCACAATGATGGGACCGATGCCACAGGGACGGGCTCGAAACGCTCTATAACCCCTCAAAAGAACAGCAGTCTAGCTCGCTTCCCCCGAGCCCTGCCGCCATAAGCCTCAAGGGGGCTCATTTTGCGGCATCTCCTGGCGGGAGGGTGGCACCCGCACGGGACACATATCAAATGAAAGAGGGGGCGCAGGGCTATCAGAAACAGCCGGCGGAGGGAGTCGCGAGACCACCCCACTGGGGGATCCACACACCGAAAGTGATGAAGGTGGCGCAGATAGAGCCAACAGAGCAAACAGGACAAAATAAATAGGCTGCATTATGCAGCACAGTTGAGAAAGTGCCTTATCCCATATACTGATGAAGTATATACAGGATTTGAGAACAAAATTGTTTCCGGCGGTGATATTTGGGGGATTTTTGGGGACGTCACAGGAAGTGCTGTGAAGTCACGTCCTGTTTCCGGCAGTGGCATTTGGGGGAAATGATGTCATTTGGGGGAAGTGATGTCACAGGAAGTGATGTCACTTCCCGTTTCCGGCAGGTGACGCGCGGAAATGATGTCACAGGAAGTGGTGTCACTTCCTGTTTCCGGCGGTGGCATGACGTCACCGGAAGTGACGTCACTGGAAGTGACGTCACTTCCTGTTTCCGGTGGCGCACACACTTTGCGCGCGCACACCCCTACCTTCCCCCCCTCCCCCAAAGTGTCCCTGGCTGGCCTTCAGACATTATGGTCACCCGAGATCACACACACACATTTGGTTACCATAGCGCAATCACACCTACCTTGTGCTGTGATGGCTCAACAATGCTTTAGTCACTAGGTACTTCCTGATGGTAAACTCCTTGCTGCTCCTCCATAGCACATTTCCAGCCATCTGAACAGCCAGGGCATGCCAGGTTTGCACCCTACATGTGCAGAAATAATATGACTGCTCCTCTCAGTGTGTGCATGACCGGTGCCTGTATTAGGCACTGTCTGCTCACTGCAGTGCAGCTCAAACTTAAAGCTGAGAGGCCACTGCAGCAAAATGCCCATCTGCAAGCAGCCTGTGAGGCTACACGAACAACATATAGGTGTTGCCTTCCTTCCTGCTGAGTTGCAAAAAAACCTGTCCTCAGTCCATCTTTCTCACAAACTGAGGCAATTAGAAATTCATAGCAGAGAATCATGCAGAGATGCAGTGGGCAGCTTTCTCTGAGTAATAATTTTTGGTGTTGCATGATCACATTATCTGCTCTGTAATAATATAAATGATAAATGGGACAATTTGTGAGCTACTTTTGCAAAATGGGCTTTTGGCTTGGATGTTGTTGTGCTAACTCTTGACTGGTGGCATAAAGTCTTTTCCATGGTATCATCAGAAATTGCAGCTGGAGGGTTTTCTTTTGCATTTACTTGTTGGAGTCCTTTGAATAGCAATGAATGTAGGATTGACAGTAGAAGAAAAAATGCATTGCAGAAGGATGCTACAAAATGCTTTAGCTCCATACTTTTAAAGGTCTCAGGTCTGTCTTGATTAATGTCCTTTGTTGTATGTATGTATTTATGTATGTATGTACAGTATGTATGTATGTATTTAAACTTATATTCTGCCCTTTCCCACAAACTTTCCCAGTGAAGTGCTTTCTTTTGATAGTTCACTAGTGCTAGCCATATTATAATATCATCACTATCACTAGAAATAATGAATTGCTATGTTAATTTAAAAAGCAACAGACTGGGTCTACCTATAGACTAGGTGATCTAAATACTCAATATACCCTTCAAGTATATAGAATAAATATTTAACAAAACACCTAAGTTCAAATAGCACATTATTATTATTATTATTATTATTATTATTATTATTATTATTATTATTATTATTATTATTATTATTCCTCTCTTCCTTGGGGTAGCCCAGAGTGATATGTACAGTATTCTCTTCCCAAAGTTTGTCTTCTTAAATAGGTAAAGACAGAAGATAAAAGATTATGACTGCCCCATGGCCATCTGGTAAGCTTAACGGCTGTGTAAAAATTTGAACTCAAGCCTCCTTAGTCTAAATAGGGCTGCTAAAAAACTCCCAAGCAATAATCACTCTTCTCAGCCCACCCAGACTCAACCCATGTATCATATGAAAACTGATTCCTCTTTCATGGGTCACTCTCCCATGATACTGATATGTTGTGCCTTTAAGGCAAAACTAGATGTTTCCTTGGTCCCTCCACACCAGTTACAAGCCTAACTGGGCTCTACCTTATTGTTATGAGATATTACCCACAATTGCTGAGTCACTGAGGAGAAACTTGAATTAGGTCTGGTTTGGCCTTTAGTTCTCTTCCTCTGAGATCTTGAATTGAAGGATCAAACTAGATGATACTGTTTCCTTGAGTCCACCATGGGGGTCTTGGCATCATTTTACAACTTGGATTTTCTTTTACTTTTAAAACTACCACGGGAGGGTTGCCAGGTCTTACCTGGCTCCCGGTGGGGGATGTCCCTCAAAGAGGTTTTACTCAAAAGCTAGAGCACCTCTGAATGATGTGATTGGTGTGATGACATAACTTCTGGGTGATGTCATTGCATCAGGTACATCGGGTGCCGATGGAGCTCTTTGGGAGTGGGGATCTCCCCACTGGCCAGCTCTGTGCCAGCGGGTTGGGAGCCTCCAAACCAGGAGAACCCCCACTCCCAGCGGGAGTCTGGGAACCCTACCACAGAGGTATGATCCACTGGGAACTACAGGCAGGCTGATGAAAGACTATCTCAATGTCTCTTCTCTCAATTTTCAAGAGCACAAATGGACAGCTATTTCAGATCTTGAAAGTGGTAGGTGGCAGGAGGAATACAGGAGCCTCTCATCACCATGTGCTGCAGTCCTCAGTAGAATTATCTCCCACAGCACTTTTAAAAGTTAAAAAAGCCCCTTTAAAGTGATGATGTTTCTCTGTGGTAGTCTCAAGGAGCTGGTATTGTTGAGTTTGGCCCTAATATTCTAGCCATTACACCATACTGGTTCTCAATCTCAAAATCTTTTAAATGCTTAAGCAAAACATGAAGGAAATTGAACATGCTACCTTTTATTTCCAAAGCCAGCTTGGTGTACTGGTTAGGGTGTCAGATTAGGTTCTAGGAGACCCAGGTCCAAATCCCCATTCTGCCAGGAAGTTTGCTAGATTACTCAGAGCCAGTCTGTCTCTCAGCCTACTCTACCTTACAGAGTTGATGGGAAAATGATCTACACTATTCTGATTGCCTATAAAGAAAAGCAGGATATAAATGTACCAAATAAAATAAATAATAATACAAAGTGTCACAGGGCGCAGGCAGGAGGGAGTCTAAAGCCGGTCCAAAGTCAAAGTTCAAGGAATCAGTCAGGAGCCGAGTTACCACAGCAAAATCGCAAACCAGAAGGAGAAGTCAGTGTCCAAAGCCAAAGGGTCAGGGTGCCAAGGAATTCAAACCGGTCAGGAACTGGAATCAGGAAGGAGCGTGGATGCAAGCCAGGGAATCGACTTGTTGCTTCCACAAGGTTGCCAAGTCCTGGGCATGAGTTATATGGGCACATCAATCAGCCTGCTTCCTGGATGACCGTAGTTCCTCTTGTAATCAGGGCTAAGAGATCTGAAGCACTGGCATGCGGTGCGTCTGTTTTCTGACAGTGTCTGTTGAAGACACAAGCGCATTCTTGAGATGGGAAGGGGAAAGCTTGGAGGAGACTGATTGTCAACAGCCGGGGTGGGCGCCTAGAATGTGGAGGGTGTGATTGATGGCCCAGCTGTTGGTTCTTCCTAGTCTGTTAACCGTTCCAGCTCCCCCTCCTCAGGGCTCATGACACAAAGCAAGTTACTATACCAAAAAAGTCTGTTATATAAAAACCCTGTGGTTCCCATAAATAATTTCAGTTATCTTTACAACAATTTTGTAAATCATGGATACAAACCATTATATCCATATAACAGATGGGGAGTGATAGCCTTTCCTTTCCAGAGTTCCTCTGATCAATAGATCTTGAGCAAAGACTAAAAGAGTACTTCGTTTCTGAAGGAAAATATGATAAATGGGAATTTAGCAACCAATAAGATTATATTAAGATTACTGTCTAGCATCAGATAGGGAATAGCATTCCTTTGAGAATTACTGGACAATTAATGTGATAAAAGAGGTAAGCTGAGGTGGTAAAATGCCAAATAATTGGGTCAAACAAACTCTATAAACACAAAGTATTGTACTATCATAATCGAGCTCGGTGAAATGACGCTTGACAATACTGAGGGTCTCTGCCTTAACCAGCTGAAGAATTTCTTCTAGTGTAAGGCCCAGCTGCTGTAATCTAATGTCAATGGTCTTCATCCATACTGAGTAATAAGCGTCTTGTTTGAGAGAAAACAGCACTCCATCGACTTCTGTGACAAAGATAGTCTTTATTCTAAGCTTAAAAGCACAAAGCCATGCTCTAGTTTCCAATGACATTTGGCCTAGTTCAGATCTGAGAGGCAAATCTGAAACACATTGAGGGACGCTCAGTATCCTACGCAAAAACTGACAGAGGGGATGATCAGTAGATTCTGAGATTACTGAGATCCAGATAGCAAGAGTCGCTGGGAAATTATTTTTGAACACCTGAATTGCACCATGGATATATCTCCCTCCCCTAGAGAAAAAGAAACGTCAGTTCAGCTGGTTTACAAAGTCCTGGAAAAGTTCAGTGGTTCACAATATCCATCAGAAAGGGGCATGCCATTAATGTGGGCCAGACCCTAAAGGATTATGGCAGGGGTGTCAAACTCATTTGTTAGGAGGGCCAGATCTGACATAAATGGGGCTGAACCATGCATGTCATAAAATGTAATGCCAGAGAGCAGAGATATAAACTTTACAAACACAATTAAAGATATTATTTTTTAACTTGAAATATAAACATGCTTAAAACTCTTGCAATATTTTGTTTAAAATGGAAAGGTGGGGGAATAGAGGGATTTTGCAATGCAATTTAAAAAACATTAAGAAAAAACACAAGGGTCACAGCAGAAACTAAAAAATATAAAATGCTCTCAGCCTGGGAAAACATGAAATGGCAGGACAGGACAGGGCATTGCAAGCTCCTCCCCCCCTCCCCAGAGTCTACTCATATTGGCTCCTCAGTGTAATATCCCCCTTTGGCTGTGGATTCCTAAGTTAGAGTACTCACTAGGCACCAGTTATCATGTCCATTGAGCACAGACAAAGCTGGCTCAAAGCTTCAACCCTTCATATTCAAGGGAACTCCAGGAAGCTTCAGCTGGCCTTAGGAATGCTGGGAAATTTCACTGAGCTCTACTCCATTGAAGCACATTGCAGCACAGACACAGTTGCAAGGAAAACGTGGAGTGGATTTTCCATTTAGTTCTCTGTGCCCAAAGACCTGAATGGAAATCCACTCCACATTTTCTTTGCAGCTTTGCTTCCTGTTTTAGCCTCTGCAAAGACAAGGAAGAATGAGCTGGGAACTTTGGCAGCCTCAGAACTTCAAAGAGTGAAGATGGAAGGGGATACAGAAAAAAGAATAAAAATTATACATAGAAATACCAGTACATTTACGAAAACAAATTGGTAATTTAATGAGGCAACCAGGCAACCATAACAGACTGTTAAAGAAAGAAGGAAAAAGGAAAGAAAGGAGGAAGATAATAATATATATAATGTAGGTGTCCTATCACCTACCAACACCAACCAATTGCTCCCCCCCCCCCATTATTCCACATAGCTAATTAGCCTGCTAAACTATGGTCTGTGTCTTCACAAAGACATTCTCTGACAGAAGAAGAAACAAAATAACTCCACAGTAAAACAGATCGCAAGCCTGTGACCCTGAAAATAAAAGCAGAAGACAAAACCAGCTAAAAACAACGAAAAGAAGGAATTCTTCATGGAGCAAACAGGAACACTGCCACCCAGCCAAGCCGGAAACCAGATGTCCAAGTGGAGTGCTATTCATGACAGAGTACTGAATGCATGGTTAAGATTAGTCTGGGTCTGAAGACTTAATTTACAATTTATACACTAGTTAAATATTCCACCTGCATGTTTCTCTACAAAGAAGAACATTGCTCTGCCACAAGAGCAGAAAACCATGAACTCACTGCATGGAAAATCTACTGTCAACAAAGATAGGCTTTGCTGCTACCATGTTCCTAAAAAAAAAAAAAAGGTAGTCCCCTGTGCAAAGCACCCGTCATTTCCGACTCTGGAGTAATGTTGCCTCACGACGTTTTCACAGCAGACTTTTTACAGGGTGGTTTGCCATTGCCTTCCCTAGTCATCTACCCTTCCCCCACCCCCAGCAAGCTGGGTACTCATTTTACCGACCTCAGAAGGATGGAAGGCTAACTCAACCTTGAGCCGGCTACCTGAATCCGGCTTCCACTGGGATTGAACTCAGGCCATGAGCGGAGAGTTCGGACTGCAGTACTGCGGCTTTACCACTCTGTGCCACGGGGCTGCTTACCATGTTCCTACTCCATTCATAATTTTCCTCTCTTCAGTCTGAATTGACAAGGGACCACTTCTCAAGTAGCTGCTTCATCCTTTGTAGAATTCCTACACAAAAAAGAGGAGTTAATGCATTGACACACATGTAACAAACTACACACAGTTTTTGCATGTTTTCCTGCTTAGACATGCTTTTGTGCAGAAAATTGTGATGCCTGAATTAGCCTTATATGTATTTGTGTAATCAAAGAGAAGGGGAAGCCAGAGCAATGTAGGTTTTAATATCACTTTACATTTCAAAAATAGAGCTTTTAAAAATAGATTATATGGTTGCATGCTGAGGAACCATGCATGGTTCCTCAGCATGATCATCCAGCTACACGAAGACCAGCGAGGCCAAGTCAGACACTGCAACGACCTCTCGGAGCCCTTCCCAATAGGCACAGGTGTAAAGCAAGGCTGCGTTCTCGCGCCAACTCTCTTTACGATCTTCTTTAGCATGATGCTTCAAAGAGCCGCAGTAGATCTAGATGATGACGATGGTGTATACATCCGCTATCGCACCGATGGCAGCCTGTTCAACCTGAGGCGACTAAAGGCACACTCCAAGACAATGGAAAAACTCATCCGAGAGCTACTGTTTGCTGATGATGCTGCACTCGTCTCCCACTCGGTATCAGCTCTGCAGCATATGACGTCCTGCTTTGCAGAGGCTGCCAAGCTATTCGGCCTAGAAGTTAGTCTGAAGAAGACAGAAGTTCTCCACCAGCCTGCACCCCAGGAAGATTATCACCCCCCCTGCATCACTGTGGGTGAATCAGTTCTGAAGACAGTCCAGCAGTTCAGCTACCTGGGGTGCATCATCTCCTCAGATGCCAAGATCGACAAGGAGATTGACAACAGGCTGGCAAAGGCAAACCGTGCATTTGGCCGACTGCACAAAAGAGTGTGGAGCAACAAGCATCTGAAAAAAGGCACAAAGATCAATGTTTACAAAGCGGTTGTGATGACAACCCTCATCTACAGCTCCGAATCGTGGGTTTTATACCGTCATCACCTGCGACTCCTTGAGCGCTTTCATCAGCGCTGCCTTCGCACCATCCTCAACATCCAGTGGAGTGACTTTGTGACCAACACTGAAGTCCTCAAGCGGGCGGAGGTTACCAGCATTGAGGCACTGCTGTTGAAGACGCAGCTGCGCTGGGCAGGGCATATTTCTAGGATGGAAAACCACTGCCTTCCCAAGATTGCCCCGTATGGCGAACTCTCCACCGGCCATCGAAATAGAGGGGCACCAAAGAAGAGGTACAAGGACTCCTTGAAGAAATCCCTTAGCACCTGTCACATCAACCATCACCAGTGGTCTGACCTAGCCTCAGATCGCAAAGCATGGAGGCACACCATCCACCAGGCTGTCTCTTCCTTTGAGAACGCACGCATAGCTGGTCTTGAGGACAAAAGGAGATTGAGGAAGAATCGCACTGCTACAGGACCAACCCTAAATCAGACTTTTCCCTGCAGCCGCTGTGGCCGGACCTGCCTGTCCCACATTGGTCTTGTCAGCCACCAGCGAGCCTGCAGCAAACGTGGACTATTGCACCCTTCTTAAATCTTCGTTCGCGAAGCCAAGCCGAGAGAGAGAGAGAGAGAGATGGTTGCAATATTTTTAAAAAACTATTCAGAAAATCTGAAAAGGGCTGGTGTCACATGATGATATGGCAAGGAGGGCACGAAATCATCATGGGGGTGTAATTTTTAGTTTGGTAATGATGATGATGATATTGGATTTATATCCTGCCCTATACTCTGAATCTCAGAGTTTCAAAGTGGTCACAATCTCCTCTACCTCCCCCCCTCCCACAACAGACACCCTGTGAGGTAGGTGGGGCTGAGAGAGCTTTTTACAGCAGCTGCCCTTTCAAGGACAACTCCTACAAAAGCTATGGCTGACTGTCAAGCATGCCATTTCTATATGCTATTTCTAATGGTGTTCAGCAGACAAGCCAGATACAAAGCAGAACACTCTTCATGCTCTTCCCCCCCTCCTTGTTGTTTCCTTCTAACCAAATGGTGCATAACAAAATCCATCTGGACCCAGGATGTTTGGAGTAACCTTGTGCTAACGGTGTAGAGTGCCTCTCCCCCAGATTCACACAGCCAGGTCTTATCAGTTCCCAGAGAATGTGTGAGAAAGGGAGATGTTTTTATTAGCTGACATTCCTTAGTCATAAAGAGATACTAGTGAGTAGCCTTTGAACCGTCAACTTAATTTGCATCTTTATGTTATCCTTTTGAAGTTATCTGTAACCATTCCCTTTGAAGCATGCCTATAAGTTACTATGCAATGCTATGTATGTCATTACTTCCAAGGAGTCTGTCCTCGGGCAAGCTATGGAGTTTCAACAATAAAGCAACTTTTGATTAAAGAACAAAAGCTTGATTATTGAGAAATATGGATGCTTGACACTGACCCAAGGCCATTCCAGCAGGTGCAAGTGGAGAAGTGGGGAATCTGTTGGGTTTTTGATGCAATTTCACTTCCTGTTGTCATGAGTTAATTAAATGTTTGCATATGCATGCTGATGTTTAGCCAGTGAGATTGGTAGAGCCAATGAGAATGTTTGCATGTACGTCCCGCCAGAGGTTAGGTGTCAATTTGCATAGTGACCATTGTGGGAAAGCCCTAATAGGCTAATCCATATATTTGGGTGGTGGTATAGGGGAGAGCATATGGTAACTTTTATTGCCCTTTGTGTTAAGCCCTTAGATCTCCATGCAGTTGAAGTTAAGACTCGAGAGTCGAGATGTAGCTTAGAAGCTAGATAGGATATGGAATCCTTTCTTTGTTTTCTAGAAATCCCAGTCATCCCTTTCCTCATTACTAAAGTAAACTACTTTTATTCTTAAGCTAAACCGGGTGCCTGGCTGTTATTTTGTGGTTCTCTCCATGTTACTCTGCTAATCGTATATCTAAACCCCAACAGAATCAAACCTGGTTCTCCCAGATAAGAGTCTGCACACTTAATCACTACACCAAACTGGTGAATATAATATGTACCTTTGCTCTTAGAAACACATGCTCAAGCCAGCTAGTGTGGTGCAGGGGTTAGAATGCTGCATCACGGGCTGGGAGGTCCAGGTTTGAAGCTCCACTCTGCCATGGAAGCTTGCTGGGTAACCTGGGTGACCTCACATGCTCTTAGCCTGATTTATCTCAGAGGGCTGTTGTGATGATAAAATAAAGAGGAAAATTATGTAAGCCACTTTGGATCCTCATTGGAGAGAAAGGTGGGATATATATTAGTTACATAAACAGAACAAATGCAATGAGAACTTTCTGTTTTAAGGGAATGATTTTTGTGTGTGTCTTCCATGGAAAACAGATATTTACATGATAGAATGTGACTGATGAGATCATAGCCTAATATTCTGAGATCTGTGCTCTAATGCTGTGTGTATGTGAGGTAGGATACACTTCCCATATCTGAATGCAAGGAAAAGCAATACTGTGAAAAAACAAAGGGAATGACATAATCTATACTACAGAGCATATTTAGGTAATGTTACTAAACAATAACATAAAAGCAGTTCGCCTCAGCTAGAAAAAGAGCACAGTGAGGCAATGCATCTGACAAAACACACTGTCAACACTACTGATAAGAAATCCCTGAGCAGGATGTGCCATGTGAAGATGTGCAAAAACATCAGGAACCACAGTACTGTAAAGGAAACAAAACAGGAAGCATGTTCCGAATAACTACAGAGCAGGCCCTAGACAGGTTGCCCTGCTTAGTCAGGAAAGAAGGCAGCCATAAGTTCAGGGTGAATGTTAAATATGAATGTTATCAGGGTGACAAAATTCTGCTTGAGATGGGCCATGGGAGATTCATGTTGACATCCTTCACTTTCCATGACTCATCATACAGGCATGAGAAGGAAGCACATTGGTAATAGGACAGAAAGTTCTTCTGTGACTTTTTTGCAGCAAGCAAACACATGTGTTAGACCAAAGTCAGAATTGATGAGCAGTTGTTGAGGTTTCTGGACCAAAGAACATAGAGAAACTTCATAGATGGTTTCAGAGCCACGTTCAGTTAAACTATCATGTAATTAGTACATCACACTTTCTCAGTTACATTAAATAAAATGGAGAGTGTATGTGTGTGTATAGCAAGGGGTGGGGAGGTTTTGGGCTGTTGACAAGGGGTCATTGTAAGCCCTTTGTCAGAATCCTGAACATTCTGTTCTCTGTTTCTGACTAAAGACTCCAAAATGAACTATGCTAGTCAATTAGTGTTAAATCCTGTGTGTTCAGATATCAAGATACTGGAACACCATACTACTATTAACATAGACAAATACAATGTTGAGAACTGGCATACTAGTTTGATAACATACTTATTTTTAAAAAGCAATTGTATAGACAGAACAAAGTTTGAATCCAGTGGCTCCTGAATTAAACAATGTTTAATTCTGAGTATAAGCTTTCATGTGCAAGCACACTTCTTTAGATCTGTATGTATCTGAAGACATGAGTGTACATACGAAAGTGTATACCCAGAATTAAACATTGTTTGTTCTATTGCTTCAGAACAACACAACTAACCACCTGAATGTATAGACAGCTACTCTATAGCCTTCTTAACCTAGCTTACAAAGATGTTAGATAAATTCATAGTGAAATAACTATTGTGAATAATATAGTGAATAACAATGACTATTTTGTACTGTGGCAGTCAGATGGAATCAGGGATCAAGCACCATTCTTTGGCCCAGAACAAACTTGTAATACGTTCCTTCCCCAATCTCATGAGTCATGAAAGACATATTTCTATTTTATTTTTGAAGTGATAGCAATTCACTGTGTAATGATAATGGGCTTGCAACAGTGGCTTCCTGCCCCCCCCCCCCAATATACTCACACCCCTCTCTTTGCAAGGGCCAGGATGGAACTTCCATGTGAAGAGGCAGTATAGCTTTGAGCATGCTAGGAGAAAAAACACTATAAGGTGACCATCACTCTCACGTCTTCCTTACGAACTCCAAAAGCATTTAGCTAACTTCCTGAGGCCTGTTTTGTTCAACTTCTTTATTTGGATGAAGGAATAGAGAGAATGCTTATTAAATTTGCAGATGATATTAAATTGGGAGGGGTCGTAAATACAGCAAAAGACAGAGACAGTTTTTATAAGATTGCTGTACGTTTTTAATGTTTTAACTATGTAAACTGTGTGAAATGTTTAATTTTTTAGCTATGTAAACTGTGTGAAATGTTTAAATTTTTATATTCTTATGTTAGATTTTATATGCTGTAAGCCGCCCTGAGCCACCTGGTGGGAAGGGCAGGATACAAATTACAAATAAACTAAACTAAACTAAACTAAAAAGTATACAAGATGATCTTGACAGGCTGAAAAACTGGGCTATAACAAATAAAATAAATTTTAATGGGGATAAATGTAAAGTTCTGCATTTAGATAGGAAAAATTAAATGCATCATTATAGGATGGGGGAGATTTGTCTTGGCAGTAGTATGTGCAAAAAGGGTTTAGGGATCTTAGTGGACCATACTCTGAACATGAGTCAGCAGTGTGATACGGTGGCTAAAAAAGCAAATGTAATTTTGGGCTGTATCAACAGAAGTATAATGTCCAGATCATGTGAAGTGATGATATCACTTTGCTTTGGTTAGACCTCACCTAGAGCATTGCATTCAGTTTTGGGTACCACACATTAAGAAAAATATAGACAAGTTGGAACATGTCCAGAGGAGGGCAACAAAGATGGTGTGGGGTGTGAAGACCAAGTCCTATGAGGAAAGATTGAAGGCACTGGGAATGCTTAGCCTGGAGAGGAGTCAATTGAGAGGTGATCTGATTACCATCTTCAAGTACTTAAAGGGCTATCATATAGAGCAGGGGTGGCCAATGGTAGCTCTCCAGGTGTTTTTTTGCCTACAACTCCCATCAGCCCCAGCCATTGGCCATGCTGGCTGGGGCTGATGGGAATTGTAGGCAAAAAACATCTGGAGAGCTACCGTTGGCCATCCCTGATATAGAGCATGGGGCAGAATTGTTTTCTGTTGCCCCAGAAGGTCAGACCAGAACCAGTGGATTAAAATTAAATCAAAATAGTTTTCAGCTAAACATTATGAAGAACTTCCTGACAGAGCGATTCCTCAGTGGACCAAGCTTCCTCGGGTGGTGGTGGGCTGCTCTTCCTTGGAGGTTTTTAAAAGGAGGCTAGATGGCCATCTGACAGCAATGCTGATTCTGTGAACTAGGCAGATCATGAGAAGGAGAGGAGGAAGGGTTGTGTCAGTACTTAATTACTTTGGGCTTTTCTTACATGTCCAAGGAAGTGCTGATTGCCACTTTGAGGTCAGTCAGCAATTTTTCTCCAGGCCAGTTTGGCAATGGATCCTGGAGGTTTTTGGCATCTTCTGGGCATGGAGCAGGACTCAGTGGGAATGTATGTGTGTGGGGAGGTATTTGTGAATTTCCTGCATTGTACAATGGGTTGGATTAGATTCTGTTCTAGAATGAATAGCTATTTGCTGTTGTAGAATCTGAATCCAGCAAAGCAATTTTTATGTTCTTTACTCTCAGATTCATAGAGCTTTAGAGCCAAACCGTAAGTTACACACAAATTTCTGTAAACTTACTGTATATTTTCAACTTAAGCTATTTTGGGTGGACAGTTGTCAGCTTTTCTCTACTTTGCTATTCTTTTGGATCAGCATAATTTGCAATACAGCAAACCATGATATGACTGAAGCTGAAATCTTGACTCAGTTGGTTACGATTTGCTTTCTGTGAAGTTCTTATCATCATTTAGTAGCTAATGCATCTTTGTACCTCTGGCCATTATGGGCCAAACAGTCCCAAGGTATGCCAAGCAAGGATGCCTCACTACATGCAGGGTTGCCAGACCCCCAGTGGGGGGATTCCCCTGCTGTCAGGCCCCACTTTTCTACCTCTGATCAGTTGGCTGGCAAGGGGGACTTACCTCCCCAAAAAGAAGGAACACCTGACATTTTAGCAACGTGCCTACGTGACATCAATGTGATCCGGAACTGAATTAACTTCTACCATAGAATTTTTGCCCAAAAACCAGAGCATTGCCTCAATGTCCCCAGTGTGCCTACATCACTTCCAGGTCATGTTGGTGAATCATAGGATGAAACGCCCTGCTTCCAGTAAGCCCATCCCCCCATCCTCCAGTGGCTGCCAGGAGGGACCTGGCAACCATAGAAGAGTAGTACAGTGATAAGCATGATGACATGCATTAAAGCACGCTGCCACGCTTAACCCGTTTCAATCCAGCTTCTGGCAGGGTCACAGGATGGAGACAGTCCTGGTCGCCCTCACAGATGACCTCCAGAGGTATTTGGATAGAGATGGTTCAGTGGTACTGCTGTTATTGGACCTGTTGGCCGCTTTTGACACGGTCGATCATCAGTTACTGACCTGCCACCTTGCTGACGCGAAGATTCATGGGTTGGCCTTACAATGGCTCTCCTTCTTTTTCTCCAGAGTCGGGAACAGAGGGTGGCGATAGGGGGGAAACTATCCCGATGGCGCCCACTTACATGTGGTGTGCCATAGGGGGCAGTTCTTTCTCCAATGTTATTTAACATCTACATGCGCCCTCTTGCCCAGATTGCCCAGAAGTCTGGGCTGAGTTGCCATCAATATACAGATGACACCCAACTCTATCTGATGATGGGACTGGACTACTGTAGGACTTCCGGGGTTGGAAAATGGTGAGCTGAGTTGCTTTCCCTAACAGGGGCAGGCTGGCACTTCTGTTTAGGGTAGTAAAAGGCAGATCAATGCCTTCTGCCTACATTTCTCAGCTAGAGAATTGTCCAAGATATACACAGATACTTTGAGGAGACTTACCTTGGCTGAAAGGGAGTCCCGGGGGGGGGGGGGGGGGCTCCTTTGAGGCTTTGAGGGATCTCCGAAGAGAAGTTGCATATTCATCATCTGCAGAAGTTTCCAGAGTCATTAATTTGGCATAAGCTCGGCAGGATTCAAACCTTCTTTTACAATTTTAAACATCTAATCTGCAAAGGACTGGTGTTCAGTTTGATAAACTACGGAAAAAAGGTACTATTTGCTATCTATTCATTCTGGGACTAATTAAAGTTAAACAAAACAAAAGTAAAAGGTGGGAGTTGGAAATACTGAAAGGAGAAAAAGATAAGGGGCTAAATTTGAACTTTGTAAACTTAAAAGACAGCGTTAAAAGAAGAAAGGAATGTATTGTTTAGTCAATCTGTGGTTGAGGAGGCAGAACCATCGTCACAGACCTGCAGTTCTCATAGTCAACATAGGAAATACATCAGATATTGTGAGATTTCTCTACCAGTGAAATGAGATTTGAAGGCAAGAAAAGCAGGAAGTATTAGAGGAAGAAGAAGGAAGTCAACGAAGCAAACAGCCTACTCTAGGATTATAATACCAGAAACATTGGTGGCCATTGTTGTTGGGACTAAGTTTTAACATTGTTTTTAAAGTGATTGGGACATTTAAAAATGGTGGCATTAACAGATTTGGCAATTAAAAAATTACCACTGTTGGATAGTAGATAAGAAGATTTGAACGGGTAAAAGGGAAAAAAGGAAAATTTTTTAAAGTGAAGCAAAAGTTGTGACTGCCATTTTGGGAGAAATAAAAACTTTAAACATTAATATCTGAGCCTGGGGGGCTCAGAGGACAGTGAAATTGGGTGCATTGGAAAGGGCAAGCTTCACTTTATCAAACCTGATGGTTCAAATTTAATTTGGTGTGATTAAAATTTTTGATTTCTTTTATATGTCAGAGCCAAAACAAACTCGTGCTAGGTCTACTTCAATAGAGAAAATCCAAGCCCAATTAGATGCAATGGAAGCTAGGATAATGAAGGGGGTAAAAGAAATGATAACTGCCTCTAAAAAAGAAATAAGAAAGGATATTGAGGACTCAAAGAAAGAATTAAAAAAAGAAATAGAGAATCTCAGAAATGACACTGTGGTAATAACAAAGAAAGTACAAGAAGCGGAAGAGAGAGTGAAAACACATGACTCCACCTTGTTAAAATTACAAGAAAAAGTGACAATTCATACTGCAAACTGATGGAAACTCAGATCCGTCTGAGAGGTGTACCTGAAGATGAAGAATCAGACTTGAAAGAATACATAATAAAAATAATTGCAGAATTTTTGGAGGAAGATCCTGAAGGGAATAGAAATATGTATGACTATTTGTATAGAGTAAATTCACTCTATGCAAAAAAGAATAATCTGCCAAGAGATGTGGTCATAAGATTTATGACAAAAGAAATGGTGGGAAAAATTATGAATAAAAACTTTGAAAAGTCATTGACAGTGGGAGGCAGTAGAGTAAGAATTATGAAAGAACTGCCAAGACAAGTGTTAACTGACAGAAAGGAATACAAAAAATTGACAGAAAAACTACGTGACAATGAAATGAGGTATAGATGGATAATACCTGAAGGTTTGACCTTTGAACTTCAAGGGAAGAGGATTACAATCACAAATACACAGGAACTGCGATTTTATGAAGAAAATAAAGAATTTGCACCATGATGGATTACAAATTGATATTTTGGAATGTAAATGGACTAAATTCACCACAAGAAAGAAAGGCAACGTTTCATTGGATAAAAAACCAAAATTGTAATATAGTATGTTTGCAAGAAGTGCATATTAGACAAAAGGATTATAAATTTTTATGGAATAAACAATTGGGACTAGAATTTTTTACATTAGCTGAACAGAAGAAGAGAGGAGTAGTCTTTTATATTAAACAAGAATTAGACCCGAAATTGGTATTTAAAGATAAGGATGGAAGATATATAGCAGTAGAAATTACTTGGAATGCCAAAAAAAGTTGTTGTTGGGAGTTTATGCTCCAAATGGTTCTAAAGACATTTTCTTTAAAAATATTACACAACATCTTGATGAAGTGACCTATGAGCAAATTTTATTGATGGGGAACTTTAATGGAACAATTCAGAATATGATAGATAGATCTGGGAAGGAAAAAAATGATAAAGAAGGGAAATTGCTAGTCTTTTTTTGAATCATAACACCTGTTTGCTGTTCTGAGAGCCAATTTATTATCCCGTCTTCCAAGTGTCGTGAGTCAATGTCTTCTGAAATACCATGAATGATAAGGTTTGCCCTTCTTGCTCTGTCAGAGAGGCTTTTAATCTGCTCCTTTAAATAAACTATCTCCTTCCGATTTGTTGACGCTGCCTTATCAGCCTTGTTGGCCAGCTGCCTAATATCTTGCAGATCCTTGTTTATCTGGCTAACTTCATTATTAATTTTAGCAACAGTCTCCTCTATTTTGTTCTGAGACTGCATCATTAAAGCTTGAAACTGTGCTATCTGTTCGGAAAGCTGTTTCACTGTAGTGGCAGCCATTTTAACGGTGCTAATCACTGCCTCCGGTTCTTATCTGTTTTCCAAAATACTCCCTTTTTCTCAGTGCTAGCTGTCTTCTGAGCACGCCTTTAACTTCTTTGACTCTCTAGCTTCACTGCCAAATATTATGACCCCAAAACTTCAATATTTACTTATCTTTCGGTCCTAATCTCTTTTCTTGTCCGGAGAGGGGCGAGCCGAGGCTGTTTCTCTTCAGAGCGTGCGCATTTCCACCCGCTAGTCTTTTTTTGAATTGGTCAAACAGGAGAGTTTGGAAGATATATGGAGGAAGTTTAATCCTGAAGTATGGGACTATACCTTTTTTTCAGCTAGACATAGATCTTTCTCTAGAATTGACATGTTGTGGATTACTAAAGATTTGGGGCTTATAACAAAGAAAATAGAGATATTACCTGAAATAGGAGCTGATCATAACATAAGAACATAAGAGAAGCCATGTTAGATCAGGCCAATGGCCCATCCAGTCGAACATTCTGTGTCACACAGCGGCCAAATATATATATATATATATATATATATATATATATACACACACACACACACACACACACATACACACTGTGGCTAATAGCCACTGATGGACCTCTGCTCCATATTTTTATCTAACCCCCTCTTGAAGGTGGCCATACTTGTGGCCGCCACCACCTCCTGTGGCAGTGAATTCCACATGTTAATCACCCTTTGGGTGAAGAAGTACTTCCTTTTATCCGTTTTAACCTGTCTGCTCAGCAATTTCATCGAATGCCCACGAGTTCTCGTATTGTGAGAAAGGGAGAAAAGTACTTCTTTCTCTACTTTCTCCATCCCATGCATTATCTTGTAAACCTCTATCATGTCACCCCTCAGTCGACGTTTCTCCAAGCTAAAGAGCCCTAAGCGTTTCAACCTTTCTTCATAGGGAAGGTGTTCCAGCCCTTTAATCATTCTAGTTGCCCTTTTCTGAACTTTCTCCAATGCTATAATATCCTTTTTGAGGTGCGGCGACCAGAACTGCACACAGTACTCCAAATGAGACCGCACCATCGATTTATACAGGGGCATTATGATACTGGCTGATTTGTTTTCAATTCCCTTCCTAATAATTCCCAGCATGGCGTTGGCCTTTTTTATTGCAAACGCACACTGTCTTGACATTTTCAGTGAGTTATCTACCACGACCCCAAGATCTCTCTCTTGGTCAGTCTCTGCCAGTTCACACCCCATCAACTTGTATTTGTAGCTGGGATTCTTGGCCCCAATGTGCATTACTTTGCACTTGGCCACATTGAACCGCATCTGCCACGTTGACGCCCACTCACCCAGCCTCAACAGATCCCTTTGGAGTTCCTCACAATCCTCTCTGGTTCTCACCACCCTGAACAATTTAGTGTCATCCGCAAATTTGGCCACTTCACTGCTCACTCCCAACTCTAAATCATTTATGCACAAGTTAAAGAGCATGGGACCCAGTACCGAGCCCTGCGGCACCCCACTGCTTACCGTCCTCCACTGCGAAGACTGCCCATTTATACTCACTCTCTGCTTCCTATTACTCAGCCAGTTTTTGATCCACAAGAGGACCTGTCCTTTTACTCCATGACTCTCAAGCTTTCTAAGGAGCCTTTGATGAGGAACTTTATCAAAAGCTTTCTGGAAGTCAAGGTAAACAAAATCTATCGGGTCTCCTTTGTCCACAAGTTTGTTTACCCCCTCAAAGAAATGTAACAGGTTAGTGAGGCAAGATCTTCCCTTACAGAACCCATGCTGAGTCTTCCTCAATAACCTGTGTTCATCAATGTGCCTACTCATTCTGTCCTTGATAATGGTTTCTACCAACTTTCCCGGTATTGAAGTCAGACTGACTGGCCTGTAATTTCCTGGATCTCCTCTGGAACCCTTTTTAAAGATGGGGGTGACATTTGCTACCTTCCAGTCCTCAGGAACAGAGGCAGATTTCAATGAAAGATTACAGATTTTTGTTAGAAGATCCACAAGTTCAACTTTGAGTTCTTTCAGAACTCTCGGATGTATGCCATTCGGACCCGGTGACTTATTAGTTTTTAATTTGTCTATCAGTTGTAGGACCTCCTCTTTTGTCACCTCAATCTGACTCAGGTCTTTCAACACCCCTTCCAATATTAGTGGTTCTGGGGCGGGCAAACACTTCTCATCTTCCATAACCCAATAATATGGATTACAAAACTGTCGAAAAAGTCAAGAAGATGGAGATTAAATGAAGATTTACTACAAAATAAAGAAATAGTGACATCTCTAGAAAATGAAACCAAAGCGTACTTCCAAGTAAATGACAGAGAGGATATAGAATTTCAGATGGTATGGGATGCCTACAAGGCAGTAATGAGAGGATTACTAATAACATTGAATAATAAAGACAAGAAAGCAAAAGATAAACAGATGTTGGACATTCAAAATGAAATTAAGAAAAAAGAAGGTGAATTAAGGAAAAGGCCAGGAAAAAAGCAAATTATAAGGGAGATTACAATATTGCAAGCACAAATGAGACATCTGTTAAATAAAGAATTGAAATGGAATTTGAAAAAATTAAAACAGAAATCTTTTGAGGGAGCGAATAAACCTGGAAAAGATTTGGCCTGGCAATTGAAGAAAAAGAGAGAAAGTAAAATTATTAATAAAATTGTGGCTGATGGAAAAGAGATGATAGATCAAGAAGGAATAAAGAGAGAATTTTTAAAATATTATACTAAACTATTTAAAGGTGTTAAAGTAAAGAAGGAAAAGATGGTAGCGTATTTGCAGAAGATTAAAATAGCACCCTTAACTGATTATATGGAAAAAGTTTTGAATGATCTAATTGAAAAAATAGAAATTGAAGTAGCGATTAATGCAATGAAAATTGGAAAGGCTCCTGGACCAGATGGATTTACGGCAATTTTTTTTAAACTGTTTAAAAATTAAAAAAAAATAATTAATAACGTACATTTCATCCTTGATTGTTTATATGCAACTGTACTTTTAAGAGTGAACCAGGTGGCATTCTGGGGAAAAAACCCTGAGATTGCAGTTAAAGATAGCCGTTAGCAGACTTCAGTGCTGCAGTGAATTTGTTTCTGAAAGTCAATTTTAGTTCATGTTTGCTTTGTTCTTAAGAAATTTAAAAATCAACATTTTCTACATGTCCTGACTTTTTCCCTGAGTGGGTTGTAATGCAAGAAGCTTTTTCTCATGATGAACTGCTGGGGATGAAAAGCACATCATAAGAAGGAAGCAATTTAGGTGCATGGCTATTTGCTAATGTACATTCTCTATTTGTCCCTTGTTTCCCACAATTATTACATTATTTCCTTGTAGACATATGATTTTTTCCTTAATCTTAGCTTTCATCTCTCTGTTGGCTGTTGGGAAATTGAAGAACAGAGCACAGAAAAATTTATGTTCAGTGGTACAGTTCATTGTTCATGGTGACACAGTCAAATCATTTTTGAAAGATCAATTTGCCAGTCCTTTGGCTCAATTCTGCTGCAAGATCAGTTGCTGCTCATCAGGCTTCATTCTGCAAGCAGCTTTTCTGAATGTTATTACCACATATATGTGATACATATAAGCAGGGCTGGCCTGCCTACTATATAAGCAGGGCTGGCCTGCATTTTCTTAGGGCGCCGGTATGACAGGGCACCGAAATCAGCCCTCGCCCCCTAGGCAAATCCCTATTTGCCTCCTTCTTCCTCCTTCCCTCACAATTTTAATGCCCGGGAATGGGCAGTGAAGCACTGCACTCCCGGGGTTCTTTAAAGGCCGCCCCCCGCGATCATTAAAATTGTGAGGGAGAGGGAGAGAGGAGGTGCCATGGAGGGGAGCAGTGGTGCAGGGGGGGGCAGTGAGGCTGCCTGGGGCACAATGTGCCCTAGAGTCAGCCCTGCATATAAGGTCAGTCTCCCTTATATATTTTAGGTGGTGGGGTGGTTATAGCTTAGTGGTACATTATCTGATTTGCATTCACCTAGTTCAACCCCGGATCAGGGAGTATGTTGTGAAGTGAAAAATCTCTACATTAGACTTTGAGCTGCTGCCAGAATGAGATCCTGGCAGATGCTAATCAAAGCTGCTCAGTATAATGTCCTCTATATTCTGGTTGATAGTTTCCTTGTCTTTAAAAGACTAGAGATAGTCTCTGTCATGTTATTACTGTTCAGATTTGGGTATTGCATATTTCATCACTGTATTCTAAGTCAAAGCATGACAATCTAGATGCCACGATGTCTTTTGATCTTCCAGAATGGCAGCCAGTTCTATGTTCAGAGACAGCGAACCTTATTAAAGGACTCCATACTCGGAAGGCTGCAGACCTGATGGTATTCCAGCAGGCTTTATTATTAATAACATGGACCGGTGGTTACCTCTTTTGGCTAATAGTTTTACTAGAGTGAACTCTGCTGGTGTGATTCCCCAAATCCATAAAGCTGGAGATAAGGACATTCCTAAAGACGGTTGCCTCATTAGTTTGTTGTCAGTCATAGGTAAAATATAAGCAGCATTTTTGTTGATCCCACTTGAATCCTGGATTGCCAATTTTAGACTGACCCAGAACAGGTGAGATTTCATAAGGGACTTAGTACATTCAATTACTGTCATGTGTTATTCCACTTGATTAGTAAGTATGTCATTTCAAGGAAGAGCCAATCCTCAGGTGGGGGCAGGGGATCCCCCGGTTTGGAGACCCTTCCCCCGCTTCAGGGTCGTAAGAAAGCGGGGGGAGGGGAGGGAAATGTCTGCTGGGAACTCTGTTATTCCCTATGGAGATTTATTCCCATAGAAAATAATGGAGAATTGATCCGTGTGTATCTGGGGTTCTGGGGGGGCTGTTTTTTGAGTTAGAGGCACCAGATTTTCAGTACAGAATCTAGTGCCTCTCCCCAAAATATCCCCCAAGTTTCAAAATGATTGGACCAGGGGGTCCAATTCTATGAGCCCCAAAAGAAGGTGCCCCTGTCCTTCATTATTTCCTATGGAAGGAAGGCACTGAAAAGGTGTGCCATCCCTTTAAATGTGATGGCCAGAACTCCCTTTGGAGTTCAATTATGCTTGTCACAGCCTTGAACCTGGCTCCACCCCAATGTCTCCTGGCTCCACCCCCAAAGTCTCCTGGCTCTACCCCCAAAGTCCCCAGATATTTCTTAAATTGGACTTGGCAACCCTAGTCTTCATAGACCTTTCCTATGCATTTGATTCCATATCTAGAAGCTGTTTAATAGGCTAACAAAAAATTGTTGTGACAGAAAATTGTTGTGGAGAATTAAAAATCTCTGTACTGATTGCACTACCCAAGTGTGGTGTAATAGTGAAGGTCACTTAACTACTTCCTTCCCCATCATCTGGGGGGTTTGACAGGGATGCCTTTTAGCACCATCTTTATTTAGTTTGTATTTGCCTGATTTAGCAGGGTTTTGTTTTTTTTTTACTGATCCTTTTCCACATTCACCTAAATTACTGGATGTTTCAGTCCCTCTTTTATTTTATGCAGACAATTCAGTTTTACTTTCCTGAACCCGGGCAGCTCTTCTTTGGGCTTTGAAGAGGTTCCATACTTATTGTTTGCATGAATTAATTTTTATTACAACTAAACTTATTAATTTGCTACAACTAAACTAATTACTTCTGTCCCTAATTCTTTGACCAAAAGAAAGACATGAATAGTTAATAGGCAGAACATCTCATAGGTTTCCTCTTCTAGATATTGAGTGTTTTATTTCATTCTACCTTGTCCTGGAGATTTCATAAACAATTAGTCACTCAGGAATCTATATTTACTATGAAGGTAATTTTGTGTTTCTTTTTTTTCTAATGGGACACATTATATTCCAGCTGCTATTAGAGTTTTTAACTCAATGGTGATTTCATAACTTTTGTATGGCATCCCTATATGGATTTCTGCTGTAGATGATTCTATAAATAGAGTACCATCCTTGTTCTTTTGAGCAATCACAGCCCCCCCATGAGCATTTCTATTGTCCTTTGTTATAAATTTGATTTTAGCTCTATAGAAACCAAGTTCGTCATGCCTGTGTACATGTCTTTAATGTTTGATTCAGTCTATTTTTTTGAGGCCCCTGAAGATAGCTTTGTAAGCCTAACCCTCAGCAACTATTATAATGCTTTTTGACTCCAGCTTTTTGAACAGAAGCTATCTCTTTTAAATCTTAAGATGGAAGATCTGTTTTTCCCCCTCTATAAATCAATGCAAAAAACATGTGGTCAAACATTTATGCCAGAGATCGGAAGACACGTTCTCTACTTGCCTTGGGTCTTCCATTTAAGGGTAAACGCCCTTCTTATTTAGATTCCTTGGTTAACCCAAAGTTATATAGGGCCTTTATATTCATGATTCAACTGTATCTTTTCAATGGTATTGCTGGGTTGTCTGCTGAGCATCCCTTTTTCAGGTCAGTTTTGTACCTGCCCCCTCCAGTCTGTGGACTCTCTTGTACATATTCTTCTGCAACGTCTTTATGTGCTCCAGTTTAGGCTAAAATGGATTATGCCATGCCTTGATAAATGTACTATGCTTCCTCTAGCAACATTAGAGCAAAAGGTTATCAGGGCTTTTTTTGTAGCAGGATCTCCTTTGCATATTAGGCCACACACCCCTGATGTAGCCAGTCCTCCAAGAGCTTACAGAAGGCCCTGTGCTAAGAGCCTATAAACTCTTGGAGAATTGGATACATCGGTGTGTGTGGCCTAATATGCAAAGAAGTTCCTGCTACAAAAAGAGCCCTGGATTCCTCACAGAGGATTCTGATTCCCAGTGTTGCTTGATTTTGAGGCTGCAGAGAAGTGTCAAAGAGACGTGTTAGACATGGGTTTTATTTAAGTTTTTGATTTTATTGTTCAATACCTCAGTCTAAGTACAATGCGGGGAGGAGGAATAATAATAATAATAATAATAATAATAATAATAATAATAATAATAATAATAATAATAATAATAATAATAATAATAATAAGAAATATGAGTCTCTGGAAAGTCACTGTCAGAGTGAACAATACTGACCTTGGTATACCCATGGTATGACTCAGCATAAGGCAGATTCATGTGTTTATGTGTTCACAGAACTGGTCACTGTAGTCTCTGCTTAAGAATTAAGATTTGAGAATTATGAAAGTACATTTTGTTTACAAGAGAATGATCTCATTCAGCCACGAATAAGATGATATAACCTTTTGCATTATAGGCTGCTTGCATGAATAGAGATTAGCGTATTATTTTGCTGCTCAGTTTGGCTTGACCCATTGTAAGTTAAGGATGTGCAAACACCCTTCGCAAATGTAGTGGGGGCAGGGAGAGAGAGCAATCTTAGAGTGTGTGTGTTTATGAATAGTAAAAAGTAGTATTTTAAAATTAAAAGAATAATAACAAGATACTAACTGGATAAGACAATAATGCAAGAAGATAGGGGGTAATGATAGGAGAAGATAGGGGGGAAAGGAAGACTCAGCATAAAATGGATTGATTCAATAAAGGAAGCCATGGCCTTCATTCTGCAAGACATGATCAAGGCTGTTAATGACAGGATGTTGTGGAGGTCATTAATTCATAGGGTTGCTATAAAGTCAGAAACAACTTGATGGCACTTAGCACACATGGACACACAATAACACAAAAGGTCTTGCATAGATTTTTAAGTGGAATAGTCATTTTTTAAAATTACATTTTGTCTAGGTGTCAGATTTTCATGTTAAATTTTGTATTTCTTTCACCATTACATGTGAGATAATTAATGGATTCCAGCTTGCTCTAAAAATCCAGATTTTTATTTTATCATGAGAGTGACCTCTAGTGTATAGTTTGCAGTGTGTATGTCCTGGCATTCATTGTCTTAAATAAAGGGGACTTTTATTGTCTCTTGGGGAAGCAAGAGGTCGACAAAATAGATTACTCTTGCATTTTAGGTGCAACAAAAATATTCCCTCCAGATGTTTGCTGTTTACATATAATAGGCCAGATATGTTAATGTTCTTTCATGTGCAAGAAATTAGACTAGAATCCACCAGCAATTTCCCTGTTATGATTTCAGATTTATGGTATCTGATTCTTAAACAGTGGCAGCATCTTGGAAGGATAGCCAAATGGAATCTTACACACATTTCATGAAATGCCCTGAATGTCTTCACTGGCAGGTCTTCAGTCATTTTGTGCTCCTTTGCTCCTTGCGTCACTGGTAAATAGGAGAGAAAAAACATAACAGCTTGCAGGCACAGCCGAAAGTTAGCCAGCCAGAAGCTTCAACTGAAGGACTACACCACCTGTTCACAATTTCTCTTAAGCAGCCTGGACTTCAACAGGAAAAAATCCAACTGCTCCCCTCCCCGAAGAAATATACTGAGGAATATGAAAAGGTGAAGTTTTGAAAGCAGGACCACAATCACATAAAATATTTACAAAGATCACCTGGGACAACTGATTAAATACCAGATATACCAATGAAATAAAATGCTGCTTGGTCAAGTAGTCTAGTTATGAAGTTTCCAGTGATCAGTGAGAATAAAGACTCACCACTAAAGGACTTTTTGCACACATGCCTACAGAGCAGGAGTATTTGGGCAGCTGGCTCACTGGAAGCTAGCCACGCACACACAGAATCTTATTCTACATACTGAGCTTTAGAAAAACCTTCAGGAGAGATCACATTTGATTCATAATTCAGCTGGGCATTATACAATGGATCAAGGCATATTTGGAGCCTCCAAGTGATTATGAACTTTGGTGACACCACTGCACGTGATCCTGATGAGATTAGACAGGGTTGATCCAGCTGGTATAGAATAGGAGTGTAACTGACAGCTTGGCAATGTTGACCAAGGAACTGGAGATCTTGGGGAGAGGGTTATAATAGTATGCTATGAAGAAGGTTTCATGGAAGCTAGAATAAGAAGAGAAATGCCTTGGCCAATGATGCCAAGTTCAGTGAAGGCAAGACGACAAGCTCTTTACAATTTCAGTCCAAATGGAGGGGTTAATTTTGCTTTTCCTGCCTGCTTTCCTAACTTTGTAATGGTTTGTGGACAGCCAATCAGGATAAAACCTCTTTAAATAGTCTTTCCTACAGATCTAGGATGAATTCTAGCAAGTGGGTCATTGTTCAACTAATTACAAAATTGTCAGGTTTAGGATTATAGGAATAAAGCATGGTTTCAAATGGATTGAATTGTAACGGAAGAGATCAAACTGTAAGGTTCTTAATGTAACCCCCCCCCCCCCCAAAAAAAAAAACCCCACAATAATTGATTCAAAACAAAAGTGACCACATAGAGCAAATATTGAACAGACTCCCATGGTGGTGGCAACAGGGGCTTGGCACAGCACGGGGAAGTTTCGTGGCAGCTGAGTGTGTGGCCTGTGTGGAGCGCCCTCGGCCCTAGCCCTGTAGAGTTGCGTGCTAGATGGGTCCATACTCCATGCAGCTCACTTACTCACAAATCCAGAAGCATTGGAGCAATTAGGCCCCTGTTCAGTGGCATCCCTCAGCAAGAAACACCCTGTCAGAAACCCTGACTGAAGACTAAGGGAGCCAGGCAGCGAAAGGACTGCAGTGTCTTCTTATCTCGATGGAAACTCCCTGTCACACACTTTTTTTTGTCCACGCAGTGCTCTCCTACTTTGTGTTGCCATAGGAAGGAAAACAAAAACCTTCCTTTGCCCTGGCTGGTCCCCACTGGAGCAGTGGCAGGAGCAGCCCCCAGCCTCCTCTACATGCAGTTTAAAGGCCCCGCTGACCAGCTGATTGGTGGGCCCTTTAAATGGCACAGGGAAGTTGATGGGTCTTCCTGCTGCCTCTCCTGTGCAATTTTAATGGCAGGGGTGGAGGAGGAAGTGCCAGAGGCCCCAGGAGCTGGTTGAGGGCCCAGAGTCAGGGGGCCGTGCCCAGAAGTCCTGGGGCTGTGCCCCCACAGGCTCCCTCATAACTACAGGCCTGACCAAACCTTGAACTTAGTTTGGTACTCCACTGGGAGCCAATGCAGCTGGTGCAGCACTGGATGTATATGTGCCATCTTTGATGTTCCTGTCAGGACTCATGCTGCCACATTCTGATTGTCATATATTTTATTTTTATACAAACAATACAACCATTGTAAAATGTAAAATAAGATAGAAATACCACAATTTCATTTATACACAACCAGTCACATTTTGGTCAACAAAAGCATAAAAATCGGGGGAAAGTCATTTATAATCAATATTGTCTAATAAATTGTAATTAATAACATTTTTCTATCTATAAAGTTGTTGAACAGATCTTACTTTGTTATGTACAATTTACTCACAGTATATACATTTATTTTGGGCTAGTCTACATACAGTTAAATTTTCATTCCTAACAACTCTAACATTTCTGACCTTGGGTTATTGTAAGTGTAAACATTTTAAATGTATATTACTCAGTTTTGTCTCTTAATCTTTCTGGACTTTTATCATTTTGTTTATTATTTATATTTATCTGCATTCTGGATCAGTCAGAGCTTCTAGGTCAGTCTCAAGGCGACACCAGCATAGAGTGAGTTACAGTAATTCAGCCTGGAGGTTGCCATTGCATGGATTACTGTGGCTAGGTTAGGGCATGACAGGAAAGGGGTCAACTGTCAAGCCTTGCACAGATGAAAAAAATGTGAGCCTGGCAATTTCTGTGACTTGGACCTCCATAGTCAAAGAGGCATTCAAACACTCCCAAGATTTTGATGGACTGTGCCAGTGTCAATGGCACCCCATCGAGAGCTATGTCCGGACTCGAGGGAACCTCTTGACCACAGCCAGCCAACCAGTGAGTTGAGCACCACCACTTTCACCATTGGGCGGGGGCCAACAGACCTGGCGATGCCCTTTGAAGACTCTTCACTCTTCTCATCTAGAACAGACAATTTTCTATGACAGATCAAGTAAACAAACAAACAGCTAAATCTTTTGGAATAACCAGGACTTTTTTTGAGAAAAAGCCCAGCAGGAACTCATTTGCATATCAGGCCACACCCTGACATCACTATTGTTTCATGCAGGAGCTCATTTGCATATTAGGCCACACCCCTGATGCCAAGCCAGCCAGAACTGTGTTCCTGTGCATCCCTGCTCAAAAATAGCCTTGGGAATAACTCTATCACAAGCTCCTCAATACAAGCCTAGATATGAAACAAAGTTCCAGTTTTCCTATCAAGGCTGCCATTGCCCCTATTACCAACAACAGTATCAATATCCTCAACAAAGATCCTTCTCTCAGTTGATGCAACAAATTTGCTGTAGATCTACCTCGAGGATCAAGTCTGGTCCTACTATCCTACTGCACACCAGGCTTTGAAGGCTCACACAAAGGCCTCCAGGTCTGTTTTCTGACTATCACCAAGGGACTACTCAGTCAATCCCTGTTTCCAAGACCTGCCACAGTGGTGCAGTATTACATCTGATTCTTGGGTGTTGTCTGTTGTTGAGAAAGGTTACTATTTAGAATTCAAGCACTTCCCTCTGGTTATAACATTCAAAATAATGTGTTATTGTGAAAGGGTGCTGTTCAAAGTGTAAGCCTTGGTGCTTCACGGTTTGGTTATTACTCCAGATTTTTCTTGATCAATAAAAAGGTGGTGGTTTATGTCCCATTTTGGATTTAAGAGGTCTCAGTTTCTTCCCCAATGTATGGAAATTCTGAGTGGTCTCCTTGGCCTCAGTCTCACAATTGTTCAACCCAGGAGACAGCTTTGCAGTCTTAGATCTCCAGGATGCTAATTTTCATATTTCCATTCATTAAGATCATAGGAAGTACTTACGATTCTTGGTTCAGGGCACTCTGTATGAATATAGGGTACTCCCTTTTGGTTTAGCCACCGCTTCTCGGGTATGTCAGTAGTGGATACTGATCTTAGAGAGTCTCTATTTCCTCTATCTGGATTATTGGCCGTTTATGACCCCTTCCAGTCTAGAACTCCAGAGACTTTATTGCTGGCTTAACAAACTTGTGTTGTCATCTTTGTTCTCCTGTCATTGCCACATATTGATTGTGTCTTCAGTGCATGAATGATGTGGGGTCAGTGACATAGTGCTGTAGTGTAGGATAACTGAACTGAACTAGAAAATAATGCTGATGTTACTGTCTTGTATTTGTTTCTACTGCTTTAAAATACATATGTCTTTGTTGTTCCTGCCCTGGCAATAGTCTGTGTGTTGAAGTAGCAACTATATTTGGACCCTAGACTTGGCCTGCCAATTCACTTCTTGCTGGAAAGCATCTCCTATGAATGGTGTTAATATGCACCAAAGATAGATTAACTTCATCATTAGTATTCTGAATGTCTAAACAGGCATCATTATCCAAATTATATGTTTAAAAAAGGGGTTTTTCACACGGGGGCAAACTGGAAAAAAATATTTAAACAGAAAGCAAATTTCTCTTTTTGCCATTTTCTGTATTCCCATAAAGTGATGCTGAAGTAAAAGTGTTCCCTGAGTTTTACACTCATTTTCTTTTCCCTCTTTAATCTAACTGTGAAATCATAAAACTTACTGTTTATGCCAATGCTTTGTCACCATGGAGACACTCATGATGTCATGCATTTATTCTCCAGAGATGGCCTCCCTTGCTGGAAAACAAACAGGAATGAGGCCTTTTGAATCAGAAATTTATCTTAAAACAATTTGCTGTTAGCCTTTTCATTCTTCATCATAGCAAGGATCTTTGATATGAACTCCAAGACCATTGCAATGATGCCATTTTGATAATTTAATGTAGTTTTTGCACTTCACCTTTAATTCACTCTTTATATTCAATTGTAGATTTTGATACCCCATCCCCTTTAATAACATATCATTACTGGCAGTAACACCATTATATTTTTTGCATATTTTCCTACATTATTATGCAAATTTTATCACATCCTGAAAGCAGCACTAGTCTGTGGCTAGAAAGGTTATTATTCAGCCACTTTGCATCAAGATATTATTCAAATGTCTGTGTACTTTAGGCAATACTCATGTGGCTTAACTGAACAAAAGTAGCTGAAGGACCTTAGAATCCCAACTCTAAAGTCTTTTCAGTTCCCCTAAGAAGTCAGCTACCAGCTTCTTTGTGATAACATAGATAAAGGCCAAAGACAATGAGACATTGAAGATCTGTTATTTGACCACTCCTCTCTTGACATTTCTTTTAATAGCAACCAAGGGAGGACCTGGATTGGATTGGGATTCTAGAGCTGAGCACTATTTTACTGATTATGTGCTTCACTTAAATGGTTTTACTTGCTTGAGTAGGGAAAATATACCAATTTTTACCTGTTTTCCTAATAGGAGCAAATAGAATTCTGAGTGGGGAAGATATCACAAAATGTGGCTTTCATGTGGTAGTGCAGTGTGGGAGCAAAAAGGAACTCTGGATTCAGAGGAAACATATTTCTATGCAGGGTTTCTGATTTTCTTGCATTCTTTTATAATTTTAAATATTTTTCTGAGCTTTCCCAGTTTATCTCTTTGGAACAATGGCATTGCTTGAGTAAATGCAGTGTTTTTGCTTTGGTCCTGTCAAACACCAATAGCTTCCTTGAGTAATATTCCCATTCACACATTCTACCTCTTAGCTTGCTGTATGATAGTGACACACTGATTTCCCCGTGTGTAGTAAAGCAACACATCACAGTCCAGGGTATGCTAAACTTTCTTGTGTCTCAGTTCACTAAATAGGATACTAAAAAAAAATTAGTCCCCAGCTGCAATCTGATGCCTCATTTTGTGTAATTAATAAGCAGCTGTTTGTCTTTTCCATTTCATGTTGCATACAGGGTTGGCCTTGGCTAGTATTTGGAAGGGTGACCTCCAAGGAATATCAGGGTTGTGCTTCAGAGGCAGGCAATGGCAAACCACTTCTGAAATAAAAAGCAAGCCTAGCTCACCACCTAGTGCTGCACAACACTAAAGAGCTAGAACGTCTGGCTGCCAGAAAGTCTTAGGATCTCCTGGCTATTCTACACACAAGACCATATGACAATAACAACAAAAAAGTCACTTTTGTTGAAGCATGCATGCCTATTTAATATTTCACACTGCTGTAATCTCCTCACTGATCTCATAAACCACCCGAACTTGAGTAATAGCTATTACAGATTTAAGTTTGTTGTCCTATAGCTTTAAGACTGCATTCTATAGCTAAGAGATTTTGCAAAAGAGAAACCATAGGTGGCAATCCTGTGCTTATGTCTACCTCCTCGCCTTCCCTAATTTTGACACTTAAAACTGAAAGAAATGCTTTTATGCTCAGCTTCCAGCCTCCATTTCCATGGAAACAGAGAGCTTGATTATCCATTTACTCATATGGATGTAAATGAATAGCATTTCCATCATAGTAGTAGACGGATGTGTATCTGTGAAAGACTAAAGCATAACGAGAACAAGGCTTTCTGTCTTTTATCTGGATTTTAACAGTAAGCACACAAATCTTATATAGCTGCAGTATTCTAACATTTGACACCAGGTGGGCAGAGACAAAGGATGTGGATATTTGAAACGGAAGGCTAAAATACATCTCCAAAAATAACAACTGATGTTCTTTTTGATTAAAGCTTTGAAACAGACTATGCACTGCATCAGCTGCAAAGGCAATAGGGCTTGGGACAGGAAAAATTGCCCAGCGCAGAGATTTCTTTGAAAACAAAACTCTCTGATGAGCATGCCCAGGACAAGGCTGCCTTGCTTTCTTTCAGGTATGGAATTTGGTCTCCTTATAAGTGAAGTCAGTCATGATTGTACTGATTAATACTGAGAAGTGATTTGTTTCCTGCAGTGACACCATAGGTTCTGTTGGGAGTAAGAACATATTTCAGGTCATTGTTAGGGCTGCCAGATATTCCCCCCCCCAAAAAAAAATTATCCAGATGCACTAAGACTGAGCGTCTCCACTCCCCAGCCCAAATAGCACAAAGCATGCTGTTTGTGCTGGCAGGAGCACCCAGCCCACATGCAAAGCGGCAGCAGTGGCTGCTCATTTGTGCTTGTGCTTGGCACCGCCTCCTCCCAGAGCAAACAGCACACAGCATGCTGTTTGCACTGGGAGAAGCACCTAGTCCAAGCACAAAGCAGTGACAGCAGTGGATGCAGCTTGGTACTTGGGTTTGGTGCCACCACCTTCTCCAAATCCAAATAGCATGCTTTGCTGTTTGGGCTTGGTAAGGTTTCCAGTTAACCCAAACAGTCTGGTATTTTCATTGACTGTTCAGAAAAAAACTGGAAAAATAAGGACATTTAAATATGCTCTATTTTTTTCCTGAACAGTCTGTGAAAATATTGGACTGTCTGGGTCAATACTGGACACTTGGCAACCTTAGTCACAGCCTGCAAAAGTGTTTCAACTGTTGCAGTCTTGGTGTCTCTTTTGGTTCCAAAGCACTCTGAACACCTCTCTTTTTGACAATCACCCCTCTGGAGATTGACAGCAATCCTAGGCAGGTCAACTCAGAATTCTCCTCAAGCCTACTGAGCAAGGTTTGCTCCCTGGAAAATGTTCTTAGTATTGTGCTGCAGGTCAGGACAGCCCAGGCCTGTAGCTACAGTGGGGGGCCTGGGAGAGGCCAGGCCCAATCCTTTCAACCCCCCCCCCTCCATTGGAGAGTCCCCAATCTGTCGCCTTTACTCACACCCATTCTGAACAAGTAGTAGCATTGCTGCTGGTCTTTTTGCTTTCTTCTCTCCCCTTCCCTAGCACAGCATGCACAGCAACGTGTGGGTGTGGGGGAAGAGTCAAGAGGTCTCTGACTCTCTGAGAAAGGGGCACCTAAGAAAGGGGTGGAGGGAGCAGAGCTGCTGTGACTGCCCAGGTGAAGAGGGGTTAGCTTGTGAAACTCAAGGCAGCTTACAGTGCTGAGAGCCCTGGGCTGCCAAACTGAGTGCCCCCCCCGCCCCCACAAACAACAAATCCTGCTGTGGGCCCCACCAAACATGAAATCCTGGCTACGGCCCTGGGACAGCCTTAACTAATCTGGGGCATATGAAGTACAATAATCAACAGCTTGCTTGAGCTGCTGCAGCCATAAAGCAACATTACTGCTGTATAAAACACAGGGAGCAAAAGCCTGCCAGTTATTTTATGGTTCGGTTGAGCTTGCAGCTCTTGGCAGAGAGAAATCAGTTCAGCCATATTTTGAAGTGCAGATACTACTCTTTTGATTTGCACTCTAGGGAAATGCTGTTCTCTAACAAACAGTTGTTAGCAATAGAATTGGCAACTCTGGGTTGGGAAATTCCAGGAGATTTGGGGCGAAGCCTGGGGAGGGCATGGTTGGAAGGGGGAACGGAGCTCAGCAGGAATGTGATGCCATAGAGGCTGTCATGTCTTCTAGTGGAATTGATCTCTGTAATCAGGAGGTCAGTTGTAATCCTTCTCACTCTCCAATTCCATCTTAGAAACATAGAGCTGGAAGGGACATCCAGGGTCATCTAGTCCAACCCCTTGCACAATGCAGGAAATTCACAAGCACCTCCCCCCTGCACACACACCAAGTGACCCCTGCTCCAAGCCCAGAAGATGACAAAAGAAAAAAGAAACTCTCCAAGATCCCTAGCAGAACTGGCCTGGAGAAAAACTGCTGACTGACCCCAAAGTGGCAATCAGCATTTCCCTGGGCATGTAAGAAGGGCCCACGAGAACTAAGCACTGATGCAACTCTTGCTGCCCTCCTTCTCATGAGCTGCCTAAGTTCACAGAGTCAGCATTGCTGTCAGATGGCCATCTAGCCTCTGTTTAAAAACTGCCATAGAAGGAGAGCCCATCACCTCCCAAGGAAGCCTGTTCCACTGAGGAACTGCTCTAACAGTCAGGAAGTTCTTCCTAATGTTTAGTCAAAAACTCTTTTAATTTCAACCTATTGGTTCTGGTCTGACCTTCTGGGGCAACAGAAAACAACTCTGCACTGTCGTTTATATAACAATCCTTCAAGTACTTGAAAATGGTTATCATATCACCTTTCAATGGTCTCCTCTATAGGCTAAACATACCCAACTCCTTCAACCTTTCCTCATAGGACTTGTTCTCCAGACCCCTCACCATCTTTGTTGCCCACCTGTGAACATGCTCCAGCTTCTCTATATCCTTCTTAAATTGTGTTGCCTAAAACTGAACACAGTACTCTAAGTGAGGTGTAACCAGAGCAGAGCAAAGTGATTCAGTTGCTTCACTTCATCTGGTAAGTCCAGGTGGGCAGCTTTATTGGTCTGAAGCAATAGAACAAAGTAGGAATCCAGTAGCACCTTTAAGACTAACAAAGTTTTATTCAGAATGTAAACTTTTGTGTGCATGCATACTTCTTCAGATGAGTAATGAGGTACAGTGAGCAGAGCTACATATAGCTGGTAGGCAGTGGTTTAGAATGCAAAATGGTGCAAAGTTTTCACTTTATCTGGATACTATACTTATGCCCCAAAATCACATTGGCCTTTTTAGCTACCACATCATCCTGCTGACTCATATTCAGTGTATGGTCCACTAAGACCCCTGGATCTTTTTACACAAACTACTGCCAAGACATGTCTCCCACATCCTATAATTGTACATTTGACTTTTCCTAACTAAATGCAGAACCTTACAATTATGCCTGTTAAAATTTATTTTATTTGTTTTAGCCCAGTTTTCCAGCCTGCCAAGATCATCCTGTATCCTGTCTCTGTCTTCTACTGTATTTGCTATCCCTCCCAATTTAGTATCATCTGCAAATGTAATAAACGTTCCCTCTTTTCTTTCATTCAAATAATTTATAAAGATATTAAACAAAACAGGTCCCAGGACAGATACTTGAGGAACCCCAGTTGTCACTCCTCTCCATGAAGATGAGAAATCATTAACAAGCACTCTTGGGTGCCACCTGTCAATCAGTTACAGATACATCTAACAGAAATAGAATCCAAATCACATCTTATGAATTTATCAACAAGAATATTATGTGGAAACCATGTCTATAGCATTCCCCTGATCCAGCAAGGTAGTATCTTTCTCAAAAAAAGAGATAAAGTTAGTCTGACAGGACTTGTTTTTGAAAAACTCATGCTGGTTCTTAGTAATCATAGCTATCCTTTCTAAATGCTCAAGGGCTGATGATTTGTTCTAACACTTTTCCAGGTATAGACATCAAGCTGACAGATAGTTACTTGGCTTTTTTAGGCTCCTTCAGTTTTTCCTTCTTATAGGAATTGTTTGTGATTGTGCCATCAATATTCACTTTTAATAAACACCCTTAAGCCATAACTTTAAAACTGGGATGGGAGATTATTTGGGATTACTATGTTTCCCAAATCCATCATCTTCACTTCACTTCACAGACATGTCTTCTTTATTTCTGATTTGGTCAGTAGTACCCCATGGATACCATCAGCTATCTCTGAGAGCAGCATATGACCTCACAAGTTGCCAGGCTGAAATTTGAAAAATGAGGACAACCTGATATGTGGGTATCTGAAACTTTTCTGAACTAAAGGAGACAGCTTTAAAATAAGAGACAGTAAAATGATGAACACCCAACCACCCTAACGTGGAGAGTAAGCCTCAAAAGAAAGATTTACTTGAAAGAGTCCAGAACGAGTTGGTTCTCTGTGAGAGATTCCAAATGCGAATATGTGTGTCAATGTGAGTGTGCTGAGGAGAGCAGGTTTGCAGAGGAGACAGAAGAGACTTTGTGCACAGTGCTGGCTCTGACACAGCTCTGCCTATTCACTCGCTTTCCGATTCACTCCTGCCTTCACAGGAATATGCAGTGCCTTCTCATCCCTGCCATCCTTATCATTTTTTATACTCAACAGGTAAGTTTTCTAGAAAGATTTCCTAGCCACAATAAAGGCTGAAGCTTTTGTTTCTGCTCAGTTAGTGACATTTTCTCTAGGAAATTGCTTGCACATAATATGGGAGAAGCTATATTGCAACTTGACTTAATTATTATGATGTACAGCCTTTTATAAATTCTTAAAACCCTTTTCTGGAATGAGGTTTAAAAATTTCTGTGGAAATCTTTTTTAAAAGAGCACAGAACAAATTTTCTTCTCCCACAAGTAAACATCTTACTCCTCCTTAGTTATCTGCTCTGGTGCAGTAGCGCAGCCTACCGAAGAATCTGGCTTTAGAAAACTGCTTTCAGTTATGTTTATTAAATCTACTTGGACAATCAAAACGCATCCCAAAACATGATAATGGGCTTATTGAGACATAAATCTACTCCCCCCCTTTTCGGAAGCAATCTCCATTTCTCTTCTTTCTATCTATAAAGCTTTTAAGGAATATTAAATATTGCACTAACAACCCTTCTCCACTAGAAACAACAGCAATATTTTTTGCTGTTAATTTACCTCAGAATTATTTTACCTAATATGCCATTTGCTTGAAATGATTGCTAGACAATGGCTGTATTTTTAATTTTGCACAGAGGAATGAGAAAAGTGTGGAAGGATTGTATCATATGGGCGGATAGGAAAAAAAGAGACTAGGGAAAACAAACATTAGGAAAAAATGGCTTGTAAACAGATAGGTTGAATACATTTTCTGTTATGAAATGATGGACCTCCAAATAATTCTAAGGGGAACTGATAAAGTCATACAACTATGACCTAAGAAATATTTTCATATCTTTATAAGCTTGAGAATCTAATTCTTTGTTTAGCTGGCTTTTCACTGCGTATCGTTCAGATTCAAATTATGTCTTCCAAACTTTGGCATGATTGAATGAGTATATATTGTGCTATGTAGTGATATATCTATATGGATAAGTGATTTTAGTCACATAGTCTATGGGTGGGAAAAAGTTAGATTTCAAGACACTAGTGGAACACTGGCCTATTTCCAATGGACCACTTAACTCCTGCTGGCATCAGAGTTTTGCAAAAACTGCTGGAGTAGGCAGAGATTAATCCAGCAACTACTTCTTAAGCACAAATATACTTGATCAGTTGAAATTATTTATACCTGAAATTTAAAATGTATCAGTAGAACACAAGAATTCTACTTAAAAAGGTAGACCATCCAAGACTAAAGCCAGCCCACCTCTGGTTATTAGTACAGTACAGAATTCATGACTGGCCAATATTTTATGAGAAACCAAATATTTTGAGAAAAACCTTTCTATAAAGGTTGAATCACAGTGATATCTATTCCAGAATGAAGTACAGTTTTTACATCTTTGGAACTAGATAAATATTAATGCAAACAGTAACAGTAGTTGTCATAGTAATATGCTGATGAAGGAAAAACATCTACCTTTTCCAGTTTCCCCTGATGCTTAAAGAAAAATCCTTGAGAGCTGGCACTGTCTACATCAAGCTAACTTTATAATATGCACAACAAATTAATGCCTCTTTTTAAATAAAAAGTGCAAATTCTGAGAAGCCAAGATACTGTCATCAGAGCTGTAAAGAAATTATGACTGTGAAAAGGAAGTGATTGCATGGAAAAAGAAGATGGTACAGGTCAAAACATAAGGACTAGCATTTCAAAGTATGCAGGCAGGATGGGAGGAGATAAGGAAGTTTGATAGCTGTTAAGATATTGAGTTGGACAAAGGTCCTGTGTAGATGATCACTGAGTATACAAGAGTGTATACTCTTCTATGTGTGTATGTATGGGGAGGAGGAGAGGATTGCCAAGTGCCTACCAATTGCTGGCAAACTCCAGCCCCATCCTCATCTGCCTGTGCTTGATCAAGTGAACCAGGGCTGGTTCCAGATTTTGAGGGGACCTGGGCAGAGAGTGCCTAGAGCCTAGGGTTGCCAGGTCCCCCCCTGGCCACCAGTGGGGGATGGGGGGATAGTGTTGTCAGATCTACACTGAAAAACTTGGAGATTTGGGGGTGGAGCCTGGGGAGGCCAGGGACCTCAGTGGGGTACAATGCTATAGAAGCCACCTTCCAAAGCACCAATTTTCTCCAGGGCAACTGATGTAGCCTGGAGATGAGCTGTAATTCCAGTGGATCTCCAGGCCTCACTTGGAGGCTGGCATCTCTACAAGAGCCCCTTCCTTTAATCTCCCTACCACCAGGCCCACCTTTAATGTCTCCCTTCCCACCCTGTTGTGTCTTGCATTTCAGTCCTGAAATTACAACACTGCGAACACTACAGAGGTGACCAATGGGAGTCCACTGGTCACCGGACGTAGCTCACAAATACGCTCCGCCAATCAAGATCTGTGGCGGCAAGTTTAACTGGCCAGGATTGGACCTGGCCAGGCAGAGGGTTGTTCCGGGTAGTGTATATAATTGGGGATCCAGCCCGTGTTCTCTCTCTTGTGATGTACTCGCTAATAAAGCCTGCTGCCTTCAACACGTCTCGTCACTCAGTACATTACACACCCGCTGCCTCACATGCCTGTACACCCTTCCCCCACTTCCTCATATGCCCTCTCACCACCTGTACCTACAGACATCTGCATCACTCACATGCCTGCTCCCTGATGATGCTGGACAGTGCATACAGCTGGGAGCATGGATGGCAGAGTGCTTGCAAGCAAGTGGGTGGGCAGCAGGGGAGGCATGTGATCAGTGGTAATAGGCCCTGCCAGAGGCCCTGTGCCCTGGCAGCTGCCCCACCTCAGGATATGCTGATACCAACCCTGAAGTCAGCATTAGGAGAAAAAAAGAGGGAATGGGGCTCATGTATGGTGTGATATCACTTCGGGGTAACTACCCAGAAGTGATCCTCCCAGCACTCTACCAATCTTTATAGTCTTTACCATAGTGGTTAGGGGAATTCCTAGCGTGTTGTGGGCAGGGCTTTTTTTTGTAGAAAAAGTTCATCAGGAACTCATTTGCATATTAGGCCACACCCCTGACACCAATCCAGCCAGACCTGCATTCCTGTGCATTTCTGCTAAAAATAATAAAAATTAAAAAAAACCCTGGTTGCAGGTGGGCCCTCCTCCTCTCTGATGTTACAAAACCTACACTTTCCTCTTGCAGGCTCAGATAAGTGATAATTTTTCAAAGACTGCTTTCACGGGGGTTTGTTTCCTGCATGGAATTGCAAAAAACCTCTGAATTTAATGAGAGCTTCCAGATGATATAATGCTCATGGTGAGCATGACACCTCCTGGGGTTTTTCTCTTTTGAACAATTTTGAGCCCTTTTGAGCCCCTTTGAGCATGACACCTCCTGGGGTTTTCCTTTTTTGAACCTCATTTGATTCAGCTCAAACAAGGAGCTGTGAAGTGGCATAGGGGAAAATGTTCATGGTGACACACCATCAGCAATCAATATAGGAAGGAGGGATTGAACTAAGCATCCTTCAAAATAGTGAGGGGCAGAGGTGAGGAGGTGGTGGCAGCAGAGAGTGGGCAGAGCTCTTGCTGCTGCTGCCACCACCATAACAAGGACATGTTTTTATGTGGAAGCAGCCAAAGTAGAGACATGAAGGTGGCATGGAGCCACTGCAAATGTTTGAGTGGAAAAAGTGACATGATCATAGAGACAGGAGTGTAGCAGAAGCATAGCAGAAGAACACCATGCAGGGCTTTCCCCCCAATATGGGTATTGAATGGCTATGGGAGAAGAACAGAAGCAGAGTCCTCTTTTTAAAAAATTAGGATTTGCATTTTAGGGATTAGAATGGGGAGGGGGTCTGACATTCTACCATTAAGCCCTTTCCCTGAAAGATTCTTATAATGTTCTACAGAAATGCCAAGGTGCTTAGATTCCAAATGTTTTTTACAGAAACCCTCCCTTGCCAGGTCTTTTTCCCTTCTATTGATATTATTGAAGCTCTTCCAGCTATGTACCCAGTTCTCAAATATCTGGCTTGAGTGTGGTATGCAGTTGGATGGAAAGACTCATACACAGTCCCTTGTGCCTCCTGATTAGCATCTCTTGACTTAGCTGCTCAGTCTCCTGAGCAGCCTTCTGAGCATGCAAACAGTTTCGTTAAAATGTGTGGTATGGTGCTGCACCTGTGAATGTTTGCATGGGCAAGTCTCTAAGCAGTATTTCTAACTGTTCAGAAGATGTTACACAAAACAGGTGCCCAAAGAGGGTTTCTTCTCTAAGCTTAAACATAAAATAGCACCAAGTCCCACCTAGAAAGTTGCTGTTGTTATCCTGCATGTGAAAGAAGTATCATTAATATACATGAATATTCAAGGGAACATGGGAAATGTCCCAAGGAAAGATGGAGCTGTTTGCCCTATGATAGACCCATGCTCTATGGGGAAGTCCATCCATGTGAAGAGATAACTCAGCTGATGGTCTGTTATCCATATTGGACAAGAAGGGATGAAACAGGGTGGCTATAAGATCACAGAAAGCAACTCCATGTCACAATTTCCTTGCAAGTGGATCCTCCATGTCTATCCTCCACAGTTCTATGAAAGAAGCAACACATTGGGAAGAGCCCAAGTGAAACTTTTTTTAAAAAATCCAGTTTTTGCTGTTGCTGTGGAAATATTGGCCTGTGCCAGGAAAGTTAAACCTACACCTTGGTGCTGGAAAGCAGGGTCAAGGCATCCTGTTCTGCTCCACTTGCTCCTAAAGTCATTCTCATTTGAGAAGAATGGCACCATGCCTTGAAATGAAATGAAGAGGAGAAGGTTGATGCCTGGTATAGTAGTGTATGTGGCTGCCACAGTGATACCAGGTGGAAGCAGAGGACATGTTAACTCCTAGCTTTGATGTTAGGACCTTAATGTCTGAACTTATGATAGGGCTGCAGCTGACATGACTGGGCTGAAGGAGAAAACACCATGAATTTTACACTGTTAATCACCTTTGAAGGCATTGTAGGCAGGAGGGAAATACATTTTAACATTAAAATAATGACAAATTTTAACATACCCAATTTCTAGCCATGTAATAATGCTAGAGGTGAGTTGATATTAGGAACAACTTCAAAAAAGGATTTTCTGATCATGGGTCTTAGTTTTTTACAACAAAGGTTTCAGCCTAAGCACCTTTCTTTTTAGAAAGTAATCACTGCACTTTTGTTTAAGCTTTCCAGCTCTCAGATAAGCCCACCTATATGAAAGCTTTGTTGCAGGTCACCTGGCACCAGGCAGCAACAAAGAAAAACTGCCAAAAAATCTGCAAGGAACAGTGAGGTTCATTGGCGCAAAGAGATATGCCACTGGCCCTGCAGGTGCCCACATGTGCCAACCTGCGTCCCCGGAATAAGCCTGGTGAAGGATGGCTGTGGATGCTGCAAGATGTGTGCCAAGCAGTCAGGAGACACCTGTAATGAAGCTGAAGTCTGTGATCCACACAAGGGGCTTTATTGTGACTATTCTGCAGATACGCCTAGGTATGAAACAGGAGTGTGTGCATGTAAGTCCTTACTTTTTTTTTTTTTTTTGCTTCCCCCCCCCCCCCAAATGAGAATTGTTGCAGCAAAAGAAAAGTTCAGTTTGTGATATCTCATGTGTTGCATTAATGACTCACACTCCTGTTTTCTTCTGAGGGAGGCTTAAAAGAAAACAACTCCAGACAACAAGTTAGATTTCTAGCTAGAATAAAAGACTGACACTATGAGTGCCAAACTTTCAAAACTTATTCTTAGTAGTGTTTGATATAGCATTCGAAGTAAACCCCATCCTGCATCTTTCTCTCTCTTCTGATTTCTATTGAGAATTGTGGTGTATATATTCTGCATACCAATGAGAAAACCAGGTAGTGTGTGGGATTGGTCTCTCCTGATTGGTTAGTTTCACACTTGGTGTATCTTTTGAAATAGGATTTTTCCAGCTGGATTTACTGTGCAGTTGCCATTAGTATTCTTCCCCCTGCCCCCTATCAGTAGTCAAGGAATTTAACACTAACCTGGGATGGCTGGTGGAAAAAAATCACTGGCAGGCACTGCTTTAAAAATTTAATGAGCCCACTTGACCAGAGAGGCAGAGGGGAGGCTGCTGTACACTTGGTGGAGGTTCATGAGGGGGAAGATGGAGATGTCAATGCTTTGCAGCCTGAGTCCCCCCTCCCCAAGTTGTTATTTGGAAATGAGATGACAAAAGGGAAATATCAGATGTTGAGATGGACCAGACTTTTTTTTTTAAAAAAAGAGGCTGCTGCTGCCCCAGAGCAGGTCCCACAACATTCTCCTCACATTTTAAATGTTTGTGGTCAGAGTCAATTTAAAAGGAAATCTTTCCCCCAAAAAAAACAAAATTGCCCAAAAGGAGAATCAACCTTGCTGTTAATTGTACCGAACTGGTTATTCCTGCAAATAAGTCAGACAAAGGCAGGGTTATTTTACTTTTTTACTGAGCAGAGTTATTTTACTTTTCTAATCTGCTATTTCAAAAGACATGCTTAGTGCGAAGCTGACCAATAAAGAGAGACCAGCTGGCCTGTTAGGGGGAGGGGGAGGAAAGTCTGAGGAAATGTGTCTGCTTTTAAAAGCTTGGAAGTGAACTAAAAGGAGGAGATGGAAATACTCCTCTGAAAAACCATTCTTGGAAACTACGAAGATACAGTGGAATGACAGCACAGCAGAATGCTTGGAAAAGGATGTGGCAGGAATTAAAAAATCTGATAGGAGAGTGAGGTAAGTGCGCAAGTGCATATAGAAGCAATTTTTTAAAGTGACAGGAGTGCAAAGAGAGAGCCATGGTAAACACAAATGCAGAAAGGGCCCTAGCTAGTATACTGGTCTGCATCAAATTTTTATTTATTTATTTATTTATCTGAGATTTATATCCCGCCCTTCCCACCAGGTGGCTCAGGGCGGCTTACAACTTGTAAAACTAACATAAAATATGAAATTAAGCATTAAAATTAACATTTCATAATTTATAGTTAAAAATCTAGGCAATTGTTATATACATAAACGTTAAAAACATACAGCGGTCTTAAAGCTACACTCAATTCAAATTCAATTTCAGGTTCAGTATTCGATGTTCAGTGTTCAGTGCCAGTTAGTTGTGGGCCAGCCGGAAGAGGGCTGTCTTACAGGCCCTGCGGAATTGGGTAAGGTCCCGCAGGGCCCTTACCTCTTCCGGCAGCTGGTTCCACCAGGATGGGGCCATTACGGAGAAGGCCCTGTCCCTTGTAGCTTTCAAACGGGCCTCCTTTGGCCCGGGGACAACCAGAAGGTTTTGAGTTCCTGATCTCAGTGCTCTCTGGGGAACGTGTGGGAAGAGACGGTCCCTCAGGTAGGCAGGCCCTAGGCCATATAGGGCTTTAAAGGTAATAACCAGCACCTTGTACCGAACTCGGTAGAGTATTGGCAGCCAGTGCAGAGCCCGAAGTCCCAGCTGAATGTGCTCCCACCTTGGGAGCCCCAATAACAACTGGGCGGCGGCGTTCTGCACCAGCTGCAATTTCCGGGTTCGGCACAGGGGCAGCCCCATGTAGAGGGCATTGCAGTAGTCCAACCTCGAGGTGACTGTAGCATGGATCACCGTTGCTAGGTCGTCGCGCTCCAGGAAGGGAGCCAGCTGCCTTGCCCGCCTCAGATGGAAAAATGCAGACTTGGCAGTGGCTGCTATCTGGGCCTCCATTGTTAAGGAAGGCTCCAGAAGTACCCCCAGGCTCCTGACTCTATGCGCTGCAATCAGTGGGGCACCTTCAAAAACCGGAAGGGGTATTTCCCTTCCCGGACCCCGACGGCCCAAGCAAAGGACCTCTGTCTTCGCTGGGAAGTATAGGGAAACAAACCAGGATGAAGCCACTATGTTTCCATTCCTTACTCATGTTAAGACCATTGTTAAGACTGGGTTCAAATCCTGATCTGATATCTCCTACTAAACCATAGGCAGTGGGGTGGCCTGAATGCGATGATTACACTGATCAGAGTTATTTTACTTAAATCATTTGCATGATGAGTCAGACCACTGGTTGATGGACTATTCTGACTGGCAGCAGCACTCTGGGAATGCAGCCAATGCTGTGTTTATTCCAACACCTGCAGCTCTTTAAATGGAGATGCCTGGGCTGAAACGGCAACATTCTGCATTGTAAAGGATGTGCTCTTATCATTGAACCATAGCTACTACTTCTATTGACACCATAGTTTTATTTATTTCACTCATTTAAAACATTTTTATGCTGTCTTTCTACCTGATCAGCCAAGGTGGCGAACATGAAAACATTTGAATAATTAAACCATTTTAAATGATATAACAGTGCAATAAAAACATATAAACAAACAATGCAAGAACCAGAGAGGAGGGTGGCTCACCAGCCAAAGCTGGTGAAAGGCACTCCTGGCCACTGTTGTCACCTATTTATCCAACAAGAGGTGAGAGTAAGGAGCACCCCCAAGCTACAAACGTGCTCTTTTTGGGGAGTGCATTCCTATCCAGAACAGGGGTAACCCATTTCCTGGGTCATGCCTTCCTTTCTTCCAGCAGTACCTCTGTTTTCACACCATAATCAGTTACACTGAAGAAGAAGGTACAAAAATTTCAAGCAGTGTCAGCACAAAGCACTTAAGTGGCCTAAAAACCGAAGAACAAAGATACTCCTGTCCTGTGTTGTGAGTCCTGCATCACAGTAGCATTGCTAGAAATTCCAAAGGGGGGGAATACAGAAATAACTTTCCGCTCTTTGAAGTGATATTAAAGTTCTAAATTATATTATTAGTATATATCAATATGGCAGCTGAGAAATATTTTATGATACCTGTAACTGAGCATCTGAAAGGGATAGTCCACATACAGTTTTTCTTAAGTGTTCTAATGTTTCTTTATTGCTTGAATTATGTAAGCTGACATGTAAAATTTTAGCTGAAATCACAAAGCTATTAATGTTGTAAATAAATAGTTTGTTTTCAATGTTCCAGATATGATCGCAGTGGGCTGTGAGCTCAGTGGTATACACTATATCAATGGCCAAGCTTTCCAGCCCTCTCCTCTATATAAGTGTTTGTGTGTCAATGGTGCAATTGGATGTACGCCTGTATTCATCCCAAAGTCAGCACCCAATGAATGTGCTGTGCTGAATGGCAGAAGGAAACCTGGACCTTCCAAATGTGTGCCAGGAGAGCAGAAGGAGCAACAATCAACAGGTTACAGATTAATGCCAGGTAGGCAAAGCAAAAGTGGTCACCTATTTTATGCGTACTTTGATTTTTAAAAAGCAATTATTTATGATTTAAAAGAGAATAATTAGCATTTTTATCAAAAGGCATAAGAATTTTCTTGTGTTGGTTAAATAGCCTGGGGGGGATTATTTACTGTAATAAACAACAGCTTTTCTCCCAGGTTGATTTTGGTGTATGCAAGTACATTGCATGCCAAGAGGTGGTTTCACAAAATTAGTTGTTACCCTGGCTTTTTCTAATAGTCCAGGATTTATTTTTGTTTTTAACATTTAAGTCTTCCAGATTTTCAAATTACATTGTCAGTATATCAAAAGAATATCAAGCAAACTAGAAATCCCAAAAAGGATGGTCTGCTATACAGAAAATAGTTTAAGAAAGTAATGGCAGCTTTTGTCTTTGTTAAAAAAAAAAAAACACCCTAAAAAAAACCATTACAGGTTATAAATGGATAGTACTTCAAATAAGACAAGTAACAATATGGCAAAAGATTGGAAAAGACAGGATCCAATGAAACAGTAGACTAATTTCTACGAAAATGTTGAGAGCTTCCAAATAATCTAAGCAGTTAATGATTTATATGCAATTAATGCACAGATGGCATAATATATCACAGTGGAGAATTAAGATTCAGGTTTTCCATACTCTTGCCAAATGCCAGCTTTAATATTTTGCTACCTTCCTTGCTTTCCTCATGCACTCTTCCTACTTAACAACATTTCTATTTTAATGCAGATCTTATTTTATATACTATAAATATATAAAAACCAACAACTTTGTAACTTTCCTTTATTTATTTCAGATCTGTGCCAGGCTTTTAAATTTGCTTCCTGCACTGCGATTTTTAAGTTGCTGCTTACTTCCCAGGTACCCTTACATTTCTGGGCTGTCCCCTAAGCTGTTTCAAATATGATCAATCACTTTTTTGAATGTCACAAGATTTAATCCTGTCTGTCATCCCTCTGGACCTTCACCAGGATTTGCTACACAGCGACTGTAAAAGCAGAGTTAAAGAAACCCAAACTGATAGAGAACTAAATTCATAGTACACGTATTCTGGTAATTGCAAGACTAATGCCCCTAATCTATTTCTGCCAGTACTTCAATAGGCTGGTCTTACTATATTATAAGATGTCTTCAGTATTAAGGTTGCTTTCTGCTGCAACCCTGAGATTGAGTCATGACAAACAAAAATAGCTTCGCCAAGATGTAAAATGCTTAGTATTAGGGAATTGCATTGGCAAATTCCTCTAAATTTTAATAGGATAAATCCATTTGCCAGTTTTGCAAGAAATCCAGGGAAGCCCAAGAGGAGAACTGGCAATAATTATTATGCACCATGTCTTATTTTTAGTTGGCTTGCTATTGAATCAAAACTGGGGTCATGATAAATTCTGCTACTTTAAAACTTAGGGTGAGGTGCCATATGTTTCTGTCTCCTAGCTTTCAGAGGCATACCACTTGTTCTGAAGAAGAAATGCCTGGTACAGGCAACTCCATGGACACCTTGCTCTCGAACCTGTGGTATTGGTATATCTGATAGAGTGACTAATGAAAACAGCAAATGTGAAATGAAGAAAGAAAAGAGACTGTGCTATATTCAGCCATGCCAAACAAAATTTCCAAACATACTAAAGGTAAATAGTAGTGCAGAATATCATTTCAGCATCCGGCAGAAAGCTATACGTTATAGAACTTGGAGTTTTCAAGGAACCAGTATATGGATATGTGCATATTATGGATTGAGGAACCAGTATGAGTGTTTTTATTATGGACCGAGGAAGCAGTATTTATTGTGGATTCAGGTGCCATAAACTGAATTACCAAGTGCCACATCCTTATAGATCTTCATCCTCGTTCCAAGATGAGGCCCAGCCAATCAGGTATCAGAGGTACTGTAATGTAGCTAGTGTCAGGTCTGAGCTCGAGGCACCAAGGAAGTATTTCCCATTCTGGTGTGTGTGAGTGTGTGTGTTGTGTGAGGTGTCGCCAGGGTCTTGGAAAGAGCAGAATACAGAACATGCAAGTGCTCATATTTGTGGAGTTACTTAAACTGCTCAAGAGCCGATGAGCTGGAAACTGAAAACTTGTTTTTTTTTAATAACACCTAAATATCTCTGCAATTTAATTAATGAAATTGTATATAAAGTTAATATTTTATTCCTTTATATTTTAAGATTCCTAAAGGAAAAATGTGCCAGCCTACATTTCAGCTTCCCCAAGCAGAGAAATTAGTTTTTTCTGGATGCACAAGTAACCAGAGATACAAACCTACCTTTTGTGGAATGTGCTTGGACAACAGATGTTGCATACCCAGCAAGTCTACTGTGATTACTGTGCAGTTTGACTGCTCTAAGGAAGGCTCTTTCAAGTGGAAGATGATGTGGATAACATCTTGTGTTTGTCAGAAGTCATGCAAGGACCCAAGAGATGTATTTTCTGATCTCAAGCTTTTATAAAGGTGTAGTATGAAAGTGAGAGTAGTCAAATGTCCAATTAAAATTATCTCTAAAGTACAGTGAATGGCAGTAGCTAAAATTACGAGTGCTGAATAAGCCCCACCTACCACCCAGAAGGTCATTCATGAAAGTCTGATACTTCGTTCTTTGTCTTCTCTTCCTCTCCAATGACAAAAGCATATTACAGTGGCAAGATCTCATGTTTAAAAACTGGAATAATGTGCCCAAACATAAACCATTTATGCATTCAGTTCCTTAAACAGGGATGCATATTTCAGATAAGTATCTACAAACTCAAAGTATTTCTAAAAGGCACTGTGTGTGGAAAAGGAGCACAAGAATCCCAGAGAAAAATGGTAACTGCAAAACAGTAAACCAAAAAACCCACCCACAAAAAGAACCTATTTCAAACCATATCCATGTAATGTGCTAAAGCTATTGGAACAGCTGATTTGTTGTTCTTTTATAGACCGGCCAGTGGTTGAGGAAGAGAGGTGATTAGAACCTCTCTATGCTCAGTTTTCTATTTGTATGAAGTTTTGTGCTATGAGTTAACATCCAGCAGTGGTATGCCCCATTCCACTACCTCTTTTAGCTGCCTAAGTTGATACATGCTCAAAAACAGAAGCTCTGTGTCTTCATAACCTTAGTATTATTATCATAGACAAATTGTGTTATAAAATGAAAACTATTGATCTTATATTGGGCCGATGTGAATGATAAATTCTTACAACTTCTAAAGAGCTCCTCTCTGTTCCCTGGGACAGGGTGATTGCCTTAAGAAGCCATTCAAATTAAAAGCCCTCCCCCCTCAATCCAAGGCAATGAAGACATTAGGGGTGATTACAGACCGGCACTTTGGCTCGACTCAGAGACACCTCTGAAATCAACAAAAAAAATCCTTCCAGAGGGCAACATCTGCCACCCGTCCTCACCCCGTCCTCCAGGCACCTGAGACTGGCTCAAAAAGCTACCACTTCCAAAGTGGTACCAAATCTTTGAGCTGGCTGCCATTCGCCTCCCCGCCGTCTGGATGGGGAAGGGCACAGCAAGGCGACTTGGCAGTGTAAAACTGCCAAGCCGCCCCAAGCCATTTCTGGATTTTTTTCCTGACAAAACCATTCAGAGTGCATGAGCACTTGATCTACAGAGGGAAAAAAAGATGAATCCAGCTTCTGAGGCGCCTTCCTGTGTGGAAGTGTCCAGCTGCCTCACAGACGGGATGGGGACGGCTTGCAGAGGACCATCTGGAGGCTTCAGGACGGCCAATTCAGGACGCCTCCCAACTGCCCCAAATTGCCTGTCTGTTATCAGCCTAAGTGTCTTGTATTTTTATTCAAAAGTAAGTTTTATTTTGTTAAACAGAACTTGCTAATTTTGTTACGCAGAAGATTAAGCAATGCCCTCTGCAAATGTATGGGTATTTAGATCAGAGCACAAAGTACTACTGCTAAGTGTTCAGTGGTATCTGCAGGGGAAGGAATGGAGAAATGCCTGCCTCCTCTCTGCAGAGCTTGCTCCCTCCTATTTGACTGGTAGCTGCAGGAACCTGGTCTACTTCATGCTGGTGAGAACAAGAAGGCAGACAGAGAAGTAAAGGCTGCTGTCAGGATCCTGCTTAAGTCAGACCATGAACATTCTGCTGGCTCACAGTCAATGTTCCCTCTAAGCTGCAGAGTCTTGGGAGCAAAAATTCTATTTTGTGAGCTACTGACATTAAAGTTGTGAGCTTTTGCATAAATTAGTGTGCTCTGGGGTCATCCTTCCTGAGCTAAGACAAAGATCTGTGAGCTGGAGGCTAAAAATCTGTGAGCTAGCTCATGCTAACTCAGCTTAGAGGAACACTGCTCACAGCAGGCCTCTGCAATGTTATGAAGCCTCTCTTCACAAGAAGTCCATATTGGGGAACAGTACTCAGAAGAACCACAGATGGCAGGTGAAAGAGCCTTGTCTGGTTCCTGAGCTACTGACTATCCCTGTCCTAGAGAAATCATTATCAAAACAAGCCAAAATACTTGAGTGTACTAAGGGTTAGTATATGACAGTGTGGGAATGTGGAGGCACATTTGAACACCCATTGGAAAGCGCATGCTGTACAAAGCAATTCACTGTGAACAGACTGCATCATCATTTGGCCAGACTATATAAAGGTGCATGCTTGAGTTCACATCTGATTTATGCCAATGGCTATAATCAAAGAAGTAAAACGTACGCATCAGTATGTTCATGCCTGTGGTTTTCTCAGCTGAACTGGTGTGATTTATAGAACCAAAAATAAGGACCTAGGCATTTATTAATGAATATTTGTAAGACCTGTAAAGCATGATTGTGTGTTATCACAGTGATTATAGTGACATTATTGTAAAGTATTATGATATCTCTGAAACCAGCCATACATTTACAAGGTTTTTGCTTTATTGATTCTCACTCATACCTTGTTCTTTTCAATTAAAATATCAAAGCAGCTTTGTAACGCTGGAATATTTGATGCTCTTCTCCTTTTTTGCCACGGCTTACCAAAGGGCAACTGCAGGAAAATACATTTGCAGCCAAACAACAATTTAATGCACAATTTATTATCTGGAATGCCAACCCTTGATTGTTCCAAATTTTAAGTAAAAGATGTGTTATAGATGCCGTGCTTTGGAAGTTGGTTTTATGCTATGAAAAAATCTTCACAATGTATTTGAATTTCAGAAATAGAGAGAGAGTGTGCAGTAGAAGATATAGTTGGACCTTATATTTATAACTTCAGCTAGTATTGTTTGTATTTTGGCAAATTGCAGTTTGTGCTCGAAATAAGCGATAACTAGACATTTAGGCAATATTGTAGATAGTTTCAGATTGCCAGATTATTTTTATCTATATATTTCATTTGGAAAATAAAAATTGTAAATAAAAATATTTGACAAGTATTTACAACTATAGTAAAAATAACTTTTTATAATTTATATATACAGAAGTATCTCTGAATGTGATGCATAAACAAGAAACACATTATAGTACAGTACATAAGGAAAGGCACACTGTGAGAGGATTCTACACTAGCTTATTCCCATAAAGCACATAATCTAGTTTCTGCACAATTGGACAAACAGATCACTTAGTTTGATACTGTCACCCAAGCTGAGCATTTTAACTATCCCTTGAGAATGACATTCTGAGCCATCATGTAAGGCCATCTGTTACTTTACTTCATCTGGAATGTGCTATGAGTTCTTACGTTTTTCTCAATGAAATCAGTGTGTTAACAGTGCTTAACATTAGTTGGATTGCATGTGCTGTTAGCTTAACTTTTTAACATTCTCCCCCTTCATTATTAGATAGCTATCTTCAGTCTTGGTGGATCTACTGCAGGTCCACAGTTCATGGCATCCAGCTGATTATACTCTTCTATTAGATCTGACAAAGATGAAAGGGCTTCAGAGAAACAGCTCTGCTCCATTCCTTCAGTGTGTAGGTAATGGTGAAGGTGAGCCTGTAAGAATAAATATTACTTCAATAATATGCTTTGCTGTAAAAGTGAACTAAACTTTTCTGCAGCCTTCCCCCCCGCCCTTTCCTTGCACAGATTACCATAAAATGCTGCTTCTGAGAGATAGGGGACACTGAAAAATGACATGGGGGCATCTGCAGTGGGAAGGGGGAATTCGAAAATTTCCAATTTAGTCTGGATCCAACCCATTTTTTTAAAAAAATATTATCAACTAATGTTCCAACACTGAGAACTAAAATCAAGCTTACAGCTTCTTTTATCTGACATGGAAAATGATGTAGGAAATATGCCTTTTAAAAAGTTTTAATTCTGTCACTCACATACATGCAGCTGTGTCTGCTCAAGAGAAGATCTACAGGGCATAATGGAGCCCCTGTAACCATTCTTCCTCTCTAGTACACTGTATGTACTAAGCCATTAATGACCAACATGTCAACTGTGGCATATTGACCATTACTCAAACCTGTAATATATAACCCCCTCTGGAGTCAGAGAGGGGAACACAGAGGGGAAACTAGCAGTTGTGCTGAATATTTAACACTAAATATTTCCTAATATCAACTATAATAGAAGCACAACAGAATTAATAAAAGCACTACTTTACATTCTGGGATATACCTTTTTCTTGAATAGCCTCATGAATCTCTCCTTGAGCTCTAGAAAAGTAGGTTTCACACAAGTATTATTTGCCATGGCCAACAATGAATGAGAATGGCCGACGGGAGGTACTGAACATAAGCCAGTTTTCCAGCCTTCTTGATTCCAGGATACAAAATTAAGTGCAGGTTTCAACCTAGAAGTAAATACAGAGTAATAAAATGAGCACCACAAAGCACAAATATTAATATCATATTTGCCTATTCCTATAGGCATGTTCATGTAATTTCAGCAATACAAAACCCATTATATTTGCACACATTTTATTCTTTCAAGTTTAAATTATGATCACTTTATGTTACTCAACAGCTTGTTTGGCTTAGGGGTATTTAACCAAAGACACATATTTAGGTATTACACATTTATATATTTTTCAGAAGGTCATGTGCAGAAATAGGTAGGCATCTAGTAATCCAAGCAATCACAGTTATAGTATGTGTCAAATATCACAGTATTGACAAACAAGAGATTGCCCCTGATACACTGTGGCCTGGCTTATAAAAGATCTTATTTTAAAATATGAAATGTTGGTAACATTTCATGTATACACATTCTCTACCCAGAAAATTCACAACTCAATTATTTAACTCACTAAATTACTCAGGATAGTATCCACCCCCACTCCCCTGACAAATGCAGATGTACACACAATAGGGAACGAACAGTCTCCTTTGAGCCTTTGGGGGCGGGTGGGGGCGGGGGGAGAAATTTCTCCCCTAGTATATATTTTATGCAAACCTTTCTATGTTTCTGCGTAGATCTGAAACATGCACATTTCCTCTGACTAGAAGAGCACAGGCAAGATACAAGCAGTGCTTTGGGTCAGCTCTTATCAGTTGGTGATCTTTGCTAAAAGCATCTGAAAACATTTGGTCCAGTCTAAAAGACAAAGAAAGGGCATTATGCTTAAAATTAGAATGCTATTATGAATATCTGAAAAATGGACTGATGGTTTACTGGCAAGAGGCAAGATGCACAATTCAGAAAAACTACCCACCTTCGAGAAGGCACATTAATGTCAGCCAATGTATATAGAGGAGTTAAACTGGAAACCAGGTAGTGAAGTCGAGGAAAGGGGACCAAATTCATGGTGATTTCATTAAGGTCCATATTAAGTGATCCTTCAAACCTAGCAGAGCTGAAAATAACACACAAGTGATTACAAGAGTTCTATATAATGTTTGCTAATGAAGAGTTTATTCAGTTGTATTTGAAAAGGCATACAAATATGCAGTTAGTAACTCATTTAACACTCATTTGTGGCAACTGATTTACCAGCCTTTGCTGATTGTCCATCCTCAGTGGGTAACAAGCCTCTGTGCAACACAGGAAACCTTCTGAGGGGATACCAGAACATTCCTTGTGCTATAAGGTGGCTGTTGTCTATATTGAACTTCTACATATTATGATACTTAAACCGGTTGATCTACAAGTTTCTACTTTAACAGGGGATCAAATCATGCCCTGCCCCCACAGACTCCCCATGCCTGCTGAGATATCCGAGAATGGTTGAATCCAGACTGGCAGTTTAAGCTGCCCCAGGGACAGCAGGCGAGCAGACAAAAAAAGCATGCCCAAACATGCACATCTGCCTCCCATCCTGCTCCCACCCTCAACCCATCCCTACCTGCAGGCTGGCTGGCTCAAAAAGGTACCACTTTGGTGAGATGCCTCCGAGGTACCAAATTGCTGAGATGCCTCCGAGGCACCTCCCTGGCTGTCTGGATGGGTGGGAAGCGCCTGGGGAGCAGGGGAAGGGCACATGAGCACTCTGGAAGCTCCTCCAAGGTGCCCATGGCCCTTCCCTGTTCTGGCGGCAGACTGCACACTGTCTGGATGCTCCAGGATGCTCCTGTTTCCACCAACTCACTTCCAGGTTGGGATGCTGCTGCCCTGAGCCAGCAGTCTGGACACAGCCAATATCTATCTCACAAAGAAGAGAACCATCTTCAAACAGAATGGGAGCAAGTGCACTAGTCTGGAAAGAGAAGGCTGATGGACTTTTGGGGCTTCAAGAGCCACACAGTATGTGTGAAAGAACCACATGTGGCTCCTGAGCCACACTTTGGCCACCCCTGGTCTAAACTGAACCCAAAGTCTATGCCTTCTGCTAGCAGGGAGAGTCTGAGAAACTCTGAAGAGTCCAAGGAAGGACCACATATTCCTAGACCTTTATTTAAATTATTAAATAAGTTTCCTTCAGTATAAATATTTATTTAAAACATTTAAATATTGCTTTTCTTTTAAGACTTGAGGTTGACCACACAGGCAACAAGTTGCAATAACAATTTAAAACAACTTAGCAGAGTTAAAACAATACTGACAAAAAACATAGCCAAGCATTTACAACAACATCTTCTCAAAACTTCATTCTCCTCAAAAATGCATTCAGAAATAAAATGCTCTTACAAGCACTTTGAATTGGGTATGGAAGCAAACAGGGGAACCAGAGCAGCTGCTGAAGCACTGAAGCTACAGCATCATGTATAGCACATTGCAGTGGCATGGCCAGATCAGTAGAATCCAAATGGGGAGCCAATTTACAAACATAACTGAAAGAAAGTACTTTTGGCAACATTAACAATCTGTTTTCTGTTAACAAGGGTAGGTTCATAAGCATCCCCAAGTTTTTTTAAATTTTCTAAGTACTACTAAAGCTAAACAAATCTGGATTTACATTATTTTAAAAAAATTCTTGAAACTATACATTATTGCTTTATTTATTTTGACATAGGGAGGGATCCTGGTTCAGTGGTGCTCTCCCAGCCTTGTATGTAGATGGTCCCATGTTCAGTCCTCAGCACCTCTAGTTGTAAGGATCAGATGGAGGTGATCCGAAACCCTGGAGAACCACTGCCAGTTAGAATGGATAATATTGACTTAGATAACCAAGGGCTTTGATTCAGCTTAAGGAAGAATTTTTGTGTGTATTCAACCTTCCCCCCCTCAAATTACATCATTTACAAACATAAATGAAAAGTGTAGAAATATCTTAACATCTGCTCTCAAGGCATTTTAAGGTGTTCATTGCACAACTTTTGCAAGCACAGCAGAGAATGTTTGTGTTCTCAAAGATGAAAGGATGATCAGTATATCATTTACAACTTATTTATGATTAAAATTCTCAAAAGCTCACCTTGTTAAGTTCAACAGTAAGTTGGCCACAATATTGTTCATAGCATCAAAGGGTTTCTCCTTGGTAGTTTTCATTCCACTTGAAGTTACCAAGCTAGCTTGCTTTACACTTGATCCTAGCTTTCCACACTTGGTCATTTGATTGATTTTACTAACTATGTCAAATAAAGACTTAGGAAGAAAACATTTTTAAAAACTTAATTTTTATCAGCTTTTAGCAGAATTGAGATAAAACTGAGTACACTAAATGTATCCATGTATTACAGCTGCCAGCTAGCATGGAGAAAAATGTTGTGTCCTTTTAACAGAGGCTTAATATTATGTATTAGGTATTTACTTGCACATCACAAAAAGCTTCAACAGCCCATCTCTACAAACTGCATCTCTACACATTAAGTCTCTATTAAAAGGACAAGGGATTTCCCCCCCAGGCCAACCGGCAACCCTACCCTTTAGGTGTGTTTATCAACTGCAAATGGTAATTAAAATGGAGTACTTCCTAGCCATATCAGTACGTCATGAGTTTAAGCACTGCACCAGATTCTTTTAAGATGACAATATCATAGATGGAGAATTAAACACAGTTCTGAATGGTTAGGTTTAAACATGCTGATACTGGAGACATGGACTCAAGCTTTGTTACAAATCCATGTCTTAACAAGGTTTCATTTGCTTAAGGAAATCCTTCAGTTCTGTGTCCTAAACAAATGCACAAATTTACTAACTTTCTATGTACATACATCATAGGGTTGCCAGTTCTGGTTTGGGAAATACTAGAGATTTTGGGGATCAAGCCCAGGGAGGGACCTCAGCAGGGTATAGCGCCAAATTGTCTATCCTCCACTTTCTCCAGAGGAACTGATCTTGGCTGTCTGGAAATCAACTGCAATAGTGAGAAGTCTCCAGGAGCCACTTGGAGGTTGGCAACACAAGCACCCCCCCCCATTCAGACTAAAGTTGTTTGCTTTGGGATACCAGGACCCAGGCGTCAAACAATACAGGATATTAGTGAAAACTGTTAACATTAAAACAAAAGAAGTAATGATAGCACCCACACAGATCTCTTTTCTGCTCACTTTTAATACCATTAACCTGTTAATAAAGTCTGCAGTCCATGTTAACCCACCTCCAACAATTTTCAAAATGAAAAAAGTGAGCAGATTTCTTAAAAAATCCTCCAAGTTTCAATTTAACAGAACCAAACAAGGCCCTGTGATGTTACATCACAAGACCTCAGCCACTATTTTTAGGATTGCTTGGCAACTCCATAAACAGGCAACCAGCCACAGAAAGTGAGGTAAGCAAGAAAGAGAGGAAGGAACAAAAGATAAAGGCAAAGGAGGTGGTAGTGGAAAGGCTGAGGGAAGCATGGCAAACCAGGCAAATGAGCAAGCCAGGCAAGTGACAGTAGAAGCAGAGGGAAGTAGATGGCATAGGCAGGTAAGCCAGGCTGTGACAACGGAGGCAGCAGAGAGGGTGAGAGGTGTGCTGCTGGGCAGGTGGGTGAGCAAGCAAGATAAGCAGTGGTAGAGGCAACAAGGGAGGGTGCAACGCATGCAAATGAACAAGTTAGACAGAGGCTGTGGTAGAGGCAGGGCCAGCCCTGTCACTAGGCAAACTAGGTGACTTACTAGGGCACCGGTCTTCTGGGGCACCAAACTGGGTGCCCCATGTGACTTGGTGACATTATCAGTGCCGGGGGGGGGGGCATCAGACGTTAGCCTTGCCTAGGGTGCCAGACAGTCTAAGGCTGGCCCTGGGGAGAGGCAGAGGGGAAGGACAGATAGCATGAGGAGTAGAATGAGATGATGGGAGGGCAAAGGAGAGAAAGGCAGGGGGACAGAAAGAAGCTGCAGGAGAAAGTGGGGACTAGCAGAAGGGTGGGTGGGATTTCCCCTCCCCATGATTTCCTTGCAGATCTCTGCTTGTACTTCCTATGTAATGTGCAGATGAAATGTTGAATACAGATTCTTACTTCATTTTCAATTGGCAGTACACAGTCTGCATGTTCACTGAGCTCCTTCATGGCCAAGACGCTGTTATAAGGAGATGTAATGACATCATCCTCTCTCGAAGGATAAACTGAAGTGACAAATCTATATACTTCTGGAAATTCCTCCTCAAGCACATTCAGTACAAATGTACCAAGGCCAGATCCTGTCCCTAAACTCAAAGAAAAACAAAGAGACAAACAAACAAACAAAAAAGACCCAATGTTGTGAAAGTACTTTAAAGACTGTCTTGTACCTTATTTATGGTTAATTTTTTAAATCCTGCTTTTCCAGGCATGTTACACTTAATAAGAAAAAAACATTAAAACAAAAAGATGAGACTAAAACTGCTATGCTGAATTTTCTAAGAAATCATGAGATTGATGAGCTTTTATCTGTGTTCACAATGGGAGCTGCCTAAAGTGGTGGTGGAAAGTGCCATCAAGTCACAGCTGACTTATGGCAAAACCACCCCACCCCACCATAGAATTTTCAAAGCAAAAGATGTTCTGAGGTGGTTTGCCATAGTCTGCCTCCATGTCATGACCCTGGTATTCCTTGGAGGTCTCCCATCCATTTACCAGCCAGGGTCAACTCTGCTTAACTTCCACGATCTGACAAGATTGGGCTAGTCTGGGTTATCCGGGTCAGGGTGCCTGAAGTAGGTTTCTATTTTAGTTTCTTCTGACCTCTTCTGGTGGCAGCTCATATGTGAATATTTGTGTAGTAATTTTGTTTGATTTCTCTTTTTGTTACTTTACCACATCCCCAGCCCAAAAATTTCCTCCTACTTGTGAGCAAGGAATGCACTGGACTGATTCTATCTTTTCTGCATTAAATGATGGCATCACCTTGTTCTTCCCAGAGCTGCTGAGGAAATACTAAGGATACAATACTCCCCGTGCCTACATATCTGTGAGGCCCTGAGAAACCAAGCAGTCCCTTGATTCATTATGCTCTCATGCAAGAGCAAGCATAATGCCTATTAGTCTCAACAACAACTCTCCATAACAAAAGCTCTCCTGCAGCAAGTGAAAAATTTGCTAGCTTTTCCAGTTATGTGAATGGTTAAAGTTAGAGAGCACTCCAGGAGCTGTAAATCCCACTGTGATCAGTGGAACATTTCATCTCCCTTCCTTTCTTAATTTTATGTGTTTTTAAATGTGAACTAAACAGGAGAGAAAGGCAGTCCTATTTTTTGGTGCACGGATTTACAATCCTACAACATGTTAATTTTATGGTGGTGCCTGGATTGAATAAACATACCTGACAGCACAACCCTAAGGACACTTTACTAGGAGTAACACCCCCACCCCGACAAGACTGCTGTTTGAGTCAATTGTTGGAGAATCTGAAGATGGATTTCCCACGTTTAGTGCTATGCTTGTCCCACAAAATCTAAACCATTATATTTATTTCCATTTAGAAATATAATTTCAAAAGGAATATACGACTGAATGGATCTACCACAAAACAGTAAAAGTTCCAAATTAGTAATTTAATCCTTAAAAAAAGAAAAAAGAAAATTTGTTTTAAAATGAGACCTTGGAAATATATAATACCAACAATTACCACCTTCTAGACTAAAACTGATTTTTGTCATATGTCATAGAGGGTACTAGGGTTAAAAATATTGGTAAAGGTACCAAAGGTATTGAATAACATTTTTCAATTATAGTTGTCTTCAGAGTTTCTATGATGCTTTCAGAATTAATATCCTGTTTGCGTGAGCCATTACTCTATATGCTTACTGTAAAAAAAATAAAAGGTTGCTTATCTGCAACTAATGTTCTTTGAGTGGTCTACTGATACAGAGCACCTACAGAAAACTACAATTCAAAATTTCTAGTGCTAGCTTTTTAGGAACAAAAAGATACTCAAAGATACAGTTCGGACTGTGTATGCTTGGAGAAGTGCTTTCCTACTCAGTTATGTTTTGTTCATGGCAGAGAATCATCCTCTCTCTAGAACTAGTTTTTCTTCTTAGCTAAGAAAGGAAAACAAAACCAGGTCTCTGAGGTGAGGAAGTTCTCACACCCAAAGGTCTCTCTAGAAGTTTCTGAATCAAAGCTCTACACAGGTGCAAAGTCTATCAAAGACCACAAGTAGTAATAATTGTACAAAATGTTAGAAAGGCAAGATAAGACTTAAAAAACCAAGCTAGCTTAAGAGTGAATGTGATCTATTGAATATGGTAAGATTGACAGAATATCAAAAAGTTAATATTACGTCCATAATGTTTTAACATCTAGAGATCACTATACACTTTACAGACAATTTTGGACTGGAATTGATCTGAGTAAGTTTAATGATACACATAGTTTGATGTCTTATAATGAGGTATTTAATATACCATACCATACCAAACCTTTAATGGCATAATAGATTCAGATAAAAATACACAGAATATAAAAAATTAAACATTGGAGATAAAATCAAGATAAAACCGAGCTTACAGATGCATTCAAACATGGTCAGAATTAAATTTAAGGATGTCAGCCAGAAATTTTGCCACAGCCTCACTAACCACCCCCTCAATCTCACTCAATAAATAATAACAGGGTGGCAGAATGGACAAATCTGGAGAAAAAGAAAGCTTGCCAAATAAATCTTTACGGAGGTTATGGTATAAAGAACAATCAAGCAATATATGCTGGATTGAGTCAGGGGTATTTGCATGTATCAACTTAGGCAGGGGTATTTGCTCCACAGGACGGTCCTGACTACGGTCTTTTATTAACTCTCAAACTAATGCTCTGCTGCCTAACCTGTCCGCAGGGGTCAGTACGCGAAGTAATCCCCATCTCTTGAAGAACGCATCATCTTCAGCGGCAAAATATAAGGCTGCGATGTGTCTTAAGGCATCCAGATCTGGTCAGTCTCAAGCAAACCCCGAGTTGCATAATGAGTCATCAGTGCAGCCCTCTATGGTATTTAATATTATTCATGTATTTCATGCAATCCATTAAAAAGGCATTCCACTTATTTTATCATACAAACCACACAGAAGCTAACAGAGGAGTTTGAGGGAAGAGAACAGGTTAGGTGCCATTATGCTGCCAAGGATATCTTATGACATGCATCCCAAAATGAGCATAGTGACAACAGTGTGTGTACAACCAACTTATGGCAACCCTGTAGGGTTTTCAAAGCAAGTGATTAAGCAGAGGTGATTGGCCATTGCCTGCCTCTACACTGCAGAGTGTTCCTTGGTGGTTTCCCATCCGCAACAGCAGTTTATATATATGAACATATGAACATATGAAGCTGCCTTCTACTGAATCAGACCCTTGGTCCATCAAAGTCAGTATTGTCTTCTCAGACTGGCAGCGGCTCTCCAGGGTCTCAAGCTGAGGTTTTTTCACGCCTGTTTGCCTGGACTCTTTTTTTTTTTGGAGATGCCGGGGATTGAACCTGGGACCTTCTGCTTCCCAAGCAGATGCTCTGCCACTGAGCCACCGTCCCACCCCTAACTAGATGGGTGAGCAGGTCAGAGACTCAAACAGATAAATAAGAAGCATAGCTGAAAATTACTGATATGGGTGCAAGATTACAGTCTGATAAAACAGGCTAAGAAGAGCCCCTACAGGCCGCAGCGATTCCTCATAGGGTAGCCAACTTCCAGGTTGGACCTAGAGTTTTCCCAGAATTTCAAGAGATCTGCACACTACAGGGCTCAGTTTCCCTGGGGAAAAGTACAGCTTTGGAAGGTAGACTATCTATGGTATGCCATAGATTAAATGCCTCCCCAAACTCCCCTCTCTACAGGCACCCCCTCCCAATATCGAGGAATTTCCCAGGTTGCAGTGGCAACCTTCTTTATTTATATTTTAGGCTTCTAGACCACCCTTCCCTGTAAAACAATAAAAACACATTCATAAATTAACACATTCATAAGTTAACCAACAATTTAAACCAATCCCAGGGACATCTGGAACCACTGCTTTGAGTCCTCCTTTGGTTTTGTTGTCTATGAAGGCAAACTTACTTACCTGAAAAGGCACATTGAAGTCCTAAGAAATTTCTTCCATCATAAGCTTTTGTGAGCCAGAGCTCACCTCCCCACATGCACTGAAGTGTCCTCCTACAGCACAGAGATCTGGCTCACGGAAGCTTATGCAGACATAGTGTTAGTCTCTAAGATACCCCTGGATTCCACTCTTGCAGCCATTTTAGACTGGCCAGGAAACAGGATTCTCTGTTCTGCACTGATTTTAAAGAGCTGGAGCTTTGCTAGTGACAACAGCAGGGATCTTCAAATAAAGTTATCAGTGGTGATTATCTTTGGTTCCACTGACTTCCTGACCCAACACACAGTGAGGGGTATTTCTCTTTCTCAAGTTCCTTCCTCAGAGCAGAAAAGTCTGAAGGAGAAAGAGGACTGTGCTGGGCAGGAGACATAAACTTTACCCTTCCTTCTACTCCTTTGGCATGTACGTGTAACTGGGGAAAGGTAATTTTTTTTTTCTTTGACCTTCTGCTGGCCTTTGAAGGCGCTTGTAAACAGCAAGCAGTATCTATGCATAGCAGAGGACATGGGAGAGAAGCTGGATCAGTGGGAAACACAAAAAATGACTGGCAGTCAAGTCAAGATGTGTGGAACACTAAACAAATATTTAGAAAAATATAGCCCAAGGAGTGGTGGAAGATATTGCATCAGGAAAGGGGAAAATAAACAGCTGATTTGCACTACATATTAGGGACACAATTCAGAAACAGCACTGGCATGAGTGTAAAGTTAATCAGAAATTTCAGAATGGCTTTAATTAATTTATTCCTTAGTAAGATTATTTTTAGATTATTATACTCAAAATTTCTCTGAACTGATTTGCTTCATTTCTCCTCTTCTAGTTGCTGGGCTGCAAAAATACTTACCCCCTCCCATGGAATGAATGACAAAAAAGCATTGCAGACAGTCACAGTGCTCTGCTGTCTTCCGCAGCTTTTCTATGATACGCTCTCGGTACCGACATCCATACATTTTGTGACCCACAGCCCTAAAAAAAATAGATACTTTTAATATATTATTCCTTGGTTTCAGCTCTGACAATCCTTGGCTATGCACATAGGCCATAATGTCCACCAAGTCCCTTTATTCCTGCAGGAGGGCTCTGCTGCTTATGTCTCATTAGGATTGATTCCAGATTAATGAAGGAGAAACAGAGATGTGACATAGACTAAATAGTTACAGCAGATCAACATTGATGTAGTTATAGTGAATTGTATGGTGTCTTTTGAAATGAACTATTATCCTATACAACTGTACACACTCCACTGGTAGAAGATTTAATATAGAAACTAAGATAATTGTCCGGAGTTTTCATCTGGACTTCAAGATTTTTGGACAACACTGGATGACCTTATGAACATAATGCATGATTTATAATCAATATGTTACGTAAACCTCCTTTTGATTTCAATCAATTTTATAATGATCAGTACTAATGTGTAGAATATAAGCTTAATATCAATCAGTTGATTAGAATGTTAATGTACTGATCAGATGATTAATTGATAAGCATATAGGAAGGGTTCCTTTGGTCTCCTTATATTTTGTAAACACTGTTACCACTTAGGCTCCTGCCATGCCAGCCATCCTCAGTCCCCAGAGTGGAGGTGGATGGCGTCATCATCCCTTGCCATGGATTCCAGTGCAATAAAGTCTGTGTTGTGGCTCAATTTTGTCTCTGCTGCTTGGTTGCTGCTACATGGCCAGAGCTCCAGTCCTCTCTGCTCCCCACCCCATCTGCCACTTCCCCTGTGGGCTGCCTGAGGGAATGTCTAAGAGGGAGAGCCCACTTGCCTCGCAGGCTTCTATGTGAAGAGGGGAGAGCCCACCTCTGGGTGAATGAGCCACCTCATCACGCTGTCTAGAGTGTAAGGCTGGAGTGGGGAGTCTGAGAGTTCCCCACTTGTACCATGGGAGCTGGGGGGTTGCTTTGGGCCAGATGCATACCCTCAGTTTGGGGTTGTGATCACAGAATGGAGAACAGGAGAATGATGCAACCGGGGGGGGGGGGCACTAATGGAATAAGTGCATGGCTGAGACTCCTATGTCTGCTCCAGGACAGGGTTCCTCTGGCACCTAGGGGGAAGGGCATTTGCACACATAGCATGTGGACGGCTGGGTCATGGGGGTTCTCTGAGTTAGTGTTGGGGGAGCCATTGCAGCTGGTGGACTCAAAGTATTCATTGGGAGCTTGCTCATAGAATATAATGACATGCAGGGAAAGCAGATGACTATGTCACTGGGTGCCTGTCATTGGCCTGGGTCTCTGTCAGGGGGCAGGCTATGAGAAGTGATTGGGCTCTCCAGAGCTGTCTCTCTCTGCCCCAATACTCATGTGTGATGGCACCTGCCTCAGGACTGGACACACCCATTGCTCCAAAGTGCCCCTCCCCTCCTGCCTCAACAGTCTGCCAGAAGGTCACACTTTAGCGGGATCACCATGGATGCCATCTAGCAAGCAGCCCGCTCCGCCTCCCCACTCTAGCATAACTTGGCCCTTAGAGAGCTGACTACCAACACCTGGCTTCCATGGCGGCTGGCCACTTCAGTCTGAGTATAACTCAGGATTGCTCTGCCCATGTTATAGTTTAAAGAACACAAGACAAAAATACTATTATTTAAAAAAAATACTTTGAAAAATGTTATCTTTCTTCAGTTTGTTGCCACTGAAACTTGGTGCCAAAGTATATGGTGCAAGTGGGAACCAGTCTTGGAATGCATACTTGTTCCCCCTCTTTCCCTAGGACAACTGTTACACATTATATTTAAAAGTTAGAAAAGGCAAAATATCTCTTTTAGCCCCCTAATGAAAATATGGCAAAATTTTGATTGTTGTAAGCTTTGATACATCTTGTGTTGTCTCTGTCTCTCTCTATATATATTTGCAAATTTACACACACAAAATTTAATTTTTAAAAGGATGGAATTCCACTTCTGAGTATTCATGATGCCTTTGCACTTGCATAAACACAGAAGGAATCTCCTTAAGGTGGAAAACAAACAATGGTTGATACAAACCATATTACTTTACAACCACTGTATGTACACCAACTTAAAACTCGTTTTTTAAAAAGTTTCTAATTTAGGACTGAATTCTGTTTTGTGTTAATATATATATCATTGTTAATGTTGGGAAGGAAAGAGTGGAAACGCTCTCCAAAGAGAAGGGAAGGAAGTGCATATTTCAAAGAATGACTCTAGGGTTGCCAAGTCCAATTCAAGAAATATCTGGGGACTTTGGGGGTGAAGCCAGGAGACTTTGGGGGTGGAGCTGGGAGACATTGGGGTGGAGCCAGGAGCAAGGGTGTGACAAACACAATTGAACTCCAAAGGGAGTTCTGGCCATCACATTTCAAGGAACTGCCATCTTTTAAATGCCTTCTTTCCATAGGAAATAATGAAGGATAGGGGCACCTTCTTTGGGGGCTCATAGAATTGGACCCCCTAGTCCAATCTTTTTGAAACTTGGGAGTATTTTGGGGAGAGCCACTGGATACTATACTGAAAATTTGGTGCCTCTGTCTCAAAAAACAGGGCCCCCAGAGCCGCAGATACCCGTGGATCTTTCTATGGGAATAAATCTCCATAGGGAATTATGAGTACCCAGCAGACATTTCCCTCCCCTCCCCCACTTTCTGATGACCCTAAAGCGGGGGGAGGGCCTCCAAACCGGGGGATCCCCTGCCCCCACCTGGGGATTGGCAACCCTAAATGACTCTCAACATGCAAACACAGGTTGTGAGAAACCTGCTTTATATCTACACAGGGCTCCTGTTTAAAGACTGCACTTCCAGGCTCTCACACAAAAGGAGGAAGATGTAATGGCTCCCAGTTAATAACCACAGACCAATAGTTAGTTGCTAAACTTAATATTACATCACTTCCTCTGTTGCACACTTTCTCGAGGAGTTTTATGGCCTGGAACTTCATAACTATGCTCTTAAGACTAGAGGGTGTCATTACTTTTGATCTGTTTTAGTTTGAATCTTCCATTCCTTTGATTGTTCCACTGAAAGGCATTTGTTAAAAGCTGGAATTTATTAGCTTATAGGTCCATCTGTTTCTTTTGATCCCTTTGGCCAGCTGTTCATATCCCTAAGATTACCTTTCAAAAGAGAAGAAAAACTTCCAGGAACAGAAGAATATCTAAACAGTAACATGATACATGGAATTAGATAACTTTTTATAAAGGAAAAGAAACAGTAGATGTGGCACAATTCCCTGTTTGTTTTCAAAGCTTTTCTCATGATACAAAAACTAAAAGCTGATCTTAGTGTGCTTATCAGAAAGTACAAAAGGCAGAAATGTAAGAGTACTTTCAACTTCCATCTAATTAATAGAAGAATATTCTGTATGAAGATTTATAAAACAGAATTCATTCTCACCAGTTGTTTCCTGAGCCAGAAACATCTGTGATCAGCTGCTTACTATCAAAGACATCTCTCAATGGCCCTTGAAGAATTTCATTTACTACACCCTCTTCCATGTCAATCAGCAGAGCCTGAACACAAAAATAAAAGATAATTTAGAATGACCCACCACCATGCTTTTAAAATGTTTATGCAAAGTTAAAACAGTAGAGAAAAATAAATGTTTCTTTTGCTTTAATTTTTAAATTTGTTTAGCTGCAGTTCCTCAAATACATTGAATACCTGATCCCATTGAAATCAATGGATTTTTCTGTGAATGTATCTCAGAGCGATAAATAGAGTTCCACTTTAAGGGATGTTCATGCAGAGCTGTCCCCTCACTGAAATGACTGGCAAGATGGTTGGTGACACGTACACTAGAGTCCCCAGAATCACTGCATTGGAGCTGGATCAGAACCAGATTCAATTGTGTGAGCAGTCATTTGTATACACTGAGCCTTATTTAAAGTATGGTGTGGTTAACAAAGAATTAGGCTTAGGGATACCCAATAATATATATCTGCCATGATACTCACTGGGTGAGCAATGCTCACTTGTTCTCTTTTATCTTAACTAACCCCATAGGGCTATTACAGGATAAAACAGAGGAGAGAACAATTATGCCACCTTGAGATTTTTGGTGAAAGGCAGGATAAAAACGTAACAGATTAATAAATTAGGGTTTGTAGAATCTTTTGGGATCAAGTGCCGTGTTCTACTGGAGAAAGTTTTCCTTCCAGACATTTCGTTCTCAGCTGCGGAGAACATCCTCAGTGGCATTGCAGCCGGATTAATAAATACATGGATTAGCTTTCCAGCAGAGAAGAGGGAATTAAACCCACTGCCTTCACCACCCCCTGCTTAACAGATGACTGATACTATTACTGATTTTCTATGCTGAAAACAAAGTAATAACAATTGGATCTAGGAGAAGAGGAAAGGAAAGGTCCCCTGTGCAAGCACCAGTCGTTTCCGACTCTGGGGTGACGCTGCTTTCACAACGTTTTCATGGCGGACTTTTTACGGGGTGGTTTTCCATTGCCTTCCCCAGTCATCTACACTTTCCCCCCAGCAAGCTAGGTACTCATTTTACTGACCTCAGCCGGCTACCTCAACCAGCTTTTGCTGAGATCGAACTCAGGTCATGAGCAGAGGGCTCTGACTGCAGTATTGCAGCAACGGGGCTCTTCTAGGAGAAGAAACTGCTTAGAAATTATATCAAGCTAGATGGATCAGGGAGCTTATCTGCAAAAAAAATGGCTAATAAACTTTTCTGGATTTTTAAAATCTTTTAATTTGGTTATTTTATTTAAGGTATCAGCTAACTAAAACACATTTTTGGAAGCTGTAGTCTACTGCTTTCACAAAACACACTGACCATCTGAAAGATAATAGTAAAGCACAAAGGCATGCCTTTAGGTATCATGTTAAATTTTTTTTTAAAAAAAACCTTTCCTCCCTTTTGGAAATGGATGTGGAAATCAAGCAGGGGTACGCACTTGAAACACTGAAAGCATGTTCAGAAGTTTTGGATCAATTCTTATGTCTCAATCTACAGGAAGGGTATTGCACTATATCGTCTTTGAAGATGGATGCGGAGATCAAGCTGCTATTTAAACATGAAACAAATAATTGCTCCTTGAATGTGTTTATCAGGTTTCATTCTGACTGCTTAGTGCAAAGCAGGGGCAAACCCTTACAAGCAAATTAAATGCTGAATGGGTGAGCTGAACCAAAGGCCACTTCACTCAGTCATTTCCCTAAATTAACAGATGGTACAATTAGAATGTACTCTTCAGTACAGCAGCCCTACATTTTCCTCCTCATGAATATCATGTTCAGTGGGAGAATCATTTCAAATATATTTTATTAAAATCCCAAAAACCTGAAAAACATTTCACAGGTATTAAAAGCATAAGAAACAACAACATAATAACACACATACACATATTGCCTTACACGTGCTTTTAAGGAGCAAATCTTTCCTCTGGAAATATCAGCACCATCACCATCTGATCTAGAAAAACCAGAAATCCGATAGATAAATAAATAAAATAGAGGGACTATATATATTTTGCCACAAATCCAGAAATCTTTCATTAATAAAACACCCAAAAGGCAAAAAGAAAGCTTGCTCTGAGGATTCCCCAAGTTCTTCCCTGTAAAAGGCAAGTCATGGGTTGGCTGCTGTGTCTGAACCATAGCTAAGTTGTTCTTTCATAGCAACCCACTGCATAGAATTTTGGCCAGTGAAGTTCTTCTTGTCCTGGAGTAAAACTGATGGGGAAAAACATCACTTGCAAAATTTCTACTGTCACAGGAGTAGGACACTAAAAAATGCACCACTATTTGACTTCCAGAGATATTTCAATTTTGCTACGGCTAACTGCAAAACTGATGGCTGTATATTATCATGTAATATGGAGGCAAAATGCAAGAAGCCTTGAGAACAACTGCTGTTGGTCCAATGGAACATGACAAGTTATGGTACTGTTACTGTACCAATGTAGTATAATACTTAGTATGTTGTACCAGAGCTGTAATTTAACATGGTACAGTCATATTGTGCAAGGTTCTGCAAAAGTCAGAGTAGGAACCAGCCAATGGCTGGAAAATGGGAGTCCTTGGGTGGTGCTAGTGATGGAGTGATGTCACACCTCTGTAGGAATCACTGGAAACTCTAGGGTAAAACCATTGAGTTTTTGGCATTTCCTAAACAGGACTGACATTACTTCCATGTTTTCCCTGGAGCTGATGTCATGCTGTCACTAGTGGTTCTTTCCCCCATTATTTTTCTTCCACTGGCCAGAGGAGTTGTGGCGGGAAACAAGAGCCAGGTGTATAGGATCCCCCTCTCCTCGCAGCCCTGGTAAGACCTGGAGGATGAATGATAGGGTCAGGATGGGACAGTAGCAACACTAAGTACAAATTTACATGGAACAGCGGTGGACAGGTGGATCTGTAGAGGCTAAGAAATCCTGCATTATTAGCCCAATTGGGAATGAAGATCTAAGGTGAGGGAAGTAAGGGATGAAACAGTGAGACTCCTGCTGTTGTCAGCCAAATACAGTGCTATCAAGTGGCCCTTCTGGCAAATGCCTAGGGTTGTCACTTAACCCATAATAGCAGGAGACCTCCTGGCGATGCTCCCTGTTCCCTTGGTCAATGGAACAGCAGGGGGGAAATGGAGGGAGCATGTGGAAGCCATATTGTGTTTTGAAACAGGAAATGACATCCTGACACTCTGGGAATTTTACTATAAAGATTTTGAAATGATAAGAGTGTCATACTGTTTCAAAAGTTGCTTCCAAAAAGTCTCCACCACCTCCCATGTTCCTGGGGATTATAAAACAAGGGCCTGCATTCCAACAAACAGCATATTGCCAGATGCCTCTGTCCAGCCTGGTACAGTGGACAATAAACTATACCAGTCAGTGAAACAGAGACTGTACTGAGAGAAAGTTACTTCAAAGTAATGAACACAAAGCCGCATACAAGACAAGTTATACACATAATTGGCAATGCTGATGAGGTAATGTGCTGAAATCACTGGCATCCACCACAGACATGTTAGGTGGTCTTTATTTATCACAATATTTCTATCATGCCTTTATCTTTGGCTTAGGGTGGAGGACTTTCGCACGTGCGCACAACGCAATGATGTCACCTGGAAGCGATGTCATCACCCTGGCGACGGCACTTGTGGCTGATCTAGGTGTTTCCAGGAAAGCTCTATGGTTTTCCTGGACGCTCTAGGCATTTGGGAGGGGGAAACTCTATGGTACACCATAGAGTTTTCCCTCCCAAATGACTACAGCACCCAGGAAAAACCATAGACCTTTCCCGGAAATGCCTAGAGCGGGTGACTTCCGGGTGACCCGGATGTCACTTCCGGGTGACATCATCTTGCTGACAACGGCGGGGGAGGTTCCTCCCGCTGGCCCAATGTGGGCCGGCGGGCTGGGAACCTCCCGCGCGAGGGAACCCCTGCCTGGACTGGGGGCTTGGCAGCCCTACTTTGGCTCGAGGCAGCTTAAAACTAATAATAAAAATTATAGATTAAAATCAAATATGCTCCCAATACCCCCCCTCACGAAAGTGGCCTGCTGTTCATACCCCATCAAATGACATATAAACACAAAAACCTTGCTGAAGATCTCCAGTTATGTCTTAAATGGCATAGCACAAGATGTCAACTAGATTTTCGAGTGCAAATGCTGGTGCAACAGCAGCATTCCAAGTTGTTTTAAAAATAAAGTCATTTAAAAATAATTTAAAGTATTCAGAAGAGTAAACTTACCTAGTGTCCACATTTCTAAAGAAACTGCACAATGCTTCATCGTAAAGTCCTTTCTAAAAAAGAAACCTTATTTCAGTAGAAATTAAAGTGCAACAATTCAGGAATTCTTTGCATGTATACATCTAGCATGCATTCTTAAGATAATATACCCTCTATATATCTTCCAGAGACCACCATTGTATCCCAGTGCCCCATATGTGCTGTGACATTCTTATGTATCGAGATTCCTCCATTTACCCCAAACACAAAGCAATTTTTCACAGGAATGCCAGCTTCCTGGACAACAACAACAAAAGTCTGATACATACTGATGTTACACTGGTCCTGATAAGATTTTACTTTTAGGACCTAAACCGGAAGGTGCATATTTGCAATATTATTATTTGCTGTATATGTAATTGCTGCTGAAATAAGGCCAGATACATTTGTGGCCTTCCAAAAATTGTGTCATTCATTTCCATATTGGAACATTCCGTTTTGGGTCCTATATTGATTGTTTATTGATTTTATATTGATTGTCTAACTGGGACTTTGTTGTATTTTGACCTCTGAAGAAGGCCTCTGCAGGCCAAAACGCATCAGGCCATATATGTATCTTTCATGTGCATTTGTCACTTTGATGATTTTATGAGGCTTCATTTGGGCCCCTACAATGTTTTTAAATGTTTTTGCAATAAACATGTGCACTTTTGTGTATAACGATAGGTGTTTTTAGATCCAAGTGGGCAGCCGTGTTGGTCTGAAGTAGTTGAAGAAAGCAGGAGTCAAGTTGCACCTTTAAGACCAACTAAGTTTTATTCAGAATGTAAGCTTTCGTGTGCTCTCTAAGCACACTTCATCAGACGAGGGGATCAGGTATTGTGGGCTGAAATACAAGCAGTTTGTTGATTAAGTATGCAGACTGATCACATGGTAAACCAGTGTGGCTTGGCCATTTGGTTTGGATAGCCATAAAAGGTAATAAAGTCCTCTGCCAATTGGTGTTTCTGTAAATCTAGGTGAATCACAAAAGGACGTGTATTTCCTAGTTGTAGTTCACCTAATTTAGGTAAATTAAGATAGACTACAAATAGGAAATATGCGTCCTTTTGTATTTCAGCCCACAATACCTGATCTCCTCATCTGATGAAGTGTGCTTAGAGAGCACACGAAAGCTTATGTTCTGAATAAAACTTGGTTGGTCTTAAATGTGCAACTTGACTCCTGCTTTATTGGTGTTTTAACCTTTGGCCCCTTAGTATTCTAAACTTCCTTTGGAGGTTTTTGTTTGGTTGCAACAATGTAAGCCCTGTCCCTTTCGTAGAGGCTTAATAGGATGTTATTTTTACTTGCCTTTAGGATGTTCCAGGCAAAACTCCAGGCAAAACTCCAGTCAAGAATTGAGGACCTCAGTTGCCCCACAGACCCTTCTCCAGAAGCACTCTGGGAACACCTAAAAACTACCGTCCTGCAGATCTCTGAAGAAGTCCTCGGGTTCTCCACAAGGAAGAACAAGGACTGGTTTGATGAGAACAATCAAGAGATCCAAGAATTACTGGCAAAAAAGAGATCGGCCTACCAAGCACATCTTGCTCAGCCCTCCTGTCCTGGGAAAAAAGCAACCTTTCGCGCTGCATGTAGCAACCTCCAGCGCAAGCTTCGAGACATTCAGAACGAGTGGTGGACCAAGCTTGCAGAGAGAACCCAGCTGTGTGCAGACACTGGTGATTTAAGAGGGTTCTACGAAGCCCTGAAGGCAGTATATGGTCCATCATATCAGGCTCAGAGTCCCTTGCATAGTGCAGACGGCCAAGTGCTCCTCACAGACAATGCATCCATACTGAACCGGTGGTCAGAGTATTTTCAGGTTCTCTTCAGTGCCAACCGCGTAGTTCAAGATTCAGCAATCCACCTCACCCCACTTCAACCGGTGAAAACAGAGTTGGATGAGATCCCCACCCTAGAAGAGACTGTTAAAGCCATCAAGCAACTGAAAAGTGGCAAGGCAGCAGGAGTTGATGGAATTCCACCAGAGATCTGGAAGCATGGGGGCACAGTACTACATAGCTCACTTCACAAAGTACTTGTCACCTGCTGGGAACAAGGCAAATTACCACAGGACTTTCGCGATGCAATCATCATCACCCTATACAAGAACAAAGGGGAAAAGTCAGACTGCTCCAACTACCGGGGGATAACCCTGCTCTCCATCGCAGGCAAAATCCTTGCCAGAATACTCCTGAACAGACTGGTGCCCACCATTGCAGAAGAACTCCTCCCAGAGAGCCAGTGCGGCTTCAGAGCTAACAGGAGCACCACCGACATGGTATTTGTTCTCAGGCAGCTCCAAGAGAAATGCAGGGAACAGAACAAGGCTCTGTATGTGACTTTTGTCGACCTTACCAAAGCTTTCGATACCGTTAGCAGGAAAGGCCTGTGGCAAATCTTGGAACGTTTAGGATGTCCCCCAAGGTTCCTCAGCATGATCATCCAGCTACACGAAGACCAGCGAGGCCAAGTCAGACACTGCAACGACCTCTCGGAGCCCTTCCCAATAGGCACAGGTGTAAAGCAAGGCTGCGTTCTCGCGCCAACTCTCTTTACGATCTTCTTTAGCATGATGCTTCAAAGAGCCGCAGTAGATCTAGATGAGGACGATGGTGTCTACATCCGCTATCGCACCGATGGCAGCCTGTTCAACCTGAGGCGACTAAAGGCACACTCCAAGACAATGGAAAAACTCATCCGAGAGCTACTGTTTGCTGATGATGCTGCACTCGTCTCCCACTCGGTATCAGCTCTGCAGCATATGACGTCCTGCTTTGCAGAGGCTGCCAACCTATTCGGCCTAGAAGTTAGTCTGAAGAAGACAGAAGTTCTCCACCAGCCTGCACCCCAGGAAGATTATCACCCTCCCTGCATCACTGTGGGTGAATCAGTTCTGAAGACAGTCCAGCAGTTCAGCTACCTGGGGTGCATCATCTCCTCAGATGCCAAGATCGACAAGGAGATTGACAACAGGCTGGCAAAGGCAAACCGTGCATTTGGCCGACTGCACAAAAGAGTGTGGAGCAACAAGCATCTGAAAAAAGGCACAAAGATCAATGTTTACAAAGCGGTTGTGATGACAACCCTCATCTATGGCTCCGAATCGTGGGTTTTATACCGTCATCACCTGCGACTCCTTGAGCGCTTTCATCAGCGCTGCCTTCGCACCATCCTCAACATCCACTGGAGTGACTTTGTGACCAACACTGAAGTCCTCAAGCGGGCAGAGGTTACCAGCATCGAGGCACTGCTGTTGAAGACGCAGCTGCGCTGGGCAGGGCATATTTCTAGGATGGAAAACCACCGCCTTCCCAAGATTGCCCTGTATGGCGAACTCTCCACCGGCCATCGAAATAGAGGGGCACCAAAGAAGAGGTACAAGGACTCCTTGAAGAAATCCCTTAGCACCTGTCACATCAACCATCACCAGTGGTCTGACCTAGCCTCAGATCGCAAAGCATGGAGGCACACCATCCACCAGGCTGTCTCTTCCTTTGAGAACACACGCATAGCTGGTCTTGAGGACAAAAGGAGATTGAGGAAGAATCGCACTGCTACAGGACCAACCCTAAATCAGACTTTTCCCTGCAGCCGCTGTGGCCGGACCTGCCTGTCCCACATTGGTCTTGTCAGCCACCAGCGAGCCTGCAGCAAACGTGGACTATTGCACCCTTCTTAAATCTTCGTTCGCGAAGCCAAGCCGAGAGAGAGGATGTTATTTATCTCTACTCTCTAAGCCTCTATTAAGAGCATTTTCACCAGGCTTGTTGGCACCCTTATTTGTGCAGAATCTGCCTTGTTGATATGAGGGGAGATGTGGCTGGAACTGGGTTCATATTTACATGCTCCCTACCCCCCTTTTCACTTCTGGTACTGGCATACATAACATACTTTGGGAACAGTCCTAAACTGGTCAATTTAGAAGTAAGCCCTATTTTATTTGCTGGGGCTCCCAGGACAGTGCTCTTAGGATTGTAACCTTTTTAGTTTGCCATCACAGGTGAATAAGCAACTTGTGTTTGCCTTTTGACTGCAAGCAGAGCTGCCAACTGAATGGAAAAAAGTCCTGTCCCTTTAATAGAGGCCTAATATGATATTATCACCAGGTGATGTTATTTACTTTAATGTAATAAAAATCTTAATCTGTTTATTTCTACACTTAAAGCTCCTATTAAAGGGAGGGGACATTCTTTTTTTATTCTGGCCTTGTAGCAATCTTAACTGCAATAATCTTCAACCATGCTTCACAGTCCTGGTTTGGAAGGCAGGTACAAAACAGTCTGTGGTTTGCATGCAATGGCAAACTATGATTCATGCAAATCCGGGACTGAATTGGAGAATTAAAGAAAGGAAGCACATGACTACAAGGCACATTCCCATAGTGCCAAAGCAGTTATTTCTGGATGAGTTCATGCTTTGATGTGCAATAGGGATCAAATTTCCATTGAAAACAACAGAAATGAGTTCATCCACCACCACTGAACCGTGTAAAGCAGGGGTGTCGAACTTATTTGTTATGAGGGCCAGATTTGACATAAATGAGACCTTGTCGGGCCAGGCCATGAGTATCATAAAATGTAATACCAGGTAGCGGACATATAAACTTTATAAAGGGCACACACACAATTAAAGATTTTTTTTTAACTTAAAATAAAACATGCTTAAAATATTAGCACGCTTGCAATATTTTGTTTTACAGTCTCTGATAAATGACACCTCTCACTATGAATTATTGCATCAAAAACTGCAGACAATGTCTGTGCTGTACCAGTCTTGAATATGTGCTGTTCAGGTGTGCACATCTGTAAGTTGCAAACTTACTTTTGATTCATTGACAGTCATTACAGAACATCTCACAGCCAATGCTTTGAACCTAGGACCCAGAGGCACATGAAGCAGCTGGGCTTTGTTAATTTTTGTACAGAAGTTGCTTCACGCACTAGTCAAGAGCATGTGAAGGCACCATGACACAGACTGAGGGCTATTTGCTTGTCTACAAAAGTATGATTTTCTCCAGGAAAATGACTATCTAAAAAAAAAAATACAACTTCCCCCCCAAAAAAACAACTACAAGAACAGAGAGACAGCCATGTACAGTGGTCAGTGTCAGCCTATTATCTGGAAAGTTTAAATTCAAGACCCCCAATCAAAGGAAAATGTGAAAGGAAAATTTGCTGGGTAAACCTGGGGTGTAACACACTCTCAGTCTAATGCTGATATTTCTCTTCTAAATAGTTCACATGCTTCCCTATTGAGCTGAAAAAAGGCACAAAGATCAATGTTTACAAAGATCAATGTTTACAAAGCGGTTGTGATGACAACCCTAATCTACGGCTCCGAATCGTGGGTTTTATACCGCCATCACCTGCGACTCCTTGAGCGCTTTCATCAGCGTTGCCTTCGCACCATCCTCAACATCCACTGGAGTGACTTTGTGACCAACACTGAAGTCCTCAAGCGGGCGGAGGTTACCAGTATCGAGGCACTGCTGTTGAAGACGCAGCTGCGCTGGGCAGGGCATATTTCTAGGATGGAAAACCACCGCCTTCCCAAGATTGCCCTGTATGGCGAACTCTCCACCGGCCATCGAAATAGAGGGGCACCAAAGAAGAGGTACAAGGACTCCTTGAAGAAATCCCTTAGCACCTGTCACATCAACCATCACCAGTGGTCTGACCTAGCCTCAGATCGCAAAGCATGGAGGCACACCATCCACCAGGCTGTCTCTTCCTTTGAGAACGCACGCATAGCTGGTCTTGAGGACAAAAGGAGATTGAGGAAGAATCGCACTGCTACAGGACCAACCCTAAATCAGACTTTTCCCTGCAGCCGCTGTGGCCGGACCTGCCTGTCCCACATTGGTCTTGTCAGCCACCAGCGAGCCTGCAGCAGACGTGGACTATTGCACCCTTCTTAAATCTTGGTTCGCGAAGCCAAGCCGAGAGAGAGAGAAATAGTTCACATGCTTCCCTATTGAGCAAGACTGGAGGGCATGAGTACAGTGAATAAGAGAAGGGAAACCCAGTTACACCCATAACAAGCCCAACAAATCTCTCTCTCTGTGTAGCAAGGCAAAAACCTCATACCTTCACTAAAACGTTGCTAGTCTTAAAAGCACTCTTTGTAGCTCTCCTGATAGTGGGGACTGGCAAAGGAAGCTCTGGCTCTTTCTTTCCTTCCCCGGGGGGCACAACAAGGAGGGGAAGGAGCCTCAGCCATTCATTAGAAGGAAGATAGGCTTGTCTCAGTAACTCTGCAGGGTGATTAACTGAGCCTGGAAAACTTAATCACCCAGCAGAGCTATAGAGCCAAGCTCCTTTATCGGCTGAGGCTGCTCCTCCCTCCATTTGGGAAAAGGGAGGGGGGAGAAGGAAAAGCTGCTTTGCTGCTCTGGCTTATCCGAGGAGAAACACAAAATGGCGACCAACAAAAGCATACAAGGGAAAATGAAGCAGATGACAGCCAGTTGCTGGAGGGCCTGATTGGAGCCCTCTGCGGGCCTGATCCAGCCCGCAGGCTGTATGTTTGGCACTCCTGGTGGAAAGCAATGGCAATAACTTCATGCACATTAATTTTTACGTAATGTAGCAAAACACAATGATGCAAAATTATAGATAAGCTTTGGGCTGAGGGCCCAGCCAACTTTTTCATTCACTCCTATTCAATTCTCTTCCATCTTCATGGCTTCTGTCCATGCAAGTCCCATGATTCCAAACAAGCTTTTTATACAAGGTGTTAGAGCCAATCAGTGTTTCCTCTGGTGAAAAAGGCAGGAAGGTGCCTTTGACCTTTGAGAATTGCTGAGATGCTACAATGCAATAATTTCTTATTCCCACTGGATCCACAAATGTCCATGTGTAAACGGCCCGTTTTCAGAATAGGCTTCCCAATCCCCAGGTCCCAGAGGGGGATCCCCCGGTTTTAAAGACTTCCCCCCTCCCCCAGCCAGCTGGCCGGCGGGGGAAGCCCCACCCCCAGAGCCATCATGCACCTCCATGAACGATTCCCATAGGGAACGATGGGGAATTGATCCACGGGTATCGGGGGCTCTGGGGGGCCTGTTTTTTGAGATAGAGGCACCAAATTTTCAGTATAGCATCTAGTGCCTCTCCCCAAAATACTTCCCAAGGTTCAAAAAGATTGGACCAGGGGGTCCAATTCTATAAGCCCCAAAAGAAGGTGCCCCTATCCTTCATTATTTCCTATGGAAGGAAGGCATTTAAAAAGGTGTGCAGTCCCTTTAAATGTGATGGCCAGAACTCCCTTTTGAGTTCAATTATGCTTGTCACAGCCTTGATCTTGGCTCTGCCTCAATGTCTACTGGCTCCACCCCCAAAGTCTCCTGGCTCCACCCCCAAAGTCCCCAGATATTTCTTGAATTGGATTTGGCAACCCTATTTCAGAAGAAAAACAAAAAACAAAAACCAGACTATAAACTGGTTTATGCAGGGCTTTTCTGGAGCAGGAACGCAGTTTCGGCTGGCTTGGTGCCAAGGGTGTGGCCTGATATGCAAATAAGTTCCTTCTGGGCTTTTTCTACAAAAAAACCCTGTGTGAAATAGGCAAATGAGTTCCTGCTGAATTTTTCCTATAAAAAAATCCCTGGGCTTATGAATTGAAATTGGTCAACTGTACAAACCGTTAAGGAGAAAAGCCAGGCTGTACAAAACAGAAGCTAATTATTTTTAATCGCGATAGAACACTATTCTATGGAGCGATACTAATGTTATAAGGAGAACTGCGGCACACTGGTTAAGGAAGGGCTGCGAGGCCTCACCGTGGCTACCTAGGAGATTACAGCCACTGCCTACAAGGGAAGGGTAAACTGTACATGGAAAGATCTTTTATAATAGTTCATCCTAATAACGGCAAGGAAAGGGAGGGTTATTTGTTACTACGCTAAAAATATGTGATGTGAACAGTCACTCCGATTCCCTCTTTGAGAGGAGGAACGCTAAGTACTGCAGCGCACGCCCGATCGCAACAAAAAAACACCAACGCCCATCCCTCAACAGCGTCCCTTCAGGGGTAGGGAACGTTGGCTCTCCAGATTTTTTTTTGCCTACAACTCCCATCAGCCCCAGTCAGCATGGCCAATGGCTGGGGCTGATGGGAATTGTAGGCAAAAACCATCTGGAGAGACAACGTTCCCTACCCCTGATCCAGGCAAAAGATACGCGCAAAGGCAATAGGCGCGTAAATTTCGTGTAGCCCTGCGAAACCTTGGCTCCCTATTGCGCGCGCACAAACTGACGTCCGCAGGAAAGGGCGGGGCTTGTTACCTTGTTGACTGCCGCATGTTCCCGCAGCGCCAGATCCCAGAAACGGCAGCCGATCTGGTTTCCACATTGGCCCACTGTAGGAAGGGGGGGGGGGAAGCCACAGGGGAAAGGAGTGTCATAGAGATAAAACGATAAAGAAAGGAAATGATTTAAAAGGATCCACGCGCTCACCCTGCACCACCACAGACTGTGTCATGGCTGCCGTTGCTAAGGCAGTGTCTTCCTGAAAGGCTGGTAGGAGCCGCGGCTCCGCCTACGGAGAATAACTGCTTTTTTTTTTATTCGAAGCGCATGCGTGCACCAGTGTGCTGGAAGGAATTTACGTTCGTTAAAACAGCTGCTACCTGGAAACGTCCGGTCCCTTTGTTTATTCGTTGTGGCAACGATTCCCCTCGTTTTGTCATGGTGAAAGTTGTGCTGGTCTGGAGCAAAGAAACATGAGTTTACTTTTAAAAACGGCGTGAGAGAAAGAAACTGGGTGTAGGCCCGCCTGCTGATCTTCAGGCCACTCTGGGTCTAGAAAAGTTTTAAACTTGAGCGACTCTCCTAACTCTTCTGCATGTTGCTAATGGACATTAGAATGCCCACTGTGCTCACAGACGTATGCAGAAAGGATGGAGGTATGATCCCCAGCCTTTACTGATTTCCAGACTACAGAGATCAGTTCCACTGGAGAAAACGACAGGTTCGGAGGGTATTATAGGTGGCTTTACATTCCTGCTGAGCTCCCTCCTCTCACCAGATTTTGCCGTTTCCAGGCACTGCCTCCAAATTTGGAGCTGGCAATAGTGAGAGGGGGTAGGGAAAGAAAAAGGATCCAGCACCTAACCAAACGATAAATACGAAATAGAACTGAAGTAACCCAAGTTCTGGGGATGCACTGGGAAAAAGCCTTGGTTTAAACCCATTGTTTAGACTGACTGGTTCCTTTATGTACTCATTCAAACCCATTGCAATATATAGTATGTATGTATGTGTGTGTGTATATATAAATATATATATATACAGAGAAAGAGAGAGACTGATATAATGCCCCTGTATAGATTTATGGTGCAGCTTCATTTGAAATAGTGTACAGTTCTAGTCACCATATCGCAAAAAAGTTCGTCTCAGAATGTACAGAAGAGGACAACCAAGATGTTTAGGGGATTAGATTTCCCTATGATGAAAGGCTGAAAAATCTGGAACGTTTCAGTTTACAACAGAGATGACTAAGGAGGAACACAAATAGAGGTTGATAAAATAATGCATGGGATGGAGAGAGTTGAAAAAAAATTTCCTTCTCCCCAAATACTAGAACTCAAGGGCATCCAATGAAGCTGATGGGCAGTGGATTCAGGACAGACAATGGGAAATACTTCTTTACACAGAGAGTGATTAAAATGTGGAATTCACTGCCAGAGGATGTAGTGATGGCCACAGGAACAAACAACTTTAAAAGGGGATTAGATAAATTCATGGAGAATAGGTGGTAGCCATAATGACTAAAGGGAACCTCTGCATTCAGAGGCACTAAACCTCTGAATCTCAGAGCCAGGAGGTAATATCAGGGGAAGGTCTCTGGTCTCTATGCCGTTGTTGGCCCTCTTCTGATCTTCAGCTTTATCTTCAGCTTTCCCTCCCTTTGGCAGATTCTCAAAGGGAAAAGTCATATTAGGCTCCATCAGTATATGAAATAGGATTTATTCTACTTCAATATGCATCACTTTGCACTTATGTTGATTATCATTTGTCATGTTAGTCGTCTGCACCTGGGACAATTCCATCTGTAACTTCATTTCACTGTTCACTGGCTCCACATTGATTCACTGATTCATAGGATTTACGAGTATGTTAAGTAACACTGGTCCCAATACCAGTGTTTTCTTCTCTCAAATGTGAAAAATGCCCGGTTATTCCTTCCGTCTGCTGTTCTTTTGTAGGATGATGAGGATAGGTGCAATGATAGTAGGAATAAACTGACAGTTTACAGATCATTATGAGGTGCAGTAATAGACAATCTGTAAAACTGAGGACATTTAAAACAGTTTGTTTACACAGCTAATTTACCCATTCTTGTATGTATATGTAGCTGCAAGACCTGGGATATGATTCAGTACTGGCCTGCTGCTGGGTGTCAGCACAGCTGGTGTAGCAAGCTGGGGAAGAGATGCTGTTCCATTTGGTCAGTGTCACAAACAAACAAAACCACATGAAGCAGGTTGCTGGAGCAACAGTTCCTTCACTGGGTACTTACTGATAAATTATTTTTTGTTTACCCTGTAGCCTGTTGTTCCCCAGGGAAATCGAGGGGAGTTGCTTTGCTCATCTTCATTTGCCAGACTCAAATCATGCCAGATGGCATATTTTATGGTCCTCCCAGCCCTTATTGCTTGCTGCACTCTGTCTCCAAACTCTGGCCCCTAAAGTGTTATTCACTGCACCTTACATAACCCTTCATGCTAACCACTTTACACCAACCTATTGATACAGGGCTTGTTGTCTTCCTAGCCTGTGGAGTCTGTCCTCTGGTCACAGGTGGTGTCTTGATTTTGGTCTCATGGTACAACCTCCACCAGGCAGGTAGTCACTATCACTGTCACCTGGTAGAGTGATCTGGGATTCATAACAGTAGCTTTAGTTTTTAAAAGGTGTGTGATGCAAAGCAATGTTCTCATGAAGTTGTTTTGAGTATAAGGGAAAATGTGTAAAGTGAACAATGTTTTGAAGCATTTGGTTTGGATATGAAGATGGCATATTGTTGGTGGTGGAATAGACAATGTCTGGTGCATGAAGAAGAAGAGAAGACTGCAGGGGGCAGCAAGGAGACAATTAGGTAGGATAGTGAGGTCAATACTTTTCCCTTTTAAGTGTCATTCCTTGTCTGCCTCCAGATTGCTACTTGTAGAGCAATTTCCTCTTCTCAGAAGTTCCACACTTAGTCTTTCTCTCTCAGCTAGAGATGTAGTTAAGAACATATTTCTGTCTCTCTTTACTCTCCAGTATGTTAGTTTATGTACAAAGTTATGCACTATTGCTGTATTAATTACTCTGCCATCAGTCGGCACAGTAGCAGTTCTTCTGTCCAATGTAATCACTTTTCTATCTGCAGAGGAGAGGAGGGAATTTTTTATCAGTTCTCTTCTCCTGCTGCAGAGTTCCAGACTGCTCCTCATGCTATTTCTTTACAGCCAGTGGACAATGGGAACACAGTTTTGGGAGGTGTGGCACAGAAGGCTGCACTGACGGGAGGAAGAAGAAGAAGAATTGCAGATTTATACCATGCCCTTCTCTCTAAATCATAGACTCAGAGCGGCTTACAATCTCCCATGTCTTCTCCCCCCACAACAGACACCCTGTGAGGTGGGTGGGGCTGAGAGAGCTCTCCCAGAAGCTGCCCTTTCAAGAACAACTCTGCCAGAGCTATGGCTAACCCAAGGCCATTCCAGCAGGTGCAAGTGGAGGAGTGGGGAATCAAACCTGGTTCTCCCAGATAAGAGTCCACACACTTAACCACTACACCAAACTGGCTCTCCAGTTACAGAGAAAGTTACATTCATTTAGTGCCTTTGGGATTCAGTGCTTTGTATTTCCTGGATGGAGCTCATGTATTTTGAAGCTTCTGTTTTTGTAATCAGTCACTATAATATGAACTTAGTTTATTATATTTTGGTCACACACTTTTTTTTTTGCCTTTCCAGGCTCAAGGCAGCCAATGAAATCAAAACAATTATAACATTTTTTTTGGGGGGGGGGGGGGAGATGTTTGGGCACTTTGGTGACCAGTCATCTTGTATTTTTCAAGTTTTGATTTGGGTTGTTATTCACTATCATGTGGTGAGAATGATTTGATATTGATTCCTATTCACTGCTGAGGTGTGCTTATATTCAATGACCTTTAGCTTTGCAGCAGAATTTCATTTTCCCCTAAGGTATGTTGGTTGTTCGGCATACAAATAGGTTAGAAGTGAGGGCAGGGTTGTTCAGTGTCTGCTGATATTACAAAGACACTGATTCTTCCTCAAGCAGGAAAATAGTTCCTAGAGAGAGTGAAGAATTTGTACTTGGCAGTTTTGTAGGGCAGATTTAAAAACTACCCTACACCAATAGAATATGTAGATGATCACAATATAAGGCTTAAGCCATTGAACACATTGTAGAATGTCCCATAATTAATAAGTTTAGGGCTAGTTTAATTACCCCTTTACTTAAAAATATGAAACTACCTAATATGAGAGCTCAGCTGACATGGCTACTATTGGATACAAAGGATTCTGTTGCCCTTTCTATGGCAGAATTTAAAAGGGCAATAAATAAATATTAGGGAGATAATATCAAGTAAAGCTTTTATCGTTTTATTTTTCTGCTCAAGGCAATAGCTGTAAGAGTAGAAATAAACAGAGTATTTTTATTTAGTTCCTAGAGAGAGAGAAGAATTTGTGCAATTCTTTCCAAGGTGAAAAATTTCAGCTTTGTCTGGGAACTTAATTACATACATGGCAAGTCTTGTCCATACAGTAAAGGTCAAGAAATAAATTCTGAGTCTGATTAATATTTCATTTTGATTAGTCTTGCACTCATCAGTGAGCCATAGTTGCCGAGTAGAGTATTTTGAATCAGGACTTTTTGGGATTCCCAATTTTTACTGGCTCTATTATACCCTATGGGGACCATTAGACTGAATGGGGAATCTATCCAGGGGGCCCAGGGGTGTGTGTGTCTGCTGGTGCCTGTCCTCAGAACCCACAGATTAAAAAAAAAATTGACTAGGGGGTCCAAACTAGCAAAAAAAGGAAGGGCAGTAGAAGCCTGGTGGAGCAGAATCAAAGTCCCAGAGAATCTCTGCAGTGGAAACTGAAGGTGTGTATGGGGGCATTTTCACAAGCCCAGCAGAACCAATGCCACTGTGGCAGTGCAAACCCAACAGGACTAATGTCATACCAGAGAATCTCTGCAGTAGAAACTGAAGGTGGGTGGCATTTTTGCAAGCCCGGAACAAATGGTGCAATGCAGAGAATGTCCAGCAGTACCAGTGCAATCATAGAGTACCCAGCAGAATCCAGTGCCATTGTGTCAATTCCAGCTCAACAAGACTGCTGTGAAGCACAGAATCACACTCCAAGCAAAGAGGGATTTTGCAGGCCCAGTAGAATGCCTAGCAAAACTCAGTACCACTGACTTAAAAGGAGTGATCTCAAAGCACAGAGTCACAAATCCAAGGTCAGTGCAAGAAAATGGGAAGGGAACAAGAACAAAGGGTGGGGGGGGGGAAGACTCATGAAACTGACAATATTAGTTTGAAAGTGACGAGTAGGATGGATGCCAATAGAAACCCCATCCCTACAGAAAAAAAAAACCTTCCCAGAAAATCCCAAATATATCCAGGATTTTTTCAGGATCTCTGGTTTTCTGAAAAATCCTGGATATCTTTGAGATGCTAAAATATACCTGAAAACTACCAATATGTTATTTTGGGGGTATATTTTTGACTTAGTTGTTGACTTAGTTGACTTTGACAAATACAAACCCCTACAAGGGAACATGCATTTATGTAGATGACAGAGAATGCAATAGACGTTACTCTTTTTATTGCAAATATGAAATGCTGAGGGTGACGCATGCACACCACTATTTTCTTGTAGTTATACTGACCTTCAGCTGCCAAAAGATGTTTACCTGTTACTACCTTTTCTCTCCTTGCTTTTAGTCCTGAGGGTAGGAAGCTTATAGATGACTGTGCCAACCTTACCCCTGTGCTTGCTGGTAAAAACAGAAGGAAAACCTGACTGCATACAGGAATGAATTGGAAGAGACAGCCATAACCTTTCATGTTACAAATGAAGTTTTCCAAGAATGATTAACTCTTCTATGGCTGTATTAAGGAAGCTTTGGATTCTGCAGAGTTTTGAGAACTATAGGGCTTATAAACAGGCAGGCGTCTGGTTTTAGATCTCCTAAATGTGAAGCAGAAGCTTAGGAGATTAAGCAAGACTTCTACAGACTCAGCTGGACTTTTTAAAACAGCAGATCCCCATTGAGAGGAATGTTTGTTTTTAGAAATATGCTGACATGCATATGGAACCATATAAGAAGGTTATGTGATTTTTGGAGTAGAAATGGGAAATGTATTCAATCATCACTTTGAAAGCTATGCTTTTTCTTGTTCAAAAAGGCCCAGCGAGGGATTGGTACATGTAATGTCTGGCCTAGCTTTCAGTGGCTGAGGGACAAAGGGTGACCATCACACTCCAAGCAGTTAAAAAGAGATCTCTGCCCTCTTTCCAGTGATGCCATAATAACTTTCTATCCTTCCATTCTTTCCTATTTCATGTAAAGGAGAAGGCAGTGCATACATGCACCTTTGCTCTGGATGGGAAAAGAACAGAATTAGCATCCTTTCCCATCCACCTCTCCTTCTTCATGCCTTGCTCTGGATGGGAAAGGAATATGCTGTTGACTGTTTCCTCCTACGTCAAAGCTGCTACTTGCTTCTTGCAGGGAAAACAGTTAACTGTATTTTCCACCTAAACAGTGAGTTACAATTTGGGGGGCGGGGCGGGGGGAGAGGAAAGGATTCCTTGCTCTGAAATAAGAACATAAGAGAACCCATGTTGAACCAGGCCAATGGATCATCCAGTCCAGCACTCTGTGTCACACAGTGGCCCAAACCCAAGTGCCATCAAGACGTCCACTAGCACAGCCAGAACTCCAGAAGCCTCCCAACTGTTGCCCCACAAGCACCAAGAATACAGAGCATCACTGCCCCAGCCATAGTGTTTTATCTATAACTTGTTAATAGCCACTGATGGACCTCTGCTCCATATGTTCATCCAATCCCCACTTGAAGATGTGTATGCTTGTAGCTGCTACCACCTTCTGCAGCAGTGAATTCCATGTGTTAATTACTCTTTGGGTGAAGAAGTACTTCCTTTTATGTGTTCTAAGCCTTTTTGCTCATTAATTTCATTGAGTGCCCATGAATTCTTGTTTTGTGAGAAAAGGAGAAAAGTAATTCTTTCTCTGCCTTCTTTACCCCATGCATGATTTTGTTACCCTCTAACACATCACCCCTCAATTGTCATTTCTTCAAGCTAAAAAGCCCTAACCTGTTTAACCTTTCTTCATAGGGAAGGTGTTCCATCTCCTTAATCATTTTAATTGATCTTTTCTGTACCTTTTCCAGTGCTATAATATATATATATATATATATATATATATATATATATATATATATATATATATATATATATATATATATATATATATATATATATATATATATATAGTTATAACCAAGTTTTTATCCTCATTATTATATAAGTAATGGGATACAGGAAAGAAAAAAAAGGAGGCATTATATTCAGAAAAACATTTACCATCATCAGCAAAGTAAAAACTATTGAACATACTCTGCTTGGGTGTAGTCTCTACAAAGAAATACAAGCCAAATCTATTCATCCTTTATTGGTGAAATTTATGGGTCTTCTGGACTCTGAATTAAGAAATATACCTTTGGCAGATTCTAACCCTCAAGTTACACTTGCTTGCTGCAGATTTTTGGCTGCAGCCTGTAGAATTCATGAATATGATTTATTTATTTATTTAATTTATATCCTGCCCTCCCCGTCGAAGACAGACTCACTCAGGGAGGCTCACAAACTGAGGGTCGACACAAGCACATTAGTGTGACCGGTAAAATAGACAACAATAAAAACAAAAAAACAATTGGTTAAGACATTTGCATGTGCTACTATCATAGTTTCAGGCAGCGACTGAATTCTGGTGGTTAGCTGTACTCAGAGGTCTCAGGATCACCCTAGCATGATGAGATAGGCCATTGGTGGTGTTCTTATTGGCCAATCCCATTGCTGCAGATGTTACCTTCATGTAAGTGCCTGGTGGAAGAGTGCTGTTTTGCAGGCCCTGCAGAACTGTGAAGCTCTCGCAGGGCCCTAACCTCCTCCGGCAACTGATTCCACCAGCTAGGGGCAGCAACGGAAAAGGCCCTGGCTCTCGTTTTGAGCCTCGCTTCTCTGATGCTGGGGACTGTCAACAGGTTTTGAGACCCTGACCGAAGTGCTCACTGGGGCATATGCAGAGAAAGGTGATCCCTAAGGTATGCAGGACTCTGGCCATATAGGGCTTTAAAGGTAATGACCAACACCTTGAAGCGAATCCGGTACCCTATTGGAAGCCAGTGCAGCGCTTTTAGCACAGGCTGAATGTATTCCCATAGAGGAACTCCCATTAACAGCCTGGCTGCAGCAGTCTGCACTAGCTGAAGTCACTGGATTTAGGACAAGGGCAGCCACATGTAGAAAGCATTGTAGTAATCCAGTCTCGAGGTGACTGTCGCATGGATCACTGTTGCCAAGTCAGATGGTAAAAGGCTGACTTAGCAGTGGCAGCTACTTGGGCCTCTATTGTTAAAGAAGGATCCAAGAGCACCCCTAAGTTTTTAATCTTGGCCACCAGCGTGAGCTGGGCTCCATCAAAGGTCCCGGACCACGGCGACTCAGATACAGGACTTCCGTCTTCGTCGGATTTAAATTCAGTCCACTCAGCCTGAGCCACCCCGCCACAGCATGCAATGCTGTGGACAGATCTTCTGGGGTGGAGTCAGACTTGCTGCCCGTCAACAGATAGAGCTGGGTGTCATATTACACAAAGGAGTGAAATAAATGTCCCTTAGACTTGTATTTCTCTCAAGAAGCTATAAACTCCCTTCTTCCTTTAAATATTATGCAAATACATTTGCCAGGCTCTGTCAGCACAGGAACAGAATTTGAGACTGCTTTTAAAAGGTTTTAAGAGGGTGCTCTCCCTGCTGGTATAGTTCGCTCCAGGAGGCCCCAGCTACTGTTGACTTCCTCCTCTGGCCTGCTATCAGGTGCAGGCTTGCAAGGCCCTGAAGTTGCTGCTGGGGCATTTCTAAGCATGGTCTCACCTTTATTCCCTTCCCTATAGCTTCTGAAGGGGTTGCCTGCCTTAGCAGTGTCTGGGCAAGGCTGGTCCCTGCATGTGTCTTTTCTGATGCAGATGAGGGCAGCCCTCATCCCCAGAAATCAGGTATTGGATGTAGTGTGTTAAGATAGTTTAGGAAATATTGTCATGGGGAATTATTGTGTAATAAAAGTATAAGTTTTGAAAATGTTATACCTGATTTTCATTTGTAATGATAATGCCTTTTCTCTGAAGTGAAAATCTTAGCATCCAGGGTGGAATTTTGTAATTTAAATGGACTGCTAAAACAGTAAAATATGCACAAATAATAAGCTTATCTTTGTTTAGAACAAGAAGCAATTCATTACACGTCAGCTGTGGAAACACATTATAAGTGGTTCAAAAGAAAATGAATAAAACTAATTCCAATTATCCTGTGATAACGGTGTTCCCTAATCTAATGAAATAAAGAATATAAAAGAAACTGAATAAAGACTGCCAAGACAATTGTTTGTGAAGCACATCTATTACATAGTTTATTCTGAAAGGTATATTAGCAGATGTATTTGGGACAAATGATGGGCTTGATCCAATTGCACTGTGAGCACAGCAGCTGTGCATGAAGGATCCCAGTAGGTCTTAACTTGTGCATCTGGGCACATGTTTGAGACATTAATGAGAATAGGAGGTCTGCTTGTGTATCCCATTCCCCCAATTAACTCCTCTTTGCCATGCCTTGCAAGCTATTTGCTTTTAAGTATGAGTAATTGGCTTTGGGTATTAAAGGCAGCTGAATGGGGATACTGGAAGTCTTTTTATGCAGATGCTGCACCCCTGGTGCCTGTGGTTCATGCCCAAGATCTACTGGGAATCTGTAGCATATGCAATGAAAGTATTTCTGTTAAGCCTTTTTACTTGATTACATGTAACCATTTCAACAGTCTCAATGACATTGAACAGGGTTCACTATCAAAGACCAGTTTTGAGCAAAGACCCAACTTTGAAGTGCAACTACTGTATTCACCGGGCTTCAGCACACCTAACAGTATAGGTAAACTTAATCCCTTACAACAGAGAGAGCTTCCACATACCTCAGGAAGTTAAGTGCATTGCAGAAAATAAAACATTTTATTTTTTCTTGGCTTTGTTTTTTGGCAGCATACACATTCCCAGTAGTGATTGCAAGCATACTGCTGTACCATGTGCATATACTAAGCAATATACTTTCATTTTCTTGATATTAAATACAGCATCTTCTGTTCCTCCCCTTCAGTGCTGTACAGACCACTGCAGCTCATCAGCTTCTCAGGTGGCAGGACACGTGTTTATACTCACAGCACCACTGACCAAAGCTGCCTTACTGAAACTCACTGGCCTTTCATCAATCGCAAAGTTACGGATACATCCAGTGAAGGACTTGTGGGTAATCAGGCTGAATGTCAGGAGAGACTCTGCAGAAAGGATGAAAAAAATGTAACCATAAATTGTTTAAAAACTAAATAGCTACATGTACCCATACATACTAAATATGGTGATACAAAAAGGGGCAACTGAGTGAAACATGATTTTTTTTAAAAAAAATTATAGTGATGTGGCCAGAATTTTCTCACTTTGATTTCAATAAAATTACTTTGATTTCAGTTACATTTTGATACAATTTTAAATCAATTGCTGAATGTCTGTTGGAAACATTTTTATTAGAAACATTTTTATTAAACTGAAGTTTTAATGATTATTGACTTATTTTGAATGAAAATTTAAACATGTTACTAAATTTATTTATTTATTTGATTTATATCCCACCCTATCCCATATAATCCTTTTCATGAATTGTTTGATCATATGTAGTTAATTCATGGATTAAAGACAATAAAAAAGTGATACCAACATTCAAAAAGCCATGAATCTCCTGCCCTTTTATGTAGACAACAGGTTGTGTAGTGCCTTACAAGGCTTCAGCATAGCTTTTTTCTTCCCTCCTGAGCCATCCAAGCTCTGTGCTGAATGCCCTGTGATGCAGCTGGCCTTTCTGTATTCAACTAAGACTTTCTCGTGTTTTATGTGAAGGTATTCAATACTGTCCCACATTTTTAACACAAAGATAACTTCCAGTAGGGGCAGGAAGCACAGCCATGTGTGGCTATGGCATGGTAAAGATAGATAGATAGATAGATAGATAGATAGATAGATAGATAGATAGATAGATAGATAGATAGATAGATAGATGAGATGGAGGGAGGGAGGGAGGGAGGGAGGAAGGAAGGAAGGAAGGAAGGAAGGAAGGAAGGAAGGAAGGAAGGAAGGAAGGAAGGAAGGAAGGAAGGAAGGAAGGAAGGAAGGAAGGAAGGAAGGAAGGGAGGGTTATGCTGGAAATCTGAAGAGCTGCTCTGTGTCCTCTTTGCACACAGAGGAAACATAATCCTTTCTTTGATCTTGTATGCACTGGATTATAGAAATAAAAGGCAGAAATGGGACATTACAGCATATGCTGTCCCATATTCAGGTAGCACAACAAGCCATGTTTTTGGTATAAAAAAGGAATTCTGTATTCAGCATATTTAAATAGTTATAAACTCAGTGATTAAACTTCAAGCATATGAAACTGTGTGTTGAACATGAGAAATAAATGTAATGATTTAGATCCACTGTTGCAGCTTGTCTGTAACTCTGTCACATTTACAAACTGCTACATTGAAAGTCAATTGAAAAGAGTTTCCATGTTTTGTATTCAATGTTCAGAGAATTGTTGTAATTGAGAGAAAGTTTAGCTTCAGTAAAATAAAGACAGAATTATTAACTGGAAACCATGCTGAGTGAATGAAGAATGCAGGGAATACAGTTTTTATTTTATATGAAAAAAAATGTATTAAAAATGTACCTGGCACTCCTCCAATGAAAACAGGCTCCCTGTGGCCAACTGCTTTTGGATTCAGTGGTCCTACAACATGGTTCACTTCAGAATCTACATCCAGCTGGACCACGTTAGAATCTTTAATAACTGTCATACAAAGCAAAAGATACAGAGCGAATATGGATTGCTGCTCTTCTTTTCATTGCATATGAAATATACATTACTCCAGATATACTTGAAAACTCCCCCAAATCTGAAAAAGTTGGTTCCTTTCATCTCCTGGACCTGCCATCCCACAGTTGTGGATCCCACAGGAATGGACTCAGCATGTGTCCATTCCTGCAAGGCCAGAGTTCAAACATAATTCCCCCATCCTAACAAGCCTTTCAATATTTGTTTTATGGGAAACGACAACAACTAAACAATAGTTGAGGGCTCCAGAAGTCAGGTGGCACAGCTGGGGAAATGCCATTTATTTATTGGCTTTATATCCCGCCCTACCCCACATGGGCTTAGGGCAGTCACAGCATATAAAACATAATATTTGTTAAAACATATGATCTAAAAACAGATTTAATCAGATTTAAAATGGTACAAAACAAGATGGCAGCTTAACAAACAACATTCAAGATGTTAGTCCCAGCACTAGGACTGGTGCTGTGGGCAGGGGAGGTTGAGACAGTTGGACATCTGCCACTTTAGCGAAGGCCTGGTGGAACAGCTCTGCCGTACAGGCCCTGTGGAACTGTAACAGGGCCCTGAGTCAGTTAGGAGTGTGTTCCACCAGGCCAGAGCAGAAATAGCCCTGGCCCTGATTGAGTATAAGTGGACATCTTTTAGACTGGGGGCTACCAGGTGGTGTTGATCAGAAGAGCGCAAGGCTCTCTTGATTCTGTAGGTCGACTTCATTTTTTGACTGGTGCTTCAAAATATTAATTATGTTTTACAAGGCAGATATGTTCCAGGTCTGAAGAAGATTCAAAATGCTGAACAGATCTGGGAGCAGAGTCAAACTTTTTGGAGAGACTGCACAGCTGTCTGTGGTCCAACTGGAATTTTTTCATAAGCATGGGGTATAGAAATCATTTGTGTTCGAGCCCTATGGACACTGTTGCAGGACCTGTTCTCTCCTTGTTGTGTTGTCTTTGAAATTGTTTCCTGTTGTGGATATTGTTAAAAAAATCATACAGTAAACTTTCTGATAATTTTAGTTTAGTGCTACACAGTTGATTGTTCTTTAATAGTTTAGTTATATACAACTATATACAACTAGTTTAGTTATATACAACGTCGACTGCGGGGTGACGATAGAGGTTTACAAGATAATGCATGGGATGGAGAAAGTAGAGAAAGAAGTACTTTTCTCCCTTTCTCACAATACAAGAACTCGTGGGCATTCGATGAAATTGCTGAGCAGAAAGGTTAAAACGGATAAAAGGAAGTACTTCTTCACCCAAAGGGTGATTAACATGTGGAATTCACTGCCACAGGAGGTGGTGACGGCCACAAGTATAGCCACCTTCAAGAGGGGTTTAGATAAAAATATGGAGCACAGGTCCATCAGAGGCTATTAGCCACAGTGTATGTGTGTATATAAAAATTTTTTTGCCACTGTGTGACACAGAGTGTTGGACTTGATGGGCCGTTGGCCTGATCCAACATGGCTTCTCTTATGTTCTTATGTTCTTAACTATGGATTCTTGGTTGCTTTATAGGCTCAGGAAAATGACAATGGGAAGGGCTGTTATAGCTCGTCCCCATTGCAATTCTGAGCTTTTTAAAATGATTTTTTAAAAATTCCCACAGCTGACTTTTTAAAAAGTTCCCTGATTTTTAAAAAGTTCTCACAACTGCTGTTCTGCAGGACAACTGAGTCAGTTCCAGGGACCTTTGATCCAACTTGTCAAATAATGCATCATGTAGTGTGGCTTTCAGGATATGGCTGGAAGACACATGATGCCATTAACCATGTTGAAGTTGAGCAGGTCTGGTTTATGCTGGGATGGGATGGGATTTCCCCTTGGAATATTACTGAAATTTATTTATTTATTAAATTCAATTTCTATCCCACCCTCTCCGCAAGCGGACTCAGGGCAGCTAACAATCAATAGTAAAATACAATTTTAAAAACCAGTAAAATACAGTTTAAACATTTAAAAACATTTTGTGGTGCTAAACAATTTTTGATATGGCGGGATCTTTCTTCTTGCTGTTAGTGATCATATGATGTTTGTAACTTCTCAGCGATGTGAGGTGGCAGTTCTTCCTGGTTAGGTATTGAAGGCCTGCTGGAACAATTCGGTTTTGCAGGTCCTGCGGAATTGAGAAAAGTCTCGCAGGGCCCTTATGGCCTCTGGGAGGTCATTCCACATTTCTGGAGCTACCACTGAGAAGGCCCTAGCCCGTGTGGAACAGAGCCACCTTTATTTACTTATTATTTTCTGTCTCCCCCCCATTTGCTTAACGAAGCATGTATATTCATATTTAAAATGCAATAAACACTCAAGTAATAAAGGATGGAGTTAGTATGTGGTGTGGTTAAGAAGTGGGCTTTTTTAAAAAAAAACTTACCTGTGATTCTGTGCCATCTGCCATCACAGAGATTTTGTTTTGGTGTAACTGAGGTTGAAAAGTCTTTGATTCCATTGTTCAACTTCACAATTACCTAGCAAAACAATTTACATGTTAATGTTTTAGAAATTTAATTTTGCTTCAAAACATTTGACCCACTGTAAAAAGTAAAAAGTTTGACTAATATTTCCATTATTTAAATAGTTATATTGATGCAACCTTCCACATAGGCATATACAGTATATTACCTTCTCACCCTTGAGAGAAGGAGCATCAGGGCCCATTTATTTATTTTTAGTATTTACCTTTTATTAAATCATGGGTTCAATGCATGGAGAGGCGAGTTGCAGTGATCAAAGCTCTTTTATTAGTGATAACAGCATTGCAACAGTTAACTAAGACTGCTCAACTGGGCCAATGGGGCCAAATATATACACAGTAAAGTTCCCACGCTGGGATGCCACTGGGTCATTTCAACAAGCAGGGGCTGTTGATTGGTCTGGGGAAGCAGAGTTTGGATCTTGCTTCCCATTGTTCCCAGTCCCCAAGCTCAGTCCTTTAGGCTCCAATGAGCCAGGCAGGAACTATCCACACACACTAGAAACATGAAGTCAAATGCACAACACGCCTTTTTTTTTTTTTTGTGGCAGGGGATGGACTTTTGTGAATCACTCACTGCTCACCTCTCCAGATATCTGGAGAGGTCAGCAGTGACTCATTTTTATTTATTTTTTTTAAAATAAATTGATTTTATTAAAGTATCAAAAATTTAACAGAGAAAATCATTACCCAAAAATCAATACAAGTACAAAGAAATATCATTTGGACAGAAATACAGAATAGAGAGGCATCACTGTAAATAAATAAAAATTCAAGAATCCAAAAAGATATCTACAATATAAATATCAATCAACAAGTAAACTTTGGGTTTAAAGATGTAGAGAAAGTACAACCAATATAATATTGCCTAAACAAGATGCCCTAGATATTATAGTATTTATGTTTATTACTTATAATAATGTACTTACAGAAGAAAAAATGGATTCCAACAAGAAAAAATAAAATTCATAAACAAGAAACAATGATCTACAAAGATTCATAAACAGCTACATCTTATCATTTATTGTCTCATTATAACATAAAACAATATCTAGTGTTTATTACATTTAGCAGACTTTTGAATGTCACACCTTTGAGTTCTTAGATAACTTGTTAATTTCTGAGTCCAGTAGCACCCTAGAGACCAATGCTATTTCCAAGGGTATAAATTTTTGTGAATCAAAATTTACTTTATGAGGTAATCTTGTTAATCATATCAACAAAATAATATACCAGATTTTATTAAACCATTCGTTTTTAGAAGAGGGTTTTGCCTTGTTCCAATTTGCTGCTATTGCCATCTTAGCAGCAGTGAATAAATTAAAAAAAATTAAAATTAGAACCTATCTGCAGATTCCACAGGCCTTTCAAGTACCCTAGCAAGATTATTTTAAATTCTAGGGTATGTACCTAACATTTCACTAACAAAGAGCACTTTGGTTCTCTAAAACATATATCAGCAAATGAATCCAACTAAATGATGAACGAATATTGGGGAGGTATCATGCAAACAAACCATAGTGATGTATTTCTTTTGAATATGTTAGCTAGGATTTGTGTGCAAAAAAGATCAATACACCTTTGATGAAACAACACAGTATCCGAAGAAGTGAGTAGTGACTCACAAAAGTGCATACCCTTTCACAAATTTTGTTCATCTTTCAGGTGCTACTGAACTCTTGCTCTTTTTTACTAATGCGGTAATGATAATTTATAGAAGCTAACTGAGTCATCTAGATGATCTGCCCTGTCCCTGCCTGCTTGCTCATAAGAATTTTCTGCCACCAGTCCTTCATAAGAACATAAGAGAAGCCATGATGGATCATGCCAGTGGCCCATCCAGTCCAACACTGTGTCACACAGTGGCAAAAAAAAACAACAGGTGCCATGAAGAGGTCCATCAGTGGGGCCAGGACATTAGAAGCCGTCCCACTATTGCTCCCCCAGCACTAAGCACCAAGAATACAGAGCATCACTGCCCCAGACAGAGAGTTCCAACAATAACAATCAAACCTGCTTTGTATATGCAGATCTGTTTGATGGGATCCAACCAAATGTTGAACGAATATTGGGGAGGTATCATGCAAACCAACCGTAGTAATGTGTCTCCAGGTCTTTTGAATATGTTTAGGGCAAATTTGATTGGTGGTGGGCTCTCCTTCCTTGGAGGTTTTTAAAGAGAGGCTAGATGGCCATCTGACAGCAAGGAAGATCCTGTGAATTTAGGGGGAGGTATTTGTGAGTTTACTGCATTGTGCAGGCGGTTGGACTAGATGACCCTGGAGGTACCTTCCAACTCTGATTCTATGATTCTAATATGCTAAGGCTAATAGTAACTGATGGACCTCTGCTCCATATGCTTATCCAATCCCTTTTCATAGGAAACCTTCCATGAACAGGAGCTGTACTTGTAGAAAGGTTGTTCAAACCTAATATTCAAGCCCAAGAAATAAACTGGGTTTGCCCTTTAGAATGTATATATTGCATTTGGAGTGTTCATATTGCTTCATATACAGTGCCTGAATTATTCTTGTAAAAGCCCTATAAGCAGATAAGTAGCTTCTTTTTCCATAGCTGTAATGCAGATGGGGCTAAGGCTGCAAAATAGAATCTTTCCTAAAGGTCACATAGGAAGTTTTTGGCCAAAGTAGGATTTGAGCTTGGACAATCAGCTCATACTGTTGCTTTCCCTACACAGTGTTCAGCTCAAACATTTGCAGAAATCTAAAATTAAAAATAGACTCACAACCTCTAGTATAAATTCTTAGAAAAAACCTTTCTTTTCTGAGGCAATTCTCTTTGACTTCCACTCAAGAAAAGTTCCCCCATCTTTCTCTGAAACAGGGGTCAGTAGACCTCTGATATTTGTTTCACTTGATAACCAAATAATGATCAGCTTGATCTGATAGTGAACTACAACAACAACAAAAAATCACATAACCTGTGTAGTCCATCTGTAGTGGCTATCAATTTCTAATGCTTTGATTAGGTAACAGCCTTCTTTCCTTTAATCTCAACACAAAAATGTTATTGAAGCTATAAATGAAGTATTTTGATGTTATGTTGACTGAAACTGAGGAAATGCAATTGTGATATGTTCTTGCCTTTTGTGGTGAAGTGGGGCTACTTATTTTTTTTTAAAAAACAATGATATTAAATGTGAATTTGATTTGTATACAACATGCTTAAAAGAATGAAGAACCCTTGTTTTAGAGATAAAAGAGATAAAAGCATGAAAGAGAATTATTAGTCCTTTGTCATACCTGCCCTTGTTTCATATGTATGTTCAAAAACTCCCCGTTTACACTGTGTGCATGCATTAGGATTCCTGAACTACTTCGAGGACGAATTTCAAAAACAACTTCAAAATCCAGACCCAAAGTGAAAGATTCATCTGTATGGAAAAGTAAGAACATTCTTTATGAAACAATAATTCTAAAATTAGCCAGTTGTTGCAAACCATGAAAAATAAACCCACTTGATATGAGATCAAGCAGATGGCAAACAGCCATTTGAGAAGATGACATCTTTTGCCTGTATTGCTTACTTTTATATACCAAGTGAATACCTTTTTAGTAATTGATTTCATGTTTTATGGTGTGTGCGTGTGTTAAGTGTAGGGTTGGTTACCTCCAGGTGGTCGCTGGAGATCTCCTGGGATTACAGCTGATCTTCATGGGACAGTGATCAGTTCACCTGGGAAAAATGGACACTTTGGAAGGTGAGCTCTATGTCATTATACTCTATTGAAGTCCCTCCCCTTTTTCAGGCTCCGCTCCCAAATATTTGGGTATTTCCCGACCTGGAGCTGACAATTCTAGTTACATGCCATCAAGTTGCTTTCAACCCTATGTATTAAAGTCCTCCAAAACTTCCTATTGTTAACAGCCTTGCTCAGATCTTTCAAATTTAGAATAGTGGCTTTCTTGATTTAAGTCTATCTCACGTTAGGTTTTCCTCTTTTCCTGCTGCCTTCACCTTCTTATATTGTGATCAAAATATGATCACCTCAGTTTAGTCATTTTAACTTTTAGGGAGAGTTCAGAAACGATTCCTGATCTGATCTAGAACTGACTTGTTTGTCTTTTTTTGGCAGTTCATAGTATCTGTAAAGCTCTCTTCTAACACCACATTTCAAATGAAGCAACTTTCTTCTTGTCAGCGTTCTTCATTGTTCAACTTTCACAGCCATACATAGCAACAGGAAATACTATGGCATGAATTATCTTGATCTTGATCACCACAGTGACACATCTTTACACTTAAGAATCGTTTCTCGCTCCTTCATGGCTGCCCTTCCCAGTCTCCTTCTATTTCTTGGTTATACTCTTTATGGTAGTTTTATTGAAATGTTGATCTTATTTGGCCTTTTCTGCTTTGTTGACTATGATTGTTAATCTGTTTTGTAGCCTCAGGATTGCCACCACTGAGTTGGGAAATTCTTGGAGATTTGTAGGTTGAATCTGGAGAAGGTGGGATTCGGGAATGAGTGGGTTCTCAGCACAGTATAATACAATTGAATTCACATTCCAAAGCATCCATTTTCTTCAGGGGAACTGATCTCTGTTGTGTGGAGATCAGTTGTAATTCTGGGAGATTTCTAGACCCTATCTGGGGGTTGGTAACCCTAGCCTCAGGCAATTTTCATCTGTTCTATTATTTGTTCTGAACTTGGTCACATATTAAAAACAGTTTATATATTTTTTTTCAAAATAAACACCAACATTTATGGATAGATTCACAGCACTAGAACAAAGACACTACTTTGTGTTAGTGCTAAACAGACCAAGGGACTGGCATAGAAATGGTGTTACTATTACCTTGATAATCTGCTAACAATATGAAGAGTGTGTACAAAGGAGGACAAATTCCTAAATTGTCCCTAACATTCCTAAATTGCTATTATGACCATAGGAGAGCCCCCATGATTTTGTGCATATTCATCAATATTGGCTCAAAGTGAGACCTTTTCTGGTTGGGGGCATAGTTCAATAACTTTGGCCTGTTTGCTTGACATGATTCCCCCCCCCCCCCCACCAGCTGCTGAGGCACAAAAGGCTGTTTCTGCTACTATGGGTAAAAGTAATTTCTAGGATCCTGTTAGCTGAGGATTACAACTGAGATCCTTTATTTGATGTGTTCAATGAATAAATAAAATATATTGTTGTAATTTTGTTTTGTTTTTCACCCCTCTAATAGACAAATAATTTCAATATTGGATGTTATTTGCTAAAACAGTCACAGTACACATTACCAAGAATAATATATCCTCCTTCAGATGAAAAATATGTTCCTTCCTCTAATGGTCCTTCAAAACAAGGAGTTACACTAAATGTCTGTGAAGGAGACATGATTGGCCTTCCATTAAGCTGTAAACTGCCAAGACACCCACTGAAACTATAGACTGAGTTAATCTGTAAAAAACAAAAGAAAGATAAAATGGAGATTAAGTTTCATGGCTATCTAAGAAAGACACACATCCTTTGGTCCTTCCCTGTTTGTCAACTCTACAGTTGTTTATGAATCATATGAATACAGGTCTTCATTTTAGTAAAGGGATCCAAAGCCAAGAAGAATGGAAGGAATTCAAAATAATAACAGCAAGTTTTTCTTGAGCTCTGCTTGGTGTCAAAGTGCCTAACTAACATTCTAACAGTTCCATCTTATGCCAAGTTATATCCTTCTATGTCCATTAACTTCAGTGATTTTAGAAGGGCATAGCTTTGCTTAGGAGGTGCTGAAAGTTATGTTCAGAGGATTCAGAGTATACTTCTGACACAGCTTGCAAATAGTAGCCATCCAGAATCTATCAACAGATTCAAATGTATTCCATCTAACTGCCAAAGTCTTCTCAGGGATATAGAGCTTTGTAAAATGCATCTAGCATCTCTTTCCTATAGATCATTCCTGAGGAAGAATCTATTAATATTTACTGCATTGCAGAATCCTATAGTTGTCAAATCCTTTAGTTGTTTACCTGCTTCCATTCAATGTTTTGGAAGTGGCCCTAAGTCTCCGCTGTCTGGCAACCCTAAATGGTGGTTTAGACCTTGTGAGGTAGTATCAGGTGTTTTTGCTTGTCATTCTCCAAAGTGCATTTTGTTTAAAAAATTGAATTGTCTGTATCTAATTAAATGATTACATTGATTTTTGTTATCTTCTTAATAAATAATGTATGTCTTATTGTGGAAAAAAAATCTACTTTCACCTGGATATTTTTGGCAGCTTTTCCTGGTGCCACACCCCCTACATAAAAGGGTGTAGTGACTTGCCATGTGTTGTCAAAAGAAGGAAGATTTTCTTCTAATACTCGGAGACCATCAATTACCAAACGACCAGTATTTTTTTCTCGAACGAACATTATCTTTCAAGGGGGGAAAAGCAAAATGTTTAGTGTAAATAGACTAGGAAATTAATAATTATACAACAAATATAAATCTGAATAAAACATCATGGGATTTATTTGGCAACACTGAAGTCTTCCTTCTGGGATAACCCTTCATCCACTTGCTTAAATATAAAAGGCTCATGATCAAACACTTCATTTTATATTCAATTAAATGTAAAAGGCTCATGATCAAACACTTCATTTTATATTCCATACAATAACACAACAAAATTGAATGTGTCTTAGCTTCCCTAAAGTGTATGCGGCCAGATCTTGTACACTCATGGAACAGTTTGGGGAAAATTTGCAAAGGACTGGAACCTTAGAGTGCAATTCTAAACAGAGTTACACTCCTCTAAGCCCACTGACTTCTCTGTTTAGGATTGCACTGCTGATCATACTTGTCCTTACCACATTTGAATTTTCAAGCTTCTGTTAGTTTTCATTTGCTCAAGCTTATCTCAGATTTCTCAGCATTGCTACTTTGATGAAGAGAAATCTGCAGTTGCACTTTGTATATTTCACTGGTTGGATGTAAAATATCTGGAGGAAGGCAATCTATAGTGAGGTCCTCTGTGAGTGAAAGAATACTTTTGAATACAGCCCAGTATATAGTTTTGCAAAAGGCAGCTCTACTTACTAGTACTTTACAAGAGTAGGATGGATTCATCCTGTAATTTTTTAAACAAATGAAAGTAATAAATTAGCAAGAAACCCTCAAAAAACAATATTTTGATGACCACATGATCGTTTGTTTGTTGAACTGCTTAAAACAATCAAATGGCACCAGATTCTTATTATTTATTTAATGCAAAAGTAATTGCTTACTGGAGAAAAACAGTTGTTTGAATTCAGCCTGATTAGATCATGAATGATTTGCAAATTTTATATTTTCCCCCAGATCTGTATATTATGGCTTGGTGGGTGAATATATGAGAGAACTTGCTGGGTTAGGGAATTATTTATCTTTCAGTGGAAGGTGCTGCTGAACACAGATCTTTCTTCCCCACTCCCAACGGCATTATGTGGTGATATCTTATTGCAATAAATCCCCAACAGCCTAACCCTCTCCCCCTTTTTTGTTAGAAAGGCAATTTCCTAAATTATATGTTTTCTTTTTCAAACTTACATTGTGCCACTGGTCATCATTGTACTTCTCTGGGCTCCTAATTCTTAATTTTCAGTGGCCACTATTAAACAGAGAGAGGAAGGGGCAAAACCACTCTTCTCACCTCTTCTGTCAGTTGAGCTGCACTGATAGCAGAAGGAGGAGTAAAAACTCTCATTTCCTTCCCCCTCCCAGGTACAGTCCCTGACCCACAAAGCTGTTAGTGCACCTGGGTTCCATGACCCAGGAATCATCTTTCCCAGGGTTAGACTAGACTGCTGTGGGGGGGAGGGGGGCAGAAGAAGGAAGAAATTTGCAGTTCTGGTGCTGATGGATTGCTGGTTCTAACCATGATTTGGGGTGATATCTTATTGCAATAAATCCCCAACAGCCTAACCCCCTCCCCCTTTTTTGTTAGAAAGGCAATTTCCTAAATTGTATGTTTTCTTTTTCAAACTTACATTGTGCCACTGGTCATCATTGTACTTCTCTGGGCTCCTAATTCTTAATTTTCGGTGGCCACTATTAAACATAAAAACTAGACGTCCATGGGCCATAAAAAGGGCCATAAAATCTTCTTCTTCTTGATCAGAGACATAGAAGATCATTCCATGGGAAGAGTGAGTCTTCAGACTAATGGAGAACTGAGATCTGTTAAATAAAAATTGTATTTTATTATATGAATGGGCATTCATACAAAGCAGAAGAAAATATGCAAATAGAATACAAAGAAAAATACTGATGTCAAAAACTATTCTGTTTAGCTTACTTGCTTCGGCAGCACACATACATATACTATACTATTCTGTTTAGCTTAGTATAAAAATGCTGAATAGGTGTAAAAAGTGTATTGCACTAGTATTACTTGCTCACTATACCTTTTGCTGAAATCTTTCGGTAAGTAACTGAATTCCTGCCGACTATTTGCTGTTCCCCCAAATAGATACACATGTTCCTTTGCCTTCGGGGTGCTTGAGAAGTGGCAGTGTGGGTCCACTTGAGTTCCCAGAGCTTGATCTGTTTTTTTCATGCCAGTTGGAAACTGTGAGCTTTCTTCATTGTCTTTTCCAACCTTAATACAAAGAAAGTCATAAAGAACTGCTGCAGTTTGTATTCTGCCTACTTTTATGCATTTTAGGTTCAGTCCACCTCTATTACTACTAGAATTAAATCAAACACATCAGCAGCCATATCTAGTCTAGATTCCCCCTCCCCCACCAAGGTGAAAGAAGTATCTCAGTCTCCTGGTTTAGCAATACAGCAAACAAATAGGAAGGCAGGAAGCATCCTGTGAAAATAGGGGTGTAAAAAGAACATCAGGGTTGCCTGCCTCCAGTTGAGTCTGGAAATCCTCTGGAATTATAAGTGATCCACAGACAACAGAGCTCAGTTCCCATGAAGAAAATGGCTACTCTGAAGGGTGGACTAAATGGTATTATATCCAGCTGAGTCCTTCCCCTCCACAAACCCTGCCATCCCCTAAATTTCCAGGAATTTCCCACCCAGATAACAATCTATCCCACTCTTTATTATTTGTATTAGCTTGCTTTTACTGCATTACTTTCTACTTTTGTGATTCCGTTCTTGTTTGCATTCTTCATGACACATATCTGATACTTCTTTTGCATTGTTTCTGATTTTTGTTATGGTTATATTGCATTGTTTAGTGGGTGACAGCATCGCTTTACACTGTGCAATCTGCCTTGGAATCACAAAGAAAGGTAAACTAGCAATAAAGTACATAAACATATGTATTCTTTACAAACTATATTATTCAGTCCACAGTTTTTGTTTTCTTTGCAAGACTGACAATTGTGTTGTAAGCCTGTTCCCAGAAGATCACTGACTGCCAGTCATGGAGAGATCAGATTCCTTAAGGCTTACAAAGAATACATAAAGTTAACATTTGGAGTGCAGAAGGAAGAATTATTCAGGATGATCATGAAATCTTTAAAGAAAATTCATCACACCTGGATAATTGATTGAATTTTGGCTAGAAATGCATATTGCTTCTTTACTGTATGGTTTATTGATTCTCTCTAGGGGGAATCATACATGTATGATCATTCAAGTATAGTTTCAAAACAGCTGAATGGGCTAACCTGCTATACAGAAGTCTATTATTTTTGGAAGCTATGAATTCTGGTATATTAATGACATTGTTTATCTGATTACATGCTATTATTTTAATGCAATTGGTATATATGACTAACTTGTTTATCGTGGCTTCCTTTGGATTTGGATGAATTTTTTCTTTTCTTGTGTAAAAGGGCCATCGGAGGAGATTCAACAGGGCATCCATAAAGGGATACTTGGACCTTTTCAGAGTAACGTTGGAAGTCTTCCACTTCAACATCTCGATCCAACCTGTATTTTTAAAATAGGAATAATATTATTACAAATATCCAACTATGATTTGGCAAACAGAGATTTTTTCCCATCCTTTAAAAACTTTAAATTAATTTTTAAAATTAAAAGAGGTCTTGTTTTTAAGATACACATATGCATTAACATACATTACTGGAAAAAAAGATGAATGGGAAAACAAAGTCTTTGCTTTTCTTTGGCCAACGACAGTAAAATATTGCATCTGCAGTCTACCTCCTCTGGGTCACAATCTGTGTTATTACGATATAAATTAGATCCCATTTCAGTTCCATGGTAGAAAGTTGAGAAAACACAGAACTGGTTGTGGATTAGAGGCTTTGTGACTTAAAAGTGCAAGCCATTGGCAAGTACCTGGTTTACCTTACAGAGGCAATCTAGTGGTTTAGCAGAATAGCAAGAGTATTTCCCAGTATGTTTTACATTTTTGTTCATGCATTCATTACATTCTTCAGCCCCATCCTATCCAGATTTAAATACACCTTTAGGAACAATGATAAAATCAGGATATTGGCTTGAGACTATACTTGGGCACAACAACTCAGGGAGGTAAGTTAGGCTGAAAGTATGTGATTGGTCCAAAATCACCCGGTGAGCTTCCACAGTGAGATGCGGATTCAGACTTGGGTCTCCTGGACCATACTCTGAAGCTCTAACCACTGGACCACAGTGGCTTGCATAAGGTGGCTGCTGTTGAACAGTAGCAAGCAGCCAGGTCTAGATGAGTCCTGAAAGTTGGGGGGTATCAAGTTACCAGAGGCTGCTTCCCAACCTAGGGTTGCCAGCCTCACCTGGGACCTGGAGATCTCCCGGAATTACAACTGAACTCTAGATTCAGAGATCTGTCTCCCTGGAGAAAATGACTGCTTTGGAGGATGACTCTATGGCATAATATCTAGCTGAGGCCTCTCCCCTTCACAAATACCTACCCTCTTCAGCCTCCACCCCCAAATCTCTAGGAATTTCCCAATCTGGATCTGGCAACCCTAGTCAGGCCTGGCCTCAAAGGCCAAACTGGGTCTGAGAAGGGCCCTGCCTATCCCCCTTGCCTTTTATTGACATGAGCCCAGTTTGGATACTGTGGTTGCCTAGCAACAGCCACTGAGCAAATCTGTTTGTTAAAACTACAGGTGCTCCTTTTATCATTTTAGGCCTTGTTGTACTCCCAGATGAATTAAAAAAAAAATTCACATTTTTCTGCATATGTGAGGCCCTTTTCAGATAGATCTGTCTTACCCATTGACAGCTCCAGTAACCAGATTTCAGTATCCAAATATTTGGCTTTGGTATTAGAGTATAAGATATTTATTTTAGGTTGGCATTGAAACTTGCTCCCAGTTTGGAGCTAAACCAGCACTTCAACCCAGAAAGGTTAGACTTCATGAAAAAAATTGGGGAAGGGGGACTCTGCTACACCCTGGCTAATGAAAAAGGACTCATACCAGTTGAAGTGCACCTACCTTGTTAAATAGGCATTGCTTATACAGCCAGTGAAGTTGGCATATTCGGTACTGATGGAAGAGCCACCAAAATAGAACTTTTTGGGGCTTACAGGCTTTTCCTCTGTTTTGTCTTTTGCTGAATTCTTTGTGCTTTGCTTTTTTTCATCAACCAATAGCTCAAGTCTGCAAGGAAAAAAAACCTATGGTTTTTATAAACAATCTTCATAGTAGATAGATTCAAGTGGGCAGCCGTGTTGGTTTGAAGCAGTAGAACAAAGCAGGAATCAAGTTTCACCTTTAAGACCAACCAATTTCTAAGCTTGCGTGCGCTCTCTTAAGCACACTTCATCAGACGAGGGGATCAGGTATTGTGAGCTGAAATACAAGCAGTCTGGCAAACTAACTGGTCACATGGTCACATAAAAGAAGCGTGGCTAGGCCATTTGGTCTGGATAGCCATAAAAGGTAATAAAATTCTCTGCCAAATGGTGTTTGTGCAAATCTAGGTGAATCACAAAAGGACATGTATATCCAGCTTGTAGTCCACCCAATCAACTTATCAACATCAATCTATACATATTAAACATCATTCTAGTCTGCAATTAGAAAACAACAATACATAAAATTAAAATGGATTGAGTATATGTAATGAGATAAATAGCCAATATCCCTTATTTGAGTATGTCAATATAAAACATTATTCTGATACACTATTATAAAAGAGAAATACATTGGAATACTGTGGATGTATAGCTATACTCACTGAGAGTGGGTTTAGCATCTGTAATGAGATAAAAAACAATGTCCCTGTTCAGTCCTGGAGAGGTGTTTGTTTCAAGTTTCATAATAATTTGTAATTCAGCAATTTCTCTCTCCATTCTGTTCTTGAAGTTCCTTTGCAGTAAAACAGCTACCTTGAGATCACCCATTGAATGCTTTGGAAGGTTAAAGTGCTCTCCTACAGATTTCTCAGTTCTATAATTCCTAATGTCAGATTTGTGCCCATTTATCCTTTGGCATAGGGTTTGTCCTGTTTGCCCTATGTAGAGAACTGGAGGGCATTGTTGGCATTTAATGGCATATATAATGTTGGAAGATGAACAACCTTCATAGTGTTTTTGCAGAGCTGAAGTTTGAAGAACAAGTCACTAGGTGGCACTATTAACAAAGAGTGTGTTCTGAAAGAAGTAGTGCCGTGAGCATATGAAGTCACAATATACATCGACCACATCTTAGACAAGGTACATGCAGTGGGCGAAATCTTATTGAGTTACTATCATATTTCAGGGGAAACGTAAGAACATAGGAAGAGCCCTGCTGGGTCAGACCACTGGTCCATCTAGTCTAGAATTCTGTACACATAGTAGCCAACCAACTGCTTCCAGGAAGCTCACAAACAGGATGACTGCAACGGCATCCTCCTGCCCATGCTGCCCAGCAAAGGGTACAAAGAGACTTGCTGCTTCTAGTACTAGAGAGAGTATATCTCTATCATGACTAATAGCCATTGATAGCCCCATACTCCATGAATTTGTTCACTCACCTTTTTAAACCGTCCAAGTTGGCACCATCACCACCTCTTGTAGCAGCAACACCACTGTGAGAAGAACATTTTTTTCTGTCCTGACTCTCTCCTTCTTTAACTTCAGTGAATGACCCCAGGTTCTAGTATTATTAGGAGAAAATCTCCCTGTCCACTCTCTTTACACCTGCACAATTTTATAGACCTCTGTCATCTTTCTCCCAACTCACATTTTTCTAAGCGTTTTAACCAATCCTCATAGGGCAGTTGCTGCAGCCTCTGACCATTTTAGTTGCTCTTTTCTGCACATTTTCAAGCTCTACAGTATCCTTTTTGGGGGTGTGGTATCCAGAACTTTACACAGTATCTCAAATGTGGTCTCACCATAGATTTATATAAGGACAGTGTGATGGTGCCAGTTTTAAAGAGCAAGATGGCGGCAGGCACGGAGCGCTGGTGCTAGGCTCCTGCCGATTAAGAACTTTATTGCCGCCACACCCTGTAATTCCTGTACTGGAAAAGGAGTAAAGTAGGTGCTACTGTGGTCGAACTACAGGCTGCAGGAAAGAAGCTGAGACTGTGCATGGACTGCTATTAGCAAGAAAACAGGAAAAAAAGAGACACCTACGATCGTTCCGATTCGGCCTAGCAACACGGAGGCAGACCTTGGGGTGGAGTGAGTGGCTGCCTGGCAACAGGGAAGCGGCGATGACCCAAGCAGGGTAGCCGAGTGAGGAGGGGCAGAGTTGTGAGTGGTGGAACTGGCGGTGTTGGTTGCTGTGGTGGAGTGCTCGCGGTGGTCGAGTGAGGCTTCCAACCCCCCCTTCCCCCTTTCCAGCCGACAAGGAATTATTTCCAATTTTACAGTCGCCCCCTGCTTGCCTGCCCGGTCGACGGAGCCGTGCCTGCCACACCCCAGACCCTGGCCACTGGCCCTGCGGCAAGTCTACCGCAGCAGCAAGTTTCTTATGGCGCACCTGGACCCCGGCCGTTGGCCCTGCGATGAATCTGCTGTAGCAGCAATTTACATCTGCATTGGACCAGCGTTGCCTGGCTGCTGGTGACTCCTTGAGTTGTCGGCGGCAGCTGTGACTCCCGAGCGGGGACTGTGTTCGGTGGCATTGCTGTCCTCACGGTCGGTGGTGCCAATGTGCTGGGCCGGTGGGGACCCTGATATCGTCCCTTATTGTCCTGCTTGGGCTGGGCTTGATTTGGAGGTGTGGTGTATGGGCTTCCGCCAGGGGGACCTCAGCGCCTGGGGAGCACAGAGAGGATCTCTGTCCCCTTCGTGCTCACTGGGCTGTCGACTGGTAGAGCTGACCTTGTTTTTCATTGTTATTATTGAAGCACTTTAATTACCAGCACTTTATTCCCATTACCATCTAACACTATTGCCTTATTGCTGATGATGAGCTATTTATAGTTTAGCTGCTAAATCTTACGGAACCTATTATATTAGTGGTTGATTGATGTTGGGATGAAATAATCTGGGGGAATTAAATTTGGGTTAAATTTATTATTATTGAATTAATTAGCTATTAGAAAACTGATTAATATTGGCTGATTAAGTTAGGAGTGCAAATTAGGAAGTAGGGGGGATTCAGAACTTTAGCTTTAAGGGATAATTCATTAGCTAATTGATCAATGGACTACATTAAGGGTTTTAAAATTAATCAGCCATTTAGGGAGGTTAAATTGGCAGGGTTGATAGAGTGATTGGGGGGGGGGGCTCCTAGTTAGCATGGGCAGTGGTGACAGAGACAGAACTGGAATACAGGATCATTACAGTGCATCCTACATTGGTTTGAGGTGACTGTGGAGACCAGTGGGGTATCCCGGGGAGGGGAAGTTATGATGGTGGGAACAGACATAAATGTAACGAAAGGCAGCAGAGACATGTCGGTTCTCAGCCCCGTTCCATCCCAGTGGTGACAGGGGGTAAGGCCAGGCTGAATTACTCGCCTCCATCACTGGTGTTATGCAATGCCAGGTCCATAATAAGACCTCAATCCTTTGGGACTTTCTGTGTGAACAGGATATGGACCTGGCATGCGTAACTGAGACCTGGGTACGCGATGGGGAGACGGTAGCCCTCTCTCAAGTAGCGCCCCCCCAGGATACTCAGTCTTTCACCAGTCACGGACCAGCGGGCGGGGGGGGAGAGGAGTGGCACTATTCATATAGGAGGCTTACTCCTTCTGGGCTCTGCCAACGCCAGAGATCGATGGCATTGAATGTGCGGGTCTGAAGTGGGATGTAGGAGAGGGTTTGGCTATCTGGCTGGTGCACCGATCGCCTAATGCACCAGCCAGTGCCTTATCGTCCCTGATGGAGGCCGCAACAGGCTGGGCGTTGGAACATCCAAGGCTTTTAATCCTGGGCGATTTCAACGTCCATGCCGATGATACAAACTCCAATCGGGTGATGGACCTAGTGTCATCCATGGCTATGCTAGGACTCTCTCAATTTGTAGCTACACCCACACATCAGGCCGGGCACATGCTGGATTTGATCTTTGCGTCGAATTACTGCTGATGCAGTGCCATGGTTGGACCACTATGTCCTGAAGGCCCGTATGGATGTACCACCCCAAACCCGTTTAGGCGACGAGCGTATTTTATCTCGCCCAAGGAATCTAATGGACCCAATACGGTTCCAGAGGGAACTGTGGGATCCTGGCCCCCTGGCGACTCGCTTGATGACATGGTTGAGCTATGGCAAAATTGGCTCACCATGGCCATTGATGAGATTGCTCCTCGGCGCCCTCGGTGCCCTCTGCGCCCCCGCTCAAAGATGGCACCATGGTACAACATGGATTTGCGATTGATGAAATGGAGGCTCAGACAACTGGAGAGGCAATGGCGGCGGACTCACGATGAAGCAACCAGAACATCTTATAGAGAGTATATGAGATCCTATGAGACGGCAGTCAAAGTCACAAAGAAAGTTTACTTTGCGGCCAACATTGCATCTGTAAATTCACGCCCGGCACAATTATTTAGTATTATTCGGACTCTTACAACTCTGCCACAAGGCAGACCAAATCACAGGGAATTGGAGATAGGCTGTGAGGCCTTTGCAACATTTTTCGCGGATAAAGTCTTGTTGTTCTGCTGCGACCTCCCTGCCACAATTGAAACAGTAAGTGAACTCGAGGCTCTGTGCCTGTTTTCGGGATCAGCTCTAGTCAGTTTTACAACACTCAGCTTGGAGGAAGTTGACAGAATCCTCACAACTGTACGCCCAACAACATGTGATTTGGACCCTTGCCCATCCTGGCTGATTAAAGCATGCCAGATGGAGCTCCAATATCCTGTACGGGATATTGTAAATAGGTCCCTCTCAGATGGGCTTTTTCCAGAGCCTATCAAAGAGGTGATAGTCCATCCCCTCTTGAAAAAACCAACACTAGATCCAGCCGAATTGGCACACTATCGGCCGCTTTTGAATTTACCCTTTTTGGGTAAAATTATTGAGAGGACAGTAGCGCTACAGTTGCAGAGTTTTCTGGAGGATGCTTCCATTCTAGACCCACACCAGTCTGGCTTTTGCCCGGGCCATGGGACGGAGACAGTGCTGGTTGCCTTAGTGGATGATCTCCAGCGACAACTGGATCGTGGCGGGTCAGCAATACTGTTGTTGTTGGACCTGTTGGCAGCGTTCGACGTGGTCGATCACCGGTTGCTGGTTCACCGCCTCACTGACATGGGGATTCAGGGGTTGGCCTTGCAATGGCTTTCCTCTTTTCTCTGTGGTCGGGGATAAAGGGTGGTGATTGGGGGACAATCGTCCCAGAGCCATCTGCTTAATTGTGGGGTGCCCCAGGGGGTGGTGCTCTCCCCGATGCTGTTTAATATCTATATGCGCCCCCTTGCCCAGATTGTCTGGAGATTTGGACTGGGTTGCCATCAGTACGCTGATGACACCCAGCTCTATCTGCTGATGGATGGTCGGCCTGCCTCCGCCCCAGAAAATCTGGCCCTGGCGCTACAAGCCGTGGCGGGGTGGCTCAGGTTGAGTCGTCTGAAGCTGAATCCAACCAAGACAGAAGTCCTTTGTCTGAGCCACGGTGGCCTGGGAAGGGAAATCTCTCTACCAGCCTTTGATAGGGCGCTACTGATATCGGCGCCCAAAGTCAAGAGCTACTGGAGCCCACATTGGCTATGGAGGCCCAGATAGCAGCCACTGCGAGATCCGCCTTTTTCCACCTTAGGTGGGCACGACCGTTGGCTCCCTTCCTAGAGCACAGTGACTTAGTAACAGTGATGCATGCAACAATCACCTCGAGACTAGACTACTGTAATGCCCTCTACATGGGGCTGCCCATGTCCCGAATCTGGAAGCTGCAGCTGATGCAGAATGCAGCAGCCAGGCTGCTATTGGGTCTACCTATTTGGGACCATATATAGCCGGGGCTGCAGAGACTGCACTGGCTGCCAATAGTATTCCGGATTCACTACAAGGTGCTGGTTATTACCTTTAAAGCCCTATATGGCTGAGGGCCTGCCTACTTTAAGGACCATCTCTCCCCATATATTCCCCAGAGGGTACTCAGATCTGGATCACAAAACCTATTAGTAATCCCAGGGCTGAGGGAGGCGAGATTGAAGGCTACTAGAGAAAGCCTTCTCTATTGCGGCCCCCCACTGGTAGAACCAACTCCTGGATGATGTTAGAACCTTGCGGGACCTTGCCCAGTTCTGCAAGGCCTGCAAAACAACATTATTTCGAATGGCCTTCAACCAAAGTACATAGATGCCCAACACCACTGAATGTATGGCATGGAATTTAGCACCAAAACTGTTGTTTTAAAATTGTATTAATAATTTTAAATTGTAAACTGTTTTAATTTTTAACTGATTATTATTGTGATTGTTCTTACTGGTTTATTGTTGATATTACAATGTTGTTAGCCGCCCTGAGCCTGCTTCGGCGGGGAGGGCGGGATATAAATATGAAAAATAAACAAATAAATAAATAATTCTCTGTTCCTTTTCTAATTATGACCAGCATAGAATTGGCCTTTTTGCACAGAAGCTGCACACTGGGTTGATATTTTTGCTGAGCTATCCACTACCATCCCAAGATCCCTTTCATGGTCTGTTGCTGCCAGCTCATATCTCATCAGTTATATATGTTGGGCTTGGAGACATACTTTCAGAGCTCTTTGCAATGTTTAGTTTTTGCCACCCAATATAATTTGGTGTTATCCACAAACACGGCCACCTCACTATTCTCCCTTAACTCTGGGTAATTTATGAACATATTTCAAAGCATGAAGGTTTTTGTGCACAGCCACTGAGCTACACCTCTTTTTTTGGGGTGGTGGTGTAGTTTTATCTAACAAATCAAGATTACCAGACAGTATTTTGACAGTTGTGATGGTATACCAGTTGTTGTCTTTGAGTCTTTACATTAATGAAAGAATGGAATTTGTTATGCTAAGGAAAAGGTTAATATTAAACTTACTTAGGTCAAGTGTCCTACTACTTCTTATCTCTTAAAAATCTGACATGTTGACTTCCTTGAAATAGAGCTTACTCTGGAAAAAGAAGCATGGCCTTTTTGTTTCCCAGCAACTAGAATAATGAACCACAAATGTAATAAGATGTTAGACAGAATAAAAAAAAAACTTTGTACGTATTACCTTTCCGTTGAGACAGATGTAATGACAAAATGGGATTTCCCATCATTATAAGCTCTGTCTGCTGCCTGAACTTTGACTCCCTTTGCATTTAAAACAACGGCTCCTTTATCCATGGAAATGGAGAACACATCTGACTGTAAAACACAGAAAAAACAGCATTAGGCCCACATGGCAGCAAAAAAGAAAATGATGTGAAGACTCTTGTAATAATTTTGTTTATTTTAATTAATCAGTAAGCAACAAATTTTCATACTGGTTTGGAATTTTTATTTACTCTAAAAAGCAGATGATGCTTGGGAAACATATCAGCCAGAATGCAATGCAACAACCTCATATATACCTATATTTTTCTTTTGGAAGTTATTCAGAAAGTGCCTTTTTAATCAGCTTTGCATTTAAAAAAAACTGTGGAAGGCACAGGAGCTTTTTAGAATAGAAGAATTTCATAGGGCAGGGTCTTCACTGTAGTTTGCCTAGGGCCATGGAATACCCCATTCCAAAGAGGTTTGTAGATGCTTTTCTCTGTCTGCTTTTCACAATGGATGCAAAGCTAGAGGACTGTGAACTGGTCTCTAAGTTAGGCAGATAGGGAACTGGTTGGAGAACTACATCAAAGAGTAGTAGTCAATGGCTTTTCATCTGAATGGAAGGAGGTGTCCAGTAGGGTGCCACAGGGCTTGGTTCTGGGCCCAGTACTTTTCAATATTTTTTATAAACGATCTGGATTAGGGCTACTCATTAAATCTGCAGATACACCAAATTGGGAGGAGCACCGAACACATCAGAAGATAGAATTCAACAAGATCTGAAAACACTGAAAAAGTGGGCAGATGTGAACAAAATGCAATTTAACAAGGGTAAGTGCCAAGTTCTACATCCGGGTAACAAAAATGAGCAACACTTATATTGGATGGGGATATACTTCTGGGTAGCAGTGTGTGTGAACAAGATCTTGGGGTATGGGTGGATTGTAAGTTAAATATGAGCAGTCAGTGTGGCACAGCAACAAAAAAGGCTAATGTGATCTTGGGGTCAGTGCCGGTGCTAGGGTGCTTCACACCACCCCAGGCAAGGTGCCATCCCCCAGACCCTGACTTTTTGCCCACCATGCACCTTCCCCCCCACCCCCAGCCGTGCTGTGTTGCCTGGCCAACCCTGTCAGGAAGGGTCGGGTGGCTCCCCTCCAGTCTACCTCCCTCACACCCTTGGCAGTGGTGGTGGAAGGAAGCTCCTCTGGTTGCTCCTCTAGCTGACCAAGGCAGGAAGGGGCGGAGTGGCAGTGGGAAGGAGCTGAGAGCTCCTTCCCTCTGCCTCGCCTTGCCAGCCAGTTGCTTTTATTTGCAGCTTCCTGGTACAGCTGGGGAAGCTGCGCTGGCAGCTCAGCAGACTTCAGGGAGAGGTTGGCGGTGGGAGGGGGCGCCCGGCACCCCTGTAAGCCAAGTGGCACCCATAGGCAGTCGCCTACCTAGCCTACTTGAATGTGCCAGGCCTGCTTGGGGTATATCAACAGAGGCATAACAACCAAATCTCAAAATGTTATAGTCCCACTGTGCACTACATTAGTCAGGCCACACCTGGAGTATTGTGTGCCATTCTGGAGGCTGCACTTCAAATTGGCTATATATGGCATGGAGCAGGTGCAGAGGAGAGCAATGAGGATGATCAAGGACATGGAATCCAAGTCCTATGAGGAATGGCTGAGGGACTTTGGGATGTTCAGTCTGGAGAAGAGGAGGTTGGGGGGGGGTACATTATTGCTCTCTTGAAGTATCTGAAAGGCTGTCACTTAGAGGAGGGCAGGGAGCTGTTCCTGTTGGCAGAAGAGGAGAGAACTCGTAATAATGGGTCTAAATTAATGGTGGAAAGGTACTGGCTAGATATTAGGAAAAACTTTTTTACAGTAAGAGTTGTTGAACTGTGGAATCAGCTACTGAGGGAGGTGGTGAGCTCCCCCTCACGGGCACTCTTTAAGCAGTGGCTGGACAAACATTTGTCAGAGATGCCCTAGGCCAGAAGTTCCCAAACTTATTTGGCCTAATGCCCCCTTTTCAGAAAAAAAAAATTACTCAGTGCCTCCCTGGAAATCTACCTTCAAGAAATGGACTAAAAGATGCCGTGACATATTTGCACACAGGGTAAACAAAGATGTTGTAAAGAAGATACTTTGAAGCTTGAAATTCTAAAATTATTTTATAAAATCAACCATAGTAACATTTGCATACACAGAGAATTTTTGAAATTTCTTTATAATATTATCCCACCCTCCCTGCAAGTGGGCTCAGGGCAGGTAACAGCAGTTGAAATATAGTATACAATGCATCACTTCCATCATACAGAACAATGCAACAAAACCAGTGAAGATAAAAGATGCATGTAGCAGTAAACAGGAAAAGCAACAGGCAGTCTGAGTTCAATTCACCAATTAGTTCTGGCTTGCAAAACATTGTGGTCAGTTAAGTCCTACTTCTCAGTCTTGCTCATCCACTCATCTGCATCATTACCTGGAAAATGACAATACCCAAGTTCTAAGTATTTGTGTGGGTTGCTATCAGCTTAAGTAAGCCTAGATACCATGTTCTTCATGGTAAACACTTGTAAAATAGTAAACACCTATGAACTGTCAATTCCAACTGACAGGAGGGCATCTAGTTTGACAGGTATTTGACAGGAGAAGATCTAGATTAGTCCAGCTAAATTGATTGTTTTGTACCAATGATTGGTTGCACAATTCTAGCACTTTGACAGCCAGTCAGGGATATAAGCGGATTAGTAAAATATCAAAACTCAAGAAGAGGAGCAGAAGATCAGTGCTGGTGCTAGAGGTTCCGCCGCCCTAGGCATGCCCCCTCCTGTGCGCTCCTAAGGGGGGGATATTCTTCGCACACCAGCGATGACATCATCGCACCAGCTAGCAGGCAAACGAAGAGCCCAGGGTGGCGCACACAAGTGCTGCTGTACTGCCACTTTTCTTCACAGTGCAAATGTTGTCTGTGCTTGTCAGAGGCTTCAAAGGAAGTCTCCGAAGAGTGCCCCATTTTACTGCTGCCTGCTGCTTTCAGGTTGAAAGTGGCTGGGCGAGCACCTTCCAATTGCACTCATCAGCTCATCAGCTCTGACTAGTGCAATGGGAAGGTGCTGCCGCCCAACGGTAAAAAGGGGCTCTCTTTGGAGGCTTCCTTGGAACATTTGCCCTGTGAAGAAAAGTGGCGGCATGGCAGCGACACCTGGGGCTCTCAGCTTGCTTGCTGGTTGGTGTCCCATGTCACATGGGAAGGGGGAGTAAGAGGATGCCCAGCAGCGTGCCCTGGCAGGGTGGTGCCCTAGGTGGTCACCAACCCTGCCTACTCCCATGCGCTGCTCCTGCAGAAGACACTCTTGTTTCTGAGGCATTTGATACTCTGCAGAAAACTTTGTGAGGAGAAAGCTGCAAGCTGGAACTCTTCAGAGAAGTTTGTGCAATTGCCTCAGTACTTTCACTGTCCTGATTTGAACTGTATTGCTGAGAGAGAAACTGCAAGCAACCTTGAGAAGCTGCTAGCTGTAGCAAGTATTGGCTAGGATAGCTAGTAAGGTTTTTTGTTTCTGTGTTTCGTGCTTGTCTGTACACCTCTATTTTTTATTCTGTGTTGTACATAAACTGCATCCTTCTTATATTTTAAGTGGAAGGAGTTCTGGTCCTCTTTACTAGTCTAATTGGGTGAATTTGCACTAAGTAGCAGACAAAAAGGAACCCTCTATTTTTGTTAAGGGGAATTTTTCTCTAAATTAGAAATTTTGGATACCTCCCAGAAATGTGATGTTTTGACATCTACCACCCTCTCCTCTCCTCTCCTCTCCTCTCCTTCCTTTATGCTTCCACCGCCCCGTTATTTTTATTCACCGCCCCCCAATTGCACCCAAGGCTATTACCGCCCCCAGGATTGTTCCAGCGCCCCCTAGGGGGTAATATGGCTGCCAATTTGTTAAATGTCATTTTATATTTGCTTATTGATGATTAGCTATTTTTGTTAATGTTTAATAAGTTATTTTAAAATGTTTTCCTTTTAACTATTTTATGTGTTGCATTAAGGTTCAGAAGGTGGGATCTAAATGTTTTAAATCAGCAGTCCCTAACCTTTTTGGCACCAGGGGCCATTTTTGTGGAAGACAATTTTTCCAGACTGGGGGGGAGGTGTTAATGGTTTCGGGATGATACAATTGTGCACTTTATTCCTATTAGTTTGGTGTGGTGGTTAAGTGTGCTGACTCTTATCTGGGAGAACTGGGTTTGATTCCCCGCTCCTCCGCTTGCAGCTGCTAGAATGGCCTTGAGTCAGCCCTAGTTGTCCTTGAAACGGGAGCTTCTGTGAAAATTCTCTCAGCCCCACCCACCTCACAGGGTTTCTGTTGTGGGGGAGGAAGGTAAAGGAGATTGTGAGCTGCTCTGAGACTCTGAAATTCGGAGTGGAGGGCAGGATATAAATCCAATGTCGTTGTCTTATTATTACTGCTACATTGTAATCAATACTCCTTCTAAGCTGTGGACTCTTGTGAGCAAAAATTCTGCTTTGTGAGCTGCTGGCATTAAAGCTGTGAGCTACTGCATAGATTAGTTTGCTCTGGGGCCATTTTTCCTGAGCTAAGACAAAAATGTGTGAGCCAGAGGCTAAAAACCTGTGAGCTAGCTCACACTAATTCAGCTTAGAGAGAACACTGATTGTAATCTATAATGAAATAATTATACAACTCATGGCCTGGTTGCTAATGGGCCACGGACCAGGGGTTGGGGATCCCTGCTTTAAATGAATAAATGAGGATAAAGAACTCATGTAAACTAGTGGTATTTCTACTTTGAAAAATGCTTGTGTTCCAAAATGCATTTCAAACTCTAGTGAGTTAAAATGAAGTCTGGAATTTCTAGATGGGATATTCTGAAAGGTTAATATAAGGGGAAAATTAAAAAAAAAGAGAGAGAGAGATTAATGTGCAGAACTGAGAGGTTGTGTAAGGCACCAGATTTTTGTATAAGAATTACTCATGCCTATCCAGTCTCTCTTATTTATTTCTATTCCACAAAAGGATCAAAGTTGTGATATTTATTTACTATGTGAGGCATGAAAATAAACTCATCCAAGGCTGACAGTTCAGTGAGAAAGTATTTTCTATGATACTTTCATCTGGATGTGTAGAAACATATTATCTTGGATCATTACAGGCCTAATCCTTTGAGCCATGTCCAGTAACAATGTTTGCAGAACAATCAAATACCTTTTGAATGCTTATATATTTTTCCTGTCTGCACTATAGATATAAAAAATAGAACCAGTATGCTCTGAAAACTCTCTACCAATTAACCACACATTGTCCCCTGCAATGATCCTGCAGTGGAAACTAGATTTGTCATTACTACCTGGGCATTTTTATCATTTTGTAGAAAAGTATTTAAACAGAAGAAATCCTTTAGGTATTGGGGGACAGGCTTGGCCCTGGACTTTCTGCTGGCCCACTGATAGAAAAACAATGAGCTGAGGCCATGAAAGCAGCAGTTCCAGACTCACCACAGCTGGCAGAAGCTCATCAAAGGACCTACCCTACCACACACAAGATGGCAGCAGATGGTAGCAGCACAGCCTCAACAGGAAAAACAGGCAGGAAGGTGGAAGAACTAGCAGCATGGGCAATTACTGGGAATGGGCAGGTCTGTGGGAGGCAGGCCTGGGCCAGTTGGTGGGAATTTCCACTGTGATAGGCATCCTGCGTCAGCCAATCAGTGGCTGGCACAGACCTATCACAGGGAGGAAGAAAACAGCTCAACCCTGCTCTGATAGGCCACCCAGAGGGCAAGGGATTGTGGGGTGGTTTAGGAGAAGGTGGGGCCAAATACAACCCATATAAAATAGATCCCACAACAGTCCAGAGAGGGGGCAATGGGTCCTGCTCCAGGATTGCAATAGGAAACATCCAGGGGAGAGATAGGAACCAGGTGGTATAACTCCCCCACTCCTCTGAGGTTTGGGGAATAGGGTTGCCAGGTCCAACTCATAAAATATCTGGGAAATTTGAGGGTGGAGCCTGGGGACTTTGGGAGTGGAGCCAGGAAACTTTCCCATTCCCTAAAATAAATAAATAAAAATACAGCAGCGCAATTCCCCTGAATACAGTATTCATTGCTCATCCCCAGCAACTGCTCTTACACTAAATAAAAGTGAAACACATACTCACAAAACAGCCAAAATAAATAGTTTGCAAGCTCACACTTTAGTGATCTCAGTGGGGCAATTTTACTCACAGGAGTTGCTGAATGCAACCATGGGTTGTATTTCAACCAATTTCTTCATACTAACAGGAGAATGAAAGGAGAGCAGCCTGTGGGAGGAGTTTTCCCTCTACCCCATAATCAAGTTCTAGTTAAATCCATTTTACTATACACATGACTTCTGAAACCAATGCAAACCAATGCAAAACAAACAGAGGGACTGTACTGGCTTCTTTTCCTTTCTCACATGGTTCACACACTCACCAGGAAGAGCCACGTGGCTCTGTTTGCTTGCCCTGCGTATGCAGCTGTCCTCCTGCTGAGATTTAAAGGCACACACACAGTCCAAAACACAAGCAGTTTGCAAGCGTATTTTAAGCTTGCCAAGGTTTAAAGGAACATTGTAGCTGTTGGGATAGAGCTCCCCCCCGACCAGCCAGCTGGCAGGGAGGAGCCTGCAAAACCAGGGAATCCCCCACCAGAACTTGGGGATGGCAAGCCTGCTGGTGTGTGTGTGTGATGCCCACACAATGGCTTCAGGGGCATCAGGGGAAGTGCCATATTCTCTCATCTGATTTTTCTTAGACAACATTTCTTAGACAACATTTCCTCATCCTTAGCATCAAGAATCTCAAACCAGAACTGGACACAATGCAGCTTGTTTTTTTAGACTGAGTACAAGACATTCATATTTCAGTACGTAGCATTTTCATTGTGTTTTCAGTCAGTAAGAGTTAAATATTGTACATAGAGAGTGGGCTATGCTTAATTTCTACGAATTCATCACACAGGGCAATTGTGACCAAGCCACTTTTGAAGGAATTATTTGAGTGTGCTGTGGGAAGTTACAATGGAAAGGGGTGGGAGGAAGATCAGCAGAATGTGTAGTTTCTCTGTGAAGACAGAAATACCTTCTACTCATGGAAACAGGCTCTTGGATCCCAACCATTAAAACTTATTCAAATTATTTTACAATAATTATTTTTGTCAAAAGTCGAAAACCATACTTACTCCTTCAGCACAATAGAATAACAATCCATTGGGCTGTAATGTTCGGAAATTAAATCCTCCTTCAAATGCATGGAAGGGAGAAATTTTCTGACTAGATGCGATATAGCTCTGTCCATTGAAATACGCTTTGCGGGACATCTATAAACCAAGTAAAAAAAGAGTTGGTAACAGAAAATTTTGACTATAATAACCATATATATATATTTTTATCATTCAGGCTGGATTACTTTTCATGTTTCCAAAGGTCCACCTGTTCATCCTATGTTGAAGAAGAAGAAGAAGATGAAGAAGCAGAAGCAGCAGAAGAAGAGATTGGATTTATACTCCACCCTTCACTTGGAGTCTCAGAGGGGGTTACAATCTCCTTTCCCTTCCTCTCCCCACAACAGACACCCTGTGAGGTAGGTGGGGTGGAGAGAACTCTTTCAAGAACTGCTCTTGAGAGAGCAGCTCTTTCAAGAACTGTGATTGACCCAAGGTGACTCAGCAGGTGCTTGTGAAGGAGTGGGGAATCAAACCTGGTCCCCCCAAATTAGAGTCCGCGCACTTAACCACTACACCAGACGTGAAAACCTGAAATTCTAGTCCACCAAACACCGGTGCTGGACAATAGTTATGCTTTTAACTGAAACTGAATAAAATACAATATAGCAGGAGTGGCCAACGGTAGCTCTCCAGATGTTTTTGCCTACAACTCCCATCAGCCCCAGTCATTGGCCATGCTGGCTAGGGCTGATGGGAGTTGTAGGCAAAAAAAATAATCTGAAGAGCTACTGTTGGCCACCCCTGCAATATAGTAGGCTGTGCTCCAGTAGATTTCAGAGTGGGCCATGCTTGGACTATCTGTGCAGTCATATTAAGAATAAATCTTGAATTTTTAATCTGCTTAATTTTTTCTATTAATGTACAAAGTGGCATTTCAACTAGGAGATAGCATGTTCCAAATCACAGGAACCTGGGACACTTTCTCAATGTCATCACACAGCAGAGCATTTAAGTGTACAATAAACTCATCTGGGCAGGGGAGTAGAGTTATAGCAGCAGCCAGCATCCCTAGCCTACAACCATTCACCTGAAAATGTGAAGAGTGCCTCCGCATGTACATTTGGTACTGCTCTCCATAGTTATTGATCTTATACCCAGATGTCAGATGAAGTGGTGTGCAGAAGATACAAAGGGGAGTACTGTCTGAACAAGACTCAAGATAAAACTTTCTATCCTGAAGCAGCACCATCAAGATCAGCTCTTGAAGGTGTCCTTCAGTTTACAAGATGAAACTGACATACTGAGTATGCGGATTGCAATGGAGTGCTTTTGAAATAGGTGATGGAGATATGTGAATTTCGTGAATCTCTGCTCAATTACTTTAAGTGGCTTTGTGGCAGTGAATTGAATATTTATTTTTATCATAGAAGCTGGGAGCTCTATTAATGGTGAAACATGTGCTTTTCGCTGGAAGTGATGTCACAATGTTGCTGATGGTGACCCCCATGTCCTCACACTCCTGAACTACTGCCAGTTGCCGGGCTATGCCTAGTAACCATATTGGGGCTTGTCTGATTGCTTCAAAATGCTGAAATTGAAATATCTGTTGTTTGACCATCATGCATTTTGCACTTCACTTTCAGGCTGTTTTACCAGAAGAATGAAAAACTGAAAATAAAAAGTGAAGAGAAGAGACTTTTTCCATGCCTTAGCTAAAGTATGGCCTATGAAAAGAGCAAGAGGGTAATATTTACTAAGCTGTCAGTTTCAACGTTTCTGATGAATGCATATTGTAGCAGGCCTAGCACCTTTCTTTGCTATTCAGACTTACTTTTTACAGTCAGAAACATACCAAGTACAATTTTCCTGTCAGTTCCCATTTCTTCATCTATTGTGCTGCAGTCAGACATAATGACAAACTTCAGTCTGTCATTACAAATCTGAAATGGCCCCAGGTTTGCAGAAAAATGTGAAATCTGAAAAAAAAAAATCATTGGGTTTTTTGTTAAAAAAACCCCAAAAGATAAAAGGAGTGTCTGTAGCTTTATGGATTTTTTTGGTCAGTGGCTCTTACAAGGAAAAAAACAGCTTTCCGGGCTGCATTTTTGTGAGTAAAAGGCAGGGGGAAAGTGCAGGGTCGTTTCCAGGGTGTTTTGGTTGCCAGTTCCAGGTTGGGAAATTCTTAGAGATTTTGGGGTGGAGTCTGGGGACAGCAGGGCTTGGGGGAAGGGAGAGGCCTTGGTGGGATATAATGCTATAGAGTCCACCCTCGAAAGCAATCATTTTTTTCCCAGGGGAACAGATGTGTATCATCTGGAGGTCAATTGTAATTTTGGGAGATTTCCAGGCTCCACCTGAGACTGGGTGCCATAGGCCCACTGGGTGACTTGATACCACCTGACTTGCATGACTCAACTAAGCCTAGCTGCTTGTTACTGTTCAACAGCAGCTGCCCTATGAAAGCCAATTTGGTGCAGCAATTAGTGCTTCAGAGTAGGGTCTGGGAGATCTCAGGTTCAAATTCCCATCTTGCTATGGAAGCTTACTTGGTGATTTTGGGCCAGTCACATACTTTCAGCCTAACCTACCTCACAGGATTGTTGTGAAGATAAAATAGAGGAGAGTAATATAAAATGCTTTGGTCCCCACTGTGGATAAAGATGGCATAAAAATGAAGTAAATAAATAATAAATATAGCTGAAGATAGGAGGCAGATGAAAAAAGGAGAGAACGAGGCAAAGAAAGGGGGAGAGGATATGTGGGTTGTTGGGAGGAGGCAAGGGGGTTAATAAAGTGGGGAGGGAAATAAGGGGAAAATGAACGCTTCCTACCATGCCAGTCGACTTGGCCCAGTGACTGGCAGCACACAACTGGGCCATAGTTTTCTCTGATAGAGGCTGCTGGTGGGGGGAGGAAAACCTAAAGATGGGGAGGAAGATAAAGATAGATTGGCTGCTGGGTGGGAAGGTGAGAAGGAAGCAGGAAAAGGGGAGAGGCTATGGAAGATTTCAGGAAAGGAAAAGAGAAAGTAGTGAGGGAGCAGGAAACGATATGCCTCCTACACGTCCTTGCACGTTCCCCCTTGTCAATCTATCTAATTCTCAACATGGCCAAAACTGTGGATACTAAAATTAGAAGACTGGAGCCATGGATAGACAAGACAGATCTTTCTACAAACTTAAGAAAAGCCCTGGGTTTGCAGAAAAACCCAAAATCTAAAATACATTTGGGAGGTGTTAACCCTCCCTCCAAAATAACAGAAGCAGCACCTGTAGCTTTAAAACAGAAATGCTCTTGGTAGGGTCAGTGGTGAGGGACCCATACCTCCACTGGAGGGTCTGGCAGCCCATACCTCCACTGGAGGGTCCGGCAACCCTAGTCTTACCCAGGCTCAGTGGTTTGCTAATGTTCAACAGCAACCACTCCATGAAAGCCAGTGTGGTGTTTTGGATTAGGATCCAGAAGATCCAAGTTGAGCTCCCCACTCTACAGTGGAATATTGCTGAGTGACCTTGGGTCACATAAAAGATAGGAAGGTTGGTGGGTGGGAAGAAGAGAAGGAAACAGAGAAAGATGGGAATAGGGGGCAGATTGCCAGGAGGAGTAAAAGAAGAAATAGGGTGGGGATGGGGAAAGAAAGTGCCCCTTGTAAGTCCTTGTGGGTACTCCACCATGCAGCTGGGCCTAGATCAGTTGGCACATTGCAACATGGCCAGAGGGAAAGGAGGGAAATCTGAAGATTGGGGGGGAAGATAAAGTTGGTTGACTGGGGGGTGGAAAGGAGAGAAGCAGGAAAAGAGGGGAGCCTATGGGGCATTCAGGGAGGGGGAAGAGGAAAGAGTGGGGAAGAGGACAATTAGATGGCTCCCACAAGTCTTTGTAGGTCACCAATATATCTAATATTCTACATAATCAAATCTTCATTTGAGGATAAAATGGAGGCAAGGAGAATTATGCAAGCTGCTTTGAGTCCTCATTATGGAGAAAGGTGGAGTTTATGTGGAATAATAAATACGTCTTAAGATGGAGGGCAGCTGAAAGGTAGGTTGTTTGGTGGGTGGTAAAGAGAGAAGGAAGTAGGGTAAAATGGAGGTTGCCTAGAGGAGGGAAAGAGGATAATAATAATAATAACAATAATAATAACAACCACCACCATCATTATCATCTACCCATTCCCTGAAATTGGACTCAGGGTGGTGCACACTATATATCATTAGTACAGAGTAAAAACATACAATAAATATGAATAAAATAAACAATAAGTACATACAATACAATCAAATGACATCACACAACTCTCCTGCAATCAAGTGTAATGTCATATTCCACCAATGAGAAAGTTCTTGACCAGGGAGTATGGCAATGAAAAGGTGGGAGAATAAGAAACCCAGGAGGCCATTGATCTTACCAGCTGTCACTGTCCTCAGCCATATACCTAGCGGAACATCTCAGTCTTACAAGCCCCGTGGAACTGAGTCAAGTCCCACAGAGCCTGGATCTCACTAGGAAGAGAGTTCTACCAGGCTGGGACCAGTGCTGAAAAGGCCCTGGCCGTGATGGAGGATAGCTGGACCATTTTGGGGCCAGGGGCTACTAGTTGAGCAAAAAAGTGCCTGGGGTGTGTATAGGGATAGTGCAGGGAAATGGGACACAGGAAATAGTGCAGTTATACAGAAATAGTGGAAGGAAGGGGATACAGAAGAAAGTGAGGTGCCTCCTGCAAATCCTTGAGGGCTCCCTAACAGGCAATTTACCCTGGCTCAGCCTGGAACTCAGGCATAATCTTCTCAGGTAGAGTTTGTCAAGGAAAGGTAAATCTGGAGACAGGGGGCAGACTAAAGGAGGCTGGGTGGCTGGTGGAAGGAGAGAAGATATCAGGGAAAGGGGAGAGGGCTACAGGGAAGGAGAAAAGGAAATAATGGGGGAGGGGAAAATGAGATGTTTCCTGCAGTCCTTTGGATTCCCCCACTTGGTTTTCCACTGTTTTTAAGGTTCTGAACATAATTTTATTACAACCCTCTGAAACTGACTGAGTAAACTGAAACATGGTTCTACTGGCAGCGGTAGCCTTTTAAATTAAGGAAGTGCGATATAACAAGAGAAAAATATTAAGAGGGAAGCTTTTTATGTGTGTTAAGTAGGATACTATACTTACAAGTGACTCCTCTGGACAGCCATAGCCAATTCCTAGAGTTCCTTGCTCTTCCAACAAGTTGAAGTCTTTCTTTTGGAACTGGAAGCCTTTCATACAGCCTCTAAAACTTGTACTAACAGCCAGGTGTGAACTGACACCACTGCAAATACATGACATTTGTTCAGAGGCAAAAACTAACAGCCTTGTAATAAATACATTCATAGTTGTAACATTGCACATCTTCATTAATCCCCTTAAAGATAATAGAGTAGTAACCACCCTTAATCTGTTCTGGACAGATGGTTAAAAAAGGACAGGAAGAAGAATAAGAATGGAGAGAAGGTGGCAGCTCTTTCCAGGATGACACTTTTAACTTCTAAATCCTAATGCTTTTTGTTAAGGTTTTATAGAGTTCAGTGGGACTCAAGTGTTTTGCACAAAAGCATGAGCTTGTATGGCTTCTTTCTTGCTGCTGACAGGATGTCCTATATTGATTCCACTATTGTACTTTGAATATATGGACTTTAAATATTTTTGCACAAGTACTTTATTGTAGTGAAATGACCATTATTGGAATAATTATTCATTTGGAATTGTGTTGGACAAACATACTTTATCGATTGATTTCTATGGACTACAATGCTATTATTGTTATTAGTCATTTAAGACATGGTCTATACCAGGGTTTCCCAAACTCCCCCCTCCCCCGGTGGTCTGGTATTTCCCCCGTGGTCTGGGCGGAGGATGATCAAGGAGAGATACTGAGACTGCGCACTGGCCAGGAGCTTTCCCTGCCCTTTCTAATTTTTCCGAACATCAGAGAGGGATGGGGGAGGGCTTCTGGTCAGGGCACAGTCTCTGCAGCGCTCTCTTAGCATCCTCCACCTGGAGGATGCTCAGAGAGTGCTACAGCTGGCGGCGTGAGTGCCCGGGGCTGGAACGCTGTGCTGCATGCAGCACCGAAGATAAGAACATTGGATCATCTCTTAGGTTTGCCTGCATTAAGTGGGGTGTTGAAGATGTTATCAGTTAAATTTCAGCTATTAAAATTAAATAAAGAAATCTGCCTTATGCATCTATATATGCTATTTGAAACAATTTTGAGATCTAGAAAATCTATGGTTGAATAAAACATTTAATTTTTTTTTATTCCCCCCCCCCATTGTTTAAAAAAAAAATACCTTCTATATACCATCTCTGCCTTGGTTTCTAGTAACACTCTGACAGGTATTTGGTCTCATTTACCTTTACATATATTATTATGGGTTGATTCCGATGTGACATTTACTGCATAAGAAGTATTCAAGTGTAATGTAGGGAGGGGATTATTACAGGTCTGCAGAAATTTTAACTGGTTCATCAGTTTGAAAAGTCTTATTGCTAAGAAAATATTACTGCTATAACTAAAAAGATCAAGTAGTTCACTGTTTTCTCTACTAGGATGTTTGAATAAGTGACAGGGTATATCTATTTCAGTTCTGAGCAGAAGTTGGATAATGAAAGTAGAACTACTTTTGTTCTAAGTGTGGGGACAAAGCACTGAGAAAAATAATAAAGGCCTTTTAAGGCTGTGGTTTCTAAAAAGACCTTTCTGGGAATAAGCCCAACTGAAAAAAAAATGGGAATAAATTCTGCGTAGACCTTCTTGGGATTGCTCCCAGGATTACAGAATTGTTCAAGTTACTGTACTTATCTTTCTGGCTCCTCAGCCATAATTGGCTATGTGTAAAGAGCACACAGTGCCCACCCCCCCAAAAAACCCTCAGCAAATCCCAGGATTTTTTTTGGGGGGGGGTTTGCATTTTTGCATGCCTTCACTGCATATGGGAACTGCATTCAAATGGGAACCATAAACTATGGTTGCAACAAAATTAGTCCCCTAACAACTGCTTGCGTGGCCTTGAAGACCTATAGAAGAAGACTGTAGATTTATACCCCATCCTTCTATCTAAGGCAGCCCTGTGGCGCAGAGTGGTAAAGCTGCAGTACTAAACTTTGCTTATGACCTGAGTTCGATCCTGGCGGAAGCTGGTTTCAGGTAGCCAGCTCAAGGTTGACTCAGCCTTCCATCCTTCCGAGGTCAGTAAAATGAGTACCCAGCTTGCTGGGGGGAAAGCATAGATGACTGGGGAAGGCAATGGCAAACCACCCCTTTAAAAAGTCTGCCATGAAAACATCGTGATGCGATGTCACCCCAGAGTCGGAAATGACTGATGCTTGTACAAGGGACTATTTTTTTTTAAACTTCTCTCTAAATCAGAATCTTGGAGTGGCTTACATAGCATTGATACTACATCATGTTCAATAACAAATACTACATTTCAAGCAAAGATAACAGAATCAGAAATTTCCTTTAGTAAAACAACAGTGGTGAATATTTATCTTTTACAGGTACAGGTAGAAGAAGTGAAATAGGCTGTTAGAGTTAGTGGCACATCTCAGCAGGAGCAAGATGATCTAGTCAGATTGAGTTGTGTTATATTGAACTTTAATGTATTGTTGCTCAGTAGACTAGAATCAAAAACACCTCAAGGTACTGGAGGCTGCACACACTGTGATGCTCACTAGAACTGCTACTTCATATTTGGGGTTTGTCTTGTGCTACACATACTACAAAGGTGGTCTCTATCATTGTAAGGGTCTGGATGTTCTGGGAACTGCCACACCCTTTTGACTGGTAGCTGCTCTAGAGGGAAGGACTGGAGGCTGTTGCTTGGATGGGCAGTAAATGGGGGAAGGCTGGTTTACAGGGTTTATTTCAGTAAACAGAATCGGGGGCAGGCAACGTACTTCCATGTAAAACTGAGAAATTTAACTTGAATGGTTAATTGAATTAGGATTACAAACCAACCTAGATTTCAAAATCTCTGCAGGAGCCCCTCCAATGTAGACATCAGTAAATGGCATGCTTCTTTTTTCATTTTCCATGCTTTTTACATGTCTCCTGTCCACTACCAGGATCATTTTTTTGGAATTATGGTATATAACAGATATCTGAAATGAAAGTTTTAAAGTAAGAACTATGGTGCTAAGTAAAATACAATCGTATTTCAAATTTTTTTTTCAAGAGTTTGTAAAACATGAGAAAGAGAGCATTTATTTATTGTCAACTGTTTATTGAATTTATTTTCAGGAATATCTAGATCAAAAGATAGAAATTATGAAGAATGTAGAAATAATAATAATAATAATAATAATAATAATAATAATAATAATAAATTTTATTTCTACCCCGCCCTCCCCGCAAAGCGGCTCAGGGCGGCTAACAGTGAATAGTATATTAACATAAATAGTAAAACATTAGATTAACATTTAAAATTAAAAATATAAAAACCCGTTAATTCAGTTAAAACACTTAATTTACATTACATTATATATATATATCTGGCAGTAATGGCTATTCTGGCGCTGATGCTGCCAGTTTAAATGGTGTTAAAGATGGCGGTTCTTCATTCATTGCAACTCAGCAGTCCGTATCACTATAGGCGCATCTAAAAAGGGCAGTCTTGCAGGCCCTGCGGAACTGGTCGAGGTTCCGCAGGGCCCGCACCTCCTCCGGGAGCTGGTTCCACAGTGCAGGTGCCGCAACTGAAAAGGCTCGCACCCTGGTGCTTTGGAGCCTGGCCTCTCTCGGCCCAGGGATGGTCATTTTGTTTTTACTTGCTGACCTCAGTGCCCTCTGGGGTTCATACGGGGAGAGACGGTCCCTTAGGTAGGCAGGTCCTCGGCCATATAGGGCTTTAAAGGTAATAACCAACACTTTGTACTGGACTCGGTAGATAACCGGCAGCCAGTGCAGTCCGCGCAGCCCCGGCTGTATGTGCTCCCATTTCGGATAACATAGCTGAGTGATAGAGCACACATTTTTCAGAGTCCCATGTTCAACTCCCACTTAAAGAATCTCTACTTAAAAGAACCTCAGTTTGTAGGGCTCCTGTTTAAGAGCCTGGAAACCTGTTTCACAATATACTTTACTTGACTAGTGAACCAACAGATTGACTTGGTATAAGACAGCTTTATATATTCATTTCACCAAGGGCGTCTCTAGTGATATGATTAAAAGAGCTAATATTTTAAAATATTTATACAGTTGATGTGTGTATCTGTCAGAACAGACTGGTTGTGAAGCTAATCTTTGCCCACCACATCAAAAGTCAATAATTATTGAAAAATTATTTGGTTGTAAACTTCTATTTCATTGTAAATCAAAGCTGATCATATTAGGAGACCTTTATAGATAGAAAGTCATGAGGATTCTTGTGAAAATTTAATTAGAATGCCATGTTATCTTATTGAATTAAATATCTTATTTCTACTTTTATTCTTACCTCATGGAATTTTGCATCATTAATCTGAGCCTTTTTCAAAGAATCTTCTAGAATCACTGGGCCATTGCTAAAGCCGAAGTCGTATTGTAGATATAGGTATCCATTCTGCATCTCTAGGCTGAAGAACATACTCTGCACAAGATAATAGGAAGATTTTACAGAAAGGATTTCTATGTCATATATTTTATATAAATTTTACAAAAAAATTACAAAAAGAAAATTTGTTCATTTGAAATGTCTAGAAAGGACATGCCTGTTCTTAGCCTGCAATTTTTTCTGCAAGGAAAGGAAACATAATTTGCAGAGGACCAGAAAACTGGTAAAGTTTTTTTAAATTCCAAATCGTGCTGTATGTTATTTTTAAATTGTAGGTAGGATTGATTTGTTTTATATAAGAAAAGACTTTTACATGTACTAGTTGTATGGGTTGAGATTGAAGGGAGATCTTGTCTGTTTCAAGATGAGCAGCTGGTGACATTTTTCTTTCCACATAACTAAAGGTCCTACATGTAAATGCAGGGAGGAAACAACATCTAGGAAATGTAGTCTAAAAATTTTCTGACCTCAATGCAGAACTGCAGAATAGAAATGTCTTTCATTAAGTAGCCATTAAATTAAATTAGGGTACAAGTCTCTGAGGACTCTGCCCTGGATAGCTCAGGTTAGACTGATTTTGTCAGATCTTGGAAACAAAACAGGGTGGGACCTGGTTAGTACTTGGATGGGAGACCACCAAGAAAAGTTGCTAAGCAGAGGCATACAATAGCAAACCACCTCTGAAATTTCTTGCTTTGAGAGCCCAATGGGATTGCCATTGAAAGAGAACAGATGACAACAGCAACCAGAAGCTCAGCATGACTGATTGTTGCCTGGAGGGAAGCCTTCCTGGGAAGGCTGTGTCTACTGTTTTGAATTCATGATAAAAGTAGAATAAAAATAAATATACAAAACATTAACAATGGTGATTATTGCATTCCTCTCTATTTCCAAGGTGCCAGTTCATAGGAAGCTCCCCCCACATTTGTTACTTTTCCAAGGAGCTCAAGACAGTGCATTGGTTATCCCATACCACACACAAGGGTGATAGCAACTGGCCTGAGAACACCTAGTGAACTTCATGCTATAACAGCCTTTGAATCCAAGATGCTTTGATCCAACTCCAGTACACTATCTATTACCTATTAGTTGAGATGTAAGTTAGATGTGGATCACATCTCAGCTAATTTTTTATTTCTTAGTATGATTTTATATTAGAGCAACAAACACTCTAATTTACACTACAGAGTCAAATCCATTCAAGATTCAACATTTTTGTCTTTGAATCTATACTTCCAGCTACCTTCAATACACAGTTGTTGAACAGTCTCTTCATAAAAAGTATTTAAAACTACATGTAGAGTTATTTCAGAGCAGATATTCTGTAACTGGAAAATGAACAATGAGGTTAGGATATCTCTTTACTTACTCCATTAACCATCAGGAGCAGAAGTCCATTGTCTGTTGGTGTTCGAACTTCTATATCAAAACGAGTTACCAGACTGAATTTTCCTCTTTTCTCAATGTTCCTCACCAAAGCATAGCCAGAACCATCAAAGAAATAGTTTATGGCGCGACTCTGAGTGAAGGCCAGCTTATCCCTAGCACAATGAAGAAGAGAGGCAACCAAAACTCAGATGCTGAATCAGAAGGCCTATGTGCCCTATCTGGGAGTGAGAATTTCTAGAAGCAACACTTAAAAGGAGACATCAGAAAATTAGGTATATACTGTCAGAGTGATAGCCATGTTAGTTTATTTTAGCAAAATAAAGTAGTACCTTAAACATCCATCCATAGAACATACAGAAATTTACTGTCCACCAGGGCTTTTTTGTAACAGGAACTCCTTTGCATATTAGGCCACACCCCTCTTATGTACTCAGTCTTCCAAGAGCTTACAGGGCTCTTATTACAGGGCCTATTATAAGCTCTTGGAGGACTGGCTACATCAAGGACATGTGGCCAAATATGCAAAGGAGTTCCTGCTACAAAAAAAGCCCTGCCGTTCATCGACATTTACACACCTTGTTGTTGTCTGAATGTTCTGTTGTACAAATTTGTAAGTGTCTGAATTTGTGGAGGCTTTAATACTGTGAGATAATTTTTATATTAAATTTTTTGTGCAGGAAAATTTGGTAAATAGCGTGCAGGGTATTTTTGATGAGAGTTGTGTATGTTATTCATATTATGGGCCAGGATTTGTTCAGTTTCCTTTCATGTTAATTAAACATTCTAAACTCAGGGAAAGGACCAGTGTATAGTAGAAAGAATCTACCTATTACGTATTGGGGAGGCTGTTCTGGCTTAGCATGCATTAAAGATAAGACTGTCAACCAAACAGACCAATGTCTTTGACCTTGGGAGCACTAGATACAAACTGGATGATACTGCATTAAATAACACTTTCTGAAAATGTTTCTAAAATAATGTGTGTGCAATATAAGGTCCAAGGCATGCCTTTTAGGAATGAGGATTACTGAGGTAACAATAGGAGGCAATTCATTCAGTGGAGACTTGGCCAGAGTTAATGAGATATCACAGATCAAACACTACAGCAGACTAATGCAATTCCTCCTACCTGGCACAAGGTACTGATTTGGTGACATTGTAGATATTTTTGAAATTATACAAACTGATGACATCATCATTCAGTGTGGCAAGCTCCAAGCAGCCAATGAAGCCCGGAAGATCCAGGCTAGGGGGAAGCTGTTGAGTAAAGGAAGCCAAAGAAATGTTGTTCAAGTCAATGTCACTAAAGTCAGAGTCACAATCTGAGCCACATCTGCAAAATGGGATTTCCAGGCTAGCCTTGGGATACTCCATGTCATGCAGCAGCTCCATTCATGCTCCCATGACTATAATAATTTCATTACTTTGTCTTTGCTCTCAGTTGCTGATTCTTTCTGCATCATTTGCAAACTCCTTTAAGGCTCTCCACAGCTCTGCCCCAAATATCTCTCTTTATCTATTTTTACTCTTCTTGTTGTTTTTTCTACACTAAGCACATTTGCTGTTAGTTCCCCTTTCTCATTATATTTCCTTCATATCTTTAGGATACTTTCCCTCATGCCTGAAACAGTTTCCTTCTCAGTCTGTCATTGCTCTTTCTACCTCTTTTAAATTTCTGCTCATTTTTCTTTTATGAAATATGTTCTGAACCATGTGCTGTCTTTTTACCAGCTAATTCCCTCACTCCCTTGCAATCTGGCTATTCCTTTATCAAATCTCCCTCCATCCTTGTCTTGCTTACAGTTCTTAGAGCCTAGTCTGATCCAGTGAAGGTTACATGCCCAGAGTTGGACTAATTGAAGAAGTTTTAGTGTTTGCTAATTACCTTTCTCCTCCTAGTGGGTGATTAGTGTTGTGAGAGGGAACAAAATAGATCACTTGTTAGGTAGCAATATTGTTGCCAACTTCCAGGTGGGACTTGGAGATTTCCCAAAATCACACCTGATCTCCAGACTAAAGAGATTCTCAAGAGAAAATGGCTGCTTTTGAGGGTGTGCCCCTTGTCACTGTACCTCACTGACTTCCCTCCCCTCTCCAAATCCCACCTTCCCCAGGCTTCATCCCCAAATCTCCAGTAATTTCTCAACTTGCAGTTGGAAACCCCAAGTAGCAAGGATGAATATTTTCTCTGCAATAGAACCAAACCAGCTTCAAATTGGGAGTAGGGGGTTGAGCAAACCAATTTCCAATCTCCATGAATTATCACATCTTCCTGAAGAAGGGAACAAAGCATGATCTTCCTTTAAGGCCCATTGTTGTGGAGGAAGAAAAAGGAATGCAGAAAAGCTGGACTCTACTCCATTAAGTATTTGTCCCAGCATGAAATGGGAGATTACCCTGGAAGCCTCTGTGACATCAGAGAGGCTTTTGAGGCGGTCTCCCATTTTTGGTGCAAAAGCATCTATATCAGGCTTGCCCACCACTGCACCAACACGATGCTACTCCTGACTGAACCCTTTGCAATGATTGCATATTATATAAACACAGAAAACACATTTTTTTCATTCCATTTAAATGCTTCTTTATCAGAGTGATTCTGAGCTACCTGAAGTGATTTTAAACCAATTTAGTAGGATTTTTGCCCTTGGAGTTGTCTATTATAGTTCTCTTCACAGAGTTAATTTCCAAATAAGTATGTTTGGATAAAGCTGCAGGCTTAATGAAGGCCAGAAAAAAATAGAGTTTTCCTATATTAAAACTAGAGCCACATAAGAACACTTATTTTTCCTACCTTAAAATTAGGAGGCACTCCTCCAACATAAAAAACTGTATTTTTTGGCTCCAGATCCAACAATGAGTCATCACCAGGAACCTCTCCTTTTTTGATGAATTTTTCCTCAGCAGTGCTGCTGGGACTTGGTACAGTCAGAAACACTTTCCCATGCTTTCCGATCCTAATGAACAACAGCACGATTAAAACAAAACAAATCAGGATCCATGGTCATACCTTCAGCTGAATTATTAAATACAAAAGATTGATTAGACAATTTTTAATATTTTAAAGACTTTATTTTTATACCAGCACCCCCCCCCCCCCATCTATAGGAACAACTAAACTTCAGACTCAAACAAATGTTCTTTCACTCTTTCTTTGAAAACAACAGCCTTTCCATGGGCTTGATAAATTAGGGCCAAACTGGAAACGACAGGGTGTTCCATGTGTATTTAATCACATTTTGGTAATATATAAAGGGGAGGATTTTGAATAATGGCATAAAAATAAAGGGGGAGGTTTTGTGGATCTATTTTTAAAACTTTAAAAATTGAGTATAAATATGATGGGCTACAGCTTGCTCTCCCCCTCCTAATTTGCTTGAGACAATTTTATCCCAGCTGGGTTTGTTTCTGATGCTGGAACCAGATTGGGATAAAAAGGCTACAAACAATAAAGTGTAGAAAGGCAAGTCAGATAAAAGGGAAGAATAGACCCATCCACTTGTGCTTTATATGAGAATGGCTAGACATGTAAGTACATGTGGATCCTTGTATCTTCTAGTTTGGTTTTTAGTCTACAATAATAACTCTAGAGCTCAGTTCTCTGTCTGAGGTGTTTTACAGCACTCTACAAAAAAGAAAAACGTTTATAGAACATTGTATAATGTCTCGTTTCACCACAAGAGATGCCTAAGTGCACATCAGATACTCTACTGCATCTGTGTATGTCAAGGGATGATGGGTAGCGATGAAGTAGCTTCCGAGTAATGGTAGGGTTACTTGGTATGCAGCTTGAAAACCAATGCAAATTGTGCCTGATAACCTCCATTTCAGATTTCTTTTTGCAATGGATTTTAATAACTTGACAGCATTTATCAATTTTAAGCATATGTAGTGATCAGAGAAAGGAACAGTCAGTTCTAATTTCACGGGTGCCCCTCCAAACCAATCTAGGTCCCTGCTCCCCTTATATATAAACAGAGTGAAATTCTGAAGATTAATTACTTCACCTTTTTGTTTCAAAAGTGTGATTACCATCTTTAACCACAATGCAATGTCAGCAAATTATCCATTGTGTTTCCTTCTGACTTTACTCAGCCAATCTGATTTGTAAGCAATGAAGCAAATGTTGGGCACTTTACCTCTCTATTTTAACAAGGCTGAAGTAGGCAGGCCAAGTGCTGACAGGTTTGGAGTCCAGAGGTATCTCAACATCATTTCCACCCAAATTGTAAATGTACACCAAGTTATCATTCTTAATTGCAAGACCCAGATAATTTTTAGTCTGAAGAAGAAATACACAATCTTCAGGGGTCAGAAAACATTAAAGAAAAACCAACAGACATAGAACAATTCATAATTAATATATAATTTTCAGTTATGCATTAAAAATCTAAAATTATGCATTAAAATCTAAAAAAAGCATGAATTGCAAGAAAAATTCAATGAATTTAATGACTGCCAGTGTGGTGTAGTGGTTAATGACTGCCAGTGTGGTGTAGTGGTCTGTCCCCACCTCTTGAGAACCACCACAATAGCATGAATCTTTGGGTACTGTAGTGTCTGGAACTGTTCCGGAGCCCAGCCACTATGATAGCTTTCTAGCAGCCTTTGTCCAGATGTGATCAACTCATGCACTCACACTTGTAGAACTTTTACAGACTTTATTGCAATCCCAAGGCATTTACAGAGTACTCATTGTGCCCTGTCTTCCGTTGGGACATACATGCTGAAATGACTCTTACAAGTTATGGATGCGAGGTGAAAAGACAGACACATCCCCTTGGGTCACCATGTTGAGCAAATAGCTTAACAAAGGATTGTAAAACAGACAGGAAAAGGACAATAAACTTTCCCGGGTCCGCAGAGGGGGCTGGAACCTTCCACAATTAGCCAATTAGGGGGAACTATATAATCCCACCTGACCTACAGCATCTAAAGAACTACAAATCCCATAATTCCATGCATTTAAAGGTACAGAATTCCCTTCTTCTTACTGAATTAATTACCTGCCTTCTAGTGCAGGCAGAACAGGAACTGTACTATGAAATGGTAAGAACAACCCCATGAAATTTAAGCTGCAATGGTATTGCAGAATTTGGCTGCACATCTAAATGCAGGAATTTTTGCACCATCCTTTGTGTAAAAGTAAACTGTTTTGCAAACAGGCACTTGATGTTGTTTTAAATAAAGTATTTATAGATTTAACCTTGGCTATTGATTGGTCTTTAAACTTAGACCAGGTAAGCACAAAACTGGGAGGAATTCTAAATAAGGAATGTCTAGATGCAGCGGCATCACTAGGGCGGGGCCAAGGGGGCCATCGGCCCCCCCAGAGCATTCTCATTGGCCCCAGGCACTGACCCATGACCCCCCCCCCAACAGGAAGGGACTGGCCCTGGGACTAGAACGCTGCTGCTGTGTGGGCTGGCCGGGATTCTGAAACTGGGGCCGCACTGCCGCCTCTACCACAAGGGGATCAGCATTCTGTTCAGCGGGGGTGAGTGGGCGGGCTGGCTGAGCTTCCCAGCTCACGCTGCCGCCGAGTTGCTTGCTTTCTGTGCATGGGGGGGGGGCTGGGCTTCCAAAACTCCAACGGTGCCTCTGCTGAGTGAGTCCTGCCTGTTTTCTGTGTGCCTGGGGGGTGGGGGGGCGGAGGGGCTTCCCAAACCGGTGCCGTGTTGCTGAGTTGCTTACTTTCTGTGCATGGGGGGGGGGGCTTCCAAAACTCCAACGGGGTTGGATTACGGGGGCTGGTCATGTGACCAGAGGGTGGATGAGGGAGGGGCCATGTGAAGTGGGCGGGGTTGTGTGCAGAGGGGGTGACGCAGCCCTCCAAAAGGGGTGATGCCCAATGGGGGAGGTGACTTGAATCAGTTACACCCCAGGGTGCAACCCACCCTAGTGACGCCTCTGTCTAGATGTACTGTGAATACTGTTCCTAAGCAAGCAGCTGATGAAAGAAGAAATGTGGCACATATCATATTCCTGGGGCTGCTGGGCCCACCCTGGAAACACCTGTACTCATTCACTCTAAACCTATCTTACCACTCCAAGGATAATGAGCTCCAAAAAAAATAAATCAATCAGTTTTCAAGTTTTTACATGATGCTGACTGCTGCTTGCGTCTCCCTTATCATTAAGGAAACATTCCTAGAGCAATTTTACACTTAAAACATTTAAAATTAATGTGGTAAGATAAGATGTTAATATTCATGCAGTGTTGTTTTTTTTTTTAAAAAATAAAAAGACAGGCCTCATAAGCACAGGGAGCAAAAAAGGGCAAGACTGATGGCTGAGGCAGTATTCAATTGGCTGAAATGCACAGCTGTCATTTCAGGTGTGACTCATTGATTGAGTGATGCACTATGAGCATCTTTTCATATTACATTTCGCTTCACCAGAAGGGCATCTGATTTTATGTTTCTTGACAGACAGCTCCACAAGAAACAAGTTACATTCTCCTTTAAAGTTTCTTTCAGTGATTGCTCACAATAATTTTTTTTAGAAAAGAAAAAGGAAAGAAAAATGAGGCTGTTTTAGTCAACATGTGAATAAGAGCTCTTAATTTTGAAGATCTTTGACTCGGAGCCCTTGATATCTGCATTGCTAAGAAATCAATGATGATTAAACCTTGAAAGCTAAAATATAGCAATTGCATCAGTACATTCAAAGTCAGTGGAGAGTTGATTGGACTTGTGACTATATCAAGGAAGCTCAGTATTGCTATGCATCAAGTGACATAATTTGCTGTTTGAACTGCATATGCAGTGGAAAAAATAGTAAAGAGAGTGGAAAGAAGGGTCAAATATGATTGTAGGATGTTTGAAATTGTCTCATCTCTACTACAAAACAAATGACTTACTAGGAAATCAACCAGTTTTGTTTCACAAATGGTGTTGAAAAAACCCTGCCATTTGTAAAACAACTGTTATTTCCAAAAGCGTATTTCTACGAATAGGGTTGCCAGTTTCTGGTTGGGAAATTTTTTAGAGATTTGGGGGGGGTAGAATCTGAGGAGAGTAGGGTTTGGGGGAGGGAAGGAACTTCAGTGTGGTATAATGCCATTGAGTCCACCCTCCAAAGCAGTCTTTTTCTCCAGAGAATTTATTTCTGTCACCTGAAGATTCAGTTGTAATGCCCAGGAGGTCTCCAGCAACTACCTGGAGGTTGGCAATCCTATCTATGAGCAAAATCAAACAAACTATTATCTTACATTTTTACTTCCCAAATACAGAATAAACCTGTCCTGAGGTGCTGCCCGCTCTGGGTTGTCCTTTTGAAGCATCATATATAAACTCAAGGATGTAAAAGCCTTTAAGTCTTCCATGTTTGTTTGTGGATTGACTTCGACAGCTGATTGACCTTCAAATGACATTGAAACTTGCACCTGAGGATGACACATGTAAAACTGGATGTTATGCTCATCTCTGCAGAGAAAAATTAGCAGTAATTTGCAAAGAACGCAGGCAACAGTTACCTATAGTAATAGCAATGACTGAACTTCCATTGAACACATTTGGTCATATTCTCTCAGGTCTGTTCAAGCTGTGAACAGACCAAACAGAGCCCACCAGCAATGTATGCTGGGCTGCTAGACATTAAAAAAAAATTATTTTGTATTTTTGCCTGCGTCAGACTGCAAATACAAGTTACTGTGCCATGAAATATAATACTAGGTAGACAAGCTGCTTTTATCTTGATGGGTCACATGTTGTACATGCATGGTGAAGTTTGTAAAGGATTTTTTGTTGTTGTTCTAATGAAACTGTAGTTTACACTTCACTTTTATTCAGTTCGTAGGGGATTAAGTAGATGCTAACCACCACCACCACCACCACCACCACCACCACCACCACCACCACCACCACCACCACCACCACCACCACCACCACCACATCACCACCAACAAAAAAGCAAGATGCAAAATCTTTTAAAAGTTGAGCATATAATGCTAGGTACACTTTTATTATTTACTTGTTCATTCTTCATTTTTATGAATATGCTTAATAAACAGTTATTATCTTGCTATTTATAGAGTAAATGTTAGCATAAAATCGGTGTCATTCTGCAGTTGGGATGCAGCATTTCAGTGCATAGTGTCCAGTTCTTGGGATCCTCTAGTATGAAATGCATTGCTTAATACTGACTGAGTTAGAAATGCTGCCTAAATGGAGCTGTTAAGATGATGTGCTAACAGTGCAATACTAAACAGTTACCCCCTTGTGAGCCACCTGAATTCAACAGTGGGATATAGCCCTGTTTAGGACAGCATCATAAGGCTATCTGTTACAATTCTCCTCCAGCACCTTTACCTTGTTTGCTACACTCCTTGTCTGTGCAATGAGCTCCCTGATCCTCTGAATGCTGGCTGAGACATTGTTTGCCGGCCACTTTTGCTCCACTGTACGTAGCTTATCCAGAAGTTGTGGGACAACTTCTGTGAGAGTCTTCACTATAGTTGAGAAAGAAAGAGGGTTAGTATGGGTTGCTTGGTATCAACACTGCAGACAAAGTAACAATAATAACATTTTGATACAAGCTGTTATGCACATTCTCATAAATATAAGAAAATATTATCTGTAATACACAGGGAAAAGGCACTGTTAACTGTGAAGCATTATTAATCGCATAGTTCATTAAAAAAATTAATCACTTTGTTTATTTATTAGACTTGTGTAATGGACTGGTAGGTTAAGTTCCGCCCCTCCCTAAGAGTGACCAATAGGCACTGATGGAATGTTAGTGAAAGTCAGTGGAAAACAGCAGTTAAGAGAGGGGATTACAGCAGTTAGGGAGGTAGGGAGCTGAGTGAAGCTGGGGAGAAGGGCTGCTTAAAACTTCTTTTAAAAAAAGTAAATTTGAAACAAAAGATCTCAAATGCTGGAGTAGGGAATAGCAATAGAGTATTCATAAGAAGGTTCCAGCATGATGTTGTGATTACAGCCTCAGACTAGAATCTGGGTGAGCCAAGTTCGAATCTCCACTCTGCCATGGCAGCTAGCTGGCTGGCTTTGGGCCAGTCATACACTCTTAGCCCAACCTACCTCACAGGGCTGTTGTGAGGATAAAATAGAGAATACAAGAATGATGTAAGCTGCTGTGAGTCTTCATTGATGAAAAAGCAGGATATAAATGAAGCAAATAATATCACAAATTCCAATGAAGCTACAATAGTAAAAGTACAGTAAAAATATAAAAAAGCAGCAAGACTTCAAAAATGAAACATTTTCAGTTGAGTATCCAGGAGTAAAAAAGCTCAGATGTAGTTGCACACATTAGGTTGGATACAGCAATCCATCAGTGAAAGAAATCGATGGCTGCAGAACTTTTCTGCCTTCTTTTGTCTCCGAGAAGTCCTTTCTGACCCTAGGACAATTGATTCCTATGGTTGTGAGAGTACATGGAGTAATGGCCACAGGTATCAGGGAGCTGCAGTGAGGAAGGGGAAGGAGGCGAAATTGCCTTTCTTGCCTATTTTAATGGAAGAGAAAGGAGGAAGAGTTTTCACCTTTTCAGAGCAGCTCTCCCCCAACACATGAGACATTTAGTCCCCATGGTCTTGCAGACTTAGGAACCAAGTTTCCTGGGGTCAGAAGGGACTGCTGGAAGGAGGGCAAAGAACAGAAGATCTGTGATGCATGAGCAGATCACTGAGTTTAAACTTGTGATTAGTACATGGTCATATTTATACTCAGACCATAGTTATGGGTTTGAATAATGGGTTTAGGCATAATTGAGTGCCTAAACAATATGCCTGGGAGTGAATCACTTGCATGCTGTCTGGCTTTTTGGAAGAAGAGTCGAAGTTCAAATGCAACACATTACAGAATAGTAATAAGCATCATCAGGAAAGATAGCAATACCAACAATACTTCACTGAAGTGAATTTCTCTCACTTTCACAGATAGAGATATACAAACATGTACTTCTGTGCTACTTACAAAGTCCCTGTCTTTCCACATGTTCTGACAAGGACCTTATGGACTTGTTCCAAAAGATAAATAATAGCCTTTTTGAAAGGTCATTTTAAAGGTATTTGTACTGCTGCTGCTATAATAAATTGCCCGTCTCATGGCATTTTATCATTCAGAAAAGTTCTCTAGTTTTTTTAAAAAAAAACATATTGAAGAGAAGAGATTCATGTCATGGAAGAAGGGAAGGAAGACGAACACATGGGCATGGACGCTTGGCTTCTTCTTGTCATGAATAAACTGCCATTGACATAACATCCATAAATGCTTGTTAACAAATCCATATAAAGAATATCAGACTTTGAGATGATAGAATTCCAAATTCTGTTGAAGCTGTGGGAATGCTTAGAGTGTTGAAAATGGGTGATGGGGCCATAAATGGCTGCCACGTAGTTACAAAATGGGGGTGAATCACAAACTGTTAAGGAATTTTTAAGCCAAGCTTCTTTCTGCAACGGAGGTAAGATGTTCACAGATAGCCATTGGGTTCTTCTCAAGAACCTCCTGCTCCAGGGAGTTGTGATGATGAAATGCAAGACAGGCTTTTTGCTTTGGGGAAGAAGCAAATGGGCACCAGCAAAGACACATGTCAGTACCAATGTTCCCTCTAAGCTGTAGAGTCTTGTGAGCAAAAATTCTACTTTGTGAGCTACTGGCATTAAAATTATGAGCTACTGCATAAATTAGTGTGCTCTGGGGTCATCCTTCCTGAGCTAAGACAAGAATGTGTGAGCTGGATGCTAAAAATCTGTGAGCTAGTTCACGCTAACTCTGCTTTGAGGGAACACTGGTCACTACCATTGTACCCAGGGATGTCTTGTTGGTGATAACTTCTGTAAAACAGATGTAAAAATGGGCCCTATAGGGTTATTTTTTAATATTTTTATTTACTATATTTATTTACTTTCTCAGTGAGATTCAAATGGATTACACTGTGCAAATCAATACAATCTATATGATGAGACTTCTAATAAACCATGCATTAGGACCAGGATTACTGAAATCTGAACAAGCATTAGGTGTAAAGCCCTTTATGGTCAGGGACCTCTTTACCTGCGGGACCGCCTTTCCCCATATATCCCCCAGAGAGCATTGCATTCAGGGACAAAAAATCTGCTGTCCACCCCTGGACCAAAGGAGGCCAGGTTGTGTTTGACACGAGCCAGGGCCTTCTTGGTGGCAGCACCAGAGTTATGGAACGCTCTCTCAGAGGCCATAAGGGCCCTGTGGGACCTTCCTACATTCCGCAGGGCCTGTAAGACCAAATTGTTTTGACAGGCCTTCGATGCTTAAACTGAGAGAGAGCTGCCACTGGACATCAGCTAGAGTTTCCGGTGACCAACCGTCTGAAAAACAGAGCCGCCAACATAGTAATGGTACAGCACTGTGAAATAATTTTAAAATTTTAATTGTATTAATGTTTTATAGATTTTGACTTATTGTTTTAAATCGTGTAAACGAATGTTGTGAGCTGCCCTGAGTCCGCTTGTGGAGAGGGCGGGATAAAAGTTTAATGTAAATAAATAAATAAATAATAAATAAATATAACAGTATGCAGACACAATGCAGAAGAATGGCCTGCTTATGACTCAGTGTTTAAAAATGTTATCATGCTTTCTTAGTTTTCTTGCTATGCCCACTGGGGCTAATTCATTGCATAGGAGGAAAACTGGGTTTGTAACTGAATATATGTCCAACAGAGAACCAAACCCAATCCTGGCTCTATAACATACATCTCACCCTAAAAAAGTAAATGTATGAAAGAGCCATACCTTTGGTTGAGGCTGCGGGCGTCCTTATTCCATCTGCTGATTCCATCACTTTGGCCTCCCTTGCTGTGATACTATTCTGTTTTATTATTACCATCTGACTAGTATACTCTTGAGCCAATAGCTGTTTTAATCTGTAGAATGTGCCCTTGTCACCTATGCTGTATTTCATTGTTTCTTGGTTTCCTTGGTTTTATTGTACTGTTTTTGGTTTTAACCTGTTATTTAAATCTATGTTGTGTTCTGGCCTGAGCCTATTTACGGGAAAGGGCAGAATACAAACTTACAAAAAAACATAATAGATATAATAAAAGCTCAACATGTTGGCTCAGTCCTCAATTTTTATTGGAAGTTGTGGCAACCACAATTGGCCTTGCACTCTGTCTGTCACCACTCCCCCGTGTCTTGGGTAGCCTTGCTGTGACCCACCTACTGCCAGCCCTGTCAGGCCAGAACCCCACCAGAAGGCCAGTGACCTTTGAGCGAGATAGTTCTCTCTTGAGAGGTTCTCCTGAAGCCTTACTGATTACTACTGCCTCTCCTCAGGTTAGGCTTGCCAATCCCCAGGTCCCAGAGGGGGTTCTTCCGCTTTCCCAGGCTCCTTCCTGCCCCCAGTCATCTGGCCGATGGGGGGGAAGCCCCGCCCCCAGAGGACCATGTGCCTTTTTACCTCCGGAGGCTTCAGTCTCCGATTGAAAGGCTTCCTCTTGAGATGGTGTGTCTGTGTTACTTTGAAGAAGTTGGCAGCAACTTGTGAGTAGAGAGGCCGATCCCTCGCTTCAGAGTCGCCAGAAACGGGGTGGGGGGGGGGGAGGAAAACCTCTGCTGAGCACTTCATTATTCCCTATGTGGAGATCGTTTCTCATAGGGTATAATGGGGAATTGATCTGGAGGTTTCGGGGGCTCTGGGGGAGCTGTTTTTTGAGGTAGAGGCACCAAAGTTTCAGTATAGTATCTAGTGCCTCTCCCCAAAGTACACCCCAAGTTTCAAAATGATTGGACCAGGGGATCCAATTCTATGAGCCCCAAAAGAAGGTGCCCCTATCCTTCATTATTTCCTATGGAAGGAAGACATTTAAAAAGGTGTGCTGTCCCTTTAAATGTGATGGCCAGAACTCCCTTGGAGTATAATTATGCTTGTCACACCCTTGTTCCTGGCTCTGCCCCCAATGTCTCCTGGCTCCACCCCCAAAGTCTCCTGGCTCCAACCCCAAAGTCCCCAGATATTTCTTGAATTGGACTTTGCAACCCTACCTCAGGGCCTGTTGTAAGAAGTCTGGGACAGTCTATCTCTCTCCTCCCCATATGCACAAACAACACTGCTGCAAAGCTAACAGTGAAGCAAACAGTAAACTGTGAGAGACATGTTCCTCTGCCCTGCCTACTCAGGCCCAGGAATGTTAAAAGTCTTAACTCAGAGACAGCCAACTCTTCTCTGTGTCCTCTATGTTAACCAGCCTTGGAAAGGGCTGCAGAGCTACTGTGACCTCACAAAAGGCATACCAGCACATGCAGCCTCCAAAGACCCCACAAACAGCCAGGGAGGCAAGGCCCCACTGGAAAGTGCTAGCCAGAGGCTGTTGCTAGGCAACCCAGGCTGCTTTTCTCAGTAAAGGGAGAGGCCTCAGGTGAATAGAATAGCATGCAGTCCACAGTTATTTTCTTCAGGATAGGGAGAGAAATCTGTTGTCTAGAATTCAGTTCGGATCCCAGGAGATCTTCAGACTCCACCTGGAGGTTGGCTACCCTAGGCCCAGTTACTTGGTCCTGTTCAACAGCAGTCCCTCTATTACAGCCATGGTGAATTAGCAGCTCATGAAATGGGAAATTCCTGGAGATTTGGTGGGTGGGGCCTGGAGAAGCTGAGTTTGAGAAAGGATGGGACCTCAGACAGGTACCATGGCATAGAATTCATGGTACATTAGCCATTTCTGCCTGGAGAAACATTGTTGCCGATCTCCAGGTGAGGGCTGTGTCATTATACCCTGCTGAGGTCGCTTGCTTCCTGTTTTTGTCCCCATTGTGGAGAAAGATTGTACTTTTACTAGGTAGATGCTACAGGGAGGGGTAGAAGATGGAAAACTAAAATCAGATCCATCCCCCTACAGAAAATACCTGTCTTGAGGTGCATACTCTATAACACGACCATGCCAGGGAAAAAAAAATCATGACACAAGCTCATGCTGATGCTAAACACCACAAGGTTGGATATGACAGGAAAAGGTGGCAACAATGCACTGCAAACAAAAGGAATGATGTGCTTCAGTGTCTGTGTGACCGTCATCAAGCTCCCCTTGCACCCCCCATTATTCTTCCTTCTAGGTATTCTGGACCTGTTTCAGGGCTTTGAGCCACCACAGACACAGGGACACACACACTGACTGATTTTGCACTCACCTTACGCCACTCTCACATTCGTTTTCTCAGCATGGCTTCCTCCGATTTCACACTATCTGCCCTGGGGCTGCAGCAAGCGTCAGCATTTTTGCGCAGCAAACAGAAACTGGTTTTTAATGGTTTCTGTTTGCTGCATGAAAATGCTGACTTCTGATAGTGTGAAATCGCAAGGAAACCGCACTGAGAAGACAAACGTGAGAGAGGAGTTAGGTGAGTGCGAAATTGGTCACACGCACATATGCCGGGGGTGGGGATGGAAAGCTGGTGTCTGTTTCAGCTGCAGGATGGGTGGGAAGACAGCAGGGGTGAGGAGCAGTGTTCCCTCTAAGCTGAGTTAGCATGAGCTAGCTCACAGATTTTTAACCTCCAGCTCACACCTTTTTGTCTTAGCTCAGGAAAAATGGCCCCAGAGCACACTAATTTATGGTGAGGATTGGTGAGGATGTTCCCTCTAAGCTGCAGAGTGTTGTGAGTAAAAATTCTACTTTGTGAGCTACTGGTATTAAAGTTGTGAGCTACTGCCATTAAAGTTGTGAGCAACTGCATAAAATCATTGTGCTCTGGGGCCATTTTTCCTGAGCTGAGACAAAAATGTGTGAGCTGGACACTAAAAATCTGTGAGCTAGCTCACATTAATTTAGCTTAGAGGGAGCACTGGTGAGGAGGTGAATGAAAGCCAAGGATGGGGGGGGGGACTTCAGAGCAGGGTCTGCTAGATCCAGGTTTTGCTGACTGGGTGATTTCGGGCCAGTTACACACTTTCAGTCTAACCTAATTTACAAGGTTGTGCAGATCGAAGTGGGGAGAGGAGAGTGATATAAGCTGCTTTTGGTCTTCCCTCCCATCAGTGTGAAGAAAGGTTGTCCTTTTCTTATGTAGAAGCTGCAGGGAGGGGGAAGGCAATGGGAAGCTGAAAGGGGGACAGATAAAGGGAAGGAGATACAGTTGCCAACTCCAAGTTAGGATATTCCTGGAGATTTGAGGGATGGGGTTTGAGGAGGGATGACACCTCAAACAGATACAATGCCATTTCCTCCTGGGGAACCACTGTTGCCAATCTCCAGATGAGGGCTGGAGATCATTCAGAATTACAGCTGCTCTCCAGATGACAGACATCAGCTCCCCTTTAGGTGGGGGGGGAAGTGCATGACTTCACTTGGGTGGGTGGAAGACAGCAAGGGTGAGGGGGCACTCACCCAGAGCCTCTTTCTAGAGCCCGTTGTATTTTTCTTCACAACAGGCCTTATTACTAGTAAATAAATAAATAAAACCTAGAGAAAAAAGACAGTCTAGTTAACATATCTTTATGATACATATGAATCATATGTTGCCACTCTACTGCTGATACTAGTACTACATCAGTACTGATCATGCTATTGTAGTAGCCTCACAAGACTCTGGATTTCAATGATTTGGCATTATCAACACTATATCAACACTATCTCAATGATTTCACATTACCTGTATCCCTTGTTGTAGCTGTAGCATGGTCAAAAGCTGCTGATTCAGGTTCAAAATTATGTAAATCTTGGGACCATTTGGTCACATTCTCAGCCATTGGGCCAGTTGTATGAGTTACTGTCATAGCAGTATTTAGGGCTTCATCAGTAATGACTTTCAACTGATTCAAACGTTGCCTTGCATTACCTATAAAACAACAACAGAGAACAACTTAACTGTAGTGAGAGACAAAATACTCTGTGATAAGGAAATAATGAAAACTGATACAAAAATGCAAACAATTCAATTGTATGCTTGGTTACTTGGAAGCAAGTCTTATAAGTTCACTGGTGCTTATTCCCAAGTATAGTTCATTAAATATGTATGAGATTAAATTGTAACTGGTTTATTGTGATATGGGCTTTGCAAGAAATATCCTGCCTCATCAAATGAATATTAGTATGACTAAATACAATCTTTATTTGAGTTGCTAGAGAACCAGCCTCTTTAAAAAAGACAAAATCCAGTGTAGCAGGAACACAAAAACCCGGTCAAGATTCTGGTCCTTTCCTCTTTTAGCACAAACTGTAAGATATTTGTTGATGTATTTTCTTTTCTCTTTTCTTTTATTAAGATGTAAGATGTAAGTTATTGGAAATTATAATGGATGTAATAAAATATATATATAAAGATTCTGGTCCTTTCAATGTGTGCACACATTGGCCTCTTCTGCAGAGTATAGTCATGGGAATGACTGGGCTCAGTAAAATGAAAAAAAAAAAGAATATTCAGGTAGGATAAGTATGAAAGATATTATCCAGTGCTTAAGATGACACAAAAGGTGTACTGATATTTTTATTTCAATATGCAGATCCTAAAGATATGCTCCAAATGATGGCACACAGAATAGCACTGTCACTGCAGCATTCTGGATCATGCAAGTGGGATAGGTATATTCCAGGGCTGGCCAACCGTAGCTCTCCAGATTTTTTTTGTCTACAACTCCCATCAGCCCCAGCCAGCATGGCCAATGGCTGGGGCTGATGGGAGTTGTAGGCAAAAAACATCTGGAGAGCTACCATTGGCCACCCCTGGTATATTCCATTATACAACATGTGAATTACAGTCCTATTCTAACAATTTGCTACCAAATAGTTATATATGTGGATCCATCAAAATGTGGAATGAATGATTTTCAATATAGCACATGTTGTCTGCAGTTTTGCCCCAGAGCCAGCTCTGTACATACACTGCTGAGACCGCCACATTACGATATTCTTTTTTAAAAATGAAACATGGGAAGAAAAATGCAATAGAAAAAAGGCAGACATTCAATCTAAATTTAACAATAATCAAATTGGATTGGATTTTAATCTTGCTTGGCACAATCACTAAAATCTATTTTATACATTTCTTCTTTAATCAGTTTTACAAGATTTAGCATTTGACCTTGCTCTGACATCTGGATTTTTGTAATGGCTTTCAGCAAACGGGCTTTTAAATCATTCTTCCTGGCAAGAGTTCCATTAACATGTTGACCTGCATCTGCAACAGCAAAATAATCTGCAAACCAGAGAAAATAAAGTGTAAGAAACAATTTTATTATCATGTGTATCTTAAAGACTGTCAATGCAGTCCTAAATGGAATACACCCTTCTAAGGCTACTGAAGTCAATGAGCTCAGATGGGTGTCTCTCCTTAGGATTACATAATGAATCTAGCATAGGCATCAAAGCATCAAAACGTTTAGCACTACTTTTTTCATCAAGATTAATTAACTATAGTGTTTTAACTGGGAGCTATTTAATAGAGATGGGCACGAACTGGGAAAATGTGGTTTGGTTTAGTTTGTGGTTTGTGGTGTGTTCAGTTCACAAACCATGAACCATCACAAACTTTTAGCTGCCAAACAAACCAGTTTAGCTTGTGAGGCTCATGATGTGGTAGAATGCCCCCTGGTATGCTAGAGACACCAAACTTACAGAGGGTCTCTGGCTGACTCTCCTGTATCTGCCCTCCAAGTTTGGTGAAGATTGGATGTTTGTGGTCCATGTTAAAAACCACTCCCCCAAGATGATGCCCCCAGGAAAGTGCTTTCTGGGGGAATGGTAAACACAGGTTCAGGAGATTCAGGAGTGTACAGAAGGCGTCCCGTTTAAGCTAGACAGAGACATCCAAGTTGCAAGGGACCTCCCCTGGATGCTGCTCTACTTGACCTCCAAGTTATATTGCTTTGAAATTAGGAAAATATTTTTAATTGAGCAGAGACAGTCTGTCTGGAAACATATCCATTCATGAACCACCAGGAACCACCATAAACAGCTTGAAAGTTCATGAAAAGTTAATGCCAGTGAATCTTCCATGAACTTCAGTTCATGAACCACAAACCAGCCAAAATCCATCACAAACTTTAGTTCATAAACTGGTTCATGCCCATCCCTAACATTTAATGTCATATGTATAAACTGAGTTTTCAGTGGTTGAATTTGTACATTATTTCCTGGCCAGCACTCCAATCAAATCTTGCAGAACCATATTTGTCAGATATCTTCTCTTAAAAGAGCTTAGTAACTGATATACATTGGGGAGAGGTGCCAATGCATTTACATTATATATAAGTACATCACAGATGTGAAAAATATGATTAGGTTTTACTTTTGACTGGTTAAAAGCAGTAAACCCCACTGTTTTATATTTCAGTACAAGAAAGTACAAACTTGGTATAAACCATATATAAAGCTTAGTAATGGTACAGACTTTTGCTTCTGTGCTGATGCTAGAGATGCAAAATGGATAACACAATTAATATATTTGTATTAGACCAATTTTCACTGGAGTTGCAATATTCAAACTTTTGAATGACACAATTTTCAGTGAGAAATAGTGGTTAATTCTGTTGCTTTAGCATTTGTCTTCTTCATGAGTTGCTGTAGTTCCAAAGAAGCGTATAAAAATGAATTAAGTAAAAATATTATGTTTACTGGCATGTGCTGTCTGTTGCTGTTCTTTGACTTGATTGAGAAGTCTTTTGCTTTCCTCTTTATGGTAAGTGATTTGAGTGTCAATTCCAACCACAGCCTACAAATGTATGGAAGAAAAAGGAAAAAATAAGCCATTATGAAAATAGGTGCTTTGCTGCATTTGGTTTTTATGAGGCAATCAGTATGATCTAGGGGCCCTTCACCTGTGCAGGATATCTGATATGTGCAAACTGTTTCTTATGTGTAAGGTCTTAATTATTAATCAGTAGAGTGGCTCCACATGCATTGCACTACATACAACATGGCTCCTAGAGTAGAGTAACTGTATCTTTAAAATTCTGAGCAGACTTTGGAGGATGGTGAAAGACAGGAGGGCCTGGCGTGACTTGGTCCATGGGGTCGCAAAGAGTCGGACTCGACTGTGCGGCTGAACAACAAAAAATCTTTAAAATGCAAAAATGATTATAGAAGGGTGTCCATGGCACTAAACCCAGGGATCCAGTGGTCCTGGAACCTCTTATGAGACATAGGCAGGATTGGCAGGAGTGCAAACATGCCAGAAAATTGGAGGAAGAATTACAAGGGACTACTTAACAGAGCTCCACTCTTCCCATACAGGCATTTGCCACGTGCTGCTGACTGACTCTCCTTCGTGGGAGGTATCATGGGATTAGTTTCTTCAGGAACAAAGAGAATCTGTTGTTGCTTTTTTTGGTGGTGGTGGGGGTCTGATGGGCATCTTATGCCTCTTTCACAGTGTCCCTGTGGGATGTCTATAAATAAGTCTGGTTTATTGACTAGTTAGGCCATAGTGGGAATAGGACAAGTAATTCAGGATAGGTAGGGAGAACTAGCAAGTACCCAGAGAGACTGGGTATGATGTCTAGGGAAAGAGAGTTCCTTGGTGCTGAGTGGCATCATCCCAAACCTGGAAGCACACCAGGGGAGGTAGATGAAGGCTGGCAACCATTGGTATATTCCACATGCAGCCAAGGGCAAGTAAGACTGATGTAATTGCTGGCCAGGTTTGGAGTCATGGTGGATTTGCCCAAATAATGGCAGCCACAGTAACACTTCCTAGAACCTCCCGTCCCTTCAAATATGTTAAAAAAAAGGGTAAAGGTAGTCCCCTGTGCAAGCACCAGTCGTTTCCGACTCTGGGGTGACATTTCTTTCACAATGTTTTCACAGCAGACTTTTTACGGGGTGGTTTGCCATTGCCTTCCCCAGTCATCTACACTTCCCCCCCAGCAAGCTGGGTACTCATTTTACCCACCTCGGAAGAATGGAAGACTGAGTCAACCGTGAGCCGGCTACCTGAATCAGCTTCCACTGGGATCGCACTCAGGTTGTGAGCAGAGGGCTCAGACTGCAGTACTGCAGCTTACCACTCTGCGCAACAAGGCTCTCAAATATGATAGCATATTTTAATAGATTATGATGTAGATAAGCTATTTCAATAAACTAATTAAACCCATGATTGTGTGTCTCAGATCCTTATTTGGAAGGAGGTGCCTGGGAGAAATGTTGCAGAGAAAAAAAAATCACAAATATTTCCAAAACAATTCACTAGGGAATGTACCTGAAATATATTGCTTCCAGTTCAGTGAACTGAGCAATTATTTGCAGCAAAGCAGCAGTTTGTTGAATGTTTACAGTGTATTATGTACATAGCCTAATCAAAAGATATGCAATGCAGAGAGAATTTAGGTTGCTTTCAAATATCACAGCTTGATAGTGCCTGACAGAGCTATACAAAGCACTGCTTGCATACAATATGCAAGCCCCACTGAAATGAATGAAAGCTGACAGGAGAAGGGGATGCCATATTCCTGCTGATGGCAGAAGATCTACTACTGCCCATTGATGCTTAGCTGGGTAGTATTAGTAAAATGGCTGGCAAAATGAGGGGGGGCATGATTGGTGTCCCTGGCATGATGATGGAACTTTCAGTTTGTCGTTACACTTGGTGATGCTCTAATATTTGCCCCAAATTCTATGCTAGAGTGTTGCCTCAGACCAATTATGTCACTTCCAGTTCAAGTGTAAGTTCCCACCTCCCCCATCTCCTGCCAGTTGCCAGGATGTGCAACTGCAACCCTAACAAGAATGCTCTGGCTTACAGTTCAGAATGGCATTTTTGATGGAGAAAAAGTATGAGAGGAAAGAGCTGAAAAATTTATCTTCCCCCATTCCAGTCTACTCTTTACATTTCAGATCCATGTCAGAAATCAGTATCCCTCCTGCAAATTTGAAGATGATAACCTACATGCAACATGTTGTAACACCATTATATAACACTGTGTTACTTACATCATTGACTCTCTCAGTTGTGTTTAAGGCCAAAACTGATGCTTCAGTGGCCTCATGAATATAATTAATGATGTTTTCATGAACACTGGAAGCATTTAATGCTTTTTGTACTAATCCATTTGTATCAACACCATGCAAAGTCCTGTGAGAAAGAAAGGAAAATACAGAATTGTTTACATGTAGTAGAAGGACATATTTGCTAGAGTTAAAACAACCTAAAATAAATTGGTTTGGAACCAGAATACTTGAAGGATTGCCTTCTCCGAAACATGGACTTGTGGTATTCAAGTACTACTGTCATTAGAAAGTCAGTAAATTTTATTTATATATAACCCGCTTTTCTTGCTATTGTTCAGTGTGGATTATAGGATATAAACAGTGCAATTAGACAGCATAAAACAATCATGGAACAATGGAGTAGTACTAGAATTACAAAATTCAAGAACAATGAGAACAACAAAGTCAATGTAGGGAAACTATAAATAGTATATAGATTACAAGGTAAAGACAGTGCAGTAAAAGAAGGTGATAACCTACAATAATCATTGCAGAGAACTGTTCCATCATAAAGATACCTTTCTGGGTTGTTCATTCTGCTGTAGTTATAATCTCTTTTAATATTGTCCTCTTGAACATTACAGTTTTGCATATTCTGCAGAATGACAGAAGTGTGGAAGCCTTCCTGACCTCCTCAGGCTAGTCATTTGATAAGGTGAGAGCCACCAAGAACAGGCTTTGCTCAAATGCACAAAACTGTCTCAGAAAAGTATAGTGGGAGAGGCGGTTCTGGTATCAAGACTCTGGAACTCACCCTCCTGTGAAGTATATTTTGTTTCTGCCCTTTCGATCTTCAGAAAGTCAATTAAAACATTTCTTAATTGTTATTCCTTAGGGTTACCTGACTGAAGCTTGGCTGCTGGGTGTGATCGATCTTGATTTAATTCCTTTTGCCATTTTCTATACTATTGCTTTATTGTTATATTTACATTTTATATATTATAACCGAGAGTTTAGGATAATGTAAGCCAATGTGATGGTACTTCCTTAACCATTTTTTTAAAAAAATAAATACTATAAATCAGTTGTACATGTCCTAGCACACTGATTGTACCAGCAGTCATGCAAAGAGTTCAGTTCAGCTGTAGATAAGAAGCTAGCAGAATTGCAAATCAGATGCAATGCTGATCACAATGTTTAATTATTCAGTCTCATCATGAATGGTGAGTGATATGGACAGATGTTAAATATACAGACTTCAGACTAGGAGCAGGAAGTTCTCATTTCAGGTTTCATTTCAGCTATTAACATAGGCAAGCCACTTTCTCATTCAACTTTCTTCCCATCTATAGTACTTGGACAGTAATCCATAGTCACATACAATTGTTGTAAGGATTACAGACATAATGGATAAGCACTGTACTTAAGCGCTAACTCATACTAATTATTACCAATGTGATATTTTGCTTGCCTACTAATCAATTAGTGAAGCCCCTTAAGATCTCACTGGGCGTTTTCGCACTTACCTTTTACTGGCGCGACCACCCTCCTCACGCCGGCGGATCTGCAGGGATTTCGCACCAGAAGCGCCGGCGCAGCCAAAAGAGCCGGCAACTTCCATCGCGGAGCCAGCTCAAATGGAAACCGCCAAGAAGCAGGAAAACGTTTGAGCTGGCTCCGCGACGGAAGTTGCCGGCTCTTTTGGCTGCGCCGGTGCTTCTGGTGCGAAATCCCTGCAGATCCGCCGGCGTGAGGAGGGTGGTCGCGCCAGTAAAAGGTAAGTGCGAAAATGCCCACTGATTTAAAATGCTTAACTTTGCTGGATTGCAGTTTGATCTAGTTAAAATTACCTTTCCAGTTCATCAGCAAGATTCTGAAGCTTCTGTGCATGTTCCATGGCCACCTGTACCATGTCATCATCAAACCTTGATAGGTTAGCCAGTCTGTCCTGTAGGTGTATTTTAGCTCCATCAATTTCTGCATAGAATCCTGAAGTATTCTGACAAAACAAGAAGAAAATGATAATAATAGTAATAATAGCAGCATTTTATGAGCTATTGGTATTATTTCAAAATGAGATAAAGAAAATCATTAAGCCCATGTGAGGAGGATGGGATAGAAATCCAAAATAATAAATAAATAATGATGAAAAATATTCATGCTTAGTATTAGTATTTGATCGTGAAGTCCTTGTAAGATAAACCTGTATCTGCCATACTCAAAACTCTTCCTGAATACAAGAAGAAGAAGAAGATATTGGATTTATATCCCGCCCTCCACTCCGAAGAGTCTCAGAGCAGCTCACAATCTCCTTTACCTTCCTCCCCCACAACAGACACCCTGTGAGGTGGGTGGGGCTGGAGAGGCCTCTCACAGCAGCTGCCCTTTCAAGGACAAGCTCTGTGATAACTATGGCTGACCCAAGGCCATGCTAGCAGGTGCAAGTGGAGGAGTGGAGAATCAAACCCGGTTCTCCCAGATAACAGTCTGCACACTTAACCACTACACCAAACTGGCTCTCCAGAAAACTAGCACACGATGGAGAAGGTTGGACTGGACATACTAATCGTCTAAATGATGGGAATTTTTTTGCATGGAGAAGCATTCAAGCCCATGAACTCCCACAAGCAATACAAACCACCTAGACAACACTTTACTGCCTCATTAAGGGCCAAAATATCTGCTACATTTTGGCGAGTTGGGTTGGGGCTTCCTGAACTTGACTTGCTTTCCCTGCAGTCACACAGCAGCTGTTGGGAAAGGAATGTTAAAGTTCCCAAGAGCCCAATACTATGGAGTGGGATCAGGAGGGGTTCCTGTCTTCTCCTCCATTCTGTTTCCCAGATGGCCCCTGCAAAGAGTCATTTGCATAACTTTTGGAGCTTCACATCAAATCCAGAGTTATACAAACAACTCCTTGGGGTGGGGGCAGTCTGTTCTGGCTTGTGCAACTTTAGGGAAAATGAGTCAGGTCCAGGGAACTTTAACCTGACTCCCCGCAAAGTGTAGCATCAGGGCCGAATCTAGAGGGGAACAGAGAGGGCACTTGCTCCAGGCGACACTGGAGGGAGGGATGCCAAATTGGGTTTGGAGTCCATTCTATTCTATGGGCCCATAAGATAGAATGGGCTCATAAAAGGGCATCATTTTTTTAACACCCCACCCTTCCTCAAAAAACATTTAGATGCAGTCCTGTGTAACATCTAGTTTGGTTCTGAGAACAAGTCCTTACGTGGATGAAATATCAGTTCTCTAAATTCTCTAATAACCAGCAGAGGGTATATTATTGTTGTTTTCTAGTGGCACAACACTTCTGTAGATGGAGAGTGATTATCTAGTGAGTACTGATGTAACACCTATTTAAGACAATCATAATATAAATTTCATATGGGATCTTACCTTTATTCCCTCACCCATTTCAAAGTTGATTTGATGTTGTACATTTAAAATATCTCTGGCTATCAGCAGAGTACTGTTGACATTGTTAATTTGTTCAGCCACTATTTCCTGTTGTTTCTGTGAAAGAAATTAAATCAGATTTCAGAAATGTTAGATGCATCTGAATAACTCAAAGCAACAACTAGAACAAAGTTGCATTATTGTTGATCCATGTATTAAGACTGATAAATGGATTGCTGGCTATTACAAATAAATCTGCCCCCTTACATTTTCTCACTCCAAACCATCCCCTGACGACTGCCAGAGGCCAGATATCCAGTTTGATATCAAACCAGAGCCCCCCTGAACTAGAATAATGTCTCTGGACATGGCATTAGGTTACATGGAAGTAGATCAACTGCTGGAATGTTCCACATTGATTAAAGTCTTTTTGTCTACCACCTCAAAAGCTATGGATTCTAGATTCTGCATGGAATTAAGCCATTACCAAAATCCCTCATTTCAGACCCTACATATTGGGCTTCTCAGCTCCCCTAAATTTGTATTTATCTCTGTGCTTGAGCCTGCCCCCCAGCTTTGCAGTTAGTCTCCTGAATACCTGAATTCCATTCTTACACTCTTGGTCCTTCATCCCTCACCTGGATCCCCAACTTCATAGGTAGTTTCAGTGTTACTTTTTTTCCGTATCCCAAGAATTCCCCACCTAGGACCAGCTTTTCCTTCTCTTGCTCTTGGACCACAGCACATCATACTCTTCTTCTCAGGACAGACAAGGCCTGATCTTACTTCCTCCCTTAATTCCTCTTAGATACCCCATTTGCACCTCAGACAACAACCAAGGGTAACATTGCTAGGATTGCACTACTGTATTCAACAGTTGGTTTATGCTTTTTCTTTTCCTTGCATTTCATTTTTTTTAGCATTATATCATGTTAGGTGATAAAGCTTTTCTTATCTGAGAATCCCTGTTTCATTTTTCTAAGGGTGTTGTTTTAGAAAGGAATCTATGTATAAAACAGTCAATAACAGCCCCAAATAATTATCCCTTCTGCTTAATTTTTCTAAGAGGATTGTTCTAAAAAGGGATTCATATATATAACAGATAAAAGTCCAAAATTATCATCTCCAAACATATTTATGGTTCAGCATATCAGGACTGGACTGAGATGGGGACTGATTTGGATACCTCTGCCCTTCTGTCATCTAACTGCTAGACACAGAGAAGCAAAATGAAGATAATGAAGAAAATTCCTTACCTTTTGAGTATGAGAATTATCTTAGGAATTGGTGAAGGAGAGAAGAGAATTCTGCTAACCATTACTGGTGCTCAGTCTTGCTTTCTATTCAGGTCTATACATACACATATACTTACAATTTACTGGACTTGAAATGATTATTTTGACATATCCCAAGGAAATACCAGAAAATTTTAGTGCATGTGCAGTCCCCCTGATGGGACAAATAATAACAATGGGCAAAAAAACAGCCACAGGGCCATTTTGGTTCTGGAAAATGGCATGGGGGAGACTGAAGCCCCTCCTCCTGCACTGCTGTGGTCCTGATCACAATCACACCTTGTGGTGATTTGGAGCTTTTGTGGTGAATTGGGGCTTGGTATCTGCCTAAAATAATGATTTATTAACAATGGGCAAATAACAGCCCCATTTGCCATCTATCTGCAAGTCCCTGTGGTGAACATGTGTTATGTATAACATCTAGTTTGGTTCTTAGAAGGATATAACTCTGTTTACGATTACACTGAGTGTCTCTTCAAACTTGCTTTATATAAAAAAGGGTGTAGAAGAATGTAAGTCACAGACAGGGGTCTTCATTGCCCTCACATTCTCAAGTGTTCGCAAACAGAGTTGGTGGCATAACCCTATTCAGAAATCCTCTTACTTGTAATCAACCTACACTAAACAGGGCATGTCTTCCTATAGTTGAATCATAGTTAGAGTTTTCAGGTCAGAACCAGGGCTGTCTTAATGAATGGGCCTGATGGGCACTTGCCCGTGGGCCCCACAAGCATAGGAGCCCCATACTAATCTGTGTATGATGCAGTACTAATAACCAGGTATTGATAGTTTGTGAATATATGAATGGATAAGCTTTTTATTTGCGCAAGTTGAGAAAATGTTGAATGTAGTCTTGTGGACCTATACAAACATCCTGGCGTGGGATTAAACACTAAACATTTATAATATATATTTCCAGGTGAATAACCTTTTCAGAGGTGACTGTGGTCAGTCATATGACAATGCCTCAAATATGTCTGGACGATATCCTGGATTGCAAGCAAGGATTCATCAACTCAATGAGTTCGCCATCTATGTCCCCTGTGCTGGACACAGCCTGAACTTGGTTGGAGTAGAAGCAGAAGAGTGTTGTCTACAAACTGTGAAATTCTTTAACTTTGTTCAGCAGCATTTTTGCTGCTTCTACTCATCGATGGAATGTATTGACAACATCTTTAGGAAAAGATTTTGTGGTCAAGCGTCTTTCTGACACACGATGGTCAGCACATTTTGATGCTGTTCATGCTCTGTAAGGGGGTTTCGAGAAAATAAAACATGCACTGGATTCTGTATCAGCTGACACTGAACAGGAAGTGAATACAAGGCAAGAAGCAGAAGGACTGAATAAGAAAATGAAAAACCTGAAAACAATCTTTTTCACAATTCTTTGGAATGACATGCTAGAAAGAATGAACAAAACAAGCAAGGTCCTGCAGTAAAAGGATGTGAACATCCTTGTTGCCACAAATCTTCTTGAGTCTATGAAAACCTATCTTCAGGAAACTAGAGATAAATTTAGTGAATATGAATTCAAAGCCAGGAGAATGTGTCCAGATACAGATTACAGTGATGAGAAAAAATGGGAACGAAAACAAAGTATGCATCTTACTAGATATGATGGATCAGCAGCAGCAGAAGAGGTACTTCTTAGTAAAAGCGAAAAGTTCAAGGTAGAAACTTTCCTCCCTATTCTGGACACTCTAATCTTTGAACTGACAAAATGTGCAGAAGCTTATTCACAGATTGGAAATCTGTTTTCTTTCTTCAGTGAATTGAAAACCATTGCTTCTGATGCACTGAAGAAACAGTGTGAACATCTGGCTAATATGTATCATCAAGACCTTAATTATGATGACCTTTTAAATGAATGTGAGCATCTCAAACACTGCACGGCTCTTGATGAAAATTGTGAGACTCTCCCTGCATTGTACAGAAAAATAATTTCCGACAACTTGAAATCTGTTTTCCCGAATGTTGAAATTGCACTCAGAGTGTTCATGTGCATGATGGTGATCAACTGTACAAGAGAACATTCTTTTTCAGGACTGAAATTTATAAAAAATCAGCTTTGTAGCACAATGAGGCAGCATCGTTTGAACTGGCTTTCACTCATGTGCATGGAAAATGACATCCTGAAGACCACGGACTTCAAGCCAATAATAAAGCAATTCTCTCCTACGAAATGCCGCAAATGCTTGTTATAATAAGAAATTCGTAGTAATTTCATACTGTGATATTTAATCTGTATGGTTTACTGAGTATTATTGTATTTTTCAAGCCTTGTGTATTGTTCAAATGTTTATCGTGTTAATTAGTTGTTGCTGCACAGCATGTTTTTAATGTTTCAACACCGATTTTGTTGGAAGTGCCAATAAAATAAATATCTATTTAATTTTATTGACCATTTACATTTTTATTCCTGTGAGTAGTTGTCGTAGGGGCCCAGTACACTGCTTTGCCCGTGGCCCATAATGCTGTTAAGATGGCCCTGGTCAGAACATGAAAAGTTCTGTACCTTTCAAAATTACATAACCATCTGCTTATGGCAGGCACAGTTACCTCATTTCTGTAGCACTGTAATGGGAAAACAGCCAGCAGAAACAGCCACCAGAAAACAGCCAACAGAAATTGTCTGTTCTATGCCACTTTTAAAACTACAGAATTGGGTCTGGCCTTTCTCATCTATTGGCATTGTTGTGCTTTTAAACAAAGGCATCTGGAGCAAAATATTATTCCACAATGCATAGCCCATATGTGATGAACTTTAACTTTAAGAAATGTGGAGAACTTTAGAAATTTAAGATTTTTGTATTGTGAAGTTTGATTTTAGGATCACTGAATGGCTGAAGGAAACCATTGATCAAAGGCAACTTCAGTAAAAGGACTGGTAGCAACAGTAGTGTTACCCATGAACCTGATGTATGGATGTCAAAGCACCCAGTTTATTAGATCTCTCCACTCATCATATCTCAAAAGCTCCTGGTATTGTACTGTATTGTATTGCACAACTGGCTAAAAATAAGGCTGACCCTAAAGACAGAAATGAATTATCTAAAGACAAAAATCTGGTTGAATACAATTCTGTCACCTGTGCATTTCAATACTCACATCTGAATGGTCCATTATAAATATTATCAATAGACATTGGGACATGGTGCCTGAGACACCAGGATGTGAGACATTACCCAAAATAGGACTCAGAAAGAGGAAAAGCATTAGAGACTGTGTAATCAGATCTGACATAAGTCAACTTAGAAGCTATGCATAAGAAAATGTCACTACATATGGACATTTTTGCTGTAGAGGATGTCTAGCGTGTAACTATTCAATGCAGGGGAAGGTTTTTGTTAATCCCAGTTTAATTCAGTTGCATCTTTTCTCACATGCTTTCTACAGAAGTCACAGGATCTTTTAAATTTAATCATCCAATAATTCTACCAATCGAAAATTGTTGCTCACACATTCAAAATACACATTCTGCACAATACCTCATTTTCTTGTAAGATGCTAGTGCTTTCTTTATTTATATTTTCTGATTTTCTGATATTATCAACAGCTTGGTCCAGGGCTTCCTGCACATCTGTCAGCTTGATATTATATTCTTCAAGTTGGTCCAATATGACAGGAATTAGAGACCTGGTTTCATTATGCATCTGCTGCAGTTTTGCCGCTTCTCCTAACACTGAAACAATAGCCAGACAAAGCTGATTAGCCTTTGTAAATGACCTTCTTCTTAGCATTAGCACCATGTACTATAAGCCTAGCAATACTTTCCTTCCAAATTTATTTATTTATTTCCGTAGAATTATAGGCTGCCCTTCCCCTAGTGGGCTCAGATCGGATAAGATCAAAAGAGTTACAGCAGGGCTCCCCAACTTTTTTGAGCCCATGGGCACCTTTGCAATTCTTATACAGGGTGGTGGAGTAAGCCAGAAAATGAATCCCAAAGTTTATCTTCAGGAACATGTGCTGTGCTGTGGTGAAAGCTGCCGCCAAAGGAACATTTTTAAAAATATGTACAGCCAAACAAATTTCCAATGACCAATCAAAAGACTTGCTGGGCAAAAGCCCCACCTGGCCCCACCCTAGGGCTGCCAAGCTCTTGGTGAATCCCCCACCTGGGAGGTTCCCAACCTGCCGGCCCACATTGGGCCGATGGGGGCAACCTCCCCCTACATTGTTGGCACAATGACGTCATCTGGAAGTGACATCATCAAAATGGTGGTGCCCTGCAGAGGCCGCTCTAGGCGTTTCTGGAGAAACTCTATGATTTTCCTGGATGCTCCAGCCATTTGGGAGGGAAAACTCTACGGTACAATAGGTACCATAGAGTTTTTACCTCCCAAATGACTAAAGCATCTGGGAAAACCATAGAGCTTTCCCGGAAACGCCTAGAGTGGCCCCTTCAGGGCACCACCATTTTGATGACATCATGTCTAGGTGATGTCATCGCAGGGCACGCGCGCAAAGCGCATGCGAAAGTCCCTTGATATGGAAAGCTGGGGACTTGGCAACCCTACCCCACCCACTTTCTAAAAAGTACTTGGTGGGTACTAGGAAAGATATCATTGGCATCTGAGTATGTGGGAGCAATATTCAGTAACGGTTCCTTAACTAGGATGACTTTATGACACTTACATGTGCAAATATCTGTTTAAGTCTTTAAAATAGATTACAAAAAGTGACACATAGTTCTGCCCACAGAAATTGTGAGCTTCCCAGGACTCCACACCTTGATTTCCCACATCAGATTACTTATCTTTTTGTGAGAAGGATAACTCACATTTCTGCGCTGCATCTGACTCTTCATCTGCAAGGAATCTCTGAGTGGTGAATGGCTTGTGAAGCCTCAAGTCCTTCAGCATCTCTTCTGCTGCCTTGCGCTTCTGAATGGTGTCCTCAGGTCTCAGATGATGTGCCACACTATAATACTTAGTCTCTCTGTCAAGTTCTGTGGACAGATAGACTACAGTAAAGCAAAGCAGCAATGAATTAAGATGTCTAAACAACTTCCTATGCAAGCTTTCTTGAATCATGGTTTCCTTTTTGTACATTTATCAGTAAGGTTGCCAGCCTCCAGATGGCACTTTAAGATCTCTCACTGTTACAGTTGATCTCCAGATGACCAAGATCTGGCACACACTTCATTGTGTTCCTTCTTTAAAGAAGTAATATGTGAATGACCCAAACTGGCTTACATGGGGCTCCCAGATACTCTATCCAGTGCACTGAGAAGTTTTAGTAGCATTAAAACAACACTCTTTATCTGGGTTTATCAAAATGTATGCATGCAGATCTTCTAAAAATATTTCAACTTGTTGAGATATGTCTAAATAGAACTGAAATGTTTTACTTGTTTGAACAATACTGACTACCTACATGGATTAGTATGAGAACTTTATGCAACTGTCTCCTCCAGTACAACCCCAGGAGGAAATTGTGCTCTCAGGATAGCAACCTGTTAATGGTCCCTGAACCTAAAGATGCTCGACTGTCCTCAACAAGGACCAGGGACTTTTTGCTCCTGGCCCAAACCTGATAGAACTCTCTGCCAAATTCCGTCTGAGCCCTGCAAGACCTTATGGAATTCCACAGGGCCTGTAAGGCAGAGATGTTCCACCAGGCTTTCAATTGAGAGCAGCAATAGTTTCATCCTAAACTGACACCCTGTCTGTTTGCTTCATGCTTACTTATCCCCTCCCCCACAGAGTGGCCGGCAGTCTACAATTTGGATACAATTATCACTCACCATCTCTTTTTAAATGTTTAAATGCTCTGGAATGCATTTGAATTATATTTTATTGCAACTGTTTTAATAATACTGTAAATTGCCCAGAGCCCTGCAGAAGCCAGGATTGGGCAATCCATAAATGTAATAAATAATTTTTCTCCACTTTCTGCTACAGCTGACTGCAGTCATGTCCATATAATTGTTAAATGGGAGACTCACAGTGCTATCCTAAGCAGAGGTATATCCTTCTAAGGTCATTTATTTAAACAGAAGGGTGTGATTATGCTTAGGATGACACTATGGATACATTGCTTCGTCAGAGGAAACTCCATTTTGCACTCATCTGTAAAACTGGTCAGATCAATTGTGTCTTGAATCCCCAGTGTGGTTTCCTCCTCAGCTTAAAAAAGAAAGAAAGAAAACTTTCACAGTCTTCTCCAACATTCCAAAATAAATGGAAGGGGACTAAAGGAGAAGGAAGGTCATAGAAAGAAAATTTACCCTATTAACCTTGGCTCTGCTAAAATAACTAAAAATAAATGTAACAAATCATCTGATAATGGTGGCTGGTAAGTAATAACACCATCACATCTAGCTCTTCAATGTGAAAAATGAAAATATTTTAAGTAGAAAGCTCAAATCAGGCCCCTAAGGACTCAAGCGTTAAGTTTGTACATGCACAGTGATGCTGTGTCATTTCATTACACCATTCTTTTGACATTAAGATGAACCAGGAGAAATAAAAATTTACCTTGCACATTATCTATCATATTTTCAAGTATTCGTACAAGACTGCTAGCACGTTCAATGATTGCCATGGTTTCCTTCTGTACCAATAGTCCACTGCTTGATTCTTGATTTCTCTATGAATAAACCATGTGAGCATGATATTAGTTCTTTTTAAATATATAGCCACTGGTGTGTGTAAGTTGGTCAAGGGTAAATATAACTTTTGCTTCTGGCTGATGAGTATAGGAAGGTCTATGGAGCATATAAATGATATTTGACAATGCTGGAGGAAAAGAGCTGCCTATGATTAGGTGGCTGATATTTGCAGTGTGGGATATTAAAATCTGCTCAGCATTTCAATGTTATTTGATGTAATCAGCTATCACACATCCAGAGCTCTCATATTTCATCTGCTGAAATTCAAACTAATCAGTACCTAAAAGATAACTGGCAACTTTCCTGTTTATTGCAATTACAAATCTGTCACATTGTTCTCTACAATTCCATAAACTCAGGATTAAAAATCTACTTTCCCTGTCCCTCCTACTGTAGCCCATGATCCCCCATTGGATCATTCAAACCAGCAGGGGGCCCATTGTTCCGGAATCCCCAAGCTCAGTCCTAGCATTGGAAAAAGTGCAGAAAAGGGCAACTAGAATGATTAAAGGTTTGGAACACTTTCCCTACGAAGAAAGGTTAAAATGCTTGGGGCTCTTTAGCTTGGAGAAACGTCGACTGCGGGGTGACATGATAGAGGTTTACAAGATTATGCATGGGATGGAGAAGGTAGAGAAAGAAGTACTTTTCTCCCTTTCTCACAATGCAAGAACTCATGGGCATTCAATGAAATTGCTGAGCAGTCGGGTTAGAACGGATAAAAGGAGGTACTTCTTCACCCAAAGGGTGATTAACATGTGGAATTCACTGCCACAGGAGGTGGTAGCAGCTACAAGCATAGCCAGCTTCAAGAGGGGGTTAGATAAAAATATGGAGCAGAGGTTCATCAGTGGCTATTAGCCACAGTCTGTCTGTCTGTCTGTCTGTCTATCTATCTATATAAATTTTTTGGCCACTGTGTGACACAGAGTGTTGGACTGGATGGGCCATTGGCCTGATCCAACATGGCTTCTCTTATGTTCTTATGGCTGCAGACACCCAAATAACTCTTCACTTTGGTCTGCATACACAACAGACACCATTCCAAGAAACCTGGTCCAGTCCTTTGCTCTCAAACCAGAGCAGGAGCAAAGAGCAGGCCATGGGTTCAAAGCTTCCTCCATGCCATCCCTGAAAATACCAGATGTGCTCTCTGCCTCTGAAGCTGGTCACCCTGTAGCGTCAGCTGGTATCCTTAAATCCTATTGGTGAAATAATATGACATGTTTTGTATGCTTTTACTTTGCTGATTGTTGGTGTACTGTGCTTGGAACAGCCAACACACTAAGTATCCCTAGGTGATTCCCTAGGGTGCCAGAGGGAAGGAGGCACTGGGTCCAAAAAGTGGACAGTGCCTCAGTGGGATAAATGTCTTGCAGTGCAACTGTATGCATGTTTACTCAGAAGTAAGTCTCATTTTATGTAATGTGGCTTAATCCTAGATTAGTATTCTTAAAAATGTTGCCTTGTAATGCAAACCTCAGATCCTGACACATCACTGATGCCAGTGCAACCCTACACTTACACTGTAAAGGAGGTAAATATGAATGAAAAACCCCTTGCCAGGCACACAGAGCACTGTGATTTCTTCAGAGACACACCTCACCTTCTCATGCTGTGGATATCTGCAAGATTTATGTCACATAAGGGGTGCACTTCAGTTATTCATAGAATTAGACACTATGGTCTCAGCCTCACTTGTCTGAATCATACTACAGTCCTGTAGATCATAGGGAAGAAAGAACTCTGCCTTGCGGAAAAGCAAGTAAACCTAATCCCCTTTCCTAATTTTTCTTGCTCTAGCCATAAAAGGTGGATGTATGTCACATGATTACAACATTTGTTTGATAGCCTGGTGTGACGGTAATGGAAGGGTTAACAAACAACTAAGGACTCATAGAGCCTGAGTCAGATGATCTGAGGGTGGGGGTCGGAGTGCTCGGAACTCTCAGGAAGAGTGATTGACAGTTAACGGCTGGGAGTCATGAGTGAAGGAGAGTCTGAGGGAGACTGCTGAGGAGAGCAGTTGATTCTTCAGAAGGAGCTGAGATAGCTGAGGAGAGACTTCGAGCGAAGTAAAGCTCACTGCTAGCTCTGAAGAGACAGCCAAGGGGCTGTGTGTGACAAAAGGAGAGTCACAGTGAAAGACCTGAGAGGTCACAGAACCATATACACTTCTCAAGAACTAAAGAGGTGGATGAGGGAAAAGTTGTGGGTCTAGAGGAGTCTGAAGGGCTGGGAGTAGAGACACCAGTTGGCTCAAGAGAGACCAGGCACATTACGCCCAAGAGGCCAGCCTAAAATAGTGTTGGAGAGTGAAGAATATATGACTTGTGAACCCTGAGAGACCTAAGTAATATCTGTACTATAAGCCTGAACTATTTAGCAACTGTTATCTATCAGAGTTACAATATAGCCCATGTAAATATCTCCCATTCTCCAGTTGGAGACTGTGTGTGTAAATAAAGTGGTTTACTTTTAAGTTCTCTGGTGCCTGTATATTAGGATTAACCATCAAAGCTGCTGTGGTCCCCTACCTATTGAGTTTCCATCCATCTGAAAACAAAACCAAACCCCCGAAGAGACTAGTATTGAGGAATCCATATTATACCCACCCCTGGTGTTCAGTAGTCGTGAGGTAAAATTAAAAAGAAAGAAAAGAGGCTGAAAGAGGGGCTGGGGTTGCCATAAGCCGCTTATAGAAGCGAACAAGACAGACAGTGGGCAAGCTGTTATAGCTGGTTACTTGGAATGCTTTCATTTGCTAGTGTTCTTAGTAATCCTGAAGACAAATGAGACCACTGCAGGAGCCTTCCAAAATTCTTCCATGGCCAGAATGGGGAAAGAAAGGAACAATTCTTGATAGGGCTGCCAAGCTCCCACTGTGGATGGGGGAACCCCTGGTTTGGGGGGGGCCCAACCCACTGGCACGGAGCAGGTCATCAGGGGGATCCCCACCCTGAAACAGCCCCATCACCATGCAATGTGCCGAGCACAATGACGTCACCCAGAAGTGATGTCATCATGGCAGGCATGTCACGCCACGGATGCTCTAGGATTTGCAGTAAAACTCTATGGTACCATAAAGTTTCACCATGAATCCTAGAGTGTCTGCGGTGCAATGTGCCTGGTGTAATTATGTCACTTCTGGTTGATGTTATTGTGCTACACACACTATGCACACACAATAAAAGAGTCCCCTGCCGGAGCCGCAGAGGGACTTGGCAACCCTAATTCTTGATCATTCCAGCCTTATCATACAAAAAAGTGAACAAAACAGAGCCTCCACAACATGATACAAAAGCTACAATCCATCTTTGCTTCTGATGCTACCTATCAGATGTATTGTGCACTTTGAGTTCTTTGTAGAAAAATAAGAGTTGGCTTTTATACTCCACTTTTCCCTATCTTAAAAAGGTAAATGTAGTCCCCTGTGCAAGCACCAGTCGTTTCTGACTCTGGGGTGACGTTGCTTTCACGTTTTCATGGCAGACTTTTTACGGGGTGGTTTGCTATTGCCTTCCCCAATCATCTACATTTCCCTCTCCCCCAGCAAGCTGGGTACTCATTTTACAAGACTTCTTGTTCAGGTCAATGACAGCAGCATGCATGCATTTCCTAACTCTACTGAATTTCATAGGTACAATCCCCAGAGACATTTTACAGAGCTTTGTACCAGAACATTTCCTTGGAAAAACTCTGAAAAAGATAAATTGCAACCAAACCTTTTCATCAAGTGTGTTGATTTCTTTAAGAAGCTCAGTCATTTCTCTCTCAGCATTATCAATCTGGCTTGTTCTCAGAACAGAATGATTATCCTTCTCCGTCAATTTATCCTGCCAATTTTTTTTTTAAAAAAACAAAGCCTCTTCAGTACACTTGAAAATCAATTTACTTTAAAATGAAAACTTTAATAAGCATCAATAAAGGAATATAGCAACAAACCACACCGTGAACTTAATTGAGTCAAAGAGCTGGAAGGAACCTCATGGGGTAGCTAATTTGGCCTTGTGTGAGGCATGAGACACTAGCCCTAAGTCACCACTGACAGATTCTTATTTAGTGCCTTATTCAAGATCTCTATTGAACAAAATTGCATAAATTCCCTGGTATCTTTACTATTGTCTAAGCTTAACATGCCCTTTAGGGATTTGTTTTCTCTTTGCATACCACACATTTCTCTTTGCATATTTCTCTGCATACCATTCCACAAAAAAATGTCTACAGGGTTGCTTTTTGCTGGCATTGTGCATGGAAGCAATGGAAGAAGGTTGCAATATTTAGATGCAGCATCCACCCATTGCACCTGTACATTTCTTTCAGAGGAGAGCAGTGCACACAGAAAGAAGCCCACATGTACCAATGAATCTGACCAATGCATTATCCTCTAGATAATTTTAAGTCAGACTTAGTTTCCTTCATCATTCTAGACTTACCATCTTTTATCCTGGTTTTAGAGCTGATGATTGTCTTCCTACTATGAAAGGCAGTGGTTCTCTCTGTTTATGTGTGTCAGGTCTGGAGATCTCACTGGTGAAATCAAGTGATGAAATCTGTACACTTAACCCAGCAGAATAGTCAGGTAATAACATTGTGAAAACTGATATCTAAGATTGTGTACAAACAGACAAGACCAAAGGACAAGTCTTGCCTAAGATCCCTAAGGTTCCTGTGATGATGACATAGGTTGCCAATCCCCAGGTGGGAGCAAGGGATTCTCCAGTTGGAGGCCCTCCTCCTGCTTCAGGGTTGTCAGAAAACAGGGGGGGAGGGAAATGTCTGATGGACACTCCACTATACCCTGTGGAGACTGACACCCATAAGGTATAATGAAGAATTGATCTGTGAGTACCTGGGGATCTGGGGGGGGGGCGCTATTTTTTTGAAGTAGAGGAGTCAAATTTTTAGCATAGCATCTGGTGCCTCTCCTCAAAACACCCCTCAAATTTCAAAAAGATTGGACCAGGGGGTCCAATTCTGTGAGCCCCAGAAGTAGGTGCCCTTATCCTTCATTATTTCCAAATGGAGGGAAGGCATTTAAAAGATGTGCAGTCCCTTTAAATGTGATGGCCAGAACTCCTTTTGGAGTTCATTCATGCTTTTCACACCCTTGCTCCTGGCTCCACCCCCAAAGTCTCCTGGCTCCATCTCCAAAGTCTCCAGGTATTTCTTGAGTCAGACTGGCAACCCTATGGTGAGTGACTGCCTACTAATTGCCTGCAGTGTCTGTTGCCTCTCTGAGTGGCCTGTGTCCTCTATCCCAGTATGCCATTTCTGGATATAAGTCATAAGTGACAATGCATATCTCTAGGAATTGCTGGAAACCCTGTGAATCACTGGATTGCTAGAGTGCCCCGTTTTCACTTTAGGGATGTACCTGGAAGTGATGTAGTATCTTTGTCCTCCCCCCCTCCTGCTGGTTGTCAGGCTCCTCCAGGTAACCCTACCTCTTGCTTCATAATGGAACTGCATGGGCAGAAATAGCAGTGGTAGTAGTGGCTCGTGGTGCTGGAGTAAATTTTCAGAGAGTGTAAAGTGGGAGGCACCACTGAAAGGTACAACAGATGTAGGGAGTCTAATACAAGTGATGTGGACTTTGCCCTAAATCCAGCAATATGAACATCATAGGCAGAAAATTATTATATCTGTGGATGTCATTCTAAATGGTAGTGAAGGTAAGAATGAAGTGGCCATAGGAAATATCTTTCTTATGAGGATTAATTTCTCTTTTAGCAAAAACATGGCATGGAAGTAAATAAACATCAGTTGGTAAACAATGCTCATCAATTGGTAAACAAGCCTCTATTTAAAAGACATCTCTTTATCTAGGCTCCAGCTAAGATTTATCAATGGTAGATAGAGAGAATCCTATATGCTCAGTAATCTCATAATTTAAATGGTTACAGTTATGGTTATATTTTTAACATTTAATAGTTATATCTTCTATAATTGTATGTGTATGTTTAGTGGGGTGACACACGGTAAACAGTGGTCATGCAGGTTTTTTGGCTGATGGTGATTACAAATGTTGCTCTCCACAATCTAAGTGAATACATTTTTTGCAACATTATGATAATGACCTAGTAATTATAAAACAAAAGTGAGAAGATAAGCAAATAGAAAAACTTGTACCTTGAGGACAAAAGCAGTGGAGTTCAGGTCATGCAAATGTCTGTGAGCAGCAACCCCAGTGGAAATGCTCAGCAGAATGGCTTTGCTTTCCTCCGTGGACTGAACTGCCAAACTGATATCATCAGTCAAATCCCAAATGCATTTGTCACAGCCTGGAATTAAAGGAAGCTTTGGTCATTTGTTTCACAACCCTGGACTCAACCAAATGAAGCCCTGGGCTGGGTGTTCAGTGCTGATTGCATTGCCTACTCCCTATTCTGACCTAAGCACCAACTCACTCACTGCATAATCTGTTCTGAATTTATCAATGTTGTCAATTAAATTTTTTTTTGCACTGTATAAATAGAATTGAGGCTTATGTCTAAGGGTTTTTCCATGGTTTGGCTGCTGAATGGTAGCAGTTCTTTTCTGAGCCTCCTCATGAGGCTGTTTTCCATCCGTTCGTCTTTCAGTGGTTGCTTTGTTATTCCCTTGTGCTTTCTCAAACTGGATTCATGGTAGTTTGAGAAACCATGGAGAACAAATAGACCATGAGGAAGCTCAGACGCTGTGAGTAAAACTGCTGCAGTTTCTCCTCCAAATTGTGGGAAAACCGCAAACAACATGAGTGTCATGGGCAACATCTGAAGACCGCAGACTGAAGAAGACTGAAGATTTATACCCTGCCCTTCTCTCTGAATCAGAGTCTCAGAGTGGCTTACAATCTCCTTTATCTTCTTCCCTCACAACAGACACCCTGGGAGGTGGGTGGGGTTGAGAGGGCTCTCAGAGCAGCTGCCCTTTCAAGGACAACTCCTGTGATAGCTATGGGTAACCCAAGGCCATTCCAGCAGCTGTAAGTGGAGGAGTGGGGAATCAGATCCGGTTCTCCCAGATAAGAGACTGCACATTTAACCACTACACCAAACTGGCACCAATCTGGCCTGCCAAACCTTTTCTTTGAAGAAGAAAAAAAAAAGCTTTCTTCCAGAAACATGCTGCCACATAACAGTGTGGTTGAACTAAGGTAGCTAGAGGGAAGTTAGTTTATGGGATGGAGGAACTGAGGTCTTACCTTTCCTCCTCCTGACCTAAGCAACTGGCTGTTCTGGCTGTAATGTTGTGCTCATCTACCAAATGTCTTTGATTGTGGCCTCTTTTACATACATCCAATACTGGAAGGACAGGCTAATTTGGAGGGGGGAGGCTTTAGAAGAAAAAACAATCTCCACTTCTATACTTCAGTCTATGCCCTACAAGTGAAAGCTGATCAGTGATGGGGTGCTGGCACTGTAGGATGGTGGTAATTTAGCAAGTATAATTGCTTGCTGTTCTTACTGATAACTGGACAATCTGTGCCTGGAGGAGGCATCGGTGGTTCTGCTAGACATTGCCCTGTTCGTCTGTCACAAGGTCCTCCTCCACACTTGCATGCTAGGAAAAAAGAGAAAGAGGGAGGGTTATAATAATTATTTAAAACTTGGAACCTGTGGCTAAAGTGTTAGCTGGTCACTTCAGCTTCCCTCTCTCTGATTAGGTTCTCTTGACTCAGTTTCATTTCTCTGCCTTTTTCCTCAGGCTTCATTCAGCTACCCTCCATTTTGGTTATTTTCTCCTCTCATACATTCCTTGGAAGACAATTCTTGTGTTCCACATTGGTTATCCACATGGGTTATCAGCCCTGAGTTCAATCCTTTTGACAAGTGGATTTTTTCGCAGTTACCCTATACCACTGTGCTGCATCTGTGTACCTCCAGGGATTTCCCTAGCCTTTCTTCAGGCTTTCTCAAATCTCCTTTGCTCTGAAGCTTTGGGAAACTGGATGCTGCTGTGTGGGTGATAATAGGGTTGCCAGATCCAGATTGGGAAACTTCTGGAGATATGGGGGTGGAGCCTGAGGAGTAAAGGGACCTCAGAGGGGGTACAGTGCCATAGAGTCTATCCTTCAACGCATCAACTTTATCGAGGAGAACTGATCTCTATATGGGGTGGCCAGCCCCTCAGTACTGGTAGAGGTTCTCCCACTTTTGTAGGCTTCTCTTTTCTGCTGGCCAGCTGGCTGGCAGGAGGAACCCTATCTACAAATGCCCCTACAAAACTTTTTGTTTTACTGATGTAAAATTATAAGAATCTATGCATTGGGCATTTCTAATTGCCAGATATTAATTTTTTAAAAGAATGAATACCACTGAGCCCTAGAGCTGGGCAAATAGCTGAATCCTGAAGATTTGGTGTTAGGGCCTGAGAGGGTAGAGTTTGGGTGACGGGACGGAGCTTGGATGGAATGTGATGGCCATGGAGTCTACCCTCTGAAATTACCATTTTCTCCAGGGGAACTGATCTCTGTAGTCTGGCAATCAGTTGTAATGCTGAGAGAATTCCAGGCCCCGCCTGGTGGTTGGCAACCCTACAAGTTAACCCGGGTGGAATGGCCTGTGCTACTTGAATATGTGAGATTCCTCTTAGTTTTCAGATTGCTGAAGAAGATGGCTGTAAAGCAGAAATAGAGTGGAACCTTAAAAACTAACAATGCTTATTTTAAAAGGTATTTTATTTTAGTACAACAGACTAACATAGTTACTACTTCTTTGTATTCCACTCTGTGCCAAGAAGCACAAAGTGACACAAAATGAATGGCATCACTAGTGAGAAATAAATGAAGGCCAGAATCCCAGAGGTGCTTGCCACAGAATAATAAACAGTACATATTTGTTTTTATAGCACTTTGGAACACACAAAGCTTTTTACTGAAGGAATAATTTCAGTGAACTACTGCAGAGAAAATAAAAAGAGATTATAAATTGAATGTTATTTCTTTTATATAGTTCAACATGTTGTTAACACACATGACAAAATAAGCAGTCCTATTTAATCTCGCATAGTAATTTATTTATTGCTTTGTAAATTAAGAGGAAGCATTGCCATATCAGCTACCACTGTGCATTGCTAAAACTTGCATTTTCAGAGCACATTAAAACCTTCTAGCTATTTGGTCTTATCGTGGTTTCTAAAATTAGCTACCTTCTCTGGGTGATTTGTTCAAAGACTTGCAGAGTACACATTCTATGATGAATGAAACACTGAAAGGCAGACAGAAGCCTTTTATGGACTAGCAAAGTCAGCCTACCAATCTGCCTTAGCTGCAATGGCACAAAAACTATCTTGTGCCATTCCAGCTAAAATGGGGCAGCTAGTGAGGAAAAGAGGCAGACCCCTCCAGCTCTAATCCACCTCTTAAGCAAGATCCTGAAAAAGGGTTTGGCAATCTTCCAGTGGAATTTAGCCCTGATAGTTAAATGAAACCTCCATGTTCAGATGCAGTATACCTTGAATACTAGCTACTGGGAGCAAACAAAGGAGGGGGACCATTTCCTTCCTGCTTTACATGTAAGTTTGCCAGAGGCATTAAATGGGCAGTATTGGACACAGAATAGTGTACTAGATGGAGTTAGGCTTGTATTTGCTGTTTAAACCTGGCAAACTCGTTATAATTATTGTTTGAAAAGTATATTTTTTCACAGCCTCCTCACGTTATACTTAATCTTGGCTGTGTTTTTCTTGTTTAGTTGCCAAGCCTTGAGGCGGGACCTAGAGACCTCCCACTTTTACAACTGATCTCCAGCTGGCAGAGATCAGCTCCCCTGGAGAAAATGGACTCTATGGCACTGTACCATGCTGAGGCTCCCACCTCAAAACCCCACCCTATCCCAAATGCACCCCCAAAGTCCCCAGGTATTTTCTAACACAGACCAGGCAACCCTAGGAGAGGATAAGATTTCAGGAGGGAAGAAATCTCAGTATAGATGCTTCCCTCCAGGAGTCATATCATAGAAAAAGAAGTGCCAGAGCTCATTAGCGCAACTCATTTGCACATTGCATTTGCATGTGACACATACCCCTGACATCACTGGAAGGCTCACTCAAATATATCCGCTCAACATCTACCTTAAAATGCTTCTTAAATTGTAATTGTCATAATAAAACCTTACTCCCATCATACTTTTTAACAACAACAACAACAACAACAAATTTTATTTGTATCCCGCCCTCCCCGCCGGGGCAGGCTCAGGGCGGCTAACAACATGGTTCGGAGTTAACTTATACAAGTGAATAAAACTACATTAAACATTATCAGCATTTACTTAAAATCTGATTAAACATTAAAATTAAGTTAATTTTTAAAAGTGCTAGTGCTATGTTTACTTTTAAAATTACTTTCTCCTATGTGGTCACAGTGGCATGATGAAGATTTCCATTTGTCTATTTTATATGCTTTGGTTATTGTCCCATTTTTGTGGGGAAAAATATTAGAAAGTTTGTCAAACCTTAAGAGTTCAGCAAGATTCTGACAGGGGGTTTGAACAATGGAGCCCAGAAGCAAGTATTTTGGGGAGGGGGTTGTGAGAAAGAAAGAGCACAGTAAAATTTAGAGCTTTTCTAGAGCTCCACTCCTGTGAGCTCCTGCCAAAAATGATGACTGCTTCCCCTCTAAAGCAGTCATTTTCTCCAGCACAACTGATCTTTGTCAGTTGTAAACCTGTTGCCATAGAAAGAAATTTATGAGATTTGATGTAAGCTGCTATAATAATAGGCTGAAGGCATGGCTCAAGCTTAATTGGGATTTGATCTGAATAGCCTGTTGGCTTTGAAAAAGAAGACATGGTTGCCGACGCTGACAGTGGTTGCCATTCAGGCAATTTCCTGTTTATGAAAAGCTACGGCTACTGAGTTTTGTTTGACCATTTATCTCTATGCTTATTTCAGCATTCAGCAGGCTATCTTGTAGGACTGTCAGGTTTTACTCAGGAAATATCTGGGGACTTAGGGGGTAGAGCCAGGAGATTTAGGGGGTGGAGCCAGGAGCAAGGTTGTGACAAGCACAATTGAACACCAAAGGGAGTTCTAGCCATCATATTTAAATGTCTTCCATTCATTGAAAATAATGGAGAATGGAGGCACCTTCTTCTGGGGCTCATAGAACAGGACTCCCTGGTCCAATCTTTTTGAAACTTGGATCTTTTTTGAGGAGAGGCAGCAGATGCTATGCTGTAAATTTGGTGCCCCTACCTCAAAAAACAGCCCCCCCCCCCAAGCCCCAGATACCCACAGATTGATTCTCCATTATACCCTATGGGGACCAGTCCTGGAAGTTGGCAACTCTAACATGGACGGTTGGTCTTATCTAGCAGGGTTTTTATTAGGTTCCCATTAATTCACAAAAAAACCCAGTTAAGCTTACAGTTGTTTAGCCCTGAATTTGACACATACATGAACCATCACCAGTCCTAGCTGCCTCGTATCGCTACTTTTACATAATGACACACTGATTGTCACTGAAACAACAGTGCTTGTTACTACTATTTACACACTAGAGAGTGAACAAGGGGGCCGACAACAAGGAGGCCAGCTAATCTCACATGCATCGACTGAGGCATGCTAGATGAATAGTAACACTCTATCAGGTAAGTTGCTCATCTTCACCATAGCACATTTTCCAATTACAGTGATACTTATGTTCATTTCTCAAAATATATTCATATATGCTGTGTTCATAACATATCTACTGAACCATGAAAGGATGAGCTGTGTATCATAAAAATGCAAACTGCAGACTGATAACAGCAGTGAATTCTCTGGTCTAAAACTGCTGCATGAGCCTATGATATTTTTAATGTAATATTAATATAGTAAGTACCTGTACAATTTTTAGCTGTTTTGGCATCTCCATAATAACCAGGAGCACACAATTCACAATTAAATCCAGTGGTATTGCGTAAGCAGTTGCGACATTGGCCGGTCACATCGTCACAATCCTCAAAGATCAGGTTAGGATCTGAATTGCCACTGCAGTCACATTTCTTACAGGAGCTGCCAATCACCAAGGGGTTTCCATAGTAACCTGGGGCACACCTGGAGTGAAACACAAACCCAACAATAATTAATAGCAACATCCTTCTGACCTTTTAGCCTAGTGACATTCTGCATAGCCAAGTCAATAAAAATAACACAGAAACTCAGAACACTGCAGATAATTGGAAAACTGTTCTACCTCTACATCTGTTGATGCTCTGCATGAAAATTGTATTGTGTTGTGTACTTCAGATCCATCTAGTAATATTTAGTATTTAATTTTTTTGTCTTTCTAACTACCAATATTAAGACATATATTGCTGTAGTAAGTGACCGTAACTCTAATTGCCACTTTTCTTTGATGTTCCACAGGTGGTGACTGAATGTGCTTGAGATTCCCACCCATTGCCCCACCATGTACACAGTCCCATGACAAGTGATGGTCTAAAGAAGTATTTTATGGTAGGCAAGATCTGAATTAATGACTCAAAGTCTGTGTTTTCTTTATCCTGTTATTCAGCAGAATGTAAAAGCCCATTTTTCCTTGCTGAAAATAGCCCACTTGATCAGCCTGGCAAAAACTGAAACAAGTGATACCTGTCACAAAAAAGGAAGATCTGATTTCCAGATATGGTTGTGAATATGGAGCAATAAGGTACTCTTTACTGTATTCTTTGGTATTCTTTGCTGGTGTCTTGCTTTTGTAAGCCAGGACTCTACAGCAGTAGGTAAAATCAGTGACTACCATAAAATAAAGTCTCAGAGTAGAAAATAAGCATTGGTCGCTTTAACTTTTCTTGGTTATCATCCTTCTATTATTTAGTCATGTCACTTTTTCTCTGAATACTCTGCCCAATGTCTCTTTCCAATGTCTGACCCTGCATGAAGAGGAAGGAAAGTGAAGAAATTATCTTCCCCTTCAGAAAATACCTTTTCCCCTCCTGTTATCCCTAAAATAATGGCTCTCCAATACTTAATAAACATGTCATTTCCTTGACTGTTTTGATATGCTTCATTTTAAAAAGGAGTTTTAAAAAAATGTTACAATAACATAGTGAAGGGTTCAAATAGGTTAACATAGGAATCTCTTAGCTGAGTAGATTTTATTTATTTATTTAGGTCATTATTTATGTAGCTTTTCCATGAAAAACATCCTTAAGGCAGCTCACAAAAGATAAAATAAACAAATACAACAGGAGCATGAAATGAACCAAAGACATCCCAGATTCTGTAAATTCCAAACACTTAGTGGGCAGTGCGCCAATAGTTAAAAGCTGCCTGGAAATGGTTGTCTGGCAAATGAAGAAATAATAATAATTGGTGATGATGATGATGATGATAATAATAATAATAATAATAATAATAATAATAATAATAATAATAATAATAATAATAATAATAATAATAATTTTGGCTTATTAATGGCCCATCCCGGCTAACGCCAGGCTCTTGGTGATGTACATCAATAATGTGAGAGTACATAAATTTTAAATCAATAAAACAATTCAGGCTAAACATCTTACATCCCCCAATGGCACCCTATTAATTTCTTCTGTTCCAAACTGCTGGTCGTCATATCAGGGGGCGGGACAGAGCTCAGAGGGGTGAGGGAAATGGGTGCCAACTCGGCTACCATTGCTGTCCTTACTCAAAAGTCTGGTGGAACATCTCTGCCTTACAGGCCCTGTGGAATTGCATAAGGTTCCGCAGGGCCCTGTTGTCATCTGGCAGAGAGTTCCACCAGGTTCGGGCCAGGACTGAAAAATGCTGTTCTAGCTTGATCCTCCGGCTGCCTCTATTGTTCTGCCTCAATTGAAAGTGCTGAAAAACATCCTTTCAACAGCAGCAAAAGATAAATGGTGGATGTGTGTGTGAGGGGTTAGGGGATAGTCACCCAAATATGTATCATTACTAGCCAATACCAAATGGGCTACATAATCTCCAATTTATGTTTGTTTACAAATGGCTCCAGGCAGGGCTTTTTTTTAAAGAAAAAGCCCAGCAGAAACTCATTTGCGTATTAGGCCACACACCCCTGACTTCACCATTGTTTCACACAGGGATTTTTTTGGTAGAAAAAACCCAGCAGGAACTAATTTGCATATTAGGCCACACACCCTGACACCAAGCCAGCCAGAACTGTGTTCCTGTGCATTCCTGCTCAAAAAAAGCCCTAGCTCCAGGATTGGAAACTCTTTTGTAAAAACAATTCTTTCTGTTTGTGAAACAAAACAGCAAACAAATGTGCTTATTTTGTTTATCTTGGCATCTTTTTCACTTTAACTCAATAGTGGTCACTATGCAGAGGAAGGCAATAGCAAACAACTTTTAGTCTCTTGCCTTGAAAACCCTATTGTGTTGCTATAAATTGGCTGTGACTTGATAGCACTTTACAGACCTTGACACCCAAATATGCTCTTATGTCCTTGGATACTGAAAACAGATAACACAAAATTACAGGAGCCATACTTCTTGTTCCACAGCAGGCTGTCATGCTCCCCAACATTTGATAGAGGTAAAACCCCCTCAGTTTCACATTAACTTAACAAGAGTGTTGTAATGGACAGGTTTGGTTCTTCCTCTCTCTAAGGCCCTATTCACACAGCGTGTTGAGTCCATGTTAAACTGACCCAGTCCTGTTCTGAATATCTTTGTTCCGGAAATTATCGATCAGACTGCCACACTGCAATTCGAATCACTCCACAGTGAACCGTCTTCTGCTATCCACATGATGGCACCATGCAGTTCTTTTTTTTGTTTCCCCCACTATTGTGCGCATATGTGCATAATGTGCATATGTGCATGCACATGTTATGCGCATATGTATATGCACACATGTGCATGTGCATAGGTCAGAAAACATGTGGTTATGCACATATTGCTAAGTAGTAAAAAAATGACAACTGTAAAGTGGATGTCTGAGGCTCCTTTTGCTCTGGGACAGCCTTCAGACATTCGGAAGTTGGTCGAGAACAATTCAAATGTAGAAAACGACAAGGCGAAACCGAATATCTAAAAAAACACAGCAAAGAAGCAGGTAACAAAATAATCCGGTTTGGAGAAGGACTGGGGAGGGGGGGAAGGGGTAACAATGATTGACTATCTGATCAGCCACTTTTAATCTGGTAGGAAACAGCAGCGACAACTGATTAAACTGTGCAACTGAACAGGCCCTCAGAGTGACAAATGGAATGTTAGAGAGAGTTGGAAAACAACATTTAAGAAAGCAGTTGGAAGCTGGCAGCTAGGGAGTCAAGAGAGAAGAGCAGGGTTTTTTTGTAGCAGGAACTCCTTTGCATATTAGGCCACTCCCCCTGATGTAGCCAATCCTCCTGGAGCTTACAGTAGGCCCTGTACTAACAGCCCTGTAAGCTCTTGGAGGATTGGCTACAACAGGGGGTGTGGCCTAATATGCAAAGGAGTTCCTGCTTCAAAAAGTACCCTGGGAAAGAGTATGTCTGATGGAGTGAAACCGTGGAGAAGCACTGCTTAGAACTGGCTGAAAACAGTCAATTTGTAACAAAGAATCTTAATTGCCGGAATAGGAAAACAGTTCAAAAGTTAAATTGGAAAGGAAATGATGTCTCTGTGAATGAGAGAGAGGACCTGAGAGGTAAACTAGTCATGGCTTCCCAGAGATTTTAAAAGAGATGAGAAAGGTAGGACATGTGATGGTCTGAACTATTTGTAACCCTGAATGTGTGTGAGAGAGGTTGTACAGGTGGTAGACACTGTATTACAGGTGGGGCATTACAGGTGTTCTTCAGATGGCTGTCTAAACCAGAATTTTCCATGGGGGTCAAGTGGTATGCTCTGCCAAAGAATATTTGGAGTATTACTTTCAAATTTTTCATCAATTTATTTTTTTGTTTGTAGACAACATAAATTGATCATAATTCCCAAGTAACCCCAAGCATTAATTAATTGATTCCTTTTTTATCATTTATTAATAGCTTTACCAAGAATTGCTTGAAGCAATGCCCACATAACCAAAATGCAAGTACAGTAAATCCAGTATATAAGTCATCAGTCAATTCTAGAATACAACCAGCAATATTACGATCAATACAATTATTAAAACCAGTGTAACAATAGACTGGTTAACTGTAGTATAAACTGTAGTAACTGCAATTGGCTAGGAAAGGCAGCAGGTAAAAAACAACCAAAATGTTTTAGAGTTTTTAAAAATGCATAGTGCATTGATGGTGAAATTCTTGGATCCAGACAAAGGGTTCTCTATCCAATAGTCACATGGAGGCAGTGAAAAATTTCTAAGACAACTTTATTGTGCTATGGTCAAAGAATTCTTCCTGACTACAAAAGTTAAAAAAGCATTCTTCTGAGCTCTTTCTCCATAACAGCTTACATTTATACTCCATTTTATGTCATCTTTGTATCACCTCCTTTCCTACCAGTTACACAGCACAGCAATTCAATATATGCAATGATCTGTAGAAGTTCGTGAGCACAGGTAGTAAAGTACTGTCATGGGTGCCCCATCCACCAGGCAGCCCTAGACGGCTGCCTGGAGCACGACTCGCGGTGGGGGGTAGAGCCCTCTCAGAGAGAGAAATAGCTGGGATCAGCTGCAGCACAGCAGGGCTCCTGTGCCTCAGAGCATGCCACCAGGCTGCTGTTGCTTCACCTCGTGCATCAGATGCAGGAGGTGGAGCTATGGCAGCCTGGTGGTGGATGCTCTGAGGCGCAACTATTGTGCTGCACAGCCACTGTGCTCGTCCTTGCCTAGGGCTGAGTACTGCTCATGACTAAGAATGTGTTACCACATTCTTGGGGTCTTATCTACTGACAAGAAGTTGTGCTCAGTTGGCTGAAACTGCTTCTGCAGTTGCCTGTTAATCTGCTAAGTACAGAAGTTCATTCCTAAGCAAGCAGCAATATAAAATGTTAGTCAATTTTTCCTTTTGGTAAATATTGTATAGTGGGTTCTATGCACTGATGAGTCTCAGGATCAGTGATAACAAGCTCTTTAATAAGAGTAGCATAGCAGATGGCTACACTACAAGACTGAGAGCTGGGCCAACATGGCCAAACTCTGGGTTCCTGCGTAAGCACGTTATTGGGTCATTCAAACCGATGGGGCTTGTGATTCGTCCAGGGCTGCAGAGATTTGTAACCTGCAGCCCATTGTTCCCAAGTCCCCAAGCTCAGTCCATATGGCTCCAATGAGCCAGGCAGGCACACCCAAAGTCTTCCCTTGAGTCCACATACATAACAGTCAAGAAAAAAACCAAAACAATGCACGGCAAGAAAACAGATCCAGCTCCCAGCAAGGCAAATTTGATATCACACAAAATAAGTATATTTGGCAGGTAAACACTGGTATGGCCAACAGCAATTTCTGTTTATCGTGACAAGATAGGTTTTTGCTTTTGTTTTTAAAATGGATGGTATGTAGAACTGAAAGCAATGTGGAGCAATGTGGAGAGGGGCATACAGTACATCTAAATTTTGGGCTTATAGTAGAGGCATAAGTATGTTTTTATATGCATTTTACTGTTTTTACAACCTATCATTAAAGAAATAATGTGAGCAACCTTGCCCCACTTAATTTTACTAATAAATGATGGAATTTCTGTGTCTTTTTTTTCTACTGGCCACTAAGGGCATTGGCACTACAATCCTAAAAAGAATTCTATCTTTCTTAACCCATTTACTTAAATGGATTTATAAAAGTGTAAATCTGTTTAGGATTGCACTATTAGATGTAAGTTTTCCTGGCCCCAGGATTGATCCATACTCATCCTTAATTCCTTTCCCTCTCTGTCTCAGATGCAATTAAGTACATAAATGCCATATGGATGGTGAGAACTGCACATGTTGAATAAACACTTATAAACCTCCCCCTCCTCAACTGTGCGTGTAGTTAATGCCATAAGGAAAAAAGAAACAGGCAATTTGAAATAGCTTGCAGTGTCATGCTCTCTCTCCTCCCCACAATTTCCATCTCTAATCAATGCATTGTGCAAGTCAGACCTAATTCTGACATCACCACTGGATATTGAAAAAACCCACACATGCTGGTTTTACTGTATTGGTTTTGTGTGGTTGGGCATTGATAATTTTATTTATTTAAGATATTTATACACCCATTTTTCTGTTGCTCAAAGAAGAATACAGTATGAGAAAATGTTTGCCATACTAGACTACATAGTACATAGGGTTGACAGGTCCCTCCTGGCACCTGGCGGGGAGTGAGGGAACTTACTGGGACCAGGAGGAAGGCCCAGGTGACATCTGGTGGGCAGTAGAAGTGACATCAACATGCTGTGATGATGCAGTGATGTTCTGGTATTTGGTCAAAAACTTTATGATAAAAGTGGCTTCTACCATTGAGTTTTCACCCAAATAACAGCATCACCTAGATCACTGATGCCACTTCCAGTGCATGCCAGAAGTGATGTTGCTGGCCATGTTGCCTGGGCCTTCCTGTCTCTCCTGGTTAGTTCCCCTGCAGGCCAGCTGAGTAGCAGCAGGAGGTGGGGCTTGATGGCAGGGGACTACTGCCTTAGCTATGGGGGGCTGGTAGCTCTAGCAGAACAATATGCTTTGTAATTATTTATTTATTTATCTATTACATTCAAAAATAATGTAGAAAAAGGAGTGCTTCAATGAATATTGTTTATGCATATTTATGAAATGGAGGCAATGACAATAGAATTTCATCTTTTCCTTAGTAGAGTATTTATGTGTATTAGTACAAATATTAAAGGTAAAGGTAGTCCCCTGTGCAAGCACCAGTTGTTTTCGACTTTGGGGTGACGTTGCTTTCACAGCATTTTCACGGCAGACTTTTTACGGGGTGGTTTGCCATTGCCTTCCCCAGTCATCTACACTTTCCCCCCAGCAAGCTGGGTACTCATTTTACCCACCTTGGAAGGGTGGAAGGCTGAGTCAACCTTGAGCTGGCTACCTGAACCAACTTTTGCTGGGATCAAACTCAGGTTGTGAGCAGAGGGCTCTGATTGCAGTACTGCAGCTTTACCATTCTGTGCTGTGGGGCTCACGCACTTGAGCCCCCAGACCCCACAAAGCCTGAAGACAGAAATGTGGGTGGATCACGCATTTGGCATATCAGCCTGAGCCGCCCACGTTGTGTCTGAAAGGCTAAAAGGGCGCAGACATCTTACACTCATATTCACGCTTCCTTTTGCTGACACATGTATTCTTGACAACTGCTGAGTTGGTATTAGTTTCTGTAGACTAGGCAGACACGAACTCATGGTAAAGGGGGGTATGTCTTCCAGTTAGTGCTTTTGTCTGTTCGATGCTGTAAGCAGATTTATTTCTGGCGCAACTGATGCAGACATAAATAAACCCTTGCTCAGAGAGGCAAGGCAGAAGCATTTTCTCCTCAACACGCATGTTGTGTGGTTCATTCCAACACTGTGCCATGGGGCTATTAGAACAAATATTATGACACTACAGAAGGTGATCATAGTTCAAGCTTCTAAATTGTTGCATTTTAAATCAAACAACAAATGGATGATGGAGGAGCAAAATAAGATACCACAAGAAATATGATCCACTTTCCAGTCAGTGGTGAGAGCATACATTTTTTGAGGTCACTTGAATAGTGTCAAGGTCTGTTTGCACTCTTTAAGGAAATTGTTTGCTTTCTATTCCAATTTATAATTTTGAAAATAACCTTTAGGCAGTAGCAACCTTTTCCTGAACCCCTGTAAAAATTAGGCAGCAGCCTACTGAATAAAATAAGGCATACACAGAAGACAAATTCAGAATGCTTTCCACTGTACTACAGTTAACTCAAATGTTACATTATACATAGTCCAAAGGGTCTATGTGTGTGAATGGGAGAACACATTGAAATCTTCTGTACAAAATATACATTTTATATATTTTAAATATATGCATTGTATGTATGTAGTTGATCATAATTTGTATCTCCAAAATTTAAGATGAAGCACAGTTAGGATGAAACAAATTCTTATTACCTGAGGAAAATAAATCTGGGGAAACAGAGGAGAAAGAAGCTTAATGGAAGGGGGCCCCTGCACAACTTAAATTTGCACTTGAAGAGTTATTATATTCAAATAACAAAATATGTTTGTTTCTTTTAAAGACACTTGTATTAAAATGGTTACCAAATGGTGGGGTTTGTTTGGAAATAGAGCTATAAAGTCAGACTGAGACTGCATGGATATGCAAATGTCAATGCCTTCCTCTTTGCCAGCTGGTTTTGCCTCCCTTTTCTTCCTCTTGTCATAGAATATGGTGATATAGTTTATTAGTCAAAATGTTTATCTATTTTTATTCTGCCCCTTCTCTAAAAAGCTCGATGTTCTTCCTCTCTCCATTTTACCCTCACAATCATATGAGGAGAGGTAGGCAGAGAGAGAGAAAAAGTACCTGAAGGACTCTTAGTAACTTCTGTGGTTGAGTGAGGATTTAAATATATTTCCTTCAGTCTTTGTTCAGTACCTTAACCACTGTACCACACTGGTTCCTAGTTCTGTACTGGCTGGCTACTCTTGCAGATAGAGTGGGTTGTATTTATGTCAGAATAATAATTTAGTCTATACTGCACATACAAATATTCTCACATATATGCAAACCAATTTCAGATGTTCAGCAATTGCTAGCCAGTAATGCAAACCAGCATTTTGCTTACCTTTCACAGTTTGGCCCAGCATAGTTTTCTTTGCACATACAGCGCACCACTCCTGTTTTTCTGTAACAGGAAACTGCAAAGCTAAAATTTAATTAAAAAGGCATTATCAGAAAAGATAGTTAAAATACCAGTGAATTATACTTAGACTAATACTTGTCAGGGACACTTTAGGTTGATACTGTATTGAGCAGAGGGTTGGACTAGATGGCCTGTATAGTCCCTTCCTACTCTGTGATTCTATGATTCTAGAAATTTGGGCACTCATTTGCTGCACACCTCTCCTGCAACTGTCTGGAGGGAGGGAAGGGCTGGAGAGGATAGTGTCCCAGAAATTCTTCCTGCCCCAACCCCAGCCCCTTATAACCTGGCTCCTTATCACAGCCAGATTGGGTAGCCAACTTTCAGATGGGACCAAGGTTTCCAGTCTTACTCTCGGCAGGGAGATTTTCTTCACACACATGCTTTGAGACATTCACCGCGAAGTGATGTTATTGTACCAGGCATGTTGCAGGAGGACACTCTAGCATTTGGAAAAAACTCTATGATTATCATAGAGTCCCCCCTCCCAAATACTACAGTGTCCCACTGCAATGTGCTCAGCACAATAATGTCACTTCTGGGTGATGTCATTGCGCCAGGTACATCGTGGCACACCGATTCTCTTTGGGGGTGGGGCTCCCCTGATGGCCAGTTTAATAGTGGCAGATTGGAAGCCCTGAAATCATGCCACCTCTGGCAGGAGGCTGGGAACTCTAGATGGGGCCTAGAGATCTGGGATTACAACTGATCTCCAAATTACAGAGATCAGTTCCCCAAATTACAGAGAAAATGGCTGCTTTGCAGAATGAATTCTATGGAATTTTACTCCACTGAGCTCCCTCCCCTCTCCTCCCTTCCCCAAACCCTGTCCTCCCCAGCTGCCCTGAGCCTGCTTTCGTGGGAAGGGCAGGATATAAATTGAATAAATAAATAAATTCTACCCCCAAATCTCCAATAATTTTCCAACCTAGAATTGGCAACCCTACAGCTGGACCAGCATAAGGAAAGAATTGGATGTCTCATTCTCATTTCTTATATATCCTGAACAGAGTGATAAAAAAAAGAATGCTTAATGAAGTAAGAAGCCTATCCACCTACTGAGCCCGCTTCGATGGGGTAGGGCGGGATATAAATAGAATGAAATAAATGAATTAAAAATAAAT